>NC_052629.1:27767857-32767857 GCF_016161935.1 Mauremys reevesii | reverse complement strand
TACCTCTGGTGTAAAAGAGGGCAGAATTTGGCCCCACTTTTCGTTACAGCCAGAGATTATATATTTTTAACTAGGAAGGAATTCTGGAATGTGAATATAAATGTGGGGAAGAGAATATTCCAGGAAATACAGGGAAGCGAATGAGCTTTCTAAGAAGAAATATTTGATCTTGGTGCCACAAAGAGTAAACGGATGTTATTTGGAACTTCCCCAGCCAAATAACTCCTGTTGCTGCACAGCTGGTTCAATAGTATGGATATTGGTAAGAGACAAGTATATCCTATTGTGGGAGTGTTTACATTAGGAACATTTTAAAATCTTTCCTACCTAATGGTAACATCCCCATTGTAGGTTACACTTTTGTTCTTCCAAGTTGCAGATGTGTACATCTACCATTTGTTCAGCTAAAATATGCTGTCAGTGGCAATATATATACTCCCCAGCTGTGGAGCAAGGGCTATATGCAACTACTAATGGCAGACCTCAACCCTTTTGAGATGGAATGCATGGGCCTGCTTGATAAAGTGGCCACACCTCTCTGTAGAGATACCGACTGAGTGCTTACGTGGGTGAAAGGACTCCCTCTGTGCTTTTCTCCTCTCCAGCCTATGCTGCCCTGTGGTCCAGAGGACAAGATTGAACCTTTAGTATCAAATATAAAAATATTTTGTAAAGATTCCAAAACACCAACAAAATAAGCTTTTTACTTGGTATTTCAGAAGTCTTTCAGCCTTTCTGATTAACAAGGAGCTTTCTAAACACTTCCCAGATCCAGCAAGAATCCCCACACCTGAGGATCAGATTGCTGAAAAAACTTAAGCTGTAATTCTCACATGTGGGGACATAAAGCTGGATCCTAAAGGTACCTGCAGCTCCCATTGACTTCAGTATATTGATTTAGGTACTTACCTTTAGTCATTCCCCAGTTAAAAATAAACTGGCCTTAAATTGTGTTAATCTTAGTTAAAACATATGTCTGGGCAGATGGGTGACCTTTGATGTCAAAATCATTCATTTAATGTTAGATATGAAAATTTATTTATGGCAACACCAGCCCCAGTACCATTTGTACATAACATGTCGACATTCTGGGTCAAATTCTGCTCTCAGCACCCGTGCAGCTCCATTCATTTCACCTGGGATGCAAATTAGATCAGTTCATGTCTCTGCCCTCAGCTTCACGGGGGTGCCCAGGTTGCCTCTAATTTTTTTTTTCCTGTGTGCAGAACAAAAACTACTAGAGCTTAAATTTAAAACCCAGGAGTCCAATCTCTCCCACCTCCATTTTCTCCCCCAGGCTATGCTGCTTCCCCTTCTATCCATCTTATTTGTCATTCACATATTTTTTTCATCTTCCTTCCTGTCCATTTACTAGCTGTCTTTCCTCATCTATTTCTCTTATAACTTACATTCCTTGTACGCTCCTTGCACCCTTTCATTTCCCTTTTCCTCTCTCCATCCTGTATAACCTCCTTTAACTTTCTGTCTGTCTGTCTGTCTGTCTGAGAGAGAGATGTGATCTGTTTTAGGGTTTTGTACCAATGCTTATCACCACAGTAGAGACATCTCTCTCTCTCACTCATACACATACCACTGTCATTCACTACTTTCACTCTTTCCGTGGGAGGATGGGGAGCCTTGGGACCCCCTTACTTCAGACAGAAGTGGAGTGGGAGCCTTTAAGCCCCTTCTTCCAGCAGGAAGCAGATGCCTCCTGGCAAATAAAGGTCTCTTGAATGGCTCAAATGTAACTGTGCATGAAGCCTGCCAGCAGGGTGCACAGCCATGCATGTGAGCAAGGTAGTGAGGGAATACTGGTGCACATCTATGTATCTGGTAAACATCAGCTATTGCCTGCAAGCTTGTGCACTTCCAGTGACTTTACAAACTCTATACAAGAAGATTGTGACAAATTCTGCATTGGTGTATGTCTCAAGTAACACCACTAAATTCATTTAAAGTTAGTTTAATGTGGTGAATGTTAGAGCAGAATTTAGCCCAGAATACATTTTGGCATTATAAGATAATAGAATGTATGAGATGACCTTATTGTAGTGATGGAGACTACTTTGTAATGAGTATGCTTTCTCCTCAGAAATTATCTTTTTCTAAAAAAAATTGGGAGTATTAAAACTGTGAAATAATAGAAAGGGTTTAATTGGCAATGATACAATATTAGCTATTCCTGAGATTTCTTTTACAAAAGCTCCAAGTTTTCCTTTCTTAAGCTTCAAATTTGCAAAATGTAGGAACACCAATTGGTGTAGTGGTTTCTAATATTCATTCATGTGAACACAAAGAGATCAGTAAGAAGAAGGGAATACTCCAGTGTTAGGTGACTGGGTCAGCAGATGGCAAAGGTGACCACTGTAGACAACTTTAAAATAGTTAACCTGGAAGAAGAGATCAAGATAAGAAATAGGCGCCAAATGGAACAGTCATCCAGCACAATGATAAGGAAAGGATTTGGTAGTTATCTTGGGTAAAACTGAACATCTATAGTCTAAGTGCACAGCTCTAATAAATAGAGCAAACTACATGTGTGTTAGCAAGGGACAGAAAGCAAAATGAACGATCTGACACCCTGAGACGATTACTGTACTGTAACTTGTTGAGTATTACCTGGAATATTGGGCACAGTACTGATCATCATTCCACAGAAATTATATTATTGATAAAAGGCTTGATCCTGCTCCATGCAAGTCAGTTGGAATTTTGCCATTGATTTCGATGAGAGAAGGATGAAGCCCTTAGAGATGTTGCTGCGCAGGGCAACAAATAGAACAAATCTCCGGTTTTAGGCAAGGTTGAATGCATTACTGAAAAAGAGATTTTGACAAAACTTAATAATTTTGAAAAAAAATAGGTAATCATAAGAGTAGTGACCAAAATATGATTTCTTAGGTATCAAGTTTTATATTTGATACAGAAGAGTGGTTCACAAAACTAGCAGATGAGCTCTAGAAAGTAGAAAACTGCAATAAACTCAGACAATTCACTACTGTTGTTGAGCAAAGAATATCAGGCCAACAGAACCCTAGATTTGAGTTTAAGTGTAAATTAGAGAAGATGGACTCAGCTGATAAAATCAGGAGAGTTAGATTAAGCAGGGTCAGGTAAGGGCCAGATTGCCTTTTCCTGGTCTTAAAATAGGTTATATACCAGTTTCATATGTTAAGTTGGAGATGTGGGGGCAAGATCCTCAGCTTGCATAAATGAACATAGCACCACTGAACCTTCACCAAATTAAACCAGCAGATGATCTGGTCCATATAATCAATGTGTATTTTTTCACAGCGATAAATACTGTTTCCTTGGAAGGTGTACAAAAGTGATAGTAACCTTCACTAATGTTCATTCACAGGTAATCAAGTGAATAAAATTATTACATATAAATAATAAAAACAACGAGGTGTCCTTGTGGCACCTTAGAGACTAACAAATGGATTTGGGCATAAGCTTTCGTGGGCTAAAACCCACTTCATCAGATGCATGGAGTGGAATATACAGTAGAGAGGTATAAATACACAGCATATGAAAAGATGGGAGTTGCCTTACCAAGTGGGGAGTCAGTGCTAACAAGCCAATTCAATTAAGTTGGAAGTGGGCTTCTCAACAGTTGATAAGAAGGAGTGGAAATCACTTTTGTAGTGCTAATGAGGCCAATGTAAACAAGGTGGCCCATTTCAAACAGTTGACAAGAACATGTGAGTATTTAGCAAGGGGAAATTAGTTTTTATAAAAACAACAAGGAGTACTTGTGGCACCTTAGAGACTAACTAATTTATTTAGTTTTTGTAGTGACCTATCCACTCCCAGTCTTTATTCAGGCCTAATTTGATGGTGTCCAGTTTGCAAATTAATTCCAGTTCTGCGGTTTCTCATTGGAGTCTGTTTTTAAGTTTTTTTGTTGAAGAATTGCCACTTTTAAGTCTGTTATTGAGTGACCAGGGAGATTTGAAGTGTTCTCCTACTAGATTTTGAATTTTATAATTCCTGATGTCAGATTTGTGTCCATTTATTCTTTTGCGTAGAGACTGTCCGGTTTGGCCAATGTGTATTTATACCTCCCTACTGTACGTTCCACTCCATGCATCCGATGAAGTGGGTTTTAGCCCACGAAAGCTTATGCCAAAATAAATTTGTTAGTCTCTAAGGTGCCACAAGGACTCCTCATTGTTTTTGCTGATACAGACTAACATGGCTACCACTCTGAAACATATAAATAATAATAATCCCAAATGATACAATTTCCCCAGTCCAGTTTTGTCTTACATTGTTTCCTTTTATAATAGTATAAAGTGGAAAGGGTTGGTTTATGCTAAAATCCCAAATACTCTAGGGCCCAGTCCTTTCTACAGCAAAAAAATGTGGAGCTTAGGACTAAGTTTAGTAGCTGTGTCTTACAGATAGTTTATGATTTCATCGAGACAGTTTCTCTGATTAGCTGTCTCTTCAGAGTTAAAAGAAAATGTGTATAAAACAGTGAATTATTGTAAAAAGGGATAAGTGACCTTACAGCACAAATTCTGGCTTTTCTGCAAGCTTCAGAGCCTCATGCATCCCTGCAGCTGATAGTTTCCGGTTGATATTCCTATATCTGCATTGTAGTAGATTGCGATAGGTTGTCCTCAGGTCCCGATTGAAGAAGGCATATATAAAGGGGTTAATGAGAGAGTTTGCATAACCCAACCATAGAAATGTTCTTTCAACCCAAAACGGGATGCAGCTGCATACTGTACCACAGATAAAGGGTCTGGCAGTTGAAAGGATGAAAAATGGCAACCAGCACACAGTAAAGGCCCCAACAATAATTCCCAGGGTCGTGGCAGCTTTTTGTTCTCTCTTGAAGATGGAAATGTTTTTTCTATCATGTTTAAGGAGTCGTGAAAAATTTGTACATTCTTCTGATTCCTTGTGTAGCTTTATAACTCCATTCACAGAAACCATGCCTTCATTTTCTTCTGGCCGTGGGAAACCAGCAAACTTGTGTTTAGCAGCACTCCTCTTAGCAGCCTTGTAAATCTGATAGTACATGAAAAGCATCACTGACATCGGGATATAAAATGCAACCGCAGTGGAGTAAATTGTGTAACCAAAGTCTTGACTGATTAAACAAACTTTTTCATCATTCACATTTTGGGCCCAACCAAAAAGCGGTGGTATGGTGATAGAGGCAGAGAGGAGCCATACACACAGGATCATTTTAGCCATACATTTTCCATTCTGCCTCACAGGATATGTAAGTGGTCTTGTTATTCCAAGGTACCTAGAACAATAAGGTAGAGTTACTACATGTTCATTTCATGTGGCCTGCCATAAAGAGATTGAATAAATATTTTAGGTTTTATTTTACATTCTCTATTCCTGTCTTCTGCATTTTTTCAAACTTGCAGTTAATTCATGTCAACTTAATCACCTTTAGGATAGGCAGAACCTGCTTTCCTGTAGAGACAGTTATTCTCCTAGGGTAAAATCCTGGTGCCACTGAAGTCAATGGTAAAACTCCTATTCACTTCAGTGGGGCCAGGATTTCACCCCAGATGTAGAATCTTTCTAATTATGTAAAGACAGAAATCATTTTTTGCTTACAAAAGTTTTTTTATAAAAGAGTCTGAAAGTTGGGTTTTTACTTAGCTAACTTCTGGAATTTAACCCTTGGTACATAGTCTACAATTCACCCAAAGAAGCAATTACTCTTTTACATTTTGACTTATAACTGTGCTTAGAGCAATATAAGTGATTTTACAAGAGGTATTCTATAAATAAAGTGTATAGATCCATGCCACTAAACTGGATAGGTTATACTGTTTTACTCTTACCTTTGTGCTTCCAAGAGAAACAACAGACTTTGCAAATGTATTCCATGATTTGATCATTTTAGTAGTACATTATAATACATTTTATGATTACATAATTTCTTCAACACTCACATCAAGTGTTTAATTAAACAAAATAAAAATACATTACAACTTTCAATTCAACAATGCTTGAGAACAAAGGCATCTAGCTATAACTGATAAAAGTTATTACATTTAGGATTACAAAAGACTAAGAAAAGAAATTACATACGTGCTATAGAAACAGTAGGGTTTGTCATAGAGTTTATGAATAAAATGCAGTCTACTGCCAGGTTTCCATGTTGTAAATATTTCTTAAATGTTAGTTGTTGAACTTAGAATACAAATATTTTATTCTAAGAAACTTTTATAACTCAAGTTCCATTTAGATGGTGAGACTACTGTAAAGTGCCACACTGGTGCCCTAATTGCAAGGTAGCAAATTATGGCTAATGCTACTTCTTTAAGTAAGAATCCGGTGGCAACAATCACTCAGCAACATCACTGACGTTAAGCATCACTGGCATGACAGGAGTGTGAAAGGTAGACTTTGGTAATTGTGTCATATCCTTCACAGCCTGGACTGGCCAGTTACAGTGAGCTTCTAGTCAAATCATTCTGTACTTCTGAAGTCTGGGCCAGGAGTGGGCTGAGAATGGTTATTGTGGTTGGCTGGAATTGCACCTCCATGATAAGTGATCGCATATTGTAACATAGATACTAGTAAAAGTTATAGTATTTTTGTTATTTTCATTCTCTCTCACCTTTTGCATTAGAATATTATCTCCTGCTAAGTCTTGGAGTCCTGGAGACAAGCTGTAGATGTCATGGAGAATTCTATTCCGTGAAATCACTGGCTGGAGATTGTGCCACCACGATGAACAGAAAGTTCCCCAAGGCATTCCAAGATGTAAAAATCAGAGTTCATACTGGAAAGGTCTGGAGTTCAATTGTCACAGGACAGAAAGTGCCTGACCAAGGAACTTTCAAAATGGCAATTTATTAGCTGAAACATTTTAAGGTTTGTGATGGTACTATAAATGGGTGAAGTACAACAGCTCACACTCACAATGAAGCCAATGGGACTACTTTTTTGGGGTTAAATCCTGCTAGCCTCAACTGAGTTAAATTACTAGCATGACTGAGCATTAATCAAAAGTCACTTGTAATGTAGTTTCACAGTTCAGGGCAACTGAACCTGTATTTCCGTTCAGTGGTTCAGCAGTGGCACCCACACTCAGGCTTCTAGCTGTTGCCTTTCTTGGGTGGAGATCTGACATGGGCGGGGGTCAGCAACCTATGGCACACGTGTCAAAGGTGGCACGAGAGCTGATTTTCAGTGGCACTCACACTGCCTAGGTCCTGGCCACCAGCTTCAGGGCTCTGCTGCCAGCTTGAGGTTCCATCTGCCGGCCCCCTGCCAGCCGGGGTTCTGTCTGCCGGCCCCAGGTCCCAGCCACCAGTCCAGGTGGCTCCAGTGCTGGCCTGGGGCTCTGCTCCTGGCCTCGGCCCAGAGCTCTGCAGCCACCCCCAGCTGTGGCCCACTGACCCCAGCCTGGGGCAGTAAGGGATGCAGACAGGGGCAAGAGGGGGCGCAGCTCAGCACTCCCACCTTAAAAATTGTTCCGGCACCACCAGGATATTTTTAAGTCCTGATTTGCTACTTACATCACTATCATGGCACGTGGAACAGTGCACTGCATTTGACGTTGTGCTTCCCGTCTGTCATGATTTTTTTTTCCACTGTGAGTTGAGGGGTACATTTGACAAAATGTCAGCTCCTAAGAAAGCAAAGTTAGATGTCCATTCATTTCAGCCTTCTTGGACAGACATTTGGATTCATTCAATAGAATGACCGTGCTGTTTGTGCTTTCTGTTGTGAAAATGTTGTCTGTCACACATCAAGTGTTCGACATTTTCAAATGAAGCATAAGAAAACCTTTCTTGACGAAGCAGACAAGACTGAATCAATCAAAAATGCAGTAGCAGGATATGAGAAGCAAAGCAATATTTTTAAATGCTTAAGTGTAAGTAAAAATCAAGCCACAGAAGAAAGTTACAAGATTGCACAGTGCATTGCAAAAAATAGAAAGCCGTTTACAGGTGGGATAGGGTGACCAGATGTCCTGATAAAATCAGGACTGTCCCGATTTTGAGGAGTTTGTCCCACGTCCTGACCAGAGTACAGTTGGGATGCCATTTGTCACGATATTTTGTTTCCTGGTCTTCGGTGGCAATTCAGCGGAGAGTCCTTCAGTTGCGGACGGTCTTCAGTGGTATTTCAGTGGCGGGTGCTTCTCTTTGGCGGCAAGGTTTATTACCCACCGCTGAAATACTGCCGAAGACCGTCCACGACTGAAGGGCTCTTTGTCAAATTGCTGCCGAACTCCCAGACGGGTGAGTGTAAAAAAAAAAAAGCCCCCCCTGCAGTGGTCCCGATATTTTCCCCTTAACATCTGGTCACCCTTAGGTGGGGAATATATAAAAGAAGTTTTTCTCAGAAATTCAGAGGTTTTGTTCAATCATTTGCCAAATAAAGATACGATCATATCTAAAATAAAAGAACTGCCTGTCTCTGCCACAACAGTTGAGAGGCGCATAAGCGAAATGGCAGAAAACCTTAACGAAAAGCAGATAACTGCATTAAAAGACACAGCACTGTTTAGTGTTGCAGATGATGAGAGCGTGGATATAAATGACGTTCCATGTTTGGCAGTTGTTGCAAGATATTGCTTCCAGTGAAATCCAAGAGGAATTTTGTTGCCTAAAACCCCTGCATGGCACACAACAAAGGGGGAAGATAGAGTGGAAAGTTTTGTAAACCATTTTGAAGAACAAGGAGTTGACATCAGAAAAATATTTTGTGACACAACCGATGGTGCTCCTGCCAAGATTGGAAAACAGAAGAGATTTGTAAAGTTACTTGAAGATCAAATTGGCTGCCCGACAGTCAAATTTCACTGTATCATCCATCAAGAAAACCTGTATGCTAAAATTTCTAATTCAGAGCTTAATAATGTGATGAATACAGTGGTGCGAATTGTGAATTTCCTTATTGCTCAATCTGCTTTGACTCACAGACAGTTTCAAGCACTGCTAGAAGAGATGGACAGTGCTTATAACGACATTCCACTTCACAGCAACATTTGGTGGCTAAGTCGTGGCAAGGTTTTGGTACGCTTTGTAAACTGTTTTGATGCAATCAAGGCCTTTTTGTCGGAAAAAGGACAAAACTACCCCAAAGTGGATGACAAATGGCTGTGTAAGCTCATGTTTCTAACGGACATCACCACTCACCTAAATGAACTCAACCTCTGTCTGCAGGGTGCAGGGCAAATGTTTCTGGATCTTTATGAAGCCTGGAAGTCATTTGTTGTAAAACTAGCAGTTTTTTCTCAGGGTATTCGAACTTCGACTTTCCGCTACTTCCAGCACATAAAAGAGCTATCGACACGTTGCAGTGTCAGTGTTGATGATTGGAATGTACATGCAAGAACTGAAATCAGAATTTTCTGACAGATTTCAAGATTTCCAGCGATTTGGCCCAATGCTTTCTTTTCTAATTAAACCTGAAAAGTTCAACGGAAGCGACTTGGATTTGTCTGTATTTCAGTGGATGGGTGTTGAAGATTTCAAAATGCAGCTCATTCCGTTAAAAAGCTCAGAATTGTGGGCATCAAAGTTTGGAGATCTGCTGAGTGCACTTGAAGCTACTGAGAGAGATCATTGGGCCTCTATTCTGACCTGCTGGACATCCCTGCCAGTGAAATTTAACTGTTTGAAGAAAATTGTGTTTGCAATGCTTTCAGCATTTGGATCCACCATGCCTGTGTGAACAGGTATTTTCACACATGAAATCCATCCTCTGTCCTTCTTGGAGCCGGTTAATGACTGATCACTCAGAAGTCTGTGTGCAGCTTAAAGTATCCAAATACTTGCCAGACGTTGGAAAACTCAGCAAGGAAAAGCAAGGGCAAGGATCACACTAAACTGATAAGATCTGCATTTTAATTTAATTTTAAATGAAGCTTCTTAAACATTTTAAAAACCTTTATTTACTTTACATACAACAATAGTTTAGTTATATAATAATGACTAAGGCCTGGTCTACACTAGGGTGGGGGGTCAAACTAAGGTACGCGACTTCTATTCGCGTAGCTGAAGTCGAACTACCTTAGTTCGAACTTCTTACCTGTCCAGACGCCGCGGGATTGAAGTCCGCGGCTCCCCCGTCGACTCCGCCACCGCCCTTTGTGGTGGTGGAGTTCCGGAGTCGATGGGAGCGCGTTCGGAGTTCGAACTATCGCATCTAGATTAGATGCGATAGTTCGAACTCCGAGAAGTCGAACGCTACCCGTCGACCCGGCGGTAAGTATGGGCGTACCCTTAGAGAGAGAGACCATCTAAAAACATTAACATGTATTACTGGCACGCGAAACCTTAAATTAGAGTGAATAAATGAAGACTCGGCACCCCACTTCCAAAAGGTTGCCGACCCCTGCACTAGGATATTTCTAGGCTGGACAGTTCCCTGCCTTCACTATCTTATTCCCAGAAGAGATAGGAAATACCTGCTTGCTCTCTCTTCAGAGATGGTTAACAGAGTGATTATCTACAGTTTTAAGTTCCCATACAGTTCTTTCTAGGCAGGCCTATTTTTTCTTAAACTAAAAACCATTACAGAGAAAGCATATTAAGAAGCTGCCTGCATGCTAATAAGCTTGCCAGAGATTAACCCAACTCTAGCATGGGCTTTGGAAGGAGCAGCCCTTCAATGTGATGATTTAAGAAATATTTACAACATGTGATGACAAGCTCATAACAGTTTCAGTTCAGAACAAGCATGGTCAGAACACATTGTCCACCCTTTTACAGTTCAGGGGTCTTTGATCTGGAGTTTCCAGGAGCAGGTAATTAGTAGACAATGGGTTTTTCTTCCCCAGGAAGGACCTAGCTTCAAAAGTGTGGATTCAAAGAGGGTCATTTGCATTCCCCTTGCCCCCAGGCACTTTCCTAGGAAATCCACTTCATGGGTATTGTTTTTTTTTTAAAATAAAAAGCCCTTTGAAGTTCCTAATACCTTCCAGCGGTTGTATTAATCTCTTATAGAAGATATACACATGCAATTCCACAATAACATACACAGAACTGCATTTTTAATACAATGGAGCCCAAAGGTATTAAAACTACTTCAACAAGGTTTAACTTAATTCAATAAAGTTCATTCAGGACATTACAGAATATTGTCAGTCAGACATAGCTTTACAGAAATCAGCACAGGATATGGTCCTTTGAGAGCTTCGTACCTGAAGGGCATGAGCAATAGCAGCAGACACGTGTTCCTGGGATGCATAGTACTACATATGTCCAACTATTTCATACTTTATCATGGAAAACAATCAGGCTATGATGATGGGGGCCAAGGGTATATAGCTTGAGGGATTAAACTAAGTTTCAGTGAAAGACAAATTTGTGCATTATACATGTTGATTTTAGGAATGCCCAGTGCTGCAATTTAATACATCCAAATGTAACCAAAAAAGTTAATGTAAGCAAATTTATATCCATACGAATTAAAATGCATTAGTAAAATGTGGTGTCAGTAAAGCTGAGTCCCACAATGTATTCTATTAGAAATTAAAATGAACTAATTTACATAAAAACATACTGGTTTCCTTTCTACCCTATCTACTTCTGTTAAATGTAATGGGCTGGAAAAACTAAACAGGCATAAATCAAGTAACCTTCATATCTCTTATCTGAGTGCATAAATTGCATTAACCTTGAAAATTTAGATACAATCTTAAAACAACATTAATCATTGTCACTGTATAATATGCTGGAGATTACAGAATGGTTTAATAAAAACTCATGCCTTTCTGAACTATTGTGTCACTATTGAGTAGCAGAAAGTAGGTTCTGTAATACAGTCAGTATTATTATTATTACCTTCCAAAAGTTACTGAGTAGGAAGCAGCAGTGCCATTTAGAGAGGGCGGGGGCACCAGCCCCCTGCCTCTCCCGGAGTTTCGTTCCACAGGCTGGCAGCGTCCCCTCCCCCTGTTGCTTGCTCCTCTCCCCTCACCAGCTGGGAGTTGTGCCTCCCCAGTCTGACATGGTGCTCCTGGTAGGAAGCAATTGTTTTCAGATACTGTTTGGACAAAAGCAGCATCCAAGGAGTCTGTAACCTCTTCAGGCCTTGCTGACATGGAAGGAAAGAGGTTGCATTGTCCAAAACTTCCTGTCTGGTTATTGGTTTTTAGAATCCTTACAAGGAAGAGGAAGAATGATCTTTAAGGTACTGGGCTGGGACTCAGGAGATTGGGGTTCACTTTTTGGCTCTACCAAAGACATCCTATGTTATCTTGGGCAAATCTCTGAGCCTGAGTTCCAACCTGAAAAATTAGGCTAATAATATTTCCTTTTCCACACTCTTTGTCTTGTCTACTTAGCTCTTCAGGGAAGGGGCTTACAATGTCTGTTGCTATGCATACATGCAGTGCCAAGCACAATGGAGTTTCAACCTAAACTGGGGCCTCTAAGCAATGTCTTATATATATATATATATATATATATATATATATATAAGAACACAAAATCATAAGTATTGAGCTCATACCATTATCTTAGTTACTGGTCCCAGTGGATCAAGTTTGAAATTAGCACCCTATGCAAGCCCACTAATCACAGAGTCCCAGCAGGCATAAACCCACATTGAATTTGGCCTATTTACATACTGTTCATAGAATCATAGAATATCAGGGTTGGAAGGGACCTCAGGAGGTCATCTAGTCCAACCCCCTGCTCAAAGCAGGACCAATCCCCAGACAGATTTTTGCCCCAGATCCCTAAATGGCCCCCTCAAGGATTGAAACCCTGGGTTTAGCAGGCCAATGCTCAAACCACTGAGCTATCCCTCCCCCTGTTGAATATATTCACACTACTAGCAATGGAACATATCAAATAAACGGTATTCTCTTTCTTTTCCAAAACTGATAAGGGCTGCTGAGGTACATAGAAAAGTGAGACAGGCTGGAATTGACAGCAGCCCTGCAGGGTGGCTATGAAAACAAATAAAGCCAGTAATTTATTATGATGTATACAGCCCCCAAAAGTGTGATGGGGATTAGAATCCGTAGTGAACTAGTCCCCACAATGTGGCACCAGACTTTAAAAAAGACAGATCCCTTCTCCACAGGCCTGCCGACAGCAATTCTGGGGCCCAGGGCAGAATAGTCAATGGGCCCCCACGCATGCACAAGCCACCGTCATGATCCACCTGACATATGGGCGGTGCTGCGCCTGTGCTGGCTGGTGCCCAGCAAGCTGCCAGCTGTGCTTCTGGTGCCCAGAGAGCTGCTGGCATGGCCAGGGTTTCCACATGCCTGCCCGGTAGAGTTGCCAACTGTCTAATCGCGCAAACCCAAAAAGCCTTGCCCTGACCCCTGCCATGCTCCTTTCCTGAGATCATGCCCATGTCCCACCCCTTCTCCAAGGCCCCGCCCCTGCTCACTCCATTCGCCCCCCCCCTCCATTGCTTGCTCTCCCCGACCCTCATTCACTTTCACCAGGCTGGGGCAGGGGGTTGGGGTGCAGGGTGCAGGTTCTGGGAGGGAGTTTGGGTGAGAAAGTGGAAGTGGGGTATGGGCTGTGGGAGGGAGTTTGGGTGTGGGAGGGGATGTGGGTTCGGGCTCGAGGAGGAAGTCTGGGTGCTGGGTGCAGGCTCTGGGCTAGAGCAGGGGGTTGGGGTGCAGGAGAGGATGCTGGGTCAGGCTCTAGGAGGGAGTTTGGGTGCTGGGTGCAGGCTTTGGACTAGGGCAGGGGGTTGGGGTATGGGAGGGGGTTTGGGTGCGGGAGGGAGTGAGGGGTGCAGGCTCTGGGAGGGAGTTGGGGTGCAGGAGGGGACCAGGGGGTCGGTGCTTACCTTGGGTGGCTCCCAAAAGTGACCAGCACACCCCTCTGGCAGTGGCTCCTAAGAGGGGGGCCCAAGGGGTCTCCGCGCATCACTTCCCACAGGCACCGCCCCTGCAGCTCCCATTGGCTGCAGTTCCCGGCCAATGGAATTTGCGGAGTAGATGCTCAGGGTGGAGGTAGCACAGGGAGACCGCCTGCATCCCTCCCAGGGGTCGCAGGGACATTAGACACTTCTGGAATCCGGATTCAAGTGGAGCGAGGTCAGGCAGGAAGCCTGCCTTAGCCAGGGGCCCTGGGCCCTGGGCCCTTCTAAATCACCTAGGCCCCTGGACAACTGCACTCTTTGCCCCCGCCCTGTTGGCAGGCCTGCTTCTCCATGAGGAGAAGAGTGATAGTCACAATTGTAGAAGCTGGCTGCTCTAGATAGTTATTTTCCCAAGTCTCTTGACCTAGAGATTTAAATACCTCATAGTGTCAAGCCACAATACCAGCAGCAGCAGCAGAATGTACCTTCTGACTCTGATTCTCTACAGCAATATTATAAACATTCACTGTTTCTTCCATTTATGGATGTTTTACTCCTACAAATAAATGACAGACTTGGAGCTATCAGTAAAACTTTTTCAAATGTTATTGCTTTCAGCAAATATAATTAGTGAACTTGAACATTCAGTCACCACTTTTCACATTTACCCACTAATAAACATCAGGTCTCTACTAAATAACAAAAATAGAGAAGATACTTACAAAGAAAAGAGACCTTACTCAATACTATTAGTAAAACTCCAGCTCAGTGTGACCTAATATTCTTTCGTAATATTTACCGTATTGTTAAGGATATTTATTTTCACTGTAGGTTACAGCTCCTGGGTAACATTCTTTTTTACATTTTGGGATTTTTGATATACTATTGATGCACTACAATGACTATAGAAAATGGTCTATATCCAACAATGCTAATTTATTCCCTGTGCTTTCATATTAATTACAGATGACACAACCACCTCACTTACTACAGTGTGTTAAACTATACAGAAAGCTATAGCAAGTGCTTTGGGCTATAACATTCACAGAGAAAGCAGCATGCTCTAGAGGATAGGGCACTGGACAGGCACTCCCAAAAGCAGAGTTCTGGACCTGACCTGGAATGTAAACTTGGGCAAGTCACTTTACTTCTCTGTGCCTCTTTTTCCCCTCCCACCCTTTGTCGGTTTTTGTCTATTTACATTGCAATTTGCTTGGGCCAACGACTGTCTCTCTCACTATGTGCTTGTTCAGCAACTAGTGCAACAGGGCCTTGATCTCAATTGGGGTCTCTAGGTGCTTCTATAATACAAATAATAAACTATATAGTATTTATGGTCAGTATGGAGACCTTTGAGTCCTTGGAACCATAAAATGGTGCAGAGGCTATTTCATCTCCAGCAGTACAGGAGTGAGTGCCTGTAGACACCCATCTATCACAGATGTGGCAGGCTTTTCAGAACTTTCTCATCACATCTCTCTGAATGTCCCTGCATTTGTGCTTGAAGCATATGACAGTTCCATGTGTGTAACAGAAGCCGTTGACTGGACCTCCAACCACAGTTGCCAAGGCTTTTCTTGGATGAGTATGGAGTAAAAATGGAAAAACTGCAGAAGACAAATCTACTTGGAATCCACATATTTTGTTTAGTTACTACTTAAATCTTGAATAGGGTTTGGCTTGGCTTGGCTTGGCTTGTCATCAGGGCCAGTCCACATTTTGGCACTTGAGGCGGGGAGCTCAAATGATGCCCCCATGTCTCCTTGCTTGGGCCAAAACTTTGAAAGGTCTCAATTCTGCCTTCTTCCTGTTTTACTCCTCTCATGGTACTGCTCTGCTACCTACCCCAATAACAACTTAAAATACCTTGGTCAAAAATTTTAAGTAACACTTAACTTTCAAATGCCTGAACAGCAAATGTTACTTTTCTTGTCTGCATAGTAAACACTGGCATTTTTATCTGTTTGAATAATCAAAGTGGTGCTTTCCATGCCTTCTTGGTTGCAAAGATTTGAACTGCTTCCTGAAGGTCCACAGTCTGGGCCAGCTCATGCTCTGTTGAGATGTTGCAAGGCCGACCAGCCTTTCCTGTTTCATCATGGAGCGTAGATGAGTTTTTATTAACTTAACATAAGAACATAAGAAAGGCCGTACCGGGTCAGACCAAAGGTCCATCTAGCCCAGTATCTGTCTACCGACAGTGGCCAATGCCAGGTGCCCCTGAGGGAGTGAACCTAACAGGCAATGATCAAGTGATCTCTCTCCTGCCATCCATCTCCATCCTCTGACCAACAGAGGCTAGGGACACCATTCTTACCCATCCTGGTTAATAGCCATTTATGGACTTAGCCACCATGAATTTATCCAGTCCCCTTTTAAACATTGTTATAGTCCTAGCCTTCACAACCTCCTCAGGTAAGGAGTTCCACAAGTTGACTGTGCGCTGCGTGAAGAAGAACTTCCTTTTATTTGTTTTAAACCTGCTGCCTATTAATTTCATTTGGTGACCCCTAGTTCTTGTATTATGGGAATAAGTAAATAACTTTTCCTTATCAACTTTCTCAACATCACTCATGATTTTATATACCTCTATCATGTCCCCCCTTAGTCTTCTCTTTTCCAAACTGAAGAGTCCTAGCCTCTTTAATCTTTCCTCATATGGGACCCTCTCTAAACCCCTAATCATTTTAGTTGCTCTTTTCTGAACCTTTTCTAGCGCTAGAATATCTTTTTTGAGGTGAGGAGACCACATCTGTACACAGTATTCGAGATATGGGCGTACCATGGATTTATATAAGGGCAATAATATATTCTCAGTCTTATTCTCTATCCCCTTTTTAATGATTCCTAACATCCTATTTGCTTTTTTGACCGCCTCTGCACACTGCGTGGACATCTTCAGAGAACTATCCACGATAACTCCAAGATCTTTTTCCTGACTCGTTGTAGCTAAATTAGCCCCCATCATGTTGTATGTATAGTTGGGGTTATTTTTTCCAATGTGCATTACTTTACATTTATCCACTTCAGTTTGGAGAAGCTGCGTTCTCCACTAGCAACTGTTACAGGAAGCGTTGGAAGTATGTGCACAGCAACAAAAGCATTTGGAAAGAGGGTGGTCATCTTATTTGTGCACATATATTCCAGAACAGTCTTTGGAGTTGAGCCTGCTGAAATGTATCTTGAAAGGGCTTACAGTTCATCACCTAAATCATTCACATCAATATCGCACATGTCATCATGTGTCAACACTGTCTCTAGTGTCCTGCATTGCTGGTGTAAGTCTTCTTCAGGTATAGTGAGGAGTTCTGGAATATCATACAACATCCCAAATATGCTGCTGTGTTCCTCGAGCTGCATGAAACGTTCTTCAACTGACTGTATTGCACAATCTAGCACCTGGTTAAAGAATTCAACTTTGAATTGTTGTTTCGGGTCTCTGCCAACTTCTGTGCACTCTTCAGAATGTTTTGAAATCCCTCATCTACCGATAAGACTGTAGGTATGACTTTGCTTTGTCCAGTTGTTCCATTGCTCCAGATATATCAAGGTCAACACCTTGGAGTCTCTTGCTTATAACATTTACTTCAGACGCTAAGCCACACAGAAATTTGAAGTTATGTATGTTTCTGGTGATTCCATTTGCCTATGCCACTGTTCTCCCATGAACAGTTCCTGTCATAGCATTATCCTCCATAATGGCAATTATGGCATCATCTATCTTCCCAATTTGGTGTTTGATAGGCATTATTGCCTCCACTTGACTTTCCCATTGTGTGGCACTCAGTGGTTTCAGTGTCAGAGAGGATGTTCCCAGAAGTTGCTTCAAAATTTGCTATCGATGAGTTGATGCAGAGAAAAATACATAGATGCTTTGAATTACATTAAAAAATTCAACAGCCTCACTAGAAGCTGATGCTGCATCACTGACCACCGAGTTCAATGAATGAGAACTGCAAGGGACAAAAAACCTCAAGGATTTAACTCTCACATCCGTGTCTGCACGCCTCTTTTCATTCCTCTCATGTTGCACCATTATTGTAGCCCTAACCTCTCAAGTCAGCTATCACAAATGCCATATCTTCCAGCTTTTTAAGAAGCACATTAGTTGTTGTTACAAAACGCACCATTAAAGTCATTTGTTCCGTATGGCTGATGTCAGGTGTGCAGTCCAGAATAACAGAGTAATATCTTGCTGACTTCAGATTTGCCACAATCTTCTGTTTGACTTTTGTTGTCAGTAACTGTATGATCTCATTTTAAATTGTTTTTTCCAAGGTAGTGGTGTGTGTACGTTTCTTGTGTGGTGACTCTTCTTAGATGCTCTTGGAATACAGCATCAAACTCAGCTATCAGCTCCACAATTTTAAGGAAGTTTCCATTGTTTGGCACATACAGCTGATCTGAAGTACCATGTGCTAGGTTTTGGGTAGCAAGCATTCTCACAATAGCAATAAGCCTTTTCAGAACATTTTGCCAGTAAAGACACTCTGATGCAATCTTCTCTTGATGCTGATCAACTATGGTGGCCTTTAACCTTAGGCCTGGTCTACACTAGGCGTTTAAATCGGTTTTAGGAGCGTAAAACCGATTTAACGCTGAAACCGTCCACACTAGCAGGCACCTTATATCGATTTTAATGGCTCTTTAAACCGGTTTCTGTACTCCTCCCTAACGAGAGGAGTAACGCTAGTATCGGTATTAACATATCGGATTAGGGTTAGTGTGGACGCTGATCGACGGTATTGGCCTCCGGGAGCTATCCCACAGTGCACCAGTGACCGCTCTGGACCGCAATCTGAACTCGGATGCAGTGGTCAGGTAAACAGGAAAAGCCCCGCGAACTTTTGAATATTTCCTGTTTGCCCAGCGTGGAGCTCCGATCAGCACGGGTGGCGATGCAGTCCGAAATCAAAATAAAAAAAAGAGCTCCCGCATAGACCATGCGGATGTGATCGCTGTAAGGGCAGGCAAATCCGTTCTATCCGTTCTATCAGCGCTCCGTTAGAATCCTTTTTTAAAAATCTCCAGACAGACGCCATAGCAGGGACTCAGCGCACTGCAGTGTGACAAGCGTAACGGAAAGCCAAAGAATCAAATGGATGCGCATGGACTGGAGGACTGAAGCTATCCCACAGTTCCTGCAGCCTCCTAAAATTATTTGCATTCTTGGCTGAGCTCCAAATGCTTCTAGGGTCAAACACAGTGCCCGCGGGTCAGGGCATAGCTTGGCAATCTACTCACCCACCCCCCCACCCACCCCCAGAAGCGAAAGGTAAAACAACATGTCACCCTATCTTTACTGAATGCTGCAGATAGACGCGATAGTGCAGCACTCAACACCAACATCCTTGCTCCCCCCCCCGTCATGGGCGGCTGATGGTACAAAAAGATGGAAATCCATCCTCATCATCAGCATAAGCTGATCGTGCAAAATGATGGAAATCTATCCTCATCATCAGCCTCAGCTGATGGTACAAAAGGACTGGTAACCATCCTCGTCATCAGCCTATTGGCCCTAATTTTTTCTGGTGGATGGATGGTGCAATATGGCTGGTAACCATCCTCATCATAGCAACAGGGGGCTGAGCTCCATCAGCCCCACCCTTCATGTGTAAAGAAAGATTCAGTTGCCCCTGGACTAGCAGTGGGATGCTGGGCTTCTCTCCTACACACTGCTTAATGTCCTGTCTGGACTATCATAGCAGCTGGAGGCTGCCTTCCACTCATTTCTCACTAAC
Source organism: Mauremys reevesii (assembly GCF_016161935.1). NCBI lineage: Eukaryota > Metazoa > Chordata > Testudines > Geoemydidae > Mauremys > Mauremys reevesii. The sequence goes on along the minus strand of NC_052629.1, from coordinate 32,748,337 downwards.
AAGTCAGTGTGTCTTATTCCTGCATTCTTTATTAATTCATCACACAAGTGGGGGGACAATGCTACGGTAGCCAAGAAAGGCTGGGGGAAGAACGGAATCAACAGGTGGGGTTGTTACAGGAGCACCCCCTGTGAATAGCATACAGATAATTTCTGCGGGCTCTGACACAGAGCAGGTGGTTCTCTAGCACACTTGCCTATATTAGGCAGCACAGATTCTATTTTTAGATACCAAAAAGGAGGGATTGACTCAGGGAGTCATTCCCAATTTTTGCTTTTGCGCCCTGGCTGATCGGCCAGGGGCACTTATGACAGCAGCCAATGGTACAAAACGATGGAAGGTACAATATGGCTAGTAACCACTCTTGGCTTTTGCGCCCCTGGCTGATTGACCAGGGGCACTAGCAGCAAATGGTACAAAAGGACTGGTAGCCATGATCATCCTCAGTTCCAATTTATGGAAGGGTTTGGATGGTGCAATATGGCTAGTAACCATCTCTGCTGTCATGCAAAAGCAAAAGCATGCTTCTGTGTAGCGCTGCTGAATCGCCTCTGTGAGCGGCATCTAGTACACATACGGTGAGAGTCACAAATGGCAAAACAAGCTCCATGATTGCCATGCTATGGCATCTGCCAGGGCAATCCAGGGAAAAAAGGCGCGAAATGCTTGTCTGCCGTTGCTTTCCCAGACGAAGGAGTGACTGACGACATTTACCCAGAACCACCCGCGACAATGATTTTTGCCCCATCAGGCACTGGGATCTCAACCCGGAAGTTCCAAGGGCGGGGAGGCTGCGGAACTATGGGATAGCTAGGAATAGCTACCCACAGTGCAACGCTCCAGAAATCGACGCTAGCCTCGGACCATGGACGCACACCACCGATTTAATGTGTTTAGTGTGGCCGCGCGCACTCGATTTTATAAAATCTGTTTTACAAAACCGGTTTATGCAAATTCGGAATAGTCCCGTAGTGTAGACGTACCCTCAGTCTCATCTCAAGCTCTTTCCACCTATGGAATGCTCTCTGGTGATTTGCTGCCTTCTCATAGGATGCCAGATTTCTAGCCAGATTTTTCCAGTCTTTTGTTCCTATAGAACCCAATGTGGCTGGAACATTAGACTGGAAGAATTTGCAACAAAAACAGTATGCAGCATGCTGGGTTTCTGAGTACATGAGCCATGGCCTCTCCACTTTGTTACCATTGGGGATTTCACACCAGTAATGTGTTGGATGGAAACTTCTATTTTCATTGTCTTTGGGGAACATGAAGTTTTTCACTTGCTGTGGCCCATGCAGTACAAGGAAGTCCCTCAGGTTACTGCTCAAGTGGGTCCACAGTCCTGGATCATCTAGACTTAAGGAACTAAACTCAGCAGCAGCTGTTTCTTGTGCCTCCACCATACTCTTCTCTGATCTACACTTTTCTTCAGGAATATGCATGGTTACATCCACTGGAGATGGAGATATGGATGCTGCAGTAGCTGCCAGGTCACCTGCACTCTGAGTAACTGGAAGAGCAGGCATCTCCTCAGCAGTCACATCCTTACTGGGGCTGGAAGGCTCACCGTGAACATTTGTGTCTATGTATCTCAGGAGATCTCCTTCCTTCTTAGACAGAAAAGCTTCCTTTGCTTTCTTTCTTTTTCTGAATGCTGCCCCAGAAGGGCGTTATCTCCTTTCACTCATGACTACTGTTCTGTTCCAGCTATAGTGGTTCTCAACACTCAGTTGAAGGGGACAAATAAGCAGGCTGGTAGCAGGGCCTGACTGAGGGAAGATGTCAGTGTCTTAAGGACCTAACCGGCTCCTACTACTTCAGTTGACTGCCTGTTCTCCTCAAGTGGTTCAGGGAAGCAGCAGGAAACAGGAAGCTCCCTGAGAAGCTGGTGTTAATCAGCCCAGGCTCCTGGGGGTGCTAGAAAGGTACATAAGAAGCTCCTCCTCCTCTCTCTCCCTGCAGCTCCTGCTGCTTTCTGCTATTCCCTCTCACCTTTTCTCCTGCCTGCCTGTTATGTTTCTTCTGCCCTCCTTCCTCCAGCCCAGCACTCCACCATCTCTGTGCATCTAGAACAGAGAGAATACATATGCACCAGCAGCAGACACAATTTTCTACACTCTGGGTCCTAGTGGCGCCCCCACAGTCTGGCACCTCAGTTCGCCTCATGATAAGGCTAGCCTTGCTTGCGATTGTTTTTAGTTCCAAGACCTCAGCTTTTGTTATATTTTAAAAGATTAATATAAACGTTTGCCTTTATTTTTAATCTTTTCTAAGAACAACAAAACCTGATATGCTCCCTTTTGTAATGTGTCAGGAGTTAGAAATCTCTTTCACCATATTTGGGCCTTTCAAGTCTGTTCACAGACCAGAATAAATTATTTTAAAGAATGATGCTAACTTAAGGGCTTGGTTGTCTTTAATGTTGTGCTGCGGCTCGTCCACCCCATCTGCCATCTGGAGCTGCCATAATCTCTTAATAATCCATCGTTAATTTTCTATTGAATTAAATGCAGTATTAAGACAAGTATAGGCCTAGGACATAACAAAACTTAACATAGATTCTTAGAAGTTGTCAAGCATTTACAAACTTTCTCCCTACTACATGACCTATATTTGATGTCTAGAACAACTATTTTTGCCTCTTCATTAATATATTTTATTTAATTGTAATGCTCCACGACTTAAATAACACATAACTAATAATGTATAAGTGACCACAAAATCTATTTAGTATTTCCATTACAGTAGCAACTAAGGGCCTTGATCAAAACTGAGGCCTGTTATACTAGATCAGGGGTGGACAAACCTTTGGGCCCGAGGGCCACATCTGGGTATGGAAATTATATAGCGGGCCATGAATGGTCACGAAATTGGGGGTTGGGGTGTAGGGTCTGGGGTGGGGCCAGAAATGAGGAGTTCAGGAGGGAGCTCTGGGCTGGGGATGAAGGGTTGGGGGTATAGGAAGGTGCTCCAGGCTGGGACTGAGGGGTTTGGAGGGTGGGAGGGGGAACGGGGCTGGGGCAGGGGGTTGGGGCATGGGAGGGGGTCAGGGATGCAGGCGCTTACCTCAAGCAGTTCCCAGAAGCGGCAGCAGCATGTCCCCCCTCTGGCTCCTACATGCAGGCACAGCCAGAGGTGGGACATGCTGCTGCTTCTGGGAGCCACATGGAGTGGGGCAAGCCCCTGACCCCACTCCCTGGCTGGAGTGCCGAAGTGGGCAAGCCCCTGACCCCATTCCCTGGCTGGAGTGCAGAAGTGGGGCAAGCCCCTGACCCCACTCCCTGGCTGGAGTGCCAAAGTGGGGCAAGCCCCTGATCCCACTCCCATCGGGAGCTCAAGGGCCAGATTAAAATGTCTGGAGGGCCGGATGCAGCCCCTGGGCCATTGTTTGCCCATCCCTGTACTAGATGCTGTACATGCACATAGTAACAGAGAACGTCCTGACCCAAAGAGCTTATGTTTAGGTAGATGTGAGAGAGAAAGCAGGGGAGCAAGGAAGTATTACCCCCATTTTATAGAGGAGGAATTGAGGCAGAAAGAGAGCGAACATGACTTACTCAAGGTCACACAGGACGTCTGTAGCTAAACCAAAAACTGAACCCACATCTGCTGTATCCTACAAGACCACTCTTTATTTATTAAATGCTGGTGTCTTCAAACTTCTTATTTAAAAAATAATAGTATTGTGTACTTTCATTGTGCCTTTCATGCAGAGATCCCAAAAGCTTTACAGAAGGTGGGTGAGCATTACTTTACCCATTTTTTTTCAGAAAAGGAAACTGAGGCACAGATGTGTTACTTGCTGAAGCTTCTTGAAGTTAGTGGCAGAACTTGGTAATGAACCTAGGTCTTTGGATCTCCGTACCCATGTGTAAACCACAGGATAACACTGCATCCTTGATTTGCATTCAATTAGCCACACAGGTTCATTAACAGTAATAGCAGTACCCATGTACTATACGGGCATTTTTACTACATTCAGTGCTGACAAATGTACATAAATTAGAATGATCTTGAGGGAGGGGGATAAATAGGATGATGGGATGTGGAAAGGAATTGGCTTGATTTCTAGTATTACAGTATTGATTCATAAGTCTCTTTGCAACTCACACTGGCTGAATCTTGAGGCCAGTCTGGCTGTAGCCTAGCAAACCATATAACTACCCTATCCACTCATGGTGGAAGAGGAAGAGAATAATGTGGAACCAAAGGAAGTAAAGAATGAAATTCTACTCTCCCCCTTAGAAGGGGGCCATTTTGCTGGTTAAACGGTAGGTACTGCGTATCGGAGAGGTAACCGTGTTTGCTGATTTTACAGATCTAGTCTAAGAGTCCTGTGGCACCTTATAGACTAACAGACATATTGGAGCATGAGCTTTCATGGATGAATACCCACTTCACATGCATCCAATGAAGTGGGTATTCACCCATGGAAGTTTATGCTCCAATACGTCTGTTAGTCTATAAGGTGCCACAGGACTGTGCTGTAGGTACTGCATGACTTTAAAAACTCAGACTAAATATTGGTAAAGTTTTGCAATGTCAGGCCAGTAAGGTTGGTTCTTTAGCCAAAATCAGAGTCCTGTACTCATTGCTAAAGCTAATACTTTCTGATTTCATATTCCCTGTAGTTAAACAATCTTTTTTTATGTAGTGAATTAGAGGTAGTCTGTGAAAATCCCGAACTCTACAGTACAGGCCTAATTCTGTACCCTAATTACATTACTTAACCTAATCCTTTAATTTTTCTTCCTGCTAAATGTCAGGTGTCATGAAAGTGCTTAGTATTACTATAAAAAGTGTTATAGCTCATTATTCACCATGTAGAACAGTTTAGACTTTATATATTGTGCACTTTATGTACAAGTCTTTACTAGTCTCATGCTAAAATATTAAGTGATAATTTTTCATTGTGAAGCATGGAGAAAATTAAATATTTGTGAACAATTGTGATTCTCTGTACCAAGAGGAATATTTTCATTTATTCTTCTAGATTGCAAATGGAGCCTAAGCACCTTTCTTTTTGAAAACAAAGGAGAGTTTATTCCCAGAAAAATTGCTCACTTCCAGTGCCAGAAGTGGGGTAGATTTGTTACTAATATTCAAGCACCAACAGTAAGACTAACAAAGTTCCTACTCTTTATTCCCAACATACAATCTTGAGGTTCTGGTTAGTTCTGACAGAATCCAAAGAAATGTAAACCTTTACTGACAAACTTTTTTAAATAAATCAATATTTTTTATGTTAATACTATATAAAATTTCTCTTCACTTATTTACAGCTTCCTTATGGTTCTTTCCCTCTATTCCATTTCCCAGTTTTTCTGTGTTATTCTTTATTTGTTTCTATTCTTTTTTTCTAGTCCTCCTTCTACTCTTTTCTGAAAGCAGTTACTGCTTTATATTTTTTGTATTGTATGTTCTGTATATACTTCACTTTAACTCATTTTTCATTTTACCTTTATCTCTTTCATTCCATTTTCATTTCAGTGTCTTGCTGGTCCTGTATTTCTATTTCTATTTCTTCTTTTTTTATCTCTGTATGTTTCCCTCTTCATTTCTGTCTGCAGACCTACCGTTCTACTTCCTTTAGAGACATTCATTCTGCTTTCATTCTAAGGCAATTTATAATCTCCTGGGAATAAAGGTACTTGCAGTGAGTTTCCATTTGATTTTATCTCACATGTAATTTCTGAAACTCATTCATTTTTACCCCAATCTTGGCAGATGTGCTTTCCCAGTCCAGCTCACTTTTGCCTTGATTTTCCCTTTTCCTGTCAGCCAAATTTGCCTGTCACCCCTCCCTGCTCAATTCTTAGCCTCCAGACACAACACTTCAGGATCCTGGAGGAGTTCATTGCACAGTTGGACTGAACTGCCACAAAAATTCTGTCTCCTGCACAGATGACCTTTACCCTGATGGTAGAGATCCATCATGCCTGAGATGCACAGTTGTCAGCCATGGTCTTTGTCCCAGAGCTTTAAGTGATCTTTTAGATCTGTGAGGCCAAGGCCACTGAGCAACTTAAAGATAAGGATGGAGATCTTGACTCGATATGCAATGGGAAGCCAGTGTAGGTAGCAGAGGACAAGTCTGATGTGCTCCTGAGATGTGCTGCAGCTGTCTGTACTAGTTGGAATTTCCTAAAGGCTGATGCAGCTAGTTGGAACTGGTTCCTGCTGCTGCTGCTCTGTCCCTGTTGGGAGGAGGGACAGGATAGCTTGAGGAGCAAAGACCTGGCCCCCTTCTAGGGTGCTCAGCGTCCCCTGACAATTCTGGTGGGGCTGGTGGTATGAAGAGCTGGTTGGAGCTGGTTCCGGCTGCTGCTGTATCCCTGTTGGGCGGGGTTTGCCTCACTAACCTATTAAAAAGATTTGGCCATGTCATCAAAACAGCAGATACAGGGAAACCAGCTGACATAAAGGCTTTTTGCAAGCCTATGTTGACAAAGTCCCTCCCAAGAGACTATTCAGAAAACTACATAGTCATGAAGAAAGAGGCAAAGTTTTGTCATGGATCTGAAACAGAAACAAAGGGCTTGATTCTCCTTTTCACTGGAGCTGCTTTATGCCACATGGCAGCCTAAAATGGTCATCTAGGGGACAAAATGGGGTCTGGGATGAGCAGAGTATCCTGGGTGGACAAGGTGGGCCTGGCACAGGACTTGTGGTGTCATCAAGTAGGTTTCTGTGATACAAACTGCATCAGACTCCTCGCCACTGAGAAAGTCATGTATTGTTTGATGGCAGCAGGTCTTTCTTGAACAGCATCTGTTTTAGTTCAGGTAGCTTTGTGGTGCCTTTTTTGGGCCCTTACCTAGATAATGGTCCTGTGTAGTGGATAGGTAGTAGATGTCTGGTAACCAGTTTCTTATGTCTACTCTGCTGTCTTCTTGGTCCTCCCTATTTGAACTGTGATAGGTGAAGTAGTGTGTTGTGTCACGGGATGCTCTGAATAGACGAAAGGTTATCTGGTTCGCCAGATTCCATGAGCAAGACATATCTGTTGGACCCCTTTTGGTAATATGACCTAGCTGAGTCCCAGGGATGGACAGAGCTGGAATAGTCTGTTCCTGTAGTCATGGATGTGCTGGAAGCATAGTGGCATAACAATGAAAATAATTATAGTAACAATAATACTAGGTAGGGTTGAGTACAGGAAAATGGGGGTATCAATGGCATCAGGCAGCTGTGTGTGTGTGTGTGTTTCCTTTCCTGCTTTGGGGGAGAGGCAGGCAATAGTATTACTAATGAGTAGTGCGTGAGAGTTACAGCTGTAAAATGTCCACCTGAACAGAAGATGGCAGTGAAGGCTGGAGGAGCATGGTTGAGGCTCCTTCCCTATTAGAGAGGCAAAGCCTTTGAGAGCCTCATTCCCACTGGTGGTTCCTGTTCAAAGGTTGTCCACTCTGGCATGTAGACTTTCCCCACCCCCAACCCCATTCTCATGATCCAGAGAGACACACAGCTCATGCGTACAATCAAACCATGGCCAACCTGAACTTACCAATTCATGAGGACTTCCAGAAGGTTCTAAAGACACATCTGAAATCTCACAAGTCTCTTCGGGATCAGGCTAAGGCTCTTAAATTGTCCTCATTCAATCCTGGGGCATGCTGAAAAAGTACTCTGGGATAATGTAAACATCCCAAACAAACACCTGATCAATGAACTTCCAGGCTTCAACCTACCCAAGAAACAACAGCATACACTGAATCGTTTTAGAACACTGCATGACAGGTGCTGTCATTTCTTATACCTTTTGAAGATGAGACAATGCATCTTGTCAATGTGGACATTAGTTGCAAACTATGGACCACGTTATAAAGCCATGTCCGCTTCAGTCATTTGCCAGTGGCATCTCCAAATCACTCCTGAAGTTACTCACTGGCTCACTAATCTGGACTTGGTTTTTCAAACATTGCTAATCATCTCCCTTGGCACACAAAAGTAGTAGTAGTTCCTGGGCTGCAGAGAGGGGAGCTGGGACATGAGTCACAGCCTCACTTTCAGGAGGGGAAGATGGCAGCAATGATGGGGTATAAATGTTTCCATACCTTTGTTTTAAAGGTGTTGTTATTAACTGAATTATGGTAGCAGGTAGAAGCACCGAGCCTGAAGCCCCACTGTACAGCTGTGGTAGCAGAGGCAGCGGCAAGCAGCAATACAGGCTGGCCACCCCAAGTATGTATCCATAGGGTCCGGGCAGGTATGTACTTCGGGCAGCTATCCTGTGCTGTTGCTCACTGTGTCCATGCTACTGCAGCTACACTACTATTGTTAGTGTGCTAGCTCAAGGAGAGTTTGCCTATGCAAACTGGGAATCACACCCCATAGCCACAGCTGTGGGCCCCACTCAAGAAAGTGCACTAGCTCTATATGTCTCCTGGAGCTGGAAATTACATCTCCAGCTTGAAGTGTGGATGTATACTTTTGACAAACTCAATCAGAATATGGCTTTGGTCGAGTGCAGAGGACAGAAGCTCTGTTTCATGATGGATTTTTAAAAATTGGCTTTGTTCCGAATGTGAGCAAAACCTGAACATTTCCCATAGAAAATTCAAACAAACTTTTGCTTCAAGTTGATTTAGATGTTTCATTTCAATTTTGACTTGTTATATTAAAATAAAAAAGATTACATTGTCTTTTCAAAACAAGAAGTTGAAATATTTCATTCTGAAAATGTCAAAACATGTCCAAGTGGAATGTGGTTCTGCTGAAGTTTCTCTGATCAGCTCTAAACCTTTTTGTGTGGGATAGCTCAGTGGTTTGAGCATGGGCCTGCTAAACCCAGGGTTGAGAGTTCAATTCCTGAGGGGGCCATTTAGGGATCTGGGGCAAAAATATGTCTGGGGATTGGTCCTGCTCTGAACAGGGGGTTGGACTAGATGACCTCCTGAGATCCCTTCCAACCCTGGTATTCTATGATTCTATGACTGTTACAACTGTGAGTCAGCTCCCAACCCAATCAGGACCAATCACTGAATTACAACAGAAATAACAAATCCCTACATGTTATAATAAACCAGTGGGGAAATATTAATCCGAGGAAGAAATAACAAAGAGCAATATGGGGGAGGGAAGAGAGGCACTGAGGGAGGAAAAGTGACAGTTTTAAGATGGCAGGCTGCCTGTGTAGCAGCAATTTAAGACCTGCCAACCACTATTTACCTACAGTACTTTCAATTGTAAAATCCTTCACTGGGAACTGATGAGAAGATTATAAGCCATCTCCTCCTCCTCTGTAGCTCAGTTAAGCAACTTTTTTTTCCATTTACAGATCTTATTTTATTTATTCTCCCACTGATATTCTGATGACAGTAGGGGAGGAGGCAGGGAGGTCCTCTTTCATGCTACAGATGTGGTGCAGAATGCTGCAAAGGTAAGGTCATACTTGATCAGATAATTTTCAGTACCAACATAAGCATGTACCTACCACCTCCATGGCATCTCTGAAGCAAACCTCACTTTATTTCCCTAGCACTTATTACTTTTACACAGCTGTTCACTTGCAATATGCTTACACATAGTTCTCCCTTCACTTACACCTATATAACCTAAATGACTTCAGTGTGTAGCCCTTCTCCTGGGTACTGTTAATAGTAGGAAGGGCCACATTCAATGTAGGCTAAGGCTGTAGTGTAGACATAGCCCATCACTACAGCCAGTCAGCAAAACTTATGTCGCTCAGGGGTGTGAATATTCTACCCCACTGAGCGACATAAGTTACTTTGGCATATGCATTCGTGTGAGCAGTGCTATGGTGGCAGGAGAGCTTCTCCCACTGATATAGCTTATGCTGCTCGTGGGGTTGATTTTTATATGCCAACAGGAGAGCTCTCTCCCCTCAGCATAGGGTGGCTTCCCCACATGAGCTGTATCAGTACAGCTGTGCCACTCAGCTGTACTGTACAGCACTGTACATATAGACATACCCTAGGAGTTCCATTTAAAATAAATGAAATGACTGGATCAAGTTCCCATATGAAACCTTTTCTGTTCCCAGCTTTTAGGAACTTCACATTTGGTCCTGCCTGGTCACCTTTACAGCTGTTTCTTTCCAGGAATCCTTAGGCAACTCCTTTTATCTGGGAGAAACAAGATAAACATCTAATGACATAAGCAAACCCCAAGCACTGTGTTTGGAGATACAGCCAACCCCACAGTTCCAGTTATTAATTGCCCAGATTGCTTACTCACAAAACAATCCCCCCATCCACCTACATCTCACTCACAAATCCATTTAGATTCAGAATGGCCAAGTGAGCACCTTGAGATAGCTCTTCTTAGCCCATCTGCTGCAGGCAAGGGAAGTACGCACCACTACGCCTGCCACTGCCAGGTCAAGTTCTACAAAGTCAGCTCCACACAAGCTGCAAACCTGAGGAAGAAACCCAAAGGAAAAGCAAGACCCTGGTCCACGGTCTCTGCTCTCTCCAGCAGTCTCTGGTCTCTGATAAAGTCTCTGCTTCTCTTGTTGAATTTGGACAGTTAGAGTCCACTACTTGACAGCTAAGGGTGAACTCCTTTCCCCAGGCTGTTTCTCCTCCCTTTCCTACATATATTTACACTTGGAATCATTTCCCAAAAGAACCCAAACGCCATAATCCAACATGACACTATACAGAACTGCACAGAGGTGAAATCATAGTATGTACATGAAGCTTACCAGAGCTGACTTCCCCCTCGCTCTTGTAGGGGAGCAGAGAGCTGCTTTTTGCTTTAAATCTTCTAGGTCTGGGGCTTGCACGAGGAAGGATAGGTTTTGGCCCCATGTTGTGACTCCAGTTGTCCAAAACGATAATTTAGACTACTACTGAACTGTATGTCAGCCAGCTCCATGGGACAGAGGTAGCTGAGCTCCAGGCCATCCATGCTCTGTGCCCACAAACACTAGTCATAGCCTGAGTGTGAGCAGGAATGCTATATAGCCACTGGGAATCTTCCCTACTCTAGCTGAGGGCCCTGAGGAATGACATCCGTATGAGAAGGGTTAGGGAAAGGTTTCCACTGACAAAGTGATCACCAGGAAGAGAAGGTGGGATGGGTTGCACAAGTGACACAGCAAGCTGACATTTCTAAAATTGAGCTGTCAGTTGCAAGATGAAAGGCCTTTTGAGGCAATGATACTTCCAAGGTAGTTGTGTGGGCAACTGAAGATAGAAAGCCTGTCCTATAATGTCCTCAAAGATAACTGGGATTTTAAGGGCCCAGAATCCCAGTTCTCCCATCTCTTCTCTTACTTGCCTTGTAAGGGCTACTGCTGCAGCAACCTTCATGGGTGCAGTAGGGGTGGATAGAGGATCAGCAGAAAGCTGCCCATCTTCCTCTCACCACAGGTGGTTGCATATCACAATGATAAGCAGTGGGTGTGGGTCCTCTCCCTGTTCTGGGTTGGCAACCTTCAGGAGCTGTTGGCCCTTGATGGCACTGGCTATGCAGAAGTAAAAGGCAACTGTACTTTCAGTTCTCAATAGTTCCCCTCATAGTTTTAGGACAGAAGTTCAAAACCTGGGTATCACAAGTTATGCTCCTAAATTCATATTTAGGCACTCATGTGGCCTGATATTCATAACAGCTGAGCCCCCACAAATCTAATCAGGAGCGTCTCCAGGCCCCAGCACGCCAAGCGAGTGCTTGGGGCGGCATGCCGCGGGGGGCGCTCTGCCGGTCGCCAGGAGGGCAGCAGGCAGGGTGCCTTCGGCGGCACGTCTGCGGAGGGTCCACCGGAGCCGCGGGACCGGCGACCGGCAGAGCACCCCCCGTGGCATGACGCCGTGCTTGGGGCGGCGAAATGTCTAGAGCCGCCCCTGAATCTAATTGCATTCAATGGGAGCTGCTGATGCTCAACATCTTTTGACAACTAAGCCACTTTTATTTAGGTGTCTAACTATGAGCTTGGGAGCCTAACATTAATTATCCAGGTTTGGAAATGTTGACCCTAGTTCTTATGCTTTCTTATTTGTAGATGAATATTCTGATTTTGTCTTAATTTGCTTAGAAAATTACATAGTCTCTGAAGAAATGAAGCTTGTTTTGTGCTAGTGACCAAACTAATGTAGCAAATAATAAAGCTGTTCTACTCAGGACAATGGCCTTTTGCAATTAGTCTTGTTGCTAATGCAACTTGTGCTAAACATGGGTTTCTCCAACTGCAAAGACATTTTTTAAAATCCAAAAAGTGCATCTTTACAACCGCAGGGACCATATTGTTTGTAATATTAAAACAACACCTTAATAGGCTACTAAAGAAGTGCGTTGCATCAAAATAACACCATCAGCTGTTCCTAGTTCAGGCATATGTATTCCCATGTAATTCCCTGCACAGATGAATAACTGATCATGGATCATCTATTTTCTCTGCACTATTCTCCATTTCTCAACCCATTTAATTGTCTAGTTCTACTACAAACAAACAAGGCATTAAAAATTACTTAGAAACCCAATTAAAGGAGGACTGTTGTTTTTGGAGAATCTTGCTGGCATATGTTGCTGCCAGATACACAGTATTTAGCAAGTATCAGAGAGGTAGCCGTGTTAGTCTGGTTCTGTAAAAGCAGCAAAGAATCCTGTGGCACCTTATAGACTAACAGACGTTTTGCAGCATGAGCTTTCGTGGGTGAATGCCCACTTCGTCAGATGCAAGAGTGGAAATTTCCAGGGGCAGGTAAATATAAGCAAGCAAGAAGGAAGCTAGAGATACTGAGGTTAGATCAATCAGGGAGGATGAGGCCCTGTTCTAGCAGTTGAGGTGTGAAAACCAAGGGAGGAGAAACTGGTTCTGTAGTTGGCAAGCCATTCACAGTCTGAGGAACCACCTGATCAGCATCCTATACAGCAAACAGGAAAACATCAAAAAAGAGCTCTCCAACCTGGAGACTCTCATCTATAACCAAACTTCCATACAAACGGACTTCACTAAAATAAGACAGGAGATCTACATTACTCACTTCACCTCTCTACAAAGGAAAAAGGACTGTAAGCTGTCTAAACTCCTACCTGCCACATGGGGCCACAACCGTGGTACCCCTAACCCACCCAGCAATATCGTCAATCTGTCCAACCACACACTCAGCCCAGAAGAACAGTCTGTCCTATCTCGGGGACTCTGCTTCTGCCCTGCCACCCCCACCAACATGATACAGTTCTGCGGCGATCTGGAAGCCTACTTTCGCCATCTCCGACTCAAAGAATACTTTCAGGACAACACTGAACAGCGCACTGATACACAGTTACCCTCCCACCAACAGCACAAGAAGAACTCCACATGGACTCCTCCTGAGGGTCGAAATGACAGTCTGGACCTACACATTGATTGCTTCCGCCGACATGCACAGGCAGAAATTGTGGAAAAACAACATCGCTTGCCTCACAACCTAAGTCGTGCAGAACGCAATGCCATCTACAGCCTCAGAAACCATCCTGACATTATAATCAAAGAGGTTGATAAAGGAGGTGCTGTTGTCATCATGAACAGGTCTGACTACCAAAAGGAGGCTGCCAGACAACTCTCCAATACCAAATTTTACAGGCTACTTCCCTCAGATCCCACTGAGGAATACACTAAGAAACTGCACCATGTACTCAGGACACTCCCTACACTAACACCAGAACAAATCAACATACCCTTAGAGCCCCGACAAGGGATATTCTATCTACTACCCAAGATCCACAAACCCGGAAATCCTGGATGCCCCATCATCTCGGGCATTGGAACTCTCACTGAAGGACTGTCTGGATATGTGGACTCTCTGCTCAGACCCTACGCCACCAGCACTCCCAACTATCTCCGTGACACTACTGATTTCCTGAGGAAACTACAATGCATTGGTGACCTTCCAGAAAACACCATCCTAGCCACCATGGATGTAGAGGCTCTCTACACAAACATCCCACACACTGATGGAATACAAGCTGTCAGGAACAGTATCCCTGATGATGCCACAGCACAACTGGTTGCTGAGCTCTGTGCCTTTATCCTCACACACAACTATTTCAAATTTGATGACAATATATATCTCCAGATCAGTGGCACCGCTATGGGCACCCGCATGGCCCCACAATATGCCAATATTTTTATGGCCGACCTGGAACAACGCTTCCTCAGCTCCCGTCCACTCACACCCCTTCTCTACCTATGCTACATTGATGACATCTTCATCATCTGGACCCATGGGAAGGAGACTCTGGAAAAATTCCACCACGATTTCAACAGCTTCCACCCCTCCATCAACCTCAGCCTGGACCAATCTACACGGGAGGTCCACTTCCTAGACACCACGGTGCTAATAAGTGATGGTCACATTAACACCACCCTATACCGAAAACCTACCAACCGCTATGCCTACCTTCATGCCTCCAGCTTCCATCCCGGACACACCACAAGATCCATTGTCTATAGCCAAGCACTGAGGTACAACCGTATCTGCTCTAACCCCGCAGACAGAGACCAACACCTAGAAAATCTCCACCAAGCATTCTCAAAACTACAGTACCCGCATGAGGAAATAAGGAAACAGATCAACAGAGCCAGACGTGTACCCAGAAGCCTCCTACTGCAAGACAAACCCAAGAAAGAAACCAACAGGACTCCACTGGCCATCACATACAGTCCCCAGGTAAAGCCCCTCCAACGCATCATCAGGGATCTACAACCCATCCTGGACAATGATCCCACACTTTCACAGGCCCTGGGTGGCAGGCCAGTCCTCGCCCACAGACAACCTGCCAACCTGAAGCATATTCTCACCAGTAACTGCACACCGCACCATAGTAACTCTAGCTCAGGAACCAATCCATGCAACAAACCTTGATGCCAACTCTGCCCACATATCTACACCAGCAACACCATCACAGGACCTAACCAGATCAGCCACACCATCACCGGTTCATTCACCTGCACATCCACCAATGTAATATATGCCATCATATGCCAGCTATGCCCTTCTGCTATGTACATCGGCCAAACTGGACAGTCTCTAAGGAAAAGGATAAATGGACACAAATCAGCTATTAGGAATGGCAATATACAAAAACCTGTAGGAGAACACTTCAACCTCCCTGGCCACACAATAGCAGATCTTAAGGTGGCCATCCTCCAGCAAAAAAACTTTAGGACCAGACTTCTAAGAGAAACTGCTGAGCTTCAGTTCATTTGCAAATTTGACACCATCAGTTTAGGATTAAACAAAGACTGTGAATGGCTTGCCAACTACAGAACCAGTTTCTCCTCCCTTGGTTTTCACACCTCAACTGCTAGAACAGGGCCTCATCCTCCCTGATTGATCTAACCTCGGTATCTCTAGCTTCCTTCTTGCTTGCTTATATTTACCTGCCCCTGGAAATTTCCACTCTTGCATCCGACGAAGTGGGCATTCACCCACGAAAGCTCATGCTGCAAAACGTCTGTTAGTCTATAAGGTGCCACAGGATTCTTTGCAGTATTTAGCAACAGTCACACCATGATTTGAAGGTTTACATTTTTAATATGGTGACAGCATGTTGCAAGTTTCATTATAAACTGAAATATAACCGCATGCACTTCTGTTCATTGTGTAAACTTCCTTTTCAAGCACATGGCATTAGACAATTACTTATATGAATATCAGCTGTCTTAAAGGAATATGGAGTATAGCGTACTTTCAACAGCTTTTAAAATCAGTTGAAAAATGAGGACAAAGATCATTTTAGGGGGAGTTTCTTCAGTTGATATGTAGATGATTTTCATGCATAACACCCTTTTGTGTAAATTGCAGTTACTAAAGTAAATCCCCTGGAAATCAAAAGGCCAATAAAACTTTTGTAGGTAAATAGTTTTGAGGATCTGTTTTTCCATTAAAAAAAGATGCACTTTTTGGATTGATCCTCAGTCTTGCAGTTTTCAATCAGCCATACCACAGAATGCAGCTACTTAAATAGATGCAGTTCACAAAAAATGTTAAAGAAAATATTTTATCATTCCACCAAGCCCTGCTATCCTTAGTCTCAAGAAGCCCCTAGATGCAAGTACTACTTAATGGGAAGAAGGGTGGTAGAATTGGGTTCAAAGTAGCTTATGCTTCATATATTTAAACAGCTTCAATGCTAAGGCTTCTGGCAGCAAAGAAATCACCTCAAGGAAACTATGGTGTATCTCCCAGGTTGAATCTTATGAGCATTTTCATGGCACAGAATAACAAAAGGTTTTCCAAATATCCTGTGCTTTAACAATAAGTTTTTTATCTTAAAATATCCCATTAAAAGCTGTGTTAAAAATAGTCATTATTTGCAACTGTTCTCTCCCCAGACTATGCAACACTGGGGCCTATCTCCAAAGCAGTGCCCAGTGATCGCAGGGTGTGGCTCACAGAGGGGGCAGCTACAGATCTGAGTGTGGTTCCCTGGTTCTTGGGTCAGTTGTATGCCTTAGGCCCAGGCTGGTGTAGATCACAGCAGGCTTCTGAAGTTCAGTTACCTCTCTTCTGCGTCTTCACTGGCTGGTGAAATGAGGATTAAGCAGATGGAAGAATCTGAAGTGAGAGCAGCTGGGGCCTCCTTAGGGAGCTTTTGGGCTCTCAGAGGATGTCCCATCGGTGGGAGGTGAGCGCTCCTTCTTCTCTTGATCCACTTTAACTACTGCCATGACCAGTGCTTAATTTGCCTTAACCCAACTGTTGTAATGAAGAAAGCTCAGGTACAGATTTCTTCCATGCCGTAGCTCTAGCCACGGTCTTTTTTCGACATAGTGGGCTAAATTGTGGCCTGGCTTACACAGTGGAGTAAGTGGGTGAAAGCAGTGCTTAATTTGTAATAGAAGAGAGGCCAGAGCTCAAGCAATTTTTTACTTTCATAACTGACACAGCAAGCCCAGAGATGCTGGGACTGTGAACTGCCAAGCCCTGGCAAGTCCTGGCACAAATTAAGCACTGAGTGTATGTCACCTCCTGACTCCCTTGTGATTCCACAGGTACAAAAAGAGGAGAGTAGGCTCTGCAGACCTTCCACATTCCCCTGCTCGTGGGCGGGAGTGGTTAGGGACAGGGCAGAGCCTTGGCGTTGCCTCACACAATGTGCCGGCTTGCAGAGTTACACTAGTGCTCTAGAGGAAGTAGGCTGTGCTAGGTTTAGGCCTAGGCTGGGCATTTTCCCCTTGAAGCAGGGGAGACCAGTAGGAAGTGGTAGAATGTGGCTCAAAAACAGTCTGCCTCCCAGTCTGCTCCAGAGGGAATAGAACGATGCACTACCCCTTGCTTGTGGCTTATAGTTCATTGTTCAACCCAAAGGTAGTTATTTGCAAATTTTTCTAAGTCAAATGCTAGTAATTATTATTGTTTGAGTACTCATCTCTTCAGTTAGTAAAACTGTTTCATTCAGTTAAATTGCAATATATCAATGCATAACTGTAATAGTTTCATGAATCTTATCCCTCTGCTGCAAGGCAGTTTGATTGTCTACATGCAGCAGTTCCTTGTGATTACATCCATTGATTTATCTTTCCTTAAAATGCTCTTAAGATGTCAGTTCTGTATATTAGCACTACTGCAGCTATTAGCACTTTCAGTCTTGCTTGTACACCAGCCAAGGAATGTGGGTTATTGCTGAGATATGACTCACTTTCTGGTTTATCTTTCTATTTTAATATTTCTGCAACTGCTTGTAATTTTATCTCTATGGATTCCTCACAAAGGGAACTTTTTAGTGGTGGACGTGATTAATTATCTTTGCATGTACAGATATAAAGAGTACCAGACAATTGATGTCCTGTGTGAAATTTTCTGACAAAACAACCAAAGCCATTAGCATATTTTTAACCGGACAGAGCCAAATTCTTCCCTCAGATATGTGCCTGCAGCTCCCACTGAAGTCAACAGGAGTCGTGTGTGTTAAGGTGAAATTTGACTCCTTATTTAATTGTTAGTGATAATCAGCTGTAAGTGATTTTGTAACTTTACCACTCTAGCTGTTTAATTTTCACTCAGGGCTTTATGATGATACTAGTTTTATGTACAAAGGGAGACTTAATTTTGGCAAAATCATTTCAAATGGTTCTAGAAAATGAAAACTATTCAGTTTCAAAACTCAAAAGGATGACTTATTTAGCAGTATGTGTCAGAAAGCCTATAGACTGCTTTCACAGGAGTCCTCAGAATTACAGAGACAAGTAAAACATAGGTGCCTAATCCTTTCTGCCCATCTCTGGTGGCTGAAATTTTCTTCTTTTACTACAAATCTAGCTTTCCCTGCAGCACACAGAAGGAAAATTAGATGTTCTGCATTATCTCTGTTATTGTCCTGGAGAGCAAATATTCACATGAGGTTTGTGATCTAGCTCCAAGTCTCAGGAATTGAATTAAACTGGTATAGCCAATATGCCCTACTGGCACTTCTTGCTGACCTGATGTTTGAGTGCCATTAGAAATATGTCAGACTTTTCCTTCCCCCTCTGTCTCTGGTCGAACTCTCGCTCCACTCCCTCTCTGCCTCCTTCCCATGAGCACAATTTGTACTTGTGCTGGGCCTAAATGCACAGCCAGCAGTTTCTTGTCTATTCAGATTTGCAACATTGCTATAAAGGTTTAAGCATTACCATGGGATCACACAGGCCTGGACTGGGACACTGAGAACTTGCCAAATAGGCAGCCATTCTCTTGGATGTGCCAACTGTGGATTGGTAACTAGAATGATCAGAATTACTATTTATTCTGCTGACTGCTTAGTGGCCTGAGACGTTTATGGAAGAGGAGAGTGAATAAGAATCTTGGTTTAACTCTTTCTCTTCTAGGAAGAAAAGTTCCCTCCTCTGAGGAGATGCAAGGAAATGGACAGTTCCTGTGGCCTCGACAGCCAGCTCCAAAATCTTTGTCTCGAAAGGACAAAGGAGAAAATGGACTGAAGGGAAAGGTGAGTTGAATTGAACCGGTCTACATCAGCCATCCTCCTCAAATACGTGGTGTGACCTATATTCCCGCGAAATCTCAGCAGCTCCAAAACAGAGATGGGTTTGGGTACACTCACTCCTCTGGCTGAACTTTCATTGTGTTTGGTTTTGGTGAATCAAGTTCATTATAAATAATTCCCACATGTGGTATGATATCTAAATACACACATTCCCGTCAAAATGGAGTCAAGATACTATTACCCCAATGTAGCTGTGTCTAGTTTCTGTAATCTGTCGAAATGTGGGTCAAAAGTTAGTGTGTCAGCTTTAAATCATGGGGAAGGTTTAATCTTTGTGCTGAGAGATGATTAATTGTTCTGCTAATTGTGACTGTGGGGTATATATATCAGAATTCTTATTTGCCCTATTCAAGCACTTCCAAACAGCAATCGGAAGTCCCTCAGCCTGTTCAGTTACCTATCAATCTCTAAGCATTTCTAAAAGGACCATCTCTGTAACATTTGAGACAGAAATCTGTTTGCAGCTCATCAGCTCCAGCACATTACGAGATGGGAAGATTGCATCTAGTAATCAGCTAAAACAGTATTTAAGTGCAAAATGTGAATCTTTGGTTGCCCCTTTAGTGCAGCTTTCCACTGCTCAGCAGCTCCAAGCAGATGGAGTCAGGCCCATTGTTGCTTACTGATTTCCATCAGTGTAGAGCTGTTTCAAATAGCTGCTTATGACAAAATAAATGGCATCCATCAGAAAAGCTGTCACAGGTGATGTAACAAATATACAGAGACAGAATGTGCCTCCTTATTTACGATGGGTAGTATCTTACTGCATGCATTTTTTAATTGCTCTCTGAGGCAGGGACTGTCACTTATTATGTGTTTGTACAACGCTTAGCTCAGTGGGACCCAACCGACTTGTGGTATTTAGACCAGGTCTACACTAAAAAGTTAGGTTGACCCAGCTGTGTAACTCAGGGGTGTGAAAAATCCACACTTTCAGTTGACCTAACCACCCTTCCCCCCCACCCACCCCCCACACACACCCGTATAACCCAACC
This sequence comes from Mauremys reevesii, assembly GCF_016161935.1. Lineage (NCBI taxonomy): Eukaryota > Metazoa > Chordata > Testudines > Geoemydidae > Mauremys > Mauremys reevesii. The sequence continues at coordinate 32,728,406 of NC_052629.1, read as the reverse complement.
TTATTACCTAGTTACTGCCTCTAGGTAGAACTCCTAGAACTCTTCCCACTGGAGCCTTAGGCTCTAACACATTATCGGAGTGCTCAACCTATGGCCCACAGGCTGTACACGGCCCACCAGAGTATTTCATAAGACCCATGGCCTGCTTCAACACAATATACTAACGGCTGATTCATTAGCATTTTGTTGTCATGTTTACACACTGTGTAAACAGGTTGGTTCTATGTACAGCATGTCTATCTAAATATATATGAAACAAGATGAACTTAAAATATAAATCAATACAGGTGACTTTAAGTCTTACTAAGATATGCAGAATCTGTTTGGCCTACACAAGGTTGTGCTTAGGTTTATGTGGCCCTCCTGTGTAATAAGGTTGGGCATTAATTAATAAGTAGTACTACAATTAGTCATGGACTAAGATGGCAAAATCTGACCCATAGTAACATCAAACATGCAATATGATACTGCCAGTAACTGCTGTTAGAAACCTCTCTGTACACTGCATAAGGAAAATGTTCCTTTTTAAATATGTCTGGAGTCCCAATAATATCTATTATCATTAAGACCCTGATCCTGTACTCCTTGCACAGTTTGAGAATTTGCAGGTACATAAGAATGCAAGATTGGGCCCAAAGTAACCTACCACAAACCTCGGGATTTTAACAAATTGTATCTGAAGAACACATTCACATATACAATACCAAGATGATATTTATACTGGATTTTCTATTACTTGGATCTCACTGAAGTTACCACAACAAAGTTCCATGGTACAATGTGGCATTTGCAAGAATAATCCTAACAATACCAGTGAATTCCTTTAAAGGGGTAAAACATTGATCACCATACCTAACTTCCAAATTCCACATGAATACTAGTCATGTCTTTGTAGAAAATTATTCAATAAAAGCTTTATAACTATTTCTTTGTGGAAATACTTCTGTTTCTGTGTAAGACACTGTGATAGAGCAGTTCACCTTTGGTAACTGTAGCAATTTTTTCCATCCTAGACAAACCTCATAGAAGGTTATTATTTTGCCATTCATAAGCTGACAAATACAGAAATGAGTACAAAATGGCTTGATTCAGTTAAAGAAACACTTACTGGACTGTAAGAAAATACAGATCAATGCAAATGTACTGATTAATTTCATTATACATATCTGAATATTTCCTGCATTTTCAGTACCTGTATTTATGGAAGTCTCCATCTGATGCTTAGGCTCCAAAAGAAGTGTCTGTGCTACACTTTTAAAATATTTTTAAAAGAATAAAACCCAAAAGCTTTCTATAGAGTCACAGCCTTTTTGTCAAGTCAGAAAAGGTTCAGTCTGTCCTCATGGAAACATTTACTATGACCACCAAGATGGGAGTCCATTTCCAATGTCTCCGGGAATTACACACATCCTTTAAATTGACTGACAGATTTGAAATAAATTGTGCAATTTTCTTTTTTTTTTTAATTTGGAAATATATTATTTTTAACATTAAAGTAATTTCTGGGCACTGAGCAACAGTTGGAATCTTCCCTTCTCTGACTGGTAAAAGAACTGGGGAACAAACTTTTTTTTTTATGCATAAGCTTAAATTTTAAAAAATGACAAGGTAATTTTGTGGGTTCAGCTTCGGCCACTTTAAAAGGAGCCTGATTGTCAGAAATGCACAGCGCCCACAGTGCTGAACACCAGGCCCTTTTTGAAGTGGACACCCCAAAATTGGGCACCTTATATCACTAATCACTTGTTAAAATTTGAGCCACAATATATATCCATGTTGGAGCAAGCATCAGTAGTTACTTTCAGATGGAAAATGCAACAAGCTGATTTCAATGAAAGCAGAGATGCAAAATATATGTAGTTGAAAATGTCCATTAGTGATTGATCCAATAATCCCACCTAATTTGCAGCATTTAAGACTTCCCAATTCTCTTTTGACTCTAAGTGCAGGAAAATTTGCAGCTTTCCACATTCTGAGTAGTCTGTTTTCTTTATAGTAATGAATGCACTTAAATGTAGCTGACAGGTGATAAGAATAGCTACTAAGCATCCCTAATCCCTAACTTTTTTTCTCATCTTCCCCTGTGCAATCACAAAACACAGATTATGCCTTAGGGCCCAATGCTGCTCCCAATGGAGTCATTGACTAAACTTCGGCGGCTTCAGTAGGAGTAGGATCTCAGCCTCATTCCTGAAGTGTCATTGTAATATATCTGACAAACACAGGCATATCTTTGAGAATAAGGCTATCTGCATATTTGTGAGGGACTGTATGATGGCTGGCTAGGGATTGTTACTAAATCCCATTCGGGAACTCAAATCAGTGAGGCAGGAGAATTTATTGCAGACCTTGGGACCAGTGAACAAATCCAGACAAGTACCACCCGCTGGGGTGAATTGCATATACTGGCGCCATTCTGTGAGGTGGTGCAGTTACCCCAGAAGTATGAAAGGCATCACTCACGAAACTGAGCATTTGTTTACCAGTTTATCTACTTCACATTATTATTAATATGTTGTCCAGTGGCACCTAGGAACCTCACTCATGAATCACAATGGCACTGTACAAACAGATAACAAAAAGACAGATGCTGCCACAAAGAGCTTACAGTCTAAGTAATCATCTCTCTCAGACTAAAATTTAGTTTCTTCATCTCAATAGTTCCCAGGTGTTGCACAGAACATGATGAGAGCTCTGTCTTTTCAGCAGAAACAATAGGAACAGGCATAGATTGTTTCTAAACGGTAACCTACCAATTCTGCTTAAACAACTTGGAAGAGAAAGAATGATGGTGGCTCTGTTTAAATTGACTACATTAGAAAAAACAAAGTAGTAAACTACATGGCAAAAGTAAAGAGGAAATGTCTAGCTGCTTTTCCATTTAAGGCATGGCATCACTGCTGTATATTTAATCAGCTAGATAATAAATTAATAATAATAATTATTTACAGACTCAGAAACAGTAAGTTCCTTAAAGGGTTTAGAAATGGAAAGAATAGCCCTTATGATAGTAGTAATGTTTAGGATTAAGCTAATTCTTTGAGTTGATTCTGCTGAAATATATACCATAATTGCAATTACTCCATCACATACTTTTTCTATAATTCCTTTCACATTGTTATTGATCTTCAGGAATTTTGGTGTAAATGGAAGTTTCTTTCCTCATCAATCCTTCAGAGACATTCCAATACTTGTGCCTGATCCTTCCAGGCATTATGGGGTTCCTGGGACATGCTGAGTGTCCTCAAATCCACATTCTTCTCTAAGGCAACTTGATTGCAGTGGGAGCTGAGGACACTCAGCACCTTGGAGGACTGAGACCTACACTTAAAACACTACAGCAGCACAGCTGCATCAGTGCCACTGTAGTGCTTCAGTGTAGAAACTTAGTACAGTGACTACCATTGCTGTAATTAATCCATCTCCCTGACAGGCAATAGTGAGGTTGACGGAAAGAATTCTTCTGGGTCTTAGGTTGGCTTAACTACATCGCTCAAGGGTGTGGATTTTTCATACCCCAGAGCGATGTAGCTGAGTCGATCTAATTTTTTAGTATAGACCTGGCCTTAGTAACTGCAAAATCACATATATCTGTTTATAGTGTTAATGAACGAATCAGGAAGGAACAGAATTCTTTTAGAAAGGAGAGATTTTTCTATTCAAGTATTAATATATTGGTGACAATACAAAACCCAATTCTGCATTACTTGCATACTCCAAATTCCCAGTGACTTAAAGGAAGTTTGGAATACTCATGGTATGCTGGATGAAGCATAAAGATTGGAAAGGTCTTCCAGAAAGCATGCATGACTCAAGCAGGTTTGGTTAAAATATTACAATTCTTCTTGTATTATAGTATTTATTCTACTAACTTCTAAAGAATCATGAAGCCAGAGTAGTTCTAGAAAGGAACCAACTGAGTGGGTTTTCAATTGGACTAAAAGTTGCTGCTTCTTATGTAGATATTTAGTTAACTGTTTCCCAAATTAGGTTTGTGCAGCTATTTTGGGCAAAATTCACTGGGCACCTCAGTCTGAGCCACACCAACACCCAGTTAATGAGGTGTAGCCTATACCCTTACACATCACATCTGAATTTTGCTCACTTTTGAATCTGAGGGAATATAATTTTGTGTAATCTATATGCTAAAGATCCAGAAGAGAAGACTTTAGGGTGAAAGCAACTAATAAGAGGTGTTATTTAAGAAAGGTTACCTCTTACTGCAGGAGAACTATGCTGCCAAGTCTCCGCAGCCCATACCTTTCCCCAAAACTTCCCCTCAGACAGGTTCCTACAGCACAGATGCGGTGCTTAGCAAAGTTAACACTGACTCTATGAGTATATTAAGTTAGCTCTGGAATCTCCATGGGGCTAGTGGTGGAAGAATTATGCTTGACTTCCCCAGTTCCACCCTACACCACCTCTGACCCAGCCCACCCCTCCTATAGGCAGATACCTATTCCCACAGAAGAGCTTCCACAAGATATCGGGTGGATGCCACAGAGGTGGCGCTGCCCACTTTTGCACTCCCTGATGAGGATCTGCGGGGTTTTCGTCCTGTGAAGGTAGAAGAGATGATACGGCCTGCAAAAAACCTAAAATTCCAATGTTTGATATTGTCAAGGATATTATCTTAGATTCTCTATTAAGTTCAGTCCTGTATAGATACTCACTGGAGTGTGCTTTTCCTAATCTGGCTGAGTCCCTGTGGAGCCTGTAAAGTGTCAGTGATCACTATACTAACATTTTAATAAGTGCTTTGCACAGTCTTAATATAGCATTCATTAATACAACCTAAAGCACAAACATTTACCAGCTGTTTTATTCAGGTACTTCAGACAAAGTCTGGGTTTCATTTTAGATGCTCAATAACCACATGGAGCATCATTAAATCCTGTATCTGAATTCTAAAAGCAGCACTTAGGGAAATAAATACCCATTTTATGTGCTCATGTGTCAATTTGAGTAGACAGGGTGAGTATGGACATCCTATTCAGAAACTTATATTTGAAAAGTGGGCCCAGAGGGTGAAAAAACAAATTGCATACTATATCTTGCATTGGATACAGGCCTTGCATATCTTTAATAAGACAGGCAAATTGCCTATCACTGAAGTGCATATAGGTCTATTATTCCATCACCTTTTCAGTTATATTTCCTTTTAGCCTTCTATTTGATATGCATCAAAACTCTCCTTCAACAAACTGTCTCTGAATGTCAGTAAAGTATTATGCAAATACATTGAGCTGTTCCGCTCTCTCAGGTACACACTGCACATGTTTTATTATAAAATGCCATCACTTGAAAGGCATTGTGGTCCTGTGGAATGAACACTTCAGGATTTTGCATGGTGCTGTGGAACACCACACATGGAGGGTATGTCTTGATAGGCAAAAAGGGTGTGTGTTTCAACAGAATTAGTTTAACAGATTGAAAAGAAGCATTACAATGCAGGCTAACCAGTTTGAAGCCATGTTAGCTGGCCATGGTGTAGGCCCCACACTAGGTTACAACAGGACTTTAAAAGTGTTAGACTGCATCTCACAGGGCTTTTGCTTAAAATGATTGAAAATGAGGCCTAAGCACACAAGGGCTTTCAGTGAGATTTAAGTGTACAGAAGATTGTGCTGCCCTGTGTGTGGAGTGAATTTCACACACAGACTGCAAACCTTGTCCCCTGGGTCTCACTGAAAAGGATGGCTTGTTTGAAACTGTATCAGAGGGGTAGCCGTGTTAGTCTGGATCTGTAAAAGCAACAAAGAATCCTGTGGCACCTTATAGACTAACAGACGTTCTGCAGCATGAGCTTTCGTGGGTGAATACCCACTTCTTCAGATGCAAGAAGAAATGGGTATTCACCCACGAAAGCTCATGCTGCAGAACGTCTGTTAGTCTATAAGGTGCCACAGGATTCTTTCTTGTTTGAAACTGTGGTTTTTAGTTTCATTAAATACTTACGTTCTTTCAAGATTTTCCTTGGACTGATAGTGATTCTCATCTCTTGGAAAGATGACTTGCTGCAGGAAGAGCTATTTCTGCTTAGAGTTCTAACACAGAAAAGCAAAAATGATATGCCCAACATGTTAGTTTTGTCTCCAAGCCCTGCTTCTTGCTTTTCCCACAAGGGGGAGCTAATTGGATTACTGTGTATTATGCTCCCTATACTGTTCCACAGAGCAGGTTTTTGGGGTAGGACGGAAGGCTTTTTTCCTCTGAAGCAAGATCAAATATACAGGCACTTCCATCAAATCCATTGTTCTTTGTGAAAGTTCTTTGACTCACTTAAATAATGCATACCATGTGATTTGCAAGTTGCTACCTTACACATAGAGTTTTACTCAGTGATATGCACCTCTCACCCCAAAATGAAGTGCTTTCTACTTACAGAAAGGGTAATTCTACTGTAAGTGAGATAGCATGAGATCAGTGCTAACTGGGTGATGGTTTGCTGTTCAAATTAAAATTTTGGTCATTACTAGTTGCTGAAAATAGTCTATGCATCTTCACATCTCCAAAAAGTGGCTAATATCTCATGCTTACCTTGAAAAAACCTGTACCTGATTCACCATTCTTAATCCATTTCTATGCCAGTGTAACTCCATTAAAAATAATTACTCTTCTAGCTCATCTCTTTATTTCTCTTTTCTCAGTTATTACTAAACATTTAGTAAGATTTCACTAAGGATTTATCTGCAACTGTTCCTTACCTGACATCAACCTCAGTTTACAGCATCACAGCTCATGGCTGTATACCAGATTTGAAGTAAACAGAGGTTAAGGCATCCGTCTTCACAGAGAATTATAATTTTAAGTTTGAAATAAGCAGCAGGAGAGTATGAACTCTTTAAGAATCAAAAGATCCTGCTTTAATACAAGTATTTGTTCAGTAATATACAAAACAAGGAATAAGCAAAGTAAAAACTAAGATTATTTTCCTTGTTTTTCTCCATTAAAAATCAATCACTGAAATTCTAGTTCCAGATTCTGTCTTAAAAGGATATATTATCTCCTTGATAGATGTGTATAACTTCTATCATTGGTTTAACTATAACACTATCACTAGGGTAACGATAACAACTCAGGAAAAAGACCTGAGTATCTTTGTGGACAGCTCAATGAAGACCTCTGCCCAATGCCCAGCACTGGCCAAAAATAGCAAACAAAAGTGTTAGGATGTATAAGAAACAGGATAAAGAATAATACTGAATATATCACAATGCAGTTATGTACATCAATGGTACAGCCTTACTTGGCATTTGAGGTTCAGAGATGGACAAGAATTATTAGAGTCATGAAAAAACTTAAAAATTGAGCATCTTTGCCACAGAAATGGATAAAAGGGTGTACAAACCAATGAATAGTTTAAAAAAAGGGGGGCAGGGGGGTAAGTCAGCCACTGCTGTTCACCCATTCTCATAACACAAGAATTAAATTTAAAGGTGGCAAATTTAAAAATGATGAAAGGAAACAGTTTTTTTGTTCAACATTAAATTAGTATGTGGAACTCATTTCTACAAGATATAATTGAATTCAAGAGCTTAGGAGGATTCTACTAAGGATTGGTCAATACAGCGTTAGCAAGAATATACACAATTGTAACAGCAAATATTAATAAACAGGAGTTTTGAATGGGATATAAACCTTCATGCTTCAGGTCATAAGACAACCTCTGATTGTTGGAGGTCAAGAGGAAAACTTTCCTGAGGGCAGGTTATCCATACATATCTCTTGCAGAATTCTTGCACTTTCCTCTGAAACAGCTGGTACATTGTCAGACAGGACCAAGCCCGCTGACAGGAATTCCGAGCCCCAGGGCCAGGACCGTCCTTAGGGGGGCAGGGCCTGGAAGTGATGAATCCGTCACCTCTGGAACTGACCCCACGCCAACCCGCAGGGCCCCCCAAAGTGTGGGGCCCGGCCCCAGAGTGGTCGTGCGCACCTAGGAGTCCTGTGGCCCGCCCAGGGAATTTTAAAAGGGCTCCTGGGCCCTTTTAAATCACTCAGGTCCCTTGGCAATTGCCCTCTTTGCCACCCCCTGTCGGCAGGCCTGGACAGGACACAGAAATAAATGGACCACTTCTCTGTTCCAAAAAGGCAGTTCCTATGGCTCTATCCATGCTAGCAATTATTACTGATATATATTGATTAATAAAATCTACTTGCTTTTAATTCAAGGTTTCAGATTGCTATGTTTTTGTTGACAATAGAAGCAAAATTCCCAATAGTTTAAATAAAATTATGAAATATCTTCGGGCCAGATCCTCTCCTTTGCTCTAACCCCTTTGCACTACTCAGGTAGCACAAGGGCTGTAAATGGCCATTGGCAAAACCACTGGGTGGAGAGGAAATCCCAGCTGGTGTAAAGTTGATGGAGCCAGCTGCTGCCCCACACAGGCAGCGTACTGAGGGAGGGAATTTGGTGGGGTGAGGCAGAGCACTGGCCCTACTATGGTGATCCTCCAGAGGCATAAATTTCAACAGCCTATAGCCTGCTGTAACTTATGTCAGGGCTGGCCCAGTGCAGAATCAGGGAGTCACAGCAGGCTCTGTGAAGCTTCCTCTCCCTCAGCTTCGGGGTGAATCAAACCCATAAACTCGATTTAAACATTGGAAACAAATTACTAGTAAGCTTTCCTGCAGTGAGTACACACCCTCTCCCCGTTTTAGTGTCCACATTTTTCACATGTATTTGCCTGTGTGTAGGTTAGCAACAATAGGCTGCAGGTGTAAAATAGGTTAGTCTATGATATAATTGCTTTTTTCTTTTTTCAAAATGCCATCAATTTTTTCTCTCAGAATATCTGTTATTTCCCAAGGAAAAATAAGCAAGCAAAAGAGACCCCTGGTGGAATTGCAATACAACATATTTGCCAGCTGCAGTCAGCATTCAAGATTCTTCTCTGCTAACTTATCAAACTAAATACTGTAACTTTGAGTCATTTTGCAAGATTGGGTTGTTTCTACTCTGTATTTTTCTCCTAGCCATTGTAATGTTCAAACGGGGGCATTCACTCGGTTTGCTTGTCTCAGCTCCAGTCACAGAGAGAGAGACACACAGCACAAGTACACACGAGACGTTGGCATCTCCGCTTTTGCACTCACCTGTCAATACTTATCACACACAAAGTCATAATGGAAGCAGTGCAACACATCACATCCATAGCAATGAAGACATTACAGAAAACGTGGCCAAAGATCCACTCTCCTCCAATGAGGTCCGTTACGCTGACAAAGGGCATGACGGCCACCGCTACCGAGAGATCGGCCAAAGCCAGGGAGACAATGAGATAGTTGGAGGGCTGCCGGAGTTTCTTTACAAAGCACACGGAGATCACCACCAGGCAATTGCCCGCGATGGTCAGCAGAGTGATGAGGGAGAGAATGGCCCCGATAACAACTTTCTCCATGTTGCCGTAGCTGAGGATCTGCTCCCCGCAGCGAGTTTCATTTTCGGCCGCCAGGCTGGAAGCGGGGCTGGGGCTGGCGGTGACATCCTGGATGATCTTCAGCCAGCGGGGGTGCAGGGAGCCAGCCACCATCCCACTGCTGCTCAGCTCGCGGGGAGCCGCCAGGGCGAAGGCGCGGAGCTGGCCGGACACGTGACTGCTGTTGATGTCCATAACCATCTTGACGGGGGCTGCCCATGAAGCCGCCGGCTCCCAACACGCTGGGTCCTGGGGAGGGTCCCCGGGCCCGCTCAGCCCCCGGCTCTCCGGGGAGAAGCGCCTCAGCCCGGTTAGCTGATCATTGCCACCAGGGGTGGGGCGGGTGCCTCAGCTTCCCCCCTGCCCCGCTGGGCTCGCCGGCTCCGCGCCGCTGGCCGCGCTCCGCGGGGGCGGGCATCTCGCCATGGGGTCAGCGTGCCCCGAGCGCTGCCCGTCGGGGAGGCCGCGCCCCCCAGTGCCCGCTGCTCCCTCCTGACCCGGGAGGCTGCCTGCTCTTCGCCCGCAGCTGCCGCCTCCACCGCCGCGCCGCGCTGGCCCCCGACCCCGCCCAGCCCGGCTACCTGCTGCGGGAGCGGCGGGGAGGGAGGTTCGAGTCTCCCTGGCTGCCCCGCCCCTCGCCCGCCTGCAGCCGCTCGCAGCTGCCTGTGGGCTTCAGTAGCCTGCCCCGCTGAACTGTGGGGGGCGAGTCGATCGGCAGCGGGGGCGCCCAGGCTGCGGGGGGCGGGGGCAGAGTCACACACGGGTCTGCCCACAGCTCTGCCCGCGACCCCGGCAGCTACGGACCCGCCCTGGGCATGCCCCTCTCGGCGCCGTCCCCCGCCACCCTTGCTCTGGGAAGGCGAGGAAAGGGGGTAGGAGGGGAGGGTGGGAGAAAAAGCAGGGGGCCCTTAGGACTGTAGGCTGGGAGGAGTAGCTGCCAGCAACCTAGCTCTGGCCGCGGACTCTGGTATGCTCCCTGTGGGACCAGGGGACCTCTGAAGTCACAGTCCCGGGAGGACGTGGGGACGTGGAACCAGGCTTTGCACTCCCACGTAGTTTCGCGGAAGGAAGAAGACTCTTAAGGAGCTCATCTGTTTGAAATAGCAGGACACCGGCGTGTTGGGAGGGCAGGGCAGATGTCCTGCACTCTGAGGGCTGAGATTCCTGTGGGATGCGCGTTGTGGGGTGAAGAAGAGCAAAGCTAACCTGTGAAGCTAACAAGAAATATCATTAGCAACGTCTCTTGCAGCAGATTTACCAGTGAATTTGAGCTTGCCCGTGCCTGCGCCTCCTAAGGAACTCTATCCATTGCTAGCCTTTCTTTCCTAATTTGCTTGAAGGCTGATTCATTTACCCAGAGTCTGAATGAATGCCTGCTCCATTCATCTTCACTAAATAGCTGGGGATGGCCTCCTGCAGTATGGTATTTGCATACCCGTAAAAAATTTGAATGACCCCCTGTGGATATCTTAGACATAGTCTGTGGACCCCCAAAAGGTTCAAACCACTGTCAAAGCTGTTTCTTTCTCTCCTGAAATGTGGGCTGTGGATGGGGCCCAGCTTAGTGATAGATCCATTCAAATGCAAGGCAGCAGCAGGGATTTTGTGCACCCCAGCGGTGGTGGCCCTCTGTACAGGGATCAGTTGCACCCAAAGAAGAGTTAAGTTCTTGCAGGCTGCTTATCCAGCAAGAGTTTAGTAGTCGGTGGTGTGTTTCAACATTGTAAAAGGAAGTTTCTCACTGTTTTGACTGACCTCAGGGCCAGTTCTAGGGTCCCATTACTAGGGTCCCATTATTGGGAGGTGCAAGTGGGTATGTTGGGGCCGTGGATGTCACTATTTAAAAAACAACTAACCTTCCAGGAGTCCAGGGACTAGTTAAACCCCTGGAAAATCTTGGGTTTAAAAAGTAAAATCTGGCTACGGTGTCAGTATTTTGGTGTGATTTATAATATATAAATAGGGCCTTTGGTTTGGGGTTTTTATCTTATTTAATTTTTCCCAGAAATGTATCCGTATTTATTGCTACAACAAAAACAGGTGAAAATCAGTGGGAAAAACTATTTATAATTTTTCTGGGTAAATAGTGAAGGACGGGATGGGGGGAAGTATTCAGTAGATTAATGCTTTGATTAATGGAATTCAGTGTGGTTTGCTGCAGAATTAAAACAGAACTCCAAACACAATGCTACCTCTGAGTTTAAGAAAACAATCTCTCTTTAATCCCCAAATAAAACTTTTCATTTGAATAAACATTTACTGTTGTAGACTTAGAACTAATAGCCTATAAATATTTACATTTAATAATTGGGGATTTGCAGCGCATTTACTCAACTTCATCCTTTTCTTCCATTTTGGGGTCTTTTTTAGAACTTTTGAATACTTCCTTGTGTTCTGAAATGTATTCTGGTACAGATTTTTGTTTTCTTCCCATTTTAGTGTGTCAGATCTTTAAACCATTATCTGCTAACCACTTGAAATCTGTACGTGATGGCCATGAGATTCATCAGTACATTCAGATGTGCATGCGCTTCAGAGCTTGCATATGTGCCTGTTTGTGTGTATCTTCTAGACTAATACACTAGACTAATAGGCTAAGCCTTACTTCAACAGGCAGCTTTGCATATACACATAGACTAATGTATTATTGTAATACATTTACCTCATGCAATGTATTGTATTTTCCTAACAAAACAAGTAATTTTTTATATATTCGACTGATACAACAGTAGGGTGAAAATCAGAAAAAATGAATACTTTTTGTAAAAACTAGGATTTTTTCAGTAAAAATTGGTTTAAACTGAAAACAAAGGGGCTTATATGTAAAGGATGAAGCCTCTCCAATCTGCTGCTGTTCTGCCGCTTAACACTGGATAACTTTGCACACATTTTGGCCTTTCTGACAATAGCTGTGGGGCCCCTTGAAGATCATATGTGGGGGGAGGGCAATGTCCTCTTTTCCCCTCAGTAGTGTCAGGCCTGACTCAACTAGATGATTATGATACCAAGATCTGAAAGAATTAAATAAGTTAAAGACAATAAAATGTGGAGGAAACAGGAACACTCTACCAGTGGAAAGTCACTAGAGGAGATTCCATTGCCTCTGCACTAGCTGCCCTGACTCCCAGTGTAAAGAGAAGGAAGGGGTATGTCAGGTGCAGGAGATAGATGGAAAGGGGCATGGTGGGACAGAGTTCTGCCACAGCTGATCCTCCACTGGTGTAAGGTCCCCGAGGATCTTACACCAACAATGTATGTTGCTGCCCTGTCTTGTGCCAGGACTGGGCATCTATGAATCAGGCAGCCAACCCTGGCTCCCTGTGGCCTCCTACTCTCCACTCCATCCAATGAGAATCAAAGCTGTTGTCTTTTTCTGCATTTACTTGACAACTAAAGAATACAGAGGAGCCAGCAGGATTAATATTGCTATGATGGAAGATGTTAATGGTTGCCATCAAGAGACTCTTTAATCAAGAGACAATCACATACCTAATTAAAGTTGATGGGTAGGCTAACCACCCTTTTTTAAGGCTAAGTGGAAGAAGCAATTAAACCCCTTTACTGAGTGAGATAACTAGAAACAATAGGACGCTATCACCCAAGGCACTGGGCCCTGTGGAAAAACCTGAGCATAGTGAAGCCACATCATTCCTGGGAATGATTGCAATGCAGCGGCTGAGGGAATGACTAATTGCAGCTGCAAGTGATGATATCTGAGAGGCAGAAAGCTAGAGATGCAGAGTATGAGTGGCCCTGACAGCGAGCAGAGGTCCTTGGGGCACAGGACTGGCTGAAAAGGCAGGTTTGGAATTAGTGAGCAAGGAAACTGACAGATGTTCTTTATAAATAAACAGATTTGCACCAAAGAAATACTTGATGCATATCATCAATTTCTCCTTCTAATGGAAACAACCCAATAAGGCCTTGAATACTGGCTAACCACTTGAAGCAAAGGGGTAATCAAATTGACAAAAATGCACAAAATAACCACCATCCCCTCCTTTCCCCCAAAACTTAAATACAGGATGGTGTCAGGAATGTACAAAAAAATAAAGAAGTACAATTAACAGAAATTTTTTCTTGCTTTTCCCCCTCTATTTCTTTATCCCTTTTTTCCTTTCCTTCCATGTCTGATCCTTCTGTCCATCTTCATATCATGCATGTTTACCTATTCTTTTCTCTTTCTTTATTCTTTCCGTTCAACTCTTTCTCCTTTCAAAATCAGCAGCTCCTTTCCGTTGGTGCCCATAAAGGTCTGGTAAGTTATTGCTGCTCTGAGCATTCGCATGCTGGGAATAATAACTAAGATATAGGTAAATGTCCCTCCAGCCTGTGGAGGATATGTTGTCAACATGTTGAACATATTTTACTACCATCTGAATTACATTCTGAAGCTAACTATTATTTGAACCTGGATTTCTATTCCCAGCATGTGGTATTTAGCACATCGTGTTTTTGTTCGACTTGAAGCAGAGATGTTGCAGCTGCAATTTTCTTTACTGCCTTTCTTTGGCTTTGTGAAAATAAATCATCACCACTTTGTGGTAGTAAAACAGAGTGGTAAACATTCATTTCTTTGGTGTTTCTTTTCTTCTTAAAATAAATGTTAGCATCTGCACAACTTAAACAAATGTGAAATGAATTTTTTTGATGACTACATTCCATATACAGACTGCAGCAAGCAGCACAGCTGTGACAGATATTGCATCCCCATGCAGTATCTTTGGGGGCCATTGTATTTAATTTATGAATGTTTTATATATGAGTATAATTGTGTTTTTCTCCAGGAAGAGGGTAACCAGAGGTCCTCCAGGAACTACAAATAATGTGTGTGTTGGGGAGGGGGGTTATTAAAGTCAATCACAAAGTAAACAGCTGGTTCAAACTGGGTTTTCTAGAGACTAGGAGATAAAGAAAGGTCTTTTGGCATAAAAGGAGGAGTATGAATTGTCACAAGATCTTTTCTTCTCCAGCAAATGGACAGGACCTTCTGTCCTAGAGGATCCCCACCCATTGTGGAAGGGTTGGAAAGTCTTTGGCCTACTAGGGCCCCCTAAGAATGATAGGTGACTCCTGGTATCTTTAATGTATGTTTAAATCTGTTTATTGTTTTCAGATGTTTTCTCTGTCATACTTTTACCTTAAGAATAAATGGGCTTGCTTCAGGATGGATTTGATTTAAATCACTAGTCAGGAAGACGCGATTTAATCATGGATTTCTACATAAAAGTGCATTCTTGTTGGTTGTTATAACCTTAATACATATTCTTCACAACTCAGAGATAGATGTAGGTTTCATTTTTAGAAGGTACATACTATACCTTTTTTAAGTGATTTATTTTGAAAACTTTTCAGATTCGTTTTACAGCTATATCAGAAAATGAATGATTGTTTGATTATTCCATTTACCAAAGGTAACTGAAGCTGATATTTATGAAGTCATCGGGAGGTGAACTATCTCCAGTTCAACAGGTTAATCATTAATATTTGGAGGATTTTCTTGTGCTATATTAGGAGGAGAACATCACCAGACAGACATTTAAATTGTTTTATTCAACTAAAACAACAACGTTATGTATTCTGGATTTTTTTCTTCAACAGCAAACATATAATATTTTAACAAAACAAGCATATGAATTTTTGAATGTAGTTAAACATTAAAGATTTAAAAAATCAGGTTTATTTTTGTTAAAGTTGTTAAAATAGTTACATGAAATTTTAAAAAAAACCACAAACATTAAATTGACTATGTCAGCCAGGTCAACATGAGAAACTTAAAATACTGGCTTCTGCAGCTAACTCAGTCGTCTTTGCCTTCATTTTCCTGTATGTTCATACTCTGGAAAAGAAAAACAAGCTTTCCTGCTTTTCCAGGTCCCAAATGATTTCTCAATTTAGAATGAATTCATCCAAAGGAAGAAAATATTCTTTCTATCCTGGCAGAAGCAGCTACTGCTGTTAAAAGTGAGATTATCATTTCAACAGTCTCTGAAGCCAAGTGCTTAAGTGACTTCCACCAGTTCACTGGTGTGACTTTCTTTAAACCATCATCAGCAAACATATTTCTTGAATGGTTCACACTTAGCTCTGAAGTTTATTATAGTTGGCATTATGGAGGGATGATTGCTGGATGTCCATGTCATAGCCAACTCCTCTTCTTCAACAGTTAAAGTTTGACCCTGGTACCGAGTATTGAGAATATTTGCAAGAAAATGAGCTGGAAATAGTGCTTGTCCCATTTGTTTTTTTTAATGCTTGTAATTTAACTCTGTCATTGCATATTTCTTTTTTTAAGATCTCATTCAGTTCCTTCCAAATTTCATCAGTGTCAGCAATAAAACAGCTATTTCCAGGCATTTTGTTTAAGACTACAGAAATAAGCTTCAGGGTACTCAGCATGTGTTCAACATTTCTCTTAAGGCCAATGTTGAGAACTTTGGCTTTGACAGTGCCATCTATTTTTTCACGATTTTGTTCACAATCTGTCATCAGATTAGGTCAGTTCTTGATATAGTGCTCAAAACAGTCCACTACTGAGTTCTATCACATGTCTTGTGGGAGAGTTAGCTTGGTTCCTCCCACTTTTTTCAGAGCAGCTGCTGCAAAGTGGTTGTTACGGAAGTATTTTGCAATTTCAACAACGTTAGCCTTTATTTCTGGAACTCTGAAGTATTTGGCTAGGAGGTGCATCAAATGAGTACTTCAACCACGTGGGACTCTTCTAAATTTATTCTCATCTTGGATACATTTGCAGCATTGTCTGTGACCAAGCTGCATACTAGACATTTAAATTTTTTTCAGTTTTTTTTATTGCTTTTACTGCTACTTCTTGTAAGTATTCTGCTGTGTGTGCATTTCCTGATGTATCAATTGTTTCTGTAAGGAAGACGTGCCCTTCTTCTGTTGTCACACAAGCACATTCAACAGGTTCATTGTGGACATTACTCCACCCATCAAGATTCAAGTTAACAATTTCACCCTCTGGACCTTTTGCACACTCTAATTTAAGGTTTTGCATGCCAGTAATACATTTTAACCTTTTTAGAAGGTCTTTCTCTATAATATATAATTAAACTATTGTTGTATGTAAAGTAAATAAGATTTTTAAAATGTTTAAGAAGTTTCTTTTAAAATTAAATTAAAATGCAGATCTTATCAGTTTAGTGTGATCCTTGCCCTTGCTTTTCCTTGCTGAGTTTTCCAATGTCTGGCAAGTATTTGGATACTTTAAGCTGCACACAGACTTCTGAGTGATCAGTTGTTACCCGGCTCCAAGAAGGACAGTGGATGGATTTCATGTGTGAAAATACCTGTCACACAGGTATGTGGATCCAAATGCTGAAAGCATTGCAAACACAATTTTCTTCAAACAGTTAAATTTCACTGGCAGGGATGTCCAGCAGGTCAGAATAGAGGGCCCATGATCTCTCTTGGTAACTTCAAGTGCACACAGCAGGTCTCCAAACTTTGATGCCCACAATTCTGAGCTTTTTAACGGAATGAGCTGCATTTTGAAATCTTCAACACCCATCCACTGAAATACAGACAAATCCAAGTTGCTTCCGTTGAACTTTTCAGGTTTAATTAGAAAAGAAAGCATTGGGCCAAATCTCTGGAAATCTTGAAATCTGTCAGAAAATTCTGATTCCAGTTCTTGCATGTACATTCCAATCATCGACATTGACACTGCAACGTGTCGATAGTTCTTTTATGTGCTGGAAGTAGCGGAAAGTTGAAGTTCAAATATCCTGAGAAAAAACTGCTAGTTTTACAACAAATGACTTCCAGACTTCATAAAGTTCCAGAACCGATTGCCCTGCACCCTGGAAATGGAGGTTGAGTTCGTTTCGTGCTAGAAACATGAGCTTACATAGGCATTTATCATCATCCAGTTCAGGGTAGTTTTGTCCTTTTTCCGACAAAAAGGCCTTGATTGCATCAAAACAGTTTACAAAGTGCACCAAAACCTTGCCACGACTTAGCCACCAAATATTGCTGTGAAGTGGAATTATAAGCACTGTCCATCTCTTCTAGCAGTGCTTGAAACTGTGGCCTGGTCTACACTAGGCGTTTAAATCGGTTTTAGGAGCGTAAAACCGATTTAACGCCACAACCGTCCACACTAGGAGGCACCTTATATCGATTTTAATGGCTCTTTAAATCGGTTTCTGTACTCCTGCCCGACGAGAGGAGTAGCGCTAATATCGGTATTAACATATCGGAATAGGGTTAGTGTGGCCGCAATCGACGGTATTGGCCTCCGGGAGCTATCCCACAGTGCACCACTGACCGCTCTGGACAGCATTCTCAACTCGGATGCACTGGCCAGGTAGACAGGAAAAGCCCCGCGAACTTTTGAAATTCACTTCCTGCTTCGACAGCGTGGAGAGCTCATCATCACAGGTGACCACGCACAGCTCATCAGCACAGTTAACAATGCTGTCTCCTGAGAATCAAAAAAGAGCCCCAGCATGGACCGCTCAGGAGGTAATGGATCTGATCGCTATATGGGGAGATGATTCAGTGCTAACAGAACTGCGTTCCAAAAGACGAAATGAAAAAGTATTTGAAAGAATTTCTAAGGCGATGACGGATAAAGGCCACAGCAGGGACTCCGTGCAGTGCAGAGTGAAAGTTAAGGAGCTCAGACAAGCCTACCAGAAAACCAAAGAAGCAAACGGAAGGTCCGGGCAGGTCGAAAAACATGCCGCTTCTATGCTGAGCTGCACGCAATTTTAGGGGGCTGCGCCACAAGTACCCCACCCCTGACCGTGGATTCCGAGGTGGGGGTTGTAATCTCTGCCATGTCTGAGGATTATGCAGACGGGGAAGATGAAGAGGAAGAAGAAGAGGAAGACCTCGCAGAGAGCACAGCACTCCGTGAACCCCAGCAGCCAGGAGCTTTTTATCACCCTGACGGAATTACCCTGCTCCCAGCCCTCACAAGCAACTATTCCAGAGAATGACGCCCTGGAAGGGAGCTCTGGTGAGTGTACCTTTGCAAATAGCAAACAGTGTTTTTTAAGCAAGCCTTTTTTAATGATTGATTTGCCCAGAGGACTTGGGATGCATTCGCAGACAGTATAGTTACTTAGAAAAGTTTGTTAACATGTCCGGCGATTGAGAGGAAATCCTCCAGGGACATCTCGATGAAGCGCTCCTGTAGGTACTCCAGAAGCCTTTGCAGAAGGTTTCTGGGCAAGGCATCCTTGTTCCGCCCACCATGGTAGGACACTTTACCATGCCATGCATGTAGCAAGTAATCAGGTATCATTGCGTGGCAAAGCATCGCAGCGTATGGTCCCGGGGACTGCTGGCATTCAAGAAGCATCCGCTCTTTATCTTGTTCTGTTATCCTCAGCAAAGTGATATCGTTCAGGATAACCTGGTTAAAAATCAGGAATTTAAGTAAGGGGGGTGGCCATTTTTCTACTGGTTTCGTGGAATGCAGCAGCTTAAAAAAGACACTTTCCTGCACGTAGCGGCCGGGGAGGAGGAGTGAAATGCCGATGATCTTTTCTGTTTGGTCACCGTGGGTGGGGAGGGGAAGGTTGTTGATTAGCAGGGAGCTAGCGTGGTATTAGCCATGCGTTGGGGGGGAGGGGTAAATCACTGAGACAGTGGCTTACCATGGCCGCATGCAAGCTGAATTCTGATGCCTGGACCTGATGTGTCTGTGAGATCTGTAAACCCAGAGCTGCAAGCGGTCACTATTAAGATGAAAAATGCGACCTTGTAGGGAAATCACATGTGCTAGGTGAATAGTGATGTTCACTGTGAAACAGTATAACCATTGTTCTGTAAAATGTATCTTTCTAAATATTTATCTCCCTCATGCAGCTGCAAATTTTTCAAGCGTCCCTCCTCCATCCCAAAGGCTAGCACAGATAAGGCGGAGGAAAAGAAGACGCGAGATGAGATGTTCTCGGATATTATGGAAGTTACACGCAATGAAAGAGCTCATCTGAATGAGTGGAAGGACGTGGTTTCAAATTACAGGAAAGAGGCCAGTGAACGTGAGGACAGGAGGGACAACCGAGATGAGAGGTGGCGACAGGAAGACCGGCAGGAAAATCAGCGGTGGCGGCAGGAAGATCAGCGGTGGCGGGATGCAACTCTGGGGCTGCTGCGTGATCAAACTGACATGCTCCGGCGTCTTGTGGAGCTTCAGGAACGGCAGCAGGATCACAGAGTGCCGCTGCAGCCCCTGTATAACCACCCTCCCCCCTCACCATGTTCCTTAGCCTCCTCACCCAGACGTGTAAGAACGCGTGGGAGGCTCCGCACCCGCCCACTCCACCCCGTGGACAGCCCAACCAGAAGGATGCCGTTACTCTGAATTTTTTTAATGGCCTTCTCCATCCCTCCTTTCCTCCTCCCAAAGCACACCCTTACTTCTCTCCTCTTTTATAATGAATCAATAAAGAATTCATGCTTTTAAATATAAGTGACTTAATTTGAAAAAGTAAGATGTACTCGAAGGGGAGGGGAGTTGCTTACAGGGACTGAGTCAATCAAGGTGTTGGGTGTTCATCAACAAACACAGCAGTCACACTGTACCCTGGCCATTGATGAAGCTCGTTTTCAAAGCTTCTCTGATGCGCACCGCTTCCTGGTGTGCTCTTCTAATCTCCCTGGTGTCTGGCTGCGCGTAATCAGCGGCCAGGTGATTTGCCTCAGCCTCCCACCCCGCCATAAAGGTCTCCCCCTTACTCTCACAGAGATTATGGAGAATACAGCAAGCAGCAATAACATAGGGGACATTGGTTTGGCTGAGGTCTGAGCGAGTCAGTAATGTGCGCCAGCGAGCCTTTAAACGGCCAAATGCACATTCCACCACCATTCTGCACTTGCTCAGCCTGTAATTGAACAGATCCTGATCACTGTCCAGGCTGCCTGTGTATGGCTTCATGAGCCATGGCATCAAGGGGTAGGCTGGGTCCCCCAGGATAACGACAGGCATTTCAACATCCCCAACTGTTATTTTCTGGTCTGGGAAGTAAGTCCCTTGCTGCAGCCGTTTAAACAGAGTAGTGCTTCTGAAGACGCGAGCGTCATGAACCCTCCTGGCCATCCCACGTGGATGTTTGTGAAACGTCCCTTGTGATCCACCAGTGCTTGCAGCACCATTGAAAAGTACCCCTTCCGGTTTACGTACTGGGTGCCCTGGTGCTGCGGTGCCAAGATAGGGATATGGGTTCCATCTATCGCCCCCCCACAGTTAGGGAATCCCATTGCAGCAAAGCCATCCACTATGGCCTGCACGTTTCCCAGAGTCACAACCTTTGTAGCAGCAGCTTAGTGATTGCTTTGGCTACTTGCATCACAGCAGCCCCACAGTAGATTTTCCAACTCCAAATTGATTCCCGACTGACCGGTAGCTGTCTGGCGTTGCAAGCTTCCACAGGGCTATCGCCACTCGCTTCTCTACTGTGAGGGCTGCTCTCATCTTGGTATTATGGCGTTTCAGGGCAGGGGCAAGCAAGTCACAAAGTTCCATGAAAGTGCCCCACGCATGCGAAAGTTTCGCAGCCACTGGGAATCGCCCCACACCTGCAACACAATGCGGTCCCACCAGTCAGTGCTTGTTTCCGGCCCAAAATCGGCGTTCAATGGATAGAATCTGCCCCATTACCATCAGGATCTCCAAAGCGCAGGGGCCCGCGGTTTGAGAGAATTCTGTGTCCACGTCCTCATCACTGTCATCGCCGCGCTGCCGTATCCGCCTCTTACTCGCCTCGGTTCGAAGGTCCTGGTTCAGCATATACTGCACGAGAGTGCGCGAGGTGTTTAAAACATCCACGATTGCGGTATGGAGCTGAGCAGGGTCCATGCTTGCTGTGCTATGGCGTCTGCACGGTTCACCAAGCAAAGCAAAAAAGGCGCGAAACGGTTGTCTGCCGCTGTCAGGGAGGGAGGGAGGGGTGAGGCTGTACCCAGAACCACCCGCGACAATGATTTTTGCCCCATCAGGCACTGGGATCTCAACCCGGAAATGCCAAGGGGCGGGGGAGGCTGCGGGAACTATGGGATAGCTACGGGATAGCTACCCACAGTGCAACGCTCCAGAAATCGACGCTAGCCTCGGACCATGGACGCACACCACCGATTTAATGTGTTTAGTGTGGCCGCGCGCACTCGATTTTATAAAATCTGTTTTACAAAACCGGTTTATGCAAATTCGGAATAGTCCCGTAGTGTAGACGTACCCTGTGAGTCAAAGCAGATCGAGCAACAAGGACATTTACAATTTGCACCACTGTATTCATCACATTATTAAGCTCTGAATTAGAAATTTTAGCATACAGGTTTCCTTGATGGATGATACAGTGAAATTTGACTGTCGGGAGGCCAATCTGATCTTCAAGTAACTTTACAAATCTCTTCTGTTTTCCAACCATGGCAGAAGCATCATCTGTTGTCATACAAAATATTTTTCTGATGTCAACTCCTCATTCTTCAAAATGGTTTACAAAAGTTTCCGCTATATCTTACCCCTTTGTAGTACCATGCAGGGGTTTTAGGCAACAAAGTTCCTCTTCGATTTCATCGGAAGCACAATATCTTGCAACAACTGCCAAACGTGGAACATCGTTTATATCCACACTCTCATCAACTGCAACGCTAAACACTGCTGTGTCTTTTAGTGCAGTCGTCTGCTTTTCATTAATGTTTTCTGCTATTTTGTTTACGCGTCTCTCAACTGTTCTGGCAGAGACAAGCAGTTCGTTTATTTCAGATACGCATCTTTATTTGCAAATCATTGAACAAAACCTCCGAATTTCTGAGAAAAATTTCTTTTATGAATTCCCCATCTGTAAACGGCTTTCAGTTTTTTGCACTGCACTGTGCAATCTTGTAACTTCCTTCTGTGGCTTGATTTTTACTTACACTTAAGCATTTAAAATCACTGCTTTGCTTCTCATATCTTGCTACTTCCTTTTTGATTGATTCAGTCTTGTCTGCTTCATCAAGAAAGGTTTTCTCATGCTTCGTTTGAAAATGTCGTCGAACACTTGATGTGCGACAAGCAACATTTTCACAACAGAAAGTCCTTCTTTTGAATAAATCCAAATGTGTCTGTCCAAGAAGGCTGAAATGAACAGACATCTAACTTTGCTTTTGTCAAATGTACCCCTCAACTTACAGTGGGAAAAAAATGTGACAGATGGCACACACGTCAAATACTGTGCAATGTTCCATGTGACGTGATAGTGATGTAAGCAGCAAACCAGGACTTAAAAATATCCCACTATAGTGGCACTGGAACAATTTTTAAGGTAGGGTGCTAAGCTGAGACCCCTCTTGCCCCTGTGCACCCCTTACTGCCCCAGGCAGCTGGGGGCAGCTGCAGAGCCCCAGGCTGAGGCCAGGAGCAGAGCCCTGGGCCAGCGCTGGGACCCCAGGATGGCAGCAGAGGCCCCAGGACTGGTGGCTGGGACCTGGGCAGTGTGAGTGCCACTCAAAATAATCTTGCATGTGTGCCATAGGTTGCTGACCCCTGTTCTGGGCTGAGCACTGAGTCCCATTATGTAGATAGATTAACCTAAATAATCTATTCAGAAGCCCCTGGAACCCCATTAGATTGCATCCTTAATCCATGAACTATTGGAACTCATTTACAAAATTTCTCTTAAACATTACATGAATATATTGTCTTATATTATAGAATTAGATTTTATAATCCCTATTCCATGATGAGATATCTTTGAGCTATGATGTATCTATCTTTAGATAGGTTTTTTCCTCAAAATGCATTTTATCAAAAAAAACCAGGATTTAAATTTTAAAAATCAATTTTTTTAAATCATTAATTTTTATCCACCCTGGCTTGCTTAGAAAGAGCTGTGTGGTAACTTGTGACTGCTGCAATAGTCTGGTCATAGCCCTTGGAGAGAAAGCAAAGCACAGGCGGTAGCCTTTAGACCAACTGGTTTGCTGAGAATATCATGGTGTAAGGCACAGAGAAGTGCAGCCTTAAAACCATCTGGTCAGAAGACAGTGGGACTATGGTTCCTGCCCAGGGACAGATGAGAGCTGGAGACCTGAGACTTGACTGGGAACCCCTGAGGGAAACTACAGGGTGGGGATGGGAGAACACAGGTGCAGTTACCTGGAAACTGTCATGGAGGCATCTCACCTGAAAACAAGAGAAAGCAAAACTTATGGTGAAGGTGCTATGTCTCTGAGAGACAAGTTCTACCACCACGAAAAATTCATCCTGCACCAACAAAAACAAGCAAGGGCACTGCTATGGTGAATTGGAGCATGACATTAGTGAATTATTGAGATAGGAGTACTTAATAAGAAATGCTCTGCCAGAAGGGTTAAACTCAGAGCTATGGCAAAAGAGTCTCACGTTAGCTGCCATGAGCTGTCTGTTGAACGTGCACCAGCACAATTCAGAGTATGTGGCTGGATGTGAGCACCCTCGGAATCTGCTTGGAGAGTCCCAGACAAATGCACCACCTGGCCCAAACTATGCTCAGTATTGAGATCACAAAAACTAATTTAGCTGAAGGGAAATGTGGCTTCACCAGGAGGGATTTAGAGTCGGTAAGGGTGGAAGCAGGACACATTAGAGCAGGGGTCGGCAACCTTTCAGAAGTGGTGTGCTGAGTCTTCATTTATTCACTCTAATTTAAGGTTTCGCGTGCCAGTAATACATTTGAACATTTTTAGAAGGTCTCTTTCTATAATATATAACTAAACTATTGTTGTATGTAAAGTAAATAAGGTTTTTAAAATGCTTAAGAAGCTTAATTTAAATTAAAATGCAGAGCCCCCCGGACCAGTGGCCAGGACCCAGGCAGTGTGAGTGCCACTGAAAATCAGCTTGCGTGCTGCCTTCGGCACGCATGCCATAGATTGCCTACCCCTGCATTAGAGGTTTTTGGCTAACAGTGCTGGAACACAAGTGTTTTAATAGAGACTGGGGTCTTCCCAAACAAAAGCAGTTGTAGGATCAAGGCCTAAGCAACATACAAAATGAGGCTCCATCCAGAGGCATAGGTTTTCCCACACAGAGCCAGTTAAAATCAATAGAAGTTAGGCACCTAAATACCTCTGAGGATCTGGGCCATGGTTTATGGCCCTGACCCTGCAAGTTGCTCCAGAGAGCAGAGCCCAGTTAAAGTCAGTGGGGCTACAAATACAGATCAGTTTACCTGATCAGGGCTTTACATTGTATGTAAGTGTCTCAGGGCGAGGACTGTCTTTATGCATGGTATAGCACCTAGCACAATAGGGCCCAGATCCTGATGGGCCTCTGGGCATTAGCACAATATGAATACTCAATCATTAAAAAACAAGTCTTGAATTCTTCACAAATGCAAGAAGAAAAACTAAACTAAATTCAGCCCTAAACTGAGCTCAAGAAAACCTGAAATAATACCTACAGCTCTTCCATGTTCAGCTATGTCAAAGGAAATTGCTTAAAACGTCTTTCAGGACTGCATCTGATTGGCACAGCAATAGCACTGGCTGTACTGTTGGACAGACATCTAATGGCAACATACAGACGCAAACTATGATATTGATACTTTCTCATCCGTCATTCACCTTCAAAATTGTCAAACATGAAGTAATGTTGATTCAGCTATTTCTTGTGGCAGGAGTCAACAAAATGGCACTAAGCTGGCGATTCTTATTCCTTTTAGAGTCATGATGGGCAGCTGCTTCCCCTCTCCAACAGTTGTGATGCATGAATTCCTTCTGTTATTGCTGCTCCTATTTAACACAGGACATTGTAAAACTGACACAGGCTGCAGTGCAAGAAATATTGCCAATGACACATAACTCCATTTCTTTTTCATTCAGTGCAACGGTGCTATTTATTCCAGTGTATCAAGGAGACTGGCACCTGGAAAAAGGATAGTTGGCTCAACCTGAACCAAGGAAAGACCTAAGAGGTGCTAGCTGAGAGAACAAATTCTTCAAGGGCTGGAGATCATCTCACCTTCTTCTTGACTGACACCATCATTTTCCCCTAGCAGTTAAGAAACTGCAGCTTTTGGGTCATTCTAGACTCATAACTGACTCTTGACACCCAAATACCAAATTCCATCCATCTTAAGTCCAGCTATAAGCCTGTGGTAGCAGGAAATAAAGACTTCTCTACATAAAATAATTATTTCACCCAAAACTTAAACTAAATGCAACCCTGACTCTTTTGTGTTGAAAATGTGTAGTTAACTAGTTGCCTATTAATCTAGGTACCTACATGACCATCTAGGTCCCCCCTACTTTCTTTAAATGTTCAACCACTAGAACTTTTCTGATATTTTCCCTGAATGTGAATCCTAGTTTGAAGGTGAGGTTCACTAACAGTGATTAAAATGCATTAATAGTGTATGTAAGCCAAATATATAGTTATTTATAAACAACACAGATTACATTTCAAATGTAATCGATCAGAAAATGAGGAGTCTTAAAACCCCATTTTCCCTTTTTCTTGTCCTTGTCAATGCTCTATTGGTGCTTAAATAATTTCATTGGTAATCATTCAGTTTAATATAGCTGCTCCATCTAGTGGCTACAGTGCTGAACTCTCCAGCAAGCAAGGAGCCAACCACCAGGTCTTCTGTTTCAACTTTGTTTCCGAAAAGGATTCTGCCGCCACAAGATATTTATATACCGAGCTACAGTGTAGCTAAGAGCCAGGTTATTCCCTCCTGGGGAGACATCCATGGAGGGGGCTTGAAGGGTTCAGAAACTCTGAGATGAACCTTTGAAATGTGCCTCTGCAGTGCAGTTGAGGCACTGGGGGTTCAGCATCCCGAACCCAGGGATCGACCAGATATGCATCCCCAGGTAGGGGCAGGAAGCAGCATTAATGTAGGTGCTGTCCCTTGCCCACAGAAAGCTGCCCCTGGGCTCCGTACGCTGGTGCCTGCAGCAGATGCTATCTCCACTTGTAAGTATGGCTCCCCATGTAAGTATTCTCACACTTCTGATCAAACTGTCTGCACTGGGCTATCTTGAGTATCACTTCAAAAGTTTTTTCTCTTACTTAATTGGCCTCTCAGAGTTGGTAAGACAACTCCTATCTTTTCATGTTCTCTGTATGTGTATATATATCGCCCCACTATATGTTCCATTCTATGCATCTGAAGAAGTGAGCTGTAGCCCACGAAAGCTCATGCTAAAATAAATTTGTTAGTCCCAAGTACTCCTGTTCTTTTTGCGGATACAGACTAACACGGCTGCTACTCTCAAACCTGTCTCCACTTGAGACATTTTGCCGCACCTGCTCCCTGGTGCTCTTTCACATGGGCTCGGCTGGCTTGGCGGGGGCTGTGCCAGGAGGCTGACAGCCCCTGGCCCGGGCTGGCTGCCGCCAGGGTGGTAAGCGCTGTGCGCATGAGATGCGAGCCGAGCAGGGCTCGCAGTCAGTGCGGCGCTCTGGGGGAGCGGAGCCGGCGTTCGCACTGAGGGGAACCTGCCACTGCTCTGGGTGCAGCCGGGAGAGCCCGGGGGCCGAGGTGGCCGCCGTGGGCTCCGCGCGCGGGGCCTTGCGCTCAGTGTCGGGTCACTCGCCATGCGCTGCTGGCTAGGGAAGGGGGAGCGGACGCACCGCCACAGCGGCACAACCGCGCGGGAGGCTGGCAGGGTGCCGCCACCAAACTACAACTCCCAGCATGCCTTGGGCGGAGCCGGGCGTGAGGCGCACGCGCAGTGCTGCAGCCCCTAGGCGGCTGGTGCCACGTGGTTGCAGCATGGCAGCTGTGTTTGCGGATCTGAACGTCCCGGCCGCGCCGGAGAGGAAGTCGCTGCAGAGTTTGCTGGAGGCCGCCGCGCACCGTGAGTAGCGGCCGCCCTGCCTCGCCCGGGGCGCTGGGCGGGGTCCGCGCAGCTCTCCCAGCCTGTCAGGCCCTGGCGGTGCGGGGCTCGGGGTGGGTAGCGCCGAGCTCACGGGGGCGGTTCTGACTCCTGCTGCAAGAGCCGGACTGCTGGGCACCCTCCGGCGGCAGCGTGCGTGCGAGGGATGCCCCCTTCCCTAGGCACTAGGCTGTTGGTCCCGCCCTGCGGGGTGGAGCCGGGGTGCGGAGAGTGCTGCTGTTCCGCCTTCTCCCCCTTGTTGGTAGGAAGCCGTGGCCTTTGTGCTGGTAGCACCAGCCTCACTGGGCGCAGTGACTGTCTCGGGAAGTGGGTGCGGAATCGTCCTGCCAAGTCAGCCTGGTTCCCAGAGCCTGGGGCGCTCGTTTGAAACTGTGCCATCCGCCTGGGACCTGCTCTAGACTCAGAGAACATGGTTTTCCAGTCTCCCTTTCGACTAGAGCCCCAGGCTGAAACTGAATGTGATTTTTGGGGGGGGGTTAAATCTCCTAATTTGAAAGCCAATCTCATGCTACAGTTTTTGTGTGTCTGTTCGTGTTTGTCCTAGCACCGTTGGTAATGCTGTGTTTAGCAAACAAACTCTGCATCGTGGGGCATTCTTAACAAAATAAAAGCAGCAAAGAGTCCTGTGGCACCTTATAGACTAACAGACGTATTGGAGCATGAGCTTTCGTTGCATCCAACGAAGTGGGTATTCACCCACAAAAGCTCATGCTCCAGTATGTCTGTTAGGGCTTGGCTACACTTACAAGTTGCAGCGCTGGGAGTTACAGCGCTGGTCAGTGTGGCCACACTGACAGCTACCAGCGCTGCAGTGTGGCCACGAGGTGCATTGTCCCACAGAGCACCTCGTCCCATTTTGGCGCTGAGTATTGTGGGGAGGGGAAGAGTGTGCGGGTCATTCCACATCCCAGCATTCACTCTTTCCGGCAGCGTTTGGCGCCATTGTGAGTGTCTTTCTGTTACTCTCTGTGAATCGCGATTTCTGTGGCAAATGGAGCCCGATCTGCTGAGGACTCTGCTGATGAGTGTCACCAGCACAACACGCTTGGCAGTCGAGCTATTCCTTCAGCTCCAAAGTGACAGTGAGGAGTCCGATGATATCAATATGGATTTGTCTGCCACGTGTGACACTACAGTGCTTTGCGGCATTCACGGAAATGCTCAGCACCGAAACAAGCACTGAGTGGTGGGATCACATCGTCATGGAAGTCTGGGATGATGAGCAGTGGCTGCAGAACAAAGCCACTTTCATGGGACTGTGTGCTGAGAGGACACAAGATTGAGAGCTGCCCTGACGGTGGAAAAGCGGTGGCTATTGCAATCTGGAAGATGGCAAATCCAGACAGCTAAACCAGTTTGGTGTGGGAATCGTTTTGATGCAAGTTTGCAAGGCAATTAATCGCATCCTGCTAAGAAAGACCGTGACTCCGGGAGCGTGGGACATTGTGGATGGCTTTGCACAAATGGGTTTCCCTAACTGTGGAGGCGATAGATTATTCCTATTCTGCCCCACCTGGCATCAGGTATTTCTCTATGGTTCTCCAGGCGCTAGATCACATTGACATTTACACAGGCTGGCCTGGAAAGGTGCATGATGGAACAGTGGCCTGTTCAGGAAGATGCAGGCAGGACTTTTTCCCAGACAGGAAGATCACAGTAGGGGATGTCGAAATGCCCACTGTGATACTGCCTTGGCTCATGAAACCCTATACAGGGAAGCTTGACAGGAGCAAGGACCGGTTCAACTACAGGCTGAGCGCAGAATGACTGTGGAGTGTGCTTTTGGGCGTTTAAAAGCTCGCTGGAGATGTTTGTATGGGAAGCTAGACTTGGGGAAAGCAGCATCCTATAAGCGCTTGCTGTACCCTCCATAATATTTGTGAAGGGAAGGGTGAAACATTCAGTGAGGCATGGACCACCGAGGTTCAAGTCCTGGAGGCTGAATATGCACAGCCAGAGAGCAGGGCTAATAGAGAGGCCCAGCACAGGGCTACAAGGATTAGGGATGCCTTGAGGGAAGAATTTGAGGCTGAAAGCCAACAGTAATGTTTGCTGCCTTGCATGGGAGTGAATTGCACTGCTTACACTGTTATTCTATTATCCATAATAATAATATGATTTGCAGTGCCTCTTTCTTCACTGGGCTAAGGTATCTTTCACTATCTGCTATAATAAAGACTGTTTTCAAAGCCAAGAATTGTTTTATTGAAAAGAAAAAAACTTCCTTGACAGACAGACAGACACACAACATTTCATTAACACAAGAGGGCAAGGGTGTGGGTTGGTGAACTGTACAGTCACAAGTTTGCATATGCCCTGTCTGGATTGCTGTTTAATGAATCCTGCACTTCAGGGTTCATATACTGCATGGTGATGGGGGTTGAATGCAGAGGGTAAGGGTGGTGGTAGGTATCAGGGCTGGTTAGGTGTTGGAGGCAGCTGGTGGTGGTAAGAGCCTGGATGCTGGGGAAAGGTGGTTTGAGCTGACATTGGGGCACAAGGCACAAAGGGTGCTCTGCTTGCATGGAAACGAGTGACTCTATAGACTCCCAGGATGCATACTTTTCCTCTTGGCCACTGCATTTCTCTTGGTCCTGCTTTCTTTCTCTCGCCACTCCTTCAATTCTTTTCTCTCTGTAGCAGAGTGCTGAAGAACAGTTTTCAGCATGTCCTCTTTGCTCTTTCGGGGATTTTTTCTCAAATTTTGAAGCCTCTGTGATGTTGAACATCTGGGCAGTCCAGTAGTCAAGGTCACTGTAGAAACAGAAATGACAACATTTAACACGGGCAGCATTGTATCCACTATCTCCAGACATGAATTGTTACACTGAGGAGTTCTCACTTGCAAGTTCTCACTTGCATTCTTTATCCCAAAAGGAAAACACAACAGAAGCCACGAAATGGTGAGTGAGGAGTGTTTACTTATATAGGGAGAAGAGGGGCTTGAGTGAGAGGAGCTGGTTGCGTAATCTGGAGTGCTAGAGGGGTTGAGTGAAGATGCAGATGCAGGGGTGATCTTATCTCCTATCTCTTCACTAAAGAGTCTCCCAACATTTTTCACAGGACTTAATCCTGGAAGATGTTTAGTCACTAGGGAACAGCGGGGCTCTTTTAGAGCAATGTGGATTCCGCCCGGGACCCTATGCGGCGTGCCTGTGTTCAGAAATGGTCCCCACTGGCCGAAGAGTGGCGCCACTGGGACAAGGGACACAGTGGCTCTGCCTATAAACCTGCGCAGGCATATTGCCCACGCTCTGGATGAAGCTTTTGCTGAGATAACTGAAGCAGATTAGATAGACCACATCAACGGGCTATTCCACATCTAGACGCTGCCATGCATGCATCCATAACCCCCTTCCTCTCCAGAAACATTTCACTTCAGAAAATAAAAGCCGCTTAAACCGCCTCCTCTGCTTGTCCTTCTGCAACTGCTGGCTGCTGCGATTGGGTAGTTTCCTCCTGGCTTGAGAAGAGCTCCTGGCTGCATGCCTCCAGGAATCTGCGGTTTCTTCCCCATCGCAGGAGCTTCACTCGCGCCTCCCCGCAGCCTCCTCCTCCTCCTGTCCCCAGCCTGCTCAGAAGTGTCCATCGTTATCCTGGGATTGGCAGTGGGTCACCCCAAGTATCTCGTCCATCTCCCTGTAAAAGCGGCAGGTCGTGGGAGCAGCTCCGATCGCTCTCGGGCTTTGTAATAGGCACTCCGCAGCTCTTTAACTTTCACCCTGCATTGTACTGCCCCGATCATGGCCCCTATCCAGCATGGCCCTTGATATCTGCTCAAAGATATCGTAATTCCTCTGAACAGATGCCTCACCCCAAACACTGATGAGGTCCTGCACTTCACCAGTGCTCCATGCTGGGGCTCGGAGGCATGGTCACCTGTAACTGATTAACTGATTAACTGATTGCACTCCACACCTGGCTGCAGCAAACAGGAAGGAGATTTTTAAATTTGGCATTTAAAGGGCTGGTCACCTGAGGCAAGAGCAGTAGAGTGCAAACTGATGAGCAGAGTGGCTGAACAGGAATTCTGGGATAGCTCCTTATTCCCTGGAGGACAGGTAAAGCGCTGGTGAGTGTCCACACCTGCTGAGCAGCGCTGGTGTCACCAGCGCTGCACTCCTATACCCCTGCCGGGATGGGTTTTCAGCCAGCGCTGCAACCAGGAGTTGCAGCGCTGGTTAAGTGTGGACGGGTGTTGGTTGCAGCGCTGGACAGCCTCCACCAGCGCTGCAACTTGTAAGTGTAGCCAAGCCGCCACAGGACTCTTAGGGCTTGGCTACACTTACAAATTTGCAGCGCTGCAGCAGGGTGTGAAAACACACCCTCTGCAGCGCTGCAAATTGCGGCGCTACAAAGCGCCAGTGTAGTCAAAGCCCCAGCGCTGGGAGCCGCGCTCCCAGTGCTGTCCGTTATTCCCCACAGGGAGGTGGAGTACGGACAGCGCTGGGAGAGTTTTCTCCCAGCGCTGGCGCTTTGACTACACTTAGCGCTTCAAAGCGCTGCCGTGGCAGCGCTTTGAAGCGCTAAGTGTAGCCATAGCCGTAGTCTGGATCTGTAAAAGCAGCAAACTCGGCTACCCCTCTGATACTTAACAAAATAAGTTTTACTGGCCAATTTTAAGTCCCTCTGTTTGTATCACATCATGCAATACATTTTTTACTCTCCTGTGTATTGAGGCTGGAAAGATAACATAGCTAAGTATTATGATAGGTCCAATGAATAAGCCACTGTACGTGTTCCCTTTCTATCGTGGCAGATGTGCACTACTGCTAGTAAAACGTCACTGTAATACTATCCACCCTGGGAGTCGGGACTTTTTGTAGCTTTCCCAGCTCAGGCTGGAGCCCCGGTGAGGGGGAGGGTCTCACTGGGTTTCAGAGCCCGGGCTGGAGCCGGAGCCTGAATGTTTACACTGCTATTTTTTAGCCCTGCAGCAGGAGCCTGAGTCAGTTGACCTGGGCTCTGATTGTATGTCGACCCCACACAATTAAAAATATGTGCCAGCTGACTCAGACTCAGGATAAGGGGCTCTTTAACTGTGGTGTTGTAGACAGTCAGGCCCAGGCTGGATCCTAGGACCCTGTGAGGTGGGAGGGTCCCTGTCTACACTGCAATTAAACAGCCCCTTAGCCTGAGCCCCATGAGTCCAAGGTCATGTCTACACTAGCACTTGCATCAGCAAAACTTCTGTCGCCTAGGGGTGTGAAAAAAACACCCACTTGGGTGACATAAGTTTTGCCAGCATAAGCACTCGTGTCTACAGCGCTATGTCGGCTTGGCTACACTTGCAGCAGTAGAGCACTT
Organism: Mauremys reevesii; assembly: GCF_016161935.1. Taxonomy (NCBI): domain Eukaryota; kingdom Metazoa; phylum Chordata; order Testudines; family Geoemydidae; genus Mauremys; species Mauremys reevesii. The sequence continues at coordinate 32,695,833 of NC_052629.1, read as the reverse complement.
TGGGTTAAACCAGCCTTCGTAGAGCGCACTAGGGAAAGCGCTCCAGTCTGTCCACACTGACAGCTGCAAGCGCACTGGCGTGGCCACATTTGCAGGATTTGCAGTGGCATTGGGAGTGGTGGATTATGGGCAGCTATCCCAGCATTCAAGTGGCTGCAATGTGCTTTTCAAATGAGGGGTGTGTGGTGTATGGGCCAGGGCGGAAGCCGCATTGTAGGAGAAGACCCTTCCTTGCTTCCCTGGTCACCCTCAGCAGCGAGATATCTTCCAGGACGAACTCCTGTGGAGAATGTTGGCACAGTGTTCACAGTAGGTGCCCCCTGCAGCTGTTGGCTCTCCCCAAGGCACAGAAACCCAGAGGACAGTACAGCCGTGAAACAATCAGTCCCCGTGGACCCTGTGCTTACTCACCATTTCTGGGGCTCCCGTTGGTTATGTGCACTCACTTTGGGACAGGCAAAGTATGGTTTTTGTGTTGTATTTAAAGGGGAAAAAAAATTAATGTCAAGGCATCATGTCTCCTACTGATTTTCTGTTTTCAGAAATCTCAAATTATTACACAAAGAAACCTTTCAGATTTGTAAATGATGTGTGGAGTTTAATTGCTAATCTTAAATCTTTCTATTCTGATTAATTTCTATTAAATAGTAAATTGGACAAAAAAACCTTACCATATGTTTACCTTTTCTAGTGGGATATTCAACTGTTGCTATTAACCATGTCATTGATTTCAAAGAAAAGAAACAGGTAGGTCTCTGTTTCAATATTTATTCTCGTCGTCTTTATTTGTACTTAGTAATAAGTTCATACCTATGCATACATCTAGATGAGTGATCTAAGAAGGAAGCAAGTTAGGGAATTACAGGATCCTTCAGTACATGACTAAACTACCATTTTGTAACCCCATCTATTGACAAGCTGTACAGTTTGGGCCTACATTTTTTATCCCCCCATGTTTAATACATTGTAATCGTGGTGTTTTTGTTTGTTTGTTTTGTTTCAGGAGATTGTCAAACCAATATCTCCTTCAGAATTGTTTCCATCTTTGCCTATTGTACAGGTATGTTAGAGTTTAAATTCCACCTGCACATGATAGTTAAGGATACGATTTAATCACAGAGGTCAGTCACGGATTCTGTGACTTTACTGGAGTTCCATGACTTTGTCTTCAGGCAGTCAGGGCTGTGCTCACTCCTCCTATCCCCCTGCAGCTTTGGCCGGGGCTAGGGCTGTGCACGTCCCTATTTCCCCACTTCCTCCTACACCTTTGGTCCAGGACTGTGCCACCCCCATGGCTTCGGCTGGGGCCGGCTCCGCTGCTGTGTGCACCCGCCCCGCAGCTTTGGCAGTTTCTGGAGCCAAAACTGTGCCCCTCCAGCATTGCTGGGGCTGACAGTCCCTCCCCCGCCATGAGGATCCAGGTGTCATTCCTTCCTCAGCCTTCCTCCCCCTCCTCCCCGGTTATTTTTAGTAAAAGTCATGGACAGGTCATGGCTCCCATGAATTTTTGTTTATTGCCCATGACTTCTACTAAAAATAACTGTGACAAAATCTTAACTAGGGCTGTCGATTAATCGCTATTAACTCAAAAAATTAATCATGATTGAATCACACAGTTAAACTATAAAATATCAAATGAAATTTATTAAATATTTTTTGATGTTTTTCTGCATTTTCAAATATATCGATTTAAATTACAGCACAGAATACAAAGTGTACAGTGCTCAGTTTATGTTTTTATTACAAATTTTTGCACTGTAAAAATGATAAAAGAAATAGTATTTTTCAATTCACCTCATACAAGTACAGTAGTGCAATCTCTTTATCATGAAAGTGCAACTTACAAATGTAGGGGTTTTTGTTACATAACTGTACTCAAAAAACAATATAAATTTTAGAGCCTACAAGTCCACTCAGTCCTACTTCACATTCAACCAATCGCTAAGAGAAACAAGTTTGTTTACATTTACAGGAGATAATGCCCACTTCTTAATTACAGTGTCACCTGAAAGTGAGAACAGGTTTTTGCATGGCACTATTGTCACTGGTGTGCCAGGTTATTTACGTGCCAGATGCACTAAAGAGTCATATGCCTCTTCATGCTTTGTATGTCATTCCAGAGGACATGCTTCCATGCTGATGACGCTCATTAAAAAAAATTGTTAATTAAATTTGTGACTGAGCTCCTTGGGGGAGAATTGTATGTCCCCTGCTCAATTTTACCCACATTTTGCCATATATTTCATGTTATACAGTCTCGGAAGATGATCCACCACATGTTGTTCGTTTTAAGAACACTTTCACTGCAAATTTGACAAATGCAAAGAAGGTACCAACGTGAGATTTCTAAAGATAGCTACACCACTGGACCCAAGATTTAAATATCTGAAGTGCCTTCTAAAATCTGAGAGGGATGAGGTGTGGAGCATGCTTTCAGAAGTCTTAAAAGAGCAACACTTTGATGCGGAAACTACAGAACCCAAACCACCAAAAAAGACAATCAATTTTCTACTGGTGGCATCTGACTCAGATAATGAAAATGAATATGCGTCGGTTCACGCTGCTTTGGATCATTATTGAGCAGAACCTGTCATCAGCATGGACACCTGTCCTCAGGAATGGCGGTTGAAGCATCAAGGGACATACGAATTTTTAGCGCATCTGGCATGTAAATATATTGCCACGCAAGCTATAACAGTGCCATGCAAACACCTGTTCTCACTTTCAGGTGACATTGTAAACAAGAAGTGGGCAGCATTAGCTCCTGCAAACTGTTAAAATTATATATAAAAATGGACTTCAATTTTAAAACTGCATTTGTAGTGCCCTTATTGTTTGATTAGAGAACAGTAGTGGTAACGCAATAAAATGTGTTGTTACTCCACTGTGTTGATTTTTTTGTTTGTTTGTTTGTTTAAACCAAAAACAGATGTCAAAGAAATACAAGAAAAGCCACTATTTCTGAAGAGCAGAAATGTACCAAAAAAGTACAGAAGCAAAGCATTACAATTAGAAAGACAAAAATATGAAGAGTATAGTTAGAAGTAATCAGAAAATTGGTGTAGTAAAAAATATAAACAAAGCATCACTCTATATAGTAATAGACATGAAAATCTATTAGCTAGGTTTTTGCTTTGTACTTTCTTCAACAGTCTCTTTGATGGTTTATTTTGCTTACAGGGAAAATCCAAACCAATTAAAATTGTAACCAGACTAACGCTTGTAGTTTCTGATCCTTCTCACTGCAATGTATTGGTAAGTGCTTTAAAATGTATTTATTTTGTAAGTTGTATTTTTTCTTTATAGTAAAATGTTATTTTTGAAATTTTATGGATTTCACAAAAAATACTGCACTAATTTGCTGATTTATAATGTCTCCTTATGATCGCATCACTCTTTGAAGATGTCACTTTATAAAACTGGGATGTGCTCTGCACTGGTGGTTTACTAATGGTGTAACATGCTGCCATGAGAAATCAGTGTTCTGTTCCCATGCCTGAAGGCTTCAAGTAAAGTGCTGCTACCAACCCATGTGATAAGGTGGGGGAAGAAGTGTTAAAACATGAAATCATCACCCCATCTCTAGAACTTGAGTTCAGATTTTAAAATATGACAATAGAGCTGATACTGCATCCGTTTGTTTAATTTTTTTTAAACTTGAACTCCAGCATAACTATCCCTCTCACCTCCTCCCCGCTGAGGCTCCAGGGAGTTTTGCTGGGTATTCTAATAACTTGGGTGAGGGGAGGACTTAGAAAATGTAAGTGATAAAGTAGGACATGTGTGTGGCTTACAAGGCAAACAGTCCCTAGTGCTTTACTTATTGTGTAGAATGAGCACCAAAATAATGACCGTGGTGAAACACTGTCAGCAGATAGGGCTGCTAATAGAGCCTTAGTAGGAGTGGTTTGGTTTTACAACTCACAATTGGAGAAGCGTGTCTTCTATTAGTAGTTGTTTTGGCAATTTTCATGATACATATCTTTAGCATCTTCCATAAATTAGCGTGATTTTTTTTTCCTTTTTTGTCAGAGATCAACATCTACAAATATAAGATTGTATGACATCATAGCAGTGTTTCCAAAGACAGAGAAACTGTTTCACGTAAGTATTAAATATACGTATATATATCCTCTCTCGACACATCTGAGAATCCATTTGTGATCATAACTGCCAATGCTGGAATGTTTAGTGCTTTGGGTTGGATTAGACAAGTGTTCTGCTTGGATTTAATCTCAAATTTGGAAGAGTGCAAGGCAGAAAAAGCACACCAAGTGGCAGTGAGAGAAAAGCATCCATTACCCATGTTAAGCTGCCAGTGTTTAGAAAGTTTGTCTCAAACCATTTGACTGCCCAAATTTGAACACCTTCCTCAGGTCATTAGCTCTTTGGCTTAATAGGAATTGTTTTAGAACTCTGTTGAAATGATGCTTTGTGATGACTGAAGGAATGTAGGATTTAAATGTTTCAGCAGTGGGGTTTTGTGGGTGACTCTCTCACTGACCTACCACCCGCTCCCCACAAAAAAAGTCTGAGATCTGTTACTGAAAAGCCATATGGAAATAGCAGCCAATCATTTTGTTTAAAAAAAAAAAAATACGGGTGGAGGAGGGTAGGGCAGGACACAGCTTTGCTTCTATAGTCTCTGCACATGTAAAATGTATTTTCCTAAATCAAATGTTTCCATTAAAAAAAAAAGTCTTCCTTGGCATTGAGACTAGCTTTTGCCAAATGTAGGAGGAGAAAGCTTTGCTCTTCCAAAACCATGGTTTTTCTTATCAAATATTTGTGTGTAGCTTTCCCTTTGGCTGCCAAGAGCAGCACTGAAGCTGCAGGAAGTGAAGTAAACCCAGGCAAAAGCGTTTAAGAAGAGAAAAATATTTAAGGGAAAGTTGTAGTTTTCTTGAACACAAAAGTTAGTGTGATAGTTCAAAACAAACTTGCAGGTTAACTCTGTTCCCATGACACTGGTGAAGATTCAGTCTCTGAATGTGTTGCTACACAGAAATCTTATTATACACCTCTACCTCGATATAACGCTGTCCTCGGGAGCCAAAAAAAATCTTACCGCGTTATAGGTGAAACCACGTTATATCGAACTTGCTTTGATCCACCGGAGTGCACAGCTCCACCACCCCCGGAGCACTGCTTTACCGCATTATATCCGAATTCGTGTTATATCGGGTCGCATTATATTGAGGTAGAGGTGTATTTTAAACAGATGTTTTGGACATTACAAGCTATCACAGTGAAAGGGCTCCCCACCGTACTCCTGAGAAAGATTCATCTTTAGTGGTTTAGTCTTTCTGTAATGTATATTCAAGAGCCTTTTAGTGGCAGTTAAATAAGGCTTGCTTCTCATATTGGTTATCACTCAAAATACAGCTATTTTATACCCTTTAAAAGTGGTATTGTTATTCCAGTCAGCTTATGAAGGCAGTTTTGTGTGTTTGACCTAATGTGGTTCAGTTTTTGTACTTGACAGAGAAAATTTGTTCTGCTCTTATCCAGTAAGGTGACATTCACCCTACCTATCATCTCTCACTGAGTATCAAGAGATTTTCTCCTGCCTCCGATTGGCTCATAGTGCCAGCCTCCATCTCCCTTTTGTTTAATTTTCAGACAAGCACCTTTGTGGGTTTTTTCCCTCCATCTCCTCAGGCTTGAGAGGAGCTCCTTGTAAACATCTGCAAAACCACTTCATTACCCTCATCAAAATACCCCCTTAAAACTCACCTGTGCTGTGAAGCCTACAGAAAACTTGACAATGGTTAGGCCACTAGTGACCTGAAACCACAGCCTGTCATGCTGACCAATAGTGCTCATTGTTTCCTTGTCCTGCCCCATCTGTCTGCATGTATCCATCTGTTGTCTCTTGTCTTCTACTTAGATTGTGAGGTCTCTGAGGCAGGGATTGTCTTTGTTTGTACAGCACCTAGCATGGTCAGGTTCTGGTCCATGATGAGGGCTCCTAGGCACTACGGTAATACAAATAATTAGTAGCAGAAATTACATTTTCCCCTCGCAGTACCATATCTTTTCAGAGTCATTCTGTCAGACAGGAGAAGGTTCGGCTTCTTGATCAACTGCATTTTCTGGCCATCATGTTTTTAAGCATTTTACAGTTGCTGTGGAAATACACTCAATGTGCAACCAGACTCCAGTGGTTACTGAGCATTCCACTGCACTCTAAGTTGTACTGTTTCTTTGTCAATATATCTTGAACAAACACCACAGCCAGAAAACTATCGGTTCTAAAGCACTATCTAATGCAGGGTGGTTTCCGGATTAATTAGTCAGGTAGTAGACATTCGCTCCCTCCTGTGTCTTGTACACAAGGTGTTAAAATGTGCGATATTTGCATAGCTGGTGTGAGTGCCCCAATCAGGCTGACGGTCTGACACAACCTGGCATTTGTCAAAATGTTTTGCATGCATAAAATTGTCACGTGTATCCATTGATTGAAAACTCATTAGGCTTCTCTGCTAACTGTGGAATTCCAAGCATGAGTAGCAAGTAACTGTCTGCTTTTGCTAGTCTGGCTGACAGTGAACAAACTGATCTTTAACGTGGGAGATGATGGACTAGTAGCTAGCATATCAAATCGCTTGATGGGAATGCCAGTATTCACTTTCAAAGGAAGTCTGCCAATTTGGAGTGGAGTCTATTTAAAAGAATGGCTGAAAACTATTTTCTGTTACTACAGCTGCCACTGTATGCTCCTGCCTCCCCAGCCTATTTTTGTAGTTTAACCATCAAACTTCCCTGCCTTTTTTTTTTTTTAATTGTTTACCCCTGCCTTGTGAAAGACCCATATGTACAGGAAACTGACAGAGGTAGAATTTGACTATACAAAGTAAACACACTGAAAGATTTTTTTTTCTAATTTCTTTCAGCCATAGTAATCTTAAATCTTTCTTATAACAACTGTAGTTTAAGAAAACTCCCATTTGGCTGATTTTTCTTTTAAATTAATGCTCCTCTTTTTGAATAGTTTTCTAAGGTGCCTTGGAATGTCGTCGTCTTTCTGTTTTTAGGTTTTGAAAGATTCAAATGATCTCAGAAAAAATCTGCAAGAAGGGAGATATAGGTTAGGAAAAACTTCCTAACTTTAAGGGTAGTTAAACACTGGAACCAATTACCTAGGGAGGTTGTGGCATCTCCATCCATCATTGGTGGTTAAGAACAGGTTAGGCAAACACCTGTGAGAGCTGGTCCAGATCAGTGGTTTTCAAAGTTTTTAGGCTGCATACCCCTGTCCAAATAATGTAGTCTATCACATACTCCCATCTGAGATAGTCAGAAATGACGTGTGTGTGGGGTTCTGCCTTCCATTTAGCAACAGCTTCTAGAGGTTTTCAAACTGTGTGCCCCCCCGGGGGTTCAAAGGAACACTCAGGATGGGGATGAGAGTGGCAGTTCTCCAAGTTTTTGAGCTGAAACCCCCTCGCCCCCCCTTGAGTTACAGTTTTTGGTTGTAACCTCCCACCCCACCCCCAACCAGACAGACTGGTGGCTCCATGAGGTGAGATAGAGCTCCCTCCCCAAGCCCTGCCCCTGTGAACATTCCTCCTTGTCCCTCTAGGGCAGGGGTGGGCAAACTTTTTGGCCCAAGGGCCACATCGGGGAATATAAATTGTATGGCAGGCCGTGAATGCTCACGAAATTGGGGTTGGGGTGTGGGAGGGAGTGAGGGCTCTGGGGTGGGGCTGGAGATGAGGAGTTCGGGGTGTAGGAGGGTGCTCTGGGATGGGACTGAGGGGGTCAGTGGGCAGGAGGGGGATCAGGGATGGGACAGAGGTGCGGCCCCCAACCCAGCGCCCCGGCTGGAGCACCAAAGCGGGCCGAGCCGCGTAGTGCGGCCCCCCCACCAACCCAGCGCCCCGGCTGGACAGGGCCAGTGCATCCATTAGGCAAACTAGGCAGCCGCCTAGGGCGCCAAGATTTGAGGGCGCCAAAAAGCGGTGCCCAAAATGTCTGGGATGTTCACTCGTTGCCAGCTAAGCCTGTAACCCTCTTCCCGCCGCGGTACGAGGGGGCGCTGCGGCTTTGATCATATCCGACCAGCCAGCCGGGAAGTGATGTCATTCCTCCTCTGGCCACCGCCCCCGGCTCCCGCCTCCCCCACGGAGGCCTGGGGCACACCCCTCCACGGGAGGGGGCTGCATAGGGCCCCAGAATATCTAGGGACGGCCCTGGTATCCACCACCCTGCCCGCAGCCACTGCCCTGCCTGCAGCCAGCCCTACACCCCCGCCTCCATCCATCCCCTGCAGTACCCCCCTCCCCGAAGCCAACCAGCCCCATCCCCCCCATCTCCAATCAGCCCCACACACCCCTTTCTCTAGCCAGCCCTGGCTGCACCTCCATACCTGAAGCCAGCCAGCCCCACACCCCTGTCTCCAGCCAACCCCACACCCCATCTCCAGCCAGCCCCACACCCCCCGTCTCCAGTTAACCCCTGCCACACATCCCTGCCCCAAGCCAGCCAGCCCCACATCCTGTCAGGTTATTCATTTATTTTCATTAAATATGTAGTCTAAATAATGAAATTAATAAATTTTCAAGCCAAATATGTATTAATTCTAATGAACAATGCCATATTATACAGTATTCATTTTTTAAAGTTTATAATCAGCAATGCTCCATGGGGAGGGGGAGGGGTGGGAGGTGCAAGGTGGAAGTTTCACCTAGGGCGCAAAATACCCTTGCACCGGCCCTGCGGCTGGAGCGCCAGAGTGGGACAAACCCCAGACCTTGCTCCTTAGCGAGTTCGCGGGCTGGCTTAAAACGGCTCGTGGCTGTAGTTTGCCCACCCCTGCTGTAGGGGGGCACGCCCCACAGTTTGAAAACTTCTGATTCTGAGTCACACAGCAGAAAGGAAATTTGCACCAGTGCGGCTTCAGTTTTAATTGAATGGAGATTAAACATTGATTAGATTGCCAAGTCTTACTAAATAAAGTGTGTTGTCCACTGTTAGAGGATTTTTCTCACCTACTCCCCCATGAGAGCTCATGTGTACCCCAATTTGAAAACCACTAGTCTAGATAATCCTTAGTCCTGCATCAGTGCAGAGGATTGGACTAGATCACCTATCAAAGTCCCTTCCAGTCCTATGATTCTATTTATTTTATCCTAAGGTGGCTCAAGATCTTTCCAGGAGGCACTGGTAATGTAAAACTGGAATGTTCAGTCTACACAAGAAATTAGAGCAATACATTACTCTTTAGATCCTGAATGTCCTGTTGATAGTTAAATAAGTTAATAGGTAGGTCATATTTCACTAGCACCTACCTGATCTTGCTTTGACACATCTCCTTCAGATGTCAACATTTAAATCTTATTGGCTTCATCAGTAAAATATCACTTCGCCAAAGTGTAAACTCTTTTGTCTTTGGGAATTTCAAGGGATAACTCATTTATTTTACTGCCAACTCCAATGTGTCCACCAGATGAGGCTGTTGTCTCCATTGAAGGTGCATGATCTGAGCTGTAGTGGTAGGACTCCATGTATTTTTTTTCTTTTTAAAGTTTGGGCAGCCAGACTCTGTGTGACTTGTCCAATTGATCCAAAGACTGAGCAGTTACTGGAATAGAGTGGATCTAAGCAAATGTTCCAACTTTCTTGACGATTTAGGAATTCTCCTTTAAACATGCTTCTTTCTTCTATTTAGTTTGGCTTTTCCTTTTTTGTTCCTTGTGACAGCTCCTAATCACTGGGAGTCCAGGCTGGTATTCTTGAAATTGAACTGTTCCCCCTCCAGTTGTGGCAAATTCATGACATGGAATAGATGTTTTCCTAACCCCCTCAGGTGTAGAGAAAGTCTGGTTCTCTGTCATCCCACAACACATCATCTGCTGGAACTTCTGGTTTGTATTTTTGCGTATGTCTATACTGCAATAAAACACACGTGGCTAGCCCATGTCAGCTGACTTGGGCTGCAGGGTTATAAAACTGCAGTATAGACATTTAGGAGCTGCAGTTTTATAGCCCCGTAGCCTGAGCCCTGCAATCCCATGTCAGCTGACGCAGGCCAGCCATGAATGTTTTATTGCAGTGTTGACGGATCCTTTTGTTTTCATTCACTTGTTTGTGTCTTTCTGTCTCCAGTTCCTATGTCCTTGCTGCTGTCCCATGTAGGGGATGATTAAAAGCCCAATGAGGACATTGTGCTCACTGTCAACATTTACACATTAAATTCACTAACCTCTTGGCTCTTTGTCAGTATCTTGATAACAGGAATGGCCAGGATGACATTTTAAATATCAAAAAAAGTTTGTAAGTAGCCAAAGAGAATCCAAAATGATGATTGCAATTTCCTGTAGGTGTCTCATGAGTTGCCAATCTTTCCAGTTGATAGCATTAGACTGTAGATAAGGAAGGGGATAAAAATAGGTTAAGGCTCTGTCGATACTCGGACCAAGGAACCATACTTAAACTCAGTTTAAACAGCATTCCAGCTAAATGGGTGTCTGATAGTATAGCCAGCTGGTTGGAAATCTGTTAAGCTGGAACTGCAGATAAACTGATTTTGAACATTATTTATCAAACTTGGTTTGAAACGGAGGGTAAATGGGTTGTACATTTTGGAATGCCAATATTCCTCAAACCCCTCTTCAGTATATCTAGGAATCATTTGTACATGGTGTAAAACAGTTGTGCTTTGGAGACTCTTGCATTACAGCAATGTGGGTTGTGTGTGCCCCCTCCCCCCTTAGGGTGTCGGGGCAGGGTGTAAGTAGCCCATGTTTATGTCTCTGTGGCCAAAGCCAATATACTTGCCCCTTTTAGCAGGGCAATAAAGCCCAGTGGCAAAGTTCGCAGATTCGCCCCTGTCAGCAGGGCAGTAAAGCCCCGTGACTAAAGTCAATAGCTTTGCCCCTGTTAGCTGGGCAGTAGGGCCTAGTGGTCACAGTCACCAGGTTTGCCCCAGTCAGCAGGGCAATAAGGCCTAGCGGCCAAAGTCAATGGATTCGCCCCCAGACTGCAGGGCAGTAAGGCCTAGCAGTCAGTCAGTAATCTGCCCCTGTTAGCAGAGCAGTACGGCCAGGTGGCCTCAGTCAGTCACGGACAAAAAAGGGGGGTGATGGCGACCCGGATAGGGGGGCTCAGGCCCTCCCTCTCCACCAGGCCTCAGCTCAGGGCCCTAATAGTGGCAAGAGTGTGTGCCACTGAGTCAGCAGGGGGGTCTAACCAAAACATGCTGACTCCAGGCTCCGGTTCACTAATCAAGCCACTATATAATTCCCCTGGGCTGCTTCCTGCCGTGGTTCCCGCTGCTGCGGCCTGGGCATCTCCACTGCCTCCAGGTTCCCCGGTCTGCGCTGTCCCCGGTGACTCCAGACTCTGTGAGGCATCTGCCTGGGTTGCAGCGTCTCCGGCTCCCACGGCCTTGGGCTTTGGCTGGAGCCTACGGCGTGCGTCCTTCCTCTCTGGCGGTCTGCCTCAACTGAGCTGATCTTCTCCCTTTTATACTGGTGCATTTGGAGCATGCCCAGTAGAGTTGAGGCATGGCTTCCTCACCCTATAATATAGGGTTAACACTTCCCCATCCAATTTGGGTCTAGTGCGCCCTGACACAGGCTGATTAACAGAGATCCCGTCTTCAAGGGACCAGGAAGCAAAACCAGAAGTGTTTACTCGTTTCCTTTATGATATATAAAGATGGCCTGCTGAAGCACTTTAGACCTTAGTGTTCCTAATCTCTTTTCTCCGGAGGACCTTGGTAAGCCCCTTGCAGGACTGGAATAGTGATGCTATGCAAGGCTAGTAGGTAGGGATGTGGGAAAGCTACATCTCTGCTATTGGTCTTATGAGACATGGTTAAGCACCTCCAAAAAATTTGCTAGGGTGTTCAGTGAAGAGAACGAAGGGAGGACTCTACATTGCTAATTTTAGAACAAAAAAAACAAAAGTGACTTTTGAACTGAAAACTTCATTGAGAAACAGAAAATGGAGGGGAGGTTGGGTTCTGCTTTGCAGCACACCTGATGATAACGTATGGGCTAGATTCTCCATTCCAACCAAGCGGTACTCAAACAGAGTAGAGAAGTGATGCTGCAGGGAACCACATGCAGTTCCCTTGTTAGGAGCTGCCAAGCTCTGTGTTGTGCCCTGGAAAACCCTGATATGCTTACTTGCCTTACAGTGATGGGGAGAAGGGATTGGGGGGGCTCTTTGGCTGGCTCAGGTTGTGCTAGAGCTATTTCTGCCAGTGTGGAATTCCTTCCCCCCCCCTCCACACACACACACACAGGGGAATTCTGCACTGACCATCTCCAGCCACTTTATGGCTTCCAGCCTTAAAATGGCCTTGATGGACCAGAAAATCTGGTCCCCTATAATCATCTTTACTGTGTATGCATATATAGCATGAGCAAGACAGTGTATGCAATTAATGTCTTGTGTGAGAAACTGTATAAATCCCGTGGTCCCCTCATGGGGAGTTAACTGTCTTTAGACAGTTCATTGGCCACATTTAGCTCTTTTCTTCTCTTTTTAAAGAGAACATAAATTGTGAGGATGTGCCCTAGTAGCCTGGAGCCAAGATTTTAAAAGTGATTAGTGACTTTTGGGCACCCAGTTTGAGACCCTCAGAAGGTGGGTGCTGAGCACTTTCTGAAAATCAGGCTCCTTTTAATGGGTCTCATGTTGGACACCCAAAACCACAGTCACTTAGCAGTGTCTGAAGTGCTGCTGTCCTAGGCCAAATCCTTTTTCCTAAAAGCAAATAAGAATCATCCCTCTGGGATTTGAGAAGTAACTGTGGGGAGGGAGGTTTATTTGAAAAAAAGAGGCTCTGCTGTATTAGCAATGTGTCTGGTAAGGGTGGATCGCTTTGCTAACCCCACTTTAGGGGTGTCTTACAGCCAACTGAGAGCAAAGTGATGATGCCCACTGCTAAGCTGTTTATTTTAATGGAAAAAGTGCTGTCCTAAACATGGCCAAGTGCTTTAGAAATAAATAAATCCAACATACCCACATGGCACTATTGCAGTGTCTTGCTGGTATCCCTGTGGAACAGCTCTTGGATTTAAAACATAGACTGTGCTGGAAATGTCTTTGATATATCTGTGATATAGCAAATGTCTGCATGTCTAAAGCTGGCAGCCCACTTAAAGGTGCCTTATCTGTTTGTATTTTTGTGATGTAGGTCGCGTGCACAAATCTAGATGTGGATCTGATATGCATAAACGTAACAGAAAAGCTGCCATTCTACTTCCGAAGACCCCCTGTTAACATGGTAAATTTGCAACGAAATCATTTGCTGCTATTAAACTCAGTATATATAATACTAGCACAACTGAGGTTTTCCACTGGAGTGGTTTTTTTCTTGCTCTTGTACTACAGGGTGGTTTTTCTTTGAAGATGTGTTCCCTCCTTAGTTTTCTACACTATGACTATACTGAGGTCTCATCTGTGTAAGGCAGTGCTTCACTAAATGAAATCAGTGGAATTGCTGAATATTCGATACTGGATAAAAGAGTTTATAAATGGCTGATGCTTTGTTTTTACTATCTTTTATAAATAAAATCCTGCCCACACAACTTAGTCTGGATACTTAGGTCAGATTCTTTCCTTGAATATGGACCAGCATCAGCTCCTTGTCAGTAACAGTTACTCATGGGTGGGCATCGAGGGGTAGATTTTAGTCCTTGTTGAAAAATGTACAGCTAGAGCTGGCTGGAAACTTGAATTCCTGTTCCATATGAATAACAAACAAAAAAAATTGTTCTGATATGGAATGAAAAATGAAATTTCTAAATTTCTCTCAGAACAGAAATTTCAGCATCTTGTTTCAGATTTTTTTCCCCAAACAACATTTTTGTTTTGACCTCTCAAAATGTTTCTGAGGCTCCCAGAGCCCCAGCAGTTCTCCATGTGGGGAGCTGGCAGCACAAGGACCCTGAGGGCATGTTTACACACCAATGTAAGCCTGGGGATGGGAGTGTTTTTCCTCTGAAACCTGCATTTTATGTCAAAACTTCAAAACAGGCAAAAATAAATAAATAAAAACCCAGTCAAACAAAAACACCGTTGCTGAACATCCTATTTTAAAAATTAAGAATTGCAGGGTTTCATTTCAACAGTGATGTCCTAATTATCCTGGGAATGGGTGTATATGGGCATTTTCCCGCCAATGTGACTCATCCTAGAGGTAGCGCCCAATTCTCAGACTAAAAGGTAGTTCAGTATAAAGCCTCCTCAAACTGCAGTCATTGCCCTGAGACAGCCACCAAAGGAGCTAGTTATGAAGTTTATGTACTCGTGGCTCCTTATGGGCACCTGAGTCACATCAGTGACACCACCCCAGCGTGGAAACAGGGTGAGCAGTAGCATTTTTCCACAGTGCCTCACATTCCTAGGCCTAGAGTGTTGACATTGTGGGGCGAGGGGAGAGAAGTGGCGCTAGGCACTCTGGGATAGGGTTACTTTGACTCAGGTCAGTGGACTGCAATGTGACTGTTCAAGCATGGGTCAGAAAATCCTTAACCTAGGGTTAAAATGTAGTGTAGACACTCAAGCACAGGGTTCCCTGATATGGGTCAGCTGACTCGAGTCCCACTAACCTAAGGCTTACATTGTTGTAGACATACCCCGAGAGCCTCAGATCTGGCACAATCCATCTGGTGGGCTGCTGAGGACTGGGGCAGGCAAGCTGGCAGGAAGTCAGTCAGGTTTCTGACTGAAATCTGTTTGGCAGGCAGGTTTCCCTGGTTCTGACCAGTGCTAGTGATGATGTTTGATAAATCTCATGCTTGGGTGTATGCGGAGGACAGACACAGCAGCTAATTGGACAAATGAAATAAGGTTCTCTTTCATGTACTGCAACGTCTTGCTATAAAGCTCCGTAACGCTAATGTGAGATAGTGTTGTGCAGTGAGCTGACTGTAGAGCCAGGAGCTTATCTGCAAAAGTGAGAATATCTGTTTCACAGAGGGGCTGTGAGAGTGGGTTGATGCTCTTTTGTTCAGTGTTTGTACAGCACCTAGCATAATGAAGTCCTGGTCCATGGCTGGGGCTTCTAGGCACAACCACAAAAGAAATAATAACAAACTGTACTTTCCTTCAAAAAATGTCAGATGGAGTGGGGAACTTCACTCTTCTCCCGGAATAACTTCTCCACTAGTCAGTACTTGAGTACTGTGGTGATGGGTGCTAGGGAGAACCCTCAACTTTGGAAAGTGATACTCTTCAGGGCCAGCTGTGAAGCTGCAGAAGGAGTGTTCTGTCGATTTTTACACTGCCTGTCTGTTCATGAAATGCTCCAGTGATTAACCAGCTCTTCAGAGTTTGGAGCCATGATTAGCCTTCTGAAGAGAGGAAACTTCCCACTGTTCTCTTTCTCTCATGCTTTGAGACTTCCACACTTGCAGCTGATCAACTGTGATTGTCTCTCATCTGAAAGCCTATTTTACTGCCTGGCAAGTAGAGAGGAAGAGAGGGCTTTTCTTTTTTTTAATATAAGCCTCAGTTACTTGACAGTCTTAAGTTCAAGTTCATTTACATGGCATACAGACACAATGTCTTTATTTTCACCCTTCAGACTACAGTGTGTTTCTGTTGAAACAGTTCCTGCCACACGTTAGTTTTGTATATAAAGTGGTAGAACTGAGCGAGGAAGTCATCAATAATAGACACTAGTTGTAAGATTGGTATGCGACTCTGCTTTTGGTTTTTGATTATTTTCTTTCTTTTATGTGAAGGCAATAGATCGTGGTGTTTACTTTGAACTTCTTTACACCCCTGCCATCAAAGACTCCACAATGAGAAGATACACAATTTCAAATGCTCTGAGTTTGATGCAGATCTGCAAAGGAAAGGTGAGCTCTCAAACTGAAATAAAATTAAGTCAGTTGTTCAGATTCTTCTGGAGTTGCATCGGCTGAGCAGTTTCAAGAAGGTTTGATGCTGGAATTTCTGAACACATGACTTAGCCTTTGTCTGCCAATACATGCAAACCATAATTCCAACTACAAATACCCTTGGCTGTGGAACATCTAATATTTCTAAGGCCGATGCTTTTAAAATGGTCGAGATTTTTTTCGGAGCTACCTGTCAGTTACTGCAGCTGTAATAGTGGGGCGATGCAGGGCATTCACAAAAAACAGTCCTGGAGACTTAAAATTTGCACAAAAATAGATGTTTGTGCATATTGTTAAAGGTATGTAGTGAATTTCTAAATGACAAAAAGCACATCTTGTAGATCTAGGCAAATTATTGTATCATACCATATCATATCTTACAAAATACTTTAAATACAGGATCTTCCCTGTACACTTCTACCCCGATACAACGCTGTCCTCGGGAACCAAAAAATCTTACCGCATTATAGGTGAAACTGCGTTATATCGAACTTGCTTTGATCCACCGGAATGCACAGCCCCGCCCCCCGGAGCGCTGCTTTACCACGTTATATCCGAATTCGTGTTATATCGGGGTAGAGGTGTATTTAAAAACAATTACGTGAAAACATTACCAAACTCCTATTACATAAAACAACCCCATACTGCTGGCTGCCACAGGGCAGATTTCTGGCTGAAATAGCTCTGTCCTACATTCTGCCCTGCTTCTGAAACTGAGGAATGAAGAAAGTCTTATATCTGAAGATCCTCATGTCCCTCATATTGATATGTTGCATCCCACCAGACCTCAATAGAGAGGAGGAGGAATCGCAACTTTTTTTCCCTTTCTCTGTGGAGATGTGATAGGTAGCACCACCTCCTGAATCTTTCTTCTCAGCCTCTCATGCCCGCGTGCCTCAGCACTGGGTAGGGACTCTTCTCTGGCCTCCCTCCAGCTAAGGGGAGTTATGGTGTTGCCACCTCCTGGACTCTGCCAGCTGATCCCCTTCTGCGCAGAGTCTGGAAGACAGGCATTGGCTGCTGCAGCTCAAAACAGCAGGCTTAATTTTTCCAGCTGAAGCAGTCAACACCCTTGAAACTCAAAAGCACCCTCGAGATCCATAGTAAGCAGGTTTAAAGGTGACCTGCAAAGCAAAAACATCTCCTGAGATCTTTCTTGATGTGTGGGGAGAAGTTCCTCTGTGTTACTTCCGCTTCTGGCTTTTAGTGCTCTCTGAGCCATAGGGGCTCTGCACGTTCTTTTGTGCTCAGCACCAGAAGAAGTCTTGTGCATAGTGGAGACAGTTAGATCGTTCCATGGAAATGCAAATAGCTCTGAAGTAATCAGAGCTCCTACTTGTGCACACAATTGCTCTCCTCAAATCCATGCTCCACTCCTTGTGTTCAGAAAGCGGAGGGCAAGTGAAGCCATGTAGAAGAGCAGCAAATGGGCCATATTCCCCTAACTGGAAACGTGTGTATGTAAGGGGCAGTGATGTCAGTGGGAAGAGTGCAGAGGCCTCACAGCTCAGGCTTTGACCTGAGAAGGAATCCCACAGCCCTATTTTCATCTTTAAAATGGTATGAGAGATCTTTAAGGCTAATGCTTTAGAGGTAGGTTTCCAGCACCTTATCTCAACTCATTACAGTCAGGAGTCCTTTGGGGTTCACCATTAAAGGAACTGTGGCAGCTATGCAAAGAACTGGGATGTATGAGCCCCTGAAACAGTCACCCTCTGCCATGGCCTAGGGGTCCCATAGAAGCCTAGTGAAGGAAAGAGGGAAATTAGCCAGCCAGGGAGATGGGAGAGGAGTGTGGTATTCTTCCTTCACCCACCATTTTCATCTGAATGCATGGATGCTGATATTGAAGGAAATCAGTATTAGTGGTGATCAGTCAGTGGATGGTATTAATGGGTTCTCATTGGCTGATGTCAGGCTAGTTCTTTTAGCCAGTATAATTGTTAATAGGGGCAAAATGTGCTGAAGATTTGATCTCCCCATTGCTGAATTAATGCTATTAGAAGTGGGATGGGTTTTGGTTGTGTTTTTTTTTTTCAACCCCCATCAAAAAATCTTTTAAAAATCCAGTCCTCAGAAGAGTTAGGGGTTTTGTTTTGTGTGTTCAACTCCAAAACACAGAGACAAACTATTTGGGTCATCCCATAGCTGATGTAACTGGCTTTTTCACATCCGTGGGTGAGGGGTTGTAATTAAGGGTACGTCTACACAGTAATTACGCACCTGCAGCTGGCCTGGGGCAGCTGACTTGGGGTTGGGCTACAAGTGAAATTGCTGTGTAGACATTCAGGCTCAGGCTGGAGCCTGAGCTCTGGGACCCCATGAGTCGGGGAGTCTGAGAGCCTGGGCTCCAGCCTGAGCCTGAACATCTACACAGCATTTTCAGTCTCACAGCCAAAGCCCATGAGCCTGACCCAGTTGACCCAGGCGAGACACAGCTGTTCCACAGGTGTTTTATTCCAGTGTAGATGGAATGAGTGTAATTATGCTCTTTTTTTTGTATAGACTCTTGGCCCAGTTAACTCTGTAACTTGCAGAGCTGGTAGATGGTTTTGGTTTATTGTTTCCAAGGAGCCATAATCCACAGTCTTCATGGATTTCCTTGTTCCAGAAAGCAGCAGATACTCTTGCTAGATAGGGACAACAGAATTAACTCTTAACTTCAAATGATACTCATAGGAGTATTAGTGTTGGGTTTATGTTAATCTTCAGTTTATTAATAACATTTATCTAAGAATAATGCTTGTTCTCCTTTATTCTCTAGAACATAATTATATCTAGTGCAGCTGAAAGGGTAAGTCAGTATTTTTTTAATGTAAATAAATTTCTGCTAGAAATATAAGCATCAATATAATTACCCTTTTGAATTTTTCTTTTGGTTTCTTCTGTATCACTTTATTGTTGAATTTTCTTAATTCTGCTAGTGGAAGTGGGCACTTCCTGTTTCCCCTTGTTGATAGCAATTGTCTTTCTCTCCTGTTAGCATCTCCAGCAACTCAGGAACCCATGATTATATGAAATTTAAATTAACAGTTAATGGTTGATAAGATTATTTACAGAAACTATCTTTCAAACTGTGACTCTCTAAAATACATTGAGGAGGTGTGTAGATATTCACACTTGTGTCTTCTGTTTTAGCCATTAGAACTTCGAGGTCCTTACGATGTGGCTAATCTGTATCCTTTCCCAAGTAAAATCTGATCTTTAAGAATAATGTAGGAAACATGGAGTTGACTTTCAGATATTTGATATTGCACTAAAATATTTCTATGCCTTTCTCTCCCCCACCCTCCAGACCTTTTTAAAATTTGTGACTTACATAGGTCAGATCCTTGATACAATACATAGTGATGGTAACAGAACTCAAGGCAGCAGGAAGATTGTTTGAATTCTTAATTTCAGAATAAAACATACTTTAGAAATACAGAAGAGATTTTAGTGCATGTCCCCAGCTGCCGTGTTGAATAAAACAAAGTTTAAAAATAAAATAAAACCTTTCAATGAAAAGGTAGGGTGCAATCTACCTGTTCCAAAACTCTTTCAACATAAGCATTGCAACTATAAAAAGACTTAAATAACTCTAATTAGCTTTGTCCTCAGTAGGTGTGTTGGGGTTCTTTTGTGATTAGGTAAATATATATAATACAGTGTCAGATCTGAGAAACAGATTTTGGTTTCACGCTTTAATACTAGAGATTGACAATATTGCAACTTGCAATAACAAAAAAACAAAAACAAAAAAGGTAGAGTCTCTGCATTCTAGTTTGTCATTTCTGGAGAGTATGGACATGTGTACATCTGCTGTATTTCACACCATGAGGCCAGTTGATGATTTCCTTCCTGAATCGGGATTCTGAATGGGCATGGGAGAGTGGCAAACTTGTTTTGTCCCATGTAGAAGGTAGATCCAAGTTTCCTTTTCTTCCCAAATTAGGAGGATTCTCCTCCTCCCGCCAGGCTTCAGAATACTCTGTAGGATGGCAATTCCATGTTCTGGCCAACTCCTAGTCCCCCTTCGCAATACCCTACAAAACCCGTTTCAAACCAGGTTCAATGGAACAGCATTTAAACATGGTTTCCTAACTTCATTGAAAGACTATTCTGGACAGGGACAAGTCTGGAGAAAAGTACTCAACTGGACTGAAGGTTCTGTCCTTAAAAGGGAATGGGTTCTTCGACCTAGGGCCTGATCCAGCCTTGTTTAGAGCCTGATCCAACAGTAGAATCAATAGAATGTTGACAATGTAAGTACTTCCATTGCCTTCAATGGGCATTGAATCAGATCCTCGATATTTTAAGTGCCACCCATACAATAGTACCACTCTTCGGGTAACTTTATGCAAGATGTCATTCTGAATTGCAGCTTTGATAGTTCCCAGTTATTTGTCAAGTGACCAGATCTACCCCCAGGGAAAAAACCTCTTAATCTGTTCACTCCTTTTTGTACACTAAGCTCCTTAACAAAGGTGACAGAGGTTTGTTGTTTGGCCTGTCTGAAAGTGACGCCAAGGCAGCTATTTCTACCAACTGCAGAGCAGTCCTTCTTCATGGAGGTGAGTGAACAGCACAACTATCTTCTGTTTCACGTTCACTTACATCATTTTTTTTTTTAGTGATGCAGCTCTGACACTTTATTATTCAAATGGTGCTGGGCCCTCTCTTAAAGGAAGAGTCTTCTTGGAATTCTGCTTGCTCTAGGTGATGATCCACAGGTGCCTCTTCTCCATTCCATGTACTTTTCTCTCCCTCAGTGCAGTGGCCTCCCACAAAGAGTAAGAGGAAATGAATGGTTCTACCAGTGGTGGTGATTGCCTTGGAATACTTATAATAGTACTTATGGGGCTCCTCTGGGAAAACACAGATCATAGACTCAAACCACACATCAGTCTATTACATTATGTAGCAAAATAGTATTTTGATTCATAAGGGCCAAATCCTGGACTGGTTGAGATCAATGGGAACTTTGCCAATGACTTCAATAGGATCAAGATTTGGCCTTAAATGACAGCAGATTCTGTTGCATTCACCCTCTTTACACATTTCTGTAGATGCCCCTGTCTTCCCTTTGTGACTTTTCATTTTACGTTGACTTTATTCATTACTCCAGTATGCTGTGAGAGCACTTCATGGCTGATGTGAAATCAAACTCAAAGTGTTCTCTGCTTGCTAACAAATGCTACTCATAGAGATGCAATGATCTGAAGTATTAGAAAATTAGAACTTATATCATTGTGCTTTCAGTATAGAAATCTATACAATGACTGTCATTCTTATATGCTCATATATGTCATTTAACAATAGGCAGAAGGCAATTTGACTCTTACCTACTTCAGTGGAAATCAACAAGTTTCCAGTTGTATTATGTGCTGCATTCACTGGCGCATATTGATGAATAAGCCAACATGCCATATATCAATTTAAACATCCTAGTTTCCCAATTAGCCACTTTACAGTGCGCCACTGATTCCTCCTCCCCTCCCCCCCCCAAAAAAAATTAAATAAAACAAAAACTCTGCCGTCTCTTAGAAACGTCTTATTTTAATTTGTTTACTCTGGCTTGAATCTCTTTCATTGTAAGAGAGGTCTGCCATGTGTACCATAATAAGTGGTGTGAATGACTGGTCAGTTTTGACCATAGAAATAATTTAATGCCAGAAGTGAGTTGCTCTATGTAGTGGATACACACTGGGTCTGGACCTGGAACTCTAACTACAAAACAGGTGGGACCTGAAACTGTTGTAAATGACAGGTTTGACTTCATGTGAGAGTCTGAGCCTATTCACTATGAGCCGCTATCCTCCTGCCAATCTGCAGACAGTAGCATATTGAAACGGCATTGCCCTGATGAAATGTACTTGCTAACCCTTTACCACGATGTTGGAAAAAGCTGGTATTTTCTTTACCTGGCCAAAAAAAGTGCTTACCCAGGATGAATGAGCAGTTCTTTTGCAGAGTTCTCTTAGGTTATGTTTCCTGTCTGCCAGCAATACACATATATAGGAGGTTTTTTTTCTCCCCAACACCTAGAGGAGCATCTTTCCAATTAGTGTTGGTGAAAATTGCATGTATGGCTTGGGGATACTAGCATACTTGACAAGTGCTGTTAGGTGCCATTATAACTGCCCATATCAGTTTTCATCCTTCTGTAAAGTAAAGTGCTTTTGAATAGATTGAAATGCTTTAGGTGCAGGTAGATTGAACGAGCATGCTGAAGAGGGTAACACTCAAGTGTGTGTTATGCCATTGCTTTTTAATACTTCAGAATTAAGATGCCCCCAAGTCAGATTTTAAAAAAAATAAATCTCCTTATTGTAAAGGCCTGAGCTAATCCTGATTTGAAGTTGACAATGTATTATGATTTTTAAATGTCCACTTTTAAAATCCTGGGATGCAAAGGAATTTTAAAGAACAAGACATTTTGTTCAGAAGTGCTGAGCTTTTTCAAATACTCTGGAGAAAAATGTTACATCTTCCAAAATACAACATGTGTATCCATTCAGACACACTGCAGTTGGCCTTTCTGCAAGGCATTTTCACATGGAATACAAATAAGATTTCAGGAGAGGAAAATAAAGCCTAAACTTTTATCTAGTTGCTTTTTATAGCTTGGTGAGTTTAAAACACTGTGGCTGTGTTGTGACTATTTTTCTGCCTTCGACCTTAAGGGCTTGTAAATGAAACCACATTTCATAACCCTAACAGCTAAATAAATGCCTAGTGCAGCACCTGGGTGGTAGCCTTGTTCTAAACCAATTAAACTACCCCAGACTCAGATTCCAAGGCCAGAACAGACCATTGTGATCATTTTAGCCTGACCTCCTTTATAATACAAAATAACTCCTAGAGGCTATCTTGTAGAAAAATATCCAATCTTGATTTGAAAATTGTCAGTGATAGAAAATCCACCATGACCTTTGGTAAATTGTTCCAATTGTTATTTACTCTGTGTTAAAATTGTATGCCATATTTCCAGTCTAAATTCGGTCTAGCTTCATCTTCAAGCTATTGGATCATGTTATAACTTTCTTTGCTAGACTGAAGATCCCATTTTTTGGTCTGCGTGTAGGTACTTGCAGATTGTAATCAAGTCACCTCTGAACCTTCCCTTTGTGAAGCTAAATAGATTGAGCTCCTGGAGTCTTTCACCATAAGGCATGTTTTCTAACCCTTTAGTCATTCTTGTGGCTCTCTTCTGAACATCTCCAATTTTTCAACATCCTTCTTAAATTGTGAACTAGAGAGAGTATTAAAGTAGCAGTTGCACCAGTGCCAAATGCAGAGGTAAAATAATCTCTTTACTCCTACCCAAGGTACCCCATTTATGCATCCCAGGATTGAATTAGTCTCTTTGTCAACAAGGTCACACAGGGAGCTCATGTTCAGTTCATTACCTACCGTGAGCCCCATATCTTTTTCAGCATTACTGCAGTGCTTCCCACAACAGAGTTCCCCATTCTGTAAGAATGGCCTACGTTTTGTTCCTAGATGTATACAGTTATGTTTTAGCTGTATTAAAACACATTGTTTGCTTGCACTCTTTTTACAGGCAATCCAAATTGCTCTGATTTAGTGACCTGACCTCTTCATTATTACCACTCCCCCAATTTGTGTGTCATCAGCAAACTTCACCAGTGGTGATTTAATGTTTTATTCCAGGTCATTGAATAAAATGTTGAATAGTGTAGAGCCAAGAATATATCCTTGTGCGAACACAGTAGAAACACATCCCCTCAACAATGATTCCCAATTTACAGCTACATTTTGAGGCCTATCAGTTAGACAGTTTTTAATCCATTTAAAGTGTGCCATGTTAATTTGATATTTGTCTTGTTTTTTAAATCAAAATGTTGTGCAGTTCCAAGTCAAATGCTTTACAGAAGTCTAAGTGTATTACATCAACACTATTACCTTTATCAACCAAACTTGTAATCTTCTAAAAGATCATCCTAAAAAAAGGTATCATGTTAGACTGACAGGACCTATTTTGCATAAAACTATGATGGTTTGTATTAATTACATTATCCTCTTTTAGTTCTTTATAAATTGAGTACCGCATCAGCCACTCCATTATCAATTATCAATGTCAGTCTGACAGACCTGTGATTACCCAGGTTACCCTGTTCACCCTTTTTACATATTGGGACATCATTAGCTTTCTTCCAGTCTCCTGGAACTTGACTATTCCATGTTCCATGACTATTGAAAACCAGCATTAAAAGGCCAGTTTGCTCCTTGGCCAGCTTTTCTAAAATTTTGGATGCAAGTTATCTGGACCTGCTGATTTTTAAAATGGCTAACTTTAGTAGCTGCTGTTTAACATCCTCCTGAGATGGTAGAGGAATGGAAAGTGTGTTATCATATGATGACATTATGTCATCTGTTTATTTTGCGAAATACAAAACAGAACTATTTATTTAACATTTCTGCGTTATTATTGATAATTCTACCACATCCATCTACTAATGGATCAGTACCATTGTCAGAATTCTTTTTGTTCTTAATATACTTAAATTCCTTATGGTCCTTAATTCTGCTAGCCATAGCATTTTCCTTGTGTCCCTTTGCTCCCTTATCAATTTTCTGCAATTTCTAACTTCTATATATTCATTACTGTCAACTTCCCTGTTCTTCCATTTCTGTAGTAGGGTTTTTTTATTTTTTATAGCTACCTTCACTTTCCCTCTAAACTGTTTTTTTAACCAATATAGCTGCCTTCCTTGATTGTGGATTTTTGGACATCTAGTAAAATTAGCAGAATTAGCATAAGGGGTTGTAACTAGGTGCTAATTGATTAATGCAAAGCCATACTGCCACTACTTAAAACTATTACAAGTCTGTGCAAAACTGTTTTTCTCTCTATGGTATTAAGCTGAAACAAATCCACTTGATTTTTTATTTTAACCAATTGTCCAATTTATAAGATATTTTTAAGTGGGTTTGGCAGTTTTAGCTGCTTCTGTTATATCAAGAAGTCCTAAAGGCCTTTTCAGTCTTTCAGGATAATCTTTATTTTTCCTTGTTTGTTTGTTTGTTTTAACTTCAGAAATATTAGGTATATCAAGTCTGATGTTCCCTGGTTTTGCTGGAGCATCTCTTGGGGACTGAAGGTTGTGGGGGTGGGGGGAGAATTGGGTCATGCAAGTAACTTTTGTGAGATTGCACGCCTTAGCTGAAGGGAAGCAAGGTGTCAAATGTTTAACAGAAGCATCTTTTCTCTAAAATGTTCATTAGTCCATTGGTTGTAGCCAAAGGAAAACAGAGTTTTAAACAGTCTGACCAAGTCCTTGTTCTCTTAGTAATTCAGCTTTGTCTCCTGACTCTTGTGAAGTCATAATATAATTAGTTCTCCCGTTGCTGTAGTCTCCAGGCAAAACAAACACCTGAATTTCTATCTTTTAATTTCTGCTTTAAAAAAGCACAAACCCTTTCCGGCCTTCTTCAGGGCACAAGGCCACTTTTCTCTCCCCCTTTTCAGGTCACCTTCAAGAGCTAGTTTCTACCCTCAGTTACTATCTTGTAGCCTCCTAACTCATGGGTTTAAAAGGATCTGAAAGCCATATTTGCCCCTTGTCTATCTTATGTCAAGAATTCCTGTATTCTCTACATTCAGGATCTCAGGAATTGAGACCATAGAAAATACAATGTATAGATATTATCCTGCCTAATATTGGTGACCCGTTTTGGGTCTTATCTACGTGGATAACCATGTGTCTTATAACTGACCAGTGCAAGTCATTGCTTATACCTATGCAGAACATCTGCACTTCAGGTTTGCACTGGAACAGATGCACCGATAACCAACTTTAAACCATCCCCACCCTCCTAGTACACAAGACCTTCAGCTCTTTCCCTACTGATGGTGCCTGAAAGTTCAGTGTGCATGTTTCCTATGTCAAGTGAGTGAAGTGTGGAAACTGTGCTCTCCACAACAGTAGTTCCAGAAGAAGTCCACTGAACTCCTCTGAGACATCACAGGAGGATCCCCAAGAAGTAGAGGAGTGGTAGGTAGTAAACTCACTTGCATGCATCAGGATGAGCAGATGAACAGACTGCCACTCCTGGGGATTGAATTAGGGGTCCCACTTCCTTTTCCATTCCCTATTGCCTGTGGGGTCTTGTGATACCAAAAGTCAAGATAATTATGCCTGAAGAAGAGGAGCTGGGTGTCTGGGGGACCCAGGGAATGTGAGTGGAATGCAATTTGTAATGGCTTGTGTGTGAAACATACAGGAATCTGTTCTCCAAAATTTGAGAATTTGGAGTTTTCCTTTGGGAAGGAGGAATCCAGAGGTGTCTGCAAAGCTGAATGAAATGACCTTGTTAGCATCTTGTTAACCAGTTCTGTGGCATAATGCAGGAGACTGAAATAATTAATCTTTTGAATATGTACTATTTATTCTTGGGTTTGAGCATCTTTGTCTCTGCTGCCTTTTAAAATGTGTTTGAATGCTCATATTTTACTGCTCCATAGCTGTGTGAAATGCACAGGCTGCTACCATAGAGAGCAAAGGGATGCGATGCCACATGAAAAGAGGGAATTTGGGATTGGCAGAGTGAGGCAGTCTGGAGTTATCTCCCATATGAAATAGGCAACAGAATGCAAATTTGAGAAGTACTGCATTAGTAACATATAATTCAGAGCCATTGCATTGTGCCAGCATTATCTGTTGGGGGTGGAGATGTAGAAGTACTTGTTAGGCACAGGTATGGAAACAGACTGAAATAAGCAGTTCAAGTAAAAGTGATACTAATATGTTATCTGTTTTAAATTTTGATTTTTTTTTTCATTTTTAAATTCCAGAAACCAGAAAGACTGCTTTTGGGGTGGTGTACACCAAGAAAACCCCACGAGCTTCGGAGGAGGAAGGTGTTCTCCCAGTCCGCAAGAAAGCCAAGACAGAAGTATGAGGATCAAACCCAACTTCTCAGCTTCCATAAAGTCCTTTCTTCCCATGCTACCCACCCACAATGCCTTGATTCGTTATTTTAATTCGTTCAGCTAAGTTTTTTTTTTTAATAAAAGATTCTTATGTTTGTGCAAGAATAAGGTTATTGAAATCCATAACATTTCACCACGGCAGAACGATCTTACTGCTGATGGTAAAAGGATAATGTAGGACTATTTTGCCATTTTTGTTAGAGCAATGGTCTCTTCCCTACCCCTCCCAATCACTGGAGGTTAGAAAGATGTAGTGTTTGTAATATTAGTGTGAAAAATATTACAGCATGAATTTTACAGCTACATATGTCTTTCTATACGTTGACATAATTTTACTGTTAGCCCTTCTAAAATGTGATCACTTCTTCTCTTCATCAAAGTTTAGAAAGTTTCCAGATATTTTACCTTACCACTGCAAGCCAGTACCCACAATCCCCCAACTGGCATAAGAAAAATAATTGCATGGTCCAAATAGCCCTGTCTAATTTTGTTTCATTATGATAGTCTACTGAAACAGAGATTCTGGCATCTTTCAATTGCAAGGAAATCCCTTGTCAGTTATTTGTATTACAATAGCTCCTACTGGCTTGAGCCATTATATTAGACATGATACAAAGATACAAGTAAAAGACAGTCCCTGCCCAGAAGATCTTAAAATCGAAATATAATATGAGACAACGGCTAGTTACAGAAGGCAGACAAGAAGAGCCTAAGGTAACACTTAGCTGAGTGTGATCAATACAATAAGCAGTGGTCACAGCATGCTAGCTGCCTAACCTTGGTAACCTTAGACAGATAAAACTTGCATCAGGGTCTATGAGCAATAGCAGGGTCTATGTTACCAGTTCCTACCTCAATGCATATCATCCAGCTGCCTGCAGATTATAATCAACTCCCTCCTGCAAAACGTTTTTAGGGCTCTTCCAAGTCTTGATTAAGGCTTTTCTTTTGATGGTGAACTAATATGAAAGAGGGGTAAGAGACTATAATGGACCAGCTGTGTGTCAAACTATGACAATTTCAGCCCCTTGGCCACCTCTGGAAGCAAGCTGAGAAATGCTAGCTTGTAACATACTGCAAGGGTCCTTTTGCAGTAGATTTATAGAAGGTAAAACTCAACAATTGGACTAAGCATCATGGATGGAGTTTTGCTTTAAAATTCACGAACACTTTTAGAAATGGACTGTGTTAGTCACAAGAAGCTTTTACTTTGAGCGTACAGTGCAATTTTTCCCTTGATGTTCTTTGACTTTGTGCTTGACCTGTGTCCTGTTGTTGTCAGTCATTGGGTATCATTACATTAGTTTGTCCTTCAGTGAATCATAAACAAGGTCCTGACATTCTGGCCAAAACAAAAGGGGAGACCAAATCCAGCTGACTACTAAATACGGGAGTGCCACTGCCTTCTCTTGCCATGGCCAGAGAGGTACTTTGAGCGAGAGAGAAATTGCTTGTTGGATGATGCAGAGAGAGAGGTTTGTGAATGTGGAACAAGCAGCATGGTGGTCTGGATTACTATTGGTTTTACATCAGTTTGAGCCTGGACATAACCTTGCCAACAGCCTATATTATTTGTTCTTTATCTCCTCCCTCCCAAGCACTGATAGAATAGTAGGAGACAACATTTAATTCTTTAAATTGGATTTATTTATTTTTTGGTATCACACTAGCCTCTGATGCCTGGACTGTATAAATATTTCTTAAGTCTAAATGTGGACAAAAGAAAAAGTCAGAGCCTATTTCATGTCCTATTTCAAGCAAGTTTTGTTCTTAGCTCTCATGGACACTGAGCTGCTCTGTTGTACGTGGGTGGTGGGCAGTGATAGGGATCTACTATGACTCAACAAAGAGGAGCCTATTATTAAGTCCCAGCATTTACAGAGATTTTTTAAAATACTTGCATATAGTGGGCTGGATTAATTAGGGGGCACTTTTTGTCTGAAGAGGATGATCTGTTTCATCCACCATCAAGATAGGTGGCTGCTAATAGAATTCTATAGGTATTGATGATTTGTGGGTAGATCAC
The DNA here is from genome assembly GCF_016161935.1 of Mauremys reevesii. Lineage (NCBI taxonomy): Eukaryota > Metazoa > Chordata > Testudines > Geoemydidae > Mauremys > Mauremys reevesii. The sequence continues at coordinate 32,667,002 of NC_052629.1, read as the reverse complement.
ATCTGTGCTCTTTTATTGTCATGTTTGGTTATAATCACTGATATACAAAACCACACTTTTGTAATACAATATTCACGCACACTGCCAAAGTCTAAATATAATTAACAGTTTCTAAGTGACTGTCTATACCCCATCATTTGCAGCAGTGTATCACCAGGATTTGATTTGGGTTTATTTCTAATGTTTGCTGAGTAAAGTCTCACTGAACTGGGAAAGGGGGACGTACACAAGGGGGCAGTGGTAGTTCTCTCATTTGGGAGGCTGCGTCACTGTTGTGTGGTTTTAATTAAATGCAGTGTAAAAGTCCACTATAACATTAAGATCTAGAACTCCCACTTGGTGCATCCACAGGGATTAGAGTAAGGGAGAGCAGGGGAGAATATAGTTTTGCTTTCTCTACTAGAAGCAAAGGGAGAGCTGCTCTTCCTCTCCCAACATGAGCGAGTACAGTTCCCCCACTTCCTTGGCTTCAAGCTTCCCATCCTGTTTGGCTCTGCTTTAACTACTGCTTAGCTGAGGAGCGGATGCCTATTCAAACTCAAAACTGAATTTTTACCTCGGTATTGACCACTATCTGTCTAACCTTTTTTTAAAAAAAACAAAAAACCCCACACCAATGAAGCCAAAAAGGCATTTAATAATGAAAACACAGTACTTCGGAGCTGGTAGCTCTAAGTAGCTGAGTAATTTTCTAAAGAAACTACACCTAATCATTTAGCTAACAAAGGGAAAGAAGCAGACTGCCTGGCAGCATCATGGTGCTCCCTCCACACGACGTCTCCACCTGGCAGAATACACTCGGAGATAAAAAGAGCCAGACCATTTATTAAATTTTAAATAAGATCAATACAAAATGTACATAAAAAGCAGTACACATTTACAAATATACATCTGTCTTTCCTTAAATCAGTATATACCAGCTTGTCAGAGGTGCATGTTCCTTCACTATCATCCACTTACCTTCAGAACATTGTTTGACCCAGCAACCAAACAATTACTTAATGTTTGACTTCAGCTTCTTTATCAATGGCTAAACAACACAAAGTCCAATTACTGAACTGTTCCTTTACTTCCACTTGGCATCTTAGTAAACCTTCCATTGCTTTCTACTGTCTTCCACGTATTGCCCCTCATTTTTACCAGCTTACTGTAATATTGAGAGTTAACAGAGACAGGGCAACAATGACATGTTAGCTAATTAGGTCTATTGAAAGGCTTGATAGTACACTTGAACTGCTGACTAAGATAAGGGCGGGGAGGGTGTTAATATTGCTGACTGATTCAGGTTACCACAGTAGTAACTGTAGTGCTCTGTATAAAAACAACGGTAACATGACTTGTTGACAAAGATCAAAATTGATAATCATTTGACCCACTAACAAAAATAAAATAAATAAAGCAACTTTAAATCAATGGAATTTTAACACAAACCATCTTTAAATATTTCTGAATCTTTGTTCTCGAGTATTCCAACAAAGGCAGCTACAAATAATCCAATAGAATACAAATTTTTTCGTCAGTAAAAATAGCATGTTCAGTGCAATTTTTCTTGAGGTTGGTTGGTGCCTTTAAACTGCTGAAGAGAAGACGACTTTTCTCCAGGCAAGTAATTTTTCTCTCTTCAGAATGTGTTTATATGGGAGTTCTTGTGGGAGTTCTCTTTAAGGCTGTTGAATATCTCTTTGGTGCCATTCTGCCACTGAAGAACAAGATCCATAGGGGTTTTCTCTTCCTATTCGAAAGAGTGAGGGGAACCAGGTTTAATTTCAGTTGGTAAACTTAAATTAATGTCCCTGTTCTCTTCTAGTTCTCTGTGTTAGACATGCATGTCTAATGTATGGTCTTTCTATATTTGATGACACCTAAGTTCTGGCTCAAACTCATCACCATGGTAACCACTGCCCCTCTCTATAGAGGTATCTCTGCTCCTTTTGAAGTTAGCGGCTAGCATCTATCCATTAATTTCAGTGGTTGCAGGAGCAGGCCCTATTAGTAAACATCCTGATCAATAATAAAGCACACTTTAAATTTCATCTGTTAAAATATCTAACTCTTTTCAATTACACAAAGTTTAATTTAAGCTAAAACAAAATAATCAGGAATCTGGTTAGCTAAACCATAAATCACTCTTAAACTGAAATAAGTGTCTACATAAGGGGCTGCAACAGTTTAACTAAACAACTTTAAAAATCACACCCTTAAGCTAAACCAGTACAACTTGTGTAGACAAGGCCTAAGAGAGCAGATTTTTGGGTTTCAGCACTTACTGTCCATTCATCATTCTTCATACTTATGCTGATGAATATGGTCATTAGCGACTATGTTACAGAGGGACTAAAGAGAGTGGACTGAGGAAGTTGCCTGGAAGTCTTAGCAAAGTGCTGTCCCTGGGCAGCAAGGCAGATAATTTGGAAAAAATCAAATTGCAAAAATTAGTGATTGACGGCAATAGAGGTCACTATCCAGCCTGCCATGGCGTTGGAAAAGGTGTCCTGATTTTGTGAGAAGGGATGAGCTAATTTGCTGCATTTTAACAACTGGTTACAGACATCTTCCTGTTATTCCATAGCTGCTGCCGTCAGAATTACCAAATGCAAAAGGTCAGTTTTGGGGCTTCCGAAATTAATCTTTAAAGTTCCGCTTAGCGGGAGTTCCCCCAATTGATTTACAGGTCCAGCTGGTCAGGTTACTAATTAACTATTCATCCAGACACAGCCAAGACCAGCCATCAGCTGACTTTCTTTTTAGGGGGTTAAGAGTCAACTGCAGTTTGTGATGTTTAAAATATTATAAACATACAGTGCTCATGCAACAGGTTGTAACAAAGAATTGCTCCAAAAGAATAATCTCTCTGGATTTTTTTTAAGATAGGTCACCTGGGTAGATTTAAGGTGGGGTATAATTTTAAATCAGAGTTGGATAAAAATTAGATTTTTTCAAAAATGAACTGAATTTTTTTCATGAAACAGAAACCATTTTTCAATACATTCTACTTTAAATTAATCTTATTTAGGAGGTCAGACTAGATCAGGGATTGGCAACATTTGACCCACGGCCCACCAGGGTAAGCCCCCTGGCTAGTCGGGCTGGTTTGTTTACCTGCCGCATCTGCAGGTTTGGCCGATCGCGGCTCCCAGTGGCCACAGTTCACTGCTCCAGGCCAATGGGGGCTGCTGGAAGTGGCGCGGGATGAGGGATGTGCTGGCTGCAGCTTCACACAGCCTCATTGGCCTGGAGCGGTGAACCGCGGACAGTGGGAGCCATGACTGGCTGAACCTACAGCCGCAGCAAGTAAACAAACCGGCCCAGCCCACCAGGTGGTTTACCCTGGCGGGCTGCATACCAAACATTGCTGATCCCTGGACTAGATCATCATAATGGTTCCTTCTGGCCTGAAGATCCATGAAACTGTTCTGATGGGAAGATTCTGTACAAATCTTACTTACATGGTTCTTTATATGTAGATTTGCTCCATACATAATCAGGAGTCTAATCATTTTATAACGATTCAGCCTCACTGCATCATGAAGTGGTGTGTCTCCTTCCTAAAACAAACAAAAGAAGATTGATTACCGGCTTAGATTCTGCTGTGCTAACCCATCATTCAAGGCTGAACAAAGTACACAGTCATTTTACAATCAAGTGGAATTATAAAGGCATATTGTCAGCTCAGTGCTAGATTGTAATTGAGAGTTAGCCTCTATGTTAAGTAAAATATATAATTTACTTACTCTGTCTTTGGCATTGAGGTCTGCTTCACAGGCAATGAGGTGCTCAGCACATTCATACTGACCCGTCCTCACAGCCACATGCAAAGGTGTACTGAGCAACTAGCAAATGGGAGGGAGAAAACAATCAGAGGGAGCAGGAAAATTATCAACAAAAAATAATCAAATCTGATTTAGAGCCAGTAGATGGAGAAAAGCTGCCAAAATAATGGACTGAGGATAAATTTTTCACATCCAGCTTAAAAAGTCATAAGAACATACCTTGTCTCTGGCGTTTCTGCTTATTCCTTTGTTGAGCAGGAATTTCAGAACTTCCAGGCTTCCCCCACGACATGCCCAGTGAAGAGCAGTAGATTCAAGCTACAACCATAAAATAATTGAACCAAAACCCAACAAATTAAACAGTGATAATTTTAAAATGAATAAATGTTGGTTTTAATTCTGTCTGACCTAAATCAAATTACTGCAAGTCAGGGAACACTGAGCTGTAGCCATTAGCAGCTTTTTCTTAATTGGCGCTAATATCTCTAGTCCTGCTGATTTATCATCCTTCACAATCATTGCATGTTGTACTTAAAGGCAGTGGGATCTGGCAACATGGCAATAGTAGAGGGTGTCTGGGCCTGGTTATGGGTTATTTGATGATTATAACATGCCTTAAATTAAACCTGTACTAACTGAAGATTTATTTTTCTACCCAGTAATTTAAATCAAGAGGTCCAAAATTTTCAAACCTGGCTGCCTATATGGAGGCCCCCCTAATTTTAAATGATCTGCCCTTTCAAAAGTCTTGAGCATCCACAAATTTCAGTGAACTCAATGGGAGCAGTGAGTGATCAGCACTTTTAAAAATCAGGCTACTTATATTTGGGTGCCTGCCATAGGTTTAGAAACCTAACTGTGGGCATCCAAGTATGAACATTCTAGCCAAGTCTGGTGTTCAGTTTTTGATGTCTAGCAATATTTTTTTGCTCTGTTTTGATGCCTTTTGGACTCCAAAACATAAGAAAAGCAAAGCCCAGTGTAAAGAATCATTATCTTTTCCAAGCACTTCTGCAGATGGGAAGGGGGTCCCTCTCACCATCTACTCCCCAAGTTTCCTTCTGCCCCTTGGGAATCCTTCTTGTTAATAATAATAGGAGATATACCAATCTCCTAGAACTGGAAGGGACCTTGAAAGGTCATCAAGTCCAGCCCCCTGCCTTCACTAGCAGGACCAATTTTTGCCCCAGATCCCTAAGTGGTCCCCTCAAGGATTGAACTCACAACCCTGTGTTTAGCAGGCCAATGCTCAAACCACTGAGCTATCCCTCCCCCCTTGTTCCTTCATCCCTTCTACAACTCCCACCTCCAGTCACTGGAGGGTTAAGTGAGGCTTCTCTGATCCCTGCTGTGTAGCAATGATGCAAATAGTCAGGAGGGGAGAAGTGCAGAAGCAGCAGCAAATGCTGTTGCTTATTCCACTTAGGTGTATTGCGGTGGACCTGTGATCAGTTGATGACATCCTATGGCATCTCTACTACTTTGTAGAGGTGACAGGCCTGGAGTAGTGTCCTGACCCCAGGTTTGCTCCTCTTCTTTGGGTTTTGGTCAGGCTCTGTTGTGAATAAGCAACAGAAGATATGCTGGGCAGTCTCTCTCAACCTCGCATCTTCCAGCAGCCCATTTGGGGAAGGTGCAGGAGGAGGAGCAGACACCCTTTCCTTATACTCCCTTCTCAATTGTCCTGTTTTCGGGGTACACTCTTACAAGCTGCTCTGACCACTTGTGATGGACCCTGTAATTCTGTTTCTTGTATGGGTCGGCATGTTTTACAAAGAAACTTAAACAGATGTATATACCATGTCTTGGAACTCAAGTTGGGCTCCAGCTTCTACTAACTTTTCCACCAGCGTCAGATGTCCTTCTGAGCATGCCCTGTGCAATGCAGTGCGTTGATACTGTCAATTAAAACAGGGATAAGTCAAACACTGTCTGTGGCACAGAGATCTGTGAAATCCTTTTCCTTCTTGTACCCTGGGATGATAGCGAACACACATTTTATGCTGATTCATTTCTGAGTGTGTATGCTTTTGAGACCTTAAATCTGCTAAATTTTAATAGCAACCTCCTAGATGACAGCTGTCTACCCAGCACATTTTAAAGGGCATGAGTAATGTCTGCAATGTGGCATTCAAATTAAAAACCTTCTGAACCTCTTGAATTCCCACGTCTATATTATACTGTGCAGGGGCGGCTCCAGGCCCCAGCACGCCAAGCGCGTGCTTGGGGCGGCATGCCACAGGGGGCGATCTGTCGGTGGCCAGGAGGGCGGCAGGCAGGCAGCCTTCGGCGGCATGCCTGCGGAGGGTCCACTGGTCCCGCGGCTCTGGTGGACCAGCGGACCCTCCGCAGGCACGTCTGCGGGAGGTCCACCGAAGCCGTGGGACCAGCGGACCCTCCGCAGGCACAGCTGTGGAGGGTCCACCGGAGCCATGGGACCGGAGACTGGCAGAGCGCCCCCAGCGGCATGCCGCCGTGCTTGGGGTGGCGAAATGTCTAGAGCCGCCCCGATACTGTGTTGCAAATGCACATTAAAGCAGAGTGTAGTGTAAGGAATCAGACAGTTCCTTCCTAGCTTGGAATGTGGCAGAGTCGGATATCCAAACAAAGCTGTGCTTTTTAAGAATGAAAGAATCCGGTTTTCGTAACTGTGTAGAAAGGCTTCTGTATTGTAGCTCATTGTCATGGAATCCTGCAGCATTGAAAGGCCTTTTGCCAAAGGAAATCAGGATTTCCTGATTGCCATCATGTTTCCAATAAATATACAGACTTTCCTACGTAAAATATACTTTGTTTGTTCCCGGGGGTCCCTTTAAAGCAAGAAAACATAATAAGTTGTAGTTTCCTGTAGTTAACTCTCTTTCCTTTATGCTGCAAGAGGATAAGAGAGGCTACAAAATGTAATGGAAATTGGAATTTTGCTTAACTACACCCCGGGATCTCTTTTGCTGCTATCTTTCTGAAGTAATAAGAATAAAGGTTGTACCTTATCACAAGCATCTGGATCCCCTTTGTCTGACAGATATTTTTCAATTACTGGCAATTTATTCTCCAGTGCAGCTTTTAAAAATGTAGGTACATCCACTGGTCCTGTCTGATGGAGACAAATGTACAGAATATAAATGTGTGTTTCAGCTGTACACTGTTCCAGAAATTCCATCAAGTCTTTCATAAAAGGATGCACTTTCTAACAATAGAACTTACAGTAACTTCTGGTTCAGGTTCCTTTAAAATGGGCACTTTCACTTTTGTGCATTTTTTCCTCTTCTTCAGCTGAATAATTTTTTCAAGATCTTGCAAGTTTTCAAGTTTTGGTCTCTCCTCTAGCTTTTTCTTCTTGATCTGAATGAAACAAGCAAATGATAAGACTGAGTCCAGAGGGAATGCAAAACTCCTTTCCTTTCAGCACAGCAATGGAGTTTACACTGTCAATCAACTACATTCAAACTGGAAATAAGATGTCAGTGTTTAACTGCATGGGATAATTAACCACTGGAATAGGTAATTAAAGGATCTGGTTAATACTCTATCTCTTGTAGCCTTTAAGTTAAATTGAATCTTTCTAAAAGTTACTCCCTCTCACTAGAGCCCTGTGCAAATACAAAATTTGTATCCATATCTGAGCCGAAAACATGGTCTTCACATATAAAGCGGATGTCCTCTGATTTGCAGGGCTCTAGATATAAAATTTGGATCCGTATCCATCCGCAATTTGCTGATATAAAGCGGATATACACAGATTTGCAGGGCTGTACCTTTCAGCCACAACTTGTTGTGGTAGATACAGTAATCACTGGGTGATATACTACAGCTTGTGTAATATAAATCAGACAGAAATGGTCCCTTCTGACCTTAAAATCTATGAAACCTGTGAATTATGATGGTTGTACTGATACTTTGGATAGCAAGAGCATCTCCGAGTAATTTTTGCCTCTGTGTTTCCTTGATCCCCGTTCTGCTTGTCTAATTTCTGCCCTAAGAACCCATACAGCATTCCCTAGTCAATAGATTTGCACAAGCTATGAAGGAAGTACTTGGCCTTTAGTTTTCCCTCTATGTAGCATAAAATTCCCCTGTTTCTGCATATTGTATCATTTCCCATGGAATTTTATGGCCAAATAGTGAGAGATGTTGAGTACCTGTAACTCCTATTGACTTCAAATACCAGCTTTATGTCCCCAGAACCTTTCAGGATGTGACCCACAGTTTTTCCTCCTGCATTATTGTGTAGCTAATGGCTTTAATTTAAGGAAAATACACCTTGAAATGAACCCAGGGTTCATGCTGACCTGTAGTTTCACTCAGTAGTGTTACACTACAGTAATCTACTAAAAATGTCATTGCTATCCTTAAAAAGAGGTGCCAGTAAATGTTTAAGGCCTAATTCAGATCTGGTGTAAAAAGGTGCAGCTGCTCTGAAGTAACTACAGTTACACCTGCTTACAAGTATGAATTTGGCCCTTAAAAAACTAAGTGATCAAGAGCCAGATTCTGCCACTCTTACCCATATTGTGTAGTCCTCTTGACTTCAGTAGAACTACTCAACAGAGGCAGGTGCTTGTGGAAGCTAGCAGGTGAGCCCACCCTCTGATCACTTAGGCATCAGCCAGCTGCCTTGAGAAGGCTGATTGGGAAGGTGTAAGCTAATTAGCTGGTCAGGTTGGGAGGCTGGATGATCCAATTATACTCCTCTGCTGATAGACTAAAGTTACAGGAAGATAGTACAGAAGCCACAGAAGGAGTAAGCAGGACTATCTGAACCTAGTGATCTCAGGAAAGGATTAGCTCTGTACTTCCCAGGCCCTGCATGTAATGTTGCTGAATGGGACTATATTGGTGTTGGGGAATGGAAATGTAAATCAATCATGCAAAGTTGCTATTCAGCAGAGAGTCTGAGCAGTTCCTGGGGTATCTGAGGGTGGGGCCAGAGCATGCCCTGTTACAGTACTAATTGGGGAGAGTAAAGGGGGTAGAATCTGGCCCTAAATAACTAACAATGCAAAATGACTTGGTGAGCAGACACTTCATGTCTATTTTTAAGGGGGATTTTAATCAAGTAGCTTCACCTTCCCCTGTTTTGGATACGCTCTGTAATAAGGGCCTCCCCCAAGCCCTGTTGAGTCAGTGGAAAGACGCCCACTGGCTTCCTGGCTAGTAAGCACACAGCAGGGTGTTCTGGAAAGGAGCACCCTTAGTAACGGGAGGCCAAGGTACAGAACTTTGCTATTAACGCTTGACAGGCGAATGGTGTGAGTGTGCCAGCTTGGGGAGTAAGGGCTGTCTAGCTGATGGTGACAGTGGTTATGTTTATGAATGGGAGAGCTTTTCCCACATATGCCACTCCTTAACATACTCTACAGCTGGCCGCAGGTGCCTTCTGGACAGAAAAGATTCCAAGTTTTTCAGTTAGAAATTACAAACAAAGAGAGCTTTAGAAGCAGCTTGACAGCATTATTGGCCTGATACAAAGTCCATTGAAGTCCATGGGATCCTTTCTTTGGACTTCAATGGACTTTGGATGAGGTCCTCTGTCCTTCTCACGGGGCAGTGAGCTGCAAAGGTTTTACTTCTTAAGCTCATCATAAAATTATTTTAGTTAGAGCAAAACCATGTGGCATTTCAGGGCTACACCAGTACAGCAGCCACATGATGATAAAAATGAACACAAAACCAAAGCACTTACCTCTGCCTGTAGCTTTTTCTCCTTTTCATAGGTCAGGCTTCCTCGGGTTAAGGAGCGTTCAGGGAGTGTTTTCAGGTCCTCTTGTTTCTCTAATCTTACAGCAGTTTCGTACTCCCCATTTTTGAAGTCCTCAGGAAGGAAATCTCCAGTCTCTTTATTGTCACTCTTCTTCCCTGTCACCTGTAAAAGGGAACACAATGTTTTGTGATTGCAGCACCATGTCTTAAGCACCCACCTACTGGGAACACTTAGTAGTTAGATGCCAATTGCAGTGGTTAAAAAAACCTATGTATAAGTGTTCTATCTGTCCCTAGACTGTATGTGTGTGACAGTCGGAGCCTAGTGCTTACTCTCACGCTGCAACAGGATTGGCTTTATGACAAAGGTTGCTGCAGTTTCATTAATGGCCTGATCCAACATCTATAGAAGTCCATGAAGAAACTCCCATTGATGTCAGTGGGTGTTGGATCAGGCACTGTACCAGCTAGCATGGATTATGAAGTTCTGAATCCCCTTTCTAAATGGCTGAGTCTTGGTTGCTGCTATGATAACAGTAGTACTACTGCAGCAAATGTCTGACTACAAAGCCAACATCTCTTTCTGTTTCCCCATTAATTTCTATCCTGTGTAACATTCATCAGAAAGTCATAGAAGATCAAGGTGGAAAGACACATTAAAGCCACCTGATCAACTTCCTGTCAGTGCAAAACTCATTCCTTATTGCTTACAAGCACAGTCTGCATGCTGCAGTGTGCAGACATAGCTGAAGATATGCTAGTCTCCAGGAGCTTGCTGTCTAATTCAGACACATACTATAGATTTAAAACAGGTCCGATACATAGTCTAAGAGCCTGCTCCTCACTCACTGAAGTCAATGGTAAAGTTCCCATTGACTTCAGTGTTGCTGGATAATGGTAGCTTTAGGTAGCCTATACACACAATACAAATGAGAACAGTCCTTGAAAATGTTTCCTATGATTGCTAACGTACCTTCAAAGTGTGTGTGTTAATCTTGGATGATTGCATGGTGCTGTTTGGGATTTATTTCAATCAAAAACTGTCACACAATTTGGTTTGTTGGAGAATTTAGCAGTGCAGAAATTGGAGGGACCTTGCCAAAGAATTTAACTCTAGTATTTACTAACTATGAGGGGTTGGCAACCTTTCAGAAGTGGTGTGCCGAGTCATCATTTATTCACTCTAATTTAAGGTTTCGTGTGCCAGTAATACATTTTAATGTTTTTAGAAGGTCTCTTTCTATAAGCCTATAATATATAACTAAACTATTGTTGTAGGTAAAGTAAATAAGGTTTTTAAAATGTTTAAGAAGCTTCATTTAAAATTAAATTAAAATGCAGAGCCCCCCAGACCGGTGGCCAGGACCCTGGCAGTGTGAGTGCCACTGAAAATCGGCTCACGTGCCACCTTTGGCACGTGTGCCATAGGTTGCCTACCCCTGAACTATGCTATACAGCAGTTCTATCTTAAAAGTATTCCTCTGGGAGGAAAAGGAGTTTCCTAACAACATTCTAATGTTCCTCTACATTTGTCATGTTTGCTCAGTTTACTGGTCAAATCAAGTTTGTTAGTTTGTAGTGTTCAGCCTATCTTTCAAAAAACTCCTTAAGCCATGAAAAACAGCTTATAGGAATTTGTTAGTGATTCTCAACATTACATTAAAAGTACAAAGGAAACAGTCTTGCTTATATAATCTAGACCAGTAACTCTCAGCCTTTCCAGACTACTGTACCCCATTCATGAGTCTTATTTGTCTTGCGTACCCCCAAGTTACACCTCACTTAAACTACTTGCTTACAAAATCAGACATAAAAATATGTCCCAGCACACTATTACTGAAAAATTGCTTACTTTCTCATTTTTACCAGATAATTATAAAATAAATCAATTGGAATATAAATATTGTCCTTACACTTCAGTGTGTAGTGTATCAAACAGTATAAACAAGTATTGTCTGTATGAAATTTTAGTTTGTACTGACTTTGCTAGTACTTTTTATGTAGCTTATTGTCAAACTAGGCAAATAACTAGATGAGTTAATGTAGCCCCTGGAAGACCTCTGCCTATCTCCAGTGGTACGTGTACCCCTGGTTAAGCACTAATTAACATCTAGACCTCTTCCTCCTTTTATTGAGTGTGCACCTTTTAAATATGTGATTTGCATATAAATACAGCAACAAAGTAAACAGTATACACGAATGCCAGGCTACACCATTCCTTCTGGTGAGTTGTCTTCCAATACAAAACGCAGTCAACTACTTTGTTACATTACATGGTGAACTCAGCACTCAAAGAATAATTAAAATAAGTTCCTCCCAGCATACTGTGGTATAATAGATATAATTATGTACCAGAATATCACAGTGATAGTTGTCCTTTAAGTACGTGTAATAATAAAGATTCCCACTAATTAGTTACAATAAAAATCCTGAAATAACAATAATTGTGAACGAAAAGTAGTTTATACCTACCAGCTCCTCTACTTTCAGCATCATCATGTTTGCCAATGGTTGTAAGTTGTATTCCTTTATGATTGAAATCCCCTAGTGCTCAGGTCAGCTCTGCTGAGACTCACCACGATAGCTTAGCTTATATATCTTTGGGAGAACTTAGACTGAGTGAGATAATCTTCCAACCTGGGAATCCAAGTACATCCCTAACACTGCCAGCTCAGAGGTAGGTGCATTCTCATTCCACATGTGTTAACTAGCCAGACCTAGTGTCGGGGTCAGGATAGGGTGGGGGTGTTTTGAGGGAGGGGGTTAGGCTTACAGTCTAACCACACTGAATATGTGACTCATTATGCAACATGAGCTCATCATTCCATTGGCAATGACTAAATAGCTCAGCAATGCTAGTCATTCTGTCTATCCAGTGCCCACTAGGACAGCTGTCTGTTGATATTGCTTTTTCCCCCCCTGACTTTCAGACCACTAGAAGATACCGGAAAGAGTAAGTGACCTATGTGCAGCACTTGTAGTAATTTTTTTCTGATAAGTGGACTGAGAGCCCCTTAGGTTTTTGGGAAGCCATTCTTTTCATTATGGTCTATTCCTGGACTGTAAACAATTTTAGAGGAAAAGATTTTTCTTCTCATGAGGACACCCTTCTATATTTGTTGGGAGGAATTCTCTGAAGGGATTACTGAACCAGAATGATGTCTCTGGTGCTAAAAAGGCCTATGACATGTCAAGTTAGTCAGTGGAAGATGTCAAAAACATCCAGCTTTGCATTTTCCCTTGAAGTTGTCACAGATTATATAGAGAATGATAACTTACAACCTGTCATTCTTCAAAAAAGTAAAATAATTGTCGCTTTCTCAAGCAATATTCTCCTTTAGAATTTCAGGGAATATGGGTGCAAAAATGATCCACTTAGTAAGTGGACTTGGCTGACCCATATTAAATGGGGAGCAAGTTACGGGCAGAAGCAACTTTTCAGATTATTACAAAAAAGTGCACCAGCGCCTCGGCTGTCGAAAGCCAGCACAGATGCATTGACTACAGTGGGGCTATACTAACAGTAGGAATAGCTCAGTGGTTTGAGCATTGGCCTGCTAAACCCAGGGTTGTGAGTTCAATCCTTGAAGGGGCCACTTAGGGATCTGGGGCAAAATCAGTACTTGGTCCTGCTAGTGAAGGCAGGGGGCTGGTACTTGATGACCTTTCAGGGTCCCTTCTAGCTCTGTAAGACAGGTATATCTCCATATATAATTAACATCAGCAGAGGAGTTGGCCCTGTGTCTTTACAAAAGGAAGATCTGTAACTTTCAGATACAAGGAGAAAGCTCGTTTGGCACTTTCAAATGCCTAGGTCCTCAATCCAGAAAAGCCCATGCTTAACTTTAAGCATATGAGTCACAAGTTGGACAACTCAGGTGCTTAAAGTTGTGCATGGGCTTAAGTGCTTTGCTGGATCAGGGCCTGAGTGGCTAAGCTGTTGAATGCAGTTTTACTCATAATACTGACCTTTCAAGGTCCCTGTCCTCCCCCGATCTATCCATCAGTAACTTTGAGTATTTCTAAACATGTCTACTAGCCCTCATCATACCTACCCTCTGCCCTCCCTTTTCCTGAAATGAATCTGAACATCAGGTGGTTCCTTTACTACTCCAACAATGTGACATGGGAGGGTGAGCCCCAGAACTAAAATAGTGTTTGGCTAGCTACAGAGCCTTTCTGCATCTCCCTTCCCAAACAGTAACACCTCCTAGTACATCACTCCAAAATAGTTGTGGTCTATACTGCATTTTAACCAGAAAATACTTTTGTGTTCCTGCTGCTCATTATCTAGAACAGCAACTAACTCTGGCTTGGCTTTGCCTTGTTTGTAAATGGGCCATAACAGGGGCTCTCCAACTGTTTCATAGGTCTGGTCTACACTTTAAAGTTTAGATTGACATAGCTACATCACTCAGGGGTATGAAAAACGAAACATAAGCACTATAGCTATGCCAGTCTAAACTCTGGTTTTGGTTACACCCTGATATAAGCAGGATGTGGACGCAGCTTGGTCGATGGAAGAATGCTTGAGTCTATGTAGCTACTTCTGCTTGGGAAGGGGGATTACCTACATCAACAGAAAAATCCTTCCACCACTGAAGGAAGTATGTGCACTACAGTGCTAAAGCAGTATAGCTACAGTGCCGTAGTTGTGTCGCTGTAGTGCCATGTAGACGTGGTCATAGTGTGGCCATGTCTTGTTAGAGAGAGTGTCTTATGGACACCTCCCTTCCCACTTACAGCTGCTTGGACCACCTCTGATTCAATGGATGCAGCTTATAGCCACAGGACTGATATGGGAAGGAAAATACAAGAGTGCTTGGCAGAATGGTTTAAAAATTATGTAAGAAGTTGCAAACTCACCGTTACTGCTTTAGTTGAGGCTTAATTTCCTTTTTTTGTTTTTAAAATTTTTTATTTTACTTTTAAAAAAAAGGCAAGTGGTGTTTCATACATGAAAGAATGCCAGCAAAATCCTAAATTAAAAGGAGATGTTGTTTTCTCAGCAACTAGTTCACAAATCTGAAACGCAGATTAGGTTTCCCACAGATCCTCCTGCTTTCAGAGAAGATGCAAAACTCACTTCTCTGGCCCATTCTTCCCACAGTAACACCACAAAAAATAAATCATGCAATAATTTAATTGTAGAAGTCCAGTCCCTGATTATGTCATTTATAAAGAAGCAAGGGGCTTAAATTGCAGCAAGGGAGGTTTAGGTTGGACATTAGGAAGAACCACCTTACTGTCAGGGTGGTTAAGCACTGGAATAAATTGCCTAGGGAGGTTGTGGAATCTCCATCACTGGAGATTTTTAAGAGCAGGTTAGACAAACACCTGTCAGGGATGGTCTAGATAATACTTACTCCAGCCATGAGTCTAGGGGACTGGATTCGATGACCACTCGAGGTCCCTTCCAGTTCTATGATTCTAGTATTGAAGGTGGTCTGATAGCAGTAAAGGGTGATGTAGAAACCTAGGTTGACTGAGAGTAAAATTTTAATTGAATTATTGCTAAAGGATTGAGGCTAGACCCCTGCCTGATGTAAATTAGTGTAGGGCTGTTGAAATCAACAGCCCTACACTAACTTACACTAGCTGAGAATCTAGCCCAAATTCTCAGCACAATCAGCTGATAGTGGAAGAAGAGGAAGTAGCATAATTAACCATTAGCTTGTTCTCTCCTGCTAGACTAGTAACTGAGTACTAACAACTGTATTTGTCATCTCTCTATTAAGGTAATAATAGCAGATAGTCAGTCAGTGGTAGACATGTGCCATGGAATTCTAAAGCGTAGATGGCAACCTGCTAAAGGTTAAGGGCAAAGCAAAGGTCTGCACAATGTAAGATTGTGTTTAAAAAACGTAAAGGGTAATAAGCTGTATATGATGTAGAAGCAACAAAGAATCCTGTGGCACCTTATAGACTAACAGACGTTTTGCAGCATGAGCTTTCGTGGGTGAATACCCACTTCTTCGGAAGTAATATGTAATAGAGATACTTCTATGATGTAGAAGTATCTCTATTACATACCTGATTTTCCTACTACCACTCAAGAAGATGGTTGCCTATCGTAAAAGATTTATTTGGGGAGGAGGTTGTTTTTGTTCAAAAGGACTAAACAGACTGTATGGAAAACTTTTTTGCATAGAGTATAGAAGGTATTTCCACATCCCATGAAGTTTACCATCACGTTTTTGATGCTGTCATCACTCTGCTTAACTATCTGACATTTTAAATACCTTTGCTCTGCCCTTGATTTCTAAGAGGTTGCCACGTGCACTTTAGAATACCATTGTGCATGGCTGTCACTGTCAATCTGCTACTACTAGATAAGTATAGGTATGAAAAATCAGTTACTGAAAAGTCATTACTTGCTTAACAGGGCACTAACCCAGCATGAGTGAACAAATCATGATTTAATGTTCCTAATTGTGTGTATGATTACATACACACAGACGCACAACTAGGAACAGTAAGCCATAAGTGGTTCATTCATCCTGGATTAGTGACCTATCAAGTGAGTAAATGTAGATAAATGTTTGTTTATTTCTTTGTGTGTGTGAATATGTAATACATACACACATGGAAAAAAATAAACTTTAACTACAATATACCATTGCTTAACTTGCTTTTGTGACTTCTTTTTCTCATCAACAACTACTTTCCCCATAAAAGAGAGGAAACAATTATTTCTTTGGCATTTCTTGCCCATGAAGGAGACATGCTGCTATGTATTTTCCCCTTGGTATGTATATGTATCCCCCTTAATATCCATGGGATTGCGTATATTTGTGTATGTAAATTAGTGTACATATGAACAACCCCTTACTGTGTAGGTCTGGTTTTATTTTACTGAACACATTCACAAATCAGTGTGCTTGTTATTTACTTAGGAACTTTTCAGTTTTGGATATTAATGGAACCTTCAGAACAGGGGGAGACATGTTTCTCTGTATTGTCTATTAATAATGGCAGGAGGACACGTGCTATGAATATATGCTAGCAGAATTCTTAGCCAGCACCCTAAGACATGTGTGATGGGTTGGATCACAGAAACTCCCTTGGGGCTGCCAACTGATTTGCCAAGACTACTTCTGCTCCTGCTTTCCCTGCCAGCTTGGGACTCCAGCACCCTGTCTTGTTGAGCCAGACACACCAGCCTGCTCCAACATAGACCCAAGGTCTGAACCACGTGCCCCAAAGCTGCAGACTTAACTGAAAGCAACTTAAGAAGTGTTCCTGTCTTTAACACTCAGATGCCTAACCCCAAATAAAACTGTTTTACCTTGTATAAAGCTTATACAGGGTAAACTCATAAGTTGTTCACCCTCTATAACACTGATAGAGAGAGAGAGAGATGCACAGCTGTTTGCCCCCATGCCAGGTATTATTAATTAACCCAGAGTATGTATGAAGTAAAAAGTGATTTTATTAAATACAGAAAGTAGAATTTAAGTGGTTCCAAGTAGTAACACACAGAACAAAGTGAATTGCCAAATAAAAGAAAACACACAAGTCTAACCCTAATACTGTTAGAAAACTGAATATAGATTAAAATCTCACCCTCAGATGTTTCAATAAGTTTCTAACACAGACTGGATGCCTTCCTAGTCTGGGCACAATCCTTTCCCCTGGTACAGCCCTTGTTCCAGCTCAGGTGGTAGCTAGGGGATTTCTCATGATTGCCATGCTTTTTGTTCTATTCCACCCACTTATATAGCTTGGGCACAAGGCGGGAATCTTTTGTCTCTCTGGGTTCCCACCCCGCCCCCTTCTCAATGGAAAAGCACCATGTTAAAGATGGATTCCAGTTCAGGTCACATGATCACATGTCACTGTAAGACTTCATTACCCACTTGCCAGCACACAGGTATACAGGAAGACTTACAAGTAAAACAGAGCCATCTACAGACAATTGCCCTCGTTAATGGGAGCCATTAAGATTCCAAACCACCATTAATGGCCCTCATTTTGCACAATTACAATAGGCCCTCAGAATTATATTTCATATTTCTAGTTTCTGATACAAGAATGATACATTGATACAAATAGGATGACCACACTTAGTAGATTATAAGATTTGTAATGATACCTTACAAGAGACCTTTTGCATGAAGCATATTCCAGTTACATTATATTCACACTCATTAGCATATTTTCATAAAATCATATAGAGTGCAACGTCACAACACATTCTGTATATTTTCTCAATAGCTCTTAAAACACATTTAGTGCTGCATGTATATAGTTGTGTAAAAGGCTGCTATTGGGAATCATATTGGCTCACTAAGAATAAAAGCCTGCGCCATTGAAAATTACAAATGGAAAGATATTTTAAACTAAAAAATTTACGTATAGCAAATTATTAAACTGATGATGTCTGTAAATCTCATTTGTTGTGACCGATTGTTATAAAAGAGATGCTGACGTCTCATAGTCTGACAGGTGTTTGCTCTGAACAACACCATCCTCTGTTGTCAGAACCTAAAATAGAAATGAGTCAGTGGTTGCATCACTTACAATGGGCTTTTAAAGAAAGCTCTCTAGGGACTTAAAGGTTGGCTAGGGGGTGGGTTTTTTTTTTAATCATGATGGTAATAATATTATGTATTATGTCTGAAACTCAGGATTTAAATTCATTTCGGCTCTTGAGTTTTCTTATGTACTATTCTTGCAACACAATGAAATTGGCTAATACACATGGCACAATCAAAGTAACCAAACTGATAAGGCGAAGCAAACAGCAGAAGTTATGCTGTCCATGGAGCATAGGAAGAAATTTTTGCCTACAGTTACACTTGTCAGTCCTTAGCACAAGCCAACAAGACTGTTTTCCTGTACTCTTGCTGTACGGTCTGCAGAGCACCTCTTCAGCTGAACTTTCTCATTATACATTTAGGGCAGCTAATGGAGCTATACCAATTTCCAGCAGGTGAGGTTCTGGCATGTGACATCTTCAGACCTATAACCAATATTTCTACCTCTAATTAGATTCATATAACTGTTATGCAGCCTAGAGGTCAGGAAACTAGATAAGGGGAATTAGAGGGATATTATGTTTAAAAGTATGAAGTTTGGAAAGAGCAATGAGTTTAACTCTTAGGCTGGTACACTCTGATGTTTTGCTCTCTCTTAGTGAAACCAGGAACATTATATTCCTTTTATATTCTTAGATACACAAGTTGTTGGGGGTTTTTTTTTAGACACATATCTAAATTCTTGTTTCTTTTAATTTATTGATGTCAACACTTGCATGCACAAATCTACTTCCTAGTAAACTTTCTGAATAGCTATTTTTTTTCCTCTGAGATGAGATTTCATTGGCAGTGAGATGGTATTGGGTTCTCATCCAAGCTATTTTTAAAAAATATCTCTTGTGATTGTCATAGCAACACTGGGGGGAGGGGAGGAGGAAAGGAAGCCTAGCTGTAACTTTGGAAATACCTCGCATCCAGTTATGTATGACATCCACTTCGGATAAGAGAAATATTTCTGTAACTACAAACACAAAGAAAAATAACTTTTTCTCTTTTTATTCAACTTGTGAAAGACAGGGAAGATATTTTAAAAATGTGTTTAATTTTAGAAAAGTTTGTACAAGCTCCTTCATTTTTCATTTGCAATTTCATAATGGAGGCAAAACTGGTGCTGGGTTAACCTGAAAAAATATTCATTCTTTTGTAATGCATTAAAGTTTGAAAGGATTGTCATCTGGTATGTTGGCATGTGCTTTCTGTCTTAATTTTATTTCAGGCCAGGGTGTGGGGAATGTCTAAGTGATGGGTGGAGGGAGATGAATGGCAAGTGACTTGATTTCTCCAGGCCTGCAAGTTGCCTGACTCGACCTGGGAGCAACTCTGAGCTGCTACTTCAGGGGTAGCCAAGACACAAGATGGGTTCAGACACAATTATTTTGTCTCTGCAGACATACCTTCAGGCCAGAGAACTGGACTGGGGGAGAGCAGTTCAGGCCCCTACAGAAGGCACCTAATACACTACAGGGAGCTAGAAAAGTCACAAGGATGTTCTATGCTGCCTCTCTTAGATTAGACCCTGCTACAGCACTGCCCATATCTAGCAAAGGTACATCTGGGCCCTGAATGGCTTCTTCTATAGCCTTCCACACCTTTTCAATCAAACCAGCTTGCTCCTGTCACCACTACACAAAACCGCAGGAGAAGAATGTTCTCTCCATTCTATATGAGAGAAAGTACATGGGAGGCCTCCCTGCAATATGACAATATAAGGGAGACTACAGGACAACACTCGCCCCACCCCATAACTCTCCCTTAACTAGAAGGAAGTGTGGAATTCCAACGCTGAGGAATGTGAAAACATTCTCTGCCTCAGTTCTGAGGGTGGGACAGATGCAGGATATGAATTTAGAAAGGGAAAGCGCTGAAGCACAATCCTCTGCTTGGGCTGTGACCACCAGCACCCTCTCTGAGCACAAAAGGACTTGTATTTAGTGGAAGCACCACAGATCTGCTGAGCAGAGGCTGGCAGACCCTAGGGGACAGACAACTCAAGGGGGCTCTTTGACACAGTGGAACTTTGCTCCACAGTGCATCTCTCTGTCAGTGCAGTTGGGAGTTTGAGACGTGGCAGGACAGACCAGGATAGAAAGCAGACCCACCTCTTGGGCAGAATCACAGGCCCAAACTCCCTTTGTAGGGAGGCTCACCTGGACCCCAGGTACTGTTACTCTCCCAGACCAGGCACAGTTTTTTAAAATTGGAGTTGTATTAAACTTAATATTTAAAAAAAAAAACCCACCAAATACAGCTTGCACAAGCATCATTGCTGCTCAGTCCTTTCAGTGTGCACAACTCTGCTGCTGAACCAGAGCTAACCCCTTTGACCACCTCAGCAGACCTTCAATCCATAAAGGGATGGGGAACAAGTACATTTAACCCTGAGCTTCCCTACTACTACTGCTTGTCAAGATCTGTAGAAGTGTCTGCACAAACACTCATTGTTAAACTGCTGGATGGAGTGGGGAGAGTCCCCTGACACCTATGTTACAAATCCTACTTATTCTAGCTTTGCATAGTTGGGCTAGAGCAGGGGTGGGCAAACTATGGCCCGGGGGGCACATCTGGCCCTTCAGACATTTTAATCCGGCCCTTGAGCTCCCGCCGGCTGGGGAGTGGGGTCCAGGGCTTGCCTCGCTCCGTGCGTGCTGTAGCTCCGCACAGCTCCTGGAAGCAGTGGCATGTCCCCTCTTTGGCTCCTATGCATAGGAGTTGCCAGGGGGCTCTGCATGCTGCCCCTGTCCCAAGCGCCGCCCCCACAGCTCCCATTGGCTGAGAACCATGGCTAATGGAAGATGCAGGGGTGGTGCCTGCAGACGGGGCAGCGCGCCAAGCCACCTGGCTGCACCTGGAGGGGAGAGATGCTGCTGCTTCCGGGAGCTGCTTGAGGTAAGCACTGCCTGGAGCCTGCACCCCCGACCCCCTCCCTCATGCCAACCCCTGCCCTAGCCCTGATCCCCCTCCCACCCTCCAAACCCCTTGTTCCCAGCCCAGAGCACCCTACTGTACTCCCAACCTCATCCCCAGCCCAACCCCAGAGCCCATACCCCCAGCCAAACCCCTCACCCGCCCTTGAACCCCAACCCTTTGCCCCAGCCTGTAGCCCTCTCCTGCACCCTGAACTCATTTCTGGCCCCACCCCAAAGCCCACACCCCCTCCTGCACCCAACCCCCCAATTTCATGAGCATTCATGGCCCGCCATACAATTTCCATACCCAGATGTGGCCCTCGGGCCAAAACGTTTGCCCACCCCTGGGCTAGAGGGATAGTGTTTGGCCCACAACTCGGTGAGCCATAAGCCAATATAGTAAACTGAGGTCTTCCTGCTTTGTTGCTTGAAGTAATGACAACACAAGTGAACTAGAGAAGGAGAAATTCTGGATATCGGAGTACTTAGAGGATGGAGAAAACACCAGGTGGCCAATGAGCAGAAGAGGTTGTACCACAAAGCCAGAACAGAAAAATGAAAGCAACAGTGAATTTTACTTTAGTTATATTTAGCAATTTTGTCCACAAAACGTAAAGCTAAAGGGATAGGAATATAAGGAATGATGTGCTGATTCAGACCATTGGTGTTCTTTGTTTAAAGACTCTTAGTTTCTTTGTGTCCTCTCTTGCTTTCATATTGTACAGCATAGTAAGAAGGAAGAAGAGGTTAGCTTACCCTTTGACTCTCTCAATACCATTAATAGTAAGGATAGGGGAACTGGCTTGGATAACCTAAGAAATTATCCAGACCATTGCCAAAAAATTGATCCTGAATGTCTAGAGAATACAAAGTCTTTTTGGCTTCATTATTTTATTCTACATACCTCTCTGTATTTCCTGGATTTGGCAGGGACAGGAAGCAAAGCACAGCTGAAGCCAGAAAGTACTAGAAATCTTATGAGACTCCTGAACAGTGAAAATGTGGTACTGCTTCTAGTATAAGCAGACCATCTGTGGAGGAGAAATGTATTCCAAGAACTTCTATCCATGCTTTGCCCAGCTCCAGAGCTGCCCAGCTCAGATTTCACTAAAGAACTTACAGTGCAAACCAGCTCTGAAATTGGAATTGATGCTGTCTTCATTCAAGAGTTAAAGAAAATCATACTCTTCTTCCCTCAATCTGCCAAAAATTGTTTGTGAGAATGAAAGCAGCCTCTCATTCAAAATAAATGTTTGGAAATAAAATGAGTTCTACATCCTAATGTAGTCTTTCTGAAATTTCTAACATTGAAAGACTAATGTTCTGTAGGAGAACTATTAATGCTTGCATAAAAATATCAATATGTTTGTTTGTGGGCTGACAATATTTCATTATCCTCTCCTGCCAGCAGCCATTTATGGACCATCCCCCCCTATGAACAATGAGAAAGGATCAAAAATCTAACTTCTGATATTAAGAGGTTAAAGTAGTATGTATTTTTAATTGTAGCAGTATGTATGCTAATTCCACATGTTAATCTCTTATCAAAGTGTCCTATTTTTCTTTGATCTCACTAGTTTATTGAGAGCAGTTGTCAGACATCCTTAATCCCTTCTATTAAATTACTGTGGGCATTCCACCCTGAACTATCCTGCTTTGCCACGTTCAGCAAAATGACTTGTAGAGGATTATTTTCCCCTTGGTATGTATATGCATCCCCACTAGTATCCATGGGATTGCGTATATTTGTGTACATACATTAGTGTACATATGAACAACCCCTTAAAGTGTAAGTTTGGTTTTATTTTACAGAACACATTCACAAATCAGTGTGCTCATTCTTTACTTAGGAACTTTTCAGTTTGGCATATTAATGGCGCCTTCAGAACACGGGGAGACGTTCCTCTGTATTGTCTATTAATAATGGCAGGAGGACACGTGCTGGCAACTTTGTCAGTAATAATGGCATTTCTTTGATACCAGCAGGTTTTTGTATACAGTATTTATATGTATAATAGTATACTGTATTACATCTAAAAAAAACTTAAGAACATTAAGGTTGCAAAGTTAAGAACTGAACAGTTAGGAAATGGCATACTTGAGACTGCATGTGCAAGCTTACTTCAGCCCCGTTGTGTGCATACAACTATTGTGAAATCAAAGAAAAATAGGACACTAATATATGCTGGCTACAATGTATACATATCATTAACAATATGTATTATCCACACCCTAGATATAGATATAATATGCATTCAGCACAAATAGCATCAAGCACAAATATTATAGTAGTTATATAGCTTAAATTGGCTATGATTTTTATATAACCCTGCTCACTTATGCTAAGTATCCCATAACCCCTTGCATTTACTGAAGTAAGTTTTGGCTTGAGCAGATAGGGACACTGTCAGGATCAGGACAGATGAGTGCTTTACCATAGCGACAGAGTTATTCTCACAGGCCTGTGAGAATATCCCAAAGGAAGAGGACAAGACATATGATTGTTCTACCCTAGAGCTGACCTAGGATGTGCCTTCACACCCTTTGCTACCTGAAATGCATGTGTTCAGAACAAAGAGAAAAAGGGTACACGCTATGGTACTGGAAAAACAAGGTAGAAAGCTGATTGGTTAAATCTCATTTCAGAGGACATACACAGTACCTTGTAAACAGGTAGGGGTAAAAGAGATGGCCTTAGCGGTGTTACTTTGAGAGCACACCTTCTGCATAAGGTGAATGTAACATCACTGCAGGAGATGGGTTCCTGGAGACTGGTATCATACAGAACCTTTCCTGTACTGTATTATTATTGGATTATAGCAGTAAACCTTACTGGCCTTGGTTATTTGGTCACTTGAGTATATTTCATAACGAACCATCATGTGGTCAAGCAACTGAACTTACAGTTTATCAACAAGTATGATATAATCTCTGGTATATTCTATTTTTTTCTATAGGCCCCCTGCCTCATTCCATCAAACTGTCCCCTTTTTCCATCTCCAGTCTTGACTGACTTCCTTTACCCCATTTACCTCTCCAGCTCTCACCACTTCTTCCTCCAGTTTTGCTTCATGCACCAAGCTCTCTATTCTGGCAGCCTCCACTTTCTCTCCTTTAATTTTCTCATGTATCCCCTACACTCTAACTTCCATCCCCTCCACTGAAATGGCTCTAAGGTGACGAGTGACTTCCTGGCCATGTCTGAGGGCCTCTCATCTTTGCTCATCCTGCGGCTTTTGACATAATTAGTCCTCCTCCCTTCTGGGCCTTCTTGACTCTGTTCTCTTGGTCTTCCTCCTCCCTGTCTAACTGCTTAGCATTTCCCCCCATTTCTCAAGCAGTAATTCTAAACTGTGCAGATCTTGCCTACGTAAATGCATGTTCCTATTGCTGTTTTGTTTGTCTTCTATCGTTGCGTCAAAATGTCTGCTGCACCCACTTGTTGCATATTGTGTTGATTACATTGTTAACCCTTTAGGGCAGAGACCATATTTTGGTCTATTTGTAGTGCTTAGCCTGACCCTGGGATGGGGCCTCGAGGTGCTACCAAAGTGCAACTTGATGATGATGATAAAGGAGGACTAGTTACAGTAGTTTTTATAATGGCTTTTGTTCTGATCTTGCTTGAAGCAAACACATCGTTGATACACCACAGGTAGATATCTATCAGTAGCATGCCTTCACACGTTGCGCCACTCCCCAACCCAGCTAACACCGCCCCCCAACCCGGGGAGCCCACCCCCCCGCCTGGGGATCTCCCCCTCCCCACAGCAGCTACCTCCCCCCACAGTAGCTAACCCTGCCTGGGGAGACTCCCCCACCCCACAGAAGCTAACCCCGCCCAGGGAGCCCCCCCTCCGAGGCAGCTAACCCCACCTGGGGAGCCTGCCCCAACTCACCTTGGCTCCACCTCCTCCGCTGAGCACGCTGGCATTGCTCTAATTCTCCTCCCCTCCCAGGCTTGCGGCGCCGATTGGAGGAGATTTAGAGCGGGGGCTGTGTGCTCAGCGGAGGAGGCAGAGTGGAGGTGATCTGGGGCGGGGAGCGGTTCCCCTGTGCGCGCCCTCCCCCCGTTACTGCAGGTGGCCCTCCCCGTCCTTCCCGCCCCAGCTCACCTCCACTCCACCTCCTCGCCTGAGCGGGCTTTTAGGTGCCCCCAACCACTAGGTGCCCTAGGCAGCCACCTAGTTTGCCTAAATGGTTGCACTGGCCCTGCCTGCACATCATTTTTTAAATTCCTGTAGAAAATTCTACAGGACTCCAGCCAACTGAGCTGTACTAACTTGCAATTTATTTGTTTTAGATGGAGTGTAAATAAAATGCATTTTCTGAGCATCGGCAATGAGCTACTGTGCAGAGTGAAAATACCACAAAATAAATGGAGTGGCAATTGTGTAGTCATTTGATAGCTTTTAAGAATAAAGCCTGTCTTCTTTTTGGAACATGCTCAGCTCATTCTTCCATCAGCTGATAGTTTCCAGTACCAGTGGGGTTCTCTGTATATACTTGATCTGTTCCCAAGGTGCAATTGCAGAAAAGCAATTGCAGAAAAGCAGCTCTGAACAGGAAACACGGCTCTGTTCTTATTCTAAGGAATATGGTATCTGTAGGAGGAGGCATGCTGACCTGTATTCTTCATGACAATTTACCTCCTAACCTGCTGAGGACTGAGTGCAAGGCAGCTGGATCTTTAAAATGAATTTTACTTTATTTTGACTTACAAAAATGATTATCGGCACTGTGACGGGGGAAACAACCAGGAAGGGGTTAAGGGCTGTCTGTCTGTCATATGAACCAGCAGGGAATTTAAAGGAAGGATGTGTCCTCCATCCCTTGGCTGAGAGAAGTAAGGGAAAGAAGACTAATGCCCATTTAGAGCAGAGGAATTGCTTTGTTTTAGTGTTTCTAATGAATTTAACCAATTGTACCCTTAGGCAAGGGCCTGAAACAGGCTCAGGCATGGTGTTGGTTCCTTCTTGGGCTGGTGAGTTATGTCACCCGATAGTGGGCACCCATCTCCTAAGTTAAAATATAAAGTGCAAAAATATAACATAAAGGTGTTGTGATCCCATCTTGGTACACATAAATAGCCACTAGCTAATACAAGGATAGTAGAAATAATCCAATTCCCTCCAGTCCTCAGCCTCCTTGTATTCCCCAAAAGATTAACAGAGGGATGCATAACATACATCTCAAATTAAGTCACAACAATAGACCTTGAAATGATATGGAGTTAATTTTTGACTGAGGTGGTTGATGAGTTGTTACTGATGTAAATTATTGACATCAGTAACTGGGGAGATGATACATCTTCATTAAGTAATGTTAATTAATTACCTGTACAATGTTTGACATGAATTAATTGAATTTTGGATAATTTAGTTAAAGTATAGACTTGGGAATACCTAAAAATTTAAAAGTTTTATTAATCTAAATGAAATTCAATCCCTGAGAAATCTCCATCTAACAGGGGTTAGTGGAAACGTATCATCCTAACACTCTTTTTTTCTACACAGGCTCACTACTGAACACTGAGTCCAGTTCAGAGTTGCCTTCCTGATTTCCAATCCCACGGTGGAATTTCTCCTGCTTAACTGTAAGCCCATCTCGCTCTGTCTCTCTGACCACAGGCACTCACAACAGCTGTGTTCCACTGACCATAAACTGTCAGCTGAGGGCTCCTACCCACAGCAAACAGAATTTTCACAGTAAATAGACCGAGAATAGAGAACTTTCTGCCAGATGCACTAAAAATAACCACTAAACTCACCACATACAGAACTAAATGCAAACTCTACCTCATTGCCCAGGCTCTCCTGCAACAGGATCCTCACTTTCACACTAATATATTTGTACAAAACCAACTAAGCAAAAAACTACACCTCTCTTCTGCCAGGAAAGGAAGAGTGCGTGCAATATTATTTTTAGTTGTGGGAGGCAGATAGCTCTGTGATGGATAATGTATTATGTGAATACTCTCTATGGGCTTTGCTACCACCTACATCGGCATTGATGCGCTATGGCAGAGCACTCTCTCGGCCGCTGTAATTACTCCACCTTAACAAGAGGCGGAAGCTATATCAGCAGGAGAGCATCTCCCGCCAACACAGCACAGTGTAGACACAGCTTTAAGTCAATGTAAGTTACATCACTGGGGGGGTGTGGTGGTGGTGGGTTTTTTTTTTTCACACCCCAAAGCAATGTAACTTACATCGATTTTAAACGGTAGTGTAGACAAGCCCTAAGTGGTGTTTGCTCTAAGCCTGGATGTTCTCAGCAATCTTGGCATGTAAACACCATTACCTGCATTAGTGTAATGGAATTTCAGGCATTGGCACAATCCCTGTACCACTGAGATGGTATGAGCACCGGGAGGGAAGAGATGTCTAATGCATATAGAGTGACCGGATGTCCTGAGAATTGGGACTGTCCTGTTATTAGGGGCTTTGACTTATATAGGACCCTATTACTGCTCTCCCCCTCCCCCCGTCCTGATTTTTCACACTTGCTATCTGGTCACCCCAGGGCCGGTGCAACCACTAGGCGAACTAAGCAGCTGCCTAGGGCGCCAAGTGGTTTGGGGGCACCAAAAAGTCTGCTCAGGGGAGGCAGTGGAGTGGAGGTGCGCGGGGCGGGAGGGCGCAGGGAGGGCTGCCCGCAGCAAGTAACGGGGCAGGAGCGCGCAGGGAAACCGCTCCCCGCCCCAGCTCACCTCCGCTCTGACTTCTCCCCTGAGCATGCTTTTCCCGCTCTAATTCTCCTCCCCTCCCAGGCTTGCAGCACCAAACAGCTGATTGGCACTGTAAGCCTGGGAGGTGGGAGAAGTGGAGCAGTGCCGGCGTGCTCAGGGGAGAAGGCAGAGCAGAGGTGAGCTGGGGCGGGGGGCTGCCCGGGCAGGTGGGGTGGGGAGCTGCCACGGGGGGGGTGCCACGGGGGGGGTTCCCTGGCTCTTACCCATGGCCCCCACCCCAGCCCTGCCCCCAGTCCCCTGAAGACTGCAGCCAGGCCCAACCCTGCACTCACCAGCCTGCTCCATTCCCTTGACTCCCAGCTGCGCCACCAGTGAGTACACGGGGGGGGGGGGCGGTTCCCCTCCTCCCCCTGAGCCAGGGGAGCAGAGCAGGCTGGGGCCCCAGGCCTCCGCTGGGGGGAGCTGGCCCCAGGCCTCCATGGGGGACGGGAGGCTGGCTACTTCCTGTGGGAAGTGGAGTGACCCGGCCTCATCCTGCTCCGCTCCCCTGGCTCCCAGGCTTGTGGGGAGGGGGGAATCACCACCCCTCGCACTCACCGGCGGCGCAGCTGGGAGCCAGGGCAGCAAAGCAGGATGGGGCCAGGTCACTCCACTTCCCGCAGAAAGTGGCCAGCCCCCTCCCCCTGTCCCCCATGGAGGCCTGGGACCAGCCCCCCCCATCCCATGGAGGCCTGGAGTGGGGCCCCACACAGTCCCCCTGTGGAGGCCTGGAGCCCCCTCCTCCCTGTGGAGGCCTGGGGACCCACACAGCCCAACCACGGGGGGCGGGGGTCTGCATAGGGCACCAAAATAGCTAGGGATGGCCCTGGCTCCCTGGGTCGGACGGGGGGCGCAAGGTGGAAGTTTTGCCTAGGGCGCGAAATATCCTTGCACTGGCCCTGGGTCACCCTAAATAGATATGAAAATGAAATGAGACATTTGTTATCCATAAAATTCCACTGGAGAAAAAAAGAAGTAAACATATGAATCTACTTACAGTAATAGCATTTAACTATCCACACCTAACTCCATCAGAGCAAGTACAATACAAACTATGCAGCCTCTGCAGCTGTACGTTCATGGAGCCAGTAAGTCCAAGCAAGATATATGGGGTCAGAAGAATACAGAACCTTGCCTGATGACTAATAAACTTGACCTAAGCAGCTGCCGACTCTGCCTTGTAATCTATATATGCAGAAAATGCAAGCACTGCACTTCAAACTATTCCCAGCTGCAGCTGTTGGGTATTCATAATAAGTGTATAATTGCTAAAGCTGTGTGCTGGGTACAATGTCAGCTTTCGCATAGGGGGACGATTGTGCATTCTTCACATTGGCTGAGACACTGGACTGTCAGACTAACACTCTAAAGCAGACCTCTGTATTCTAAGAACCTCCATTACTGAGCAGCAAGTGCTGAACTATGTCATTACAGCTATTTGTAGTATCTTAGTATTGTATACCTACGAGTAACAAATAGCTGCCATTGGTTTCTGGCTGAAGTGCACTATACAAAATGCTACAAGATGATGGGGTCTAAATTAGCTGTTACCACTCAAGAAAGAGATCTTGGAATCATTGATTGGATGTTTTCAGAGAACTATCCACAATGTACAGTGGCTGTCAAAAGAAGCTAACAAAAGGCTAGGAACCATTAGGAAAGGGATAGATAATAAGACAGAAATATCATAATGTTGTGATATAAATCCATGGAATGCCCACACCTTGAATACAGCCTGCAGTTCTGGTCACCCCATCTCAAATGTTATATTAGAATTGGAAAAGGTACAGAGAAGGGCAACAAAAATGACTGAGAGCATGAAACAGCTTCCATAGGAGGAGAGATTAAAAGGACAGGGACATTTTAAGCTTGGAAAAGAGATTACTAAAAGGGTATATGATGGAGAATTATAAAATCATGACTGGTATGGAGAAAGCGAAGTGTTATTTACTCCTTCACATAACACAGGAACCAGGGGTCACCCACTGAAATTCATAGGCAGCAGGTTTAAAACAAACAAAAGGAGGTACTTATTCAACCTTGGAACTCAATGCCAGGGGATGCTGTGAAAGCCAAAACTATAACAGGGTTCAGAAAAGAATTAGATAATTTCATGGAGAATAGATCCATCAATGGCTATTAGCTAAGATCATCAGGGATGTAACCCTCGTGCTCTGGCTGTCCTTAGCCTCTGATTGCCAGAAGCTGGCAATGGATGACAGGAGTTGGATCACTTGATAATCGCCTGTTCTGTTCATTTCCTCCAAAGCACCTGGCATTGGCCACTGTCGGGAGACAGGATACTAGGTTAGATGCACCATTGGTCTGACCCAGTATGGCTGTTCTTATGTTCTTACTGTCATAGCTTTTTGTTTTCATTTCTAACTCTGATTCTGACATATTGTAAAGAAACTTAATTGAAACCTAAAATTCCTGAAAACAGTCGTGCTGCATACATACTCTATCCCTGCATAGTTGAAAGGCCATAGGGGCTGTGTATAGCTGTGGAACTGACTTGTTAAGACATTTCAATATGAGAGAGTTTTTGGTATTGATGTTGAGTATGATTAGGAAAATAATAGTTCTGTGAGGTGTTTTGTTTAGCAAATATATGAATAAGAATAATGGAGTGGTTGTGACAAAGAGGAACTAGCTGCTGGACTTTGCCAAAACACCATTCTCTGAATCAATCTAGTGGGGGGACGGTCATTTTCCATTTAGTATCATTCCATAACCTCATCTGAAAAAATGTTTTCACATGTCACTCTCCATCTTCCAGCACAGGAAAGTCCTTCACAGAAGTACCCCTTTGGATTAAAACTAGATTTTATAGAAATTTAGCCCAAGAATATCCCATCCATCTTCAGAAATAAACCAGTATTTGTTTGGGCACATTTTGTTTGAAGTCATGTCTTTAGCTGGAATATAAATATAAACTGTTAATTTAAATGGGAGTGTAAAACATTTGTCTGAATTTTGCAATCAGTTGATTGCAGTTGATTTTAATATTTCTCATGTTTAAAGGCACAGAATATCTTTCCCATGGGGATAGTTAAACAAGTATAGAATTTGAAAATCTTACTTGAAAGTGGTCTTTGTTGCCCATAAAACTATCTACAGGGTGCCTCTCCATTTCATAACAATGTGATGGAAAACATTCTAAAGAAGGCATACAGAGTAACTACTGGACAATATTGGGAGAATGATTATCATTCTTCAGATCTGAGTTTATTGGACCAATTTTATGACAGTGCTAAAAGTCTTATAGAACAAGATGAAATCTCCCTTGCTTCATTTACTTGGTAGTACAAAATAAAACTAAGGGTCCAATTCTGCATGGTGCTGGGGCACGGGTTCTTGGCATCTTCCAGGATCAGCCTCTAAAAGTATTTGTTTGAAATGAAGAAAATGGCCACTGGATTTATTTTTTATTTAAAAGACATGTTTTTCCCACAAAAATAAACCCAACCACAAAGGAGATTAGCAGGGAAGGAGCAGAATAGTATTCATAAAATGGTTTCATTAACAATGCAGTAGGAGAAAAGATTCCATTCCACATCAGAATTTGTGTACTTGTTCTGCTTGTGTGCTGCTATTCCAGTGATGCCAGGCTGGCTCAATACCAGTGAAAGAGGTGACAATTTTTGTCAGATCTTTTGAGGATTACATTTTCTGGCATGTATTTGTGCATGTGTGTGCACACAAATCTGTATATCAGCATGCATTCTAAGAACCACTTTGCAAGCACCTTTCAATAGCAGTTGATAAAATAAGGAAGTGGCCTAGTCCTGCAATGTACTTGAGCCACTCCTGGCAGATGCTGAGCAACCTCCCACTCCTATTAATGGGAGGTGAGGGCAGTTAATGTTTTTATAGGATGGTCCTCAATACTTATTTGATTGTGTAACTGGGTTGATTTACTGAGTCCTGTTTCTGAAAGCTGACAAGTATCATTCTCTTCCTTATAGTTATAGTCTAGAATTTGGCATAAGACAAATACATTTACCTTTCTCCTGACATTCAGCTGCATAAACCCTTGCACAAATCTTACAGAGGGATGGTAGTAGCTGGTAGTCTTTCCTGTGGAAGTTAATATCTGAGCAAGCCTCTTATGATAAGAGCAGAATATCACCAGCTGTGTTAGTGAAAATATAAATTACTTACTGATTTGAGCCAGCCCTTTCCTCTGTTCTTTGTTTTCTTCTTAGACATGTACACTTCCTTCATCTGTTAACCTAATGTCTCATTTCATAGTGAAACAATCCTAACAGAATGGGAGGCCAGGTTGCAGTTTATAAGAACATTAACTGGGGGGTTTAACTTGTTTTATTGCAGAAAAGATTTTGAGAATTAATGAAACCAATTTAGTACCTGACAACTATTTATACTCGTGGGGTATGAAATGGGGTATAGTGGGGTATCAAATATTTTAGAAATTACTCTTTCATACCAAACTGAACAATAACACTGGCCATCTGAACTGGATACTAAAAACATTTAGTAGAGTATTTGCAGATGTTTGAATGAGAGGGTTCGGGAGATACAAACTGAATCTAAAAGGCTAATGAGTTCAACAGCATGTTAAGCATCTAAACTTTTGTTTGATCTGCCTATTTAAAGATGCATGAGAGCAAGTGGAGCACAGATTATCTCTCCCAGTCCCTCTAATAAGAGTGTAGTATATGCACGATATGAATTTCATACATGGATCAGATACATACTAAATTAGAATGAAATCCTCTTTCAGTGACACAGTTTTCAATACTGCCACCCACAGTGTTCTTAGCCTTAATACTACTATAATCAATGTAAAAGGAATTTTGATTTTCACATTGTTGGTACTTACTGTATAAAACATTCTTTGTAAGTAACATCTTTTCCTCTAGCTATTCTTCCCCTGTATCTCACTTACATCCACTCTAACCAGACAGCCAAAGTGAACATAACCTCTATTCCATGATATTGTAGTCCAGTTTGCAAAGAACTGAGTCACCCATGAATAAAACTCTCCATTAGCTTCTTATTACGCTTGTATTCTCTACCCCACGTTAGAAAGTACTTGATGCATTTGTTTTTTCTAAATTGTACTCCTTAAAAAACATTCATCCACTGGGCTGCAGAATTATGTGGTATCATCTTGCAAATGGTACTTATGAACCACAAGATACTTTTATATGAAAGCAGTGTTTAATTTAATTCATATTTCATACCGTGTCTGCTCACAGTAGTTAAAAATGGAGTGATTTGCATAGTATCGTACTCCCATTAAATGGTGAAATACTTCATTAGAATACTAGGATGCCATTTATCAGACTTGGATGCAGCTGCTTTTTAAATAACACAATATAAAAATGCCCATTAGAACTCATTGAGATTTAGAATGGCAGAAAGCTTTTCCATTAGCTCTGAAATAGAAACTTTACAGAGTAGAGTTTAATGTATTATTTTAAATCCAACAATAAAAAGCAAACCAGCATTTCTAAATAAAAGAACTAGCCTTTAGTGCATCTGCTCACCTTGTTCTTGACTATAAAACTGTCTTTTAAGCAGAGCTGTCTGCAATCAGTTCTTTTTAAGTAATCTTCCAGTGCACCAACTAAATGATGTTGAAGATGACCTGAGCTATGACAGTCAGGCAACTTTTTAAATGAAAGAAAACTCTAGGCAGATGATGACCATTTTAATGATCATTCTGAAACTGTTACCCCAAGGTAAGAGATGATATATCCAGACATTTTTAAATTTCAAATAACTTTAACAAAAATGCTTCATTGTTCAAAAACCTACACACACAACTTCATATGTGTGCATACATAAATACACTTTATACACAGAGAAAGAGAGAGATTCACATACACGTGCTGTGCATTTGTTTTGTTTCTATTCTTATAACCTATAATACCACCCTCATCTCTGTAGTATCTGAGTGTCTTCCAGTAATGCATTAAGCAACATGACTGATACCGCTCACATGTGGTGCATCCTCTCTCCCGTGGTGCATCCTCTCTCCCAGGGCAGAATTGTGTATGCAATCTGTAATATTTTTGTTTTGGTAGAGTTTGGGGTTTTTAAGGTACACACTCCATGGGTTTATGTTAGCGACTGCACGACTGAAGGCGTGCACCTTGCACTTAGAGTGGACGGTGGTAAGGTGTGTGTGTGTGTGTGTGTGTGTGTGTGTATATATATATATATATATATATACACACACATCATATTTGAACAATCTAAAATATTTTATTAATGCATTTGAGGAAAAACATCATGGGAGAATCAAATGATTAATCTAACTTTTTTTTAATGATAATACGAGTTAATCTGTTATAGCAATACACCCATTTTGCATTTTATTTATATGGATTAATCATTATCTACTACCAAAAATAGACAGTTAGTGAATGATAATAGAAGAAATACTTTAATTCATATGTTTTTGTACATCTGAAAGTATAAATATCTGAAGTAATTTGATTTCCCATGAAACACAGCAAGTTAACTAATGGCACATAAGAAAGAAATAAAGCAAAGATATTTTGCAATACTATTATGAATTAATGTTTTCAAAAACATAAGGGGAAAACAAACAAATGTACCCATATATTTAATCTGTCCCTGGTCTGATTATCACACACAAATGTCACAATGATGTTTAAGATGGGCAGACTGCTAGTTGCAATTATTTATTTTAATGACACAATATTGCCTAGTTCTCTGAGCCCAGGACTACAAATCAGGGTTAACTCACAAGAGCTAATCTTGGCTTTCTCGTGTAGTGCCTGATCTACCCCATGGAAGCAAAAGGGAGCCTTACCATTGATTTCAATGGGTGCAGGATCGGGTCCTTATTTCTTGTATGGCCTTGGAGAAGTCGCTTAGGGTGAAATCCTGACTCCATTGAAGTCCATGCCAAAAGTCTGTGTTTTCAGTGGAGTAAGGAAGATCATAATTGAAATCCTGTCCCTATTTGTCCCCATCTAAAAAGTGTAGCTAATGATATTTACTCACCTTTAGCTGTGTTTTGAGAGCTACAGATTAAAAATTCTATATAAATATTAAGTATTGCCATTGTTCTAAAAGTACAGTGTCTTAGAATACGAAATGAAAACATCAACTGTAAATTTAAAAAGGCAATTTCTAGCATTGTTTATATTTGAGTCAAATGTCATTTAACTCCCTTACTTGCTGTAATTTTCATAGGTGTGCCTTTTTTTACAATTATTTCAATAACCAAAGAAGGATTTAAAATTCTTTAATTTGTATTTTTCTGAATACTTGGTTGCTATTATTGTGAAACTGTACATGTGTAGATAGACCTGAAAATATACTAAAAGTCTGATTCTGCTTTGACACTTAGATCACACCACTGAATGTGAATTGGGCTGGTATGGGTGAAGAGTCTGCACACAGACTGTGGGAGGGATGGGGTTAAAACATCTCCCCAAATAGCCAGTCCTCCCTGCACTCTGTTGTTAAGCATGGCTGGCTTAGCAGGTGTTCCTGTCAGGAGTGCTGATGAGCTTCTTCATCAGTAGGCAGCTGATGAGAGGGGCGTATAGATCCACTTGGGAAAAGCAGCAGGAGCGAGGGGGCTGAAGTTGAGGATGGTTGTGGTAGCAGTCTCTGTGGGACTTGGCTGAAGTAAGCTGTATCTTTATTTTGAGCTGTGGTTGAGGGAAGTTCTGTTTGTTTTATGCTTAGGTGGCAGTTTGGGACATTTATGTTTCACAATCAAATATGCTATACAGGTATTCAGATCTCACTCAGGTGTGCAGAATTCTTCCTTCAGCTAGCTTTCCCTCCAACCTGAGTTTCACAAGGGCCTTCTCTTTGTCACTTCTTCAGCAAAGATATCTATTGACTTCCGTGAATCTACAGTTTGTAAAATCCCCTAGTGTACAAGCGGGAGTGTGCAGGTATCCAGGACAAAGGGTGAGGTATGCCATGGCAGCGAGTAAAAGTGAGACATATATTTGATGGCATTGAGATAAGAATGGTGAATATGATCCTTAAATTTGTGCACCAGGGCCGCTCATGAATTTTGCATCAAAACTTTTTTTCAATGAAAAATTGAGCTTTTAAACACAATTTTTCATAAAGTTTGCTTTCTGCAGAAATTTTCAACTTTTCATTGAAAAACTGGACATCCAAAAATCTCTAGCTGGAAAAAAATGAAACTTTAATTAGGGAAATTTGCAGTGCCTCATGATTCCCATTCTCCTCTACAACCTGGGATACATTTCCCATTATGCACTATATCTCCCATGATGCACCATGGCAGCTCAGCAATAGGAGAGACTGTGGTGCAACATGAGCCATGTAGTCCAGCCAGGGAACCCCACAGAGAAAAAGAGGGGGCACAAAGCACCTGAACTGCAAGTCCCATGAGACACTGTGGCAGCTCAGGTGGATGCAATTTAATGTTGGACTGAGCCAAACTGAAATATTCCCATTCAGTTCCACAACCCAAATCTAAATTAAATGTTTCAATTCAAGAATGCTGAACATCTTGTTTCCATCAAATTTTTGGATCAGAAGTTTTTGGCTTTTTGATTAAAAGTTGAAATTCTAGGGTGGGGAGGATGGAGCCTATTTTCTAACTAGCTCTGTTGTGCCCTTACTCTCTTAGTAAGGCCCACTGCAGGTGCAGGTGAGAGGCACAGTTCTTCTTGGCTAACCTGTTAGCCACAGGTCTCTCTCACCATCACTTACAGTCAAGGCTGATTGTAGATCTGCTGCCAGAGTTTTAATGCTAAACCTGACCTTCCCCCAATACTATCGTATTCATGACTTTGTTTGAAAAATGTCACACTGAGCAAAACTGCTGCTATGTACATTTTATTTCTCCGCCTGATGACTTTAACTAGTCATAGAACTAATCTCCTATGGATGAAGCAGAAAATGCATTCTGCTGATTGTTCTTAGCCAGAGCTTTTCTGACTCACTGATATCCAGCTATCTCCCTTTAGCTCCTTATTACATGCATTCTCATTATAGGCACTAATTCCCCTTTCCCCCCCGCCATGGCACTAAGGTCGTGGGAGAATAATACACAACAAATAGTTTGACTCATCCACACCTTTCACCTCTACACACAATAATAAGACCAGCATTTGCACACAGACTCAGAAAGGAGCGATTTCCATAGCAACAGCGAGAATACATTAAATAGTCTGAATGCTGCCTCAGAGACAGTGTACAGAGCACCTTCTTTAGAAATACATAACAACAAGGGCTCTGAATTGCATTTGCTGTGTTTATATATGGAAAAGATTTGCATAACATTATTTTCGGGTCAAAAAAATGGTCTTTATTTCTAAATAAACTCAAAGAAACAAGAATTGTACATGGATGTAAAAATACCACTAAAGTAATCAAATCTATATAATTACTGATGATACTAGGATAATCCTGCAACAGCTTCTGAGCAACCACTTTTTCAGCATGATTCATACAGCAGCTCAGTGGACTATTATTAATAAAGGGTCTAGTGGTAAGGGAAAAAGCCACCTGAAGCAAGCAGTAAGAAAATGGTAGCACAATAGATGTAGAAAACCAGGATCAGCTGGGGATTCCTGCTGTTGGAACATGGGCAGGCAACATAGCTAGCATTTGACAACACAAGGAGAATCAATTTTGAAGAATTGGAAACCTTAACTCCACCCCCTAAGACTGGTGTGTGCCTTTCTGCTCCTTGTCACTTCCTGTTCCATTTTCTCTGTTGTGCTCACCAACGTGTGTGCACACACAGCAGCAGAGCTTTCAGGCTCCCCACTTGTGACTTCCCAGAAAGGCTAACAAATTGGTGAGACTCCAGAGAAGGCTGTAACATGTATTAAATGGTTAGAGGGGCTGATCGCTGAGGAAAGGCTAAAAATAAATAGGCCCTGATATTATAGTGAGATCTGTAAGAGTGGCCTAGGTATCTATGTGACAACTGAAGGTTAATGTCACCATCTGCATTTATTTGTAGGGCATCAAATTTGGAAGAATTGGTTTGATTAGATAAAGGAGGAACTAAGTTATTGAAAGTAATCGATTAAATTTAATGTGAAAATGTAGGTTGAGTATCTCGGAAAAATTCTCAACAAGGACTGTTATGCTGCCTTGCAGTAGGGAAACTGGACTGTGGAATAGTCTTAGGGAAATGGTGGGATCAGTACTGTTGAAGTTACTCAGATTTAGGGTTGAGTTTTTAAAAAATCGGCAATCTTGC
The DNA here is from genome assembly GCF_016161935.1 of Mauremys reevesii. Taxonomy (NCBI): domain Eukaryota; kingdom Metazoa; phylum Chordata; order Testudines; family Geoemydidae; genus Mauremys; species Mauremys reevesii. Next base: position 32,629,143 of record NC_052629.1, on the reverse strand, counting down.
ATCAGGGTGAGTGGGGTGAACTGAGTGCTCTAATTGAAACCAAGCATGCTGGTCAGTCCATGAAATACCATGTACCTCTCTCCGCCAAAAATATGACCAAGGCTGCTCAGCATATCTGACAGTTTTATTTCTTTAATACCTTTTACATGAATTTTGTTTCTTTGTTCTAACCAAGTAGGCACTTAACACAGTTGTGCAGTGTTTTTTGTTTTTTTTTAAAGGTGTCAGGTCCTTTCACTTGGTGTGATAGAACCTGGTAGCTAGAGAACAGAGAAGTGATGTTTCCAATTAGCACAAAAGAGGCAAGTAATAGCATTTTCCTATGTGTGTGCAGCCAATAACACAGTGTTAGATTATATTGTGCAGAATATAAAATAAGGCCGGATTTGCGCACACAAGTCTGAGCTCTCCAAGACTAACGGCCCAGCCTCTTTGTAGCAAAAAAGTCTTCTCTTCTCTTTCAAGGAAACAGGGGCGGCTCTACGAATTCCACTGCCCCAAGTAGGGCGGCGCACCACGCCGCTCGCGCTGCCGGGCGCCGGTCCCACACCTTCGCGGGACCTCCCGCAGACGTGCCGCTGGTCCCGCGCCTACGGTGGAGCTTCCGCAGTCATGCCTGCGGAGGTCCAGTTGTCCCGCGGCTCCGTTGGACCTCCCACAGGCATGACTGCGGAAGGTCCGCCGGACCCGCCTGCCGCCCTCCCGTTAAAATGCCGCCCCACGCGCGCGCTTGGTGCGCTGGGGTCTGGAGCCGGCCCTGCAAGGAAATACAGCCTCCTTGTTAGTCCTGAGGCTAAATTCTGCACTTAGTGACTGCTGTAAATCCAGAGCAACTCAACTGACTCCTGGCCAGATCTGCCCAGTAAATACTAAGAGTGGGAGTAATGTGAAGAGGCATCACCTTTTCCCCCATGCCTATGCATATCCCTCCTTTTGGACATCGCATGGCTGCAGCTCTATGGTTTTCTGAGGAGGCTGAGCAGAGGGTGAAACTGAATGTGATATACAGGAGGTCAGATTAGATGATCTAATGGTCCTTTCTGGCCTTAAACTCTATGAATCATTGTGCCCTGATACCAAAAGACTTGTGCATCATGTAGGACTGACTTCAAGGATGATGAATGAGGGAATGTTCACAATATAAGTCCTGTGATGATTTTATTGTTGACAGTGATTTATTATTTCGGGTCTTTGGCTGAGGTGATTAGTTTAGTGACAACAGAATGAATGTTATTGCCTTAAAAAAAAAAAGTGTTTTAGCCCTAGCTCGTCCTGCATCTAATTAATTGTAACTGCTATGCAAAGGTAAAGATGCAACATTTAGCTGGGATTGGCCCTGCTTTGAGCAGGGGGTTGGACTAGATGACTTCCTGAGGTCCCTTCCAACCCTGACATTCTATGATTCTATGAAAAGCCTGCCAAGGCTGATTCCCCACTCTGGCACGTCGAGTGCAGAAGGTGGGGGCCCGCAAGGATTCTAAAAATGAATACCGGCCACTCCAGGCTTGTATTAAACTCCCAAGGTCACAGCTTTTCTCTGACCTTGAATGGGTAGATGCTGCCACTGCCCAAGTGCAAAACCCCTTTGAGGACCCAGGAAGGCACACTTGAGAATTCCTTCCTGTGGGGTCAAGCCCTTTCACTCCCACTCCGGGGAAGAGCTGAGAAAGAAAACAAAGGAAATCAGCTGTTGCCACCAGCTAATTAAACAACATGTGCACAAACCTCTTAGGACACACAGATCCTATCCTGTTTTTAAAAAGATAAATTTTATTAAAAATAAAAAGAAAGAAAATACATCTGGAGACTCAGGCTATTGCTAGATTTAAAAAAAAACACTTACAAGGATTAAGCATAAAAAATAATGTTCTTGAGGTCCAGCTTAAAGGTTACAAGCAAAACAAAAGCATTTGGGGTTAGCACAGAGGAGTCCACAAGCAATAAAGAAATAAAAAGAGATAAACCTAACTGCATCTTCCTAGACATTTCCTGATCTACTTACATATCTGGGATTTCAAATGAGTAGTTTCTAGGTATACCAATGATTTTTCATACCTGGCCCCAAGTTTCTTACAGCATAGTTGCTCTGTCTGCTTCTTCCAGAGAACAACAACAGACAGGCAAAAGAGGAGTTTTGTTTCAATTTTAAGAAGTTCTAGCCTTCCAATTGGCTGTTTTGACCAGGTGCCCACTCACTTCCTTTTACCTATGCATCACAGTGAGACTTTTAATCCTTTTACAGGCGAAGCAAGTAGAGAACAGCTACTAAGAGGCATTTTATGGCTGGCTGGTCCATAAAAGGGAACTTCCCCCACTCTGCCCCTTCATTTATCACAAAGCCACAGAGCAACTGGAAAACAATATTTTCCAGCATATTGAGCTCTTCCAGATTTATGGGATACTGATAGCCCCTTTGCTTCTGTTTTTCTTATTTCAGCTTTTCCATTATTAGCTTTACCTGTTCAGAAGTGATATGGGTTAGGTCTGGCTTCATGGATGCCAGGGTGAAAAGAACCAGGCAGTTTGGCTAATAAATATAATACAACTTGTATCTTTTATTTTGCTGTTGTTGGCTGTATTTCCCCTTTAGAACTGGCCTTGCTGTTCATTAGCTAAATCAATGAACATAATGTATCTTACTCATTTATTTTTTCTTAGGAAAGATAGGTCCTGAGCCATGGGTCCTCTCTCTCCTTCTATTTTCCCCCAGATTCATCTCTGCTGCAGCTATTTCTGCTCAAGTGAACAGTGCTGGCTGGGGATCGTCTTGTGTATTTCTGCAGTGGTTAAATGAGCACACTACTGGTCATTTCAGCTGGAAAATAGAAGACTATATGATAGAATTGTTACTGTGCCACCAAAGACACATTTATCAAAAAAAGAAGCAGTGCTGCTAGTACTAGTCACATCATTAGAAAGCAGGAGCATAGTAAGAGAGCAAACATCAGTAGAAACCAGAGTAAGTACAGAAAGAACCTACAATTCAAACTCTTCCTGCCTTTAAAAGGGGGGCATAGTTTTTCAAATAATGCCCACTCAGATTAACTTTTACTAAGTATATGATTCCTGGCAACTACAGTAGCTTTAAAAAATGGTTTTATAGCCTAGGTGTCTCAGTCTCTCCTGCTTTTACACACACTTCAGAAGGTTTGCTTAATAGGATTTTTTTTATCTCTAATTTCTCTAAAGTTTAGTCCTGCAGAAACTAATCCCAATTAAAATCAGTTACTAGGGAAGAGCGTTACTGGAAGCTGCTTTATTTCATCCCACCCACCCGTCCTCTCCCTTCTTAGAAATGCAATGTCCCTGTGTCAAAGCCATACAAAATAGGGGTTGTTTTTGGTTTGTGTGTTTTTGTTTGGCAGAAATGAATGAATTATTGCGACTCCATAATGTCAGGTGGCATTGCCGGAAAATATACTGAATAGAGACTAAAAAGGGACCAGCAGCTTGTAATACTGTCTTTTATTGAAGCAGTGGAGTCACATGATTCTCCATGTATCCTTTAAGCTAGTAGTAAAAATGACTCAACTTGCCAGCCTTGGTAACAAGTGGCTGATAGTCTAAAAGGTCTGTTTTTGTTATAGAAAAATACAGCACTAAATATTCCAGTTGATTGGTCAGAGACTGGCTTCTGAAATTACACGGTAAGGAGGAATGATCTGCCTTTACAATGCGACTCCAAGGTTCTTTTTTTTTTAAACTACTGCAAAGTGAAAACATCTTCTAGTGCCAATACCAGATCTTGCTAATATTGCCTTAGGAAAGTTTTTTAATGTTTAATAAAACACTTCTTGGTCCTGGAATGGAAGGTGCTACAGCAAGTATTATTTACATTTAGTTATATCTGTAAGGATCATGTGGAGGAAAAAACGTCTCACCTCTTATGTCTACGCTGCCAAAAAAAAAGACCTGGGGCAGCAAGTCTCGGAGCCGGGCTCAACTGACTTGGGCTTGTGGGGTTGTGCTGTGGGGCTAAACACAGCAGTGTAGACGTTTGGGCTGGAGCCTGGGCACTGACACCCAGCTAGTGGCAGAGGGTCTCAGACCCCAGGCTCTAGCTCAAAACTGAACCTCCACGCTGCTCTTTCTAACCCCATAGTGTGATGCCTGCAAGTCCAGGTCCATTGACACAGACTCTAAGGGCTGGTCTACACTGGGTGGGGAGGGGGTTTCAAACTAAGATATGCAAATTCAGCTATTTGCATAGCTGAAATCAAAGTATCTTAGTTCGAGTTACCTGGCCGTCCTCACAGCAGCGAGTTGACTGCCGTGGCACCCTCATCGACTGCGCTTACTCCTCCTGCCGAGGTGGAGTACAGGCGTCGATTAGCGGATCGATTTATTGCGTCCAGACAAGACGCGATATATTGATTCCCAATACATCGAACACTACCCGCCAATCCGGTGGGTAGTATAGATGTACCCTAAAACTTGCTGCCATGGGTTTGGGGTGGGGTTTTTTGTTTGTTTGATTTGATTGATTGCAGTGTGGGCGTACCCTTAAGAACAAAGAAAGAGATTTTCTTGGGATTGTCAGTGTTCAACCCAAAACTCCTCCCCACAAAAAAAACAGATGCCCGGTTTAATTTCTTTGTTTGTTGAAGTTGGATATGGGGACTCTATGCCATGTCGTCTTTGAGCATAATCCATAGAGAATTATGTGCAGCCTTCTGGGTGATGCAAGTCCCCAAAGACCTCAAACACTGCCTCCTTGGTGAAATGAAATATCTAGGGGACAGGATGGCCCATTGTATAAGCCCAATGAGGAGAAAAAGCACTCACCCCATTGTAGAGAGTAGGGGAGCTGTTCAGGAGAGAAGAGCTCATGCAGGTGAAGGTTCTGCTTCAGTGACTTTTTCTATTTACAAGAATGACAAGACAGCTATCTCTCCCACCAAAGAGTTCCTTCAGCTTTAGGGCCAGTTATGGGGTACTGTGGAGCATGGGGAGATCCTTCTGTTCTACCTCCTCACCCCATCACTGGCTAATTCTGAAGGATTATAACAGTTAGCTCACCTGGATGCCCAGTAATAATGTCTTATTGCATGATGGCAATGTTCAGGCTGCATGCCTCCTGCCTTCATCTCCTTTGAGCTTTTGCCTGTACAGGCCACTGTACCTTTAATAATCTTCCCAGGCTGACAGATTCAGTGAACCAGAGAGAAACTTGCCAAACTCACTAGACTTGGCTGAATTATTTGTTGTGAATTTAATTCTTCTCTCCTAGGCACGAATTGTTTGCTAGCAGATCTGGATTTCAACAATGTATCTGGAATTTACCAAATAGGCTGATGTTTTCTGCACTATGGAGCATTTGTAGCCTCTTAAATTGAGTAACATTTTTAAAAGTGCCTGAATGACTCAGGCTCCTAATTCTGAAAGTAATGGTTTCAAGAGATTGAAGTGTTATGTGCACCATTTGGTTGCTCCTCATCACATAGATGGCTGCATCTCACTCTGTTAGCTACTGTTCATCTAAAAGATTTCAGTCCATTTTTGTATCTGGGGTTCTGCAGACACTCTCATGATACAAGAGTTATTCACATTCATTCAGTGTTTGCAGGATCAGGCCCTGGTTTGGTGCATGCTAACATTTATTTTTAATTGTATTTCTTTAACAGTTTAGACTAGACAGTTGCATTGTAATATCCCAAGCAATGTCTTCAATAGACTGTCACCTATTGCTTGATGGTATGGTATAGGTATACTTAGAAAAATGTACTGTGGGCCTGATTCAGAGCCCATTGAGGTCAATTCCTTTTGACTACATTGGACTTTGGAGGAGATCCTGTGGGCACATTTCAGGCGCTTTTCATACATTTTATTAAAATTCTATGCAGTACAGCTACACCCTGATATCAAAAGCAAAATCATGACAAACTAACCTGATTTATAATCCTTGATATGTTTTGCACAACTTGTATGTAATCAAGGACATCACTACACCAAGAGTAAGAAAGTTGGTATTAGGAGTCTACGCCTTGTATGAGGCAGGCATGAATTATCCAACCCATAGTATTCACCTTCATGGATATGGACCCTCAGAAGTTCCAGAGCTTGAGTGGAAAATTGTGCTAGGTGAGAGAAATACCTGGCATCCTAAGATGATGATGGTGAAGAACAGAGCTCCCCAATAAATACAAAGTGACTCATGACTATTTTCTTAAATATCATGCTGCTATTTGTGGGGGCATAGTATTTGGACAGCTGTCAGATAGTCATGAAAATGTTCAATCACTTCCTGACTCTTTCAAAAGGTGTCCCAGAATCTTTAAAAGCCACCCAGAGTAGATGCAGCCTCCATTGTTTCTAAAATGCCCACAAACAGTAAACTGCAATAGAACTCAATGTATCTACCTCAGATGACTGAGAAACACAGTTGACCTTGTCGATGCATCAGCTAGTGAAATGCAATAAAAAAGTCTTCTGGTAAAAGGACAGACCTCTTAAGTTAATACTTCTCCTGTGAACCAAACCTAAACGTATATCATACAGCAGAGAGGGACCCCTTAAACAAATAGCTGTAAAAGGATTAGACCCGCTAACCTTGTTGCAGCAGCATTTTATAATATAATCAGATTTAACAAGCTTCTGCAATACGATTTCAAATACAAAACGCTCATTAGCAGGTTCTTTGACAGTTTTTCAGACGTCAGATGAGGTAAGAGGTCAGTTTCATAACTACTCTGTCCCTTGTAGTTGAATAATTAATGATTTAAGAAAAATGTATTTAGTATTTTAAAATCAGTGGATTTGTGCTTTGTCTTTGATAACCCCAGAATATTAGCACCACAAGTGACAATGGATTTCTAGCTCAAGAGATGTATGCCTTGAAATAGCAAGAGGCTTACATGGCCATTGCTGAGTGATTAAATGCTTCTTTAGCTGGCAGACCCACACTGTAATGGAAACAGATGCTGCTGTCCCTAGTGTTTTCTCCTAGTCTTCCCACTAATGAGAAGAATAATACTGGGTGTCTGATACTGAGATTTTGTTTTAAAAGCTATTTTAATTATAGAGCCTTCCTTGAATCAATGCACTGGGCTTACAAGAACATTAATCACTCTGCTTCAGTCCTTTTGGATTTTCAATAAAAATGAATGAAATAGTTGATCCAGCTCTAAAATTGCTTAGGGAGCTTGAATGAGATTTCTTAGAGACATCTTCAGCTTTCTGAGAGTCCATGTAGAGTCAGCTGTATGAAGCACAGTTCCAGGTACCAGTTACAGCAACTGATAGCATAGTTAAATCTTGTGGCTTTGGTAGCTCATGTTGAACATGGTTTTTCTCTATCATATTTTGTTTTCAGAACAGGAGCTATTTATCACCCAACTTAAAGTTAATTTAAGTTGGCATTGGGGTGATTCATTCTGGATTGATCTGCTACGGTGGATGGGAATAGTAACGGCGCACAATGGCACTTCATGAGATAAATATTTGGCAAGGGGGCGTTGGATTTATCTGAAATTTGGCTCAACCAGAAAAATGAAAAAATGTCATAAGTGGGGCTGGTAGCACTTCCTATCATTAATGGGAAGTGTCAGTCACCCTTATAAAACCTTTGTTTAATTGTTTTATATGTTGCCAAATTTAAGTGGGCTGCAATTTTTATTCTGGGTATCTGCCACAGGCTGAATGTTTTCAAAAAAAATTCATCATTTTCCGGCGTTAAAAAAAAAATCAGGTGACCTTTTCTTTAAGACGCCTTCTGAGACACTCTAGCTGCCCATGCTTTGGAGCAAGGACTTGAAATTTGGCATAGGGTGGCCTTTGTGTCAGGCATGTGCCTTTTGCCATCTTCATAAAAAGCCACCTATATCTAGCCAAGTCATAAGCCTTTGAAAATTGCAGTCCACACATGCTCAGAGATTTTAGAATTTAGCGGTAAAAACTCTGAAGATTCCATCCTCGCTGAGCAGTCTCGAGACCCTTACAGTGCCTAGTGCTGGCCAGACTCTGCATGTGCCACCCTCACAGAGCAACTGTCGAGTACAGGGTGGATGGAGCATGTTCAGTTGCTCTGTGAGCGTGGTGCATGCGCAGTCTGGTCATACATATGAACTCTCAGGGGATGGAGCATGCTATGTGTGACCAGACTCTGTATGCTCCTGCTCCACAGAATGAGAGCGCAAGTTCCAACCCAGGGTTATGGAGATGAAGCTGGACTTTTCCTGTAATAGTTGCTCTGGTCCAGGGCCAGGTACTGGAATGACAGCAGGGAGCCCATCTTGTGCTCTCATTTACCCCCCTCCCCCCACGCGCACACACTGCTGTCCAGACAGCATGGAGGAGGAAGCTGCCTCACTCAGATGCAGTAGGGATATTAGCCAGTCTGGGGAGAGAGAAAGCAGGAGATGGGGACAAGGAGCCTGGTGAGACTGGGACTGGCGGGGCAGCAGAGAAGAGAGATGAATCAGGACTGTGTAGTATCTCATTTGTTGCAAAAGTTGGAAGGTGTGTACCTATTGTGGGTACTGGGACAGGTGAGTCTAGGCCTGCCCAAAGCTGAAGTCCCGCCCCTTCAACCGTGGGAGAGGAACCATTGAGCCGAGGCTGCAGGTGATTACTTGGGACAATGAAAGAGAAAAACAGGAACAGGAATGAGATCAAGATTAAAAATTAGAGAACCAGAAGGGGGGACTGAGCGGAGAACCCAAACAGCACCCACTGCTTGTCAAGGCATCTCAGGAGTCAGTGGACACTGCCCAGAAGAACTCTGCAGAGAGGTGTGATTGGACAAGAGACTAGATCTAGGCCCCACAGTCACAGGAGGAGCTGAAAGAGGGGCTGTAGCCTGATGCACTCTATGCGCATCAGGGTCTCCTTCTTGCCACAAAAAGAACAGGTTTCAGGAGTTCACGAACTGTGCCAGATGCATACTTGTGCTCACGGATCCATGGAGGAGCTGCCAGCTAATATCCCCAGAGAGCCACGGAACCAAAGTGGAGTACACGCTGGCCCAAAGTGTGCCCTGCAGGTGGTGGCTGGTCCCACCACTTGGTGCTGTAGATGGACACAATGGCAAGAAAGTGGATGGTATGAAGCACGAGCGAGTACAGATGTTCTTTGGGCGCAGTTCACAGACGGACTGTCTGGATGTCCTTCAGCTGATTCAGGTGCGTGTTGGGGCCAGTCAGGAAGGCTTATGGGGCAGCAGCGCAATGATGAGTTCCAGAGGGCCAGGGGTGGGCAGGGACCCACTTGAGGAAAAGTAGTATTCTCCTGGTGGTGAAGGTGCTCTATTACCTAAAGGAAGCTTGTAATATTAAAAATGGGAGGTTTTAGAATGACAAGAAAAACAACTTTAGCCCCTTGTCCTGAACTGTTTGTTACTGAGTAGTAGTAAAAGCATTTTTCTGACAACTGTTTGGAGCTGCTGCCAGAACAATCCCACTCTTTCTTCACTGCACTAAAAGCTAGTAGTTAACAATTTTAATGCCAGGTCAGAGTTTGGTTTCATAATTACTATATGCAGATCTCGAAGAGCCCAGTTTTAGGAGAGTGAGTAAAAAATGGACCTCCTTAACTCAGTACAATTTTTGGACTAGAAAGGTGACTTTCTGTTTATCAATTTCTATTAGTGAAATTGTTGCTAATAAAATGTTCAAATCACTTACACGGTGGCCATGCCTAAAAACTTGTTTGCCCTAATTACCTAATAACCATTACCTCAGTATTTTTATACTTACTATTTCCAATAGTGCCTTATATATAAGCCATCAAAGGGAAAATTATAATATTTTAAATATGCCCATGGTAGGGTGCTAAAATACTATTTAATTATAAATTTTATTCTTATTATCATGGCACTTATAAATACCATTATTTATTATTCATTTATTTAGATTTAGATGACAGTAAGAAATGCACACACAAAAGGCTCTCGGGGCTAGATTTTTAAAGGTGCCCTAACAATTAGCTAGACATTTAATGGTAACCACCCATCAGCAGAAAGGGAATACAAATAATGAATTAACGTAGTTAATCAAAGCAACAAAACTTCCCGTTTCCTGCCCCCAGGATCCTATCTTCAGCCTTCCCCAAACCCCAGTCAAACAGATTGCTTTAGGAGAATGCCTGGAAGATCATCCAGTTTGGATTATTCTGGACCAGGGAGATGACATTCCAGAATCCTGAGGCCTTCACCAAAAACACCCAGCTGGTAACCTCCTCTCTTGTAATGAAAGATTCTGGCCTCTGCTGACCACAGCTCTGGCAGTAGGCCACGTTGGGAGAACCAGTCTTTCGGGTAGGCATATCCCAGGCCACTTAAGGCTTTTATAGGTCATAAGCACCTTAAACTCCAGTCATGTTAGTGTTATAATATCAAATGTAAATATAATGATAAATATACCTGTATCTAACACTATTGTATGCCACTTCCTTTCAGCTACCACAAGGCTATGATGCTTCAGGACATCCCAGTAGGTTGCCAGGGGGCAATTAAATGGGCAAGATGTAACCCAGAATATGAGAGACCTTGCAAGAAATGCATTTTCTTTGATCATGTGGTTCATATGTTCCTAGGCCATGCATACATCTTCTGTGAGACTAGAAATCATACCATTTTGCCCATTCCACTTTTGCCAGGTGTGAGAAATTTAGCCAAAGTTTAAATTTTACAGAGTTTTGAGGTACAAAAGTAGTTCTATCCAGCTCTGCTCTTCAGAATCCAGTCCTAGGATAATGTGCTCTGATTTTTTTTTAATTGTGTATAATCTGAAGGTTTTATATTCTATCCATTGTGACATTGGCACCTTCTCCTAAGAGGTATCCTATTTTATATTCCAGATCATTGCTTTATAAAATAAATAAAACCCAGACCCATAACAATCATTTGCCAACTTCCTCCAACCCAAAAGATTTCCATAAATTCTATACTCCTAAAATGGTTCTCGCTTCAGTTCAGCCACTGCTTGATTGTTCTAAACTTTTAAATTGTCCTTTGTGTGTTAAAATGTGGTCTTGAAGTCTAGGTGATGTATATCCACACCTTCCTATGCACTTGCACTATGCAAGATTCTTGTTAATCTTCCTTTTGAGAATTCATGATGAATATGTAACATTCTTCTTTGAGTGATTGCTTATGTGTATTCCACAGTAGGTGTGCATGCTCGCAATGTGCACCGGAGTCGGAAGTTTTTTCCCCTAGCAGTACCCGCAGGGGAGCACCCCAGTGACCCCTGGAGTGGCACCTCCATGGTGCGGTATAAGGGGCACTGTGAGCTCCCCCCTACCCTCAGTTCCTTCTTGCCACCAGTGAAGGTGCTTCGGAACTGCTCTGCTCCAGCTTTGTTGTAGCTCATCCCCAAAACTGCTTGTGCGTTCTGTGTATGGTACCTGTAGTTAGTTAGTTTAGTTTAGTTTTTAGCTACAGTATCCGGCGTGCCCCAGGTTTTAAGTCATGCGACACTTGTAGGCGATCTATGCCACTGAGTGATCTGCATGCAGACTGTCTGTGCTGTTTGGGGGAAACCCATCTCAGTGATCGCTGCAAGATTTGCAAGTCATTTAAGCCACAGTCCAGGAGAGAAAGGGACGTTAGGCTCTGGGCTATTCTGATGGAGTCAGTGCTGACCCCAGCTCCAGCGCGCTGTTCCGAGTCGGCACTGGGCCCCAAGGTTTTGGTGCGCGGTGACCCTTCGGTGCCATCAACTAGTCAGCGCCACTCCCTGTCCACAGGGCACACCAAGAAGGCTAGAAAGAGGCCGCCTTCGCCATGGCACCGGAGTAAACCCAGGACAGAGGCTAGACCCATGTTGGGTAGTCTTTGATCCCCACTGGCCTCTAGGTCTCCGACTCAAGTCAAGCACAGTAGCCCGGTCCATTCAGAGCAGGCCTCCCCAGATGTCCAGATGCCCTCCACACTGGAGGCCCTGCAGGCGGCTCAGGATGTTATGTCCATGCCAATACTGGAAGCACCGCCAATGTCAGCTCCACGCTCCAGAGGCAAGCCACCTCTGGGATCTCAGCAGTCACCCCTGGCTCAGTACCGGTCTCAGTCGAGGGAACGTTCCCGACACTGTTTGCCGCACAGTGATCGTTTAGGGCAAAGTCCACGTGGATCACCCTTGACTCCCACCAGGCTGTCTGGTTGGGTTCCGTCTGACCTGTTGGACTCTAGTGCCTGCTTTCTCTGATTGTTGGACATCTCTTCTTAGTGGTATCTCCATCCTGCTGGCTGCAGCAGGTCTCACCTCATTGGTAACAGGTTTTGGTCATTCACCCCATCAGTGCCTACTCTAGACTGTTTACATAGCCTTATGATGGGGTATTCCTGTGTGCCAAAAATGCTAACAAGGATCTGACCCAGAAGAAAAACCTTGTGTAACAGTCTCCTAGCTGTTTTCACAGCTGATTCCACCTTACCATTACTCTGTGGATGTGCTGGGGAAGAAGTGTCCATGCCAATACTATAATATCAAATGTAAATGTGGCAAACTCCCATTTACGTGCAAATCTCTTGAATCCTTCCAAGGAAAACTGAGGTCCATTGTCGGTAAATACAGTGTCCAGAAGGCCATATCTCACAAAGTGGCCTTTGGTTTGCCAATCACTGTCTTGCTTCTCATATCAGGCAGGGCAGCGACCTCCCAAAAACTTGAATAGTAGTCCACTGTAACTAAGTACTGCTTTCTCCTTGAAGGTAAATAATTCCACTGCCATATGTTTCCCATGGCTGGGTGGGCAGCTCATGTAGTAACAGTCTCTTTCTGCTGGAGGTTATCACATGACTGGCAAGAGTCACACCCTGTTATCAAGGAGTGGAATTGTGTATTCATTCCTTGTCAGCAAACACACTATTGAGTCTGTCTAACACATGTGTCAATGCCAAGGTAGGAGGCATGCTTTTTTTTTGCATAACATCCTTATGTAATGAGGTAGGGATACCTCTGTGTCCTCAAAATATTCCCTCCAGCACACTCTGCTTGTCTTTTATTTGAAAAGATGGTTCTGCTCCATCTGGTACATAGCTTTTTGTCTTCTGACCACCTGCTGGTATGGCTCTATTGACTGTCTGTAGTTAGTTGTCCTATTCTGTAGCCCCTTTTTGATTTCCATCAGCTTTGCTGTTGAAACTGAGAAATAGTGCAGCATATTAATGGGAATTCAGTGTCCTCATCTCCTTGCCCCAACTCACTGGTGCTGGGTTTCTATGCCCTGCTCAGGACACCAGTAATCACCGTGGACAATATCTGATCTCTAGCCTGGTAATGCTGGAGGCACATTTAACATGTGCTGCAATCTCTTTGGAGCACAAAAAGGTGCTTTTTCTCTAGGTGTTTGTGGCCTGATTGCACTACTATTGTGTACCCGTAAGTGTACCGATGGAGTCGTTCCACTCCAAATACCACAGCCAGAAGCTCTCTTTCTGTTTGGGCATACCCCTGTTCAGTCTCTGACTGGGCTCTGCTGGTGACCAGCTCCTCCTGTAAAAGAGCTATACCCAATCCTTTTTCCAATGTGTTACACTGGAATATCAGTGGTTCTCCTGGCTGGTAGTACTTCAGGACTGGGGCATCCATTATTATTTGTTTCAGCATGTCACAGGCTTGCTGTTGGGGACCTGCTGGTCCCACTCAACATCTTGCCTTGTGAGCTGATATGGTTTCTCCTACTGTGTCCGGGTGTGGCCAGAATTTGGACAGAAAATTGATCATTCCTATCAAGTGGTGTATCCTTTTCACATCCCCTGGCGTGCCTCTGACTGCTTTGATCTTGTTGGGATCTGCTTTCAGTCTTTCTACTGTGAGCAAATGTCCAAGGTATGTCACCACACCCTGTTTGTTACATTTTTTTTTCTGGGTTGAGTTTTATGTTCTTATCTCTGTGGGGTTTGTTGGGTTTGTTTTTGTGTTTTGAAGAGTCTGTCAGGTCCACAGAATTGCATGTAACAGCCAATATGCGTAAATGTGTAACATATATGGGTCTACCTCCTCCTTTTCGGATTGGTTTTTAGTGGAAAAATCTATGTTGCGCCATAGTTTTTGTTCTGCTTTGGGGAGCAATAGTTCCCCAGGACTCAGGTGTGCTGTGAAGCTCAAGGCAGAGTGGTTCAGACTTCCCTTCCTTGTTCCACAATAAGATAAGATAACAGTTTTTTACTTTCCTGGTCAGGTCCGCATCCAGCTCAAACCGCTCCTTCCACCATGGCCATTGCTGGGCTAGATTTGTGTCCACAAAATCTAGGGCTCCATAGAGCTTCAGACTGAGCTCCGTGGCTCGCACTGCCAGCTGCTGCACTTCAGCGAACTCACAGCTCAGCTGATGCCATTATTTCCTTAGCCTGCATTCAGCTTCACTCTTTGCTAAGTCAAACAAACTTTATTAAAATCTGTGCATTGCTCCCTCCACGGGGCTGAGTTGCTTCCAGGCTAACGCTCTGCATTCTCTGTTCCATTGATGGCCCATCAATAACAATCCTTCACGGGAATACAGGCCCTCTGCCTCCAATTCCACTGATCATAATACACCATGGGTTTTATTTCCTCAAACTTTACAGATTCCTGTTGCAAACCTACTATACTACTCTCTTCCATAAGATTTTTAAGGATGTTATATGTCACTATTCTGACACACACAAGTTTGAACTATAATATACAAAGGTAAGCCCTATGATCCCTGGGACAGTGCCCTATCACTATTTTTGTGGGTGCCTGTAGTGAGGCGGCCTGGCTCCCGACGACCCCAGAGAGAGAGGAACCAGAACAGCCACCTAAGTGGGCGGAGCCACCTAAGTGGGCGGAGCCACCGCCACCTGTTCCCGCCCCCCGGAAGTCAAGGGGCGGGACAGGAAGTATAAAAGCCCGGCCTCAGCACTCAGTTGGAGCCCAGCGGCCGGAGAGGACGGACGCTCCTGACCGGGCTCCTGCCGGACCGAGCCTGCCCCGAGCCAGGTACCCTGACGCGGACGGACCGAGCCTGCCCCGAGCCAGGTACCCTGACGCGGACGGACCGAGCCTGCCCCGAGCCAGGTACCCTGGCGCGGACGGACCGAGCCTCCCTCGAGCCAGGTACCCCGAGGTGGACTGGCCGAGCCTGCCCCGAGCCCGGTACCCCGAGGAGCGGCCCGAGCGGCCCCCTGACCCGAGTCCGGAGGAGCAGCCCGACCTAGACCGCCTTCAGCACGCCGAGGAGCCCATGGTGTGGGACCCCGCTGCCGAGCCCAGCGACGAGCAGGTACCCGAGGAGGGGGAGATGGAGTGTAGCCCGGGGGTAGCCGACCCCTGTCTGGCTGAGGGCACTGACGTGCCCATGTCAGTGTGTTGCGGCCAGGATCCCCACTGACTGCAGCGGATCCACGCCGCTGTTAGGGCCCCGGGCTGGGACACAGTGGAGTGGGTGGGCCTGTGTCCCCCCTGCCACCCCACTCATGGGTGGCAGACTCCCCCTCCTACCAGCGGTCAGGCAGAGAAGCCTGCACTTACCTGCTGTGGCTCAGAGCCTAACACAAGGACCTGAGCCCCGGTATTGTTGTGACTGCTCAGCTCCTGCTACAAGGACCTGAGCCCCTGGGACTATTGTTTGTTGCCCCACCCTGACCTAGGACTGGGGCTTACTGACCATTGTTGCTCAGCTCCTGATGCAAGGACCTGCGCCCTGAACTCTTATTGTTGCTTAGCTCCTGATGTAAGGACTGGAGCCCTGAACTATTATTGCTGCTCAGCTCCTGCTGTAAGGAGCTGAGCCTAGAACTGCTGTGTTTGGTGCCCCGCCCTGATTGAGGGCCTGGGCTTAGCTTGTCAACTTTGTTACTGCTCAGCCTGCAGGAAGGATCTGAGCTCCCTGGACTCTTGTGTGCTGCCCCGCCCTGAGCTAGGGCTTGGGGCTTACTGACTTTGTAACGGCTCAGCTCCAGCTGCCAGGACTGGAGCTTAGAACTGGTTTGCTGCCCTGCCCTGAATGAGGGCCATGGCTTATTGACTGTATGGGTGCTCAGCCTGCGGGAAGGATCTGAGCCTAGACCTAGTGTCTGCTGCCTCGCCCTGACTGAGGGCTGGGACTCCTTGCAGTAACCGTGTGCCTTCTGTTCAGCCCCTGCTTGAGGGGCAGAACCCCAAGACCTTCAGAACCCGGAGACTGATTTGGGCCGTGTAGTGAGGCGGCCTGGCTCCCGACGGCCCTTGAGAGGGCACGGCCCCAACACCGGACTATTACAGTGCCTAAGTCATGTGTTATGGGAGAGCACTCAGAGACTCTGGTGATAGAGGCCATGTAAGTGTCTAGACAGATCTTCCACTAACATACAGAGAGAGCCACTGGAAGCAAAGTTGGCATTTTGTGCAGGACTGAAGAAGAATGCTATGTGAATAATAATCTTCTCTTTAGCAAAAGAAACAGCTGATAATATCAACAATAAACATACCCCTATAGAGATAAAACAATGGTAAATATAAGTACTTTACATGATTAACTGATGATGTACAAAGAATGAATGTTAACAAATACTGATAGCGATACAGCAAATATTGATAAATGTCGAGAAAACAGTTTATTCTATATAGTCGTATACTATAGTCATGCCTAACTATTTATTGAGGGAACTCCTTTCCCCTATGGTTACCTCTTAGAGAAGGAACTGAGATGTTTTTACACAAACATATGTTCACACCTAAAGAGGTGAGAGAATATTTTAAGGTTCCTATTTTGGGTGCTACTTCTAAATATCAACAGCAGACCCCTGCATAAATTAGCAGGAAGGTAATGAATGATAAGAGATGTTCTACTTATGATGCCATAAATTGTACAAATAATGATGATTTATGTAGTCAAGAACTAAGCTGGCTGTTCCATCAGTTCTCTGGTTTGACTGTCTTTAAAACTGCAGCAACAAACAAATACTGCTTAATATTTTTCAATTTTAATTAAAATTATTTAATAGATTATAGTAAGTGTAGAACTTAACATAGGCTGTTATAATTTCAAATTATAATTTTAAATAGGTTTATTTTAGAAACAAAAATGTATTTAATGTACATAAAAATCTGATTTTAAATTTAAAAAATCTTTTTTTTTTTTGTCCACCCTGAGCTGCACCAATTCAAATCCCTGGCTTGAAACTGGTGCAGTGGCTGTTCCTGTCTTCACTAGGGGTTGATGGCTGGTATAAGGGCAAATCCTCACTGTAAACAAGGCCTTGGTATGTTTGTACGGTGCCTTGTACAAAGGGATTCCAATCCTGGTTGGGGCCTCCAAGCACTACTGGAAACCAGATAAGAAATAGCAGCAATATCCGGGCGCTGCTGGTGTATATTGCTTTAGCATTCGATTCTTCCAATAAGTCACTGCAAATCGTTTTTAGAATAGTTAAGAATTGAGGTATGGATTCAAATCGGGCTAATGAAACAGCCCTAACCTCCACCGCTGCCTCATGCTCTTTATAAAGAAAATGACTTTTGTTGAAGTTTTGAATGATTTGTGTCTCATTCTTTTGCTCACTGCCAAGGTACAAAGGACGTTCATTATACGTTCTCAGAGTTGGGTCTGTTTGTAATCATCCGTGGGAGTAGTATTGGTTTCAAAGCAAAAGCACCATCCTGAATACAAGAATCATACAGAATAAAATGGCATTACTTTTGCTATCTTTTGTTGATGATAAATAATTGGTGACTGAGGCAATGTATTTCGGTGGCTTTTCAAAGTGCTTCTGTATTACTCCCTAACTATTTTCATCCATTGCTTTTATCTCTTGGCAGTTATGCAAACTTCTTATCAAATAGTCTGCGAATAAACTGATTTTGAATTTGTAAACAGGTCTGAAAATTGCATACCAGAAAATCCCTGGCTGGACTGCAAGTGGCACAACAAAGAAGTGGGATTGTAAGTCTCTGGTTCACAGCTCACAGCAGCCCTTTCCCTTCTCAAACAAGGCACTCCACACAGCCAAAGTAGAGCGGGACCCTCACTTAAAACCCCTGGTAGTGCTATACAAATAGTAGATATCCTTAGCTATAAACTAATTCTAAGTAGTGTATTGCACCAACACAGGCTTGTGTTAACACTTAATGTAAATAGAGCTGGCTGAATGGTGCAGAAAAAGGATTTCCACAAATATTCATTTAAATTTTAAAACAAATTGATTTCGTGTGTGTGTGTGTTCTGCAGATATTTTAGCACCTGCATGTACTGGCAGGAGTGTTTTGCCAAAACAGTGACTGTTAAATAAATATTACAGGCTATTCACAGAAAACAAACCTAAAATGTGTAATAGTGAGTAGGTGCACTGGAAGGGTGATTCGAAGTGTTACATTTATGCAACAGCTGGGAATACATCCACTGTTAAATATCTGACACCAAGTAGAAATTGTTACTATGGAAGTATAGAGAAATATGGGCACTGTCTTTAAATCTAGGACAAAGAGAGTGGGGCGGGGGGGAAATAGCTTCAGATAATATCTTGAGCCAAGTCAATGGCAGCCTAATTAACATCCAAAAATAAATTCAGTCAGCCAGCTATGGCTGAGGGAGGGGGAATTTAGACATAATAGGCTAGTTTCAGCCAGGAGCAGACAGCCTATTTGCCCAAGATAACAGGTCCGCTACCCCAAACACTGCTTGGCACAGCTGAGGATAGAGGGAGTGGCAAAGGTGGCTTTAAGGTACTGGCCACATTTTAAAAGAAACTTGGGAACAAATCAGTATGGCAATTTTAAAGTAATTTTGGCGTTTTAAAATTGTTTTATTTCTGATGTTAATTCTTCAACTTTCAATCAAAGCAAAAAACAGTTAATTCCTCCACACAAGTGGAACTTTATTTGATGGGAAAGAAAAATATAATAACTAAGGAAGAGAGACTCTGCCGTCCCAAGAATGGATGGACTGCCACACCATATCATCTGTCACCCCAGGCACATGTTTGCTCCGCTGGTGCCTGGAGCCGACCCTGTATGTGAGTATTCTTCCGCTGCACTGATACTGCTGTTTTCTTGTGCTTTATTTTTTTTTTTTAACATTTTTGCCCCAAAATGAGTGGTTCAAATAAAAAACATATGTATTATTTCAACGCCGAGTGGGAAGAATCCTATTGTTTTATTGAAAATAAAGGGAAATGTGTTTGCTTATTGTGCAGTGGTACTGTTGCAGTGCCGAAAACACATCATGTTGAACGCCATTTCCAAACTAACCACGGCTCTTTTGACATTAGCCATAGTTGAGAAAGGTTTGATTTGAGTTAGTTAATTTTTCTTCTATCTGCCCAGCAATCTGTTTTCACTAGACAAGTGGTAACGTCTAAAAGTGCTACTATTGCTTCCTTTAAAATTGCTCATCTGCTCGCAAAGAAAAAAAAACCTTTCAAGATGGTGAATTGTTGAAGGAAGCATTTTTGACTAGTGCTGATTGCCTGTTTCAAGGATTTCCTAACAAGCATGAGATTTCGTCTGCAAAACAAGACTTGCAGTTATCAGACAACACAGTTACGAGGAGGATACATGCAGTTTCAAGCAACTTGCAAACTCAGCTAAAGGATGACTTGGAAATATGTGACTGGTTTTCACTGCAGTTCAATGAGTCAACAGTTATATTGGATACAGTGCAGTTGGCAGTTATGGTGAGGGTGGTATTTAGTGACTTTACCATAAAAGAAGAGTTACTAAAAGTATTTCCTATGAGAGGGCGAACAAAGGGTGAGGACATCTATAATTTAGTCAAATCATACGTAACATCAATTAGTATACCACTACACAAGCTGTCTGTGATCACCACTGATGAGGCACCAGCAATGATGGGCAGTGCCAATGGATTCATTGCACTCTGCAAGAAGAATGAATCCTTTCCGAAAGTTGTCTTATCATTGCATTATCCACCAAGAAGCTTTTGCATCAAAGTTCTTTCTTTTCAACATGTCATGAATGTCGTTATTGAAATAATTTAACTGTGTTTGAGCGAAAACTTTGTAACACTGAACTTTTTAAGGCCCGGTTGGAAGATGTTGATGATAAATAATCTGATCTTATCTTGCACACAAAAGTATAATGGCTGAGCAAAGGTAAAGTTCTTGCATGTTTTTTAAGCCTAATTGAAGAGATCAAAGAATTTCTGAAGTCCACAAATCAGAACTTCGAGCAACTAGTTAATGGACTTGGCTTTTCTTGCCGACATCACTGACAAATTGAACATTTTAAATCTTGAGCTCCAGGGAAAAGAAAAACGTGGCTCAAATGATACGTTCTGTAAAATTATTCAAAGCAAAACTGATCTTGTGGATGTCACACATATGAAGACGAAGTCTCTCATACATTTCCCAAGTATGAAGAAAAAGGTACGCGACAGTCATTTTAACCCATCACCATTTGTTATCCACATTCAAACACTTCTGGAACAATTTGAAAAGAGATTTCAACAGTTCACAATCATTGAGCCTGTAGTTGCCTTTCTTGTGAATCCTTTTACTTGCCAAATAGAAGTAACAGAAATGGTTCCATCAATTGCGAGTCTCAGTCAAGTAAGAACAGAAGACGTGGAACTGGAGATTTTGGACCTTCAAAATGATATTGTTCTAAAATCCTATGCAACAGATGAAAACTTTTGGAATTTGGTTGACCAAAAAAAAGTTTCCTGCCTTAAAAAATGTAGCATACAAAATAAAATCTTATTTTGGTTCCATTTATCTATGCGAAGTTCTGTTTTCAATAATGAACATCATAAAATCAAAATACAGATCTCGGCTTACAGATGCCCATCTTGACAATTGCTTATGAACGGGACTATCCTCCTACTCTCCCAACTACAAAAAATTGGCCAAAGAAATGCAGTGCCAAAAATCACACTGACTTTTTATTAGAAAAACCACATGAATTAATGATACCTATTTTCCATTAAGTGCTGATGAGCACATATGATTAACTTGTGTTTCACTTTTTTTCATATTTGTTAGTTAGTTTGTTTGTTTTTTAATTGAAATCCAGATACAAGTAACAATACAAAGAATAGTTTTTAATGCACCATAACTGGCTATCTATGTTAAACTAAGAATAATAAATATATTTGGACCAGCAGTTCAACAATGTTTTACTTTTTTAAAATAAATAAAACTGTTTATGATATTTATTTTGTAAAAACTCCTTAATTTTTCTTACAGGTAGATAAAAAAGAGCAAATTCACATGGTAAGATGAAAGAGTAATTGCCAAATTTAATTAATATCTTTTTTACATGTAAAATTACCTTTTTTATCTTATGGATGCATATATTCTGTAATATTAAATATGATGATTTTCGTATTATTTAATGTACACATACAAAATAAGCCTTGAAAAATGGTTGGTGCCTGCCAACATGAATGTCTTCTGAAAACATGAATGTGCTACTGGCCACAAAAAGGTTGGGGGCCACTGGTTTAAGTGTTGCAAATGTTCACATCAGGGTTCCCAACTATATAATAATTTAATAATACTGGGCCTGACCGTGGGCAGAAACCTGCCAACCCTCAACCTGATAACTGGGAATTCTTAAGTAATCAGTGTAATTAATGCATAATCTAAAGATCAGGCAACATGGCAAAACTGGCCAATCAGAAGCAATAACATTTCAATACAACATGAGACCAAGTCAAGCCTTTTTGGTGAGCAGAAGAGTTGAACCAGGGCTGCAGGCCAAATGAGGAAAAATAAACAATATAATATGTTACAGTACACATTCGCCCGTGCCCATCCCATTCCAAAATCAGTTTTCCAAGTTCCATAGTGACTCAAAGGATGGGAGGGGACAGTAATTAACCATCTCCCTCTCTGCCAGTGTATCAGGCTGCCTATCATATGAGATATTGGCTGAATAAACTTCTTTGCTATAGACCTGTTCCACACCCATAGGCATCAATGGAGTTCTGTCACTTTCAGTGAGAACAGGATCAAGTTCTAAGTCTATTGCTCTTCAACACTTACTGTATCTTTTTTTTTTTTTTAAGATGTGACTTAGGCTGCTCAGTGGAGATCTGAATCCCAACGCCACTAAGTCTGAGGGTGTTTGGATCCAGGATTTTGGTGCAGTTCCTTCTCTAGGTCATTTAAACAGTGGCTCGGTAATGCTCAGAAATTTAACAAAATTGCAGAACTCTACCCCACAGCTCTTATACTCATTTTCTCACATACGCATTGAAGAGCATGAGAACATTTTCCTCAAAGTATTCACAGGACCAATGGCTCACTTGTACTTTGAGTATGTTGGTTTATGTTTGCTCTTACTTCTTTTAAAGAAGAGCTAATAGCATGGATTTGTGTTTGGTGGCATAGTTGCCAATTCCGTATACTGAGTAAATCAATTGTTGTTGTTCGTCCAGTGTTCCACTAATGATTGCCATGCTACAAAAGTGCCATGTAAATGCCTGTTCTCACTTTCTGGTGACATTGTAAATAAAAAGAGGGCAGCATTATCTCCTGTAAATGTAAACAAACTTTTATCTGAGCAAGTGGCTGAACAAGAAGTAGGACTGAGTGGACTTGTAGGCACTGAAGTTTTACATTGTTTTGTTTTGGAGTGCAACAAAAATCTACATTTGTAAGTTGCACTTTCACAACAAAGAGATTTCACTACAGTACTTGTATGAGGTGAATAGAAAAATACTATTTCTTTCGTTTATCATTTTTACAGTTCAAATACTTATAATCATTCCTCTGGCGGGAAGCAAAATGGCTTTGGAGGTTATACCACTACTCTATCACCATGAATAAGTGTTGAGAGGCTCCACTGCTGTGTTGGGCCCTGATAAGGAAGATTTTTCCCTCTACCCACGTGTATCTCCACAGTGCAAGTCCCAATTATTCAGGCTGTGTGCTAGTGGTCAGGATTTGAGCCACAGTATTTGGCAACTCCAGAAATCAAAGACTTAGCATTTTGACACATTTGTAGCTATAGTATAATGATGCGCTTTGAGAATTGCTCTTCGGTAGGAGTTTGCTCTTCTACAGTCCATGCATATTAGGTCAGGATAAGTGATGTATGAGTTGAAGCCTCTTCAGTCTCTTTTTTCTTTTGAATCTGGAGAAGAATAACCTAACTTGGCTATCTATGCCCTCCTCAAATGAATTAGAGCTGTACTCCTACTTCAGATCTACAGAGCTAAAGTTAGTAGCTTTCTATGTGTCATGTTGACAGTGCAAGCTAGAAGCTGCTGAAATAGTGTTAATTAACAAGTTCAGCACTTAAAAGGGCCAATGGTAAAAATTCCAAGGTTTTCTTCCTTTTCACAGGATTGTTAGAAGGTAACTAATACAACCTGGAGCTGGCAGAGAGGTTTATAGAGCACAGAGGTGCAGGTTCAGTTCTCCTGGGCTAACATGATCCATAAACTAGTGACTAGAAACAGGGCTAGACCCAGATCAGCTGCTGCAGTGGTTAGCAGGTTTCTCAACTTTAACTGTGTAGATGAAGAACATTTCTAAAAGAACTGACTGGAGAACGACCTGCTTTTACACTTGAGTTGGCATCTTTTAAATGCTTAGATTAAAAAATAATATATATTTTGATTTCAGTTACAACGCAGAATACAATATAGATGAAAATGTAGAAAAACATCCAACATATTTAATACATTTCAATTGGTATTCTATTGTTTAACAGTGAGATTAAAATCATCATTAATTTTTATAAATTTTTTTTAGTTAATCATGTGAGTTAACTGTGATTAATCAACAGCCTTAATTCCTACCTCACAGGAAAGTTGTGAAGCACTTAGATAATATGATGACCATAAAAATATCTAGATAGAACAGAATAGTCTTTTGAACATGGCCCTTATTACTGTCTGAAACACCTGAGAGAAAAAAGTAGCTTTAGTTACTTGCCTTTGAAGCTTTAAAAATGGCTACACGTGTTACTCTAGAATGGCAGTTGTGAGTATTTTTGGCCAGACTTAATCTACGTTGCAAGATATTATTTGACTTTTGCACTCTTTAGATCTGGCATGTAAGTAGCTCCCTGATATTCCTATAGATGGCAGTGGTGCACATTCTGAACATGCACATCACCAAAACTTGCATTGTTTGCCCCTTGAAAAATTTGTGGTGTTTGTAGTTTTTGCTATGGGTGATAAATATTTCTTAGAACGCTGCTGAGGAACTCACAGTAGATAGTTTGACTGGTGTCCATCTAATTCCAGCCAAAATTATTTCTTTCCAAAATACCCTAGAAAAGGAAAAAATAGAAGCTGTAATATTGATAAAGTCAAATTGGAAGGTGGGCAGAAGTGAAAATTGAATATATTATATTCGGGCTGCAAAATCCAATCTCTCTTTCTATGCCGTTTCTGTGGGTAACCATACCCCTACCACACAAATAACTGCCTTTTTCTGGCTAACTGCTGTAGAAAGACACACAGCAAAGATGAGTGCCAACTATGCAAAGTTGTATGGATAGCTGGCCAAATTCCAGCTGTTTTAATAATGGTGGGTTGTTTTTTTTTGAGGCAAACACTCTGAAGAGAGAGCCAGCTACACAAATAAACTTTTCATTCTGATTTACTTTAATTTCTTAGATTGCTTGTAGTTTTTCAACTGGATTTACTTTTCTATGAGTGAATTTGCACATTGGGTGGTTCTTCCCAAATGTACACAGCCCTAGTATTAATTTGATATTTTACCAGTCATGCCAGACAAACCCATTTATTGTTGAGAGTGCATTGGAAATTTGCTTGAGGGTTTCCCTTTTTTTTTTTTCTTCCCCCACATCCCCAAGAGATGTTTGATAAGTACAATAATCATACTAGGAAACTAAAATATTCATATATTTTAAAAGTAGGTTCTGTTGCCCAGAAATTAACTTAAATTACATGTCCCCATCTTGGGGGACATAACACCACTAGGGAGGACTTAAAAAGGAACGAGCATTTGCAGTTTAATTACCTATTGTAAAAGCAATTGCTGGAGAAAACCTTTTGTTTTTTACACTTGTGTTACTTCTTCTTTGCTGTCACCTACTTGGTTCCATTGCAACAAGTGATGTACATAAATTTTTAGTATCACCATTAAAAATCTCCTCCAAGGGAAGTGAGCAGAATCAAGAGAAACTCACCTGCACTTGAAATAGCTTTTACCATTATCCTCGGCTGATGCAAGACCAATGTGCATGCATGATGGAGGGGAAAACCTTTGGGGAAAAGGTTTGAGCATCCGACGAAGTGGGTATTCACCCACGAAAGCTCATGCTCCAAAACGTCTGTTAGTCTATAAAGTGCCACAGGACTCTTTGCTGGTTTGAGTATTGACCTTTTTATGGGTTCATATAAACAGCAAATAAAATAATGGAGGGGGAACTCTCAAATGTGTATGATCTTGAGGTAAATTAATTTAATTTGTCAAATTTATGTTCAAGATGTGCATGAGCAGACAAACATTTTGTAAAGATGTATGGATGGGCATGCTCACAGTGGTACATATTATAGAATAATGAAAGAAAAGGATTTGATATAGCATTATCTGATTATCTTGTTCAGGAAAAAATCAAGATGAACCCTATGCAGAGATATTTAATACCACAAATTTAGAAAAGTAGACTTAAGATTAAGCAGGTGCATGCTCATCTAAATCTGCAAAGCCATAAATAACAAAGAAAAACTTGGCTGTATTTAGATCTCATCGAAATCCTTTCACTTCTCACCAGAAAAAATGTAATTCTGGCCATCAACAGCATTGATTAAATGCTGGGTTTTGTGCTATTATATTTGTCATTTTATGAGCCAGTGCTTGCTGCAAAAATAGAAATATTAATGCCTGGGGATGCTGGAGTGTGCTAACTGATATTAGATCTAGCATACAAAAGAACAGTTCAGGAGATACAGGAATCTGGCAGAGTGCCATGTAGAGATGAAAGAATAATCATGTATGATAAGACAGTTACAAATATCCTCCATATGACAGCAATAAAAATTGTTGTCTACATTAATACCTCAGTATTTCAGGATTACTACAAGCCCAGTATTTGGTTAACATTTGGTGAACATTTATGTTCATTTGTATAAAAACTAAAATGTTTGTTTTAATGCTGTATTAATCACCACAAATAGACCAAATTCTCCTTAGGGAAAAAAGAAATCAAATTATTTTCAACTGTTGTGCTCAAGTTTTTCAAACTGACTGGCTAGTCAGGGTAGAAATGTGCATCCCAAATGAGGGATGATTTTGGTTATAATGAACTCTTTCTGTAAAAGGTTACTATTAGATCTTTACAATGTGTGCTACCGATGAGCAAATACTACCTTTACAATTGTCCCCACTGAACATTATTTAACCATGCTCCGAGGTCACTTAAGTCCCTAGTTCAGATAATAATAGTTCTCTGGACACGCAAGTCACACTCATCACCTATTCTGCATGCTTTGGCAGATTTTTATGGTAGTCAGCAGGGAAACTCATGACTTCAGGCACCCTAAAAACACAGGCCCCTAGCACTTTAACTAAAGGAGACTCTCCCAAAGGTGCAGTATAGTTAACAGGGTTTACAGTACACCACAGGCCAGCCACAGAATGCTAAAAAAAGGTTGTGCTCACTGAACCAGCATGATGTTGCAAGTGGTAAGCCTTGTTTGGAGAGGATTGTTGACAGGTGTTGGCACTGCAGTTGATTCTGAATGAACAAGAACAAAGGAAAGGGGCAAATCATGTTCTCCTTTCCCCACCTTCTATCAACATTCCAGACTGTTTATTTGCCTTTAGGGTGACCAGATGTCCTGGTTTTATAGGGACAGTCCTGATTTTTGGGTCTTTTTCTTATATGGGCTCGTATTACCCCCCACCCCCATCCCGATTTTTCACACTTACTGTCTGGTTACCCTATTTGCCTCCATTCCAATAGTCTCTGACACCAATATCAAACTTTATCTGCCTCCTACACTGAATGTCCATGAACACAATGCCTCCTGTTACTAAGTGAGGCAGGCTGTATTAGGACTCAGTGCAGTCTCTTCTCTCACTGGCAGGAAGCGCTGCATCCAGCCAAGTGGCTTCAACTTGGCACACGTGCAGGATAGGCAGTTGCATTAGTTGCTACAGTGTTGACCCCAGAAAAGCTGGCAGGATGGAAGCACCCACCAGAAATTGGCTGTAGTTGACTCAATGTTTGAATTGATGCATCTCACTCTTTCATTTGCCCCAGTGTAGATGGCAATAATGTTCCTCCAGATTATATTATACACTGACTTGGGACACGGTGGAGTAGTGCATTCCTTTTGCTGCAGGACAATAGCTCAGATGATGCTGAATGCAATTTTTATTTACAGAGCTTCTATTTCTGACCAGGGGGAACAGAGTATCTTTTCAGCTGCTTTGCAAAATGCAAACCAGGGTTTGAACTTTCTGTTAAGATGAATGTGATGTTGAATTCAAATCCTATCTTGCCTTCAAACCTCGTAAGTAAGTAAGTAAGTAGCCAAGAGAATGGTGAAGGGAGCGGGGAAATAGAAAGGCAAGCAAGAGATACATCTAGGGAATGATGATTTTGAAAAGAGGAATAAAAGGAAAAGAAAGAGGAAGAAAGATGTGACAGGGTTGTAAACTGTTGCTACAATGCTATAATTAGCATTAGAGAAGTTAATTTAGGGCAAACATTCCCTCCTGGTGCCATAAAAAACATATGCTCTGCCATCTGCTGAAGTTGTCCCATAAGCAAAATTAAATCCACACCTGGATGTGGTCATCTTTAATAGCTCTCTTAAAGAAATATAGTTTGTTGTAAACAACTACACTGTCAGATCAAACGTTCAAGATGATTGTAATGCCACCCACCCACCTCAATGGGTGGGAATTTTGATGGGGCCACCCAGGGCCGGTGCAAGAATGTTTCACGCCCAAGGCGAAACTTCCACCTTGCGCCCTCCCCCGTCCCCGAGCTCTGTGGCGGCTCCCTGCCCCCCCTGCCCTGAGGTGCTCCCCCACTGCGGCAGCTCCCCCGCTCCGCCCTGAGGTGCCCCCCCCGCCATGGCAGCTCCCCAGCCCGGGGAGCCGTGCGGCAGCTGCCCGCCCCAGCTCACCCCTGCTCCACTCCTCCCCAAGCATGCCGTAGCCGCTTCACTTCTCCCACCTCCCAGGCTTCCGGCGCCTAAGCTGATTGGTGCCACAAGCCTGGGAGGCAGGAGAAGTGAAGCAGCGACAGCGTGCTCAGAGAGGAGGCGGGGCAGGGGTGAGCTGGGGCAGGGATGAGCTGGGGCAGGGAGTTCCCCTGTGTGCCACCTCCCCCCTTACTTGCTGCAGGCGGCCCTCCCCGCACCCCCCTACCCCAGCTCCCTCTGCCTAAATGCTGGCGGCGACGGAAGATCCAGCCGCCGCGGTCGCTGCCGAAGAAAATGCCACCCCCCAAATCCTAGAGCCCTAGGCGACCACCTAAGTCACCTAATAGGTTGCACCGGTCCTGGGGCCACCATGATTGGGACAGCCCCAGTAGAACGGGGAAGGATGAACACGCAGAAGTAGCCCTTCCCCCTCCAGAATCTGGCTCCATGATTTAAGCAACAGAATAATCCATCAAGGCCCCCTTCTTATGCGGATACAACACCCTGCAATGCATTATATTGTTATCTTGATGAAACAGAGCAGAAAGAGGTTCCTCATTGCTTGGGCTAGTTAGGGTTTAAATTAACGAAAGGGGAGGGTGAAGGGCTACCTCTCGGGGGAAGGGCTACTTCTGCAACTCATGGGCCAGCTGGGAGAGGAAGGGAGCTCAGTGGTCTGTCACCCTCCCCTTTCGTTAATTTAAACCCTAACTAGCCCAAGCAATGAGGAACCTCTTTCTGCTCTGTTTCATCAAGATAACAATATAATGCATTGCAGGGTGTTGTATCCGCATAAGAAGGGGGCCTTGATGGATTATTCTGTTGCTTAAATCATGGAGCCAGCCAGAAAGAACCTGCTCCCTTGCTGGATTCTGCTTCATTAAAGAAGTGAAACTGTTCTGGCTCAGAGACTTGCTTTTGGTGAATTACTTGTTGTAAGCACTGAAAATAGTTTTTTGGGGGGAAAAGAGGGACTTTTGAAAACAAAATTATCTGGTTTTTTTTATAAGGCATAAAATAAAGCCAAAAACAAAGGGAAGAGTTGGAGAGAAATGTGGGAATAATTTTTGGAAGGGACGAAAAATGTAAAAGGATCCACAGGAATAGACTTGTACTGTTAAATATCCTTTACTAACAGGCATATCAATAGAAAACGTAAATAAAAGCCATAAGTTGCCATTATCTCTGTCTAGACTTGCTAATATTTGTCAGTTTTACTGCTCAGTCAAACCAAATAGCTTTTATATTTTACTTCCTTATACAGTAGAGTTTTATGGTTAAAACTTGTTACCTTGTCTTTACACCCGCTGTGCTGACAGGTGGAGCCTAGTTTTGCCACCTTTCCTGACACTGAATAGAAACAGTCCATGGATAGTGTCCATTAAAGGCACTTGAACTCTTCTCAGTGTAAGTACTGTATAGGCAGCAAAACTGAGCCCTTGGTAAACAATGCAAATTGTGTGGGGGAGGTAATTTAAATTTCAAATATTTTAGCCCCTGATCCTGCAAAGATTTGAGCAAATGCTTAACTTTATACACTATGAGGATGCTCATACTTTGGGCAGTCCCATTTTAGTCAGAGAGCATAAAATAAGCACATGAGCAAGTCTTTGCAGGATTGGGACCTTAGTTTAGAGGCACCCTGTTCTGTTGGAGAAAAGTGGCATAATTAGGATACATCTCGTATACTCTAAATATGCTGGGCCAGATCCTTGTCTGTTTTAAATTGCAGCGCTCCACTGAAGTCAATGGAGTTTATGCTGACTTATGCAAGCTGAGGATCTGGCTTAGTATGTTAAAATATATATAATATATGAATACTCAAGGAGCTGACTTGGGAGATATTTGAGCCAATAGTGATTATCTTTGAAAAGTCATGGAAGACGGGAGAGATTCCAGAGGACTGTACAGGGATAAATATAATGCCACCTATAAAAAGCGAAATAAGGACAACCCGGGGAATTACAAACAGTCAGCTTAACTTCAGTATCTGGAAAGATAATGGAGCAAATAGTTAAGCACCTAGAAGATAATAAGGTGGTAAGCAACAGCATGGATTTGTCAAAAACAAATCATGTCAAACCAAACTAATAGCGTTCTTTGACAGTGTAACAAGACTTGGGGAGAGGAGGGAAGCAGTAGATGTGGTATATCTTGACTTTAGAAAGGCTTTTAATACTGTCTCACATTATCTTCTTGTAAACAAACTAGGAAAATATAATCTAGATGGAGCTACTATAAGGTGGGTGCATAACTGGTTGGAAAACCATTCGCAGAGAGTAGCTGTCAGTGGTTCATAGTCAAGCTGGAAGGGCATATTGAGTGGGGTCCTGCAGAGATCAGTTCTGGGTCTGGTTCTGTTCAATATCTTCATCAATGAATTAGATAATAGCATAGCGAGTATACTTATAAAACTTGCAGACGATACCAAGCTGGGAGGGGCTGCAAGAGCTTTGGAGGATAGGATTAAAATTCAAAATGATCTGGACAAATTGGAGAAATGGCCACAAGTAAATAGGATGAAATTCAATAAGGACAAATGCAAAATACTCCACTTAGGAAGGAACAATCAATTGCACACATACAAAATGAAAAATGACTGCCTAGGAAGTAGTACTGCTGAAAGGGATCTGGGGGTTATAGTGGATCACATGCTAAATATGAGTCAGCAGTGTTACACTGTTGCAAAAAAAACAAACATCATTTTGGGCTGTATTAGCAGGAGTGTTGTAAGCAAGACACGAGAAGTAAGCAAGTTCTTCTGCTCTACTCCACACGGATTAGGCCTCAACTGGAGTATTGTGTCCGGTTCTGGGCGCCACCTTTCAGGAAAGATGTGGACAAATTAGAGAGTCCAGAGAAGAGCAACAAAAATTATTAACGGTCTAGAAAACATGGCATCTGAAGGAAGATTGAAAAAACTGGGTTTGTTTAGTCTGGAGAAGAGAAGAGTGAGAATAGACATAACAGTTTTCAAGTATGTAAAAGGTTGTTACAAGGGGGAGGGAGAAAGATTGTTCGCCTTAACCTCTGAGGATAGAACAAGAAGCAATGGGCTTAAACTGCAGCAAGAGCAGTTTAGGTTCGACATTAGGAAAAACTTCCTAACTATCAGGGTGGTTAAGCACTGTGATAAATTGCCTAGGGAGTTTGTGGAATCTCCATCATTGGAGATTTTTAAGAGCAGATTAGACAAATCCCTGTCAGGGATGGTCTAGAAAATACTTACGCATGAAATGTTATCTGATAGAGCTCATGGCAAAGAGGACCCAAAGATTAGAGATGGATGATAGAATTCAGACAGGGATTTGAAAGTATAATACAGGACAACAGAGAGGAGGTAGCAAAGACAACTCAAGATTTGCAGATACTTGCTGAACAAAAGGACCTGATGGGCAGTTGACCCATGAAAGAACCTGACCACAAGAACAAGGCAGAGGAAGAGACTGGATAGTGGAGGTGAAATATAGTTGAGTAATAGGTTTGCTGCACTAGAGAACATGGAGGAAAAACAGGCAGAAGATGGGGTGGCAAGGAAGAAAAGACGGGAAGCCAGTCCCAACAGAAGAGAAGAAGAGACAAAGGAGATAGGCTCTGGTCTCAGACTAAGGAAAAATGAGGATGATATACAGGGGACTGTGAGAGAGAACATAAGACGGATTCATACCAACACTGGAAGAGTCAGGTCTATGTGATTGGCTGCTCCATACTAAGAAGAATCAACAGGCCTGTCACCAGACCATATCTGGAGAACAAAAGAGTGTGCTGTATGCCAGGGGCAAGGATATGAGATGTGGACATAAGGCTAACAAGGATTGTGATGGGAATGGGGGAAAGTGCTACATGTCAGGACAAATTACACTGCTAGATTCCTAATGGAGCAGATGAAGGACAACTATGTTAGGCTGGTAAGATGCTTTAAAGAAGATAAAGAAGGGATGATCGACCATTGGGACGTCTTCACAGGTAGAAGACTCTTCTCAATTGATGGACTCCACTTGAGCCCCTTGGGAATAATCTTCTGGGATCAAGGCTAGCACAACTATAAGATGGGCTTTCAACTGGGAAATGAGCTGAGAAGGATGGGAGAGACTCATGTAATCTCCATGCCTGGCTTCAATACACAGGAGCAGAAAAAATTGTACAAGACAAAGATGGACCCAGCCCCAAGGCATTTACAGTCTTAGGGTTTATCATCCCTACAGTGTTAGCTCAGGTTATAAGTCAAGTGTTGCCCCTAATTTACATCCTGTCCACACACACAAATGTCCAGCTTGAGTGTGGTGGTGCTTTAAACTCAAACTAGCTGACCTGTCAGCGAGTGTGGCTTGAAGCTTGAATGCTGCTGATGCTGGAGTTAGTAATGCAGTGGAATGCAGCTACTCTGTGCTGCTAATATAAACCCCCTGTGATCTTGATCCAATCATTTGTTGCAGTTTGTGTGTTGTTTTGCAGTGAGAACAGTCACATTTGGGCTAGGCTAGCTCAAGAGGAGTTAACCTGAGCTAACACTGCAGTGAAGACCAGCTCTAAAAGACAGACACGAATAGCAGAAGTCACACAGGGCCATGAGAGGTGTTAAAAATGTTATTTTATTTGGTCTAGTGATTTCCTGCCCCTTCCCTACTGTTGAGACGTTCTCTCTCTTTTTTTAATCTGTTTGCTATGGATAGGAGTGGGAGCTGCTTTTTACTGTTTTGTAAATATATTGCCTGTGTTTGTTGGGGGGGTTTCTAGATAATTTTCTCTTTGTGGACTTCTTTGTTTGTCTATGTGATCTTGGCCATGAGTAAAGCTAGTTTCAAATTTGGTATATGCATTACTAATACTCTGTGTACTTAGAAGTGTCTGATTTAGATGTGAAAAAATCATAAAAATGTTATTTTATGATTCATTAAACTTTCTGTTGACACTCTGAGATGCAACAAATAGGAGTACATGAAAATTGCTTATAAGAGACTATTAATTGCTCTGTTTCTGAGAAATCTGTTTAGAAAGTGACCTGTTAGTGCTTTTTCCCCTGTGATAGCGTTCAGCTTTTCACTTCTTACGAAGTTTAATCAACCAAATTGGGCAGAGTTCTAGGACATGGTTCCTGTGGTGACGCTCAAGTTTTAAGTGAGTGTTTTTGACAGGCCATAATGTATGTTATGAATCCTTTCCTTTTTCTCCTCGGAAAAACGGAGGTACAAATATGGACCAACTTTGCAGTACAAAATTTTATTTCTGCTTGAATGAAATTTTGAATGAATTAGCTTTTTCTAACTTTACCCTGGGTGTAAAATGTGGACAAATACTAGCTGGACTAACTGTCATGCACATGTTCAGTATTATAAATGGAGCTGTCACTATTTTAATGTTCTGGAAGAAAATTAACTACAGTGCTTATATTATCTCTCTTGTAATAAAATGTGTTGCTAATTTTTATTATGCTGATATATTAAATGCATTTACGTGGTATACATAACAGATCTAAGAAAAGAGATTGTTTTTGATGAAAATGGTGGTCAGTTATTTACAATATTATGGAAACAATATTTGTGAGATTTTGCTATTATTTCTAATACAAGGTAAAATTATTACTAATGGCTAATTCTAGAGTTTTCAAAAAGAAAATCCCTTTAAAAGGGGAAACTGCAACTATGAGTTTTTACAACTGTAGCAAAATGTCATCCATTTCTTACCTGTTGCCGTTTGAAAGAAACACACAAACAAAATTCTTGCAGTTATAGTGATGAGTGGAGACACTTGAACCAGTAGTAGATTTAAAAAAAAAAATCAGAGAAGGGAAATTTTTAAGTCCATGGTGGCCCTTTAAGCAGGGGCAAGATATAGCCCCAATAGCAGTCAACCTCAGAGCCTGGGTAAATAGCCTGGTGTGATTATCTTCCTGTTCTTTGAAAATGGCATATTATCCTGAAAAGGAACAGAGAGGGGGGCTGATTAACTCAGTGAAGCAGAGTACTGCTGATGCTTCAGAGCATCTTGCAAAGGCAGGTCATTAGCCCTACTTTTTTCCACCTGGGGAAACAGAGACTTGCCCAATGTCATCCAGTAAGTCAGTGGCACAACCAGGTGTGGCAAACCGAGGTATAGAACCAATGTCTTCTGAGTCCTGGGCACACAGCTTACCTGTTGAGCCAGGCTGCCTCTCAAAAACAGAAGTTTTAAGTGTTGAGCACCCACAGGTCCCCCTGCCTTCATGAAGAGTTGCAGGTGCTAACACTCCACTAAAAAATGAATATGCAGTGACAAATTTCAGTTTGAATTCATTGCATCAGTGTTCTGTTTTGCAATGGGACTCCATAGACATTTCATAATGCTAAGACTTTTTTTCATAGGGACACCAATCCAGATCTTTGCTATTGGATAAACTGCCTTCCAAAGGACACGTATCTAAAGATAGTGTGATTGCCTAACGTGGTGTGCTATTAGTGACTATAGCTTGTGTATTTGGCACACACATATCATGGAAGCTTAGAAACTAACCATACACCAACATAATGAGTTTACAGCACTTCTTACACTAAGGAAGATTCCTATAGGATTGGAAAGTTTGGAAGGAAGGGCTTAGAAAGAGCTACATTCAAAGGAACTTAAGTATTCTAGATCAATTTCCCTCACCCCCAAAATATTTATCTCTTTCAAAGCAATCTGTATAAAGAGCCTGACCTTGTTTTTTCTAGCTCTCTAGTTTCTGTAGTGCTTATGAGGATTAGCTCATACCAAGCTCAGAGGAGTCAGCTGCCAATGTGAATGTTGCATTACTGGGATGTGCAGGTGCATGCTGATCCAGTCCCAAAGACCTTTTAAGAATTGAGAGAGCCCACATTATGCAGTCCCCAAAATCATTTGCTGAGATCCAGTGACAAACAAAAGCAAATGCAGGCATCTCCAGAAGAAGGAGTGGGTTTGCACTACTACCTTCAGTCCCAGAACAAACAGAGCTAGTACTAGGGATATGCAGAGCATGTGATGGTTTGCAGCACCCCATAGTCCTGTCTGGTGACATCAGGAGCAGAATGAGGTGCAACCTCAGGCTTACAACAGCTATGGGGAATTGCCAAGTCCCAACAAGGAGGAACAATACCCCCTACTCCCAGCCAATAACCTCTTCTCTCCTCACCATCCTCAGGCTGTCTTCAGTCAAGAAGGAGGAGCTAAGCAGAGGGAATGCCTTGTTCTGACCATCCATTGCAGAAGCACTGAGACATTGGTGAGGACAGCACACAGCATCGTCCAAGGGATTGTGGAGGAGGAGAGGAAAGGAGGGCAGGAATGTTGAAGGAAAGTGACTGAAAGGCAAAGTGGGACCAGATGGAATGCTGATACCTGTGTGTTTACAGAGTAAGGAAAGAGTTGGGGTGAGAGCAAATGAGGGGAAATAGGGTAAGTGTAAATGCAGAGACAGGGGAAATAGGGTAAGTGTAAATGTGGGGTACAGGGGGAAGTATCTCAAAGTTTGGAATTTATTTCCCTGAAATTGACTTTTTTTTCTATACAGAAATGTGGCTTCTCCCCTAGGCAGGAGGGTGCCGTGGTTACAAATGTTTAAGGTTTTTCGTTAGTTGACATTATATAGGTTAGGGGAATAACTTTAAAATTGCAGTGATGTCATATCTTGTTGTTCAGTGGAAAGACAAGAAAAGGTTACTGTGGTTATTTGTGGTTATACCTACTGGTGAATTTTTCGGGGAATTTGAAGTAGCCTTATATTTTTAAGTGCCTCGTTGTGGTTAGTGTGATATTGGTGTTAGTGACAGTCCTTATTGCAATAGGCTGAAACAACATATATACTTAAGAGCTCAGGAAGGACTTGAAAATGGGATTCCAACATTTTTTTAAAGATACTGCTTTACATGCAAAACTCTACCTCTCTGGAAGCCTAGCTTCAGAATGATCCGTCCCATTATCATAAAGCTGGACAGCTTTAAATACAAAATGCTGATTTTGAAAAGCTTGTATCAGTAGCCTTTTGTTTTATAAACTATTAAACCAGTGTGCAGAAGGCTGTCACTGACCATTTGTTCCACTGGTTGCTGAATGAAGAATTGAATAGTAGGCATTTAATTTACCTATAGTAGAGAGAGTAAAGATGGAAAAGTCTAGAGTATTGTTGCAGAGGTAGAGAACAAGATGCTTCGGTTATGAACAGCTTGTGCCTCAGTGAGGTCTGTTTATGGTGTGTGGACAAACGGACTGAAAGAAGAGACTGATGCTTAATGAAATCATCAAAGCTATTATAAAAGACTAAAATACCTCTAAATTGTTTATATCAATCCAGCTCAGGGTGCTAGTGAAAAAATGCTAACATCTGATGGCTGTTCTACCTATGTGAAATGAGTTTGATAGTGTCAGTCCAGTGCTCGATGGACAAGTGTCCCCATCACAAGATGGGCTACCATAAGTTGTTGGCAATGGAATGGCTAGCCATGGTATGGCTATGTAAACTGAACTACCCACTAACCAATAGAGTAGTTCATCCAGGTAAGTACTGAGCTAGAAGGGCAGGGAGAAGCTTACACAGGTGGAACAGAGACACCGCCAGTACATTTGATTGAGAAATTCAGCCTGCAGCACTGACAATCCAGAACCCTCTCCCCCCCCCCCCCATATGGGTCATGGAGGCTTGAAGTAAGAGCAATTAAGCAAGGACTTTAAAAAAAGAAAGAAAAAAGACAGCAATAACATTGCCAAATTTGTCAAAAGAGATGGAACTTTTTAAAAAGTGAATTGATGAAATGTGCCAGATAGCTCTAGAGACTGAAGTCCTCTGACTAAAAGTCAGGTATAGCTCAGACAGTGGCAGTGAGTGTTTATTCTGCCCCACCAATGTGCTTCCTCCTTTACCCAGCTGAGTGATGTAGCTATAATACTGCAGTTGGGACACACCTAGTTTCAACTGTCACATAGAGTGCATTTTCCCTTCCAAAATAACTCAGAAGGTCAAAACAATACCTAACAGAAGATCATTTTTTTTCTGCAAGAATGATCCTGTACTTTGTACTTGACACTTTAAAATAAAGGTTAAATTGTGCCAAATATATTGGGAGAGAAGATGTCAGGGCTCAAAATGGAAGGTCATCCTATCACCATTTATCAAGCCCACAGCCCGAGTGCCAAATAGCCCACTTAAACATCAGTACAGAGGTGGAAGGAAGTGTTGCTCTAAGGATCCACACTTGGAAGAGTTCAGTTTAGCAGGAAAAATGAGTAGCTGATAGGGGTAAGTTAAAGTAACTGCCTATGCAGACCCAAATCCAGCCTTGTGTAACTTCACTGATTTCATGAATTGGACCCAAACACTATAACTTGCAGCTTCTTTGGATCTCTCAACATAAAGTGTAACCAGATCAGACTGCCTTACATCTTCCTCCTGATGTGTTAATTGTACCATCTTATATATCAACTCTGAATTTGGCACTGAGAGTTTTGGAAGCAGAGGTCTTTCGTGTACGATAAATATATAGATGTAAAGTCAGGAGCCACATGTGTCATCCTTCACCCACTTCATGAGACTCCTTGTAACTGTTTCAGGATATCCCTTGACCCTCAATGATGGTGTTTCATATCCTTTTTTGCCCTTAAAATACACATCATCTTTATTATTTTTCACAAAACAGGTGAATTCTCATCCCCTTTCTCACAACACTTTGTTCTGAAGAAATCATGAACAGAGACTTTTATAGAACTCTCAAGATACCACACTCAACAGTGATTTAACTTCTCCTACTCTAGCCTTCCTGCCCCACAGTCCTTATCTAGATGTACTCATTAGCAAAACCTATTAAAAGCAACCAAATTAATACACTTTTAATAAGAGGATGTTGGTTAGTGACAGCAACACTGGGAGTCTGTCAGGTGGTCAGATATTATTAAAATATTTACCAAAAGAAAAGGAAACTGCAAAATAAAGAACAGGATACAGGACTAAGATCAGCCTTGTTCAGGATTCTAAGATATTGTGGTTGGAAACACCTTGCAAACTTTAAGGATGTGTAGTCACTTTTCCTCTGCTACTTTTCCCCAGTATTTATCTTGAAATTCAAGTAATGTCTTGAACATCTGATCACTCCGTCCCTTCCACTAACTGCTCACACTACAACAGATTTTAAGGTCTATTTTTGAGCCTGCAACACTTGCACGTCTCTCCAATGAAAGGAGTTTATACAATTAAAAATAATATCTTGTATGTATGTAAATCAAAAGTTGTATTGAACTTACTTTTCTCCTCCTAAGATTTTCATTCTGAAAGCCAAACTAGAGTGGCTGTTTCCTGAGCCATTATGAGAATGTTTTAAAACTGTACGACCAAAATAATGTGTCCTAAGCAAATATGCCAATGTTATTGATATATATGGTAAATTTTCTTTATTTAATAATCATGGAATAAAGTTAGTTCATCCAGGATGAGACATCCTCCCACAAAAAATTCATAAAATATAATTCCAATTATTTTAAGTTCAAAATAATGATATTCAAAAGTATGCCCCCAAATTAGAATTCCTCTTTTAAAATTATTTTTTTCCTCTGAATTTCAGAAATATCTCTATCCCCATTCCCATTTAGATAATGAAAGTTTACCTGCATTTCATTTGACAAAACTGGTCTGACTGGACCTCATCTGTATTAGGAACTGTAGTATTTTGAAAATTACTTTTGCAATGCTGTCCATAAGCTAAAACCAATCAGAATCAGGACCTCTTGTTTATCAGTTTTAATTAAGACATTTCCTAAAATTGATTCCGTTAAAAGGGGAACTACATTATGGCTTCATGTTCTCCAAGAATGTATCCACCTGGCTGTTGGAGAATAACAATGCAAATCACAAGAAGTGAGGAGTTAGGACAGGATCAAACAAAGAACTTTTTTTTACACTGACATTTCAGCAGATGACCCTCTTCTTGCTCACGCTTGCTCTCCCAAATGCTAGAAAAGGGGTATAAAACTGTAACTAAGTAATTACTGTGGGTTTCTTCTTGTCTCCTTTGACCGCTAGTCCACTTGCTGTGGGAGGATACACTAAATTGGCCTCTTACATTCAGTGACTTCCATTGGTCGCTGAAGATATGCAGGGCTGGGACTGCTGACTGAATGCAGCAGAGAATGCATCCACCAGATAGAAAGGAAGGAAAAAGAAAATTGCAACAATTACATCAGCAAAGACCCTTTTAGCGTGACTGATGGATTTCATTCTTCCAGACAACAAAATGGAACGGTAGTATTGATTTATTTTTTTTCTTGACTGTCTCCTACAGAGTTCGTGAATGAAGTCTACTAACAGCATTCATAAACCTTCCAGTATCACTGCTCCTGCAATTAGCAACTAAGCTTGTAGTGCAGTAGTGGGTGAAGCTAAGAGTTTGTTCTGTACACACACTGGACTTGCTTCATTTCCCCATCCCTTTCATCTTTGCTTGTCCACTCTCCCTCATTTATATTCTGCTATTCTTTCTGTTCTCCGTCCTGCTTATTTCAAAATCAAAATTTTGATTGTAGTCAGGTTTTTTGTCAAGCTCAACAAAAAAAGCAAAAGAGAGATTTTAATTTTTTTTAAAGAAAACTTTCATGAACATGTAGTTATATTGTTGGACTACCTCTATTTCTCACCTGAAGCCCCAGTTCTATGTTTGTGATATTACAATTAGTTTGCTGAGGATGTAATTATGTCTGTGGGTGAGGAAAAAGCACCAAGAGAAGTGAAATTCCTAAGCAATGAAGAGGCTGTTTTCATGCAAGAGTCCCAGAGGTTAAAAAAGGAGGGACAAAGTACAAAGAAATTATTACATAAAAGCTGGAGTGTTTCTAAAGAAAATGTTTTTTAATTTTCTGTTGGTCACTTAGTGCCTGTCAGTTACTAAAACGTTTCCACTTACGCTGACAACTTTTATAATAATCTCATGTTGGCAAATAACATGCAGGACCATTGACACCTCTTGCTGAATACAATCTTGGCAGAGCCTGAGGTAGTGTTAAGAAAAATGTTGAATGTTATGCCCTAGTTTCAATTTAACTAACGGGGGGCGGAGGGGAGGTGAACCAACCCGTAACAGGAGGCTCTTTATGTGTCTTTAATTAAAATAAGAGGCAGCTTGGTTCCATAATTCCGCTGTCTGTATCCGGCATAGATGACAATCTATGTATGTGTTCAGCTTA
Source organism: Mauremys reevesii (assembly GCF_016161935.1). Lineage (NCBI taxonomy): Eukaryota > Metazoa > Chordata > Testudines > Geoemydidae > Mauremys > Mauremys reevesii. The sequence continues at coordinate 32,589,009 of NC_052629.1, read as the reverse complement.
TCAGGAAAGATCAAGCCCTCACCAAACCCTCCCAGTGGCCATGTTTATAACACATGAAAAAATAGGAAGTTAGGGAGGTGAGCCGAGAACTTGAAAACTCATTGAAAGGGCAAGCTGGATATTAGGTGTTTGTGGTAAAATCCTCAAAATATACATCTAAGGTATGTGTCTCTCCTGAATAAATACAGACTGCCTGTGATTTCTCTTCTCTCATTATATGCAATAAAGTTACAATCTATCTGCAAAGAAACAAACCCTGAGCAACTCAGAGTTGGGGGGAAATGGTATTCAGATATGTGTGACTGATGAATTTTCATTGTTTGCTAGGAACCCATTATTAAGTGACAGAATAGTCTGTTATATAAACCAAACATCTGAAAAAAACAAACTACACTGAACATATTGGTGGGGGACACCATAGTCCCTGATTTTGAATATGTGACCAATTAAATTCTGAAAATGTCATGTTTTAGCTGAATTGATTAGCAGTTACTGAGTCTTTTATTTTAATGAGTGAGAATTTACAGAAGGTGGGGGAATTCTTATGCATTTCATAAACCAAAATATCCTGTTACTCATTTTGATCTCGAAACAAAGAATAGTCTGTCAAATTCCACTTTCTTACCCCTCAGACAGAAATCTTTTCTAGGCTTGCCAAGAAAGTATACTAGTGTACTACCCCCAGTAAACAAATCTTTTACTGATATTCATGTTTTAAAATATATTTTTTGGTAATTGTTACAACTCTTAATAAAAAATGTTTTGGCTGCTCAGATAAGTTTGTTACAGTTGAAAAAGAAAGATGCAGCTTAAAAACTCCTGGATACCTGCTTTCTAGGATCATGTGTATATGGATTCTTCACTCCAAATGATAGTGTCACTGGGCGCTTCTACAGAAGGGACACATGAGGCAAAAATACATTCATGCTACTTATGTGGTAGCCCAGTACAGCAAAAATACCCTGTTGTACACTGCCATTTAGATTATGTATTGTGAAGTTTACAGCTATCTTAAGTGCTGTGGGCTGTGTCTTCTTGAATATATGCTGTGGAAGGCATTGAACCTTAGTGATAAAACAAGTCTTTCTTCAAAAATCTCTGGGCCAACCTGTTGCCCCTGCCATGTAAAAAGCCATGAGAGGTAATTTCTTCTGCAAGCGCCTCCATCAGGAGTCTCTTGTGCCTCTCACCCTAAACTTTTGGTTGGTGGGGTTTGCCTCCTGCAGCTTTTCCCCCTGGCATCCCACTGGAAAAGGCATGGGAGGTCTGCTTTCAAATTTGGTGGATCCCTGGAAATCCACAGCACAGACATCCATGTACAGCTGCATGGAGGCCCAATTGCTCCAGCCTCATGTACACAAAATCCTAGCAACATGGCTGCATTGGACTGGGCATGGTGTCCAGGTTACCCAGAAAAAGTAACATGGCTTGAGCTTGGGGGCTACTATCTTTCTGGACAAATTCTGCAGGGCTAGAGGGGAGTTGGTATGTAAACACCACCTCTCGGCCCGGCCCTGCCCAGTCCATGCTTCTCCCCATCATGGACGTGAGATGCTACAGAGAGGACTCTGTGAGATCTGAAAAGGGGAACAATGTTGTGGGGATGGCTGAGCCCCCATGTTGTGTGGGAAAGGGGGTGATCTGCACATGAAAGATTCATCTGACACACCTCAAGAGGGCACAAACTGGCCCTTCATCCCAGCAAGCAATCATATGGGTTGCAGTCTCAAGCTTTTATGATTGCTAAAAGGTGTGGCATTCACAGTGTTGCTTGTTCTGTATCCTCAGCTGAGTTAGACTTCAGATTTAAACAAAGCAGAGTAACTGGCACAGAGAATTCACTTTTTGCTGGCAAAATAAATATTTACATCTGACTATCCAGCTTTCTCCTGGCTGGCCAGTTAGCATTCACGAATTTATTAGTATGCTTGGTTTGATCATGTAACCCCTTTAAACTTCAAATGGTACCTGATTATGTGAGCCACTGAGCTCTTCAACTTCCATTGATTTCAGCAGGAGTTGATGGCTCTCAGCATCTTTCAGTATTGGGCCCTTGTTCAGATAGGATGGGAGCATAGACAAGAAATCCAAAATGCATATTTCTGTTAGGGTCACATCTCTATCCCTAGAAACTACAATAGTTTGAGTTTGCACAGAGAAGGGCTAAACTCCAGTTTAAGGGTTCCTCACCCACTTAGGTTACACAGACTAAAGTAGTTTGCATGAACTTTGAGAGAACTGTGGGATATGAAATCTGCACATGAACAGGGTGTACAGAGGGCAAAATCCTGCTTGCCTTACTAGTGCCAGTGCTAGCCCATTGGGGGCCCTAAGCAGGAATATTCCCCCCCCCCAAACATATAAACAGTGGGGGGGGCTTGAGCTGCTTAGGGCACTAAACAATTGCTTAGTCTGCTTATGCCTGGCACCTGCTCTATGCCTTACTCCGGCTGAAAGGATGGGGTTTTTGCAAGACAAAACAGAAGGACAGCCCACAAAGCTGTAAAATTTACAAGAACTATTGCAATATTTTTGTGATTCGCTTTCAGATTATGTCTAACTGTATCATACGTGGGTTGGAGGGGAATGTCCCCATTGCTGTAAAATCCCTAACCATTTGTTTTTCTCCTAATAATACTTCCTCTTCTCAACGTCCCTTAGCCTGCACCACACCTGGCTAAAGGCATCTGTTGTTCATATAAGAATAATTTGTTTTCAAGTTTGTTTTATTTTATACTTAGTATGGTAATACCCAGAGCCCCCAGTGAGGAGGATGGTCCTAATATGTTAGAAGCTTGACAAACCTAAAGGAAGTCATAGTCATTGCCCTGTGGGGAAACTTGAGTAAAAGTGTCACTTTAAAGTTTTGAAGTTTTTCTTTAAATATAACAAAGATATCAATAAAAGAATAGTATTAATAGTCTAATAATAGAATACTACAATGAATATTCCAAATTAAATGTCTCTTTATGCTTAAAAGGCCTGCCCCTGAACAGTGTGGGCAAGGAATTACATATACAACTTGACTGATCAAATGGCTGCAACATCCAGTGCAGTGTTCTAGCATAATTTCTAGACAGTTTCTTTTTTCACAAATCTGGCTGGAGACCAACAGCATCAAAAGACAGGAAAACCCCAGACATGCCCAGACACTCATCTGTGTGAAGTTTGTTCTTTATCATAAACAAAACCAAGGCTCTAAATGTCATGTGTACGTTGTTTTGCATGTGTTTTGGATAGATAGTATTTGGAAAAGTTAGCATTTTATGCACTAAGATCCTGAAACCTTTGCGCACTTTGAATAGAACCTTTTCTGTGATTCTGATACTACTGCTTGTAAGCAAGTGTATCTTACTATGGGCCACCCACATCGTTGCCTGTGCATCACTGGTAGCAGCATGGATAGGTGAAGAGTGCAAGGAGATTGTGCTGCTATCCCCAACACACTCAGACATGTAGCAGTGCCTGTAGGTTGTACAGTATTGCTGCACCCAGTATAAACCCCATGCAATTCACTCTCTCCCTGGAGCAGCAGGGAAAATGGGAAAGTGACTGGTAGGGTGACCAGATGTCCTGATTTTATAGGGACAGTTCTGATATTTCGGGCTTTGTTTTATATAGGCGCCTATTACCCTCCACCCCCTGTCCCCATTTTTCACACTTGCTGTCTGGTCACCCTAGTGACTGGGGCTCAGAGAGAACTGTTCCAGGGGCAGTACAACAACACAACATCCTCTGCTTAGTACAGATCACAATCATGCCATAACCATCTGTGAGTGGCACCGCTCAATTCAGTGAGACTTACCTTTACTCATATTGAGTACATCACCTGATTCCCTGACTGTCAGAATTTCAGCCGGTGTTTTGTGACAAAGTCCTGCCACTTGACACATTTTAAGCAATCTGTTTATTCTCTATCCCAATTTGGGAGGTAGTTGCAGACAACCATCCTTCGAGTGGTCAGCTGTTCACTATCCCCCTTACAAAGTGCACTGATGTAATACAGGCTCTTGTATACCTTAGTTCATAATCCACAACACTGTGTAATGCATAGCTCTTTGTGACACTTTAATTAGAACATTCAAGTAGAATGCTGTGCTGTCAAGGCTGGTGCTGTAAAAAAGGTGTGAGAACCAGTACTTAGGGCTGTTCTTTGTATTTGAGTCCAACTGTGAATATTCCCAAATGTAGGAGTAGGTAAATGGCACCAATACAAGCCCCTCTTTACACAGGACAGAATGTTTAATCCAAGGGTTTGCATCAGCGTTGCTGCACTTTTGCAAAAATCCCTAACAGAGAAGCTCCAACATGAGGCATATTTAGATCCACACAGTGGCTATGCATCAGAAATGTGCATCTTTCATTCATGTATTTATTAAGTATATAAACATAAAAAAGGTGCTTATTCAATGCTCAAAACACCTTTACCATATCTCAGATATACAAAACATATATGCATCATCCCCCAAAATGAAAGAAACTAAAATACCCTGTGATCCTCCAGCTGCAGAACCCCATGCTTACTGCACACAGCCTGGACTTCAGCCCAGACCCACCCCCTCTCTAAAAGCCTGAGAGAAGAGCCTGGGTAGTCTGAAAAGTTGCCTTTTAAAATCTGATGAGTCTGGACTATACAAAGTGCCCTGCGTATGGGGTAGTGCACAGCTGTGCTCTGCAGAGCAGAGAATGAGTTGTAACTCAGTCACAATTCCTTCCTTCTTGCTGCTCCCCTCTTGTCTGGGGAGGAAATAAATTACTTCTACTCTTTTGTGGATTAGCTCAACTGCCCTCTGAAAAGCTATTCTAGTTGGCAAGCAGGGGTGATTGAGCCAGGGCTCCCCCAGTTTCCTCCTGGAGGGAGTATCTGGCAACTAGATCCTACTCTCCACCCTCCTCAGAGGAGTAACAATTTATGCAGCGCTGAGCAGTGGAATTGGGTGGGTGAGTGGGTATTCCATTTCCAGTTACTCTCCTGTGCAGCTGAGTGAAGGCTCTGTCAATCTAACCCCTAAGTAAGAGTGGGTTAGGTTCTTTTAGTTCTGAATGATACAAGACCTAATTGTATAGGATTCATGTAAATGTTAAAAACATGGGATCCAGAATAGAACCTTTGGGAGTAACCCAACGGCTTACCACACTATCAGAAATAGAATTAGAGGAAGTGAAAGAAGTATAATTAGAAAAATGAGTCTTCAGCCAAACGATCTTCTCTATGACATATGCAAACTTTACTGGGAAACTGTAAAGTAGATTAGACCCAAAATGTAGAGTTAATTTAACATATTAATAATTAATAATAACTGAACTTAAGATTGAGATTGTCAAAGATATAGAGATTTAGATAGCTTGCATTACAATTAACGGAACACAGTGTTGCCAACTCTTGCACTTTTATTGTGAGTCTCACAATATTTGGTGTTTTTCTTAAAGCCTCAGCAGCTGGAGTCAAGTGAAATATATAAGAATCTCCGCTTCAGTTTTGTAAGAAATAACTTTCTAGCCCTTGTCGCTAGGCAGTAAAGCGTGAAAACATAAACTCTACAGGCTCAAAAACTAAGGAGAAATAAAAACAACCCAACATTTATTATTTTAAAAATGTTATGACTGTCAAGACCATTTCATGCTGGGGCAGGGTATACATGATTTTTGGGATGGCAATATTGTTCTCTCTGAAAATCTCAAGCTAATAATAATAACTTGTAATTATGTTTTCAAATAGCAATGAAAACAGGTTTGGCCTCGTTCCCCTGAATTTAACTATTCCCTTGCAATATGAGGGACAGGTTAGGGCACTAGCCTGGTACACCTCTACCCCAATATAACCCAACCTGATATAACATGAATTTGGATATAATGTGGTAAAGCAGTGCTCGGGGGGTGGGGCTGCGCACTCCGGTGGATCAAAGCAAGTTTGATATAACGCAGTTTCATCTATAACACGTAAGATTTTTTTGTTCCTGAGCACAGCGTTATATCGGGGTAGAGGTGTACTCAGGAGAACCAGGTTCAGTTCACTGCTCTGCTGCAGGCTTCCTCTTTGGGATTGAACAAGTTTCCCCTCTCCGTGCACCCATTCCAGGAGAGAAGTTTGGAATTAGCCATTGCAGTCTGTCTGCAAGATCACACATCAATCAAGCTGGGCTCACTGACTCCAGCACCATGTGTTCGATGGGTCAGGATTAGTGGCACTGCAATGGAGAATGCTCAGATACATTAATGTATGCCTTGTGCACACTATCTCTGCAAGTGGAGCCAACCCTCCTCCCCCATTCTGTCCATTCTAATGAGCTAGAGACCTCAGGTTCAACCTACCACCCTAAGGAGGAGCCGTCAGATGGGGAGACGTCGATGCCTTTGGCAATCCCCTCTGAGGGTAGCAACTCAGACATGCCACCACTGGAGAACTGTATGGACAGTAACCAAGAAACTCTGCTTTTAACACAGCTTTGGAGGTGCCCCACTGGGATTGGACCACCAGCACCACATGGCTACAACTTGGCTGGGCCTGTACAAACACAAGCATGTCTGCTCAGGGCACCAGCACCAGGGGACTGGGACCAGCAACTCTTCACTGGGCACCAGCATCACCAGCTGCACTGCTGGGGCGCACCTCTGAGAGCAGCTGCCATGGTCCTCCACCTCCTGTGGCCACCAGATGTAATATTTGAATCATGGCATATCCCTAAATGACCCTCAAACTAACTCGATAACTCTCTAGAGAGACTAGGAGAGACATCATTTCCTACAGCAGTGTGCTCATGAAGTTTCCCCCCCCCCCCCATTACAACTCAGAAAATTTTAGAGAGGTCATGGCAAACCAGAATGACACATTGGTGTGGGAAGTTTCATGGATAAGGTGGAGCAAGCTGGATGGTGCAAGGGTGTGCTGGCGTATTAGAATAAATCCAATGATGTGACCTGCATGAGCTGAGTCAGGCTGTGTGGAGTTAAGGAGACCATTTTTGCATTTCATGGTTGGCAGGACAGCCAGACTGCAGAAGAAGATAGCAGAGGCAATCATGCTAATGGCCACCCCGTATCAGGCATCTGGCGTTCTTCCCAACTCATCAGCATATGGACTCAGACCCAAGCGTATGAAAGTGCTTTGCCCATCTCCGACTGCAGAATCAATTCAAACAATCCTAGCCAAAATGTTGCTTATTCCCCAACCACTACCACCTACCATACCAGCATCCACCTGCTTCACCTCTCATGACCTTCCTACTGTCATTTGTACCAATGTTTTTCAGTCTCTTCCTCCCCAACCAATCCCCTCTGTCCTTCCACCGCCTCCTATTCCCATATGTACTCCTATTTGCCCCAGACCTCCCTGCCTGTCTGCCCCTCATATGTGTCCCATCCCCCACCACACACAGGCTCTGTGCTCCAGTCCCCCTACTCCAGCCCCCAATCTGTCTGCCACAGCCAACAACAACTGGACTGTCTACCTCTTCTGTAACTGATATTGACACCGGGACAACTTCTTAAATGCCCACTACTTCTGAGGATGCAACTGCTGATCCACATTCAAACAATGACAATAATGGTCATCTGTGCCCTCTGTTTTGGTTACCCCTCCACCACAACCTTCACATAAAAGAAAGGGCAAAGCAGTGATGTGTGACCCCGGTCCCAGCACGTCTCCATCAGTAAGCCTCACAACACAGCAGAGAACCGGAATGTACAGGGACAGCCGCTGGGTACCAAAGGGGGGTGGGGGGGGGATGAGCAACCAAGTGCACTTAACACCTGTTCCTTCCCCCACTCCCATGTACTTGACCACCACTTCCCCCAGATTTGTAATGAAGACACTTTTTTTTATTTCCACGACTACCCAAACTGTCCCAACACACATCGCTTGTTCCCTGTAGGTGCCCCACTAATCCCCTGACCCACTAACTTACAATCTGTCCCTATCTAACTACAATTTTTCTCACAGCATAGATCTTTGGCTCACACTCAGTTACTGTCTCTGGCTCACCCAACACTTCCATTGCCACCTGCTGCCATTTAAGCACTTTCGTTGTTGCCACTCTACCTAACATCTGCAGTCAGTGCCAGGTGACACGCGTTAAGCTTGACTCAAGCACTCCTATATGACCAGCCACTGGAAGTGAGATAGGAGTGCCGCAGCCTAGTATCAATGTCAATTAGACAGCCAGGGAGCTCCATGTCAGCGAGGGGGCTGAGAGGTGGAATGTGTAAGTTCAGATGTACTGCTAGGTGAGTCTGTGACTGTCCCTGCGTATAAGCCTTGTTTCTCAAAGCTGTGGCCACTGGCTCTGTGGTAGCAGTAGTGTTTAGGCTTTGCTAATGCTCAGGCATTTTGGTGCCAATGAGCAAGAAAGCAGGTATCTACAGGATTAGGCACCAGTTAAGTGGTGGTTTTAAAAATAGCAGGGGTGGACTTTGGTGCCTCTTCAGGTGCCTAAATGCCCTCAGTTTATCTTTACCTCAGTTCCCCCACCTGTAAAATGAGAATAATACACCCCTACCTTACAGAAGTGTTGTGAGGATGACTAGACTGAAGATTGTGAGGCTCTCGGGTAAGTACCTAGGATAGATAAATAGAAACCAGATACTACAGCACTGTGCCATTGCAGGAGATCCAGAAAATGAAATAGGTCTGTGCTGGGATTGGGACTCAGAAGCCAAGAACTCTTAGAGTAGATCCAGAAAATTGTGACCCTACACTGTTCCTATGCATTGTACATAATACATAGTATACAGACTCCTAGTATTGCCATTATAGCACTGGGAGGCAGATACATGTACATCAAAATAACCATGAGGTATTCTAAGGAAATGCCTTTGAAATGGTCTGAAATACAAAGAAGCGAATGGAGAAGACGCTAAGAAAACAAGTGAACAGTTGCTATATGTTTCTTTCCTTTAAATTTAAGTCAAACTTTGAAATGTTTCCCAAAAAATTATTAGCAGCTTTGCAGATGATATATTATTATAAATGTAAAAGAACACATTCCCCCAACTAATCATAACTGAGTACCACTTGAATCTAAATAAATGGGCCATATGCAATCCTGGGATAACTCAAGGAAGAATTTGGCTCAATTAGCCTGAGTTAGGATGAAACATTAAGAATTGTGCATTGTGTACAATACATTGTGCATCTTTTTCTTCAGCTGAAGATATGTGGGAAATACCCTATACCAGAGTGTATATTTTGAAGATAAGAGAAGACTGATGCATGACTTAACTAAAAGGTAATCTCCGACGCTTAAACATTTAAATGATTATTCTGAATTTAGCTTAATGATTTCTAGGAAAACTCAAACTGAGAGTATGATTGATAGAAGGAATTGATAGAACCTTGTTTACTGGCATTAACTAAAAAGGCCAGGTACACAGCTCGTGTAAAGTGGTAAGCTCCAGAGCTGCCCCTATTCCTCTAAACTGTACTTCATCACAAGCTAGGCAGTCATTTTAGATGCAGCATATATCCAGGCATAACTATGGAAATATTTTATACAATGGAAGCTGTATCTAGTGAAACTGTTTCAGCTGAATGAGTCTCAAATTGTTCAGTCAATTGCCACTAGAGATAGACCTGACCAGGAATCCAGCATCCTCCCATTCCAAACTTTTGGGAAGTTTGGTTCTGTGGCCAAACTTAGCAGCCTGGGCTGGTCTTTAGTTGCAGAGAGTAATTAAAATTCTAATGATATGTAATGACAAAATATAGTTAAATTGCTGGGTGAAAAAGTGATTTTCCTATAGGTGAATTCTACTATGCTTTAAGAAATGATTCCCCATTGTGTTAAGCGCCCTCCCACATTGTATGGTGTCATATTGTCCTTCAGTATGGGTCTGTCTGGCTTTAACTTGCCCCTTGACAGATGCAGAACAGTTATCACAGTGAGTTCAGAGCAAACTCCAGGTTCTGTTCAGTGACTCTTCAAAACCTCAACTCGACTTCACCATTAACACAAAGCTGTTGCTCAAGGGCAGGGAACCAAGTGTGTGCCCTTAGCATCTGTCACTTGATAGAAGGGGGATGGCCAAGAACCCCCAAGACAAACATTACAACCCTGCAAACCAGCACAAGCATTAGCCAAACAGAAGGGAGAATGCCCTATATAGCTGAGCAAGTTAAGAGATTCCCCTTCTCTTTGCCAAGATGCTAGGCCCACTCATCCTAACATTGTGCCTCTAGGACCTTCTGCGCTGCAGATAACAATAATCCAGTGGTCCCCACCCTTTTCATCTGGCGGGAGCCAGATGAAGGACCGTGGCGGCGATGGAGCACCCGCCGAAATGGCACCACGTTGGGGACCCCTGCAATAATCAATTAACCTGTCAGGAAAGATTGTCTTTAGGGGTCAATATTGCAAGTCCAGCCCGGCAAGTCACTCCATACCCTACCTGCTGATCCACAGAGCCCAGAAATAAATTCATTGCGTCCTAGGCAATCTGCAGAGCATACTTCATATCCATCCAAGTTTCATATCCAGTCCAGTTTCTCAGGTTTATTGCTGCTACCACCTGCTTCATTTAGGAAAATGTGTACTGAAGAACAGAAGAAATGGCTATTCTGGGTCAGACCAATGGTCCATCTAGCACAGTATACAGTCTCCTGACAGTGATCAGTGCCACATGCTTCAGAGGGAATGAACAGAATAGTGTAATTATCAAGTGATCCAGTCCTAGCCTCTGGCAGTCAGAGGTTTAGGGACACCCAGAGCATAGGGTTCCATCCCTGACCATCTTGGCTAATAGACATTGATGGATCTATCCTCCATGAACCTATCCAATTCTTATTCAAACCTAGTTATACTTTTGGCCTTCACAACATCCCTTGGCAATGAGTTCTGCAGGTTGACTGGATGTTATATGAAGAAGTACTTCCTTATGTTAGTTTTAAACCTGCTGCCTATTAATTTCATTTGGTGACCCCAGGTCTGTTATGTAAAGGGGTAAATAACACTTCCTTATTCACTTTCTCCACACCATTTGTGATTTTGTAGACCTTTATCTTATCCCGCCTTGGTTGTCTCTTTTCTAAGGTGAAAAGTCCCAGTCTTTTTAATCTCTCCTCATATAGAAGCTGTTTCATGCCCTCAATCATTTTTGTTGCCCTTCTCTATACCTTTTCCAAGTTTAATATAACTTTTTTGGAGATGGAGCAACCAGAACTACACACACTATTCCAGATGTGGGCATACCATGGGCTTATATGTTAGCATCATGATATTTTCTGTCTTATTATCTACCCCATTACTACTGGTTCCTAACATTCTGTTAGCTTTCTTGACTGCTGCTGCACATTGAGCAGATGTTTTCAGAGAACTACCTATAATGAATCCAAGATCTCTTTCTTGAGTGGTAACAGCTAATTTAGACCCCGTCATTTTGTATGTATACTTGGGATTATATTTACTTTGTGCTTATCAACACTGAATTTCATCTGTCATGTCACCCAGTTTTGTGAGATCCCTTTGTAACTCTTTTGAGTCAGCGTTGGACTTAACTATCTTGAGTAATTTTGTAATTTGCAAATTTTGCCAACTCACTGCTCACCCCCTTTTTCAGATAATTTATGAATGTGTTGAACAGCACAGGTCCCAGTACAGATTCTTGGTGGGCTTCACTATATACCTCTCCCCATTGTAAAAACTGACCATTTATTCCCACCCTTTGTTTCTCATCTTTTAACTAGCTATTGATCCAGAAGAGGACCTTCTGTCTTATCCCATGATTGCTTACTTTGCTTAAGAGCCTTTGGTGTGGGACCATGTCGAAACCGTTTAGACAAATGCAAATTCACTATATCCACTCGATCACTGTCAGGGCCGGTGCTTCCATTAGGCGACCCTAGGCGGTCGCCTAGGGCGCCAGGATTCGGGGGGTGGCATTTTGTGCAATCCCCACGGGGTGCACGGGAGCTTCCGGTTCCGCTCCCATTGCACCGCTGAAGAAGGACCTTCTGCCGATGTGCCGCGGAAAACAGCGGCAGGCAATTGAGCAGCTCAATGACTGACACTGTTGCCTGTGGCATTTCGGCAGAGGGTCCTTCTTCGGTGGCACAATGGGAGTGGAACCGGAAGCTCCCGCGCGCCCCGTGGGGAATGCACAAAATGCTGCCCCCCCCCCCGAATTCTGCCTAGGGCACCAGAAACCCTGGCGCCACTCCTGATCACTGTTGTCCATATGCTTGTGGACTCCCTCAAAGAATTCTAATAGACTGGTGGGGCATGATTTCCCTGTACAGAAACCATGTTAATTCTTTCCCAATATCTCATGTTCATATTCGTATCAGATAATTCTGTTCTTTACTACAGTTTCAACCAAGTTACCTGGAACTGAAGCTACGCTTACTGGCCTATAATTGCCAGGATTGCCTTTGGAGCCTCTTTCAAAAAATCTGAATTACATTAGCTGTCCTCCAGACATTGAGTACAGAGGCTGATTTAAGCACTAGGTTACATATCACAGTTAGTAGTTCTGCAATTTCATATCTGAGTTCCTTTTGAGTGAACACCATCTGGTCCTGGTGACTTATTAGTTTGTAATTTATCAACTTGTTTCAAACCCCTACCTATTGACACCTCAGTCTGTGACAGTTCCTCAGATTTGTCACCTAAAAAGAAGGACTTAAGTATGGAAATCTCTGTATGACAACTTCTGCAGTGAAGACAGATGCAAAGAATTAATTTAACTTCACAATGACTTTCTCTTCGTTAAGTGCTTCTTTAACACCTTGATCATCCTGTGGCCCCACTGATTGTTTGGCAGGCTTTCTGCTTTTGATGTATTTTTTTTTTAAAAGGTGGTTGTTAGTTTTTGTGTCCTTTGCTTGTTGCTCTTTAAAATCTTTTTTGGCCTGCCTAATTATACTTTTGCACTTGATTTGCCAGAATTTTATGCTCCTATTTTCCTCAGTAGGCTTTTGAATTCCACTTTTTAAAGGATCCCTTTTTGCCTTTAACTGCCACTTTTACTCAGGGTACATCTACACTACCCGCCAGATCGGCGGGTAGCGATCGATCGATTTATCGCGTGTAGTGTAGACGCAATAAATCGATCCCCAATCGCTCTCCCATCGACTGCTGAACTCCAGCAGTGCAAGAGGCAGAAACAAAGTCAACGGGGGAGCCGCGGCTGTCGATCCCGTGCTGCGAGGACACGAAGTAAGTAATTTTAGTTTGATCTAAGATACATTGACGTCAGCTACGCCATTCTTGTAGCTGAAGTTGTGTATCTTAGATCGATTTCCCCCCCCACACACACACCCAGTTTAGACCAGGCCTCAGTTCTTTAGTCATGGTGGCATTTTGTTGTACTCTTACTATTTTTATTATTTTATTATTTGGGATATACATTTAGTTTGAGACTCTATTATGGTGTTTTTAAAATAGTTTCCATGTAGCTTGAAGGGATTTCACTCTTGTGACTGTTCCTTTTAATTTCTGTTTAACTAGTTTCCTCATTTTTTGTGTTTTCCCCATTTTGAAGTTAAATGCTACTGTGGTGGGTTTCTTTGGTATTTGTAAATTTTATTGTAAATTCAATTACATTATGATCACTATTACTGAGCAGTTCATCTATATTCATCTCTTGGACCAGATCCTCCACTTAGGACTAAATAAAAAATTGCCTCTCCCCTTGTGGGTTCTAGAACTAGCTGCTCGAAGCAGCAGTCATTATTTCATTTTTGCATCCTGTCCTGAGGTGATGTGTGTCCAGTCACTATGCAGATAGTTGAAATACCCCATTATTATTGGGTTTTCTGTGCTTGTAGCTTTTTAATATCCCTGAGCATTTCACAGTCATCATCACCATCCTGGTCAGGTGGTTGGTAGTATATTCCTACTGCTATGCTCTTATTATTCAAGCATGACATTTCTATCCATACAGATTTATGGTACAATTTAATTCATTTAAGATTTTACTGTATTTGACTCTATTCTTTCTTTCACATATAGTGCCACTTCCCACCCAGCATGACCTACTCTCATTCCTGTATATTTTGTATCCTGGTGTTACCATGTCCCATTGATTGCCATTGTTCCACCAAGTTTCTGTGATGCCTATTATATCAATATCCTCATGCATCCGACGAAGTGGGTATTCACCCATGAAAGCTCATGCTCCAAAACGTGTTAGTCTATAAGGTGCCACAAGACTCTTTGCTGCTTTTACAATATCCTCATCTAATACCAGACACTCAAGTTCACCCATCTTAGTATTTAGACTTCTAGCATTTGTATACGAGCACTTATTTAGTCGTCTGCCTTCATCTGATGTAACTGAAGGGGATTCTTTTTTGTTTGACTATTTCTCTTCAGTTCCGACCTGTACTTTATCAACTTCCATCCTCTTCTCTTTACTAGGATATAGAGTATCCCTTTAATAAATCCTTTTCATGGAATGTATCTGAGTGAACCAAGTGGTCCTCCACAGATGTTAGCTTCCCCCCAGCAATTAGAAAACTCCCCTGACCTTTTTAATTTTACATGCCAGCAATCTGGTTCCATTTTGGTTTACGTGGAGCCCATCCTTCATGTGTAGGCTCCTTCTTTCCCAAAAGATTTCCCAGTTCCTAATAAACCTAAATCCCTCCTACCAACACCATTGTCTCATCCACACATTGAGACCCTGCACTTCTGTCTAACTGGCCTTGCACATCGAACTAGAAGCAATTTCAGAGAAAGCTACAATGGAGAATAGTTGAAGACAGAAGTGGAACAGTTGTAATATATGAACATCTGGCACTATTACTGTATTTTTAATCAACAATCAAATACGATTGTAACTCCCTTCGGGGGTCACGACTTATTCCTTTGAGGGGCACTGCATAGTGAGTTTTTTTGCTGGTGCAAAGGACTCATTACTTTGTCAAAGTGTTGCCTTGAAGAGGAAACAGTTGCTCTTGCAGCCTGTTGCTCCTCCCTTTTTTTCCAGCCAAAGCAATACTGAATGAAAGACAGTGAGTGGCAGGGAGCAAACAGCAGAAGAAAAAACAGGGTCCAGTTTTAGAACTGGCAGAGGGAAGGCTGAACAAGAGATCTCTTGACAGCCCTTTGGCCTCATCCAGCTGCCCCCCTTCCTCAGTTGGCTCCTGTCAGCAATTTCTATCTTAGGAGAGGAAAAGAGGCAAAAGGCTCCAAAGCACAGACTGCATGCTTGTGGGCTGACCAGCATGCTTGAATTTCTGAGATGCCCATATAGATCAGCATCTGTACTGTGGCAGCTGTTTTGAGTACCCCAGGGGATGTTCCAGCAACCATGGTCTAAGCAGTTAGTAAATGAATCTTCGGGAGGATGACAGTTGTGATGCTGGATTTTGTTTTATATTAGGTTTAGAAGCTTTAGAATTTTGGCCCCAAATTGCTGCATTGGACTGTGTGTTTGCAAGAGTCACTCAGCTTGTTGTTACTGTCTGGCTTGGATTCCTAAAAATAGTTTAAGGCTGCTTCTTATCATTGACTGCACCCACCCACTTGGCAGTATGGGGTCAAAATATAGAGGAGCTCTCCGAACAATTAGCTGAGCATTCATTTTCTAGCAGGACCACACAAGTCCCCAGGTACACAGGAACATAGCCAGTCGAGGATGTGCTGACTGGCAAAGTCATTCAATTGCTGTCTGTTTCACAGAGAATTTTCTTTTCCCTTTTTCCTTCTTGCCCCCAAAAAACACAAAGCTCCATTTGGGGCAGCAGTACAGTGTCCTGGGACCTCTCCCAAGCTGCTGTTTGTACTCCAGAATCTTAGCTTTCATACAAAAAAGTGTCTCCAGCTGTTACAATTTCAGAGAAAATCTTGAAAATATCCACTGAGTGTAACCAGTTCATATGTTTTCACATAGCCTGAAACAAGATCTTTGATAGGCTGTTCACACCTATCTTATTTCAGCAAGTTCTTTCGATTTCTTAAAAAACTGGATATATTGTTCACTGAAATTATTCTGAAATAGGGTGACACCCATTGTGTACATATGCTCACAGGAGCTAGAGGCACTGCTGATACCACCGTCTGATTACCAGATTTAATTACAACTAAAGAGATGACACTACAGTCAAGATTAACATTAATCTGACCTATGAATCCAGGCCCTTCATTCACATCCAGGTAGTGATTGTGCACGTTCTCTATGTTCAAAAGATTATTTTGATGTCTGAATGGATCAAGCTACCCAAATGATCAAAGGTAGCATGCTCTGATGGAAGCAAAAATAGCTGTCAGAATATCTTTGCAGAATGGCCATGGATGTCATCTGTACCCCCAGGAAGAGCAAATCGGATGCTACTCCTAATAAGTACTTACCCATGCTGGAAAGCACTCTTGTCAATGCTGAAAGTACAGAAGGGGAAATTTTTATAGCAGCTAAGGACTGTTAATAAGCAGGTAAGAGAGACATCATCCCTATTTGATTTATCTGGAAGATCTGCTACAACCTGTGTGCTAGTTGGCAGAGCTGTGTCCATAGCTAGACAAAAAAGAATGAGACTGAGTCAAGTCTTAAGAGGAGCCCTTTACTCTGATCTTCTGCTAATCTATTTTTGTTTGATTGAGAAGGTGCCTTGCCACACTTCACTGTCTCCCCAGCCTCCGCTGCTTTTAGCCCTGGTGAGACGGGTAATCATCAAGTGATCCATCCCCTCTCGCCCATTCCAAGCTTCTGGCAAACAGAGGCTAGGGACACCATCCCTGCCCATCCTGGTTAATAGCCCCTGATGGACCTATCCTCCATGTTTTTAAAATCCTGTTATAGAAAATCAGACATAAAAATACAAGTGTCACAGCATACTATTACTGAAAAGTTGCTTACTTTCTCATTTTTACCATATAATTATAAAATAAATCAATTGTAATATAAATATTGTATTTCCATGTCAATGTATAGTATATAGAGCAGTATAAACAAGTAATTATTTGTATGAAATTTTAGTTTGTACTAACTTCACTACTGCTTTTTATGTAGCCTGTTGTAAAACTAGGCAAATATCTAAATGAGTTGATGTACCTCCTGTTGATAACCACAGCCTTAGGACCCAGTAACTGCTCCCTTGCAAAAGAAGCTCCAGAAGATTGAAAGACAGTTGATTGTCCTGTAAACAGCTCCTACACACCATCAGCAGTGACCAAGACACATGGTTTGTAGAACAAAACTGTTGGATTCACACTCTGCCACGAAATGGTTCCAGCAAGGGGACTACTGCTGAACATCATGCAAGATGCAGTGCAACAACTGGGCACCCAGGCTTCTGTTATTAGTGAGAGGAACATGAATATTTGTCTAGAAAAAATAAGGAAACACTGAGAAACTGACTCCACTGAAACTCCATAGACACCCTATGAAATAGCAAGATGGGACTTCCATTATGAAGAGCTACAGCCTATGTAGAACATCAATACCAAAATATGGGGATACTGTATTTATTGCAACTGTAAAATATCATCATGAAGAAGCTGCTGCAGTTTGAGAATGGGGAAGGAATCTGAGTTGCTTTAACCAAAAAATAATTATTAATTTAGTAATTTAAAATTATACTCTGAAGAGCTCATTATTTCCTTGGTTTTAACACTAGAAATTATCAGCCATAATGCCAGGCACAATCAACACAACAGCAATGATAAAACAACCCCACTCTATGTTTAAGTTCTGAAGGGGCTTTTGGTGGGAGATAAGGGAGAATGATGTGGCATTTCTTTTGCATGAGCTGTTTCCCAAAGCACTATTTTAGGTTGCATTCTATCCAAAATTGATATTATGTCATTTTATGGGAAAGGGAACCAAGGGTTGTCCGAAGCAGTAATGTGCACCACAACTTGTCACAGAGCTTTCTTTTCCATCAATTTGTATAAGTGTGTGCGTGTAGTGACGACCTGTTGCTTTCCCTACGGAGTAAGCAGAGGGAGAGATGAGGTTTATTCCAAGACCCCTAACTGGAGGGGACAGATTAATAGATTGAAACATGGATTGTTTACACGCTCCCGCCACGGTTTTGGAATAGGGCGCCGCGCCAAGCACACCGGGACGCAATCCAAGCACACGGGCAGATATTCAGGGTGGGTTTGACACTGTCACACACAGTAGATGCGCTTTGAAGTGCAAGTGTAGCCATAGCCTTAGTGTCCAGCTCAGAATGCGGCGGGTTATTCGTGTGTCGCTCGTCATCTGCCCTCCTCGCCGCCAGCACGCTCCGGCTGCTCCCCATTCCCCGCCCTGCTCCTCCGCCACCTGCACGCCCGAGAAGCGTGCGCCTCCCCGCCCCGTGCTGCTCCGGGCCCGGGGCGCCTCAGCCAGGCAGCCGGCCGGGTAAGGGCGGCAGCCGCCTCGCTGGGGCTTCCCTGCGCTACTGGGCCTGTGCAGCCGCTGTGCACATGCTCATCGGCGCCCCAGCGGCCGGGCGTCTGAGCATCTGCGGCGCCGGGGAGGGCAGCTGCTGGGGCAGGGCGGTGGGTCCCCGGCCCCGCTGCGGGGCTCCGCACCCGCTACCGGCCCGGGCCAGCGCCAGGGAGCGGCGGCGTGGCTCGGAGGGCAGGCGGGCGGCGACAGGCTGTGCCCCACTTTGTGTCCAATCAGAGCGTGCGGGGTGCGCGCGGAACAGGGCAGCAGTGCGTAAACAAGCCTGGGAAACTCCTCCGCTCCGCCGTGCTCTCCCCCGGCTGGCTCCCGCAGCCTCCCCCGCCCTCCGGCTCCGGAGCGCCCTACCGTTACCTGCCTCCCGCCCGCCAGCCCGCGCTCCCCCCAAGCTCAGGGCCTCTTGAGGGAAGGTAAGGGACCCGTCCGCCCGCACGCCCGAGCAGGGGGCTGGGGAGCGTGTTCTGGGGTGCAAGGGGGGGCGAGCAGGTGTCGTAACAAGTTGCTCAACGTGACATTGCTGTTGAATCATGTTGCAGGGAAGAGCAGCAGCAGCGAGGCAGGCTGGCAGGAGGGATGTGGCAGGGGCTCCAAGCGCCTGGAGCAGAGAGCCACAGAGTAACTTTCTCCTTTATTTCCCTTTAATTGGAGAGCCTGCTTCAGTGCGGGCAGAGGCTGAGCGAGCTGAGATTTCTGGCTGGAGAGAGGGGGAGAGAGTGGGAGACCCTGATATGTGTGTGGAAGAAGCTGTTGCAGTTTGTGATGCTTGTAGCTTCTTGCTGGGGACTGAGAGCAGCAGCAGCACATTCGCTGTTGGGTAACAAGCAGGTTGGCATTTGGCTGCTGCGTGTGCTTCCACTAAGGATTTTCCTAGCAAAGAGCCTGGGTGGCTAGTTAGTGAGGAATAGGTTCTGGTCCAGATCATCTGTTTCTAGGGTAATTATCTCTAGTTAATGCTCCATGGCAGGGTGGTTGGCCTCCGTTTTGATTAGGCTGGATTATTATATAAGGAGAGAGACAGAAGTTCTCTGTTGAATAGAGAGCTACTCCTGTGCATTTCTTTTTCCAAATAATTGGGGATAGAGGGACTAGTCATGGCCCAAAGGACGTAGCCACACCTGTCTGAGCCCCCAGGCAAAACTGATGAGATCTTTTTACACATACTGTTGGGCGTGTTTTCCAACGGTTGTGGTGGAAATGAAATATAGCCCTTTGTATTTCCTCGTTGCACATTTCCTTCCTCTTACTCTGGATATTTCTCATTTCTAAAAAATAAATATTTGAGCAAAAAAGTTTAGGAACTTGGTAACTGAGCATTTTTAGTATGTTAATATGATCTGGAGATGACTGAATGAATCATCTCTATGGAATAAAGGCTGGTGAATCATCTCTCACACGTGTACATACACACACAAAATACATTGTTGTTGATAGTGAAAGATCAGTGTCAGTTTCTGAAACAGAGGGAGGGGGATAGGATGTACTTTGCACTCAAAAACCCACCCTGGTTTCCTGAGGCTAGTTCATGAGCTGTGAAAGTCTTGCAACACTAAACTGTTATTTTCTTGGTATAGTCAGAAGAGAGCTCATTGTGAGAGAGCTCCTGTGCCTTTATGAACTAACCAACCCTTTGATTTCCTTACTATCTTAAATGATATTAAGGTTGCCAATATCTCATCATTGATATTTGGGGTGCAGGTCAGGAAGCAGTATGCTATTTTAAATCAGATTTGAACAGGAAAAATATGAAATTGTATAGTTATATCTGTAATACATAGGGCAAGGACATTCTTTGTCAAATACAAAGGTTTTTTAAAAAGTTTTGGTTATAGGCCAAAATAATTGACCTATTTCAAAATAAAAGTTTGTTCCAAGCATTCTATATTTTGGGGGAAAGTTGAGCCAATTTACTCAATAAATGTGCTACAATGGCACCCTTACATAAACTACAGTCTGATCCTGCTCCTTTTAAAGTTGATGGCCATTGACTCCACTGAGACTATTACAGGGTCCTTAGTATACAGCTTCTCTCTGGAATCCCATTTGCATACCTTCCACTTTTCCTTGACTTCTGTCTCCTGTCTCTTGTATGGAGAAGGCAGTGACATGAAATTTACAATTCTTCTCCTTCCCTGTGGTGCCAACCTGCATTCAAGAATGAAGCAGCCAAGTATAGCAGGGGAAAGTGCTGTACACATGCAGGCACCTGCAATCCAAAAACATAAGTACTGTGTCAAGTGTGTTTGTGTCCATATGATAGTCTCCATTTAACCCCCCACTTTCTCATCTGGTCATGGTACATCCTTTATCTCTATGGCCTTACCAAATTCATGGTCCATTTTGGTCAATTTCATGGTCATGGGATTTAAAAAATCATAAATTTCATGATTTCAGGTATTTTTAAATTTCAAATTTCATGGTGTTGTAACTCTAGGGGTCCTGACTCAAAATGGGGTTGTGTAGGGGTCACAATGTTATCATGGGGAGGTTGCAGTATTGCCATCCTTACTTCTGCGCTGCTGCTGACAGCAGTGCTGCCTTCTTCAGAGCTGGGTGGCTGGAGCGTGGTGGCTGCTGGCTGGAAGCCTAGCTCTGAAGGCAGCACTGCCACCAGCAGCAGTGCAGAAGTAAGGATGGCATGGTATCATATTGCCACCCTTACTTCTGTGCTGCTGCCTTCAGAGCTGGGCCCTCAGCCAGCAGCTGCCACTCTCTGGCCACCCAGCTCTGAAGGCAGCACATGCGTAAGGTTGGCAATACCGTGCCCCCCCCCATAACCTTGCAACCCCCTGACCCCTGCAGCTCCCATTTGGGTCGGGACCCCCCAGTTTGAAAAATGCTGGTCTTCCCCATTAAATCTGCATTGTATAGGGTAAAAGTACACAGACCAGATTTCACAGTCCATGACATGTTTTTCACGGCTGTAAATTTGGTAGGGCCCTACTTATCTCTACTGGGCTGAGCTCCATCCCTGCAGCTCTTCTCCAGAAGAGGGCAGGAAAGCAAACATGTTCATGGACAGGGTTGCTGTTAGCTTCTCCTACATTACTGTTCGAGGAGAGGGGGCATGCCATCTTCTGTGTCCATACAGAGGTGAACGCATTGGCACTTCATAAATAAGAATTCTATATCAAAAGATAGTGTAGCTGTTGGATGCAAAAAGACTAGATTAATTCAGTGTTCCACTCTAATCATTTTAACACTCAAATCAGGAAGTTCAGGAGTTAACAAGGGTTAGTCTGCATAGCGGTGGTAGCTCAGCAATATTGGACACACTAAACAACAGGAGGTATATTTTAATGAATAAAATAGTCATCAGAAATAGGAGTGCAATATGGCCACGATAACACAGATGTGGAAAATTTAGTTTGATATGTTTAAATTACCAACATTAACACTGCATTAATGTTCTTTCATTTAATTTTCTTTAAAACGTCAACAGACAAAAAGAGGAAAATCCATATTCTATTTGGGTACTATTTGGCACAAAAGTGGAACTGCACTTAAGTAAGAAAACTAGCAGTAAAGCAGTATAAATGGACTATCTGCTCCACTTTTTTATTTTGTGTGCTGTGTATGCCATGGGATTCAAAGTAAAATTGAGAGACTGTAAATTTCGTTTCATTGTAAAATACACAGAATAAAGTGAGATGGAATGGCAGGGTGCCAAATTTCTGGGTGGGTTTAAGGTAGATAGAGAGCATAGCACCCTCTTTTCGATTGGTAGGCACATTGCTATATTCTGCATAGCAGAACCCAAAGAACAATGGGGGTAAAGTGGTGTGAGAAAGCAGATAAAGGGAGAGTGTCAGATGAACTTTGAATCTTGTTGCTTTTATTGTCTTGTATCAGGGAATGTAAGCACAGTTTTCAATAAGGTACAAGGTGATATTCCAAACCTTAAACCAACCCCCTCCCTCCCCATCTTCTTAAAAGAAACTTTGAGTATAAAGTCTAAAGTATTACATTTTGCTTATGAGGTATCAAATGTTCTCACTTGCTTCACAGACTCTGTGCCATTGACGGTTCATACCAGCAGCATCTTCATATAAATCTCTTCCCGCTACCTAAAACTAGAAATGAGTAGCCAGCCACCCAATTGGAAAAAAATTAACAAGACACTTTCCTCACCCCAGTTCCTGCTTTAGAGACCCTTGCTAGATACATGCAGTGATCCAAAGCAAAGTTCAGACTACTGCAATAGACAGCAACACTACTGGAGGCAAAACTAGGAAAATACAGTATTCCCGTTAATATCTCCCTAAAAAATTCTCCACAGAACACACACTAGTCTGTGGATTGTTTGTCCACAAACTCCTTACATGAAGATACTTGTTGGCCAGTTCCTACATGTTGTGCCAAGTAATAATTATATCTAAAATAGGTTTAATTTCTTTTGCTAGTTACAAATATAAATCAAAATATAAAAGAGTAGGGCCAGAAAAGACCACTGTGTAACAGAATCTACCACCTTCCATTCTCCATTCACTTCATCATTCCTGTTAATGCCTTATCTAACTTGTTCTTGAATCTCTGTGGCATTGGTGCCTTGACCATTTCCCTTGATAGTCTAGTCCTCTATTGTACTTTTTCTTAACTATTTTTTCAATCACTGTAGTGGTCGTGAAAAGTGACAGCTTGACAGCCTTTGAGACTGAAGCCCTTTATCAACAAAAGGGGTATAGCACAGGCAGCAACCTCAATCATGTGGCAAGACAACTTTTAAGTGCATGTATGGGGAGGAGTGGTGTTTCAATCTCCATTCTTTGTTCTCTCTGTGAAAACTGGCTATAAAGGTACCTTTGTGGTGGTTTTGTGATATGAAGGATATATATTCTCACTTGTCAAGTAGGGACTGAACTATTGCTGCCACCACCTCTTTTTATGTGTAAAACACTGAATGGCCCTCATATGGTAACAATTTATAGTGACTACTGACCCTGTTCACATTTGATCTGGTAACTTAAAGGTGAAATGCTCATTTTCCATTACTAATTGCCAAATCCATACAGTCCCCAAGAACTTTCCTAATAGCTGCCCACACCTTTTTGTTTCTTAGGGTTAGGACATTGCTGCTTGTTCTGTCACCTTCTGAGACTAAATAATTTTCTTCCTTTATGCCATTACCTTAAATGTATGTATTTGTAAACTTGGAGTTCTTTTGCTGGGTTGATGTGTGAATTACAAATGGAACCAAACTAGTTATTTTAAAGAAAGAAAATAGGAAAGAGGAAAAAAAGTTAACCCCTCAGCCCTTTAAGATGTTTGGATACCACAGTCTTTGCATGAGTGTTGCAGCTCCATGTTTGCACTGTAGGTTTATTTTGCTTAGTGTCAAGTGAGAGAGTTTTATTTATTTATTTTTTTAAATGGGCTTTCTTAGACTTAGTGTGGAGTTGCATAAGCTATACAATTATTTTAACTGAATGGAGCTCAGTAGCAAGTTCATATCATTTAGTTTTAAAATGTTAATTGAATTTGAACTAACTAATCTCTTAAATTTCTTTATCTTCAGTTCCATCACTCTGGACTGGAGGCTTTCACTCTTTCCAACAAATAGATATTGGCAGCTTCCTGTCAAATTTGCACTGACAGACACCCTTTACTGATGCCAGTGTGTTTACAGAGTATAATTCACTATAGAATTTTCAAATGTCCTTCATTCATTCAGCCAGTCTGGCCTCTCGTGCACCATGTACTGCAAGAAGCACTGGAAGACATATATTGAACTGCACTTGCAAGCAGTTTTCTTAGTTCTTTGTCGAGCAATTTGTTTTTCATGAAGAACTTTTCAATGAGGAATCTTAAGGACAGAAAGGGATGGAAATGTCCCTGTTTCAAACCACTATATTGTGACCTTTTTGCCTTAAGTACAATGATAATCTTATTTGCCCAAAAGATACTACTGAAGAGGCTCAAGGAGAAAAATGCCCCCCTCTCAGAGGGGCTTCAAAATTGTATATGGAAGTTGCTGGGAGTTGTTCAGCTCTCAAAGAGTACTGAATCCTCAGTAGTAAAGGTATTGTTTCCTAATTCACTTATACTCTGTAGTGCACACCAACAATCTATTCACCCCGGTATATTTTTTTTTAATTGTTGGCCACCCATATGGCTTTTTCCAACAACTTTCAGTTTGTCATTTAGGTGCTGCTGAAATATAAATGTTGAAAAATGATTATAGGTTTAGGAATTTGCCCAAGTCTTTTCAAAACAAAACAAAAAAATCCCACAACATTTTACTGCAGGGATAAAAGAGTGTTCTCCCAAGCACCGGCACATTATACGAGACAAATAACATTAAACAAATAGTCAATAACAAGAATGAAAACAAGTAAGCCTAAATTTTGCCCTTGGTGACTCCTGTGAAGCTCCAACAACTACAAGGGCAAGTGCACAAGAGTCACTGATGGCAAAATTAAACCCTAAGAAAATTAAAATTTGAACGTTAAAAACAAAAACAAAATGAGTTTCTATGGACAAAATGTCCTGTGCTGCTCTCAGACTGGAATTTGGTTCAGCTATGGACTTGGTTTCTAGTGGAAAAAGTCAACAGTTTTTAGCAAATTGCATTTGTCTACAGTCACTCCATTGCTTTGGGAAGTGATTTGGGATATGTTGACTATGGAAAAAAGGCTATATAAAGCCAAATACAGTGGTATTACTATATTGTAGAAAGACAATTTATCTTCATATTATTCTTATAAGGGTGATTTTTTTATTAGTACTACTCCGGAGGATAGTAAATATGTGAATTTGCAATATAGTGATACATATTACATTTATATATCTTTAAATTATTGCAATTCTTGGGTCAATTTTTAGGACTAGAAGAGTTGCCTAATGGAATATTTTAGGCTGTAACTTGTTTCCAGTCTTTCAAGAGTAATGTATTCCCTGCACCTGTTGTTCTGTAACAAAAAACAACCTCCTCTCTCCACCCCACCCCCCCAATTTACTTTGCAGTAAAAGTGAACAACTTGGTGTATGAACATATAGATGAGCAACTATCTCATACAAAGTATCAGAGGCGTAGCTGTGTTAGTCTGGATCTGTAAAAAGCGACAGAGTCCTGTGGCACCTTAGAGACTAACAGACATATTGGAGCATAAGCTCTTTGTCGCTTATCTTATACAAAGATATAAAGCCATTGAGGGTTTCTGGTGATATCGTTAAGCAGAACATAAGTGATTTCTCTTTAGAATTTTAAGATGGTGTATTCTTGTATCCATTATTTTTAATATAAAAGATTTCTAAAAAAAAAAAAGTCTTAGCATTCCATGTAGAAAAGAAGCAAGTTGGTTTCAATACACATTCAATCAATACAATTAATATGGGTGTGTGATATCATACCCATATCAAATACATTTATATTTTGTTGACTTGTGGGAATAGCATGTTGGACTCAATTCTGTTCCCAGTGGGACCATTCATGTGAGTAAGGGCTGTGGAACTTGGACTTGTATAAGAAATGAAACTAGGATGTTACAAATATTTTATCCCAGTATTCTGCTGACCATGAGCAAAAATTCCATGGAAAATTCTGGTGGTCCATAGGTCAGAGTTTGAGAACCATTGGTCTATTCGCGTATATGCATAATACCCGCAGTTGGAAGTCACATGTATGTAATTAATTATATTTATTAATATTATTTGATATTGTGGTAGGGCTTAGTAGCCTCGGTCAGGATCAAGACTTTATTAAGAACTGGAATTTCCCAAGCAGTAGTGAGTATCTAAAATGACTGCTACCGTAAAAATAAAATGTAATACTGTTCAGGTGTCATTTCAGTGCCAGTTAGCCAATGATCAGACAGCCAGATGAGATGAGTTCTGTTTCTTTATCCAGTGGGGATAGTGGTGGTGTTAAGGATGAGTAGTTGATTTATTGGAAATGAGAGAAGAGATTGAGTCCCAGGAGTCCCTTACAGAAACATCACTACTAGTTAATGCAAGTGTAATAACTTTATTCACCAGAGAGGAAAAACGGTATCAGAATACCATCCAGGCTCTGGTTCAATGCCAGAAAACCAAAGCTATTCTTCACAGCTAAGGATCAACTCTTGGGTATCTAGTCACAATGAAGGAACAGTTGGATCAATTAATTGTTCTCCATGTCCACTGAAGATAGGACAAGTTGTAATGGGCTTAATTTGCAGCCTGGGAGACTTAGGGTACGGCTACACTTGCAGCTGTACAGCGCTGCCGCGGGAGCACTCCCACGGCAGCGCTTTGAAGCAGGGCCGCCCAGAGGATTCCGGGGGCCCGGGGTCTTCGGCGGCGGGGGGCCCTTCTGTTCCGGGTCCCGCCGCCGAAGTGCCCCGAAGACCCGCAGCGGGGGCCCCCCCGCCGCCGAATTACCGCCGAAGCCGGACCCGCCGCCGAAGTGCAGCCCGGTCTTCGGCGGTAATTCGGCGGAGGGGGGCCCCCGCCGTGGGTCTTCGGGGCACTTCGGCGGCGGGTCCCGGAAGAGAACGGCCCCCCACCGCCGAATTACCGCCGAAGACCGAGCTGAACTCGGCGGCGGGTCCCGCTCTGTCTTCGGTAATTCGCCAGCGGGGGGTCCTTCCTCCCCGGAGCGGAAGGACCCCCCGCTGGCGAAGACCGGGAGCTGAAGAAGCTCCTGCGCCTGGCCCCGCAAGAGTTTTCCGGGCCCCCCGGAGTGAGTGAGGGACCCTGCTCCAGGGGCCCCGAAAAACTCTGGTGGGGGCCCCTGTGGGGCTCGGGGCCTGGGGCAAATTGCCCCTCTTGCCCCTCCCTCTGGGCGGCCCTGCTTTGAAGTGCGAGTGTGGTCACAGCCGCGCTCCCAGCGCTGGGGCACTGTTTACACTGTTGCTTTATAGCGCTGTAACTTGCTGCGCTCAGAGGTGTGTTTTTTCACACCCGAGTGAGAAAGTTGCAGCGCTGTAAAGCGCCAGTGTAGCCAAGGCCTTAGGTTAGATGTTAGGAAAAACTTTCTCATTATATGGGTAGTTAAGATCTGGAATAGGCTTCCCAGGGAAGTTGTGGAATCCCCATCACTATCTAAGGTAAGACAAACATCTCTGAGGGATAGTCTAGGTTTACTTTGTCCTGCCACATTGCAGGGGGCTGCACTTGATGACTTCGAGGTCCCTTCCAGCCTACATTTCTGTGAAAGTTAGGAATGTTCCTTGTTTTCATGATTTTATGGAATTTATGTCCTTTAATTATGTAAACAAGCACCTATGGTAGTTGAATGGCAATAGGCATGTTATATTTTAATAAAATAAAGAGTAACCTGACTAGATATTGCTTAATTTGTAGTTTCCTTGCTTAAGAACTGATTCTGCAGGCTTGCAAGATCAGACCTATAGTTTTGATTGTTTTTTAATCTTAACTTTTTGTTTCAGTGAGCTTTAGATGAACTTTCTCCCCTCTTCCCACATGTGCTCAAATTTTCAAGTGTGTGTTTGCAGTGACCAGTGAATGCATGCACATGCATTTGAAATAACATGCACGTACACAAGTTCAATGCCTGATGTCCTATGTGTGTGTGCATTTGAAATCTCCTACTGATGTGTGCACTTTTCTGTGTATGATCTTTTGAAAAATTGGATCATCATTTGTATTTGTTACAACACTGAATATGATCCACAATTTTCCATTGGTTTCACAAGAGATTTTCCGTTGAATTCAGAGAGCGGCTGGATTTTAGCAATTCTTTATTGGTTTCAGTGGGACTTTTTTATAATATCTGGCTTTGCTCAAAATTTCAAGAGTAAGTTTCCTTTCACACTGATGGTGCCTTCCTTTTGAATCTGTTCTGGTTTTTAAAAAAAAGAAAAAGAAAAAGAAAAAAGAAATAAAATCTGAGTTGGCTTTGTTCATTCAAACCACGGTGAATTTTGCATGCAGTTAGAACCCTGTGACAGTTTCTTTCTTACTCAGGATTGTTTATTGCTCCAACTGTTCCCCCTTCAGGCAGCCTGGGAGAACCAGCTTCCTTTAGCCTGGCCACACACTCTTTAGAGTAGGAGTAGTTAATAGGCGAACCAGGGGCCAAATCCAGACCACCAGATGCTTTTGAACTGACCTCAAAATCTTTTTATTTAGTTATTATCATTATTGTTATTTTATTATTATTATTATTTTCTCTGGAGTCTGGACCTTGACTAGACCTTAGGGGCTCAAGAAATTTGGACCTTGCTTAAGAAATTTGGACCTTGACCAAAAAAATGGACTACCCCTGCTTTAGAGTAATGATTGTTCTATCAAGGTAGAGGCGTTCAGTGTTAATGACTTCTTGATTGTCCTGAAGCAGCTTCCAGACAGGGTTTGTGAGATACATGACCAGTCTTTGCTAGCAAATGGCTGATTCAGTACACACTGAGGGTCAGTTTATATATATAGTGTTAATAAAATCAACTAGAATACATAAGTTTTACACAGACAGATTCCCTAAACTGTCACATATGTGATACCGCCCCTCTCTGAAGTGTGATAATTTCACTGATGATACATAGTGATTCATTTTTGGTGGTGTTCTGCTGGGGTGAGTCTAATTTTTCTTGAGTTCTGGTGTGACAAGCACATTTTCCTGTAGTTGTGTATGAGGCATATGGGAAATTGATCATGTCTTTCATTAGCTGCAGAACTTGATGTTCTTCATTGGCAAGATTACCTTTGTGGCCATTCTAATCACAAATATTACAGAAGAGCAAAAGAGGGTGACCTAGAGAAACATTACACAGAACAATAGCGAAAGAAGCCAAATCCATCAACATGACACTCAGGAGCCTGAAGAGACCAGGGCAAAAGCGAAATAAGTGGCAGAAATTGGTGGACACCCTCCGCAGCTGAAGTTGTGGGAGGATACATTAAAAAGAAAGATGTATATGTTTTTATAGATAAACCACCACCCTGTTAACTAGTGTTTCTATACCCTGTCGTGGACAACAGGAAAAGGAGAACTGTGTACTCAAAGTGATCCATATTCTAAGGAAATCAGAACACTATGTTAGACCATTATGCTGCTATTAATGAGAATCCTCATCCCTAACAAATAGATTATGATTTAGCCATTGTTTGTCTGCAACATTAGACCTATCTGTATCTCCAGTGAACAATATGACTTGAATTCTGATCTGAATGTTCAGTTACATTAAACACTTTTTTGTAAACATACATTTCTTTTAATTGAACAAATGTATTACAGTCCCACTATCAGAATAATCTTCTGGTATTTAAGAAATGTCTGTTTATAGGTTAGAATCATAAGAGCCTATTAGCTTTGAAACCTCTGCAGTCATACTGATTTACTATTCTTTGCATGAAGACTCAATAGTAAATTAGTGGGGGTTTTCTATCGTATTTTAAGTGTTTGCCAAAGTCTTTTTGAGCCTCTAATATAGCTCCGTAAGGGGAATCAAACTCTTACTTGTACAGAGCCTCACTTCTTAATGTTCCCTCAAAGATGAGGTAATCTGAAGAATCAATCCTTACTATCTCCCAAAGATAGGGTTGCCAATACTCCTGGACTGGCCAGGAGTCTACCGGAATTGGCATCAATCTCCCGGTGACTATTGAAAGCAATCTGGGAGATTTTAATAGGCCACTAAAAGTCCATTCCCTACTTGCCCTGGCTCCATGCGGCTCCTGGAAGTGGCCAGTCTGGCTCCTAGGTGCAAGGGCGGCCAGAGGGTCTCTGCGTGCAGGGATGGTGCCTGCAAGGAGGGGCAGCGTGCGGAGCCACCTGGCTGCTCCTGAGCCGAGGAGCCAGACTGGCCGCTTTCAGGAGCTGCCCGAGGTAAGCGCTGCCTGGCTGGAGCCTGCACCTCAAACCAGACATGCCAAACCCTTGAAAAAAAAAAAGCAGAAATTGCGCTTGTTTTTGGCTTAATTGGCTTGTGAGTTGTTTGTTGGCTAGTTTTTGGCTGGCTGTAGCTTGTTGCTTCTTTTTTTTTTTTTTTTTTTTTTGATCGGCTCCCAGCAAGCAGGGGCAAGCGGGGACAAGGGGCGGAGAGAGTCAGGGGTGTACAGCAGACCCACCACAGTCCCAGACTGAACGCTGTGGGGATCTAATCACACAGAGTGTTGGGGTTCTTAAGGATTTGTCCTTTGAGCCTTGTTTTGAAATGGTATTAGCTTGATTTTTGGCTTATTGTGAAAGTTGGGGTGCTTATTTACTGCATGAAAGTTAGCAACTCTGCCCTGAACCCCCTCCCGCACCCCAACCCCCAGCCCTGAGTCCTCTCCTGCACCTCAACCCCCTGTTCCACTCCCTCCTGCACCCCAACTTCCTGCTCCATCTTGGAGCCCCATTCTGCATTCCAAACCCCTCATCCCTGGCCCCACCCCAGAGCCAAACCCCTTCCTGCACCCCAATATCTTGTCCCAGCCCTGAGTTCTCCTGCACTCTGAACCCCTTGGCCCCAGCACAGAGCCCCCTCCTGTACCCCAAACCTCTCATCCCTGGCCCCACCCCAGAGCCTGTTCCTGCCTCTGCCAAAGAAGTACTATGGGATGGTGGGCAAGTCATGTTAAACAAAATGTTGAGTTGGCCACTAACTCTATATTCCTGTTTTGTGGGTGCCCAACATGAGACACTTATAGCCAGGTTTGTAGAAGTGATAAGGACTCATAGCTGCCACTGAAGCCAAATGGAGCTGTATTTCGAACATAAAGAGTGCTATAATCAGGGCCGGCTCCAGACCCCAGCGTGCCAAGCGTGTGCTTGGGGCGGCGTGCCGCGGGAGGGCGGAAGGCAGCTCTGGTGAACCTCCCGCAGGCATGCCTGCGGAGGGTCCGCTGGTCCCGCAGCTCTGGTGGACCTCCCGCAGGCACGTCTGCAGGAGGTCCACCGGAGCCGCGGGACCAGTGACCGCCAGAGCGCCCCCCGCGGCATGCCGCCCTGCTTGGGGCGGCGCAATTCCTAGAGCCGCCCCTGGCTATAATGTGCCAAGTACCCTAAAAAATTGGACCTGGGTATTTCAAGTAGGTACCCAAAATTGGAGGACCCTGTTAACAATTTTGAGTTTAATCTGTGTGTGCCTCAGTTCCCACATCTGTAAAATTGGGATAATAATATCACCTAATTTCACAGTATGTTCTGAAGATAAATTCATTGATGTTTGTGAAGCCCTCGGATGTTATAGCGACCAGCAACATAGAAATGGTGAGGAGAAAGTTTAATTTTAGTATTTAGTGCAGGGTTTGGATTGTGTGCTGTAAATAAGGCCCGAGGCCACACACTGAATGAGGAAACTAAAAAAAAATTGAATAACCACCCATTAACTGAATGGATAGGTACTGGAAAAATATTATATGGTGATGTCATTAAAGGCTGTATCGTGCATACACACACAGAGGATTGAATTCTTTTAACTTTTTTTGCTTGTAATTATTATTTATATTACAGTAGTGTCTTGAGACCCCAACCTGAGGTTGGTATTTTACAAATATATAGGAAAAGGCAGTCCCTACCCCAAATACTTTTCAGTCTAAACAAATGAGTGTGATAGACAAACTGGGATTAGGAGAGGCAACAGTAATACCACCAGGTCTTTCATAGACTAGCTGGGTGTGTAATTTGTAGGTACAAAGGTGCTGTGGAGGTTGTTTTTAATAGTTGTCCCAGCTCCCCACCTTCCTAACCATTATCAGACATCAGTGTTCCCTAGTCATCACAACAGATGCCTATGGAACTTGAGGAGGACACAGCAGTGGTGTTATGGATTAGTTTGTGGAGGGTGTTCATGCATGAGGGGTGAGAAGGCACTTGTGGGAGAGTGGGATAATAGAAGCATATACAAGATACTTCAGATTAAAGATTTTAGATTTTTTTTTTAAATATCTCAACAAACAGGATTACTCAGGCTCACTAGAGTGAGTGGGACCTACTGTATTCACCCAGACGTTTCTTTAAAATATGGAATTGGGCCTTAATACAGTTTCCTATGCTTTTCTACCCAAATGGAAGATATTTCTTAGACATCACCGAGTATCATATCAACAAGAGCTGTTTCCTGAGTGTCTGGTATGGGAGGGTTTTGTAATTCGGAGAAGATCACACCTCTATGATGTCGTCTTTAACTATTGGCTCTCTACTTAGGTTAGAGAACAAACTGTTGGAATTAATGATGGTGACAGTTTTGCCCAATAATCAGAGGTGTCACATGGCCCCACTGCTGCTATTGTGTTTTTGCTCCTGCTAGACTGGAGTAACTTTTCCCTCCTACCACAGTTGTGTGTCACTGAGGCTCATGCACGTTGTGGTGTATTGGTTGGAAACACTGAAGCTCCTGCTTCATTCCTTTGCCACCTCTGCAGGAATGCTCCCTAGGAACTCCACCAAGTATGTGCACATTGATCCCAGGGGCTGTACTAAATATGGAGGCAAACTTGTTCCAATGCCTAAACAATGCATTGGACCCTACCAACTGGCTCGGTAGCAACCATTCTTGTTTAACTGAGTACTGAACTTCACTTAGTTAATTAAAAATGGCAGCAAAGAGACAGTAGAGAATTAGATTATGATGAGTAAGCAGCATGTGCATCCATTAAATATTTTTAGTTTAAACATTTTTTTGCTGTGTGTGCTATATATATATTTTGTGTGTTCTTCTGGTACATTCCTTTTCAAATCTTTCATCCTTGTCCTTTCCCCCTCCTGCAACTGTGGCATTTCTTTTTATTAGGGCTATTTTCAAGATTTTATATTTCAAAGGTTTTGTTTTTCATTAATCATTTTGTTCTTTTCCTTTGCATGTTTCTGGTTATCTTACAAGGATGAGGAGCTGGTGAAAACTCCAGGTAGAAGATAAATTAAGGAATCAGAAGAAACTTGAGTATACCACAAAGAAAACAAGGAAGTATCCCGGAGCAGAATCTAGAGTACAAGTGCTGGTATGAAACTACAAATATTTTTGTTGGACTTTGGGACAGTGTCTATCCTGGAAGAGAAATCTGATCTAATATAGAGCACAGTTTGTAAAACAGTTCTCCTTGGTCAACACTGGCCGGGCAGAGTGTTGAAACCATTCTTCCTGGAAGAACAATATTTAAATATAATTTTGGCTAAAACAGTATTGCTTCTACTGCACATGGGACCTGGTTCTCTTCAAGCTTGAAGTAATAGGTTGTATAGTGTCTTGATTCCTTATATGTAGCAATACGAGGCCATTACCTTATAGCACTAGGTTTTGAAATGACGTTAGAAATATTGACTCCGATTACTTATTCAATAGTTGGATAACTTTTTCTGAAACTATGATCAGGCACATTGCTTTTCAAAAATCAGAACATATTGCAATAAATAATCTGCACAATATCAGTTAAAATTTGCTATAATTATGTATTAAATGATAATAAACAGAGGGCATTTTAAAATCATTGCATCTGTTCTTAAGCAAAGATTTAAGCAACTAAGCAGAGTTAAACAGCAATATTCATAATCAAATAGGATTATTTAGGACCTGTTGAATTTTGAGTGTTGTTTAAAATTATACAGTGAAATAGGGAGGGGAACGTATAATACCTTTTACCCCATCCCCCCTCAATGTAAAGCGAAAAGGTGGTTGGATGATTCATTTATGACTGAAGAAGATATTGGCAAACTGTGTTAATCTAGATAATCCTACCTCAATTTCACATGGTACCATGATCCCACTGAAATCACTGACAAAATTCCCACTGAATTAAGGGACCCAAATTTGCCTTGTTATAGCAAGGTTGTGAAAATAAAATACGTGGATTTGTATGCCCTACACCTGTGAGCCCAAAATCAGCGTGAAAGGGGGCCTTTACCAATTAAATCTGATTTTGTCCTAAGTATGTAAGATGACATACCAAGGAAAGTTTAGACTCACTAAAGGGATTTAACGATGAACATTTTAATTTTTGTGTCTAATTGTTGTTTCCCTAACTTGCCCATTTAAAGTCTCAGACTAAATCTTCATATACTTTTACCTTTCATGTTGTCTGCCTGGAGTTGGTCACCCCTCCTTTGGAAACTTATTATTCAGCACTGTTTGGGAGCAGAGGTTAGCTCTAGATTGGAGATAAAGCTTCCTTTGGTGGTTTCATATATTTGCTTTCTTTTTTTAATCTTTCTAATAAAAAATCTTCATAGTGTAACAGTGCATGGCCTCTTGACATACTGCAGATTGTCTAGGTCCATACACCTGTGCCCTTAAATAAGAACACTTCTGTAGTGTCTACTGATCAAAACTGGAGTTATGCTCTTACTATTAGATGCCAAGCAGAATTCTAGCTGTGGCATTTTGTACCAGCTGAAGTCTATTAATGGCATGCAGGGCAAAACAGCTTAAAAGGGCTCTACAACAATAGTCTAAACAAGATGACACAAAGGTTTGAATAAAGACCTATGCGTCAGCAGAAATGAGGTGGAGATGTAATCTGGCAATATTCCTAAGGCAATATAATGGAGATTTCCATACAACAAAAATTTCATTCAAATGTTAGACGAGACTCCAGCTGAACTGCTAAATTGCAAATCCTGGGGGAAAAAGCATTATAAAAGGAGATGGAGAGAAAAGACAGAATTAAAAGGTGAGTGATTTTCAGCTAGTGTTTATATCCCACAAACCCATGTTTTCTTGCATTAAGTTATAAGAAATATCTAAATATGCCTGGACACTATTTAGGCATTCACAACAGAGATAGCAAGTAGAGTATGGGGACAAATTTAATGTAATTGTGTTTCCAGTATATACATTAAATTCAACACCATGGTGATAGATCAGTTCACCTAATAGTAGTATGTACATCAAAGCACCTGGAACAGCATAGTGGAACTTTTGTTATAATATATGTAATAGAAGAGCAGACATCATTATGAGATACAAACTGATTGTTAAGAGGAAGTAGGAGCTTTAATTTTGTACAGCACCATGTTTCAAAGAGAGTTAGATATGATAGATGCACTATCATTATAGTCAGAGCCTCAAAAATGTCCCTCTTGTTTCAGAAAATATTGAAAATATTGAAAAGGCAATATGCTCAGCCTCTGGTTGTGGGGACAGGAACATAAAATTGCTTGGCAATAATCCCTCTGACCATTTTGGGAGTAGCAAAGATGGGCCCAGAAACTGTATGGCAGTGCATGGATATGTGCAAAGGGACAGAATAAAGGCAGAACAAATTCAGCCTTGACTGAGGGCTTAATTGAGTGCAACCTTGACACACAATGCTTTGCATTAATTTACTTATAATTCTCTTGAATCCTGATGATCTTAATCCAGGAAAAGTGAAGCACAAATACCTGTGTATAGAGAAAGCTGTGTTGTGTTGTTGGACAACAGAGCCAAAAGTTTCAAGACTGATATCTGCTGTGGGTTATCCAATTTTTTTTTAAGAAGACTTATCTAAACAAATCAAAGTTACCTTAAATATGTGCATTTAGCTTTAAATTATCTTTTGTCTTATTTCATGAGTTGAATAAATAATACCCAATGAGTTAGAAGCAAAAGATTGTCCATATCTAAATCAGCACTAGGTACTGTCTTCATATAATCTATTAGTCTCAATGTGACTTTAAAATTACAAAATAGGTATTATTTTGTTGTATATGAAACTTATCTGACACTTTGGCTGGATGTAAAATTGTTGCCTCCAATTTATACTATATATTGTGATTAGTAGATTAAATCTGTCCCAACTGATTTTTCATTCTAAAAAAAAAAATGGTAAAAGAAGAATGGTTCCGTTGTACCAATTGATAATATTTGATAAAAAGAAGGCACGTAAGTTACAAAACAATTTTAAAAGAAAAACCCCAAGAGTTCTTCTGGAAAGTTAGTTTTAATTTTTTCTTTAAAGAATGTCATGCTTCAGTGGACTCCTAGCATGTATTTGAGCCTAAAGTCCTAGATCTTGGATCTAGCACTTTAAATAAATATCTTGTGGCTGTATATGACAGTTTTCTAAAAGCAGTACAAATATGTACTCTCAGTAGAAGTAGAATTATCAGGTGTGTCTGAGTTCTTGGAAGACAGTTTTCAGAAAGGATATAAAGTCTCCTCCTTTTCTTTTTTTTAGCAGACTCAGAATTTTAATGTTTCAGAACCTGATCAAGTTCTATTCTGCAGTAAATCAATGGACTTGATTCTCAGTAGCTACATTATAAGCCACCTCTCTGCTCCCTGCATTCTAGGGCTGTGCAAGAAACTGCCTGGCCCTAATGTAGGGCAGCCTCAGAAGTTCTATAAATGATGCTCTGCTTCCCATGACCATCAGTGGCTATCAGACAAAGGATAGCTATCCTGCAGTGTACTCCAGCCACATCTTCAACACACCCATGATCCACCCCTAAATCAGGGGGCTGATGTAGAGCCCTTACGCTAGCTTTATATCAGCTAAGAAGGCATCCTGCATAGAGGATATTGTCAGGGGAGCACTGACTGTTTTGGCTGTGTGGTTTTGGGAGGTGGGAGGAGCGCAGGGATGAGGTTGTTCTTTGGGAGGCAGATTTTGTTTTATTTTTGTTGCTTTAATATACACCTCTACCTCCATATAATGCTGTCCTCGGGAGCCAAAAAACCTTACCGCGTTATAGGTAAAACCACGTTATATCGAACTTGCTTTGATCCACCGGAGTGCGCAGCCCCGCCCCCCTGGAGCACTGCTTTACTGTGTTCTATCCGACTTCGTGTTATATCGGGTCACGTTATATCGGGGTAGAGGTGTACATGTTGCTATGTAGTTGCTAGAGAAGACAATGTATAATAAGTGACCTTACTACAGAAATTCTTCGCTGTTATAATCTAATCAGTTGCATTATTCAGAAGTGTGTGATTTGTCTGGAGGAGTTTCAAAGAGTTTACAAAAAAAATGAGGAGTCCTTGTGCTGATACAGACTAACTCGGCTACCACTGAAAAGAGTTTACAGTGCACAAGATTAAAATAATCCAGTAAAATGCAACCAAACTAAAATATCCACCAGGGAAGGGGGGTAATAACCTTGTGGACATCGTTAGTGCTTTCTAATAGGACTCATGCTGTGGGGATAAATGGGTTAGAACTATCCAAGATGGAGAGATACGTTCAACAGGTAAAGTATTGGATGTGCATCATGATGTAGTATTAGAGGTTTATGCCCATTCAAGAATGTGGATTATATCTTGTGATTAAGAGGGTATGATGTTGCTGTAATCTGATAGTGGATACTTTCGCAACCAGCATAGTTATAGAGAACATGATGGGGGGGGGTGTTTGCAGGTGCCATTGCACAGTGGTTAGGGAGTTAGGCTCTACTCTTCCCCTAGACCACCTTTGCACCTGGTGTTAGTCTGTCTTTTATTGTGGGTTGACTCAACCCTCCAGTCGGGTTACAACGCAGTCCTCTCTCTGTCTAGTCTGACAGGATTTCAGGGAGATATGGGGTGTGGCTGTTGACACTGCCCACCTCACAAGTGTCAAATTCCAGCCTGAGTTTGCAAAAGGTATTAATCCTTTCCTTCTTTTTGTACCTCCAGGGGTGAGTCTGAAAGGTGAGGGGTTTTGTGCCTTTCTTAATGAGGTGGAGAGTTGGCAGTGGAGTACAGGCCCTCCCATTCCACTGAAGTCCAACACGGCCTATAAGTAAGGCTGCGCGTCTGTCACAGAAGTCACAGATTCTGTGACTTTCCATGATCTCTGTGACTTGTGCAGCAGCTGATGTGGCTTAGGGGCTGCCCGATCTGGGCAGCTCCTGGGCCAGCAGCAGCAGTTTGGGTGTGTGGGAGGGGGCTAGGAGCACGGGGTTGGGGGCTCTCCGGCTCCCACCGTCATGTCTCTGCAGCTCCTAGGTGGAGAGGCCAGGGGACTCTGCGCACTGCCTATGCCCACAGGCCCCGTGCCCGCAGCTCTCATTGGCTGTGGTTCCCAGCCAATGGGAGCTGTGGAGCTGGCGCTTGTGGTGGGAGCAGCATGCATGGAGCCCCCCTGGCCTTCCCTCTCACAGGAGCTGCAGGGACACACAGAGCCAGGTAGGGAACCTGTCACCCCGCCAACACCCCCCCAGCACCAGGGAGTATCCTGGGCCGCACGCTGCCCACATTCTCCCTAGCACCAGCAGGTACCCGGGCCACA
This sequence comes from Mauremys reevesii, assembly GCF_016161935.1. Classification (NCBI taxonomy): domain Eukaryota; kingdom Metazoa; phylum Chordata; order Testudines; family Geoemydidae; genus Mauremys; species Mauremys reevesii. The sequence continues at coordinate 32,550,636 of NC_052629.1, read as the reverse complement.
TGCCGCCGCCCTGCCCCCAGCACCAGCGGGGATCCTGGGCCGTGCGCCACTTCCTGTCCGCACCCACCCCAGCACCAGCGGGGGTCCTGCCCTCCCCCCCCCAGCACCCATACAGTTCCTGGATCACCACCCCCAGAGCACCCGCGGCCTCACCCGCCCAAGTTTTAGTTAGGAGTATATAGTAAAAGTGATGGACAGGTCACGGGCAGTGAATTTTTGTTCACTGCCCGTTCACGTGACCTGCCCATGACATTTACTAAAAATACCCGTGATTAAAATGTAGCCTTACCTATAAGCATTACCAAATGTCCAGCACCCAGGAGTGCCTTAAGGCTGCCTCCTGGGGCCTCCTCCTACCACCCACTCTCTTGTCAAAGGCTTTCAGTCTGTCACTAAGCCATAAGAGAAAAGGTACCAGTTGCACCTTCAGCCCCTTTGGGCTCATTAGGCAGGCTCCTGCGCCACCAGAGATGGTTTCTGCAGCATCTTTCTTCAGGCACTCCCAAGGCGGGTCCTTCTTCCTGACTTGCTAGGCCACTTCTGAGCTGACTGGCTCCCTTTTAAGCTCCACCTCTAGCTGGAGCATGCTCTGCAGATGCAACTGGTCAGAGTTGCTCTTTAACCCCTTCAGTTCTAGTGCAGGGTTTATACACCCCATCACAAGGCCACAGTGCAAAGTGATCTCTAATTTTCTGTTTCATTCTTTTATATTGATAGGTAAGTTTAACATGTCGAGCAAAGGCTCTGGGGTTTACAGTATTACTATAAGTAATTTGGTTTAGCTTCGAGCAAAGCAATTATATTTGCATGGGTTTTGTTTAAAGATGTGCTGTTTGCAAAAGCTGTAGCCATTATGATGAAAATCTCACTTTAGCAATTATCTGGTCTTTGGGACACATTATATCTCTGTGTATATCACTATGCTGCTATATGATTCTAGATGTGACTTCTACAGGCAGCTTCTCCAGTAACACTAATCAGTGAGATACTTGAAGCATTTATGTATTAGCTAAATGTATAGTAAAGTAGTCTGTTCCTTTTTTACATTAGAATTATAGTAGTAATTTCAAGCCAGTACAACAAATCTTGGGGAGAGTTTTTTTTAAAAAGAAATGAGATCTGAAAGATTACATGTGGCATTTCTCTACAGTGAAACTGAAACTATTTTTGACCTGAATTCTCATATTAGCATTGTAAGTTACTGACAATGTTGTTCTGGGAATACAGCTCATGGTGGCTCCTGTTATTTTTGTTGACTTGGGATCTGAAGAAATATAAGCTGTCAAACGTTCCTCATATGCACATGAAGACATGTCATGCCATAACAATATTGGAAACTTGTGTGAAAACCTCATTCTTTCTTTATCTATGCCCACATGCTAATAGTAAAATGAGTCACCCACTTAACTGCAAAACAGAGAATTTGCTTTGATGCTCAAAAAGTTTCTACACCCTTGAGAAAAAAGACAGAGTAGGTGGTGTTCAAATTATAGAGCCAAATCATCCCCTCCTTGGGAAAAACCCATAGAGGGGAATGGAAATTCTGCAAGTTGAAACTCAGAGTTCCTGAATGATCATTCTGTTTGTACTATGGTGGACAAATCCAGCCCTTGCTATCAGAGAGTGTAGCCTCCAAAAGACATTCAGAAATGGGGGAATGCTCCCGGAGCCTACAGTGCAAACTCCAGGTGCGAGAAGCAAAAGAAAAGTAGCACACCCTAGTATCCCTTGTTCTCCTGACAGTACAAGCCCCCTTTCAGAGCAGTTTCAGTGTGCACATGGCATTTGTATGTAAGATAAGGTTGATGATGTCAGTATTTTCATATGCATTACGTTCTCACAGGGAAATGATGGTGTGGAAAGTTACCCTGCCATCCCCCCCTTTGTACAAACAGGTTGCATCTACCTGTGGAGCTAGGGGTGTGATTCCTGGCTCGAGGAGACATACCTAGGTATCATCACACTAACTTGCTAAAAAATAGAATGTAGCTGTGGTAATATGAGCAGCAGGACAGGCTAGCTTCCCCAAGTACGTGTCCATCAGAAATCATAGGCACACTGTCAGGGTGGCTAACCTGTCCCTCCAATTATGCTATCATGGCTGCATGCTGTTTTTAGCAGGGTAGTTTGATGAGAGTTAACATGAGTATGTTTCTTTGAGATGGGAACCACACCCCTAGCTTCAAGTTCAGAAATACCCATAGAGGAGGCTTCTGCAAGTTCATGAGCAGGGTCATGAAGTGTATTGTGTACAGTGTATTTACCCTTATTCCATTGGCTTTGGCCAGTACTTGTGCGTTTTTCCAGCTCCTCTGCACATGAGATAGGACTGGTTCATTCCCTCTCATGGTTTGTGCATGTACTTCTAACCATTATTCCAAAGTGTGGTAATGAAGAGATGTCCTCCTTAAACATACCTGCTCCCAGAGTTTACCTCTGCGTTTGCATAAATCTATCTGTTTACCACTGTTTTAATTTATCCCAGAGCATTTTCTTTGTTGGTTAAAAATACAAAATGAGACAATATTTCTGCTTCAGCCATTGTTTATGTTATTAAAAACATTGTTTGGAAATAAGCAGGCTAATGCATTTTTATTTCCTTTTTAATAATGCATGTTTAGCTATGAAGCAATCTATCAGTACTGCATGCATAGTACCCAATAACTGTATCATCACACCACCGGCATAAATAGATTAATTACATCGTAGAGGCATAAAAATAACTAGTATCTGGAAGCTGTAAAGGCTGTGTATGGAATTAGACTGTGTAAACAGCCTTGCTCGTGTTCATTATGTGTTTATGTTAAGAAAGAAAAATAGTGTTGAGTTTGCAGTCTGTGGGCTTGATTCTGCACTGTCTTGCACCTAGTGTGCAAAGTGAATGTAAAATGCCGCTAAAACAAAATGATAGTGATTCAGTTCCATTTTGCACAGGTATAAATGACTGCACAAGGTGCAAGGCACTGGAGAATCAGGGTCTTTGTCTTCAACTGTAGCAGTTTCTCAGGGCTGTTTTCCTTGCTTTCTTCTGAGACCAGGGAGAAATTTGGGATTTGACTTTAAATCATTAAAACTTCTCTTCTGAAAGTGACAATGAATAGTCTCTGAAAATAATCAAGGATTGAGTGTTTCACCTGATTATTTATGTGAAATTTGGGACACTCAGGTGCAGTGTTTTCTAGTGATGCAGAGGTTGTCTAGTTTAGCTCAGGAGCTAAATGAATTTAGAGAGGAAGAATGGTATTGTGCTAAAGGTACTGGACAGAGATTCAAGAGCTGGGTTTCATTCCTAGAGTAGTATAATCCCTCATAACTCCTGGTAGAAAATTCTGATGCCTTTGTGGGAATTACTTAATATTTCTATACCCATCTATGAAAAGGGGTTAATAAAACGTTCCTTTCCCACACTTTCCTGTCTAATCTATTTAGTTTGTAAGCTCATCGGGGCAAGAACTGTCTCTTAGTAGGCTTGGGGACCTAGCTCAGATGGAGCCTCCATACACTATTTTTAATACACATAACAATTAATAATCTGGAGCCTGTTTCTGCTCCCGCTGAAATCAGACTTTATAGCATTCCTCTGGGTAACTTTCTCCCTTTTTACAGAAAAGGAAACAAAGATTTGCTTCAAGCTACATGCATATGGTCAAGTTCATATAGTTTTAAAAACTAATTTTTTTGTATGCAACATCAGTGACCTCTTGGTTGAGTCATAGCAACTTTATTAAATAGTGTAGCATTATAGTATGAAAACTGTTCCTTTCTTCCAGCTAATTTTTTAGGATTGTACGGGTAATGTCTAGTAGTGTCCCAAACCCTGTGGTTTTCTATTCAGGAGTTTATTAGTGTAGGGCTAGGTTGTGTACCATGCTGCCGACCCATATCACAAGTAGCACAGATGGGAGAGCTGTCCCCACAGGGTCTCTACACCCCCTGCACATGTGGGCAGGAAGAGGGTGGATTGCCAGTGCCAACTGTCCCCACCCAAATACGTGCAGGCCAGGCCAGCTGCGCCATTGTAACAGGAGACATATGCCACACCAGGAATTACGGGCTGGAGCAGGTTTACATCCACCTCTGTGGAGCAGGAGGAAATCATGAGGCAAATGATGACTCTGAGTGTCACAATCTGCTTCCTGTTCTGCTCCTGAGACATGTTACATGCTGTCCACTATATAGGGATTGTGGCAAAGGCACAGTTGACCCCATAGGATATGTCCATGCTGCAGCTGGGAGCAAGCCTCCCAGCCCAGGTAGACAGACATGCACTAGCAGGGCTCAAGCTAGCAGGCTAAAAATAGCAGTGTGGCTGTTACGGCTCAGGCAGCAGCTTGAGTTCTTAAGCCCACCTAGCCCCCTGGGCAGGGCCGGCGCTTCCACTAGGTGACCCTAGGCAGTTGCCTAGGGCGGCAGGATTTGGGGGGCGGCTTTTTGCCGCCCTCGGCAGAAATTCAGTGGCAGGGGGTCCTTCTGCTCCGGGTCTTCGGCGGAAATTCGGCAGCAGGTCCTTCACTCGCTCCGGGACCCACCGCCAAAGTGCCCCGAAGACACGGAGCAGAAGGACCCCCGCTGCCAAATGCTCAGAGGAGGAGCGCTGCCGCCTAAGGCGGCAAAAACCGTGGCGCCGCTCCTGCCCCTGGGTCTGAGCTCAGGTAGCTAGCCTGAGTCTCCCCCAGAGCCAGAGTGTTCACACTGCTACTTTTAGTGTACTTGTGCAAGTCCGTCTGCCTGCCTGGGCTGGGAGGCTCGCTCCAGGCTGTGGGGTAGACATACCTTTAATTTCACATTACCAATCCAGCCATTGCCATAGGCTTCCTTCTTCTGTTTAATAGTTTGATTCAATCTCATGAGACCATTGTGATTAGGTGACCCAGTAGCTTCCTACACTCATCTCTGTCTGCTCCAATCCTTTTGTGTACCTGTCTTCTGTTCCCCTGAAGACTTTTGATCTAGCATCAAGGTCCTGTCAAACTTTGTCTGTGGTTCCTTGTTCCACTCTACCATTTTATTTCTAGTTCTTTGTATTATACAGTGCTTGGTACAAATGTTCAGGGTTGCATATAAATAAAATATTCACTATATGTATTTTTTCTGATGCCTATAGTACTTCATAGTGCTTCAATTAATTTACTCCGTCTACCACGTATAATAGTTGTATTACGAGTTAGACTGCTTACAAGCCTCTTCATTCTCTATTTGCTTTTTAAACTAAGTATTTCAGCAGAGATTTAGTGTTAGCTAAGCACTTACTCTGGTTCCTTCTATTTTCCCCCCCTTCTATTTCAACACAGCAGATTAATATTTTTCTATCCCTTAAAAATTGGTAATATTTTAATGAGTTCTCATTATCGTCTTTACAAAAATCTTGGGGCCATATTATGGCCTTCTGCAAAAGAACCTGTGAGAGAGAGCCAGGGTGGTACCACTTGAGGACTCTCTTCTTCCACTGGAGAACCAGGCTTTGCCCTCTTACCATTTTTCCCTAGCTAAAGAAGCAAGTGGTTCTACCCTCTATCCTGCAGAAAGCTCCAAAATAGACACAGGGCCATCGGTACAGAGGCCCCAGTTCCCATGCCAGGTCTGTGGCTTCCTTGCCCAATAGAGCCATATTGTCGGGGACTCCCATATGGTTAGCTGATTTTGGGACATCCATGAAGGGGGGCTTCACAGCATTGAGGGGGGCAAAAAAAGAGTCTGGATCTGTATTACCTATTGCACAAATTCCTCAAAGGACTTGTTAGGGGACAGTGAATGTCTCCCTCAGACACCACCTCCCCTCACACAGGCCCTGGACCCACAGAGAGCTTGCAGTCCCTTCACACTTGTATCTCCCATTAATATCAGTGAGTTCCACATGAAGATAGCTTGAAAAACTTGTGTGACAATTAGGGTCCAGGCACCCCAAGGGCAGAACTGAAGGTTTAAACCCAAACCAGCTGACTGTGCTGATAGTACTATAAAATATGCAAGTAAAGTCTTTAATGACTATGAAGTTCAGTGCATTACAGCTTTCATTATGGTATATATATGTACACAGTTATGGTTAAGACTGTGTCCATGTGTGTGTGTACATATATGTAGAAAATTGTAATGGTAATTGTGCAATTTCAGCATCACCTCACAACTGGGGAGTGAGGCAATCAGGCAAAGAAGGGCTACCTCCCCAATTAGTTGATACTAGGATTGCCAACCCTCCCGATTTCGTGAGGAGTCTTCCAGATTCACGCCCTATCTCCTGGAGGCTACTGAAGCCAAACCAGGAGATTTTAGGTGCTGAAAGTATGGTGGCGCAGCAGGGCTAAGGCAGGCTCCCTGCCTGCCCTGGCCCTGCGCCACTCCCAGAAGTGGCTGGCATGTCCCTGCAGCCCCTGGGCCTGGAACTGCGGTCAATGGGAGCTGCGGGGGTGGCACTTGTGGGTGTAGGCAGCGTGCGGAGCCCCTTCCTCCCCCTCCCCCCAAGGGACCACAAGGATGTGCCAGATGCTTCTGGGAGCGGTGCGGGGTCAGGGCAGGCAGGGAGCCTGCCTTAGCCCCGCTGTGCCGCTGTCTAGGAGCCGCCCAAGGTAAGCACCTCCTGGCCAGAGCCTACACCCCGCACCCACTCCTGCACCCCTACCCCAGTCAGGAGCCCCCTGGGGGAAAGGGAGGGGCTGGAGGCAGGGCAAGGACGTTTGGGTTTGTGTGATTAGACCGGAGTGGGCAAACTTTTTTGGCCTGAGGGCCCCATTGGGGTTGCAAAACTGTATGGAGGGCCGAGTAGGGAAGGCTGTGCCTCTCCAAACATGCTGGCCCCTGTCCCTCTATCCAACCTCTCCCACTTCCTGCCCCCCTCAGAACTCCCAACCCATCCAACCCCCACTGCTCCTTGTCCCCTGACTGCCCTCTCCCGGGACCCTCCACCCCTAACCACCCCCAGGACCCCAACCCCTCTCCAATCCCTCCTGCTCCCAGTCCTCTGACTGCTTTGACCCCTATCCACACACCCACCCCCGACAGGCCCCCTGGAACTCCCACGCTTACCTAACCCCCCCATCCCTGACTGCCCCCCAGAACCTCCACCCTATCCAACCGCCCACTGCTTCCTGTCCTCTGACAGCCCCCCGGCCCCCTTACCATGCCGCTCAGAGCAGCATGTCTGGCAGCTGCACCACCCGGCTGGAGTCAGACATACTGCAGCGCTGCTCGGCAGGAGCGCACAACCCCACCGCCCAGAGTGCTGCCTGCACAGTGGCGTGGCTGTGGGGGAGGGACCAGGGGCTAGTTTCTCCAGCAGGGCTGCCCAGAGGATTCAGGGGGCCTGGGGCAAAGCAATTTTGGGGGCCCCTTCCATAAAAAAAGTTGCAATACTATAGAATACTATATTCTTGTGGGGGCCCCTGTGGGGCCTGGGGCAAATTGCCCCACTTGCCCCTCCCCCCCCCCCCCGGGCAGCCCTGTTCCCTGGCCGGGAGCTCAAGGGCCGGGCACGACAGTCCCGTGGGCCGGATGTGGCCCGCAGGCCATAGTTTGCCCACCTCTGGATTAGACAGTTGGCAACCCTAGATGAGATTGTCTCGAAGCCATCGTCCAGGTCAGGAAAAAACTCTGAGGAACCATCAAGGCAAATGGGAACAGCTTGAAACTGAAAAGAAAACCCCAGTCTTTGAAAACTAAGGAAGGAAAGTGTTTTCCCCGCTTTTAATATCTATAGTGGCTGAGGGGAAAAAACTGAAAATCTTTTTTAAATGGAGGGGGAAGGAACTGAAGATATCCAGAACTTGAGGCACGGTCTTGGAGGTGGGAGGCTGTGTGTGAACACTGGATCCCCCTACGGATAGGGGTACACTAAGAAACTGTTCAAAGGCAATAGGTAAGTTGTATTATAAAAGGGATTTTATCTAGTATAGAAGCGTAAAGCCTGCTATTGCATTTTTATGTTTAGTTTCTGTGTAACTTATGTGTGTTTGCTTCCCTTATTACTTCATCTTTGAATCTGTGGCTTTTCTGTTAAATAAACCTTTAGTTTATTTTTACCTCAAACAGATCTCTGTTGTGTAAACTGTGTAGAGTGTATATGCCAAAGTGAGCTGATAAATGGAGGCTGGTTTTACACCTTCCGGGGTGACGAACCAGAGGGGAAAAGTCTGAGTGTGGGGTAGTTAAGCACTTGAGAAGGATGGGTTTGGGGAGTCTAGGGACTGAAAGGACTGTTGGCATCAGCCTTCAAAGAATAACTAGGCTGGTGGAAGCCAGGGTCAGACTGTGTTTGTGGGCTGGCTGCTGGTGTCGGGGACCTGAACCAAAGCTGCACAGCATAAAGGCACCCAAGGTTACAGGGCAAGTGGTGACAGAGCACCTTACTGGTCTGGGTGATCCTTAAAATGTCCATTTGAGTCCCAAATACGTAGCCCCTTTGGGACTGCACTGAAAAGAAACAGAGTTGTGTTTCTGTTATTTCTGCTAGTAGTACTTGTATACTGGGCCAGTAGAGTGCATTTATGTTGAGCATAGGCTGCAGGGTACTGCACTCAAAAAATGACAGATATCCCAGCTCTTCATTAAAATCACTGCACCCTGCCTTTTGGTAACATGATTTCTAAACAAAGATGGTTTTCAGACTTGGACACCTCTGGCATTCAGCAGCATTGTTGATCTTTTGTGTTAAGTTCCTCAGGACCAGAACAGATTTATTGGCGCTCACATTTTTTATTTGTAAGTAAAATAGCAGTACATGAGAAGAAAATAGGAGGTGCGTGAAGCTACATCTAGGAACTTTAAGGCCTATTTTTGAGTAGTACCAAGCACCCAGAATTCCAACTGAATTAAATGGGAATGTTGGGTGCTGAGCACCTCGGAAATTCAGGCGATATGGTCATAGAACCATAGAAAAGTAGGGCTGGAAGGGACCTCGAGGTCATCTAGTTCACCCTCCTGGGTGGCAGGAGCTATAGAAATAATAGATCTAACAGGATCCCCTGTGAAAGATGGATAGACATCTAGTAAGCTAGATGTGCAGTTCGGTAAATGTCTAGTTTATTATTGGACATTTCCAAAGTGAATTGTTTAAGAAGAGGACTTGTTTTGTCAGCTGAATATAAGTGTCTCTTATGTTTAGACTTAAACCTTCTATTAATTAATTGTGGAAGTGAAAAATGCCTTTAGGTTTTCCATTAATAGCTTTCATATATGGGTACCTAGACTTTTGATGGGGTTTTTTGTTCTATTTTACTGCTCCAGCTCCTAATAAAAGAAAACTGAAAACAGGCATAATTTTCAAAAATGGCCACACTAGGCACAGGTGACAAATACTAAGAGAAATCAGATAATTTTATATAGACTGATCCTCTACTCACATGCTTAAAGTTAAGTTCATGCTTATGTGTTTTGCTGGCTCAAGGTCATAACGAGAGGGACTAAGAGATACAATTACCTTTCACTCTAACAATCAAGTTGACATCCTGACTCTGATCAGTGTTGCTTTAAACACTGGCTTGTGTGGAAGGTCAGTCGAGCAAAACATGGAGTTCCATTGTCTGTGCTACCTAAACTATTTGACAGTATCCATTTTCAGCTATTTAAACTTTGTTATTCACAGTCAACCCCATTTAAGGTTTGCTCCTGCTCCCAGTTAAGCCAATAATATGGTCATTGATTTCAGTAGAAGTAATATCAGGCTCACAATAAGGATGTCAGCTCTGAAACTGGAAAATACAATCTTTACATAATAAAAGTACCTGTTTATTACAGAGGTATATGCAGATTTTTCTTGACTACAGATGAAATTTGAAATTACCTGTTTTATGTAAAATAACTTATTTCAGTAATTTGTCTAAATGAAATATGTTGTCCATTTCTTCTATTTATAATGAACTGTACGTTGAGCAGTTTCACCAGCATCACATTCGTTGTACTTTGTAGTCTTGAGAAAGTTTGAGGCATTTTCTCTGCCAGTGCTAGAACTGAGCAGTTCATCCCTTTTGTGCAGCAAACACAACAAATTTACAGGTCACTGGCAAGTTGAAATCCACTTATGTATTTAAAGAAATGTTTAAAGTAATTTCAGGTACTATCCCTGACCCTGAGTCTCCTTGCCAGTTTCTGTACTTTTGCAATGACATTAGCCTATTTAAAAATATTTTCTCTTCCTTTTTACAATGTGAAAGACCCACAGAAACAACAGGGAGAACTCACAACCGTAGGTAAAATACATTTCAGACAAAGGTGTAAGTTGGCAGACTGTCTTTAGGTATTTAACTTTTTTTAGTTGTTTTACTAATAATGGCTTCTCTCATTATCCACATGAATCCTCAGAAGGCAATTAACCCAAACAGGCAACTTTCAGTTTGTGGTTGGTGAAGGCATGCTATCGCACTGCCATTTCTGAAGAGTTGTAAGACACACGGAGATGATAAAACATCTGACAGCTTTCTAGTTTTCTCAGCAGCAGAGGTAAATCTCCTTAATTTGTTAGTTTCCACAGCTAAGCAGAAATAAAATTAAGAGTTTATATTTAGGTGTAAATGAATAAGTAGACAGAATTAAGATAATATGAACAGGCTACATCTTATGATGTGTATCAACAAGTGCTCATAAGCTGAATTCCTTGTCAAAAAAATAATCAAGTCTCATGTATTTGTGATAAAGGCCAGTAGTTTCATAATAATTATGTTTTCTATTCTTAAAATCCTAATGAGGAAGAATATTAGACTGGGGAAAGCCAAGGAGGTTTGCTATGCAAATTGATAAGTGAAACATACTTACTTTAGGTCTATACGATATTAGCCGATGATAGAACTGAAGAAAATAGTCAGGTCTGTTGTTCCAGGCTAAAAATCATTGGGTTTTTGGTGTGTGTGTGTGTGTGTGTGTATAATAACTATAACTGAGCAGAGTATAAAGATGACATAGGAATGTTGAAAGGTCATGGTATTGTACATTAATCACTACTGAAAGCAGACTTTGTCATCTGCTTTAGATGTTGTAAGATGTTTCACTGGAGCTCAAGTAATGCATCGATTTTTTTTCTTACTCAATTAATGAACACAAATTAGAGTGAGAAGCTTCCATGTGAGGTAAATCATCTCACATTTTGGATTCCAGAAATAATGTGAGGATGACTGTAAAGGCTAGGGATTAATACAATATGGAGCAGAAACAGCAGTAAGGCATAAAGTAGTATTAATACTGTATTAAACTGCCAGGCATAAAAAAACAACTTATCTATTTTTGTACCCCATTTGTGGAATGTAGATGAATTACAATAATTCAAATATATATTGTACTCTTCATCATATAGGATTCCAAAATACTTAATAGACTATGATCCCAATTTTCAAGGACACACATGCTTAGCTTTACACATGTGAGTAATCCACTGAAGTTAATGGGAGTATTCACATGCATCATAAGCATGTGTGTAAGTTTTTACAAAATCAGGGCTTACGTATTGTAGGTATATGTGACAGTTCTTGGGGTACCTAGGACTGTGAGTTATCTAGGTACCCCCCTGCCTTCAGCGTGAGGAAGACTTCCTTGTACTAACAATAAGTACACTCCAGTCCCTGAGCCCTTCTGAAGCAGCCCCCTGTAGTGTCCAGCCCATTCTCCGCTGAACATTCACAGAAATACTAAGTTGGCTATTCCCAAGGGAACTGTGTATGCAAAAGCTTGTATGATTCAGCTCAGGATCAGCACATTGCTTAATATCACAGCACTTAGATATATTTATAGTGAAAACAAGGATACATTTATTACCAGAGATTCAAGAGATAGTGAGTAAAAATAATGGAAACAAAGGGTTATATAGAAAACAAAATCACAACATGCTTTCTAGAGACTAAACTTAACGGACTAGCCTGCTGTCTAAAGAAGTCTTATCTCACCCAGCATCTTCTGCAGCATTTCCAACCGTGGCTGGTTTGATCCCATTGTCATGAATGTAAATACACTGCCTATTTACTTCCTAGGTGCAGGATAAAGGATTGTCTGATTTGCCTTCTTTTTATATCCCCAAAGTTCATTGTATGTACTCAGAGGCAGTATAACCCCTCATCACTTGTTTTTCCTTTGTGTTCTTACCTGTTGACTTCACATCTCTCTTGACTTTGTATGTAAATGGCTATCCATTGTGTTATCTTACAATGCTTAATTTACATCTCAACAGGGAGACTGGGGACTAAATATTTCTTGTCTGACAGAAAACCTATTTGTCTACCCTGCCTTGATATAGACTTTTAAAATGTATTTTCGGTACACCTCTACCCCAATATAACACTGTCTTCAGGAGCCAAAAAATCTTACCGCATTATATCGAACTTGCTTTGATCTGCCGGAGTGCGCAGCCCCGCCCCCCCAGAGCACTGCTTTACCACGTTATATCGGGTCGTGTTATATCGGGGTAGAGGTGTGTATATATACACATAACTCCTTACCTAATCTCTGTACATACATTTCACAATGAAATTAATGACCAGTGTGCCCCAGCTTTCATTTAAGACCTCACATGACATTCTTTGTTGACCCAGAATGTACATACCAGAATCAGGACATTCCTGTATCCCGCTTGCCAGATGGCATTAAGGAGTTCCTATATCAGAGTAGATAAGCATCACTTACATGCCACTGAAATACATGTATCTCTTCCAGAGAACATGGCAGCTTTTCTGCACTCAGTGCTATACAACAGTTTTTAGCAAGGGAAATGAGGATTATTTTTTCCAAATAAAATACAGGAAATTGAGGCAGTAGAAAGTAATTACTAGAGCTGTCGATTAATAGCAGCTAACTCCTGCGATTAAAAAAAAATTGTGATTAAAAAAAATTAGTTGTGATTAATCGCTGTTTTAATCACATTGTTAAACAACAGAATGCCAATTGAAATTTATTAAATATTTCGGATGTTTTCTACATTTTCAAATATATTTATTTCTATTACAACACAAAATACAAAGTGTACACTGCTCATTCTATATTATTATTTTTATTACAAATATTTGCACTGTAAAAATGATAAAAGAAAGTATTTTTCAATTCACCTCATACAAGTACTGTAGTGCAATCTCTTTATCTTGAAAGTGCAACTTACAAATGTAGATTATTTTTTGTTACATAACTGAACTCAAAAACAAAACAACGCAAAACTTTAGGGCCTACAAGTCCACTCAGTCCTACTTCTCATTCAGCCAATCGCTAAGACAAACAAGTTAGTTTACATTGACAGCAGATAATGCTGCCCCAAGGAGTTCAATGTCTCCGGCTCTATTTTACCCGCATTCTGCCATATATTTCATGTTATAGTAGTCTCAGATGATGACTCAGCACATGTTATTCATTTTAAGAACACTTCGCTGCAGATTTGACACAATGCAAAGAAGGTACCAATGTGAGATTTCTAAAGATAGTTACAGCACATAACCCAAAGTTTAAGAATCTGAAGTGCCTTTCAAAATCTGAGAAGGATGAGGTGTGGAGCATGCTTTCAGAAGTTTTAAAAGAGCAACACTCCGATGTGGAAACTACAGAACTTAAACCACCAAAAAAGAAAATCAGCCTTCTGTTGGTGATCTCTGACTCAGATGATGAAAATGAACATGCGTTGTTCCGCACTGCTTTGTATTGTTATAGAGCAGAACCTGTCATCAGCATGGACACATGTCCTCTGGAATGGTGGTTGAAGCATGAAGGGACATATGAATCTTTAGCACATCTGACATGTAAATATCTTGCAATACCAGCTACAACACTGCAATGAGAACACTTTATTGTTCACAATGTCACCTGAAGCAGGCAGCATTCTCTCCTGTAAATGTAAACAAACTTGTTTGTCTGAGCGATTGACTGAACAAGAAGTAGGACTGAGTGGACTTGTAGGCTCTAAAATTTTACATTGTTTCATTTTTGAATGCAGTTATTTTTGTACATAATTCTATATTTGTAAGTTCAACTTTCATAATAAAGATATTGCACTACCGTACTTGTATTCAGTGAATTGAAAAATACTTTCTTTTTTTACAGTGCAAATAATTGTAATAAAAAATAAATATAAAGTTAGCACTGTACACTATGTATTCTGTGTTATAATTGAAATCAATATATTTGAAAATGTAGAAAACGTCCAAAATATTGAAATAAATATTATTCTATTATTGTTTAACAGTGCGATTAATCACAATTAATTTAATTGCGTGATTAATCGTGATTAATTTTTAAATTGCTTTACAGCCCTAGTAATTACTCAACTTGAGCTATAATCAGGACCCCATTTAGAAAAGTGTCATCAGATCTTTAATAACTACAACAAGCAAGAGTCTCAGTTTCACATCTTATCCAAAAGATGGAACCTCCAGCAATGCTGTGGCCTGTAGCACTATAATAAGGTATTGGTTCAGTACAGACACAGAAGGAAGAATACCACCTTTTGAAGTATTGCCACCATTTCATGCAGCAATTGGGTTTTCCTTAACAAAAATAGTAACCTACATTGCTTAGTTTATCAGAGTGGACAGATTTGCAACCTGAGGAGATATGGCTGGAAAAATTAGTTATTTGCGACTCTAAGGCCAAGTCTACAGTACAGTGCTACATCGACGCACCTGCACTGATGCAGCTGCGCTGCTGTAGCACATCTGGTGAAGATGCGGTATGCCGAGGGAAGAGCACTCTTCCGTCAGCATAATTACACCACCTCGGCAAGAAGCATGAGCTACGTTGGCCGGAGAGCATCTCCCGCCAACATAGCACCAGTGTGGCCAGCGTGAAACTTGCATCGCTCTAGGAGGGGGGAACTTTTTCACACCCCTGAGCGACATAAGTTAGATTGACTAAACTGGTAGTGTAGACTTGCCCTAAGAGTTTGAGTTTCTTAGTTCTGTGACCATAAAATAAAATTAAAAACACTAGTTTATTATACTTGAGAATCTGGTTTTGTAAATCCAATTCTTGGAAAATTCACACAGATGATAATAAAGTTGATATTATGATAATTGATCATATGAAATCTTTAGATGGAATTTTATGATTCTATTACAGATACAGGGTTAAAGCCAAAAAACAAGCCTGTCAGTTTTTAGGCCAAAGTGACTTCCCAACTGGCATACGGTGCCAAGTTATGGGCGGTGAGTGATTGCTCACTTGAGAATAATTTTCTGGCTAGAATCCTGAGCCTGCCTCCTCCTCTAACTGTGTTATTCAGATAGGAAATCAATTAAAAACATCAATTTTGCTTAGTTTTATTCCATTAAGATATTGAATAAAATCATTAATATGTTTCAAGATATGCTTCCAGTAAAATGTTATCCAGAATAACTCACATTTGTTAATAATAACTGTTATTAGAGTCCAAAGCATTTAAAAGCCTTCACATTTCAGCCAAGAGTCTTAGACAAACAGGGAGAGAATGTTTTTTCTAATTCTCAATGGGCCAAGTTCTGCTATGACTTATTCCATGTGATCCCATGGATTTCAGTGGGCTCGCACAAGCTATAAGTTTGTACAGAATTTATCTCTGCCAAATTGTTAATCAAAGGGGTGACACACGAACATCAAGCTAGGTCAGAGTATCTTGATCTTCCCCTTCTTTTTCTCTCTGTGCAACCAGGGAACACATTATTTCTTTCAGTAAGTTCAGAAATATCTATATTAGACTTAAATTTTGGGCAATGAAGTCTACTGTTTTAAGAGGCAAACGAAAGGACATTCGCATGAATGAGCGTCTTCCCACACAGTGCAAATAAATTGAAGACTCTCCAATGTTACATGATCAAATGTAGATTTTAGTCTGATTTAATACACACACATTTTAGGCGGCTGAGAGTTGGAAGACCAACTCCTATTGAAAGTCAGTGGGAGTTGGATACTTAATTCTCTTGCTACAATGATCAGTACCCCTCCCACAACATACTTTTCAAGATCCATGGGCCTATCACAACATGTGGTGTGCCTCACCCAGTGCATCAAATGCCCGAACAACAACCATGTACATGAAACCCGCTCTCAAATGAACACTCTCAGAAAAACGATAAAAGACAAAATCACCCTATTACCCAAACACTTTTCACAGTATGATCCCTCATTATCTGACCTATTAGTCATTGTCCTCAAAGGAAACCTGCACATTACCTTCAGAAGACAAGCATGGGGACATGTTTGCTAGATGTGCATGGTCTCAACAGCGACACTGGTTTTGTGGCTCATTACAACAATTTGTGACCTCCTTTGTCCTACAACTGCAGAGGTGTTAAATTTACTACTTCATTTTAAGTGGTTTCTTACAACATTTGTTAACAGGTCTTGGCCTTATGGGTGGGCCGTGTGGTCAAGAGGCAAGGACTCTAGGGTATGAGTCTGTGGAAGGGAATTCAGGACAATGGGAAGGGAGAAGCAGCAGGGTCTGGGGATGATGAGGGTTTGTGGGGAGCCCAGGGAGGCAGCAGGGGTTGGAGGTGCTAAAATACAAGTATGATGGGTTCGGTCGCAGAGACCCCCTTGGGACTGCCACCTGATGTGCTGAGACTACCTCTGAGCCTGTTTTCCCTGCCAGCTTGGGACTTCAGTACCCTGTCTTGCTGAGCCGGACATGCTAGCCTGCTGCAACTCAGACCAAGGTCTGAACGAAGTCCCCCAAAAGCTGCAGACTTAAATGAAAACCGCTTTAAAAGTGCTTGTGTCTCTAGCACCCAGGCACCCAGCTCCCAATGGGATCCAAACCCCAAATAAATCAATTTTACTCTGAATAAAGCTTATACAGGGTAACCTCATAAATTGTCCGCCCTCTATAACACTGTTAGAGAGATATGCACAGCTATTTGCTCCCCTGGGAATCATTTACTTAGTCTGGGTTAATTTATAAGCAAAAGTGATTTTATTAAATATAAAAAGTAGGATCTAAGTGGGTCCAAGTAATAACAGACAGAACAAAGTAAGTTACCAAGCAAAATGAAACAAAACATGCAAGTCTAAGCCTACTACATTAATCAGTTTTTTAAAGATAAAATCTCACCCTCAGAGATGTTCCAATAAACTTCTTTCACAGACTCTACTCCTTCCTAGTCTGGGCCTAATCCTTTCCCCCTGGTACAATCCTTGTTCCAGCTTAGGTGGTAGTTAGGGGTTTTCTCATGACTGCAGCCCCTTTGTTCTGTTCCACCCTCTTATATAGCTTTGGCATAAGGTGGGAATCTTTCGTCTCTCTGAGTCCCCACCCCTCCTTCTAAATGGAAAAGCCCCAGGTTTAAGATGGATTCCAGTACCAGGTGACATAGTCACATGTCCTGGGAGACCCCAAGCCTTCATTCTTCCTGGCCTGACTCACAGGAAGGCTTGCAAGTAAACAGAGCCATTTACAACCAGTTGTCCTAGTTGATGGGAGCCTTCAAGATTCCAAACCACCATTAATGGCCCACACTTTGCAAAATTACTGTAGGACTTTAGAGTTATATTTCATATTTCTAGTTTCAGATACAAGAATGATACAGTATACAAATTGGATGACCATACTCAGTAGATTGTAAGCTTTGTAATGATACCTTCCAAGAGACCTTTTGCATGGAGCATATTCCAGTTACATTATATTCACACTTATTAGCATATTTTCATAAAATCGTATGGAGTGCAACGTCACAACACGTTCTACCAGAGTGCCATTTTCCACATGGCTGGCCCTGTCTTAACCCCTTATGCTTAACAATCTGTTCCGCCTTGTACTTAGCTAAGACACTCTGCTTATCTTTTCGAGACCTGAAGAAGAGCTCT
This sequence comes from Mauremys reevesii, assembly GCF_016161935.1. Lineage (NCBI taxonomy): Eukaryota > Metazoa > Chordata > Testudines > Geoemydidae > Mauremys > Mauremys reevesii. Next base: position 32,532,909 of record NC_052629.1, on the reverse strand, counting down.
GGGTAGCTCAAAAGCTTGTCTCTTCCACCAATCAAAGTTCATCTAATAAAAGAAATTCTCACTCTCCTTGTTTCATTGTCAAATAGAAAACCTTAATGTGATTTACTTTATGTGATCGACACCTACTCCTTGCATTGCTGAAGTCCTGTGGTACACCAGTCCTCTCTAAATGTCTGATATGTGCTCTGATTATCACAAGCTTGGAGCCAGTGCTCCAGGCACTCCAAGCATTAGGCACTATTCCCTAGATCTGTGGTGGGCAAACTACGGCCCACGGGCCAGATTCAACCTGCCAACCATTTTAATCCAGCCCTCAAGTTCCTTCTGGGGAATGGAGTCTGGGGCTTTCCCTGCTCCAGCCAGGGAGAAGAATCAGGGTCCACTCCACACAGCTTCCAAAAGCAGTGGCATGGCCCCCCTCTGGTGCTTCAGCCAGGGAGCAGGTCGGGGGCTGCTCCATGTGGCTCCTGGAAGCAGCAGCATGCCCCCCCTCCAGCTCCTACATGTAGGGGTAGCTAGGGCTGTCCGCTCTGCACACTGCCCCCACCCCAAGCACCACCCCTGCAGCTCCCATTGGCCAGGAGCTGCAGCCAATGGGATCTGTGGGGGCAGTGCCTGTTGACAGGGTAGCATGCAGACCACCTGGCCGTGCCTCTGTGTAGGAGCTGGAGAAGGGCATGCTGCTGCTTCTGGGATCTGCTTGAGGTAAGCGCCACCCCGAGTCTCCCCCTGTGCCCCAACCCTCTGCCCCAGCCCTGATCCCCCTCCTGCCCTCTGAACCCTTTGGTCCCTGGAGCACCCTCCTGCACCCTAAACTCCTCATCCCCAGCCCCACCCCAGAGCCTGCATCCCCAGCCAGAGCCTTCACTCCCTTTCGCACCCCAACCCCAATTCTGTGAGCATTCATGGCCCGCCATACAATTTCTATTCCCAGATGTGGCTCTCTGGCCAAAAAGTTTGCCCACCCCTGCCCTAGATTTTTAAGTATCTAGGCATTGCAGTGTTCAGTGTTGCAATGCCAAACTAATATAGGAGCAACAGAGAGTCCTGTGGCACCTTTAAGACTAACAGATGTATTGGAGCATAAGCTTTCGTGGGTGAATACCCACTTCGTCATGGCCCATCATGTGTCTGACGAAGTGGGTATTTACCCACGAAAGCTTATGCTCCAATACATCTGTTAGTCTTAAAGGTGCTACAGGACTCTCTGTTGCTTTTTACAGATCCAGACTAACACAGCTCAATGGTGATGTGAAAGGATTCCTATACCAAAGCCTTTTTGGTGACCCTTTCTCGGGAGTATGAGGAAGAAGGAAATATTTGGTCTATTCCCACACTTTTCCATCAAATCAGAGATAGAAAAGCCCCAAGTGAAAGATAAAGTCTTTGATAGTATAAATTTGAATAAAATAAAATTATTTTTAGTTATAGTAGTTAATGCAACCGTTCCCTTGGAAAGTAAAGAAATGACAATGTATGATCCCAAGATAATGACAACAAAAGCTGTTAGTTTATTTATATTTAGGAAAAAATATTGTAACCATACTTCGGGAACCTAGCATCAGAAACAAAAGTAAAGTACGTGCTAGACGAGGTTATATTTAGCATATTTTAATTTTCTTCTGTGAAAAGATGCAGTAATTTTTAAATCTTGAATATTTGTTTTAAAGTTAGTACTGTCACCACAGAGCAATAATTATTTCCTAATTATTACTTCCTGGCCAATGGTTCTATTTCTGATGGAAGTAAGTATAGTGACTCCTCTTAAACAGGATTCTGACTGCTCAGACAAAACACAGTTTTCCGAACATAGTTCTTTAGATAGGAAACAATTTTCTCAATCCAGATGTGTCCCAGGATCTTTTCTGCCTACCCAGTAAATCCAAATCTCTCTTGGGATAACTGAGTGCTTGATTACAATGGATATTATGTAAGCGGGGAAACAGAACACATTAGCTTTTGACCAATTAATGTTTAAACTGTATCTCAAAGTGATAATTAGAAAAACTGGGGCTTCAGTCCTGCAACTGGAGCTGCATGGATAGATGCTTATATTTACTGAAGCCAGTAGGGCTCCATTGTCTCAGGGCCTACCTACATGGATCTGCTTGGAGGATCAGGGTCTTAGTTGGATTATAAAATGCTAGTGTAACCTGACTATTGATCCAATGCTTATTTTCTGTTTCCTGACATACAGCAGAAAACTTAAATGTTGTCAATATTTGATGTCAGTTCTTGAAAGTGTTACAGCTTCATTAATGAGCAAAATTCACATGTTGCGTTATTCACTCCTCTGTTATTTATGACCTGGCTACTCCGTTAGAAAGATATTTATTTTCTATAAATGCAAGGAATTACTGTACATCATATATGTCAGAGTACTGCCACAGTTTAATAGGGAATGCAACAAATTACCCCTCAACTTTAAAACTTTTTAGGATACATTCTATATTTTCCACACGTTAGACTGCTTTCCATAGTAGTAATGGCAGTATCTAGCTAAAACCATAGTACATTACAGGACAAACTTTTGTTTCTACCATCTATGGAAAAAAGAGCAAGCCAATCAGAAGCAAAATCAGGTGTTTAAAGAATATGAAAAAGTTTGGGCAGCTTTAGTTTCCTCATTAGCATTTGAGGGATGTAATCTCTGTACTTGATGCCGTGGATATATGATATATATTTAAAAGCACTAATGTAATTTATTATTCTTGATTATGCTGTTTTTTCTTATAATGCAAAAATAATCACTCGACACCAAAATATTAAATCCTGGTCACTTTTTCTTATAAAATGGGATTTTAAAAACTTAGCTTATGAATCATAGAGTCATAGAAGTGTAGGACTGGAAGGGATCTCGAGAGGTCTTCTAGTCCAGTCCCCTGCAGTCAAGGCAGGACTAAGTATTAAAGACCATCCCTGAGCGGTGTTTGTCTAACCTGCTCTTTAAAACCTCCAGTGATGGAGATTCCACAACGTCTGTAGGCAGTTTATTCCAGCGCTTAACTTTCCTGACAGTTAGGAAGTTTTTCCTAATGTCCAACCTAAACCTCCTTTGCGGCAATTTAAGCCCATTGCTTCTCATCCTGTCCTCAGATGAATAAGAACAATTTTTCTCTCTCCTCTTTATTAACAACCTTTTATGTACTTGAAAACTGGTATCATGTCCCCCCCTTAGTCTTTTCTTCTCCAAAGGAAACAAATCCCGTTTTTTTTCAATCTTTCTTCATAGGCCATGTTTTCTAGACCTTTAATCATTTTTTGTTGCTCTCCTCTGGACTTTCTCCAATTTGTCCACATCTTTCCTAAAATGTGGTGCCCAGAACTGGACACAAAAGTTCAGTTGATGCCTTATCAACGCAGGGTAGAACAGAAGAATTACTTCTCATGTCTTGCTTGCAACACTCCTGCTAATACATCCCAGGATGCTGTTTGCTTTTTTTACAACAGTGTTACATTACGTATTTAGCTTGTGATCCACTATGATCCCCAGCTCCTTTTGAGCAGGACTCCTTCCTAGGCAGTAATTTCTCATTTTGTATGTGTGGAATTGATTCTTCCTTTCTAAGTGGAGTACTTTGCATTTGTCCTTATTGAATTTCATGAGTGTCTAAACCAATCACATCTGTGTGGGTAGTTAGCAGAACTGCAGTTTGGCGCTAAAATATGGTTTGAGCTAGACATCATTACAACAATATCATTCCACTTTTATGGTTATGCTTTAATGGAATGTTGTGCATCAATTACTCCTTGAAACTGAGTCTGGTGGATTAACAAATATACTTAGAAAAGACCTTTTAACAAGCAATACTCCTGGGGAAATTCTGTGCCACTGCGCAATGCAGAATGTTGCAGAAATTAATGTTGTGTATGCAGAATTTCCTTTCCCCCACAGCAAATGGCTGCAGTGTGGCTGGCCACCACTAGGGGCCACTGGACCTAGTAGAGCCCAGGTTGTACATAGAAGACACTGCTGGGGAGCGGGAGGGAGCGGGAGCTAGAGGGTTCTCAGTTCCCAGCATGCCTTGAGGGAAGGAGACAGCATGCAGGAAACTCCATGCAAGCCTGGGACCCGGCATCAGGCTGTTTCTCCCTCTGGGTCCCTGGGCTGTGAGGGGTAGGGGGCAAGTGTCTGGGCTGGGGGGCATGGCTGGGCTTTGGTGGGTAGGGGGTGTGAGTATCTGGGCAAGGAGGGGCATGGCTGGGCTCTGGGAGTGTGTGCTGGTATCTGGGCGGGGGGCCCTGCAGCTGGGCTGTGGGGGGAAAGGAGTGTGGGTATCTAGGCTGGGGCGGGAGGTATTGTGGGTGTCTGGCTCCCTGCTGGGCTCAGGGGTGGTGAGGGAAGGAGGCAGAGAAACAGGAACTGGGTTGTCATAAGGGTTTCTTTAATTCTCTACTCCTGGGGGGAAAATTTGTGTGTCTGTACTGTTACAGACATACTTGCTGATAGGTATTTTGAAATAAATTACCAAATTAATTGAAATGGGCATGATTATGCAGTGTTATTTTGACAAAATTTGCAGAATTTTAAAATATTGTGTGCAGAATTTTTAATTTTTGGTGCAGAATTCCCACAGGAGTAAAGCAAGAGATTTTATAAACCAAATAAGTTTTGAAGTCCCCAAAATTAGGATCCAGACAGAATTTCTCTTAAAGCAACCCTCCCAGCATCAATCATTTTGAAATGGCCAAGAGAATGTCAGCAGCTGCTTATTTTACACCCAAAGAGGTTTAATATTGCTCTCTGATGCTTATAGACTTTATTTCGTGTTCAGTAGGGCCACCCAAGTGATGATTCTGAAAAAAATCAACTTCTGACAATTGACAAAACTTAATCACAAATGGAAATATTCAGTTTGCCAAATAAAAGATTGATATGAAAAAGGACTTACGTTTAGTATTATAGGAATAAGTTTATCATTATGATTTTAAAAAGAGTAACAATTCAATGTTATTTTTTTAAAAAATACTGCATTCAGACATCTGGACCCTTTTCCGCTTTCAATTTCAAATAGCTGAACTTCCCTGTATCTTAATAATTTTGGTTTTAATTATATTTCACAACTGTTACTTGACTTTAATTATATTGTAGTTTGTAAAAATTACTGATTTCCTTTTCCTTCCTCCCCCACATTTTCCTAATCTGAGTCAATGCCTGTCTGCTGTGTGTAAAGAAGGAACAGCTTTAGAAAACTGGGTCTTAAAATCCTCCTTTTTACATACCTTGTGGTAAAAGTCATTTAAATTATGGGAAATAATGTTTTTTTCATTAACTTGCAGTGTTTTATTAACTGAAACTTTTGAAAGTACACCTCTACCTCGATATAATGCAACCTGATATAACACGAATTCGGATACAATGTGGTAAAGCAGTGCTGGGGGGGGGCGGGGGGGCTGCGCACTCCAGTGGATCAAAGCAAGTTCAATATAATGCGATTTCACCTATAACGCAGTAAGATTTTTTGGCTCCCAAGGACAGCGTTATATCGAGGTAGAGGTGTACTTGGGACTTTATTTCACTGTTTCCTTATACTTCTTTTAAACAATTTTGTCATCTAACAAATATTTTCTTACATTGCATGTTTTCCTTCTTACAAGGTGATATTTTCTAATCTTAGTAAAACTTGCCAGTGTGTGTAGTATGACAAACAGTGGGAACAGTACAAGACCAAAACCAACAAAATGTAACTTTTGTTATACGATAGTTTGCTAAAAGCTGGGAATGGGTGACGGGATAACTTGATGATCACCAGTTCTGTTCATTCCTTCTGAAACACCTGGTATTGGCCACTGTCAGAAGACAGGATACTGGGCTAGATGGACCTTGGTCTGACCCAGTATGGCCATTCTTATGTTCTTAATACACGCTGGGTTTTGTTTGTTTGTTTGTTTTTACTGCTAAGTTAAAATTGATTATAGTTCAGCAAACTTTCATTTATATTGTAAAGTCTTCTCATAAAAATGAAAACTTTGAAAAAAAACTTTAAAAAATGTCCAATACTTTTATTGTACCATAACTTTAATTATAAGTAAGATTTAATTTGAGCAATACTTGACCTATCCCCTGCACTCAGACTGAAGTAATGGGACTCCATTTGGGTGTAAAGATTCCACCCATCTGGATTTGACAGCAGGATTGGGCCTTAGGAAAGCCTTCTACTGTTGCAGCATAGCTAAAATATGGAAGATGAGACTGAACTGGGTCTAGACAAAGCAAATGTTTCACAAGTGGAAAGTCACAGGCTACAGGTGGTAGACTTGGCACGGCACAGTCACAGATTCTACAGCAAAATCACAGCATGGAAAGTACTTTGTTCTGTTTTTCTCTTTACCAAATTCCACCTAATCTGTGTCTCCCTCAACCGTGCGTCAGTTTTGTTTTTTTAAATATACACCAGCAGCTCCATCCCAACAACTTTAATAGCAACCCTGTATTTATATAAATCAGGGAGCAAGACAGTAAACATCTGACAATGGGGAATGCTTTCATTCATGCTTGATTTTACATCCATGAGTAGTCTCACTAAAGGTAAGCGTGTGTGTAATTATTTTCTGGATCTGAGCCTAATTTATTTCAGTATTTTACTGATAGTAACTGTGTTCTCTCCCTAAATGCCCAACAGTATATAAAAAGGATAAAAGTTTTGAAAATTCATTTACGTTTCAGCTGTCCAAAAATTAGATATACACAGTATAATAAGAGCAAAATTCAGTATTAAAAAAAAACCACACCTTGAGAGGTGTGATTTAAGTCCCCTCAGGGAGATTTTTACAAAAACTGTTACAGAAGGAGAAAAGTTGCTGAGTTCAAATGTGGGGCGGGGGGCTGACTATCTTGTGCCAATTACTGCTCTCCTCATCTAATGCCACTCAACACAAACTGCTCCCAGCTTCAGAGCCATGGAGTCTCTTCACCCCCATCTCCCCTCCCCAGCTCCACTGCCACACCTCCTCTCCCGAACCATCGGCCCTCTCCAGCCCCACTTCTACCAGTCACCCCTTCTCTCCATCCACACCCATCTGCCAGCCCCATTGCAACTTCCCAGCCATCTACCCTCTCCAGTTCCGCTACCACCCCACCTCTCCCTGGCCATCTGCCCTCCCCAGCCCCACTTCCCCTCCTCTCCCCAGCCCCACTGCAACTCCTTAGCCATCTACACTCCCCAGCTATCTGCCCTCTCCAGCCCCACTTCTACCAATCACCCCTCCTCTCCATCCACACCCATCTGCCAGTCCCATTGCAACTTCCCAGCCATCTACCCTCTCCAGTTCCGCTACCACCCCACCTCTCCCTGGCCATCTGCCCTCCCCCGCCCCACTTCCCCTCCTCTCCCCAGCCCCACTGCAACTCCCCAGCTATCTGCCCTCTCCAGCCCCACTTCCCCACCTCTCCCCAGCCAGCTGCCCTCTACCTCACCTCCAAAGCTACCCCCTGTCCCCAACTCCCCCAGAGGCTCCCCTCAACGCTCCGCTCCAGCGGCGGGTCCCTGGGGCTCTTGGGAGCGGCCGCCCCGGGCCCCGCGGGGAGACGCCGCGCCCTGCCCCGAGAGGCCGCCTGGGCTGTGGCGCAGGAGGGCTCGGCGTGGGAGCAGCGCCTGCGCGCCTGTCCCGCCTGCTCTCGCTCGGGCCCAGCGCTGTGGCCGGCCGCGGCAGCCCGGCGGGAAGGAGGGCGGGCTTGAAGGGGCGGGAGGCGCACGCTGTTTCCCTTTCTCTTTCGCTGGGCAGCGCGGCGGGGGCTGCTGCCGGCCAGAGGCCGACGGGCGCCGCAGGTACCGCTCGGGGGGCTGGGGCGGACACGGGGCAGGAGGCGCCGCAGGTGCATGGGGGGAGGGACAGGAGTTTTCCAAGAGGGAGGGAGCGCCACAGCACAGCCCTGAGTCTGGGCCGTGGTGCCCCGGCCTGCCCAGCGCTCGGGGAGGACCTCCCCCCCTTCCCCTCAGGCCGGGGGACGGGACCAGAGCGGGGAGAGCCGCCCTCCGCCGGGACCCACTGCGAGGCCTGTTTACGGGCTGTGCCTCTACAGAAGGAGGAGTTCGCCCTGTGTGTCGTTCAGTGGGACGTTCCCAGGCTCCTTCAGGGTTTACTGAAAATCTCCCAGGGTCCCGGCAGCTTGAGCGCAGCCCCTGCCCCCCACCCTCCTTCTCCCCCAGCCCTGAGTGTCACCTTGCCTTGGTCACTTTGCTAGCCTCATAGTAAGCTCATGGAGCGGGCCGGGGGCAGGGACACTGGCTTAATTCTTGTCAGCAAAGCACCTAGTACAGAGTCAGAGCTGTGGATTGCCCCATGCCAACGACTGTGACACTTGTCTGCTGGGACATCGTCATCATTATTATGCTTCTCCCTTCACATGCCTTGCAGGTATGAAAACACCCTGCCCAGAAAAGGAGCAGGAGATATGAATGATGTCCCTGTGAGAGGTCTGGAATGTCCATCAAATGCCTGGAGAGGTGCAGTTGCACAGAGCAGCTCCTGTGAACCACAGCACCTCCAGCTGTCAAACTCACGCCTCTGGCCTAAAGCGCTCAGCCAGCATCGCCTGCCCCACGAATGGCTACCCTGAGGAAGCACTTGGTGAAAGATTTCAATCCTCATATCACCTGTTACATCTGTAAAGGATATCTTATCAAGCCAACCACAGTAACTGAATGCCTCCATACCTGTAAGTAGTACTTTGCAAGGTATCCATCCTTCACAAGTAATGCTTCCTCCAGATATAACCACTCATTTTTAAAAAAATGTATAGCATGAAAGATTGTAAAGTGTTTCAGGTTGTTCAGCTTGCTCAGCTTGGATATACACTATTATCATTGGAAAAATCTCAGTGTGGAGTACTTTGGGCCTTAGAGTTAATTGGGGAAGAGAGAAGTCAAATATTTCAAAGGGATTTGTTATGGTTCTGGCAGTATACTATACTTAAAATTACAGTATAGTGTATCCAATGTATATTTCTAATAACATGAGCACTATTGAACTGAATTATGGGGAGGAACTACTCTGAACTAAGCCAGGCTCTGTCAGTTGGTGAGAAATTTTCTGTGCACTGAAAATGAGTGACTGAGGCATCTGCACAAGACCCCCTTTCTTTGAGTTTCTGCACATGGAACTGACTACAGCTTTTCAATGTATAAGCCACTCCTCTTGTGGAAAGCCACTCCTCTTGTGGAAGCCACTCCTCTTGTGGAAAGTTGAGTTGCTACAACAGGCTGGTGACTATCCAAGAACAGAGACTACTTTTCCCTGAGAATTATTTGGTTTGCAGAAGAGCACTCTGGGAGATATAGCACAGGAGGAATCTGTTGCAGTGAAGCATGTCCTGCTGATCTGTGTGCCCAAAATACCTATATTCTTCTGATAATGGAAGGCTTCCAAAACTTCTGGGGCTGTGGATTGTTTTCACTTCCCAGTTCTTTAACCCCAGTTAGCCTTCAGAATTCTTCAAGCCTAAATCATACTATTCTAGTCATTTAGGCTGTGATGGATCACACAGGGTGCTTCCAGGACATAAATGCTATTCTCTCAGCACAGAAGGGCTACTAATGGTGTTAGTGCTGTGACTTTTCAGGGACTTGACCTATCATTAACTAATAAAGCCAGACTCATATGATGAAGATGTTGATGAATGGCATCTCCTCAGCCTGGATTCTCTCTTTTATTCTCTCCCTTTAGACCAGATGTACTGTATTAGCTTTTCTTGGTAGAGAAGTTGTAGATGCAGCTGCTCTGCCACTTGTAATATTTAGGTATCTGGACAATGGTCAGTGCAATATCTGTCATAAGTAAGAGCTGGGAATTTTAAACCATCCTGTGCCTTCTGAATGATAGAGACAGGGAGAGCTCTCTGGGATATCTTACACACAGACTATAGTCCTTGCAGATCAAAGAGCATCCTCCTCCTCATGTGAGCATGTAATGTCTACTCAGTGAAGTTCAGGAAGGAGGGAGTACTAGCTTTACCATGATTTAAGGATGCCAGTCTACACAGAAAAATTACCTGGGCCAGAATTTTCAAAACTGTTGTTTGTTGCATATTACATAATAATAATAATGATATATTATTAATTATTATTTATTATTATATCTTGCAATCTGTGTCTTTGACATAAATTACAAAAACAAATCTCCCTGCTGAAACTACCAGCACCTCCTAACAGGACTGTACCCACATCAGAATTCCTAGAGAACTTCCCAACCCTCCACAAACAAATCTCAGTCCCTTTCCCCTTCCCTCCTCCAAAGCCTAAGTAAATGTGTGACTTGCAGTGTGTCCTGAAGGTCAGTAAACCCATCCAGTTTTGGAACAAGGTGATTCCCTCAAGGAGGATATCCTACCACCAAGACCTCTCCATTTGTAAATAGAGGGAACTCCAGTTTGAGTCTCTCTGCTTCTTGTAATTGTGACAGTAAGCATGTACTTAAATAGGCAGATAGGCACTTAATGGAGCATGTAAGTGGAAGGTAAGTGCCTAAGCAATTTTCAGAAGGGTGATAAAGTGCGTGCAAGTCTGCAGTAGATTTTGGGGAATAGTTGGTCCTTTCATGGAATTCTACATTGTGTGTAAGTGAGTGGCTGATTAATGGTCAACTTTATTTGTGCCCCTGAACAAGTGAAGTGTTTTTTAATTATAATTTTAAGATCTCTAACAAGGACATTGTTCGAAAAATTAGGTTATTTTTAAAGCTGGTATATAAAGAGGTAAAAGTTTAGTTTGATAAAGTAGCTGATCTGCAGAGAAACTTTTCTATGTATCACCTGTCTTGTTACTTAGCTGTGGGTAAAGGAGAGGTGAGTCAGGGCTGGAGGACCACATGCTATGTGCATCCTCTGGTCCTTCCATATGCCCCCTCTTGTTCCAATGGAGTGAAGGCTGGAGTAGCCTCTGAGAATTGACTCCACTTTGTCTTTGAGTTTTAGGCCTACACTCCCCTGATTTGGGGTAGATTCTGAGGGAGGTTGTGCCCTATAATGAGCACTTCTATTGAAAATTTCATCTTATATAAGTAGAACAGTTATTCAGTGTAAAACGCAATATGTAAAATATAAGCAAATCTCGTTTCAATATGAGACTTCTACTTAGTTGCAATCAGTGCTTAGATACCTTTGTGATTATCATTTAAAAGTATCTTAGAGAGGCTCTTCCCCTTGAGCTATTTTTGACATAAAGAAACTAAATAGTATGTAAATACAATTGTTTGCAGTCTTCTTGTAGCTGTGTTGATCCCAGTATACTAGAAACACAAGGGGGGTGAGGTAATATCTTTTATTGGACCAGCTTCTGTTATGAAAAGAGACAAACTTTCAAGCTTATGCAGGACTGAAGAAGAGCTCTATGTAAGTTCAAAAGCTTGTTTCTTTTTCCAACAGAAGTTGATCCAATAAAAGATATTACCTCACCCACCTTGTCTTTGTAAATACAGTATCAATCATATGTGTTCCTTCAGTGTTGATGTGGGTGCAGCAGCACTGACACATAACTGTTTGTCTCAGTGCAAGGGTTTAAAAGTGGACCATCAGTATTAACAATTATCCTATATAAAAGGAAACTAGCACACTGTATGTTAGTGAATTAAAGGTATGTTACACGGGTGCTTTTAAGCTGTAGTAAGTCGCCTAGAGTGAGTCGTGAAACTTGTATAATGGTTTGCCCTAAGTATCATGGTGCAGCCAAAAATCAAGTGTATCTGACAATTCTCTCGCTTCACTGACATGCATGGCATATGTCTCAAAATTCTGAAACCCATCTCACATTTTGTTTATTTTTTTCTCCATTGTGTTGGCTGTTGGGCTTTGTGTTGTACTGTAAAACAAGACAGTTAAAATTGTACCATATTTGTGTATCTCATACTGTAAGTGTAAAGGTTTTTAAAAGGTGTTAAATAAATACAGTTATCACTTAAATTCCCGCTCAGAGGTTTTTCCCCCATTCTAGAAATTTCAAAGTGATAGAGCCAGGAAAATGTGCAGAGTTTTCCATATTATGAATAATAGAATAAGATCATGCCTCTGACAGATGAAAATATTGGTTGATTGGACCTATTGCTATGGAGGAATCACAAGCCCGTACAAAGTTTTTGAGTGTTAGAATTCTCATTTTGAGTTCTGATTTACTGACCGATATGTAAAAGTCATATATATCTACTGGTAAACAGCTCCCTAATGACAGCACAGTTGTACATAATAAAGAGCACAAGTTATTCTAGTTAACATCAATATTCATTTACAAATCAGTTTTCCTTTTTCTGATGATGATCAGTGTTTTGGGCTGGTAACATTCAATTTTGGTCAAACTATGCCCTTTTTTTTTCTTCAACTGGGGGTAGTGGAGAGGGAGTTCTTATAGTACCAATGCAAGACATCTTGACATCTGTCCTTTTTGGGGGATCAGAAGATTTTTCCTTTTTCTGAGTTGCATGCAGAGGTAATTATCAGTCTCTTCTATAAAACTAAATTACAAAGATCTTAACTGCAGATCTGTAAGAAGTCATTTCAACTACTTATCTGCTTAAAGTGAAACATGTTTTTAAGTGCTTTGCTGGATCAGGGCCTTAATGTTCTTCTGTAGATTTTATAGTTCTTTTATATTTGAAGTTTTGAGTATTGATGACTTATTGATAGTGTTTTCTAAGGTAATAGTTTGTAAATATATTCATATGACACTAAAAACAACAGTAGTGAAGTATTCATGTTTAAGAGTTCTAGGTATAAAAAAAAACTTAATATAAGAATAAACAAGAATATCATGTTTGTCCTTCTGTTCTTGTTAAGTCCTTTGAATAATTTTTGCTCTGTAAGATAGTTTTGTGTTGTGCATGTATTTTCATACAAATGAAAATCAAGTTCAATATTTAAACAGTCAGAAGTATTAAAAAAATTTTTGTTGATTGCTATAATGAGATCTGTGTAGTGAGTCTCTGTGGTTACTGTTTGTTGCTATTCCATATTAATACTTTATACCATGCAATCCCAGATAATGAAAGTTCATTTGTGTCCTGAGGGTTGTACTGTGCCTCCTTGATGGCATCTGCTTTCTCCTCTGCACCCTGTGTGTCACAAGCCTGGAGTGCAGCAAGTGTGCCCCTGTTGCTGGACTTGCCAGCAAAAGATCCTTCTCACTTCATTAGGATTATGGGGGACCTGCAGTGCAGCCTGGCTGCTAGATCCATCCATCCTTGGGAAGCCAGCCATCAGTCTCTATAATTAGGAGAGCCATCCAGTGGGCCTTGAAGTCTGTGCCCCAGACTCAGAGAGACATGAATGCAGACTTTAGAACCTCTTGGTCTGGCTTTCCAGATTATTAAAATGCTTGTTTTCTGAAGATTTCAGGAGTCCCTCAAAATCCCCATATTATTAGTGTTCACTGTTTTTGTTTCAGAACTGGTCTTAGTTCTTTGGAGAATTGTTGGAAGAAATTACAAAATAGGTTTTCAGTCCATTTATTAAAGTATTTGCAGTTCACATTTCAAATCAGGTGAAAAATAATAAACAGAAGAGAAGTTACTTTGCATCCAGAACATTTTAACAAATTAATAATAGTAAAGCTATTACTTCTTGCCAAATTATGTTCCATTTTTTGGTCTTAATGATGCTAAAATCTGCAATTAATCATATTTGGAAGCAACCACAGTCTGATACTTTTTGATTAAAAACTATAGTAGTGTCTCTGTTAATATAAATTTGTAGGCTCTTATTTTGATGATGTTGATTCCTAATGCAATATTCATGCTCCTCTGATGATTTTGATTTTAAGATTCAAGTACTGAATGTTCACCAGTGCTTCTACTATCACTGTTGTTAAAGGCCATATATGTGGAGGGAAAAATAGCTCATTTCAACCCATGGAACAATTTTTTATAATTTTCTTTTTATCTTTTTAGAAAATAGTAGATGTCAAGTTTTTCAGTCACCAGCATTACGAGGATTTTGTATCATAACTGATTGCAAACTTACCTTCATTTCAGATCCTCCAAAGTCATGGCTATCACCTGCTTTGCTGAGACTCCACAGCATGCACTTTTCTCTGAATCTCTATGCAATGTTGTGAGGAATATAAAACAATTTTAAAAATTGCATACTTACAAACAATACTCTCCTAACCTGTATTCGCTCAATGTTGTAATATCTGAGCAGGTCACAGCTAGTCATAATTTTTGGGAACAAGAAACAGATAAGTTAATGGTGTATTGTAATCACTTATGTTAAAGAATACCCCTCTTATCCCTGCTTCCAGAAGCATTCAGCATTAGTCTGGTTTTTTTAATTTCAAGCCATATGTGAGCAATAATATTTTCTTGATCTAAAAGTTACATTGTAATAATGTATACTTTTATCTAATTATGGCATTTTTTTCTTTGTTACAGTTTGTAAGACATGTATTGTTCAGCACTTTGAAGACAGCAATGACTGCCCCAGGTGTGGCAATCAGGTGCATGAGACCAATCCATTAGAAATGTTAAGGTAGGACAACATTAAACAAAATTTGACTAAATATAACGGTCTTTTTAATAACGTCATTGTTCTAAGGAAATGCCATAACTACTTCTTTTTTATTTTTAATTTATACAAATGCTGACTCCTGTGTGTATGCTCTAAGCACCCTTTATAGTACTTGAATATAAAACTAAATGAATACCCAGCATAACCCACCAGCAGCAAACTAGTTGACTAGAAAGTTTCAGTTCCCCCTCCTTTAAATTACTTCCTGGCTTCAAATGCGTGGAAAGAAAGGTGACCATTGTAGTTTGACTAACCTTCATTTAGAATAAATTCACTTAAAAGGAGAAAGCACTTTTAAAAATATTTCTGACATCTATGCTTATTTTGCAACTGGGAAAGGAGCAGTGGCACAAACTCTATGTATTCCCTAGAAAGCTCGTTACTATATTTTAATGGTCTGTTGTTTTGCCCATTGCTCTGTTGCCTAATGTTTATATTTAAATTTACTGTTGTTTCTAGTATGGCCTTTCAATGTATTCATTCATAATTCAAATGTTCCAGAATGCACTTGTACAGTTGATGGGTACCATTTCAAACCCGATCTCTAATAAGTCCCTTTTCCAGATAACTGCCTCACCAGGAATTGCATACAATAAGTTTACATATGTAGATGATTGCTTGATCTAGGCTTGTAGATTGATTGGCATTAAAATTTATATGCCCTCCTCCCCCATCTGGATGCAAGCATCCTTAAAGTTTAGCATTAAATATCCATAATATACTTCGATTTATTCAAGACATCAGGCAGAAGCTAGACAGAAATCCCCTCTTTAGCAGACAAGAGAACAGTAGACGTAGTGTTTTCCATCCCTAAAGGAACCCAGTGTGATTTTATATGAAATAGAAACAACAGAATTGGCGAATTACTATGTCACATTCCCAATGGCATGTTTCTTGGTTTCTCTCTGTCATATTTATAAGTTGCCTATCACCTTGATTTCAACATAAGATTTCCTCAGAAGAATTCAAAGTTTCAAGAAAAACAATTGTTTAACAGAGTTTTGAATTGTCATGATGTGAAAATATATTTCACACAGTTAAAGGCATAATCTTCCAATACCTAAATTCTCTGTCCTATCTGCCTTGTTGAGCAGCTTTTCCTTGATCCAATTTAGACTAACAAGGCTACCTCTAGACAATGTTCACCCTTAAGTACATAACTAATTTCCCACAGTGCAAAGTACTTACTGTGGAAAGAAACAAATGTATATGAAATATGGAATCCTATAGGCTGTTTGAAAGGCAAAAGAGTTCACTGCTATAATCCTCATAGAGAGAATATGGGATATCTGTTACTTTTTTTAAAACACATTTTATTTTTTGAACCAGCCCTAGCTCTGTCCCCCATTTCCTGTGTCTTTCCTTCCTTTTTCTGTCTCTGATAGTGTCACCAATGTACTGGCAGCTGCAGAAATTAACAGGAGCTACATACACTCCAGAACAGTTTCTCCAATGTCCCTCTCTCAGCCCACGTAGTTGGATGGACTATAAGTTCTTCTACCAGCAGATGGAGTTGGAGAAAAGCAAAATTCTGGTGGCAACACTCTTGCTTTAGAGGGCTCTGGCTGTGTCTGTTTGTCTCCAGCCCATGATGATAGTACTCTTGTTCTTAGCCTAGCCATCTTTTTCTGTATGTTTATATTTTCTTTTATCTCTCTCTCACCTCTCTGTCAGGATTAGATTGTTTAGTGAAGGGTGCTTTGAAATGACACTAGAAGAAATTGTTCCATTTTGCTCAGCACTGATAAGGCCTCAACTGGAGTACTGTGTCCAGTTCTGGCAATCACACTTGGGGAAAGATGTGAACAAATTGGAGAAAGTCTAGAGAAGAGCAACAAAAATGATTAAAGGCCTTGAAAACATGGAAAGATTGAAAACAATGGATTTGTTTAGTCTGGAGAAGACTGTGGGGGGGGGGGGAACATGACAACAGTGGTCAAGTACATAAAAAGTTGTTATACAGAGGGTGATATCCTTATCCACTGAGGACTGGGCGATAAGAAATTGGCTTAAATTGTAACAAGGGAGATTTAGTTTAGACATGAGGAAAAATGTCCTAACTGTAAGGGTAGTTAAGTACTGGAACAAATTGCCTGGAGAGGTTGTGGAATCTCCATCATTGGAGGTTTTAAGAACTGGTTAGACAAACACCTGACATATCCAGGTCCAGTCTACATAATTCTATAACTAAAAGGGAACTTTTAGGGTGAAAATTAGTACCCATTTGTTCAATCATTAAAATGCGTTCATCATGGAAGGAGCCTTGGCCTTGCCAGAAAGAGAGTAAGAACTGCCTATACAATGGTTATTGCATGGTGGTTCTCCTGAGGATGGCTGTTCCAACACTTTTTGCCCATGTTCTGCAAAGGTAGTTACAGCTCCAGCCTTAGATGGCTTTGTAGATTTGGATGATCAGCTCTTCTCCCTGGAGACTACTTAGTAGGCCAAATAATAATTGGGAGAAATTCAGGTTCTCCCATATATAGTCCTTATATGAAATATATCAGCCTTCATGGCCATGGCCTCTGTCCTAATCTCATGACAGGTCACAGTTACAGCTTTTGACCCAAAGGAGAAAGAAGCCTCAGTCTCAGAGTTTTTCTCAGCAGCGGATTAGCATCCTTCCGTGGATACTGTTGTTATGGAGAAAGCTATGAAAACTAATAATCCTGAAGGGAAGAAATTCCTAAGGGGGTGAATTGGACCGTTTTAAAAAAAGAAAATATAGTTATGCCAAGTAAACAGGTGAGCTGCATTCTTAATCTACAGGAGAACTCCTTGGAGTCAAAGAAGAGAGCTTCAGTTATTGCTAGCCAATGGACTATGTTTATTCACAAGATTTTTGACACAGGATGGACTATAATGGAAAACTCCCCACTATTCCATATGCTCTTAGACAACTTTTAAGTGGTTCAAAGAATATATCTAATTTCAGTTCTTGTAGCATCTAAAAGTATGTGTACATTGCAGCTGGGAGCAAGCCTCTCAGCATGGGTAGATAGACTTGGATTTGTGGGGCTCGAGCTTGCATGCTAACAATAACATTGTGGACATTGCAGCTCAGGCAGTAGCTTGGGCGCTGAAACCCACACAACCCCCTGGGTCTAAGCTCAGGTGGCTAGCCCAGGTCTCTGCCAGAGCTGCAATGTCCACAGTGCTATTTTTATTGTGTTATCTCAAATCAACCTAGCACGAGTCTGTCTACCCAATCTGGGAAGCTCGCTCCAAGCTGCAGTATAGACACACTCTAAAATAGAATACAGCATCTAGAAGTGCATAGAAATACCACTTTCCTAGTTGATTGGATGGGAGGGTCCAAAGGTTTCAATGGACTGGAAATCAGAGAGACCGCACCTAAGAGAGGTCATGATTTTTGCATAGTTTCTGTGCAGATTGTGATCTGTTTGACCTACAAAATCCTGCCATTAGTAAGGTATAGATCTGGTAAAATGATATAGCAGAAAGAAAACACCAGTACTGTATAGTCTTTAAGGGTTTTTCCTCAAGGGGTGATTGATATAGGTACAAATATATTATAGATATTGATATTAGGGCTGTCAAACGTTTAAAAAAAACTAATTGTGATTAATCTCGCAATAAAAAAATTAATTGTGATTAATCACGCTTTTAAACAATAATAGAATACCATTTATTTAAATATTTTTGGATGTTTTTCTACATTTTCAAATATATCTATTTCAGTTACAACACGGAATACAAAGTGTACAGTGCTCACTTTATATTTATTTTTTATTACAAATATTTGCACTGTAAAAAACAAAAGAAATAGTATTTTTCAGTTTACCTAATACAAGTACTGTAGTTCATTCTCTTTATCATGAAAGTTGAACTTACAAATGTAGAATTTTGTACAAAAAAACCCTGCATTCAAAAATAAAACAATGTAAAACTTCAGAGCCTACAAGTCCACACAGTCCTACTTCAGCCAATCTCTCAGACAAACAAGTTTGGTTACATTTGCAGAAGATACTGCTGCCCACCTCTTGTTTACAATGTCACCTGAAAGTGAGAACAGGTATTTGCATGGCACTGCTGTAGTCAGCGTCGCAAGATATTTATCTGTCAGTTGCACTAAAGATTCATATGTCCATTTATGCTTCAACCACCATTCCAGAGAGCATGCGTCGGGTTCTGCTCGACAATGATCCAAAGCAGAGCAGACCGATGAATGTTCATTTTCATCGTCTGAGTCAGATGCCACCAGCAGAAGGATGGATTTGCTTTTTCTGGTGGTTCAGGTTCTGTAGTTTCCGCATCAAACTGTTGCTCTTTTAAGACTTCTGAAAGTGTGCTCCAAGCCTTGTCCCTCTCAGATTTTAGAAGGCACTTTAGATTCTTAAACCTTGGGTCGAGTGCTGTAGCCATTTTTAGAAATCTCACGTTGGTACCTTCTTTGCGTTTTGTCAAATCTGCAGTGACAGTGTTCGTAAATCAAACATGTGCTGGGTCATCATCCAAGACTGCTATAACATGAAATATATGGCGAATGTAGGTAAAACAGGAGACATACAGTTCTCCCCCAAGGAGTTCAGTCACAAATTTAATTAACACACATCACCAGCATGGAAGCATGTCCTCCGGAATGGTGGCTGAAGCGTGAAGAGGCATACATATGTTTAGCATATCTAGCACATAAATACCTTGCAACGGCTACAAAAGTGCCATGCGAATGCCTGTTCTCACTTTCAGGTGACGTTGTAAATAAGAAGCAGGCAGCAGTACCTCCCATAAATGTAACTCCTTGTTTGTCTTAGCAATTGGCTGAACAAGAAGTAGGACTGACTGTACTTGTAGGCTCTAAAGTTTTACATTGTTTTGTTTTTGAGTGCAGTTATGTAACAAAAAAAAATCTACATTTGTAAGTTACACTTTCACACTAGAGATTGCACTACAATACTTGTATGAGGTGAATTGAAAAAATACTATTTCTTTTATCATTTTTACAGTGCAAATATTTGTAATAAAAACTAATATAAAGTGAGTACTGTATACTTTGTATTTTGTGTTATAATAGAAATCAATATATTTGAAAATGTAGAAAAACATCCAAAAATATTTAATAAATTTAAATTGGTATTCTATTGTTTAACAGTGCGATTAATCGTGATTAATTTTTTTAAGTTAATCGCGTGAGTTAACTGTGATTAATCAACAGCCCTTATATATAAACGTATTCAGAAATAAAATAAATCATGCCTCTGAAAAATTTTCATCGAAAAATGTTTGGATGCAAAATGGCTTTTTGGAGGAAATGGAATTTTTTGTTTCCTTAAAAATTTTCAGTGAAATGAATCAAAATGAAAATTATTTTGAATCCAAAATTTTTTGATATGTTCCCCCCCCCCCTTTTCCAGTGGGAGAGATGGCAATGGGAACAACAGTAATCCCTCTTATAACTGAAACAAAATGATTTATTTAAATCAAGACAATTTTAATTTCACTGAAACATTTCCGTGAAGATTTTTGAACAAAGTGAAAATATTGTAATTTGTTTGAAAATTCACAGAAAATACTTGGTTTTTTTTTTTTACTATCCCCCAAAACCGAGTTGACACAGGCAAAAAATAAAAAAAAATAGATGACAACCTAGAGTTCAACTCAGTTCTGTGACCTTGGTTATGGAGCCCTGTCTTTCCATAGGCATTCTTCCCTCTGTGTCCCTCAAGCAGTTATTTTATGGTTCTTCCCAGAGTACAGGTGCCAAGAGGAGGGTGAAGTGAACTGAGGTTAATTCCTTGTTAACTAAGGACCAGATAGTGCCCCAGCAACCTGTCACGGCTGTCTACAATACTGGTTTCCAAGGCAGACTGATGAGCACTTTTTCTCCTAGACAGAGACTTTTGAGATTTTTCTCTGCAATGGCATAACAACATAAGAACGGCTATACAGGATCAGACCAATGGTCCATCTAGCCCAGCATCCTATCTTCTGACAATGTCCAATGCCAGGTGCTTCAGACGAAATGAACAGAACAGGTATTCATCAAGTGATTCACCTCCTGTCACCTGTTCACCACTTCTGGCAAACAGAGGCTACGGAAATTTCAGAGCATCATTTTGCATCCCTGTCCAGCCTGGCTAATAGCCATTGATGGACCTGTCCTCCATGAATTTATCTAGTTCTTTTTCGAACCCTGTTATAGTCTTGGCCTTCACAACATCTTCTGGCAAAGAGTTCCACAGGTTGACTGTGTGTTGTGTGAATAAATACTTCCTTTTGTTTGTTTTAAATCTGCTGCCTGTTAATTTCATGTGATGACCCCTAGTCCTTGTGTTATGAGGAGTAAATAACACTTATGTACTTTCGACATACCAGTCATGATTTTATAGACCTCCGTCATATCCTCCCTTAGTGATCTCTTTTCCAAGCTGAAAAGTCCCAGTCTTATTAATCTCTCCTCATATGGAAGTTGTTCCATATCCCTAATAATTTTTGTTGCCCTTTTCTGTACCTTTTCCAATTCCAGTATATCTTTTCTGAGATGGGGCAACAGATCTGCACACTGCATTCAAGATGTGAGCATACCAGGGATTTATATAGAGGCAATATATTTTCTGTCTTGTTATCTATCGCTTTTCATGATGATTCCCAACATCTATTAGCTTTTTTAGCTGCCGCTTCAGACTGAGTGGATGTTTTCAGAGAGCTGTCCACAATGATTCCAAGATCTCTTTCTTGAGTGGTAATAGCTAATTTAAACCCCATCATTTTATATGTATAGTTGGGATTATGTTTTCCAGTGTGCATTACTGTGCATTTATTAACACTGAAATTTCATCTGTTATAGTATCAGGACTTCCATCTTTGTTGTGGGTGCTCTAGTTTGACAAGCCTTAAGGCTACAAACTTGGTAGGGAAAAATCACTTTGGTAGTTTTGACCTACAAGAGACACTCCCATTTTAAATTGTTAAAGAAGCATCTGAAAGTTGCCTTCCCCCTTGGGTCAGTCCTTTTTACCAAAGGGTTAGCAGATTTGGGGATGCAATGTCCTGACAGCTTTTCACCTCCTCCAAGGTCTTCAAATGTGCCCAGTTGTGCACACTAGTCTTTTACTTCCTGGGTTTTTTATAGGCGCCTACTCTGCAGTTTCTTACTGGCTAGAGTAAAGATGTATTAGGGATAAGTAATTTTGTTGTTCCATATTCCTCTATACCACACAGTATATAACCCACAATTTTTGTGGGGCTGTTTTGAGTTAGGGTTGATTTTCTCTTTGAATAATTTTCCATGTAGTTCCTTTACATTGGTAAGGTTTATATTGTTTAGGTAACTTCTATCTAAAGTAAATTGGGAGACAGCCAGACTGCTGTATAGAGGGAGTGATATCACAGGAGCTAGGTTGGTGGGTTTGGTTTGGTATTTTTTCTCTCTGCTGAAAAGAGGACATTTACCCATTGTCTGGGCTTTTAACGGGAACTGAAGAAACCAAATTAACAGATAAGAAATTAACTATTCCCTGAGGTACAGTTTGCATGGTGAAACTTACTATAATTGATCTAATATCACCTGGGAAAAGCTGTAATAGGTGTCTGACTCATATGCTTAAAAAAGTAGTTTAATATTAATGGTAATTTTTGAGGAAGCATGATGGACTACCTACCATCTCTTTGTGCCCAGCAACTATCTCTTGCTTTCTGCAAGGGTAAAAAAAAAAAAAACAGCCCCCAACCTTTTACGCCAGTAATGTAGTCTGAGTTTTTCTTATTTTGTAACAGATATTGTACCAGTAGAGCTTATGATTAAAAGTGAAGAAAAGATCCATATGGTGTCAATATAAGAGCAAATATTCAGGTCTTAATTTCATCAGAGTTGTTTATTTGTTTACTCCCTTGTGACAGCTACAAGCTGCATGTGGATTTATGGTTAGGTGTTTGTATGTAGAGCAGTTCATGGGAGAATGGCATGTTTAAATTATATACAAAAAAGGCAGGGTGATATTCAGCTGCATCTGACCAGTTTGGTTAATAAGTATCTCAAAAACTGTTATTCTAAGCTTTTGGGGAGGGTAGGTGTGAAAGGCTCTCTCTCTTGTTATATATGCTATATATAAATGTTTATAGGTATTCATATTGCTTCCCCTCACCATAGTACCTGAGTGACTCTGATGCACTGTGTTTGTCCTCGTAGAAGATGGTGTGTAGCACAAACAATGCTATTTATACACTGAAAACTAAAATATAGTAGAAATATTTCTCTGTTGATGTGAGAATTTATATGAAAAATTCATTTCTGAAATATATAAATAATTTTGTGCTCTAGGCAGGAAATATGAAGGTAAGAAAAAAATAAGACCACAGGCTAGAACTGCAGAATCAGCAATATTCTGTGGGAAGTTTTCTTAAATCCAGTTACCTTAAAAGGGGTTTATTTGACAAGAACCTTCATAAAACAAATAGTTTGCTAGTTACAATTTATAAAAAACAGTTTTAAAAATATGTTAAACTCAAAGTAATCAGAAGAGCAGATGAGCAGAAATATCAAACTGAGTCTTCTGATGTTGACTATATGGCTTGCTATATATATTTTACATGATGCGTTTTCAGAGAGCCTCTCCTTATCATTGCTTGAGAATGGAATAATATTTTATGTGCAATGGCATTAAACACTATATATGAAGTTTTAACTAAACATGAATTACACTGTAGTTTATTACGCTTGAAACGTCTCAGTGAAATATGAGTGAACTATGTTATTACGTTTGAATCAGTTAGATTTTTGAAATATAGGTACTATATCATTATAAACTAACTTCTGAGTAATTGCCATAAGTATTAATTTTTGTTAAATATATCTTTCAGTTACTAGTGTTCAGGGCCTATCTAAATTGCAAAGTTAACTGTGAAGTTCTGTGTCAATCTAGAAATTGGAGAGTCACTTTCTGAGGGACGTTACATTGTTAAAATCACTTTGGGACCTGTCCTGCATTCCCTGTCTAACCAAAATTATGTATGCACCAAAAATCATTGGGGGCTTTGGGTGCACCAAGAAGGTAGGATCACACTCTTTTGATATCCTGCTCTATGGACGCCAGCGAACCTGAATTAGTTTTCAGTTTGCCTGTGACACACAATTAGTAGTGGAGAATTGCTTTGCTCATGTAATTCGTCCTGTCTTTTAAAAATAAAAATGTCAGGGGCAAGTCTAAAGCTGGTATTTACATTTGATGTTTTATGCTGTTCTGTACGTGTGGAGGTTTTTTTGATGCAGGGTGTCAGGGTTTCCTCCCCACTCTAAATTCTAGGGTGCAGATGTGGGGACCTGCATGAAAGACCCCCTAAGCTTATTTCTACCAGCTACGGTTAAAAACTTCCCCAAGGCACAAATTCCTTCCTTGCCCTTGGTATCACTGCCACCACCAAGTGATTTAAACAAACATTCAGGAAGGGCCACTTGGAGTCCTACCTCCCCCAAAGTATCCCCTCACGCCCCTACACCCCCTTTCTTGGGGAGGCTTGAGAATAATATCCTAGCCAATTGTTTACAAAGTGAGCACAGATCAAACCCCCTGGGTCTTAGGACACTGAAAAATAATCAGATTATTTAAAAGAAGTTTATTTAAAAAAAATAAAAGAATCACCTCTGTAAAATCAGGATGGAAGATAACTTTACAGGGTAACAAAAAGATTCAAAACACAGAGGATTTCCCCTCTAGACAAAACTTTAAAGTTACAAAAACAGGGCTAAACCTCCCTCTTAGCACAGGGAAAATTCACAAGCTAAACCAAAAGATAATCTAACGCATTTCCTTGCTATTACTTACTATTTCTGTAATATTAGAAGCTTAATTCAGATACGGCTTGGGGAGATGTATTTTCCCTGCCCTGGTTCCTCGATGACCCGGAGAGAACGAAGGGCACAAAACAAAAACCTTCTCCCACAGATTTGAAAGTATCTTCTCCCCTTATTGGTGCTTTTGGTCAGGTGCCAACCAGGTTATCTGAGCTTCTTAACCCTTTACAGGGTAAGAAGGGATTTTATGCTACTCTTAAATGGATGTTTATGACACCCCCCCCCCCCCCCCCAATCACAGATGGTGCTGGACAGCCTGCTCCACACTGGCTGTGATTTTAAAATAAAAATTTTGGAGAGCTAAACTCCACCGAAGACGTTTTTTGTTATTGTTCTTGATGATATGAAGCCACTTTAGCGCAGCATGGTTGGTTTGCAGGTGGAAACGCCGTCCCCAAACATATGGGTGTAGCTTCTCCAGTGCGTATATGATGGTGTAACATTCGTTTTTGCTGATTGACCAGTGGCTTTCCCTTTTAGACATTTTTTTTACTGAGAAACACGACGGGATGGAATTTTTGATCGGTCCTTCCTTCATTAAAACTGCTCCCACACCACGCTTGGCTGCATTTGTGGTTACTAGGAAAGGTTTGTCAATGTTTGGGGCCCTTAGCACAGAGTCAGACATGAGTGTTGCTTTAAGCTGGTTAAAGGCCTTCTGACACTCTTTAGTCCACTGAACTGCATTTGGCTGGGTTTTTTTGGTTAGGTCTGTCAATGGGGTGGCGATTTGGCGGTAGTTCGTTACAAATCCCTGTAATGTCCGGCCAAGCCTAAGAAGGGTTGGAGCTGTTTTTTTGACTTTGGGACAAGCCACTTTTGGATAGCATTTACTTTGATAGTCCCTTGATCCACCTGGTGTCCAAGGTAATTCACTCTGTTTAGGCCTATTTGACACTTTTTAGCACCTATTTAACAGTTAGTCCTGCCTCCCTTATGCACGTGAAGACCTTCTGGAGATGCTCCAGGTGTTTTGCCCATGAATCAGAAAAGATGGCCACAGCATTAAGGTAGGCAACTGCAGATTCTTCCAATTCCGCTAGGAGACTATTTACAAGTTTTTGGAAGATGGCGGGTGCATTTTGCAGCCCGAAAGGGAGCACATTAAATGTATACAGCCCTATATGGGTGATGAAGGCTGATCTTTCCTTGGAGGATTTATTTAGCGGTACTTGTCAGTACCCCTTGGTTAAGTTTAAGGTAGAGATGAACTGGGCACGTCCCAGTTTCTCCAGTAGCTTATTTGTGCATGACATTGGATAGTTGTCTGGGTGAGTCACAGCATTTAGCTTATGTTAGTTCACGTAAAAGCGTATTTCCCCATCCGGTTTGGGAAGTAGAACCACTGGAGATGTCCATGCACTGTTAGACGGGCGGATTACCCCCATCTGTAGCATGTTCTGGATCTCCTGTTCTATAGCAGTTTTGGCTTGAGGAGCCACATGCTAAGGTTGGGCGAGCATTACCTGTGTCAATGGAGTGGTATGCCCGTTCTGTCCATCCTGGGGTGGCTGAGAACATCAGTCCGAAGCTAGTGCACAGCTCCTTGACCTGCTGTTGCTGCATACGTCCAAGGATCATGGAGAGGTTTACCTTTTCCACGCCACCGTTACTTTTTTCTTTCTAGTAGACACCTTTAGGCCACTTAGCATCCTCTCCTTCCTGGGTGGTAAACTGACAAACCTTTAATTCTCTGGAATAAAAGTGCTTTAGAGAATTAACATGGTACCCTTTAGGCCTTCAGTTTGAGGTGGGGGATGCTATGAGATAGTTAAAAGCTCCCAGTTGCTCTTGGACCGTGAATGGCCCTTTTCACGATGCTTCCATATTATGGGCCTGGAGCGCCTTCAAGACCATGAGTTGGTTCCCTACTTTGAAGGAACGCTCTCTGACATGTTTATCATACCAGGCTTTTTGCTCTTTCTGAGCGACTTTTAGGTTTTCTCTAGCAAGAGCTAAAGAGGCTCGGAGGCTGTTTTGTAGGTTGTTTACAAAGTTCAGAACGTTAGTTCCTGGAGAAGGCATAAACCCCTTCCATTACTGCTTCACCAACTGTAATGGCCCCTTAACCAGAGGGCACCACAAGTGGCTATACACAAGTTCAGATGGTGAAAACCCTAAACTTGGATGTGGTACAGCCCTGTAGGCAAAGAGCAACTGCTGCAACACTAAGTCCCAATTGTTGGAGTGCTTATTCACGTATTTACATATCATGGCCCCCAAAGTTCCATTAAACTTCTCCACCAGGCCATTTGTTTGATGGTGGTAAGGGGTGGCAACCAAGTGGTTCACCCCATGACCTTCCCAAAGGCTTTTCATGGTCCCTGCCAGGAAATTAGTTCCTGAATCCATAAGGATGTCAGAGGGCTAACCTACCCTGGCAAAAACGTCTGTTAGTGCCTGACATACACTTTTAGCCCTGGTGTTGCTGAGAGCTTCTGCTTCCGGCCAATGGGTGGCAAAATTCATGAAAGTCAGTATGTACTGCTTTCCTCTGGGTGTCTTTTTTGGAAAAGGACCCAAAATAACCATAGCTACTTGCTGAAATGAAACCTCAATTATGGGGAGTGGCTGGAGAGGGGCTTTGACCTGGTTTGGGGTTTTCCAACTCTTTGGCATACCTCACAAGACTGGACATAGGTAGAAACGTTCTTGCCCATTTCCTCCCAGTGGAAGGACTTCCCCAAATGGTATTTGGTCCTGTTCACCCCAGCATGGCCACTAGGATGATCATGGGCTAAGCTCAAGAGCTTTACATCGTATTTAGTTGGAACTACCAACTGTTTCTGAGGATGCCAGTCTTCCTGGTGCCCACCAGAAAGTTTCCTTGTATAAAAGTCCTCTTTCTACAACAAACAGGGATCGATTAGAAGAGCTGAGAGGCGGTGGGTTGCTCCGTGCCACCGTCCAAGCTCCCTGGAGGCTTTCATTGGCTTTCTGTTCGGCCTGGAATTGTTCCTTTGATGCTGGAGATATCGGTTCCTTACTGGATTGTGGACTTGGGCCTGGTCCCTCTGGAAGCAATGTAGGTGATGGAGCTGTTTCCGTTGACTATGAACCGCTTTTTGCTGGTGCACTTTGTTGTATTTCAGGCTCTTGTGTAGGTTTATTTGCTGCTGCCAGTGCAGGCTCAGTGGTGCCCTCTGGCGTTGGAGTTGTAGACGTGGTTGCAAGCGCTGGATTCAATGCTGGCAATGGTTCTGGTGCTGGTTGCTCTGCCAGTTCCAGTTCTGGGACTGGCTCTGGCTGGCTCTTTGCACCTGGTTCTACTACTGCTGTTGCAGATGTTGGCATGGGGTCCGGTTCTATCACCTTCATCTGGGTCTTTGGTAACAGAGACAGGGCCCTGGTAGAAGGCTCAGAAACAGAGCTAGGTGTGAAGGCTTGTTTAGCCTAGCTGCGGGTGACCATTCTCGCCTTCTTGGCCTGCTTCACGTGGTGGGTCAAGTCTTCCCCCAGCAGCATGGGAATGGGATAATTATTATAGACTGCAAAAGTCCACATTCCTGACCACCCCTTGTACTGGACAGGCAACCTGGCTGTAGGCAAGTCAAAAGAGGTTGACTTGAAGGGTTGAATCGTCACTTGGACCTCTGGGTTGATTAAGTTGGGGTCCACTAAGGATCGGTGGATAGCTGACACGTGGGCTGCAGTGTCCCTCCATGCTGTAACCTACTTTCTGCCCACACTTACCCTCAGAGCAAAGGGAAATTGTATCTGGGAGGCATCTGGACCTGAGGACCTTTGGTGGGACACTGGTACAATGAACTGTACTCTATTAGGGTTCTTGGGACAGTTGGCCTTTACATGCCCCAGCTCGTTACATTTAAAACATCGCCCAACTGACTGGTCAGTGGGGCGAGGTGGGTTGCTGAAGAATGGTGTGGTGGGATGGTAAGATGTCTGGGGTTTTCCTTGGGATGTAGGTGGGGCCTTGGGCTGCCCCCGGTGGTATGGTGTGGTCTCGGGGTGTCCCTTCTGGTATCCACCCAAACTGCGACCCGGGTTGTTCCTCTCTGCTACCTCCACCTGTTTTGTTCTGATTTTCCCCGCTGAGTCCATTTTTTTTATTCCATAACCACTGTTTTACATCATCATAGTCAGGAACTGCTCCTGTACAACCAAATCACACATTCCTTCAAAGCTAATTACAACCTTTCCTTTGACCCATTTATCTAACAGATCCTTCATCTGGTTTACATAAGCCACATTACTTACTCCAGCCCCTCTCTTAAGGGCTCTAAATTTTACTTTGTAAGTTTCAGGGGTAATTTGAAATTGTTTTAAAACCAAATCCTTAAATTTACCATGGTCAGAAGCATCATCAATAGGCATCTTATTGAATATGTCCAGAGCTCTTCCAGTCAATTTTGCTACCAATGTGGTCATCTTGTGATCATCAGGAATTGCATGGAGGGTGCACAGTCTTTCAAAGGTGATGAAATATTCAGCATTATCACTGGATTTATTATACTGTGGACATAGTCACTCCCATTTGTGGATTTTTGGTGGAGTGGAGCCAGAACCCTTCAGCAGCTGTCTTTTTAACTCCATAACAGTGAGGTTATGCTTCCTCTCTCTTTCCCTCTCCTCCTGTTCATGCTTCCGGTCTTTCATAGCTCTCTTGAGGGCAGTCTCCTCTCTGGCTCTTTTTGCTTTCATAGCTTTCTTGTGGGCAGTCTCTTCTCTGGCTGTTTGTACCTCCAACTTCAAGTGCCTTGAGGCCATCTGTCTATCATTTTCTTTTTCTCTCTCTTTAGCTTCAAATCTGGCTAATTTTAATTTTTTTTGGACTTCACTGTCCATCATCCTAGCCTTCCTGTGCTTAATCTAGCCTAACCCAAGAGCTAGAAAGCAAGAAAAAAAAAAAACTTGTGAATTCCCCTGCAGGAAGTTAACTACCCTGCCCTCAGTCAGAGAAAAAAACTCCAGGTGCTATCAGCTTTTAAAAAAAAAAGTCCTTTAAAAAAAAAAAAAAACCTTCCTGGCTTTCAAGCAGCCAAAAGAAAAAATGTTTTTAAACTCCTCAGGACTGTGCTTCTGGTTCAAATTGATCCTACCACTTACACCATGTCAGGGTTTCCTCCCCTCTCTAAACTCTGGGGTACAGGTGTGGGGACCCACATGAAAGATCCCCTAAGCTTATTTCTACCAGCTTAGGTTTAAATCTTCCCCAAGGCACAAATTCCTTCCTTGCCCTTGGTATCACTGCCACCACCAAGTGATTTAAACAAACATTCAGGAAGGGCCACTTGGAGCCCTACCTCCCCCAAAATATCCCCCAAACCCCTGCACCCCCTTTCCTGGGGAGGCTTGAGAATAATATTCTAACCAGTTGGTTACAAAGTGGTTCCCAGTACCATTGCTGACCAGATTCTCAGGCCAGGATCTGCTCCCGAAGTCTGTTCCTTTTGTCTTTTTAGGTGAAAGAGAGAGAGATGGATAGGGAGAGATATCTTGGGGTGTGTTTTCCCCTCACTTTATAGTCCAGTCCCTCTTTTGAAATGTATTTTCCAGAGGGCTATCCCTAGATAAAATTCATTGCTGCTGTTAGGTTGGAGCCTTGTGGTGAAAGAGGTTTCAGGCTATTGTTTGCTAAGATACAGATCTGTTTGTACTTGCCTCTCTTCCTTGCCAAAAAGTGGCCACTTGATAGATGATTGCCCATCAACTTTTATGATATCTGGTTAGAGTTGTCATTTTGTCCTTTGTCTTTGAGAAGCTGGTTTACCCAGACTTGTCTGGTAAACACATTTCAGATCTAATGTAGCTGTTTATAACTTTATATATAAATAATTATGATGATATTGGCCAGTGAGTTATTAGTTTTCAAATGATCCTTACAATGCATATTTTGTACAAAGATTATTATAGTGGCATGTAGGATGTGAATACTGTAATAGATGGCATGATGGGATTGCCTACACTGGCATGTGGCCCATCTGCGACTGATACTGGCAAGTCTCTCCAACTGCTGGGGATGGGACACTAGATGGGGAGGGCTCTGAGTTACTACAATGAAATTCCTTCCCAGGTGTCTGGCTGGTGGATCTTGCCATCATGCTTGGAGTCTAACTGATCACCATATTTGGGGTCAGGAAGAATTTTCCCTCCAGGTCAGATTGGCAGAGACCCTGGGGTTTTTTCGCCTTCCTCAGCAGCATGGGGCACAGGTCACTTGCTGGTTTAAACTAGAGTAAATAGTGGATTCTCTGTAACTTGAAGTCTTTACATCAGCAATACTCAGACCTCCATTCTTCAGGAGTCAAATTAGCGATCAACAATACCCAAAAGAGTCACAGTAATGTTAATTGATTTTTTTTAAGTATTTATTTATTTAAATTTATTTACACACACACAGAGCAAAATGACTGACTAAGTAGTATTATTTTATCAACTACAGTTGGTTAATAACATAGTAAAAGAATCCTGATTGGTTGTTAATTAAATCACACAGTGTTTTAATGTCATGTGCCACAAAGAACTTCAGGAGACGCTTTACAGAGCCACTTGCGAGCCTAAGTCTAAGTATCACTGCTTTTAAATCATGATTTGAGGACTTCATTAACTCAAGACAGGTTATGGCTCTGTTACAGGAGTTGGTGGATGAGGTTCTGTGGCCTGTAATGTACAGGAGGTCAGACTAGATGATCATGATGGTCCCTTATGACCTTAAAGTCTATTAATCTAAATAAACAAACTGCAGTTAGGAGTTTCAGATGATGCACACACATCTTCAAACAGCTTGGTTTGCTACATTGTCATTTTGCAAGTTAATAATCTCTAATATGCATGATAAGGGGTCCGGGATGGGAAATTTAAGGATTTTTTGTTTAGAAAATATTAATATTGGTGTTAGAAAATGTTAATTAATACTTCCGTATTTTTAACACAGAGACTTGCCATAATTTCCAGAAAATAACATGCTCTTTTCCTTGAATTTTGATGCTGAAAATTAAAGGAGGTGTGTGTATGAGTGCATTTTCTCTTTTACATTATTAATTATTGTGAGGGCAAGTAGCGTGTACTATAGACATCTCACATAATCCAACAGCAAGCACTGCATTTTTGATGTGACCTCTGAGTGACTCTAGAATTGTTTTGTTTCCCTAGTATTATTATATTGTACCTTATTTGTTTGCCTTAGAGTCCTGTTTGTTGTCCAGGTTCTGAACAGCGTACTTTACTGTTGGTGAGAGGAGATGAAACAGTGAGGAGAGGAAGGAAGAGAAAACAGGAGAGAAGAGGAAACAGAGAGGGAGAGGAGACCAAAAGGAGAGGTGAAGAGGTAGAAAGAAGAGGATAGACTAAGTGGACAGGAGAGTGGGTGAGATTAAGAGAGGTAAAAGAACGTTCTTAGCTTTAGCAGTAAAAACATAGATGCATGTTATTTTCTGGAAAAGATTATACCTGTTCTTGGCAGCTGTATTGGAAAAAATGCGTCATGTCATATTTTAGTGATCAGAAAATTGAGAGTGAATTAATATCAAAACCCTGCATTTTTATGTCTCTAAACACCCATGTACGTAGTGTCTAACCATAAATACAGTATGTGGTGGGTTTTTTATGAGAGACTGTAGCTGAACTAAAGACTTAAAAACCTATTAGGACAACTGTCTCTTGACCAAATTTAGACCTGGATTAAATACGTTCAACTCTTGTTGGGTGTAGCTGGATCACAAAACCAGTGTAAATGGAAAAGTAGCACAGCTGGCATCAATTTGGCACCCAGTAGCCTCAGTTCTCAGCTGTGCCAAATTCACGCTCTTTGCAGCTTGGGGAAAGCTGGGAGATAGGCTCAAAGCCACCTTTTTGCTTCCTTGATCTTGCACTGGCTGATGTCCGGCAGGATTCCCAGCATAATTTAGAGCAGCCTCTAACTTATGCTGGCAGCAACCAGTCAGCGTCCTGGGGGATCTGGCAGAGCTCTGTGTGCTCAGACCCGCTCCTAGCATGTCCCACCTCCATCACGCCCTCTGTGTGAAGAAGTGAAACAAGTTGCATTGAGCCAACTACTCCAGCTTTGTCGGCTGTGGGATTCTCAGCAGGAGGAGTCCAGGGTGAGTCCCCAGCAAAGCAGCCAGAAGAGGGACCAAGGTTTAGCGTAATGAGTGTCCAGACTGAGGATGCAGAAAGTGGGGTGTTCAGGAAAAGAAACTTACAGAAGGATATAAGAGCAAGCCCGCCCCAGCCAACCACTTTCTTACTCCTCTTGGCTAACAGCTTGACAAAGTAGAGTGGAAACACCTTTGCTTTATTTTTGACTTTACTTTTTGTTTTCGTTCTTGTCCTTCTGTTCTTTGGTGTGTAAATTACATTCATTTCCCACACCCAATTAATGCAATATCCATGTAAATTATGCTTCTACCACCTACTCCAATCTGCACCTACCTTTATATCACTGTTGAATTTAACCCTATGGTTTTACTATTCTGTAATGCATAGTTATATTTTAGATGGAGCCGTTAGATTATTTTATCAATAGTCTGTGTTGTTCATACCCAAAATACATACATTCTTTTTTAATCTGAAGATTATTTACTATAGAAAACTGTATGTTTTGTTAGTTTCTATGATACAGCTTTTTTATATATTGAGTTCCTATCCAGGCTGGTAGAAGTGATAGCAGAAGCATATTCTGTCTTGTTGCACAAAGTTTAAGATAACAGCTTCAGTACTACATAGTTACCCATGTCAGTTTACACAAATCGAGACAAAAATATATTTGCTATCTTTATCTGTAAGTAGCCTTCCTTTTGTTAGTTTGTGACACTAACTATAACCTTATGAAACATAATGTTTGTGTGTGCTAGCACTCTATATTAACCTGGTGGTTATTTTTCTGTATGGATACCTGTTTTTAATTATTTTAAAGAGATGGTGTGTCATTGCTTTGTTTGATGGTACCTTGATACTCTGGTGATGGACATCTTAAAAATGCTTATGATCATAATAGTTTATAGCAATGTTCTTTAGTCCAGAAAAAAAATCATAACCAGAAATTTTACCAGAGAAACATTACGGTCAATAAATTTATTATTTAAAGTTGGCTACAGTGGCCGCCATTTTAGAATGGGGTAGGGGGAAGGGTTGGTTACATTTTGCCATTTTTCCAATTGTCCTTTTCAAATATTAAGTGAACAACTTCACAGTGATACACAATAATTTGCATGTGACAGAAATTGAAAAATACTGTGAATGTTTTATATAGTGAGATTGTTTTTCTCCTCTTTCTTCCCCCACTTTTTCTCTGTATTTTTTTAAATACTGACACCTGAAGTTATGCCTGAATCTGTAACAAATCAGTGCAAGGGATGGGTGAGAGGAGATAAGTGTGAATATATTTTTCTCATGTTTTTCTTTTTTTTCCATTTTGAAATCTATTGGATTGTGAATGATGTATTACTTACCAGGCGTATTGTTATATAATTACTGAACTACTTGTTTAGGAGGCTTTTTTAAATTTGTTTTTAATGACTTATAAGGGGTGTCTAAAATCCTGCATAGGCATCTTCTTTCTTTGAAAGAAATTTTTTTTCTTCCTTTAAAGGTTGGATAACACATTAGAGGAAATTATATTTAAGCTGGTGCCTGGACTTCGAGAACGTAAGTTTGATTAGTTTTGCTACCTTTTTTGCGTTATTGGAAGCAGCATTTCTAGTGATATTTCTGTATTGTTGATCTGAAACATCACTTTGCTTTTGTTTGATGTTAACTAGAGGAACTTCAGCGTGAGATCGAATTTTGGAAGAAAAACAAGCCTCCAGAAAATGGACAAGGTGATTTTTTTGTTGTTATTCTAGCTATAAATTTAATAATGTATCTGTTAAGTAATATAATGGCTCCTCCATAGGCCGCAGTTCCCTGCAAATACTTGTGTTTGTGTACAGTTCCATTGAATTCAGTGCTTGGAACTACACTGCATAAAATTACACCTTTGCGTACGTGTTTACAGGATCAGGGCCACAGTACCCTGATGTTTGTCTATTCAGCAATTGTAACTTTTAAATCTAACAATTTCATCCTTATTTTTAGTTGCATTTCCCAATAATATTCCCATGTTTGAGATTCATACTACTTTCTCTTTGAATTCTTAATATCTTTCATATTTGATGTTTTCTACTTTGATCCTAGTTATAATCAACCAGCGGTAAAACATAGAACTATGTGAGTCTTTTATATACAGATTAATTTCTGTTATCAAATTTGGCCAGCTGTTAAGTGGGAGGTTGTCAAGAATTAGGTTTGACAGGTAACAGAAATGTTTTTCCACAAGTGCTAAGCAACTGCTTTATATAGATTCCAGAATGGCTGTCTTTCACTAGTAGTCTTAAAAATCTTTGAGAGTCCTTTATTGAGCTGATAAGTAATGCAGAAAATCCAGGGGTTTTGTATTCTCTAAATTGGCTTCATGATTTGGATGCCATAGCATGTTTGACTTTTTGTAAACCATTTAAAGACACTCTGTCAGTCCAAAGAGAGATTTATTATGCTGTATGAGGATCATCTATTTCAAAGAGACATTTTAAATATATTTTCTGTTTAATATCCTCTTTTCAGTTTGAAAAAATAACATTTCCTACCTCACTTCTTTTGTACATTTGGCAAACATTACAAGGGCAACCTCAATTTTTTCTCTTAATACAATTATTTTAATGTTAGCCTACAGAACAGTTTAGACAAAATTTTACTAGTCCACTACAAAGTACCAGATATAATTAGAAGTACATATTAAATAAACTTAAGAAAAATATTTGTATTTATTAATTTTTATTAAAGATAAACAGAACTGTTAAAAGTGTTATTTACTCATTCTAATGATCCATTAAAAGAGGGGTGTCACATTTACAAGATAAAGGAATATAGCAGAGTCAAGGAAATATACTGTAAATGACCAGTTACTGTAAATTTATACAGCTAAAGATGTATGATATATTTTTAATCAGTTCATCCTTCTAGATCTTCCTCAAATAGTTCAGTTGTTAATCTAAGACAGTTCAGTTATTAATCTAAGGACTTATTTGCTTTGTAAATCAAAGTGTAGAATATATAGGGGTTATGTAGGCTGGCTACTTCCATCTCACCATGATGAAGTCTTGGTTGTCAACTAGGCTGGAAGTTTGCCCACCTTTGCTGCTCCTGTGTGGTTATTGTGACATTTTGGGGATCACCTAGATCAGTAAGGGGTTCTGTCACCACCTGTCTTGTAATTTTGGGTGCCTTACTGCTATGCTATAAAGAGCTCAAGAGTTTTGATACCCGTAGCCAGCCTACAAGCATTAAAGGTCTCAACCCTGGCTTCTACCTGCCTAGTTACTCCTTGTAGGGCTGATCCCACTAGTCCTTCTAGTCTCGAATCTCCCCCAAATCAGTCTGCCGGAGTTCTTAACTACCAGACACTTGGACTTTTCTTCTCTGGTTTGTCACCCCTGAAGGAGTGAAATCTGCCCCCAGTCATGAGTTCACTTTGGCGCGCACACTCCACACAGTTTTCACAACAAATTCTTGTTTGCAGTAAAAATAAACCAAAGTTTTTGTTTAATAGAAAGTCATAGATTCAAAGATGAAATAGAGAGGAAAAGCAAACACAAGTTACACAGAAAATATACATAAAGATGCCGTTTCAGTCTTTACACTTCTATATTAGTTAAATTCCCTTTTCTGATACAAGTTATCTATGGCCTCTGAACAGTTGCCGAGCATATACCCTCTGTTCTAGAGGGGATCCCATGTTTCCCAGATAGCAGCACCCAGCTTAGATGCTGGCCCTCAGTTTTTGGATAGCCTTCACTTCAAACCTTCCTCTCTTTTTAACAGTGTGTACCATTTTGTTTTGTTTTTCTTTCTTTCAGGCTCTGGTAATTCATGGTTACACAGAGCAGGGGAAACTCCCTCCTTCCTTAGTTTTCTTTTCAGTTTAAATGTCTTTTTATTAACTTTAATGATCCACCATTGTATCTTTCTGGCTGGACAATGGATGGGTATTTGAAGTTGGTTTCATGTGAACAACTAACCTGGAAGGTGCCCTTCTCTGCCTGATTATTTCGTCCTCTGTTCTGAGGTGATGCTGTAGTTGCACCACAGTTATTACAATTTTCTACATAAATATACAAATATAGACGAGTGCATTCATAACCATAAGCTGCATACATATCTCCTAATGACCATCAAGGTCAGAACATTACAGGCTTTCATAAAAGACCTTACTTTGGCGTATATTTATACACAGTAACATTGTATACAACCAGTTGATTCATTAGCTTATTCTCTGGGGTTCAGACACACCCTGTTCTCCCTGGAAGTGTCTGCACCCTGATTGTCACAGTTGTTACCTTCTTTTTCTTCTTAGGTATCTGTGGCAGCTTGCTGGTAGAGATCGACAGGATGAGTGGAGGAGTGCTTGAGCAGGGTAGCAGAGAGTGTGAGTGAAGGGTGATCACTTAAGAGTTTTATACTCGTCTTTCTATTTTAATGAAATTATAGGAAAATACACCTCTTTCAGGCTTGTTTAGATTCAAGGTTGGCTGCAGTCATCCTTTCATGGGCTCCATGCCTGGTTTTGGTCACACCGTCAGCTCCTGAGCAGGCAGTCTGCTTAATGAATTTGCTGCAGACCTCTAATTGCCTTTGTTCTCTTATCCCCAGATAATCTTTTAAAGTCAGAGTTTTATCTCTTTTATTGTTATTATTTATTTATTTTTCAGTCCATTTCCTGAGGGCAGATCTACACTTAAAATGCGACAATGTCACAGCTGAACTACAGTAATGCTTAAGTGAAGACACTCCTATGCCTATGGGAGAGTTTCTCCCATTGGCGTAGTTAATCCACCTCTGTGAGAGGCAGTAGCTGTGTTGATGGGTGAACCTCTCCCACCGGCATAGCGCTTTCTATACCGAGGGTTAGGTCAGTATAACTACTGGTGTGAACAATCCACATCCCTGAGTGATGTAGTTATACCAAACTAATTCTGTAGTGTAGACCTGGCCTCAGAGATTTCTTCAGTTTCTTTAGGGTTCAGCAGGAAATGAAATTCTGTTTGTAAAAAATCCAAACATTCTTTATATAAACATTTTTAGTTTTATAGTCTTCTTTTAAATTAAATAACTTTTAAAGAGGATCTCTAGCTTAAATAGTCATTACAGAATTTATTGATTCATCATCATTTTTGGAGAGATGATTCTTCTTGTCTTCCTGAGTTGGGGGAGGGAGTTGTTACATATTAAATAATTAATCTATCTCCCATCAATATAAATATTCCATACTTAAAAGGCTTCTTAGATTAGAAATCAGTTTAGCAAGGTTATTACATTTCAGGTTGGTACATATAGCATTTTACCATAGCAATGATACTAGGAAACCATATTAAATGTTTTTCATTCACTTAGAATACTTGCAGATATGCCATTTCAACATTTAAGAAATAAACAAAGGTTTTCTATAAGGCATTTTTCCTAGAATTTCCAGAATGAAGATTTTAGAGTGATTGTGAAAGAAACCCATTTCAATAAGGATATTTCTAGCATTCTTTTGTTTGGGTTTACTACAGGGGGTTTTTCTTGGAAAGAGGAGCTTGCCAGAGGCCCTCTATACTTCTGGGTTTTATGTCTTTGATAAGGATCTTCAGTGTTACTTCTTTTTGAAGTCCTTTGACCAAATTGTATTTAACAGTTGCAATTTTTACAATTAAAACTCCAGTTCAATATTCTATACAGAGTATCAATCACTACAACCAAGTTTACATCCATTTTCCAAAACATAGCATAAAAGGAATTGGCATAGAAAGTTAAAGCAAGATAAAATTAAAAATGCAGCATTTCCAAGTTTTTGTAAACACTCTTAGAAGTCATAAGTTATCTCCCTTGATACTTGGGGACTTGTCCCTGAGGTGACAGGAAGCAGAAGCATCCTGGAATTCCTTTGATTAGCTTGAAAACCTCCTAACATAAATAACTAAAAACATGTTTGTCATGCTCACCAAGCACCCTGGCAATGATCTGCTTGTAACTATATGTTAATACTCAGTAAAGGCACAAGCAAGTTTGTTATGACCTAATGTTTTAAGAATAGGTTATAATAATTTTATTAATATCAGTAGTGAGGTCTGTTCACCGCAAGTCTCAAACTACCAAAATATGCTTCCATAGAGCCACAGATACAGGGTCTTTCCGTTAGTGCAAAGGTGACCTTGGGCTGAGGGAGTCTGGATCTGCAAGACACTTCTGAGTCCAGATAACAGGTTGGAAAAACATGTTTACATAACAGAAGCATTTGGAATAAGTTATACACCCAGAAAGTGCTTAGAAATCTGCTCTGAAAAGAAATTAAGAATGGATTTCTTACTGAATAATTTCACTAGTGTTGCTTTGTGATACCGGCAGCAGCTTAATACTGTCATGTGTGAAGGATTTTTCTGCCATGTGTGATTTGGTTCCTTTGAATTGAAGAAATGTCTTGGATACTGATTCAGTATTACAAGTCTAAAAAAATATATATATATTTTTTCAATTGCATCAAGTCATGCTTTAATAGGTTGCTTATACCAGATGCCTGGACAGTTGCCTAGACAAGATCATAGTTGAAATAGCTGCAAGGATTTTTCTGGGAAATGGCATAGAGCTCTTAAGGTCGGGGGGGGGGGGGGTTGAATTCCTATCAGGGTGTTCTGAAAGATATTTCTCTTGCACATGTTCCTGGATTGTTTATCTGATTGGAAGTTAGCTAATTCCCTAGTGTCTGGTATTGGAAAAGTCTTAACAGGAAACCCAGATCCCTTAATTGAAGCTTCCTCTATTATTCAGCATTAGTAATTGCTGAAAATTAAAGTTATACAAGGTTTTGTATTTGCTGCAGAAGCCGTGAAGCACAGATAATTCTCCACAGACAACTGTTTATCATATGTACTTTGCCTGTTTGAGGAAAGGGGTTTAATTCCTGGAATTTCACAGAACTTTCCTTGGTAGTTTGATACAGTATATCCTGTTGATAGATTGTAAAAAGCAGCTGCAGGGACAAATAAAAATGTGGTTTGTTCAACTAGAAAATGTGCCAGTGATTTAGTGATGTCTTTCAGACATCGAGTCATCTTGTTTCTGGCTTGTCTAAGATACTTTTCTTTCCAAAAATTTGGAGTAACAAAAGTGGACAAGGTGAATAACTTACTATGTCTGAAAATATGTGCATTTATTAATTAATTACTTTAGGCATAAGAGATTGTTTTGCATACAATTTTGACACTGGTTTCACATTGTAAGTGTTTTATTCGTGTATGAGTAGTTTGAGGTGGAAATACAAAAACATCATAGAACCTGATTTAACAGAGTATCAGAATAGGCAAAAAGTAATCCATTCAAGTCACTTGTTTCTCATAAGCCAGTTTTTGCATGCATGTGAATTGGAGCTGATAGATCAGACTATTTAAACTGTTCTTTTGTCCTACTTTCATTCTTATTTCTCAATTTTCATCAGCTACTCATTTTTCTGTAACTCATGTCAGCACTTTATTAGTCTTGATATCTTGAATTAGTGTTTTGTGCCTGCAGTGAACAATCTTTGCTAGTAACTTCCTAAATAAAATAGAGAGACTCCGAGAATGCCACTATTAGGTGTATATAATAGGTGTGTTGTTTGTTGTCTTCCAAACTGATTAAAAGCTAAGCTAGTTAGAAACACACCATTTTAATTTGCTGTATGATTAGTGGTGTTTGTATTACAAAAACACCCAGAGGTCCCTGTTAAGA
Organism: Mauremys reevesii; assembly: GCF_016161935.1. Lineage (NCBI taxonomy): Eukaryota > Metazoa > Chordata > Testudines > Geoemydidae > Mauremys > Mauremys reevesii. The sequence continues at coordinate 32,492,869 of NC_052629.1, read as the reverse complement.
TTGGGGCTCTAACGGGGGGAGGGTTAGGGGGCTGTGGCCCCTTCACTTTTAAAAGTGGGAGGGCTATGCGCTTTTTACGAGCCGTAAGAGCAAGTGAGGGGTTAGGAGGGGGCAGAGAAGTGAGCAGGGATGGGGCCTTAGGGGGAGGGAGCAGCATGAGGGCAGGGGCTTGAGGAAAAGGGGCAGTGCCTCGGGGGCAGTGGCAGAGGAGGGCTCCAGTTGGGGGGTGTGTGTGTGTGTGTGTGTGTCTCACTCACACACACACACACACACACACACACAGTGGGTGTAACAAATAAATGGAATGGGTGAAGGAGGATAAAAGGTAACTGATAACACATAGTTACGGAAGCTATGTCTTCACTGCAAAAAAAAAAAGTGTGTGTGTGGGGGGGGTTGGTTTACAGCAGGATATTTAACACATTCGCCGTAAAATCCTAGTGGAGACAGGGCACCTGTAGATTTTACTGCAAAGTCAATACTGTACCTCCACCTGTGGTTGATCTTGTCTAGTATACTTCATGGTAAAAATACAGTGCTTTCTCGCCTCTAGAATTTTACTGCAGGATAGCTAATGGATGTTAGTTTTGCATAGTTAAATGGGGTTGACTTATTCTGAGATGTGAGCTTTATTAATTACAGGAAGTAAACACACAAAAATAACTACCATAATCACTACTGACCACCTGCCTAACCACTACCTGTAAAGTAGAAATCCTTTGTGTGCATGTAAAATTGTAATTTCAGTAGTAAACCTCAATTTTCAGGGATTGTAAATTGAGCAGTTTTTAAAGAATCCATTGAATGAAATTCAGTCCAATAGCATATTTTTAAAGAACATATTTTGAAAACCGTGCCAGATTTAAAATAATTGAACCAAAACATTTTAATGCATTTGGGAGACTTTAGCTTTAAATATATCTTTGATTTCATATCTATATCTCTGTGTGTACGTTTGAGTGTACTAATTCATTCCCAGGCATTGCAAACTATTTCTTTTAATTGTATGGTACCTGAATAATCTGATCTTTTATATTTTACAGATGAAAGTCCAAAAGCTGACAAGTCCAAAGTAGATGAAGAGGATGATGAAAATCAAGACGATAAAGATTATCATAGGAGTGACCCACAGATTGCTATTTGCCTTGATTGTTTACGGAACAATGGGCAGTCAGGGGATAACATAGTAAAAGTAAGTTGTTGGAAAGAATCTGTGCTGCTTATTATTTCCTGACAATTTAGATAAACTGCTGTTGGAGAGAGTTTTGCAGTGTTCATGACCTATAACCATTTCCATTGTCACCATAACAAAATCCACTCTTGGTTGGAGCATTAGAAAGAATCTTGCAATTTTCACAATTAGCTGCCTATAAAATTCCTCATTTGTGATTAACCTTTTCAATAATCTATAGGACTAGCACATGTCGTGGTAAAGCAGGATGAGAACTGGAATACCAAATAGAAATGTACACCATAGTATTACATTACATTACATCTTCTGCTGTGGTTTGTCCACTTACAGGAACAGGCTGAAATATCTTCCCATCACTTTCACAAAAAAAGTATTTAGTATTTTCAACCCAAGGATTGCTTGAGTACTGAGGAACTGAGAGCCAAATCTCCTGAGCTATAAACCTGGTGTTGACACTAACTTGTTCTGTGATCTTGGGCAAGTCACTTTCCCTATTTGAAAAATGGAGATGATGAGGCTTGCTTACCAGTCTTCCAGCACTTGAGGGTATTTTCTTTCTCTCATGTCTGAGCCCTTCCTAAGGGGAGGAAGCTATTTAGGAATCCTTGCCAATTTTACTGTCAAATTGTCAAACTGCTGCACAGAGAAAATCATAAAAGGGTAGATACAAAGTACTCACCTAGTCAAGTACTACAGAATGTTTACTGAATAGTTGTGTATTTTAAACAAGCATGCTCAATATTTGAAACTCTTTACTCAATAGAAAAGTCTTTGTTCTGACCCAGGATCAGCAGAACTGTGTGTATGTCTGTGTCCCTCCCTCAGCTCAATATGTCACATGTTGCAAGAAATGTCTCTTTCTTCCAAGATAGGTCTCTGTGTTTTGCAGATTGGATGAAAAGTGTTAACCACATAGGTGGTAGGGTCTGCAATAACAGATCAAATCTCAACATTGGGGCCTTAGAGAGTTTTCACTGGATTATTTGAGAAAGGTTTTAGTCTTTTACTCTTATGAGCCAAAGAGGTTTCAAGAAGTGTTCCATCTGTTCAGCTATCATGTGACTGTGTCCCTTTCCTGTTAGCCTATGTCCCTTTTATATTTTCTTCATTTCTTTATTTTTTTTAAAAAATGTACAAAATACTGATACATTGGAAGAACTTGCTTTGTCAATGTTGTTGATTCCCTTAAAAGAAAGTTAAAAGCAATGCAATAGAGGACCAGCAGAGGGCTAGACAAAAATGGCTTCCCGAAGCCTGAGATGTAAGGGGTTAGCAAAGTAAACTGCCTCCATCAACTTCCTGAACCTACTAATTCCTCCCATAAAACAGAGCACAGGGTTTTAGAAAATGGAGTCTCCAAGAAAAAAAAATCAGAACACCTACTCCAGAGGTAGAAACCAAGGATAAAATGCTGGAAAAATCCTGGCAGATGATGAAACCCAAGAAAAAGAGGCTAGGAAAAGAAAAGACAAATCCTCTTGATAATGTACTGTCAGTGGCAGAAGTGAACCTGAACAGGAGTACTCAGGTATCCAAGGAATCAGCTAAAGATTATACAGAAGGGACTTCCTGAAGTCATCAAGAATGAACAATTGTGAAGTAACTATGTTAATGTTAGAAGGGAAATAGTATGGTGTTTGCTTTAAGTGGGATGAGCATAATTTTGTGATAGCTGCATTTTAGAAAATAAAGGACAATAGGGAATGAGTAGGAGTATCCTAGGGATGGAGGAGATTGACAATAGAGAGGTAATGGGGAGGAGCCCTTAGGCTCAAATGTAACTTAAGTGAGCAGATGATGATCAATCCCTGAGGGTGAGGGTCAAGGTCCCATAGGTGGAGAATGTACCATCTTTGAATTACAAGAGAAGCAGCCCAAGTATTCATGGGGAGAGTACCAAGGTTTAGAGTTCAGCAAAACACTTGTTTGAAGAGTGATTTATATGCTATGGTGGTATTTTGGTTTTGGATTTAAACTAGGGGAAAACCAGGAGTGGGGAGGCAAAGGGGAAGTGTTATAGGAAATAGCTAGGGAAGTTTACAAACAGAAATCAAGCCATATTCAGGCAAACTATTGCGAATGCAACACAATTAGAAACCAGAGACATGCCATCAAACAGCTAAAAAAAATCACAATCATTTCAAGTTTTTCAGTAAGCTAAATAATTATTCTCAATGGCTCTTCCTTTTAAATAACATCTTTGAATGTCAAAGGGCTAAATAATGTCATTAAAAGGGAAAAAGTTCTGGATGAATTTAAAAAACACGCTCTTAGATTATTCTACTTGAAGAAACATTCTCAAGAAGGGCAAATTATGGGCATGAAAGGTAATTGGTTTAGGCAGATATTTTTTGCTTCAGCAAAAGAAAAGAAAAGAAAAGAGGTGTGCATGTATTTGCTGAACATGTATGTTTCCACATTAAAGACCAGTTTAGCTTGTTGAATGGCACCATTGCTGGGTTATTAATAAGAGTTGGCTCAGTGCCTCCCAATTAAAAGCAATTTTTTTTTAAAGATTTTTAAAATTCTGCAGCACTTTAGGACAAGGAAATTATACCTGGAGGAGCACGTATACTGCTCCACACTGATTCTTTAGGGGGATTTTTTTTCATGCCCGTCACCCCAATCGGGGTATGGGCCGCCAACAACAGATCTCCAGAGTCCTCTATCCTGGGCCATTTGCTCTAACTCGTTCCAGGTATAGCCCATTTTTGTGCAATCAGCCTGAAGGTCGCGTTGCCAGGTGTTTCTTGGATGGCCTCTTTTCCGCTTGCCTTGTGGGTTCCACCGCAATGCCTGTCTGGTGATGTTGGTTGGCTGCTTGCGTAGTGTGTGTCCTATCCAGCCCCACATTCTTCTTCTAATTTCTTCCTCTGCTGGAGGTTGACGAGTCCTCTCCAACAGGGGGATGTTACTGATGGTGTCTGGCCAACGGATCTGAAGAATCCTTCTAAGGCAGCTATTAATGAAAGTCTGGATCTTCCTAGTGGTTGTTTTAGTTGTTCTCCAGGTTTCAGCTCCATACAGTAGGACTGGTTTCACGTTGGAATTGAACAGTCGAATCTTTATTGCCAAAGATAGCTCTCTGGAGCTCCAGATGTTCTTGAGCTGTAGGAAGGCTGCTCTTGCCTTACCAATCCTTGCTTTGATGTCTACGTCTGTGCCACCCTGCTGGTCAATGATGCTGCCTAGGTAGGTGAAGGACTGCACTTCTTCCAGGGGGCTTCCATTCAGTGTGACTGGGTCATTGCTGAGTTAATCTTGAGGATCTTGGTCTTGTCCTTGTGGATGTTGAGGCCGACCTGTGATGACGTGGCTGCCACTACGTTGATCTTCTCTTGCATCTGCTGTTTGCTGTGTGAAAGGAGTGCAAGGTCATCGGCAAAGTCCAGGTCATCAAGCTGGGTCCACAACGTCCACTGAATTCCGTTCCTACGCTCGTAAGTGGATGTCTTCATAATCCAATCAATGACGAGGAGAAAGAGAAATGGTGACAACAAACTTCCTTGTCTGACTCCGGTTCGTACCTGGAAGCTGTTTGTGAGCTGCCCTCCGTGGATCACTCTACAGTGTATGTCGTCATATGAGTTCTTAATCAAGTTGACCTCCTTTGCTGGGATGCCATAATGCCGAAGGAGCTTCCAGAGGGTCTCTCGATCCACACTATTGAACGCTTTCTCATAGTCAACAAAGTTGATATAGAACGAGGAGTTCCACTCCATAGACTGCTCGACTATGATGCGGATCGTTGCTATCTGGTCCATGCATGATATATTCTGCCGGAAGCCTGCCTGCTCATCTCGTAGCTGTGGATCGACTACATCCTTCAGTCTCTCTAAGAGGACTTGATTGAAGACCTTCCCAGGCACCGACAGAAGTGTGATTCCTCTGTAGTTGGCACAGTTGCTAAGGTCTCCTTTCTTAGGGATTTTGATAAGGTATCCCTCTTTCCAGACTGCCGGAATCGCTGCTTCTTCCCATATATTCTCATAAAGGGGGTACAGCATTTCCACTGAAGCATCAAGATCTACTTTCAGGGCCTCTGCTGGAATATCGTCAGGTCCAGCCGCCTTCCTGTTCTTCATCATGATGATGGCTTTTCTGATCTCGTCTCTGGTTGGTTTGTCGCAATTGATTGGAAGGTCCTCGTTGGCTGGGTCAATGGCCTGGTCTACACTACACGTTTAAACCGGTTTTAGGAGCGTTAAACCAATTTAACGCCACACCCGTCCACACTAAGAGGCCCTTTATATCGATATAAAGGGCTCTTTAAACCGGTTTCTGTACTCCTCCCTAACGAGAGGAGTAGCGCTAATATCGGTATTACCATATCGGATTAGGGTTAGTGTGGCCGCAAATCGACGGTATTGGCCTCCGGGCGGTATCCCACAGTGCACCACTGACCGCTCTGGACAGCAATCTGAACTCGGATGCAGTGGCCAGGTAGACAGGAAAAGCCCCGCGAACTTTTGAATATCATTTCCTGTTTGCCCAGCGTGGAGCTCCGATCAGCACGGGTGGCGATGCAGTCCGAAATCAAAATCCAAAAAGAGCTCCAGCATGGACCGTACAGATGTGATCGCTGTATGGGCAGGCAAATCTATTCTGTCAGAGCTCTGTTACAGAAGACGAAATTCCAAAGCATTTTTAAAAAATCTCCAGACAGAGGCCACAGCAGGGACTCAGCACACTGCTGTGTGACAAACGTAACGGAAAGCCAAAGAATCAAATGGACACTCATGGAGGAAGGGAGGGGGGACTGAGGACTCAAGCTATCCCACAGTTCCTGCAGTCTCCGAAAAGCATTTGCATTCTTGGCTGAGCTCCCAATGCCTGTAGGGTCAAACACATTGTCCGGGGTGGTTCAGGGCATAGCTCGTCAATTTACCCCCCTCACCCACCCCCAGAAGTAAAAGGGAAAAAAATCCTCTCTTGACTCTTTTAAATGTCACCCTATGTTTACTGAATGCTGCTGATAGACGCGATGCTGCAGCAGTCAACTGCAGCATCCTCGCCCCCCCCTCCTTGGTGGCTGATGGTACAATATGGCTGATATCCATCGTCATCATCAGCCTTGTGACAGATGGTGCAGTGTAGTAGGACTGGTATCCGTCCTCATCATCAGCCCGTGAGTGCTCCTGGCTGGCCTCCGGTGAGATCGGCCGGGGGCGCCTCGGTAAAAAACTCCTGATCATTCCCAGCAGATGGTACAGAATGGCTGGTAACCATCTTCATCATAGCAACAGGGGGCTGAGCTCCATCAGCCCCCGCCCTTCATGTGTAAAGAAAAGATTCTATACTGCCTGGACTATCATAGCAGCAGGATGCTGGGCTCCTCTCCCCCACACTGCTTAATGTCCTGTCTGGACTATCATAGCAGCTGGAGGCTGCCTTCCCCTCATTTTATCTCACTAACAAGTCACTGTTTCTTATTCCTGCATTCTTTATTACTTCATCACACAAATGGAGGGACACTGCAACGGTAGCCCAGGAAGGCTAGGGGAGGAGGGAATCAACAGGAGGGGTTGTTGCAGGAGCACCCCCTGTGAATGGCATGCAGCTCATCATTTCTGCAGGATCTGACACGGAGCGGCTGTGCTCTCAGGTTCTCTGATACACTGGTTCTCTAGTACACTTGCCCCATATTCTAGGCAGGACTGATTCTATTTTTAGGTATCATAAAGGAGGGATAACTCAGTGGTTTGAGCATTGGCCTGCTAAACCCAGGGTTGTGAGTTCAATCCTTGAGGAGGCCACTTAGGGATCTGGGGCAAAAATTGGTCCTGCTAGTGAAGGCAGGGGGCTGGATGACCTTTCAAGGTCCCTTCCAGTTCTAGGAGATCGGTATATCTCCAATTATTACCTAGGGATTGACTCTGGGAGTCATTCGTCTTTTGCGCCCCCGGCCAATCTCAGCCAGGGGCACCTATGACAGCAGCAGATGGTACAGCACAGAAGGACTGGTAACCGTCATCTCATTGCCAATTTACAATGACATGGTAGATAGTACAGAACAGCTGATAACCATCTCTGCTATCATGCAAAAGCAAATGAATGCTGCTGTGTAGCGCTGCTGAATCGCCTCTGTCAGCGGCATCTAGTACACATACGGTGACATTGACAAAAGGCAAAACAGGCTCCGTGGTTGCCATGCTAATGGCGTCTGCCAGGGAAATCCAGGGAAAAAGGGCGCGAAATGATTGTCTGCCGTTGCTTTCCCAGAGGAAGGAGTGACTGATGATATTTACCCAGAACCACCCGCGACAATGATTTTTGCCCCATCAGGCACTGGGATCTCAACCCAGAATTCCAAGGGGCGGGGGAGACTGCCGGAACCATGGGATAGCTACGGAATAGCTACCCACAGTGCAACGCTCCAGAAATCGATGCTAGCCTCGGACCGTGGACGCACACCACCGAATTAATGTGCTTAGTGTGGCCGCGTGCACTCGATTTTATACAATCTGTTTTACTAAACCGGTTTATGTAAAATCGGAATAATCCCGTAGTGTAGACGTACCCAATGTCTGGTGGATTTGGTGGTGCTGGTCTATTCAGGAGTTCCTCAAAGTGCTCCGCCCATCTATTCATCTGTTGTTCTATTCCTGTTATAGTCTTTCCCTGCTTGTCTTTAACGGGACGTTCTGGCTTGCTTGTTTGGTAGTGTCATATAGCTGTTTCATGTTGCCGCTGTATGCTGCCTGCTCCACTTCTGCTGCCAGTCCATCCACATAATCTCTCTTATCCTTCCTAATACTCCTCTTCACTACTCTGTGAGCTTCAGCATACTCTTTTTGAGCTTTGGCCTTTGCTGCTCTAGTCCTGCTGTTGTTAATTGCTGCCTTCTTCTTCTTTCTGTCTTCTATCTTAGTCAAGGTCTCTGCTGTAATCCACTCTTTCTGCTGGTATTTCTTAATTCCAAGCACTTCCTGGCATGCTAATTTAAGTGTCTCTCTCACTTTCTGCCATCTGTTGAGTACACTGTCTTCCTCTTCCTCAGACCGATCCTGTAGTACTGAAAATGTATTCTTTAGCGTCAGTCCAAAATCTTCCTTGATCTTGTGGTACTTCAGAAGGCTGAAGTTGTACTTCGTTCTTCTATCTGACGCATCTATCCAGTTCTTCTTCAGCTTCAGCTTCAATCTGGCCACCACTAAGTGATGGTCGGACGCTGCGTCTGCTCCTCTTCTAACTCTAACGTCCTGTAAAGATCTTCTGAACTTCTTGCTATGCAGACATGGTCGATCTGGTTTTCTGTCGTGCCTGCTGGCGATACCCAAGTACTCTTGTGGATCCGCTTGTGAGGAAAGATGCTGCCTCCTATGACCAGGTTGTTAAATGCACACAGATCCACAAATCTCTCTCCATTCTCACTCATCTCTCCCAGAGCGTGGGTCCCCATGATTTGTTCGTATCCTGTATTGTCAAGTCCAATTTTGGCATTGAAGTCTCCCATAAGACTGGTGATATCTTTGTCTGGGAGAGTCTCTAATATTTTCTGAAGTCTATTGTAAAAGTGATCTTTGTCCTCCTCTTCGCTGTCATTGGTTGGGGCATAGCACTGAACAACATTCATCTTAATCCTCTTCATTTTAGTTCTGAAGGATGATCCTGGGGCCGTGTGCCTCCCAACTAATCAGTGCTCTCTGTGCCTGCTTAGACAACATGAAGCCTACTCCCTGTGTATGAGGTGCGTCGCTCTCTTCATGTCCGGAATACAGCAACAGCTCTCCTGTCAACAGTCGCCTCTGTCCAGCTTGTGTCCATCTTGTCTCACTAATACCAAGTAGGGTCAGGTTGTTGCTCCTCATCTCTACTGCAACCTGCGCCGTCTTTCCTGACTCGTACATGGTCCTCACGTTCCATGTGCCAATGGTAATCCTTCTGGTTGTAAGAAGGGTGATCGGCTTAGTGGCTTCCTCGTGGCTTTCACCACCCAGCGTCATGCGTCTTCGAGTTGAAGACCCTTCTTTTCCAGGATAAAAGCCTCTGTTATCTCTATTGTTGGCGTTTCTGTAGCAAATTGATTTTTTTACAGGGTGGGGTTGCTAGCCCCACGCCCAACCCTCCTCCTTTACCCTGACTTGGGACAGGCAGATGGCCCCAAAGGACCGCTCTGGTGGAGTTTTTAGGGGGAATAGACCTGACAGAAAAAGTCAAGAGGGGTGGGAAAACAGGTGTAGCATTGACTTCTCTGTGCTAATAACTCAATCTTGGATTGTAGGACAGAACTCCACCAGTGGGGAAGTTTTATTTTACATTTTATTCACACCCACACTAGGCGAGATTTATTGTTTCTGTCTAAATCCTTAATGAAGCAGACAGGACCTGCACAAATTGGCGCCATTACAGGGTCAGATTGTGCACCACTGAAAGTAGTATTTGATAGGTGGGATAGGTCCTAAAGATCGCTTTTTGGGGGAAAATGAACTGCTTGTTTCTCCAAGACAAAGATCGGGTTGCAGCAGTTAAAGAGGATATTGTTCAATACTTTCAGATTAATGAGAGACAGGTAAAGCTGTACTTAGGGGCCATTTGGATAAGCAGAACTCCCAACTGAAGAAAGAGCGAGCTCAAGAAAAAATAGAACTAGAATAGGAGATAAAAAGATTACAAGACAGTCATAAACATAGGTTCATAAGAAGAATATTAACTAATATAAGGGGAAATTGAATATGTTGATGACAGATGCCACTGAAAAAGCCTGTAGGTATCCAAAGAAGATGTTTTATGAAAAAGGAAATAAAAATTATAATCTTTTGGCTCAAAAGCTTAAAGTGATTCAACAGCAACATGTTATTCCAGTAAGTAAAAAAAAAAATCAGCAAAAGATAATTACACACCCTAATGAAATATGTGCTGTTTTTGCTACTTATTATAAAAACCTCGGTATGTCAGATTCATAGATTCTAGGACTGGAAGGGACCTCGAGAGGTCATCAAGTCCAGCCCCCTGCCCTCATGGCAGGACCAAATACTGTCTAGACTATCCCTGATAGACATTTATCTAACCTACTCTTAAATATGCTTTCATGCTATAATTTCAAAGAGTGGTGGGATGGACGCATATTATTTTTTCTCTGGCCCATGACCATAGAAAGGGTAAACTGTTAAAAGCAGTGATTGTCATAATATGCTTGTACACTTCTTAACACAATAGGGCCTCAATTCTAATTAGGCTTCTGGGTGTTACTGTGTAACAAATAAATTAGTAGTAGTAGTAACTGAAGATGGGCTCAGTCCTTTCACAGTATTTTCTACAGCCTATTTCCCTGAACATATACAAATCTAATAATTCAGGAAGGACACCTACACTACATCTAATACAGGGATTCTCAAACTGGGGGTCGGGACCCCTCGAGAGGTCACAAGGTTATTACATGGGGGGGTTGCGAGCGGTCAGCCTCCACCCCAAACCCCGCTTTATCTCCAGTATTTATAATGGTGTAAAATATTTAAAAGTGTTTTTAATTTATTGAGGGGGTCAACCACTGATCTAATACTTTAAATAAATAACATAATACAATATCAATAAATGTAAATAAAAAACCCAGTTACTTTGTCTTATTACCTATCTCTCCCCCCCCCTTTTTTTTTAAAGTAAGGGTTAACAAAAATTCAGAATTTTGTTTTCTTTAAAGGGGGGGGGTCTCAATCAGTCCTCCTTTCATTTCCCCAATCATTAAACAAAAATGTTTTTAATCCTTTGGTTCCACTCATAATACAATACATGTGTTTACAGAAGGCCACCTTTGTAAGGCAGGCCAGAGTTGGGGAAAACTGCAACCTCATCAAATCTCCAACATCATTTTGGATTGCCTCTAGGTAGGGAATCCTAGCAGTTGCTTTTTGTATTTTAAAAGCTCTCTTTTTTACTTTTGGGTCTGCAACACTTAGTGGTGGACCATACAGTATACATCCAAGCTCTGAAGCTATTCAGAAATATCTGTAAATAGCAGACTTGCCAAAGATAAAATTGATTAAGCAACTTTAGTGGAAGAAATCTTAGAGGCAATAGCAAGCATGAACAGTGATAAAACTCCTGGACCTGATGGTGTTCCAGCTGAATTTTACAAGGTATTTAAGGAGGTATTAGTGGGTCCCTTGAGGGGTACCTTTTGCCCTTTGCTGTTAAAGGAGGAACTTCCACAACCTATGAAAGAAACTACTGTTGTTCTCCCTAAAGTTGGAAAAGATCTTACTTTATGCACTGTTGAATCACGACATATTTTAGCAAAAATATTAGCTAGCCGATTGCAAAACTCCATGCTCTCAGCTTATATAAATCCAGATCAAACTTGATTAATTAAGGAAAGACAAATGTCAGATAATATTCAGAGAGTACTTGGAATTATCCATAATGCTGAATCAAGTAAAGATCTGTTTCTTGTGTTATCACTTCTTGTAGAGAAAGCCTTTGATAGAATAGAGTGGAACTTTCTATTTCAAATCCTGTCCCTTATGGACACTGAGTCCCAGTTCCTTAAATGGATAATTGCTTTTTACACCAGTCCAGAAGCAACTGTGCAAGTTACTGGGATTAAATCATCACTGTTTGAATTACACAGAGGGAGTAGGCAAGGATGTCCATTGTCTCCTTTACTTTTTCACTGGCATGGAGCCTTTTGCACAAAGGAACAATGAATCTTATCACAGGAATAAAACTTGCAGGAACTTATCAGAAAGAATCTTTAAATACACGTAATGTCATATTATTTTTAAGTAAGCCAAATATTTCCATAAAATTAATTTCTAAAGAAATCCATGACTTTGGGAAAGTGTCTGGATTTGAAGTAAATTATGTCAAATCTGAATTGCTAGCTGTAAATTTGCCAGATTCTGAAAAGTTATTGCTCCAGAAAACATTAAGGTACAAATGGGCAACAAATTCTATAAGATACCTGGGAATTTAAATCTCAGACAACCTAGAAGAGCTCTATGATTTAAATGTCAAACTATTTCAGCAAATGAAAAAAGATGTGGAGTACTGGAAGAAGCGTACAAGTTGGTTAGGAAGAACAGTGTCAGTCAAAATAACCGTTTTGCCAAGAATATCTTTCTTGTTTCAAAAACAACAAGGAGTCCGGTGGCATCTTAAAGATTGACAGATTTGTTTGGGCATAAGCTTTTGTGGGTAAAAAACCCATTTCTTTAGATACATCTGGTTGCATCTGAAGAAGTGGGTATTTTACCCATGAAAGCTTATGCCCAAATAAATCTGTTAGTCTTTAAGGTGCCACCAGACTCCTTGTTGTTTTTGTGGGTACAGACTAACACAGCTACTCCCTGATACTTTCTTGTTTCAAAATCTTTGTGATTATCCTAGATAAAACCCTTGCAGGAATACAAAGGATGTTGTTAAAATTTATATGGAACAAGAAGAGACCTAAAGTGAGAGTAGATTCTTTATACAGACCCATTGAACAGGATGGGTTAGCTGTTCCAAATATCTGGTACTGTACTATCAAACTAGCCAGTGCAAAGCAGTAGCAGATTGGGGGTGCTCTAACCCAGCCAAACACCGGACAAGGAACAAGGAAATTGTGGCAGTGTACATTTCTCCAGCCTACCTTGGCTTAATAAAAAAATCATGCCTTCCAGAAATTTATATACAGCCTTCATAAATTAATAATAAAACTAAATAAATACAGGCAATACAGTAAAATTAGTTAACAGTAAACATGCCCACTCTAATAAACATTATTGTACCAAAAGTTGCATACATGCTATTTAAGTGAGGGTGCTTTGTTTCAAAATATCTAACACCCCTTCTCTGATATGTTCCTTTAGGGTTTAATGAAGAAATTCATCCGCTGTTCTACACGAGTGACTGTGGGAACCATCAAAAAGTTTCTCAGTTTAAAATTAAAGCTTCCAAGTTCTTATGAGGTAATTCCCCCTCCCTCCCCACCGCCACCCCCCTGCATAATATTAAATTTAAGCTTCAGCTAAACAAAGGCTTTTTAAAATAACTCAGTCAGTGGGTACAAGGCAGTATTCAGTCTCTGGTACAAGGTTTCCTAAACCCGGAAATGAGCCATACCCTCTGAAGGGCACTTTGCCAATGGAGCACCCAACTGCACTTGCTACCTGGGCACCTTCATGTAAATATTGCTTGTTGCTCAGCTTTGGAGTGACCATCATTTTGTTTTATCAGTAAGGTTAAGATTCTGTCACAGATATTTTTAGTAAAAGTCAGGGACAGGTTGCAGGCTTCCGTGAACTTTTGTTTGTTGCCCACGACCTGTCCCTGACTTTTACTAAAAATACCCAGGGGAGGGAGGGACAAATAGAGTGCTGTTGGGGGCTTGCAGCTGCTCCAGCCCTTCCACTGCTCTTGCAGCAGGGACTGACCCAACCCCAGCCAGCTGCTCCGGTGGCCCGAGGGCTAGCCACTAGTCAGCTGTTCCGGGCGTCACTGCTCCATCAACGGGGGCTGACCCAACCCTGGCCAGCTGCTTCGGTGGCCCAGGGCTAACAGCTGCTCCAGCCCTGCCCCATAACAAGTCATAGAGGTCCTGGAAAGTCACAGTACCCATAACAGAATCATATACTTACGTATTAGCTATCTTTTCAGTTTTTTGATATACAGGTATATGTTTTCTCTTCTTGCCTCCTTTTATATGGTTAATAACAAAAGTGAGCCCTATAGCTATAACTGCTGGGAAAGAAGGAGTGGTGATTAGACACCACCTGACCAAAACATTCTTCAGTTTCATTAGTGATCCTTCATTTTTACTGTGTAATGTGAAAAGAGGCCCAGTTCTGACAGACTAACCTATTTTTAAGTATTTATATGATCTCCATTACCATAATATCTGAACACCTCATGTTCTTTAATATATTTTCCCTCACAATACCCCCGTGAGATGGGGAAGTAATATTCATCTGGCCAATGGAGCAGCTCCTCTGCTAAACAGCAATAGGAAAATTTCTAAAAAGTCTCAGTGGAGATAAGACCTAAGAGAATAAACAGGGGACCCCACAATGCCATTTTTGTAGAAATGCTTCTCACAAACTCTCTCACTTCATCACATTGCTTCCTTCTCCTGCCCTAAGTCCTCAATTTAATGAAGAATGGTATTTGCATTTTTGGGTTATTCTTAAATTTTTTAATAAGCAGGAAAGTGTGATAATCATGTGTGTCTCCTTAGGACTAAAAGAGTATTGCAATGTTCAAAGCATCTTCCAAGGCACACTGTAAAGCTTTTCTCTTTACTCAGGTGACTGTACAGAATTAGTAAAATCAATATTTTAGGGGGAATTCATCCGCATTGACATTTATCAACATGTTATTTTAGTCAATGTATGGTTCATTCACTAAGAGTCTCTGGTGGGATTATTAAATAGCTAAGAGATTCACTTATGATTTCATTTAAAAGTAACAATTTCATATCTGTTGGACTCTGTCATCATTTTTTTTAAAGCTGGATGTACTATGCAATGGTGAAATCATGGGGAAGGATCATACTATGGAATTCATCTATATGACAAGATGGAGACTAAGAGGCGAAAATGTGAGTACTTTTATGATTTTTACGTGTATTTATGTGTGCCTGTGTTTAGATAGATTTCTTTATACAGTTTGTATGGCTTCATGGCTTGGTCCAATAGGTGTTCTCTGATCTTTACAAAATCTGTATTTAAAAATTAATCTCACATACTCTCCAGATTATTTATATTAAAAAATTCTAAGATTAGTTATTGAAACACTACAACAGGCATACTATACAGACTTTAACATTCAGAATTAGCAGGAATACGAAGTTTGAATATACATATCTGAAACCACAAACACTTAGTCATCGTGGGAATTTCAGTTGAAATAGTATGATCCCTTAACTTGCAAAAGTCTAGGAGTTTCTGTCCAATCATTCTGTATTCAAAATGCTCTATCTATAACAGGGGTCGGCAACCTTTCAGAAGTGGTGTGTCGAGTCTTCATTTATTCACTTTAATTTAAGCTTTCGTGTGCCAGTAATACATTTTAGCGTTTTTAGAAGGTCTCTTTCTATAAGTCTATAATATATAACTAAACTATTGTTGTATGTAAAGTAAATAAGGTTTTTAAAATGTTTAAGAAGCTTCATTTAAAATTAAATTAAAATGCAGAGCCCCCCGGACCGGTGGCCAGGACCCAGGCAGTGTGAGTGCCACTGAAAATCAGCTCGTTTGCCAACTTCAGCACGCATGCCATAGGTTGCCTACCCCTGATCTATAATATGATGGGACATTGAAAAATCATTCAAGCCATCTAATTATTTTGACATTCCTTAATTCTATAGTCATGTCATGTAGAGTAAACATATAATAATGTCCACAACAGATAGGACAGCTAATGTTTTTCCCCCACATATATAGTTTAGAAAAGCAATAGCTATCTTGCTGAAGGACATTTCTTGGGGATCAATGATCAGATTGAGTTAATAACCCTTAGTTTTGCTTTGGACCATTAACTACTCCCATTTGGTCAGTAATTTCTCAGAAATCATCTCATTGCCTGTTGTATTTATTTTATCTTTCTTTTATATATTCATTCATGTTATATGTGATTATATATTCTTCTTTATTTTGCATTGTGTGCAAAATGGTTGCATTTCAATGCAAGGGGAAGCTGCCCATGGGTTCAGTTAAGGTTAAGTACTGGTGTAGTTTTACTGAGCTGTAGTAAATTCCAGAGCCCCAGCCCCCATCACTCTGTTTTTCTGATTTACAAGTACTCACTGTGGCATAGGCAGAGGAGACGGGATTAAGCACAATGTTGATTGAACAACTCACAAACTTCTTTAACAGTTTCACCTTTAAACCTAGTAAGACCTTAAAAAAATTAATTTCTCCATAGCAAATATTGACTAAGTTTGCAGACAGAATATTGCACTGAGATTAAAATGGCTATCAAGAATGCAATATTGCACCATCAAAGAGTGTTTTAATCTAAGAGTAGTATTGCCCTTGAATCCAGTTGGTATTTGTTTTACTAACCTTCTGAATTTTGTTAACATTGCTTGTGCTCTAAAGAAATATTGAGGAGAAATGAGGCAATAACAATAATAGAATGCATTCATGATGGCTGAACTACTGCCTCCTGTCAACACATGGATTCTTGACAGTGGTATTGGTTTGGAGGCAGTAATGTATACTATTTGGTCAAATGCCCATATTTGCACCAGCTTAAATTTTCAAAAAAATTATAATAAAAATGTTTTCTTGGATATATATGATGTTACTGAAAACTCAGTGAAATTTTATGGAACATTTATGGTCACACAGAATCTCCAAGTGATGCATTCACCTTTTCCATTGGATAATAATAAATTACTCTTAATTGCCAATGCTTGCAAACCAAAACTAACAGAAAATATAAAATGTATAATACTATCATCTTTGAAGTAGCTCAAGTCTCTTCAGGATGCTATTCCTGCCTGGGTGAAATATTTCAGAAATTATGTTTTTGGTAACACACTCTCCAATTATTAACCTGTTTGGAAATTTCTTTTTGGGGAGGAAATTATCAAGGAGGTTATAGTAAGGCAGCTCCAGAGACATCTGCTCTTCTGTGGTTGTCTAGCCCCTGGTCAAGTTGGTTTTAAGCCAAAGTGTGGTACAGAAGCGATAATGGTTCTTAGATGATAATCTCTTCTTTTGATGGATGAAGATCAGGTAAATCCATTATCCGTGTCTATGACACTGTTCACTGAGTTTCTGTTAACACACCTCTGGACACTAGGAGAGCAAGATATAGTCTAAGAAACAATGATAATTTACTCCTTCGAAAATGCGTTCCTATTTTAAAAGTAATTTTAATTCTCTCATTTGAAACAAAAAAAAAATTAAATGATTAATGATAAATGTATGTGTCCAGTTGTGGATGCCTCTTATCTGATCAGAAAATCATCTCCTCCGCAGTTTCGGTGTCAGAACTGCTCATCTTCGCAAGTCTGCTCACAGGATGGCACTTTTTATCAGGTAAGAGGCACTCACGACTGTACATATTACAGATCCTGTCAACATTTTAATTGTAACTCATCATTGTGGAGGTTTTATAACTCTATGTTCCTCTGAGCTAAAACTTAACATATAAGGTCTAAGTCTTCTATTTGTTCATTCCATAAAGCTTGTATTGAATGAATGAAGTACACTGAGGAGTTTTAAGGCTTATGATTTTTTAAATAAAGGCTCTTTATCTTCATGCTTCAGTGCATATGATCATCAGCAGGGTGTTAAAAGACATCTCGCACTCTTCCCTTTCTCCCCTTATCCTCCCTCATGATAATACTGCATGGTTAGGGACTGCATGGTACCGCATGGTTAGGGACATAATGGAAGTTTATACCTCTATAAAGTATCCAAAATTGGCAAGTAAAGAAATGTTAGATTTTCTAATGGTGTGTTCCTTTTTACTGCTTTAAATTTGGAAATGGGCTGACATCCCAGCTTCATATCCCTCTAACGGAGCAAACCAAAACTCCAGATCTAAACACCCTGGAATATGGGAATTGAAAACTGAACAAAACTTTCTCAAATTTTCATATTGTTCACAATGGGTATTCTAATTTGGCCTATTTTAAAGAAGATTTCAAGCTGCAAATTTGGATATGAATCTGGTTTCAGTATTTGATTTGAGCCCATCTCTATTACAAATGATTGTTTTTTAAAAATGACCACAGTATGGACTAATATTTTTCTTACATGGAAAACCAAAATTAATGATCAAGGGTCAAATTCTGATACAGCTGACACTTTGCAATTGTGCTGACTTCAGTTGAGTGACTTGGGTGTAATTGAGGGCAGAATTCAGTCCAAATGAAAGGGTGTTCTAGAAAAACATTGCCGTTCACGCATTACAATTTGTATTTGTTCAGTTAGCTCAACATTTTTAGTGGTATGCAGACTTTGTGCACAGGAGTTTTGAGAACAGTATAGTCTCATACTAAATTTTAGGGGTGTAATTGTCCTCAGTGCTTGTGTGTAATTCCCATTAACGTTAATAGAAGTTAGGTGCTTGCGTTCAGAAGCAAATACATAGTCTGCAAGACCAAGAAAAGTGTGAAAGATTCTCGTATGTTAAATGGGATGGTTTCCATTTTTCTCATGTAGTAATCATATCCCAGACTAAATCATCTGATATTGAGTTTATTTGAGCATATAGTTATTACTTATAACTAGAACTCACTTAAGGTGCTTTCTGTCTTCTCACTCAAATACCCTCGCTACTATAAATACCTTTGCTCTAATTGTCTGATTTTTCAGAATTCCACATCTACAAGCCCACAACAATTGTGATCTCTCCAGTTTCTGACCCTTTTTCTACCATAATGAGAAAAATTCATTAACTTCTTGCATAAGTCTTGAATGCAATGGTTATTCTTTTTTTGGTCTCTGAGATTCATCTATTGTATTTGAAGAGTTAAAAAAGAAGGCAATATTTTTGTTGCTAATGATTATTTTGTAAAACCTCTCAGTAATTCCACCCACCCAATTTAAGAAGTCTGTACCTCAACTGTGGTCCCTTCTGCCAGTGATGTCAGAGGCTATTTGAACCCCATGCTGACATAACAGAGCATTCCTGATTTTGTGTTAGAGAAGCTCCAGCACCGCAATAAAGTTATGTGGAGAAAACATCAGACTTAGACTGAAATATATATATATAAATGGAACTTTCAGCAGCAAGTGACCACAAGTTCCACCTTCCTTCCCTAATCACAGTGCTCCTCAATTTATGTATCCAAATGGATGTGTTGCATTTTTGTGAATGCAAGATTGAGAGCCATTGAAAATGCAGCCTTGAATGAATATGAAGATAAGGAAATTATTTTCAGGAGATTTCAGTCCTCCTTTCTCATGAAATCAAGTGACTCTGGTTGACTTGACTTTCAAAAGAGTTGAGTAACTGCAGCTTGCATTGTTTAGTACTGGTTATAATGGGAGCTGTTGGCGCTCTGTACTTCTGAAATACCAGGTTAAGTGTAAGCAGCAAAGAGTCCTGTGGCACCTTATAGACTAACAGACATATTGGAGCATGAGCTTTCGTGGGTGAATACCCACTTCGTCGAATGCATTTCACCCACGAAAGCTCATGCTCCAATATGTCTGTTAGTCTATAAGGTGCCACAGGACTCTTTGCTGCTTTTATAGATCCAGACTAACACGGCTACCCCTCTGATACAGGCTAAGTATATCATCTTAGAATTGATTGGAGATAGTATCATCTTAGAATTGAACTAATATGAGATAAAAACATTTTATGAATGTTTTTGTCAAGAATACCTGCATTATTTCTAGGATCACACAAGTGTGGTTCCAGTATGTCATATGTACAATGTAAGTTATATAGCGTATGTATTGTGTATGGATGATATAATTATAATCTGACTCCTGAACTCACCGTGGTATAAGAGACTTTTTATTATATTTTTGAAAACTGGTTGTGGATGTAAATTTTATTGAAATGTAGAAAACTATATTAGTCTAATGTTAACCCTAGAGGTAAGTTTTTAACTTTCCTTATGGTACGGTTTAATTATATCTTGTTTGTATTTCATATAAACCATGCCTTCATGTTATCCTTGTTTGTCTTTTTTTGTTTGTTTGTTGTTGTGTCCTTCTTTTGTTTTTGTTTCTAGTCTTACCCTATGGTACTGCAGTATCGACCCAGAATTGACTTTGGTTAGACCAAAGGGACGGATCCTACTGAGATGAATCCTGCACTATTTGTTACCCATCGACAGATTGCACAATGAATGGATGTGCCTGGATTAAGGGGACACAACCAGATTTTCAGCATGCAAATAAGGACATTGTCTTTCTTAAAATTGTCAATTGCATCCTTGTTGTTTCTATTAGAGCAAGCCAAGTGCCATTCTGCTACTGAAATGTGCATAAGATATTTGTGGTATCTTAAAAGTGTGCTGCAAGTCATAGCCAAAATCATGACGTGTATAGTCAAGATTCAGAAACTACAGAACATTTTGCCTGCCTGTTAGAAGAGTTTTCTGGTCCTAATGTTGATTACACTAGCAAAATGGCAGAATGCTCATTCCATGTGGTGTTGCAATTGTCACATATTTACTATTTTACTGATTATTGTTGTATAAATGATAGAGAACTGTACAAAAATTATGGATTATACCTTGAAAATATTTTGTATAGAAAATATATTTAGAACAGTGGTGATTGTGCCACTACATTTTTCTTGTTAAGTTTCCATGCGTCCAGGTATAGCTCGCCCATGAGTGTGCAACAATCCTTTTGCAACGAATGAAGATTATCCTTACAACAATATTAGAACATAGTAATTCAACTAAGCCATTTTAAATTGTCTAAATAGATTCTACCAGTATCACCTAATAGCACCATAGCCCTTGTGAGTGCAAAATTGTATGACTTGCCTAAAGACTGGAATTTGATATACAACTATTTAGGATAATGGCAGCTGGTCAAATTACGTTTCTTTTAATAAAGTCAATGTAAAAGTGAGGTTAAAATAATTTAAATGTCTAATAAAAAAGCAGAAATTCCTGTCTCAAATTACACCATATAGCAAACATTTATATATCTTTTGTCACTCTGTTGCCATTCACATTAAGGATTTATTTTTAAGATTGGGTTTAGATGTGTCCAAGTGTGGCATATAATAGAGTAAAATAATACAAACTAACATATTTCAAAATACATAGCTTTAATGGCATTAAATTTCTGTTAAGTTTATCTGGAGTTCAGAAGCTATTGCACATAACTTAATTAGTTATTGTCGCATCCTAACGCTAGTTCCATAAAACTGGAGATAATGCAATATAGTAGATAAGCAGTCTGATGAAAATAATAGGCTGCTCAAGGTATTTTTTTTCTCAGACCTGATAGTGGTGAGAAAAAAGTGATTTTTTTTTTGCCTTAGATATCACAAATATAATGGTTCTAGTGAAGAAAATTGTATTAAGGTTTCTGGTAACATTGTAGGGAGCATTATATTTCATGCATTTTCTGTAGTCTTCCATTGTCTTTGCTCAGTTTACAAGTCAGAGTGGGTTTTTTATTTCAAACTCTGCAAAGATACTTACAGTTCAATACTTGGCATAATTTCTACTTAATGCACAGCTACCAGCATTCTTACTTACTTTTATATGACTTTATGTATTCAACAAAAAGGAAACAAATTGACTCTCAGAAGCTACTATAGAATGAACTAGTCGTGCTTAGAAAATCAAATCAAAAACCTAAATAAAAAAAACAGGATCAAAGCATAAAAGATAGACGATGGGAAATAGCTCCTATTAAAGTTTGGTGGCAGTACAATTTATATATGTAGGGCATGCAAACAAACATGCATTGCAGGTGAAAAGCTGGCCCCTGAAGTCAATGGGAGTTTTGCCATTGACTTTAGTGAGAACAGGATTTCATCCTATTTGTACACACTGAGTCAGATCCTACCTTTGTGTTCCAAAAGCCACGTAACAAGGGGGAGTAGAGACATTGCCCATAGCATTCTGTTAAGGAATCCTGCCATTGCAGATGAAGATTGCATATAATGTGCTGACACAGGGTGCCATGGGAAACACTCTGATACTCCCTTCTGCAGGCACGGTGTGCTGACTGATATTGGGGCTAGTTGGGCCATACTGTTGATAGGAACAGATGCATTTGCTGGTTGCAAAGGCTAGTCTCCTCTTGCCCTCCCAGTCTGTGGCACGCTCATTAGCAGGTTTGACAAGCTGCTCCATGTCTGTAGACCCCAGCTCCTACACAGAGCCTTAACAAATGCAGTGGTACTCTTCACAGACACAGAGGTCTGCCCACATGGATCAGGTTGCAGGAGTGGGAACCAAATTTCTATTGCATATCCATATTATCTGCATCATACTAAATTCCTTTATAAAGAAGCAATACAATGTTGTTTCTAAATATTTACATGTATGTACAAATGACACCTTACAATTTTTATATCCTTCACATCATTGAAGTGTTTTTATGCCAGGAGTATTTTCAAGGTGGCGTCACATTAAAACGAAAGGTTTGTTTCAAAGCTTTTGGTTTCAGTTTGTCATAAAATTTAATAGCAATATTTCAAGTTTAATTTTTAGTTGATTCAGGAGATACAATGTTGTATTTCTTTCGTTGCATATTTGCTGGTTTGGTACATTTGGACTGGGTGTTTTAAACAAACAGAAGGACAGCACAGAATTTGTTTGCAGTGTTGTTGTAGCCATGTAGTCCCAGGATAGTCGAGAGACAAGGTAGGTGAGGTAATATTTATTAGACCAACTTCTGTTGATGAAAGACAAGCTTTCAAGCTCACAAAGCTCTTCTTCAGGTCTGAAAAAAGTACATAGACGGTCACAGCTAAATACAAGATGGAACAAATTGCTAAACGTAAGGAGTTAACACGTTGCAAGAGACCATTTAAGTCATGAAGTGAGCAGTTAACACCTCTGCAGTCGTGGGATAAAGGAGGGCTAGTGGGGCACAGATGGTTATAATGAGACATAAATCCAGTGTCTTTATTGAGCCCATGATTTTTAATGTCCAGCAGAGTTGTGAATTTTTTCCAGCTTTTGAAGGTGTTATGCAGACTTCCTTTGAGGACGAGGATAGGTCAGATATGGAGTGATTGCTTTGTTAAACATATTTGGCCATGGGTGATAGGGTGTTTTTTTGTCTTTTATCATTTTTCTGTGTGAGTTCATTTGAGAGTGTAGTGATTGTCTGGTTTCACCCACAGTTGTTATTGGGGCATTTATTGTATTGAATGAGGTACACCAC
The DNA here is from genome assembly GCF_016161935.1 of Mauremys reevesii. NCBI lineage: Eukaryota > Metazoa > Chordata > Testudines > Geoemydidae > Mauremys > Mauremys reevesii. The sequence continues at coordinate 32,469,922 of NC_052629.1, read as the reverse complement.
ATATTGTGTTAAGCATGTGTAGGACCCATGGATCTTGAATGGTGTATTGTGAAAGATATTGATCATCACAGAAGTGGAGATATGTCGGCTGGGTTTTGCATCTGTTGTTCTGGCAGAGTCTGGTGCCACTTTGAGTTGGTGTGTCCTGGTCTGTGGGGAGCTTGCTTCTGATGATGACCTTGTTAAGGTTGGAAGGTTGTTTGAAGGCCAGAAGAGGGGGTTCAGAAAAGATTTCTTTCAGTATGTGGTCCACGTCGAGTATGGGTTATAATTATTTAATGATTCCCTATATGGGTTCCAATGTGGAAACACCATATTATCTGTGGGTAAACATTTTTCACAAATATGTTTCCCACTTCATTTTGAATGATCTCTTGAAATGCATCCGAAGAAGTGAGCTGTAGCTCACGAAAGCTCATGCTTAAATAAATTTGTTAGTCTTTAAGGTGCCACAAGTACTCCTGTTGTTTTTTTTTGCGGATACAGACTAACACGGCTGCTACTCTGAAACCTCTTGAAATTTGTTAACTTCTTATGTTTAACAGTCTGTTCCATCTTGTACTTAGCTGTGACAATCTGAGTATCTTTCCCAGACCCGAAGAAGAGTTCTGTGAGCTTGAAAGCTTGTCTTTCATCAACAGAAGTTGGTTCAATATAAGATGTTCCCTCACCTACCTTGTCTAACACAAAATTTATCACTTGGAGCCCATTCTTAAGGGTATGACAGACAGAATTTTGCACCCAACCAACAAATTCGTATTGGATTTAGGACAGCCACAGAAAATTCTTTTTACTTTATTATGAGGGCCCATGAGTGACAATGAATAGAGGTTTGAATGTTTCATAAGATTTTCTGCATTCTCAGTTCAGGAAGCCAAAAATTTGTCTTGCTGAGAATTGACAACTATGTTATTTCATGATTTGTTTGTTTTTTAAATCCAGCTCAGAACTAGATTAGGGAAGTCAAAACTTCTTCACTGTAAGTACAAAAACTAAGGACAGATACGTTTTCAATGTACTCTGCTGAGTATCCTGTCTTTCAGTGCTTTTGTAAACATACGATCTAGCTACCTACCATTATGGATTTCTGATATGATAGCATAGTTCCTGCTTGTGGTTTGGTTTGAATGCTTGTCCTAGGGGTTAGATGCCAGCCAAATTGATACCTGTTTGGGCAGCTTGCATAACACAAGTGCTGTCTCTCCTGCAGTAAATTTCTCTTTGCTTATACTGCATAGGTGTGGCATGTCTACAGATGTGTATGTGTGATTATCTCTGTTGATACATTGTGCCAATTAAAAAATATGAAAAGTGTAAGAATAGTCGAGTGCATGTACAGACACTTGAGTGCCAAAGTCAAATTATAATGCAGTGGGAACATGGGTTTTCAATGAAAATCACACTGTGTCCCCAAATAAAACAGGACACTACTATGTATAGGCATGCTTGATGTGGACATTTCAGTAGCACATCATGTCTCACCACTGCATAAAGTCAATCAGGAAGGAAGAAAATAGCTGAGCCCTCAGTAGTTTATTCTGAAATTATCCATATTGTTGGCACCCAACTGCAACAGGGGGTGGTCAGACCTAAAATGAGACACTTTCCCTAATTGTACAACCTTTAACTCACTCCCACAAGTTTAGTTTTTTTTCTAAAATGAGAGCCCAGAAGTTACATCCACCTCCTTCCCCCAGTTAGCCCATTAATAGAAGTCAAATGTAATGCCTTTGTTAGACTAAAAATCTGTAGGCAGTATATAGCCTCTAACATACTGGAAATTAAGAGTTTACAGAATGGGATCTCGTAAGATCTCAAAAGCATATATAATACAAATCTGTTAGATTAGCATAAATGTGCATTACATTGTGTACTATTAAACTACCTTGACTATGGCCCCAGTCCTGCAAACACATGAATAATTCTTATTTGTCTGAATAGCCCCCACTGTAGTCACTGGAATTCATCACTACAGTAAGGATTATTCAAATATTTTTGGAATCAGACCCTAATGTATGGTGTGCTCAGATAGGAAACGATGTGCAACAAAAATGTAACTATATTCTTCTTTTTAATGACATTTTATATTGTAAATTATTTTGACTGTTCTGGTTTATTGAAAATGTTATTTAAAGGAAAATGATGGATTACTAATATAGAATATCTTTTAGACCCACTTTATACATTTTAAATGAGAATATTTTTCTGTGTATTATAAATAGTCTCAATGTTTTCAGTAATAGTATTTCTTAATAGAACTATACATAGAAGAACCTTCCTTCAAGTGAAACAAACCGACATCAAGGAAATATTTTCTGTTAATTAAGCAGTTTAAATATGGGCAAATACAGTATCTCATGTACTAGAAACTATTTTAAAAGGATGTCTTATGTTGAGTCAATTTTATTTTCCCCTAAGCAATAATCTTGAATTCTGGATCCTTATCTTTTCCCTAGTCTGAAATATTTTGGCTGTACTTCTCTTGCAAATTCCAGAGGCAACTCAGACTTGTCGATAAGGGTTTAAGGGTTTGGTCACACTCCTTTAGGACTTAAATTCACTTTCTGCAGCACAGTGGTGGACAGGGCTCCCATCTTATCCATTGCAATCCTAGCTGTTAAAGCTGATTTTGCGACAGCAGCAACCAAAATCTTTTGCTCTCTAGTCTCCCATAGTGAACCAAAATGTGTAGGGCTTTTCTCTCTAAATGGGACCACCCACTGAGCTCTTTTGCTCTATTTGTTTTCCATTTCCCTATCACCACAGAGGTCAAGAGGCAATCTATTTGCCATAAGGTCTGAGGAGCCACAGAAGGGCATTCCATGGAGTTGCAGCAAAACCACAAAAGCCAACTCAGCCAGACACTAAGGGCTTGTGTACACAAACATTTAGTTCCCCATGAACTGCAGTGTGAATATACCATAGACCAGCCTGCTCTCGATCCTGCTGACAAGTATTAAAAGTTCATTAGTACCCTTTCATCTAGTTCATTAAAGAACGGTTAATGCACGTCAGTTAGTCCATGGCAAAATAAGGTGGGGTAGATTCACGTCCCAGCTTGCCACAAACTAGAAAAGCCCTAATTGGTTTAAGTCCTAGACAGCATAGTTATTTAGTGCCAATTCTCTGAGTTTCAAAACACACTGGCAGAATCCTATCTGGAGAAAAGCTTGATACAGTGCTAGCCAATTACATGGACTAGCCAAAGTGTTCGCTCCACTCCAGTCAAGTTGAAGGATGCAAAGGTCCTTTTATTCCTATCCACAATGGGGTAAGAACATCAGAAGAAAGCCCAAACCAGGAAATGAGTCCAATTCCTCTTTCCAGCTCATTCAGTTTGACTACAACAGTTTGCAGTCAAATAGGCCTATGAAGCAGGGTATTCCCTTTTCCAGATATCTCATTCTAATTGATTTCCGACAGGTAAGTTCAGAACCGAGTGAAGCAGAGATGCACCCTGGAGTTTCAGACTCCTCCACACCTTGTTTTCATCCATCTTCAACCTTACAAGACAACTAGAAACATCAAATAATCCCGAAGGAGATCACATCTGAAGGAGAATATCCTAGTTCAGTCAGACAATCACCTGGAGTGAGAAGCAATAGAACTTGTCCCTCAAATGTTTGTGATGCTGCTTCATATTCTTCAGAGTAAGAAAAAGATGAGGTGAGCCCAAGTGGTCTTAGACAAAGAAAATGAACAGATTGACAAAATAGAAAATATTCAGATAGGAGAATTTTCTGAAGCCATCTGAAAGTATCATTCACCTAGGAGTTGAATGCAGTCCTACCAACATAGGAAAGATTCAACATGGCCCACTCACTGATCTCTAAGATGTGCGTACTTGCAGCCCCTTGGTCTTCTGGCCTTGTACATAGAGATTATGCCCTAGACAAGACTGCATATGGTATAACATCAAGGATTTCTCTTATGAGCCTGGAACTGTCACAACAAGAGATGCATAGGAAATCAGATACTATCCAGAGTATTTAAATGCCTCATTTGGTGGTGAAGGGAAGCCCATAGGATAGTAGCAACTTCTTTCTGCAGTCCAGATCCCAAAATTCAGACCACTGGTATCAGCCTTTCAGAATGGGGAACACACCTGGAGCACCACAGTAAACTAAGTAAAAAAAAGCTCCAGAGCATCAGTTTCCTAGATTTGGGAGCTTTCAGGCTGGTTCTTTGAGACTTCTGTGCTTGCCTTAGGGAAGGAGCATGTTCTAGTTCATTCATGACCATGGCGCATATAAATTAACATGAGGACATGAGAAGTTCAAGTCTAAATGCCAAAGTAATGCAAATTCTCTCCTGAGAGTAAACTCATCTATTTTCCAATAAAGCAAGCCACATAGGAGCTGTCCACAATGCTACAAGTTTTCGCAATCCAGCCCTTTGAATCAATGATATATAATTCCTTATATTTCCTTACAATAAGATTGTGTCATGTCAACCAGAAGAGTTTTAGAAAATATTGCTTTTAGAAGACAGAAAGCCTTACTACATCTTCCAGGAGGACAAGGTAAAGCTCCTTCTACTCTAGAGGCATTCATAAACAAGGTTGACCCATCAGTACTTCACGGGAGATCACTCATTCATTTTTTCCAATACCTCACACTTGGAGAGGACACAAGCATGGCATATCCTACGTGTGGGAAGAACAGTGAAACTATACTTTAGTAGAACTGATCAATTCAGAAAAACATTGATTGTTTTGCTTTTGCCCGTAATGCCTGGGCTAAGCCAGCTAAATCCTCCATAGCCAGGCGGATCTAGTCCTGCTTCACCAAAGCATATTCAGCTGTAGACAGACTGATTCTAGAAGGGATCAGAGTCTACTTAACACGTTCCACAATGGCTTTCAGGGCAGAAAGAGCTTGAGCCACCACGGAGGATATCTGAAAAGCTTCTACCTGGTCATCTATCGACATTTCCGTAAAACACTATTGACTTGATCTTCACTTCTCAACTGAAGCATCCTTCTGTGGGAATGTGCTCCAAACAGTGAACCCAGAATAGATTAACGCTACTAATTTTAGAGAAGGGGAACATTTTTCTTGTCTTACTCATCTTTACTTCCCAGCTAATTTTTTCCTTACTGCTCACTACATCCCAAATGTCTCAGATGGATCTGGGGGAGAGGTCAGGATCTTTCAGGTGGGATTTCTAAGTAGGGTTTCCTTTGACACAAGACATTCTGCTGGTGTCTTTACAATGATCACTTCTGAATCCAGTCATTACCATTAAGGAGTTTGTTTCCTTTACTAATAAGGAATTTAATGTTTCTATACAACTCTGGAAACATTTCAAGAGTGGTAGTAGGGGTGTGGAAAAGCCTGTAGACCTGAGCTGCCTCTTGTATTTGTGGAAAGAGAGGTGCAGCTCTTATGTTTCAGACTGCAGGAGAGGCCAGTCCCATAAGTTAAAGATTCCATGATTATATTAACGAACCAAAGAGAGGCATTAGATTGAATTTGCATATTGCTATGATGTATGTATTTTTTCTTACAGTAAAATTTATATATATAATATTTTTTTCTAGTAGATACTTTTAAAGGGGGCTTAATATGTGACATATAAAAGGATGGATGGGATGAACATAAATAGTTTGCTATTTTTTCCCCTTAGCGTGATGAGCAGCAAGCAGGGTTCGGATTAAGAGAGAATGATGTAGTATATAAAATTCTTACAAGGGTAAAACATTTTTGTGCTGCTGGGTATAGTCTAAGTTTTCTATTGCAAACAAAGGTGAAGCAAAGATGTTTACTGTCAAAGTGAGATGCATTTATTCTGTGGTGATATTCTGGTCCCATAACTGTGTTTTGTATTCTGTCAGGTGATTAGCAATGTAGATGTTGCCAATGTGTCTGAGGGATTTTGGTGCAGTATAATCAGAGTTGCTCACTGTACTTTTTTACTGGAAAACTGAATTCTGATTGACTTAAATTACTCTGTGCATCTGCCTATCAGACATTTAATTTATTCATAAAGTTTTTTTAAAAAAAATACTATATTTTTATGACTTATTTGCTTGCCTAATAGTTGTAAGGGACTTTTTAATACCAAAGGTCAGACATCCAGAAACTGACTTGGAATAAAGCATTGTCATTTTCCGTTGAGGAGTGCAGTGGACATCTAGTTAGTCAAGTGTAGTGCATCTGGTATCAAACAAACATATGTTACTGGTGGTAGCTGTTTATTGCCAAATTAAAGTTTAGCATACTTGTCAGTTTTTGAATAACAAATAAATTATGGAAATTAGCATAAGAATTGAATTTACCAATCATGGGTAGAAAGAATAGCCCCTTTTAGGTCATGGGTAATGTCTGTTAACAAAAAGACGCATAAAGGTTTGCATTACTGATATCTGTGCTATACCTGGCCTGTGAACTAATAAAATACTTCAGTGCGCTGTCAATCTCATAAACCTTCTGAAGCACAAAATATTCACCAAGATACTGTTGGGTTTTCTAGCTGTAGCTCAGTGAATTTTTGGAGGGTAAAAAGGACAGACTTGGAGGATCATGCAAAGATGTTAAACTACATTTTACAGATTTTATAGCTATTTTTTAGCAAATGGCATTGCTTTCAGTAACATCAGACTATTGATTAGCAAAAATATCAGGGTTATTTTATGTATTGTGCAGTAAAAATAAAAAATTAGATAAATCTCTTGCATTTCTTTTCCAGGATAGTCTTGAACTAGATTGGGGGGAAAAAAACAGAACAATTATTTAAAGAGATTTTTAAATCTGTCACTTAAAAAATTACAGTAGCTTCCCCCCGCCCCCACCCCCGGAGTAGAAACTTCCTGGAATAAACATTAAGCAATGCATAATTTTGTAAATTTTTTCCCAAATGCAAACTCAAAAACATTTTGCATTTTAAAAAAATCAATGCAAAGCCTGATTTGTTAGATGTTCCAGGCTACTGAATAGTCTGTATAGAGTACGCTAAATGGCATTTTTTTGGATGGGGGCCTAAGTGTCCTTATATAAGCTGTGATCCAAGTAAAGATAAGAAAGGAGCTTGTGGTGGGCAGTAATTCTTCCTTGCATCTGGTCAGTGGCTTTCAGTTTTTAATACAACAGCCCTCACAATACTTAGAGATCATAGAACATATTGTAATGTTATGTTGCTAATTTTCTTTTAAAATATAAAATATTTTAAGCTTTTTGTCAAAAGTGGTAACACCTTATTACAAATAAACCTTTTTGTGGTTGTAAAATTTAGCTTATAAATCATTCAAATTGAAGTGAAAAAAAAAATACCAGGTCATTGTTAATGACTTAGTCTATCCTACTACTAAGAATATATGTATTTTTATAAAGGAAAAGCACTTGTAGATATTTAATCAGTCCAATATCTATGTTTATGTTTTGAAAAAACAAAAAGCTGCTTAGAGAATCACTTAAATATTTTTATTTTTGTGCTCAAATGCATTCTCAGTTGATTTATGGAATGTTTATTCTGTATAAAGCTGTATAGTTGTTACAGCTGGGCTAAATGCATTTTATACCTGGACTTAGCCAAGTATATCTGACCATGCTACAAAAAATGTGTATATTATCAACAATTTGATTGCATAACATATAATGACGGTGCTGTTTTTTCATTTTTGACATTAGTTTCTTCCTACCTTATAACATTCCTACTTTATTGATACAGCAAATTTCATTGTGAGGGTCACATTCCAATGGATGTTTTCAGGTACTGTATACAATATTTACATAGTCCATTTACAGTTTATGCAATCTATAAAATTGTCTAAAATTACGACAGATTTGCTAGACATCAGTATTTAATAGAAAATTCGCCACTGAATGAAAATGACATACCAGATATGTGAAGCAAATAGTATTTTCCTAGTGCAGTGGGACATATCTGAAACTCGATATTTTTGAATTTTAGGAAACTGCTGCTGAAACATATGCATGTTACAACTGCACCTTTTGAGTTACTAGTACATAGTCATTTGTACCAACCATACTTTTAAACTACTTTTTTGAAAACATAAAAAAAAACACATTAGATGACATTAGGACTTAATCTCACGGAACCATGGACACTGAAATGGTGAAATTGAAATGATGGCTGAAATGCCATTCTTAACCCATTTTTTGTGCCAGCTTGTACTGTAGTCTAACTAACATCTAAAAGAACCCAGCAACACACACGCTATTCCAAATTAATTCTACCAGATCACTGTTAAAGACAGACGGCCAGATTCTGTTCTCAGTTCCACACGTGTAAACCCACCATCTTCACACAATGGGACTCTGCATGGGTCCACACTAACAGATCCTGAGGCTGGGTCAGAGCTCTGGATTTAACTTTAATGGTGTTTCTTTGCTTTTACATTCATGTAACTGTGATTTGAATATGGCCAAGAGTTCCTTACATTTGTGGGGTCTTTCATATCTCTAACATTAGTCGCACTTAATCTTTTGTGATAGTTATCCATAAGTTTGTAAAAGTTTTGTAACTATAAGCCCAGGAGTCCACACTAAATTACAATATTACAATCCTAAATGTGTGTAAATATTTACATAATTAAATAGCGAGAGGATTTTATTCAATAGACTGCAAATACTTGGTAAAACTATTACCATATTAATACACTTATGCTTTCCTTACGTTCCTAAAGTAGTCAGTATTTTTAATACATCTTACAATTTGAATACTTTACTTTTTAAATTTCTTGTTAAGTAGCTGCTTAATAGTATGTCCATATTAAATCAATGGGGGCTCAACATCTCAGGGTCAACAAAGTAGCATTTTAGAATCTCAGACCAGTTTGAGTTATAAATGGAATGTTAAAAGTGTATAAAACAAGTACTGTAGTTTCCTCCAGCTCTGCCAAAGGTCACTCTGGAATATCCTTTTTCAGGTGAGTTATAACCCTTTTAAAAAATAGAGGGTTGTTCTGAAAAAGGATGATAAACCTGTAACTACATTAGAACTAGTGAACACTTCTATAATTAGTTACTGAGTTGGTACTAGACTTCATTTGGCAGAATCTGTGTTGTATTTTGATGCAGAGTGAAGTGAGTTTGTTTGGGGTTATATCTACGTTTGTAAAGAGGGTAAATTTTAGTACAATAACTCATGCAAACTCTGTAAATGGACATTTTAAGAAATATATTTGATATGTAACAGTTTCTTATTGTCACCATATGTATGCTTCAGTGCCAGTGATGTTAAATTGAGTGTTTCATGTTAATGTCAAGAATATCCACAGCACCTTCATTACTGCTGTAGTAAGTTACAATTGTGTATGGTCCATATGCTGCAAGATGCCTCTGGCCCAGCTGAATTAATCCTATGAAAAATCTAGATGAGCAAGAAGTATAACTAATCTGCTTACTAGCACTGAATTGCTCCTTTCTGAAAGCAATAAATATATTCATGTTGTAACATCTGTTGTGCAGCCTACAAATACAAGTTGTTTTGTTGCATTTTGTTTTCTATATAATTTATTTTGTGCAATAAAAAGTTTCTCTGGTTTCTCTGACTTTTCTCTAGATTGTAAAAATATTTGAATTCACATTTCCTACTTTCAAATCTAATCATGCAGGCTTTGTAGACCAATTAAATGGCAGGTGCCTTGCTTCAAGGAGTCTCTTGTTGCAATACTTGACTTAACTCTCAATCCTATATGATGCTTAGTGCCTCCTAGAGGCGTGGAGGTCCTGGTCATTGATGGCACTCAGCTAACCACAGGGTCAGGCTTTAAATTAAATATATCACAAGAGTTGACCTTAACAAGCGGAGAAGAGATAGGACATGACAGTGTTAGTGATGAAAGATCAGGACTTATAATCAATTAATGTAATATTAAAATGTATGAAGAGTGTTCAGAAGTGAAAACTTCAGTCAGAATGTAACTTTGTAAAAACCTACTTTTAAAGTTATGTAATACCAGTGCTCAAAACCAATTGGAAATGGAATGCAAATTTTGCTAGATCAGCATGCACTTGTTTTATGTGGAAGATTGTTGAGTGTTGAGTTAGAGTTACTACCAGCAACCACTTAACTGTAAGTATCCTACTGTATGTTAAACTTCCTCTAGATCAGTGTTTCTCAACCTTTTTGATACCAGGGACTGGCTTGCTGCCTTCCTAAACTGTATCAGGGAGATCTCAGGGACTGGTTGTTGAAAAACACTGCTCTAGATGACATCATATGTACTGCCCTTGAATTTTTATGAAGTTTTTTAAAAAAGCTGTATGGAAGTTCAAGCATTACACTGCGTTCTCCCCTACAGTAGAAGACAGAATGTGCAGTAACCATTAGAGCATAATTTCACCAATTATTTGCAGTATAAAGAAAAAATTCTTATGTCATATCCACACATCCTGATCTCAAAAAAGTGGCAAATAGGGCCTGAGGGATGAAACAATTAATAGGTGCATTTGGGTATTTTTACATGCTCCCAAATCTTAGTAGCTCCAGATCATGTTTCAGATGGTAGAGTTCCAAACCAGATGATGTCAACACACCTCCTCCTCACTTAATTTCTGTCAGAAATTTGCATAAAAGGTTAATCTCAAGAGTGCCAGCTATTCTACCCTGTAGGTGAAATAAGTCCCACTGTTCCACCTTATTTGATGTGAGTTTGGTAGGAACATTTAAATCAATGTGTTTTGTATGTATAAATCTAAAGTTAACATTTCTGAACAAAGAACCTAATGCTGATTTCTGGACACTCCTTAGAAGTTTTAGGTTCCATAATTACCATAAATAACCATGTGTTGTGCAGAGCCCTGCCCCTATCTGTTTTGTACTGTTGAAGAAACTATCTACAGATGGGGCTCTCAACCTTTTTCTTTCTGAGGCCCCCGAATACGCTGTAAAAACTCCACCACCTGTGCCACAACTGTTTTTCTGCATATAAAAGGGCGGGCGTTGGGAAGTAGCAAGCAGAGCAATTCCCCAGGGCTCCATGCCACAGGGGCCCCCGCAAAGCTAAGTTGTTCAGGCTTTGGCTGGACTCAGGGCCCTGGGCTTCAGCCCCATGGGGTGGGGCTTTGGCTTTCTGCCCTGAGTCCCAGTGAGTCTGTCAGCCCTGCTTCATGGACCCCATGAAACCTGCTTGCAGCCCCCCAGGGGGACCTGGACCCCGGGTTGAGAACTGCTGATCTACAGTACTTTATTTTTCTTAGACCAGCATTCTGAAATCTCCAAATCATTCATCCATAACTCTGAATAAACTTCAAAATGCATATGAAATATTGTTTATTTAGATCATTTTAATGTGTTCCTATCTGAGCCTCTTGGTGCAAGTCCAAATAAGTGAAAATTATATAGAACGGGTCGGCAACCTATGGCACACGTGCCAAAGGTGGCATGCGAGCCAATTTTTGATGGCATGTGGGACAGGCTGAGCTGCTCAGCCCGCCGCCACTCTGGGGTTCCCGCTGCTGGCCCCTTGCCAGCCAGAGTCTCAGCCCGCTGCCAGCCTGGGGGAAGGAACCCCAGGCCAGCAGTGGGTGCTGAGTGGGACCAGCGGCGGGACCCCGGCTGGCAAGGGGCCAGTGGTGGAAACCCCAGAGCGGTGGCAGACTGGGCGGCTCAGCCCGCCGCTGCTCTGGGGTTCCCGCTGCTGGCCCCTTGCCAGCCAGGGTCCCGCTGCTGGTCCCACTCAGCACCCACTGCTGGCCTGGGTGAAGGAACCCCAGGCTGGCAGTGGGCTGTGACCCTGGCTGCCAGGAGCCGGCAGCTGAAACCCCAGAGCGGGGGTGGGCAGAGACGCTCAGCCCACTGCCAAAACCCCAGAGCTGGGCGGACTGACCCCTCAGCCCACTGCCACTTTGAGGTTCCATCTGCTGGCCCCTTGCCAGCCGGGGTCCCCGCCGCAGCCCCGTGCTTCCAGTTGGAGTTCCAGCACAGGCCCCCTGCCAGACAGGGTCCAGGCCTCCGGCCCTGCTCAGCCCTACCAGCCGCCAGCTCCACTCACCTCAGCTGCCGATCTGGGGTTCCAGCCGCTGACCTCCTGCCAGCCGGTTATCAACTGATCACTGAGAAGCCTGTGTGCAGCTTAAAGTATCCAAATACGTGCCACCAGACACTGGAAAACTCATCAAGGAAAAGCAAGGGCTAGGATCACACTAAACTAATAAGATCTGCATTTTAATTTAATTTTAAATAAAGCTTCTGAAACATTTTGAAAACCTTGTTTACTTTACATATAACAGTACTTTGGATATATATTATAGACTTATAGAGAGACCTTCTAAAAATGCTAAAATGTATTACCAGGACGCGAAGCCTTAAATTAGAGTGTATACATGAAGACTCAGCACACCACCGCTGAAAGGTTGCCAACCCCTGATACAGAAGTTCACATGTACCTTAGGAATAGGGCTTGGCTCTAATGATTTTTTGTTAACATCCAGATCAGTAAGACTGATTTGATTGATAAGTCTCTCTATTTTGATTTTATACTTTATTATGATACAGCCATGAGATATAATGGTAAAACATTTGGGATGGAAATTTCTAAAGTGCTCAATGTAGGCCTAATTTTGCTCCTGTTTAAGTCACTGGGAGTTTTACCATTAACTTTAATAGAAACAGAAATAGGCTAATAAATACTGAATGGTTTTGGAATACCTTCCCTTAAAATACACAGTTATCTTAAGTGTATTTTTAAAATCAGATTATATAGTGTGAGGTGTGTTTTACCATACAATTCAGTATGGTGACTGTATTTTAAGTGACTGTAAAATACTGAATTTTACAGTCACTTAAAACTTCCAAAGCAAACCTTTAAAATGTAACAATACAATTGTCGCTTTTTCATCATTACATTTAATTTCCCTTTTACATTCTTTCCTTTTGATTTTGTTACAGTGTCTACTTGAGTTAATATGATTTCAGTACTGTTCATTGTGATTGGGTGTATATTTTCTAATTTCTGTTAGGAATTTCAAGAAACTCAAAAAATATTTAAAATAAATATATACATACATATAAATTATAATCCAGCAAGTACACCACAAGAGAGAGCCCTTGAGGAAGATGAGAAATCACCTTATTTACTCCTGGGGAAATTCTGCACCACTGTGTGCGCATAAACACGCACACACACACCCCGCAGATTTTCTTTGCTTCCTGCAGAAAAATGATTTCTGTGGGGAAGCAAAGAGAAGCTGCACCAGTGCTCACTCATCCCTCCCCAGCAGCATGGGTGCATCTGTTTGGGCAGCCGGGGGAAAGGTCAGGTGGCAGTCTGGGGATGCCACGGCCACCCAGGGATGTTAGTCCTGCCAGGGCAGGGGAGGCCAGAGAGGAGGATGGAGATGGAGTTCCCCCTCCCCCTCCTCTGCACATAGCAGCTAGGGCTAGGTCAGATCAACCCCCGCCCCCCGCCCCCAGAAACCCCATGGCTGCAGGAGGCTGTGCACCATGGGGGTGGGGCTTGGTGGAGGATCTGGGTGCAAGAGGTGAGGCTCATTGGTGTGGCTCAGTGGGGGACTGAGTATGGGGGTGTCTGGATGCACAGGGGTTGGGGGGACAGGGGAAGCAGCTCCCTGTACAGTAACTCCCTCCCCCTACTTCCTGGCCCCATTGGTCCTCAGCCAATGAGGGAGGGGTCACTGCATGGGCAGCTGCTCCCCCTGTCCACCTAACCCCCATGCATCTGGACACCCCCACACACACCCAAGCCCCCTCTGCTGAGCATCACCCTCCCCCCACCCAGAATCCCCCGTGGTCCCCCTCTACCCCCCACCCCTCCCAAGCCTCACGCCCTGCATCAGGAGCCTCACACCCAGATCTCCCTGCACCAGAACACACACAAGCCCTCCCACAAGTCTCACCCACTACATTGGGAGCCTCCAACACCTGGACTCCCACCCCACCAAGCTTCACTCCCTAATCACCTTCACCTGGACTCCCTTCAGAGTCTCATTCCCCCTACACCCCCAGAACCCCACAATGAGCCCCTGTGTATTCAAATCCCCCCTTCACCCTAACCCTCCATTGAGCTGCCTGCACCCACACACAACCCTGGTACTCTTGAGGGAATTCTGAACCAAACATTAAAAATTCTATGCCAAATAATTAAAAAATTAAAATTCTACCAAGTTCTGCATATTTTATTTGTCAAAATAACACTAGCACAGTAACAATATAATCACACCGTTTTCAAGTATTTTGGTAATTTATTTCAAAATACTTGTCAGCAAATAGTTGAAAATGGTGTAATTATATTATTTGACAAAATATGTAGAATTTTAAAATATTGTGTGCAGAATTTTTAATATTTTGGTGCTTCCTTTAGGAGTACTTATTATATTCTGAGTCATCTCAGGCACAAAAAGGGAGGCGCCATTCATGAGGAACTCTTGTCTATCCCTGTTAAGGTCAAGATCATGTCAACACTACCTCATGGTCAGTGATCTCAGAAGATGATCATCAACCAACAAAATGCATACAATTTCCAAACTCAAAATATATTCAGGGTATCCAGGAAATCTGAAGACTTCAGATTTTACAGAATTGTGTCACCACAAACTTCTCAGTATTCATTAAAGAGGAATATTAGAGAAAGGTCAATAGTTGATGAGATTCTCAGCATTGAAAGAATTTCTTGAGCAAGAGCCTAGCAAACAGGGGCGGCTCTAGAAAGTAGGCTGCCCCAAGCGCGCGCGGGGCGCGCGCGCCCCCTCTCTCCCCCCCCTTCCGCGCTCGGTTGTTGAGCTCCTGCGGCATGCCTGCCTGGCAGGTCACGGGGCCGGGGACGAGACCTGCGCCCGTCATGCCTGCTCGAGCTCAGCTCAACGGCCGACGGGAAGAGCAAGCCGCCCGCCTGCTCATGCCGTCGTCCCGCGTCGCCCCCGGAGCGCGCCCAGCCAGCATGCGGCAGCGCGGGTAGCAAATCCCCTTTCTAGCACTAATCCTTCTGAATGGAGGCATTGGAGGACTTTTCCAATAATGGACTCTCTCTGCCTCCCTACTGGACTTCACAAGCCAACAAAAACATGTGTCCACAACTCATAGCCCAAAACTCTTCAAATGCTTCCAGAAACTTTGTAATTGACACTGACTGAAACTAAATCAGAGAAGATACTATATTTGCATCCTGCCCCATTCCTCTCCAGCTATGGTTCTGCCATCCAAGTTGGAGTGATTTTATGTAGGTAATAATCCCACAATGAGAAGTGCTCCACTCTGTAAACTAATGGAGATGGTCTGGATTCACCAGGCCCTGTAGCACCTGGGACTGTTCTTTCCCACTTTCTCTGTCACAAGCAACCTGCATATCTTGGTGCCAGTGGTGTGCGTCATGATACAGAAGATACAGGACTTGGCTGTAGTGAACAAAAGGGATATTTTGTTTAGAATGCTGCAATGTAGCCTATACTGCATGATGCCACCACATATGGTCTAAGCCATGGTCTACATCAATCAAGCCTAGAATGGATTGTTGACTGTAATACAGCGAGTATGAAGAGAGCCTTTAAGACCATTTGGCATCAGCTTGTGAAATTTCTTGTAGACTGTTGGAAGCAATTTGCATCTGCTTATCTAAACTGGATCCATTCCCTGACCGAATGTGCTGTATTTCTCATCCAGTTTAGTACAATGCAGCTATCTATTTCAGGCATTGTTAAAGCACTCATTGTATCTGAGCACATAACACAGGGCCAGATTGCACCACCTTTACTCATGTTGAGTAGCACTTGACTCCACAAGTAGTTAATGACTTTCTTAAAATGAATCATGTATTGTCTCTCTGAAAATGGACCATTAGCTCTGCTGCCTGAAAATATTCCCTTCCTGGGAGTTCTTCCCAGGTAATAAAGCAAATTTTAACAAATCAGTATCATCAGCCAGCAAAGTGCAGGAGCTATGCCTAATTAATTGAGTCCCCTTTAGTACATTTTCTAGAAGGGCTCAGATACTATGGGTGCAATATAAGAACCCAGACACTGGCAGAAACAGCTGGCTCCAGATCAGTCTGCTGCATTTTGTTTGGTATATCAACTGGATGAGCAAGGGATTAAAATATCTTTTAATATGTAGTCATGCAAAATCATATCATGTTGAGAAAGATATAGGTGAGGAAAAGAAAAAGGAAGGAAGGAAATTGATTCACATGGAATTCTGACACTACCATAGATGTTAATGGCTGTTAATTAAAATACTGGCACTACTAAAAAAAACCCTAGAAGCCACTTAAGAAGATGGGGTGGAAGAATGGGAGAAAGGTGTGGATGCATGCATTTTGCCTTTTAAAAATGTTAAGTTTCTCAAAGATCAGTGAATGAAAATCATAAATCTGAGAAATTTATGATGTATAATGCTTGCAAATAGTTCCACTAGGCACAGCATTTTTCTTTTGAAAATAGATTTCTTATTCTTTGGGGTTAACCTGCATATCTATACATGTACACTCTGTGGTTACATTTGAGCTTGGGAATATGATAGACCCTCACATATAAATAGCTCAGAAAAGAGGGAGAGAATGTTTTGAGCATAAGAATATTTCTCTTCCTCTGTTAGTTTAATGGGATAGATGCCAATGCTTTTATGAACTATGAATGCAACAGACTTTTTTCCAAATGAAGTTGTTGGAACTCTGCCCTTGGAGTGAGGCACTCACATTACAGACTGGCAGCAGATTTCTGTTTCTTTAATGAAAACTGGATTATTAAATCTCCTTTCCTTTGAAGGAAAACTTTTATACAAGAAATTGCTATAAGCCATAGTGCTATTGCATAGCATATTCTCCTATAGAGTGCTACAAGAAAAATGTCATGGTACAAAAATTCAAAGCATAATTCTACCATCAGGGAGATTTATATGCTAAACTTCTAATGTTCTGTGGCTTGTTGTATGATAGCAAAGCTGCAAAACATTGCAGCTCTGGATGCAGAAGTGACTTGCAGATTCCCACTTCAGTAACACATGGTCAGGATTTGCTCAAGAGCTGGCCATGGAGCTGCTGCTACTAACCCTGTGCATTGTTTCTCCTATTAAAACACCTCTTTTTGACTGCCCAAACAAAATAGTCCCTGCCAGTAGTTTAATTACCTGAAATTATGGTGGAGGTGCTGACTGCAGCTCCATAATTAAGCTTGAATTGAATTTTGTACTTAAAGCAGGATTCAACCACTTTATTGTGTATGAAGAATACTCATCATTCCCCTAATTTGCAGGTGCATTACGTAAAGCATAGTTCTGGGCTGGGTCAATAAGTTATATAAAAAAGCAGCGTCTGAAATGTGGACAAGTGGGCCAGCCGCCTCAGCCTGGCTGTTAAGGACGTTGAGGAACGGAAGGGATCTTGTCCAATAGGAAATGTTAATAGCCGAGATGAAAATCATGTTTCCTGCCGTTCTGAAGGAAACCGGCCTTTACAGCAGCGTAGGGCTGCAGGGCGTGTAGCAGACCCAGTGCCTTGGGCGTATGACGCAAACCACAGCGCCGCCGCTCTCCGGTCCCAGCCTCCGCCTCCAGCCAGGTGCATTCAGGTCTGTTCTGCCCCCTCGCTGTCTGCCTTGGGGGCGGGGCTCCTACCCCCGGCCCGCCCCTGGCGTGGGTTGGACGCCGCTGGCCAAGACCCGCCTGCAGCGGCCCCGCTACCTAGCCAGCCTATGGGTCCAGCCCGCCTGCCGCTTCCACGTCTCCGGGCTCTGGAGCTCACCCGGCAAGGTGCGGGGGGAGGCGGGCCAGGGGGTGCAGAGCGCGGGGGGACTCGGACCAGGGGGTGGGGGCTAAGGCGCGGACACCCCTACTCCGTCCTAGGAAGGGGCCTGCTGCCCCTAGTTCGGTGGGGATCAGCGCCCCCCAACCCGGGTGGTTTCATGCAGGGGGGGGGGGTGTCCTCGCTGCCCATCAACTGGGTTCCCACCCCGCGGGGTCTGTCACAGGCACCCAACGGCCTCCGCAAGTCCAGGCCTGGGTCTGCTCAGTCAGTCACCTCCGACCCGGCTGCATGAGGCTCGGGGCTGCCTCGGATTTCTAGGGGGCTTCTGTCTGGTGCGGCCTCTGCATTGCAGGTATGTTGAGCCTGTTCAAGCAGAGCTACTTTTGCAGCCTACTTCCCCCAGATTCATTCTCCCTCAGAACAGAGCGCGGCCCCCGAATAGCGCCTGTAGGTAGCCGGCTCCTCTCTGCCTCTGAACCAGGCTCAATTCTTAGCTGGGGGAGCCGTTTTACAGCCCATGTGTAGCGTTCCCCTCGGTTCTCATTCCTAGCCCTGAACATCTGTGGACCAAGAGAAGGGGAAAGCCTCCTCCTGCCCAGCGACTAGAGTTGGCTGAATGTAACTTTAGCCAGTCCACTTTTGCCCTCTCTTCTGGGCGTTTCCAACTGTCAGAATCTTTCTTTTGTCATTATGTGGCACCGGACAAATGGAGGCATGGCAGTGCTAAGCTCTGAGGAAAGGAACTCGAAACCTGCTGTTTCTCCTGATTTAATGGCTTCTGTTTTGAACAGCCCTATGGCTAATATTCCAAGACAGCAGATGTGTGATTGCATGTTTACAGAAATGATAAATAAAGTAGCATTCTGTATCTAACTCAATCAAACTTGTGTTCATTCATACATAGACATAATGCAAATACCACTTGATTGTGTTGATATTACACTTTTGATAAAGTAAAGAAACTGACTAGTGCTACAGCCTATTTAAGAAGCAAGTTATGCCATGAAGGAGAACAAGTTAATCTGTTCTTGTTTCAGTTTTCAAAGAAGGCAACCAACTCTCTCACAAGAATATATTTACAATGTCAAGTTTTTCTCGGATCTACAGATTAGAAATCCACACTGCAAAGCATTAAAACACACAATGATGGGTTCCTTTAGCAGGGCTGCCCGGGAGGGGGGGGAGAAGGGGGGCAATTTGCCCTGGGCCTCACAGGGGCCCCCATGAGAATATAGTATTCTATAGTATTGCAACTTTTTTTTTATGGAAGGGACCCCTGAAATTGCTTTGCCCCAGGCCCCCTGAATTCTCTGGGCGGCCCTGTCTTTAGAGAGTACCACACTACTGTAGTTAATGTGTGATGTGATTGTCCTGTAGGCCCTTCCCCCAAAAACTTTCATTCTGTGTTTGTACAACATTTACCACAATAGGGTTGTGATCGGGGCCCCCAAGTGCTGTTGTAATCTAAATAAATAATTGTAACCCTTCTGCCCCTCTGAGTTGGCAGCAACAAGGGCCGGGTTCAGTATCCAGGGGTTCCGTTTCAATAACACAATGCAAAACCACCCAGTGACCTGGGACAATTACCTACCAGCGCCTCTAGGAGGCAATACTTGTCTGAGTGTAGCAAAATCCTTTTAATAAAGGAGAAACAATGTGGCATCACGTTGGAGAGACACCACAAACAGGACTATACACAAACCATAAGAAAAAACCCTCCGCCAAGTTCATTTGGCACTGTCCTTAGGGTCTTAAGTTCCATCACACCAAAGTCCAACATCCCAAAAGTCTCATCCTCCGGTCCGTTCCACCCCAGATTTCAAAAGTTTATCTGCAGAGTTTTACCCCAGCCTGGGTGGAAATGTGTTAAGGGACACCTTACGTGGGCCAGGGCCGACTGCCCGCTTCTCCGTGGAGTTCTGCTGCAGCCTTCACCACGACTGGCTCCACTCCACCAGCTGTGCGCTCCTCCAGCAGACCCGTGAACCACGACAGCCGTCCCCACAAACCGCTCCACACTGCTCACTGTTCCATGGGCTGCTCCAACGTGCTGCAGACTGCTCCGCTCTGCCAGCTGCTTGGTGATAGATCTTCAGGCTCTCCCACTACTTAACACAGCACTCAGTGATCTTAGCTTAGTAAGCTTAGCTCTTTTAGTGATTTCAGCTCCTAGTGATTTCCACTTGTAGTAGGAGAGCCCCACTACCACATGGCCCAACGTGAATTCAGGTCAGCAACCTCTAGATGGACTCCTAAAGGATTCAAAATTAGCTCTGCTCTTTAACAGTGGAGAGGAGGAAGTGCAATTGGTGTTCCAGGCCCTCAAAGGGGCCCATACCATCAGGTACACACACCAGTCCCCAGCCTCTCTCCCTTCACTGGGTTTTGGAACCCCTGTCCCTTGTCTGGCAAGTACTATTTAATGTAGGTTGAGTCATTTCTGTCATAAAGCAGTCTCATAGTTCCTCATTCACATAATTAAGGTAACAGCCCCTTTTTTTCCTTCCTGCCCCAATAACAAAGAAATTGGGGATTCCACAGTGTGAAAATAACCTTCCCATGCTGCTGTGTGTTATGCTAAGTGAAGTGGGTTTACCAATGCAAATGCACATTCCTAAAATTCCTTTGCCCACTCCTCATAATGTACCACCAGATGTCAGGGTAGGGCTCATCCTGACTCTGCTTACATCCTATTTGTCGTCCCGACAAATCACATTCCCTACTATACCAACTTACTGGTCCCCTCCAAAGGGCCTCAGATAGCCCACCTTGGCTTTCACAAACCTGTGTGCTAAAGGTATTGGCTCCTCACTAATCACCCCAGGTGCATCGTAAGTTAGCCGTTTCACTGGTCTTATTACTCTGTCTCGCCTATGAAGAAACTCTGTTGCTGTGGTAGGGGGGACATCCTCTTAGTGACGGATGGGGAGGTTTCCTGTGAGTTCCCCTCGGATACTGGCATAGGCCCCTGCATTTCTAGTTCTAACCGTGGAGGATCGAAGGTGCTTGGGACATCTTCCATCTGTATGTCGCCACTGTCCAATAATCTGTGTAAGTCATTACATGGGGGTTCCACCAGTGGCTCAGGAGTGTCAGGAATGGGCCTAAATACTTCTGCCATAGGGTTTAGGGCGGAAGAGGACGTAGTCTCTTTTGATTCAGCTGATCGAGACTGCAATCTTGTCTTCATCCTAGGATACACCATGGTTGTGTCTTCCTCCTCAGACTCACTCTCAGATGTGCTGAGTAGGGGTAGGTTAGCTGCAGGAGGCTGGCTGTCCACGTTGGGAAGTGGCTTTGGTACAGCACCTTTGTTCTGCCCAATTGCCCTGTTGTGGCCCATCTCATAAGGGCTGCCTACCAATTCCCCCACCGGGAGCAAAAGGTTTCTATGCACGGTCTTTGTCTGCCCTGGACCCTCTTCAGGTTTGATCTTGTAGACCGGCAGGTCTCCTAGCTTTTCCATCACCAAGTAAGGTATTGCCTTCCATCTGTCAGCTATCTTGTGTTTGCCAGCAATACCCAAATTTCGCAGCAGGACTCTGTCCCCTGGCTGGAGCTCAGCATCATATCGATGTTTGTTACGATCTGCATTCTTCTGAGCTGCAGATGCAGCTAAGTGGTAAGCATCCCGCAGCTTTTCTCGTAGTCGGGATACATATTGCTGATGGGTTTCATAGCTATCGCCATCCTCTGATACACCAAAGCACAGGTCTATGGGTAATCTTGGTTCTCGCCCAAACATCAAGAGATATGGGGTGACTCCCGTAGCATCATTCTTGGTGGCGTTGTAGGCGTGCACCAGAAATGCAACATGTTGGCTCCAGGTTGCCTTCTGCTCTGGCCGCAAAGTCCCTAACATATCTAACAGGGTTCGTTGAACCTCTCTGGCTGAGGGTCACCCTGCGGGTGATAAGGCGTTGTCCTCGACTTTTAATTCCTGCTATCCTCAGCACCTCCTTCAGAAGGTGACTCTCAAAGTCTCGTCCTGATCCGAGTGTATCCGGGCTGGGAATCCATAAACTGAGAAATATTTTTCCCAAAGTACCCGGCGACAGTGGTGGCCCTCTGATCACGTGTGGGATATGCCTGCGCATATCGTGCATAATGGTCGGTCACGACCAGAATGTTCCCAATATTCCTCTTGTCCAGTTCTAAAGACAAGAAATCAATGCAAACCAGCTCCAGAGGTTTGTTGCTGGTAATGTTCTTCAGATATGCAGCCCTCGTGGGCAGAGTTTTCCTTTGAACACATCGGCGCAGGTCTCACATTTCCTGCGAACATCTTCAGCCATCCGGGGCCAATAGAACCTACGATAAGTTCCAGGGTCCTCTCCATCCCTAAATGTCCAAAGTCATCATGCAGGGCCCTCATGGCCAGGCCTCTGTACTCTTTTGGCAGCACTAGTTGGTTCCGTTGCCTTTGTAGAGGGTCTGTGGTCACACGGTGTAGCACTCCTGAATCAGTTTTAGCTTGGTCCATTCTCTCAATAGTAGTTTGCCCTCTGGGGTAGGTGGGACAACCGCAGCTGGGCCTCGCCTCCCTTTTGGCAAGTAGCGTATCACGAATGTCAATATCTTGCAGCTGGGCTTCCTGCCAGTCAGCCGCATTGAGCACGGGCAAGGGAGATTGGTCCAAAGCAATATAGTTCACTGAAGCAGAAGGCACGCATTCAGGGGGCAGTCCCAAAGCTTCAGCAACGCATCCATGAAGGCTCTCATGGGCCTCTGGCTCTCGGCGACTCACACTGCAAATAGCTCTCACTCCATCCGTGGGTATCACAGCAACTCCTGGTGCTTGTGGACGCCTGGACAATGCATCTGCATCTACATTGCTTCTCCTGATCGGTATTGAATGCTGAAGTCATAGCTAGCCAAAGCGCCACCCATCTTTGCCCTGTAGCATCCAGTTTAGCACTTGTTAACACATAAGTCAGTGGGTTGTTGTCTGTCCACACCTGGAACTGAGCACCATACAAGTAGTCTCGAAATTTCTCAGTGATGGCCCATTTCAAGGCCAAGAACTCCAGCTTGTGGGTGGGATAGCGTGTTTCACTATCAGACAGTCCTCGGCTGGCAAAGGCTACAGGTTTACGCGTGCCTTCCGCCTCCTGGTACAGTACTGCTCCCAGACCCTCCAAACTGGCATCTGTATGCAGGATAAATGGTTTGCTTGGGTCAGCAAAGACTAGGACAGGGGCATGAGTTAGGCAAGTAATGATTTCTCGAAAAGCCTTTTCACATCTCTCATTCCACCGTGGCCCAAAGGGTTCAAGGGGCCATAGTGTCTCTGCACGGAAGGCCTTTTATTCCTGGTCTTAGATTTGTTCTTGCTGGACTGATATCCCTGGTAAGATCATTGAGGGGTTTTACAATTGTAGCATAGTTTTTTACAAATCTGCGGTAGTAGCCACTAAACCCAAGGAAAGTCTTGAGTTCTCTGTAGTTGCTTGGACGTGGCCATGTAGTGAGGGCTTCTATTTTATCAGGATCAGTACTCACACCCTCTTGGGACACGATGTGGCCCACATACTTCACTGAGGTCCTGCAGAACTGGCATTTGTCAATTGAAAGCTTCAAACCATAATCCTCCAACCTATCAAGCACTTTAAGAAGTCTTTCTTCATGCTCTTCCAAAGTTCTTCCAAACACAATCAGGTCATCCAAATAAACTAACACTTGCAGTAAATTCATGTCTCCCACAACTTTCTCCATAAGACGTTGAAATGTGGCAGGTGCTCCAGAAATCCCTTGGGGCATGCGTTCGAACTGATAAAACCCTAATGGGCAGATGAAGGCTGTCTTCTCCTTATCTTCTTCACCCAGAGGATCTGGTAGTATCCACTCCAGATCCAACACAGAGAACCACTGGCTTCCCAGTAAACAGTCTAAAGCATCTTGGACTCGAGGCATTGTGTACTGATCAACCACTGTGGTTCAGGGTGCGGTAGTCAATACACATCCGGATTTTCCCATTCTATTTACGGACCACCACAATGGGTGAGGCGTATGAGCTGCGGGACTCTGTAATGATGCCATTTGCAGCCAGCTCTTGAAGATGTTGTCGCACATCTTCCATCTCGGAGAGAGCAAGCCTCCTAGATCTCTCTCGGAAAGGTCGAGTAATGTAGTCTGATGTTGTGCTCTACTCCTTTTGCACATCCCACATCCCACTCATGCAGTGAGAACACCTTGGGTCTTTCACAAAGTTTCCTCCTCAGACGATCTTTCCACTCCTCCGACAATGGTGAATCTCCAAAGTCAAACTTTGCTGGGTCTATTGTCGGAACTTGAGTCTCGCACTGGGGTTTCACAATTGATTCAGGCTCGAAGAGGTCTGCTATCTTTTGTCCTTGCTTCACAACAACATCTCGACTTGTTTCATTAGCAATCAGTATAGTCACCTTTTCCTGGGCTTCAGCAGGTAGGGTTATGACTCCACTGGGGACCAGCACTCCTTCCGGGAGCTCTCCTTCAACTGGCTGCTCTATCATTGCTAATGTCCCTTTACTGCCTTTCAGCCTGGTACTCATGACAAGCACCTCTTGCTCTGTCCTTGCGGGCACTACTAAGGGGGTTGTGCCCATGTACTTCAGTGCCCCAATCGGTAGCTCAGATGTCTCCGTTTTAGCACTCTCAATCTTCCTATAGGCTTCAGCACAAAGCGTATGGATCATCAGGGTACTCAGGTACTGGTCCCCAGCCCGTCGTCTGCAGTAATCCGCGAGCACCTTGAAGAGACTGGAGTTGGTCCCTATCAGCACAGACACATCAGAGGTCCCTTTAGGGTCAGGGCATATTAAGGCAGCTGTGTCTACCTCTTCCGTTACCCCAGCAACCTCCTCTGGGAATTCCAGGTGCACTATGACATACCCTTGGTAGGGGTATTCATCCATGCTGAGGCCACACAGACCAATGCCAGTCAGTGGCTGTATAGGCAGGTGCCTAAGCATCTGTTGGTAGAATGACTGAAATATAATAGTCACTTGAGATCCAGTGTCAAGCACGGCTTTACACTCCACCCCTTCAATCCTCACCATGACCTCTGCTCTATCAGTCCTGCAGGGATCCCAGCTGGACGGTCTCTTTGGGGAATCTTCAAATCCTGTAGGTCTAGGTGGTCTCTGTCCCCAGACCTTCTGGCCACTACTGGGTCTCTCCCAACTGCTCCTCAGCACTAAGGAGGGTTCTCTTCCTTATGGCAGTTAGTAGCACTGTGCCCATCCTGACCACACCGATAGCAAAAGAATTGCCCTTTGGTGGGACAGTGGCTCTAGATACTGACTTCTCCATTGTCACAGTCTGAGGCTCCTTATTCCTGGAAATCTTAGCTCGGTCAACGGTGCTTTGCAGCTCAGCTATCCGTTCTGTCAGGACCTGCATTTGTTGGGCAAGTTCCTCTGTAGTGCTCACCATCAGTACACTGGCCATTTGCAGTGGCGTTGTGCTGGCTGGTTCCAATGTTTGGGCTTCCCAACACTCGCTGGCAGCCTGCCTTTCTTCCTCTTCCTGACCTCCTTTATCAGCTGGGAGTAACTTGGGGGATGATCCTGCCGTTCTCTTAGTCGGAGATGAAGTAGGATCGGGTTCTGATACCGAGTCCCTCTTACAACTTGAGCCAGTCTGGTCTGATCCATCTGCTCAGCAGTCACTGCTCCCCTCATAACAGCTCTCTGAAGCAGTCTCTCCAGCCTCTGTATATAGGCTGAAATTTTCTCACCCCTTTCCTGTCGGGAATCAAGGAATTTACAGTAACTGTCTTCAGGGCTCTCGCTCCCAAAGGTATTATCAAGGGCCTCTAGGCAGTCCTTCACACTGACCTTAGGGTCAATGAGCTTCAGGGTGCAGTACATCTAATGCTGGGCCACTAAGGCTCTCTATTAGACATCTTCGCTTTTCTACATCAGGTCCCACTCCGCAGCATTTCAGTGGTATGCTCCAACCAGGGTTCAAACTCCTCTTCCCAGCAAATAACCTTAACTTACGACAAGAGTTTGACGTAGCATAGGCCAACACAATCTTTTCCAATATATGCCCCAGTGCTTGTGCCCAATCATTGGCTGAGGCTGCCGCCCCTGAGCTAGGGGCTGCAGGACTGGGGCCCAACAAATCCAACATATTAGCCATTATACAAACAGTAATTCCTCAAAATATAAAGACAATTGTTTCCCAATACAGTGGAACACTCAACAGGTGCTTGGTACTGACCCAGGGATCCCGGACGAGCCCCAAAAATGTAACCCTTCTGCCCCTCTGAGTTGGCAGCAACAAGGGCCGGGTTCAGTATCCAGGGTTCCGTTTCAATAACACAATGCAAAACCGGCTCGAGCCCCACCCAGTGACCTGGGACAATTACCTACCACCCCGGCGCCTCTAGGAGGCAATACTTGCACGAAGTCTGAGTGTAGCAAAATCCTTTTAATAAAGGAGGAAACAATGTGGCATCACGTTGGAGAGACACCACAAACAGGACTATACACAAACCATAAGCAAAACCCACCTCCAAGTACATTTGGCACTGTCCTTAGGGTCTTAAGTTCAATCACCCCAAAGTCCAACAACCCAAAAGTCTCAGTCTCTGGTCAGTGCCACCCCAGAGTTCAAAAGTTTATCTGCAGAGTTTTACCCCAGCCTGGGTGGAAATGGGGGTCGCACACAGGGTGTTAAGGGACACCTTACGTGGGCCAGGGCCGACTGCCCGCTTCTCCGTGGAGTTCTGCTGCAGCCTTCACCACGACTGGCTCCACTCCACCAGCTGTGCCGCTCCTCCAGCAGACCCGTGAACCACGACAGCCGTCCCCCACAAACCGCTCCACACTGCTCACTGTTCCATGGGCTGCTCCAACGTGCTGCAGACTGCTCCGCTCTGCCAGCTGCTTGGTGATAGATCTTCAGGCTCTCCCACTACTTAACACAGCACTCAGTGATCTTAGCTTAGTAAGCTTAGCTCTTTTAGTGATTTCAGCTCCTAGTGATTTCCACTTGTAGTAGGAGAGCCCCACTGCCACATGGCCCAACGTGAATTCAGGTCAGCAACCTCTAGATGGACTCCTAAAGGATTCAAAATTAGCTCTGCTCTTTAACAGTGGAGAGAGGAGGAAGTGCAATTGGTGTTCCAGGCCCTCAAAAGGGGCCCATACCATCAGGTACACACACCAGTCCCCAGCCTCTCTCCCTTCACTGGGTTTTGGAACCCCTGTCCCTTGTCTGGCAAGTACTATTTAATGTAGGTTGAGTCATTTCTGTCATAAAGCAGTCTCATAGTTCCTCATTCACATAATTAAGGTAACAGCCCCTTTTTTTCCTTCCTGCCCCAATAACAAAGAAATTGGGGATTCCACAGTGTGAAAATAACCTTCCCATGCTGCTGTGTGTTATGCTAAGTGAAGTGGGTTTACCAATGCAAATGCACATTCCTAAAATTCCTTTGCCCACTCCTCATAATGTACCACCAGATGTCAGGGTAGGGCTCATCCTGACTCTGCTTACATAATCATATATTACAATCTATCCATAAAAAGGTGGCCCAGTTTACTCTTCAAGGGTAACTTTAATATCCCTTTATGCATCCTACATCATCCAACTGTAGATGCTTACAAAAACCTCAAAACCAAAAACAATTACAATTTAATATCCTTTTCCTTCACCAAAACCATAAGAAATAAATAGAAGGAAACAGTTTTTATATTGCACCTTTATAGCAGTGTGAAATGAATGTCATGGTCCTACATGTGTGTAAATTAGGAGTGCCCGTGACTGAAGTTATACACGCATAACTATTTGAAGGATTGAAGCCTTAGTACTGAAGTAACGGTATCTTGGAAACTTGGAAAACACAATTGTCCATGATGTTAATGAGCTGTGTGTGTTTTACAGAATGCATTTATGCAAGAAAAATGTATCAGCTAGAAAATAAGTAAGCTGCTCCTTGGATTGTGCAACTGAATGACACTAGCCAATATCTCTGGTCCCAGACACAACCCTAGGAACCTCTGTCTTGCAGTTATGCCCGCTGGATGCTGCGAGCTTATATGAGTTTGAAAGAAATTGATATGTACCAGGTCTGTTATCCCAAGGGGAGCATCTGACACGCTTCAAACTAAATGCACTGCTTCTGGTAGAATAAACAAACAGATTTATTAACTATAAAGATAGATTTTAAGTGATTATAAGTCAAAGCATAACAAGTCAGATTTAGTCAAATGAAATAAAAGCAAAACGCATTCTAAGCTGATCTTAACACTTCCAGTGCCCTTACAAACTTAGATGCTTCTCACCACAGGCTGGCTGGTTGCTCTTCAACCAGGCTCTCCCCTTTGATCAGCACTTTAGTTGCTTGATGTGGTGGTGTCTGTAGATGTAGGTGGAAGAGAGAGAGGAAGAGCATGGCAGACATCTTTTCCTTTTATCTTGTCCTTTCCTCCCTCTTGGCTTTACCGCCTCCCCGCCGAGTCAGGTGAGCATTACTGAGTCTCTCCAAGCAAGGTTGAGCAATTCTCCTGGTGTGGCCTCATGCAGGTGAGTCATTGCGTTGTAGCTCCCTTGCTGGACAATGGCTGTTGATGGGTTGTTTGACACCCCACCCGGGCGTTGGTTACTTTCCTTGCTGTTGCCTCTGGGGAGCTAATAGCTGGCTGATTTTCCCCAATTTACAGCATGTTTTAGTGACAACCATACTATACAATTCCCATAACTTCATATGCATTAGTGATACACACATATGGATAGATAAATGACTTTCAGCAGATCATAACCTTTTTCCCTGATACCTTACAAGGCATGCTTTATACGTAAGATCACAATGATATGAAAATGAGGAATATGGGGGTTACAGCACACTCTCCCAAGGTATAGAATGTCACAGCTATAGTGTACAATAATCACCCATTATGGAATTTGACAAGATCTAACACCTATATTCTTGAGAAAAGAGCTAAAATATCTTTATTAATAAAGGGGTAAAGAGCTCAGATTTTACATGTCCCCCTGAAAGACTATTCTTTTCTTTTTCTGTTTGTAGCTGCTGGCCAAGTCCCACAGAAGCTGTGCAGCAAATTCCAAAGCAAACAGATTCTTCGGAGCAAAGAACCTTTAATTAGCATTTTTACTCCATATTTCCTTTCTGTCTTTAAGCCTTAATAGAGTTAGTTGCTAACGTGGTGAAGCTACAGCAATAATCACAGCCCACAAAATTTGGAAGAAAAACTATGTTCTTTTGCAGTTCCTCAGACTAGTCACCTTAGAAAAGGTCATTGACGTGGCAGTGACTACTGTACCCTTTTCGGGGACTATATATTTTATTTATCTTTTCTTCAGTCAATGAAGGAGTCCAGCTAAGGCAAAACCTTGAGCTCAGGGAGAAATTAAATGTCCAGTATGCCTAGTTCCACTCATCTCCCATATAATTAGCATTTAGCACCCAGTATCAATCTTAGTACAATACTGGATGGAAGTGAGGGCAGTTTTTTTACATGGAAATCACTTGTGTAAGATTTAAGAACATGTAAGCCACGTCATGGCAGGAGGGAGGCGAGGTAGAAACTCCAGTTTTAGAGATACTCCTGAAGCAAAACCCCAGTTCTGAACTTCAGGGAGGTTCAGCTACGGATCTGAAATTTGAGGCTTGCCCCTATCTCTTATAATGGGATGTTTGCACCTTTCCCATGTTAACCCTCTGCCCTGCAACAAAGACCAGAGTTTCCTGCCATGAATGCAGGATAGTAGGGCTGGACTGGATGTGAGGAATTAATTAGTTTCCATATCTTTGTACTATGAGGTGTTGGGGCTGAAACTGGCAGTCAGTATCTCTGGAAAGAGCTAGAGCTAAGTGGGGAACTAGAAGACAGATGTTCTATTCTCCTCTGAAATTTGGTTGCATTGAACTACACTTAAATATTTGTCTTTAGACTTGTCTGAAGTGAACTGTCTTGTACCTTTACTTTGAATTTTGTCAGAGAGAAGTCCTATTGTTGTGTTTGTCCTTTGTGGGGGGTGGCATTTTCTTAACAATAAAGCACATCTCAAAGATGTTTCAGCTACAAACAGATGTGTGCATAAACTTTTCCTGTTCCACCAGCCAGTTGCTTCCTTATAAAAGCTCAGATCTGCTACCTAACCGCACTTCCCTCCACACACCTAGGCTTTGTGGAAGTTTGGGCTGGGATATGAATTGTTCAGCACCGACCTAGCTCTAATTAGTTCTAGTTCACTGACCTGCTGGTGACCTCAGACATGTCATTTCACCTGTCTGTGCCACTGTTTCCTCTCTCACTCTTTACCTGTATAGTCTGTTTTTAGACTGTGCGCTCTTTGGATGAAGGACTGTCTCTTACTATGTGTTTGTACAATGGCTAACACAATGGGGCCCTGAACCAAGTTGAGGCTTCTAGGTGCTACTGTAATATAACTAATTAATAATAATGAGCACAAGGGTATGAAGGACTGCACTGAGGGGCAAAGGTTACCTGGGCCAAGGCAACTGTTCCTGCATAACTACATGTACCAATTCTAGCTCAAACCACACGTGCAACATTTCCACTAATGAGCAGTGAATGAAGGTTTGTCTGTTTCTTCATCTAGTTCTGGTGCTTTGAGAAGACAGGGTGTTACAGCAGTTAAGGCATTGTGGGATACCTCCCAGAGGCCAATCATAGTGCTGTAATTGACCCAGGTGTCTACACTGGCACTGTGGTGCGGTACCTCTGGCACAGAAAGCTGTATGCCTCTCGGGTTGGTTTTTTTACAGTGATGCAAATGCTCCATTTCTGCGCACTAAGTAGTTTGGCAGTGTGTACACCTCAGGAGCTACAATGCAGAAAGCTGCTTTACTGTGCAGAAACTTGCCAGTGTAGACAAGGCCTAAGGTGCCCCGCCACTCAGTGAATTCACAAGCCTGAGTTACTTGCCAGTCTCCCTATGCATTCAATGCCTGGGGAGAGTTAGGTGGCTAAGAATGGGATTCACAGAAGCCAGCATGCTGACTGAGAAGCCACCTTAGTTAGTTATTAGTAAGGCTACATTTTAGTCATGGGTATTTTTCGTAAAATTAGGTCATGAGCCGTAAACAAAAATTCATGGGCCCGTGACCTGTCCATGACTTTTACTAAAAATACCTGCCCTGATTAAAACTTGGATGGGTGGCCATGGCCTGGGACCCCTGCTGGTGTTTGGGTGGGGAGGGAGGGTGTTGGCAAGGCTGGCAGGGGCTTCCTACACGGCTCTGCATTCCTGCAGCTTCTAGGGTGGAAGGCAGGAGCCAAGGCAGAAGCTCCGGTGCTCCCACCACCAGTGCCAGCTGCCACAGCTCCCATTGGCCGGGAACCACAGCCAGTGGGAGCTGTAGGGGTGAGGACTGCAGGCACAGGCAGAGCACAACACAGAGAGCCCCCCGCCCCTCCACTGTCTAGGAGCTGCAGTGGGGCCATGCCAGTGGGAGCCAGGAAGCCCCTCTACCCTGAGGTAAGCGCCCCCCTGCACTCCCCAACTCCCGTCCCTAGCCCTGAGCCCCCTCCCACACACCAAAACTGCTGCTGTTGGCCCAGGGGCTGCCCAGATTGGGCAGCCTCTGAGCCAGCCCCTGCAGAAGTCACGGAATCTGTTACCTCCATGACAGACTGGCAGCCTTAGTTATTAGGAAGTTGGACACCTAACTCTGGACTAGAGGAAGGTGTCTAGCTCTGCTCAGGATTCTCATTCATGAACCTCCTAGAGTTAGGTGCCTAAGCTAGGTCATTCCTTTCTCATGAAAAACTTGGGGGGGGGTCCCTTTATACCCAATAGCCCACTGGTTAGAGCACTCAACTGACAGAGGAGATCCAGATTCTAATTTCCACTCTGCCTGATTCGGAGTAGGGACTTGAACCCAGTTCTCCTACTTCCCAGGTGAGAGTCCTGACCACCTGGGTGGTGCTTGCTGAATTTCTCCTGTTGAAACTTCCATTTTGTATGAAATACTTAAGTAGTTACTAGACCAGAAATAGTGAGAATTACACTATAGCCCAGTGGCAAGGGCACTATCCTGGGAGGGAGGAGATTTGGGTTACAGTCCCTGCTCCAGGGACTAGTCAGGTAGTTCATACAATGTGGAATTGCTTCAATAGGAGAGATTCCCACCCCACAATACCCAATGCCCCAGGGGTTTGGGCACTTACATGGAAGGAGGAGACTAGGGTTTATGTCTCTGCTCTGAATCAGGCAGAGTGGGTATTTGAGTCTGAGTCTCCTAGCTGTGTGCCCTAACCACTAAGCTATTGGAGATAAAGGGAACATCTCTTCCTCCCCAGCTGTCTTTTTGTGCAGGTTAGATGTGCTCAGAACTTGGCTGCTGGGTTGGGCCCTCCAGCTGAGATAGGCAGGGGACTGTCTAGTTTGTGTGAATCCTGCTGGGTGTTAGCTAGGTCTGAGATAGGATTCCAAGCAGCTAGTGGGGGTCAGGACTTAGCAGCTGTGCCACAAGCAGAAATTTAGGTGCCTAAGGAACTTTACCAGTGGCAGCTTAGTTGCCTATTGAGTTAGGCAGCATCTGAGTGGTGATTTTGTGAATGCTAGTGGTGATGGAATTAGAAGAGGCTACACGGTTACTTTGCATAATCCCTGGTTTTATTTAATTTCTTGTTGTCAATCATTTTAGGAAGTGCAGGCAGTGGAGAGGAAGTGCCTGATTGCAGACAGTAACATGATGCAGCTACAGCAGCATGGCTGTTTTTCATCTGAAAGACAGTCAGGTAACCCCAGAAGAATTCATCACCAGAAGAAACTTTGTATGAGAAAAAAGAAAGGTGCCTCAGGTAATGTGGTGAGGAATGTCATAGACATGGCTATAAGTAAAATACTTGTGTGACTGAGTGAATGCTAAGCAATGCTCCTTACCATTAATAGTTGCCAAAGAGAAAAAATGTCATTTAGCATGAGCAGCAATTTAGTAGTCTGTAGTCTACAGCCAAGAGAACGTGACCCAAAATTACCCCCATACAAAGTGTAGGTTGGGGGTCATGTCCTTTTAGGGTACAGAGCAGAGGTTTCTCTTTCACGTTTTAGTTCAGGGTCCATTGTACGTGTTTGTAATGGGGAAATACCACAGATACAGTTGCCACAAATACAAACAGACCACAAAAATGCCAATACATTTTTAACTAAGGAGCTGAACTTTGGGGGCTTAACTGAACATCCAGCTTTTTTTATGCATAAGTGATAATTAGAAGGAAAAAAACTGATGTGGGTGGGGTAGTGACTCTGAGGGGTGCATTAAGGATGCCATAGCTATGGGGAGAAAGTAAATTTCTACCTGGCTAAAAAGTTCTAGAAGTTTTGAATGTAGGAAGTCAATGCTCTGCCGCTTATGTGTAGCCGCAAGAAAATGCAAACTATGGGGCAAATTCTATCCTGATTTACACCCAAAATAAAGCCACTGAGGTCAGTGAGATTGCACAGCACATAAATCAAAGCAGGATATGACTTCACTCCAACATAAATCTAGAGTAGCTCACTTAGGACAATGGAGTGACACACATGTAAGTGAGATTAGAATCAGGCTTCTAGTCCCTTTTATATCATATCATATATTATTAAATGTTATCATTTATGATTACAAGAGCTGGGCAAATAAAAGATTTTTTTTGTTTGTGGCAATAAAAAAATAAAAATGAATGTTTTAGAACTGAATTGTGCTGTTTTTAAAAAGAAAAGAAATAGATTATTCATTTTCCAGTCATGCCGTTTTGGACAGCAAAACAAGGATACATCATTAATTCCAACTTCAACTGTGGGTTGACAGTTGCTGAGAGGCTTTTGCTTCAGAGTGGGTTTCCGGTTTTAGAGTGAGTGTATTTGAACATCTGCTTGGGTGGGTGGCTGCTTTAGGGAGTGAAAATGAACGTTATTGATTAATTAAGCAATTGCCTTTATAGAGCATCTAAAGGGGTAGATTCCATTTCCTGTACAAAATACTGTGTGTTAAATTGAGTGCATTTGGAGCATGATTCAGTGGAAAACTGGAAAACAAAGCCCACTGCTTACCTCAAACAGGGAAAGAATGCTGTTGCTCCAAAAAAGCATGGAAAAAGCTGTGTTGGGATATACCTGGTATTTCAGAGTAGCATTATCAGAAGATAATTGCTAGATTCCATGGTGATGGGCACCACAGAAATATTTAAAATGAACACGATTCTTACTCAGGAGAGCATGATGGTATGTTTAAAACGCAGACAGTGAAGGACAGCAAAAAGAAAGCTGGATTTCCACTGTATGAATTTGTGTGTAAATCCACATCAGAATACTACAAAACACTGGCATAATTATGGACTTCAGGGGTCAAAATGCTGGACTTCAGGGGTCAAAATCTCAGTGGCTATCAGGAAGACTGAAGTTAGTCCTTCTAATTAATCTAAATAGTTCCATTTTGTTGTCATCAAAGTACTCTTTATTTTGGGTTTACTCTTGTGTAGAGGATATTTCCTGTCATGCTCTCCTGAAGTAGCCGGGCCCTTTAAATGTAAGAGCAATACTTGAGCGGCAGTCCTAATGTGGCCAGCTGAGAGAGTCTGTATCTCCTTTCAGTTGGTAAGTGGTTTTGCGATTATGTTTTCTCCAGCTTTTCTCTTGTTCCTGAGGAGGCATCACATTGTTCCATTGTTTCATTTTGGTGTGGATCTTCAAGAGTAATAGCCTGGAGTTAGCTGTTAGAGTAATGATAATGTCCAGGACCGAATTTAGGAAGTGCGGGGCCCAATTCAAACAGTTTTGACGGGGCCCTGGCAGGGATGACTTAAAAAAAAACAACACATGTAAAAAACCACATGGGGCTTGTATTCACCGGGTGGTGCTCTGAGTCTTTGGCGGCACTTCGGCGGAGGGTCCTTCACTCGCTCCAGGTCTTCAGCGGCACTGAAGGACCTGCTCCCGAAGTGTCGCCGAAGACCCAGAGTAAGCGAAGGACCCGCCGCTGAAGTGCCGTCGAAGACCCGAAGAGAGTGAGGGACCCGCCGCTGAAGTGCCGCTAAAGACCCAAAGCGCCGCCAGGTGAATAAAAATTAAAAAGGCGCCTCTAGCTAGGGAAGGGATTCTCACTGGGTGCAGGGCCCTCTTAGGCACGGGGCCCGATTCAGGGGAATTGGTAGGAATAAGCCTAAAGCCGGCCTTGCCTAACGGTAGGGCACTTGGTAGGGTTAGCATATTTCTGTGGTGCCCATCACCATGGAATCTAGCAATTATCTTCTGATAATGCTACTCTGAAATACCAGGTATATCCCAACACAGCTTTTTCCATTTTTTTTTTGCAACAACAGCATTCCTTCCTGTTTGAGGTAAGGGCTTTGTTTTTTTTTTTTTTTTTCATCTGAATCATGCTCAAATGCAACACACACAACAGTATGGATAGGACTTTCCACCCTAGGGTTAGGGTTCCTATGGATAGGGCACTTGGAGCTAGGG
Source organism: Mauremys reevesii (assembly GCF_016161935.1). Lineage (NCBI taxonomy): Eukaryota > Metazoa > Chordata > Testudines > Geoemydidae > Mauremys > Mauremys reevesii. The sequence goes on along the minus strand of NC_052629.1, from coordinate 32,434,836 downwards.
TTAGGGTTCCTATGGGTAGGGCTTCCTGCCCTAGAGTTAGGGATCCTAAGAGTAGGACACTTGGAGTTAGGGTTCCTATGGGTAGGGCTTCCCGCCCCAGGCTTAGGGTTCCTAAGGGTAGGGCACTTGGAGCTAGGGTTAGGATTCCTATGGGTAGGGCACGTGGAGCTAGGGTTAGGGTTCCCATCGGTAGGGCTTCCCGCCCTAGGATTAGGGTTCCTAAGGCTAGGGCACTTACAGCTAGGGTTAGGGCTTCCCGCCCTAGGGTTAGGGTTCCTAAGGGTAGGGCACTTGGAGCTAGGGTTAGGGTTCCAATGGGTAGGGCTTCCCGCCCTAGGGTTAGGGTTCCTATGGCTAGGGCACTTGGATCTAGGGTTAGGGTTCCTAAGGGTACGGCTTCCCGCCCTAGGGTTACGGTTCCTAAGGGTAGGGAACATGGAGCTAGGGTTAGGGTTCGTATGGGTAGGACTTCCCATCCTAGGGTTAGGGTTCCTATGGGTAGGGCGCCCTGCCCTAGGGTTAGGTTTCCTACGGATAGGGCACTTGGAGCTACGGTTAGCGTTCCTAAGGGTAGGGCACTTAGAGCTAGGGTTAGGGTTCCTATGGGTAGCGAGCCCTCGCCCTAGGGTTAGGGTTCCTATGGGTAGGACTTCTCGCCCTAGGGTTAGGGTTCCTATGGGTAGGGCATTTGGAGCTAGAGTTAGGGTTCCTATGGGTAGGACTTCCCACCCTAGGGTTAGGGTTCCTACGGGTAGGGCACATGGAGCTAGGGTTAGGGTTCCTATGGGTAGGGCTTCCAGCCCTAGGGTTAGAGTTCATAAGGGTAGGGTACTTGGAGTTAGAGTTAGGGTTCCTGAGGGTAGGAATTCGCGCCCTAGTGTTAGGGGTCCTACAGGTAGGGCACATGGAGCTAGGGTTAGGGTTTCTATGGGTAGGGCACTTGGAGCTAGGGTTATGGTTCCCATCGGTAGGGCGCCCTGCCCTAGGGTTTAGGTTCCTAGGGATAGAGCACTTGGAGCTAGAGTTAGGGTTTCTACGGGTAGGGCACCTAGCCCTAGGGTTAGGGTTCCTATGGCTGGGGCACTTGGAGCTAGGGTTAGGGTTCCTATGGGTAGGGCTTTCCGCCCCAGGCTTAGGGTTCCTAAGGGTACGGCACTTGGAGCTAGGGTTAGGATTCCTATGGGTAGGACTTCCCACCCTAGGGTTAGGGTTTGTAAATGTAGGGCACTTGGAGCTAGGGGAAGGGTTCCTTTGGGTAGGGCTTCCCGCCCTAGGGTTAGGGTTCCTAAGAGTAGGGTACTTGGAGTTAGGGTTAGCCTTCCGAAGGGTAGGACACTTGGAGTTAGGGTTAGGGTTCCTATGGGTAGGACTTCCCGCAATAGGGTTAGGGTTCCTATGGGTAGGGCTTCCCACCCCAGGCTTAGGGTTCCTAAGGGTAGGGCACATAGAGCTAGCCTTAGGGTTCCTATGGGTAGGGCTTCATGCCTAGGGTTCGGGTTCCTAAGTGTAGGGCACTTAAAGCTACGATTAGGATTCTTATGGGTAGGACTTCCCGCCCTAGGGTTAGCGTTCCTACGGGTAGGGCACTTAATGCTATGGTTAGGGTTACTATGGGTAGGGCTCTGCGCCCTAGGGTTAGGGTTCCTAAGGGTAGAGCACTTGGAGCTACGGTTAGGGTTCCTATGGGTAGGACTTCCCACCTTAGGGTTAGAGTTTCTAAGGGTAGGACACTTGGAGCTAAAATAAGGGTTCCTACGGGTAGGGCACTTGGAGCTAGGGTTAGGGTACCTATGAGTAGGGGACCCTAGGGTAGGGTTCCTATGGCTAGGGCACTGGGAGCTAAGGTTAGGGTTCCTATGGGTAAGGTTTCCCGCTGTAGGGTTAGGATTCCTAAGGGTAGGGCACATGGAGTTGGGTTAGGGCTCCTATGGATAGGGCTTCTCTCCCTAGGGTTAGGATTCCTATGAGTAGGTCACTTGAAGTTAGGGTTCCTAAGTGTAGGGCACTTGTAGCTAGGGTTAGGGTTCCTATAGGTTGGACACTTGGAGCTAGGGTTAGGGTTCCCATGGGTGCAGTTTCCCGCCCTAGGGTTAGGGTTTCTAAGGGTAGGGCACTTGCAGCTAGGGTTAGATCTCCTATGGGTAGGGCACCCCACACTACTATGGGTAGGGCACTTGGAGCTAGTGTTAGGGTTCCTATTGGTAGGGCGCCTCCTCCTATGGTTAGGGTTCCTATGGGTAAGGCACTTGGAGCTAGGGTTAGGGTTCCTATGGGTAGGTCACTTGGAGCTAGGTTTAGCGTTCCTATGGGTAGGGCACTTAGAGCTAGGGTTAGGGTTTCTAAGGGTAGGGCATTTGGAGCTAGGTTTAGGTTTCCTATGGGTAGGGCACCGCTCCGTAGGTTTAGGGTTCCTAAGGGTAGGGCACTTTGAGCTAGGGTTAGGGTTCCTGTGGGTAGGGCTTCCCGCCCTAGGGGTAAGGTTCCTAAGGGTAGGGGAGTTGGGGCTAGGGTTAGGTTCCTATGGCTAGGGCTCTTGGAGCTAGGGTTAGGGTTCCTTTGGCTAGGGCACTTGGAGCTAGGGTAGTGTCTGTTGTGTAGAAAACTCCTAGGTTTGTGTGGGAAAGCCTAGGGCTGAAGGAAAGCTGTGTCATATTTTGGTCCCTTTGCTTATGTGGAGAGGTGGGTAGGAGGGAGGTGTATGAAGAAAAGTGAAGTGTGGCATTTACTGCTTGCTTTTAAAGTTCATACATTAGTTTATGGATCCTAACTCTGGAACAGAACAATTTTGTGTCAATGCAACAGGGGCCTTCCCCACTGAATCAAAATTGAAACAATTTAGGACCAGACAGTCCTTTTTAGGCCCAAGCTTGGCCCACGCTCTCCATGTGGAAACGCTAGGCAGCATTGTGCTTCATGATTCCCCATCATGCAGGTCTCATGAGGTTTAAATAGTGAATGCTTGTGAAGTGCTCTGCAGTCCTCAGATGAAATGCCAAGTATTATTCCTCTTTTTATTTTTGAACAGAAACCCCAGTTGTTGTGCTTCCAAGCAGCATTTCTGAATATGTTGAGTATTTTTTTTCTCTCTGATTTACTTAGCATTTGTTAGCTTATTCTAACTTCTGCAAAAAGATATAACAGGCAAACAAAGCCATCTCTGGATTGCTGATGCCATGAAGAATAATTTAACAGCACCAGAGAATGCATTGCTACCCAGCACATCGGTAGCCATCATTCATCTTCTTCTCTTGCCAACTGAATGGTTACCACTTTGTCTTAAGCTACACTCCTCTCTGTGCCATTGTGAAAGTGTACAGTGGGTTAAGATTCAGGATCCAGAATATCACAGACCTTTTACATCACTGGCATATTATGGTCTGATATTAGCATTTCATTGTCTCACCACTTTCATCAGAAAAGCATGCATTGTGTAAATGCCAACTAAAAACTCTGGCACCTTTCATGCACTGAGCAGTATTTTTCTATCCTTTTTTAAAAAGATGTTTATGTTTATAAAATGTTATTGACATATAATATTTCAAGGATACTATTTGTTTATCTCTCAAGATTGTCATTTTAATATTATCTTTAATTGGTTTCCCTGCATTTTTGTAATAAAGTTAAAGACGTACCAATATATGGAAGACTGAAAGGTTTGCAGCCTTAGAAAAAGCAGACATTTTCCATTATTTTTCAGATCAACAAAACATCATTGAACATACAGTGTTTTTATTCATTAGTGAATTGTCAAATAGACAAAAAAAAATTTTTTAATGTGCCACTTTCTGCCCTTAAATGAAAAATGAGCCCTGATCAGATAGGGGTGTTTACCCCACTCTCCAAGTGAAATACATTTGGATTATTACATTCTGTCTATCTAAAGTTTTCCCTGTCTCTTTAATTGGCTATGTTCTAATTGGATATGTTGCCTTGTGAGTCTGGGTAAGAGAAGCATGCTGTGAAGATAATTCTGCCCCCCCTGCCAAACCAGGGATCGGGATACCAAGGAAGCTCCTGTAGAGGTCTAATGAGCAGGCTGCAGAATCTGGTCTGCCACCCTGTTAATCATCTGTCTGAGCCAGTTCCATGGATTTCAGCTCCCTGCTGCTTGTAAAAATGGAGAAGATTGTGGAGTGTTAACAGTTTACAAAATATATATCTGCTGCTATCAAATTTATTAAAATGCTCTGGGTAGAATAAATGTTCAGAAACTCCAGAAATCTTGCACTAGTATTACTGCTTGTGCATCACCTTTAAATATACTCTGTCTGCTCCAGTTACCAACTAGCACTTGCTTTGCAGGAGTTAGGGAAGGAGGTGATGGTATTCTGCTTAAGGAATCATTATTAGCTATCCCTTTGATCTCTCTCTCCTGGCACTGCAGCAGCCATTCCACTATATCATTATATTTTGTTTAGAGGCACTAGGGCAAATTCTGGTCTGTGACACCAATATAAAACTGGACTAACTCCATTTAGTGGAGTTACTCCAGATTTACATTGGTGTGAATGAGAATAGAATTAGGCCTCCTGAGCAGGCCAAAATCATGTTTGAGATAGACACAAAGCCCCAAATATTTTTTAAAAATAGGCTTTTCTGTGTCTTTTCCCTTCTACACCAACTAGATTTTGTTTGCTAACATGCTTGGAAAAGTGGGGGGGGGGGGGAGGAGGAGGAGGGGAGTGAGAGAGATGGAAGAAGGTCTCCTTCCAAAAGTTCCTAAAAGCTGGCAGTTCTGATGACAATTGAGGGTGAAAAATTCTGAAAAATGGTGTTTCAGAATTGTAGTGTATACTACAGTGTTTTTGCTGTCTGTGTTCTTCACTTTGGTAGTAGAGAGAGAGGAGAAGGCAGCAACCTTTCGGCAGTGGTTTGATTGAATAATGTACCAAACGGACATACCTGATTGTTGGATTACTTTAGGCACATGCCTCTTATATTTGTTCAACAAACACTTTTAGAAGTATACATACAGTCAAATAGTACAGTCTGATGCACAGAGATACCACGGTCCACAAGTGGAAGAATATTAGTGGTAAACTTTTATTACTACAAATGAAGAGGCACTTGCCTACTTAAACTTTAAAAATATGGAAGGTGGGAATGGCTAGTTGACTTGTGATATGTAACATGAGCTGCATACTTGTGTTGAGCATCATGACCTAAAAGAGCTAGTTTGCTCATCTTTAGACTTAACCAGGGTGTCTGCTATACTCTAGCACAGGGGTAGGCAACCTATGGCATGCGTGCCAAAGGCGGCACATAGCTGATTTTTTCAGTGGCACTCACACTGCTCTGGTCCTGGCTACCGGTCCGGGGGGCTCTGCATTTTAATTTAATTTTAAATAAGCTTCTTAAACATTTTAAAAACCTTATTTACTTTACATACAACAATAGTTTAGTTCTATATTATAGACTTATAGAAAGAAGCCTTCTAAAAATGTTAAAATGTATTACCGGCACGCGAAACCTTAAATTAGAGTGAATAAATGAAGACGTGGCACACCACTTCTGAAAGGTTGCCAACCCCTGCTCTAGCACAAAAGTACTGTACTGGTACCATCTAGACAGGCATGCAGAGATATGGATTCATTTCACTTCAGTTCCAGTCTGAAACCAAAGTGTTGCTGCTTTACCACAAAGTGTAAAAGAGCATTTTTAAATTTAATTATTTTTTGTTAATAGAACTGGAGTAAATCTCTGTACATACAGACTCATTCTATGTAGCCATCAACAGCTCCACAAAATTGCTCTCCTAGTATATTAGGTATTTCTAATGGGCATAGATACTAGGCACTTAACAATTACCTAGTACACTAGAACCAAATTTAAATAATCATAGTAATAATAATAATAAGAATTATTCCTATCTTAAAATTAGATTAGAAACAATTGCCATACCATTAGTTCCTATGTCATATAGTCATAGCTTCTCTTAGGTAAAGAGAGAACTCTAGAGTTCAGTGACACTATTGGAAGTGAGATTACTGAAAGTATTTCTTGTTATCAGGGTTCTCTTTAAGCAGTGGTGAGAGATCTCTAAGTTGTAGGTTTGAATTCCATGGGAATTGTAGCTGTCTACTCTAAACAAATCTTGATGGATCTTTGAAACAGCAAAATAAGAGAACATAATCTAATTACTCTGTTTAATCAACTGCAGTGTTTATGTGACTCTCACGCTGAAATATGAAATACCGAATTTTTCATTGTGGGCTAAACAGAAAAATAAGGTGGTGATTCTTAGCACACTGTGCCTTATAACTGCAGTACAATAGTAACTATTTTGAATATTTTAAAAAAATTGTAGTCTAAATTAGTTGAAATGCGGTAGGACATAACCGATGTGATATTTTCAGTGAGTTATCTTTTGGTAAATTTCATACTTTCCCACACAATTGAGCAAAATTAAAGAAAAATGTATACTTGCAAATTAAACCAAGTGACATAGCCTACAATACTCTGTTACATAATTGCAGCTTTTGACTTTCTCCACATAGGACCACATGGCTTAAAGAACTGGTAGTGAACTACAGACTAATTTAATTTGCAAACTGAATACCATCAGATTAGGTCTGAATAAAGACTGGGAATGGTTGGGTCATTACAAAATCTAAACTTAATTTCCCCAATACTAATTTCTCCCTACTATTACTCACACCTTCTTGTCAACTGTCTGTAATGGGTCACTCTCTTACCACTTCAAAAGTTATTTTTCCTTCCTTGGTATCCTGCTGTTAATTGATTTATCTTGTTAGACTGACCTCACAGTTGGTAAAGCAACCCCCATCCTTTAATGTATTTATACCTGCTCCTGTATTTTTCACTCCATGCATCTGATGAAGTGGGTTCTAGCCCATGAAAGCTTATGCCCAAATAAATTTGTTAGGTCTGGTCTACAAAGGGCGGGGGGAATCGATGTAAGATACGCAACGTCAGCTACGAGAATAGAGTAGCTGAAGTCGACGTATCTTAGATCGACTTAGATTGACTTACTTTGCATCCTCGCAGCACGGGATCGACGGCTGCCGCTCCCCTGTCGACTCCGCTTCCACCTCTCGCCCTGGTGGAGTTCTGGAGTCGATGGGGAGAGCTTTCGGGGATCGATGTATCGCGTCTAGACGAGACGCGATACATCGATCCCCGATAGATCGATCACTACCCACCGATCCGGTGGGTAGTGTAGACATACCCCTGGTCTCTAAGGTGCCACAAGGACTCCTCGTTGTTTTTGCTGATACAGACTAACACGGCTACCACTCTAAAACAGACTAGCTTGCAACCTCTAGGCCACTGGTATGAATGCCTAGTTTAGTAGAAAATGGACAAAGTCATTACCACCTGACATCTGTTAGGTGGCTTACAAAAATGAGAAGGAGGGCTCTAGATGAGGTAACATAACCTGCCTTAGCTCTATATGCACTCATTATTAAAGGCACTTCTAAAAGCATCCTTCAAACTTCTACCTTTGTTGCTGTTTTGTGGGACCAACAGGAATGGTTTTGATTAGGCTGGGACATTGCCTCACGTGGATCCTGCATGTGGCAGTTTGTCCATCAAATTTTCAGCTCTGAATGGGGGAAAGATTTGGGATGAAGCTACGTTTATTCTACTGTGAATATTTTCATTTTGTGTGTGAGGTGTTGCCCCACTGTGGAATTTCCAGTTGTCTAAAAGTGAATTGTGACCCAGATTTAGGAACTCATAACAATGGACAAACTAAGAGCCTACCTGGGAGGGGGGGAATGCAAGCTGGATATAAACACATGGCTTTCTTTTTTTGTTCACAGATTACAGTTTAAAACTATGTATTTCTGTGCTATTTTATTAACATTCTTTTGATTGTATTTTGATGCTCTTGCATTCACTTGACAGATCCATATTACATGCTTTTCCACCTTCAGGGTAAATTGTTTCCAACTTCTAGCTCTCTCTCATATATAGGTACCTGAAAAATTAAAACTTTTTAAAATAGTTAAGCTTTTGTGCTGTATAATAGAGTTACATGCCTCAGGTCATATAGGTGCAGTGTAAGCAAAAGCTGATCTCCACCAATCGCTTTGCAGCACCTGACTATCCAACCACACTTTAATGAAAACTGTTAAACGTGAATATGTTATTGAATGAATTTTGGTGTAAATGGAGAAAAAGCCCCAAACTGTACTATATTATGTATTGCTCACAGAAAGGAATAAGAAATGCTCACTATGTCCACAAATCAAGACAGACTTTTAAAGGAAGAGTCAACATTTGCAGTCCGTGCTTAAGCAAAACTCCCATTAATTTGAAAAGGATTCCTGCTCCAGTAAGGGTTATAGAATGTGGTAGCAAAAAAATAAGAGCCTTTGCAAAACTTTGGTAGTTTGGGAGTAATATTTCTATTTACCGGTACTACCTTTTTTCTAAAGTATTTTTCTGCTTGAACTGAGAGAGCTCTCCTTCACAACACAGCCCACATAGCCTACTTTAGAAACAACCCATTAACACTGTCCCTAAGAGATTGTATTGACTGTTTTCAACTGCTTATCTTCACATCATTGCTGAGATCTGTCTCTCACCTCAAAACGTACTAAAATAACTGCAGTGACTGTTATAAATAGATCAAGAAACAAAGAGCTCTTCTAAAATAAGGGAGCATCACGAATTATTGCAGAGCTCATTTATCTCCAGCAGCATCAACAGGTAATTCAGCTGCCCCTATGCTCAGCAGTTGGCAGAAGCACTGCTGTCAGGACTAGAGCTGAGTAGGAATTTTTCTATTAAATGCTCTTTTGTCAGAAAATGCTGATTTGCCAAAACCAAAGACTTGCTGGAATGTACCAGTTTTGACAAATTTTCATTAGAAAAGAGTTCTCGGGTGCAGGATGAACTTTCTGCTAAAAAAAATAAAACTCTGTAACCCACGTACTCTGTAATAGCCATAGCTTAGTTATTAGCCTGTTCTGAATTGGGTATAGCAGGGACTTGAACCTAGGGCTCCCACATCCCAGAGGAGTCCCATAGTTGCTGGATTATTAGCTACTCTGGGAGAAATTCCTTTTTCATGAAAATTTCAGAAAGTTTCAGTTTCATATAGATGTGGAACAGGAAAGTGTTTGAAATCTTGAAAATTTTTGCCAGACAGGAAAGCCATTTGCTGCCCTGCTCTATACTGGTGCCGCTTGTTCACGTAGTACTTCTAAAGCAGAGGTTTTCAAAATGTGGGGCATGGAGGAACATTCCAGGGGGGCGGCTCAGGGAGGCAACGCCAGCTCCACTCCCTGACTCACCTCAGTGGGTCACCGAGCCTGTCTGGGTTGGGGGGAGTGCAATCAAAAATTGTATCTCAAATGGGAGGAGCTCAGTTCAAAACTTTTTTGGGGCAACCCTCTTAGATGAGTTGGGATAGAGGGGGTGCTCCGTCTCCGAGCCCTGCCACACGGGGCAGACCCGAGCCGCCTGGTGTCACTGCTTGCCCCTCTGAACGTTCCTCTGTGCCCCCCTACTGGGGCATGCCCCACAGTTTGGAAACCTCTAGAAGCTGTTGCTAAATGGAAGGCAGAAATCTTGGGGGTCATTTGACCCAATGTGCCCCCCATGTCGCCTCTGCCTAGCTCAGATGGGGGTACACAGTAAACTACATTATTTGTAAAGGGGTACGCAGCCTAAAAAGTTTGTAAACGACTATTCTAAAGAATTCCGCCATATCATGTTATCATTGAAACAGAGGAAACACTTCACAGTTCAAACTAAGACACAGAGTAAATTTATTACCTAGGCAAAAAGACATCAAACATATGCTAATACTTTATATTCCCTGTGCAGCAAATTGATTACTACACAAACATAATGGCTGGTCTTTTTCACTGCTCTTTCACACTGGAGGAATGCAAGAGGGTAAGCCAGGACATTAAGTGGATTCTCTTGTAACGTGAAACTCAGATATAGCATGCATATGAGCAAAGCATTTGCGTATGGCTCATCATGAATAATTCTGCAAAGATGATCATACTTCATTATTGATGGAAAGATGATACAGCTCCTCAGTCACACTGAAACAGCTCTCCTAATGGCTTGCATTATTTCATACATAAGGCATCCAGACTATGTTGTTAGCAGACAGCTCTGCCTTATTAGGATGAGACAGAGTTCTTTTCACAGAGACACCTTTTCCTATGTTGCAGGAGAGACTGATGGATAGTTAGCAAACTAAACCAAATCTCACTTTTTTCTACCAAATTGGTTATACAGTTACAGTATGAACTGTAATCTGCTTCCAGTAAGATATAGGCTGCCATTTCTTTAGGTATAATTGTTTTCCTTCCATCTCAACTCCAGTTCATTGCCATCTATGGAGGAATAGTTACACTGAGGGTACGTCTACACTACAGGATTATTCCGATTTTACATAAACCGGTTTAGTAAAACAGATTGTATAAAGTCAAGTGCACGCGGCCACACTAAGCACATTAATTCGGTGGTGTGCGTCCATGGTCCGAGGCTAGCATCGATTTCTGGAGCGTTGCACTCTGGGTAGCTATTCCGTAGCTATCCCATAGTTCCCACAGTCTCCCCCGCCCCTTGGAATTCTGGGTTGAGATCCCAGTGCCTGATGGGGCAAAAATCATTGTCGCGGGTGGTTCTGGGTAAATGTTGTCAGTCATTCCTTCCTCTGGAAAAGCAACGGCAGACAATCATTTCATGCCCTTTTTCCCTGGATTGCCCTGGCAGACGCCATAGCATGGCAACCATGGAGCCTGTTTTGCCTTTTGTCACTGTCACTGTATGTGGACTGGATGCTGCTGACAGAGGCGATACAGCAGCGCTACACAGCAGCATTCATTTGCTTTTGCATGATAGCAGAGACGGTTATCAGTCGTTCTGTACCGTCTGCTGCCATTGTAAATTGGCAATGAGATGACGGTTATCAGTCGTTCTGTACTGTCTGCTGCTGTCATGGGTGCCCCTGGCTGAGGTCGGCCGGGGGCGCAAAGACAAAAATGGGAATGACTCCCCAAGTCAATCCCTCCTTTATGGTATCTAAAAATAGAATCAGTCCTGCCTAGAATATGGGGCAAGTGTACTAGAGACCCAGTGTATCAGAGAACCCGAGAGCACAGCCGCTCCATGTCAGATCCTGCAGAAATGATGAGCTGCATGCCATTCATAGGGGGTGCCCCTGCAACAACCCCACCTGTTGCTTCCCTCCTCCCCCAGCCTTCCTGGGCTACCGTTGCAGTGTCCCCCCATTTGTGTGATGAAGTAATAAAGAATGCAGGAATAAGAAACAGTGACTTGTTAGTGAGATAAAATGAGGGGAAGGCAGCCTCCAGCTGCTATGATAGTCCAGACAGGACATTAAGCAGTGTGGGGGAGAGGAGCCCAGCATCCTGCTGCTATGATAGTCCAGGCAGTACAGAATCTTTTCTTTACACATGAAGGGCGGGGGCTGATGGAGCTCAGCCCCCAGTTGCTATGATGAAGACGGTTACCAGACATTCTGTACCATCTACTGGGAATGACCGGGAGTCATTCCTATTTTTACCCAGGCGCCCCCGGCTGACCTCACCTGAGGCCAGCCAGGAGCACTCATGGGCTGATGATGACGATGGATAGCAGTCATATTGTACCATCTGCCACCAGGGAGGGGCGGGAGAGGATGCTGCAGTTCACTGCCGCAGCATCGCGTCTACCAGCAGCATTCAGTAGACATAGGGTGACATTTAAAAAAGTCAAGAGAGGATTTTTTTTCCCTTTTCCTTCTGTGGGTGGGGGGTAAATTGACGAGCTATGCCCTGAACCACCCCGGACAATGTGTTTGACCCTACAGGCATTGGGAGCTCAGCCAAGAATGCAAATGCTTTTCGGAGACTGCAGGAACTGTGGGATAGCTTGAGTCCTCAGTCCCCCCTCCCTCCCTCCATGAGCGTCCATTTGATTCTTTGGCTTTCCGTTACGCTTGTCACGCAGCAGTGTGCTGAGTCCCTGCTGTGGCCTCTGTCTGGAGATTTTTTTAAAATGCTTTGGCATTTTGTCTTCTGTAATGGAGCTCTGATAGAACAGATTTGTCTGCCCATACAGCGATCACATCCGTACGGTCCAAGCTGGAGCTCTTTTTGGATTTGGGACTGCATCGCCACCCGTGCTGATTGGAGCTCCACGCTGGGCAAACAGGAAATTAAATTCAAAAGTTCGTGGGGCTTTTCCTGTCTACCTGGCCACTGCATCCGAGTTCAGATTGCTGTCCAGAGTGGTCACAGTGGTGCACTGTGGGATACCACCCGGAGGCCAATACCGTCGATTTGCGGCCACACTAACCCTAATCCGATATGGTAATACCGATATTAGCGCTACTCCTCTCGTTGGGGAGAAGTACAGAAACCGGTTTAAAGAGCCTTTTATATCGATATAAAGGGCCTCGTAGTGTGGATGGGTGCGGCGTTAAATCGGTTTAATGCTCCTAAAATCAGTTTAAACGCGTAGTGTAGACCAGGCCTTAGTGACATTATTTAGGTCTGCTTGAGCCTCTTCTTCACTAGAGAGAGGTTCTGCTTGAGTCTTTTATTCACTATCTGTTCTGCCATAAGAAGAACAAACTCTTTATCAGTGGGGTTTTCTCAAGCGACTTCAGTAGTATTGCTGTGCTACTTGGAACAGGCAATCTTGTGACATGATAGATATTCTGTATGCATGAAACTCAGCTCTGCAAGTAATCAGGAGTACAGTATAACATATAGCTTATATCAGCATTTTTCAAAGTTCGGGTCGCAACCCAGTACTGGGTCGCAGCATATCAGGCACTGGGTCACTCCAGTCAGCACAGCCAACCAGGACATTAAAAGTCCCATTGGTGGTGCTGCCCAGCTAAGGCAGGCTAGTGCCTATCTGTTCCAACACCACACTGCACCCCGGAAGCGGCCAGCAGCGGGTCCAGCTTCTAGGCGGGGGGGCCACGGGGCTCTGCACGCTGCCCCTACCCCGAGCACCAGCTCTGCACTCCCATTGGCCAGGAACAGGCCAATAGAAATGGGGGGCGTGGGAGTGGTGCCTGCAGGCAAGAGTTATGCGAAGCTGCTTGCGTGCCTCTGCCTAGGAGCCAGGCTTGCTGCTGGCCACTTCTGGGGTGCAGTGCGGTCTGCAGTGCCAGGACAGGTGGGAAGCCTGCCTCTGCACCCTGTGCCGCTGACCATGAGCTGCCAGAAGTAAATCTGTGCTCCAGCCCCGGGCCCCAATCCCCAGCCCTGAGCCCCCCTAAACCTGGAACCCCTTCCTGCACCCCAAATCCCTAATCTCTGGCCCCAGCCCAGAGCCCTGACCCTCTCCTATACCCCACCCCTGCCCCAGCCCAGAGCTCCCTCCCACACCCTGAATCCTTAATTCCTGGCCCCACCCTGCAGCCCTCATCCCGCACCCCAGCCCTCTGCCCCAGCCCTGAGAACCTCCCAAACCCTGCATTCCCCAGCTCCATTGGGTCGCAGGCATCAATAATTTTCTTCAACTGGGTCCCCAGAAAAAAAGTTTGAAAACCACTGGCCTATTCATTATTTCTGTATATGGAATGTATTTGCTTTTCAGTTTTGATGTTAAGCATGTGTCTCCTTTTTTTTGGCAGCTATGAATCTTGGACTTAAAAAAGCCTTAAATGATACAAATTCCAGGTTCCCAATTTACCAGATCAATCTAAAAAAGGTAACAATACATCAAAACAGTTCACAAAAATGAGTTGTGATCTGCTACAAATCTACTTTTGTTATTACCACTACCATAGCGGAGGGCTTCCATATACCGGGCTTCCATATCAGGAGAAAGATCCAGATGCACTCTTGGTCTCCAACTACGGATTGCCTAATACTTAGATCAGAAATTTAATGTCAGTAAGAGCTAATGGTGGATCCCTTAACTATCTGTGGATCTGTGCAACACGAAAATTCACCCTGGTATTGAAGTCAATGGAGCGACACCATGGATTATTTCAGTATAGGGCAAGCTGTTCAGATGGTGTTAAATGTCAGACCTCCACTGAAATCAGTCAGAGAGACTTCCCAGAGCAGCCAATAGTCCAGTGGTTAGGGCACTCAACATATAAGACACCCAGTTTCAAGTCCCCACTCTGCTTGATTTGGAGTGGGGACTTGAACCTGGAACTCCCATATCCCAGGTGGGTCTCTACTCTGGAGTGTTTTACAAAACTTTTTGAAAGGTCTGGTTTTAACCATCTTTTTGGGGGGAGGGGTGCAGGAGAGACAGATGGTGGAATTCTTGTTTTCCAGCCAGCCCTACGTAGAACATAAGTTTGAGTTGTTGTTGACCATGACTTTGTGGTCAACATCAATAGGAACAAGTCATGGAGAGTACAGCATCAGCTGGGCTGAGACCCACTCATTTCACATAGGCTTCCAAGCAGCTGTCAAATATCAACTTCCAACTACTTCTGAAATGAGCTAGAATTGAAACAATGCCCTAAATTGCTGATATTTTTCTCTAAAATACAAACAAAATGACAGTGCTGAAAGGATAAGTATCATTAGGTAAATTCCTTTCAGTCATTCTAATCACCATTTCTCATCACCTCAAAAACTAAACATTTCTTGAAACTATAATTGTATTCATTTGTTAAAGACAAATAAGTCAGTGATAGAATAAAGGTTACATATTTTTGAAGCCCCCACTGAATACAAAAAAATCTGAAACCTCTTTTGCAGTCGCTGTGTGAGTTGCCTCTTTTGCAGCCTCTTGGGATTCATCTTGGTGCTACAGCACTTAACTTCTTTTCTGAACTCTTTTTGTGGGGACTCATTTGGCAAATTGCCAGAGCAAAATAATGCCTTCCCAGACTCATAATCACAGGAGATGTTCTGTTGCTATGACCTTTTCACAGTTATTTTTTTATCTATACATTACTTTGTTACTTTACAGCTTTTGTTCTCTTAACTTTTCCCAGGGACATTCCATAGCAGGCTTTCACCAAGGTTAAAGAGAATTTGAAGTTACACCCATAACTTCCTTACATGGATTCCAAAGAGAATGCATAATCTGTTAATTTTTGGCTCACTCTGACATACTGTATCTTTGTGAGCTTCAATATTTTTTATATTAGCCACCAAACAAATGAACAGTGTATTGCATTTACTATTTAGAACTCTGTTAAGCATACGCAAAAGCACAAAGTCTGCCAATTGACTGTGATCCCATTTTAGATCAAGGATGTGCTTTTATTTAATAAAAGGTAAAAGAAACCCTCAAGCAGATAGTTCATGGGATTGTTCTACTAAAATCTTAAGCCCTGATCCTGCAAACATGACCATATGGATGGACCCCTGCACTCAAGGTGAGCCCCCCTGACTTCAATGGGACTCTGTATGGCACCAGGGGGGTTGTGTGGCTCATTCTCTTTGCAGGATTGAAGGCTTTAAGAAGAAAGAGTTGTGCCAATCATGACAAATATGGGGAGTAATACAGAGAGTAAAAGAGGAAAAATATGATGTTGAATAAAGGCAATATGGAGTTTTTCTACTTATTTAAAACTTTACCAACTACCAAATGCTTATTTCTGCACTGTAAAGTGTTTAGATTAACAATTACATTAGTGTAAAAAAAAAAGGTAAAAATACAGCTATTTGCTTCCAGTTCCAGTTAAGTTTGGTACACAGAACAAAGCTTCATACATTGTTACCATGCTGTGTGCAGAAAAGACGAAATATGCTTACAAACAAACTGATGCTTCATGGCAAACTTTGAATTCCTTTCCATTTAGAGACCTAACCCTTACTTATTTCCTGTATTTTTCTTCCCTAATTTTTTAATTGTTAGAGACACTTACATGAAAACAGGATTTTTATTATGAGTTCATCAGTAATAATCCTCTGGATGCTTTCATAAATGTAGAGGGGAGAAACTGGCTTCCTTTGTAAAGCCAGTTACAATGAAAAATTGGTTTAGTCTGAAAATGCCAAAGTTGCTATGAAAGTGAAAGAGAATATTTCTTTCAGGGTTGAAGAAAACTAATCAAACTGTTGCTGGGTTACAAATCATTTACAAAAATTACCCTGATAAATTTTGCCTCTCGTCTAACAATTGCCTCCCTCTAGTTCACAAATGGCCTTTTCATGCTTTCCATGTAATTACATTTTCCTTAAACTTATGCACCACATCTGTTTGAAGAAAGTAGTTTGTAAGTAAACAAAAATTTTTTTTCCTCATGTGGATAGTGTTAGGTCCACTTCTGCTCCGATTGATTTTAATGAGTTATGGGCTTGATCCTAATCCAGGGGTGGGCAAACATTTTGGCCCGAGGGCCACATCTGGGTATGGAAATTGTATGGTGGGCCATGAATGCTCACGAAATTGGGGGTTGGGTGCAGGAGGGGGTGAGGCCTCCGGCTGGAGGTGCAGGCTCTGTGCTGTATCCAGAAATGAGGAGTTTAGTGTGTGGGAAGGGGATCCGGGCTGGGGCAAGGGGATGAGGGCTCCGGCTGGGGTTGCAGGCTCTGGGGTGGGGCTGAGGGTGAGGGTTTGGGGGTGCAGGAGGGTGCTCTGGGCTGGGACCCAGGAGTTTGGAGGGCAGGAGGGGTATCACGGCTGGAGCAGGGGGTTGGGGCATGGGAGGGGGTCAGGCTCCGGGCGGTGCTTACCTCAAGCAGTTCCCAAAAGCAGCATCGTATCCCCCCTCCAGCTCCTACACGGAGGCGCAGCCAGGCAGCTCTGCATGCTGCCCCATCTGCAGGCGCTGCCCCTGCAGCTCCCATTGGCCATGGTTCCTGGCCAATGGGAGCTGCGGGGGCAGTGTGCGGAATCCTTTGGCTGCCCCTACATGTAGGAGCCAGAGTGGGGACATGACACTGCTTCCAGGAGCCAGGTGGAGCCACGGTACGTGTGGAGTGGGGCAAGCCCCAGACCCTGCTCTCCTGCTTGAGCGCTGGAATAAAATGTCTGAAAGGCCGGATGCGGCCCCCAGGCTGTAGTTTGCCCACCCCTGTCCTAATCTCATTAGTAGCCATGAGAAATGTTTGCCCTAGATTTCAGTGGGAAGCAGAGTTGGGCACAACACGCGTACGTGTGTGTATGACTATGTTGCTGTTTAGAAAGAACATAAAGGCGTTGTTCTATTAGACAGTTAACAGAGTTCTCCCTTTAGTCTGAGGCCTGTACTTATGGCGCTGAAGGGCCAGTATTCCAGTCTTGGCTCTGCAGAGGTGTAATTTATTATGGGGCTCAATCATTTTGGTATGTTTATTTTACACTTTCTACCAGTCTTGGGAGTAAAGGCAGGCTGAGTTGCACACAGTGGTAAACTCATGACTGGTTTAACTAGAACTTATATAGAACTCTCGCACCCTGCCAGATGTGCTTGAATGAGACAAGCATCTTAGCTACCTTTATCATCTTGGACAGTACTACTCATTCTTTCAATTTAATAATCAGGTGATCTCTCCATCCTACTTATTTTATTTAATAATCAGGTGATCTCTCCATCCCACTTATTTTATTTAATAATTAGGTGATCTCTCCATCCCACTTACCTAATTTAATAATTAGGTGATCTCTCCATCATATTTATTTAATATTTTAAATAAATTGTGTCTTCATTTACCATCATGCCGTTTTAAAAAAAAAATCTGTGAAATTCTCAACTACACAAACAAACAAAAACAACAACAACCACCCTGCCCTGGATAAGGTGGCTAAGTAGTATGAATGTCATTTCAGCATTTATAAAACTCAAGCTCTTAAAAGCATTTCAGTGAATTGTTAAGGTCACCATGAATTCTACACTGCGCCTGGGACAAGTAGCATTGTTTTTATCATGTGAGTAATGTAAGATTTATTAACTATTCCATTCTATGCTTGAATCTAGGTTTTGTAAATGATGTTGCAGTTGCTAAGTGACAATTCAGTAACTTACAACAGTTTTTGCTAAACAAAGTTTTTTGGGCTGTAATCACTTCCAGAATAGTCAGTTTGGGTGCCACAAACAGAACATGTGGATGAAATTTTTCCCTATGTAACTCCTACAAAGTCAGACAGGGGTTTGGCTTTATGACTTAATAAATGTTCTGTGAGCAGAAGCCAAAGATATATTAATATTTATTTTCTAGAGTTAAAGAAAACTAGATAATCCATGGCCTAAAAGTGAATGGTTATAAAGGTAGTGTCTGAATGAATAGTCTTATTCTTGAAGGAGGTTGTTTAGTTTGGAACTTACTGTGATTGATAGAAGGTCTCTGTCCCCAAGGGAGCTTCCAAATTTTGCACCACTATTTGTCTTAATATCTCCTGTTATAACCCAGCCCAGTCCCCCTCTTTGAGTGGACACCAGTCTGTTATGATTGGATCTGGATCTTTTTGCAGGTTTAGAACCAAGAGCTGTGGGGGCCCAGGGTCTCCAAAACTCCCTCATTGCTACCAAGAGAGACAAATGAAAAGGCACCTCACCAGTCTGGGATTCTCAGGTCCCACAGGAAGTCCTATCAGAATACCCAAGGGGCACTGCTACTTAAGCCAGGAAGTGAGCCAGATGGGCTGTCTGAATAACTGCACAGACTCTCTGTTGCTGCTGCATTGGACTCTGCTCTTTGCCTGGCCCCCACGATCTGCAGCCAACTTTTGCTCCCATTTCCTGCCTTGCTCCTGCATTGTGTTTGATCCTTGTCTCATCTTTGGTTTCTGCCCCTACGCCTCACTCCTGACCATCAGCTATCAATCCTAGCTCCAACCCCGGCTCTCGGCTTTGGGTATTCAGACTCTGACCCTTGGCTCCAGTTCCTGGCTCTGCCTCTGCTTGACTCTTGGCTTTGGCATCCAGTTTCTGAACCTCCGCTCCATTTCCTGACTCCTGCTTCAACTGCTAGGCCAGACTCCTGCTCTGACTGCTAGGCCAGACTGCCTGTGTCTTGATTCCTAACAGGATACAGCTACTGAATCCCATGTGCTTCTAAGTCCCCTGAATCTGGATAGTGACTGATCAGTGCTCCTAGCTCTGGGTCTCTCAAGCTCAATCCTAAGTGCAGAGCCAGTGTCTGACAGCCTTCTTGGGAAGTGGGACCCTGCAGTCCAGCCACCTAGAACCAGTGCCACAGCCCTCCCAAGCCCCCAAGTTGCTTAGATACACTCTGCCCTGTCCCCAACCCTCCCACCGAATCCAGTAGTTTTCTAGTTGCACTTTTCAGGGACAACGTGTCACAAAGCAAGGAAACACAGGCCTTGCAAAGGAATTTCTTATCCACAAACACTTTACTCTTAAAAAGCACAGAGAGTTAAAGATCTATAGAAAACAACAAACTCTTGAATGCAGTCCCTATCAGTATCATTTTATAAGCCATGTGAATCCTCAGGTTTGGCTATCTACCTTATGGGAGGCCAATTCCCTCTTACTTCCACTCTCTCCAGCTCGGTCTTCTCTTTCTGGCATTGAGGTGGAGTCCTTGACTTAGACAGCATTTCCCTTTTAAAAAACAGCCTCTGATCCTTTTCTACCCTGGAACTTCTGTTAGGGAACTTCCAGGCTACAAACCCCACTTAGGCTTCTGGGTAGATGACCAGTATAGACAATTACATTTCTGATGACAATAGATGCCTGTGTTGAATTGGAAAAGCAGTAGCAAAAACTTAGATGGATATATACTGAATAAATACACTTGGCCAATAGATGAAATAGGGTGTTGTATTTGAGACTGGAGTGGGAGACAAATGAAAGCATTTCCCCCTCTTCCCACAAAAACCATGAGCCAGTCATGTAGCGCTAACACAGTTCATCCAATGAGACAGACAAGAGTTTATGTGAAAAAACATTTGTAACTGGAACTAACAAAGTGTACACAACTACAAAGCTGTGTGTGGTTGACAGAGATTGCAATGAAGATGCAGACCAGTAAATACTGTAAATGCACTCAATGTATAAGAAAAAGGTGGTTCCATATAACAAGGAGAAAGTGGCTAAAATTCATCAGATAAACTTTTCACAATGAACAATTCAACTAGCTTTACTGGCTAAGATAGTTCTAATTAGATCGGCCCTGATCCAATTCCCATTGCTTCCAAAGGGTGTTGAATTTGGTCCTAAGTAATGGCCCTGAAAATCCAATATTGTCTCATTTCCATGTGCTCTGGCTTTCAGACAGGGTCCGATACCACATCCCTTACTCACTAATCTTTATGTGCATGGAATTGCAATGAAATCAATTAATGAGACTAAAAGTTTCAGGAGGGGCTTCTGTAAGTTTATAATAACAATAGTTTGCAATATTATCTAAAATTTTACTCCACACATAGCTTCATGAAAAACTCTTGTTTTAATACAGGTTCTGGAAGAAAACAATCTTACTTTAATGTACTTCATTATAATGCAAACAATATAGAATGTGTAGTCTAAAATAGCAGATAACACTGAGCAATCATCATTTGAGTTTTATGAAACAGCATTGAATCTAAATGTAAAGAGCAAAATGCAGCATTTAAAATACAGTGTTCATTTGTATGGTTCATAGTGAACACCTGAAGTTCTGTCTCTGCTGCCATTACCAGCTATTTTCCAAATTTTATGAGCTGAACATTTCACATCTCATTGAGATGAAATTAGACATGCAAAGTGTCAACACCAAGGCAAATGACTTCATTAGATTTTTTAAAATAACACTTTATAAGCAGATAGTACAAATGTGAAATCTAGAATCTTTTTTGGAGAAAAGGGTTTTAAAATGTCTTAAATATTTAACATTAAAAAGTAACTACCAGATTTGTACAGTAGGATTCAATAAACACTTAGCACATTTTTGAAATAGTTGACAAACATTTACTCAATGTTTATAACTAATCCACTTCTGAGGCCGGTAATCAGTACATATTCATTACACCCATTTTATAGATAGGAAAAATGAGGCAGAGAGATTAAGTGACTGTGACACAAGGTCAGAAAAGTAATTAAAGTAGGGAGTCAGAAGTAGAATTTTTGTGCTCTTAAGTCTCCCAATTGATTAATCTTGTAAAGGGCTGAGCCCCTTAATATGTCAACTCATGAGTCAAATAAATAGGGAGCTTGTGTACTAATAAAAGTTGCCATGCATAGTTTGTTATACATAAGGAGTAATTACTCTCCTTGACATTTAAAAAAAAATCAGTGTTTCTAAATACAATCTGTTGAAGGGAATGCTAAGGGTAATGCATACTTTAGTATGAAAATCAGTTGCAGGGTAAACCATTCAATACACAAAAAGAGAGACCCTTTGTGACAAGATCTCTGATACCATTGTAGTAGCAGATCTGTTGGGCAAATAGTTCTTTATTTTAAATCTTTACTGTCAGTTTTTAGTACATGCTTTTGTGCAATGCCTGAACCAAGTGACAGCGCTGTAGCCTGCTCCCCTTGGCTATTATAGTCCTTAGTAAAATTCAGTCTTGGCCTCTCATGCAATGAAAAAAGGAAATACTTAAAACAGTCTATTTTTATGTCACCATACTGGATCTGCTATCAAAGTTTCAGCATGCTATCATTCCTGTTGCTCAGGCCTGGTCTACACTAGGATCTTAAATCGAATTTAGCAGCGTTAATTCGAACCAATCGCTCAACCGTCCACACCAGGAAGCCATTTAATTCGAACTAGGGGGCTCCTTAGTTCGAATTTGGTACTCCACCCCGACAGGTGGAGTAACGCTAAATTTGCACTTGCTAGCTCGAATTAGGCTAGGTGTGGATGCAAATCGAACTTAGTAGCTCCGGGAGCTATCCCACAGTGCACCACTCTGTTGACGCTCTGGACAGCAGTCCGAGCTTGGATGTTCTGAGCAGCCACACAGGAAATGACCCGGGAAAATTTGAAATCCTTTTCCTGTCTGGACAGTTAGAATCTCATTTCTTGCTTTGACATCGGGGCGAGCTCCACGGCACCTGCAACGATGCAGAGCTCTCCAGCAGAGGAGTCAGCCCAATGCAAGAATAGAAAGAGATCCCCAGCATGGACAGACCGGGAAGTCCAGGATCTGATCGCTGTGTGGGGCGAGGAGTCTGTGCTGTCGGAGCTGCGCTCCAACAAGCGTAATGCAAAGACCTTCGAGAAGGTCTCCCAAGCCATGACACAGAAAGGATACAGCCGGGATGCGATGCAGTGCCGCGTGAAAGGACCTGAGGCAAGGCTATCAAAAAGTCAGAGCGGCAAACGGACGCTCCGGAGCACAGCCCCAGACATGCCGCTTCTACGAGGCACTGCATGCCATTCTCGGTGGGTCTGCCACCACTGTCCCACCAGTGACCGTGGCCTCAGTGGATGGCATAGTGAGCCAGGACAGTTCCTACTCGATGTTCGCCGATGGGGAAGACGACGAAGGGTCTGTGGAGGAAGGCGCAGGCGACAGCGAACACAATGCCGCTTTCCCTGACAGCCAGGATCTGTTCCTCACCCTCACAGAGATCCCCTACCAACCCTCACCGGCCATGAACCCGGACTCAGAGTCAGGGGAAGGATCAGGCGGTAAGTCGTATAAACAAGAAAATATTTATTTGTTCGAAAACATGTATACCAAAAATATAAATTCTATCTATAAATACTATATCTAAAAGTTTTTAAAGGGAAACTAAACGAACAGTAGGTCTACACAGATTGGGATGGAACAATAGTCCTCCATGGACAATTCCACAAATGCTTCAAACAGTTCCTCAAATACCCTCCGCAGGAGGTTTCGAGGAAGAGGTGCCTTATTTGGTCCTCCGGTGAAGCTCACTCTTCCACGCCACGACATCCTCAGATACAGGGGAACCATCGCCTCTACCAGCATGGCCGCGTAGGGTCCCGGTCGGTGAAGTGCTTCCCTTAACATCCTTTCTTTCTGCACTCGAGAGACACGCCTCAGGGTAATCTCGTTACTGAAGTGCTGCATCTAATTAGGGCAATTAGCGAATAGTTACTGTTCTTAATGGTTTACTTATACTTTGCATAACAAAGCCCCGTGCTTAGCAGCCACGTGCTGTAGGCCACACAGGAAAAGCATATATTGATCTTTCCCCTGCAGTGTCGGGAGTGGCTGCAAAAGGGTCATAGTATCTGATTTCCAGATTGCCTTTAGCATGACGGCACAGCTATCCGTTAACTGATAAGCATAATGTACTGTAAGGCTTACCAGGACTCTCTGCTAGTCGGATTCTGCTATCTCTCCCGACTTCTCCGCTCTCCTGTGCAATGGCGCAGCCAATCAGAGCGTAGGCCAAAATGTTGTGCTTCTCTGGAGACCACGTGACACTTGTTGTCCGGTACGGTCTTCTTCATAGAAATTGACTAGACAGTGTTCACTGTTCGCAAAAATGTATCTGTACAAGGAAATCACTAACTTTCCCCATCACACAGCTTCGGCTCCTTCCCGGACTGCCCCGGCATCCCCCTCGCAGAGACTGGCAATGATTAGACGGTGAAAGAAGACGACTAGGGACGACATGTTTGCTGAACTGATGGCCTGCTCCCGAGCAGAGGCTGCAGAGCAGAAACACTGGAGGGAGACCCTATGTGAGCAGCATCGCACACTCATGGAACGTGAGGATAGGTGGCGGCAGGAAGACCAGCAGACCACCCAAAGCGCTGCTTGGTCTCATGAAGGAACAAGCGGACACGCGCCGTCGCCTTGTTGATGTCCTGCAGGACCGCAGGCTGGAGGACAGGGCCCCCTGCAGTGTCTCTGCAATCGCCCTCCCCGCCAAGAAGTCCTGGCCCCCTCACCCAAAGTACAAGACGGAGGGGTGGTAGAGGCCGTGAGAACTGTCACTGAACCAGAGCAGAGCGGCCGTGTACCGCACTTCTCACGTTAGAAATTTGTAGAAGTGCTTCCCTTATAGGCTCAGCCAGTCCCAAATCCAAGGTTCATCCCCACTGTTTATTAGATTAATAAAAGATGTTTGCTGTTAATCACTGTTTCCGTCATGTCTTTCCTGTCAGAGGATTTTTCGGTGTATGGGGTGGACAGGGTTTCATACTTGCACGGTATAGCCTACAGTACCAGGGTACAGACTTGGGAAAGGATCAACTGCGGGGCACACACACACTGCAGTCAGTAGGCACCAGGGTCATTCTGTGTTGTGTATGCTGCCCCTGATCATTTCGTAATGTGTATGCTTGTCCAGGGTCCTAGCGCCTGCCACGCCATTACTGTGAAGGCAGGCTGCCCTTACGATGCACTTGCAGCGGATCCACGAGCCTATCCGCTGCCCTGAGCCCCAACAAGAGCCCTCATCCACGGACAGATAGTCACCCTTCTCCCACACCCATCACCCCTTCCCACGCAGAAACCCGCAGCCCACTGCCGTCATCCAAACCCCTATGCAAAGAAGGCACCACTCGCCCCTTCCTGCAAACCCTCCCCTTCATGCAGAACCACTTTCATCCGTCCCCCACCCCAGAGACCTATGTAGGAGCAGGAGGATGTCAGTCCTCTATGGAGGAAGCGGTCTGTACGTCAGTGCACACCGTGCCGAGCACAGTATGCGTCCATGTCTCAACACCAGAACAGAAATGCAAAGTAAAAGAAAGATTTATTAATAATGAGTGTAACAATTAATTTGCTTAAAAACGTGCTTTGGAAGTGGGGGAAACTTGGAGAACGCGGCATGTAGCCGCAGATCCAAATCGACACAAACTGACACAGGCCCAGGGTCAGTTTCTCTTGAAAGCAAGTGGAGAGTCATAGGTTACCCTGATCTCCGAGGAAACTTGCTTTCAAAGCCTCCCGGATACAGAGCGCTTCCCGCTGGGATATTCTCTCGGCACGGGTGTCTGGCTGAGCGTAAACTGCAGCCAGGCGATTTGCCTCAACCTCCCATCCGGACAAAAAGGCCTCGCCCTTGCTCTCACACAGATTGTGCAGCACACAGCATGCAGCAATAACTACGGGGATATTCTTTTCGCTGATGTCCGAGCGAGTCAGTAAGCTCCGCCATCTCCCCTTGAGACGTCCGAAAGCACACTCCACCACCATTCTGCACTTGCTCAGCCGGTAGTTGAAGAGTTCCTTCTCTCTGTCCAGGGCGCCTGTATAGGGCTTCATGAGCCAGGGCATTAGCGGGTAGGCTGGGTCCCCGAGGATCACTGTAGGCATCTGCACATCCCCAACCGTTATTTTGTGGTCCGGGAAGAAAGTACCTGCCTGGAGGAGTCTAAAGAGACCAGAGCTCCTGAACACGCGTCATGAATCTTGCCCGCCCACCCGACGTTGATGTTGGTAAAACGTCCCCTATGGTCCACCAGTCCTTGCAGCACCATGGAAAAGTAGCCCTTTCGGTTAATGTAATCGCTGGCCTGGTGGGCCGGTGCCAGGATAGGGATGTGAGTCCCATCTATAGCCCCACCGCAGTTTGGGAATCCCATCGCGGCGAAGCCGTCTATGACAACCTGGACGTTTCCCAGGGTCACCACCTTTGAGAGCAGTTGCTCAACGATTGCGTGGGCTACTTGCATCACAGCAACCCCCACGGTAGATTTGCCCACGCCAAAGTGGTTCGCTACTGACCGGTAGCTGTCTGGCGTGGCAAGTTTCCAGAGGGCTATGGCCACTCGCTTCTGCACACTCAGGGCTGCTCACATCCGGGTGTCCTGGCGCTTCAGGGCAGGGGACAGCAAGTCACACAGTTCAAGGAAAGTGCCCTTACGCATCCTGAAGTTTCGCAGCCACTCTGTGTCATCACAGACCTGCAGCACTATGCGGTCCCACCAGTCCGTGCTTGTTTCCCGGGCCCAGAATCTCTGTTCCACAGCATGAACTTGACCCATTGCCACCATGATCTCCACTGCCCGGCGTACCCTGCTTTCTGAGAGGTCTGCGCCACTCTCCTCACCGCGCTGCCGGAGCCTCCTCGCCCGATTTCTCAGCAGCTGACTGTTGCAGAGGTGGACGATAAGGTGCGAGGAGTTGACAACGGCCATAAGTGCAGCGATGATCACAGCGGGCTCCATGCTCGCAGTGCTGTGGCGTCCGCGCTGTAACCGACCAGAAAAGTGCGCGAACAGATTTCCCGCCGGCACTTTCAGGGAGGGAGGGCGTTTGTGAGTGACGGTTGAATGATGACAGTTACCCAAAACCACCCTCGACACATTTTTCCCCCAGCAGGCATTGCGAGCTCTACCCAGCATTCCAATGGGCAGCGGGGACTGCGGGAACTGTGGGATAGCTTCCCACAGTGCACCGCTTCCAAAGTCGACGCTGGCCCCGTGAATGTGGACTCAGAAATTCGAATTAGTGTATTTAGTATGGATACACAAATTCGACTTCATAAGGTCGAATCCACAAATTCGAACTAAGTTGATTCGAAATAGTCTTGTAGTGTAGACAAGGCCTCAGGCTCATGGGGCTTTCTCCTAGTATATGTCCATCACACAAAGACTCAGATAACAGTAATAGTGCTAGTGTTGGCTGCCAACCTGAGAAATGGACTGAACAGGAACACCAAGTACCTACTCACCTTTCCTTCCCACCATTAAGAAAGCTGGGTTGGGGAGGGAAACATTTGCAACACAATAACTTTTAATTACAATCAGTGACCACAAAGTTCCTTCTACATCTCCAAAGTCAAAAAACAAGCTGATTCACTCTTTCCTTATAACAAACTTAGTCTTAATGGTTCATTTGGCTCTTTAGAGTGAAAAAAAAATTATAAAAGGCAAGTTATAAAGATTTATATGCAATCTGTTGCTTATCCAAGCTAACAGCTGGTGTAACAAGCTTTAGCATTTTCAGATGCAACAATACAAGTTTTCCCTTAATTTGTTGCAGACAGCAAACATCTCTGGCTTGCAGAGTGAAACTGCAAAGAATGAGATGAAAAACACTCCTAACCTCTCCATTCTCTGCTTTATTATTCCTTACTTTTCAATTGCTTTCATGATACCTGCCAATTTAGTGTTATCTGCTAATTTAATTAATATAATATTTACTCAATTTGTAGTCATTAATGGAACCGTTGAGTAAGACCTGCACCCAATGGGATAACACCCTTCCTCCTCCCCTCAGTTCAGGTCACTTCCAATTTGTTAAGGTCCTTCAGACTCTCTTCAGAGCACATTCCCATCCAATGCAATTTGAACAAATTTTTCAAATAACATTGAAGGCTGCGCCACTGATTTGACACCACCAAGCAATCCCCCAGATACGAGAGGTATTTCTTGGGGCTGGTGAAGCTTGTACTGTGACTTGTGTATGGCTGCAGAGGCAGTGACTTTAAACTTGAGAATTTACTCTGGAACATTTCTAACTCATTTATATCTGAGCCTTCAGTATCTGAGTCAGTGAAACAATGAGGCTTCTCTGTTCTTGTTATTTGTATCTCTGGTGGATAGTTATTTAATTTTTTTCCCAGACCACACAACAGGAGTAGTAGTTTCAGTAGAGGTGTATAGCTCTTTGCCTTAAGAAGTGACAGTGTGTTAAAGTTATCCAATGTTGGAACTTGCCTGCCTCATTGGTTGTGTAAGGTTCTTGATTCATGGAGGTTTGTAAAACACTTTGAGTTGCTGTAGACACACCTGTTATATTTCAAATGGTGGAACTGTAACAAGATTGTAAGTCTTGGTTTGTTTTAGTGTCACATAAGACACTCAATAATCTTCCTGCTGCATTTTGTGCTTGGAGAATTTATTTTTAAAGAGTTTTCATGTTGGTCCTGCCTACTGGCAATGCTCTACAGTGCTGGGTGGGAGATGCACATTCAGTTGCCAGGGCCATTCTCCTCTTTGTCAAGATAGTGGTGCTTCGTGTGTTGAGTCCTCTGAGAGGAGAAAATGTCTTGTATTCCTCAGCTCTGATTTCTCTGTCCAGTTAAGTAGCAGAATTAATGGGCTCCAAAGGGAATCTTGTCCTTTTTGCAGGATCATGGCCATGACAAGCAATCTGAAAGATCATTGTAGCCTCAGCATGGGGCCTTTAGAGAGAGATCAAATTAATGTTACAAAAACCTTGCAAATAATATCAAGACAGCTAGTTAATATCAGCTGAACATATTTATAGTAAACACAACTTTAAACCACAACTGTTGTGAGAAGTACATAAAGTAAATTGTGACAGAATTATTTAGTTAAAGGTATATTTACTGGATTCTCACTAAAGTTCTAAGATTGTCTTCAGCCTTGTACATCTGGTATTCCTTTGGGTACCTACAAGTGGTAGCTGCTGTTACAAAAGTAGATCCAAATCTCATCTAAAAGCTAGCTTGTGCACAAACTGTCCAGCTTCCTCTCTTTATTGATTGATGGGATAGGAGATTCCAGATTTTCTTCAGAAATGTGGAATGCTGGAAAAGGATCTATTGTACATGAAAGTCAACAATTTCTCCTTGTCTGAGCACTGTCTGTCGTTTATGCTGCTGAATATGGAAGGAAAAATGTTCTTTCCTATGGCTATGAAATGGGAAGGGCTCAACTTTCAAATTCAGACTCTAAGGTTAGGTATCAAAACCCACTTTTGGGATATGAATCAGCACTTACCTAAAACAGGAATAGACATGTATCAGGGTCAGGGGACAAGATGTAAAGTAACATTGGAAAGATCAACAAGGAGTCCGGTGGCACCTTAAAGACTAACAGATTTATTTGGGCATAAGCTTTCGTGGCTAAAAAACCCACTTCCTCAGATGCATGGAGTGAAAATTACAGATGCAGGCATTATTATAGTGACACATGAAGAGAAGGGAGTTATCTCACAAGTGGAGAACCAGTGTTGACAAGGCCAATACAATCAGGGTGGATGTAGTTCACTCCCAATAATTGATGAGGAGGTGTCAATTCCAGGAGAGACAAAGTTGCTTTTGTTGTGAGCCAGCCACTCCCAGTCTCTATTCAAGCCCAAATTAATGGTGTTAAATTTGCAAATGAATTTTAGTTCTGCAGTTTCTCTTTGAAGTCTGTTTCTGAAGTTTTTTTGTTCAAGTATGGCTACTTTTAAATCTGTTATAGAATGTCCAGGAAGATTGAAGTGTTCTCCTACTGGCTTTTGTATGTTATCATTCCTGATGTCCAATTTGTGTCCATTTATTCTTTTACGTGGAGAGTGCCTGGTTTGGCCGGTGTACATGGCAGAGGGGCATTGCTGGCTCATGATGGCATATATCACATTAGTAGATGTGCAGGTGAATGAGTCCCTGATGGTGTGGCTGATGTGGTTGGGTCCCCTAATGGTGTCACTAGAGTAGATATGGGGACAGAGTAGGCAAAGAGATTTGTTACAGGTATTGGTTCCTGGGTTAGTGTTTCGGTGGTGTGGTGTGTAGTTGCTGGTGAGTATTTGCTTCAGGTGGCGGGGTGGGCTGTCTGTAAGCGAGGACTTGGCCTGCCTCCCAAGGTCTGTGAGAGTGAGGGATCATTTTCCAGGATAGATTGTAGATTGTTGATGATGTACTGGAGAGGTTTTAGATGGGGGCTGTATGTGATGGCCAGTGGTGTTCTGTTGTTTTCCTTGTTGGGCCTGTTCTGTAGTAGGTGACTTCTGGGTACCCATCTCTGTCAATCTGTTTCCTCACTTCCCCAGGTGGGTACTGTAATTTAAAAAATGCTTGATAAATATCTTGTAGGTGTTTGTGTTTGTCTCTGTCTGAGGGATTGGAGCAAATTCGACTGTATCTTAGGGCTTGGCTGTAGACAATGGATTGTGTGATGTGTCCTGGATGGAAGCTGGAGGCATGTAAGTATGTATAGCGGTCAGTGGGTTTCTGGTATAGGGTGGTGTTTATGTGACCATCAATTATTTGCACTGTAGTGTCCAGGAAGTGGATCTCCTGTGTGGACTGGTCCAGGCTGAGGTTGATGGTGGAGTAGAAATTCTTGAAATCCGTGTGGAAATTCTTTGAGGGCCTCCTTCCCATGGGTCCATATGATGAAGATGTCATCAGTGTGGTGCAAGTAGAGGAGGGGCACTAGGGGACGAGAGCTGAGGAAGCGTTGTTCTAAGTCAGCCTGTCACAGGATCCCCACAGGTTTCCACTCTTTCGTGCCTGTGCCCTGCGTTGGCAGGTTAAAATAAAGAGTCCCCACGCCTTCTTCGGTGCTTCACCCTTGTGTCTTTATTTACAGTGCCACAGTGTTATCCCCCTATTTCCCCTAGTGGCTATCCCCAGTCAGACCTGTCCAGGGTCTCCTGGCCTGTGAGGCTCCTTTCCTTTGGTGAGGAGTCAGAAATGTAAGCCTCCTATCCCCTCCCAGGCTAGTCTCCTGACTGAGCTTTCCCCTGGACTTTTATAGCCCCCATCCTCTTCAGCCCAGCTGTCGCTACTCAACTCAACTCATAGCAGTGAGCCAGCTCTTGTTAGGGCTTGCAGCTGGGCTCTCTGCTGACTGAGTGGGCCCCCACACCTGGCCTTCATACCAGAAATTAGGACTTAGCCAGCATTTTAGCAGGGCATTCAAGGGGTTTACTCCTGCCCTGCCACACAGTCATAAAAATGTTGGCATACTGTGGGGCCATGTGGGCACCCATAGCAGTGCCGCTGACTTGAAGGTATAAGTTGTCCCTGTGACGAAGTGGGACTGTTCTTAATGTTTCCTCTGAATACTGTTTGGGTGCCTCCGTTTCTGGCCAACACTCTGTCTCCGTAGCAACTAATGGCCCGGGCCCTTCCCTCCTGCAAGGGGATGCTAAATGTGTGGGAGAACAAAGAGCTCAAGTGACCTCCTGGCCCAGGAAAGAGACAAAGGCCGAAAGGAGGGTCTGGAGGGGGTTTCAGTATGGGGCTGGCTGGGGATGAGGAGTGATTGCAGATGGGGTTGTCTGCCTTCCTGGGCCCCAGAATGGACCCGGCTGAGGGGTCCAGTTCTCTGTACCTACACGCTCTGTTTTAGACCATGTTCCTGTCATCTAATAAACCTCTGTTTTACTGGCTGGCTAAGAGTCACATCTGACTGTGAAGTGAAGTGAAGGTGCTTGCAGGACCCTCTGGCTTCCCCAGGACCCCGCCTGGGCGGACTCGCTGTGGGAAGTGCACGGAAGGGCATATGCTGAATGCTCCAAGGAGAGACCCAGGAAGGTGAAGCCATGTGAGCTTCTTGCCCTGAAGACAGTCTGCTCCAAGGGAGAGGAGGCTCCCCAAAGTCCTGATTGGCTTTGTGGGGAGCAGTTCCAAAGCATCGCCCAGGGACTCCGTGACAGTCCCCAAACCTGAAATGGTTGTGGATGAGGACAAAGTCACAAAGATCAGCCACGAGGTGTTCCATGGCCTCATAAGGGATACTGTTCTTAACAGCTTGTAGTCCATCCTCATGTGGAATATTGGTGTAAAGACCTTCTACATCCATGGTGGCCAGGATGTTGTTTTCTGGAAGATCACCAATGCATGGTGTTAAGTATCAGGGGGTAGCCATGTTAGTCTGTATCCACAAAGACAACAAGAAGTCCGATGGTACCTTAAAGACTAACACATTTATTTGGGCATAAGCTTCCCTGGGTAAAAAAACCACTTCTTCAGATGCATGGAATGAAAATTACAGGCATTATTACACTGACACATGAAGAGAAGGGAGTACTTCACAAGTGGAGAATCAGTGTTGACAGGGCCAATACAATCAAGGTGGATGTAGTTCACTCCCAATAATTGAGAATTGGGAAGATCAGCATTCTGTTGCACCAGAAGTCATGCAGGATTTGCTTTGGAGAGGGTATGAAATTGTGGAGAATGGCTATCACCCATGGCCCACCACTTCCTACATTGTGAAGCTCATACCATGTGCAGCACCTGTGCAGACGCGTCTGTTGAGCCAGGGGAAGTGGGTGGGCATGGCTCTTTTCGCCCTGTCTTTCATCACCTTCACCACAAGAGATGAATGAGAATACACCTCTTTAATTTTAGAAAAGAAAATGTTTTTTCTCCTTTATAACCCAAAATGAAATGTGTAAAGTGCCCACTATCTCCGTTAGTCTTAGGACCAAAGGTCATGCTTAGAGCTAGTTGGGTATTTTCCACCAAAATGATTTTTGAAAATATAGCTTCCACAAAATCAAAATTTTGTGTTCAGGACCCACTTTTTTTAAGTCCCTCCAATTGGATCAGTTTGCATGTTCAGCATGCCACTCCTGGCCATCATGTCTCTCTTGCATGGGAGTGTCCATTAAAACCCATCAAAGTTATGTTTCATTAACTTTTACACAAGAGTCTTTGATCAGAAGTCCCATGGGGGGTGGGGTGGAGACCATATGATTATTATTGCCTCATTATGTTCTGGGAGTTTCCTTCCAGCCTTCTGTCTCCAAGGTCTCCAAGGTTATGTTACTTCAAAAGCCTCCGCTTTTGATCTTGTTCCTGTCTATCAGTGCTAGCTCATACCTCCTTCTATCTATCTAGGGTATTTTTATAGCCCCCATTACCATAGAGTTTGAGCCACTCACAATCTTAGAATAAATACACTGAAGACCCCTATGAGGCAGGGAAGTACTATTACCCCCCTCTTTACAGATGGGAAACTGAGGTACAGAGAAGCCAAGTGACTTTCCCAAGATCACAGAAGAAGTCTGTGGTGAAGCAGAAACTTGAATCCAGTCTAGTGCACTAATCACTGGAACCATCCTTCCTCTCTGCATGCATCCGGTTTCTTTCTGGCACCATAACACATACATGACTGAGGGACTCTTAATCCTCTGTCACGTGCCTAAACGTGCATTTAGTAGCTGAACTTTAGACTCCTATTTAAAAAAAACCTCAGCTATATAAACTCTCTGCATATAGACTCCGAAAAGACATTTCTCAAGAATGTTGATAAGGGAAAACCAAAAAGACTTAAATTTCAAGGGAAAAGTTATGGACCAAGTTCTTTGCTGGTCTAACTGATGTTAATCTCCAACATGCATATATTATTTTCAAAATGCAGTAAGGCCAATTACAATTAATAAACTGGATCATGTGTTTGTTTACTGTGTTTTATTAGAGAAGCTCCATTTTAAATAAGTACATTTTAGTTATGGGTTTTCTTAAATATTCATTTGTTGGACCTATTAGCATATTCCTATAAAAACTTTCCAATTTTAGTGAAGCAAGAATTTTTTATCTATGATTCAAAGTTCTTTTAAAAAAAATAAATAAATAAAAGCTCAGGGAAATTATTTCCTAAGCATTGCTGATGAAAGAATAATGATCCTTTCATTAGATAACACTTTGAAGGCGTATTTTGCTGATACTTCATAGCTGGCACATTCTTTGTCCATCCACAGGCTTGGCCATATGCCAGGCTTATGCAAGCATTTGTAACCCATTTAAATGTGCAGTAGGGTGAGTGATGTATTCTCATGTATCTCAGATTGTGAGCTCATATCTTTGGTTCTTGACAGATCTGAAAGCTTCTGACATCTAGCACAACCTTGTTTGGTACATCTTTCAGACACTGCTCACTA
This sequence comes from Mauremys reevesii, assembly GCF_016161935.1. Classification (NCBI taxonomy): domain Eukaryota; kingdom Metazoa; phylum Chordata; order Testudines; family Geoemydidae; genus Mauremys; species Mauremys reevesii. Next base: position 32,401,530 of record NC_052629.1, on the reverse strand, counting down.
GATTGTCGATATCACATCATTCCATTTGGAAACTAAGGCAAATTAATGATGTGTTAAAACCAATGTTACAGAAGGGTAGAATGTGCATGCATAGGAATTGAAAGATTGGGGGTTGCTGCCAAAATCAACAAAGAACTAAACTGTAACAGACAATTGAATCTGATGTTACAAAACAAAATGTTCCTTTTTCCAGTTCATTTAAGTTTTATGATAGGCTTACCCTAAAGTATGATTGTATTAATAGAAGGTGATAAGCACTAATGGATTTTTTGCTAGAAAATATTTTGCTCTGTGGTTGTGTTTAGATTTTCATATGAAGGATCATTTTTCTTAGTACTATCTTTATCCCCTTAATATGCGTCTGTTCAGTGTCTGTTTTCCCCTATTTGTTATACAAAAACAATATTTAACCTTAGAAAAAGACTTCTTGATTGATTTTTTTTCTTCAGCATGGTATTGCACCATTGTATATGTAATTTTAAAATTCCTGATGTTCATGTATCATTTCAGCCAGATTGGGATATCCTTATTCAAACATATATCCTACTACATAAGCAGTCCCATTGAAGTCATGAGTACAGGTATCACAGTTTGGCCCTTGGTACTTTCCCAAACTAAGTTGAAATGTATTATACAAAATAGAGAAATATTTATTTGTAGTTCAGTAGCACCCACAACATACTGTCCACTCACATCTGAAAACAAAATCCCTGCTCTGAAGAGCTCACAATCACTGTACAATTATACCAACACAACTTTGCTACAAGAGTGATTGTAAAACCCTTTGCTGGCAGATGGAAAATCTTATGCTTCAGTTACTTCAGCCACCATTTAATGAGGTATCTTCATAAAAAAAAAACCTTAATCCTAGTCATACCACATATCCAAAATCCCCATACTTGTTTTGCTATTTCAGTAGCATCGGCTGACAAACACTGTCCTTGTAATTGGTAAAAGATACAATAAAAAGGAGTCCAGTTTAAGCACAGCTAATCTCACAATGGTTTATTTTATTTCATCTAGTTTATTTTCTGTACAATAAACCAGATTCGTTGAAAGAATTGTTAAGGAATGGGAATTTGTTTTAGATTTTGAATTTTAACTAATAGACAGCAAAAGTTTGTCAAAATTTAAAGGTACTGATGTTAAACAGCAAGTAGTTCTTGTGGTAATAATTCCTCTCTCCTAGAAAAATGTCACTTCATAAAACATGAGTTGGATTGCTAGCTTCATATGTTTGCTTACTGCAAGTAAAGGAATTCAGTAACTGGGAGACTGGAGGTCTCTAATTTGTAACAGGATACAAAGACTCTCACTTTGAAGTCACTGGACTGAATTTAACTCAGCCTGTAAGCAGCCAAAAGTAGTTACTATTTAACAGCTATTGAAAGATTTATTGAGAGGCAGGGTCAGTTCCTCCTGGACAGGTGTTCACTTCAAAAACAACAAAAAGTCAAAACTAACATGTTTGCTGGTCAGCCAAGGGCAAAGACTGAACAGTCACAGACTGATCTCCCCATTCATCTCTAGAAGTGACCCTCCAGCTCTGGGCTGTTGAGAGACACAGTGAGTAGTGTAGAAAGGCTAGTGCTGCTGCTGCTTGTACTGTTCATTGTATGTTCTTTGGAAAAACAACAGGCTCAAATGTTCCACACTATGGCTGTTTTGCACCACTCTGGCAGCAGATGGGGCAATCCTCCAGTGACACAGGGCTACCGTGACAGCTCCTAGATCACCCTTTCTGTAGGCCATTCATACCTGCCTTTGTGACTCACTTTCTCAGTCTGAAAGTCATGCTAGAACCGCAACTAGTCAGAAACGGACAGAAACAGGGGAAAAGAGGGATTTTTTTTTTTACCTATCTGTAGCTAGTGAGAAGTGTAAGACCATTCCTTTCAGGTGGAGACCTTGCTACATATTAGCCTTGCCTTTCTCACTTAGATGTTAGAATACTGTAATGTGCTTTACGTGAGGCTATCCCTTAAAGACCGTTTGGAAGCTTAATGTGAAATTAAAGCTGTTTGGAATGTGGCTGTGGTACTTTAGGCAGTAGACATGTCGTTGGTGTTCTGTGGTCTATGCTAGCTTCAGATTTGCTTCCAGTTTAAGTTGTTCTTGACCTACCACATAAAGTCCAAGGGTTTCGGGGGGCTGGCTTTCTTCAGAGGCCATGTTTCTCCCCATGCAATGCTGCCACAGCCAGCAGAAACTTCCAAGGCAAGCACCACTGATTTGGAAGCAGGGGGTGGTGGTAGGGCATTTTCCTTAAGAAAGTCCTTTGCTCTGGTTCTCTTCTCCCCCTTTCTTCTTACTCTAATGGAACCTGGGCCTGTTGATCTTTAGAGTATGTTGCAAGGCTTAGCTCTGTTCTTGGGACTTTGTGGAGGGGTATGAGATGTCCAGATATGCAGAGTGCTCTATCTGTTTGGGCAAGTTTTTGTTTTAGCCAAAATTGCATGGGTAGCTTTTTGTACTTCTATTGCGTTGTCTCTTTTAAATATTAAAAAACTGTTTGGATCAGTGCTTTAAAGAATCCTAAATAAATAGTCTTTCCCAGATGTTGGCTTTGTTAGGCACAAAATTCTGAGCACTGGCAGTGATCAAATAGGAGCTCAGTGCAGAAAACATCCAAGCGGTAGTTCTGGTCCCTGCCAAACTTTGAGTTAGCTTTGTGTTAATTATGGAAACACCTAGTTTAGGACAAAAATTCTGTTAAGAAACTAAAGAAGATAAGTGAAGCACAATGGGGACAACGGAGGATCAGGAACTGGGTTTGTGAGGTGGCCGGTACTCTTACCCTTTCTCTCAAATGTTTTTAACTGAGTGAACCACTAGTAGCTGCATGAAGAGACTTGATCAAGATAAAAGTATCAATTTATCCTTATTTCTCTGATGCAAAATTTACCCTTTTACTATTGTTTTGTGATTGGGTGGTAAAGAAAAGCCATACACTGTTCTAAGATTTCCTTTCCTACTTAGCTAAGGCTCTGGAAAGCAATGCTGCTTAATTGTTAAGTTATTCTTAGATGAAATAGCTCTATGTAACTGATTGATGCTCAAGTATGATTCCCACATCAAAATCTCTGAGTTACATTTATGATTGCTTTACTGCATTCTGTATTAGCACAATCACTAAAAATTCAGGAAATCATGGATTTAAGCTAAAATTTATATCAACATTACTCTTCATTGACATGCTTTGCCACCCAAACCTCATTATATTCAAACATTCACAGATTCCCTTTCAACTCCAACATATTATCAACTACAGTGCACAAATATAACTCCTCACTGTCCAACTATAGCGCCCAACCTAAAACTCCAGTCTTAGCTAGGCTTGTCTGCACTTGAAAGTTAATTCAGATTAGGGTAGGGTGTGAATTTAAAACTCAATGGCTATTCTTGATTAACTCTTTTTGTGGAAACACTTTTATTCTGGAATAAGAATGCCTTGTTCCTGTTTAGCTTAATCCACTTTCAAATTATAGCTATTCTGGAATTATTCTGTGTGCAGACAAGCCGTTAAATAAACTACTTACAGATGTATGTGTAGTGGTAAAGTCTATAGTGTGCTACTTGTACATGAAAAAGTATGAAGTAGGATTTGAGGCATTATATTGGGGTGGATGTGAATGATTATCCAGAAATTTCCTAACTGGGAATGAGTTAATTGCAGTTACAGCTATTTCACAGTAAAATATTTTTTTTATGTTGGAATTTCTCAGGTTTTTAATAAGTATGTCCCTATTAGTATGAATAAGTATCTTCAGTGATATCATTGCTGATATGTATTGTTCTCCAGTAACTTCTCTCAAAGTCCTGATGTCCCCCATGTCCTCTGCCCAACCCTGGTTCCCACTCTGCCCCTCCCACATGCAGCTGTCCTGCTTCCTCATGTCTCCCTGAAAAGCCTCATTTGCCAACCAAGCCTTTCCCATTGTACCCCAGATTAATCCTCTACTCCCTTTCATCTCAGGAAGCACTGTTCCCCCCGCCCTTCTGCACAGATCTACTTCAGTCTCTCTCACTCACTCACCAATGCCATTCTAATGTTAAATGCTGATCTACATTGATATTTATCAATTTATAAGTGGAATGAGATAGGGGACTGGAAGGGCATGGGGAAAGTGGGGCTGTGAGTACAGGAGAATGGGGTCAATATCTAGAGAGGTCAGAGCACCTTGTGGGGAGTCCTAGGTGAGCTCTGATGAATCTCCTTTGGTTTCTCGAAATGGAGCCTTCTATGGTGGTGAACTATAGACAGTATATCCGAGATCAGCTCCACTCTGATGACCCATAGGAGAAAAAGCTGTATTGTCAGAGCTGAGCTGCTAGGCCAGCTTCTTCCCTTCTGAAGTTTGTGGGAGAGGGGGAGAGAGTGGAGGAGAAGTGCGAGGTTGTGCAGGATATGTTTTGGGAGTGGAGGGAACAGGGATTCTGAGGAGGTTGGGGAGGAGCCCAGTTTTTATTTTATGTATCAATGTCTCCGTCCATATGGATGGAATTTCTCACTGAGTTATTACCCTAACCCTAACCCTTGGGGAGCCCTTGTTGTGCTGAAGCCTTGGCACATAGATAATCTCCATTGGGAGCCATGTACTGGGAAAGGAGAGCGCTTTGGCTTTGTACTGCACTCCTTTTCAAGTTGCTCAAATGATATCTGCATTTGTGTAAGTGGTGTGATGCTCTGGAAGACATCATTTTTCTGACCATAATATGGGCTCATTAGATTGTAAAATGTGTACAAGTGAGTTGTTTTTCATGGGGGGCAAAGAAAGTAGGCCTCTGGTGAGACCTGTATATTTTAAAAGTTTCTCTATTTTCCTCCAAACCTATTGGTGTGTGGGCAGACCTTGTATGGACAAGAAAGGGATGTACAGTATTTCAAATGGACCAGAAGTTCTGAGCATTGCTCTATTTGTGCACATTGCTGTTGGTAGTTTCCTGTGCAGAAATCCAAGATGGCATTGACTTGTGCAGCTAGAAAGGAAAGATTCAGTTTTGGTAGATATATACTCTTGTTTTCTTTCTTCTAATGAGGCTAACTCTAGCAAGTTTTAGGATGACTGTTGTTCAAGACAAACTGTGTAACTCCTATTTTGGAGACTCTTTAAAAACTGGATACGGGACTATTTTTTAAGTTTGATAAAATGGGGCTGGAGTGCGTGGAGGGGTTATGGTAGGGCAGTTATGTCTGACCTATAGATTATATATTTAATTATTTATACAGAGTGTAGAGATTGAGAAAAATGAATATCCCATAGCCAGTGGCTAGGGCACTCACCTGGGAGATTAGAGGCCCAAGTTCAAATCATGCAGAGAGGGAATTGAACCCTGGGTTCCTACATCCCTGGTCAGTGGCCTAACCATTGGGCTAAAAGTTATCAGAGGTTGCTGCCATCTCCTCCTTCTCCCATTTTGTGAATCTAGCCTGAAACTTTTTTTGGCCAAAACTATTTGATGAATTTGGGTCAAATTTGTGAACAGTTTTGGATAGACTGAAACCACATTTTTTTTTTACAAATAAACTATTGGCCTAAAAAATCAAGAAGTTTTAACTCATAGGATGCTCATTTTATAATGTTAATGCAAACTTTCCAGAAAAGTGACAGGTTATGCCCATGATACAAGCTGTGAGATGTAATTTGCACTGAAGGGGTATAAGTCTAATGCACATAGCTCTGTGATATAGCCTGAAATATTATTTTTTAGAGAGAGAAGATGGATGAGGTGATATCTTTTATTGGACCAACTTCTGCTGGTGAGAAAGACAAGCTTCTCCTTACCTGAGGAAGAGCTCTGTGTAAGCTTGAAAGCTTGTCACACCAGCAGAAGTTGGTCCAAAAAAAGATATTACCTCACCCACCTTGTCTCTGTAATATCCTGACACTGACATGGATACAACACTGGATACATATTATTTTTTAGTAAGTAAGTTGAATTAGAAGTGCAGTGGAAGTGGAAATTTTTCAAGATTTTTTACTGAGACTATGTGCTAGTGAGAGGGGAATAACTGCTGTTTTTTATTTTTCATCTTAAAACCCAAGATGGTGCCAACTCTTTATATTAATGACCTCATTGCTATTTCTCTCATGCAGTCATATGATACTGACCAGAACTATGAAAGAAATGTTTGAAATGTATACCTAAGTTCGTACTTCTGTTCCAGCAATTTGTACTGTAGGATATAAAGTAATATGAACCAGTAAAAGGGGCACAAGGTGTCAGTTAACACTGTTCTGGAAGGTTTATTACCTTCCCCAAAAATGAGAAATTCTTCTTGGTTGAGTGATGTTATTGTGGTGAGAACTCAATTTGAAAACCCACATACTGTGAAATTCTTGAAAACTTTCCCTTTGTACTACTGTGTAGTAACAGTCTGTCAACCAGTGTCATCCACAGGACTGCTGCAGTAGCAGAAAGATTTTCAACACTATTTCAGGAACAGGAAACATTTTTTTCATTTCTAGCAAGTTTCATCACTTTAATTTAAAAAAGTTAAAAGATACTGTAGTTCCAAATGAGAGGACATGAATTACTGTGCTTCCTTAAAAACAAAAATAAGGTTAAGTACTATACAGTATGGCCTTACTTCATATCACTTACCCTAGTCCTGTCTCATTTCTAAGCTACCTTTCACCAGGAACCCCACTGTGCCATCAGTTTTAGGCTGGATCACTTGTACACTTGATATTAAAGGGCACAGTCCTACAGTTCTTCTTCGAGTGATTGCTCATATGCATTCCAGTTAGGTGTGTGCGCGCCGCGTGCACGTTCGTTGGAAGATTTTTACCCTAGCAACACTCGGTGGGTCGGCTGGGCGCCCCCTGGAGTGGCACCGCTATAGCGCCAGATATATACCCCTGCCGACCCATCCGCCCCTCAGTTCCTTCTTACCGCCCGTGTCGGTCGTTGGAACAGTGGAGCGTGGCTTAGCTGACCTCCACTTCCCTAGCTACTCGTAGTTTCTCTCATTAATTCTTGTATATAGTTCAGATTTATATAGTTGTAGTTAACTTTATTCGTTTGTAGTATAGTTAGTGTATTTAGTTCACAGGGGTTCGGGGATTATCCCCTTCCCTGCACCTGGTGCCGGGTACGATGCCCGGTTCACAGGGTTTCACAATGCTCGGCCGGCCACAAGCCGATGCCGACAAGAGATCCTCTCCTAAGTGCCTCGAGGAATCTCACCTAACAGATAAGTGCCACATTTGTAAGGCCTTTAAGCCGAGAACAAAAGGGGAGCGGGACTTTCATATCAAGCAGCTCCTGAGGGAGGCAGCTCTTGCTCCTCCGCTCTCGGCACCGAGCGCTGGTTAGTCTTCAAGAAGCGCTCCCTCGGCACCGGATCGCCGGTACCGCCAAGGCCTCTCGGCATCGGCCCTCGCTGGCTCCGACGTCCGCTCGGCATGGATTCCTCTCCTGGAGGATGAAGAGGCACAAGACTCTTGCTGCGTCCGAGCCATCTGCTCCGCAGCCCAAGTGCTATACTAAGTCGGACCGCCCGGCACCGATGTCTGCCGCGGCACCGACAATATCGGCACCGTTAACTCCGGCCATGCAAGAGCCGTCGAGTCCGGTGGTGGAAAGCTCCCCAGTACGAGCCATGGTTGAGCTCACTATTAAGCTGCGTCAGAGCCGCCTGCTCCACAGCCCGAGCACTATGCTAAGTCGGACCGCCCGGCACCAATATCTGCTGCGGCACCGACAGTCTCGGCACCGTCGACTCCGGCCATGCCAGAGCCTTCGAGTCCGGTACCGGAAAGCTCCCCGGTATGAGCCGTGGTTGAGCTCACTATTAAGCTGCGTCAGAGCCACCTGCTCCACAGCCTGAGCACTATAATAAGTCGGTCTGCCCGGTTCTGATACCTGCCGCAGCACTGACAATATCGGCACCGTCGACTCTGTCCATGCAAGAGCCATCGAGTCCAGTGTCTGAACGCTCCCCGGTGTGAGCCGTGGTTGAGCTCACTATTTCCTCCACGCCAGAGAAATTTCCACGGCAAGGGAGTTGATGGCAATGACAGCGCCTACGCTGCCTCAACCCCCGGCACCGCCTGTGTGGGTTATATCGTTGATCGGCAAGCCTGCCTTGCTCAGACCACCCTGCGTCGGCACCGCAGAGCGGCAACGTTCACGATCGCGGTCCTGCAGATGTTCCTGGTCCCGTCGCCAAGCCAGGTGCCGACACCACTCACGGTCCTGGCACCGTTCTCCATTTCGGTACCGGTCATACTCGTGGCACCGATCAGCGTCCCGTTCGCCGACCTATACACTCGGCGCCGATCCAGCTCTCAGCACCGCTCCAGGCACTGGATCTCGGTCGACCTCCCGGCACCGCTCCAGTCGCAGGTCCCATTCTCGCTCCCGGTACTGGTATGCCTCCCGGTACCGATCCCCGGTGCCGCGTCGAGCGACATCAGCTAAAGAGGGAGACTCTGCCCAGGGCTTTTAGCTCCTCCATGGCCATCCATTCGGATGTGCACACCAGAGTCTTCCAGGTGCCCAGGCACAGGACCCTGACCCCCATCAGTGGCCACCCTGTACATCTTGGGCGTGCCATCAGGCCAAAGGCCTACCTGTGATCCCATCTCGCTCTGTTCCGTCAGAGCACTGGGTGCCAGAGGCGACAGTTAGCCGTCCCCCTCCGACCGGTACGGAGGAAGCCCCGGTTCAGCCACCGGATTCCCACATCCCACCGGATCAGGAGGTCGCCCAGGAGCGTGCACCCACACAGGACCCACTTGTCCCCGGCCTTTCTTCTCCCTCCTCCCCAGATGAGGCGGGTGGCAGGAGTGTACTCCTCGGGCCCTCCCCTAATCGACTTGGGGACCCATCAGGACCTCCCGAGACGGGTGGCACTCAATATGAATCTCCAAGTGGCCACTATCCCGCCCATGGGCACGGGAGTCGAATGCATGTGCATGGTATCCTCCAGGGGCGACAGGCACCTATATGTACGTCTTTCCCCCTGCTCTCTTGTCATCTAGTCCGTCAATGAGACGCAATGCCACGGCCAACAGGTACCAGCCCCTAAATCCAAGGAGGCTAGGCGAATGGACTTCCTGGGCCATAAGATGTACTTGGCAGGCGCCCTGCAACTTCGTGTAGCAAACCAGCAAGCCTCGCTTAGCCATTACTATGGGCGGTGGTGGGAGAATTTACGGAGTCGGTTTCTCAGAACTCCCGTCAAGAGTTTGATGCCCTCCTGGAAAAAGGGACGAAAGTGGCGAGAGCTTCCCTCCAGGTCTTGTTGGATGTAGCTGACTCCGCAGCCACGACTCTGGCCTCGGGTGTTGCCACGAGGCGCATTTCATGGCTCCAGTTATCGAGCCTTCACTCGCAGCTGCTGCACACTATACAGGACTTGTCCTTCACTGACAAAGGCCTGTTCTCAAAAAAAAAAAAAAAAAAAAAACCTGACCCTAGGCTGCAAGGCCCAAAGGACAGCAAGGTCACTATGCACTCCCTCTCGGCATGTACATGTCGATGTCTCACCGCCGACCTTTCCGCCCAGCCTCGCCGCCCTTACCCTGCGCCTAGACAAAGACAGGGCTTTGCCAGCAGGCGTCACTGACGCAGTCGTAGGCGTTGGTCAGGACCCCAAAGGGGCCAAAATCAGGGTCCTCCTAACCACCAATCGGGCAAAAGCCTATCCCTCCTCGTCCCTCTTAGGCACCCCTCTCACAAGCAATTGCTCTTGCAAGATGTGCGGACACTCCTCCCCATCGGAGCTATAGAGTAGGTTCCAAGGACGAAAGGGGCAAAGGGTTCTAGTCCCACTAATTCCTGATCCCCAAGGTGAAGGGAGGTCTCAGACCTATCCTAGACCTACGGGAGCTCAACAAGTTTATGATATATCTGGAGTTCCACATGGTATCCATGGGGACCGTCATCCCATCCTTGGATCCCGGAGACTGGTATGCCGCCCTCGATATGAAGGGCGCATATTTTCATGTCACCGTTTATCCTCCACACAGAAGGTACCTCCGGTTTGTGGCCAACCGTCATTTCCAGTTTACGGTCCTCCCGGTTGGCCTCTATACAGCCCCATGTGTATTCACAGTGTCTGGCTGTAGTCGCCGCCCTCTCTGCCACCGTCGGATACACGTTCTCCATATCTAGATGATTGGCTCATTCGAGGGACCACCGGGGCCCAAGTTACCACTCATGTGGGCGTCGACAAGGTCCTATTCCTGCGTTTAGGCCTGATGATCCATATAGAGGAATCCACCCTGATTCCCACACAGGGAATAGACTTAATTGGGGGCCATCCTGGACTCCAGTATCGCACCGCCTGCTTACCTACACCTTGATTTCACGCGATGGTACCATTGTACAAGGTCTACGGACCTTCCCGACAACTTTGGCTCGAACTTGCCTAGGTTTCCTGAGTCACATGGCTGCCTGCACATTCGTAACCAAACATGCCAGGCTTCGCCTCCGTACACTTTAATCGTGACTCACCTCGGTATACCACCCGGGCAGAGACAGCATGGTCATGGTCACCTCCACCCCCCCCCCCACTTGAGCGTCCTAGGCTCCCTCGACTGGGAGTTGACGCCCTCCCTGATGTGTGCAGGGATGCTGTTTCATCCACCTCACCCCTCGGTGTCCCTCAAGATGGACGCCCCATCTCTCGGCTGGGGTGCTCACTTGGATCAGTTTCGCACTCAAGGCCTTTGGTTGGCTCAACAGCTGGCCTTGCCCATCAATGTCTGGGAGCTGAGAGCAGTCTGCCTTGTGTACCAGGCGCTGCAGCAGCACCTCAAGGCTGTTGTGTCTCGGTGTTCACAGACAACACAACGGCCACGCATTGCATAAACAAGCACGGAGGAGCACGGTCCTCCCCTCTGCAGGGAGCTATCCGGCTCTGGGACTCCCGCACAGCCCAATCGATGGACCTGGTAGCGTCCTTTCTCCCAGGGGTCCAGAACACTCTGGCGGATCGCCTCAGCAGATCCTTCCTGTCTCTCAATTGATCGATTCCTCCGGACGTTATCCATTCCATTTCCGGAAGTGGGGTTTTCCCCACGTAGTCCTCTTCGCTCTCGCGAGAACAGAATGAGAGAGAAGTTCTGCTCATTCCGAGGCCTCTCCCCGGGCTCGATCTTGACTGCTTTTCTGATGCTGTGGACGAGCCATCTGCCGCACGCTTTCCCACCGTTCCCGCTAGTTCACAGGGTCCTGCTAAAACTCCACAGGGACAGAGCGCACCTGATCATGATCGCTCCAGCGTGACCCAGGCAGCACTGGTACACCATGTTGCTAGACCTGTCGGTAGCCAACCCGATTCCCCTGCCTCTTTGCCCAGACCTCATAACGCATGATCACGGCAAACTTCACCACCCAGCCCTGCAATCCCTGCACCTCACAGCATGCCTGCTGCGGGTTTAAACCAATCCGAGTTACGTTGTTCTGCCTCGGTTCTACAGGATTCTCCTGGGTGGTAGGAAGCCTTCCACGCAGTTAACGTATCTGGCCAACTGGAAGTGTTTCTCTTGCTGCTACGAAACGCCAATGTTTCTCCCACCAAGGTTCCGATCCATTCCATCTTGGACTACCTCTGATCTTTCGAACAGCAGCGCCTGGCGCGGTCATCATTAAGGGTACACTTGGCAGCCATCCCTACCTTCCACACAGGGGAGAGTGGCCGCTCCATATTCTCACACTCTGTGGTTTTTAGGTTCCTCAAGGGCTTGGGGCGTTTATACCCCCAGGTTCGCCGCCCCGCCAAAACCTGGGTCTTCAACCTGGTTATAACCAGACTCATGCCTGCCCCATTCGAGCCACTGACAACATGCTCGCTGAGATACCTGCCCTGAAAGACAGTTTTTTCCTTGTGGCCTTTGCATCGGCCAGACGAGTCTCCGAGCTTCAGGCTCTCACAGTGGACCCACGGCATACTGTGTTTCGCAAGGACAAGGTGTGGTTGTGACCACGTCCGGCCTTCCTCCCTAAGGTGCTGTTGACCTTTCATATCAACCAGGATATCTTCCTTCCGGTCTTCTTTCCGAAGCCACATTCATCGCGAAGGGAGCACATTTGCCCTCCCTAGACGTCCGTAGGGAGCTTTTTATATCGACTTTTTATATCGACCACACAAAGCCCTTTCGTACGCCCCAACTCTTCGTTGTATTGGCAGACCGGATGAAGGGCCTACCTGTCTCCTCCCAGAGGTTTTCATCTTGGGTGACGTCGTGCATTTGCACCTCTTGTGACTTGGCCCATGTTCCATCAAGACACCTTACTGCTCATTTCACCAGGGCTCAGGCTTCTTCTGCTGCCTTCCTGACTCACATACCCTTCCCGGGGATATGTCGTGCTACTACCTGGTCCTCAGTCCACACCTTTGCCTTATTGGTCTAACAGTCCAGAGATGATGCAGCCTTTGGCTCAGCAGTTTGCATTCTGCAACATCTCACTCCGACCCCACCACCTACGTAAGGCTTGGGAATCACCTAACTGGAATGCATATGAGCAATCACTCGAAGAAGAAAAGACGGTTACTCACTGTTGTAACTGTTGTTCTTCGAGATGTATTGCTCATATCCATTCCAGACCCGCCCTCCTTCCCCACTGTCGGAGTAGCCGGCAAGAAGGAACTGAGGGGCGGATGGGTCGGCAGGGGTATATATCTGGCGCTATAGCGGCGCCACTCCAGGGGGCGCCCAGCAGACCCACCGAGTGTTGCTAGGGTAAAAATCTTCCGACGAATGTGCATGCGGCGCGCACACACCTAACTGGAATGACACTTGTGGCATGAGAAAGCAGATACCTGCCAGCACAGAGATCTCGTGCCCTTGGCCTCTGTTGTAAGTTGTATAGCAGTTTCTCATTTACCATTGTATTGGGTGTCAAGCTGTCTGGAGTGGCTGTGAGTGACAACCTCAGGGCAGACTGCTAAGAAGAAGGGCACAAACTCCAAATTGGTTGTGTGTTCTATATTTGGATTTCACCAACCAAGTATCAAGTGTGAACTAGTCAAGTACTATTAACAGCCTTAACTTGGAGTTAGAGACAGTCCCCTTGGGTAACCCAGTCTATCCTGCCACTCAGGTAAGTTTGTCTTTGTAAGAGATGGTCCCTTACACCAAAAATAACAACATTCAGGTTACTCCCAGTCCCAAAGGACCAGTCACTTACCCCAGGTCAATTGTACCTCATCAGGGCTTGTCTACACTACAGAATTATTGACTTCATCTAATTCTACCTTGAGCCTCCAAATTAATTAAGTTGATTGTGCATGGCCACACCATGCTCATTGTCTCAAGGGAGTGCATCCTCACTAGCAGTGCCTGTATCGATGCACAAAGCAGTGCATCGTGGATAGCTATCCCAAAGTGCAACTTACCGCAGTGTGTTTTGGGAAGTTTGTGCAATGCCTCATGGGACCAAAATATTGTCGCAGGGGAGAATGGGAACAGTGCGTCGGCATCCCATGATCAGGGCCAGTACAATCATTTAGGCAACCTAGGCGGTCTCCTAGGGCACTAGGATTGGGGGGGGCGCCATTTTCTTTGGCAGCAACTGCGGCGGCCAGATCTTCGGCCGCCCCGGTCGCCGCCGGTATTTACGTGGAGGGAGGTGGGGCAGGGGGGCACGAGGAGGGACGCCTGCAGCAAGTAAGGGGGGAAGCGGCACGCAGAGGAACTCCCCGCCCCAGCTTACCTCTGCCCCGCCTCCTCCGCAAGCACGCCGTCGCCTCTTCACTTCTCCCGCCTCCCAGGCTTGCGGCGCCTAAGCTGATTGGCGCCGCAAGCCTGGGAGGCAGGAGAAATGAAGCAGCCACAGCGTGCTCGGGGAGGAGGCAGGGCAGGGGTGAGCTGCTTCACTTTTCCTGCCTCCCAGGCTTGTGGCGCCAATCAGCTTAGGCACCGCAAGCCTGGGAGGCGGCAGAAGTGAAGCAGCGACGGCGTGCTCAGGGTGCTCGTGCGCGGAGCAGGGGTGAGCTGGGGTGGGGGGGGCACCTCAGGGCGGAGGGAGGGTGCCGCCCCAGGGGGGGCTCCTCAGGGCGGAGGGAGGGCCTCAGGGCAGGGGTGCGGGGGGGAGGGCGCAAGGTTGAAGTTTCGCCTAGGGCGCGAAACATCCTTGCACCGGCCCTGTCTATGATTCACTGTGCTCAACAGCAAACAACCCAGTGGTTTTTGCGCCTTAAAACCGCTGGGCATACGCCATATCCCTAGAAGCATGGAGCCTGCTTGGCTGTGCACTCTTGCTGTGAGCATCTCAAACACCTCGCGCCTTTCCCTGCAGTATTTCCAGAGCCGAAGTAGGGTCTGCTGCACTGAACATAGTGATATCCTGCAAGCAAGCCACTGAAAAAAACAATTCACAGTTGGTGCTGGCAGTCACAGAGCATCTGCTCTCTGTTGAGTGACGTTTCTGGTCCCGTGAAACAAGCACTGACTGGTGGGACCGCATCGTTTTGCAGGTATGGGATGATGAGCAGTGGCTGCAGAACTTTTGAATGCAGACGGCCACCTTCCAGGAACTTTGTGCAGAGCTTTCCCCTGTCCTGCAGTTCAGCAACACAAAAATGAGAGCTGCTCTGACAGCAGAGAAGGAAGTGGCCATCGCTATTTGGAAGCTTGCAACGCCAGACAGTTACCAGTCAGTGGGGAATCAATTTGGAGCAGGTAAATCAACCATGGGAAGTGCTGTGCTGCAAGTGTGCAGGGCCATTAATCGTCTTATGCTACGAAAAGTAGTGAGTCTGGGAAATGTGCAGGACATAGTGGATGGTATTGCCGTAATGGGGTTTCCTAATTGCGGTGGGGCGATAGACAGAATGCATATCTCCATCTTAGCACCAGACCACCCTGCCAAAGAATACATAAACCGAAAGGGAATGGTGTTGCAAGCACTGCTAGATCACAGGGAGTGTTTCACCAACATCAACGTAGGATGGTCGGGAATGGTTCATGATGCGCGCATCTTTAGGAACTCGGGTCTGTTCAAAAAGCTGCAATCCAGGACTTTCTTTCCAGACCACAAAATGAACATTGACAATACTGAGATGCCTATAGTTATCCTTGGGGACCCAGCCTACCCCTTGCTCCCATTGACAGCAGTAAGGAGCGGTTCAACTATAGGCTCGGGAAGTGCAGAATGGTGGTTGAATGTGCCTTTGGTCATTTGAAAGGGTGCTGGAGAAGTTTACTAACAAGGTTGGACCTTAGTGAAGAGAACATCCCCATGGTTATAGCTGCCTGCTATGTTCTCCATAATATCTGTGAAAAAAGGGGAAACATTTTCTGCAGGAGTGGGCAGTTGAAACAGATCACATGACAGCCATTTTTGAGCAGCCAGACACAGGGTAAACCTTTTGTTGCTCTTGTGCTAGGCACTGTAGAAGCATAGATCAGTGGGGTCCTCCTGCATGACTAGGGTTCCTAGGCACTACAGTAGTGTAAATAAATAATAATCGTAAATTCTGTGTATTGATATGATGACTCCCTGTAGTCTAAGCCAATGAGTCTCTCTATGGCAACACTTTTCCACTTTCACGAATGGAGGGAGTAAAAAGCTCTTTCCCCTCTGGAGCTTCTGGCCATTGGACTTACATGTTATATCCCAAGTAGAGTGGGGCAGGGGGAGGTGGGGAGGGAATCAGATGCTCAGCCATACACAGGAGAACATTGTCAGCATCTAGAGTAGATGTATTTTGTTTTCAATAGATCAACTTATTACTTTACTATACTCTGTTGCATAGGTGCCAACTCCGTGGGTGTTCCGGGGCTGGAGCACCCAAGGAAAAAAATTAGTGGGTGCTCAGAACCCACCAGCAGCCCCCCCCCATCAGCTCCTCCCCCTCCCTGCTAGCTTCTTGTGCCTGCTGGCGGGCCCCGCCAATCAGCTCTTCCCTCTCCCTCTCAGCAGCTCCCACCCACTGCAATCAGCCGTTCAGCAGTGTTCAGCAGGCGCTAGTGGAAGAAGTGAGGGGAGGGTGTGCTCGGAGGAGTGGGTGGAATGGGGTGGGGCAGGGGCGGGAAGAGGCGGGGGTGGAACAGGGGTGGGAAGAGGTGGGGTGGGGGTTTGGACTGGGGACGGGGCCTGAGGTGAAGTGGGGTAAAGCACGCCCCAGCAACTCATAAAGATGGTGTCTATGCTCTGTTGTCTTAACACAGCTGCTAATATATTGATGGTGCACCCCTTCCTGTAAACCTTTTTTAAATACAATGGGCAGATTGAGAATCTTTTGGGATATTGCTTCTTATGGGTTGGAATAAAAAGTGTTAAACCATTTTCTCAGTGAACAATAGTTCCATTATACCCTATCAATTTTTTTTTCTGAATGTAGTGATGCGATCCATGATTTTTCATGGAGAGGACCTACATGTGAGATAACATTTAAGAGTCTTTTCAGATTACACATCTAAGTTCTTATAAGCATTACGCCAATTTATAACTGAGAAAATTTACAGATGAGAACAATATTGTTTTAGCCTATTTATAAGTAATTTTGTTAAGACATTTAGGTTATGTGCTTCTTGAACAGTATAAAAGAAAATAAACTCTAAAAAGTATCTTGCATATAAATATCACTCTTTTTAGTAACACCATATATAATTACACTATTTATTTATGTATTACAGATAATGGGAAAATTTTAAACATTGTTTTAAGAAACAATCATAAGAAATAGTTACTTTACTAAAATATTTAATAATTACTCAAATAAACATATTTTATAACAAAAGGGAAAATATTTGTTAGAAGTACATTATTAAAATCATTTAAGTTTAATCCATATATAGCTTTTGTATTCTTTTACATTTGTCATCACATCTTTCCATTCCTTTCAGATCCATCCCTAAGAAGATCTTTCACAACTGTATTTATGACAAATAAGTGATTACTATGGGCAAATCTAAGCCCACTAGTGTTTGCCTAGGTTATGTTCAACAAGATAAGCAATTGTATGTGCCCAGCATATTTTTTTGGCTACATAATACAGTACATATCAGATATTGTAAACATTTTGGCATGGAATTACATAGACCAGATTACTGGATCCACCCTCATGACTCTAAAATGTTACATGCTATACTACTTCTAGGGGCAGAGCGAATAGACAGTTGCTCATTCATTTTGTGCACCTGTTATAAATTTTTGTTTACTTTTCCTCTGTGTATTCTGTTGATATTAAATTCACATTAGTACAGACAAGGGGAGATTCACCAGAGTAATGTTCAGAGTGTGTTAGAGCATGGGAGTCTCAAAGCATAGGGTTTCACTGTTTGATTAAATTGTATCCCTATATCCAGACATTCACCTTGTAACACTCTACCCAGCCCCTCATCCCCATATCCACCTGATCTGATATTCTAAATAGAATAATAAATAGGTCATGAATAGAATTATTAAAGTATTATTCAACAGTAGAAACATTAGGACAGAAGATTTAATTTTCTTCAATAGTATAGCTAGTGACTTAAAAAGTAAATTATTATAGTAGTTTGAGACTAGTTATGTGAATGAAGTGGGCAGGATTTAACTCTGTATCTCTCTCAGGCTGAGACATTTTCTGCAATCGAATCATATTTGTTCCAGAATCCTTTATCCAGAGTATCCTGTTTACTACTTTTTCTCCATTGCAAAAATATTTTCTTAGAAAAAGTGCCTAAATTGTTCCTCTCCTTTGAATATTTGATTGTGTAGCTTAACAGCATCCCAAATGAAGGTTTTTATTTCATGTGTTTAGAACGCTGCTGACCTTAACCACAATAACAAAAAGGGCCATGGGAGCTTTTTGAAAAGTGTTGTCAAAATATTGATTCCGCTTTAACTGCTGCCTCAAATTAAGATAGTAATAAATGACTCCTCCCCCAGAACAAAAGAGGGTAAGAGAGGTCCCATTACAACATCCTCAATAGATGAGCATGCATTGTGTGTAGCAATAAAATGGAATTTTATATGGTGCAAATATATATACACTGTTCTACTTACATATGACTCATTTCTAATTATAGATAACTGTTCATCCCAGGGGATGGGGGATAGGAATTTGAACCAAGTACTGGCTTGTTTTGTTAGCTACTCAAAGGTTTACTTTAAATGTTTGGTTATAAGATTTCCCTCTCCTATGGTTCCCTCCTCTCCTATGATGACTTACACTCTGTCTTTCCTTTCCGCATGTGATAACACTCCTTATTTACATGCACTCAGCACAGAGTATTTTTAGGCACATGTTAAAACTCCCTAGATGGGAATCAAAACCAACCACAACATTCTCACTTCAATGGTATCATGTCTAACCATTGCTATTCAGCTGGTACAGCCTTAATTATATCTGTTGAATACTAGGTTATAATTCTTTGCCCTTGAAGGTTACTGCAATATGTCATGTGTCAACTCAAGTCATAAGCACAAAATATTTTCTTTTCCTTTTTTGGATATAACCACTAAGAATTACCTTAACGTAGTCACATAATTTTAATATGTAACATTATGAACCATATTATAATATGTAATATTACAAAAAAAATGCCTCCTGTTCATGCGTACTGCTTGATCTACTATATCCAACCATGTGTTTCATATATGAAGGTAACCTGACCCTGAGCTAGATAAGATAAATCACCCTTATATTTCAAGGATTTGAATTAGAGATGGAGTCTAAAAATCATAAAGGGCATGATCAGTGCTTACAGCAGATCAGCATAGCTCCCCTGTTTTGATGGCCATTGTGAAAGATCTAGAGTTTGTGTTGTGATATGAATTTTTTAAAAGAGAAAAAACATATTAAATAACAATGGCTGAATCAGGCTAAAAGAGAATCTCCACAAGCTGTGAATAGTGTGACCCAGCATCTCAGTCAGTTGTGAACAATTTTGTGGTCACAGACTGAAGGGCAACATATCACAAATACCTAACTAGATCTGAAATTCAATCCAGCAGAAGGCATTGTTTTAGGTGTCGGAGAAATTATTATTCCTGGCTTCCACAAGGAAAATGTCTTTAGAAGTTCTTGAATGTTTATTCCACAGCTAGCAGTTTTATGAATTAAGACCTTCTGACAGCTTTTTAAGAAATGGTATGTTTCTTAAGGTGCCACGTTTACAGAAAAACTCATGTTTATTAGTGCCAACTCACTGTGACTATCCAGGGCCAGATTCATCAATTGGCTGTGGATACTTTATGTTGCAATGCAAAGCAGCTGTAAAGATAGCTTAGCTAGCTGGTTAAATTGTAGTGGCACAAAGTAATCAGAGTGTACTAGTGAATCTCGGCCCCGATGTTCTACTCTTGTAATTCTACTCTTGTAAGTGGTTAGGTGACCTAGTGCTTGCACATTCAGTTACACCAGGAGCGGGCAAACTATGGCCCACAGGCCGGATCCAGCTCATTGAGGTTTTGGATCTAGCCCGCGCGATTGCCACCCCCGTGGTGCTGTGGTCCTCGCGCCACTGCTGGAAGCAGCCAGCACCATGTCCCTGCAGCCCCTGGAGGAGGGGGGGCAGAGGGCTCTGTGCACTACCCTTGCCTCCAGGCACCACCCCCTGCAAATCTTATTGGCCAGGAATGGGGAACCGTGGCCAATGGGAGATTCGGGGGAGGTACCCGCAGGGGAGGGCAGCACACGGAGCCCTCTGCCCCCCCTCCCCCAGGGGCTGCAGGGACATGGTGCCAGCTGCTTCCGGGAGTAGCGCAGGGCTAGGGCAGGCAGGGAGCCTGTCTTAGCCCCTCTGCACTCCAAGTAAGCGGCGCTGGGCAGGAGCCTGCACCTCAAACCCCTCCTGCACCCCAACTGCCTGCCGCACCCCTCCAGCACCCCACACCAATTCCCTGCCCTGAGCCCCCGCCGCACCTCTCCCACACCCCAATCCCCTGCCGCACCCCTCCCACACTCCAACCATCTTCCATGAGCCTCCTGCCTAACTCCGCACCCACCTCTCCTGCACCCCAACCCCCTGCCCTGAGCCCCTTCTTGCACCTCACCCCCTCCCACATCCTGCCCTCCTTCCTGCACCTCAACCCCTGCCCCAGCCCTATATTCATGGCCCTGCATGCAATTTCCTCATCCAGATGTGGCCCTTGGGCCAAAAAGTTTGCCCACCCCTGAGTTACACAATACTTTTTTAAATAATTAACCCAATAGCTTTAATCAAACTTTCAAGCTTGGAGAATTTCTGCAGAATTTAGTCTTCATGTAGGTCTTTCATTTTTAAAATCACACACATGTCTAGGAAGAGCAGAGATTTCACACCTGCAGGATGAGGCATGACCATCTGCAGGGGAAGAGGGAATTCCTGTGCCAGTACCCAGCTCTTGTAAAGGACTGGAATTGGAGAACTTCTAAAGGAGTTGGCGCTCTCCTGGACAGTGCCTCATACTGGACAGTCTTTGGGATCTTTTATGAGGTTACCTGCAGTGGGAGCCTCTATGCTACAGCAGAAGTGAATAGAAGATCCTGAAGTAGACTGTATGTACATCCACAGGGTCTCTTGTGCCTCAATGATTGTCTATCCATGATATCTCCATGATTCTACAGATTAGGCCTCAGTTGGTTCAATAAGGCGCAAAAACTGTTCCTCCAAGACAATCAAGCTTGTCTGTTCGCCAACCATCCACCTTGGAGATGCAATACTCAGAAGAATCGAAAGAACCTTCTGCAAGGGACAGATGGACAACAGGACAGTGTGCTTCCTTCCTGGAGCCAAGACAAAGATGCCACTCTAAGACTGGATAGGCTTCTGAAGTTGATACATTAGGATCCACTGGTGATTGTTCATATCGGCACTAATGACACTGCATTGCAGGATATCTTGCAGACAGTAGATTACTTCAAGGAACTCGGAAGCATGCTGAAGAAGAATAATGTTGAAATAATCTTCTCTGAGATTCTTCATGTCCTACAAATGGAGGAAGACTGGCAGAAGATCCTTAGCTAGGTAAGTTGTGTAGAGTTTTGGTTTTGTGGAACATTGGTCCAACTTCTCTGGGGGGAGGAGGCAGTATAGTTTGGATGGCCTCCACTTCAGTAGAAGGGGAACCCATCTTCTTGAGGATAGGCTGACTAGAGTAGTCAGGAGAGGCTTGAACTAATAGCAAAAAGTGAGGGTAAAAAAAGGGAAGATATTAGCACTCTGCACAAAATTGAGATGTTGAGAACAAAATTAATCAAGGAACCAAAGGACACAAAGAGAAGAAATTCTTGAATTGCCTATACACAATGCTAGGAGCCTGGGTAACAAACAAGAGGAATTGGAATTGCTCATTTATTAACATAAATTTGATCTAGTTGGTTTTACTCAAACCTGGTGGGATGAGTCTCACAATTGTAATGTTAAAATCAGTGGTTATAACCTATTTAGGAAGGATCAAGTGGGCAAAAGTGGGCATAGTGGCATTTTATGTCAAAAATAGCATTTTCTCTTTCCAAGTCACTGATAGCTCAGAAGAAAATGATCTTGAATGCTTAGGAATCAATGTCCTAATAGATAAAGATGGATAGTAGTTGATGTCTGCTACAGACTACTAAATCACACTAGGGAACAGGATGACTGGCTCCTTTCACACCTATCTATAAAGGATAGGAAAAAAAGCTGCCTGATCATGGGGGACTTTTGAATAACACATGCTGGAGGTCTCATGCTGCCATACTAAAACATCCTTGGAATTTCTAAATGTAATAGATGACAATATCCTAACTCAAAAAATGTTGCTGCCAACATGGGGGAATTATTATTAGACCTTGTCCTAGCAGACAAAGAGGAACTGTTCACAGAACTAAAAATTAATGGTAGTTTAGGTACAAGTGATCATGACTTGATCACATTTATAATGTGCAAGCAGAATAAAGTCCAAATCAGTATTATATATGTTTGGTGCTTTAATTGGGCCAGTTTCACAAAGCTGAAACAATTACGAGCCAAATCAGCTGGGAGGAAGAATTTAATCAGAAAAATATGAAAGATAATTGGGAATCATTTAAGAATTCCTTTACTAGATGCTCCAAAAGCTACAACGGAGGAAGAAGGCCATGCTGGTTAAAAAATTGGCCTGGTTTAGAGGGGAAGTGAGGGCAACTATTAAAAATTAAAAGAAAAATGTAACAAATGGAAAAGAGGGGATGTTGACAGTAACGAATACAAATCAGAAGTTAGGAATTGTATAAAATTGATGAGGTATGCCCAAGGGACACAAGGAGAAATCTATAGCCTGCAGAATTAAGGACAATAATGATTTTTTTAAGTATATTAGGAGCAAAAAGAATCCTGACAATGATATTGGTTCAATACTAAATGGAAATGTAGAATTATCAATAATGATGCAGAAAAGGCAGAAGTGTTCAATAATTTTTTTCTATTTTGTATTTTTTGGGGAAAAAGGTGATATAGTCTCATTATACTGTGATAACGCTTTTTCCATTCCACTAGTATTTCTGGAAGATGTTAAAGAGAAGCTATTAAAGTTAGACATTTTAAAATGAGCAGGTACAGATAACTTGCATCCAAGAGTTTGAAAAGTGCTGGTTGAAGAGCTTCCTGGACCAGTAATGTTGATTTCCAATAAGTCTTGGAGCACTATTTTAAAAAGAGTAAACAGAATAACCTCAGTAATTATAGGTTTATCAGCCTGACATCGATCCCTGGCAATAAAGAATGTAGGCCGTACTTACAGGACAGAGGACTCTATCCTGGTACTCAGTGACTCTGAAAAAGATTTGGGGGTTGTGGTGGATAATCAGCTGAACATGAGCTCTCAATGTAATGCTGTGATGAAAAGAGCTAATGTGATCCTGGAATCTCTAGTAGGAGCAGAGAAGTTTTTACCTCTAGATTTGGCATTGCTACAACCACAGTTGGAATACTGTGGGCGGTTCTGGTGCCCACAATTCAAGAAAGATGCTGATAAATTGGAAGAGGGCTCAGAAAAGCCATATGAATGATTAAAGGATTAGAAAATAAGCCTTATAGACCCAAACAGATCAATCTATTTAACTTAACAAAGAGAAGGCTAAGGGGTGACTAGATTGCAGTCTATAAGTGTCTACATGGGGAACAAATATTTAATAATGAACTTTTCAGTCTAGCAGAGAAAGGTGTAACATGGTCCAATGGCTGGAGGTTGAAGCTAGACAAATTCAGACTGGAAATAAGGTGTACATTTTTAAGGGAGAGTAATTAGCCATTGGAACAATTTACCCAGGGTTGTGGTGGATTCTCCATCACTGCCAATTTTTAAATCAAGATTGGATGTTTTTTCTAAAAGATATGCACTGGGAAGTATTTAGGGGAAGTTCTATGGCCTAAGGTGTACAGGAAATTAGACTAGGAGATCACAGTGGTCCCTTCTGACCTGGGAATCTATGAATCTATATCAATATTGGTAACATACAGACCAACTCTCCCCTTCTGTGGAGAAACCCACAAGAGAGATTCCTGATGGACAGGAAAACTCTGAGATTCACCTCATAGTGTTTACTGTAATTCATGCTCTCCAGGGGATTTGGAGTTCCTAGAATGGGAAGGGGATGCACCATGTCTCCGACCTCTATGTTGCTCCACTAGTCCCCTTCTCCCTGGCAGTATGACTTCTTCAGGAAGCATGTAACAGTTGGCTAGATAGCCGAGAGGATGATCAGTAACAGAAATGAAAAAGACAAAGTGGTTAATAGAGCTCTGAGCTGTGCCAACTCTCTCCTGGAATTCCATGCAGAAATGAGTGAGGGTTTTGCAGGTGAGAGTGCCCTGACCAGTCCCATGCTCCTCTCCTCCACCTCCAAACCTCCAGGAACCCCTTCACAGGGAGCAAGGGAGGGGAAAGTGCCACAGAGGTGACATTGCATACCTCACCACCTTCTGGGAAGGGAGAGGAAGATGGAGTGATGATATGAAGTTGAAGACCCCATACATCTTCAGCTCCCAGGGAGATGGACCCTTCCAATGTCAATAAAATTATGTATTTTTCTACTTGTACTACATTGGCCATATTATCTTGTCCAGTATGCAAACCCACATTTTCTAGATATAACAACTGCCTTATTTTCCCTGCACTAGAAACTTTTTACTGAGAAAGAATTGACTAAGTAGAGAAGAACCTGCTGTCAGTTTGGGTCACAGTGGGAATCCAGCATTTAGAAATAATAAACCAAATTCTATTAATGTTTGTACTACACATAACTATTTCTTCGCAAAACATGAACATTTTGGATCAAACACCACACTTGATTAGATGAGAAAGTGGGTTCCTAAGTTTTGGTATGTTAGCTATGAAACAAGTTTTCCAAAGGGCATGTGTGAAATAGAGAACATGTTTTCTTGTCATCAAGGATAGTTGTAGGGGGAGGAGAGGAGACTTAATGCCAAATTTCTCATCAAATAATGATGGGGAATGTGTGACCTTGCCAATAATGTATGGCAGCTATATTGTGAAGACTGGTGGCAGTGTATGCTCCAGCTGGCATTATTTCAAAACCTACCCATAGACTATTCTTCATCAACATCTGCCTGAAAGCCAGATAAATTAACTCAGCTTCCTTGCATATTCTCACCCTAACAGAAAGGACTGAATACGGCTTAATTTTGAAGGCTAGAAACATTTGCATTTCATAGAATGTTAAAGATGGGTTATTAAATCTTGACCAGTAAAGAGATTGTTATGGCATTATCATCCATGAATTTGCCACTACTGAATATAGTAAAGTATGTTTTTAGGGAGAAAGGGGCAACGAGATACTATGAAACAATATAGACATGGAATATTCAAATATTACAGTTCTTAAGGGGCAAAATTATTAAACAGTGAACATTTGACTTTATGTATAGATCCAATCCTACAATTCTTTCATCTTGTGAATAACCATTCCACACAGGAGAGGTCCAGTTGAATTCAATGCAATCACAGGATCTGGTTTTAAAAGTGTAAGCACATTGCCAGTTTGTTGAATGCTCATTGTTTTCTGTACAAATGCAATGGATCACCCAGAGAATGGTAACAAAGGAGTAGCACATTATTTTTTATTGGCACTGGTAATTCCACAAAAAGATGATTTCCTACTTGGAAAAAATCAAAATTTAGGAACTTGGAGAAATAACTTCACGCTAAACAGGCAAAGCATGTACTGATACCTTTTCATCATCATTATCGTCTTCAGGTAATCTTGAAACTTGGAAAATCACAAAAAACATGAGTGCCAGAGGACAAGCACACAAAGATGAATATAGATAAGTATTTTATAACCTACTGCTCAACTATTACAGCTTTTGAAAATGTAAATATACTTTTCACACATGCAAATATCTACATGTGTTTTGTCCACACTCTTTGAAAATGGAGCCTTAGTGACCTACATTAAATCCACTGTAACAGACCTGTGACTGACCAGGATTACAATAATCACTGTACTGTCCACTATGGCCAAGTCTTAAAATCATGACTTCAAAAGCATAGCCCCTTACCAGTCAAACTAAATGAGACTCTTCTTTCACAAAAAGGTTCATAATACCTGTGAACTGGTCTGACCTTCCATCCAATTGGGGATAGCTAGAACCCACCTGGTTGAAAGGAGAGGTAGGCATTGGCAGGACATTCTCTATGAGGAGTCCTTAGCTATGGAATTTGCTTCCCCACCAGAGGTCAGATCTGTTAACTCCAGGATGTGCAGTAAGACCCATCTTTTCTTGGGCATAGGGGAGCAAGCAGATTAAGATGTTGGAATATATTGTTTGTGTGTTTGGGTGGTTATTGGGGGGAGTAATTTGATTTTACTATATGTGTGGGAATCTCAGTGAGTGTTACAGATTATTAAAATGTTGTGCTTAATAATATTGTTTTAAAAATTGTGAAGCCCTAGACTTTGACATAAGTGCTGCTAAATAAATAAGGACAACCTTATCTCACATTAAGTAGTATCTTACTCTAGGCCAGATGTTGCCACATTTACTCATGCTTACTCTAGAGAAGTCCCACTGACTTCAGTAGACTGACTTGCAGAGTAAGTTAATACTCAGCATTAGGACAGGTATCAGAATCTGGACACACACACTGAGTAACTCTCCTGGTCTCCTGCTCTTGGATATTATGTTATTTTGATGACTTTTTTCTTTATTTGCTATGTTTGTTACATTGGAAGAGATACTCTGGGGAAGACACTGTGCTGCACTTCTCAGGCTTTAAGCCACCTCTGTTCCCTTCCTATCCTGGGCTGCTCCAGGGGCTGAACTTTGACAGTGTAGGCTGTAGTTATATGGCAACATCCAAGGGCTGCTCTCTGGGTTGTGGTACTGCCTGGAATCTCCATAGCACAGCATGGTGCTGCCCAGCCTCTGACACATCCTTCCATTCCAGCATGTCCCCTATGCCAGGACTTGCGAGGGGGTCCTCAGAAGGCAGCTTTATAGCTGTCTTCTGCACCTGGGAAATTCTCCTTCAGCTCAGACCGAGGTTTTTAGAGCCAATTTACTCTACTCTAACCCTTTTACCAGGGGTACAGGGACCCTTGTAAGGGTAAGGATCTTACCTTCTATTTCATTGTACTGATTTGTAATACTTGGTCATCACAATTGTACTATATTATACTATATCCATCACATCACATCCATCCATCTGTATTTCCCCACCTGGTTTCTGGGGACTCAACTCATATATATAACTATATTTCAGCCACATTATTGGTAGTTTGGATTCTTCTCAGAGAATACAGTTATTCCATTACTGTTATTTTGCCTCCTGTTCTTCATTGCTGAGGACTCTAAATGCTGGGATATGAAATTAAAAATATTATTTTAAAATTAATCTTTTGTAGTTAGAGCAGCTGAAAAATAAAACATCTGAAACCACTGCATAAGTAAACCATTTGACACCTTTAAAAGCTTTAACTTACACTATTTTTAGAATAAAACTAACATCTGGGCTGACAGCTTGAAAGCCAAGTTTCAGCTTGATGTAAATTTAAAATGTCCATGATGAAAACTGCTGAAAAACTGGACATTTTTATAATGAAAACCTGATCTTAAATGACATTCAAAATATACAATAGTTAAGCCACAGTATTTATGATACTATACATCACACATTTGTAAGATGTAAAATAATCTTCTTTAGAATGGGTTTACCAAGAATGTGTCTCGGTCACATGAAAGGTTATTATAAATAGCACTACTTAACTTGGTTGAATAAAATTACATAATAACTTGGCAACACCACTGACTTTGAAGGGACCTTGAAGAACACTGATTGCTATATTCATACCTCATGGTGAACGTGTAATACCAGAATATTTTGTAATATTAACTGAAAATAATGGAGCCTTTGT
The DNA here is from genome assembly GCF_016161935.1 of Mauremys reevesii. NCBI lineage: Eukaryota > Metazoa > Chordata > Testudines > Geoemydidae > Mauremys > Mauremys reevesii. Next base: position 32,374,265 of record NC_052629.1, on the reverse strand, counting down.
AGCAGAGAAGAGGGATCCAGTACCCTCCTACAGCCCCTTGCAGCCAGGAACCTCTGTGATAGTGTCCCCATCTCTAACATATACAAAAATAATACTGACCTCAGATTTAGGGGATTTGCCTGGATTAATTACCGTAGTTAATCTGAATGCCCTATTTTGAAGATCTAAAGCATGATGGCCCAAATTCACGCCATGCTACAGCAAGCTAGCACAAAGTCAATGCACCATTTAAATCTCACATAAGCTTGCAAAATAGGTGTAAAGTTGGATTTAACTAGGGCACAGGCCTGTGCCAACCCTCTGCACTGTTGTAAATGTTGTCCTTCATTAGTTCAAAGTATCTGACTACTTTGCAAAGGCACTCAGACAGTGTCCTACTTCTAATGGAGAAACTGGTATATCACAAAAAGGTCTGAGTTGGGGTCCAGAAGCCTACCTGAACTGTATGACTATTTACTTCTGTAGAGTCCCCTCTACAGTTTTTACTAAGTAGCCAAAAAGAATCTAAGCTTATCTGAATTGGATGAATGTTAACTCCTGGAGAGTCCTCTCCACAGCTATTACTAAGAAGCCAAAAGGTGACTCAGCCAATGATCAGATGGATTGTTGGAATCATATTGCTGGGGAGTGGGGCCAATCCAGCCATCTGGCACAGCTGTCATCAATGCAGGAGGTGTTTCAACAGATCTAGGAGTGCCCTTTCCTTCAAGTTGCTGGGATCTGTGGGAGTGGAAGGCTTAATGGATTACTTATTCCATAGTACTCTATGTCCCACCACCTCAAGAGCATGATTCAGTGAAAGCTCTGCACGAAGTTTTCTCTTCTTTTTGCCTTTTTCCTTCAAGGTCAGGTGAGGTGGAGTGGAGAAACAATCTGAGTTTAGCTTTTCACTAACTATCTTTAAAAAGTTATGTTCTATCCACCCAGCTAGAATCAGCCAACAAAATGTTGTGTGACCTCAAAACATTTCCAAGAACAAAATCTAAAAGGTGTTTTGATTTGGGTTTTTTTAGGATCAGGGAATTTTCTGTTTCAGGATTGGTAATAATTGTGACAGAGGTTTTTGAACAGCCGTTAGTTTCAATTTCTGGTTTCAATTATTACAAGTATTTTGTAACCCAAACTAAATTCCTCATTAAGGTAAACAGTGGAAAAGTCCAGGGAGTGTATTACTGTCAGATATTATTTCAAGGACTGGGGAAGCTGGAAATTTTGTGTGTGAAAAGTTTGACCTTTTTTTGGGTGTGTGTGGGTGGGTGTGTGTGTGGCGGGAAATGTTGCTTTTAAAGGAAATTACTCAGGAACAAACCAGTTAGATAAACAGATTTAATATTCACCAGTGCTACACTTAAGAGGTATTTGGTGAGTGGTGTAACACATAATTGTTAAAAAACAAGAATTCCGTGAGGACGAATGACAGAAAATGTATGAAATGGTAAAGAGGATGCAATATAACATGGGTTTATCAAAAGTAGATCATGCCAGACTAACTTAATTTCCTTCGTTGAGAAAATAACCAATTTTCTTTTAGATAAGGGAAATGCAGAAGAACTAATAGACTTAGACTTCAGTAAAGCATTGACATTGTGCCACACTATAAATTATTAATTAAATTAGGGAAGATGGGAATCAGTACAAGCATTGTAAAGTGGATAAGGAATTGGGTACAGGGGAGAAGGCAATGGGTTGTGCTGAAAGCTGAATTATCTGAGTGGAGGGAGGTTACTAGTGGAATTCTTCAAGGATTAGTCTTGTGACCAACCTCATTCAATATTTTTATTAATGACCATGGGACAAAAAGTAGGTGTGTGCTAATGAAATCTGCTGATGATTCTAAATTGGGAAGCATTGTCAATACAGAGGAGGATTAGAATGTTATTCAGGAAGATCTGGATGACCTTGAAGCTTCAAGTGACAGAAATGGGATGAAATTCAATAGTACAAAGTGCAAGGTCACTTAGGTTCTAGTAATAAGAATTTATGTTACAAGATGGGAGGGGGAGGTCATCAGTTGGAAGTGCAGAAGACGAGAGAGACCTGGGTGTGTGAGTCAGCAGGATGTCTATAAGCCACCAATATAATGCAGGTGTAAAAAGGGCAAATGTGATTCTAGGATGTATTAGTTGAGGCATTTTTAATACCATTGTATAGGGCACTAGTAAGACCTCACATGGAGTACTGTGTACAGTTCTGGTCACCCACGTTCAAGAAAAATGAATTTAAATTGGAACAGGTGCAGAGAAGAGCTACTAAGATGATCAGGGGAATGGAAGGTCTATTTTACTAGAGGAGACAAAGAGCTTAGATTGTTTAGCAGAACCAAGGCTGAGGCGGGGATATGATTGCTCTCTATAAATACATTAGAGGGGATATATATATATATACTAGGGAGGGCGATGATCTTTTAACCTAAAGGACAGTGTTGGCTCAAGAAGAACAAATTGGTCATGAACAAATTCAGGCTGGAAATTAGAAGGTTTCTAATTGTGCTTTCCTCTGCATCATGTGGGGTTAGGTCTCTTGCTAGGATTATCTGGTTGTATCTCACTTTCCTTGCCAGTGGGCACTGGTGTATCTCAGTCCCTCCTATCCTCTGCCACTGGCACATAATAGTCTAGTCTCCTGTGGGTTGTAATACTTTGATCTCATTTTGGTTGCTGAGTTAGTGTGTGAGTGCTGGGTGGTGGTGGTGGCCTGTGCTATACAGGAGGCCAGACTGGATGATATAGTGGTCCCTTCTGGTCTCTGATTCTATAATTTTTCTTAAAAAAACCCAAGAACTCTGTGAGGAGAAATGGCAGAAAATGTAATGAAGAACTATGGGTTAATAATTCCTCGGGAGAAGATGGACGTGGAAATGCACATACAGGGTATTAAATATAGTCTGGCTAATAATGAACAAAGGTATTTGACAATATATGAATTTTTTTCACAAATATTTGGGTGACTAATTTATATAAATGTTTGGAGAAGAGGTTTTATTAGCATGAATATTGGTATTTGTGTATGAATGAGCATGTTCATGTGTATTGATGGGTGTTTCTGTCAAAAGTACTAGCATGTTACTCACCTTGGCTGGGCTGTCTCTACACTAGGCTTCTTTTCTGAGTATTCTCTGTTGCTACCACTGGTACAGCCTGAGCCAGTGCTAGGCATAAGCAGACTAAGCAATTGCTTAAGGCCCCGAGTAGCTCAAGGGGGCCCCCTATTAATTATTAGTATGTGTCATGAGAAGGGGGGGGGAATATTCCTGCCTAGGGCCCCCAGTGGGCTGGTACCAGCACTGGTACAGCTCTGTCAGTGAGAGCAGGAATTAGACTACACAGTGTTGATTCTTCACTGTGTAGTCTAATGGTGCTGAGAGCACTTCTAAGCAATTTGTTTTAAACATGGCCAGCTGGTTTATAGTAATACTCCCAGTAGAGCTCCACTTCTGACACCAAAGGTGGGAAACCTTAAGGAAGTCTACTGTAAACAGACCCTGGGTGTTGGGTGTTAGGAGGCAGTGAGAGATACAGAACAGATTTTAAAATCATTGACTTTTTCAAACAAACAAAATAAATACATTATCATGAGCTTCAGTCAGGAGGAGAGGAAGACAGGCATAACAAGTGATGGTTAAGCATCAGAAAAGTCTGTTATCTTCTAGAGGCACTTTGCATGTAGTCTAGACCCAGTGCAGGATGCAAGATATCTGCAGCCTATGCAGAAGCAGGGGTGGGAGATAGATCAGGACCTGGGACCAAAATGCCATATATTCTATATGTATAAGGACCTATGGCCACCATTGCAACATAACAGGTGTCACCATTGCAACATAACAGGTGCCACCGGACTCCTTGTTGTTTTTGTGGATACAGACTAACACGGCTATCCCCTGATACGTAACAGGTGTACTAACTGGGGTGAGAGTAATCAGACCCATGTTGCCATTGTTGGAGAGAAATGTGAGGCCAGCAAGCAGCAGCAGCCAGAGAGAGTCACAGATAAAGTGTGCACTCCACTTATCTACCCTGAGGTATTCAAAACCCCTATGATTTGTTCAGGCATCCCTCCTGTTTATAAAGGTTAGAAGGCCACCTGGTCAGGAAGCAGAATCCATACCACATACCCTAGGTGACCAATCAGACTCACAAAATACCAAAGTCTGAACACCAAAAGGAAAACTTTACCCCAGGGTTGGCAGATCCCCATGTAGATATATATATGTTCCTTTTTTTTAAGTTTGTTGAACAATTACAAACAAGGATCAAATTTGAGAAAATCCTCCTCATTTTGAAGATAATTATTTAGCCCTGCTCTCAAATTATCTAAACAATTTAGAGCAATTTGGTTTTAACAAATAATTCAATCAGCTTTAGTAATAAACCATCCCTCCAAATGTGAAGGATTTGATGAAACGTGAACTGAATCCAAAGTAGTATGCCTGAAGGTTGCCAGTTGCAGCTGCACAGGAGTGGCACAAAAAGCCTATAAAATAAACCCGTAAGGCTCACAGAGCTCATTGAAGTCAATGGAAAGGCTCCCATCTAAGTCTTTCTATAGGCCTCAATAGGTGTTATATCAGATCCATATTACCATATACTGTATGCTGTTCCAGCTTAAATGCTTCAGGCAGCCGACATTCATCCCAGCAATAACCAAGGATAAAATAGCTGAAAGTCCTGACTTGGGTGGGTGAGTATCACTTTGTGATAAGCTAGTTCAGCATCTCAGTGTTTTTATGGGTCACTAAAATGTGTCTTTCTGCTGCCAAGATGTGTGGCCCACTTCAGATAAGGCTGAAAACTGCTTTTGCTTCCCTCATATGGTCTCTACATTTATCTAAAAGAAAACATTCTTTTCAGAACTTTGTTAGCAACACAATACATTATATCCATTGATAATATGGATTTTCCTTCTACAATATTAATGACTGGCTATATTCAAATTAATAATCAGTAATATGATTCATTGTTTATTTGCTTTTGAAATTGCCAACATTTTCAAATGTCATTCCACATGCATATTATGAAAAAGGAGTCACTGTGCCAAAATTATTTCCCCATATGTAAAATCAGGATAATATTTATCCACTTTTGTAAATTACTTTAAGATCTATGGCTGAAAAGTGCTATATACAAGCTAAGTATCATTTACTGGAATGTTTCATTAAATGGGAACCAAGATACATGGAAGGGTGAGATATTGTACCTTTAATGTTTAGACATCAGGTAGCATGTAAATGCTATGAAATTCTCAGTACTTTAGCAGTGTGAAGGCCCCAGTGCTGCAAATATTTACATATGTGTTTAAATTATTCATGTGAGTACTCTCATTTATTTCAAAGATATTATTCATACAAATAAAAACAAGCACATACATTATCTGGCCCTAAATAAATAATTATTAAAAAGGGGCCCAACATTTGGCAACTCCTATATTTGTCATACTTCCTATGAAGTAAGGAAGAATTAAAAAAATAGTCAGGAAATAAGACTATAGCAGTTTGTAATGCTACTTCTATGAAAGATGCTATACTATAATGTGGACATTGTTACTACTAGCATATACTGCTGGACAGCCACAAGAGGGAGCCATAGCCACAGTTACATTATACAAACACCTGTAATACAAATAGTGTTTCACTGACACCATGACTAGCACATTTTGTTTGTAATTCCATAGACTGTGCTAATATTTCAGTTTAGGACTCCTTTAAAGTAAGAGAGAGCACTTATTGGGGGGAGGGATAGCTCAGTGGTTTGAGCATTGGCCTGCTAAACCCAGGGTTGTGAGTTCAATCCTTGAGGAGGCCACTTAGGGATCTGGGGCAAAAAATTGGTCCTGCTAGTGAAGGCAGGGGGCTGGACTCTATGACCTTTCAAGGTCCCTTCCAGTTCTAGGAGATTGGTATATCTCCAATTATTACCTTTTATTAATATGACTTTCTCTTTTTCTCATTTTACTATGTAAGTAACATCAGTTCAAACATTTTTGCTTCCTAAAACAAAAATCAGGCAATTTTACTAATCTGTAAATAAGTGAAGATTAGGCAGTACTCCATATCCTAATAAGCCATTATCCACCTTCATACCTCTTTGTAGGGAGAAATTAGGAAACCAAAGCAAACTTCTTAATACAAAACAATTAAGTGACTTGATTTCCTGCCTCAGACTATTATAGACCAGCACTCTCTGGTATCTTCCTCGTCATGGTAAACTTGCTTTTTACTCGCTTCTCAGGTAGGAATTGGCCTGACAGACCATGCATAAAATCTGGAAGTATCTTTTACAAAGAAATAAAAATAGATGCAGGGTCAGATTCACCAAAGCTGGCACTATCTTTCCTCCTGCACTTTATTGAGGGATTTACCCTGGGGATAAGTAGGCTGTGATACAGCTGTCACTCTCCCTGAGACTTTTTATTGCTGAAGGCCGATGGAGAATTTACAGAGTGAGCACATAGCCAAGCCGTGTCCCATCCTGAGACAGTATCAGCTTTCTGGGAACAGTTGGCCTTTTGTGGGTCCTCTATTGGGGGAAAGGCTGACCACTTTCTACCACCTCACTGTCTCTTTTTGATGGATTTTATCTTGTCATGGGTCTTCTTCAGGGTTTACATCAACAGAAGCAAGTACAGTCCTGGGATTAATATGGTCCATTATTTATTAATAGCCTCTATCCCTTTAATTTTTTTTACTAGCAGACTGGGGAAAGCCTCCAGCTGGCCCATGCCTGCTTACATCATCTAATTGTTAAATTTTCAGACAAGGACCTTTGTGCTTTCTCCCATCGTGCCCCACACGCTTGGGAGAAGCTCCCTGTAAACATCAACAAAGCTACCTCGTTGTCCACCTTCAAATCCTTCCTCAAAACTCTCCTTTACCATGACACCTACAAAAAAACTTGACTAGGACAAGTCTGGTGGAGTGCTGTGACCACGGCCTATGATGTTGACCAGTATTGTGTCATTGTTTCCTTGTACTCTCTGTTGTCAGAGTTGTACCGGTGTGGTGCTCTGCTTTCTCCAATGTTGATATCACTCAGCTGCGTGCGTGTGTTCCCTCTGTGTGCTGCCCCAGCTCTTCGAAGATAGCTGACCCAGCAGACCCGATGAGAACCCCCAATAACCACAAAGTCTAGTAAGGTACGAAGGCACGTCGGCCAGGTTTATTGTCGAAAAAAGCACAGCCTCCGGCTCCCTGGCAAACATAGTCGAAGGTGCTGCTGCGATACAGCTAGCCAGTACATATGTACTCCCTGACAATGGACTCAGCTCAGTCAGTGGCGGGATTTCCACTGCCCCCTAGGCTGGACAAAGACACCGCCCCAAGGATGCATCCTTATACACAGATACAAACAAGTTACACATCACACCTGACGTATTGAGGTGCCACCCCTCTATGCAGCAAGGTTCAACCTCTCTACGTATTACGGTGCCACCCCTCACCTTGTACATGTTGGTTCGATCAAAACAACTCTATCCATCATTTTACCCTTTTGCCCCTGTCATTGGGATGGGTCGGCCTGTCCTCCTCTTATCTAGGGAATGTTTCAGTATAGTGTGTTCTAGTGCTGTGTTTATGCTAGGTGAATAAATGTTTATGCAGCATCAGCCCTTTTCATGCCAGCTTCTGTGAGCAGGGCCTACCTCTGGCTCACAGCTTAACTTTGCTTTATGTTAGCAAAGTCTTGACCATTACTTTAGTTCAGGCCTCAGGCCTCATACTGGGCCTTTATCAGGGCCTGCACTTACTACACTCTCCCATCAGTCTCTCTGTATCCATCTGTTGTCTTTTATCTTATAATGTAAATTGGGAAAGCTCCACAATGCATCAGTGCCATCTTACTCCAGCTGAGGCCCTGCCCATAGGAGCATAAACTCCAGTACTGAAGTTGTAATTAGGGTTGTCAGCCCTCCAAGATTGGCCTGGAATCTTCCAGAATCAGCATCAATCTCCCAGTGACTATTGAAAGCAATCAGGAAGATTTAATAGGATATTTTAAGAAAATGACATTACGTCATGTTGAGGGGAAAAAAATCTCCTAGAATAGCTTCAGTCAGAGTTGGCAAAAGATAATCACGTAAATGCTTGGTGTTTGTACAGCTATGCTTGATTATTTATATTTGTACAAACTACTGGAAGCATTTGCGAACCAAACATGGTGAGAAATTGAACCTGAAAGTTAAACAAGTTATCTTTTAGTAAAGCCAGCTCTTAAATTAAATTTAAATTTAACTTAGTAAGAAAGAGCAGGGAAAAGCACATTCTTAATTAAATCTAATAAATTTAAGTTTTGAGTTAACTGCTTGTTAACTCAAAAAAGGAAATAAAAAACTTAATTAAATGTTGTTCTACCACAGGGGTTGGCAACCTATGGCACGCGTGCCAAACGTGGCATGCGAGCCAATTTTTAATGGCACGCGGGGCGGGCTGAGCGGCTCAGCCCGTCGCCGCTCAGGCACTTTCTGCACTGGCTCCTGCCAGCGGGGGACCCTCTGCCAGTCTCACTCAGCACCCACTGCCGGCCTGGGGGAAGGAACCCCAGGCTGGCAGGGGGCTGAGACCCCAGCTGGCAGGAGCCCATGGCTGAAACCCCAGAGCGGTGGCGGGCTGAGCCGCTCAGCCTGCAGCGCTCTGGGATTCCCGCTGCTGGCCCTTTGCCAGCTGGGGTCCCCCCTGTGGCAGCCCCACTTACCTTGTGCAGGCGCCCTTCCAGACAGGGTCCAGGCCTGCGGCCCTGCTCAGCCCTACCGGGGCCAGCTCACTCACCTCAGCTGCCAATCTGGGGTTCCAGTTGCTGACTTCCTGCCAGCCCGGTCTAGATCTCCAGCCCTGCTCAGCCTGATTTCTGGCCTGGAGTCCCTGCAGGCCACCCTGGGCTCTTCTCCTGGCCTTGGATAACTGCTCTGCAGCCTCACTGCTGTGGCCCACTGTTCCCAGTCTGGGACAGTGAGGGTTGCACACAAGGGAAGAGGGGGTACAGCTCAGCACCCCCATCTTAAAATTGTTTATCTCAGCCCACACTGTGTTTGACCTTGTGCCTGTCTTCTATCGCCATTTTTTTCCCCACTGAGAGTTGAAGGGAACATTTGACAAAATGGCAGCTCCTAAGAAAGTGAAGCTAGATGTCCGATCATTTCAGCCTGCTTGGACAGACGCATTTGGGTTTATTGAAAAGAAGGACCGTGCTATTTGTGCTTTCTGTTATGAAAGTGTTGTTTGTCGCACGTCAAGTGTTTGACGACATTTTGAAACGAAGCACAAGAAAACTTTTCTTGACGAAGCAGACAAGACTGAATCAATCAAAAAGGCAGTAGCAGCCTATGAGAAGCAAAGTAGTGTTTTTAAAAGCTTAAGTGTAAGTAAAAATCAAGCTACAGAAGGAAGTTACAAGATTGCACAGTGCATTGCAAAAAACGGAAAGCCGTTTACAGATGGGGAATATATAAAAAAAATTTCTCAGCAGTTCGGAGATTTTGTTCAATGATTTGCCAAATAAAGATACAATCATATCTAGAATAAAAGAACTGCCCATCTCTGCCAGAACAGTTGAGAGATGCATAAGTGAAATGGCAGAAAACATTAAGGAAAAGCAGATGACTGCATTGAAAGACACAGCAGTGTTTAGTGTTGCAGTTGATGAGAGTGTGGATATAAACGACGTTCCACGTTTGGCAGTTGTTGCAAGATACTGAGCTTCCGATGAAATCCAAGAGGAACTTTGTTGCCTAAAACCCCTGCATGGCACAACAAAGGGGGAAGATATACTGGAAAGTTTTGTAAACCATTTTGAAGAACGAGGAGTTGATATCAGAAAAATATTTTGTGTGACAACAGATGGTGCTCCTGCCATGGTCGGAAAACAAAAGGGATTTGTAAAGTTGCATGAAGATCAAATTGGCCATCCGACAGTCAAATTTCACTATATCATCCATCAAGAAAACCTGTGTGCTAAAATTTCTAATTCAGAGCTTAATAATGTGATGAATACAGTGGTGCGAATTGTGAATTTCCTTGTTGCTCGATCTGCTTTGACTCGCAGACAATTTCAAGCACTGCTAGAAGAGATGGACAGTGCTTATAACGACATCCCACTTCACAGCAATATTCGGTGGCTAAGTCGTGGCAAGGTTTTGGTGCGCATTGTTTTGATGCAATCAAGGCCTTTTTGTCAGAAAAAGAACAAAACTACCCCGAACTGGATGATGACAAATGGCTGTGTAAGCTCATGTTTCTGACTGATATCACCACTCACCTAAACGAACTCAACCTCTGTCTCCAGGGTGCAGGGCAAACAGGTCTGGATCTTTATGAAGCCTGGAAAGCATTTGTTGTGAAACTAGCAGTTTTTTCCAGGGATATTCAAACTTCTACTTTCCGCTATTTCCAACTCATAAAAGAGCTATCGACACGTTGCACTGTCAATGTCGGTGAGATTGGAAAGTACATGCAAGAACTGGAATCAGAATTTTCTGACAGATTGCAAGATTTCCAGCAATTTGGCCCAATGCTTTCTTTTCTAATTAAACCTGAAAAGTTCAACGAAAGCGACTTGGATTTGTCTGTATTTCAGTGGATGAGTGTTGAAGATTTCGAAATGCAACTCATTCAGTTAAAAAGCTCAGAATTGTGGACATCAAAGTTTGTGGATCACTCAGAAGCCTGTGTGCAGCTTAAAGTATCCAAATACGTTCCAGACATTGGAAAACTCAGCAAGGAAAAGCAAAAGTAAGGATCACACTAAACTGATAAGATCTGCATTTTAATTTAATTTTAAATAAAGCTTCTGAAACATTTTGAAAACCTTGTTTACTTTACATATAACAGTAGTTTGGTTATATATTATAGACTTAAAGAGAGACCTTCTAAAAAACATTAAAATGTATTACCGGCACGCGAAGCCTTAAATTAGAGTGTATAAATGAAGACTCGGCACACCACTGCTGAAAGGTTGCCGACCCCTGTTCTACCACCTCAGTATCTATTGCAAATTTAATTCAGTCTCTGCTCACTGAATCCTTACATGGGGCCTATATAACTCTTTAGATCCACCATCCATCCCATCCCACTCACCATGGGTAATTTGAGTATTGACAGTGTTAAGAAAAAGTATATGCTCTGTTTTCATCTGAAAAGTCACACATTGAAAAGATTTCAAAAAAGTGACACATAGCTCATCTTTGCATTCCCCTGATATGGCTGCTATGTCGGGCCATTCTCCAGGCATAAACTAGAGTAGCCTGAGGGCAATTCTAATTTAGACTGGCTGCTAATAGTCCAAAGAGCCAAAATCAATCTGTGCAGCTGAATGACATGGCAGCCATAGTTCCCTTCTGACTCTGACGGATTCCCACTCCCTTGTGCTCTCACCACCTTTACAGGCAGAATCTGCCAATGCTATAGTGAAAAGCGGCTGCATTTCATCAGAGGATCTAGCCCAATCAATGTGTCCTGTGTCATGAAGATGAATTCTCATAGTGCAGCATTGCCAGCAACTGTGCAAAGGCTGTGGAATAGTTACTAACATACTTCTAGTTCAGGGGTCCCCAGCACGGTGCCCACGTCTAAGTGCACCCGTGTACTGGCCGGCGGACGAGCATCCACCAAAATGCCACCGACAAGCTGCATCATCCAGAGGCGTTGCCGCCGAAATGCCACCGATTTTCGGCAGAATTTTGGTGGCGATGCCTCTGGATGACGTTAGTTGTCAGTGGCATTTCGGCAGCGACGTCTATTGACGTTGCCACTTGTTGGCAGAATCTCGGTGGATGCTCATCCGCCGCCACAGTCCTCCGTGGTTCGTCGTCTGGCGCCTGCCAGACAAAAAAGGTTGGGGACCACTGTTCTAGTTTGTCTAAATGGACTGAAGATGAGAAATTGCCTGTCAATGGGCAATATTATGTTCTCATTTGGCAACTAAACATTGTATGTATAATTGGGTTATGTTTTCCAATATGCGTTACTTTGCATTTATCTACATTGAATTTCATCTGCCATTTTGTTGCCAAGTCACCCAGTTTTGTGAGATCTCTGTGACTCTTAGTTCTGTCCAAAACTGACTGCAATCTTGAGTAATTTTGTTTCATTTGAAAACTTTCCCCCTCACTGTTTACCCCTTTTTTCTAAATCATTTATGAATATGTTGAACAATATTGGTCCCAGTACAGACCCCTGAGAGACACCACTATTTACCTCTCTCCACTGAAAACTGACCATTTATTCCTATCCGTTGCTTCCTATCTTTTAACCAGTTACTAATCTATGACAGTACCCAGGGGCGGCTCTAGGAATTTGGCCGCCCCAAGCAGGGCGGCACGCTGCAGGGGGTGCGCTGCCGGTCGCCGGTCCCGCGGCTCCGGGGGACCTCTTGCAGACGTGCCTGCAGAGGGCGCGCTGGTCCCGCGGCTCTGGTGGAGCATCCGCAGTCATGCCTGCGGGAGGTCCACTGGAGCCGCGGGATGAGCGCACCCTCCGCAGTCATGCCTGCGGGAGGTCCGCTGGTCCCGCGGCTCTGGTGGACCTCCCACAGGCATGACTGCGGAAGGTCCGCCGGAGCCGCCTGCCGCCCTGCCGGCAAAATGCTGCCCCAAGCGCGCGCTTGGCGCGCTGGGGTCTGGAGCCGGCCCTGACAGTACCTTCCCTCTTATCGAATGACTCCTTACTTTGCTTAAGAGCCTTTGGTGATGGACCTTGTCAAGGCTTTCTGAAAGTCCAAGTATACTATATCCACTGAATCATCCTTGTCCACAAGTTTGTTGACACCCTCAAAGAATTCTTATAGATTGGTGAAGCATGATTTCCCATTACGAAAGTCATGTTGACTCTTATCCAACATATTATGTCATCTGTGCATCTGACAATTCTGTTCTTTACTATAGTTTCAACAAGTTTGCCTGGTACTGAATTTAGGCTTACTGGCTTGTAATTTCCAGGGTTACCTCTGAACTCTTTTTTTTTAAAATCGGCATTACATTGGCTATCCTTCAGTCATCTTCTACAGAAGCTGATTTAATTGATAGATTACATGCCAATTAGTAGTTATGCAATTTCATATTTGAATTCTTTCTGAATTCTTGGGTGAATACCATCTGATCCTGATGACTTATTACTGTTTAATTTATTAATTTGTTCTATAACCTCCTCTATTGATACCTCAATCTTGAACAATTCCTCAGATGTGTCACTTAAAAAGAATGGTTCATGTGTGGGAATCTCCCTCACATCCTCTGCAGTGAACACTGAGGCAAAGAATTCATTTAGTTTCTCCAAAACAGCCTTGTCTTCCTTGATTGCTCCTTTAGCACCTCAGTTGTCCAGTGGCCCCACTGATTGTTTGGCAGGCTTTCTGCTTTTGATGTACTTAAACTTTTCTTTTTTTGCTGTTAGTTTTTGTGTCCTTTGCTAGTTGTTCTTCAAATTCTTTTTTGGCCTGTCTAATTATACTTTACACTTTACTTGCCAGAATTGATGTTCCTTTCTATTTTTCTCTGTAGGATTTGACTTCTAATTCTTAAAAGATGTCTTTCAGTCTCTAACCTCCTCTTTTACTCTGTTCAGCCATGGTGACCTTTTTTTAGTCCTCTTACTGTTTTGTTTTTATTCGGGGTATGCAGGTAGTTTGAGACTCTATTATGGAGTTTTAAAATAGTTTCCATGCAGCTTGCAGGCATTTCACTCTTCTGACTGTTCATTTTAATTTCTATTTAACTATCCACCTCATTTTTGTGTAGTTCCCTTTTTTTGAAGTTAAATGTTACCGTGGTGGGTTTCTATAGTAGTTTCACCCCCTACAAGGATGTTAAATTGAATTACATTATGGTTGCTATTACCAAGTGGTTCAGTTATATTGATCTCTTGGACCAGATCCTGTGTGCCACTTAGGACTAAATAAAGAATTGCATCTCCTGTTGGGTTTCCAGAAGTAGCTGCTCCAAAAATCAGTCATTAATGGTGTCTAGAAATGTTCTCTCTCCATCCCATCCTGAGGTGACATGTTACCTAATCAATATAGGGATAGCTGAAATCCCCCCATCATCAACTGATTTTCTGTTTTTGTAGCCTCTCTAATGTCTCTAAGCATTTAATAGTCACCATCCTGGTCAGGTTGGCGGCAGTATATTACTACTGCTATAATCTTATTATTCAACCATGGAAATTCACTTGAGATTTTACTCTATTTGATTCTATGCTGTATTTCACATATAGTGCCACTATTTTATACTCTGATAGTACCATGTCCCATTGGTTATCATCATTTCACCAAGTTTCTGTGATGCCTATTATATCTATATCCTCATTTAATACCAGGTACTCAAGTTCACCCATCTTAGTATTTAGACTTCTTGCATTTGTAAACAAGCACTTTCAAAATTTGTCAATATTTTGTTGTCTGGCTTTATGTGATGTAAATCAATCAGACTGTCTTTCATTTGACTGTTTCTCTTCAGTTCCTGTACTTTATAACTTCTATCCTCTCCTCTTTATTAGGATATAGAGTATCCCCTTTAATAAATCCTCACCTAATGAATGTGTCGTCAGAACCATGTGCTCCACGCATATCGGCTTTCCCCCTTCCCTTACTTTAAAAACTCCTCTACAACTTTTTTAATTTTACCTGCCAGGAATCTGGTTCCATTTTGGTTTAGGTGGTGCCTATCCTTCCTCCTTTCCCAAAAGGTTCCCCAGTTCCTAATAAATCTAAATCCCTCCTCCAAACACCATTGTCTCATCCACACAGAGACTCTGCAGTTCTGCCTGTCTAACTGGCCCTGTGCTTGGAGTTAGTAGCATTTCAGAGAATGCTACCATGGATGTCCTGGACTTTACTCTCTTACCTAGCAACCTAAATTTGGCCTCCAGAATCTCTCTCCTACCTTTTTCTTTGTCATTGGTTCCTACATCTACCATGACCACCATCTCTTCCCCAACAATGTCTCAAGAAGTCTGCAACCTTTGCACCCTTCAGGCAATTCACCATGCAGGTCTCCTGGTCATCACCAACGCAACTATCTATATTTCTAATGAATGAAACCCCTTTTACTATTACCATCTCTTACTAATAGTAGTGGTCCCCTCCCTTGGAGAGATGTCCTTAGTGTGAGAGGTTACCCGGACATCATCTAGAAGGAGGCTCCCAACTATGGGATCATTTCCCTCACTCCAAGTTCTCCTTTCCCAAGACTTTCACACTCCTCAACAGCACACAGGCTCTCAGATGGGACTGTGATGTGTCCTGAAAAGTGTTATCTATGTACTTCTCTGTCTCCCTTAGCTTCTCCAATTCAGCCACTCTGGTCTCAAGAGCCCAAACTCTCATCTCAGAGGGCCATGAGCTGCTTGGCTGAAAAGGGACCCTGGCAGCTCCAGTCAGCACTGCTGACCAAGCCGTTAAAAGTCCAGTTGGCAGCGCAGGCAGGCTCCCTACCCGGCTCCGCATGATTCCCGGGAAGCTGCTACATCTCCTTCTGGCTCCTAGGCGGAGGGATGGCTATGGGGGGCTTTGTGTGTCTCCCCCCCCCCCCCCACAGCCTGCCAGTGCCAGCTCAGCAGCTCCCATTGGCCAGGAACTGCGGCTGAGGGGAGGGTGGCTGCAGGTGTGGGCAGCATGCAGAGCCATGTGGTGGCGCCTCCACCTAGGAGGCAGAGGGAGATGTTGCTGCTTCCCAGGAGCCACCTGAGGTAAGCATCGCCCTGAGCCCACACCCCAACCCTGAGCCCCAACCTGCAACCCAAACCCTAGTGCCACCACAGAGCCCTCACCCCCCCACACACACACACCCTAGCCCCCTGCCCTAGCCTGGAGCCCTTTCCTGCACCCCAAACTCATCTCTTGCTGGCCCCACCCTGGCATCTGCACCCCCATCCCTCACACCCTCCTGCACCCCATGCCCCTCAGCACCAGCCCTGCCCCAGAGCCCACAGCTGGGGCCTTCACTCCCTTTCACACCCCTGCCCCAGCCTGGTGACAGTGAGTGAGGGTGTGGGAGAGTGAGCCAGGGAGGGAGCGGGGATGTGGCTTTGGAGAAGGGTGTTGGGTTTTCTGCAAATAGAAAGTTGGCCACCTTATGGTCACTGGTGAGGGCTCTGGCTTCCCCTGGCTTCTGGGGACGTTTGTTGCCTAGTGCCATGCGGTTGATGGGGAACGCTTTGTCCCCAGACCCCATGCGCTTCTGCGTGGGCTTTGTGAGCTGCACAGCCCTGAAGGGCAGCTATCGCCGTGGTTCATAGCTGGAAATTGACTGGGGTTTGATCCCCGAATTGCTTTGAAATGCTGCGGGGGGGGGGCAAGATAGGGAGACTCCCTCGATGAGAGGAGAATTATCCTCCATCTGGCAAACGGGGGTGCGACAGAGGAAGGGCTGGTTTGATTGCGGGGGAGGAGGAGAAATCCCCTCTCCGGGGAGGGCGAGGGATTCCGCTGTCCTGTGAGGAGGGGGAAAGGGAGGGATTCTCTGTGTGCGGGCGGGGAGGCTCCGCTCACGGGGTGCTGCTGAGGGAACGCCTCACGGGGGGGGGGGCTGGGAGAGACCCCTTCGCGGGCCCTCGCGAGCCCTGTGAGCCCCCGGGCGGCGGAGGGTGTCGCAGAGTCCCTAGGCGGGCTGTACGCCCATGACGTAAAGGGTTGGTTCCCCTATGCCCGCCCTCCCGGAGCGCTCGAGTCTGCGGCTGCGCAGAGCGAGCGGGCAGTCCCTGCTACGTGACCGGGGCACCGCGGCATTTCTTACGCTGCGGAGTTTCCGTAGCCGTGTCCCCCCGCTGCCTTCACGCTTCGCTCGTGTGTCGCCAAGCGCGTTTCTATGAACAGCCCGTAAACAACATGGCGGCTGTGCCGGCTCCTTGTCCAACTCTTGGGCTGTAGGCGGCTGTGAGGGACGCGGGCAGCTGCGGCCGCCTGGAGCGCTGAGGGCAGTGGGCAGGGTTCCGAGAGCGGGGAGCGCGACAGGTCTGGCCGCTGGGCCCAGTGAGGGCGGCAGGGCCGCGCTCCCCCCACAGAGCCGTGCGGGGGTGTGTGTGAGCCCGCGAGTAGCGCCCGCTGCGGCACCGCGGCTTGTGCCCGCAGTGCGCTGGGCGGTCTGGGCAGGGGGCGTTAGGGGAGCTGGTTGGGAGGTCTCGGGGGGGCTGCGGAGGTGACTGGTTCTCTTCTCTGGGGTGGCCTTAGTGGTTTTGGGGAGGCGGTGGGTGTTTGGGGGCGACCTGGTTGGAGGCGGTGACCGAGAGGCTGGTGCCTTGGGGAGGCTGTGGGCGCGCGTGGGGAGGCAGTGACTTGTTGGGGTGATGAGTTTGAGGGGGTGATTGGGGTGTAGGGGCTACTCGGGGGTGTTTGTGGGTTTGGTGGGGGCGGGGAGGTGTCGTAGACCCGGTGCGTGTTGGCAGGGCGAAGTAGCGATGTCACTGCAGACCCCGCAGGCTGCCACAGCCGGCTCAGATCTCCCCACTGTGACCGAGAAAGGGTCCTTGCTGGGTTACAAAATGGGCGAGGACAGTTTTGTTCCCCCGTCAGTGGAGGAGGAAGAAGAAGACGGGGAGGAAGAAAAGGAGAAAGAGAAATTGCCTCCTATCCTGACTGCATCTAATACTGCTGGTGGGGTATGTGGAGAGCAAGTGCCTTTTCCCTGATGCCATAAGGCTCTTGACACAGATGCTTTGTGAATCATTATGAAGGGGATTGTGTGACCTGTCACTTTTCGTTAAAGAGCATAACTCAGATTTAATCCAATTTTTTTTAAGGGCTTGAAAACCAGGAAGCAAAATGATTAATTTTTAAAGTTTTTTTTTAAATTTTACTTTATTTTATTCTTAGTAGATAGACATTTTTTCTTTTTTATGTTACTTGCTTTGAGGTGTTAAGTTTTTGTTTTTTAGAAAGTGTACCAATAATCAGTGACATAGCTGTGAATTTTAAATTTGCATGTGGTTGTTTGTTTTATAGTGACGCTTCCGTTTTTTGTTGGGAATGAGTGAGGTCTACAACATTGCAAATTGATTTAAAAACACTTTTTCAGATTGTAATATACTTATGGTAAATTTACCATCTTGAAAGTAATGTAAATGCTAATTATTTTCAACCCATTGCATTGTCTGCAGTATTTAAAGAATTTATTTAGAAGATTCTTTTATGTTTTTCAGTCTGCTTAAACAAAGATGACAAAATATTGTTGGTGATAGAATTACTGCTGTATGGGTTAATGCAGACCGCTTTAAACTTACAAATGTGTGAAACAAAAATGGCCATATTGGATGAGAACAGCGGTATCCTGTCATCTGACAGTGACTGGTGCCAGATACTTCAGAACAGGGCAGTTTATCAATTGATCCTTCCTTTGTCATCCAGTCTCAGGTTTAGGGATACCCAGAGCATGAGGTTGTGTCCTTGACCATCTTGGCTAATAGCCATTGATGGACCTATACTCCATGAAGTTATCTAATAAAATTGAAGATAAAGAAAGCTAGATACGCTGGAAAAAAAATCCATTTAATAAACCTTATTATTTTAGTGAAATCTCCGTACTTGTTGTAATTTAAGTTTATTTCTGATGAATATATAACATTTCCCACAATTTAACCTTGATTTCCTTGCTATAATTTGCCATTTTTTAACTAGCTCAAGTAACTGGGACTATTTTCCTAGAATAAAGGAGCAAACAATAGTTTCACTAATCCTCTAGTGTCAGAATTCTGAGGTTGAGTAGATTTAAATGATGCCTGAATTATTAGAACTTATCATTTTACACAATTTAATTTTTAAACTGAGTGACTGCAGTGCTTATGACACTGACAGCATTAAAGACCAGCTAGTGAAGGCAGACTATGTAAACTTCTCTGCACAATTCCACCAGTGCACCTTGGTGTTTGTGTACAATCAAATTCAAGGCCTCTGGTTCATTAAAAAGATTGTCAATTTTGCAAATCACTAATCTGCACAAATATGGACTTGGATAAGATCCCTAGATTTATTTGCACCTGTGAACTCAAGTCAGAATTAGTAGGAGATAATCAGAAGCACAAATGGCAGTTCTAACTCCTGTTGAAAGTCAGTTGGAGTCAGGCACCCAACTGCCACTTGGCCTGGACACATGAAAAGAAAGACAGAGAGAAAGGAATATGGCTTAGGTAAGGCCACAGCTTTATTATTTAACTCATCTGGGAACAAATTGTTACAGTGCAAGTCATGATTCCTTAAGTTACTGTTGGAGGGCTGCCATCAGCTCCCCACCCCTCCACAGCTAATTGCTAGGACCCCCCACCACCTTCCCTTCATATGAAGGTTATGGGGCTGAAGAAAGGGAGTTGTCTCTTTGCTCTACCGGATGTTACTTGCCCCAGCCCAGTTATCCAGTTTCTTTACATCCAATGACTACATGTACTGGACACTAGCCTTAAGGAGACATCAGCAATTAGCTTGGCTGACTGCCCACACACCCCAAGCTGGGTTCCCAAATAGCTAACAGTTCTTTCCCTAGTGGCCAAGTAGGTGTACCCCATTACCTGAATAATTCAGGTACCAAATATATTTTGGGTGGATAATTACCGATCCTCCCAGATCCTATTCCAGATGCTTCATATGACTACTGGCTTTGTCAAGCTGCACAGACCAGGTGGCTCGCCACCATACCTATTGAAGCTTTTCAGACAAGTTTACAGTCATGCCCCAGGCAAATGTTGTGAATCTGCCCTATATCTCCTTGGGCTCCAATTAGGAAGTCAATCCACTAATGGAATCCCAAATTGTTTTCACCCAAGTGTACTAGAATCATTTTAGGTGTCTGCTTCCTCACTGCCAAGAGTATGAGAGAGTTATAAATTGGTTTTAGAGCATGTCCCTCTTGCCATGCCAATTCAGATTCGCCTCTCCACCAAGACCCACCTGTAAACCTCCAGGGGAACTCTACTTGTACAGGTCCAGACAGACTCTCATGACCCATTTCCCAGCTGCCTGTAGAGCACCCCTGCATTCATGCTAACTCAACTGCCTCATCACTTATGCCCAGCAGTATATTCCTGATGCCCAGCAGTATGTTCCTGGAGGAACCGGCTATCTGCCTGTGTGCCACATGCACAATCTTATCTCTGAACATCTAGTCACCAACTCCTGTGACCCAGTCACGTGATCCTGAAGGTTTAGTGCACAAACCACTGAATTATCCTCCCAATAGGAACCTCCATACTTTTATATGCATTTGGATGTCACCAAGTGTAGGCATAATCTCTTAGGTTCCTATTCCAGGATGTGCTGTGGATTAGCGCTTGGCAAAGAGTTTATTTTTCATTTTTCCCAGCAAACCAAAAACTAAACTAAACTATTGATTTGGTTCTGAAAATGTTCAGAATTTGTCAGCAAATCAGAAAAGTCTATTTTATGTCGGTCACCTTCAGCAAAGCATGTGTCCATCCATTCCTCTTATAACCTTTAGCTTAGTGCTTAGGGCTCTTATGTGGAGGGTGGGAGACCTAGGTTTGAATCCCCACTCTGGAGCAGGGACTTGAATTCTGGATCTCCCATGTGAATACCCTAACCCAGGGATGGGCAAACTACAGCCCGGGGGCCGCATCCGGCCTCTCAGAAGTTTTAATCTGGCCCTCGAGCTCCTGCTGGGGAGCGGGGTAGGGGGCTTTCTCCACGCAGCTCCTGGAAGCAGTGGCATGTCCCTGTTCGAGCTCCTACAAGTAGGGTTAGCCAGGGGGATCTGCACGCTGTCCCTGCCCCAAGCACCACCCCCGCAGCTCCCATTGGCCACCCTGAACTCATTTCTGGCCCCACTCCAGAGCCTGTACCCCCAGCTGGAGCCCTCACCCCCTCCCAACCCCCAATTTCATGAGCATTCATGGCCCACCATACAATTTCCATACGCAGATGTAGCCATTGGGCCAAAAAGTTTGCCCACTCCTGCCCTAACCCCTATGCTATAGGCCAGTGATATTCAGACCTCACTGGTTCAGGAGCCAAATTAGCAATCAGCATTACCCAAAAGAGGCACAGTACTGTGAATTCATTGTTTCATTTAATATAGTACTATATATTCATATTAAAACAGTATGATGGGGCAGTATTTGATATTTTATATATATAAAATTAATTCACAGCAAAATGGCTGACCAAGTAATATTCTTTTATCAACTACAGTTGGTTAATGACATAGTAAAAACATCCTGATTGGTTAATAATTAAATCACACTGTTTTAATATCGTGTGCTGCAAAAAGCCACAGGAGGCATTAAAGAGTCACTTGCGGCTCAGGAGCCTCAGTTTGAGTATGATTGCTATAGGCTTTTGTGCTCTTAATCTATCCTGTTAAAAGCTGTTTCACTTTATATAAACACATAACTATTCATTGGACCAGAAAGAGAATCAGAACAACTTTATAGCTTATTGATTAAAGTGCTCACCTGGGAGATGATACTCAGGAGATGTGGATTCATCCAAAACTGCATTTACAAAGATTAAACAATTCTTCCATAAACATTTGCCCAGCTCTGCTTTTGTGTAACCAATCCAGTCCTGGCAGAATGAGATCCCACTTTTATCAGGGGAACCTCAACAACATGCGCTTTGACATTGCCATAAATTGAAAATCCTTTCCCAAGATAACTCCTCTGTGAAGAAAAAGTGGCACCTTCATTGGTGCTTTGATTGGGCTAATCTCAGCTTCCCCACACTCTCTTGAAATATTATGCTTCACCTTGCCATCCTTTAATTGTTTTTTGACATGCTGAAATTCATTGTGTGAGATCCATCATTTTGCTTCCCTCCTCATTCCCTTTGCAGTTCTCTAAATTCTGAAGACCTATCTAGATCCTTCCTTGGTGAACTCCTTAATAGCCCTGATGGAGAAAGAAGTAAATTTCTCCACATCTTCAATGTGCACCTAAATATAGAAGCTTTAAGTTGCACTAAGACAAAATGGTCAATCAAATACTAAGCAGCCAGAGGTCTAGCTGCACCAGAATGGCTTCCTCACTGGCTGCCAGCACCAACTCTCAAATTCCACCTCCCTCATACTCTGAGCAACTCAAATGGCTAGTTACTAATGTGGACTTCTGCCTGAATCGCCTCTCTAGTCCCTGACTTCATTCTTGCAAGTAATTTCCGCCACTGGAAGGAGAAAGAGCTCTGTATGTTATGCTCTCATCCTCCCCCAGATCCAATGAGCACTGCTTGCTGTGGTGAAAACCCCAGAACAGATATCCTCAAGTATATTCTAATCAACTTTTCAGGTCCAACTGTCATCCATCCTCCCTTCATGGAAATCCTATTGCACTGACTAGGAGATTTTCCAACACTCAAAACCTCCATCTCTTTCTTTTCCCTAAATAAATAGGTTCTGGACATAACTGAGGAAATAGCCAGCTACGAAGTGCAAAATATCCATCACAAGGGCACCACCTAAGGTGTGAAATTGAAGATGGCTAGGCTTGTAGTTCATGCAAACTAATCTTGGACATCCCAGTCCTCCACAGCCAACTCCTACAATCCTGCAGTTTATTAACAGCAAGTAGAGATATCTTCCTGTCTCTGATGCAGACTCCAGACAAGCCAGCCGGAGGCTCACTGTGATTTCTTTACTGGTATTATTCAGTGGGCTTGTATCCTCTCTTGAATTCACCCTTGCTGCAAATAAGAGTATCCAGGTGACCACCACCTGCAAAGTTGGTCTTAACCCAACTGTAACATTTGTGCTTCAATTACTCAGTGTCAGGTGGGGAAAGGTTTCCTGTTGCCACCCCTACCCCCAAGTTATGGCATGCTCTCTCTTGTGTGTCTGTCCCTATCCCTGCGCTGTGTATGTGTAAATGAGTAAACCCTCTCTGGTTTAATCTTATACTCCTTTCCCAGGGACAGCTTCCTCTCTCTGCCCCGCCTCCATGTGGGCTGCAAGTCAGGGTCCCTTGACTGAAGTGTCCCTCAATAGCCATAGTCGCCCTCTGTAAAAGGTCTTCTATTATAAGCATAGCTACTGCATATATACTTTTCCCACCCTCTGGTAGGTATCCCATATTGTGCAGTACTCCTTAAGAGCCTCAGTTTCCACTTTCAGCTGAGATTTTAGTCACAGCAACACTGAGCTGTGCCTCAATTTCCCAGTTTAGGCTCCCAGTTTCAGCTGGGATCTTTCTTGGCCATAGCAACACTCAGCTGTGCCCCAGTTTCCCCCTTCCAGCTAAAGTTCTAGCCACAGCAGCACTCAGCTGTGCCTCGATTTTGGCTGGGATTGTGGCCGCAGCAACATTCAGCTGTGTCTGTTTAATTGTTTTGGCTACCTCACCACTGTGCATACTCTCACGCTGCAATGTGGGAGAGCCCAGCCAGCCCTTCTACCCTCTAGGAGCCATATGCTCAGGAGAAGCAGTTGCTGCCCTGAATTGCACCCCCACCACACACGTGCTCTTGCCCTACTGAGGGGGAGGGCCAGAGGCGAGCCAGCTTCCCTTTCCCCCAAGGGGCTACCCACTCATTTTGTGGTGCCCAGCCAGCCTGCCCCTGCTGAGAATCACTCGCCCTTCCTCTTCTGGCTCCAGCAGCTGCTATTGCAGGCTGCCTCTGTGTTGCCCCTTCATCCTATCCCTTCTTCCCATATGCATGTGCTCTCCTGGCTGGCAGCTGCACCACGCATGCTTTTGCTCTGGGCAGAATGAGGGAAGGAAAAGGCACAGCCAGGTAATCAAGGGGGCTCACTCAACCTTCTCTGGCCCAGGGAAAACTGGTGAAAAGCTAGTACACTGAACCATCTATAGTTAAAAATCAAAGTCATGTTATATCAGGTCTGATGTGTATTATGCTGAGGTTAATTGATATTGTCAGAGTGCAGATACTATAACTTGAATCTAGATCTGAATTACTGGAGGTTTTTAAGAACAGGTTAGACGAACACCTATCAGGGATGATCTAGATAATACACCTCTACCCCGATATAATGCTGTCCTCGGGAGCCAAAAAATCTTATTGCATTATAGGTGAAACCGTGTTATATCAAACTTGCTTTGATCCATCGGAGTGCACAGCCCCCCCTCCCCCCCCGGAGCACTACTTTACCGTATTATATCCGAATTTGTGTTATATCAGGTCGTGTTATATCGATATAGAGATGTACTTAGTTCTGCCTCAGTGCAGGGTACTGGACTAGATGACCTATCGAGGTTTCTTCAGGTCCTACATTTCTATGATTCTATTATTCTAATGTAGTTAATTCAAGGAAGATGTCGGGTCAATATACTGCAGAAGTTTTTTAAAAAGTGAATAATTGTTTGTCCTGTTAAAACAGAATAAAACATTACAGTGAGATAGTGTAAATTTGTCTGAGACTTTAATACTTCATTCAGTTTTGATCACCTTGTTTTTAAAATGGTATAAAAGAGATTTAAATAGATTGATCTACAGCAATAAACCCACTTTAGAAGATGCATGAAGGACTTTTATAAGTAATACATTTACTTAGCACTTTTTATCTTCAGTTACTTAAAACAATCTTTACATTAGTCTTGAGTTAGGTATTTACTCATTTTACATATGGGGAAACTGAGGCAGAACAGTTAGTTTGTTGTCATGCAGAGGGAGTTGGTTTCACACCTAGGATCATTACTCAGGAGTTCCTGACTCCTAATATTATGCTTTAATCCACTTCATGCCCTTCTTACATGAAGAATGAATCAGAAGACTTGAGTTCTTCATACTAATAAGAGTAGGTGTAATAAAAGCACGTTACAATAATTAACAGTATAAAGAAAGCAGGCCATCGAATCCACAACTTTACTTCTGTTTTCCTAAGGATTGTAGGGGCGGAGAGCAGGTGAAGCTATGAAGTCATGAGGAACTTTACCTCTGTGTACGGTCAAGAGAACAATATTGGGGATCTCACCACTGAATATGACTTTAAGCAGCAGCTCAGAGGTCGATGCAGAGTGAGCATCTGTAGTCCAAACATTCCTGCAGAAAGCTCTGTTGAGGATTAGAGCTCTGGGCCTGCAGCCGTCTCTTGTCAGTCATGTGTGGGATTTTCAAACCCTGGAGATACATGAAGTTTTTAATTATAGAAAGAGAGTTGGTGGGACTTTAAAGTTTGCAAAAGGAGTCATGGTACAAGGCCTGATGTTCTCCATGACCCTGGATTTCTCTTTATGTAAGCATGGAGAGAAATTTTCAAGCTGAATAGACAAAATTGGTAAGGTTGCTAAGGTCACTGGTTATGGAGCAAGCTGCTTTGATGAAGCTGATGAACCTTGGAAAATTGCTTTGCTGTACCCTTGTGCTCACTAAACCCAGATATCTGGTTCCAGGAGCTTGTATAGTGTGCCACCAGATCCAGTGCACCTTACAAGTTCTTTAAAACCAAATTTTTTGTTGGTGCATCAAGATCAGTGTTACAAAACGCAGATCAGGTCTTATAAAACACTTGTAAAAGAAAAAGAAAATTCTCAGACCCAATCTTATTAAGTTACAATGAAGGTTGCAAGTTTGTATAACAGCTTAAGAAAAAAATCCTTATTAGAACTTGTAATTTTACTTTAAAAAACCCACCACTGACCTTAACATGCAAGGAATTTTTAAGCTGAAGTCTCCTTGCTTTAAAACAAAAAACAAAAAAACACCCCAAACTCTGTACATGTGAAAATGCAGTTAACTAACTCTAAAAAGCATTAACTTTGCTGCTGTATCCCTGTATATATGATCTGTCCAAATTTATGTGACACATCTGACATCTTGTGAAATGAGCATCATACTCCTTCTGCAATACTCCACTAGATTTTCCTGTACTTGATATATTATGGCAATGTGCTAGACAACAACTGTATATTTGTACAACTGACCTCTCTAGACTGTCTTGTAATTATTCCTTGATGAACCAAACAACTCCTTGGATGTACATCAACCAGTTATGTTACTAGTTATGAAAGTGCAGCAGATCCAGCTTCCTGGCTGATGAGAAAAAGTATGCCTTGCTGTCTGCTACTTTACCGTTTTTCTCATGAAACCTTGGTGATGGAGGTGTCAGGGCTCAAGGAAAGGCTGTCAGCACATAGGTAGTATATCACAGAATCCTGAGCTGTGGCATTTAGAATCATTTGTATGAAAGGCTTACATATACATGGCTGTAGCCCTTTGCATTGTGACCCTTCATGGCCATAGGTGAAGTGGAACTACAGAAGGAGGATTCCATCATGACCTATCCTCTTCCCTAAGAAAAATGTTGGGCACTTAAGAAACTTGTACATGAGTGCATTGGTCTGACCATGCAGTCAGTTCAGACCTTTGCTGTGCATCAGGGCTTCTCCCTTTAGGATATCAATAGTTCTGTTTGGCTGTAGGTATCCAGATTCCAGCAAGAGAAAGTTTAAGAACTTGCCTTTCACTAAAGAGAATTTGTTTGAGGAGTAGGTGGTGCCCTCTGCCAAGGAAACAAAGGCCACTCTGCATTTTCTGGGGCCTCTTTCACCTTCATGTTCTTTTTTCAAGGGAGGAAAAGGAAGGGCTCTGCTTCATAAACAGGTATTACATTGATGGTATGCTTCAAGGGAGCTGAGTGCCTTACCTCTTGCAGGGAGTTCAGGCTTTATACCAGAAATGTAAGTGTCCTAAGCCCTCTTTCAGCAAATGTTGTTGTTATTTCTATTACCATAGTTCCAAAAAAAAACATTGACAGAGATTCAAGAGTGTTGAGTCCACCTGCCTTTACCAATAGTCTGCCAGGACCTCCCGACTGGAGGAGGATAGGGAGCATTTTATCTTCAGTGGCCCCTGTTCACCTCAGATATGTGAGTCGTGAGCATTGTTTGGATCTGCAGAAATCAGGTTTTCAGAAAGTTCTTAAAATCTGCCTCTCCTTCCCTGTGGTGCAGTACAGTTAGATTCAAAAGGATGCCTTTATTTGCTGCTCACAAGCGCTGGGCTGTCTTCTTCACTTATCTTAAGTCTAATTTATACTCACTTATACGCACATTGGTAACTGCTTCGGTCTGTCATGAATTCCTTGAAGGTAGGCTGATGTCTGTCTAGCCTCTTGTCAGATTCATGCAGGATTTAACTCAGGAATTCTCAGTTGGGACCCCTCAGAGGGTCACAAGGCTATTGCGGGGGGAGGTTACGAGCTGTCAGCCTCCACCCCGAGCCCTGCTTTGCCTCCAGCATTCATAATGGTGTCAAATATATAAAAACGTGTTTTTAATTTATAAGGGGGGGTCACACTCAGAGGCTTGCTATGTGAAAGGGGTCACCAGTAACAAAATTGAGAACCACAAGTTTAACTTTTTTGAAACTCTTCATTAATAAATAGTATAGTGGGTTAAATGTGATCCTAACAAAGATGATAAAAACCTTTTTGAATCACTTAGTTCCAGTGAGCTTAAATTTTGTACATGGAAGTTCATTTTTCTGATGGCAGTAAGTGCGCTTTAGCCCCTCGTGACTGGCTGACCACCTTACAAGTTTTTATAAGAATGAGATTTAAATGTATCCAAGATACTCTCCAAGGAAGTGTCAGTTCCTCATTAGCAAGTCCATAGCCCCTTTTCCATATGTTTGATGTTGAAAAGTCCTTGACACTCTGCTTGGAGCAGACTAATGCCATTAGATTGTTAACTTTTTGTTTCATTTGATACCAGCATTCTGGGCAATGCTGTTTTCCAGAGGACAGTTTCTTGTGGTTCAAAGGGATGTTTCTTGTGGTTCACATTGCTGTGCCCTGGCTAGCTTGAAATTGAGAAGGCCCTGAAAAGGGTTGTATAGTCAGAGATAAGGCTGCTACCACATCCTGCTTCAGAGATGTTTCCATTGCATTTATCTACAAAGCAGATTCATGGTTCTCTGTTCTTCATAATTGAACTCAAGTTCCAGGAGGTTGTCTGGCTTTGTATTCTGCAAGCTACAGTACTTGATTGCAAGGTGGCCACCCCAAAAGAGTTTTTCATTTCAAAGTGTTCCTTATTTTCAGCTGACTAGTTCTTGCATGTTTTTTTCCTCAGGTTGTGGATTTATTCTACAATCTTGTATGTTACACACGTTACACATGATAAGTTTTTCATTTTTAACCTTTAAGATAGAATAATAGTTTGAGTGGTAGCCTAGCACATTGCATGTCAACTTTTCTGTGACCTATTTTTAGCACCTCTGGCATGTCAGGGGTTTACAGTAGGAAATTGAAATTCGTCAGTCTAGAGGTCCTAAAGATGTCTTGTGCTGTTCTAAATTTGTTCAAATTTGGCTGAGCCAGGGAAAATGGCCGCTTGTGTAAGTGCAGTAGAAATTTCAAAACTGTTTAAAATTTCTGGCAATGTTCCAACTCCTGCCATGCTTCAATGTGCAATTTTCTGGGCCCTTCTGAGCCTACTGTAGTATTTCAGAATGACTGTGTGGATGTATAGCTTTTCTCAGAACTCTACCTATATGATTTTTTTACAGATGTGTTTTTTTTTTAAAAGGAATGAGAGAACTTGGGTTTTAAAAAATGGGTGGAATAATGTATTTCTAAAAATAATATTGAAATTACAGTTTGAGTTATGAAGATTTATATAAAAAGTTATAATTTAATGTAGAAACACAAAACAACTCCATATTTGTAGTGATCAGAGCATTGGCAAGGTTTGTGGGCCAAATTTGTCATTGGATTAGTGTGAGGACCAAATTTATCACTGGCAAAAGAGTGAAATTAAAGAAGAGTAAATTCTTGAAGTGAGAAGACCTTGAATCTGCCTATGCCAAATGTGAATTGAACCTTGAGAGTTCTAATAATCTCCACTCTACTGCTGACTTCCTGTGTGATCTTGTGCACGTCACTTAGCTTCTCTGAGACTCACTTTGTTTGTTTGTAAAATAGGAATAATATCACTTTTGTAAAATTCTATAGAAGTGCAAAGTGTTGTTTCTTAAGGGAAAAAAAATAATAATCTCCCCCTTAAAATAAATTGACATAATCATTTGCATGTTCCATCATACTGGTTCACGTAGGCTCGATGCTGATTTTTAAAGTTTATTTCCATACAACATTGATGGCAATTGTTTATGCAGGTTCCTCACTGGCATCAGATGTTCAAGCAGCTTCTCTTGTTGTCTCAGAGAATGCTCAGTAGTTAACCTTTTATTTGTAAGTTAAGTGGCAGCCAACATTGAAAGCTCAAGTTATTGGCCTTCTGATTGGCCTGTAGATTAACATTACCAGCAGTCAGCCCACAGTTCATGGCCACATGCCTAAGTTCAGGCGCTCAGGGAACCGGCCCATGGACCTGCTGGGGTAGGTGCGCCCCTCCGTTGGCCCGAACCCAGCCATGGCCTGGACCTGCCAGGGGAAGGGCACCTGTCCTGTGGTCCCATGGAGCTGCCATGGTGGGGAAAGGCAACTCTTCCCCCCAAGCCCAGGTGCTGTTGCAGGGAAAGAGAGCTGGGGGGAGTCCTCTCTCCACTCTGTAGCCCCGGAGCACCCTCCAGCATCCCAAACCCCTAATCCTTGACCCCAACCGAGAGCCCACACCTCCAGCCAGAGCCCTCACACCCCTGCATCTCAACCCTCCGCCCCAGCCCTGAGCCCCTTCCCACACGCCAAACCCCTCGGCCCCACTCCCTCAACATTACTTTTGTTATGTGCACCAATATAAAGGTGATGTGTCACATACCACCTCCATATTGGTAGGCACATAACAAAATTCATTCTGCACATGGGTGGTTAAAATTAGACTGAACACTGAAATTAGGGACATTTTTAAATATCAGATTTTTTTAGATTTCTGCTCTAAAAACAGTTGTAATACATAAAAGTATTTTGATGTAGGAATGTGAGACGTGCTGTTGGATACGAACTCAGTTGCATGCAAAAAAGAAATACAAAGGTAATTATTAATTAGGATACAGGGAGTTAGAATAATATATTGAAATCATTTTAGTCATATCTGCTACTCCCAATTTATCTACCGAACTCTTAAGTACTGTAAACTACCTTATGCATTTTAAAACATGAGGAAAATGGGAAGGAATCTTAGTGGCTTTTATTATTCAATTTGAAACAAATTTGTTCAAAAATATTTAAGTATTACTCATGGATCTGTTCCTCATTGAAAAGGCATGTTGTTTAAGTGTTCCATAGAATGATTTATGAGTAAAATTACTTTTGCAGTAATAGATATTAGTGCTTTATTATTATTACTGCCTTCCTAATTACAGGGATTGGAGAGAGGAACCAAAAGCCAATTTTCTACTTTTAGCAGTTTTATTTCCACTATCAACCAAAAGAAAGAAGCAGCCGGAAGCAGCAGCTCACCTACACAACTTGTTATACCCAACATCAAAAATGGTAAGAGAATAAAATGCCTTATTTAGTTAAGTTATTAAATTATTCTGGGAAATGTTCAATATGCTGTAATAATTATCTATATTACCATAGTGCCTTCAAACCTTGACTATGTTGAGTCTCCATTGTGGTAGGCACTGTACGAGCATATATTTAACAGTCCCATGCTCTGAAGAGCTTACATTCTAAAAGACAAGACCTAACAGGTGGGTGAGACAAACAAGTGGGTCAGTGGATGGAGAATGGAGAACAAAGTAACAGAAGTTTTAGTGTAGACTCTATATGCACAAATTGCAGAGCCAGTCAGTAGCAGTAATCACAGCTTTCCTATCCATCGTTAGATGGCAGATTTTGTAGACATCATGGCAAAGATGGGTTTTAAAGAGGTACTTGAAGAATAATGTAGATATTCTGCAGGAGAAAGTGGACTATACCTTGCAGGATTGGGCCCTATATTACTTAATGATGACGATATCTGTATCCACGCTGGCTATAGTGTGACTACTGTGCTAGGTGTATTAAAATAAATGTAACATTAAATTTCATAGCTGTTCTTGAGTAGACAAGTACTTCAAATCAGAGATAACTGAACTGCAAAAGGCAAGGCAATTACAAATCTATAAATCATGTAGTTCATCTTAAATTAGATATTTTGGGGAGGATTCTCCAGTTTGCTCAGGTTATTTTGCACAATACATATAGTGCAAAGTAGCCTGAAAGTAGTCAGAAAAGGCTAGTGGAGGATTATCCTAGTGTAGAGTTGGGAGTGGGTGTGTCAGGGACAGCATGTGGGTAAAACGAAGAGGGGAGGTGTTTTATGAATCAGGTCAGAGCTGTGCCCTCTGCTCCACTGGCATAGGTCAATTCAGGACTTCCTCTCTGCAGCCCTAGCTTAAACCAGGGCCAGGGGTCCTGAAACAAGAAGCTGCAACCAGCTCCCTATGGCCCTCCCTCTCACCCTTATAAATGTAAATAAAACCTTTCAAATGTAAACTGAGTATAAATTGATGCAGTCCGTTAAATCTGAAAAGATCTCTGAAAAATGTAAAATTATCCATTCAAATCAGTGCACTGTTACCTCTGGAAGCTAAAGACGACATTTGTCAATATTAAATTCACCGGTAATCCATTTTTGACAGAAATGTATAGTTAATGTGCTTATTCCACAATCCCAAACTATTTCCTTTGTCTTGCTGATGCCACAAACCCCAGTTGTTTCCTTTTCAGCTATAAAACTCTAGCATCGTGGAAAAATTGTATAATGCAATCTTGTGTTGTCAATACCAAAATCTGCAGCACATTGAAAGTTGGAATAGTAAAATAAATTTAATATTGAAATAAGTAACACAATGGATATAGTACCTTTTCTAGAATTCACATCCATATTTAAATTTTAAAAACTCAAATTTTCAATTTGTCTGTAGTTGCCAGAGAATATCTTGTCCTTCACTTAAGTGCCAGAAGAATTTAGGTCCAGCTTTTTTAATGGAACATAGACGCCTGGTTATTATTACCCCAGCAATAGTGATTTTGTATGTATTCATTCAGAAACACTTATTTTGGTTATGACTAGATTTTCTCCTTATTATACAGTCAATCCTGCAAACACTTTAGTAGTCTCACAGAATTTGCTAGTACTCACATATTTGCAGTATCAGTACCTAATTTCACCATAATCTGTTATGATGAGGGGTAGAAAATTTTTCAAAACTTGTTTGATTGTGTCTTTCATAGATTGTACCAGATACTGATACATAACTTTACGCTTTGTGAAATTGCTCATTGAAATAAACCCAAAATTGTAAAAGCTTTTCCTTTTGTGTCCCTTTATTTTAATGAGAATTATGGCATTTGTTTAGGAAAAAATACAAGTGAATGAATACATTAAAACCTTGATAAATTAAAGTTAGTGGAATTCATATACCATGAAAAAGATAAGCTAAGGCAAGTACTGTTGATAACATCAAATTATGTTTAAGTACAATTGGTATAATAGCAGCTACAAAGATTGAATTGGTATTACAATACAACGGCATAAATATCTATAATGAAAAGTCTTTTTAATCAGGTTGGTTTTTCTAGTTTTACTGTATAGTTAAAATATGGATAGGGTTTTTTTTTCACTTTGACTGATTGGAAAGGCTGATTGCTCAATGGTTGTCAAGTCATTTCAGAAATGCCACTGTTCTAGACCCATTCATTTTTAATGTCTTTGTAATAATCACTCCCCCCGCCCATACCAGTATGGTTTTGTGCCTCAGAGTTCTCACATTGCTTGTTACATATTGGTTAAGGTTTTACCTAATGTAACTAAGCAACCAGCTAAAAATGGTAACACAATAGTATAAACATTATTGCTGCTTATCAATTCAGCACATAAAGTTCCAAGTATTAGCTGAATGGAACTCAAGTACCAGGTTTTTAATTATGAATATTTTTGTACCTTTACAGAGCATTATGATGTGGTGTACAGTGGAGAAACTGTGCATTTGTTATGCATGGTGGAAGTGTTTAGAACATCAGTTTGAGATTAATTTAATATCTCACTCTCCTCTTTGTTGCTGATTACTACTTTTGCCTTTAGATTGTTTAAAAGTCCAGCTGTGAGAACAGGCAAAAAACACTCTCAGATCAATGCTACTGATATTCAGGGGTCTGAGGACAGGTCTCATCTATTGTCATCTCATGAGTGAAATCTGAATAAGTCACATCAGTAGTTTGACTCTGTCATTAATGTGGGTGAAAAGAACTGACATTCTTTCTTCAGCTGCAGCCTCCTTCTGGGATTAGTGGAATTGGCAGCAGACTAGCAATAATACTTTGGTATTAGTTAACATTTTTTCTAATTAACCACTCAAACAAGTTTTAGTGAAAATGGATACCTGTTGGGTTGCAGATAAAAGTTTTAGATGATCTTAGGTTTAATATGCATTTATTGTATGTGACATCTTTTTGTATAGCATCTTTCATCCAAACAATACCTCAATTATTATACATAATTTAATAATAAACAACAGGAAAAAAATTAGTAGTATAAATAAGGGAAAAACAAGATATTTGAGAAGTGAGAGAGGGTCAATGAAATGTGTTTTAAGTATGATCTGTTATAGTTTGTTTGATCTGACTAATCTTAGCAAAGGTAGGGCAGATTGGAAAATCAAGATAAAATATGGAGTTAGATGAAAAGACCTCAATGGAACCCTTTTTCTTCCATATGGAGAAGATGTTCTAATGTCATAGTGACAAAAAGTTGGAAGGTAGAGTAGGCACAGTAAAAATTATCTGCAAAGAAGTTAGAGTTGAATTTGTAGACTTTGCAGACCTCTGCCTCCTATTTAATTCAGTAGCGGGATTCTTAAAGAAGGATGACCTCCCTTTGTCCTGTGCTTCTATTGTAGGCTAATGGAACCTTGGTGCTGTAGTGCTGATGATTCAATAGGTGACATTCTTCTCTCCAAGTCAATGATAAAACCAGTGATTGAGTGCCAGGTCACTGAGCTACTAAGATGCCATCTTTTTAGAAAGAACAAAAATTAAAGTTTTGATTACACATGGTCATTCTAAAATTCTTCTTTGAGTAGTGCCCCTGTGGGTGCTCTGCTTCAGGTGCACGTGTGCCTCTTGAGCCATTGATTAGAGATTTTCCGTTAGTAGCGTCTATTCAGCCTGCTCATGTGCTCTGTACAACCTTGTGTCGCGCTCTCAGGGTATATAGGGCTGCATGGGCGAACCACCCTCAGTTCCTTCTCTACTACCTTGGACTAAGACAGAGCTCTAGCATGTGTACCTCAGTGTGTTTACAGTTGTTATTTAGTTTGTTAGTTATTAGTATTATTTAGTATTGCTTATTAGGAATAGTTAGATAGCTTTGAGAGATGTCAGTTTGTCCTCTCCCGCTTTTTTTTCTGGGGAATTGATCTGGCCTGGCTTGCCATGCCTGGCTCACCAGGTTTCAAATGCTGCCTGTCTAGTTAGGAGGCTGTCCCGATCAGTGATGGCCACTCCAAGTGCATGCATTGTTTGGGATGTAATTTTTGCCTGGCTCTCAAATCTAGAATATGGGAGAATCAGGAGATCAAATTGAAGCTGCTATTGATTGCCTCCAAGTCAGGTCAGGTCAGACCGCCCTCAAACATGTGTCTCTGGGCCGATCCAGTGATCCTTCATCTTCAGCTAAGGTATCTCCTATGAAGGGAAAGAACTCAGGGAAGACTCCAAAAAAGAGGAGCTCTGTCTTTCATCACAGGGAGTCAGCTCCCAAAAAGCCCTGATCTCTCACTAGGTCTATGGTGTTGGAAACCTTGACCTTTCAACGTGGTACCATGGTGGCAAACTCTTCCTCCAGTACCAGTGAACTAGGGAGAACCCAGAGCACTTCAGAGAAACAAGGCTCCAGCAGGGCCCCGGTACTGTCCATGAAGGACAGGGAGGTACAAGACATACATTCCTCCAGAATGTCACTGTCTACCTCGGCCTTACCAACAGTACCTTCACACTCAAATCCATCATTGTCAACAAAATTGAAGCCTTTGGCATCAGTGCCTACAAGCTCCAAATCAGCAGTTTTATCTGCTGTGTCAGTACTGACCCACTTGGTACCTCAGAAATTCCACTACAGCAGGGACTTGTCAGTGTTAGACGAGCAGGAGTCCCCACTGCTTATGGGGACTGAACAACTCTTGGTGCTGAGACCCGTCTGCAGATTACCATCACTTCCCAATACTGCAGAATTCTCTGCCCTTTTCTGATGGGGCCCTCCCATTGGATAACAATGAGGAGGCTGAAGGAAACATTCAATCAGACTCCTCCTTTTCAGTGCAGAATTCACCTCCACATCGTTCCAAGAACCTATATTTTGACAAGGATCCTCATCCGTGTCAGGAATGGTGGAATCAGCCCTGAGTAATATCCCCTCTCCTGCATGGGCTTCCTCAGTGGCTATACAGGGATCCTTGGGTGATGTATCGGCAGAAATTTGCCAGACCTCCATCTCCATTCCACAGGGAGATTAGAGCCACACAGTCCCCTATACCAAACCACCCCCATGAAGAGACCTTAAAGGAATAGGAGGCTAGGGTGGACAAGGAGGCTACCCCTCAAGGCCCTATTTCATCTCCGGACGAGGCAGTCACCACGATTGATGGCCAACAATTTTTGTCAATTCCAGCACCTTGTGAAGAGGGTGGTTAATGCCCTCCAGATACCTCTTGAGGAGGATAGGCTCTTAACATGAGCGCCTGGACATTTTGCAGTCAGCAACACCCACCCAGCATGTGCTACCAATTAATGAAGTGCTCCTGGATCCAGCAAGAACAGTGTAGCAAACTCCTGCCACCATCCCACCAACTTGTAAATTGGCAGATAAGAAATATTCTGTTCCTACAAGGGACTAAGAATTTTTGTTTTCTCACCCCTAGTTTATTTAGTTCACTGCTGGTGAACACTGTAAATGACTGGGGTCAACAGCAGGTCTAAAGGCATATTTATCTATGACCCTCCAGTTTTGGATTGCAAGTTATTAGGTGATCACAGACAAGTATGATTACACAAATTACAAGAAGTTTGCATTCTTTATTGAGTATCTTCCACAGGAGCATTCCAGGCCATCATTAAGGAGGGTCTTCTATTAGTAAAGCAGCTTGGGCAGCCCCTGGGCCAGCCGCACCAGCCGCTGCTGGGGCAGTCTCAGGCCACCACCCCCTACCCCTCTGCAGCAACAGGAGTTTGGGTGTGGGAGGGGGCTCAGGGCTGGAGGTTGGGATGAGGGAGGGAGTGAGGGTTCTGAGTACTGCTTACCTTGGGGGCTCCCCAGAAGCAGCGACATATCCCTCCCTTAGCTCTGCATGCTGCCTCCGCGCAGAGGCACCACCCCCGCAGCTAATGGGAGATGCGAAGCCAGCACTTGGGGCAGGGGCAGCGTGCGGAGCTAGAAGCCGAGGGAGGGACATGTCGCCACTTCCGAGGAACCGGGTAGGGATCCTGCCAGCCCTGCCAACCCCCTCTCCCAGCAACAGCGGGGGTCCTAGGCTGCATGCTGCCACCCGCCCCACCCTCACCCTGCACCAGCAGAGGTCCTGGGCTGCTCCCTCCCCCAAGCACCTGTGGTGCCCCCCAGATTACTCCCTGAGCACCTATGGCACCCCCTGGGATGCCCCCCCATGAGCACCTGTGGCACCCCGGGCCACCCCCGACCCCACCCCCAAGATTTAGTGAAGGGTACATAGTACAAGTCATGGACAGGTCATAGGTCATGAATTTTTGTTTACTGCTTGTGACTTGTCCATGATTTTTATTTAAAATACTTGTGATCAAAATGTAGCCTTACTTATTAGCCAAAACCTTTCTTCAAGTGTCTTTAGATGCTGCGGATCATCTCCACAGCAGTTGTTGTGCACAGGGCGTCTTGGCTCCAGTCACCAGGTTTCTAAGAGTAGTTCAGAATACACCTCTACCCCGATATAACGCTGTCCTCGGGAGCCAAAAAATCTTACCACGTTATAGGTGAAACTGTGTTATATCGAACTTGTTTTGATCCACCGGAGTGTGCACCACCCCCCCGGAGCGCTGCTTTACCACATTATATCCGAATTTGTGTTATATAGGGTCGCGTTATCTCGGGGTAGAGGTGTACTGGTTAAAACCTCCTGTTTGATGGTCAAAAACTCTTCTCAGGAACAACTGACAAGTCCTGCACATGCTGAAGGACTGTAGGACCACACTGAAGTGTCTGGGTATATACACCCCCACAAACAACAGATGATGTGCAGGCAGTGTACAATGCAAAGTGGAGATGGGCGGATCATGTAGTCCCCAGGCAAGACAATAGGTGCACATCCCACATCAGTGACTGGATCCTCAGAGACCACAAGGGGGGAGGGATAGCTCAGTGGTTTGAGCATTGGCCTGCTAAACCCAGGGTTGTGAGTTCAATCCTTGAGGGGGCCACTTAGGGATCTGGGGCAAAATCAGTACTTGGTCCTGCTAGTGAAGGCAGGGGGCTGGACTCAGTGACCTCTCAGGGTCCCTTCCAGTTCTATGAGATAGATATAACTGCTGGGCAGACCAAAAACACACTGGAAAGAACGTGCTCCAACAAAACAGAATGGTGTAACATCGACTTACGTTCGTGGAGGGACAGACGAAGACAAGCCACACAAAGGTGAAACAACAGAAGATTTAGCAGGTCTTAAACTGCCCAGTGATCGCTCCCAACTCAGTTCTCTAGTTTTCACTGAACCACCAAACCTGTTAGAAAAAGACAAAGGTTCCAGAGGAGAAGAGCATCTCCCCCTCCATCATCGAGTATCCAGTCATCATCAAAACAGCAATTTTCATGGGCTGGTCAAGGGTTCGACCCTTCCCTCACCTATAGTTTGTAAGCTGCAACCCTTTGCCCACTTCTCCACTTTTGGAGATTGCCTTTGCCATTTCCAGCAGGCCTTGTGGCATGTTACAACAGACAAGGAGATGATAACTTTGGGCTACACCATTCCCTCACTGCCACCCAGCAGCAGCTGTTAGCTGCCCACACCCTGTGACCCATAATCCAGAGAGGTTCAGCGTGGATCCCTAGCTAGCTGTCATGACTACCCTGCTTCTCTGTTCCTGAACTCCTCAGCTCTGACTTGGATTCTGATTCCTGATTGACCCCTAGAACTGCAACACAGACCCTAATACCTGGTATTGACCTTCAGCCTGATTCCTGACTGTCTCTGACCCTTGTCTTAACTCCTGACTCCGGTTTGACTCTCAGCTTGACTCTTGACCCTGATACTGGCTCTGACCCCTGGCTTCAGTTCCGGAATCTCAACCTCCTGCCACTAATCCTGCCTACCTTCGCCCAGAATCCTGACCAGTACTATGCTATCAGTTAATGTTCAGAAGATGATACCTGGATTAATTTTTTTAATGTTACAGATTACTACACATGGAAAAAGTACTTCAGATTGATTTCCGATCTTCAGCAAAAAAGAAGCAGTTCAGTGGTATTGATTATCAGCTTTGTTTATTATGCCAAAGGAGTTGTAATGAGGCACTAGTTATGACATCAGCATCCATCCAGAAATAACTGGAATCCATCTTCAAATGGTATGCATATAGTTACATAACTTACATTACTTAACATAATTACAATCCCAGAGTAATTTATAAATTTACAATCCAGAGTAAGGATAAAACAGTATCCTTGTTTTTACTTTGGTCTCAATCATTTTTAGGAATTAATGGGGAGACAAAGAATACCAGCTAGCAGCAGAATCTTTGGAGAATATCACCCCGGAGGACCTGATTGAACACAACACTTGGCATTGTGAACCAAATTTTTGCAGGGAAAAAGTTGTGACTTGCTGTAGAATCACACACCCAAACACTCGTTACCCTTCAAAAATGCTAACTAGATGTCATCTTAGAAAAGCATACTGATGTGTTTTAAGTTGTTTCTCAAAGGGTACAGGACTTGCAAGATGAGTTCCACACGTTCAGTGTACATTCTGTATTCAGTGACCATTATTATACATGATGGAGAGCTGCAATATCACAGAATGGATCATGAAATTTAATGAGGTTAAATTGATGACAAAGCCAACTTTTGGATTAGTGCAGTAATACATGAAGATGGTTGAGTCTTTGCTGCTCTTTATTTGATCTGCTAATTAGAATTTGCATCTCACACTGGAAGACATAGCAAAATACGTTTTTGCTTTAGATTTATCCAACTATTCTGGGATGATTGCCTGCTACCTCGCTGAAATAAGAGGTGTAAAAAGTCTGACCTTCTGTTATCTTATTATCAAACTATCTTACTGGAAGGTGTTTGATTCAGCCTCCAAAGACTCTTTCCTCACTCTGAAAGTTCTTGGAATGCATGAGACAGTCACTGATGAGGTCATAAATGAACTGGAAGCATTAATATACCAAGTTTACCATTTGAAGACTAACATTATGACACTTGCAGAACTATGTTGGTGAATGTTTTCCAAGAAGCAGATAAACTGAGAAAAATTGTCATTGATGAGGGGCACTATTTATACTTGGTGTCATGAGGGCAAATTATCAAGCAATGGAATGTTCTCTGGAATGATCGACCATATCCAGAACTACCCTCCCCTACTGGGCATGGTTGGGTCTTGGAGAATGAACTGATCTCACCAGTTGTGTGAAATACCATGTGGTCCCAGTCAGTACTTCAGCTAATCAAATGCTCATGTGCAAAGACCAGATGCTTACCATTCTGCAAATGTTTGGCCAGTCGCCTGCCTTGCACAGACTATATGCAAGTGCAGCTCAGACAAGGATCAGTTTGAGACTATATCTAGCAGTTTGAGACTATATCTATATCATGGTGCCCTAGATGACGATGACATTGATGACTTTGATAAATAAATGTTTTCAGTCCTACATGTCAAGGCTAACTTCCCTAGAATTGCAAAAGATCAGTGTCTTTTTTATGTAAGCAATGCATCCCTCTGTTAAAGTATAATTTTAAAAATGTTGATTTTAAATATTTTCTCGAATATATCTACATAATTGTTCTAGGTTTGTCATGTTTGGTGCCATTGTGTTGATGGGGGAAAGGGGCTTTCGAATGATACCCAACTCAAGCCATTTCTGACAGCACTGTATTATCAACTGTATTATCAAAATTTCTACCAACTGGACGACCTGAAGCTGGGTGCCAGGGGAGCAGTAAGCCCTCCCCACCATACCACAGACGGTGGAACAATTGAAACTGTGATTCTGTAGGTTTTTAGAAATCAAATGACACCTCCATCACCTTTCTATCACTAATTTGCCCACCGAATGAGATTTTACTATATTGTGTTCCCAGATTTATGCTGAAAAATTTGGGTAGAGCTGTGAATAATACAATATAGGGCTATCGATTAATATTAGTTTTAACTCATTCGATTAACTCAAAAAAATTAATTGCAATTTAATCACACTGGTAAACAATAATAGAATACCAATTGAAATTTATTATAAATATTTTTGGATGTTTTCTACATTTTCTAAAACAGCAAAAGCTATTTTATTTGGCATGTTGGGGAAGTGGGGATGCCGGTAACTGAAAAATGCCGGTTAACTAAGAGGGTTTGGGTGCGGGAGAGGGCGGGGCATGGGCTCTGAGAGGGAGTTTGCATGTGGAAAGGAACTCAGAGCAGCAGGTTGGGGAGCAGGAATGGGAGCGGGTTGCCTCCGCCTGCAGGCACCGCCACCACAGCCAATGGGAGTTGCAGAGCTAATGCTTGGGGTAGGGCGGGGGCAGCCTGCCGCGCCTCTGCCTAGGAGCAGCCAGGACAAGTTACCACATGTGAGGGACCGCCCAAGGTGAGCACCCCCCGCCCCTGGATCTGGCACCTCACGCCACAATCCGCGCCACAACCCGCTGCCCTGAGCTCCCACACCCAAATGCCCTTCCTGAGCCCACACTCCACAACCCCTCCTGTGCCCCAACTCCCTTACCCTGCCCCGTGCCAATCAGTCTATAAACTGGAATTTCAATGAAGATTAAAAATGCTGGTTTATAGAACTTTACAGATGGTGAAGTGTCAGATAAAACAGCTTTCACTGTATATTGATTTCAACACAGAATACAAAGTGTACAGTACTCACTTTATATTATTATTTTTTATTACAAATGTTTGCACAATACACATGATAAAGTACTGAAGTGTAATCTCTTTATCGTGAAAGTGTAACTTACAAATGTTGATTTTTTTTTGTTACATAACTGCACTCAAAAACAAAATAATGTAAAACTTTAGAGGCTACAAGTCCACTCAGTCCTACATCTTGTTCAGCCAATAACTCAGATAAACAAGTTTGTTTGCATTTGTGGGAGATAATGGTGCTGAAAGTGAGAACAGGCATTTGGATAGCACTTTTGTAGCTGCCATTACAAGGTATTTACAAGCCAGATATGCTAAACATTTGTATGCCCCTTCATGCTTCAGCCTCCATTTCAGAGGACATACTTCCATGCTGATGACACTCATTAAAAAAATGTGTTAATTAAATTTGTGACTGAATTCCTTTGGGGGGGCCTGTATGTCTCCTGTTCTGTTTTACCCATATTCTGCCATATATTTCATGTTCTAGCAGTCTTGGATGATGACCCAGCACATGTTGTTTGTTTTAAGAACATTTTCACTACAGATTTGACAAAAAGCAAAGAAGGTACCAATGTGAGATTTCTAAAGATAACCACAGCATCCGACCCAAGGTTTAAGAACCTGAAGTGCCTTCCAAAATCTGAGAGGGATTGGGTATGGAGCGTGCTTTCAGAAGTCTTAAAGAAGCAACACTCCAGTGCAAAAACTGCAGAACCTGAACCACCAAAAAAGAAAACCAGCCTTCTGCTGGTGGCATCTAACTCAGATGATGAAAATGAGCATGCGTCAGGCTGCACTGCTTTGGATCGTTATCGAGCAGAACCCGTCATCAGCATGGATGCATTTCCTCTGGAATGTTGGGTGAAGCATGAAGGGATATATGAATGTTTAGCGCATCTATCATATAAATATCTTGCGACACCTGCTACAACTGTGCGATGCAAATGCCATTCTTACTTTCAGGTGACATTGTAAACAAGTAGCGGGCAGCATTAACTCCTGCAAAGTAAACAAACTTGAAGTAGGACTGAGTAGACTTGTAGGCTCTAAAGTTTTACACTGTTTTATTTTTAAATGCAGTTATTTTTGTACATAATTCTACATTTTAAATTCAATTTTCATGATAGAGATTGCACTACAGTACTTGTATTAGGTGAGTTGAAAAATACTATTTATTTTGTTTTTTACAGTGCAAACATTTGTAATAAAAAATAAATATTAAGTGAGCACTGTACACTTTGTAGTCTGTGTTGTAATTGAAATCAATATATTTGAAAATGTAGAAGAGACTAAAAAATATTTAAATAAATGGTATTCTATTTAACAGCATGATTAATCATGCGATAAATTGCGATTCATTTTTTTCATCACTTGACAACCCTAATATAATATAAACATTGCAGCTGGTCAGGCAGTAAGTAAGCTTCACTAAAACAGTCAAAAGAAATGAAAATTTCTGGTTTAATTTGAAATGTGATTTATTTATTTATTTTACATTTTTAAAATTAATTTTTTGGAAAAGATTTGGAAGAGAAAATACCATTTTGTCTCACTCCTTTTAGTTATTTTCACTGCAAAAAAGTAAGAGGAGGAAATTAAAATAGCAAGAATGTGTTTTTTCCCAGTGAAATTTTAAATTTTGATATTTGTCCAAAAAATTAAATTTTGAGCAATATGGAAAAAATTTAAGCTAATTCTTATACTGGTTGAAAAGGCATTTTCTGTCAGTTTCACATATATACGAGTTCCTAGTTTACAAAAACAATGTTTAGGTTCTCTTTACAGATTACTTTAATCCTTTTGTATAGTTCATATACCTTTGTGTTTTGCAAGCTAAATAAATCAATGTTTCTTTGTAAATTATGTACATGATTACAATACATTTAACACTTCTTTAAATTTTTTCAATAAGTGAGAGATCTACCACCAATTTGCCTTGATGTTAGGCAAAAGCAGCGCATCTCTATAGATACACTACCATCGGAACTGAAAGCTCCAGTCCCACCAGAACCTTCCCTTCCCATCCGAACCAAAACTATGAAAGACTTCCAGTAAGTTGTATTGGTTTTAGCTGTATACTCTGTTTTGGTTTTTATTGACTGACTTTCCATTTTATTTATGTATGTATGTTTGTTTGTTTATGTATGTAATATATTTATTTTCTGGCTGACCCCTAGTGATGGGATCAGTACAAGATAACAGAATGATAGATAGAATGTATTTACGTACGTTAATTTGGCTAGGATGCTGGAATGAATACTTCTGTGTCTGTGGAAATTGTCATGACTCCTTGCTCAGCTTGGGTTTTATGCATCACCTAAAAGATAGCACCTCAGCAGCTCAGTGCCACATGCATTTTTTTCTACCGTTACTGTTTTTTGGGAGGGAGAGGGGGAAAGAACTACTGATATTTAGTGGATATTTATTTTCAATCAAAGATCCTCAACTCTGACTGAAGACATTGTGTACCAGGCCTTTAATTTGTAATGTTCTGTATTTTTGGACCTTTGACAATAGTTAATAATATAAGCTGTGCTACCTCTCACTTAAATGTTTAAAATGTAGAAATATTTTTTCATATTATGTCAAAGGACACTGGTGTCAGCAGTTCACTCTTTTTGTAGTTCCTTTTTATTTTTTTTATCCTCCTTTCTATTGATGTTAGTGCTATTTTAAATAGTGTAAGTAAGCTTGAAACCATATTGGGGAAATCCCTTATGTGAGAAGCACTACACTTACTAGGCCTTTTATTTTTGTGGACTTAGATCAGAGTCCATACAGCTTTATACTGCTGTCCTCTTACAATTTGGCAAAAGGACAATATGATCACTGTGCCAAATCAATTTAGGTTTGTTCCACTTTCATGTTTACTCCCTCTGTCAGAACACAAACCTAACTGACCTCATTTATCAAGGAAAAGTTCACAGTTGTTCTTAGTGACATATGAGTTTATCTTCTTTTAACAAGTTGGTTGCTTTTTTTGTGTGTTTGAGATTTCTCACTTTCAGTAGGAGGTTAAAAGTAACAAATTTTCTGATTTGTCAGGTGTTTCTTTACTTGGTGCAGAATGAGTCAGGTATCACAAAGGAATTGGTAAAAGAATATTTGTCTAGAACTCAAGTGGTCAAAAACGGAAATGTGACAAACCCATCTACCATGCATTTTATTAATTTTGACTAAAATTTTCAAAAGTGTCCGTGACTTAGGAACCTAAGCCCCACTGACTTACAGCAAGACATGCTCCTAAATCCTTTAAGCACTTTGAATATATTATGTCTGTTCTCACATTTACAATGTGTTTCATTGAAATACACAGGTTTATCAGATGAGTGATTATATAAAAATGTTTTATGTTGTGGAGGAAAAAATAAATTATGATTTGTATCACTAACATGTAGGGCCAATGTTTTCTGGAAATTGCCGCTATTACTGCTTTTTTTTTTTTTTTTTTTTTCCCCCTA
Organism: Mauremys reevesii; assembly: GCF_016161935.1. Classification (NCBI taxonomy): domain Eukaryota; kingdom Metazoa; phylum Chordata; order Testudines; family Geoemydidae; genus Mauremys; species Mauremys reevesii. Next base: position 32,329,942 of record NC_052629.1, on the reverse strand, counting down.
AATGACTCTTCACTTCTGGAATAGCCCTTAATTTTTGGAATTGCCATTCAGAGGGTGAGCAGGGCATGCAGGGTGATGTCCACAGTACCTGTCACCCACTCATCTCCCCTGCACACAGCTGACTCCTTTCCCCTGCCACGCAGCACACAGCTTGCCTGGCCCTCATCCAGTCCTGCTCTGCCTCCAGGCCGAGCTCTGCCCTCATTTCTTCTCTGCCCCTAGACCAGCTCCACCTCTAGCCCCAGCTCCCCCCCCCCCCCCCCCATCCCCAGTTCTCCACCTTCTGCCCAAGCTCTGCTGCTAAGGCCTGGTCTACACTAAGGGGGGGGGTCGAACTAGGGTACGCAAGTTCAGCTACGCGAATAGCGTAGCTGAACTCGAAGTACCCTAGTTCGACTGACTTACTCGTCCAGACGCGGCGGGGTCGAACTCCGCGGCTCCAAGGTCGACTCCGCCACCACCGTTCGTGGTGGTGGAGTTCCGGAGTCGACCGGAGCGCGCGGGGAGTTCGAACTATCACGTCTTGATTAGACGCGATAGTTCGAACTCCGAGAAGTCGAACTCACCGCGTCGACCCGGACGGTGAGTATAGACCTACCCTTAGGAAGTCTTGGCTATGCAGTCATGGTGTGGGGGGCGGGGGAAGAGAGAGAGACAGATACCATTACTGGTAAGAGGCAGGATGCTACTGGAAAAGTTTGAGCACCGTTATTGTAAAGCAGGGGTAGGCAACCTATGGCACGTGTGCTGAAGGCGGTTCACAAGCTGATTTTCAGTAGCACTCACACTGCCTGGGTCCTGGCCACCGCTCCGGGGCGCTCTGCATTTTAATTTAATTTTAAATGAAGCTTCTTAAACATTTTAAAAACCTTATTTACTTTACATACAACAATAGTTTAGTTATATATTATAGACTTATAGAATGAGACCGTCTAAAAACGTTAAAATGTATTACTGGCACGCAAAACCTTAAATTAGAGTGAATAAATGAAGACTCGGCACATCACTTCTGAAAGGTTGCTGACCCCTGTTGTAAAGGATTGCATATTATTCATGTTTATCAATAAGTGTATTTTTATTAATATAATGCATATCAAAAATATCTGAAATATATAGCTTTGAAAATACAAAATTACTGTTTTAATTGCTGGAGAACACTGGCCCTACTAATATGAAAATAAGTTGTAGATTGGCTTTGCATAAATGTTTTTACTTTTATTTTCAGGATATTTGGAGTTTTCCATTATATCAGACATTAGTTCTTTATGGGTGTTTAAAATGTTCACATAACACATCCAACTCCCAGCTTTTAACTAGGTGTGAATCTCTGAATTTTATTGTTACAACAATGAATGTGATCTTACACATGCTATGTAAAATTTAGGAATTTTAAAGCTTGTAATACAAGCAAAGATCAGTACCTGTAATGTTAAATTAACAGTTTTAGGAGGTTACTTACTATTTTAAATTATTTCTACATATTGCATAAGAATTGATAATACATTATTCTATTACTAATTTGTTTTAAAATACTGAAATCATAATCCACTGAATTTATAAATATAATGATCAGGTAGTGTTGAAATATATTTTGCACAACCAATTTCAAATGCTTCCATTCTTTTGGAGTGTCAGTGTTTCTAGATTTTCAGGTAAAATATTAGAGTAAAAGTTAACTTGCACACATCAATTCTTAAATTCGCCCTTCTCATAAATCGTTTAGAGATGAAAGACACTGGAGTAATAGTGAAGTATGAAGTACAAAGTCTATTTCATAAAGCGTTTAATATTTGTACATAAACTTGTGTGATATATATTTATTTGTGAATTTTCTTTCTAGGGAGGATATGGAAAAAGCTAAGTCATCAGGAGATTGGAAAGCTGTACATGATTTTTATTTAACAACATTTGATTCTTTCCTGGAGCTAAATGCTGCTTTTAAGGTCAGAATGCTGCTTAGCTCTTATAGGCTTTATATCTTCAAGATGCTAAATATCCATCACATAAAATTTATATTTATCTTTGTTTAAACAGACTAGACTCATAGTATTATCTTGTTTACCTTACCCATACACTTTGTAGTTATAGCATTTCATTGTTTCATTTACTAGTTCCATCTATTATTTGTTTTTAGCAAACCATTTGTTCATTATTCATGTATTAGTAAACCAATGTCTCAAGCACATCTGTAGGATTTAAAACAAAAGAAATACAAAAATTGGTGTCCGGAGAATTAAAGAAAATGCAAAGACTTTATAAAAGCTGTCTCTGTACAACCCATTTCTGAAAGATTAACTTTGCATTATAGTAAGTGAAACTATATACATATTATTCTGTTAAAATTTGTAATACTTTATGACTATGGAGTTGCTTTACTATCTTTTTAGACTATTGTTGATGTAGATTCCATTGCTAGTAAAATAGTTATCTGACAGCCCTGGAGACTGAAGCCCTTAATTCCCCAATCAAATACAGTATGTTTTTTGGAAATGCATTCTTCCTTGCATTGCCTTCTTAATGTGCCTCAGTCCAGTTCTGAAAGGATCACAATTGTGGGTGGGTGCTTCAGTCACCATGCACAATAAATCCTTCGTATTTTTTCAGAATCTGTGTGTGTCAGTGCAAAATGTGATTGTGCTATTTGATGTGAACAGTGGCATCTGAATTGAGGCAATTAATTCATGTCACACAGGCTATCTAACAGATAGTGCATGGTAATAATTTTGTTGCTCTTGACTGTTGCTGAATTTGAATTTGAACCAATGACTAGAAATGGTAGACTAAATCACCCATCATGTATCAGCTGACACGTCTAATGTAGTCTCATTATTTTAGACTTTTGACAAATTGGACCCATGTGAACTTCGCTAACATAATGTATTCTTGTATCAGAACTTGAAAAGATACAATATCATATCTGACCTGGTTTCTTTTTTGTTGTTACAAAAAATTACCATTTTTTTTCTCTGTACATACTTTTTTCTAAAATTGATACAAATGTTAGCACACGATAACTTTTATTTTTCAGGGATTTTTTTAAAAATGACCTTTGAAATAACTTGAGTAAAAAATGCTTATGATTTGAATTTGCAGAAAGATGTCAGTCTCCCTTTCAGTACCATTGAAGACTCTGGAATCAATGCTAAATTTGTGAATGCTGTCTATGATGCCTTACTAAATACTGTAAGTAAAAAAGATGTTTTTAAAATGTTTTAAAAGATTCACAATTATGAACTGAGGAATCTGCTGAAATTGCAAAAGCTGTGCAAGGTTACATGAAATCACCATAAAATCCTGAAAACTGCACTCTACAGATAGAACAACTTTTAGTTAATAATATTGTTTATATTTTGGTAGAGACTAGAGGCCTCAATCAGGACCAGGACCCCACCATGCTATATGCTGCACAAACATAGCAAGGCATGGTTCCTTGCCCCAAAAGCTTACAATCTGGATTGAAAAAAGATACAGAAATGAGTGTAGGAAGCAATGGGGAAGATGGAATGAGGGTGACAGTCATATGAATATGCATAGGCAAGTTAAATGTGCAAATGATGGGTTCCAAATAATTTGAAAGTTATTTTTCTTAATGATTAAGTGCACAATATAGGCAATTCTTGACCACTTCTTAATTTAGCCAATTTTTTATTATTTATTTCATTGATTTTGTGTGACCTTTGGTGTTTTGCTGGACAAAAATATTTGTATCTGCTATAGTGAATTTAATATTACTGTTCAGTAAAGGATATTGTGTAACTATTAGTTTGCATCTAGGCTATCTGTTTGCATGGTACTGAACTGTTCTCTTTTGAGAGGTATGAAAGAAAAAATGGTAATGAGGGGGTTTTCCTCACAACATCTGAGGTTCTTTCTTAGGCACAGATCTTGAAAACAGCTTTTGCAGGTAGATTCCTGTGATTGTGCAGGGCACCACCGATTTCAAACAGGCGCTACATTGTGTATAAGGGTCCACTTGTGCAGTGTTCTAGTGAAGTTAGAAGGGCCCTGCACAGCATACAGCTCTTGCAGGACTGGGGACTTGGACAGTAGAAAGAAAGCCTTTTCTTACATACTAACAAGTAGGCAGGAAAACAAGATAATAGAAAAAGAAACTATAAGATAATATAGAACAGGGGTTGGCAACCTACGGCATGCGTGCCAAAGGTGGCACACGAGCCGATTTTTAATGGCACGCCGAGGTGCCGGCTGCCGGCCCCACTCAGCCCGCCGCCAACCTGGGTGAACGAAACTGCAGGCTGGCAGTGGGCTGAGCAGTACGGCGGCTGAGACCCTGGCTGGCAAGGGGCCAGCAGCCGGAACCGAAACCCAGCCAGAACCCAGAGCCGGCCGATGCTGGGGCACAGCACGTGGCGCACTCCCAGCTGGGGGGCTGCTGGCTGTGGAACTGTCCTGCAGGCTGGCGCTGGCGGCCGAAGCAGCAGGCAGTCAGGCAAGTGAAAGGGGCCGGCGGGAGGCGCGGTGGAGGTGACCGCGTCCCAGCCTGTCCTGCTGCCCCTCTCTCGCCACTGTGGCTGGATACCAGGGCACTGCAGGCATGTGCCGTCCCTGCGGCCCCTGGGGAAAGGGAGTGGCAGGCCAGAGGGTCTTCTGCAGGGCCGGCTCCAGCATTTTTGCCGCCCAGAGCAGCGCGCAAAAAAAAAAAAAAAAAAAAGCCTCTCTCGCGATCTGCGGAAGCTCTGCCGCCCCCGCTTCAGTCTTCGGCAGCTGGTCCTTCCCTCTGTGAGGGACCCACCGCCGAAGAGCCGGACGTGCTCCCCTCTCCGCCTTTCTGCCTCCTTGGCAGAAACAGGAACAGCGTGGGTCAGGGACCCATCCAGGTAACCCGGCTGCAACCGGGACTGTCCCAGGCCAGCCCCAAGTCCCCGTCCCCTCGGGACTTCCCTCTACACCCCGCAACCTCCTGCCCTGAACCCCTCACGCCACCCAACTCTGACTCCTACACCCCCCATGCTCCCAGCCCTGACTCCTGCACCATCCACATCCCCACCCCCTGCCCTGATCCCCCCACACCCCAATCCCCTGCTCTGAGTGCTCCCCCACACACATCCCAGCCCCTGAGCTCCTCCCCCCTGAGGGGGGTTGTAATACGACAGTACCTGTAAGAAATTTAAGTTACTTTTACCCCTGCTGGAACCTCAGACCAGCAGTGGACTGAGCGGCTCGGCCCACTGCCAGTCTGGGGTTCTGGCCGCCAACCCAGGACTCTGCTCCTGGCCTCAGCCACTCCCTGCTGTGGTGCACATTGGAAAACTCAGCAAGGAAAAGGATCACACTAAACTGATAAGATCGGCATTTTAATTTTATTTTAAATGAAGCTTCTTAAATATTTTAAAAACCTTATTTACTTTAAATACTACAATAGTTTATTTATATAATATAGACTTATAGAGAGAGACCTTCTAAAAACATTAAAATGTATTGCCGGCACGCGAAACCTTAAATTAGAGTGAATAAATGAAGACTTGGCACAGCACTTCTGAAAGGTTGCCGACCCCTGATATAGAATATGTAAGAGACACTAGTGATACCAAAAGTTAAACTTAGTTGTGCAACAGAAAAACATATTGCTTCCCAGTGTATTGATCCAAAACAATGGTGCAATCTTTATCTCATCACTTTCACTGGACTCCCACTCTAAATCCATCTTCCTAAGTTTGGGTGATATACTTTTTAGATGATGTGGCTTTTTTTTTTAAACATTTTTTTTTCCGTGTTTGCATCCAGTTGAAATGTTTTGTGCGTATTTAATAGGGCTTAATGTAAGATAAGGTCTTCTGGTAACTTAAACGATATTTTATTTAACCAAATGTACAGCCTAGCTAGCTGTGATTTGTCTAGGTGGTCTCTGTTTTTGTTTCTTTTGCTACGCATCCAGCCTTGATAATTTATATTACTTTAATAATCCTCCTATGGTGTCACATCTAAATAAAGATTTGGGGGAAATGTAATAAACTGATAACGTTTTGATTGGGAAATGTAGCTATGGTGAAAACACACTTGCTCCCATGATTTGTTTTTTCTTTTTCAAATTCTGCTTGTAGTATTACCAAGCAAAGCTTTGAAAGGTCTGCAAACTAAAAGGTTTAAGTTTATATATGAAAAGAAAAAAATATTTATTGAACTTTTTCTAGACTGACTAGATTGATGGGATTTGCCTTTCCTAATTTTTACAGATGTAATCAAGCTATTAAACAAGAGCTTCTGTTGACTAGAGCTAGAATGATCGAGAAGTATTCAGTAGACCTTGGGCATTTAACTTTTGTAGAGAAGGTAATTTGGATGAAGGAAAAAATTAGGTCAGCTTTCTTATACAATTAACCTAGTATCAGTAAAAGGTCATTCTTTCTATTATCATTATAAGAAAATTAGTATTTTAATTCTAAATTAGTAAAATGGAACCTTGAAGACTGGAAATGTGGAAAAGTGAAGGTAGCATTTATTGCATATTCAGTGACTCATTAAGAAATTTAATATTATTAGTTCTGCATTAAATCTGATACATACATATTTAGTTGTCAGTCCTAAAATGAGAGAATTTTAATAACCAATTTAATAACACTTGCCAAATCTAATTTACCTATAGACCTAGTATTCAAAATTCAGCTAGCTGAACTAAATATTCATCTGAGAGTTGTAAGTAAAATAATGTTACATATGCAATTTTCATTGAAGGTTTCTCACAGATTACTTTAAAATCAGTTTCTCCTATAGAGTGGGTGGAATTAGAATCTTAAAATTTACTGTTCAATGTAGGTTTGTATGTGCAGTATTCCCATTTTAAGTACTGTATAGGGATAACCACAAATACAGTAGTGTGGTAAAGTCAAGTTTTTAATGGCACCAAAAGTAAGTTTAACATTTTCTCCTATCAAGTATCAGAGGGGTAGCCGTGTTAGTCTGGTTCTGTAGAAGTAGCAAAGAATCCTGTGGCACCTTATAGACTAACAGACGTTTTGCAGCATGAGCTTTCGTGGGTGAATTTTTTTCTTTTCGTGGCTTGCATCCGAAGAAGTGGGTATTCACCCACGAAAGCTCATGCTGCAAAATGTCTGTTAGTCTATAAGGTGCCACAGGATTCTTTGCTACTTCTATTTTCTCCTAGTTTCTTTGTACAACAGTAAAAGCCCTAATTCTTCTACTGATCTATTAATGTTACTTCATTGTGAACAAAGGGCAAAATCCAATAAACATTTACACATGAATAATTTTATGCACCTGAATAGTCCCAGTTGGAATTAACCTGGGCATTTCTCTCAATGAAGGTAGCAGAATAGTATGCATATAAATTTCCTCTTAATATTAATTGGATTATAATTAGTTTGGGTTATTTTAGTTCTATGTTTTCTGTAAAGTAGACAAAATAAAAAGTTGAATTTTATTGTGGAGTAAAAACTATTCCTAATATTTTAAATAAGAATGTTATCCTACTGTCATGTTTCAACAATTGTATTATATGAACTGTAAAAAAGACGTGTACTCTTTAACCTAATGCTGTTTGGTTTTTTTCTTTACATTTTCCCTAGCCTCAAGATATTCAGAAGTCTGTCCTAAAAGGAATAATTAATGGTCTGTTACAGGAGTGGAAAGGGTAATTGTAACGAGCATTTGCACACATTTACATTAGTGGAAAATCTGGGTTTATTGTACTAATATATTATCTTTCTTTAATACATGAAAAGGATCTCGCATGTTTTTAGACCAAGAATGAAAAATTATTTGTGTTACATCTTCTTTGCTTTATAAGTTTCTCCTTTAAAGAGACACATCCGCTGATCATCTAAATCTTCAGTCAAATCCCCTCTGAGTGATCTATCAGAAATAGCTGGAGCTCTCATGGTATTACTACATTGCAAAAAAACTTAAATTAGGTAGGAGAGACAAGGAGGGTGACATACTATTTTTGATGGCTCAACTTCTGCATTAGCTAACTCAGGTTATGAAGACATGGCAAACTCAGCATAGCAGTTCATGTTCAACCCCAGGCTTCCCTCTAAGACTCAAATTCAAGCTGCTAACTCATGTTAAAAACCAGGTTAGCCATGTCTTCACTGCTATTTTAACCCAAGTTGGCCAATGTGGGTTAGCAAACTGAAGTTAAGAACACACAGGTTTTTTTTCTTATCCTTTCTTTATTTTTTACAATATAGATAGATCCTCAGTCATGGTGGGCACTGGTTCAAGAGGGCCTCTCCCTGACTTCTTATTAGAAATTTCTTAGGAAATGGGTATGCGTCTCTGGAGCTCCCTCATGCTTTTCCAATAAACCTTTGTTTTTCATCTGGAAGCCCTCTTTTTCTGTTCAGCTTTTTGCTTTCAGAATCTCTTCTCTCTGCTGCCTCTCTGCAATGCAAGTTGCCCTTCTATTGCCAGGGCAGCACTTAAGCTAGTGGCTTACGATGGGGTTCCAGACAGAGTTATTTTCCCCACTCCACTCTTGGTCATTATTGCCTCTTTTGGTTGATAGAGCTCTGCTGGATAGAGGGGAATGTGATGGATAAGCTACTTCCCAATTCTCACCAAAGTGGCTAGGCAAACAGCAGTAGCCTAAAACAGAAGAGCCTGAAGAGGCACACAAAAAATTCAGTGAGGGAGGCAAGTCTCAGCAGTGACAGTAACAGCAGCAAGAAAGTAAATAACAGCAAGAAGTAGCAAAACCACACTGATATACCAGTCACAAAGCACAAAAAGGCAGGTAGGCAAATCCTCTACCATGAAGGGCGATGAGAGCATCCATGCTCCAAGATAGAAAAAAGAGTGAGGAACTCCTTCTTTTCTACACTATTCCCAGCTCCTCATGCATCTCCCATTCCATAAGATTCCCCCCACCTCTAAGATGTGGGGATGGTTTTTAATAAATATTTATATTAACTGATATTTGGGTCCCTTGTGCTGGGTGCTGTACAAATATAGAAAAAAAAAAAGATGCTAAGATAGCTAGCTGGCTGACATTGTTCCTGTTGCTCAAGGTCCCCCTCACTTAGAGAGTAGCCAGAATTTGGTAAGGGTCTTCCCAAAGGTCTCTTTCAGTCAATTATTTAATGGAGAGCAATGGGATCCTATATGGAATGAACACTAAAAGAGCTTATTCCTCCCCCCCTCTCCCTCTGAATCCGTAGACACTTTCTGTCATGAACATAAGATCCACGATTGCATCTTAAGATCCAAGATTAAAGAAATACAAGAAAAAATTAGGAGCTTTGGAAGTGCTATATGATTCCTCCACCAACTCAACCACTTCCTTTCATTCTCTTTCCTCAAAGAACAACTGTCTTAATCTGTTCTTTAAAATCTGAACTAAGCTCCCAAGAAAGACTTTTTGTCCCATGGAATACTGCAGCACCATGATTAAAAGGATTATTTTTGGCTCTGGAGTCCTCACCAAAAAAAGGCAAGAAAGAATTCGTTAAAAACTAGGTGGTCATATATTTTCCTACTAGCACATGGACTTTCTTTTGAAATGATTGCTTAAGGAACTCAGAATGGGAGCAGCCATGAAAAAGCAATTGCATAAACTAACAGATCAATAACTTTTGAATAAGCTGCAAAGAAAGGAACTGTTCACAGTGCCCAAGAGTGATGCTGTATTGACAGGCATGATGAAGGAAACAATCTTCTTCATTAAGGAAGATTTCTTTCTTAAGCACTATGTTGGACAGGAAGATCAAAGCACCATTCCAAGGAAATTCAGGCCTTCAGGAAATTCTCTGCCATCTACTTTGCTGGAGCATCTGTATTATAGTTCAGGAAACTTAGGGTGGGCTTTTCAAAAGTCCTCAGCATTGACCTTCTCTAGTCCCATTAAATCCAATGGGAGTTTTATCATTGACCTAAATGGAAAAAGAAGTATGCCAGTGCTGAGAGCTTTTGAAAATTCCATCCTTGAAAAACTATGGCCTTCAAACACAAATAATGCAGTCCATCTTGAAGACTTCTCATCTCTTCTTTCATAGTGATGCCATTAGCTCAGTTTGATTGTCCACAAGATCACTGATTCCAACCACCATTGTCAGGAAACAAACATAGCTGTGTTTATGGAAAGCTAACCACTAAAGCAATTGGTAACCCTTTAACACCTTTGCATGGAGGAGGATCATTTGGTGAAACTCTCAACAAGGTCATGATTAAAATCTCTTGAAGACAATTGACCCAAGAAATATAGACCATTCAGAAATTGCATGCTCTTTTCACACAGCTCCAACAGATGCTACAAGAATGAATTCACTTTTTCTAAACTATGAAAGCCAATGATTACAAAAAGCACACCAGGGTTTCTGCAACGTTTCCTATGTCAGAAACAAGTGGGCAGTTTGATTATGCTTGTAATACTAAGGACGTTTGAGAATGATTCCTGCTTTCTGCTCTCATGAGAGGGATTCATTAGAGACTTCTATTTCCATACTCTTACGTGGATTTCAGACTTAGAAGTGTATCTCATGTCTTAGTGTCCTGTTATTTTACCCTAATCTAAAATGCTCTCAAAAAGAAAACTGATATCTCAGATTTTTGGTTTGTTCTCAAGATTTATCTTAAGAGAACAGAAAAGTATTGATGGTCAAGTTTTTGTCTTTTTTTATTAGTCTTCAACATAGGAGTCAGAAAATCCAAACAGGACAAAGTCTGTTCTTGAATCAAATGCTGTTAGTAAAACATTGAAGGCCAAAGGTCTCTCCTTGGAGGGACTGCGGACACGCTTCTCTGAATCAGCTTCATTTTCATGGGCAGAGAAATCTTGAGCATCAATCAAGGAAATGTATAAAGCAAACATTTGATTCCAAAGAGGAGTTCTTGGTATCTCCTCATACAGTGTTTCATATGAGGGTATTCAGTGAAGTGGTGCTTCAGCATTTTTTTTCTATGCTTTCCAGTGTTTCTGACCGAACCTTGTTTTCCCTGCCTATCTACTTTTCACTTCTGGCTATGCTTTTTATGCAAAGGATAAATGGACAAGTCTCTCTCATAAGAAAAATGTTCTTTCTTGTCAGTTTCTCTTATCTGGGCATGTCTGCTGTTCCTAATTTATATTGTTGCAGGAATACATAGGGTCAGTCAACTTGGAGTATCTTCAAAGGATTCTTCAGGATCATATTGAGATCCTTTTAGAAGACATTTTCCCTGTGTACATAGTTATTTACAGTAACATGCTTCTTGCTTTTAACAATTTTGGAAGTACTCTCTATGGCAGAAAGTAGGTGGATGGTGGGTTCCTCAGCCTATGGTTTACAATGATAGACTAATTTTGCTTCTCCTGACCAATCAGTGTAAGGGATCCAGAGTATGTATAGATTGTAGAAGATCATCAGATATGGTATCTTTGGAGAAGCAAATCTGAGAAGTTAGATACATGTTTTCATTGACTGTTAATGTTTTTTTATACTTACATATGATTTTGGTATAAATTTGTTTGTTCTTAGGCCACGAACAAAAGATGATCTTAGAGCATACTGTATACTTTTACAGGTAAGAAAAATAGAAGCTTTTTAGTAAAACACATAATCTGTTTAATGCATGATGTACAATCCTGTATGCAATCAAAGTGTAACTAAAGTGTACTGTAAATTAAAAATATACGTTGAGAGGCTTTACATTAAATGGATTTATATTTAATTTCCTTCTGTATGGAAACTATGTACTGAAATATTTACAGCTACCCTACAGAAAAGTCTACTGCTGTGGGTTTTTTCTTCTAAAATTTTAAATTTATATGAAAAATAAAGGCTTTCTTTCTAATTAACATGCAAAAAACAATACAAATTTACTGCTTGGAAACTGCCATCTTGCAGGATGAGAGAGCAAAGTGGGTTATTTTATTTCCTCCCCATCCCCAGCTCTCCTGCATTGATCTGCCCTTGTGCCCACTTTCCCAACAGGCTACATTCTGCATATTTTGAGCAGAGTTTTGTTCCAACAATTAAATAAGGCTGTAATGTTGCGGGAAATATACAAATATTATCGATAAATGCATCACAATACAGAGGTATGAATGCCTGAGTCTTATTTATACTAGCATTTGACTGCTGCTGCTACTGGTGGAGTTGCATCACTGATCAATAATAAGTCCAAATTTTACTAACATAGATGAGGCTTGTTGGATGTGTTTTGTACACATTGGGGGGAGGGATAGCTCAGTGGTTTGAGCATTGGCCTGCTAAACCCAGGGTTGTGAGTTCAATCCTTGACGGGGCCACTTAGGGATCTGGGGCAAAAATTGGTCCTGCTAGTGAAGGCAGGGGGCTGGACTCGATGACCTTTCAAGGTCCCTTCCAGTTCTAGGAGATTGGTATATCTCCAATTATTACCTTATTACCTATTATTACAAGAGAGCAGTTCACCAGTATTTGGGGATAAAGTCAGCTGGGAATCTAATTCATGTAGGAGAAAAGGTTTTCAGTACACCAGGGAGGGGAAGCAACTGTGAATTGTGTGAAATGTAACCTGCTGTGATAGTGGGAATGTGATCAGACCAGTGCAGGGGTGATGATAGAAATTAAGACTAATGCTCTAATCCTGGAAGATGTCAATAAAGTTGTATATAATATTGAGCTGTAGGGTCAATGCTAACCACAGCCATAAGAATATTGAAACTTTCTTGAGTATTGCTTATTCAATATGTTTTCATTGATGTTCACTTATAGCAAAGTCTTCGTTAAATAAACAAACCTCTGATTTCTGTTTAAAACCAATTTTCAAAATGATATTTTCATCCATGATTGTATTGGTTGGAAAAGTCTAATGGCTTTTTTTTAATACTAATTTCGGTACTAACAACATGTTTTTAATATCTTTTGCAGAATCCTCAGTTTAGTAACACATCTACTTATGTCATCTATGCTCACTTGCTAAGACAGATAGCAACCTTGGCAGAAGCTGACCATCATTTCCTAGCTCACTGGTTTAAAAAGTAAAAAAACCAAACTTTCCATCATATAGGATCACAATTTTTAATGTACTTTCATTGATAATGAAAGTTTTTGTATTCTGACAAGCTTTAATTATATTAACTGAAAAGTATTATTTTTTTAAACATATATGGAGTCCGGCAGGAAGGAGCAGGCTGTGAGGTACATACATAGTTCTCCTAAACTCATGGAAGTTACAAGGCTATGTTAACTTCTGCACTGATCCAATTGGTGGAAGTGTGGCCCTGTTGGAGCTGTGCTAGTAGGGGCCACTGGGGCTGTAGCCTCATGTGGATACAGGACTTCTGTCTGAATGAGCCTGGCCTTGCAGGTTATCTGCTAGGTTTGGGGGCAGCTTTTCCATGAGGAGGTAAAAATTTCCCCCTCAAACTGAGATGTGTCCTAGTTTACCAAAAACTCTAAAAGCTATAATTTGATTTGGCTCACTGTTTGAAAAGGATGATTGTTATCTTGGTTAAGACGGTAACATGAAGATTGATGTTTTTCATTTACGGCCAGGATAGAAAAGCCAAACAGTACTAAAAATTTGAACTTTTTATCTTTTAAAAGATTGTGCATTTCTCTTACTACATACATGGAAGCTATGTATTGTACAACATAAAAAGTGTTTGTAGAATACTTAATCTATACTCGAGAGTGCATGAAGTTCTTTTTAGTGTCTCTTTTCAATGAAGCAAAATATCTCTAAATAGAAACTTCAAAAAAGTTGTCAGATTTAAAAGATAAACTTCACAGAGAGGAGATAATTTCTATCTTTCTATTTACCACTTTAATAAAGAGCCAATTAACTATTTAGAAAAGAGGTAACTTTTGAAACAGTAATCTAAAAAGATGTAGAGATTAAAGCATATCTATAGTATGCCTGATGCATTCAATAGAATTGCTATATCCTTTAAAGAAGAATATTGCCACATGTCAATGTTTAGAAGTAGCAGGTGTCAGTAAACTTATTCGGTAAATCTTAATTGGTCATTTTGTCCATTGGAATTTTGTCCATTATGTGGTAATTTATTATAATGGGCTTCAGTGGAGGCAGTACTAGCTTAAGAGTAACTTCAGTATGTTTCTTCTAGGATTTCGCAGAGGAGGTTTAAGCAGTTAGTAGACAGGGTGCTGCAATTTATTTCTTTACGTCTGTTCCCTGCAAAACCTGAAGAATTCCCACCCATGATAAAATGTACTTGGTGGATTCCATCAGCAACCAAAGTCTTATCTTTATTCAGTAAGTTTTTCTAATTAAAATTGATTATTCTTCGTTCATAATTATGTTATGATATATTGGCTTTTTCTTTTTAGCACAGAGACATAAAATGGTAACTGAGGCCTGGTCTACACTAGGACTTTAAATCGAATTTAGCAGCGTTAATTCGAATTAACCGCTCAACCGTCCACACCAGGAAGCCGTTTAATTCGACCTAGAGGGCCCTTTAGTTCGAATTCGGTACTCCACCCCGACGAGGGGAGTAGCGCTAAATTCGACATGGCTATCTCGAATTAGGCTAGGTGTGGATGCAAATTGAACTTAGTAGCTCCGGGAGCTATCCCACAGTGCACCACTCTGTTGACACTCTGGACAGCAGTCCAAGCTTGGATTCTCTGACCAGCCACACAGGAAACGACCCGGGAAAATTTGAATTCCTTTTCCTGTCTGGCCAGTTTGAATCTCAATTCCTGGTTGGACATCGGGGCGAGCTCAGCAGCACCTGCAACGATGCAGAGCTCTCCAGCAGAGGAGTCCATGCAATCCCAGAATAGAAAGAGGTCCCCAGCATGGACAGACCGGGAAGTCCTGGATCTGATCGCTGTGTGGGGTGATGAGTCTGTGCTTTCGGAGCTGCGCTCCAACAAACGGAATGCAAAGACCTACGAGAAGGTCTCCAAAGCCATGGCACTCAGAGGATACAGCCGGGATACAACGCAGTGCCGCGTGAAAATCAAGGACCTGAGACAAGGCTACCAAAAAGTCAGAGCGGCAAACGGACGCTCCGGAGCCCAGCCCCAGACATGCCGCTTCTACGAGGCACTGCATGCTATTCTAGGTGGGTCTGCCACCACTGCCCCACCAGTGACCGTGGACTCTGAGGATGGGATAGTGTCGAGGGGCAGTTCCTCGGCGATGTTCGCCGATGGGGAAGATGAAGGGTTTGTGGAGGACGACGCAGTCGACAGCGCTTACAATACCACTTTCCCCGACAGCCAGGATCTCTTCATCACCCTCACAGAGATCCCCTACCAACCCTCCCCGGCCGTTAACACGGACTCAGAATCAGGGGAAGGATCAGTCGGTAAGTGTTATAAACATGGAAACATTTATTTCTTAAAAAACAGGAATATATACTATATAAAAACTAGCTAAAAAGTTGTCCATATAAAACTATATAAAAAGAAGGTCCACACATATAGGGATGGAAGAGAAATCCTCTTCGGACACTTCCACGAAGCTCTCGTAGAGGTGCTCGAAAAGCCTCCGCAGGAGGTTCCTGGGGAGAGGTGCCTTATTTGGTGCTCCGTGGAAGCACACTCTTCCGCACCAGGCCATCCTCACGTAAAGCAGAATGATTGCCTCCACCAGCGTGGCTGCATACGGTCCTGGTCTGTGCAGGGATTCCCGCAGCATCCTCTCTCTCTCTCTCCGAGTGACCCGCCTCAGGGTAATGTCGTTCGGCGACTGCTGCATCTAAGTAGGGCAATTAGTGTACTGTTACTATTGTGACTGCTTGACTTTTACTTTGCATAGCAAAGACCTTCGTTCAACAGGCACGTGTTGGAGGCCGCAGAGGAAAAGCATACAGTGATCTTTCCCGGGCACAGCCACGAGGGGCTGGAACAGGGTCGGACTTTATGCTTTCCAGATTGCCTTCTGCGGGAGGGCACAGCTACCCATTAACTGTTAAGCAGCCTATAGTGTAGGGCTTACCAGGCCTGGCTGATAAACGGATTCAGCTGTACCGCCCCACTTGTCCGATCTCCGGTGCAAGACCACAGCCACTGAAAGCGTATTCCGAAATCTCGAACTTGTCCTGAGAGCTCGTGAGACTAGGTTCCCTGTATGGTCTTGTTCACAGAAACTGAGTAGACTGTGTTCACTGTTCGCAAACATGTATCTTTTCAAGGAAATCACTTCCTTTTTCCCATCACACAGCTGCGGCTCTTTCACGAACTGCCCCGCCATCCCCCTCACAGAGGCTGGCGCAGATTAGGCGGCGAAAGAAAAAGACTAGGGACGACATGTTCTCGGAACTGATGGCCTGCTCCAGAGCCGAGGCGGCCGAGCAGAGACAGTGGAGGGAGACCCTATGTCAGCACCAGCGCTCACACATCGAATGGGAGGACAGGTGGCGGCAGGAAGACCAGCAGGCGACTCAAACGCTGCTTGGGCTAATGAGGGAGCAAACGGACACGCTCCGGCGCCTTGTAGATGTTCTGCAGGACCGCAGGCAGGAGGAGAGAGCCCCCCTGCACTGTATCTGCAACCGCAATCCCCCGCCACAAAGTCCTGTCCCCCCCTCACCCAAAATAACAAGAAGGAGGGGCGCTAGGGGCCGTGAAAACTGTCACAGCACCCCAGCAGAGCGCTCATGTACCACACAGCTCTGATGCCATAAACTTTGAGAAGTGCTTCCCTTCCTGGATCACCCAGTCCCAAATCCAAGTTTCATCCCCCCACTGTGTAGTTGAGTATTAAAAGTAGTTTGTTGTTATTCACTGTTTCCGTCCCGTTTTTCTTGTCAGAAGACTTTGTGTGAAGGGGGGGGAGGGGGGTTTTAATCGCATAGGACAGCCTCCATTACCAGGGTACAGACTTGGGGGCAGGATCAACAGCAGGACACACACAGACTGCAGTCACTAGGCACCAGGGTCAGTCTGGGAGGTGTATGCTGCCCCAGGTCAGTCTGTGAGGTGTATGCTGCCCCAGGGTCCTAGCGCCTGTCATCCACAAATGGCAAGGCAGGCTGCCCTTACCATGCCCTTCCACCCTAGCCACGAGCCTCTCCGATGCCCTGAGCCCCAGCAAGAGCCCTCATCCACGGACACATACTCACCCTTCCCACACACCCCTCACCCCTTACTACGCCCCAACCCCCAGCCCAGAGCCTGCATCCAAACTCCGTCCCAAAGACGGCACCCGTCACCCCTTCCTGCAAACCCACCCCTTCCTGCACACCCACCCGCAACCGTCCTCCCCCCAGAGACCGCTGTAGTAGCAGGAGCCTGTCATTCCTCTAGTGTAGAAGCGGTCTGTACATCAGTGCACACCGTACCCACCACAGTCTGCGTACATGTTTCAACCCTAGAACAGGAATTCATAATTAAAGAAAACTTTGTTAATAATCAGTGTTCAATTAACTTTATTTTAAAACGTGTGTTAGAAGGGAGGAAACCTGGAGAACGGGGTATGTAACCGCAGATCAAAGTCAACAGTCACTGAAACAGGCTCAGGTTCAGCTTCTCTGTAAGTCAAGTGGACAGTCATAGATTACCCTGCTCTCCGAGGAACCTAGCTTTCAAAGCCTCCCGGATGCACAGCGCTTCCCGCTGGGATCTTCTATCGGCATGGCTGTCTGGCTGAGCGTAATCAGCAGCCAGGCGATTTGCCTCAACCTCCCATCCCGCCATAAAGGTCTCCCCCTTGCTCTCACAGAGATTGTGGAGCACACAGCAAGCTGCAATAACAACGGGGATATTTTTTTCGCTGAGGTCCGAGCGAGTGAGTAAGCTCCACCATCTCCCCTTGAGACGTCCGAAAGCACACTCCACCACCATTCTGCACTTGCTCAGCCGGTAGTTGAAGAGCTCCTTGTCACTGTCCAGGGCGCCTGTATAGGGCTTCATGAGCCAGGGCATTAGCGGGTAGGCTGGGTCCCCGAGGATCACGGTAGGCATCTGCACATCCCCAACCGTTATTTTGTGGTCCGGGAAGAAACTACCTCCCTGGAGGCGTCTAAACAGACCAGAGTTCCTGAACACACGCGCGTCATGAACCTTGCCCGGCCACCCGACGTAGATGTTGGTAAAACGTCCCCTATGGTCCACCAGTGCTTGCAGCACCATTGAAAAGTAGCCCTTTCGGTTAATGTAGTGGCTGGCCTGGTGGGCTGGTCCCAGGATAGGGATGTGAGTCCCATCTATAGCCCCACCGCAGTTTGGGAATCCCATCGCGGCGAAGCCATCTCTGACGACCTCGACGTTTCCTAGAGTCACTACCTTTGAGAGCAGTTGCTCAACGATTGCGTGGGCTACTTGAATCACAGCAAGCCCTACAGTAGATTTGCCGACGCCAAAGTGGTTCGCTACTGACCGGTAGCTGTCTGGCGTTGCAAGTTTCCAGAGGGCTATGGCCACTCGCTTCTGCACAGTCAGGGCTGCTCGCATCCGGGTGTCCTGGCGCTTCAGGGCAGGGGCCAGCAAGTCACACAGTTCAAGGAAAGTGCCCTTACGCATCCTGAAGTTTCGCAGCCACTGTGATTCATCCCAGACCTGCAGCACTATGTGGTCCCACCACTCCATGCTTGTTTCCCGGGCCCAGAATTGCCGTTCCACACCATGAACTTGACCCATTGCCACCATGATCTCCACTGCGCGGCGTACCCTGCTTTGCGAGAGGTCTGCGCCACTCTCCTCACCGCGCTGACGGAGCCTCCTCGCCCGATTTCTCAGCAGCTGACTGTGGAAGAGGTGGACGATAAGGTGCGAGGAGTTGACAACGGCCATAAGTGCAGCGATGATCGCAGCAGGCTCCATGCTCGCAGTGCTGTGGCGTCTGCACTGTAACCGACCAGAGAAGGGCGCGAACAGATTTCCCGCCGGTGCTTTCAGGGAGGGAGGGCGTGATTGACGGTTCAATGACGACCGTTACCCAAAACCACCCTCAACACATTTTTTTCCCCAGCAGGCATTGGGGGCTCTACCCAGCATTCCAATGGGCAGCGGGGACTGCGGGAACTGTGGGATAGCTTCCCACAGTGCAACGCTTCCAAAGTCGACGCTGGCCCCGTTAGTGTGGACTCACAAAGTCGAATTAGTGTCCTTAGTGTGGATACACAAATTCGACTTCATAAGGTCGATTCCACAAATTCGAATTAAGTTGATTCGAAATAGTCTTGTAGTGTAGCCGTACCCTGACAAAATAGATTCTGCAGAGGACCATGATGTTCCCACAGCACTTCTGTTTTTGCCACTGCATAATGAGGAGAATGCACCCATGTCTACACCTACCAAATGCTTTTTCCATTATCCTAGAAGAATGCCTTTAAACTGTACCCAAAAGCAGATTCTCCCTGCAGACGTGATCTAGTCTACATAACTATCACTTCTTTCCTAATCCTGTATGTATATTTAGGGAGAAGGCACCCTCTTATCTTGCACTTCAGTGAATGAGATCTTCTCCGATAAAATTGTGACCAATTAAGATTTACAGTATATACTCGTTCATAAGCTGAATATTTTTGGTAAAAAAGTGATGCATCGAAGAGTGGGGCTTGGCTTATAAACAGGTCTACACCAAAATTTGATGATTTTAAACTCTATGGAATCATTGAATTGAATATCTAATACATTGTCATTTTGTTTACCTGGAGCATTCACAGGCATGGAGCCCCTCGGCTTCTTGTGGCCATGATTTGCCGTTCCCAGCCAATGGGAGCTGCGGGAAGTGGCGCACCACTTCCTGCAGCTCTCATTGGCTGGACACGGCAAACCACAGCCACAGGGAGCCACGCTCCCATTGGCTGGGAACGGCGAACCACAGCCAGAGGGAGCCGAGGGGCTCCATGCCTGTGAACACTCCAGGTAAACAAAATGTCCAGGCCCACTAGTGGCATACCCTAATGGGCCAGGAACCAAAGTTTGCCAACCCCTGAAATATAGGGTCAGCTTATGAAAGGGTCACACAGTTTTTGCTATGTTTACCTAACCATCTTGGGAGGTCGACTTGTAAACGAATGGGCTAATGAACGAGTATATACGGTAGTCAAAGCTCACAGGTGCAAGTAGGAATATATTGCTATAAATGATTATAGAGTAGGTTGCTCCAGCAACTGCATAAGACTGTAATGTTGTAGTAAGGATACATATATTCTTACCACATAAATACGTATAAAAAGATATAGGTAGTCTGAACACAAATCAAATTGAATGGTCAGCATTTAGCCTGTTTCCCCTTAAAAGAAAATACATCAAATGAATGTGAGATACTCTCAGTCACATAGATAGCCCATATCAGTCTCAGTGATATTGCCCATGAGTTGCTGACATATAAATTCAGCAATCGCACTGGCACAAGCCTGTTAGCAAACATGCATGTGGATTAGCAGATCTTAAAAATTTCCAATATGCAGCATTCAACTTATTTCGCATCCAGTGAAAGTCAGAACTCCTGTTATAGTGCAGTACTTTATACAAGTTTTTTATTGTTGAATGAACAGATATTTACAAACCTTAGTATTGCATTGGATTAGCAATCCCAAATATATTGCTTGACTGATCGCAATAAATGCATTGTGACTAATAAATTTGGGCTTGTTGAAAGGAGTCGTTATTTGCCATAAATATTGGGTCAGTTTTGGGGAGTGGTTTCAAGTCTACACTGTGGGCCCTCTTTTTACATCAAGACAACAGTTGATTAAAAGTCAGATCCCCATGTAATGACAATTTGGCTAAATCTCGTTCTCATTTAGTATCTAATTATTTCATTATGAAGCTCAAATAAGGTGATAGAGAATTGAAACCCTGAAAGGAAATAGGCAGGGCCTGGGGTGCATCCACGTCTTTTTTCCTTTACTAAAACTGCATTGAACTCATACATGAAACATAACATATTATGTCAATAGATGTGTTTTGAAATATCTGGATAAATTAAGAGTTCAGGGAGTTGAAAAATAATATAAGTAATCAATTGATTCCTTAATCAGAAGTGTCCATTGTTCTGGTGACTATACTTTACTCTCTTTTATTTATGGCTTATATGAATAGACTACTCTTTGGTGAAATCCTGGCCACACTGAAGTCTATAGGAGTTTTATTACTCTTTTATGAGGCAAGATTTCACCCTTATATTGAGATACGTCTAACTTAGATATTTTTTCAGGAAAGCAGTCTTCTGTTGTTGATGAGTAAAATACTTTTTAGACTTCCATTGGAATTTCAGTTTTCTTAAATTCTTAAAGTATATTTGGAAAAAATGGAAGCAGAAAAAATTATCTTGGAATTTTGGCCCCTGTTTCAAGTCACTGATCATAAGCATTAGCTGGTACTTTAATTTCAGTGACAAAATCTGTTGCTTCATAAAATACCAAAAAAGTAAATTATGTGTATCAATTACATGTCAAATTTCCATATGTCAGAGACATGTCTGAGATAGCAATTTGAGTCCCTAGACTTACTATTTTTTAACATTCAAACTGAAAAATAAAGATATTTTTTAAATGATCTTGAGATTAGCACTTGTTTGTCTAGTTTCTCTTTGATTATAGTGGTTTGTAAAGTATTCTCATTAAATGTTGGTGTGCCAGCATGACAATATTTATTTTAGCAGAGTGATAGCAATGCTATAGCTAAGGTTCAAAAAAGATGACTGTATAACAGCTGATCTTGACATTCACATAACTTGAAAATGGGTGTGCCTCATTGGGATAGTAGTTTGAGAGAGTTCCTGAAACTGATTCTATATGTTTTCTTTGTAGGTGCTGCAAATAGCCTGGCTAATCCTGCTATTATTTCATATACGGATTTTTATAATTCTACGTTGGATCATATTGATCTCATGGAAGAGTATCATAACTGGCAGTGTTATGGAAACTCTCACAGGTAAAAGAGAAACTGGCAAGAGTCAGGTTTTGTCTAACAATAAATAAAAATAGATTATGCTTATTTTTGTTGTTCGTTATAGGCTTGTCTATTTATTTTAAAGTTCAGCATCATGTCTTTTTCAAATAGATAGCTTTGACATTTTCAGTAAAATCCTGACCCCATTGAAGTCATTGTAAGTTTTGCCATTGACTTCAGTGGGGCCAGGATTTCACACTTTGATTTAAATCAGATAAAAGGTAAAAATTTTAGACAGTAATATAAGTTCATTGTTTGCTAATATTGACTGTACAAAAGGCAGCTAGTGAAGTCTAATTACAGTAGAACCTCAGTTACAGACACCTCAGACATGGAGGTTGTTCGTTACTCTGAAATGTTCATAACTCTGAACAAAACATTATGGTTGTTCTTTCAAAACTTTACAGCTGAACATTGAAAGAGTTTCCTTACCTTGTCAAATCTTTATTTTAAACTTCCCCTTTAATGTTTTAGTAGTTTATATTTAATACATGTTTTTTTTTTGGGGGGGGGTGGGTGGACTGGTTCGGTCGCTACTGCTACCTGATTGTGTAGTTCGGGTTCCAAATGAGGTGTTTGGTTGACCGGTCAGTTCGTAACTCTGGTATATGTAACTCTGAGGTTCTACTGTACAAATTTTTTAATAAGAATTATTTTTATCATGATACAAATTATTTTGTCCTCCACACAATAAGAGAGACACCTATTAATATCAAATGGCATTTACCATTTTATATATAAAACATATCAAACATTCATATACTATATGTGTCCTTCCAGAATTTGGCTCTGATCGTGCCAAGACTTAAACACATGCTTAACTTTACAGACTGTGATCAAGTTCACTGTGGTCAACAGGACTATTTTCAGTGCATAAAGATAAACATGTGTAAGCCTTTGAAGGCTTACGGTCCTTTAACTGTCACTTTTGGCAACAAGTCTCCTGTTCTAAGTAGTACTTCAGGCTATTAAAGTGGAAGAAAATGTAACATTCAATTTATTTTTCACTCTTAGGCTGTTCTTATTTTTTGCATTTTGCTCAGCTTGTACAGTGAAATTAAGATTTTAGAGTCTCATGAATCAGCACAATGTTTGGGTTACGAATATTTATTAAAACTTTCCTTTGAATTTAAAAAATCTTTAATGAAAACATTTTTCATTGATTTCACAAAAGCTTGTTTTTACAAAATGAAAATTTTGGATCAGATTAAACAATATAGCATTGCATTAAGGATTTCTGAAGGGATCTTGATGGCTTGAATCATGAGAGATTAATTACATCTTTCTTTATTTTACTTTTTATTATTTTATTTCAAAGTACACTGAAATGTTCTCAATAAGTTAAAGATACTAAAAACCAAATGTGGCCTTGTGTTTATATATGTGCAATTTGTATTGACTTTAGTAGGAGTTGAAGAAGACCTTAAGGGCAGAATTTGTTCGCACCATTACAGGTATTTTAGATCAGGCTTCAGTGTGAGGCTTGATATTTGGATTTGGAAATATAAAAGCATTTTACAAATTTCTAGTATCATGGAATATTATGGTACAAATAACTTCAGAAAACTACATAATTTCATTGGCATATTCACATGTATGTCCCAGAGCTGCTGAGCTTCAGGAACTTTCTAGAAAACAGTGCCAGTTGGGTTCACATGAGTGCCTCCTTGTGGCTCTGAACATTCAGAACAAAGCCTTTAGGAGGGCTATCTGGCCTCCACCCCACTTCAGTTCTTTCCTTTTCTTGGGGTACATCCATACTACCCGCCGGATCGGCGGGTAGCAATCGACTTCTCAGAGTTCGATATATCGCGTCTCATCTAGACGCGATATATCGAACTCTGAACGCGCTCCTGTCGACTCCGGAACTCCACCACCGCGAACGGCGGTGGCGGAGTCGACGTGGGAGCCGCGGACTTCGATCCCGCCCCGTGAGGACGGGTAAGTAGTTCGAACTAAGGTAGTTCAACTTCAGCTACGCTATTCGCGTAGCTGAAGTTGCGTACCTTAGTTCGACCCCCTCCCCTAGTGTAGACCAGGCCTTGGTTAGCTGTGGACATCCGGACCTATTGTCTGTAGTCAGACATGTTTTGTTTGGCTTTTGATCATAGTGTAGTTTAGTCCAGCTATATCACTCTTGGTGTAATTTTAATTCTTTTTTACTTTGGGGTTTTTCCCTTGTTTCTGCAATATTACATAGTCTAAATCCCCAGTGGGGTCTCAGAACATAACACTGTAGCCAATCTGGACAAGCATACCAGTTTCAAGCTGTATTTTTTGTGTGTGTAGTGTTCACCGTTCTTGCTATCACAACCAGCTCCAGTAACTCTGACTTTCTCCTCCCTTCAGCTAATATCTGTGATGATCTGCCTGGCTTGGAGGTGGAAAAAAATAGTAGTTCATTTTTGACTGCTGATGTTCACATGGCTTTTGCATCCACTAAGCAACACATTTAACAAATTGCCTGAGAAACCTGTGCCATGCATTAATTTCTAGTCGTCTTTGTCGGTTGGGGACCATTTGGTCCATTTCCTTGAAATGTGGAGTGAAATTACCATGGATGGTTAAAGTTTGGTTGGGCCACACAATCTAATTCCATGGGGCAGCCCAATCTCTCTTCCCATATGCTTATAAGGGTTTCTACTAAGTAAACACTATTCAGAGCAGAGGAGAATTCTCTGTAAAGTTTGAAACTACAGAAGAAAGGTGCCTGATCAGCACAAAGGGGATGTACTGTCTATTCAAGATCATTTCTCATGTTAAAAAATCGGATAGATCCATGATGATATGAAGGCTAAAAAAGTTAACAGACTTAATGAATAAATTCAAATTACAAATGCTGATATTGGCTTCCATCGTTCTTATCCTTTCTTTATGAAGTCTGAACAAAGCTATCAACTTTTTAAAAAGATGCTTACATATCTCATTCAGACTTACTCAACACAAATATTTAAATGCAGGGAACAGTCATTACTGTTTTCTGATTTAACAGTTGTTTGGCTGTGGTTGCATCATACTTCTGGCATTAAGGTATTCCAATTTACCTGTACTTGGAGAACTGGCTGGTTTGCATTTGTATACCACAAACCTTAGAAGAATTCCTGAAAGTGACATGGGTATTGCTCAATTTCTCTGGTACCTACTCAAAAGATATCTTCTTATATTGGTGCAGTCCTGGACTCTTTGCAAGCCATTTTTTTCCCCTGAAGAGAGATTTTTGGGATGTTTTCTAAGATAATTTTTCTTTAATGGAATAGTATCAAATGTCAGTGAGTTTCTTTCTAAAGCAGGTAAGTCTCGTGGCCTCCTACACCTTTGTCTCAAGACCTAGGGGTCCCTGCCTGTGAATGAAGCCACTGCAGCACTAGTTAGCTGCCAGTTACATTCTCCAAACAAGGATGACATGAGAGCACTTCTCATCATCCTGTTTTATACCTCATGATCAGGAATATAAGAGGCAAACCTTGGAAAAGAAAATGATTATTCTTCTTCGAGTGATTGCTCCTATGCATTCCAGTTAGGTGTGCGCGCCGTGCGTGCACGGCTCTTCGGAACATTTTTACCCTAGCAACTCCGGCGAGCTGATGGAGTGCGCCGTGGAAGTTGGCAGTTTGTCCCCGGACGGTGCCGAGGATCGGTGCCGACCGGCGCGGTGCCGGGATGGAGATCGGGACCATCGACTGCCTCGGTACCGGGAGCATGACCGCGATCTCGATCGGCGGTGACGGGAGCGGCTTCGGGAGTCGCGGTGCCGAGAACGGTACCAGGAGCCGGACCTCCTGCGGTACCGGCGGTCCGGTGACTGGGACCGGGAGCGTCGCCGGGAGTGCGACCGGTACCGCGATGCTGAGCGGTATCGGGACTGCGACCGGTGCCGAGATGGGGAGCGGTACCGAGACGTTGATCGGTGCCGGGATCGGGATCGGCGTGACGGCGACCGTTTCCGGGACCGGGACCAAGACTTGGAGCGCAGTCTATCCCGTCTGTCAGGGGTTGGGGGCCGCATCATCGCCGGCTTGCCCACCGACTGAACAGCCCGCACCGGCGGTGCCGGGGGCCGGAGGCTCGGTGCCTCTGTGAGCTCGATGAGCTCTCTCGCCGTCAAGAAGGTCTCGGGCGTGGATGGGAGATGTAGCTCGACCGCGGTTGGCACCGGGGAGCAGGGAGGTACCGGACTCTACGGCTCTTGAGGTGCCGGAGTCAACAGAACCGTGCACGGCTTGTGCACTACCACAGCCGGTGCCGGAGGTGCCGGTGATGGCTGGGTAAGCTGTCCCGGAGCATGAGGCTTAGAAGCCGTCTGCGCCGTCTTCCGTTTCCTCGGTGGAGAGAGGGAACGGTGCCGGGATGCCGGTGCCGGCTGCGAAGCCCGAGCAGTCTTGGTACCGGGGCGGCTCGGTGCCGCTGGTGCGCTGCGCGCCGAGGACGATTTCGGTGCCGCTGGGGTCGGCGCAGGAGGTTGAAGTGCCACCTCCGTAAGGAGCTGCTTCAGGCGAGAGTCCCGCTCCTTTCTAGTGCGCGGCTCAAACGCTGTGCAGATTGGGCACTTATCTGTTCTGTGGGATTCCCCGAGGCAGCGCAGGCAGGAGTCGTGCGGGTCCCCGACCGGCATGTGCCGCTGGCAAGCCGCACAGGGCTTAAATCCCGGTGCCTTGGGCATGAGCCCGCACCGGTTGTGGAAGAAGAGGGGCTAAACCCCCCTAATTCCCTTACTATACTATATCTAACTAAACTTATTCAACTAATCTAACAACTAAACTAAGTTAACCAACTATGTACACTGAAGAAATGGAGAAACGCTAGGGCTGTGGAGGTAAAGGAGCACTCCACTGTTCCAACTGGCCGTCACGGGCGGTAAGAAGGAACTGAGGAGCGGACGGGCCGGCTGGGGTATATATCTAGCGCCATAGAGGCGCCACTCCAGGGGGCGCCCAGCCGGCCCGCCGGAGTTGCTAGGGTAAAAATGTTCCGAAGAGCCGTGCACGCGCGGCGCGCACACCTAACTGGAATGGATAGGAGCAACACATCTCGAAGAACAACAGTTACTACGGTGAGTAACCGTCTTTTCACCAGCAAATATAGTTCTTTAGAAGGGTTTCCTCTGCATATTCACACCCTGCTCCCACCTTTCTCTCTTCTTCACAACTTTGTTCTCGTGGAATTATGGAGTTCACTTGGTGGTTGTGGACTCCATAATCCTTTGTATAGGTTTGAGTCTCAGTGTTCAGAGCACTGAAAGTGGAGTGCTTTCTAGAAAGTTCCTGAAACTCAGCAGTACCAAGCCACACATCCCATAAATGTGAACAAAAGAAATACACTCAACTTAAAGTTATTGGTAAGTAATCTTTTTTGTTAGGTTTTATAAAAATTCTTGATAGAAATGCTGATGTGGTTCACATACATTTCTTATTTTTTTTTTTGTCTGTTAATGTAGCTGTAAATGTTTGTATTATAACAGGACATGTGGACCACTTCATCAGTCTTAGAGTTAGTTTCAAATTGATTTTTAATGAGTGGTGTAGAATATTTAGTAAGTTCATTTTTAGTTTACATGGTGAATCAATGTTTCTGCTGTCTTCTTTAGTGAATGATGCCTCCGATGACTAAGAATACTAACTGTTGACTTGTGGCCCATATAATGTTGTCAAAGGTGAAGGATGAAAGAAACTTTAGGTATTAGATGAAAG
Source organism: Mauremys reevesii (assembly GCF_016161935.1). Lineage (NCBI taxonomy): Eukaryota > Metazoa > Chordata > Testudines > Geoemydidae > Mauremys > Mauremys reevesii. Next base: position 32,302,494 of record NC_052629.1, on the reverse strand, counting down.
ATGACACGGGTTGTTTGACAGATAGTATAATGGACTAACATTATCCTTTCATGTTGGGGGCCCAAAGTCCAAATTCCTGCACAAGTTCCAAGGCAGATTTTGTATTGGGAGGAAGTGTCATACTTCACTGTAGTAGCTTTATGATATGTATAATGTTCTACACAGTTGTCAGAGAATAGGCTAAAGAGACAAATAACATTATTGCATGTAATGACTGAATACTAGCGGAGCCACGTGAGAGAGCTTGGACAGCATCTACATGCTCTGTTCTTTGCTCAAGCTAATGCTGCTATTCCTCACTTTCATGAGAGCTTAAATTTAACAAAGAAAACTAACAAAAGAACCATTGGTGTTTGTCATTTCTGGGATTCTTGAGTGTTTATCATCCTTATTGCTGATTGATTGAAAAATAATGTTACTGATGGCCTGATTTTTTCAGAAATGCTGGATACCTGCAGCTCCCAATGTCAATCAGGCCCCAGCAAATAGCATAAAATACAAGTATTTCCATTATATGCTCTAATTGACTGGAAAATAATAGACATGAGACATCTTTTTTGCAATCAAAATAATGTAAAAGTTAAGTTTTTTTTATTCATTAGCTCTGCTTAACAATTCAAATTTAGTATTTAACACCAAAAATGCTGTTTGCATACTATAGTGGCTGACTTTGTTCTTCAGTCACATGAAAGGGCAATGATGGTAGATGCTACAATAAAGATTAAAGGTCTATTGTGAAAAAGTATATACAAATACTGTGAATGCTAAGTCCTTGTTAGTTAACACTAAAATGGTTTGCACAAGATTAAATTAACATCTGTGCACACAATGCGGAAAGAACGATAGCTATTTCAGAAGAAGAGTTATTTACAAATGAGATATTAATGGAGGAGAGAATTACTAAACAGTAATACAAAGATTGATTCTTGTTTTATTATCTTTAATAAAAATTACACCTTATTTAACTTCCTGTCTATTTTGCCATTCAGGTTTTCTTTCTGTCAGTATCCATTCATTATTTCTATAGCAGCAAAAAAAGTTATTATTCAAAGGGACTCAGAACAACAGATGATAAGCATGGCACGGGTAAGTTACTTTGTGATAAATGATCATGTAAAAATAATGTTATACATTTTAATCTGTTAAACATTCTGTAAAATTATACATTGCAATCTCTGAAATTTAGGGCTAACCTCTAAATTAAAAAAAAAGGTCATTCTGTAACTTCTAGTCTGCAAAAGGCCATGAAGAATGCTTACACAGTGTTTTTGTTTTAGTTTGCTTAGGGCGGCAGTAGCTTCATAAATGTTTCTACAGTATAATGTGCTGCTCTTATTCTTCTGCAATATATGAATCTTTCTTCACCATGCCCATGAGTGACAGGCAAGCCAGATTAAGGAGGAGGATAATTTTGAAGAAACACATTTCCCTGAAAAGCCTTGTTAATTGTCAATTTTATTCTGCAAAGGTGGACAATGATAGATCAGAATACAGGTCACAGGACAGGGTGTTGCATATAAGGGAGAAGTGACTGTTAAGAGGAAATGGTACTAGGTAGCGAGGGCTGATTTGGCTTCTTAAGCAAAAATGTTGTGTGTGTAAAATACTTTTTTTTTTTTTTTTAAATTCCAAATAGCAAAGCCTAGTGGACAAAGTCTCTCGCAGGCAGAGACCTGACATGAATATGTTGTTCCTGAACTTGAAAGTGAGAAGGATGCACCTTGTTAGCGATTCACTTGATGAGGTACAGAAAATGGAAATTAATTAATGTTTTGTTGAAAAGTATCTGTAACATTTTGAATTCAGTCTGATAGGACTTATTTCTATAGTGAATCTATTTAAAACATTTGTAATGGTAGCTGAGGAAACTAACCACGTTTTCAGTCATTGTCTCCTGCACATTTACCCACTTCACACACACAGTTATGTACATTTTGTGTATGTACATGCTAACTAAAAAGAAATTTTAAAAATATGAATATAAAGTGAACCCATTAAGAATACTGTGCATAATCATCAGATTATATTGTATCATATTCCAAGGTAGGAATTCCAACTTCTTCTAACTAATTCTTTACATACTGTGTGATTTCTTTCTTCACGACCTTCTCTCCTCAAGCTTTATAGTCTAGGAGCACAATATAGTAAAATTTCATTCTGTGGTGGGCAAGCTGGTGTTAGCAAGATAAGGGGGGCGGTGGTGTTTGATTTGTAAAAATCTACTGAATCATAATTACAGTGGCATGGCAGGGGGGCTCACTTCTCCCCGGGTCCCCACTCCAAGTCCTCTGGTTGGTAGAAATTTTGATAATACAGTGTGGTTGGAAATTGGTCAAGTTGGGTATCATTCGAAAGACCTTTCTCCCACAAACACTATGGCCCCAAACAGGACAAGGCTAGAACAATTATGTAGCTATACATTGAAGAAAACTTTTTTAAATAATTTTTTAAAATTATACTTTAACACAGGCATGTCAAACGTGGCAGCCCTCACAAAGTTTTATTGAGGCTCTTGACTGACAATAATGTGTTACCAGTTAATGGCCAGAACATGATACCCAGATTAAATTTTTTTTAAGGTTTCAGATTAAATGGAAGGAATGCTTGAAGTTGATTGCCATCATCGGTTAAAAAGATGATACCATTGAAATTATGATTCTGTAGATTTAAATGACTCAAGTGACACTTCCCTTACCTGTCTATCATTAACTTGCCTACAGAATTACACATGCTCTGAGATTATTAAATACTTTAGACTTCCTTCCAATTTCTTACCCAAATTTTTAATCCACTGCTACTATAGCCAGGACCCAGTTACTCAGAGAGAGCATGGATGAGAGCTATTTGGTGCCTTGACTCCCAAGATGGCTTTCAAGAGATGGACAGAGACCTCATGAGTCAGGAGGGAGAGTGGCCAACCAGTTATGATTAGCTAATCCAATCCAAACAGTTATTTGCATATAAACTTGAATTATGAATTAGAATTCAGTAACTTTATGGATTCATATTTCACTCAACTAATAGCTGTAGAAATAAAATAAACACATTTGTTTTATCCAGAAGTTCTGTAATACTAGATACGTTGTGAGTCTCTGATTTATTGTAATTTTTATTTTTTTAATAGCTGACACGGAAGAGGGCAGATTTGAAAAAAAAGTTGAAAGTTACATTTGTAGGGGAGGCTGGTCTTGATATGGGTGGCTTGACAAAAGAATGGTTTCTTCTCCTTATTCGCCAGATTTTTCACCCGGACTATGGTGAGTCCTCATAATTTACTTCTTTTAAGATTAACAAATTAAAAACGGGATTAATTAAAAACAGGGATGGAGAGGCATTTTTAGTTTTTCAAATGTTTAGCCCATCCACCTTGGATCTTTTTTTTTTAATATTCTCTGTTGGGTCATGTAGCCTGAGCCCTGCAAGCCCGAGTCGGCTGGCAAAGGCCAGCTACAGGTTTTTCTTTGCTGTGTAAACATACCTTCACTGTCTGTAAACTGAAGCACAGTAACTGTGTATAGATGTGGGACTTACCTGCATGAGGGCCAGCTCCTTACTTGAGAACTGTGAACGTGATAGTCAGTATTGCACTATCCAGAGGGGGTCTCAGTCACCTCAATTTCTAAACCACATACTTTGCTTTTGTTTTTTTCAGCAAATTTGACTCACTCTAACACTCTAATTTTTGGCTCCATAAATATGGATCTTAAATACAATTCTTTAGCGAATTAACTTTAACATTGTCAATTTCACTATTGTTTGGTGATTTCTGTCACACAGCCCACAACCGTGCCTTATATGGCAATACAGCTTGTGACATTAGTGTCAGTGAATATGTGTCAGCATCCTTCAAGATTGCCAAACAACTATCTGTATTGCTGTGGAAAGGAAGGAAAGTATCTAGAATGAAGGCACTCACTGATACATACACTCTGTTAGCTAAGAAAAGGATGAAGGAAGGCAGAGGGAGGGATAGCTCAGTGGCTTGAACATTGGCCTGTTAAACCCCAGGTTGTGAGTTCAGTCCTTGAGGGGGCCACTTAGGGATCTGGGGCAAAATCAGTACTTGGTCCTGCTAGTGAAGGCAAGGGGCTGGACTTGATGACCTTTCAAGGTCCCTTCCAGTTCTATGAGATAGGTATATCTCCATATATTATAAGCATGAGACAGATACATGCTTTGGGGGGATTTTTTTCATTGCAGATAAATAATGTGAAATAATTTTTACATTCCACAGGTATGTTTACATATCACAAGGATTCACACTGCCACTGGTTTAGCATCTATAAATGTGATGATTACTCTGAATTCCGATTGGTTGGAGCTGTATCCTTTGCTGTACACTTGGATGTGCTACCTGCATAGTATTTTAATCAGTTACTAAATGTAAAAACAAAAAGCTAGGAACTTCTGATTGAAGTATAAATATACAAAGTCAGAATTAGTTTTTATTATGCTTTTCTTTTTCAGTAAAAGATTTTTTTTTGCTTTAAGGAGCTAAACAGAATACACTGACTAATGATTCTTGTAGGAAAATTAAAAATAAGGAAAATACGTATTGTGTGTATGTATACATATAAATTACATACAAAAAATACATTAAAATAATGTTGTTAGCAAAATCAAGCACTCCAAAGTTAGGAAATTAAGAATTAGATTTTTTTAAAGTATGAAACCCTTATTAGTAACAAGTTTAAAATCTATTTTATTATAATAGTTTATTGACTATAAAGTTTCATCTTTAAAATTGAATCTTTGTTGGAAAATAATATTTTCTTGCTGACTGTTAAACCAACTGATATATAATCTAGTATAGGTTGCTCACACTGCTGTTATAAATGACATAACTTTTCAACAGAATGATTAGCAATAGATAACTGATTTTTTTTAAAAAAAAATCATTAAACAGTATAGTCATTACAAATAGAATGAATACATACAGTAAAAAGGATTTAATCTGCTAAATACAAAAAGAAAAACAGCCTCGTGTAATAGGCAGCAAATCGGATGGTTTATGTATTTGTTTATTAGAACTGGCATATTTAGTAAATAGAAATGAATAGCCTGGTCTTATATTTAAGTTTTATATAAGGAAAATATCCCATGCGTTACCCAATTGGCTGCCTGGCATAGGAAGGTTAAACTAATGGGATGTAATAACAAATCTGGCAGTAACCAGTAACAACCACAAAAAAAGGGGCAGCTTCTCTTGATGGATAATTAACTTCTCAGATACAGCAATAATCATACTGATTTGTACAAAAAAGCCTAAAATAAACCTAATTTCTCATTAATAGTTCCCCAAAACTCTGGATCTTTGTGCAGTCCCACCAAATATGCCTGAATAGGCCAGCTGGTAAACTATACTGTCAGCATAACTTTGTCTTAATGTGTTTAATTTTTATGGAAACATTAGTATGTTAAGACCTCTTTAGAATTTTTTAGATTAAAGATACCCATATCTATAGTTTCATTTTAACTTTTTTTTCATATTATAGTAGTTCAAAAAATGCTTCATGCTGTATAGTATCTTAAGTATGAAAGGATTCAAGTGTTGAATAGAAGTGCATTATTTGATCATGTTAATATTTTTTAGTTTACTAGGTCTTACATTAGACAATAGACTCTTAAAAGAATGATGGCAATGTTGAAAAAGGAACATATTTTCTTGCCTTTTCAGTTTTGTTTAATATTTAAAGAATACTCTAGGTAACACTGTAAAATATTCTTCTAAAGTGATCTAAAAAGAATAATAAGAATGTGATTTTCTACTTAACATCTGATGTGTATAGCTTATGGGACTTGCCGTGTATAACAGTATCACCTTGGATATTCGCTTCCCACCTTGCTGTTACAAGAAACTTTTGAGTCCTCCCATTGTTCCCTGTGATCAGAACTCACCTGTAGGCATCAGTAGTGTTTCATTAGATGACCTGTGTCATATTATGCCAGTAAGTAAAAAGCAGTATTTTAAAGGATAGTTTATTTAAATAATAATTGGTTTCATTTATCGGTGCTTGGATTTGGGTGCTTCTGTTTCATTTAAATGTTGCAGAACATTTCACATTATGAGCCCCTTTTTTATATGCTTTCCAAACCACTCACCATTTTCTCTCTTCTTGAAGATCTTATTTATTTATTTTTTGCTTGTAAAAGTTTGAACAAAATTTTCCCTTCTGCCATTTAAGTTATGGGAATTTTAAAAAAAACTACACACAAACACATGAAACTTCACATCTAAGAAATGTACTATGCAGAACTCCACTCTAAGAGACCAGTGCTATACTTTGTAATCCATGGTATCACTAGATGCAGTAAAACTCTCAACGGTGTACATGAGTCAGTTCTGGATCTAAGCATTCCAAGCGAAGTTACAAATGGCCTCAGCCATTTAATTGACCTTAGTTCCTCTATAGTCACCTGCTAGATCATTCTCATTCTTCATTCCTGTGGTTTAAAAAAACCCATAAAAGTATTGTAATGGACAGATTCGTTTCTAGTAATTTTAGTGGGGTTAGTTTCTACAATTGAGTAGCAATATTCTGAAATCTGCATCAGCACAAGATGACATATCCTAAAAAGAGTTTGGGAATCAAAAAAAGGTGCCCCATGCAGTTGGAAGATGTCGCTACCCTATCATTAAGGCCCTTTGTATGCTGATGGGTACTTGCATTAGTATTATTTTTTTGTGTGTGGCACCATATTCCAGGGTAGGGGTAAGAAGCATGAGCTCAGTCTTAAGCTTCTCCCCCTGGATTGAAGTCTGACCTGCTCAACTCCTTTCTTCAGAAGTCTCAGAATCTTCGACTTTGAAATCAGAGGTGATCTTTCGGTCCAGCTTCTCCAACAAAGAAACCATCAGATCGTAAATTGAAGACAAGATCTTCAGATCTTATTTTGCCTGGCAAGAAACCACTTTATCTATCAGTAGGTTCCATTTTTGAATACTGAGCGTCATAGGTCCTCTTGCATCCATATTGAAGAGGAAGGGGGAGGCAAAGCATTCCTCCAGATACACATACGCAGGCCAAACAGTAGATTTACAAAGGTACATAGGAGCCTAAAGATGCAGATAGGCGCCTAGTGGGATTTACAAAAGCACTCTGTGAGTTAAGTGCCTAACTCCCATTGGTTTTGAGTAGGAGCTAGGTACCTAACCTACTTAGGTATTTTTGTAAATTCCAGTAAGCACCTAGATGCATGTTTAGGTACCTAAGTACCTTTGTAAATCTGGCCTATGTTGTCTTCATGCCACAAAGAGAAGTTACATAAGCATAAGCTGGACATGGAATGGGCTATTTAGTTACCATCTGGACACACTGAGCCTTTCACTCAGGCTCATCACAGTTATTTGGGCATTTCGGGAGAAGTACATTTCTCCCTCAGTAAAATGCCTCTGAATCCCCACTGTAGAAGGATAACATACAGTAACAGAACCAAGTGATGTCAAAGGAGTACTAATTTTTTTTTAATTGAAGAGCTGCTCTCCCAGTATTAGCATCTGATCTTGACCCCAGTGTCAAGAGTGTCATGATTATTTAAACAATATAAAGCTGGAAACTAAGCTTCAAGTAGCAGCCCTACAAATTTGCAAAATACATACATTCTGGATGCAAACATTCCAAGCAGCCACTCCCCTGGTAGAATAAGAGTTTATTGTCTGTGGCACTGGGACTCCAGCTTGCTTATTACAGACCTGGATACTAAATTTAATCTACTTGAATAAGTGTGATATAATGGTGGTAGGCAAAATGCAGAAGCAGCCCCTTTTCTATAAGCTCTTTGTTTAGTTGTACCTTTCTTTCAGAGGTAATGTCTGGGGAACAGTTACTGATAAATAATCTCCCTTTTTTCCATTTGTTTAAAAAAAATCTAACGGGTTTTTTTTTTAGATCCATTTGTAGCTGATGTTTGAAAAATGGAATTCAGTATGAACATATTGGAAATAAGTTCTTTTGCCTGGTGAGGGAAAAAATTCAAAATATAGTTATTAGTAGTTGAAAAATCATTTCTGCACATGCGGAGTAACAGGTTGCTTTATGTATAGTATGCTTTAATGTGCAATTTTGCCCAAGGTGTTTCTCAGTAGTAAGTTATTGTACTTTAAAAGGTGGAATTGTACCTAATTCATTAACTTTTTTTTCCCCAGGAGTTGGCCCATGGACTAAGTGAGCTTCTATCCTATGAAGACAACGTTGAAGAAGACTTTTATTCAACCTTCCAGGTACTGTAGGAACACAGAGTCTACAGTTTATAGTAATTATTGATCCATCTCAGGAGATTTATTCATAGGTAGAGTAGTCCATCATAGAGAGTGATTGCTGATTGTCTGAAGTTCAGTGGGGTTGGGCTAAAGAACTATAAAGTTCGCCCCAGCTTTGAAAGAGTCAGTCTAGCCTAGGAGATTGGCCCAAACAGAGGCTTGCTGTAGTTTTGGAGGACTTGGTAAATTTGGGGTTGAAGTTGGCCTGGAAGCCTGATTTAGGCAGAGGCCTACCTAACTTGAAAGACTTTACCTAATCTGAGGGCTAGTTTTAGGCAAATGCTTGCACTAACTATTTGATATACTCCAACCTGGAAGACTGTCTTAAAGAGAATCCTGATCCAATTATGAAAGACTTGGGTTTGCCATAGGAGTTTTAAACTAAGCAGAGGCTTCCTCTAATCTGGAATGATTTATTTTAGCCAACGAAGCTTGGGTTTAGACCTGCACCAGCCTGAAAACACTGACATAGGCTTGTTCTAGTTCAAGGCTTTTTTGCTTTTGCTTGGAATTATATTGTCATCAAGTGGTATGAGAATCTTCATAACCTAAATTATTTTCAATTCTGTGGGACCTACAACTAAAAGAGAGTTTATTTCTTCTAATATATTTAATCTCCTAAATCCTTTTCTGAATCTTTCTCCTTCGTGGTATCCGAGTCTTACCACACAATTAACACATTTTAAATAGTGTATTTGTTTAAGAAAAATACTAAAAACTATAACACATAATTTTAAAAAATCTCTCAAAAATATCCAAAACTATTGATAAGTGATTTATTTGCCATAATGGACCAAAGGTGTTACATGTGCTATACCATCTTCTCTCTTTCTCCAGGTTTTTCAAGAAGAATTTGGAGTCATAAAATCTTATAACCTAAAGCCTGGTGGTGATAAAATTCCAGTTACGGCTCAGAATCGGAAAGGTACATTAAAGATATAAATATGCCAACTGAAATGCACCAAACTTCACTTATAACTATAGATTTTGTTATTTAGCTGAGTAGTAAAAATAAAATTCAGACTGAACTTCCTAATATACTTTCTATTTATAATGCTATGTAAAGTAAAATGTATTTTAAAAGTTTTAAATTATTTCAACTCAGTTTAAGACAATGCAATAAATGATAGTCTGAAATAATTTTATTAATATCTAATATAAAGGATATCACGTGTTGTTTTTTTTAGAATACGTGCAGCTTTATGTTGACTTCATTCTCAACAAATCAATCTACAAACAGTTTGCAGCTTTTTATTATGGATTCCATAGTGTCTGTGATTCATATGCATTGATGGTAAGAATAAGATGAAAAGTCTTATAATAAACTTTATTTCATATTATCTTAAAGTTTGGTTTACTTCTGTTATAAATCTGTGACAAAGAATTGAAAATGACTGATCTGAATTATATAAACTTTAATAATTTAACTGACTTTTTTCAGCATTCATAGAGGTTCTGATTCATCAAAATGTTTAAGCAAATGCCTAATTTTAAGCATATGAGTAGGCCTACTGGGATCAATGTGCCTTGCTGAATATGACCATTCAAGAAAGAGATCTTGGAGTCATTGTGGACAGTTCTCTGAGAACATCCACTCAGTGTGCTGCAGCAGTCAAAAAAGGTAACAGAATGTTGGGAATCATTAAGAAAAGGATAGATAAGAAGACAGAAAATATCAGATTGCCTCTATATAAATCCATGGTATGCCCACATCTTGAATACTGCATGCAGATGTGGTCATCCCATCTCAAAAAATATATATTGGAAAAGGTTCAGAAAAGGGCAACAAAAATTATTAGGGATATGGAACAGCGTCCACATGAGGAAAGATTAATAAGACTGGGACTTTTCAGCTTGGAAAAGAGACAGGTAAGGGGGATATGATAGAGGTCTATAAAATCATGACGGGTGTAGAGAAAGTAAATAAGGAAATGTTATTTATTCCTTCTCATAACACAAGAACAAGGTGTCACCAAATGAAATTAATAGGCAGCAGGTTTAAAACAAACAAAAGGAAGTATTCACACAATGCACAGTCAACCTGTGGAACTCTTTGCCAGAGGAGGTTGTGAAGACCAAGACTGTAACAGGGTTCAGAAAAGAACTAGATAAGTTCATGGAGGATAGGTCCATCCATAGCTATTAACCAGGATGGGCAGGGACAGTATCCTTAGCCTTTGTTTACCAGAAGCTGGGAATGGGTGACAGGGGATGGATCACTTGATGATTACTGGTTCTGTTCATTCCCTCTGAAGCACCTAGCATTGGCCACTGTCGGAAGACAAGATACTGGGCTAGATGGACCTTTGGTCTGACTCAGTATGACCATTCTTATGACCAGAAAACTATTTGAGAAAAACAGTATATAATTGCATTAATATTTAGGACTCTGCAGTATTACGGAGTTGGAAAGTATAGTGTTTTCATTGGAGAGTCGTAAAGATCTTTAAAAATATTTAATGTATTTTCTCTCACAATACTGCTAGTAAGTAACCAGTATGAAAGACAGGTTTCATAGACAGATAGTTGCAACAGATTAAGGCCAAGATTTTTTTTTTCCAGTGGGTAGGATTTTTAACAGTTAGGATTCGGTGTGGCCTGATTTTTCAAAAGTGCTCATCACCCAGTAGTATTCACTAAACTTAATGGCTGCTCATCTCTTTTGAAAATCAGGCCATTTATTTAGGTGCCTAAATGTAAACTCGAAACATTAATTTTAGATATCAATTTTTTAAAACCTTGTCTTAAGTAATTGCAACTATATAATAAAACCACAAAAGGGACCTCTGTTTCCTCACTTTAGTCCTTAGTTTTAAGCCAGTGATTCCCAGGTGTGCTGAGCTAGATCCCCTCTTCTGTGGCACGTTTGCAGAGGTGCCCCCATTGTCTCTCATGATTAGGGTTGCCAGCCTTCCAGGATTGTCTTGAAGTCTCCAGGAATTAAAGATTAAACTTTAATTAAAGATAATGTCATGTGATTAAACCTCCAGGAATTCATCCAACCAAAGTTTGCAACCTACTCATGATATAGCCCAGGTGGTGTCACTTAGTGTAATCCATTCTCTTTCCTTCTCTACCCTTATTCTTATTCTATCCTTATAATCAAGGTGGGACTACTAGAGTCTGTTAATGAACAGTTCTGTGGGCATTTTTGGTTAATTTTAGGTTATTTTCATCTTAGAAAGTAATGGGAGAAAAAGCAAAGAGACGTCATCCAAAACTCAGCAGAATGAATATAAAATCCTTCAGTAGACCCCACACCACTGGCTGGTTGACATGAAAAATCATCCCTTGAAATTAATATTGTTCCTCCTTTTTCCCTGAAACTTCCCTTTTCTCCCTCACTTCTCCCTGTGGCTTGTCTCTTCCTAGTGACCAACCTTGTTTTGGCTGCAAAAAGTGCCTCGTGGCTGCTCAGTGCCTCCTCCCTGCTGGCTACCTCTTTTCAGTGCATGCAGCATCTGGCTCCAAACTAAACCCTTTACTGAGCTGAACACATCTCTAGACCATTAGAGAGGATCAGAACTGGAATATGTGCAAGTGAGAAAAGTTGCCAGCACATAGTAGAGGAAAGAGTGGTTGCCTGTCATGCACACCTGCGATGCTGACCAGGACCTGAGTTATGTTGGGTAGGTTTTCTAAAGCCTGGCTGATTCTGGCCAAATGAGGACTAATGGTAGATATACTGGTGGCTTCCCTCCTCTGCCCCTCCCCCATTTCTAGTTGGATCATTGGGAGGGCGCTGTCAGGATCACACAATCTTGTGTACTTACAGGAGAGTAAATTATGGGTACAGTGTTACTGTAACGGGTTGGACTCACCCCCGCGGCACCTCCTACTGGTTGCTCTCCGAATAGAGCTCAGTCCAGCTCCGGAGCGCCCTCTGCAGGCCGGTGATCCACCTGTTCTTCTGGCCCCCGTGTCCCTTCCTAGACCCGGTGCCCCTTTCTCTGGGGTGCTGCCCCCTGGCAATAACCCCTTTCTTACTCTGTCTGGGTTTCCCCTTCCTTGGGAACCCACCACCCTACTATCCCCACTTCGCCTCAGTAGTGGCTACTGCCAGTCATTGTCTAGCCCCACACGCTGGGGCAGACTGCAGTATCAGCCTACTCATCACAGGCAAAGTTGGGTTCGGACCTGCTGCCTTGGCCTAACCTTAAGTTGCCCTCTGCAACCTCCCAGTACCTTCTGCCCTCTGCTAGGCCACAGCCTGGAGCTTTCCAGGCCAGAGCTCCCCCGCTCCTTAGCCTGTCCCCAACCCTGCTTCACCCTAGGTACCTTGTCTCATCTACCAAGCAGCTAGGCCCATCTCTCTCTATCACCAGAGAGAGACTGTCTGGGCTCCTGGCTTCCCTGCCTTTTATAAGGCTCTGTTCCTCAGTTTGGGGCGTGGCCCCCAGCTGCAGCCACTTCTCTAATCAGCTCAGCTTGAGAGCAGCAGCTCTCAAGCCCTGCCAAGCTGTTTCTAACCCCTTAAAACCCCGGAGCAGGGGTCCACCCTGCTACAGTTACTCAAAGAGAACATGAAGAAAAGCTAGGTAGCCATCTTAAAAGCCATTCTGGGTCCCTCAATTTCAGGCCCCCCATTTATGGATCATCCCTACAGTGGGGGCAGGAATCTGACAAGTTCTCCAGCTCCACTTCTTCTCTCTTCCAGTCTTTGCTGTCCTTTTCAGCTGCTACATCCATCCCCTTTCTCATGAACCATGGGGCCAATCAGAAACTGGCAGGGAAAGGAGCTGACACTGGAGCTTAGTCTCCATTTGTTTTTTCACCACTTCTGCAACCTGATAGTTCAGCCACATAGCTTGCAAGTAGCCACAGGGAAGTGGTGCATGTTTGAATATAATAATAATACCTCCACCACTAGATGGTAGAAAATTGTCTTAATTGGAATTACATAATTAGAGCTTATTAGTTAAAGATTCATACAGCATGATACAGAATACAGAAAGTATACTTTACTACCCTCTGTAAATTGTGAGGAGAGGGCAGCTTGTTCTCTTTTTATATATAATATATATAAAGTAACTGAGATGGCAACTTGTTCACTTCCAACTAACTTTCCTAAATGTATTCCTTTATCTACTGGTTTAGAACAAAGAAAGTTTATTTGTTGGGAGGGGAAAAACTACTTTCCCACAGTTGATTGTGTGTGTTTTGTTTTAATATTTTAATTTATTTAACTACTTAGGGAATTTTTATGGTATTTTAATTTACATGATTGGTCCGCTAAAGGGATTTCTAACCCCAGTTATTGTTATTAAGAACATCTGTTCTAGCAAGCACTTCCAAAGGAGTTAAAAACATCTTTTAATGTGTCATTTTTTATAAATTACAGAAAATATTTGTATTCACGAGTACCTCTTATTAATCACAGAACATATCTGGATTGTAAGCACCCCTTATCAATTATCCAATCTTGTTCATTATATCATACTTCTATAGTAATAAGTATCCTTTGTTAGTGCCAAGACTCCCTTCCTGGACATCTGGATTAGATTAAAGGAGTTAAATTATACACATTTCATTATTGAGTACATGCCTTCCTTTATTTTCTTACTCAATAAAGTTTAACTTAAGCACAGAAAAAGGATTTTGGTTAACGGGTTTGGTTATATGGGTTTTACGATATCAGTAGAGATTGAATATGATTGACAACCAGAAATCCCAATCAAGGAGTATATCCTTCCCACTTACTGACCAGAGAGCAGTGAATTTGGTGAGACTGAGGCAGCAGGCCCATTGGTCACTGGGACAGCTAATTCCTTCCTGGACAGGGAAGAGCCTATTAAGGTGGTTTGGAACCGACTTTATGGTAGTGTGGCTCCTAATCTGACCAACAGCATGTCAATGAGTGGCTCCAAGGTCTTGCTTCTGATTGATTGGGAGCTTTTCTGGTCCTGAAATTAAGGTGTTGCAGGTTCATACGTACTTCTTCCCTGCTCCCTATGTTTGCAGGCACCACACTAGTACTTCAGGAAGAAGTGGGAGAGATTTAAAACTAGTAGCATTTTCAGGGTGAAGACTCTCCATTCTCAACAACTGGAGCATTGGAATATTATGCAGAAAGAACTAGAGGACTGGGGTAATAGAAATTAGATGAAAATTAATAATATCAAGTTCAAAGTCATGCACTTGGGGAATTATAATACAAATTTCTACTACAAGCTGAGGCGCAGCCTTTGGAGGCAACAGAAGAGGAGAGAGACGTGGGTGTGTGGGTTCATCCCAGGATGGCTATGGCTATCAATGAGATGCAGCTGTGAAAAGGGCAAATGTGATCCTAGAATGTATCAGGTGAGGTATTTCTAGTAGAGACTGGGAAATATTAACACTATTGTACAAGGCAGTGGTAAGACCTCACCCAAAATACTGCATACAGTTCTGTTCACCCATGCTCAAGAAAGATAAATTCAAACTGGAACAGGTGCAGGGAAGGGTTACTAGGACAATCAGGGCATGTGGGGCCTATCTTATGAGAGGAAGCTGAAAGAACTTAGTTTCTTTAGCCTAGCAAAATGAAGGCTGAGCGGGGATGTGAGTGTGCACAAATATATCGAGGAGATAAACACCAGAGAGGGAGAAGAGCTAGTTAAGTTAAAGGAAAATGTTGACACAAGAACAAATGATTATAAATTGTCCATGAATGAATTAAGGGTCAGAAATTATAAAATTGCTAACCATCAGAGGAACTTCCCAATAGGAATAGATTGGGCACGCAATCTAATTAATTTTAAGATAGAGCTTGATAAATTTATGAGTGGGTTTGTATGATGGGGTTGCATGCTGTGATGGGGGATTGGGTATAGTGGCCCTGAGGTGTATTCTGTATTTTTTTTCCTCCTTCCTCTGAAGTATGAGAGAGGACACTGGACAGGATGGGCCAGTACTATGAGGCATAAAGGGAATTCCTTCTCAGATGCTTGGCTGGTGGGTCTTGCTCACATGCTGAGTGTTATACCGATCACCTTTTCTGTTTTCAGGAATGAATTTCCCCAGGTTAGATTGGCAGAAACCGTGGGATGGGGGTTGCCTCACTCTGCAGCATGGCATGCATGTCGATTGTTAGAATCATCTGAGTATATCTCACCTAATCAATTCCCTGCCATTACAGGGGCCTTGAGTATTAGTGCACCTCACTCCTTCCTGTTCTCTGGCTGTGGCACACAATAGTTTACTGGTGTTGGGCTCAGGACTGGATAATTGGGTTCAGTTTAGGGCTTGTGGATGTGTGCAGGTGGTCAGACTCGATGGCCTAAATCTCTGACTCTAAGTAAGAAAGTGTAAACATCAGGAGGAAAGGGGAATAAGGGGAATAGTAATAACACACTAATGGATATTACCCACATTTATTTTGCTTGTTAGTAAACAGTTTTAAAATTAAGCACCGAGGAATTGATCTTCCTGCAAAATAGTAAATACTGGAGTTCAGATATAAACTTTTATCCATGAAAAATGTTCTTAAGAAAATAACATACTTTGTCTACAATGCATAACAAAACATCTGCAATTTAATTTTTCAATTCTTAGTCTGAATCTTTATTAGCATCATTATTTATCTTTAAAAAAGTGTTCTGCCAGCAAATGTTATGACTTTTTGGCAGCTACTTCGTCCAGAGGAAGTTGAAATTCTTGTTTGTGGAAGCCCTGAACTGGATATGTATGCTCTACAGAGAAACACCCAGTATGACGGCTACCTGAAAACCGATCTCACTATACGGTAGACTTAACTTTTAATCTTCTTAATATTCTTACAGAAGAACAGTATAGACTGATGCGCTAATGGGAGCAATTAAAATCTGAATTTCAATATAGTCTTGAAGTACTTAGATATAGCTAAGTTTTAAAAGGTTATCTCAAAATGAGATAAAAATACTGTAGTCTTATCTCCTTAAGTAGAAAAAGTTATATTAGTTGAACCTCTTTAGCTATGCCAAGCAGGGATGGCTCTAGCTTTTTTGCTGCCCCAAGCACGGCAGGCAGGCTGCCTTCGGCGGCGCGCCTGCGGGAGGTCCGCCGGTCCCGTGGCTTTGGCGTACCCACCGCCGAATTGCTACCAAATCCGCAGGATTGGCAGACCTCCCGCAGTCGCGCTGCCAAAGGCTGTCTGACTGCCGCCCTCACAAGGACCAGCAGGGCGCTCCCCGCGGCTTACCACCTCAGGCACACGTTTGGAGCACTGGTGCCTGGAGCCACCACTGATGCCAAGTATCTTCAAAAGGACACAATCCGTTTAAGTCTAGCAGTTTCAGGTACTACACCAAGCTACTGTGTGGTTTTACAACATTTTCCTATATTTTAAAATATTCTCTCTCTTCTCTGATTTGTGAAAGATCCACACAAACTGGGGCAACTGTCTGTACACAAAATGTAAAATGCATA
Organism: Mauremys reevesii; assembly: GCF_016161935.1. Lineage (NCBI taxonomy): Eukaryota > Metazoa > Chordata > Testudines > Geoemydidae > Mauremys > Mauremys reevesii. The sequence continues at coordinate 32,285,849 of NC_052629.1, read as the reverse complement.
AAAAATTGAGAAGAAAAGATTTCCATCTGATCTTCCTGTAATACCTAGTAACCATAGGCATTTCTTGTAACTAATAGGTTTTAAATAAAGTTTCAGACATAAATGTAAATATGTATGTTTTAACTAAACCAACATTTGAAAAATAAGGGTTTGTAAGATACAGGCAGCCAAAACATCTCTTCCCTTTGCCCCACTATGCCAATTATAAAATCTGGCTCTAAATAATGGTAGGAGGGAGGAGTTGTATAGAGGAGTGTCACTAGCACATTTTTGATAACACAGTGTTTGAAAATGTACATAAATACTTTATGCTTTTAAGTTCACCTGTTAACTATATATTGATGGGAATTTTTATATTAAGTGACAATATCTTAGCCTAGGGCATAGTAATAACTTTACATTGCTTTTATCAAGCTATTAACTCTCCCCTTCCCTAATTAATACTGTAGATACTTTTGGGAGGTAGTACTTGGATTTCCTCTTGATCTCCAAAAGAAGCTACTGCATTTTACTACAGGAAGTGACAGAGTACCTGTGGGAGGGATGGCTGATTTGAATTTCAAGATTTCAAAGAGTGAAACATCCACTAACTGGTAAATAATGGTCCCTTCTGATCTTGAATTCTATGATTCTATGATTCTATGAAATAATTTTCAGTTGTATTCTTAAATATTTTTAACAGAAAAGTCTTATTGTAATTTGTGTATGTAGTGTAAAAAAGAAACAAACTGACTGAGAAACTATATTAGTTCCTTTAGCTTGGTTTACAAATGTTATTAAAACCATTTATTGATTACACAAATTTAGCAGATGTTCATCTAATACAGAGCCAGCTCTCCAAACAATGTGTAAATCTGAAGTCCAGTTACTGCTTTTTAATACAAGTGGTCCTTATGCTTCAATTCAAAGAAGCAATTTGCTTTAGTCCATGACTGGGGCTGAGCTGGTGAAAAATAAACTACCACATTTACCAAGAGTTCTGCTGGATCCATTTGGGTGTTCATCACTCTGGATACCAGTCTCTGCAGCTGGCAGAGTGCCCTTGTTTCTTACGGCTGATCAAGCTTTTTAATGTGTGAGCCCTGAACAGACTGACCATTGCTTTGGGATCTCTATAGAGTAAATGGATAGATGGTCCAGAAGTGGTTCTCTGTAGGCGAAACTAGAGAGTCTGTAACCTGAAATTAAAGGTTAAATATTTGTGTGCTCTGCTGGAACCTTTTATATCCTTTTGAACTCATGCGGGAAGTTTCTCATTCCTTACTATTAAGCTAGTTTTTTGGATGGCTCTTTTCTCCAGACGGTTAGGAGAAATTCAGCTCTGTTAATTTGGAGAGTGAACTGTCACCAGAAATTCCTGGTTCCACTTTGCATTGTCAAGTCTTCAGCATCACAACTAATTATAGATTTGAAATAAGTACAGTACATGAGACCTTTTTTCAAAAATTCATTTATTGTAATTGGCCTTATCATAATGGAGTAGTAGTTTTTAAGTAAAAGGTAAATATTAGAATAATGTAGGACCTATTCCTACAGTGTCATCTTTGTAGTCAGGGTCTTGCACCCATGCAGAGCCGTATTGACTTCCATGTGCCTCTTCATAAGCATAAGGATCCACCTGCATGGATCATATTACAGGATCCAGGCAGTAGTAATGGCCAAAATTTTCAAACCTGAATGCCCAATATTATAGTCCTAGATCCATTGTATAGGTACCTACTAATGAAAATGGCCTGAGTTTTAAAGGTGCTGAGCACCTGCAGCTCCTGTTGACTTTAGTGAAATGCATGGATTCTCAGTGCTTGTAGACATCTTTAGCCTGGTCTTCAGTGGCCTAAAGGCTGTGATTTTTTCAAAAAAAAAGTTAGGCCACTGCTGAGAGCATTTGAAAATCCCACCTCAAATATGAATTTAGAAACTTAACTTTAGACATCTAGCTTTGGAAATTTGCCAATATGTCAAATACCTCAAACTGAACTGAACTGTAATTCCATACATATTCCACTGTTGGTTCATCTGCAGCCCCTGCACTTGATTTTTGGATTCTTTTGGCATACGGGGCCATGCCTGTGCTCTGTGTCCTTGCGCTTCCCATCTAAGGGTTTAAGGACAACTCTACCCATCCTTCAGTTCCTTCTCCGTGCCTGTGGTTCTGAGTTGGAACTTTGACAGTGACTGAGCCTCTCGATCACTGTGCCCTTTCTGTTAGGATTAGCTTTTTACTTGATGTTTCCAAAAAATTCTCTGAACAACTTCACCTGGAACCAGGGTTAGTCCTTATAACAGAATAGAAATTTCCACAATTTAAGAATTGTCTTTGTGAGGCAGTAATGCCACTTAAAGATGGGTATACCGGTGTTTATGCCTTAGCAAAGGGGCACGGTCCTGAGAGAGGTGCCATTTTGCAAATCGTTCTTGAAGCGAACACCAAAGGGAAGAGAGATTCTCCAGAAGCTTCTTTTACTGGAGATGTCTGTGCCTCTTCAGGTATTGGAGTGGCTGGACACGAAATTCCTGAGCAAAAGTGCTCCAGTCAGCTCTTCAGTCTACTCTCTGAGGCACATGTCTAAGGGACATTCCTCTCTGGCTGGTAAAATATCTGAGGTTGGGGGAGAAAGGAGCATTGCACCTCTGAGAGGCACAGATCTAGGTTCCCCCCTCACTACGTCCTCTCATTCCGCTACTGAGAAGGGTAGTTCAAATGAGTGGGTATCCCTCTGGCACCCAGTCCAGACCAGTCACCATATCCGAGTCCCAGCTCCCATAAAGCATCATATATCATCCAGAACTGACTTGTCACTGAGGCTTCTGGTACCAATCTCTTCCGTTCACTTAGTACCACCATGCTAAGTACCAAGACCTGTTGCTGCATCAACAGACTTCACACTCTCTGCAGTACCATTGTTGTTGTTCATCTAACTTCTTTCTGAAGTACCAACCACTACTCTGTCTCTTCAGTACTGAGCACATCTGTGGTACCAGGTAGACAACATACTCAAAGCTTGCCTAGCACCCGAGCTGGTACTGCCCCTCCATTAAAAGAGCAGTAGTTTTTCTCCTCCTCTTGTTCAGACAATAACAGGGAGGGGTCACCATCTCATTCCCTGGAGTCATTTGATCCCTACACACCAGAAAAGGATTCTAAGGCACACTATTACCATCTAAGGTTCAAAAGTTCTAGGAGAGACACTATGCCTTGACCCCCATGGTTCAATATCCATACCAGGACCCCGGCAGTCATATCCACTCTCATGGCTCCCTTATCAATATTCATACCAGCACCCTGGCAACCATCCCTCATGCACAGCACAGCCCATCTGAGAAGCATCAGAGATTCCAAACAAGGAAACCATCAGCTTCTGCTGCATCATCATCTCATCCACCTTTGCTACTGAAAGCCTTGGTCACAGATGCCTCCAGTCTAGGGTGGGGAGCCCACCTAGACAATCTTCAGCCACAATATTAGAAACTATATTAGTTCCTTTAGCTTGGTTTACAAATGTTATTAAAACCATTTATTGATTACACAAATTTAGCAGATGTTCATCTAATACAGAGCCAGCTCTCCAAACAATGTGTAAATCTGAAGTCCAGCTACTGCTTTTTAATACAAGTGGTCCTTATGCTTCAATTCAAAGAAGCAATTTGCTTTAGTCCATGACTGGGGCTGAGCTGGTGAAAAATAAACTACCATATTTACCAAGAGTTCTGCTGGATCCATTTGGGTGTTCATCACTCTGGATACCAGTCTCTGCAGCTGGCAGAGTGCCCTTGTTTCTTACGGCTGATCAGGAAGCCTGCACTTCTCAGGAAGCCTGGTTGCATATAATACTAGAATACCTCCTGTCATTTAGGGAGCTTGTAGACAGCTCTGAATTCCTTAAGGTTCACCTAATGCCATTTCAGCTTTCCATCATCCCATTTGATTCAGGGCTATTCAGCATTCTCACACCTCACAGTAGGTAGATTCCTGAAGAGCCTTATAAGGGTATATCTCCCAATCAGGGACCCTCCTCTTCCTTGGGATCTTAACCTAATGCTGACAGGTTTGATGAGTCTTCCCTCCCCCATTCCTTTGAGCTCCTAGCTACACATTCCCTCCTGTCCATCAAAACAGCCTTCCAGATTGCAATAACAACAGCTGTCAAGGTAGGAAAAATGCATATGCTCACTGCAGAACCTCTTGCTAAAGGTAATCTTGCTAAAGGTAGTCTCTGACTCCCATTTCAACCTAGTAATACACCTGCCTGTGCCATTCCCAAGCCATATGCCAACAAGAAAAAATTACAGCTTATTCTACCAGAGTTTAAGCAGCTTCTGAAGCATTTTGATAGTGGAAATATATAGGGAAGCAACTTCAGAATTACGTGCATACATTTACCAAACATTACTCCATAGATGAAGCATCAAGATCTGATGCTCCTTTTTGGCAGAGCTATCTTATTGTTAGACTCCAAGCACCCACCTCCTGTGATATAGGTCACTGCTTGTGAGTCACCAACCATGGAAAATATATATGGACAACTAACCAAGAAGAAAATTGTTACTTGCCTAAAAGTAACTGTGGTTCTTCAAGATGTTATCCATTTATATTCCACAGCCCACCTTCCTCACTACTACAGAGTCTCATAATACCTGGATTCTGTATTGGCAAAGAGTCTGAGGCCTGGTCTACACTACGTGTTTAAACCGATTTTAGCAGCGTTAAACCAATTTAACGCTGCACCCATCCACACAACGATATAAAGGGCTCTTTAAATCGGTTTCTGTACTCCTCCCCGACGAGAGGAGTAACGCTGAAATTGGTATTACCATATCGGATTAGGGTTAGTGTGGCCGCAAATCGACGGTATTGGCCTCCGGGCGGTATTCCACAGTGCACCATTGTGACTGCTCTGGACAGCAATCTAAACTCAGATGCACTGGCCAGGTAGACAGGAAAAGCCCCGCGAACTTTTGAATTTCATTTCCTGTTTGCCCAGCGTGGAGCTCTGATCAGCACAGGTGGCGATGCAGTCCCAAATCCAAAAAGAGCTCCAGCATGGACCGTCCGGGAGATACTGGATCTGATCGCTGTATGGGGAGGCAAATCTGTTCTATCACAGCTCCGTTACAGAAGACAAAATGACAAAGCATTTGAAAAAATCTCCAGAGGCCACAGCAGGGACTCAGCACAGTGCTGCGTGACGAGCGTAACGGAAAGCCAAAGAATCAAATGGATGCTCATGGAGGGAGGGAGGGGGTACTGAGGACTCCAGCTATCCCGCAGTCTCCGAAAAGCATTTGCATTCTTGGCTGGGCTCCAAGTGCCTGAAGGGTCAAAAACATTTTCCTGGGTGTTTCAGGGTGTATGTCATCAATTTACACCCTTCACCCTTTCCCCCCCAGAAAGAAAAAGGGAAAAAATCATTTCTCGCCTTTTTTCAATGTCACCCTATGTCTACTGCATGCTGCTGGTAGACGGGGTGCTGGAGAGCTAAACAGCAGCATCCTCTCCCTTCTCCCCGGTGGCAGACGGTACAGTACAGAAGGACTGGTATCCGTCCTCATCATCAGCCCGTGAGTGCTCCTGGCTGGCCTCGGTGAGGTCGGCCGGGGGCGCCTGGGTAAAAATAGGAATGACTCCTGGTCATTCCCAGCAGATGGTACAGAACGGCTGGTAACCGTCCTCATCATAGCAACTGGGGGCTGAGCTCCATCAGCCCCCCCTCTGTCATGTATAAAGAAAAGATTCTGTACTGCCTGGACTATCATAGCAGCTGGAGGCTTCCTCCCCCTCATTTTATCTCACTAAAAAGTCTGTGTTTCTTATTCCTGCATTCTTTATTACTTCATCACACAAATGGGGGGACACTGCCACGGCAGCCCAGGAGGGTTGGGGGAGGAGGGAAGCAATGGGTGGGGTTGTTGCAGGGGCACCCCCTAAAATGGCATGCAGCTCATCATTTCTGCGGGATCTCTGGGGCTCTGACACGGAGCGGCTGTGCTCTCTGGTTCTCTAGTACACTTGCCCCATATTCTAGGCAGGACCGACTCTATTTTTAGACAAAACATAGGAAGGGAATGACCCAGGGGGTCATTCCCATTTTTGCCTATGCGCCCCTGGCCGACCTCAGTGAGGCCAGCCAGGAGCACCCAGGATAGCAGCAGATGGTACAGAACGACTGATAACCGTCATCTCATTGCCAATTTACAATGGTATGGTAGACGGTACAATATGACTGGTAACCATCTCTGCTATCTTGCAAAGGCAAATGAATGCTGCTGTGTAGCAGTGCAGTACCGCGTCTGTCAGCAGCATCCAGTACACATACGGTGACAGTGACAGAAGGCAAAACGGGCTCCATGATTGCCATGCTATGGCATCTGCCAGGGCAATCCAGGGAAAAAGGGCGCGAAATGATTGTCTGCAGTTGCTTTCCCGGAGGAAGGATTGAGTGACAACATTTACCCAGAATCACCCGCGACACTGTTTTTGCATTGGGATCTCAACCCAGAATTCCAATGGGCAGGGGAGACTGCGGGAACTATGGGATAGCTACGGGATAGCTACCCACAGTGCAACGCTCCGGAAATCGACACTAGCCTCGGTACATGGACGCACACCGCCGAATTAATGTGCTTAGTGTGGCCGCATGCACTCGACTTTATACAATCTGTTTTACAAAACCGGTTTATGTAAAATTGGAATAATCCCGTAGTGTAGACGTACCCTGAGGGTTAGTTGAGGTTTCCTCACCCTTTATGCACTGAGGTGGGAGACACAAGGACACTGCTGGCCAAAAAGAATCCAAACTCAAGGACATGGGGCACATGTGCACTAACTATGGAATATGTTTGAACAACACATGTTGAACCCCAGTTACTGTGAGGTAAGTAACACTTCCTTTGTGTGGGTTTGTAAAAGTAATGCACATAAATTAAAAGCATACAGGTAATATCCTAGTGCTATTATATTTCTGTTAAAAACAAATGGTGCATTATTTTTTAAATATTTTTAGGTTGCCTGTGGCCCACACCTGCTTCAACCAGCTTTGCCTCCCACCTTACAAGAGCAAAAAAGAACTGAAGCAGAAGCTGATCATTGGAATTTCAAATGCAGAAGGTTTTGGTCTAGAATAAGATGAAAGATTTAAAATACAGGATTTTTTATGTAGCACTCACTTTCCTCTTATTGTGCCTTTAAGCTTTTCATGTTTCTGTCTCTTGATACTGTGCCAGTCTTATCCAATTGAAAACATGATTTTTTTAATTAAATGCAAAGTGCATTTGTTTTTGCTGTATGGCAATACATTTACTGCTTGTTTTTTCAGAAAGTAATTTTAATAAAATACAGAATGCTGCATTACTTGACAGAAGAAAGCTGACAGAGGTGACAAATTCCAGGTTACAGTTTTGTCTCTGATTATTCTTGGAGCACTTTATAATTAATCATAATATGCATCATGATGCATATTCCACTGGGAAAGGAAACACAAAAGGTTTCTTGATTAGGTAAGCCAAGTGGCAGAATGTCTTTAATTAATACATGCAGTAGCAAAGCATATAACTGCCATTCATGTGAGACATGGGGCCATATTTTCATATTGAGACATAAAGCAATTTTAGCCTAGGTAAAATGTATACAGTTTTAATGTTCTGGCTTTCGTTATCAAATAATTAAGCAGGATATTTAAAAAGCATGTAAATAACTGCCTGTGGAAAAATAGGATTTTGATAGTGCCATTAATTGCTAAAGATTTATTTTTACAAATACACAGTTTTAGATGTTATATATTCAGCTTTTACAGATCAACAGAATTGATTTGTACAGGATTGTTAAAAGTACTATTTTCAGTATAACTGGACTCAAGGACAAACTTTAAGTATTAAACAACCTGCATGTTAATTTTATGAAGTTGGCAGCAAACTAGTCAGTTTGCCTGTAGATATTGTAGTTTTGTAACCATGGCTTACTTAAAGAAACTGGATGTTGACAGGTAAATTCTAAATCTCTTTGAATCACTTCAGACATAAGTGATATCCACATCACATGGAAAAATATTAAAATTTTAACTTGTGCATTATACTGTCATTTGATCAACAACTTTATGATAGAAATCTTTTTCTAAAAGTTTATTAGAGTAAGCTATGACAAAAGTGAATACAAGAACATATCAAAATGCTGTAGCTTTCATTTAACGTGAAGGTCAGTATTTAGACAATGTTTTGTTTTTTTCACTGCACACTAATAAAGTAAATGTAAAGATATTCTTGTCTAAAAATCTTAGCAAATTTGGAGCTGGGGAAGAAACTGATTGTAAAATGCAGGCATAATTACAAGTCCATTTTTATTCACAACCTGAGACAGTTAGCAGCATACAGTATAGTATATTGTATTTTTTTACATCAAGTAATACCTACTGTATGTTCTATAGATTTTGCAACAGAACTTATTTGCAATAACAAAATATACAGTAATTTTTCTGATACTTTTCTTATTCTGGCTATTTCTTCCTTTCTATACTACTTACTTACAGCCAGCAGATTTCTACATTGGTTAATAAACTAATCTGGCTACTCTGTAACCTTAATGCCATTAATCCTTTAGTAAATAACTACACATTTCATTCTGTTCTGATCCTTAAAGAAGGTAGTGATATTTTACCATTTTTATTTTATTAGGAATAGAGATTAGTGGTGGGATTTTTGAAAGCATTCAGTATTGGCTTAACTCAGCTCGTCTTTAAGTCGGTGGTAAAATATTGATTTCAGTGGGAGCATATTTAGGCCAGTAATTGGTGCTTTTAAAAATACCACTCTAGAATTATATTTTTAATCTGAAAATGTAAAGTGAATCAGTTACACAAATCACACTGCTTCATCACTGTACTGCCTGAACTAAAAAAACATTTAAAATGGGTAAAATATTAATAAGCACAAAAATGTGAGTGTATTTTAGAAGTCAGAATTATGTATATTTTTATTAGGTAAACTGGAAACAAAATTTTTGTTAGATGGGGTGATTCATGGAAAGTTGTCTTATGCATTTTTGTTTTTGAATTAATAGCTATACAGTTTCTCATATAAAAATGCACATAAGTCAATATTTTTATGACTCAAGCCCACATTTAATAATAACTGAAGCATTGTTTCTGCCTATTATTAAGATAAAAGCTTTACATTTTAATCTTTTATCACAAAATTGCACTTTGCCTTGGTTTAGTTTTAATTATTAAAAGCTTTTTGGGTTTACTGTATAATATTACCTCAAAATTTTAAAAGCTATTATATTTGCATCCATTTTTAAATAAACTAGAGAACTGTCATTGAATTACATTTTATATTTCCTGACATTAAGTTAAATAATTGTAATTTTTGTATTTGTTAAATGAAAGCATTGCACAGTATTTATGAAATAAGCCTCTGATCTCCTCATTTAACATTGTTTGCTCAACTACATTTTGTTTTTTGTCTTGCAATGTAATCCAACGAAACCTTCCCCCCCTTTTTTCTCTCTACATTTTTTTTTGTACATTACCTAAGGAAATCTGGTTTGTATACATTTGTTCATTACTGGGTATCTATTTTTATGTATTGAAATTGTGCAGTCATTAAATCAAACATGTTTCAGTTTCTGAGTCTGACCTATTTAAGTGCAGTATTTTTTCCATTGAAACATTTTCTTTGCACTAGCAATTCATAATCTTCTATTCAATCTCTGCATGTTTCAATGAATAAGAAATCTTGACTTACTAATACAGAGATGCCCACCAAAAAGCCCTAAAATAATATTCCATATTCTGTCTTGAACTACTAATGTTGCAATGCATACCATGCTAGAAACACAAGAATGTAAAATAGTGTTGATCCCGAACCTATTTCTCCTTATTTCCAGGAACAATCCTGATCCCTCAGCTTCAGGGCTGTTCTAATTTGTGATGATAGAAACTGGCTCAGATGTTATCATGCTCCCACCATATCTCCTCTCAGTCCCACAATGACCCCTAAACCAGGGGGGAAATAAGGATAAGGAGCAAGAACTATAGAACTAGGCTCTCTGGCTTTGCGCTGCCTGAGGATTCCTCTATGCAGGCATAATCTCCAGCCAGCTGTTAAAGCCATCTTTCCATCCCCTTTGCACTACTTGAGTGGCACACAGGGCACATCAGGGACCAATATCTAAACTATTTATTATAAACGTCAGAGTTCCTTCTTAAACCATGACTTAACTTTTAGGTCTATATACAATGAAGAAATGTTTTATTTTCTAAATATGCTGTTTCTTTATGATCGCTTAGCCAGTAGATATAAATCCTCCTTCCAGCAAATGGAGATGGGGGGAGCAGTTCTCTTCTGACATCACTTTGTAGAGGGAGAGGTGGCAGATGACTTGCCTAGCCCTAGTATCCTGTACCTGCTTTCATTTACCTTGCCAAATTTGGCTTCTCAGCCCTCTCATTGTGTCTTTCATCTGGTGAATGCAGGTTGTTAATCTTCACCATCGAAGTAGTCATCATAAGAAAAATCAGATCTTTGTTAGACTTCCTTACACTCCACTACACACACTTCCCCTGTTTTTCTGTTCTCTTTTTATTACTTATACCCACCTAAACCAAGGGGGCGTCCTACTAACGTAGATCGAAATAATGTGAGGAAATCAGATCCTGTCATATGTTGCAATAAATTTATGTTTTATTATTGATATATTCTTCTGAGTTATACGTACTTGATTCATTTTTTTTCTTTCTTTGGATTGACACAAAAATTGGAAGAACAAATTAAAGGGGAGTATGAATACTGGCAACATGTCTTGCAGCATGTTATAGGTGTTACTCAAACATTAGCTGAATGTGGTTTGCCTTTCCGGGGATCAAATGACACATTCGGATCATTGCAGAATGAACATTTCTTGGGATTGTTGGAGTTTGTGGCTCAGTTTGACCCATTTTTAGCAGGCCGTATCTCAAAATATGGGAATGCTGGCAAAGGTAACCCATCATACTTACCCAAGACAATATGTGATGAACTCATTGGTCTAATGAGTGACAAAGTTCGTTCAGCTATTGTGGATGAAATAAGTACTGCTGGGTACTTCAGTTTATCTGTCGACTCTTGTCACAACTATAAAGGGAAGGAAACAGCCCTCCTGTGTACAATACATTAAAATCCCTCCTGGCCAGAGACTCTAAAATCCTTTTACCTGTAAAGGGTTAAGAAGCTCAGGTAACCTGGCTGACACCTGACCCAAAGGACCAATAAGGAGACAAGATACTTTCAAATCTTGGTGAGGGGAAGGCTTTTGTTTGTGTGCTCTTTGTTTTTGGGGTTGTTCACTCTTGGGACTAAGAGGGACCAGACATCAATCCATGCACTCCAAATCTTTCTAAACCAGTCTTTCATATTTCAAACTTGTAAGTAACAGCCAGGCAAGGCTTGTTAGTTTTATCTTTGTTTTCTCAACTTGTAAATGTTCCTTTTTGCTAAGAGGATTTACCTCTGTTTGCTGTAACTTTGAACCTAAGGCTAGAGGGGGTTCCTCTGGGCTCTATGAATCTGATTACCCTGTAAAGTTATTTTCCATCCTGATTTTACAGAGATGATTTTTACCTTTCTTTCTTTAATTAAAAGCCTTCTTTTTAAGAACCTGATTGATTTTTTCCTTGTTTTAAGATCCAAGGGGATTGGATCTGGACTCACCAGGAATTGGTGGGGGAGAGGGAGGGGGTGGTTAAATTCTCCTTGTGTTAAGATCCAAGGGGTTGTGTAGCAGGGTGGACCCCTGCTCCTGCCCTGAAGGGGTTAAAAACAGCCCTGGGAAGGGGCTGTGGCTGGAGAAAGCAGCCTTTAGGCTGGGGCAAGAAGCCTGGGCTGATTGGGGAAAGTAGGCTCAGCTGCGGCCATGCTGCAATCAGGCCCAGCTGGCCCCTATAAGAGGCTGTGAGCCAGAAGCCAAGACAGTCTCTCTCTTTAGCTATAGAGGGAGATGGGTCTGGCTGCAGGGAGCTGGACATAAGGTACCTGAGTGAAGCAGGGCTGGGGAAAGGCAGAGGAGCTGGGGAGCTCTAGCCTGGAAAGCCCCAGGCTGCGGCCTAGCACTGGGCTAACAGGTACTGGGGGTTGCAGAGGGCAGCCCAGGGGTAGGCCAAGGCAGCAGGTCCAAAACCTCCTTTCCAGTGATGAGTAGGCTGATACTGCAGTCTGCCCCAGGGCGTGGGCTAGACAATGACTGGCAGTAGCCATATACTGAGGCAAGGTAGGGATAGTGGGTGGGGGTTCCCCAGGCAGGGGAGACCCTAAGACTGAGGGGTTACTGCCAGGGGGCACAACCCCATGTAAAAGGGCACCGGGTCCAGGGAGGGACACGGGGGGCCAGAGGTCAGGTGGATCACCAGCCTGCAGAGGGCGCTCCAGAGCTGAATTGAGCTAATTCCGGAAGTCACCAGCAGGAGGCGCCGCAGGGGTGAGTCCGGCCCGTCTACAAGTTGGATCAGTGTTCACTAGGAACTTGGTGAAGAAGTCTCTCAAGACTATCCAGGGAAGGGAGTTAGTATTTGGGAGTGGTGGCAGCAAAACCAAATCTAAGCTGGTAATTCAGTTTAGGGGTTCACATGCAGGTCCTCATATCTGTACTCTAAAGTCCAGAGTGGGGAAGGAACCTTGACAACTCTACACCTGATCTTTCACATATTGATCAATTGAGTTTTTTACTAAGATATGTCTCCCACAGATGGAAAACCAGTTGAACAATTTATAACATTGCTCAATTTGAAAAGCCACACTGGTGAAGAAATGGCAAATCAAGTACTGCATTATCTGTGCCAAGTTTGCAAAATAGATTTCTCGAAGTGCAGAGGTCAATCTTATGACAAAGCTGCCAACATGTTAGGAGTTTATCAAGGAATGCAGAAGAAGTTTTTGTAACAGAACAAATATGGCATATTCATACCATGTGCTGCACACACTCTCAATCTTGTTGGCCACAGTGCTGTTGATCGTTGTCCGGTGGCAGTAAGGTTTTTCTCAACAGTCCAATTACATTATACATTTTTCTCTGCCTCAACACACCGATGGACAGTTCTTAAAACATATTTGAGCAATGATTGTGTGTTGAAATCTCTAATACTCGCTGGGCAGCACATGCAGTGGCAACAAGTGCAATTCTGGAGTCCTACTCAAAGATCATGGATGCATTAGAAAGTATAGCTGAAGACCAATCACAAAAGGGAGAAACTATACGAGAGGCAGAAAACATTGCAAACAAGGAGCAAGAACTAGAGTTTGGATTCACGCTGAGCATGTGGAATGAAATTTTACAATACTTTTACCACACAAGTCAAGCTCTCCAAGAAAAAGAATTGGATTTGAAAACATGTGCAGACCTCTGTCAATCATTAGCAGACCACTTACACACTTTGAGGAATGATTTCAAAAGATCTGAAGACATATCAAAAGATATCTTGCCAGATACTAACTACAAAGAAGCCCAGTCCCACAAGTGAAGCAGGAAAAAACAAGCAAATGATAGCAGTGCAACAGAAACAGCATTGAATCCTAGAGACAAATTTTGCATAGCTACTTACTACGCTATAATTGATACTCTTGAAGCTCATATGAAGAGGAGAGATGAAGTGTACAAAGTAGTATCAAATAGATTTTCTTTTCTAAATGATATGGACTTATCTGACTTAACAGTATTCACAAGGCACCCAAAAGCTAGTTGACTCATACCCTGTTGACTTGAACATGAATCTCTGGATAAGTACTGCAGTACCACTGTTATATGCGCGCAAAGTTTAATGAAACAGGAAAAATTAAATTCAGTCACATTGATCTTCATGACACAATATTGAGAGACGGAGTACAATGTGTATTTCCAAATGTACAGCTCGCACTACATATTTTTCGAACATTGATTACTAACTGCTCCGCAGAACGCTCTTTTTCTCAGCTGAAAAGAATAAAAAACCCTCAGAGAACACCGATGTGTCAGGACAGACTTGATTCACTTTCCCTATTGTGCATGGAAGCGTACATGCTTCGTCGAGTCAGCTTCGATGAACTTATCCAGAATTTTGCAATCAGAAAATCTAGAAAGAAGCTATTTTGATTTCAGCATACATGTAAGTTTTTTGTGTCATTTCAAAAAATAAAATTTTATTTTACGGTATGGTATTATTTATTTACGGTATGGGGGCACCATAATCTTTTTAGTGCTTAGGTCCTCTAAAGGTCTTAGTCCGGCCCTGCTTCGATTGCTTAAAGTACAATGGCTTTATCTAAAGACTATAAAAGGAAGATGGTAAGATGACTGTGTTACAGTGTAATAGTTACTAATATAGCCGAATTCCGAGATTTAAGGTGTTCATAGCTATAGAAAATGTTTGATTGAAAAATATCTCATTCTACAACATATGCATGGGAGGGAGCGAAGTGGAGAAGATGGAGGAGTGGTCTGTTCTTCTTGGAGTGATTGCTCCTATGCATTCCAGTTAGGTGTGCGCGCTGTGCGTGCACGGCTTCTCGGAAAATTTTTACCCTAGCAACTCCGGCGGGCCGGCTGGCACCCCCTGGAGTGGCGCCGCTATGGCGCGTGTTATATACCCCAGCCGGCCCGTCCGCTCCTCAGTTCCTTCTTCCCACCCGTGACGGCAGTTGGAACAGTGGAGTGCTCTCTGTCCTCCACATCCCTAGCGCTCTATAGCTTTCTTTGTATATAGTTCTTAATCACTTAGTGTTAGTTAGTTGTATAGTTTAGTTAGTATAGTTAAGATAAGGAAATAAGGGGGGTTTCCCTCCTTTTTTCCCCCACCGGTGCGGGCTCATGCCCAAAGCACCGGGCTTTAAGCCCTGTGCATCTTGCCAGCGGCACATGCCGGTAGGAGATCCACACGACGCCTGCCTGCGCTGCCTTGGGGAGACTCACCGCACAGATAAGTGCCCTATCTGTGCGGCCTTTAAGCCCCGGACAAGGAAGGAGCGGGACACCAGACTTAAGCAGCTCCTTATGGAGGCTTCGCTTCAGCCCCCGGCACCGACCGCACCGGCACCAAAGCCTGCATCGGCGCGCAGCGCACCAGCGGCTCCGAGCCACTCCGGCACCGAGGCGCCTCGACCCTCTCCAGCGGCACTGGCTAAGAGGCACCGCTCCCTCTCGCCATCCAGGAAGCGGAAGCCGACCAAGGCAGCACCAAAGACCCAGGACCAGGGTCAATTAGCCCAGCCACCTCCGCCTCCAGTCCTGGCTGTGGCAGTGCACAAGCCGTGCACTGTGCCGTTGACTCCGGCACCGCAAGGGCCGTTGAGTCCGGCACCGCCTCGCTCCCCGGCACCGTCCGCAGTAGAGCTCGTGCTGCCGTCCACGCCCGAAACGTATTCGACAGCGAGGGAGCTCATAGAGCTCACAGAGGCACCGAGCCTCCGGCCCCCGGCACCGCCGGTGCGGGCTGTCATGTCGGCAGGGAAGCCGATGATGATGCGGCCACCGGTCGAGCGGAACAGATGGCGCTCCAGGTCCCAGTCTCGCTCCCGGTCCCGAGGACGGTCGCCGTCAAGCCGCTTGAGGTCCCGGCATCGCTCGCCAGTGCGGTACCGATCACCCGCTCGGCGCCGGTCGCAGTCCCGGTACCGCTCGTCATCGCGGTACCGGTTGCACTCCCGGAGGCGTTCCCGGTCCCGGTCTCCGTCTCGTCGGCACCGAGGGAGGTCCGACTCCCGGCACCGCGACTCCCACCACCGTGATTCCCGGCACTGTGACTCTAGGAGCCGCTCTAGGCACCGCCGGTTGATGTCCCGGTTGAGCTCCCGGCACCGGTCGAGCTCCCGGCACCGTGCCGACCGATGGTCTCGCTCCCGGTCTCGGCACCGAGAGGACCGGCACCGAACCTTGGCACCGTCAATGGGTACCCTATCACCCTCGACGACTCAATCGTTCGGCGCATCCGCACCTCCCTGGCCTTCTAGTCAAGCATCGGTGGCTTCGGAGGCGGGCAGCGAGGGTCACCTTTCCGCTGTGGAGCAGACTCATGTCCCGGGTGCGAGACAATGGGGCTTCTGGGTACCGTGGGCCCAGTATGAATCCCAGGGGGTGCCGCTCCCTCCAAGGGCCCCTGCCTTGGGACGTCGGGCTCCGGTAGCTACAATAAGTAGACCGCCCCCTTCACCTCCAGCCGCAGACCAGTTGCCACCTGGTTCCCAAGAGCATCCTCGGCCGGAGTCAACAGCCAATCCCTTGGAGGAACCGCCTGCAGAGGCCGTGGTACAGGGCCCATCCTCGTCTTCATCACCGGACGAGGCGGTGGCCGGGGCGGCTACATCTGACCCCCCGCCAATTGACTTGCGGGCGCATCAGGACCTTCTGCGTCGGGTGGCACAGGCGATCAACCTCCCTGTGGCGGAGGTCGCAGAGGACGAGGACCCGGTGACGAATGTAATCGGAGCGGAGGCTCCGGTGCGGGTAGCATTACCCTTTATCCGCACCATACAGAAGAATGCCACCACCATCTGGCAGTCACCGGCGTCCGTCCCTCCCACCGCCAGGGGTGTCGAAAGAAAGTACTCCGTCCCTCCCACGGGGTACGAGTATCTGTACACCCACCCAGCCCCTGACTCGTTGGTTGTCCAGTCGGTCAACAACAGGGAAAGGAACGGCCAACCCGCCCCAACCCCAAAGTCAAGGGAGGCTAAGCGAATGGACCTCTTGGGCCGCAAGGTTTACTCAGCCGGCGGCCTCCAGCTTAGGATCGCCAATCAGATGGCCCTCCTCGCCAGATACACTTTTGATATCTTGGTGTCTCTGGCAAAGTTCATGGAGCTCATCCCACCTGACTCTCGCCAGGTGTTCACAGCTCTGTTGGAGGAGGCCAAGAAGACTTCCAGGTCTTCTATACAGTCCGCTCTTGACTCCGCGGACTCGGGTGCAAGAACCCTGGCTTCGGGGGTCACAATGAGGCGCATCTCATGGTTGCAGTCATCCACGCTGCCGCCTGAGGTGCAGTACACCTTGCAGGACCTGCCTTTTGACGCTCAGGGCCTGTTCTCGGAAAAGACCGATTCGAGGATCCAGACCCTAAAGGACGGTCGTATTGCCATCCGTACTCTGGGGATGCATACACCGGCAACCCAGCGCAGGTCCTTTAGGCAGCAGCCATACCAGCCCTTTAACCAATCTAGGGCAAGACCATACACAGGCCGCAGACCTGGCCCGGCCCGCCGTAGACCATCTGGCAATCGGCGCACCTCGACCCATCCGCCTTCCAAGGCCCCTCAGGGCCCCAAACAGGCGTTTTGATGGGACGCCCGAGGACGGCTCATCAGCCTCTGGACCGGATCCTACCCCTCTATTCTACAACCGCCTTTCCCATTTCTTTTCGGCGTGGTCCCAAATAACAACAGACAACTGGGTCCTTCAAACAATCCAGTCTGGGTACCGCCTGCAATTTGTTTCGCCCCCTCCTTCCCATCCTCCGTCCCCGTCCCTCTTCAGGGACCCCTCTCACGAGCAATTCCTCCTGCAGGAGGTCAAGACTCTGTTGAGCTTGGGGGCCATAGAGGAGGTGCCATGCGACATGCGGGGCAGGGGCTTCTACTCCCGCTACTTCCTCATCCCCAAGGCGAAAGGAGGTCTTCGTCCAATTCTGGACCTGCGGGAGCTCAACAAGTACCTGCTCAAGCCCAAGTTTCGTATGGTCACCCTGGGGGCCATCATCCCCTCCCTGGATCCGGGAGACTGGTTTGCCGCCCTCGACATGAAGGACGCATACTTCCATGTCGCAATTTACCCCCCCCCATCGACGCTTCCTGCGCTTCACTAACAACGCGCACTACCAGTTTGCAGTGCTGCCTTTCGGCCTCTCCACCGCGCCGAGGGTTTTCACGAAGTGCATGGCGGTGGTTGCCGCAGCCCTCCGCCGGCGTCAGATACACGTTTATCCGTATCTCGACGATTGGCTGGTTCGCGGAGCATCCCAGCGGCTGGTAACAAACCAAATAAGAGAGGTCGTGTCTCTCTTTCGGGACCTCGGTCTTCTCATCAACACCAAGAAGTCCGCTTTAACTCCATCGCAGCGGGTAGAATTCATCGGAGCAGTGCTCGACTCCAATTTGGCCAGGGCCTGCCTCCCGCTGTCTCGACACCAAACTATGGTCTCCATCATCCGAGACCTCCTCACCTTTCCCACGACAACGGTTCGGGCCTGCCTCCGCCTCCTGGGACACATGGCATCCTGTACGTATGTCACAGCATACGCAAGGCTCTCCTTTGCAAGGAAGCGATGCTACTGTGGGACTTCTGTGTGGCCCACTCGATTCACCTCGAAGCGTCGTTTCTTCCAGGAGTGCAGAACACGCTGGCGGACCACCTCAGCAGGTCTTTCCTCGCCCACGAGTGGTCCCTTCGACCGGACGTGGCACACAGAATTTTCCAACTGTGGGGCTTTCCCCAGGTAGACCTGTTTGCCTCCAAGGAGAACAGGAAGTGCCACCAGTTCTGTTCCTTCCAGGGTCGCTCTCCGGGCTCCCTGTCGGACGCCTACCTGTACTCCTGGATCACCTCCTTTATGCCTTCCCTCCGTTCCCGCTCATCCACCGGGTTCTGCTCAAGCTACGGAGGGACCAGGCCCGTATAATACTCGTCGCTCCGGCCTGGCCGAGACAGCACTGGTACACCCTGCTGCTCGAGCTCTCTGTTCGGGAACCCATTCCCCTACCGTCCTGGCCGGACATCATCACGCAGGACTTCGGCAGGCTTCGCCACCCAGACCTACAGTCCCTCCATCTCACAGCTTGGTACCTGAGTGGTTGACCCCTGCGGAGAGAGGCTGTTCCGAGGCAGTACAACGAGTCCTGCTTGAAAGCAGAAAGCCTTCCACCCGCTCTACTTACTGTGCGAAGTGGAAGCGCTTTGCCCTTTGGTGTGACCAACGCGGCCTTAATCCCTTCGAAGTTCCCCTTCCCACAAACCTGGACTACCTCTGGTACCTAAAGGAGCAAGGTCTCGTGGTCTCCTCCTTAAAGGTACACCTGGCAGCCATATCCGCGTTTCGCCCGTCCATAGACGGTCGATCCATCTTCGCTAACCAGATGGTATCCCGCTTCCTGAAGGGCCTGGACCGGTTGTACCCACCCATGAGGCGTCCTACCCCAGCCTGGGATTTAAATCTGGTCCTGGCCAGGCTTATGGGAGCTCCCTTCGAGCCTTTAGCCACATGCTCCCTTCTCTACCTGTCTTGGAAGACGGCCTTTCTCGTCGCCATTTCATCTGCGAGACGTGTGTCCGAGCTTCGCGCCCTAACGGTTGGTCCACCGTACACCGTTTTCCATAGAGACAAGGTGCAGCTCCGACCTCACCCGGCCTTTCTCCCGAAAGTCGTCTCAGCCTTCCATGTCAATCAGGAGATCTTCCTCCCGGTCTTCTTTCCAAAGCCACATGCTTCTCCTCGGGAGCAACAGCTTCACACCCTCGACGTTCGCAGGGCCCTCGCTTTTTATATCGAGCGTACAAAGCCTTTCCGGCGTTCGACCCAGCTCTTCGTAGCGGTGGCTGACCGAATGAAAGGCGAGCCGGTCTCCTTGCAGCGGATTTCCGCCTGGGTCACGGCATGTATCAGGTCATGCTACGAGCTGGCTCATGTGCCACCATGCCGCCTCACCGCTCACTACACGAGAGCGCAAGCCTCGTCTACCGCTTTCCTGGCCCACGTCCCTATCCAGGACATTTGTAGAGTGGCTACTTGGTCTTCTGTACACACCTTCGCTTCCCACTACGCGTTGGTGCAGCAATCTCAAGACGATGCAGCCTTCGGCTCAGCAATATTACACTCTGCCACATCTCACTCTGACCCCACCGCCTAGGTAAGGCTTGGGAATCACCTAAATGGAATGCATAGGAGCAATCACTCGAAGAAGAAAAGACGGTTACTCACCATAGTAACTGTTGTTCTTCGAGATGTGTTGCTCCTATCCATTCCAGACCCGCCCTCCTTCCCCACTGTCGGAGTAGCCGGCAAGAAGGAACTGAGGAGCGGATGGGCCGGCTGGGGTATATAACACGCGCCATAGCGGCGCCACTCCAGGGGGCGCCGGCCGGCCCGCTGGAGTTGCTAGGGTAAAAATGTTCCGGAGAAGCCGTGCACGCGCGGCGCGCACACCTAACTGGAATGGATAGGAGCAACACATCTCGAAGAACAACAGTTACTACGGTGAGTAACCATCTTTTTTTGTAAGCAAGCCCTTTACTGTGTGTTTGGGCAGCACCTAGCAAAAGAGGCTTTGGGAACTACTGCAATACTAATGTTAAATAATAATTACAGAGTTTATTGTATCTAATTTTATACAAATGAACAGGGCCCTACCAAATTCACAACCTATTTTGGTCAATTTCACAGTCATTGGATTTTAAAAATAGTCAATTTCTCAGTTTCAGATGTTAACATCTGAAATTTCAGAGTGTTGTAATCATGGGGGTCCTGACCCAAAAGGGGATAGTGCGGGGTTCACAAAGCTATTATAGGGGGGTTGTGGGATTGCCACCCTTACTTCTGCACCACTGCCGGCAGGGCACTGCCTTCAGAGCTGGGCAGTGCCCAGCTGTAAAGCCTGCATCACCGCAAACAGAAGCGCAGAAATGAGGGTCACAAGGTATGGGGGTGTTGTCAGTTGGGGCAGGGCCAGCCTTATGGTTAGGCAACCACTGGGCTGGGACTAGCAGCTGGAGCTTGGTGCACGGTAGGTGGCCCCAGCCCGGCCCTTCCCCTACAATATCCTCTTATCACGGGAGGATGAGGCATTTTTCATGGCCATGAATTTGGTAAGACCCTACAAATGAGAAAAACAAAATTAAATAAAAATATACAGATTAATAGTTCAGTTGCGTTTGCTTGGATGCTGCACCAAATCAGTACTTTCTTAGGCCTGGTCTACACTAGGACTTTAATTCGAATTTAGCAGCGTTAATTTGAACTAACCGGTCAACCGTCCACACTAGGAAGCCATTTAATTCGAACTAGAGGGCTCTTTAGTTTGAATTTGGTACTCCACCCCGACAGGTGGAGTAATGCTAAATTCGACATGGATAGCTCGAATTAGGCTAGGTGTGGATGCAAATCGAACTTAGTAGCTCCGGGAGCTATCCCACAGTGCACCACTCTGTTGACGCTCTGGACAGCAGTCCGAGCTTCGATGCTCTGAGCAGCTACACAGGAAACAACCCGGGAAAATTTGAATTCATTTTCCTGTCTGGACAGTTAGAATCTCATTTTGTGGTTGGACATCGGGGCGAGCTCAGCAGCACCGGCA
This sequence comes from Mauremys reevesii, assembly GCF_016161935.1. Taxonomy (NCBI): domain Eukaryota; kingdom Metazoa; phylum Chordata; order Testudines; family Geoemydidae; genus Mauremys; species Mauremys reevesii. Next base: position 32,264,576 of record NC_052629.1, on the reverse strand, counting down.
GCAATGCAGAGCTCTCCAGCAGAGGAGTTCATGTAATCTCTGAATAGAAAGAGGGACCCGGCATAGACTGACCGGGAACTCTTGGATCTGATCGCTGTGTGGGGCGATGAGTCTGTGCTTTCGGAGCTGCGCTCCAAAAAACGGAATGCAAAGACCTACAAGAAGGTCTCCAAAGCCATGATCCAGACAGAGGATACAGCCGTCATGCAACGCATCGCCGCGTGAAAACCAAGGACCCCAGACAAGGCTACCAAAAAATCAAAGTGGCAAACGGACGCTACGGAGCCTGCCACCACTGCCCCACCAGTGACCGTGGACTCTGACGATGGGACAGTGTCGACGGCCAGTTCCTCGGTGATGTTCGCGGACGGGGAAGATGAGGAAGGGTTTGTGGAGGACGAGGCAGGCGACAGCGCTTACAACGCTGGTTTCCCCGACAGCCAGGATCTATTCATCACCGTCACGGAGATCCCCCAACAACCCTCCCCGGCCATTAACCCAGACCCTGAATCAGGGGAAGGAGCAGTCGGTAAGTGCTGTAACCATGTTAACTTTTATTCTTAATATAACAGGAATCTGAACTGTGTGAAAAGGAGGGCTCTCTAGACATGGGGATAGAACAGAAATCATCCTTGGAGAGCTTCGTGGAGCTCTCCTTGCGTTAATCGAAAAGCATCAGCAGGAGGTTCCTGGGGAGAGCTGCCTTATTGGGTGCTCCATGGTAGCAGAGTTTTCCGCGCGAGGCTTTCATGAGGAACTCAGGGAGCACTGCCTCCCCGAGCACAGCTGCATCGGGCCCTGGTTCGTGCTAGCTTTCACGCAGCATGCGCTCTCTATCTCCTTCAGTGACCCTCCTCAGGGTGATCTCGCTCGGAGACTCCTGCATCTAATTAGGGTAATTACTGTAATTTTACGCCTGGTCCAAAGTATTTTTCAGAAATCTACGGACAGACGGCATAGCACAGACTCAGCACGCAGCTGTGTGACGAGCGTAACGGAAAGCCAAAGAATATAATGGACGCTCATGGAGGAGGGGAAGGAGGACGCAAGCTATCCCACAGTTCCTGCTGTCTCCAAAAAGTATTTGCATTCTTGGATGAGCTCCAAATGCTTCTAGGGTCAAACACAGTGTCTGCGGTGGGTCAGGGCATAGTTCGGCAATTTGCGCACACACCCCACCCACCACCAGAAGTGAAAACAATCCTCTGTTGACTGTTTTACATGTCACCCTATCTTTACTGAATGCTGCAGATAGACGCGATGGTGCAGCACTCAACACCAACATCCTTGCTCCCCCCACGCTATTGAAGGCTGAGGGTACAATAAGATGGAAATCCATCCTCATCATCAGCCTCTTGGCATATGGGGCAGTGCAAAAGGGCTGGTAACCATGCCGACTAGTATCAGTAAGGTCGATCAAGGGCGCCTGTCCCTAATTTTTGATGGCTGATGGTACAATATGGCTGGTAACCGTCCTCATCATTGCAACAGGGGGTTGAGCTCCATCAGCCCCCACCCTTCATTGTAAATAAAAGATTCAATTGCCCCTGGACTAGCAGAGGGATGATGGGCTCCTTCATCCACACTCCTTAATGTCCTGCCTGGACTATCATTGCAGCTGGAGGCTTCCTTCCAGTCATTTCTCACAAACAAGTCACTGTGTCTTATTCCTGCATTCTTTATTACTTCATCACACAAGTGGGGGGACAATGGTATGGTAGCCCAGGAAGGCTGGGGTAAGAACGGAATGAAGAGGTGGTGTTGTTGCAGGAGCACCCCCTGTGAAGAGCATACAGCTCATAATTTATGCAGGATCAGACACAGAGCAGCTGTGCTCTCTGGTTCTATGATACAGTGGTTCTCTAGTACACTTGCCCATAATCTAGGCAGGACTGATTCTATTTTTAGATACCAAAAAGGAGGGATTGACTCAGGGAGTCATTCCCAATTTTGGCTTTTGCGCCCCTGGCTGCTCGGCCAGGGGCACTTATGACAGCCCCAAATGGGGCAGTGCAAAAGGACTGGTAACCATGCCCATCTTATTACCAATTTATGGTATGGTTGATGGTACAATATGGCTGGTAACCATCTCTGCTGTCATGCAAAAGCAAAAGCATGCTGCTGTGTAGCGCTGCTGGCCCGCCTCTGTCAGCGGCATCTAGTACACATACGGTGACATACACAAAAGGCAAAACAGTGTCCATGGTTGCCACGCTATGGCGTATGCCAGGGCAATTCTGGGAAAACGGGCTTGAAATGATTGTCTGACGTTGCTTTCCCGGAGGAAGGAATGACTGGCGACATTTACCCAGAATCCACTGCGAAAATGACCAGGCACAGGGGTCTCAACCCAGAATTCACAGAGACAGCCTAGACTCAGTTAATTGTTCGCCAAAATGTATCTTTGCAAGGAATTCACTCCCTGTTTCCCATCTCACAGCTTCCACTGTCTCCAGACCTGCCACAGCATCCCCCTCGCAGAGGCTGGCGAAGATTAGGCGGCGAAAGAAAAAGACAAGGGACAAGATGTTCAAGGCATGGGCTGCTACCTAGCAGAGGCGGACCAGCAGAGCCAGTGGAGGGAGAGCGTCTCTCTGTGCCAGCGCTCACACAGCGAACGGGAGGAGAGGTGGCGTGAGGAAGACAAGCAGGCGACTGAAACAATGCTTGGACTAGTGAGGGAGCAAACAGATACGCTCAGGCGCCTTGTGGATGTTCTGCAGGACCGCAGGAGGACAGAGCCCCCCTGCAGTGTATCTGCAACCGCCCTCCCCCGCCACAAAGTCCCATACCCCCCTCACCGAAAATAATCAGGAGGAGGGGCGGCCGGGGACGTGAATACTGTCACTGCACCACAGCACAGTGCTCAAGTACCCAAAAGCTCTCATACCCTACAGTTGCCGAAGTCCTTCACTTCCAGACTCACAGTAGTCCCAATCCCAGTCCCATCCCCTAACTGTCTACTTAATTAATAAAAATGCTTTGCTGTTAATTACTGTTTCCGTTATGTTTTTTCAAAGAAGACTGTGTTCGAATGGGGGGCGTGGGGAAGGGTGTGGTTAATTGCATAGGACAGTCACCTTTCCCAGGGTACAGACACGGGGGCAGGATCAGCAGCGGGTCACACACACGGTGCAGTCAGTAGGCAATCTGGTCAGTTTTTGGAGGTGGTTTCCAGGATCTGTGTGGGCGGGGAGATGTGACTTTGCAGCGGGAGGCGGTTACAGATCTTATACAGCGGTCCTTGTCCTGGACCGCTGAGTCACGCAGCTGAGGAATCTGTATCCGTCCTCCTCCACCACAAGGTCACATATCCGCCCGCACACAGAATTCCATAAAGAGGGATGGCAGGCTCTGTTGAAAGAAGCCTTACGTCACTGCGTACCGCTCTAGGAGCAGGAGCCTGTCATTCCTTGAGTTTAGAGGCGGTCTTTACATCACCGCACACCCTACCCAGCACAGCCTGCGTCCCAGTTTCAACCCTTTCACGAAAAGTCATGAATAAAGAAACCTTTGTTAAGTAATAATGGGACATGTATTTTATTTTTACACGTGTGCTGGAAGTGGGGTAACGGGTGAACGGGTATGTAACCGAAGAGGAGAGTCAACAGTCAGTGGGTAAAGAAACAGGGGCAGGTTCAGCTTCTCTGTAAAGAAACTGAACAGTCACAGGTCACGCTGCTCGCTGCTCGCTGGTATTTGAAGAGTTCCTTGTCGCTGTCCCAGGTGCCTGTATAGGGCTTCATGAGCAAGTGCATTAGCGGGCAGGCTGGGTCCCCGAGGATGACTATAGGCATCTGCACATCCACAACAGTTATTTTGTGGTCCGGGAAGAAACTACCTTCCTGCAGGCGTCTGAGAGCAGCCCACAGTTCCTGAAAACACACGCATCATGAACCTTGCCCGGCCACCCGACGTTGATGTTTGTAAAACGTCCCGTATGGTCCCCCAGTGCTTGCAGCACCATTGAAAAGTAGCCCAATTTCTCAGCAGCTGACTGTGGAAGAGCTGGATGATAAAGTGCGAGGAGGAGAAAACGGCGATGATCGCAGCGGGCTCCATGCTTGCAGTGCTGTGGTGTCCGCGCTGTCACTGACCAGAAAAGTGCACGAACAGATTGCCCACAGGCGCTTTCACGGAGGGAGGGAGGGAGGGAGGTTGTGATTGACGGTTCAATGACGACACTTACCCAAAACCACCCTCGACACATTTCTCCCCCCAGCAGGCATTGGGGGCTCTACCCAGCATTCCAATGCGCAGCGGGGAGTGCGGGAACTGTGGGATAGCTTCCCACAGTGCACCGCTTCCAAAGTCGACGCTGGCCCCGTGAATGTGGACTCCGAAATTCGAATTAGTGTATTTAGTATGGATACACAAATTCGACTTCATAAGGTCGAATCCACAAATTCGAACTAAGTTGATTCGAAATAGTCTTGTAGTGTAGACAAGGCCTTACGTAGCTAGTGTCTAGTGTCACTGATGTCTATGTTTAGAAATCTGTAGTGAGTGGCATAAACAAAGGGAGTCGTTTCATTTTTCTGCCAAATATTTCCTCCCTAAGAAAGTGGTGCCAGATCACGTAGATGTGTGACCAGACTTTGTCTAAGGTCATCTTGTGTATACAGTACTTTGACTCTAAACTATGACTATAATCTGATAATTAAAAGCCCCTCTACCCCCAATTCAAACGTGTGCTCTAGCACAAAATGATAACAGCAGTTTCACAGGCTCTTCTATCAACTGATTGCCACATCTGTAACATGTAACATACAAAGGAGAATTTACATTACTTCACATTAATGAGGTCAGTTATTAAGGTTTTGTGCTAGAGCACAAGTTTGATGAAGTTGAGGTAGATACTGCTTTTTGCTGTTATCAGTGGTGGTGTATGCAATGTGAAAATGTCAAGGAATGCAGAAGACTTTCCTTTAACTTTTCACAGTTTTGAGTGGAGGGAAATATTCTGGTGCAACCTTACCTGTCAAGGTAATGCACATTGGAAATAATAATCTCAACTATACATACAAAATGATGGGGTCTAAATTAGCTATTACCACTCAAGAAAGAGATATTAGAGTCAGCATGGATAGTTCTCTGAAAATGTCTGCTCGGTATGCAGTGGCAGTCCAGAAAGCTAACAGAATGTTAGGAATCCTTAGGAAAGGGATAGATAATAAAACATCATAATCAGGGGTCACCTAATTAAATTAATAGGTAGCAGGTATAAAAGAAACATAAGGATGTATTGTTTTACATAATGCACAGGCAACGGGTGGAACTCATTGCCCGGGGATATGTGAAAGCCAAAAGTATTGCCTGCTCTGTTCATTCCCTCTGGGGCACCTGGCATTGGCCACTCTCAGAAGACAGGATACTGGGCTAGATGGACCGCTGGTCTGATCCAGTATGGCCACTGTTATGTTCCTATGTACAGTAACTCCTCACTTAACGTTGTAGTTATGTTCCTGAAAAATGCAACTTTAAGTGAAACGGTGTTAAGTGAATCCAATTTCCCCACAAGAATGAATGTAAATGGTGGGGAGGGTGTGTTAGGTTCCTGGGAATTATTTTTTTTTGCCATACAGTACGGTACTATAGTTGGGAGGTACCCCCGCCTTACCCCACTGGCACTGGAGACAATGAGACAGGCGAGGCTGAAGGTGCTGTAGGCTCAGAGAAGCACATTGCAGCAGCGGCCGCTTCCCCTACTCTGCAAGCACCAGGGGCAGGGGGCTCAACCCTTGGCCTGCCCACGCTACCCCTTCCCCCAAGCCCTCACCCTTAACCCGCCTCTTCTTTCCCCCCTCCTCCCCCTTTACTCCGCATGCCGCGTCCTCCCTCCCCTGCCTCCTGCCCGTGGCAATCAGCTGGCTTGCAGCATTCAGGAGAGAGGAGCGAGGACATGGTGCACAGCCTCCCCCTCTCTCCCCTGCCTCCTGAATACCACAAGCCAGGTGATTGCCGTGAGCAGGATGCAAGGGGGGGGAGTTGTGCCACGTTCTCACTCCTCCCTCCTGCCCGCGGCAATCCTCTGGCTTACGATATTCAGGAGGCAGGAGGGACAGGGGAGGAGCAAGGACTCAGCGTGCAGGCTCCCCCCTCCCCTGCCTCCTGCCTGTGGCAATCAGCTGGTTTGTGGCATTTGGGAGGGGGGAGGAGGGGGGGAGGCGCTGATCCGCAGGGTCTGCCGGCGGGTGGGAGGTGCTGTGGCGGGGAAATAGGGGAGCTGATGGGGGGCTGCCAGCTATGGACAAAGCAGGCAGCCAAACGACGTTATAGCGAAGCACTGCACAACTTTAAATGGAGCATGTTCTGTAATTGAGCAGGGACTTAAGATCGAAACGATGTTAAGCGAGAGGACGTTAAGTGGGGAGTTACTGTATAACTGGGTTAAAAAAAGAATTAGATAAATTCATAGAGGATAGGTCCATCAATGACTATTAGCCAAGATGCTCAGAGACACAACCTCATGCTCCAGGTGTCCCATAACCTCTGATTTCCAGAAGCTGGGACTGGACAACGGGATGGATCACTTAATAAATTACCCTGTTCTGTTCATTCCCTCTCTTTCAGAAGACAGGACATCTGGCTAGGTGGACCGTTGGTCTAACCCAGTATGGCCGTTCTTATGTCACTAAACTAAGCTTTTGTGTGTGTCAAATTTTTAGTTTTTTTTGTTTCTATAGAGGGATGTTATATCTCACTAGGTATGCTCTCAGGGTCAGAGGGGAGTTGATAATGACTGAAATGCAACACATCCTTTCTGGGATGTTGTTTAATTTACAAAAAATGATTTTCAGTTACAAATGTTGCAGGATGCTTGTTGTCTGAACTAAATAAACCAGTTTATTTAAAAACAAAATTAATGCTACCCAAACATGCCATCACATGGGTCAACATCAGATGTCCTGAACTTTCCAAGCCTCAGACTCTCTTACCATTAGTGCTTCAGAAGTAATTGTTAGATCATAGAATATCAGGGTTCGAAGGGACCTCAGGAGGTCATCTAGTCCAACCCCCTGCTCAAAGCAAGACCAATCCTCAACTCAATCCCCAAATGGCCCCCTCAATGATTGAACTCACAACGCTGGGTTTAGCAGGCTAACGTTTAAACCACTGAGCTATCCCTCACTTCTATTTAGTAACACAACTGAAAGATGATTTGATACACACTTTTCTAGTGGGTTACACAATTATTCAGTAGGCATCAGTAGCATAATGGAGAACAAACAATTGTGTAACCCACTAGAAAAGTGGGTTCTGTCCCTGGCTCTTGGAAAATAGTTTAGAGATAGCCAAACCTATCTGAAAGGCAATGAGACTAAGACTTGGCCTGTTGCATTGAGTCCTAGTTTCTATTCCTGATTGTATCTGTAGTGACATTGTGTAACCTCTCAACTTATTTGTATAGAGTGATGTATCAGCTCATACTTGACTGCCATCTACGAATGGGGCTCATAGGTTTGGTTGGTGAGGTGCATGGGAATGCAAACCACAGAGAGCTGAAACTTGAACTCAGGGTCTCCTCTTTCCTAGCCCAGGAACTTTTCCTATGGCTAAAGGGACATTTCAGGGAAAGGAAGAGGTGTGCCTGTCTCCCTTCCTGCCTCCATCCCCAACAGAAGATTACCTGACTAGATACATTGAATCATCACCATTAAATGCATTACATTCATCATTATGCATTTCTTTTAAATTATGGAGAAAGAGCATGATACAGACAAACTACATATTTATAACGGATATTGCATTAATTAGCACATGAGCAAATCCCCAATCCCAGAATGTTTTAAATTTCTTGCTAAAGGGGTTTTAAAAAAAGTGAGACAATCCAATGAGAAACTTCAAAAAGGAGTGATTTTAGAACTCATTCTTTCTGTAGCAATTGAATTTGCAACAAACTGCTTGAAAGATTCAAATATTACTCCGATTATATTTCATTTTTTGCTACTTGAGATTTTTAAAAAATAAAGTTTCTTAGAACTCCTGTTAAACTGAAATAATCTGCCTCCTCCTTCCCTATTCTGTTGTGACCAGTAGCAGCATAATTAGCTGGGCTGTTGCTGCATAATCAGCATATCTGCTCTCTTCCTATTTTCATATATTCTGTTTAGACTTAAAATTTGAGGAGGGGTTGATAATACTCCCTACAGCATTTGCCTTTTCTCCAGAAAGGAGAAGACACTTTATAGGCCTCAATTCTCTGTAACCCATCACTAGTGCTGAAGATTTTTAAAATAAAAAAGTGGCCAAATGAATTATATTTGAGAATTGTGTGACACTTGACAGCTGAATACAGGTAATTGAAGGTGCTTGATAGGGATTAAAGTTATTCAGTCCTTACAAAAATGAAATGGGAAGCAAGAAAAAGAGACTTTCCATTTTCCAGACGATGCCTCTGAAGCAAAACAGAGACTTTAAAAAAAAAAAGTAGTAAGAGCTGAAAAGGGAACATATAAAGCTGAACACCATAATATAGAAAATTTTAAGGTAAAAAGCCTTAACTAAGAAAAGATCAGCAGAGAGCTAAGAAAGAAACAAGGAAGCAGAGCAGGACAGAAAAAGCAAGGAAATAAAATGGAGAAATAACTTAGCTGCTTATTTATATACTGAATTACTCCAACTTGGATAGTGCTACATGGTATTCTAACTGCCCATGCTATACTTGGATGGTTCAGCACAAATCTGTCTTGTGACCACCTAGAAGCATTTACTAAGTTTAAGGTTGCAGAATAGTTTCCATATTCACCTCTTTTCACACACTTACCATTGAAAATATTCTCTTTTGGACAGAAATTTCCCATACTTTGTCTCTTATCACAGAATAATTTTATATTTCCTTTGGAAAGGCTCGACGCAATCTCCTCAGCAGTTTAATTTACAAGTTCCACTGTAAAAGCTATGCTTGGCAACATGATTTTACAAGTTGATCACCTCCCCACATATATTTTCCTTTTTTTTAAATTAAGTGTAATATAATATATAAAAAAGAAACACTTCTACAATACTGTATTAAAGTTGTAAGACCAAACAAGAATCAGGAAATTCCTAACGTTAAAGTCGCTCTGGCAAAATTAACAACTATGCTGAGCACACAGTAGATTTTTTTCCTCTTTTTTATGTAAACCTTCATGTTTTTGCTTTTGTTAATATATACCATAAAGTATAGATCATGTGCAACAGGGCTGAATTAACAATAATTGAACTTTTGGAATTTCTTGACCCCACTATTTGATTGTGCAACTTTATCGTATTAAACTTTTTGTTTATTTGATCTTTAACATTTGCAATAGGCATTCCTTACACACTGCAATTCTCTCATTTCTGTGTTTTTGCAGTTCTGAATCTGAAGACATAATTACTTTTCATATTCTTGTTGTGTAAATGTACTGCCTGATTTCCCCTCCTTCCCTCCAGGACATCACCGGAAAACACTAGGCATCCAAATTTTAATCTTTCATGGTGAAACAATATTCCCAGTTTCAGTGTTCTTTGCTTCTCAAAGTTGACTTTATTTCTTTGGGGTTTTGTGGGGGGAGAGGTTTTGGAGTGGATTGTACCATGGATTGCTAATTATATATGCCATAAGCATGCAAGGCACATCTAATTATGCATTAAGTTAGCATTAATGCTTAAAAGGTTTGTCATGAAAAAGGAATTACTTCTTACTTAGTACAACAAATTCCTTAGCAATTTCTCTTAGCTGTCATTACATTTAGTAATAAATCTACATTATTTTCAGATTAATACTGCCTTTCACAAGCTTCAAGTACTATTTACTGTCATTCATAATAGTCCAGACATGTAAAGTGATTAAGAAATGCAAGCTTTCATTTATGAATTGGTTTTTGTACTCTGCGTAGGTCTAAAATCTTGAAAGTCAATCAGTGATGCATAATCAGAACTCCACAAAGAAACTTGAAGGTACTGAAGAAGACATCTGGGATAGATAGAAATTTTCCTCTTTCCATGAAATCCAAGTAATATTTTTTGAGGGAAAAAAAGCACATTTAAAATACTCTTAAATAGGTTAAAGCTGTGTAAGATCCTTATTGTGCCCATTACCATTTTACAGATGGGGAACTGATGCACTGAGAGACACGGTATGTTTACACTGCGACTGGGAGCGTCCTTCCCAACACGTATACAGATGTGTTCGCTCCACTCAAGCTACAGTAATGTGCTAAAAATAACAGTGTAGCAGGGCATGGGGGTAGCACAGGCAGAAGCTCAGGCTACTTGCTGAGTACAAACCCACTTGGGCAGCATGTCTGTCTCTCCAAGCTGGGAAGCATGCTCCCACCTGCAGTGTAGACATACCATAAGTGACTTGCACATGGTTACACAGAAAGTCTGTGGCAGTGCAGGGAATAAAACCCTGGTCTCCCAAGAGAGTGTCCTAACCATTGGTCCAGGGCCAGCCCACTACATTTTGGGACCTGACGCGGGAAGCCCTCGCTTGGGCCAAAATTTTGAAAGGTCTCAATTCTGCCTTCTCCCTGTTCTACTCCTCTCATGGTACTGCTCCGCTACCTACCTGAATAAAGGAGAGCTAACAACTTAAAATGCCTTGTTCAAAAATTTTAAGTAACACTTAACTTTCAAATGCCTGAACAGCAAATGTAACTTTTCTTGTCTGCATAGTAAACACTGGCATTTTTATCTGTTTGAATAATCAAAGTGGTGCTTTCCGTGCCTTCTTGGTTGCAAAGATTTGAACTGCTTCCTGAAGGTCCACAGTCTGGGCCAGCTCATGCTTTACTGAGATGGTTGCAAGGCCCACCAGGCTCTCCTGTGTCATTGTGGAGCATAGATGTGTTTTTATTAACTCCAGCTTGGAGAAGCTTCGTTCTCCACTGGCAACTGTTACAGGAAGTGTTCAAAGTATGCGCAGAGCAACAAAAGCATTTGGAAAGAGGGTGGTCATCTTATTTGTGCACATATATTCCAGAACAGCCTTTGGAGTTGATCCTGCTGAAATGTATCTTGAAAGGACTTTCAGTTCATCACCTAAATCACTCGCATCAGTATCGTGCATGTCATCATGTGTCAACACTGTCCCTAGTGCCCTGCATTGCTGGTGTAGGTCTTCTTCAAATATAGTGAGGAGTTTGGGAATATCATACAACATCCCAAATATACGGCCGTGTTCCTTGAGCTGCATGAAACGTTCTTCAACTGACTGTATTGTACAATCTAGCACCTGGTTAAATAATTCAACTTTGAATTGTTGTTTGGGGTCTCTTATGGGATTATCCTGTGCCTTGTAATCAAAATGTCGTCTTCTTTGGTGACTCTTGTATTCTTGAATGGGTGGGAAAATAGCTTCAGGGTGAAGGTCCTCTGCTAACTTCTATGTACTCTTCAGAACGTTTTGAAATCCCTCATCTGACCAGTAAGATTGTACGTATGACTTTGCTTTCTCCACTTGTTCCATTGCTCCAGATATATCAAGGTCAACACCTTGGAATCTCTTACTTACACCATTTATTTCAAACAGTATGTCATGCCACAACACTAAACCACACAGAAATTTGAAGTTATGTATGTTTCTGGTGATTCCATTTCCCTGTGCCACTGTTCTCCCACAAACAGTTCCTGTCATAGCATTATCCTCCATAATGGCAACCATGGCATCATCTATCTTCCCAATTTGGTGTTTGATAGGCTTTATTGCCTCCACTCAACTTCCCCATCATGTGGCACTCAGTGTATCAGCGGCAGAGAGGATGTTCCCAGATGTTGCTTCAAAATTTGCCATCGATGAGTTGATGCAGAGAAAAATACATAGAGCTTTGAATTATATTAAAAAAATTCAGCAGCCTCACTAGAAGCTGATGCTGCATCACTGACCACCAAGTTCAATGAATGAGAACTGCAAAGAACAAAAAAAATTTGAGGATTTAACTCTCGGATCTGTGTCTGCACTCCTCTGTTCTTTCTTCTCATGTTGGCACCATTATTGTAGCCCTGACCTCTCATGTCAGCTATCGCAATTCCTGTATCTTCCAGCTTTTTAAGAAGCACATTTGTCATACCAGCTCCTGTAGTATCATCAATGTCAATAAATTCTAGAAAATGCTCTCTGACAGTCACCATTGCAGGGACATTTTCACTAGGTTCTGTTGTTGTTACAAACCGCACCATTAAAGTCATTTGTTCCATATGGCCAGGGCCGGCTCCAGGGTTTTTGCCACCCCAAGCAGCATGGGAAAAAAAAAAAGCCGCGATCGCGATCGGCGGTAGCTCCACCGTGCCGCTTTCTTCTTCAGCAGCACTTCCGCGGCTTGTCCTTCCCTCTGAGAGAGACCGAGGGACCCGCTGCCGAAGAGCCCGACGTGCCACCCCTTTCCCTTGGCCACCCCAAGCACCTGCTTACTGAGCTGGTGCCTGGAGCCGGCCCTGCATATGGCTGATGTCAGGTGTGCAGTTCAGAATAGCAGAGTAATATCTTGCTGACTTCAGATCTGCCACAATCTTCTGTTTGACTTTTGTTGCCAGGAACTGTATGATCTCTTTTGAATTGTTTTTCCAAGGTAGTGGTGTGTGTACATTTCTTGGGTGGTGACTCTTCTTAGATGCTCTTGGAATACAGCATCAAACTCAGCTATCAGCTCCACAATTTTAAGGAAGTTTCCATTGTTTGGCACATACAGCTGATCTGAAGTACCATGTGCTAGGTTTTGGGTAGCAAGCATTCTCACAATAGCAATAAGCCTTTTCAGAACATTTTGCCAGTAAAGAGACTCTGATGCAATCTTCTCTTGATGCTGATCATCTATGGTGGCCTTTAACCTTAGTCTCATCTCAAGCTCTTTCCACCTATGGAATGCTCTCTGGTGATTTGCTGCCTTCTCATGGCATGCCAGATTTCTAGACAGATTTTTCCAGTCCTTTGTTCCTGTACAACCCAATGTGACTGGAACATTAGACTGGAAGAGTTTGCAACAAAAATGGTATGCAGCATTCTGGGTTTTTGAGTACATAAGCCGCGGCCTGTCCACTTTGTCCCCATTGGGGATTTCACAACAGTAATGTGTTGGATGGAAACTTCTATTTTCATTGTCTTTGGAGAACATGAAGTTTTTCACTTGCTGTGGCCCATGCAGAATAAGGAAGTCCCTCAGGTTACTGATCAAGTGGGTCCACAGTCCTGGATCATATAGACTTAAGGAAATAAACTCAGCAGCAGCTGTTTCTTGCACCTCCACCTCACTCTTCTCTGATCTACACTTTTCTTCAGGAATGTGCATGGTTACATCCATTTGAGAGGAAGATATGGACGCTGCAGTAGCTGCCAGGTCACCTGCACTCTGACTAACTGAAAGATCAGGCATCTCCTCATCACTCTCATCCTCACTGAGGCCAGAAGGCTCACCGTGAACATTTGTGTCTGTGTCTCAGGAGAGCTCCTTCCTTCTTAGACAGAAAAGCTTCCTTTGCTTTCTTTTTCTGAATGCTGCCCCAAAGGGGCATTTTCTTCTTTCACTCATGACTACTGTTCTGTGCCAGCTATAGCGGCTCTCAACACTCAGTTGAAGGGGACAAATAAGCAGGCTGGTAGCAGGGCCTGACTGAGGGAAGATGTCAGCGTCTTAAGGGCCTAACTGGCTCCCACTACTTCAGTTGACTGCCTGTTCTCCTCAAGTGGGTTCAGGGAAGCATCAGGAAACAGGAAGCTCCCTGAGAAGCTGGTGTTAATCAGTCCAGGCTCCTGGGGGTGCTAGACAGATACATAAGAGGCTGCTCCTCCTCTCTCTTCCTGCAGCTCCTGCTGCTTTCTGTTATTCCCTCTCACCTTTTCTCCTGCCTGTCTGTTATGTCTCTTGTGCCCTCCTTCCTCCAGCCCAGCACTCCACCATCTCTGTGCATCTAGAGCAGAGAGAAGACATATGCACCAGCAGCAGACACAATTTTCTACACTCTGGGTCCTAGTGCCCCCTCTTCCCCACACCCCTCCAGTCTGGCACCTGAGGCGGCTGCCTCAGTTCGCCTCATGATAAGGCCAGCCCTGCATTGGTCCATCCTTTCTCTGGCTATAGCAGTTATACAGACAAATGTCATGCCCTAAGCCTCGTACAGTTTTCATCCCAAATGCTGCCCCCTTTTCCACATTTGTGGCAGGCCTGTGCTACACAACTTCTTCCTTCCCACTGCACACACCACTAAGGATGCCTGGGAGTCAGCAAAGGGGCGACTGCATGTGTGGGGCCAGTTGTACAAAGGGCGCTCCTGATTTGACCCCATTCAGTAACAATTAGGCCTGGGCAATAAGAGAGGCTGAGGCCATAGAATCTCTGTAGTGCCTTTTCTCTGTGCTGGAATAGAGGCTTCTGAGTGACTGCTCCCATTCCAAGGTCTTGCCAGAGGAGTCTTTTTGCTCTCATGCAATTCACCAGCACCTAGTCCACACTTTTAAAATAGTCAGTTTTAGATTTGAATGGTGAACTTCAAGGAAAAAAGAAAACTCCATTGTCGAATGCCTACATTAACCAGGCTAAGAGATTTCAATACAATAATTACAGGTTAACTCTCCTTTCAAGTTACACATCCTTTACCACTGTGTCCGTTTAACTCCTGCATCACTGTAAATCCTGATCATGCCTCATGCTGGTAACTATGAGCCCCGTCACTCAGCCTTTCTGGGGCATGGAGCCATTTCATATAAGGTAAGGAAAGTGTTTATTATACAACACGTTTTCAAAGCTTTCCTTATACCCTGTACTCTATAAAATACTATTCAAGAAAGACAAAATTAGACTAAAAGCATGGTTAGTGTAAATCCTAAATAGTCTTTAAAAATGTGTATAATATAGTTTAGTTCTAAATTAAGAAAAAGAGCCTTTTGCACAAAAATAATATCTTGGCACATGGTTTTTTTGACTCAATTCTTTTTCAGCGCTTGTTATCCAGTGTTAATTTTTAAATGCAGTGATGAAACAATGACTTTTTACAGCCATTAATGAAAAAAGAATCAAAAGTCTTCCAAAGAGCAAACAATGTTGTACTAAATATTTTTATACTGAAGTGCAATATGAAGCTTATCTCAAACAGATGTTACTGTCTTGGTGAGTTTAGAAAGTATTTGAACCACATATTTGCTTGTCTTTACTGTAAATGTCATTTTGTCCATTTTTGCCACATGCCATATTTGTTTCCACCTAGGGTGACCAAACAGCAAATGTGAAAAATTGGGACAGGGGGAGGGGTGTAATAGGAGCCTATATAAGAAAAAGACCCAAAAATCGGGACTGTCCCGATAATATCGGGACATCTGGTCACCTTATTTCCACCACTCATCCAGGGTGGACAGTTCTGTTTTACATCTGTGGATGATTAAGAACAGCACCTTAGGCCTGGTCTACACTAGGAGTTTATGTCAAATTTAGCAGCGTTAATTCGATTTAACCGTGCAACCGTCCACACCAGGAAGCTAATTAGTTCTACCTAGAGGGCTCTTTAGTTCGAATTCGGTACTCCACCCCGACGAGGGGAGTAGCGCTAAATTCGACATGGCTATGTCGAGTTAGCCTATGTGTGGACAGAAATCGACCTTAGTAGCTCCGGGAGCTATCCCACAGTGCACCACTGTGTTGACGCTCTGGACAGCAGTCCGAGCTCAGATGTTCTGATCAGCCATACAGGAAAAGCCCCGGGAAAATTTGAATTCCTTTTCCTGTCTGGCCATTTTGAATCTCAATTCCTGGTTGGACATCGGGGCGAGCTCAGCAGCACTGGCAGCGATGCAGAGCTCTCCAGCAGAGGAGTCCATGCAATCTCAGAGTAGAAAGAGGGCCCCAGCATGGACTGACCGGGAAGTCTTGGATCTGATCGCTGTGTGGGGCGATGAGTCTGTGCTTTCGGAGCTGCGCTCCAAAAAACGGAATGCAAAGACCTACGAGAAGGTCTCCAAAGCCATGGCACTCAGAGGATACAGCCGGGATGCAACGCAGTGCCGTGTGAAAATCAAGGACCTGAGACAAGGCTACCAAAAACTTCAAAGCGGCAAACGGACGCTCCGGAGCCCAGCCCCAGACATGCCGCTTCTACGAGGCACTGCATGCCATTCTCGGTGGGTCTGCCACCACTGCCCCACCAGTGACCGTGGACTCTGAGGATGGGATAGTGTCGATGGGCAGTTTCTCGGCGATGTTCGCCAATGGGGAAGATGAGGAAGGGTTTGTGGAGGACGAGGCAGGTGACAGTGCTTACAATACTGCTTTCCCCGACAGCCAGGATCTCTTCATCAGCCTCACAGAGATCCCCTACCAACCCTCCCCGGCTGTTAACCCGGACTCTGAATCAGGGGAAGGATCAGTCGGTAAGTGCTATAAACATGTAAACATTTATTTTTTAAAAAACAGGAATAAAAACTATATGAAAAGAAGGTCAATACATATAGGGATAGAACAGAAATCCTCTTGGGACAGTTCCACGAAGCTCTCGTAGAGGTACTCGAAAAGCCTCCGCAGGAGGTTCCTGGGGAGAGGTGCCTTATTGGGTGCTCCGTGGAAGCACACTCTTCCGCGCCAGGCCATCCTCAGGTACAGTGGGAGCATTGCCTCGACCAGCATGGCAGCATAGGGCCCTGGTCTGTGCAGGGATTCACGGAGCATGCGCTCTCTGTCTCTCCTAGTGACCTGATTCAGGGTGATCTCGCTCGGCGACTGCTGCATCTAATTAGGGGAATTACTGTAATGTTACTATTGTGAATGCTTGACTTTTCCTTTGCATAAAAATGACCGTCGTTTAACAGCCACGTGGTGGAGGCTGCAGAGGGAAAGCATACAGGGATCTTTCCCGGGAACAGCTGCGAGGGGCTGGAACAGGGTCAGACTTTATGCTTTCCAGATTGCCTGCAGCAGGAGGGCACTGCTATCCATTAACTGTTAAGCAGCCTAAAGTTTATGGCTTACCAGGCCTGGCTGCTACACAGATTCTGCTGTCCTGCCCCGCTTGTCTGATCTCCAGTGCAAGACCCCAGGCAATGAAAACGAATGCCGAAAATTCGAACTTGTCCTGAGAGCACATGAGATTAGGTGCCCTGTATGGTCTTGTTCACAGAAACAGACTAGACTGTGTTCAGTGTTCGCAAACATGTATCTTTGCAAGGAAATCACTTCCTTTTTCCAATCACACAGCTGCGGCTCTTTCCCGAACTGCCCCGGCATCCCCCTCACAGAGGCTGGTGCAGATTAGGCGGCGAAAGAAAAAGACTCGGGACGAGATGTTCGCTGAACTGATGGCCTGCTCCAGAGCCGAGGCAGCCCAGCAGAGCCAGTGGAGGGAGACCCTCTCTCAGCAGCAGCGCTCACACAGCGAACGGGAGGACAGGTGGCAGCAGGAAGACCAGCAGGCGACTCAAACGTTGCTTGGACTAATGAGGGAGCAAACGGACACGCTCCGGCGCCTTGTGGATGTTCTGCAGGACCGCAGGCAGGAGCAGAGAGCCCCCCTGAACTGTATCTGCAACCGTCCTCCCCCGCCACAAAGTTCTGTCCCCCCCTCACCCAAAATCACAAGAAGTAGGGGCGCTAGGGGCCGTGAACACTGTCACTCCACCCCAGCAGAGCGCTCATGTACCAAACAGCTCTCATTCCCTAAAGTATGAGAATTGCTTCCCTTCCTGGCTCACCCAATCCAAAATCCCAGTTCCATCCCCCAACTGTGTAGTTGAGTATTAAAAATAGTTTGCTGTTCATTACTGTTTCCGTCATGTTTCTTTGCAGAAGATATTTTGTGAAGGTGAGATAGGGGTTTGTTAATTGCATAGGACGGCCACCATTACCAGAGTACAGACATGGGGGCAGGATCAACAGCAGGTCACACACAGAGTGCAGTCACTAGGCACCCGGGTCACTCTGGGAGGTGTCTGCTGCCCCAGGTCAGTCTGGGAGGTGTATGCTGCCCCAGGGTCCGAGCGCCTGGCATCCACAAATGGCAAGGCAGGCTGCCCTTACCATGCCCTTCCACCCTAGCCATGAACCTCTCCGATGCCCTGAGCCCCAGCCAGAGCCATCATCCCCCTACACCTACTCACCCTTCCCACACACCCCTCACCCCTTCCTGCAAACCCACCCCTTCCTGCACACCCTCCTGTAACCATCCTCCCGCCAGAGACCGCTGTAGGAGCAGGAGCCTGTCAGTCCTCGAGTGTAGGAGCGGTCTGTACATCACTGCACACCGTACCCACCACAGTCTGCGTCCCTGTTTGAACCCTTTAACACAAATTCGTTAGTAAAGAAAACTTTGTGAATTAAAAATGTTCCAATAACTTTATTTTTAAACATCTGTTGGAAGGGGGGAAACCTGGTGAACGGGGTATGTAACCGCTGAAAAAAGTCAATAGTAACTGAAACAGGGGCAGGTTCAGCTTCTCTGTAAAGAGACTGGACAGTCATAGGTTACCCTGCTCTCTGAGGAACCTAGCTTTCAAAGCCTCCCAGATGCACAGCGCTTCCCGCTGGGCTCTTCTAATCGCACGGGTGTCTGGCTGAGCGTAATCAGCAGCCAGGCGATTTGCCTCAACCTCCCATCCCGCCATAAAGGTCTCCCCCTTGCTCTCACAGAGATTGTGGAGCACACAGCAAGCTGCAATAACAATGGTGATATTGGTTTCGCTGAGATCCGAGCGAGTCAGTAAGCTCCGCCATCTCCCCTTGAGACGTCCGAAAGCACACTCCACCACCATTCTGCACTTGCTCAGCCGGTAGTTGAAGAGCTCCTTGTCACTGTCCAGGGCGCCTGTATAGGGCTTCATGAGCCAGGGCATTAGCGGGTAGGCTGGGTCCCCGAGGATCACTGTAGGCATCTCCACATCCCCTACACTTATTTTGTGGTCCGGGAAGAAACTACCTTCCTGCAGGCGTCTAAACAGACAAGAGTTCCTGAAAACACGCGCGTCATGAACCTTGCCCGGCCACACGACGTAGATGTTGGTAAAACGTCCCCTATGGTCTACCAGTGCTTGCAGCACCATTGAAAAGTAGCCCTTTCGGTTAATATACTGGCTGGCCTGGTGGGCCGGTCCCAGGATAGGGATGTGAGTGCCATCTATAGCCCCACCGCAGTTTGGGAATCCCATCGCGGCGAAACCATCTATGATGACCTGGATGTTTCCCAGGGTCACTACCTTTGAGAGCAGTAGGTCAACGATTGCATTGGCTACTTGCATCACAGCAACCCCCACGGTAGATTTGCCCACGCCAAAGTGGTTCGCTACTGACCGGTAGCTGTCTGGCGTGGCAAGTTTCCAGAGTGCTATGGCCACTCGCTTCTGCACAGTCAGGGCTGCTCGCATCCGGGTGTCCTGGCGCTTCAGGGCAGGGGCCAGCAAGTCACACAGTTCAAGGAAAGTGCCCTTACGCATCCTGAAGTTTCGCAGCCACTGTGATTCATCCCAGACCTGCAGCACTATGCGGTCCCACCAGTCCGTGCTTGTTTCCCGGGCCCAGAATCGCCGTCCCATAGCATGAACGTGACCCATTGCCACCATGATCTCCGCAGCACAGGATCCCGTGCTTTGTGAGAGGTCTGTGCCACTCTGACACTTCATGTCCTCACCGCGCTGCCGGAGCCTCCTCACCCGATTTCTCAGCAGCTGATTGTGGAAGAGGTGGACGATAAGGTGCGAGGAGTTGACAACGGCCATAAGTGCAGCGATGATCGCAGCGGGCTCCATGCTCGCAGTGCTGTGGTGTCCGCGCTGTCGCTGACCAGAAAAGTGCGGTAACAGATTTCCCGCCGGCGCTTTCAGGGAGGGAGAGCGGGAGTGACGGTTGAATGATGACAGTTACCCAAAACCACCCTCGACACATTTTTCCCCCAGCAGGCATTGGGGGCTCTACCCAGCATTCCAATGGGAAGCGGGGACTGCGGGAACTGTGGGATAGCTGCCCAGAATGCATCACTTCCAATGTCGACGCTTGCCCCGTTAGTGTGGACGCACAAAGTCGAATTAGTGTCCTTAGTGTGGATACACAAATTCGAATTCATAAGGTCGAATCCACAAATTCGACCTAAGTTAAATCGAACTACTCTTGTAGTGTAGACATACCCTTACTGTGAGAAGTACAGATTTAAGAATTGTTAAGGTCTGGTGACGGATGCACGATATATATTTAGAGTTGGCATTTCTTTAGTTCTGGAAGAAGCCTTTTTTGGTAAACCCTCCTAAAACAACTTAGCTGTTGTCTAATTATGCCTTACAAAGTTTTGGAAATGTCATAAGTTCTGTTTGAATGTGTTGCAGATGGACATAAGTTCCAACATTCCTGGAGGAATACAGTGTGCAACAATAATCAAGTTTTCTCTCAAAGCATTGTTTGTGTTATTACAATGGATGGCAGTAACTTAGGATATATCTACTCTGCCATTGGGATAACACATGTAGTCATACCTGAGCTAACTGTGACCAAGCTAGCTGGCTAAAAATAGCAGCGGAGCTGCGATGGCAAGGGATAGCCATGAGAGTAAATATCTAAGGTCCTAGACAGGATTGTATTCAGGTGGCTAGCCGCCACTCCTGTTCATGCCGCTGCAGCTACACTGTTGTTTTTCATGCATCCGACGAAGTGGGTATTCACCCATGAAAGCTCATGCTCCAATACATCTGTTAGTCTATAAGGTGCCACAGGACTCTTTGCTATTTTTCATGAAGTACCCTGATCATAGCTAGCTCAGCTATGTCTACACATGCAACAGTCATGCCTCCCTAAACATACCATTAGTAGGAATTTCCTTTATATTTTAGACAAGGACAATCTAGCCTTCATATTGCAGAATGTCCATCCAACCAACTCCATTTATGCCAACCTTTAGGCCTGCAACCACTTTTCCAGATTACTTAAATTTGTGCAGGACTGTGTCTCTCTTTGAAACTTTTTTTTTAATTACTGACGTTAACAAAGTACTGTCCTTCAAGCAAATAAAATATTTGTTACACAAAAGTGACATATTAACCATCTCATACTTCTACCTCCATCTTACTGTCCACAAGTTTGCCCATCCCAACTTCAATATCTGGCAAATGATCTAAAGCCAAAGGCATCTAGAGAACTCCAGTGGGCATAGTGTATGATTATCTTTCTACACCCTAGGTTATGAGTTACCATTGCATCAAAATGAATTAGATTCCACTGTCAACATGTGATATACACAGCAAAGATTTAATTAATGTCTTTGTCTATAAGCATGTTATATTATCAAATGAAGATGAAAAGGCTGTTAATATACAAACACAGGGTTATTAGCCTTAAATCATACACTTAATGCTGTGACAAGCGTGGGACTATCCATCAGTGGCTACTATACTCTGCTACTGTGTAATCCAAGATGGTCCTATACATTCTTTGGCTATAATTTAAACTCAGGTACAGTATATGGTACATATAATTTATTATTTTCACTATAGGGTTACAAGTTGAGAGAGAACCCTCAATATTGTTGCAAAAATTATATTAAAATTAATATAACTTATTTTTCTTCTAGATTTCTACAAGCTTGTTTCCGCCTTTACTGAATATTAAGATATAGTTACAAGTGTGTTATAGCCAGGATACTTGAAAATATAAGAATACATATTATGTTTAGCTAGTTATGTACAAAGTGCTCAGACTAATCAGTGAAATTCAAAAAGGTTTCGTTTTTTGTCTCCCAAGGACAAGCAAATGTTCACAAGATAACACTTCCGTAGTCATAAAATGTTTACTATTCCAAGTGTATTTACACAGACTCTGGGATGCAGTTTTATAACTTCTATTTAACTTTAATATTGTATACCATGTTTTGAAATACACCTCTACCTTGATATGACGTTGTCCTCGGGAGCCAAAAAATCTTACCGCGTTATATTGAACTTGCTTTGATCTACCGGAGTGCGCAACCCCGGCCCCCCCAGAGCACAGTTTTACCGCATTATATCCGAATTCATGTTATATTGGGTCGTGTTCTATCAGGGTAGAGGTGTATGTATATAAGGTAGTTACTGTGATTCAGGCGTTGTATAGAATATTTGGTAAGTCTGTAATTACAAATTGTAAGTATACTGCAAATGGTAGGTTGTAAATCTAGAAAACATTTGATCAAAAAGCAAACAAGCCAATCAGTGTGTGTTATCAAAGACTAGGACACATCTCTCTTGGATAAGATATCAGTTTAGTGTAGATATGATCTTTATCTCAATAAAACAGATTTTGTAGTGTATTTGTTTGAGGAAAAAGCCCTTGCTGTGTATAAGAATGTAAGAATATTTTTATTCAAAAAACTCCAAAAGAAGTAATGCTTAGGATGTGTTACCAGAGCTATAAAGCAAGTCATAAAAGTGAGTCTTGTAGCCCTCATCTTTGCAAAGAGAAATCTTAGTTTACAGAAGATACTGATTATTTCCAAGTCATATTTCCACTTGAGTGAAATCTTTTATTGTTTCTCAAATGCTTAAGATGTCATAAGCTTCTCTTCAAATGCATATTTGCAAATATTCTGAATCTAAATGCAACCCTTCATATAATAACTGCCTGATATTGTTATATGAGTAGTAGGATGTTTTATGTACAAATATAGCAATGTCATTTAATGCTAACCTAGTTACTAATGTAAAAAGCCTTTTAGGTATAGAATTTTATGTTAATAGAAAATTAATTAATTACTGGCAGTGCACAAACAAACCCTCACCCAACTCCAGAAGACAAGAATCCTCTCTCCAAAAATTATTATAAGAATCAACTTTTTAATTATTTAAAGCTTAAGACTTTGTATGAGTTATTTGATTTGACTGATTTGAGAAGTAAAACCTATATATATATAGAACAGGAATGATTGGACCTTGGAAAACAGAATTTCATTTCATGTCAAACCTTAATAAAATTTTAAAATATGTCTCAAAATGTACTGAACAAAAAGGAAGTTAAAACTAACTTTAAACATTACCTGATGTTTTCCTGCCACAAGAAGAAAAAAAGCAATTAGAAATGTTGCATATTCAGGAACTAAGCCAACCATGAAGCCAATGAAAGAGTGACAGCATCCAACTTTGAATCTAAACGTGCCTGAAAGAGGTGTTTCTTGGAAATAGGAAGGATGAGAAGAGTATAAAACTCTGAAGTGAGTGCCCCTCACATACACACATCCCCTCTGCTACACTGCTTAGACAGCAATCACTCCACAACTCTTTATGTCCTTCTCTATGAACAAGCTGCCACTGACAGAAAAGAAAAACAGAAGATTTAAGAAGAAATGAAACCAAGGAAAACCTCCCCCATACTTCAGCATGGATTGGTGAGAGAAAGTTAACTAAGACGCTGCCCAGCAATTAAATTTAAACTTGCATAATGATTTTATTCTGATATTGAAATGCTGTTGTAACTTAAGATACTAAGTTCTCCTATTACTCACCAGATGGTTAGAACATGTATTCCTGGAAAGGAGACAGGGGCTAAACATTGGTAAGTGGAGAAATAGTGTGATTTAATTGGATTTAAAATTAATATTTGTAGTGGGCATGTCTCAAGACTAAGTAACTGATTTAAATATTTTCTTCAATTTCATATGATTTAGTTAAGTTTGGTTACTTTGCTCATCTATAAACTGACTACCTTGTATACTCATAAGCCGAATATTTTTGGTAAAAAAGTGATGCATCAAAGAGCAGGGGTCGGCTTATAAATGGGTCTACACCAAAATTTGATTATTTTAAACTGTATGGAATCATTGAATATCCAATACATTGTCATTTTGTTTACCTGGAGTGTATGCAGGCATGGAGCCCCTCCGCTCCTGGTGGCCACGGTTCGCTGTTCCCAGCCAATGGAGGCTTACCTTGACAGCCGTAAGTCAAAGTTTGCCAACCCCTGAAATATAGAGTCGGCTTATAAAAGGGTCATACAGTTTTTGCTATTTTTACTTATCCATCTTTGAGGGTCAGCTTATAAATGAACGGGCTAATGAACGAGTATATACGGTAGTTATTAATAACTAGACAAGATCCCACAGCCCTTCAAAAAATTCTTTTGCCCTATCATGACAGTTTAAGTATCTAATAAGATTCTAAGAATGGATTCACAATAATTTTGGGAAACAATATACTTTGGGTCTTAACTTACCAAGAGAAGGACACCCTAAAGACGGTCCACTCTCAAAGGTGTTATCTCTGCTAATACCTCTCCACAGAGAGACAGAACAGAAGAGATTATAACAGAAGTGACCAGCTTATCACTTACATTCTGTCATTGGTGTTTTGTTAACTGTTTTCTTTTCCTTTCTTTAAAAATAAAATCACCAGGGTTAATAATCGTGATTATTTTGCTGGGTGTCCTCTAAGGTATGTAAAGGAATCCCTGTGACTAAAATAGGGAAGTAAGAGAAACAATTATTTTACCAAACTACAGGGCCGCCCATGGGGGGGCAAGTGGGGCAATTTGCCCCAGGCCCGGATCCCTCACGGGCCCCCATGAGAGTTTTTGGGGGCCCCTGGATCTTCTTCCACACCAGGTCTTTGGCAGCGGGGGGTCCTTCTGCCCCGGGGTGGAAGGACCCCCCGCTGCCGAATTACCGCCAAAGCGGGACCCGCTGCCGAAGTGCCTGGTCTTCGGCGGTAATTCAGCGGCGGGGAGCCCCCGCCGCGGGTCTTCAGGGCATTTTGGCGGTGGGTCCTGGAGCAGAAGGACCCCCTGCTGCCGAATTACCGCCGAAGCGAGGGGTCCCCTGCCACCAAAGACCCCAGGCCCCCTGAATCCTCTGGGCGGCCCTGCTAAACTAAATACTTTGTCATTTTTTAAATAAAATTACTTAGAGTCCAACAATTAAAGTTATCCCTGTCTGCCACAGAAAGTGGATAGTGTTAAGCAGCCAAACAAATGTCTGAGGAACAAGATTATTACTATGCTAACCATGGAATACATGACACAGTCTTAGAGCAATGCTCATGCTAAGTGTCATGCCACTGAAGGCTAAATCCTCCATCTCACCTAAGGTGCAGATAATGGAGCTTTAGGGAGCTGGTCACAGCTTCCTGATGCTATGCTGCATGGCTCCAGCGTAAATTAGAGCTACTGAGGAGCACTGCAGTCAGGTCCCTGACACAGGTGACCTTATGCCAGTGGACAATCTGGTATAACAGATTTTCACTCCACCATTCCCCTCCCTGGACCCGGAAACCCCTTCCTCCCCGCCACGTCCCTCTACAGTGGGCACTGTGGCCTGAACTCAGCAGGATGTATCTAATCAGTATCATAAAGCAGCGGAGTATGTGTCTGAGAGACAGATGTCACAATACTCTGTCACCCTTAGAATTCTTCTTTTTATTTCAAGATGTCTCACAGTGAGAACCCTTTATACCACTAACAGTTGCTAACAATTGTCTAACTGAACTATATGAGATGACTCCTGCAAGTAATTGCTCATCGATGGGCATAAGGGATAACAATCTTGCCCACTGAGGGAGTATGGAACTGTGAGTAAGGAGCTCCTGAGTTCTATTCCTAGTTTTCCTAAAGATTTGTGTGTGGCCCTGCATAACTCACTCACCTTCTGTTTCCTTCTCTGTAAAATGGCCTAGCCCTTAGAGCAGGGGTGGACCAACTTTAATTGTAAACTGAGCCCATTTGTAAGGAGGTCACTAAGAAAACATCAACATGGGACTGTGTGGTACCATTTCTACAGAGTGGCTTTTTAAAGAAGAATTATAGTTTCTCAATTGCTTTTAGTATAAGAGTAAAGGGCTTTTAGGGTGACATGGACAGGACTCCACTGGGAATTTCATGGGCATGCCTGCATGATTCAGCCACCTGATTCCATTAATATATCAAAACTTTTTAAAACTAGTGTGGTTTACTCCAAACCAAATATTTTGTTATCTGAGATGTTAGAGATATTGAGTATCTTAATGTTTGTACATTAGGTACGATAGAAATTTCCTAAAGGTATTTGGCATTACAAGACACCTGTTTGGCCTTCATTTAGAACTCATGTCTCTCTCACATGGTAGGATATAAGGTCAAGTGATATTTTGGGCCTGACCCTAGGTTCCTTACACATCTAAAACTTCCACTGTATTCTGTGTTTATATGAGGAACCAAAGCTACACCTTAATCTTTGAATCAGAATCCCTGCACTGTATAGGACACAGGTGTTCATAACAAAACCATGATTATAAGGAGTATAATAGCTCTTTATAATGCATTCATGTTATACGGCATATTTATTATCAAATTGTTACAAAGTTATTTTGAGTGTATTTAACAGGTGAACATCTAAAAATATAGGACCACATAGCAATGACTTTTTAGTATCACTTTGCAATCCCTTTTTAAGTGCATTTACTATGTTTGTTTGTTTGGCACTGGTTGGGGAGGGGGATTCCTTCCCTCCTAATTCTGTGAAAAAGCCCTAATATAATGTAATGCAAAATAATCTTTCTGTGGAATTTTTCACCCCAGCTATAGAATTCTGTGTCAAGCATATAATTCTGTATTAACAATTACATTGAGCAGATATCATTCTTGATTAAATTCAGTGGGGGGTTATAGTAAGTTTTACAGGACTCTATTTAATTTCTATGGAATCCTATTGGCTTCTTTCTTTATTGTTTTCTGTAAGACTTTTGCATAACAAACTGTTTATAATTTTAATTTTTCTTTTGTCATCCTTCTACATTTTGTATCTCTGGAGATTGCTGATGATCTGAACAGTGGTGAGAAGGAAGGATGGTTTGTTGTTAAGGTTTGTTGGGCACATCAGTCAATCTTTCTGTGCTTCAGTTCCTCATCTGTAAAAGGGGAATAATACTTTCCTCAGAGAGTTGTTGTGAGGATAAATCCATAAAATACTCGGGAGGAATTCAGGTGGTGGAAGCCATATGAGCACTTAGATAGTGGGAAGTGCACTACTGATTGCTGAACAATCAGAAAACATTACTGGAACTAAACCTTGCTTCGAAAAAATTACTGGTTCAGAGACAGAGATCTGGAATGAATGATATAGTATAGAGCACAATGAAGATAATTCTTGGTTTGTGGTTGGAACTGAAATAGCTATGTAGTTAGCCACAGCAAAAATTTCTGGAAGCCAGAGTAAATAGATTCCAGCTTTTTCTAGGTCCTTCCTTTGAAAAATAACTACACATACGTAGCTGCCAACTTCTGTTGGCTCAGTTAACAGTCTTCTTGCAAACACAACTCTAACTCTCCATTAGTGATTACAATAGACTTTCTTTGTCTCTATATGGTAGTTTCACATCTCACTGGATCTAGTTCAGCCCACTCCCAATTACATTTTTATAGTTTAGGAAATGGCAAGCCTTGTGATTCTGGGCATCGGTCCTGCTTTTAAAATAAAACATAGCCTTTTCTGTTTACGTGAAAGATGTGCTAAACCCAAGGCTGTAGTTTGCTGTTAAAATTTAATATCAGTAACAAAGAGTGATGTTTAATTAGTAAATATACTAAATCACCCCTTTTTTTCCACCCATTGATAGGACAAAATATACTTTCACTCATCCTGCTTTCCTAGCATTTGGTTCATATTTGGCTCATAAGTTTGCTCTGCGTCAGTAGGCACCACTGAAATGAAGAATAAATCTTTGCCCCAATGTGCACATTGTTCATTTAGAAGAGAGTTCAAATCTCCCCATTGGAGGATGTTCTCTCAGGGACATACTCTATTAGCACTGCATTAGCAAAGCAATTCTTGAGCCTGCTCTGTATGCACCTGTATTACTAGCATATCTTTAAGCAGAAATGAATCAATTTACAAAGTGATGTGCAACTATTTAATCATGTGCAACTTCTGAGGATTTTCAGTCCTCAACATACTGCAATGTTGTATGTACTTTGGAACATAATACTATACTTTTATACTTCCAAGATAAAAACTAAAAATACAGTGGTGGTTCTCTCCGTGGTTGGTACAATGTGGTATGGTGTGGAGGAGGAAAAGCTGGCAGACGCGTGTGGGAACAAAACTAAGGAGCTGTATGGACAATGCAGGAAATGTTAATGTATGCCACCAATTTGTTCTGCCTGTAATGGTGGATTCAGTTATTCTTCTCTTCCCAATAAGATCAGTATTGTCCTTATCCAATGCCTGATGAAATCATTGGAAAGACTTAGGGTATGTCTACACTACAAGACTATTTCGAATCAACTTAAGTCGAATTTGTGGAATCGACCTTATGAAGTCAAATTTGTGTATCCACACTAAATACACTAATTCGACTGTGTGAGTCCACAGTAACGGGGCAAACGTCGACTTTGGAAGCGGTGCACTGTGGGAAGCTATCCCACAGTTCCTGCACTCCCCGCTGCCCATTGGAATTCTGGGATTTCCCCCCAATGCATGCTGGGGGAAAAATGTGTCAAGGGTGGTTTTGGGTAACTGTCATCATTGAACCGTCACTCCCGCCGGCGGGAAATCAGTTCGCGCACTTTTCCTGTTATAAGTGACAGCGCGGACACCACAGCACTCCACTGCGATCATGGAGCCCGCTGCGATCATCGCTGCACTTATGGCCGTTGTCAACTCCTCGCACCTTATCATACACCTCTTCAACAGTCAGATGCTGAGAAATCGGGCGAGGAGGCAACGGCAGCGCGGTGAGGACATGAAATCTCAGACTGGCACAGACCTGTCAGAAAGCACGGGACGCCGCGCCGTGGAGATCATGGTGGCACTGGGTCATGTTCATGCTATGGGACGGTGATTCTGGGCCTGGGAAACAAGCACAGACTGGTGGGACGGAGACTTGTAGCTGAGGACTTCACACAGCAGACTTGTAGCTGAGGACTTCACCCTTCGGTTTAATATGAAGAACTGAGATGATTTTGTAATAAAACAAGAGTAAGTTTATTAACAAAGAACAGACATTTTAGTGATAGTAAATAAGAGCTCATGACACAGGCATGGTTACAAGTAAAACTAAACCAAACCCACTTCTAGTGACTAAACCTTAATTTCAGCAAGTCTAAGCAGGCTCCTCACCTATAGTCAGTTCCCAGAGACTTCAACCCCATGAGTTGGCCTCTTGTGTCCCCCAGGAGATCAATGCCAAAATGGTTTCTGCTTCTGTTTATAGTTCCCAAAGTCTATTGTCTCTGTTTCAAGAGCAGGAAAGCTTCCTGGGCATGCAGGCTCCATCCCCCAGTATGATCATTAAGCAGTCTTCCCCGCACCACTCGTTTAGCTTACTGACTTTGTTTACCCTTTCTATGTAGATGCACTTTTCATTATCCCTTGAGGTATTACCTGGCCCAGTTTACACTGGAGACTCAGGAAAACAGGCAATACAACATTGCTATGTCTAGGACAGACTGGACTTATGCACTGCTTGCAAAACACCTTCTAAGAACATACTTCCAACACACATCTAGAATTCTTTATACACCACCCATACATACATCACACAATAACATTAATACCCAGCATGTTACTGATTTGCAGATGATACATTACATGACACCTTTTAGATGCAAATTATGACAGGAGTATGTTAGGGCAAGGAGTGTGTCAGGCCGATGTGAGTTACAGGATGAGGTGCTCTCTGCCAGTGGGCACTGAGGGACTCCCTAGGTCACAGCTGTACAAATATGCTATCAACAAGACAAGGAGATAATGATCTCAGCCATCAAACCAAAAGCCATTTGCTCGGTTTTCTCACTCCTAGCACTCCTAGAAGAATTTCAATGGCATTTGCTATAGGGTTGCTAACGGCTGCTTCTGTTCCTTTTATTCAATAGATTCTAAAGCCCTGATCCAATTCCCATTAAAACCAATGGAGAGATTCTCATTGACATCCCAGGGAGTTGGATCAAGCCCCATATAGTCTATGTTCTATATCTGGAACATTTACACTGATACAAAATACAAATCCTGGAGTTTGCTAGGGAGGTGCTCTGCATAGCACCTAATCTAACAGGGTGTGCCACTGTAATGTAAATATTGGTTGATAATATTTGCGTGAGGATTCACAAATGAGCGCTCTACTAACTGTCTGCTTCTGCTTCATTGTACATGTAAGTTTGGGTGCTAGCATTTAGGAAAGCATTAACCGTCACATTTAACATCTGCTAAAGAAAAATAGCAGAAAATAATTAATTTAATTAATCTGAATGTGAATTATTCTGATATTGTGAAGGTGGTGAATGTTATAAGCATTGCTTGGTCAGTTTTTATAAATGAGAACAGTTGCAAAATGACTGCATGTAATATGTTTAATTTCTAAAATATGTCCACTGAGATGTGAAAAACAAAATAAACCCTTCTAAGAATTAGCTGACAGTAAGGCTGTCATTAACAAATGTTCCCAATATTTTACCACAGCCCTTGGTTGACAGATGATGTGACAAAAGGAAGGCCATCTTATAGTTTCATTTTCTGTAAGCTTGCATTTAAACAAGTTTGAATGCTTGAAAGAAAACCTTGGATTTTGACTATTTTAACTTTTTATTTTTCATTAAAAGTCAGTGCATTTCCATTTCATTCCCTCATGGCACAATAGTATATTTATGGTAACCTATAATGGTATCTGGGAAAATGTGCTGAAATATGGAACTCATAGTGAAACAAGCCATTGCAGTGTTGAATAGGCGGGAACTTAATATGTTATAAGAGAGTATCAGGGAATCAGTGACAGAAGCTAAAAGGAAGTTGACTAAAATTCAAACTATATAAAGATAATGTAGTGTTTTATTGTAGCTTGTGTGTTGATCATATACCACACAGCACTCCTTGACTATATAGCAGTGCTTCTAATATAACTGGAAATGTGCTGGAACCCTCAAAAGTGATCACTGCTTCCTGCTTAAAATAGCATGTGTGCTGCAGAAGCTACAACAAAGGCTTACCACTCATCAGACACCACTTTCTCACATGCCTTCGCTCAGCTCCGTGCATTTTCTATTACCAAATCAGAGTTTATACACACTGCTGAACTTACCTGTTTGCTACCACACTTTGGACAGTTAGAACATTTCACAGATTCTTCAATAGTTTGCTTTGTATGCCCCAATCTGCTCTACAAATTAAGAACTATGGCTGAAATTCACTGCAATGCAGAGAGCCCTGTGCATTACTTAAACCCAACTTCAAAGATCTAAGTGGTGTTTAAGTGGTGCAAAGCCCTGCACAGATCCTCTACACTGTAGTGAATTTCATCCTATTAACTTGGAATGAATCAAGTCCTTTTTTGCAAAGAAAGCAACAAAAGCCAGCTGTTTCCTTCCATGTGTCTCATGTGAGCTAACTTTATGCAGTGAAGTAGCATTTTCCACCAGGGTATACTCTGTTGCCCCATATGATTTCCTACTCCCTGTTACAGACTCTCCTTTAGTTCTGTTGGCAGCTTATAAAGTAAGGAAAGAAACATGCTTTTGATTCTGTGATCCCTACCCTTAGGGTACGTCTACACTACGGGACTATTCCGAATTTGCATAAACCGGTTTTGTAAAACAGATTTTATAAAATCAAGTGCACGCGGCCACACTAAACACATTAAATCGGTGGTGTGCGTCCATGGTCCGAGGCTAGCGTCGATTTCTGGAGCATTGCACTGTGGGTAGCTATCCCGTAGCTATCCCATAGTTCCCGCAGCCTCCCCCGCCCCTTGGCATTTCCGGGTTGAGATCCCAGTGCCTGATGGGGCAAAAATCATTGTCGCGGGTGGTTCTGGGTACAGCCTAACCCCTCCCTCCCTCCCTGACAGCGGCAGACAACCGTTTCGCGCCTTTTTTGCTTTGCTTGGTGAACCGTGCAGACGCCATAGCACAGCAAGCATGGACCCTGCTCAGCTCCATACCGCAATCGTGGATGTTTTAAACACCTCGCACACTCTCGTGCAGTATATGCTGAACCAGGACCTTCGAACCGAGGTGAGTAAGAGGCGGATACGGCAGCGCGGCGATGACAGTGATGAGGACGTGGACACAGAATTCTCTCAAACCGCGGGCCCCTGCGCTTTGGAGATCCTGATGGTAATGGGGCAGATTCTATCCATTGAACGCCAATTTTGGGCCCGGGAAACAAGCACTGACTGGTGGGACCGCATTGTGTTGCAGGTGTGGGACGATTCCCAGTGGCTGCGAAACTTTCGCATGCGTAAGGGCACTTTCATGGAACTTTGTGACTTGCTTGCCCCTGCCCTGAAACGCCATAATACCAAGATGAGAGCAGCCCTCACAGTAGAGAAGCGAGTGGCGATAGCCCTGTGGAAGCTTGCAACGCCAGACAGCTACCGGTCAGTCGGGAATCAATTTGGAGTTGGAAAATCTACTGTGGGGGCTGCTGTGATGCAAGTAGCCAAAGCAATCACTAAGCTGCTGCTACGAAGGTTGTGACTCTGGGAAACGTGCAGGCCATAGTGGATGGCTTTGCTGCAATGGGATTCCCTAACTGTGGGGCGATAGATGGAACCCATATCCCTATCTTGGCACCGCAGCACCAGGGCACCCAGTACGTAAACCGGAAGGGGTACTTTTCAATGGTGCTGCAAGCACTGGTGGATCACAAGGGACGTTTCACAAACATCCACGTGGGATGGCCAGGGAGGGTTCATGACGCTCGCGTATTCAGAAGCACTACTCTGTTTAAACGGCTGCAGCAAGGGACTTACTTCCCAGACCAGAAAATAACAGTTGGGGATGTTGAAATGCCTGTCGTTATCCTGGGGGACCCAGCCTACCCCTTGATGCCATGGCTCATGAAGCCATACACAGGCAGCCTGGACAGTGGTCAGGATCTGTTCAATTACAGGCTGAGCAAGTGCAGAATGGTGGTGGAATGTGCATTTGGCCGTTTAAAGGCTCGCTGGCGCACATTACTGACTCGCTCAGACCTCAGCCAAACCAATGTCCCCTATGTTATTGCTGCTTGCTGTATTCTCCATAATCTCTGTGAGAGTAAGGGGGAGACCTTTATGGCGGGGTGGGAGGCTGAGGCAAATCACCTGGCCGCTGATTACGCACAGCCAGACACCAGGGAGATTAGAAGAGCACACCAGGAAGCGGTGTGCATCAGAGAAGCTTTGAAAACGAGCTTCATCAATGGCCAGGGTACAGTGTGACTGCTGTGTTTGTTGATGAACACCCAACCCCCTTGATTGACTCAGTCCCTGTAAGCAACTCCCCCTCCCCCTTCGAGTACAGCTTACTTATGCAAATAAAGTCACTTATATTTAAAAAGCATGAATTCTTTATTGATTCATTATAAAAAGAGGGAGAGAAGTAAGGGTGTGCTTTGGGAGGAGGAAAGGAGGGATGGAGAAGGCCATTAAAAAAAATTCAGAGTAACGGCATCCTTCTGGTTGGGCTGTCCACGGGGGTGGAGTGGGCGGGTGCACGGAGCCTCCCCCCACGCGTTCTTACACGTCTGGGTGAGGAGGCTAAGGAACATGGTGAGGGGGGAGGGTGGTTATACAGGGGCTGCAGCGGCACTCTGTGATCCTGCTGCCGTTCCTGAAGCTCCACAAGACACCGGAGCATGTCAGTTTGATCACGCAGCAGCCCCAGAGTTGCATCCCGCCACCGCTGATCTTCCTGCCGCCACCGCTGATTTTCCTGCCGGTCTTCCTGTCGCCACCTCTCATCTCGGTTGTCCCTCCTGTCCTCACGTTCACTGGCCTCTTTCCTGTAATTTGAAACCACGTCCTTCCACTCATTCAGATGAGCTCTTTCATTGCGTGTAACTTCCATAATATCCGAGAACATCTCATCTCGCGTCTTCTTTTTCCTCCGCCTTATCTGTGCTAGCCTTTGGGATGGAGGAGGGACGCTTGAAAAAATTTGCAGCTGCATGAGGGAGATAAATATTTAGAAAGATACATTTTACAGAACAATGGTTATACTGTTTCACAGTGAACATCACTATTCACCTAGCACATGTGATTTCCCTACAAGGTCGCATTTTTCATCTTAATAGTGACCGCTTGCAGCTCTGGGTTTACAGATCTCACAGACACATCAGGTCCAGGCATCAGAATTCAGCTTGCATGCGGCCATGGTAAGCCACTGTCTCAGTGATTTACCCCTCCCCCCCAACGCATGGCTAATACCACGCTAGCTCCCTGCTAATCAACAACCTTCCCCCTCCCCCCCACCCACCGGTGACCAAACAGAAAAGATCATCTGTTTGGCATTTCACTCCTCCCCTCCCCCCGCTTCGCTACGTGCAGGAAAGTGTCTTTTTTAAGCTGCTGCATTCCACTAAACCAGTAGAAAAATGGCCACCCCCCTTACTTAAATTCCTGATTTTTAACCAGGTTATCCTGAACGATATCACTTTGCTGAGGATAACAGAACAAGATAAAGAGCGGATGCTTCTTGAATGCCAGCAGTCCCCGGGACCATACGCTGCGATGCTTTGCCACGCAATGATACCTGATTACTTGCTACATGCATGGCATGGTAAAGTGTCCTACCATGGTGGGCGGAACAAGGATGCCTTGCCCAGAAACCTTCTGCAAAGGCTTCTGGAGTACCTACAGGAGCGCTTCATCGAGATGTCCCTGGAGGATTTCCTCTCAATCCCGGACATGTTAACAAACTTTTCTAAGTAACTATACTGTCTGCGAATGCATCCCAAGTCCTCTGGGCAAATCAATCATTAAAAAAGGCTTGCTTAAAAAACACTGTTTGCTATTTGCAAAGGTACACTCACCAGAGCTCCCTTCCAGGGCGTCATTCTCTGGAATAGTTGCTTGTGAGGGCTGGGAGCAGGGTAATTCCGTCAGGGTGATAAAAAGCTCCTGGCTGCTGGGGTTCATGGAGTGCTGTGTGCTCTCTGCGAGGTCTTCCTCTTCTTCTTCCTCTTCATCTTCCCCGTCTGCATAATCCTCAGACATGGCAGAGATTACAACCCCCACCTCGGAATCCACGGTCAGGGGTGGGGTACTTGTGGCGCAGCCCCCTAAAATTCCATGCAGCTCAGCATAGAAGCGGCATGTTTTTCGACCTGCCCCGGACCTTCCGTTTGCTTCTTTGGTTTTCTGGTAGGCTTGTCTGAGCTCCTTAACTTTCACTCTGCAGTGCACGGAGTCCCTGCTGTGGCCTTTATCCGTCATAGCCTTAGAAATTCTTTCAAATACTTTTTCATTTCGTCTTTTGGAACGCAGTTCTGTTAGCACTGAATCATCTCCCCATATAGCGATCAGATCCATTACCTCCTGAGCGGTCCATGCTGGGGCTCTTTTTCGATTCTCAGGAGACAGCATTGTTAACTGTGCTGATGAGCTGTGCGTGGTCACCTGTGATGATGAGCTCTCCACACTGTCGAAGCAGGAAATGAATTTCAAAAGTTTGCGGGGCTTTTCCTGTCTACCTGGCCAGTGCATCCGAGTTGAGAATGCTGTCCAGAGCGGTCAGTGGTGCACTGTGGGATAGCTCCCGGAGGCCAATACCGTCGATTGCGGCCACACTAACCCTATTCCGATATGTTAATACTGATATTAGCGCTACTCCTCTCGTCGGGCAGGAGTACAGAAACCGATTTAAAGAGCCATTAAAATCGATATAAGGTGCCTCCTAGTGTGGACGGTTGTGGCGTTAAATCGGTTTTACGCTCCTAAAACCGATTTAAACGCCTAGTGTAGACCAGGCCTCAGTCTCCAGCCTCTAACGATAGAAAAGCATTTCAGTCAGATGTCTTTGAAATATTGTGATAATCAGACCTAAAAGAGTGGAGGTGATAAGATTTCACTAATAGAATCATAGGAGAAACAGTGCCCATGTAAAAGAAGCATATGGCTAAAGAGAAGGTTCATATTGAAAATGGCTACAAATACTCTGGTAAAGCATTGGCAGTAGATCGAAACCCCAACTGGGGGTTGCATTTTTGAGCAGATACCCTAGAGCAGTGTTTCCCAAAATGTGCACAGCACTCACTAGTGGGATTCAAAAGGCTAGCTAAGGGGGTGCAGGCAGCTCTCTACATTGTTCTGCAGTATCTCAGCTTTCAGTAAAAAAGAAAAAAAAGAGGGGTGCAATTAGTCTCATTCTCCTGAAAAGAGGGGCGTGGGGAGGGCATGTAGCTTTCCAAAGATCAGAAAACATTGTTCTAGACAAAGAAAAATGTTTGTTTAACCCTTTCTCTGTATAGCCAAAGGATGGAAAGAAAAATATGGGATCCAAAAATCCATAAACTGATACAGAAACTGTGTAAATTTCCAGTAATTTGGTTATATGTGGCTTTGAAACCTGGGCAGGTAACTGTCACCACTGTAGAGTCTTATTTTCTTCCTCTCATCCCTAAAGAAAAGTACCCATTAGGCCCCAGTTCAGTAAAGCCCTTCAACATGTACTTAAAGCACATGCTTAAGTGCTTGCTGAATTGGAGCTATACAGAATATTTTACTGCTCTACTTTTTGGTTTTTGAGAAAAGGAATGTCATAGCCTGTCAGAGTAAGAACTGCTTAATATGGTAAATAAAACAAAGAAGCTAAACAATAAGAAAGCTTAGTATGGTCGTTTAGAAATGGTTGCATTTTTGTTTTCATGAAGATCTTTTTCAGAATCAAATTTGTAAATACATTTGAAAATATCTATTTTTCTTGTAAATATGTATGAAGTGAAAATTAGTTATTTTCCAATCCCAGTAAACCAGTCTAATTAAATTTCCAAGCTATTTTTATGTCTATAGTACAAAATGTGCTCATAAGATACTTGAAGTAATGATCCAAAAAATATTTTAAGCAGTAAGTGAAGACTTACTGAGCAAATATTCTGTTACCAATTATTCAGAGCCATTCTGAGCTCCCTGTTTTTATACACTTCACATAGACAATTAGTAATGAACTTAATATTGGAGTAAACTTCTTTAACTAAAACATGGAAAATGTAGTTATGAAAATACTTGAAGTCCGTGACTTATTTCAATAGACATGTTAACTTTTTAGCTAACACGTGCTCAAAGAAGGCAAAAATGGTTTGTGAATCAGATCCAAGCAATTTCCCAAGATATTTCATCATGATCAAGGCAGACTTTTATCAGACAAGACCATTTATATTGGCAATTTTTCAAAGGTTACCATTCTCAAATCAGGTTAGTTACACTGACAACTCCTACTTTACTCTGGACATTGATTCAGAGATTGCAATCGTGTAGTAAAAAGTAATGTTAAATTTTAACTGACCTTTAATAGACTTTTTCATTTCTTTCTGATGTATAAACTCAAGTTAACTATTAAGAGTCAATATATATTTCTAGCCCGCCAAATGTTAGCAAACAACTGAAGGTTAAAGAGAAGTTTTCTATTGCCCTAATTTTCAATTGCCTCTTCCTGGGTATTATTAAATGCAATATGTATTTTAATCAAATAATAGAATTGACTCACTTTTCCCCCACAATATGAAACTCTTTCTTGAATGCTAGCTAAAAGTACAGTAGTGTAGTGCTCGTCAATGAAATGGGTTGAACTGATTAAGAAGTAATTTTTTACTTTTTTCACCCATTTTTTTCTTGGATTTGCTCATAAGTGTGTGATGTGATGTGAGAGAAAAAAAATTCCTTTTAGCTGAATCCCTCTTTGTTTGAGCTATTGTTCTGATTCTGTATTATGTCCAGGATACCCAAAATTGTGCAGTCAAAGGGCCCCTCAGATTGAAGGGCCCCAAAGGTCAGGCTGAGGTTAAAAAAAAGAAGGTGGTGCTTTTCTGAGCTGGCTTCAGTATGCCCGTGGGCTCTGCTAGGCTTCTTGGACTTTGCTCCTTCTTGATCGGGGTAAAAAAATAAGTGGTGGTGTCTCCTAGATGTCATCTACAGTAAATTGTGTGGATCTGTGACCTTCCCTCTCCTTTCTTACATGAGGAGGATTGAAGTAGTTCCTGCTAACAGGTACAGCGCCATCCACTGGGTAGCTGAGTTAACCCCTCCCTGAGATGAATAAGTATTTCTCACCTCTCATTGCTGTTATTCCAGGTTCCCTGCAGGCTCATCTCTGTATTGTTTACACTTACTTCACACTTTTGAAGTTTTCTGCACAAACATACCAGCTAGAGACTTTTTATAATAAAAATTGAGATTCTAGCAAACAAGATATTAGCTTCAGAGAAGCACTATTAGAATGTAGGTCTGGGTACTGGCTGTTTCTGAGCTCTGACACTTGCTAATTAAAGGGCCAGCCCTAAAATAGCCCAAAGAATTGCAAACATAGGTTGAGACCCTCTAGTATGATTTATGTGGGAACATGCCTATGCCCCCGGAGTCCCATTGAAATAAATTCGGGTTCTGTATGAACACAAGGTTCTTCCTGCAAGGTTCCAATTGCAAGCTTGGGGTCAATTTGTTTTAAAATATTTTATTCTTCTTGTTCTGAAAAGGAATAATATATAATAGGAGATGGAAATGACAAACTACTTTTTTATCTTAATTTCTTCACCTGCTGGGAGATTACAACTTAAGTCGAAAGATTTTTATAGGAAAAAATGTTAGGGACTTAGGGAAGCCAAGGGACTCAGGCTTCTAAAAATGTTACCTTTTCTTCTTGCCACAAATTAACATGTATTTAACATAGCTCTGAAAAGCCAAGAATCTTCTTTCACCAACATCTCTCTTCTTTCCTCTTAACCAGTAATGTCCTGTATCTTACCATTTTGTCTGGTCTGTCGCCGGCTGCACATTTGGTATTCTGAAAATGTCCTTCATGTGGCTAAAGGGTTTTAGCTGTGGCTCTATAACTGGAAGCTGTGAAAACACAGAATGTTCATTGTGTGATACATGAGCCAGAATATGACTTTGACACCACAATGCCACTGAGCAAATATAGCACACAAGAAGGAGATGGACACAAACTGTAGCACTTACTGCACATAAATCTAGCCAGGTCTGAGAAAGGAATGGGGAAGATGTTCTGCATTTCAACTAAGTGAGAAACATGCCAAACCATATAACAGTCCATTCTATGGTGGCAACATACTTACTACAGCCAGAAATAAAGGTATTTGCAGAACTCAATGACCCAAAAATCATCTAATGATTTAAATGCAGCAAAATAAGTGTGTCCCCTTAAATGGCCCCCCGTAGATGCTGTTTATGTGTAACATCCCATGTACATTGGCTGTTGTCCCAGTGGTATAATGAACTAGGATATGCATGCTGTTTGAGTACATAGGTCCAGGGGTTCTCAAACTAAAAACATGAACAAAAATACTAACACTATGATATTCAGGTTTACCTGAATAGGTCCCCATTCAGCAAGGTACTTAACCATACACACATGCTTCAGTCTCATTGAAGTCAGGACTACTCACAGACTTAAAGAGCTTCATGTGTTTAATACCTTGGAATCAGGGCCATAGTGAGATGTTGAAGTTTATTCTGGTTCCCATGGAGCACTTGTAAGGTCTTAACTGGAGTACTGTGTCCAATTCTGGGTACTGTGATAGACCCAGGCCAGTAGGGAACAGCAGAGTAGTCGAAGGGAGATATACTGGCCACTGAATAAGCAGTTTTCTGTTCCCTGAGTGACCAGAGCAGGGGCTGCTCCAGGCTAATGAGAACACCTGACTCCAATTAACCTGCTAAGAGTCAGGTGAGGCTGTTAAGCACCTGACTCTAATTAGGTCCCTCTGATGCTGTAAAAGGGCTCACTCCAGTCAGGCCAGGAGGAGCCAGAGGAGAGGAAGTGCGTGTGAGGAACTGGGAGCAAGAGGTGCAAGGAGGTGAGAATGTGAGGGTGTGCTGCTGGAGGACTCCGGAGTACAAGCATTATCAGACACCAGGAGGAAGGTCCTGTGGTGAGGATAAAGAAGATGTTTGGAGGAGACCATGGGGAAGTAGCCCAGGGAGTTGTAGCTGTCATGCAACTGTTATAGGAGGCACTATAGACAGCTGCAGTCATAGGGCCCTAGGCTGGAACCCGGAATAGAGGGTGGGCCCAGGTTCCCCCCCCCCAACCTCCCAATTCCTGATCAGACACAGGAGGAGTTGACTTGGACTGTGGGTTCCACCAGAGGGGAAGATCACTGAGGCGAGCAAATTCGCCAATAAGTGCAGGACCCACCAAGGTAGAGGAGGAACTTTGTCACAGTACCAAATTTAGGGACAGCTGTGGAAAAATTGGAAAAAGTCCAGGAGAGCAACAAAAATTATAAAAGGTTTGGAAAACCTGACCTCTGAGAGAGGTTAAAACTGGGCATGTTTAGTCTTGAGAAAAGAAGCCTCATGGGTGACCTGATAACAGTCTTCCAGTATGTTAAGGGCTGTTATAAAAGTGACGGTGATCAATTGTTCTCTATCTCCACTGAAGGAAGGACAAGCAGTAATTGGCTTAATCTGCAGCAAGGGAGATTTAGGTTTGATATTAGGAAAAGCTTTCTAACTATAAGGGTAGTTAAGCTCTGGAATAGGCTTCCAAGGGAGGTTGTGGAGTACCCATCATTGGAAGCTTTTAAAAACAAGTTGGACAAACACCTGTCACAGATGGTCTATCTTTACTTGGTCCTGCCACATTGCAGGAGGTTGGACTTGATGATTTATTGAGGTCTTAAGTGATGCATTTAATAGGCAGTCAGAGACATACAAATCTGAGTTCTGTTGGGTATTTTGTCCTTCATTGTTAGATGTCTTTAGGTAGCATACAGCCTAGGCAAATCTGTAACTTTAACCTGTTGAACTTGGCCTGAGCCTTATTTTTCTGACACATGATACAGCTAAGTGAATGCATCTCATATGATCAAATGTTTTCTACTGCAGGAGGCATCAGTAGATTAGGGGCTTCGTGCTTTTGTATTGTATGTTTCCATATCCTAAAATGTCATGTAGTAGCTCATAGGAGCTGCTATGCCCAAACAGACCGCTGAAGCCTAAGGACAACTTAGTGATAGAACATGTTTATGAACATGGTCCTATTTAGTGAAGAGAATCTGCCAAAGTAAATAATTCTGCAGAGCACTAGAGATAAGAGAAACCAGAGAGGTTTGGGGTTTAACAAACGCTATAAATGTCATCTTAAATAACTGTATAGATATAACAAGATGTTTTAGGGCATAGCAGTGACAACAAAATTACACTGGTTCCCAAAAATGCCAAATACTCTTTCTCCAAATGTTTGGTATAAATTTAAAGGCAATTTCCATAGGCAGGAAAGTCTCATTCATGCACATGAACACTGTATTGATGAAGCAAAAAAGGATTCATTTCCAGTAGCTCTCTGACCTGTAGGTTTATTGATGGCTGGATGGATTAAATGAGACATCAACTGGGGCTGTTGCCTTTCCCCTACTTTCACCTAAGGCTTTTGTTGGGGCAGAAATAAACATTTCCTCACCTTGCAGTCCGGCTAATGTTTGCTTTTGTGGTTCTCTAGCACTGTTTGAAGGGAGGAAGAGAAGCTTTTTCTTCTCCCTGATGGCCAGTCTTCTTTCTGACACTGCTGCCCCATTGGTGACTACCAAAATCGGTGGCAAATTGCAGGGTTGAAGCATTACTGGAAGTCACTAGAAGGCACTGTTGTTGCTATAATTTCCATTCATCTCAATATATAAGCAGTTAGCTCTTAATCATAGCTGACAATAAGCATTTCTTAAGTTTTATTTAGAAATAGAGCATATCACCGGTAAAGTCTGTTCTGTCTTAGTCTGTTGTGCTAAGTGTCATGATTTCTAGCTGTTGGTGCACCCAAATGAGTGAACAAACTGTTACATGCTGCCATAACAGTAGTGGGATGAAGACTCCAACAGTGAAAGACATAAGAGTAACAATAATGAAGGAAGCTTCAACGGGACATCTTATGGTTCAGTGAGTATATTAAGACCCTGCAGGATTGTCCTGGGGGCTCCAGGAATTAAATATTAACCTTTAATTAAAGATTTATGTTGTGTGATGAAACCTCCAGGAATATGTCCAACCAAAATTTGCAACCCTAAAGGCAGGAGACCTTCTAATTCATGTGCTGCCACAGACATCACTGTTGACACTGGGGGAGTTGCTTAATATTCTTTGTGTCCATTGTCATGTGTCAGGGACCACAGGTCCTGAACCATAGTCTCCAGGGCTCCTCAGCTCTAGTAAATTCCAACCTGCTACCCAGTGACCTGCTAACAGTTGCCAGAATAGGAGCTGACAGAGGACTCCCATCCCAGAATCTGACTGGTGGGATGCTGGGGTCCTGACTGATTCACAGCGTCTATTTAAACCCAGCACAGGAACAGGAAGTTGTCCATGCAAGTGGGTTCTCCCTGCTCAGGTGGCCTGCTTCCCCTGTAATACCTGCTCCTTGTCTCCTGGTATTCTGACCCTGCCTGCCTCCTGACTCTTGGTTTTGCCCTCTGACCTCCCTCAGACTCTGACCTCCTGGTACCTGACCCCTGACCATGGCCTGACTCCCATCCCATGACCACTGCCTATGTCCCTATCATGACAACTTGCATGGACGGTGTAGGCCACAGAAATGGGCCCAATGCCAATAGAATGGACCTGGCTAACCCATCAGGAGCACCAGGCACATATGAATGAGCTATCCACCTTCAGGCAGACAGCCAAGTCCTGCAGGCCTGGGTCATCCAGCTGACCTCAGGAGCAAGTCACACAGTTGCTTGCTGAAAACAACATACTCCAGACACATTTCGTGCAGCCCTGTTCCCCGATACATCTGCCAGAATGGTTTAATAGCAATCACCAGCGACTCTATGGTTTTACAAACCAGTGCCACTCAGAGGCACCAACTTCCACAGTTCCCGGGAGGTGCTGGAACCCCACTCTTCCCCAGGCCCTGCGCCCACTAAACCCCATTCCCCTAAATCCCCACCCTCGTCCTGCCCCGTTCCACCCCTTCCCTCACCTCTTCCTGCCCTCCAGCATCTCCTTCATGCCGCTGAACAGCTGGTCACAGCGGGCGGTAGGCACTGGGAA
This sequence comes from Mauremys reevesii, assembly GCF_016161935.1. Taxonomy (NCBI): domain Eukaryota; kingdom Metazoa; phylum Chordata; order Testudines; family Geoemydidae; genus Mauremys; species Mauremys reevesii. The sequence continues at coordinate 32,221,750 of NC_052629.1, read as the reverse complement.
GGAGGGGGAGGCACTGATCAGCAGGGTCCGCCAGTGGGCAGGAGGGCTGGGGGAGGGAAAGGGGAGGCACTGATCAGCGGGACTGTCGGTGGGTGCTGAGCACTCACTATTTTTTTTTCAGTGGTTACTCCAGCCCCAGAGCGCCCACGGAGTCAGTGCCTATGGTGCCATCTCTTGTTCACAATGCACCCTCAGTTCTATACTACTGATCATGCAAAGGTGAGCCCGGTTATCAGTCTGATGCATTAGACTGGGCCTTCCCCTGCTTGGAGTGTCACAGTCCGGTACTGTCGACCTGGGAGGTCTTCATCCAAGGCATGTTGGTGGTATTTGATGATCTGCACCAAGTTCAAATGTCAGAGGCTGTCCTAAGGAAGTTCTTACAAGGGCAGGGCACCATAGCCTCGTATGCTACACAATTCTGCTGCCTCACCACTGATACAGACAGGAACAAGGTGACACACGTGCCAGTTCCCATGGGGTCTTCAAGAAGAAGTTAAAGATGAATTAATCCAGGTAGAGATGCCCATGAGTCTGGATGCCCTCATGGATCTCGTCATCCATATAGACAATTGGTTACAGAAACAAAGGGAGGAAAAAATGGGGTTCTTGCAATCCTCCAATCCAGGTTCACAACTACCTCCCATTGAGCCAATGCAGCTGGATGTGGACTGTCAATGGATCACCTCTGTAGAAAAGTAATGATAACACCAGTGCCATCTCTGCTTCTACTGTGATGAGTCAGGTCACTTTATCTCTGTCTGCCTCATAGGAATGCCAAGGAATCAGGGACAAGAGCTCCCCCACACTTCAGTCTTGTCTGGAACACATCTGGAACCCCACTTGCATGTGCCAGTCCAGTTGCACATACTTGGGGTGTCCCTGCAAAATCCTGTCCTCCCAGCCCTCAACAACTCAGGAGCAGCTGACTGCTTCATTGATGCAGCGGCAGCCCAGATCCTGCAGATTCCCCTACAATGCAAGGCCACTCCTGACCTTATAGAGACTATTGACAGTTCCCCCTTTTGTCTTCTGGTCCAGCCACAGAGAAAACAACTTCCCTGGAGGCTGTGACTGAGGGGTACTGAAAAATATTACACGTTGGTGTGATCCATTCTCCATGTTTTCCCCTGATCCTTGGTATCTCCTTGCTGTCCCTCCACAATCTGCTCATCTGGTGACAAGCACAGGAAGTCTGTTTTCCATCACAGTTTTGTAGACAGTACTGTTGGGGACCAGTAGCTCCAGTCCCAGCATCCGAACCTGGAGTGGCTCAGATTGGGGTGGCTATCCAGGCAGAACCTTTCACTGAAGCAACAACTGAACTCCACTCAAAATACCAAGACTACACTGATGTTTTTGAAAAGAATGAGGAAACTCTACCTCTGTATGGGGACTATGACTACCCAATTGAACTGCAGCCAGGAGCAAAAATACCGTTCAGATGAATTTATGTAATGTCAGAACCTGAGCTGAGAGCACTCTGAGTACCTTCAGGAGAACCTGGCTTGAGGGTGTATCCACAAGACAATGTCACTGGCTGATGCACCAGTACTTTTTGTCAAGAAGAAAGACGATCTCTGACTTTACAGTTATCTGACTCAGTGCACAGTAATCAATATCAGGAATCATTACACACTACCCCTATTTCCTGAGTTGCTGGATAGCATGGGGGGTGCCTGTATGTTTACTAAGTTGGCCCTCCAGGGGCATACAACCTCATGCAATTCAGGGAGGGGGATGAGTGGAAGACCGCCTTCCGAAGCCGGTATGGCCACTATGAATATCTCGTAATGCCTTTCAGGTTGACCAATGCCCCAGTCACCTTCAAACATTTTATAAATGATGTGGTCCAAGATGTGGTCCTAACAGTCTACCTAGATGACATACTGATCTGCTCTGGCTGACCGAAATAGCATACCACTCATGTCTCACACAGTCCTGGAACGCTTACAGCAGCATGGCCTTTATGCCAAACTTGAGAAGTGTGCCTTGGATCAGACCTCCAGAGAGTTCTTGGGCTTCATCTTATCCCCAAAAGGGATCCAGATGGACCCATGCAAGCTCCAAGATATCCAAGATTGGCTGACTCCACACACAGTATATGTCCTGCAATGCCTCCTGGAGTTCACCAATTATTATCAACTATTTATCCTGATATTTTTCAAAACAAATTGATCCCCCTCACCACTCTCCTCCAGAAAAATGCCCAGTTCCATTGGTCTCCTAAGGCCCAGCATGCCTTCAATCAGCTGAAACTCATCTTTACTACATCACCCATACTGTCTCATCCAGCTGTCTCACAAGCCTTCATTGTAGAAGCTGACATCTCCAGTACAATGATCAGCTCTCTGAAGATTCACCTAGGGTTTCATGTATAACTTTTGAAACCCTACACAGAAAACCCTTTTCCTCACAGGACCCAGACACCTCCTACACCAGTACAGGTACAGGACCACCTGATTCATAAAATCCTGGATTCTAAATATAAACGTGGCAGGCTCTGGTATCTTGTTGAGTGGGAGAGATATGGTCCTGAGGAGCGCACTTGGGTACCTGTGGAAAAGATACATGCCCTGCCACAAGCATTCTGGAGGAATCACCCTGAAAAACCTGGCTCCATGTCACCCTGAGGGTGCCGCTTGCGGAGGGGGTGATGTCAGGAACCTCAGGTCTTGAACGCTGGTCTCCAAGGCTCTTCAGCACTAGTAAGTTCCAACCTGCCAAGCCAGTGACCAGCTAACAGTTGCCAGAACAGGAGCTGAAATCTGACACAGGACTCCAGTCCTAGAATCTGACTTACGGAATGCTGGAGGTCCTGATTGGTTCACAGCTTCTACTTAAATCTAGCACAGGAACAGGAAGTTGTCCATGCAACTGGGTTCTCCCTGCCTAGGCCTGCTTCCCTTGCAATACCTGATCCTACTGTCTGCTGCTGATCTCCTGGTATCATGACCCTGCCTACCTCCTAACATCTGACTCGGTTTTGCCCTCTGATCTGCCTCACACTCTGACCTCCTGGTATCTGACCCAGCTTGATTCCTGACCCCCTTTTCTGACCACCCATGCCCTGATCATGACATCCTGTTTATAAACAGACAAACAAACTCACAGGAATGTTATGAGGCATAATCCAACTCTGTTTCAAGATGCAGCATTTCAGATGTCATTAACAAAGTCACATAGCAGAATTAAATCTGATTGCAAAGTCACCCATAGAGTAACAACTGAGCATAATCATGGATGAGAACTACCTCTGAAAAAGCAAGGACTGGTTTGCAAACAAATGCAATCATTTTGTTCCTGTTCAGCTGAGTACCTTCCCACTCCTCACTGTCTCCCTGAATCTCCAATAGCCCCTGATTGCCCCTGCAATGATCTTCCAATGGGACTGTATTCCAAGACTGTACTAATGCTGCCATCTTTTTGGATGCTATGCATGTAACTCCTTCCAGAAATCAAATAATTATTGTTCAATGCTAATTACAAGCAGTATGTGACAGCATGTACCAGCCCCGCACTGGGCCAGGGGCTGAACAAACATTGTGGGCTCAGGAGGCCATACCCCCTCTTCCCTGCTGCACATGCTCCAAGTGGAGAACTCAGATAAAAGGAGGCAGCCCAGGCCAGTCGGGGCTGAGGAGGGGTGGGAGGAGGACGATGGAGGGAGGGAGCACACTGCTGGCTCCTGCAGAGGTATCTGCAGCACCCCTGGCAGTAAAGCCCAGGGACCTGGACTACCTGCCGGCTGCGGAGACCGCTGTGGAAGCCGAGCTGCCATCTGCTGAGGAAGCTGCCTGAACTACGCCCCATCCCAGAGAGACATGAGGCCTATAGACTGATTGTTCACTTGCCTTGCCCCACCCAGGGGCTGCAGCCTGTTTGCTGCTTCACCCTGACCATGGGGCTAACTCCTCAGACTGTTTTATTGTTTGCTGCCCCAGCCAGAAGGCTGCAGGGCTATAGACTGCTTGTTTACTTTGCTCCATCCAGGGGCTGCAGCCTGCTTGTTGCTTTGGCCTGGCCAGGGGGCTGCAGAGCTACAGACTGTCACTTACCTCACCCTGCCCTGGGGCTGCAGCCTAATTGCTGCTAATAACTATCGCCTGCCCCACCAGGAGGCTGTGGGGCAACAGATTGTTTGGTGGTTTTGCCACCCAGAATACACAGATTACCCATTTAGGTGACCCTGTCCAGGGGCCGCGTCACAGTTAGCAGAAATCACCCGCTAATTCCAAGGACTGAGTGGTGGAGCGGGCCATCCCATACTGGACTGACGGGGGCGCCCCAGCTCGACCAGCAAGGCCCTGCCCGTCACACGTGGTGGAGCATATGGGTAGTGGTCAGGTCCTGATAAGAAGACTAATCTGAGGAGAGCTACGTGTGAGAATCCCACAGACAACATGGACATAGACAAGATATTAAAATGGATGCTAGAAAGCCAACAGCAGCAGGCTACCCAGCAACAACAAGCCCAGCTACTATAGCAAATGGCTGCCCAACAACAACAACAGCTGGCCCAACACCAAGAGCAGCAGCAGCAGCAGCTAATTAGGGAGCTAGCCGCACAACACCAATCCCAGCAAGAATGGCTAGTTCAGCAGATGGAGGCACTCCTGCAGCCGCAGGGACCACCCAGACCTTTCGGGGTGAGCTAAGGCTCGGAGAACACCCTTACTGGGTTACAGGTGAGGCTGGCCAAAATGGGACCCAGGGAGGACCCCGACGCCTCTTTGGTCATGTTCAAATGGCTTGCCATGGTGTCCCACTGGTCTCCAGAACACTGGGCTACTCTAGTGGCCCCATAGCTAACCGGACCCACACAGACAGCCTACCAGAACTTAGACCCTACAGAAGCCCTTGACTACGCCAAAGTGAAGGCTGCCATCTTAGACCAAACCAGGGTGAGCCCCAGAATATTCCATCAGCGGTTTCAATGGGAGAGGTATTCCCCAGGAGCATGACCTCGGGCAGTGGTTCAGCAACTCCAGGATTACTGCTGGAGTTGGTGGGAATCCGAGAAGTTGGCACTCAAGCGGCAGAGGCTATCGTACTGGAGCAGTTTACGCAGACCCTCCCCCTAGGGGGGAAGGAATGGGTTCACCAGCCAAGGCCTCTCACTGAGACCTTGATGGAAGATTACTTGGCCGCAGAAGGGCCCTGGCCCTGGCCTAAACCAAGGAGCCCCGGGGACCGCAGGAGGGACCCAAGTGAAAAACTGCCCAAATCAGAGGAAGAAGGACCTCAGAGTAGGCTAGGCCTATGAGGGTCAACTTCCCACCCAGGTGTTACGCGGAGACCTAGCGGGCGACCCTGCAAGGAAGAGATCCCTACCTGGGGGGTCTGTGCCAATGCCGCTGAACTCAGAAGGAGATGTATTGAAAGGTCAATGTTATGAGTGCAGCCAGGAGGGACACTTCAAATGTGACTGCCCTTTCATGGACTGTAATTATGGCCAGGTCTGGGTAGCAGGTTCTCAGGCCTGGCAAAGAAGCTCACTGAAACTGATAGTCGCTATGTAGATCAGTGGCACTCTAGTAGCCAATCTTATTGACTCAGGTTGAAGCCAAACCCTCATACAGGCTGATATTGTGAAGTCACTAGACCGGACAGAGGCCCCTATATACCTCCAGTGCATCCACGGGGATGTACAACCCTACCCCGCCACCAAGGTGAAACTGAAGGTGGATGGGCACGATGAGACATGCTGGGTTGGCCTGGCCAAAAAACTAGCGTACCCCGCAGTTCTCGGTCATGACTGGTGCTGGTTTGGGGAGGTCATGCGAGAATGGGGGAACTGGCCACTGGTGGAAACAAAGCAAAGACCATGGGCAAGGGGACTCCTGGTTCCATTTTATGAAAGACACTAATGTCAGGATTATGAGATAGTACCTTGCCCTCCAACCCTACAATTTTGAGGTACTTCACCGCCCGGGCCGAACCCATGCAAATGTGGACTTCTTTTCCCAGGTAGGAGGTGAGGGGGGACCGCCATCCAGTCCGGACTTGAGGAGGAGAGGGTGTGATGGGTGTACCAGCCCTGCACTTTGCTGCTAGGGGCAGACCAATCATTGTAAGCCCAGGAGGCCACACCCCCTCTTCTCTGCTGCACGTGCTCCAAGTGAAGAACAGATAAAAGGAGGCAGCCCAGGCCAGTCGGGGGAGTGGGGGAGCTGGAAGAAGGTTATCAGGGAATGGAAGCAAAATAAAGTCAAGGGAAGAAAATAACCCATATGTGGGGGAGGGGACACTGTGGATGGAAAACCATATTAAATGAGCTCAGAGAAAAGTAGACAGAAGCGGGAGTGAGGGGGAAATGCAAACTTGAAGGGAAACAGTCATAACAAAACTAGTTGAGGGGAAAGAGATGAAGAGGGTGGAGTTAAATAAACAGCAGCGCTTTAAAGTTTGACAGATTTTTTAGGAAGCATAGAGAACAAGAGGGAAAGGAAAAGAGAGGAAAAAACCAGGTGTGCTAAAAAACGGTGACTTGAATCCGTTGTCAGCAGCAAGTGTTTGTGAGTGGGGGGGTTGGAGTGGAATGTAGTGTCCTTTCTAGCCAGATTTGGTCTAGCATACCATTGCAGCAGCGTAGTTGCTAGGGGATTTGGACTAGATCCAGTTACTGTAAATAGGCAACAATCTGATATGAGCAGGAGCTCATTTTATATCTAACGTTTCATGAGCTCAGCAACTTTCTCTATGGTATGATCTAAGAGTTCCCACCTCCAGAAAATAATCCAGCCGGTGACTCTGTATTATCTATGAAGCCTGTGCAATATATCTGGCTTTGCAGGGAGATGAGTCAGTAACTGATGGGGAAACTGAAGAGCTTGCCTATTAGGTGATGATTTTAATATTTAGAGTCCCCTCATTTGACCTGGAAAGCTTGAGGTGAAACAGAACTGATTTTTCTCTCTCATGAATACAGCAATATTCCTAGCAACCAGTTTTGCAGCAATTGTGTCAAAAAAAGATTTAAATAATTAATATTGTAGTACTATGTAGACTGTGGTAATGCTGACAGTGTGCTATAAGCACTTTCCAAACATACAGGAGTTTGGGTGTGTGAGAGGGTTCTGGGGTGTGAGCTCCCAGTGGTGCTTACTTCAGGCAGCTCCCAGAAGTGACTGGCATTTCCCTCCGGCTCCTAGGCGGAGGTGTGGCCCAGGCGGCTCTTTGTGCTGCCCCCATTCCTGGCCAATGGGCGCTGCAGAGCTGGTGCTTGGGGTGGGAGCAGCATGTGGAGCCCCTATGGCCACACCTCCACCTAGGAGCTGGAGGGAAATGCTGGTCACTTCCAGGAGCTGCACAGAGCCAGGACAGGCAGGGAGCCTGTCTTAGCCCGGCTGCGCCACCAACTGGACTTTTAATGGCTCAGTCAGCAGGGGTCAGACCCTCAGAACTTGGCTTAACAGTGTCTGTGTAAGATAGTCATGCTGCTGTGACTAAACGGAAACTCAGGCCCTATAGGGTGTAGACAGCAGTAGTAGCGTCTGCCAGGCAAGCTGGAGAGAAGCACAGGGTTGGCTTTTTAGCAATGGAAGCTGTGTGATGTCTTTTGTTACCTGGAAGCCTCTTACACAAATATAAAATGGAATGGTAAGGATTAAGTATGCTTTTAAATCATCAAATAGCACTTAGTGAATGTGCACTAACTACCCTAAGAATTAATAACTGAGGGCCAACTATTCAAACAGTAAAGCTGACTTGTGCCTGCATAAGATACATATGAACATGTACATTCACATGCAGGTGAAACTATCCATGTGAATAAGCAATTCCAACTTAGCACACAAATAATGATTTTGCATGTGCAAATGCCAGTGTATACAACTTGTAGGTGGAAGGAAGTGCATGTGGTGGCACTTGCACATGCAAACTCCACATTTTTGTGTTCAGCTGAATACTTGTACCCACATTTTTGTTTGTGTTTGTGTGTGCCTGCAAACACAACCAGCCACTATGATTTGAATGTTTTGGAAAATGGACACAAATCAGAAAATGTGTTAAGATCCACACTATTTGAAATATATTCTTAACTAGGCATTTAGGGCCAATTTAGCAAAAAGGTAATTTATGATGTTTCTGAATGTTCTAATTTCTGAACATTGTCCAGTTCAAAACATCAGTTCAGCCAGTGGTTACAGCTCTGTAGATTAGCATCCTGCTCACAAGCTCCTATCTGGCTATACAGAGAGAAGGTAAGTCAAAAACCCAGTGAGAATGACAAAAAGCAGAGGAAGATGCTAATGCAAGTACAGGTCTGAGAAACAACAAAATTGAAATTAACTAGGCAAATTCCAATTTCTGGATTCAAACAAAATGAAAAAAAAAGAAGCAAAAACTAAATGCAAGTGTGTAAAGTAATTATCAGAGTTATCTAATGACGTAATATTACTCAAGAGTGCTGTGTGCATTTGCATTTAGTATATGAACATTTGGCTTGTCAGTGATTGCTACTTGTTGCCTTGAAATGTGACGTTCTAACCATATTCTCTTTTTTTGGAAGATTTTTCTACAAAGCCTATGCTCCCTTCAGGATTCTGATAATTTATTTCATCATAAACTGTCGATGATGGAATGTCTTGCTGATTTGGCCCTTCATTTGGCAAGCAGCCTGCCATGTATGTCTTTAATTTAGGAAGGAAGGAAGGAAGGAAGGAAAAACACGGGGCTCTCTGTCACATACTACAGTAAGGTAATTTCTAAAACCTTCTCTGATTTAACCTCTTCAACCTTTGCCACTATGCAGAGTCCTGATAATCAGAGGACTCTCACTGCCGAGGAGAAAGCAGCTTCTGAAATACAGGTGACAAGAGCTCTTTAAGAAGTACCATTGCTGCGCTCTATACCAAATAATGGCATATGATATTGTACAGTCCCTACTGAATGTTTCCAATTAAATGCAGTTGACTTGAATTTGGCCCTGCAGCAATATAGTATAATAGTCCATGGGAAGCTTTTCCTAATTGTTAAAAATAACACACTTAGCTGCATGCTAGAGCACTTCCAGAATTAAAACACATTAAACTTCATGTCCTAAAATGCCAGAAAAGGAAAGCTGACCAGTAGCAGGAATTTAATAACATTAAAGTAAAATGGTACCTTTGAGAGATCTCATTGCATTGCAAAATCTGTGAAGAAAGAGACCTTAGAAACCAAGTATAGTAAATACTGTTGGAAAAGAAGAACTTGCATTGTAGACTGAGAATCAGTGCCAACAGCTTATTGTACAGCAGCTAAATCTGATGTTGATTTTCTATTTCAGGGGAAATGCTGGATCTAATTTCTTTAACCCTTTTAAGGCTAACACAAGGACTTCTAGAACTGTAAATGCTCCTCCCCTTCTCAGCTTTCATTTCCTAAAGTCTGATTCTGCTCCCACTAAAATCAGTGGCCAAACCCTCATTGATTTCGCTGGGAGCAGCAAAAGCAAGCCTCCCAGCACTCATTCTCTTTGCATTAAATTTGACCCTAATGGAGGTGTTATGAGCTTTCTCGTAGCTACTTGAATTTACCCATCAAGTTATAAACTGCAGAAATTTAAGATTTTAAAATGGACAATTATGGAGCAGGCCACCCTGTCTAAAGAGCATTTAAATTTAGAGGCATCATCCCTATGGATAGCACAGGACATTAATTAGCTCCAATATGTGACTTGTTACATTTAGTTTTTTCTTTATGTTGCACCATATTCAGTTTGTGTACATACTTGGCATTATGCCATGATATTAACTGCAACATACCACATGGAGCTCCATGTTTCTTCAGGAGTACTGGAGCACTGATTCTATCTAAAATAATCTCCTCTCCATCCTGGGTCTAGGCATAATTGGCCATTAATTATGAAGTTTCAGTTTTAAATGAGAATGTGCTGGCTTCTGTTGATTGGTCACCACTTTAGCGTTGCTTACCAATAAGTTTTCTCTATCGCCATTTATTTTTGAGGGCATATTTTTTATGGAAAGTGCTGACATGCATATTTACCGTAGGAGTTGGTATGGGCTATCTTAGATGAATGCACATTTTAGAAAAATAACTAATTTTAGAAAGACAGTAAATATCATCCACCAGACAGACCATAAATGGCGCCTTTGGGGCTGTGTTCTGTTTGTATAAAGCCTTCATAATTTAGGGACCTGATAGACTGTGACTGCAGTATGTAGTAAGGATATATATGGAAAAAACTTTAATTTCTTTTGATCAAAAGTTTCCCTGCTCAGGGCCACCCGGGGGTGGGCGGGCGAGCGGCAAGTGGGGCAATTTGCCCCGGGCCCCGCAGGGGCCCCGCAAGCCCTGGCCCAGCTACGGTCCGGGTCTTCGGCTGGCATTTCGGCGGCGGTGGGCCCTTCAGTGCTGCCGAAGACGCAGAGTTACTGAAGGGCCCCCCGCCGCCGAAATGCCACCGAAGACCCGGACCGCCACCAGGTGAGTACAAGCGCCACAGCTCCCCCACTTTGCCCCAGGCCCCCTGAATCCTCTGGGCGGCCCTGTCCCCACTAGCACAATGGTTTATTTTTGTTTTTAATTAAAGTGACTCAACAGTTGTAATGGAAAAAAATTAATAAACCTTAAACCAGAACTGTTGCCCACACAATTCTTTTAAAATCACATGCTATTTTTAATTATACCTCTGAAAAGATTTCTAAAGCCCCAGATCCTGCAGTTGGAACCATCTAGACAGAACTTTTTGCCTTGTAGTACCCCCATTGACTTCAATGGGTCTTTGCACAGGCGTAAGGATCCAAGTGCCGAATGGAGCCCTTGTATTGTAAGCTTTATGGAACAGGATCATGTATTGTGATGTTGACTAGAGAGCACTGGATCCCAATCCTGACTGGGACCTTTAGGTGCTACTGGAATATAAATGTAATTAACAACAACAGAGAAAGATATTTTATCTGCACAGATTTGAAAGAAGTTTTGTAACTTAGAAATGGCCAGATGGATTTTTCTCAAGTTTTGTTTGGAAAAAATTATTTTTGGGCGTAGACCTCATATACCTCCTTTTAGCCTGTAATAGATTATTATCCCTGGAAACACTCTCCTCTACCTGGAGTCTAATTACAGTTTGGGGCTATTTTCAGATGTTTTTACTCCAGAGGTATAATTAAATGTTAGCTCCACGCACAGTGCTGTATATGCAAGAAAACCATCCAGCTGAAAATATCCATCCATTTCATTTGCAATTTACAATGGGGTTGAATAAAAGTGCTGGGTAGGTTCTTAGAATTATTTCTGATCATCTGTATCCAATGGCTGTCCTTTTCTGATCAGAACCACTTTCTCCATCCCTGAGCAAATTCAAAAGCAGTCTATCAGAAATGGGCCACTGGCTAAATTTTCAAGATCTCTAGCTGCACACTAGTAGCTAGCAAAAATTGCACCAACCTTCCCAATGATAATGAGGCCAGATTCCCAAAACAAAAGTATTATCTATCTGACATTTCCTGCCTTGATGCAGAAAGCAAGAACTGAGTTGGCCAAAACATTGCTAATGAGGAGATACTTTGCCAAGATGCCATGTCATATTAGGATGGCAGAGCTTTATACACCATTGCATTACTGTACTTTGTTTTTTCAAGCCCAAGTCCAATTTACTGAAATGAAAGCAATTTATATAAAATGCCAAGACTAAATATAAACAGTAGCTGCTGAAAGTTCTGGTTGCCCAAATACTGTTGCTGTATTTAGCGCTTGTGACTGAGAGTGTGGGAAAGGGCAGATATTCTGGAATGCTTTATAAATTTGCATGATGGGACAAATAATCTCTGACTGAGCTACAATATGATCAGATAAGTCACAGAGGCATATGCAATGCTCTGTGTTTTCTTCATTGGAGTTATGCTGATTTACACCAGCTGGTGATCTGTCTTTAATATTTGAGGAGTCATTAAACTAAATGAGGGCTTGTCTATACTGGCAATTTACAGCGCTGCACTTTTCTCGCTCAGGTGCGAAAAAAACACCCTCCTGAGCACTGGTAGCTATGCCCCTTGTGGAGGTGGGTTTTTTAGAGCTCTGAGAGCGCTCTCTCCCAGCGCTGCGCCGCGACCACATAAGCTACGTTAAAGCACTGCCAAGGCAGAGCTTTAGCGTTGCCAGTGTAGACTAGCTCTGAGTCTTTTTATTTAACCTCCCTCCCCCCCACACACACACACGCATACACACACATGCAGCCCAAGAATGCATTCCTGTTTGTTTGGGGGTTTTTTTGTCTGTTTGTTTTGCCCATATACTAGGCCTTTATTTTACTATCAGTTTTGTTGCTGCACTATTTGTTGTTACTCTGTGGCTAGAACAATGAAGACAAAAGCTGCTTTTTCTCTGTAATTGTTTTCTTACATATATTTCCTAAGAGAATGAATTATTTGCCTGGGTTCATCTGAGTCAGTGGGTAAAATGGTGAATTCTTTGGGTAACTGCCAGAGGGAAGTTTCACAAGGAGATGTTTAGGTTAGCAGGAAGGAAATGCTACAAAATGAACCTCACTGAGTTTTCCGACCTCTCTGGCCATTCCCTGGGTTTCTCTAGGTAGATGATGATGCAGTATAGCCCACAATTGGACCTTGAGATCAATCCATCCTTTTCAATTCTTTCTTTCCTTTTTACATACACTTTGCCCCCTGTCCTGTGGCAAGTGTCCTGAGAGTGGCTCAAGCGCTAGAGTAGAAAATATGGACATGATTGCAGTTAGATCTACATTATGATGCTTCTCCCCTTAATTTGCAAAAATCCAAAATATTATTGTTCATCAATTTTTAAGGCCAGAAGGGGCCACTATGATCATCAGACTTCCTGTCTGATTAGTATGACTTGGGTGAAATTTCATTTATAGGTTTCATTGCAGTGTTGGTTGAACATGAATTAGTGAAGGTGGATAAAGGTAAATCCATGTAAACAGATAGGTAAAGTGTCTATCTACTAAGCTATAAAACTAAAGGGCCAAATCATGAGGTTTCAATGTGATCATTTCTACTCATTCCAACAAGAGTTTTGTCTCATTATCCAGTATTAATAAATAATTGTAAGGAATATTTTAGTTCATCTCCTCAGCTATTTACTTATACCTCTGGCAGGCTTTCCTACAGCACTTATCACTGTGATGTCTAATTCTGAAAAGGCCATTTAGTTCCACAAAGCATTATCTAAAATGGATTTCCCAGTGAATTCTGCTCTTCAGATTTCCAAGGCTCCAGGAATCTTTTCTAACATTATGTGTGTGTTGGCACCTCTTCTGTCAGGACAGGAAGGCTTTGGCACACTTTTCTGGTATGTTATGAAAACAGCCAGGTTTTGGCTTAACCTTATCACCTCCAGTAGCTCGTTCCAAAGTCAAGTGCCCTTAATTGAAAATGTTTAGATCTAGACTGTGTAATCCTAGTGCATGTTAGTGAGCACAAAGGACTACTTGTGTGAATTGATCCTCACCATTGTGTCAGAACCTTCATACTAGGCCTTCTCAGTGGCTCTGTCCCAAAGAGTGTAGGTGTCTAGGAGTCATGTGGATAGAAATGAGGTGGTCCCTATTGTAGCTGGTCCTGACTCACTGATGCCTTTGTAGAGTAAAATCAAGGTCTTAAATTCAGCACAAAGAAAGTATTTTGTATCTTTTCACTCTAGGAATAGGAATTCGTAGTTGGACATCGATAGCATCTCTGAATAGTTGAATCCTTTTCCTTAGCATTAGAACAAGTAGAGCACAGAATGTTTTGGTTTGTTTTTGCTTTTTCTTAATGAGCAGCTATGGCAAGGAAAACACTCTCACTGAGCATTATCACCACAGGGATGGTTCCCAGAGGCATACAGGATGCCTTAGTACAGACATACATTCTGGCTATCTGGGCACACTGGTTGAGTGCAAACCAACGGCATTCCCTACTGCACTTTTCCTAAGGGTGTACTGTGTGCTCCACCTTCCATTGACCCTTGTTCAGTCACTTGTAAAGAAGGGAGAAGGGCCTAGAGCCCACCCCCTTTTAGAGGGGCTAGCACCAGAAGCAGATCCATGAGTCCTGCTCACTTGTGCTCTGAGTGTGCAAATGCTAGGATTGTAGCTCCCTCTCGTGCAGATGTGCACAGGAGAGCTCCTTGTGCTATTGCCCTGCCATTTTACACCCACAACCTGGTCCCATCTGTTTAACATTTAGGTCCCAATTATGAGCTATTTGCAAGCCCCTCTGTCTCTCTCTTTTGTGCTGTAAAGGGACCTGAAAGCAACTAAATTCCCCCCAGCTGGGAATTCCCCCAACGCCATAGGGCTGGCACAATGACTTTAGGCTCTCCCCCTTGCTGGAGCAGGGGTATGTCCAGAGCAATGCTTAGAGACCAGATGTGTTTGTAAAAGGAGGTATGTCCAGAGCACTCTGCCCCCTGACTAGTCTGTACCTGCACAGCAGTCGACAGGGGGAAACTGCCCTAAGCTGGAGCAGTCTCTGCTCTGCTCTAATTTATACCAGGGGCCAGACCCAGAGTTCAGAGGTGCAAAGCCAACTTAAAGTCACATTTGATCCCCACCTGCCAAGATAGTGCAGCTCAAAACCAGGGCCTCTGCCCTATGTCACAGTTCTACTCCACTGCAACATTAAAAAGATTTAAAATTACATCAAACTTCTAGGCATTTAAAAGACAATGATGATATTAAATGAGATTGAAATGGAGCAGTGTTTTATAAAGTGCTCATGTTGTTGACAGACTTTCTTTTTGCAGGATCCCCTTGGAAACATGATAATTATGTCCCAGGGGCTGTACCTAGTCAAATGAATTATAATTACATAGCTATAAAAGCATTAGTGAGATCAGAATAGCCCCATGACTGGTACTTATTCCATGTTAGGGAAATATATTTGTGGTAGCTTGAGTACAGTCATAACAATGCATTTATTTTACTTCTGACAAAAGCTTAATGGGCTTTTAAACTTTAACATGAATACTCCCAGGCTTAGGACTAACAGACAAGAATACTAATGAGTGCATGCTACAACTCTTAAAGTTTGGTGCTTTAAACCAAAGCTGCCTGATCATTTCTAGCCACACAATACCAGAAATGTATACTGGCGTGAGTGGCTTTGGCTTTGGATACTGGTTCGCTGCCCTCGACATGAAAGACACGTAGGAAATTCAGAAATAAAACTCCCACAGCAACATTAGTTGTGCTCCCTGGTAAGTATGTACGGTCTCTCATTGCAGGATCACATTCTGCTATGTACAATGTGGCATACTTTGGGGGAATGTTGAAGAGTTCTGTGATCTGTTATGGGGCGGGAAGGGGGGGAATAAAGGTATGTCTCTGTCAACAAATGGTCCTTACCACCTTGTACAAATGAAACACAAATTATATTGTGATTACATTATTGAAATTAAGTATATGGACATTAGCTGTCTTTTCTAATACACAAATACATTATGGGTTTTTTACCATTGCATTAAGGATAAATAAAACCATTTCTTTTCTGAGCACATACACCTCTGCACATTACGCATTGAGTCCCATCTATCTGCTGTTGTCTTGAGGAGATGCTGGAAGGCTGTTATTCTTTGGTGTTTTCTGGGGCATCTGATAGTCTTGCTACCTCTTCTGCCATTGAAGGAAAGGGAGGTCATTCCATGTACTTGCCAACAGTCTCAAACTGAAGTCAAGGGCAGCTGGTGGGTGCTTGGCCCTTCTCAAAATCAGGTCACTTATTCAATTTCCAAATGCTGCAAACACTCATACCATGCTTAACTCTACTGCTGTGAGCAGTCTCTCTGAACTCAATGAAATTACTCACAGTAGTAAAAGTAAGCATCCATGTAAGTCTTTGCAGGATCAGAGTACAAATATGGATTTAGGAGCCTAACTTTTGGCTCCCATTTTTAACTATTTTTGCCATATTGTATATAACTTTCTCTGCCTACAGAGAGGCTACTGTACAATAGTCATGTTGACCCAGATCCTCATATGTATTTATGCACATTAAATAGAATGTGCATAAAGTCTTCATTCTGTCTAACACTAATAAGTATATTAAAAGATTATCTATCTGACCATTGCTTTAACTTACAAAGTGCTGCTAATGACAATATGTCTTTGCTGTAAAATGTTAAATAGTCCTGTGCATTAAAGTACTAACCTATCACCTCTGGTTAAGAAATGCATTTCAGGCCATAAGTGAAATGAGTTTCTTGGTCTCACCCTAGGCCCTTCTTGCTCTTCGTCCATGTACAGGACACTGCATCATTGCTGGTGAAGGGTAGCTGGAGATGGGGAGGGCAGTTAAAGTCAGGACTGAAATGTTTTGGCACAGTTGTGAAGGAAAGATTGCATTGCACCTAGCTATAATTCACTTCTTTGTGCCTCAGTTTCCCAATCTGTAAAAAAGGGGATAATGACACTGACCATCTTTGTAAAGTGCTTTGAAATCTACAGATGGTACCTGATGAGACATCAGCCCCAATCTTACCCAGTTCAAATAAGTATAAAAACAAATCCACTGAGATAAGTAATAGCAGAACATGTGATAGCTGTCAGCGATGGAGACATGGAAAGTAGAAAAGAGGGTTTCATTGCTACAAGTATGGCTACTGATTTATTAGAATGAACTATTTCCTAATGCTCTTTTACTATTTCTAATCACACTAATGCATACTTGAGACTCAAAAGGAAATATCTGTTAAATATAAAACTATGTGAAGGTTATCCACACCACTAAGGAGTGATCTCAAGCCTTCCAGAATATCGTTATTTGCAGTATATAACAGTAACAAGGTGGCAGGTTACGTAACAGGACCCTACATTGAAATACAGGGAGCCACTACTGAGTCATCATAAACTCAGATGCTAAATCCTCTGTAAAGATGTAGTGTAATTACTGTTGATTCATGCTAGCACAGGGGCGGGCAAACTTTTTGGCCTGAGGGCACATCAGGTTTCTGAAATTGTATGGAGGCTGTGCCTCCCCAAACAGCCAGGTGTGGCCCAGCCCCCACCTCCTAGCTGACCCTCACCCCCGCTTCTCGCCCCCTGACGGCCGCTCTGGGACTCCTGCCCCCATCCAACCCCCCCATTCCCTGACAGCCCCCTCCAGAACTCCTGGCCCATCAATCCCTCCCTGTCCCCTGACTGACCACTCCTCTCATTCCTGACTGTCCCCCTGGGATCCCTGCCCCATCCAACCACTCCTTCTCCCTGTCCCCTGACCACCCCTGCCCAACTGCTGCTCCATCTAACCCCCACCCCCTCCACTCAACCCCCCGTTCCCCACCCTCTGACCGCTCTGCCCCCATCCATACCCCCAACCACCACCCCAAACTCCCCTGCCCTCTGTCCAGTCCTCCCTGCTCCCTGCTCCCTTACCACGCTGCCTGGAGCACCGGTGGCTGGCGGCGCTAACACTGCACAGCCCAAAGCACCAGGACAGGCTGCAGCTCTGCAAGAGCCCCGCTGCCCAGAGCATTGCACGGGCGGCAGCGAGCTGAGGTTGCGGGGGAGGGGGAATAGCAGGGGAGGGGCCAGGGGCTAGCCTCCTGGGGAAGTAGCTCAGGGGCCGGGCAGGAGGGTCCCGCGGGCCACATCCAGCCCGCAGGCTGTAGTTTTCCCACCTCTGTGCTAGCAGGTGGAACTTGTTAGCCTCAAATAGGATATAAGGTGTGGAGTGTCCCTCTGGGATACTGGAAACCCAGGGCTGTGTTAGAGGAGGTGCTGTAACAAAGCCCCCAGAATAGCTGGGGGTAGGGGGAAGCTTAGGCTAAATCTGTTTTGTTATTTGAGCTACCTATAAACCCACATCTCTCTTTGGACTATAATCTGGTATCTACACTGTTTGAAGTGGAAGGGAACTCCACATTACAGAATCAAAAAGAGCTCCTGCTACTCCAGAAATAAATTCTGCACTGCATGTAGATTGTATAACATTCTCAGTCAAAAATATTTTTGTAAACCTGCAAGAGCTTGTTGGGGGATGAAGGTTAGCCAAACCACGTTCCCTTCTCTTCAAACCTTCTGTTCTTGTCTGACTAAAGCCATACCGGACTCTCACTGCTGGTCCTTGCTGAATGCAGGGAGCAAAACTGCCTTGGAAGTACTGAGAACAGGTAAAGCTGCTTCTCAGACATGTTTCCAAATCAGCGAAATTGACCATTGGCTCTAAATTCTGTGCCTTACATTGTCTCCTAGAACTGCTCTAAACAGAGCTAGGAGTAAAGTAAAGACATTCCAGAGGAAGCAGATCCTGTCAATTTCAATGGAAAGCTATTGCTATTTCAGTAGCTCAGGCCTCTTGTAGCAGAGAGATGTTTTACTTTACTAGCACTGAGTTAAGGCACAGCCATCACAGCTTCCCCAGCTCTCTCTCCCTTTCCCTTACTGTATTGATTGACAAACCTTTCCCCCATTCTCCTATGTCTGATGTGGGACAGACTCTGTGCTTGGCAATCAGAGTGGGAAGAGAGAAGCTGGATGCGCGTGTTAAATAAAGGACTGTGGACAGCCTCCAGGGACCCTTGTCCACACTCTCATTCTTTACTTTCATGCTGCTTGCCAGTACAGGAGGCAGTCACACACATCCCCAATTTATTATAGGAGATGCTTAATTTAAGCCATTATAGTGTGTGGGAGGGGAGAGAAAATTTGGCCTTGCAGTTTTGAAAGCAAGTGCTCTCTGTCGAACAAAAGCTCAGAGAAGGTGGCTTGAATATAATGGGCCAAATGACACCTGGGCAAATGTCACTGAATTAAAAGAAATTCCCCCAGTGATGGGGGAAAAAAAACATGTTTTACTGGTAGCAATGGCAAACAAGTTGTGTGTGTAGAGAGAGTGAGACTGTGACACAAAAACAGCTGCCCACAGCAATGCCAAGTTTTAATAGCAGGAGGCAGGAATCAAAAATCAAGTTACAAAAAATAAAAAAGGGAAGTAAGGAATAGTTTCAGTAAAGGAATGCAAATGAAGACTACATAAAGTACACTAATGTGCTGTGAAGCTGCTACGGAAAAAGTTGTGACCCAGTGCAAGAAGAAAGTAGACAGAAATCTAAATTAATCCAAGAGATTCATGATTATGTCCATGCTGGATGAAAAACCTATTAAAATTATTTTAATTCTGTGGCAAATGTCCCAGTAACTCCTAACCCACAAGGCACATGCTGATGTATTCCACTGTTCTGTTCACCAAAAACCTAGCCAAAAATAAAAGGAAAGTCTTGGGAGTGTAGTCTGGTCTTGGGTTTGCAGGACAGTCTGTCACATTACTGTCTGAGAAATGCCCGCAGAAGAGGTCTTTTGATAATGTGTCATGAATCTCCTGCTCGTGGTCTATAAAGAAGCTTCTGTTTAATTTTCCAGGGAGTTGTGAATACCGGAAAGGAATACAGCCTGTGTTGTGATTCAGTTCCTGATGCACCAGTTCCAAAGTCTGCTGGCCCCTGGGAGAGGAGAAGAGATCTCACTACTCCTTGTTTGTTTATATAGACCACAGTGTCGATACTGTCTGACATTACCTGAATATGGAGTGTGTATAAAGGTGGAAGGAAGGCCTTCCATGCAAGGTGGACTGCCCTCAGTTCCAGTAAAAGTTTATATGTAATCTGACCTTTCGTGGGGTCCAGGTACCCTGAGCAGTATGGTTGTCCAGGTGAACACCCTACCCCAGAAGGGAGGCATGTTGGCCCTGGGTGGTGGGAGGGCTGAACGGAACTCCCACCATGACCTTTTCTGGGTTTGACTACCAATTTAGAGGAGGGACAACTCTGGCAGGAATGACCACCCTGGAGTTGATGTGGCCCATGCTTGGGCAATAGGTCAAGGGAAGCCAAACCTGCAGCACTACAAGTGGAGTCTGTCAAAAGGAGTCATGTAGGTGCACACAGCCATGGGGGGCTAACAGTGAGAGGCACTTATGCACTGTGGTTTGTGGTCTGCGAGTGATGTGTGAAATCATGGTGCTCAATGCATGAAACCTTTCTGAGGGGAAGAACACTTGCAGAAATTGAGTCCAAACTTGCCCCTATAAACTTTATTGACCTTGTGGGTAACAAAAGGAGACTTTTCTTCATTTATGCAAATACTTAAGGCTGCTAAAAGTTGTATGAGAAACCTTGTCACCGACCTGACCTCCTGACGAGATCAGCCTACCAGGGACCAATCATCCTGACATCTCATCTGGCCTGCTACCACAGAGAAAACCCTTATTTGTAAATTTGTAATTGTAAATACTCTTAATTCTATAGTCACCCCAAAGGGAAGGACTCAATAACAGAAGTGTTCCTGGCCTATCATAAAATGCAGGAAGTTCCTTTGTGATGGATGAATATCCACATGGAAATACGTGTCCTTCACACTGAGAGCTGTAACCACATCCCCTGAGAAAGGGATTGTAGATACCAGCATAATCATCCAGAACTTTAGCTTTCGAATAAAGATATAACTTACCGAAGGTCCAGGATGGGTCTCAACCCTTCATCTTTTTTGGGAATTAGGAAATATGGGGAGTAGAACCCTCTCCCACAGTAATGAGATGAGAGATTCTCTATTGCCCCACAGTGTATGAGGGATTCTGCTTCCCGTTGAAAAATTGCCTTTTGTGAGAGTGATCCCCGAAGCAGGACCTGGAAGGGGTTTTGTGAAGTGGGAAGGCAAGAAACACTATGGAATATCCCTGGTGGACAATTTCCAGAACCCAACTGTCCACAGTGATCTTGTTCCAGTTGTAGGTGAAGAGTGTAAGACAGCCCCCACAGATAACAGAAGACAAGATGGTTGGCATCAGTGGTGGTATGCGGGTCTCGACCAATATGTCAAAAGTGGTTCTTGGTTGGTGGCTAAGAGTGAGTAAAGCCTATGGCAATAGCAGGCCTAGAATTGAGGTCTCTAAATCTTCTGGCGTTTGCGCGTCTGCTCGGCTATGCACTGGTAATAAGGTGCATGAGGAGGGGGTAGCATCAGTCTGTAGGGTTGCTTCTGGTGTCCCCTCCTAGGGGACAGGGTATAAATCCCCAGGGAATGCAGAGTCAGTCTCAAGTCTTAGTGAGTGCAGGGACTCATTAAACAGATTTGACTTGTCAAAAAGGAGGTCCTGGATGCTGCTTTGGCCCTCCCCAAGAAACCTTGACGATTGTAGCCAGGCATTCCTCTTCACAACCAGACCAGGGGCCAAACTTCTGGAAGCCATTTCTGCTGCATCCACTGCAGCCTGGAGGGCTACCTTTGCCACTAGCTTCCCCTCATTGGGCATTGGGCCCTGTCCTCTGTGGGAAGCTTGTCTGTGAAGTCCACAAGCCTCACATAGATATTAAAATCATATTTCACTAATAACGCTTGGTAATTAGGGACACAAAATTGCAGGCCTGCAGAGGAGAAGACCTTCCTCTCCATCTAGTCTCTTTATCTGCCAGGGTGGCCCTTTGATAGCATAACCTAGCCTATTCAGCAGCTGCCTGTACCATCACTGAGTTGGGGGCAGGATGTGAGAATATGAAGTCAGCCCCATTAGCAGGAACAAAATACCATCTCTCACTCTTCTTTTGGTGTAGGGTCACAGGATGCTGGAGTACGCCACACCACTCTGGCTGGTTCTAGTATGGTTCCATTGATGGGTAGAGCCACCTTACTCGGTCCTTGTGGCTGCAAGATGTCTAGGAGCCAGTGTTGAGGATCCTGGACCACCTCTGATGAGATCTATAGGACACTGGCCACTCTTCGTAACAGCTTCTGGTACTGGCGATGATCATCCAGAGGCGAAGGCGAAGAAGGAGTGCCTGCTTCATCTGGGGATGATGAAGAGGCACTCATCAGAACTGTTGGTACCTGCAGATCTAATTCCACCTATTCTTCCTTGTACATCAAAAGACCCAGCTGGCGAGAGGGAGAGGAGTGGTATGACTCTTGAGAAGGGCCTTGACACCTGCCATAAAGATCCCAAGGACCACAATAAGACCAGAAAGGAGAATCGATTGGTGGTGGGGGACTCCAAAGAAATCAGTACCAGTGGTCCCTGGGGGTGTCGTACCCAGTGGAATGGCAAGCCTAACCCCTTGACTGTTTATCAAGGCTCAGCTGCCTCTGCAGAGATACCGCTTTGGCCAGCTCCTCTGAGAAAGGAGATCCCTCAGGAGGACCAGGCCAGAAAGAAGAGGAGACTGCGGATAAGGGAAAAATATATCCTCCAGTGTTGCAAATCTCAGTATACCCTGGCGTCTGTCTGAGTGGTTCCTGCAGTTAAGTTTGATGGATCTAGTGCATTTGCAGTGATAGAAGTGTCTTTAGATGGATGAGGATGTACCAACAATCGGTCCAGACCAGCACTCATAGACAGAAGGGGATAGCATCTATCCTTATCTTGGTACGAGGTGACCGACAGAACTGACAGTTCTTTCTTTTTATGCTTTTTGCCCTCCAGTTGGGGAAATTCATCAGAGTTGCTTCCTCAGGTTCTGCTCGTGACGTCTCACCTGACCTGGACCGGCTCAAGGAGGAAGTGTGTTTCTTATGGACTGTCCTCAATGAGGATATGTCCTTGTGCTCATGGGGAGCACTGGAAGAAGAGTCCTTGGGCTTAAATGTTGAGGGTTTCACTCCAAGGCACATGCTTGGAGGGGCACTGCTAGGCAGTTGAGGCCAACATATGGGAGAGTCTCCCTGGCCCATATCCTTCCTCCCTGGGCTCCCAGCAGAGAAATGCCCTCCTCTGCCCTGCAGCTCCCTTTTTATATGGGTCTGCTTGGTCCTGCTTGGCTGCTCCCTTCAGCCCTTCTCTGATTGGCTGCCTGCTGCACAGCCTCCCTAGGGGTCTATTAACCCCTTAGAGCCCCATATGGGGCAGGTGACCCATCACACTGCCTCATCCAGATAGTACAGGCAACATTGATGTTCATCACAAATGGAAAAGGATCGAGGGCAGGAGATGCAGTTCTTGAATCCTGGAATTCTGGGCATAGCCCCAGAGCTGGGGAGGGGTTCCCAACTGAGCAGAAAGAAAAAGTATATTATATTATAAGCTTTTAAACTACTAATCTAAGAATATATCTGTTTACAAATGTTTTATTTATAGGTTGTACACCAAAAAGGAGGACACAATTCCGACTCAGGCCATGTCATGGTAAGAAGGGTTGACCTACACTGGCTCTTATACCTTTGGTTGGGAGCATGAGGAGAGCTACTGCGCATGTGCAAGTCAATGGACATTGCTTTGAAGAATTTCTGGACTCGGGTCCATGGTACACATGCGTAACCATGTATGGAATACATATAGAGAACATCACTCGAAAAAGAAGGTAACAAATATACTTTCCTTTCTATAATCCTAAATGTAAACACCTGTGATCATTAAAGCACATGTATACATTGGGCAAGCAGGAGATACATTCAGAGCTTTGAAAACACTCGAGGAACAGAGATAGAGCCAGCAAGTCACTGCTGGAGCGGGAGGGCTAATGCCAGGCAGTTTGAACTATTTATGGGAGAATTAGGGTTCTTTTGTTTATTAAGGATTTAGGATTTCTTGTGATATACTCTTGTTATATAACTATGGTTAGTTAACCATATACTGTATGTGACTTTCCTTGATTGTTCCTTTTAGTGACACTAGCATTCCATCCCTTCTGCAAGAGGCTGACAGATATTGGGATATGTCTGTGAATTGTAGTTGTTCTAGGGTAAATTCCTACCTCCCCAAAAGATCCTTCAGCCCAAGAAAAGTGGGTGGTAATTTGAGAATTTAGGCAAAGATAGGAACCCCTCCCCCCACCCCCAGCCCCACACACAGCTGCATAGGCAGAGAACATTTTCCAGTTGCAATTAGTGTAATGAAGAAATGTGATTCTAGCCAACAGATATTACTTTTCTTGCGTTAATATAACATGTGGCAAAGCCAGCACTGCCAGCCAGCTGAAAAAGTCAAAGCTTGCCATTATGAGTCCATCAGAGAGATGCATTTCACAACTGCGAAGTTATAAAACAAATTCAGTGCCACCTTACACTTGCCTCCTGGGATCAGTGCCGGGTTTACAATGGAGCCGAGCCCATGCTCAGAAGGACCCCCAGCCTGCTCTGCTTGCACTGTGCCCTGAGACCCCTCCCACCATTTGCCCCGCCCACCCTTTGCTACTTTCGGCCTTCTCGCCAGCCAGCTGAGGGCTCCTCTCCACCCCCTGGCCTCACCAGCTGGCTTCTTTCTGCCTCCTGGCTGGATCCCTCCGGCTCCAGGCAGTCTCTGCTTCCCACTACCTGTGGGGCCCCACCTGTCTCCCTGAAGCCTGAACAGTCTTGGCCAGTTGGAGGGAGACCGTGGGTGGGGGGCTTGATTGGGCCCCTCCAGGCAAGTGGGTCCTGAGGGAGCCCGGCTAGGGCAGGCCCTGGTCTGGCTGATTGCACCACTCCCGGGGGGCCGGAGCAAATCCCCACCCTGGGACCAGCCCTGGCTGCACTGGTGGCTCAGCCCTGCAGACACAGTTGCCTCCCAGCAGGGACGGTGAGTGCAACCAGGAGGCAGGGCATTAGGGTGTATCTGGAAGGCCAGGGGTGGGGTACTGGGCTGTGAGGGGGTGGGGAAGATCTGTGTGTGCTGGGGCACTAGGAGTGGGGGTGGTGTTGTGCAGGATGCTGTGCATTTGTGGCAGGGTCCGGGGGGGCTCTGGCCATAGCGAATCGGAGGGCTGTTCCAGTGTTGGGTCGGGGGCCCACCCCTGAGGAGAAGGGGCACACTGGTAGCACAGGGCCAGGAGGGCCACTGTGCGTCTGGCAACTGCGGGTTTGTAAATAGTGCCTTCGCACTGGGCTGGGTGGAGCAGGGCTGCCCCTGCCATGCCATGCCCCATTGCCCCTGGCCAACCTCTCACTCCAGGGACCTACCCCCCTGCATCATGCTC
Organism: Mauremys reevesii; assembly: GCF_016161935.1. Lineage (NCBI taxonomy): Eukaryota > Metazoa > Chordata > Testudines > Geoemydidae > Mauremys > Mauremys reevesii. The sequence continues at coordinate 32,196,907 of NC_052629.1, read as the reverse complement.
CTTTGCCCTTATGAGGGCCCACAAATATGTTTGGCACCAAGCCCACAAAAGGGTAATCTGGCCCTGTCTGGGATTGCCTAGGATGTGAGCATTGAACTGGAGTGGACTCTCTACCTGCAAATTGTGACTTTAGTGCAAGGAGAAACACAAAACAACTTTCACAGCATTTTAACCAATTTAGCTGGATGGGATGTGACTCTGATACTGTTGGAAGGATTTTTTTTTTTTTTAACTCAGACCAGTCACTCCTAGGAGCGAACAGAATAAGACTAGCCCATATCCCAACTCAGTCATTGGATCATTGCCAGACCTGAACTTGCTCCAAGCCTGTGTTTGATTATCTGAAATATTTGGAGACGTTTTAGTTACTTCCTGGGTCTAGCCATACCAGAGTCACAAGTGCAGGAATATCATGAGAGACAGGCTATTGCCATGTTATTCCTGCCTAGGAACAGGAGTAGAATGATGGAAATGCCATGAGAATATCAGTTCTTTTTATTTCAAGTTGCCCCGAAAAATTGATTGGTGGGAGCAGTCCTCTGTGAATTGGAGGAGGGAATCTGCTGAAGAACACAGGGAGAAAGGCTGGCTCCCCATCTCTGGAAGAAGAGAAGGGTTAGACCTAGCAGAGAGAGATTTCCGGTGGCATACTTGACTCTGCTCTGTTTTTCTGTTTATTTACTTTTTTCTAACCTAGTACCATGATAGCTGGGTACAGAATTACAAATCAGACATGCCATTTGCAGAATAAAAACTAAAAACAGAAACAACAACAGGAAAACAATCAATAGAATGAACATGACTGGAATCATGCCCTGAAAGTTAATAGATTTGACTTCTGATAGGCTGCCAAAGGGAGCTAATTACAAAACCAGGCCTCATCTATAATGATCTGCAACCAGATACGGAGACTTGTAGATAGTGCACACATTGCCTCTGGCTATTCCTCTGAATGTGTCCTCCTTACAAAAAAAGAGCACTTCCATCTTAGCCAGTGCACAGTGAGTCAGTTTATTTTCACTGCTGCATTTTGTTGGCCGAGGTGACGCTTTTGCTCTAAACAGAAAGGATTTGGGTTTGTGCCTTTCCAGAGTGTGTGTGAGTTTGGTTTTTGTGGTTGTGTTTTTTGCATGAGGTTTTAGGTTTAAGGAGTAGCCCTTTACTTAGGGCAAGAGTATTGGCAAGGAGTTTTTTTGGAATAAAATGGAGAGAGAAGTATGTTATTTATATAAACATCTACTTGAGGATGCAATGGCTTTTCTAAAAGAAGAAGAATGCTTAGCCTAGATAAAGGCAGCCACTGATATTATATGCCACTGTGATTACCAAAATGTTATTTTTTTCTAGACTTTTTAGCTAAAACCAACTTCAGCCTCAGTCAGTTCCTTCAGTCATCAACAAACTGTAGACTAGACAAATAAATTCATGCAGTAGAGACTTCATCCTAGAACACAGACTGTAGTGGCCCACTTTACTGTCTCTTAGCAGGGATAAGTACCATGGGTCTTTAGGAACAACCCACAGCTGCAGTATTTCCAGTAAAAAGGGATTATTCCATGAAACAGTCTATTCTGACTGCATTCAGGATTGGCCTGTGAAATACCCTAAGTAATCCCTTCGTGCTCCTGACCTGCTCCAAGGTCATTGGTAGAAAGTTAGCAGTATGTTGACTGTTCTTTAATGCGCCAAATGGCTGTGCAGTCATCCTAGGAACCTAGTCAGCACATGTTGTGTAGAACAATCATTTGACAAATGCCAGCCAGTTCCTATTCTTCTCTTCCCTTCCATGCTTCAGACCATGGCTTTAATGAACTACTGCCGCTGCTGAGGCAGGAGGGGGTCCAGAGAGATTCTAGCATCTGTTGTATGTGTTCAGAGATGCAGTCAAGTTCTTTGGCACTTTGCTAGATGTCCAGGAGGTTTGACAGAAGATACTGTGGTTGAGAAGAGCTGCTTGGTGTGCCATGAGACTGTTCCTTGGATCAGCTTGCTGGCACTTAGCACCTGCAAACAATTGCACTCCAGTCCCATTGGTTGACACAGGAGGAGGTGATGGCAAGAAGCCAGGCAAGACCATGATTTGATGAGCTTCCCCCCACAGAAATAGTAAGCTCCTATCCACCCTCAGTCAAGCTGGTCTCAGGCCCACCCCAAGCCCATCTTCCATCAGTCACAGCAGTAGGTGCGCCTGGGTACTTTCTGGAGGCACAGAATGCAAAGCTATCAGACTCTTACTCCTGTGCTGAGTTCTTCCATGGTGCCTAGTAATTACTCCTTTGTTTGAGCCAATGTATAAAAAAGGGCAGACTGGCCCAAGGTGACTGTGGTGCTAATCACATCCTGGCTGCTGGGGGGAAATGGCTTATGAGATCCCCTTTTTATAAATGAGACAAGCATTGTACTGGATAGAGTGGCTGTCAGTCAGCAGTTGAGCCAATAGAAAACATCCCTTCCATTCGATCTATATTTGAAGCTCCCTCCTTACTAGGCTGCTGGCAGTCAGTATAGAACAGAGGTCAGCAACCTTTCAGAAGTGGTGTGCCAAGTCTTCATTTATTCACTCTAATTGAAGGTTTCGCGTGCCAGTAATACATTTTAACATTTTTAAAAGGCTTCTTTCTATAAGTCAATAATATATAACTAAACTATTGTTGTATGCAGGGCCACCCAGAGGATTCAGGGGGCCTGGGGCAAAGCAATTTCAAGGGCCCTTTCCATAAAAAAAAGTTGCAATACTATAGAATACTATATTCTCGTGGGGGCCTGGGGCTGGGGATGTTTGAAAAACTGTTGCCAGAGAGTAAGTTATGAGTAGTTCACAGTCACGCTGGAAGGGTATATCGAGTGGGGATATGCAAACACAAAGTACTCCATTTAGGAAAGAATCAGTTGCACACATACAAAAAGGGAAATAACTGCCTAGGAAGGAGCACTGCAGAATGGGATCTGGAGGTCATAATGGATCACAAGTTAAAAGTGAGTCAACAGTGTAACACTGTTGCAAAAAAAGCCAACATCATTCTGGGCTGTATTAGCAGGAGTGTTGTAAGCAGACAAAAGAAGTAATTCTTTTGCTTTACTCCACGCTGATTAGGTCTCAACTGGAGTATCGTGTGCAGTTCTGGGTGCCACATTTCAGGAAAGATGTGGACAAACTGGAGAAAGTCCAGAGCAGAGCAACAAAAATATTAAAGGTCTGGAAAACATAGAAAATCTATGAGGGAAGATTGAAAACATTGGGTTTGTTTAGTCAGGAGGAGAGGAGACATGATAACAGTTTTCAAGTACATAAAAGGTTGTTGCAAAGAAGATGGACAAAAAATGTTCACCTTACCCTCAAAGGATAGGACAAGAAGCAATGAGCTTAAAATTGCAGCAAGTATAAATTGAACATTAGGAAAAAATGCTTAACTGTCAGGGTGGTTAAACACTGGAATAAATTGCCTAGGGAGGTTGTGGAATATCCATCACTGGAGATTTTTAAGAGCAGGTTAGACAAACACCTGTCAGGGATGGTCTGGATAATACTTAACCCTGCCATGAGTGCAGGGGACTGGACTAGATGACCTCTCAAGGTCTCTTCCAGGCCTCTGATTCTATTTGGGGGTCTGAATATCATCTGAACAACAGGATTCCTTAATCTGAGCATCAGCCTATTCCCCAGCTCTAGGTCTCACATTCTTAAACTGCACCAGCATGTGCTCTTAGCTATTTTTTTTCCATGGTGTGCTGACTATGCCCATAGGCACCAACTTCCGCTGTTCCCGGTGGGTGCTCGACCCCACCTCTGCCCCGCCCCATTCCACCCCTTCCCCAAAGTCCCCACCTCCTTCCCCCAAGTGCCCGCCCCTGCTCCACCTCCTCCTCTGAGCGTGCCATGTCCCCACTCCTCCCCTGGAAAGTCCTAAGCGCTGGGAGGTAGGCGGAGGAGCAGGGACACAGCACGCCGGTGGGAGGAGTGGGGGAAACTTGGCTGCCGGTGGGTGCAGAGCACCCACTAATTTTTCCCCATGGGTGCTCCAGCCCTGGAGCACCCACAGAGTCAGCACCTATGACTGTGCTTTTGTGTTGTATAATTATGGCATATACTGTTTTGCAATGTGATGTTGTTGGGGTTTTCAGTGGGAAGTTTTAAATAAATAAAAAATGGACAAAGGAACAGCTTTGTTGCTAGGAGGAAGGTCAAAGAGACCTCTGTTTGTAACACAACGTTCCTGGCCAAACCAGCCACTCTCTTCCGCATATGGTGTTTAGCCCTACATCATAGAATAGAATTTATAAAAATGTAATTGCACTCTGTATCTGAGGTTAAAACTAATCAGCAAAGGGTCTCCTTTAGAATGAAATGACAACCCCTGGATAAACTCAGGCAATGAGGTAGCTCAAATAAACATATTCATCAGCCATGAGCGCCAATGACTGACAAACAGTTAAGAGACTGATGTACTAAGGAACATTGTGGGATCTCTGTTATGGTGTAAGTGGTCCCAATACTTTTTGTGCTAGTTTTATGAGAGTTACTTTGAAATAAGATGACCAATAATCTCAAGTCTGAATGCAGCAAAAGAGCAGTTACAGCGTTGAGCTATATTTTGACTTTTGAAATTGGGGGACAGCACATGAGACTATTTTGGCTATGAAAACCAATCACCTGGGGGCATGTCTTTCACCTGAAATATATTACATGCTCAGCTGACAGACACATGGAGTGGAATCCACAAATCTACTTAGGGTATGTCTACACTAAAAAAAAACAAAAACTGAACACTGAAACAACCCAGCAGTGAGTCTCAGCACCCAGGTCAACTGACCTGAGCTCATGGGGCTCACACTACAGGCCTAAAAATAGCAGTACAGACATTCCTGCTTGAGCCAGAGCCTGGGCTCTGAAACTCAGTGAGGTGGGTGCATAGGTGCTAACTTTCTCCGGCACCTCCCCGCCCCTGGCCCTGCCCTGACTCCACCCCATCCCTGCCCCTGGCCCCACCCTCCTTCCAAACCCATCCCCAAAGTCCCCACCCTAACTCCACCCCTCCCTACTCCTATTGGATCCCTTCCCTAAATCCCCACCCTGGCCCCGCCTCTTCCCCCAGCATGCTGCATTCCCCCTCCCCCACAAATCAGCTGTTTCGCAGCACAAGCATTGGGTGGTAGGGGGGAGAAGCAGGACATGGTGGCATGATCGTGGAGGTGAGCTGGAGCAGGGCCATAGGGAGCTGTCGGTGGGTGCTGAGCACCCACCAATTTTTTTCCTGTGGTTGCTCCAGCCCCAGAGCACCCACAGAGTCGCCACCCATGGGTGGGTGGGTGGGTCTCAGCTCCCAGGCTCCAGCCCAAGTGGGAACATCTACACTGCTATTTCTAGCCCTGGAGCTCAAGCCCAAGGTAGTTGACCCCAGCTCTGAGACTTGCTGGTGGGGGGGATTTTTGCAGCGTTGATGTATGGTGAGTTGCTTGCACCCAGATTCAGAATCCATAAGATTCCTTCAGAACACAGTAGGAGCCTAAAATCCCTCACTGCCTATGTTTTTCAAAGTAACAGTTCCCACCTAAACCCAAGAGTGATTCACAAACTAGGGGAACACAGCTGTGTGGCTGACTAACTTGCCCAAGAGGACCAATCCTGAGTATCCACCTTGTAACTCTTGGCCCAGTAGTTAAGAGTACTCACCTGAGATGTGGGAGTCCTAGCCAATTCCCCCCTGCCTGGGACAGAGGAGAAAGAAGTGGAACTGGGCTCTTCCACCTCTCAGGAGAGTGTTTTAGCCACTGGTCTCTGTGATATTCTGATGTGGGGCTCCCTCAGTCTCTCCTATTGAAGATGTTGCACTGTGGATAAATAAATGGAATGATTGGGCCCAAGAGAGACAATGGGAATAACTCTAGTCCAGAGGGTAGGGCACCCAACTAGAAGGTGTGAAGTGCTACACATGCACAGAATTTTTTGATGAATAACATTTTGTTTAATTATCACTGTTTGAGGGAATGGACTGATCAACTTTCAGGACCACCTTGGAAGGCTCCTTTAAATGAAACTGTGGGTTAGGCTTGCTTCAGCAAGCCAAGGAGCCCATCCCGCTGTGGATTCTGTTTGGCAGACTGCCTTGTCTATGGTCTTAATCCACCCTGCTGCATATTTTGTATAGGTCATGGGTACATCCCAGTGAGCTCTGAGGCCAAAATCAAAACAAACACAGCATCCAGCCTCAGCTCTGGCATAGCGCAGGGAAAGGGAGGATGGTGGACTAAACCGATACTTTTTTGCTGTATAAAGGGGATTGATTTGAAATATTGTTCATGGAGTTCAAGGAAGAAGTGGGGGTGGGGAAACCACATTTTGCTGGTCTTTATGGCAGGGCCCACTTCATTTGTTGTCTTGCATGGTGGACGTCCAAACCTTGCAAGATTGACTTCCACGGGAGCCGACTTAAAGCCCAGTGGTGCAGAGAGTAGATTTACATTTAAAAAAAAAAAATAGGAGCAATCATTTTTTAAACAAAGCAACTTCCGGCTCTGCAGTAGGAATGCAAGCAAACCCTCTCTCCCCATCCCAGGGTGAGAATGTGTTAGCTATCCCTTTAGAAATCCTTGCCCAAGGCTAGATCTAGGGAAAGGAATGTCTCCCTGCCTCAGACCACGAAGCAGCACTTCTACTCTAGCCCCTACTCTGTGTATCTTGCTGGAGAGAAGTAAAGAGCTGATGCACAAGTTAGGCCATGGAAGGGGCAGCGAAGGCTCTCAAATCACCTTGCTGTAACTGTCTCATAACCCTAGTTTCTTACACCACTTGGAGGGAAATTAGTGCCAGATTGTTTTGAGGAGTGAGGGAGTTCTCCTATGCAGCATAACCCATTCTATGGTGCTTTGTTTTCCTCTGCTATTTGTCAGGCCCCAGCTAGGGGAGGGGAGGCTGCTAAAGTATTGTCATTAAGTCAGGCTATAAAGCAGGGGTCTCAAACTCAATTTACCCTACCGCCAGTCCTCAAATCCTCCCAGCGGGCCAATAATGTCAGTCATGCTGCCCAGAGCCTGTCCCCCAAACTCCACCCCCCACAGGCCTAAGGCTCTGGGAGGGAGTTTGGGTGGGGGAAGGTGTGGGGTAGGGGATTGGGGTGCAGGCTCTGGGAGGGAGTTTGGGTACAGAAGGAGTGAGAGGTTGGGCTCTGGGAGGGAGTTTGGGTGCAGGCGGGGATATGTGGGGGAGGGTGTGCAGGCTCTGGGAGGACGTCGGGGGGTGCAGTGCTTACCTGGGGCTCCAAGGTGGGGCAAGCCAGGGGGCCTCCGCACGCTGCTGCCCCAGGTACCACTCTCACAGCTTCCCATTAGCCACAGGGGCGCTTGGAGTGGGGGTAGTTCACGGAGGCACAGCCCCACCTCACGCCGGGGCCAAAGCCATGTAGAGCAAGCGCACAGAAAGCTGCTCAGCTCCGGCATGCAGGGCTAAGGGAGAGACCCAGCCCCAAAATTGCTGGAGCCCCGTGGGTCACATTGGGGAGGTTCTCGGGCCGCAGATGGCCCACGCACCAGGAGTTTGAGACCCCTGCAATAGAGGCTTATCCTTCCAGATGCAGATGAACTTGGTTCAATTCCCACTACTGGCCCCTGCCAAGAAATGCTAGTGGAGCAATCTTCCTATTCTGCAATGTTAGAAGATGCTTTTGCTGTGCTTGGAGCTGTCAGGATCTTTCCAGGAAGATCACTTGAGGGAGGGAGGGGAGAAGACGAGAGGAAGGGCTTCTGCAAAATTGAAATTTTTCCATGGGAAAGCTTGATCTTCCAACAGGAAGTAATTAGCAAAATCAGTTTTAATTTCAGCTCATCCCAAATTAAAAACATTGCTTTGACAAACGAAGTCCAAATGTTCCTTTTTGGTTCAATCTGACATTAATCCAGGCCCACCTGAGCTGCTGTATGGGAGAGAGAATTCAGATGCCTCATGTCCCTATTCTCCCCTACAGATCAGACTCCCTGGCTACACTAGATGGATCATTGTCTTCCCCCTTTGCCTGAACTGTATCCGTTCCACTAATACAGTGCATCATGGGAAATGTAGTCCATTGTAAAAGCTTGGCCCACAAGAGAATGGAGGTATAAGGCACCTGAACTACCCGCCGGATTGGCGGTAACGATCGATCTGTTAGGGATCAATTTATCATGTCTAGACGAGACGCGATAAATCAATCCCCGAACACGCTCCCCATTGACTCCGGAACTTCAATAGGGCGAGAGGTGGAAGCAGAGTTGACGGGGGAGCTGAGGCCATCGATCCCACACCATGAGGACGTGAGATAAGTCGATTTAAGATACGTCGACTTCAGCTACGAGAATAGCATAGCTGCAGTTGCATATCTTAGAGCGATCCCCCCCCCCCCGCCCCCCCAAGTGTAGACCAGGCCTATGAGGCATGACAACAGCTCAGGCAGGCAGTCTGTCAAGCTCATGTTCTGATTTGGTTCAAAACACCCCAGTCACGTGTTTCAATTTGGTAATGTCTAATGTTGTTTTGACACAAACTATATTTCTGAAGTTTTTCCCAGACCTTTCATTCAGAATTAACTTTTTCATTTAAATTCAGGTTGAAAATTGAAGTTTTCAATGGGATAAATTTTTGACCAACTCTGGCAGTGCTCACTTCCAGACCATAACACTGATTCAGGTTTTCTGACAATTAACTCGCAATTGCCCTCAATCACAAAGCAGGACAATGGATGGTGAAGGAGTGTGCTTTTTTCCCTAATCCCTCAGGAAAACAATCTGATATATCAAAATATGATTTATTCTTAAAATGGACCAGTTTACATAGTACAGTGAGTTACAGTAGAAAAATATTTGGGTGGTAGCGGAAGAGGCTAATTTCACCTTAAAATTTCACCTTACAAAAATGCTCCAATACTCAGTATGAGTGAGTAGTGTTACTTGCATTTTCATATCAACATCAGCTCAGTATAGCAGACAGTGAACACAGGTGTGTGTACTGTTCATATTTAGAGTTGCTGCATCCCATACATTCTTAATATCTCCCACTTCATTCTCACAGGGAAAAGATTATCTTTACACTTTGATAGCTCCGGATGCAAAGCACAAAGTGCAAAAATACACTGGGTTTGCTGAAATATGTTGAAAAGAAAAGAAAAACCAAAACCCACACCAAACATTTTGACTTCACAGAAAATGACTGAGATATGAGAAGCAGCATAGAAAACTGCTCCTATTTATGTGCAAGATATTTAACTATGAAAAAGTATTCTTTCTAGAAAAAAGCCAGTGGTAACCCTGCTCTTTTCAACAGATAAGCTTTCAAAAAGTGCAGTTACCTCACCATCTTCAATATGAAGGACCTCAGTTGCCCAAGTTTACTTTACTGCTTTGGAAAACTATTTCTGACTCAAGTGTTACTGACTGCAATAGGGAACAAGATACTATAAGAGTCAAGACAACCATTCATAAGAAATATCAGATCAGCAGATGAGCCAACACATTTAACTCACCTATAAATTAGGCCATTTTTTAAGTTACATGGTCTGTCTTGTAAATGATTTTTTCCAAAGATATGATTTTTGGCATCTGGGGGATTTTTAAAAGGCACATGAGTTCTTAAATGTACATAGAGCCAAATTCTGCCTGTGAAGTCAGTGGGGTTGCATGGGTATAAGTGAAGGCAGAACTTTGAGCTTATGATACAAGATAGGCACCACCCACAAGATTAAATATACATAAACATATTTACAGAGTTCACCCCTACCATTTACCATTACTCTGTCACTTATTTTCAGACATGAAGTAGTTAGAACAAAAAGGCTGCAGTTTAAGCTAATTGCACTTTCTTTATTGCTTAATTCATTTTTACCCCTTAAAAATTTCCCATGTGATTTTTGGAAGACCAGCTTCCAAAAGCTTTTGCGCTTTCCTAAAATATACAGTGCATCTTACCTCTTCCCCTTCTCTGACTTTTCTGTTATCCACCCAAAAAGATACTCCTTATTCATACCACAGAATCATAACCTTGCATTTTGTTTCCATGAGGATGTAGAGGGTTAAGACAAACCTCTGTCTTGGCAGCAATCTCTACTACATACTCTGCCATGCACAAAATGAATTGTGGCTCTGTTCACATAACATCCCACACACAATTATGACAGCTTCCCAAAACTCCACTACACATTGTACTTCCTCACAAGTGTCTCTTACCCCATGATTAAGGCTAGTGAATAGCAAAGAAAGTCACGTATACTTAACACAGACATGCTATTTCTACAGTAGGTAACCGACTGAGGGGCTTGTTTTTCCATTTTGAAATGGACCCCTTTTTCTCTAAGGGTAAGATGTGGCTAAGTTTAGAAGTTCTCAGATGATCAATTGCTTAAACTCATCAAGTCCCAAAGTGCTAGTGAATTTGGATTTGTAAGAAGAGTCAACAAAACTTTCTAGCAGGTTTTGGTGTACTGTACATGAAGCAGAGGCTGAAGACTAACACGGTTTAGTTACTGAAAGCAGGAATGCTCATGGGCTAGTAGTCCATTCACCAATATGGAGCTGAGTTTTCAATCCTACCCCAGCTTTGCCACTCAGGAAAGAAGCCATTTGACAGCCTTGGACTGCCAAACTGATCACACTCTGTTTCATGTGTCTTCCTTGGAATCTTATGAACTGCACAGTCTCTCTTAGTAGATGCTGGTGCTTGGACGCCATCAGGTTTCCATTCTGCATGGACAATCTTGTAGTTCTGACCCTCGTTATTGTCCCAGAAGATGTGCTCACCACTTTGGTAAGAAATGCAGAACTCAATCTTCTCTTGAGTGGGAATGGCTGGAGGCAGCTCAATAGCAAATGAGAAGGTGTCACTGTCAGAGTCGCCATACACATTGTTCATATAGACACAGTCAACATCAATGTAGGTTTTCCACGTATCAAAGGTAATTCGAACCTGAACCTTCTTCTCATAGCTCATGTTTTTCACTTTCACAGTCCCTGCCACAGCCCTTTCTTGGAGGGTGCAATTTTCGAGACAGACAAAGTTCTTCTGCAAGTGATTCCGGAAATCTAAGTAATCAGCTGAAGGCTGAGGGAAACCTAGAATCAAATTTTTCTCTTCGTGCAGTTTTAAACCAGCAGTTATGTCTTCAAGGTCTAACAAGTCATACTGAAGATCCCACACCGGATGCTCCTGGATTTCAGAGAAGACATGGATTGCAGTCAGAGATAGCCCCTTTGAATCCGCAAACACGACTCGCTTCTTGGCTCGGCTTGGGGAGCGGTTCCAGTCATTGTTTCGACACTCATCACGTTTCACATTGAGACATGATCTGAGAGGCTTGAATCTGTTAAAGTTTCTTCTTTGATATTCATCAAGAGGGCTGAGAATTCTCTTCAGAGGTGGTGAATGGGCTAAGCAAATTCTCATGGCCACATCAACAGGCATCATGGAACTGGGCAAAGGTCTTGGGTCCAAGATCTGTATCATTCTGAAATGTGATCAGGAAGATGGTAAGTTATAAGATTGTCTGCTCCATCAAATATATACTGGAAGAAAGTCTTTTGAAAAGCTGTGCACACTTGATTTCATTCGCCATCTTAATTATTCATGGCTTGCTCTTTACATACTCTTAAATAATGCAACCTAAATTACGATTATGACTTCCAATTACAGAAGCTGAGGAATAGCATGAAAAGTTATTCAACCATATTTGTAAATTCTGAATTGTTTTGATTTAGCCGCATTCTCTCCCACCTGTTTGCTTTTCCATGAACAAAATCTGTGCAAAGAGGTTTTTATTCACACAAATGTTCAGGAAAGGTCTCATCTTACAAATGTTCACATGGGACTATGGGTGAAGATTTTCATAAACCAGCATATTTATTAGCTATCTCATTTCACAGACAAGGTGGGCGAGGTACTCTCTTTTATTGGGCCAGCTTCTGTTGACGAGAATGAAGCTTTTGAACCACACTGAGCCCTCCTTCAGGTCTGAAAAGAACTCCCAACATCACAGCAAAAATGCAAAGTAGAACAGATTTTCCAGACTTGAAAGCTTCTCTCTCACCAACAGAAATTGGTTCAATAAAAGATATTACCTCACCCATCTTTGTCTCTAATATCCTGGAACTGACACAGCTACAACTGCACTGCATGCATCTTATTTCAGTCATACAGGCTCCAAGCCAAGCCCCATAGATTCCTGCAAATTCCCTCAAATCAGGAAGCAGAGATAACACTATATGGACTCATCTTAACATAGTGCCAAATAGGTAAAAATTGATATGTTCACAGTGTTTGTTGAACAAAACTGAATAATTTGTAAAGCCAGTTTGTGGATAATTCAGACAAGAATGGTCAAAATACTAGATAAAATTGTTCTCCAAGAGTAATTCACCCATCTGCAGGTGTTAGAGGCATACCATATCATGATTTTGGCTGGTTAATTTATGCAACAAGAGCATGCTTCACCCCATCTCATTTCATTGTAGTAATCTAGTATAGTAGCCCTTAATAAAAGGTATACTTTCCTAAAAGCATCTCTAAATCCATGTGTAAGTCTACTACAGGTCTGCATAAAAGCTACATAGCTTCTATTCAATTTTTTTTATAAATTATCTTTCTACTGATGAAAGATTACTCATAATTACAGTATAAAGAGACATGGCTAGTTCAAACATTTGTGTATATTCTATATTTGTGGATTAGGGTTTCAAATGCAATACATCTTTGAAGACTGGTGTAGTTTGAATGAAGATAATATTCTGTTGAGTCACAGGAAGCAAATATTTGCTTTATCACTTTAAGAAAGCTTTCTACTTCTAAGTGCTCTCACTGGTATTGCAGAACAGGGCCAAAATATTTGGGGGGGGGAGGGGGCTTTTATGCAGACTGAGTCTCTTAATTCTGCCTGTTAAGGCAAGTGCAGGGGGGGATAAAAAGAGCCCTATTAGCCCCTGAAGCCAAAGCAACATAAATTCAGCTATGTAAACAGAACAAAAACAACATACACATTGAAGTTTCAAAAACAACTTTCACTTATGGCTATTTTGAGGAAACTCCTTGTGCTTCTTTGAATTTTAGAGCACATATACAGGGCATTAACAAACAGGCATGAGAGCTAGGAAACTGACATCAGAAAGTCAGAATTTAAGACCATTCTGGAGACATTTAAATGTTGTTAACATGCATCTGTGATACTATTTTAAGTAATACAAAACTTGACAAGGATAATGATATAAATATTAATGTCTCCGATCCCTCTCAAAAAGCAAAATTCTAAATTCTTAGAAAATGGCTGATTTCACACACAGATGCATGCACTAGTTTAGGTAGCTCACAGACTCAAAAGTCAAATTTAAATACTATGTTAATCTGCACTAATACACTAGCAAACACCCATATAATGCTTCTGCGTTTGTAAGAGGGGCGTGCCATCCTCCACAGAAACTCCAGCAATGCACTTTTTAGCACGAGCACGAGCCCCTATCAGCAATGTTAACTCTTACAGAAGGCTTACCTGGTACAGTTCATTCAATAGAGCAAATTAAGCCAGAAGAGAAAAGCATGGAGAAGAAGCGGTAAAAGTTAATTAAGTGCTTCTAGCTTGATTAAACCTTTGCACAATCTCCTCCCTTTCTTAGCAACGCCCCTCTGCAGTAGCTGCTCTTTGCAGACTACCAGAGAACGTAGTCTGCTGCCTGCTCCTACACACAGCCCTTTTCACGTGAACGCCTTTGAGCAGCCAATCCCTTAGCAGCTAGCTCCTGCCAAGCAATCAGGGCAGTTACATGCTCAAGTTACTGCATTTGTAAACTTGATAGAAGGCAGTCTCCAGCCAACACGTCTAACGCAGGAGAAATAAAGCATGAAACTATGAGTTCAGGATCAGCTGGTTTTAGTGATAGAGACTAATATATTTTTAAAGTATCTGTCATGATAAGGTGATGTCTCTGCATCCCTGATCCGTCACCTTCAAATCAGCACTAGCACTGGAAACTGCAGAAAGAAAGTAACTTTCCATTCTAACAATTTTAATGAGAAAAATGTATTTTAAATTTAGTTTCATCTTGGCAGGAAAAAATCCACTAAAGTCAACAATTTGGTAACAAGATATTTTGATCAGTTATATAAAACAGTATAGTCCAGAGTATAATAGTATAATTTATGACTATTGCTGACTTTACAAGACTTCAACAAGTATTCTAACTTTGCCTGGGGGAGGGGAGGGGAGGCTCCGGTAAGCAAAGCCCTAGTCCTGCAATGACATCTGAACAGGCAGACATGCGCAGAGCCCCATTAAAACCCATGGAGGGGGTCTGCCCACATGAGTGCCTTGCAGGATTGGACATAAATAATTTTATTCGCATGAGATGTCTCATTGACCTCAGACATGAGTGCAGGATTGGGGCCTTTGTATCACTGGAGGGAGAAGGTGTGTCAGAAAATCTAGGTCACTGTATTTATCTCTTTTATCCCAGCAGCTGTTTTCTCCCAACATGTAAAAAACAGCTTCTCAATTAGGTTTACTCTTCTTTGGTTTCTAAAATATATTTAACTTACAGAGAGGCAAAAACAGCTGCTCTCCAAGCAACAAACCAGGCAAATATCAAGTCTATTCATTCATTCGATGCTAATAGAATAGGATTGGGTGGGGGGCGTAATTATAAAATATAGAGACAAATTTTTCACATAAGAAGCACTTAATGATATTTTTTATTACAAATATCCCTTGCCCCTTGTTTTGGCACAGTGCTGAGAGATTTCCATTTTGATGTTTGTTCATTGAGGTTGCATTAAAGTATAAACCTGAATTGTCATTGAAGTGGCCACATAATTATAGGACTAAAATGTACCTCTTCTTTTTCCCTTCGTGCCCCTGCTGAGTGAAGAACTTCATTAAATCTCTGTTTCCTGAACTGTTATATTTGAAATAACTTATTATTAAAGTTCTTTGCCCCTTCTCCCACTCCACTTTCAGCTCACACTTAAATCTTTTTATTTAGCTGTGAGAAGAAAGGTTCAACTGATTGCTTCAGTGCAGAAGCTGAGCAGAGCACTCCTTGATTAGTGACAGTCAGACACCTGCAGTTTCTCTGCTCAAGGGGAGCCTTAGTGTGAATAGCTGGGGGCTAAAAAACTTGGAGAAGCCTGTTTGCCAATATTCTAAGTCTAAACTGTGGTTTAGCATCTCATTGTAATTCGGGGAGCAAAGAAAGAGACAGCAGCAGGGTTACAGCCTCAGTGGAATGGATTTTCAAACTGAAAGGCTTTCAAGTAAGGGGGTTAAAATGGATTCTTCAAATGGCCTGTGTTTCCGAGCAGCAGGGAAGGGAAGCATGCTGCATTTGTAATATGGGTTTTCAAAATGAAATAGATATTGTTTAATCATGGCTATTTTTTTCAGTCACTGCTGGAATGATCTTACATACTTAGAACAAAAATAATACCCAGCCTAAACTGTGAAAAATAAACTTTTGCACTAGCTCTTGCCCATGATTTGTTGCAGGAGACAAATCTATATGTAGCTGAACATATATATCCCCATACACAATGTAAGATTCTCTACATCTCTTTGTCAGTTAGAAAAAGTACTTCTGCACATTTAATTTAATTCGTTTTTATTTTCACACACAGTTCTATGTTCTGTCTGTGTGCTATAGGACCTATAAAGGTGCATGAGTTACATTTATTACATAGGAGTCAGAAGCTTCCTTTCTTTATGCTTGGAAAAGGGGGGAAATGGAGCAAAAAAATTCTCCATTATGTACACATTGGGGGGAGGGGAGTCACACCACTAATACGTGCTCTTCTTGCCGGCACCACTGATTTAGGCCAAGGTCAGCAGGATTACATAGAACGGCCAGCCTGGGTCAGACCAAAGGTCCTGTAGCCCAGTATGCAACAGAGGCCAGTGCCAAGTGCCCCAGAGGGAATGAACAGAACAGGTAATCATCAAGTGCCATGCCACGGTCTACACCTAGTGTGCAATAGCCAGGAAGCCGTAACTGGCTGCAGCACGCGGCCATCTGCAGAGTGCAGATTTCCCAAAGGCAATTCGTATGGGAGTTACTACTTGTGGGATAGGCCGTGGTTTTCACAGGTCAGTGTAGGCGTTCCAGCTGTCCACTGATTTCACTAGCCATGTTCATGCTGGCTCAGTCTCGGTCTCTCCACAAGATGTTGACTCTCACCGCACCAGAAGATGTGACTTGTAGTCTGTGAGCTGTAAATGGTGGTATACCTCTACCCCGAGAGAACATGACCCCATATAACATGAATTCGGATATAGCGTGGTAAAGCAGTGGCGAGCCCCGGGCCCTTTAAAGTGCCACCTGAGCCCTGCTGCTTTACCATGTTATATCCAAATTTGTGTGGAGCCCCAGACCCTTTAAATCACTCCCAAGCCTGGCTGCCAGGGGTTCTGGCAGCCGGGCTCAGGCAGTGATTTAAAGGGCCCGAGGCTCTGGCTGCTGCGAGGAGCCCAGGGCCCTTTAAATCTGGTGGGGATTTTAAGGGCCCGGGGCTCCCCACAGCAGCTGGAGCACTGGGCCCTTTAAGTCCCTGCCAGGGCTCCAGCAGCCGGGCTCGGGCAGTGATTTAAAGGGCCAGAGGCTCCAGCTGCTATGGGGAGCCCCAGGCCCTTTAAATCCCCGCCCAAGCCCCACTGCCAGAGCTCCGGTGGTAATTTAAAGGGCCTGGTGCTCCAGCCACTGCGGAGAGCCCCAGGCCCTTTAGATCACCGCTGGGGAAGCCGGTCCAGTCCAGCACTGCATACTGGCTCTTGCTGGTACGCCGTACCGGCCCGAACCCGATATAACACAGTCTCACCTATAAGGTAGTGAGATTTTTTGGCTCCTGAGGACCGCGTTATATCAGGGTAGAGGTGTAGTTAGGGTTGCCAATTTTGGTTGGATCTATTCCTGGAGATTTCATCACATAATATAATATTTAATTAAAGATTAATCTTTAATTCTTGGAAACTCCAGGACAATCCTGGGGGGGCTGGCAACCCTATGGGGTAGTTGGGGTGTATGTTTTACTCTTTCATAGATTTATCCACAGATAGGTAGCATGTGGCCCTAGTTCTTACATAAAACCAAGTGGGCCTAAGATGATGAATCAGTAGATTTTACAAGCCTTTTGGTCCAACCACATTAGTTGATAGTATTTTGTTTGTGATCTAGCAGAATGAAAGGCATTAACAGGGAGTGTATATAAGAGCTTGTTGAATAGTAATGCATAAGAGTATGAGAGTATGTGGAGGGGAGGTGTAAAAATGAATTCTCTATTTTGGACACAAGCCATCTAAAAGTAGAAAGAAGCTAAATTAAAGGAGGGCAGGGGAAAGCCCTGCTGTTTTTGGAATTATTGTGATTTACTTGACTTTCTGTTGAGATGTTGCACACAATGATCAATATTGTGTTTTTGTACATTAGAAAATTCATGTGGCAATACGATTTGGATTTCTGAGCTAAGCTCCTTGGAGACTGACATGCTTGTTTATGCCAGTATTTGAAGGTACCTGTCATACAGACAAGGATATTCTGAAGCACTAATCTATGATACAAATGAGGCTTTTCGGAATGGAGTCTGTTTTTCACTAGAGCCATAGGTATTCAAGAAGATCTTCTCCCAAGTCTATTACTTGCCAACCCCTTCCCTTTTTTGCTCTCTCTCTCTCACTTACTCTTCCTTATGACTGAGGCAGCTGCCCAGCTCCTGCTCAAGTACAGATGATGCTTCTCCAAATTGCCACTGAAAGTACTGGAGAACAACGCAGAATTCACATGAAGTTGGGAACCTTTGGGTGCAAAGTATCTCTCCTTCTTTTGAGTAAGAGCCTGAAGATCCTTCAGCCCTAACCTCTTTCATGATAGCATTAACCAAGCCACAGGATTCTCTGAATGAGGTTAAACAGCGTCAGGAATTATGTTGGCACTTAACTGTCATGCATTTACACTGGAAATAAATGTGTATCTCAGATCAGTACCTCGTGAACAAATGTCTGTTGCTGCCCATTGGCAGTCTCAGTACAGTGAATCTGTATGGAATCTGAGTTATTCTTTCACCCCTTCAAGAAGACCCTTCAGGTTGCAGTAGGGTGGTGTAAAGTAGCCAGGCAGATAGCACTGCCAGTGTTCATGTTCTGGTTTATAAATAGAGAACTCTAGTTTCCAGTGATTTCCATCTGGCATCTTTCACTTTAAAGAGACATCATCAACTTTAAAATTTCTGTTTGAATTTTTTTATCTAAGATCACTGTAACTGAAAGACTAGCGAGGATTTTTTTTTTAAATTTTGTACAAGACAGTACTTTGTACATAGGCGGTTAGTTTTCCATTTGGTCGTGTGGGTCTTCCACACAAGATGGGAGAGAAAAACAGTTCTATAGAAATAGACAAATGTGACTGTAAACCCCTACCCTTCTGCCCCCAAATTGTCTGGT
The DNA here is from genome assembly GCF_016161935.1 of Mauremys reevesii. Taxonomy (NCBI): domain Eukaryota; kingdom Metazoa; phylum Chordata; order Testudines; family Geoemydidae; genus Mauremys; species Mauremys reevesii. Next base: position 32,178,485 of record NC_052629.1, on the reverse strand, counting down.
GTTGAAACTAATTATCACCTTTTCAAAAAAAACGGACCAGATTTCACTTTCTCTGCCCCTTAAAACACACACAATATATATATATTATGCTGAGGTTGTGATTATAGTTACAGTTGACCTGCAGTACATGATAGATTTTCTTACAGTTTCCAGCCTAGATTCGCCATAAGCATGCAACACATGAGTTAACTTTTCAGTGAGTTTACAAAGCATGCTCTGTCACAAGTCTCCAAATCAACTTTGGGCTCCTCTGGACAAAGACAAAATTATATCGTTCTAACTCCACAAAGAATCCTTTTTAGGCAGGTAACACCACAGCTCTTGCTGTCTCCAGCCTTTCAGAACTAACCAACTCTGTTTTTAAACAGCAGCATTTGAAGCAGATTATAAATATTTTCATTTTTCACGTCAGCGAACAGACGCTTAATGGTTGGTTTGTTTGTTTCTGTCTCCAGTAATTTTGCTGCAGGGGTAGAATGAAAGAGCTGCTTTCTTTAACCTGTGTTCCTAGCCTAAAGTAATTGACAAGCTTTCAGGGTTCATTATTTGGCTTTATTGCTTTTAGATTGTTGCTGCAGGGCATGCTGTTCTGTCCCCATAGTTCTAGAAGGGAGATGTGTTGGGAGGCCTGGGACAGCTAATCAGAGCCATTTGAGCAAAGATAAGGCCTGCATTTTCTCAGAACAAATTCAAGCCACAACCACCTTTTAGTTGGTGGGGGGGTTGTTTGAGAAAAATTGTAAATCCCCAATTTGCTTCCCATCCACTGAAAGCACTGCTGCTGGTTGTACAATGGGAGATTAATATAGTGCATGTTGGAGTAATAGCGATTAATTAACAGGAAAAGTCCAAATGTAGGTCCAAAACAGAAAGGAATTATTTCTCAAAAGGAAAAGCATTAGAGTCACCCGGAAAACCCTTTCCACTTAAGTGCCTTTTGCCAAGCATACCATTGAGGCATGCAGCATCATTTAGTATATGTAAATGAACCACTAGCATGTTAATATGACAGATATAGCATGGCAAATTAGGGCTTAAACCCCCAAGGCTGCGGGAAAGCAGTGGTTCTGCTGTATCGTATCCATTCTCTTCTATCACAGGTGGTTGGTGGTTTCTTAGGGCCCAATCCAACATCCCTGGCAATCATTGCCAAACTATTTTTGACTTTACTAACAGTTGGATTGGGCTCCTAATTTCAGTTGTTTTTAATTCTTTGGAATGTATTTAGGTCAAAAAAATTTGGATGAGTGGGTCCTTCAGGTGCTACTGCATTACAAATAATAATTCAGATAAACCTTTAGCTTCTAGGGCTCCTAACTGAGCTTCTAGTCCTTTAGAAGTTTAACCTCAGTGAGTTATGGCTGAACCCGTACATTCAATAAAAGTCTTTAGTCCCAACTGAAAGTGCACTCCCTTCACTGTCCTCTCAGTGCACACATTATAGAGTTGCCACCTTTCTAATTGCTAGTAACCGGGCAACACCCCACACACACACACCCTGCCTCTTCCCCTGGAGGTGCTGTCCCTGCTCCGCCTCTTCCCTCAAGGCCCTGCCCCCATTGCTCTCTCCTCCCCCCCATCGCTCGCTAGATCATCTCAAGGAGCCAGCCTGTAGGTAGGAGGCGGTCCTGGCTGAGCAGGGCCTGGTGCCTCCCCTTACCCCATGGCACCTGGACTTTGGTTTGGGTGACGTATGGTTGCCAGGTCCCCTTTTCAACTGGTCTTTCTGGTTGAAAACCAGGCACCTGGCAACCCTAACACCCAGACACAGAAGTAAAAAACTAGACTGTTTAGATAAAATCTGGATGGGTGGCAACCTTAGAACACAAGTGAACATATAAAATCTCTGATGGTTATGTTCGGTTTTCAATTGTGGCTTTGGGGGATTTCTTTGCCTCTGCTACAGCCCCACATAAGCTGATAACTACATTCTGTTCATCATCTTTCCAAACTTCCCAAAGCACACTCCACTACCCCACCTCCCAAAATCAGGCCTAGCTTCCTCTAGACCCTTTTGGAGCAAGAGGATCTTTTCTGTCAGAGATAACCAAAGGGACTTGTCAATTAATTATTACCACATACTCAGTGAACGGTCAATTTGTTCTTATGGAAGTCTTACAAAATATGCTACAATATTCTACAGCAGTAGTCCCAGAACTACCGCTCACAGCATAGGGCCTAGTTACTGTAGAATCTGAAAACATTTTTGTTAGAGCTAGTCAGGAGTTTTCTGCTGAAATATTTTCATTGTAAAATGCTCATTTTTCTAAACTGTCTATGGAAAAGGCTTGGTTTGATGAATCTTCTGATTTAGACTGTTTTTTTTCTTCTTAAAATTTCAAAATTGTCAAAACATCTCATTTCAACACCTTTTAAACAAATAGTTTTGGGATTTTTAGTTTTGAGGGGGTTTTTTTTACTTTTGAAATTTGGTTTAATTCATATTTAGTATTTAAAAAATTAAAAGGTCAAAATCAAAATTAAACATTTCAAAAACACTTTTACGGGATCTGAAATTTTTTTCAGGTTATTGTTTTGCAGAAATCATTGAAATCCCAACATGGGAAAAAAATCAAAATCTCAAAAACAATTTCCTGCTCTACTCTAACTTCTGTGTGGGAATCAGCCCAATCAGACTGCAACAACTGACTACTCTCATTCCTTAAGAGAACCTGGAAATACCAAGCCAAGCGTGCAGTGATTCCCACTGATTCCCAATTATGATTCCAGAACTGTGAATATTGTTACCCGGAATTGGGCCAGCCAAGGCCGGTGCAACCATTTAGGCAACCTAGGTGGTCGCCTAGGGCACTGGCATTTAGGGGGCACCATTTTCTTTGGCAGCGACCGCAGCAGCCGGATCTTCGGCCACCCCGGTCGCCGCCGGCATTTAGGTGGAGGGAGCTGGAGCAGGGCAGCGCGGGGAGGGCCGCCTGCAGCAAGTAAGGGGGACGGCATGCAGAGGCACTCCCCACCCCAGCTCACCCCTACCCCGCCTCCTCCCTGAGCACGCCGTCGCCGCTTCACTTCTCCTGCCTCCCATGCTTGCGGTGCCAATCAGGTTAGGCGCCGCAAGCCTGGGAGGTGAGAGAAGTGAAGCAGTGACGACGTGCTTAAAAGTGCGCGGAGCAGGTGAGCTGGGGCGGGGGTGCCTCAGGGCGGAGGGTGGGGAGTGGGGAGCTGCCGCGGGGGGGGCGCCTCAGGGCAGAGGGTGGGGGGTGGGGAGCTGCCACAGGGGGGGGCGCCTCAGGGCAGAGGGGGGTGGATGGGCGCAAGGTGGAAGTTTTGCCTAGGGTGCGAACATCCTTGCACCGGCCCTGGGGCCAGCTAGTAAACTTAGGGAGGACTAATGAGCCACCAGAGTTTGGCAGAAAGCAGCAAGTTTATTATACTGATAGCTAAGCTCAAAAGAGCAGGAGTTGTCACATTCACACTCGCATACTCACGCTCCCAGGACAGGCACAGCACTGGAGATGTCAGGATCCTTTAAGGTAAGTGTCCCACAGCACAGCAATGGATGGTGTGATGAAGGTAAGTCTTCCCGAGGATGGAATGTCTTCATGGGAGGTGCAAGCTTGTGAGTGCACAGCTGAGCACATGGCCCCTTCCCCTTTTAAGGACCTGCTCCTCATGGCCTGCGACTAGAGATGACTTGGCTGCGTTTGGTTGGTCACACTCCACCTCAGCCAGTGTCCATGCACTGGGTGTGTGAGTGCTGCCTAATTAGAGTCCCAGACACCTTGTCTATCTGGGAGCTCTTCAGATCTTCCAGCTGTTTAAGCAGCCCATTCATCCCACAAGCATTCCAGGAGGGAGGGGTGGGGGAAAGCCACTTCACAGGTATTCAAAGAGGGAGAGGAGACAAAGGGGGCGGGGAGTGTAACAGACCTTTTGAGCATACAGGTTATACATAGCATACAGATCACTGCTGCTCCTACAACAAATATAATGCTTCCTATGAATAGATTCTAAGGACAGAAGGGACCATTGTGATCATCCAGTCTGACCTCCTGTATAACACAGACCATAGAACTCCCTCAAAATAGTTCTTGTCCTGTAATAACCCATGTGAGAACAGTATGCCTGAACCACCTGAGATATAAAAAGCAGTGACAAATTAGGGGTCCAATCCTGCTTCCATTGAAGTCAGTGGCAAAAGTTGCATTGACTGCAAGTCGCACAAGATGAGGGCCCTAACACTACCTAGAATGTAATTTAAATTGTGTAAGCAAGAACTTGATTAAAGAATATTTAATCAAACTGGTGTGTGGTAGATCAGCCAATGTTTGTACAATGCTTTGGAAACGTAAAGTGCAAGATAAGTGGTCAGTTTTTAGTGCTTATTTTTTAACATTTTTTCTTAAAAGTCTGTGACAGAGAAGAAAAAATAAAGGTCATATGAAAAAATTGGAAAGTATGTGCTATGCACTCAAAGTTTATGCAATGTGATTACCATATATTAAATCCAGAGTATTGTGAGCAAGAGTCTCTTAAACAACTTTTATGCAAGACATGCCTTTTTTAAAAATGTTGTGTCACTAGTCTGGTTCTTTGCAGTACAATCACTGGCTGGGGCAGAAAGAAAAATATAGTTACAAAAATAAACCATCAATGTAGCTTATACATAGTTGCTACTTGGATGATGGAGGGGAGAGAAAAATAGAGTAAGACAAGAAAGAACAAGAATGCATGTATTCACTGTTACATTAGCCTGGGCTATAAAGGAACGGCTCACAAAAGCACAGACGACAAGATATGCATGGGCTTCCATATACTGGTCAGTTTGCTGAGAAGCAGATATGCCCCTCAGAGGCATCGGAAGGACTGTAGTGTTTCAATTTCTTTGCATGCCGGAGGGGTTTGGTTTTGGGGGGTGAGGGGTTGGATCCCCCCACTAAATGTTCACAAAAGTCGAACCATGAGGCTACATAGTCCACATAGTTGTCCCTGAGGCAAACAATTCATACAATCAAATATGATTGTATTGCCATATTTGCACAATCCATTTCTATCACCTAGCTTCTTACTCTACACCAGTAACAACAGGGAGGAAAAAATTTGGCTATGGCTTGCCCTCAGAGAAACAGTCATGGTTCTCCTTTTGTGTAGTTTTGGTAAGACTAGGTATGGGGGAGGGATAGCTCAGTCATTTGAGCATTGGCCTGCTAAACCCACGGTGGGGAGTTCAATCGTTGAGGGGGCCACTTAGGGATCTGGGGCAAAAATTGGTCCTGCTAGCAAAGGCAGGGGGTTGGACTCAATAACCTTTCAAGGTCCCTTCCAGTTCTAGGAGATTGGTATATCTCTTATTATTACCTTATGTATACAAATGATTATTTGCCAGCAAAGTAATGTTGGCTTAGTGGACACTCCCACCAAAGGGTTCTAATCCATTGCCATCTGTCTGCCAAAAGGGTGATGTCTTTATTGATATGAGAACAGTTCCTGACAGCCTTGCAGGAATGGTTCAGTTTTGTCAAGATGATATAGCATTCGCACAAGGCTCCTGCTTGAGTACTGCTGAGAGCTATGTTTACTGAGCATTTGGGTGAATATTTCTGTATCTGATCACAGCCCAAGTCATTCAAGTCTGCACTGATCTCAGTATTCCATGCAATGTGACTGCTCACCCAGGCAGAGTTTTAAGAGGCCTTCTTAGAGTCTGAATAATGCTCCTTTTCTTATTCCATCACCAAACACACACAGTCCATTCCTATGTTTTAGGTTCTCTTACAAGGTTCTTTTTGTTTTGTGAATCATAGAGGAAGGATCTGAGCTCGGAAGTAGGTAGAGTGGAATTCTCGGTCTAAATTTTTGTCCTGGATTTGCTACATTGCAAAGAAAGCTCCCCTATGGGATAGATTTAAGATGAATGAACCCCTTTTCCTCCAGATTTAGTCTAGTTTCTAATAGCTCGAACCTTAAAATAGGGGTTTACTAGACCTTGATATGTTTACACTTTAGTTTCCTGCATATGTGTTCCCCCATCCCACCCCAATTCTCTAGGCTCATGATTGCTATGTAGCATAGCTTTCAGATTTGCTGGTAAGAATGACACTTCTATTAAGTCCTAGTCCTATAACAGAAGCATTCTTGTTTTACCAAGTGGCAGAGAGGGAGCTAGGGAGAGCCTCTGAGCATAAAAAAGTTGTTGCTCCTAGGGCTATTGCCTGAGTAACACATTTGTAATGGTTTGGCTTCTCAGTTATCCTTGGGTATCACTTCCCAAAAAGTAGAGAGATCATTGTCAGACAGCGTTTGCCCCTCATATTTAATAAAAATGTCCCTGCCAGCAGGTAGGGGATCTTGGGGGACAACTACTGCACTGGTGGGGTGCAAAATAAACTTTATTAAGAAACGCAAAAACAGGGAAAATTCAATAGTGAAGGGTATGGGGGGTGTCAAGGTAGACAATTGGGGAGGGGTTTCTTTTAGTAAATAGTATAGGGGTTTCAATAGTGGGGTACAATACAGTAGGGTACAATACAGTTGGTAACCAATTAACACTGAAGTATAAATGTAACAGGTAGCTAACAATTTCTATGTAAAGGGTGTGTCACAGTAGCATATAGCCAACTAACAGTAAAGGGTAAAATGTGTTAAATAACCAACAACTTTAGGTAAAAATGCGTTACAGTGGTGTAAATGTAAAATGTGAGGTGTGTTAGAGAGAAAAAGGGTAACCAATGGTGTTTTATGCTAACACGTGGGGGAAGGGATTAAAAGAGAGCAGAGACCAAAGGCAGAGGCGCTGCGGAGGGAGATTTAAGCTCAGGGAGACACAGAGAACAGCCAGGCTGTAAGTTTAAGCAGCAAAGACTGGGGAAGCCCCGGGGGGAGGGCACGGGGAAAACGGGGGGAACACAATTATACAGAACACAGCAAGGTCTTTATCTATGATCTAACTTAACCAAGACTACACAAATTAGCAAGTAACAAAACACAATACAACAATTCTCTAAGCCTAACTTACAGAGTACAATGCAAACAATTTTCTAAACCTAACTTAACCACAGCTATGCAAAATGAAATTACAACTAAAGGCTAAACCTAACCTAATGGGCGCACCTTATACTAGGGGTAGTTCCAGAGGGCAGAGTGGTGTGTGCCCAGGATACAGCTCCAAGGGGGCGGAGGTTTAAGGTGGTAGCTGCAGCAGTGGGACGACTGCAAGTAGGCTGCCCAGGATAGAGTCCAGGGAGGCACAGCTTAGCAGCGGCACAGGCTTATTTCTAGCAGCAAAGGCGCTGCGGAGCTAGAAGCAGAACAGTTACAGAGCACAGACCACGGAGTTAACTTGGGTCTGTCTGCTGGGGAAACAAGGCCAGCAGCTAGGACAGGGGGAGTTTGCAAGAGGGAGTTCTTACCAATCCCCAGGACAGCAGAAGCACAGAGACAGGAACAGCAGTTTCAGCATCAGAGGACACAGAGAGGACTCGATTCGCTTACAATAATCAGGAGATCTCCAGGCACAAATTCGTTGTTTGTGGGAGGGGAGTTTAAAAACGGGGGTATGCTCAAAAACAAACGAGAGCGGGGAGAGGGCCCCCCCAAAGACCCCTAGCTGATCAGACCAGGTGGAAAAGCAAGGACCTTCTCCAGGGGGTCTGATCAGAAAATGTCTGGTTTTAAAGGCAAACTCAGGCAGTTTCCCGCCAGTAACTCTGATTGGTTCCCCTTGCTACAGGGAAGGAGAGAAGGCAGGGAAAAACTGCAGGTGAGTACAGAACATGCCTGAGCACGTTTTGAGCTCAGGTATGACTCATATGCTTAGCTATTTGGCCTTTTCAGGTCTTGCATTTTTGGGCGGCGCCCCCTACACCGAGCCGGGTCTGAACAAAGAAGCTAGACAAAGGAGCAAAAAGCCCCCCTCCCTGAGCAGAGCAATGGCGCCAGTCAGTCTACACAAGCCATTCCCAAGAGCAGGGCCAGGCTATGACTTTAGTTAGCACCATGGCCGGGAGGGGCGGCCACACAGGACAAACAGAAAGGAGAGGGGAAAAAAGGAATGCAGCAGGGGGACAGCTGTAACAGACAAAAAGCAACACTATGGTATTGACTAATGCAAATGTCCTCTGCCTGACCTTCTAGACTTTTGCCTTAGTATCTGCCCCCATGTCTGCCTTACCTCCTCCACCGACTTCCAATCCTCCAAAATGCTGCTGCACAAATAACTTATTTTGCCTGCTATTCCTGTGATATGCAGCCTTCCTTCAGGGCCTCCCTTTGCCTTCCACACTACATGTTAAGAGCCCTGTTCTTTTCTGGAAGGCCTTGTGTCTTCTGCACATCCTAGCTCCTGCCTACTTCACTGCTTTCATCTCTTTCTACTGTCCCCTTTGGTTTGCTCAAGCTACATGACTGCTCATCCCCTTCATTTCTCATCTCTGTGCCTTCTTCTATGAAGTCCTGTGACTGGATGCCCTTCCCTGAGCTGGTCCACCAGGCCTTCACCTTCTCTTCTAAGGCCATCCTTAAACCTCAATTTACTCACAAAGCCCATTACTTTATTAACCTCAGCTAAAACCACCAAGGCTTTTTATTACTGCTCTACATCCAAATCACTTTATTAGGGAGAAGTGTGCATCCAAGCTGGCAATTTCACCTTCACACTGTTAGAAGAGCTCAATTTAAAATGGAGTTTGAAAGAGGAAAATGGCAGCTGCCCTTTAGCCATGCTGCCCTAATACCAGACCAGCAAAAACTTTATTCAAACTAGTTACGATTGTGTAAGTGTCAAACTCACCCACATAGACCCTTAAAAGCAAAGAGATGTCTACACTTATGTTTTATAGTGCTCTAACTTGCTGGCTCAGAGGTGTGAAAAATCACCCCCCTAAGCACAGCAAGTCTGAGCGCTTTAAAGGGCTAGTGTAGACAGGCTCCAAGGGAGCCACACTCCCAGTGCTCTGAGCCAATCCCCTCGTGGAGGTGGATTGCCAGGAGCACTGGGAGAACTCTCTCCCAGCGCTCACGCGTGACCACACTCGCACTTCAAAGCACTGCCGCAGGAGTGTTCCCGTGGCAGCGCTTTGAAGTTTTCAGTGTAGACATACCCTAAGAGAACCATCTTTACCACTCCTTACTATCCACATGTCACAGTAACCAATCTGACAGACTGTGCACCTCCAACATATAAAGAAACACAGTACATTCACCCAATTAATCTGACTCTCATCCTGACACAAAACCCTCATTCTTCTTCGACTGATTGCTCAGGTGTATTCCACAGTAGGTGTGCATGCTCGCCATGTGCACCGGTGCCAGAACTTTTTCCCTTAGCAGTACCCGTGCAGGGGGGAGCACCGCTGCGACCCCTGGAGTGGCGCCTCTATATCGCACTATAAGGGGAGCCACACGCTCCCCCCACCCTCGGGTCCTTCTTGCCGCCAGTGAAGGTAGTCGGAACTTCATGCTCCAGCCTTGCTGCAGCTTCTGTAGTTAGCCTTAGTAGTACAGTTGTTCCAATAGTTGAATAGTTTCTCAAGTTAGTTGCCTGGGCTCAGGGTATGCCCCATGCCCCAGGCTTCAAGTCGTGCGACTCCTGTCGCAGTTCTATGCCAAGAAGTGACCCGCATACTCAGTATCTCCGCTGCTTGGGCGAAACTCATGTAAGTGAGCGCTGCAGGATCTGTAGCTCATTCAAGCCGCGGACTAAGAAGGAGAGGGACATTAGGCTTCGCGCTCTCCTAATGGAATAAGCGCTGGCCCTGGCACTGGCACGCCGAACGGACTCCTCAGTGTGTCCTCAGTGTGGAGCGAAGTCCCCTCCACTAGCCAGCACCGCTCCCACTCCAAGAAACAAGAGCAGACTCAGCAGCGCTGAGAAGGAAAGAGGGTGAGGCCGGACCCAAGCTGGGCAGCCCGCGATCCTCCTCGGGACCCAGGCCTCCAACCCATGTTGAGCGGAGCTGCCCAGTCCGTCCGCGTGTGCCGCCCCTGCAGTGAGGATGCTGTTGATACCAGAGGCTGCACAGGCCACGCGTGACATCCTAACCCTCCCAGTACCTGGGGTGCTGCCCGAGATGGGCCCCCGATCTCGAGAGAAGCCACCACTGGGAGCACAACAGACCTCCCCGATGTGGCACAGTCCCCGCTCCGAGGACCGCTCGCTGCCTCGCTTGACACGGTCTTCCCGCAGCTCGTGCAGCCCTCTACTCCACTCAGGCTGACTGGCTCACCACCTGCACAGGAACCTCGGAGCTCCTCCACACCTCGCGACTGGGGACACAGGCACCGGAACAGGCGCCGCCGACGCTCTTCCTCGTGTTGCAGCTACTGTAGCCAATCCTGATGCCACCGATGTTGACGCTCCGACTCGAGTTCCCACTCTACCAGACATCGCATGCGGGACTTCTCTTGCGGTCCACCGGCAGTGGCGCATTATAGCTCCGGCCATTGGGGTGAGTATAGAAGCAGCACCTCGGCCGGGTACCAATCCTCATCGTCGAGGTCCCGGTCACGCGGGAGGCACCATCACAGGCACTGTTGCTCTCGCCGGTCCTACAGTACCGTACAGTTGACGGTGACCCCAGCATCAGCACCCAGCTGCCCGTCTCCAAGTCGTGCGACTCAGTGAGAACAAACTGCACTGCCCGGCCCCCAAGTCGGTCAGTGGCATGGCACAACGTGGCAGGGGAAATGGTGTCAATGGGCACCATGGCCTCAGATGCCTGCCCAGGCGAGATCTTGCTCAGTGGTCAGAGCGTCCCAGGCTCCTTTGGCCTCCCCTCCTCGGCAGAGGGAAAAGTCAATGGGTCTTGAGCCGATGGCACCGCACCCAGACTCTGACCTGGGCATCGACCCACTGGTACCCCCAATGCCCTAGGCACCACGCCGGTCCCCTCGCCAGCACCAGAGGAGGCCATAACAGCACCGCCGCCTGTCCCACAGGAGGACTTCAAGGCTCACCAAGAGCTCCTTAAGTGGGTGGCGTCCAATCTCCAGCTCCAGGCTGAGGAGATGGAAGAGCTGCCTGACTCTCTTTTTAATGTGCTCTCGTCCTTGGCACTGGGCCGGGTGGCCTTGCCTCTCCACCAGAGCATAGCCAATATCTCGACTACCTGTGGCAATCCCCAGCTTCCTTGGCCCCCATCTCCAAGAAAGCGGAGAGGAAATACTTTGTGCCGGCTAAGGACCATGAGTACATGTATTAATGTAGTAAGATGAGGCCCTGAAACATAAACCCTTATCAGAAGCCCAGTATGAAGCCTGAGGCCTGAACTAAAGTAATGGTCAAGACTTTGCTAATATAAAGCAAAGTTAAGCTGTGAGCCAGAGGCAGGCCCTGCTCACAGAAGCTGGCAAGAAAAGGGCTGATGCTGCAAAAAGAGACATACCTAAAAGGTACTGGACACCAGATATCAGAACATTCGCATACTTGTACACTCCACACAGATAACAAGGAACAGGCTGACCCATCCCAATGACAGGGCCAAAAGGGTAATATGATGGATAGAGTTGTTTTGTTCGAACCAACATGTACAAGGTGAGAGGCCTGTTGCCAGGAAAGCCCCCCAGTTAATAAAGTTTGTGGTCTGCAACCGTTTATCTGCTTTCCGTGTGGAGTGGTCCCGTATAACGTCGGATCAGGGGGTCCTCAACACTATCTCCAAGGGCTACATGTTGCAGTTCACCTCACACACATCCCCCCACCCCCCACCCCGGGTGAGCCTCAGGCACCCGGAACACGCCCACCTCCTAGACCAGGAGGTGGCACGCCTCCGCTGCCTGGGGGCGGTGGAAAGGGTACCGGTAGAATTCCAGGGCAACGGTTTCTACTCCCGGTATTTCCTGATCCTGAAGGCGAAAGGGGGGCTCAGACCCATATGGGAATCTCAACAGTTTTATGGTCCACTACAGGTTCCGGATGGTATCCCTGGCCTCTATCGTTCCCTCCCTGGATCCGGGGGATTGGTTTGGGGCCCTGGACCTCCAGGACTCATATTTCCATATCCATATATTCCAGGGACACAGGCACTTCCTCCAATTCCTGTTAGGGGGGGGGACCATTACCAGTTCACGGTCCTCCCATTTGGCCTTTCCATGGCCCCCAGGGTTTTCACCAAATGCATGGTGGTGGTAGCAGCCTATCTCCGGAGGACAGGGGTGCAGATCTTCCCATACCTGGATGATTGGCTTCTCAAGGGTGCCTCCTGGCCCAAGTGCAGGCCCAGGTGAGACTTTTCCTGTCCATGTGCGCAGATCTCGGCCTAGTGGTGAACGAGACCAAGTGTACGTTAGTTCCGGTTCAGCGCATAGAATTCATAGGGGTGCTACTGGACTCATTAGAGGCCACAGTCTCTCTTCCCCGGGACAGGTTCGAGACCCTCAAAGGTCTCATTGCCTCGGTCATGGCCTTCCCCATGACGACGGCGAGGGTGTGCTTTCAGATCCTTGGGCACATGGCGGCATACACATATGTGGTTCACTATGCCAGGCTCAGAATGAGGCCCCTCCAGCTCTGGCTGGCCTCCCAGTATTCCCAGGGCCGGGATGGGTTGGACAAGGTTGTCACGATACCGTCCCAGGTAGTTGCTGCCCTTCAATGGTGGTCCCTCCCCCGCAACATGCTGCAAGGGGTCCCCTTCCGAGAAATCTCCCCCTCACTAGACCTGGTGTTGGATGCCTCGGACCTGGGCTGGAGGGTCCATATAGGGAACATTCAAACACAAGGGAGATGGTCGCCCTCAGAATTATCCCTACACATAAACGTCAGGGAGCTCAGGGCAATACGGTTGGCGTGCATAGCTTTCAGCAGGCACCTTCACAGGAAGGTGGTCAGAGTCCTCATGGACAATACATCTGCGATGTATTACATCAACAGACAGGGAGGGATGCGTTCCTTGGCCCTATGCCTGGAAGCCCTGAGCCTGTGGGAGTTCTGTATAGCCCACGATATATCCCTGCGAGCCTTCCACCTACTCAGCGTCCGCAATGTGCGAGCTGATCACGTCAGCAGGGTTTTTTCCCTCCAGTACGAGTGGTCACTCCACTGAAAGGTCATCCTACAGCTCTTCCGGGCGTGGGGAGTTCCTCGGGTCAACCTCTTTGCAACGGACCAGAACCGACGCTGCCCCCAGTTCTGCTCCAGGGGAGGGGTGGGAAGGGGGCGATCTCAGACGCTTTCCTCCTTCAGTGGTCGGGCCAACTTTTCTATGGCTTTCCACCTTTCCCCCAATAGGCAAAGTCCTGCAAAAAGTAAAAGCAGACAGGACACGGATCATTCTCATAGCCCCGGATTGGGCCCGTGAACACTGGTAAGGCACCCTCCTGCAACTCCTAGCGGTGCCCCCATGGAGGCTGTCGCTTCGCCCAGATCTCCTCTCCCAAAAAGGGGGATGCCTCCTCCACCCAACCTGGCAGCACTTCACCTGACAGCATGGTTGCTCTGTGGTTAGCTGAGGAGGAGGGGAGGTGTTCGGAGAACATCAAATGAGTTCTATTGGAAAGCAGAAAGCCATCTACACAACGGACGTACCTGGCCAAATGGTCCAGGTTCTCTAGGTGGGCGAGGGAGTGGGGAACATCCCCATCGTCCGCATTGCTCCAACTCATTCTTGATTACCTCCTGACCCTTAGGACCCAAGGGCTAGCTCCCATCTCCGTCAGGGTGCATTTGGCGGCTATATCGGCCTTCCATCCGCCGGTACAGGGCCACTCGGTCTTTTCCCATAATATGACCTTCCGCTTTCGAAAGGGCCTGGATCATTCATGCCCGTATGCTAGGCGCCCCCCCGTGCCGCAATGGGATCTAAATCTAGTGTTATCCTGCCTCACGGGTCCTCCCTTTGAGCCCTTGGCCACGTGTTCCTGGTCTCACCTGTCATGGAAGGTAGCACTCCTTGTTGCTATCACATCAGCCCGATGTGTCTCAGGATCCCCTTGACCTCGGATCCCCGCATACAGTCTTCCACAAGGATAAGGTCCAGCTTCACCCACATCCCGCTTTTCTCCCAAAGGTGGTCTCCACCTTCCATATGGATCAGGACATTTTCCTACCGGAACTCTGTCCTAAGCCCCACTCCTCCAATGAGGCGTGCCGCCTACACACACACTAGATGTGTGTAGGGCGCTGGCTTTTTACCTGGACTGAACCAGGCCATTCCGGAAATCCTCACAGCTGTTAGTTGCGACAGCTGAGCGGATGAGGGGACAACCAGTTTCCACCCAGCTCCTTTCCCCCGGATTACCTCGAGCATACACACATGTTATGACCTGGCAGGGGTTCCCCCGCCACCTATCGTTAAGGCGCATTCTACGAGAGCTCAGGGCTCATCGGCCGCCTATGTAGCTCACGTCCCTATCCAGGACATATGTAGAGCTGCCACATGGTCCTCTGTCCACACCTTTTCTTTGCATTGTCTCCCAAGCACGTGATGACGCCGGATTTGGTAGGGCGGTACTGCATCCTGGAAACCCTTAAACTCCTACCCACTTCCATCAGATATAGCTTGGAGTCACCTACTGTGGAATACACATGAGCAATGCGGGGAGGGATAGCTCAGTGGTTTGAGCATTGGCCTGCTAAACCCAGGGTTGTGAGTTCAATCCTTGAGGGGGCCATTTAGGGAACTAGGGTAAAAATCTGTCTGGGAATTGGTCCTGCTTTGAGCAGGGGGTTGGACTAGATGACCTCTTGAGGTCCCTTCCAACCCTGATATTCTATGATTCTATGAATCACTCAAAGAAGAAAGGACAGTTACCTGTTCCGTAACTGGTGTTCGTCAAGATGTGTTGCCAGGGCCACCCGGGGGGGGGCAAGTGGGGCAATTTACCCTGGGCCCAGCAGGGGCCCCCACGAGAGTTTTTCGGGGCCCCTGGAGCAGGGTCCTTCACTTGCTCCGGGGGCCCCGGAAAACTCTCGCGGGGCCTGGGCCCCCGGAGCTTCTTTGCTCCCAGTCTTTGCTGGTGGGGGGTCCTTCCTCTCTGGGATAGAAGGACCCCCCCACCGCCAAATTACTGCCAAAGCGGGACCCGCCGCCGGAGTGCAGCCGGGTCTTCGGCAGTAATTCAGCGGCGGGCGGGCGGGGTCCTTCCATTCCGGGACCCACCGCTGAAGTGCCCCGAAGACCCGCGGTGGCGGCTGCACTTCGGCGGCGGGTCACGCTTCGGCGGTAATTCGGCGGGGGGGGTCCCCGCCCTGGGTCGTTGGGCACTTTGGCGGCAGATCCCGGAACGGAAGGGGCTTACCGCCGAAGCAGGGCCCCCCGCCGCCGAAGACCCCGGGCCCCCGGAATCCTCTGGGCGGCCCTGTGTGTTGCTCAGGTGTATTCCACATCCTGCCCTCCTTCCCCTCTGTCAGAGTTGTCTGGCAAGAAGGAAACGAGGGTGGGGGGAGCGTGCGGCTCCCCTTATAGCACGATATAGAGGCGCCACTCCAGGGGTCACAGTGGTGCTCCCCCAGTATAGGTACTTGTAGTGAGGCGGTCTGGCTCCCAGCCGCCCCAGAGAGGGACGAGCCCCTCTGGATGCCAAAGTGGGTGGAGCCACTGGAGCCTGCGCCCAGTCCCCAGAGGTCAAGGCACAGGACAGGAAGTATAAAAGCCCAACCCTAGGGCTCAGAAGCTACCTGGCCGCTGGAGAGGCTGGACTCTGGTGCCCTAGCTCCCGCTGGGGAGACTCCTGCCGCTTGTGACCGCCCCGAGGACTGGCCAAACCCGTTGAGGCCAGAGAAGCCAATAAGCCTACCGGTGAGAAGGGACCAGGGCCGGCTCTAGGATTTTTGCCACCCCAAGCAAAAAAAAATTTGGCTGCCCCCGCTTTTTTTTCATGCCCTCTGCCCCGGCCCAACTCCACCCCTTCCGAACCCCTTCCCCATATCCCCAGCACCACCTCCTCCCCCGGGCGCACTGCATTTCCCCCCCATTGCTTTCTGGGGGCCCCTGCAACCTCTCGCCCTAGCTCACCTCCGCTCCGCCTGCTTCCCCAAGTGTGCCACCACTCTGCTTCTCCCCCTTCCCTCTCAGGCGAGGGAGCGGGGAGAAGTGGAGCGGTGGCACGTTCAGGGGAGCAGGCAGAGCGGAGGTGAGCTAGGGTGGTGGGGCGCAGGAAGTAATGGGGGGTAGAGGAACCGCTTCCCGCTCCAGCTCACCTCCTCTCCACCACCACCGCCTCCCCCGAGTGCCCACCGCTCGGCTTCTCCTCCCTCCCTCCCTCGCTGCGCAAAACAGCTGTTTCGCACGTGGCAAGCCTGGGAGGGAGGGAGGGGGGAGAAGCATAGTGGCGGCGCGTTCAGGGGAGCAGGCGGAGCTGAGGTGAGCTAGGGTGACGGGGGGTGCAGGAAGTAATGGGGGGTAGAGGAACCACTCCCCGCTCCAGCTCACCTCCGCCACCTTCCCCAAGTGCCCCGCAGCTCCGCTTCTCCTCCCTCCCAGACTTGCTGCGCGAAAGAGCTATTTTGCGCGCAGCAAGCCTGGGAGGGAGGAGGGAGTATCGAAGTGGCGGTGGCATGCTCAGGGGAGCAGGCAGAGGTGGAGTGGCAGCGAGCTGGGGCAGCGAGTTGGGGCGGCAGGGGCACTTTTCCCCCATGCCCCGGAGTCAGCGCCTCTGATGGCCGGCACCAGAATGCTGCCCCTAGAAATGTGCCGCCCCAAGCACCTGCTTGTTTTGCTGGTGCCTGGAGCCGGCCCTGGAAGGGACCCAGAGGAGCTGCCCAGATTACCACTCGCAGAGTAACCCGAGAAGCCCATGGTGCTTGATGCCATGGAGGACACCAACCAGACGCAGGTACTGCTAGAGGGGGAGGTCGGAAGTAGCCCAAGGGCAGCCGACTCTAGTCTGGCTGTGGCACACCCAGAGCTGATGTCAGTGTGTTGTGGCCAGGATCCCCACTGACACAGCAGCAGGTCGCCTGCCGCTGTCAGGGCCCCGGGCTGGGACGCAGTGGAGTGGGCGGGCCTGCGTCCCCGCTGCTACCCCACTCACGGGTGGCAGTCTCCCCCTCGCCCCGACACTCAGGACCAGGAGCCTGGGCTTTGCTCTTGAACTGTTTGTTTGCTGCCCCGCCCTGACCCAGGGCCTGGGCTTAGTACTGAACTCTCTGCTCAGCCCCTGCCTGAGGATCTGAGCCCTGAACTGGTTGTTTGCTGCCCTGAATTGGTTGTTGACTGAGGGCCTGGGCTTAGTACTGAACTCTGTGCTCAGCCTCTGCCTGAGGGCCTGAGCCCTTGACTGTTTCCTGCCCCACCAGGCTAATTCGCCAACTCACTGGACTTGTGTAGTGAGGCGGCCTGGCTCCCAGCCGCCCTAGAGAGGGGTGACCCCAACAGCACACACCTACAGTACTGCTAAGGGAAAAATTTCTGGCACTGGTGCACGTGGTGAGCACACACACCTACTGTGGAATACACCTGAGCAACACATCTCGAAGAACACCAGTTACAGAACAGGTAACTGTCCTTTTTGATCTTGGTAACTGTCATAGGTCTCACCCCCACTTGGAGCTGTTGGGTTCCAATGTGGGGACCTGCCTTGGTTTCCCTCTAAACTAAAACCCTAGTTTAGATCTAGTAAAAGCTGCCACCACCCAATCAGGTACGTGGATTGGGACACAGTCCTTCCCCAAAATCCTTGGGGATCCCAAGAGCCCCAAATCCATGGAGTTCTTACACCCAGGAGGAATAAACCATTCCCCCCTGCTTCCTCCCCCCTCCCTTTTCCTAGGAGAGACACCGGGATCTAACTACAGAGGGATACCTCCCTCCTCCTCTTTCCCTGAGAATCCACCCAAGGAAAGACCAACCAAGTCCTTAATAGAAAATAATTTATTAAAGAATAAAAAAGAAAGTCACTGTCTCTGTAACCAAAATGGAACAATATACAGGGTCTAAACTTATCAATCTCTGGAGAGAATCCCCCCTCCTTTTTTTCTCAGTAAAAGCAAAGTAACAGCAAACAGGAATAAAGAATTTCCTTCAGCAAACACACAATGCCAAAATCCTTGGGGATCCCAAGAGCCCCAAATCCATGGAGTTCTTACACCCAGGAGGAATAAACCATTCTCCCCCTGCTTCCTCCCCCCTCCCTTTTCCTAGGAGAGATACCGGGATTTAACTACAGAGGGATGCCTCCCTCCTCCCCTTTCCCTGAGAATTTACCCAAGGAAAGATCAACCAAGTCCTTAACAGAAAAGATTTATTAAAGAATAAAAAGAAAGTAAACTATCTCTGTATTACCAGGATGCAAAAATACAGGGTCTAAATTTATCAATCTCTGGAGAGAATCCCTCCTTTCTTTCTCAGTAAAAGCAATAACAGTACAGAATTAAAGAAATTCTATAGCAAACACACAATTGCAAATGTAGAAATCAAATTATAAGACTAATCCGCCTTTCTAATTAATACTCACTATTGGATAGTAGGAACTACTCCAGGAGAACTTGGAGACATGACTGGACTCTCTTAGATCCAAAGAGAGCACTCTCTAACAAAGAACACAGACAAAGGCTTCCCTCCACAGAGATTTGAAATTATCTTGTCTCTGATTGGTCCTCTGGTCAGGTGGTCATCAGGTACTGCATGTTAACCCTTTACAGGTAAAAAAGACCTTAACCCTTAACTATCTGCTTATGACAGTAACACTGATTGATATTTACAATAAACCTATGTGCCCTGCTTAAGTGTATGAGGAGTGTTTGTTTGCAGAGAAACCATGAGACTGGAGTTACGTGTTTTGAGTTAGAGTGTGAGTTAGATGAAGAGGATGGTACTGAGTAGGCTGGAAGTGAAAGGGACTTCCATTCTTATTCCCAAGTAAGAAAAAGAACAGCTTATCTCAGACTAGTCATCGTGAAAATGAATGAATTCTAGATGTATTAGCAGTCAGCACTATATAAACAGTGTTTCCATTATGTGCTGCACAAAGATTCATTTGGTTTCTCTCCATTATACTAATATTCATAATTAATTCATAATCGTCCTCTGAATAGCCCACATGCTTCTGCTAAAGTTGCATTAGAATGCACCAGTAGATAAATGTTTGCTGTCTCATTAAGGGCAAAGGAATCAAGGAGAAAATTATGATGCTAAAAAAATTCTTCAATCTGGGGTTGAACTTTTTGTCTCATTCTATGTGAGCCTGACTGGAACAACTACAAGACTGCAGTGCTTGTCTTTAGGGTCATGCCAACTATAACTTAGCAGGAGAAAACTGACAGAACTACACAGCTTAGAGACCTGGGGAATCCTCCAAGAGGTGAGAGAAAATGGGTATCCTTTGAGCTTCAGTCACGTGTTCACCCATTATTCCAGCACAAGAAGGCTGGACAAGACGTCCCCTTCAAAGCCCATATACTCTATTCATTTCACTAGAAAGTCTCTGCAGTAGTCCCCGATCCCCTGCCATCCAGGAGCAAGCAAGAGTCAAGGCACTGTGCTCCAAAACAATATGTATGCAAAACTTCCACTTCTCCATGTGCTCGCTTCCCTTTTTATTACTTGCTGTCTTTTGCCTGGCTCACACTTCTTCTAGTGCCTATTTTTACTTTCTTGTGTTCTCAGTGCTAGTAATTAGTTCATGATCTCCTTGGGCATGGGCCATCTCATTTTATTCACCTGTAGAGCACCAGGCACATCTACTGAGTAGTGCTAAATAACTACATAATAAAATATAAGACCTTGTTCCTCATCTGGCATAGCTCTGGTGACCTCAGTAGAACCATGCTGATTTATACCAGCTAAAAATATGGCCCAAAGTGTATCGGGTTTCCACACTGCAAGATTTTCAGCTTTGTCAGACTTGCATTTTTTTCTGCAGTACAGCTATTATACATATGTGTTTAATTGAATCCATCTGTAAGGTCCCACTGGCACTATAAAATCTAGCCTAATCAGAAACCCACTTCAGGTCTGTTCTATCTTGCAGTGAGGATGAAACTGAACCACATTTTTAAACATGATTCTGAGTCAGACTATAGCCCTGGGAAGGTCAAGGAATTAGCATGATTTGGAAACACATTTAAAACATGGTTTGTTCCATTCTACAGTACAAGACTGAATTGTGTTTTAAACATGCATTACTAAATCATTTAGAAAAAGCTGACGCTAAGGTGCTTGGGCCATATGTGACCAACGGAATACAGGCCACTGGGCATTCCCCTACTCTCTGCTATCAATCACCTTTTCATTCCTCAAGACCTACCTACCTCAGAAACAACCTCAAGGAAGAAGGGATTGCGGTTTAGATCATGTCTTCAAAATATCACTAATAACACAGTAATTTCTAAACCATGCTGGGGTCTGGTCGATGGAATGCCTCTTTCATAGAAATGATCTTATTTTAAGGGCCTTTTGGCTCTGCAGTTGGAACGCCAACATCTAGCAGGGATAATACCAGAGAATCAGAGGTCCTTTTACATAAAACATCCTAGGAACAGAAGCAGGGAGAGACATGATGATTCAGTTGAGTCATGGGTCTCCAGACACAATCCAGCTATGACCTATCCTAAGCTATAACCCACTTCTCGCAGCTGTGTCTCGAAGCTAGACCACTTCTCGCAGCTGTGTCTTATTGCTAACTGATTTTTCCTTGTTGCTCTAAAACTCCCCACAAGATGCTGGAACTTCCCTCAGCAAACTATATATTCCTCGTTAAAATGTACCACACTTGCTTGCAGGTGCGGCTCCAGGCCCCAGCATGCCAAGCGCGTGCTTGGGGCAGCATGCCGCGGAGGGCGCTCTGCCAGTTGCCAGGAAGCCGGCAGGCAGCTCCAGCGGACCTCCCGGAAGCTGCAGGACCAGTGGACCCTCCGCAGGCATGCCTGCAGGAGGTCCACCGGAGCCACGGGACCGGCAACCGGCAGAGCGCCCTCCCGCGGCATGCCACCGTGCTTGGGGCGGCAAAATGTCTAGAGCCGCCCCTGCTTGCTTGTTAACTTTACCGCATTTTCACAGAACAAAAATCCAGTAACACAAGCCTTACTAAGTTTGGCACCTGAAAACCATCAACATTTCAGTCTTTTTCTTGACCTGAAAAGATTCAACTCTGATCAATCCCACTCCAAACTCTGCCTAAGTCAAGAAATTAGTTCTGTATGTGGTGTGTTCTTAAAGAAGCATCAGCATTAGCAGGCACAAAAATGTCTATCAGGCACACAGATATGCAAGAATATATCTGTTTTCCTGGCAGTAGACAGATTTCTTGGACTAAATCCCATAGATATGGCTGAATGAAAGGAAGGATGGTTCACTTGAGTAATGCATTTATAACAGTAGTGCAAGTAGCAAAATGTACAAATTACCTCATTCAAGTATATTTCCATACATAGCCAGCATTAGTTAACCATAGAGCTGTAGTTCCAGAGGCCATGAATTTTCAGGGACCGCTCAAAAGAAGCAAGATTTAAAACAAGTATAATTCAAGATACTGTGGAAGTGATGAGATCCTTGACCTTGATCCAGCATAGTCATTCACACCATTACCCACATTTTCCAGGGTATCTTTCATCTGGCATTTTTTAAAAGCACGTTCTTTCCCCATGAGCATAGCAACACAATTCTCTCTAAGAAGCAGGCCTAATGTGGCTAGCAGCCATACATCCAACAAAATATTCCCTTTATTATTGCAACTCCATGAAAGTTGTCAGACACTCACAGCTTTTTTATTTAGAGTTGCTAAGAGTTCAAGTGCTTATATTAAGTATTTGCTCAAGTCCCTTACAAAAAAAAAATCAAAGCACAAAATAGAATCTTCATGTAGTAATATGAGGTAGTTTCTTGGCTGCATTTCTAATGTCAGCTGTTATCAAAATTTAGACATCATGTTCTCTGGGTATCAAGGTCTCCTGATGTTTTAAGCTGTTGGAAATAGTAGCAAATGTTGACACAATGTGTACAATGTGTTTGCGCTATCTTCTCGTTAGTCAACATTAGTTTTTTTCTCACTGACTTGTGGGTAGAAGGCTAGGTTTCCAACTGGCATGAATTGTGTTTTAAGATATGAACAGATTTCCTGGCACCAGTGGGGGAAAAAACAGTTTGCCAATATTCACAAGTAACCATGTTCCTGGATTCTTTACATAAATCCCCTCCTATATAGCTGTATACAAGTTACTATCAGGCTACTACAGAATGGAAGCATGGGCACTCTGTCTGGGAAATATGAAGTTGCCTAAGCATTTATGCTAGTACTGAGGTCAATTAGTTCCAGAAGCATAAATTTAAATAAGGACAGAATTTGAACCACTATGCCATCTTGCCTAAGGAAAAATAACCAGTAATAAAACTATCTTTGAAGCGATCCTGAAAGTATCTAAACAAAGTATGTTGGCAAGGTAACTAAAAGGCATCAGGCAATTTCAAATAATAAACAAACACATATTAGGATTCATTGCTGGTTTCTCTAAAACCTATTTCTACACTAAATAAAACTTTCTTG
The DNA here is from genome assembly GCF_016161935.1 of Mauremys reevesii. Taxonomy (NCBI): domain Eukaryota; kingdom Metazoa; phylum Chordata; order Testudines; family Geoemydidae; genus Mauremys; species Mauremys reevesii. The sequence continues at coordinate 32,156,111 of NC_052629.1, read as the reverse complement.
TTCAGGAAGTAAAATATCCATGTGGGTCTTAGGGCTTGTCTTCACTGCTGCATTAGCTCATGGTATAACTCAAGTGTTACCCCAACCTAACTCCTGTTCGCACACAAAAATCTCTACCTTGAGCAAGGTGGTGCTTTAAACTTGAGATAGCTGGCCTGTCAGGGATTATGGGTTAAAGCTCAAGCACTGCTGATGCTCAAGCTAGTAAGTACAGCTGGTGCTCAAGTGCTACTTATCAGTGTGGCTGCTTTCCCTTGAGCTAGGTTTCAGTGGTACTCATGTTAGCCTGTATCAGCAAAAAAAAAAAAAAAAAAAAAGAGTCCTTATGGCACCTTAAAGACTAACAAATTTATTTGGGCATGAGGCTAACTCAAAAGGCGATAACTAACGTTTAGAAAACAAGTCAACTCTGCAGTGTGACTACATAGCCTTAATGACATATTTTCCTATTGCTGTTGTCAGCTCTATGAATAGCACCAATATTTTGTATGAGCTGGTGGAGTCCACTTTTATGTTTCTTTTCTTACTGTTTTGAAGTGGAAAATCTTGCTTCTATAGAGGAATAAGCAGTTCCTCTATACAGAAGTTTAAATATGCCTTTGATGTGTTATCATTAAAGTGCATTTTAGACTGAAATATAAATAAATAAAATAGTACTGAGTGATTATTAGTTAAAGGGAATCTGTAATGGCATTTGTTTCTTTACTCCTCCATGATTTCTGCCAAGGCAAAACTATCTTTGATAGCAGCAAATCTGTCTTAAAAAGGAGCACAGCAGTCAATCCAAATGTAACCCCAGGTCCTTAGGGACCCACAGCTTGCTGCCACAGCCAGCTAAGGGCCTGATCCAGCAGCGCACTTAAGCTCCTGCCTGTTCTTTAAGCACACAAGTAGCTCCATTGTCTTCACTATGACTACTCAAGCTGAAGTGCTTTGCTGGTGATTCAGCACATCTCCCAGATAGACTGTGCCATAAAATAAAGCCGCTCTCCCCTGCTGGGAGCTTGGTATTGCCACTTGCCCTCTCCTGGGGTTAATGTCATTGCTCTCACAGATGCTGAGAGCTGCAATTTGCTCCATCTGGGCCAAAGGAGGTGACTCTGACTCCTAGGGTATGGCTACACTTACAAATCTGCAGCGCTGGTAGTTGCAGCGCTGGTCATCCAGCTGTGCAGGGCCAGCGCTGGTGTGTGGCCACACTCACAGCTACCAGCGCTGGTGTGTGGCCACATTTGCAGCGCTGTTGGGAGTGATGCATTATGGGCAGCTATCCCAGCATTCAAGTGGCAGCAACGGTGCTTTTCAAAAGAGGGGGGTGGGGTGGGGCGTAGTGTGACAGGGAGCGGGGGGAGAGAGAGAGAGTGGATTTTTGGAGCCAACACTGTGTGTTAGCTTCCTGACTTGAAAAATCAGAACATGTTCCCGATCCCTTACCCCTAACTCTTAACTGCAAACAGCCTGCAGCCAACACGACTCCCTTTCTCCCCTCTGCCCCCGCTGTTTCTGTCAAGCAAACACTCACTCCCTGCCTGCCTCATTATCTCATTTGATTGTTCACAGATTGATCACAGCAAACAGGAGCTGTGTTTGTAGATAAACAGCTCCGGGATCAAGGTAGCTCGGAGTTCACAACAAAACAAAGAGAGGCTGCATAACAAAACAAAGAGAGTAATTTATAAAAGCATTCTGGGATACATCCTTATACCCTGGAGGCCAATCACAGCGGTGGTGTGTGGCCACACTTGATGACCAGCGCTGCAGCACCAGCGCTGGAATCCTTATTCCCCATGCTGAGTGAGGTGTACGGCCAGTGCTGCAGCCAGGGAGTTGCAGCGCTGGAAGTGCCCTGCAGGTGTGGCCACTTACTAATTGCAGCGCTGGTGGAGGCTTTCCAGCGCTGCAGCTCGCCAGTGTAGCCATACCCCTAGTTTATGAGACTGGCTGCCCCGCTGTAATGCTTGAGTAGCTGCTGAGCATTAGGAGAATATAGAACAATTTTACTTCAGTTCCAAGTTTCTCTTGCTCAGAGCTATTTTGACAATTTTACATAAATTGTAAATTCTTAGGAGCTTCTGACGTTTTTCTGCATACTCTTCTGTGATCATTGCTTCCCAGATAAAAATGAAAATTGCATGGGGAGAGTTACCTCTGCTAAACAAAGCTTGATGTTTGCTCAATACAACAGCTGCTGAAGTCAATGGAATTCTTTAGAATCACTTCATTAAATTGTAAAGTGGGTAAAATGCCAATTTGTATAAAATTTAGAGCGTCGATTAATCAGTTAACTCATGTGATTAACTACAAAAATGAATCGTGATAAAAAAATTAATTGCGATTAATCATAGTTTTAATTGCACTGTTAAACAATAGAATACCAATTGAAAATTATTAAATATTTTGGATGTTTTTCTACATTTTCATATATATTTTATTCTGTGTTGTAATCAAAGTGTATGTTATTTTTTTATTACAAATATTTGCACTGTAAAATTGATAAAAGAAATAGTATTTCACCTCATACAAATAATATAGTGCAATCTTTTTGTCATGAAAGTGCAACTTACAAATGTAGATTTTTTTTTTGTTACATAACTGCACTCAAAAACAAAACAATGTAAAACTTCAGAGCCAACAGGTCCACTCAGTCCTACTTCATGTTCAGCCAATCGCTAAGACAAACAAGTTTGTCTATGTTTACAGGAGATAATGCTGCCCTGTTCTTATTTACAGTGTCACCCAAGTGAGAACAGGCATTTGCATGGTACTTTTGTAGCTGGCATTGTAAGGTATTTATGTGCCATGTATGCTAAATATTTGTATGCTCCTTCATGCTTCGGCCTCCATTCCAGATGACATGCTTCCATGCTGATGATGCTCATTAAAAAAATAATGTGTTAATTAAATTTGTGACTGAACTCCTTGGGGGAGAATTGTATGTCCCCTGCTCTGTTTCCATTCTGCCGTATATTTCATGTTATAGCATTCTCAGATGATGACCCAGCACATGTTCATTTTAAGAACACTTTCACTGCATATTTCACAAAACGCAAAGAAGGCATCAATGTGAGATTTCTAAAGATAGCTACAGCACTGGACCCAAGGTTTAAGAATCTAAAGTGCCTTCCAAAATCTCAGCGGGACAAGGTGTGGAGCTTGTTTTCAGAAGTCTTAAAAGAGCAACACTCCAATGTGGAAAGTACAGAACCCAAACCACCAAAAAAGAAACTCAACCTTCTGTTGGTGGCATCTGACTCGGATAATAAAAAGGAACATGCGTCGACCTGCACTGCTTTGGATTGTTATTGAGCAGAACCCGTCATCAGCATGGACGCATGTGCCTTGGAATGGTGGTTGAAGTATGAAGGGACATATGAATATTTAGCACATCTGGAATCTAATATATCTGGCAATGCTGGCTACAACAGTGCCATGAGAACGCCTGTTCTCACCAGGGCCGCCCAGAGGATTCCGGGGGCCCGGGGTCTTCGGCGGCGGGGGGCCCTTCCGTTCCGGGACCCGCCGCCGAAGTGCCCCGAAGACCCGCGGCGGGCCCCCGTGGCGGGGCCCCCCCCGCCGCCGAATTACCGCCGAAGACCGAGCTGAACTTCGGCGGCGGGTCCTGCTCCATCTTCGGCGGTAATTCGCCAGCAGGGGTTCTTCCGCCCGCCCGCGAAGACCGGGAGCAGAAGAAGCTCCTGCGCCCGGCCCCGCAAGAGTTTTCCGGGCCCCCCGGAGCGAGTGAAGGACCCCGCTCCAGGGGCCCCGAAAAACTCTGGTGGGGGCCCCTGTGGGGCTCGGGGCCTGGGGCAAATTGCCCCTCTTGCCCCCCCCCCCCCTGGGCGGCCCTGGTTCTCACTTTCAGGTGACATTGTCTGAGCAATTGTCTGAACAAGAAGAAGAACTGAGTGGATTTGGAGGCTCTAAAACTGTACATTGTTTTATTTTTGAATGCAGTTGTTTTGTACATAATTCTACATTTGTAAGTTCAACTTTCATGATAAAAATATTACACTACAGTACTTGTATGAGGTGAATTGAAAAACCCAATTTCTTTTGTTTTTTTACAGTGCCAATACTTGTAATCAAAAATATAAAGTGAGTGTTGTCCACTTTGTATTCTGTGTTGTAATTGAAATTTTCAATATATTTGAAAATGTAGAAAACCAAAATATTTAAATAAATGGTATTCTATTATTGTTAACAATGTGATTAATCACAATTATTTTTTTAATCGCTTGACAGCCCTAAAATTATTACTGAATATAGTTAAAATGAGAAATTACTAAAGGAAAAGGAAGTCCCCATCTTGTCTGTGTGCTACTATAGTTTGATCACCTGTGCTGTTGAATTAATGAGGGACTTTCCCAGTTGTTCCAAGGTAAATTCAGTCATTTATTACAAAAATAAATATATAAAATTAGTTCCACTAGTAGTAATGTTAACATACTTTTCCACACCATTTGTTTTTCTAGTAATGGAATTTACCTTGGAATAAATGTGAATGTCTCCAACAATTGTCATGCACTCGTCTGCTGATTAGAACTTCTTGATAGGGTGACCAGATAGCAAGTGTGAAAAATCGGGACAGAGGGTATGGGATAATGGGAACCTATATAAGACAAAGCCCCAAATACGTGGACTGTCCCTATAAAATCGGGACATCTGGTCACCCTACTTCCTGATCACAAACTATGTGCCACATGCTTCTTGCCTCCTACTACATGTTGTAGAGAGTATTCTAATGTACCCAAAAAGCCCTTGCACCTGGGCGGTGCAGGAAGCAGCAACTCCACTGAATTCTCCCTCCAGACAATGTGGAAAGTATGACCAGTAAAATTATTCATGAACTATAGTAACTAGCACTAGAGTCAGTCAGGACAAAAGATGTTCTGGTGTTACAGACCTTGTGGGGAAGGTGTCAATCTCTCTCTCTCATTGGACTTGTACTTGTAGATATCAGCATGGTATTGTCAGTTATATAATCTGTTGGTATAATCTGGCAGAGTGTGACAAAATGGCTCTCAGTTTTAACTCTTGGGGTTTGTAGAAGAAAATCCTCTCCTTCCATGGTTTACCTGACCCCCTTTAAAAAAAAAAAAAAAACTCTTGTCAGATTCTAAAAGAATTATAGTTCATTATATTTGAAATTGTGCCCCCTTTTTCTGTGTACTTGGGCTTCTTTTAATTTTCCTGTGGTGACAAGGCCAGGTCTACGGCTTATACACTAGTGAAATCACAAGCATTTTCTTAAGAAATTAAATGGAGTTTGTAAAAGGAATATGTTGGCTATCTAAGGCTATATATTCTGATTAGAATTGACTGAACCAGTTTTCTCATCCCGCCTTACATCTCCTGTCTCCAGCTCCTCCTCATACCCATGACCTTCAGTTAGATCCTTCTCTCCCTGTGTCTTTTAATAAGCTATCCAGGCCTCTCCCTCTGTGATAACTCTCTGACAAGCAGCTACTCCTACCTTTGATCCATCCCACTGTATAAGATGCAATAATTCTGGCACTGATTTTGCTGGGCCCCTCTATTAAGATTTTATACATTCCTAGGGCTTTCCTGGCCAGATTATGTCACAAGCCTTTGAAAAGGGAAATCCCAATGTGTGAAATTTAAATGGAGGAGCTGGCTTAATGCCCAGCAGATATGATAACAAATCTATGGGATTCCTTTACAGGAGGGATCAACAAAAGAGCCTATCAAGATGAGGGTTAAAGCAGGTACACATAGTACCATAAAGGTTTGGTATTCAGTTCAAAGAAGACCTGAACAGGTGTTTGCCCAACCTATTCTTAAAAACCTCTAATGACAGGTATTCCACAACCTCCTTTCGTATCCTATGCCAGTACTTATCCTAATAGTTAGATAGTTTTTCCTGATCTCACCAAAATCTCCCCTGCTGCAGATTAAGCTGATTAATTCTTGTCCTACTTCCAGTGGAAATGGAGAACAATTGATCAGCATCCTCTTTATAAGAGCCCTTACCATATTTGAAGACTATTATCAGGTCACCCTTCGGTATCCATATCATGATTTGCTTTTTATTTTTTTAAATAATTTCATTTGTCACGGATCCACAGGATCAGTGCTCCACCCCCAGCTTTGGAACAGTCTCTTCCAGGAAATTCTTCAATGTGCCAGACCCCCAAGGGATGTTGGTCTTCCTTCAGGGAAGGACACATGGCCTCCCTGCTTCCTGAGAGTGAACCTCTGGGGCCATCAGCGCTCCTGCTTCACTCCAACTGAGACAGACTTTTGGCAGAGACTTGTACACTCCTCAGGGATTAATGCATGTAACCAAGTATTTACTGTGACACTTAAACAGCATTTTCAAAACAGTAGGGTTTATTAGTTAACTGGAACATAGCACAGGAAGTCCTTAGGTTACACAGAGAAATAAAGGTTAAAGTATAGTCCATTCTGGTCAGCCCAGAGCCCCCAGCCAAGCTGTAGTAAACTCCGTTTTCTCTCTCAGACTGATCTCCTTAATCAATTTCCAGGTGAGAGAGCTCTCAGCTTCCTCCAGAAGCCAACACTTATCCCCCACTCCACTTTTTGTTCTTGAGCTGGGGTCTCAGCTTTGCTTCCCTGCTGGGAATGTGGATCCATGAGTCACTGGAGCTTCCACAGTCTCTTTGGACCCCTGGTTGATCCAGGGCTGTTTCATCCAGTTCCTTAATGACTCTGTTAATTCCACCCAGATGGGGAGGTGACACACACATCTATGTCTCTCAGCCTTCCCTGAGAGCAAACTTAATCCTTTTCCCCCACTGTGTAGCCATGCAACATATAAGAAAAAGCGAGGCACAAATAAGATTTATAAAAAATATTACAAATCGTTATATCATTTATCTGTTTTAAATGTGTTGCATTTCTATTTCACTGAACGTCCCCTTGTTCTGGTATTGTAAGAAATTGTAATTTGGACATCTGATTTACTGTCTTTATAACATTCATTAGTCTATGCATCATGCCTCACCCCTTTATTTGTCTCTATTTTTTAATACAGGTGTTATACCAACCTCATCACTGTAGTACCTGAGCACTTTCCAGAAGAGAATTAAGTAACATGAATAACATCTGTCATGTGTGGCTCGTTCTTTCATTATAACTGAGGCCAGGTCATTTTCTGCCAGGACGGGAAGGAGTTTCCTAGCCAACCCGCGATGTAGAAAGCTTTCATCACAGACACTGCTATGTGAGAGCTAGGTGTCAGTGAGGAATCCAGGAGCACTTCTAAACAGACCTAATCTACTCTCTAAACAGACGTGATCTTTTCAATCTCTCTTGGTACTGAAGTTTTTATGGGGGTCTAATCATTTTTTGTCATCTGTCTCTGGACTCCTATTTCTGCTATATGAGAGCAGAACTGTATTCCACATGAGTGTGCACCCTTTGTTTGTGCAATGGCACGATAATATTTTCAGTATTATTTTCTAGCCTATTTGAACAACCTAAATAATTTTGAGTCATCTGCAAATTGGACACCTGCTCATCCCCTTTTCCAAATAACTCATAAATATATTAAACAATACTAACACTTAACAACACTAGCATATTAACCCCACTGGTAACCTTTCTCAGTGTTGAAAATTGACCATTTATTCTGACTCTTTGTTTTCTATCTTTATAGATTTCTATTGGCTTCAGAGATGCTGGATGTCCATGTTCTGAAGGATTCCTGTTTGATTCCAGTAATCTCTTGAACCTTGCTTCTTGCTTTCTTTTTGTTTTGGGGTATGCATACTGTGACAAAGTTCCTCCTCTGTCTTGGTGGGTTCTGTGCTTTCTGGCAGATTTGCTCGCCTCAGAGCTTCACAGCAGCCCTCAGTTCGACCACTTTTGCCAGCACCCAGAAGTCGACAAAACAAAAATCGCCAAAGGGTGTTCACTCTTGCTCCCTCTGTTGATAGATCATGTCCACATTGGGGACACCATCATTGACAGGGTGAGCAATGCACCGTGGGTATACATCCCACAGTACAGTGTTGTGGGAAGGAAGAGCTGATCGCTGCGCATCTTGGGATTCTCTCCAAATTCTCCCACAGCCCCCTCAGCTGCTGAGAGCAGCAACATGAGTAACTCTGTGAGCGCTCCATGCTGAGGAATGGCAAAGCAGCACAGCAGTCTGTCCCCCTCCCCCTGCAGGAGCAGTCTGCCTGCTGCTGTGTTCCTAGTGCTGGGCAGAACAGGAGCATTCCAATGATTTGACCTTTGTTTGTTCCCTACCTGGAGCAGCACACAGATACTTCCCGGAGGGGAGGGGTGCATGCCTGCAGGGCAGCAGAGATCAAAACACTGAGCAGAGCAATCAAGGCAGGCATTGTGGGATACTGGTGGAAGCCAGTTCTGTTGACAAAACAATCAGCAATGTCTACGCTGGCTCTTTGTCAGAAATAATGGGAGGGGAAAAGACAAAAGTCTATTGTAGGGATGGAAGTTTTTTGTTGCCAAAACTGGTTGTTTTTCATGACAAAAGTCCCATTGTAGTGTGTACGCTCTTGCTGTTTTGTTGCCAAAAGTTTTTGGCTACAAAACTTGCTAGTGTAGACAAGGCCAGAGACACAATAGCTCTGCTCAAGCTAACATGCTAAAAACAACAGTTTGACCCTGGCCTCCCAAGGTCAGAGGGGTTTGTACTCAGATGACTAGCTTGAGCCATCATGGCCACAGAGCTACTTTTAGCATGTGTCTGGGAAGCACACTCCCAGTTGCAGTATAGATATATGCTAAGAGACATTGCCCCACAATAGCCAATAGCCTGGGGCATAGTGCACTCGCCTGGGGGCTGGGAAAGACCTGGATTCAAGTATCTGCTCCAAAGCAAGTATTCAAACCTGTGTTTTACACATGCCAGATAAGCACCCTAACCACTAGGCTACTGGTTGTAAGGGGCCACAACTTCCTCCTTCAATTTATTAATCTAGCCCTGTATTTCCTTTGCTTTTGTTACTAATGGTTAATAATGCCCAAAATGAAAACGTTTAGTTTCAGTTCAAACAAAACATTTTGTTCAACCCAAACCTTTTTTATATATATTTCAGAACTGCCAGCAAACTGAAAAATCAGTTATTTGCACAGCTCTACTTATGTGTGCTTAAATATAGCCTCCAACATGTTGAGTGTAAGGATTTTAGCATGTTTTTGCTTTTGATTTTAGGGCTTTTTTTGACTAGCATCCTTTATTTCTTCTTTTTTCCCTTTTTATCAAGATCAGCCTTTCTAAAGTTTAGTGTCCAGTGCTAATTTTGGGTCTGGTTCCCCCTCCCAAGGATATTGAACTTCATTATATTTGGTCACTATTATTTGGTACCAACACTATAGTTACTTCTTTAGCCAACTCTTGTGTGTTACTTTGAATTAAATCAAGAACCATCTCCCTCGTGTGATGTAGAACTTGCTGTTCCAAAAAGACATCATTTAAATTATTGAGAAATTGCCTTTCTAAACTTTGTCTCAAATTGACACTTAGCCAGTTTATGCATGGGTAAATGAAGTTACATATTACTACTCTTTTTATTAGACAATAGTTGCCTCTGTGATCTTCCTTGACACTGGGTACTCAGTGTCCCTTTCCTGCTCAGGAGGTTAATAGTAAAATTCTTCTAAAATATTTGTACTCATATAACTTGATATGAATCCATTCAGATTCTCTCTATAGTCATCTCTCCTCAGACTTTTTCTCTCACTAGATTCCATGGAATCCTTTAAGCATAGCACTACTCTTACATCTCTGTGATCTGGTCTGTATAATTTATAAGCCAGGTACCCAACTGATTTTTTTTTTCATTCCTATGTGTTTCAGAAATGCTTCTTATGTCATGCTTCTTTTCCACTGTAGGCATTCTAGTTTGCCTGGTTTTCCTTTCAGTCTTCTTGCACCGGTTTATCAATATCTACAATTTTGCGGCCAGGTTCCCTTTTTTTCATTCTGATCTCTTTTTTTTTTCATTCTGATCCCTGCTGAAGGCACAAAAGTGATGAAATCTGACCGGGGCAGCTCCAGGCCCCAGCACGCCAAGCGCGTGCTTGGGGCGGCATGCCACGGGGGGCGCTCTGCCGGTCGCCGGGAGGGCGGCAGGCGGCTCCAGTGGACCTCCCGCAGGCGTCCCTGCGGAGGGTCCACTGGTCCCGAGGCTCCGGTGGAGCATCCGCAGGCACGCCTGCGGGAGGTCCACCTGAGCCGCGGGACCAGCGGACCCTCCGCAGGCACATCTGTGGGAGGTCCACCGGAGCTGCGGGACCGGCGACCGGCAGAGCGCCCCCCTGTGGCGTGCCACCGTGCTTGGAGCGGCAAAATGGCTAGAGCCACCCCTGAATCTGACCAGCTGAGAGTTTTGTTGGTAGTCAACGTAGAGCCTGCATCGCTGGCCGGAAGCGGGCATAGCTTCAATGCCACCTTTCTTCCCTGTCCTGGTTCCAGTTTAGGGGAAATGCAAGGACACGAAGGGGCAGGGACAGAGTACTGCTGTGCTCTAGCTATTTTCAGTCGCACACGCTGTTCTAAACTGTCCTGTGGCATGGGCCAAAGAATCCAGGAGCTGTAAATGACCTCTGTGCCAAGCAGCTCTCAGCCAAGACTCTGGCCCTTTATTTTTGGCTTGGGCTTATTTTTATTTAACACCTTTTCTTTAACTTGGGCACTGGCACCCTTTTACTCTTCAGGAATGTAGGTCTTTGATCTCAATCTGTCCCTCCTCCTATTGTATTCAGTAGTGGGTACAGAGTTCTGTTATATCACTAAATTTCTAGCAGATTTCTTTGCTTGACTTTTAAGCAATCCTCAGCAAGTCTTGGCTTTCTGCCAGTGAATAGTTTGGATAATTCTCCAAACTCTTGCCAATTTTCTGTACCAGTAGCTCTTCCTTCTCCAGAAAGTTCTGCAGTGCCTAAAAAATACCTTTCTCTTTACCCCCATATTTCAAATCCCTAAAGCTTTTATTTGACCCTGTATGTGGAACTGGAATAATTTCAGAGAAAGCTATCACAGAGGCCCTGGACCTAAAGCTTTTTTTTTAGTTAGCTCAATTTAGCTTTCATGACCAGTCTTTTGCCTTTCTATGTCATTAGTATCATGGCCACCAGCTCCTCCCACCTTTGTCTAGATGTATCATGTAATCTCTCACCTGTATACCTGAGAGTTAAGTCACTTAATGGTTTTCATGGTCACCGCATACATAGCTGTCAATATTCTAACGATTGACTTTCCTGTCACCACAGCTTCTCTACATCTCACAACTATATCCCTTCTGGAATGACCACCTTCATATACAACTGATCCAAACTTTCTTGTGCTCGCTCTTAGTGCTTAACTCTGTCTGTCAGGTCTCTGAGCTCTAAAGATTCCATCATTTCTTCATTATTCCACAGCCTCTTGTTCTAATGTTGTTCCACTATACCCTCATCTGCTGGTCACACAAAGATAGCAAATAAAGAACAAATACCAACTAGATAAAAGTGGTTGGTAGGAATTAAGAAAAATGGAACAACTGGCTGTCTGTGTGAGATTATCCTTCTTTGATGGATCAAATGATATGATTAAAAAAACCCTGAAGGTTTAAAAATATCTATTTTTGTACACTCACGGTAACACACAATCTGTACTGCCCTAATCTCTTATTGATAGTCAGCCTCTCTCAATTTATGGGGAAAAATAACTCAGACTGTCAATGATTCTGTTTTATAATAAATAGTTATTAACTAAAAATCTACCACCTTAGTTTTCCTTACAAGTACTTTTGTTTATTTTATGGGCTAGATTCTCCATGCTCTGCTCCAGCACAATAGTCAGAAATGTTAACTTTGAATTTTTGACTGGAAAGCACATTTCACAATGTCCAGATCTTGAGTACCACTTAATAGATTTCAGAGTGGTAGCCGTGTTAGTCTGTATCAGCAAAAAGAACAGGAGTACTTGTGGCACCTTAGAGACTAACAAATTTATTTGAGCATAGGCTTTCATGGGCTAAAATCCACTTAATTGGATGCATGTAGTGGAAAATACAGTAGGAAGATATAAATACACAAAAGACATGAAAAAATGGGTGTTGCTTTTAGGCCAAATGAATTTGTTAGTCTCTAAGGTGCCACAAGTACTCCTCGTTCTTTTTGCCAATTAATAGAGTTGTTTTTCTGAGTCTTGCCATGGGAAAGTCTAAAGCAAGTGCATTTTAATAATTATTCATTTGAAATGAAAAATACTGGTTGACACTTCGAGACTTTTAATGGCAACATTAGTCACTGCTTCTACCAGCACTAGAAGTCATTATGCGGACCAATTGGAAAGATTCAGGAAATTCATTGGGAATTAAAAGGAATAATAGTTGAAAACCCTAAAGCTAAAGTACTCCTGTTCTAAAGCTAATTGACTACCATGCAGATTGGCATTGAAGATGTCCCTGCACATGAATTCCCACATGCACAACCTTTATTTTCACAAGGAAATAAGAAATGCATTGTTTTCCCTTTTATAAATCAGGCTTGCACATGCAGTTTTCATCTTGTATTTTTCTGCCCTCTAGTGACAAACCAAAAATATTTTTAGAAAAAAATCTATAGACACTTTAAAGATGTGTCTGTATTTTCTGAGTCCATCTCAAGCCACTAACTTTACTTACTAATATGCTACAGTGTGTATTTAAGGTGACCAGACAGCAAGTATGAAAAATCGGGACAGTGGATGGGGAGAAATAGGAGACTATAGAAGAAAAAGACTCAGTAGTTTCTTCAGGAATTGAAATTAGGGGGTGGTGTTCGAATTTACATGGGGGGTGTCAGGGCCAATGAGATATATAAAAGAGATATGAATAAAGAAAATATTTTGTTAGGATAATGCAAATTTAACATAAGGATAATGCAAGTTACACCAAAACACATAACAATATAATTTTTAAAAAATGTATTTAATTTAAATTGACTTTTGAAAAGTAAGCCATCATGGGATAAGAGGGAAGTCCTCTCATGGATCAGTAACTGGTTAAAATATGGGAAACAAAGGGTAGGAATAAATGATAAGTTTTCAGAAAGTAGAGAGATAAATAGTGGTATCCCTGAGGGGTCGGTACTGGGACCATTACTATTCAACATACTCATAAATGATCTGGAAAAATGGGTAAACAGTGAGGTGGCAAAATTTTCAGATGATACAAAACTATTCAAGATAGTTAAGTCCCAGGCAGACTGCGAAGAGTTACAAAGTGATCTCACAAAACTGGGTGACTGGGCAACAAAATGGCAGATGAAATTCTATGTTGATAAATGCAAAGTAATGCACATTGGAAAACAATCTCAATTATACATACAAAATGAAGGAGTCTGAATTAGCTGTTACCACTCAAGAAAGAGATCTTGGAGTCATTGTGGATAGTTCTCTGAAAACATCTACTCAATGTGCAGTGGCAGTCAAAAAAGCAAACAGAATTTTGGGAATCATTAAGAAAGGGATAGATAATAAGACAGAAAATATCATATTGCCTCTATATAAATCCATGGTATGTGTACACACCTTGAATACTATGTGCAGATCTGGTCACCCCATCCCAAAAGAGATATATTGGAAATGGAAAAGATACAAAGATGAGCAACTAAAATGATTAGGGGTATGAAACAGGAGGAGAAATTAAAATGACTGGGAATTTTCAGCTTAGAAAAGAGACGACTAAGGGAGGATATGATAGTCTATAAAATCTTGACTGGTGTGAAGAAAGTGAATAAGGAAGTGTTATTTACTCCTTCACACAACACAAGAACTAGTAGGTTTCAGAGTAGCAGCCGTGTTAGTCTGTAGCCGCAAAAAGAACAGGAGTACTTGTGGCACCTTAGAGACTAACAAATTTATTTGAGCATAAGCTTTTGTGGGCTACAGCCCACTTCATCAGATGCATAGAATGGAACATATAGTGAGGAGATATATTTACGTACAGAGAACATGAAAAGGTGGGAGTTGCCCAATCAACTCTAAGAGGTTAATTAATTAAGATGAGCTATTATCAGAAGGAGAAAAAAAACTTTTGTAGTGATAATCAAGATGACACATTTAAGACAGTTTGACAAGAAGGTGTGAGGATACTTAACATGGGGAAATAGATTCAATGTGTGTAATGGCTCAGCCATTCCCAGTCTCTATTTAAGCCTAAATTGATTGTATCTAGTTTGCATATTAATTCAAGTTCAGCAGTTTCTCATTGGAGTCTGTTTTTGAAGCTTTTCTGTTGCAAAATTGCCACCTTTAAATCTGTTACTGAATGGCCAGAGAGGTTGAAGTGTTCTCCTACTGGTTTTTGAATGTTATGATTCCTGATGTCAGATTTGTGTCCATTTATTCTTTTGTGTAGAGACTGTCTGGTTTGGCCAATGTACATGGCAGAGGGGCATTGCTGGCACATGATGGCATATATCTCATTGCTAGATGTGCAGGTGAACGAGCCCCTGATGACGTGGCTGATGTGGTTAGGTCCTATTATGGTGTCACTTGAATAGATATGTGGACAGAGTTGGCATTGGACTTTCTTGCAAGGAGGGGTTCCTGGGTTAGTGTTTTTGTTCTGTGGTGTATGGTTGCTGGTGAGTATTTGCTTCAGGTTGGGGGTGCTGTCTGTAAGCGAGGACAGGTCTGTCTCCCAAGATCTGGGAGAGTGAGGGATCATCTTTCAGGATAGGTTATAGATCTTTGATGATGCGCTTGAGAGGTTTTAGTTGGGGGATGAAGGTAACGGCTAGTGGTGTTCTGTTATTTTCTTTGTTGGGCCTGTCTTGTAGTAGGTGGCTTCTGGGTACTCTTCTGGCTCTGTCAATCTGTTTTTTTCACTTCAGCAGGTGGATATTGTAGTTTTAAGAATGCTTGATAGAGATCTTGTAGGTTTTTGTCTCTGTCTGAGGGATTGGAGCAAATGCGGTCGTACCTTAGAGCTTGGCTGAAGGGAGTGGATCGTGTGGTGTGTCCTGCATGGAAGCTGGAGGCATGTAGGTAAGTATATTGGTCAGTACGTTTCTGGTATAGGGTGGTGTTTATGTGACCATTGCTTATTAACACAGTAGTGTCAAGGAAATGGACCTGTCATAAACAGATAGTTAAGGGTTAATTTCTCTTTTACCTGTAAAGGGTTAACAAGCTCAGTGAACCTGGCTGACACCTGACCAGAGGACCAATAAAGGGACAAGATACTTTCAAATCTTGGTGGAGGGAAGTCTTTGTTTGGGTTCTTTGTTTTGGGGGTTGTTCTCTCTTGGATCTAAGAGGGGCCAGACGTACATCCAGGCTCTCCAAGCTTCCTAAAATAGTCTCTTCTATTCAATATAGTGAGTATTAATTAAAAAGGCGGATTAGTCTTTTGTTTGTTTTCTGTATTTGCAAATGTGTATTTGCTGGAAGGATATTTTATCTCTGTTGCTGTACTTGTACTTATGCTAGGGGGGAGGGAGTCCCTTTAGTTTTATAAGCTGTATACCCTGTAAGCATTTCCATCCTGATTTTACAGAGATCGTTTTTACTTTTCTTTCTTTAATTAAAAGCTTTTCTTTTTAAGAACCTGATTGATTTTTTCCCTTGTTTGAGACCCCAGGGGATTAGTCTGACTCACCAGGGATAGGTGGGGGGAAAAGAGGAGGGGGAAGGTGAATCCCTCTTTGTTTTAGATTCAAGGAGTTTGAATCAGTGTGGAGCCTCTCAAGGCAACCAAGGGAGGGAAAGTCTGGGAGGGGGACAGGTGGGGGAATGGTTTATTTCCCTTTGTGTTAAGACCCAAGGGGTTTGGGTCTTGGGTTCCCCAGGGAAGGTTTGGGAGGAATGGAAAGTGTACCAAAACACTATCTTTCTGGCTGGTGGCAGCGCTATCAGATCTAAGCTAGAATTTAGGCTTAGAAGGGTACATGCAGGTCCCCACCTTTTGGACGCTACAGTTCAAAGTGGGGAACAAACCTATGACAGGACCGCTTGTGTGGATTGGTCTAGGCTGAGGTCGATGGTGGGATGGAAATGGTTGAAATCATGGTGGAATTCTTCAAGGGCTTCTTCTCCATGGGTCCAGATGATGAAGATGTCATCAGTGTAGAGTAGGGGCATTAGGGGAATGAGAGCTAAGGAAGTGTTGTTCTAAGTCAGACATAAAGATGTTGGCATACTATGGGCCATGCGGGTACCCATAGCAGTGCCGCTGACTTGAAGGTATATATTGTCCCCAAATGTGAAATAGTTGTGGGTGAGGACAAAGGGTATGGCTACACTTACGGTTTGCAGCGCTGGTAGTTTGCAGCGCTGGTCATCCAGCTGTGCAGGGCCAGCGCTGGTGTGTGGCCACACTCACAGCTACCAGCGCTGGTGTGTGGCCACATTTGCAGCATTTGCAGCGCTGTTGGGAGTGTTGCATTATGGGCAGCTATCCCAGCATTCAAGTGGCCACAACGTGCTTTTCAAAAGAGGGGAGTGGAGTGGGGTCTAGTGTGACAGAGAGCGGGGGGAGAGAGAGAGGGGATTTTTGGAGCCAACACTGTGTGTTTAGCTTCCTGCCTTGAAAAATCAGAACATGTTTCCGACCCCTTAGTCTTAACTCTTAATTGCAAACAGCCTGCAGCCAACACGACTCCCCGCTGTTTCATTCACTCCCTGACTGCCTCTCATTTGATTGTTTACAGCCAGGTACAGATGATCACAGCAAACAGGAGCTCTGTTTGTTTTTTAGATAAGCAGCAGTGGCAACGGAGCTCCTTGCGGAGCTCGTTCATAACAAAACAAAGAGAGGCTGCATAACAAAACAAAGAGAGTAATTTATAAAAGCATTCTGGGATACATCCTTATACCCTGGAGGCCAATCACAGCGCTGGTGTGTGGCCACACTTGATGACCAGCGCTGCAGCACCAGCGCTGGAATCCTTATTCCCCATGCTGAGTGAGGTGTACGGCCAGCGCTGCAGCCAGGGAGTTGCAGCGCTGGAAGTGCCCTGCAGGTGTGGCCACTTACTAATTGCAGCGCTGATGGAGGCTTTCCAGTGCTGCAAATCGCCAGTGTAGCCATACCCAAAGTCGCAAAGTTCAGACACCAGGTTTGGCATGTAACTAGTTCGCAAAACTGGGGGGGGGAAGGGAGGGGTTGGGGAAATTCAAGGGGGGTGTACAGAAATCACTGAAAAGACCCAAAAATCGGGACTGTCCCTGTAAAATCGGGACATCTGGTCACCCTATTTGTATTAGTTGCTATTTTATAGTTTGTGATGTAACTAATAAATGGTGAGCAGAAATGTGGCTCTATTTTTTCTGAATTTCAGCTGGCGTACAATATACTGGGGAAAATTACTGAACTTTAAAGGTGACCTTCACATAAAATATACTAATAAATAAACTGAAGGTATTCTGATGTGGTATAATGCCCCCCAACAGCAAGATTGAGGGAGATATTAAGGGACTGATCCACCTTCAGCTGTCACTGACCTCAGCGGGAGCTGGTGATGTTCAACACCTTGCTGGAATGCTTAGCACTTTGAAGAATCAACCTCTTAGCACAAAAGAATGTTAACCTTTTTCCCCCCCTCTCCAATTCAAGCCCTGCAAGTCCACAGCGACCTGTGAGCTATAGGTCAGTTCCATGCTCTGGCTGCCACAGAGCCCTCCTGGAGCATGGAGCCAGACAAAGTGGGTTTTGTTTAGTATAATGATGTGGGCTTGTTGAAATGGTTTTTACTTTAGATCCTCAAAGGCATAATGTATTTTAAAACCATACCAGACTTCTAATTTATTTTGTTAATGTTTCAGAATCCCTTCCGTCAGGAAAAGAAATACAGTGCAGTATAAACTGTATGCTTCTGAGAAATATATCTCTGGTTTTAAATGTCATCTTATGGCTTTGTGGGGGAGATAAATATCCCACATTGAAGTCTCTCTCTCTAGACTTCAGTGGGAGCTGCTGGGTGCTTCCCACTTTTAAAAATCAGGCTACATAGGTGCCTAAATTAAAGAGAGCTCTTAGCTGACCTATTCAGCATTTCTCAAATGCGGCCACCAGGGGCTTTTCTTGCGGCCACAGCCTCCTGGGTGGTGATTGGAGGGGGGGCAAAGTAGAGGCCCCTCCCCCGGGATCACCAGCAGGGGTTGGTCCCTGCCCCTTCTGGAACCACAAACACTGTAGGTGCAGGTGACCAGTGTGAGTTCCCCACCTTCCTGGGGACGGTGGGGCTTGTGCATAGGTGTTGGAACTAGCGGTGCTGCTGCACCCCTTGGCTTGAAGTGGTTTCCATTATATCTAGGGTTTAAAGTTTGGTTCAATGGCTCTCAGAACCCCCACTACACAAATTGTTCCAGCACCCTTGGGCTTGGGCTATGGGCTTCAGCCCTGGGGTGGTGAGCAGCAGGTTCTAGCCATGCAGCAGCAAGCTCCATCTGCCAGCTGCCGGGCTTCTGGCTCTGGTCTCGCCCCCCATCCCACATTTTCCCTGGCCCCTGCTGTCTCCTCCAGCCCCCAGCCATGCAGCAGGACTCCAGGCTACAGCCCTGGACTCACCCCACCTGCATCGCCCTGACCCGCACTGCCTCCTCCACCCCCCCAATCCAGTCACCCATTAGCCCTGACCCTCCTGCTGCTGTACCAACCTCCACATCCAGGGTTTGTCCCCCAGCTTGCCGGGGATGAGTGAGTCTGCTGTGAAAAGTGATATTAACAAATATACAAATATAACTTTTCATAGTAGCAGACTTACTAGCTAGCAAGTCTTAAAAAAAAAGCAACCAAAAAAGCAAACCATGCAAAGCACCTTATTTATGTTTCTATTCTGTTTAGGTCCAGTAAAGAATAGAGACACCTGTACATTATTTTTATTATTGAGTCTGAAAAAACAACAACAACAAAACCCCTACATAAATAAATTACAATGATTTGGACATGTATATGGGCATATTTATTTGTTTTTCCTAAAGTTAATTAAGTTCTTTAGGAAAGACTGTCAGAGTGGCCACAGCACCGCACTGTGAGGACACCAAAAAATTTGTTGTGAGACCGCCTGCCTCATAAGTAAGACTGCAGCAAACTTTCTATGTAAGAGCCACCTTTATAAAATGCTGTGAAATCCACATGCCTAGGAAGATTGCCATGGAAACTGGTAGGCCACCTCAAACATAGGCATATAATATCTGATGTCAAATCAGGGTAATTTGACAAAAGATATAGGTCCTCCAAAAACAGACCTGATTTTTTAAATTACTCTTCTGATGCTTTTTTGCCCACAAATTCCAGGAGAATGGGGGACTGCAGACTGTGCATGTGAAAATCTGGCCTGAAACTCCTGTTTAAATTTCAACAAAGGTCAGAGTTTGGTTTAATAAAGCTTATTCTTCAGGAAAGCAAAGCCTCATTCCTGAAGGTGGGAATATGAGCAGCTCACAGTTGTTTAGAAGGAGCTCAGTGAGTGATAGACTGGTGGACTGACCTGCCCACAGAGGGCTTGTCACTAATGCACGTGAGCTATTCAAGGGTAAACAGTGAAGGCACTTTCGTTTTACCAAGCTATAAACTCCAAGCAAGCAGTGGAGACAAGTCTAGACTCAGTTGCTGCCTTAGGCCTTGGCTACACTTGCAAGTTGGAGCACATTAAATCAGCCCCAGGCACCCTAACTCCTGAGGTGTCCACACTGGCAAGGCACTTAGCCTGGACTGTGTAGCTGGAGCACTCCTGGAAATCCACCTCCATGAGAAGCAAAGCGCTTGCTGCACCCTGGCTGAAATGCTGGGGTGTCAGTGTGGATGACATGTTGCATTACTGCGCTGTGATTGGCCTCTGGAAATGTCCCATAATCCCCTAAAGTCAAGTGGCCACTCTGGTCATTGTTTTGAACTTGGCTGCAGGCATGCGGATATCCCCTTTCAAAGCTCAGTTTCTGACAGCCACCATTCTTATCTGCTCCAGGACAAAGCAAACCATTACTGTGGAATGCTTCTGCTGCAGAGGCAGGTAGGTAGGGGGTGGGTGGGTGTGTGTGAGAGAGAGGCAGTGCAAGGAAGGGTAGGTTTACACTTACCTTCCGGGTCGACGCGGTGAGTTCGACTTCTCGGAGTTCGAACTATCGCGTCTGATCTAGACGCGATAGTTTGAACTCCGGAAGCGCTGCAGTCGACTCTGGTACTCCACCACTGCAAACGGCGGTGGCGGAGTCGACGGGGGAGCCGCGGAGTTCGACCCCGCCGCGTCTGGACGGGTGAGTAGGTCGAACTAGGGTACTTCGAATTCAGCTACGCTATTCACGTAGCTGAATTTGCGTACCCTAGTTCGACCCCCCCTTCTTAGTGTAGACCAGGCCGAAGGCTAATGTCAGGGCTTCCCCCTGCTGCTGTCTGAACTTACAAGACAGCCTGCTGACACACTCTCTTCCCCCCCAAAATACACTGTCTCTCCCTCCACATACACACAACACCCTCCCTTTCACACTCCACCCCCCCATTTGAAAAGCATGCTGCAGTCACTTGCACACTGGGATAGCTACCACAATGCACTGCTCTCTGTGGCGTTGCAAGAGCTGCTCATGTGGCCACGCCACTGCACTTTCAGCTGACAGTGTGAACACAGGGCAGCACTTTCCCTGCTGCGGTCTCCGAGGGCTTGTTTAACTCCCAGCGCTCTACATCTGCAAGTGTAGCCATGCCCTTAAGGAGTTCTCAAACTGTGGGTCGGGATCCCTCGTGGGGGGGGTCGCGAGCTGTCAGCCTCCACCTCAAACCCCACTTTGCCTCCAGCATTTATAATGTTAAATAGATAAAAAATGTTAATTTAGAAGGGGGTTCGCACTCAGAGGCTTGCTATGTGAAAGGGGTCACCAGTACAAAAGTTTGAGAATCACTGCCTTAGAGAGAGATGGTAGTATACAAGCCCCAAGCCCCTGACTTTGACTTCACTTCTTACCTGACTGCACACACATCCAGTTCTCTCTGATTAAAGGCTCATTTTGCCGAGTCATTTAAAAGTCAGTTTGTATTGTGATTACTTTTATGCATATGGTCTCTTTGGACCTACCAGAAAACTATGGGCAGCATCCACCTAAATATATATATACCTGGGCTGCCTTAACCTCATCTAACATATGCCTTGGTGCTCTGTGTACAGAATCACTAGGGGCCCTGTAAGATTTAAAAGGAAAGATGATGTAGTGATTTAGACAGTAAAATGTAACTAGACTCCTGACCCACGCTTTACTCATCTCAGGGCTTGTACACAACCACTTCTGTCGCTCAGGGGTGTGAATAAGCCCCCCCTCGAGTGAGGTACGTTGGTGTGGACGGTGCTATGTCCGGGGGAGAGCTCTGCCCAGAGACATAGCTACCCCCTCCCCTGGAGATGGTTTTATTACACCAACAGGAGCGCTCCAGAGCATGCAACCCCCGATCCACACCCCGGGCTCGGGGAAGCTCCAGTCTGCCTTGGAGCAGCAGATACGCGCCGCATGCAGACTGCCTTGTCCTCAGCCACGGCACCGTCAGAAGCAAAGGCCCCCGCCACCCGCTGCACTAGTGCGCCGAGAGGCTCCCCCGCCTCACCACTGGGCTCTCACACTCAATGGGCCCCGCCCCCTGCCTGTATCACTGCCGACTCCGAGTCTCCGCGCAGTGCGCGCGCGCTGTGTGAGTCTCGCCTCGCGCACGCGCAAACAGCAGCACTCACGCTCTGTGTTTAGCCTCGTGGCGGCTGTCCTTTCTGCGCATGCTCTGTGTGCCGCACACCCAGCCCCTCCCCCAAGGTGGAAGCACGCACGCACGCGCAGCGTGTCTGGCTCCGGCCGCTGGAACCGGGGGGAGGGAGTCTGGCCAGGGCTGCCCCGGGCTCGCTTCCTCCTGTGGCGAGGCGTGTCGGGAGTCGGGGCCATGGCGGGGGGCGGCCCGTGACGGGCCCCCGGAACGCGGCTGCTGGGCAGGGGAGCGCCATGGCCGGGCGGCGGGGCGCGGGCGGGGCGGCCCCCTTGGCGGAGGCGCCGGGCTGCGGGCCCGCGGCGGAGCCGGCCCGGGAGCTGTTCGAGGCCTGCAGGAACGGGGACGTGGAGCGGGTTAAGCGGCTGGTGCGGCTCGAGAACGTGAACGGCAGGGACACGGCGGGCAGGAAGTCCAGCCCCCTGCACTTCGCCGCAGGTACCGCGCGCGCGTCTGCTCTGGCGGGGCCGTCGCCTCCCGCCCGGGCCTGTGTGGGAGCGAGCCGCTGCCGGCTGTGCCACGCACCTGGCCCGGGCGCGGGGCTGCCTGGGGGCTGCCCAACGCGCGACCCCGGCAGCCTGGCCCTGTCGGAGCCCCCTGATTGCTTCGTGTGGCGGCGCTCCGCTAGCTGCCGGCGCTGGGGGCTCCTGGCTCTGCACAGCGCATCGCCACGAGAGGGGCCGTGTCTGTGCCTCAGTGACGGGCGTTGGGGGGGTTTACCCACCCCCGGTCAGTGGGACATACGCCAGCTTGGCGATCCGCCCAGCTGCTGGGCGCCAAACACCCATTGGTGACGCTGAGAGTTAGTCCCAGTCGCCATAGAGGATGGGACCTGCCCAATTGAACGGAAGACGGTGGCCGCTGACTGGGTGCTATGGCCTTCTCGCTAAGGTGCTGGACCAGGACTCAGGTGATCTGAGTTCAGGTCTTGGCTGCGTTTCCCAAACTTTGTTTGACAAGTCCTTTGAATCTCAGAAGCTGCGTTGGTTCCCCTCATGTAAAATTGGAGTACTAATGCTTTCTGCTCTACAGAAATGTTAGGAGATACTCTATGTACTACAGTAAGAACAGGAGTACTTGTGGCACCTTAGAGACTAACATTTATTTGAGCATAAGCTTTCTTGGGCTACAGCCCATTTCATCACATGCATAGAATGGAACATATAGTAAGAACACCCCCCCCCCCCCCAAAGGTGGAAGTTACCATACCAACTCTAAGAGGGTAATTAATTAAAATTAGCTATTATCAGCAGGAGGAAAAAAAACTTTTGTAGTGACAATCAAGATAGCCCATTCCAGACAGTTGACAAGAAGGTGTGAGGATACTTAACATGGGGAAATTTGCAGATACAGACTAACACGGCTACTATTTAAGTATTTAGACTGAGAGTTAAGAATTAGACAGCTTATCTCATGTTGATTTTAAAACTGCCCTGTATTAGAATTTCTTACATTGTCTGACAGGTCCCTTTTGTAAGTCCCAAACTTTATGCACTTTTTTTGTTTGTTGTCACTTGTAAATGAACATTACTGCATCCTGTAGAACTGAATCTAAGCAGTCATTGCAGCTGGTCAGGAGATTGTTCTATCGCTTCAGGCACAGACCTGGCTGTAGCTTTCCACACACTTATGTGGATGCGTTAGGCTTGTCTATTGCAACTAATTTCTAGGGATAAATGGTACAAAATCAGCAGCCCATTATTTGCCAAACATAAGTCATTATGAACATGTAGCCTTGCTGCTCCACTCTGAATAGAGTCCCACTGAGTGGGTGTCTTTTCATATTCAAAGGCCTTCATGGGGTTGGCCCTAATTACCTGAAAGCCTCTTGCAGGATAGCTGTGTTCCACTGAAACTGTGAAATAGTTTAACATTAAAGGAAAGCTTATGAACACATGAGACAACTTTAATAGATTATGGAACTCCTAATGCTTTCAAAACCTAAGTACCAAACTCATTTCTTTCAATAAGATCTTTACATACAGCACACCTACAGTTGATTCTTAAACTCAAATTCTTTGTTAGCCAGTCAAGCTATTTCTACTACAGGCTTGGGAAATAGAGGATAATCTAATTACTGAAGGGACGGAGACACACACACATAGACGTTTCTCTTCAGATCGTGTAAAATTTAAGTGCCTAGATAAGAATAACCCTGCTTAGTTTTGTCCAGTGGAACTTTCAAGGCTCTGAATAGCCTTAAAATAAATCACACAGTTATTAAATTCGCAGTAGAAACAGATAGGTGGTGTATGCCACTAGGTAGCAGAGATGTTGGGAGGGTTCCATATTCCTCCCTTTGGTTCCTGAAAAAGGAGGATTAAGAGGCTGTTACTGATGTCTTCCCTCCCAAGACCGCAGGATCTTTCTGGTAGAGAGACCTACCTGTTAGTCTCTCTTGAGAAGATCTACTTATAGTCTTCCATTGGATGGAACTTTTCCACTGTGAACGTAACCATGGTAAATGAAAAAGAGTAATGTGATTGGTAGAAAACTCGTGTTTTGGGTTTTTTTGTTCCATTATTCCGGGTGTGAATAATAAGGGCTGCTCTTTCCCTTTCCGTCTTCTGTCTCTGGAGGATTACCAGACTACTGAAGATAGACGTAACCTACCAGGAAGTGGTAACAAAGGCTCTGCTGTAGTTTTGCACAGCAAAGCCTCTTGTTAATGAGGCTGGGTGTGCACACCTTTGTATTAATGCATGTGCTAGACAACCTTTTTTGTTTGGTTTAGTTCAGTTCTGGAGAAGTGTACTTATTCTGAAGGTCTTTGCTTTGCAACAGAGATGCCACAATACCAGGGAACTTGTGTTCCTTTTTAACTTGTATTGTCACTCTGGCTTAGACTTTAAAAAATGCAGCCTGTTAGACAAGGTCTACTTCTCTCCCATTCCTTAAATAAAGAATTTCCATTCTTCCTCCTGGTCTAAAAGACTTACTTTAGACTTACTTTACCAACTGAAAAGGGTTGAGAGGACAGGCTGCTCTCAGAGAACACATGTGCTGCTTTCTGGAAACAATCTGGGGATCTTGGTGGAGATTAATCTTGATGTTTCTTAACTCCATTGCACACACAAGATGAACCTATGGCAGTTAAGTTGTATTGAAGCTTAAGTCAAGAGTGTCACTCTCTGCGCAACAAAGCAGGCATGTAATCAAGTCCAATTAGCAAAAGTTAGGGGCATGTGTAAGGCTATGTCTATGCTACAGAAGCACAGCTAAGGCCCTAGTGTAGAGATTCATTAAGTTGATGAAAGGGTTTTTCTGTCACTGTAGCTAATCCACTTGTCTAGGAGGATGTGGTGTGTCTCAGGAGTGTGAATTTTTCTCTCCCCTGAGCGATGTTCCAACGTCAGCCTAAGTTCTAGGTGTAGACCGGGCCTAGGACGATCAGGCAGGTAACCGTTTTTGTCATGGAGCATGACAACCAGAAAATGCCAAACATTCAAGTTTTTTGTTTATTTGTTTTTAAACAGAAGACATGAGGAACAGATATATTTAGTTTGTAAACTCTTTGGAGCAGGGATTGTGTCTCTCTGTGTTTGTACAGCAGCTAGAACAGTGGGGTCCTGGTCTGTGACTACAGCTCCTAGTTATTTGTATTAATTTATTGCCTAGCAGGGAAATTAACCCAATGCCAAGAGAGGACTCAAGAGCCTCTCCTAGTGACTATAGATAATTACTGTTAGAATTAGTGAGATGCCAGAGAATACGGATATAAATCCGTTTCAAATCCTGAGGAAAGTCCAGGAAGTAAGTCAAGTAAAAGTCTAAATAAGACCTATCACAGAAGTAGACAGAGGAAGATCCTCAGCTGTCATCAGTAGCTGTATAATTGCTTGAATAAATATATAGATGTGTACCCCTTCTAGGCAGCAGAAAGATGTACTTAATCTGGTATAAAAGCTTTATTTAGTTGAAATCAGCATGCTTTAATGCGGTGGTTCTGGTGACCCCTTTCACATAGCAAGCCTCTGAGTGCGACCCTCCCCCCCTTATAAATTAAAAACACTTTAAAATATATTTAACACCATTATAAATGCTGGAGGTAAGGTGGGGTTTGGAGTGGAGGCTGACAGCTCCACCCCAACCCCACCCCATTACTTTGTGACCCCCAGTTTGAGAATCCTTGCTTTAATGGTTATATCAGCAATGAGAATGCACCTCTCTTTAGAAAATAAAGGAAGTACAAATGGGAAAGTTGATTTAATTTGAGGTTTTCCACTTGATTTAAATCCTCATTTAAAAATCAGTCTACTCTGCTCACTAGGGTTTTTGGTTTCTCCAGAAACACAAACTTGTACCTCTTTACCGATAAAGGTGATTCTGAAGTGCCCCAAAGACCTTCATAGGCAACAGTCACATCCTGTAAGGTTTCGTTTTATGAGTAGGATATGCATGAACAAGTGCCCTAAGTCATCCTAGCTTCTTGAAAAGAGAGAGCTGTCAAAACTTAATATAAATGGACAAGATTTGTAGTGCTGGTGCATTTTCAATTAGAGAAATACTTAAGATGTAGCGAGCATTGGACTAACAACATTACAAAACTGCTTTATATAAATTTAGGCTTGTGTTAGTACAAGATGATATTAAACCAGGCTTGCATAATTGTCACTTGCCAGCCTATGCATAATTTGCTTGTCCACTCTGTGATGGACAAATATTGATATTTTACTTTAAAATATTACTTGCCCTATATGAGCAGGTAAGTAGAATTTTGCAGTACTTTGTTAAATTGGCTACATTTTTTGCTTTCCAGTAACTTAATTGGAATGTAAAGCCTAAGTGTTTATTTAAAAATCTGTTCACACTTCATTTTTGATCAGATATATATCGTTGTATTAGGGATCACTGAATATAAAAGTGGTGAACTTCCTCAAATTGTAGATGTGCAAAGTCACTATGATAAATTACTTTATAGGCTATTTGTCCCCATGTACAATTTCAGAATTAAACTACACTTATTTTATAAGTGGGAGACATTCAGATTGTTTTGAGCCAATGAATGGGGAAATAATGAAAACTTTAAATTGGTAAGAAATCTACTTGCTTTCAATCAGGATCTTCCTTATGTAATGTTAACCTTTACAGACTTGAATATGTTGTCTGTCTCTCTCCCCCCCCCCCCCCCCCAAGAGATGGTAAGAAATAAAAGCTTGTGGCTGGTTATTTTTCTCTGCTCTGAAAAAACACTGACTAGAGAAATGAGACATTGGCTCTTCAAGCGACCTATTTTCTATATCTTTAAACACAAAAAACAACCCAAAACCCAAGTTTTTGCTGCAGCAAAATTTGATCAGTGAATTAGAATACAGAACCCAGTTTGCTTCCAAACCAAGAAAGTGTAAGTACATGTTAAAAATAGGCTAAGCGCCAGCATATTCATAACACATTTTTGTTTGTTTAATGTTTATACACAATCTAGTTTTCAACATTTTTTCCTATGAAACTTAATAATGGGTACTCTACTATGAAAATCTAGCCTCTATCCAACATACATATTTTTTGAAGGAAGCTGCTGTTGTTGAGGTCTTAAGTTTCCTTACAGAAAACTCATCCTTCCATTATCACTATTTTTAACATAGTTGCATATCCCATATTGCAGTGTGGCCATCTGTTTCCCCCCACTAGTGACTGGACTACAAGGACATTTTTGCTTCACAGACTTTAAGCTAACTGGATCTTTTAATCTCATCATCTCATAGTGGTTGTTGCAAATTTCAAAGGATATATAAACAGTTCAGATGGAGGTAGCAAATTATAAAGCAAGAAGTATCCAGTTCGGTCCTAAAACAAGGTGGAGTACAATCCCAGCAGTTGAATCAAAACAGTTAGCTCCATCATCATAGTGGAAAGGGTTGTGTCCTCCTTGCACTCTAGCTTCAGTGGCAAAAATTCTTTTAGTATAGGTTTAAGAAGTAATCCTTTTAAAAACCAGAAATAGACTGAAGACCTCCAGTGGGAAGCTAGTGAGCATGTATCACAGTTTAAGATTAGAGAGGAAAATGGCAGATGAAGAATTGACTCAGTATTTATCAGTCAAAGAAGGCAATACTGCTGTGTTTGATGACAGATATAGATGAAGCAGATGATGAAAGCAAGATGTTCGAGGAATTGGCCTGCTACCTGCCTAGCATAAGTGCATTTAAAAATGACTCCTTTTATAGTTTTATTTTTAATTTCATATTTCTTTTGTAACCGTTGAGCCTGGACTAACACGCACATCTAATTGCTAAAAAGTAGTAATTATTCTCTAATTTTTTTTGATCTTCATTTGATTGTTTTTGCATTTTTTCCTGAGTTAAAATAACTCAATAAAGTAACTTTTTTTGTAATTAGGCATAAATATGCATCTAAGGTGGTCACCAACCTGTAGATCATGATCGACTGGTCAATCCTGGAGCCTCTGCCAGTCGATCGCAATCTCTGGCCACTAAAAGTCTGATGGTGCAACGGGGCTAAGGCAGGCTCCCTGCCTGCTCTGGCCCTGCGCTGCTCCTGGAAGCAGCCAGCATGCCTCTGACGCCCTGGGGGAGGAGGGGCAGGGCAGGCATCTCCGCGTGCTGCTCCTGCCTGTAAGCACTGCCTCTGCAGCTCCCATTGGCCAGGAATGGGGAACACAGCCAATGGGAGCTGCAGAGGTGGTGCTTGCAGAGAGGGGCAGCATGCGGAGCCAGGTGCCTCCCTGGCTCCCAGGGGCTGCAGTGGCATGCTGGCCGCTTCCAGGAGCGGCGTGGTAGGGAATCTGCCTTTGCCCCGCTGCCCAAGGTAAGTGCTGCCTGGCAGGAGCCTGCACACCTCCTGTACCCCGACCCCCTCCCAGAGCCAGCACCCCGAACCCCCTCCTGCACCCTAACCCCCTGCCCCAGCCTGGTAAAAGTGAGTGAGGGTGGTGGAGAGCAAGCAACGCAGGAGGGGGGGAATGGAGTGAGCAGGGCAGGGCCTCAGGGAAGGGACAGGGTAGATCCTGATTTGCACTTAAATTCAAAAAGTGATCTTGTGCATAAAAAGATTGGAGACCACTGGTCTAAGGCTATGCCTACTGGAGACCAGACATTTTTATTCTTTTCTGTTACTGTTGTTACTGTTCCATTAAATTAGTGCTTTAAAATATGTGACCATTTTTTACATCATTTGGCAATGTTTGACTGGTCAATTGACTAGTTACTACTTGACCAGTCAAAGGCCCAACCCTAATGAAATATATATTCTTTATATATTTCTGATTATCTCTGGGGACTATGAATGTTCTTCTTATTCGTTGGCCAAGTGAAGCAAGGTCTACTATGCAGCTCCATAGTGTGTATGTAAATTGAAACACCAGAAAAGCATGAATCACTGGAAAATCAGGGCACCCAGACTGTTTGTGCTGCACACAGAGGAAATCATTCTGCTTCCTCCTGATGCTGCTTGCACCTCTCAGAGGTAGCAGCTTAGCTAGCTTGCTGCATGGAGATCATGGTCTTTAGCCTGGGCTCTACCAAAAATGAGAGCCTTAGAGAGGGGTTTTTGCTGGTGGAGGAAGCAGGGACTTGTGTGTGTACACGTACAAGCTCTTAGTGACTTGCCCAAGCTCACAGAGGAAGTCTGGAGCAGAGAACTGAACCTAGTTTTCCTAAGTGCCATGGGTGCTTAGGCACTCAACCATCTTTCCTCCCTATGCTTGTCAATGTCCTGCACTAATGTTATCTTATATTTTCAGGTCACAATGGTTTATCCTAGCATTTCTAACCAAGACAGCTGTAGTTACACTATATACTTGGGTATAGTATCAGTATACTTTTTAGCATTACATGTAGGGTTTTTAATACATTGGTTTCAATAAAAGTATTGCTGTAGCAGAGAACTCAGTTGTGGTTTCTTCTATAGTAGT
The DNA here is from genome assembly GCF_016161935.1 of Mauremys reevesii. Taxonomy (NCBI): domain Eukaryota; kingdom Metazoa; phylum Chordata; order Testudines; family Geoemydidae; genus Mauremys; species Mauremys reevesii. The sequence goes on along the minus strand of NC_052629.1, from coordinate 32,126,576 downwards.
TTCCCTCTTTAAGTGTCTTGTTTTTCTAATTTTAATCTTGGCCTGATTCTCTTAATGCCTAGTGGTTTATACAGAGTCATCTTTTTGTTTTAGGTTTTGGTCGGAAGGAAGTAGTTGAATATTTGCTTCAGAGTGGTGCCAATGTCCATGCACGAGATGATGGTGGCCTCATTCCTCTTCATAATGCCTGCTCTTTCGGTCACGCTGAAGTTGTCAGTCTTCTTTTGCATCATGGTGCAGATCCTAATGCTCGGGATAATTGGAACTATACTCCTCTTCATGAAGCTGCCATTAAGGGCAAGATTGATGTCTGCATAGGTAACTTTATCAGATTTCCCTCTCAACTGACTTCTGTGTGAATTAAAACCCTGCAATGCTCAATTCTTCATTTTTTTTTTTAAATCAAGCACTGCCCGTCACTAAATTCTAGTTTGTCAGGTGCACACTCTCAAAAATGAAAAATTTACTGTGAACTGAAACTTGACATAAAAATCTGTTGACTCATATCTATAAGTTACAAAAATGCAAAAATCCCCCTGCTACCTTATATGGTTCTCTCTTAGGTGGAGAGAACTACATGGTGGGGGAGGGGAAAAATAGTCATGTGAATTTGATTTATTTTATAAGTAGTATTTTGACTACTAAGTGGTCTTTCTCTCTTCGCACAGTCTGTCTTAGACTCATCTATCCTGCCCTGCTGCTGCTCCTCATAACACATGGAAGCAACAGAAACATTTTTTAACATAATGACTTAGTTGTGGTCTTTTGTTCCCTGTACCCCCACTAAATTAGTCAAAGACATCAGTCTTCACCCAAACCAACAGATTAAATTGAATTTATGTTTTAACTAGGTAGTTATGAAAGCTGTGAGGAGTATTAAAGTGATCAAGTAGTGAAATATGTGTCTGAGCCATCATCTTCCGGTTGTCTTGTCCAATTTGCCAGAGGCAGTTTTGATAAGTTTACCTTGGCATAAGAGCATGTCTGACATGTCAGGGATATTAGTTATGACATAATTGGCCTCAACGTATGTAAAGTTTGGGCCAGGGAATCAAGAGACTCCCCAACTGGGCTATTCTGTTGATGGGCTTGGTGGGATGACAAGCCATATTTCAAAAGCCTAGTTTCTATCAGAGTTGTTTCACATGTGCTACTTTATAGTACTGCTGCAGCATGGTGCTGAACCAGCCATCCGTAATACAGATGGAAGGACAGCTTTGGATTTAGCAGACCCATCTGCAAAAGCAGTGCTGACAGGTAAGTGCTGTTTTTTAAATCTGTAACTGATAGATTATGGCTACCATTGCTCCTATTTCAAAAGTAATATGCTGTTCCGGATTTTTCTTAAATATTAGTTTAATTTCTATTTATTTGTGGTCAGACCCCAAGTATAAATGACAGAACCTATCAGAATTTCAAGAGCACAAAGTACTAATTGTTTTAAAGAGGGGAAATAGCTGGAGACTTTGCTCTCTAAATACTGAAAGAAGAGGATAAGCAGAAAATTTTAGATTTATAAAAACTTTTATCCATGAATTGTATGTTTTTGATAGGTAAGGAAATCATTTTCTCTTCACTTTCAGGTGATTACAAGAAGGATGAACTCTTAGAAAGTGCCAGGTATGTATTAAATGTAGAAAATAATTTGCATATGGCAATATTTTCAGAATAACCCACTTTTTAATAACACATACAAATTAACTTTAAGATTGCTTTCTGAGTACATACAAGGCCTTGGACAGTCATTTTTGGGTTAAATTAATAAAACAATTATGGCACCCTTACCTCAGGACCTTGTCCTAATGGAGCCCCAGCAGCTAACTCAGGGCTCCTTCTCACTCTCCCCAGCTTCTGACAGCACTGCCCTATCTGGGGTTCTGTCACTCCATCAACCACCACACTCCTACAGCTCTAGAAAGGAGCTAAACGCCCTCTGCCCCATGGAACTGTTCTTATACTTAGGCTGGTGGGCCCTGATTGGCCGTGTCCCACACAGCCACTCTAGGCAGCTTGGAGGAGCCTCCAGCAGGGGGCCTCAGAGGGTCTGGTATACCCTGTCATAGGTTCTACTTACAATGAAGAACCATGGGGTTCTTTGTTGAGCGGTGTTGATGAAAATAGCCAGTTAATGTTAGAGAAGATGTGATGCACAGTAGCTACTGGCTTGTAATATGTCAATGTTCATATTGTATAATTTGAAATCCTTTGTAGAAGTTGTTTTTAGTAAATTTGAAACATTCCAGATAGCTGTTTTGTTGGTTCTGCTATTTGTGCCGCACTGTAAATACTGAAAGCAACTAAAGTTGTTTTTATATTCAGTATCAATTGGCTAAAATGTCCTGTGTGTGTTTAAACTATCTTTTTTTTCTAGGGGTGGTAATGAAGAAAAGATGATGGCTCTTCTGACACCATTAAATGTCAACTGTCATGCAAGTGATGGCAGAAAGGTATTTTAGCTCAAAGCCACATTTAAAGACATTTTGTTTTGAAATGTTAACATTTATATTTAAAACTGCCGTTTGAGTCAGATTTTTGGTATGTCAGATTCAACTTGTACTTACAAAATTGTGTGTGAAGACAGAATGTACCTATGTGGCAACTGTCAGATATTTTTCTTCTTTGCTTAAAAAGAACTATATCCACTACTTTTTGCATTTATCATCTGCATCAAAGAGTAGTGGCAGAACAACTTTCTTATGCTGACTGACTTTTTTTGCAGCTGTGCTGATGTCAAAGTTACAACAAAAGCCTTCCTTCTTTGATCTTAATAGTTGCCAAGTGAGTTGAAGAGTTGTATCCACACTCTTCTTTTGCACTACCTCCATCCTGTCTCCCCAAGACTTGGCACTGGCTCTGACATTACCTCTTTTTACAGTAGAGTTAACGCTACATTTACAGGGTCTGGACTTATTGCTGGCAGAGTAAGGGTATCTTGGCTAAAAATGCCAAAATTCCCATCCAAAATTTTTTGAAATTTCTTCAGTTTGAGCCCATAGCTTTCCTGAAGGTTCAAGTCGCTGTCTATGGCCCTGTCTCATTAGATATTTGCATGGGTTCATTCCCTTAAGTTTCTAAGTTTTCCCCAAGATAGTTTCTTACATGTTATACACTGCAGTTGGATATCTGAAGCACTCCAAAACTTTTAATTGTCTGAGCATCAGTACTACTACTTCCCCCTCCTCGTGGAGCATGAATTTCGTCCAACTGTGCAAACCCCTCAAGTTGATGAACCTATCCACTTCCTGAATGAAGAAGATAAGATTGCTGTGCAAATCCTATTGCTTCAGGCCTTTTGCTGGGTACTCCTCTCTAAAAACTCTCATGCCTCTTGACTGGACAGATCATAGAGCAGTCATCTGCCTTGGGAGTTCAGGTGGAGGATAAGGTGAAGTTTTTTTGTTTGTTCTGCATGTAATCACACTCTTCTCTCCAGCACAGTTAGCCATCATTGTGGCTTATTTCTAAACTTAACTTGTTACTTGGGAAAGAGAACTCTTCATAATCTAGCAATATATGCTGGTAACAGCCAAGTCACAGCGGGAGCCTCAGGGGGAGGGCTTTGGCATATCTGTGGAAGGACTAAACTGGGAGGAAGTGGGAGCTGACTGCAGAGCCCAAAAATCTGTCACAGTGGTTGTCGTTTGCGTGATTGTATTAGTGGTGAGTAAAACCTTGCAATATGTATTGATGGTAACTAGATCACAGGAAAAAAAAAAAAGTGAGCAGGAAAGGAAAAAATGTCCTGTGCACAAATATTGTTTAAATAACTCTTCAAACATTCTCTCCTGATGGTACAAATATTTTGAGGACTCAGATAACTTTATTAGTTGTATTCCTTTCACATTTCACAATGCTTGATTAGTTCAATTATTAACTTATAATTTTGATTCATTCTAAATTCATTCTATCTTTCCAGTCAACTCCATTACACTTAGCAGCTGGGTATAACCGGGTTAAGATTGTGCAGCTGTTACTACAGCATGGAGCTGATGTACATGCCAAGGATAAAGGGTGAGTTTTCTTTCACTTGTGTTTAGGATGTATCAATAATGCACTTTCACATGTAATAAAGAATTCTAATGTTAAAAAAAACAAAACTTGACCTGGATCAAATGCCAGAAAACTCAAAGTTGAAGCAGATGTACCATCTCTAACTTTATAATTGTGACCTTCTAATTTTTGGTCACAACCTTATGAGAAACCTGCAAAGCAATAAAACTAATACCAAATCATCCATAAAATATATTCATTCTAAGAGATGAACTGTCAACCTTTATATGTCCAAAAGAGTTTAAAAGGCTTACATTTTTAAAAAATGCTTTCATACCATACCTATCAAAATTCATTACACATCTGTGGTTGGTTCAGCTTTCATTTTCCTTTGAAGACCCCCTTTCACTTTAAGAATAGTTTTCTGATCGGATTCCCATGATTTCTCATTTTAAAAGGTTATAATCAAAAGAATAAACATCGTTTTTGTTTCCCAAACACTGAATTTGGATAATATATTACTCCTGAGGGCATTGTGCACCAAAAAATAAAAAATTCTACACATAATATTTTAAAATTCTGCAAGTTTTATTTGTCAGTAAATAAATGTAGAGACTCCAGCATGGCAGTGGGGAGCACAAGCCACTGGCTGCACAAAGGTGGAAAATCACCCTGCAGCCTCCCCACCCCCAGAACATGGACTGAGCGGTGAGGTTGCACTGAACCCTGACAAAGCACAAGGCCTGGACCTGCCCGAGAAATACCCTAGGGCCATGCCCCTCAGCGCCAGGCGCACCAGGTGTGCGGCAGGTCGGCTCAACCAGGCAGGATCCAAGTGTGGGGGGATCCAGGTGTGGGGTGAGAGGATTCTCTGTGGGACAATCTGTGTGCAGGCAGCTCAGTGGAGGTCGATGGGGGGCGGGATCTGGATGCACAGAGGCTGGGGGGCGGTTCCAGGTGCAAGGGCAATGGGACTCTGCAGGGGCTTCCAGGTGAAGGTTGTTGGGGTTCAGTGGAGGGGTCTAGGTGTGGGGATCTTATCAAGGGGGGTCTGGGTGCTGGTGGAGTGGGGCTTGGTGGGGTGGGGGTCTGAGTGCAGCTAGTTGTTGGTCAGTGGCATGGGGGTCTGGATGTGGGGGCTCAGGGTGATAAAGAGGGGACATCAGGGTGGGAGTTTGAGTGCAGAGAGCTCAGTTGGGGGGTGGTCTGGGTGCAGGGATGGGGGTCCAGAGGCAGGGGGTCTGGGTGCAGGGGACTCCAGATGCAGGGATTGAGGTTCAGTGGGGTGGGGTTCAGGTATGGAGGGCTAGAGGGGTTTCTGGATGTACCAGGTAAGGCTTGGCAGGCGTGTCTGGGTATGGGAGGTCCAGATGCACAGGAGTTGGGTGGATGAGGGAGCGGCACAGCTGAGGAGTGATGGGGGCAGGAAGCAGGGGAGGATGCTGGGCTTCCTACAGATGGGGAAGGTTTCTGGGGGTTAGTCTGACACAGCCCCAGCCACTCCTTGCAGGGGAAGAGGAAGTCCTGTCCTTTCCTGCCTCCAGCCCAGCCAGGACTAGCAGCTGATCCCCAGCCCCGCAGTGATTTACCTCTCTACCAGTGGTCCGGGTGCCTGAAACGTTGTACCTGTACTGCTAGGGAGTGGTGCGTGACTGCTCTTGCAGCTTCCCCTTGCTTCTCTGTCAGAGAGTCATTTTTCTGCACAGAAGCAAAGAAATCTGCGGGGGCCATGAATTCTGCCCAGACGCAGTGGCACAGAATTCCCACGGGAGTAATATATTTGTAAGCATTCACTTAGCATATAAGGGACTTTTGTTATTGCTAAGTATAGAAATGCTAATTGAAACATGGTAAGTTCATACAAATTTACAGAAAATATTTAATCTCTAGAAACCTTTTTTTAAAATTGTGAATAAATAGGCTGAAATTATAAAAAATAGAATCTTATTAAGTCTTTAATCCCAACATATCACTTCAGGGTGCATGGAACAGATGCCTGATCAAAGGGTTGCAAGGCCCTTGTAAACTTGAAACCTTTGTCAGTCCTCCCTTGCTACCCTTGCAATGAGATTGAGTCTCCCTGGCTGTCTAAATTACACTAGCCAGCCACCAGAACAGCATAGGATCAGGAGGGAGCAGAGGTGGCTTAAACACCTTAGTTTTCCCTCCCTGTGGAGGCCAGGTCTGTGCCATGTTCTTAGATGTATAGTACAGAATCTTGCTCAGTGATATCAACCACTAAACCACTCAGACTTCTTTAGAATGCTAAAGAAAAGAGATTGCACAACAAAACTTTTTAGGGCTAAAGGAAAAATTACTGTCTTCCTTGAAATAACTTCTCCCAATACCGTGCTTTCCACTTAGTGTAATTACTGTTTAATTTAATAAAATCTCTGGAACCAAGTCACTTACAACAAATACAATGCAATTTCCATGTGATTATGGAATTCATTGTGCAATTTATTGTGCTTATGTTAAGCAGACATTGATTTCAATAATTTTGGAGGTTATTTTCTCATATCTGTTTTCCCCATCTCTTTTCAGTGGGATAGCTGGGTTTTTAAATTTTTAGAATTGTTTGAATGCTACATATTTTTATTTGTAATTTACTGAGTTTACATACTTCTAATCCAAGCATATATAATCATGTTCTCCCTCCCCCCAACTGCTTAGAGATTTGGTGCCACTTCACAATGCCTGTTCCTATGGTCATTATGAAGTAACAGAACTTCTAGTAAAGGTTGGTATTTAATTTCATTCCTCTTTCAAACTGGGTAGATTCTTCTATTGTGAATTTTTCCTGGTTTGTGAGTGTCACTTATCTTCTTGTATTTAAAATAATTTCGCTTTCAAGTTACGGAGGTGTCATGATGGCTTGTAAGATTAATGTAGTTCTAGCATTCTAGATGTAAACTAAGATTTAGCAAAGCTTTTTAAAAAATTGTCATCTAAAGAGATGATTTGTAAGCCTTGTTCCAGCCTTGTACAAATTGAGGCACCAATCGTGCAACTGTTTGCATGCAGGCACAACAGTGCATATCTGTGGAGTCCCATTAAAGCCACTGGGGCTCTGCATTGACACAACAGTGTGCATGCAAAAATTTGCAGAATTGGGTCTTGAAAAGAGTGAAGTTCATCCGTCTCAGACACAAGTATTACTAATAAATGAAATTACATTGTCAGTTCACTTGCAAAAATATTTGACTTAATGTAAATATTTATTGTTTATAATAGTCTCTGAGTCTCGAAAATATTCCCTCAGAGCCTAAAACTAGATTTGTTAAAGTAACTATCAATCAGATGGAGATAAAGGGAAGAAAAAAGAAAAATTGCATAGGAAAAAAGAATAACCTTAACTACTTGTGTATATATATTCTGTATATACTCCAGACATAACATTTAAACAATTAGCAATCTTTACAAATTTTATTGTATCTAGAGAATATAAAAATTTAGTGAACTACAATGTTGAGAGATGGCTCAATATCTGCAACAGTTCTGACATTTTGAACTTTTTCCCCTCACTTCAGCCACTGATTAGTTTGCAGGGTTATTAAAAACATCCTTTTGGTCTCCATTTCAGTGGTGCAGAGTTAGGGCCTAACTACAGAATCCTTACTGCCCTGTGTGTATTATCTGCTTGCATGGAAATTTTATCCTTACAAACACACTTTCCCTCCCTGCCATCCTCTTTTTTACCCTATATTGAATGTTTGTAGGCACTTCCAGTTTCTTCAGTAAAATGAGAGAACGACGTTCTAGAAGTGCTGGCAAGACACTTCTGCGCATGCATACACAAACCCCCTCTCTTCCAGGAGAAAGCAGAGCATGAAGGGTCCATGAAAAAATTCAAGTTGTAGTTGAGATTGCAAATATTTAACTTTTTTTCAGGGGTTCTACATTAATTATCAGTCTTCATGTGGAAATGAACAGTACCACCTTCACTCTGACCCTGTGTCATTGCTCACAAATCACTCTCCCCCGTCCAAACTAGGAGATAAGTGTATTTACTTTCATTGCAATATACTTTCATTGCATCAGTGATTCAAAATATCAGGGGTGGCATGGTATTTCCCAGAGGTGGTTTTTACCAGTAAAACTGTGGTTGTATCCACCCCTGGAAAAATTAATTAGTCCCAATTTAAGACATTTTCTGTTTTAAAAACTGCTTCATAATTGTACTTAGTTTTAGCTACATATTCAAGTTGCGGTTAATAAGGTAGGGTTGTACAAATGAAAAACAAAATTGCAGTAGGTGTAATGTAATTATAATACTGAACATCGAGATGTCTGCATTTTGGTTTGCTATTTTCTCAAGGAATCTATACATGTCATGATTCATATTTCAGTTTTCAATGTTATATAAACATTGAAAACATTTGATTATATGAAATGACATTAATGCTGAGCTGTAGGCTTGAAACATTAAGCAATCAGAAGCATGCAGAATTGCAGACTACCAATCCAGGTCCATTTGACCATGCTGCATTCTGTATCAGAAGACCAACTTTGATGTAGTGGATAGATGGAGCCTATTCCTCAATTTTGAATGGATGTATCCAAAGTTTGAAAAGATTTGTTTTGTGCTTGCTGAAACTTGCTGGACACTGATGCAGTTATTTTTCTGAGTTTAAATTAGGTTTAAGATAGTATTTACCAGTGCTCTGTCCTACACCATTTTCCCCCAGGAAATAATCAGCCTTGACAAAACTTGAAGTGGTTTAAATGGATTATCTTATTCTTGTTGTTAGGCTTATCATCTGCTGCTAAATTGTAAACTGAAACATTTAAACTGCATTCAGTAGTTTAAAATACACTTAAGCAGGTGTGCACCTGTGGTTACATTATAGAAGATCGTTCTTGCCTTCTTTAAGAACGTAACTAGACCACTAGGAAAAGATATAGGTTTCCACACCTTTTCCGGCATACACCATTTGGTGTATCAAGTGTGTTGTACTGTGAGACTTAACATGGATGCTTATATCTGGGTGTACAAACCTTTAAAGAACCAAACCAATAGTTAGGGTCATACTAGATGGTGGTAATAATGCTTATATAATACAATAGAACCTCAGAGTTACAAACACCAGAGTTATGAACTGACCAGTCAACCACACACCTAATTTGGAACTGAAACTACGCAATCAGGCAGCAGTAGAGACTAAAAAAAAGCAAATACAGTATAGTACTGTTTTAAATGTAAACTACTAAAAATAATAAAGGGAAAGTAGCATTTTTCTTCTTCATAGTAAAGTTTCAAAGCTTTATGAAGTCAGTGTTCAATTGTAAACTTTTGAAAGAACAACCATATTGTTTTATTCAAAGTTACAAATATTTCAGAGTTACAAACAACCTCCATTCTCAAGGCGTTTGTAACTGAGGTTCTACTGTATAAAGTGTTGCAATAAACTTTTTGTTATGTAACAAAAAATGTTAATTTTTAAAAAACATGACTCTTTGGGCTGGTCTACTCTGGGGGGGGATCGATCTAAGATACGCAACTTTAGCTACATGAATAGCGTAGCTGAAGTCAAAGTATCTTAGATCGATTTACCTCTCGTCCTCATGGCACGGGATCGACGTCCACGGCTCCCCCTGTCGACTCCACTACCACCGTTCGCGCTGGTGGAGTTCTGGAGTCGACGGGAGCACTTTCGGGGATTGATATATCGCGTCTAAATGAGACGCGATATATCAATCCCCGAGAAATCGATCGCTACCTGCCGATACGGCGGGTAGTCTAGACGTACCCTTAGAGTAAATAGAAGTTGCCTTGAAGCAACTGAGTTTCTAAACATTTTCTTGCGTTCACAGACTGATTTATCATTTTGTCAAAAACTGTCAACTTCCTCTTGGCAAATGGTAGCTCTTACTTAGGCTAAAGAACCATTCAGTTATGTAGAGAATAATGATGGAAGGATGATAATATAGTCGTGTTCACAGTGAGAGGAAGGATGATCCAGTGGCTAGAGAGCTAGCCTAGAGTTTGTGAGATGTAGGCTCAATTTCCTGCTCCGATACTGGCTTTCTTTGTGACCTTGGGCACATCACTTAGGGCTTGTCTACACTTAAAATGCTACAGCGGCACAGTTCCGCCACTGCAGCGCTTCAGTGTAGAGCAGGGGTCGGCAACCTTCGGCATGCGGCCCATCTGGGTAATCCGCTGGCAGGCCGTGAGACGTGTTTAGGTTGACCATCCGCAGGCACGGCCCCCTGCAGCTCCTACTCAGATAGGTTCGCCGTTCCCAGCCACTGGGAGCTGGGGGGGACTGTGCCTACAGACAGTCAACCTAAACACATCTCACAGCCCGCCAGCGAATTACTCTAATGGGGCACGTGCTGAAGTTTGCCGACACCTGGTGTAGACGCTACCTATGCCAACTGGAGGGGTTCTGTTGTCATAAGTAATTCACCTCCCCAAGGCTTGGAATTCTTCAGTCGACCAAGTGCTGTCTGCACTGAGACTTAGCTCCTCCTAATTGTGCCACTCAGGTTTGGATTTTTCACACCCCTTAGTGATGTCATTGTGCTGACCTAATTTTCTACAGTAGACTAGGCCTTTAGTTTCTTTCTATCTCACTTCCCTATCTATAAAATGGGGATAGTAATAGTGCCCTACCTCATAAGTGTGTTGTAAGGATAAATTCATTACAGATTATGAGGCACTCTGATGGTATGGTAATGGGGGCTGTATAAGGACTTACAATAGATATTTCTGGAAAAATATCTTGGAAACTGTGTGTTATAAACTGTAGTTATATATTTATCTTGCTGTCTGCTTAGTTGCAATTAATTATTGCAATTTTTCTTTAATAGTCTGCTTTGTTTTTGTAACTTTCCCAGCATGGAGCATGTGTGAATGCTATGGATCTGTGGCAGTTCACTCCTCTGCATGAAGCAGCTTCTAAGAACAGGGTGGAAGTGTGTTCTCTCTTGCTAAGTTATGGTGCTGATCCAACACTGTTGAACTGTCACAATAAAAGCACCATTGATTTAGCCCCAACACCTCAATTAAAAGAACGATTGGCATGTGAGTATAAAGTGAATGTGAAACTGAATAGGATAGTTGGCATTTCATAGCTCATCTCTAATTTTGATCAGTTGTTTTTCTTTGTAATATGTGCCCTAAGTTTCATAAACAGTATCACAGTGATATCAAGTTTGGGAGAAAGTGTTTACATTTTGCAAACAATTGTGTAATGCCTGCCTGAAGATTATATTATCCTAAAACATGAAATAGTCTCAAATATATACAACTAACAGGACCTTTTGAACCTAGATTTAAAAACTGATTTTAGTTACTATTCAACAGTCTTGTAGCTGTAATGGCTTGTGTAGATTTTTCTTTCCTGGAATCCTGTTTTCTTCCTGCTGCTTCCCCACTTCTCTCTATGATCTTTCCAAAAATGTATTCACAGCAACACCATTTTTCTCTTCAGCAAAGATCATTTGAACAACAGCAACAACAACAAAAACCCCATCATAACTACTTAGAACTCTGAATACATTTGTTCTGGAGATTAAATGCTATCACTTTCTCTAAACTTCTGACGTGGAGAATTGAGACATGAGTTCTGTCTGGCATAGCTAAGGAATCCTCATGCTCAGCCTGTGCATGGACAAAGTAGTAATTTTCTGGAGTGCTGGGCTACATCCATATAATGAGCCCGTTTACAGTAAATTACTAGAAATGGCTTTCTAAGTTCTCTCCCATGCACTGAAAGGAGCATTTCCCTACTAGAAGCAAACAATCCCTTTAATACTTTCCAGACCTATAAAGAATATAATCTTTCTTTTCTAGATGAATTCAAAGGTCACTCCTTGCTACAGGCGGCCAGAGAATCAGATGTAGCTCGCATCAAAAAATATCTTTCTTTGGAAACAGTGAATTTCAAGCATCCTCAAACTCATGAAACAGCACTGGTAATATTTCAGATGTATTAGTGATTTAAGATGTGTGATGACTAAACTAAATATGTTGGGCAATGTTTTAAAACAGACAAATTCCAATTTCTGAGAACCTGACTTTGATAAAGACTGGCAAGTCAACTCTAGTGTATAATAAATTATTAAGATAACACATCTAGAGTATCCTTTGTAATTTAACTTTTCACATTCCTGTCAAGTCTTACTGGATAGTTCTCTGCTGCCATATCAGTGAAAGGTTATACCCAATTTGTCTATTTTCTCTAGGTCGTCTCTACCACTGTTTTTCATCTTTCTCAATCCACTGAATACTTGAGTTTCTAAGTTTTCTTCTACATATATTAGCTTACATTTTTTTCAGGTTGAACCACACTTACTGTCTGCTCCTATTTCTAATCTCTTCTAATGGCTTTTGTAGTTCTATCCTTGTAGGTGTTTGTTTCACTTTTCAGTGTAATTTCATATGCATGTTTCATCAGTGAATTGAAAGAATAAAGACAAGCTCAGTCTAATGCCAACTGCTGCAGCACTGCAGTAGGCAGCTTTCTCTCTGCCTCTATTCCTGACACAGCCATTTATCCTAATTTTTTTTGCTTAGAATCCAGACAGTTTTCAATCCATATGAAAAGTGTTTGGCGCCTTCATCTAGTAATTTTAGTAATTGTTAAAATAAGTCAGATTTGTGTGGCTTGATCATTACAAACCTATGCTTGATTCCCACTCTCTTGCTCTTGATTACTTTATTCTGATAGTTATTATATGTTGAGGGAGATAGAGAGGAAATGGCAAACAAAATAAAAGGAAAGAGAGAGGAGGAAAGAGAACAGAAAATGGTATTGTGTAATATCCTTTATATAGCCCATGGTACAAAATTCACGGCCATGAAAAATGCATCATGGACCATGAAATCTGGTCTTTTGTGTGCTTTTACCCTATACTATACAGATTTCACGGCGGAGATGAATGTTTCTCAAAGAGATCCTGGTTGGGGGGTGTCACAAGTTTATTTTAGGGGGGGTCGTGGTATTGCCACCCTTCTGCACTGCCTTTAGCGCTGGGTGGCTGGAGAGCGGCGGCTGTTGGCCTGGCACCCAGCTCTGAACGTAGCGCCCCGCCAGCAGTACCATACGATATTAAGTATCAGAGGGGTAGCCGTGTTAGTCTGGTTCTGTAGAAGCAGCAAAGAATCCTGTGGCACCTTATAGACTAACAGACGTTTTGCAGCATGAGCTTTTGTGGGTGAATACCCACTTCTTCGGATGCAAGCAGTGGAAATTTCCAGGGGCAGGTGTATATATAAGCAAGCAAGAAGCAAGCTAGAGATAACGAGGTTAGATCAATCAGGGATTGATCATACGATGCCACCCTTACTTCTGCACTGCTGCCTTCACAGATGGGTGGCCGGAGAGTGTGGCTACTGACCTAGGGCCTAGCTCTGCAGGCAGCAGCTTAGAAGTAAGGGTGGCAATACGGTACCATGCCATCCTTACTTCTGCACTGCTGCTGGCAGTGGCTGTGCCTTCAGAGCTGGGCTCCTGGCCAGCAGCCATCACGTTCTGGCCGCCCAGCTCTGAAGGCAGTGCTGCTGCCAGAAGAAGTAAGAGTAGCAGTAACTCAAACCCCCACAATAGCCTTGTGACCCCCCCCACAGCTCCTTTTTGTGGGGACTCTTACAAGTACAACATTATGAAATTTCAGCTATAAATATCTGAAATCAAGAAATTCATGATTTTTAAAATGGTATGACCATGAAATTTGAAATTTAGTAGGGCCCCAGGTATTGACCTAGTTACAGTTCCTGAAGAGTTTTTTTTTTTCCAGAAATACTGGATTACGTGGTCCAGAGTCAGCCAATGTAACTCCCTTGCCTTTTTCTTATTCCAGGGATGAATTTAGTCCAGTAAAACTATGTAAATATTAAGAGCCTGAAACTAGATTTCCTAATATAGTTATATAAATAATAATTAAATACATTTTGTTGCTAGCTATTTGAGTAGTTCTATAAGTTCAACCTCCAAACCTAAAACTGCTCTTACGGTACTGAATAAATGGGTAAAATCCTGGCTCAATTGAAGGCAAAACACACATTGACTTCACTGGGGCCAGGATTTCATCCAATACATAAAAATTATTGATCCATCTCTGTAATTAACATAGACCTCAAGATTCTCGAAGTCCTAGGTACTGTTATACCAAACTTTGTTCGCCTCAGTTAAGTGAGCTATACTGAGAATCTTCTCCCATACACTAATATTAGAATTTTTAGTTTGTTTTTCTTTGGCTTGGTATCAACCTTGGTATCCTTTTTATGGGTTATCAATCAGACATACAAACATAGCTCGTTGATAGCTATAGACCACACACCTCAACCCCCGTTGGTAGTTGTAATTTTCTATTCTGGATCTATTAAGAAGGAGACAGACCAGCTTGTGGTTAATTGTACAGGTGGGCTAAAGGTAAGATGTAGGGTGAGAAGTCCAGAAATCTTTGTTCTATTACCTCTGGTCCAGATGCCCATGTGACATTAAGCAAGTCACTTAATCACTCTTTGCCTATTTCCTCATCTGTAAAATGGAGATATTTGCTTTACCATTAATATTGAGACTAAGGCCCAGATATTTAGACATTGCTGCGCTCAGCATTGCAGCACCTAAGTCTCATGTTCAAAAGGAATTTAGGTATCAGAGGGGTAGCCGTGTTAGTCTGGATCTGTAAAAGCAGCAAAGAGTCCTGTGGTACCTTATAGACTAACAGAAGTACTGGAGCATGAGCTTTCGTGGGTGAATACCCACTTCGTCGGATGCATGTAGTGGCCACTACATGCGTGTGACAAAGTGGGTATTCACCCACGAAAGCTCATGCTCCAGTACTTCTGTTAGTCTATAAGGTGCCACAGGACTCTTTGCTGCCTTCAAAAGGGATTTAGTCACTTAAGAGCCAAAATCTCTTTGGCTGTCAATTGGTTTTTGGCTCCTAAATCTCTTTTGAAGATGAGAATTAGGCTCATAGATCAATTAGGTGTTACACCTCTGAACACAGTAACACCTGAATACTGTTAAAAATCTGGGCCTAACCTCCCTGTTTTAAAGCACTTTGAGATCAGTTTAATTTAAGTGCTCATATACCTTTCATGTGTTTATGTGCCATTTCTAGAACCTATGCCTCTAGTTATTAATATATTAATTATTAAATCCCTCAGGAGTAAGATACTATGTAAGCTTAAAAGTACTGAAGTCTGCTCTGTGGTTGAAGTAATCAGTAGGACTGTTCTGCAAGCTAATCTAAGCATAAAAGGACAACTGTATAATAATAGTTCTATTTTTGCAGCAACATCCCCAATGTACAGTGACAGTCTTCATCAGCCATTTAGTTGGACAGAAATCATGGCATTGTAATAGGACATTGTTACAGGATAATGTCTCCCACTTTAAAAGTGTTTCTCCCGAACTCATGTATCAACAGTAGATTTGCAGTATCACATGTTTTCCACTGGTGAGAGAGGACTCTACCCTTAAGATATTTTCTCTTCTCACCTATATCTTGTTGCCAGTTTGTCTAACTGCAGTTGTATTAAGCTAACAGAGGAAATGTAGAACATGTTATCTACCTGTTTTTCAATTTACTGGTTCTGTGTTCATTAATTTCCCCAACATTATTGTATTATACTGGAAGTCAGAATAGATAGTCCCTTCTGGCCTTAGAATCTACAACTTAGTGTTAGAAATTTAGTTAAATGCTGTGTTGGAAAATCATGGTACAAACCCACATGTAGGTCCCATTGAAATTAATAGGACTCTGCATGGGTCTGTTCTAGCAATTCCTGACACAGGATCTTGCTTTAGTTTGCCGTTCATTAGCAACTAATAAAATGCTGTATATAACGAGCATTATTAATGCTGCGATTTTGAAATACTTAGCACTGTGCTGCTGCATCTCCGTATCCCAAGAGAAAGCAAGTCTGTGAATTACTTCTGAGAAAAGGAGCCAACATCAATGAAAAGACAAAAGAGTGAGTGCTACTGATGGATGCTATTCATTGTTCAGGATAATTTTATAGCATACAACTTAATTGTAATATTTATTTTTTAATAAAGCTTCTTGACACCTCTCCATGTGGCATCAGAAAAAGCTCATAATGATGTCGTTGAAGTTGTTGTGAAGCATGAAGCTAAGGTATGAATTACTTCCTGTATTTCTTTGGCTAGAATTATCTATAAGATGTAACATTGTAGCACAAAGTTGACAGAGAGACTGCTGTTGTAAATTCAGCATTGTGCATAGAATTAGTTTTTGTAAGTATGCATGTTTACATATGCAAGACAGAGAGATGATGCACACAGTTGTATAAAATTATGTATATAGACTTCATACATTTGTAAAGTTTTAAAAGACACAAAACCCCGTAGTTTTACTAATTACTACTGCTATCACTAAGTATGGAAAAAAGATGTATTTGGTGCTTAATTACAAGCAATAGAATTGTGAAGGTGTTTTACAAAAACACAACAAAAAGAGGGGGTGTCAAATAAACTAGTTAGAAGAATAGTATGTAGAAGATCTGGGGCTTAAATTTGAAAAGATAAAATGGAGAAAAATTTAAATGGTGTCACGGGCAATAAAATTAAGATCAAGTCAAGATGTTGTACAGCTGCTATAATGCACTGCATTTTGGTCAAGTTTTCACATAGAGAAAGTATGAAAATAGGCTGTCCCACTTATTGTAATCACATTGAACAAGACAGCTAAAATAAAGACTCTAGGATTCTGATTTTTGGAACTTGATTACAGGCTGACTGCTGTAGGACTTCTGACATGGCTATTGAGAGAAGCAGAGAGAAGTCTAGAGAAGAATAGAAAGCTACTTGTTGTAGGGTTGAGTTACTGAATTTCTTAATTAGTTATTAGAAAAATCCAGAGGTTCTCAAATCAGAATGGCCAATATTAGCTGATGTAGACAAAGCTGTTCTGTACATCTTATTTAGTCGTTAAACAGTGACCTGAGGGTGGGGATAATATATAAGATCATAAATGAGACCCAGGCTCCTCCCGCCTCAAGCTCTGGCTGTAACTCTCACAAGGAGTAGGTTTAACTGTCATTGTTAATTATTTGTCACAAATGTCTTTGAAATTGGCTTTGTTTCCTCAATAAAAGTAGTTTAAAAGTGGAACAAACTTTCAAAATTTACAGAATCTTAGAATCTCAGGGTTGGAAGGGACCTCAGGAGGTCATCTAGTCCAACCCCCTGCTCAAAGCAGGACCAACCCCAACTAAATCATCCCAGCTAGGGCTTTGTCAAGCTAGGCCTTAAAGACCTCTTAAGGATGGAGATTCCACCACCTCCCTTGGTAAGCCATTCCAGTGCTTCACCACCCTCCTAGTGAAATAGTTTTCCCTAATATCCAACCTAGACCTCCCCCACTGCAACTGAAGACCATTGCTCCTTGTTCCATCATCTTCCACCACTGTGAACAGCCTAGCTCCATCCTCTTTGGAACCCCCCTTCAGGTAGTTGAAGGCTGCTATCAAATCCCCCTCACTCTTCTCTTCTGCAGACTAAATAAGCCCAGTCCCCTCAGCGTCTCCTCATAAGTCATGTGGCCCAGCCCCGTAATCATTTTTGTTGACTTGTGCTGTACTCTCCAATTTGTCCACATCCTTTCTGTAGTGGGGGACCCAAAATGGGACGCAGTACTCCAGATGTGGCCTCCCCAGTGCCAAATAGAGGAGAATAATCACTTCCCTCAATCTGCTGGCAATGCTCCTACTAATGCAGCCCAATATGCTGTTAAATTCCTTAAACTTCAGTAACGTACTGAATATTTCCCTGTATGCAGAGTAATAGGAATGTATTACTGCAGTTGAGAATTTTCAGTTTCCTTTTTCAAGTCATTTCTAATGCATTCTAGGCCATATTTTAGTGGTCTAACATACCTTCAGCCTTACTGAACTTGTATTAATAAAGCAGTAAGATTTTCCTTTTGAAGCTGTGGTACTTGCCAAGAGTTGTTAAATGCTGAACTTCAAAGAAAAATGCATCCTCTTCTAACCTAGATGCCATGTTCAAGAGCAGGCTAGATTTTGTGTTCCTTTTTTAATTCTTAGCGTTACCATTGTCAATTAAATGAACTATTTGCCATGTGGAATGGGAATTGCTAAGCCGTCTTCCCTAATAACTCTCAACCCACCATGTTTATTCCTCCCTAGCACTTCACAGAGCACTCTCTGGGTGGCTCCCGTACCCGGCAGTGGTGTGTCTCATTGAGGCCTCTAGCTATAGGGCAAACAGGTGAAGAGTGGGTCCCCCTTTATGGTGGACAGGGTAGTCATTCAGGGAATGTGTGCCTTTTGTATCTTGAGATTGTCTGGTCTACTTTGGCTGATATGAAAGGGAAGCCTGTTTTCCTTCCCTTTCATGATGTTGGTTGAAGCAGAGCTCCAGACTCCTCCCTGGTACTGGCTCTTTAAACTCCATGTTGAAGCTAAGGGTATGTCTATACAGAACGTAAGCCATGGGTTAGTGGGACTAGAGTCAGCTGACCCATGTCAGCAGGGGTGAAAGTAACTTAAAGGACTTACCGGCACTCCAGAGTCCTTAGGAGGGGGCGTGGCCTCTACTGGAAGAGGCAGGGCCTTTAAAGCCCCAGGCACTTTAAATCAGGATTTAAAGGGGCTGGGGCTGTGGTAGCAGCAGTTGGGAGCCCTGGGCTCTTTAAATCACCCCTGGAGCTACCAGCTGTAGAGGCTGGGAGCCCCGGGGGGTGATTTAAAGGGCTCTGGGCTCCAGCTGCTGCTACCACAGCGGAGCCCCAGCCACTTTAAATCACTATTGGAGGGGGCCCCGGCCTCTGGTGGAGCTTTAAAGGGCTTGGGGCTCCGCTACCCCAGGGTTCCAGCAGCGGGGCTCGGGTGGTGATTTAAAGGGCCCCGGAGGGTTGAGGCAGTGGGAGCTCTGAGCCCTTTAAATTGCCACCCGAGCTGCACTGTCAGAGCCCCGGGGTAGCAGCAGCAGCCAGGGGCTTGGGCGGTGATTTAAAGGGCCCAGAGCTCCAGCTGCTGATACCACCCCGGACCCTTTAAATCGTCCCCGGAGCCCTGCTGCTGGAGCCCTGCAACACCCCCCCACGCCCCTAGTCTGGCACCTGAGGTGGCCGCCTCAGTTCACCTCATGGTAAGGCCAGCCCTGTACCTTTGCATGGAAATGAGTTACAAACTTTTTTTTTTTTTACAGGTCCAGGGGTCAGATCTGTTGTCATAATTGCTCATTGTAAACTTCTACCTGGTCATTGGTGAAAATAAGATCCTTGATGTTCTTAAATCCTGTCAAACTACATTCTTAAGATTCTGTGTTCTCTTTAGGTTAATGCATTGGACAATCTTGGTCAGACTTCTCTGCATAGAGCTGCACATTCTGGCCATCTGCAGACATGCAGATTGTTGTTGAGCTCTGGATGTGATCCCTCAATTGTGTCACTGCAGGGTTTTACAGCTTTACAAATGGGGACTGAAAATGTGCAACAATTACTACAAGGTACTATGTTTGTTTTAGGAAAAAAGTCCATTTAAAAAATGGTGTCATATTTTGTTTCATTTGCTGTATCATCAGCCATTAAGGAATAGCACTGAGCTCAAGCAAAAAAAATGTTATATGTTTGTGTCATCTGCTAACTGCTTCTCAGTATATTTAGTAGGCCTGACACTTCCAATCAGTTTGGAGAAACACTGAAAAGAAATCTCTTAGGCTAAAAGTGAGGATCAGTATTAGCTATTTTTGTTTTACCTTTGTGACCAGAGGTAAGAGAGTATATACATAGCTTGGAGGGTTTTTTTCAGTGAAAAAAAGCCATGAATAATAAATTTATAAGCTAAACATATAAGCTTTTTAAGGATAATTGAAATTCAAAGACTGAATAGGGAAGTTTGACTGGTTCTGCAATATTCCAAAGTTGAGGACAATGCAAGGGGCAAATTAACATAATTTTGGAAACCTGTGAATTCGAGGGTATAACCACAAGTTAAATTTTGGGGATTATATGAAAAGACATACATTGACTAGAATGTCCTGACTTACTTAAGAGCAGCCCTTGATGTATTATATACTAGTCTGATCTTAAATGTTCCTTCAGTTAAATAAACTCTAAAAATACAAACAATTGCTTTCTTTATAGCCCTATTTTCTTTTGTAGAAGGCATCCCATTAGGTAATTCAGATGCAGATCGACAGTTGCTGGAAGCTGCAAAGGCAGGAGATGTGGATACTGTAAAAGTAAGACTATGCAGTTTTAATATTTACTAGCATGCATATTTTGTCAAACTATATTTATGTTGCTTAAAAAGAGGGAGAGCCTTTCTCAGTCTGAGTGCTGTAGACTCATGATCCTGGTCCCGATTCCCCTCGTACTGCGCAAAAATCCCCTGGTCAGATTTTAAAGAGTAATATTGACCATTTTTCTGGAGTCCCATTCAGTTCTTCATTGAAAAGAAATAGTTCTGACAATAGTTACAGGTTTAAAGAGAGGGAAATAGGTGATTCTCTTCGCTCTGTCAGAGATACAGGATCTCTGAAAAGTAAAGCCTTTATGTAAAAACTCATTGACAAATTAAATGTCATGTACAGATTATAATGAGTATTATTAAATCTTCTGGTTTTGGTAAATAGAAGTAATTTTTCAAATCAGATATGCAGAACAATATTTTATGACCAGTGTCTACATGCTTGTTTTTTTGTTATATGTATAGTAATGTATATTTTGTCTGTTTCACAGAAGTTATGTACAGTTCAGAGTGTGAACTGCAGAGATATTGAAGGGCGTCAGTCCACACCACTTCACTTTGCAGCAGGATATAACAGGGTGTCTGTGGTTGAGTATCTTCTTCAGCATGGTGCTGATGTTCATGCAAAAGATAAAGGGTGAGTACTCTTCCCAGTACTTATTATACAAGTACTTGAAAGATGTTGTCTGTGTTTTGTGGTAGTTATGAGTCCTTGCATTTTGCTGACTGATTTGTGTTCTGTCTTACTTCAGATACTTTATATTTCTTTGGAAAATCCTTCTTATATAACGCTATAAGAAATTCTCACTCACTCTAGTGTGGACTTTAAAATATACCCACCATATAGTCTACAGGACCTGAATCATGTACTTTAGGCCAGTCAAAACACACAAGTGAGAAATAGTGATGTGTCTATATGGTACAGAATATGCATTTTAAACATCAGCATAAGTATCACACTATAGTAAAGCTATAGTAAAGAACAGAATTATCAGACATGTAGATGAACACGATTTGTTGGGGAAGACTCAGCATGGTTTTTGTAAAGGAAAATCATGCCTTACCAATCTACTAGAATTCTTTGATGGGGGGGTCAACAAGCATGTGGACAAAGGTGAGCCAGTGAGTTAGATTTTCAGAAAGCCTTTGGCACGGCCCTCACCTAAGGCTCTTAAGCAAAGTAAACTGTTATGGAATAAAAGAGAAGGTCCTCCCCTGGGTCAGTAACTGTTTAAAAGATAGGAAACAAAGGGTAGGACTAAATGGTCAGTTTTCAGAATGGAGAGATGTAAATAGTGGCGTCCACCAGGGATCAGTACTGGGACCAGTACTGTTCAACATATTCATAAATGATCTGGGAAAAGGGGTAAACAGTGAGGTGACAAAATTTGCAGATGATACAAAACTACTCAGGATAGTTAAGTCCCAGGCAGACTGCAAAGACTTACAAAGTGATCTCACAATATTGTGTGACTGGGCAATAAAATGGCAGATGAAATTCAGTGTTGATGCAAAGTAATGCATGTTGGAAAACATCATCCCAACTATACATATAAAATGATGGGGTTTAAATTAGCTGTTACCACTCAAGAAACATCTTGGAGTCATTGTGGATAGTTGTCTGAAAACATCCACTCTGTGTGCTATGGCAGTCAAAGGCTATCCCTTTCCTAATGATTTGTCTCTATATAAATCCATGGTACACCCACATCTTGAATACTGCATGCTGATCTGGTCGTCCCATCTTAAAAAAAAATTGGAATTGGAAAAGGTGCAGAAAAGGGCAACAAAAATTATTAGGGATATGGAACAGCTTCCATATGAGACAGAATAATAAGATGGGGACTTTTCAGCTTGGAAAAGAGACGACTGGGGAGTGATATGATAGAGGCCTATAAAATCATGACGGGTGTGGAGAAAGTAAATAAGGAAGTGTTATTTACTCTTCTCGTAACACATGAACTAGGGGTCAGCAAATGAAATTAATAGGCAGCAGGTTTAAAACAAACAAAAGGAAGTATTTCTTTACACAACACACAAATCAGCCTGTGGAACTCTTTGCCAGAGGATGTTGTGAAGGCCAAGACTATAGCAAGATTCAAAAAAGAACTAGAAAGTTCATGGAGGATAGTTACATCAATGGCTATTAGCCAGGATGGGCAGGGATGCAAAACCACGCTCTGAAGTGTCCCTGTCCTCTGTTTGCCAGAAGCTGGGAATGGGCAACAGGGGATGGATCACTTGATGACTATCTGTTCCAGGGGTAGGCAACCTATGGCACACGAGCTGATTTTCAGTGGCACTCACTGCCTGGATCCTGGCCACCGGGCGGGGGGAGCTCTGCATTTTAATTTAATTTTAAACGAAGCTTCTTAAACATTTTAAAAGCCTTATTTACTTTACATACAACAATAGTTTAGTTATATATTATAGACTTCTAGAAAGAGACCTTCTAAAAATGTTAAAATGTATTACTGGCACGCGAAACCTTAAATTAGAGTGAATAAATTAAGACTCGGCACACCTCCTCTGAAAGGTTGCTGATCCCTGATCTGTTCTGTTCGTTCCCTCTGAAGCACCTGGCATTGGCCACTGTCGGAAGAAAGGTACTGAGTTGGATGGACCGTTGGTCTGACGTAGTATGGCCTTATGTTCATCTGTTCACAGTTATCCTCATTGATAAAATTAAGGCCACTTTAGTTGACAAAAGAAGTAATGAGCATTTTTTAGCATTGGATTTTTAAAGATTTAAAGCCATTGAAAGGCAAACATGCATTCACAAGGGATACCTGTACACAATGGCAAAATTAAATATTAGTCTTACAGCATCTCTAAATATATAGGTAACTACCTATTTTTATATTTTAATGGCTTGATTTCTCTTCAAAGGTTCAAAAAAATTGATTGTTTTTAGAAAAGTGGTAGAATATTCATGGTGTAATAAAGTTAGAGCTGTTTTTGACAGAATGATGTAACCCTAAAGTGTAGCATGTATTCAGAGAAGCTTGTTTAATCTTATTTTCAGAGGTCTCGTCCCTTTGCACAATGCTTGTTCCTATGGTCACTATGAAGTAGCAGAACTGCTTGTTAAACATGGTGCAGTTGTAAATGTAGCTGATTTGTGGAAGTTCACTCCCTTACATGAAGCTGCAGCAAAAGGAAAATATGAGATCTGCAAACTTCTATTACAGGTACTCTACAGATTGATAGAGAGGAGGTTAATTGTTGGAAATAAGTATGTCATGTTTAATCCGAAGTACGGGGCAGGGCTTCTGTGAGAAATTGGATTTTATTCAGGTCAGGTTTCCAATCAATGGTTATTAAACATCTGTATTTTTAAATTAAGAAATAAGTTTTATGGGTACACTGTCCTTCCTCTCGCAATGTGTGGACTTTTATTCTTTTGAATACATGATAGCTTTTCTCTACACAAGTTGAATGTGAATGGAAATAAATTACCAATGGGGTATATAAGCTATCTAAGAGCTAGAAATACTTATTCTGATTATTTCCATTTTTGACAATTGCTAAAGTGAGATGAGTACTTAATTTCTTCTGGGCTTTTTATATGCTGCAGCATGGTGCTGACTCCACAAAGAAGAACAGAGATGGAAATACTGCCTTGGATCTTGTTAAAGATGGTGATACTGATATTCAAGACCTACTTAGAGGAGATGCAGCTTTGCTAGATGCTGCCAAGAAGGGTTGTTTGGCCCGAGTAAAGAAGCTTTGTTCACCGGACAATGTAAATTGTCGTGACACACAAGGAAGACATTCAACACCACTACATTTAGCAGGTTAGCGCTGTTAAATACTAAACAATTAGCCCTAGTCCATACTTAGGTCGACGTATGGCAGCTTAGGTCACCCTAATTATGTCAGTGTACACACTACAACCTTGCTGCCACCAATGTAAGTGCCCCACTACACCAACATCGTAACTCCACCTCCGTGAGAGGTGACGGGCTTATGTTGGTGTAGTTAGAGTGATGCAGTGTCCATGTAGACATTGGGTGACTCAAATTGGCTGTTGGCCAAAATCACATTGGGTGAGTCCATGTGGGTGACTCACATTGGCTGTTGGCAATTGCATGGCTCCATGCTGGAGCCATGAAATTAACAGGAAAGCTGCTCACAGCTCGGGCTGTCACCCTGGGGCAGGTGCGGGGGCTCCAGCTAGAGCCCAGCTGACCTCAGGGTCCTGGCTTCTTGCTGGGAGCCTGGCTGCCCCAAGCACTGCAGCTGCCTGAGCTCTGGGTGCAGAGCTCCCCAACTAGGAGCGCGAGGTAACTGCCTTGCTCCCAGCGGGGATTGGGGGTAGCCAGGCTCACAGCAGGGAGCTGAGATCCTTGGGGTGGGGAGCAGCTGGGCTCCCAGACTTTCAGCCCCCCCACACTGCCCCTCTTTGGTCGGTGGAAGCGCTACTGGTGAGGTGTAGTGTGGACATGAGCCACCACAATTAATGTGGTGGCCATAAATTGACCTAACATAGGTTGACTTAAGTTTTTAGTGTAGACATGCCCTTAGTTGACTTGGGCTTTGTCTACACTACCAAGTTTTGTTGCCAAAAACTGCCTTTTGGTGACAAAACAGCAAGAGCGTACACACTACAATGGGATTTTTGTCATGAAAAACGCCCAGTTTTGGCGACAAAAAACTTCCACCCACCTGAGAGACTTTTGTCTTTTCCCCTCCCTTTATCGTTGACGAAGAGCCATTGTAGACATTGCTGTTTGTTTTGTTGACAGAACTGGCTTTCGCCAGTATCCCACAATGCCTGCCCTGATTGCTCTGCTCAGTGTTTTGATCTCTGCTGCCCTGCAGGCATGCACCCCTCCCCTTTCAAAGTTCCAGGAAGTATCTGCGTACTGCTCCATTTGGTAAACAAACAGAGCAAGTAACTGGAATGCTCCTGTTCTGCTGCTGCAGAGGGAGGAGGACAGACTGCTGTGCTGCTTTGCCATTCCTCAAAATGGAGAGCTCACATAACTACTCGTGATGCTGCTCTTGGCAGCTGAGGGGGCTGTGGGAGAATTTGGAGAGAATCCCAAGATATGCAGCGATCAGCTCTTCCTTCCCGCAACACTGCACTATGGGATGTATACCCACGGTGCATTGCTCACCCTGTCAATGATGGTGTCCCCAATGTGGATATGATCTGTCGACAGAAGGAGCAAGTGTGAACACCCTTTGGCGATTTTTTGTTTTGTTGATTTTTGGGTGTCGACATAAGTTTTAACATAACTAAACTTGGTAGTGTAGACAAGCCCTTGGTTAGATTCATTAGAGAGGAAATATACTTCTGTGACAGGATAATCCTGAAAGCCTAGGAGACTCTGAGAGGTGTGAAGTGGCCTATTCATCTCAATGTGATGATCTCAACTGAATGAGAACATCTTATGGAGATGAATAAAGTGTAACAATAACTCTGAGATGTATGAACTGCTCCATTAATGTCCTTGGCTGTTCCCATTTCTCCCTTCCCTGACCCCCAGTGTTGGAGAGCCTTTGATATACAGTGTGTTCTTGATGCATACTCCTGGTATGCCTGTTCTCAGCTTCTCACCCAGATGCTTGCAGGGAGAAGTCTTTGACACCTCCCGCTCCCCCGTACTCCCCATCCCGACGAGGTCCCCCAGATCCCAGCTTACATGAGGCAGGTAGAGAGAAATTCTGACACCCAAGGGGGGCTGGTGCCCCGAGATCACATGAAAGGTGGTAGGTAAAAGGACTCAGACACTACCAAAAAGATAAGCCCCACCCCCTTATCCCAGCTCACATGAGGGGAGGCCAGACCCCCACGTTTGGGCAGTGGTCTCCCCATTTCTGGCACACATGCGCAGGTAAGGAGAGAGACACAGACCTCCAAGGAGAAATAGCCCTTCCAGATTATGGTGCACACATTGAGAAGCGAGAATGTGGGGCTGGCAGGTGCCCTTGCTCCTCTTCCTGTCTCCTTACCACTCATCTCCATGTCCCCCTTCCCAGTGTCCCTACCCTCCCATCTCATGTAACTCCCAACCCTTCACCTGAGTCCCCCAGCCCGTCTCTCCTCCCTGCCACTCATCCCTATTTATCTCCTTACTCAAAATTCCTCCTCTCCTCATGGCAGCAACATGCCTTGAAACCTTTTCCACATTTCTGCCCTAGGGTGGGACTGGAACTAACACTGGCTGGGTAGGTGTTTTGTATTATTTTCATTGGAATTGAGCCAATAGGTTGCCATCAGTTAAGATAGTCACCATTTCTATACAGCCTATTCATGAAGAAATTTAGGCTGCTCTTTGCAAAGATAGTGAAATCTAGCTTCCCTCAGTGAAGATGGTGGCTCTCTGTTCTGCCAAAGAAGCAAAGGAGAGCACTGTGAGGAGCAGGTGAATATGGGAGGGAAGACGGAGAAGACAAGAAAGGGCAAGTTGGGAGAAGTATAAGGAAATAGAGGCAGGAAGCAGAATATGAGGAACAGTAAACTGGGGAGATAGGGAGAGCAAATATTAAGGAAGCAGATGGAAGACATGAGACGTAGGTAGCATGGGGGAACAATGTGAGTGGGACAGGGAAGACCAGGAGGGAGAAGCAGGATAGTGATGGGGAGAAGGACCGAGTGGCAGCTGGATAAGTGGAGTCTTCTCCAAGCAGGCAAAGGAGAGGTTGGCACTTCTGTCCCTTTAAAATTGACCTTTGAATCCGAAATGATCATACCCAATTTAGGGGTGGTGACTTACATCTAAAGGCTCAAAAATCAGTAGGCAAACAAAAATATGATTTGTTTCTAAATTGTATTATACTTAAGCCAGTCTCATTATTTTTGAATGCTTGTATTTGACAGTATAGTTTCTGTTACCCTCCCTCAAACCCCTACACAGCAATCTCCATTTGTCCTCTTCTTAATGTCGCAGCCCCTAGACTCTACAGGATGAAGCAGAACTGGCAGGCAAACTCCTGGCGAGCTGAGCCCCAAGCTTTCTTACTGTGCTAGACTCTGCGTCCTGTAAATGTCTCATGGTTTATCTCAGGAGGATCTCCTGTGACAAGTTCATTGGCCCAAGACTGTTACAGGCTGCCATTCCAAGGGACAAAGGGGTGAAGAGAAAAGCAGGGCTTGTGTGGATTTGCATGGGGATGTTACAGCTAATGCTTAAACATTCCCTTTTTTTAAAAACTGGGAAGTAAATGTACAAATTTTATTAGATAATTGTTTGCTATATGCAACACAAAAGCAAGGTGTAAAAAAGTATGTTGCTTAACCGTCTGTTGCAAAGGAATAGAAGGTATATTCTGTTAGGTGGCTTAACTTTTCTTTATCTTGCTTTTTTGGTTTGGTGTCAGGTATGTTATCTGTAGTAACCTGAACTGTTAACCTGATCTTGTCAAATCTAGTGAGTTTTTAGTGAGACACACCAAATCAGGATTCTCACCTGTAATGAGGAATGTCCTTATTGACAAGTACCCTTCCTGCTTGCCTTGCCTCCCCAATTTCTCCTTAAAACCAGGCACCAGCAAGGGGAGACGACATGTAGTTGATACCCTGTCAATACAGTGACTTTGCTAATGTGGGGCCAGCAGAACAGATTGCAAGGGGTTGACAGCTCGGTGGGATTCAGTAGAAGAGGTGAAGGAAGGTGGAAGAAAACTTGCTGGAGAACAGAGACAGAGATGGGTGGCATGAAAGTGGGCTGTTTTTATCAGAGGAGTGGAACAGAATTTTCTTGTCCATCAGAATGACAATGCTTACCTGAAGTTTTCTATTTAATTGCTCACTCCATTAAAAATATAACTCTTGGTAAATGGAGAATTTAGATTTTCCAAAATCAATGCTGATTTGAAATCCATTAATTTTTATTTTGGAAAATCTTAACACTCAACGCCAAATGTCTAGGTGCAGATAGTTAACACCTTTATTTTCAAGTAAAGATGTTGAATCGGAGTATGTGCTTGCTTAAACATTTGAAATATTAAAAAAAACATATAGCACTGGAGTTCTCTTTGCAAATTGACTAGGTGACATTTATTGTGGAATTGAATACACGGGATTAATTTGTTCCATAGCTGTAGTAAATGGTTTCACACAGCATAGCACAGTTTGGCTATTTATTTGCAGACTTTTTTCTCTCAGATGTGATTTACAAATTTTTTTTTTATTTAATCATAATAATTATTCTGGTGACAGTTTTTCTCTTCCTTCCTTAACTGCCTGTTAGCTGGTTACAACAATTTGGAGGTTGCAGAGTACCTGTTACAGCATGGAGCTGATGTGAATGCACAGGATAAAGGAGGGTTGATTTCTCTACATAATGCTGCATCTTATGGGGTAAGAATCTCTAACTTACTATCTTTTGGAACAAATTGAAACTTCTGTAAAAAGTTGTGCTATGATGCTTTTATTGGCATTAATTGTGTAGCCTGACAATCTCTAAAAAGCTTTTGTCATTGTGTTATAATATCACCTTATTTGGAATTACTTAAAAATTATAACTGCAGAACAAATTCAACTGACTGTTGCAGAAGTGAAGATTTTAAATTTGTAAAATCACTGTTGGGAATTATGTTGAGAAATGTCATTCAAAAACTATCGTAAAAACAAGCAGCCTAAAAGATGTCCTGTAAAACTGCTTTTCACGTGTGCATACTAGTAGAATTTCACTAGTAAAGATTTCACTTACGGTTCTGTGGGTGATCTTGTGAGATTTCAGACATCTGTGAACCCAGAGCAGGAAATAAGCTCTCCTTAAATTCAAAGGAGTTTGTATTTGGGATTCTGGTTTGGTCTGTTTCTGTTTTATGAAAGAAAATGACTTAATTATACACAGGTACATTATAGTTCAGAATAATCTCTTCTGTTTTGTTAGTGTTTATTTTTGATCAATTCTAGGAAAATCCAGAATGAAGTTACAAAAAGAGTTGATTAATATACCGAAACTCTCAGAATTATTAAACTACCATCTGGAATGTAACAGGATATTTTATTTTCCAGCACGTAGATGTAGCAGCTTTACTTATAAAGTATAATGCGTGTGTGAATGCTACGGACAAATGGGCTTTCACACCTTTGCATGAAGCAGCCCAGAAAGGAAGGACACAGCTTTGTGCCTTGTTATTGGCACATGGAGCTGATCCTACTCTGAAAAACCAGGAAGGACAAACACCATTAGACCTGGTCACCGTAAGTGATGGGATCTTTTGAGAAATTTGTGCTTAGCTGCAGCTAGTGGTTGCTTGCCTGGTTTATATAAGATGCTCTTAGACACTTTGAATAAAAGTACAAATTTGGAGTTAGTGCATAATTTATAATTTACAATTTCTTGGGTGTTTATGCATGTTTGGTTATGCAAGCCCCAGTACACCCAGATAGATCTTTTCTCTGTTCTCTTGCGCAAGATTGCTGCAAAGTACTTCTGACTGCCTGGTGGAGAAAGAAAACAAACATTGATTTCTTCCAGAATTGACATTTATCTATTTTTAATTTTACTTTGGGTACTTGATCTACCTATTTTACTGGCTAATATATTTGACTTCAAAAACCTGCGTTAGAGGTGAAATTTAGTCTAACTTTATTAAAACCTTCTAATTTTATACAACTTAATCAGGCTGTTTAAGGTTTTGTTTTAGAGTATTATAATACAATCAAAAGCTTCACATTTTCAGAGTAATGCTGAATGGATCATCTTGCTTCAAATTGGGATTTCTTGTTTCTAAAGTAAATTAGTAATGAGTTTTGTTTGACCTTGTGTTTATCTGGAAAAAAGTTACAAATATCAAAAAATACATGTATTGCACTTTTAATTTAGAACATGTTTTTTTAAAAAACATTGTTTAAGTTATGTTTTGTTTAAATCTTGTTTAAATGAAATTGCTTTTTAATTGGTTGAAATGTTTGCATTATACTTACATATTTGTTCACTATGGCTTTGGGCTTAATTTTCTCAAGTATTTAATTACCTTTATTCCAGAAAATAACTTTGCATGGAAGGCTTCCTCCATTTTAATAAACTATCTTTTGATATTTAGGCAGATGATGTTAATGCACTGTTGACAGCTGCTATGCCTCCTTCTGCGTTGCCATCTTGTTATAAACCTCAGGTTATAAATGTATCTCAAACCACCGGACCTACGGCTGATTCCCTGTCTTCCGTTCCATCCAGCCCATCCAATCTGTCTGCTGCCAGTAGCCTTGACAACTTATCTGGTAGCTTTTCTGAACTCCCTTCAGTTGTTGGTACAAATGGTGCAGAGGGAGCAATTGTTTTAGAGAAAAAGGAAGGTGAGGCATATTTTTGTTCTAATTGTAAATGTGAATTAATGACTCTTGAGCAGTTTATATAAATAAAGTTGTTTAAAGCATGATTTTGTTGAAAAATAATTTTCTTTTTCAGTATTTTTATCTAATTTAGTGATTTTTGTGGGTACTCTTCAGCTCTTACTAGAATTTTCAATTTATGCATTAACCACCTTCGCCTTCTGTTATCTCTGTTTCCAACTGTGGCTTGATAAGGAGCAGATAGCCAAAAGAACAAAAATTTTAACTCTTGGGCAGGGGTCTTCAGGCATTTTTTCCAGATAGACTCTTACTGATAAATCAGGTTTTAAATAGAAATCAAATAAATACTTATTGGAATGGTCTTATACACAATGAAATGGTATCACAGGTTCTAAAAGATTTGCAAGACTGATAATTTATGAACAAGGTTGCTTTAACTTCTGTTCATTGCTTAAATATGCAGTATTAGTAGCTCAACACTTACTTGTTTTGGAGGCCAGGACCATGTATTTCTATTTTTATAAAGAACCTAATGTGTTCTAGGTGCCACCAGAAACAGTAATATATAATTGTGTCTTATTCATAACTTAAATATTTTTCTTAATGTTACCAACTCTCTTAAAAAGTCTTTAAAAGCAGCAAAGAGTCCTGTGGCACCTTATAGACTAACAGACGTATTGGAGCATGAGCTTTCGTGGGTGAATACCCACTTCATCACATACATCCGAGGAAGTGGGTATTCACCCATGAAAGCTCATGCTCCAATACGTCTGTTAGTCTATAAGGTGCCACAGGACTCTGCTGCTTTTACAGATCCAGACTAACACGGCTACCCCTCTGATACTTAAAAATTCTTGTATTTCCCCTTATTGCAGAAGTGTAAGTATGGATTATACTGTGTTTTAGATAATATGAATGTGAAAATATCTTATATATTCTTCTTTATATTCAGTTCCAGGTATAGATTTTAGCATAAATCAGTTTGTGAGAAATCTTGGACTTGAACATCTGATTGACGTATTTGAGAGAGAGCAAGTGAGTAGCTGTATACAAATATTGGGTTAGAAAACTCTACCAGTGGGTTCCTTTTTGAAGTGGGAGGAAGGATAGTACTTGCAATTTAAGACCAACAGGTTAAGTTCCTGTTTCTGTTATCTTAGCACAGGTGATGAAGTCAATAGGAAGTGAATATCATGAAATTATGTGTAGTAATTATGAAGGTGTAGACTATTCTGTTAGCTTGGTAATATATCCTGAAAGTGAAATTCCCCAGTCAGGGAAGTGACTCTTGCAGTACCACTGGCCTATTTTTTAGGTAGGGTCATGCAAAATGATGAACAAAAAAATGGGGAAGATGACAGCAATTCTGCTATGACTTGTAGCATGTTTTATGTTGTTCAAAAGCAAAATTTCATGCTAGGGAAGACAATAGACACAAAGCCAAGGATGAACTGTTACATTAAAACATTCAGAATGTGACTCTTGTTACCATTAATCTAATTTTAATTTAATATACTTTATAAAATATCTTCACTTGTTTTATGGCTTCCTTTATAACTACGGCTTGTTTTAAAACTTCCCTAATTTTTCTTCTGCTGCATAATATACAGGTCTCCAGAGGCTGGCATATCTGTACACCACTCTGTTTTATAACCTAACTAAATTGTCATAAATTTTATTTCTGAGGTTATTATTGATCCTTTCTAATGAAATATTTGTCATGAAATTTTTATTAAAATGTATACAGCAATCTAAACAAATTATATTGTGCTTTGCTCTAGATAACACTGGATGTATTGGTTGAAATGGGCCACAAAGAGTTAAAGGAAATTGGGATCAATGCTTATGGACATAGGCATAAAATCATTAAAGGAGTTGAGAGACTGATCTCTGGACAGCAAGGTATATTTTTATCAAATTACTGGAGTGGCACTGCTTTAATATAGAGTTCATTTTTATAAACTTTACCAGTTTTGTTCCAAATCATCTCTTATTAGAAAGAGCTGATAATGCAGTTCTTTATACAACAAAATGTAAAATTGTGCTTACTGGCAATATACTCTGTCTTTCAACTTGAAGCTTGTGTGAGAAGCTTCCACTAGTGGTATAAATTATCATGAACACCAGCATTCAGTTGCCTTTAATATTTGACTGCTTTATCATGGTCATTGTCCACGTTTACTTTCATTAGTTGTATTGTAGAGTTAGAGAACTTTGATTGTAAGTGTTTTGGGACAGGGACTATTTCTTTGTTCTATTTGTACCTACACAGTGGGGTTCTGGTCAGTGACTGGGGTTCTTATGTGCTATCACAATACAGATTGAAAAGTGAATTATTTTTTACTGAGTGACACGGGCTGTGTCCTTTTTCCCAAAAGGATAATTGATGTTTTTAAATATTTTTCTTTTTAAAAAAAAATAGTTGGTATCTTTCCAGTGGAGCTGAAATTAGCATAGCTGCTTTGTTTAACAACTTCAACTTGCACTGAGTTTTATGATAAAAACCTCTTTGCCGCATTGTTGATGACAGCACAATCATAGGAATAACATGTTTTGTTGGACTACAGCTGAAGAAAAAAATAAAGAGCACACTGTATTGATTCTGTTATATTGAAACATTGGCTACTATTGTCTCACTACATTTCATAGAAATGGAATAATATTAGTTAGAATTGGTTGGATTTTTTTCTCTAGACACCATCTGTGGATTCTCACTCCCAAATCTGAACTCTAGTATAAAACAGGCAGAACTCCCCACACTCTAAAGGTTTTTTTGGCCCTTAAGAGCAGCAGTAGTAATCAGGGCCACAAAACAACCACTTCATCATGTTCAAGTATCTCCCTGGAGCTTCAGTAGCTGTCCCTTGAATAGTCAGTTGCTTCTTAATTGCCATCAGTGAAGGTGTTCTAGGTGGGAGCTATCTCTTCAGCTGCCAGTCTGTTCCTGTTTCCAGTGTAGTTTTTCACTGCTGCAAGTATCATTTTATACAGTGTCCTTGCTTTCCAATTGGGTCTCATCTGTTATCTTTGAATTTGCAGTCAAACACTCTAACCAAAGAACATTGAGTGGTCCCTAGAGCCCTGGTCTTGCAGTTTGCGCAGGTTCTTTAGAGATTTTCAGCTCTTTTGCCTTGAAAGGCCTTAGCATTGTCATCTCTAGATGTTCAACTCCTTACCTGAATATTTCAGAGCTTTGCCTCGCCTCATTTGACTTAATACTCAAGCTGTGGAGCTTTCCTCAGGTCTCTGTGCTTTGCCTCAGTGTTCTGGTGCTTTAGTGCATTTGCACCCTTCCCTGGATACAGTGGACCCATTGTTTCAGGGTTAACTAGAACTTTCTTTTGGAGCTTCATTGTGATGCTTTTCTTGTTAAGTCAAAGTGTCTTGCCTCCAGACACTTTTATATAATTTGCTAGGTTCCAGCCACAGATCAATGAGCATAGGCTCCCAGCAGAGGGTTCCAGAGGGAAACCCCTAGTCAAGTGTTTGCTGACTGTTCAAACATCATGGGCTCCTGGCAGAAAGCATTGCTGGGATGCCCAGAGTTCTTAAATCCTATAAATGATTGCCAGTTATTTGCCAACTCATTCAGAATTCTTGGCGTTATCAGAATTGGTGTTGGCCTCCATATCAAGCTGCAGTTGTTTGTTGGTGTATTTGGAGCTTTCAACAGAGAGGTTCCTGAGGATAGCCAGCATCAGACTTTGGCTTCCTGGGTTTGGAGACTGCCTTAAAGTTCTCTTATTGCTCTGCAGCATAATCTGAGCCAGAAACACTTGCAGACGAAGGTAGTAAATACTGTAAAAAACCCAAAGTAGATCTCAGCACAGTCAAAGAATTCTTGTGCAGAGGTCAGAGTTATGCTTCAACAGTCAGCTCTCTTCTGTGTGTGAAGCCCTGATCTCATCACCAGCAGGTTTTGGTGCCTTCTGTACACAGAGTCTGGTTGCAACC
Organism: Mauremys reevesii; assembly: GCF_016161935.1. Lineage (NCBI taxonomy): Eukaryota > Metazoa > Chordata > Testudines > Geoemydidae > Mauremys > Mauremys reevesii. Next base: position 32,092,176 of record NC_052629.1, on the reverse strand, counting down.
ATTGTTTCAGTCCTTAGATTTCATGCTGAACTACGTTGTCTCATCCTGACCCCATAGATAACTGGATTCTGTGGCGGCCCCACCAGAAATACATCATCCTTATGGCTCAGGATGTTTGTGGGCCACAAGGATATGCTAGAGCCAGAAGATGCTCTCATGCCCACATCAGTATTTGTAGTTTCCAAAGCATACGAATTGGGCACATGCAATTCAGAAGAGACCATTGCGTCAGTATTTCTAAATCTTTCTACGTACTTTCTTCCTAGAGAATGATGGATCAGGTCCCCTTCTCAAAGGAGAAATGGGAGGTCTGAGGAAGAAGGAACTGCTTGTGACAGCCAGAATAGGCCACATTAGCAAGGGCTGTCTTAACTACTTCAGAGGTGCTCTGATATGTCTAGATACTAATTCTTATAGTAATAAGGGCCCTGACAAAGGTACACCTCATTCTATCCCATTTTAAGGACCCTCTGTCTTATGGTATGACTTCAGAGAGAGAAGAGTGACACTTGCCCGATGTATTTGAGCAGGTGCTCTAATGCTCAATGTGAGAAATCTTATTGGTAGATGGGAAAAGAAGTCTTGCAGAAGACACACATTCTCTCTCTCTCTCTCTCTCTTTCCCCCCACCCCACCCCCCTGAGTTTGGATGGGCTCTATTTAGGTCACAGATACCTGTGCTTTAAATTTTTCTTCTTCTGAAGCATGATTTTTCTGTAAAATGTTAGGTGACAGGCCTATTACTTTAGGGATCCTTTACTTGGAACTCAGGTAGGAACTGACTGACTGAAATGTTTCAGGGATGGCAGAGGTCTCAGGTGGTTCACAATCACTTGTGGGGATGAGGGAAGTTGGCTTATGGCCCTGGCCACCACTACTACCATTAGATTCTGCCTCTGTTTAGCTAGGAAGCTGAGGCCAAGAAATGAGTATCCTGCATGATACCTTCAGAGAAGCAGAATTACAAAGGCAAATCAAAATATGTTTTAAAAAACTAAAACTTTAAACTACTTAAGTGAGACTTAAACTGAAAGTTAATATAACTTTAAAATCACAAATGTTCCCCTTTTCTTTACCTTTGTCTCTATATGGCATCTTCCACCTTTTCATTCCTGGGAAATTGCGCTATGCCTGTGTTTTTAATTTTTGTTCTCTGTGTCTGAAATATGTGCGTTCATTGTATTTATAGGTCTTAACTCATACCTCACTTTGAATACTTCTGGTAGTGGAACAATTCTTATAGATCTCTCTCCTGATGATAAGGAATTTCAGTCAGTGGAAGAGGAGGTATGTTTTGCTGCCTAGCATCTCAAATTCTTTTTAGCATTGTCACTTATGGGTAGACGCATGAGTTCCAGTAGACTATTAATATAAGACTCAAATACTACTAAACGTAATGGATTAAAGCTTGCATCAAGACACTTATTCCATTTTTCCTTTGTCAGTGCTGTCCCACTGTTATAATCCATGCTTGACATGTCCACAGCTTAGCATACAATAGAACCTCAGAGTCATGGACACCTCGGGAATGGAGATTGTCCATAACTCTGAAATGTTCATAACTCTGAACAAAATGCAGCTCTGACTCCAGCAGTTTACACTCCAGGCCAGGTTCCAGGCTCCCCCTGCGTGTTGGGGTGAAGTTAGGGCTAGGGGTGGGGACAGGCAGCCCAGATGTGTCTACCTTTAAGATGCAGTACAGGCACACTACAGTATTTGCTTTTATTTTTAATTTTTTTTTTGTCTCTGCTGCTGCCTGATTGGTTACTTCCAGTTTCACATGGTGTTCAGTTGACCTCTGACAGATGGTCAGATGACTCTGGTGTTCATATCTCTGAGGTTTTCTACTGTATGTCTACACTTCAAGCTGGAGGTATAATTTCCAGCTTGAGGAGACATACCAGCACTATCTTTAATTGAACTGGCATATTAAAAATGTAAGTGTAGCCTCCGCAGCAGGCTGTGTATCAATCCAAGGCACTAGGTACGTACTCAGGCAGCTAGCCCCTTCCATTGCTCTTACTGCTGTGGTTGCATGTCTGTTTTTAGTGCATTCACTCAATCAAATCTACCACATTTGTGTTGTCTTGAGCTAGAAATTACTACTCCAGCCCAAAGTGTAAGTGACAAGACTCTTTGTCTCTCTTAATGTCATTCCTTCTAGTAACATACTTGAGAGGTCTCCATCTGAAGTAAAATTATTTCTGCAGCATGGAAATCTTCACTACAGTCATTTCTCTACATATACTAGACCCAGTTTCTAATCAATTCTTTCTCTACTTTCTGCCCAGTATTTGAATAATTGCACAGCATGTGATTCTAAGTAGATGTGATCAGTTAAAGAGTGTAAATTAAGAACTAGCACTGCATGTTCCACAAAGTATTCAGAATCTTTGAACTTTTGTAGAAAAATCACAAAACCTGTTGTGATGAGGATCCAGTGCTAATTTTTAGCTAATATATGTCTTCTGTTTTTAAGAATAGAATCAACTGTTTTGATTATTACAAAGAATATTGGAATATTTGTCCAAAATGTACAGCCTTAAAACTCTTATTCTTCAGATGCAGAGTACAGTCCGAGAGCACAGAGATGGTGGGCATGCTGGTGGAGTGTTCAACAAATACAATTTTCTGAAGGTACCATTCACATTTTTGTAGTTCTTAAATGATAGCTATGCGCTCAACCCTTCGGTTCATTTTCATTGGTTGGTATGACTATTAAAATATGTAGATTTGCTGCTAAATATAGACTTTACATTAATTTTGATGCTTCCTTTTGCTAACCAGGAGAATACACTCTGTCTACACATTTATTTAAGCAGTTATATAGCTCAATGTACGTTTGTTCTGATTCTTAATTTTTATATTTTATTATGTTAGAAAATGATCATTTCTTATTTACTAGAAGATAATTTTATATTTGAGACATCTGTCAAGCTGCATTTGGATGGAAATTGGAAATCTATTAAAATGCATAAAAACGCCATTTATTAGTTAAATAAAGCTACCTTTAAATGTGCTGGATACATAAGATAAAAAAGTAAGCTTATTAAAACATGTTTTGCTTCTAAAAATAAAGTTATTAAACAAAGGAAGTACTAACTGTAGTTAGTGAATTGGCAGATTATTTCTAGTCACCATGCATCAGATTTTCAAAAGGATTTTGGCAGTTAAAGATGCAAATAGGCACCTTGGAATTTTTAGAAGTGACTGTGAAGATTAGGTGCCTGACTCCTATTGAAATCATTGGTGTGGAAATCAGTGGGTATTAGGCACCTAATCTGCTTAAGTGTTTTAGAAAATCCCACAAGGTGCCTATCTGCATTTTTAGGTGGTTAAAATCTGATCCCTTGTCCTGCAGGATTTTAGAATTAGTAGATCTGCTTCTCTCCTGCCTGCAGCCTAGCATCTCTCATATATGGGATAGTCATTTCCTATCTACAGTTTCTAGGGGCAATTCAGCCCTTGTAATGACTGAAAATAATATAGCTATGTAATGCAGAACATGGGCATTATGATATATTTAGAAAACTTCAGTTGAACTCAAAATCTAAAGATGTTTTCCCCTGTTTCTATATATAATTTAAAAAGCATCATCCTTTAACTCATTAAGATTTGAGGAGGGCTCACTGATGCATCATATTACTTTTTTATTTATTTAAATAGTTGTAATTATTTATAGTAAGGTAGGGCCTTAATATAGGTTGTAATTATTTAAAATTTAATTTTAAATCTATTTTTAAAAAGAGAAATGTATTTAATTTAAATTTTAAAAATCAGATTTGTTTTGAAAAAATGATCCTTTTTTATCCACCAGGACTTGAGGGGCAGGATTTAGAATGAGACTGAGAACAGAGATGGAGTGGTGGTGCAGGGTCTTCAAGGTGGTGATAAGCAGCTTGAATTAATATGGAAAGTGAGGAAGCCAGTAAAGAAATCTAAAAAAGGGGGTTAGCAGTTCTTTGAATGGAGGGAGAAAATTATTTTATCAAAGTTTGGATGGATTGGGGGTTGGAGTCTAAAAAAGTCTTAAGTTGTGACTAAGCCTGATAAATGTCAGTCTAAGAACTTTAGAGAAATCACTGAACAGTGGTTTAGAACAGAATGGCTTGGTTAACTTAGGTTTATGGTGATGATGATTTTACTCACTATATCATGCTAGAAGAAGAATTGAATTGAATTCCTTAGACTCTGAGGGAGATAATCTCATTTCTTCTCTAGAAATTTGACTAAATGTTCCCAGTTTTGGAGTGGATCTATTGTGATATACCCAAAATGTTTGTCAAATGAGAAAGCAAAAAATTGGAAGATCTTGTCTTCAAAATAGAATTTGAATTCTGATATTTAATTATTTCAGATTCAAAAAGTGTGTAACAAAAAACTCTGGGAAAGATACACTCACAGGAGGAAAGAAGTTTCTGAAGAAAATCATAACCATGCTAATGAAAGGATGCTGTTTCATGGTAAGAACTTTGAAATTTACATTTTCTTCCATTATCAGTGCTGTTAATCTTGGTGGGAATATTTTTGTTGGTGCCAAAAATTTAGGTAAATATGCTATATAATTAACAACTGGAAATAAAAATGTAAATCAGAGTTAAGTTTTTCATAATTTTGATAACATGCAATATTGGTAACAGGCTTTATCACAGAGATGACAACTATAGCTATATTTATTCTAATTCCCATTTTCAGTTGCCTTATAATTTTGAACCCTTTGCTTTTTTTGCTTAAATTTTCCTGCCCTGTCTTTGCCCAAAGAAAAGTATGGATTTGGGTGGGGGGGTTGTTTAGTTTGATCAAAAATAGAAAAACAGGTCAGCAGATTCAGTTTGAAGGGGGTAGGAGTGAGGAAGCTTTTTTACAATTTGTTTTACCAACTCTGACCAAGATGGATTTTACATTTGGCATGTTAGCCCTTGTTCAAAAGTGTCTTCTTGAGCTCCAATGAAATTGTTTTGATTCGACAGTTATAACCTATTGAAAATTGTCCCCTGCATATGCACAGTGACTCACTAAATGGCTAAGTTAGCTGCATAGTAAGAAACTCAGCTGCACATTCACTGAAGTAAAATCTGCACCACTCCTTACTACAGAGCTTAGAATTTGGTGGGATAAGGTGGTCCAGTGGTGTCCGTTGTAAGCATCTTGGATTTTTTTTTTTTATTTGGAAAAAATTAGTTCAGACTAATCAAAATTCAGCATGTGAATTAAGATTGCATGTCCAACCTTAATTCTGCCCCTCGTGGATATGCATTATGATAGTTACATGATTGCAAACTTTCTTTAATACAATTTAACATTTTCTTCTATAACCACAGATATACATGTTTGTATGGTATCTTAGATACTTTCATTCTTGTAAACTTACACTATTTTTATAATCATAATGGTCTTCCATATTTTTGACAGATTTTTTTTTACATAATTAAATTCCTCAGAGAAGATAACTGTCTGTAGCCATGTAGTTTGCAATTTTCCCCCAACTAGTAGCACAGTCTGCCTTAACTATAACTTGGGATCAGAAAGAAACTACAACACTACCTTGGTGACAGACTTATGATTTATATATGCCAACAAACCTTTGCTATCACTCCTGTTATACTTCATCTGTAGTGTGTTGTGTAAGAATAGTTTGTGTATTTGTCATATAAAATCTTTTAATGAATTCTGGCATACACATATAAGATTCCAACCATGTATATCTAAACCATGTAGAAAAATGTGACATAGCTGACAAATAATATGTGATCTTGTAATTAAAGATCATGGTCTTGCTTACATACAAAGGGGTCAGCTGCTGCTGATGCAATGTTGTCATTTCCCAGCTGAGTGCTTAACAGTGTAACTTTAGTTTTTCTTTCATACAGGCTTTGGATGGGCATAATAATAACATAGAAATTATCATACCAGATCAGACCAGTGATTTGCTGTTCTGTCTCTGAAAATGGCCAGTATCAGCCCAGAGGAAGGTGCAGGCAACCCTTTAATGGTATAACTCATCTGTAGGGGAAGTTCTTCCTAACCTGGTCAGATAGTGGTTGGATTATGTGCTGAAGCATGAGCACTTATATCCCTTGCAAATTCTGTATCTATCTGAAGTGATAATGGATGTTTACATACATGTTCCCCTTTTTTAATCCTGCTAACCTCTTAACCTCAGTGATATCTTGTGATGGTTCCACAAGTTAATAATGAGTTTGTGTATTTAAAAAAAAGGTTATTATTTTTCATTATGTATTTCTATTTCACGTCTCCTTGTTCTTTTATTACGCAAGATAAATAAGAGTTTTTTATTTACTTTCAGTATAACATTTTTATTTTACATAAGTCTCAATTCTGTCATGTCCTCTCTTGTTCATCTCCTCTCTGAACAAAACAGTCCTAATAAACCTATAACTACCTTTATATTTACATGTAATTTTAAAAACCTTTTTAGTAAAAAGGTGCATCTTTGTGAAACTGAATATGTCAGGTCTCTCTAGAGATAAGTGCTGCAATGTAGAGCACCTTCCAATTTGAATGGGTAACTTAATATTAAATTTTATAATCAATATCCAGCTCAAATAACTAAACATTGCTTTGCAGAGGCAGAAGTGGTTAAAGAATATTTACATAAATCAGGTCATAGGGAACACTGCTGCAGTCCCTGACTTGAAGTGGTTTCCATCATATACAGGGTTTACAGTTTAGTTCAAATTGTTCCTGAACCTCTGAAATAGATGTATTCAAGTCAGCGGGACCTGATAAAATTCATCCTAGGGTACTGAAGGAACTAGCTGAAGCAGTCTTGGAATGATTTAGCAATTATCTTTGAGAATTCATGGAGAACTCCAGAGGACTGGAGAAGGGCATACGTACTAGTACCTATCTTTAAAAGTGGGACAAAGAGGACTTGGGGAATCAGACTTGTCAGTCTAACCTCAATACTTGGGAAGGTACTGGAACAAATTATTAAACAATCAGTTTGTAAGCACTAGAGGATAATAGGGTGATAAGGAATAGTGAGTATGAATTTGTCAAGAAGAAAAGCGTGCCAAACCAATCTAATTTCTTTTCTTGACAGAGTTACTGGCGTAGTGGATGGGGAGAAGCAGTAAACATGATATATCTTGATTTTTAGTAAGGGTTTTGACACAGTTCCACATGACGATCTCATAAGCAAACTAAGGAAATGTGGTCTAGATGAAATTACAAGTAGGTGGGTGCACAACTGGCTGAAAGACAGTACTCAGAGTAGTTATTGATGGTTCGTTGCCAAACTGGGAAGCCGTATCTAGTGGCATCCCACAAGGGCCAGTGCTGTGTCCAGTACTGTTAAGTATTTTCAGTGACTTGGTTGACTGGGTAGAGGGTATGCTTGTGAAATTTTTGGATTATACCAAGTTAGGAGGGGTTGCAAGCACTTTGGAGGATAGGATTAGAATTCGAAACTACCTTGACAAATTAGAGATTTCGTCTGAAATCAACAAGGTGAAATTCAATAAAGACAAGTGGAAAATACTTCACTTAGCAAGGAAAAGTCAAATGCACGACGACAAAATGGGAATGACTGGTGAGGTGGTAGTATTGCTGAAAAGCATCAGGAGGTTATACTGAATCACAAAATGAAATAAGAGTCAACGATATGATATAGTCTCAAAAAGGGCTAATATCAGTCTGAGATGTATTAAAAGGTGTGTTTTATATGTAAGGCATGAAACATAATTATACCACTCTACTTGGCACTAGTAAGGCCTCAAATGGAGTACTGGGTGCCACACTTCAGAAAAGTTGTGGCCAAATAAATCCAGAGTAGAGTAACAGAAATGATAAAAGGTTTAGAAAACCTGACCTGTGAGGAAAGGTTAAAAAACTTTGGTATGTTTAGTCTTGAGAAAAGAAGTTGAGAAGGGACCTGAGATGTCTTCAGATAGGTTAAGGGCTGTTAGAAAGAGTATGGTGATCAGTTCTCCATGTCCACTAAAGGTAGGACAAGAAGTATTGGGCTTAATCTGCCGCAAGGGAGATTTAGGTTAGATATTAGGAAAAACTTTCTAACTATAAGGACAGATAAATTCTGGAATAAGCTTCCAAGAGAGGTTGAGGAATCCCTATTATTGGTGTTTTTTAAGAACAAGTTGGACAAACACCTATCAGAGACGGTCAAGGTTAATTTGGTCCTGCCTCAGCACAAGGGGCTAGACTGGATGACTTCTCAAGGTCCCTACCAGCCCTACATTTCTATACACCTCTATCCCGATATAACGCTGTCCTCGGGAGCCAAAAAAATCTTACTATGTTATAGATGAAACCACGTTATATTGAACTTGCTTTGATCCGCCGGAGAGCGCAGCACGCTCCCCTTTCCCCCCCCCCCCCACTCCAGTCACTGCTTTACTGCATTATATCCAAATTCGTGTTATATCGGGGTAGAGGTGTACTTTTAAGAATCCTTCTCCTTACCCTCAGTTGTTGAATGCGAGCAAAGCTGCTGTGCAGCTACTACAGCCTTAGGGTTGAAGGAAGCTCTGCAGCTCTAGTGCATCCTCAGTGTTGGAAAGAAACAGAATTTGTGAGCTTCTCTACGTTGCCATGCAGGCTAGACTACAGGGGTGTGAAAAGCAGTGCACACCTGCTGCACTGTAAGTCCCCCGAGTAGTCTACATTAATGTGAACGAGGATCCTTTTAATTTGTGCCCATAGTATCCATATGGTAGCGTTATGTTGCAGCACTTTGGTGCACTCTCCTAGTGTGAATAGCAGTGTGCACCAAAGTGCTGCACCATAATTCACACTTGGGTTGTCCTCCAGGGAGACTTGTAGACCTAAGCTCTACAGAAAGGGTGTCCAGTACCTATGCAGCTTTCCCTGTAAAGACAGGTCAGGAATTGTCCCTAGATGTCTAATATTTTGTGAATGTAACAGTGCATACTGCTGTAATACAGTGGATATTAAGTGTTTGCTGTGGCAGACTGATACTGCATCACATAGTTGCTCTGACTTGTTGAAAATGTATCTATTTAAACAAAAGGTAACTTTACTGGTAAATCTTAGGGTTTTTTGGCAGGGAGGATATAACGATCAATAGGCTCTTGAAAAGATTTAATAATTAATGATTACGTAAAAACTGTAGGTGATTAATTTAAATGTTTTTCCTTATTAATTTACTTCTAGGTTCCCCGTTTGTGAATGCAATCATTCATAAAGGTTTTGATGAGAGACATGCATACATAGGTGGAATGTTTGGAGCTGGTATATATTTTGCTGAAAACTCTTCCAAAAGCAATCAGTATGTATATGGAATTGGAGGTGGCACTGGATGCCCAGTTCACAAAGATAGATCTTGTTATGTTTGCCACAGGTAAGTTACAATACTTGAATCATTCATACCAAGAAATCTGAATTTTCAAGTGCAGCCTGTGTTAGAGGCAGTCAAGTCCCCAGCAGAGTCTTTGAAGAAAGACTATAGCTCAGTAGAGATGTCTCCCTATGAACTAACAGTTAAAACAGATAGTACCACTGTATGAGTTTTGGTTGCCACCTTTTAAAGCTGTAGTGCAAACTTAAGAGCCAGGGAGGGGCAATGGAAATAGTTAAAGACACTGTAAGACTCACCTCCTTTCAGATCCCATAATTGTGTAGCCTGGAAATGAAGAGAGAGGATTTGCTAGAGATTTTTAAAAGTATGAAAGATACAGTAAAAATTGATCAATAATAATTTTTCTGCCGGACACAAACAAGGAGACTTCTAGAAGAGCATAGTACTTGCATATTTATGTGGTTCATGGCAGGGGACGTGTCCACTAGATGCGTCGAGATTATGATCATCCTGTATTTCTTTCAAGATGAGTTCAGTAATGTTTGACCCCACCTTGTAGGTTCAGACCTTGATCCTTACTGTTCTGAGGAAGCGCAAGGTAGATTTGTAGAACTTCCCTTCCCACGAGTTTCTGGGTTTCTTGTGTGTCTCTGGTTTCCCCGTGGAACTTAAATCTCATGCTTTAGAAACTTAGCACCTCCTTTTGAAACCTCTCAGCTCAGCAGACTTAAGCTTTCTCACTGTACAGTGTTCCCGTTGGCTGTCACTTCAACCAGAAATGGTGATGAAATTGCAGCCTTGTCTTACCATTGTCCCACTGGCTTCCAAAGTGGTAGTTGGGGCTTGCTTCAGTTTCCTTCCTAAGACTTGTGCTCCTTTTCATTTGAAGCAAGGCAAGACTCTCCAAGCTTCTTTGATAGCCCCAACTAAAGAAGAGAAAGGTATGGCACTGTTTAGATTTGAGGAGGACTCAGGATTCCCGTCAACAAATCAGATAAGAGGGACTTACTACTTGCTCTATGTGAAAGGTTTGAAAAGGGGCAAGAAGTGTCTTGAATGAGCACAGCCCAACAAACTGGCTTCAGTATTTAGTTGACCTACAAAGCTGCTGAGACTCCTTTCCTGGACTTACTCCGCTTGGACAGTTGCTGTTTCCTGGACAGAACACAGAGAAATGTCATTCGAGCTATATGAACTGCCACCTTGACTGGCCCATTTGTCAACTGGTCAGCAAATGCATTTTTGTTTAGAGTGTATTAAGAGCTGCGCTGCCACAGGAGCCACCTTCCTTTGGGGAGGAAACAGGAAATTCAGTCTTCCTATTCTTTGGTCCTCTCTGTTGCACACACCCTCTTCCCAACTTAGCTGTAGGTCTCCTGACCATCCCTTCCAGAAGTATGTGGGAACACTGGTGGTTCCTCTTTTTACAGTCTGTACTGTTGCTGGTTGTGCCACAGAAAGCAAATGTCCAAGGATGTTGAAATCAAGCATACGAACTTCAGTGGTAAAGCATAATTACATTTTTTATCCAAGTATTTAGATAACAATTGGAGATACATAAGGAAATGTGTCCTTGTATCTCTTTTTATAAAACAAAAAAAGCAACCACATCTAATATACTGACAAATTCCGCTACGTGGTGGGTCTAATTTGAGCTAGGGTTTCTAGTCAACCTGTTTGTAGTTGGCCCTGGTAATATTTTGAATTTGGCTTCCTTCTCTGAGACAGATACACAAATTTTAGTGTTAGGAACTACTACATACTTTTATGTAGACTTCATCTGTTTGTCTGAGTGACGTATACTTTGCCAAAAAATAAAGAACTGAGGTGACAGTCTTTGAGTTCACTATTAATCATTCTATTTCCACAAACGATTAATATAACTTGCATTGTACGGAGTTAGAAAAATCTCTGGAGGTTGGGGAAAGGAACCAGGACTGAAAAAGGGGAACATAACATTATGGATAAAACTTCAGAATTTGTGGAATATGAAAAATGACTAGTGGTTTAAAGTTACAGTTCTCTCTGTGAATAGAGCTTTTGAATGACCAAGAAATGTTTTTCCTACTTTCCAAACATTTTTGGTTGTAAAAGTTTTTCTTTACTATAGGCAGTTGCTGTTTTGCCGTGTAACATTGGGCAAGTCTTTCCTGCAGTTCAGTGCAATGAAAATGGCTCATTCTCCTCCAGGACATCATTCAGTTACTGGTCGACCTAGTGTAAATGGACTAGCTTTAGCAGAGTACGTCATATACAGAGGAGAACAGGTAATGGGTTTTTTTGTTTTCTTGTCAAAATATACTTAATTTTAAGAAGCCATTTTTCACTGGTATGCCATTGACACTGAGTCTCTTCTCTGGATTTATTGGGGTTTGTCTTTCAGTGCATATAAATAAAACCTAAGCTTTTAAAGTTGAGAATCACAGGTCCTTATTTACTGAAAACTTCTGGCAGAAATTTTGCTCTCCCGTCTCCATGACATACATATTCCACCTTTTGCTCAGATGGCAAGAAATCCTGTAAAATGTGTGTTCTGAATTTGCTATGAAAATTAACCTTACTGAATCATTTGCCTTTCAGGCTTATCCAGAATATTTGATTACTTACCAGATTATGAAACCTGAAGCCGCCATGGAAGCTTGAGGCAGATTGCTTTTGGAAATTAACAGATTTGAACATGAAGATATCAATACCTAACATCATCTAAATTACACTGAATTGATGAAAATGTTTTATCCACAGGCATTGTGGTAGAAAATGTGAAAAAATCTAACATTTTGACTTGATAAAGCTTTAATAATGTACAGTATGTTTTCTAAAATTTCAAAAACTTCCTCTTTTTCAGCACTTTAACAGATACCATTCCAGGTAAACTGGGTTTGTCTGTACTAAATTATAAGCATAAATTAATTTGAACTATGCTTTTTATATAATACTACATTGAAATCTAGCAGAAACTATAATATTCCACACAGGAATTCATTTTACTTATACTGTGTTCTTTAAAACACTGCATTTACACTGAATACAATTTCATTTGTAAAACTGTAAATAAGAGCTTTTGTACTAGCATGATATTTATTTACATTGCTTTGTAATATATGTGTTTTAGAACTGCAACCTTGTAAAAAGTATTTTTTTCCAAATGTTGCATTGTTCATCTATGTTTCATCATACACGATAAACAGGAGAAGATTTTGATTCCAGGGTTTGTCTTTTGGGAAGGGGGAGAATAAATTTGATTTTAATTAACCAGTTTAGAATTATACAATGCTTGAACAGTTATTCAAAAGATACTCCTGTGGTTTTATTTACAAAATATGCATTCCAGAGATTCATGGCCTATGAAAGTAGGACACTCCATTTGATTATTGAAGTATTTTGCCGCCTGTTTACCCGAATTTCACATTTCATGGTCATGAAATTGTCTTCTAGAATTTGTATTGGACTAGATCTGTAGTTAATCAGTAGTCTTATTTCAAGGCTATTAGATCTTGTGAATTATGGCTAATAAATGATTTTCCTTGAATGTAGGTGGAAACTTTACTTCAAGGAGATCTTTCTTTCTAGATAAGTCCCTAACACTTTAAATTAACACAAGGAAGTTGAATACATAATGTCTAGTGAGAGTGAATAAATTGATTTATTTTCTGGCACATCATGGTTAGTCCATGTAACTTGTGGGTGCGCACAGAATATAAACATTATGGGGTGGACATCTTTAGGCCATCCCTGTCTCTTTCTGTTTATGCTTCTTCCTTGTTTATGCTCAGGCTGGTAGCTTCAGCAGTAATAGAAGTTTGCTGCTGCAGTGCTTTGTGCTGAATGAAATTGATAGGATTGTAGGATCTTAGTCTGTTGCATTAGTTGGATAGATAAAACACTCGTGCATGAGCAGAAAGAGCTATGCAGCTATTGGCTACAGTTGCCCCATGACTATCTCTTGGGGGATAAGGGAGGAAAGGAGATAAACCACCTGATCAAGGAACATTACAGATAAATGAATGCACTGCCCTCTTGTTCACCCCACCATAGTTCATCTGCATTCTATATTTTTACTCTATCTGCAATTTTTACCTACATATTTAAAAATGTAAATGTAAATATAATGCAGACAAAATATAGTTGATACCATGGGTTTAATTTTAAACTAAATAAGAGCATATTTTAATTGGTTATATTTCTACATCTAGGTCTCTGCCCCATAAGTTAATTTGTTTGCAGGTCATATGACGTAACATGGTTTTAAATGTAATAATTAGTCAAGACTACTAAATCGTCTTGCTGATATGGTGATAATGTAATTATTCTGTACATGAATAAGTGTACTGAAAAGTACAAAATTATGTGAGGAATCTAAGTAATAAATAAGATCATAAAAGCTAACTCTTGCAGAAAGCAATATTGACAGTGAATAAAAGGTGCTTTAATTTAAGGTATTTTTTCCCAGGATGTTGCCCACTCCTTGGTTTAGTGTAATGCTGGAACTGGTGGTCATGCAAAATCTGGTAAATATGATTAAAACATTAATATTTTAGTTTCATTGCTAAAATATTTCATTCTCTATGAATGAATTCTTAATGTCTTGTAAAATATTGTGGTAAGGTAGCATTTAAGTGGCACCACAATGTTGTGTTTGTCTGGTTTAGTTTTTGCATGATATACTTTGCATTCTGAAGGTGGAAATTGTAATGGTTTGATAGTCTTGACTTTTGAGGTGAAATTTTTCTCTCTTGTGCAATTAGGTCTGCTTTACTCATCTTGAAGTGTCTTACATGTACTGTACCACATTCCATACCCATTTAACACTAAATAAATTTAAATTCACTGTTTTTTTGGTAGCATGGTAGTAATTACAGGCATAATGTAAGTAAATTGATCAACCTTTCTGAGTACAAGAATGCAGATTATCATTACAATAAACTGATTACAGTAGAACATAATTTAGTTCAGAATATGGAAAAGTTCTTAACAGATGAAAAGAGTGGAGTATTGGAGTAATTTGCAGCTTGGTATTGAAGAAAAAATTCTACTTAACATCTTTTGGTACAAAGAGAGAAGAATTAAACTAAGATTTTACGTTTAGAGTTCTGCACTTAAAACACTATCGGCTGGTTGAAAAAATGGTCAAGGTTGAAAAGGAATAATCTGCCTGATGGTTTGAGGCAGTTTGGTAAAACGTATAATAATCTTCAAATCCAGGAATTCAAAACAATTGCCTATCCTTTACTGTACAGGTGTTTCAGAGCACATTTTATCTAAATGAGTAAAGGCAGAGAGCATTGCTTGGATCAGTTAGTGTAACACTGAAAATATATTTTTATTCCAGTAGCAGACACGAATGTGGTAGGTGCTTTCCAAACACAGAGCCAGCCTATTCTTATCAGGTGGTGGTGAACAGTTATGGCCACTAGAGGGCAGGAATGTAAATCTTAGTACTAAGACTGTAATGTGGAATTTTCAAAAGCGACATAAGAGCACGAGTTCCATTGACTTTCATTGGGACTTGTGCTCTTGAAAAACTAAGGTGAGATTTTCAAAAGCACCTAACATGTCTAGGTATTTAATAAATATATAAAACAGGGATCGGCAACCTTTCAGAGGTGGTGTGCCGAATCTTAATTTATTCACTCTAATTGAAGGTTTCGCGTGCCAGTAATACATTTTAACATTTTTAGAATGTCTCTTTCTATAAGTCTATAATATATAACTAAACTATTGTTGTATGTAAAGTAAATAAGGCTTTTAAAATGTTTAAGAAGCTTCATTTAAAATTAAATTAAAATGCAGAGCCGCCCAGACTGGTGGCCAGGACCCAGGCAGTGTGAGTGCCACTGAAAATCAGCTCACTTGCCACCTTCGGCACCCGTGCCATAGGTTGTCTACCCCGATATAAAACAACTCTAACCTGTGACTCTGTTTACATATAACATTATTTTTTAAATAAAGTAACTCCTCACTTCGTCGTCCCGGTTAACGTTGTTTCGTTATGTTGCTGATCAATTAGGGAACATGCTCATTTAAAGTTGTGCAATGCTCCCTTCTGACGTCGTTTGGCAGCCGCCTGCCTTGTCCACTGCTTGCAGGAAGAGCAGCCTGTTGCAGCTAACTGGTGGGGGCTTGGAACCAGGGTGGACCGGCAGCCCCTCTATCAACAGCAGTTGCTTGCTGAGTTGATATCAAGGATAAGTCCTCTGTCAGGTCACTAGCTCTAACTTGCCTGGATATTCTCACTGTCTCTCTGCAAGCTAAAGATGTTGAGCCAGTGTCAGACGTAGGCCCTTTTGAGGTTACGTTTATAGTTCCAGTAGCTGCTGGGGCTGATATCAGTCCTCTTCCTTGACACTATTAATGCAGTGTCTCTAGCTTGCTTGTATGACTGTCAAGACAAGACTATTTATTGCACAGTCAGTGGCTCAATATGTCTAACTCACTAGTCTCATTTCGTGGTGCAGAGTTTTGTGAAGTTCAACACCTTCAGCTTACTGAGTTTTGGTCAAGCAGTGGGCTGCCTTGAGCTCACTTGCTCATCACCTTTAGCATGGTGGTCCTGTATTTTTTTTAACCCAAGCTTGTTTGGCTCTAGATGTTGCTATATATAGAAAACTAAATTAAAAGGAGGAATTGGAATCCTTCATTTAAGTGTTCTAGTATTATAAAATTAGGGTATTTTTTAAGCTGTTAATTGGAACAGTCCAATAGACTTCTCAGCCAAGTGCACTGTCTCATTCTAGGGGGAAAACTCCCAACTACTAATGCTGAAATACTGTTCTCCAACATCTGCAGGTTTATCGCTTCATACAATGGGTTGTCTCTACTTCTATCAGCTATGAGTAGGGCCCTACCAAATTCACAGCCATGTAAAACGTGTCACAGACCATGAAATCTGGTCTCCCCCTGTGAAATCTGGTCTTGTGTACTACTATACTACACAGATTTCATTAGGAGATCAGAGTTTCTCAAATTGGGGGTCCTGACCCAAAGGGAGTTGCAGGAGAGTCACAGTATTGCCAGCTGTACTTCGGCATTGCCTTCAGAGCTGGGTAGCCAGAGAGCGGTAACTATTGGCCAGGTGCCCATGTCTGAAGGCAGTGCCCCACCAGCAGCAGCACAGACGTTAGGGTGGCAATACCATGCCATCCTTACTTCTGCGCTGCTGCTAGTGGTGTGTCTGCCTTCAGCGCTGGGCTCCTGGCCAGCAGCCACTGCTCTCCAGCTGCCTGGTTCTGAGGGCAGCACCGCTCCCAGCAGCAGTAAGAGTAGCAGTACCACAACCCCCCTTACAATAACCTGACAACCCCTCCCCTCCCCCCGAAAAAAAAAACAAACCCTTTTTAGGTCAGGATCCCTACAATTACAACACTGAAATTTCACATGTAAATAGCTGAAATCATGAAATTAACTTTTTTTAAAATCTTATAACCATGAAATTGACCAAAATGGACCATGAATTTGGTAGGGCCTTAGCTATGAGACAGGACCAGACCTGTTAGTCAAGGAAAGGGCCTGCCTCGGGCAAATTCACAGATCATATGCTCTAGTTTATAAACCTGTTTTGTTGTTTTTCTTCCCCATCCTTGGTGTTTTGCTTGATGTAGTGGAATATTTAGTTTCAGTGTTACCTTTCAGTGTTACCTAACAGGTTTGGTCTGCAGCTGGCAGCTGTCCCTCACTCAGGGTCAAGATGGCACTTTAAAATTAAGTAGTACGCTAAATGCCTTTCACCAGTAGTTTCTTGCCCGAGTGTGTTTTTTTGTTTTTTTTGTTCCTCCTGACTAACATAGGAGGGTGCTCCAATAGGAGGGTGATCCTGTTCCTCTCACCTCTCACCTCTGGTTGCTCTCTTCCCCCTCAAGGACTGTGTTGGGCCCAGACAGCAGTTTCTCCACCATTGTTGTAGCTATCTCTGGGGAACCTGACTGAGTTAAACAGCACTGATCCTACAGTAGTAGTGCCTGGATCCACTTCAGGGGAAGACATCTCCATTTAAGCCCTCATCTCTTTCTTTCTGGTCCTTCTACCACAATTAATGACCTCAGCGAGCCTGTTACAACCACCAGTGTTTGGACCAGTTCCTTGGTCTTTTTGCTTTCCTGTTCATTTTAACAAAATGGTACCTTCTGAGATTCCATCCCATGAGTATATGTTAGCCAAAGGAGACATTCTTATCCTTACAATGCTCCATCCTCCCTCTCTACTCCCTGCTGAGAAAGAGATTGAACCCTATTCCAGGAGGAGATGAACTTCACTCCCCATCTCTCTGGAATTATTCCCTTCAAAAGAGTAATGTCCTCCTTGAACTCAGTCCATCCCTCCTACCATGACATATGAGCCCCTCCAAAGGATTGTTAATCCTCTCAGAAAGGATCCCCAGAATTGAGTGTCCTGGGCAAAGCTTAGGTTCTCCACTGCTTTGTCCAGGACCGAACAGAAGAGGAAGTGGGAGAGAGCCCACTTCCTTCACACCCTTTGGCATCTAGATCTCTCCTTCATAAGAAGGAAAGACCAAAGACAGCAGATCCAAACTACAAAAGCTCAAGAAAATTGTTACTTAAAAATACTTGTTTACCTCCCTTACCAGAGGTGATTTCTGAAGATCTAATATGGATTTAATCTTTCTCTTCTGAGGATGAAGAGCTCTCAGATCCCAAATTGAGACCATGGAAGAAACAAGTATCTAAGCAGATCACTTTGAATTGGTAATGCTACTCAGAATAATTTCTCTTGATATCAAATCTGATGAGGTTTCACCAGTCGCAGGACAGTCATGATGTGAAAGGAAGTGAAACTACCAAAAATATCTCATCAAATAAGAATGGAAATAGCCTAATAAATATGGAAGTCTTTCCAGTCAGGTGCAGAAGTTTTACACAATTCCTAGCACTAAAGGAGATTCTGCCAATTTGCCTGAGATGCCTGCAGTAGTGCCTCCCTGAATAATGGCTCAAGGAAGCAGTACAGCATCCACCTTAAGCACAGCCATCTTACCTTGGGGATGGCACTTTTCCTGAGTGAAGCAAGATGAAAGGACAGCCCGTGGGAGAAAGTATGGAGCTTCTTCCACTGCACTTCATAATTTAGCTGTATCCAACTATTTACAAAGAACAAGTTCAAAGAACCACTGAATGGGAACTGCTTGCTAGAGCAAGGGGAGAGTTTCAGCACAGTCCTACTGGCAGTAAGAAGGAACTGAGGAAGGGAGAGGGGGCTGGCAGTGCCCTTTATATTGGGCCATATGCGGACCACTCTAGAGGTCGCCAGAGCTAGTCCTCTACGGAAACCACTGAAGAACCTCTTCTGGCACTGTTGCATATGGTGAGCACACACACCTAGAATGGAATGGACATGAGCAAGCAAGCAAGAAGAATTTCCGTGACACCGCAGGAGGCAGGCTTCCCTGACATCTATAGATAATAAGACCCTCTTGGAAATTACTGCTAACATAGATGGCAGAATCTCTACTGGGAATTTTATCCTCTTGCCAGATTTGTTCCAATGTTTTCGATCCAGAATTTCCAGCTGAGCATTTGGAGATTGGGAAGAATGTAAAATAGATTTATCATTGCTCCACTTTAGGTATACATTCTATGGCTCTAATTGCTAGTAAGTAGGAAATAAGTTATTTAAAAGAATTCGAAGAAATTGTGTTGGAAAAATATCTAGGATGAGCGGTTCTCTAGAATTTGATACCATAGCCTAACAAAATCACTTCCATTACCTTTTGGGCAGAGGAAGGAAACTATCACAAAGAAAAATGCATCGTTCTTCTATTCCCCCTGAGGAGACCTGGCTCTGGATTATCTTGGAATCATTCATTGATTTTGTATTCTTGACTTGATTCCATCAACCCTTCTCTTCTTCAAAATCTGTTTGAAGAGGAAAAGGTGAAATGGCAAAAGAGTTGCTTGCTCTTTAAGACTGTCTGAAGTCCCTCACTTGGTGGCTCGAGGAAAGGAAGGACTAATTTTCCTTAACCTCAATCACAGGTTAAGTAATTCTTAATTTTCCTCCAGCATAGCTGGATGATGCCGTAGAGACAAAGAAGAATTTTTTCACATGGTAGATTTAAAAACCTTGTTAATAAGATTTTCAAACATGGTTTAGGCCCAAGTTAGGGCTGCCTGTGCAAACCAGTTGGATGCAGCTGAAGTATGAAGTGCAATGGAAGAAGCTCTATATTTTCTCCCACGGGCTGCCCTTTCATCTTAGGTACCAGCCAAAAGACATAAAAAAATGGGGAAAGGGGGCACTCCGTGGACACCCATAAGGACAAGGCTCAGGTGGAATCCAGACTGACTCAGGCTATCTCACCGTCCCTGGAACCCAGCCAGGCGACAGCTTCACTGATGGAACTTACTCCGCCGCACAAGCTGCCTCCCACTCCTGAGAGTGCTAGAGGCATGCAGTACCTCACGGTACAATCCATCCCGGAAGCCTTGCAAGCAGCAAGAGATATTTTTTCCCTCGGGTGCCACCTACTCCGGAAGAGCGGCCCACTGACCCCTCCCTCCCACTAGTTTCAAGAGGAAAGCCTTCAGTGGTACCCCAGCACAAGCCATCCCTGAGGCAACATACCCTAGTTTCATCCCACCCCCCAGAGCCATGCCAACAACCTTTGGAGCCGCATCCCAGAGCACACACCTGCAAGCAGGTGGCGAGTTCCCAACACGGATCGCTGAAGTCCAGGCACTGATCCTTGGGAATCCCGACACCAGTCACCAGACCCACGGTACTGAGCCACAGAGGCACGCCATCAGTCCTCTGAGCCCCGTAGATCACTCCTTAGTGCCCAAGCGCTGCTCACCAGAGCCCCCTTGGCACTCAGGAGTCCTGGCACCGCTCCTCGGAGCCTTGCCGGACCCGTGACACCGGTCACCAGAACCTCATCATTGGAGCCCCGTCGCCAATCACCACAGCGTGAGGGATGGTCCTCATGCTCCCAGTCATCGGAACTGGCACACTATGCTCAAAGCAGGTCACATCACTCCCCAGATTATTAGCGGGTCTATGCACAACGTCACTGATCGACGGATACGTGGGTTCCCAGTACCGCTCCCCGAATGGCAGGTGTGAGGCCACTAGATACAGTGGGGAAGCCTACCCTGTGGTGGTTCCGACGTAGTCACTAGAGGAAGATTATTCCTCCGAGAGCGAGGAGTTGCTGGCCCCCAAAAACCTACCACCACCTGCGCAGCCAGTGGGTCAGTCTGCAAGTGCGTGGCCACAAGGTCAATGGCCATGGACCCGGTAGGGGTATAACCCACGGGCGTGTTCCCAAGCTGGAGGACCTCAGACTCTTTAATTAGTCTTGGGGGTGTTGGAAGGACCTTCAGCATTAGTGTCTAGCCCTGCCCTGGTCCCGGAGGTTGGGTCAGGCCAAGGGGTCCAGGAACCACCCCCTCCAGGACATGTGGCTACCCAGGCAGGGGGGATGCACAACCCACCCTTCCCCCTGGGCTGGCCGCCGCCTCCTCATCGCCTGATGAGGCAGTAGCAGGCCCCTCGCAGGCAATGCCCCAGGATGATGTCAAAGCCCACCAGGAGCTGCATAGATGGGTCCCAGCAAATTTGGGATTAAAGGCCGAGGAAATGTCCAAACCAGAGGACTTCCTGTTTGACATGCTGGCTGCAGTAGTGCCAGCAAAGGTGGCCCTACCAGTCCACGATGGGGTGGTCAAAATCGTAAAGGCCCTGTGGCAGACCCTGTTATCCTTGCCAACTATGTCCCAAAGGGCAGAGCGTAAGTACTACGTCCCTGCAAAAGCGTTTGAGTACCTGTATACAGACTCCTCCCCCAGGTCACTGGTAGTCACAGTGGCCAGTGAGCATGACGGGCACGGTCAACCCAGCTCGACCCCCAGGAATAAAGACGTCAAGCAACTCAATCTGTACAGCAGGAAAATTTATTTTACAGCCAGCCTACAGCTTTGCATAGCAAACTACCAGGCCCTGCTCAGCAGTTGTCATTTTAATGTATGACAATCCACAGCCAAGTTTGCTGATTTGCTCCCACAGGACGTTAAGCAATTCAATGCCATGCTGGATGAGGGTACAGCGATTGCAAGGGTCTCCCTGCAGGCCGCCTCAGACGTGGCAGATTCCACAGCCAGAGCCATGGCATTGGCAGTGTCAAAGAGATAGGCATCGTGGCTGAAGTTGTCTGGCCTCTCGGCAGAAGACCAACAATTGATCCAGGGCCTCCCATTCGAAGGCTCGGCCTTGTTTGCTGAACAAATGGACAGCAGATTACATGGCCTGAAAGACTCTAGGGCCACTCTTTGCTCGCTGAACCCTTGGCCCACGCTAGGAAGCGATTTAAGCCTCAACATGCTCAGAGGTTCATGAACCAGGCCAGAGCAGAACCATACCGCAAAAAGAACAGGGGTTTATAGGCACCGCCAAGGTCAGCTGTCAGCAGCAGGGGCTCATTCGGGCTAAAGCTGCACCCCTCCTAAGAACAGGCAGTTATTTTGAAGGGATGCTTGACCCTCCCAACCCGCAACCAGGATCTGTCTCGCCTCTTATTTTCCCATCTGTTGTCTTACCTTCCTGCTTGGACCGCCATAACTATGGACTGCTGGGTCCTCAATACGGTGGCAGCAGGGTATACCCTCCAATTTTGTTCTATCCTCCCCTTCCCACCTCTCTTCAAGGACCCTTCTCACAAGCAATTGCTTGCCAGGAGGTACAAGCCCTCCTGCGGCTGGGGGCCGTGGAGGAAGTTCCTGTAGAACCAAGAGGGAAAGATTTTTACTGCTGTTACTTTCTCATTCCAAAGGGAGCCTACACCCCATCCTAGACATGCGAGACCTCAACAAATATCTCCAGAAGTTGAAGTTCCATATGGTCTCCCTGGCCTCCATCATCCCCTTCCCGGAGACTGGTATGCAGCCCTCAACCTAAAAGACGCTTACTTTCACATCTTAATATTTCCTGGCCACAAGAGATTTGTATGGTTTTTGGTCTGTCAGACACATTATCAGTTTACAGTGCTCCCATTCATCCTAGTGACAGCGCCAAGAGTGTTTACGAAGTGCATGGCAGTAGTCGCAGCTTGCGTCAGGGTGTGTGTGTCCGATCTATCCCTATCTGGATGACTGGTTCATCAAGGGTTGCTCCAAAGGGCAGGTGCAGTGCAGTATCGAGGTGCTGAGTCACTTGTCATGCCCTGGGCCTATTGATAAATGACCATTGGTCACTGTTCAGAGGACAGAGTTCATCGGAGCAGTCCTCGACTCTACCCAAGCCAGAGCATAATTACCACAAGCCAGATTCAGAGCAATGTCAGATCTGATTGCCCAAGTCACCACAGCTCAGGTCTGTCTGACTCCTAGGGTACATGGCTGCATGCACCTATGTAGTCCAGCACACAAGGCTGCATCTGAGGCCCCTTCAAATATGGTTGTCATCAGTCTATTCTCCAGTAAGGCACCCGTTGGACAGGCTCCTCATGGTCCCATCCCCGGTACTCATCTCCCTCCAATGGCAGTACAATCCAAATCCGGTGATGGAAGGGGTTCCGTTTGCAGTTCCACGGCCCACAGTGTCCCTGGTGTCAGATGCGTCTGACCTCGACTGGGGAGCGCACCTTAGTGCCCTCAAACTCAAGGACTATGGTCGCAGGAGGAGCTGTCGCATCACATAAATGTCAGAGGGCTCAGGGCCATCCGCCTGGCCTGCGAGGTGTTCCTTCCCCATCTATCTGGTTGGGTGGTGCATGTACTGACAGACAACATGGCCTCTATGTTCTATATCAACAGACAAGGGGGAACCCAGTCGTCAGTCCTGTGAGAGGAAGCTCTTTCCGTCTGGGGCTTCTGCATCCAGTATGCTATCCACCTAGAAACCTCCCACCTCCCTAGGGTTCGGAATATGCTGGCGGATTGCCTCAGCAGGTCCTTCTTCTATCACCACAAGTGGTCCTTCCACTTGGAGGTTGCCTGGATGTTCTTCGAAAGGTGGGGAGCTCCCCAAGTGGACCGGTTCACCACCAGACAGAACAGAAAACGCCATCAATTCTGCTCGCTACAAGACCTCAACAGCGGCTCACTGTCGGATACCTTTCTTTTGTCACGGTCAGAGGATCTCATATATGCCTTTCTGCCAATCCTGCTGATCAGCAGGGTCCTTTTCAAGATCAAGAAGGACAAGGCATGAGTCATTATGATCACCCCAGCCTGGCCTCACCAGCAATTGTTTGGCACTCTCATGGACTTGGTAGTGGCAGCCCCATGGACTCTTCCCAGCCATCTGGACTTGCTATCTCAGGATCACGGGCGGTTGCTGAACCTGAACCTTGCCCCTCTCTCTACCTCACAGGGTGGATGCTGTGTGGCTGAGCCCCGAGGAGCAGGCTTGCTCAACTCAGGTCCAGCAGGTTCTTTTGGAAAGCAGAAAATCCTCCACTAGAGCTACCTGCCTCACAAAGTGGAAGTGCTGCTGCTTCTTCGCTTCAGAGCCTCTTTACAAAATCACTTGAGTGCCTCTTTACAATCCATCCTGGACTACCTCCTGCATTTAAAGCTCCAAGGCCTTGCCTTTTCATTGATCAAGGTGCACTTGGCAGCAATATCAGCCTTTCATCTGCACATCCAGGGAAGATCAGTATTCTCACATAAGTTGACAGTCAGGTTCCTCAAGGGCCTCAAGAGGCTTTCCCTTCTGATTTGGGATCCGGTTCCCCAATGAGATCTCAATCTAGTGTTTTCCAGGCTCGCTGGTCCTTCTTTCAAGCTTCTTGCTCCCTCTAGGTGAGGGGAGTCTCCAAGATTAAAGTTCTTACATCGGAGCCCCCATACCGGGTGTTCTACAAGGATTAGGTCCAGCTCCGTCCCCATCCTGCCTAAGGAGGTGTTGCAGTTCCATGTCAACCAGGACATCTTCGTCCCAGTGTTCTGTCCAAAGCCGCATCTAACAAAGATAGACATCGGCACACCCTAAACATCAGGCATGCCCTTGCTTTCTACCTGGAATGTACTACGCCTTTCCACAGATCGATTCAACTCTTCTGTGGTGGCTGACAGAATGAAGGACCTCCCAGTGTCATCCCAAAGCATTCCCAGGGGCGGCAGGCTGGGCGGTGGACCTGCCGCAGTCATGCCTGCAGGAGGTCTGTCCCAAAGGATCTCGTCCTGGATCACTACCTGCATCCATACTTGCTACGAATTGGTGCAGGGTGACGCCTCCACCAATAGTAACTGCTCACTCCACAAGAGCTCAGGCGTCGTCGGCCGCTTTCCTGGCTTATGTCCATCCAGGACATCTGCAGAGCTGTGACATGGTCATCAATACACACCTTCACAACGCATTAAGCCATTACCCAGCAAGCCAGGGTTGATGCTGGATTTGGCAGAGCTGTGTTTCAATTGACACATCCTTGAACTCCTACCCGCCTCCAGAGGTACTGCTTGGGAGTCACCTACAATGGACTGGACATGAGCAAGCACTCGAAGAAGAAAAAAAGGTTACTCACCTTTTGTAACTGTTGTTCTTCAAGATGTGTTGCTCATGTCCATTCCATTACCCACCCTCCTTCCCCTCAGAAGGAGTTCCAACAAGAAGAAACTGAGGGAGGGAGGGGGTTGGCGGCTCCCTTTATACCAGCGCATATGCACACCACTCCAGAGGGTACCAGCGCCAGCACTGGTGCATGTAGCGAGAGCACACACCTACAATGGAATGGACATGAGCAACACATCTCGAAGAACAATAATTATGAAAGGTGAGTAACTGTTTTTTCCTATGATTCTTCTAGGGCCAGGTCTATTTCAATATCAAACACTGCCCTTTGGCTTGGTTTCTTCCTGTGAACTACCACCACTTTGGTGGTAGTTCTGTGTGGTGGTTTTGTGGTGTGAACAAATGTCCAGTGGGAACTGTTCAAAAACTCCTTTCACTGTAGATCAAAGTCAGATTTGAACCCCGTTATGCAAAGGTGAAAGCCTGGTGCGAACAACCTTTGTGTCACTTCACCCTCTTTAATTGGGTTCTTTAAAAGCCACTCTGTAAAAGCATGCTTTAAAGGCGCAGATCTCAAAAATGGATGTTTTCTGGTTCAAACTCAAAAGCCTAGACTGCTAGACACAGAGTTTAAAATGACACTGTGAATGGTAGAAGTGATGCATGTTTCAGAGGAAAATGTAAATTACTCTGCTTTAAAACAGGATAATTTCCAGTCTAAACACTGAATGAAATAAAATAATTAAATCACACCAAAACAGAAACAGTTTGGTATATATTTGAGTTTTAAATATAAAAGGATTGTCTGCTTAACATAAAAAGAACTATGCTAAATTTGTATTTATAGTTGAGGATTAAATAAACTAATCCTCCAGTAGTTTATACTATTAATTGTTAGGAAGCAAGATAGATTCATCTGCATATTAACAGTTTGAAATCTATAGCTCAGTATGGCGAAGACCGCACAAGAGAGACCACCAGTTCTGACAATCAGTCATTCACATTTCCCACTGTTTTGCTCTATTGTAGCAAAATGTGAGAAGCTGCTCTCAAGTCCACACATACAAAGCTCTTTATTAGTCTTTACTGAGGCATGATCCAGGCATCTATGCTGAAGCCGCTAGCCTGAAAGAAGTGCTACTTGATGGCATCTGGCAGCTTGGCTTTGCAGTGGATAGATTTATGAGCTGTGAAAGATGGTCAAATTAACATCCTAGGCATTCTTGATAGGATTAGAGTTTCTGGGACATGCAGTTATTTGCATATTGCCCTGACTTACCACATTAGTATTGTCTCTTCATGGCTCATTTTAATAATGATTTCTGTATTTCCCCCCCTCTCTGTACATCCGACTGTTCTCAGTTATTCCTTGCATTCTTACAGAGATCCCAGCTCCCCTAATATTCAAGTAGAAATATTGATTTTTAGTCTGACATTTTCTAATTAAAATATTAATGTAAATAGAGAGCACTAGTTAGAGTTAGTAAACTCTATCCTCATGCAGGGATGGATGCTCTTCAAAGGCTGCATGCTCCAGAAAGGTTTAATGTAAAACTGGATTAACCATTCTTACTAGAGTTGGGAAGGGACAGCTGCTGACAGTTTAAATTAACTTTTTCCCCCAAGAATGGAGGGGGGAGCCGATTAAATGCAAAGTATCTCTCTACATCACATAAAAATGATATTTCAAGTAATTACCAGTTTTCAAAAAGTTTAATTTCACCACTTCAAGAAGTCTAAAGAAAAATGCCCCCCACCCTCAAAAAGTACACAGCACTTCCCCAAAAGCTAGCTTGGGTATGACTGCACAAGCTACAGTCACACTGTGTGCTTGCAGTGCAGACATACCCTGTGATGTACTTCAACATTGATAGTCTAATGAGTTTGCAATACCTACATATAGAACAGAACAAGCCTGTGGTAATAGTGATGTTCTAGCATGAGTGAAAAGGAAAGTGTTAAACAACAAAGTTTAAAACCTGCCGATAAAGATATATACAACATTTTCTTAGAGTTAAGTACCTTAGAACTGAAAAACATTGATTAGATATTCTCCCCTAGTAATCCATACATGGTAAGTTTGCTCACATTCTCCTTCCAGTCCCCTCTGGCCCATTTTTGTAGCCTCACCTCCATTAGGAGTGGAACTTAGGTGGAGCCTTCCCTCTCTTTTCAGCCAATCTCTTTTCAGTTCCAATATAAAAGCAAAGGAACCCTCCTCATCAGAAGTCTGAGGTCTATAGCTGCAGCAACAAGGTTATCTCTCCATGTTCCCAATGAAGGCTTGATATCTTAGAAGAAGCTTTACTGCAGGTAAGAGATTCTTAATAAGTTGTTTAGGCATGGTTACTTCTCAAAGGCTGTTTGCTACTATAGTGTGTTAAAAATACATAAGTTGTATCCATCTGATGGGGTAGAAGCAGTTTTCCAAAAAAACAAAAAAAACACAAGTTCCTTATAAAATGAGTTAAGCTTTGCATGACTAGTCTCCCCAAAGGCCTACTTGTTCATAGCCTCATCATAGCCAAGAGGAGGCTCCATTCCAAATAAGCAGGTGATCCAGGCAACGCAAAGTGAGTGGTGGTCCCATGACACTTATTGTGACACATCTCACTCCTCATAAATCACTTAGTGAGCAATTACAAGCTCATAGAGAGAGAAAGATGCATCATGAAGAGTGTGTGGCTGCAGCAGAGAAAGGGGCTTGCCAAGGTTTCAGGCTTTCAATTTGGGGGGAAATCAATGGGGAATATTGGTAAGGGTGCACACGTTAATCCACTAGAAAGAATAGCAATCTATACACACAAGTTACTATTTGTAAGTGCTTTTAAAGTAACTGTCAGTATTTTGGGCTTTTCGATTTGAGGTTTTCATTACACAGAGGAGTTGGGGTTTTCATTCTACTGAGACGCCTTAATTGAAAAACTAATGTCTGGGTTTGGGCCACAATTTCAGAAATTAGATGGGGTGGTGAGAGGTGTGTTAGAAATATCTGAAGTAGAAGAGATTTTGAACATCTTCAGAGTTCAGAGGTGTTAGGATTTCTAATAATTGTTTGGCTTGTTATTATGGAGTGGCCCCTAGACTCGGGCGGCCAGGTGGCTCCGTGTGCTGCCTCTGTCTGCAGGCACTGCCCCCCGCAGCTCCCATTGGCAGTGGTCCCCAATGGGTGGGGTGCGGGGGTAGTGCACAGAGACCCCCTGGACGCCCCTGTGCCTAGGAGCCGGATATGCCAGCCACTTCCGGGAGCCTGCCTTAGCCCTGCTGTGTTGCCGACCGGATTGCTTTTAATAGTCACTGGGAGATTGAGGCTGATTCTGGTAGACTCCTGGCCAATCTGGGAGGGTTGGCAACCCTAGCAGTGCTTGAACTTGCAAACAAATTCCAAATCAATATTTATGAGGACGATGACCACCTGACTGCTTTTATGTAATGGACATATATTATAGCCGTAACTCCCATGTGTTAGTATTTTAGCTGTTATGCCAACATCTACTTCAAGAAGAAGAAGCTAGAACATTCTTTAGCCCAGATCCTCCCCTGCTTTAGGGCTACTTGGTATTGAACCGGTGGCGCAAAGCAAGGATGGGGGGATCCCCTGGTGGTGTAGAGCTGATGTAACCGCTCTTAAAAAAACCCTCTCTGGCTCCCTAAGCCCAGCTCAAGGTTGGCATAGAAGCATAGGTTTCTCTGTGCCCTGGTGATTTTTGGTTGTCTTAACTCCTAAAGCAGTGGTCCCCAAACTTTTTACCTCATACCCCCCTTTTTACCTCATGCCCGCAAAGAGCGGGGACATGGACAGGGATAAGGGGGTCAAGGCTGGGGCCATAGCTGGGTATGGGCATGGGGCCGGCAGCCGTGGGGCCGGCAGCCAGGGCCAATAGCTGGGGCCGAGGCCAGAGCGGAGCTGGGTGGCGCTCTCTCTCTGCCCCCCATGTGGGCTGACCTGGGCCCCAGTCGCACCCCTTGAATGTTTCTCTGCACCCCCCCAGGGGAGCTCACCCCACAGTTTGGGGACCTCTGCCCTAAAAGTATGTCTACACTGCAGTTAAACACCCATGGCTGGCCTGCGTCACCTGACTCAGGCTTGTAGGTCTGGGGTGTAAAATTGCAGTGTAGATGTTCAGCTTCAGGCTGGAGCCTGGATTCAGGCCAGCCATGGGTGTTTAACTGCAGTGTAGACATACCTTTAGAATGTTGGCAGCCAGTGTAAGTACGATCAGCCTTGGACTGCTCCTGCAGACCAGCATGGCACATAGCTGGCCTGGGCCTTAGGGCTCCCTTCACAACCAGGCCCTCCTGAGTTGCACTGTCCACTCCAAAGACAGACACGAGGATTTGGGCTTTTATCTTGTATTGATAGGAACCAAACAAATCTTCTGAAGTGCAGAGAGAGATGTTTGCTGATATTTAATGTTACTGTGTGACTCCTGCACCATGAAGACTTAGCAAAGATAAATTTAAAAAATAACAAAAACCCAATGGAATAAAGCCCTTAAGGTTCCCTTACTATTTACAGTGAACTCACAGAGGTTTACAATGCTCCTAGAAGCTGTTAAAATACAGTCAATATGTACATTTCTCCTTGTGATGGTCCAAAGGAGAGTCCTCATTGGCCCCTCTATGGGTGGCATGACATCGTGCCCTATATTCAATAGGTTCTTCAGATTGCCTAACTGTCTGCTGAGGGCTGCTGGAGAATAGAACTGAAAAGGAAAAAAATGTTCACGCTATGTGGTCTCAGATCCAATGAAAATGCAGATTGCTTCAGCTGGGGATAAAAGAACTTTAAAAAAAAAAAGTGCTTGTAGTCTTGGAGCTACTATTAAAAGGGGAGATGAATCAGGAGAGACCATTTCATGCCAAGGTACATTAGAGAGTAGAATCTCAAAGAGCTATTAACCCTCAGTAAGAGTTGTGTGGAAGTCCTTTGCTGTCAGGACAGAAGCATGCATATAAATTTAATACTGTTTGTCCTTGGGTAGAGACAAAAGATTACTTCTAGATCCTTAACATCTTGTCTCTACTAACATGAAATGATATTCCACTGTGTTGCCTTCTTTTTAATCTTTTCCTGTCAACAGAATAGTAATGATAAATGTATAATTTTGAAAGGTTTTGCTCTGAAAAGAAAAATATAAAATATGCACACTGATTGCAGACTATGTACATTTCTTTTAGATCTTGCCTGCTTCATTGCAAATCATTATGCTGTTCAAGGTGGGTCTTTCGAGAAGTGTACTATAGTTTTATAATTCTTTATAAAAAAAAAAAAAAAAAGCGCTTTGGAAAAACTCCTGCATTGGATCTCCCTTTCCAAAGTTTCTCTAGATTAGCTGAGGTTTGATTTTGATGTATTTAATATAATTGTAGTTCCAAAGCTGAATGTCATACACAGTAAATGCTACTAGAAAAGCATAACTGTGCATGATTCTGTGATCTCTTTAATTCAGACCTCATATTCTTCAGACACTTTGGTGGCCCAATCCTTACTCATGTAAGTAAACCTATTGAGTTCACTGTGATACTCCTATGAATAAGGAATATTTATTTGAGTATGATTTGCAGGATCAAACCCTTTAAGAGTTTTCTAGTAAATTAACAACTATTCTGCATAAATCTTAAGTAAAATGTGGCACTTTAAGATTTGGATCTTTTTTATAGACCCAAATATTCTTTTACTTGTTTCCTTTGATAAATTCAATATAATGTGTGTGTGTGTTAATATTTATATATTACAAAAAGTTATTTAATTCTGTGTTCATAATTATTTCATTAAATGTCTTCTGATTTGAGAAATATTAAATAGAAAATATAGCCAAAATAGAAATCTGAAATTAAGATCAGGTTTAATCCTGAAGAGTTTTATTTTAAAAGGTTCTCGATTTTATCTGAGATTTAATCATAGAACATGTATCGGTGATCTAACAAAATTCTAAAAGTAACGTTTAAATGTTCATTATGGTTTGTATATAATACAAATATTATGTACATGAATTATGCCCCTCAAAAAGGCGCATTGTATGAATTTAATAGCCTTGCAGTGTTACATATGTTTTTCACTACAGCCAATTGAAATATACTTCTGCTAAAGTGAAGCCAATACTGTCTTTCTAACAGCAAGATCAGTACAGCAAGCCAGCATCAGGCAAAGTCCCCTTCATAAGGTATACATTAATATCAAGCATAAACTATATACAGTTTCAGATTATAAGGGTTAATAAAGAATGCTTCCAGATTACAGGGTGTAACCTTGTCCTTGTTGTTATGAAGCTGAAGTTATTTTTGCTGTATTTGTGCATTTTCTTAATTTTCTAAGACCATGAGAATTTTCAGTGTTTCTCTTTGTAATCATTCAAGACTGTGTTTGAGTCAAGTGGAATGTAATGTGACTGCGAGGCACGTGGTGTTCCAGGAGAAGGAGGGAGGGACCTGTTCTGTGGGAAGGCTGCATTTTGATGAGTAAAAATCACACCATAGCGATCAGGCCATTTCTTCTATTCAGAAAGCTGGAATGTGGGCTGAGTTAAGGATGGTGCAGCCTTCCCTCTCACGCCCTTTTCCCCCTTCCAAGGCACATGCATCATTAACCTTCTGAATGCTTGAAATAAATAGAACAAAATATTTTCCTTACACTGAGGGTAACAGAGACTGTACAAATCTAACAAAGCAAGGCACATACCAAACCATGTTAAGCCCTACAAGCCTCAATTATTTCTAAAGCTGTATAATATTTTCTACGTGATTGTACTTGATAGATCCCCTCCCTTAATGAAACACTGGGAGAATTAATCTAAACTCTATAATACCTTCTGTTTAAAAGCTTCCCAAATGTAATTATGTTTATAGATTGAGCATGAAATCCTTAAATCCAAATTATTAGCGGAGTAACTTTTTTAAGGTGGTAGTGAAAATTGGAAAGTCTGCTGCTGAAATGTCTGTTGTATTGTTTGATTTTACTATGAATTTCAGTAAAAGGCTCATGGTGCAAGGTAGGGCAATATTATTTTAGGGTTATTTAATGAGAAGTCACTAAAGACTTAAGGTTCAGTTATCCAACTTGCTTTCATTTAAATTGTTGCTGTCCTGTGCCCCTGTCTTGTTCTGTTTGTTAAGGGCTTGATTCTGGCACTCTGTTCCACAATGCAGATATATGAAAAAAAGTTAAAATTTTTGAGGATACCCACTCAAACAGTTGGATCTTGGACCCATGCAGAAAACATTAATTACCACTAATCAGATGTGAAATAATTTACATATGTAGTATTGTATAGGGATATAGCCAATAGGGATCTATCTGAATAGAGATCATTTGACAAGACTCTGGCTCCTCACTTGTCCCAAGGAGTAAGTGTACAAATGGATTTGTAAAGGTAATGATGAGACTGAAATTCAAAACAAGCTCTCATCTCCCCCCGTGCCGCTGGAAAACAATTAAAACCACAGTTTATATCTGTTTTCAAAATCCTGACAACTAACCTCTGTTCTCCACAGCCTTCCTTAGTCTCTCAGTATCCCACATGCAGACACACTTTCCAGGCTGTAGAATGATGTTCAGCTTGGATGTGCATACAAGAAGACACTGACCACCAGTTGAACCATATTACTGTAGAACAGGGGTCGGCAACCTTTCAGAAGTGCTGTGCCGAGTCTTCATTTATTCACTCTAATTTAAGGTTTCGTGTGCCGGTAATACATTTTAACGTTTTCAGAAGGTCTCTTTCTATAAGTCTATAATATATAATTAAACTATAGTTGTATGTAAAGTAAATAAGGGTTTTAAAATGTTTAAGAAGCTTAATTTAAAGTTAAATTAAAATGCAAAGCCCCCTGAGCCAGTGACTCGGGCCCGGGCAGTGTGAGTGCCACTGAAAATCAGCTCACGTGCCGCTTCAGCCCCCGTGCCATAGGTTGCCTACCCCTGCTGTAGAATCTTCTCCCTAGGTAAGTACTGGTAAGAAGTTTATGCGCTGAGCTAGGTTAGGTCTGATGAGGAAATTACTAAGGATTCCATCAGGACAAATGGAGTCATATTGCAGGAGAAAAAACTCATTCAAGCCAATGCAAGCTAAACATAGATCTGTTAATGAGAAATATGGATCTGATTTCCCTTTCCTCAAACCAGTTTCTCACAGAGATCTGTGAAAATTAAAGAACTTTGCTGTCCCAATTAAGGCCCCAGTTCAACCAAGTATTTAAATGCATATTTAATTTTAACTTTAAGCCAATGGGACTTAAACACATGCTTAAGCGTTTTGCTGAATGCTAGAACTTTAAGGTTATACATAAAGATTTTCACAATGATGGAACTGAGACCTAAAGGTGGAGGTCAGAAACTGAGCACAACTCCCGATGTTAAGTACAGGTTAACCCTCTGCACAAACAGATTTCAGTTTCAAAATGAGAGTGTGTGAACAGCTGAAATGTTTCAGTGGGAGTTGCAGAATAGGGTCCTGGAAAGAGCTTGTTTTTATAGATATCAGTATTTTCTATTTTATATAAAAGTTGTGAGTAGTTCACATATAGGACAGGACCCGTAATGTATTGAAGCAATCTACACATAACAGTGGGCACATACTGTATAAGATGTATTGATTGAAATTGCTGCAATTTCATATGGAGGAGATTTGGCTGACCTATGGCTTTTGCTCTTTCATAATAATGCATAGCTCTACTATTCTGTTAGTTGTAATTAACAATTAAGGAGTCAGTGACATTATTTTAATGTGAGTTTTTCATTCAAACTCTTCAATGTAGGTTGAAGGGAGTATTCAGGCATAACACTTAGGTGACCCTCTCAGGCAGAGTGCTTCCAAGCAGTCTAGGGATTGCTCACTAGACTTCGTTACACCGGTTCTTTTCACTAAGAATGGATCCACAACATTTTAGTGCCAGTGAATATGAACAATGTGGTAGATGAAGTCAGAATTTGATCTCTTCTGGCAACCTTAAACAAATCTCCCAGGCAGACTTGACAGTGAACAGAATGAAGAAGACACACAGGAAGCATCATGGCAATTCAGTAAACATTTAGTTTCTGAGACACTTAATAGGAACTACATTTTTAGATTGTTCAACAAATAAAGAGTGGCATCTTGCCCAGGCATCCCTCCCCAACACTTCCCTCCCCCTTTTTCTGATGTTAGGCAATTTAAATGCCTAAGTACCCAGCGCAGGAGCTAGGAAAGAATAATTCCCATTGTGGTCTTTGTACACAAAAACAAAAGAACCTACTGATCAAAGATTTGGGGTCTGCAGCCCAAACTTTGTCATGTGACCAGCCAGCTCTGTTTCCAACTGTCAAACTACAAGCTGGTCTGGAACTGCTTCACCATTTATGTGGAGCACTAGTTGCCTAGCAACAGCTTCCAGCAGTCATTTACATTGTTTTACATTTCATGGCCACTGAAGTTTCTTGGGGAAACTTTCTGTAGTTTAGCCATATCAAGTTTTTTCCCCCCCAGTTGACTTCCACAGAATCTTGTCCCTAGCAATATAATCTTGCACTGACACAGAAGTTCTAATTTCTTAAAGCATCATCTTCTGTCCTTCCCTATTAAGATATCAAAACATGATGCCCTTTCAATGCTTTGTTTCCATCCAGATACATATCTTGAAATGTATTGGAATGAAGTGAGCCTAGTTTAAGCAAAAGACAATGTTAGATATGAAGCTTTGGGCAAGTTTCTCAAACTCTGAAGGAGGAAGATGTAATAGGGATGGGAGATGGGGAAAGTCCAGTGAAACAAATTTTGCCAAGTTATTATTAACAACATATGGTGGCCTTAGGAATGTGAGTTTCTTTCGTATGTGACATCGCAATAAACTTTGTAGCCCCCAAGAATATTCAGGGTGCCAGTGTCCAGCGAATTACTCATAAATTTAGCTAGTAAATTATTTAAAATATTTGTATGCACACAACAATGTAATAAAATTCTATATCTGATAAAATGATTGCAACTGTGGCTTCTTAAACTGTGTAGCAAAAATAACCCACTGCCTACCCACAATTAAATAAATAATTTAATTTCTACAGTTCATTTTTGTATGTTAGAGGGTTCTTCAAAAGAAGAAATGAGCCTTTATACACTGCATATAAGAAGAGCTCTTGCATTTTACCTAGACAGGACAAGGTCCTTTAGGGCTTCACTCAGATTTTTTATCTCAATTGCAGAATGAATTAAAGGACAGGCAGTTCCCACTCAAAGATGGTCCAAATGGGCTGCCGGATGCATCTTAACCTGTTACAAAGCCTCAGGGGTTTTCCCTCTCTGAGAGTTATTGCTTACTCCACCAGGTGTCAAGCTACCTCTGTTGCCCTGCTGAGAAACATACCTATCCCAGACATCTGCAGAGCAGCCATGAGGTCTTCGTTACACTCGTTGTTCCAGCACTATGCTCTTGTGACTTCTTCCAGAGCTGAATCCACCTCATCAGCACTCTCCTCCATCATGGAGGTACTGCTCAGGAGTCTCCTGTTGGGGAGCACCCTAGCAACACTACTCAAAGAAGGAGCATTTACTCACCTTGTACGGTAACTGGAGTTCTTCGAGATGTGTTTCCCTGTAGGTGATCCACAACCTAACCTCCTTCCCCTCTGCCTTGGAGTCTCTTACTGGACTTTCATAGTTGAGAAGGAACTGGAGTGTTGGTGGTGAGTCCGCCCCCCCCCATATGCCCTTGTAGCAGAGCTTGAGGGTGCCTAGGGCACAGTTGCAGACCCACAGTCACTGCTGATGAAAACTCTCTGATCCGGAGTGCACAGGTGTGCACACACTGACATGGAGCAGCCACAGGGGGACACATCTCAAAGAACTGTTGCTATTCAAGGTAAGTAACCTCTACTTTTCAGAAGCATTTTAATCTTTTAGAATCTCTTCTGTTTCTATTTCAAGTCTTTTTTATCCTGCGACAAAAGGAATATTAAGGAAATCTTGCAATCCCTCCTCATGTCCTTATCTAGAGTGATTTATACACTTTCATTTCTGGAAAATTTTCAAAGTTCATTGTGTGCAGATGTAAATCACTCCTTGGAACCAAAAATACCTCCTCTTTAAAGCTGCCTCTGCCTTTTTTTGGCCTGCAAAAACTGAACTGTCTGTTTGGCAGAGAAAAAATAGGCCTGTTAGAAAATGTTATTTAAGTAGACTTGTAAAAAGAAGTAGTCTACACATTTTGGTACATGTTTTCAGTTAGTAAATTCTTTAATTTCTGTGCGGTCTGACTTGGGAAGGAAGTGCACAAATTGAGGACTGTATTCAACAGAATATTAAGGAGCCTAAATCTTTTATCTTTGAAACCTATTCGGTGGAGGTTCAGCCATTCTGTTGAACCATCTTTTATCTGGATCCACAGTTAGCTCCTGTGGAGACCCCTTAAGGAATGAATATTCCATATAGTACACTCCCTTCATATATCTCCCTCCCCCCATCCTGATTTTAATGGAGGCTTCAGAGCAACTATATTTCACTAGGCTGGAAATCAGTGTTCAAATTCTGGTTTAGCTCACCAGTGAAAACATTAGAGATGTTTACAACTTATAGCATTGCATGCCAAATACAGTTTAATGTTCTGTTGCTCAGCTATATTTAATCTTGTATTCTAAGTTATCTTCTATACTGTGGGATGGTCTAATTGCTGCACTCTGGGGTACTGTTTCAAGAACACACAAGGATTTTTTCCCCACTACTTTCAACATAAGAATCTCCATCCCAGATCAAACCAGTGGTCCATATAGTCCATTATGCTGACTGACAGTAACCAGTATCAGATGCTTTGAAGGAAGGTGCAAGAAACTACACAGGGGACAATTATGGATTAACCTGCCCATTAAGGAAAGTTGTTTACTGAGCCCTGTCCACTTGTCATTGATTATGGCCTGAAAGTATAAGGATTTATATTAAGACACAATAAATTACCCCATATACAGTAACTGAATGTTCTCATTATCCAAATAACGCCCAATTCTTTTTTAATCCTGCTAAACTTTTGGCCTTAAGTATTTTGTGGCATTGAGTTCCACATGCTATTTATTTCAAGTATTTTCTTTCATCAGTTTTAAACTGTTTGCTTTTCAATTTCATCTGCCATCCCCTTATTCTTGTATTAGGTGCTCCTTTTTACCCTCCCATAACTTTACCTTTTCTGTTCCATTTATTATTTTATATCATTCTGTCATGTGCCTCTTAATAGTTTCTCCTCTAAACTGACCAATTCCATTTTTACAATTTCACTTCATAACTGTCTCGCTCTATGCATCTAACTATTCTTGTATCCCATCTTGGAATCCTTTCTATTTGTGCTATGTCTCTTTTCAGATAACATGCTCCACATTGAATGCAGTATTCCAGATAAGAGCATACAGTATTATTCATTTATGTAAAAGCATTGTAATAATTTCAATAATTTCTATTCCATTCTGTATTCTTAATGACCACTGATGCACAATGAGCAGAGGCTTTGATTATGCTGTCCACAAAGACACTCTTGTCTCTTTCCCTATGTGTTTGTCTATACTGCATTGTAAACCTGGCTGCAGACTCAGGTTTGAGACCAAACTTCCCTGTTATCTATGCACACTCCTTTCTGACCTGGCTCAGCAAACCCTCAGACCTAAGTCCTAGGACCCACCTCAGGGAGATAGCATCTGAGTCTTAATGGGATTTGGGTCCAAACCCTGTCATTTTGCAGTGTGGATGCAGCTCAAGCCTGAGTACCCAGACTCACATCTGGAGATTCCACCAATGTAATCCCAAAATTGCCTGGCCCTATGTTTGTCCTTTGACCCCAAAACTTCCCACTTGATTCCCAGGAAACAGAAGTAACCCCGGTTGGTCCAAATATAGTTCAAATGCAGCTGCTTAGTGTTTCTCCTTTCCATGCAGACTGCATACCTGGAAATACATCTAGTAGTCTCTCATGTTAGCTATGGCCCATAGTACACAGGAGCCCCACACCAACCATGCTGCTACCAGGCCAGAGGAACGCAGCTGAATTCTGGTAAATCTCTGGTGTGAGGTGAGCAAATCAGAAAGAGTGCCAGAAATGATCAAGTGTATAAAGAAGTCTCAAAGAAGCTTGTGGCATTGGGCATGTACTGAACTGCTTATAAGTGCAGAGAGCGAGTCAAAGCAGGGTTTAGGACTATGATCCTGAAACTGCTTCATGCTGAGGAGTCCCCCATATGGAGACACAAGGACATCAGTGAGGCTCGTGAATTTTCCCACATCAATGTGATTGGAGGACCAGGACCTAAATGACTGACTTGTTTATCTCTAAAATATCAAGCCCAGCCAATAAAATTAATAAACTACTTAAATAGTTCCAGTTGTAAAGACTGGATAATGCATTATTGATGTGAGAAAAGCATTTTCCTCTCCATTTAAATGTTCCTTTGTGTTAACTACAAAACTCCCATTGATTTAAAAACTGAGACTCAAATCTCCAAACTGAGTTCACTTTTAGGAATCCTTTTCTCACCTGTTAGAAATAACAGCAACTGTTTGAAGTCAATCACAATCTTGCCACTGACTTAATTGAAACACGATTGGGCCCATACATCTTCCCCTACCCCCAAAATAGGACCCCACTCTACATTCTTGTTCCTACTGATATCACAAAGAGGTTTAGGCAAGAAAGGAGCAAACCCTTCAAGGGCTTTTTGTTTAGTGTATTTTTTAGTATTTTATTATACAATTTTTGAAACTGTCAAGGTCTATTTTAAGGTGGGTCATTTCCAAGATTGTTTTCATCTTTAGGGAATGTAGAAACTAGTTATTTGGGGAAGACATCAGCTGTCTTTCAGGCTTTATATCTGCACTGAAAACATCCATCAGTTAAAATATATAAATAAGAACCTCAGCCAGCTGGTTTTTGTCTCTTAATTTACATAGTACACTATCTGAAAAAGGTTGGATTTTTTTTCAGCAGCATGTCGTAGCTTTTAAAAACCAAGAGCCATATTCTTCCAGCAATTGTATGTGAAATTCCTGTTCACTTTCATAGAACTTCTCCATTCTGTATGTAGCAATTCTGGTTTTCCTTTGATGGTTTCTATAATAAGATCAACAGTTTGTTTACATTGCTCTTCTTTTTGATTATCCTATTCAAGCCAGAACATCACACTTTGCCATTATAAGTACAGGTCTTTGATTAAAAAAAATAAAATTGCCGCACCTTTTGAAATGAGAAGAGAGGCAGTTAACACCACACCTGTAAACACTTATGTATATGAGTAACTGTACAGATGCAAGTCCCTTTGAGTTCAAGTCAGTGAGACCATTCATGTGCATAAGCAGCTGCAGGCTTGGGCCCTAGATTTATATTTACAAAAATCAGCATAACCAGTATATGGACCTGATTCGACAACCCCTCTCTCTTTCTTTTTTCTTGCCAGCAGTCCCATTAAGGTACTGAGGAAAAGCTAGTTACATGGTTGAGGGTTTCCATGACTGGGCCCCATGGCAGCCACACAATCACACATGAATATGAGACTAAATATAAGTGAGGTGAGGCCATAAGTAAGTGAAGTGTAATAACTGACACTTTCCTGAGGAAAAACAGATGTGAACTGGGTCAATGGAGACAACTGTTTCAATTTATTTTCTGAAAACTGATGCAAATGGTGCTGCAGAAGTGCTATGAAAAGGTGAGTGTGAAGGGAGTGGGGGGTGTCACCTTTGAAAGAATACCAGCCAAAGAGAGTTAAATAATAAGCTAAGGGAAAAGTACCTAAATTGTGACTCAGAGGAGTGTATTTTAATGCATATTAATTGAAAAATGTTTCATTTGCATGGGTGGAGGAAAAGAGAGCATATTCCCAGGGCACCTAGAGAAAGTAGGTCCCTTTCAGTAAGTGTTTCTCAGCACTCCACAATGTAGGACACAAGGAACAGGGAAAGCAATAGCTTATAGTGACAGCCTCTATAGCCACATAAATATTGACTGTTGTTTAGCTGGAGCTTTTCACAATAGACTAGAAAAGAAACTAAGTCTTGTATGAATGGCTAGCTTCAGTAGGATGAAAGGTTTGCACAATATTCTCAAAGGGGTATAATTTCACTGTTGCCCCAGTGCTGTGTAGGCGTCCTGCCACCTCGGAAAGTCTTTCAAGAGCTCGTGGCCCTTATCCACCTTCAAGGAATCATGTTAACAGTCAGTTAATGTAAGGCACTGCTTCCTCAACTCCTCAGTTGGCCCTGCCCGGCTCAGTTGTGGCATCACAATCACAAGCAGGCTGGGACAAGTCAGAGATCACACACACACGGCTGTAAAAGAGTTGCATCTTTATTAATGTTGCACCCATCATCATCTGCCATACAACTCACTGGCACGTTTGGTCCTGGTGAACAAGGGAAAGCCCTTTCCCAGCGAGTAAACGCGAGTCACAATACAGAAAATCTAGGGGTTTAACTACGGAGCGTAGGCCATGGGGCGCATGTCACCCCCAGAGCAGAAATCTCTGAAACAGCAGCGCAGACTACACGCGCCCGGTGCTTGTTTAGTGTGGAAGGAAGGACTGGTCAGTCGTGTTAGCCAATAACCCCCCGTGCAAAGGCCTGGCCACAGCTCCCGCCCTGCCCCGGGCTTAGCAGCGGCTGCAGGGTTAGTACCAATGAGTAAGTTATACCCCTCCCCCCACCCGGGTGTCCCACGGCTGCACGCTCCTACCCCCAGCTCCGCCCCACCCACCCGCCTGGGCCCGACCCTTCCCCCCTCCCCGCCCGTCTCCCTCCTTCCTCGCCCCCCGCCGCCGCCGCCCCGTGCCCTCAGCGCGCCTCAGCCGTTCCAGAAGTTGACGAAGAAGCTGCAGAGCGAGTGCCACTGCTCCGCACAGTAGGTCTCGGCCAGGTCCTCGCTCAGCTCCGTGGGCGGCTCCGGGTTCCCCCCAGCCGTGGGCGGCCGCCGCTCGGGGGGCACCGGGAAGCCGGCTCCCCCTTTCCTCTTGCCCGCCTTGCCCCGCTTCTCCGGGGCACCAGCGTGTGCCCCGCTGCTCATCGCCTTGGCGCCGGGGGCCCCGGGCTGCTGCAGCGTAGGCGCTTCCTGGACACTGCCCCGGCCCTTGGCGTTGCCTCTGGCGGGGTCCCCGGCGGCCCCGGGCGCTGCAGGGCTGGGGCTGGCGGGTGCTAAGCGCAGCTGGGCCTCGGGCGGCCCGTTCTTGTTGCTGCAGAGCCGGGCTTTGAGCGGGCTGCTGTCCTGGCAGGGGCGGCGCTTCCGGCGCAGCTTGCCCAGGATCTGCTTCCAGTACTGGCGGCTCTTGGCGCTGTAGGCGGCGCAGCGCTCCGGCTGGCCCCGGTACGCGCACCGGAGCCCCTCGCTGCCGCCCTCTCCAGGCGCCTGGCAACTCAGCTGCAGCTCGGTGGCCTCCTCCCCTCGGACCAGCTGCCAGCTGCACACATGCTGCTCCCGGGTAGAGAACTGCCCGGCTTGCGCCCAGGGCGCGGGGCGCTCCGCTTTCTCACCAGCCCCTCGGGGCTGCCCGCTGGCGGCGCCCCCCAGGCAGCCCAGGAGCAGGAGGCTCAGTGGAAGGGCTCGGGAGACCCTCATCTCATTAGGTCAGTGGAGCTGCTGCGGCTGCCTTTTGTCATGCAAGTGCAGCAGGGATGGAGAGTCCCGGCGAAGGAGCGAGGGGCTCTCGGCATCCCCCGAGCCCTAGAGAGACAGACAGGGCGCACACTTAGCAGGAGCATGCAGCATAGCGACACAGCCACAGGCATGGCTAATTGTTATTAATATGCATCTCTCATCAAGCACACG
Source organism: Mauremys reevesii (assembly GCF_016161935.1). Taxonomy (NCBI): domain Eukaryota; kingdom Metazoa; phylum Chordata; order Testudines; family Geoemydidae; genus Mauremys; species Mauremys reevesii. The sequence goes on along the minus strand of NC_052629.1, from coordinate 32,050,661 downwards.
CGCATCAGCATTGGGCATGTCCCACTAGATCAATCATAACTAGTTGTTTGGTCATTGTTATTATTTATGAAGCATTTATAACGCCTTTATTAAGCGTATCTGAAAGGTTGCTGAGACAGCGCCTTCAGTAATAATAGACATTAATACTTGTCATGAATATAGCTGTTTACTTCATATCTCCCTGCAAACATTAATTCATTAGTGCTCCCTAAATCCTAAGCAAATATAAGACCAAGGGATGTGCTGCTCTTTGTCAGAAAGGGTCATTCAGAAATCGGCACCTTTAATCACAGAAGGCACCACATCTCAGCACTCTCCACAGATGGGTGGTTTTACTATAAACTGTTTCTGTTCCTGAGGTATTCACTTTTGGTTTTATTACACAAACTTGAAATCGATATACTGAAGATAGATAATGCCATCATTTGCAATAACCAAACTCTGCTTTGTTTTTGCTTTGACATATTATGCTATGCAGATTGGTTCTTAGAACACCATCAATGGTAGACAAAGATTTTTCTCTACAATATTGTTTTCCTTACATATGATCTCTCTTTTTCCTTACATAGCTAAAGCAAGTTAACAACCTCTTCACTGCATTCTAAACTTCTCTTTGCTGTATCACCCAGTGCAAAATAAATTCTCTAAATTAGTTCAGTGCCAAAGCCTTAACAAACAGAAAGATGTTTGTAAATATGGATACAAGGCCACTAGCAACATGACTTGAGAACAAATCTCTTTCTAATTCTAGCATCAAAGATAATGTGCGGCCAGAATTCACTAACAAACCCATCTCAAAACAAAACTATTCCTCACAAGATCAGATCCTGTTTTCCTTCTTTGGTTAAACTTACCGTGCACTGTGTGAGGTGGAGTAGTCTATTAGAAAAGTGTGTGAGTCTGCATGTAGGATTAGTCTCTGTTAGAAGGGTGTATGGAGCATGAATCTATTATCAATAGCACAGGAGTGGCTACCCCAGGCTATGCCCCTCCCCAGCCTGGTGCATGCAAACATACACATACAACCACCCAGAGAGAGAGAGAGAGAGGGCATCTTTAAAACAGAACTTCTTTGACATGATGTTTAAACTATTCCACTCAATTATAAACCTATATGCTGCATGGTTTATAAGGCAGTGTGTTTAATTAATCAAATGTTATTCACTTGTTTGGTATGGTAGTGGGTTATTGACTCTTGTTTTATTTGGTTTGAGGAAACTGCAAAATAATGTTATAGAAAATATTCTTAGGGCTTGTTTACACTTGGAAATTGACTGATATAGCTATTTCAGAATAATTACTCTGGAATAATTTCTCATGTGGACACTCCTATTTTAGAATAAGAATTTGGTGACTTAAAGTGGACTTTGAAAGTGGATTAAGCTAAATCTGAAGAAGGCACTTCTATTCCAGAATAAGAGTGTCCACATAGGGAGTTATTCTGGTACAATGATTATTGCGCTCTATCTACATCAGGGTGAATCTTGCCCATTTTAATTAAACTCATATATTTTATAAACACTCATTTATTTAATTTGACTGAAAGTGTCTGCCCCTCAAGGTTTAAGCACTGGGATAGAATATAAAATACCTATCCTGTGCAAAACAACTGTAATGACAATGCCAGTCTAAGCCAGCCTGGATCTATATAACAAATCAATCTCCAACCAGACAATCACATTTGGGAAAAAAAAAACTCTACCGTTTCTAGAAGCAAGAGCAACCCCATTCCTCTCAGTCCTCCATGTATGTCTGAGGGAGCAGAAGGGCTACTAGAATATACATTACCAACAATTTCTCTATTCTCAAGACTTTAGGTACTTTTTGAAACTTATACATTTGACTGGTGAAATGTAAATTTTCTCAGAATAAAATAGTATGTGACAAGATATCTCAGAATGTTTTTCCTATATGTGCTTTTGCGATTTCTTCTTTAATTTTGGACTGTGACAGGGTGCTGTGAGCAGTTATAAACAGAGCCCATTTTGGGAGCCAGCACCCTGGTCACTTAGAACACACAGGACACTGGATGTTGTTAGAGTAGGAAGGCATTAAGTAGCGTGATTGAGTTTGGAAGGTCAGAGTCAGGGGCGGCTCTAGGCACCAGCGGGCCAAGCGCCCGGCAGGCGGCGGCATGGGGGGAGCGTTTGGGCTCGGTTCTGAGCTCGCGCCGCGCCGCGGCAGGTCCGGGGAGCCCAGGGAGCGAGGACCTGCGCCCAGCCATGGCCGCGGCGGGTCCGTCGTCCCTTCGCCTCTCGTCGCTCCCCGCCCGGCGGCGCGCCCGGCTCTCCAAGCAGCCCTCCCCCGATGCGCCCCGGAGGCGGGGGACCGGAGCTGCGGGAGCGACTGGGGGGGGCGGCGCGCGCGCGCGCTGCCGCGGCCAGCGCGGCAGCGTGAGCCGCCCCTGGTCAGAGTGCATCTACATAGGGATCAAAACAAAACTGATTAGCCCAGGTCAGCTCATGGGGTGAAAAACTCAGGGTTAAAAATTGCTGTGTAGACATTTGGGTTCAGGCAGGACCCTGTAAAGATGAAGGGTCCTGCCTGAGCCCAAACAGCTACACTGCAATTTTTAGCCATTCAGCCCAAGACCCATGAGTCTGAGTCAGCTGACCTGGCCCAGCTGGGGCTGTAGGTCTTTTATCCCTCTGTAGATGTACCCTTAGAGGCGATCAGTTGCACCTGTAGGGAGTATAATGAGCTAATTAGCTCACTAGCTGGATAGGTTGCAGGAAAAAACCAAGCTGTATAAAAGACTGAGCCAGGGCTCAGGAAAGGATCTCTGTAACCATACTGCATTGTACCTGGAACTTAAGGCAAGAAATAATAATAGTAAAGATACTTGGCAAAGGTACAGTGAGTGTGCTGTATAATCATCAAAAGGGTTTCTAGGGTTGGAGGGAAAGGCTGCCTACATGGTGGGTGTGTGGGTGTGTGTGAGAGTGAGAATTGTGGTAGCACTTAAGAGCCCCAGTAATGGACCTGTCCCCCATGGTGCTGGAACTGTACAAACAGAACAAAAAGACAGCTCCTTCCCCAAAGTACTTACATAAATAATAATCTAATACCTGTTCTTCCAGCTAGTATTTTCTTCTGTATTAGTACTAATACTTCTAGAACAGTTATCAATAGCTGCCATGACTGAAAATATAATTTATGGTCCTGTTCCTGTATTTTTTGTGTATTCAAAACTCTGGTTAACTTCAGCTGGAAGTCCTATTAGAATTCCAGATATGCAAGCAAGGTATGGTCTGAACTAGTGTTTTTGCCTGATTTACAAATAGCTATAGTATGAATTAAAGGAGTCTCACATTCACATCTATATTATAAATTCTGTACAAAAATGTATTAGATCTGTAAGCATATCCAAAGAGCTTGTTGTTATGATATCAAGGTGCTGTACATGAGTTACAGAAAATCAGTATGATTAGGTTAGAAGTGACAGGCAATTTTGCATTCTGCTCTTTGGTTAATCATTGGCTTCTGTTGTGGAGTGTGCTCCCACATTTTCTTCTACTTCAGTTGGTTAGTGAATGTTTTGAAGAGCTGGGACTTGATCTTGTTTTTCTGTGAAGCACATTATTGTTGACACTGAACAACAAGTGCATAAAATAGAATAGCACAGCATTTTTTGAAGTTGTCAGTGGTATAGAACCTCATTGATATCTTTTGGGAGTTCTCCTTGGCTTTAGGCCAGCTGTTGAGAAGGCTCATCTGCAAACTCCCTTGAGTTCAAACCTGGGTTCTGTTAGTCCAAATCCACTAAATGATCATCAGTATTAAAAAGAGAGGCAATCTTTGAGATATCTGGGTCCTATTCCATTGAGGGCTTAGTAGATGAGTACCTGAAATTGACTTGGATCTAGTAGTAAGTAGAGAACCAGTGCAATTTGTGCAGAGACAGTATCATATGCCTTCTGCTCATCCAGCTCAGGAAATAGGTGGCTGAGTTACGCAACAGCCATAAATTCTTCATGAAATTTTTGTTAAGACCCACATAGAGTGAAGATGCTTGCTCAGCTTGTTTTTTGCCTTTTTATAACACTCCCAAGCGATGGCAATTTGAATTTACGGTATATACTCGTTCATAAGCCGAATAGTTTTGGTTAAAAAGTGGCGCATCAAAAAGTGGGGGGTGGCTTATAAACAGGTCTACATCAAAATCTGATGATTTTAAACTCTATGGAATCATTGAATTGAATATCTAATACATTGCCGTTTTGTTTACCCAGAGCGTCTGCAGGCATGCGCACCACTTTCTGAAGCTCCCATTGGCTAGGAACAGCGAACCGCGGCCACAGGGAGCTGAGGGGCTCTGTACCTGCAGACACTCCAAGTAAACAAAACGTCCCGACCCGCCAGTGGCTTACCTTGACGTCCGGGAGCCAAAGTTTGCCAACCCCTGAAATATAAGGTCGGCTTATGAAAGGATCATACAGCTTTTGCTATTTTTACCTAACCATCTTGGGGTGGAGGGGCGGCTTATAAACAAACGGGCTAATGAACAAGTATATACGGTAATTTACACGGTAATTTACTATATGCCATTGAGCCCTTTGTGCTAATATATTACTACAAAAATAAAATAGAATTGCAAAAATCACTAAAATATACAGTAAAATCTTTCACTGCAGGACTGAGATGACTTAAAATTAATCCCAATTGAGGGGACTTAGCAGTTATGTGCCATACCACATGAATGCCAATGAGTGTGAGGGAAAAATAGGAAATGAGTTTAGTGATATGAGTTACGTGGAGAGCAAGTGTAGTGCCAGTCTAGTCAGATTCTGGTTGTGGCTTTTATGTTTGTTCTCTATTTGTAACTCTTGAATTAATCTTATTTTTGTAATAAAACAATTATTTTCCAAGTACCATGATTGCTTTTTTGGGTCGATACTTGTAAGAAATTTGTACTAGCATTCATGATGATTTTCTTTCCATGGACATAATTGGGAACAATACTTGAGGGCTGTGCTTGGGAACATTCATCCAAATGTTTGCAAATAAACAGGGTGAAACCACCTGCTGATTCAAATAAGTGGTATGCACAAATATTTGTTGTTGGATTATCCCAGTTCTAGCTCAGTGGGAAAAATACAACCTGCATTTAGGCCACTTCCTACAGCACCTGGAGATCTCCAATCTCAGTTCTGACCTGTTCCAGTGCTTCTTAGTTTGAGATTCGCTTGAAGCTGCATGGCTGCAGACATTTTACTAAAATCACAGGCAGCTAATCACCCACTACCTGTAGTTTCATACTTTTTAAATAGTTGCTGTAAGGCAGTTGCAGTTCTCTCCCTGGCCATCAGGGAGGGAGACCCCGCCCTCTTGCTGCAATGCTCCTAAAGTGACTCCCTTCACGGGGGAATAGCTGACAGGCTGCCACCCCTAACAGTGAGGTGGCAGAGGGGATGCAGGCCCACCCCCTCCACTGCATCCCAGCCCAAGGCCCTAACAGTAGTGGAGTGGTCCACCACTGGGTCAGCAGGGAAATCTGGCCACAACACACTGGCCGTTTTCTAGTCAGTAACACAGTCAAAGCCTATTTGGCTTCCCTGTGCTCCTTTCTACACTCCCGATCTGGGGGTACTTGGGTTCCGGGTTGTCGTCCATCTCGCTGGGGGTAAACGGCTAGAGGGAGCCCCAACAGCACCTCTGAGTTCTTGGTATCTGGCAGCTCTGGCAGTTCTTCGAGTGATTGCTCATGTGTATTCCACAGTAGGTGTGCATGCTCACCACGTGCACCGGTGCCGGAAGTTTTTCCCCGAGCAGTACCTGTAGGGGGGAGCGCCCCCCGTGACCCCTGGAGTGGCGCCTGCCTGGCACGGTATAAGGGGAGCTGCGCACTCCCCCCACCCTCAGTTCCTACTTGCCGCCAGTGAAGGTGCATTGGAATTGCTCTGCTCCAGCTTTGCTGTAGCTTGTCCCCAGAACTGTTCGTTGGTTCAACATTAGTACCTGTAGTTAGTTAGCTGTTTGGTTAGTTTAGTTAGTCAGTGAGCCTGGGCCAGGGCATGCCTCGTGACCCGGGGTTTAAGTCATGCGGCTCTTGCAGGCATTCTGTGCCAAGGAGCAACCCGCACACACACTGTTTGTGCTGCTTGGGAGAAACCCATATCAGTGAAAGGTGGAAGATTTGCAAGTCGTTTAAGCCTCGGACCAAAAGAGAAAGGGACATTAGGCTCCGGGCCATCCTGATGGAGTCGTCACTGACCCCAACCCCGGCATGCCACTCCGAACTGGTACCCGGCATCGGTACGCAGTGACCCACCAGTACCATCGACCAATTGGCACCACTCCCCACACACAGGGCACAGCAAGAGGGCCAAAAGACTCCCTCCTCGCAGCAGCACGAGGGAAATCTGGGACATATGGGGCAGTCCTTGATCCCCACCGGGCCCCAGGCCTCCTACATGACCGTCAATGCAGTTCCTGCTTGGCCTCCCGCTCCAAGTCTCCACCAAGACATTGCAGCCACAGGCATTGATCGCTGGCGTCTCGCCATCGTGGGTCCGCCCATCGCGGCCGCTCGTGGAGCAGCTATTACCGTCGGTACCAGTCCTCCACATCGAGATTGTGGTCCCATGGCTGTCATAGATCCCAGCATCACCGCTCCTCCTGGTCCAGGGACAGCAGCGGATCTTACGCCAGACCGGTCTCCATCCGTAGCTATCCCTCGATGGGCCAGGCCGGCCAACCTTGTTGGCCCCCATCTCTAAAAAGGTGGAACGTAAGTCCTTTGTACCCACTAAAGGGCACAAGTACTTGTATATCCACCCGGCGCCCAACTCCTCAGTGGTCGAGTCGGTCAACCATAGGGAATGGCAGGATCAGCCAGCCCTGACTGCAAAGAACAAAGACTCTCGGAGACTGATCTCTTTCGGAAGGAAAATTTATTCATCTTCAAGCTTCCAGTTACGGGTGGCGAACCATCAGGCTCTCCTGGGCTGGTACAAATTCAATCTGTGGGGCTCCCTGCCTAAGTTTGAGGACTCCCTCCATGAGCACAATAGGAAGGAGTTTAAAGCGCTAGTGGAGGAAGGCACAGCGGCTGCTAGGGCGTCCCTGCAGGCAGCTTCGGATTCTGCGGACACGGCCGCACGATCAGTGGCCTCTGCGGTGTCCATGAGATGGGCATCATGACTCCTACTCTCCGGGCTGTCCAGCGAAGCGCAGTCTTCCATCCAGGATCTCCCGTTTGATGGGAAAGCTCTGTTTGCGGAGGAAGCAGATACAAGGCTGCATGGCATGAAAGACTCCCGCACGATCCTCCAGACTCTGGGCCTCTATGTTCCAGCTCTGGCAAAACCTAAATTCAAGCCGCAGCAGACTCCCACCCAGGCCTCCCTCCCGAAGTACGAGGCCACCCATAAGAAGCAGCAGGACTATAAGAGACACCCTAAGAGGCAGTCTGAGGAAAAGACGTTTTTGATGGGATGCTCAGGGGCACCCCGCCAGTCCCCATTGGGGATCCACCCCCAATAAAGCTTCCCTTTTCCAACCAGTTCTGTGCTTTCCTCCTGGAGTGGTTGTGGCTAGCCTCAGACCGATGGGTCCTCAACACCATTTCCCGGGGTTACACCCTCCAGTTTACTTCCTTCCTATCCAACCACCCCCGCCCCCGTTCTTCTTGAGGGGACCCCCTCGCACAAAGCTCTGCTCGAGCAGGAGGTGGGGCAGCTCCTTGGCCTAGGGGTGATAGAGGCGGTGCCCGAGGAGTTAATGGGCAAGGGGTACTACTCCCATTATTTCCTTATTCCAAAGGCCAGAGGGGGGCTCAGGCCCATCCTGGACCTGCGAGGCCTGAACCAGTACATGGTGAAGCTCAAGTTCCGCATGGTCTCCCTGGCCTCCATCATCCCCTCCCTGGATCCCGGGGACTGATACGCTGTCCTCGATTTACAGGACCCGTACTTCCACATCCACATATTTGAGGGGCACAGACACTTCTTCTCTTTCATGGTGGGACAGAATCATTACCAATTCAAGGTCCTTCCATTTGGTCTGTCCACTGCCCCCAGGGTGTCGGTGGTAGCGGCCTATCTCAGATGGCGGTGTCCAGTTATTCCCCTATCTGGACTGGCTTGTCAGGGGCACCTCCCAGTCACGGGTGAGGGATCACGTGGCGCTCCTCCTGTCCACGTGCACCGGCTTGGACCTGTTGGTAAACACCACCAAGTCCACGTTAGTCCTGGTCCAGCACACAGAGTTTATCAGGGCACTCCTGACGCAGAATCGGCCAGGGTCTCTCTCCTGCCAGACAGATTCGAGACCCTGAAAGGTCTCATAGGCTCAGTCACATGGTTCCTGGTGACAACAGCAAGGGTTTGCCTGCAATTCTTGGGTCACATGTCAGCGTGCATATATGTGGTCTGTCATGCCAAACTCAGGATGAGGCCCCTCCACCTCTGGCTGGCCTCAAAGTTCTCCCAGGCCACGGACAGGATGGACAAGGTCCTCACTGTGCCAGACTCTGTGATCGCCTCCCTACGGTGGTGGTCTGCCCCAAACACCATGCTCCAAGGGGTCCCGTTCAGGGACAAGGCTCCGTTGTTGGAGCTGGTGTCCAAAGCGTCGGACCTGGGTTGGAGGGCCCACGTGGGGAACTTTCAGACCCAAAGTCTGTAGTCAGCTCAAGACCTGACCCTACATATAAATGTCAAGGAGCCCCGGGGGGTGCGGCTGGTGTATTTGGCCTTCCGCTCCCACCTAGAGGGCAAGGTAGTCAGGGTCCTCATGGACAACACAGCCTCGATGTTCTATATCAACAGTCAAGGTGGGGCCTGATCCTCTGCCCTCAGGATGTGGGACTTATGTATAGCCCATGACATTCACCTGAAGGCCTTCCACCTACCTGGCGCCCGGAACGCTTGAGCAGGGACTTTTCCTCGCAACACAAGTGGTTCCTCCACCTGGAAGTGGCCCACCAGCTCTTCCAAAGGTGGGAAACTCCCCAGGTGGACCTATTCGCGACTCAGCAGAACCGGCGATGCCCCCAGTTCTGCTCCAGGGGAGGCCTGGGGAGGCACGCTATCTCCGATGCCTTTCTCCTGTCCTGGTCAGGCCGGCTTCTCTATGCCTTTCCCCAGTTCTCCCAATCAGCAGGGTCCTGGAGAAGATAAAGTTGGACAAGGCCCAGGTCCTCCTCATTGCCTTGGCATGGCCCAGGCAGCATTGATACGAGACCCTCATGGGCCTGGCGGTAGCTCCGCCATGGCTGTTAACGCTCTGCCCGGACCTGCTCTCTCAGGACCAGGGCTGCCGCCTCCACCCCAACCCAGGGGCTCTTCATCTCATGGCATGGCTGCTCAGTGGTTAGGTGGAGAGGAACAGACGTGCTTGGACCAGGTTCAGCATGTCCTCCTCAAAAATAGACAGCCCTCCACTCGCCTTGCTTATTTGGTGAAGTGGTCCCAATTTTCTAGGTGGGCGGCGGACCAGGGTATCTCCCCAGTGACCCAGCTTATCCTTGATTACCTCCTCCACCTGAAGACCCAGGGCCCTCATCAGTCAGGGTGCACCTGGCAGCCATATCAGACTTCCATCTGCTGGTGCACGGTCACATGGTATTTTCCCATGCTATGACTGGCCGGTTCCCTAAGGGTTTGGACCGTCTTTTTCCATATTCTAGATCCCCAGTCCCACAGTGGGACCTAAACCTGGTGTTGGCTCATCTCATGGGGCCCCCGTTTGAACCACTGGCCATGTGCTCCTGGTCTCACCTCTCGTGGAAGGTGGGCTTCCTGGTTGCAAGCATGTCAGCCAGGTGAGTCTCGGAGCTCAGGGCCCTGACCTCTGAGCCGTCTTTCATAAGGACAAGGTCCAGCTCCGCCCACACCCCACGTTCCTCCCGAAGGTGGTCTCTGCCTACCATGTGGGTCAGGACATTTTTCTACCGGTCCTCTGCCCCAAGCCTCACTTGTCCAGTGAGGAGCGCCATCTCCACACGCTCGATATGTGGCAGGCTCTGGCTTTCTACCTCGAGCGGACTAAGCCGTTTAGAAAGTCCTCGCAACTGTTCGTTGCTTCAGCTAAGCGCTTGAAGGGCCAGCCAATTTCTCTCAGAGGCTGTCCAATTGGATCACTTCATGCATCCGTTCCTGTTATGAATTGGCGGGTGTTCCCTCGCCGCCCATTGTGAGGGCACACTCGACTCGAGCGCAGGCCTTGTCGGCTGCCTTCATGGCCCACGTCCCCATTCAGGATATTTGTAGGGCTGCCACATGGTCTTTGGTTCACATGTTCACCTCACACTGTGCAATCATCCCCCAGACCAGGGATGATGCTGGGTTTGGCAGAGCTGTTCTCCATCCCGGGAACTTGTGAACTCCTACCCACTTCCAACAGATATAGCTTGGAATCACCTATTGTTGAATACATACGAGCAATCCCTCGAAGAAGAAGAAAAGACCGTTACCTTTTCCGTAACTGGTGTTGCTCATGTCTATTCCACATCCCACCCTCCTTCCCCTCTGTCGGAGTTGTCTGGCAAGAAGGAACTGAGGGTGGGGGGAGCGTGCAGCGCCTCTTATACTGCGCCATGGAGGCGTCACTCCAGGTTGTCGCGGAGGGGGCGCTCCCCCCTACAGGTACTGCTAGGGGAAAAACTTCCGGTGCACGTGACGAGCACGTACATCTATTGTGGAATAGACATGAGCAACACATCTCGAAGAACACCAGTTACGGAAAAGGTAACTGTCTTTTCCTCTGGGTCTCTGGCGCTGTAGTGGCCTCCGTCGGCTCCAAGCTCCAGCAGCCAGGGGGAGACATCCTGCTCCTCTAGCAGCACTCCTCCCGCTGAGTTGGAGGGCCTGCCTTTTATAGTTCCAGTTCCTGTCCCACTTCTGCTTCCAACAGGGCAGCCACGGGTATCCTGGTTCTGCCCACCTGGGGGCAGTTGCAGTTCTCTCCCCATCTGTCAGGGAGGGAGACGTGTCCCCTCTCACTACAGTTGCAAAACTATACGGCTGCTTGTTCCTGGTTAGGACCCATGGACCTATAACTGTGCAGCATGGCCCATGCAGCTGCACTTCCCCCCGCAGTCCTGCGAGCTCCTGGAAGAAAGAAATTGATGGGAAGGGTCCCCCAGAAACGAAGATGGCAGGAGCAGAGACATGCAGCTACAGCAGAGTGGGAGGTACTTTGGATGCTGATTATGTCATCAGTGCCTGAGGGCTGTGTTTGGCTTTTACTCTGGACATTCTTTCCCCTCTGCTGCTTGGCTGTTTGCACCAACTCCTTCCCACCCCCTTCCTAGTCGTTGCTTTATTTCAGCCTCCCTCAGCCTGCCCTCCATAGCCCCCATCTTCCATCCTCTTCTCCTTTTCCCTTTTACCCCTCCCTTCAATGTCCCCCTCTCCTTTCCTTTGTCTCTCTCTTTAGCTAACCTCCTCTCTACAAAACCCCACCTCAAAAATGAACAAACAAACATTGGTTGTAACATATTTGCAGCCCAAAAGTTCCCTCAGAGCAGAGACTTTCTCTTAACTATATCTGTACAGTGCGTAGCACACTGGGGCCCTGGTCTTAGGGGCTTGAGCGATTACCATAATACCAAGTAATAACAAATTGTACCTCAATTTAAAAATACAGATGTACTCTACAGTAGTGATCCAAAACACCGTAGTAACCGTATTCTAAATTGTAATGTTGTTGGCCAATATATTGTCGTGTGCAGTATTGTTCCAAAACCCTACAGTTCAGAATGTGATGTGGCACCACAAGGCCAATTTTCTGTCTTTGGAAATGCTGGTTGCTCACCAGTTGCTTCCGAAAGAGCACTGTATCTCAGCACAAGAGAGACATCTAGTGTCAAGCACTAAAAACCAGACACAAGTTTCATACCTGAAAGTAAATTGCACAGGCATGCAGTAGAGATGAATCTGAGCTGAAATAACTGCTGCTTGTGCATACAACAAAACATTTCGGTACTCCATATCTATCAAGAATATTTTTCTATCCAAGTCCTGCTGCATTGTGTTCTCCTAGTCTCTTATATTAACTCTCTTCTTTTGACCGGTATCATCATCAGATTTTATTACCACATGTCCCTTTCTTTAAGTCCATGATAATTAAGCCCATTCAGTGCAGTAGCTGTGCTTCAGTAATGCCTGTAGTGCAGACATGGCTTAAAACACTGAATTTGTTCACTGTGCCTGCAGTTAAAGCAAGACTCAAATACGGGTGACTTGTAATGTGGTATATCTTGTAATGAGCTGCCATCTTGTTCTCCAGAATCTACACTTTTTTTTTCTAAAAAGAGAATTTATAGTAAGGGGGAAAATCTTGACATGACCCAATCTAAATGGATGAAGTGCTTGCCTGCATCTGCAGAGAGTGTGAAACAAGTACCAAGAGGAGTGAACTGTCCCATTCATTTCAATGGGTTATTAATGCAATTGCTAGTTAAAAACCTTTGGCATGTCTACATTGCTGACTATTTCACTACTGTCAAAGCATGTAAGAAAGGATAAAGGCGATCATGGGACCTTCTCAATCCACTGAGTGGCAACTCATTTTGGCGGATGGTGTTTGGGAAAGGATCGCCACTTTGTCTCACCACCCAGTCTGACCTGTGGAGCCAAGGAGAGGAGCAGAGTCCTGTGGTGCATCTGAGCCTCATCAAGTCAGAGCCATCCCACAGAGTCCAGTGGGGCATCCATACTTCCTAATAACCCAGTCCTGCTGCCTCCCAGAGCAATAGGAGCCAGGCCTATCCTGGTGGTGAGTGCAAGACCAGATGGTTTATCCTGGGATTTAATGGCTGCTGTTCTTTTTTCTGCAGATTCAGGAAGACATCACAGCATAACTTACATTTGGGTCACATTTTCAAGCTTTCGTTTCCAACCATAACAGCTCTATAATGGGGCTTGTATACATGGGGCCACTCAGGAAAATTAATCTGACTTAACTTTTATAGTAGATAATTAAATCACTGTAACTCTTATGTGGACATGCTGATTCAGAATTAAAGTGACTTAAATTTGGTTTAGCTTAATTTACAAAATGAGTTAATGTCTTGAATTGACCTAAACTGAATTAAGGCGACTTCAATTCTGAATAAAAGCATCCACGCATGGTTTAATGTGGTTTAAATATCCACAGTTTTCATTAATGGATTTCATTTGGATTAATTTTCCTGAGTATACCTGTGTAGACAAGTCCATAGTTAGTCATTTTTAAGGAAAGTTTGATTCTGACTTCATCACATGACACTGGGAGCTTGGGTCTTATGCATATGTTCTATTGTGCCTGTACCAATATGTCTAAGAGTATATCTGAACTCTGCTGAAGAGACTTGCCCGTAGAGCAGGGGTAGGCAAACTACGGCCCATGGGCCGGATGCGGCCCACGGGATTGCCCCCTGTGGCACTGCAGCCCTGCGCCACTCTGGGAAGAGGCTGACACCATGTCCCTGCAGCCCTGGGGGAGGGGGGGCAGAGGGCTGAGTGTGCTGGCCTTGCCTGTGGGTCCCTCCCCCGAAGCTCCCATTGGCCAGGAACAGGAAACTGCAGACAATGGGAGCTTCAGGGGAGGTACCCACAGGCAAGGGCAGAGCTCTCAGCCCTCTGCCTCCCCTCCCCCCAGGGGTCGCAGGGACATAGTGCTGGTTGCTTCCCTGAGCGGCGCGGCTCTGGTGCGCGCCACTGCCACCCCAGAGCCACTCCAGGTAAGCGTTGCTGGGCTGCAGCCTGTACCCTGAACCCATCCTGCAGCCCATACCTTGAACCCATCCTGCACCCCCTCACCCCAACTCCCTGCCCTGAGCCCCCTGCCTGCACCCAACCCCCTCCTGCACCCCAACCCCCTGCCCTGAATCCCCTCCTGCACTGTGCACCCCTCCCTGCACCCCAATCCCCTGCCCTGAGCCCCCTCATACACCCCGCACCCCTCCTCTGCCCCAACTCCTTGCCCTGAGCCCCTTCCTGCACACCCCACCCCCTCCACACCCCACACTCCCTCCTGCACCCCAACCCCTTGCTCCAGCCCTACATTCATGGCTCTGCGTGCATTTTCCCCACTCATATGTGGCCTTCAGGCCAAAAAGTTTGCCCACCCCTGCTGTAGAGCATATGTGATATTTTCTGCTTTTGTTCAACCTAGTGTGAATAGCATCTCGGTTGTTGACTTGTGAATTTCACTGAACATTTTGAGGTTAGGTGACTTGTGTAAGGTCACAGTCATTTGAAGAGGTGAGAACAGAAATCAGGTCTCCCAAGCTTCAACTTTAACAACTACATAAAGTTGCCTTCCCTATTTGTGCAACTTTTCTACTTTAGAAAAACTCAGATCAGAGCTCTAGCGCAATCTTTTCTGATACTAACACAATATAGGCTTTATATTTGTAATGAGTATTATTCTAGCTAGTTCTTACTCCATGGGCTAGAAAGCTATCTTCAGTTTATAGGCAATTTCATCCATGTGGTGGCTATTGCACAATTGTAACATGTAACAAACTTGGGTTTGTTTGGACCACGGACACATATAAAAATGTTGATCTTGGACACCTAGTTGGGCAAATCTTATTTTTATGAATGTTTCTCCTGAAATCACTGGGAATAATATCTAGTTCCCATTATTTTAGTCTTTAAGAATTACTGTTAATGACCGCAAGTGCAGCCATGCTTCAAAACATAAGGTAGCTGCAATTTCCAGTCCTAAGCATGCAGACAAGCAGGCAGTGTTAAGAACTCAGATGATTCAGAAGCCTAGGTAATTGTTTTTAAATATGTAATATATACACATAACATTTTAAGCATCATGCATTGCTTCATAATGACCTGACCATTTCTTAAATTAGCACATTCTTATCTCCCTCCCCATCCCCCCCCAAAACATACTCCTTGTATAAGAGAACGGGGTCAGACTTAAATAAATGCTTGTCTTTCAGGGAAATACACTGACTGTGATGAAGCAGAGAAGCTGCCTGCCAGCACGGTAGGGGTTAAGGAGAGCCTTTGGGCCCAGCTAGCCCTGCCCATCATACCTGCAGCCAATGCCAGGCCTGGAGCGGGGAGAAAAGGAGAGAGCCAGTTCAAGGCTAACTGGTGAAGAGGCAGGAGCTAGCTACGGTGCTACTTGAAAGAAGGACCACTAGCCTGCTAGACAAGACAGCCACCAGGGAGCTCGTTCTGTCTCTCAGCCAAGGGAGACTGTGGAGGAGACCTCAGAACTTCCAGAAATTGAGGTAACTGGGTGACTGCAGCCCAGAGACATTGTGCGGTTTGGCTTCACCAAACTCATGGTTGCCCTGCCCGAAGGAGCCTGGGACTGCAGCAGGGCACTCCCCAGATCCATTGGAGGGTGCCATGGGAGACAAGCTGCCCCAGCAAACTGGACACTAGGGGCCACCCCTCAAACTGAAGGGACTCTGGTAGGAATTAGCCCAGGGCAGTGGCTTTTGGACTTCCTTCTTGGAGTTCCCCCTGTTCAGGGGTCGACTCATACAGGGCCCTGTGGAGTGGGAGGGCATGGGTCCCCTTACCTCTGCTTTCTGAAAGACTGAGGCATGTTGATCAGGGAAACAAGGGCTGGACATCAGGCGTGCCAATCCCTACACTGCCTGACCCTCCAAGCCCCCTGTTACATTGACTTACCTGATTAGCTATTTTGTGCATTATGAGGCAAGCCAGGCTGGGTGCTCGGCAGCTGTGCACAGTACAGAGGCAGGAGTCTAAAGATTCCCCAGCCTGCCCCTCCTGCAGAGTAAAAACACACTCTTGCACTGCAGAGGGAGCTACAACCCTCTCAGAGGAAAGGCCAGAAGTGGGCCTCTATGGCTTCATCCTGCAAAGTCCCCAGCACCCTCAACTCCCATTGATGTCAGCGGGCACTGAGAGTGCCTGGCACCTAGCAAGATCAGGCCCCAAAGCTCCCTTGTAATACCCACATTTTTAGTTTGAAGTCTTTAAAAGTTTTGTGTCTTGTTGTGCCAGAGGAAATGATCTTCTGAATGCAAACAAAAGAGTTGTTTAGCCCTGCTATAGCACTGGGAAGCCACTTTCATGAAGCGCTATTCTCCTTCTGGCCTCCTTTCAGCAACTGTTGGCAAAGACAGATGACAGTTAGAAATAGTTTTATAACACCAGGGATTATTTGTAGATGAACATATGCTTCCTTGCTAAGGAATGGAAAGTACATCAAATAGCAGCTAAAGAAAATGCTCAGCACAGCTCACATGGGTTAAATGACTTTCCTGGGCTGCTCTCGGACTCCCCTCCTTAAAAGTCTTTACAAATCAGTCGTCACTGCTCATGAATCTGTTTAAATTTAGCAGTATGCTAATATTGAGATTAACAGCCCAACCTGATAATGAATGCTGTCTTTGGACAGAGGTCCCAGGAAATAGGAATCTCCCTGATTTATTTGCTTTGATGGACATGTTCCTTTATTCTAACATGTTTCCTGAACATCTTGTCATTGGCTGAGCAGACTCCTCCATCTTGTGTTCTCCCATGCCATGCCTGCTATGCTGTGCTCAGGAAACTGTGCTTTTAAGAGATTTTAATAGTGCTTCCTTTTCCTTTTTTCTTCCACCATAATTCCACTATTGCTTTCTGGGTGACTTGCATGTTCAAAAACTCATATTGCCATGTCCCTTGTATTTCCTGCTCCACAGTAAACTCAGTAACTTTTCTAAGTTTATATTTTTTTCCTGAAAATTCCTTTTTAAAAATCTCATCTATTAGAAAGTCTTATGTATTCTTCTTCCTAATGTCACCATACTTTGTTTTTTCATATAAAGATTAACATGCTTACTCTGGGCCTTTGTACCCTTTGGTAAAAGCATGCACATATGAGAATTATTACTCCTTTTGTAATGAAATGTTCATCAAATGTTTTAAGAATGATGTCATAGTTACTCATCATGGTGAAATCATCTACTTATACACAGAACAGGCACATCATGAACAACAGTGCTACAAGCTTCCTGTATATCATCCCAGTGATGTACCTCGAACCTTACCAGGAGAGAGATGAGAAGGTACAATCATCCAGACTATTTAGTCCTAGCTTATCTGCTGAGACTGCTAACAAGATGATGGCTCTAAGGTTGGTTTTTTTTATCATGTAGACAGACACCTGTCTCCTGGGATGTACACTACTGAGAGTAAAGGACAATTTTTTTCCCCTAAACTACAATTGTGAAAGATGCATGTATAGCAGAATAAAACCTGTATGTTTTCCCCAAAGGAAGGTGACTGTGCTGGCAATAGAATGTTGTATTTCATTTATTGTTTGTATTGTGGCTGCAACGCAGGAGTCTAAACAGGGATTAGTGGCCTATTATATTAGCCAGTGTACAAGCAAAGACAGTCCTGCCCCAGAAGCTCACAGTCTAGGATGACTATTTCGTGCAAGAGCATCCATAATTTGCAAATACACCAGAGTTCTGGAGGGAGTTTGATTGACTTTCTTTTTTTGTACAAAATCAGAGAAAACATAACATTATCTTTCAATATGTACAGCTGCAACATGCATAAGCACCATATAGAAAAGATAGTGTGTGTTTCCTTGATGTTTTTTTCACTACAATCTAATTGGGAAACAGGAATCAAAAAGTGGAGTTTCAAACTTCGGTTTGTCTTGTATCATTCAATGAATAAAATAAGAGCTTCCCTGTCCATTCAGTTTGCAAAAAGATAGTTTCCAATATGACCCAAATGTGGACCTAGTTAGGTAGTGTTTAGCTAAACTTCACTTTTGCAAGCAATTACTTTAACAGTGATTCTTTATTTTCTGTAAGCGTAGGGAACCATAGAGCACCTGTCCAAAAATTAGTGACCTGTAAATACTCTGCTTGTAAGTTGTTCCACTTTCTTTCTCCTTCATCTGTCTCTCTTTTTAGATTGTCATCAATTTGGGGCTGCATCTCCTCTGTGCTAAAACAACGCCTCTCACTTGTTGGGCGCCACTACAATGTAAAATATAGTAATAGGGAACTAGTCATGCCTCTGCCATCCTTGTTTGCTTTCCTTCCAAGGCCTCATAATGCATTTCTTGCACACCCTAAATTCCAAGTGACTACAGTAGGAGTCCCAGTGCACAAGGAATGCAGGATCGGGGGCCTGGTTGGGAAGAAACAAATAGCCACTCCCTCAAATACCCTTCAAATGAGACAAACTACACTACAGTGAAAATACATTTTGAAAAAAAGAGAAGATTCAGATTGTTTAATTTTATAAATATCCTCCATGCAAGTAAAGTCTCTTCAACCCCACAGCTATGCAGTATAACCTTGCCTTCAATGTGTCCCAGTATTCTCTACCCAGTGTATTCAGAGGAACAGATTCCAACAACTTTCAGCATGTTCCTACTGTATTTGGAACACTTCACACTGGCAGTGCTGGGGAGGCGAGAAGCACTAACAAAGAATCCATGCACAAAATATTATTGTCCCATCTGGTTTCTGTTTTATTGTTTTCCAAACTGTCATCTGTTATACCTCAAGTATTCTTATTTTTTCCAGATATGTGGGCCAAGAGATTATTTACAAGGAGAGCCCAGAGATTCCCCCAACTGAACTATGTATAAAAGAAATTAGTTAAAACAGACCAGTGCTTTCCTGTCTAAGTAGAAGTTTCTTCACTTCACTTCTTAAACACAGTGCAAAACAGAAAATGCTCAATTTGTTTCTTCGATTTAAAAACAAAACAAAACCTGAACCATTTTTGTTGTTTACATTATACTTGTGTAAATATTTTGCAGTTTAAAAGTGCTATGGAAATGCTAAGTAATCCATCCTCATTACCCCTGTGAAAATGGTCCCGATCTTTCAGATAGGAAGACTGAGATGCAGATAGATTAAAGACTAGATCATAGCGCTAAACCAGCATTGTCAAATGCCCAGACCAGATCTGGCCCACTTGATGTATTTATGTGGCCTTCCTGACACATTCAGCTTCTGCAGAATTTTAACTTAAAAAAAAAAAACCACCTCATGGTTACAAAGAAATCCTTCTAGTGTAGACTGAACAAAAATCAGCAGATTATTGTCTTCCAGAATCTGCTGACCATCTGGAACAATGGCTGAAAAGGTGTGAACTCCTCTGCCCCATCTTCTAACTGGGTTCACTAGGATTAGATTTAAAAATTCTGGAGGATGAGGATCTTTGTTTCGTTTGAATATTGCCATTTAACATACTGGTTTACTTCTTGTCTTACTGCTTCCCTGTTTTTCAAAGGTACAAATGGCATCTGAGACACTATCATTTGTTTTCTTAAGTAACACCAATTCCAAATGTAAGGATTATATTTTTTTACTTTTGACTTTAGTGTTTTTTTTGGCTAGCCGCCTCATTTCATTGAAATCTCCTTTTCTCAAGACAAAAAGATTAATTGATTGGTGTTAAGGTTCTATAAATAGTGTTATCAATATATTTAAAAGGACAATTTGGCTTTTTTAACAAATCAGTTCTCCATGAATTTACCTACTTCTTTTTTGAACCCTGTTATAGTCTTGGCCTTCACAACATCCTCTGGCAAAGAGTTCCACAGACTGAATGTGTGTTGTGTGGAAAAATACTTCCTTTTGTTTGTTTTAAACCTGCTGCCTGTGTTATCTGGCTCTGTACCAACCGGAAAGCTCTAAAAAACAGCATTTCTAATCTTCACAGAAAGTCTAGTTTATAGTCTGGTTGGTGCGGGGCCGGCAGGCTCCCTACTTGGCTCTGCATGGCTCCCTGGAAGGGGCGACATGTCCCTGCTGCTCCTAAGCGGAAGAAAGGCCATAAGGAGTGCAGGAGGGAGTGCGGAGCCAGTGCTCAGGGCAGGGCTGGGGCAGCGTGCAGAGCCATCTGCTGCACCTCTGCCTAGGAGCAGCAGGGACAGGTCACCACTTGCAAGGAGCCGCCCAAGGTGGGCACCGCCCAGATCCAGCACCCCAAAGTCCCTCCCATGCTCCAACCCTCTGCCCAGAGCCCCCACCACACCCAAACTCCCTTCCAGAGCCTATGCCCCACACCCTTCCCTCCTCCCGTGCCCCAACCCCAGCCCCACACTCCTTCCCGCACCCAAACTCTCTCCTTAGCTAACTGGCATTTTTCATTTACTGGCACCCCCCGTTCCCCCAACATGCCGGATTAAAAAAAGCTTTTACTATAATTTCATTTGGTGACCCCTAGTTCTTGTGTTATGAGATGGGGTGACCACATCTGCATGCAGTATTCAAGATGTGGGCGTAACATGGAATTTATATAGAGGCAACATATTTTCTGTCTTATCTATCCCTTTCTTAATGATTCCCAACATTCTGTTCGCTTTTTTGACTGCCACTGCACACTGAGTGGATGTTTGCAGAGAACTATCCACAATGATTCCAAGATCCTGCGGCCTGCCTCGCTTCCCACAGCCCCCATTGGCCTGGAATGCCGAACCACGGCCAGTGGGAGCTGCGATCGGCCAAACCTGTGGACCAGTTGTAAACAAACTGTCCCGGCCGGCCAGTGGATTTCTCTGATGGGCCGTGTGTCAAAAGTTGCCAATCCCTGATTTAGCTCATTGCAGGATCAGGGTGTCCAGGCCTGCATACAGCCCCATTAACTTCAGTGGAGTTCCATGTGGATGCAGGGTTCTGCCCAAATAAAGCTCACTGTGGGATCTGGATCTTAATTAGGCCAACTGAAAGCAGGGATAATAGTGTTTGTCTGCTTTTGCAAAGCACTGTGAGATCTGCAGATTAAAAAGCAGTGGATGAAGTACATGCAAACTAGTATTAACTACATTTTTCAGAGGAGATAGATGAGACATAACTCCCATTGACTTAAACATGCATAGGTAAGAGAAGAATTTTGCCCTAGAACAGACAGGGGATTCTGGTAACATTCTCATTGTCTAGTCTTTCAGTCATGTAACAGATACGTTCTACATGAACTTAAAAAATTGAGATGAAATCATTTCAAGAAAATCTGCATTGTATGTGAAAAGTTGTTAAAACAGTAAACTGGGAATCAAGAGACTGAATCTGGCTTATTAGGCATACTCCTTAGCTACCAAAGCAGTACTGCATGCACATAAAAATACAGGAAGGAAAAAACGAGGATTTCCCAAGAGGGAAAGGAGAGAGAGATCATACAGGCCCAGTCCCTCAATCTGATCTCCATGGCCACATGGATCTATCGGTGCGGCTCCAATTTCAAGTTTGGAGGCAGAGCAAAGAATTTCTCTCTTGTAGTATAGCCAGGGTACTGGAGTTATTAGCTACAGTGGTAACTTTACTATTAACCGTGATAGTGAAGGTGCAGCATGAGTCTATAGCTAAATAATGAGGCTGAAAATCAGGAACTTGGGGTTCTAATCACAGTTTTGCTTCTGATCTTCGTGTAACCTTGGTAAATTAATTAATCTCTCTGCCTACATTTCACTATTTGTAAAATGGGGATAGTGAAGCTTTATTTTCTTTCTGAATTGGTGTGAAACTTATGGACTAAATAACTGATTATTAGGTGATATTCACTGAGCCATCTAAATCACTTCAACTTTCTACAAAACATGCACATTCTTTCTGTGTTAGATCATTTAAACTAGTGTCTGAGGAATATCTATTAGAAGCATGCAAGGCTTGTTATTCTGAGTATGATAAAATACATTTGCAAAACATAAAATATTAGAAGGATTGTGGCTTGTACTAAAGAAATTATCAGTCCTATTATTTGAACCTTTGATTTGCAGAGCTTGAAAGTAATGCACAAGCTACATTAAATACAGTGCAATCATATACAGAGCTTTAGTATTATGCAGTCTGTTAATTCACTCAACATAAACTGCATTTTAAAAGAGTTAAGGGCTGACAAAAAATAAAGCAAATTCATTCACGAGCAACATTAGAAACAACAGCAGTCAATCAAGTCATTAGGACGGCACTCTGTGAGGCTTACAATTTGGAGAGGAATAAAGCCTCTGAAATTCTTTTGCTTGTATTGATTTGTTTTCAGACTCAAGATCGTTTGAATACAGTTTGCACTGAGTAATTTTATTTTTTTAATTACACAATAGATCCAGTTATGCCTGCTCTGACACAGGGGGAGAAAATAATACACAGGAGGCATCCATAATTGGGCTGCTTGCACTACGAGAGCCCAAGAGGGGAGGTTGGCTGGAGCTGGTAGAAGTATGCCAGTCCCTGAGGGGCTATTATTGCTCAAGAATATAACCCTGCCCCTACAGTGTATCAGAAAGTAAACACTGAAACTATTCAGTGGTCAGGAGTCGTCCAGCAGCCAGTAATAAGCATGCTCCCTCAGCACTCCTTGAGGTTATACCTGCTCCTAGCTTCTGTAGGCATAATGCTTCTTCGATGTTATACCCTCTCTGACTGGATAACCTTGTATGATCCTTAGCTGGGCACATAATTTTTAGTTCAAAGCAATAAAACCTAAGTTGTCAGTGATGCTTTTTAGGAGGCATTAGGATGGACTAATAAGGAATCAGAGGCTAAATTATCTTAGTACAGGTATGTAGTATGTTTAGTCCCAGCACTTACATTTAATTCTGGGACTAAAACACTGTGGGGAATGTTCTAAGCACAAATGGGCAAGACTTCAGGTGGTGATGCTTTTTTTGGTTGTTGGTTGTTGACTGTGATGAGATCCTTGGTTGGAAAGCATAAGTACAAACCATTATGGTTGGTTTATGAAGATGTTCTTGCCAAAATAGAATGTCAGGGGAGCCAAAGCCTCTCACGTAAAGTGCCAAATACACAGGATCATTCCATATAAAATGGAATATATGAGGTTTTGTGGCTGCTCAGCTATTGCTATTCATACATATTGATTTGGGGAATAAGAAACAAACTATTCCTTATTCTAATCACATAAGTGAGGAGACTGCACTTGGAATCGAAACCTTGCAAAACTGCATAACTAATCAATGTGTATGTCAGTTATTGTTACTTTTTGGCCTGAGCAGTTAGCTAGTATTCCAGCCCTTGCTGGGTTGTTTCCATTAGGAGAAGAAATTGATCATGAGAGTCAGGTATTTCTTTGGTGCAATCCTGTTTATTTACAAAGAATGTACAGAAAGGTGTGTTCCCTGAACACAATAAGAACAAACAGGCAGATTCTTTGATCATAATTTCAAAGCCTGTCTCTGGAGCGTGTCCTGTGCCCCAAGAAGCTCTGTCTCTGCTCTCTCTTGGGGCAAACTTTCTGCTACTTCTCTCGCTTTCTCCTGGCTTTCTTGTTGCTTTCTGCTTTACACATACACAGTTACACCCAACCAATACCCAACCCCCTGAATTTTCAATCAGTCCTCTGCACACATGGTTTAGCTTCTGCTCAGGCCTTTCCATGCAGGCCAGTGCTTTGGGAAGTAGCATCTATTGTTTCATCTATTGCTACACAACAGGCATTTAATTGCTCTTTAATTTAGTCTGATAGAAGGGTGTTTACTATACCAATTGACTTTAACCAGGTCTGTGATTGACAGCAGTCATTAACACCTTCCCACGTAACATTATACAAGGACAACAAACATTGTGCATTAAAATCTATGTCTTTATTTTAAAACATCAGGACTGGCTAGTTTCCAGGTATTTTGGGTGAGTTTTCAGAGAGTGCGGTAATTTGCAAGCAGGTAGAGGAGAGGCCAGACCAGGACTGCTATGGAGAGCCAATCCCACCTTTCCAAGGCCAGGAACTTCTCTGCCTGCCTGGGAGCCTTGCCCTGCTGATGAATCTTGTGCCATGCAGCTCTGCCAAGATAGAAGCAATAGGAGATAGGTGGCTCATAGAAATGGCAGGGGCCGGAATTGGGGAAGAAAAGGAAGAGGCCCCACAGCTATACTCTGAAGCCAGCTCATGAAGAATGTAAGATAAGAGGGTGGTTTTGGAGCTTCAGGGGGTGCAAAGAAAAGGCTAGGAAAGGTGTCTTTGAGCAGCTGAGTTGAGGAAGGAAACTGGAGATACACACACTATCTGGGACATAATCATTAAGATTCTAAGGGTTAAATCAGCATGTCTCAACATTGGATGACCCCTCTCCCCCACATCTGGGAGCAGCAGACTTGGGGGTGGGGTAGAGGAGAGATTCAATTTGGCATGAGGAAAGCTTCCCTAGATCCACCCTTCCTTTTTCTATAAGTTTGCTTCTGCTGCTACAGGTAAAATGATGGGCTTTCCTTCCTCCCTCTGTTTCCAATGTGGCTTGCTCTGGTAATAGCGCATACATGCAAGCAACCCCTGCTTCTGTTCCTTGCACCCAGGGGCGACTCTAGGGATTTTGCCGCCCCAAGCATGGCAGGCAGGCTGCCTCTGGCGGTTTGCCTGCGGAGGGTCCACTGGTCTCGTGGGACCAGCGGACCCTCTGCAGGCAAACCACCGGAGGCAACCTGCCTGCTGCCCTTGTGGTGCCGGCAGAGCACCCCCTGCGGCTTGCCGCCCGAAGCACGCGCTTGGCATGCTGGGGCCTGGAACCGCCCCTGTTTGCACCCGTGACTTTGCCTCAAATGTTCGTGGCACCAATGGAGTCTCAAGCAGCCTTCTGATAGGTGGAATGGAATACAGAGAGAGGGGGGGAAATTAGATTTTTTTTAAAATAGAACACCAGCAGTTAAAAATCAGTGTTGTTTTACCTCTCATGAAATGAGAACTTCAGGTACTGTGACAAATGGATAGAACGGGCATTCTAGTAATTTCACATCAGCTTCTTTTAGAACTTGGGTATCCTTTCTGAAATGCTATTTTGTCATTTCTTTTAGAAACATGGCTGCAGCTTTAAGATATGGCCTTTGTTTGGAGCTTAGAAACAGTGAATTTAGTGGGGGAGTCACTGGAACGATGAGGAAGTGCATTAGTATTGCATCAGGAGTGGATCACACAAAAGTACACTTGATTTATTGTTGGGAATTTTTAAATTTAAGCTAAGACTTACCAACCACTGAAATAGATTTTGTATAATTCTTTTTACAAAATGTCCATTCCTGTCTGATGTTTTCTGTACCAAAGTTTCAATCTGGAATTAACTTTTATGTTTCAGTTATCACAGGTTTATAATTCAGTTTCATATTATAAAGCCAGACAGATCCTGAATAACATAGTAAGATCCAGTATAGGATAAAGTGTTCCTAGATAAACTGTAAACAAAAAAGGGTGACATTGAGATTAGCTTAGACAATCTTGTGTGACAGGATAAACTTGTTTCAGTCTGTGCAGTGGGATATGCTCTGTAGCTGAAAATTGTGCAGAGGATCAAAAAGACTGCAAAAAGACTCTTGTACAAGAGACACTCCTACGTTCATTCCACTTGCATTGAGTTTTATCTATGGGAGCTTGGTAACCAAATTTCACCATTACAAGATTTTAAAAGAGATCTCACGGAGGGTAGTTTTTTATTTTAAAAAGCCTGTTAAAGGCTTTTAAAGGAGTGCACAAGTTTGAAGACTATCTGATTACACTGTGTAGCAGTTAGAATACAGAACAGAGGTGGGCAAACTATGGCCCGTGGGACTGTTCTGCCTGGCCCCTGAGCTCCTGGGCTGGGAGGCTAGCCCTCTGCCCCTCCCACGCTGTCCTCCCTTCTCCGCAGCCTGAGCTCACTGTGCCATGGGTGCAATGCTCTGGGCAGCGGGGCTGCGAGCTCCTGGGGTAGTTCTGTGCTGACCCAGTGCTCTGTGCTGCGCGATGCGTGGCTGGCTCCAGCCGGGCGGTGCGACTGTAGCGCTGCCAGCCACCGGTGCTCCAGGCAGCGTGGTAAGGGGGCAGGGAGCAGTGAGGATTGGATAGAGGGCAGGGGAGTTTGGGGGGTGGTCAGGAGCCAGGGGTGTGGATAGCAGTTGGGGCGGTCAGAGGGCGGGGAACAGGGGGTGAATGGGGTTGGGGGTTTCGGGGGTGGTCAGGGAGAAGGGGTGGTTGGATGGGGCAGGGGTCTGGGAGTGAGGGGGCAGTCAGGAAGGAGAGGAAGGGTTGGATCCGGTGGTGTGGGGCAGTCAGGGGTAGGGGTTCCAGGGGCAGTCAGGGAGCAGGGTGGGTGGATGGAGCAGGGGTCCCGGGGGTGAGGGGGGCATCAGCAAGGAGAGGAGAGATTGGATGGGGCAATCAGGGGTGGGGGTTCAGAGGGCAGTCAGGGGACAGGAAGAAGGGGGGTGGATGGGGTAGTCAGGAAGGAGAGAGGTTGGTTGGCTGGGGCAGTGGGGGGAAGTTAGGGGCACGGAGTCCGGGGCTGGTCAGGGGACAGAAAGCAGGAGGAGTAGATGGGGCAGGGATCCTGTGGGGTGGGGGGGAGCGCATCAGGGGGAAAGAAGCAGGGGGGGGTCAGATAGGGGGTGGGGGCTGAGCCATGCCTGGCTGTTTGAGGAGGCACAGCCTCCCCTAACTGGCCCTCCATACAATTTCTGAAACCTGACGCGGCCCTCAGGCCAAAAAGTTTGCCCGCCCCATATGGAACTAAAGTCAGGAAACCTGGATTCCATTTTTAGCTGTCAGTGTTGAACTTTGTGACCTTAGGCAACTCGTTTAAACTTCAGTGCCTCAGTTTCACACCTATAAAATAGGGATCATATTACTTATTACTTTTCTAAAGTATTTTAACATCCTCTATGAAACGTGTTATATACGTGCAAATTACTGTTTTTTACATGGTTTGTTACAGATAAAAAAGAGAAACAGGGTTTTTTTTGAAAGCAGGAATTTATTATATGATTGTTATATTATGAAACAGCTGAGTATTTATATAAAATCTTAACCTTTTGAATATTGTTAAGTGACTTGAAATACTACTACTTGTTTCTTGTGAAGTGAAAGCTTAAACTTTGAATATGATTGTCAGTTGTTATATCTCCCCTAAATATTTTTCATCTTGAACAATCAAGATAATTTTCTTGCTTTTTGTTTGAAAATTGTTATACTTTTGAATAAACCTATTTAACCATGGTTAATGTAGATAACCAAGTTACAAAGACATTTGGCATCATATACAAAATATCATATTTGTTTCTGTCCTTGGGAAAGGATTGCTTTTTTAATAAACCAAAAGCTCAACAAATTTATTGAGGACCACATTTGAATGGTTTAAATATATGAAAGCAGCTCTCCAGCAATCCTTATTGTATGTGAGACTAAATAAGTCATGTAAAGATATTCAAAGTTTCAGAGGTATTCAGAAATGAAACACTTACATTTGTTAGACAAAGCTGTATTTAGTGGAGTGTTCTGAAAAGCTTATATTACAGTAGTAATATATTTGCCTGAGTCTAATGAGGTAGCAGTGACATAACCCAGATCATAGCTCTCAAAGAAGCAGTAAGTATAGATAAAGAATCCAATCTTGCAAGCACTTATGATCAGATGTAGTGCTTACTACTGCAAGTAGTCCTGCCAATTCATGGTAGTGCGTGTTACACTTAGTCTGAAGTGCTTGCAAGTACTAAGAGTATGAAAGCCAGCACTTGTGCCATTTTCCTTGGGACTTTGATTGTCATCAGCAGTTTAAACACCCATTTATACCTGTAATTATGATTGCAGTCAAATTAAGTAAGACTTCAACAGATGATTTGCCAATACTTTTTCAAAGCTATGAGAATAGGATGCCCTCACAAGGACTACTCATTAATGTAGAACATAGTACCTCCAGAAGTTCCAGAAAGGAAACATCCTTCAAGGATCCAAACTATGATTAGTTGGATTTCATCCCACTAATGCAAGGAATGAATGAATTTTGAAATTGTTCTGAAATCCCTTCAGGAATTTAAGACCTCTAAACATTATACAGTCAAGAGGTGTATTATAAATGTGGTTCAGGTCATGTTGTGTGTCTAAAATCTTGTCCTTGAAAATGATGGGAGGGGAAGAAATCATATGTGCTCTGACACTGCCTCTAGCAGCTGATGAGTCTGGATGAAAAAAGATTGCTAGCAGTCCTGAAGAAGGCTGTGGCATGGTTTCATATAGATTGACAGATTTCAAGGTGAGAAGGGACTATTATAATATAATCTGGTCACCTGCATAATGCAAGGCATAGAGCCTCACTTGGTAACTTCCACATCAAGCTCAGACTGTCTTCCTAAAATATGTGCTATAACTCAAACAGACGATCAATCTTGATTTAAAGAATTCAAGAGATGGAGAATCTACCATGTTCCGTGGTAAACTATTCCAGTGGTAAACTATTCCACCCTCACTATTCCGCTTTATTTCTAGTCAATTCGTCTATCTTCTGCTTCTAACTATTTTAATCTCGTTATGCCTTTCACTGCTAGATTAAAGAGTCATCTATTTCCTGAAGAAGCTGTCAGCCATGCCAAATAAACACACTTGGTGGAGGTGATAATATCCTGGTAAAAGGAAAAATTAAGTTATAAGGCAAAATTGTCTTGTCCAAGGTGCTACTCATCTCCTGCATCTGTCTTGTTGACTCAGAGAGCAGAATCACATGAGAGTGCTTTCAGAGAAACTATGCCAGGATAAGAATAGTATGGCATGGCATGAGGTCTAAAAGTTACTTAATAAACTTTCTTCACTTCAGTGACTCTTTGCTGAAGGGTGTTCACACACCTCACCATTGCCTCATATTTCACAGAGGAGACATTTGGAGAAAAAATGTAATTTCTTATCTTGGGCTTTGGAAGCAAGCTCTCATTGCTAAAATGCAGAACCTAATGATCTGATATTCCCACATAGCTGACTCCTGCTTTGGGAACTCAGTGAAAGATCAGGTCTAGTATAGGGTTGTTTGTTTATTTAAAAAATATTAGATATTGAATGTCTCCAGCAAATACATTTGGTGGAACAGTTTGAGTCAAATGGATGAAAATTGCAAAGATCTCCCCTGCTCAAAATGCATTGGTACAAATGTTGTTTAACCCTAAATTCAACCTAAAGGTGTTGATGTAATTGTGTTTACAAACTCATGTTGCCACACAATGTTAAGGTGTAGTACCAGTTTAGCTAATTCTGCTGGGATGGTCACATAGGTGCCAGGAGCTTGCTCTTGCTGTATAACATCTCTTTAAGAGCACTGCTTCTCCATAAAGCCAGCCCCTTCTAGACACCAGAAATCTGAAAACTTCTGGGATGGCACTATAATAAGATGACCTCACAGTACAAATGTCATTCAGTTGTGAGACGGTATATGACTTTGGTTGGGGAAATTAATTCAAGCTGGGAATTCTTTGACTGTAACATCGTTAGTTCTTCATTGCTAAGAAAAGTATTAAGAAAACAAATTGGTTTCACTTTGAATTTCTTGCATGCTTAGGTTAATAAAGTACAAAAGTCATCATAAGAGGTTATTGATAAAGCTAAGTCTGAGACTGTTAAAAATAACATTATTTATGGCACAGCTTGTGGGACGCAAACCTAACAGTCCAATTAACTCATAAACCATGATAGACCCTCCTCCCACCCATGCCCCTTCACTGAAAGGGACTGCAAGGGTTGTAGCATAGGGCCATTCTGCCCTGTGCCACCATAGATATCCCTCTTACACTTGGGGTGTTCCTCCATGGGGAGATCTGTTAGCTTTCCAGTTCCTGTATGCTGGCTCTGCTGGTTTACAGGCCAGGCTGTGGGAATCCCTAGAATTGGGGCCAGAGAGTGACTGGTCTAGCCGGAAAACCCAAAAGCTCCAAATTCCTGGTCTTACCCAGATGCTACGATCTATATTCAAGAGAGGTGGTAAAAAATACATGTCTGAAATCATACATGAAGCACTGTATCTGTAAACTGAGGATAGAGAAAGAGAAAAATAAAACCAAGATAATAAACAGTTATTAAAACTAGCCCCAACAGATTTTCTGACCCTGAAGCTCTAGCAATGATTTGCAGCTCAAGAAAGTAAACAATCAGAGAACACAACATTCTATTTAAAAAGAGAGAGAGAAAGAGATCCCTGTAAGTATTCCCAGATAAAACTATTTCTCTTCAAAACTCCCATTAATAGAAGAAAGGATTAAAATTAAGGGGAAAACGCTTTTATGCAGTTGAGGCTTCCTCCCTTGTACTGAGCATGCTCCAGCTGACTGCCTATAAAGCCAGGTTGTTCTGCCACACCACAGATTAAAGGAAACTTTGAGGAGGGAGTCATTAAATGGAGGACTCCTCTAGCCAGGAGTTTCCAAGAGAATTAGATATTTCCCCTTTTGAAAGGTAAGTTTAGCAACATTATTTCACTCTTTTAACAGTTTCTTCTATTACAGGACTCTGTTATACTTAAGGGAGGATAATAACTTACAAAATTCGCTAATGAAAAATAGTGTGGCTTAAAGTCCCAAGAAAGGAAGCAGCAAGAAAGTTATTGCTGGACAAGACTTGCTAAGCAGTCCTGTTTCAGCATTAAAGGGGGAAAGAAAAATAACTTTCTCTTAAAAGCAAATGATATTGCCTGTAAGTACTAACTACCAAATATGATCCATCTTTTAGACCGTGCTGCTCCCCACACATACAGCTTTCCTTATTTCTTTATTTTGCTGCTTTATTTAATTAGTGCCCATAGACATTGTCATGGGAGTATTGCTTCCACTCAAAGTCTTTGCTTGATCCTGCAGACCTTACTCATGTGGTTAGTCCTTTTGCTCTGATGTCTTCTCTTGAACTTCTGCCCTCTTCTTTCCTGTGAAACTGCCCACTCAGAAGATCACAAAAGTAATCTTCCTTTCCATATCTATGATCTGTTCTCTGCGCTCATTCTCCTTCATCTCTCTAGTGCAATGGTTCCCAAACTGGGGTTTGTGAAATGTTACAAGGTGTTATCAGGGGGGAAATTCCCTAATGGTGGACAGAGCTGTCCCTGGGCAGCATGGGGCCAGCAGCTTCCAAGAGCTAAGGAGATCAAAGCAAGCATATCTATCGCACTGAGGAGAGTTAAACTTCAAGACTCCTTCTAATAAATCAAAAGGGAGGTGGCTATTTTTTGTGTTTTTTAAAATTAGATAGGCAGCTAGTATTGTTTTTAAAATTATGAACAAGTTTAAGCTTTGTTGTAACATGATTTTTGCCTGGACTGCTCAAGACCTGAATGCTTGTGTAGGAGGAACTCTTTGAGTTCGGTTCTTAACTACCTTTATGCTATTTCACATCTGATACTCCTTGATGAAACATAGGAGCCTTGTCTTATAACAGGCTTATTCAAAGAGATACAAGCTACGAAAGTGAAATCTAGGAAGAGTGTTGCCATTTTCACGTAACCCTTCTGCCTGTCAGAGTTGGCAGCAACAAGGGCCGGGTTCAGTGTCCGGGGGTTCCGTTTTAATAATGCAAAACCAGTGACCTGGGGCAATTACATACCACCCCCTGGGCACCTCTATGAGGCAATACTTCCCCTCTCACAAGCATGGAGTCTGAGTGTAGCAAAAGCCTTTTAATAAAGGAGGGAAACAATGCAGCATTATCTTGGGGAAACACCACAAACAGGATTCATAACACAAACCATGAGCAAAAGACCCACCCCCAAGTTAGTTTGGCAATGTCCTTTTCCCCTCAGGGTTCAGCAACCCAACAGTCACCCCACCCACAGTTTCTGACCAGAGTTCAGAAGTTCATCTGCAGAGTTTACCTCCCAGCCTGGGTGGAAGGGGGAAGGGGAGGTATGAGGGGCATCTTACATGCTCCGTTGCTCAGGTTGATGGCCAAGTGCCATGCCTCTCCATGGGGTTCTGCTACAGTCTTCACTTCTCAGCCAGCTGTCCTGCTGGCTGCTCCACTCTGCTCTCCGCCAGCCACCTGGCTCCGTCCGCTCCACCAACTTGTCTTCAGGCTCCCCTCCTACTTAACACAGCACTTAGTGACTTCAGCTAGTAGGAGGGGGGAGCCTCAGTGCAGGTGCACCACTAGCCCAAAGTAGGTCTAATGCTTAGGTATCAGTGATTTCAGTTCTATGGTATGTCACAAGACTTCTAATGGAATAGAATTGGCTCTCTTATTGCACACTGGAAAGAAGATGGGGTGAAAGTGGTGGCTCTCAGTCTACACTACCAGGTACACATACCTGTCCCCCTCCTCTCTCAGTTCACTGGGCTTTGGAACCCATGCCCCTTGCCTAGTGAGTGCTGCAAGGCTGAGGGCGAATCCCTCCATCATAAAATGCCAAGTACGGTTCTACTGTCCTTGATTCACATAACCAGGATAACAACACTTTATTACTCCTGCCCTAATAACAAAGAGACTGGGGATCCCACAGCAGACAAAGTGACCATTTGGGCAGGCAGGCCATTATATTAGGCAGGATGGGTGTGCCCATGCAAATGAGATCAGACGCTGATGTCCTTTTCCACAGCTCACCACCAGATGTAAGGGTAGCGCTCATTCTGACTCTGCTTACATTCATAATGTAATAAAAATACTGTAATGATTAATAATAGTGTAATAAGCATGTCATAAAAACAAATTTTATATTTCCAAGATCACTGCTTTATAATTTATACTCAGGTAAATTAGAAAATCCCTGGAAATATTCATTTTTAGTAGGGGGGTTCACGAGACGACGTTTAGGTGAAAGGGGTTCACAGGTTATTAAGGTTTGGGAACCACTGTTCTAGTGCTTACGAACTTCATGAGTCCCTCTCTCTTTTTTTTTGACTTTTGTAGCTTTTCTTTCTTTTTCTGTTGTTGCTGATGACTCCTTTAACACTGTTTTTTTTTTTTTTAAATCCTTTCCTTCTTCCCTATCCCTATCCCTTTTTGCTGATGTTCCCAGGGGCTGGGTTTTCATTCTTTTACTTTTTTTTTTCTTCTCTACACTAACTCTTGGATGAGTCTATTATAAGCTTTATGCTCTAATGAGACTTAATTCTACTTTTCCACCCTTGACTATGTTCACGACTTTTCTATGTCTTTCTGATATGGGTGTTCTGCTGCTTCCTTAAAGAAAAACATGGCAGAAATTGAACATATCTGTCCTCCACAACTTTCTCCCTGCTTCCTTTCTCCACTTCTGTTGACAACTCTGTCACCTCCATGTCATGCCCCTACACTAGACCTCTCTGTCTGTACAACATTGTAGTTCCTGCACAGCTCTGCTCCTGTCCACGCTTCATTTTCTGTAGCTCCCCATCTTCTTGCCTGCTCTTCTCACATTGTCTCATCCTTTGTCTGCTCATGTTGCTCATCTTCATGACACTTTCCAAGCTTCTCCTTTCATCTAGAATCTCTCTCTCTTTCTTGTATGCCAAGCATCCTTACTTCCTTCTTCAACTTTCTCCTCAAAATCCACCTTTTTTACTTTTCACCGTTTTTTACCATTATGCTTTTTCCTCCTCCCTTTTTACCCTATTTTAGTCTCTACTTAATATCAGAACTTAACATTTGCTTATTGTAGATTTCCCTACAAAAAACTCATCACCTGCAAGTTAAGGTTGCTAGACCCAAAGTGAAACATAAAAAGTTAGTAACTAAATCATTCAACACCCCTGCACTATATTCAGCAGTTTCTGTTCTTACCTCAACTATCTCCTTTCTACCAACCTCAGCCCACATATCTTTACCCTCAAACTCAACTACTAACAGGCATCCTTGTTCACCTTTGTCCATGTTTATTGGTTATGGCATCATGTGTTTTTGATGACTGATACAAAGCTGATGTGTCTCTAATAAAGTACATTACACGTTCTATGTTTGGTTTTCTATTGGTGTGTGGGGGATATGGTGTCCTATTGCAAATAGTGGCTTTAAAATGTTTTTTCTGTAATGTGATCTATGTAGTTGATCTAAGGTTAATAATTTTTATGTGGAAATTGCATCATTGGAGTGTGTGTGTGTGTCTGTCTGTCTGTCTGTCTGTGTGATGGGAGTTAAGGCTTCAGCTGAAGTCAGTAGAAATTGCAAGTGCTCTGAAAATCAGGCTCATGTTGGACACCCAAACTGTTTTCTGTAGCTGTTTTCTGAACAGTTTGGCATGTTAAGGAACCTCCATTAAAGTATATAGGACAATCTGAACATGACCTTGGCTTATGTCTCCCATTAGGATCCTGCTCCTGTATACCTACTGAGCTAGCAAAATGAGTCTCATAAGTTACGAGGAGACTGGTGGCACTTTAAAGACTAACAGATTTATTTGGGCATAAGCTTTTGTGGGTAAAAAACCCTGGGGGAAAGCTTATGCCCAAATAAATCTGTTAGTCTTTAAGGTGCCACCAGACTCCTTGTTGTTTTTGTGGATACAGACTAACATGGCTACCCCTCTGATACTTGATCTCATAAGTTAGTTATGTAATGTTCTAAAAAAAGTAGCCCTCATAACTTTTAAATATGCTGCTTTTTCATTATCACGGAATGTCCCTTAGCTCTTGTATTATGAAAAAGGCGTATAGGAGTCCCCGATAAGCAACTGAAAGCAGTCAGTTGGATTAGAAAAGTGGTGTCAAGCCTGGGGCTTTGAGACTCTAAACAATGGCCCTCAAGGGCAACAGTTAAGAAACTGTGTCATGGATGGTAAATTGAAAATTTGTTTTCTGAGCTGTGCCCTGTGATTTTAAAATTGTTTGCGATGGAGAATCCACTGCTTCCCTGCCAGACTACAGAAAGCTGAGGGATAGGGCTCCCTTAAGGTGTATGCACTATATAAACCTAATCATAGGTTCTTGGGGTCAGACTCATGTAATTATATCAGACTCTCCACTTTAATTTAAAAACAGAAGATAAAGGGAAAGAAAATTGGTAAGTTTCCAGCCCTCATGGCTGGGAAGAAAAACTTGGAAATGTGAACCACGCATGATTGGTGTAGAGATGTAAACTCAGTCTGTAGACAGCCTTGAGAAGTGTACCCCATTCATTCCAATCTCTTCTTAATAAGACCCCAACTGCTCTGGGGAGCCCTGCCAACACCATCCCAACAGAGGACTCTGTCACAGCACAGAAGGGTTGGCCTACCCCTACAGGCAAAAACACCTCAGATTCTGGAGTAAGAAGTGGGAAGGGGCACCCCCGCTGCTTCAGTGGCTCCCAGGGCCAGCTCCAGACCCCAGCGCGCCAAGCTCGCGCTTGGGGCGGCATTTTGCCAGCAGGGCGGCAGGCGGCTCCGGCGGACCTTCTGCAGTCATGCCTGCGGGAGGTCCACCGGAGCCGCGGGACCAGCGGACCTCCCGCAGGCATGACTGCGGATGGTGTGCTGGTCCCGCGGCTCTGGTGGACCTACCGCAGGCATGACTGCGGAGGGTTCGCTGGTCCCGCGGCTCGGGTGGACCTCCCGCAGGATGCTCCACCGGAGCCGCGGGACCAGCGCACCCTCCGCAGGCATGTATGCAAGAGGTCCCCCGGAGCCGCGGGACCGGTGACTGCCAGAGCGCGCCCCGCGGCGTGCCGCCCTGCTTGGGGTGGCGGAATTCCTAGAGCTGCCCCTGGTGGCTCCATCCCTTTAGCAGCTATTCATAGAGTGAGAAAGGGATCCAGTACTGCTGCTGCTGTTCCTGCAGCATGTTGGGCATTCTGCCACATCGGGTGGTTATGAGGAAACCATATGGGGGCACAGATATTTGGGGGAAGGGCTCATCTTGTAGTATCTCAGAGGCCTCAACTTATCTTAATCTGGCTCTCTCCAAGGAGGGCTGGATACATGTTCCACTGGCTCTGCTTAGGCTTAGGGGGAAGCACCTAGCGAAGAATGGTTTCCCCTCTTTTTCTCTGTCTGTCCCTGCCCCCCATCAACCTGATCAGATCAGGAAGGGGGTGGGGAAAAGATAAGGTGAGAACCAACAGCCAGTTATACCTACCTAATTCTCAGCCCCAGTGTGGGATATGGCAGCCAGAGGGCTGCTCTAACTTGCAGTGATTGACTGTGATCCCACAAGGGACTAGAAAGCATTGGGGAATAGTAGCACTGCACTGTGTGGTGACTGTTCAGAGAGGGGACATAGGAGCTCGCTGTGCTGACGCTAAAGACCATTGATGTCTCTTTCCACATTAGGGAAATCCTCAGCATGGGATTTACTGTGGTTTCTGCTCCCTCTGTGCCATCCATATGGTGCAAAGGGAGAAGAACCTTCCCCTAAATATTGTCATCTCTTCCCCTCTTTGCAATAAAGGGGCTGAAAAGGTTGGACGCCATTGATTTAGAAGGAGTCAAAAAGAGGTGGTCACATCTAATGTGGTTGCTGCCTGGGAACCAAGATTAGGCTCCTGAGCTGTGTGTGTTTAGATGAAATTTCTGAGTTTATTGCACCACTTCACAAGTATGAAGCTCCGGGCTGCCCAGAGGGGGAGGGCAAGTGGGGCAATTTGCCCCAGGCCCCCACAAGAGTTTTTCGGGGCCCCTGGAGTGGGGTCCTTCATTCACTCCGGGGGCCCTGGAAAGCTCTCGCGGG
The DNA here is from genome assembly GCF_016161935.1 of Mauremys reevesii. NCBI lineage: Eukaryota > Metazoa > Chordata > Testudines > Geoemydidae > Mauremys > Mauremys reevesii. Next base: position 32,014,438 of record NC_052629.1, on the reverse strand, counting down.
GCCCGGGCCCCCAGAGCTTCTTCCGCTCCGGGTCTTTGGCAGCAATTCGGCGGAGGGGGCCCCCGGCCACTGAAGACCCGAGGCCCCCTGAATCCTCTGGGTGGCCCTGATGAAGCTGCCCCAGGGCCTGTCTTGTGCAGGAGGTAATGTTATCATTAGCTTTAACTGAGCAAGCCTGAGTCCTAGACTGCACTAGATATTAAGTACACCAGTGTTCCCCAACCTTTTTGTGGCCAGTAGCACATTCATGTTTTCAGAAGAGTGTGGCGGGCGCCAACAATTTTTTAAGGCTTATTTTGTATTTGTACATTAAATAATACAAAAATCATCATTTAATATAATATATGAATCCAGACAGAAGCTGTGAGGACAGAGAACACAGGCGCCTAGCCTGCAGCCCCGGAGTTATCTGTCCCCGGCAGGTGCGGCGCTGCGGCTTTTCTCTGGCTTACGCCAAGGCCCCGCACCTGCCAGGGTCCGAGAACACTGGCGCCCACAGCCTGCAGCCCCGGAGTTCTCTGTCCCTGGCAGGCATGGGGCCGCAGCTTGTCTCCCCTGCTGGGCATTAGGTGGGCCCCGCACCTGCTGGGAACAGAGAACACCGTGCTCGCAGCCTGAGTTCTCTGTCCCCATCAGGTGCCGGGTCGCGGCTTCTCTCCCCTGCTGGGCATGAGGTGGGCGCACACAAATGCCCCGGCGGGCACTATGGCACCCGTGGGCACCACGTTGGGGACCACTGAACTACACCATACCCCCTTCTCACCAGCTTCTACCTGTCCACCTTTCTACTTGTATAGTATAAAATGAAGGGGCATCAGCATATTGGAACTAAATGGTTCAGTCCGACACCAATGAAGTCTGTAGTCTAGCTCATGCCTTTGGGTGATGCTGCTGTTACCCATTAGTAATTACACCTGTGGCTACTGGGATCCGATTTTATAGGAGGTGGTTTCAGATGGACTATGGTAACTGGGAGAGGCTGGGTTTTGATTAATATCGTCATGGAAACGGTCTTTTCTCATTTGAATGAGGGAGTGTTAGGTAGAATACGGTAACGGGAACTGAGCGTAAGGAGGTTTTGCATGGTAAAGGAAATCCGAGATTCCCCTCCTAGGGGGAGGATCCTATCTAGGTGGCATCTCTATGATACCGGATATTCCAGGGTTGACCGGGTAGGTCTACGCTGCTTCTCTATGGTGGAACCGCCTTTGGCTGGGGGCTGCCGCTGTTGTGCGCTTGCGTGAGCCGGGCTGCCCCAGGCCACCGTCCGATGCGGTGAGCGGAGCTAGCGGTAGCTGCGGCTCGCGGTGTGAAGAGTAGCGCGCGCCCGCCCCCCCCCCTCGGTCCGCTGCGCCGGGGGGGCTCGTGCGCCCCCAGCTGCGCCACTGGCATCCCGGGGGCTGCGGGGCGGCAAATGGTGGGGCCGGACGATGCCGGAGCTCAGGGCGGCGCAGCCTTGTTTCCCGCGGGCCGGCAGGAGGAGGAGGAGGAGGCGGAGGAGGACGGGGAGCGGGATGGGAGCCGGAGCCGGAGCCTGAGCGGCGGCTCGGGGCAGGAGGAGCTGCTGCTGCAGCGGTACCTGGCCGGGAAGGTCGGCCCCACCGCGCCTGCGGGGCTGGGCTGCAAGTGCTGCCCGGAGAGACCCCCCAACGGGGCCGCCTGTGTCCTGGGCCCCCACGGGAGAATGACCAACGGGGACGCCGGCTTCCTGCTGCCGCCGGAGGAGCCGCCTGCTTGGGCCGTGCGGACCGAGCCGGGGCCCGAGGAGGAGGAGGAGGAAGACGCGAGACTGCCCAATGGGGGCTTCCCTCACTTCCTCCCCGATCCCCAGCCGGAGCCGGGGGGCGGCGCGGGCCGGGCGAGCTCGCCGGCGGGGGCCGCCCTCGAAGAGCCGCTGAGAAGTTGTTGCTTGGGGCCCGATCCGGAGGGGGGCGCGGCGGTTGGTAGCGGAGCTGGGACTGAAAGCCCGTCAGAAGCCGCCGCCGGCGTCCGGACTCCCCGGGACCGCAGCGACGGGGCTGCTGCGTCGGGAGCCCTTTGCCCGGCGCCTCTGGGCTTCACAGACATTAACCTGAATTCCCGCAACACCTACGAAGTGAGCCGCCGGCGAAGCGCCCCGGAGCACCTGCCCCATGGGGGGACACCGGCCACCGCCCCGGCCCCTCCCCAGGACCCGACGGACAAAACCAAGAGAATCGCTATCCCTGGCAGCAGCAGCGGCATCGCCGACTTCATTACAAGGTGAGATTTCCCCCCCTCTCCCCCTGCCCGTGTTACCGGGACGGGAGCGATACTGACCTTCCTAGTTGGGGAGGGGGAAGGAAAGGACACTGCCCCGGTGCCTGGGAGAACAGGGACAGCAGTGAGTCGATGTTGGGTGGAATAAACTTAAAAAATATCGTTAGTCCGTGCAGAGATCCTCCCAAGGTGACCTGATGCTGTGCTGTCCTACCTATTTCACCAAGGCTTCCTGAAACTAGTACTGGGAACTGTGACCTGACCCCCCCACCCCACCCACCCACTCACTCACTCACTCACTCAGCTTTTAAGCATAAAGACTATTTAAATCTCAAGAGCCATTTTCAGTAACATAACGTTAGGAAGAGTCCTGTGGCACCTTATAGAGTAATAGAAGTATTGGAGCATAAGCTTTCATGGGTAAATACCCACTTTGTCAAACGCATTCACCCATGAAAGCTCATGCTCCAATACTTCTGTTAGTCTATAAGGTGCCACAGGACTCTGTCGTTTTTTACAGATCCAGACTAACACAGCTGCTCTACTGATAACATTAGCACTGTTACTAGCAATGGTAGAATTGTGTGCAGAACTTCAGTATCTACTATTCCTGCCAGCCAGAGAGAGGCTGGCTGTGCATTTGGGAGGGAATCTACGAACGCTGGTTCCTCCTGTACACTACAAACATGTCAGTTAAAAGTACCTTGCTGTGGGATGTGGAAAATCCAGACCCCCTGGCAACATAGTTACACTGACCTGGTGGACATAGCTACTGCCTCTGGGGGAGGTGGAGTACCTACATGGATTGGAGAAGCTCTCTCTTTAACATAAGTAGTGTCTTCACTAAGCGCTACAGCAGTCGATGCAATGCTGTAAGTATAGCTGTGCCCTTTAAGACAGTTTTGGAACTCCAGACCATGAGTTTGTTGACTTCAAAACTGAAGACTGCATCACATGTCAAGGTAGTTACAGCAGTAGTGTGATCCATGTTAACTTAATAGCCACAGGTCTCTGGAGAATATTTTGGAATAAAATAAACTTTTCTGGGTTTGAGAATTGCTGTGAAAATACTATGACTATCATCATAGTTTTCTGCTCCTCAGTAACTTTCAATCAGAAAGCTATGGGACTTAATTGAAAATGTGATAAAGAAACAGCAGCTTTTCATTCGTAAGCAGAGCATGGAAAATTGTACAAGCCACCGACTAGCTTCAATTCTAAGCCTGTTTTGAGTAAATTTGAAGGAAAGACCTTTGAAAGGCAGAGCTGTTTAATTCTGGGGTCTCTCCTGTATAATGCAGGGTTAATGTGCCTCAATGGACACAGCCTATCCTGTGATAGATCATGGGTATTTACCTACACTCTCACTCTTCTCTATGTTGTTCTCCTTCCCTGTATTGTCTTAATTCTCTTCCTCCCTCTCCCCGCCCCCTTTATCTTTTTTTCCTCCAAAATCAGTCTCAGGTATAAGTATATACAATATCTCACATCCAGTTAACTAATACAATCTTCTCACGCACAAGGTTTGGAAATCTTACAAGAAATCAGATAGAGTAAACCCACTAGCCGAAGATTGATATGAAAGATGAGTTTCATTCTGCAGAGACAATGCCCAAGTGAGAAGCAGACTTTCCCTTACTGCAGCTGCTGGGGAAGGGGAAGGTGCTTGGATTCCTCCTGGATGCTATCCCTGGATTCTGCTTTGGAGTTATCCTCAAGCTAGTAACTGCCTAATAAATTTGGAGTTTGTCGTCATTTCTAAAGAGCCTCCTGACTGCTTCAAGGATGGATTGAGGGAGGTGTCTACCAGTTTCCTGTGTACTGCAATGGGAGTGTGTGGTGCTTCTGCTCTGTCTCTTCTTTGCTTTTGTGTCATCTTTTTGTTTCCGGTACTCTATGCTCTCCTGCCTCATTTTTTGAGTACGCCAAATTAATAACTCCAGTTCTTGTTGTTTATTGCTTTCCAAAGTAGTAGCCGAGTAACACTGAGTAGTCTTCTGGGAATCAGTGAAGACTGACAAGGCTAAATCCAGGTCTGTGCTACAAACTTTCGCCAGTATACTAATGTTTGGCATGGGGAAGATGACTTTTATTCCTCCCAATGCTTCTTTTCTGGCAAACCATCCTGATGTAGATGCAGTTATATACTGGCTTAAGTGTTTTTGACATTACAGCTTATTTTACTTGGGTAACCTGTGTACTATACTGGCAAAAACATTCTTTTCCTGATACAAGCTGCATCTACTCTAGGAGAGTTTGCTGGTATAGCTATACTGGCAACCCTTTTCTAGTATAGACCTAAGTTTCCATTTTGCTGCAGTTTGGAGAAACCCTACTAAAGGCAGTGGAGTGATTTCTAAAGTGTACTAACTGGTCTGGTCAGACCTTACCACACAGCATCAGGTTTCCTAGTGTGCTTTAACTTAGTGCTCAAACACCACTATGTTAAAGCACATTAGGGACCTTTTAACTTGCACCAGCAGGGTCTGCCTAGACCAGTTAATGTGTTTTTAGAAATCAGACCCCTTGCTGCTCTGTGTAAGACAAGCCCATATGCTCCTTTTGTGTGTTGTAGGTTTATCTTTGCAACTTTAAGGGCTAGAAACCCTTCCCTGCTGCCACCCCCCCTCCTTTTTAAAGCATTTAAATATTGTGGAATTTGATAGTTTTTGTTTTAAGAGGAACAGGTCTGGGACTGTTAAAGTTGCCCTATGAGTGAATCCTCAATAGTGACAATGGGATCTCTTGTGAATCTTCTGAATAGATCATTGTATTACAATGAGCACAAAGTCATAAATGAAGCTGGTACCAAACCTTTAAGTTGCGTACTTGCAAACAATCCCAGTTATGCATGCCTTGATTTCCACTGAAGGTGCTTTTTATAGAAGGGAGAATCACTTCTCTGTTCTTCCCCTGTAGTTTTGTGTTAAAACTCTGACTTTTTCATTTTCTTACTTTATGCCGTCCTCTGTTTTATTTAAAATGAGTCTAAAACATAGCTGCCTTTTGTTTTTTGTTTTTTTGGTAGAAGGCATTTAAATGCAAAAGAGGCAGCTGACTAGACTAATAGGCCAGAAATAAGTGTTTCCTTCAGGCTTTTTGGTAAACATTCAATAAGGAAGGCATGCTAGAACTCAAACTGCCTTGTAAGTGTGATTACTTTCTGTTTGTAAGTTACAGCTGAACAGAACTTTGTGCTTAATCACAGAATCACTTCCTTACTTTCAATAGTCAGAACCTAGACTGTCACAATATTAACTTAAACTGAAACCTTAAATATCAAACCTAATGCCCATATGTGGGAGAAATTTGATGTGATCATTGTTAGTCTTGAAACCAGAGTCCCAATCTCTGCCAAGTACTGTCAGATCTATTTGATATAGTGCTAATTTTTTTCTTGAAAATAAGTTTTCACCATCTTTCTTTCCATTTTCCCCCCAACATGCAGTGTAGTCCTCCTGTAGGACAGCCATAGTAATTGAGGGGTTTGTTAGGGCTGATGATCAGTGAGGCAGGGAAAATTGCATGTCCCCAGAACCACCTGCCTCCACCTTAAATGTGTGTGTCTGATGCTATGGCCAAAGCTTCTTGAAAGCTACGTGCCTTCTCTTAGACCTTGTCTACTCAACAGGCACTGTGCTGCTATGTAGTTACATCTGTATAATCCTGTAGTGTAGTTGCAGCATACAGTGACAGAAGGAGCGTTTCCACTGCTGTAGGAACACCACCTCCCCAAGCAATGGTAGTTAGGTCAATGGAAACACTCTCTTATGTTGACCTAGTTGCATCTGCACTGGGAGTTGAGTTGGCATAACTGCAGTGCTTGGTGTGGATTTTTCCTACCCCTTGGTGACACAGTTATGTCTTTTTAAATTTAAGTGTAGACTGAGCCTTAATGTACATAAATCTGGCAGTAGCTCTTGTGGTACATAATTATAGTCTGAGTCCTGGTCTATGCTTTACATTTAGGTTGACATAGTGAACCCGAAGGTGAAGAATCTGCCCTGAGAGGCTATAGTTTTCTGACCCCCAAGTTGTAGCTAGGTTGATAGAAGAATGTTTCTGTCAACCTAGCTACCATCACTTGGGGAAGTGGTGTTCCTACAGCAATAGGAAAACCCCTTCCGTTAGCGTAGGCTGTGTCTACGCTGTTAGTTATGCCGGCATAGCTATGGCACTGTAGGTATGCTGGTAGAGTTCCCATACTGTAGATGGGCTAGTAGGCTGCTGTCTCAGGCCACAAGTGTGTGTCTTGTCTCATTGCTCAGATCATTTTTGAGCAATGCTAGTGGAACCTCCTGCTCTAGCAGCATGAAGCCTCCCAGAGAGTAAGGAAAACTGAAGAGGAATGAAAACAAATAATGCTTCTGGTTTCCCCCCTTTTCTCTGCCTCTCCCCCCCCCCCCCCCCCCCCAAGTCAAAGAATGAACTGTAAAAGGGCAAGAGAAGGAAACAGATGGAGATCAGGCAGCAGTAACTGTACCAGGGCTCCCGCAAGAAGGTTGGGAACCATTGTCTTTGTGATGGCTTTTCTCGGGTATAGAAGTTTTTAAAAGTTTTACAGTTATATAATATATATATGCAAGAACATGATTTGTTATGCACATAGCTATTATTGCTTTCCCAATAACATTTTTACTACCTCACTTTATAGCCACCTGACAATTGTTGGTAAGATACTTGATTACCATTTTATTCTCAAGTTTACAGCTTAAGAACTGTGAAATGTTTTTTGTCCTGCATCTTTTCATTTTTTCCCTCAATGTTTACATTGTTGCTATTTTGAATAACATGTTTAATGTTAATTTTGTGGAAATAAAATCTAATGGAACATGGTTCAGTTTCTTGTTCCCCAAATTCACCTTAGTGAAGAGTTGTCCTTGCTAGTGTAAACTGAACAGTTTAGTTTTTAATAAACAGTTACATAAAAATAGAACAAGACACGTTGTAGGTATATTATTACTGGAATAAAACAGTCCAGGGGAATCATTGTTGTACTTTCAAAGAAAAAACTTTTAAAGTAGTGTTTCCTAGAGGGGGTAGCAGATAGTGCCAGGCTAATTTGGGTGGGGACACAGGGCAGAGAAGGGGATCACTAGTGGAAAAGTTACCTAAGCCCACGTGTCTTTTACCTCATTGTAAACATGTTCCTCTGGCTCAAGCAGCAGGCTCTACCTCAAAAGCTGATTATCATCACATCTTGCTCCTACTGTTGATCTTAATAAGCAGATGGGGAACTGAAAAGAGGTCAGAAAAATGATCTTCTATATGTAGCTGATCTAAACACTACTGCTAGTTTGTTAATTATGCTTATTTTTTTGGCTTCTGCTCATTCTAGTTCCTTTGCAGCTTCAGCTGTCTGTTTAGAAATTTTTAATGTCACAGTTGCTCGTACGTTTCTCTGCATATCAGATATTGATTTATGAACAACAAAGCCACTTTCATACCATCCTGTCCACTTAAATTATAAATAATTTGCCTGAATTCAAATTGCCTGGAGAATCAAGGTAAAAAGCTGCTGGACTCAAATTTTGTTGCAGTAATCATTGTAGTTAACTTCAAATAACGTTTACCGCCCTACAGTATAGCTTGGCTAAAATTGTGTAAACAAGCCAAAAAGCATGCATATTTTAAAGTTGCAATCAAAAATAATTTGAAGGCTTTTTTTGGCACATGTAATGTACAGTAGACGCAGAACAACAACTTATTCTGCCATTATTTCTTGGCCCTTCTGAGACCTTCTATCTAGTTCTAACAGACTTATGTGAACAAGTTACTAGAATTGCATTAATACATTTACTGCAGCCACTTTGTAGCTCAAAGAAGAAAAACCAACCTGTAATAAATTGAGAAACTACTTCTAAAAATCTAAGTTTCTTTACTTTTTAGGGTTTTTTTTTACTTTGCTTTTGGTGATGTGTTCTCTGTTAGTATTTTGAATTTAATAGTGCCCATTTCAAGTATGTTTTCTTCCCATCTGATCACCAGGTGTTTCTGTCAAATCATTAAACATTAACATAGTTATGCAGTTGCTGTATAGTATCTCCATGTTTGTCTATAGCCAGAACTCTGTTGTACATGTGTGAATGGTGAGGATATTTGATTTATTTTTCTTTTCTGTATTTATTAAATTCATAGTGTTTTTAACCCTAATGTTCCTTGGTATGCATGGTTGAGTTTAAGGTTACCAGTTTGTTGATGGAGTATTGGAATCTGTTGTACTTGTAAGGCTCGTCTGTACCAGGCATACTTGTCACTAAGAGCTTGGTTCAAACTGATAAAACACTATCTACCCATAGGTGCTTGTAATACTTTTCATTAGTTCTAAGTGTTACAACTGTAGTAACCTTGAGGGTTTATCTACACAGTGTTAGTGTGCATTAGCTGTGGTATAAATTCCAGTGTGCTTTACATGTGTTGCTCACTGCCCATGTGAACCCTGCTAGCATTCACAAAAAATTCCATAACAGCACAGAAAGGAAGTTAGTGCATGCCTGCTGAGCCCATATGGGCAGTTGAAGTGCAACATGCTGGTATGCACTAGAAATTACACCCCAGCTGGTGTACACTAATACAGTGTGTTGACAAGCCCTGAGCAGGTCATAACTGGTTCAGTTTTCATGACTTCAGTCTGATGTAGACTAGCAACTTGAGTGCTACAGCCATTTTGGTTCAATTAGTCGTCCAAGTGCAATATCACAATGCTTCTATCTGAGGCAAACCTGCAGCCAAACCAGGGCTGCTAGCTCAGCTGACCTGCCAACAGGGGCTGTTAGGTGCTGAAACTCAAGAGGTGCTTCTCCAACAGACCTGTTGTGAGTCACCACTCAGGCATTCTGCAACAATCCAGCTGCACTAATTTACACTGCGGGCTCTTTGTGAATGGTATCAGTCTTCAGGCATGTGACAGCAGCTTAACTCTCAGTGGAGCCTGGGTCAGATGACCCCCAGGCTCAGGTATTTCCCCAATACAACAGCACTGCTGGCCAGGAACCCTCACATTGCAATGCAGCAGATCAGACTCTAAACTCCCAGCCTGTTCCTGATCTTGTTTCTGCCCCAGCCTTGCCTGAGCCCTGTTCTAGTCTTGTCCTTGCCTTACTCTGACCTTGCTCCAGCTTGCCTCCACTTCCTGACCCCCTTGGACTCTAACCACCTGGCTTTGACCTCCAGGTACAGTACTGTTTTGGCTTGTCTATAGACTCTGATTTTGGTTCTTATCCTCAGTAGGTTCCAGTGCTATCTTCTGCTCAGTCACGACCCTATCTCAGGCTTTGCCCTCTACTCCGACTAGTAGGCCTGACTCTCAGGAGGCAGGGCCTGACACTGTGCATCCTTCAGTGACATCTGAGACTCATTCTACCACCAGTCAACTCTTCCCCTACCAGTTCATCTAGGTTCCAGGCAAGTCTGACAGCAGCTGAGGCTTTGCTTAACTGGTTGGTTGTCTTACTAAATATTGCTTCATTCAGTAAGATCCAAGCATTACGTGCACATCATATGCAAGACATGCTGTTCTGTTGATGGCATTTTTGGTTTTTTTATTTCTTGGGGGAGGGAGGCGGGAGGAACAACAAAAAACACCAACCAATTTAAGGAATTCTATACAAAATCTTCTGTAACTTAAACTTGACCTGAAAGGGGAGGGGAAAAATTGTTTGGCTTCTTGTTGTTTTGTGATGTATAAAGACGACTTCAGTATTTAAGAATTTTGCAATTTCTGTTTCACATTAGAAATACAGGTCTTGTACATCCTAAAAAATGAGCAAGAGAACAAGTGAAACTGATGTTTCAAGAAATGAGAGCTGACCAGTTGAAAGGGAAAATAAATTTTAGGTTTTGGTATACATTAACATCTGTTTCTAATGCTGATGTTCAATGAGAATTTTCCAAAGAGGAGGACTTGGGTGATGAATCTTCAACTCATCATCTGTTAATTAAGGTGTGGTTTCATAATAAAAATCTGAGAGACTCATCCCCCCCTACCCCCCATAAAGTTATTCAGCAAAACCAGGAAGACCATACATGCATGTTTCTGACCTGAAAAATATTAGGAACCTCAAGAAAAATTGTGGAGAGGAAGAGAAGACCGGCAGGATGGTCAGGTCATCTTTATATATCATGAAGAAGAAGAAGAAAAAAGGGCACAAACTCCTTTAAAAGAAATACTTTTTTGCAGTCTGTCTTTAAGGCAGCAAAGTGAAACACTTCAAATGTGGAGAAAACCAAGCTTGTTTTCCACCTGTACCCGATATGGTCCTCGGGAGACAAAAACTCTCACTGCGTTATATCAAACTTGCTTTGCTCCCCCCGTTCCTTGTTCCCTGACTGCTCCAGAGTGCGGGGGATCCCTACCTCCCATATCCACCCTCCCCTGACAGGCACTCACCAGCAGCGGCGGGCGAAGCAGAGTGGGCTGCTCCCAGCCCCCCTGCTAATCCCCCGGGCCACTCTGGGACTGCAGGGCCCCCAAAAGTGCTCTTCCACAGCTCCTGCCCCCCAGACCCTGGGGGGGGGGGGAGCCCCTGACTGCCCATGACACCCTCTACACCTTATCAAAGCCTGGCCCGACACCCTTAACACGCTGCTCAGAGCAGCATGTCAGAGCTTTACCGTGTTGTATGCAAACATGTTCTATCGGGTGCGTTATATCGGGTTAGAGGTGTAATTAAATAGCTACTTGCATAGCTAGCTGCACTGGTTGAATGAAGTACCACAAGCAAACCAAAGGCATGTAATGAAATGTAGTAAATTTACTGTGATAGTTAAAAACCCAAGTAAGCCCAAAATAATCTACTGTGCTCCAGAATGAGGAGCACACATGCAAGATAGGGTACATAGTGAAACCTTTCGTAATGCACTGCACACCATTCCATCTGTGCACTTAATTATGAAGGGGGTCATATGTAAATAACGTGATTATTTAGTTAGATTAGTGCAGGGGTAGGAACCTATGGCACACAAGCTGATTTTCAGTAGCACTCACACTGGCCGGTTCCTAGCCACCGGTCCAGGGCACTCTGCATTTTAATTTAATTTTAAATGAAGCTGCTTAAACATTTTAAAAACCTTATTTACTTTACATACAACAATAGTTTAGTTATATATTATAGACTTATAGAAAGTGACCTTCTAAAAACGTTAAAATGTATTTCTGGCACACGAAACCTTAAATTAGAGTGAATTAATGAAGACTCGGCACGCTACTTCTGAAGTTGCCGACCCCTGGATTAGTGTAAGGAAGACAATGGATTTACTCAGAATTGCCAAAGAGCAAATTTAGGCCTTCAGTCTACAGGTTTAACTGTGTGTAATGGATAAGGCGCAGGTCCATTCATTCTGTATTGACAATAAGAAGTAAATTGTGGCTGCCTCATTGATTGCACCAACCTGTTGATTGACCGAGGCAGGGATTCTCTGGAAATATGATTAAACCTTATCTGTCATTTCCTGACTCTTGCATCTGTAATGTAAATTTAGCTGTCTGTATGGAATGTATTCTGTTATAGCTTTCTCTTCTGGTTATCTGTAATCTCTGAAACTATAAGATTTGACAGCCTTTCAAGAAACAACTGGAAAGATGGCAATTCCCAGTTTTCTTTCTACATGCCCATTTCAAGTAGTACCTCCTTTTCTGAGCAATTTTATAATACACTGGATTCCTTTGATGGAGAACGTGGTGGTTTGGGAAATAAGTGTTGAATTGTATTAATGTGGGCAAGGCTGGAATAGCTTTGTTCTGATAGGTCTAAATTTAAAATCTTGTTTCTGTATAGTGATGGGAAATGTCTGAGTACACAGAGATGAAGTCTCACTTTGCAAACTGAGTAGCAAAAAATATTTGGAAATATGCTGTATACATCTCTATTAGTCATTCTTCCAGTTTGTATATCTTAACTTTTCTACTTAAAATATGTTAAGACCTTTGGAAATCATTATTGTGCTTAGCCTTTCCCCCCCCCCTCCCCCCCTTCCCTTCTGTGTTAAGCATCTTGTTATGAACCACAGCTCTACTAGTTTGGTAATACAAAGAATAAGACTTTCCTTATTCTGTTTTCTGTTTTTAAAATTAAAGCTAGTAACTAAATCATGAACCAGAAACTTACCTTTTGTAAAGTTTTCTGATTACATTGAGTCCAGTGAAAATAAACATGGATTGGACATCATGTTCTGCGTTGGTCTTAAAGCACACTGATTTTTCAAATGTCTTATCTTAGTATGTTACACGTAGGTCAGTGTTGACTGTATAACTTTTTTAATGGCTATTATTATAAAAATTGAAGTCAGTTACTTATTCCTAGATTTAAAGTATATTTAGGCTAGTAAAATACACAATTATGTAATTCCCAATGCTTGTCCCTTTGTGTATGAGACTTCAGTGCACAGAATCTGCATAGAGTTACAGAATCCTAGAAAAGTAGGGCTGGAAGGGACCTCGGGAAGTAATCTAGTCCTGCCCCTGTTCTGAGGCAGGACCAAGTAAACCTAGATAATACCTGACAGGTGTTTCTTCAGCCTGTTCTGAAAAAAACTGCAATGATGGGAATTCCACAGCCTTTTCTTGAAAGCCTATTCCAGAGTTTAACTGCCCATATAATTAGAAACCTTTTCCTAACCTCTAAACTAAATCTCCCTTGCTTCAGACTAAGCTGAGTATTTCTTGTCCTACCATCAGTGGACATGGAGAACATGATCTCCCCTCTCACCACTTACTCATCTTTTCTCAAGACTAAACATGCCCAGTTTTTTAACCATTCCTCATAGGTCAGGTTTTCTAAATCTTTTAGAAATCATTTTTGTTGCTCTTCTCTGGACTCCCTCCAATTTAGCCAGATCTTTCTTAAGGTATGGTGCCCAGAACTGGATATATTAATATATCCCCTCATGCACTCTTTGATCCTGCGCATAATTAGTAATTTGAGAAAGTATATGGGGTTGAACATGTATAAGCAACAAAATTAACTCTTGGATTATGCCACATCATGCAGATCTGCAATACTTGACAGGCAATGACATTCCGATCCCTGATCCCAAGATTGATTTCTGCACAAAATACAATCCAAGGACACACCTTCTGCCACTGTGTGAATGCTTACAAAATTGATTCATAACTTTAAAAAAATTTTTTTTTAAGACATTGAATCCTTTATCAACCTGGAAGGCTAGTGAATGCTTATCTGGAAGATCTTATTTCTTTTTAGTGATTCATTATTTATAGATTGTGTTGTTACATTTGGTATACTTATAAATTGTTGCTTTTACTTTTACTCTATTTTTTCCTATATCCCATTATCCTAATACATCCTTGTTGTCTCACACACAAAGTAATAGAATTTGTTCTTAACATGCTGTATTTTTTTTTTCATTTTAAACTGCTATGTTGCTCCCAATAATAAATTAACTCTTTGTATTGGGCTCTAAAAGTCTTGAGGACATGAAGGAAAATGAGAGCGAAATTGCAGGCCTGCATGATCTGAAGTTGTCTTGTTGGGTGGGTGGGGGTGGAAGTAAGTGTGTGTGTGTGTGTGTGTGTGTGTGTTACATGGAAGACACAGTTGAAGTGTACTCTACTTCATTTTGAAAATCAAGTATCTGAGGGGTAGCCATGTTAGTCTGGATCTGTAAAAGCAGCAAAGAGTCTTGTGGCACCTTATAGACTAACAGACGTTTTGGAGCATGGGCTTTCGTGGGTGATGCATCCGACGTCTGTTAGTCTATAAGGTGCCACAAGACTCTTTGCTGCTTTTTCATTTTGAAAATGTAACTTAAGGACCCAAATGATTCAAAACTTGGAACTTACTTTGCCTGGAAGTAGTATGTTATTAGGGGAAACTCCTATCCCTTAAGCCACAGTCTGACTCTGCATGTCCTGGAAACATTGGCAACTGAGTTTGTGAATGACTGACTACTGCAAGCTAGGCAAGAACATAAATCTGCATAAAACAGGGCATGCTTTAGTCTTGATAAATGGTTCCTTATCTGACTCAAGTTGTATTTTTATCTTGTACGTTTGAGACACAGTTTTTGCTAGTAAAAATATACAGTTCATGCATTTTACAAAATAATATACAAACACAAAATACAATGGATATAAAAATACAAAATGGTATAATTAGATAGTATCCTCATCTGTTTGAGTTATGGTACTTACAAGATGAGGATTGCTCTAATCTTAACTGCAGTTGAATTTCTGTCACATATAATGTATTAACTTTTTGTGTGTAAGCATGAAAAATTAGTGGTCCATAGTTGTTCAGATAAGGAAAATTGACTGCTCTTGTAGTGATTCTTGTTGTGTTGAACACATAGATGCATTAAAAATAAGTATAGCTAGAGCAGCACTGCAAAGCAGTGATCCATTTCAAAGTTTTATTTTAATTTTAAAATGACTCTGAACATGCAGAAAGCTATACCATGCTAATGTGATTTCCTTCAGTGCAGAACCAAAAGAAGGTTGAGAGGAGATATGATTGCTCTTTTTAAATATATCAGAGGGATAAATACCAGGGAGGGAGAGGAATTATTTCAGCTCAGTACTAATGTGGACATGAGAACAAATGGATATAAATTGGCAGTCGGGAAGTTTAGGCTTGAAATTAGACGAAGGTTTCTAACCATCAGGGGAGTGAAATTCTGGAACAGCCTACCGAGGGAAACAGTGGGGGCGAAGGACCTCTCTGGCTTTAAGATTAAGCTTGATAAGTTTATGGAGGGAATGGTTTGATAGGATAACGTGATTTAGTCAATAGGTCAATAACGTGCCGCCACTGGTAATTAGTACTGAGGGTCAATGTTGGGATATTGAAAGTCTTTTTCCCGTGTGGCTGGAGAGTCTTGCCCGCATGCTCGGGGTTCAGCTGATCGCCATATTTGGGGTCGGGAAGGAATTTTCCTCCAGGGTAGATTGGCAGTGGCCCTGGAGGTTTTTCGCCTTCCTCCGCAGCATGGGTCAGGGGTCGCTTGCTGGAGGACTATCTGCTACTTGAAGTCTTGAAGTCCCCAAATCCTGATTTAAACAGCTGAGTCAAGGGAGAGAATTATTTCAGGAGTGGGTGGGTCAGCTTTTGTGGCCTGCATTTTGCGGGAGGTCAGACTAGATGATCATAATGGTCCCTTCTGATCTTAAGTTCTATGATTCTATGGCTCAGTCAGTTAGGAACTTTACAAGCTTATTTTTAAAATGAACCATGAGAACTTCCTCATTTAAGATCCAAGGCACACACTTTAGAAGTGGAGCAACCTAAATGATCATGATTCAAATAATTTTCTTTAAATCATTGATGTAAACCAAGTTGAAGCTTTCTAAAACTTGTTTCAAAACTTGATGCTTTAGATTAAAATTAGGGCTGTTGATTAATCACAGTTAACTCACGATTAACTCTAAAACTACGATTAATCATTAATTTTTTAAATCACAATTATTTTTATCGCACTGTTAAACAAAAGAATACCAACTGAAATTTATTAAATATTTATGGATGGTTTTCTACTATATTGATTTCAATTACAGTACAAAATACGAAGTGTACAGTGCTTAGTTTATATTTTTTATTACAAATATTTCTGCTGTAAAAATGATAAAAGAAATAGTATTTTTCAATTCACCTCATACAAGTACTGTAGTGAAATCTCTTTATCGTGAAATTTAGAAGAAAAAAATACATTTGTATGTAACCTAACTGAACTAAAAAACAAAATAGTTTAGCATAACTGGCACGTAAATACCTTGCAATGCTGGCTACAAAAGTCCTATGTGAACGTCTGTTCTCACTTTCTGGTGACTTTGTAAATAAGAAGTGGGCAGCATTATCTCCCATAAATGTAAACAAACCTGTTTTGTCTTAGCGATTGGCTGAACAAGAAATAGGACAAAGTGAACTTGTAGGCTCTAAAGTTTTATATTGTTGATTTTGATTGCAGTAATTTTTATACATAATTCTACATTTGTAAGTTCAACTTTCATGATAGAGACTGTACTACAGTACTTAGGTGAATTGCAAAATACTATTTTTCTCATTTTTTACAGTGCAAATATTTGTAATAAAACAAATATAAAGTGAGCATTGTACACTTTGTATTCTGTATTGTAATTTAAATCAATATATTTGAAAATGTAGAAAACATCCAAAAATACTTAAATAAATGGTATTGTATTGTTTCAGTGCAATTAATCGTGATTAATTTTTTTAATCTCTTGGCAGCCCTAATTGAAACATATAATGAACTAAATTATAATTGCCTTTTTAAAATGCTGCTACTAGTAGGATATCTTATTGGAATTTACAAAGCTGCTATTAGCAAAAACCGAATATGTGACAATTAAGGTCCTGTTCCTTCATACACATATGCAGGTACGTAATTATGAATGAGAGTAAATAGGACCATTCATCTGAGTAAAGTTACTCATGCACAAAGTGTTAGGAGCATAAATAATAAAAATACAATTTTAGCCAAACTTTTCTTTTTATAACACAAATATTTTTTTGTTCAAAATTGCTTCATTGTTAATAGCAAAATTTTTAGACTTTAAATACGCTAAAAGTTGTTGTGAATTTCTTCATTGACTATTTTTGCTCCCAAGTGATGTGAATACAGGTGCCATTGATCTCAAGCCGCAGACCATAATGGAATATAGCTCAACCAAAGCCACAAGTCACAAAAACAGAATTGAAGTTCAACATACTGGAAATTGGTGTTGGTTGCAAATATAGTTTAGGTTATTTACTTACTAGTTTTGTGTTTGAATTTTGTGGTGTTCCCACAGAAATGATGTTAATGAAGGTCTTTACAACTGTTTCAGCAGATGAGCATTTCAAGTATGAAGTCTCTTAGAAAAGTCTCTAAAATTTGAAATTCTAACTATTGGGAAAGTAAGTAAAGAAACCAGTACAAAATGTCCACTTTCCCAATTTAAGATTATAAAATGGGAAGAAAGCAAACAACTAATAAGTAAATTTGACTTAATTTAAATCATGATGTAAAATTTTTAAATTGCAGCAGTTCGGTGCACACCACTATATATGCCCCGGCAGTCTAAACTGTGGGGCAGTGTAGATAGGCCCTAAACTATGTTGATTGTGCTGACTTAGTGTTGCATTAACAATGCTGTTTCATTTTTGTGTTTTATTGCCTTTTTTTTTTTTAAACTGTGTTAAATGTGTGAGTCTCTACTACCCTGGGCAGCTCACATCATAGTGAGGTAACTTTGAGTGAAGCAAGGAGTGTTGCTGATGACACTTTTGCTTAAAGACATTTTTTTTGGCAGTCTACATTATGCTGGCATTAACTTCACAATGGAAATTCTGGAAACTTTTTTCTAATTTTTACAATTTAATGAAGACTGTCACAAACACGGAGACCTTCTAAAATTACAGGATTGGCTTGGCTATTCTTTTCAAACATGAATTTCTTTTCTGTTCCTGATGCTAAGCCTGTGCAGATTTTGGTGGTCTTAATATTTGCTATGTTTCAATGAAACCTCTACCGTTTCTGTTTGTGCAAATTCTAGTGGGAGTACTTGCCACTTCACAATCCCTTGATCAGGCAAGACAAGCGTGTAGAGCAGTGTTTCCCAAACTCGGGACGCCGCTTGTTTAGGGAAAGCCCCTGGCGGGCCAGGCCGGTTTGTTTACCTGCCACGTCCACAGGTCTGGCCGATCGCGGCTCCCACTGGCCATGGTTCGCTTCTTCAGGCCAATGGGAGCTGAGGGACATACTGGCTGCTGCTTCCAGCAGCCCCCATTGGCCTGGAGCAGTGAACCACAGCTAGTGGGAGCCGCGATTGGCCGGACCTGTGGACGCGGCAGGTAAACAAACCGTCCCAGCCCGCCAGGGGCTTTCCCTAAACAAGCGGCGTCCCAAGTTTGGGAAACACTGGTGTAGAGACATCAGTGAATTGGTTTCACTGTGCTCTACTGAAAAACTTCAAACATCATTCATTTGTATTACAGTAGTACCTAGGATGTGCTTATTGGGCATATGATAAGTGAGTGAGGTTTTTTCCAGTCACAGCTTTATTTTTTAATTTCCCAATCTGAGCTGTGTGTAGCCCTGATTTATTTTATTCATTTATTTATGGATGATTGCTAGAAAGAAGTTGGAATAAATCACAATGGGAGAAGAATGTACAAGTTTCCCCGTAGCACATATACTCTCTAATTGCAGAGATTTTTTTCCAAAAGAAATTTATCTACGGAGAGATTCACATTCCTAGCTTAACAATTGTGTATGTTTCAGAAAATCGGAATGTGAAAATGGGTGCTGAAATCGGAACTGCTTTGTAACATTAATTATATTGGATATCACTGCACATCTATATTTTGTATCTTATTTAGTAATATGAGGCTACTTTTTTTTATTTTTGTCTTTTTTGTACTCCTCCTTAGCAATTTGTCTGTTTCTTTCTTGTAGGCTTCCTTTTTGATATTCAGGTCATTAAAGAGCTCCTGATGGAGCCGTAGTTGGGCTCTTACTATTCTTCTGATCTTTCCTTCATATTGGGATTGCCTGCAGTTGTTGTGCCTTAAATATTGCCTCCTTAAGAAACTGCCAGGTCTGCTGAACACCTTTTTTCCTTTAGATTGCCCTTCCATGGGACCTTATCCCTATCAGTTCTGAGTTTGTCTGCTTTTTTTGAAACCCATTGTCTTTATTCTGTTGCTTACACTCCTTCCATTTTATGATCACCCAAGTTGCCTTCAGTTTCCTTACCAATTTCTCCCTCTTAGGTAGAAACTAGTTGAAAATGACTGTCTCCACTTTCAGAAATAAAAAGTTGTCCCTTATACATTCCAAAAAACTTATTAGAAATTTTGTGTTTTTCCACATTAGTTTTCCAGCAGATGTCTGGGTAGTTAGTCCCACATTACTTCTAGGTCTGGTGTTTTGGATGTATCTTTTATTTGTTCTAGAAATGCCTCATCCACCTCTTCTTCTTGATACGGTGGGCTATAGAAGACCTTACCATGACATCACTCCTGTTCCCCCGCCCCACCCCCGACTCTTTATCTTTACCCATAGATATTCAGCTGGTCTGCCAATCACCTCCTTGTGGATCTCAGAACAAGTGTATATTCTTGATGTATAATGCAGGACCACCTCCCTTTTTACCCTGCCTGCCCATCCTGAACAAGCTATATTCCCCCATACATGAGAGCGCTGAGTTGTTACAGGCTGAAATTTAATACTTTGGTAGGGTGACCAGATAGCAAGTGTGAAAAATCGGGACATGGGGTGGGGGGTAATAGGTGCCTATATAAGAGAGAGCCCCAAAAATTGGGGCAGTCCCTATAAAATCAGGACATCTGGTCACCCTAATACTCGGAGACAAGCTCCACCACAAATATTCTGAAATTAAAACTTTTTGGTATGTGATGTTCTATATCACAACATATCTTTTTAGAAATGTTGTCCTGGGTTTATTGTTAATCAGTGGAATGATGTATATTATAGTACCAATGTCTCTAGTATTTTGGACAAGGAAAACTTTTTTTAAATCACTATCCAGCTCATTTATTTACCAAAAAGACTTAAATTCACCATCCTTGGCTCAATGATTTAAATATTATTTTTTTTAAACATACTATCACCGCAAAGTCATAAGCTAGATGCACAATATTCTGAACGCCTAGAAAATAGGTGAGTCTTCCAATATCCTGCAGATGCTCTGATATTTAATGCTATAGCCATTTATTCCTGTTTTACAACTGTAAAACACTAAACATTAAAAAGAAAACTATCCAGCGGTGTATCATCTCAAAAATAATTATTGAAAACAATTGGACATTTATTTCAATTGCACGTGACAATTCTTATTTTATACATTAGTTACATTTTTTTTAAAGAACAAGAGAAAATAAAGGTAGTATACAAACAAGTATTTGTCTCAATTTTAGGTTTTGTTTTAGCCCAATACATCTTTGCAGAGACTTAATGTTCAGCAGAGCAAACTTTAGTATTGTAAGATGCCTGTAATTTAAAAGTATTTTCTTTTTTTCCCCCTCCTGCTCTGTCCCCCCCCCCCCCCCCAGAAACTTTTTCACCAAAAGGACAAAGGAACTCAAACCTGGTCTCCACAGTGCTCCTGGCTGGAAGTTATTTGGAAAAGTCCCTCCTAGAGAAAACTTTCAGAAAGATTCCAAAATAATTCAGCAGGTGAGTAACCATCTCACATAGTTTTAGGTATGAAACTTCAGTAATTTCTTCTTTTGGTTCTTTTAAGAATGAGTTGGATTTTTAGTTGATGTCCCCATCATGGCACCCAGCTTGACAGTCAGAAGAACCTTTTTTAGTTTTGCCTTTTATTGAAAGAAAACTAGTTACGTTTTTCCTTGTTTCTCAAGTAACTTTCCAAGCAGAGAATGGATACCTCAGCTCACTCAGTGGAACTTAATTCAACAAACAAAGTTGTCTTCCATACTTCGGAGAGCAGTAGAAAAAATGTATGAAAACAATTCATATGCATCCAGTTGTTTTAACAGTACTAAAATATATTCTGATTTAAAAATAATGGTCTTTCAGTAGTTACAAACTTTCCTCACATTCTGAATGACTTGTAAGCAAATTTAATTTGTATTATAAGATTGTGGGAGAGAGCTTGGTGACTGGATATATTAAGACAAAACATGGTATACAACTCCAAATCAGGTTAGAATGTCCACTCAGGCCTGGTCTTCATGAGGAGAAAAGGTGTGGGTTTTATTTTATCATGTTAGCTAATATATGGTAAAATCCTAATGTGGAAAAGACCGTTTGTGGTTTTACAAATACCCTAGTGGTTTACCTCAACCCGTTAACACCTGTGGGAACCCACAAACTGCCTTGTTACTAGAATCTTAACTGTTAGTGAACACATTATTAAAAACAAATGTTAGTTTTTTTCCCCCTAGTGTGGCTACACGCTCATTGTCTACAGATAATGCACAGATCGGTTAGATTCAGTCCTAGGTGAAGTTGGCTTCTTGTGGGGTTCAGGGTACTCAATGTGAAAAGTCTGCCCAGAGAGGAGTCTGTAGTGGTCAAAGCATCTGGAAATTCTGTGGCAAGAGACGAGACACTGGCAAAGCAGAACTGGCCAGTACAGCGCTAGTGTTACCTTTTTTGGGGTGTATGTGAAGGGGTGTGACCAGGCTGGTCAGGTGATGTACTGTTTCTTTGAAGCCCCAATTGAGATTTTTAAAGCTGCTGATCCTCAGTGGAAATCCCACTAAGGGAGGCAATGAGAAAATTGTCCTCCTTGAGGGGTAAAAATATCTCTCTGGGACATGGATTCTGTTGGCTTGTGATGTGCATTTGGCAGCTAGTGTACCAGCTTGGAAGAATCAAGCTGAGAAAAATTAAGGTAAAAAAATTAATCTCCCAGTCAATGTATTTGTATGTTCTTGGCTGAATCAAATATTGAGAGAACATTCTGTAAGAGTGTTTCTTTTGTCAGTGTCTTTCTCTTCTATCCTCTCACCTCTAGCGTGATGTTTGCCCCCTCCCCCCAACTCCCAGTCTGTACTTGTAAGTTCCTTAGATTTCAGTATCAATAAAGACAACTTTCTAGCAGCGGTGGAAGCGGAGCAGCCCGGCCCCAGCCCGCTCCACTCTGCCAGCTCCCAGCCGCACCGCTCTGCTTCACGTTGCAGGTGAGTACAGGGGGCGTCCTTTCTCCAACCTCCCCGCACTCACCTGCAGCAGGAAGCAGAGTGCCGCAGCTGGGACGTGGCAGAGTGGAGTGGGCTGGGGCTGCCTTGCTCCGCTTCCCACCGCTGGTGAGTGCGGAGGGCGTCTTTTCCCCCAACCTCCCCACACTCACCAGCGGTGGGAAGCGGAGCAAGGCAGCCAGCCATTCCCCAGGACCTTTCCCCAGCTGCCCCCCAGTGACACAGCTGGGGCTGGGGCAAGGAAAGCGGAGCAGGCTGGGGCTGCGTCACTCCATTTCCCACCGCAGGTGAGTGCGGGGGGGCATCCTTTCCCCAACCTCTCCGCACTCTCTGACGGTGGGAAGTGGAGTGCAATGGCTGGGAGCTGGCAGGGTGGAGCGGACTAGGGCTAGGCTGCTCTGCTTCCCTCCGCTGCCGGTGAGTGCCTGTCAGGGGGCAGGGAGGGGTGGATAGGGGTTGGAGCAGTCAGGAGACGGGGGTTGGGTAGGGGGTGGGATCCTGGGGGCGATTAGGGATAGGGGTCTCTGGAGGGGGCGGACAGGGAACAAGGAACTGTGCGGGGGGGGGCCAAAGCAAGTTTGATATAATGCTGTCTCACCTATAACACGGTGAGATTTTTTTTTTTTGTCTCTGAGGGCCGCGTTATATTGGGGTAGAGGTGTATAATGTTTTATATGCCAACACAACTTTACCTGCCCCACCTTTAATTTTTCTGAAGTAGGCCCCTGCCTATTACCTTTTATAAAAGGGTATAACTCACTCAAGCACAGTTTATAAAATACAGTTCTGCATAGAATAAATGCATGGAAATGTGGAATCTGTTTGTTTTTAATTATAAATGACTGGTATCCTAGCTTTATACATGTAAAGGTAGTTTTTTTTTTTTGTAGTAAAACCAGAAATAACCTTTTTTTTTTTTTTAAAGTTTTATGTCCCATCCTTCTTTAACATTTTTTTCCTTTTGTCACAGCCACACCTCTACTTGACAAATTTAATTTGTCATTTTAGTTGCTGTTTTTTGGTGACCCAGTCATACACTGTGATTTATAAAATATTTTTGTTTGCATTTTCCCTTCTAGTCCTGAATATAACTTCATTTTAGTCTCCTTGAAAAAGTTTAGTTACCAAACAGACACTGCCCTCAGTTAAACTATGCTGTTTGTTTTACATGGGTGAATAATCACATTAGAACTTCTATATATTCCCTGGAATTCTTACTTCAGACTGGGTGGAGAGTTAATGAGATTTTTATTAAACGTTTTTGATTCTTTGATGCTCCAGTTAATTGAATAAAAACAGTTTTATTCAACTCCAGGATTATGCAAGATAAATAATTTTTCTTTGTATACAAGACTTCCATATTAAAAAAAGGCAACTACAGATTCCTCATTTAATTCACTCATTCATTAAAAATTGTAAGAGTCTCTAAAAAGAAATCTTGTGGCTTTCCTACAGGCAGACTTTTAGTTTGACCTCCTCAGTGGATATCTTGGTAGAAATAAAATCCATTCCTATATCTCTTTTTGGTCTAAGTCCAGAAGCTTGTGTTTTCTGAAGGCATTTGGGTTCTAGGGAGAGATGACCAAAAGATTAATTCAAAGGTGATCAATTGTGCTGCTTCTATCAATTATAATGCCTTATTGTCTTATGTTCATCACTGTATGTTTTTAGCGTACTATTCCTCTGCTAGTACATAATAATGCCACTGCTTTATTAAAGTGAATAATCAGTAGTAATACAATATTAATGTTCGAAAATACTAGACACATGAGTGTGTCCCTGCAGTTCAAAGGCAGTATGGTGTGCCAAACTAGTGAATTTGAGTTCCTTTTTCTTGTGCTGGTGGAGGCAATAACCAGAGGCCTTCTTTATGCTACAAGCGCACAGCTAAGGCTCTGCAGCTGTGTTGCTGTAATGTAGATACTTCCCACGTTCATGGATGGGGTTTTCTCATTAATGCAAGTAATCCACCTCTCTGAGAGGTAGTAGTTAGGTCAGTGGAAGAATTCTTCTATTGACTTAGCTGCTTGTACAGTCGGGGTTTGGTTGCCATAACTGCATTGCATTTGATGTGAAATTTTTCACAGCCCTGAATGATATAGCTAGGTTGCTATAAGTAATGATATAGCTAATTTCTAGGTGTAGTCCAGACCTGAGGGAAGAGCTCCCCCCCCCCCCTTTCTGTGACTTTTTCTCTCTGGCTTCCCTCTTTTTTTCCTCTGCTAACAGTTGCAATTGACAGGCTTGACAAGCTCTGGAGGGAGCTATGTTCTGTCATCCTTTCCCCTTTTTAAAAGATTTTCTGCAGTAGGAGCCCTTTGTGAAGCAGCGAAGTGAAAAATGGGAAGGTTTTTCTGGAGCTTGAAGAACTCCTAGATGGGAAATACCAGTCATAGAATCCTGTAGTGTTTTGCTGTGGGCTGAAAAATATGGCTCGGGAAGGAGCAAGCAAGGCTGCAAAAAAAAAAGTCACTTGTGCTGAAATCGCAACAGTGTTTAATCAGGACTTGCTGGGATAAATGATAAACCAAACTCTATTTTAAGATGTCACTTCCTTAGATTAAACAATAAAAGTTTTATGTTAAAAGATGTGCATCTTCAAATGTAGTTTTTCCTTTTAATTTGAATGTTAATGGTGGCTTCCTTAATTGTGAAAAGTGTTCTCTAAAAGTATCTGCTGATTAACATTCTTGGCTCTCGGCCTCCAATAAATACTGTATGCTAAGAATCCAGAGGTTTCTGGTCGGTCTATCTTCGGAATAGAGGTGGTGTACTAGACAGTTTCCAGTCATCAGTTCCTCTTTCCTTGAAGTGAAGGAACTTGCTCTTGGGACAAATCGTAGTCCATCAGATCAGCAAATTTACTTCCTTCTTCTAAACCCCCCCCCCCCATCCCGCCCCCAGTGAATATCTGCTTAATTTTTGTTACTTATAGAAGTCTCATTTTGAATGTAACTTTAAATTGATGAATGCATCCTCTTTTCTGTATATGTAGATATTGTATAGTATTTAGGTAATATCTTAGATAAGACAACACAACCATCTATCTTCAGTGTTTTAATGGCTTCAGATTATTGTTCGAGTGCACTGTCAGCATTCCAGCCACAGCATGAGACTTTACAAGATGAGAACACATTTGGCTGATCTGAATTATGGGAGTCAGAACTGGACCTGAGATTCCAAACTTGAGCCATTTCCTCAGTATGTGCCTTGAAAATCCACATGGATAGTGGAACCTTTTTCCAGAAGTGGTGGTACTCCCTCTAAGCAAGCAGCTTCTGTGAAAACTCAGTCCTGTCTCTTGGAAAATTTTGGTCCGCTTTGTTAATCCAGCAAAGATTCTAATGGATGAAGGTGCATTTTACTAAAGATAAATTAAAATGTCGCCTCTAGTACCTGGTCTAAATTGTGTTGCCCACAATAATAGTCTGTCAAACTTAATGATAACACAAAGTAGAGAACTGCGGGGGGAACATACGGAAGTGTGTGGACTCTGAGGTGAGGTTTGTGTGCTAAAGCCCTTCTTTATTTGCTGCTGTTCTTAGTTTGGTTACATGTATTAGTAGTTCCAAACCAGTTCTAAGGTAAGATCCCTGCCAGCACCTCCGCCCCCCCCATAGATCAGCTGTTTTGTGGCATGCAGGAGGTGCTGAGAGGGAGGGGGGGGAATGGGGACGGGGTGCGCTGGGGTGAGAGGGCGGAACTGAGCAGGAAGAGGTGGGGCAGGGGTTGGGCCTTGGGAGAAGAGGTGGAGTGGGTGTGGGGCCTGGAGCTGAGAGGGAGTTGAGCACCCCCAGGGAAAGTTGGAAGCCAATGCCTGTGAGAACACCTTTGGACCACTTACACAAAATGCTTTTGGCCATGTATTACTACTTGTTTGAAAAGTCCAATGAGAGTTCACTAAATATGCCTTCCCAAAGTGTTCAACAGTGGCGTTGTCTTGGCTGAGGCAGGCCACCAGAGAGAGCATGCTTACATCAGTCTTTGTGTCGTTGGTAGGAAGTCTTACCAATCCAAGGCCAGGTCATCACTACAGATCTATATCGGTATAACTAAATCACTTAGGGGTGCAAAAAATCCACATCCTTCAGCGATGTAGTTATACTAGCCTAACCCCCAATGTAGACGGTGCCATGTTGACAGGAGAGCTTCTGTCGACATAGCTACCACCTCTTGGGGAGGTGGAGTTACTACACTGACAGGAGAAGCTCTCCTATTGGTGTAGGAGCATCTTCACTTAAGTGCTACAGCGATGCAGCTGCATTGTTGCAGAATTTTAAGTGTTGACCTGCCCTTAAAACCATGGCCTCCCATAGCTGGGTGCTAATCTAATCATCTCCAAAATTGAGTTCATGTGGCTTTCATGGATTCCAAAGAAACAGTGGGGATGGGGAGGGGTTTGTAAGACATGAATGAATTGTATGGTCTTTAGGAAAAATCCAATCACAATCCTAGTAATTGGTTTATCTGTTTACATAACAAAAACCACTTTTGCCAAGAGAGATTAAATATACTAATTCATAAATGAAACCTGAGATTCTCCTTTCATATTTCTCTATTCTAGAGATCAGAGGGCTTGAAACTTAGAGAAAAGCTCTACCTATTTAGCTAAAGGAGACTACAGATCTGAAAAAGAACTTTTGATGATGATCTCTGGATTAGCACTAGCTTTCTCTTACTAAAGAGAGAAGATTTAAGAGTACAAAACTGCATTGAATAGAAAAAATCCTATAGTGACCAATAACACAAATGAGGTTAGTGAAGTGGTGATCCCCTAAGTGGAACTTAATGGCAATACCAGATATAAAACAAATAACTGGTATCGTAATTATTGAGACAGCTAAGCAAAAATAAATCATTAACGAGTTTGTGTTCTCAAAAGGGTCATTAGTTTTTTTTTTTCTTTTAAAGGCATGTAAAATGTATCTAAATTTATCCTTCCAATATTGCTGAATAATTTAGAGTATGCCATTTGTTTGCTCTTTGTTATTGAGGTAACCATCCAACTCAATGGAATTGGTTGGGGATCTTCACTCTAAATGATTTTTAATGTATCTTCTACAAAATCAAAACTTTCTGTGGGGAAAAATTCAAATGAAATATTTTGCTTTTGGTTGGTTGGATCCAAATCTGAATTATTTTTTGTGTGTGGCATGTTGACTGACCCGAAGCACGTAATTTTGAGTTAGCTGAACATCATGGTGTATCTGTCTCTATACCATAGTATCTCATGGGAATGAATGGTAGTTCAAGTGCTTCATGTCCCCATTTTCTCCTGTGGTCTTGGCTTTTTGGCTGCTCTGTACCTTGCATTGTTGTCTCACCTCTGACTGAGCCACATCATGGGAGTAACAAGACTACAGTACATCAAGTGATGCATAGTCCTGCCAGGGAGGCCAACCCATAGGAAAGAATAAGGGAATGATGCAGCCAAACTACAGCTTCCATGAGGCACCATGGCACTTGTAGGCAGATGCAGTTTAATGTTTAACTTACTTGAAACAGAACATTGTTTCAGGGAATGTCAGATACTTTCAAAATGTTGAAATGAGATTTGTCGATACAAAAAAAATTCTGATTTGTAAGGAGTTCCTTATTCTGTGACATTTTGATATTTCAACTATCATTTGGGCCTAAAACAAATGTGTTTTGGGTTTTTGTGTTTTTTGTGTTCAGCTGTACTAAGTTAACACTGAGGCCTCTTTAAATAACCATAGCACTCTAAGGGTTCAGAACCTGAAGATTTATCTTCACGCTATGCTTGTACAGTAGGTAGGTATTTCTTTTTCTACCTATGGAGAAAGTGATATCAATTAAATAGGCTTGTCCACCTACCCAGGTTTTCCCAAGATCACCCTGCACGCCCCTGCCCCCCCCCCCTTTTTTTTTTTTTTGAGGTAGTTGTCTCAGGAAATTTGTAAGGGTGATTAGTGCACACTGTCAGCCTTCCTGTGTTACAGGCACAGGATCATCATCTGGTCTTTGGCACATCAGAGGATGTGCTCAAGGTCACAAAGCAAGTCAATGGTAGTCAGGATTTCCATTCAAGAGTTGGACTCCTAGTCATCTGGTCTAACTACTAGATTTTAGTGCAAACTATTCCTTCACAAAAAATGGAATAGGTGGTGATACTAGCAGGCTGTCACAAATAATGTCCTCCAGAAAATCTGGAAACTTGGTCTGAGAACTCCCTGAAGCCACCAGTCCCAGAAATGTGACTCTGTAATGGGTACTGTCTTCAGAGAACTACTGAGATTTGAAAAATTAACCTATAGACATGCAGAAAGTACTGCAAGGAAATAGTTTCAAGAGTAAGTCTATTGATTTTATTTTATTTATATTTTCGTGCAGCAAATTGCATATTATCTTTTCCAAAAGATTACTGCTCATTCAGCTATAGATACTCACATACTTCTGGTTAGATTTTGCAGCTGTAAATGGATCAAAGGTTGAAAGTTCTTGGCAGGCTAATTCTCTCAGCTTGCAGCTCTTGGCTGTCTCAGTTCTCTTTGGATTTTAAACTTCACAAGCAGGATGTGATTTTTTTTTTTCCCCTGGATGTCTCCCATCAGCTGTGCTTCCTTCCGCCCCTGTTTAATAAAGGGAAAAATAGCAACCTTTTAGGATTAAAAGTGCTAAAAATGTATTTGGTGTACTGAAGGTTTTTATTCTGATGTACTGTGACAGGAAGTGTAATTGTCAATTTAAATAGGGGAATATATGGATTAACAGAAATCCTGACTAGAAACTATGCTTGCCTTCTCACTTTAAAAATCATTGTCTTACACTTTGAAATAAATTGATTGTTTTTACATGAAATAAGGTTGAAGCTGAAATGCATTTGCAGCACGTGATGCATATAATGTATTTCAATTGGTACTGATTAAAGTGGCAGATCTGTTTAAGATTAAATAAAACTAATTTGTTTCCCTTTTTTGAAAATACCTTCATTAGACGTGAGATATTTATATCTGTTTTTGTGGTGTAAGTGACATAGTCAAGTGAAATGCTGATTGAGGCATCTAAATTCAGTTCTTGTTTTTTATTAATGAAAATATTTCTTTGAAGACCAATACAATCATTTTACCATAAAAGTAAAGCTTAAAGTGATTCCTGAACCCTGCTTGGGCTACAAGACAGAGATGGTATCTTTTTTTTCATTTTTCTCATGTCTTTCTGTCTCTCACAGATATACATCTTCATATTCTAATGTAGCTTGCATTATCTCCTCCTTTAGCCAGGTAAAGCCTTTTTAGGAACCTTAGAATAAAAAAAGCAGATTTTTTTTCTAAATTCTAAGTCTCAGACACACTCTAAAAAGCAGAATATGAAATCAGTTCTAAAACAGTGCAGAAAAGAGCAGCAACCATTATTTACACTCACATCTACATGACCAAGGGTGCTAGCATTAAGCAACCAATCTGACAAACACCAAATAGCACTTGTAGACTATTTTTGTCATTGTCCTACAACTGATATCTGAAAAAGTTAGTACTGTCATTAGGTCTTGGAAAATGGATATTGAACACTAGAGGTCATAATCAAAAGCATAATGTGAGAGGGTTTCAGTTGGCAAAAGTTGTCTGTGCTGGAGTGCCTACCTGAACTCTAATGAAGTCTTAACTCCATTTGAAGTCGATAGTAAGATTCCTGTGTCTGACACCCATAACAAATGTTTGAATGTTTGCCTGAGAAGTGTGCCTTGTGTGTTTCTCTAGTAGAACCCTCTAAGATAGGGTCACACAAACTTTAGTAGGGACAGGTTTGGGGGGGGGCGGTGACAGAGAAATAAGACACAAAATAGGCTGGATCAGAATCCATGTACATTGAGCCTCTCAACCCACCACAATAACTCGCCCCTCTAAATCCATACATGACTTCAGTTCAGGCCCCCTGACACCTCTCACCCCTCCTTCCTTAAGAAAACCCAGAGGAAAATAGTTTTGCAGTGTGCCCTGAAAATCAACAAATCCAGGCTTTTACGGATAGGCCCAAGGGAAGTGGGAGTAAGTTCTAGTGTTGCAACTACTCACCAGAAACACTCTGCTGTAAGACCATTCCTGTTTAAGAGAAGGGAGCTGTTAGCTAAAGACCTCAGCATCTGATCTAGCCCACAGGAAGAGAAGCAATCTCTATCTAAGGTAGGCAGGACTCCTAGCTATTTAGGAATTTATATAGATGAAAACTAACATCTTAAACATCAGTAAGTTTCTTGATGGACCATAGGGCAGACCATAGAGCATGGGTATTATGTGCTCCCTGCAAACAGGACACACAACTGATTTTAAATTTTTTATTAAAGCTAATGTTAAAAATTTATGTAGTACACAAGGTAAGAAAAGTGTCTGTACATCTGGGTATAGTGCTTAGATTATCCACAAATACAAAATTGTTTTTAAAATCATAAGATACATATAGTGCATAATCAGCAATAACCCAAATGTAGATGAATAAATTTAAGAATACAGTTTAGACAATTGATACTAAAATGTTACGTTTCTCCCATCAGTCTCTCACTAGGAACTCCTTCAGTTTAAGATTTAGTTGTTGATTTCAGTAACTCCCACTTCTACAGTGAAGCTTCATTGTCTTTCCAGTGGAATCAGAAGGTAACAAACACATGCAACCATTCAACAAAATCCTTGGGTACTGGTTCAGATTCCCTCTTTGTGGAGTTGTGCACCTTAACTAAAATGTTAAAACTGTATCATTTGTTCCCAGACAGCCTAGAGACTGTGATGTTGCACTCCTTATGTATTATGGAAATATGTTTGTGAATGTGAGTATCATGTAACTGGAATATGTCTTATGCAGAGGCATAAGGTATCATTACAAAGATTATAACCTACTGAATTTTTTTCATCCTAGTTGTATGAATGTTTCATTCTTGTATCTGAAAATAGAAATATGATGTATAACTCTGAGGTCCTAGTGTGATTATGCAAAGTGTGAGCCATTAATGGTAGTTTAGAATCTTGATGGCTCCAATTGGCTGTAAATGGTTTATTTACCCGCAAGCCTTCCTGTGTGTGTATGGGCCAGCCCATGAGTAATGAAGAATGAGGTCTTACAGTGACATGTGACCATGCCACATGATACTGGAATCCATCTTAAATCTGGTACTTTTCCATTTAGAAGGAGGGGTGGGGACTCAGACAAAAGATTCTTGCCTTGTGCCAAAGCTATAACAGGAGGTGGCACAGGACAAAAGGGCTGCCGGTCATGAGAACACGCCTGCTTTCCACCTAAGATATCTGCTGGAACTAACAAGGACTGAACCGGGGAGAGGATTGGGCCCAGACTAGGAAGGAGTTTAGTCTGGGAAAGAAGCTTATTGGAACATTTCTGAGGGTGATATTATACCTGTAATCAGTTTCTTAATGTATTAGGCTTAGACTTGTGTGTTTTTACTTTATTTTGCTTGGTGACTGACTTTGTTCTGTCTGTTATTACTTGAAACCACTTAAATCCTACTTTTTATACTTTAAAATCACTTTTGTTTATTAATGAACCCAGAGTAAGTGATTAATACCTGGGGGGAGCAAACAGCTGTGCCTCTCTCTCTGTGTTATAGATGGTGGACAGTTTTAGTTTACCCTCTTATAAGCTTTATACAGAGTAAAACAGATTTATTTGGAGTTTGGATCTCATTGGGAGCTGAGTGTCTGGGTGCTGGAGGCAGGTAACCCGCTAAGCTGTTTTCAGTTAAGCCTGCAGCTTTGGGGGCATGGATCAGACCTGGGTCTGTGCTGCAGCAGGCTAGTGTGCCTGTCTCAACAAAGCAGGGTTCTGGAGTCCCAAGCTGGCAGGGAAGACTGGCCCAAAGGGAGCTTCAGCACATCAGGTGACCGTCCCAAGGGGGTCTCTGTGACTGAACCTGTCACACTAACTATGTAGTGTAGCGGTAGCTGTGTCAGTCCCAGGATATTAGTGACCTCATCTACCTTGTCTCTTTAGAAGGTAAATCGGAATTAAAGCCCAAGGCATTGGTGCCCCTTCTCACCCATCCCCCCCCCCCAGTTCTCCACTTTCTGCCAGTTAGTATCAGCTGTGCAGCCTCAACTCTCACTTTGCATGGGGTGAAACTAGGATTCTTTTGTAATACTTTGTTAGTAATTTTTCAGGGGGGTTTATAGATCTTAAACTTTATTTTGTCTTCATTCATTTTGCCTGTAAAAGAATTTTTCTTCTGAGGGTCTCTTCTCCCCTTTCCCTGCTGTCACCTCCCCCCCTTCCCCAACATTGTTTTGGCAGACAAACATTTTAGGGTTTTTTTGTGTTTTAAGTACAGCCATCATTTTCAAACCTTGGTGCTAGGCTTTTATAGGCATGTTAGACACCCCAAGCATCCCACAACACTTCTCAAAAACACTTCTTTAGATTCCTACTTATTAATTTAGGAGCCTAAAGTTAGAAAACGTTGTCTAATTCCTGTGATAGTAAGATTCCTGTGTCTGACACCCATGACAAATGTTTGGATGTTTGCCTGAGATGTGTGCCTTGTGCATTTCTCTAGTAGAGCCCTCTAAGGCAGTGGTCTCCAAAGTGGGGTGTGCAAGACGATCCATTGGAGGGCATGGCAGGAGGAGCGCCGCTGGGGGTGTGTGTGTGGTGGGAAGGGCGGCCGGAGGAGGGAGGGAACTAGCGAGTAGGGAAGTTGCCCGCCGCTGCCCCCTCCCCCCCACCTCCTCCCGTAGGCAGGGCCACCCAGAATGCAGGGGCTTTAGGGACTGCAGGGCCCTGGGCTAAGGGGGCCCTGGGGCCCTGGCCTGCAGCTCTAAAGCCCCTTTCGGAATGCGGCCCTGAGTCCTCTGGCCTGTGGAGGAGCAGGGGCAGCTGCACAGCCAGCGGCCGGAGAGAAGCGGTGCTTTTCCCCCTTCAAAGCCGGCTGGAGAGAAGCGGCCACTTCTCTCTGGCCGCTGGCTGTGCGGTTGCCCCTGCTCCTCCTGAGTCTTCTGGCCCGTGCTCGCAGGGCCGCATTCTGAAAGGGGCTTTAGAGCTGCAGCCCCTAAAGTCCCTTCATTCTGGGTGGCCCTGCCTGCTGGGGGGTGGGGGGGAGATCCTAGAATTGTGACTCTCTGAATCATGGCCATGGGGGCGGTGCCGCACTGCACAGAGCCACCTGCACACCCCCTGCACCAAACAGGAGCTGCCCCAGGTAAGTGCTCTGCACCTCCTGCCTGCCCCAGCCCTGAACCTCCTCCTGCACCCCAATCCTGAGCGCCCTCCCGCACCATAACTCCCTCCTAGACCCCGCACCCCACCCTGAGCCCCCTCCCACACCCTAACCCTAATCCAGACCTTTGAATCTCTGTATCACAAAGTGTTAAACCAAGATTTTCAGAAATAATGAAGCATATTCAATCACATTGCTCTCACTAAAAATTATTAATAATTGTTTTGTGAGCAAAAAGGTTTTTTGCACTGTTAATAAAACACAATTAAAAATATTTAAAATATTTTGTTTCATCTTTAGAAATTAAAAAAGGATGAGATTTTTTGTATGTTTTATAATGTACGTAATATATTAGTATAGTAGTACATGTATATAATTTATACATAAATAAATATACCTATATTGGGGGGTGCGACTTCAAAATTTTTTTTACTGATAGAGGTGCACGATCAAAAAAGTTTGGAGACCACTGCTCTGAGGGTCACAAACTGTGTTGATTCTAAAGGTGCTGTCAGCCACTGGGTTTGAGTAATTAATGACATTGATCTCACCTCCTTGGCTTTATACCTCACATCTGACTGGACATATCAGCGTTACCACAAAGGTATTGAAGTTGATGGGGGGATAATCCCTCTTGCTGACTGCTATAAAATATGTAGATTTCAACTGTTGAGAATGTGATATACAGAAAATCTCCATCTCTGAGACTCTAAAGAAATAATACTCTAAGGGAAAGGTTGAGTCTCTGTGCTCATTCTTTATCACCTTTTTAATGTAGTTGTTTGCCCAGTCCAGCTTCTCTTAAGGTAGGTAACACAAGAAAGTTAAGATTTCATCAGATCTTGGGGAGTCCAACTAGTTTTATGGATCCAGTTTTCTGACTGGGTGCTTTGTCTGTGCCATTGCAGGGCATTTTTTTTTTTTTTTTTTTTAAGGGCAGGGCAGGAGGAAATTGATTTTTCTTTGAAACAGAGCCTTTCTTATTTTCTACTGAGAGTAGCTTCCATGTCTGGAACTCTTTAAGATCCTAGAGTTTCAACAGTGTGCACTGGACTGTGATCTGTTTTGGTTCCAAAAGATAGCAGATCCAGCAAAGGAAGATCCTCCAAAACATTTGTAGGAGGCTTTAATGGCTGTTTGTTCTGCTAGTTCAAAGATTTCAACATGGATGGCCTTGGTCTTCTGTTCTGTCTGAGGGTATGTCTACACTATGGGATTATTCCGATTTTACATAAACCGGTTTTGTAAAACAGATTGTATAAAGTCGAGTGCACATGGCCACACTAAGCACATTAATTCGGCGGTGTGCGTCCATGTACCGAGGCTAGTGTTGATTTCCGGAGCGTTGCACTGTGGGTAGCTATCACGTAGCTATCCCATAGTTCCCGCAGTCTCCCCTGACCATTGGAATTCTGGGTTGAGATCCCAATGCAAAAACAGTGTCGCGGGTGATTCTGGGTAAATGTCATCACTCAATCCTTCCTCCAGGAAAGCAACGGCAGACAATCATTTTGTGCCCTTTTTCCCTGGATTGCCCTGGCAGATACCATAGCATGGCAATCATGGAGCCCGTTTTGCCTTCTGTCACTGTCACCATATGTGTACTGGATGCTGCTGACAGACGCGGTACTGCACTGCTACACAGCAGCATTCATTTGCCTTTGCAAGATAGCAGAGACGGTTACCAGTCATATTGCACCATCTGCCATTGTAAATTGGCAATGAGATGACGGTTATCAGTCATTCTGTACCGTCTGCTGCTATCATAGGTGCTCCTGGCTGGCCTCGGTGAGGTCGGCCGGGGGTGCATAGGCAAAAATGGGAATGACTCTCTGGGTCATTCCCTTCCTATGTTTTGTCTAAAAATAGTCAGTTCAGCCTAGAATATGGGGCAAGTGCACTAGAGAACCAGAGAGCACAGCCGCTCCGTGTCAGAGCCCCAGAGATCCCGCAGAAATGATGAGCTGCATGCCATTCTAGGGGGTGCCCCTGCAACAACCCCGCCCGTTGCTTCCCTCTTCCCCCCAACCCTCCTGGGCTACCGTGGCAGTGTCCCCCCTTTTGTGTGATGAAGTAATAAAGAATGCAGGTATAAGAAACAGACTTTTTAGTGAGATAAAATGATGGGGAGGAAGCCTCCAGCTGCTATGATAGTCCAGGCAGTACAGAATCTTTTCTTTAGACATGACGAGGGGGGCTGATAGAGCTCAGCCCCCAGTTGCTATGATGAGGACGGTTACCAGCCATTCTGTACCATCTGCTGGGAATGACCAGGAGTCATTCCTATCTTTACCCAGCTGCCCCCGGCCGACCTCACCGAGGCCAGCCAGGAGCACTCACGGGCTGATGACGAGGACGGATACCAGTCCTTCTGCACTGTACCCTCTGCAAGTAAGGAGGAGAGAGGAGAGGATGCTGCTGTTTAGCACTCCAGCACCCCGTCTACCAGCAGCATGCAGTAGACATAGGGTGACATTGAAAAAAGGCGAGAAACGATTTTTTCCCCTTTTCTTTCTGGGGGGGAGGGAAGGGTGTAAATTGACGACATACACCCTGAAACACCTGGGAAAATGGTTTTTACCCTTCAGGCACTTGGAGCCCAGCCAAGAATGCAAATACTTTTCGGAGACTGCGGGGACTGTGGGATAGCTGGAGTCCTCAGTACCCCCTCCCTCCCTCCATGAGCACCGTTTGATTCTTTAGCTTTCCGTTACGCTTGTCACACAGCACTGTGCTGAGTCCCTGCTGTGGCCTCTGTCTATCATAGCCTGGAGATCTTTTCAAATGCTTTGTCATTTCGTCTTCTGTAACTGAGCTCTGATACAACACATTTGTCTCCCCATACAGCGATCAGATCCAGTATCTCCCGTACGGTCCATGCTGGAGCTCTTTTTGGATTTGGGACTGCATCGCCACCCATGCTTATCAGAGCTCCACGCTGGGCAAACAGGAAATGAAATTCAAAAGTTCGCGGGGCTTTTCCTGTCTACCTGGCCAGTGCATCCGAGTTGAGATGGCTTTCCAGAGCGGTCACAATGGTGCACTATGGGATAGCTCCCGGAGGCCAATACCATCGATTTGCAGCCACACTAACCCTAATCCGACATGGCAATACCAATTTCAGCGCTACTCCTCTCGTTGGGGAGGAGTATAGAAACCGGTTTAAAGAGCCCTTTATATCGATATAAAGGGCCTCATTGTGTGGACGGGTGCTATTAAATTCAGTTTAAACGTGTAGTGTAGACCAGGCCTGAGTTCTTTCTACCTTCTTCTATGGTTTTGTGACCGTGGGATGGATGACCAGTAATTCTAAGTACCTTCATATCTACTGAAGCAGCCTGATAGTTCATTGTCTATCTCAGTCTAGAGCGATGATGATTTGCCACAGGCAGATGACTCATTTTGAAACATGGGTAATTATAGATATTCTGGGGAGAAATAGTTTTAAAGGAAGAGTTCTATTAAGTAGTATGTAACAGTGAGTGTGTATATACA
Organism: Mauremys reevesii; assembly: GCF_016161935.1. Taxonomy (NCBI): domain Eukaryota; kingdom Metazoa; phylum Chordata; order Testudines; family Geoemydidae; genus Mauremys; species Mauremys reevesii. Next base: position 31,977,883 of record NC_052629.1, on the reverse strand, counting down.
GTTACAAATTAATTTAAGCAATTTTTTTATACAAACTGATTGGTAAATAGGGTACTTTCTATGACCCTGATAAAACCTCTCATACGAAGAGATTGAAAATGCTAAGTTGTTTACCTTAAGCAAATAAGAGGGGACGGTATACAACTTTTATTCAAAAGGTAGGTCGGTACTTTTCTCCGTCTCATCACATGAGAACAAATGTGTAATTTAGTGAAATTAAAAGGTGGGAAATTAATTACATGTGTGAAAATATTTCCTTTGACTAATTTTTTATCTGTCGTACTCACTGCCACAGGAAGTCACTGAGGTCAAGAATTTAAGATTTTGAAAAGGGATCGGATATTTATATGGACACACAAGGATATAAAGAATATCCTGTTACAGTTTATGGCAATTTTTTTTTTGTGGAAGGAGAGTATTAAACCTCTTGTTTCAGAGCTGTTAGTCAATCTCTGGTTATTGTAGGGTTTTTGCTCCTTTCTCTGAATTATCAGGTATCGGAGTAGATGGACACTGGATCTGACCTAGTATGGCAATTCCTGAATTCCTATAAATATCTATTAAAAGATCTCTCAAGGGGGCAGTAGAAACAGTAATGCAAACCCCTGAGTTTACAGTATGTTAACTATCAGCTTGATCATTGAGCACTTATTCTGGAGTTAACTTTTAGGTTCAAGGACTGAAGAGTTAAGTTTTTGGATTTGACAATGTATCTGTAAAATGTTCTATGTGAAAAATGTTGTGAAGATGGGTGTATTTTGGGATAGAAATTACCCTTATTTTGCTATCTGTTTAGTGTCAGCTTTTTAGAGATTTGTGGTTGGCTTTTTTTGCTTAATATCTCTGTTTTGTTTTGATAGACTTGTAACTGAAACTTGTATTACTCAGTTAAGTAACAACTGAGTTTGATTTCCCACTCCCACCCCATTGCCAGCAATCTGGATTTGGATTTGAATTCATTCATAGCCTCATCATAGGCTATCAGAGCCTAAGTCTGTCATTCAGGTGACATGCTCGTTCTTTGTGAAAGGTACTTTTCTTGAACATGATGGATTTTACTGATGCTAATTTCAAAGAGGTAGATCTTGTTCTGATGTATGGGCAGTCTAATGCCATAGTATCAAAAAGGGGGGGAAATGTGATAAGGGAGGCTTTAATATGTCTTTTCAAACTTAAGTTAGCTTAATTGTTAGCTACAGTTAATTACTAACATTTCTAGTAGAGAAACCTCTTTAGAGTGGCACCAATTAGCTCAGCTCCTGAATACTACTTAGTCGTCATTTTTGTCAATCTCTTAATCTTTTGTCTCCATGCTGTCTTTTACAATGAGGCACAAAATTGGTGTGACATTGTACATGTGTTTCTGCTTCATGAGAGGCTAATAGTTTAGCAGATATGTATATCTCTAGCTTCCAGTAGTGGAGGGAGTGTTTGTCTGTTCCACAATTATAATCTGCACCCTTGGCCACAGAGTTTACGCTATGAAGTTGTCATAAACAGATAGTTAAGGGTTAATGTCTCTTTTACCTGTAAAGGGTTAAGAAGCTCAGTAAACCTGGCTGACACCTGACCAGAGGACCAATAAGGGGACAAGATACTTTCAAATCTTGGTGGAGGGAAGTCTTTTGTTTGTGCTCTTTGTTTTTGGGAGTTTTCGCTCTTGGAACTAAGGGTATGGCTACACTTGCGAGTTGCAGCGCTGGTGGAGGCTTTCCAGCGCTGCAATTAGTAAGTGGCCACACCTGCAGGGCACTTCCAGCGCTGCAACTCCCTGGCTGCAGCGCTGGCCGTACACCTCACTCAGCATGGGGAATAAGGATTGCAGCGCTGGTGCTGCAGCGCTGGTCATCAAGTATGGCCACACACCAGCGCTGTTATTGGCCTCCAGGGTATAAGGGTGTATCCCAGAATGCTTTTAACTAAATTACTCCCTTTGTTTTGTTATGCAGCCTCTCTTTGTTTTGTTGTGAACCTCCGGAGCTCCTTTACTACCGGAGCTGCTTATCAGCTCCTGTTTGCTGTGATCAATCTGTGAACAATCAAATGAGATCCTCCTCCCTGCGTGATTCACAGGGGTTGAGTGTTTGCATTTTGCTTGACCAGCAGCGAGAAAAGGAGTCATTCACAGGGGTTGAGTGTTTGCTTTGCTTGAGAGAAACAGGGGGAGGGGGCAGAGGGGGGAAAGAGTATGTTGGATGCAGGCTGTTTGCAGTTAACAGTAAGGGGGTGGGAAAATTTTTCTGATTTTGCACAGTGTCAGTTCCAAACATCCATTCTCTCTCTTCCCCCCCCCCCCCCGGTCCCTGTCACACTGCCCCACACCCCCCTCTTTTGAAAAGCACGTTGCTGCCACTTGAATGCTGGGATAGCTGCCCATAATTCATCACTCCCAACAGCGCTGCAAATGTGGCCACACTGCAGCGCTGGCCCTGCACAGCTGGACGACCAGCGCTGCAACTACCAGCGCTGCAGATTTGTAAGTGTAGCCATACCCTAAGAGGGACCAGACATCAATCCAGGCTCTCCAAATCTTTCTGCATCAGTCTCTCATGTTTCAAACTTGTAAATAATAGCCAGGGAAGGCGTGTTAGTCTTATTTTTGTTTTCTCAACTTGTAAATGTTCCTTTTTGCTGAGAGGACTTTACCTCTGGTTTCTGTAATTTTGAACCTAAGGCTAGAGGGGTGGGGTGGGGGGTTCCTCTGGGTCATAAGAATCTGATTACCCTGTAAAATATTTTCCATCCTGATTTTACAGAGATGATTTTTACCTTTCTTTTTCTTTAATTAAAAGTTTTCTTTTTAAGAACCTGATTGATTTTTTTTTCTTTCTTGTTTTAAGATTCCAGGGAATTGGGTCTGGACACACCAGGAGTTGGTGGGGGGGAAAGGAGGGGGAATGGTTAATTTCTCCTTGTGTTAAGATGCAAGGGGTTGGATCAGTATCACCAGGGACTTGGTGGAAAAGCCTCAATGCTATCCAGGGAGGGGAAAGTTTTGGGGGGACAGGGAGTGTGCCAGACGCTGGAATTCTGGCTGGTGGCAGTGTTACCGGATCTAAGCTTGTAATTAAGCTTAGAAGTGTCCATGCAGGTCCCCACATCTGTACCCTAAAGTTCAGAGTGGGGAAGGAACCTTGACAAGAAGTACTTGAGGTTTTGGTCCCAGAAAAGAAGAAATGTAAAAATTGGGCTGGAGTGAAGGAGGAGTGTGAAAAGAGAAGGAAGACCTGTCTCAGAATGAAAGCTCTATGACCCCCTTTGCAACACATTAAAGACTCACATTTTGTATAGGTGAGACTTCACATATGTGCTATACCCTGGTATATTTGTGAAAGGTAAGGCAAGCCCATGGTAGGAGAGAGAGCATCCTTGCCTCAGAGTAAAAACTACTTTACGAATACAGAAAGTTGTGCAAAAATGAGTTTTAACATGCATATTGCAATATTTGATTGACTTTACAACTTTTTACTAAGGCTTTACTTCTGTTTTTCTCATTAGGATGACAGTTCTGGCAGTGTTACATCAGTATCTACTCTCAATCTGTTAAACACAGGGGTATGGAATTTAATACATTTTTTTTCTAGTCACATTCTATGCCATGCATGGGATTGTTTAGGAATCATTAAAGTAGAATGAACATCACATTTTCATAGTAGCATGAGTAGTTATGGCACTAAATCATCCAGTCATTAGATACCATTAGCAACAAGTAAATGTTACACTCATTGACCTCACTAATGTAATTTAAGAATTGATATAAAATTACCACTGTTGTTTTTACTAATGTACCAGTTAATTTGGGTTTAAATAGCAGAAGATTTATAGTAGGTTATGGTCAAATGAAGAGTTTCAACACTACAGTATTTTGCTATGTGTTTGGTTTCACCTACCAGGAAGCAAGGTGCAAAATAGAGTTATGGTCTTTCTATAAAAGTCTCTGGCTGTCGTCTTTTATTGCATAAATTTTTTTTTGTGTGCTTGCTGCAAGCATCTTTGATCCAGCTGTTCCTGATGTAATGGCTGCCTGTCACACCCAATGGTATCTGAACTCCTAAGAAGCTTTGCCGGGATTTAATCCTTGATACTTGGAGCCCTCAAATCATGCAAGGGCAGAAATTCTTCCTGGGGGAATCTTCCTTCCCACCCTGACTTCTCTCAAACCAATTTTACAGAAATGAGTGCCCTAGGTTCTATTCTGATTTTTGCATGCATTTTCTCTGCTTTGGTGGGGTTTCTCCAAACTAGGCTCCTCTCCTGTGATCACAGTTTTGGTTGATGAGGATCTAAAGTACACCAGCTTGAATCAGGATCCAGACTGCCCCTGACATGGAGCAAGAGTCCATTCTCCAGTCTTGCCATGGTGGTAAAAATTCTAAAGGCTCAGCCTGAGGAGACTTTCTTCAAGAGACCCTCCCAATAATTAAAGCACAAGAACCCCTTGTGGACAAGAGGCCTCATGATCCTGTCCCATGGCAAATTAATATGTGATCTCTCCAAGACCTAGACATAATATTCTCTATATCCCTAGGATGAATGACAATGTTAACTTGCCCCTGTCAAAATCCACTTTGTCCCACTGACTTGATGGTTTCTCCACGGGATTCCACTGAAGCAGGTATGGCATTCACCTTTGGGATACCACACATTTGGGCCTTTGTATCTTTTGCTCTACAACTGAATGTAGTATCTTCCTTAAGTTCCTTCTCCTCAAACACCATCACAAGGCACAATCTTTTATAGATTCTGCCTGGCTCACCATCCACTTGTGTAAAGCAACCTCTGATGCTGCCTTTATTGCTGCAGATCTAGAGGCCTTGCCATCTCTCTTCCTCCCCCGACACACTTTATGCTTCTGGGTTTTACTGCCTTTTTCGGGTGGACTGATAGGATATCAGTTGAGCCACCTTACATACATACATAAGGGAGTTGGTGATAAACAGTTGTTTTTACTCATTCTTCAGGTTTCCCAGCTGCCACTTGTCCTTTTTGATCTCAGATTATCTCATTCGGTCACAGTTTCCAGAAGTCCTTGCAAGGGAGCCATCATGTCATCTTTCCCAGAAGAATTATCTCAATGTTTTCTACACTCATCTTCTGATTGACACATGTACCATGGGGACTTTCACCCCTTCCTACATCTTTGCTGTCTCAGATGGTCCCACAAACAAACTTTGTATAGAGATTCCCAGATCTACTATTCATGCTGTTCAGTGGACTTCAGGGAATTCCTCCATGTTTTCATGGCTGTTGGTCCACTTGCATTAGCTTCACTTTTCCCTTGGGGATTTTTCTTTGCAATATAGTACCTGTTCTTTGGAGCCTAGTTAATCCATAGTGACTTCATCTTGTCAGTTCTGTTTACAAGCTTGTGCTGTGATAGTGATTACAAGTGTATCTCATCTGAAAAACCTCTTCATCTGCACCAAACTGACTTCTTTATGACAGGGTTCTGATTTACAAAGCCCACGATAGGTCCTTAATCAACGAAGGGAAGGTCTCTCTGACCTGTCTTTCTCCCAGGAATTACATCCCTTGTGCATGGGTTGCCAAAGCTTTCCTTTCTCACGACACATTTCTCACACTTTAATCCTCCCAGGCTTAAGGTGTTTCCACGTATTTCACCCAGTCAGCATGACTTTGCCTATCTTGGGAGGCTTTGTGGCCTATGTGAACTTGCTCCTATGGGCAATGGTACATTACTACTGGGGAAATTCTCCACCACTGCACGCATGCAGAAACATGTCCCCTTGAAGATTCTCTTTGCTTCCTGCAGAAAAATGGTTTCTGTGGGGAAGGAAAGGGAAGCTGCATCAGTGCTCACTCACCTCTTCCCTGGCTGCCCAAACAAACACACCTGCGCTGCCAGGGAGGGATAAGTCACTGGATAGGGGGTCGGAGTGTAGGTCTGGGGCTGCTCTGGCCGCCCAGGGATGTTAGTCCTGGGGGGAAGGAGGTCGAGGGAGACGGAGTTCTCCCTTCCCCAGCTGATCCATGCAGGAGAGGGGGCTGGGTCAGATCAACTCCCTAAACCTTCCCTGGCTGCAGGAAGCGCTGTACCACGGGGCGGGGGAGGGGGCGGATGACCGAGGGCGAGGATGTTGTCTGGGTGCAGGAGGTGAGGTGTGGGGGTTCTGTATGCAGGACGGAGGGAGGTTGGGTGCAGGGGTCCCCGTGCATGGGGTTGGGTGCATGGGGAGCAGCTTCCCCTACAGTGACCTCTCCCCCACTTCCTGGCCCTGTTGCTCCTCAGCCATGGGGAAAAGGGGTCACTGTAGGGAGAGCTGTTCCCCCTGTCCAACCAACCCCCATGCATCTGGGCCCGCCCCTGCATCACCACTGCCTGTAACTTCCTGCACCCAGAACCCACCCCACTGAGCCTCGCCCCATGCATCAGGAGCCCTCCAGTACCCAGACCCCTGCATTCGGACCCTCACCCCACAGAGTCGCAGCCAGCTGCACCCTGACCCCATACTCCAGCTGAGCCCTCCCTGCTGAGCCCTAACCCACCTTCACTTGAACTCCTCTGCAGAGTCCCATTCCCCCTGCACCCAGAACCTCCCAATGAGCCGCCGTCCGCCCTGCACCCTCTACTAAGATGCCTGTACCCAGATTACGCCACATGCCCTGGTACTCTTAATTTTGGGGGTAGAAATTCAAAAATTTTAAAATCCTGCAAACTTCTGCATATTTTATTTGTCAAAATAACACTATAATCACACCATTTTCAATTGTTTTGGTAATTTAGTTTAAAAAAAACCTTGTCAGCAAATAATTGAAAATGATGTGATTATAGTCTGCATATTTTATTTGTCAAAATAACACAAGTTTGCAGGATTTTAAAATGTGCACAGAGTTTTTAATTTTTTGATGCAGAATTCCCTCAGGAGTAGAGCATGCGTGTCCCTTTCAGTCCTTTCCTTGTGGTCAGATGGAAATTGCTCTTCTCTTGGGAAGAGCCCTTCTGTTCCACTGGCTTGATGGGAACTCCAGCCTCATTTTATAGTGTCTACCTCTTCTTCCTCCTCATGTCCTTACCCACATCTCTTTAGATACATGTCTCCTGGGCTGGGGAGGAGCCTACCTAGAGTTCATGCAGTTCAAGGCATTTGATCCCTAGAAAAGTAGAAGTTGAGCTTTAATGTACTCAAGCTTTTGGCCATATGCTTGGTTCTTCTGACCTGGGAGCCAGTGTTTCTCAACACATCTTCTGGTTCAGTGAACCAGATCTAGGAAGAAAGAATATAGGCCATAGTTACAGGAAGCGGGACTCTGTCTGGAGAAGCAGTGACTATGAAAAAGATTAGGGAGTAGTAATGGATAATCATTTGAACTTGAGCTCCCTGTGCAATGCTGTGGCCAAAAGGGCTAATGCAATCCTTGGATGTATAAATATGGGAATCCTGAGTAGCAGCTGAGAGATTATTTTACCTCTGTATTTGGCACTGGTGTAACCGCTGCTGCAATGCTGTGTCCAGTTCTGGTGCCCATAGTTCGAGAGGGATATTGATAAATTGGAGATGCTTCAGAGAAAAGCCATGAGAATGATTAAAGGATTTAAAAAACATAGCTTATAGTGATAGACTCAGGGCTCTCAATCTGTCTAGCTTAATGAAGACAAGATTAAGGAATGACTTGATTACATCTATAAGTTTCAGTATAAGGAAGTTGAAGCTAGACAAATTCAGACTGGAAATAAAGTGTAAATTTTTAACTATGAAGGTAATTAATCATTGGATCAGCTTACCAAGGGTTGTGGTGGATTCTTCATCATTGGCCATTTTTTAAATCAAGGTTTGATGTTTTTCTAAAAGATATATATTCTAGGAATAATTTGTACGCTCTCTGGCCTGTTATGCAAGAGGTCAGACTTGAAGATGACAATGGTCCTAAGTTCCCTCTAAGCTGTGCAGCAGCCTAATATCATTCTAAATGGCTTAATTTGCTTGGGTAGAATTGTTCAACTTGGTTATATAGTAAATATTCTGTAATATGAAACTGTAAATCTGTACAGGTATAGCAGTGCCCTTTGTATGGTAAGCTGGAAAAGTTTTCAGTGAGCAGTATCTTTGGAAGTCTAAATGGTGTGCCATTTGAAGATCACTGATGTTAAAATAAAATTTAAGCCTTCTTTAATTGTTTTGCGTGGTGCTATTTATATCATTATCACCCATAACTCTGCACTGACACTGAGGGTACGTCCCAGTTACCCGCCGGATCGATGGGTAGCGATCTATCTATCGGGGATCGCTTTATCGTGTCTCGTCTAGATGCGATAAATCGATTCCCCGCTGCGCTCCCCATCGACTCCGGTACTCCACCAGGGCGAGAGGTGGAAGCGGAGTCAACGGGGGAGCCGCGGCCGTCGATCCTGCACCGTGAGGATGAGAGGCAAGTCGAAATAAGATATGTCGACTTCAGCTACGCTATTCTCGTAGCTGAAGTTGCGTATCTTGCATCGACCCCACCTGCCCCCACCCAGTGTAGACCAGCCCCGAGAGTTTGATGTAAGTTTGTAAGGCCTGTACAGTTTTGTTAAAACTGGGTGGAATCCATTTATATGGTTTAAGTTGATAAATAAAGATAGCAGTGAGAGTGGATCTCTTAAAGCTTCACATGATCTGAAAGATAGTTAGCATTCTAAGTGCTTGAGAATAGGCTTCCATTTCAATTTCAGTCATGCTCACATATCTGTTAGATAAGAGTTTTACATTAATATAAATGCCAATCTCTTATTCCTCTGGAATGAGCATTATACAAAGTAATGGTTTTTTAAAAAAAGAACTCGTATAGGAAAATATATTCCTAAACAGTTCTATTTTTTTTTAATTATTTCTTGTCTTAGTCATTCTTTTGGTGACTGTAGTTTTGAAACTGTTGTGATGTGTGGAATTACCTTTCCAATTGGGTCTCCAATCAGCCTAACAACTTTTTGTGAAATTAAGACCCTAAAAGAACTATGTGAACTCATTTAGACAATTATCTACCCTATATGAATTAGTGTAGAGCCCTATCTGTTGCTTTTAATAAAAGCATGGAGTAGATAGAGTGAGTTTGCCAGTACCCACTGTGCCCCTGGAAAAGGACTAATGATATAAAAATCAGAGGTATTTAGTTCAAAATGACAGGAGAGAACCTAGAGAAAAGTGCCTTAAAGGCTCACTGTTACATAGCAAGCTTGTTAGATTGTGTAGAGCTGTTCTGTTGCTTTAGTTAGAACAAGGAGTGAAAGTGACTTGATCTGCTATAATCTTATCTGGGAGTTATGCTAGGGTAAAGGTCATGACCACTTATGACCCAGCCTTATGGCTACATCTAAAGATGTAATCTGTCAGATGGAATCGCGCTCGTGTTTCAGAGTTGACTTCCCCACACAGTTAGGAACTACCCTTCCCCTGAAGTTTAAGCACAGGGATACCATATTATAGTGATTATAAAATGAATCTGACTTTTATTAAAATAAATAAATAAACCTTAATGTAAAAGACTATATTCTAACAGTTTAAATTTTGATGTCATACCTGTGGGAGTGCTAGACCACATACAGAAACTCCTCGCTTAACGTTGTAGTTATGTTCCTGAAAAATGCTACTTTAAGCAAAACAATGTTAAGCGACTCCAATTTCCCCATAAGAATTAATGTAAATGGTGTGTGTGTGTGTGTGTGTGTGTTGGATTCCAGGGAAATGTTTTTTGCTAGACAAAAGTCATTATGTACATATACAGTATAAGTTTTAAATAATGTTAAACTAATACTGAACTCACCAACGATGATTGTGAAGCTTGGTTGAGGCAGGGTAAAGTGGGGTTGGGGCACGGGGTCTTGCCCCACTCTGCCCATCCGGCGCTCCTGCCGAGGAGCAGGGTCGGGGGCTTGCCCACTCCCTGGCTGGAATGCCAGGTGGGCGGGGTGGGATAAGCCCCTGCGAGCTGACCCCACTCCCCAGCTGGAATGCCAGGAGGGCGGAATGGGGCGAACCCTCTACCCCACTCCTGAGCAGGAGTGCCAGGCGGGTGGAGCGGGGCGAGCCAAATAACCTCATAACGGAACGTTGCGTGATTTTAAACGAGTATGTTCTCTAATAGATCAGCAACCTAATAAAGTCATCCCGGTTAACATTGTTTCGTTAAGTGAGGAGTTACTGTAGTTCTAGTCCACTGTCACTCAGATCATTAATACAAAATAGTATTTTAGTGGCTAACTTAGTATTACGGTAAAACTACTGCCAGCTTTTCTTGGACTCAAGTTAGAACAAACTTTATGGCAACAAGATATGTCACTGTTTTCAATGAAAATTGGTGAATTAGCTGTTTTAGCAACATGATGACTGTCAGTTTCCAATATTATGGACCTAAGTTTGGATTTTAATATTGAATTAATAATCTTTAAATTCTGATGAGATCTTACACAGTTTCATAAATGTCTTCCGAGAACTTGCAGAAGTTCTCTAAGCTTTCTGGCACTACTGAAGACCAAACATTTGTTTATTTTGTAAAATTTTCTCTTAAACTGTGCTATTAAGTCAACCTTTTCTTATTCATGGGGAAAGGTACCGGGGGGGATGGGACTTTGGCAGGGTCCCTATCACTTCAGAGGCTTTCTTTCTTACAACTACTCTCCCATATTTCTGCTACTAACAGTGAATGGGCTAGCAGCACTGGGTCAGGTAAACTTGTATCTTGTGGAATAAAAGGAGAAATAGCATCTTGTTCAGACTCTCTGCTGGTGTTCACCTGTCTACTTTATATTTTATCATATTTCATTTTTATTTAGGTGGATACGTGAGTTGATGTGAAATTTTTGGAGATGAAATTATTTGGAGTTTTATTAAGGATTTGTCAGAATTCTGACAGTCTCCCTGAAGATAATGGCCTTTTGTTCCTCCCAAATATTAGTAAAAATTCTTACATCCATCCCTCACCACTGTTGGCGCACATGGCAGAAATGTATCTTTCATTCCTCTGCTGTTTCCTGCTGCTCTTTGGTGTTGATCGACTGTTCTGCCCTTGCTGCGAAGGGTGATTCTTAAGGCTTCTTTTGGGCACCTTCATTTCATGACACTATTTGGTGTTCGCTTGATAGCTTCATGTGGGAGTCTCTGTATTGGCATCTGGAGTATATGCCCTAAATATGTAACTAGAGACTGGATTTCAACAGGAACTTTCATGTAGCATGAGGAGTTGGCAGTGTTCTCTACTGAGCAGCCATTTGTACTGGAATGGAAGCCTGGTTCAATTTCTATAACCAATGAGGGGTTTTTTTGTTTTGTTTTTTGTTTTTAATGAGGCTAGATGGGCAACCTTCCCCACTTAATTCAGACTTGGTACAGGCAGCCGCATCGAACTGCAGAAGGCACAGCTCTTAAAAGATAAAAGTATAATTTTTTTTAAAACAATGAACTTTTAATTCTGCAACAGACTAAGTAGAGGAAAGAAAATAACATCCTTTTTGTCCTTCAAAGTGGCTTAGTACATCACGTCTTTAATAAAAATTCTATCATTTGTAATAGTATTTTACCTATTCAAATGTTAATTATTAAAACTTAACATTAAAGCCTGTTCAGCACCCCGTGACCACCAACATTTAATCAAGGGAAACTTTGCTGTCCACTAGACGGTCTACTGTGCTGCACTTAAAATTTCTGGGTGTGTTAGCTTTGCTGCAGTTCTCCATGTCGTTGCTGTTAAATGAGTTTTAACCCAGTCTGCACTTAGCGGAAAGAAACTGGACATATTTAATTTTTATTTGCAGAGTTTTCTAAGGCACAAATCACTGTTGCATCTAAACACCTCAAGCATTAATAATCTTGTCCCTGAAGTACTACTTTGTAGGGGGGAAGTAGATGAGGAACAGAAAGCAAGGAGAAATTAACCAGTGTGCACTGGTTGCACAAGAAGTCTGCGGCAATAGGAACAGAAACTGAGTTCTAGTGAAGTGCCTTTTCATGAAGACTATAATATACTGCAGGAGGAAAAAAATCTATCTTTTGTTAAGAGCCCTCAGAGTTTGCCATTCTATCAATTCGTGCTATGACACTCAATTCCTTTGACCTAGGATGAGAAAGACTTGAGTTCTGAGAGTTGATCACAGGTATAGTGCAAAATGCAGCCAGTAGATGACTGTGCTGGCTGAGCTTTTCCCTCTTAATGATCTTTTAAGTGACTATGCTGTCAAGGTGTCTAGAATGGCTGTCAACTGTGAGTGCCAACCTTAGTGGAGACTGTTAAAGAACAGGGCAAAAACACCAAACTGGTCGTGTGTTCTAGAATTAGATTTCACCGACCATGTATCAAGTGTGAGTTCCTCAACCTATAACAGCCCTAACATGGAGTCACAGGAGACCACAGTGCCTAAGGGGATAGTATTGCCATGCAGGCAAGCCTGCCTTTTTGTGATAGATGGTTCCTTACACCAAAAATCACAATATTCAGGTTACTCCCAGTCCTAAAGGACCAGTCACTTACTGCAGGTCAGTTGTACTTTAGATCTCTCATCAAAGACAATGCTTATAGTCAATCCTGTAATAAACTAACTCAAGACTTATTAACTAAAAAAGCTATTTTATGTGGTTAAAGTCCATAAACATTCTCTCACAAATGTTACCTTTTGAAACTTAAGACAGTAATAGAAGCTGCTGTAATTTACAAGATCTCTGTCCTTTAACGTGAACCCAAGCTAAGCAGCTTGGGGTTCCCTTACTTATGGTTAGAAATTAGTGATTTCTCCAAATTCCAAGTAGCATAGTTATACAATTCCTTCTGGTCAGACATTTGTATTCCCTTCCCCTAGAGCAGTGGTTTCTCAACTGGCGGTCTGCGTCCCCTTGGGGGGCCTCAAGCCCTTTTAGGGGGGCTGTGGGACCCTGCGGCTGGAACCGAGAGCCTGAGCCTCAGTGCCCCCCGCAAGCTGTGGGGCTGAAGGCTGGTTGCCTTCCATTCCTGCAGTGGCAGGGCAGCTCCACCCCCCACCCCACTTCCTCCTGCCCTGCCCCCGAGCCCCTGCCCCTTGGCCAGGTCGAGGCGGGAAGCCATGGAGCAGGCAGCCGTGTTCCATTTCCTGCTGCTGGTGCTTGGGATTGTGGCTGCTTCTCAGCTCAAGCAACTGGTAAGAGCTGCCTAAGCAGGGGGAGTAATTACCATAGGCAAGCCCTTCTGGCGCACACCCCCTAGCTACTCCCCCCCGCCTGCATCCTGAGCTACTCTCTGCCTGCACACAGTCCCTAGCTACTCCCCGCCCTACACCTTGAGTCCTTCCCCCCCACAACCCTCACAACCTAGTCAGGCTGGGTGGTCTGCTGAGGTGGGTCGGGGTGGAGGTGGCACTGCCTCCCTGGACCCTACCATGTGGAGCTGGCCCTTGCCCCCCCAAAATAGAAGTCAAAGTATGCTTACGCCCAAGGGCCCACCCCTAGCCTGGATCCCTGAGTCTTTCACCTCCCTTGCTGGTCCCTGGAGTCTTTATAGCATGTTGAGCGGGGCCTCAGAAAGAAAAAGGTTGAGAACCCCTGCCCTAGAATTCAAACTGATGGTACAGCTGTCTATGCCTGTCTCCTCTTCGGGGTGGGGCGAAGGTGGAGAGAGTGGCAATCAGCGAAGTTTTTTGTCTTTTGTTTCACAATGGCTCATTTGGTTTCAGTTGGCCTTCTTGTATGCAGGGCCAGCACTTTCCTCTGGTGTGGTCATATTAGTCCATATTTTTGCATTTTCCCCTCCAACTTTCCCCCACTCCGTGGTGCAGACTTCTAGATCCTACACCCGGGATGGGCAGACTTTTTGGCCTGAGGGCCACATCTGAGTGGGGAAATTGCAAAGCCATGAATGTAGGGCTGGGGCAGGGGACTGGAGTGTGAGAGGGAGTGCAGGGTGTGGGAGGGGGTGTGGTGTGCAGGAAGGGGCTCAGGGCAAGGGGTTGGGGCAGAGGGGTGTACGAGGGGGCTCAGAAGGGGTTGAGGTGCAGGAGGGGGTGCACAGTGTAGGAGGCGGCTCAGGGCAGTGGTGCAGGGAGGGGTGCAGAGTGCGGGGGGGCTTGGCAGGGGGTTGGGGTGCAGGGTGCAGTAGGAGGCTGAGGGCAGGGAGTTGGGATGCAGGAGGGGTTCGAGGTGCGGGCTCTGGCCTGGCACTGCTTACCTGGAGCGGCTCTGGGGTGACAGCGGCACCCACCCGTGCCTTCACTCCTGTGCCGCTCCGGGGAGCGGCTGGCACCACGTCCCTGCAGCCCCTGTGGGAAGGGGGGTAGAGGGCTCTGCGCTCTGCCCTTGCCTGTGGGTACCTCCCCCGAAGCTCCCATTGGCTGGGAACCATGGCCAATGGGAGCGTTGGGGGAGGTACCCACAGGCAAGGGCAGTGTGCTCAGCCCTTGGGGGCCCACCCCCCCAGGGCTGCAGGGACATAGTGCCGGCCGCTTCCTGGAGTGGTGTGGGAGCAGCGGCGTGGGGGTGGCAATCCTGCGGGCTGGATCCAAAACCCTGAGCGGCCAGATTCGGCCCATGGACCGTAGTTTGCCCACCCCTGTCTTACAGAAACATCCGTAGGGCCATTCTGCAATCATTCTTCAAGTAGGCCTCCATTCCCCTTCCTTCTGGGATTAGGATGACTGCTTGCTAATCACCAAGAGTGGAATCTGTGTGGATGGTCACTTGAAGAACAAATAACTTACTGTATGGTAAATAACTGTAGTTCTTAAAGATGTGGTGTCCACACGGATTCCACGTCCCTTCCTCCGGCCCCACTGATAGGAGTCCTTGTACTGAGTGAAGGAATTGAGCTGCCCTGTTCATTTCTCCCCCTCTTCCCCCCCCCCCCCCATCCCTCCCTGCTAACTGCAGCAAGAGGGTGAGCAAGGTGCAGTTGTGGCCCCAGTGGGCACAGCTTTTCAAAAGAATCTGCTGTATACGTTTGCGCCAACAGTGAAATCACTGTGGACCACCTATCTTGAAGATATACAGTCACTATTGGGTAAGTAACTATAACTTACTTTTTACTGTCCTGCCAAGTATCAGCTGGTGTTTTGTATAATAAAGGATTTTGCAGACAAACTTTTAAACTGTTACCATTGTTGGATATAAGATGTTAATCCCGCCTGGACTTGTATAATTCTGGATCAAACCCTGCAGTTCAGACCTAAAGCTTGCAATACATTTACCTGCAGTTTAGTTGCTTAAGCACAGAGGCATCAACTCTTGAAATCCTGGTGAATGAGTTCCAGAACGTAGTTCTAGCAACAAGTTAATATCTAACAGCTGTTCACACTAAAAATCTAACAGTTCAGTCCAGTTATGGATCTGAAGTTTTGGTTGACATTTGTTCAAACATTTGCCATTTCCAGTAACTTTTTTCCTCTTTGTCAAAATAACAAATAATACATAAATGTACCCAATCACAAACTAGTATTTTATAACTGCACATTCTACTTAATATTAAGTAGAAACTTTCTCAATGCACAGCTGTGAATTTGTGAAAGATCGCATGTTAGGTACAGATTTAAGAATATTGGGAATCTTTGACAATTGTAGTAGTACACAGTGTATATGGAGAAAATGATCACTGATATCCACATTTTCTAGAATGTTATAAACTAGTGGGTTTCATGCATGCTCAATACAATTTCTTGGATCTCATGGAAAAAATATCTTATTTTTCCATAAACATGAAGGTTCTTAGGCAGGAATCTTCTTCCATAGGAAGGTTCTGGTACAGTAAACTACGGGTACGTCTACACTACGGGACTATTCCGAATTTGCATAAACCGGTTTTGTAAAACAGATTTTATAAAATCGAGTGCGCGCGGCCACACTAAACACATTAAATCGGTGGTGTGCGTCCATGGTCCGAGGCTAGCGTCGATTTCTGGAGCGTTGCACTGTGGGTAGCTATCCCGTAGCTATCCCATAGTTCCCGCAGCCTCCCCCGCCCCTTGGCATTTCCGGGTTGAGATCCCAGTGCCTGATGGGGCAAAAATCATTGTCGCGGGTGGTTCTGGGTACAGCCTCACCCCTCCCTCCCTCCCTGACAGCGGCAGACAACCGTTTCGCGCCCTTTTTGCTTGGTGAACCGTGCAGGCGCCATAGCACAGCAAGCATGGACCCTGCTCAGCTCCATACCGCAATCGTGGATGTTTTAAACACCTCGCTCACTCTCGTGCAGTATATGCTGAACCAGGACCTTGAACCGAGGCGAGTAAGAGGCGGATACGGCAGCGGCGATGACAGTGATGAGGACGTGGACACAGAATTATCTCAAACCGCGGGCCCGGCGCTTTGGAGATCCTGATGGTAATGGGGCAGATTCTATCCATTGAACGCCAATTTTGGGCCGGAAACAAGCACTGACTGGTGGGACCGCATTGTGTTGCAGGTGTGGGACGATTCCCAGTGGCTGCGAAACTTTCGCATGCGTGGGGCACTTTCATGGAACTTTGTGACTTGCCCCTGCCCTGAAACGCCATAATACCAAGATGAGAGCAGCCCTCACAGTATAGAAGAGAGTGGCGATAGCCCTGTGGAAGCTTGCAACGCCAGACAGCTACCGGTCCGTCGGGAATCCATTTCTAGTTTGAAAAACTACTGTAGGGGCTGCTGTGATGCAAGTAGACAAAGCAATCACTAAGCTGCTGCTACGAAAGGTTGTGACTCTGGGAAAGCGTGCAGGCCATAGTGGATGGCTTTGCTGCAATGGGATTCCCTAACTGTGGGGCGATAGATGGAACCCATATCCCTATCTTGGCACCGCAGCACCAGGGCACCCAGTACGTAAACCGGAAGGGGTACTTTTCAATGGTGCTGCAAGCACTGGTGGATCACAAGGGACGTTTCACAAACATCCACGTGGGATGGCCAGGAGGGTTCATGCGTATTCAGAAGCACTACTCTGTTTAAACGGCTGCAGCAAGGGACTTACTTCCCAGACCAGAAAATAACAGTTGGGGATGTTGAAATGCCTGTCGTTATCCTGGGGGACCCAGCCTACCCCTTGATGCCATGGCTCATGAAGCCATACACAGGCAGCCTGGACAGTGGTCAGGATCTGTTCAATTACAGGCTGAGCAAGTGCAGAATGGTGGTGGAATGTGCATTTGGCCGTTTAAAGGCTCGCTGGCGCACATTACTGACTCGCTCAGACCTCAGCCAAACCAATGTCCCCTATGTTCTTCTTCGAGTGATTGCTCCTATGCATTCCATGTAGGTGTGCGCGCTGCGCGTGCACGGCTCTCCGGAACATTTTTATCCTAGCAACTCCGGCGGGCCGGCTGGCGCCCCCTGGAGTGGCGCCGTCATGGCGCCCCTTGTATACCTCAGCCGGCCCGTCCGCTCCTCAGTTCCTTCTTCCCGCCCGTGACGGCCAGTTGGAACAGTGGAGTGCTCCCTTACCTCCACAACCCTAGTGTTTCTCCATAGTTCTAGTGTAGATAGTATTAGTAGTTAGTTGAGTTCTTGTTGTAGTTGTATATATATTTAGTGTTAATAGTTACGGAATTAGAGGGTTTACCCCTCTTCTTCCGCCCCGGTGCGGGCTTATGCCCGGAGCACCGGGTTTCAAGCCCTGTGCGGCTTGCCAGCGGCCTATGCCGGTTAGCGACCATACGACTCTTGCCTCCGCTGCCTCGGAGAGTCGCATCGGCCAGATAAGTGCTCTATTTGCATAGCCTTTAAGCCTCGTATGAGGAAAGAGAGAGACTCTAGGCTGAAGCACTTACTGATGGAGTCTGCGCTCCAACCTCCGGCGCCAGCTCCAGCGGCACCGAAAACCGCCTCGACGAGCAGCGCTCCGGCTGCACCGAGCCGCTCCGGCACCGAGCGGCACCAAGACCGGCACCGCTCCCTCTCCCGGGAGGAAGCACAAGGCGCCAAGACGGCCCGCGAAACAGCAGCGAAGCCGTTAGCCCAGCCGCCTCCGGCGAAAGCGGTGCAGGCTGAGGCAGTGCGCTAAGTGCACCGCACCGTTGACTCGGCGCCGCCTGGCCGTCGAGTCGGCTCCGCCCAGCTCCCGGTGCCCACCGAGGAGGAGCTGAGGATCCCGTCGGCGCCGGGCGTTCGCGGCAAGAGAGCTGATCGGCGGCGGCCCGTCATATCAGCCGGCACCACCGGTGCGGACATTCAAGTCCTCGGCAAGCCAGCGATGGTGCGCCCCTCATCTCCGGCGACCGTGGCGACCGCGGCTCCAGAATCCGGTCTCGATCGGTCTATCTCCGGAGAAGGTCACCGAGGCACCGCTCCCCATCCCGCCGAAATCGCCATCGCGACGCCGCTCCGCGTCCCGGCAGCGGTCGCAGTCCCGGCACCGCTCTCCATCGCGGGGCGGTCCGGCGCTCCAGGTCCCGGTCACGAAGTCACCGGCACCGCAGCAGGTCGCGTCCAGGCACCGCGGACGCCGGGACTCGCGCAGCCGTTCGGCGCCGTAGATCCCGCTCGAGGTCCGGTTCCCGGCACCGCCGGTCGAGCTCCCGACGTCGCCGGTCGAGCTCCCGCCGCCGCCGCTCCCCTTCTCGGCACCGGAGATCCAGCTCCCGACGCCGTAGATCTGGCTCCCGGCACCGGAGATCCGGCTCCCGGCACGTCGCGCAGCACAGGTCCCGCTCGCCACTGGACCCCCGAGACGCCCGGCACCGACCCTCGGCACCGGAGCATCGTCTCACGCCGGCGCTGGACGCCCGCCCAGGCACCGCCACGGCTCCACCCTGGCCCTCCAGGGAACCCTCTGTAGCCTCACCCCAAGGCAGTGCGGTGGATTTCAGAGCCGGTTCCGTTCCGCCGGATCATGGACCCCAGTATTGGGGACATTGGGTGCCCTGGGCGCAATATGAACAGGGGCCTCCCCTGCCACCCAGGCAGCCGGGCTCGGCACCATCGGTACCGGTGGCCACCGTCAGTCGAGCCCCCCCGTCCCCACCGACGCAAGCCGCCGCCCACGGCCCTTCTTTGGGCCAGGACTCGCTGCCGCCAGATCGCCAGGGGGGCGAGCACCAACAGGAGGAGGTGCTGCCGGGCCACTCCTCGTCGTCCTCTCCAGATGAGGCGGTAGCGGGGGCCTCGCCATCAGGGCCCCCGCCCATTGACCTCAGGGCACACCAGGACCTTCTCCGAAGGGTGGCAAAGGCCATTAACTTGCCCATAGAGGAGGTGCAAGAAGTCGAGGACCCGATTACGGACGTTGTGGGAGATGACGCCCTGTCAGAGTGGCGCTCCGTTTTTCGCACCATTCAGAAGAACAGTGCCACTATCTGGCAGTCGCCCTGCTCCGTTGCCCTCACGGCGCGAGGCGTCGAAAGAAGTATTCCGTCCGCCCCAGGGCTACGAATACTTGTACGTCCACCCCACCCGGACTCGCTGGTGGTCCAATCGGTCAATGACCGCGAGCGACACGGTCAACCTGCCGCTGCGCGAAGGCGGGGCGCCAGCGCATGGACTTATTAGGGCATAAAATCTATTCGGCGGGAGGCCTCCAACTCCGTATCGCCAACCAGATGGCCCTCTTATCCAGATACACTTTTAATATCTTGGGGTGCCTTGCGAAGTTCACGGAGCTAACCCCTCAGGAATCCCGCCCTGAATTCTCAGCGCTGCTGGAGGAGGGCAAGTTAGCCTCCAGAACACTGATCAAAGCGGCCGTAGACGCAGCAGACTCAGGGGCTCGAACGGTAGCATCCGGGGTGACGATGCGCGCGTGCGTGGCTACAATCTTCCACCCTCCCACCTGAGGTCCAGTACACCCTCCAGGACCTCCCGTTTGACACGCAGGGGCTGTTTTCTGAGAAAACGGATGCCAGAATCCAGTCCCTAAAGGATGGGAGGGTTGCAATACGAACTCTGGGTATGCACACGCCGGCCACGCAGAGGCGTTCATTCCGCCAACAGCCCTACCGTCCCTTCAACCAGGCCAGGTCTCGGCCGTTTAACAACCGCCGAACGGCCCCCTTCCGCCGTAGACCATCAGGGGGGCGGCGCAACCAGGCGCAGAACTCGTCCAAGGCTCCGCAAGCCCAAAAGCCGGCCTTTTGACGGGACGCCCGAGGACGGCCCATCACTCTCCCCCCAGGATCCATCCCTTTTGTTTACCAGTCGCCTTGCCCGCTTCCTTCCGGCGTGGTCTGCTATAACATCGGACAGCTGGGTCCTCAGCACCATCCAGCACGGCTACCGCCTACAGTTTCTTTCGCCCCCACCTCCCACCCACCTTCCCCGTCCCTCTTCAGGGACCTCTCTCACGAGCAAGTCCTCATACAGGAGGTGCAGGCTCTGTTGAGCGTGGGTGCTATCGAGGAGGTGCCTCCCTGCAGGCGGGGCAGGGGATTCTACTCCAGATATTTCCTCATCCCCAAGGTGAAAGGAGGTCTTCGTCCCATCTTAGACCTCCGGGAGCTGAACAGATACCTCTGCAAGCTCAAGTTTCGGATGGTAACCTTGGGGTCCATTATCCCTTCCTTGGATCCGGGAGACTGGTTTGCCGCCCTCGACATGAAGGATGCTTACTTTCATGTGGCGATTTACCCCCCCCCACAGACGCTTCCTGCGCTTCACGGTCAACGAGACCCACTACCAGTTTGCGGTGTTACCCTTCGGCCTCTCCACTGCCCCGAGGGTGTTCACCAAGTGCATGGCGGTCGTGGCCGCAGCTCTCCGTCGTCGCAGAATCCACGTGTACCCATATCTCGACGACTGGCTGATTCGTGGGCGCTCTCAAGAGCTGGTGACAGCTCAGGTGTCAGAGATACTGCACCTGTTCCGGTCTCTCGGCCTCCTCGTCAATGCCGAGAAGTCCCAATTACTGCCGACACAGCGATTGGAGTTCATAGGAGCGGTCCTCGACTCCACCCTCGCCAGGGCCTGCCTCCCTCGTTCTCGACACGAGACGATGGCCTCGCTCATTCGCACCTTGCAAGCCTTCCCTTCCACGACGGCCCGGTCCTGCCTTCGCCTGCTGGGCCACATGGCTGCGTGCACCTTTGTGACCGCGAACGCGAGGCTGAGGCTCCGTCCGTTCCAGATGTGGCTGACTTCGGTGTACCGGCCCCACCGCGACCCTCTAGATCTGGTGGTCACGGTCTCAGACCCCACTCTCCAGACGCTCACCTGGTGGCTGCATCAGGAGGTGGTCTGCGCCGGGGTT
The DNA here is from genome assembly GCF_016161935.1 of Mauremys reevesii. Lineage (NCBI taxonomy): Eukaryota > Metazoa > Chordata > Testudines > Geoemydidae > Mauremys > Mauremys reevesii. The sequence continues at coordinate 31,956,784 of NC_052629.1, read as the reverse complement.
CCGTTTCGCCCCCCTCGCCCGTCGGTCACCCTGACCACAGACGCCTCGGCGCTTGGATGGGGGGCTCACATGGGAGACCTGCACACTCAGGGCCTCTGGTCGGCCCAGGAGCTCTCCCTGCACATCAACGTCAGGGAATTGAGAGCGATCCGCCTGGCTTGTCTCGCCTTTCTTGCACACCTCCGGGACCGCTGCGTGGCGGTATACACGGACAACACGGCAGCCATGTTCTATCTGAACAAACAGGGCGGGGCCCGATCCTCCCCGCTGTGCAAGGAGGCGATGCTCCTATGGGACCTGTGTGTGACCCACTCGATTCGCCTCGAAGCGTTCTTTCTACCAGGACACGCTGGCTGACCGTCTGAGCAGGTCCTTCGCTTCCCACGAGTGGTCCCTTCGCCCCGACGTGGCCCACACCATCTTCCAAAGGTGGGGATTTCCCCAAATAGACCTGTTTGCCTCCAGGACCAACAGGAAGTGCCACAGGTTCTGTTCGTGCCAGGGTCGGGCTCCGGACTCCATCTCCGATGCGTTCCTCATGCCCTGGACGGGTCCCCTTCTATCGCCTTCCGCCGTTCCGCTAGTCCACCGAGTACTACTCAAGCTACGGAGGGACAAGGCCCGCGTCATACTCGTCGCTCCGGCCTGGCCGAGGCAGCACTGGTATACCCTGCTCCTCGAGCTCTCGATCCGGGATCCCATTCCCCTACCGCTATGGCCGGATCTCATCTCCCAGGACCTCGGCAGGCTTTGTCACCCGAACCTGCAGTCGCTGCATCTTACAGCCTGGTTCCTGAGTGGTTGACCGGCGGAGAGGACCTGTTCGCGGTGCAGCAAGTTCTGCTTGAAAGCAGAAAACCGTCCACACGCTCTACCTACCTGGCGAAGTGGAAACGCTTTGCCCTTTGGTGCGATCAGCAAGGTCTTAACCCCTTCTCGACCCCTATCCAGACGGTCCTCGACTACCTCTGGTACCTGAAAGGCCAAGGTCTCGCGATCTCGTCCCTGAGGGTACACCCGGCGGCGCTTTCGGCCTTCCGGCCTGCTGTAGATGGTCGCTCCGTGTTTTCCAACCCCATGGTTGCCCGCTTCCTCAAGGGGTTGGACCGCCTCTACCCGCAAGTGCGTCCGCCGGCTCCTACGTGGGATCTGAACCTGGCTCTCACCCAGCTGATGCGCCCGCCCTTCGAGCCCATGGCCTCCTGCTCCCTCCTCCATCTCACCTGGAAGACGGCCTTCCTCGTGGCAATCACATCCGCCAGACGAGTCTCCGAACTCCGCGCCCTGACGGCGGGTCCCCCATATACCGTCTTCCACGCGGACAAAGTGCAGCTTTGGCCACATCCGGCCTTTCTCCCAAAGGTGGTGTCGGCCTTTCATCTTAATCAGGAGATCTTCCTCCTGGTCTTCTTTCCAAAGCCGCACGCCTCACCTCGTGAGCAGCAGCTCCACACCCTCGACGTCCGTAGGGCCCTCGCCTTTTACATTGACCGAACTAAGTCCTTCCGGCGTTCCTCCCAGCTCTTTGTCGCGATTGCGGAGCGCATGAAAGGCGAGCCTGTTTCATCTCAACGGATCTCTTCCTGGGTGACATCCTGCATACGGGCGTGCTACGAACTTGCTCGCGTCCCCCCGTGCCGACTCACCGCACATTCGACAAGGGCGCACGCCTCGTCAGCCGCCTTCCTGGCCCACGTTCCCATCCAGGACATCTGTCGAGCGGCCACCTGGTCTTCCGTCCACACCTTCGCTTCCCATTATGCGTTGGTGCAGCAGTCCCGCGACGACGCAGCCTTCGGCTCTGCGGTACTACACTCCGCCACGTCTCTTTCCGACCCCACCGCCTAGGTAAGGCTTGGGAATCACCTACATGGAATGCATAGGAGCAATCACTCGAAGAAGAAAAGACGGTTACTCACCTGTAGTAACTGGTGTTCTTCGAGATGTGTTGCTCCTATCCATTCCAGACCTGCCCTCCTTCCCCACTGTCGGAATAGCCGGCAAGAAGGAACTGAGGAGCGGACGGGCCGGCTGAGGTATATAAGGGCGCCATGGCGCCACTCCAGGCGCCAGCCGGAGTTGCTAGGGTAAAAATGTTCCGAAGAGCCGTGCGCACACCTACATGGAATGGATAGGAGCAACACATCTCGAAGAACACCAGTTACTACAGGTGAGTAACCGTCTTTTATTGCTGCTTGCTGTATTCTCCACAATCTCTGTGAGAGTAAGGGGGAGACCTTTATGGCGGGGTGGGAGGCTGAGGCAAATCACCTGGCCGCTGATTACGCGCAGCCAGACACGAGGGAGATTAGAAGAGCACACCAGGAAGCGGTGCGCATCGGAGAAGCTTTGAAAACGAGCTTCATCAATGGCCAGGGTACAGTGTGACTGCTGTGTTTGTTGATGAACACCCAACCCCCTTGATTGACTCAGTCCCTGTAAGCAACTCCCCCTCCCCCTTCGAGTACAGCTTACTTATGCAAATAAAGTCACTCTCATTTAAAAAGCATGAATTCTTTATTTTTTCATTATAAAAAGAGGGAGAGAAGTAAGGGTGTGCTTTGGGAGGAGGAAAGGAGGGATGGAGAAGGCCATTTAAAAAAAAATTCAGAGTAACGGCATCCTTCTGGTTGGGCTGTCCACGGGGGTGGAGTGGGCGGGTGCACGGAGCCTCCCCCCACGCGTTCTTACACGTCTGGGTGAGGAGGCTAAGGAACATGGTGAGGGGGGAGGGTGGTTATACAGGGGCTGCAGCGGCACTCTGTGATCCTGCTGCCGTTCCTGAAGCTCCACAAGACGCCGGAGCATGTCAGTTTGATCACGCAGCAGCCCCAGAGTTGCATCCCGCCACCGCTGATCTTCCTGCCGCCACCGCTGATTTTCCTGCCGGTCTTCCTGCCGCCACCTCTCATCTCGGTTGTCCCTCCTGTCCTCACGTTCATCCCTCCTGTCCTCACGTTCACTGGCCTCTTTCCTGTAATTTGAAACCACGTCCTTCCACTCATTCAGATGAGCTCTTTCATTGTGTGTAACTTCAATAATATCCGAGAACATCTCATCTCGCGTTTTCTTTTTCCTCCGCCTTATCTGTGCTAGCCTTTGGGATGGAGGAGGGACGCTTGAAAAATTTGCAGCTGCATGAGGGAGATAAATATTTAGAAAGATACATTTTACAGAACAATGGTTATACTCTTTCACAGTGAAAAGCACTATTCACCTTACATAGCACATGTGATTTCCTACAAGGTCGCATTTTCATCTTAATAGTGACTGCTTGCATCTCTGGGGTTACAGATCTCAGACACAGGTCCAGGCATCAGGATTCAGCTTGCATGCGGCCATGGTAAGCCACTGTCTCAGTGATTTACCCCTCCCAACGCATGGCTAATACCACGCTAGCTCCTGCTAATCAACAACCTTCCCCTCGCCCCACCCACTGCTTGTCCGGTAGCTTGGGAAGATCGCCTCGCCGGTGACCAAACAGAAAAGATCATCGGCATTTCACCTCCCCTCCCCGCTCGCTACGTGCAGGAAAGTGTTTTTAAGCTGCTGCATTCCACGAACCCAGTAGAAAAATGGCCACCCCCCTTACTTAAATTCCTGATTTTTAACCAGGTTATCCTGAACGATATCACTTTGCTGAGGATAACAGAACAAGATAAAGAGCGGATGCTTCTTGAATGCCAGTAGTCACCGGGACCATACGCGCTATGCTTTGCCACGCAATGATACCTGATTACTTGCTACATGCATGGCATGGTAAAGTGTCCTACCATGGTGGGCGGAACAAGGATGTCTTGCCCAGAAACCTTCTGCAAAGGCTTCTGGAGTACCTACAGGAGCGCTTCATCGAGATGTCCCTGGAGGATTTCCTCTCAATCCCGGACATGTTAACAAACTTTTCTAAGTAACTATACTGTCTGCGAATGCATCCCAAGTCCTCAGGGCAAATCCATCATTAAAAAAGGCTTGCTTAAAAAACACTGTTTGCTATTTGCAAAGGTACACTCACCAGAGCTCCCTTCCAGGGCGTCATTCTCTGGAATAGTTGCTTGTGAGGGCTGGGAGCAGGGTCATTCCGTCAGGGTGATAAAAGCTCCTGGCTGCTGGGGGTCACGGAGTGCTGTGTGCTCTCTGCGAGGTCTTCCTCTTCTTCTTCCTCTTCATCTTCCCTGTCTGCATAATCCTCAGACATGGCAGAGATTACAACCCCCACCTCGGAATCCACGGTCAGGGGTGGGGTACTTGTGGCGCAGCCCCCTAAAATTGCATGCAGCTCATCATAGAAGCGGCATGTTTTTCGACCTGCCCCGGACCTTCCATTTGCTTCTTTGGTTTTCTGGTAGGCTTGTCTGAGCTCCTTAACTTTCACTCTGCACTGCACGGAGTCCCTGCTGTGGCCTTTAGCAGTCATAGCCTTAGAAATTCTTTCAAATACTTTTTCATTTCGTCTTTTGGACGCAGTTCTGTTAGCACTGAATCCTCTCCCCATATAGCGATCAGATCCAGTACCCCCCGAGCGGTCCATGCTGGGGCTCTTTTTCGATTCTCAGGAGACTGCATTGTTAACTGTGCTGATGAGCTGTGCGTGGTCACCTGTGATGATGAGCTCTCCACGCTGTCGAAGCAGGAAATGAATTTCAAAAGTTCGCGGGGCTTTTCCTGTCTACCTGGCCAGTGCATCCGAGTTGAGAATGCTGTCCAGAGCGGTCAGTGGTGCACTGTGGGATAGCTCCCGGAGGCCAATACCGTCGATTGCGGCCACACTAACCCTATTCCGATATGTTAATACCGATATTAGCGCTACTCCTCTCGTCGGGCAGGAGTACAGAAACCGATTTAAAGAGCCATTAAAATCGATATAAGGTGCCTCCTAGTGTGGACGGTTGTGGCGTTAAATCGGTTTTACGCTCCTAAAACCGATTTAAACGCCTAGTGTAGACCAGGCCTACTATGTTAAAACTTTTTTCAAGGCTGAAATCGGCTCCAACTATAATAGAGTATCTTAGTTTGGAAACTCTTCTGGTCTCAGTTTTGAATCTCTCTATTAATGCTTTGTGGTATCCTACTGAGTTTGTACAATTAAAATTTCCTGCTGACGACTATTCTTAGAAGTGTGCTTATTTCCACAAGATTAGGAGTCTGATAACCAACTTCAGCCATTGCTACTGTTTGTGGAAAAGTCCTTTTGAAGAATCTTTCTTACGTTTCTCTGCATGGTTTTGTAGGCTTGTTTCTTGTGATAGGGAGTGGCAACAGTTGAATTATGCCAGAAAATTTGGGATGAAAGGGCCACCCCTCCTGATTTTTGATTTGCTGCACTTCTTAATTAGCTTTGCTCAACTGATTATTATTGCACACTTCCATTTTTTGGTGAGAGTGTACCAAGAATGAATCAGGAAATACCCAAACTGTACACCCTCTTCAGGGCTCAACTCTTCTAAGGTCTGAGCTGTCAGTGAAGCTGGGGTACGGCTTCTGTCAGGACCCTAAACATAAAGGTATGCAAGCAGTTCTGATGCTCCTTTTTCTTTTTCAGTCATGTCTAGTATTGTGGTCAGATGGGACCTTACCACTGTCTTTTCTACCAGACTGTTTCACTAATGCTTTAGTTAAGGCCTTTTGAAATAGGACACAAGATGGTGCCACCTTATGCCCCTCAGGGAAGCAATCTAACTTTCTTGACCAAGGATATTTCAGATACCGCCCTGCTCCCTCCCCCCCAAAAAAACCAACCCCCCCCCAAACAAAAAAAAAAACACCTTAGCTTACCTTCTGAAACCTGAAGGTGGTGGCTTCTTTGATAATCAACATAAACAAGGAGGGAGCACACATTCAAGAAAATCGTGTGCTTGGGACTTTTAACTATAACAATTGTTAATATTGTTTATAATATTTTTGGCTTTAGTTGACCACTTTAGGAGTAGGGAAACTATCAAATTTTCTTTCAATCATTATATCTTTCCTGTATTTAAGAGTATGGAAACATAGTTTTGGTAAAACTAGAGACACAGGGTCCTTGGAACCAAAATGTTTCATATAATTTAATAGGTACCTCTGTCTTTTAATCACACACATCAAAGCTAAGAATGTAATTGTTGTCTGAGATGCAGGATGACTTAATCTGTTTTTCTTTTTGTTGAGTACACTACTATTTTTATCATGCAACTCAGGCCAACGATTGGATCCCCTTTGAGTGAATCCATGAAAAATGGCTCTCCCCTCAATTCCCAGTGTGTCATTTAAGAACTTATTGAACTGCTTACTGAAAGTGAGTAATTGGAATGCTTCAGGGACTGGAAAAAGGCCATTTGGCCAAACAACATGCCTGCTACAGTATCTAAGCTATTGGAGTCCCACTGGGCTTCTCTTTGCACCCATTTATTTGCTTCCTTCTCCAGGGACAAAATTGCATCCTTTCTCTAGAATATGGGTCTTTGAGACCTCAGACCATTTGTTTCAAACAGAGGAGAGTACTTATTACTCTTGCTCCATTGATGTTTTGGGTTAGTTTTATACATTTTTAAGTTGTCAACTGCCAAAGTCCAGACTTTTAATCTATTATTTCTATGAGTTTAAAGACAATATAATAACAGAGATCTGTATCCAAGAATTTGTAGTCAAGACTGTGAACATAGAACTTTATCTCAAACTATTTTATTTATTTTTAAAACCCATCTAACTGGGCTATTCTAAAATATCATTCTGTAAAGTGTGGGTAGAGCATTCTTTAAGGTGTCTGGAGTTCTAGATAAAGGAATTAAAGAATCAAGCCTATTATATTTAATCTATGAGTACTGGTCCCTATGTGCATTCCACTGTGGGTATACATGCACTCCATGTGCCTATAGCGGGAGAATTTTGAAAACCGTGTCTGTTGGTCTGCATCCCTTGCTCTCCTTGTGCCTCCAACTGAGAAGAGAAAGGATGAGGCAGACAGACTGCCTCTCTAGTTCCTTCTCACCACCATATGGCTCAGGTTGGAACCTCCAGTGCCCAGAACTTATGTTTATCTATAAATACATATTTGTGAAAAGTGTTTACCAGATAAAACTCTAAAATTCTAGTTTTACTTTTATAGTCAGCTACCCCACTGCAGGTACTAGACTATGCTCAGGACTCCAGGCTTCAAGATTGAGTTTCTTGCCTGCACTACTTCTCAGTCAGCAGTGACCATCAACGCTGCCTGCACTGCCTTGGGGAAGCCTGCATTAATGTGGGGTGCAGTATCTGCTGCTTGTTCCCCAGTTGTACGCATGAAAGGTAAAAACTTCTCCTTGAGCACCTGATGGGATCCACTCCAATAAAAGGCCTGACTCAGCAAGGAGTACCTCTCCTACCATGAGGTCTGACTCAGGAGTGAGGAAGTCTACCCCTACAGATCCCTCACTGGTGTCTTGTTGGGAAGGCTGGGAGTATTCTCATAAACATGAGAATAAATCCGCTTCCAAATCCACTTAGAAGAAATCTGATACAGCCCTGCCTAATGTCTTCAGGCTCAGTCCAAGAGAACTTAGAATATCTCAGGGGCATGACGAGAGCCTACAAATCCAGGGCTCTGTTGGTACTGGATTGTGGTCTGTTGACAACGGTGCCTCTGGTACCATCCAGCCAAACTCTGGGATCTGACTGTACCAGTTAGAAGCAACCATTGAGAGCCTCAGCTACCGACTGTACCAACTTCATCTTGCACAACTATGGCACACACTAACTACTGTGGCTCCATCCGTTTGAGCAGACAGGATCCCTTACGCTGTGGGGAGAGCTGAGTCTTATCCACATGAGGATATTTTTGCTTTCACAAATTCTCAGTCTCCTCGATCAGGTCCTTCCCTCATGAAGGAGGTCCTGACTCCACCAGGAGACTGCAACTGATGGGAGGAGTCCCATTCCATTCTCTGCTTGTGATTTTTCTCCAGCAGAACTGTTGGTACTATCATCAGCTTTTTCTTCCTCAGGAGACCCGTAATCATCCGATGAACTAATGTTTCGTTCTCTGAGGCATATCTTTCTGGACAAGGGACCTGGACCAATTTAGGACCAACTTGTACCTCAATATCCATCTTGCAGTGTTTGTTACTCCGTGTTATGGGGACACTGCAACTTCCATTTGACTGATCTTACTGGCCAGACTGGGGACCTTGGGACCTGTACCATCCCATAAGCTTGGTTTAATCTTCTAGGGAGTCTAAACAACCTCCCCTCCCTAATGAGAGGTCAACCAGAGCTTCCTCCTGAACCCATTGAAGATGAAGATTATGTGCCAGATCCAGCAGTTCCTCTGATATTGACAAGATTGTAGTCGTCTTCTCTAGATGAAGCAGTGGCTCTAATGTCTCCATATCCCCCAATGTCAATACAAAGTTCCAGGATCTGTTATGTCAAATTGCAGGGGAGTTACAGATTTCACTTGAGGAAGTTCAGGATACTCAACGTAAGCTATTGGACCTCCTTCAGTCTTCTGGTTCCAGAAGAAGAGTGCTTCTTATTAACGAAGCCATCAGGGAGCCAACAAGAACTGTCTGGCATACCCCCAGCCACTGCTGCTCCCCTCATCCATAAGAGGGAAGAAGAATGTTTTGTCCCAGCCAAAGGGTAGAATTTTTCTTTTCTCATCCTTCTAATTCTTAGGTGGTTCAGGCTGCCACAGAGAGATGAAGATAGCAACACCTTATATCTACTCCAGTTGACAAAGAAGGCAAGCAACTCTATTAGGAAGGTGTTTTGTTTGCTTTTCCTCCTTTACCAGTCTTCAGTTCAGGATAGCCAACTACCAGGCACTGATGGCTAAGTATGATTACCTGAACTATTCCAAATTTTCAGACTTCATAGACATGCTTCCCCATCAGGACAGAGCTCAGTTTCAGGCTCTCCTAGAAAAAAGGCAAGATGGTTGGCAGGACCACTCTTCTGTCTTTTGGTTAAAAAGATGAGTCTTTAAATACCCTGAAGGACTCCAGGACCATCCTGAACTCTGGGAGTATATATATATACCTGTCCCAAAGAGGAAATTCAGTAGGCAGTCATACAAGCCTAGGCCACCAGAGACCTCATGAGCCACTCCATAAGAGGGAAAGGGTTCAGAAGTCTCTTTTCCCTGCACCTTTTGCAGCAGCAGCATCATCCCAGCCCCAACCCCTAGTTAAGTGTCCTTTTGAGTGGAATACAAAAGCTGCAAACCAATAAGACCACCACCTGCCCATTCCCAAACATCTTTTGTTGTTGCACTCTAGATGTGGAAAAGAGTGCAAGACAAGAGAGTATGAAACATCATCCATTCTGGCTATATGATTGAGTTTTCCTCCCTGCCCCTTCCTCACCCCTTTTTTAACGGGCCATTCTCCTAAGGAAATTCTCAAACAAGAAGTAGAATTCCTCTTGCATTCAGGGGCGGCTCCAGGCCCCAGCACACCAAGTGTGTGCTTGGGGCAGCATGCCATGGGGGGCGCTCTGCCGGCGCCGCGAGGGCGGCAGGCAGGGTGCCTTCGGCGGCATGCCTGCAGAGGGTCCGCTGGTCCCACGGCTCCACCAAAGCCGCGGGACCAGCGGACCCTCCGTAGGCATGCCTGCGGGAGGTCCACCGGAGCCGCGGGACCGGCAAGCGGCAGAGCGCCCCCTGCGGCATGCCGCTGTGCTTGGGGCGGCGAAATGTCTAGAGCCGCCCCTGCTTGCATTGAGGCACAATAGAGCAGGTACCTCTTAAGTACCAGGGAAAGGGGTTTTACTCAGCTTCCTAGTACTGAAGAAGGGCAGCTGGAGACCCATTCTCGATCTCTGCCATCTCAACCATTTTATTCACAAACTCAAATTTTGCATGGTTACACTGGCATCTAGAATCCCATCCTTAAAAGATGATGTGGTTTACAGCTCTTGATGTAGATGCATACTTTCATGTAGATATTCAAACCCTACTCAGACGTTTTCTTAGATTTATGATGGGCTCCAACCCACTTTTAGTACAGAGTGCTCCCATTCGGTCAAGGTATTTTCTGCCTGTATCAGGCACAGTGTCTTCCTGTCTCAGCGACTGGCTTCTCATTGCCAAGATATGTCAAGAAGCTTATAAGTCAATTTTGTCAGTGTTTCAACATCTTCCTTCCCCAGAGAGGGGAAGGGGTGGTCAGTGTGAACTCGAGGAAAAATCTGTTCTCACTCCAATGTAGGCTTAGACTTCATCAGAGTGTTCCTAAATTCTGTCACGCAGGGGTTCACCACAGTATCACATTTGAGCAACATTGTCACCTCTCTGCCCACGCCTTCAAAGCTGGCAATGAATGACCTCCATAGACCATCTTCAAGCACAGAGTTTTTTCTCTCCTGCATCATATGGCTTTATGCAGTTACATAATGCGGTTTGCCAGACTCCATTTTCATAGCCTGCAGGTGTGGCTTCAAACAGTGTATTCTTGAAATCAACACTGTAAGAATGCCATAGTTACTGTTCCTGCCATAGTTATGTAATCTTTGCTATGATGGAAGAATCCCCACCAGGTATGCTTGGACGTTCCTTTTCTGTCTCCCTCACTGGAAAAAAAATTATTACAGATGTCTCTCTTAGGTTCAGGGACGGCTCCGGGCACCAGCATGTGAGGGTGGCAGTCAGGCAGCCTTTGGCGACATGCCTGCGGGAGGTCCACTGGTCCCGCGGCTTCGGCAGAAATGCCTCTGAATCCTGTATGAATGGAATATATAGGACAAGTCAATAACCTCCTTTATTCCTGCATATAAATACTTAGTAGTGAAAAGGTGTAAACAAAAATCTTACACAGTGTGTGTGAAATTCAAGTGGAAACAATTTCTGGAACAAACTGCTCTACTTGATCAGGCAGAAACAGCTACCTAATCAGCAGCTTTTCATTTACCCTTTTGCTATTTATTTCTAAATAAAATATTTATGATGGTTAATATATTTCTGTAGGAAACCGATTCTTTTTGTTTCAGGAAATTCAGTGTAAAACATTTCTTCTTTTTACTTCTGAAAGTGGACAGTGCTGAAATGTACAGGGATAAACTTATTTTTTTAAACTTATTCATATGAGTTTGGACAAGATTCTTGGCTCCATCTTGAGAACAGGCCTATTTTAACAGTTGGTTCCAATGTACTTAACCTTCTACTCTCCTCTTTAAAAACAAACAGTTACCTTTATATAGTCTGTTTTTGTTAAACTGCAGCATGTGAAAGAAACTGAATTAAAAAGGAGAAGCCAGCATTTAGTTTAAGATAATGTTAGATAATGTTTAAGATAAAAATGTCATTTGGGTTTGAGCTGAATTATTTCACATAGGAAAAATCTTGACTTGTAATGTGTATGTAAGAATGAGTCATGGGGTAACTTGGAAGTCAATTAAGGGTGGGTATCTGAGGTTGCAGTGCGGTATCTTAAATGTCTTCCTTCCCTCCCTCCCTCCCTTAAATATACATTGGCTAATTAGGAAGTCACTTACTTCATTCTCACTCATAAGGATACAAATTAAAACATATACATCCATAACAGATAGAATGATAAAAATAAGACCTTGCTTACAGTACTACTATGTGTTGTATAGTTAAGTTTGAACAACAAGAACACATCCTCCACTGGTATTCAAAAAGATGTTGGGGAAAGGTGGAAATCAGAAATAAGAGCAACATAATACAGACAGCAGCAGCCATTAAGGGGAAAAAGGAAAATTTTGAAAAATAAAAATGAGGAAGGGAACTAAGACTCCTCTTAATTAGTACTTTTTGTAATTCTACATATTACTGCTCCAATAGAATTTTTATACTGCAATTAACATTGTAAAGCACATTTACACTTGTTTTTATAGTTTGTCAATTGCACACAAATACTAATTTATATTTAGAATGTAATCATTGCTCCATTGTAACCAGATGCATTGATTTGTGAAATGTAACCTTCTCATTAGTTTTCACTCCCTAATGGTCATGAAATAGCAGCATCTCCTGATTGATGTAAATCATTTAAAGCTGGAATGTGTTAGTTCCTCATTGATTCATTTTGTAAACATGTCCCGTATTTATAAGGAAGCTTGAAATGTTGAGGTTTTTAATACTTTCTTTTAATAACATTACTTAGGAATATGAAGCACGAACAGGAAGAACATGTAAACCTCCACCCCAGGCAACAAGACGTAAAAATTTTGAATTTGAACCACTTTCAACTACTGCTCTTATTTTGGAGGATCGACCGTCGTAAGTATAGTAATGAATTCTGCCATGAAGTAGATAATAACATGGTATACATACATGTGCACCTGCCTCCCGACCTAGCAAAGGTTAAATAACTTTGATGTCCTGTTTACAATTTTCTTTCTCCAAGTACTATACTGGTCAAACTGGAACAATTTCCTTATAAATTACTCAATCTGAGACCTTAACTAAATAATATGGTGAAATACTGACCTCCATTAAAATCAATGAGAGTTTTGCTCCATTGACTTCAATGGAGCTGGAATTTTGCCCTATATATTCATCCTGTAGTGCTGTCATGTAGTTGCCTATGACACTGATTCTCGGAATCTGCAGAATGAAGAGTTCTATTATAAGAGATTCTCTTAAGGACCTCTCCTAAAACCTCATTTCTCCACTGCTTGGTTCCTAAAATATTTAATTTGCTAGACCACCAAAAGGGTGTCAGCACCAATGGTTGTCTGAGCATAATCTGAGACCAGTCACCATGGGAGCCTAATTTTGGGTATAAAAAAATTTAATTCTGGCATATGTTGAAAAGATGCGGTTGCCAGGAAATACAAGATAATTGCTCACCACCTAAATAGGTTGGGTTCTGACTATGGCAGGGTGAGCTTGCTCCTACCTACTTTCTAGCCCGCAAGCACCTTGGAACTTGCTTCTGGTAAAACACCTCATGCAACTTATTTTCTTTTCCACCACCTTTACAGACTAAGAGAATTTCTATAAGATATCCCTCCTTCACTGTTTCAATATATTAAAGTCTTATACAGTTGCATGAAGTATAAAAGTTGGTGATACAGTGTATAAAAGCAATACTAATATTTCATGTAAGTGCGTTCTATCCCCAGTCAACAATCTTTACTTGTTAATATATACCTGCATATCAATGCTTATTTGTAGATACATGAGTTGATTGTATTTTTGGAGCCTGTGTAAGTTTAATCTTTCTATTCATTATAGCAAATCCTATTAAAAAGTCACATTAAAAGTTATATTTATTCTGTTGATAAAGGGTAGCCAAAATGAAATTGAGGTTGAGCTATTAGCAGTTTGGTTACTGAATTCCCCACTCCATCCTCCACTCAGAGCTTTGAAGTCTGAGTTTTTAATTATCACTGGCAATAAAGGAATCGAGAGGTACCCATGCTGCTTCTTGCCCAGCAAAAGGAGACTATCACTTTCCTGAAGCAGATACCATGTTAACCTTTATATCTAGTGTCTTACCCAATACATTTACTCTTGCTCAGCATTTATCTTAAGGCTGTCTTCAGACTATAATATTGTTATAGTCTGTCATTTGGATGTGCTAAAATATGATGAACCCTCTGCCTCCCTCTATGGAGGCTGAGATCATTCCTAAATATTTTCAAAAGACTAGGAAACCAGAGGTTGTTTCTAAACTATTGTGCTGTTACCATGTGACACCACATTATACAAGCCACTGAGCCAGCACTAACTTTGAAATACTGAATACAATAAGAAGTAGACATTTTGAGAAGATAATAGTTAAGGGAGCAATATATAGTCTTCTGATTTCTTTTCTTTTTTTTTTTGTTCTGAATTCTTTGAGTTGCAGGAATTTTCTTATGAGTTTCAAATCATCAAGACTCTGTTAATCCATCACTTGGCTGATTTAACGTTCATTATCAGTGAAAAAAATTCTAATATGCATTTATGCAGTTTCATATTCAATCTCTTTGGGAAATTTTTACCACCATTTATTAGAATATTTTAGTTTTTTCCCAGAGGTATGCAAGCTCAATCAGTGGTGTGGGACAGTAAACTACTAGTATTTTCTCTCAATGTGTGAATAAAAATCCTCAAGGTTCATACATCTTAATGAAACTGAACCATGGAACAGGAAATGTAGAATGAATGTTTTAACATCATACAAGGCTTCTTGTATGACCATAAAGGTTCCATGAAAACTGTGAGATTTCACTAAGTTAAAATAACTTTGTTCTAGTTGGGCAAAAGTGTTTTTTTGTAGTAAAAGAATCCCTGACTTTCAAGCATTCCTCAGTGAAATTAGTTCTGCAGCTTCATGAAGGCCATTCTAGTAGATGTTTTCATAGCCTGCCAGAATGCATCTTTTTCACAATATGCTTTAACAGGTATTGCTTGTACATGTGATGATAAAAACAGCTTATTGGCAAGACCTAAAATATGTTGACTTATGAAGAGCCTGTACTTCATAGTGAAGTACCAAGTTTTACAGTAATATACAACATTATGTCTTAATGGAAGTTCTGGATTATTGCATTGTAGTGATACCCTAAGAACAAGATTATATTTTTGTGTACATCACACAAATGCCATTGCTAGTGGTAGTGTTTGGCAAACTTATTATCAATTTTAGCAGAGAGCAGTGATTGAATGACATAGAGCTTCTCTACCTTGGAGGTTGTTCTTCAACAGTTGGGTTGAGAAGGATGATTTTATGATTATGGAATTGGATTGGCACTCGGGAGATCTGGATTCTGTTCCTGTCTCTGCCATAGTCTGTTTCATCTTAAGCAAGTCACTTAGTCTCTTTACTAACAGTGAGGAGCATGATAAGAGCTAGTATATGCAAAAATACTTGTCTGGTAGATTTATATACAAATGTTTCACCATAGTGGACTTCATTTTCCATTATTGATATTCAGACACGTAATATAATCACTAAATTCACCTTAAAAAGGAGAGAGAAACCAGTCAGTCTGTCTTGAAATGGTCCAGAATGTCATCCATATATTGAATTCAGAAATGACTTGTTTTCAGAAATCTTCCTGCCAAATCCATAGAGGAGGCTTTACGTCACAGACAAGAATATGATGAAATGGTGGCAGAGGCAAAAAAACGAGGTATGTTAGAACTGTATTACCATGGTTATAGTTAGCTATCTTCTATAGCAAAAATGAGAGAATGAGGACATTTTTAGCTTTTAGGCCAGTATTTACATTAAAGACTACATTTCTGGGCTAATACTATACATGTTGTGCTTCAAAACTCACAGGCACACTCAGTTTAAACCAGACCACCAGTCTCAACTTGTAGCCTTTTTAATTTCATCACTGTTGTGAATAAATGGATTCTCACGTTGAATATAGTCTCCAATGCTTAGGTGGAAACTTGATTTAACTTTTTGTGCAGTATGATCAGCTGGAAACTTACTAGGTGCTTAAATCTTTCCATCTACCCCGGTGCCACCATCACAATTGCTATTACTTAGGGCCAGATCTTCAAAAGGGCACATGAACCCCTGTGGATGCCAAGGAACTTCAGAGATCACGTGCATGCAAACCCCCAGCTTGTCCATGTGCATATCAAAGACTTCACTTTTGCATCCCCCCCTTTTATTTTTGATGTTACTGTTAACAGTGGATCATGTAAACAAAACTTTATTCTAAATATGTAAACCACAAGATAGCATCTAAAAGCCTTTGAGCTGCCTTTAAATTAGTCATATAGGTAGCTATGGGAATTGTCACGATCAGGCCCGTCGACAGCAATTCCGGGCCCCAGGACAGAACAGTCAGTGGGCCCCCTAGAAAGTGATGGCTGAGGTTTACAACACTACTTTTTATCCTATTGATAACACATTAGAACCCACTAAATGTAAGTTGTGGCATTGCTTGATATGGTTAACTTTTTTTTCCCAGTTACAGCACCAATATTAAACAAATTGTGAGTCTAAACATAAGATGTAGAATTTATTTTGAATTGTGTATTTAAATTAAATATATTATGGAATGAAATTAGACGGCAACAAAAATGATTAGGGGCTGGGGCACATGATTTATGGGGAGAGGCTAAGGAAACTGGGCTTATTTAATCTGCAGAAGAGAAAAATGAGGGGAGATTTGGTAGCAGCCTTCAACTACCTGAAATTCAGTTCTTTATGGGATATGATGGATCACATACAGTACATATACTATGGAAGAGGAAGTTGACATAAAACATACAACACAAATATTGGACTTTATCTGATTTTTGAGAGGAAAAGTCATTTGTATGCATGTGTTGAATGTGGGGCTTTGTATCTTTGGACAGAGACCAGTCTTATTGATCATGATACACTGAACTGCCTGAAAACGTCATAGCCAAAGATGCCATCCTGAATATTGCTAGATATTATTTTTAAGATACAAATATGTGAAGTGACAATGGTATTCACTGAAGTGCGTGCGTGCGTGTGGTGCTGCGCCTGCGATTGCTGGTGCCCAGCAAGCTGCTGCTGGGCGTGCTCTTCTGGCATGGCCAGGGCTTCCACATGCCCACCTGGCTGCCTTCGCCACCGCCGCCGGTACCACTCTGCGCGCATCTAGGAGCCCTGTGGCCTGTCTGGGCAATTGCCCTCTTTGCCCCCAACCCCAGGTTGGCAGGCCTGGTCACAATAAACCAAAATTATTACTACATATAACTTTTGTTGCAGTAGCACTGAAAACTCTCAGTAAGAATTATGTGAAACCTCCTGTCCCAGGGCTCCTGTCCCAGGGCAGCAATTTGCCCTGGGGCCCACAGGGCCCCCCACGAGAGTTTTTTGGGGCCCCTGGAGCGGGATCCTTCATTCACACTGGGTCTTTGGTGGTAATTCGGCGGCGGGGGGTCCTTCTGCCCCAGGACCCGCTGCCAAAGAGCTGGGTCTTTGGTGGTAATTCGGCAGCGGGTCCCAGAGTGGAAGGACCCCCCGCCACTGAATTACTGCCGAAGCGGGGGCCCCCCGCCGCTGAGAACTCCAGGCTCCCTGAATCCTCTGGGCGGCCCTGTCCTGTCCCAGTAGTTCCTTTCTAGTTCTGTGTGAATGCAGTGTTTGCAGAATCAAGCCCTAAGTTTGATAGCTTACTATTTCTCAGGTGGTGAAATATGGTTATATATTTTTCCTACAAACATAAATACAAGTGTAGCATCTTGTACTATTGAGTGTCAATCAATAAGAGTAATTTGTATAGAAAATGCACATTGACTAACATAAGAGCCTGTGTACCAAACAAAATGTACTTTAAAAGGCTGTACAAAGTAAAATATTAGTGTTCACAATGTGTACACAAGGGGTCGAGTTAAACTTGTGTGTACTTAACTTTGGCAGTTCTGACTTATCAGTGCTTAACCATGTAAGTTTTTAATGTAGCTTTTAATTTCCTAGAACTTTTCTTTTTAATTAAAAAAAAAAAAAAAAAGCTAGACACTATTAGGATGCCCTGTCCTATCCTATATTAAGGAGCCCCCCTCTCATGTTCATTAAGACCTGCAAAGTGTTACTCTACAAGATGTATGGAGACAGAGGGTAGATCTCCATACCTTGCGTATCCAAAAGATGCACAGTCGTTAAGGCAAGGGACTGCCGAACTCTGCCCCATTCACTGTACCTCTTGCAAAAGATACACTGCATGAGATGAGGACTCCGGCAGATCTTGTTTTTATTAACTGTGCATGGCCTGATGCACGCTTTATAAAATGCAGTGTTTCACGCATACTGTTCTAGTGCACGTGGCCTAGTGTGCTCCATAGCTTCAGTAAAAAGTGGTTAAAACAAACCGTGACACTTCAACTGAATTTGCCAAATTATCAATGGTTTTAACACAGCTGAATCCAGATCAGTTTTCATCAGAATACTATTTCCTTCAGTGCTACACTACACCTCAGTGCAAGGCCAAACTTCAGTATTTTGCCATTAGCCATTTCAGTGCTAAACTTTTTTTTTTTTTTTTTTAAAGAAAGATCCATTATTCTCCTCTCCTTGTATCATAGGAAAATAATTTTGATCTTTGTACAATCAAGAATAATTGAATTGGAAAAAAAGGTTTAAGCAAAGCCGAACTCCTCTTCCTGGCAGACAGACAGCCTGTTAAACTGAATCCCAATAGGTGAAAGTTTCAGAAAACTAAATAACTGAAAATGGGTTTCAAATGCAGATGTTTGCATTTTAAACTTCACTATTGCTAATGCTCTAGCTATAATTTACTGTAGTTACAGTAGGATTGATGGAATCCTCCAGTGTGTAAAAGTACTATAAAGTCAGATGTTCAGGACTGGGGTTACCAGATAGCAACTGTGGGGGGGAAAAAAGGGACAGAGTGGGGGGTAATAGGCGCCTATATAAGAAAAAGTCCAAAAATGGGACTGTCCCTTTTGAAAACAGGACATCTGGTCACCCTACTCAGGACATACAGCTATAACAGAGGTAAAAAACACGCTCTTGGCAGTGTTTATGGTTTAGAACTCACTTTACTAGACATTTTGTATTCAGCCATGCTAAAGGAGTGCTTCTAGTTTGTATGAATTCTAATCAGATTTCTGTTGGTCCAAACCACTGGCTCTATTTAATTAACTTGGAAATTTGGTAATAACCTATAATCTTTGAGTAGATGACTTTTAAACCCTGTGGGGTTTCTCTGAAGATTAATTACATTTCTGATAAGTTTAACATCTTCTAAAACAGATGATTTCTTGGCTTATCAGAGACTTTGCTGTAAGAAGAGAGCTTTTGCTTACATGTGTGTGTTCGTTCAGCGGGCCATTTTCAGGAGTTTTCGTCTGAGATTATTTTAATCCAAACACTTCATCAAATTATACAGTACTGTGCAGTAATCTAAAAATAGATTGCCACTCATATGACTTGAGGAGAAATCCCATACCTCTAAAGTTCTTAAATTTTGAAAGCCAGCGGTAGATGTTGGGCACTATTCTTTCAGAAGTATTTATGGTGCCAGTGGACTAACAGTCAGTTACTTTCTGAATACAGTTGGACAAAGAGTTCTCTTGGGATTGTGAATTGCTGATTGGCAATGTGCATGATGGCTGAACAGGCAGTAACAATGTTTCTACCTCTGCTCCTTTTTCATATCCTGTAAAGAGAGACTATATTCTATTACCTTAAAATAAACAAACAAACCCAAAACAAAAGCAAAATACTTTTGTCTTTTAAATATGCTAACTTGTACCAAGGGACCTCGTCCATAGTCAAGAATGAAAGCAAAATGTTAATGTGTTAAAGAGCAGCCATTTGATTTGTTTATATGGAATCACACACAATACACATGCTGGAAGGGAGTGTCTGCTTTGAAAAGTGACTAAAAATAGTACCTTCTTACTGGACTGATCTGTCCTTGTGCATATTGAGGCACGTCTACTAACTTCAGTGACAAAAATGAGCTATTACTGTGCTCTTCCTCTCATTAGCTCAGCAGAGTCAAAATAATCTCATCAATAGAGTTGTTTTCTAGGTTCCAGTGGAGAATAATGAAACAAATACGGTTATTTACAAAATTAAAGATTGTGGGATGCACATGCAGTTGAGGGAATTTTTTTTTCCTTTAGAACTTTTGGACTAGGCTGGTACATGGTGGAATGTTTTACTTATACCTCTTCTAAGCTGCCATCATTTGCTCCAGATTCTCAGCTTTCTGTTTTTGTCTGTTCCTCTTTTAAAAGAGACAAGTCTGAGTGATATGATAGCAGGAACAACAATGCATGCTGCAACAGGGGTATGTAGAGAAAGATAAAAAGTTGTATTGGAAAGATAAGAGAGAATGGCTTGACAAAAAATAAAGCCAAAGAAGCATCAGTGGTGGTATCATAAAAGCAAAAGATGGAAGATTTTTAATGAAAGTAGAACAAAAGGCACAATAGTGAGAATATTTTAATGAAGTACTCAATCAGCCAGGGCCAACAATGCCAACTGATGGATGTGAAGAATGTGAAGAATTAAATAGCT
Organism: Mauremys reevesii; assembly: GCF_016161935.1. Taxonomy (NCBI): domain Eukaryota; kingdom Metazoa; phylum Chordata; order Testudines; family Geoemydidae; genus Mauremys; species Mauremys reevesii. The sequence goes on along the minus strand of NC_052629.1, from coordinate 31,936,892 downwards.
CAATGCTAGAAATTTCAGAAGCAGAAAGAGATGAAGCAATTAAGAAGCTAAAAATGGCAAGGTGCCAGGTCAAGATAAGATCACTGCTGAAATATGTAAAGCTGGGGAGCAGGTAGTAGTAGTTCATGGAGAAACATAAACTTTGTGATATAGCTTAAGGGAAAGAATCCTACCCAGAGGAGGAAAGAAAGGTGTGATCTGTAAATTAAAAAAAACAAAACAAAACCAAAACCCACTAAGCAATATCTGGCGAGGAATAATGCTACTTTCCGTATCGGAAAAGTGTTCTGTAGTGTACTGTTGGGGTGGGGTGGGGGGAGAGAGGAGGAAACTGGTCATAAATGAAAAACTACATCCTGGACAAGTAGGCTTTAGACCAGAAAGATTGTGTACAGACTACATCTTCACCCTGAGATGATTGATTGAGGGAGGCCTTGCTTACAGGAAAAGATTAATCTTGAACTTTATAGATTTCACCAGAACTTTGGACTGCACTTATAGAGAGTTGCTATGGAAGGTGTTGCGACAATATGGGCTTCTTAAAAAAGATCGTGACATGGGCCAGGTGCTGTATGAAGGTTCAAAATGCTCTGTAAGGACAACTAGGGAGACTGTCTGTCTGATTTGATATCATCACTGGAGCACAACAGGGGTGCATTTGATCACTTTTCCTCTTCTGCATTGTGATTACGTGATGTGAAAAGCATCATGAAAGGAAGAAACAATTATATGAAGTAGAGGAAAACTTCAGGATCTCACCTTTGCAGATGACGTGTTCTATTGGAGACGTGATGCTGCTGCTATGAAAAAGACCCCAGTACCAATGACAAATGTGAGGCCACCAAAGTAGAATTAAGAATTATCTGGAAGAAAATGAAAGCCATGATCGTTGAAGGCATTAGCAGTGATGGTGCAGATATGATAGTGAAGTATACAGCATGGCTAATAAATTTGTATATCTTGGAAGCACAGTGGAGCCTTTTTCGATGCTAGCAGCTGTCCGGAAAAGCATCGAGATTCACCCAAGAACCAAGATCAAGTTCTGTGGTGCCATTGTGACGCTCACATTATCTGCTTCTGAAACTTAGCAAATGCCAGAAACCTACAACAGGAAACTTAATCCATTCTATCAGAAATGCTTGTGAAGAATACTTGGTGTCTGCTGGTGGGATAAAGTAACCAGCACTGATGTATGGCACAAAGGACTGGCCAGCAGACTGTAGAGACAATGATTTGAGAGAGAAGGTTGTAGTAGTTTTAGACCTGTTGTACAGATATAAAAAAATTGTATTCCTAGACAAGCCCTGGGTTGGATACCACCTGGGGGGAGACGGAAAGGGGGAAGGCAAGAGATGACATGTAAGAAAACCATTGAGAAAGATGCTGCTGTCATGGAAACAGACTATAATGGAGGAAGAAACATGGCATTAGATGGTGGAAAGACTGGATTGCTTTGTGTCACAAGAGCATCTAAACCCTCACTCCGCTTCCCAATTTGACCCTTTTGGGGGTGATGTATGGAAAGGGTAGAAGCCCTCTCAGGCCCCAAGATTGATTTGCATGGTTGGTTTTGGAGAAAAACATTTGTGATAAACTGAGTACATTTGACATGGAAATCATTTAGCTACAGTAAATGTGGAATACTGCATTGTTATTTTTATAGTCACTTTTCAAAGCAGGACTACATTTGAAGCCAACAATAAGGCATGTAAGAAGACCTATGTATTTGTACATGACTTATCTTCTAGGGAAATGAGTTTATTTAAAGAACTAATTTGATAATCCCTGCTTTCAATCTCTAAAGCAGTTCATATGCAAATATATTTTTCATATGTCTAACTCTTAGTCTCTAGAAAAGGTCAAAACTATCAGAATATTTAACTATCCAGCTCAGTGCTCCTATAGTATTATGCATTAAAACGTTGTCTATTTAACAGAAATTAAAGAAGCACATAAAAGGAAAAGAATAATGAAAGAACGATTCAAGCAAGAGGAGAATATTGCTAGTGCTATGGTGATTTGGATCAATGAAATATTACCTAACTGGGAAGGCATGTGAGTAAACACGTTTTTCCTAATGTAAGTCTAATACAAATGTGGTTTATTTTCCCCCCACTCTTAGAACACAGAGGAACCACCCACTTCATGGTCTTCCACCATACTTTTGACCATATGCTGGACTGATCCTACTAGCCAAAGAAGGTTTATATCCCATCATTAGTGCTTCAGATGTGATGAGGAATTATTATAGCAACATGAGATGTCCCTTACAGTGGGCTGCTAGGCATTGTGGTCTTAACCCTTTTCAGTCCAAGAGCATAAGCAGAGAGCTTTGAATTTTGACATGGGTAGTAGCTTGTCATGTTACTGCTAAACTTCTCAGTGAGGTCAGGAACAGGAATTGCTAAATTTCCTTTTTTTTTTTTCTTTTTTCTTTTTTCCCATAGGCGTACTACCAGAAGAGTTCGAGAATTGTGGTGGCAGGGGTTACCCCCAAGTGTTCGTGGGAAGGTCTGGAGTCTAGCTATAGGAAATGAATTAAATATTACTCATGGTGCGGGTCATGTATACGTACCCTTTTATGCAAAATTCTTTACTTTGTTTATCCAAACTAGTACCGATCTCTCTTCCCCCCTCTCCTTTCTTTCCTCTGTTTGCTGTCTCTGATAAGGGGGATGATCCCTTTTACAGATCAGGTAAATCAGAAATATTGCACTTTGCCATTGAATGGTTGTCAGCTTATATGAGGCTTTTTCTTTTAAAAAGGTATGAATAGAGTGAGTTTTTAATACAGTTTTTAAAATGAAGAAAAAGTCTGGTTTGAAGAAAACCACTGACACCTTTTAGGATGTGTTCACTTATTATAGAAATAATATTTCACAGCCTTATAAGCACAGTCCTTTGTGAGCTATGAGGACTTTGTTTCCATTCTAAACACCTCTTTTCATTGCTATGTAACTAATACATAAAAATTGCACAATTTTTTATTCTGGAGCAGACCTTTTGAGTATAAAGACACATTTCCCCCCAAAGATACATAAAGGAAAGATTTTTTTTTCACTTGTGGATTAGAGTAATTAAAAATCTAAGTTGAGAACTGAATTTAGGTATTTGTGATTTTTTTTTTTGGCGGGGGCAGGGGGAATAATGCTTGAATAATATATATACTTGAGTGTGATTATAATATGCTCTAATGACCTCCAGCTCATTTAGAAAAGAATAAAAAGGCTGAGTTACATGTTTAGAACTTGGTGCTAACTTCATTCACACAATTTTTATACATTTTTGTGCATTGACAAGTTTTAAATATTGACCTGCTTCAAAACTATTTCAGTGCATCAGGCATTTAACCCAGGCTATCAGAATGAAATACCTGAGTGTTTGCAAGAACATAATGACCAACTAAGTGCTATTCTATTCCTTATATATTGTACATACTATTAACGAGTACTCTGCCTGTGGTGGTTTTTTAAAATAAAATGCTCTCATGGGTCAAGTGCCATGAACTGTTGGTGAATAGCAAATAAAACACAGTAAATAAACTCTTTTTATATAGCTAAAAGACAGGTAGAAGAGCTCTTCTAAATTCTATTGAAACCACTACATAGAGGAAAAGCTCTGGTATACCATGCCAAAGCCAATGCTTAGGAAAGAGGAGTGATGGCTCAATGTTTTTGTTTGTTTTTTTAAATTGCAAATAAAAAATAAATCTCCCAGTTCCAGACACTGTAAAAAGAGCAGTTTGGGTAGGTCAAGACATGTCTACAGGGGTAAAAAGCAATGTACAGCCAAACCTTGATTGGTTGCACTTTCAGGTTCTTTATAATAAATATCAAATTTTAATGGAAACTTCAAAGTAAATTTACGAGCTTTTCATTCTAAAAATCATAAGCGATAGTAATTCTTGAGCCTTATACAAGACATGGACCAGAGAACAATTGATCACCATCCTCGTTATAACAGCCTTTAACATATTTGAAGACTTATTGACCCCCTCCCCCAGTCGTCTTTTCTCAAGACTAAACATGCTCAGTTTTTAAACCTTTCCTCAGAGGTCAGGTTTACTAAACCTTTTATCATTTTTGTTGCTGTCCTCTGGACTCTCTCCAGTTTATCCATATCTTTCCCAGAACTGGACACAGTACTCGCCTGCTTTTACAAGTGGGTTTGTTTCAATAAATGTGTAATTTAAAACAAGGATTTGTTTCTACACCCTCTTTTGTGATTTGAATGTTCATCACGGAACAAAGCATTATATAGTAGATATTTCTGGAACTCTATAGGTGTAAAAGTATAATGCAGTGAAATTTTATTGGATTTAATTTTATTCTATAAATCCATGGTACGCCCACATCTTGAATACTGTGTGCAGATGTGGTCTCCTCACCTCAAAAAAGATATTCTAGAAAAGGTTCAGAAAAGGGCAACTAAAATGATTAGGGGTTTGGAGAGGGTCCCATATGAGGAAAGATTAAAGAGGCTAGGTCTCTTCAGCTTGGAAAAGAGGAGACTAAGGGGGGATATGATAGAGGTGTATAAAATCATGAGTGATGTTAATAAAGTGGATAAGGAAAGGTTATTTACTTATTCCCATAATACAAGAACTAGGGGTCACCAAATGAAATGACTAGGCAGCAGGTTTAAAACAAATAAAAGGAAGTTCTTCACGCAGCGCACAGTCAACTTGTGGAACTCCTTACCTGAGGAGGTTGTGAAGGCTAGGACTATAACAGTGTTTAAAAGAGGACTGGATAAATTCATGGTGGTGAAGTCCATAAATGGCTGTTAGCCAGGATGGGTAAAGAATGGTGTCCCTAGCCTCTGTTTGTTTGTCAGAGGGTGGAGATGGATGGCAGGAGGGTGATCACTTGATCATTGCCTGTTAGGTTCACTCCCTCTGGGGCACCTGGCATTGGCCACTGTCGATAGACAGATACTGGGCTAGATGGACCTTTGGTCTGACCCGGTACAGCCGTTCTTATGTTTAGTAACGTCGTCTAATGGATTTTCTCATTTTAAGATCCTAGACCATAGATTGGGTGGGGGAGGGGCAGTTGAGACCAGAGCTAAAGAGCTCTATTTTGAATATATTTCATTATGGTTGTGTGTGTTGGCTATGGTTTTGCTCTGTTTTGCAGAACTCTATGAAATCTTCTTATCCAGAGCCAAGGAACGATGGAAAAGCTTCAGTGAGACAAATTCAGAGAATGATATAGAAGGTGTGTTCTTACAATGATAATACCAAACATGATTTGCAGGGCTTTTTGTATGGTTTGACATACAGATGGGCAAATGTCTGAAAGCTCAGAGGCTCAATTCAGATGAGAATTAAAACCTTCAGTGCGTTCAGGTCCAGTTTGTCCTTGATGCTTTTTTCTTGTAGCAGGTCATAGAGTGGATACGCTCTAGCGCTCCCCATGCTAAGAGAGGTGCCTGCAAAAAGACATGTTGTTGGTGGGAGCAGTTTCTTAATGTCAAAATTAATTTTTAAGTGAATGTTTTTCCTTTGAGTCTTCGAAAATCCAGGACCAGTGACATCATGTCTTTCCAGAAGTCTAGGAGATCAAGCACAAAAAGAGCCAGAAGATCCTAAATTCTAGTATAATCTCTGCCATTTCCTAGCCTTGCTTGTGTGGTTCTCATTATCTTAGTATCTAAATGCCTCACAAACATAAATGAACAGCCCTGAAACAGGAAAGTATTGGCAACCATTTTACAGATGGAAAACAGAGATGAAAAGATTGTGATTTGCCTGAGGTCTTCGTCCCAGTCTGGTTCCTAACTGCAAGACCCTCTTGCCCCTCTCAGATCTATGAAATGGGGATATTAACATTTGTTTATATACATGCATCTGTGTAATTTTAAATCCCTCTGCATTTTTCAGTTTTGTCTCCAATTTCTTCAGTTGCATATTGTGGGGATGGCTTACTTTTATTGTTGAAAAAATCTTTGTCATAAGTATTAAATTATTGTGCTGCTACTACTGAGATTTTTCCTCTAAAATGTCATTTCATTTAATTATTTTTTGTTGTTGTACTTTTAAGTAGGGGTACTATTTTTGTAGAGGTTAATAAAATGTTTACTGCCATAACAATCACTTTGTTTTTTTCAAAACACAGCCTCTCAAAAATACAGCAATCATGTGAAAGTGAAAAATATTTTCGTCCACATTTCTGCTTACACCATCCAAAGCTTCTTTGCCAGTAAATTACTCAGGCTTTCCTCAGTCCACATCTGTGACTAATCTGAGACAAACTGTTTTAAAAAATGTTTGTATATATGAGCATGACACTAAGCTTGATTATCTTTGGCGTACATGTTTAAGTGACTTTAATAACCTTTTTACTTTTGCACTGTATTACCACCACCAGTTTGATTTTAATTTTAATTATTATTATTATTATAGTATCACCTTTCAAGCAGAATGTTGATTTGCTTATTTTTACACCCTTAAAAAGGAAAAATGGGGCTCTAGCTCCGGTTTAACGTATTCATATTGCATTTATGTTGCTTTTCTTATAAATTTCCAAGGGAAGTACAAACCAAATGGACTTGAAGTATGTCTCTTCCCCCCCCCCCTTCCCCCCATATTTTCAAGAGCAGGAAGATGCTAGTTGATGATTATGTAGAGAGTCCAGAAAATACCAGAGATTTTACTTTATGTATTTAGATTGGCCTTAATTCTTTTAGCAAAATATTCTTCTTTTTTCACATCTTTCCAGAAGCTTTTCTAATCTCATGTATTTTCAAGTTTTCTCTATTTTTCTCCTCAAATAACTTTCTAGCTTTTAAATGTTGACAGGTACAGCTACTGCCTACTGGCTGTTGTTATAGTATTTATTTACTGACGAGCATTTATTAATGGAAACCAAAAGTTTTTATTACTCTGAATTTTATACACATTTAATAAGAGAAAATGAGATTTCATGACGTGACTTTTTTGTAGTCCAGTAAGATTAAAAAACAAAAACAAAAAAAAAAACTGTTAAGAGCCATCTTGGAGTGAGTTACAGAAATTAATATTTTCCATTCTACTTGATTGATTTCAAAACTCCTGTTTTCACAGCAGTGCAGCTCCCGAAACCTGTCTTTAAGCGGATTGCTATGTGGTATCTTGATGCTAAACAGTTCATAGTGGTTGCTGCCAACCAATTGAAAAAGTTAGTTGGCAATTCTTGAATTACTAGAGTGACAATTCTGGATTAGTAAAGTGGGTGTTAACTCTGGTTCTCCTTCATGACATTGCTTCCAGAGCCTCACTATAGGAGTTGTGAGACTCTAGCCATATGACCCTAGAACTGATTTTCAACAGAAGTTGGCAGTTAAGAGGCATAATAAAACATGGAGGTTGCAAATTGGGTGGTGGGGAGGTCCAGGGGCAGCAGGAGGGGATCAAGGCAGCAAGAACTTATTGTAATGAATCTTATTTTCTTCTGTTGACCTGCTCAATTAAAAAAAAACAAACAGGGATGTTCCAGGTATCAGTGGGCAGAAACCTACTGGGTTTTTTTGGAGAGAAATTGGAGAAACAAGAAAAGCCTGATTTTTCTCTTCTCTCCCCCCTGATCTGATACTTGTATAGTTTCTGGACACAGAGGTGAGGCAGTGATCTGAGAGACCGGTGGCAAAGAGCTTCCTCTACCTGCAGCACCAATTGGGTATTCCATGAGCCTGATTTTAATGGAACGGATAGTATTAAGATCTTGTATACTATGAATAAGCATTTCCATCCCTCTACAGTTAGGGTGCACTCTACAATGTCTGTAGCATGCCTTAGAGGGGTTCCTGTCTTGGAGGTGAGGGAAAGTTAGGGTGTGCAAGGAGGCATGCTCAGCCTCCAACAGACATTGCAGGCTAAAATAGTCTAGGTTTGCATGCATAGGGTGCACATACACTTTCAGCGAGATCCATGTGGACAAAGGCATCTAAAAGAACTCTAATTATTGTAAGCTCTTTATTGTAAGTAGCCGCTCTTTCGAAAAAGTTCTCTGAGTATGTTCCTAGGTATGCAGCTCTTACAGTATGGCTTTGTGGAGGAAGTACATTTAGAGAGAGAGCAAGAATTAATTCTTTTTTTTCTCCTGTTTTAGACATTGACAATTTCCTGAAGTTCTTTCTGTATATGCATGTGTGACTTCATATTGACTCATAAAGACATATCTATAGAAGTAGCTGCGTATTTTATCCATTTTCATAACTGACTTTTTTTTGTTTACTTGCAGATGCAGGTGTGTCTGTTGCTGACCGTGAGGCCAGCCTGGAACTAATTAAGCTGGATATATCACGCACATTTCCGTCCTTCTATATTTTTCAGAAGGTGAGAGATTTTAAAATCTGTTTCATGAAGAGGCCATAGCTTTGTGAATTCACATTATGTACTGTATGTCAAGAGTTGAAGAGCTTGTGGTGTCACTTGAATGAAGTATATTTGCACTGTGTGTGTCTATTCAGAATAACTGAAAAGTTGAGATGAGATTTTATAGCCATTGAACGCAAGACACCATATATGTTTGTGTTGTTTTGTTTTTAAATGTAGCAGTGGTGGTATTCTTGACAATAACACTATATTAAGAATTGCTTTTTATAATTGTAGATCCTGAAGCAAAATTCATGTGTATGGTGAAGTTGGGGATTCAGTGGTAACAAATAGCATAGTAATTTAGGGGCTCACCTTTGAGTCTTAAAATAATAATTGATTTAATTGGTTTAGTTACCTAGGTAGAGGAAAGCTTTACAAAAGTATTCATAGACTCATAGACTAGATGATCATAAGGGTCCCTTCTGACCTTAAGTCTGACCTCCTGCACAACACAGGCCACAGAATCTCACCCACCCACTCCTGTAACAAACCCCTAACCTATGTCTGAGTTATCAAAGTCCTCAAATCGTGGTTTAAAGACCTCAAGGTGCAGAGAACCCTCCATCAAGTGACCTGTGCCCCACGCTGCAGAGGAAGGCGAAAAACCTCCAGGGCCTCTGCCAATCTGCCCTGAAGGAAAATTCCTTCCCAACCCCAAATACGGCAATCAGTTAAACCCTGAGCATGTGGGCCAGACTCACCAGCCAGCACCCAGGAAAGAATTCTCTGTAGTAACTCAGATCCTACCCCATCTAACATCCCATCACAGACCATGGGGCATATTTACCTGCTAATAATCAAAGACGAATTAATTGCCAAAATTAGGCTATCCCATCATCCCATCCCCTCCATAAACTTATCAAGCTTAGTCTTGAAGCCAGATTTGTCTTTTCCCCCACTACTCCCCTTGGAAGGCTGTTCCAGAACTTCACTCCTCTAATGGTTAGAAATCTTCATCTAATTTAAAGTCTAAACTTCCTAGTGTCCAGTTTATATCCATTTGTTCTTGTGTCCACACTGGTACTAAGCTTAAATAATTCCTCCTCCCACCCCGATATTTATCCCTCTGATATATTGATAAAGAACAATCATATCTCCCCCCAGGCTTCTTTTGGTTAAGCTAAACAAGCCAAGCTCTTTGAGTCTCCTTTCATAAGATAGGATGATCCGAGGAATGGAAAACCTAGTAGCCCTTCTCTGTACCTGTTCCAGTTGGAATTCACATTTTTTTTCTCTCCCCAAGGGAGGTCCATATCATGATCTCTTGCATAGTGTGTTAGGAGCATATACGTGTTACAGACCTGATGTGGGATATGTAAGTATTTGCTCTATGCACAGATATATATTTTTTTATAGTGCAGATATTTAAGTTGCAGTATATCAAAGCTTCTAGTTCTCTGTACTTTTATTGTGCTGTGCTACCAGCAGTTTTAAAAGTAGTTCCCATCTTAATGAGCATATGATGCATATCTCTCTGAAAATCTACTTGATGTTATGGTCCCTATTACAGGTAGGGAAGTTCTGTAAAGAAAGTAGATTGTTGCTGTTACAATGCTCTTTTTTTAAAAGTTTCCAAACACTGTTGTCATCTAGATGAGATGGAGGTGAAACATGTCAGTAGGTAGAAATAGTGGGAGAAATGGATAGGCACTTAGACTTCTCTGCTCCTAGATTCCCAGGCAGCAGAGGTGTAAAAATTTAAATGTAGCTAACTATTTATATATGCAGTTAGGGAGTGTGAGCTGGGGGCATGAGAACAAATGGCATTGGCTAATGGAAATGTTCCAGTTGACTTCACTGTGTAACTGGAGTGTTGTCTCTGTTCCAATGTAGTTGGCTGTGTCTGAACCCTTTCCCATGTGATTCATTTCCCTGTAGCAGTTTTTCCATACCTGAACAATGAATTTGGGACCAAACTCTGTCTTTGCTGAGCTAATGAGCTCTGTATCCAGCCTGTTGCCTTCCCTAAAGAGAGGGGGCATTCCAGATCCCAGAGCACCTTTGATCACCCAAGATGTTCCTGGAACCTCAGTGACAAACATCTCCAACTTACTTCTGTACAATAAATATGATTTTCTTGGAGCCATGTTATCGCTGTTTTTAGCTACATGTTGTAAAGAATTTTGTAATTACTGATTTAATATTTTGCCTTTACTTAACCATGTTATCTTGTATACATCTCAAATTTTTTTGTAACTGGTTAATGACACATTGCAGATTATAAATATTTGCATTTACAAACATATAAGATACTGTGCTATTTATTCTGTGTGTGCTAATTGCACTTCCCTATTGAAGGTACAAGGGATGTCCTTCATTGCCGCAGTACTCATTCTCAATCTGGAAGAGGCAGATGCTTTCATTGCCTTTGCAAACCTCCTAAACAAGCCATGCCAGCTGGCCTTTTTTCGTGTGGATCACAGCATGGTATGCTAACTGATTGTAAAGTATTAGACCTTGATTTTATTCTTTGATTCAGAAGGTATTCTTATTATTAGTAACATTTTAATCCTTCATTCATTTGGATAGCAAACAATTTCTAATGATGGTTAGAATTAGACAATCAAGTTAGTGTGATTAATTATCTAAAGACATACATTTCTAGAGAGAAATAAAAAGCAGAATTTGTTGTACTATGGACGAGTTTTAAGGTTTGAAGATCTTCAATTTTTGTGATACTTCCCCCTACAGATGCTGAAATATTTTGCAGCGTTTGAAGTATTCTTTGAAGAAAATCTCCCAAAACTATTTCTTCACTTCAAATCATATAGTCTTACTCCAGACATATACTTGATAGACTGGTAAGTTAATGGCCACAGCAAACCTGATTTAGCAACTGCTTTTGTTTTCCCCCCCCCCCCCCCCCCATTTTGCATCATTTTTTCCCCCATCAGAAGTACAGTATAGGTCATGAGTTTGTGTGGGACTAAAACTACCTCCAAACTTTCTGGGTCTCTCAAACTCCTGGAGAATTACTTTGCACAGCTGCATATCCCATGGCAGCCCTGACAGGAGCACATAATTCCAGCATCAATATACATTTATGAACTGGAAGTAGAAATAACACATACGTTCATATAGAAAACGAGATTCAAAGAATTTAGTAGGCCTTTTGACCTTGCTCCAATACCACATAGTTGAGATGCTTAGTTGTAACCTGGGCAGGAAGAGGAGGCTCAAGGGAGTGACATTTTGGTCCAGTTGTAGTGGTAGAGGGAGCAGTAAAGGGATACTGAATAAAAGAGTAAGAGGAGAGTCTGAAGGGAAAACTAAGGTAGAGGCAGAATAAAAGAATAAGAATTAAAATGAAAGTATAGACTTAGGAGTAACAAACATGTAAAAGTACTTAATGTTCAAATTGGAGGAATACACTAAAAATGAGGAGAGAAAAAAATAAAGGAAGAATGGAAAACCGTTAGTACTCTTTGAAAATGTGAGCAAAGTATCATAATACATATTTATATATACATTTAACACTTTTTAATTGAGTTGATCCATGATTGGTAACTACAAGACATATTAATTGGTAGTGCTATTATATCAAATATATTAAAATTTATTGGCAAAAAAATAATTAAAATTTGCTACATCCACACATCTTCAAAGTAGTTTTGGATTGCCACCAATATAAACACAAATGTAAAAAACCCATTGTTTTCCCCTAATCAAGTTTCCCCAAGTTTTAATTTATTCCAATATTCTCCTTTTACGACTCTGAAGTGTTTTGTGAGGTGGTGTGCATTGAAGAGCTGTTTTGCTTCATCCCAGAAATGACTGGATTTAGAAATGAAGTGATCCTGAGTGTATGTCATGAATTGTATGTGTTGCCAATGTCACCTGAGTAAATTTCATACCATCGTTTCCCCAGAATAACAAAATGTTGATCTGTCCCTAAAAAATGAAAATTGTTCAGAAACTGCTAATCAACCTAAAGTTTGAATGTCATATTTGCCTGTCAGAACTGCTAAAATTTGTTTTTGAACATGTCCATATGATGTCTCAAGCTTTTTCCAATCAACTGGATAAAAATGCTACTGAAGCCTAAACCAAAACAAAAGTCAAGGAAAAAGCCCTGTTGAGAGTGTTGTATATCCCTACTCCACATTGTCTCTTTGGAGACATTTGAACTGCGGTGGGTGGGGAATATTTGAATTGCTCTGGGGGGGAGGGAAAAAGGAAGGCTCTCAAATGAAGTATTCCCTGTAGCATGGGAAGGAAATAGCAGACAATCTCAGATTGGGAATTTAAATTCTAGGGGACCATCTAAAACTCTGCTAGCTTTTAAGATTGCAGCTATTTGACAAAGGATAAAACTAGAAAACGTTTAGCTTTTGAACATGTCAGTGCTAATTTGTCATTTGATAGCTTTCAGTAACCTAGAGAAGGGAGGGCTATGGGATCCGATCATGTTTCTGAAGTAAAACAATAGCACTAACCGGTTACCTTTTTATACATTATAGGATCTTCACACTCTACAGCAAGTCACTACCACTTGATCTGGCCTGTCGAGTCTGGGATGTCTTTTGTAGAGACGGAGAAGAGTTTTTGTTTAGAACAGGATTAGGAATCCTTCGATTATATGAAGATATCCTCCTACAGATGGACTTCATTCATATAGCACAGTTTTTAACAAAACTGCCTGAAGACATCACATCAGAAAAACTTTTTAGTTGCATTGCAGCTATTCAGGTGCAGAATAGTAACAAAAAATGGGCCCAGGTGAGTGAAAATAATAATGTGACTAAAAGTTATTAATAATATACATTTCTCAAAATAGACAGTGGCCTGTATAATTTCAAAACATGTAGGGTAATTTCCCCATTATAGATCCTACTTTCTGCTGGAAATCTGTTGTATGTGGTGTTTCTTTATTTTAAAAAAAAAAAAAAAACGGTATCAAAAGCATATGTTTGGATTGCTCTCTCCATGTGAAGTGCATCCTTCTTATCTATTTGAAGAGCCGATCTGGTGTCATTCATGGAGGCGATGGCTTACTACTTCCTTCATTGGAAAATAAGTGCAAGAATGAAAGTTCTTCTTTGAGTACTTGTTCATGTCAATTCCAATTAGGGGTGTGTTAACCGTGTTCATGGCAGTCGGAAAGTTTTTTCCCTAGCAGTATCTGTTGGATCGGCTCAGGTGCCCCCTGGGGTCGAACCTTTATGGCACTGGATATAGGACTCTGCCAACCTGCCACCCCCTCAGTTCCTTCTTATCACCAGTGACGGTTGGCCGGAATGCTCGTGGCTCTCGCTCTATAAGTGCAACTCCCTTAGTTTCTTGACTTTGAGTAAATAGTTTGTCTGTAGTGTATAGTTGTATTAGTTTAGATTTAGATAGGATTTAGTTGGGGGTGCACTCTCCCCCTCCCCTTTTTTTTTTTCCAGTACCAGGGCATTCCTCAGTCCTTGGGGTTTAAACCCTGCATAGATTGTGACAAGCATGTGCCAAAAAGTGCCCCTCACATTTCTTGCCTGAAGTGTCTGGGGGAAGGCCACCTCAAGGAGTGCTGCAAGATCTGCAGGGGTTTTCACCCAAGCACCCAAAAAGAGAGGGAGCAGCACCTCAAGGTACTTCTGATAGAGGCTGCTTTGTGCCCCCATTTGGACCCTGACTCGGTGAGGCTGATGCCAAGAGTCAGGACACGAGTCTGCGCCGAGAAAGGACTCTAGTTAAGACTCTTGGCACCGGCAGGCGTTGCCCCATAGGAGCTCCACACAGGGCAGTGGGCGACACCTATCTTGCTCCAGTCCCCCACAAGAAGAGAAGACCAGAGAGGGGATGCTCCCTCATGCCCAGAGCAGCGCTATAGGAGCCCACTGTGAGACCTGTGCTGGGCCACATGAGCTCGGCCTCTGCATCGAGAGTCATGTTGATTCCTGCCCCTCCCCCAGGACCAGTTGAGTCCAGACCCCCTCCACTCTCCGGTTCGGGAGAGCCGTGACTTGTAGGTGCCATCCACGCTGGAGGCATTTGAACCGGCTGAAGACCTGATTGCCCTCATGGCATCACCTCCCCTCTCCCCCCTGCCCCGAGATGGGACAGGACGCCCGTGTCAGTCTCAGCAGCACCCGTGAGGCCCCTGGTGCCGTCCGGGGGCAAACTGGTGCTGATGCTGATGCTGCCCTGGTTGCCATCCCCTTGGCACCGGTGACCGGTGTTGTTGATGAGCACATGGGTATGGGAGCTGCGTTGGTCCCCTAGCCCTAGACGCCGCTCTCCGGCACTGACGGGATCCACTCCTGCATCGTCCTCTTATACAGAGTCCTCTGAGTGGGAAGCGGAGTCCTACCGCATCAGGTCCAGAAGGAGCAGGAATTTAAGGTCCTGCAGACAAGGACACCACCTGCAGCTGGGACCATGGCTGGGTCATTGGCAGCCCCGTGACTCTTTTGGACCCCCTGGGCTTTCCGCCAGGGCCAGAGCCACCGGTCCTATTCTAGGTCGGCTTCTGTGAAGTCGGCGTCGTATGTGCCCTCAGCCTCCCAGACGGTCGCTGTACTGCTGGCACTGATACCTCCAGTACTGACATGGACGTCGGCCATGCTCGCTGCGGCACCGATAGCACCGGCCACATAGTGAGATACCCTCGATGTCGAGGGTAGCGAGCATGACCCACTCCCACCTAGGGTCTTGTCCTCCTCCTCGCCTGACAAGGCAGTGGCGGGCACATCAACGGCCCCAGCCCTAGAGGACAGTAGGGTGCTCCAGCAGGGCATCCAGGCTGAGGAGATGGTCGAGTCCTCTGACCTGATGGTGGACATCCTTGCCCTTTCTGGTCCCTCCCATTTTACCCTGCCTCTGATAGGGACCAGACAAGAGACTACTAAGACCTTGTGGCAGACTCCAGCCTATTTACTACCAACAGCAAAGAGGAAAGAGTTTGAGCACCTCTATACCCACCTGCCGCCGGACTCCCTAGTGGCAGCTGTGGCGAATGAGCGGGAACCAAGGCTACCAGGGCCCTTCCCAAAAAAGGGAGGAAAATGTATGCCACTGAGGGGGCTACAACTCTGGATCTCTAACCACCTGGCAATTACAACTTCCAAATTCATGGAGTTGTTGCTAGAGGACTCCAGGGCAGAATTCTCCTCACAAGTGGAGGAAGGAAAGCTGGTTGCCCAAGCCTCACTTCAGGCAACCCTCAGTGGAAGAGGTTCCTCAGGAGCTGCATGTTTTTTGGCCTCCATTATCCCTTTATTGGATCCAGGTGACAGGTTTGCTGCCCTCAATTTGAAGGACACTTACTTTCACATTGCGATCACACCATCCCCCCAGGAGATGTACCTCAGGTTCATAGTGAACCACAGTCACTACTGGTTTGCGGTCCTCCTGTTTGGCCTGTCAGTGGTTCCTCGAGTGTTTACCAAGTGCATGGCAGTCATGGTTGTGTTCCTGCACAGATGACAAGTACAGGTTTTTCCATACCTCAATGACTGGCTAATTAAGGGGCGCTCCAGGACGCAAGTGGAGGCACAAGTCGGCTTCATAAGAGCAACTTTTGACGAACTAGGCTTCTCAATATGCAAAAGTCAACTCTGTCCCCAGTTCAGAGGATAGAGTATATAGGGGCGGTACTAGACTCCACACAGGCCAGGGTATACCTCCTGGAATGGAAGTTCCAGGCCCTGGGCAACATCATTTGAAACCTCAGAC
Source organism: Mauremys reevesii (assembly GCF_016161935.1). NCBI lineage: Eukaryota > Metazoa > Chordata > Testudines > Geoemydidae > Mauremys > Mauremys reevesii. Next base: position 31,920,877 of record NC_052629.1, on the reverse strand, counting down.
AGTTTCCTACCACCACAGCAAGGAATTTTCTGAAGCTTCTGGGACACGTGGCCGCTTGCACCTATGTAGTACAGCATGCCAGACTCAGACTCTGGCCTCTTTAGGCATGGCTAGCTTGGGATGGTCTGGACAAGATAGTCACTTTACCTCATCTGGTCCTCAACTCATCCTGTGGTGGCTCAACCTGCGGGTGCTGACCAGGGGGGTCCCGTTCGCCAGACCTCAACCATCCCTTTTGCTGGTGATGGGCACGTCTGCATTGGGGTGGGAGGAAGGGCGCACCTGGGAGACCTCAGGACCCAAGATCTCTGGTCACAGGCAGAGCTCTCCCTCCATATCAACATTAGAGAGTTGAGAGCGGTCCGCCTAGCATGCCAGACCTTCCGAGTTCATCTGGAGGGGAAATGTGTATTGGTTATGACAGACAACATGACAGTGATATTTTATATAAACAGACGGGGTGCACGCTCCTCTCCCCGGTGCCAGGAAGCCCTCAAACTGTGTGACTTCTGCGTAGCTCACTCAATACACCTGGAAGCATCGTACCTCCCTGGCGTACAGAACAGATTGGCGGATTATCTCAGCAGGTTGTTCCACAGCCACAAGTGATCCTTGTGCCTGGATTTTGTGGTCTCTATCTTCCAACAGTGGGGGTTTTCCCAGATAGACTGGTTTGCCACACGATGCAACAGGAAGTACCAGTATTTTTGCCCCTTTCTGATTCACAGCCCGGGCTCTATCACAGACGCTTTTCTCTTTCCCTGGAAGGGAAACCTCTTGTATGCATTCCCTCCCATTTCTCTTGTTCACAAGGTGCTCCTCAAAGTTCAGAGTGATGAGGCCTCAGTGATATTGGTAGCTCCAACCTGGCCCTGTCAGCACTGGTACATGACTCTCTTCTGGAAATGTCCGTGGAAGCCCCAATCACCTTGCCGCTCTTCCTGGACTTGATAACTCAGGATCACGGCTGTCTCCAGCACCTGAACCTTGAATTGTTGCACCTCACAGTATGGAAGCTCCATGGCTGAACCCAATGGAGCTCACTTATTCGGACCCGGTCAGACAAGTCTCCTTGGCAGTAGGAAACCTTCCACAAGGGCTACCTACCTGGCTAAGTGGAGGAGATTTCCAATCTGGTCAGCACAACGTTGTCCATACCCCTCATACTGGACTACCTTCTCCATTTCAAGCAGCAGGGGTTGTCCATGTCATTAATAAAGGTTCACTTGGCTGCCATTTCTGCCTTCCATCTAGGTGCAGGTGGTCGGTCGGTCTTTGCCAACCCCATGGTTGGTCTTTTCCTGAAAGACCTGGACAGCTATACCTGCACATCTGACAGGCATGGGACCTCAACCTGATCCTTTCCAGACTAATGGGGCCATCTTCTGAACCTCTGGTAACATGTACTCTGATACAAGGTGGTGTTTCTGGTGGCAATCATGTCAGCCAGGAAGGGTCTGAGCTCAAAGCCTTAATATCAGAGCCCCCTTACGCTGTTCTATAAGGACAAAGTTCAGTCCAGTCTGCATCCAGCTTTACTTCCTAAGGTTGTCTCCTGGTTTCACGTCAACCAGGACATCTTTCTCCCAGTTTTCTGCCCTAATCTGCACTCCAACAGCAGGGAGGAAAAATGTCATGTTCGACAGGCATTAGCCTTTTACACTGAGCAAACAAAACCGTTCTGGAATCCATTCAGGTGTTTGTCATAGTGTACGGAATGAAAGGGATTTCGTCATGGATCATGTCCTGCATCTGGGCCTGCTACAACCTTACAAGGTACCTGCCCGTCCGCTTACAGCATGGTCCACGAGGGCGCAGGCTTCATCAGCTGCATTCCTGGAGCATGTTCCAATCCAGGAAATATGCAGAGTGGCAATGTGGTCATCAATACACACTTTTACCTCACATTACACTATCACCCAGTAGGCCAGAGATGATGCAGTCTTCGGTAGAGTGGTGCGACAGTCAGCAAACCTCTGAGCGCCGATCCGCCTCCAAACTTGGACTTAGTAATCGCCTAATTGGAACTGACATGAACAAGCACTCGAAGAAAAAATGGCTATCTACCTTCTCATAACTGTTGTTCTTTGAGATGTGGTGTTCATGTCTATTCCAATTCCCACCCTCCTACCCTTCTGTCAGAGCAGCCGGCACAAAGGAACTGGGGGGGTGGTGGGTTGGCAGGGTCCTATATCCAGTGCCATAAAGGTGCGACCCCAGGGTGCGCCTGAGTTGACGCAATGGATACTGCTAAGGGAAAAACTTTGACTGCCATGCATGTAGCGTGGGCATACCTAATTGGAATGGACGTGAACAACACATCTTGAAGAACAAGAGTTACGAGAAGTTGTGTTTTTTGCCTGCTACATGGTCATGGAGCTTTGAAGAGAACCATAATAAAATGGTTGCCCTAAAATGAATAGGTTCAGGCATCCTTAGGACTCTGTATAAGACCAACTTTCCAGTCCAGTGCAGAAACAGTAGGGGAAAATGCCATAGTTGAGTTATGAGTCCAGAAAACAAATATTTACTGTAAAACATTAAATTTATTTATTATATGAAATATGTCCTAACTGGAAAATTGACTAAGATATAGGATTTAAAGTGAATTTTACAGGGCACTTTTTCAGCAAAATATCTTGTGTCTATTTAGTACAGCTTTGAATTGGTGTGGCATTTGAATCTCTTGTGGGCATTAGCAGCTCAGGAGCTGGTCACGTTTTTCTATATGTGCCCAGAATATTTTTTTTCTTTAGAAATTGTAGGAAAAATATTTAAAATCCAGTATTCAGCAAATGTTTGCATTGTTGCTGCTGAAGTCCATATCAGACTACAAGAGTACAAAACCCATGGTTGGGATGAAAGAGATGCCAAACACATTTTTGCTATATCAGGCCCTTTTGCACAGTGCCCTTGAGCAGTGAAGGACAGGTACCATCATAAGCCGGTTCGTTTATAAGCTGACACCCCCACCCCCGATGGATAAGTAAAAATGGAAAATTTGTATGACCCATTCATAAACTGACCCTATAATTCAGGGGTCAGCAAACTTTGGCTTGCGGGCCATCAGGATAAGCCGCTGGTGGGCCAAGATGGTTTGCTTACTTACGTTTACCTCTGTGCTTGCGGACCCTTGAGGTAAACAAAGTGTCCCGGTGCGCCAGCTGCTTACCCTGACGGGCCAGGACAGCAACTGGTGGGGAAATGTTTTTTTGTGGGGGCGGAAGCTGGAGGTCAAGGGAATAATCCCTGTGACCCCACCCCCCAGCCCGAGACCCCCATATTCTCCCCATGCCATCCCTTCCCATCTTATCTGGGGAGGGCCAGGGGAGGATGTCTCTGGCCTGGCTGGAGCTTCTCCTGCAGGTTGGGCAGCGTGGCCGCAGCCTGCTCTGGCGGGCCAGACTGGGCGGCACGGCCGCATGTTCCGGTGGGCTGGGCCAGGTGGCACGGCTGTAGTGTGCTCCAGTTGGCCGGGCGGCACGGCCACAGCCTGCTCTGGGGGGCGGGGCCGAGTGGCACAGCTGCAGCCTGCCAGCCCCGGAACTGTGGCTGCTTCAGAGGCTGGGGGGAGAGCAGCGTGATCAGAAGTGGAGAGGCTCTGGCCCTGCCTCTTCCTTTCTGGCTCTGCTGGCTGTGCTGCCTCTCCTTGCTCCCTCTGTTTGGGAGAGGGGCTGTCCCCCACCTCTCTCTCTATACCTGTTCATAAGCTGACCTGCTTCACTGGCGCTTCCTTTTTTTTTTAACTAAAAAAACTCACCCATAAGCCAAATATATATGGTTGTTTATTAAGTGAAGTCGTCATGTGAGCTGGGCTACTTGATAGTGCTTTGCCATGTCAAATGTCTGAGCTCAGCTGTTTGCTTCTGGAGGAAGCTGGAGCTGTGGGAGTACTCCCTAGGAGGGGAAAGGGAAATGCCTTGATTGTGGTCAATAAGGATTAGTGGTATCTGACTTCTAGTCCCTTTCAGTCAGACTCTTCTTGTGGGGGTTGGCAGTTATAACACTTGGCCTAAAGATTAGACATTAGGGGAAATGTAAGGATCCTCAGGTTTATGATAAATGTAAATAATCCTTGTTGAGAAAAACATCTGTATTATGGTCTCTTTATAAGGGTAGCCTATGTTATGATAAATGTTAATTAAATATTAAAATATTTTTTTAAACCTGCATGTCATTTTAACCTGCCTTTTTAACACCAATTTATAGGTGTTTGCCTCACTAATGAAGGACAACAAAGAAGGTGACAAGAACCATAGCCCAGCACTGAAAAGCTAATCTCCATAATGTAAAGGTCTATTGACATTGTAGAAAACCACTTGATTAAAAAGGAATTATTACATCATTTTTACATGAAAACCACTATAGAGAAAAGCTTAAGAAACATGAAGAGAGACAGTATTTGACTGAATACAGTGGCAGAAATTGATGAAATCTTCACCCTGTTGCCAGTATTAAGTAGCTTTTTGTGGGAAGAATTGTTTTCACAGAGAGCAAAATACTAAAACTTGTGAAACTGAGAAGTGGGTAATACATATTTAATATTTAAAAAGAATCTGCTGAATGCAATAAACATTTGTAATAACTTTTGTTGGTACTTACAAAAATTTAGGCATACATTTTTTTTACAAATACCACAAAGGCACTTTTTTGGGAGAGTGATGAAAATGTTAAATATTAAATAAGGCCCAAGAACTGCTATCTGAACCAAACACTCTGGTACAAATATTACCTCCACAATTAACCAATAAGAAATATTGTGGACCAAATGAGTTTTGTTTAGGTTAGTTTGTACCAGATACTATGAAGTGTTGGGGGTATGTCTTATTTAGCTCACTTAAATTGTAGCTTCATTCTTCAGCTTAGGCAAATTTAACTCAGGAGCCATGGAAATATTGTGCCCAGTCCTGCTACAGATGAAATCGGCAGCAAAAGACCAGTTGACTTAAATGCTGGTAATATCAGGCCCATTATTTGTAGTGTATTATAAAGGGGTTTGTACACTGCAAATTAAAGTATAATGGTAGCATGGGTAGGTATACTGCTGCTACAGTTCTTAATCTAGTTAGCATGGGTAACAGATGGTTTCAATCATTTGTTTTTTGAAGTGTTGGGTGTGCAGCTTACTTCATGGAATATCCACTTAATTTTCCTTTTAACAGTTATTTGCCACCAACAATTTATCTTGCTTAACCATTACTAATAAAAGAAATGGTTCACTCTTATGCTTGATGGTAAACACTAAAAACAATCTTCTGACAACAGTCTCTGTATGTTTTCAGGAGCATTGATACTAAAAATTTCAGTCCACACACACATGCTGAAAAAAAATGCAGACGGAATAGTTTTTGAAACTTTCTTTTATGGTGTGCAATACTAAAAAATCCAAAAAGCATATTGTTTGGCAATACTTTTAATTGTATGAGAAATAAGATCATATGGTACATGTCACACAAGCAGATATTTCCTAGTTTCTAAAATATGTAAAACACAACGTTCGAACTTAGGGATTAGAAATTGAAAACGGATAATACTGCAAGTAGCTAACACTTGCTCTTTGAGTCCATTTTTGATAGTATTTAATGTAAATAAATTGCTTACCTGTGATTTTGTAATTGGTCCCTCTGTGTGGAAATGAAGTCAGATTTATCATTACATATTTTTAAATTTGGGAGGTTTTTTCAGTTGTCCAGTGTTAAAAGCAGAGTCTGCATAACTTGTTCTGGTTAAACATTTGAATTAGTGTGGTGAAACTTTTTATGTTGCTATCTGGTTTAAAACTACATTTAAATATACTACTCATAACATACAATTTAAAGTTAAAATGTCTGAGATTTTTTCTTATGTGTATCACTACTTTAATTGGATCCAATTTATTTGTATTTTATTTTTGAGTTCTGTTGTACAGTTTTCTTACTTTTCAAGTACAAACATGTATATAAAATTGTAAATAGAAGGGATCTAGCCTTCATTTAAGACCACTAGTAACAATCCTGTGTAAATAAAACTCATAAGCAGAACAAGTACTTGAGTCTCTTTTCCCTTTTGGGACATCTTCTTTAATTTAGCAACAAAGAGTCCTGTGGCACCTTATAGACTAACAGAAGTATTGGATCATAAGCTTTCATGGGTGAATACCCACTTCATCAGACGCATGTGGTGGAAATTTCCAGATGGATTTCCACTCCATACAGCTAAATGCAGCGCCTTGACACCTTGACACACTGCATTTAGCCGTATGGAGTGGAAATCCATCAACCTCATGAAGAAATTTGTATCTGGAAATTTCCACCACATGCATCTGATGAAGTGGGTGTTCACCCATGAAAGCTTATGCTCCAATACTTCTATTAGTCTATAAGGTGCCACAAGGCTCTTTGTCGCTTTTTACAGATCCAGACTAGCACGGCTACCCCTCTCATACAACTTTAATTTAATTTAATACAGGAGAAAACTCTTGCCTAAAAAACTTCTTGCAAAACTTTTCTCTTCACTCTGATAGAGTTGTACCTAAAGGATTTTCTTGTAGTGAGGAAAATTAAAATAATGTATTTATTGATGAGCTTGATATACTGCGTTGCTGATAGAGTCAGCAACATTGCTGATCTATCCCATTTAATGTATGTACAGTGCCCAGAATAGTGGGGCCTTTTGGGTACTACTTGTAATACAAATGAGTTGATATTGATCTGAGTGTGCTGGTTTGCTGGTGAGCGAGGCTGGGGATGTGGAGAATGCCCCCAGGAAAGTGTTCCATTGGTGGTCCTGTCCTTGGGTCATTGATGGAGCCAGAGTCAAGGTGGGCATTTTGCTATCTTGATAATAGATGGACATGTTAGCTGTCTTGCCAGGGACAGTCAAGAGGATGGAAAAACTGACTTGTATTCAGTGAGTCACGCCTTATTCCATTGTTGATCCAAAGGCACATGTTGAATTTGTTCTGACAAGGGGTTGCTTTTCTGATAGTGTGAGGAGGAGGTGGAAATCAGTCTGCTATCATCACCAAACCTTGTTCTACGTCAGGGAAATAGTGAAAATTTGGACAGAAGAGGTATGATGGTGACCTTTCCTCTGTCAATAGATCAGAAGAGGACAGTATTACAATTCAGGCAATAAAGTGATTAACATTAATTGGATAGTAATTTGGGTATAGGAGACACCTGAATTGTGAGCAGTAATATCATATGTGCTTCAGGTAGGGTGACCAGATGCTAATAAAGTTAATAAATAAAGCTAATAATAAATAAATTAATAAATAAAGTTAATAATAAAGCTAATAAGTTAGATGCTAATAAAGGATCAGTCTAATCATCAAGGGTATAATGAAAGGATTGGTCCAGAACCAGCACATGCTGGAAATGGTTACTATTGCTTTCATAGAATCATAGGACTGGAAGGGACCTTGAGAGGTCATCTAGTCCAGTTCCCTGCACTCATGGCAGGGCTAAGTATTATCTATTCTAGACCATTCCTGACAGGTGTTTGTCTAACCTGCTTTTAAAAAATCTCCAGTGATGGAGATTCCACAACCTCCCTAGGCAATTTATTCCAGTGCTTTACCACCCTGAGAGGAAATTTTTCCTAATGTCCAACCTAAACCTCCTTTGCTGCAATTTAAGCCCATTGCTTCTTGTCCTATCCTCAGAGGTGCTTTCATGAAGCACCTACTAATAACTATGCTCAATGAAAATCCAAAACAGAAAAATGGTTCTGCGTTACAACTGTCACCAATGCTTGTGAATTATTTTTTAAAAAGAGGGGAAAAAAGTAGGATGGTCCAGTGGCTAGGGTAATTGCCTAGGACTTGGGAACCTGTAGTGAGGACAAATGCATTAAAGACTGTTAGGTGCTCAGATATGGTGCTGATGGGACCACATAAGTATTTACTATAGAATGAGGATACGAGAGTGCTTCATATAACAATTTTTTTTGGTGTTTTAGAAGACAGGAGGGTGGGGACTAGTCTGTGCTCAGTCTCCAATTGTAAGTTGGTGATAGACGAAATGTGCTGCTATTTTCCTCTACTGATGTCAAAACCTCATGTCCCTAAACATGTATTCAAAGGATAAGCTCTTGAAATTCTGTCCAGACTTCTTGTGATCAACATGTAAAGTAGTAGTAACAATTTGTTAGTACCCTCAATTTTTAGCTTAATTTTCAAAAAGGATTATGAGCTGGAAACTCTCTCTGCTTCTGCCAGATGTTGGTCCTTAATTTGCCAAATATCAATAAGAGTATACCTGTGACGGTTATGCAAATAATCCCATGATGTGGTGCAGTGGAGTGTGGATAGAATAATAAATGATTTCAATATCTGCTGCTTTATCTTAGGACTTTAGGGTATTAGTTGTCAGTTCACTTCTGTCTTAGGGACAGCAAAGGCATTCATCCAACTGTTTGGAAGAGCCAAGTCCTGTTGGCTTTCTCTCAGCTCTTCTTCATTAGAGGAACCATGTACATGGTATCAAGTGCCAACCTATGTTAGCTAGGCCATCAGTAATGGGGAATGATATTGTACCAGTCCTGGGAAGCTAAAGGGTTTGGCCTTCCTCACAGGAAGCCTAGTTGCTGTGGTGTTAAGCATATGGATTGTGGAGGGATAGAAGAGTCAGACTTAATGGAGGCTAAAGAATGGTACTCTGTCTTGCACCAGCAATGCTAGTTTTATAAACTAGGACAACACAATTTCACAGGAATGTAACAAACCTTTTCATTGACATCCAAACAACCCATGTAGGAAAACAAACAAAATAGCCTTTAGCTAACTGTTTGTTTGCTTTACGTTAGGGACAGATCATTCTAACTTCTGCCAGTTTTGAAAGTTTGAAGGTTGCCCAACTGGGTTACTATGACTTGTTTCAAATTTCATGTGAAACAGCTTTCAAAAGAAGTTGGTTTCATGCTTTGTGAAGTGAACAGGAGTATAAGTAGGTGATCTAGCTACTGTACAGAACGAAGTGGGTGCTTTCAAATCTTGCCAAATAGTTACTGGTTAGGAATGTTGTTTTCTGTTTCACCTTGTCATTTTGGTTTAGGGCATGACTTAGTAGGGTGAGGGTATAGATGCTGGAACGAAGGGTGCAGGGGTGCTGGCATGATGTGGTTTCCATTATACACAGGGTTTACAGTTTAGTTCAATGGCTTCAAGCACCCCCAGTATAAAAACTGTTTCAGCATCCCTGGGTGAGGGTGGCAGGTTTTCTAGTACCAGTAAATATTTTTCTGGCTGGTCAAAAACCGGGCCCCTGGAACCCACCAATGACTTATCTCCATATGGAGTTGTTCCTGATTAAGTCTCATGTCCATGTAGTCTCCACACATGCAGCTAACCAAGAATAACTCCACGGACGCACGAGCCCGTGAGTGGGTTTCACATTTTCAGCAAAACAGCATCTCACGCAGGGTCAGGACTAGTAGTTCAAGGGCTACGCCTGCAGCTGTTGCCTCACGTGTCGGAGAGCAGGCGGGACCCCGGGCCCTTTAACGCCGGCTGCTGCCGCCCCAGCTGGCTGGCGGGGGGCGGGGCCGAGCTGGGGATGGGGCGGGGTACACGGCCGGGGCTCGGTGGCGCGCAGCCAAACACCCCCCGAGCGCTCACCGTGCTCGTCTCCAGCCGCCAGAGGCCGCTGTGAGGCCGCTCAGCCCCGCCCCGCGCTTCCGGGACTGCGCAGCGGCCACGTGTGTCCGGGACCCCTAGAGCCGCCGCAATGAAGCCGGTGAGGGGCGCTGGGTTGGGCTCTGCGGGGCAGTGGGGGACGGGCCGTGAGGGGGAGAGCCGGGCCGGGAAACGGGGCCCTGTGTGTGGGGCGGGGAGGCTGGGGTCAGGGCTCGGCACCGTGGGGGAAGCGGGGCCCAGTGGGGGAGAGCCGGGGCGGGGAGTGTGGCTGTGGGAGGCTCGGAGCCGGGGGGCACAAAGTGCTGTGACGCGGGGAGCCGGGCCGGGTGGGGTCGCGGGGCGGTGTGGCCAGGGCTATGAGCTGTGGGGGCCTGTGGTGTCCTTTTGGGGCAGGCACACAGGCGCCTTGTGCCCCGCGCCGGCTGGCTGCTGAGGCCCGCGCAGCCTCTCCAAGGCGGGCCCGGGAGTGGAGCGCAAAGAGACGGTTCCTGGGTTCTCTGTCGGCTAGAGACTGATGCCAGCCAAAGCTCCCTGTCTCTGTGCCGCCTTGTCCCCATCAGCAGCACCTCAGGCCCGGTGCTGAAGAGGAAGGGTGAGGAGATGGGCGAGGTCTGTGAAAGCCCTGATGTGAAGAGGCAGCGCTGTCCAGTTACTCCTCTGCCTTATACCTCTTTGGGAGCAAGCCCGGCACCTTTTGAAATGTTCACTTCATCACCCCTACCGATATCTCAGAAGCAGATCCGTGATATCTTATGGAAATTGGCTTCCAAGATTGCTGATAATAAAATGAACAGGGACATTGTACTCCCATGGTTCTTGGGAGCCCTCGTCATGAACTAGGTCTCCATCATGCTACATGCTATACAGCAGGGATCGGCAACCTTTGGCATGCGGCTCGCTAGATTAAGTCCCCTGGCGGGCTGGGCTGGTTTGTTTACCTTCTGTGTCCGCAGGTTCGGCGATCGCGGCTCCCACTGGCTGTGGTTCGCCGTCCCAGGCCAATGGGGGAGGTGGGAAGCGGTGCGGGCCGAGGGACCTACTGGCTGCCACTTCCTGCCCCATTGGCCTGAAGCGGTGAACCGTGGCCAGTGAGAGCCGCGATCCGCCGAACCTGGGGACGCAGCAGGTAAACAAACCGGCCCGGCCCGCCAGGATGCTTACCCTGGCGAGCCGCGTGCCAAAGGTTGCCGATCCCTGCTGTACAGCTTATCCTAGGAACAGATCACAGGAATATCAACTAGGATTGTTCAGAAATGTTTATGTAAAATCTTTGGCCCGTTTGTTTCCAGGTTATTCCACTTAATACATTAATTTCACTAATTAGGAATTGGGTATACTTTAAACCTAAGCACAGAAATCTGTTCACAAGATATGTTATCCAGCACAGGTGTTAGTGAGCATTAGCACGTCTGGTTTAAATCTTTCACTTAAATTTAGTGCTTTTTTTTTTTTTTATAAAAATAAACATGAATCTTCAGTTAACTGACGTTTTCTGTTGGTTTCAGAGAAAAAATAAAAAACGAGTTCCAAGCTTTCGCAAGTTGCTGAAAACTAGTAAAGTAAAACTTGACAACAAGTTAAAGAATAAACAGTTTAAGCAGCAGAGCATTGCTAAGAAATATCGAAAAGAGCAAAGAAAACTTAGGCAAGCTGTCAAAGATGTTACATCCAGAACATCTGTTCCATTGGAAGAAAACAAGAAAAAACATGCAGGTGAGTGTTTGCTTGTGTCAGGTAGTGAATTTGGCAAGGTTTCTGATCCATTTTGCATAGATGGGGGATGAGAGGTAAGCATGACATTGTAATTTATATCTAGTGAAACTAGAACGGAACCCAATAGTTAAAAATTTGTTCTTTATTCTGATACTGCCATTAGTGAATATGTACAGATGCTTGAGTCTTGATTTTCCTTTTTGTAGATTATTATCAGTCAGTTCTTTGCCACTGCATCAAAGGGTTACATGCATGGAGTGTGGTGAGAAAATTGTAATAATGCTTAGATTATTTTTTATGCAAGAGTAAACAGTATACAGTGCTTTACAAAATGAACTGCAGGAAAAGTATGACATCAGAGTTTCCCATAATAAAGACAAACTTATGCTTCAGTATTCACACAATCACTTTTTTTCATTCCTGATGTCTCTGAATTTTCTTTTCTTATCCTCAAGAGTGCTTGCATAGATTACTCTCTGGACCAATTTATGTTCAGTATTATGTTTGGTAACTGCACTGCTCACTTTCTTGTCTCCTATTCCAAACTAGATCCTGAGCCTGTTATTTTTCCGGCTGTCAGGTTTGTACATTCCTATAGACTCAGATTCAAAAGCTGTATTGAACCTGAATTCCTAACTATTCTATCTTTTTAAAACAAGCCCACATATCACTTAAGCATGTAAAAAATGTTCATATAGATTCCTTGATGATGGAGCTTGCACATGGTATGATGCAGAATGCACATGTACTAGCTTTTATCTTCTTTTTCTTCAAAAAGAGAACAAAACCACCTTCCTAACACTAGAAATATGAAGGAAAGAATTATTTGGGTGTGACTGCCCCAAATGAAATCCTTTTAGATGGGATTATTCTTCAAAGTCAGGTTTATTTGGCCTACTGAGATTGATGAGGTCCTTTTTTTATTATCTAGATAATGGTTGTGGAGCCAGGAAGACTTAAGGCCCCGATTTTGCAAATACTTATGGATGTGAGTGACTTTACTCATAGGAATAGTTCTACTATTGTGTATGGGTCTAATCACAGGAATAAAGTTCAGCATGTGTGTTTGTAGGATTGGGGCTGGAGTGTGGAGCTGAGAAGAGTGACAAATACAGGAAAGGTGTATTTTGAAGTTTGCATACAAGTGCAGTGGCTCACAAGTCTATCCATTGTTCTCTGATACAGCTGAAAGAGAGGAGGAAGAGGAAGCTCTTCCACTGGATATGATGGATGAAGATGATCTGAAATTAATGGAAGATTTAGCTCAAAAAGCATCATTTGTAACAAGAGACCTTTCTTCTAGGTAAGTATTCTGATGTACCCTTCCAGTCCATCAGCTGTAGTGAGGTTAATAATGCTTCCAATTTTAGACTTTTCTTGTTCTAGTCACACGTTTTCTATTAACACATTCATCAGCACTACTGTAGCAACCCTCTAATGCTGGGAAATTACTTTCTCCTAAGATACCTTGTCTGCACAATTTTCACTCCTGTCTCGGCTCCCTAGTGTGAGGTAGATGGAATCCCCAAAACTCAAGATGTTTTTTGGTTCCTACATGCAGTGATAGCAGCTACTGAGAAGGAACCAATCTCCTACTAGTGGTCACATGTAGGAAATGCCATGACCATGGGAGCTGTGAAGTTAATAGTTTGTTCTAATTTCCAGTATAAACTAAACTTTGCTGTTTCATGGGTTATAAAAAAATTGCTTCATTTGACATAGAAAGTATCAGCTCAGAGGACTTTCTTTTTTTAAAAGAATATTGATTTGGAATTAATTTTGACTTTTAAAAAGGAGGAAGTAACTTTCTGCTTCCAGCATTTATGCTAATCCTAATTCAAATGGATTTTCTTAAGTTTTATAAACTATTAATCAGTAATGTAGACCAGTGTCTGAAACATACTAAAAAATAATTTTTGACGTACAGAGTTACAGCTCTCCTGCATTCTGTCATGCTATGTAAAATGCTGTAGCTGGTCTTCAAGTTGTTAGCTAAGATACAATTTTATTTTTAAAACACAGCTTGGTTTCCAGATTTGTTACCGAACAGCTGAAATGGAAAACTGTAAACGTGTGTATTTATTGAATGACATTGTGCAAGCTATAGATCTTTTAGTTTGACGAAGTTTCTTTTCATTTTAAAAAGACATTTTTAAATTGTCGAGATAAACATTTGAAAATTAGCCACTGTGCCAAATTTTTGTTGTCTTCTAAAGCACAGAATGTAGCATTTTCCAATTTTAAATCCGATATTCTCCTGCTTTTTATTCCTATCAATTGTGAAAAGTTCACAGAAACATCTACATTGTAGCCACTATGGCCAAGATCCACAGAGAGACTTTAGGCACCTAAGTTCCAGTTGTAAAAGCCACTACAACCCACAGAATCATCACTCAACTGCCATGTAACCCTGTAGGCACCTACATCAGTGCCTAAAGTTTTTTGCTGTAAAAGTTCTAAGTTCTGCTTCTGGGCATGTCTGCTGCTGCCACACTCTTGGTGCTCAGGTGTCCATCTCTTGCCTAAGCCTCAGCATGATCCATAAACTGGGGGAATGGTGCCTGTTTTAACTACAGGGCTTAGTTCAGTGCTCTGAGCATATGTACTGGATCAGGCCCCATTCAAAATCTGGCCAGAGGTGGTTGTGGTTGTGCCTCCCTTATAGGTTTTTAGCCCAATGATTAATTAAAGTACTTGGGCCAGAGAAAAAGAGTGAGAGACTCTCTAGCCCGAGAGATGGGAGTTGCAAGGTCCAGTCCCCCTGCTCTAATGACTCTTTAATTATTTATTGAAAGTGGAACAGCTTCAACAGCAGAGAGTGAGGGAGCCCCACATCAGAATATCCCATAGCCCAGTGGATAGAACACTCTCCAAAGAGATGGGAGACTCCTTTTCAAATTCTTCCTTCTCATCAGGCAGAGGTGGTAATTGAATCTAGGTGTCCCACATCCCAGGAAAGTGCTCTAACCACTAGTCTAAAATTATAAGGTAGGTAACAGTGGCATCATCTCCTCTGATTGTTAGGCATGGAGTTAGGCACTTCCCACAAGAAACAGCTTAGGTGCCTAAACTGCCTGACTCCAGAAGAAGGGTTCCTTGCTGTGCATTGCAAACACATATAGGCACCTCCCTGCAGTCCTGATTTAGGTGCCTAACTGTGAGAGGGGCAGGGCTGAGGACATACCCCTCTTGTTGGCATCTCCCATTGGCTAGTTTAGACAGCTCCCCGCCTAGCTTGCTGGCTTTTGTGGTTTGCATTCTCAGGCACCTGTTTCTTCCCATTCATTCCCTAGGCCACCATCTCAGGCTTTGGGAATCCTGCTGCTGTTCCATTGATTTTCTAGGTACCTAAAAATTAGGCATTGCAATGCCTAATCCCCCTGCCGGACCATATGATGGTTACCTATTATTTACAAAACAAAGATTTGTGTAGTCACATATAAACGTATACAGGTTAGGAATCGGAACTGAATGAAAACAAACTAATTTATGACAGCCTGTAAAAGGAGATGGCACATCAGACTATAACGAGGACACTGGTCTGTTTGCTATGGCAGATCGTATGACAGTGAGGCCTCTTTCTACTGCTCTCTTTTTCACAGCCTACTACTTTGGCCCAAGGCATCTTGACTGATAGTAGCCCCGCTAATTAGGTTTTCACAGTTCTTCTAATGGGCATTTCATTCCTCTATTAAGACTTACTTACACACAAGTTTTTGCAGTTGAACTTGGAATACCCCCCAATGGGCCCATTTATATTGGCTTAAGAATGTTTGTTTTGTTTTAGATTGTTAGCAGCTAAACAGAGAAACACTTTTGTCAATGCTAAGGGGTTGCACCACTTATTAAATGATTTTGTTTGTTTTTTTAAACTGATTTCAGTTACCAGCCCTTAGAAACCAGCTTGGGGGCCAGTGTAAAAATGCTGACATTCACAAAATAACATGACTGACTTATTTTTACTTGTAACTTTCAAATAAAGTGTTTGCTTATGAATTTTATAGTGCATTCTTTTACTAAGTTAACTAAGCCATGTGATTTCATATCTGAGTTTACTAAACATTGGAGGTGAATGGGAGGGTGGATTTTTTGTTCATTTTTATTCATAGAACAGTGAATAACTGGAGCAGCAACTGAAACTGACACTGAAACTCACTCAGATGTTCTAGTTCATGATGAACTGCATGACTCTTTTTTTTTTTTAGGTGTAGGATTTTAATTTTGACAGTGTACTTTGAATTTACAGTTAATATCTAATTTGTTGATGAATTGAATAGTCTGTCTTACACTATACAGTGAACCTGTTCATGCTAAGAAACGAAAACAGGAAAGCGTGATTGACAGATATGAGAAAATGCCAAGGCGCATGCAGACTGAGCCAGAAAAAGAACTTATTCACCTGCTTCCTATCAAAGACAAAAGTGGCATTATTCCACAAACAATGGAAAAGCCAGGTAAGAAGCAGGTGCTGGATTCAACATAACAGCAGCCAGCAAGATTATATTTTATTAATTTTTTTTAAACCTGAGTATTAGGTTTGTAATATATATTCTGTTCTTGCAGTCATCAGTGTTGCTGAGAATGAAGAGGAGGAAGACACAGAAGAAATGGAGGTGGTAGAAGGTAATAAAACACCCTGTTACACTTAGACAACTGAAAGTGATTTTTTCTGTTTATTAAAGTCATTTACCACAGAATGTGTTCTGCTTAGGTGGTTTTGGAACAGACAGCTCAGTTCAGTCAAGCGTCATTTTACTCACACAGTTTGGCAGTGAATCCTGTCTTGCTTCATGCTCACCTGCTAGAATTCCAGGACTTGCAGGAAAAAATTCTGTTGCTGACTTCAGAATTACTTCATTTAATATCGTTTTGATGTGTTGATGTCTCCAGAATTGATGCTTAGGCTAAGCCCTTTGGAACTGTTGTGCCTTTTTCACCAGTCAGGGAAGAAGCCTCATTCTTAGTTCAGGAATCTCTTGCTTGCCTGGTTCATGGTGGTTATTCCAAAACAAAAAAATCTTAAAATGAAGCATGTATCAGTGTTTTGAGTATATATTACCTTTCAAGAATTTTTTTTAGCTTGAACAATCAAATGTGAGAAACCCAGAAAACTTGGAATTTAATTTGCACTTCCACAATAAGCCACAGAGTCTCACTCAAATGATAAGCACAGCCCTAACTCTGTCTTAGTCATGGCTAGAGCTCATTGGGAACATGGCAATTTGTTGACAGCAGAACAAAACCAAATTTCAAAATATCAAAATTTCCTGTGAACCAGATATCATGAGTTTCTTGGCCAGTTTTAGTCAGGGCAGCAAAAGCCAAAACACACATTTGAGTAAATTAAACAGTCATCAGGAAATGCAAGTAAAGTGGTTGAAATGATATAGTATGAATTATGTCCTGGAACCAGCTAGAGCAAATGGCCCAGGATAGAAGACTTCTGAGATGTGGTGGTTGGCCCCCCATACCGGGTTGGGGTGGCATGAATGTTGTGATAAATTTACATCAAAATACTCTGTTGCAAATTCTCTCTCCAGTCAAACTGCCAATATTTGGTTTATTCATTGGGTTTGTATGTTGTCACGGTGTACATAGAGAAAACCACTTTCAAATTCAAAGCAGACATGCACTCTGCTCCTTTTTACAAGAGTTAGAAACTCAGCTGGGGGAGTATTGAGTCTTACAAACTGACAAACTGTATGCACACATTTTGGAGGTATCTTACGTTTTTAAAGGCATTTTGAAAATTCTGCATTGCCTGTAGTTTAGAGTATGTATGCATATCAGCCTGGGACTAAAACTTCTGGCATGAGGAGACATACCCATGCTAGCTTGGATCGAGCTGGCATGCTAAAAATAGAGTGTAGTCAGAGCGGTGGGAGAGGCTAGCCATTCCAAGTTCTTATATAGTGTCTTGGACAGGCATGTATTCAGGCAGTGAGCCCCTCCTGTCACTCGTGTGATGCCACAACTGCACTCAGCATGCCAGCTCGGTTAGAACTAACACAGATATGCCTTCTTCAGCTGAGAATTATACCCCACTTGATGACATACCCTTTCCTGTACACCTTATAAGGGTATCCCTTCCTAGGGAGAAGTAGGTAGAGTCGGAGGATTGTAGGGGGCAGCACACCAGGAAGCATTCCTCCTTCCCTTCCTGTGGATCTCCTGGGGCCCACAGTGTTTGGAGATGCACAAAAATAGAAATCCTAAGTGCAGCAGCCTCTTGGGGAACATTAGAAAATTCATTTTGAAGTTGCCTTCCAACACCTCCACTCAAGTGATAGGAGGCTTGTGTGGGGCCCTCCAGGTGAAGGAGGCCCAAACCCCTACCACAGTGCAAGTCTGGGCTGGGCCGGGCCAACCCAACCCCAATCCCTCCAACCAGCCTCAGGGTGCTACCTGACTACCTAAAATTGACTCGTTGGCTGGCTAGAAACCTAAATGGAGTTGGGAGGTTGGTGACACTATTTATGCTTTATGCTGCTGAGTCTAATTGGATCTCCTAGTGGGTGGTTGTGAGGGACCCTGGCTACCCTGGTAAGCCTTGTGGAAATTAGGGTGGGCTCCCAATGAGCCTACTAAAGTTGCAAGGATTCAGAGGGCAACAACATTTTAAAATTCTAAAACTACTGATTGGGCCTGTTTAGCCTGATCGGGAGCTGATCGGGAGAGGGGGTAATGCTGAGACTCTTAATGTTTACAAGGATGTGTGGAATGTACGCTGTTCTGCTGTTCCCCTTCTTCACTTTTGTTCACTCTTCCGTTTCTTACTTCTCTACCATCAGATCACCCAGCTTTCTCTGCTGATACCTTCATGACCTCGTTCTCTCAGTCCCACAAGCTCTATACTTTCCTCAGCCTACATATCTCCCCTCCATATACACACACACACACATACGCACACACCTTGCAAGCCCTTGGATCCATTGAAAGTGAGCACCTTAAAAAGTCCACTGGTGTGTGCTTGTGGGACTAGGGGGAGGGGGAGCAGGAAGGCACCACCCCTTTTGCTCCTATTAAAATAGCTGACTCAAATAATCTTAATTTTTAATGTCTCCTACTCTCTGTTTTCAGGTTACAAAACTCTGCCCAAAAAAAAGCATTAGAGGTTTTACCGTTGAAAACACCTTTTTTGTTATTAAAAACTTCAGTTTAGAAACAACTTGTCTTCAGTTTTGTTAGAAACTGTTTCCTTTTTCTATTGAGAAGCCACCATAGTGATGGGTTTACACTTTGAGGTAATTAAAAAAAAAAAAATTAAATGAAAGTTCTGATCTCCAGTTGTTGTCATCCATTTTAAGTTCATTGGCGCCAACAAGCCATTTGGTTGTTGTTAATTAAAATCTTAATCACTTTTAAAATTGATTTAATTAATTAGTCTTTTGTTCAGTGCATGAGAGCTCAGGTTGATGAGAGTCTGTACAGCTATGTTTTATCACTGTCCTTTTTTATTTATTTAGTCTTGCTAACACTTCAGTTTCTTAAGGTATTGCAATTCAAAATCCCCTTGTCCAATTCACTTTAAATTTAACAGAAAAATTGTATCTCAAGCCCAGACCTAACCTACCAAGTTTGACATCATTATTCCTTTGTTTATTTTGGGTTGGAAGAGGTGAAGTGGGTCTTGTAATTTGCATAAGTCATCACTTGGCCCTGAAAAACCTCTTGGGCTGCTTTTGAGTGCTGTACTGCTGAACTTAACGTTATGATATTGTATCTGCTAAGTAACAGTTTGATACTTAAGTGGTTTCTAACATACAGTTAAAGAGTGGGAACTAATGGGGAAAAGTTAACTATTAAACTTTATTGTATTAGAATCTAGTGAAGAACCCCAGCCTGTGCTCACTTCAGATGAACTGCTAATTCAAAGGAGGAGGAAGCTGCAGGAGAAGAAGATACACATTGCAGCCTTAGCAGCTGCCATTCTGTCTGACCCAGAAAACAGCGTGAGTAGTGTTAGATTTTTTTGTGTGTGGTACAGTAAATCAATTAATTACAAAAACCTGAAGTAATCAAGGAATGGCAAAGTATGCAACATGTTATGCACCCATGGAAAACCCAAAATCAGCAGAGACAGGACAGCAAAGGGGGGCGCCATGGTTGTTGTTCTGCAGACAAAGTAAATCTGCATGACTGTGTTTGTTATTAGACTCTCCATGAATTCATTGGTGTTATTTGGTATATAACCTTTATTTATCCTGCACCATGTTTTCTTGAACAGATAAAGAAGCTGAAAGAGTTGCGTGCCATGCTAATGGAACAAGACCCCAATGTGGCTGTGATTGTTCGGAAGCTGGTGATGGTTTCTCTGATGGAAATATTCAAAGATATTACTCCTTCTTACAAAATTCGGCCTCTGACTGAAGCAGAAAAACATACTAAGGTGAAACTGCGGGTTTCAATAAAATAGGGTGGATTATTTGTTGTTTTTAGAGCAGGGACAGCCTGTTAAAACAGGTGTTTAACAGAAATCTAGTTTTTGAACAAATTTAACAAATCCTATTTTAACATGAAGTACTTATGGGATATGTTTACACTGCAGCATAAGCCCATGCTTGAGCCATAGCTCAAGCCTAACCACCTTGTGTCTATACTTCAATTGCACTAACACAGGGCTTGGACCCAGGGTCCTAGTACCCTGGAGGGTCCGAGTTTGCGTTATTGCTTTACAGTGTAGATGGAGCCCTGCGTGACTAATTTCCAGGGAGTCAGCTGGAAGTATCCCACTATTCCGTGGGACAACTTCCTTATTCCTCTCTGTCCCAACAATCTGCAATCCACTTTATTGAAAATGGAGGCCCCTTTTGTAAATGGCAGCAACTCAGGTCATCATTAACCTTCTGATCACCAATCAGCAAATGCAGTATCTGAGAACCTTCTGGGTTGCAATGGAGAACAAATTGATCAAGCCTTTTGCCAAGCAGGCTGCTTCAAACTTCCTGTAATGTGCAGGGCAGGCAATAAAGTTTTCGCACAGTGCACCTAGGTCCTAGGCTAGAGCAGCCACATTGGGGAATCGGGGGGAGGGCACTAGGGACTCTGAGATATGGTTACTTTGACTTACGTCTGCGCACTGCAGTGTAGACGCCAGAGCCATAGGTTTGAGCATGGGCTAGGAAAGTCTTAACATTGAGTTAAAATACAGTGTAGCTGCTCAAGCCCAAGGTTCCCTAACACTGGTTAGCTGAGTCAAGTCTTGCTAATCCTGGGTTTACATTACAGTGTAGACATACCCAGAGAGTGGTCCCCAAACTTTTCAGGGTTGTGCCTCCTCTTTACCCCTGTTTGCACCCAGGCTGGGAGCAGGGCCTCGGCTCCAGGGCAGGGAGGGGTGAGGAGGTGGAGACAGGGGTAAGAGGGGCAAGGTTGGGGCTGCATCTGGGGGTGGATCTGGGGCTGGAGCCGAGGCCGGGGCTAGGATCAGAAACCACGGTTGGGGACCGAGGCTGGGGCTGGAGCCAGGAGAGGAGCCACAGCCGGGAGCCAGAGCTGGAGCGGAGGGCAGAGCAGGGCTGGGTGGCACCCCTGTCCCCCTCATGGGAGCTGGCCCGGCCCTGCACCCTCCCAGTTTGGGCACCTGTGTGTTAATGAGATTATAGCTAAGGCTACATTTTAGTCTCAGGTATTTTTAATAAAAGTAATGAAATTCACAGCCCGTGACCTGTCCATGACTTTTACTATATACCCCTAACTAAAACTTGGACGGAGGGCCCCGGGTGCTCTGGGGGGTGATCTGGGGGTGCCGGAGGAGGTGGCCCAGGACCCTGCTGGTGCTTGGTAGAGGGAAGGTTGGCAGGGCTGGTAGGGGCTCCCCTCCTAGGTGGCGGAGGGGCCAGGGGGCTCTGTGTACTGCTCATGCCATAAGCCCCGGCTGTGCAGCTCCCATTGGCTGGGTGGGGCGTGTGGGCACGGGCAGTGCATGGAGTCCCCTCGCCCCTCCTCCGCCTAGGAGCTGCATGGCCATGCCAGTGGGAACCAGGGAGCCCCCCACCCTGAGGTAAACGCTCCTCCCTCCCAAGCCCCCTCCCACACACCCAAACTGCTGCTGCTGTTTATGTAGTTTTATTTAATTAGCAATAAGCATTTACAGCTTTACTTTAAAATGTTGTTGTTAAATTGAAAGAAATAAAATATTAAACGAGAGAAAATCCAAGTATCATTTGTAAAATGTACGATAGATTTATTTTTTTATACTTAGTTTTAAACACTTGTAAATTCAGAGTCACCAAAACGGTTTTGCATTAAGGAGTATGTAATATATAGGTAATTTTCAGTAGCAGTAACCTAGGAACAAAACAGTCCTCAGTGTCAGGCGAGGGAATTGAACCAAAAGAAAAGCCATTAAATGCTATCATAAAGAATACAATTATTCATGTATTTTAGGGCTTGTATATATATGGGGACCTACAGGAAAGTTAATCTGAATTAACTAAAGGTGTGAATTTGAAATGAATTAAACTGCATTAAAATCCCTGTGTGGATGCTTTGATTTGGGATTAAAATGGCCTTAATTTGATTTATTTTAATTTATTTTGAAAGTGATTTAAACTAAACCGAATTAAGGCCTCTTTAATGTTGAATAAGAGTGTTCACATAGGGTTTAATGCAGTTTTACTGATCCACTTCAAATTCACACTTTAGTTAATTCAGATGAATTTTCCTGTATGTCCCTTACATTGGATCAGATCTCTGCATGTACATTTCATTCTCTGCTAAATAAAAGCAGAATACCTTATTCTCCTGGAATTTTGTAAAATGTTGGTTTAGAAGGTGTTTACCAATTGAGGTGGCACAACTCAGGATTCTGGCTTTAAACTTGTTTTACATAAAGGCAGTCCTATTCCCAAATCCCTCTTAAATACCTGTTAGTGAAATAGATCTAGTGGGCAGAAAAAAGTCTCCAAGCACCAAAACGTGTACAGAAAAGTTAATTTTAATACACCTCTACCCCAATATAACGCTGTCCTCGGGAGCCAAAAAATCTTACCGCGTTATAGGTGAAACCGTGTTATATCGAACTTGCTTTGATCCACCGGAGTGCGCAGCCCTGCCCTCCCGGGGCGCTGCTTTACCGCGTTGTATCCGAATTCGTGTTATATCGGGTCTCGTTATATTGGGGTAGAGCTGTATATAATACCTGGGAAAGCTCTTGTAAAAACTAAACTTCATTGGATTAAAAAAAAAAAAAATACAAAACCAATCCCAAAAACAAGGGGGAAAAAACAAACACCAAACCTTATATTGGAAGTATTAGTTAACTGAAATACTTAGGTCTTTAAAAATAATTCACCTGTATTATGTTTACAGGTTAGAAAAGAAACTCAGAAACTAAGAGAGTTTGAAGAAGGCCTTGTGAGCCAGTACAAGTTTTATTTGGAAAATCTGGAACAAACAGTTAAAGGTATAGTGTGGCTTTCCCTCATTTCTTAGTTAAGTACATTCCTAGATACAAGGTCCTGATCCTGCCATCAATTACACATGCATCGTCCCGTTGAACTGAAAGGGCCTAGTTATGTGCACAAAGTTACTCGCCTGTATAAGTGTTTGCAGGATAATAAGTGTTTATCCTTGGAATGAATATTGCTTTCTACACCTAACATTTTCTGATTGTTATTTCATAGAAAGCTGTACTTAAGATTTGTTTTACTGAAACATCAGGAAAGCCGCCAGAAAAATACTCAGAAATAATGCAGTAGCTAAGTTTTGCATAATAATAACAAAAATAATGTTTTATTCAGACTGGAAGCAAAGGAAGCTGAAGAAAAGTAACGTGATCTCATTAAAAGCATATAAAGGTCTGGCAGAGATTGCAGTCAAGTGTCTGTGTGAGCTTCTTGTGGTGCTGCCTCACTTCAATTTCCACAATAACATCATTGTCCTGATTGTACCTCTCATGAATGACACATCAAAATTGGTGGGTATCTTTCTAATTATTTGTTTGATTTTAAGAGGTGTTCTCTTATATGAAAAATATTTCTGATTTTTTAACATTAATTACAAAGCAACCGTAGCATGCCTCTCTTTTCAACACTTTGTTTTACAAGCTTTCTCTCTGTACTTGATGACTTTTTTTATTGAAAGTGGATATTCACACCATTTTAAATTTTGACATAGAAACTTAGTCGAGTAACTATTGGCATGAACTTGTCTCTTTTTTTTACATCATTTTCTGAGAATAAACATTTCAATTAACTTTACAGATTTCTGAAATGTGCTGTGAAGCTGTAAAGAAGCTCTTTAAACAAGACAAACTGGGCTCTGTTTCTCTGGGTGTCGTTAAGGTGATTTCTGGCCTTGTAAAGAGCAGAAATTATGATGTTAGACCTGAGGTAAGTTTCTTTCTTTTGTACTTTAGAATTTTCTTTTGACAATGGCAAAAACAGTGAAAGACTATACTTAGCAAAGCCATCGAGTATTTCTTCACTTTTCCTGAGCATAGAACAAGTTTAAGGCTTCTTGACTTCCCTTAAAAAGGATACAAGGGGTGTAGTCTGATTGACAAACCTGCTGCATTTAAAGAACTTCCTCTTACTGCTTTTTGCTAGGTGCAACTAATTTTGTGCCTGAGCTTTTCTGATTTGGTCCCTTCATGCTTGTGCTGCTCTTTTGTATTCCTTGGTTATTCATGTTTCCTCTTTTTGTAGGTTTACTTTTTTTATTTTCAGGTAATTAAATAGCTTCTGATGAAGCCATATTGGACTCTTACTGTACTTCCTATCTTTCCTTTGCATGGGGATAGTTTTGCAGTTGTGCCTACAAGGGGTGTAGTCTGATTGACTAACAAATTAAGGCATGCTCAGGTTATGGGTTCTAGTCACTGGATTTAAGCCACGACAATAGGTTAAGGTGACTAAATATGTTGCAGGAGCCAGAGTTTATAGTTAAAGGAAGATTGCTGTAAATTAGTATTTTATGAAAATGCATTGTGTATGTTTTCTTATTAACTATATAAAACTGTAAGATTCTCCAGTATTGCATGGCAAAAGCTCAGTCAGACACACCCAGTCTTGAAGTTCCTGATGTTGATAATCTGTTGTAAATTTGCTGCACATGACTTTGTTAAACTTCAGGCACTAAATATGTTATGGTTTCTTTCTCAATTTTAGGTGCTAAAAATATTCCTTCATCTAAGAATTAAAGAAGTAGAAGTAAAAAAAGACACAGAAGACATTACTGCAAAGAAAAAGTTCATGTCCTCTAAGGAGAAAAGGAAAAATCTTTCAAGGATGCAAAGAAAGGTATAGTTGAAATTGACTCCTCTGTTACCTTCATTATCCTTTGGCACTGGTAAATGCGTTGCATTAGCACTGTGTATAGAGCATTTTGGGGCACATCAAGGAATGTTTGATCTTTGTAATTCTGTCCTTTTCCCGGTATTTATTATAATAATTAGCAAAACTTTTAATAATGACTCAGTTCTGTTTATTAGTTGGTGGGAAGGGGATGTTCAGAAAATTAGTTACCCTCCAGTTACCCTTCTGCCATCATTAAGACAACTTCATTCCACCAGGGGACTCAAAAAGGATCAGCAGAGCACTGAACACAGTTATTCCAGATACCTGTGGACCCTGGGGCTCCAGGCTTAGTGAGAAGTGGCATTTTTTAATTTGCCAGAATATTTAATGTCTTTAAAATTAATATATTTTCAGTGGAAGAAAGCAGAAGAGAAGTTGGAACGAGAACTCCTGGAAGCAGAAGCCTCAGAGAGTAAAGAAAAAAAACTGAAACTGGTAGGGAATTGGAGAAATTCTTTTTCTGCTTTTGCATGTGTTCTTGCAAGCAATTAAAACTAGTTGTCTGAAGTCTATTTTGTGGTCCAGTTGGTTGTCTTTTCTTTGTCACTTTAGCTCAGTAGGTAATGATAGTGCACTGAGAGGCTAGTGATACAAGGCATGGAAGACCTCTTCTCAGGCAGAAAGGTTTTTGTATGTCATGAGGTAGAAGCTGGGGAGGGTTCATTTTTTTGCAACTAACTGACCTAGCTATGTTGAGGACACTGAAATTATACAAACACAGGTGGAGCACAAAGAAAGGAAAAGGATACCTGTAATTTGAAACTGACTGACTAGGTTACAGTCTACAGCAGACTGGACTTACTTGAATCTGTAATAGGGTTCCTTTATATGTGTCAGAAAAATTCTGCTGCTAGAAGCCCTATCAATGTTCATTATGATGTCAGTTTTCAGTTTCAATTGTGTAGTCCTTACCCCAGGGTGGCAGACACACTGGCAACCTGACAGTGCCTGTTTAAAACAGCTTCCCTTTAAATATGTGCAACTGTTCAGTATCAGTTTGTTGGCATTTATTTCCTTTTATTTATATTTAAGCAGGTCTTCTCCATTCTTTCTTTGAAGGAGATGTTGTGTCAAAGTGGAATTTAAAAGCCTGATTTATGTTGGTCAAATTTAGAAATATTGCCATTAATTTTAGTTTACTACAGAATCTAAAATCCACTTGCTGAGTCAGTAGTGTGTGACTGTATCCTCTGTGATAGGAATTTTTGGACAGCTGTATTTGTAATTATTAGGATTTTGGGGGCTAGTGAGTTCAAAATTCAAAAAAGTAAGAGGAAAAGGAAAGCTTTGAGTTTAGTTTAAATGAATCAGCAATACCTGTTTTCTCTGCATACTGATATGATTTTATGTACTTTTTCCCACAGCACACAGAGACTCTGAATATTGTATTTTTAACTTACTTCAGAATACTGAAGAAAGTACAGAAATCCCCTCTTTTGCCTGCAGTACTGGAAGGTCTTGCAAAGTAA
This sequence comes from Mauremys reevesii, assembly GCF_016161935.1. Lineage (NCBI taxonomy): Eukaryota > Metazoa > Chordata > Testudines > Geoemydidae > Mauremys > Mauremys reevesii. The sequence continues at coordinate 31,894,778 of NC_052629.1, read as the reverse complement.
GAGCTATGAGTCAATATTATTTTCTATGTATTTTAGAAAAAAATGAGTCAGTAAAAAGACATTTTAGAATCTTTTGTATGAGCAGTTCAACTGCATGAAGGATAGATGAATAAAGCACACCAAAATGCATCAGTTTGTATATTTGAGCATTTCTGATGTCTTTCATTGTAGTATCTAATTGTCAGTATGGGATTTACATCACAAAAATCCTTGAAATCATTAGGTGACTGCATTATTTATTCTGGTGTGTTAATAAAGAAATTGAAAGTCATTCTTTGCTCTGTGCAGTAATGTTAATGAAAAGTTGAGATATGCCTCCAGGGATTGCATTATCAAGCTGTGCAAATATAGAGTATGGCATTTGATGGAAGTAGAGGATGTAGTCTTTGGCAGGTCACAGAATGCTTTGAATGAACCTGCAGAGAAAATTGTCTATAGTTACAGAAAAATGAAAATCTCCCTGATTCTAGGTTTGCCCATCTCATAAATGTAGAATTTTTTGATGACCTGTTGGTTGTTCTACATTCTCTCATTGCATCTGGGGTAAGTTGAGCTTTTTCCTAATGAGGTAATTTCTTGAGACATTTTTTGAAAATAAAGCTTTATCTATTGTGTATCACCTATTCTTTTGAATTCCCAGGATCTAAGCTATCGGGAGAGCCTTCATTGCGTTCTCACTGCTTTTCATATTCTGTCTGGCCAAGGTAAGTTCTCTAAAATATATAAACGTCATAATTTGATTTTAGCTGATAGGTTAGTGAAGTAAACCTACTTATCTGGGATTATTTTTTAAATAGGTGATGTTCTTAACATTGACCCTTTGAAGTTCTACAGTCACCTTTACAGGACACTATTTAGGCTACATGCAGGTAACTTCAGTGTCTTATTTTAACATCTGAATGCATAGACTGTTGATTTTATTTGTATGATGCTTAATTTTAAGATGCCTTTGCCATCCTTTGTTTTAACTGCTTGGTTCTTCTCTCAAGTTAGTGTATATATTATGGCATTACTTAATACGAATTTCAAATAGTGTCAGATTTCATTAGGGTCTAGTGAGTGACTTTGAATCAGCATCTAACCCAGGCACCTGTAACTTTAAGATAGCATAGGGCCACAGAATCCACTAAAACCTTCTGGTGGGCCGATGGGTGTGACCGGGGGAATGTCACACCTTGCCATCTAGGGGAGGGGTTGGAGAGCACATCTGCCTCGCACTCATCCCACAGCAATAGCTACTGTCCTGTGGAGCTTGGGCTGGGCCTGACTTCCTGCTTCTGTCCATTGACTCTTGCTATAGCATCAAATGACGTGAATGTACGCAGGCGGGGCCCTCCCACCCTTTCCTGACCCTGGCATTGCTGGATTGCTTGCCCTGAGCTGGGCTGTGGAGGGCCAAATAAAATGATCTGCTGCCCCTGGGCTTCCAATGGCCCATCCCCGATCTAACCTCTCATAGAAATCTGTCTTTTGACTCCATATTACTTGATTCTTTGCAAAGGCAATTGAAATCTCTATTGATCTTTTGTAAGTTTTGTATTTTCAACATTAATTGCTCTTAATATATGCTTTAACATTTTATGAAAAGATGCCTATTAAAGTAAGGATTCATTTAGTTAAAATGGGTTTCATTAACTTGTATAGGAGGAGCTCATGAATTAACTATATGTTATACATTGTTTTTATTGTATATGCAGTCAAAACATTGGATGAGTACACTTTTATAACTATAAATAATTGATAGAATGATCAGTATGATTAGGACCAAAAGAATCTTTGTGAGTTTAAACATCCTTGTTTGAATAAATGTATTGTTAAAAGAAGCAAAGATATATTGAGTCTGCTCAGAGCAGGAATAGTTTTATAAAAGTAGATGCGTGTTTTTGTCTATCATGTTAATAACCACTGTTTGTTGAACTATTATTTATGCTTTAGTACATAATAGTAGAATGAATAAATAAATAAATAGATCTAGGGCTCTAATTTCTAAACAACCTCCTTCACAGAGTATTTTCTTTCTCATGTGGAAGGTCTCTTGTTGCCTTCAAATAAGTTTTTACATATTCTGTTTTTTGAGGTGCTACAAATGATGACATGGTGATAGTGCTTCAGTGCCTGGATGTAATGCTTACCAAACGTAGGAAACAGGTTTCTCAGCAACGAGCCCTTGCTTTCATAAAGCGACTTTCCACACTTGCTCTCCATGTCCTTCCAAATTCCAGTGTTGGGATCTTGGCAACCAACAGAATATTGATGCAAGTAAGTTCTTAATCACTTGCTGGAATGGAAAATTTCTTACTTGATTATTTCCTTTCTGCTAGTAGTCTCCCCTACAATTGGGGGAGACGCTGGGCTGCAGAATTTACTAGTCCATGAATTGTTATGTAGTATTTAAATTGTTTTATTTTACTGCAGAATATTTTGACATATTTTAAACATGAAAGCAGGATTTCCTTAAGTACTGCTGAGTCTAAATAGTGCTGAATGTTTGGTTACATTCTTAAACTTGTATTACCATGTTATATGCATTTAACTTTTTAATGTGAGATAATCAATTTTTCTATGTGATGGTGTGATAGACGTTCCCAAAAACAGACCTCCTGCTAGACAATGAGGCTCAAGGTAGTGGACTTTATCTACCAGAACTGGATGAGCCAGAGTGTTGCAATGCTCAGAACACAGCTCTGTGGGAATTACATGCGCTACGGGTGAGTTACTATTTGGGTAATTCTGGGGAGCTTGCTAAATGTTTATATGCTTAACTAAATACAGAGCTCAGCTCAATGCTGTAATCTCTAGACTGTGGTTTCTAGATGAATGACATACCCTTGTCTAACTTCTGCTAACTCAATACTTCGTTTGTTACAATAGTATTTCCAGGCAGGTTGTTATGATGGTAGTCCCTGTGTGGCACCCTGTTTCAGGGCCCTGCAACTCCCCTCCCCCCCCCCAAACCCTTCCCTCATGACAGGAGCTCTGTGTGCCCCCATCCACCCCTCTGCCACAGGCCATGGGCTCTGGATGTGTTCCATATCCCTCTCCCCATGTACCATGTGCGCACCCTCATTCCCCACGACATGGTCCCTTCATTCCTCCCCATTCCAGGTCCCTGCCTCTCCCCCTTCCTCCAGTGCCACTTTCCCTTCCCTGTCTCCTATGCTTCCCTCACTATGGATCCCTGCTTCCCTGCCAATCCACCCAGTATCTCCCTTTCCCCCTTGTCCCTGCTTCCCTCGTCACCACCACTTTTCACCCCCACTCCTCAGTTCTCTCTGGGTCTCTACTCCCCCACTCCCTGCAGTCTTGGATTCTCTCCTCCCCACCCCTCTCAAAATCCTCCCTGAAAGGCTTTCTTCTTTCTGGTAGAATCCAAGCTCCCCGCACAGCAGGTTAATGTGCTGCCTTTGATATGTATAGGCAGCAGCAGGGGGCGCGGCAGAGAGATTCCTCTGCCTGATTTTCCTGTGATTTAATCTTTTCCTGTCTTGTAATTTGCAGCAGAATCAATAGGTTTGTGCCCACCAGTGTCTAGAACATTTCTTTTAATTTTGAAATTGATTGGGATGTGGCATTGCAAAGTTATTGAGTTGCAGATAAACAGAGAAATTATACGGAGTTGAGTGTTAGACCAACTAGACAAATTAAAAACAAGTGAAGTAGCTTTAAATTATTATACTGAGATTAACTACCCATCTGAGGCAGGGACAAAGATGGCAGTAAGGGAAATCTTTACATTAACCTGTTTGTTTGATAAATTGTTTCAGTGGAGCTGTTAGCCTAATGAAAACCTTTATGGCCCTTATGTTTTATCAGTATGCTTTTAATGCAGCCTACTCATTCCAGAAATTATATTTAAGGCCTATCTCTGCAAATAGATAATGGAAAATGTTTGTCTATAACCCTGGCTAGAACTATCTACTGGAAGAAAAAGAGTTAAGATTAACTGTAGTGAAACTGTCATGGACACCGCAACCAAACTATTTGATTGGTTTTATGAGTTGGTAACATAGCATGTGTAACCCTCAGAACACTGGCTAATCCTTAGTCTCATCCTGAAACAGAAAAGAAGTTTGCTGAAAGTTTTCTATGCAGTGTGTAAATACAGTATTATTATTATTATTATTGGTGAAGTACCTAAGTACATGCTGTCTTATACCTCACCAATCCCCTTCTTTCTTTCAGAGACACTATCATCCGACAGTACAGAAATTTGCAGATCACCTTATTGCTGGAGCTCCAGCTGAAGGTTCAGAAGCTCTCAGACCAGATCTGAGCCGAAGGTGGGAGATATGATGCATATGTTTTGAAAAATAGTTCATTGGCAAAGTAGAAGCTGTTTGTTCTGTGTTATAAAATTCCCCAGTGAGTAATTTTCCATATGCTGCAAGAAAATTACTTTTGAAGAACAAAAGTATGATTGTTCTTTTATAAGCACCAAAAGCTGGCTGCTTTCTCTAAGGGCTTGTTTCCTGGCCATGCAGAGGATAAAGGTCCTGCAAATGCAGCATACTCTGCCCTCAGAGGAGCAAAAGCATGTTGTGTTGCTCAGTAGCAGCCTAGGGATTTTAATAAGGAGCAGCGTTGCTGGCTGTGACAGTTCAATGAAAACCAATTGCGGTGCAGGGTTCTGGAGTATGTGAGGATAGACGACTGTGTGGAACTTTGTCAGGCATGCATCGCAATTGTCTCTGTGAGCTGGACTCTAATCTCCCTCATTTCCATCTTTTGTTTGTGCCACAGCTATGTAGTTAATCTCAATATAATAATTTAAAGCCTCTTTACGTGCTTTTAATTTGTCTATTTGTCCTACCTCTACATTTCTGATTCTTATCACTTTTCCAGTTGATATTCTGTATTACCAGGTATTCTTCCCTTGCATGACTGAAGTAGTGATTTGAGGAGCAGGTTACTTTGAGTTCCTAGAGTACTGAAGTGAGACTCATTTTATGGACATATACTTCATACTGTGTCTTTTAATTGTGTAAAACTGATCTTGTATTGTAGATCTGGCACAGAACTTTTTGAGACATATAATATGAAAGGAATGACTTTTAATCCTCCTGTAGCATCAGTTACACCTAGAAAAAAGGTACTGTCTCTTACAACATCCTTTCTTAAACACCCAAATAGATACTAGAACTCCTACTGATAATCTACTAATGTCAGCAGCCCTCTGACAGGACAGAATTTCCTTATTAAATAAGTAACTGACTCCTATGAAAATGGCTTGTAAACTTGCCTGTTCCCCCGGGTTATCAAATTAGCTGCATGTCTGGCAGAGCAGCACTGGGACTGGCAGATGGAAGCAGAACTGTCTAGTACTTGAGTGAGAATACCTAGCATGTAATGCCTTTGAATATAGTTAACAAAAAAAAATCAGTAACTCTACCTAGTTTTTATGTTAAAGATACTTAGGTCTCTTAAATTTAATTTAGAGTCTTGTTTATTGCTTAAGAATCTTATTGCTTCTCTAACAAACTCTGACAGTATCTCAGTTTTGCCATACCCTGGCCCAGTTGCTTCTCCTCTGGAGTCTGCCTGCCATAGGCCTTTGCAACACACTTCAGTGGGACAGAGCACTTCTGTCCGGGCCCTATGACAGAAACCATGAGTGGAAATTTAGGCTCCTTTTGCCTTCTGTGCCTCTCCTTAGAGGCTAGAGGACAGTTTTTTTTGAGAGGTGGGTGGGTGTTTCACACTGTAGTATTCTTAAAAGTAAGAGTTATTAAAAATGGAGAGGAAAATAGTTGATGTTGCAAGCTCCCCTTAGCTTAGTTACAAAGAAGAAAGCATGTCTAGAAAGCAAGTGCTTTCTCTGATCTCCCCTGCTCAGACTGACAAGCTCTCCCTGCTACGTGAATAGGGATCAGTGAACATTTGCTGTCCTCACCTTCAGAAGGTGATCTAGGGAAGGAAAAATAAAGTAGTAAAATTATCACTACTACTTTGAGACACTAATGGAAACCCCTATGTTGACCTTATTTAGATAGTTGTATAAATGATGTAAAATATCTAACATTTTGATTCTTTCCAGGATAAATTTTTACAAGGGGATTCATTTCTAAATGAAGATTTAAAGGAATTGATTCAGACACATCTCAATGAGGCTGCTGTTCACAGACCCTTGGATTTTGCTAAACACTTAAAGGAATCATCCCTATCATAAGTATTACAACCCAGTATAATTGACTTCTTAATTGGGGGAGGGGAGGGGGGAATAGCAGTAAGAAATTGTTGCCCGTCATCTTTAAAGGAATTCAGATAAAGTCCTTCTATGGAAAGATAAAAGTGTATGATCCATCGCCGATGCACACAAAGTAACAGCAGTGTTTTGCGGTTAACCTATTGGTTAACTATTAGGCTGCATTCTCACAGGAACCATACTGAACTGTAACAAAAGCAACTTCTGGAAGTATAAAAGTCTGAAGGCAGGTGACTTCAGTATTGCTTGATATGTAGATTATTGCAATAATTTTTGTTTACATAAATATATATTTTGCAAGAGACTCGTTGGGTTTATGTTTGTTTATAACTAACTGGATGCATATTTTAGGAAGTATTCACATAGGATTGCGTTCTCTGATGCTTATTTTAAGACATCTAGGAACTCTGCATCCCAAGAGCAATAACTTGAACTGTTTCTCTTGTCTAACTTGCCCTATCCATTCATCTCTCTCTTTTAAATGACTTTCTTTCAGTGAAATCCTCTTGGCGCTTACTGGTCCATTGAAGGTATTTCAGAATTGGGCATCATAATATGCTGAATTCCAGTGTTATTCATGGTATTTTGGATGTCACAGAATCAGACATTCTGCAATATCTTCAGTGAACCAGCACTATTAAAGAGATTCAGGGTAAAGATATAAACTTTTTTTTGTGTCTCTCTCTTATGAGTACTCGTCCCTGGCCTTTTGGTTGGTTAGCTTAGCATAAGTTGTGATTTTAATGCCATTTTCATGTCAGCTTTGCAGATAAATTGCATGAAATTATTTAAAAGTGAGAGTTCTAACATTCACTTTACATATGACTTTGTGTAGAACTGATTTGGTGTGTGGTATGCTATGCAACAGAGAGGCTTCAGTTGTGCAAGGTGGTGGTGGTTTGTATTATCGTAGCACCCGGGAGTCCTAGGAATGGACCAGGACCCCATTGTGCTAGGCACTGCACACACACACAACAAAGGATGGTCCCTGCCCTCAGGGGCTTTTTTCATGTGGCTGGTAACCTTCAACACTTAGTAAATGTTTCCTTTATTATAGAACAGATCAGACCTTTAGGTGCTACCATAATTACTGTGAAATTTGTTTTAAATATCTAATTTAATACCACCATGCTATGAATTTTCAATCAAAATAGGTTAAATAGTCCTAAGAAGTAAGACATAAATGCACAAAAATCTCACTTTTGAAGTAGGTACTGGTGAGTCCCTATAAATTAGTATATTAAAAAACCTATGTTTTTATTACCTGAACTGTAAAAAGGACCTATAGAATGCTTGTGGCGTTGTACAAATAGTATCCCACATAGTCTTCTGGGTCTCTTAGTAATTTATATGATCCCCCATCTCCATAGCATTTGAATACTTCTGTTCTTAAATGACTCGGGGGTGGGGGTGGGGGAAAGAGATGTGATTTAAGTTTTGAAAACTTTAGAAAGTGTCCCCATTGCCAAGAGTTTTGTCAGTTCAGGAAAGAACTACTAAAGGTCCACTTCGCAAACCATTTATTTTTCCAACATATACAAATATAAGTTTACTTTTCAAGTCAGAGAAAAAGTAGTCCAGGTGGAAAGTCAGTTTTAAAATACATAGTTTTTAAATTATGTAAAATTTATAAAAACTGGCACATACTGATAGAACATTGACAAAACATTTTGACACACTTTAAAGCAGCAGAATAAAGACAATTGCACAACTAATACATCAGTTTGAAATAGCCAATATATGTCTGAGAGAGAAATATTTACTGGTATTGTTTTTTGTTTTGTGTTTGTTACTTCTGTCAGCTGTGTAGCACTGCAGCAGTTATGAAATGTTTATCACAAATAGAAAACACTCCACCATCCTTACATCTAATGGGCTAGCAACAACAAAGTGATTAATAATCATCTGCTAAAGCTAAATTGCATTCTGAGAGCTAGAGCAAAATCACTAGCATTCAGAAGCTGAAGACTCAATTTTGAAGTAAAATGCCACTGACAGGTTCTCTTTTATAAAGTCAAACTGAGTTTAAAGAGAATGTGATCTTAATGTTGAGATACTTCTCCGTTAAAATCTTATTCTTGATAACTAGATAGTGGTCTCTAGAGGCTAATTGTTATTTTCAGGAGATGGTTATTGAGACATTCCACCAAGTAATATTAGTAATAATAAAACTAAAAACAAATGTGATGTATGTTTTTAAAATGTGACATCGTACTTTTTATATCTTTTAGGTTTGTTTTTTTTTAATCTTAAAACTTGACAGAACACCAGCCAATACATCAATCCAGTTCCTGAAAACTGAGTAGTGTGCAACACAGCCAAGACCTATGGCTTCCAATGTCAATCCCATGCAAGCGCTGATACCAGCATTCACTATACATAGAAACAAATACAGACGTAGGTAGGAAGGGTTAAGTGTAGAATAAAATGTTTTCTTTACAAAACAGGTAACAGGAAGTGGACTGCCCATGGTGAGTCCTGCTATCATTTGTAGGTTTTGGGAAGGTTTATATTATATACTGTGCTGTGGTAAATTATTTCCTATGAATAGTTTGTAATAAAAATGTTTCCTTATCACATCCAGGTCCACAGATCCATATGATGGCATTCAGCCTGAACTGCCAAGGAGGCAGAACCACAGCTATCCATCCATCAAACCCATTAATATATATCTGTGGACTTGTATTCTTGAAGAAAGGAAACCTATGGGTAAACAGGACAAATTTTCCTATTAACCAAACAGCTTGATGTTAAATCTGTTTATGGTGTTTTAAATAAGTTAAAGCAGTTTAACACAAGAGTAATAGCTCTATATAATTTCATTTTGGGGGATTTGTAGGCTTATAAAAATGGAAAGCTTATGTGCTTCCTCTACTTTTGTCTGTGACCAAAACAACATGAATGCAATTAACTAATGCAGAACGTAATGTGTTGTTGATTAATCTTCCCTGTTCTTTAAAACTTAAATAAATTGATGTACATTAATGAAAAAAACACCCTAATTCAATATAATCAGTTTTGGAAAATTCTACCATGCCCACCTCTGTAAAATGATATTTTTTTTTAAACTGAACATGCAAAATGCTAGGTTTTCTCATTACCGCTATGCTTTTAAGTAGGTGTTGTCCTGCGACTGGTAAGTATTCATGACAATTGGGCAAGGCTAAAATAAGAGAAAATGTCCTCATGGATAAACTACATCCTGCAGTAACACAGTGAGTGTATGTTAGTCACAAATCTGTTGCTTTTTAAATGGCTGCCAGATTTTACCTGCTTTACGTGTTATAATTGAGGATGCCCTTATCTAAATTTTCTTTCAAGTCTAGTAGCAATGAGAAATTACAATGTTTGTGGCATTCCTACACAAGAGTTCTCCTGCTGCTGGATCTGTAGTAGATTTACAAAAGCTTCTCCCACACCTGTGCTGATACTGGTGCCCAAATTTGGCAGGAACCAACCATCATACTTTCAGTGCTAATGGAAATAGGTGGAGAATCCATTTATCAAATGAAGGGTAAATTTTTTATTAAAAAAATATTTTCATGCATCTAACTGGATTTAACAACCAATGCAGGGGATGGAGATATATATATACACACACACTAAAACATTTTAAAAAAAGAGATCAGACCTTCATCTAAGCGCTAGCCAAAGGACATGAAAGATATACAGTAGTTATACACTATCAATGCAAATATTGCTTGAAGGGGTAATAAAACACCACTTAATATCAGTTCTTCATTATGTGCCGTGGAGACTGAATTTCCTGCATCTCTCACAGTGGGACTGGTTACTTTAGAATTAGACATGGAAGGACTAGATCGAAGAGCAGCATAGGGACTTTCGAGCAGCTATTTTTGTTCACCATAAACAGTCCTGAAATCTGAAGTAATTGAGAGGCCTAAGGCCCATTTTCAAAAAAGATGCAGCTAGGTGACTAGTGGGATTTTCATAAGAGCCTAAGCAGCTTAGGGTCCTGTAAAGTCAGTGGCTGCTACATGCCTACTCACTTTTCAAAATATCCATGTAATCTTCTCCAGTGTAACTCTAAAAACCATGTTTAGACAAGTGGCATGGCACTGCTTGAAAATATTGCTAATTTCTCAGACTTCAGAATAGATAGCTGGTATGGTTACTATTTTTAAAATGGGATAAAGACAGGTGAATTTCAAAATAAGTGTGTGGGTTCAGTGAATGACTGCTGGATATGCCTCAGTAAGGGAGTTTTGAATGTGTAGTTTGTTTGTTTTTTCTTTCTAATGTTGGAATCAGCCTGAAGAGGGCACTTCCTGCACACAACAAGGTGATAGTTGCTTTCTAACTTCTTTCTGTATTCTCTTTAGAAACAGCAGCTTTTTGTGCTAGAGGACATTCCGGGGATGTAGACCCTCCAGCACAGAGAATTAATACCTTTTATATTAGCTAATCAGACTGCTTGAATCATCTCCCTACATTTCATTCAACTTCAGATTGTTTAATGGAGCCTTGCTTCTCTTTCTGGCCTATCAACTTAATTAACTGATTTGCCATTTCTTGATTTATTCATCTACAGCAATCCCTGCATCAGTCATAGGGTCTGAACTGTAGCCAAAGCTTGTGCTGAACAGTTTAGACAAGGTTCTTGTGTATGGACATCAGAAGGATGGCAGTTTCAATTGTGCCCTTACTTTGTATAAGTCAGTATGAACTGCTTTTTACTAACACTGAAGAAAATGATACAGCTATAACTAACTTCTTTAAAAAAAATCATGATTTCAGACATATACAGAACTTTACAGCAGTGCTTCTACATAAACATGTCACGGTTTATATTGGAAAATAAATGGAGTAGCCTAGGTTCTTTACACACTCTGGATATAGGCAGAAGTTATTTTCTCATTTATAAAAAATATTTAGATGACTATAATATTTTCCATTCTCTAACACGCACTAATGTTGAGATTATTTTACTATGATTTCACAATTGAAATGTTAAGCAATTGCATGCTTCCAATAGTTATTTTCTGAATGTTTCTTTTCAACAGAAAATAATTACTATTTTCCCCCTAAACCAAAAAAGATGAAGCTGCAGTTTTTAAAAAGTACAGTATGATAAATATATTACACAGTGACACATACTTTGGGACATGAAAATAAATAATCATTCTTACTTGAAACACAAGCCTGGAAAACTAGAATTTGAATGAAGAAAATGTTGTTCCTTGTCAAAATATCACTATCAATTAGGTGTAGTTAGCTGTTTGTACATGATTATTTTGTGAACGCAGATATACTCAAAACGCTTACCATAGTTATTTATGGTTTATCACCAAAATTAAATCTGTGATGCCAAGAAAGTTACAGTCTATGTAAATCTTTTTACAATCACCTAACAGTGTTGAACAGGAACCATTAAAGGTGCATTATTTTCATACAATACCCAGAACAGTCTAGTTCTAATTCTCTTCCCTTAAAGCATTTAGTTATATCTTTTGTTTATTAAGAGACATGTTTCTGTTTACAAAGTACAATTTAAGAAATCTGCTTAATCTTCCTCTTCAGATTTTGCAGATGTGAAGATATTTGGGAAGAAAGGAATCTCTCTTTCAAATGCTGGCAAGAGTCTTTCCAAACATTAGAAACTGTAACATCCCACTCAGCATTACTAGATCTGTATCTGTCACCAAGAAGCACAGTCTGGAATAGGCCAAGCTAGTGCTGAATAGTTTAGGCCTCCGCAGTTTCCTTCATGGAGAATGCAGAAAGATATCTTAAATCAGGAATCTGTGATGTTGGTTCCAGTTATCAAGTAAATGCAAGGCTATGTGGAGAAAGATTGTCATATTTCCTCTATCTCACTCTGGTTTTGTCAGCCTCAGAGTGGCTTTTTGTCTTGGCCATTTTAGGGCCTTTAAAGTCACCTGGAAAGGGGAAGAGATGACAATAGCATTTAAATTCAAATACAAGAATATAAATAGGTGCCTGCATACCATGAAATAAATTTTTAAGGAATTTTGTAACAAAGTATTATTGGCAGCCTTATTACTTGAATTCTGATGAAGTGACACAGTAGATATAAATAGTATCTTGATCATTGAGAATGAGTGGAAAGGAAATACAGAAATTTATCAGATTATTAAGGATTGTTTGGGCAAGATTTTCTTTCATCTTAACTAGCTGGTACCTCTCAGAAAAAATCTTTTTGGAGTTAGAGTAGGCCCAGTGCTAATAGTAATGTGTCTGGAACTATCATCTGTCATATACATAAATGGTACACTGTCGCCTTGAATTCCGCATGGGGGTTTGTCACTTTAGCTCAAGCAAGCTAGAAGAAATTTAAAAGATTCAGAAAGGGACAATAAAATTCTTACACACTCTGCCACAGGTATTTCTACATAGAGATTTAAAAACAGTTTATGTATGGAGAGAGGAGTAAGAGATCATATTTTTTAAATTGAATAATATTAAATGCATATAAATTAATGTTTAGTAGAGTTCAGCTGTCCCATAACACAAAATGACGGCAAATCTTAATTAAGAGCCTGTGTGGAAATACCAGTTAGCACACTGTATTACCTGTGGAACTCACTGTCACAGTGTATGTTGAAGCCAAGTTACATTCTAAGGCTGTGGCTACACTTAGCACTTCAAAGCGCTGCCGTGGTAGCGCTGCCGCAGCAGCGCTTTGAAGCGCTAAGTGTAGTCAAAGCGCCAGCGCTGGGGGAAAGCTCTCCCAGCGCTGTCCATACTCCACCTCCCTGTGGGGAATAACGGACAGCGCTGGGAGCGCGGCTCCCAGCGCTGGGGCTTTGACTACACTGGCGCTTTGTAGCGCCGCAATTTGCAGCGCTGCAGAGGGTGTGTTTTCACACCCTGCTGCAGCGCTGCAAATTTGTAAGTGTAGCCAAGCCCTAAGAGTCTTTTAAAAGGACTGGCCATTGTCAGGTTACCTGCTGTGATGGACCCTAGGATGATGCAGGCATAGTAGGCAAAGTAAAACTCCTATGTTCCTAGCAATTTTCATGGCATTTAGATTTGCATTTATCTTTAGGATTGCCTGTGTATAGGTTTGTGCCAGTACACAGTTATAACCTAAAAGTGTAGCGAGTTTTCATGAACTTCTGGCTGCTTGTTGTACTTCACTATGGTTTACCAAGCACACTTTTGAAAAAAATTTATAAATTGTACCTTGAAAAATCAACAGAGAGTATGTCTGATTTAGAAACAAGGAGCGCACATGTCATACCTGCATAGAACATACTGCTGGCATTTATGGATGTTATTCCATATTGTCACTAAATGTCCAACTGCTTGCAGATTTTTCATCTTTAGTCTGGGTATTGTCTGGTGAGCTCTGCAAAGGTGATGATGTGAAACCACGATACTGTTTACTTGACTTGGTTAATTTCTTAAGTTCACTGGCAAATGAAATGCCTCTTCTTTTATCATCCCGTGCTGCCTGTTTTAAAAAAAAAAACAAAAAAAACCAAAACCCCACAGACATCAGAAACAGTTAAATTACAAGATTGTCAGCTCACTGATACTTTGAGGTTTGAAATATGGTTTGGATTTCATGTGAGAGCAAATAGCAGCATTTTTCAAATCTTCCCTGTCAGGTTCACAAAAGCAGTGTCCTGAGTGTCTCCCATCAAAAATTATTTTAAAACTGCAGAACTAGAATGCTGCTAAACATGGCCTTAAGCCTTAGCAAGTCTGCTGCCTAGATAGTCATGACCGATACAGTATAGATAAGTAGATAAACTGTATTCACAATGTACTTCCTATAAATGCAATGCTAAAGAAGCAACATCTCTTTTTGGGAAAAGGACCCCTATTCTCCCCTGCCATAGCTATAATGCCAAGGGGTAGAAGTATTAAGTGGTTCAATTCTGCATTTAATATGCAGTTTCTCCCTGCTACTTGACAAGTGTCAAGAGCTCCAGCCACAGCAGCAAGCTGCTTTTCCGCTGGCTGGGAATAAAGGCGGCAAAATGACAGCAGTTCACAGGGATCTGTACACCTATTATTTGAAATTGTACTTAGCCTATGGTAATACAGCAGGGAGATGGGGATGCAGAGTTACAGGAATTGGAATTGGAGAGCTAAGACAGATGGTCCGGAAAGGTTAAGATTTCTAGGTATTGTAGCAGGAGCTGTATGGCGGGAAGTAGGGCCAAGGCTGCTGGCCGAAAGGTTTTTCTTACTGTAAGTGATGGGTTTTAACAAGACCCTTTATTTTTGGTTTTAATTTTGTTTAAAATTTTCTGAGTGTTTATTACAAAAATGTAAAAATTGGTGCAAAAATTAACTTCAAAGTTTTCTGGGTAATAGGAGATAGGAGGGAAAAAGGCAGTGTAGAGAGAAAAGTCAGATAACGTCTGACTCAGCTTCCCACTCTGGAAGGAGAGAAATCAATTCAGTACCCTGATCCCCCACCCTTTAGGGGAGTGGTCAGCACTAACCTGGGTTACCAAGCACCATCTCCCCTGGGTCAGGGCCTGCAGAGTTCCAGTTTTAGGAGCTGAGCACCCATGTACATGTGTGCTCATGTGTGTGTAACTTCCACTATGTTGCCTTACTTAGACTAATTTATTATTAACAAACACATTTACCTGATGTAACATAGTGGATTTTCTTCAGAAAATCAGTATTTTCATGTACTTGAACAGTCCAAACTTTGGGTGAAAATAGCTTAAAAACTGATTAACAGCTTTTGTAAAACCTGAGAATTTTTCAGTTAAAAAACCAAAAATGAAAGGTTAGGTTTTACAGTGGCAGGTGTTGAGATACTAAGCACCCCTGTATTCACACCCTACACACTACTGTAATAATCGTTGCACAGAATATGCCTTTGAGGTATCATTTGAAAACTAACTCATCGTTAATAGTCTTGTGATGTATGTACATGGTGGGTATTAAGAGTTATGACTGTATTTGTATTTGAATTATGACTAAAGTGTGCTTAAACCCAGCATGTCGGGCGGGGTTGGTTAAATAGGTCTGCCTTAGGTGTATTTGATTCTCTGTCCAGCCCAATCTTCAGATGAAGACAATGAAGGTCCATTTTTTACATATTAGGTAAACAAAGCTATTAAGCTAACAAATGAGGGGAGAAACAGAATGTAGTGTCCTGCACCACCAGACTTCATGTTGCCTTCCTTACAGCTAGAATAAACTAGTTTGTGGGGTAACCTTCAGAAGAATACACTGCAATGGTTTACTGGTCTATAAAGGTGGGGGGGGGGAGGAGGAGGAAGGGCAGGGACTGAACCTCAAGTGATAAGCAAATGAATCAACTGATTGTATACAATATTACTGTATTCTAAAAGTGTGCAGAAAACTAATGTGACACAATAATATTATTGTGAAATGTATGTATTAACACTATCTGAGGAAATACGGATACTTACGTAATATTATTACATTTTAAAGTCTGTGGCCAAACGGGGAGAAACAGATTCCCTCCCAGACAGGAGAAAAGGCAGTTACTTACCTGTCTGCTATATGGAATCAAAAGAATGGAAGGTTCATTTACATGCAGCAGGATGGGACGCCCATGAGAAGGGAAGACTAGCAAGAGGTCATCCTGCCTCTTGAAACTAAGTTATTGAGCTTTGGAAGATATAAGCAAAGAAAGAAGCCATTTTTGGCATCCTCCACGAGACAGACACAAGGGAACAGAGCTCTAGCAAGCTGAGAAAGATGGGTTTTTCAGCCAAACTGTGGTTGAAGTCTCTGGAAACTGAATATAGGTAAGAAACCTGCTTAGGCAAAGATCTTTCAATCCAGGAAGATAAGGAAAGCCAGCCCCTTGTGCTTCTCTAGAAGGTCCCGACTGAGCAAAGGTCAGCCATGGCTGAGAAGAAAGAAGATTGTAAGAGGAACCATCTTGAACAAAGCCTGTACCTTGCTAGATTAAGTTTTAGATGGGTGTTTTCACTTTTATTTGCTTGCAACTCTAACTTTATTCCTTTTACTTGACATCACTTAAATTTATTGACAGAACAGAGGTTGTTTTATTTTTTACTGTAAACCAACTTAGTGTGGTGTTTAGAGGGGTGTATTTACGCAAGTTAATAATGTGGTATGCTTGTGTGTCTTGAACAAAGGAACCATATTACTTCTCTGAACTGTCCAGGAATGGACTGGACATTGCAGAACACATGGTTTTGGAGAAATTCAGATCCCATAGTTTGCTTTTGCATGATAGCAGCGATGGTTATCAGCATATTTGTACCATCTACCATACCATAATTGGTAAATAAGATGGCATGGCTAAAAATAGAATCAGTCCTGCCTAGTATATGGCAAGTGTACTAGAGAACCACTGTATCAGAGAACCAGAGAGCAGCAGCTGCTCTGTGTCAGATCCTGCATATAGTTATGAGCTCCCCATGTGCCAATAGGCTGATGATGACAATGGTTGTACCACGCATCTATCTGCAGTATTCAGTAAAGATAGGGTGACATGTAAAAGAGTCAAGACAGGATTTTTTTCCTCAGAAGCATTTGGAGCTCAGCCAAGAATGCAAATGCTTTCAGAGACTGCAGGAACTGGTCCTCCAGTCCATGAAAATGATTTTGAATTTTGTCTTCTTAATGGTGACCACTGCGCAGTTCAGATTGCAGTATGTAGACCAGGCTTCAGGGGTCACCTTGCTGGTTGTAACCAAGGCAGGTGGAAACCTGCATGGGGCTGTAGACAGGCTCGTGGGATCAGAGCTGCTGTACCAGGGCTGTCTACTACAGCAGCAAAGTATTGTAAAGCACCCAGAGTTGCAGGACAAGTAGTGGCAACCCTCACTGGTGTGGACTGCACCTGGAATCCACAACAGGTGTCCATTAGATGAAGTAAATTAGTGGGAAAATAGCATTTTGCTCTCTGCTGCTGTCTTTTAGTGACTGACCTTGTGTCAACTCCTGTAAGTTTTGTGCATTTTCACTTCCCAGCATGGTCAATAAAACAATGACATGAATGGTGGGAGCAGTCAGGGGTATCTCAACAATTTAGAGCACTCACCAGGATGTGGAATAGGCAGTTGAACCAAGGTCTACCTCCAAGATGAGTGCCCTAACCCCTGGGGTATTCTGGGGTTGGTCTCTTGACGTAGCTGTTCAACTTTGTATAAAATATTCATTGGGCCCGAGAGAGTGAAATTTGACTCACTAGCCCAGTGATTTGGGCTGTCTCCTAGGAGACCCAGGTTCCAGTCCATATATAAAATATTCATTGGAGCAAAGTGGAACAGCTTAAACTCTCATCCAAAATACCCTACAGCCCAGTAGTTAGGGCACTCACCTCAGAGGGGGAGACCTGGGTTCACAGGCAGAGTGGGGATTTGAACTGGCTCTAACTGCTGGGTTGTAGGCTATAAGGATGTGGTCTCCAACTTGTGTGAGAAAGGGTTGACCTGGTTTAGGTATCTCACTCCAGGACAAGGTTCATGGCCTGTGCATTGAGAATTCGGGGCCTCTTCCAGCCCAGAGTTAGGTACCTAAGCCCCTTTGAGGGGCAGGGATTAGGCCATGTCCCTCTTGCCATTTCCTAGTGGCTAGTTTGTCGGCTTCCTGCTCTGTTTTCTGGCTTTGTGAATTCCATCCTTTTGGTGCATATCTCTCTCCCTGTGCATTGTATAGGGAGTCAGAACATCCTAACTCTGGGCTGAGGATTCCACTGGACAGCAGGGCACCTAAAGACAAGACACTTCATCGCTGAGCCTAAGCCTTTGTGGCTATAGCCCTCAGCCTCTAGCGGGATCAGACCTGAGGTTAGCTCACCAGCAGTAGTATATGCACAAAAGAGTGTAGTTCCACTTGGCTATGAAAGCATGGCACAGAAGGAATTTACAGTTATGTTGCAAGGAAGCTTTATGCTACATCCAACCTAAAAAGTTCCTCTGACTCTTGCAGTGCATCCATTCTCACCCACCTTGTCTCTAGTTGAGAATTGTCAGAGATCTGGCAGTTTGGAGTTTGTGGGTTTTTTTTTTCTTCTTTGACCACATTTGGTAAAAAAATGAAGTAGAATCAACTTACCACTTTCATTTTAAAATTAAAAAAACACTCTCTGGCTCCTTGTCAGAGAGGCAATTCTTGATTTAGTCCTAAGTGGAGCACAGGATCAGGTCCAGGAGGTGAATATAGCTGGACCGCTTGATAATAGTGACCATAATATAATTAAATTTAACATCCCTGTGGTGGGGAAAACACCACAGGAGCCCAACACTGTAGCATTTAATTTCAGAAAGGGGAACTACACAAAAAGGAGGTTAGTTAAATTAAAAGATACAGCACCAAAAGTAAAATCCTTACAAGCTGCATGGAAACGTTAAAGATGCCATAATAGAGGCTCGATTTTAAATGTATACCCCAAATTAAAAAACATAGTAAGAGAATCAAAAAAAAGAGCCACCATGGCTAAAAAACAAAGTAAAAGAAGCAGTGAGAGGCAAAAAGGCATCCTTTAAAAAGTAGAAGTTAAATCCTAATGAAGAAAATAGAAAGGAGCATAAACTCTTGCAAATGAAGTGTAAAAATATAATTAGGAAGGCCAAAAAAGAATTTGAAGAACAGCTAGCTAAAGACTCAAAACGTAATAAATTTTTTTTAAGTACATCAGAAGCCGGAAGCCTGCTAAACAACCACTGGGGCCAGTGGATGATCTAGATGCTAAAAGAGCAATCAAGGAGGATAAGGGCATTGTGGACAATTGAAATGAATTCTTTGCGTTGGTCTTCATGGTTGAGGTTGTGAGGGCGATTCCCAAACCTGAGCCATTCTTTTTAGGTGACAAATCTGACGAATTGTCCCACATTGAGGTGTCATTAGAGGAGGTTTTGGAATAAATTGATAAACTAAATAGTAGTAAGTCACTGGGACCAGATGGCATTCTGAAGGAATTCAAATGTGAAATTGCAGGACGCCTAACTGTCATCTGTAACCTATTGTTTAAATAAGCTTCTGTACCAAATGACTGGAGGATAGCTAATGTGATGCCAATTTTTAAAAGGCGCTCCAGAGGTGACCCCAGCAATTACAGGCCGGTAAGCCTGACCAGTACCAGGCAAACTGATTGAAACTATAGTAAAGAACAAAATTGTCAGACACATAGATGAACATAATTTGTTGGGGAATAGTCAACATGATTTTTGTAAAGGGAAATCATGCCTCACCAATCTGCTAGAATTCTTTGAGGGGGTCAACAAGCATGTGAACAAGGGGGATCCAGTGAATATAGTGTATTTAGATTTTCAGAAAGCCTTTGACAAGGTCTCTCACCAAAGGCTCTTAAGCAAAATAAGCAGTCATGGGATAAGAGGGAAGGTGCTCTCATGGATTGGTACCTGATTAAAAGATAGGAAACAAAGGATGGGAATAAATGGTCAGTTTTCAGAATGGAGAGAGGTAAATAGTGGTGTCCCCCAGGGGTCTGTACTGGGACCAGTCCTATTCAACATATTACTAAATGATCTGGAAAAGGGGGTAAAATTTGCAGATGATACAAAACTAAAGTCCCAGGCAGACTGCAAAGAGCTACAAAAAGATCTCACAAAACTGGGTGACTTGGCAACAACTGGCAGATTAAATTCAAGGTTGATAAATGCAAAGAAATGCACATTGGAAAACATAATCCCAAGTATATATATAAAATGATGGGGTCTAAATTAGCTGTTACCACTCAAGAAAGATCTTGGAGTCATTATGGACAGTTCTCTGTAAACATCCACTCAATGTGCAGCGGCAGTCAAAAAAGAGAACAGAATGTGGGGAATCATTAAGAAAGGGATCGATAGTAAGACAGAAAATATCATATTGCCTCTGTATAAATCCATGGTACGCCCACATCTTGAATATTGTGTGCAGATGTGGTCACCCCATATCAAAAAGAGATATTGGACTTGGAAAAGGTTCAGAAAAGGGCAATAAAAATGATTAGGGGTATGGAACAGCTGCCATATGTGGAGACATAATAAGACTGGGACTTTGGAAAAGAGATGACTAAGGAGGGGTATGATTGATGTCTATAAAATCATGACTCGTGTGGAGAAAGTAAATGAGGAAGTGTTATTTACTTCTCATAACAGAAGAACTAGAGGCCACCAAATGAAATTAATAGGCAGCAGGCTAAAACAAACAAAAGGAAGTATTTTTTAACACAACGCACAGTCAACCTGTGGAACTCCTTGCCAGAGGATGTTGTGAAGGCCAAGACTATAACAGGGTTCAAAAAAGAACTAGGTAAGTTCATGGAGGATAGGTCCATCAATGGCTATTAGCCAGGATGGGCAGAGATGGCGTCCCTAGCCTCTGTTTGCCAGAAGCTGGGAATGAGCGACAGATCACTTGATGATTACCTGTTCTGTTCATTCCCTCTGGGGCACCTGGCACTGGCCACTGTCAGAAGACAAGAATCCTGTGGCACCTTATAGACTAACAGATGTTTTGCAGCATGAGCTTTCGTGGGTGAATACCCACTTCTTCCAGAACCAGACTAACACGGCTACCCCTCTGATACTTGTCAGAAGACAGGATACTGGGCTAGATGGACCTTTGGTCTGACCCAGTATGGCCAGTCTTATGTATGTTCTTGTCAAGGAATATGTTTTAATTTGCCATTCCAAATATTTGATCAAACCCCATTTTTAAAAACAACAAAAGGGTTTTCAATCACTTACGTGAACCTGTTCTTTAAGTTTAAGGATAAACTTCCCTGCTCCCTTCCACTTGCTCTGAGCCTGAAACACACACTCTTGATCAGAGAGAATTCTCTGTGATGGCTTAGATGTTGACTTTTTGTTCGCTAGCTCTTTCGTCACCTCCTCCAAGAGGACATAGTCATTTGGGTTGGGATTACTCAGAATGCTGTAGGAATACTTGGCTTTGCAAAGAGTCTGTTTAAAAAAAAAAAGGCAAATTAAAGACATAATACCCCACTGTGTTTACTGAGTAGATGCTTAGTCCAAATTGGCAGAAGCAAAGAGCTTCTTTGCTCAGGATCTGTCCCATTAACTGAGAACAAAACTCAGTTAACATTTCTTGTATGAACCCACCTCTAGCAAATGAATAGGGAACTTACTGAGTGGAAACAGGAAAAAACTGAAAGGCTTTCTACCTGTTGTATGACATCCTGTGCTGTGCTAAAGCGGGGAGCTTTGATGACAGTGCGAGGCTGCTCTGGGGAAACATCATGCACTTGAACAAAGAAACTATCGTCTTCAGAACTAATGTTTGCGTCTTCTTTCTCTTCTTGAAAAATGTTTCTCCCATTCAAATTCTGTAGAAAAATGTAAAGAGAAAGCAAAAAATGTATTTAGTTGAGAAAAGTGACCTAAAGGTTGGATTTTTAAAAGGGTCTTATGTCACCTAATGGGAATGTTAATGTACTTCCACTGTCTAGAACAGACTGCCACCTCTGGATTCGTGCCAAATTGTAAAGGTGTTTGGTGGTGACTAGTGTCCCAGGAAGACTAAAACTAAACCTTCACACTAGTTTTCAGTTATAATTTAAGATGGATTTTGACCTATGTTTTCCAATGTGAAGGGTTCATGCATTAATTCAGTGTACCTAGCTCCTCCCACAAAACTCAAACTCAAAATAATACTTTCAACTGAATAAGCATACACTTGTTTCCCCCAAGCAATGCACACCTGGTAACCTTTTGCTTTGTGGAGGATGAAGTAAATGTACCAAAATAAGACTGGATTGGAGGCTAGGAAAAAAGACGTGCACTAAAGATTTTATGAAACCAAGCTGCAACAGAAGAACTGTAGAAATAGTAAAAGGATAAAAAAATATTTCTCTGCAAATTTATCAAATAAAATTTGCACTGACAGAACTTTTCATTCTCAAACATCCCAAGAGTTAAATAAACTCTGATAAATTTTGTGTATGTGTTTATCTAAATATACAAATGGATATGTACACACACACACACACATACAATCACTCTCTCACTCAAACTAAATAATTGCCACTGAATGCTGAACAGAGTTTTAGGTCTCAGCACTCCTGAAAACCAGGTCATTTCATTAGATGCCTTTCTACTTCTGACTCTTCTCCCTGCACCCGAGTCCCTGTATTTGAGGACATCTCATGGATGTCCTGACTGACAGCAGCTAAAACTGACTTCTCTTCCTTCTAGAACCCTGCCTCTTCCCCCATTTTGTTACTGACAACACCTTCCCCATCCTCTCAGTTGCTGAGGTTCTTTATCTAAAGGTAATTAAATAAGAAAAAGCCTTGCTGTCTCCATAGTATACTCTTGCTAATAATTACAATCTAGTGTTCCGACAGCTATGACCCTCATCTACCTTACTCCTTTCATTCCTTATATTTGACATTCTTTCATATCTAATCACTATTAAAAATCTAAACTCCTTGGGAGCAGGGACTGGATTTTTTTGTACAGTCCCCAGTACAATAATGGCCTGATTCTGATTTATACAACTACTAAATAATAACCATGATGCATTTCAGAGATCACCAGGGCTGTGTGAAAGTGTGTCTGTCTTTGCACAGGTATACTAAATGATAGGTGCATAAAACTTGACAATGCTCAGCGGTCCTCTCTGTGTCAATAAGATTAATTTCCAGTTAGCAAACCAAATGTGACGCTCTTATTGTCCCTCTTGTGATCATTATTTTTAGCTATGTATGTAAATGACAGTTTTTCCAGAACAGACTTACTTCCTCTTGGGTTTTAAAGATAATCCTTCCAACATATCCTTCTTCTGGGAACCAGCTGTTCAAAAGCTGTACTAGCCCTTCCTCAGGGCCAATCACCCTCTGGAATGGTGGTTTCCTGCACTCAGTCTTTTCTTTAGATATAAAACATTTTTCCTCCATCAGAAAATAATCTGGAGCATGTGATTCAGTGCTTTTTCTGGTAGCCAAAATCTGAGACAGAACCACAACACATAAACAACTATTAGAATGCTAGACATAAATGGTGAATGTTTAGTAGCTATGAATGAATGTGTTTACAAAAAGCTATGATCAATTATTTCATTCTGGTGGTGTAGACAAGTATTTCTGATCTGCTACTCCTAACTAATATACCGTTCTCTTTAGATTACCCAAACAGTTCAACAATTCAAGACAAGGCAATACTATTTGAATTTATGTCTGTCCAGTTTGGCTGATCAATTTATTCATAAACCCAGGACAATACAGTATTTTCCCACTGCTGAAATAACAACCTCTGTTGAAAGAAGAACAGGAGTACTTGTGGCACCTTAGAGACTAACAAATTTATTTCAGCAAAGAATCCTGTGGCACCTTATAGACTAACAGACGTTTTGCAGCATGAGCTTTCGTGGGTGAATACCCACTTCGTCGGATGCAAGAGTGGAAATTTCCAGGGGCAGGTAAATATAAGCAAGCAAGAAGCAAGCTAGAGATAACGAGGTTAGATCAACCAGGGAGGATGAGGCCCTGTTCTAGCAGTTGAGGTGTGAAAACCAAGGGAGGAGTTTCAGCATAAGCTTTCTTCGGATGCAACCTCTGTTGAGTTAAACAGTTTTAGGTTTTTCTGCTCATGAACTAAGCCCTTTAACATTTACTCTGTATTTCTAGAATATTCAAAGAATTAAACAGAAAAGTGTACATGCAAGAGCAACCAGCCTAACCCACTGATCAAAAGCTCTCTCATCTTTGTTTGCACAGACATTAAAATAGTGATAGGTAATATGGTGTCCAAACAGATCTTCAGCACCAGAGAAAACCTTGGTCATTATCCAGCTTTAACTTCATGTTCAGCTGTTGCTCAGAAGTGATCCACAGTATACAGTATTATCTCAAACTGGCCCAATCACAGTTGCTAGTCTACAGTGCCCCCTGACAGAAAATGCTGTGAGGAAGGGATGTGAAGGGTAGATTGGACATTCTCATTAATTTTTTTCTGGCTAGATCAGAAATATCTCAAGAACCATCTGTCTTGTGGTATTTGGCCTTTCTGCTCCTGGCTGGATTCTGGAAGTATGGTGGAAAAGTGTTACGTGTAACCAAAACTTTTCAAACTATGACCATGGCTCAGTCTGAATTTTGCACAAAGCTTCGTATTATTCCTCATTTTAGCTGATTCCTAATTATAATGATCATCAGAGAGGTGCAGAAAAATTGGTCTTATGTTGACGACAGCATTCAGTTGGTACATAGTTGCACAGGTATTGTGGCAGTTTCAGGACACTGCACTTTCTTCCCTTAGACTGGGATTTGAGTCATTCTGCCATGTCCTAACACTGCAATGTCATCACCCTTCATTTTCATATTGTGAAATAAGATTCTGCTACAGTGACCAGCTTTAGGCAGCTTTGTGCAACAACAACCCAGAGTAACAAGGGCATTGGTCTTTTAAATAGTTCACAAACTGTATGCTAAGATCAAGTCAAGGTGATTTGAAAAAGCTTATATTAAAACTCCTAAAATTCTGGTTATTTTAAATGTTTTTATTAATAAAATATTACTTTTCAAAGACCCCAAATTACATATATGTCTTCTATAAAACCAAATTAAACTGTAAATGTAAGTAGGTACCAAATAGTAAAATAGCAAGAACACCTCTAATAGTAGGTAAAGCATCATGTTATTTAATAACTACAGGTGATCCTGACCTCAGTGTTGCGTTTCATCTGAAAGACAGCATCTCCAACAGCAAACTACACCCTACACCAGGCTGCAGGTTTGGTTCAGCACTGATTCAAGAGCACCAACTACAGAATCACCAGTCGCCAAAGAACCCTGTTTTCCTTCTAAGTACTGACCAGGTCCAGCTCTCCCTTTGTTTAACTCACAGCCCAAGGTAGTATGGCAATGAGGAATTCTTATAATGAACTTTGCAATGGTCATTAAAACCACTAGAGGAGCTGTGCCATTGAATATACACAAAACCAAAAAGAAACGTAGGACATGATAAAATACTGAAGTAATGATTTGTTATGAGAACCTTATAGCACGTGGACTTTGATTTATCATTAAATAATTAACCATATACAGCTCCTTCTTGTAATAAAATGTAGATTCCTGTAATTTTAGCTAATTATTTTTGTCATTGATTAATTCAAATTGCAGGACTGCAAAAAGAAAACTAAGTTTTTTATATATTTTTGTTACTGAATTGCATTTCATATATTAAAAATAATTACCTAAAGACCAAGATTTGGAAAGCTTCACTAATATCTTAGCTGTTCAATTAATTCCTTAGCAAAAAGATTTACAAAATAATCTTTTACCCTTTAAAGTGGTAAAAAATATATTTGTTAACGCATCCATTTTATTAAATGTAATGATTCCAAATAAAAGTAGGAAGGTCAGATACTGCCCAGCACATAGCTGATTACTATGGATTCTTGTGACCTATATAGGGCAAGTGGACATACTTACTTGATGAAGAAGCTGTGCTGCTGTAGTCCCTTCACTTATAGTAAAAACAGTAAAGGGTTCAGGGCCTGGAATTCCATGTATTGTGACCTTGTACAGCGTTGAAGTTCTCTTCTCTTCTGTGCTAAACAACTGTTCAAACGACAGTTAATATTTTTTCAGATATATAGGCATATTATTTATAGGTCTCACAGAAAATGCATAGACAATCCATAAGTACCTACACGCTCTTCAATCTAGCAGACAGAGGCATAACAAGATCTGATGGCTGGAAGTTGAAGTTAGAAAAAGTCAAAATCAGGCACAAATGTTTAACAGTCAGAGTAATTAACTATTGGAGCACCTTATCTGCTAAATTCTCCATTACTGGATGTCTGTTAACCACAAATTATTAGGCTCAATGCAGTAATTACTGGGTGAAGTTTTGTGGTTTATGAATAAGGTCAGACAAGTTGATTACAATGGCCCCTTCTAGCCTTAAAATCCATGAGTATGTATATATAACATACTTCCTCTTGGGGGGTTATTAATTAGCCTTTATTCTGCTGAGGTCTGTTGCACATGAGATAGCCAGAAGATATGTTTTGGTTGACATATTGTATACATTAGGCATCAGCAATGGGATTAATAATGCATTTTAAAATAAAAAGTCCAGCACACTGAGCTGCTTTATACAGATAATACCCCTGGTGAAGCCCCTTTTCCTATTAGAGTTCTATCACCTTCCCATTTTTTCATGCACCTTGTCTCTCTAATATTCCGGGACTAACACTGCAAAGAGCCATCTCATGTCAGAGACAGAAGCAATTGTCTCTGACTTGCAACACTTTTGGTCTCAACTGAACTGCTAATGATACATATATAAGGAAACAGACACTGGACAGACAACTTTGCTACCACCCCTATGCCCAACACTGAGTATGACTCAACCGGACCAAGGGCTCTAGCTCAGTGATACTCAGACTAAGGCCCCCTGAGCCACAAGTGGCTCTTTAATGTGTCTCCTGCAGCTCTTTTCAGCACATGATATTAAAACACCGTGTGATTTAATTATTTACCAATCTAAGTTAGTAACCAAGCAAGATGCTTTTACTATGTTATTAGCCAATTAAAGTTAACTTATTTGCTCTGAGCATTATATATATATATTATAAAACTAAATATTGCCCCTGTTTAACTGAATAATACTACAGTAAATGAATTCACACTACTGTGGCTCTTTTGGGTAATGTTGCTCGCTAATTGGGCTCCTGAACCACTGAAGTCTGAGTATCACTGATATAGCTGATAAACTTTTTGGCATTTAATGGTATATAGCCTTAAAATTATTGATACTTAAAGATATAACATAAGGAGAAATCTATAGCTCTGCCCTGAAGGCCAGATTTTCAAAGGTATTTAGGCACCTAAAGATGCAGATAGACACCTACTGTGTTTTTCAGGATCACCTTGGCACAGCTAACAACTGCCACTTTAGGTGGCAAAGTCCAACATTTGGGTGCCAGGAGATCTCCAAACACCCTGTTCAGCTGCCACTTAACCCTGTAGGTGCCTGAGTTTCTGCTGGCGAACTTTCCTAGAACAGGCACAAAACTCTCTAAAGCCTGACTAGAGCTCAATGAGTAATTGATATCTAATTGTTTTAATAACTATAGCTAAATTTCTATATAAAACAGTGTTTCAAAAGGCTAAAACCAAATCATTTTGATTGGTTAAAAGACAATCAATTTTTGGACTGAAATTATTTGCTGAATTCTACCTGAATTTGGGAATAGTTTCAGTGGCCCAAAAATGCTTTTTTGCAAATTTACTATTTACTGTCTCCCCAGTGGGCTCTGATCCAGCAGGTTGTCTTGGAGTATGCCTACCAGATTGGGCCGCACACAAACACAGTTGGGGATAACCAATTCAGGAGTTTTTGGGGCTGGCTGGCATGTGTGTCTCCTCCAGAATACCCAATAGCTAGGGCACTGACCATGGCTGTGGAAGATGTTTTCAGGTCTGAGACATCCCAAGTGAGGGCCCAAACCACGGGGGGGGGGGGGGGGGGCTGGAAAGTCTCCCCCCTTTTGTTTTTTGTGAGAAAGGTGCTTCAGCCCTAAGTCCAGGAGAGGGTTCGTGGCTGTGAATCCTGAGAGCAGACAGGCACCTCCCTCCAGCCTGGAGTTTGGCACTTAACTACCTATGAGGGGTCGGGCCCAAGCCACACCCTCTCCTCAGCATTTCCTAATGACAAGCTTAGGTGGCTCTCTGCTCAGCTTGCCAGCTTTTGTGAATCCCACTGTAGGCAGCTAACTCTCCCTATGGATTATATATGGCACTTAACTTGGTTCTAAGGATTTCATTGGGTGGTGGGGTGACTAGAAGTTAAACATTGCAACACTCAAGGCTTGTCTACATGAACATTTAGTTCATGGCAGTCTGGAGTGTGAATCTACCCTGCTGGCACGCATGACCAGTTTATTAATATGCTCTGGATCAAAGCTCATTAACTAACCATTAAAGGACGTCCGCAGGACCCACAGGGACAGTTAGTCCATGGCAGGCTAGTGCGGGGTAGATTCATACTCCAGCTTGCCGAGAACTAAATATCTGTGTAGACAAGCTCCGAGTGTTTAAAAAAGTGGTCCTAAGTGTCTATGTATTGTAATATGCAGTCTTGTAGCCGGCTCATCCCAGGATCTGAGAAAAATAAGGTGGGTGAGATAATATCTTTTATTGGACCACCTTCCGTTGATGGAGACAAGCTTTCGAGCTACACAATTTGTCTCTGTCTCTTCCATCAACGGAAGGTGGTCCAATAAAAGATATTATCTCACCCAGCTCATCTCGCCGAAGTACTGTAACAGTTTATTAGTCATTTGGAACACATGGACAAATATATTTGACATTCACATAAAGCAAATTACCAAAGAAGTAGGCACAACATTCCCAGAGGGATTTTCTTCCATCCTCCGACTGTTTATGAATAAGCTTGAGATTTCTAAGGCTTCATTGTGTTGGTTTCGTAGCTGGAGATGTCTATACCCTAAAACAATATGTCATTGGGGCAGAGAAAAATTGTGTCAAGCATATTATGTTGAAGTGGAATACATGATTTATAAAGTTGAAAACTTGAGCATTTAAGATTTTGCTATGCCTGAACTATTAAAGCACTGTAATGATTTGAATTTAAATTCCTTTTTGCGCAACAGGAAGGGCATGATCCTATGAAGTGTTGAGTACCTCAGGAGACTGAATACCCTTAACTCCCACTGAAGTAATTCCTTCTTTTGTGTACAAAATACATTCATTCATGAAAGCAAAAACATAAATTAGAAGTATTAAACAGCATAAAAATATTTATTTTTATCTTGGACAATGAACGTAATCCAGTATGTTAAGACTGCTCTGTTTTACCACAATGGCATAAGATAGCCCTGAGACCAACTTGACCACCCGTCTTGAGGATTTCCTGGTGTAGAGGAAATCCTAGGTGACAGTTACTGTAGCACCCCTAGACTCTGTCCCCCATCTTTTCCAGCCATTGGTGCAGTGAGCATAGCCATGGAAAAGGGGGCAGAGGTGGTACATCTTTCTGCCCTAGTAATCACAAGTTCCTGGAATGGTCTCTGGGGGCAAAGAGTAGCCAGCACAGCATAACTCGGGCACTGAAAATGCTCTAATTGACATCTGAGACAGATGGCCCCAGAACTAAATACATCCCACTAAGTGATGCTGAGCACTCTCAGTCATAATTCAGGATCTAGGCACTATGTACAAAGTTAGTGCAAATTGTATTTTACCTCTTTTTAGAGCCTTTAGTGGAATGATTCTTTGAGCAGTTATAGCTGAGCTGTTGTTTTCAACAACTGCAAATCTAAGAAAGACCAGATCCTCAAAGTGAACCCGGTAGAGAAACTGTTCATTCCACATGGGGTTGAGAGTATTGCGATGAATGGGTTTTGTGCGGAAATGGCAGCTATCCAAAGACATCCCAAGTACATCAACTTCAATGCATGGACTTCCTGTGCTGTTGCTAGGACAAACATTTTGTCCAGACACAATCTGAAGCAGAGGAGAACACAAAGTAACCAATTAGTGGGCTAGGGTTTTTTTTATGTTGCATTTTCAAGTTCAATAAAATTTATCATACTCCAAAGAACAATTTGTTAACATGCTGATCTAATTACAACCCTGATTCAGTATTCTGAATTGCCAAGATAGTAATTTCAGAAACAGAGCAGCTTAAAACAAGTACAATTGCTAGTGTAACTTTCATTTGAAAAATAGAACATAGATCATGAATGTAACAATTCAAAGTATTTGAAGGTTAATAAAAAAATGTACTTGTAATCTAGATAATAAGGGTCAATTTTTCCTCTCAGTTATCAGAGTAACTCCACTGACTTCAATGGAGCTACTCTGATAAATGAGAGAATTTGACCCTAAATGCTCAGAATTAGGATACATTTGATTCCTGTTAATCTCATATAAATTTTCTCAAATATCTCCACAAAGGGACTAATTTAAAAACATTCAAATTTCTGACAGAACATCCTTTAAATAATATGTCCTCATTATATTATATTATTTTAAAAAAGATTTAAGGGTTTTTCACTGCACTCCTACTGATGTTTATAAAAGTCTTTTCAGTAAGGGAGAAATGAAGCCCTGAAAATACTTAAGCATATGTGTAACATTATTCAAGTGAGTGGCCCCAGTGTAATGTTTTCAGGATCAGGGCCTCCTAACTGACACTACGGTGGTGTCACAGAGAAGCTGGGCCCTGTGAGTAAACCAGGCACAGCTCCCCAGTGTCAGAGTAGGTAGGCTGAACTGAACCAATTAAAAGGAGGCAGGCTACACATGGGGCTATAAAGGCCTGTGACAGAACAGGAAAATGGGGGAGTTATTGGAACATAAGAACACATGAATGGCAATAGTGGGTCAGAACAATGGTCCATCTTACCCAGTATCCTATCTTCTAACTGTGGCTGGTAATGCTACTGTGGTACCAGATATTTCAGAGGGAATGAACAGGTCCAGCTTCTGGCAGTCAGATGTTTAGGGACACTCAGAGCATGGGGTTGCATCCATGACTATTCTGGCTAACAGCCATTGATGGACTTGTCCACCATGAACTTATCTAATTCTTTTTTGAGTCCAGTTATACTTTTGGCCTTCTCAACATCTCCTGGCAATGAGTTCCACAGGTTGACTGTGTGTAATGTGAAGAAGTACTTCCCTTAGTTTGTTCTAAACGTGCTGCCTATTAATTTCATTGGATGATCCCTGGTTCTTGTGTTATGTAAAGGGGTAAAGCACTTCCATTATTCACCTTCTCCACACCATTCATGATTTTATAAGCCTCTATCATATCCTCCCTTAATCATTTCTTTTCTCAACTGAACTGTCTCACTCTTTTTAATCTCTCCTCATATGGAAGCTGTTCCATATCCCTAATAATTTTTGTTGCCTTTCTCTACTTTTTCTAATTTGGCCTGTCTATTAATCACAGTTACTCATGTGATTAACTAAAAAAATTAATCATGCTTAATCGCAGTTTTAATCGCACTGTTAAACAATAGAATTACAATTGAAATTTTTTAAATATTTTGAATGTTCTTCTACATTTTCATATATACTGTATTCTGTGTTGTAATTGAAATCAAAGTGTATATTATTTTTATTACAAATATTTGCACTGTAAAAATGATAAACAAAAGAAATAGTATTTTCCAATTCACCTCATACAAGTACTTTATCATTTCTTTATCATGAAAGTGAAATTTACAAATGTAGATTTTTTTTGTTTTGTTACAGAACTGCACTCACAGACAAAACTTCAGAGCCTACAAGTCCACTCAGTTCTACTTTTTGTTCAGCCAATCGCTAAGGGTACGTCTATACTACCCGCAGAATCGGCGGGTAGTAATCGATCTATAGGGGATCGATTTATTGCATCTCGTCTAGACACGATAAATCGATCCGCGAATCGATGCCCATGCTTCCCCTTGGCAGGAGGAGTAAGCAGCATCAACGGGGGAGCCGCGGCAGTTGACTCGCCGCCGTGAGGACGGCCAGGTAAGTCGAACTAAGATTTGCGTATCTTAGATCGATCCCCCCCCGCAGCCCTATGACAAACAAATTTGTTTACAAATAAGAAGAGGGCAGCATTATCTCCTGTAAATGTAATGTCACCAGAAAGTGAGAACAGATATTTGCATGGCACTGTTGTAGCTGGCATTGCAAGGTATTTATGTGCCAGATACGTGAAACATTCGTATGTCCCTTCATGCTTCGGCCACTATTCCATGACATGTTTCCATGCTGATGATGCTCGTTAAAAAAAAAAAAGTGTTAATTAAATTTGCAACTGAACTTCTTGGGGGGATAATTGTATGTTCCCCTGCTCTATTTTACCTGCATTCTGCCATATATTTCATGTTATAGCAGTTATAGAGATGACCTAGCACATGTTGTTCATTTTAAGAACACTTTCACTGCAGATTTTACAAAACACAAAGAAGGTATCAATGTGAGATTTCTAAAGATAGCTACAGCCCTCGACCCAAGATTTAAGAATCTGAAGTGTCTTCCAAAATCTGAGAGGGACAGATGTGGAGCATGCTTTCAGAAGTCTTAAAAGAGCAACACTCCGATGTGGAAACTACAGAACCCGAACCACCAAAAAAGAAAATCAACCTGCTGGTGGCATCTGATTCAGCTAATGGAAATGAGCATGCGTCAGTCTGCACTGCTTTGGACTGTTATCGAGCAGAACCCGTCATCAGCATGCACGCATGTCCCCATGAATGGTGGTTGAAGTATGAAGGGACATGTGAATCTTTAGAGCATCTGGCACATAAATATCTTACAATGCTGGCTACAATAGTGCCAGGAAAATGCCTGTTCTCACTTTCAGGTGACACTGTGAACAAGAAGTGGGCAGCATTATCTCGTCCAAATGCAAACAAACTTGTTTGTCTGAGCAACTGGCTGAACAAGAAGTAGGACTGAGTGGACTTGCAGGCTCTAAAATGTTACATTGTTTTATTTTTGAATGCAGTTTTTTTGTACATAATTCAAGTTCAACTTTCATGATAAAGAGATTGCATTACAGTACTTGTATTAGGTGAATTGAAAAATACTATTTATTTTGTTTTTTACAGTGCAAATACTTGTAATCAAAAAGTAAATATAAAGTGAATACTGTACACTTTGTATTCTGTGTTGTAACTGAAATCAATATATTTGAAAATGTAGAAAACATCCCAAAATAATTAAATAAATGGTATTCTATTATTGTTTAACATTGTGATTAATTGCGCAATTAATTTTTTTAATCACTTGGCAGCTCTAATTTTAATGTATCTTTTTTGAGATGGCGCCACCAGAACTGCATGCAGTATTCAAGGTGTCGGCAAACCATGGATTTTTATACTGTCATTATGATATTTTTTGTCTTATTATCTATCCCTTTCCTAATGGTTTCTAACATTGTTAGCTTTTTTGACTGCCACTGCACATTGAGCAGATGTCAGACAACTATCCACGATGACCCAAAGATCTGTTTCTTGAATGGTATCAATTTAGACCCCATCATTTTCTGTGCATAGTTTGGATTATGTTTTCTAATGTATATTATTTTGCATTTCTTAACACTGAATTTAATCTGCTATTTTGTTGCTCAGTTGCCTGTGCCTTGGTATATGGAGGAGTAGTGCCAACCCATGTGTTGGGACCCTGGAGCCAGGGGCCAGGTGTCTAGGCAGATCAGCAGAGTGCTAGATGTGGGGGAGCAGGGAGGGGGAGACATAGAAAATTACAGTAAAGGCATAGGAGCAACAAGAGAGAAATCAGTAGGGGAATCTGCTCAACATCTTACATCTCTATACACAAATGCAAGGAGTATGGGGAATAAATGGGAAGAACTAGAAGTATTAGTATATAAGCTAAATTCTGATTTAATTGACCTGGTGGGATAAGTCTCATGACTTCAGTATTGGTATAGAGGGATATTGTTTGTTCGCCTGGCAGTCAGGATAAATAGGGAGGAGGTGTTGCAATATACATAAAAAAAATATCCACTTGTTCTGAGGTCCAGAAGGAGGTGAGAGATAAACCACTTGAAAATCTATGGGTAAAGATAAAAGGGGAAAAATAGGGGCGATGTCATGGTAGGGTCCACTATAGACCACCAGATCAGGAGGTTGTGATTGGGCGTGCAACCACATTAGCCTGGCAAGAGCTGGGTGAGGCCAGATGGGCCCAAGCTACTAATTAGGCTGCAAGACAGGGAGCTAATGGAGGAGGAATGGGCTCATCTGGGCAGGAACAGGACGGGATCTGTAGAAAGGCAGGTAGCTGGCTAGAGAGGAGGGCTGCAGCTAGGGAAGGGCAGTCACTCCCTGGAAAGGGGGACAAGAGTATTTGAGGCTGGAGGAAGGCAGGCTGCACCAACTCCCTGAGAGGAGGGAGTGGAGAAGCTGGCAAATCCAGGGTGAGGGGAGCCAGTTAGGTAGGAAAAAACCTAGGGAAACAGCAACAAGGTCAAAGGCAGTACAGGCCCAGGCTGCATGTTATAGGGTCTCTGAGCTGGAACCCAGTGTAGAGGGTAGGCCTGGGTTCCCTTACCAGCTACAGGGTAGTTGTACAGGGTGTAAGAGATGCCCGCCAGACAGCTGGTCCAGAAAAACTGTGATTTCCCTGGAAAGGGAGGGACTTAGTGACCTGGTCGGAGGGCCAAGCCACAGACCGGAAGTGGCAGCACTGAGAGTGAGAGAGACTGCATACAGAGAAGATGACGGGTGGAGAGACCACTGAGGAGGTCACAGCATGAGACGAGCTAATCCCCAGAGCGACCAGCAGGAGGTGCCACGAGTGGAGAGGGAACCTCGTCACAGAGGTGAACGAGGCATTTCTGGAACAAACAGATATATCCAAAACACAAGACCAAGTAGTAATGTGGGGCTAACTACCCAGACATTTGTTGGAAAAGTAATATGTCAAAACACAAAATTTCAAATAAGTTTTTGGACTGTATTAGGACAACTTTTTGTTTCAGAAAATGGAGGCAGTAACCAGGAGGACAGCCATTTTGGACTTGATTCTGACCGATAAGGGAGGAACTGGATGGGAATCTGAAGGTTGAAGGCAACTTGGGTGAAAGGGATCATGAAATGATTCATTAGAA
The DNA here is from genome assembly GCF_016161935.1 of Mauremys reevesii. NCBI lineage: Eukaryota > Metazoa > Chordata > Testudines > Geoemydidae > Mauremys > Mauremys reevesii. The sequence continues at coordinate 31,860,041 of NC_052629.1, read as the reverse complement.
TCACAAAATTTAAGGAAGTAGTGAAAGCAGCAGAACAAGGACAATGGATTTCAAAAAAGCAGACTAAAACTCAGAAAACTGGTAGGTCCCAGGTCCCCTGGGAACTCATCTAAGGAGCAGTACTCAAAATTTTTCTTTCTAAGCCTCCCCCCCCCAACATGCTATAAAAACTGCACAGTCCAGCTGTGCCACAACAACTGTTTTTCTGCATATAAAACCCAGGGCCAGTGTTAAGGGGTAGCAATCAGGGCAAGTGCCCAGGGCTCCACTGTGAAGCTAAGTTCCTCAGGCTTCGGCTTCAGCCCCAGGTGGTGGGGCTCAGCGCCCTGGGCTGCAGTCCTGCATGGTGGGGCTTTGGCTTTCTGCCTTGGGCCCTAACGAGTCTAACACTGGCCATGCTTGGAGGACCCCCTGAAACTTGCTTGTGGCCCTCCAGGGGGCCTCGGACCCCTGGTTGAGAACCACTGATCTAAGGGTTATAGGAGTTCAGAAGAGCTGGCAATTTCTCAAGGAGACAGTATTAAAAGCACAACTGCAAACTACCCCTATGTGAAGGAAAGGATAGGAAGACTAGTAAGAGGGACAATATGGCTCCCTCAGGAGCTCTTCAATGACCTGAAAATCAAAAATGAATTCTACAAAAAGTGGAAAAATGTATAAATTGCTAAGGATGAGTACAAAAGAATAGCACAAGCATGCAGGGATAAAATCAGAAAGGCTAAGGCACAAAATAAGATACATCTAGCAAGGGATATAAAGGGCAATAAGTACTGGTTATTTCAAAACATTAGGAGCAAGAGAAAGATTAAGGAAAGTGTATGTCCTCTACTTAGCAAGGAAGGAGAGCTAATAATGAATGACATCAAGAAGGCTGAAGGCTTAAATGCCTGTTTTGTTCAGTCTTCACTAAAACAGTGGTGAGCAGATACTAAACACAATATTAACAATAAGGGGGAAGAACACATTAAAGAATATTTCGATAAGTTAGATGTATTCAAGGTGGCAAGGCCTGAAGAAATTCATCCTAGGGTACTTGAGGAACTAGCTGCAGCCAGGGCCGGCTGCTGCCGAAATGCCGCCGAAGACAGCGGCAGCGATTGAGCTGCTGCCGAAGATAGCAGCGGCAATTCGGTAGAGGGTCCTTCCTTGGCAGCAGTTGTCTTCCGGGGCCTTACCTTGCGGGGCCCCTCTCCCGGACGCTGCAGGGCCCTCTTAGGTGCATGGCCCGGGAATTAGGGGGAATCGGCCTAAAGCCGGCCCTGGCTGCAGCAATCCTGGAACCATTAGTGATTATCTTTGAGAAACTCATGGAAGATGAGTGAGATCCCAGAGGACTGGAAAAGGGCAAACACAGTACTTATCTTTGAAAAGGGGAAGATAGAGGACCCAGAGACTTATGGTGCAGTCAGCCTAACTTCAGTACATGGAAAGATACTGTAACAAATTATTAAACAATCAATTTGTAAGCATTATCTAGATGATAATAGGGTTATATGGAATAGCCAGCATGGATTTCTCAAGAAGAAAGCATGCCAAACCAACCTCATTTCCTTCTTTGACAGGAATACTGGCCTAGTGAATATATCTTGATTGTAGTAAGACTTTTGACACAGTCCCACATGACAGTCTCATAAGCAAATTAGGGAAATGTGGTCTAGATGAAATTATTATAAGATGGGTGCACAGCTGGTTGAAAGACTGTATTCAGAGTAGTTATCAATGGTTCACTGTCAAACTGAGAGGGTGTATCTAGCGGGGTCCTCCAGGGGTCAGTCCTGGGTCTGGTACTATTCAATATTTTCATTAATGACTTGGTTAATGGAGTGAAGAGGATGCTTATAAAATTTGCAATGACACCAAACAGGGTTGGAAGCACTTTGGAGGCCAAGATTACAATTAAAAAAGACAGTGAAATTGGAGAGCTGGTCTGAATTCAACAAGATGACATTCAGTAAAGACAAGTACAAAGTATCTCACTTAGGAAGGAAAAATCAATGGCACAGCACCAAATGGGGAATAACTGGCTAGGAGATAGCACTGAAGGATCTGGGTGTTTTAGTGGAACACAAACTGAATAGCAGTCACTAATGTGATGCAATTATGAAAAAGGCTAATATTCTGGGGTGTGTTATAAGGACTATAAGACATGGGAGGTGATTATCCCACTCTCCTGGGCACTGGCGAGGCCTCAGCTGTAGTACTGTATCTAGGTCTGAACCCTGGAATGGGACTGAATCTCAGAAGGGGAGCTGAACTGTTGTGTGACTTGGGCGAAGGGCTGAGCCACAGAAGACCCAGTGAGAGAGTCCAGAGATGACTCTGGTAATCAGAGCCGAGAAGGTGGCCACCAGAGAGGTGCAGTCCCATGCATCGCCATGTCTCGGTACGCAGAGGTACCCTAGGGGTAAGCACTCACGTCAACAAGGGGAAACAGTAAAAGCCTCTATAAACACAGTGCTGTCAATGCACAAACAAATAAACTAGAGAATGTCCCCCCCAGTAACTTCTTTTAGTTATACTGATCTTAGTTATTACAAATCATTATTCTGTACCAAATGACTGGAGGATAGCTAATGTGATGCCAATTTTTAAAAAGGGCTCCAGAGGTGATCCCAGCAATTACAGGCTGGTAAGCTTGACTTCAGTACCGGGCAAACTGTTTGAAACTATAGTAAAGAACAAACTTATCAGACACATAGATTAACATAATTTGCTGGGGAAAGATCAACGCGGTTTTTGTAAAGGGAAATCATGCCTCACCCATCTACTAGAATTCTTTGAGGGGCTCAACAAGCATGTGGACCAGGAGGATCCAGTGGATATAGTGTACTTAGATTTTCAGAAAGCCTTTGACAAGGTCCCCAGATAAGCTGTCATGGGATAAGGGGGAAGATGCTCTCATGGATCGGTAACTAGTTAAAGGATAGAAAACAAAGGGAAGGAATAAATGGTCCGTTTTCAGAATGAAGAGAGGTAAATAGCGGTGTCCCCCAGGGGTCTGTACTGGGCCCAGTCCTATTCAACACATTCATAAATGATCTGGAAAAGGGGGTAAACAGTGAGGTGGCAAAATTTGCAGATGATACAAAACTACTCAGGATAGTTAAGTCCCAGGCAGACTGCAAAGAGCCACAAAAGGATCTCACAAAGCTGCGTGCAGGGGCGGCTCCAGGCCCCAGCACGCCAAGCGCGTGCTTGGGGCAGCATGCCGCGGGGGGCGCTCTGCCGGTCGCCGAGAGGGCGGCAGGCGGCTCCGGTGGACCTCCCACAGGCGTCCCTGCGGAAGGTCCGCTGGTCCCGCGGCTCTGGTGGAGATTCCGTAGGCACGCCTGCGGGAGGTCCACCGGAGCCGCGGGACCAGTGGACCCTCCGCAGGCACGTCTGTGGGAGGTCCACTGGAGCCGCGGGACCGGCGACCGGCAGAGCGCCCCCTGCGGCGTGCCGCCGTGCTTGGGGCGGCGAAATGGCTAGAGCTGCCCCCGACTGCATGACTGGGCAACAAAATGGCAGATGAAATTCAAGGTTGATAAATGCAAAGAAATGCACATTGGAAAACATAATCCCAACTATACATATAAAATGATTGGGTCTAAATTAGCTGTTACCACTCAAGAAAGAGATCTTGGAGTCATTGTGGACAGTTCTCTGAAAACATCCACTCAATGTGCAGCCACAGTCAGAACAGAAAACAGAATGTTGGGAATCATTAAGAAAGGGATTGATAATAAGATAGAAAATATCATATTGCCTCTTTATAAATCCATATGTGCAGATGTGGTCGCCCCGTCTCAAAAAAGATATACTGGAATTGGAAAAGGTTCAGAAAAGGGCAACAAAAATTATTAGGGGTATGGAACGGCTGCTGTATGTGGAGAGATAAGAAAACTGGACTTTTCAGCTTGGAAAAGAGATGACTAAGAGGTGATATGATTGACATCTATAAAATCATGACTGGTGCGGAGAAAGTAAATAAGGAAGTGTTATTTACTCCTTTTCATAACACAAGAACTGGGCTGACCAAATGAAATTAATAGGCTGTAGGTTTAAAACAAACAAAAGGAAGTATTTTTTCACAGAATGCCCAGTAAGTCTGTGGAACTCTTTGCCAGAGGATGTTGTGAAGGCCAAGACTATAACAGGGTTCAAAAAAGAACTAGGTAAGTTCATGGAGGATAGGTCCATATATGGCTATTTGTTAGGATGGGCAGGGATGGGCAGGGGCGGCTCTAGGCATTTTGCTGCCTCAAGCACGGAGCCGCCCCTGGGGATGGTGTCCCCAGCTTCTGTTTGCCAGAAGCTGGGAATGGGAGATGGGATGGATCACTTGATGATTACCTGTTCTGTTCATTCCCTCTGGGGCACCTGGCATTGGCCACTGTCAGAAGACAGGATACTGGGCTATATGGACCTTTGGTCTGACCCAATATGGCCATTCTTATATTATTATTATAGAATATATAGCAGGATGGTTACCCCGCTCCGGCCCTGAAGGGGTTAAAGCAGCCCTGGAGAGGGCTGTGGCTGGAGAAAAGCTGGGCAGATTGGGAAAGCAGCCACAGCTGTAGCCAGTGCAATCAGGGCCCAGCTGGCCCTTATAAGAGGGTGGTGGGCCAGAAGGACTGAGACATTCTCTCTCTAGCTGTCAGAGAGAGAAGGACCTGGCTGCCTGGGAAGCTGAGGAGGGTACCCTAGGGTGAAGCAGTGCCGGGGAAGGGCAGAGGGAGCTGGGGAGCTCCAGCCTAGCAAAGCCCTAGGCTGTAGGCCGAGTTAAGGGCCCACAAAAGGGCACTACGGCTGCAGAGGGGCAGCCCAGTAATAGGCAGAGGCATCCGGTCCAACCCCCCTTGCCAATGATGAATTTTTTACAGACTGCCATCTGCCCCAGTGAGCGGGAGCTAAATGGTGACTGGCAGTAGCCACTGAGGCAAGGTGGGAATAGGAGGTTGGGGGTTCCCCTGGGAGGGCAGACCCACAGTGAGGGGGTACTGCGGTGGGCAGAATCCTCATGTAGAGGGGCACCGTGAGGGATGCAGGGGCCAGCGGCAGGCGAGACACTGGCCTGCAGAGGGCGCTCCAGGCTGGAAGAGCTAATTCCCAGGACAACAAGCAGGAGGTGCTGCGCCGGTGAGTCATCGCCCCGTCACATAATATAAAAGTGCAATTGTAAAGTGATGGGATCCTTTTAGGACTGAAGTTACACGACATTCAGTTTGAATATTTAGCTTTTAATATTAATATTTTTAATATTTAGCGTTCCCTTAAAATGTACTTACTGTTAAAGAATATATAGCTGGCTCTATATTATATGGATCTCGGTCTAATGGAGAAAATTGCTGGTACATTGGACAGTTCTTGTCCCATAGAACAGGGGGTTTCAAAACACACCCACAGCCACCATTCGCCTCAAACATCGCTGCATTAAGATGCAGAGGGAGATCTGCAAAAGTAAAGCAGTCACAACTGAAAAATAGTGAAGATTCAATAGAAAGACAGCAAAATGTGGGTTTTTAAAAAAATCACTGTTAAAATTGAACTGACAGTATAAAACTAATATTAAATTTCAGGGGACAGCTTTAACTTACATATCCAAGTTGCCCAAATAGTTTATACTTTTAAAAAATAAGGAATTTCTAGTTTTAACCATTTTCTAGTTTTTGTTCTAATTAGGTCTTGGCCACCCCCATGAACAATACCTAACAAGTTTCCTGAGATTTGTCCCAAAATCTAGGATGAAAAAAACGGATTGTGTAATTTGAAGTCAGCTGAATGGAGCAACTTTTTATGAAAACCCAAAAGGGAGCATAAATAGGGATAGAATATAGCCCAAAGATGGTAACCATCACTGCATCAGCACCCAGACTTTGTTCCAGAGGAGTCAATTCTAGGATAAGGGAATTCAGTGCCTTTGTATTCTTAAGGAGTTATCATAAATGATGCAAAGAGTCCTGTGGCACCTTATAGACTAACAGACGTATTGGAGCGTGAGCTTTCGTGGATGAATACCCACTTCGTCGGATGCATCCGACTAAGTGGGTATTCACCCATGAAAGCTCATGCTCCAATACGTCTGTTAGTCTATAAGGTGCCACAGGACTCTTCGCTGCTTTTACAGATCCAGACTAACACGGCTACCCCTCCGATACTTGACATCATAAATAATGTTATGGCTATGGCAGTGGAAAAGTGCTGGATTCCAGCCAATTATGGTGTCTGTGGGTGCAGTGCTCTAGGCACTTCCATGTCATCAGTGAGGCAAAAGACCTACCAAATTAGGCACAGATTGCTTTTAGCCTTAACATAGTTGCACCAGGGACTAATGCCAGGTAAAGCCCCTCGACACATCTCAAACGGCCACATGGAATTTTACCCAAATCATTTGTCTCCCTTCTGGGTACAGTGCAAGGTGTGATGTTCTCTGCGGCAAGCAAGTGGGTGAGGAAGGTTGGTTGGCTGGGCGGGCATGTGTTGGGAAGGAAGATGCACCCTTTCAAGAGCTGATATAAATTACCTCCCTGGGAACAAGAGTCACAATTTCTCCCAAGGGTATTTCTGGAGTGGCTCCTTTATGCAACACTTTTTATGCAGGCTGTGCTAATGGAAACAATCTGGGCCCTATTCTTTATGAGTTACCACCTAGGTGTATATTCACTTGAAACTTCACATCTGCTACAATGAAGTTTACTGTATATCTTTATCTTTTTCTTTTTGTAGTTGGTTTAAATCTTTTTCAAGTACAGTATCTTTGCCAAATAACCCAACATCTGTTTAATAAATCCACAAATACAGATGATGGTAAGGTAAAGGAATATTATGGTAAATACAGTTTCATAATTAAGGAAGCACTTATTTTATAATATTTAAAATGTACATAAATATATATTACTAGAGGAATTATTCTATCCATACCATCAGTTTGATAGTTAACTGCCACAAGCTGTATTCCATGGAGCCAGAATATAAGGGGATGGGGGTTTGAAGAATCAATGCGTGTGGCAGCAGGATATGTTCTCAATAGCTGACAGGTGGTATGCTCAATCAGTTTCTGAGAATACCGTCTGCACAGACGTTTGGCAGCATTCTCATTCAGTGAAGAGATATGATAACATTTAGGTGTCCTTATGATAGCACTGAGAGAAGTTGTAGGGTTGAAAGGAGGAGAACAAAGTTCTTCCCAGGTTTGCCGGGCACCCTCAAAAGGACCTGGAAAATAAACATTAATCTCAAATTATAGCTGCAGATCCTCAGACGTCAAGCATAAGTTTTTTCCTGTGAAGTATATTTATGTTATTTTGGGTTGGGTAAAAATAAATGATCTCTAGAAACCACACTGTTCACATAGGTATCACGTTTCTTTCTTCATATGCAGTAAGAGCAATTAGTGAGAGACTGACTACATAATGGTTAAATACTAATTGATACTGTAACCAGACATGTATTAATAGATATTTCCATAAATAAACATTTGAATATCATTTCCTTGAATTAAATGAGTACATATTTAATGTGGTATTTAATGTGTGAGAATATCTTAACAATTTGAAATGAGTCTTGACTCTTAATTCATTGCTGGACACCTTTATAATATTGCTAGTACACTTCTTGGAATACGGAGATTGTTTAAATGGAAAGCATATGAAATTTCTTTAAGACTACTATGTAACTTTCAAACTTAACTATACAGCCTGCAGTAAAAGATGGAGGGCCAAATTCTCTTCTGATTTATATCCCTTGCAGCCCCACTGAAGTTTGGACAAAGACTAAGTGCAGGATTTTGCCCAAAGACTATGGCGAAGCTTTTCAAGACAAGAACAGCTAACTGCAATTTTAACTGTCATTTGCACCTGTGAAAATCTCCTCACATATCTTTTAAGATATAAACTTAATCCTAAATTACGTGTTCAAGCTATAAGATACAAATATTTTAATTGTGAATCAATCATTCTCATCAGTAATTTTTAACTGACTGACTTTATACCTCCAGCAAGTTAATCCTATACTAACATTCCATTACTTTACAGTTGATTCTTTATAAAGAAGTTATTGTAATAGCTGCACTGTTAATGAAAAGTGATTCCAAAATTCAAGAGCAGCATGCACACAGTAAATTGTTTGATCTTTAATGACTTGATCTGGTGTATGTGTTGGACTACAGAGTCATTCCATGTGATTGGTGAAAGAAGATCCTGACTACCTTTTCCAGATGCTTTGGCAAGTGTTGCTGGCTCCCCAGGGCTTAGTCTGCCCGGATTGTTGCCAAAAATGGACTTCCTGCTTTTTCTTTCCTTTCCTCTGCTAGAGCCAGATGGGTTTAGCGTTGACAGGCCTGTTCCCATAAAAGTAAAATAAATAAGCCAAAAAACATGACCAAGAGGGCATGACATTTTCCATCATTTTCCACGTTATTCTTTGAGGCACTAATACTAAAGTAGCACACAGGACAACTAGCATATTATTCCCAGTAACCGAGTCTAACTATATTTACAATCATCAACACAGGAAAAAAAAATCTTTGTGACATAACTGTTGCCTGAGATTTATTTTTGGCTGGAGAGCAGGAAGTGATTTAAGTCTCATATTACAGAATAGCCCCAATTACTCTCAAAACAAATTCTACACTGAACAGTCACAATAAACTCAGACCCAAAAACTAATGCTATCCATCACATATCCAACCAGTTTTTCTGGTAAATCAAAACATACAAGTATGCATATTATGGTACTGACACACTGTAGGCAATGACACTATGTGTTCAAAAGAACCTGGCAAAAATGACTACATTTGCTGTAAGGACAATCCCAACGAACCATAGGGTAATATACTAGTTGACCCATGAGTCTTTTCCGGGCCATCTTATATTATATTAAAACTAGTATTTATAACTCATATTTCAACCATGGAAAATATTTGTAAGTGTGGAAAATCTTTTAATCACTTAATGATTGTGACTGTTTTGAGATACTCAGATGAAAAGCACTATAATAAATATTATTATTCCATATACATATATTCAAAACAATCATTAAGGACATGATCTAAAGTTCACTGAAACCAGTGGATTCCACTTCCACTAATTTAAATTCCTTTCCATTGATTTCAGTGGGTTTTGATCAGATCTAACTGAAATACAAAGTAAAATACATCAAGGAGTTCTTCTGACATCCGCTCAACACATAAAGCCATGTGAAGAATGCCACTGGAACTCCATGACATATTTGTAACTTACATTTTTCTTATTTTTTTTATTAAAAATTGAAAAAAAAATTGCACAAAAAATGTAAATTGAAAACTTAAGTTACAATAGAAGAAAATACCGAATTTACATTGCAAATTAACATTTTAACTACTAATATGAAGCTTAGTAGAAGTTGGATTCTGCCCCACTGAACTCAACCTATTGCAGTTTAGCAGTGAGGTCTCAATCCTTCAAACGCTTTTGCACATACTGATTGAAGTTAAGCACATGATTTCAGTGGAGCCGTCATGGCTTCCAAGGTCCGCAACTCTGGGGTAGCCCCTCCATGCCAGGGCTTCCAGGCTTCCTGACAGAGCTGGGAGCCCGAGTTCCACTGTTTGGCTCCCAGCTCCCCAGCAGGGAGACTGGGAAACATGAGAACCTCAGCTTGAGCCAGGAAATCCTGGAAGTGCCCAGTGTTTTCACATTTCCAGGCCAGTCAGCTCCCTGTGCTGCCTGTTTGGGAATTGGGCTGCATGGGGAGCCACCTGGCCCCAAAGTCTAGAAGTCCTGGGTCCCCTGGCCTGGGACAATTCAGGTTGGGGCTCCCCAGGAGCCACAGACCATGGGACTCCAAGGGCTGTTCAGGGCAGCAATGAAACTGACAAGAATGTCAGTTTCACTCAACAGCTGCAGCAGTCCCAGGGATCATTCCTTGTTTAGGAAACACCATGTTTTGGTGTTTTAATAAATTTTTTTAAGATGCCCAGTTTGCAGGAGATTTCAAAATATCAAAAATTTCCCACAAACTGGAAATCTCTAGTTTCTACCCACTATTAACAAAGGGACACAATGCAGGAAATAAAGATAATATTTTTGTAAAATTAAGGTGCTATAACAAGTACTTCAGCTCTAATATCTTGTGTATTGGCTAGTATCACTGGGAGAATTATCTGTGTTAAACATACCTACCTATATTAGAATAATAATCAGTTGCAAAATAAAACTTCAGATTATTTAGGAAGAAGATGGAGCAACTGATGACTCATAGCAGACTTCTGGCCTTTCAACATATATTTGGCCAGATCCTGTACCTTGATATAGCTCATTTGCACTGCTCCAGCAGCACAAAGTATCTGTAAACTGGGGTTACTTGTTACATGGTTAATTTCCAGGTGGTGTAGAAGCGGCATAGCCAGCCCTATGCCACCTCTTCATCTGCTTCCCTGACATACAGGGCATGGCCAGAGCACTGATGGCCCGAATGGTCCTTTGGTGACCATCTGTAGCCAGGAGCAAACTAGAGCAGTGCTAAAGCTGCTCTAAGTTGCCCCTGGGGCCATCCCAGTCCATGGCCAAGAGCATAAAAGTTGGTACAAAATGGATGTCACCTGGACCCTAGAACTGGGCCCACTGGGTAAGTTAATTTTTTCTGGTGTTGGGTCCTTTCCACATTGGAGGATTAAATAAATTCTCAAAGGAGGAAAACTTTTCGCAATCAAGTCTTATGTTTCAAGACCTTGTTGTGGAGACAGTCACTGAGGAAACAGACTAACCTGTTACCTAAATTATCTGAGGGCAAAGCAAAACACTAGTGTAAGTTGAGCCCTAGCCACATGTGATGGCTCAGGAGAAAACTGCATCTGTGATCTGTCCCCCAGTGTCTACTTCAGACACCTTTTCCAAGTGACAGGGCCTCTACCTGCTGCACTCTTCCCACAGTGGCACTCTTTGAATTGGATCAATAAGCAACAACTCTCCTTATTCCCACTGTGCTGCCTCCAACACATCCCACAGAACCTTGCTGCATGCTCTGCCTATCTCAGTCTCTCTTGCAGAGTCTTTCCCTTAGCGTCTACAAACAAATCATTCTCCCTTTCTCTCTAGGCAGGGATTTTTCAGTGGAGCATTATTCTTTTGATCTTAAACTCTGGCCTTGGCAAAACAGCAGCGTAACATTTGGGTGGCACGTAGGAAGAGCATCTTCTTCATTTAGTAGCTCTGCCATTTACCCCTGGAAGTTGTTTATCCAAAGCTTAGCTGTGACCATGGTATTGTTTCCTGGCTTTTCCTAACAACCCTTTTTAATTCAACTCCATGTAGTCAGACAGGTAAAACGAGCAGGTAAAATGAAGTAACATTCATAATATTCCTTGACATAATACAGACATTCTTGTTCTCCACACCATAAACAAATCAGAACAAATAAAATGGTTTCATGAATTAGAGGAGGGTACTATAATAAGTGCCAATCGACATGGGCTTATGGAAAATATTTGTTATCAAACTCATGATCTCTTTTTTTGATGAGATTACAAGTTGGGTTGATAAAGGTAACAGTGCTGATGTAATATACTTAGACTTCTGTAAGGCATTTGAGTTGGCACCACAGAACATTTTGATTAAGAAACTAGTTCAATACAAGTTCAACATGGCACACATTAAATGGATTAAAAACTGACTAACTGATAGGTCTCAAAATGGAATTGTAATTGGGGAATCATCAACTGATAACATTTCCAGTGAGGTCCCACAGGAATCAATTCTTGGCCCTATCCTGTTTAAGATTTTTATCAATGAGAAGGAAGAAAACATGTTTGTTTTAGGATGTATAAACAGGGGAATATCAAGTAGAAGTAGGGAAGTTATAATACCACTCTACTTGGCTTTGATGCAACCAATACCGGTATACTGTGGGACCCCAGGTCATCAGAGCTTATTGCTCCAAAACTATAGTTACTCTCTGTTCATTGGGAGTACAGGTTGTTGACCGGGACACTGCATCAGGCAGTATTCAAGTGTTAGCCGAATTGCCGCCACCGTGGAAACGTGCGAGCCGCCCTAAAGGGACACGGACTGCCCCCGCCGTCCGCGGCGGCAATTCGGCACGCTGCTTGGGGCGGCAAAAACACACCCGGACTGCCTCCCCTTGCAGATTGCCGCCCCAAGCACCTGCTTGGAATGCTGGTGCCTGGAGCTGCCCCTGCCAGTTTACTACAGTTTAAAGATTGGAGTGCTTTCCTCCTCCATGACAAACGCAGCACATAGAATCATCAGTCATCATACAGAATCCATAACCACAAAAAGGCATGTTCCCCACATATTACAGTTTGAATTCTGCAGTTACAATTAGATCACTGTAATGTTCCAAATATTTAGAAAATATAAAGCAATAAGCATACTTACCAGGGAATTTCACAGCTTGGCAATAGATGACAAGATCTGAGAGCTCTGGTGCTATTTGTCTACTTTCCTTCTTATTTTGTGGAAGATAAAATTCTTCACCCAGTTCCATGTCATAAACCTAAGTGACAATTCGAGTGATGTATATACAAAAGGTTTGAAAATGAAAGTATTCTAGCATACCTCACATACACTCTCGATGTGGTTTTATCACATTCAGCACACATGGTTCTATATCCTCACGTAATGGATTTATGCATGCATCTTTTTTTCCCATTCACTACCATATATTAGTATAATTTTTATTACAGTAGTACTCAAAATATACATAGATAACTTTACAAATCCGGCCCTAAGTTACTTCTGACTAATAGCGGGAGTGAGATCTCAGCAGCTCATTTGCATTCAACAAGATGATATTCAGTGAAGACAAGTGCAAAGTACTACACTTAGGAAGGAAGTACCAAATACACAACTACAAAATGGGGGATAAATGACTAGCTGCTAGTGCTGCTGAAAAGGGCGTGGGAGTTACACTGGATCAAAAACTGAATAGGAGTCACTGTGATGCACTTGCAAAAAAGGCTAATATTCTGGGTTGTATTAACAGCAGCATCCTATGTAAGACATGGGAGGTAATTATCCCACTCTACTCGGCACTGGTGAAGCCTAAGCTGGAGTACTGTGTTCAATTCTGGGTGCCAGACTTCAGGAAAGATGTGGACCAACTGGAGAGAGTTCAGAGAAGAGCAACAAAAATGACAAAGGGTTTAGAAAACCTGACCTATGAGGAAAGGTTAAAAAAATGGGCATATATAGTCTTGAGAAAAGAAAACGGAAGGGGGACCGGATAACAGTCTTCAAATATGTTAAGGGATGTTATAAAGATCACTGTGATCAATTGTTCTTCATGTCCAATGAAGGTAGACCAAGAATAATTAATATGTAGCAAAGGAGATTTAGGTTAGATATTAGGAAAAACTTTCTAACTATAAGGGTAGTTAAGATCTGGAATAGGCTTCGCGTGGAGGTTATATTGTCTCCATCACTGGAGGTCTTTAAGAAAAGATTAGAGAAACTATCTTAGCACTGAGGGCTGGACTTGATAATTTCTCAAGATCCCTTCCAGCACTGCATTTCTATGATTCTGACGATGATGTCTTAAGCCCATGTCTCCTCAAATACGCTCATTCTCCACTCATACCCTTCATGTCATTCTCCACACTATTTTTTTATCCTGCACTCTTGAAAGCAGGAAACCAACCATATGGAGGGCTCGAGGGTTCATACCTAGACCAGATATCTCAAAGAATGCAACACCTGATCTGGTCATTTATTTAAGTGACTAAATAAATGAGCGTTCAGCTCGTGAAAATATGGCCACTAGTACTTTACCTTACTTGTGCCTCCATGTAGCCTCTGATTACACTTGTGGATTGCAGCAGCCTTGCAATCCCTGCTCAACATGACACAAAGAGTAACACTATTCCTTTATATATTAAGGAACTACCAGTCAAGACCCTGAAGGGAGGCTTTCCAGCCTACACTTTATTTTCAACCCCTTTTTATACATGTTAATCCATAGATAGGGAGCTTCACTCAGTGTAAAGCAGAGGTGTGTGATACTTTCTGTTCATAAAGACAAAATGACTTTAAAAACCAGTTTCTTATTTTACTTTTTGTAAATTTTACTAAAAGCAAATTACAATTCTGCCAGTTAACTGAAAAAGTTGTACCACATAATATGTGCATGGTTGAGAAGAGGGGAAGGTTGATGTTCAAGTTGAACTTCCAGCAATAATCTGGGTAGGTGAGATTCCCTGCGTGCACGGGAATAGCTCACATTAACAATGGCTGAATGTATGATAATCAGTAAGGAGAGACCTACACTATCTGTTACAATCTGAATCTCAGCAACCAACAGCTTTGAGACTTTGTCACAACTGGAAAAAAACTCAGAGAGAAAGACAGTACAACAGCTGGAAGAAAATTCCATAGAAGGTCATCTTTAAATGAGTGAAAATTATTTCAAATTCATATATTTTTGTTTTGGTTTGTTTGTTTGTTTGAAAAACTAGTGAAGATATTTTTTCACATGCTCTTGATGGAAAACAAGAAGAGTGGGAAACTGCAGGATAGAATACAGCTGCTGAGGACAGTGAATATGCAAGGAGAGATATCTGGAGATTTTAGCAAAATTGCACAAAAAGAAAATGGGTCAAAAGGGGCTGTTAAAAATGGGATGAACCAGCTGAAATAGTGAGAAAAAATACATGCAATCTTATGAATAAAATTCATTTTTGCCTGTAAAAGAAGACAATGCAAATATACATGCATCAGCACCATTTTTCTTCTAGTAAGCACCCGGGGTTGCTTTGAGGTAAAGGGAGTCAGTTTTAATCACCTGAGGCATTGTTTTACAAAGAGCATTGTCACATAAGCAAGCAAAATGGTAGAAGTTGGATTGTTAATGTGACAAATTAATGCAGAAATTGACATTTCTTATGTTGAGCCAGTTTATATGCAGCCAATATACTGGTGCACTTATTTTTAACTGACTTGAAGTTTGGTAATTTTGTCAGGTTTGTTTTCCAGTCTTTATTTTTTAAAATCAATTTTTGAAAAAAGATATTAATTGGTAGTGTTTTCACTTTAGATTGAAAGAGAAAGATGCACATAGAAATTCATGATTTTCAATACCTTGCAGGAATATACTAAGTGTGGATTTCTCTATGTATCTCATAATATTAAGATATGTATAAAGTACATTATGATCTAATTATTACTGATTAACAACACAAAACTCACATAAACCTGGATCCTTAATAAAAAAGATTGCTCAGATCTGTTCTAAATAAATGTGTATTATCTTCATTTAAAACAATATAAGACATACCTTTCAGGAAAAACTCTACTATGAAAACTATCGTTTTAAATAATTATAGTGATAAATGTATTGGTTTTCTTAAATGCATTGTGGACAGTGGGCCATATTTTGTCTTTGTTCTGTGCACAGAACTCTCATTGAACTAAATGGAAACAGTAAAGATGGAGTCAGTATACAGTGCACCCAAGCCTGGAAAAATGTTCTGATGAGCCCAGCATTTTGCATATATCATGAGGAGTGTGTGTCAAAAATGAGTTCACAGTGAAGTACGATAATATCTGGTAAATTGCTTGGGTTTGGGAAAAAAGTAATCCTCAAATCTGATAAACAGTGTGTGTTCCATGGAATTACGAAAGTCATGAAGATAAAGCATAAACTTTATGAGCTCCAGTTAAGTACTCTGCAATACCATATGGTATTTATCAACAATTGCTTTTTATATAAAAACTCAACTTACTTTCACAAACATCAGTGATAGCACTACACATATGGAGCATAATCACAGAAAATCAAGACTTGTATAATTTTAATAGTGAGACGGCCAGTCTTTTATAAAGAGCAAGGGCAGGGAAGCTTAAACTGCATCAACAGAATTTGAAACAAGAGTGAAATACTATAATTGTGAATGGACACTGTACTTCATTGCTAGATATGAGCCTGACTAAGAATTTACTCTCAATCCATAATAGAAGTGTTGGCCAGGAGCTGACCAAGGAACCACTGTGACTGAGTTACAGTATGCTTCCTGACATCACGCTGCCTCTGGCGCAGCATGGCTGTCTCCTGCAGTGGGCAGGGATGTAGCAGGGGACAGCCTCACTGAGAACAGAACTCACCCACTGCTGTTTAGATTATGTTTTTGAAACCCTTCCCTTTTATCAACTTTAGCAATCTTTTTAATATTTTAGAGTTCTTTATTAGGTCACTTTGCCACCACATGCTAATGAGTTAATAAATAATATATTCCCACCTACAGTACAACCAACCAAGACTGTGTAGATTATCCAGATGGAATTTAACAACAACCTTCCGTTAAAGTCAACTCTTTTGTTTTATACTATTTTTCTCTGCTAGTAAGGTTAGGGACTTGATCCGATGCCCATTAAAGCCAGTGTAAAGACTCCCATTGACTTCACTAGGCATTGGCTCAAAGCCTACAAACTTCTTTGCCTATTTTTATTGCTGTTGCATACTGGTCTAATGAGTACAATGTTATGTCCACAATAACCTCTGAATCCTTTTCTTGACCTGGATGCTTGTTGCATTTACCTTATCTTCCCGAGGATGGTTCCCTGCTTCCAGCTATTCGTCTATATTAAAGTGCATTTGCCATGTGTTGGTTCAGTCACCTGAGCAAATCAAATCCTTCTGAAGCTGGATCCATGTCAAAAAGTTTGGGGGAGAGGAAAAAAAAGTACTACCTTTCCTTTATTGTTATAAGTAATGCAATCGGTCTTCTTTATTCTCTTGGCAGTTTCTTCATTATATTCAAATTGCAGTTTATCACTGGATGATTTAGTTTCAGGTCGGTCTTCCAGAATGTTATCTAGAAATTAATTGATTTTAAATAAACAATATGCAGGCCAAGAATTAACTGCAAATTTTATTTCAACTACAAGTTGTTTTGGATAAAGCACCTAGTTACATGTCTGAATAAGCAACTGGCAAAAAATAACTTATTTACTGGTTAAGGCATTTCTCCTTCATTGGTAATATTCTTTTTTAAGAATAAGGATTGATTCTTGTTAGCATATGGCTATTCTATGAAACCTTCTACACTGTCTTTTTTGTTCAGTAGATATTAAAACCAGAAAATCATTTAATAAATATGAGTTAAAATATTTCCACGTCCTCTTTGGCAAATCAAGAAACAAAGGCTTGTCACCAAAAGTATTTAAGAGGTGTTATTCTTGAATATTCAAGAATTGCAGAAGTTTATCAGTTAATATAGTTTAGTCAGTAATCAGTAATTTTAAAAAGTATCTTCACATTTCAGACTTTGATTCTCATGCTGCCCCCACTCCATATACACACACTTCCTATATGCTTGAGGCATTCTTCTCCATTAAAAAGAATGCCTCATGTATGTGCTAGAGCAGGAGTAGGCAACCTATGGCACGTGTGCCAAAGGCGGCACACGAGCTGATTTTCAGTGGCACTCACACTGCCCGGGTCCTGGCATTTTAATTTAATTTTAAATTAAACTTCTTAAACATTTTAAAAACCTTATTTATTTTACATACAATGATAGTTTAGTTATATATTATAGACTTATAGAAAGAGACCTTCTAAAAACATTAAAATGTATTACTGGCATGTGAAACCTTAAATTAGAGTGAATAAATGAAGACTCGGCACACCACTTCTGAAAGATTGCCGACCCCTGTGCTAGAGACTGACCCTGATTGGCCCCCCCAAATCAGAATGATTTATAAGAATGGAAGAACTGCCACAATGGGAAACATTTGTTGTTTACTCTGGCTCTCTACACAGTGTGTGTGCATGTGTGTAAATAAATAAAACCTTCTAAATGTCTCAGTAGCTTATTAAATATATATTTTTTGGACCAAAGTATCGTTATGAATAACCAGTGTTTCATATGCAGCTTTTCAATGATACCTGACCAGTAAATAAGGTGTAATGACACCATTTGAATGCATTTTCAATTAATACAAAGGAGGTACCATATATTTACACTACATACTTTTAACATGTTGGAGACACAGTGCTGAAATTCATGCAGTTAAAATGCTCAACCAAATGGCTTTTACCTTCCTGGCTGTTAGGAGCAGGAGAAGCATTAAGGACATCAGCTACAGGAAAACAGAGTCAGAAAGGGGATAAGAGTAAAGGAAATTAAGAAATACAGCCAGAAAAAAAATGAAAATTAAGTGTCAATTTTAAAACTATGAGCATTATGCAAAACTACAGCATTGCTAAAGGAAAATAAAACTGAAATCTTCTAAAGTTTTCAGATGATTATTATTTAGATTAGTTCTGCCAAATATTATAATAGTTAAACCAAACAGTGTAACCATTTTATTAAAGCAGTAAAGCATGCCACAGGTTACTTTTTGTACTGCACTGTGCACAATTGTTTGTTGATTTCAGATTTTTCCAGCCTTCTCCTAATGGAACATGTTTCAAGTACAACTTACAGTGGGCAACTTGTAATTTCTTCCTGGCCAATGTGTAAGAAACATCTGTACTTGAACAGCATATTTTCATCTATGCCACCTGAAGATTCTCCCTCTGTAGAAGAATCTTCAGGTAGACAATTAAGCAGTCTTTCCAGCTATCTTGTGCTGCTGAAACAGCACAAAGCCGGTGGAGCAGGCACCAAAATCTGACCCACTTTCATATTTATCTTAGAAAAATCAGCAGCAATCATTAAGTCTCCTTATTAAATTTTATTTTGTTAATTTCATCATCACCAACAGAAAAACAAAATAAATTTCATTTGTGAAAGGTTGCGCTGTGCCACTTAAACACAAGTCTGGCACTACAGGAAGTGCTGAGCTTTGTGCCTTTCATAAACTTGGTCACCTGTGTAAAGATCAGGCACTATTTGATCTTAAGTTTTAATTAATGAAATGTTTTATTCTTTTGCCATGTCTCTGGGTGGTATGAATTTGGCTACCAGTTGTGATGTATCTTGACATGACACATTTTCTGACAGTTATCAGTTATGAAACTAACATCACTTTTAAATGTCTTGGGCCAATTCATTCCTAGTGTAACTTCATGGATGACTTCAGGAACATGTCCAGGCCCCAGACTGCAAGTGTATATGCTGCGCTCAGCAGAAGGATGTTCTGCACCTGTTCTGAATACTGTCCCTGAAAAAATTGTTTGAATGTTGGCAACATGATTTAAATCTTAGCACAAAAATCACTAGTTTAACTTACTAACAGCAGCAATGGCATGCTTGCAAACATATATGGACACTTAGGGTTACATTGTAACTATAAGATCTGACCTGAACAAGTGCCTCTGTGATGTGGCCCTGTCCCATGAGCAGTCCAGGAAGAACATAGTCAAAATCTCCTTCACAATTTCCCCACTGCTCTAGTGAGGGAGCAAACTGTGCCAGGCCTATATACCCAGTGCAACGTAGGCTACCAGACACCCCGGTGCATCTATGCTATCAGGAGCTCTTGGGAGAGGGAGCCAAGGATCTGCCCACTCCCTGCCAGTTTGTGTAGGCCCTGGGTTGTAGTGGCTCTGCAAAGCTTGCTTCCCCTCCTGTGCTGCTATCTATGAAGCACATGGCAAGATGGTAAGGGAATGCCTTATGCCCCCTTACCTCCTTATACCTTTGCACAAGCCAGGCCACTCTTCGGCACTCAGGGAAAAGAAATTAATATGAAGACTGCATGAACTCTGAGGTGTTAAAACCATCAAAGAAAACAGGGTTTATGTAAAATACAGTTCTTTGTAATTCATTTATATACACTATTATTTTGATGTAATTTAGAATGAATCTAAGTTATCACTCATTATAAGTGATACTAGATTATACAGTAACAAATACATAAAATGTGGAACAACCTAATTTTCTCATGCAAATGTCTCACTACATCTTGTTTGATCTATTCTAACTGAAGCAAATTTAAACAGTTAAAGTCAGTCATAAGTAATGGTATGGTAATAACTATATTTCTTTACCATCAGAGAGAGATTCATAGTCGTAGTCATATTCATCCTCTTCATCCTCCTCCTCTTCATTATTAGTGGTGGGATTACCAGCATTGCCACCATTACTGGCCTGGGCTTGCATGTATGCCAGCTGGTGAGCCTACAGCATTAAAATAATTTTTAAAGCACTCACATATTGAAACAGCAAAAATGTTCTATTTATAATATTCTTATTCATACGTATCTGTTCAGTGTCCTGTTTTTATAGGAGGAAAAATAGCTATTCTAAAGGCTTGTCTACATGGGAAAGTTATACCAGTAAAAAGTGAAGAGTGAATTTAAACATCTGTAGTTACACAGGTATAAATCCCCAGGTGCCCATTGTTAGTCCAATATAAGAGTTTATGGTTTAGTTTATGGCACTTTGGAAGCAGTTTAGACAAAACAAAAAAATCCAAAAAACTTACGGGGAGTTAATGGTTTAACTATAGTAGTTAACTGGTGAAACTTTCCTGTGTATAGAAGCCCCAAAATACCTCCCATCTCCCAAAATAGTTTATTTACTGTTAACTATGATTCCATGAATGGGTTTAAATCTCCTCCTCTAACCTCTGAAAATCCATGTAACATTGATACCTGCATTACAGGAGTTGTTAATAAACTAGAATTTCAAGGAAGATCTGACTGTGAATCATATATATAATTGTCCAGCTTTTTGAATTATTTACTGGGCTTACATTTACCCAAAGTGAAAAGGGAGTCACTGTGGATCTATAGATAAGATCACACTTTTGAAAAAGTCCAGTTCCCACTAAATAATCCATTTCACTACATGGAATGTTTGCCATTAATTCCAAGCCGTTGGTAACTGGAACACAGTTACTGTTCGGTCCCTGTGGAAAAAAATGAAGGAAGGGCTGAGCTGTATAGATTAAAATAAAAGGGACTGTAATGTAAAGGAAGTTTGCATTGTTGTTGCCCACATGGCACTCGATTTCCTTGTAAAGAGAAGATTCCAACTTCTGTAAGAGCATTTCATCCATCGCAAAAATTAAAAGATGGCAGAGATGTCACCAGATGTCACATATATCAGAAAATTTTCTGCCTATCATATGGAAATATAGTATAATAAAAACGGTAAAATTCTGCCATGAAATAAAATCAATTGGTAACAAACGAAAAAAAATATTTGTTTAATACACCTGGCTTGAATATGGTAAAAATACAGCAGAACTTTGCTAAATCCAAAAAGACAACAAAGTATTACAAAACAAAATGCACACACAAAAAAACCTTGGGGTGGCCTCTCCCCATTTCTGAGCAAACATTTAATAGCAAACATTACTTTTACCAAATATACTACATTGTGTTTACTACGTATCATAATTAAAACAAAAAAACCCCATGAAAATAAACCAAGTATTTTTGTAATTATATTTTTATTTTATATATTTATATTATGTTGATATATAATCCATGATGTCCATTAGACTGGTTCTGTTGTCCATGTTAAATTGGCAAAACTTTAACTACTATTGCTTTTTCTAAACCACAACTTAAATCTCAGAATGTTTGTTAGGGAAATAATTTACCTTTTGTTTTAAAATATCCACTGGAGTTTGATGGGCTTTGAGTTTTTTGTTTTTCAGCAGCACTTTTCTTCTCAGTTGGTCCGGTGAAGGGAGCATTGGATCATCAGAGAAGTCACTCTCAAATAAAAACTTAGTTACCAGCTTATCTCCAAATACATTCTGAAATATTGAGAATAAGTGAGATATCATGAAAAACAAAATCCCCAGCCATGCACTTTGAATAATATAATACACTATGACTAACCTTAAAAATTTCAGCCATCTTGCGTTGCTGAGGCAATGAACAGTGGTTCTCTATAGATATGATGATTGGCATATCAGAGGTGATAAAGGCACTGCGATCAATAGCTTCAACTACATCCTATAAGAACCAAAATGTAAATGTTACAAGAGTTAGAATTCTCTAATTTGAAAAGCATAAAATATTTATAGTTGATTATTTCCGAGTATTGATTCCATGATTCA
Organism: Mauremys reevesii; assembly: GCF_016161935.1. Classification (NCBI taxonomy): domain Eukaryota; kingdom Metazoa; phylum Chordata; order Testudines; family Geoemydidae; genus Mauremys; species Mauremys reevesii. The sequence goes on along the minus strand of NC_052629.1, from coordinate 31,838,103 downwards.
AAATACAATATGACTTTATATAGTCTGTTGCTATTCCATTAGGGTTGTCTGGACTGCATCTGAGATTGTGCTTTCCAGCACGGGCAGACAGACACACGCTAGCTTTGCTTGAGCTAACACACAGTAAAAATAGCAGTGTAGCTGAGATTGCATGGGCCGCAGCTTGGCCTAGTCATCTGACTATGTACCTGAGGCATGTTTGTACTCAGGTGGCTAGCTCAAGCTGCTGCCCGTGCTACCCCCGGCTACTCTTCTATTTCTAGTGTGCTAGCTTGAACAATGCTAGCATGTGTCTGTCTACCCGTGTTGGGAAGAATGCTCCCAGGTGCAATGTAGACATATCCACACGCTGGGGCCTAGGCACTAGGACCCTGCGAGGTGGGAGGGTCCCAGAGCTCAGGCTGTAGCCCAAACCTGAATGTTTACTCCGCAAACAGCCCCTTTAGCATGAGCCCCACAAGCCCACATCAGCTGGCACAGGCCAGTCACGGGTGTCTAATTGCAGTGTACACAAACATTTAGTGACTTGTTTTTTCCTAGAAGGATAATTGTTGCTTCATAAACTGGTATCTTCATACAAGTGAACAAGTTATTAAACTTCTTTCCTGATTAATTTCTATTTTCTGCAAGAAATTGTCAATATACCTTAAAAGGAATCTTAGTAGTGAGTGTATGTCCATGATAAATGATAGGCATCCCATCATCACCATCCCAGCAGTCTAATTCCACACTCCTACAGCCTTGTAAGAGAACCTGTAACACAAATGAATAATAGATCCCAGGTGAACAGCAACTGCACAAAAACAAAGAGAGAAAAGGGGGTGCAGTGCTAAATGGCAGCTGGAGGAAGTTGCTGCCCATGAAAGCTACTTTATTGTGGTGTGAAAGGAAACCATGGAAGCTACTATCCCAAACAATTGGATCCCACACAGAGAGAGAGAGCAGGAAAATGAAGAATATTAGAAAGCAAGAATTAAAAAGAAAGGTTCCTATTAGAAATAGAAAGAAATTTCAGAAGCTACCAGCATTGCTGCTGGAGGCAGAGAGAATGGGAATTTGGTTGCTGAGTGGGGTCAGCTGCCTCCCATGTGGCCCCTCGTGCCCAGGTAGGATGCCAGGCATCCAGTTTTCGATCGGAATGCCAGGTCGAAAAGGGACCCTGGTGGCTCCGGTCAGTACTGCTAACCGGGCCATTAAAAGTCCAGACAGCGGCAGCAGGTGAGGAAGGGGCCTGCAGTAGCTCTTTCTGTGGAGCTCCTGGGCAGTGCGAGCCCTAGTGGGCAGAGGGCGGATCCCAGCGGAAGGGCTGGGAAAGGCACCCGGCAGCAGGCTGAGACCAGCAGGGTTAACCCTGGGCAGCAGCCACCGTGATGGCCAGGGGCTCCCTGCAGAGCGGGCATTGTGGCCTTTAGGAAGTACCTTCAGCCCCCTCCCTGCCCGACCTGCTGCTTCCTGGCTGTCAGGAGCGGAGAGAGGAGCAGCCCCGTCTCCCCAGGGCCTGCATGCAGCCGGCGGCAGGGAAGGGGGCCAGGGTGAGCTGCCACTGCCTGCCCCAGGCCCAGTAGCCCACTCCACGGGGGCTGCTGCGCTGGGCTTGTCTCGGGACCATGTGACCAGCAGGTAAGGGGCTGTCAGCTGATAAGTCTCCTCCCAGGGGTGAATGGGCTGTGCAGAAGCTTGGGGCTGCTCTCCCCGGGAATGGGTCCCAGCAGGGTCAGGCAGCAGTTGGGCATGGAGGCCCCAGCCAACAGCCAGTCTGGGGGGGTCACTGCACACGGCGGGGAGAGAGGGAGGGGGCCTGCAGCAGTGCTCTCCCTGGAGCTGCTGTGATTTGGGCTAAGCTGGGGGTGCAGCATTCCCCTGCCCCGCATTCCAGAAAAGAGGAAAAACTTTTGTCCTCGGTGCGCTGGCCGAGCCATGTGTCCAGGATTCATGGCAAACAGAACAGCCTCTGAGATCCAGGAAAAGCCAAGGCAACACTGGTGCATCTGCTATTTAAGGGGCCGCCTGACAAAAGCACCTGCTGGAGCTCCCGCAAACCACACCAGGCAGAGTTGCCCGGAGCCCACACCCTGAACCTCCTCCCATGCCCCAAACCCCTGCTACAGCTCGGAGCACACTCTGAATCCCTTGGACCCAGTCTGGAGCCCCCTCCTACACCCCAAACCCCTCACCCAGCCCCACCCTAGAGCCCTCACCCCCTCCCACATCCCAATCCCTTGCCCCAGCCTCGTGAAAATAAGCAAGCGAGCGGGGGTGGGGGGAGTGAGCGTTGGAGGAGGGGGGATGAAGTGAGCGGGGGTAGGGCCTCAGGGAAGGGGCGGGGTGAGGGTGTTCGGTTTTCTGAAATTAGAAAGTTGGCAACCCTAGCCCCAGGGTACCTCTGTGATGCTCTGCTAACAATTTCTCCCTCAAAAGTCTTCTTAAACAAACTCTACACAGGGCTTTATTGTCCATTCATCACCCTTCTAAGGGGGTTCGAGTTTATTCACATAAATAAATCTCCAAGATAAAACTCAAAGTCTGAAAACACAGTGCATCACTTTTACCCTCGTCAGGTCACTCCCAGGCTTTTCCTGCCTGTAGTCTTGGGCTACAACTACACACAAAACAAAACAAAACCCTACAGCAGCAAGTTTCAGAGCCCAGGTTAACTGACTCGGCCTTATGTTATGGGGCTAAAAATAGCAGTGTAGGCATTTGGGCTCGGGCGGGAGCCTAGGGTCTGAGACCCTTCCCCCTCACTGAGTTGCAGTTGATGGGGGTTCCAAGACTGGGTCTTTTTCTGCTCAGTAGACATACCCTCAGTAGCGAAACCCCATGTCCCAGGTCTTTCTGCAGGAGCTTGCTCTCTCACAGCAGTCTCCAATTCACCCTATGACCAGGCCTTCTTGCCTAGGCTTTTCCTGCTTTAGCAGGCCACTCCAGGCCCTACTTTGCTGGAATTGTATGTCTCTGGCTTCCAAACCCCCTGGTATCAAGGTCGTCACTGCAGAAGCCTGACTGCCTTCATTTCTTTCTGCAGTTCCCTGAGCTTCCCCCTTCACTGTAGCCATCTGCTGCCCTTTATAAAGGATCACCTGATCCAACCCAGGTTTGCCTCTTATCAGGATTGGATAGCCCCAGACTCTCAAGCCCATAAGGGCAAGACAACCTGTCACAGTTGCAAAAAGTGTCCCTTAAAGGGCCAGGAGCTTACACTGGGAGAGAAATATTTACATCTTTCTGCCTGCAGAAACAAGTGGGTATCTAAACAGATATTTTCTCCAGGATGGAGGAGGGCCACTGCAAGAGAGCCTTCTGGGCTACAACTTTTTATTGGAAGTAAAGCTTTCTGGAATCAGTATAACTTCAGGTAAAGTACATATTTGATTAGGATGAAATTCACTTATCCTGCTCAGAGCCTTAGACAATGGAAGTACATTATAGACTCATAGACTGTAAGGTCAGAAGGGACCATTATGATCATCTAGTCTGACCTCCTGCACAATGCAGGCCACAGAATCTCACCCACCCACCCACTCCTGTAACAAACCCCTAACCTATGTCTGAGTTACTGAAGTCCTCAAATCATGGTTTAAAGACCTCAAGGTGCAGAAAATCCTCCAGCAAGTGACCCAGGCCCGACGCTGCAGAAGAAGCGAAAAACCTCCAGGGCCTCTGCCAACCTGCCCTGGAGGAAAATTCCTTCCCAACCCCAAATATGCGATCAGTTAAATCCTGAGCATGTGGGCAAGACTCACCAGCCAGCACCCAGGAAAGAATTCTCTGTAGTAACTCAGATCCCACCCTATCTAGTGTCCCAGACCACTGGGCATATTTACCTGCTAATAATCAAAGATGAATTAATTGCCATACCATCCCCTCCATAAACTTATCAAGCTTAGTCTTGAAGCCAGATATGTCTTTTGCCCCCACTACTTCCCTTGGAAGGCTGTTCCAGAACTTCACTCCTCTAATGGTTAGAAACCTTCGTCTAATTTCAAGTCTAAACTTCCTAGTGTCCAGTTTATATCCATTTGTTCTTGTGTCCACACTGGTACTAAGCTTAAATAATTCCTCTCCCTCCTTGATATTTATCCCTCTGATATATTTATAAAGAGCAATCATATCTCCCCTCAGCCTTCTTTTGGTTAGGCTAAACAAGCCAAGCTTTTTGAGTTTCCTTTCATAAGACAGGTTTTCCATTCCTTGGATCATCCTAGTAGCCCTTCTCTGCACCTGTTCCAGTTTTAATTCATCCTTCTTAAACATGGGAGACCAGAACTGCACACAATATTCCAGATGAGGTCTCACCAGTGCCTTGTATAATGGTACTAACACCTCCTTATCTTTACTGGAAATACCTCGCCTGATGCATCCCAAGACCACATTAGCTTTTATAATGGCCATATCACATTGGTGGCTCATAGTCATCCTGTGATCAACCAATACTCCGAGGTCCTTCTCCTCCTCTGTTACTTCCAACTGATGTGTCCCCAATTTATAACCAAAATTCTTGTTATTAATCCCTAAATGCATGATCTTGCACTTTTCACGATTAAATTTCATCCTATTATGATTACTCTAGTTATGTCAGTGGAGGGGGCACCCTAACCCCACCCCGGAGAACAGGGCTGCAATAGTGTTCCCATTTCACCTTATGGACCATTATTTTAGCTTACGGGCTGCTGAAAGAGTGCCTGCAGCTCTTTCACATCACTTTGGGTGTTACGGATGATGGATCCCTATCCTACCTCCCCCAACACCGCCATCCTGTGTGAGGCTGTCACAGAAACCTACTCCACAGCACCACTATGCAGCCACTTTACTCATGGCTTTCTTACACACAGTCCACCTCCCCACCTCCAAACACATAAACAAAGGGCTGAAGTACACAGAGGACCTTTTGTGAGCCTGTCACACTTGAATGGATTTCTCTTTAACATGGTGAGTAATAAAAATCCCAATTACAGGAAGTTTGATGTTTTCTGTAACATTTGTTGAACACACATATCAAAAATATAGACCCAAAACCCATAGACAGAAATCATTCTTTCCAGGTTCGTCACCAATTAGACACAGGGTCAGAGAAATAGTATAATATTCCTAGAAGTATAATGTCAGGAGTGATGTTTTCATTAGAAATTTGTCTTTTCAGTACAATGTACAATATCTGAATGGTGTTTTTGACATTTAAATAAACTAACATATTAGATCAGTCTTTCCTGTGGGAAAGTCTAATTTTAGTAAGTTAGGTCAGAATGACTAGTGTCTAAATGCTCTGAATCTCAAACTAAACCCATTTTTTGCCTTAGTAAAAGCATTTGAACACAACTGTGCACACAGGCAGCTTTCCCACACATCATGTTTTCCTACATTTTACAAGCAGGGGCTCAGAACATTTGGGTTTTCAAAGCAAAAAGGCCATGTTTCTGTGACTTCTTAGTTAAACAAACAAGTTCATGCTGAAAACTATGCAATGATCTAACTCTGTATACCTGGCTGTAAAGCTCTACTGACGATTCTCCTTTAAGCTGATGGCCTGTGAGGTATGTATTGTGTGAAGACTCAATGTAATAATATGACAGCGGTAGCTGTAATTCTTCAATATTCTCTTGTGACTCGTCATTTTTTGAGGCAAAATTGTCTTTATCCATCAAAAACCTAAAGGTGCAGAAATAATAGTCTGTGATGAATATTTAGCAAAATGCACAAAAATAACATCACATGTATGTTAACTTCATATGTGGCTAATTACCTTGCAAATCCTTCAAATGACAGTAGCCCCTGCTGGCACATATTGACGCTGGGTTCAAATTTCTGTAAGAAACAGTAAGAGAATAACATTATTTTTATAAAAAGAAACATGTATCACATGCCTTGGTAAAAGGCTTTAATTCATTTTTTATAGTGTAATTTGTACATCAAACTAATGAGCTGGCACTTGAAAACTGTCTGCAGTCTGAATATCATTCAGAAGTGTCTTCACTATATTGATAATAGTTACAGGAGTTAGCAAAGTCACTAAATATATAAAACTAATAATATTGCAGAGCTTACAAATGTAGAATGTTCATCTAGATTATTATTTAAAATCATGCATGTTCTTATTCTTATATATAATACTCAGTGACATCATCTAAAAGGAAATAACTATTTGTATTTATTTACCAGTGTTCAACAACACATCAACTTGTATAAAAAGCATATAGAATAATGAAGCGTCATTCTGAAGTTCCCCTAGACAGCCTGATTTTTTAACCTTGCTGTAAATGTACTGTATATTGCACATACTTGCCTAACATCTGAACTGTTCAAAATGTTTTGACAGTTTTGTTAAACCCTGTAGAGTACGGACTTAGTTTTGGATTACATAAGACAAAAATAAAAAGGACTCAAAATTTACATTATGGTAGCTAGACATTCAATTTTTATAACACAATGGATACAAAACTCAACTTGGATAATTTTGTCCATATTAAATGGAGGTAAGACACATTATAGAAATGAAACATTGATCTCATGGAATAGGACAATTGGGTACACTGTGTTTAGAGAAGTTTCATGCAAACTGAGGGAACAGAATTGGCAGTGGTTCCAAAGGAGGAAATCCAATCTCCATATAGGTGATACAGTAGGTACTGTTCTGGAGACTGGCCAGAGAAAGAACACATGCAGGGGAAAAAAATGGAGGAAACAAAAACCCCTATAGAATGAATAGATGCATTGCAAAATGTTTATATTACAGACCTGGATAATACTGAGGATTTCATCGTAGGTGCAGTGTTCACCTTGGCAATTCACTAAGAAGTCATTGAGTTGCTGGATGCCCACTCCAAATATTCCCAGTGATGTGCTTTCTACTCCAGTACCATTAGTTACAATGCTAGCAGCAGCAATGGCATCAGATATCTGTCTCTGGTTTTCTGATAGTTGCTGTCTACTATTAATGAACAAACCCAGATCTGACACATTCCTGGTCAATAAATCTAAAACATAAATATGAACATAAATATTTGAGGAGTTTCATTTTATCACCTGGAGATAAATTAAGCAAGTACTATTCTATTATTCATACCACACTGAATTATTCAAAGGAATTAAAATTGTATTCACTGGAAAAAAATCAATTTTCAATAACTATGGATCAACTCCTAAAATTCTTAGCCAAGACTTAGGCAAGATTCCTATTTACATTAGTGGAACTCTTTCTTTATTGAGAGTTGAGTGAGTTCTTCAGGATTTGGCTCTTTATTACTGACTTGACCATACATGAAGTTTTCATTCTGAGACATGTATTTTATACACACACACTATATATATATATACATACATATATATATACACATACATATATATATATACACACACATATATATATACACACACCTCTACCCCGATATAACACGACCCGATATAACATGAATTCGGATATAACCCAGTAAAGCAGTGCTCCAAGGGGGCGGGGCTGCATGCTCCGGTGGATCAAAACAAGTTCAATATAATGTGGTTTCACCTATAACACGGTAAGATTTTTTGGCTCCTGAGGACAACGTTATATCAGGGTAGAGGTGTGTATATATATATAAAATTCACTTTTGGTAAATCTTATGTGAAATACAACTTTCTGAATGTGTTAAGCTTCTTAAAATTAGTTAAGCCAGTTGTGTATGGATGGAATATGATGAACTGTTATTATGGAGCTGTGGTAGTGACCCTTTAGTTAAGGTTCTAACTCACTGTCAATTGTAAGCTGATTCTGCCCCCCACTTCAGCAGGATTTTTTTACAATGCCAATAATTAAAATAGTTCAGCTTTCTAAAGTGTTATTTTCTTGTTGAAATTAAATTTAACAAACCTAAATCAGGCTGGAGTCCACTGGTGTTCTCATCAATTTTCAGATTAGTATAAAGTGGAGTAGAATCAGAACCCGATCGATTGCAGGGTACAGCATAGACATCAAAGAGGTCTTTAAGATCCTTGCGGCTTCGAACACTAGGATACAGGAAGAATATTCACTTTGTGCTTTTTTTCTTAAAATAGATTTTTATCAACTTTGATGTGATGAATGTGATTAGTCAAATAGATTTTACCTGAAAGACTTGAAGAGCTCTACAAACTCAACAAAACTCATATTACTATCGGAAACCATAAAGTTCTGAAACCCCTTCAATCCTCCTTTGACTCGGCCATGCCAGCTACTACTGCTCCAAGTACTAAAATAAAATGAGATTGCTGTTATTTTCTTATATATAACTTCCACGGATTGTGAAATATTAGGCAGCATTGAACTAAAGGTCTATTCTAGGTTTTCTTTAATATATTTATTATCAATATTTGAAAGAAGGAAACAAAACAATACTTCTTAGTGGATGCAATCAGAGTTTGTACTTTGATTCTGTATTTCATACTGGCCACTCGTTCCCCTAAAGACCACTGCAAACTTTGCCAAAGCAAATAAAGAAATTCTATTGAAAACTTTCCATGCATGGAAGAATCTAATTTAAATAGGCACAAACCAACAAGTTTTATTTTTTTTCACTTAACAAAATAATCCTACTATTGCTATAGCATGAAGCCTAAAAGAAATATGTCCTGCCGTTTATGAGGATCACAGGAAGTTTGTTTTTAGTATTTTACCAGCAAGACAATTAAAATGGGAAGCATGCTGGAAACCTACAGAATTCCTTAAGGTATAATGCTAGCATAATAAATAAATTATTCTTTCTGGATTATATGCAGGAAATAAATGTGTCACATTTGGACATCTCCAACAGCTAGGCGCATTGGTGAGGCAGGGAGATGCCCAATAGAAGGCTCCCTGCCTGCCGATTCCAGCAGGTGACACAGGCTTTAGCCGCCCCCCCGTCCTGTATTTCCCTGGTCACATGGAATGGAGGGAACAGGAATGGAGCCAGTCCCCAGAAGCAGCCTGGGCTTCCCAAGAAACAGCCAGGAATATCAGCAGTGGCACAGAGAGAAACTAAGACATGGCTGCCCCATTTTTCCATTCAGGCCTGGTCTCTTGTAAGGAAGAATTACCATTTGGGGCACCCTCCTCCTCAAATTTATTTAGCGTATGCATAGTCATCTAGCCAAGCAATGGCATATTCAGTGGCATGATGCAGTTCTTCTAAGCCACCGCTGAACCTAGCCAGCAGGCATTCATCGACAATGTGCATCATCGTCTGTGTTGCAACGCAGCTGCACAAGGGGCTGTCACAAAAGCCCCAGCGATACTGGTTAGCTGTGAAGAGTCCTTGCTCAGTCCAGAACCTGTTCAACAGGGACCACTGGCGACAGGGTGGGTCAAACCCAAGCGGGCAAATTGTGGGGTTGGCAATGAGAGACTGGTTGGGGATTATAACATATCCATTCCTCTCACCAGAGTGTTTCCGCCCTAACATCCTGGCGTGGCAGATGTGACCATAATGGGCGACTTGACGGCAAACATGCAGCTGGTGGTTTAAAAAGGTCATTGTGCAGTGGCAGGCTTGAGTTGGCGCATACTTTCTCCAGTAACTTGCCAGTGGCAACCTCTCGTCTGATTTGAGGAGGAACGATATTGCTCAGAACTGGAAGCCATGGGAGTGGACTTGGACACAGGGTGCCGGGGATGATACACATGGTGGCATATAACTGTGTATCCACCAGTTTGGTGTGTGATGATCAACTCCAAACAGGTGCTCAGTACTCCACCACCGAATATGAGGTAGCAAGAGCTGACGTCTGCAAAGTTGGAGCACGAGCACCCCATGAACCTGCCAGTTTGCTAAGAAGATTGTTGAGCGTCTTAACTTTAGCTGCTGTCTTCTTCAGGTGGGCATGGTAACTCAGTGTGCGGTCTAAGGTCACACCTAGATAGACCGGTTCTATTTCATGCTTCTCCTTCTGACCATTCAAATAAACATTCAGTTCTTGGGTTGCACTGGCGTGACGAAGATGGAACAAACTGGAGACTGTTTTTATGACGCTTGGCTGCAGGTGCCAAATCTTACAGTAGTCAGCTAACGTTATCATGTTCTGATTTAAGGTGCATCAAGCTCGTGAAACGTCTGGGCCTTGGTACCGCAACAGAACAAGGTATCACAGGCTTCCCTCCTTCACCCACATGGATTAAGGGAACGGAAAGCAGAGCAGAACCTCCTGAGGAATGTTCACAGTACTAAAAATAAGTGGTTGCTTAGGTGTAAATAATTGTGACTTGATTACTTTTTATTAAGTCCAAACAGAATCAAAACCAATAATATATATACACCTGGTGCTTTAAAAAGGCCAATTTCACAAGCTGAAAACAATTATGAACCAAATAGGCTGTGAGAAAGAATTTAAACAGAAAAATGTGAAAGACAATTGAGAACTGTTTAAGAACATGTTACTAGATGCCTGAAACCCAGAGTCTAACAATTGAGAAAGGCGGCTACATTGGTTAAAAACAACCTGGCTCAGAGGGGATTTGAAAACAGCTATATAATAAAATAATAATAATAATAGGTTTCAGAGTAGTAGCCGTGTTAGTCTGTATCCACAAAAAGAACAGGAGCATTTGTGGCACCTTAGAGACTCACAAAACACCCCAATATATAACAAATGGAAAAAAGGAGAAGCTGCTAACACTTTATTAGTTTTCTCCTAACTTCTAATTTGTATTAAGGATGCAAAAGGACATAAGGAGAAATCTGTGGTCAAAAGTGTTAAAAAAGGCAGAGGTGTCCAATAAATATTTCTGTTCTGTATTTGTGAAAAATGTACATGATGTATAGATATTTGATGATGATGATGATGAAATACTTTCCATTCCAACTCAAGAGGATGTTGAACAGCAGCTACTAAAGTTAGATATTTTTAACTCAGCTGGTCCAGATAACTTAAATCCAAGAGTTTTAAAAGAGCTGTCCAAGAAGTTCTCTGAACTGTTACTGATGATTTTCAATAAGTCTTGGAACACCGGGGAAGTTCCAGAGGACTGGCAGAAAATTAATGCTGTTCCAATATTTTAAGAGAGTAAACAGGGTTACCTGGGTAAATATAGGCCTGTCACCTTGACATCAATCCTGGGCAAAATTATTGAATGGTTGGTATTGGTCTTGATGAATAAAAATTAAAAGAGAGTAATATAATTAATGTCAATCAACATGTGCTATGGAAAATATAGGTTGTCAAACTAACCAGATTATGAGATTACAAGTTTTTACTTGTAGTTTGTGTGGTAGTATAAATAATAATATTAACTTGTACTAGGTAACTTCTGGGCTTTTATAAACTTAGAAAAAGCATACAATAAAGTGGATAAAAGGATGTTCTCACCAGGGCTGAAGAAACATGGAGTGTCTGAGGATTTAATAACTATGGTGAATGCCCTATATAGATCACCTAAAACAGTGATGTAAATGATGTAATGTAATGTAAGTGATGTAAATGTTTTGGAATGACAAGTCTTTCTGAAGTGAAAATCGTACTGCACCAGGGGGTCATCCCTAAGTCTGCTGTTGTTTATCATATTGCTGGACTATGTCAGCAAGAAGATCCCAATCGAAACAGGCGAGAAGCTGCTATATGTAGATGACACAGTAATATGGCCATTGATGTTCCATTCTAGATTACATATTTCAGTCTATGTTCTGGAGCCTGGAGACTTTTTCTATGTTATTCTCAGTTATTTTCATTGGCAAAAATGTTATGAGAGATATTAAAAATGTTAATAAACACATTACATGCCTTAATGTACTTGGCATAGTAATGCCAAACAAAATGAAAATTACTAACCAAAGCAGGTGGGTAGGTTTTTTGGAGGCATATTAGGCCAAATTCTGCTTTCACTTGCACCTGTGCAACCCCCATTGACTCATCTTGGGTAAATTAGGGGAATCTGAGCAAATATATTTTATACCCTGATAGCAAAAGTCTTTTAGGGCTTGATCTTGCAAGGTCCTGAGTGCCCTCAGTTCCTATGGACATCTGCAATTCTATGATGGACTAGATAGTTTCAAAGCTGTAAACTGGAAAACTGTGGAGTGTTGAGTCAGATACATAGCAAATAGCCATGTGATAGGCCATGTGTAGGTAGGCACAACATCATTGATTTCATTGGAGCTGCACCTGCTTGGACTATGGCTGACTGTGCTCTTTTGTCCCTAGGGCATATATTGTGAGCCAGAAACTTAGAACATAGAGAAATAAAATAAAAATAATCCAGTATAAATTATTAGTTCTTCTTCATCTTCCTCTTATCCCATCAGCTGGGGTCAGGTCATCATGCCAGCATCAGTCTCCTTCATCTTCTGAGGTGGTACTACAGTTCATCTGCTTACCATGTTTGGTGCAGTCCATCTACGCTTCCTCAGTTTTCCTCAGGGTCTGTTTCCTATCACCTTCTTCTGCCATGCTGTTTCCACCAGGTCCCCTTCATTCAGCCTCTGCATGTGTCCAAACCAGTGAAGTTGTGCTTCCTGGATTTTGTCAGCCCCATCATGAACTTTGACTTCCATCCCAATACTTTCATTTCAGAATCTCTCTATTCATGCAATTCATCTTATGGCATGAAGACATCTCATCTCAAACGCTTGTAGGCATTTTGAACCTGCCATCTCTTTGTTGCAAATGCTTCTCACGAAGCAGCATTTTAGGATACACCATTGTTCTGTTTAGTTGTGCTTTCAGTCTCAGCGGCATATGCTTATCATACACTGCCCCTGAGGTGTTATTCCACATTCTTCCAGAACTCCCCAGTCTCAACCGTATCTCATGTTTGAGCTTGCCATCTTCCATGACTCAGACACCAAAGTACTTGAACTGGTCAGTCTGGTTTAGTTTCACTCCATTAATCTCTGTGTCCAGTTTCCCTGTGGCACCCAGATGACCACAATCTTAGTCATGCTCATTTTCATCCTATGCCAGTTTAGTTGGTCAGACAACTGGCTTACTATTTCCTTGGTCTCCGCTCTGCTCTCTGGCCCTTGCTTCTGGGCCCCCCCCCACCCTCCTTGGGGCTACATGTGCAGGGGCACCCAGGTTGTGTGCGCTGTCAGGGCGGGAAGTGGGAGCCAGCCCCAAAACTTCCCTGCAGCCCTCACATGGTGGCAGCGGCGGCAGCTCCAGCTCCTCCTCACTGCGGCAAAGTTTTGGGGCTGGCTCTCACTTGCTGCCTTCAGTGCACACAGGGCGACCCTGCACTGCAGCCCCAGGGGGGCCCAGGTGCAAGGGCCAGAGGAGTGGGGACCAAGCAGCTGCCCTGCAGGGAAGGGAAGCAGCAGAGATTCCTGCTCAGCATGGCCAGAGGAGGGATGACCCCAGACACCCCAGCTATTCCCCCGTCCTGCAGGGCAGCCGTTTGGTCCCAGCTCTGCTCTCTGGCCTCACTCCCCTAGTTCTGTGTGTGCAGGGGCACCTCAGCTGCATGTGCTGTCAGGGTGGTGAGTGGGAGCCAGCCCCAAAACTTCCCCGCAGCCTCCTGCAGCGGTGGCTCCAGCTCCCCCTCGCTGCTGTGCGGAGCTTGCCTGAAGCAGGAAGCAAAGCTGACAGGCAGCAGGCGACTTCCAGCCACCGGGATGTAGGGGGTCTGCTGCTCCACCTCCCTGCAAGGCAGCCACTTGGTGCCTGCTCTAGTCTCTGACCCTTGCTCCTGGGCCCTCCTGCCCACACTGGGGCTATGTGTGCAGGGGCACATGGGAAGTGTGCACTGGGAGGACAGTGAGTGGGAGCCAGCCCCAAAAGTTTTCTGCAGTCTCCTAGGGATCCCTTATCCCTGCCTCCCTCATTGTGGCAGGGGCAGGGTTAAAGGATCCTCAGGACATACTGTCTTTGACTGAAGCAAAAAGGGAATCCAGCTTAAATGAGAAAAAGGAATTAAAAGGATGTTGATGGCATTTTGCCAGCTGGGTAGTAACATCTGGTTTCAGTGGCACCTAATCCTGCTCTGAGCTGGATTAATTTTCAGGTTTAAAATATAGTTGCCATGTCCACACAGAGCCAGGATTTTGGCACTCATGAAGCAGATAGGAGGAAGAGTAGGAAATGGGGCTGAGTGACTCAGTTACATGACTTTTCCATATCCACTTGGGTCACTGAGGCTTTGATACTTTATTTGGAAAAAAAAAACAGCTTTTATCTCCATGCTAATTTTCTGTTTAATAATTTTGAATCAACCCTTCAACCCAACCAACCCTCCCTCCAAGCGCTTTTGCCAAGTAATAAGAATACTGGACAGCAAAAAGTAAAGTAAGAATACTATTCAGAGAAATGCAAGGTTTTCTTTAGCCAAGGAGAGGGAGCTATTGGAAATGGTTCTCAACCCCATAGATAATACACAGGATCAAATCCTGCTTATTCATATATCTGTTGAAGGCTATAAGACTTATATCTGGGCAAGGACTGAAACCAGGACTCCAGCATTTGACCCTATACAAAGATAAGGGATCTGGATGGGGTGGTGGAGCACACTGCACCCCAAGCCCTGGGGATGCACTTCACTGCTCTGCAGCTGGCAGCTGGGGTGTGTGTGTTTTTTTCCTCTGAAACCTACATTTTATGTCAAACTTCAAAACAAACAGACACAAATAAATTAAAAAAAAACAGACAAAAACACCATCATGGAACATCTCATTTAAAAAAAATTAAATTGCAAAGTTTCATTTTAATAGTTTGACAGCCCTGGACATTGATGTCTTAATTATCCTGATAAGAGGTGCACATGGGCATTTTCCCACCAATGTGACTCAGTCTAGAGGCGGAGAGCCAACTATCAGATTAGATGGTAGTATAAACCCGTCTCAAACTGCAGTCATTCCACTGAGACAGCCACCAAAGAAGCTAGTTATGCAATTTATGTACTTGTGCACACATTATGGGCATCTGAGTCCCATCAATAGTACTGCCAGTTAGGAAACAGGGTGGGCAGTAGAGTTTTCCCACAATGCATCATGTTCTTAGGGCTAGAGTGTCAACATGCAGGGGCAGGGACAGTAAGCACTTTGGTATATGTTTACTTTGACTTGGGTCTGTGCACTGCAATGTGGATGCCAGAACCCTAGATTCAATCATGGGTCAGGAAATTCTTAACCTAGGGTTAAAATGCAATGTAGATGCTGAAGCCCAGGGTTTCCTGGCATGGGTCAGCTGACTTGAGTCTCGCTAATCATTGATTTACACTGCTGTGTAGACATACCTTTAGAGGTCCAGCACAGAATCTCACCCAAAATCTTGAGAAGTGTTGAACACATACTTGAGTATCCATACTTCTCACTACAGTCAGCGGGAGTTATGGGTCCTCAGGATTTAACCCAAAATGAGTATGGAATTGTGGAATGCTACAATACAGTCAACAACATTTTTTTTTGCCTGTGCCAAATTAATGGCACACTGAAATATTACAAAGTTCCAGGTGCTCTACATATAGGGAACATCAATTATTTTGGCAAATGAAATTAAACATAACATAGATTTTCAAAATTGGGAAGCAACTGCTGTGGCATCAACGTGTGATGCTTTTTCAATGTACTGTGAACTAAATTTGTTATAGCCTTTTTGAAAAATATAACATGAAAGCCATGTAGTAGAGATAAATCTTATTGTGATATATACACCCATTGGTCCTGCATGATGGAGTGCAGAACTGCACACTGTATGTAAAGAGAACAAACAAGCCTTAGAAAGTGACTTTCAAGGCAAAAACAGCCAGTTTTGCACTACAGATATCAGCAATGATCTTTTCATGCTGCTTACTGTTGTCTTTCCCTCCTTCCTTATGGTCCCTACCCACACTATTCATTGTGTTATCTGTCTCATTTAGACTGGAAGGTCCCCATGGCAGGGACTTTGTCATCTTGTATGTCTGTTAAGTGCCGTGCACACCTATGGGGTAATAAAATAAATCATAAATAAAAATAATGAATTAACACATGGTAGTACACCATGGCACTGCACAGTCAAAAGCATGAGCTTCTGCACTGAATATAGGACTGAAAAGTACTGCAGGTAAAAAGAGGAGGGAAGTGTGTGGGAAAGGAAATGTTCCAGACAATATCCCTATTATTTCCTGGCAATACAGGGCAACTTCCACCAGAAATTCTACTGCAGGATTATGCTCCTTGAGGTTGAACTAACTTGTGCAAAGCACCTATGTAACTCAGTTTACGCAGCTGAAATAAGACGGTTACTCACCGTAGTAACTGTTGTTCTTCGAGATGTGTTGCTCCTATCCATTCCAGTTAGTGCGTGCCCCGCGCGTCGCATCATCGAACTTTTTTTTACTAAAGCAACACGCCGGCTGGCGCCCCCGTGGCGGCGCGCCGCTATGGCGTGTTATATACTCCCAGCCGGCCCGCCCCGCCCTTCTTTCCTTCTTGCCGGCCTGGGGGTGGGAAGGAGGGGAGGGGAAGGATGGATAGGATAGAAAAGAAGAACAGACGGTACTACGGTAACCGTTTTTTCTTCTTCTTTGTGCTTCTTCGCTCATCCATGCTGGTGATTCCGCATTCCACTTAGCGGGGGGGGGGGTGAGAGGAGACGGGCGGGAGTCGGAGTGAGGGAGGCGAGCGCAGCCTCGCTGCGCTGCACCCAACTGCTGCAGAGAGGCTGCGGTGAGGTGCGCAAGGGACCAGGTAGCCGCAGACAGATGTCACCAGATCCGGATCATTGGCCAGGCGGGCGGCGCGGCCGTGCCGTGACGAGAGTGTGTGTGCGCGCGCGCCAGCTGCGGCGGCGAAGCCAGCGCAGGTCGGCAGCGCAGAAACAGGAGAGCAGGTCCGTATACACGCAGGAGCTCAGAGGAAATCCCTTTCATGCGGCGCGCTTAACAGCGCTACGGCGAGCGCGGACGAAGCACTCCGGGGAACGCTGAAGGGAGGCTTCGTCCGCCGATGTAGAAGCGCCGCGCCCGCGGGATGTCGGCAGGCTTGCGTTTCCAAGAAGAGCAGGGGGAAGGAGAAGAAAAAGATGAGATGGAGAGCTGGAGAAGGAATATGGAAAGGTGTGAGGAAGGATAGCTGAGGGAAGTCCTCATGGGAAGGCCTTGTCCAGAAGACAGTGTGCAGTGTATGGTAAGTGAAAGCCGCAGAGCTCAGAAACTCGCCCCACTGATGCAAGAGCGAGAGGGGCAGGGCAGGGGGGAAGAGGTCACAGGGGGAGCAGCAGGGAGGGCTCAATGGAGGGCCAAATCCCAGGACCCAACCAGCAGCCAAGGCCGGGGGTCAGCAGAGGTCACAGGGCGGGCGGGTACCATCAGGTACAAGCGGTGGACCAACCTTCCACTTGAGACCAAGGAGGAGATCTGGTTCGATCCACGACAGGAAGGCGGGCGGACCAGACGAAAGGCGGACACTGTCGCCAGGTGAGGAGCAAGGAGGAGACCGCCAGACCCAGCTTAGTAGGGTACCATGGGTCACCCAGGATGGACCGACGGATCTTTCGCTGAGACCTCAAGATCGTGCGAACATTTCCATTTCTCTAGGTAAGCTCGGTAGGTGGAGTGCTAGTGAGCCTGCCAGGAACTGCTGCACTCCTGCAGAACACAAGCTGTGCAGCCGAGGAGGAATCCACCAGGTACCAAGCTGTAAGATGGAGGGACTGCAGTTCGGATGGCCAGGAGAGGGGGGGGTAGATGAGTCCGGATGCGGGCTGGAGGGGGAGGGGGGGCGGGAGAGGCTGGAGCAGCAAGGCAGGCCAGTGCTGCAGTGCTGGCCCGGCACCAGTGCTGCGCACTCATGGCTCTGTCCCCGAGGCTTCAGGAGAGGGAGCACACGAGGGGAACGGAGGGAAGGTGCACGGGCGAGAAGAGGAGGAGGCGAGGGGGCCGAGGCTGTCCAGGGCTGAACGGAAGGCCTCCACTGAGAGGGCGAAAAACTCCTGGCACGACCTGGGAACTGGGACTTGGGTGGGTCCTGGGGACGACCGGCGGAAGATTGGGTGGACGACATCTGGACGGGATGGAGGGACCATCGGGAGAGGAACAGGACTCTGCTGAGAGGATCGGGCTGCTGAGATGATCAAAGAAGAAGAAGTCCCAGAGGAGAAGGGAGGACTTGAGGAGGAGAGGATCAGAGGAGCACGCTCACGCCAGAGTCAGGGAGGGGAGCCAGGAGGGATTGCTTGCTTGTTGACATTGCTGCTGGTGTTGTGTGTGCAGAAGTCAAACATTGCCAGACGGTGCTCAGGCAGGGTGGATGCGGTGGATGGCAGGCCAGCTCGATCAGGCGGAGCGCATGCTTGGGAGTGAGGGGCTCACCACAGGCGGGCAAGGCACCTCGGTCAGGCCTTGAGCTGGGCGGTGATGAGGGAGGGCGAGAGTGGCGGCCATGCCGAGGGCGAGAGGGTGGATCGGGGGCTGAGACTCGACGGGAGGACTCGACGGATCGCGAGAGGGCACAGAGCTCGAGCATCGGTATGGTGGCCGCGGCGAGCCAAGACTGGATGGTCGACGGCGCGTGCGCAGCCAAGACTGCGAGGTGCGCGGTCGGCGCGCGAGGCAGAGCCGGTGACATGGGGGCGCAGATGCGCCGCTACGGCATGGGTGGAGGCGATGCCGGATGGGCGGGAGGGGTGTCGAGGCTCGGGCCAGGTGGTTGTCGGTGACCGCCGGAGGAGAGACTGAGTCCCGCGCGAGGACGTCGAGCGAGGTAGACAGGCCCTGGAACCGATGTCGAGGATCATCACCGAGGAACTCCTCGGCAACACGGCCAACAACCTTGTGGCGGGCGGGCAGAGGGGAACATTGGTTGCCAACTGGGGGATAGATTTGATGTGGAAACATGGAGGTAGGCGCGTTTCAGGATAGAACCATGGTCAGTAGGCGCCAGGATGTCGAAGGGGAATGATGGTCCCCAGCGAGAGAGGAGGTGGGATGGGGAAAGGCATGCTTGAGCATGAATGGGCTGAGCTCCCCAGCTGACTTGGATCAGGATGATGAGAATAGATAGGGATGCTTTCCCTCGCTTGGGGGACGAGAAGTCGGGAGAGGGCATGCTCTGCCTTGCAGTGAGGCACGGCTTCTTGGGCACCCACGCTGGAGGGAGGGTCTGTGAGGGTGGGTGAGGTGGGGGTGAGAGAGGAGGGGAAAATGGGAGGGGAAAGGGGGACTGGTGGGTGGGGGGGCGAAACAAATTGCAGGCTTGAACCCGAAGGACGAAGCGAAGCACCCAGTTGGAAAGGGGAAATGGGGACCAAGAAGGTGGGAAAATGGAAAAGGCGGGGAAAAAAAAAGGAGCCTGCCGGAAAGAGCAGAGTTGGGGGCCTGCCCCTGGCCCGGGCAGCCTGGCCCTGGGCCGGGGCCCGGCGGCCGGGCCGCCGGCTCGCCGTTGCCGGGTGGCCGCCCCGGGTGGCCGGCCGGGACGACGGGACGGCGCTGGCTGCTGTCGTGCGTGATAGACGGCGCGGTCGGCGGGTGCATGCGGGGCTGCCGGTGCAATACGCGGCCCGGGCAGTCTGCCGGGGAACGGATTGCAGCAGCCGTCCGCCAGAGTTGCTCTGTCTCCGCGGCAGGCGGAAAAACCTCTGGCCGTCAAAGGGAGGGCGCCGCAGGACAGCCCTGGCCGCGCATCGTCAGGCCGGAGTCGCCAGCGGCGAGCAGCCCGCAGCGCCCAGCGTCCTAAGGCGGAGGCTAGATCTGGAGGCCGAGGCGGCAGGGCGGGAGAGGCGCGAGGGCGTCATGATCTCCGCGGGACCTCCGGCCGCGCGCAGACTGACTGAGGAGGCGGGCAGGATTGGAGGGGCCAGGGGCGTGGCTGACGCGACCTCATCTTATTGCCGCATCTATTTGAGACGCCCTATGGCGATAGACCATCAGACCGCCCGGACCCTATACTCTAGCAGGTCCGAGGCCGTGCAGGTCCATTGGCCCCAGCGCCCTTGGCTGGGACGAGTGGCTATCTGCTGAGCGTCCGACCACCAACGAACCCGGGGTCGGAATAACCGAGTCCGGGAGTGGGTGAGCATAGAGACCAGAGGGACGGAGTGGGGGGCGTGGCGGCGGTGAGGACCGACGCTCAAGGGACGGACGTGAGTGAGGTCTGGCGCGTGGCATTCTTTGAAAAGTCCGCAGACTGGGACGTGAACGCTCCTCCCACGCCTGGCCGGCCTGCCGCTACATCTGCTGAAGGGTCCTCACTTTCCTCTCCAGGTCGGAGGCCGAGCGTGCCTGCGGCCCGCGCAGCTGGCGCGCTCCCGGCGCGCGTCCCAGTGGCGGAGGCGGAGGGCCGCGCTGCAGGATCAGGCCCGCCGGAGGAGGAGGCGGCCGCGCCCTGGAGGGGGCCCTCCGCCTGGGCCGCCCTGGCGCTCAGGCCCGATGGGCTGAGTGGAACGGCTGGCTGGCGCCTGGCCGCGCAGCCAGGCCGAGCCCTCGCGGGCGGCCGGGCCGGCCGGAGGAGCAGGCGCGGGGTGGCCTGGGCCGTGCCCCTGCTGGGGGCAGGGGCAGGCGAGGCCCCTCGGGTCCACAGCCCCAGGGCTGGGCCGGGCTCCAGGGCAGGTGTCCGTACGGAGCGCGCGGGAGCGGCGCGAGGATGCGCGAGCCGGGCCCCGAGGGC
Organism: Mauremys reevesii; assembly: GCF_016161935.1. Taxonomy (NCBI): domain Eukaryota; kingdom Metazoa; phylum Chordata; order Testudines; family Geoemydidae; genus Mauremys; species Mauremys reevesii. The sequence continues at coordinate 31,817,608 of NC_052629.1, read as the reverse complement.
GGTGCCGTGGGCCCGACCGTGCCGCGCTGTGGAGCGCGAGAGGCAGCGGTGCTGGGGCCGTCCCGCCGGGATGCGGGAGCCGGGCCTGATGGGCCCGTCACGCGGTGCGGGAGTGCGACGCCCGGGTAGTGAGCGCGGACCCGGCCGCTGCGGAGACCTGCGTGAGACCGCGGTGCCGGAGATGAGCCCCGGGCGGTGCGGAGCGCTCGCCGACGCGCCGAGGGTGCGCGATGGAGCGACCAGGTGTGCCGACGACCGGAGGACTCGGACAGGACCCGGCGGTACCGCGACCGCGCGATCGGCACGGCGACGTGGCCGCGGCCGCCTGGCCGGCGGCCCGACGCGACCGCGACCGACGGCTCCAGGTGACCGAGGCCACCGCTCGTGCTCGGACGGGCTGAATCCGCGTCGCTTGTCGGAGTCCACCGGGTGCCGGGCGCGGCGACCGGGTCGGCGACGCCCCCCCCCGGGCGGGCGGGCCGCCCCGGGGCTGGACGGCGGTGCCCGGCAGCGAGTCAAAGCTCCGCGAGACCGGGCGCGTCTCAGCGGGGCCCTCGCGCCGGCCGGAGCGGCAGGCGCTAGCCGGCGGGCGGGGGCGGGCTGGGCCCTTTGCCAGCGCGGGAAGGTGCGGCGGTCGTGGCCGCGGGCCGGGGCAGACGGGGCTGGGGGAGAGCTGGCTGAGCGACGCGCACGCGCGCTTGTGGTGCGCGTCGCCAGCTTATCGAGCCTCCCGGGCTGTCTGCTGCGCGCCTGGAGTCCAGCTTGCTGCTCTTTGAAGGCTGCCGCTGTCTGGCTCCTTTTTTCGCGTGCGCCTGGTGGCCGCTGGGTGGTGCCGCTCGGTGGAGCGTGCCGCGGCCAGGCTGAGGCGCCTGCGGGCTGGGCGTGTCATTCGCAGCCGCAGGCGAGCGTGCGCCTGGCACAGGCTGGCAAGAAAGGGTTGCTGGCGGGCAACATGCCGCACTCTTCTGTGGTTCCACAACGGGAACAGCAGGACGACACTTACTATCTACTAACAGCATCGGAGCACGCTGTGCAGGGAGGCTTGCAGGCAAACACAATGGCATAGGCCCAACAACTACAGGCCTAAAGCTAAAACTAAACACAACTACTACCACACTAACCACAGCTGAGAACTAACTAAACTTTTCCTTACTAACAACTAAACTAACTATGTACAAACAAGCTACTAAAGCTGGGAGCGGTTGGCGGCAAACAAGAAGTGGCACAAAGGGGCCTGAGAGGCCGGCACGAGACCTAACTGCGGCCGGCTGCGGCGCGCACTGTTGCTAAGAACCCAGGAGCGCGCCCCCCCGAAACACGCGCAAGTAACCGGCGGCTGGCCAGGAAAAGTTCGCGGCGCGCCAACTTCAGTTAATGACAGTTACACACATGGAGCATCTGTGACCAAAATCTGTGCAGATGATCTCTGGAATATCCAAAAACTGGAAAAGGTAAGCTCCATACTTATATATATCTAGGACAGCACTTCAGTCATAATTTATACTGTTAATAATTAGATTTTTAAAAATTACGGATTTTGTCCCTACCTAGCCTGATTCTTGCTTGAAGATGACATTACAGGAGAGGAGACTGGTCTGATTGGTGCAGATGCCCCCGGTGCTAAGACAGGAGATCCAGATGCAGTCAGAGAATGAGCTCTTCTAGATGGCAGAGTGTTAGAGGCAGAGGCATTAATCATGATATTCTGATCTATGAAAGAAAACAAAATTTTGCATCACTAGCATCATTTCTACACGACATTCACATACTATCACTGAATAAAACTGAGTGAAACCCCAAAGAATTTCTAAATTTGTTTTGTACTACTCAAAAACATATCTTGAACAGTATTTTATGAATATTAGGTCTTGTTAGCACTATAACATTAATAATTATAGTATTTATTATTGAGAATTCATTGAAAAAGCAATCACAGAAAAAAACCCTTTTACCTACTTTTTGTAACTGTTGTTCTTTGAGATGTGTTGCTCATGTCGATTCCATTCTAGGTGTGTGTGCACCCAGGGGCGCAGTCGTCAGAGATTTTTGCCTTTGCGGTATCGGTAGGTTCGTCTCTGGCGCCCTCGAGTGCCACACTCATGCATCAGTATGTTAGCCGCCGCTGGCCCTACACCTTCTCAATTCCTTTTTGCTGGCTACTCCAACAGAGGGGTAGGAGGGTGGGTAATGGAATGGACATGAGCAACACATCTTGAAGAACAACAGTTACGAAAGATAGGTAACCATTTTTTCTTCTTCAAGTGCTTGCTCATGTCGATTCCATTCTAGATGACTCACAAGCAGTATCCATGGAGGTGGGCTCAGAGTTCAGGGTTGTGCAGCTTACAACACTGCTCTACCGAAGCCAGCATCATCTCGGGCTTGCTGAGTAAGCGCATAACGAGTTGTAAACATGTGGATAGACGACCAGGTAGCAGCCCTGCAGACATTTTGAATTGGCACCTGAGCTAGGAAGGTCACCAATGAAGCCTGCACCCTAGTTGAGTGGGCAGTCACAGTCGCCAGTGAAGGCACTTTTGCCACCTCGCAGCAGTAACGGATGCAGGCTGTGATCCAGGATGAAGTCCTCTGAGCAGACACTGGGCGATCTTTCATCTATCTGCCACCACAATGAATAACTGCATTGACTTGTGAACTGGCTGAGTCCTGACAATGTAGAGGGCAAGCACCCTCCTGACATCCAGCATGTGCAATTTGCGCTCCTCTTCTGATTTATGAGGCTTCGGAAAGAAGACAGGTAAGTATATGTCTTGGCTGGTATGAAACTGTGAAACTGCCTTGGGCAGGAACGCTGGATGCAGCTGGACCTTGTCCTTGTAGAACACTGTATACAGCAGCTCTGAAGTAAGCACCCTGATCTCAGAGACCCTGCAGGCAGACAGTATCGCAACCAGGAACAAAACCTTCCAGGAGAGAAGTAGAGCAGGAAGCCAGAGGCTTGAAAGGGGACCCATGAGCTGTGACAGCACAAGATTCGGGTCCCAGGGAGGATGTGCAGGTAGAGATGCTCCAGACCTTTCAAAAACCGGACCATAATACCATGAGCAAAGACTGACCTGACCTGACCTGGAGCAGAGGGTAGAAGGCCAAAATAGCGGCCAAGTGGACTTTGATTGATGATAAGGCACAGCCCCTGGAGCTTGAAGTGCAGAAGATAGTCCAGGATTGCCTGCAGTGAGGCCTGCTCGGCCTGGATACTGTGGTCCAAGGTCCAGCACATGAACCTTTTCCACTTGGCCAGGTAGGTCCCTCTGGTGGAAGGCTTTCTGCTACTCAACAAGACCAGTTTGACACTGGCCAAGATTTCCCGTTCTTCTGCATTTAACCGTGCAGTAGCCATGCTGTCAGGTGCAGCGCTGCCAGGTTTGGCTGCAAACAACTGCCATGGTTCTGGGACAGCAGGTCTTGCCAGAGAGGCAGCTACAGTGGGGCTGCCACTGAAAGGTCCAGCAGTGTGCCGAACCAGTGCTGTCGAGGCCACACAGGGGCTATCAGGATCACCTTTACCCTGTCCTGTTTGATCTTCATGAGGACTCTGTGGATTAACAGCACTGGTGAGAAGGCATACATCAGAGCCCCCAACCACGGGAGCAAAAAGGTGTCTGGCAGGGAGCCTCTGTCCATTCCCCAGCTTGAGCAGAACACACAGCATTTCTTGTTCTGATGGGACATGAACAAGTCCACGTGGGGATTCCCCCACCTCTAGAAGATTATACCACCTCTGGATGGAGTGATCACTTGTAGTGAGATGAGAAGATCCTGCTGAGGCGATCTGCTAACATGTTCCTGGCCTTGGGCAAATGTGCGACTATCCAGATGGATGGCATGCTGCACAAAGTCGTCCCACAGGCAGAGAGTTTATTGGCAAAGGGCCGACGACTTGACTCCGCCCTGCCTGTTGATGTAATACATTGCAGCGGTATTGTCCATCAGGACCTGCACCACCTTGCCTTTCAGGTGAGGCAGGAAAGCTTGGCAGGCCAGAGGAACTGCTTTGAGCTCCCTGATATTTATGTGGAGGGCCAGATTGTCTCACAACCAGCGGCCTTGCATGCTGAGCTCTCCCAGCCCAGATCCGAGGCACTGGAAATCAGGGTCAGTGATGGGGCCAGGGCCGCAAAGAGAACTCCCTCCAACACCAAGTCGGGGCTCAACCACCAATCCAGGGATGACCGGATGTGAAATGGCACCCTGACTACCCGGTCTAGATCATTCCTGTTGGGGATGTAGACCAACGCCAACCAGGCTTGCAGTGAGCGGATACAGAGCCGGGCATGCCAGACCGTGTACATACATGCAACCATGTGGCCTAACAACTGCAGGCAGGTGTGAGCAGTGGTAGTGGGTAGTGGGTAGTTTTTCACATGGGAGATCAGGTCCAACATGGCCTGAAAACGCGCCTCCGAAAGGAAGGCTCTGGCTCGTGTGGAGTCAAGAACTGCCCCAATGAACTCTATCCATTGCACTGGCCTTGAGGTCGATTTCTTTTAGTTTATCAACAGGCCCAGGTCGTGGTAGGTGGAACGTACCAGATCGAGACTCATCTGCACCTGCTTCCGAGATTTGTCCTTGATGGCCAATCGTCGAGATACAGGTAGACCTGAAGCCCTCAACACCTCAGGTAAGCGGCCACTGGTGTCATATATTTTGTGAATACCCTTGGGGCAGACAAGAGACCAAAGGGCAGCACCATGAACTGGAAATGGCATCCACCCACTATAAAATGGAGGAATCGTCTATGACCTTGGAAGATGGAGATATGGAAATAAGCGTCCTTCAGATTAAGGGTGGCGTACCAGTCTCCCGGATCCAGGGAGGGGATGATGGAAGCCAGGGAGACCATACAAAACTTCAACTTCTTGAGAGACTTGTTGAGACTCCGCAGGTCCAGAATGGGTCCCAGCCCCCCTTTTGCTTTTGGGATTAGGAAATAACAGGAGAACCCTTTTCATCTCATTTCCTGAGAGACCTCTTCCACCGCCACCAGTTGTATGAGGTTTTCGACCTCTTGAACGAGAAGTTGCTTGTGAGAAGGTTCCTTGAAGAGGGATGGGGAAGGATTAGGGGGGTGAAATTGCAGGGTGTAGCCCTGAGATATAATCTCTAGCACCCAACAGTCTGAGGTGACCCATGACCAGACCAAACGGTAGGGATGAAGACAGTTGAGAAAAGAACGAGGCGGATCTGGAGAGTTGACTGAGGCATGGCTCTCGAGCACACCCTCAAAATGAGAGCTTCTGGCCCCCATCATGCTTTGCCAGGCTGGGTTGTGCAGGTGAGCAGGAGGAAGAAGGGCAGTGATGACTAAAACTTGTGTCTCTATCCCTTCTCCTTGCAGGCCCTTGTTGAGGCTGCCAAGGCCTTGGTGTCGGGGGTGGCTGGAACTGCTTCCTTGCCAACTGCAACATATGCAGACTGAGCGAGTGAAGGGTGGCCCAAGTGTCCTTCAGACTGTGTATCCTCACATTGGTCTGCTCCACAAAAATACTGTTCCCATCAAAGGGAAGATCTTGAATCGAGGTCTGCATTTCTGAGGACAGCCCAGCGGTCTGAAGCCAGGAGCTGTGCCTCATGAACACCACCAATATGACCACCCAAGCTGCCGAATTGGCCACGTCCCATGCCATTTGGAGGGAACACCTAGCCGCTGCCGTACCCTCCTCCACCAGGGCCACGAATTCCTGGGCTGAGTTCTGGGGCAGGGATTCCTTGAACTTACAGAGGGAGTTCCGTAAGTTAAAGTTGTACTTCCCCAAGAAAGCCTCGTGGTTAGCCCCCCAGAACTGAAGACTGGCCATTGAATAAACCTTCCTTCCAAAAAGGTCCAGCCTCATGGCCTCCTTATTTCTAGGGGTCGAACTGGTTTGCCCCATCTGTCCTCCTCGTTGGCTGCAGAGATGACCAATGAGCCCGGAGGTGGATGGGCATACAAATATTCAAAACCCTCGGCTGGGGCGAAATATTTTTTCTTGGCCTTCTTGGAGGTGGTAGGGCTGGAAGATGGAGTTTGCCAGAGGGCTCTGGCTATTTTTAAGACCCTATCATGTACTGGTAGTGTGATATGAGTGGGGGTAAATGCTGAGAATACATTAAACAGAGTGTCCGCCTGTTTGGCCTACTCCTCCACTTCCAAGCCCAAGTTTGTGGCCACCTACGAAGCAGGGCCTGGTGTTCTTTAAAATCATCTGGTGGGGTGGCATGAGAGAGTTCTGTCACCACCTCATCTGGGGACAAGAACAACTGGGTTGCCGGGGGAGACCCCGGGACATTATCCCCCACAGAGGAAGAGGGTTTCAGGGTGAGCGCTTGGTCCTCTACCCCAGCCTCCGCGTGCACCTTGTACACTGAGGTTGGTGGTATTGGTTGCTGCTCTGCGCCAGCAGATGAAAAATAGAGCAAAGGAGGCATTGGCATCACAGGCATGCCCCACACACTACAGTAGGGTCACTGTGCTGGCCACTGGCCTTGCTGCCAAGATGGTGTCGCAGAGATCGACACAACGTCAAGTGCCCAGTCATGCTGGTGTTGCCTCAGTGAAGGACTGAATTCCCTTTCCATGCTGGAGGAATCACCTTCCAGTGACCATGGAGGGACTGTCAAAGCTTATGTCTGATAGCTAACTGTTACCGCAGGAGACCGGTGTCTTGAGTAGGTGGACTGGTGCCGGGGGCAAGGGGATCAGTACCGCATTGCAGACTTTTCCATCGTCCAGGAGACGGGGATCTGTGCAGAGGAGACAGCTGGTGGGAGGATGATTGGTGCCGGCGATATAGTGACTGATGCCTCTCTCTGGGTAACCTGTGTTGAGAGGGCGGAGACCGCGATCGCAGTGCCAGCAATCTAGGGTGTCCTGCAGAAGATAGAGACCTGGAGCGTGGAGACAGAAAGTGTTGTCCCAGCTCCGGAGACTGGCAGCGTTCGCTTGGCCTTTGCGGGGTTTTTATGGCTGGCTTGCCCTTGTAGAGAGTCCTTGCCGTGTCCTTTGATGCACACAGTGCCTGTAGAGCTGATAAAGGCCTTTGCTCTCTAGGCTCCAGGAGAGCCTGGGAAGGCATCGGCCCCGCCATGAGTTTGAGTCCCCTACCACTCCTGGGAGTCAGTGGCAGATCCCTTGGGGGGCTAGGGTGCCCCAACAGGGAGTCATCCCCACATGGCTCTGGGATGGGCTGGCGGCCCAAACTGGGTCCTTTGCCCGATGCCCCTTGGCCATTCTTGCTTGATGATGAGGAGCTGCATTTCTTCGACTTCTTCTTAGGCACTAGCAATGGGGAGTGGTGCCAGGCAAAGCCCAGTGCCGGGTGTGTATGGCACACCAAGGCTGGAGTGCTAGGAGTAGAGTCCAGCCAGGAAGGCTCAGAAGCCAGGCGGAGAGGCTATCATATGAGGAGGGCCCTCAAATGGATGTCTCACTCTTTCTGAGTTCTGGGATGAAAGTTCTTACAGATGCGACACTTGTCCTTCACATATGATTTCCTCAAGCACTTCGGACAGCTGCTATGGAGGTCACTAACAGGCATACACCTGTTGCAGACAGAGCAGGGCTTAAAACCCAGAGACCGGGGCATGCCCTGCCTGGAGCAAAGTCCCCACTGGGACTCTCTCTCTCGCTAACTATACTACTTAACAACTACTTATTAACTAACTACTGTAAACAAACTATTTACAAGGCTCTAAGGCTTGAAGTCCAAGGAGAAAGAACCGCTAACCCTTGCTAGGCAAGGGAAAGGCGCTCTGACTAGCCACTACAGCCGGTAAGAAGGAACTGACAGGGCATAGGGCCATGGCACCTAATATACCGACACATGAACACGGTGCCACAGCCAAACCCCTATGGATACCACTAAGGCAAAAATCTCTGACAACTGCACGTGTGGGCACACACACACCTAGAATGGAATTGACATGAGCAAGTATTTGAAAAAGAACAGTACAAATTAATGTAAAAAGCTTACAGCATTTGCAGAAAATACCATCCTGACAACACTATCACACCACAAATGTGTGTCAGAGCTGTAACTTCCTATTAATAAACAAATAACTATTATTTTTGTATAGAATAAAGCCTACGGGGGGGAGGGATAGCTCAGTGGTTTGAGCATTGGCCTGCTAAACCCAGGGTTGTGAGTTCAATCCTTGAGGGGGCCATTTGGGGATTGGTCCTGCTTTGAGCAGGGGGTTGGACTAGATGATCTCCTGAGGTCCCTTCCACCCCTAATAATCTATGATTCTACTGAAACTTTTGCCCACTGAAACATTTCATCCATCATTAGCTGTGTCAAAATTATTCAAAACAAAACATTAAAAGGGATCTAACTCCTGGACCTATTATATCTACCTGATTCTTCTTGTTCATCAATGTCTTGAGGGTCAGAACCACTTCTATTACGATATTCCTTATAACTTTTTGTCTTACGAGTTGCCATCTCATCATCAGTAGCATCTCCACTTTCACCCTGGAAACAGTGAACATTGTCATAATAATCTTTAAAATGTTATTTGTTTTATCCTATATTATTTTTGTGAATGACAAAACTGGACATGAATCAGCTATTCTACATTAAACACTAAAGAAGACTGCTGTAAATGCTGATAGTTGCCACCACCACTCTAGATAGAAAAGAGGTAATTTAAACCTCATGAAAGTTACACAAAGGAGTGTGGAAACTTTGGCTGTCACCTCAGTGTGACATCACACAGAACGAGACAATAGCCTTGTTTTTCTGGAGTGCTCTGGTTGGCTTTGTGCTATTTCATTGGCATAAAACAGTCCTAGAGCAGGTGCATCTGGCCCCTTGAGGAATCCCCGACTAAAGGAATCTTTGGGTTGCGTAGAGCCGTCATACCAGTACGTACATGACCCCTCTCTTGGCCACTTGTGAAAAGGATGTATGCCCAGGAAAAAGAACATGTGGCCTGGGCAACTCCTGTGCTCAGCTGATCTCCAATTACTGGAATAGCTCAGAGGGAGGTACCATATAAAGGTCTCAATCAGTCTGCACCCCATTGTTCTACATGCTGTCCCCCAAAATCCTGGGCCTCCCTTGGTGTGAGGAAAAATAAGCCACTCCTAAATAAATAATAAGCCAGAGAACTGCCATTGCAATTAACATAGTTTCAAAGTTATAACAACTGTATTATTATACACTGATCTTTTCTCTGGTTCAGAATACAAAAACTGTATTATAAATAGCTTAAATTGGCTAGATCACAGGATTAGTACATTAATAACAAAATAGTCTACCCTCATGAGTACTTTCTTCTTTTTCTTGGCTGTGCTTATTCCCAGAGTGTTGTTTCTCTGCACACTGGGTTTCTCAGTGCTTCTGGTCAGGGCCCCTGTGCTCGTGTTCCTTGCACTCCAGCGTCTGCCTCCAAACAGTTCAACAGCCTGAGCCAAAGTTGGGCCTTCAAACCTGCCATCCTCCTACAAAAATTCTCATCATTACAAAAAAAGGACTAGGTACAGTACTGCAGAAAGACTCAAACATTTTCTGAAATAGTAGTGAAGATACCCACTATAAATCAGTGAAAGACTGAACATCAAAAGCAAGGCAAGTTTTACTTATAGGTAAAGTATTGCTGTTTGTTTTGTTGTTATTATTGGCAAAATGTTTTGCTTTTTGTTTTGTGTTTTTATCCCACCTTTCTCTGCTCAAGATTTGAGCTCCTGTGTAGTTCTGGGTATTGCTTCCTGTTTGATCAAATACTAACTTCAAAGGCCCAATTAGCATACCAGTTTCACTTTTTATTTTATGATATATTAAGATCTGCTTATTACAAAAGAACTGTTTAATACTTGATTTTAGTGTATCAAATAGCCTTTGAATAAATGCAATATCAAAGGCCAGATTCACTAGTTTCACGCTTGTATCAATCTGCTGACTTCAGTGGAGTTATGCTGATGTCAAATTAATGTAATGGTGGAGAATCAGGTCTTGTATCTTCAACCTTAGCCTGCCTAAAACAGATATGAATATGTATATTGTTGGTATCTTGGAAACTTTCACTTATTTATACACTAGATGATTACAGTGTACCTTACCTGATAAAGGCAGACATACTGTTTCCGTAGCCACTGCAATCTCTGATCAGGGAACTTCCTCATTTTTCTTACAGCTTTTGTTAATTCTAGCAATCCATCATACAGCATTTTGGCAGTATATTTTGGAGCCACAAAGTGCAGCAACTTGTTATCAGTAGTTTGAAGTCCATATAGTAGTGTTACTCCATTCTCTTCAAGGGACATACTACACAGTTTATTTTGAACACACACAGTGTGCATATCAATGCCAGGGTGCCCCATGTACACAGCCTTTGCTGAAAACAAATCCAAGAAACCTTCCACCAGTCCATTCAATCCAGTACTGCCAAGAAACTGAAATTTACCAAGCTCAGCAGTGCTACCTAGCGCACCCAGTTTTACTTTAGTATTTGCAGGGCAAGCTGTGGTGGGTTTTATCCATGTCAAAGTACTATTGTCAGGTTGAAGCTGAAGAAAACAGCGTGCTGAGAGATGCATCTCCTGGTCATAATGTATGACAGTTGCCCCTTGTAGCATGAACTGATGGACATCAGCTCTGATTGATAACACATACCAGGGAATGAGTTCTATTCCATGACTGTATGCTTTTTGCTGCTCTTCAGTTGTATTTGTGTCCCACTCTTTTGACTGCTCAGATATGTCACTTTCTGAATCTGAGAGATCTCCAATTATAAACCTGTATGTGAAGTAGGATACAACAGTTATCCAGTATTTGTATATATACTGTATACATAGTGGAACATCTGATATACATTTACTCTATGCATGTTTTCATTTACTCTATGCATGTTTAGCTACAATACTATCTTTAAAACCTGTTCTACTATAGTTTAAATTCAGCAGAAGATTAACATCATACTGTTTAGAGGTACAAGGACATCTATGCTTAAAGACTTTGACAATATTGCATTATATAGTATATAGATTGTACCTATATACTATTGTAATTTTGGACAAACTAATTAATCAACAGATTGATTAGGATTGGTATCACTGTATTAGAGACAGAGAAAAAATGTATGATGACCATTTTTTCAGGTTTCCCCCCCAAACATCACATGTACAAAAATATAAATGCACATTGAAAAAGTTATTAATTATGAACAACTTTCACAGGGGATCTAAAACCAAAGTGATTTCAGTTTCTAAATCCAATCCATACAATAGCTTTGGCTGCAATATGTCCAAATCTCATTTGCGGACATTGGCAGCACAGCCTAGTGGATTGAGGGCTAATTCCTGCGTTATATTTCTACTCTTCAGAGATTCACTCTGTGGCCTTGAGCAAGTTACTTACTCTCTCTGTCTTAGGCTATATCTACATTTAGGAGCTACAGGTGTGATTCCCAGCTCACTCAGAAATACTGACACTAGCTCCCATCAAGCTAGCACACTGAAAATAGTAGTGTAGCTGGGGTAGCACAGGTGGAGGGCAAGCCATTCCAAGTACCATAGGGTTCAGGAGGGTTTGGACTCAGCACGGCTAGCCCATGCCACTACTCGCCGCTACATGTGCCACCCTGGCTACATCACTATTTTTAGTGTGCTAACTCAAAGAGAGCTAGCATGAGTATGCATACATGAGGTGGGAATCACACCCCTTGCTCATAGCATAGACATACCTTCAATGTTATCATCTATAAAATAGTGACGACAACAACACATACCTTGCTCAGAAGAGTGTTGTGAGAATTAATTAGTGAATATTTCTATTTTGAACATGTAAAATGTTATATCAGTAACATATCAATCACAATGTTTGTAGCTTCCAATCAAAATATATTGAATACCTTTACTGTTCTTAGAAACAGCTGCTATGAAGCAGAAAAACTATATTCGTTAATTTAGATTTATGAGAACAGAATTCATTTATCCAAAATCTCCTCCCTACAGGAGCTTCTTCTACCAAATTAAAACATACATGTACTGCTGTACCGAATGTAAAAAGAACAATCATACGCCAGATCCTCAGCTAGTATACATTGCTGTTGACTTCAATGCATCTCACCACATATCTAAACATTAAAGTATTTGTTATGACCAAACAAGAATAACTTTTTCAAACTGAAAAAAGCAGCCAACCCTACACATATCCTAGAAAATATTTACAGCATTTAACAACAGAGAGGACTTGCAAAGAGCGGCCCAGGATAGACAGGAATGGCAGAGCCTTGCTCATGCCCTAAGCAACATCTTACAGCACAAGAAGGATTCAGATTTAAATTCAGATTTATATGAAGCAACCACACAAAAATGCAAAATTAATTTCTGGCAGTAGCTAGCACAAGCAATATAGCTTAGGAAGTGCTGAGAACAAACTTACAGAACTCGGTTTGACTCAGAGGCTTTCTTTGCATGTGTTGTACTGAGATGCATTAGGAATGAAGGAAACAGATAAAAGGAAATGTTAGAACAGAATGTAGTTTTAGGAAGGAAATAGCAAGGGATGCACTATATAAAAAAATCCTGTGGATTTTCATGCTTATTCTAAAGAGAAATTACTGTGCTTTAAAAGTGTTGATTCATACATATACAATATGGCTTGTGTCTCCAAAGTGCGATCAATCATTAAAAGGATTATGTGGCAAAATTTAGAACTTCTGCGTAAATTAGTTGATTAACAAACCTTGAAAAAGTACATATACTATAGCCAAGCTTCTGTGAGTCAGTTCTTTTCCATCTACAATCAAAATTTCTAACGAATTTCTAAGATTTCTAATGAATCAAAATAAAATTCCAGTTCTTCCTTTGGAGTGGATAGGTGAATGTGACTCTCACAGACATATCACTTTCAAGGACATCAAATTACAAGTAGATTATGTAATTTCCTCTTCTCCAATGACACCCATCTTTTATAGATTCCCACTCTTATATGCTGTTGTGTATGAAAACATTAAACCACAGGAAAATTAGGAGGAGCTTCTATCTCAATTTACTCAGGTATACCTTGATTTTGACAATATTTAAATGTCACAAGTTTGAAATAATTTGAAATATATAAGCATTTTAAATTAGAAAAATAACCCTATCCTCTCTGTCATAGGAGTGAGATATGAAGGAGATGACAAGTAATTGTACTTGCTTTGGCATTTTTCTGTCTTTCTACCCAACTTGCTTTATCCCTGAAAAGAGGAAGCCCTAATAAAAATGAATCATTGACATATACTTGGCATGTCAGGAAATTCCAGGTGAATAGGCAAGTCACTGATCACAGAGTGCTAAACATCCTATCAACTAGTAAGAGTAGGAAAATTGATAAACATATTCCCTTACTTTGTTAGATGCCCCTTATATTCTTTAGATCAAGCTAAATTATCTATTTTTGTGGACTCATGGCCTCAGTTCTGTATTTAATTCAGGAAAAATCAATTAATGGAAGATCTTCATTTTCATTTTGAATTATAACACTGAAGCAAATTATGTGATATTTCCCCCAAACATAAAAATATTACAGGTTTCAGAGTGGTAGCTGTGTTAGTCTGTATCAGAAAAAACAATAAGGACTCCTTGTGGCACCTTAGAGACTAACAAGTTTATTTGGGCATAAGATTTCGTGGGCTAAAACCCACTTCATCAGATGCATGGAGTGAAAAATACAGTAAGCAGAATATATACAATAGCACATGAAATGATGGGAGTTGCCTTATCAAGTGGAGGGTCAGTGCTAACAAGCCAATTCAATTAAGGTGGAAGTGGCCTATTCTCAACAGTTGACAAGAAGGAGTGAGTATCAGTAGAGGGAAAATTACCCATGGGTCACTACAAAAAGTAATTTTCCCTCTGATGACACTCACACCTTCTTGACAACTGTTGAGAATAAGCCACTTCCACCTTAATTGAATTGGCTCGTTAGCACTACAAAAGTAATTTTCCCTCCCTTGGTATTCACTCGTTCTTGTCAACTGTTGAGAAAAGTCCACTTCCACCTTAATCAAATTGGCTCATTAGCACTGACCCCCCCCCACTTAGTAAGGCAACTCCCATCGTTTCATGTGCTATAGTATATATCCTGCTAACTGTATTTTTCACTCCATGCATCTGATGAAGTGGGTTTTAGCCCACGAAAGCTTATGCCCAAATAAATTTGTTAGTCTATAAGGTGCCACAAGGACTCCAAAATATTAGAGTTTCATATATCACCCTTACAAAAATCAAGATTTCTACTACTAAACAGTCTTTAGTTTAAATAAATAACTATAATTAAAATACTTTTTAACTTTACTAAGTAACCAAATATTAACATATACAGAAGAGCATAAGTTAATGACCTCACATACTACATGCAAAATACTACTCCCATCTCACTGGAAAAGCTGTCATCAGTGCACAATATTTTAAAACAAATCTGCTTTTCCAGCCTCTACACGAAAAAAGAGCAACATGGCATTGCCTCATTTTCCTCTGCTGCAAGCTCCTGTCTCTCCCAGAGTTCTCAGTGTGCACAAGAAGGAGAAAACAGGACAGTGGGAAGGGAAAGGAGACTTCAAGCTCTGACTGCTGTCGGCCAGGAGGGCCTGGCTCCAGAGGGATGAAGTCTTTAGGGAAGCAGACGGGACAGACTGGTGCTACTCAAAGAAGGATGAATTCATTTAATTTCATATATGTATATAGATATAGAACATATGCTCCAAGGCAATGATTAAACATTTACAGGAGAAGTTCCTTTCCCATATATTGTTTTAACATTACTAAAAGCACTTTACTTTGCTTCAATAAGTGAAATGTTGTTTCTGTGAAAAGTTTCTTTTAAATCTGAGCTGTGAATTAAATACTAGTTTTAAAATGTTAGATGTTAGTTAAGAAAAATAATTTCGGGAAGGAAGCGTGTAAGTTGTAAGAAATTCTAAAGACTATGGGTTTTCTACAGCACTCTTCCGCAATCAAGGGATGACGTAAATGGACAGTGAAGTAGGACAGCCTTTCTTGGCATCAGCTGCTGCTTCACTGCTCAGAAGGAACTAAGGCCAGATGTTAATAATTCTATTAGAAAACATTATTTCAGGAAACAAAGATTATTTCTTTAAAATGAAATTTACAATTGCATGTAAATGAAATAAACACAGGAAGCTGGTAGTTCCTTCTCAGATGCTCACTTACTGGACTTTATATATAGGTGGCTCAACCAGTCTGGATACCTCTAAACATGTGGGTATTTTCCTATCTGTCATGTGGATCAGACTACTTTATCTAATACCCCTACAGAGGTAGCGAGCATGCTTCCTGTTAACTATCTGCTACTGTGATATTTTAAATTTATTAGATTCGACTAAAGCTCTTTGTAAAAACAAAAGTTCCTCTCTTTAAAACAGAACTACACTTGTCCTTGGGAAAGACTGTGATGGACATAGAACCATCATCTCACCCAACTGCATTTTTCTCCTGTTTCTATGCTGAATAGCTGTGGTTAGTTAGAAATGCACTGTGGGACACTGATCTCAAATTAGAAGCTAGATATATAAAACCAATTTCATTCCCCTTACATTTTTTTTCTCTTTAAATTCAATAAGAAAGACAACTAGAAAAACAAAGCAACACTTTGGAAGATGAAATGATTTAGCAGGCTTTGGACTTATCACTATTCCCATGTGACCAATACTGTACTGTATACTGGTATGATACTGATCTACTACTGGACCTCTCGCTGTACAAGTGGGAACTGGGAATCTGAGGTTGCTCAACTCCAAGCTTTTTCACGTGTCATAATTAACGAAACACCTATGCTAAATAGCTGGACTGATCCAGTGTGAAAATTCGAAGTATTTATAGCTTTCAAAGATACTTCCTGAGATAATTATGACTCTCAAATGAACATATCCTTAAAAAGTAGCAGACTTACAAACAATAATAAATAACCTTTATATTAACTAGGGCAGAATGCTGTTCTAACCCACAGGATATAATGTTCTGAGCTTTGATAACAGAGATGCCATGGTGCTATTCCTGGCACAACTGATCAAAATCACAATGTAACTATGGGTTTCTAAAGCTCTCTAGGCAAGATGAAAGGGATTTGCCTGGAAGTAATTATATCACAAAAGAAGATAAAACTATTGAGAGATTCCAAGCATATGAACATCCTGATATCAAGCATAACTCTGGGAAAACAGCTGAAATTGGAAGGGGCAAAATTCAAGGATACTTATATTAAAGTTTCATGTTGTTACCATAACTGAGACTCAGACAACAGTAAATTAAACATGAAAAATCTTGAAACGCACAGAAAAATAGCACAGTAACCTATACAATGTAAAACCTACTGGTATCGGTTTCTATCCTTCAAAGAGTTTTTTCTTGAATTGCCTCCTTCACTAAAATTGTCTTCAACTTCTTCAGATTCCAAACTGCGGTTACAACTCCGAATGGTTTGAAAGATACTGTTTGCTGTTGATTCTTTTTCTGTATTATTTAAACCATCTTGGCCTACTCGTTGCAAGAAATTATCTTGCCCACTGTAATCTGAAACAAACTAAAAAAGCCCAAATGGTTAATTCAATGAACAGTTAGAATAGTGCATAGTTAAGTAAACTGACAGAAATAGAGGTTAACTTGCGATTTTCAAAGGGGCCTTAGCGTGTGAGGCACAGATCAACCATTGACTTTCAGTGGGAGTTGGACACCTAATTCTGGTCTATTACTAGGACTTCTAGGCATTACAATAATATAAACAAACAAATAAATAAATAAATATTAATTTCTTTAGACTCTGAAAATCTCAGCTTCAATCTCTACACTTGAGGGATTATTTGAAAGGGAAAAAAATGGAAAGAACAGTTATTTACCTTATAATGACTGTGATTTTTCAAGATGTTGTAGTCAGCGTTGATCCCACTATAGATATGGCTGTACCACACGAGTGTGAGATTGGATTTTTTTTTATAGCAATGTCTATTAGGGCCATGCATGTGCCCTGTGCCTTCTTGTGCTCCCATGGAAGAGGATAAAGGGTCCAAGAACTGACCCTCCCTCAGTTCCCTTGCAATTTTAAGTTTGTGTTAGATGAAGACTCAAATTGTGGATGGAGCAAAGGGCAGGTCATGGGATCTACACTAACATCATCTCGAGGATTCACTTTTACTGTAGGGTAACTTTTTTCTTCTTTGGGTATGTGTAAGCCACCACTGTAGGTGACTGTCAAGTAGTAGCCTCTTCAGGATGGTGGACATGAGGAGAATCAGCTGCAACTGTTGAAGACAAATGGGAGCTCTCCCAAAAGTCCAGTGCATAATGCTTGACAAATGTGAGCAGGTTGCTCCACATAGCAGCCTGGCAGATTTCAGGTACTGGCACATTGCAGAACCATGCTGAGGATGCCACTTGAGCTCTGGTAGAATGGTCCCTAAACTGTCAGTGGGAGAGGATCATCAGCCACCTGGTTGCACAGCGTGATACATTTTGAAATTTTAGGGATGAAATGGTTTGCCCTTTAGAGTGGCCAGCTATAGCCTCATATAATCGTGGGGACAATCTGAAAGATTTGATCCTGTCAATATAATTTCAAAGAACCCTGGATAAACCAAGGTATGGAGTTTCTTCTCCTCTTGCCTGGAATGTGGCTATGGGAAGAACACGTTAGTTCACTGATTGATTCAAATGCATTTCTAAAACCACCTTGGGAAGAAGTTTTGCATAACGTCTCAGGACCACTTTGTCTCTATGAAACCAGGTAGACAGAGGTTCTGCTATGAGCTGATGGATCTCACTGACTCTTCTAGTTGAAGTGATGGCAACCAGGAATACTGTTTTTGAGAGCATGTTGGATAGATGTTGGAAAGGGACTCAAAGAGGGACTGTATAAGCCTGTGAAGGACAACACTGAAGTCCCATTCAGGGTCTCTAACCAATGAGTGAGCATGTATAAGGCACTTAAGGAATCTGGATACCAACAGATGAGAGAAGATTGAAAGAGACTGAATTGGTGGATGATATGCTGAAATTGCCACCAGATGGATCTTAATTGAACTAAAATCCCAGAATGTTTTAATTGCAGCAAGTAGACCAGAATCTTCAGTATTGGGACCTACATTGGGTCCAGGCCACGTTGGGCTGCCCACATCAAGAACCTTTTCCATTTAGAAGAGTAAGTTTTCCTTATGGATAGTTTCCTGCCTGATGCCAGGATCTCCCGATTATGCAAGGAGCAGTGCTTTTCCATGATGTTCAGCCAGCCAATATCCAAGCCTTCAGCATCAGCAACTTTGGGTTCAGATGGAGTACTTGACATATATCTTGTACAATAGATGTGGGTGGTCTGGAAGTCAGGTTGGTGTTGCAGAAAGGCTGCCAACAAGAACTATTTTGGGAGTAAACTACCAAGATGAATCATATCCAATTTTGTCTAACTTTGGCAATTGCTAGGATTGGTGGGAAGATGTAAAAAAGGGCCGCAGTTCCACTGTTGGAGGAAAGTGTCCAGTAAAGGTGGAGAAGAGATATCTGAAAGTCAGCTCTGGAGTGTTTTTGGCATGGTTCTCGATCATCTCATCAAACCTGCTGCCTCGGGGGGGGGGGGGGGGAGAGAAAGAGAGAGATTTGTAACACAGAAGGGGGAGGAGGGGTGCCTCCATGAATAGTGGGGTCACTTTCTGGATGAATACTCAGGCTGGCAGCTATGACAGAAAGATGACAGTCTCAGTTTCTGAAATAGCTGGTACTGGAAGGGTTTGCAGTATGGTACTGAGTTATAAATGTCCAAAAAGCTGAGTGTTGGTCTGGAATCCTTGAGACAGTGCAGTGCCTCTTCCATTCATGGGCTATTTAAATGCATATCTTCAAAGGGTAAGTCCTCAGTTGTAGCCTGGACTTCCCTTTATACTCCAGATGCCTGAACCCAGGAGACTTGGTGCCTTATGACTGCTGTGGAGATAAATTAAGCAGCTATATTGGATTCATCCACTGTCACTTGTAGTGCTGTCTTGGCTATCATCTGCCCCTTCTTGATCATGTCTCAGTTTTTCCCTATATACCTGTGGGAGCTGAGACAGGAAGGAAGCCACCCTCTCCCATATCAGAAAGTTGTATTTTGCGAACAGCACCCTATTGGTTGTAATGCAGAATTGGAGAGATGCTTTCCTTCCACAAATGTCCTGTTGGTGGATCTACTCCTCTCCTGAACTGCAGTGACAATGAGCAACCTCAGCGTCAGATGGACATAAAAGTAATCAAAACTTCTGGGTGGGACTTGGTAGTGTTTTTCCAGCTGCTTCCAAGACAGAAGGGAGTGAGGCAGAGATGTGCCCCAAACCCTTCACTGGGTCTAAAATGCCCTCATTGACTGGGTGGGCAATTCTTGTGAGCATGGAGGTGCTGAGGTTGTCAAATAACTTATGATTGTCTTCCCGGAACACCATCATTTCCATGTCCAATGTGTCAGCTATCCTTGGCAGCAACACATCCAGGAAAGACTGGAAGTCACTGACCACCAGTGTTGGGGCTATGATGGCTGATTCATCCAGGGCTGAGGAGAATTCTTTAGGTAGGAAGGGCAGCTGGAGTGTCTCTCTTATTAACTCCACCATGTCTTTGGAAGGTCCATGCAGTACTGACGAGGGTGCTGAAGCAAGCATTGCTGATGGTGACCGAGATCATCTCCTCTTTTCTGAGCCCTGGGAAGAGGCCCTGCTACGGGACCTGTGGGTTGGTAGGGCCTCAATAAAGCCGGTACAGCAAGTTGTACTGCTCCTGGCTAAACTGTGGGTGTCCCATCCATTCCCAGTCCTGCACTGGGGCTCTGTACCACATACCTTCAGAGTACCCTTGCAGGTACTGTCCTTTCCTCTTGGGCAACGGTTCCTTGCCTGAGGTCAGGGAGAAGGAATGGCCTGGTTCCAATATCAGTATTGGTGTCTAGGCTTGTTTTGGCACCAAGAGGAGTCACGAGGGGGGCTTTTTGAAGGAATGTCTTGATACCAAGAAGGGTTCTGGTTCCAGGATCAGTACTGGAGCAGTTCGCTGTATCAGTGTCAGTACCAGTGCAACCATCTCGTCTCTTGGTCTCACTGGTGCCATGACACTATGTCTTATCGATGCTGAGGATTTCAAGGGCTTCTCTCTAGTCCTTGTTTCTCTCTGCAGAAACCGACTTTGATACCAGTTGATTGCTGTGTTTGTGGTTGGTGGTGGAGTGCCTCTCCATCTCAGAAGGCAGTGCCAGGTCTCTCTGTCCTGAAGACGATGTCAATGCAGTCAGTGGTAAAGTTGCTGTTGGTGATGTCAGCACTGGTGACAATGGTATTGGCACTCTTTTTTTGGCTTCTTTTCCCTACTGGAGCCAGAGATGTGGTGCCTGATATAGACAGGGTGATCAATGAACACAATCTCCTTGGATCTGGTGCTCCTGAATCTGAAGCTATCTTCACGTATAGGTCCAAGAGGGGCAGTTAAGACCATACATAAGAACATAAGAATGGCCGTAATAGGTCAGACCAAAGGTCCATCTAGCCCAGTATCCTGTCTACCAACAGTAGCCAATGCCAGGTGCCCCAGAGGGAGTGAACCCAACAGGCAATGATCAAGTGATCTCTCTCCTGCCATCCATCTCCACCCTATGACAAACAGAGGCTAGGGACTTAACCTCCATGAATGCATTCAGTTCTCTTTTAAATGCTGTTATAGTCCTAGCCTTCACAACCTTCTCAGGCAAGGAGTTCCACAAGTTGATTGTGAGCTGTGTGAAGAAGAACTTCCTTTTATTTGTTTTAAAACTGCTGCCCATTAATTTCATTTGGTGGCCCCTTATGTTTGAGCCTCATGTCTTGGGATTTCCAGGTGTGGGTTGAAAAGGAGTGGCAGATGGAACATTTGTTGGTGATGTAACCTTCACCAAGGCAGAACAGACTGGAAGTTGAGGCTAGACAAATTTAGACTGGAAATGAGGCATATAATTTTTAACAGTGAGGGTAATTAACCACTGGAACAATCTATCAAAGGTTAGGGTAGAGTCTCTATCACTGGCAATTATAAAATTATATTTAGATTTTTAAAAAAATCTGTTCTATTTCAAATGGAATTATTTTGATAAAGTTCTATAGCCTGTGTTATACAGGAGGTCAAACTAGATGATCACAATGGTCCCTTCTGGCCTTGGAACCTATCAATTTGCTATGTTCATCTATGAGATGCATGAAACCATAACAGGAAGGACACACATTAAACGTAGTGGGTTTTGAGCCTGCCATAGCTAGAGATTAGCACAAAGCACCTCACTCTGCTGTACGGGGGGGGGGGGGTCTCCCCCATGTCTGTCCTAATTGCTTGCTCTCTTTCTTTTTTTCATGAATACCCAACAAAAAAGTATAAGATGAAGGATCTAATTAAAAGGAGAAGTGCAGAAGGGTTTCTTCACTGGAAAAGGGTTCTGAAACCAGAAGCAAGTCAGACAAATTCCAGATCTGTCTCACTGCCACAGACATTAAGAAGGAATTGAGAGAAGGTCAGGGCCTCTCCACCCTTTATGTCTTTGCACGAGAGCACGAAGTAGCACAGGGCTGCATCCACGGCCCTGCCGGATGTTGCTATTCAAAAGATTCCAGGCTCGCATGCCTGAGCACCTACCTCAGGATCCACACTGACACATACTCGAAGAATTGCTTCTTTTCATATATTAAGGGTCTGAAACACTGAAGTTCTGAACTCTTATTTACCTCTATTACTATTGATTTAAGTGGAAGTTAAGAGCACTGTCCTTCAAAGGAAGTGCTTAGCATCTTACAGAATGAGGTTCTTTGGCATAAACATTCATTGTTCATTGCAATTGTAGTTGCAATGTATTTGTCATTCCGATATGTAAACAAACCACTTTAAATTAATTTTTAAAAAATGAATATGAGTTGTTATTGCATAACTGGATTGAGATTTGATACCATGGATTACCCTTTGGTTTAGAGAAAGCCACAACAAGTTTAATCAACTGCACTGAACAGAGGGGGTTCGATCAATTGTCATCTTCAATAACTGTCAAATAATAATTTCACTATCATCTACAATTTGGTAGGGAGCCATTTTCGCTGTATACAGGATATGGGCATGTAACCATTTAGAACATCAATGCTATCTCATAATAATTTACCTCTAATGTTTCATCCTGGGAATTATACTGCGGGCAAAGTCTGATGAGGCTTGCTGCTCCATCTAGAACTTCACAAAGCTCCTTTAAAAATACACCACAGAAAGGAACTACTTTACAGCCTGGAATATTCAGAGCACGATTTACCACTTTCCGATATTCAGAGGACGATTCATGTTGTGCCATAGCATCCTTCAGACTTCGCATGGTTTCAATATCAGATTGATCCATGAACTGCCACATTTTTAAAACTTTTCTAGACCTATTGCAAATAGACAACAAAACATTTGTAAGAAAACATAGTTTACATTAAAGTTCAGCCCCAGAAGTTGATCTCTTCTATTAAAAAAAATTAGTCTTACTTTCATTAGAATTATTCAGAAACAGGGGTCAGCACCACCATGTTGCGCGACGAACACTTGATACAATTATTGGACTTAGTGACAGACATTGGTGGGGGGCAAGAGGGGGCTCCAGGCTGAGGAAGAGGGTTGGGGTGTGGGAAGTGGTATGGGCTTTGGGCTGGGGATGTGGGTTCCAGGGTGGGGCCAGAAATGAGGGGCTCAGGGTGCCAGAGGGGGCTCTGGGCTGGAGGAGGGGTTGGGTGTAGGGGGTGGTGTGAGGGCTCCAGCTGGGGGTGCAGGCTCCGGACTAGCTCTGGGGATGAGGTGTTTGGGGTGTAGGAGGGTGCTCCTGGCTGGGACCAAGGTGTTCAAAGGGCAGGAGGGGGAATCAGGGCTGGGCCAGGGGAGTGGGGCAGGCTCCGTGCAGCGCTTACCTCAAACAGCTCCCAGAAGCAGCGGTATGTCCCCCTTCCGGCTCCTATGTGGCTCTGCATGCTGCCCTGTCTGCAGGTGCTGCCCACGCAGTTCCTATTGGCCAGTGGGCTGGGAGCCGCAGAGTCAGCGCTGGGGGGGACAGAGGCAGCATGCAGAGCCGCCTGGCCGCGCCTCCGCAGCAACAGCAAAGATGGGGAGCTGCTTGCAGGGAGGCTCACCTCAGGTGGCTCACCACCCCACCGCAAGCAGCTCCCCATCCCTGCTGTTGCTGGTGGAGGCGCGTGCAGCCAGGCAGCTCTGCAGGCACACTGCCTCAGTCTGCAGGCACCGCCCCCCGCAGCTCCCATTGACTGTGGTTTCCGACCAATAGGCTGGGAGCCATGGAGTCAGCACTTGGGTAGAGGGAACAGAGGCAGTGTGCCTGCAGAGCCACCAGGTGTCTGGCCACACCTATGCCAGCAACAACAGGGACAAGGAATTGCTTGCGGAGAGCTACCTGAGGTGAGCGCTCCCACGGACCTCAACATTTTTACCACAGACACTTGTGTCCATGTATGGACACGCTGCCGACCCCTGTAAGTTAATGAGACAAATTCAGTTGGGTATTCCTAGAAAAGCTCAGGCTAACAGAGCAATTTTTTCCTTTTGAATAATTGAACACCAAAATGAACATGCAAAGCTGAGTAATGAGATCTAGATATTGTTGGAGTTACAGCTGGGATTTTCAACAGAAAATAAGAGAGTTAGGCACAACAGCTTGGGAAGGAAAAGAGGAATCTTTTACATTTATCTTGTTTCACTGCCTTAAAAATAAAGAGTAGTGGGAGAAAATCAGAGATAGTGAAAGGAACAATGTCATGATAAACCTATCTGTACATAACATTTCCTATGCTGTATTATTAGTAATCCTTTAGATAAGCAAGAGTGATGTAATTTTCAAAACTGATTTTACATAATGAATGTTGATTATTACATTTTTTGCATTTCCCTTAGATTGGACAATGAAAATAAACTATAAAATAAACAATTTCACTTTTGTTTCTAGTTAGTTTCACTTTCTAGCTCTCATGCACTAGCATGTTGCGGCAATGTTTGTGTTGTAGATGCTCAAAGGAATGTTTATATCCAAACAAAAAATGGTTTTAGGACTGCACGAGAGAATACATTAACACTGCTAGAAATTTCCTCATTCCCAGCGGAGCATGTTTGGGCAGATCCCTGGCAATTCCAACCCTCCGCACCTTGCACACCAGCAGTGCTACAGGACAGCTAATACAAGATATCTCACCCCCCACTATCTCCTTGTCCACTGCATAAAGCTCTGGCCGTACCCTTCCTTTCCTCCCCTTCCCTCATGCAGTGCACTCACAAGAGGCATAATTAAACTCTTATTACAGTTTTGACTTCTCCTTGAATAGGCTGGCTTGTCGTAGAACAACAATTCACAGCATTCTCAGACTTACATGGCCTGGGAGGCCATGGATATGTTCTTCAGGACAAGGCCTCTAGTGTTTGTGAGTGCTTTGAATGTGTTTCATATATTAAAAATGTAAACTAACAGCGCAATGAGTGTGCTTATTAAACCACAAAAAGCTGCAGTAAAAACACATTAAAGGTTTGCTATGCAAACACAAAATACAAGGAAAGTCAGAGTTAAGAGGCTGAAACTTTAGACTTAACTCTTTCTACTACAAAATAATTCATTATATACTGTATGTAAGATCACCTACTGTTCTGAGAACCCAGCAGCAGTTAGTGTAGGTAAAATGAACTGACCTAAGGAAGGAGCTTTATTTGACATTTTTTTTGACCTATAATAATATTACTTTAACATTTATAGTTTCACTACCTTTGTTATTGAAACTCCAACCCTAAGACTATAGTAGCTGTAGTGGGTTACAGATAGTTAAAACAGAACTGCTTTTACACTCTTCTCTTCTCATTTAAATCATCTATTTGAAAAATGTATCTCCATGTTTTCAATTTAACATATTTAGCATGTACCAGGATAGATGATGATGTCTCCAGAGCAGTCTGAGAAATGTCTGTCTTTCACCATGTTTAATTTTTCCAGAATAATTATGAGAAATTCAAAAGATGAAATGATGTGACTTAGCAACAGAATACTGCTCAACAGAGTGATTGATTCAATGCCACACATTGTCCTTCAGAGGGGAGTTGTGCTTAATAGAAGCTGTAGATTAATCTCTATCTCTGAAACTTCCTTATGTAAAAATGAGTTGCAGTACCTAAGCCCTGCCAAGAATTCCATTACGGCATTGTAGTTTCCCATGTTCCAGCAGCATTTTGCCACATGTACTAAATATGAGAAGACTTCTCGTTTCTCCTCCATAGAACCGGCAGTAAGGATCAACCATGTAACCCAAGAGCTCACCTAATAAAACAAAATGTACAGTACAAGAAATCAGCCATGGCTATGTTATTTGGAACATTCAGACACATTTAATGCAATAGAATGAATATATATTAATCTTAAATTGTCTCTATCGGGGGGGAAATAAGATATTTCATCAAATTATATATATACACTCACACACAATAAAATCACACAAAAACATTCACCACATAGGTTATAAATACCGTATTATAATTTATATTATAAATACATATCACACACACATATATGCAAAGTATTTGAACTTCAAAATGCTTTTAAAAGTTATTTATTTTAAACCCAAAATGCTGAACAAAACAGACATTGTGTCGTAGACTAGGGCTAAGATTTTCAAAGCTGCCTAAAGGATTTGCAAGACCAATTCCCATTAAAATCAATGGGAACTGGCACCCAAATCTCCTACATGGCTTTGAAAATTTTAGACTTAGATAAGATAACCCATTTTATTCAACTTGGGCAACAGGTCAGAAGCGGCAGTTTATAAATTAGAGAATATTTTTTGATGGTATTTGTATATATTTTTTCTTGATGTGCAAATTTGTTCACTGCAATATACTCTAAATACGTTTAATAATTAGTGGCTATAGTTATTTGTTATATGAGAAATGAAGCAGAAAATACCACTTTCCAAATTTGACCTTATTGTCAAGTTCTTTTTGGTAATTTATCCCAGCCTCAGAAATCAACAAACTATATGATTCTGTTCAAATTTAAAATCTGATCAGGCATAGATATTTGCCACTCTGAAAATTTTCAGTTTACTTTCCCACAACATCCACAAAAAATAGATATATTTCACATGGAAACCTAATTTAAACCAACTGTTTCTTTTTACAGTATGATTCCCTAGAGGTTGATTTTTATCACTGTAGAAATACTTTTAATCATAAAATAATAAATGTGATCTGTTCACTGACACTGAGTTCCATTCTTCTTTTGGTCTTGAATGATTTATGTGTTTACAGCTATTACCAGAGTGATGAGAGCGTCACATAACAATTGAGACCACTAGCTTCCCCCAACTGAAGAAATCTGTATGTAATGTCCTACTGATATACTTAAAGACACAAACCAAACATGTGAAATTAACTGAAAATTCGTTGAATTGAAAACAATTTATGAAAACACATAGGGTTATATACATCACTACATTTTCCTGAGCCTATACAGACACAGTATTCTCTGTTCCTCATTCTGGGTCATGAGAACAGCAAATACAGTAAAAGCAAGAACTAAGAATAAGATTATTGTCTTGCTTTTCAATCTTTCTGATGCCCCATTTAATCAAGTGCAAGAAAGTCAAGTTCCACTGTTTTCTTAATGTTGAAATGTATTAACATACTATATTATTAATGAAAGACTGTGTAAGTAATATTATGGTTGATAGAAACCAGCAAAATTCAGGAAATGCAAAGTTATGGCTTTGCCCTAAATTGAACTGTGAAAGAACGAAAGAAAGAAAGCCAGCCAGCCAGCCAACTAGCTTTGTTATTGGCTTGTGTCACATTTTCAGCATTATTTAAATGTATTTTTACATTTAAGTTTCTTTCTTTAAATAAATTAATAAGGGGAAAGTAAGTCAATGAGGTGCAAAAAATGTTCCTATATATTGCCAGTGTTTTAAAACTGCTGGTGCATTAGTCCACAACAGAGATGTATGAACTCCAATGCATACTAGCATGTTGCGCGCTAACTAGTCCACGTGGACCCCTGCTGGCACACACTAAAAGTTCCCTGGTGCATGTTTATGGAGTCCCATTTCAAACAGTACTATATTAACACGCACTAGGGAACTTTTAGTGTGTGCCAGCAGGGTCCCACATGGGTACGTTAGTGCATGACACACTAGTGTGCACAAGAATCTATACCCCTCTGATGCAGGCTAATGCATGTTGTAAAGAAGCCATAATTTACTCAAGAGGCAGAAACAGTTCTATATTTCAAATAAATACACGCTCAAGTAAGTATATTTTCAAAAAGGGCTGTACACAGAGGGTGAAATGCTATGCTGTGCCTCCAAGAGGTGCAGCATAGAACTCACAGATGGAGAGAGGGTTGAGGCGGTTTTAAGCCACACCTGATTCTGGGCTGCTCCAGGAGCTGCATAATTTAGACAGCCCCTGAAGGCTGTCTAATTTACAACAGCCTTTTCATGCCTGCCTAAGGGGAGCAGCACAACCCAGAATCTCTCCAGTGCCAGGTGCTGCTACTCTGCTCTTGGAACACTTCCCGCCACAAGCCCCATCCCCAGCTTGCCTCTAACATCAGGTTTCTTCCACAATTCCTGTGCATGAGGAATTTTCTCTCTCAGATGGATCTGAAACTGTTAGCACCCAATTACACCACTGGTGTCCTTTTACCCAGAGTAATAAGGGGTGAGATTCTCACCTATTGCATGTATTTATAAAAATGCTACAAGATTAAGGCCTCAGTTTTCCTCTTCAGGGAAAAAAGAAAATAAAAATTTGAATTAATAAAAGTATGTGCATTTCTGTGTACTACATGAACAGCACAACTGCTGATATATACTGATGTTTGCTACTGGTTATCACTATTGTCTAGTATATTTCTGTACTGCAGATCTTATAGGTGTCTAGGCCCATAATCCAGACCTTTATGGACTTTACAGATTAGACTTATGTATGCACATAGGGCCTGATCCAAAGCTCACTGAAGTCAATGGAAAAGCTCCTATCGACTTCAGTGGGCTATGGATTAGGCCCATTTTTTTGGTCTAACATATGCCTCTTTCTAGCGGTTCAGTCCGAAATGAGTATCCTAGTTATTCTTTAACCAGACTGGAACAGTAATGAAGACATTTCATGAAATAAACAATGCTTGAGCAATACTGCAAACAGTATAGCTAACATTTGTTTGACCACAAAGCAGAATGTACAAAATTAATACTCCAATTTCATTTCCTGTTGCAATTACAAATTTTGTATAGTACCTAATATGTATTGCAAAATTATGTAATTAGAGTTACAACATTTCATGGTACATCCTGTAATAAGTAATTTAATAAAGTGTAAAGCATATGACCAGTTAGAATTTTGGCTGTGAGATGGCATCTGGATCGCCTCAGTTGCTAAATTGAAGTGCAACGTGTCTTTCATTTCACAGAGATACGTGCCACACTGTCCTTTCCATAATATGCCACAATATTTATTCAGATTATTTAAAAGCAATATCCATTAAATTATCTTCTTTTATTAACTGTTTAAAAACACAATGTAACAAACAAATAAGAATAGGAAAATCTGTCTCTGCTTATCTGAAAATGTCCTTCCTTTGAGTAATAAGGCACACAGATCTGTTAGAATGGATATTTCAGTTTGTTTACATCTTGGGGGCAGAACCAGAACTTGTTAGTCACTGGCAGCAGGGGAATGCCTCACTTCCTGAAGTTCCCTGCATCTGAGATAACTTCCACATGACCAGGATAATTCACATTTACTTTCGTAAATTACAGATTATGTTAAATATACTTTGAGAAAAAGCACAGCAATTTCTCCAACTGCAGAGCATAATACATTCTATCTAATGACAAAAAATCGAAATCCTTTAATATCAATGTCCATCTCTATTCTGAATGATCCATTTGTTTCCAAGGTGGCCTGGATCTGTGGACCTTATTACTTGAAAAAAGGAAATTTTCAGGTAAGCATGGACAAATTTTCCTATTCTTTGTACAAAGGACCACAAATCTGTTACAATGTGATTTTCATAGCAGTGTGATTCTAAGGTAGAAGCAGGATCATCTTTTAAATGTTGACTCCTCCATCTTCTCCTAGACAGTAAGGCACAGAGAAAACTTCTGCCAAAAGACAGGAAATGACAATGACTAAGGTAGGTGACCAATGTGCAGAATCTGGTGAACCTATGTACTGATGCCCACTTGGCTGTCTAGAAGATCTCAATACAGGATTATCAGCACTCCTAAAGACAGGACTTTGATGCTTAACTGAAGGAGGAATGTATCTTGAATTTACTTAGGAAATGAATGCTATGACAGTTGAGAGAACTTCCTGTCTGAATTAAAGGTACGATATTGGGTCTCATTAGAGGAAGTGCCTTAAAATAAAAATTCATCTGATTGGCGATAATAGCCATTAGGAGGCATACCCAATGCACAGCAAGTATAATGGTACCTCCTGCAGGTGTTCAATCTGGGGTAGTATTGTAAGGAGCAAAATCAGGTTCCAAGGTCATACTTGACCTTGTGAGATTGAAATAAAGTTTATGCCCTAAGGAGCATATAATGTTGGGATGTGTAGAAAAGTTTCTTTTCTTGGACAGGCTGAGATTATTATATTACACAGACATGGCCTTTTTTCTTGGACACTCTTATACATGCACAATAAAGCCCTCCTGGAGGAACTCAAGGCTATGTTCCATTGATTTAACATGGTAATTTAGTTATTTTGCACCATCCCATAGAATAATTTCTATTTGTTGACTTCTCCTTTGGGACCCATGTGAACAAGAATCACTTCGTCAAAGTATTCATTTTAAATTTTTCTGGTCCCAGATGGAGTATTTTTTATTTTATTTTATTTTATATAAGACCTCCTCTGTGAGATACAGACATCTGAAGATCCAATCAGGCCTGAAAACCATAGTCTCTTTATCTTGCAGAGCATAACCTGGGTAACTTGTTCTTGTGCTCTTATCATATAGTAGAGACCTTGCCCAGGTTTGAGAAAGGTCAGTCAGTGCTTCACATTCTTGGTCCTGACATGTAGAGAAACCACAGGGCACCTTATTTATGTTTCCATATGCAAAGAAGTCAATCACCAATCCTCCAAATTGATTTATGATGAGAGATATATTTCTAGGTGAAGGAGCCACACTGCTAATCTGACTTCTGCCATGTATATCTTGGTGTTCTTCTCCGTCTTGTCAGGCAGTACATATAGAGAAAGGTAACTCTGCTCCAAGACTCACTCTCTCTAGGGTGAGGCTGGTTATGTTCTTCCCAGTTATTATGAAAACCCTATTAGACACATTAACTGCCATGACTAGAATAAGTCTTATCTATGGAAGGAAAAGTGCTCCAAGACCTCAATGAATCATTGTGTTCCAGCTCATGGATGTTGTGGTCTTTCGTTCTGGTACACAATCCCTCAACTGAATTGGGAAAATCCCTTAAAATAAAAAACAAAACAAACCCAAATCTGATTTTCTGCATTCACCATTTGTGGGAGCAGACAATGTAAAATTAGAGACAGATCATTGCCAAAGAATGAGATATGGTGATGGGAATACCTGGAATTATTAGATAGGTATCATATGAATTCTGGATCACTGAATCATACCTGTGTATAAGATCAGAATTCCCAATGGGTTCCAGTAAAAATTGGATGTTTGTTTCTGTGACATCATTTATTTTCC
The DNA here is from genome assembly GCF_016161935.1 of Mauremys reevesii. NCBI lineage: Eukaryota > Metazoa > Chordata > Testudines > Geoemydidae > Mauremys > Mauremys reevesii. Next base: position 31,786,895 of record NC_052629.1, on the reverse strand, counting down.
ATTATGGCCATCTTCATCTTCTAGTAACATTCTTCTGGGAGAAGACCTGGTGGTACCTGATAGTATTCATCCACAGCCCAGGCATATGATTCATTTCCCTGGCACCATGTATTTGTCCTGATACTCCAGGAACCATATCACTCTGTACATTTGCTTCAGCTTTCTCCCTGAACAGAACCCTAATCAGAAAAATCATCTTGGAAGAGATAAGTGAATCTCCGTCTTCCCTAAAGTCAATGTTATTGCTACCATGATGCTGGAGAGAGAGACCTTGGGAGGTCATGAAAGATCAAATGGTTATGATCAAAGTTAGGAAAAGAAAAAGGCTGCCATCCATCTGCAAAACATAAACATTGTCTGAGGATGGTAAAATGGGAATGCTTTGAAGATAAGCCTCCGTTAGGAACTTATTTAGATGTTTCAGACAGGGCTCTGCTCTGTTTTTCCTAATTCTCCGAGGCTAGAAAGCTGATTGGGGGGGGAGGGGGAGAATTGTAACACTCCAGTCTGAAGTATATGATGGATGATTTCATTCGTGCTATGGCCTCTCCATTGGTTGCTGAGACAGGGAATGAGACAAAGCTATTTCCCTGTTTCTTGCACAGTTCCTTAAGGTACCTCCGCTGGACAATGTCCAGTAGCCTCATCTGATCAAAGGTCTTTTGCTCCAAAACTGAAAGAGCCTGAAACAAATCAGGGCTCTAATTCCAGACAGAGCTGTTGGGAGACCTGCAGATAGCTCTGAGACAATACAGGGTAGTTACTGACTCTGCACTTGTTCTAGCTACTACTTGCAAAGAGGTATTTTCTCCTGTTATACTTTAGGGACTACTTCACTTTGACATATAATGTGTATTCCTTCCAGTAGTGTCTGGTGGGAGCCAGGATTATAAATTGACTTTTCTGATTACTGTGAATAGCCTCAGTTCCCCATAAAGCTTCCTACTGTATCACTAAGAGAGCTTGGGAACTGATTTGTCCAAGCATCTGTTCCTAAGAACCAAAGCCCCATATACATGCATGCAAGAGATTTGAATACTACTTTTTAAAAATATATATATTTTACTATTTGATTCTCCAACTCTAATTTGGACTGTCAGGCTTCCTCCCCAAAGGAGGAAGAATTATCCTTGTAATTGTTTTTGTAAGGTGTGTGTATGCACACCTGAAGGAATCAGCATATGTCTATGCCCAGGTCTTTTCTGCATTAATATACCCTGCTGCATTCCATGAAGTTGAGGAGGGGAATCAAGTGCTGAGGATTATTTCCCATGCTGCACTCTGTGAAGGTGATATGGGGAACTGAATATCAAGGATTATCTGTCCTGTTGCACTCCATGAATGTGAGCTGGGGAAGCAGCACTGGTTTTACTATTTATTTATTTCCCTTTTGGGAGTTTGTCCCCATAATTCTGCTTCAGACACACAAGTGAACTTGAGCTCACAGACTGCTCTGGAAATATTGAAGTGGCTAGTGATCCCCCTGTCCTCATGGAAGCTGGGTTTATGTGTCTCCCCTTCTCCACATGGATCCCTTCTAGGTCTCTCAAGGAAAGTACTGGCTCAAGGATGCGCTCCCGATGTTCTACCCCTCTCTACTGCCTGGGATCCATATGGGCCAGGTAGGTCTATCTTTCCCATGGAGGCCTCAGCCTGGGATATGCACAGCAAACCGATCCCTGAGAAGAAGGGGCCCTGTTATATAAGTGGCAGCAGAGGAAGGGAACTAGGCCCAAAAGCCCCTTACTGCAGTCTCTGGTGTGAAAGCAATGTGAGTTAAGCACCTAAATAACTTTAAAAATCTGGCCCTAGGTTTTTCTGGGAATGCATCATGCTGAATTTTCAATCTCTGAATTAGCTGAAATGTGTATAAAATCACATGTAGCCTGACAGCTAGCCATTCATTAACTGCATCTCAGAGGCAGCTTAGATATATTATTAATTAAAATGTGTATGGAATCAGTAAGGCTCATGAAATGCACTCCTGAAATGTGTATTTTAGATAGAAATATGTGAACTAAGTGTATAGAGCTAGCCCCTCCTAATTTGGGTCAAAGCATACACCCCATTTAGGAGATCTTAAAGGATAGGTATGTTAACTGCACATAACTGGCCTAATGTCTCTTTGGAGGCTGCAGAATCTGTGGCACTTGTAATAGGCCTCAATCATGCACAGGTTATTCCACTGTTCATGATACACATGCTTAAGATCAGAATCAAGCTCTAAGGGTTCAACAAGGGTACTCAGAGCTAACTAACACGGAGACTTATTCCTCCAAGTTCCTGTGTCAGTCACGGCTTTAGGTTCAGGGCACGTGGCCCTCCGTATGCATGTCTTACATATGATCTCCTCAATTTTATTTCCTCTCACACATAGTTCTGTTTACATAACCCTCATTATAATACACCTTCACTCCACAACAGGAATCACCATACCAATGCTATCATTAGATTTTCACTGCACTGATTAGTTGAAAAAGGACGAGCAAACGTATGTTTGCTGGATCACTATAATAATGACAGTTAGATGCATGCAAGTCATAAATTGAAACACAAGCCACTTGAGTTGATTATTAGCACTGCCCTTTCATTCAGGTGGGTAGAAAGTAATAGACCTCTCAATATCTCTCCACACAAATTTAATATTAGCTTATAATTATACAAAATGAAACCAAATAGATAATTAGTTAAGATATACATAATATTTTCACGTGGCTTTGCATCACAGCTTTGTGCCAAATTTCAGCCATACCGGAAACAATACAAAGCCTCAGCTGGAATTTTTCACAGAGTTACAAGAGCCCTATTTAAATTTGACTCTGAGCACAACAGGATCTTTGTCAGTTGTCCTGGCAATTTAAATAGTAGCTTAGCAATGAACTAAATAATAGCAGTTCACAAAGAGCTATATGGTTTGGGGTTCTTTGAAACTTTAATTGTTTGTGCTGTAAACTGAATAAAGGTTTGTGTGGTAACTGTAAGATTATCTCTTGTTTTAGTATTTTCTCCATTTATTTTAAATGTTATGGTTTTGACCAATATATATATATATTTATTGGATGATTTTAAATTAACACTAAAATCTCCTTGTTTTTTCAAATATTTTTATTAGGTTGTTACACTGCTGATGTAGCTTTCCTTATACAAATGGCTATTTTTCAAATAGTTTTAAAGTTTAATATTATTTAGAAAGGCAAAATTATGTCAGCATTTGACCACAACTATACTGTGAATTTTTGAAGTCAATGAGAATCATTCAGTGTTTCACCTTTTTTAAGCCAAAGTTTCTGCAACAGTTGTATAGACAAATGTAGGTGAAGCCAGTAATAAATCTATCATGGAACATACTTTGGTAACCGAAGATCCTTATTTACAATGAACAAAGCTGCCCATTTTCAAGACCTGAAATTGCAGGACTGTCCTGGTGATTTCTACTCAAGTTTCATAATTCCCTTTGTATTTTTATTTTTTAAAAGATATGTAAATAAATAGCTTGAAAAACTCCTGTAACTAGATTCACAAAGAAAACACTTTAAACAGAGCTACGAGTGAGACTTTGTTACCTTTCTGAAAAAATTATGGTGTTCTATTAGTTAGAAAACAAGACAATCCCCCCTCCACCCAACCACCACCACCACTACCACCACTCCTCTCCCTCCCGCCAAAACCCACAACTCTATATAACTGGCAATTTTTCATGTATGGTTCTACTAATAACACAACTCCTACATTCCTGACAACCGCCACCTACTGCATAAAGGCATTTTTTGGATGGATGATTTAAGGGCAGATCTATATATCCTTATGATGTGGACCCTGCACTGGAAAGGCCCCCAATTTTAGCTACCAACAAGTGGTGCACAGCTGATTGCCAACTGCCTTCACTGATATAATACAAAGGATTGAGCAAACACAGGAAAAGGACCCTCTCAGGGGCTCTCAGGTTATGTCTCATTACTTGGATTGATACAATCTTTAATTACATACTGTTTGTTCCACAGGACCTCTGCCTTAGGCAGTGGCATAGTGTGAATGCAGTGTGAATGAGGCAGAATGCTCCAGAATAAATAGAATTTTCCCTTGTGTTTAAGGCACATTAGGACCCAGAAGAGCTGGGTGCTATTTCTGGTTCTACCATAGATTTCCTATGTGACACTAAACTATCTAAATGTATACACACAAGAGGACAAATTAAAGCAACCTGATTTTTCACATTTTTTAGCTTTTGAGATTTATTTTTCTTTCAACGTAATTTTTTGTATTCCATAGTTTTGGCTGGGAGAACCTAGGAAAATTGAGCAATATCACTTTCATAAATTTGACTTCCAAATGTACATTAGGAATCAGTGTTTCAACCTACATTCTATCACCATAAAAGCCCAATTCCCATTAAATAAATAGCACTAGAAATGGTTGTTTATGAACTAGCACTTTATTTATTTTGATTACCTTGCTTTTTGTTTGGAATCCTGTGTGAATCAATAAAAGACAAAAGGAATTGAAACTGCCGCTGGGGAGAGCATTACTTCATTTCCCCTCTCTTGTAATTCTGCTCACTGACCTACAGCAGATATTATTTCACATTTCCCTATCTCACACAGGTGTTGTAAGGATACATACATAAAAGACTTTGAGGCACTCAGACATTTTGATTCTGTGGGCATTATAAGTACCTGATATAGTTGAATGGCTATGTCCCCCTCACCTCCAAGAAGGATATCAAATTTTTCTCCAATATTAAGAAGTTATTGGATCAAATTATTTTTCTCTCATTTGACATATGACAAGATTTTTGCTATATGAAGAATTAAAAGGTAGAACATATGAACCTAACACAGAGACAGCCGTAAAATACATGTTTGTTTTGGCCTGAAAGTGAATGTACTGGCACATGAAGAGAGGAAATATTTCGCAGGACCATGAAATCAGAAGAATCCTCCAAAAATGTGCATATTAATCATGTTGAACTATTACAAGCATGATATAGTTATACGGCTACTACAATTTTTCAAATCCATGCCAGTGAATCCATGCCATTCAATGAATTTGAATAAATTCATTCAATTTCATAGCCAGAGTGAACATACATTTAAAAAGAATATCACAAATACCTATCTCCTAATAATACACTTCATCTCTGATTTGTTTGAATAGCAATGAAAATTATGACAACAGTTCATGGAGTCAGAGCCATTCATTGGTGAGAAAACTGAAATGCAGAGTACATACAGCTGCCTGCCTGTATCTATTGGGTTTCCGGGAAACGGGGCGGGCAAAGCCCGCCCCATGCTAACGGATCCCCCCCCAGCCTAAAGGAGGTTCCACAGGGCCTCAGAAACCCACTAATTGCGGGGGACAACTAATAAAAGAACAGGGACAGGCGTGCGGTCAAAGGGTCATAAGAAGCGGGGTGGTCACCAGCTCCTGCACTGAGGGGTTTAAAACAGCCCAGGAGAGGGCTGTGGCTGGGGGCAAACAGCTCCCAGCCTGATTTGGTGAAGCAGGCACAGCTGTGGCCACGCCCCAACCAGACCTCAGCTAGCCCTTATAAAAGGGCTGTGAGCCAGTGGCTCAGAGACACTCTTCCTCTAGCTCTTGAGAGAGAAGGGCCTGGCTGCTTGGGAACTGACAAAGGTACGTACAGTGGGACAGTGCTGGGGGAAGGCCAGAGGAGCTGGGGAGCTCCAGCCTGGAACCCCCCAGGCTGCAGGCCTCCTTAAAGGCCAAGAAGGGTACTGAGGTTGTAGAGGGTAGCCCAAAGGTAGGCAGAGGCAGCAGGTCCAAACCCTCCTTGCTGATGATGAGCGGCAATTAGACTGAAGTCTGCCCCAGTGAATGGGGGCTAGATGGTGACTGGCAGTAGCCAAAGACTGAGGTTAGGTGGGGATAAGGGGTTGGGGGTTCCCGGGAGGGGGGGGGAGCCAGTGAGACTGTGGGGTACTGCAGGGGGCAGCACCCTGGCCTGAAAGGGGCACTGGGGTCCAGGAGGGACCTAGGACCCAGCAGGAAGTGGGATGCTGACCTGCAGAGGGCGCTCCTGGGTTGAAGAGCTAATTCCCAGGATGACTGACAAGAGGTGCTGCAGGGGTGAGTTGTTGCCCTGTGACACTGCCACATATGGGTACATTTGGCACCTGAAGAAATTATATATTTGTATTAGAGTAAAATCTAGAGGCCCAAGGAACTGCACTAAGCAATTCATATAGTGTAAGTGTCCATGCCCCAAAGAGCTTGCACTGTAAATGGATGAAGATACAGAGAGATGAAGTGGCTTGCTTAAGGTCATACTGGGAATAAAACCTTGTTTTTCCTGACTCCCAGTCCATCTTCCTGTCCACTGAACCACACTCTGTCTCCCCTAAAACGTTTGCAAGACTTCTTCAGCAGTTCAGTGTCTTTGTGGAGCATGTTTCAAAGAGTAATATGCTGCAGAAGACATTTACCCTGCTCTTTTTTTCTTTAATTGAAGAATTTTTAACTCTTTTACAACACAATAGATGGAGCAATAATGTATTTAAAAAAATTAAATTAGTATATGTGCTGTTTTGTATAACTGAGGTATAATATATACTGTTGCTAGTAAATGAAAGGATGAACAAATTTACAGGTTTATCACAGGATAAAATTACAGCACATGCCTCTTCTACAACCTAGTATACAAAAATAAATGGTGCATATGCTTCTGTAATTAAGTGCAGTTGAATTAATTGTAATTTTACTGGAGTGGGAAACACTTTTATAGTGACAGAGTAATTAAGTCTCTCAAACTGAGACTAGAGGTGAATTTTTGCATTTTGCAAAGGATAAATATCTCAGTCTATAATCCTGTATGCAACAAATCTGTTCAATTATTAATATAAAACTGAGCTACACATTAAAACTGTAGGCATGTAAAATAAGAATCATCAAGATAGTATGCAGTATATAGTGACAAGAAGAAAAAATTCATTCCACTATTTGAAAAGTGATTTCATTCTGTGTACTATGAATCCTAAAGTCATTCTTCATATCCAGCAACTGCAATTTTATCACTTCTCTCTGAAGTCAAAATACGGCTGAGAGAAACGTGATGGACCAGATTCACCAATATGCTTAGGCTGTTTCATACAACTCCAGTGACATATACAGTTGAACCTCAGAGTTACAAATACCAGAGTTAAGAACTGACTGGCCAACCACACACTTCATTTGGAACCGGAAGTATGCAATCAGGCAGCAGGGGGGAGGAGTAAATACAGTTCAGTACTGTGTTAAATGTAAACTACTTTAAAAAAGGGGGTGGGGAGGGCTAAAAAGATTTGACAAGTTAAGGAAACTGTTTCTGTCCTTTTTTCATTTAAATTAAGATGGTTAAAAGCAGCATTTTTCTTCTGCACAGTGAAGTTTCCAAGCTGTATTAAGTCAATGTTCAGATGTAAACTTTTGAAAGAACTCTGAACAAAAATGTTATGGTTGTTATGAACATTTCAGAGTTACGAACAATATCCCTTCCCTGATTAAACACTAGGACAAGGACTGAAAACAGTTTGATATTTGTACAACATAATCTTTAAAAAAGTATTATGCAAACCCATTTCGGCATTGTGAAAAAATGCTGACTGAAGATGGAGCAATGTTTATTTACATTCCATTATTACAGTAAAATGATAGTGTGACAGGGTGGACTAGGCCCTGAGGCCCCCTGATGGAGACCTTGTGGCCTGGCCACACCGTGCCCCAGAAAAGGGCAGTAGAGAGGTCCTCTGAGTTGCCTAGAGTGGCTGTGTGGGAATCAGATATCAGGGTCCAGCACGCTAGTATAAGAAGAGCTGCAGGGGCAGAGTGAGTTCAGTTTCTTGCTAGAGTTGGTGGAGAGTGGTGCTCTGGGTTGGCTACTGGGATGCTATCAGGATAAGGCCCTGAGGTAAGGGTGAAGACTGTGTGGGAGCCATGGGGAACTGGCCCAGGGAATTATAGCAGCAATACAGTTTATTTAAAGGGATGGCTGCTATCTATAGGGTCCCTGAGCTGGGACTTGCAGTAGAGGGTGGGCCTGGACTTTAAGGTACCCTAGAAGGGGGAGTGAACTGTAGTGGCCCAGCTGGGGCCAGAAAGGCCCTGAGAAGGTGAAGACATTGCCTCCAGGGAAGGGGCCCTGGGGCACTGCTCTATTCCAAAGCAGGGACAAACGGAGAGATATTATAGAGGGCACTGGGAGAGGTCCCTGTTGGACTTGTACCCCGAAAGGGTTTGCTTTGCTTTTATCACAGGGTACGTCTACACTATGGGATTATTCCGATTTTACAGAAACCGTTTTTTAAAAACAGATTGTATAAAGTTGAGTGCACGTGGCCACACTAAGCACATTCATTTGGTGGTGTGCGTCCATGTACCGAGGCTAGTGTCGATTTCCGTTGCACTGTGGGTAGCTATCCCATAGCTATCCCATAGTTCCTGCAGTCTCCCCCGCCCATTGGAATTCTGGGTTGAGATCACAATGCATGATGGAGCCAAAACAGTTTCGCAGGTGATTCTGGGTAAATGTTGTCACTCAGTCCTTCCTCCGTGAAAGCAACGACAGACAATCATTTCGCGCCCTTTTTCTCTGAATTGCCCTGGCAGAAGCCATAGCATGGTAACCCTGGAGCCCATTTAGCCTTTTTTCACTGTCACCGTATGTGTACTGGATGCTGCTGACAGACGCGGTACTGCAGTGCTACACAACAGCATTCATTTGCCTTTGCAAGGTAGCAGAGACGGTTACCAGCCCTATTGCACCGTCTGCTGCTTTGGAAATTGGCGATGATGGTTACCAGTCATATTGTACTGTCTGCTGCTGTCATGGGTGCTCCTGGCTGGCTTCGATGAGGTCGGCCGGGGCGCATGGACAAAAATGGGAATGACTTCCCAGGTCATTCCCTTCTTTATGTTTTGTCTAAAAATAGAGTCAGTCCTGCCTAGAATATGGGGCAAGTGCACTAGAGAACCAGAGAGCACAGCCGCTCCGGGTCAGAGCCCCAGATATCCCGCAGAAATGATGAGCTGCATGCCATTCTAGAGGGTGCCCCTGCAACAACCCCACCCGTTGCTTCCCTCCTCCCACACCCCTCCTGGGCTACCGTGGCAGTTATCCCCCCATTTGTGTGATGAAGTAATAAAGAATGCAGGAATAAGAAACACTGACTTTTTAGTGAGATAAAATGAGGGGGAGGCAGCCTCCAGCTGCTATGATAGTCTAGGCAGGACATCTCCATTACTCATTAAAAGGTGGGGGGGAGAGGAGCACAGCCTCCCGCTGCTATGATAGTTCAGAATCTCCATTAGACATGAAAGGTGCGGGGGGGAAGAGGAGCTCAGCCTCCAGCTGCTATGATGAGGACGGTTACCAGCCCTATTGCACCATCTGCCAGGACTGAATCTCCAGGACACAAAGCTTAAAGCAGGGAATGACCGGGAGTCATTCCCATTTTTGCCCAGGCGCCCCCGGCCGACCTCACCGAGGCCAGCCAGGAGCACTCATTGGGGTCGGGAAGGAATTTTCCTCTAGGGCAGATTGGCAGAGGCCCTGGAGGTTTTTCGCCTTCCTCTGCAGCATGGGGCACGGGTCACTTGCTGGAGGATTCTCTGCAGCTTGAGGTCTTCAAACCGCAATTTGGAGACTTCAATAACTCAGACATAGGCTAGGGGTTTGTTATAGAAGTGGATGGGTGAGATTCTGTGGCCTGCATTGTGCAGGAGGTCAGACTAGATGATCATGATGGTCCCTTCTGACCTTAAAGTCTATGAGTCTATGACGAGGACGGCTATCAGTCATATTGTACTGTACCGTCTGCCACCGGGGAGGGGAGGGGAGGGGAAGAGGATGCTGCTGTTTAGCGCTGCAGTACCCTGTCTACCAGCAGCATCCAGTAGACATACGGTGACATTGAAAAGAGGTGAGAAATGATTTTTTTTCCCTTTTCTTTGGGGGGGGGGGGTAAATTGACAACATATTCCCTGCACCACTGGCAACAATGTTTTTGACCCTTCAGGCATTGGGAGCTCAGCCAAGAATGCAAATGCTTTTTGGAGACTGCAGGAACTGTGGGATAGCTCGAGTCCTCAGTCCCTCCTCCCTCCCTCCATGAGCGTCCATTTGATTCTTTGGCTTTCCACTATGCTTGTCTCACAGCACTGTGTTGAGTCCCTGCTGTGGCCTGTGTCTATCATAGCCTGGAGATTTTTTCAAATGCTTTGGCATTTCGTCTTCTGTTCTATCAGAGCTCCATTCCAGATCTGTCTCCCCGCACAGCGATCAGATCCAGTATCTCCCGTACGGTCCATGCTGGAGCTCTTTTTGGATTTGGGACTACATGGCCACTCGTGCTGATCAGAGCTCCACGCTGGGCAAACAGGAAATGAAATTCAAAAGTTCGCGGGGCTTTTCCTCTCTACCTGGCCAGTGCATCCGAGTTCAGATCGCTTTCCAGAGCGGTCACAATGGTGCACTGTGGGATACCGCCCGGAGGCCAATACTGTCGAATTGCGGCCACACTAACCCTAATCCGACATGGCAATACCAATTTCAGTGCTACTCCCCTTGTCGGGGAGGAGTACAGAAATCGGTTTTAAGAGCCCTTTATATCGATATAAAGGGCTTCGTTGTGTGGATGGGTGCAGGGTTAAATCAGTTTAACGCTGCTAAATTCGGTATAAACACGTAGTGTAGACCAGGCCACAGACAGACTGTATGTGACTCAGCCAGAGGGCTGAGTCCGTGAAGACCCACCACAAACAGGTAGAGAGTGCAGGCACATGCGCTCGGCCAGGGGGCGCTTGCAAGAGATGAGCGCAACCCCCGTTAAATAGTTTTAGGTCATGTATCTCTTGATTTTTAAATTTTGTTTTGAATGATAATGAGAACCTGAAACATTATGCCATTAAAACTATGTTATTTAAATTTGACAAATAATTAGACTTTTGTTAGAAACCAGATTAGTGACAAACCTAATGCATGATTATAGTATCAAAGAAGCAGTGCCATACAAGAGGTATAGTTCAGGAGATACTTTCATGCCTCACTTGTTTTCAGGAATTTTTAATTTTTCAAAAAGTCATTTTTTTATACTGAAACTTTTCATCCTTGCTCTCCTCCCGTAAGTTTAGTTACATTCAGTGTAAATGTTTCTGGGTTACCTGAATTGAGTTTTGTTTTTAAGATGTCACACTTTACTTGCACCACAATATGGAACACATTACAAGTTTAGGTTGAGAAATAAATGATAAATAACTGAAAATAGATTATCATGCATTAAATCATTTTCTTTATTGACTTAAGCATGCAGTGGGTGAAGAATTCTAAATTTGCCCCCCCCCACAGGTATCCATACACAATTGAGAACAAGAGTGGGGTGCATCACGGAATAAGGGTATTTTCACCCCTCTCTCTCTCTCTCTTTCTCTCCTGACCAAGAGAAGAAGAAAACAGAGATCCACTGAATGAATGCTCATTGCTCCTACTTTGCCCTGAGTGAGAAGGAGAGAAGCATGTCTCTGAAGAAATCTTCCTGGGAAGAAGAGTACTGAAGATTCCTCAGTCCTTGTGCACTTTCTTTCTCTCCCCTTCTCCCCCACAACCCTCTCCAGCTCCTTTCTTTGTAATGTGGGGGTGGGGTGTGAAGATTTCCATATGTACACCTTTGCTGACTCCCCTGCACAATCTGCCCTTAATGGATCGTCTCTGTTCACTCTCATAGGTTCATAAAGAGAAAGTGAAGATCCCTGCCCCATGGCTTCCTGTTTTATTTTCCCCTTCCCTCGCTACTAAAGATCTCTCCATTTCCTAATCTGATCCCTTCCCCTAGCCTTCACAGAAAGGAAGCAAAAAATATTTCACTGTCTCTGCTTGCCCCTCCCTCCAGACAGAAGGAAGAAGTAATTTCCCAAAGGACCAGAAACTGGTAGATTATTGTTGGAGGTGGATATTCAGCTGAATAACCCAAATTCATGTTTCAGTATGTGCTATTAAGATGGTGATGCTGAATTACTGACTATCACAGCAAACTAGGTAAGAATTCAGCGGTGTCATCAAAATATAGATTTCTAAAAAGAGTGGATTTTTTTTACTTGTCACAAGTGTATTATAAAATTATTATGGGGGGAGAATGTAAGGTTTAGGAGATAGTTAACTGAAGGAAAAAAGGCATAAGTGTGAACTTTATCAGTCTTCGGCCAGGGATGGAAGCCACTTCCCAAATCCAGTACACAACACCCTCAATTTTGTTCTCAAATTCTTAGATGCAGATACCTAGAAGCAGTGTGATATAAATTTGTCTCTCCCCTATTCTGGACCTAGCCCCTGACAAAATTTAAGGCAGTTTCAAGTTACCTGTGGCTCCAAGAAACTGTTTTGGCTGCTGAGAATGGCTATAATTCAGTGGCACTTTGGCCATGCTGCCTTCCCTCCACTATACACTGGGGACTGCAAGCAGACAGTGTATGTGTCAGAGTACCTGGATCCACTGGCTTTATGGCCCTTTTTGCATTTCCAGGATGGCTAAAATGGGTCACAGTATAACACAGAATTTGGCAGCCTAACTTTAAAACTTCTTATGATTTTTCCCCCCAAAGTTTCCTAGAAAAATTAAAACCTGGAATGAGACATAATGTAAAATTTTAGGAATGTTCTATTTTGGGGAAAATTGAGAAATGGGTGAAATCTGGGTGATTATAGGAACCTGGAATCAATTGTAACTATAGAACATACCACTGTATCATACTTTTGTTCTCTGGGTCCTACACTATATTATATTTTTACTAATTCTAGGCAGACTCTCAGCAGGTGTTAATCAGTGTAGTTCCATTAAGTCAAGGAGCTATGCCCATTTACAGCAGCTGAGAATCTGGTCCTCAGTCTCTGAGTTGAGACAGCTGCCGTTTTATTATTCTCAGAGTTGCTGCAGCCTGTAACGAGAGAGAGAGAGAGACACACACACACACTGTGCTCTCCATATTTTTTAATCTAAAATATGATCTCCTTACATAGAATGAATATGCTTCGCTCTTTGGCACGGAGGACTATCAAATGGTAGGTGAGACGTAACTAAAGATTTAACCTAGCAGCTAATACATTTTCATGAAGTTTTCAAGCTATATAAGTGTCATGCTTATTTAATTCAACTGAAGGCAAAGGTATCAATAATGTAACCCAGCTGTAAGAGCTGAAAGGGAACATTAACACACACACATTGGAGAACTATGAAAATCTGAAGGACTGCTTTTTAACTACTGTATATTTGATATAATTGTTAAACATACAGTTGTACAGTGCTTAATCTGTAATGAAAGGTGCTCTCCAATACATTCCTTTAATTATTATTTTCACTGTGATCAGAATTAAAATCTTAACAGATTTAACAATCAATAAATCCCTAGTCAATATATCTTGGCATCATCAGATTAGACCGTTATGCCAGAAATACTCTGGAATTGTACCAGCATTACTGCCAACGGACTCTGGTCTTTTGTTATCACAGTGGAGAGGCTGTACAACCCACTGGCTTCTCAGTACATATGTGCATTTCCAGCCTGCTCTGAAGCCCATGTGGACATGTGTGCACTGCTATTTTTAGTGTGCTAGTTAGATTAAAACTAGCATGAGTACGCCCATCCAAGCAGAAAATCACACCAGCTTCTGCAGTGTAGACATACCCCGAGTAGATTACAAAGTCATGGCATCCAAGAACTTGATGAACTTCAGAAAATCATTAGGGTCCCACAAACAAAACTCTCAGCTCTTAAATTACTCAGGGTACATATTCTCATACCACTCAGATCATCACTTTGAAAACTTGCAAACATAAAACAAACTACTATGAAGTACACATGCAACAGAACACCACAAGGAAAAACAGGCATTGAGCCATGTAAACTAACTATGAAAACATCATGCAAACATCAATTAATTTCAAAAGGAAAACGTTACAAATACAGGGATTTCCCCCCCCCCCCCGGCACTTTTAGTTGCATCAGATTGAAAAATGTGCTGATGTATAGTAAAATATTGTATGTTGTACCTGAAACTAAGACCTCAAATGATTCACCATAACTGCCCCAGAAGAAAGTAAAATAAAAACACATCAATGGGAGAACATATTTCAATGCAGGATGGATTTTGTTTGTTTGTTTTGTTTTTGCTTTTATATTCTTTTGGAGCACTAAGACTAGATCCCTTTTTCTCCTCCCTTTATTCCCCATTTCCTCCTAGTGTTTGCCACATTCACTTGTCTTTTTCAGATGAGGTTGTCAACTATCTGGGTCAGGGACCATGTCCACTTGTATGATTGTATGTCATCCAGTATAATGAGAACCTAATCCTAATTGGGGACTTCAGGCATTAACCTCATTACAAACTGATTATACTATTAATTATTAGGTCTGTTGATTAATTGCAGTTAACTCATGCAATTAACTCAAAAATTAATCTGTTTTAATCTCACTGTTAAACAATAGAATACCAATTGAAATTTATTAAATATTTTTCTACACTTTCATATATATTGTGTTGTAATTGAATTCAAAGTGTATTTTTATTACAAACATTTGCACTGTACAAATAGTATTTTTCAATTCACTTCATACAAGTACCATAGTGCAATCTCTTTGTCCTGAAAGTGCAACTTACAAATGTAATTTGTTACATAACTGCACTCAAACAAAACAATGTAAAACTTCTGAGCCTATAAGTCCATTCAGTCCTATTTCTTGTTCAGCCAGTCGCTAAGACAAACAAGTTTGTTTACACTTACAAGAGATAATACTGCCCCTCTTCTTATTTACAATGTCAACTGAAAGTGAGAACAGGCATTTGCATGGTACTTTTGTAGCCAGCATTTCAAGGTACTTACATGCCAGATATACTAAACATTTGTATGCCCCTTCATGCTTCGGCCACCATTCCAGAGGACGTTACCATGCTGATGGTGCTCGTTAAAAAAATGTGTTGATTAAATTGGTGACTGAACTCCTTGAGGAGAAGTGTCTGTCCCCCTGCTTTGTTTTACCCACATTCAGCCATATATTTCATGTTATAACAGTCTTGGATGATGACCAAGCTCACGTTTTTCATTTTAAGAACACTTTCACTGCAGATTTTTGCAAAGAAGGTACCAAAAGGTACCAAAGAAGGACTCTAAAATTTTACATTGTTTTATTTTTGAATGTGGTTATTTTTATACATAATTCTATATTTGTACGTTGCACTTTCATGATAAAGGGAGTGCACTCCCGTACTCGTATTAAGTGAATTGAAAAATATTATTTCTCTCAGGGTTTTTTGCAGTACAAATATTTGTAATAAAAAATAAACAAAGTGAGCACTATTCAATTACAACAGAATACAGACTGTAATCAATATATTTGAAAATGTAGAAAATATCCAAAAATATTTAAATAAATGGTATTCTATTAACAGTGCAATTAATTGCATAATCAGTCGTGACTAATTTTTTTAAATCACACGATCAAGCATGATTTTTTTTTAATAGCTTGACAGCCCTATTAATTATTATTGGATTTTTCTTATCCCTAGACTTTTACAGGATCCAACAACATTCAACAACAGTATAGCATCTAGTAAGTTTTACTGTAATTCTAATCCCACTACTATATTGCAAATTACACAAGCAACTTGTAATTTTTTATAACCAGAAAGAATATCTGTCTTTATCCTGATCCAGTGCATCACTCTCACATAGTCTTGTGCTTAACTTGGTTCTACAATCTCTGAGGGGTACAAGTTGTGCTCAGAAGGACTGAGATAGCACAACTGAGTTTTTTAATCAAACTTTCAAAAAGTATGGGGTTTCTACACAGTTGGTCTTACTGAATGTGTGTGGTTAGGAACCTTCATTTAGGAACTAAAATCATACTGAAAGCACCACATTAGTTACCTGCATACACATGACATAAGCTATACTATAGTTTTAAAATCTATTAATAGAATTGTTTATACACACACACACACACACACACACACACACACACTATTTAGAACATTCTACACATTTAAAGCCTGATTTACCTCTGACACTTGTGTAGATCAAGAGTA
Source organism: Mauremys reevesii (assembly GCF_016161935.1). Taxonomy (NCBI): domain Eukaryota; kingdom Metazoa; phylum Chordata; order Testudines; family Geoemydidae; genus Mauremys; species Mauremys reevesii. Next base: position 31,770,829 of record NC_052629.1, on the reverse strand, counting down.
ACTACTGAATTAAATTATTTTATAATCAAGTAAAACTGGTACAAAGTGAGGACATTCAGACTCTAATATATTAATTATGTCAGAGAAGTTTATCAATACCAGGACACATTTTTTTAAGGTTTCTGAAAGACTTTACTTTGTGTCATATTGTGAAAGGAATGTCAATATCTTATATTAAACCATTAAATCTAAATTGTAATTTGGATATTTACAATTTCTAAAAATAGTTAATTTTTTCCTTTTGTTTTTAAAGAAGGCCCCTTTCTCCCCATAGCTTGGAAACAAACTGACATAAGAGGCTAGGAATTTGGGAACAAATGTAGGACGCTGACACTTTTTTATTAAGCCAGACTTTGTTGAAAATTTGAACCTGTATGTGTCCATAACATTTCATGCACCATTCCACCCCAAAAATTATTTATAAAAGTGACAGGAACAAAGTTACTGGTAAACAATATGAAGTGCTTAGAAAAAATACAAGTGTATATATACAAAACAAATTGAGTTGCAAGCCAAACTCAAAGGACTGCAAATGTTTTCTGCTTTGCTGAGATCGTCACAAACCTCAGCCAACTGGGTGAGGAAAGAGAAAAAAACAGTTCTGTTCTATGTAAACCTACTCCCTAATTTTTCTGCCATGCATGAATAATCTCAGAAAAATAAATTAAGCATCACTATTTTTTTCCCCTTTACAATCCTTCTAGAAATGCAGGATAATACACTTTTTAAATTGCATATACATGAATCACAAGAAATGAAAAGGGCATACAAAATATAGGGTTTTAACAATAAATGAGAATACAATTTGCTACAATAAAAAATAATCCCACTTTGGAGCAATATCAAGTATATAAGGAAATTTTTGAGTCCCAGGTTCCTGTAACTTTTTCCTTTGTTTTTGTGTATTAAGTCTCATCTCAACTACAGGATTGGAGAAGGCACATAGCTTTTTATTAAAGTTTCAAATTCAGTCACATTTCTACCAGGAAGGTAGAGAGCATTCATTGCCGATAAAAGTCGTGGCCCGAGTAGGAGGCTATACCTGGGGTTTAATATAAAGCAATTTGACGCATACCTGGTAATTTGCAGTATACAAGTCGCACCGATGGCATGGACACCCATTTTGTTTCCAATTTGCATTGTGTGAACACAAGGAAGTGGCTTGCTGTGAACTGTGAACTGAGGGAGTAGCATTTTTGGGATGTAACCTATGGTGCTTTGTTTCTCAGTTGAGTAGTATACATCTTGGTATTGTTTTCACTGTGAGTTGTATAGGATGCAAAGTGGAAGCCAGAAGGTTTCGTATTTCCTCCCCCCCCAATCCCATGTTTCTGCTATCTCAGCACCATGCTTCCTTTCTGAGCGTGTTAGTGCAATTTCCAAATTCCTATCACCATGGAACCAGAAATGCACCACGCCACAATGGTGGCAAGCACGAATGCTTGGGCTGTATTACAGCATTCTGTATTAGACTTTGCCTGCTGCATCCACAAAGCAGATGGTGAGGTGCATGAGAACATTCAATGGCAGTGTGACAGGGCTAGGCTGTTCACTGGTGCTGACTAGCAGGTAGGTCACTGTGTCTCAGCTCATCCCCAATCTCTGGCATCCCTTACCAGCAATCACTCAGACACTGTGGTAGTCCACCTTCCAGTAGGTAGCAACTTGGCCCTCTGGCCAGGTCACCAATTGAGTTTGCCCCTTTATGGGGTCACAGAGTCCAACAAAATGTATATAGTCCAATGTCCCCACAAAACAAAGGGTCTTCCGCCCACCTCTGGGCACCTGTGTGTGGAGCACCCTTGACTCAAAGCTTACAATGTCTCTATCTCCCTGCCCTTATCTCCACAGGGGGTGAGGTGGCAGGTTGTGCCCCCTTCATGAAAGGGTGGTTGGCAGGGGAGCCTGGTCCCTCCCTCTCCATCAGGCTCTGACCCAGGTGCCTATTAGAGGCAGTGATCAGAGCCACTCCAGAGTGCCTGAGTTGCTTCCCTGGATCACTTCCTACCAATTATTTTCCCAGTCCAAGGAGTGGTCAAAAGCCTTACAAATGATCCACCAGCAGTTAAAGTAAAGGGTTCCCTTCTCCTAGGGAAAGGCTAATCCCTCTTCTAGAGCCTGCGACAGCTGCTTCTTGCAGACCTCTCCCCTACTGCCAGAACTCCTCCTGTACCGTTACACAGGAGCTCCCAAGATACGTCTCTCCTCATCTGCTGTCTGTCTCCTTCCCTTCTTTTCAGCTCTTCCTTCAGCTGGGGCAGGCTCTGCAAGTGTGGTGGTGCAAAGTCATCTGGGCCCAGAATTGCTCCTAAATCCCTTCTGTCCCACAACAGAGTTTACATACCCAAACACAGGCAGCATCAGCAGCAGGAGAACACTGCAAAGCTGTTTCACCAGGACAAGTAAGCCAACCTATTGGAACTAGAGGACTTAATTCCTGGATCAGCTACACAGCACAGTTTCTGGGCCCAGCAAACCAGCATGGATTGATGAGAGGTTAATTCTGCAGACCTGGGAATGACCAGCAGAGGGGAGAGAATTTCAGAATGGGAAGGGCTCCCTTATTTATTTATTTTTTAAAAGATCTGTAAGGAACTGACCCTGGAGCTTCAATGACAGCATAAAAACATACAGTGCCCCATGGTTGCAGAGAAGTGGATAATAATAGGAGATAGACCAATCTCCTAGAACTGGAAGGGACCTTGAAAGGTCATAAAGCCCAGCCCCCTGCCTTCACTAGCAGGGCCAAGTACTGATTTTTGCCCCAGATCCCTAAGTGGTTTCCCTCAAGGATTGAACTCACAACCCTGGGTTTAGCAGGGCTAATGATCAAACCACTGAGCTATCCCTCCCCCCACCTGGAAGCTGGCCACCCTAGAATGTTACTGGTCTATAGCCAATTGGTTCAGCATCGTAGTGGTGGGGAATCTGGAGATGATTGATGACTTTGCACTCATGGGATTCCCAAACTGTATCAGGCAGTTGATGGAATCCATATCCCTAGCATTTCCCTCAGTGCCAGAGTACAGTTTATAAATAGAAAGGGGTATTTCTCCATTGTGCTCTTTGCCCCAATAACCACTTTGGACACTAATGGTATTAAGGTTGGTCCAGCTGTTCTAGGAGACCTTGTTTTATCCTCTGAAGCCATTCACAGGTTGCTTGGTCAGATGGAAGGAACTTTTTAACTATCACCTGAGTAGTTGCAGAATGGTGGTCAAGTGTGCATTTTGACATTTGAAAGGCACCAGGCATTGCTTATGGAACCGTTTGGAAGCACCAGAAAATTTTTTCCTGACCATTATAGTAGCATGCTGTGTTATGCATAACACTTGTGAGAACAAGGGGAAAGCCTCAATGATGGGTGGAAGGCTGAGGTGAAGAGACTTGCTTGATGGTTTGAGCAGCCAGCATTATGTCCCACAGAGAACACTAACACCCAGGGAAATATTGTCAGGGATGCCTATTCATATTTTGAGTCTCATACCTGAACATGTGTAACTGTAAATCCAGCTGCTAATCCGGGGTGGGGGTGAGGGTTGGGATAGACTGTTAGCAGTGCAGTATCATTTATTGGTAGTGGCAGTGGGATGTTGCCGATATATTTTCATAAAACCATATGTATTATTTTAACTTTATTTAAAAGATTGTGTGTGTGACATGTATGGATGAGTCATAATAGACATTTATTTTATACATTTTTTTGAAACAGTAACAAAGCCAAAATAAAATTCTAATTGAACACTAGATAAATAACTATCTTTTTATTTGAAAATACATTTATCAAAATAGTCTACTGAGTAACCAACAAACAGTGAACCTTTAAATAAAACAGTGAAAACTAAACTGAAAGTACAACAATGCAAACAGTGCAAAAATAAGATTTGGAGGGGTTCGGGGTATCCTTAAAGTTACAAGCACATATCTCTCTTTCCCCTGTCTCTTCCTTTTACATGTGGTTCAGGAGTTGAGTGCTGTGGCTCAAAATTTTCAGGTGCATTGCAAAGTTCAAAAGTATCCAGTCCCAAGGAGCCAGTGTTCTCAGTGGGCAGATAATGGACCTGGGAGGGGAATGGCCTCTGGAACAAGTGCTGTGTGGATATGGTGGGGAGGAGTTATTGCTGGTCTGAGTAACCAGTAATGTCCAGGGGCTGAAAAACATGGCTTGGTTCCAATTTATGGGACTGCAAGGCTTGCTGGCCTTGCAGAAGCTGGCCTTGAAGAAGCATGTTTTGTAGGACAGTGTTCTATCTGAGAACAGCATCCATGAGTGGCCTCTGCATCTCCCAGCCTTTTTTGCCTCTTTGGCCTCGGTGGTGCTTTCCTTGACCACTGCCTTGGACCACTGCATTTATTTCTCCCTCTGGGTCATCATGTACTGCCTCCACCTTTCAGACAGTGCGATCTTCCTTTCGGACTCTGCCATGAGTTTTACAAATGTCTTGTCCCATGTCTTCCTTTTTCACAATCTCAGGTTGGCCAGCCTCCAATCAGTAGACAGAGGCCCTGTCCTTGACAATCTGAAAGCTGCAGGGGTGTGGTGTGGGAGCATGGAAAAAAACAGGTCCTTATTCATATTCCAGGCAGGCCATGATAGCATTTGTGTGTGTAAGGAGACACTGGGTGTCCTGGGATTTCTCTCTGCTGTATATATGTATTTGCTGCTGTTCCTTAATAGGTTGGGAGAGTGGGTGGGTTAAAATTATGTTGCTGCTTTAACTATACAGTTTTGTTTGTGTGTTTGTGGTGCCTGTATGATGTCAAAGTGATTTGGGGAGGGGGGAGGGCTATGAGGGTATGTCAAGGCCAAGCCAGATAGTAATCCCCTCTACAGCCCCTTTAGGTTGTCTGACTCTTGATTTTGGCTAGGCTGATGCAGAGCAAGATTCAGGGCACATTGCAGCAGGACATGACTGCAACTGGTTTTCCAGCTGGCCAAACTCAGGGGCCTAAGTCCAAAAAAGATCCTACCTCTCAGGGGATAGCTTATCCCCAGCATCTTCCTGTTGGCCTCGTAAGTTGTCCTCAGTGGAAGAAAAAGGAGGGAAGAGTGCAGCCAGCAAGCTCCATATAGTGTAGAATCCTGTCCAGTTCATCATACAATGGACAGGTCACACATTCTCTGCTCGATTGCATTATTTTGTTGCTCATTTCAATGTACAGTACTTCTGAGCTGCGTGCTCTTTATAGGGCACTGGTCAGCATCCCAGTCATGGCTCCTTTCAGATATGTGCTTGGCAATATCCACAAAAAAGTCTTCGTTCCAGTGGCTGGCCACAAGAGCTTTCTATCCTGATGCTTGTTCCCAGATGGTAACGAGATCCAGGATCTCAGCACAGCTCCAAGCAGCTGTGCAAGACATGTTATGAGGCTTCTAAAGTGCTATCACTCTAGATACAGTTGTATTGCAAGAATGCTGAAACACTCGGATCCAGAAGCAAATGGGCAAATTCTGGCTCCCCACCATCTTTTAAAGAAAGAAGGAGACATCCTGGGAACTTGATACCAGAGCAGGGAAGGGCATACATGTGAACGAACAAGTCAATAATGGTTAATCTGCAAAGCATGATGGGACAGCTGATGGAAGCATGTCACAAGTGGTGCACAGCAACTGTGTTCACAAGAATAACAGACTGCACTAATTCAATTTGCAGCAACCCTAGTCTGCTTGGCCAAAGGTCTCCTGAGTTTAGAGCAAATGTGCAGTCAGCATGCAGTGATTGAGCCATGTGTATGTGACCATTTTCAAACCAGTTAAACTTAGTTTGATCCGCTTTAAAATCCTCAGATAGACAAGCCCTATGTCATTTATCATGGCTTTATGGTCCTGTCTTTTTTTCTGACTTTGATGGAATTTCTTGCTTTGTTTTCAATCTGCTCTTCTTATCAGATTTACAGCAACAAAACAGCTGATGATAGGGTGTCCGAGAACAGATGGGTCTGTTCTCCATATGTGACCTGCAACCTCACTGGTTACAAGTACAGCAGATTTTACTCCTTCACAAGGACTGCTTGATCTGCAACTTCCCTTTTCATCTGCTCTGTGTCAATTCTGGAAAAATGAGGATTTTAATACCTCCATGTCTTAAGCTACTATTCTCTCTCAGTCCTGTTTCTCTTTTATCAGCCAGGATAACTATCATACTGTAATCTTCTGTTTTCCTCTGCACTACAATATCTCATCACAGAAGTTTTATAGCATCACTGAGTATACAATGGATCATTTTAATCTTAGAGATCTAGAAGATCAGAAAGCTTTTCTACAGAATCTGAACAGATCCATATTGTCTTCACTCACTGGAAATTAACCTAAAATGTTTTGCCTTCCCTCATTCTCCAACATTTTGATTTTTTTTCTTTTTAAAGTCCAGTACATATCTAGCCCCCATATCGACAAGGTTTTGTTTTTTTCTTTTTACATTTTAATGTCAGTTTTATCAACTATTTCTTCAATGTAATATCCTGTCTTTCTATATTAGCATTATTAGTAATCTGTACTCTAGTAGTAATGTTCACCACTGCTTTTCCTTTCTACATTAACTCCAGTGAATTTGATCTTATGAGAAAGCTGAAAAAAATGTTGGAGGCTACAAAAACACTAGAGATCTTATGAGATTGAGCCATACTGTTACATGCATATTCACCTGGAAGGTCCATCAGAGATAGTAAATTCCCGAGAGAAACGGCAGGTTTACCAGACGATAGGTATATTATATTTGAAACCTGTATTTCCTTGTGGATTTGGTTAGGCCCTTTAGATCTAGAACTGTCCATACTACCCAACCTTCAAGAGTACAGTGAAAAAGGTGGAATACAGATCAGGGTACCTGGCCATTTCTGAGAGTGGTTCTGTTACTCTTTTTATATGTCTCAGATTATTCACCATTAGCCTTTTTTCCCCACATATTTTTGAAAAAGGTGATTGGATGAAACTAGGACAGCTGCCATCATGGCTGACACCAGGGACTGAACTGGGAACTTCTAGATATGAAAGCAACCTGAGCTAAGGAAGCAGGCTCTTTATAGCTGTGGCCTGTAAACAGACTCATCTGTGGATCAGGCACAGAGCGAGACATGTAAGGCACGCTGACCAGTGGGTTACAAATCTCTGGCAAGGAAATCTCTCCAAGGTAATGATATATACTCCCTGAATCATATACCTCCAGTACCCAAATGGTCATGCTTCCTTAAACAGAGGCAGGCTTCCCTTATCCAGGCTCAGCTCATCAAGAAAATAATTTGCTAGTCATGTATTCATTCTGTTATTTGTGAAGTTCTGGCCAGTAATTTCAATCTATGCTATCTTGCTCTAGCACCTCTATGCCACAACTGAAGTCTGTATTGAAGGCGCTTTTATTATTCTATTTTCTTTTTATTAGAATGTTATAGATAGAGGTAGTTTCTCTCTAATCTTAGTGCTACTATTTTCTCAAAAAGTTTTCCCTAAATCACTGGGGAAAAAAACCCACAACAATAAATGCTTATCTTAAATAACCATTTTTGACAGACAAAGGTGTCTTCTACCTGCAGTAGAGGTACTTGTTTTAGTCATGAATATAAGTGAGCCTACTGAAGCAACAAGGAAATGATGACACTATAGCAATTATATTCATAATAAACTTTTTTCTAAGATTTGACCATCACGAGATCTTTTATTATATCTGTGCGTGATCCAACTGCATTGAAATAGCGTCAGGTTCCCCCTCATTCATAATCCCTATGCTGTGCAGAATTAAAACGCACCATTTCATGATCCCTGGAAAACCAATACCCAAGTGTTCTCACTTTTGTAGACACTGCTGAAAAAAATCTGAATAATTTAATTTATCCCTACAATTGCCCTCAGAAGTCAGGAATCCACATGCTGCTCTAGTCCGATCAGAAGTGGTTCACATCTTGTGAATGATATTGTTGCTCGCAAAGATCTCTCCTAACCACTCATATTTTTATGCTGATCACCTTTTCTTTATGGAAAGGCCTCAGACACTCTGCATGGCTCCTTCCAATTGAATTAAATACATTCTACCTCAAATCTCTTCTGACTAGGAGCAAAACTAACACATTTCTCCTTATGTGTTATGGTAATAGAGAGGCAGACCATTCACTACATTTTTTAATTTAGCTTTTTTTTTTAACCCTTTTCTTGCATTTTCAAAAGCCTATATGACAAGAGTTCCATGCTGTCATCTCATAACAAAAGCAAATGACAAAAAATAAATGTATACTGACACACAAGCAGATCCAATACATTTAAGTGCTACAAATTAAACAGAAATTATACATGGTGCATAAGACAGCTAATTTCTGACTCTGCCCCTTCCTCCAGAACACCCTTCATAAATCATTCCCATTCCATAAGGTGTTGACCATACATCATGGATTCTTTCCCCTTTTCATATCCCTTATATTGCCTCTTATAAGCTATTAACATGCTTTTCCTCCCTTCTAAACCCAAATATTGCAATTCAAGTGCATAGCATGAACAAGTGGTAACTAGACTGATTTAAGAAAATTAAAGCAAATAAAAGCTACCAGAATATTACCTTATTGTGTTGTCTATATCCTCTAGTGATGCCATTTAAATATATACAGTAAGCAAAAGTTTCATAATAGCAACTGCACTTTCTACTCTCTACGGCTTGCTCCTGCACCATGAAGTCAATGGAAATTTGGGGCCTGGATCATGAAAGAGGCATCTGGGTGTCGTTGTAATATAAATATTAAATAATAGTAATAACATTTATTTCAATGGGAACAGGATTTGTCCCTAGATGATTACGCCTAACAGGCATATTTTTTGCAGAAGTTACTTAATACCAATCCTGCAGTCCTTATTCGGTGAAAACTCCTTTAAGTGTGTTAAGATTTGGCTGAATTTCCTTTTTATCATGAAACAACTACTAAATAGGATAACTTTTCAGTTACATTTATAAAAAAAAATTCACAAAGCACATCACTACATGAAAGATAATTTGCATGCAATAATTTCTATTGAAAAGAAGGAAAATGATATGAAATAATCTTCTCCCATTATGTAGCAAAAGCCTGTCATTTTGACATTCATTTTGGCTCCCAGAGTATAAATATACTCCAGTATTCTTGTGGGCAATGCCAGAAAATCAGCAAGCACTCATTGTCTTCTGCCAACAAAAGTATGACTCTCTGTGCAGGAATTTTCTTGCACATTTGAAAACAAAGCCATTTAGAAAGTCCACTCTTGTTGGTAGGATATGACACTGATATATATTCAACAGTGCTATAAAATAAAGCAGATGCTAAGATACTGATTTATTAGGGGCAGCGAATATTACACAGCAACTCCATTTAAACAATTTTTTTTCAGTTAAAAATATCTATTGCAAATAACTCTTAGAAGTAATACACTGTATTAATGATTAAGTAGTATATGTACCAGATATCCACAAGTTAAAATTACAATGGTCTGAGGCAAGGGTTCTCAAACTTCATTGCACCATGACCCCTTTCCGGCAACAAAAATTACTACACGACCCCAGGAGGACCCCCATCCAAGTCTCCTCCCTGGGTGGGGAGCCAAAGCTCAAGGGATTCAGCCCCAGATGGGAAGCCTGTAACTTGAGCCCTGCCAGGGCTTTGGCTTCAGCCCTGGGTGGTGGAACTTTGGCCCTAGCAAGTCTAATGCCAGCCCTGGTGAGCCCATTAAAATGGAGTTACAACCCACAGTTTGAGAATGGCTGCTCTGAGGAATTAATCTTGGAGTAGTGCCAAAAAAAAGAGTACAGTTAGGTTGAAGGCACAGTGACAGTTGCAAAGTCTGATAGATCACAACCCACTAGGGTTAGAAAATATAGTAATGTCAATGGATAGCTTTAATTTTCAGCTTCACACTGGACATAAAATACTCCTAGCCATCCTCGACAAATCACAAGATCAGAATTTAAAATCTCATCATTGCTTTTAAATCAGTGGTGTCCTCCCCAATCCTGGGGTTGTTGTGGTCTCACGTAGAGCAGTGCGAATAACAGATTTTTTTTTCAGTTGTCTGGCAATTTTCAAAAAAATTGGGGGGAAATATTAGTTTTGGGTCAACCCAAAATTTAAGTTTTACAGACTATTCCATGAATTGGGGAAAAAAAATGTAAAAATTTAGTTTCAAGTTGGACAAAAAAAAAAGAAAATTTAAAGCAAACAAAAAGATGTTTCAAAACAAAAAATCAAAATGTTTTTCAAAAACTTTTCAAAAATCAAAACCTTTTTCAGGTCTTCCTCACTCCCCCCAAACTGAACAATTCAGGGAAATAAACACAAGTTTGCAAACCATTTTGGAGTTCTATATTTTTTCAATGAAAAATGTTTTGGCCAAAATATTTCACCCAGCCCCTGTCCCAAACTGCAAGTTACAACAACACAAAGGCTTTCCTAGTTTGCACCAGTTAACTACAAAATGCCCCAGAGGGCCACTTGGGCAGCTGCAGATTGCCAGGACACAAGAGAGCTCTGGCCACTCTCCTTTCTTCCCAACGACATTCCTCATGCAGGTGGCCATAAGATAGGTACCCTAGGCAGGAAGAATCCTCCACAGGTTGGAGCTGATGGCTTTAAGGCTTCTTCTCACTACCGAGAAACACAAAGCAACCCCAACATACTGGAGAATTGGGACGAATATTTCAGAAACTGCTATAACTAGAGGTCATTTACATAATTTAAAAGCTGTATTCTACAGCTTTCTGTAGCATTCTCAAGACAGTATTTAACAGTTTTCTATCCCTAAATGTTCTTATCTTAGAACTGAATTAGGGAAAATCAAAAGAATTACAGGATTTTAAGTACCTGTATCTTGTGACCTGCTAGGAATAAAAATATTTTGGAAGAGGTCAGTTCTCAGTTCTTATTTACCTGGGACCCAGACTGTTCATTAGGGGTTAAATACATGGCCTGATCTACACATTTATTTCTGTGCTCTCACTGAATTTTAGGATCTCATTTAAGAATACAAAATATATCCTATGGTTAGGCATAACAGACTGAGCAAAAGGTAGGATTGAGATAAAACTGTATTTTTGGCTTTCATAAATTTAGGACAGTCCTATTGATTTAACATTGTATATTGCATTCCATTTTTAAAGTAACTATTCCATTTTAATATATTTTCCCGGAGCTGAATCCTGAGGTCTTTACTAAGTTTTCCCTTGATCAAATTTCCATTAAAGTCAATGTGAGTTTACCTGACTAAAAACTAAGAGAGAAAAAAAACATACTAAGGACCTCAAGATATGGTTCATGGAAAAGTACCCAGCTAAGTCACACTTCTTGTATAATAATATCCAAGACACACAAAGGGATTAACTTTCTCCAGATTACAGTTAAATCATTATGCAAGTAGTTAATGGAGTCCAAAAACTCCTAGTTCATAATCCTTCCATGCTGACTACTAAGAAGATCATTCTTTGTCCACAAAAAAATACCCTCCAGCTTCTGAGCAGAGTAATAATATGATTGAGAATACATGCCAAAATGCCAAAATAAACACATTACAGGAGAACAAGTCTTGATTTAATTTTTTTTTCTTGTTTACATTTCCAATTTGGGAGAAAAGCCTGGGTTGAAATTTTCAAAGCTGACTAAGTCAGTCAGTCATACAGCTCCCATTAATAGTTGTGTGGCTCCCTGATCAGCTTTAAAAATTTCATCATTCATTTTTTAAAATTGTCAGAGTATCCCTTAGATAAAAGGAAAAAACTGGCCCATAAATTGTATCAAACCACTTATGAAGTAATTAAAATATCTTGTCTTACCTCATTAAATCTTGTCACGAGATCTTCAACAACATTGTGTTCACCATTTTGGGAAGAAAGAATAGTCGCAGATATGGAAGCTTTAATGCATGGAAGTTTGCTCTGACATTCAGCATTACCCAAATCCCTGGTTAAGAAGCAGAGGTAGTCAATGGGCAAGATCTTTCGGTAGAGATCCTGTTCCTGTTCAGTCAGAATACTAGCAACCTCCTCTGGGAACTGAATGAGGTGCTGAAGTTCTACTAGCTCTTTACTGATACCAGCTACACTGGAGGGGAGCACATTTGAACCAGCCATAGATGTGCACGGTTGACGTTCTAAAACAAAACAAAAAAAATATTATGTAGCTTCTTTCCTTCATCTATTACACTTGATTGTGCAAAAACATACTGAGACTGCATTTTTTGTTCTCGTACATTATTTATTTACTTAAACAACAACACAGGATTTCATATTTTATATTTAAATAACCTAGTAAGTTGTTCTAGTGGTGACTCTTCTCATATATATTTACAAAACACTACCTTCTAGAGTTAATTAGGCAGGTGGAGACCTGGGACTTTGGGGATCACTGAGACTATTGATTTAGGCAAAATTTGCCTCCTTTTATTGTTACTGTGTTCCACAACCCTTCTCCTCTGTCTGTTTCATTCACCTGTTAAATCTTGTCATGATCATAAATAAGGTGTTCTATAGAGCAGGGACTGCCTTTATTTTGCTTGTCTGTACAGCACCGAGCCCAAAGGGGCCCTGGTCATTGATTGGGGCCTCTGGGCATCACTGCAATATGAATAATGTATACCAATAAATCAATACCAATGTGATTAATATTTTTCCTCCCTTTTTCCTGTTACTACTAACACTGCTTATAAGTTGTTATTCATTTGCATTCACTGTACTTTTTCATATAAGAAAATGTCCAAAGATAACATACAGCTTTCTTTCCTCTGAAGAAAACATGCATATATTTGGAAGGGTGTATATTGTATCTGTCACTATAAAGACAGGTTTCAGAGTAGCCGCCGTGTTAGTCTGTATCCGCAAAAAGAACAGGAGTACTTGTGGCACGTTAGAGACTAACGAATTTATTTGAACATAAGTTCTTTTCACTATAAAGGAGATTCACAATAGTTTTATAATTTACAAAAAGTGATGTTTCTTGACATATCTTTTACTTTAACATCTTTTCAGAGGAACAAATTCTGATTTTACACAAATGGAAAGTATTGCTTGTGCTGTCTAATCAATCAAGTTAATGGCTGATCCCAATTCATTCCTTTATTATGAACGATATGCACTCATCTAAGCAAAAGTCATCATCGACATATAGGTAGCCAAAAAGTCATTAAATGTCAAAGTATACAATTATGGAAGTCTTAAACTACAGAACTTCTGATTTTAGTTAACATTAAGTTTTGAGAAAGCATCCCCTTCTCATCCCATCCTTGGTTGTCTGGCTATACTGAAAGAAGGACAGGAGACACTTGATATGGATTTAATCAGGCTGCAACTTTATTATTAGAAGTCTAGGACAAAGGCAGATAAAAGTGTACAGTGCAGGCAACTCCATGTTCATTCAATAACTACCCGGGGGCTTCCGCCAGCCGCCCTTCATTTTCTATCCAGGTCCCCCAGCCAACCCCTGGCTTGGATCTTACCAACCCCCCCACGCCAGAGGAGGGTTAAGGTGGACTATAAGAAAGGGGGGTTGGCTCCTTGCCATACCAATCATAGGAGCCTTGAACATCATTCCCCCCCCTCCCGTGCTCCATTCCTTTAACCAAACCTTCTTTTAAGTCCTTTACTGAGCCATTTATCTGGTCACTGAATGCTTTCCCTATGAAATATCTGCACTGGACATCTGCCCCACACTTACCAAATAATTTATGGCATATAGCCCAACCCCTTTTCCTCCTCACCATTATAAGCCCTCCCTGAAACCATTGTGGGGAAGACGAAAAAAAACCCTCCACCTAGGCCAAGGGTGGTCAAACCTTTTGGCAAGGGCCACATTGGGGTTGCAAAACTGTATGGAGGGCCAGGCAGCGAAGGCGGTGCCTCCCCAAACAGCCTGGCCCCCACCCCCTATCCGCTCCCTCCCACTTCCTGCCCCCTGACAGCCCCCTAAGAACCACTGACCCATCCAACACCGCCCCGCTCCTTGTCCCCTAACCACCCCCTCCCAGGACCCTCTGCCCCTAACTGCTCCCCCAGGATCCCACCCCCTATCCAACCCCCCTGCTCCCAGTTCCCTGACTGCCCCTCGACCCCATCCACACCCCCACCCCGACAGGCCCCTGGGACTACCACGCCTATCCAACCCCCCACTCCCTGTCCCCTGACCACACCCCCTGACAAGCCCCCAGGGACCCCACACCTACCCAACCCCCCATTCCACACTTATCCAACCCCCCTCTTATCGAGCCCCTTGGCCCCAGCCCCCTTATCATGCCACTCAGAGCATCATGTCTGGTAGCCACGCCGCCCAGCCAGAGCCAGACATGCTGCTGCGCTGTTCTGCAGGAGCGTGCAGCTCTGCCATCCAGAGTGCTGCCCAGTCGGCAGCGTGGCTGCGGGTATGGGAGACAGTGGGGGAGGAGCCGGGGGCTAGCCTTCCCAGCCGGGAGCTCAGGGACCGGGCAGGACGGTCCCACGGGCCGTATTTTGCCCACCTCTGACTTAGGCCAATATGGTGGTGAGGGAAAAATTCCTTCCCAGCCCCCCTAAAAAGGAGCAACTAGCAAAATGCCCACAGCAGGTACTAACCAGACCTGCTATTCACAACCTTCAGGGGAGGGAGGCTGGGCGCTGCTTTGCAGGCTGAACGGAAAAAGGGTTTCTAACATCCTGGCATGTCCGTTTTAACCCTTCCCACTTACATTCCCAGGGTATGAGCCAGTGTTGCCATGCTGACCCTCACCTCTCTTTTTGATGCAGCTTCTGACTTCCTCTTACCCTCCCAACCCCAACCCGTAAAGCACTGCTACCTTTCTTCCAGCAAGCCTGGACAACATACCCTGTTCACTCTTTGCATCAGGATCATCTCATCTATCCATTGTGCTGAACAATTATGAAAGGTTCTGAGATTCAGTTAGAGTAAGCTTTCAAATGCTTATCCAGACTAATTGCATTCAGCCTTTTTAGGATATAAACATGCTAAAATTAAATACATGTTAGTTTTACATCAGAGGGATGTTGCAAGGATTGATTAGTTAATGTTTAGATAGTACTTTGAACATGTAAAGTGCAGTCATTTATTAATTATTATTATTGTTATTGTGACCAATATTATACAGAGAAGAAAAAAGGAGCTAATTATCCTCCTTTTTCAAGTGGGCAGAGATCAGGGTGTGAAGAAAAGGGCTG
The DNA here is from genome assembly GCF_016161935.1 of Mauremys reevesii. Taxonomy (NCBI): domain Eukaryota; kingdom Metazoa; phylum Chordata; order Testudines; family Geoemydidae; genus Mauremys; species Mauremys reevesii. The sequence continues at coordinate 31,755,689 of NC_052629.1, read as the reverse complement.
GTTATGTTGGTAGAAAAGACTAATTTGAAGTTAAAAAAAGGGGGGGGGGGAGTTGAGAATGAGTTGTGGGTACAGATACAGGAAATGCAGGCGTACCTCTCACATGGAGTTGTCAGCTCATGATATTGACTAGTTGAAGAGAGGTCTCAATATTTAACCCAAAATATTCCTCTGAAGAGTGAAGGTACTAGTTGTATGAGAGAATCTTTTTAACTACTGGTCACGGCGTCATAACTTCTTCCTAGCTTTAGAGGACTCATTGGTCATCCTAATCTTATGCTGATAGACATGAGAAGGAGAGGTTACATACTTTACACTGAACTTGAGTTCTTTGAGATGTTTTGTCCCTATGAGTGTTCCAACATAGGATGCTCGTATGCCCGTGCACTCTCAGTTGGAGAATGAAAAGCAGTGTCCACAGGCCTGTGCCTGCACCAAAAGCAATTATTGTCTCCAAATCAGGGCATATAGGGAAGTGCAGTCCTGCCACCACTCAGTTCCTTCTCAAAAATGAAGCAGAGCCTTCACAGCCAAGGAAGGAAGGAAGGTGGGTATAGGACCCATAGGGAAAAAACATCTCAAAGAACTCAAGTCACTGTAAGGTAAGTAATATCTATTCAAGTATATGGCCCTATGGGTGTTCCACCATAGGAAAGTCCCAAGCAGTAACTCAGCAAAAAGGTGGGGGCAGAGTTTGCAAGTCCAGTTTGGAGGACTGAGACACCAAATGTAGTATCTCTGGAGGCTGTTAAGATGGCATAATGCCTGGCAAATGTATGGATGGAAGACCAATTTGCACTCCTACAAATGTCTGTTATGAGAATGTCCTTCAGTGGAGTCATAAATGTGGACTGAGATCTTGTGGACTGTGCTATAACTCTGAGGCAGCTGCATCCGACTGGATTCATAGCAAGTTCAGATGAAACCCTAAACCCACTTTGACAGTCTTGAGTGGAAATAAGTTGACTATTCATTCTCTCAGCAAATGATACAAAGAGCCTAGGACAGGACAGAAGATCTTAGTCCTGCCATGGTAGACGGCGAGGGCCCTTCTGACATCTAGCATATGTAGGCTGGTCTCCACTCTGGAGGCATGAGGTTTTGGGTAGAACACTGGCAGCCAAATCACTTGATTAATGAGATATTCTGAAGAGACCTTTGGGAGAAAGCGAGGATGGGGACAAGGTGTAACTCAGTTTTTATAAAAGGTGGTATTTGGCAGGTGAGCGCTCCCATTCGTCTGGCTGAAGTGATGTATAAGGAACCAAGTCTTGAGGTAGAGGTGGAGGAGAGAACAGGAAGCTATCAGTTCAAAGGAAGGTTTCCTCAGGGTGGAAAATACTGTGGAATCATATGGAGTATCCCACATCAATCACCTCCAAAATCCATCTGTCCAAAATAGTCTGTTCCCAGTCAGGGAGGAAATGAGATTGCTGATCTCCAAAGGGAGGATGGATGGAATCGTTCAGCACATGATCCAGGAAAGTAGAATGCTTGAGGTCTTCAACCAAGATGTCAGAACTGTTTCTTAGGCTATGTCTACTCAGCAAAGAAAAGTCCGCAGCTGGCCCATGCCAGCTGACTCAGTCTGTGGAGCTGTTTCATTTCTGTGTCCCAGAGCCCAGGCTCCAGCCTGAGCCTGGAAGTCTACAAAGCAATGAAACAGCCCCACTGCTGTAGCCCTGCAAGCCTGAGTCAGCTGGCATGGGCCACCCATGGGTTTTTCTTTTCTGTATACACATACCCTTAGAGGGAGGTATTGCTGTAGAAAGGGGAGATCCCCTTTTCTGAGGTCTAGATCTCCTCTGAACATCTGAAGGTCTGGAAACCCTTGTTGCAGGTTGCACTGAAAAGGCCTAGTTCGCTGTGATGTTTGACACCTGTTAAAATATCTTTTTGTTGCAGGAACATAAATTCCCAGTGATCATAAGATAGTCTCAAGTCCTTCAGAAGATGGAGGAAGGAGAACGAATCAGAGCTGAAGAGCCTGAGTCCTTCAAAAAGAAGGTCTTCAACTGTATTCTGCACCTCTTTCAGGAGGCTGGAAGACTGGAGCCAGGATGCTTTACGCATAACCACACCCATGGGTAGGTATCTACTAGCTATGTCCACAGTATCTAGGGGAGCTTGGAGGGAGGTTTTAACCCTCCAAAATGAGGGGCCAAAATTGTTCCCTCTGGTCCTGTGGCAGATGTTCAATAAAAGAGTGAACCTGGAATATGTAATAAAGTCATATTTTGCCAACGGGGCTTGGCAGATTGCCAGGCAAAATTGGAGAATTGTCAAGGAATAGCTTTTCCCATCCAAGAGGTCTAAAAGTTTGTCTACTTATCATAAGGAGAAATCTGGAATGGGCCTGTCTATTCTTTTCATTAGCTGCGTCCACCACCAAGGAATTGGCAGCAGTGTGGGGAAAGAAATGTTCCATTCCTTTGGTTGGAATATAGTATTTTTTATTTGCCCACTTACAAGTGGGCTGGATAGTGGCAGGTATCAGCCAGACTGTACAGGCAGGCGATAACAGAGCCTCATTTATTGGGAGGGCAATCTTTCCCTGAAGGGGTAGGGGGGAATATTTAAAATGTCCACCAAGGAGTGTTGAGACTCCTGGACCTCCTCTAATAGTATCTGTAGGGATTCCACCGGGCATTTCATGCAGTCTTAAAAGGCCTGAAAGTCACCAATGTAAGAAGGTGATGGAGGCATTACCCCCTCATCTGGGGATGAGAAGAATTTAGCTGATAGGGTGAGTTTCCCTCCATTTGTCAGTCCTGCTATACCTGGGTGTCTCCAGATGCAGAGGAGGCATAAGGTACCAGAGGGAGATCATACAGTACCGGATGGAGATCCTATGGTACCAAAGATTGGTCAGTCAGTACCAGTGAATGATACAATATGGAACCCTATAAAATTGTTCATCAAGATGGCCCCAGGGATTCCAGTAAGCCCACTGAGGAGGCAGTTGGGGAAAGGGTCCCCATGGATAGTCATAGCCCCCAGCTCTAGGGCATCTGGTGAGGTCCAAAAGAGCTCCTTCAGAGTACTGGCTCAGCAGGGTACAGTGGTAAGGCACAAAAAAAGAGCAATATACCAAGACCTGAAGAAGAATCGTTCCTTGGGGAGCTTCAAAGATAAGTACCCATACTGAAGGCTGGAGGTATGACCAAGGTTCAATCCATCTAGGCGGTACCAAAGAAGGGGCCCTGGTAGAGGAGTGAAGCAGGGGAGAGTCCAGGACCTCCAAGGAAAGAAATATGGAGGGCTATGGTATTGAAAAGATTGAGTAGGTACCAACAGTTGGCAGTGCTGAGATGGTGAGCACAGTATCAGCTTCTCTAACTTTAAAGGCCTGGTGAAATGGAGATACTGTACTGGGGCATGTGAAGGAGACCCATCCATCTCTTGGTGCCTGTCAGTCGGTACCAAGGCAGGCTGATGCCTGCTAGACAAGTTGTCCACATACTGCTTCTTGTGTGGTACCGGTGGCTCGGTTCTGGGATCAGATGGAGCTTCAGGTGTATCCCTTAAAGGACATGAGGGCTCCTTAGAGTGGCATTTATGGGGTGACTACCCCTCTTCTTAGGCTAACTGGAAGGAGAAAGAGGCATCTTCTTTTTAGAAGTCCTAGCTTCCAAAGAGGCTGCTGCCACTAGGGAAGCTTGGGAATGGTAAGGCTGATGTATGGGGGGTGGAGGAGCAGCCATTGCTGGGGCTACTGAATGCTCAATTAGAAGGAGCTTCAGTCAGCCTCTCTGCCTTTTTGAGACCTGCCTTCAAATCCCATACAGACCTTACACTCAGAGGTGGGCATTCCGAGGCAGCAGAGACATGCCTGTCATTATGGGGAAAGGACTTGTGTCAGGTCTGGCAGGGCTTAAACCCCAGGGTCTTTGGCATAACACAGAGTGCTAAAGGACCAAAAACAGGGGTCCTAAGAAGGGGAGGAGGGTAATCCCCCTTCCAATCAAAACTAGAACTAAAGAAGAAATAAAATAACTAACAAAGTAGAAGAAAAAGACTAAGAAAAAATTGCTATGTCAGAAACTATGGGAAGCTGAGAACAGCAAGCATGCAGTTGCTCCATCTTAAGCTGCAGGTGACTGAGAACGAACTGAGTAGTGGCGGGTCCATGCCTCCGTATATGCCCTCATTTGGATGCACAAGGCTCTGCTATGCGCTGGCATGAGCCCACTGACACTACTTGCATTCTCCGATCGAGAGCACACTGGAGGATTCACATCCTATGGTGGAGTACCCATAGAGACATATACCTGAAGAACAAACCTTTCTACTATTTTTCTTTCCTACTAAAGGAATTATCTAGTTAAGAATGTGAGAAATATAGTTAAGTCTGCCCTTGGAGACTCAAACACAGAAAAGTGTCCTTAACCGAAAAAGAAAATTCACCCTAGAAACAGTGCATCTCTGACTTTTCTGAACCATGCTGCAAGCAGGCCTGCACTGATCTATAAAGAGCTAGTGTATTTCTAACAGACTATTTTCACAGAAACTCAACAAGCAGACAATCTTAATTACCTTATCATTTTAAATTTCAACACATTTTGTACATATACAGTATATATGAAAAATTCCATAGAAGGAATACACCATGAGAGATGGAGGGAGGGACAGAACACCATATAAAGACCACAGTGAAGTGCTGAAAGCCTCTGTTTTAGTTGACCTTGTTTCTCTTGTTGGACTCTATCATTTTTGTGGTTGAAGTACTTGCATGCAATTTATTTGGGATTTTCTAAATATGAAAACTAGGGAATTTACTTAAAAGGACACTGCCAAGGTATTTTTCAAAAATTTAAGAAAATGTGGAAAAGAAGTCAAATGAATGCCTGTGTTAACTATCTCTTAACATTTGTATCACTATTCTATGCCTGCATATTGTACTAATGACAGTATCTATAGAACCTCTTTGATTACTGTCTACCAAACATAAGATAAATTATCTCACTGTTTACTATATTATATTTTTATAAACTTGAAATTAACGTCTGTTTAGTTATGGAATTGCTTTTATAATTCACAGACAGAAACTTGTTATTCTTTGGTTGGTTATATAACTTCAGGACTGCTGGCATCAACTTTTTTTTGTGAATAAAGTTTCAGGATTGACTTTGAAAAATATTTTTTAAAATATATGCAATTTGTAGAAAGATATAAAGAAAATAAATAGCCCAAACTTTGGGCACACAGATGTCAACAGCATTAATCCTGGTTACCATTTTAGTATTCAAACTTGCTGTTCTTATTCAGACAAAAATCACACTGCTTCCAACGTGAAATTTAACCAAGTAAGGACTGCAGTGTGGAGCCCTTATTGTCCAAACTCAAATTCAAGAACTCAAATTTGATACCTCAAAAAAGATGAAATGCAGAATCATAATGAAGCAGGATGCTCACAGTAAAGCAACTGTACTAATAAAAGAAGTACAACTTAGAAACAGTGAATCTCATGCCGAGATGAAAATTGCCTTTCAACAGGGTTTGATGAGTTTATAAATGAGAACATGCAGTTAATGTCTTGCCTTCATTGTCTAGTTGTTTTATATACCAACATCTATTTTAAGCAAAATAGTACCTCAGATATACTAAAAAACAGTAATGCAAGGGAAGAAAAACAATACGAAATGTGTAAAAAAAAAAAAAGTGTGCACTCTCCAGAAGGCTGCTTGTGAAAGATTTTTGGATTGTGACAAACTGTCTAAAACAAAACATGTGAATTGCAAATAGATTTGGTAATGAAAGTAGTTATTTCATTTAGTATAGCATCTCCTCATTGAAATCCTCAAACAGCTGTCTTTTTTAATAACAGACTTTGCTTCCACTAAATTGGGCTATTCTGAATGATAAGATATAAAATCCATAAAGCTCTGTTTCTCAACTGTTATCAAAAGGTAACACATACAGCAGATAAAATGACTAAACACCTATCCTCAGCATCTCACACTAATGCCCCATCTACTCCAGCATCACCCAATAGACACGGTAAAAAGAATGCAATAACAAAAATAATTTTAACAAGCTACACCCAAAGATTTCACTCAGATTTGTATGTGCTTTAAATTTCAGCCCAGAGATCCAGGAAAACAAACATTATGTTACAATGAAATGGTATCAGCAAGCTGTGGTGAAATCCTGGCCCCAGTGCAGTCAATGGGAGTTTTGCCATTGACTTCAACAGGGCTAGATTACACTCTGGGTCTTTTTTTATTGCAAGGTTGTTTTTGTTTCTGGGAGAAATATTTTCTCCATACTTAGTTTTGTTAAGAGCCAGGGAAAAGCAGCTTCCTAACAATGTACATTAACAGGAATATTATAAGAATGTTGTCCAGACTATTCATGACACATACTAAAAATACAGAAAGCATTCAGAAAAATAAGTTTTATACATAACTTGTAATTGCTAAACAAACATGGTCTTCAAATAAAGAATGGCATAACTAGGAAAGTGTTTTTTGCAGTCTCTGGGGTGTTAAATCATCCAGTACCATAGTAATCAAATCAATAAGCTTATGTTACTTTCCTGTTCATTTTACATATAATTTAAAACATTTTACTCTTTTTAAAAATGAACTTGAATCCACTGTTAATCAATTTTGTATACAAAAAACTTCTTGTAGATAAAAATATCAAAGGGCCTGATCCTACCCTCACTGAAGTCAATGGGAAGTTTGCCACAGCTTTCACCACCAGCAGGTTCAGACTAAACTCCATTGCATTCACAACTGAAATGGATAGATCCCACCTTCTTTCAAAAATTACATTTTACTAAAATAATCAAAGATTCAGAGGCTTAGAATATTCTCTCTCCTGGGGACACACTGGTTTCTTTTTCTAAAACTAGTGATTTGGGATACCTCTATAAAGTGAGCACCAGAATGCATATGAAAGTATGACCAGCGAAACTTATAATTACATGAGATTTGGATTAATAAAATAGTAGTAGAACATGATCTAAGAATTACTAAACAGAAGGCGGAGGCAAGTGGTTACAGGCCTGGACTAAAGGAGAGATTTCTGGATCTACATTTGGAAGGAATGTAAGAGGAAAAAGGATTACCATATATACTCAATCATAAGCCGGTTTGTTTATAAGCCGACCCCCCCCCCAATATGGATAAGTAAAAATGGAATTTTTTTATGACTTGTTCATAAGCCAACCCTATAATTCAGGGGTCAGTAAACTCTGGCTCCCGGGCCACCAGGATAAGCTGCTGGTGGGCCGAGATGGTTTATTTACCTTGAGTGTCCGCAGGCACGGAGGTAAACCTAAGTAAACAAAGTGTCCTGGCACGCCAGCTGCTTACCCTGATGGGCCGGGACAGCAACTGGTGGGGACATTTTTTGGGGGGGGTGAAGCTGGGTGTCAGGGGAGTAACCCGTGACTACCCCCCACATGACCTCACTCCTAGCCCAGGACCCCCATACTCTCCCCATCCCATCACTTCCCTTCCCTTCCCACCTTATCCGTGGAGGGCCAGGGGAGGATGTCTCTGACCTGGCTGGAGCTGCTCTGGCAGGCTGGGCAGCACGGCCGCAGCCTGCTCTGGCGGGCCAGACCGGGCGGCGCAGACACAGCATATTCCTGTGGGCTGGACCGGGCAGCATGGCTGCAGCATGCTCCAGCGGGCTGAGCAGCGCAGCCACAGCCTCCTCTAAGTGGCGGGACCGAGCGGCATGGCTGCAGCCTGCCAGTCCTGGAGCTGCAGCTGCTTTGGAGGCTGGGGGGAGAGCAGCATGGCCAGAAGCAGAGAGACTCTGGCCCCGCCTCTTCCCTTCTGGCTCTGCTGCCTCTCCTTGCTCCCTCTGTTGGAGGTGGGGCTGTGTCCCACCTCTCCCTCTCTACAGGGGCGGCTCTAGAGCCCAGCGGGGCAAGCACCCGCCTGGGGCGGCCCTTTCCCAGGGGGGCGGCAGGCTGCGCCGGTGGACCTGCCGCAGTTATGCCTGCGGGAGGTCCACCGGAGGCCGGACCTGCCGCAGGCATGACTGCGGACGGTTCGCTGGTCCCGCGGCTCGGCTGGACCTCCCGCAGGCATGACTGCGGCAGCTCAAGCGGAGCCGCCGGAGCAGCGAGCCGTCCGCAGCTGCAGGAGGTCCAGCTGAGCCGCGCGACCAGCGGACCCTCCACAGTCATGCCCGCGGCAGTTCCGCTGCTCCCGCGGCTCGGGGGCGCCTCCCGGGCATGATTGCTTGGGGCGGCCAAATTTTTAGAGCCGCCCCTGCCTCTCTATACCCGTTCATAAGCCGACCCCCTTCCCCGGTGCTTCCCTTTTTTTACTCAAAAAATTCAGCTTATGAACAAGTATATGCAGTAATTTAATCAATGGATCCTGAACTTTAAATCAAGTGCAGATAATCAACAGAGCTGAGATTCTAGTAATCCTCTCCACAGTTTCACAGGAAACACTGCACGTCTATACGTAACACACTCAAGAATGGCAGTAACTTTTTCATAAATAGCAATATAATGCAACTTCATGCTATTTATGTACCATTACAACTACTGCTTCCACAGTGGCAGTCTTCTTAATATTGTTGTTGGCTGTTACCTGTGCTTTAGTACATTACATTTAGATACACAAAAATCTCATATCACTTAGATCAACCATTGTTCTCAACACTTCAAATTGTTCTGCAATTTTGATCTGACACATTGTGTATTTGCTATACTTCACAGTTAGATCAAATTTGCAAATTTACAATGTCCTTCAGATCAAGAGTTTATTTAAATACAATACAAAGCAAAACAAGCGAAGAGTGAACAAGTAAAGCGATCAGTATTTATGATGTTAATCTACTGAACCTCACATCACAAGCAAAACCACTGCAGATGTATACTGATGTACATTTATGATGCTTTGCTCTCAGACAGAATCTGATTTGAGGAGCTTGCAAAGGGCAACCACCAAATTGATATTTTATTGAATTAGGTTCTCGTTGTGGGCCAAACAATATTGGCTTATGCTTTGACCAGCATATTGGATGTCAGCAGAAAGCAAAATATGGAGTGCTAGTAACCATGACAGCAAGTCACAAAAAATTATATATTTTAAAAATTAGTGTGTATTTTAAGGATAGGCAATGGCTTCATTTTAAATATCAGAGTCTTTGAAACACTGCTCTTTTCCTTACATCAGTTATTGCAATATTTTTGACCAATGTCCATAAAAAGGGTTTGATCTATAAGAATAAAGTAACTTTATTACTTGTAAGACAACCTGCCTATACTAATTCTGACTTAAAACTGACTGCAAAAATGACCCAGATATCAGGATTTGGATAGGTCAAAGTGCATCAGATTTACAAAGAAAACACATACGGGCCTGGGAAAGCATTCTGTTTTGACCATAAAAGGTGTGCATGAATACTCTAATGAGAGATAACCTATGCACAAGCTGAAAAATATCTATTCCCTTACATTTACAAGCAGTGTTAGAAGTAAACCAAGATGAAGACTCTATTCCTGTATTTATACCAAAGGAAAGTATTATTCTGCCTCCTAATAACTATAGTTGTGAGGCTATCAATACATTTTTCAGTGGTGCTATAGAAATGGCTATAATGCAAATGAACAATGGTCTTTGCACTTTGGTAAGCTTTCTTCAAAAATGATCAGAAGAGGGTATAACATGTCTGTACTGGACCAATTGTGCAATACTATACCATAGGGGAATTTTTTTAATATCCCTTGCCAGTTTGATGATTCAGATATCAGAATTCCAGATTGAAATTTGGCATGTTCAGTCTCATCCTAGTGGTTGATATGCTTTTCAACAAATGTTATAAAAAGTTTGATAGTTATAAAAAAGCTTTATTTTATACAATATACTTTATGCCCCAATTGTAGGTAGGGTGGTAAAAGTAATGATTTAAAAGAAATCAGTTTAAAAAATTTAAATAATCTTTTTTAAATTTGTATCAGTTTAATTTAAATTAAATTTTTTATTTACATGCTGCTAGTTCTGTATGCTTTCCATTTTATAGTCGTAAATTGTTACATAGCTGTTTTGTACTTTGTTCATTTCCTAATTGTTAGTATAATTGTTAGTATAGAACTCACCCAGGGACCTAGAGTGAGGTAGGGGTTGGGGAAAGGCCTTGGGGGCAGGGAAGCCCCAGGCAGGGCCGGCGCCAGGGTTTTTGCCGCCACAAGCAGGAAAAAGAAAAAAGAAAAAAAAAAGCTGCGATTGCGATCTGCATCTCTACCACCGCCGCTTCAGTCTTCAGCGGCAATTTGGCAGCTGGTCCTTCGCTCCGAGAGGGAGTGAGGGACCCGCCACCAAATTGCCGCCGAAGACCCAGACGTGCCACCCCTCACCATTGGCCGTTCCAAGCAGCTGCTTGCTGGGCTGGTGCCTGGAGCTGGCACTGGCCCCAGGCCAACAACTCCCCAAGCTGCAGGGCCTGGTCATAGATCCAGGTAGGTATTGGGGTTGCAGAGGGGCAGCCTGAGGGTGGATAAAGGCAGCCAGCCAAACCTCTTGTTGCCTGTGATGACTGGCTGATAGACTGCAGTCCGCCCCAGGGCATGGGGGCTAGACAGTGACTGGCAGTAGCCACGACTGAGGCGACGTGGGGATAGTGGGTGGGGGTTCCCCTGGGTGGGGAGACCCAGAGAGAGTGGAGTACTGCCAAGGGGGGCACCAGGGTCCTGGGAGGGACACAGGGCCAGCGGTAAGGCGGATCACTGGCCTGCAGAGGGCGCTCCGACGCCTGGAAAGCTAATTCCCAACAGAGACCAGAAGGAGGCGCCACAGGGGTAAGTCTGCACCCTTACACCCACATACTTTGCAGTGAGGATGCAACTAAAACCCAAGTAGTGGAGCTCAAGTTTTGATAATCCTCCAGTGCCATCCCACAACTTCTGAGGCCTATATGTTCCCATCCTTTTACCAACTCACTTACCATTTGCCTCCTATACACCAGATGTATCCGTTACTTTATATACACCCGGTTGGCATTTAATAGTTCATTCCATGAAGCCTGCTCTAATTTTGCAATACTGAGTTGACCTCAGCTGAACAGCTACAGCTACTAGCTGGCCAGAGGAGCGCACCATGGTGCTGGTTAACCTCTAGTGCAAGTGTACAGTAAGGAGCATGATTTTAGGAGAAGCATCCAAAATCTGCACTGGTATGAAAACATGTCAAAGAGGCTGGCGGAGGTGGGGGTCAAGCAGATGGCCATCCAATGTGGGGCGCACATGAAAAAATTAGTGTGTGTGTACTGCAAGATAAAGAAGTCCAGCAACACCCCACCTACCTTCTCCTACTACAAGGAATTCAACCACCCAACGTACTCACCACAACCCAAGCACAGAGCCCACAGTCCTGCGTGACAGAGATGGTGTTTTTTAGACACGAAGCAGAGGGGATACAGTATTGCCAACTCTTATGATGTTTTGCAAGTGATGGAATTTTGGCTGGGACTGAAACTCTAGCAAATCTGAGTCCTGGGGGAAAGACAGAAGCTGCAGACAATAGCAACTCCTGCACTCCAGGAAGTATTTCAGGCTTGTGGTACACAATGATCATTATAGTACAGTTCTTTGGGCAGAAAAAAACATTCAGGATGTTAACCAAAAGTTTGATCCTGTGTCCAATGAAGTCAATGGCAAAGCTCCAATGGTCTTTAATGGTGCAGACTCAAGGCCCAAATGCTTATCTAAAGCACATGGTGAAAAACAGAGACAAGAGGGTGATAGAGACTGAAGGAACTCAAAAGACTCCAGTACAATAAGGACAAACATTTAATAAAATGACTTGAGAATCAAGTAAGATCTGAGAAGTTTAAAATCCTTGGAATTTCAGTGGGAAATGGTGACACAGATGGTGAATATTGGGTCTCACTTTTTGGGTCTGAATATCAACATAATCCCCTCAATGATGAAAGATACTACAGGAGCGTGCAAATAAGCTAAAGAAGGTAAAATTGCTGCAAGAGATATTTCAATTTTCCCTCTTGCTGATTATTGGAACAGGGAATGCATCAGTCCAAGCTGCATCTGGTAAAAAACACACCACTTGATAAAATGTTCCTGATTTGAGCCCTATAACTCAACAATGAAGTAATTTAAAAGAGTTTAAGGCAGTTTAAAAAGGTTTCATGAACTCAGACGTCTCTGCATCATTCTATCCTGCTTCCTACAATGCTCTGGGTAGTGTAAAATGACACCACCTATCTGTTTTGGGATCTGTCCTCTGTACAAATACATCTGAAGAAAACTATTTATGAAAAAAACATACCTGAGATACAACCATCTAGAGAAAATAAAATTGAATGATGTGTTTTCATTCTCTATATTGCAGTGTGTGTTCTGCCTAGGAACTATGTTCAGTATTCTACATTCTTCTCTGTTTGATATAAAGACAACTTGCTGCTCCCCCGACTTGTTCATAAATGGCTGACAGGATTCATTTTCCTGTCCATGTTTCCTTTTAGTATGCTTTTAGTTACTGACTTTACTGGACACTCCATTTATTGTGTGATGAGGACAATTGTTAAAATAGAGACATTTCTAGAAGTATCAACTACATTTTATTTTGTTGCATAAAGAATTTCTGTGTCTCAGATTAGAATAAAAAGCAAAAAGAGATGTTATAGATTTAAAGCTGCATGGCTTTCAAACAGCACAACAAGAATGTTAAACTCAGTATACTAGGGTGTCATCTAACAAGTCTCAGAAGGATTTTTTTTTAATAGTTGTGATAGTGATTTTATATTATTTATGCCTGAGATGTTTGATATAATTACTACTCAGTCTGAATGCCGGTAATGTACAAGAGTAAGAACGTAATCTCCAACAGTTTAGAATCTTAAAGTGTTGCTATATAGCGTAATGGATTATAAAACATTTTAGAAACTAATACCTGGTTCATATGAATAATTAACTATATGCTGCTGAAAAGAAATATTTCTTAGGATGCAGTGCAAAATTCTGCTCTGGCATTCCAATTTTACTATGGTGAGGGGAAATGTTTCACAGCACTATAGTATTATGAAAAGACTCTCACATACAAGATTCAATAAATGAATTGAGGACACATGTTTAACAAGATGCCAGTGAAATTAAGGTGAAAAAAAAAGAGAAAAGTGATGAATTAGAAATAATTTGTTAGCTTTTAAAACAGTGAAGAAACAGAGGTTTTCAACTGAAGAACAACAAGCCTTTTTGGCACAGGTGCCTTAATTAATAAATTATTTGCTATTAAAGAGATTGGCATATGAATATTTTTATTACATGCTAAAAGAATATTCATTGGAGAGTGATCAAAAAGACAAGTGGCAGATCTAGATTTGATAATCACATCTTACAGATAACTTAAAACTAGAGGAATGACTGCAGTCTCATTTAGCAACACAACATGGTACTTCAGCTTCAGCCTTTGCAATATCATCTTGCTTCTGTTATATATAGACTGCACAAAACTACAGAATTAAATTTAGACATATTAATATCAGAATCTTCCTCCTTTATTCCAAGATAATCACAGATACAATTTATATGATTTAGATTAAAAGAAATGAAGGTAATTTATACACTTATTTTATATTTAGTCACAGAAACCATATTCAGTAGCTTGAACTAATTGCCAAGGATCTTCAAGGCTAGAAGCAATGCAGACAGGGGCGGCTCTAGCAATTTCACCGCCCCAAGCACGGTGGCACGCCGCGGGGGGCGCTCTGGCGGTCGCTGGTCGCGCGGCTCCGGTGGACCTCCCGCAGACGTGCCTGCGGAGGGTCCGCTGGTCCCGCGGCTCCGGTGGAGCATGCCTGCGGGAGGTCCACCGGAGCCGCCTGCCGCCCTCCCGGCGACCGGCAGAGCGCCCCCCGCGGCATGCCGCCCCAAGTATGCACTTGGTGTGCTGGGGCCTAGAGCCGCCCCTTAATGCAGACACATTTAACAGCTACTAGAAAGGGGATTCAGAGTTACACCTGAATAGTCTCATTTAGTTAAGCCATGTGTGTTCACAGATGTCTATATTTGTAATCAGTGTGAAAATACATTGTGGCTCAAAATACTTTTTCTATCAACTGATACAATGATTTTGGAATGTTACAGTCTGGGAAGGAGAGGTCTGGTGAAAAGAGTGCAAAAGGAGATGGAGATGAGGTGAACATCACTTCTCTGGAGATGGAAGCAGGTTTTGTTATTTCTTCTACAAATCATGGACTAAACACTGGGACTGCTCTCAAGTCATGGAAAGGTTATAAAATAAACCAGCAAATACCTGCAACTTAGAGAAGGTTTTTTTTAACTTTGCTTTTTCCTTAAACATAAATAGGTATTCTGCAATGTCACCATGCAAGTAGTCAGAAGACCCATGCAAAGTGAGCTGGAAAGCTGTGAGTGACAGGACAGGAGCATTTGCCAATACGGGTGGATTAAGCTAGTTGGAGAGTAGCTCACATATATACCAAATAGCATTCATGACCCAAAGAAATCAATGCAGAAAAAAACAGGCCACACTTCTGGAATATCTTCATTTTTGTGCACTGATCAGTGTGTTAGGGGAGGCAGAGCCCACTCTCCCGCACAGCTCAGAGAGGCTCCTAGTCACCCCTGACCCTGGGTTCTTCCTGAATTGCAACCTGAACCAAGTTTCCAGCATACCAGAACAACATTTTGGTACTGACCACCACCACTAGCTAAATTTATCGAGTACATAGTGACACTGCAAATGAAAGGGAATTTGTTCTCAGGCAACAGCCAAGTTCCTTGGTTTTAAAATATTTTAAAGCATGCTTGTTGTAAATTTTAATAGGTGGATTTTATGCCAATATCTAGTTACATCAATTAGCAGTCAACATCCTAAATAAATATAATAATAGCAGTCTTTCCTTCTCAAAGTGATTTTTCCTATATGACTGGGATGAAAGGAGCTCTAGGAAGCTACCGGAAATCTGTTATTTTCGTAAAGATTAACATATCATTTTACAACTTCCTATCACAGTAGCTCATGTTTGTTAAATTATATAAGTATTATATCATGCCAATATTTCTTTTAAAAAAGTATTGCTACTGGCCTGTTATTCTTAGCAAGCGCTCAGGAATCACAAAGCGATGCCAGGGACTCAATTACAGGATGCAGGGGCTCAATTTATACAAAGACACACAAATATAATTCAGTAAAACCTGCATACCGATAATAGTGTGACTGAACAATGATGGTAGCTAAGGTTATGCTTTCTCAGAAGTATATAGACACACACACAAAAAACATGTCAAGTGCATGGTTTCTGTACAGTATAACCACTAGACTTCAATGGAGTTATGCCAAAGTATGTTGCAGGAGTCGGCAACCTTTCAGAAGTGGTGTGCCGAGTCTTCATTTATTCACTTTAATTTAAGGTTTCGCGTGCCAGTAATACATTTTAATGTTTTTTAGAAGGTCTCTCTCTATAAGTCTATATATTATATAACTAAACTATTGTTGTCTGGTAAAATAAACAAGGTTTTCAAAATGTTTAAGAAGCTTCATTTAAAATTAAATTAAAATGTTGATCTTACACCACCGGCCCATTCAGCCCACTACTGGTCTGGGGTTCTGTTCATCTAGGCCGGCAGCGGGCTGAACGGGGTCTGTGGCCGGGACCCCGGCTGGCAAGGGTCCGGCAGCCAGAACCCCAGACTGGCAGTGGGCTGTGCGGGACCAGCGGCCGGGACCTCAGACCAGCAGTGGGCTGAGAGGCTCAGCCCGCTGCCGCTCAGGGGTTCCATCTGCCGGCTCCTGCCAGCTGGGATCCCGGCTGCTGGACCTGCTCAGCCCGCTGCCGGTCAGGGGTCTCAGTCCTGCCCACATACAGTGGGTACCTACCTTCTCCCTGGTTCTGGCCCATTCTCTTCCTCTCTCTGCACTGAGCTGAGGGTGGGAGTACACTGAGCACGGGCTGGGGGTGAAGGGTCTGGCCAGGAGCTAGAATGAGGGAGGGGGCTCAGGGTTGAGGCAGGAGGTTTGGGTGTGGGGCACTTACCTGGGCAGCTCCCGTTTGGTGCAAGGGGTGCAGGTGGGAATGTGGGGTGTGTGCGCAGGAGCTCCCGTTTGGTGCTCAGGGTGGGGGTGGGGATGTGGGGGGTGCAAGAGTCAGGGCAGAGGGCTGGGGGCATGTGAGGCAGGTGCAGTGGCCAGGAGCTACAGGAGCCACCAGAGGTGCTGCGGGGGACCCTGCAGCTCCTGACCACTGCAGGCTGAAGTCACGGAAGTTGCTGGAAGTCATGGATTCCGTGACTTCCACGACCGCTGTGATTTAATTGTAGCCTTAGTCCTGGTCTACATTAGGGGGGATCAATCTAAGATATGCAACTTCAGCTACGAGAATAGCGTAGCTGAAGTCGACATATCTTAGATCAAATTAAAATTACTTACTTTGCATCCTCGCAGCGCGCCACGGCTCCCCCGTCGACTTTGCTTCTGCCTCTCGTGCTGCTGGAGTTCAGCAGTCGACGGGAGAGTGATCGGGGATCGATTCATCGCATCTACACTACACGCAATAAATCAATCCCTGATAGATCAATCGCTACCCGCCAATCTGGCGGGTAGTGTAGACATACCCTTAGTTAGAAGTAAGGCTACGTTTTAGTCACAGGTATTTTTTAGTAAAAGTCATAGACAGGTCACAGGCTGTAAATAAAAATTCACAGCCTGTGACCTGTCCATGACTCGTACTATATACCCCGACTAAATTGGGACAAGGTGGCTCAGAGGGTGCCATGGGTGCTTGGGGGGGCTACCCGAGCCCCCTACTGGTGCTGGGGTGGAGGGATTGGAGGGACTGCCAGGCTCCATACCCGACTCCACGCCTCCCCGGAAGTGGCAACATCCCTCAGCTCCTGCCAGCTTGGGACTCCAGAACCCTGTCTTGTTGAGCCAGACATACTAATCTGCTGCAACACAGACCCAGGCTCTGAACCACGTCCCCATAGCTGCAGACTTAACTGAAAATGGCTTAGCAAGTGCTCCTGTCTCTACAAAGTAAGTTACCAAGCAAAATAAAACAAAACACACAAGTCTAAGCCTAATACATTAAGAAACTGATTACAGATAAAATCTCACCCTCAGAGCTGTTCCAATAAGCTTCTTTCACAGCCTAGACTCCTTTCTAATCTAGGTCCAATCCTTTTCCCTGATACATTCCTTGTTCCAGCTCAAGTGGTAGCTAGGGGATTTCTCATGACTGCAGCCCCTTTGTTCTGTGCCACCCCCTTATATAGCTTTGGCACAAGATGGGAATCTTGTGTCTCTCTGCGTCCCCATCCATCCTTATACATGGAAAAACACCACGTTTAAGATGGATTCCAGTACCAGGTGACATGGTCACATGTCCTGGGAGACCTCAAGCCTTCATTCTTCATGGCCTGACTCACAGGAAGGCTTGCAAGTAAACAGCCATTTACAACCAACTGTACTAGCTGATGGGAGCCATCAAGATTCCAAACCACCATTAGTGGCCCACACTTTGCATAATTACAATAGGACCTCAGAGTTATAGTTCATATTTCTAGTTTCAGATACAAGAGTGATACATTTATACAAACTGGATGACCACACTCAATAGATTATAAGCTTTGTAATGATACCTTACAAGAGATCTTTTGCATGAAGCATATTCCAGTTACATTATATTCACACTCATTAGCATATTTTCATAAAATCATATGGAGTGCAACGTCACAGTAGGTGCAAACTGTTTGAAAGACCATACTCAAAGAGCAGTTATCAATGGTTCCCTGCCAGACTGGGAGGTTTTATCTAGTGGGGTGCTACAGCGGTCAGTCCTAAGTCTGGTATTAGTCAGTATTTTCATTAATGATTTGGACAACTGAATGGAAAGTACATTTAAAATTTTTGGGATAACACCAAGTGGGGAAGGGTTGCAAGCACTTTGGAGGACAGGATTAAAATTCAAAAAGACCTTGACAAATTAGAAAATTGGTCTGAATTCAGCAAAATAAAATTCAGTAAATACAACAAAAAGTACTTCACTTAGGAAGGACAAATCAAATGCACAACTACAAAATGGAGAATAACTGACTAGGCAGTAGTACTGCTGGAAATGATGAGGGCTACAGTGGATCAAAAATTGAATAGGAGTCAACAGTGTAATGCAGCTGCAAAAAAGGCTAATATCATTCTGAGGTTTATTAACAGGCATGTTGTATGTATGATATGAGAGGTAATTGTCCTGCTCTACTTGGCACTGGTGAGGTCCCAGCTGGAGTACTGATAATTGATTGCTCTCCATTCCACTGAAGATTGGACACAAAGTAATTGACTTAAACTGCATCAAGAGAGATTTAAGTTACATATTAAGGAAAAACTTCCTAACTGTATGGATAATTAAGTTCTGGACTAGGTTTCCAAGGGAGGCTGTGGAATTTCCATCACTGGAGGTTTTTAAGAACACACTGGACAAACATCTGTCAGGAACAGTCTAGGTTTACTTGGTCCTGGCTCAGAGCAGGGAGCTGAACTTGATGACTTTTTGAGGTCCCTTTCAGGCCTACATTTCTATGATTCTATAATTCGCTTTGACTTGCAGAAGTCTCTCTATTTGGATTCCAGCTCCATAAATGGGCAGGAGATTGCAGAGAACAGCACTAGCCATACTCTGCCAGAAACTCCCCACAAAACTTCTACAGGGCAACAGCTCACATGACAAAGCATGTAGTTCAATGCTACTCTTGTGCATTAGTTGTAAAGTTGTAAAATTAATTACAGACTCTCACAAAGCCAAATTCTGTTCCTTTTGAAAAATGACTAGGAGAAAAAGTATTTACATGAACACGTTATCTAAGTAACCTTTGAAAAATCTGTCCATATGACAGCCCTGCTTAGGTACCCACTCAAGTTTCACAAAGAATATTATGCAAAATCTCTGTGTAAAAGACCACTGAATAAGTTTAGACCATGTCTTCTCTAGAAGTAATACTAACACACACACACAAACACACACAAGTTCCAAACTTCCTTGCCTCCATTATTATAATTTCCCCCCACTGCTTAATGCCATTTTGGGAAGGAGATATGTACAGAAGTACTGTAACAGGACCGATTATACAGAAGACAGAATGAACTAAAATAAAGCAATTTTTCACTTCTTTGATTCTTCACATTGAAACTGGAATTTGTGAGCATGCGTGGGCATGTACATAGATTACTCACTGAATTTAATTGAAAGTGGCTAGTGCTCAAATGTTTGCAATATCCTCCAGCGTCCTCGCTCCCAAATATTCTATACAAATTAACAAGCAACTCAATTTTAAAAATTCCTTCCTTTTTCTTGGATGAATGTGGAAGGTAAGAGAGCAGCTATTTTGCGCTCAGTAGTCCCACAGAAAAAATAAATTAAGAAAGGGGGAAGAACTACTGTAGTAGCATCAGGTCTAAACCCCTTCCAGAAGCAGATCTACTTCTTAAATTTGAAAAGAAAGAAAAAGAATCTGTATTAAAATCTTTACATTCCAATTCATATGAAATCAGGTATACAGAAATCCAGTAGTTTCAGACTGGAACTGAGCCTTAAACTGTGCAACACCCAATATTCTTCTAATTAATTTTTAAAAAACTTCTGAAGCACTTAAAATAATTACAGAAGAACTGAAAATCCATGTTTAGGCGTAGATATTTATACAAGTGGAACACCACAACATTCACAATTTGGATGTGAGAAAACACATTGATGGCTCATTTATTCTGTAATTATTAAAATTTAGAACAATTCATTTTTATACATGCAACTTTTTTCACAGAAAATAGTGTACAAACATTAGAGAATCTGTAGTTAATATAATCCAATAATTTATTAATAAAAATTTGCATTAACAGAAAGTGTTCACACCTTCCTTCATTTTAGAAAAAAAAAGCTAATATAATAATACCAAATCAGACTATTGAAGTCAATGGAAGATACTTCTACGTATCCGAGGGCTGAGTTGAACTTTGTAACTTTAAATTTCTTTTTGATAACTTAAAGTATTCTTCTCAACTTTTATTTAAACTTCTAAAATAACTGAAACTTTCATATTGTCAGAGTTAGAGATCTAGAATCAAATTATGCTGTTTGTACACTGCACATCTCAGATCCTTGCACAATATCTGTAATCTAACACAGCTCTGTCATGTAATTAATGTTAATATTGCTTTTGTTATTCAAGTAGTGGTATTGTGTACTTTATATCTGTGCAATGGAAGATGGGTGCCTCCTGAGTTGTGCAGAAAAAAATCAATCAAGTGGTGGGCAATAAAAACAACATACTTTCTCTTCCTGAAAGCAAGCAAGCTGAAAAAAAACAATGTGGAATTTAAAATTGAATCATGGCATATTCTCAGAATCCCTT
This sequence comes from Mauremys reevesii, assembly GCF_016161935.1. Taxonomy (NCBI): domain Eukaryota; kingdom Metazoa; phylum Chordata; order Testudines; family Geoemydidae; genus Mauremys; species Mauremys reevesii. The sequence continues at coordinate 31,735,336 of NC_052629.1, read as the reverse complement.
AATCGCAAACCCAGGAATACATTACATTTTTATTAGTAGATCCTATTATGTTGCTATTAATGCAGACATGACTCAAATCAGGGCTTTTATATTGTACACTGTAAAGTGAAAATGTAGCTACTGATAGCAACTATAATTTTCCTATTGCAATGGCATATTATCGCCTTGAATGGTGCCTGTTTGATATATCCTTTAACTAACAGTCAATTTTGGGGAGCATAATCATTATCATATAAAATATACCCCTGATTCCTGTTTCAAAGAATCTTATTAAATGTGTTTAAATTACACAAGTACCAGTATTTTCACTTTTAATAATGTAGGAGAAGAGTTACTCCACAATTATATATGAAATTAGTAACATTATGAACTCAGGTACTTTACACAGGAAAAGGGAAAATTATTGACAACACTATTGCAGCTACAAAGAACAAATTTGCAGCAAATCATATGTATAATTTCAAAAGATCGAAACCTGGCCACATATAAGAACCAAAGCAGAAATTAATTCACACATTCCAAAAATTTTGCTAAATCATGACATCTTAGCTGTATTATTTATGAACTACAGTAAAACCTCAGAGCTACCAATAACAGAGTTACAAACTGACCAGTCAACCACACATTTGGAATCAGAAGTACACAATCAGGCAGCAACAGAGACCACACAAAAAAGAGAGCAAATATAATACAGTACTGTGCTAAACATAAACTACTAAAAAATAAAGGGAAAGTTTTTAAAAAATAATTGACAAGGTAAGGAAACTGTTTCTTTGCTTGTTTCATTTACATTAAGATATTTAAAAGCAGTATTTTTCATCTGCATAGTAAAGTTTCAAAGCTGTATTGAGTCACTGTTCACTTGTAAACTTTTGAAAGAACCACCATAACGTTTTGTTCAGAGTTACGAACAACCTCCATTCCTAAGGTGTTCGTAAGTCTGAGATTGTACTGTATGAGACACAATCACCTGTTTAGTTTTCTTCAAAAGTTGATTGAAGCAAATATAAATATTTCAACTGTTTTATGTAATCTTACCATTATAAAGTAAGAAACAAAAGCATGTCCCACACATATATTTCACCCCCCAATCAACCTAAATTAGTTGCAATGAGAAGAAAATCAACACAAATTATACCTACAGACCCCAGAAAGATTCCTTTTCATTTCAAACATAGATTAAACTACAAAATACATATTTACAAGTCTGAGAGGCCTTTGTATTTAACATTGTTTAAATTGTGTCTCTGCTTTATTTTCCACTTAGCAACAGTGTAAGTGTCCTCAAAGCCGTGTTATTAAATAGCAGACATTGATGAGTTGACTAGATTAAAAAACAACTCATTATTTCTCTCTCTACAAAACTCGTCTTGCTTCATAAAGACATTAAGTCCTTCTTTTACAGCCCATAAAAATGTAAATCTTACCAGCTAAAGTATCTTTTATTGAATCTTAGTTTCTTTCTAAAATGCCAGAAGAACAGGTACTTCAATACCACAAAAAGATAGCACCCAGCACTTGTCCACACTAACTGTCAGGCAGCAGCTGCTCCATTTAAAGCTACAAACTGTGGCAAAATGCATAACTGACATGCTTTGTGTAAGCCATGAAGAAGACATGCATTTGGCTCGCTTGCTGAAAGGTCAGGTTACCCACCTCCTCAGATAAAAGTTGAAATACTGGGACTCAAATGAGCCTTTGATTTCGGTAACACAATTATAAACAAAATCGGTTTTAATCATGTTAGATTTTTGTATTTATGTGTCTTATATAGGAAATAAGTTTGTTTACCCACAGCACTGTGCACAAGTGAAATTTATTTTTATCAGTGTTGTTTAAGTAGGCAAAAGGTAATTGTTACAGGACCCACCCCGGCATAGAGCCCTCAAGCAGCAAAGAACGGCAATACATGCAAGTCCTGCCTCAGCTACTCCTTCTTCAGTCCCCAGAGCTGACTGGAGTTACCCTTTTTTTTTTTTTTTTTTGCCACAGATCAGAGCAGCAGCCATCTCGCCCACCCAGAAAAGAAATAATGTCCCTCTCATGTAAGCCCTGTTTCTGAACATCACCTAATTAATATAAGTGCATCATTCACAGGTCCTTTAAAGTGAAACAGTTCACAAACCCCAAAGTAAAACTAGTTAAAAAGGTGTTCATTAGTTCTGTTGTCCCTATCCCAGGCTCACCCTGCCTCCAGCTCACCTACCTAAGAGGCAACAATCCTTGTTCCATGATACCTGTGTCCCTATTCCAGGGCCTCTATCATGCTGATCATTCTCCAAGCACCTTACAAGTCTTCTGCTACATCCCTTCCCTCAAGACTTCTGTGAGGAGGCACCCCACTGTTCCATTCTCCACACCTCCTTTGCCTGAGTCTTATCCTTCATATTCCTCCAGAATCACCATCTTCTCTTGGGTTTGGCCTGCTCCTGGCTGAGCCAGATCTTTCTCTTTACTCAGAGCCTTCTGCTAGGTAGGGTTCTGCAGCTCTGGTCGGTCTTGTCCCACCAACTCTCTTCTGTTCTTTCTTTGTGCCAGCTCTTCCCCGACCCCCCAGCAGCTCCCAACTTGTGCTTTTTGTAGGGGGAGGGAGAGTGAAACTCTCATACAGCTCACTCCAGGGAACTCACCAGTTCCCTGCTTCCCCTTCTCGCCTCTGCTTCCTCTGTGTCTTAACTTGCCTGGGTTTTCACACTTAATGCCTTCTATCAGGCAGCTGATTAGTCACAAGTGGAATTGAATGCATTCTCTCTTAAAAGGGACCAGTCATCCTGTAAAAATAATAAACTGAATTAGTTTCGCTTTAGGAAATTTTATTCTAAGCACTACAAAACCTGTAGGTATGGGGTTGTTGTTGTTTTTTTTAATTACAAGACTTCCTGCCTGAAACACCTAGTATGTATCCCATCCCAGTTTTACCAATAAAGTGATATGGCATCAACTTAGATATTGGGAGAAATAGCTAGAGAGAAAGCTAGGATCCAAGGCAGTTATTTGTATTGCTTGGAAAAGTGGGGAGGAAACAAAAATCTTTCTGAATCTTTCAGCAAGCCTGATTCGCTATAAAAACAAAAACAAAACAAAACAAACAAAAACACTAATTGAGGGGCTTATAAAGAGATAGCCACCTCTTGGACTGCATCTAAATTAACAAATTACACAGATATCATAATTCTCCATTGACGGGGCCAGATTAACTTTTGTGGGCCCGGTGCCAAACATATTTGTGGGCTCCCCATGGGGCAAGGTGCAGGGGAGCAGGATGGTCAGTCTCCAGAGTGAAGGGCAGGCTGGGGGCAATGAGGCACAGCGCAGCGGGAGCAGCCCTGCTCTGCGCAGCCCAGCAGGAGGGCACTGTTTACAAACCTGTCGATGCCAGACACACACTGGCCTGCCCAGCCCTGTGCTGCCAGCATGGCCCTTCCCCTTGAGGGCAGGCCAACACCACAACTCCCCCCTGCCCAGTGCCCCATTCTTATGACCAGAGCCCCTCGCCCAGATGCCTCCACGACAGGTCTCTATGCCCACCCCCACCTAAATAAAAAAGGTAATAATTGGAGATATACCAATCTCCTAGAACTGGAAGGGACCTTGAAAGGTCATTGAGTCCAGCCCCCTGCCTTCACTAGCAGGACCAATTTTTGCCCCAGACCCTTAAGTGGCCTCCTCAAGGATTGAACTCACAACCCTGGGTTTAGCAGGCCAATGCTCAAACCACTGAGCTATCCCTCTCCCAGAGATCTCCCCTGCTGGCCTCCCAGCATAGCACCCAGCACACCACACTGCTCACCCAGCACCCCTCGCCCATAGACCTCCCCACTGCCAACCACCTTCCTCACAGTCCCACCATCACAGCTGCACAGCATGCCACATTTCTGAGGGGATTCTGCACCAAAAATTAAAAATTCTGTGCACAATATTTTAAAATTCTGCAAATTTTATTTGTCAATAAATACATGTGGAGGCTCCAACATGGCAGTGGGGAGCATAGGCCACTGGTTGCATAGATGTGGGAGATTACCCTGCAGCCTCCCCCCACCCCACCCCACCCCACCCCAGGACAGGGACTAGACAGTGAGGCTGCACCCAACCCTGACACAGTGCAAGGGCCAGGTCTGCCCCAGAAACACCCTGGAGCCCTGCCCCCCTGTGCCAGGCGCACCAAACGTGGGTGAACAGGCTCAGCCTGGCAGCAGGATCCAAGTGCAGAGGGACTTAGTGTGTGTGTGGGGAATCCAGGTGGGGGTAAGAGAGTTCTCTGTGGGGCAATCTGGGTGGGGGTGGCTCAGTGGGAGATCTGGATGCACAGGAGCTCATTGGGGGGTTCCACATGCAGGTGCAATGGGACTCTGCAGGGGATCCAGGTGAAGGTGTTTGGGGCTCAGCAGTGGGGGTCTAGATGCAGGTGGTTGTGCCTCAGTGGGGAGGATGTCAGGGGGGCTCATCAGGGTGGTACAGATGCAGGGGAGGTGGGGCTTGTCAGGGTGAGGGTTCGATGGGCCTGCTTAACAGGGGAGCCCCAGCTTCTGCCAAGAGGATGCCGCATGCTGGGCTCCTGCTTCCCCCCCCGTCCCTGCTTCCCCCATCCCCTTCTCTTCCCCATCCCATGCCCCTTCTCCACTGCTCCATCTCCTCCCCAGGCTTGGGAGGCAGGGGGGAAACTGCCCCCCAGCATGAGCCAGCAGAGCTGAGCGGGTTGGGGCCGGATTGCTCCACTTCCTGCTGTTCGGTGCGTGCAGGGCAGACCCAACCCCTGCTGCAGTCCCCCAGGATGCGTAGCTTCCTGGGGGGGAAGGGACGGAGTGGGGGCAGGGCTGGGGTGCAGCAGGGGTGGGAAGAGGTGGGGCAGAGCAGGGGTGAGGGCAGCTTTCGTGGCCGGCTCAGCCGGTCGGGGGATCAGGCTGGCTGGGGCCCCTTCTGACTCTGGGCCCGGCACCATGGCGCCACCCCGGTTATGTCCATTGGTCATAGCTATAGTGGCATTTTTATGTCTGTTTCATCTTACCCTAACCTGAGATTTGTCTACACTCCAACTTTTTCCATTGCTAGAAGCAGCAGAACTACACAAATGGAAAATCAGGTATATAAAGTTAGCTAGGGTAAAGAAGATTAAAGAAAGGAAAACCACCATGAGAAACCTCTCTCAATTTCCCCTGGAAGCTCAAGAAAACTATTTGGTTAGACCTAGAACTCAAATACTACAGTTAAGCATGATTTGGTTATATGCTGCATACACTTTTTGTTTGAAAAAACTTTACTTTTTTGGTATGGAACTGGAAATAAAGCCTGGCAATAACAACACTATGTTTTGTTTTCTTAGACCTGAAACATGTAAATTTGATGTTGTTTCAATTCATCATGGAGATAAAGGAGAGATAAAATTATGTTAATGAAAAATTGACAAAAATATGAATTTTTGTTCATTATTTCTCTATCAATAGAAAATAGATCATCATAGAAAACATTTTGAGTGATCACAGGACAATTGGTAAAACAACATTAGATATATTTTGAAACCAAATGTCTGTTTGAAAGGCTAAAGAAAATTCAGAATTTCTTTTGTTTTAATAAGAAAACTGAATAGGATATCTTAGAATTTAACCAAAAGCACATATTAGTATCCCACATATTTTATCTGATGATAAATCAAATTGCATTTTACTGTAAATGTAGTGTTGATTTCTTTCTCATTTGTTTGCTGGAAACAAAACTTCAAGGGAATCTTTAGTGATGACTCAATGTCTTGAGGTCCTTGGGGTTTTTTTTGCTTCTGACTGACAAGCTAACATAAACATACCAAGCAAGTTCTACTCTACACTATAAATGTTCCCATGGATATTACTTTTACAAGGCTCATTCAAATGAGTTTTTAGGCTATTAAAATAATAAACAATTAAAAACACACTCTAAAGGATTAAATACATGCACTAAAAATTCTATTTTTTTCAGACTAATTAAACTTCATAAAATGTACAAACTTTCATTTTAAAATTAACTTCAGCATTTGCACACACTATAGATCTCTTAGCCGTGGTCCACACACTCATACTCAGCAAATCCTTAATTTCACAGCTAACAACAGAGGAAATCTTAATATGGCCAGATTCATGTCCTGGGTTAAGCTACCTTTTGCTGGTGGAAACAAAGGCACAGACCCCACCAACAGAAAATGTGCCTGAAGCAGCAGCGGACTCAGCTACAAAAATATAGCACCTGCTCTGCCTGAGCCTTGGCAACACCCTGTGCAGGCTGAAAAATAGCACCCAGGTAGGGTGACCAGACAGCAAGTGTAAAAAATCGGGACAGGGGGTGGGGGGTAATAGGAGCCTATATAAGAAAAAGACCCAAAAATCAGGACTGTCCCTATAAAATCGGGACATCTGGTCACCCTACGTCCAGGAGACGTGCTAATTCATCTCTCCTGACCAGCTGCCATCGGGACAGGCTCCTATAGAACCCCAGCTGTAATTTCGCCCAGCAGAAGTCCTGTGAAATGGTCGCAAAGGTGCTACTGCCACTGATCTTTCCTGGGGGTTAATTATCCCACTCTGACACAGCTTTCTCTGTAAATATAGGTGGGAAACAAAAGCACCTACACATCTAACTCATATTGATTTCAATGGATGTTAGGCACTTAGGTGCTCTGAAAGTCGCATTGAGTACCTAACTGCATCTTTAGACACCTAAATTCCTCTAAATATCTGGCCCAGTCACAAACAGTATGTGTCACCATCTTGTCCATATGGAAATGTAAAACTGAAGGGCAACAAAATAAAATCTACAATAAGCCTCCTCAAATTTTCATGTTACGTGCACTCATGAAAAAGAAAATCCTGAGAAACAAGTAGTATGTAGTGAGCAAATACTACATCCATCAATTTACTAAGGACTAATTATAAATGACATTAAAATATTATTTGGGGTTTATTAAAAAAATGTTCAAGTAAGAGAATCGGCCATAAAGAGGTGGTAAAAACGTCAGGAAAAATAACATACTTCTATCCACACTTATGCAAAGTTGATTGTGATAATTAACACACAAGTCCTCAGAGTTTTAATTTCTTAATTCTTGTCAAACTTGAATTTGTGAAGTGGCTGCGTTGTAAGCCTGAAATTCCTGCTGTTTACATCTGAATGGTTATCAAATCTAAACTGGGTCAATGTTAAATTACTAATCCGGTACTTTCTGGTCAACTGTGGGAATTCTCTTACCCTCTGGGAACCTCTCTCCTTAACAATAATGTTTCACAAGATTCCAGACTGCCAGAGTTGCATCACTGAGTCTGTGGGTGAATAAAATATCAGACCTATGGCCATTTTCACTAGTTTAGACAAAACATCAGACTCCTTTGAGTTATAAAGAGTTAATATCAGTTATTGGAATCACAGCTGACACAAAATGTTCCCACCAGAGACACCTGAGTCATGGGTCTTGCTACCCGTTTTATATTTGGCTCCATTTATTTTTCAAATTGTAAAATACTATACAATGTACAGAGATAGCAAGCCTTAAGGTAAAACTTTGACCAACGGCTTGCTGAATCACAGTGGGGAAAATAGAGCAGCTGAAACCACCAAAATATTTGACATTTCCAGATTCTTAAGTTATTAAACAGTATTTATGTATTATTCAGTTATTTTATGGATTTATCAACGATTAAATGAGTCAGGAATTAAATTCCCTGTCTCATGTATCTTGGGTTGCAGCAGGTGCTTGGCTTGGCATATTAGTAAAGTAGTATCACTGTATTACTGACAGAGTGATATGCACCTGTAGAAAAAGGAAAAATAAAACAGATAAAGCATAATTTGTATGCTTAATTGTATTTTCCTGAACAACAAATAACAAGTGTCCATAACAAGCAGGCTGTTAGTCACTAGTTGTACCCCTATAGTTAACGAGTTGCACTTTTCACTGGAAATCATATTTTAAGATTCAGTCTGTTAGGAATTATAAATTGTTTTAATAACTGATAAAAAGGTAACATACGTGTACAAATTGTAAAAATTAAAAAAAATTAAACTTTTCATCATCTTGAAGAAAGAGCTCTGGTGTGGGTAAATAATTTGTTCCATATGGGGTAAATTTATCCCATGTTATAGTTAAAAAGAAGCTTGCAAGTATTTATCCCACTTGAGTAGATAGTTTAATAACTTCTGTAGTTTTGTAATGTAAGGGCTTGTCTACAAGTTATGTTGACTACAGGTTAAACTCTCCCTGCCATGGTACAGGTAAGATGGAGTGAGTTGCTATATTCCTTGCAGTTTCGTCTTTTTCACTGCTTACCACTTCTAGATGGGAAGGTTAATATTCGGTAGGACAGAAAAGTCATTCCTTGCAAGTGCACGTCAAACGTAACACCTAAAATATAAGAAGTGGCCATTGCTGTGACCACTAGGACAGAAGTAAAACAGTATTTACATCATGGCCGTAAATGAAATGTTAGGTAAAGGTAATAATTGGAGACATACCAATCTCCTAGAACTGGAAGGGACCTTGAAAGGTCATCAAGTCCAGCCCCCTGCCTTCACTAGCAGGACCAATTTTTGCCCCAGATCCCTAAGTGGCCTCCTCAAGGATTGAACTCACAACCCTGGGTTTAGCAGGCCAATGCTCAAACCACTGAGCTATCCCTCCCCCCCTAATTGTCACCAAAAATGTAAGTCAGGGAAGGGAACCACAAGGAACTATGGCAACAAAGGGGCAGGACTACGAGCAAGAATTCCAACATGCTCTCCCTCCCAGCAGCCAGGAACTCTTCCTGGTCTATTCTACGTTACCACTCAAAATCCCCTAGATAAAGCCAACTCTCTTGTGATAGATGCTTGTTTAATAATGACATTTTACCAGTAGTACATTTAGGTCTCCACTGTATCTATAAACAAACTCTTTATAAATACACCTCTACCTCAATATAACACGACCCAATATAACACGAATTTGGATATAACGTGGTAAAGCAGTGCTCCAGGGGGGCGGGGCTGCGCACTCCGGTGGATCTAAGCAAGTTCAATATAATGCGGTTTCACCTATAACGCGGTGGCTCCCGAGGACAGCGTTGTATCAAGGTAGAGGTGTAGTATAAAACTAGTAACCTTCTTGTTTATGGTTAATATTTTGAGAATTAAACAAACATGCATCCCTCCATCAAAGTCAGTTTTGATCCATTCAACTTTTAAATGGTGATTTTAGAATAAGATACATGCTTAAATTGCAGCAAGGGTGGTTTAGGTTGGACATTAGGAAACACTTCCTAATTATCAGGGCAGTCAAGCACAGGAACAAATTGCTTAGGAAGGCAGAATCTCCATCACTGGAGATTTTTAAGAGAAGGTTAGACAAACACCTGTAAGAGATAGTCTAGATAATACTTAGTCCTGTCATGAATGCAGGGGACTAGAGTAGAAAACCTCTCGAGGTCTCATATAGTCCTGTGATTCTATAATACTCCTGCTCTCATGATTATTATAGAAGAAACTTAGAATTACCTAGACAATCCATGTTCTCCCATCAAAGAATGAATGGTATCAGTTTATGCTTAAGAAAGCATTTGCATATGTGATGAAGTGGAGAAACTGCTCTCCGACATGGAAGGGGCTAAAGAGAGCCTTTGGGTCCAGTCAGCCCTGACTTGTCATACCTGCAGCCAATGTCTGGCCTGGAGGGGGAGGAAAAAGAGAAACTGACTCAATTCAAGGCTGACTGTCAAAGAGGCAGGAGCTAGCTGCCTCCCTACCAGAGGGGAAGGATCACTAGCCTGCCAGTGAAGGCAGTCACCAGGAAATAAGTACCATCTCCCTGGCTAGAGGAGATTGTGGAGGAGACTTAGGAGCACCTGGCTTAAGAGATAACTTGGTAACTGTAGCATAGATATCTTGTTGGGTTCCAACCTTGCCAAACTTACGGATACCCCACCCAGAATGAACCTGGGACCACAGCAGGATACCACCCAAGGTGCACAAGGGGGCACTGCAAGAGACAAGCCATCACCGCAACTTGGATAATAGGGGTTATGCCCCAAACTGAAGGGACAGCAGTAGGAAGGAGCACAGGACAGTGGACGTAGACTCCCCGCAGGAGATCCATAATTCAGGGGTTGATTCGTACAGGCCATGGACTAAGACCAGCTGGAGTGGAAGGGACCAGGTTCCACTACCCCAAAGACTCAGGCACCTCGAACAGAGAAGCAAGGGACCAGAAGTCACGCATTCCATCCAATAGGCCACCCGGCCCTCCCTGGACCCTGTTACAATACAGTTCCTACATAAAATCGCTAATGTATTTTTCCATTAAATGTACTAATACATACGTGTTTAAAATTAAGCTCCAAAATTTTTTAATCACCACAGCATGTTTTAAACATGGATAACAGAATTTTTCCCATGTTATACATAAACATTTTGACAAAAGGCCTGCTAACTTTCAGTAACAAACAAGTTTCTGATTCATTTGACAGAGACTGAAATGTATCTTGAGCGTATATCCAAAACTGTGACAACTTTTTAAAGGAGCTTTAACTCGTATCTCATTATCTGCTATTCTATTATATACGAATATTTGTCAACATATAGTACTATCAATGCAGTGCCATACAATATATCCTTCCCTACCGCCTTTTATACAGCATATCCTAAAGCACTTCGCAATCCCTAAAAACAACCCAAAAGATAACTCCCTGTTGAACTAGATAAAGCACACAAAATGAATGTTTCGCTAAAATGAACGTACTGCTCCATAACAATTAACTACTCCCTTCAATCTTTGCCCGAAATAATGCTATTTTGATCAATATCTGCAGTTATCAAGATCTAGATAGCTACTACAGAACAAAAATGTTTAAACTTAAATGTATTTTTTGGTACTGCAAACTAGTAACTAGATGATTCTAGGTTTCCATATTTAGATGTATACAACACTGGTAACTACTTTTCAAGAAACTTTCAAATAAATGTATATAATTCTGTTTTTGTGAACATTTTCTAGTCCTATTTCTGGCACTGCTGCTGTTGTACTATCATTACACTTACATTCTCCAGCTCTTCCTCTTATCCCATTCCAATCCATTCACTAATCAGTGCTTTATTTTCCTTCTTTTGCACTCAGCTTCATGCCTTCTTACATGAGACTGCTTATATCTGGGGCTTCCTTTCTGTCTCTATCCCATTATAACTTCTCCCTTTTCTCCCTACAAGTTCCTCCTCAAAACAGACTTCTTCAAGGAAGGTTTATAAGCACTCTTCTTTTATTATAATAATAATAAATGAAACTCTCAAGACCCTGTGCATAGTCACCTAAACTGCAAGTTCTTATTGCTGACACTCCGCTAGCCCTATTCCACACACTGTTTACCACCTATTCTAATCCCCCCAACCCATTTTAGGGCTTTAATTTATAATCTGATTTGCATGAGCAGACAATCGTACTCATGCATAGTCTCATTAACTTTAATGGGATTTCATGCAGGCTCAAGGATCCAATCACACTGATCAGATTGCAGAAGTGAGGCCTTGAATTGTAAACTCTTCTAAGCAGGAACTATAGCATTATTTGTCTGTAAAGAGAAGGAGGATGATATCTTCTGGTTAAGGAATTGGATTGGGACTCAAAGAGATCTTGATTCTGTTCCCGATTCTGTCACGGACTCTCCTGAGTGACTCTGGGCAAGTAACAATTTCTATTGCTTCAATCCCCCAACTGAGAAAAACACTTCCCTTTCTCGGAAACAACAGAGATGAGGGCACAGAAAAAACAGTAAATAATGAACCATATACACTTATAGCATAATACTGTGTAAAATAATAACGAAAACAAAAATTATTAGATCTAGTACAGACTTGTCTAAAATAATGAGTCCATTCAATTCATAAAAGAAGCTCTTATCTAAATATTTGACATTACAGTACATATAAATATTTGACAACTATGGCATAAACTTTAATTATTGGGATGGTGACTGGAACATTTCTAAAGAGAAACAAATATTGATGTTTCTTTTGTAATATGGAATATTTCAGTTTATAAGCATTTTTGCCTTCTCACCAAACTGACACAGATAGCCACTTCGTCACAGACTGAATTGAACAGGAAAGCCTCTGCAAGTGTATAGTGCTTTCACCTATCTCTGCCAGTTCCACAGAGGGGAATATAAAGTATAGTACACAATGCAGCATTCTATAATACAAAGATTTTCTGTACTTAATATAGTTGTGTAAAGGTTCAAAACAACAAAATTTTCCTTTATTACCTTTAAGCATCGTTCTTCCAGTTGACCCTCCAAAGATGTTTAGAAGACCACTTCTTGCTCCCAGTGACGTAGTTGCTTCTAGTAGAGCACCAGTGATAAAGTTAGAGAGTGATGTCCTTTGTAAAGTGGCACGGTATTCAGAGCAAGCACTTTCTACACATGGTTTTACAAAAGAGACATTTTTGCATCTGCAATCTGCATTTAGCGTTGGAAGCTCTCTCAGAAGATGGAGACAATATTCAAAAGTATCTTCCACCAACTCTTCCTCCTTCACTGCATTGTAGATCTGTGAAGAACATAAAAGCATGAAGTGTTAGTTCAATTGCTGAGGACAATAAATTGAACCTCCCAAAAAAACATCAGCATGACTTTTTGCAAAAGTTCAGTGGGCTCAAAGAGCAAACACTCTACTAGCTAGAACCTTGTATTTAAATAAGGCTGTTTCCTAATAGGATGCTTAAAAACTACTACTTTAGAGTGTCCCAATCCAAACAGGCATTACTATTCATCATATTACTAAAATATGCCATGAAGAGAAACTTAGCCAACATTTAAATTAATGATTATTAACACTATTATAAGACTAGACATTTTTTGAGTAATGAATAATGTCCTATTGATTTCAATGGCAGTAAAAACAGTTTCATTAAGAGGGTTTTTTTGGTTTAGGGATTTTTTTTAATCCATAAGAACAGTCTTTCAAAATGTTCTGGTGTCATGCTCATTACCTACATCCAGCATATGCCTAGATTCTCTGCCTAATATTGATTTAGTTATCTTTTTCCAATACTCATGCTCAGACACTAAGTTAATTCTATAGCTTAGCAACCAAGTAATTTTTGTTTACTTTAAAAGAGCATAATGAACAATGCAAAAAGCTTCCAGAAATCTTTTTCATGTAATATACAAGGAAACACTTGATTTTTCACATTCTTATATGGCTAAATTGTCAATTAATGTTAATAATCTGTTTTAAAGGTTTACTTTTTGAAATTAAATAATGTGAATTAGCGAACCAAAAATTAACGTAGCAGAAGGTCATCTAAATAGTTACCAGTATGGATACTGAGATAGCTTACAATGGCCTGTTCCGAAAATATACATCAGTGCAAGCAATTTACACCTTTGGAGTTAAATCATTATTCTTACTTCACTCAATAAATCTACTCTACCTGAAATAATTACTTCTGAATTTAACATTCAAGTAGTTTTAAAACTGATAAATTAATCTTACTAATGCTGTAGATTAAGGAAGAAATTTTACTAGGTGAGAGACTGACTGTATTTGCTTTGATTTTTAAAATTATTTTATTAGCTCTTCGGTTTCCTTTCTCTTCATCCTCACAGCAAAGTTCACTGCTACAGTATTTCCAGAGATGGTGACATAAAAGCAAAGAGAACATATTATAAAGAAAGGGGAAATCTAGATACAGAGCAGCAGAACATAGGCTACTCAGGATGAACTGTGAGGGAAAGTATCAACAAAATGTACAAACACAAACGTTTGTCTATAAATACGGCATCCAAGGTTGTACTAATGTTACTAGAATATTTTTATAAACGCAATGGATTTTGCCTCACACACTATGTATGACAACGAGACAAATTCTGCTGAATTCTGAAATCAGAACGGAAGTGCATTTGAAGGGAGATTTTCAAAGTTACAGATGGTAGTTATGCACCTAACTTTAATGAAAGTCCATGGGAGGGGTAAGCACTTATCTGTCATTGTACCATGAACAAATCTTCCTCCTACAAAAGACGATCTCCATAATATTCTTAGCCCTAATTGAACAGATGAGAGAGTCCTGAGCCCAGACCACCTTGTAAAGGTGCATAGTACTGTGATATCTGGACTCAGACCATTAGTTCAGCCCTTCAATAACTTCGTACTGTGATTCCATCAGATCTTGCTAGCTAATCAGTATAAGGCTGGTTCATTGCTTAGACACGAGACTACCAAAAAACCCTAAGTGGTAGAGAGTGATGCTAGCGATTCAGGCACTTTTCTTTAACCAATGCCCTGGAGATACCATCTTCCGGATAAGATGCAAAACTCTGACACTTTGTTCCATTAAAGATCCCTTTTATATTCGACCTGGGAGTGTTAGCCATGGTGTTGTGGCCAAAGTCCAACTTATGTATTTCTTTATACTACAAAATTTCCCATCCCGGGGCAAACGTACAATCTTTATAAAAGCAATATAAAATAGGGTCAAAGGTCCCAAAATAAGGACTCTCCCAAATCACCACAGCTCAGACTATAAAGTTGTACCAGCCAATTACTCATTACCCCTCCGAAAACATATAAAACAGATGAGCCTTGCATCACAACCTGAAGGTTAACAAATCCAGACTCTGGAACACCAACAGAAGCAAATTCCAGTGTCAAGGATCCCTCACTGAAAACACTCTACATTTAGTCCCATCACAATTAAACAGAGCAATGTTAGTTCAGTCAAGTTGTCCTTGTTCTCCAACACCAGCTTTCATTTTGATCAGACTGGAGACAATCTTCCCAGTTCAAGGACCTCGTCCCTGGATTTTCCTCACCAAAGTCTTCTAACTATCTGCAAGTTTTGGTGTAGGCTATCAGTTCATGCTTGTCCACTTTGCCTTCCTTATTCACAAGCACTTCCTATTTAGGGTTTGGGTTTTTTTTAATTCATTGACTATGTTATCATTGACAAAATAGCTGCTTCTCTCAGATATATTGGGCTGAATTCTATTTGTTCTTTTAAACTTTCATATATATAATAATTATAATGATATATAAATATAAATTCATAAAGCACTTTGTAATTTTCAAAAGCAACAAAAAGTCCTGTGGCACCTTATAGACTAACAGATGTATTGGAGCATAAGCTTTGACGAAGTGGGTATTCGCCCACGAAAGCTTATGCTCCAATACATCTGTTAGTCTATACGGTGCCACAGGACTCTTTGTTGCTTTTTACAGATCCAAATTAACACAGCTACCCCTCTGCTATTTGTAATTTTCAAGTGAAAGGTGCTATAGACATGCACAGTAATATGATGGTAGCACAAACAGTACTACTTGCTTAACAGTTTTTTTCTAGGTTTGCTTTTGGTCAAACTGCCCTTCCCTTGCCCCTCGGTAGTGTGTTTTACTCCTAATGCCTCCTCTCACATATTTAAAATTAGAATTTAACTTGAAATTACAGAAAAATTCTATCTATAAATGTGTGCATTAGGCTTCAATTTACTTCATTGGCCCACCCCACTCCATTTTGCCCTTTCTATATTATATCAGTGGGAGATAAACAGCAACAATTAGTGGTTTACTTTCATTTATTTTACCACCATACAGCAATATGAACACAGTTTTACTACAGTACTACTAGATTCAACCTATAGTTAAAGGCATGGCTGTAACATGCTTAAAACTCTAAACATAATTTGAACAGATGCATAAAAAGATATAAATTAATGTGGTGATATTTTTGATACCTTCTACCAATTCTGCAGTTTTCATTCAGGCAAAACATTCATTGAAAGCAACTGATGTTTTGTTTGAGCTAGTGCGGAAGAATCTGGCCCCAAATTAATACATTGGAGTTCATTTTGAGCCATAATATTTGGGACTCAAATATAACGCAATGTTTATTAAAATACATATTTTAAATCTTAAATTTAGTATTTGTTTATTACCAGTACAACAACTTTGCGGAAGCAATTTCAATTTTATTTAGGCTGTGATATAATAGTAAATTATGTAATTGATCATTTAAAATCACATTTAGTAATGCAATTCAATTACTCCTGGACAGAGAACTCTCAGACTTGTTAATACAGAATATAAACCACAAATGATCTCCATGGATTTAATCTTTTCCAAGGTGAGTCACTTCTGAAGCTCTTAATTTTATTAGAAATGCAGCATCTGTGACTCATAATCCAATGTTGAGGCAACCTGAC
Organism: Mauremys reevesii; assembly: GCF_016161935.1. Taxonomy (NCBI): domain Eukaryota; kingdom Metazoa; phylum Chordata; order Testudines; family Geoemydidae; genus Mauremys; species Mauremys reevesii. Next base: position 31,719,152 of record NC_052629.1, on the reverse strand, counting down.
TGACCTTTAAGGGCTCTTGCTTTCTAAAATTAGAAAACTATGAATGAGGTCTTTAGGCATTTGATGTCAACAGGATGAATCAAACACAGCCTATTACTAGATAACAAATATAGATTTCTTAACTCCAGTGAGAATTTGATTGTGGCATTAATGTAATAGTATACTGAAATAAAGGCATGACACTGTGTCACTTTTCCATAATTAATATTATTTTTCAGCTTGTTTCTTAACTTTTTCTAACATTCTATGTAAAGCATTAAGGTTTTAATTGTGGCATTTTATTTTATTTTTTTAGAAAACAACTGTTTTCTGAATCCTACACAACCATAGAATCATAGATGATTAGGATTAGAAGAGACCTCAGGAGGTCATCTAGTCCCACCCCCTGCTCAAAGCAGGAGGTTGGACTATATAGGCATGAAACAAGTTAGTTCAAGGAAAGCAAGAATGAACTCTAAGCAAGAACACAGCCCTAATTTTTACCAAGGAAGAAAAGGTGCTCTCAGAGGAGGTACTTCCTCCAGTAAACAACTGCAGGGAAAAACGGAGTGATTGTATGCCACACATTTCAAAATGGTGTAGCAAGAAATGCTGAACACTGAGCCCATGGAAACATCTCTCTCTCTCTCCATGCTGTTCAGGAGAAAAGGGAGTTCCTCCTCCATTGTATTCTATACCATACCATATAGGCCTATACATATTACTTTTAAAAAATCTTATGAAAAGAATGTTAAGGTTGCAAAGTCAAGCTCACAAAAGTTAGGAAATGCCAGAATGTTGCCCATGCCACCTCAATCCAGCCCCCTTATATATATGCATGATGATACAGTCTTTAATTACAAGATCAAATACTATTTCTTCCACAGGACCTCTGCCTCATTTAGTGCATGGAATGGAGTGTGCTCACTGAATGGTTACTGTAGATATGTAATTATTTCAATCCTCATAATTTGATGTTGGCCTCATGCATTATTTACTGCATATCATCCAAGCCCTGCACTGAAAACAGAACTATTACTTTCCTCAAGGGTTTTTCCTATAGTGATCTCATATATCTTAGTTCTTTAAAAACATTAATGAATTTATCTTCAAACATCCCTGTGAAGTGTAGTACTGGTATTATCCTCATTTTACACCTGGGGAACTGACACACAGATTGAACCTAAACTTGTCAACACTATTAAGAAATTTTGAATACCCAATTTGAGAATCCATGGGTTTTTGGAGTACATAGCATTTTATAGCACTTTATATGCTTATTGCACAGCTTTTATTATCCTCAGTTGTCGCTGTGAGTGCTTCGAGCTTCTGGAAAGCACAATCTAGGTGTCTCAAGTTGGGTATACAGAAAATGAGGAACACACTGTGGCCAGCTGTGAAAATGTTGGTTTGTGTGTGTGACATTGCACTCCACATGCTTTATGGAAATATGCTTATGAATATGATGTAACTGGAATATGCTTTATGCAAAATGTCTCTTGTAAGGTATCATTACAAAGCTTACAATCTACTGAGTGTGTTCATCCTATTTGTGTGCATATATCATTCTTGTATCTGAAGCTAGAAATATGAAATATAACTCATTAATGGTGGTTTAGAAGAAGGGGTGGGGACCCACGGAGACAAAAGATTCCCACCTTGTGCCAAAGCTATAAAAGTAGAACAAAGGGGGCCAGTCACGAGAAAGCCCCTGCTTAATACCTAAGATGTCCACTGGAACTAATAAGGACTGTACCAGAGGAAAGGATTGGGCTCAGACTAGGAAGGAGTCTAGTCTGTGAACGAAGCTTATTGGAACATCTCTGAGGGTGAGATTTTACCTGTAATCAATTTCTTAATCTATTAGGCTTAGACTTGTGTGTTTTTGCTTTATTTTGATTGGTGACTTACTTTGTTTCATCTGTTATTACCTAAAACCACTTAAATCCTACTTTTTATATGTAATAAAATCATTTTTGTTTATTAATTAACCCAGAGTAAGTGATTAACACCTGGGGGAGCAAACAGCTGTGCATATCTCTCTATCAGTGTCCCAGTATGGGGCAGGAGCCCTCCCCTCTTGCACTCACCTACTTGTGCTTTCTCCCGATATCCCACTTCCCCACTTACCTCGGGGCTTTGGTCTCCTTCCCCCGGTGAACCTAGTTTAAAGTCCTCTTCGTGAGGTGGAGCCCGTCTCTGCCTAGCAATCCTTCTTCTTGGAAGACCATCCCATGGTCAAAGAATCCAAACCCTTCTCTCCGACACCATCTGCGTAGCCATTCGTTGATTTCCACGATTCGACGGTCTCTACCCTGGCCTTTTCCTGCCACAGGGAGGATAGACGAGACCACCACTTGCGCCTCAAACTCCTTTATCCTTCTTCCCAGAGCCACGTAGTCTGCAGTGATACGATCAAGGTCATTCTTGGCAGTATCATTGGTGCCCACGTGGAGAAGCAGGAAGGGGTAGCGATCCGAGGGCTTGATGAGTCTCGGCAGTCTCTCCATCACATCATGAATCCTAGCCCCTGGCAAGCAGCACACCTCTCGGTTTTCCCGGTCAGGGCGGCAGATAGATGACTCAGTCCCCTTGAGGAGAGAGTCCCCGACCACCACCACCCTCCTCCTCCTCTTGGGAGTGGTGGTCGTGGAACCCCCATCCTTAGGACAGTGCATCTCATGCCTTCCAATCAGTGGAGTCTCCTTCTGCTCTGTTCCCTCAGATGTATCATCTGCAGCTTTGGGGATGTGGACCAGACCTGGGTCTGTGTTTCAGCAAACTAGTGTGTCTGTCACAACAAGGTAGGGTTTTGGAGTCCCAAACTGGCAGGGAAAACTGGCTCAGAGGTAACTTCAGCACATCAGGTGACTGGGGGGGATCTCTGTGACTGAACCCGTCACAATGTGTTTTGCCCAAAATCACAAAGAAATCCTGTGGCAGAAGCAGGCACAGAATCCAGTTTTCCAGGGTGAAATTCAACTGCCTAAACCATGACACCACCCTTTCTTTTCCTGCAGTTCCCTGCCTTACTCACCACATACTTTCTAGCTTCTTTAACAAATGAAGCAGAGGTCCTAAAGAGAAGTCCTCTTCACTACCCAACTGTGATTTAACCTCAAACCAGGTCCAGCCTGTGCACTGAATAAGGCAGGGATCCTGTGGAAAAAATAGTGTAATCATGTAATTGAAGACTGCCCATAATTCGTACGCACAAGGAGGCCAAATAAAGATTGCAAAGGGTACCTTAACTCTGGTGTTTCCTAACTTTTGAGTGTTTGACTTTGCAACCTTGATATTTCTTTAATGTAGTCTTTTAAAAAAATGTTATTTCTCAAATTTAAAAAAAAAAGTTAAAAATTGAAAAGAAAAAATTCACCATGTTGAATCATACTGGCCCCCTCCCCCTCCACAGGTCATCATCAGGCCTCATATCTGAAGATCCCCAACACAGTCCTCTACCACTTGAGCTAAGAGTAGATGGTAGCAGAAGACGAGTTATCTTCTCTGTACACTTGCCACTAGAAAAGGATGGAGAGTCACACTTTGGAAGTGGGTTTCACAGTTATTTTCTAGACAGCCACAGTTGAGACTCAGGAAAAATGAAAGGTTCTGTAGGAGAGTGTGCTCTCTCAGACGCATGCACTTTTTTCCCAGCATGGACAAAACAATATATTTTCCCTAACTTGGTTCTCAGAAATAGCTAAACTTTTTTAGCTAAAATATTAAAAGAACAAAACAAACCAACAAGAAACTTGAGGCTCATACCCAACCTGGAAAATTTCAGGTCAAGTGTTAAGTATGCCAAAGTTATAAGCAACCAAAACCATAATCTTACAATGGAAAGCACCATACAATTGTAACTATAGGTGTCACTAACTGCAATGCCTATAATAATATGCTCAATTCCCAATGGTATAGGTGTTGCACAGGTAATTACTTTGTGAATATACACCACAAGTTCACAGATAGATTTTAAATGTGACCATGTCTAATTTTGTCTATTTTAATTGATGGTTTAAGCAAAATGTGTTATTAGCATTTACTAATTATAAATTATATAACTTTAACTCTCAGAGCAAACACATCAGTAGATACTGAAACCTCTCCAAAGCATAGGCAGTTTTTCTCAAGACTTGGCTCTGAAGATGCATGTTCTTCTCTCAGTAAATCAAGAACCATTCAGGTATACCACATATATACCATTTAAAATAAAGAGAAATTAATAGTAAAAATTCTAGATCCTACACTAGGTCTAGGATTTTGTTATGATTAATTAATTACATTCAGACGGGGACAAAATCAGAAAGGCTGAGGCACAAAATGAGTTACACTTACCAAGGGACATAAAAGGTAACAAGAAGAGGGTCTATAAATAAATTAGGAGCAAGAGAAAATGGAAGGAAACTGCAGGTTCACTACATAACGGTGAAGGAGAGCTAATAACAGATGAAGTCAAGAAGCTGATGTGTTTAATGCCTATTTTGCTTCTGTCTTCACTAAAAAGGATAACGGTGACAAGATACCTATCACAATTAATACTAGCAATAAGAGGGAAGGAACTCAAGCCAAAATAGGGGAAGAACAGGTTAAAAATATTCAGATAAGTTAAATGTACTCAAGTTGGCAGGACCTGATGAAATTGACCCTAGGGTACTTGAGAAACTAGCTTGAAGTAATTTTGGAACTGTTAGCATTTATCTTTGAGAACTCACAGAGAACAGGTGTGGTCCAAGAAGACTGGAGAAGGTAAACATAGTGCCAATCTTTAAAAGGTGAATTATATACCAGTCAGCCTAACTTCAATACCTGGAAAGTTACCTGGAACAAATTATTAAACAATCAATTTCTAAGCACCGAGAGCAGTGACTCTCAACCTGTTTACCATTGTGGGATGCATATGCAGCTCACCGTGTGTTATAGCTGCACAACACAATATATATACTACCTGTATGGGTAGGAGGATGTCACATGGGCTGCAGCTGCATGCTGACTGGGCTGCAAGGACTAAGAACCACTGACTTAGATGATAATAGGGTTATATTAGCCAGCATGGATTTGTCAAGAAGAAATCGTGCCAAACTAACCTAATTTCCTTCTTTAGGCTAGTAACTATGTCAAAGGATAGGGGAAAACTGTAGACACAATATATCTTGATTTTAGTAAGGCTTTTACTTAGTAAGTCCCACAACACATTATCACAAGCAAACTAGAGTAATGTGGTCTAGCTGAAACTACTGTAAAGTAGGTACATAACTGATTGAAAGAACATATTTAAAAATAATTAATGGTTTGCTGTCAAACTAGGACATATCTAGTGGGGTCACACAGTGGTCTGTCTTGGGTCCAATACTGGTCAATATTTTCATTAATGACTTGGATAGCTGAGTGGAGAATATGCTTACAAAATTCGTAAATTACACAAAGTTGGGTGGGCTTGCAAGCACTTTGTAGGTCCAGATTAGAATTTAAAATGACTTTAATAAATTGAAGAATTGGTCTGAAATTAACAAGATGAAATTCAGTTAGGACACATGCAAAGTACTTCACTTAGGAAGGAAAAATGAAATGCACAAATACAAAACTGGGAATAACTTGCTAGGCAATAATAATGCTGAAAAGGATCTGGCGGCTATAGTAGATCACAGGTTGAATACAAGTCAAAAATGTGATGCAAAACTGCAAAAAAGGCTAATATAATTCCAGGATGTATTAACATGGGAGTTGTATGTAAGACACGGAAGGTAATTGTTCTGCTCTGCTTGGCACTGGTGAGGCCTCAGTTGGAGTACTGTATCCAGTTCTGGGTGCCACACTTTAAGAAACACATGAGTGTGACAGGTTGGGTCACAGAGACCCCCTTGGGACTGCCACCTGATGTGCTGAGACTACCTTTGAGCTGGTTTCCCTGCCAGCTTGGGACTTCAGTACCCTGTCTTGTTGAGCAAGACACACTAGCCTGCTACAAACACAGACCCAGGTCTGAACCACATTCCCCACAAACTTCAGACTTAACTAAAAACAGCTTAAGAAGTACTCCTGTGTCTAGCAACCAGACATCTGAGTCCCAATGGGATCCAAACCCCAAATAAATCTGTTTTACTCTGTATAAAGCTTATACACGGTAAACTCATAAATTGTTTGCCCTTTATAACACTGATAGAGAAATATGCACAGCTGTTTGCTCCCCCAAGTATTAATTACTTGCTCTGGGTTAATTAATAAGCAAAAAGTGATTTTATTACATATAAAAAGTAGGATTTAAGTGGTTCCAAGTAATAACAGACAGAAGAAAAATTACCAAGTAAAATAAAAGTAAATTACCAAGCAAAATAAAACAAAATCACGCAAGTCTAAGCCTAATACAGTAGGAAACTAAATGCAGGTAAATCTCACCCTTAGAGATGTTCCAATAAGCTTCTTTCACAGCCTAGACTCCTTTCTAGTCTGGGCCCAATCCTTCCCACGGTACAGTCCTTGTTCCAGCTCAGGTGGTAGCTAGGGGATTTCTCATGACTGCAGCCCCTTTGTTCTGTTCCACCCCCTTATATAGCTTTGGCACAAGGTGGGAATCTTTTGTTTCTTTGGGTCCCCACCCCTCCTTATAAATGGAAAAGCACCAGGTTTAAGATGGATTCCAGTACCAGGTGACATGGTCACCTGTCCTGTGAGAGCCCAAGCCTTCATTCTTCCCCACCCGACTCACAGGAAGGCTTGCAAGTAAACAGAGCCATCTACAGTCAGTTGTCCTAGTTGATGGGAGCCATCAAGATTCTAAACCACCATTAATGGCCCACACTTTACATAACTAGAATAGGACCTCAGAGTTATAGTTCATATTCCTAGTTTCAGATACAAGAATGATACATTCATACAAACAGGATGAACATAATCAGTAGATTATAAGCTTTGTAATGATACCTTCCGAGAGACCTTTTGCATGAAGCATATACCAGTTACATTATATTCACACTCATTAGCATATTTTCATTAAATCATATGAGTGCAATGTCACAATGACACACTGGAGAAAGTCCAGAGGACAGCTACAAAAATTATAAAAGAAAACGTGTCCTATGAAGAAAGGCGAAAAAACCTGGACTTTTTTTTTGTCTTTAGAAAACAAGACTGAAGGGGATCCACATAATAGTCTCCAAATATGTTAAGGTCTGTTATAAAGAGGATGGTGATTGATTGTTCTCCTTGCCACTGAAGGTAGGAAAGAAGTAAGACAATCCTGCAGCAAGGGAGATTTAGATTAGATATCATGGGAAAAAATTCTAACTATAAGGATAGTTAAGCACAGGAATAGTTTTCCAAGGGAGGTTGTAGAATCTCCATCACTGGAGGTTTTAAGAACAGGTTGGACAAACACCTGTGAGGGATAGTCTAGGTGTAGTTGGCCTGCCCCAGCACAGAGGGCTGCACTAGATGATCTCTCAAAATCCCTTCCAGCCCTACATTTCTATAATATAATGATTAATGCTGCATACACGTCACACCCAGCAACTTCCTGCATTGTTGGGAATACAACATGTTGTATTTTCAGGGAAGAGTCTTAAGAAAGATCTCAAGACCTAATATTGTTGACTTTTTGCAATCTCTTTTCACATATCCACCACTGACAATTTCAATACAACTCTCCCATTGCCTTGGAAATAACACTTTGAAAATTATCTGTAGTAACTGAGAAAGGTGGAAAAGGGAATTTAGAATGCTTATAACTTTTCAGATCAGATCTAATAAACTTCAGGGTTTGTCAAATTTTAGATTTTAAGAAGTGTCAATTTCCCACTAATTGTTGTATATTGGTCCTGCTTAAACTGGAACAATGTCTCATGTTGGTTACTTACAAACATTTAGGAGTACTTCAGGTGTAACTACAGTACAGCACAGCACTTTATTTATGTATACCACATTTACTGATAAATGACTGTCTCTAGAATACCTTAGGAGCAGGCATAGTTAGTCTTTCTAGCTTGTTCTGAAAAATATTTAGTTAATGAAAATAATTACAATTTCTAAAAACTGCAGTTACTTTCCCAAAATACTTTAAAAATCGGGTTATGCAATTTATAAAGGCATATTCTGTTGCCTACAGCTACCAAAGCAAAGAAACCGTTTGTTGACAGAAATAGGCGACAGTGTTTTGTTGGAGAGATATATATAGAATAATGGTGCTAATCCCTATTGTATAAAGTAGACTTCAGGGCACTTGCTGTCTCCAAAGACTCTGCGCTTCATATAACATTTTCTAACACTGTCTGTTTTGATGTGCTAAAGCACTGAATATGTAACTTCTGCTTTACGTACAAATAAAAAAAATACAGCTTTTGAAAAAATACAGATTGACACTGTACATAATTATAGTCAACTGCAAATAACTGCAATCCAATTAATTTTTACCCGTAAAAGGCTAATTTACCTGTTTTATAAGTGCTCACAAATTTAAATTTACTGTAGCAAAATTTCTGTTTACCAGACTAGTCTATGCGCACTTAACACACAAGAATTTAGTAAGGGGCCATCAAAGTATTACTTGAGAACTTGGTAATGCCATCTGCAAAGAACCACGTATTTATTTTGTAACATTTGAACATGTGCCAAGAATTACAGGTGACATCTCATACAAACTTGTGATCTAGTTCTTCACTTTTTTTTTCACCTCAAACAGTGAACTATACACAGATACCCAAACCTCCTTTATTCCATAGCTTCTGTAGAAGTCCAAACTGTGATAAAACTACCTTGATCAAGAAAGACCTAATTTAAAGGTATGGGCTCTGAATACAATAATGTCTAAATGGTTCAGGTTACTTAAGGCACAAGTAAATACCTACAATTGCTGGAGGACTGAAAAGAGTTTATATCTCAGCATGCAAACATAAATATGCGTAACTTTACTCATATGAATAGGTTCATTGGTTTATGAACATGTGTATTTGTAGGACTGAACCATTATAAAAGTGTTTATACATTTTATTTATGTAATCTGTGTCTATGATTCTCATAGATATGGTTTGTGTTGCTTTGTTATTGAGTATAGATACAGCTTCCTTTTATTTTAATCAGAGGACTGCCTCCAATAAACAGTATGGAGATTTACCTATCTCATAGAACTGGAAGGGACCTTGAAATGTCATTGAGTCGAGTCCAGACCCTTCCTTCACTAGCAGGACCAAGTACTGTCCCTGACAGGTTTTTTTTCCCCCAGATCCCTAAATGGCCCCCTCAAGGATTGAACTCACAATCCTGGGTTTAGCAAGCCAATGCTCAAACCACTGAGCTATCCCTCCTCCCTATAAAAAGGGCCCTTTAAAGAAAGGAGCACAGAAAGGACATGATGGCGGTAAATATCAGAAATATACAGATGACACCCAGCTTTATACCTCCTTCACACTGAATGCATACAGCACCATTTTGCAGTCACACTAGTACCTAAGCAAGACCATCACTCACAAAAAGAACAGCTGACTGAAGGTAATGCCATGGAAGATTGAAAGGATGTTGGTAGGAAAAGGAAAACAGTTTAAACATCAAAATATCATGCTCAGCTGAGAAGGGCATCTGTCCTTGCACTGTCTCAATCAGGGATGGGCAAACTATGGCCCAGGGGCTGCATCTGGCCCTTCAGACATTTTAATCCGGCTCTTGAGTTCCCGCCGGGGAGCAGGGTCCGGGGCTTGTCTCACTCCAATGCTCCAGTTAGGGAGTGGGGTCAGGGTCTTGCCCCGCTCTGTGTGTGCCATGGCTCCCGGAAGCAGTGGCATGTCCCCGCTCCGGCTCCTATGCACAGAGGCAGCCAGGGGACTCCACATGCTGCTCCCGCCCCAAGCACCGCCCCCGCAGCTCCCATTGGCCGGGAACCACAGGAGCTGCAGGGGCAACACCTGCGGATGGGGCAGTGCACAGAGCCGCCTGGCCGTGCCTCCATGTAGGAGCCGGAGCGGGAAACATGCCGCTGCTTCCAGAAGCTGCTTGAGGTAAGCACCGCCCAGAGGCTGCACCCTGACCCCCTCCCATGCCCCAACCCCCTGCCCCAGCCCTGATGCACCTTCCACCCTCCAAATCCCTCGGTCTCAGCCCAGAGCCCCCTCCTGCACCCCCAACCACCTAGCCCCACCCCAGAGCCACCTCCCACATCCTAAACTCATTTCTGGCCCCACCCTAGAGCCCTCACCCCCTCCCACATCCCAACCCCCAATCATGAGCATTCATGAACCGCCATACAATTTCCATACCCAGATGTGGCCTTCGGGCCAAAATATTTGCCCACCCCTGGTCTAGATGCCCTTCACTACTATTGGACATGCAAATAACAACCAAAACCACATTCTTCTATCTAGCTAACTATCAAATTATGGTCCATTCTGACAGATGTGAATTTAGCCAACCAACACCATTCATGATCTCTATCTTGGCTTGACTACTGTAATTGGAAATTAATATGACGGGCTAGAAGAGGCTCCATACATTCATTCATTCATGCCCGTCACCCCAACCGGGGTATGGGCCGCCAACCACAGATCTCCATAGTCTTCTATCCTAGGCCATTCGCTCTAGCTGGTTCCAGGTATAGCCCATTTTTTTGCTATCAACCTGAAGGTCGCGTCGCCAGGTATTTCTTGGGCGGCCTCTTTTCCGCTTGCCTTGGGGGTTCCACTGCAGTGCCTGTCTGGTGATGTTGGTTGGCTGCTTGCGTAGTGTATGTCCTATCCAGCCCCACCTTCTCCTTCTAATTTCTTCCTCTGCTGGGAGTTGATGGGTCCTCTCCAAGAGGTGGATGTTACTGATGGTGTCTGGCCAGCGGATCTGGAGAATCCTTCTGAGGCAGCTATTAATGAAGGTCTGGATCTTCCTGGTGGTTGTTTTGGTTGTCCTCCAGGTTTCAGCTCCATACAGTAAGACTGATTTCACGTTGGAGTTGAACAGTCGAATCTTTATTGCCAAAGACAGCTCTCTGGAGCTCCAGATGTTCTTGAGCTGTAAGAAGGCTGCTCTTGCCTTACCAATCCTTACTTTGATGTCTGCGTCTGTGCCACCCTGCTGGTCGATGATGCTACCTAGGTAGGTGAAGGACTGCACTTCTTCCAGGGGGCTTCCATTCAGTGTGACTGGGTCGTTGCTGATGGAATTGATCCTAAGGATCTTGGTCTTGTCCTTGTGGATGTTGAGGCCAACCTGTGATGACGTGGCTGCCACTACGTTGGTCTTCTCTTGCATCTGCTGTTTACTGTGCGAAAGGAGTGCAAGGTTGTCGGCAAAGTCCAGGTCATCAAGCTGGGTCCACAATGACCATTGGATTCCATTCCTACGCTTGTAAGTGGATGTCTTCATAATCCAATCGATGACGAGAAGAGAAGTGGTGACAACAAGCATCCTTGTCTGACTCCGGTTCGCACCTGGAAGCTGTTTGTGAGCTGCCCTCCGTGGATCACTCTACAGTGTATGCCGTCGTATGAATTCTTGATCAGGTTGACCACCTTTGCTGGGATGCCATAGTGCCGAAGGAGCTTCCAGAGGGTCTCTCGATCTACGCTATCGAATGCTTTCTCATAGTCAACAAAGTTGATGTACAACGAGGAGTTCCACTCCATAGACTGCTCGACTATGATGCGGAGCGTTGCTATCTGGTCCGTGCATGATCTGTTCTGCCGGAAACCTGCCTGTTCATCTCGTAGCTGTGGATCGACGGCATCCTTCATTCTCTCTAAGAGGACTCGGTTGAAGACCTTCCCTGGCACCGACAGGAGTGTGATTCCTCTATAGTTGGCACAGTTGCTGAGGTCTCCTTTCTTGGGGATTTTGATGAGATATCCCTCTTTCCAGTCAGCCGGAATCACTTCTTCTTCCCATATCTTCTCAAAGAGGGGGTACAGCATTTCCACTGAAGCATCCAGGTCTGCTTTCAGGGCCTCTGCTGGGATATCGTCAGGTCCAGCCGCCTTCCTGTTCTTCATCATGGTGATGGCTTTTCTGATCTCGTCTCTGGTTGGTTTATCGCAATTGATTGGGAGGTCCTCATTGGCTGGGTCGATGTCTGGTGGATTTGGTGGTGCTGGTCTGTTCAGGAGTTCCTCAAAGTGCTCCGCCCATCTGTTCATCTGTAGTTCTATTCCTGTTATAGACTTTCCCTGCTTGTCTTTAACGGGACGTTCTGGCTTGCTGAACTTTCCAGACAGTCGCTTGATGGTGTCATACAGCTGTTTCATGTTGCCACTGTATGCTGCCTGCTCTGCTTCTGCTGCCAGTCCATCCACATAATCTCTCTTATCCTTCCTAATATTCCTCTTCACTGCTCTGTGGGCTTCAGCATACTCTTTTTGAGCTTTGGCCTTTGCTGCTCTAGTCCTGCTGTTGTTGACTGCTGCCTTCTTCTTCTTTCTGTCTTCTATCTTTGTCAAGGACTCTGCTGTGATCCACTCTTTCTGCTGGTGTTTCTTAATTCCAAGCACTTCCTGGCATGCTGACCTAAGTGTGTCTCTCACTTTCTGCCATCTGTTGAGTACACTGTCTTCCTCTTCCTCAGACCGATCCTGTAGTACTGAAAATTTATTCTTCAGCATCAATCCAAAATCTTCCTTGGTCTTATGGTCCTTCAGAAGGTTGACGTTGTACTTCGCTCTTCTGTCTGACGTGTCTATCCAGTTCTTCTTCAGCTTCAGCTTCAATCTGGCCACCACTAAGTGATGGTCGGACGCCACGTCTGCTCCTCTTCTAACTCTAACGTCCTGCAAGGATCTTCTGAACTTCTTGCTAATGCAGACATGGTCGATCTGGTTTTCTGTCATGCCTGCTGGCGATACCCAGGTACTCTTGTGGATCTGCTTGTGAGGAAAGATGCTGCCTCCTATGACCAGGTTGTTAAGTGCACACAGATCCACAAATCTCTCTCCATTCTCACTCATCTCTCCCAGAGCGTGGGTCCCCATGACTTGTTCGTATCCTGTGTTATCAGGTCCAATTTTGGCATTAAAGTCTCCCATAAGGATGGTAATGTCTTTGTCTGGGAGAGTCTCTAATATTTTCTGGAGTCTGTTGTAAAAGTAGTCTTTGTCCTCCTCTTCACTGTCATTGGTTGGAGCGTAGCACTGAACAACATTCATCTTAATCCTCTTCATTTTAGTTCTGAAGGATGCTGTGATGATCCTGGGACCATGTGCCTCCCAACCAATCAGTGCTCTCTGTGCCTGTTTGGACATCATGAAGCCTACTCCCTGTGTGTGGGGTGCGTCGCTCTCTTCATGTCCTGAATACAGCAACAGCTCTCCTGTCAACAGTCGTCTCTGTCCAGCTTGCGTCCATCTTGTCTCGCTAATGCCTAGTAGGGTCAGGTTGTTGCTCCTCATCTCTGCTGCAACCTGCGCCGTCTTTCCTGACTCGTACATGGTCCTCACGTTCCATGTGCCGATGGTAATCCTCCTGGTTGTAAGAAGGGTGATCGGCTTAGTGGCTTCCTCACGGCTTTCACCACCCAGCGTCATGCATCTTCGAGTTGAAGACCCTTCTTTTTCTAGGCTAAAAGTCTCTGTTAACTCTATTGTTGGCGTTTCTGTAGCAAGCTGATTTTTACAGGGTGGAGTTGCTAGCCCCACGCCCAACCCTCCTCCTTTACCCTGACTTGGGACAGGCAGATGGCCCCAAAGGACCTCTCTGGTGGAGTTTAGAAGAGGCTCCAGCACTTATAAAATGTGGCAGTCTATGCACTAAATAACAATGTTTGACAAGAACACATTACCAAAGTGCTCTACAAACTATCTTGGCTTCCCACATGATCTCAATATCAAATTCAGGGTCTTCAAAGCTTTTTATTGCCTGAGACTGAGCTCTCTCACATACCACTATTTAACAGTTCCCATGAGTATTGAGAGCAGCATATGAGTCAAGGGGTGCTGCTATACTATGGAACACTGAATTTATCCCAGATTACTTGTACCATCAGTGCAGAACTCAGCACAGAGTTGATTACAGCAATGAGTACTGAGCAGGATATTCTTATCTCTAACACCGTGATGAGCATATATATGGATGGATAAAATTGAGCGTGCCATAATTAATACTTCTCTGGATTAATAAAAAAAAGCATTATACCTCAATCCTTTGGGTTTTTTTACATGACATACCCAAAAGGGAAAGGATTGCAAGTGATGTCTGTCTTCCGCGTGTTACTGTACCCTTGGTGCCCATGAATTTAAATATGTATTACTGCTTTAAAGAATTTCTTGTTTTGTCTTGTCTTGTATTTTTTAAACTCTGAGTGGAATCCTTTGTGGTTAATAAAGAAAATATAGAAAAACTTTTAATACAAAATTATACAAAAAGCTCCCAAAAGACAACTGGTCTCTGACACAAAAATGAAAATTAATATTAGGAAATGTGATTAAATTCAGCAAGGAATTCCATCTATATAATCTCACAAATAAATCCGTATTTGGGAAATAACTGGAAACAAGATGACTTAATAAAATATCTAATCAATCATTACATCACTACTAAAAAAAACCCAACACAGCCTTGCTTCTAAAAACTTAAAATGGCATTTGCAAGGCAGAATGTTGATAACCTTTTGGGATAAAAACTTATTTAGAGCAACAACCAACATTACTATAATTACAAATTCATTTAATTCATTTGAAAATACTGCATATTTTTCTCTTAAATCTTGTTTTTCTATTTAGTCAATTATAAGATAAGGATGATTCTGTACTTGTTCCAGATAGGTTATTGTAGGTTTCCAGATTAAGAGATGCAGTGGCTTAAATACTGTTGCAGTTCTTAAAGGTAAAGGTAATAATTGGAGGTATGCCAATCTCCTAGAACTGGAAGGGACCTTGAAAGGTCATTGAGTCCAGCCCCCTGCCTTCACTAGCAGGACCAATTTTTGCCCCAGATCCCTAAGTGGCCTCCTCAAGGAGTGAACTCACAACCCTGGGTTTAGCAGGCCAATGCTCAAACCACTGAGCTATCCCTCCCCCCCTTAGGGCTATGTGATACAACTGATGTTCCTCCAAAACAAAACATGACTTCCTGAGCATTGCTGTATTCCAAATATTGGATACAGACACTCTCAAGAATATCTGTTTTGCTTTTTTATAAACTTCTATGTGACTCCCTATATTCATTAAAATGGTTTAGCTGTTTCTCTTTTTATATTTTCTTTTTATCTCAGGTATTTAGTTTAGGACCTTAAGGAATGCAATTATTTTCCCAAATATCTAACAGCTGTTTATTGTGTAAAGTCCAGAACATTCTGAAACAAGAATAAGTCAAATATTAATTCTGTATTCTAATATAGGACACTTTCTCTATAACTTGATCGTTGTCATAAAGATACAGCATACCCAAACCTAAGGGTAAAACTGAAAGTATGCATAAATATGTTTCTTACTACTATATGGTTCTTGCTCACTGTTATGGCCAAAACATGAAGGTTTATTCCTTTGAAATTTTGCAGAAATGTAGATTATTTGACATATATCCCAAAGTGCAACATAGTCTTGACAAAATGTACATAATAGACTGAGCTTAAATTAGACTTGGTTGGCTGAATGGTAACAATATTATCTTGCTATAATATGACACTATCCTGAAATTATAACAGGCAATCTCTGTATAGTAAAATACTATGCACAGCACTAGTGTGGCATTCCTATTATGTATAGACTTGATTTGTTATCAATTTTTTTTAACCAAGCAAGAATGGGAGATAACCAGGATCCTTCAGACTGTAGTTCTCCCTAGAAAATGTCTTGAAAAATCATTTTAAATAATTTTTGAGAACATGAAAACTTCACAAAACACAATTCTGTCAAGGGTTAACAACAGAGCTGCATGGGAACCACACATTCCTATTTTGTGGGAAATTCTATGATTTTGCAGTTTGTCTCATTCCAAGTAGGAATTAAAACAAAGAATTTCAAAATCTCCAACAAAATTTCCAAATTAAATGTTTTGATAAAAATCTAAATGTTGTGTTCTGACATTTAAAAATTATAATAGAAAATAAAAGATGTTTCAAAACAAAAAGTAATTTCAAAATGAAAAATCAAAATATTCAATTCCAAAAATGTTGAGACAGAATTATTTGACTTTATCTAAATGCTTCGTTTCCCTCCCCAAAGAAAAAAAAATCATGAAAATCAACATATTCCCATTGGAAGTTTGTTTTCAACAAAACAGCATTTTTCAAATAAAAAAAATTCAATCAGAAAATTTTTGATGAGTTCTAGTTTTAACAATAGCATCTTACATTTCATCTTGAAGCAATTTACAAATTCTTAGAGCCAAGAATTGCTTCTCTCACTACTAAACTCATCACCTCTGGGATAGAACATGATTTGTCTAACACTATACCCCGGTAGTAGTTTGGAGCAGGAAGTGAAGGCTAGAGGAAACAAATTTCAGGGGGAATTTAGACAAAGAAAGTAATTACTGAGATGAGAAGTTGACCAAGCCAACACCGTTGTAATCCTTACACTTTCAAGAAGTGCCATGAGACCCTGATGACCAGATGTAATCAAGATCTCGGTTTTATGTCTTTTCCAGAAAAATAGCATCTCAACATCACCTCTTGGAGAACACGTTCAGTAATGACTTGGAAGAAAGACTACCATTTGCTCAAAAATCGACATTTTTTTTGAAGGAACATGTATTTTCCCCAGAGTTCTTTCATCAGAGCACAGCTGGAGGCAGTAGTGCTGCATAGTTGTATTAACAATATTCTTTGTAAAGTTATGTCCTACCTCCCTTTCCTTGTTTTTTCCCCCCAAATAAATCAAACTTTATAGGAACTGCTGACCAAAACCAGCAGAAAACTA
Source organism: Mauremys reevesii (assembly GCF_016161935.1). NCBI lineage: Eukaryota > Metazoa > Chordata > Testudines > Geoemydidae > Mauremys > Mauremys reevesii. The sequence goes on along the minus strand of NC_052629.1, from coordinate 31,702,356 downwards.
CAAAAAAAAATTGCCATTTCATACCAAAAATTAAAAGAATGCTGCTAAGTTTTTAAGACAACAAAGAAATGTATTGATAAAAATCTTTACAAAAAACTGATTTTAAAATTGGAAATGAGAACATTTCTAATTAAGATTCCACAAACTTTGCCCCACATTCTCACCAACCATGTCCATTTAATACCAAAATGGCATGTTTCTAACATCTAATGTTCCCCAAAATTTCTCTGTTTGACTGAAAGTAAGAATGAAAAAATGACAGGAAAGAAGAAGTACCTTTTTTTCAGAAGGTTAGATGTGAAATCAAAAATAGGCTTATAATAAAAACTGCTTCACTAACAACTTTAGATTAATTCTATTGACTCCATAACACCTCACATACTGTGTGACTGAGGCCTTGTCTACACTACAGAGTTTATTGACAAAAGTCAGCTTTCATCAACAATTTTGACACAGCTAATGATGGATGAAATGTTTCAGTAGAATCATAGATTATTAGGGGTGGAAGGGACCTCAGGAGATCATCTAGTCCAACCCCCTGCTCAAAGCAGGACCAATCCCCAAATGGCCCCCTCAAGGATTGAACTCTCAACCCTGGGTTTAACAGGTCAATGCTCAAACCACTGAGCTATCCCTCTCCCACTCCTTCCTTTTGTCCTCCTTCGGCTGACAAAACTCCCCTGCTTTGCTGACCAAATAAAACCACCTCGATAAGAGGCATAGAGCTTTTTGTGGTAAAGCTATTTCGACAAAGTGTCAGTGTAGACACTGAGCTTGATTATGTCACTGTAAATGGCCTCCAGGAGGTATCCGACAATGCCCATCCTGATTGCTCTGGTCAGTAATGCAGGAGAGGAGAGCTCTGGTAAGTGATCTTTTTAAGTTGTCGTTGTTCGGTTATATAAGGTAGAGCTGCCTTATTCTAGAAGTGGGTGAAGGGATAGAAATGTACAAGACAAGTTGTGTTTGCATGTGCTTCACATTCCCTTGTGCAGCTAAGCAGTGCATCGAAACAGAGAGTTAACGCGCACAGAGATTTCATGGGAATCCTCCAGAGAGATCTCTAGGAAACTTTCCTGGATGTACTTGCCAATCCTCTGCCGAAGGTTCCTTGGCAGAGCTGCTTTGATCCATCTCCATTGTATAAGAACATAAGAACATAAGAAAGGCTGTACCGGGTCAGACCAACGGTCCATCTAGCGCAGTATCTGTCTACCGACAGTGGCCAATGCCAGGTGCCCTAGAGGGAGTGAACCTAACAGGCAATGATCAAGTGATCTCTCTCCTGCCATCCATCTCCATCCTCTGACGAACAGAGGCTAGGGACACCATTCTTACCCATCCTGGCTAATAGCCATTTATGGACTTAGCCACCATGAATTTATCCAGTCCCCTTTTAAACATTGTTATAGTCCTAGCCTTCACAACCTCCTCAGGTAAGGAGTTCCACAAGAACTTCCTTTTATTTGTTTTAAACCTGCTGCCTATTAATTTCATTTGGTGACCCCTAGTTCTTGTATTATGGAAATAAGTAAATAACTTTTCCTTATCCACTTTCTCAACATCACTCATGATTTTATATACCTCTATCATGTCCCCCCTTAGTCTTCTCTTTTCCAAGCTGAAGAGTCCTAGCCTCTTTAATCTTTCCTCGTATGGGACCCTCTCTAAACCCCTAATCATTTTAGTTGCCCTTTTCTGAACCTTTTCTAGTGCTAGAATATCTTTTTTGAGGTGAGGAGACCACATCTGTACACAGTATTCGAGATGTGGGCGTACCATGGATTTATATAAGGGCAATAATATATTCTCAGTCTTATTCTCTATCCCCTTTTTAATGATTCCTAACATCCTGTTTGCTTTTTTGACCGCCTCTGCACACTGTGTGGACATCTTCAGAGAACTATCCACGATGACGCCAAGATCTTTTTCCTGACTCGTTGTAACTAAATTAGCCCCCATCATGTTGTATGTATAGTTGGGGTTATTTTTTCCAATGTGCATTACTTTACATTTATCCACATTAAATTTCATTTGCCATTTTGTTGCCCAATCACTTAGTTTTGTGAGATCTTTTTGAAGTTCTTCACAATCTGCTTTGGTCTTAACTATCTTGAGCAGTTTAGTATCATCTGCAAACTTTGCCACCTCACTGTTTACCCCTTTCTCCAGATCATTTATGAATAAATTGAATAGGATTGGTCCGAGGACTGACCCTTGGGGAACACCACTAGTTACCTCTCTCCATTCTGAGAATTTACCATTAATTCCTACCCTTTGTTCCCTGTCCTTTAACCAGTTCTCAATCCATGAAAGGACCTTTCCTTTTATCCCATGACAGCTTAATTTACGTAAGAGCCTTTGGTGAGGGACCTTGTCAAAGGCTTTCTGGAAATCTAAGTACACTATGTCCACGGATCCCCTTGTCCACATGTCTCTTGACCCCTTCAAAGAACTCTAATAGATTAGTAAGACACGATTTCCCTTTACAGAAACCATGTTGACTATTGCTCAAGAGTTTATGTTTTTCTATGTGTCTGACAATTTTATTCTTTACTATTGTTTCAACTAATTTGCCCGGTACCGACGTTAGACTTACCGGTCTGTAATTGCCGGGATCACCCCTAGAGCCCTTTTTAAATATTGGCGTTACATTAGCTAACTTCCAGTCATTGGGTACCGAAGCCGATTTAAAGGACAGGTTACAAACCTTAGTTAATAGTTCATAACTTCACATTTGAGTTCTTTCAGAACTCTTGGGTGAATGCCATCTGGTCCCGTGACTTGTTAATGTTGAGTTTATCAATTAATTCCAAAACCTCCTCTAGTGACACTTCAATCTGTGACAGTTCCTCAGATTTGTCACCTACAAAAGCCAGCTCAGGTTTGGGAATCTCCCTAACATCCTCAGCCGTGAAGACTGAAGCAAAGAATCCATTTAGTTTCTCCACAATGACTTTATCGTCTTTAAGCGCTCCTTTTGTATTTTGATCATCAAGGGGCCCCACTGGTTGTTTAGCAGGCTTCCTGCTCCTGATGTACTTAAAAAACATTTTGTTATTACCTTTGGAGTTTTTGGCTAGCTGTTCTTCAAACTCCTCTTTGGCTTTTCTTATTACACTCTTGCACTTAAGTTGGCAGTGTTTGTGCTCCTTTCTATTTGCCTCACTAGGATTTGACTTCCACTTTTTAAAGGAAGTCTTTTTATCTCTCACTGCTTCTTTTACATGGTTGTTAAGCCACGGTGGCTCTTTTTTAGTTCTTTTACTGTTTTTCTTAATTTGGGGTATACACTGAAAGTTGGGCCTCTATTATGGTGTCTTTAAAAAGGGCCCATGCAACTTGCAGGGATTTCACTTTAGTCACTGTACCTTTTAACTTTTGTCTAACTAACCCCCTCATTTTTGTGTAGTTCCCCCTTTTGAAATTAAATGCCACAGGGTTGGGCAGTTGAGGTGTTCTTCCCACCACAGGGATGCTGAATGCTATTGTATTATTGTCACTATTTCCAAGCGGTCCTGCTATAGTTAGCTCTTGGACCAGCTCCTGCACTCCACTCAGGATTAAATCTAGAGTTGCCTCTCCCCTTGTGGGTTCCCGTACCAGCTGCTCCATGAAGCAGTCATTTAAAGTATCGAGAAATTTTATCTCTGCATTTCGTCCTGAAGTGAAATGTTCCCAGTCAATATGGGGATAATTGAAATGTATGAAACTTTCCTACACCAATCAGCAATCACTTGTGCAGGGACCAAAGTGGCACACGGGTGAGCAACATAGGCACCCGGTCTCAAGCCACATGCATGCAGCAGATGCACCCTTGCTTACCCTCAAGGAGTGAGATATCAGTTTCAATGACTCCAACCTGTGCAAAATGGTAGCAGAATTTACAATATTGTCCCTAGTTGCCTGCAGTGATCCTGTTAAAAAAAACAAAAAACCAGAGACCCTTCGCTGTGCATGCACTAACAATCATAGTTCTGTTTATTGTTTCTTATGCTTCTCCAGATGTGGCCTTCAGTGAAACCCCCTACTCACTGGCGGAGCGTCTCCACCAGATAAGGAAGCGACCAAGAAGTAGCAAGGAGGTCATGTTTCGAGAGGTGCTCCAATCCTCAGAGGCAAAAAAACAAGAACACAGGGTGTGGAGATAGACTTTAAAAGAAAATTATAAAATAGACAGGTAGGACAGAAAGGAGAGTCAGGAGCAAATTTTAACAGGCCACGAGCAAATGATAAAAGTGATAGAGAAGCAAATGGAGATGTTAAAGTCCCTAATCACGCTGCAAGCAGAATTCATGCATGCTCAGCCTCCCTTCCTCCCACACATTCCTTGCAACTTCCCAGCCTGTCTCACTTCCCCTGCCCCTTTGGACAGCTTCCACAATGATAACTGGAGTTATACATAGCTATAAGAGCCTACACTGCCCTTCATTGTTATTCCCTTCCCACCAAGCCTTTTGTGTATGTTGTTAGTTGGTATTTAATAAAAACATACTCTTTGAAAGATAATCAATCCTTATTTGTCTCCTACACACTATGGTTTCTGCTGCAATTAAACTGTGGCAATTTGATCATTTTATGAGTACAAATAATGGTCAGGAATCAAACTTTAAATGCAAGGCAGCTAGTTAACAAAGCATGGCAAAGGGCTTTATAGAATGACACATTAATGGATCTCATTGTCAAAATGATGCCTCAAAACTTCCCTGATTCGAATAGCCGCCCTGTTGTACTCCACTAATAGCCCTGGTATCTGGCTGCTCAAAATCAGCCACCAGGCAATCTACCTCCTCATTCCATCTTGAGGGAAACTTTTCACCCTTAGCTTCGCAAATATTATGGAGCACACAGCAGGCTTCGATGACCATGGGAATATTTTCCTCATTTAGGTCTAGCCTGCCATACCACAGCACCAGCATGCTTTTAATCTGCCAAAGGGACATTCTACAGTCATTCTGCAACTGCTCATCCTATTGTTGAAGGGCTCCTTTCTGCTGTCCAGGTTTCCTGTGTAAGGCTTCATAAGCCGTGGGAGAGAGGGGTATTCTAGGTCTCCCAAGAACACTATGGGCATTTCAGCATCCCCCACTGGAATCTTCTAGTATGGATAGAAAGTCCCTGCTTGTAGCTTTTTGTACAGGACAGTGTTCCTGGAGATGTGTGCATCTTGCACCTTCCCGAATCACCCCACATTTATGTCAATGAAACGGCCATGGTGATCCACAAGCACCTGTAATAGAGAAGTACCCATATCTACTGATACACTCCATCGCAAGATGGTCTGGGGCCAAAATTGGGATATGTGCATAGACGCTTACTCTGTGGGTGCTCCAGTCACCAATGGGACAGATGCAACTGAGTAATGTAGCTGTCCTTAACGTGCATTAAGACAATACCAGGGAATTAGATGTGAATCAGATTGCTGACAATTTCATCCAGAAAGCTACAGTGAGACATGTCTTTAAACTGAGATGCTAGTGAAGGTGATTGCAATGATTTTAATATATTGTAATTCATTATAACATAATGATGTAGTTCATAACAATGTAATCATTATTAAAATAGTAAAGATACCAATAATAGACACATTCAATAAGTAGAATATGAAATAAGTGTATAAATATGATGAAATAATCTCCCTCCCAACACTGGCAAAATCCCCCTCCCAACACATACACCTCTTCAAAAGCACCCACCGGCAAAAACAAATCAGTGTCTATGGATACGTGTGCCATCTATCGCCCCACTGCAGTTAGGGAATACCATTGCCACAAAGCCATCCACTATTTCACACACGTTGCCAAGAGCCAAGTCTTTCATAGCAGGATGCGATTAATGGCCCTGCACACTTGCGTTAACGCAACCCCAACAGTGAACTTCCCGACTCCAAACTGATTTGTGACTGACCGGTAGCAGTCTGGAGTTGCCGATTCCACATAGCGATCGCCATGTGCTTCTCCACCAAGAGGGCTGCTCTCATTTTGGTATCCTTGTGTTGAATGCTTGGGCGAGCTCCACACACAGTTCCAGAAAGGTGGCTTTCCGCATCTGAAAGTTCTGCAGCCACTGCACATCATCCCAGACCTGCATAATGATGCAATCTCACCACTCAGTGCTTGTTTCCCAAACTCGCAAGTGACGGTCCACCCTGTACAGCTGCTCTGGTGTTGTTTCTTTCCATAGCACACAGCAGGTCAGGCACTTGTGATTCCTGTTCAGATTGGGTGCTCATGATATACCGCACGACCAGCCACAATGTGCTCATAACAATGACCACAAGAAGTAGAGAGCAGTGCATGATCCATCCTGTCAGACAGAGATGGTGGGTGCACAGTAAACAGGCCATTGAAAAATGCCACAAAACACAGTCGGAAGCCCATTATAGGACAGAAAATACTGCATCATGGGACACTGAGCCTGCACCAATGGTGCACTGTGATCCGTTCTGCCTTCCCCCAACTCCTAGCTGCAGAATGTGGCAAGTAGCCAGTCAGATAGCTACCCACAGTTCACTGCTCTCTCTGTCAATGCTAGAGCACCAACCGTAGATGCATTCTGCCAACAGGAGAGCTGTGTGAACATGCACAAGTGATGTAATTATACCAGTTTTTGACTGTCAGGGTAACTTGCATTGACAAAACTCTATAGTGTAGATAAGTCCTGAGATGAAAATGACCTGATTTTAGAGGTGGCTAAACAATAGGCTTCAAATGGGAACCACAGGTACTCAGCCACTGCTGGAAAATCAGGCCATAAGTGAGGTTGTCTCTACACTGCCACTTTCAGCACTAAAACTTTAGTCGTTCAGGGTGTGTGAAAAAACACACCCCTGAGTGACACCATTTTTAGCACTGAAAAGCACCAGTATACACAGTACTTTATTGCTGGGAGCACGGCTTGTTCAGGGTGGTTATTTATCATCGCCGGGAGTGCTCTCCCCAAGCGATAAAGCGTGACTACACTGCCCATGTCACAGCACGGCCACACTGTAACGTGGGCAGTGTAGACATACCCAAACTGTTACGTTGATTTTGTTTCCAGCATACATTGTAAAACTTGTAAGGTCAACACAAATGTATAGAAGCTGTTGGCTGAATTTATGAGTCAAATTTGCCAAGATCCACAATGTTCTAACCCTACATCTCAAGTGTTAAGAAACTGGACAATACAAATATCTATTAATCTTCAAAAGTTGACTGCATACCTGACCTTTCCAGGGCACTCTTTACTATTCTCAACTACAGCAGCTAAATAAATAGAACACTTTGCTCATCCTTTTTGCTACTGAAAAGTCATATTGAAATTGTTATAGGGATGGGAAATTAGGAAATAAAACAGAAAAATATCCAAAGATGAAAAAGGCAAAGGCTGTGTGAAAAGCACAGTTTGGAATCATATAAAATTTTTTCCTGTCCAAGCAATTAGGGCAGGAAAATCTTGCAGTGATCTTGCAAGATACTGGACACACTGGCCCCAATCCAGCAAACCACTTAAGCATGAGCTTAACTTTAAGCATGTGAGTACTCCAAGTAGTTTCAGTGCTTTGCTGAATTCAGGCCAGAGTGCTCAGTATCGTGCAAGATTGAGCCAGTGCTGGTTGGCTTGTCTCCTAAAGTATTATCCAGACCAGCAGTTCTCAAACTTTAGCAACACGAGGACCCCCATTTTGATTTAAAATTTTTCAGGGACCCACAAGCTCCTCCACTCAGCCCTAGCCCCACCCCCTCTGAGGCCACACCCTTGCCTTACCCCTTCTCTGAGGCCATGCTCCCAGCTCACTCCATACCCACTCCCTCCGTTGCTTGATCTCTCCCATCCCCACTCACCTTCATCAGGCTAGGGCAGGGGTTTGGGGTTTGGGGTGCAGGAGGGAGTTTGGGTGCAGGCTCTGGGCTGGGGCAGGGGTGCAGGAGAAGGTGTGGGCTCCAGCCGGGTGGCAATTATCTTGGGAGGCTCCCGAAAGTGACTGGCACATCCCTCTGGCAGTGGCTCCTAGGGGAGGGGGCAGGGTACCGCCCCCACAGCTCCTATTGGCTGCATTTCCCGGACAAGGGGAGCTGTGGAGTCAGGGCAGGGGCAGCGCATGGAGACCTGCTACCCCTCCTCTTCCCAGGGGCCGCAGGGACATTCCATCCACTTCCAGGAGCAGCACTGAGCAAGGGCAAGTAGACCTGCCTTAACCCCATTGCGCCGCCGGACTTTTAGCATGCAGGAGGCACTGGAACGATAGGGAAGGAGTTGAGGGAGGGAGTGGGAGGAGTTGATCAGCAGGGCCCACAGACCCTTTGGAGTACTTTCGCAGACCCCAGTTTGAGAAACGCTGATCTAGACCATCACTGACAGATGTTTGTCTAACTTGCTCTTAAAAATCTCCCATGACCAAGATTCCACAACCTCCCTAAGCAATTTATTCCAGTGCTTAACTCAGAAAGCTTCCTGTCAGGGTAATGTCCAACCTAAACTGTCCTTTCTGCAATTAAAGCCATTGCTTCTTGTCCTATCCTCCGAGGTTAAAGAGAACAATTTTTCTCCCCACTCCTCCTTGTAACAACCTTTTACGTACTTGAAAAAAAAATGGTTACCTACCTTTTCATAACTGTTGTTCTTCGAGATGCGTTGTTCAAGTCCATTCCACATTAGGTGTGCGCGCGCCGTGTGCACGAGCGTTGGAAACTTTTCCCTTAGCTGTACCCATCGGGCCAGCGGGGCCCCCGCCTGAGTGGTGCCACTGCACTATGCATATATACCGCAGCTGGCCTGACCCCCTCCAGTTCCTTCTTGCCAGTGACTCTAACAGAGGGGTAGGAGGGCGGATGGTGGAATGGACGTGAACAACACATCTCGAAGAACAACAGTTACGAAAAGGTAAGTAAGTGTTTTTTCTTCTTCGAGTGCTTGTTCACGTCCATTCCACATTAAGTGAATTACAAGCTTACCTTCAGAGGAGGGCAGGAGTCATGGAGCAATTGATCGGAGGATCGTCACGCCAACCGCTGCGTCCGATGACCAGGTGACTGCTTTGCAGATCTCCTGGACCAGGACCTGTGCCAGGAAAGCCGCTGAAGCTGCTTGTGCCCTGGTCGAGTGGGCCGTGACCGGAACACCTGTCATAACACGCCCGAATGCAGTCTGTAACCCAGAAGGAGATTCGCTGCACCGACACCGGGAGGCCTCTCATCCTTTCTGTCATGGCCACAAACAGCTGCGTGGATTTACGGAAGGGCTTGGTGCACTCCAAGTAGAATGCCAACACTCGGCGGACATCCAGGGAGCACAGACTGCGGTGACTCGGGTCCGCATGGGGTTTGGGAAAAAACACTGGCAGACAAATGTCCTGGCCTAGATGGAATTGTGAGACCACCTTTGGGAGGAACTTGGGGTGTGGGCGGAGATGAACCTTGTCTTTATGAAATACTGTATATGGCAGCTCCGAGGCGAGTGCCCTCAGCTCAGATATCCTTCTGGCTGAGGTAATGGCCACCAGGAATGCCACCTTCCAGGAAAGGTGGAGTAGGGAGCAGGTAGCAAGGGGCTCGAACGGGGCTCCATGAGCTTAGAAAGGACTAAGTTGAAATTCCATGGGGGAGCTGGGGGGCATGAGTAAGGGAACATCGTCCAGTCCTTTAAGGAACCGCCCCACCACTGAGTGGGAGAACACCGAGCCCCCTGAAAACCCCGGTTGGAAGGCGGAGATGGCCGCCAGATGCACCCTGATCGAGGATGGGGCCAGCCCCTGCCGCTTGAGGTGCAGTAGGTACTCTAGAATGGTCAGCACCGGAGCCTGGCATGGCTGGACCAGTTGGGGCCCACACCAGCCCGAGAACCTTTTCCACTTGGCAAGGTATGTTGCCCTGGTAGAGGGCTTCCTACTACCAAGTAGAACCTGCTGCACAGGGAGGGAGCACTGGCCCTCCAAAGCGTTCAGCCACAGAGCTTCCACGCTGTCAGATGCAGTGACTGCAGATCGGGGTGGAGAAGCTGCCCTCCTTCCTGTGTGATGAGGTCCCAGTGTAGCGGCAGGGTTACTGGGGCTTCCACCGATAGCTCCAGGAGCGTGGTGAATCAGTGCTGGCAGGGCCAGGCCGGGGCGATGAGGATGACCACCGCCCCGTTCCTGCGCACCTTGAGCAGGACCTTGTGCACCAGAGGAAGCGGGGGGAAGGCATATTTTAATTCCCCTCCCCATGGGATCGCGAATGCTGCTATTGAGCCCAGACTGCGGCCCTGGAAGGAGCAGAACTGCGGGCACTGGGTGTTGCCCCTGGCAGCAAACAGGTCTACCCAGGGAAACCCCCACTTGCGGAAGAGCCAATACACAACGTCCGCTCTGAGCGTCCACTTGTGCATGCGGTACGACTTGCTGAGGTGGTCCGCCAGTTCTTCCCCTGGGAGATGTGATGCCTCGAGGTGAATGGCGTGGGCTATGCAGAAGTTCCAGAGGAGGAGAGCCTCGTGGCAGAGTGGCGAGGCACAGGCTCTGCCCTGCTTATTTATGTAAAACATGGCGGTTGTGTTGTCCATCAGAACTGTCACGCTGTGACCACTCAAAGGATGCCTGGAGAGAGGTCTTTGCTACAGCCTTGCCTTCATCCAGCAGCACCGTAAATGCCTGTTGGGAACTCTGCGGAAGGCTGCCCTTAAACTTCCCCACTACCACTCAGGAGTTGACGTTATGCCTGTTGACGATGAACTGTTGGTTAGCAATCCTCAACTGGAGGCTCCCTGAGGAATACACCTTCCTGCCAAACAGGTCCAGGCGCTTCGCTTCCTTGGCCTTAGGGGCCGGGGCCTGCTGGCCATGGGGCTTTTTCTCGTTTACCACTGAGACTACCAGGGAACATGGGCTTGGGTGGCAAAACAAGAAGTCTTACCCCTTTGACGGGGCAAAGTACTTGCGTTCCTGTGTGATGAGTCAACATATAGTCTTATAGTTCGACTGTATGGTCTTAATAAGCAGAAGTGTTATTCTGGATGGACCCTCTGGGCTCAGGATGTCCACCATGGGGTCCTCCTGCACCACCGCCTCCTCGGCCTGTAACCCCAAGTTATGAGCAACCTTACGCAGTAGCTCTTGTTGGGCTCTGTGGTCTACTGGTGGAGGTCTGATACCGCTGTGCCTGTCACCGCTTCATCCGGGGATAACGAGGTCAGCAGCTGCTCCGCTTCCTCCTGCTGCTCCCCTTGGTCCCCCTCCCCCAAAGGAGGGGCTTCCAGCTCGGGCCTGGACAGCTGACCCTGGAGCGGCACCAGACTCGGTGCCAGTTTCTCCTGTCTCTCGCTCGGCGACAGTGCAGGCGGTCTGGACGCCATAGCTTCCCGCATGGAGGAGCATCAGTGCGGGGACTGGTACCGGTGCACCGAGTAGCTGGCCCTGGAGGGAGCCCCTTGCCGCTGCGGGCGGTAGGCCCAAGGGGTCCAGAAGGGCCATTGTTCCAGCTGTCCCCACTGGGGTTGACATCCAGCCAGGTGTTCTCTGCTGTCCGGTGCCCAGTGCGGGTGACTGTACCAGCACCCAATTCTGGCGTTGCCCTCGATCTGTGCTGGCAGGAGGTCAACAAGCAGCTTCTTGCCGATCAGGACTGGGACTGGTATTGGTGCTCCCGAGACCTGGACTGGGACCGGTGACTTCCGGAAGCCTTCGGCAATGGTCAGCTCACCTTCTCCTGGTGCCAGTCTCTGGAGGGTGTCGGAGACCGTCGGGTCCCTTGCATCAACCCCATGTGCTGACTTGCCTCCGGTACCAAGGTTTCCCTCTGCGTCAGGGGTAACTGAGAGTCCGCAGACTCAACGCTCGACTGGGACCAACACCGGGAGTGATGCCGGGATGGTGACCTCGAACTGCGCACCATTGCCAGCTTTCCCCTCAACGGCACTGTGGGCCTGGGTGCTAGAGGCTTCTCCCTGATTGGGAGGGGGCTCACCGCCGACAACCCAATGAGGTCCTTTTCCACCTCAAAAGATGTCAGGCGTGGAGGGCTGATCCATTTCTCCCTGGAGCCTGTCGTCCTCACTGAGTTCACTTATGACCGGACTCAGAGGGATTTGTGGTGCCGGTACAATGTTCATCCCACTCTTTCCGGGCCCTTAGGTGTCCTGGCCCTTAGATGGCGCTGGTCTCCTTTGTGGGGAACGTCCACACCCTTCTTTTGGTTTGGCCGGGGAGGATGGTGCTGGGGCCTACTTTTCTCTGGGGCCAGCAGCTTGCGGTGCTTGTCTGGCACCAGGTCTCTTGATGACTCCGGGGCACTCCGCACCAAGGAGGCTGGAGCCGGCATCAGGCGCTCTGGGCCCAATGGCTGCAGCGCTGCCTCCATCAACAACTGCTTCAAGCGAAAGTCTCTCGCTTTCTTTGTTCTAGGCTTAAGTGCCTTGCAAATCTTACACCTCTCTGTTTGGTGTGCTTCCCCCAGGCAACGTAGACAGGAGTCGTGAGGGTCACTAACCGGCATAGGCTTGCGGCACATGGCGCAAGCCTTAAACTCATGGGCCTGCGGCAAGCCCCGCGGCCTGGGGCGGGTGCTGGAAGCCTCCAAACACCTAATCTATCAAGTGCCCACAACAACAGAATGCTAACAAACTGATAGCAGCTAAGTACTCTAAAGCTAAGGGATTGCTTCTCGAACGAGAGCAAGAGGTTGTTCCACGGACGGTAAGAAGGAACTGGAGGGGGTTGGGCCAGAGGAGGTATATATGCACGGCGCAGTGGCGCTGCTCAGGTGGGGGCCCCACCGGCCCGACGGGTACCGCTAAGGGAAAAGTTTCCGACACTCGTGCACGTGGCGCGCGCGCACACCTAATGTAGAATGGACGTGAACAAGCACTCGAAGAAGAACTCTTATGTCCCCACTCAGTCTTCTCTTTTCCAGAATAAACAAATCCAACTTTTTTCAATCTTCCCTCATAGGTTATATTTTCGAGACCTTTAATCATTTTTGTTGCTCTTTGCTGGACTTTCTCCAATCTTTCTTGAAATGTGGCACGCAGAACAGGACACAATACTCCAGTGGAGGCCTAATCACCACAGAGTAGAGCAGAAGTATTGTAAGCAAGATGCAAGAAGTAATTCTCCTGCTAATACAGTCCAGAATGATGATTGCTTTCTTTTTTTTTGGGAACAGTGTTACACTGTTGACTCATACGTAGCTTGTGGTCCACTATGATCTCTAGGTCCCTCCCCACAGTACTCTTTCCTAAGCAGTCATTTCCCATGTTGCATGCGTGCAACTGATTGTTCCTTCCTAAGTGGAACACTTTTCCTTTGTCCTTATTGAATTACATCATATTTATTTCGGACCATTTCTCCAGTTTGTCCAGATCATTTTGAATTTTAATCCTATCCACCAAAGTACTTGCAACCCTTCCCAGCTTGGTGGTATCCACAAACTTTATAAGTGTACTCTCTATGCCATTATCTAAATCACTGATGAAGATATTGAACAGAATCAGACACAGAACTGATCCTTGTGGGACCCCACTTGTTATGCCCTTCCAGTTTGATTGTGAACCGCTGATAACTATGCTGGGAATGGTTTTTCAACCAGTTTTGCACCCCCCTTATAGTAGCTCCATTTAGGTTGCATTTCCCTAGTTTGTTTATGACAAGATCATGTGAGACAGTATCAAAAGCCTTACTAAAGTCAAGAACACCTCATATCCTGCACAGGCAGAAAACAGCGCTTCGCCAGGCGCTTGGCCACTGGTGGTCCTGTGGCCGGTGTACCCCAAATGGCTCTTGTTGGTTCAAGAAGTGCATCATTAATTGGTAGGGACACCCTCCTAGAGACAGAGTCCTGGAGAATGTCCACTAGTTTATGTATTATGCGTAGTCTCCTGGAGAAAGGTATGCCTTAAAGTCTTCTGGGATGGAAGGGGAAGACAAACCAGGCAGCACTGCATCATCCAGGGATGAGGCCCTTAGTTAAGCCACAGCCGGGTCTTACTTCTAGGATAATGTATCCAGATGAGGAAACTCTGGAGGCTCTGCAGGAAGGGGAACCCTGGGTGCCTGGGCTTGCAGCTGATCCACAGCAACGAATATCAACCAGATGGGATCTCACCTTTGATTGGGACGAAGAATGAGAGCTCTGAGAGTCAAGAGCTTCCCACTGAGTCCCAGGTCCCACTCGTATGGGTACGGCATTGGTGGCCAGTAGGTGCTGGGTGCCAGGGCCTCCATCCCAGCCTCAGGGTACATGCCAACCCTTGCAGACTTACAGGTCCACTGGATCTCCTCAGGTGATGTGGAGTGGGAGGATGACGATCCTGACTCTGAACCACAAGAGCCCTGGGCCTCAGTGACATAGGCGGAGCAACTCCGGAGGAAGCCAAAGGGAAATCCCACCCACCTGTTGCCCAGAACAAGGATGTTATCGGCGCTCCCTATGAAGCCGATATTGCCAGTACCAAATATACTGGTGCTGTAGGCAAGGTCAGTCCAGCACAAACAGTGGTACCGGAGCACCTGACTGCATTGACCTAGGGTGGTGACAGCCACCATGGAAGCATCTGTAGTGTTAATTGCGTCAGTGCCGAAGAGGGTCACAGTACTGAGGTTCCCTGCACTGAGTGCGGTGCCAAGGGGCCAGAGGATTCATCAGCACATTCCATTTGAGAGGCTATTGAAGGTGCCAGTCTTGACAATAGCGAAGATGGGACTGAAAGGCAGAGTAGGTCTGCTGCAGCTTGGTATGCTGACGTCGCAGCATAGTCAGTACCAGCTTCGCCCCTGTCAGTACTGAACTCAATGGACACCTGGAGTCCAGATCCAGAGTTGACAGTACAGGGTTTCTGACCTCCCTACTTGGTTCTGAGGAAGGATCGGAGGTACCCATGCCATCCCACACACTGAAGCGAGTCCCATGCTGGTCCACACTCCTCTTACAGTCACGCCATGACCTGGAACACTCACAATTGGTCTTATGAGACCTCTTCTTTGGTGCCGATGACAGAGAACAGCTTCTGCACCTGCCCCAGTACAAGAAGCGGCAGCACTTTCTGAGCCTAAGGAGGGCCTCAATACTGGGTGTGGCTGCATGGCCTGTTCAAGCAAATGCTGCTTGAAGCAAAGGTCCCACATCACCTGCATCCTCTTTCTGAGTAATCTACAGATCAAACCATGCTATTCAAGGTGGGCTTTGCCAAGACAGAGGAAGCACAGTGTGTGGGGGATCACTTTTGGGAATTGCCACTGGACACAAAAGGCAATGCTTGAACGTCGGTGAGGGCATGACTGGGGAGAACTACCACTAACACTATATTCTATAACCTCTTTTTTTTTTTAAACTAACTAACTAGGCTAAGGAAGGATGAAAAAACAGTTACCCACCTTTCATAACTGCTGTTCTTTGAAATGTGTTGCTCGTGTCCATTCCAATTAGGTATGCATGCATCACATGCACAGCAGCCAGAAGATTTTTCCCCTAGCCATATCCTTCAGGTCGGTCCGGGCACCCTGCGCGATCGCACCTTCATTGCATTGAATATACGGCCCTTCCGACCTGTCACCACTTCAGTTCCTTCTTGCCGGATTGCTCCAACAGGGGTGTAGGTGGGTAGGTATTGGAATGGACATGAACAACACATCTCAAAGAACAGTTACAAAAAGGTAGGTAACCATTTTTTCTTCGAGTTATTACTCATGTCAATTCCAATTAAGTAATTACCAAGCATAAGTTTTGGAGATGGGGTCAGAGCTCAAAGGTTCGCAGACTAAAGCACCACCCTATCAAAGGCTGCATCATCTCTAACCTGATGTGTAATAGTGTAATGTGAGGTAAAACTATGTATAGACGACCAAGTCGCAGCTCTGCAGATCTCTTGCATAAGAACATGGGCCAGGAATGCTGCTAATCCTCCTCATGGAGAGTGCTGTCAGCAGAAGGGCCAGTACCTTCACCAGATCCTAGCAACCCCTGATACAGGATCAAAGGGGTAGTTGTGTTAGTCTGGATCTGTAAAAGCAGCAAAGAGTCCTGTGGCACCTTATAGACTAACAGACATTTTGGAGCATGAGCTTTCGTGGGTGAATACCCACTTCGTCGGATGCATTGCATTGCATCCGACGAAGTGGGTATTCACCCACGAAAGCTCATGCTCCAAAACGTCTGTTAGTCTATAAGGTGCCACAGGACTCTTTGGTGCTGATACATGATGTGATCCACAAAGAAATCCTTTGGAAGGAGACTGGAAGCCCTTTCATTCTGTCTGCTACTGCGATAAACAGCTGAATGGATTTCTGGAATGGTTTTGTTCGTTCAATATAGAACGCTAACACCCAGCAAATGTCCAATGAGTGAAGTTTTTGTTCCCTGCTTCTTGAGTATGGCTTACGGTAGAAAACTGGGAGAAAAATATCCTAGTTAACATGGGAAACTGGGAGACACTGGGAGACAACCTTCGGGAGAAAAGCCGGATGCCGTCTGAGCTGAACTTTGTCCTAATAGAACACTATGTAAGGAGGCTTGGACGATAGGGCCTTGAGCTCAGACATCCTCCTGGCCGACGTTATTGCTACCAGAAACACCATCTTATATGAGAGGTACAGCAGAGAACATGTCTCCAGCAGTTTGAAAGATGGCCCCATTAGTCTGGAAAGGTCCAGATTAAGGTCCCAGGCTGGGACCGGCTGTCAACCATGAGGGTACAGTCTATCAAGGCTTTTTAGGAAATGACTAACCATGTGGTTGGCAAAGACTGACCGGCCCTCCACACCTGGATGGAAGGCAGATATGGTGACCAAGTGAACCTTTATTGATGACATGGAAAGCCCTTGCTGTTTTAGGTAGAGAAGGTAGTCCAATATGATAGGTATGAACACAAGTGTTGGAGATGGGAGGTATTGCAAAGACCAAACTGTGACTCTCTTCCATTTGGCCAGATAGGTAGCCCTAATGGAGGGTTTCCTATTGCTAAGGAGGACTTCCCTGACTGGGCCCGAACAAATGAGCTCCATCCAGTTTAGCCGTGGAGCTTCCGTACCGTGAGGTGAAGCGATTCGATGTTCAGGTGCTGGAGGAGGCTGTGATCTTGGGTTGTCATGTCCAGAAGCAGTGGTAAGATGATCATGGTTTCCACGGACATTTGCAGGAGGGATTAGTACCAGTGCTGGCGAGGTCAGGCTGGAGCTATCAATATCACTGAGGCCTCATACCTTCAGACCTTGAGGAGCACCTTGTGAATGAGAGGTATCGGAGGAAATACGTACAGGAGGTGTCCTTCCAGGGAAGGAGGACCGTGTCCACAATGGAGCCCAGGCTGTGATTCAGGATGGAGCAGAATTGCAGGCACTTCCTGTTGTGACACATGGTGAATAAGTCGATCTAGGAAACTCCCACTGTTGGAAGATGGTATTCACGACATCCAGACAAAGGGATCGTTCGTGGCCATGAAAGTACCTGCTGAGATAGTCCAGCAACTCATGCTGTACTCCGGGAGGTACGATGCTTCCAAGTGTATTGAGTGAACTATGCAAAAGTCTGAGGGCTTCCTAGCACAGGGAAGAGGAGCATGCACTCCCTCCCCCGTTTATATAAAACACTGCCATTGTATTGTCCATCATGACCAATACGTATTTCCCTTCCAGATGAACTTGGAATGTCTGGCATGCCAGACGATCCGCTCTCAGCTCTCTGATGATGTGAAGTCCTGAGATCTCTCAGGTGCACGCTCCACCCCAATGCTGATGTGTCCATCACCAGCAAGAGAGATGGCTATGGTCTGGTGAAAGGAACTGCCTGCGGGTTGAGCTACCACAGGAATGAGTCAAGGATCGGACGAGGAAGAATGATGATCTTGTCTAGACCATCCCAAATCAGCCAATACACCAAAGACAGCCACACCTGAAGAGGCTGGAGTCTCTGTCTGGAATGCTGTACTACATGGATACAAGCAGCCATGTGTCCCAGAATTCCTTGCTGTTGCAGTAGGGAACAGCCTGAGACTTTGTATAATGTTGCACATGAACTGAAAATGTGACTCCGGGAGGTACACCCTCGCCTGTGTAGAGTCCAATACTACCCCTATAAACTCTATCCGCTGAATGGGATATAGGGTTGACTTCTGTACATTCAGTAGAAGGTCCAGGCCATCAAAAGTAGCCCTTATGAGGCTCATTTGTGACTCCATTTGTGCCCTGGAGCAGCCCTCGATTAGCCAGTAGTCAAGGTATGGAAACACCTGCACCTGGCTCTTGTGTAGGAATGCAGCCATGACTGCCATGCACTTGGTAAACACTCGAAGAGTGCTGAGGCTCTGATAGCCTTGGTGCTCTCATTCATTAGCCGCTGCTACGACTTGGGAGTCCGGCGGGGGATGTGTGAAAAGGTTCCTTAGAGGGAACAAAATATTTCTGCTCATTCCTCTTCGCTATTGGTGGTAAAGAAGCAGGGGTTTGCCACAGCATCTTGGTGGCATCTTGAATTGTTCTGATGAGCGGCAAGGCAGCGTAGGAGGGACCAGAGGGAGTGAGAATGTCCACCATAGGGTCTGTGATCTCAACGACCTCCTCTGCCTGGATGTCCTGGTTCTGCACCACCTGCCCCAGCAGCCGCTGGAGCACCCTATTGTCCTCCAGGATGGGGGCCATTGATGTTCCTGCTACCGCCTCATCAGGTGAGGATGAAGCCCTAGCTGGGAGTGGGTCCTGTTCCCAGTCCTCAGCACTGAGGGGATCATGCAATGCCTGGTCTTCTGGTGAGGTTGATGTCAGTGCCACTGCAATGGGTGCTGGTGGTGCCAGTGCTGGCATGGCAGACACTAGGTCCTGCCTATGGTGAGGTTCCAGAGGCACATTTGAAGCTGAGGCCATCAACACCAACCTAGAGTAGGACCTCTGGTTCTGATCCTGGTGGAACGCCCAGGGGGTCGAGAAAGGGCACTGGGCAAGGGCCTGCCACTGACCAGGACACAGCACTGGCTGAGTCTGCTGCTGCCTACATCTGTTGGACAAAATCGCCTGCTCCTCCTGGACCTGTAGGGATTCCGCTTCCGACTCTGAGGACTCGCTATACAAGGACCACAGAGCAGCAGTGCCCCACAATGCTGAGGAGCAGGGCCTGGAACTCGGGGACCGGTGCGGTTCCCCTATTGGTCCACTGGTGGGTTGCACCGGTGACCAGTGCCAAGGAGATGTCAACCAGTATGGTAGCATTGCCAGTTTTCCTCTGGACGGCACCGAGGGTCTCACGGCTGCCACTGAGACTGAGACTGGTGTCCTGTCTCGCCTCGGAGGGAAAGGCAGCACAATAAAGGCGATGAGGTCTTTGACGGCCTTGAATTCATGGAAAGCAACTTGAAATTGCGTTCCCCCTGGAGAGGGGAGTGCTGGGGGCCCGGACTCAACTGTTCCCATGCTGGGGCAGGAGTTGACGCGACCCTAATCGGTGGAGCCGAACTCCTGTGGCCCAATGTGGGTCTCACGGTGGTGTGCTCCTTCTGCACAGGCCTGGGCATGGGGGAGCGGCCCCTTTCAGGTCTCCTGTTTTTGTGCGGCACCAGGGATTGAGAACGGCGCTGCCCACTGCTCTGTGTGGAACCGCTATGTGGGGACCCCTGCTTGTGCCGAGGGTCTCTGGCACAGTCCTTCCTCGGCGTCGACTCATGCCTTGTCAGTGCTGATGCACTGCGCACCAATGCTGAGGTGCTCAGTGTCAGCTCTGCTGAGCGGAGGTCCAAGTGGGGATGTAGAGCAGCTTCCATTAGCAGGACCTTGAGGTGCTGAACCCTCTTTGAGTCCTCGGACAAAATCCCCTGCAGATCTTGCAGCATTCTTTCTGATGGCTTTCCCCCAAACACTTCAAGCAGGAAATGTGGGTGGGTCACTTCTTGGCACAGACTTGCCATATGCTGCACAGGGCTTAAACCTTGGGGATTGAGGCATGCCTCAGTACGAAGGAAAGGGGGCAAAAGAGGGGGGTTACCTCCAATTGAAACTTATCCTAGCACTATACTAAATCTAACTATTTACAGGGCAAAAGTTCAAACTACTGGAGAAGTTGAGTTTGCAAAGCAAGAGCTACCAGCGTTCCAGCTAACCATCACAGGTGGTAAGAAGGAACTGAAACGGCAGTGGGTCAGCAGGGCCCTATATTCAGTGCCATGAAAGCACGACCCCAGGGGGCACCTGGACTGACCCAACGGATACTACTAGGGGAAAAACCTTCCAGCTACCATGCACGCTGCACACACACACCCCTAAATGGAATTGACATGAGCAGTCACTCAAAGAACAATGCGAGGTTGGGAGACTACAACTACACTGAGCTCCAACTCCCGCCAATAGGCGGTAATAAGGAACTGAAGGGGGTTGGGAGGAGGAGCTATAGCTAGGGGAGAGGCCACAGACATCGGTACTGCTACCTACCTACATTTGCATCTACTCAAAGAAGAAGAATTCGTGGTCTTTTTAGCCAATAGCACATGCCATACTTGCCCTGCATTTGGTTTAAGAAAACAACTATTATTTGGGGGAATGGCGGAAGGAGGCATATTCAACTGTCACATATCATGTTTCTGTACTACATACAAAAATGAACCATATAACTTGGACTGCAGACTGCAGGGCCATATTTCTATTAAGACATTCAAATCAAACAGAGGTTAGGAATCTATATCAGTAGTAATAGAAGAGAATAATGAATACCCCTTTATACAAAATAAAGCTATAATTCCAGAAATGGTTGGCAGTGAAAGACATGGAGGTCCAGTGTTTAATTCTGCTGAGACAATGGTAACTACTGTCAGGTTTGGGGAAAATTGATCAGTTCATATGTTACATCATGCTCTACCTCAGTTACGGCAAGCAATTACAAGATCCAGAATAGAGAGGAGAACAAATTAATATTTATTAGTTTTATTGTCTGTGCCCCAGTCTATACAAGATAACCAACCTAACATTTAGTGAATCGTCAAAGTAGCTGTGCCTTTCTTGCAAACCCCCCCTAAAATATTTAAATTGTGATATTTAACTTTTACTAAAGCCAATCTGATATTAAAAGGATAAATATATATGTTCTTTTGTCTTTTTCCACTGGAGTTGAATGTCACTTGAGGCTTCATTTTCTGAATTTCTGGCTTAGGACCAGAAGAACAAAAATACTTTAAATTAACTTCCCTTATTCTCTGGGGACTGTTACAGACGCAAAGACTACAGTTTAGGCATCCGTGAGATTTATTTTGCTCTAGTGTTAGTTTCAACTGAAACTTCATATATACAAAGCACTTTTTTACCAAAATTCATGGACACTTCTGTTCCAATGCAACCATTTTTATAAATGGCAAAGATATCATATTGAGTGATACATGAATGACTTTATGGACAAATGCTAACCTACCCAAAACTAAGGTTAAAACTAGCTTCCTATTATAAACATCATTATGACATCACCATAAGTCAAACTGATCTATCTGAACTTTCACATATCAACCTTAGGGTACATTTTTAAAAGCTTGACTCTAGTGAGGAATATGCCATTGACTAGTTTTGGGAGAGCAGGGTACATAACTATTTAGATATTAACAGCGGTTTACATGCACATGATAAAGTATGCATGGCTCAAGCAACCATTAAAATCAGTTATCAGATAGATGCATGTTTATAAATCTCCTGTTTAATTTTTTGTGGAGAGACTGAGGAAAAAGTAAAGAATTAGGAGCTGCATGCCTGTGAAGCTTCCAAATGCCACTTAAGTAAAAGTTTCCCCTCCGCTCCTCCTACACAGTTTAGGAACTGTCTTTTGTGGAGCTCACCAGGTCTGCAGGAGAACAGGGAGGAGAAATGCTAGTGGATGATATGACAATTTTCAAAAAAAACAAGCTAAAAATTGTTTACTCTATAATTAGAGTTGAAAGTATTGTCACCTACCAAAGGCCAGAAAATCATTGCCAAAATTACACACACACACACACACATATATATATATATTTTAATAAAACACAAAATGGTTGCCTGGAAATTCAAGGTTAAAGTTCCATTTTATAAAGCCCTAAATGCTCTGAAGTATGAAAATACACTGTTAAGATCACAGAACCAATCTTAATTCTGCTCCAGTAGCATCACCCTGAGAATTAACAGGAACGCTGAAACAACCTTATCCATTCAGATAACACTGTGATGAGAGAGGTATATAAACCTTAGCAGAATTAGTGTGGAATCCCTTTTATAGGTTCACATCATTAATGTCCACAAAAACTAGAATATCCTACTCTTAACTGTACAGAGGTGCCATAGATTCCAGTGTTTCTTACTGCTGTATGGACTTCACAGAAAATCATGTATTTTTCAGTCCTTGGCTACATAAATAGACTGGACAGTCTCTACAGAAACGGATAAATGGACACAAATCAGACATTAGGAATGGCAATATACAAAAACCTATAGGAGAACACTTCAACCTCCCTGGCCACATAATAGCAGATTTTAAGGTGGCCATCCTGCAGCAAAAAAAACTTCAGGACCAGACTTCAAAGAGAAACTGCTGAGCTTCAGTTCATCTGCAAATTTGACACCATCAGCTCAGGATTAAACAAAGACTGTGAATGGCTTGCCAGCTACAAAACCAGTTTCTCCTCCCTTGGTTTTCACACCTCAGCTGCTAGAAGAGGGTCTCATCCTCCCTGATTGAACTAACCTCATTATCTCTAGCCTGCTTCTGGCTTGCATATATATACCTGCCCCTGGAAATTTCCACTACATGCATCCGACGAAGTGGGTATTCACCCACGAATGCTCACGCTCCAAAACGTCTGTTAGTCTATAAGGTGCCACAGGACTCTTTGCTGCTTTTATAAATAGAATACTGAACAATCAAGTCCCCCTGAACACAAAGATGCTATGTTCAGTCAATTATACAAGTGTCATTAAACACCAAGCTGTTTTATGTACATATAGAAACCTTCTAAGCTAAGAACATGAATTTTCATGGAAAAAAACAAAGGTCAATGCTTTGATGAAACACCATATTACAACCTGCTATGAAATCAAGTCTCTGTGGTTCACGTTTTTAAAACTTCACCTGAAAACTGGACAAGTACAGTGCCTTCTAAAATATAAGGCATCTATAACCTGGGACAAATTAAGATAAAACAGAGATGGAAAATTAGTTGTAGTTTTTCAAAATGTAAGATGCAAAGTTTAAGCCATAGCCATCCCCTTACCCAACAGCCCAGTGGTTAGAGCACTTGTTTAGCACGTAGGAGAACCCAAGTTCAAATCCCTACTCTGCCTGAGAGGAGCAGGGACTTCCAGGCCTTCCACCACCCAGGTGAGTGCCCTAGCTACTGGGGTATTCTGTGGTGGGGCTCAGTCTCTTCTGCTGAAGCTGTTCCACTTTGTATAAAATTCTTAAATACACCTGTACCCCGATATAACGCTGTCCTCGGTAGCCAAAAAATCTTATGTTATAGGTGAAACCGTGTTATATCGAACTTGCTTTGATCTGCCAGAGTGCACAGCCCCACCCACCCGGAGCACTGCTTTACTGTGTTATATCCAAATTTGTGTTATATTGGGTTGTGTTATATCTGGGTAGAGGTGTATTCATTGGGCCAGAGAAAGAACCTGGCATCTCCCACATCCTGGGGGAGTGCTCTAACCACTGGATGTTGGGTAAAAGGGCACGACCATTACTGGTTGGTGCGTGGGTGTGTAAAAAAGGGCAGAGTTCATCGCTGTGAATCCCAAGTGGAGGCAGACACCTTCCTCACATCTGGATTTAGGCACTTAATTCCCTTTGAGTGGCAGGCCTTAGACCACACCCCTCTCTTCAGCATTTCTTACTGGCTAGCTTGGGGAGCTCTCTGCTCAGGGTGCTGGCTTTTGTAGATCTCATTCTTGGGCACCCATCTCTTCCCATGAATTGTATAGGGATCCTGGACACCTAATTTGTGGCTGTGGATTCTACTACAGAGCAGGGTGCCTGAAATTAGGCATTGCAATGCTAGGCCTAAATCCCCTTTCTGGATTTAGCCCATAGTCCCTCTCCTGTCATCTTCACTTTCATGTCTTCCCTTTATATCTTTCCTCAATAAGAACAGGAGTACTTGTGGCATCTTAGAGACTAACACATTTATTTGAGCATAAACTTTCATGGGCTAAAACCCACTTCATCAGATGCATGCAGTGGAAAATACAGTAGGAAGATATATCTATATAGATAGATATAGATATACATATACACACTCATATATATATACACACATATACACACTTTATATATATAAATATATATATATTCTCCTCCTGATAATAGGCCACATTAATTGATTACTCTCATTTCAGTTGGTATGGCAACACCTGTTTTTTCATGTTCTCTGTGTGTATATATATATCTTCCACTCCATGCATCCCATGAAGTGGGCTGTAGCCCACAAAAGCTTATGCTCAAATAAATATGTTAGTCTCTAAGATGTCACAAGTACCCTGTTCTTTTGTGGATACAGAATAACACAGCTGCTACTCTGAAATCTTTCCTCAATGTCTGTCTTCTTCTTTCCTTCTCTATTGCTTATATTAATGGCCCGACCAGGTCATTCCTCTTTACTTCACTTCTGGCCTTAATAAAACAAACAAGTAAACACACACACACACACACACACACACACACCATAATTAACCAAATGTGTGGCAATCATCATTATGATAATTGAATTGTATCCATATATCCCATGGGATAAGTCATTTGTGTTTATTACTTTTAGACTGTTAGCTCTTTCCAGCAGAAACTGTCTCTTCCTGTGCATTCATACAACCCACAGCACAAGGAGGCCTAGATCCTGATGCCTTTGGCCCCTACCAAAATAATAATAATAAACATTATTTATGTAAATACCAGTGTGAAGTTGTTTTGTTGTTATTTAATTGCCTCTTTGGTTTTCTTACTGCATAATTACACTAAGGAACATGTCAATATCTGAGCCCTATTCTCAAGGCCACCAAGTTTTATCATAGCATTCCGAGCCTACCCGGGTGCTGGAGCAATTTGTATAGTGGAGCTGCTGAGAGTCATTGATTGAACCAAACTGTAAATCCTGTATTTAATGGAAATCACTTTAGGCTGGGGGTGCAATAGCACCCCATACCCCTAGTTCCAGCACTTCTGCAGCCTACATGATTTTAGCACAGTTAGTAAGCTACCTCTCTAAAGTTAAATGGTAATAGAAGCCTCTAGCATGTAGAGCAGCATAACCCCATTGCTATACAAATGAAAATGAGAAACAGCCATCACCATCTATTTCACTTTTAAAAATTTTATCACATTATTTAAAACAATAGGTAGTATGATTCCTCATTAACCAAAGCAAATTGTCCAGGCCAAGTCAAAAGTAGTGTTCATAGTTTAAATTCCTGAAATACATTACTTTAAGAGGTTAGCCAAATATACTGAACATAACACAATTTTCAAGTTTTATTCAACGAGTTTAACAGCAACACACAGCAGTGAAAAGGAAATAATGCTTTAACTTTGATTAACTAGTGGGTAGTTAAGTGTCACTATATTTTTAATTTTACATGTATACATTGGAAGATCTAAACATAAACCTGTTTTTAGCATACACAAAGAAATACTTAATGACCCAGCATGGGTCCCAATCCTGTTCCTACTAAAGTCTCATCTACTGACCACAGTGAGTGCAGGATCAGGCCCATAATTTGTGCCTGTACTTTTTATATGTGCTTTTACTGAATACAGACAAAAGTACATTCCACATATTCACTTCATGGATTTTATACATTTTCCAGTGAATACCATGCTTCTATTATCAAACTCTAACTGTACATATAATATTGCTTAATTAACATTACAGTTCTAAATATCAGTAAAGTATCTGTTGAGGTTTTTTAATGCTCACATTACAAACTGTGGCTAAGTGCAAGGATTTTCTTTACCAAAACAAACAAACAAAAAAGAGTCAGAGCAAGGCAAGTTGACCAATTACACCATGTTTGCATACTGAGAATGAAACACTCTACTAACCACATAATACAAGCAGTTAGAATTTCATTAGAGTTTTATCACTTTAAAATACTAAAATATTGCAAGATCCTTTAAAATGAATTAACCAGCAACAAGCTAGGAAACCTGCAGGCAATTCTGTGTGCACAACTTAAAATAAAAAGAATTAATGCAGACATTATAAGAGTATTATTAGTTTTTTAATATCTGCAAAGATTAGAAAACAGTGACTGAAAAATAGAAGCATGTCAGAGTGAAAAATGCACTGATTCAAGATGCAAAAGAAGAACATAATATGCTGCAACCTTGCATTCTGCTTTCTACAGAAGAAAGGTCCTCCTGCAATTCATAAAATAAGAAAAACTTTTTGATATTCAATACTACATAAACCATACCTTTTCCTCTTGTGCTCCACAGCATCCATATCCATATCATACTAACTTGTAATAAAAACAACACAATAGTATGGAAACTGGAAAAAAACAAACATCCAAAACAAGCAAACAGCATTCGGCTACACAAGAGGACAGTCTGTTCTCGTCTACAGAGACTATGCCTAAGAGCCTGCAGAGAAACGAAGCACAGTGCCAAATCTTAATCCCTTTGCAGAATTTCACATGGTGTTGCCTCACTTCTTCAGTTCCTGTGAAACCTATTTCTCCTATAGTCCAGTTTAATTCATTGTAAAAACTAAAACACACAAAAAGAAAATCTGGAATATATCATTTTGCTGAAACATACTAGAGCTCACATATTTGCTAATATTTACATTTCTGCAAATTAAATGATGTAATGTTAAATTTATCTGAAAGCACCATTTCAGACTTATGGTATCACATGCATTCCTGCAAAATAAAATCTTTTAAAAAGATTTAGCACTGGAACTATTTTTGCTTATTTTAATTAGAAATTATTTACAAGTCCAGAATATGAAATAACTGATACAATGCAAACTGGTAACTCTGAACTTAAAAAAACAGATCTTCTCCAAAATTCGGAACCATCACTTCTAGATATGCAGTTAAACTGTACAATACAGTTATACTGTTGAAGAAAATTTACAGAATTACCATGTACAAATTATGAACCAAATTCTACCATCAGAACTATATCACAAGAGCATGATTTCAGTTTATTACTGCAAGTGCACAGTCTCCCAGCACACTTTGATATTGTAGGCTGCACTGCTAAAGGCTACAGATCTCCTTTTCTACTGACCATCCATAATTGTATTTCAGATCTCCAAAGGGGGGCAGTGTTTAGGGACAATGTGGATATTTCACTAACAATTTCTCAAAATCCTATCAATTTAAAAAGGGAAGGAGCAACCCTATGCAGAACTCTAGAGGCATATAGGGTTCTTAGAGTTCCCTCAAATGGTCAAGGCAGAATTTCTCCAGTGCAGGAGCTGTCATAAAAGCCCTATGCAACAGCCTCTTACAGTCCTTAGCATAGGAGGAGGAGAAGTAGGAGTATATAGTGCTTACCTCTGCAGGGGACTGGGCTGAGGCAAAGTCTTTAGGCACCCCCGTTAAGGCCATCATCAGTGAAAGTAGGCCGGGGGATTGTTCCAGTTTACACAGGGGAACATACCATCCCCTTATAGCAGCCCAGAATGCGGAGGGTGAAAAGGTAATGTACACCTCGCCCCTCCCCTTGCCTTTTGTGTTGTCTCTCCCAAGAAGTGCATAGCAAAATCTGTTCTAGAATCTTTACCATCTGGGAAAGATCACATTACAACTAACCTTCAAAGGAGCAACCTGGGCTCTGCAGTTATTTCAGTTGTGCATTTACTAACAAAATGTAGAGACATGTATGCAAAAAGCCAATTGTCTACATCAAAAGTGACTAAGCACAGTTACAGTAAAAAGCAGCCCAGGAAGGCAGGCATTCTGAACCATTCCCAGATCAGTGCAACTGCTTTTACATGGGTTGATCACAGCACTGAGTGTATAAAAAGGAAAAGTGTCCCTGATTTTTTTTTTTTTTTTTTTTTTTTTTTTTTAGAAAGCGTGGTCTGAAGGAAACAAAAAATTGTTGGTATCCTGAACCAGGAAGACAAAAAAGAGATACAAAGGGGCCGTATCTGGGATATGTAACTCAAAGCCACTCTTATGATGCTATAAATTACAGTATACCCGGAAGTTCTGTAAGGACATAAGCATGTAGACATAAGCAGTTGGTAACCTCAATATATAATAAAAAGAGGAGAATGAATATTTCTCTACAGCCATGGTAGCAAACATTCCCAAGCTGTTGGAAAAGGAGTTACGTGTGGGAATTAGGGTGTTCTTTAATTTCCCATTGATTTGTCTAGCTGGCCACTTACATATGCACCACAGGTCACCTCCCCGTACAGCAGGACAGGAAAGTGATGTTCAACAAGATATGAAGAAACGAGCACAGAGTTGCAAGTTAAGATCTTTGAGCTCAAGTCCAGGCTCTGCCCTGATCTGTGAGGATTTGGGCAAGTCACTCCATCTTTGCCTCAGTGTCCCCATTTCTAAAACAGAGGATAACAATTTACATACTCAATACAAGAGTATGAACAGGTCTGACTACCAAAAGGAGGCCACCAGACAACTCTCCAATCCAAATTCTACAGGCCACTTCCCTCAGATCCCACTGAGGAATACACTAAGAAACTGCACCATCTACTCAGGACACTCCCTACACCAACACCGGAACAAATCAACATACCCTTAGAGCCCCGACCAGGGTTATTCTATCTACTACCCAAGATCCACAAACCCGGAAATCCTGGACGCCCCATCATCTCGGGCATTGGCACTCTCACTGAAGGACTATCCGGATATGTGGACTCTCTACTCAGACCCTATGCCACCAGCACTCCCAGCTATCTCCGTGACACCGATTTCCTGAGAAAACTACAATGCATTGGTGACCTTCCAGAAAACACCATCCTAGCCACCACGGATTTGGAGGCTCTCTACACAAACATCCCACACACAGATGGAATACAAGCTGTCAGGAACAGTATCCCTGATGATGCCACAGCACAACTGGTTGCTGAGTCTGTGCCTTTATCCTCACACACAACTATTTCGAATTTGATGACAATATATATCTCCAGATCAGTGGCACCGCTATGGGCACTCGCATGGCCCCACAATATGCCAACATTTTTATGGCTGACCTGGAACAACGCTTCCTCAGCTCTCGTCCACTCATGCCCCTTCTCTACCTACGCTACATTGATGACATCTTCATCATCTGGACCCATGGGAAGGAGATTCTGGAAAAATTCCACCACGATTTCAACAGCTTCCACTCCACTATCAACCTCAGCCTGGACCAATCTACATGGGAGGTCCACTTCCTTGACACCACGGTGCAAATAAGTGATGGTCACATTAACACCACCCTATACCGAAAACCTACCAACCGCTATGCCTACCTTCATGCCTCCAGCTTCCATCCCGGGCACACCACACGATCCATTGTCTACAGCCAAGCACTGAGGTACAACCGCATTCTGCTCTAACCCCTCAGACAGAGACCAACACCTATAAAATCTCCACCAAGCATTCTCAAAACTACAATACCCACATGAGGAAATAAGGAAACAGTTCAACAGAGCCAGACGTTTACCCAGAAGCCTCCTACTGCAAGACAAACCCAAGAAAGAAACCAATAGGACTCCACTGGCCATCACATACAGTCCCCAGCTAAAACCCCTCCAACACATCATCAGGGATCTACAACCCATCCTGGACAATGATCCCACACTTTCACAGGCCTTGGTGGCAGGCCAGTCCTCGCTCACAGACAACCTGCCAACCTGAAGCATATTCTCACCAGCAACTGCACACCGCACCATAGTAACTCTAACTCAGGAACCAATCCATGCAACAAACCTCGATGCCAACTCTGCCCACATATCTACACCAGCAACACCATCACAGGACCTAACCAGATCTGCCACATCATCACCGGTTCATTCACCTGCAAGTCTGCCAATGAAATATACGCCATCATATGCCAGCAATGCCCCTCTGCTATGTACATCGGCCAAACTGGACAGTCTCTACAGAAAAGGATAAATGGACACAAATCAGATATTAGGAATGGCAATATACAAAAACCTGTAGGAGAACACTTCAACCTCCCTGGCCGCACAATAGCAGATCTTAAGGTGGCCATCCTGCAGCAAAAAAACTTCAGGACCAGACTTCAAAGAGAAACTGCTGAGCTTCAGTTCATCTGCAAATTTGACACCATCAGCTCAGGATTAAACAAAGACTGTGAATGGCTTGCCAACTACAAAACCAATTTCTCCTCCCTTGGTTTTCACACCTCAACTGCTAGAAGAGGGCCTCATCCTCCCTGATTGAACTAACCTCGTTATCTCCAGCCTGCTTCTTGCTTGCATATATATACCTGCCCCTGGAAATTTCCACTACATGCATCCGACGAATGGGTATTCACCCACGAAAGCTCATGCTCCAAAACTTCTGTTATAGTCTATAAGGTGCCACAGGACTCTTTGCTGCTAATACAAGAGTAGTGAGGATTCATTAATAAATGTGTGTATAGCACTTGGAACATGTAAAAGCAGTATATAAATAGTAAAAATATTTATTATTATTAATTATTATTATTATAACAAACAGATTTAAAGGACAAGGAAGGATAGGCAACACAGGAAAAACTGTACCCCCAAAAAGTGGTGTGAATGGAAGGTAGCTCCATAAGGAAATTCAGAGGGAATGAAATATATCACACAGCCAGAGCTCCATGGCATCAAATTTTCATTGCATAACAACTATATGATACAAGCTCAGAACCATCTGAGGTTAGCGCTGAAGCCAGTGGCATAAATACTGCAATCAGGAAACCAGGGAAAATTAGGAAGGCACCAGTCACCTATATTAATCAAACATGGGTCTACCAAAAAGCAGCATATGGTATCCTGGCATGTTGACCATACTAATGTAAAAGTCAGTTGCTCCCACCCTGTGCAAAAATACATCTGGTCTTCATTTTTATTTATGTATTTATTTTTATTTCAATAACTACAAAGACATCTCTCAAGACTCCATGCACCCTAAGACAACATTTAACAATACACCTCTACCCCGATATAACGCCACCCGATATAACACGAATTTGGATACAACGCGGTACAGCAGCGCTCCTGGGGGGGTGGGGCTGTGCACTCCAGTGGATCAAATCAAGTTCGATATAATGCGGTTTCACCTATAACATGGTAAGATTTTTTGGCTCCCGAGGACAGCGTTATATCCAGGTAGAGGTGTACAATTAAATCTCAACATCATTAAAATGATCAATTCAACAGCAACCTTGATAGCCACCTACAAAAACTCAGTTCTGCCCCTTCACTACTACTGGAAGCATACCTCCAAACTCCCTATCAAACATATGTTTATGTAGTGCGCCCGGAAGGTCACCAAATTTGGACTATTTCAGACCCAGGAGGAAGCATGTTTCAGAGTCCTCACAGGGAATAATGGCCTTAGATAACAAGTGGGCTCCAGCTCTGTGGTCTGGCAGAATGGGATCTGGGAACAGCCAATACCTCAGGCAGCCTGGACCCAGGCCACTTTGGATTTTGTTAGATCACAGCCAATACCTTAAACTCTGTTGTGTCAACATTCTAGCTCCAGGATTGCCCAAGGACCATGGTAAATGAAAGTTAATGATTTTTTTTTATTTAAGTACATTCTTTTTAAAAATAAACCTTCTCAAAATTAAAATTAGAAACTATGTTAAGGCCTAAACTTCCTGGAATTTATTAAAAATCATTTAAATAATCATTGAACCCTCCTCAAATTTCAATGAGCTAAAAGTTGCTGCTTTTTTAAGTATATACAGAAACGGGGAAAACTTCTTCAACTTTTGAGGTCAACTAAAGCTCTATAAATACATTACAATGTCATGTACTGCATTAAATAGGTATATTATTTTCAGTGTTCACAATGGAATGGATGCATTTTTCCAAATGAAAGTATTTTCAGTTTCTCTTGCACAGAAAAGCTTTTGCCTTTATTACTTTTGGTTTCAGTTCAGCTACCAGGTGCAGAGAAAATATTTTCCTCGTTTGGACCAGTTTAGTCAAAGTTGAGAAACTGATTGGGAGTTGAAAAAGCAGGAAAGCTTCTTTTCCTCTTCCAATCTATGACTAAAAACCAGTTGGGACAGCATGAGATCTACTACAGTTCTAAAAACTTGAAGGACAGAGGGCCAGATTTTTAAAGATATTTGGGCAAATAAAGATGCAGACAGATGCCTAGTGGGATTTTCAAAAGCACCTTAGCAAGTTAGGCTCCTAACTACCTCCCATGGATTTCAATCATGCTAAAAAACAACAGGTGATTTAAATTAATCTATTCTGATGGGGACACAGACACACACTATTCTCCACAGAAACTTTTGCAAATGGGTTGACAAAGTGTCTACAAAGCACAGCCATCCTATATCAGCAGAGGTTGCAGTGTTCTCACAGTAACAAAGAGCATGCTAGCTACTATTCAAAGTAAGGATGTAGTGTTCCATGCATGATGGATGAAAAAATATATCAACCTAACATCAGCAGTTAGGGCAATATTGTTATTAAGTTTTTGTATTGCAATAGCACTCAGAGGCCCAATATATCACAGCCCCGTTGTATTAAACACTGTACACACACAATCTCTTCCCTGAAGAGTTAATAATCTAAGGCTTTTCTACACATGGAGTTATTCAGGAACAGCTTTTTCTGAACAACAACATGTGTGGACATTCTTATTCCAGAATAAGACTGCCTTGCCTTGTTCATGTTAAGTTTAACCAGTATATTAAGATAAATGTAAAGCAAAATTTAATTTAAAACAACATGCAATAAGTGAGAATAATAAATAATGGGATGAAAGAGCAAAATATGGAGGACAAGGGTTAGACTAAAAAGATGGACAAAATTCATAGGCTACCTAGCTATGTGCACAAAACTTAATAATAGAATCATAGGACTGGAAGGGACCTTGAGAGGTCATCTAGTCCAGACCTCTGCTCTCATGGCAGGACTAAGTCTAGACATTCCTGACAGATGTTTGTCTAACCTACTCTTAAAAATCTCCAATGATGGAGATTCCACAACCTTTCTAGGCAATTTATTCCAGTGCTTAACCACCCTGACAGGAAGTTTTTCCTAATGTTCAATCTAAAACCCCCTTGCTGCAATTTATGACCATTGCTTCTTGTCCTACCTTCAGAGGTTAAGATGAACAATTCTTCTCCCTCCTCCTTGTAACAACCTTTTATGTACTTGAAAACTTATGTCCCCTCTCAGTATATTGCATTTGGAGTATTTTGCATTTGTCCTTATTGAATTTCATCCTATTTACTTCAGACCATTTCTCCAGTTTGTCCAGATCATTTTGAATTTTAATCCTATCCTCCAAAGTACTTGCAACCCCTCCCATCTTGGTATCATCCGTAAACTTAAAAGGCTGACAAAGGAGGTGCTGTCGTCATCATGAATAGGTCGGAATATGAACAAGAGGCTGCTAGGCAGCTCTCTAACTCCACATTCTACAAGCCATTACTCTCTGATCCCACTGATGATTACCAAAAGAAACTACACCATCTGCTCAAAAAACTCCTGTCAGCCTTTTTGATTATGTCGTCAGAGTTGTTCTTGAGGCTGTTGATGGCATTGTGTTCAGCAAGGCTTAGGTTATGGGGCAAGTGATGTTGCTTTTCCACAATTTCAGCCTGTGCACGGTGACGGAAGCAATCTATGTAGAAGTCCAGTCTGTTGTTTCGACCCTCAGGAGGAGTCCATGCAGAAGCACAGGAACAGATCTGTACAGACACATGCCTAGAACCCCGACCAGGTGTATTCTATTTGCTACCCAAGATCCATAAACCTGGAAATCCTGGACGCCCCATCATCTCAAGCATTGGCACCTTAACAGCAGGATTGTCTGGCTATGTGGACTCTCTCCTCAGGCTCTATGCTACCAGCACTCCCAGCTATCTTTGAGACACCACTGACTTCCTGAGGAAACTACAATCCATCGGTGATCTTCCAGAAAACACCATTCTGGCCACTATGGATGTGGAAGCCCTCTACACTAACATTCCACACAAAGATGGACTACAAGCCATCAGGAACAGTATCCCCGATAATATCACGGCTAACCTGGTGGCTGAACTTTGTGACTTTGTCCTCACCCACAATTATTTCACATTTGGGGACAATATATATCTTCAAGTCAGTGGCACTGCTATGGGTACCCGCATGGCCCCTCAGTATGCCAACATCTTTATGGCTGACTTAGAACAACGCTTCCTTAGCTCTCGTTCCCTAACGCCCCTACTCTACTTGTGCTCCATTGATGACATCTTCATCATCTGGACTCATGGAAAAGAAGCCCTCGAGGAATTCCACCGTGATTTTAACAATTTCCATCCCACCATCAACCTCAGCCTAGACCAATCCACACAAGCGGTCCATTTCCTAGACACTACTGTGCTAATAAACGATGGTCACATAAATACCACCCTATACCGGAAACCCACTGACTGCTATACTGACTTACATGCCTCCAGCTTCCATCCCGGACACACCACACGATCTATTGTCTACAGCCAAGCTCTAAGATACAACCGTATTTGCTCCAATCCCTCAGACAGAGATAAACATCTACAAGATCTCTATCAAGCATTCTTAAAACTACAATACCCACCTGCTGAAGTGAAAAAACAGATTGACAGAGCCAGAAGAGTACCCAGAAGCCACCTACTACAGGACAGGCCTAAAAAAGAAAATAACAGAACGCCACTAGCCATCACCTACAGCCCCCAACTAAAACCTCTCCAGCGCATCATCAAAGATCTACAACCTATCCTTAAAGATGATCCCTCACTCTCACAGATCTTGGGAGACAGGCCAGTCCTCGCTTATAGACAGCCTCCCAACCTGAAGCAAATACTCACCAGCAACCTCACACCGTACAACATAAACACTAACCCAGGAACCTATCCTTGCAACAAAGCCCGATGCCAGCTCTGTCCACATATCCATTCAAGTGACACCATCATAGGACCTAATCACATCAGACACGCCATCAGTGGCTCGTACACCTGCACATCTACCAACGTGATATATGCCATCATGTGCCAGCAATGCCCCTCTGCCATGTACATTGGCCAAACCGGACAGTCTCTATGCAAAAGAATAAATGGACACAAATCTGACATCAGGAATCATAACATTCAAAAACCAGTGGGAGAACACTGCAACCTCTCTAACCACTCAGTGACAGACTTGAAGGTGGCAATTTTGCAACAAAAAAACTTCAAAAACAGACTCCAAAGAGAAACTGCTGAACTGGAATTAATATGCAAATTAGATACAATTAACTCTGGCCTAAACAGAGACTGGGAATGGTTGGGTCATTACACTAATTGAATCTATTTCCCTATGTTAAGTTCTCCTCACACCTTCTATGGGCCATCTTAATTATCACTTCAAAAAGTTTTTTTTCCTCCTGCTGATGATAGCTCATCTCAATTGATTAGACTTTTCCTGTTGTTATGCATACTTCCACCTTTTCATGTTCTCTGTATGTATAAATATCTCCTGTCTGTGTGTTCCATTCTATGCATCCGAAGAAGTGAGCTGTAGTTCACGAAAGCTCATGCTAAAATAAATTTGTTAGTCTTTAAGGTGCCACAAGTACTCCTGTTCTTTTTAAAAGTTGCAATTCTTCAACAACAAAAAACTTCAAAAACAGACTCCAATGAGAAACTGTAGAAATGGAATTAATTTGCAAACTGGACACCATCAAATTAGGCCTGAATAAAGATTGGGAGTGGATGGGTCACTACAAAAACTCATACCTTCTTGTCAACTGTTTGAAATGGGCCACCTTGATTACGCTGAACTCATTAGTACTTAGAAAAGTAATTTTTCCTCCCTTCTTATCAACTGTTGAGAATAGCCCACTTCCACCTTAATTGAGTTGGCTCGTTAGCACTGCCCCCCTGCACTTGGTAAGGCAACTCTCATCTTTTCATATGCTGTGTATTTATACCTCTCTACTGTATTTTCCACTCCATGCATCTGATAAAGTGGGTTTTAGACCACGAAAGCTTATGCCCAAATACATTTGTTAGTCTCTAAGGTGCCAGAAGGACTCCATTTTTTTTTCTATAATTTCATGATCCCTTTCATCCAAGCTGCCTTCCACTTTCAAATTCTCATGGTTCTAATGGTTCCAAATTGTTTGAAGCTATTTTTTTAAATAAGTATTCAGTTATCCATGGCAGTCCCTCAACCTAGGCATCATTAATTATTATTATAAAATATTTCAAAAAATAGAAGAAAGGCTGAGGATTGATAAGTCATTACTAGTCGCAAACTACCAGGCTGCTATCAGAATAACAAGCAACAGTACAGAAAAAAGGTATATGGATGCAAGCACCATTGTTCATGATTAAGGCTGAACGTCTTGCATGGAGGTCATGGATTTTGTGACTTTACACGACCTCCATGACTTCTGCAGCGACCGGTGTGGCTAGATCTGGGGCTTCCCGAGCCCGAGTAGTTTTAGTGTGGGAGGGGGCTCAGGGTTGGAGCAGGAAGTTGGAGTGAAGGGCGGCACTTATCTCGGGGGGAGGGGGCTCCCTGGAAATGGCCAGCATGTTCCTGCAGCTTCTGCCTGTAGGCACCACCTCGGGCTGCGGTTCCTGGCCAATGGGAACTGCGGAGCCAACGCTCATGGTGGGGGCAGCACACAGAGTCCCCCTGGCCTTCCTTCCCCCTAGGAACTGCAGGAACATGACAGCCTCTTCAGGGGAGCTATGTGGAGCTAGGTAGGGAGCCTGCCTGCCCTGCCAACCTGCCCTCCGCCCCCAGGCACACGCAGCCCAAGTTTTAGTTAGGGATATATAGTACAAGTCATGGACAGGTCATGGACTGTGAATTTTTGTTTACTGCCAGTGACTTGTCCATGACTTTTACTAAAAATACCCATGAAAAAACATAGCCTTATTCATGATTTGTCCTCTCAATAGTGGGGAGAGACAACATGGTCAAAAGTCATATTTATAACACATACTTTCTTATCTTGAAAGCATAGTAAAGGGAGTGGGAAACACCAGAAAAGCTCAATGCATTAAGTTATAGCTACAGAGTAATGGAAATCATTTACACCCCAGGATCTAATCTTTCTCAGAAGGTGAAAAATCACGGCTCATTATATTAGCAATTACCGTAAAAAGGGAGACAGTTTTTAAAAAAAGATAAAAAAACTTTCCCTAAGAAATAGCATAAGGAACACCAAACTTTACAGCAAAAAATTACCTAGATAGGTTTGAATGATGCTTTCCAGGACTATTCCAGAATACAGTCACTTTCCACCTCAGCCCAATGCCCAAATCCAGGAGCAGCAACATCTGTCAGTGGGAGGAGAGTTGACCATTTTAAAGCCCTCACTCTGCCATGATTTCTTCCTCTTCTATTTCACACTCAGAGTTCTTGTGAGTAGAGTGTCTCAACAGAAGGAGTTAAATATATTGGAGCTGAACAGGATCGATGAACTGTGTGTTAGTTGGGAAATACAGAAATCTTTTCCTGATAAGACATTGTTTCAGTTTAAGAGTACAAAAGCCTAAGCCATGCTATTTTTTCCTAAGTGAGCTAAAATTCTAAGAGGAAGAGTGCAACATTATCATTACAAGTAAACTAGAATAATTTATTAATCCTCTATCTCTGTGAACCCATTGCTTTGCTAAAAGAGACATACGCGCCTGTAAAATACAAAACTGATTGCCCCCTCAGAAGATGTGAAATTATTCTTCTTATGTAAAGTACAGCACTTTCTTACACCTGGTAGAAAATACTGATTTGAATGAATTCTGTTTAGTCATACCTAAAACACTAAAAACTTGATATAATACTCTTTAGATATGTTGTTTTGGTTGAAATAAATGTTTATATCTTGCAAAATATTTACACTTTCATATAAAGGAGTGTCATAACTATAAAGGGAAGGGAACAGCCCTCCTGTGTACAATACTATAAAATCCCTCCTGGCCAGAGACACCAAAATCCTTTTACCTGTAAAGGGTTAAGAAGCTCAGGTAACCTGGCTGACACCTGACCCAAAGGCCCAATAAGGGGACAAGATACTTTCAAATCTTGGTGAGGGGAAGGCTTTTGTTTGTGTGCTCTTTGTTTTGGGGTTGTTCGCTCTTGGGACTAAGAGGGACCAGACATCAATCCATGCTCTCCAAATCTTTCTAAACCACTCTCTTATATTTCAAACTTGTAAGTAACAGCCAGGCAAGGCGTGTTAGTTTTATCTTTATTTTCTCAACTTGTAAATGTTCCTTTTTGCTAAGAGGATTTACCTCTGTTTGCTGTAACTTTGAACCTAAGGCTAGAGGGAGTTCCTCTGGGCTCTATGAATCTGATTACCCTGTAAAGTTATTTTCCATCCGAATTTTACAGAGATGATTTTTACCTTTCTTTCTTTAATTAAAAGTCTTATTTTTAAGAACCTGATTGATTTTTCCTTGTTTTAAGATCCAAGGGGATTGGATCTGGACTCACCAGGAATTGGTGGGGGAAAGGAGGGGGGATGGTTAAATTCTCCTTGTGTTAAGATCCAAGGGGTTGGATCGGTGTTCACCAGGAACTTGGTGAAGAAGTCTTTCAAGATTATCCAGGGAAGGGAGCTAGTATTTGGGAGTGGTGGCAGCAAAACCAGATCTAAGCTGGTAATTCAGTTAGGAGTTCACATGCAGGTCCTCATATCTGTACTCTAAAGTCCAGAGTGGGGAAGGAACCTTGACAAGGAGTTATACTAAAAGTTAAATATAAAAGGAAGAAACATAGAACTCAGTCTCTGTCTTAATGCCCAACCATCAACTTTAATGGGATGTTTTGTCACTGAAATAAAAGACTTATTTTAAAGAGGTCAGAATAACTGGTACACAAAGCAAGGAGGATGGATATGCTTTTGCAATTAGAGCAATTCATAACTAAGTTCACTTTACAGGATTTTCTTTTTTTCTGCAACTAAGGAGCTTTTCAGTAAATAGAGGGATTAAATTTAGGGGGATCTAGAATCTTTAAACCTAATTTACATACAATGGTGGCATTAAGATTTTAATCTTTTTCAACAAATAAACCGGTTTCCCTGTTCAAAGGTTAAAAAATATATTTAAGTAGCTAGGTAGAAAATACTTGGCACTTGAGGTCAGTCACGTATGTCCTCCACAGATGAACAAAAAGCAAGAGCTCTATACATCTTCTCTTTCTCCACTCAGGATGTTGATTCCTCTCAGAGATTTGTTAGGGAGAACATTCTGAAAGTTTTTGAGAATCAGAGGGAATTCTTCTACAAAGCTTAAGATTAGAGAAATGTATTTTCTTCAGGTAACAAGGCTCACAGATCCTAACATTGAATCTTCAGCCTTTTTGCAGACTACATATACAGACAGATGTCAGTTACTGGCAATAGGTTAGGAGCATTAACAGAACTTTTTTTGAGGGAGGGAGGCATTATGTTTTATGTTTACATATACAGTTCCCATTCTTATTTTATCTCATCTGCAAAAATAATACAGCTTGCAGCACTTGTGTCAAATGTCACATTCATGAAAGCTTGTAAATCTACTCTCAGTACTGACAGACATATTGATCAATAACAATGTGGCCTTACAAATCTCTCTGAATGCTCTAAAACAGTGGTTCTCAAACTTTTGTACTAGTGACCCCTTTCACATAGCAAGCCTCTGAGTGCGACCCGCCCCCCTTATAAATTAAAAAAACTTTTAAATATATTTAACACCATTATAAATGCTGGAGGAAAAGCAGCGTTTAGGGTGGAGGCTGACAGCTCACGACCCCCCCCCCCCCCGCCATGTAATAATCGGACAACCCCCTGAGGGGTCGCGACCCCCAGTTTGAGAACCCCTGCTCTATAGAGATTCTGACCCATTACAGTCAGGAAATGCTGTTGAAAAAAATCTATTACATAGACTACTCAAATGTACACCTTGTCTTTTGCAAAGGGATGGCACAGGATGAATAGAACTATGCATTTTTGTGCAATTTAAGTACAGTTCAAATGCATTCACATATCAAGCATTACTTATATTTTTCTCTTTGGAATACTCAGACTTAGAACAAAGTAAACAGTCCATTATTTACTAACCAAATGAAAAATATTTATTCCTGACACTATGTCAGACAACCTATGAACAAGAGGAAAAAATTAAAGAATAAATTCTACAGAAGTATGTGTGCTTTATTACTTTAGAACAAATTTGTTAGTATAGTTAGAATATTCTTTTCTCTCTCAGTCTCCCTCTCCATATGAAGATAAGTCTTAAACCTCTCTTTATATTTCAATGCTTGCATAATATACCCTTGTTTTATCCATTATAGATAATGACATGAAGATAATAAAGTGTGTGTTGAAGAAAGGAATATATACAGATATTTTAACTAACTTTAACAGTGCTTTTCTACAACCCATTCAACATCACTTTTTCCTCCTTCAAGCAGTGGGGATGTGTCATCAGATACTTCAGTGATACAGTAGCTAATAGCCATTTAAAATACAGTAGGCGGATGTTGCATTACAATTTATATTACTATAAAATCTCTCACTATTCCAAAATAGAAACAAAAATAACACGATGTTCATGTTTTTTTTGTGCAGTAGAACTTCAGCGTTACACACACCAGAGCTACAAACTGACTGGTTAACCACCCACCTCATTTGGAACCGGAAATATGCAATCAGGCAGCAGCAGAGACCCCCCAAAAACAACAACAACAAAGGCAAATACGATGAAGTACTGTGTTAAATTCAAACTAATATAAAAATAAAGAGAAAGTTTAAAAAAAGATTTGACAAGGTAAGGAAATTTTTTCTGTGCTTGTTTCATTTAAAATAAGAGGTTAAAAGCACCATTTTTTCCTGCATAGTAAAGTTTCAAAGCTGTACTAAGTCAATTTTCAGTTGTAAACTTTTGGGGAAAAAAACAGAACATTTCAGAGTTACAAACAACCTCCATTCCCGAGGCATTCGTAATTCTGAGGTTCTACTGTACAAGCTATTTGGATCCATTTTTGCCCCTTCTGATATAAAGTCCTTGATTTCACAAACATCAATGGAAAATAGCTGTTACACAATAACTGTATTTTAAGAAAAAAGCTCTTTAAGAAAAATAATTTCTCTCTTTCTGATCATTGATTTTATTTTACTTCCTCTACACCAGTGGTTCTCAAACTTTTGTACTGGTGACCCCTTTCACATAGCAAGCCTCTGAGTGCGACCCCTTCTTATAAATTAAAAACACTTTTTACATATTTAACACCATTATAAATGCTGGAGGAAAAATGGGTTTTGGGGTGGAGGCTGACAGTTTGTGACCCCCCCATGTAAGAACCTTGTGACTCCCTGGGGGGTTCCTGACCCCCAGTTTGAGAACCCCTGTTCTACACCATACCACCTGCCTATAAGGTAATGCTTCTCTGATAACAAGTGGACAGAAAAAAAACACCCCAGCTGCATTGGTAAATGTTGCTGTATATTTTGTTCAGTGAAACTTTCCTTTTATAGCTTTAAACTAGTCTAATGTCCATTATATTTGTTGTGAAACAGTCATTATAAACGGCTCAAAAAACTTCAATTAAATGTGGAATTTACAGTGGAATTTCCAAGACTTCTAATATGGCAAGTATACAAGAGCATTGGAAGGGCATGGAAGTGTTGGAAAGCACGTCTTCCCTTTCTCACACACACATACAATTTCCTATGTAGTGTGTGGGAATCAGGATGGAATTAATGATGTCTGAAGAAAGGGACAGAGCAGACAGCAGGTTGAAGGGAGGATCATGGAGCTTATTTCTGAGGGAGAGGATGACTGGCCTGTTTCTACCATGTCTAATTCAAGTACAATGGAGCCTGCATTCATGGCCAGGAGACCCAGACATGTGGTGAAACCACTCTGCCTTGCTTCAGAGTGGAGGAGCATCTGTTAAGACACAGATATTTGAAAGAGGCTGGACAAACCCCAGCATGGGAGCTCAGAGCTACTCTCCCTCTAACCAAGATGGGGTTTAGAGCATTGATTAGTTTCTCAATTGGCTGTCCAGTTTTGTAACCACAAATCACAGAGGGTGGCGTTCTCTCCTTTGGCAGTGTGGCTTCAGTCCCATTGGAAACAATAGGACATGGCTAGGACACCCTCACTTGCACATGCCAAGCATTTAGATGGCAGCCATATTCTATGGGGATAGCCTGTAACTACATTTTATTGAAAACAATGGGGAAACATTGGCCATCATTACTAAGGAGTATGTAAAAAGTTACATCTGAGTTTAGAACCAGTTAAAGAACACTTTTGTGATTATATCAACTGTGAAGACAAAGATGTTCAGGGGGATCTCAAACCTCTGGTCTTTGCTATTGAAGTGAATCCCATGTCAGCTGACACAGAAAGAGGGTTCAGTACAACGACAGTATCTGCTCCCCCTTATGCAACAATGCCAAAATACTTTGGCTTGCACTGTTGGTATTCATTAGCTTGCTTGGACCTTCTATTCATTCTTTCAACCCAGTACCATACATGAAAAACTGGCTTGCAAGACATTGATCAAAAATGACACAAAATTACAGAAATAGGTATCAGAAGAGCAAGCCCCACTTTCACACAGATGGCTTTAGTGAAATGGTGGCCATCTTTATTGAAGGCATGAGGAGCTTCCCTCCCATCCCATTGCAAATTAAGGAACAGCAGCCATTTTGAATAAAGAAACTGGTGAACATACTGGTCAATCAGCCTCACCTCAGACCCTGGAAAAATCATGGAGCAGGTCCTCAAGGAATCAATTCTGAAGCACTTAGAGGAGAGGAAAGTGATCAAGAACAGTCAGCATGGATTCATCAAGGGCAAGTCATGCCTGACTAACGTAATTGCCTTCTTTGATGAAATAATTGGCTCTGTGGATGAGGGGAAAGCAGTGGACGTGTTATTCCTTGACTTTAACAAAGCTTTTGATACGGTCTCCCACAGCATTCTTGCCGGCAAGTTAAAGAAGTATGGTCTGGATGAATGGACTATAAGGTGAACAGAAAGCTGGCTAGATCATCGGGCTCAGTGGGTAGTGATCAATGGCTCCATGTCTAGTTGGCATCCGGTATCAAGGGGAGTGCCCCAAGGGTCGGTGCTGGGGCCGGTTTTTTTCAATATCTTCATTAACGATCTGGAGGATGGTGTGGACTGCACCCTTAGCAAGTTTGCAGATGACACTAAACTGGGAGGAGTGGTTGATACACTGGAGGGTAGGGATAGGATACAGAGGGACCTAGACAAATTAGAGGATTGGGCCAAAAGAAATATGATGAGGTTCAACAAGGACACGTGCAGAGTCCTGCACTTAGGACGGAAGAATCCCATGCACTGCTACAGACTAGGGACCGAATGGCTGGGCAGCAGTTCTGCAGAAAAGGAGCTAGGGGTTACAGTGGACAAAAAGCTGAATATGAGTCAACAGTGTGTCCTTGTTGCCAAGAAGGCTAATGGCATTTTGGGTTGTATAAGTAGGGGCTTTTCCAGCAGATCGAGGGATGTGATCATTCTCCTCTATTCAGCACTGGTGAGGCCTCATTTGGAGTACTGTGTCCAGTTTTGGGCCCCACGCTACAAGAAGGATGTGGATAAATTGGAGAGAGTCCAGCGGAGGGCAACAAAAATGATTAGAGGGCTGGAGCACATGACTTAGGAGAGGCTGAGGGAACTGGGATTGTTTAGCCTGCAGAAGAGAAGAACGAGGGGGGATTTGATAGCTGCTTTCAACTACCTGAAAGGGGGTTCCAAAGAGGATGGATCTAGACTGTTCTCAGTGGTAGAAGATGACAGAACAAGGAGTAATGGTCTCAAGTTGCAGAGGGGGAGGTTTAGGTTGGACATTAGGAAAAACTTTTTCACTAGTAGGGTGGTGAAGAACTGGAATGGGTTACCTAGGGAGGTGGTGGAATCTCCTTCCTTAGAGGTTTTTAAGGTCAGGCTTGACAAAGCCCTGGCTGGGATGATTTAGTTGGGATTGGTCCTGCTTTGAGCAGGGGGTTGGACTAGATGACCTCCTGAGGTCCCTTCCAACCCTGATATTCTATGATTCTATGAAAGTTAGAATACAACAGTTAATAAGTGTGCTTACTTGCAATTTCTTCAACTATGCATCTGACATTGGTTTTAAATGAGTTTTAACTACATAGAACATTGGAAGGATACAAACTAGCCATTTATTAGCAAAATAGCTTTGCACAAAGTGAGAAAGAAAAAAAATAAATTCAAAAGGTCCTATTTTTAATTAATTTAAACTCATACATTAAGTATCATATTTTGTTGAATATCCTCAGAAAATTCAAACTTTACCCAGATTTATGTGATGTAAATTTAGGAAAGATACTGTGTATTCTTCAAGATGCTACATCATTATAATGCAGTATATTAACAGTTGAAGTAACATGAATTCTTTGAAATTTAGACTAAAGCATCTAAACTGAAGGTATGGTGTGAGCGCCATAGTGCAGACTTGCAGAGATCAGTAATAAAAGCTTCATTCTAAATGCCTATGACCACACCATTGTCCTGGTAGAATGAACCCTGATACCATCTAGTACAGAAACTGCTTTATTCTTATAAGCTTCTTTAATGTGCAGTATGAACCACCTTGCAATGAAAGATTTCAAGGCAGCC
Organism: Mauremys reevesii; assembly: GCF_016161935.1. NCBI lineage: Eukaryota > Metazoa > Chordata > Testudines > Geoemydidae > Mauremys > Mauremys reevesii. Next base: position 31,657,657 of record NC_052629.1, on the reverse strand, counting down.
AATCTGTTCTTGGCAGTCCCAACAAAACAAAAAGTCTATCAGATTTGTTCAAACACAATTTAAATTGCTCTTCTGGCATATAAACAATGAAATTCCCTTTCCTCTTTGGGGACTCAGTTTGGGCAGAAGGAGGACAAAACAATGTTCATAGTCCTGTGAAATTTTGTGTTTGGTTTGGGAATGACCTCATCAGTTGTATTCGGGATCATTGCGTCTCTATGGACATGAACATACTCTTCTTTCAGTGAACTTGTTTGTCATTTTAACTCAACTCAGAATGTGCCAAAAGGCCTCTCTGGGTAAGAAAGGGTTGGCGCAGAAAGATGGGAAGTTAAATGTCTGTTCCCTTTGAAATTCCAAATTAACTTTGGGAACAAAATGGAGCAATATCTTAAGGGCCACCTAATCTTTATGCAAAATCAGAAAAGGATCATAAAAAAAGCAAAGCAGCGAATTTCTTCAACTTTTCTGGCAGAGATAATAACCATCCAAAAGGCTACTTTAATGGAAAACAAGAAAGGAAAGACCATGTCTGAGGGCTCAAAGGGAGGAAAACAGTCTGATTCTTCAGATTAACTCTATACACAGCAGCTACATGGTGATGCTGTCAGATTGTTCACCACCCTCACAAGTCTTGATATTACAGGATAGAAATTAAATAGAAATCCCTTCTTGCTTGTAAATATGACTCCTATCTTTTCAAGGCATGAAGGCTTCCTCTCTTTCTGCAGCTTTTCCTGGAAAGTCTCTAGACAGCTACAGACTTTACCTCCCGATAGCATACCAGTGATACTACCATACTAAGTAAAGATTGTAAATCATGGACATAAAGGGTTTCCAAGGCCTAGAGAGAGAGCTAATTACTTTTCTGGTTAAGCTCTGACTTTTCAGGGATCTCCTCTCCTACAGCAGACCTTCAGCTGAAACGTTTCTGGAAAACAAAGGCACACTGAGCCCTGAATCTAAACATATTGAACTCAAGCTCAGTGGCTCTTCCAGAAATAACTGGATATTTCTGCCTGATCTGTCTTAGATTTGTGGAGGTCTTGATGGCTGAGAGGGAAGGGAAGATAAGAATACAGTAGTGGACCGGTCCAAGTGATGAAGAAAGCACTTGATGTGAAGGCCTATTTTAACCAGATACAGAATTTGCTCAACTCGATCAAATAGATGTCCCAGCTTGGGCAGATTTACTAGAAGACCTCTGAAATCAGGGACTGCAATGGAGTCTTCAGCAGCTCAGCCTGTCTGCCTGTGTGCTGGGAGATCCAACCAAATGAGCTACTCTGAAGGTTAGCAAATTGTGTTCCACTGTGCTCCTCATACGTCTCTGCTTCTTCATGCAGGACATCACTGCTGTACTGTCAGTTCATATCAACCCCCGCTCTGGACTGAACTTGCTCTTTCAAGACTAAAACGTGACTGCCTCTGGATGAAGTTCCAACAGATTTATGCAGAGGGACCACTCTCATTGGTGTCTAATGGACATGCAGGGTTGTTCCTTCCACCTCAACCCCTGAGGCTGGCATTTGCTGTTATTCCAATTCTTGGAAGAGAGGTCACTTCTTTCCACCATTCCAAGGACTTCTTGATAACCAGAAAAAAGTGAAGGACTGCTTTTGCATCTCTGTGATTTGGGGTCTCCTGCTTCAGTGCATGATGCATCAGATGGTTAATCTGCTGCTTGGACCAATAAAAAAACGGTTACTCACCTTCTCATAAGAGTTATTCTTAGAGATGTGTTGCTCATGTCCATTCCAATCAGGTTTGCACTTGCATTGCAGCCAGAAGATTTTTTCCCCTAGCAGCATCCGTCAGGTTGGCCTGGGCACCCCCTAGAGTCGCATCTTCATGGCACTCAATATAGAGCCCTGCCACCCTCTCAGTTCCTTGTTGCCAGCTACTCTGACAGAGGGGTAGGTGGGTGGGTATTGGAATGGACATGAACACATCTAGAAGAACAGTTATGAGATGGTGGGTAACCGTTTTTTCTTCTTCAAGTGCTTATTCATGTCAATTCCAACCTAAGCTCTAGAGGCGAGGTCCGAGTTCAGATGTCCATTGACTGGAGCACTGCTCTGCCAAAGGCCACATCGTCTCTAGCCTGCTGAGTGATAGCATAATGCAACATAAAAGTATGTATTGAGGACTACATCGCAGCTCTGCATACTTCCTGGATGGGAACCTGCACCAGGAATGCTACTGAAGGAGCTGCTCCCTGATGGAGTGTGCTGTGAGTGGAGATGCAGGCATCTCTGCCAGGCTGTAGCACTCTCAGATGCAGGACGTGATCCATGATGAAATTCATTGAGAGGAGACTGGAAGACCTTTCATCCTGTTTGCCATGGCCACAAACAGTTAATTGGACTTCCGGAATGGTTTTGTTCTTTGATGTAAAAGGCTAGCACTCTGCGGACGTCCAGTGAGTGAAGCCTCTGCTTCCTGCTGCTTAGGAGCAGCTTAGGATAGAACACTGGGAAGAACATGTCCTGGTTGATGAGAAATTGGGAGATAACCTTCTGGAGGTAAGCTGAGTGTGGCCTGAGCTAAACTTTGTCCTTAAAGAACACCGTGTATGGAGGCTCGGATGTTAGGACCTTGAGCTCAGACACCCTCCTGGCTGAAGTTATCGCTACCAGAAACGCCACCTTGTACGAGAGGTAGAGCAGGGAGCAAGTTGCCAGCGGTTCGAAGGGCAGCCCCACCAGTTTGGAAAGGACCAGATTAAGGTCCCAGGCCGGGACCGGTTGTCAGACATGTGGGTATAGTCTGTCAAGACCTTTCAGGAAACAGCTGACCATAGGGTTGACAAAGACCGACTGGCCCTCTGCGCCTGGATGGAAGGCCAAAATGGCGGTCAAGTGAACCTTTATTGACATGGTCAGCCCCTGCTACTTAAGATGGAGAAGGTAGTCTAATATAAGTGGTATGGAGATGAGCATCGGAGATGTACAGTGTTGCACTAACCAGATTGAAAATCTCTTCCATTTGGCCAGGTAGGTAGCCCTCGTGAAGGGTTTCCTGCTGCCAAGAAGGACTTGGCAAACTGGGTCCGAGCAGGAGAGCTCCCTCGAGTTCAGTCGTGGAGTTTTCATGCCGTGAGGTGCAACAACTCAAGGTCCGGAGATGGCCAAGATCCTGAGTCATCAAGTCTGGGAAGAGCAGCAAGGTGATTGGGGCTTCCATGGACATCTCCAGGAGAGATGCGTACCAGTGTTGGCAGGCCCAGGCTGGAGCTATCAATACCACTGAAGCTTCTTCCCTCCATATCTTGAGGAGCACCTTGTGAATGAGGGGGGTGGGCAGGAATGCATATAGGAGATGGCCTCCTCACAGGAGGAGGAACGTGTCCACGATGGAATCCGGGCTGTGATTCCGGAAGGAGTAAAACTGCGGGTACTTCCTATTGCATCATGTGGCGAACAGGTCTATTTGGGGAAAGCCCCACCGTTGGAATATGGAGTTTGCAACATCAGGGTGTAGGGACCACTTGTCCCTGCAGAATGACCTGCTAAGATGATCCCCCAACTCGTTCTGTACTCTAGGGAGGTACGATGCTTGCAGGTGTACCGAATGCTCCACACAAAAATCCCAGAGTCTGAGGGCTTCCTGGCACAGGGGAGAGGAGCATGCATCCCCGTTTGTTGATATAAAACATCGCTGTGGTGCTGTCTGTCATAACTGATATGCATCTGCCTGCCAAGTGGGCTTGGAAAGTCTGGCATGCTAGGTGGACCACTCTCAGCTCTCTGACGATGATATGGAAAGCGAGTTCCACCTGAGACCAGAGGCCTTGTGTCCTGCGGTCTCCCAAATGTACTCCCCAGCCCAAGGCTTACGCGTCTGTCACTAGTGAGAGGGATGGCTGAGGGCTAGTGAAGGGGACCCCTGCACACACTACCTGCAGGTCGAGCCATCACAGGTGGGAGTCAAGGACCGGGTGAGGAAGACTTATGACCCTGTCCAAACTGTCCCGAGCTGGCCGATACACTGAGGCCAACCATGATTGGAGCAGCCAGAGTCTGACCCTGGCGTGTTGCACATGTAGATACGGGCAGCCATGTGTCCCAGGAGTTTCAGGCAATTCCTTGCTGTGGTAGTGGGGAACTACCTAAGACTTCGAATGATATCGGCCAGGGTCCAGAACCTCACTTGTGGGAGCTATGCCCTGGCTGGTGTCAAGTCCACTACCGCCCCTATAAATTCTATCTGCTGAACTGGGGACAGCATAGATTTCCCCAAATTCAGGAGAAGGCCTAGTTCGTCAAATGCCAGTCTTATGAAGTCTACTTGTGCCTCTACTTGAGCCCTGGATGGCCCTTAATCAGCCAATCGTCAAGGTACGGAAACATCTGTACCTGCCTCCTGAATCCAGGCAAGGGAGGATAGAGGGATGACGTATTGCCCCCAGCAACAGGAGCGAGTGCACCTCCTGTATGACGAGTTGCTTGTGAGAAGGGTCCCTGAAGAGGAACAGGAAGTGGGGGTGGAAGGGCGGGAGGGCTGAGAATTGAAGTGAGTATCCCCTTTCTACCGTGGAGTGCACCCATCAGTCCAATGTGATACAGGCCCACACATGGTAGAAAGGGGATAGTTGGGATGAGAAGGTAAAGCAGGTTGGATCCAGTTCACGTATTGGTGTGCCGTCCTTGTTCACACCTTCAAAAGGCCTGCTTCTGGCCAGATGAAGGCTTGGGCTGGCCAGAGCCCTGGCCTAATTCCTTGCAGAAAATATCTGTCACTAATATTTTTATATTTATTCTTCTCCATTCTATCATTTCTAAAGTTTGCCAATTATTTCTCTTACCTCCCACTAGGTGTGTTTAGTTGCAGAGGGGGCCAAGGGAAAGGAGAAATTGGGTCCAAAAGCTAGTAAATATCTCTATTTTGCTAATGTGGAAAAAGTGAAGCATATAGAAGTTAAAATACACTCCAAAAATCAGAAATAGTAAATGGCAGAGAGTCTGGCATAGAATCCAGATCACATAACTTCCAATCCCTTTTCTAACCACTAAACTGTCTCTTCTTTGATTGTCATGGTGTGACACTACGAGCCCCTCACATGCCTACTGGCAAAGGGTTCACTTGTATGAGGTGAACTGAAAAATACTATTTCTTTTGTTTATTTTACAGTGCAAATATTTGAAATAAAAAATAATATAAAGTGAACCGTGTACACTTTGTATTCTGTGTTGCAATAGAAATCAATATATTTGAAAAGGTAGAAAAACATCAAAAAATATTCAATTGGTAGTCTATTGTTTAACAGTGCGATTAAAACTGTAATTAATCGTGATTAATTTTTGAGTTAATCGTGTGAGTTAGCTGCGAGTAATCGACAGCCCTACTATATAATAATTATCTCAGTACTACAAACTGGCCCCAATGTCTTCTGTTTCTATATAATTTCGAATTGTACTTCTCTTAAAATAATGAAAACCTGGAGAGGAAACTTCTAGAATAGATCGTTCACAATAAATCTGAATTATATGGAAAATCTCAAGCAGGAAAGATGTTCCATGGCATTCAAAAAACGTCTGAGTAGAGACTTGGCTTTCAAATTCTGCCCATCACAACTGGAAATAAATTTGAAAGTTTAATCCCTCTTTACAGTTGTCAACATATTAACATTACCACCTAATCTGGCTGTTAGTTGTCTCTGTTCAGCACTGCCCCAGGATTGGAGAAGGACGGGCTAAGTGTGTATAATAACGGATTTGTTTCTGTTCTAAAATTTCAGTATTTGAGTTGAATTCCAGAGATGTGTAAGAACAACATATTTATCTGTTCTTTTTCTATGCATTCATATATTGAACAAGTAAAATAAATACACCTCTACCCCGATATAACACGACCCAATATAACACGGGTTCACATATAACGCGGTAACCCTGGGGCTGCGGCAGTGGGGCTCAGCTGGTGCGTTAAAGGGTCCAGGGCTCCGGCTGCTGCAGGGAGCCCAGGGCCCTTTAAATCACCATTGGAGCCCTGCCGCTGCTACTAGGGGGCTGCGGCAGTGGGGCTCAGCCGGCAATTTAAAGGGTCCGGGCTCCCCACAGCGGCCAGAGCCCGGGGTTCTTTAAATCACTGCTGGAGCCCTGCCGCTGCTACCCCGGGGCTGCAACAGTGGGGGTCAGCCGGTGATTTAAAGGGCCTGGGGCTCTGGCTGCTGCAGGGAGCCCCGGGCCCTTTAAATCACCACTGGAGCCCTGCCGCTGCTACCCCAATATAACAGGGTTTCACCTATAATGTGGTAGGGATTTTTGGCTCCCGAGGACAGCATTATATTGGGGTAGAGATGTATATTTGATGGTTCACATTGATAAAGCTTTTCTATATATTGTATGTAGTATCATGCAAAAACATATTTGACCCAAGATACTATATATTACACACATGCAAAAAAACTATATTAAAAGAACAAAGTCAAGCATTCAAAAGTTAGGAATTACCAGAATTAAAATTGCTTGTGCATATGTAGTACAAGCATGCATTCTGATAGTCTTTAATTACAAATCCCGTACTAATTTTGTCCCCAGGATCCTGCCTATCTCAGTGCACAAAATGGATGGTGTTCAACTAATAAATGGCTATTCAATGTTTTGTTTTCATTTTCTTCTCTGTGTTCAATATATGGCCATAGAGCTTATTTACAGCACCATCATTTAAACCCTGCTCTAAATACGGAATTATTAATTTCCTCATGGACTTCTCTATGGTGTTCATTATTATAACACAGTGCTTCACAAACAAATTTTCACAACACTCTTGTAAGATGAATGGATATATCCCAATTTTACAGATGGGGAACAGACTCAAAGATTAGGGTAATCATATCCACTAATTTTGGGTGCCCAATTTCGGACAACCAGGACCTGATTTTTTCAGAGTACATAGCATTATACAGCACTTAATTTTTTCAAACACAGTTCCTACTGACTTCTCTTACAGCTGTGAGTGCTCAGCTCTTCTGCAAATCAGACCAAACAGCCTCAATTCAAGCACCCAGAAAATGAACACATAATTAGTGTGAACTAATATTTAAAAAGGGCTCTAGGGGTGATCCCGGCAATTACAGACCGGTAAGTCTAACGTCGGTACCGGGCAAATTAGTTGAAACAATAGTAAAGAATAAAATTGTCAGACACATAGAAAAACATAAACTCTTGAGCAATAGTCAACATGGTTTCTGTAAAGGGAAATCGTGTCTTACTAATCTATTAGAGTTCTTTGAAGGGGTCAACAAACATGTGGACAAGGGGGATCCGGTGGACATAGTGTACTTAGATTTCCAGAAAGCCTTTGACAAGGTCCCTCACCAAAGGCTCTTACGTAAATTAAGCTGTCATGGGATAAAAGGAAAGGTCCTTTCATGGATTGAGAACTGGTTAAAGGACAGGGAACAAAGGGTAGGAATTAATGGTAAATTCTCAGAATGGAGAGGGGTAACTAGTGGTGTTCCCCAAGGGTCAGTCCTAGGACCAATCCTATTCAATTTATTCATAAATGATCTGGAGAAAGGGGTAAACAGTGAGGTGGCAAAGTTTGCAGATGATACTAAACTACTCAAGATAGTTAAGACCAAAGCAGATTGTGAAGAACTTCAAAAAGATATCACAAAACTAAGTGATTGGGCAACAAAATGGCAAATGAAATTTAATGTGGATAAATGTAAAGTAATGCACGTTGGAAAAAATAACCCCAACTATACATACAACATGATGGGGGCTAATTTAGCTACAACGAGTCAGGAAAAAGATCTTGGAGTTATCGTGGATAGTTCTCTGAAGATGTCCACGCAGTGTGCAGAGGCGGTCAAAAAAGCAAACAGGATGTTAGGAATCATTAAAAAGGGGATAGAGAATAAGACTGAGAATATATTATTGCCCTTATATAAATCCATGGTACGCCCGCATCTTGAATACTGTGTACAGATGTGGTCTCCTCACCTCAAAAAAGATATTCTAGCACTAGAAAAGGTTCAGAAAAGAGCAACTAAAATGATTAGGGGTTTAGAGAAGGTCCCATATGAGGAAAGATTAAAGAGGCTAGGACTCTTCAGTTTGGAAAAGAGAAGACTAAGGGGGGACATGATAGAGGTATATAAAATCATGAGTGATGTTGAGAAAGTGGATAAGGAAAAGTTATTTACTTATTCACATAATACAAGAACTAGGGGTCACCAAATGAAATTAATAGGCAGCAGGTTTAAAACAAATAAAAGGAAGTTCTTCTTCACGCAGCGCACAGTCAACTTGTGGAACTCCTTACCTGAGGAGGTTGTGAAGGCTAGGACTATAACAATGTTTAAAAGGGGACTGGATAAATTCATGGTGGCTAAGTCCATAAATGGCTATTAGCCAGGATGGGTAAGAATGGTGTCCCTAGCCTCTGTTCGTCAGAGGATGGAGATGGATGGCAGGAGAGAGATCATTTGATCATTGCCTGTTAGGTTCACTCCCTCAGGGGCACCTGGCATTGGCCACTGTCGGTAGACAGATACTGGGCTAGATGGACCTTTGGTCTGACCCGGTACGGCCTTTCTTATGTTCTTATGTTCTTAACTGTGAAAAGTTTGGTTCAAATGTCTTTACCAGCATCACATATGAACTCTGACAGAATCCAGCTATCTTAACCATGAGACAAGACCATTACTTACCTCTCATAACTGTTGTTCTTCAAGACGTGTTGTTCACGTCCATTACAATTAGGTGTGCGCATGTCGCGTGCACAGACGTCGGAAACTTTTTCTCTTAGCAGCTCCCATCAGGATGGCAGGGGAACCCCCTAGAGTGGCGCCCTTATGGCAGAGTATATAGTACCCCCCTTCAGTTTCTTCTTGCCATTGACTCCAGCAGAGGGGAAGGGGGGTGGGTATTGTAATGGATGTGAACACCACAACTCGAAGAACAACAGTTACAAGAGGTAAATAACCATCTTTTCTTCTTCTAGTGATTGTTCACGTCCATTCCAATTAGGTGACTTCCAAGCTTACCATCGGAGGTGGGTATGAGCAATTGATTGAAGGACAGCTCTGCCAACCGCCGCATCATCTCTGGCCTATTGGTTGACAGCATAGTGGGCTGTAAACGTGTGCACTAACCTCATTCCCAGAAATGGCTGTGCACCCCCACTGCCCAAAAAAAATCAGCCTGAAGCAGATACCCAGCATGGAAAATTTCAGCCCAAACAACTGAAGTCTAGCAAAGTTATAAGCAACTGAAAACAGATGGAAATGTCAGGAATGCTAATAGGAAGAGAGTCAGGCAACCTTAATAATAATCAATCTCACCTATAATATATATTCTAGAGAACCTACCACTTCATAGGGTAAAAAATTATATCAAATGTGTATTTTCTCATAGCTGAGAGATTTGTTTCCAAACAGGACAATATTGTTTTTATATAACATTTATACAAGAATTATCATTAACCATAGTTTTACACTATATAAAGAGTATCATAATACAACCAGGAAATCGCAGTTTCCATTATTCACAGTTTGTATTTTATTAATATCTTATGACTATCTTAGAGCAGAGCGATTAGCGTGCCAGCATTCTTCCTAAAATCACCAAAGGTAAATTTAATTTTAAAGAATTAGAATGATGTTTATCTTCTAAAATATTGTTTACAGAAGTTCTTTCCTTTCCCAGGTCTTTTGGGATTTTGTTATTGGATCATGCAGGTCAACAACTGCAGCTGTAATGATTTCAGTTTTAACCTTCTTTGGAGAAAAAACAAACCCGGGAAGAAGCAGCTACCTACCGGGCAGATCTGGATTTGCCACTGGACTGCAGGATTTTCTTTCACTCAAGTAAATCCTCCAAAAATATATGAAAACTGTAACATGCCAGTTGTCTGTGAGGATGTTTTATAGTCCTACAATGGTGAGGATCACACGATTACAAAACAAATTTAGCCCAGCTGAGTGCACACTGTGATCATAACACAAAGGCACAGAGTGTCAAAGTTGTCTCCTTTTTAAGCAGAAATCTTGACTTTACGTATATCTGACTGCTGTTCTTCTGAGCAGACTGGCATTAAGATAACTGCCACTATTTAAGAACTGCAAACTTGGAGGTGCTCTGAGATGGTTTCCCTTGCCCAAGTCCAAGAAGTTCAAATACAGAATAAGTGCTTAAAATTTAAGCTTTTATTCTGTTTCTATCTGCTGGTAGGAAAATGACTTCTATAGACCTGAGAATAGTGCAGAAAACACATTTGTCCTCACTATCATTCATACAGAAGTAAAACAAGAAAAAAAATAAACAAACAATGTGAGAAGCTAATGGGTGAGTGCCAAATTACGTTTATTGAAAGAACTGTACAGTATCATTTACTTGAAGGTCAAAATATAGGATCCTTATTTCATCCCAATAAGTGCACTGAGGGTAGCAGTCTCAGATTTTATTTGATCTTATTTAGCCCGATTGTCGTTGCCTATTTTTACATTTTGGGGGAAATTAATTTGATACTCATAATAAAGATGTAGATCCATCACCCCAGAATATCTAGCTATCTCACTATATACTTTAAGTTTTTCAAGTCATACCATTCACCATTATATCTCATATTCAGTGATTTATTCACATATAGAACTATAAGTGCCATGTTTAGGTTTGAAGGACTTGGTCAGTGCTTGAAGAATCATTGTATTAAAAAAACCCAACAGGGTATAAAATAAGACAAAAATGTCTCTCAGAATTTAAAATTTTAAATATATTAGATATTGGTCCCATCAGAACTTGATTATGTCTTTTTAAGGGCTACTGCATCCAAAATTAAACTTGCTTGAAATACATAATATTGCATAGTGAAAAAAACAAAAAACTTTGTACGAATGTAATGTAGCTCTCAGTGTTTTTATTATCCTACTAATTAAGACTTTTCCATACTATGCAAAATATAATCTTTGCAGTTTAGCCATTAGCAACATTTTCATACAATATATTTCATATAGATGAAAACAGGCAAAATTTTTAATGACAAAACGATGTGAATGCAGTAAATCTTTCTTTTCAGTTAAGATTAATATAACAGTCATGATATAGGGTTCTATCCAGCAAAAAGTCTTCCCCCAAGTAAGCAATGGACAGCCATAGATGTTGGCTCAATAACTGGCAAACAACCCAGGGAATGACTGTTTTTTCAGGTTTGTAAAAGAAGGGCATCAACAACACACATACACCCCGCTCACCTCCACCCCCACTCCCCCACACACACACAGACAAAAACCACACACAACAAACCAAATAACTCTTCACCATTCTGTACAGAAGCACAGGCAGGCGAAAGGGGCTCATAAAAATTAGCTGTGCATCTTCTACTCTATGAAACTCCCTCTACTAGATCTGCTCTTCTTAACCCATTGGATTTTACAGCCTGGGGGATTTGCTGCAGCTCTAGATGTGAAGTAACTAACTTACAGGCCACAAATAGCCTGTACATAAATAAACAGGGCTGAACTAACTCTTCTGCATGGCTCCCTATGGTTGAAAAGGACCAGCCTCCCTCCCCTTACCTCCTTAACTGGGAGTGAGGGTAGGGAGAATCTTCTATTCCAGTCCGCCAATGGAAGTTGGGCGAGGGGGGGGGGGTTCCATCTATCATCTGTCCATTGACATGAGTGCCTTCTAATTAATCCTGATCACACTATTTTCCATGAGTGTGTTAATGTCTGAGAATTACAGTGGCCCATTTCATTTCCCTGGATCTCATTATGGAACCCATCCTGCTTCATGCGGGACCCCTCTTTATATTTTTCCTTTCAGTGACCAATATTTAGTCATGTTGGGAAAATCCTGCTCCCCGTATTACAACCCTGAATGACTTATTGACCCTTGCCTGGGAAGAGGACAGCAATAGGTGTCAGACTATCATGTCTGAACCAATAGTCAATGACCACTACTGAAGGGGAAGCTCTTTTTCTGAATAGGCAATACATCTCAATGGTTTTGACCTTTGAAGCTCTGAGCTTCCAAGGGTAAACAACCATTGAAGCTATTTTGGGCTCAATAAGTCGCATAGTGCACCAAAGGACCAAGTCCTTTTAAAGCAGCAGTGTTCATTTAAAAAAGATACAGGACCACATGAATCATATGCATAGAACCCCTTGAGTGATACTTTTTTGAACAGGGCATCAAAATAGTTAAAGAAAACCCGTACGTGCTATTCCATCTTGAAATAGTTGAAGCATGAAGTACATAAAGCAGCTTAGTTCAGAAATAAGCTGAAAGATTTTTTTGCCTCTGTTACACCGAGATCCAAAATCTTTTCTTTTGAAGTAACAACTACAAACCTAATTTAATTTGATAAAATATGTTAACAGTACTATATCACAATATGATAATTTCTGACCTTTACATAATTAAGATATATTTATCATTTGAGAAAAGAGATATTCATCCCCTGAATTTCTTCATCCGAATTCCCAATACTAGAAGAAAAAAACACCCCAAGTTTAGAAGGCTGGATGGCTGAAAGACTTGTTGGCAGTCACCTTTTCACACATCTAGCTTAGTACTAAATAAATTTTCCCCTGACCGCTGTCTAATGACCACTGTAAAATGAGATAGTGGTCCCTGTGTAATTTTAGTGGGGAAATTGCCATATCATTAAAATCAGCACTGCATCTGGCATCTGTTTTGGCAGTCTCAGCACATAGGCCAAGGACAATCAGGATAAACTACACACTAATCCAAGAAGTGGATTGGCAGGTCAGTGAGTGGAAGTAGGTGCACTACTGGTGCCGGTGCTGCGTCTGTTTTGTGAATACTTATGAAGCACAAAATTGTGTTCAGTCAATTATATTGCTTGACTTTTTATGTTATTATTGATCTTATACTTTTAAATAAAATTGACTTTTCTTTTTCAGACAAACTGTGGTCTAGTTCACCAAACATAGGGGGTAGGAGCCAAAGCATCTCAAGTTTTTATTCCATTTGTAACACTGAATCATCTCTGGGCAAATCACACAGAGACTGAGTTATCCCATGAGTTATCCCACTGATTTCAATTAAATTACTTGTATGAGTAACTGCTCACCAGTCTGATTAAGGGGTTCGCACTCTAGCCCAAATTCATCCCTGATGTAACACCACTGAGTTCAACAAGTTAGTTACCAGGGTGAATTTGACCCCTGTGTCTCAACATTCTCCTTTGTAAATAGGGGATTATATTAGTTATCTACACAGATGTATTGCTATGATCAGTCAGACCACGTTGACATCTCAGGAGACTGAAGTCCTCAGTGCAGATGCATCATAGACGGCACTAGTGGAAGTTTCCCCATAGACTTACCAGAATGTTTACATCTTTGTTAACTATTTATTATTTACATAGCACTGTATGTATACACAGTGCTATACTATGAGTAAAATTAGCAAAACATATACAGTCCCTGTATCAAAGAGTTAAAATTCTAAATGTGCATGTAGATGCATTTAGCACTTCTGACTGGCACCTTATAAATCTAAATGTAGCCCCAATTCAGCCTATGCTTAAGTACTGTCCTGAATAGGGGTGCCTCCTGGAATTGGGACTATATGTGTCATAGGCTAGTTCATTGTCTATGCCCAATCAATTCTTGGCCTCTCTCATGTATTGAGAGAGATTTATTAAAAGGTATTGTTGAGTACAGGCAAGTCTCATCTTACGTAGGGGTTCCATTCCACGGTTAGCACGTAAAGCGAAAACCGTGAATAGTGAAACGCTCATTGAGTTGAATGGCGGGCGGAATCGCCCGCACTACAGATGCAGTTTTTATATTGTTATTTTTCTTTTTCTTTTTTTCCTGTTTGTGCCGACTGCGCAAAGCTGAATTCACACAGTTAAACGCGCCTAAGATGCGACTTGCCTGTATATAAAGATTGCCAAAGGCACACCGACTTTTGGGCTGTGTTGGTTTTTTTTATTAGTACAACTCAAAAACAAACAAATACAACTAGTGCCAATTGTGGTGATGGGTGTTATGAGGTGAATACCTGTCCACCATAACTCAACTGGCACCATCAACTCATTTCACATAGACCAAAGAATTACCATCAGAGCCGGCGCAACCCATTAGGCGACCTAGGCGGTCACCTAGGGCGCTAACATTTGGGGGGTGGCGACCGCGGCGGCTGAACATTCAGCCGCCGTGGTCATCAGCGGTATTTTGGGGGCAGGACCTTCCACCATCTATGGCGCCAAAAAGTCTGCTGGCGCTCCTGATTACCATAATGCTTCACACATAGTAAAATGATAACCCTAGCAACAGACTGTATGGTATGACTAGGAGACAGTGGGGAAAACTGATTTTCTAATTCAATTTTAGACAAATTACTTCTAGAAACAATTTATAAGTATCTTTGAAGTTAATTATTCACAATTCAGCTACTCAGATAAAGCCATTCAGCCACTTTGCTTTCTGATTTTATATACTAATAATATCTGGACTGCTTGTGTGTCTGCATCCTCTAATTCTAAAAAGCAGCTGAGTAGTAATATCTTCTAAATAAATCCTTTCCGTTTCTAATACAGTGGTTTTCAACCTTTTTTCATTTGTGGACCCCTAAAAATTTTCAAATGGAGGTGCAGACCCCCCCTTTGGAAATCTTAGACAGTCTGCAGACCTCCAGGGTTCCACGAAGCACAGGTCAAAAACCACTCTTCTAATGCACTGCCTAAACACAAATGAAAGGGTGAAAAGGATAAATGTAACCTGCTGTTCATGTTTGACTGTAGTTGCAGCATTCCATTCAAAGACTGTTCCTATGTTCCAGTCTGAACCTCAATATTACAGTGTACAGTAATAGAACATTTTTTGCAATGATAGAATAAACAGCATGGTGCACCTTCCTGAAAGATGTGAAAAAAGGAAATGTAAGGCCAAATTCTATGCTCAGCTACACCCACATATCTTAGTGACTTCTGTGATTTACAGTAGGACCTCAGAGTTACGAACCCCAGAGTTACAAACTGACTAGTCAACCACTCCCCTCTTTTGGAACCGGAAGTATACAACCAGGCAGCAGCAGAGACCCCCCCAAAAGGCAAATACAGAGTAGCACAGTGTTAAACATAAACTATTAAAAAAACCAACAACAACATTTTTCATCTGCATAGTGAAGTTTCAAAGCTGTATTAAGTCAGCATTCACTTGTAAACTTTTGAAAGATCATAACATTTTGTTCAGAGTTATGAACATTTCTGAGTTACAAACAACCTCCATTCCTGAAGTGTTCAAAACTGAGGTTCTACCTTATAGGTGTAAGTGATTCAGTAGTTAGTCCTTATGCTTTGACATTATGCATTTACACTGTTCGATTCTGTCCTGTTAACAATTAATGTTAGAATTAATTTTTTCTAACTTGATATTTAAAAAGTGTTAAGCTAAGGAATTTATTAAATGAATCACTATATTTAAACTTCTGGTATCATGTTGAGCATATCATGCAATTCTCATAAATTCCAATAGTAATTTGCTGTTTTGTATCACAAAACTACACAGCATAATAGAATTGTTAAGTTTGTATATGTAAGAAAAGTCAAAGATCACAACAGAAGCTGGAAAATGAACTCATTTCCAAAGTTATTATATCATCAGGATATACAGTACAGCTGGTAGCAGAGGCCTGACCCTCTGCCTATGAACAAACACGGGAACACCCTTTCCAGAATGCTTTTCACATCTTTTTACAAAAATATAAACAAAGTTCTACCTAAAACAGATACATTGAAACCCAAGTTGTCCAAAATGTGAATACAGTGAAACCCCACTATAACACGATGATTGGGGTCCAAAAAATTGGATCGCGATAAATGCGAGGTCGCAGTATAGGGAGGTTTATCATTTCAAGCTGGTCAGTTTCAAGGTGGTCAATTTCTCTTGGGCAGAAAAGGACTTGCATTTGCGAACTGCCCATAACAGTAACTGAAAGGGTCCAGCTCCAGCAGCAGGGGCTCACAGCCATGCAGCGGGAGATGGAAACACTTGGGGAGAGCAGGGTAGACGTGCAAGGGGCAGAGGAAGAGCGAGGAGCAGCTGGGGAGGAGAATGGCTCTTCTCGCGAAAAGAAGAAGCGGGGGTAGGGGTGGGAAGAGGCAGTGGGGAAGGCACATTCCATTTTTTGTTTTTGTTTTTTCCTTCGGCGGTGCTCCAGCCTCTTTTTTCCTTTTTTGCGCTTCGGCGGCACTCTGGCTGCTATTTTTTTTTTTTTGCTTAGGATGGCCGGAGCCACCTTATGATTGCCTTATATACGAATTTGCGTTATTGTGGGGCGCGTTATAGCAGGGTTTCCCTGTATTAATTATTCATTAACTACAGCAAAATTTGCAATAAAATTGCATTAACAACTTTATCCACTAGATGGCACATGCATCTCAGTTTCAATAAAAATATACTTAAGCTTGGGCTACCTAATTTCAGATAGCTGCCTGTTTCTTCTTGTAATTTACAAGATTTGCAGACAGATTAGCTATTACAATACTGTGTTAACACAATGCATGAGATGGAGATACATGCTGTGATTAAGATTTAGAATAAATACATGTATTTTAACACTTAGGCCATCTACATTTGAAAGTTTTACTGGCATAGCTAAAGTGGTTAGGGGCGTAAAACATATCTATACCAGCAAAAGCTCTAGTTTACACACAATTATACTGGTATAACTGTGCTTATACCAAAATAGCTTAGGCTTGGTCTACACTTAAGTGGCGTAACTATGTCAGTTAAAAGCATGAAACTGGTATTAGCAAAAAGTTCTTTTGTTAGGATGGGCTGTGGGTCCACTATGGAGTCTTATTGATATAGATACCGATAAACCCCTTTAAGTATAGACAAGGCCTTATCCTGGTTGACAGAACAAGCATACGAGTATAACCGCATCCATAGTAGAAAGTTTTGCCAGTGTAACTAAGACCACAAAACTCTCCTAAGTGTAGAAGCCACATAACAACCTGTAAGCAGACTTGAAATTTAGGCCTTGTCTGCACTAAAAAGTGGTTATCACTACAGCCTTACTGGCAAACCCTTCGAGTGGATATGCAGGTGCAGTTCTTTCGCTAGGTACAGCTCATACAGTTCCTCAAACAAAATAAGTTACATTGGTTAAAGGCATTTTTGCTGACATAACTGTCTACATCAGACTTTTTGCCAGCACAGCTGTCAGTTAGGGATGTGGTGTTTTCCACACTCTGAACCGATATAACTATGTCAAGAAAACTTAATATAGATCATGCCTGAGTGGATACGAATGTGGATAGCTGGTAAAAGCTTGTCTATTCATACAGATGATGTCAAGTATCAGAGGGGTAGCTGTAGCTTGCATCCGAAGAAGTGGGTATTCACCCACGAAAGCTCATGCTGCAAAACGTCTGTTAGTCTATAAGGTGCCACAGGATTCTTTGTTGCTCATACAGATGATGTGGTTTTTTAGGGCAACGTTTCAAGGGAAGTTAAGTCCTAGTTTTCAAATCTGTAAGCCTAAAATTAGGCACATAAATCTGTATTTAGGCACCTGACTATAAGAGGCCTGTCAGAAGTGCTAGGCATTTAGGTCTCCCACAGACATTAATGGAAGCTATGGTTAGTCAACTTTGAGGTCAGGCCACTTTTATTGCAGAACAGTCACAGTATGAGCAACTACCCAAAGTGCAAGCTTCTTCAATCTCCTTCCTGTTCTTGAAGGATCAACTCTTGATAAAAGTGCCATTGAAGTTCCATTCCTCTTTGACTGTTGTCCTTTCTACTGAGGCTGCCAACCAGAGCTTTGGTATCTGTCCATAAGTAGACTGAAACCTCTAACCATTTTTCAGGTATGGCATCAACAGCTGTTCACAGGGCAGCAACTTGCATTTATTAGCAAGCTGGCCAGGATTTGAACCAGTGATCTACAAGGTTCTGTGGCCCATTACCAATCTATAGTGCCATCTGGCCCATACCAGATCAGAGATTTAACTTGAGCCAGGTAGGAAAAAAATCAAAGAAAATTATTTTTATACCCCCCATCCTTATTTATGTCGCTAATGAATAAGTATGGAAGGCCAACAGCTAACCACATCTGTTAATGGACGTATTACTAAAGTGAGCTTCCATGTTTTGAAAGGCCAGAAGGTAGAGGAACAGATTTAGTGTGCTTCACAGCAAATATAAATTAGTTTCAGTAATTTGGTTATCTTCCAATTTTCTAATTTTATTTTACTTGTCACACACAAATTGTGAGATCTCCTGTGGCAATACCCCACCACAAAATGGAAATGTCGATTCAATCTCCAATCAGAAAATGCTTCGAGTCTGAATCAATTTCCATATTGGACTTTCTTTCCTGCAATTACTTAAGTGAGAAAGCTGAAGAATTTCAAATAGAAACAATATCTAGAGGAAACAAGAAGTATACAGGACTCAACATTAGAACACAAATCCCCTGCCATTGTATATGTAAGCAGGGTCTGAATGAGCTCTCCCCTGACATCTAGTGGTGAGCTGGGGAAGAGGACTTCAGGAGCTGACTTTGTTTGCACAGACACATCCACTCTGCCTAGGTGTGCTATTAGAAAGTTGGCAACCCTATGAGTAACCTCTCACCTCCCATAGGTACTAGGTACCCCTCCCCCCCTACAAATACCAGGCACCCCTCGTACCAGCCCTATCCTCCATGAGTACTGGGCACCTCTCTCTTCGCCACCCCACCCTTGGCCTTCATGAGTACTTGCCATCTTCTACCCTCCCCTCGCCCCTACACCCATAAATATAGGGCACCTCTACCCCTGAGAGGAGGTGGCTCATTGGACATGGAATCTTCAAATAGGTAGCTCAGAAAAATAAGCATGGGACCCTGTACGGTAAGCCAAACAATTAAAAAAAAAATCTTAAAAAAACCCAACAACTTTAAAACCTATATTACTAAGAGACAAAACAAGGTCAGGTCTCATGTCACACTTATCAGAAAACTGGCCGGAACATCACGGGGCTCCAGTCCACATACCCTACAAACCACAACAATTGCCTTGGGATATTCCGTGACTGAATACTGTGTGCCAGTGTGGCCCCATAGCAGTCACACTAATGTTGTTGATACTCAGCTCAAAAACGCCATGCGCATAGCATCAGGGATGCTCTAAGATAGGACTGGGAAACAGTCAACTGGAGTCTATCACACATACAGCCTTCACAAATTAGAAAAGCTGCCCAGACATCTCACTGTCTCAACCATGTCAATGCAAACACAAGGATCCCGTTACACAATGACCTGCAGAACCTGCTAAAGAAGATTAAAATCCCACACCCCTCTATGGAACCACATCAAAACCTTTACATTCAACTTCGACGCTGAGGCTCAATGGAGAGCCACATGGAGCATTTCGACTGCTCAAAACAAACAGCTCATCCTTGATCCTGCCAAGGAACCACCGGGTTTTGACTTATGTCAGAAAGACTGGTGCAGATTCAATCGCATCAGGACATCTCATGGGAGATGTGGAAAACCCTCTTTAAATGGTCACCTGAGGTCACCAGGCACAAACAATGAAGCACATCATATCTGAGCATCCCCTTCGTTCTTTTCCCAGAGGCCTGAAGGACATTCACCAGCTCACTGCTGCAACAATGTGCTGGCTATAAAATCTAGATAAAAATTGGTAAATGTTGCTACTTATCCAAGCCAAATGAAAGAAGATGACAGAACAACTTTTCAAATTTTCATGTTAAGAATAACTTTTGGGATGGATCCTATTTAGTTACTTTTTAGAGCTCTTCTGTGAAAAAAAACTGAGCTCCATAGCAGTGCAAATTATAGCATGCATATGTAAATAACTACTTTGATTCAATTAAAAACAATAAGCAAGATTCTGCCTTCAGGGAAACCTATTTATGCCATAAGATTGCATAAGTTTAATGGAGGGCAGAACATGGCCGCAAACATAGGTATCTAACAATTTCAGCGGGCACAGCTGTGGACTCTGTGCTTGGAGGTAGCAGAACTCTGAGTGGTGCATTTGGTTGTTTGAGTGTTCTCTGTGTTGTAGCTGCATAGCTGGTACGTGGGCCCCTGAGTAAGAAGCCAAGGGCTTACTAAAGGCTGCAAGGCTCTGGCCCTTGGAACTTTGATCAGCCCTACTGTTTGAAGTCTGAGTGGTTAATCGCGCTCTTGTGGTGAGAGGCAGAGCTTTATAAAATAAAAACCACTTGCTAGCTAGGCAAACTTGAGAGCTGCAAACAAAGGCAGAGAGAGCGAGTGAGAGAGCTCTCTTTCCAGGGTTAGCTATACATACAATTTCAAGAAAGCCAGCAAGTGTATAGTGGTGGTGACTTGCTTCGGATGTGCCATGTTCTCTTTCCTACCTGAAGCCAAAAGGGACTTCCTATGCATGAAGTGCAAGTTGGTGGCTGTGCTAAAGGAAAAGATTCTTGAATTGAAGTAGAGATGCTATGGAGAATCAGAGAAACTGAGGAGCGCCTAGACAACCAGATCTGGGAAACATCAGTAACTCAGGTTCAAGGAAGAAAGCAGCTGGTCACCAAGCAAATCAGAGAAAGTCAGAAAGGACACCTGGCAATTCATAACCACCAGATACAAGAGGTCACAGTAGCAATCTAATTGGCTAGAGAGACATACAAAGATGGGCAGGCTGTGGCCACCACAGAGAAGAGGACCAGGAGGAATTCTACACAGCTAGAAGTTTCCAATTAATGTCATGTTCTCAATGTGGAAACTGGAAGAGGCCTCTCAAGATCCAGCTAGTCCAAGGGAACAGGAGGACACACCTGTGGATGGCAGCACAGCCCAACCTGTAAGAAAAATCAAGCTTGCCTATAAAAAAGTTCTCCAACCATCCAATGAAAATAGACTAGCCTCATTAAGGATTCAGTACTAGAAGAACAGAAAGAACATTCTGCAAGGGGCAGGACGACAACAGCATGGTGTGCTCCCTTCTCAGAGCCAAGACACGGGATGTCACTAAGACTGGACAGACTTCTTAAGTTGATGGACAAGGAACTATTGGTAATGATGCATATTGGCACTGCACTGCAAGATATCTTACAGTCTAGATAATAGATTACTTCAGGGAACTCAAGCATTATAAAGAAGAAGAAGTGTGTGCAACAATCTTCCCTGAGATCCTTCCTGTCCCACAAGCAAAGGAAGACAGAAGGCAGAAGATTCTAGAAGTGAACTGAAACATTTAAATTGCCTAATATACCAATACTCAGACCCTGAGTAACAAACCAAGAATTTGAATTGCTCATTTATTAACATAAATTTAATCTAATCTAGTTGGTATTACTAAAACCTAGTGAAATGATTCACACCAGTGGCTCTCAATCTTTCCAGACTACTGTACCCCTTTCAGGAGTCTGATTAGTCTTGCATATCCCTAAGTTTCACCTCACTTAAAAACTACATGCTTACAGAATCAAACAAAATTACAAAAGTGTCAGCACACTATTATTGAAAAATGCTTACTTGCTCATTTTTATCATATAATTATAAATCAACTGAAATATAAACAGTGTACTTACATTTCAGCACATAGTATATAGAGCAATATAAATAAGTCATTATCTGTATGAAATTGTTGCTAATGCTTCTTCTATAGCCTATTGTAAAACTAGGCAAATATGAGTTGATGTATCCCCTGGAAGACCTCTGCATACCCCCAGAGGTACACGTACCTGTTGTTGAGAACCACTCATTGACACAACTGGACTGTTAAAAATCAATGGTAATAACCTATTTAGGAAGAGGGAGGGAGTGGCACAATGTCAAAAATGGCATCTGTTTCTTAGTCACTGATAACTTTAGAAGAAAATCATCTTAAATGCTTATGGATCAACATAAAGCATAAGATGGGGTATCAGTTAGTATCTGCTACAGACCACCAAAACCATATTAGGGAACAGGATGACCAGTTCTGTATGCACCTATCTGTAATGTGCAGGGGGAAAGCTGTGTGATTATGGGGGGCTTCCGTTTGAGTGACATATGCTGGAGGTTTCATGCTGCCTGTCCTAAAAGATCTCTGACATTTCAAAATATTATAAATAATTTTTAACTGAAAAGTGTTGCATCAAACATGAGGGAATTCTATATTAGACCTTATGTTGACAGATAAAAGAGGAACTGATCATAGGACTAAAAATATTACAGTAGCTTAGGTACAAGTGTTCATGACTCCATCACATTTATAATATGCAAAGCAAATCAAGTCCGTACCAGTGATATATATACTTGGTGCTTTAAAAGGGCCAATTTCACAAAGCTGAAAGCAATTATGAGCCACATCAGCTGGGAAAAAGAATTTCATCAGAAAAAACATGAATGACAATTGTGGAAGAATGCTTTACTATATGCCCAAAAACCCACCATCAAGGAAGGTCGTAGTGTTTTTTGTTTTGTTTTTTTAAAGACCTGGTATATAGAGGAAGTGAAGGCAGCTATTATCTATAAACACCAATGGAAGAAAGGGAAAGTTGATAATAATGAATATAAATCAGAAGCTAGGAATTGTAGAAAAAAATATAAGGGACAAAGGAGAAATGTATGGGCAGAAGAGCTAAGGACAATGAGATTTTTAAATATGTTAGGAACAAAAAGAACCCTAACAGTATTAGTCCATTACTGGATGGAAATGGTAGAATTATCAATAATGATGCAGAAAAGGCAGAAGTGTTGCATAAATTTCTGTTCTATATTGCGGGGGGAGGGGGGAGGGACGGACACAAATGATTTAATCATATAACACTTCCACTGGTATCTCAGGAAAATATTAAAAACAGCAGCTACTAAAGTTAAACATTTTAAAATCAGCAAGTCCAGATAACGTGTATACAAGAGTTTTAAAAGAGCAGGCTGAGGAGCTTGCTGGCTCATTAATGTTCATTTTTAATAAGTCTTGGAACACTGGTGAAGTTTCTGAAGACTGGAAGAAAATTAATGTTGTACCAATATTGAAAAAAGGGTAAATGGGATGACCCAGGTGATTACAGATGTCAGTCTTACATCAATCTTGGGCAAGATAATGGAGTGGCTGATACAGGACTTGATTAATAAAGAAATAAAGGAGGGAAAATATAATTAATTCTAGTCAACATGTGTTTACAGGAAATAGATCTCATCAAACTAATAACTTTTTGATGAGATTACAAGTTTGGTTGATAAAGATTATAGCATTGATGTAATAATATACTTAGACTTTGTAAGGCATTTGACATGGTATCATACAACATTTGGATTAAAAACTAGAATATAAAATTAACATGGCACATTAAATGGATTAGAAGACAGCTAGATGATAGTTTTAAAATATAATTGTAAATGGACAACCATCATTCAGCAGATGTGTTTCTAGTGGGGTCCAACAGGAATCAGTTCTTGGCCCTATGCTATTTAACATTTTTATCAATGACCTGGAAGAAAACATAAAATCATTGTAGACGTAAGCACACCGGCGTCTTCATCTAATGTATACAGCTAAAACCAAACAGCACTACAAAATGTAACATACAGTAGCTATTCAATATGATGAAAAGGATATTCAAACTCAGTCGAAACACCTGCTTGTTCCTGGAAAACAATAGTTTCACAGTCTAAAACTGTGTTTCTGAGAATAGTGTACCTTTCAACTGATCACTGCTAATAATAGTAATATCTACCTCTTTTATAGCACTTTTCATCATTAGATCTGAAAAAGCATTACAAAGGTGTTCAGTATCATGATCCCCCTTTATAGATGGGGAAACTGAGGCACAGGCTGTTGACGTGACTTGCCAAGGTCACCCAGCAGTCCACTGACAGAGCCATGAGCAGAATTCAGGTCTCCTGACTCCCTGTCCAGTGCTCTATCCGGTAGGCCACATTGCCTCCCGTAACCCTAAACACATTCTACTAACACTACTGGAGTCACTTATCAAGTTCATATTAGGTTCTGCTTAAAAGGAATGGAAAGGAAGAGAGCAAATTCTAATAAAAATATAATACATCATACATATTGGTGGGACTCTCATTTGTGGTAGCCTCACATTTGAGGTTGAAGGGGGAAAAGAACTACTAAAAGTACTACTTAATAGGAAATAGAGGCTTCCTTTAAGCTAGTAAAGAACTTTTAAAAATATTAATTAGTGAAGCATCTTAAGAAAAAATTGGTTAAGTGAAGGATAAAAAGTTTGAAAACTAATTGGAGTTTGCAAACTTCAAATATAGCTCGGGTGGTCCAAAAAACAAACAAACAAACAAAATCTACAAAATCCAAAGAAGTTTGCCAACATGTTTATAGTAAACTGATATTCTAGACTTCCCAGTATCTTGTTTTCTCTGCATCTAACTTTTAAGCTATAAGCGACTTATGGTAGGAAGAGTCTTTATTTTTGTGCATTGTGCAGCACTCAATACACAGCCTGCACTTATGATAGAAATAACACACAATAATCTCTTAGGTTTTGTGTCTATGTACTCATTTTCCTCTCTTGAAATTATTTTAGGGAGTCAAGAGTTCTAAGGAATGGTCAGTGAAGACTTTAGCCTTTATTGAGGAATTTCATATACAAAATAGGGTTTATGCAAGGTTTCCACACCAATTCACTCTTGTGATGGAGACAGAATATCTAGCAGATGGAAATCACAGTGCTTCTTGTGCACTGCAAAGGGGGCTCCACCTTGGTGCTGAATAGGTCACTGTGAAGGGGACCACTGAGTGGCAGACCAAGAAGGGTAATGGATACAAATTTAGGCCCCAATCCTGCAAAAACTCATGCACGTGCTTAACTTCATGCATTGTGAGTACTCCCATTGAAGACCCCCTTCTGCAGATCAGGCAACCCAAAACCCCTCATCTTGGGCACACCAAGGTGTTGTGATGTAGCCCTGAAAAATCTCTGGAGGTTGGAGGATTCAGTTCCCCCAAACCCTGTGGAATTCTCTACACAAAGATGCATTGCTTGAGGTTTTGTGATGAGTGTTGAATTTCACCTCATGGGAAGAAATCCTATTTTAGTAGAAGTAGCCTTGTCATCTAACACTGGGTGAAAGCCAAGAGAACAACAGTACCAAGACCTCACAGGTGCAACAATGACAGCATTGTCTCCTGAATTTCTCCATAAGCTAACTTGTATCAAGTCCATCTTTTTTGTTCTTTCATCTTTCCATCCTTTTATAAAGGTGAGCAATATTCATTCTGCAACATACCATCATTGCCTTTATCTCCACTGCAGCTGGGCCTCGGAGAGAAAAAACAGGAAACAGCTGGTTACAGCAAAAGTGCTGAGAGAAATAAATGTTTTTAAAATTCAGAAATGAAGGAATCACCTGCAATGGCTGGATTCACAATCTTTCCAAACCAGAATCAGAAATACACTGGACAAACTGAAGTAAATCTGAAAGGCTCCAGAATGGCCTGCTAAACATGAAAGCTTAATTTACTTTGCTCAAGGGAAGCAATCATATTGTTAAATTCTGTCTCCAATCTGCTGATAAACCAGGATATAATTCTGGACAGTTAACGACCAAGAAAAGTCACATATTGCTACATTTAGGTATTAATCTTGTGCAATATTAAACTTAGTTTTTCTTTCTAAATGATTTTGAGTTAAATACTGGGGTGACACTATTTGCACTCAAGTGTTAAATAGTTATACAATAGAAATGCAGCACATACTCCCTATGTTAGAGAGAGTATAGCGAAGCAGGGCTGGGGAAAGGCAGAGGAGCTGGGGAGCTCCAGCCTGGAAAGCCCCAGGCTGCAGCCTAGCAGAAGGCCAACGGGTACTGGGAGTTGCAGAGGGCAGCCCAGGGTAGGCAAAGGCAGCAGATCCAAACCCAACCTTGCCGGTGATGAGCAGGCTGATACTGCAGTCTGCCCCAGGGCGTGGGGGCTAGACAATGACTGACAGTAACCTTATATTGAGGCAAGGTGGGGATAGTGGGTGGGGGCTCCCCAGGAAGGGGAGACCCGGAGACAAAGGGGTTACTGCCAAGGGGCAGCACCCCAGATAACGGGGCACCGGGTCCGGGAGGGACACAGGGGCCAAGCGGCAGCGGGACACCGGCCTGCAGAGGGCGCGCCGGAGGCTGGATGAGCTAATTCCCAGAGACAACCAGCAGGAGGCACCACACGGGTGAGTCCTGCATTGATACAGAGGGAAACTGATCATGGTTTTCAGCCCTACCACCAAAGTAACTGTTTTTAATTTGAAATAAATATGGAAATTGTGTGTCGTTTTACACATGCAGTATTTTTATATGAATGAAACTGTAAGATACCCTTACAGTAAATACATTAAAGGTTAATTATTGTGACAGATTGCTGCAGAATGCCATCTACCTACCAGCAGTACTTGATTTTTTTTTCTAGTGCTTCTGTAAAAATCAATTATGAAAGAGTAAATATTTGCTGTTTTACAGTACCATTGTTGCCATATGGTAGTACAGTCATGTTTAAAAGTGAATTTTTAAAAAGATTTTCTTCCGGTAATTTTTGTTATCCAAATTAAACAAGTAAAATAGCTTCACCTTTTTAAAAAAAAAAAAAAGTTAGGTTGTTGGATTATCCCCTTCCCACCACATAACAAAAGCAGTTCTGTACTCAGTTCAAACTCAGCATGTAGCAAGGCCTCAATGAGAAATACTGACTTCACATATTCAGTTTTTAAAAACTGGATTTGAAAGTCTCATATTGCATATTCACAGTACATCACTTTTTACTTTAAAAAAAACATACTGTTCTGGAGAGATTCATACATAGAGGGCCTGATCCTACTAAATGGAACATCTGCATATGGAAATACTTCATTTCTGGATCCATGATTACTGAAATACACAACTGGGTTTATTTTAATGTAATATGAGTTTCAAGTGAATGTGGAGTTGTGCCCATATTCAAGTGTACATTGAAGCAAATATACTGAATGTGTTTATGTAAATGTGCAACTGGTTTGCCTGTTCCTTTAAAAAAAAAGATAATGATATGCAGAAACTTTTACTGAAATGTTAAAATTGAAACTGTATACCTATAAAAGCCAGGAAATTCAAAGTTATGGTTTCAACACCAACAGTAATTGCTTACATAGCATATGTATATTTAATGTTGTTACATAGAGTAATGAACACACTACATATGTGCAACAGATCAAAACTATAATTGCCTATATTTTGTTTTGTGACACTAACAACTGTAACCAACAGAGGCACTCAAACTAAATCTTTTGATTTAAAATAGAGAAGGCTGGTGATACATTTTCTACTACAGGATCCCAATAGATCCAATAGAACCAATATGTTTAGGATATGCTGCAAAACTCATCTATTTTCTCAAGCTTTTATTAATGGCAAGAAGTTGAGAACTGTGCTGTAGGGGGTTCACATTATGACCCTTATTTGGGCTAATACTATTTTAGTCTCGATTGGTTTGTGGGGGAAGGTCTTTATATATTTTTGGATTTTTATCCTTGTACTTTGGGGTTTGTTTTTAAATATTTCCAAAATCACCTAGAGCTGTTAAATATAGGTGCTGGAGTGAGACACCATTATTATTTCACTGATAAACTCAGATTGTAAGCTCTCTGCGGCAGGGACCATCTTTTTGTTCTGTTTGTGTACAATGCATACAGTTTGGTCCTAGTCCTTGACCAGGGCTTCCAGGTGCTCTGGTAAAACAAATAAATAAAAATAAGAAATAATGAATATATGCAACTGAAGAACATTCTCTTATATACAACTGGTAATGCAACAATGTTTTACTAATTAATCATCTGGGGTGATCTGTCCCATTAAGGATAGTGGTGGCTAGGGGTCAGCCCACCATCACGTGACAGGACCCTTTAAAATTTTGGCAGCCCTGAGATACAAGGACCTAGTCAAAATTGGGAGAGAGGAAACAATCTTGGGAATAAAGAATGATTGAGAGAGCTAGGGAGACTGCTATCTGAAAGAGTGAGTTATTAATCATCTGAACCACATCCTCAGCTTCAGGAAGAAGGCTGGGGGGAGAGCTCCTGTCATATGGAAGTAGCTCAGAAGGCCTGTTCATAACAGAGTTGAGCAGTTGCAACAGTGGCTGAGGAACCACCAAAAGCAAAGGTCTAAAGCAACGGACAGGTAAGAAGCAGCCTGGGAAACCAGATCTTCTGGAGAAGACAACCACAGGGTATGATTCTGAGGAATGGTCTGCAGGTGAGGCATGGTAGGAAAGCATGCCACGGAAACTGTAAGGGGTTGGGAGAGATTGCTGCCGACCATTTCATACAGGATTACTTGCCTGGAACCGAGAAGAGTAGACGCAGGCCTGGGTTCTCCTACCTCTCTCTTACACCAAAGAGGGGAAGCATGAAAGAGGCTTCAGAATGAAAGATGTCAAGAATGACTAGCCCCAGGGCCTGGCATAGAGGCCAATAGACTAGGTTTTTCCTCAGTTGTCAATAAACAATCAACACACTCATTGAAAAATAAAGCAAGGTCTTCAAAACTTACTGCTGTGAAAAAAGTCAGTTTGCTCAATTAGATCCAGAGCAAGTGAAGATGGAGACTGAGCATAAACAGTAAGGAAATCTTTAACAGATATAAAATAGTTTCTTAAAGTGTTTATTACCTATCATAACCTACATGACTATGGGTTGGACATCCTGTCATCACTCTGAATCAATTAGTCATTCCCTCTGCCATAGAGGAAAAGAATCTAGTGGATTTATCAATATTTGTGTGAATTTGAATGACAATGAGACTATCATCCATACATAGGTTTATCAGGTACCAGCCAACCAGACCCTTCTACTAATGCTAGAATGACTGTGACTACTAAAATTGCAGGATTAGGAGAGGATCAAAAAGATGAGAGATGTTGACTTTCGACTTAAATTTTAAAAATCGTGTCCTGTTGTGCTTTTTAAATACACCTCTATCCTGATATAACGCTGTCCTGGGGAGCCAAAAAAAAAAAATCTTACCGCGTTACATCAAACTTGCTTTGATCCGCTGGAGCGTGCAGCCCCGCCCCCCCCCCCCCCCAAGTACTGCTTTACCACGTTATATCCGAATTCGTGTTATATCGGGTCGCGTTATATTGGGTTAGAGGTGTATTATGAAACTGACTACTTGCACAATATTTTATGCAAAATTTAACAACTGTATGGTAAATGTTTTGTATAGAGAGAGAATGACTTCTAAAATCAGACAAGTTGCTGGTGAAGTTATTAGGTGTATACAGATTAAGAAAACAATAAGCTATGAGTCCCACAGACTGAATTTTTATATTTCCAGGCCTGTCTTATCGCCGGTATTCTTGATGAATGCTCTGTGCTGCCATGCCATCCTGAGTCATCATGATTGTGTCTGACTGCTGTATTCATGTGTTCAGCTTTACTCTGTGTTAATACTCTGTCTTTCCTAATCTCTTATACAGTATTGCACACCACTACTGTGATTAATCCTGATTGTTCCTAACTGCTGGACTATGCTGTTATTACTTGTTTGTCCAATGTCAGTTCTGTCCTCCTGGAGCTCGTATAAGTTGTTGGGTTATGGGTGGCCTACCTAGTGGGTGAAGCAGGACCTTGCCTGGTGGCTGAAGTGACAGTTCAGGTAATGGCAAGTGAAGATCCAGGGATCAGGCACTAGTTCAAGGCTGAAGCCGGATTCAGGATTAAGGAGCTAAGCCAAAGGTCAGAAGCCAAAGCCTAAGCAGGAATCATAGTCAGATGTAGCCAGGGGGTCAGAACCAGAAATCAAAAGTCTAGTCTAAGCCAAAGGGTAAACTGAAGTCATAGTCAGGGATTTAGTCAGAGTCAGAACCAGGAGTCAAACCAGAATGGAGCAGGTACAGGCTGGTGCTAGAGCTAGAGCAGTAGGGCTTGGAGCTAGGACTGGAAGTGAGAGCAGGGAAAGCACAGCTACAGACATTGTATACACTAAGCAGCTACCGTATGACTGCTGCAAGGCTCAAGTAGCAGACTGTTGGTTCCCTTGCCCAATCAACAAGCACAACCATTTGGAAGGTGCTCACTGAGAGCCTGCTGTGCCTGTGACCCTGATATCTTGATGCCGAGTACCACCTTGTTGAAGAGAATGGATGTGCATGGATGAATGTGAAACAGAATGGTCTATATTTGCATTAACTAGACTCTCTGGAGCCACATGTTCATATTCTAATAAGATAAATACACTCTTTCACAGGTAAAGAAATGGAGCACCATGGAATGTTAGGAAAGACTGTTTTCAAGGTGTCCTCCATTCTTTTCTGTAATGACACTGATGATAGCATGGCACTTTTTAAGAATAGGGATTTTCCTACATGTCCTTGCCTTAAATTTCCTAACAGTATGCTTTGTGCCCACTGACTGCTATCTACCCCAAATATTTCAGTAGGCTTGTGGGTGTATAATTTCTTCAGCCTTCTGAGATGCCTTGGAATTAAGTGTGTTAGATAAATTCAAAATATTATGATCTTGCTAAACTCACATATGTGACTCCAGTTTTCAATATCCAATTTTTTCTTGACTCGTGAGCAGATTTTATCCACCAATATTAAAGAGTGGATAGCTTATCAGATCCTGTCCTTTTGACAAGCAGGTGAAGTTTTTAAATTTTAAAAAGTTTGACAAATAATTCATAGAAATCTGATTTATGAAGACCTAAGATGAACTTTTTAATATATTGAGAGGTGACATTCTCTAAAACAGAGCTCTGTACTTCTTTATAGTTAAGAAATAACCACTAGAAGGAAGGACGGAAAAGCTGGAAAAACTGAAGGCATATTTTATTACTCCTGCCAAGACTCCCACACTATTGGCTCAGAATGTGCTCAGAGCTAGAACTTTTTGTTAAAAATTTGTCCCAAAATCTTTTTGAAGCAGAAGGCCATTAAGCTACTACCACATATAAGTGCAAATAAATTTATCGATAAACCTATCAAATATGATAGTGGTAGCATTGACTATTTCATGCTAACAGTATACAGTTTCTACATCTAAAGCAAAGCCATAAAAATGGAATAACCCTAACCAAAGCAAATAGAAGTATAGGGTTTCATTTAAACCAGTTCAATTTAATTTTTACAGCATTTGCCAAAGCGGAAACCTCATTCTGTGTCCCTTTGGCTTCACTGTTGTTGCTGCTGCTGGAGCTTTACTTCCTTTCCCTTCGCCCCCCCAACAGTTAAATTATGTTTGCTCATGAACCTATGTTTTAAGACATGTGCTTGAAGATCTCAGATTGTCCCCCCCCCGCCCTCAATGGGATCTGTAGGCCCGGCTCCGGTGCACTCTGGAGTGCCACGCTCATGCACCAGTGTATGAGGTGCTGCCGGCCTCGCACCCTCTCAGTTCCTTCTTGCCGCCAACTCCGAGGGCAGGGACGGAGAGTGGGTAATGGAATGGACACGAGCAACATATCTCAGAGAAAACAGTTATGAAAGGCAGGTAACTTTTTTCTTCAAGTGCTTGCTTATGTCAATTCCATATTAGGTGTCTCACAAGCAGCATCCCTGGAAGTGGGCTCAAAGTTCACGGACATGCGGCTTGCAACACAGCTCTGCCAAAGCTGTCATCATCTCTGGCCTATTGGGTGATGGTGTAGTTCGATGCAAACGTATGCACCAATGACCAAGTCATGGGCCTGCATAGGAATATGAGCCAGGAAGGCCGCTGAGGGTGCCTACGCTCTTGTGGAATGAGCCTTTACAATGGCCAGTGGAGGGATCCCTGCTTGCTCGTAGCAGGCTCAGATACAGTCCATGATCCAGGAGGAGATCCTCTGGGCTGACAGCAGAATGCCCTTCATCCTATCCGTTATCACAACAAAAAAACTGCATCAATTTGTGAAAGGGTCTTGTCCTGTCAATATAAATGACTAGGACCCATCTTACATCCAGAGAATGCAGACGCTGTTCCTCTTCTGACTTGTGCAGTTTCGGGCAGAAGACTGGTAGAAAGATATCCTGTCTGATGTGAAATTGCGACCCCACTTCGGACAAAAAAGCTGGGTGAAGACGCAGCCAGACCTTGTCTTTTAAGAAGGTGGTTTAAGGGGGTTCAGAGGTTAACGCCTGAAACTCAGAAACCAATCACAACTACTGGCCTTTCCTCCAAACCTCTACCCTGGAAGGGAACTCTTCCACCTAGCTTCTCTTTCCTGGGTCTTCCACTTCCAAGGGAGCTCTCTCTGCTCCTTATACCACCTAGCTCCTCCTCCTCTGGCCAGGAGACAATCAGTTAAACATTCCTAGGTGCAGAGCATAGCTCATCCCCCTTGCCTTACAGGTGATGGGAATTAAGCACCATCACAGTGCTATTCTTGAATCAAGCCAGGGATAGTGTTTTCTTGATTCAAGAAAACTTTAGAACTCCTTTCCCAAGCATAACCACAGGCAATGTTGCCAACGCTCACAAATATTTGATGTATTTCTTAAAGCCCCATGTCCTGGAGTTATGTGATATGTGAGAATCTCAGGCTTCATTTAAAAAATTTTTGGCCCTCATGGCTGTGAAGAAAAGCTTAAAGACTTGTACAGAGTGTATCTTGAAGGTTTTTTTAATAAGTAAAAGTAAAATAAAAAAGAGGTTATTTTTAAGCCCCATCATCTTTAAACCAATTTAAAGATTTCTGGGGCCTGATTCAGGATTTTTGAACACTTGGAGTTGGCAATACTGAATCAATGTCCCTCTCTTGCTGTCTTCAGAGTTAGGTGCAAGACCTTTACATACAAGCTGGTATTACAATGGCCATTTTTGCGTCCTGTTTTCACTAGCTTTTCCTCTTTGGAACTTTTAGGTTTTGTGTTCAGGAACTGCATTGTGCCTAGTTGTTTAAAGAATTGCTCCTCCAAAAGAGATGAGCATTCTGTCCCCAAACCAGCAAATCATGTAAGTCCATGCTTAACTTGAAAGTCAATTGGAGTACTTGTGCACTTAAAAGTTCAGTAAATGCTGTATGTACTTTGCTGCCTTGGGGCTAGGATGCAAAGCATCTTGTAGGCTCAGCATTTTGTAGGCTCAAACATCACAGAAAATGTGTGGGAAGAGAACTATTTATTTTACAAAATTCATTGACAATATTTCACCATCCAAAAGTTATGAAATGTGTTGTCTAGAACAGTGATTTTCAAACCTTTTTTTCCAGCAACCCAGTTGAAGAAAATTGTTGATGCCTGTGACCCAATGGAGCTGGAGATGAGGGGTTTGGGGTGTGGGAGGTTCTCAGGGCTGGGGCAGAGGGTTGGGGTGCAGGGATGAGGGCTGTGGGATGGGGCCAGGAATTAGGGGTTCAGTATGTGGGAGGGGACTCTGGGCTGGGGCAGGGGTGCGGGAGGGTTCAAGGCTCTGGGCTGGGGATGCAAGCTCTGGGGTGGGGCGGGGGAGAAGGAGTTTGGGTTGCAGGAAGGAGCCCCGAGCTGGGGCAGGGGATAGGGGCATGGGCTTACCTCAGGCAGCTCCCGGTCAGCAGTGCAATGGGAGTGCTAAGGCAGGCTTCCTGCCTGTCCTGACTCTGTGGACCATGCTGCAACCCGGAAGCGACCAGCAGCAGGTCTGGCTCATAGGCTGAGGCACGCAAGCGGCTTTGTGCGGCTCTCGCCCGCAGGCACCGTCCCCCCAGCTCCCATTGGCCGGGCCCCAGACCTGCTGCTGGAGCCAGACCTGCTGCTGGCTGCTTCTGAGGCGCAGCGCCGTGTCAGAACAGGTAGGAACTAGCCTGCCTTAGCCAGCCAGCACCCCCAATGGGACTTTTAATGGCCCAGTCGGCAGTGCTGATCAGAGCGGCTGCAACCCAGTGCCTTACATTCCGTGACCCAGTACTGAGTCGCGACCTGCAGTCTGAAAACCACTGGTCTACAACAACAGGACTTCATATTTCATATCCAAGATGCTGTGATAGGTAGACTATAACTGAATGGAGCCTCTTTCCATTTTACTCATCACTACAGAGATTATGCACTAAATAAAAAGGGAGAACTAAACATATGTGGTGACTGAACATTGATATCCCCTATTTATATGTAGGTATCTGTTGGACAAGCAGACCTGTATATGGAATATATACAAAGAGCAGCCATACACTATACAAAGACATTAATAATTTCCATTTTATCTATACATCTGAAGCCTCAACTCACCTTCTTACATCCCTTATTAACACTACAGTAGTCCAAGCAAACAGGAACATTTTTAGCAAGACAACAATCCAGTGCCTTTTCCAAACCAACACTGAAACAATCATGCAAAGAGATACTTAATCAATGGTACCCACATGTTCCACAGACCACAGACAGCACTATGCTGAGTGGTACAGCTATTCTACCGTGACAAGGCAATCTCACTGGTGTGGACACGTGCTCTGATTTTCTTATTCAAAAGACCGTACTAATGTTCACTCAATTGTTCCAACAAAACATGCATACTCAGAGTGCACCAAGGGGAAAAATGTATGAAAAAAAAATCAGATTAATTTATTGGCTATCATTTCCCTCTAAGATTGATTTTAATTTTTTTTTAAACTCAGTAAATGTATTAAACACTTGGCTAGTACACAGTTCATTTGCAGGTATATGAAAACATCTATTAAGGACACTATAATAAAAAAACATGAGCAATATTACAGAACAACTTTTTACTACATTTTTATAAAAAAAGATACTAGGAATGCTTGATGAATATTATGTGCAATAGGTCAATTATAGAATAGGATAAGTAAAGGAAATTCCAGAAACCATCATGTGGAAGGTGACAGGTTGGGAAACAGTGAAATTTGCAGATTTACATCACTGCTGTGTCTGGTCTTCAGTCCTAGGGCAAAAAAGGTACTCACTTTGCAATAATTCTTCTGGCAATTTTACTGAACATTTTCTTCTTTTGTCTGTTTTTAAACTACTTCTGTATGACAATTTTATGTACTGCTGATACTTTTCTTGAATTTGTAGATGTGTGACCATAAATTAAAATTAAATCTGCACAACCAAAATGTTCAACATCTTGCACTATATGCACTGATAGTGGCAGTGGTGGAAAGGTCAGGGAAAACAGTGTGCATGTAAAAGCAGATGGACTCTAATAACTGAAGGTAGAAATGCCTACAAGAAACTTAAAATACATCCATTCCTTAATTGAGCAATTGACAATGTGATCTAATCTCAGCTAATGTCTGTTAAGTGAAAAGATACATAACTTGACATTCACTCACTAGATTTGTGTAAATATGTGGTTCAGACTCATTCCCTCATTGGAATGTGGCCCATCTACCAAGTCATACACAAGTACAGACATCTGCATACTTTCACTATTTATGACGGGGGGCATCACATTAGCGAACCTTACCACAGAGCAACACTGTATGGTACAGTGAGGTAATTTTACATATTTTAAATTGGAAAAGTACTAACATCCAGCAGGTGAGAAGTTTTAGTAGAGAAGACTGATCTCTGATTTCTAAATAGGTAAAAATCACTCTATCCTTAACTACAAGGAATCTCAGATATTTTTATGAAGTCAAATGGATACAATCTTCAGAAGAAAAAACATTTTTATTTTAAGGCATATATTGGTTTGTGAAATAAAATACTGTTTTAAGGTGTGGGGAAATGAGATTTCTCGGAATTATAGCACTTTTTAAAATCTCTTCACAATAAAATACCAAATTGGGGGCCAAGTGTACCCTCCTATAAAAAGACACCTGCAGGAGAGGTAGAGGAACTCCACGAGATCATTGCTGTGGAGTTTTCCTTCAATATTCCCCTTGAGAGGGGGGCTTTGGGTACCAAGCGGAGGCAGGAATTCTGCTGCCAATAGCAGAGTCCTTCCATAGCTGCACAGTATGAAGTTTCCAGAAGATGTTAAATGCTGCTTCAAGCAAAACTCCTGGTAGGGTTACCAAAGCCAGATGGGTCGAAGGGTAGAAGCCAGACTAAAGGCAGTCCACCAATCTTTCTGGTAGGGGGTTGAGAGTCAGGCTAACAACCTGACCACACAAAAATACTTTCTGTTATTATGGAATCAGCCCAGAGACAAGATGAGTCTGTCACAAACTTGCTAATACAAATCAACTATGGAGAACCACAGTCTGCTGGATATAAGCCAAGATAGTACTGGCCAACCAGCCAATACTATGATGATGGAGAATCAAAGCTGCAAGGAATTTCTGAAAGTGAAACAAGGTATCTTCACAGCTAAGGTTAACACAAGAATTGGATATTGGAATATTAGATCACTTTGGAGCACAGGTAGGACTTAAGTTACAGAGAAATGAAAATATTTGCTTGAGTATACTTGGACTGAATGAGATGAGGTGGACTGGACAAGGCAAATCATCATTGAAAGGCATGAATGTTTTATATTCTGGAAGACAGGATGACAAAAAACACTGGGAAGGCTTAGATATATTATTCAGCAAGGAAGCTAAAACACTGAAGGAATGGGAACCTGTAAACTCAAGAATACTGACTGCTTGCTTTGTGATGAACTATGCAGAAAAGTCACAGCTGTTCAGTGTTATATGCTAACAAGTGACAATGATGAACAGGTCAAAAACAGTTTCCATGAAAAACTGCAGCATGTCCTTAGTCAGACCAATAAAGATGACATTGTTTTTAAATATCCCGATGAGGATAACACAGGCTGGTGATGATAATACTGAATATGAACACATTATGGGCAGACATGGCATGCCAGGGCAGATAGACAATGGAGAACATTTAGTTAAATTCTATGGTCCATGCAATCTTTGCATTGTGGGTACATTATTTCCATGCAAGGAAAAGCAAATTGATATGGAAATCTAATGATGGCTTCTCCCAGAAACAGCTTGAGTGTGTTACCATTAGAAGAAGCTGGAGAACACTACTGTAGGACACTAAAGTGTATAGAGTGCTAATGTTGGAAGTAACCACCATCTTCTTATTAGGATAATAACAATAAAACTAAATAAAGGAAACTTTATTTAGTTTTATTGTTATTATCCTAATAAGGCCATGCAAGGCAAATGGCATCTATGATATTAGAAAGTTAGTATATCCAGAAATGAAGGCACATTTAAAACCGCAACTTAGAAATCGATTTGAAAAGTTAAAAACACTGATGGATGATGTAACCAAACAATGGCAGTTTCTCAAAGAAGCAAGTGTGGATGCAAAGACCTAAGAAAAAATAATGGCTCCAACCAAATATACGGAGGCTTGATGAAGACCAGTATTAAAGAAGGAAACGGCAGTAAAAGAGCTATTTCGCAACAAAAATATGCAGACAAAAGACAAGAAAGTTAAAAGATCAGCAAAAAAAAAAAGAGATGAGAGAATGTATGGAAAATAAAGCAAGAGAAGCTGAGGTGGCATACGAGAGAGGGGATTCTAAAAAGGTTTTACTAGTATCTGTAAAACTGACTTAATTCTCAAACCATTGTGGCCTTGTGAAGACTTGAGATGGTATAATTTTAACCACAAAGGAAAGGTAGAGAACCCATTAGACGGAACATTTCCAGCTGCCCTTAATCAGCCAGAACACTAACACAGAGAAATGTGAAGAAATAGCAGACAACTTATATCACTAAAAGTAATTGCCTTTGAGGAAGTAACTAAAGTCATAAACCAATTGAAGAGAGAGGTAAAACACCAGACTATGATAAGATAGATTCCAAAACATTAAAAGATAGAGAGGAAGTGATGATTAACTGCACCTGCAGATTGTATAGAATGGTTTAGGAATCCTAGACCTGTCCTAAAGATAAGCCAAAAGGTGTATCTGCAAAATTCCCAAGGTGGGGGGGGGGGCAAGCCAGCTTATTTGTGATAACTGGAGAGATAACATTATCTGTACCTGGTGAAGCGTTTTGCATTATCATTTTGAATATGGTGAAAACTGCTGTTGATTAAATACTCCGGGAAGATCAGACTGGATGTCAATCCAGTAGGTCGTATCCAGACCAGATTTTCACAACAAGACTTGAGAAAAACCTAGAATACCAGCAGAAGATGGTTTTTAACTTCCTTGATTTTTATGGAAGTGTTTAATATAGTGTCTACAGAAGCCTGCTGGAAGATCCTGAGGCACTCTGGAATTCCAGCAAAGATGTGAATATGATAAAAGCCTTGTATGGCTAGTCTGCAGGCTGCATTTGGACAGAAAGCGTAGACATGGAATGCTTAAAAATTGCTATTGCATAATTATCCCCACTTCTCTTCTGCACTGTCACAGACTGTGATGAGTAGAGTGACAGCTGCTGCCAACGACAATGGTATTGTTTCGGCAAGAAAAACTGTCAGACTTAGGTTTTGCAGATGATATTGTCATACTAGACACCAACTTGGACAAAATGAAAAAAGACTCTTTATGAGCATAAAAGCAGAAACAACTACAGTGGGATTGTGTGTCAGTACACAGAAGACCAAGACTATGGAGGCAGGAGAGAATGCTGTCAATACAGGCACATATGTGATTGATGAAGAAGAATGTGGAAGAGTTGATGACTTCCTCCACTTTGTATGTACAATATCTGTTCATGGCCAACTCACTAAAATAGCAAAGGCAAGAATCAGTGAAGCCAAAGGATCATTTTCTCATTTGTCAAACATCTGGAAGAAGATACATATATACAGTAAAATGACATTGTTCTCCCAGGACTTCTGTATGCCTCAGAAACATGGCAGATAGTGGATGTACACAGGAGAAAGCTCAATGAATTCCACCAGCATTGAAAAGAATCTTGGGAATTTACCAAGGAGATTATGTAACCAATGTGGAAGTATTGTGCTGCATGGGTCAGCAGACTGCGGACTCAAATTATACAGACACAGTTCTGGCGATCTAGTCAGGTAATTAGGATACCCTATGACAGAAGCACAAGGTATGTCTTAGATAGGATTCCACCTGGAGGGAAAAGGCGGCATGAAGGACAAAGAATGATCTATTATATGATGATTGAAAAGGATTCTACCACCATGAATACAACTTAAGATGGAGTCAAACATCTTGATCCAGACAGGCAGCAGTGCAAAAAATGGTTCACTTCATGTGCCACCAGGCACAGGAGACTATATCTAAGTTAGCAGTTTTGCCAAAACTAACTAAGTACTGTGGGAGGAGCAACACCATATAACTCTAGTAGAGAAGCTTCTGCAAGGTTCCAAGGTCTGGGGAATACTATGTCACAGAAATTGTGCTTCCATGGTTCCATATTCACTACTCCAGTTTTGTTGTATTCTATCCTAGTTAGATTGGACTTTGGGTCAAATTCACACCTTGTGCAGGCAGATTTTACTCCAAGTCAGTGGAGCTGTATTCACTAATATCAGGAATTAATTTTGACATTTTTAATCTCAAATTTATCCTTCCAAAAATAAAGAAATAAACCCAAAACAAATATATTTTTCTAAAACAATCAGAAACATTAGCAAGAGAGCTCTGAGATACGAGAAGCTGTTTTGTTTTAATTGTTCCAATTTCACTGACCAAAGCATTCAGGTACTGCATAAATAATTATGCTTTGAGAAATACCATTTTCTTTCTCTCTCTCTCATAACTTGAGCCAAACATAAAAAGAAGCAGTAGCTTATGTAGAAAGTTCTACTTATACATTTTCTTGATTTCTTTATCTTATTTGCTTTTTAGAGTCTTCATGAACATAGGAATAGGAGAATTCATTAAAGAAGATACAAGCATAACAGGAATATTGCTCAACTCAACTGTAACAAATCAGTAACTTTGGAGATCCAACAAAAAGTCAGGCAGAGACAAACAAGGTAAAAAACTCTAGGTATTTCATTTTATTTTTGGCTTTCCTTTAAAAACCTTCTTCAGGAAATTGAGGAAAATTTCTCTACACAGTAGTGAATTGGAACAGCTTGCTCCACACCCCCAATTCAGCAAAGCACTTAAATCCTATGGAGTACTCACATGCGTAAGTACTTAAATCAGGGACCAAAAGAAAGTGCTCACCCTCTCCCATATGATATGTGAAACAAAATTAGAAGTCCCTATAGATGTATTTCAAGTTTATTTTTTCTTCAACACTTTAAATAATTTAGAAAAAAAGTAAAATGAAAATATATAGGAAGTGTAAATTATACCAGGAAAATACAACTGAATAATGAATGAGAATAAATAATATTTAAATGTAATATGGACTACTACAGGAGAATTACTCACACACACTGAAGAAGATTTTCAAAGTCACAAATGCCAGGTAGTTGCCTTTGAAAACTTCTTCCACTTTTTCTGGAAATGAATAGAGGGTTTTTTTTTTAAAGATGAAATTAAAACTCTTTCTTTAAACAGGCAGTCACATGGCCTTTTTGTCAGTCTTGTGATCTGACAATAGCAACAATATCCTTTGGAGTAGCAATGATTCCACCACTACTCCATATGTGACTAGTTGCTGCATTCCAAGAACTAGATACACTTGCTGTTCTTCGGACATATTGTTTACTAAGATTCTGCCCGAATCACAGGTATCCAAAGTGAATGTTAAAATGACAGCTGACTAGTCAAACTGTAAAATCAAGAACCACCTCAAAAATGGAGAATGGATTTGATATCAGTATTTATACTCTTGAGATGATTGTCCAATCACAAAATACTACATCACTTACACATATTAGTGTTATGAAAATAACAGATGTCAACACGACTAAAGAGTAATGCTATGATTAATAAAATCAGAGTTCATTTTATATAAACTTATTACAACTGACTTTTAAATTATTTTAAATGTCATGGCAGCATATGGTTGGCAAAAGTGAAGTCAAATACCCAACAACACTGACATTAGATGCTGGCTGAA
Source organism: Mauremys reevesii (assembly GCF_016161935.1). Classification (NCBI taxonomy): domain Eukaryota; kingdom Metazoa; phylum Chordata; order Testudines; family Geoemydidae; genus Mauremys; species Mauremys reevesii. The sequence goes on along the minus strand of NC_052629.1, from coordinate 31,616,930 downwards.
CCTGATGCCAAAGAAAAGAACTTTAATCTTCCATTCTAAAATGGCATTTTGTTAGCAATATTGTGAAAAAAGCTTTTTATAAATTCCATTGCCAAGTGTAGTTTCTGCTTCCAGTTCTATAGTGATGGAACTGCAGAACTCTGAACAGCATGATGTAAAAGTGCTTCACAATTAATATTATTTGTTTTGGAAGTGCCATATCATTTCTACAACTTTTTGAGAGTTCATAATAAATTGTGGATGAAGGCTTAGAATGATATTTAGTCAACAGAATATAAGTTAAGACACCATATATATCAATACACAGTATGCAACTATCATAATATACATTATAAAGATATAGTTATTTATATGTGCAGAAGTAATGTTCAAACATGAAATTCAGATGAAATATCTAGGTATTTTTTTTAAATACTTATTACTGCAACCTATATTTTTTCACTACAATCGTTCTATATCAATCCATATCATGGAACATTATAGTATTAGTGTGAAAATTTTAAAAAAATAAAATAAAAAAAATAAAAATAAATCTAATTTAGAAACATTAAGAATGTCTCTGTTTCATTTTTAGAAAGTCCATAAAAATGGATGATTTATTTTTATTCCACCTCTGATTAGAAACTCTTGTGCCAATTTTTAGACAAAATGAGTTTAAGGATGAGACAAACCCTTCTAAAAAGGAGTGTTCAACATAGAAAATGGAAGACTTAATTAACATATTGCTATGCTAGTTGGTATCAACAGACATAATCATAAAATGCATCTTAAATGTTATTCATAATAAAAGCTTGTTTTTGCATAGTGGTTGTGGCTATATTATGTCATATCTACAAGGTTGTGTTAGTTAAATCATGTAGTTTGACACCCTCTTCAAGAGCTTAACCAATAAACTATGTAATAATTTTGTTAAATCAAAACATCAGTTCAGTACATGTTTACATGAAAAAAAATATTAAAAGCTTACCTCACACCCTATGGATTTCACAAGATCAGAATTTAATTCCTGACTTAAGGCTTGAATAGTTACATGTTTTGCGATAATCCTACAATGCTTTAAGTCACTCTTGTTTCTCCTCTGCTCCACATAATCCCAAGCAACATCTCCAATATGCCCTGAAGGTAAAGTCCTAACAATTGCCCTGGTTCCAGTATAAACTGATTTTTTAACCTCCTTATCATTTTTACAAAAACGTCTGATTAGTAAAGTGGAACGTTCCTTTTTGTTTCTATAAAATTCCTCCATCCCTTCTTCACAGTTATCACTGCAATCTTCAAAATGACTCAGAAAAGGCTTCGAGGGCATTTTTCCAGTAAAATTACCACCATAGAAGCTGTGACTTGGGCATGCCACTCTAACCTTTCGTGCTGCTCTTTCCACACATAAAAACTTGTCCCTTAAAGTGTCACAGTTATCACACAACTGTTGTCCATTTTTATTGTCACAATTATTTGTCAATTCCATTAATTTACAAGTGCAGGCTGTTGAATCGCTGGTGCGATCATTACCAACATTTACATGCTGTAAACAATCACCCAAAATGAAGCTGTTGTGTAGTGTGCACAAAGCTTTTGATATATTTCTTTCACTAGCATAGCGAAAGTGAAACACTGCTACATTATCAACATCATCGGTGCCACTTTTATTTACCACTGACTGGTTTCTTAATGACTTCATCTCTACTGAAGGTCTATCCATCTTCAACTGAATTTCAGCAAACATGGTCCTTTCCTGTGAAGTAGAAATTCCAGTTTCCAAGCATGTGTGTTCTTCTGCTAAAAAATCACATGATTTATGTAACTGGTTATGCGGAACACTGCTCTTGCATTTTTTCTTTATAATGTTGCAATTCATGTTAAGAAACTCCACTGAACCAGGGATGCATGTGTTTTTCTCCCAGAAGTTTTCATTACTCCTGTTATCAGTCATTTCTTCTCCATTTGCCAAAGAGAAAATTTTGGGCAGCGAGCCCTGAAGATGTTCTTCTTTAAGTCTGTGTAAGTACGAGAAAGTACGTGTAGTCTGCCTTCCTTGATTAGCAATATGTCTTTTTATAACATTGGTGTCCAAAGCATTTTCACTATTTTCATCTCCAGCTGACTGAGCAGGTATCACTTTACCCTGTGTCACAGACACAAGTACAGAAGCTGCCATTTCCTCAGAGGTCATTTTGACAAAGTTTTTAGATAATATTCTATTTTTCCTCACTGATAATCATACCATGATTTCAGTGTACGAAAATTCAGTGTTAAATTATCAGTGTAGACACACTGTGTAAAAACACATTGAATCCTTTATTACTTTTAAAAGCATATGCATTACGAACTACAAAGCTTTACCAGCTGTGGATTACTGATGTGAACTACAGATTTTCTTAAAGCAGTTTTTAAATGTGATATTGCCAGTTGACAATTTTCTTTCCACTGTCAGCATTTCTGTCATATGCAGGGTACTGTTTGTTGCTACAGTTTGTAGAAAAAGAGCATATTTGAACATATAATCCATCACAAAGATGTATCTCACCATATAACATCCAATGTTCATTAGTTTCCTGCAAGAAAAAGACAATGTGTTAAATTCCATGGTATGAAATGCATAGTCATAACAACAACCAGAAATAGTATGTAAAAGCTGTTCATAGAATGTTAAGAGGACACAGTCAACTTGAGATCTAATGAACTGAAAAAAAATAAGTTGAAAATAGTTTCAGGAAGTATCTGTCTTAGGGAACATCTACACAACGAGCAGCAGCAATTCTCAGAGCCAGGTCAACTAACTTGGGCTTGCAGGGCTCACGTTGCAGGGCTAAACACAATAGTGTGGATGTCTGGGCTTGGGTTTCAGAACCAGGGCTCCAGCCCTGTAGTACGAGCCCTGCAAGCCCAAATCAGTTGATCGGGCTTGAAGACTCACTGCCACAGGCCTTTTTGCTGTATAGACATTCCCTTAAACTCCCTCCATCAATATTTACGGTTTTACAACCACATTTTCTTATTTTAAAAAATGTTCTCCATACTATTGTATGAAAAAAAAAAACCCGAACAGGAAAATTTGACTGTATGGGGTGAAACTGTGAAATTGAACATGCATAATATAAACAGAGTGAAAAATACTTGGTTTTATGAGATATCTTTCAGAATTATTTTAGGGGTTACTTATCACTAAAGTTGGTAAAATATTTTCAGAAAAGTTCAATTATTGATGTCCTTTGAAAAATAATTGATTCTTTTCATCAAAATTAAAGAGATAGACACACAGTAGGGGGGAAGTTACAACACACATGGAATAGTCATGCCTTAACAAGGTTTTTTTTTTTTTTAAGATTACATGACTATCCTTAATTGCCCTTAAACCTTGCCACTATGAGGTAACTCATTTCTTCTAGTCAAGTGTCTTGTGTCAAGGCTGCTACCACCGGTACAGCAGAGGAGATGTGAGAGAAAAGTAAAAAGACAGTTGTGCAGGGACTTGAGGGCAAGGACAGAGGATTGAACTTGGTATGAAGGAGGAAAAGCCAGAGAAGAGAGCTAACGGAACATGACATGGTCAGTATGACATTATGCTTCATAGTCGTTATGTAAATATGCTTATAGTATGGACATGACATAACTGAGATGTACTTTATGCAAGATGACTCGTGTAAGGTATCATTAAAGGTTATGATATACTGAATGTGTTTATCCAACTTGTATGCATGTATTATTTTTGTATCTGAAGCTGGGAATATTGACCAGGTCTCTGTGTTTCAAATGTGCTACATTAGATGAGGCCAAACAATGTTAGTGGCTTATTGAAGAAATGAACACAAGCATAAAGATTACCCCAGGAACAGTGTGCAATAGAAACCTCTCAGAGATAGCTCTACACAATGGGAACTGTTTGACCCAGGTCAAAGCAAAAAAAGCTTTCCATTAAGTTTGTAGAAGAACAGTAAGTGGGGGTTGGGGGGGAGATATAAAAGAGGGACAATGACAACATGTGGGGGTCCTCACTCTCCCTACAACAACACACCTGAGGAACAAAGACTGAACTGTCAGAAGTGATAGTCCCAGGCTAAGATCTGTAGCCTGTGTATGAAAACCTGGAAAAACCAAGGCAATCTTAAGAATCTGCCAACCTGTTTATCATTCAGGGTGAAATTTTTCTAATTTATATCCTACCTACCTAGTGTGTCAAGCTTAGTTTGCATGTTTTGTTTCATTTGCTTAGTAAACTGCTTTGTTCTGTTCGCTATCTCTTGAACCACTTAAAAACTGCCTTTTATAGTTCATAAAATTTGTTTTGTTTATTATTAAACCCAGTTTATGCAATTTCTAATGGGGGGGGAGAAGTCGTGCATCTCTCTCTTCATGTTGAGGAAGAGGGAACATTTTATGAGCTTGCACTGTACAGATATTTCTATACAGTGCAAGACAGTATTATTTTGGGTTTGTCTCCCAAAAGGGGTGGGCACGTGAGTGCTGGGGTAGCCCTCTCACACAGAGCTGACTTCAGTCTGTGTCTGCAGCGGGGTGGGGCCCTATCTCTGTGTGTGCACACTACAAGAGGCCAGAGAGCCTAATTCAGGAAAGCAGGGAGGGGGAACCCAGGTTGGTTGAGCAGGAGAGGCTCAGTTAAACCCCAGTACATCAGGTGTCATCCTAGACAGGAGGGGGAGTCCAACCTGTCACAGTCAGAACAAGCATTTTAGTACAGTAACTCCTCACTTAAAGTCATCCCGCATAACGTTGTTTCGTTGCTGATCAATTAGGGAACATACTCATTTAAAGTTGTGCAATGCTCCACTCTTACGTTGTTTGGGTGCCTGCTTTCTCCACAGCTGGCAGTCTCCCTATGCCCTCTCCCTCCCCAGCGCTTGCCACCCACCAGCAGACCCCGCGGATCAGCGTCTTCCCCCTCCCTCCTCCTCCCTCCTGGCCGCGGCAATTAGCTGGCTTGTGGCATTTTGGAGGCAGGAGGGAGGAGCGAGGACTTGGCACGCAGGCTCCCCCTTCCTCCCCTGTCTCCTGAATGCCACAAGCCAGCTGATTGCCCCAGGCAGGAGGGAGGGGGGAGTAGCGAGCACTCGGCGTGCAGGTTCCTTCTCCCTCCCCTGCCTCCCGAACGTGGCAATCAGCTGGCTTGTGGCCTTTAGAAGGGAGGGGCAGGAGGGGAGAGGGGCCAGGATGCAGCGTGCGAAGTAAGGGGAGGAGGTGATGGGGGGAGAAGAGGCAGGTCAAGGGTGGGGGCTTGGGGGCAGGGTGGAGTGGGCAGTCTGAGGCTTGAGCCCCCTGTCCCTGGTGTTTGCAGAGTAGGGGAAGCTGCTCTGGAACCTTAACCCCCACCCCCTCATTTACATTAATTCTTATGGGGAAATTGGAGTCAGTTAATATCGTTCCACTTAAAGTCACATTTTTCAGGAACATAACTACAACGTTAAGTGAGGAGTTACTGTATGTACATTTTGTACAGATTGGAAGGGTTAATGTGAGTATCAAGGAGGCCAAAGAGGAGGTATCAAAAGGGGAAATTATGAGAGCCTGGATGACAGTTTTTGCAATAGGGGCTGAAAGAAAATGTGTGAGGTGGGAAGTTCCCTGAGTTGAGGAAGGGGATCCCAGGGTCACCAGCCACTTGCCTCTGCCCAAGTCCCAACCCTTTCCCCTGGAAGGAGGGAAAGAGTTAAACACCTGGAACAAGTTCTATATTAAGCAATAAAATACTTATTGTGGTGAGGCAACACCAGGAGTAAACCCAGGTAAGGATCTCTAGCACAAGTTGCACAGTTTCTACTTGGTGCAACATATATCATACAACCCTCCCATGCTTAGCTAGACAAGCATATGCTCTCTGTTCTGAATCAACTCAAACCTCCTTGCTTCCACAAAACATCTCTAAAATATGTCCTTTCCTATCCAGCCACATAGCGAAAACTCATCTCACATATCTACTATTGTAATATCCTTCTCTCAGGGCTTGACAAATGCAAACTTGTATACTCATATCAATGCAGAATGTGGCTGCAAAGATCAATTTCCTAGCCAGTCTCTGACCACATCTCCACTCTCTTTGCATCCCCCTTTTCTATCACATCAAACATAAGCTATTGGTCTTCACTTTAAACCCCTCCCAAGTTATTGCCATCTTATCTATCATCTCTCATTCACCACTGCGATGTCAACTCTCACCTGTGATCACCCCATGAAGTCAGACTCTATCCCCATTTATTACATTTTCAAACAAGCTCCTTACTTCTCTCTCTCTCATGCTGGACCTCATGTTTAGAAGGAGCTCCACATAAACATCCACAAAACCAACACCTTTAAAACCAGGAGTTGGACTCCTAGGTATTATAGTGTAATACAAATAATTAACAACAAGCTTGAGCGCCAGGGAGGTTGTTGGTCTTTGTCAAAATGACAAAAAATTGGGAGGGTTTGTGAGGAAAACTAAGGAGTTAACTTTTGACAATGCTGAATTTGAATGGCAATCCAGCAGGAGATGTCAGAATGACAGGCTGAGATGTGGAAATGAATGGATGAAAAAAAAAAACCTCAGGAGCAAACAAATTAAAGAGTCATCAGCATAGAGATATTAACTAAAGCCATGTGGAGCAGATAAGATCAGCTAAAGCAGGGGTGCTCAACCTATGACCCACCAGAGCATTTCCCAACCTATGACCCAGCAGAGCATTTCCTAAGGCCGGCAGCCTGCTTCAATGCAATATACTAACAGCTGATTCATTAGTTTTTTCGTCGTGTTTACATGATTTTAGTTTACACAAGTGTGTAAAAAGACAATACTGTACCTAGACACAACCTAAAAATGTACCAAACAAGCAGAACTTAAAATATAAATCAATACAGGTGACTTTAAATCTCTTTGGCCCACACAAGGTTGTGCTTAGGTTTATGAATCCCTCCTGTGTAATAAGGCTGGGCACCACTGATCTAAGGAAATGACAAAGAAAATAAAAGGGCCAAAGGATAGATTCCTGTGGAATCACTATGGCAAGCGGAACAGAGGATGACCGGACAAAAAAAGAGACGTTTAAGGAACGGCCAGAGAGATAGAAGCAGAACCGAGAGAGGCCAGTCCAAAGAGGATAAAGCATTAAAAAAAAAAAAAAAAGGAAAAAAAAGCATTCTAAAATAAACAGCTGTTTCTTGTCACCTAACTCTATTAAAACTAATCATTTTTTTAAAATTACCACCTGCGGTTACAGCATTTTAGTAAAATCAAGCTTTCATTTAATTCTGAAAATCTGCTTACCATGAGAGAATCTTCCCCAAATGAAATATTTTAAATAAAACTAGTTACTTCTGCTTAGATCACATCCCTCAATTTTAGCCAGTTGGGGAATGAATGGATCAGAAAAAGCACACGTCAATGCCCAAAACTCTGTCCAGGGGTTGGGGGTTCCTCAGCAATAATGTTACATGCCACACCTCTGCCCTCAAGGTGGATTGATTTAAACCACACTATTTTAATTATGATTTAATTCAGCAAGGGGGAAACTGATATAAATCAGTTTCAATCTTGTTTTACCTTGGTATTTACTTATTTACCAAAAGGAAGGTTGAACCTCAATGGTTGGTAAAACATGTTGATTTGCAACTAAATATAAGCCTTTACACTAAATTTGGCACTTTTTTTTGCTAACTAGGAGAATACACTATAGCTATACACATCTATTTCAGCTATTATATAGCTTATGTTATATTTATTCAGATTCTTAATGTTTATATTTTTAATCTTAGAAAATAGTGAATTGTGCACAAATAACATCTTTTTTTTAAAATTAAACAACCTTAAATGTGCTAGATACATAATAAAAAATCCAAAAGGTTTATCAAAATGTTTTGCTTTTAAAACTAACTGATTTACTAAACAAAGGAAGACTTGTAGTTAGTGAATCAAACTGATTGTTTCTGGTCACCATGTCCTTCCAGATTTTAGAATTATGTGGTCTCATTCTCTCATACCTAGTTTTTATTCATAGATTAGAAGAGGACAACAAGCTTTCCTTTTTCAACTCCTAATCTTTTTCTTAACTCTGAATGAACTAGTCATTCAATGGAGCTAATTGACTAAGCTGAAATTTAAAAAAATATTCTCCTCTCCACATGCAACAGAGGTTACTGTTATCAAAAGGTGCTTTAAACAACTCTAGTGCAAGGTGCCTATCTGGTGACTTCTACCAGTTCAGTGACTTAAGTTCTTGAAAACCTGGCAACAAACATGTATTTTTAATTAACTTAAATATTAATAAGTGGTGCATTTAGGCCTGAACATAGGTAGTTATATTTTCAAATTTAATTTTAAACAGGTTTATTTTAAAAAAAACTGTATTCCATTTAATTTAAAAAATTCCAATTTAAAAACAGAAAAATCTGTTTTTTTTTTAAAATCACTGATTTTTATCTACCCTGACCCATCACCCTAAACAGACATGAAAACTTTTCTTTGCAACTTTTCCCACATCACACTCTGGGAAAATGCCCACAGAAGTTTCCACTGAACCTTTCTGCATTAATCTCTATGGATTACTACCCTGTGCCTTCAAATCCAACCCTCCCACTGCTGTGGCTTCTGGTCAGGCACAGGCAAGGAGCCACTGGCATGGGGATCTGCAGTCCCAACTTCATGAGCTGCCAAACCCTCGTTTTAAGGGATGATGCAGCTGAAACCCCTCAGATTCAAGTCAATAGACTTTTCTACTTACATTTTGGCCTCCTGTGGCTTTTAATGTGGAGGACACGATTGGTTTATTATTTTAAACACCCTGTGTTTAAAATCAATTTTAAAGTATAGGGGTAAAAAACATCTTTTTAGTTTTGCTTTCTCTAGATACCTTGTTTATATTCTTCCAACTTCTGTGCCGTACTGCACTAGATCTCTTCTAATATAAGAATGAGGTTGTAGAGATCAAAATATATACATAAATTCTGTACTATTTTTGGAGGATTTCTTTCATCTATCAATAAACCTCAGACTACCAATTCACCTTTCCTGTCTGCACAAGAAAATTCCAGCCAACCTAAAAAAAGTAAATTTACTATATCATATTCATAAATATATTTCCTGTAATGCTGCTAAACCAGAAATAAAGAGAAAATGCTATGAATGGTCACTGAGAATAATGTATTTATTGCTTCAGTAACTGATTCTTTCAAAGCAACTAATTTATTTAAGGCAGAAAAAGCTTACAACATTGGTATGCAACTTAATTTTACAGCATTCACTCAAGACCAGAAAACTGATTCAGTAAATGGTAATTTACACCATTCAACATGTAAAAACATTGATGTTAACATAGTACCTGTGCACCAGCGTAAGAAGCTACTAAAATAAAATAATATTTTGAAACATTCTGGAAGCCTATGGGCATTTTCAATGGTAAACTTTTCTGTGGCTAGGGTTATATATTGTAGTTAATCCATGCTCACTTAGTTGGGCATTCTGTCCCCCTCTGGTAGTTGCTAGGCCTAGAGATTGACAAGTCTGCTACAACCCTAGCTAAAAGCTGGGATTTTTTATCTCAAGCATTGGAGACTCATGCATTAAGATCCATAGGCCCCAGGTTTGATCCCTGCTGCTGACGACGCACCCAGGAACATGGGCATTACATGTAGCTTTTGAAGCCACAGGCACATGGGAGAGTGCTTCACAGACTGCAGCTGTCCAAGGGCATATGTCTGAGGAACACAGAGGTGGGTAGAATGTCTCCAGGGATACTAGGAGAGCACAATGAGGCAGCAACTGCCTTTTTTAAAGTATAGCTTGCATTCCTCCACCTATGGAAAACTAGCACCAGGATGCTAGTTATCACCTCTGCAGAGATATGCAAATAAGGATGGCATGGGAAGTCCCCCTTTCTGCATACTTGCACATGAGCAGTCAAAATCTGGGGAGTATAGAAAACTTAAAAAAAAAAAATATATATTATACATATATATATATATATATATATATATATATATATATATATATATATATATATATATATATACATACACACACATACATACACACACACACACACACACACACACACACCCAAATATGCAAACAATGTTTAAATTATCCCAATTAATATTATTTTGCCAAAAAGCACTCAAAACATTATGATGTATAAATAATTGTGAATATAAAAGCACATGGGACAACCTACAAAAGCCTGCACCTTGGTTATAGCCTCACACGGAGATTTTCTAAAGCCACTAAATAGCTAAAGAAATCCACTAATAACTACACTGGTACCTTTCTGACATCATTTAAGCCTCAAATGAAATATATTCCCTCTATCAGTACAGAAAAGTAAAAATGTGGAAAACTAGATCCAAAAGGTGAATCACCCTGGATTCAAAGGTCAGCCAACAAAACAAGTGAATAATTAAAAGATAACATGGCAACATTTCAGCACTCACATCCACAAAATGTTTTAGGTTGTAAACCATAAGACTCTGAAACCAATTTAATAAAGGACATTTTTCATCTATATTCACTTAGCTTAATAACTGGTACAGTGTTTTAAGATTTAAAGTGCCAGCTAGTACTGACTATTATTTAGTAACTTCATATTTAAATAAATAAATAAATAAAAAACCTAGAAATAGGTTATAAAAAGAAGCTAGGTAAAAATGCGTTTACACCCCTACCAACCTAAGCTCTGGTCTAAACTACGGGGTTAGGTCGAATTTAGCTGCGTTACGTTGATTTTAAAATGAATGCGTCTACACAATCAACCGCATTCCATCGACCTAAAGGGCTCTTAAAATCGACTTCTGTACTCCTCCTCGGCAAAAGGAGAAGCACTAAAAATCGACCTTGCTGGGTCAAATTTGGGGTAGTACAGACGCAATTCAATGGTATTGGCTTCTGGGAGCTATTCCAGAGTGCTCCAATGTGACCGCTCTGGACAGCACTTTGAACTCCGATGCACTAGCCAGGTACACAGGAAAAGCCCCGGGAAATTTTGAATTTCATTTCCTGTTTGGTCAGTGTGGCGAGCTCAGCAGCACAGGTGACCATGCAGTCCCCCCAGAATCGCAAATGAGCTCCAGCATGGACCAAAAGGGAGACACTGGATCTGATTGCTGTATGGGGAGAAGAATCTGTGCAGGCCGAACTCCGATCAAAAAGAAGAAATGCTAATATATATGCCAAGATTACACAGGGCATAGTGAAGAGAAGCTACAACAGGGACACACAACAGTGCCACATGAAAGTTAAGGAGCTCAGGCAAGCCTACCAAAAGACAAAGGAGGCAAATGGTTGCTCCGGGTCAGAGCCCCATACATGCCGCTTCTATGATGAGCTGCATGACATTGTACGGGGGGACCCTACCATTACCCCACCCTTGTCTGTGGACACCTCACACAAAAGGAAGGAGGATTTTGCAGATGAGGAAGAGGAGGAGGAGAACGCGATGCAAGCATCATGCACCTTTCCCAGCCATCCCACATTGATGTCGGTGAAACGTCCCTTGTGATCCACCAGTGCCTGCAGCACCACTGAAAAGTACCCCTTGCGCTTTACGTATTGGTTGGCAAGGCGGTCCGGTAGAGGAGGGCGGTCAGGGGATGGAGAACAGGGACGGTTGGAATGGGAGTCCCGGGGAGCCTGTCAGGGAGTGGGGATGTGGATAGGTGTCAGGAGGGCAGTCAGGGGACAGGGAGTAAGGGGTGGGGTTGGATAAGGGAGTAGGATCCCGGGGGGCAGTTAGGGGCGGGGTCCCGGGAGGGTGGTCAGGGGATGAGGAGCAGAGGGCGGTTGGATAGAGGTAGGAGTCCCGGGGGCTGTCAGGGGCGGGTGTGTTGATTAGGGGTCAGGGCAGTCATGGGACAGGGGGATTGGATAGGGGGCGGGGGTCCCGGGAGGAGGTGGTCAGGGGACAAAGAGCAAGGAGGTTGGATGGGTTGGGGGTTCTGAGGGGGGAAGTCAGGGGGCGGGAAGTGGGAGGGGGTGGATGGTGGCGGGGACCAGGCTGTTTGGGGAGGCACAGCCTTCCCTACCCAGCCCTCCACACAGTTGCGCAACTCTGATGTGGCCCTCGGGCCAAAAAAAGTTTGCCCACCCCAATCTAGTTTGATTAAATGAACAAAGTCCTTCTATCATCCGCCATCTCAGTCAAATCCACCAAGATTACTAATCTCCCTCTCCATTCTCTATGGCTGTTGTGAATCACAGACCCAGGAAAATGCACGTGCCAACAGCAGTTTCACGGCTGACCAAACATTTTTCACTATTGCACTCCTTTTCCCAGATGCTGAAAGAACTGGCAGTGTTGACTTTATGTAAATAAATCCAGTCGTGAAATTCCAACTTCTCCCACAACTGAGTAAAGATCATTGGATGTACTGTTAATTCCCTTGGATTTAAGTTGGTGAAGATAACCAGTCCAACTTCATATCAAGAAGTCCAGCTAAGTGAGACACTTGATTTTTTTTTTCAGATGACTCTCCACCCAAAAAGGAAGAGAGCTTCAAAGGGGTTATACTGAACATTTTCTCTGATTTTTCATAATGAAACCATGACAAAAAATTGTATTGCATTATATATTGTAGATGGTCTTCCCTTTCACTGGACACTGTCATTTCATCATAGCTAGGGAAACTGCCCGGGTCTGAAGATTTATGGGACGTGCTAATTACATTGCCAAACACTTAACCTGCCAATCACCACTACAATCTTGACTAACAGGAACGTCAACAGTGTTCAAAGATTTTGCAGAATCTAGAGATCTCCCTTTGCTTCACTGGAATCACCAACATAATGTAGCAACTAAAGTCAGAGTAGTAACAGATGAACTTGTGCAATGCAGGCTTATGGATCCTTCTTCCATTCCAACTGCATCAAACTTTGCAGTGAGCATTTGAATTTTGACCCCAGATCTACACATGACACCATAAACCCTAATGCTTTTTTATAGTGCATCATTATCTCCATACTCATAGACTGCAATGTGCTTATGCTTTATCTCACCCAAGTCTTATTTTCTGAGGATCAAAATGAATTCCTAAAAATACTCTAGACTTCTAAAAGAACATATCTACCTACAGTTACTATCTACACTTTTCAATATTTTATAGAGAAAAGCAACAATAGCATTGAAGACAGACATGTAGTTGTACCATTGCTTCCATTGCTTATTCAGAGTTTCTGTAGTTCTGAAGATCCCCTGGTTGCTTCAAATACACTACCTGGAATGGAGGATGAATCCTGAGTTGGTTGGGTGTTTTTTTTTGGCATCTACTGTATAGATGCATGAGGAATGGATTTAGATTGCCTGAATTTATTATTATTCATCTCCCGCATTTTCCCCCTACATCACCTGATGAATCATCTCTTCTTTGCCCGGATGGAATTCCTGACTCATCCATTTTGTCTGCTCCCAACCAGAAAACTCCGAAACCTAACTGACCTGTTGTAGATGGTTGGAAATGGTCACTTATTGGCCTACTGTATGGAATCCTGTTAAGCCTCTCCCATTTCTGCAGTAACTACACAGAAGAAAGAAGTTTACCAAAAGATATGCTGTTTTCCCCCCAGTTATTACTGGCATCTCTTACATGACAAAAAGATGCCTGGTAGCCCAAAGTCTTACCCAGTTTAAGGTGTTGGCTCCATATGGGTTCACACAATTACTGTCTCTTACAGAAGGAGATTATCTCAAATTCAACTGCTGTTTACTTCCATTTGTTTTTTACATTATGGTTAATAAAAGTTCAGATGAACGTTCTCTGATGTTTGGTGTGCTCTTTCAAATTAAATCCATCACAGAGTTAATGACAGCAGTTACAAAGTGTGTATTCATGTGTCCATTTTCTCTTCTTAAGTAACAGATCAGTGTTGAGCTGTTGCAATTAAGGCCAACAGAAAGATTTATGACTGAAAGTTATGAATTCATAGCTGAGAGACAGACATCTGGTCTGACCTAATATTCCTTATATTTTCTACATTGCAACTGCCTTCACAGTTTTTGTTCAACATCTTTATTAATGATCTGGATGATGGGATGAATTACACCCTCAGCAAGTCCGCAGATGACACTAAGCTGGGGGGAGAGGTAGATACGCTGAAGGGTAGGGATAGGATCCAAAGCGACCTAGACAAATTGGAGGATTGGGCCCAAAGAAATCTGATGAGGTCCAACAAGGACAAGTGCAGAGTCCTGCGCTTAGGCAGGAAGAATCCCATGCACCACTATAGACTGGGGACTGACTGGCTAAGCAGCAGTTCTGCAGAACAGGACCTGGGGATTACAGTGGATGAGAAGCTGGATATGAGTCAGCAGTGTGCCCTTGTTGCCAAGGTCAACGGCATATTGGGCTGTATTAGTAGGAGCATTGCCAGCAGATTGAGGGAAGTGATTATTCCCCTCTATTTGGCACTGGTGAGGCCACACCTGGAGTATTGTGTCCAGTTTTGGTCCCCCCACTACAGAAGGGATGTGGACAAATTGGAGAGAGTCCAGCAGAGGGCAACGAAAATGATTAGGGCACATGACTTATGAGGAGAGGCTGAGGGAACTGGGAATTTTGTCTGCAGAAGAGAAGAGTGAGGGGGTATTTGATAGCAGCCTTCAACTACCTGAAGGGGTTTTCCAAAGAGGATGGAGCTAGGCTGTTCTCAATGGTGGGAGATGACAGAACAAGAAGCAGTGGTCTCAGGTTGCATGGGGAAGGTCTTGGTTGGATATTAGGAAACACTATTTCACTAGGAGGGTGTTGAAGCACTGGAATAGATTACCTAGGGAGGTGGTGGAATCTCCAAAGCCCTGGCTGGGATGATTTAGTTGGTGTTGGTCCTGCTTTGAGCAGGGGGTTGGACTAGATGACCTCCTGAGGTCTCTTCCAACCCTAATATTCTATGATTCTACGAATGTGTTCTCTTAATTTTATTACTTCCAATATCTGTTCCCTTAAAGTTCAACTTCTTGGCATCTTTTGCCCGACGTACTTTGAGCCTAAGTTCACACACTTTTTTTTTTTAAATTTAAAGCCTAGAAGAAGATAGGGTTATATAGTACATGCTAATGAGGCCATATTAGGCCTTGATGGCTATTGAGCCACTGTAAATGCTGTGAAGGCAGTTGCAATGTAGAAAGTATAAGGAATATTAGGTCAGACCAGATGTCTGTCCCTCAGCTATGAATTCATAACTTTCAGTCATAAATCTTTCTGTTGGCCTTAATTGCAACAGCTCAACACTGATCTGTTACTTATGAAGAGAAAATGGACACATGAATACACACTTTGTAACTGCTGTCATTAACTCTGTGATGGATTTAATTTGAAAGAGCACACCAAACACCAGAGAATGTTCATCTGAACTTTTATTAACCATAATGTAAAAAAACAGCAGTTGAATTTGAGATAATCTCCTTCTGTAAGAGACAGTAATTGTGTGAACCCATACGGAGCCAACACCTTAAACTGGGTAAGATTTTGGGCTACCAGGCATTTTTTTGTCATGGAATCCTATTAAGCCTCTCCCATTTCTGCAGGAGCTACACAGAAGAAAGAAGTTTACCAAAAGATATGCTGTTTTCCCCCCAGTTATTACTGGCATCTCTTACATGACATATTTTAAAAAAAGAAAGAAAGAGAACCCGGGGAACTATAGACCGGTCAGCCTCACTTCAGTCCCCGGCAAAAATCATGGAGCAGGTCCTCAAGGAATCCATTTTGAAGCACCTGGAGGAGAGAAAGGTGATCAGGAACAGTCAACATAGATTCACCAAGGGAAAGTCATGTCTGACCTCCCTCATTGCCTTGCATTTTTATTTAGCCAACAAAAGAGACAGTTGTTCAAAAAAGCATTAGTCAAACACTTTACCATTGTTTGTGATCTTTTGTATCCAGCAGAGTTAAAAGTCATGGTCTTAACAGGCTACTGTTATTTAATTTCCAAAGAGTCTGCTGAAACATTTGCCTTAAAGTCAAATGAGAGGTCAAGGAACTGAACAGCACCTGAGACTCTGGGCAGTTCAACACCTGAAAACTTATGAGCCAAGAATGAAGCATGCTAGTAAATAATGGAAGGCTTTTTCACCTATCATAGTTCTGAAAGTCCTGCATACAAGACCACAAACTCTTAAATGAAAATGAACACATTTACCAGAGATTTACCAGAAATTCCAGAGAGCAAATGATTCAAAGGATGGGTCAAGAGAGAAACTCAAGAACTTAGAATGGAAATTAGAGGAAACAATCACTCTCAAATCATGTAGTGGAGGGAAGGATAGCTCTGGGAGATCTAGCTAGATGTGGTGATAAAAGACTATCAGAGGTTTTTAAATGTCAGAGATTTCTATTTTTATAGCTAAGGGTCTATGTGCATGGAAAAGCTGGATATTGTTTATCACTCCAAAATATGGTGTTTCTATTAAGAATTGTGAATTAGAATCCTAATTGTCAAAATTCAAAGAGTAAATATTGGAAAACTGACATGACTACTGCATCCATTCCATTTCTTTTTCTATCATCAAAACACATCTCTTCTCAAAAGAATCAGCACCACAAAGGAAGCCAGCACCAGAAATGAAAAGTCTGCATGCTTTGGAAGATAGTTGAATTCTTAGGGGGCAGCAAAATAAGCAGGAGGCCCTCACAAAATAAAACAAACCCAAAGACACAATGAGTCTCTGTTAACAGGAAGTGGCCCTTTATGCCCAGATCTAAAATCCCTAATTACTAAAGCAAATATAATCTGATGGTATAGCAGAAAGCATAAAAGGAATACACAACATAATAGTTCAAAATAATACAGGGCCCAATCCGCAACAGTTATTCACATTGTGCAGTACCTTGCTCTAAAAGTTAAGTCCCGTTAAAATAAACAGTACTACTTGAGCAGCCAAGTACTAATAAACATGAGTAAGACTGCCGATATTGGGCCTTTAGCTGGTATGTTTCAAACAACATTTATTGTTCAATTTTGAGAAAAGGCGTTGCATAGGCTATTCCTCAACCAATGCCAGCATATTTTTAGTACTTTGGAAAGACATGATGAAAAATTAATGCTTCTGAATAGAAAAAGCTAACATCAACTGTTCCACTACACTACCATTCTCAGAATACATCTTTTTTGTAACCTGATCTTGACTTAATTACATTAAATGGAACAATTCATTCTCTGAAACCTGTTTTCTTCCCCTTTTATGAACATCTGCCATCCAGACTGCATTTTATCATTCCTGTATAAAAAAAAAAAAAACAAACCCACAAGAGGTCAAACTAATTTTTGCCTAGAGGAAAATTAATAACCCAAAAATTGAAGAGCATGTGCATGTCTGCAACTTCAAGCATTCCTTAACATATTTAAAACAATCAGTCACATAACACTTCCGTTATGAAATTTCAAAGTGTTTTCAAAAACTGTGGTATTAACAGCAGCACCACTTAAAATTACCACCAATAATATTTGGTCAGCAAGCCAAAACCATGCTCGCTTTTTGTTTATGGAGACCTTGTCAATTACATCAGTCTCTGAGAGGAAGCCCACCCTGACATCTGAGTCATTCAGGCAGTGAATTCATCTCTGAGAGATCTACTGTTGCTAGAACTAAAATACTGAAGGAGCAAAACTATGCAAAAATGAAAATGCATATTTTAGTTGTGTTGCAAGGTGTTTTCTAGTTTAACTTAAGAGTTGATTAACCAAATATTCTTTAATTGATCAAATGGAAAACAAAAACAAGGCTTTAACATGTACAACTGTCATGGGAATCACTGTAAACTCTAAAGTAAATTCACATTATAAACATATGTAATTCAAATTGATTGAATGAATCCATGAGCTATAGAAATATTGACAAAATCCAAGAGTCTCTTAGTAGATTTCTTAGTGTGCAATAATATCTTTCAATCGAAGATAAACAGAACTCAAACAGAAAAAAGAATGCCTTTGCAGCACTCCCCATTTTGCTTAAGGGTTTATTTTGTTTTTATTTGTTAGCCTAATTGAAGGAGACTATCAATTACTGAAGAACAGAGCAGGATGTTTCTAAATTTGACTACATAGTTCATGTGTCTGTGTATCTGCTCAGGACTTTGATATGCTTAACATAAAATCAACCATCTTCTAAAAGAAGTCTAAGTGGGTTGACACCCTTTCTCTTTAAAGCATGGGTATACAGCTTTTACTCCATGATCTTACATTTTAAAATGAAGGTCATACTGAGCTTTTTAAAAACAAAAACAAAAAAAACCCACACAATCTCAAAGTGTAAAAGGCCTTCCAAAATTATTTAAAATTACATTTAGTTTGCTCATCATCATCATCATCTTTTCCCCCCTCTTTCTTCCATGGTTGCAAGGAGAAAACCATTCCCTTTGGCAGCTGACATCATGGCAGTCTCCCATCACCATTAACTTCCCATTCCTGAGGGGGACACCTCAACTTATCTAACAGTTCTATTATGCTCCTAGGAAGAAGAAAAAAAGCTGAGTTTTGCCTAATCCATGCTCTTGAAAGGAAGAACCTAACAGGCGGATATGGAATTCCTCTACTGTTTTCTTGCCTGAACCCAATGTAGGCATTGGTAGAGGAAAACAAGAAGCCAGGAACTGAATGAGAATGGCATCAAAAGACCATTACATAGGTTGAACTTCATACACCGTTCAGCATCAACAGCTAGCCACAGATTTTGTGAGGACCACAAGGGCTCTTATCAGCCCACCACTGCTGTTAGGTATCTTTGGACGCTTATGAGCACTTCTCTTCTGCCCTTGCAGCTCTTGTGGCATTCTGTATTAAAAATGATCCTATCCAAAGGCATTTCAGTACTGCAGCAGCAGCTAAACCACAAAGAGCATGAAATATTTACTTGCTACCCATTTTGCGGGGGGGGGGGGGGGGGAGAGACTATCTAATAAGTGCATTCCTCACTGCATTCAGTTCTCCAGTTAATAGGTTATGGCTGCATCCATTAACCCCACCCTATACTTGGCAAAGTAGCACAATACCTTCATTAGGTGTGCCTGACTGCAGTAATTGACAGACAACCCAGTCCTGGGGAATATGATTGAGCTAACTGCTTCACAAATAAAAATGCAGAACTATAAAAATGGAGAGCCGCTACCTTGACAAGACAGGAACCATTCACTGTTGGATCTGTGAATAGGAATTTACCCAAGAGAATTTAAGATTCTTTTTTTCCTACTTTAGCCTTCATAGTATATCTAACTTGGGCAAGTTGTATTAATTAATAAATAATGTGTTGCAAAAGCTACCTGTGCACTTATCTAATATTAAAATGTAATAACTTTGAACTTAAGATATTTTGTCATTTTAGCTGAATAGGAAGAATGCAGTTGTATTAACCTTTGAACAATGAAGATGGCAGAGAAATTAATAGACAAAAATCTGTAGGGAGGTGAGTGCTAGCAGGAGTAGGCAGCACCCAAGAGTATATTAAAAAAGGGATGATATCAGATAGGACAATCAGACACACACCACACAGTTCCAGAGAGGGAAGTGTCCCCTTTCAAATATCTTGTTTTGAAGTAAGGGGTTGGGAAAGGTAGAATCTGTTCCACTATCCAAATAGCATTGCTGCAGTAGATTTTGAAGGCTGGGAATATTTTTCCAAAATGAGACCTGTATATGGTGTGTTGTATGTATGCAGGGGAAACTAGGACTATACTTAAATTTGTACTAGTATGATCTACATATGTTATTTCATCAGAAGTAGAATGGATTAAATTCCTGTTGTATGTTAGTCATTTTTTATTTTGCAACTACATTTGTTATATGTTCTATTAATAATTACCTCCCATTTCTACCAAAAGAGTTATAAAAGGGTAGAGAGAATGATGCTATGGCATTTTATACTCAATGCCTTACCAGCTGGGCTGAAATGATCAATCATTTTCTTAATTGGAAACAAGAATGAATAGAAGCGGTAAAAATGTCAGTGAAACAAGTTTTGTAAATTACAGTATTTCTTTACTAGCCCATGTAAAGCGTTTCACAAAAGTACCACAAGGTCACTTTTACAGATCAAAATCAAAATCCTGATATATTTTAAGTATGTGTGAAAATTATCAGTTTACAAAAGTATTATAGGCAGAGCTGGCAGCACCACCTATTACTAAGGTTGCCTGACACTTCCCATTCTATGACCCTATATTCAGATGCTTATATCTTTGGCATACTTCAACTATTTAGACTGAAATTGACTGTATCTGTCTTGGGTGAATAATTTTTGGAACTTTTCAGCCAAAACGGTTCAGCTATTTCCAAGAATGAGGGTAGAGAAAAATATACTGTTTTGTCAGTGTGAAAAAATTCTTGAGACCTGAACAGCCTTAGCACCCTCATGCTTTTGAGTGGGGACTTGAAATTTTGCAGGAGGTTGGCCTTTGTGTCAGGGATAGCCCTTCTCACATCCCAGAGAAAATCCACCCAAGTTATAAACCTCTAAAAAATTGAAGTTCATCCATGGTCAGTAGAGAGCTGTAGAATCATAGAAATGTAGGGCTGGAGGGACCTGAAGAAATCTAGACTATTTCTTGCCCCCCACCCCAACACAATGAGGCAGGATTCAGCATACCTAGACTACCCCTGACAGATCTTTGTTTAATCCATTCCTAAAGATCTCCAATAAACAAGGATTCTACAACCGCCCTAGGTAACCTGTTCTAGTGCAAAGTGGGGTGCACAAGACGATCCATTGGGGGGCATGGCAGGAGGAGTGCCACTGGAGCAAAAGGGCGGCGTGGCAGGAGGAGCACCACCGGAGGTGGGAGGGAGGAAGGCCAGAGGAGCACCGCCCTAAGATTGGCCAGAATGCCATCCCAGGCATGTGCTTCCTGCGCTGGTGCCTGGAGCTGGCCCTGTGAGGTATCCTGAGGGAAGAGTGGGAGTTCCACAACACGGAGGGGTTGACAGTGGCACTCTCACTCGTTCGTTCGCTTTCAGCGTATTGCAGTTTAGTCTGCAGAAGAATGGGGAAGGGGGCATTGATAGCTGCTTTCAACTACCTGAAAGGGGGTTCCAAAGAGGATGGATCTAGACTGTTCTCAGTGGTACCAGATGACAGAACAAGGAGTAATGGTCTCAAGTTGCAGTAGGGAAGGTTTAGGTTGGATATTGGGAAAAAACTTTTTCACTAAGAGGGTGGTGAAGCACTGGAATGGGCTACTTAGGGAGGTGGTGGAATCTCCTTCCTTAGAGGTTTTTAAGGTCATGTTTGACGAAGCCCTGGCTGGGATGATTTAGCTGGGGACTGGTCCTGCTTTGTACAGGGGGTTAGACTAGATGACCGCCTGAGGTCCCTTCCAACCCTGATATTCTATGATTCTATGACCTATTATAAGGTTCAGATCCTTTTCTGCAGTATTGTTTTCCAACCAGTTATTCCCAATTTTGTATTTGTGCATTTCATTTTTCCCTCCTAAGTGTAGTCATTTGCATTTGTCTTTATTTTCACCTTGTTGATTTCAGACCAATTCTCTAAACTATCAAAATCATTTTGAATTCTAATCCTGTTGTCCAAAGTGCCTACAATCCCTCCCAGCTGTGTCATCTGCAAATTTTAAGTGTACTCTCTACTGCACCATCCAAGTCATTAATAAAAATATGAAAGAGTACCAAACAAGACAATCAGAGTTCTTCAATATTAGCAGTAAATCTCCAGAGAGCCCTTCACTGAGCATGCTTGAGCCTCTCTCAGCTCCTAGTGCTGACCAAACTTTAGATGCACCATCCCTATAGAGCGAACCAGAAGGCTCCAGCCCAGGACAACAGCAACAAAGCCAGACTTTTCTTGTAATGGCTGCTCCAGGCCAGGCCATGCATCAGAAATGAGAACAGGGAACTTGTCCTTCCAGTGGTCCCCTGGTTGGCGCCCAGACAGCATGGAGGAGAAAGCAATATGATTCAAATGCAGATGGGACAAAAGCCATCCTAAGAGGGAGGGAAAGGAGTAGATTGGGACAAGAAATCAAGTGAGACTAGGACTGGAGGTGGGGTGAGAGAAACTGTGACTGGAAGCTGGGGGACAAGCCTGGGACAGAAAGCTGGGGGGAGGAGGAAGAAAAGAGACTGGAAGCCAAGGGAGGTGGGGGAAGGAGAGGCTGGGGCAGCTGGCACAGAAGAGGAGCTAGATGGAATGTCGGGAGACTAGAACCGAGTGCAGAGAGGGAGAGAAACTAGGGTTATTATACTCGGACATCAAGCCCAAAGGGGGAGACGAGGACTAGCTGGTCAAAAAGCCTCAGGAGTGGGGACTGAGACTAGGCAGGAAAGGAGACTAAGACAAGTACAAAGAGCCAGGGGTGGGTAAGAGACAGGATTCGGGCAGAAGGGATCAATTTTTGGTGAAACAAGCAGAAGAGTCTGGGCCTATCAGAGTACATTCAAATACAGAGCATGATATGGGACCCAAAATTCGTGAGTGTCAGACTCCTGCTGCCACCCATTATCACTGAACCCCAGTAGCAAAGTGTGTGTCCTTCTCCTCTACTATCAGTCCACATAGAATATGACAATCTACTGCTAGCACTACTCCATTAGCTCAGAAAGGAGAGGTCTATGCACTGGACCTAAAGGTTCCAACCCTACAGATGACCCATGTGGGTATCAAAATGATGCTACATGATGGAATTTGTGGAGCTTTTTATTTTTACACACAAACATAACTACACTAAAAAACATTAAGGTAACAAAGTCAGTCACTCAAAACCTAAGGCCTGGTCTACACTAGGACTTAATTCGAATTTAGCAGCGTTAATTCGAATTAACCGCGCACCCGTCCACACCAGGAAGCCATTTAATTCGACCTAGAGGGCTCTTTAGTTCGAATTCGGTACTCCACCCCGACCAGGGGAGTAGCGCTAAATTCGACATGGCTATGTCGAATTAGGCTAGGTGTGGATGCAAATCGAACTTAGTAGCTCCGGGAGCTATCCCACACTGCACCACTCTGTTGACGCTCTGGACAGCAGTCCGAGCTCGGATGCTCTGACCAGCCACACAGGAAAAGTCCCGGGAAAATTTGAATTCCTTTTCCTGTCTGGACAGTTAGAATCTCATTTCCTGGTTGGACATCGGGGCGAGCTCAGCAGCACCGGCAGCAATGCAGAGCTCTCCAGCAGAGGAGTTCATGTAATCTCTGAATAGAAAGAGGGCCCCAGCATAGACTGACCGGGAACTCTTGGATCTGATCGGTGTGTGGGGCGAGGAGTCTGTGCTTTCGGAGCTGCGCTCCAAAAAACGGAATGCAAAGACCTACGAGAAGGTCTCCAAAGCCATGAGAGACAGAGGATACAGCCGGGATGCAACGCAGCACCGCGTGAAAATCAAGGACCCCAGACAAGGCTACCAAAAAATCAAAGCGGCAAACGGACGCTATGGAGCCTGCCACCACTGCCCCACCAGTGACCATGGACTCTGATGATGGGACAGTGTCGACGGCAGTTCCTCGGCGATGTTCGCGGACGGGGAAGATGAGGAAGGGTTTGTGGAGGACGAGGCAGGCGACAGCGCTTACAACGCTGGTTTCCCTGACAGCCAGGATCTCTTCATCACCCTCACGGAGAGCCCCTACCAACCCTCTTCGGCCATTAACCCGGACCCTGAATCAGGGGAAGGATCACTCGGTAAGTGCTTTAAACATGTAAACTTTTATTCTTACTATAACAGGAATCTGAAGTATGTGAAAAGGGGTTCTCTATATATATGGGGATAAATCAGAAATCCTCCTGGGAGATCTCCACGAAGCTCTCCTAGAGGTAATCGAAAAGCCTCCGCAGGAGGTTCCTGGGGAGAGCTGCCTTATTGGGTGCTCCGTGGTAGCACACCTTTCCGTGCCAGGCTTTCATGAGGTACTCAGGGAGCATTGCCTCCCCGAGCACGGCTGCATAGGCCCCTGGTTTGTGCTGGCTTTCACGCAGCATGCACTCTCTATCTCCTTCAGTGACCCTCCTCAGGGCGATCTCGCTTGGCGACTCCTGCATCTAATTAGGAAAATTACCGTAATGTTACGCCTGGTCCAAAGTATTTTAAAAAAATCTGCAGACAGACGGCGTAGCAGAGAGTCAGCACGCTGCTGCGTGACAAGCGTAACGGGAAGCCAAAGAATCAAATGGACGCTCATGGAGGGAAGGAGGGGGGGGACTGAGGACGCAAGCTATCCCACAGTTCCCGCTGTGTCCGAAAATCATTTGCATTCTTGGCTGAGCTTCAAATGCTTCTAGGGTCAAACACAGGGTCCGCAGTGGTTCAGGGCATAGCTCGTCAATGTACAGCCACCCCCCACCCCCAGAAGGAAAAGGGAAAGAAATCGTCTCTTGACTCTTGTAAATGTCACCCTATGTGTACTGAATGCTGCTGGTAGACGCGATGCTGCGGCACGCTACGGTAGCATCCTCGCCCCCCCTCCCCCGCCTCATGGGTGACTGATGGTGCAAAATGACTGGTACCCGTCCTCATCATCAGCCTTGCGGTAGATGATGTAGTGCAATAGGACTGCTACCTGTCCTCATCATCAGCCCATAAGTAGACGGCCTGCTAACCGTCTTCATCATAGCAACAGGGGGCTGATCTCCATCAGCCCTCGCCCTTCATGTGTAAAGAAAAGATTCTGTAATGCCTGGACTATCATAGCAGCTGGAGGCTGCCTTACCCTCATTTCATTTCCCTAACAAGTCACTGTTTCTTATTCCTGCATTCCTTATTACTTCAGCATACAAATGGGGGGACACTACAACGGTAGCCCAGGAAGGCTGGAGGAGGAGGGAAGCAAGAGGTAGGGTTGTTGCAGGGGCGCCCCCTGTGAATGGCACACAGCTCGTCATTCCTGTGGGATCTGACACAGAGCGGCTGTGCTCTGTAGTTCTCTGATACACTAAAACCCTAGTACAGTTGCCCCATATTCTAGGCGGGACTGTTTCTATTTTTAGATACCATACAGGAGGGATTGACTCGGGGAGTCATTCCCAGTTTTGTCTTTTGCGCCCCCGGCCGATCTCAGCCAGGGGCACTTATGACAGCAGCAGAAGGTGTAGTGCAATAGGACAGCTACCCGTCATCACCTTGCCAATTTACATTGGCGTGGTTGATGGTGCAGTATGGCTGACAACCATCTCTGCTGTCATGCAAAAGCAAATGAATGCTGCTGTGTAGCGCTGCTGAATCGCCTCTGTCCGCGGCATCTAGTACACATACGGTGACAGTGACAAAAGGCAAAACAGGCTCCATGGTTGCCACGCTATGGCGTATGCCAGGGCAATCCAGGGAAAACGGGCTCGAAATGATTGTCTGCCGTTGCTTTCCCGGAGGAAGGAATGACTGACTACATTTACCCAGAACCACCCGCGACAATGAAATTTGCACCATCAGGCACTGGGATCTCAACCCAGAAGTGCAAGGGTCGGGGGACACTGCGATGGGGTAGAACAGGGGCAGAGTTTATGCTTTCCGGATTGCCTGCTGCAGGAGTGCGGACGAGATAGGTGCTGTGCATGGTGTTGTTCACAGACACAGACTAGACTGTGTTCATTGTTCGCAGAAATGTATCTTTGCAAGGAATTCACTCCCTCTTTCCCATCACACAGCTTCGACTTCTCCAGACCTGCCACAGCATCCCCCTCACAGAGGCTGGCAAAGATTAGGCGGCAAAAGAGAAAGACATGGGACGAGATGATCGCTGAAGTTATGGGGTGCTCCCGAGCCGAGGAGGACCAGCAGAGCCAGTGGAGGGAGACCCTCTCTCAGCAGCAGCGCTCACACAGCGAACGGGAGGAGAGGTGGCGTGAGGAAGACAAGCAGGTGACTCAAACGCTGCTTGGACTAATGAGGGAGCAAACGGACACGCTCCGGTGCCTTGTGGATGTTCTGCAGGACCACAGCCAGGAGGACAGAGCACCCCCGCAGTGTATCTGCAACCGCCCTCCCCCGCCACAAAGTCCCATACCTCCCGTCACCCAAAGTAACCAGAAGGAGTGGCGCCAGGGGCTGTGAAAACTGTCACTGCACCCCAGCAGAGTGCTCAAGTACCCAAAGCTCTCATACCCTAATTTTTGAGAATTCCTTCCCTTCCTGACTCACCGTAGCCCCAATCCCAGTTTCATCCCCTGATTGTCTGGTTAATTATTAAAAATACTTTGCTGTTAATTACTGTTTCCCTCATGCTTTTTTACACAACGCTGCGTTTGAAGGGGTGGGTGGGGAAGGGGGTAGGGTATTGCATAGGACAGTCACTTTTAGCAGGGTACAGAGACGGGGGCAGGATCAGCAGCAGGTCACACACACAGTGCAGTCAGTAGGCACCCTGGTCGGTATGGGAGGTGGTTTGCAGCTTCTGTGTGGGTGTGTGGGGGGGTACGTGACTTTGTAGCGGGGGAGGGGGGGTTACAGATCTCATGCAACGGTCCCTGTCCTGGACCACAGAGCCACGTAGCAGAGGAATCTGTATCCGTCCTCCCCCGCCGCAAGGCCACATAGCCCCCGGACACAGAGTCCCAAAAAGGAGGGATGGCAGGCTCCGTTGAAACAACCAGTCCGGCACTGCGGACCGCTCTGGGAGCAGGAGCCTGTCATTCCTCAAGTTTAGAGGCGGTCTTTACATCACCGCACACCCTACCCAGCACAGTCTGCGTGCCAGTTTCAACCCTTTAACACAAAGTCATCAATAAAGAAACCTTTGTAAAGTCACAGTGGACCATCTGTTTTATTTTTAAACGTGTGTTGGAAGTGGGGGAAGCGGGGTGGACGGGGTATGTAACTGCAGATGCTAGTCAACAGTAACTTGGTAAAGAAACAGGGGCAGGTTCAGCTTCTCTGTAAAGAAACTGAACAGTCACAGGTCACGCTGCTCGCTGGTACTTGAAGAGTTGCTTGTCACTGTGCAAGGCGCCTGCACAGAGCTTCACGAGCCAGAGCATTAGCGGGTAGGCTGGGTCCCCGAGGATCACTATAGGCATCTGCACATCCCCAAGAGTTATTTTGTGGTCCGGGAAGAAACTACCTTCCTGCAGGCGTCTAAACAGACGAGATTTCCTGAAAACACGCGCGTCATGAACCTTGTCCGGCCACCCGACGTTGATGTTGGTAAAACGTCCCCCATGGTCCACCAGTGCTCGCAGCACCATTGAAAATTAGCCCGATTTCTCAGCAGCTGACTGTGGAAGAGGTGGACGATAAAGTGCGAGGAGTTGACAACGGCCATAACTGCCGTGGGCTCCGTGCTCGCAGTGCTGTGGCGCCCGCGCGGTCACTGAGCAGAAAAGTGCACGAACAGATTGCCCGCAGGCGCTTTCGGGGAGGGAGGGAGGGCGTGATTGATGGTTCAATGATGACAGTTACCCAAAACCACCCTCGACACATTTTTCCCCCCAGCATGCATTGGGGGAAATCCCAGAATTCCAATGGGCAGCGGGGAGTGCGGGAACTGTGGGATAGCTTCCCACAGTGCACCGCTTCCAAATTCGACGCTGGCCCCATTACTGTGGACTCACACAGTCGAATTAGTGTTTTTAGTGTGGATACACAAATTCGACTTCATAAGGTCGATTCCACAAATTTGACTTAAGTTGATTCGAAATAGTCTTGTAGTGTAGACATACCCTAAGACATATCAGAGTTAAGGTTGCTTGTGCAACCTTAATTTAGCCCCTTTGCGTGCATGGATTAAGATAGTCTTTAATTACATAATCACATACTAATTTTTCCACCCCATCCCTGCATCATTCAGATTAACCTGCCCTAGAGAGGAGTCATAGTTATGTAATGAAGGAGATTGTAGTTTGTAGGCCCCCTGCTTCATTTGTTGCAGAAGCTGGAACGTGTGTGAACGAGGCAGAAGACTATAGCAAGAAAAATGATGGTCTTATGGTTAAGGCAGCTGAATACCATCCTGGAAAATTGGATTCTATCCTTAACCAGCATCACACAGGAACTCTATGGTAGAGGCAAGTCACTTAAGCCAAACTTTTCACAGCTGGTCTGAGTGCCTGACTTGAGACCCTGGGGGTCTGATTTGCAGAAGTGCTGAGTGGTCACAGCTCCAACTTAAGTCAATAGGAGCTGTGCATTGAACACAAAGTGCTATAGAATGCTAAATACTCTGAAAATCAAGTTCTAGTCATCTCAAATTAGGCACTCTAAATTAGTTGATACTTTTGACCTTACTCTCTCTATGCCTCTGCTCCTTATTTATAAAATGAGAATAGCAGCATGTCCTTACCTCACAAGGG
Organism: Mauremys reevesii; assembly: GCF_016161935.1. NCBI lineage: Eukaryota > Metazoa > Chordata > Testudines > Geoemydidae > Mauremys > Mauremys reevesii. The sequence continues at coordinate 31,588,742 of NC_052629.1, read as the reverse complement.
TATTGTGAAGATTAACTGATTAATGTTCATGAAGCACTCTGATTCTAAAGTGATAAGTGCCATAGAAAAGCCCATGAGAAAATTAATAATTCTGTCTTTAGCATAGAATTTTGTGTAGTAAATAAGTGAGAGCCACACATTGAGTACTGAAGAGGAAACAAAATATGGAATAGCTGCTCATGCAGTGGGCATCATCCGCTGTGAGCAATGAATGAGACTGTACCACAATACATATGTGGTGGGCAGCAGAGCATGCAAAATTAAAATTGAACAGGCACCCTTCATTCTGAAATGCCCTAACTTCTAAGTGCTTGTCTTTATAATATTAATAACGTTAGTTTAATGTAATTTGTGTGTAATTATTTAAAGAATGGTCATTTAAATGAAAAGATAACTCATCTATAAAATGACACTTGCTACAATTAATCAGATATACCCTCAGGAATAGCTGGATATCCATGTACAATCCAGCTAGGAAGATGACCACAACAATTTCAGGTTTTTTCCAACCATTATATTGCCTATAGCTTTCGCTCTCTCATTCATTCTTATTATATATACACACAAAACTTTCCTTCCTTTATAAGGCAAAAATGACAAGCAGACTTCAGGAAGTTAGGATAGGCTCCAGAAAGATGGATCTGAGCCACACAGAACAAATTTACAGTTAAGAAGTTACTCTTCTATTGTTCCACTCCATCCCTCTGAAATTAGTGGAATCTATACCACCTACAAAAGAAACTGACTCCATTGCAGTTTAACGTAAAAGAAACAACAAAAGTAACCCATTGTGACAAGGAAGACTTTTAATTTTCTAAAAAAACCCAAAAAACTAAATTAAATGAAAAAAGGGTGAAGCAACACGATTAGTGGCATATAGTGTCATTGAAAAGTTGCAAGAATAAAATTGAATTGTAAACTTAAATAGTGTTGGATAATGGTTAAAGAAACAAGAAGACAATGTATCAATGCAGTGCACAAAGGGTATGAGGAATCTAAAGGGGGAAAAGTAACGAACACTACATAATAAGGAAGGAAAACCAAACTAATGAGGATGCTAAAATGACTAAAATACTTACATTTTATTATTTAAAAAAAACTGAGGATAAGTATTAAGACCTTAAAGTTAACTCTTAGAAACTAGCAAGAGGATGAGAGAGGATTTATGACAGTTGATAAATAGGGTAGGGAAGTAACTTCTCAGTCCAGGGAATCCCAGCCCAAACTCCCCTTGCCAGAAACCGTCATCCTTCGCTTATGATCCTGATGTGACTTGCCATATGCTATTGACTGCAAAGCTAATAGTAAGTGTTCATCATAAAATACAGAGTTGATGAATATACTTGACCATTCCGTTGTTTCCTCCTTACATCATATAATGCCATAGGTCTTCTTAACTAAATGCAGTGAGCACTATCAGATGGTTAGAATGCAAGACTGGTAGTCAGGAGACCATTCCCATGGTGCTGCTGATTTAGTGGGTGACTTTAGATAAGTCAATTGGGCCCCAATTTCAAAGAAAATTCCATAGATGTCCAGTGCAGTATGCAGGCATTTTGGCTCAATACTTTTAGAAGTGCCCTCTAATTCTCTGTCTCTCAGTTCTTGAGTGCCCAACTTAAGACACCTTAACCTCTCTGTACTTCAATTTTCTTCTCCAAATCTGGGAAGAATAAAACTTTACTGAATGTTATGAGCCTTAACAAATAGTTATTTGTTTGCTCAGACAAATGGTACTGAACAATAAAAGTACAAATATTATGATAAAAAGAACTTAGTTTACATTAGAAATGTATTACATTGTACATAAACATTAATTGAGGAGTGTTATGTCAAAATAAAGAGTATTTAGAACTTTAAAACAGATGTAATTGCTAATGGAGCAGTAAAATCTATTATTTTGTCTTTCAACCCAGAGCCCTCCAAGGAAATGCTGCAAGTCTACATTATTATTATTACTATCGTAGCACCTAGGAGACCCAGTTGTAGACCAGGCTCCCATTGTGCTTGGCACTGTAGAAATACAGGGGGAAAAAAAAAAAAGACAGATTGGCTCTTTGGGTCAGGAACTAAGTAAAAGACAAGAGACTATGGCTATATATAGATGAGGGAGTAGAAGGAAACATTGAGAACATATTGGTCAGCAGGATAGAATGTGGTCTCAGTACACTGATAGCCTAACCATTGTTCGGTATGTGTAGGTGTCACAGCAAATGAGAGTTTTAGGGAGAGGAAGGGTGATAATGAGTTAGTTATAGGGATATTTACAGGGAGTTTCTCCCAAACATGAGGGGAAGCATGAAGGTGCTTGCTTGAAAATGAGGAGGACAACTGACAATAACCTAAATGAGCTTTTTAAGGGTGTGTATGAATGAGGGCTGGAGGGTAAAGAGTAGGATTGTGCAAATGTATAGAGCATAAGGATGGAAGCAAAGATTTTATTAGATTTCATTTTCATTATAAGGTTCACAATAGATGGTCACTGGAACATTTCAGTCTGTACCAACAACTGAAGGCTTTGACTTCCATTTTCCTGGTGTATTCAGGATTTTTGGAACCTGGTCAAAAGAAAGTCTCTGCACAGACAATACTTCAAAACTCAAGTTCAATTAGTTTCCTTCAGCTTGGTTTTTAAATGAACTTGGACAAATGAACAAAACAAGGGACACTTGTTCAGGCAAAGGTTTTTTTGTTTTTTTTAAATGGACTCAAAAAGAGAAGGTTTTTCCAGCTAGCATTATCCTTTTTCCCCTAAGGAGAATCTGGCCCCCAATATCAGTTAATACCACTCCCTCGAGTACCTCCTAATAGCGTGCTGGGGATCAATTAAAACATTATTCCTACATAGACTGTGGTTTTCCCTCTGGAAAACCAATTTTTTTCAGTCTGAATAATTTGGCTTAAAAGATAAAAAAGGCACTACTGAGCTGAGAGACCAGAAGCTGTTTTAATATCCCTTATCTACCAACTACCAAAACTAGAAATTATGTACCTCATTTTGAAACTGAATCCATCCAGGAGTCTAATGCTATACAACCATTGGAAAGTTGGGAATTGCCCACCTCATTTCAGACTTGTTTTTAGTAGCTGCTGTCTTGAGAACTATCAGGATTACAATCAATGCAGAACATGAACTTCAAGTTCAGAATCCCAGTTCTTAAACGGTATATAGTGTTCATCTCTAACCAGGTTGGCAACACCCTGAAAACTCTCATCATATTGCCAGTCTCACAAAATTTTGTCAAGTATCAGAGGGGTAGCCGTGTTAGTCTGGATCTGTAAAAGCAGCAAAGAGTCTTGTGGCACCTTATAGACTAACAGACGTTTTGGAGCATGAGCTTTCGTGGGTGACTACATGCATCCAACGAAGTGGGTATTCACCCATGAAAGCTCATGCTCCAAAACGTCTGTTAGTCTATAAGATGCCACAAGACTCTTTGCTGCTTTTACAAAATTTTGTGTTTTTTCTTAAAGCCCCAGCACCTGGAGTCATGTCATTGCTGAGAATTTCAACTTATTTTTTAAAATATGTTCATAGTTGTGGTAACCTATAAAGATTCAGGAACCTTAGGATAAAGACCCCAAAATTATTATTTTTAACCCCATCTAATGATGTTGGATGGCATATCAAGTGACTTTTGAACCCTGAAGGGCTAGTAACACTGTTTTCATTGTAAAAGAAATTGCCTGATGACATGTTAGAACTGAAGTTGAGAGGGGGAGTCATACATTAATCAAGACAAATTGCTGCCGAATCCGCGGGACCAGGGACCTCCCGCAGGCAAGCCACCGAAGACAGCCTGACTGGCGCCCTCGCAGGAACCGGACAGCCGCCCCCTGCGGCTTGCCACCCTAGGCATGCGCTTGGACCGCTGGTGCCTGGAGCCGCTGCTGCACACATTCCAAAATAAAATGTGGAACTAACAAGACATTTGCTGCCATCATATTGTTCACTCTGCTTGTGTGCTGTACTTCTTCCCCCTCTCTCTCTGTCTTGTCTATTTATTTTAGGCAATATTGTCTCATTGCTTCCTTGTACTCCCCCATCTGTTGTCTCTAGCCTTATACTTCGATTGTGAGCTCTTTGGGGCAAAGACTGTCTTTTTGTTCTAGGTTTGTATAACACCAAGCACAACAGGGCCCTGGTCCATGACTGGGGCTCTTAGGTACCATGATGAGGGAAATTGTTTAAATTCGCAAAAAAAATATTTTTCACAATCATTTTAAAATGTTAAATCTTTCCCACAGAAAAGTACAAAAAGCTATTTGCATCCTACACTGCTATGGACATCTAAGCAGTTCCTGATTCCATACCCAAGACGACTCACAAGAGCCTACTGAAGTAGTGTAAATAGATTTTATCTTTTCCTTAACCCAATATTTTCCTCTAACTTCCTTGGGCTACTATAGTTCCTTCCGAGCACAGAAAAAGGAAGTCCTTAAGACAGCAGCAGCTTGAGTCTCTAAGGGCCTTCCAGTTTTGCCAGGAAAGGGAACCACAGAGGGGAAAGTACTATTTTTAAAATGTACATAGTTTAAATTTTTAAATATTTGTGATTTAATTTTTTTTTTAAATTTTTTTAAAGTGCCTTTAAAGTCCAATAGAACTGCCACTGCTAGAAAAATGTTGCCAGGTCAGTGCAAATAATTTCAGGATCCATAAAAATGTTCACTCTCTGAAAAAAACCAAAACAATTTAAAAAAAATCAATACACTTAACCACAAATAAGCAACAGCAAATTTAATCTAAGTAACCAAATATTTTACATTCATTAACTAACAAATACCCAAGCTAGAGTCACTATGTGGCAAATCAGGATTTTAGGTGGTGTTAGCATTCTGCCATGAAATCTGTACATACTTTACTCTCAGATGGTGTAAGTAAAGTTGTGGGCTGTCAAGGCTGATTCCCCATTCTGGCACTTCGAGTGCAGAAGGTGGGAGCCCGCAAGGATTCTAAAAATAATACTGGCCACTCCAGGCTTGTATTAAACTCCCAAGCTTACAACTTCTCTCTAACCTGGGATGGGTAGATGCTACCACCACCCAAGTGCAAAAAAAACCCCTTTGGGCCCAGGAAGGCGCACTTGTGAATTCCTCCCTGTGGTGTACCCTCAAGCCCTTTCATCTCTCCTCTTTCCCCCCGTGGAAGAGCTGAGAAAGAAAACAAAGGAAAACAACTGTTGCCACCAGCTAATTAAACAACATATGCACAACCTCTTAGGACAAAAACAACAACAAAACAATCCTGTTCTTAAAAAAAGGTAAATTTTATTAAAAACAAAAAGAAAGAAAATACATCTGGAATTTAGGCTATTGCTAGATTTAAAAAGAGCAAATATAATAATTAGGCCTCAGGAATGGTTTTCCTGAGGTCCAGCTTAATGGTTACAAGCAAAACAAAAAGCATTTGGAGGTTAGCACAGAGAAGTCCACATGCCATACAAAAATAAAAGAGATAAACCTAATTGCATTTTTCTAGACATTTCCTGATCTACTTACATATCTGGGGTTTTAAATAAGTAGTTTCTAGGTATGATTTGATGATTTTTCATACCTGACAAAGCTTTTTACAGCATAGTTCCAGCTCTGTCCCTGCTCTCCAAGAGAACAACTACAGACAGACAAAAGGGGAGTCTTGTTTCAATTTTAAAGAGTTCTAACCTTTCCATTAGCTCTTTTGGTCAGGTGCCCACTCACTTCCCTTTATCTATGTATGCAGTCAGACTTTTTAACCCTTTACAGGTAAGGCAAGTAGAGAACAGCTAGGAAGAGGGATTTTGTAGCTAACTGGCTGGCTGGTTGTCCATAAAAGGGAGTCCCCCCCACCTTCATTTGTCACATGGGCTGACATGATTAAATAATACATCTTGGGGTTCATCCATATTCCCATATGTCTTAAACTCCAGGTCCTAATGTCTATCAAATTCTGATGACAAAGCACCAAAGGAGGGACGGTTTGGACAAAAAGGGGCACTCTCATTTAACAATCAGTTAGATCTGTCTCAGAGAACAAGTTATCCAACCCTTTAATGGAATCCTCTCTGAAATCTGTTCTGATGTAGAACCAAGAGCCAGCTGGATGGAAAGCTGAGTTTTTATATGCACCATGTCTCTGCTACTGTGAAAAAAATATTACACTACAAACATCACCACCCAATGTTATAGTACTTGGATAATGTCAATACAATTTGCAGCAGATATAGAAAATATCTATTTAGATAGTTTGACAGCTATAATTCACCCTGTGTTTAATGCTATTTAAAAGACAAGTTTATACATTTACTTCAGATCAATATTGTGAAATAGCAAAATTTAGGTAGCCCCCCAGCATGAATGAATTAATATAGTACATATGGAAACTAATGTTTTTAAAAGCGTGCAATGAGTAAAAGGGATACATCTTTCCGTTAACTATTTAGTAATACAATCTGTAATTGAACATCTGACCCAAATTACTTAAGTAAAATGTGGGATGGTGTTTTTGTAACATAGCTGGCATGGCAGTGAATTGCTCTAATGTTTAAAGTGGGGAGATGCAGGGTCTGTTGTAGTTGGGGTCAGGGATGTGGACATAGGATGGGTTTTGGCAACTGGGGAAGACAGAACAGACTTTTGCTCATTCTTCCTTCATCTCCTGAGCAAAGTCACCCCTTCCCTCTCCTGCCCAAACCCCCTATAGATTTCTTTATGTTGGGGAAGGGCTAGCTTGAGGATTGTGCAAGACATTGGCTCATGAAGAGGCCTTATGGAGGGGAAGGGCAAGGTGTTAGTATGCGATGTGCCTGGTGGATAAGTAGTCTTTGGTTTGCATATGTATTCAGCCAGCCTTTTGTTGATTTCACCAGCTCAGCGGATAGGCAGCTTCTTCAGGTGGCTCACTGGTCTGTAGGGGTTCAAAAATTAGAACAAAAGACTTTTTGTGGTACTGACAGGGACATTGAAACAGGCCCTGAAAACAGAGCCATTACTGGTTTTCAAGGTCATTCAGTCACCCTACACGGTAATGAAAGTACAATCACACAACTGATTTTCTGTTGTAGCAGGCAATATGTGCCACAAAATACAACAACATCAGTTGCTCTTTTTTTAGAATCTAACCTCTATGTAACAAACAGGATTTGACATTATGGGCAGAAGAGGGAAACTGGGAAAAATCCAAAGCAAAAACACAAGAGAGGAATCAGATACTGAACTAGTTATTGGTTGCATAGTGACCTTGTTTTTGAGCAATGTATATTAGCAAATCCCTCCTACAGCCAGATCTGCATAGTGCGAATAGATGACTGTGGAAGGAAAGAACTGGAAAAAATGTTTTGCCACCCAGTGCATACAGAAATGCATTCAAATTTTGGAACTCTGCCAAATGTTCTGCCAGACAAAAGAGCTATACCCAACACTACAATTAATTTTATGAGCGTTATTTCCACATATTAGAAATTATATTTTGTAAGCACATACACTCATATGGTATGATGAAGTCTCACTTACTAACACATGATTAATTGCCTTTTAAAAACTATTAAGAAAACAAGATGTACATGACTGATTGTATAGTGTGAGGCTGTATAGCAATAATAAAGAAGGAACAAGATACTTAAGTCTGAGTTGTATAACTTGAAATACATATTGTTCAGTGACAGACACTAATATGGTGACAGGTGCTTTATAAATGTATACAACAAAAAAGGCCCTATAAGCCTTCCTTGAATATTTAAATGAGACACACTAATTAGAGTGAAAATATCTTTTAAAAGCCATAGCCCTGAGATACTGGTTTTATTATACAAGTGAGACCATAGATCCCAGAAAGAGATCAAGTTTCTCTAGATCCAGGCTGTATGTGTACTGAATGGCCAACAAGATTTCAGTAGAATTTTTTGTTTAGACATCACCTAATTATTGCAGAGTACACTATTACATGAAACTAGAAGTGAAACAGACCTCCAATCAAAACCCATTACAATACCTACATTTTGAGAGGTCATTAAATCTAAAACAATCCTGGTATAAGCATCTGCCAGAAACCTTGCCTGAGAGTACAACCATCATCAAGGAAATTGAGAGATTTCCCACTCATGTTATGGATTAATTGTGTGTATCCAAAAGCTTTTCCCTTAATATGTGATTAGTTGGCTTCATTGGGGTTCTACATTGTATGTACATTTTAATAAAAATTATACACAATAGTTTCTAAAGCTCCTATTTTCACCTCCTCTTCCAGCTGCTTCATGTGAAGGGAAGCAAGACTACAGACACTGATATGACATGACCACATGCAGAGGGAAGGTAGCTATGCAGGGTACTCCCCCACTACAAAAGAACTGTGCAACCAACAGACTGCATTGGGGGTGGGGGGGACGGACTTGGATGGAAGCTGCACTACACAGTAGATTCTCTCCCAGAATTCCGAAGGAGCCACATTAAGCAGTATTTGCTCCAAGAATTATGGAAGAACCACTGGGGGGAAAAAAAGGACTTCAAACAATCTTGTTTGCTCTTTAACCCTTTACTACCCAAGATGTCACAGAACCACCTTGGATGAGCAACCTGTGAACCTACTGGCCTGATCAAGTAATAGGTATGACTGGCAAGAGCCAGAGGGAAATGCAGAGGGGTTCAGCTGGCCAATAATCTGCAGAATTGGAGTCTTGGATACATGCAGATTCCCTGCTTTTATTGCTTACCTTACACTTGCACCTCTTTTGGTTCCATACACTAACAGAGATGAGATTACACGGACCTGCAACTTTTACAGGGCCAGGGAATGTTTGTATTAGTTAGTTCCCACCCACATAATTTTGAGCAGAAGGGAGATATATAGACATACAGCAGGTGTCTAGTTTATTTGAAAATTCAGACATGAACCTTATTAGTAAAATGTATAAATATTAAACAGTTTTAGAAGTACAAATATTAAAATATCACTGTCCACTAAATGAAGCATCTTATCGAATACATTTATCTTAATATACTCACATGAATTAAACAATTCATTATCTTAATCTAGTTATAAATATATCTGAGAAAAAATGAGAAAATTGAAAACTAGCAAAAGAAAGCAAAGAAGCAAAATATGCTCTTAAAACATTTTAGTTTGGATATTAAAAACATGAAAAAAAATTTCCCTTCATTTTCATAAGCAGGCAGGATCCAAAACAAGCAGAATCAAGCCAGAGAAATTAAAGAGTGAGAGCTGACACCATGGAAGTTTCTCAACTGGAGCTCCACAAGCTTGTTCCTTCATGCAAATTTGGGGGCACTGTAGATGAAGTAGATCCACAGAGCAGTTACTCTACACAGCATGATACCCTCACACCCCACTGATTTCCAAGTGGAAATTCAATCAGGTGTTAATGCTGCTTGAAACTACCTGCACTGCTTTGAGGGGAAATCGGCAAACTAAGTGGCTGATTTTAATCAACAACTGAGTTTTGTATTTGAAATAAAGGAATGCATTATAAAAATGTTAGAATAAAGATGTATTGTAGCACAAACCTCAGAAATACCAGAGTTCACTTCAGAGGCATTCTTGCTGTACACTGTAGCACAGATGGAGAAAAATATTGTGGGAGGAAAAGTCCCACATCAGAGCATTGTCTAAAACAGACAGCAAAATCCTACAACACTAGGCAAGGTCACATGCAACTGGAGAGTCATCTGTTTAACAAAACATACTATTATTAGACGCAAGTTATACAGCACTTGTGCATACTAACAGAATTAAAATATTATCCCAAAATAAATATTTAAAAATACCTTTCACATATACCTTTCATGTAACTTTACTTTGGTACACAAACATTTTCACCTTTCTGCTTAATCAGATTTAAATGTTATTAAGAATTAACAGAAAGAAACACAAAGAAGTTAACTGTAAGTGTACATCAGAATACCTTTAAATATTTAAATACCATTTCAATATCTTTTTTAAGTATTTATTAAAAAACTTTACAGGTCAATTGAAAAATTAAGTGGATCATTTTTACCTTTTTTAAAAAAGATCTCCATTGCAATTGTCTTACCAAACTACTTAAGATTACTTTTCTGTTGATTGCAATATACAGCGAAAGACATTCCAGAGCCCAGAACCCATTTAGTCTAGTAAGGCGTGCCGCAGACTACTGTGAGTAAAATGTCACAGCTGAAACACTAGCCTTCAGAATGCCAATCTTCATGTAAGGCTCAATCCTGCATTTCTCGCACACCCAAAACTTCCCTAGACTGAATAGGAGATTTGGATGCAGACAGATTTTCCTTGAGATATATTCATATATGCCCCGAGGTTTGATGCCTAGCTCGCTTATGACCCAATGAATCACCACAACAGCTAAGATCACCTGAGACACCGTTGCTGATAGTTGGTAGGTGTGCAGTCTTGGGGACTTGGAAACTGGATGATTCTGGAGGACAAAGTTTAGTTTTGAAGCTCAGTCCCCTGAGCAATCTGTTACAGGTCACCTTTACAGGTTTTCAGGAACAAGTACAAGACACCTTTTAGGTTAAGCATTTGTTTGACTATGGTGGATTATTTATGACTGGTTAGGGTAGTTCAGGAAGGAATACTGGGGATGGTTTGATTTAGTATCTAGTTGCATTCAATTATGTCATTCACCCAAATGCTAGAGCGTTGGAACATAACAGACCATTAATGGCCAGAGTTTGATCTCACGCTGGTGTGAGTCTGAAGAAACTCCACTTACTTCAAGGGAGATCAGAATTCTGTCACTAAAGAAAGAAAAGAGACCCATATATAGGTAGTGCTAACACAATGACCCACTTCTACAACATGCAACTCTCAAAGTAAATAGGAATTTTGCTCAGAAATCAAGAGTGCAATATGATCCACGTTTGGCAGAAGCATGATTCTGGAAACCCCACCCACAGTCAGATCTCCACACAGGTCTGCCAAGACAAACAAAGCAGTATGCAATGTAAATCGTACTGCTCTTATTTGTGTATTCAGTCACTTATGGCCTCAGGAACTCATGTACAATAATGCTAATTTAAAGGGGATTAAAAACACAATTGAGGGCAGAATTTGACCACTGACAAACATGGCTCATGCTTTTGCATACTAATTGTTTTTTTATAATAAAAAAACAATTAAAAGTGCAATCTCTTACAAACAAAATTAATTATATTTCATAGTTAAAGACAGTGGACCTAATGCCACATCCCTTATTCACACAACTAATACCAAATGACTGCAAGGGGACTAGTTATGAGGATAAGTTCTATTCATGTTGGAGTTAAATGATTAAGCACTATGTTTAATTTATGGATTTTTTAAAAGAGTATATAAAAATATAGCAGACATTATGATTAATTAGTTGTATTAGTATAGTGCCAAGGAGCCCTATTCATTGACCAGAACCTCATTATGCTAGATGCTGTACAAAAGCAGAACAAAAAGACAGTTCCTGCCTGAAGAGCCTGGTTCCTAATAAGATTCTTTCAAAATGAAAAGCAACCAACATGGAAATACTTTTTCTACTGGAAGATTATTTCAAAGATCAATAGAAAGTAAATATTTTATTTTGATTAATGAAAAATGCTCAGCAAGAATTAGAATTTTAATGCAGTTATTCATATATATATGGATTTTAAGACCAGAAGGGACCATTGTGACTTATGTCCTGTGTTATGCAGGAAGTTAGACTCGGACTTCCCTGAATTAATTCCTGTTTCAGGTCCAATAGCTATGGTTGAACTAGAGCATATCTTTTAGAAACGTATCCAATCCTGATTTTAAAATTACTGGTGATAGAGACTCCACCACAACCCTTAGTAAACTATTCCAATAGTTAATTTCCCACACTGTTAAAAAATTGTGCCTTATTTCTAGTCTGTGTTTCCAACTGTTAAATCATTCTTGTAGCCCTTTTCTGAACCCTTTCCATGACTCTCAATGGATACATCTATTAGAAATACTTTATTTGATGATTTATTGTTTTTCTTATCCTTACTTTACTGATAGAGTTTTTTCTGTCTTTTCTCATGTATCAACAAAATTATGCAAAAATATAGAAAATATATTGGTTAAACTGTATTTAGTATTAAATTTTGCTTAATTTAACAAAAATACATTGCCCAACACATACCACATAAAAGTGTACAGAGTTGAGGGTAGCTGGCACTTTGTAGAACTGGGCCCAAAAAGGGGAGGGTTCTAAGAGCAAATCTAGCTACAAAGAAACCTGTCTCAACACACAGGAAAGTGAAAATGAACTCATAATAATGTATTGGATCAATGTCTTAACATGGCAAAATATGAGAAGTTTCCTTTTACTCAGATGACTAAGAGGAGAATGGAAGAATTTAGCAATCCCCTGTTAATTTCTATGCAAACTGGGCATAGTTTCTCATGACTTACGCAGTCCAGTTTGTTTCTCTCAACAGCTTTCTATTGGTGATCTACAATATAATCAGTTTCCTGTGATAAAATTATTTGTAGTTTGATTTTGTTTATTTTTTCTTCCTCCCGTTTGTCTAGGTGTTGCTCATCTTGTCACTGTTTTCATCTAATTGGAAATATACATATACTGTTTGTAGTTAGCTCTATTTCTCATAAGATGATTCAAAAATAAAAAGGAAGGCTTCTGATTTAAGATGATTATTAGGTAATTATAAATTCTGGAATTTAAATTCTTTAATCATTCTCAGATGTTGAGGAAAAAAGTTTATAGTGGGGCAAAACTTCATCCCCACTTCTGAAATACTTATAAAATTTATGTTTTTATTCATTCAACAAAATCTTGATATAAACATAAAATACCAATTTTAATTCTACTCCCTCGCAAATGTGCATTACAATTAGGGATGGGCAAACCGCACACCAAAATAAGAACCAGTCTGAACATTTGTCTGCTCCTTGAACCACAGCCAACCCTTTCATGAGTTTCTGTATCATTTCAGTTATCATCCTACTACCCTGAGAACGCATCAGCTCAGCCTGCTGATACTCCTATAGCTCCTCTCTAGGGTTCCCTGCTGGTTCTCAGGTATACTGTACACTCTGGGGAATGAGACTAGCAAATCTTGCACAGTTTGGCCCCAATCCTGCAAACACTTCAATGGGACTAGTAAGGAATGCAAAGTTACTCACAAAGCTAAACTTTTTCAAACATATCAAAGGCAAGGCCAGAACCAGTGGGGGAAAATAATATATTTATACACTTTGCTGCTTTGATTGCCAGGTTTCATCTTAGAACGAATTTTTATAAACATCTGAGAATGCTTATTATCGTAAATCACCGAAATGCTGGTGAGAGACCACTTCACTCCAGTAACCTAAAACTTTGTAGTTTATCAGATGCTGCACCTCACCTAGAACAATCCACTGAGATGTGATTAGCCAGAATGTTTAAAGCAATGAAATATGAAACATGAAACTTATTACTGATATAAACCAGGCTATAAAGTGAGAACTTCAGGGGGAAGATAGTGAGGACTTTATGCCCAGTTGTAATTTATAACAAGTTTGTTACAATCCGCACCCAAAAAATACACACTCTCTGCATTTCCTCAAACCCTCTCCAGAGAAAAGAGGATATTTTACAACTAAATATTGCAATGCGAATACATAGAAATTGCATGTTACTGTGGATCATCAACTTCACACGCCTAATGGAGAACTGATATATGGGGACTCTTGGGGAGCAAAGAGAGTGCAAGTGTAGCCAATGCAAGGATGTCAGACCTAATACAACCCCCCTGAAGTCCATGAGGCTGCCGTAGTGCAGGTGTGGCCCCATGGACCCATATCTCGGTGACTGGGGAGGGGGACGCTCTCTCACCACCCGAACCCCCAAAACAGCCTCTGGAAGTGATTCCGGGCAGCCAGGAGACCCACCCACCCGAGCCCCACGAACGCAGGCAAGGAGCCTGTGGAAGCGCCTCACCCGCTGCCGGGGATAAGTAGGAGACGGCAACTTTCAGCGTCTCCCCAGCCTCTTCCTCCTGCTGCCGCAGCCGAGGCCGGGCGGCGGGTCACTGCAGCAGCCCCGAGGGCTCTGGCCCCGGCGGGCTGCGCAGGGCAGGCTCCGGGTCAGGGCAGCCCCCGAACTCAACGGCTCCGCTGAGCGGCCCGGCGGGAGGAGCGCGCGCTGACCGAGGGGGAGGTGGCCTGCCGGGCTCGCAACGCCCAGCTGGGCGGAAGGAGGCGCAGCGGGAGAACTGGGGGCTCGCTCAGCGCGGGGGCTGGGGGGGGGGGAGAGGAGGCGTACGGCCGGGTTCCCGGGGGGGGGGGGGGGGAAACGCGCCCAGCCCTCTCCCCCCTGCCCAGCCACAGGCACCCTGAGGTGAGCGTGGTAGGGCCAGAGCAGGGAAGCACCTTGGGTCCTTAGCACCAGGGCAAACAGCCCAGCGCTGGGTGCTGCTGCCCCTGCTCCTGCGCGCTCTGCCCCGGGAACTGGCGCTGCCCCCTGTAGCGCGCAGGGGGGTTGCATTACACCGCCTCCAGCCCCAGAGGAATCGCCTCAGGGGCACACACCGTGCAGGGCAGCGCGTCACAACGCCAAAGGGTCCGCAGCCTCCCCCGCCGGCACAGTGCAGGGCCAGGATGTCTGTGCCTCCACCAGCGGGCTCCTGATCCTCCCCTCCCACAAGCTGCAGGGAAGAAGGTTTTTGCACCGACCCAACAGCACAAGAGGGGGGCGCCCGCAGAACCAACAGGGCAAGATGAGACTGAACCTTCCACACAGACCGGTCTCCCCGGTTATATGTACCGCTGTGAGGCGTTAGGTACATTGCCCTTCCATCCAGGTTAAAACGGTTACATGCAATATTAAATACATACCCCCATCCAAAGAGTTTGCGCCATTGTGTGTAGTGCTACGTGCCCGGAGCGAGAGTTTACATTGTTAGAAACACCTCTGCATTCACCTCCTCCCAGCTGTAACGCATTTGCTTTTTAAGCAATAGGACAGTATCCCGGTGGTGCCTGTCATCGCTTTTAGAGCTGCAGCCTGCTCTGGAATTATGGTGCATCTTCAAAGGCTCAAGCTCAGAATTTCGGTGCTGAAATCAATTAAGATGTTGATCTTAGAGTGTCAAGGACACTACAGCAAACTATTTGGGGCCTGGGATTTCCAAACTGCTAAATACATTCAACTGCTATTTTTACATTTGATTTGGTTTGTAAAGCTCAAATGACACCGGAGCTTGGAAAGAGGAAAGGACCTGGGTAAAGACCAAACTCAAAAGGAGAGAGTTACAAAAATTTCCTACACCACCTCTGTTGTGCATCTTCAGTTGATTTGTTTTCAGCCTTTCCTGTTAGTTTTGCTTACCTCTGGCAGGCAACTCGTTCTGTTTTAAGTGGTAATACCCAGTGACTCAAGATCACTGGATAACGGAGCCTTCTCCAAATCTTTGTAAAGCAGAAGCTGGTCCAGAGCCATTGTGTGTCTCACACGTTGTGAATGAAAGTTCAGTCTAGAGACTAATCTCTGTGAAAGAGTTGGCTTTTTTCCCCCGTTCGACTGTAGAGTCGAGTTGTGTCCCTCCTGCTGCCTCATTGCATTGGAATGTCTGAGCTAACTGTGCTTCCAAAGAGCTCAATACCGAGCAGAGCTGTACTGCCCAGACCTTGTGGAGATTTTAATTCACTTCCAAGCCTTGCCAACAGTTGCACACAAGGTGCCTTTTTTACACCCTGCTCTCTGTCCAGCGAAAAATGCAGGCTATCTCAGTGAAAACAATGACTCAATTCAGGACTTTGTTCAGAAGTGCAGCACACAACCTCTGCACTGTGCACTGCTGCCAACCATTATCTATGGGAAGAAAGACTTAGCTAAAGTCTGTGAAAGGGGGAAATATTGTACACTTTCCAAGTACTTTATGGAAAAATACAATTTAAATTAACTCAGCTGTGCATCTTTGCATGCAAGACTTTCTGGTCTTTGTGTGCAGAGTCAAACAAGGAGAAAGAGAGTTGATCTTTTTAGAACTTAATTTTAAAAGTAGTATTCTAATTTTGAAAAAAGCAAAAGTTGGCTGTAGACAACATGCAATTTTATTTTGAGACTTTTCTATATAAAGAATACAAATTCTCATAACTGGTGGGTGGAGATAATGTCCCAGTGTTTGGGTTGTAAAACACTTAATTTACTTCATTCCCTTCTAATATAAGGAATTCACACTGTTTTCTAAGGGAAAAGTATCTAACACGTGAGGGTTAGGTATTTACTATTGTATATTAAACACCTACTTTACTTCAGAAAATATATTATGTCTCTTTATACCATGCTTAGAGGACAAGTATTATAAAATGACAAGTATTAGAGGGGTAGCCTTGTTAGTCTGTATCTGTAAAAAGCAACAAAGAATCCTATGGCACCTTATAGACTAACAGATGTATTGGAGCATAAGCTTTCATGGGTGAATACCCACTTCGTCAGATATGCTCCAATACGTCTGTTAGTATAAGCTTTCGTGGGTGTATACCCACTTTGTCAGATGAATGACATTCCTCTGATGAAGTGGGTATTCACCCACAAAAGCTTATGCTCCAATATGTCTGTTAGTCTATAAGATTCCACAGGACTCTTTGTTGCTTTTTATAAAATGGTGACACTATGATTGTGTGGGCACCTACACTGAGTGTAGCATAGTTGGGAATCAAAGTGTAATAAGTCTACTATGAGACGTGTTATAACAGACTTTTAAAACCAGTAAACAGCTGTCTAGTGAAGTAAAACCTAGGAAAGATATATATTTTCTGAAAGCATAGGTTGGTTTGTTTTTTACTACTACTGTAGCCAGATATTTGTAATATTCACTTAACATTACATGGCTTTACTAGCTACTTATTTTAAGCTTGGTTCTTTCAACAAGCTTAAACTGCAGGGTTATTAGAGTAAAGAATGAAAAGTGCTAAAATATGCAAGCCACAACAGATCACCTCAGCCTTCCGAATATGATTGACTTTATACTGTTATGTCTAGTTTAATCTGAATTATGTTTTAGTTAAAATTAAAACAGTTACACCAATTCAAAATACTTTATATTAATCATTCTCTACTGAAATGTACCATATATTGGGTGAAATCCTTATGGCCTTCAATGGGGTTTTGGATTTCACCCATAGTATATAGTATTAATAGTAATGGCCCTTTTTTGCCATGGGTGAAATTTTGTTGGTTCTTTCACCTTAGCCAATTCACATTTTGAATTGAAAATGTTTGTATCGTGTTTTGACACTGTTTATGTTTAATTTGTACACAAGTATATTTAATTTACAAATATTGTAACAGGATATATAAATATAAATTTAATAAATAAAATAGTGAGATTTCAATTTTTAAAGCTCCAAATTTCAGTACAAGAGGACTAGAAATTGTTTAGTAAAAATCATGCAGTGGGAGTACAAATACAAGCAATAGCAGCCTCTTCAAAGAACTTTTCATAGAGCCTCCCTGCTTTTTCAATTTTCAATAAATACAGGAAACTTATATCAAATTATTCCAGTAGAAAATGTATCTGCCATTTTCTTCACAATATATTAGCACTTTATTTTTATTAACTTGGCAAGAGTATATGTTTATTGTACTGAAGAGTAATAAAAGGTTGTAACCTTCATAAAATGAAAAAATTGGGAAAATCATCTAATCCTTGATTCAGCAAGGTACTTACACATGTGCCTTACGTTAAGCACATGAGAAGTCAATGGGACTACTCACATGCTTCAAAGGTAAGGACATTCTTAAGTACCTTACTGAATTGGGGAACGGATCTCTCTGTAACCCCATTCCTCATCTGTAAATGTGGGATAACACTTCTGTTTCACAGGAGTATTGTGAGGATAAATTCATTAATATTTGAGATTCTCAGATACTATGACCATAGAAATACCTAAATAGATAGAAAATTGCAAACATTGTGAAACGTCCATGTCTGATACCATGGTGATAGGCACATTAGAAATACTAGATTGATTAGATGGGTATAACTGCTGGGTTGGGACATCCTCCAATTTTTTAGCATCTTGATTATTTCTTTCCATGGAGTTGCAGAACTATTGCATTAAGACTCCTTCCTTCAAGCTATTTTTATGTGCTTGTTAATCCAGAAATCACATTCCTGAAAAGTGTTGCAGACTAAAATAAAATTTTAATATAAGGAATAGCATATATAGGTATATCTATAAAATGAGTTTTCATGTAACCCCATGGTTAATTATGTCTTCCACATGATTTTCCTGGTTAAAAAGCTGCATGGAAGTCATTGGCAGATCAAGAAAGACAAGCTTTGCTGGTTCATGTAAGCCACCTGTAGTAACTTAGGAAAAGAAGAGAAGTATATATGACCTTCTGATCTGCCTGCAACAGCTTGTGAAGATTTATCCAGGAAAAACATTCTGCATAAATATAACCACCAGGGCTTTGGTGGCAAGTTCCAAAGCTGCCAATTAGAGGCTAATTCATTCAGATGATCTCTTTGCCCTCCACACTGCATCACTCGGTTTTTCAGGACAATTCACCTTTGGCTGCATAGTCCACTGGCATTACTGCATTGTATAACAAGAGTAATTCCTCTGAACAACTGACATTTAGGAAGTCTGGCTCCATATTTAGCCCCTTATCAATGGGGCTACAATAAAGGTTTTGTTGAAATAAGTTTTGGGAAAATTATTGAAAACTAGTGTGTTATTGGGGAGGGGATACTCTACAATTATACATCTGCTTCAGGGGCTCCATCCCTTTCAGTGTTGCATTCTAAATGTTGACTTTTGAGGGGATATTTTTGGGGCTGCCTGAGTTGTTCTTTCTGATTGACAGCTTCTAATCTAGCATTTTGCAGCTATGAAAACTATCTTCTGCTGGGTTGGACTCATAGATCACAGTCTTTTGAAAGACTTTTCTGTCATGTGGGTCGATGGAATCCCTCACAAGATGGAAAATTCTTCCATTTCTTCTTCTCTAAGCCTCCACATCACACTCATCATCCTTTTATGTGAGGACTAGATAGGGTGGCCTTTATTCCTTACTTGGCCTTTTGACAGGTTTCAGAGTAGCAGCCGTGTTAGTCTGTATCTGCAAAAAAAACAGGAGTACTTGTGGCACCTTAAAGACTAACAAATTTATTTAAGCATGAGCTTTCGTGAGCTACAGCTCACTTCTTCGGATGCATAGAATGGAACACACAGACAGGGGATATTTATACATACAGAGAACATGAAAAGGTGGAAGTATGCATACCAACAGGCAGAGTCTAATCAATTGAGATGAGCTATCGTTAGCAGGAGGAAAAAACTTTTTGAAGTGATAATTAAGATGGCCCATAGAAGGTGTGAGGAGAACTTAACATAGGGAAATAGATTCAATTGGTGTAATGACCCAACCATTCCCAATCTTTGTTTAGGCCACAGTTAATTGTATCTAGTTTGCATATTAATTCAAGTTCAGCAGTTTCTCTTTCGAGTCTGTTTTTGAAGTTTTTTTGTTGCAAAATTGCCACCTTCAAGTCTGTCACTGAGTGGTTAGAGAGGTTGAAGTGTTCTCCCAGTGGTTTTTGAATGTTATGATTCCTGATTTCAGATTTGTGTCCATTTATTCTTTTGCGTAGAGACTGTCCAGTTTGGCCAATGTACGTGGCAGAGGGGCATTGCTGGCACATGATGGCATATATCACGTTGGTAGATGTGCAGGTGTACGAGCCCCTGATGGCGTGTCTGATGTGATTAGGTCCTATGATGGTGTCACTTGAATGGATATGTGGACAGAGCTGGCATCGGGCTTTGTTGCAAGGATAGGTTCCTGGGTTAGTGTTTATGTTGTATGGTGTGCGGTTGCTGGTGAGTATTTGCTTCAGGTTGGGAGGCTGTCTATAAGCGAGGACTGGCTTGTCTCCCAAGATCTGTGAGAGTGAGGGATCATCTCTAAGGATAGGTTGTAAATCTTTGATGATGCGCTGGAGAGGTTTTAGTTGGGGGCTGTAGGTGATGGCTAGTGGTGGTCTATTATTTTCTTTTTTAGGCCTGTCCTGTAGTAGGTGGCTTCTGGGTACTCTTCTGGCTCTGTCAATCTGTTTTTTCACTTCAGCAGGTGGATATTGTAGGTTTAAGAATGCTTGATAGAGATCTTGTAGGTGTTTATCTCTGTCTGAGGGATTGGAGCAAATACGGTTGTATCTTAGAGCTTGGCTGTAGACAATGGATCGTGTGGTGTGTCCGGGATGGAAGCTGGAGGCATGTAAGTAAGTATAGCGGTCAGTGGGTTTCCGGTATAGGGTGGTATTTATGTGACCATCGTTTATTAGCACAGTAGTGTCTAGGAAATGGGCCGCTTGTGTGGATTGGTCTAGGCTGAGGTTGATGGTGGGATGGAAATTGTTAAAATCTCGGTGGAATTCCTCAAGGGCTTCTTTTCCATGAGTCCAGATGATGAAGATGTCATCAATGTAGCGCAAGTACATCTATATATCTTCAAGTCAGTGGCACTGCTATACAATATATATATATGCTATATATATATATATATATGCTATATATGATATATATATATATATATATATATATATATATATATATATATATATACACACACAATATATATCTTCAAGTCAGTGGCACTGCTATGGGTACCCGCATGGCCCCTCAGTATGCCAACATCTTTATGGCTGACTTAGAACAACGCTTCCTTAACTCTCGTTCCCTAACGCCCCTACTCTACTTGTGCTACATTGATGACATCTTCATCATCTGGACTCATGGAAAAGAAGCCCTCGAGGAATTCCTCCGAGATTTTCCACCATCAACCTCAGCCTATACTGGAAACCCACTGACCGCTATACTTACTTACATGCCTCCAGCTTCCATCCCAGACACACCACACGATCCATTGTCTACAGCCAAGCTCTAAGATACAACTGTCAAAGTTAGAATCAAGACTCACAATTTGTCAGACCACTCTGTTTTTATTAGCGCAGCGCTCCGCCAATAACACTCAGATAATGTGAGTGGCCATGCAAGACCCAAACAGTCTTATTTATACAGATAAAAGAGCGGGAATCAAACAAAGGGACAAAGGAGAAAAACAGCAAAATTCACCTGGGGCATAGCATGCATATCCTACTTCCTTACTAACTCCTATCGATCTAAGGCTAATGCTTCACCAATTGCCCTTAAATGGTGCAATTGTTCCATGTTAATGTCTGTATTCCTGACACCTGGACTCCAGCATTCCAGCGATTTTCCTTAAAGGTACAGACAGCATTTCTTTAATCCTATCTATTTTTGTAATATAATTCATTCTACTTTCACAATCCCTCCTTTTGGTCACTCTTTGCCATGACCAACAATGGACTGGGTTCCACATATTAACCGTTCTTTATCTTTTTGTTCATCAGCGATATTTAAAATCATCATATTAGCACTCTGTTTTGGGGCAGTCACCTGGGTGGCATATTTTACACAATTTTGGATACAACAGGAGATTAACTGAAAACATACAAAAATCACTAAGATTCCAAACAGGATAGTCAGGGCTCCCTGAAACAACCAGTTTCCTAGGCCAGAGAAATTGAACAGGTTGCTTAGCCACTTCCATAAAGAACTCAGCTCTTCATGGGGAAGATATGCAATTTGTTCTAAGTGGCTAGCGCGATCTATTACCTCATTGGTATTGTCAGGTATATACACACAACATTCTTTTCCAATGAGTGCACAGGTCCCTCCTTTGGCCGCCAGCACTATGTCCAATGCCTGACGGTTTTGAAGAGCCACCTGTCGGATCGCCTCTGTTTCTTTGGCCAGAATTTTTAAACTCTCTCCGGTTTCATTTGCCATTATTTCAACTACTGCTTGTAACCTCAGGAGCCTTTTTGCATGGTGTATTACTCCCCCAAGTGGGATAAGGGAACCGCCAATGGCATCTTCCCAGGTTAAGGGGCTTATATATATATACCATAACCAAAATGAATTCATATCGTTGGCACTTGGGCATTTGTACAAAATCAAGTTGCCAATGCAAGAAGGGTGCTTGGGGCAGGCCCCGGAATCCCTGAGCCACTTTTACAGGTTTACCAATATTGTGGCTTTGACAAGTGGTACAGGCGGCACAGTGGCGGGCTGCAAAAGAGCTGAAATGGGGGGCCCACCATCCCACCTTAGTTACAGCAGTGACCAGTTACAGCAGAGACCATCCCCTCCTTTCCGACATGCGAAACACCGTGAAGCAGGGCGGCCAGAGACGGGTAGAGTGAAAAGGGAGCCACAAAGGCACCAGTAGGCGAACGCCAAAGGGAATCAGGATGCAGAGAGCAACCCTGGGCAACCCAGGAGTCTTTTTTGGCTTCTGGGGCAGAATCCTGGAGTAGGGTGAGGTCAGTGAGGGACGGCGGTGCTATAGAAACAGAAAGGGAACCTAGAAATGCATCTGGGGAAGGTTCTATGGCAGCAGCATGTTTAGCAGAGGCATCAGCAAATGCGTTACCCTTAGCAACATCAGTATCTGCCGTCGAGTGGCCAGGGCACTTAACAATAGCTAGGGCAGAGGGAAGTAAAACTGCATACAGGAGAGCAGCAATGTAGGGGCCATTTTTAATGGGGGTACCGGCGGAGGTAAGGAAACCCCGAGCTTGCCACAGGGTGCCAAAGTCATGTACAACCCCAAAAGCATAGCGGGAGTCAGTGTAAATGGTGGCAGAGCGTCCCTCCGCCAAAAAGCAGGCACAGGTGAGGGCGACTAATTCAGCAACTTGTGCTGAGGTTACAGAAGGTAAAGGCGCAGCTTCGAGGGTTTCAGAGAGTGACACTACAGCGTATCCTGCCAGGAGACGACCTTGGCTGTCTCGAAAACAGGAACCATCAGTAAACAAAACAAGGTCAGAGTTAGGGAGAGGGACATCAGAAAGGTCAGGGCGCGGGACAGTGACAGCAGACACAGTTGCAAGACAGTCATGGGGATCACCATCATTAGACAAGGGAAGGAGAGTGGCAGGATTTAACTGAGAACAACGCTTTATGGTGATATACGAAGCCGACAGCAGTAGAAGTTCGTACCTGGTAAGGCAAGTGGAGGAGAGGTGGCTTGTGTTACGCTGTAACAGCAGAGTTTCCACAGAGTGAGGGACCATAAGAGTAAGGGGAGAGCGAAGGACAAGGGATTCAGACATTTTGACTAGGCGCGCTGCGGCAGCCACAGCACGCAGGCAGGGGGGTAGGCCTTGGGCCACAGGGTCCAAAGTGGCAGAGAAATAAGCTACTGGGCGGTTCTTTTCTCCGTGCACCTGAGTAAGAACTCCAAGTGCACATCCAGATTGTTCATGGCAGAAAAGGGTAAAAGGCTTAGAATAGTCTGGCAGCCCTAAAGCGGGGGCAGAAGCTAAACCTTGTTTGAGGGAAACAAAGGCAGAGTCTGCTTCAGGGGGCCATGGCATGGGATTAGGCACAGAGAGTCGAGTGAGTTCCTGGAGAGGTTTTGCAAGGGAGGCATATTGGGGAATCCATTGCCTGCAAAATCCAGCCATGCCCAAAAATTTTCGGACCTGGCGTGGGGAGCAGGGTCGGGGAAAGCTAAGGATAGCCTGGACACGGGTGGGAGAGAGCATACGGGAACCCTGGGAGAGAAGAAAACCAAGGTATGTGACAGAGGCTTGACAGAGCTGTAGTTTAGAGCGAGAAGCCTTGTGACCTTTGTTTGCTAAGGCAGTAAGGAGCACTAAAGAATCAGTTTTTGAGGCAGATAACGAGGGGGAACAGAGGAGTAGATCATGCACATATTGGACTAGAGTGGACCCGGATGGGAAAACAAGGTCAGCTAGGTCTCGGGCTAATGCCTGGGAAAAGTAAGATGGGCTTTCCGTATACCCCTGGGGAAGCGTGGTCCATGTATATTGCTGTCCCTTGTAAGAAAAGGCAAAGAGGTACTGGGAGTCAGGGTGAACCGGAACAGAAAAGAAAGCAGAGCACAAATCAACAACAGTAAAATGAGTTGCAGCTGGTGGGATAGAAGCCAGAATCGTTGCTGGGTTTGGGACAACAGGAAAGGCGGGTATGACAATACGATTAATGGCTCGGAGGTCCTGAACAAATTGCTATGATTTGCCATCAGCTTTTCGAACTGGGAGGATAGGGGTGTTACAGGGACTGGAGCAGGGAACAATAATGCCTTGCTCCCGCAGGGCAGTTATGACTGGAGCAATGCCAGCCTCTGCCTCAGGGTTTAAAGGGTATTGAGAAAGGCGAGGCAGGGGTTTGGAGGAGTTCACAGTAATGCAGACGGGGTCAGTGTTTAAGCGGCCCACCTCAGAGGGATGGGTTGGCCACAGAGGATGGGACCTGCGAAATTAGGTGTTCAAGGGATGGGACCAGTGGGCAACAAGGGACTGGAGTGGAAAGGGAAGTTTCAGACAACAGGGAGGCTACAGAATCACTCAGAGAGGACTGGGGAATTTGTAAATAGACCCCATCCGGGGAACAGTATATGGTGCAGCCAAGCTTACATAACAGATCCCGACCCAAAAGGTTTACCGGAGTGGAATCAGAGAGAAGGAAGGCATGATCCGCAGAAAGGGGACCAACCTGGACTGGTAGAGGTTTTGAAAGGGGATAAGAGGTTGGGACTCCCATAATGCCCACAGCGGACACAGTTTTTCCGGAGCGGGGGACCGCAGGCAGATCAGTAGTACGAACTGCAGAGAGTGAAGCTCCCGTATCAACAAGGAAAGGGAGAGAAAGATCATTGATAGTTAACACACACTCACCCGTAGGAGTGAGTGGTAGTAAAGGAGTTAAAATTTCCTGAGGTTCCCCGGCATCCCATCATTGCTGTGAGACAAAGTAAGGCTGGGGACTGACTGGCTGTGCTGGCAGGGGGTCTAGCTGGTTATTTACAGAATTACCAGGCCGGCTGGGACATTCGTTCTTCCAATGTCCGGGCTGTTTACAGTAATTACAAACATCCCCATAACCCGAAAAACCAGTTCCTTTGCCCCTCCCTCGACCACGTCCCGTCCTGGTATTTTCCCCTTCCCCGGAACTGTTTGCCCTGCCCTGAATAATGCTGTATTTGCAGGGCCATTAACTGTTGAGCTGATTGTTCCTCCTTTCCCTTTAAAGTACGTTGGCAATGCTCTGCCACTGTTTGCAATTTGTCCATGGTTTCAGTCTCCCACCCAACACTTATTCGTTTTAGCATATTGCCAATAGCAGGTAGGAGGCCATTAACAAACGCACTAGCCAGGGCGCCCTGTCCATTTCTATCTGGCTGTTGTATACCAGAATGTTGCAGAAAAATGTCAGTTAGCCGAGTGCGATAGTCGCCCGGGTTCTCTCCCTGTCGTTGCTTACAGCCTTTTATGACCATCCAGTTGGGTTTAGGAGTCCATACCTGAGGGATGGCTTCAAATAGATTTTTAGCTCGCTCTTTACACTTTTTCCGGTAATCAGCATTAGGACCAGTGTCTGGTAAAGTAGAGTGGCGGTCAGCAGTGAGCCAATTTGCTGCTGTGAGCCATTTTTCATGCTCACTTGGCTCTGCTACAAGTAGCTTGCACAGCTGCAGGAGGTCTGCCTCAGAGGGTTCATAGGTGTCACATACTAACAAAAATTCCTCTGCAAATTTGGTAGGATTTTCCCGGGGCTTTGGAAAGCCTTTTACAATTGAAAGGAGCTCTGTGCGAGTCCAGGGTTTATAGCTCCAAGTGGGACCCCCTTCTTGGCCCCCAGTATGCAGGATTCGGAGGGGAGCCTGGACATTTTTAAGGCCCAAGCGCGAGCTTTTACGGGGCAGAGTGGGTTCAGAGGAATGGGCCTCGGCCGTACTGGATGATCCAGACAGGTCTGAACTGGAGATCTCTGGGAATTGTTCATGAGCTGAGAAATCTGGTGACAGTTGTTCCTGAGCTGGGGCCGTGGGTGGCTGTCTATTGATCCAATGCAAGGCTGCCAGGCCAATTAATGCGTCTTCCTCATCATCGTCCCCGGAATCTAGCAAGGGGTTTTCTTTGTCTTTTCCCACCCGGCGACAGGAGTATGAAGGGGGATCTGTTTGGAGAACTGGATAAAGGGGAGCGCTCGGTCTAGTGGTGGGAGAGGAGGTTTCCAATAAAGCTTTTAACTTATCATTCGAATCTTTGAGAGAGGCGAGTTTCGATTCTGTCCATCTACGATTTGCCTCTTCCCACCATTGCATGAAACAGTCAACCTCTCCTTTTGCCAATTTAGTTTTAGATTGGCCGAGTTTGTCTTTTAAGACATCTACTCGGTCCTTGTCCCAAGATCCTAACAGTGGCCACTGAGTTTTGGGATCTCCCTGAGTTAGCCTAGACCATTTTTCCAGAAATTTACAGGAGTCCGGACCCTTCCTAAAATGCATAAAATGAGCCGGGGTTCCTTTAGGGAACTGTCCCGACTTAGACGTCTGGTTACCCATACAGGAGGACTTTACACACCAATCACACAAGAAGGAAATTCGGGTTCGTCAGAGTGATGCCCAGTGCCACACACAAAAGGAGCCCACAGGCTACTGCCTCAATCGCCCTTGCTTTCACACCAGGGGCTTTACCCAAGGTGCGGTGCGGCTGCGATTGTGCAGATTTCACTCACTCAGACCGCGGGGACAGGAACCCCTTGGTCGGCCAATCCCCGGACGGAGACGGCACCCAGACTCAAACACTCCACAGAGAGGACGGATAGACACAGAGACAGGATAGTCCTCAGTCCGGACAAAACACAGATATAATTACCTGACCAGATTCCTGATGCCAGATCCTGGGATGCCTACCAGAACCGAGTGGGAACCAACAGGTTCGATGGCGTAGACTTCACTGTGGTCGTGCATCCTTCCGTTCGAGGGAGGACCACTTGGGCCAAATGCCCAGGTGCCGGCTGCCACGGTCGTCCCACAAAACGGTCAGGGATCACACAGCCCCAGTGAAGACGGTTGCCATCTCGGTGGAACCTCCAAATTGTCAAAGTTAGAATCAAGACTCACAATTTGTCAGACCACTCTGTTTTTATTAGCGCAGCGCTCCGCCAATAACACTCAGATAATGTGAGTGGCCATGCAAGACCCAAACAGTCTTATTTATACAGATAAAAGAGCGGGAATCAAACAAAGGGACAAAGGAGAAAAACAGCAAAATTCACCTGGGGCATAGCATGCATATCCTACTTCCTTACTAACTCCTATCGATCTAAGGCTAATGCTTCACCAATTGCCCTTAAACGGTGCAATTGTTCTATGTTAATGTCTGTATTCCTGACACCTGGACTCCAGCATTCCAGCGATTTTCCTTAAAGGTACAGACAGCATTTCTTTAATCCTATCTATTTTTGTAATATAATTCATTCTACTTTCACACAACCGTATTTGCTCCAATCCCTCAGACAGAGATAAACACCTACAAGATCTCTATCAAGCATTCTTAAACCTACAATACCCACCTGCTGAAGTGAAAAAACAGATTGACAGAGCCAGAAGAGTACCCAGAAGCCACCTACTACAGGACAGGCCTAAAAAAGAAAACAACAGACCACCACTAGCCATCACCTACAGCCCCCAACTAAAACCTCTCCAGCGCATCATCAAAGATTTACAACCTATCCTTAGAGATGATCCCTCACTCTCACAGATCTTGGGAGACAAGCCAGTCCTCGTTTATAGACAGCCTCCCAACCTGAAGCAAATACTCACCAGCAACCGCACACCATACAACATAAACACTAACCCAGGAACCTATCCTTGCAACAAAGCCCGATGCCAGCTCTGTCCACATATCCATTCAAGTGACACCATCATAGGACCTAATCACATCAGACACGCCATCAGGGGCTCGTACACCTGCACATCTACCAACGTGATATATGCCATCATGTGCCAGCAATGCCCCTCTGCCATGTACATTGGCCAAACCGGACAGTCTCTACGCAAAAGAATAAATGGACACAAATCTGACATCAGAAATCATAACATTCAAAAACCAGTGGGAGAACACTTCAACCTCTCTAACCACTCAGTGACAGACTTGAAGGTGGCAATTTTGCAACAAAAAAACTTCAAAAACAGACTCGAAAGAGAAACTGCTGAACTTGAATTAATATGCAAACTAGATACAATTAACTGTGGCCTAAACAAAGATTGGGAATGGTTGGGTCATTACACCAATTGAATCTATTTCCCTATGTTAAGTTCTCCTCACACCTTCTATGGGCCATCTTAATTATCACTTCAAAAAGTTTTTTCCTCCTGCTAACGATAGCTCATCTCAATTGATTAGACTCTGCCTGTTGGTATGCATACTTCCACCTTTTCATGTTCTCTGTATGTATAAATATCCCCTGTCTGTGTGTTCCATTCTATGCATCCGAAGAAGTGAGCTGTAGCTCACGAAAGCTCATGCTTAAATAAATTTGTTAGTCTTTAAAGGTGCCACAAGTACTCCTGTTTTTTTTGGCCTTTTGAGATTCTTTAGGATTCAAGGCTGAAAGTAATGCCAACACAATGCTCATCGCTTCTGTGGGCCTGATGATAGAGAAAGGAGAAAATCAACTCAAATTTACCATAAGTGCTAGCATCTTAGAGAAAATACATTATCAACTCTAAGCTTATTTGTGCTAATATCTTAGGTGTTATTTGTAGCTTTAATGGGTACATTGTCAGAGATAAATATCAGTTTCAAGTTGATAGTTTCCCTTTTAGCTTGCACCATATGGAACCTTCCAATTGGAGTTCTAGGTACAAAATGAGTGTACAGATGAACTGCCAGGTGATGAATGAACACTAATTAATTCTCATAGCAACCCAGTGACTGAGTAAGTTTTACTCCCCTTGTACAGGTGGAGAAATTAATGCAAAGTGAGATTAATTAAGTGACTTGCCCAACACTATAGAGGGAGTAAGTATAAGAGCTGGGATTAGAACTCAAGAGTTCCTGGTTTTAGTGCTGTACATAGGGCTTGTCTTCACATAATGCTACAGCAGTGCAGAGCTTCTCAGTGTAGTTAATCCACCTTCATGAGAGGTGGTAGCCATATAGATGGGCCATAGCACTGTCTACATGGGGAGTGAGGTTGGTATAACTATGTGGCTCACGGGTGTGGATTTTCACCAAGCAACATAATTATACACCAGGGATAGGCAACCTATGGCATGCATGCCGAAGGCGGCATGTGAGCTGATTTTCAGTGGCACTCACACTGCCCGGGTCCTGGCCACCAATCCAGGGGGCTCTGCATTTTAATTTAATTTTAAATGAAGCTTCTTAAACATTTTAAAAAGCTATTGTTGTATGTAAAGTAAATAAGGTTAGTTATATAGTGTAGACATAGAAAGAGACCGTCTAAAAATGTTAAAATGTGTTACTGGCACGCAAAACCTTAAATTAGAGTGAATAAATGAAGACTCAGCACACCACTTCTGAAAGGTTGCCGACCCCTGGTCTACACTACTGACCCCGGTCTCTGGTGTAAAATCTACAGAATTGAATGTAGAGGAAAGTTTTGTCTTTAATTATGATATTTTATAACAATATTTTCAAACTATCTAATTTTTAAACATTTTTAACATTTATATAATTTAAAAATGTCAGTATTTTCTTCAAGTTTTCCTCCAAAATGCACCCATGAGCTAAGAACACACACAAGGAAATTAAAAATAAAAATAAAAAAAATAGAGTTAGAAACACATGAATTTGAGAGACCCATTTCAGTCTAAAGGTGTGTTCAACTATAGTATCACTACCACAATATTAGAATTTTAAAAACCTACATTTATTATTCAAAGAGTCTTGCTTTTTACTAATTTTGGGCCAGATCACTTCCTTCCACATTAAGAGCCATAGGAAAGAGCCTTTGGGAAGGAAATTTCAGTAAGGATCTTCTTGTGGAAGTTCTACCCATATCATCCTACCAGGGAGGTGGGGTTTGCCCTCTTCCCAAGAGAAAAAAAATATGGGGTCTGTTGACAAGTCCAGCAAAGCCCTGGGGACCCTCAAGAAGATATACTCCACCTAGCTCCTTGGAAGCACAGTTCCACTGGAGCCATGCTAGCTGAGACTCCCATTGTTTCTAGTGGCTTCCAAAATCCACAGTGGGGTCATGTGGAAAAGGTAATATAGCTTGGGGATGAATGATCTTTGCTAGGGAAGGTATATAAGGCCACACAAGGGACAAAGTTAATTGCCCCCAATCCACTTCACCTCTTATACTGCCCATTCTTTCCTACTGCAGCACAGATTCTGCACACATAGAATAGCCCACCAAGTCCTGCTGAGCAATCCCCTTTCCATACACAATTGACAGGTCCTCTGTATCAGGGAGGATACATTCTTGCCCATTATAAGAGAGTTCTCTAGGGAAATCCACAGTCTCAGGTTTGAAGGCTGTTGCTTTACTGAAAGTATTCATTTCAAATCAAATTGTTTCTAATAGTTTGAGCTGCTAAAAGGAAGTTTAAATCACTGTTTCTCAACCTTGGATTCACGACCCCCAGGAGGTGTCACAGGACAGGTTTAGGGCATCGCAAGTGCAGGGCCAGCATTAGGGGGTGGCAAGCAGGGCAACTGCCCAGGGCCCTATGCCACAGAGGCCCCGCAAAGTTAAGTAATGTGCTTCAGCCCAAGTGCTGCCACCCCGGGCTCAAGCATGTAACTTAGCTTTGCAAGGTCCCCTGTGGTGTGGGGCCCCGGACAATTATCCTGCTTGCCACCCACTAATGCTGGCCCTGTGTATTAGTCATAATTTACTTAATAATATTTCAGGTAGGGGGTCACAATTTTTTCAAGTCTTAGTCACATTTTTTTTAAGTCCAAAGAGGGTCATCAGGACACAAAGGTTGCGAAACACTAATTTAAATTAATACCCTATAGTAACAATAAGTAAGTAGAAAACCCAAAGGTGCAGATATTAAGAGCTATTCTGGTATTTTGGAGTTATGTCTGAGTTTTTCAGATTTTGACTCTAGCACATAAAAGGTCCTAACCAAAGCTGCTGTCTTACAAATGCTCCATGTGTCTATGGAGACAACCGAGTTAGAACAGTAAGTACCTCTTTGTTAACAACCATATAATGTCACTTCACCAGGGTGAGTCTGATTCCATCCAGCCTGATTGCTATATTGTTGGACTTACGTGAATAACTTTGGAGACATAATAATACTCTTTTGACATCATAATGCAGAAAAATGTTTAATCTCTGGACAAAAAGACCACCACAAAATTTATCTACTGTCTATTAGAGACAAGGTGGGAGAGGTAATATCTTTTATGAGACCAACTTCTGTTGGCGACATAGACAAACTTTCAAGCTTTCACCAAGCTATTCTTCAGGTCAAGGAAATGTATTCTATTGGCTATAACAGTGATATGCCTCCTCTGCAATCACTCAGCAGCCTAGTATAGTCAAGTCATCAGTAAAATCTCTGATATTTAGAATCAATCAGGAAGTTTCCTGAGTAGTTTGTAAAGAGAAATCTTGTTTTCAAATCCAACTAAGATTGAACATTTCTAAGAAGGATAATAATTTTATTGTAAATATGTTAATTAATTTAATCAATCATCTTGATTCTCTTCTTGTTTATGCTCATTTTGATTTAAATGGAGTTTCTCTCATTTAAATAGGATTAAATTAGGAGTATCAGACCCTATGGTCCAGATCCTCAGAATTATTTTTGAAGATCTGAGCCAATATGTTTAATTATTATTGTCATCTTATCACTTACCTGTGTTTCTGTTCAAATGTTTTCGCTACACTATTCCAGGAAGTTCCTTCCCTAGTTAAATACTGTTTAAAATACATATTTTCAAAATCTTGGAGGAATAGTTCTTACAAAAATTACAATATGAGGCTTTGGGGTTTAGTACAAATATTTTAAGGATATGAACTTTTAATTCATCTTACTTTAATACTACAGAATTATTAATAATGATAAAAGGAAAACTGCATCAATTTTCTGAGATTATCTGTAGTTCTTGCTAAAATCAGAAGCTCGTTTAATCTGTAAATGGAAGATAAATCTTTTAGTATATTAATTCCCAAGGGAATTTGTGCCATGAGTTATACACAAAGATCACTTAAAAGAAAGAGTGGCTACCACTGTAGATCAAGATGATTAGGCTATATATTAAAGCCTTTCATCTTGAGAGACCAATCCAATGACTATACTTTTTTCCCCACACAGAGTGCCAGATTTAAGTTTTCCCCAAATGGCATATAAATATCCAATTCCCTGCAATTAAATTCCTTTTTGGTGCCTAAAAATATTGTTACAAATTACCAGTTTATTGAATTACATTGAAATTCAACAGGCAGTGAATATTGTTCAAAGAGTGTCTAACAAAGTCTAACTGATCTGATCTAATTAGATGTGTCTATATTTGTATAATCTCATTATGTCTTCAGACTCACCTGTCTAATCCTGTTAAACAGTATTTTAACTTTATTTTTAGATCTGTTTCTTATGATTGATATTTCTAAAGAGTCTTTCTTCCCCTACACTTTTGCCCAGTGACTGTTCTTCCTCTCACCTCTGTGAGCTAGGCCTTTAACTTAGAGGAAAATTATTGCAGTGCTCAGGGCTTCCCTTGAAAAGCAACCAACAAATTAGCTCAATATCAGAGCTCTATGCTCTGCACTGGCTGCCTATTTTCTTCCAAGCACAGTTCAAGGTGTTGATTATGTGGATTAAAAAAAATCTTACATGGTTTTAGACTCCTCTGACTGAGATTCGCTATCTCCCTCTGTTACAATCTGATGGGTCATTCTTGCATTTTGTTCCTTGACTGGTGGAAGAGCATTCACCCTAGTGAGCCTATACTTCTAGAACCTGCTTTCTCTGGCAGTCTCCCAGAGTCACATTTGGCATTCTTAAGGAAGCCGTGCAACATTATTTGACTAGGCCTTTAGTTATCCAATGGGATTGCCACTCCACAGAATCATAGACGTGTAGGACTTGAAGGGACCTCAGGTCATTTAGTTCAGTCCCCTGCACTCAAGGCAGGACTAGATAACAACTGGACCATTCCTGATAGGTTTTCATCATTGGAGATTTTTAAGAGCAATTTAGACAGAGATTCCACAACCTCCCTAGGCAATTTACTCCAGTGCTTAACTACACTGACAGGAAGTTTTTCCTAAATGTCCAGACTAAGCCTCCCTTGTTGCAATTTAAGCCCATTGCTTCTTGTCCTATCCTCAGGTGTTAACGAGAACAAGTTTTCTTCTTCCTCCTTCTAACAACCTTATATGTACTTGAAAACTGTTACCATATCCCCTTCTCCAAACTAAACAAACCCATTTTTTTTTCAATCTTTCCTCATAGGTTATGTTTTCTAGACCTTTAATAATTTTTGTTGCTCTTCTCTGGACTTCCTCCAATTTGTCCACATCTTTCCTGAAATATGGCACCCAGAACTGGACACAATATTCCAGCTGAGGCCTAATGAGCGCAAAGCAGAGTGAAAATTACAGTAACTCCTCACTTAACATTGTAGTTATGTTCCTGAAAAATGCAACTTTAAGTGAAACGATGTTAAACGACTCCAATTTTCCCATAAGATTTAATGTAAATGTGGGGGGTTAGGTTCCAAGGAAATTTTTGGGGGCAGACAAAAGGCATTATATACTGTACAGTACTGTACTGTACTGCGGTGGGGAGGTGCCCC
Organism: Mauremys reevesii; assembly: GCF_016161935.1. Taxonomy (NCBI): domain Eukaryota; kingdom Metazoa; phylum Chordata; order Testudines; family Geoemydidae; genus Mauremys; species Mauremys reevesii. The sequence goes on along the minus strand of NC_052629.1, from coordinate 31,555,136 downwards.
TGGCTTACCCCACACAGGCACAGTCCGCTGCAGACAATGAGGCAGGCAAGGACACTAGGAAGCACCTTGCACAGCAGCAGCTTCCCCCCAGAAGAACAGGTGCTGACTTTGCCAGGGAATGCTCCAGGCCTGCCTCTTCCCGTTCCCGCTCCGCTCCAGGCCCGCCTCTTCCCATCCCCACTCCACCTCCTCCCCAGAGCACGCTTCTCCCCCTTCCTCCCAGGGCTTCCCTGCCACCAAACAGCTGTTTGGCAGCACTTAGGACTTTCTGGGAGGGACGGGGAGAAGCAGAGACACGGCACTTCCCCGCTCCTCCCCCTCCCACCACTGGCAGATTTAGAGTTAGTGGGGCCCTATGCTCAGCTTCATCTTTGGGGCCACCCCATGGGGGAAGCATTTTCTCTCATCTCCCCCCCCCCACACCTGATTTCATTCTTTTTTTCTCCATTCTCCTCCTGGGACTCAGGGCTGGGGGTGCAGGGTCTGGGAGGCAGTTAGGGTGTAGGAGGGTGATCAGGGTGGGGGTGCGGGAGGAGGCTCAGGGCTGGGGCAGGCAGGAGGTACAGAGCACTTACCTGGGGCAGCTCCTGTTTGATGCAGGGGGTATGCAGGTGGCTCTGCGCAGCGCAGCACCGTCCCCATGGCCGCGATTCTGGGAGCCACGATTCTGGGAGCTGCCGCCCCCCGCACCCCAGGCCAGGCAGGACTCAGGAGGAGCAGGGGCAGCTACGCAGCCAGTGGCTGAAGAGAAGTGGCTCTTTCCCCTTCAAAGCCAGCCACAGAGAAGTGGCGCTTTGAAGGGGAAAGCGCCACTTCTCTCCGGCCGCTGGCTGCGCAGCTGCACCTGCTCCTTCTGAGTCCTCCGGCCGGTGCTCGCAAGGCCGCATTCCAAAAGGGGCTTTAGAGCTGCAGCCCAGGGCCCTGGGGCCCCCTTAGCCCAGGGCCCTGCAGCCCCTAAAGCCTCTGCGTTCCGGGTGGCCCTGCCTGCCAGGGTGGGAGGGGTCAGCTTCCCCGCTCACTCACTCCCTCCCAGAAGTCCTAAGTGCCGCCAAACAGCTGTTTGGCAGTGGGGGAAGCGCTGGGAGGGAGGGAGGGAGGAAGGGAGGGGGAGGAGGCGGAGAAGAAGAACTTGTGCAATGCTCCCTTGAAAAGGCGGCCAAACGACATTATAAAGGAGCATTGCACAACTTTAAACGAGCATGTTCCCTAATGGAGCAGCAACGTAACTTCAAAAAACGTTAAGCGGGAGGACGTTAAGTGAGGAGTTACTGTACTTTGTGTCTTGCTTACAACAATCCTGCTAATACATCCCAGAATAGGGTGACCAGATGAGAGGGAGAAAATATCGGAACACATGTGGGGGGGCTGGGGTCCACCAGCGGGGAAAAAAAAAAAGGGCGAGTGCTGCCGGCGGAGCAGCGAGGGGGAAAAAAAAAAGGTGAGTGCTGCCGGCGGAGCAGCAAAATAAATAAATAAATAAATAAAAAAGGTGAGTGCTGCCGGCAGAACAAAATATTGGGACAAATTGCGTCTCGACCAAAGATCAGTCGGGATGCAGGACAAACACCTAAATATCGGGACAGTCCCGATTTTATCGGGATGTCTGGTCACCCTAGCCCAGAATGATGTTTGCTCTTTCTGCAAGAATATTACACTCTTGACTCTTATTTAGCTTATGATCCACTATAACTCCTAGATCTCTTTCTGCAATGCTCCTTCCTAGCCAGTCATTTCCCCATTTTGTGTCTGTGCAACTGATTGTTCCTTCCTAATTCGAGTGTTTTGCATTTGTCCATATTGAATTTCATCCTATTTTCTTCAGACCATTTCTCCAGATTCAAAATCATTTTGAATTTTAAGCCTATCCTCCAAAGCACTTGCAACTCCTCTCAGCTTGGTATTGTCCACTAACTTTGTTAGTGTACTCTTTATGCCATTATCTAAATCATTTATGAAGATATTGAACAGAACCAGACCCAGGACCAATCCCTGCAGGACTCCACTCAATATAACATTCCAGCTTGGCAGTGAACCACCAATAATTATTCTTTGTGAATGGTTTTCCAACCAGTTATGCACCCATCTTATAGTAACTCCATTTAGGCTATATTTCCCTAGTTTGTTAATGAGAAGGTCATGTGAGACAGTATTAAAAAGCCTTACTAAAATCAAGATATACCACATCCACCACTTCCCCACTATGCACAAGGCTTGTTCCCCCATCAAAGAAAGCTGTTAAGTTGGTTTGATGCAATTTGTTCTAGACAAATCCATGTTGACTATTATTTATCACTTTATTATCTTCTAGGTGTTTGCAAATTGATTGCTTGATTATTTGCTCCACTATCTTTCTGGGTACTGAAGTTAAGCTGACTGGTCTGTAATTCCCCAGATGTCCTTATTCCCCTCTTTATAAATTGGCACTATATTTGCCCTCTTCCAGTTCTCTGGAATCTCTCCCATCTTCCATGAGTTTAATATATTCGCTATGTAATGCATACATACATATTTTAATGTTAGGACATTTTGCTTTTGTTTGGCATCCAGGCTTCTCAGAACAATTCAATGATGGAAATAGCATTGTAAATAATATAGTTTTGATGGAAATTAATTTTTTGTTCTTTAATATTGTACATTATCTTGGATCATTTACAGTCTTTTCAACAAAAAGAAAGTTGAAATCCACTGAGTTCTGTTTTCTGAAAATGAGAAAAAGATGTTCCTTTGAACAAAGGAAAAGATACAATTTTAATTAAAAAATCTGTCTTTTGGGGGCTCATTCTGTGACCTCTGAAGTGAATGGAGTTTTGCCAGCAATTCCAATGGAAGCATGATTGGACCTCTCTGTTCTTTTATAGCTCAGTTCTGCAATTTGATGAGCCTCTTATGAGTTATTTTCATAATTTAACATATCACAGTAGAATCTAACAGTCACAACCAGAACAGACCAGGTTATAGAGTTATGCATACAAAGTTCTGTATTTATGGAATTTTCTTCTTTTGTCTGTGCACTTCTTCTCAAATTGCCCTTTAAGAACTCGACTGTCAATGAGATGTTTCAAGTCAAGACTAAGACTTCCCTGTAATAAGTTTCTAATATTTGAAATAACCAAATTAAAATTTGACAAGACTTTGATTAAATGGTAAAAAAGTAACTTAGCATCAAAATATAAAGAGAATTTAGGGCTGTACAACCCATATTTTCTTTTTTAAAATTAGGGATATAATGACTGAATTAGAGAACTTTTTGCATACATTAGGATCAATCCTGCAGTTCTGGCTCATATTAATAGTCTCAGATTCTTCTAAGACTATTTGAGAAACAGCAAACAAAGGGAGGAGGAGAGTCTGCTTTCCTCACAGCGCTCTGCCTGCAGGCCAGGTGAGGAGGCACAGGATATGGGGAGTCAGACAGAATGGAGTACAAGGCGGGACAGACTGAGGCAGAAGCTGAATGGGAATTGGGGTGCTGGGATACATGTGGACAGGGGGAGAAGGATGGCTGAGCAGAGGTGCAGGGACACATAGGGATGGGGAAGAGGGGTGGCTGAGTGGGGGTGCAAGGCCACAGGGAATGGGGGAGAGGTGGTTGAGTTGGGGTGCAGGGACACATAGCTGAGTGGAGGTGCAGGGACATCCGGGTATGGGTGTGTGCGCGCGTGCAGGGACACATGGGAACAAATATGCCTGATTGAATGGAGAGGCTAGGGTGTCAGCCAGTGTCTGCATGGGGGAGGCTCCCCAGCTATCCCTCCCCCTGAAAAAAATTGTTCTGTACTTATCGCACCCGCACCCAACAACCCTCCAGGTTCACTCCCATGCTCCTTCCCAGCAATCACTTTCCTCTCCCTCAGCTCCTTCATTACCCCGACTCTCCCAAGCCTTTGCACTGCTTCTGAGAGGTGCAGGAAATACAATTCTGTTTTGTAGTTTAAAGGAACTATTACTCAAAGTTCTGTATTAATATACCTAGTAAGGAATCTTATTTGTCAAAAAGGTTTCCTGAATCCTTCTTGTTGTATTGTTAGACATATTTCAAAATACCTGTCAATGAGTAAATTATCAACATAATTGAAACTGCTGTGATGATATTGTGTTATTTTGACAAATAAACTATGCAGAATTTTAAAATATTGTGCACAGAATTTTTAATGTTTTGGCACAGAATTCCTCCAAGAATATACAGATTTGTAAGGAAGGAAATCTTAGATATTTGTGAGAAAGACCTGCTCACATTATGCACATTGTGTAACTTGTACTGCCATTACAAAATCAGATTAGGAACAAAACTACTTACTACTATGGAAATGGGTGAATCCAGGTATAAAGCTGCTGCTAGTGGACTACTTTCCCCACAACCCATGCACAGGACTTCCATTAGTGTAACTGGGAATTATTCTTGTAAAACAAGAGGAGACTTTTCTCCCCTCCCATAGCACATCAAAATACTACTCTGATAATATAATTTCCTTAATAGCTATACAAAACTTTAAGTACAGGAAAGGGAGATAACAGTGCGGAATAGTAGATTAGACAAAGTCAATTAAAACAATCCCAGAATCACCAATCAGACTGGCCCAATGTTCATAGGTCTCTGTTGGGCATTTTGAGGGCCTATATGGTATACATCTTCCCTAGAGTTATCAAGGGCAAGGAAAAGCCTAATCTTTCTTGGAAGCCTTGCATTAATGTCCCTAAAATCAAAGTGAGTAAGGTAATATATTTTATTAGACCAACCTCTGTTGGTAAGAGAGACAAGCTTTTGAGCTTTTATTTAAGTTGGTCCAATAAAAGATATTACCTCATCCACCTGGTCTCTCTAATATCCTCCTCAGACCAACATAGCTACAACACACTGCAAACAAAGCTCAAAGACAAATTAGTCCTGGTCAATACTAGGATTTTGAGCCTTCATTCCAAATAGATGTAGCCTCACACCAGTGGATGCTGTTGTGTATAAAGATCTTAGAAGGGCTAAGGTGTTTTTGGTTACACAATGTAGTGGTAAAAAAGCCTGAGCTTATGTGAAACTTATTTATGACAACTTAATACTGTTCTCTGGTTTTCTCATTAAAACCTATTAAACAGATGTAGATTCCAAGATGTATTAAAAGTGACAGTTTATTGCAATTTGGCAATATAAAATTTGGCAATAGTAAAATAGTGTCTGTTTTCATTAAGGCAATATATGGTTGGCATATTCCACAATACACAATATTATCTGCTGCAGCCAGCACTGTTTGGCACTGGCTAACTCATGTGAATTGAGGGGGCATTGCAAAAGATTTCATGGCCATCACATACAGTCCCCAGCTCAAACCCCTCCACCGCATCATCAGGGATCTACAACCCATCCTGGACAACGATCCCACACTTTCACAGGCCTTGGGTGGCAGGCCAGTCCTCGCCCACAGACAACCTGCCAACCTGAAGCATATTCTCACCAGCAACTGCACACCGCACCATAGTAACTCTAGCTCAGGAACCAACCCATGCAACAAACCTCGATGCCAACTCTGCCCACATATCTACACCAGCAACACCATCACAGGACCTAACCAGATCAGCCACACCATCACCGGTTCATTCACCTGCACGTCCACCAATGTAATATATGCCATCATATGCCAGCAATGCCCCTCTGCTATGTACATCGGCCAAACTGGACAGTCTCTAAGGAAAAGGATAAATGGACACAAATCAGACATTAGGAATGGCAATATACAAAAACCTGTAGGAGAACACTTCAACCTCCCTGGCCACACAATAGCAGATTTTAAGGTGGCCATCCTCCAGCAAAAAAACTTTAGGACCAGACTCCAGAGAGAAACTGCTGAGCTCCAATTCATTTGCAAATTTAACACCATCAGTTTAGGACTAAACAAAGACTGTGAATGGCTTGCCAATTACAGAACCAGTTTCTCCTCCCTTGGTTTTCACACCTCAGCTGCTGGAACAGGGCCCCATCCTCCCTGATTGATCTAACCTCGTTATCTCTAGCCTGCTTCTTGCTGGCTTATATATACACACCTGCCCCTGGAAATTTCCACTGCTTGCATCCGAAGAAGTGGGTATTCACCCACGAAAGCTCATGCTGCAAAACATCTGTTAGTCTATAAGGTGCCACAGGATTCTTTGCTGCTTCAACATGCTACTTGAGAGACATGTATGAGAAACCCATTACGGGCCCATTTGGTTTTGGTACGCAGTGCTCCACAATTTATGCCTGTTATTTAAAAGAGTAAGATTGCTGTCTATATACAACAAAGGATTTATGGACAGGAGATCAAGTATGAGTGGGTTAACTGATCTCCCTGTGTGATGGGGTGCTCTACTCACCACTAGGATGGTGCCTCGTCCTGGCTGTCCTGGGGATTAGCTGTGTCAACACCCCTTTCTGTGGTTGCATGAGATCTCTCTGTCCTTCTCTCAGTCGCAGCCCCTCTCTTGCTCCAGGAGCTGTCGCTTCATAACTTGACCCTCCAGCCAGATAATAGTATGTGTTTTCCCCTTCCAGGATTTCAAAGTCTTCCTTCAGCAATCCTAGGCAGTCTTCCCACTCACTGCCAAATGGTGCCACATCCTTGGTGGCTGTCAGGGGAACCTTCTACTCCAGGTTCCAGCTCAGGGACCTGCAAGTCAACAGCAAAAGTTTGTTCCCTTCTAGACTTTACTGTCTTCCCCGAGCCCTTTCCTTACCATCTGGCGCTCCCACCTAAATTTGCCAGCCTCCCAATTCCCTCTCCCAGAGAGTGACTGCAGACTTTCCCAAAAGCCCCCTTGGCTGCCAATTTTCTGTCTTTATAGACTGTGCCCAGCTCGTTCCTCCCTAGCTGGGCTCCCTCAGTCAGGGGATTATTTAGCCACCTGATTCCCCTCAGCTGCGGCCTGCCGGGTTAATTAGCTCCCTTCTCACTGTTTCCGTGACCCATAAGCATGGTCTGTGGATATAAAATGGATATCCACAGATTTGCAGGGCTCTAGAAATATAATTTGGATCCGCGTACGTCCATGATCCTCAAACGTGGTCTGCAGATATAGATATCCGCGGCTGCAGATATCCACAGATATAAAATGGATATCCACAGATTTGCTGGGCTCTCTATCTATCACATGCTGGCTATTCTAAAAGGAGGTGGTCATGAATAGCACTTCACTCTTTTCTTTAATTCCAAAATAGCTTTTCCACAAAAGATTTCAACAAAAAGAAAATAGCGTGTGAAATAGATCTTTTAACAGTTTAATAGTGTTCATATTTTTTCTGGTTCATTCTTTGCTCTAGATTCCAATAACCTATTGTTTTTCCAATTTCAGGTTGGCTGATTAGGTGTTTAGAATGTGAGAATGTGGGAACGTGTACAATTACTCATAATGGGTAGTCAGAAATGAATTTACATGACCAGGGCTTTCCATGAACTTAGCCAGGCAATCAGTCTACAAAAAAAAGGCAATGACTATGTTTCACTATACTAATGAACTGAAAAAGAGCGGAGTTTTACAAGAACTGATCATCACCTACGAAAAAATGAAACCCATTTTATCCTGTGATTTGCTATCAATCCAATTTCTGGGGAGATTATTTTACAAATAGGGGACTGCACATTTTGTAGCTTCTGTTAGACAAACTCATTGAACCTACTAGGGGCTCCTTGCATTACTCCCCTCCCCACCCCACACAAGCTCCCTATGTGCCACCCTCCCATCTCCCTCTATTTCAGGGACTCCCTGCAACTCCCACCACCCTCTCATGCTTGGGCCCCTTTGTGCTCCCCTCCCCCATTTCCTGCTCCACCACATGCCAGGTTCTCACAATCTCCCCCCGCCACACGGGTTTTATATGCCACCATTCCATCCCATACTAGAGACCCCCATTCTTCCCCTATGTCAGCAGCTCTACGTGTCCCCCATACTCCCTCCCACTCACCTCAGAGGCAAGTCTTTTGCAAGCTTGGCCAATGAATGTCAATGCAGAAACTGTAAAACCTTTACTCTAAATACATTTGTAAATACTTGTCATGTTCTACTTGTAATATCCTATTAGTACAAAGAATTTTATATTCAGCCCCAGATAACCTAGCCTAATTTTGGATAATTTCTTTTGTTCCATTATTACTATATAGCCATATAATTTTAAATGGAACAGAATCTTACTAGAGTGTTCTCTTTCTATTTCATAATAAAAACAAAATAAACTATAGCTGCTGTTTTATATGCCATTTGAGGTTCCTTTTACTGTAATTCCTTCCACATCTGCTGAGCAGCTTTCAGCTTTACAAAAAGTAATGTGTCCTTATTTCCTTTCTTCAAAATATTTGTACATTGTGCTTTCTTTCAGACATCTCATTACATTATAACTCTGACATACGAATTATAAATTGGATCACTCACCAAGGCTAAACAACCCCATCACAGGCTGATAATAAGGAATCTAACAATGAAACTGGAAACAGCCCTGACCCACTCAGTAATTCCTGATCAGTTTAACATTTATTAACATTACACCTGGAAGTTGTGAAAAAATGTAACTGACCAGCTTCCATGTCACAATATTGATCTACAGCTTTATGCAAAGATTTTCTTAAATTAGGTGATTTTTTTATAGAATGAAGTTGTTAGAGGTGAGAAAAGGCATATGTCATTAATATATCTCTTCAACAATGCAGGATTGTTCCTGACAGTACGTTCTCTCAATTTCTGTTTCAATTTGAAATGACTCAAATTCTGCTCTGGTTTTTCTGACTGTTAGTTTGTGGGTTATGTTTGCCTTTGGTTAGCCAAAGTGTTCTGTTCCCTTTTTTACTCCCTTTTAAAACCAGTTTCCAGTGAATAAACCACTTATGGGGATGATTTTGGAGGGGGCACAGAGATGGAAGAGATATGGCCTCCAAATACCATAGACCTTGGGGATATGCAGGGACTGGAAGTTCCAGCTTTGTAATGTGCTGACCAATCTCCAGCATTGCTAAGCCTTTCTATGCCCCTGGTTCCATGAATCCTTTATGAATTGTACTGCTATTGGCTCCTTTGCCCACATAATATTCCCCTATCCTATGATTAAGTGGACCAGGTGGGCTTGTGCAGCATATGCTTCAGAGATACTTTTTGGTCTTGCCAGCTAGATTAAAACCAGTGCGGGTATGCTTACACAAGCTGCAGTCACACTTTTGATTGCAGTGTAGACATACCTGGATGCAACTATAGGAGCTATATTAACTTACATGTACCTATGTACCAAGGTCAAAGAGAAACATGCTGCACAGGGCAGCTGTGTATTGACTCTAACTGACTGAGTGAAATTGACACAGAGGTGCTTCAACTTTAGCTTGCTCAGGGTACTGCTTTCTCTTTCCCAACCTCAGAGGACTATCTACTTTTGTTTACCCTTTTGGATCTTCTCTATGTTTTACATTGCAGGGGAGCATATCTGAGTTAAATGTTTAGCCTGTGACTTCCACTTTGCACTTACGAAATTGTATGTGCGTATATACACACATACACATACACACACACACATATGCACAAGCACTTTGCACATGCAAATCCTTCTGCATACAATTGATCAATTCTAATTCTTGTGCGCACCTGCAAAAGCCACAGGGATAAATTGGTTTTGCAGGTACAATTTCTAAAATTTGCACATGCAGGCATTTGCAAATGTACCAATAGATTCACATATGCTTCTGCACAACAATATACATATATTATGATTTACCTAAAAGCTGCCAATGCCTTCAAAGGAAGCAGAACTAACTATTTCTGAACCAGAAAGGCTGCAGTCTATTTCCACTTTCCTCTGACTAGAAAGTCCCTATTACATCAAGTACCGTTGCTTATCAGAGATTGCTTAAAAAATGAATTGGCAGCACATACCTATTTGCCAAATATGTATCTTGCAAATATGTATTATAAGTAATTCATCAGGTATGAGAAGACCTACTCTTTTATCACTAAAAATTAAGTTAGTAAAGATTGCAGAGGAATGTTTTAAGTTTGATATGCAGCTGGCTAAATCTGATAGAAGGAATGAGAAGGTGGAAGACAAAATACAAATAATAAACATGTCACAGACTAGCCCGAGGACACCAAGAATCTTGGAAAGACAGTATAGTGACCTCTAGAACTTAGAGCACTGGATCAAATTGCCATGTGTATCTCTTTTGGGGAAACAAGTCCACAAGGGAGCTCCTGATACATTGATAGAAATTTTAGTTTCTAACATGTTAAAATGTAATATTCAATAAGATTAATGACATAGCCAGCCGGTTTTCCAAATTTAACGGATAACACATTGAAGAAAAAAAATTGTGGATTTAATACTGGTTTTCCTATCCTATCCAATTCTTAGGATAGGTGATGTAATCTAAGGGAGGGCAGCACACTATCAAGAATTTTACTATATAATACATAGGAAGAGGACAAACTGCTCCTTCCCTTCTCCCAGTTTGTATCTGGGCACACAGGCAGCATGCAGGAAGATAGTTGTGCTCAGAAGTTTGTTTGCCAATGAAGAAGCAGAGGCATTGGTATTTTTTCCCAGTAAAACTGAGACAAATAGGTCTAATCTTAAGTTATAGTTTGGAGAGTCTTAAACTGGAAGAGAAAAGGAAATTTGCAGTAAGTAGCCTCCTCCTCTTCCTCCTCCGGTCCCACTGATGGAGAGGGGATAAGGCTCACTCATAAATTCTAGAACTTACACAGGAGATCCCCATTCCACCACTCCCCAATAAAGCATGGCCTCAAGTGGCTACTTGTTTTGCTTGTGCTTAAGGCCAGCCCTTACACAAATAGCTACTTTTCCTGGGACAGGGTGGGAGATAACGAAGTGCTGGGAAAATAAAACTATGTGACTGGCAAGCAAAGATGATGAGTGAAAAAATACTACCTTTTTCTTTGGAGTTCTTGTATATGCTATTCCAGATTCCTATTTATAGCTTTATTTGTTTAATAATAAAGAAGATTATGTTGCCATATGGCAGGGGTAATGACTGTTGTCTAACAGTGTTCTCATATTTCCAATGTACCTTTCATAATATGTTCTATGCTTTCTGTCCTATCATCATGTAGTAAAGATACGGTTTCATGAAAAGAAATACACTGTTTGAATAGGTACATTATACAGGCGTGATTCACTGCAAAATATTCTGCTTTAGGGACTTCCCTGTTGTAGAAAGCAATCAAGTATCAAAACTAAATCCAATCAAGATTCTGAAAATACTGAAGCTGGAACAGCAATATATAAATCTTTTTTTTACTGTTAGTGTGATTTGTGAGCTAACCTAGAAGTTTTTATTTTTAATCTGAATCTAAAATTAAATTGCATAAAATAAATGAAGAAATTCCATAAATAGGTGGACCTTCACAATTATATATATTTTAAGTAAAAGGCTTTTTCTCTCAGTTCCTGATCAGCACCTGATTGTGGTTGAATGGGTTTTATGGTACCTTAATGGGAATGTATATTTCCTCTTGTAATTTTCTTTTGAAAATAAAAATATAAAGTAGTTAGGTATTTTGCAACAGAGCAAGGTGCTTTAATCATACAATTTACAAGTAATTCTAAACTCCCTTTTATTCTCTGTTCATGTTTGTAAATTGCCCAGACAACTATCATAACAAATTCTATTATAGTGACACCTGCTGGTGCCAATAAGCAGTCATGTCTTTGCCATGGCCCCTCATGCTCATTCATCAAAAATTCCTCTCCCATTCTGCAGCTCTCTCATTTCAATATAACCCTCCTTTCTTAGAGAGGCTGTTCTTTACTTTTAAAGTGATGCAGGTTGATTTCCAAGATAATATTTAAACTTCAGTCAATACCAGAAATGCATGGAAGATGCTTTCTAGTCTGCTAGTTCAGAATCCTTCAAGTTCTGCTGATTTTGAAACTGATGCGATTGAAGCCCATTTAAGTTGTTATGAGTTTGAAATAAAGAAACAAAACTTAGTAGTGAACTTGTTGCTTCTTTGCTTTGGAAGAATATAGATCACTGGGAGGGGAAGGTACTACAGCAGTTGTGGAGGAGTGGGTCATGCAGACTGGGTAGGGGCCCTGGGAAATGCTTGGCAGTTGGAGGCATCTGGCACACCCATCTAGAGCGAGAGGCTTAGGAAATAGGATCTGAAACACTCATAGCCCTTGCCTGAGTAGTAGCTAAGGTGACCACATGTCCCGATTTTATAGGGACAGTCCCGATATTTGGGGCTTTTTCTTATATAGGTGCCTATTACCCCCCACCCCCATCCCGATTTTTCACACTTTCTATCTGGTCACCCTTGTGGAAGTAGAGAAAGAACTGACAGGGATTTTAATGCATGACAGTTTTTGTTAGCAAGAGTTAGGCTAGCTGTAACCCTAATAACGCGAGATTTGTAGAAGCAAGGATTGTGTAATGCAAATGGAGAAGAACTGTGTGAGAAGTTGTTGCGACCTTGTGTTAATAATAAGAAATGTAGACTGGCATCTAAATAAAAATTAAAAAATTAAAATATCAAAATGGCCTATATATAAACAAAATGCAGCTGTTGCTTATTATTGTATGTAACAAAAAGTATAAATGCTTGCTGTAACTGTTTACCTGTAGAGAGACTTGCCTAGGACTGGGGCAGGGGCGGTTCTAGTAATTTCGCCGCCCCAAGCAGGGCGGCGCGCCACAGGGGGCGCTCTACCAGTCGCTGGTCCTGCGGCTCCGGTGGACCTCCTGCAGACGTGCCTGCAGAGGGTCCGCTGGTCCCGCGGCTCCGGTAGACCTCCCGCAGGCATGCCTGCAGATGCTCCACCGAAGCCGCAGGACCAGCGGACCTTCCGCAGGCATGCCTGTGGGAGGTCTGCCGGAGTCGCCTGCCGCCCTCCCCGTGGGACGCCGCCCCAAGCGTGCGCTTGGCACGCTGAGGTCTGGAGCCAGCCCTGGACTGGGGAAACCTTGTGTCCTAGGGCACTCCCTCCCTCTATACAATTGTAAAGAAAAAATAAAGTATCTGACTTTGCTGTACCCAACCAAAAAGTGAGAACTTTGTTATTCTCCGACAGCCCTAGTAGTAGCACACAGAGCATATCTGCAAGGACTGTTTAGGACAAAGGACAAATTTCAGAGATGGCACTGCCAACATGCCCCTATCCTGTGGATACAGGTTTTTAATTTGAGTCAGGGTGTGGGATGTTGTTAGGAGCATGGGAGAATGCAGAGGAGTCTCTGCTGACTTTCAGGTGCAGTTTGCTATCCTTTGCTTTGAACAGTGGAGAGGAGCACATGGGCCCATGCATCAATATTAACTGAAAAATGGCATATACTGCATACAGTGTTTTGACACCAATTTAGGCCAACTGAAACTTACATAATATACAATATGTACAACAGTGCTAAGACACTATGAGCAAATCTTAACTTTTGAATGACCTGAATTTTGTGTTTAAATTCATACCCTTGAGCAGTTTTTGAGATTCATTATGATTAGGCCTAGCACCATCTGCTGTTAGAAAGGAGGTATAGGCATTGTAATACAAAGAGAGGACTGTGGTTTAAATAATTTTATAGTCCTTATTACCAAGAAAATGTATATAATGTTTTGTTAGGGCTATATCTTCCTCTCAAGATCCACATACAGCCCTCTAAATAGTTGGCAAATTGCTGTGCACAAGCAGGGCTATGAAATTAAAAGCAGTTCTAAGTTTTCCCCTGCCTAATAGGCAGGACTGGTGACTGTGGATCTGACTGTGGGAGTGTTTTGCACAAAGCCATTGCTTAACCAAGAACTAGCTGCCTATTTGGAGCAATATTTATGCATATGTTGCTGATACACGGTGCTGTGATTCAGCTGACAAAGCCTTTTCTCATTAGTTTAGTGTCACCCACTATCCTTGCTATAACATACACAGGTTGCCATCTAGCTGACATAGACTCTATGGATATGCATATACTGCACTGTAAACCCAGGGCTGTGGACTCTGTATTTCCAAGCATGTAGTTGAGCATCTACACTGAATTAATACTGCATGACACAGACCTCTGGCTGAGTCTGCAGATTGAGCTGCATCCACACTGCAAAATAACAGGGCTTAGACCAGGGGTGGGCAAACTTTTTGGCCTGAGGGCCACACCTGGGTGGGGAAATTGTATGCAGGGCCATGGCCGAGGGGGGTTGGGGTGCGGGAGTGAACACGGCATATGAGAGGGGATGTGGTGCGCAGGAAGGAGCTCAGGGCAGGGGGTTGGGGTGCAGGAGGGGTGCGGCAGGAGGCTCAAGACCGGGGGTTTGAGGGCTCAGGGCAGAGGTTTGGTGTGCAGGAGGGGTTCAGGGTGTGGGCTCCAGCCAGATGCCACTTACCTCCAGCAGCTCTTGGATGGCAGCAAGGCTAAGGCAGGCTCCCTGCCTTCCCTGGCCCCGCACAGCACCCGGAAGTGGCCAGCATGTCCAGCAGTGGCTCCTGGGGGCGGGGCGGGGCAGGTGACTCCACCACGCGCTGCCTTCACCAGTGGATACCACCCCCAAAGCTCCCATTGGCCAGGAATGGGGAACCACGGCCAATGGGAGCTGCGAGGGGTGGACCCTGCAGGCAAGGGCAGCACACAGAGCCCTCTGACCTTCTCCCTCCCCCAGGGGAGAAAGGGACATGGTGCTGGCCGCTTCTGGGAGCAGAGCAGAGCGAGGGCAGGCAGGGACCCTGCCTTAGACCCACTGCGCCACGGGGCTGGCAATCCCGCAGGCGGATTGAAATCCGTGATGGGCTGTAGTTTACCCTCCCCTGGCTTAGACCCAAGACATAGCACAATTTAGGCTCTGATGCACCCCTCTATCAGGGTCCTGAGTCAGACTGATTTGTGTGTGGAAGGAAGAGAGACTTGAACTTAAACCTGAGTCAGAGCCCAGGTTTAGAGTGCAATGCAGCTATTAGTGGGAGGGATAGCTCAGTGGTTTGAGCATTGGTCTGTTAAACCCAGCGTTGTAAGTTCAATCCTTAAGGGGGATTTAGTTGGGGATTGATCCTGCTTTGAGCAGGGGGTTGGACTAGATAATCTCCTGAGGCCCCTTCCAAATCCTGATATTCTATTCTATGATTCTATACACTATAAAACAGTATGGGGATTTGTTAAAGTGTCAGATCTACACTAATAGAATGTACATGCATAGATCATCTAATTAAACAGAAAGCCCAACTAAACTATAGCCCAAATTCAGCCAGAAGGGTAGGTGAACTCAAGGCAGTAAGGGCTGATCCATGATAGACAATATTCCATAAAGACAAAATCTTACTATGACTGAAATTCACTCCTAAGTTAGTTTCAGAATTTCACGTAAACCAGTCAATTCACTTACCTGCATTTTTTCCAAAGCCCTATGCCTCTGGCAAGGAAAGGAGACTTCATTCCCTCAACATAAGACAAGCATTGACATTCTACCTGAGCAACACTGATCAGTAAGTCATTTAGATTGCTGCCATACCAGAATGAGTCAGAGGTCAAGCTACATCCTATCAGAAGATCTCCAAGTGGATCTCTCACTGTATCCTACTGTATCAGCTGACACAACTCCCTCTCCCAGATGGGGTAAGGGCCCCAATGGCAAACAGTGCCCTTGACATTTGCAGAGCAGCTATGTGGAGATCCATTCAGACATTCAAGAGACATTATGCCTGGGTCCAACACTCCTCTGCTGACACATCCTTTGGGGCAGCGGTTCTACATGCAACTATAACACCTGCATCCTTGCACCCATCTCCCCTCTGAGTACTGCCAATGACCCATAGTGGAATACACATAGGTATCAGAACTCAAAAAAGAAAGGGAACTTTTTTACCTTGTAACTAGAGTTCAAGATGTGTGATTCCTATTGTATTCCACTACCCACAGTCCTTCCCCTCTGCTTTCGATCATGACTAGATTCTCAATAGTGAAGGAATTGTAGAGGTGGTCAATTCACTCTGCCCATTATACCCTTTGTATGGAGTATGAGGAGAGCAAGGGGTGCAGGAGCTGAACAAAAGACACTGCTTGCAAGAATTCTCCAGTCTCAGGCGCAAGGAGAGCATGCATAGTCACAGTGGAATACAGATAGAGACCATACCTTGTAATTGGAGTTTGAGATGTAAGTAACTTCCCTTTTTTTTTTTCTTTTTGATATTTTCTCCATAGGATCCAGAAAAGGGTCTCCCCAAGGCCAGGTTCAAGGGTAAGCAAGATTCTCCACAGGACTTCTCAACCTAGAATTAGTTCGCTCCTGCCATATCTATGACAGAGGTCACTATAGGGGTTAAGCTGCATGCTCAGAGAATGGGAAGAAACAAGACACTATATGCTAAGTTAATTTTCTGGAAGGGGGGAAGGAGGAGCAAGTGTTGGGTAGCACAACTGATACTATTAATAATTTCCTATTATATAATGAACCTTCTCTCTCTTTGTTTTCTCTTTAATGTCTCCAGAGTTCAGGAAATGCTTCTCTATAGCTGCCAGGTAAGGCCGCAGCCAGGCAGGGACATACATTACAAGCACAGACTCTCGCAGTTGTCGTTTTGTAACCTTCTTTAAGAACATAACAGCAGCCATACTGGGTCAGACCAAAGGTCCGTCTAGCCCAGTATCCTGTCTACCGACAGTGGCCAATGCCAGGTGCACCAGAGGGAATGAACAGAACAGGTAATCATCAAGTGATCCATCCTCTGTCGCCCATTCCCAGCTTCTGGCAAAAGGAGGCTAGGGACACCATCCCTGCCCATCCTGGCTAATAGCCATTAATGGACATACAAAAGCAAAACACACTGCAGGAGAAACAATGGGAAAAAAGAAAAGAACGCTGTTATAGACATTTAAGTTATACAATATATAGATTCAAAATAAATATTTTACAATATTTTCTCAAATGTTGCAAAAACAAATAATTGGAAAAAACCTACAGAAATAACTATTTTTTGATTAAAAAGTGGATGCATTTTTTTCAGTGTAAGAATTAAAGATTTTATTAGAGAGACAGGTAGGTGAGGTTTTATTTATTTTATTGACAGTTTAGCTGAAGGTACCAGGTGATGGCCACTGGTAAGACCCATTGAGTACCACATTGGCTGCTCTCAGCCGTGCATACAGCCAGCTAAGGGTGTACTGGAGCATTATGGGAGAGTTAATTGCATCTCATCATTGTACCTGCTACAATGCTATCACTGCAATGGTGTATGCAGCAGTGGATGTAACACAGCCTAGCCCTGCTCAAAGCAAGTGCATAACATTGTGTGAACTTTTGTGCACTGTGTTAAGCATGTGATATGTATTAGAGGCATTCTGGGGAGCTGTAAATGACTGTTTCAACACTAAACTGCTCTAGTGCAGACAAGCCTAATGTTCAATTCTTCAATTTTAAACACAATCCAGGAGCACTATACTGAAATTAACATATTCAGGAGTTATATCTGAACAAAATTAGAGTAGCTTTTGTGTGGTATCGGACAAAGCTGGCATTTGAACACTGTGGCTTGTCTTCCAAATTTTCCATAAAGATAAGAAATGGAAAGTGATACTTGGATCACAAAATATTAAGTGGTTTCTGGGTTGATCCAGGATACCGATAAAGCATTAGGGGTGTTTCTATTTTAGCTGAACTGGCTCAGCCCTTCCCCAAATTAGGACAGATGTAAAATTCTGATTGAGAGAAAACTGGTGCTATAATTATAAACATCCAGTTATGTAAATGTATTCATTTTAAAGGTGATGGTGTTGCTATGAGACATAGCTTCAACCTAAATCTGTAAAGTTTCCATTATATCAATTGCCAGCAGAGTTACTCTTCCATGGCAAGTTACTTCCTTTCCCCACTCTAAAAGCTGTTCTAAACTTTACTGACCATATTAAGTACTATTTTTAATAAAACAGCATGAACTTCATAATGGATAGATTATGAAGGTTGATGTGGTGTGAAGTTAAATTAACCCAAGTACATTGCTTGTGTTAGGCACTGATACCACCACATTTTAACAGGCAAAACGGGTGTTTTTCAATTGTGTTAATTTTAACAGGGCTTTAAATTGTGTTTAAATGAAGGCCAACATATCTGAAGCCATGTTGGGCTGTCTGTGTTTTAGCCTGGGGGGAGCCTACACAAAAACATGGCCAGTTAACATAAGTGTTTTAGCCCGGATCTTACACGCAAGGGGCAAAATTAAGGTTGTTATGATCACATTTTTTCTATATCACTTTTGTCTCCCAGTACCCGATAGGCTTGCTCTGGGGATGAGTCAGGGTTGTGTCATGAAGGAGGCTACTGTCTGTAGGAGCACTGCCTCATTTGTTGCAGAAGCTGGAAAGTGTGAAGTGAATGAGGCAAGGGACTGCTGGAAGAGAAAGGATGCTCTCATGGTTAAGACACTTGAATGCTGCTCTGGAGCATTGATATCCCTGCCTCTGTCACACAGTTCCTATGTGATGCTGGGCACATCACTTCAACCAAATTTTTCACAGGTGGTCATAAATTGTGTGTTCCTTATTTTCTGGGTGCTTGACTTGAGACTCTGGGGTTTAATTTGCACTCACAGCTACAACTTAAGTCAATGGGAGCTGTAATTTGAACACAGTGCTACATAATGCTGATTACTTTGAAAATCAGGTTCTAGTCATCTGAAACTGGGCACCCAAAATTAGTTGATCCATTTGATGTTAGATCTCTTTGTGTCTCAGCTCCTCATCTGTAAAATGATGACAATAGTATCCCCTTAACTCACAGCAGCATTGTGAAGATACTTCACAAACATGAATGAATTACTTGGATACTACAGTGAATAGCACCATAGAAAAACCCATGCAGAAATTAAAAATTCTGCCTTCAAAGCAGGATTTGAATATTGTGCAGTAGATAAGGCCTAAAGTCACACATTGACTAGCAGCCCATTAATTCAGTACCATAGGTCCCGCACACTAGATGAGACTAGGATCCTGTGAGAGGAAAAATAGTTGTGATCATGTAATTACAGACTGTATTATAATACATACCAAAGGATGACCTGATTAAATACTCAAAAGTTAGGAAATGCCAAGATTAAAGGTTTCACAGGAAACCTTAATTCTGGCATTTCCTAACTTTTGAGTATTTAACTTTAAAATTTTAATGTTCTTTTAACATAGTTTGTGTGTAATATTTGTATACACTGCTCAGGTAGTGGGTTCCACAGTATAAAAAATAGTCTGCAGCAGTGCTGCTACAGACTTCAGCAATGGGTATCTGTGTATAGATGTACAGTTAGCACACAGCAACAAAGTCAGGTTGTTGCGTGCAAGTTGTTGAATGTATTGGCACAATTAATTAGGAAAGCTTAGCCAATATTGGTTCACCACATTCTGAGAATAGGTGAAGCATGGACTATGACTACAAGGGACTCAGTGTAATCAGGCCCTGATTCCCAAAGTTTAAAAGAAAACCAGAAGCAGAAAAAAATAGATTTGATTTTCACAAATACTGAGCACCCACAGTTTTCATTGATTTCAACTGGAGATGTAGGTGCTCAACACCTTTAAAAATTAGGTCCATAGACTCTGGTTGATCAGCAATTCTTTGTTAAAGGTTATGTTTAGAGTTGTTGTATTAACCAAATGAAAACCAAACTTGTTTATTCTTCATATTCATTTTATTAGCAATTATGAAATATAAACCTCTTATGAAAATATTCTTAACATTTCAAGATACAGGAATTAAAATCATCTTTCAAAAATATATCAGTAGACACTAGAAACAGTAACTTCTACAAAACATACGATTTCTCAGACTTTTAACTACATAATAGATACAGAGACTCTTCAATTAGTGCTAAGAGTATCTGATTTTTACCCCCATTTTCTGTGAAACTGTACCTCATGTAGTATATAAAATTACCCACTCCAATAAACTGTATGAGTGACAATACAGTATGGCCTGTATACTGATGTGCTGAGGTACATCAAGCCCCAAAATCCCTTCCCCAGCTGCAAGCTCACAGAGCCACCACACTCCTCTTTGGACATGCTGACAGTCAAGAGACTTAACTCTCTTGATAGCAGCTATGTAATGGCAAAAATCAATGTTGCACTCTTGCTGCCAGCATTGCCAACCCTGCCACCTTCCAGAGTCCATGACTGCATCCAATTGTGCTTATGGGACCGATGCTGGAGATATATCTTGCACGTTTAGTGGAGTCCCTAACTTGGAGCTGGGAAACAGATTCTCCTGACTGACTAAATGCCAGTCAGCAGAGGGAGAAATTTTGAAGAGACTGACTAGCAAGAAATTAACATTTCCCTAGCAGACAGCTCCTGAACGAAGCTCAACAAGAGATTTCTTCCCACCAAATGGTGATCAAGAGTGGTAAGCCCATCTCATCATGACATGTAATCAGAGGAAGAAGTTTCTATCTATTGCAGAACAACATTTGAGCATTTGGAAGTGGGAAAACATGATTCTAACACAAGGTTTGACAGCAAAAAGCTCATAATTGGCTTGGACGCACACCACCCATCAATGGTGCTACACAAGGGGTTACTCAAACACTATTGGTGCAGTAACTCCCAAAGCCTGTGCAGCACCAGGATACTAGGAGGAAAGAGAACCAGACACTGGACAGGTAGTTTAGTATGCAGGGATTTCAGTTACATGTACATCCCGTTTCTCCCTTATGCACGTTCTTAAAACTCTGGTGCAGAAGTTGGATTTTCTTTAGGGCTTTTCACATCCAGGGTTTATTTGGTTATGTTGGCCTGCTGTACAGTCGCCATATGAAGACTTTTGGGCCACAAGCCTTGAGTATAAATTCAGGCAAGTAAGGCTCTAAGGTTGTAAAGTCCCACTGAAGTCATAGCAGCTGATTTCATTGGATTTTTGCCTAGTAAAATAGCACATGCTCCGGTCAATGCACCAGTAAATATTTAGTCTTTTGACCCTGAATTTTTGTGCAGGATAACATTTTATTTATAATTTTTTCTATTTAGGAGCTACTGAAATCAGTGGTTACAAGTGTCCCATTGATTTCAACAGACCTTTATATGAAAAATTGTATGCAGTAACATTGCATAATATTCCTTAAGAAAAAATTCCTAAGAAATACAGTACATTTGTCCAATTTAATAAAAATGTTTTAAAGGATACTAAAAGATGTTAAACATTAATGCCATGTTTCTAATTTAGAGGCTGGCAAAATAGCACCTGAAATCCAAAAAAATTACCCGATAACTAAGTTTCAACCT
Source organism: Mauremys reevesii (assembly GCF_016161935.1). Lineage (NCBI taxonomy): Eukaryota > Metazoa > Chordata > Testudines > Geoemydidae > Mauremys > Mauremys reevesii. The sequence goes on along the minus strand of NC_052629.1, from coordinate 31,533,951 downwards.
GATATAGTTTTAAAGTCTGCAGTATAAGTGCCTAAAAAACAGATATTTGAATGCCCAGTATAACTTATTAAAAGAGAAGCATTTTCAGCAGCTACTGCATTTTAAGGCAGTTATTTTAGCCATTTCATAACTATTTTCTTCAAAACTGTCCATAAAATTTAACTTTTTAACTATAGTTTGAGAAGGAAAAAAAGCATCTGAAATGGGTTTTAAAAAAATCTATTTTGAGGTGCTTCAAAAACCATACAATATTTAAAATTATTTACACTATCAAAAATGAATCTGGGAAGGCAAGCTGTAGATGCCTAAAATCATGCTTTATAAACAGGACAAATAAATATATCAGCACTACTATATATCACTATAATCAAGCTCTTCGTCTCCATGTTGTTTGAGCAACCACCATCTAAAAGATTTTAAAATACAAATGAAGGCATTGCCCTTTTTAAAGAGCAAAAAGTGTTATAAAAGAAATTTGCTTAGCTTGATTCATAAATAAAGTAACACAATATAAGCCCTATCTTGCAAGATAGTGAATGCCTGCAACTCCCACTGATTTCATTGGGAGATGCATGTATCCAGATACTCAACACCTTGCACCATCATGCCCTAAAACATCTGGGACAACAAAAAAATGTGTAGTTCAAACAGACACCAAAACCAGGTTTATTGTTTTCCTTCTTTCTAGACACGCAATATTGTGAGAAAGTTTGGGAGTAATGAGTGTGAACGGTCATGGAGAACCCCAAAGAAATCACACAGCTGTGGACAAAGAAAAATTACTTTGCCAGTTTGCTAACAGATACTAACAAAGGATTAATGAAAATTTCAGTTTTAAGACTGACTAGCTATATCTCATTTACCAAAGACAGTAAATTACACTTAAGGTGAAGGTTTGAACAAGAAAACTTGAGAAAAAGATTTGTTCCAAAGTTACTAAACCAATAAACTGTCTTCAGATCTGCATATTTTCTATGCGTAAGTAAATATTCATATATAAGAAGACAACAAAACCTTTCTTCAGTAATGCAGGCTACTAAATCATATGCACCAATTCAGGGTCAATATAGGATTCAAACATTTTCAACGTCATTTCTAAAAGAGACAACCCTCCATAATACTTATGATTCTGTATTGTTGAAATTGGATGAGTTATATTTTCATCTTTTTAAAAAAGTTTCCTTAATTCCTTTCCCTAGAGTTTTGACCTTGACGTCAACAAAAATGTCAACAAAAGCAGCCTCAAGCCCACAGGATATATTCTGAGGCAATCTTACACAAATATGGCTCATTTCTTCTAGAAGCATCCTAAAGCAGTTTACTAGTGTTATACATGCAGGAATCATTTCACCCAAACCACCGCAGAGTGGAATGCAACAGTTGTTTAACAATTTCTCTCATGAAAGTGATGGTACATGTATAAATATCTGTGCATCAAGATAAGACTATATCCATTATTTTATGTCTGTTTCCACACACAGGATGTATTCTTGCATAAAAGATTTTCCTCTTTCAGAAAAGAGGAAACAATGTAAATGACTGAAAAACTCCACAGGGCACAGTGTACGGGGTCTCAGCAAAGTAAAAATTAAATCCATCTTAAAACTCTATTGGACTGAGACCCACCAGTAGATCACAATCCATTTCGGAAACCACTATGTATTATAGTGATCTTCTCTTCCTGCCCATACAACTGGGAAACTGAACTCTATATTTTAATATTACTGTAGTCATTGCTATCAAAAAGTAGTCTTCAAACATTAAAGATGACATGTGAGGAGTGCAGGGTACATTTTGTATATTCGCCACTATGACGCTGGCTAACCAGTGCTGTTTGTGGAATCTCTAAATACCCTTCATTAGCTAGTGAAACAAGAAATGGGAGGTTTTACAATAAAACTTTAAAACAACATAACTGCAGCCAAGAAAAGTGCAACTTTTTTCACAAAAATACTTTGTATACAAAGTATTAAAAAAAATGAACAGCATTCTGAGAAATTTAAATTAAATACCTAAAAATATAAATAAAATATATTTTTGCATAGACTTAAGAATAGTGCAACTACAGCATAACATTTTGTAGCATAAGTAATGGTCAATTAACAAAGGGCTATATTAACAACCATTTTCTTTCATCACTGAAATTGTAGCAACTAAAGAAGTAGTAAATCAAATGTGACAGTCTATTGGGAAAGTCACTTTAAATTAAAAGTTAGCCTCACATGTCCATTGTACAGAAGCTGGATTATTTTGTTGTTGTTTCTTTTTGAATGGGGCCCTAACTTCTTGCAGCAAGTGTATCCATGAAACTATCACTAAACACTTGTAAGATTAAAAATAAAAAACTTGTGTAGAGTTAAGAAAAATAATTAGACACCACTGCCTTGCTCCTATTCTATTCAGTTATATCTGTAGTAAGTGAATGCAAACTACAACATTAGAATGATAGACTTTTACTCCCACTTTAAAGATGGGTGACCATACAAAGTATAAGAAGTGGAGAATAAGGCCCAAAATGTTTAAGGAGCAACACTAGTTTGTGGGAAAGAAAAATATAAGGTTCTGTAGACAGTTACTTCTACAGCAAGATCTGTGAAAATGCACCAATGCCTTGCTCAGTATGTACACTGAGTAGCATATGCAGAACCAGCTTGTTAAAACATCTGCTATGCTGCTTGAAAGTCATCTGACTCCTTTTCTTGGGGACAATTTGGTAATAGTTAAATAAATGAAATATTTTAAATAAAATATATCTTACTATAAAATATATTTTTCCAAGATTATGATGCTTATCTTTGTTTCTGTGATGAAACAGTGTCTGACTTGCTAGATTTCATTTTCTTTAGCCTTTTTTGAATTGTGTTGCCACTTACGAATGGCAGTTCCAGAGCTACTGGCTACTACACAAAGGGCACCACCCACCGTCCACCAAGTTGGCAGATGATTGAGGAAAAGAATCTGTAAAATAAAAGCGAACACCACATCCATTGTTTTCATTATGGCAACAGGACCAGCCTTCTCTATCTGTAATGCTTTTGTGATAAATATCTGACCCCCCAACCCTAACAGTCCAATTAATATTAGGAGAAATCTATCTGTACCACAATATGGTAAAGTCCATTCATCTATTACAAACAGTGCTACAATGCATTCAATTAATCCAATTACTGCATAATACCAAATAGACAAAAAATAATGCACAGATTTTCCCATCTTTCTTAATATAACAAAAGTTAAAGCTGTTGATACTGCACTTATAATAGCAGCTATTGTTCCTTTAAGATGATTTGTATAACTTCCTTCAATCCCTGAAATACTGGATCCAAACAGAAAAGGAGGTCTTGCAATAAGCACCACTCCAGTGATTGTAAAGAGGGTGAAAAGAAGATCCCAAAGGCTGTATTTTTCCTTGAGAAATATCCAAGCTAACAATGATGTAAAAACTGGACTGCTGAAAGTTATAACAGTGGCATCAGCTAGAGGCATTACTTGGAAAGCATAGTAGAGAAGAATCATTGCACCAGACCCAAGGAATCCTCGAAAGAAAAGAAAAACTCGTTTATCTTTTGGTCCCAAAAACCCTGTTCTGAAAATTAAAGAAAAACAAAGATATAATCACATTGATCTCATTGTCTGATGATTCATAATCTAACATTTAATTACATTTCACTACATTCATACCCTCAAATGAGGGACTTTTCATCATGAAACTGTCAGAATACCTTAACTTGGCTCTCTGCAGAGATTTTTTTGGATTACTGTAACACCCAGAATCCTCTATCAGAATCAAGATCCCATTGTGCTAGGCACTGTAGTACTGCTTGCAAAATGACCCCATTGAAAATAATATAAAGAGAAATCCTATTAATGACTTTCTATTTTTAAGGATAATATCTCAGAGTTTTAGTGAGCTGTTTTTGGAATAATCCCTTCTCCTACTGCTCAGAGGCTCAAAATATTTCATAGAATATCTGGGTTGGAAGGGACCTGAGGAGGTCATCTAGTCCAACCCCTTGCTCAAAGCAAGACCAATCCTCAACAAAATCCCAGCCAGGGCTTTGTCAAGCCTGACTTTAAAAACCCTCAGACATGTTTTCTGAATCTCAATGTCATTAAAACACACAATGCCATTTATTTAGTGAGGTTACAAATATTTCTTGAGACATTTCACATCTTCAATTAAAGCCTGAATTAAAATAATACTTGCAGTCAGATTTACTCTCCAATTTAGTTAATGATAGCTATGGATATAATATTACCTACAGAACATTAGGTACCTCACAAGATTTTGTATTTAGGCACAATACCTACTTGTAGTATATTAAACCAGGAAGAACAAATGTCATTTGGAAAACACATCGAAATGCACTGATTTCCACTGAATGTACATCTTCAATTTTTTTAAGAAATAAAGAAGCCACTGAGAAAAGGAAGGCAGACAATAAGGTATAAAACAGGCCAAGTCCCGGGCAGGTGAATTTCTTCTTTGTTCCTGCAACAGATAATAAATTCCAGTTAGTAACTAATAGTAATTTAGCTAATGGTGGGCTTTTCAGTTGTATTTGAAAATACCATATAATTATCCAAATGATGTAGTTATATGGGGGAAGCAGCAAGGGGTGGGAAGGCAAAAGAAACAGAGAAAACTACCACGTTTATTCATTGTAAGTACATTCCAAGTCACTTGTGTCCGCCACATAGCCCCTTATTAATATTTTCTTAGATATGATGTATAGGAGGTGAAATTCAATACACACTGGCATTACACTCCTTACAAATCACATTTTATTGCCAGCTTATTTGGCTAATATCAAAATATTTGATTGTAATTTGAGAAATTTACTGCATCAGTGGTCCCCAAACCATGGGGCACACAATTCTAAGGGGGCATGGAGGAACATTCAGGGGGGCATGGCGGGGGGAGGGGAAGGAAAGGGGGAGTACCACCCAGTCCTGCTCTGCCCCCAGCTGCACCCCTAGCCCCCGACTGCAACTCTGCTCCTAGCCCCACACCTCACCTCAATCCCCAGCCATGGCTCCACTTCCGGCCCCAGCCCAGCCCCCCAACCTCGGCCCCCAGCCATGGCCCTGCTCCCGGCCCCCTTAACCCTTGTCTGGGGGGAGGGCATGTGAAAAGTTTGAGGACCACTAGATTACATGGATCAGGTTTCTTTCTGACCACTGCTTCAGATTCAAGGCTTACAAAATATAACTGGTTGTGGAAGTATACTGGTTCCTGCCAGGTCATGAAACAGTGAACCTTAAGGCATATATGTCACCTTACTTCATTAAAATTCCAAAGACAAAAATCTTTGTTTAAAAAGCCAGTTAAAGCTGCTAACTGACAACAGTTACCTATCACATTGTCTAAAAAACCTAAGCATTTAAAATCAAGGAAATGATTCATTAAGTATAACATGAAACTTACATTGTCTATATAAACAAACATTCATTATCCTTAACAAGTATAAAGCAACACACATTTCATCATAACACAACCCCCTTAAATCTATTTTATGGATTTCTGGAGTTTTGGGGGTTTACCAATATTTTTTGTAACAGATACTAAAATGGAAAGATTTTTAATTAAAATAATTTTAAAACTGGTCAAGTGTTCCATTGTCATGGTTTTGTTAAACAGTCCTTGCATCTTTGCCAGTTCTATAGACAGAGGAGTTTCATCCCAGTTTGAATTCATCTGATTCCCTCTTCCAGTTTCCCCCCTTAAGAAGGTCCCCAACTCTGCTTCTTTGCTGGTCTTGACGCTCCCTGCTACGTCAGGCACCCTTCAGTGACATTTTTCTCTCTCTTCCTGGTCTCCCTTCATGTCCCCCAGTGATTCACAAAATGGGAAAAGGGGTGGAGATGAACTGCTGGTGACCTCCAACATGCCTCCAGAGAAAGCAGGAGCTCTTTGCAAAATAAGATGAACACTCTACTCACTGAACTGTTAACTGAAGGAAGGTTAGACTCACAAAGATACAATATCAGCAAGGAGTTCTAATGCCATTAGAAGGGAAAACATGATTGTACATATCAAAAAGCATAATATGTTATGGTGTTAAGATAATAAATGGAACAACCACTCTCTAAAAGTAGTTAGCTGTGATTAAAGATGTCTCCTCTTAGATAATGGGGGAGGCAGAGAGGCTTACAGATCTCATGGAGCAGAAGGGACGATGTGGCAGGACACAGCAGAAGGTTGCCTAGCAAGCAACAATCAAAATAGGGATTTGTAATATTTAATTAAGAAAGTTTGTTCACAGCCCATTTTGACCCTCCTTGGGATCATGACTCAAAGGTTGGGACACTGCTCTATATCATCTAAAACAGGGGTAGGCAAACTTTTTGGCCCAAGGGCTACATCAGGGTTGCGAAACAGTACGGAGGGCTGGGTAGGGAAGGCTGTGCCACACCAGATAGCCTGGCCCCCACCCTCTATCACTTCCCACCCCGACTGCCCCCCTCAGAACGCCTGACCCATCCACCCCCTTGTCCCTTGACAGCCCCAGCCCGGGACCCCACCCCTATCCAACCCCTCCCCGCCTCCCTGTCCCCTATCCACACACCCCACCCCTGACAGGCCCCTGATATTCCCATGCCTATTCAACCTCCCCATTCCCCATCCCCTGACCGCCCCCTACCCCCAGAACCTCCACCCCATCCAACTGCCCCCTGCTCCCTGACTGTGCCCTGGGACCACCCACCCCTACCTGGCCCCTGGGATCCCACCCCCTATCCAACCACCCCTGCTCCCTGTCCCCTGACTGCCCCCCAGGACCTCCTATCCCTTATCCAACCCTACGGCTCACCACCCCCTTACCATGCCACTCAGAGAGGCAGGACTGGCTTACTGGAAAGCCTGGGAGGTGGGCAGGCGCAAGCCACACAGCACGGCACGAGTGGCGGGCCAGAGTGCTCCCTCCGTGGCAGTGTGACTGCGGGGGAGGGGGAACAGCAGGGGAGGGGCCGGGGGCTAGCCTCCCCAGCCGGGAGCTCAAGGGCCGGGCAGGACGGTCCCACGGGCCGGATGTGGCCAGCAGGCTGTAGTTTGCTCACCTCTGATCTAAAAGATCGGATTCCAGGCAGGCCTAATGTTTTATGACATTGGGTCCAGGTTTAACAGTTCTTAAGATAGCAGACATTAAAATCAGGTATGAATTGAAGTGGGATAGAGGGAACAGGGAAGGCAAACGATTACCAAAATTATGTCACTTTAAGGTTCAAAATCTCAAGCCACACTAGAGAGGGAAATTAATGACATTTCCAGTTGATTGCAACATTTGTTTTAGCTCTAGTAGCTCATAAGAAAGCAGCCCTTAAAACTGTCACTAATCCCTCTATGCTATTCTGGCACTAGCCCAGGATTTTTAGCAACTGAAGACCAGCATAAATTTTAATCCATGAATAATGTAATTGTCCCCATTGTGCAAGTCAGTCAGTCTCTCTCTCTCTAACACACACACACACACACACGCTTCAAAATTATTGCCTGAGATATTAAAGTAAGGAGACTCATAGTGACCTACAGCTGGAAGAGGAAATCCAAACCCATGTTGGTCCAGGGAGGGAAGCACAAAAACAGAATATCAAATTCTTATTTCCTGCATGGTAGCATGTTTCATTACTACAACAAGTAGAAGTCAACCAAAATAATGGGAACCCTGAAATGAATAGCCAATCAAATTAAAGCAAGAGCAAGAGCTCCCACATCTGGTATAAGTTTGTGATCTGAAGAAAAGAAAGAAAATTTTCTGGGAACTCTTAGCTTTAGTAATCTATCCAGTGTATTATGCATGTCTGAACAATGCATGCCTCCATCATGACTAAACACTGGACTGTCAGAAAAATACAAAGATATCAGAGAACACTAGAACTGAAAACAGTGGTATCTCAGATTACCAAAGCAAGAACTTATGAAATAAGACAGTGCTTCTCAATATACTAAATACTAATAAAATTAAATAAGACCCTCCCTCCCCACACGAGAATTAAAGTTGCTCACGTTTATTTTCTTTCAAAGTACATACCAAAAAGAAAGTACGGTAAGGCAACATTCCTAATAGCAATCTGCAAATATTAACACAGGGTAGGCAACCTATGGCACGCGTGCCAAAGACAGCACGTGAGCTGATTTTTAGTGGCACTCACACTGCCTGGGTCTTGGCCACTGGTCTGCGGGGCTTTGCATTTTAATTTAATTTAATTTTAAATGAAGCTTCTTAAACATTTAAAAAACCTTATTTACTTTACATACAACAATATAGTTATATATTATAGAATAGAAAGAGACCTTCTAAAAACGTTAAAATGTATTACTGGCACGCAAAACCTTAAATCACAGTGAATAAATGAAGATTTGGCACACCACTTCTGAAAGGTTGCAGACCCCTGTATTAACCTCTACCACCATGACACTCAACCACTCCAACAAACATGCTTTCAGTTCAAAAATATTATTGCCTAGCAGCTTGAAAAGCTCCGAGAACTGGGAAAAGAAAGCTTTAAATGACACCTGAGCTTTCTCTACTAGATGTGTAAAGATTTAAACAGAGCAGGTGTTACAGCAGCTTCTAGGGAACTAGTTTCCCTAGTTCTGTTCCCTAATCAGCTCCACTCCCCAGTCCCTTAGACAATCTCCAGCTCTTGTTTTAAGCCCTAGACAGGTACCTCCTGACCCATGCCCCACTCAGTTTTCTTGTAAACTATGAGCATTTACATTTAATATGTCTAAGTCTCACGTGTGTAATTGTTATACTTGCAAAATATATACAAATAAAAATAATGCTTAGTTTACAAAACAAAACTCAATGAGCAGTTGAGAGGTGGCAAGAGAAGGTAAAGGACATTGATCAAGGCCAGAAGGCAGGGAAGGCCAGAAGAACTCCTAACCTTCATGAGAGAGGAGTTATCTGGCAGACCTAAGGAAAGCTGCAGGAATAAGTTTGTGTCTGTGGACTTCCCAAATTCCAGCAGACAAGCTCAGGACATGGACCTTGCTTATAATACAGCTCAGTCAGTTAAGCACCCATCTACAGTAATCATATTCTTAAAGTTAAGCACTTGCATAAGTCTTCGCAGGATCATGGCTAGAGCCCCATGTTTTTCGCAATTGCAAAACAATACAAAAAATGTATAAAATTAAATAAAATGAAAAATTCTCCCACACTGATGGCTCCTGCCCCACAGGGCTGGGCCTAGCTCCCTGCTCTGGGCATGGGATTGCAGCACCACTCAGCTTTGGTCAGGCTGCCCTTTGGTCATCATGATGCTGTGTGTGTGGCACTGTGACCCCATGGGCAGCTTGAGAAACTATGTGAACCTACAGAGCAGGGTGAGTGCAGGACCTCCCACCCCCATCCCTAAAAGAAGCAGGATCTGACCCGCCCATATGAATAAAATGAAAACACAAAAATCCGAAAAAAGAAAAAAAAAGAATTTAATGGGGCTCTAATCAAAATAACCAAATATAAAATGTAAAAATGGCCTCACAGACTATCAGAGAAAATAAAGTGAAGTAAAGTATCTGTATTGCCAATGAAGCCTCATAGTGGAGGCCTCACAAGTATGTGGATTTTCCCTCATACTACTTCATTATAAGCAGAGTATGGTTCAGAAAATATTGCTTACGTGGCCAAAGTTCATTGTCTGTTATCTTTAAGTCATTTTAATTTACTCAGCATTCAAAACTGGCACACACAGTTTACAATCCAAGAACAAATGCCCTCTGCACTGGTTTTCCCCACAAGATAAGCTCTATGGAAGCCAATCTCAGTGCTTGGTAAAACAAAAGCAGAGACTTTGATGTAAGGGGTAAGGCAAGTTCAGCCTTGTTAAATGAACACTGAGCTAGGAACCAGGAATTTCTCAGTCTTCTGGACACTCACTTGCGGGGTGGCCTTGGGCAGGAGAGGTCACTTAAACTGTTTGCGTCCTTGTTTCCCAGCATGTAAAAGGGACGGTGATATTTCTTTACCTGTGCAGAATGCTGCGGGGTCTTGTTAGGGGAGGATCCTAAAGCCCTTTGAACACGAAGCTACATAGTGCTAAGGAAAGCTAAGATGGTGGCTCCAAGCAACCTGACTTCACTTCTTCCTACTTGTACCTTTAACGAATTAAGACTGTTTTAGCCCGAGGGAACGGGACAAACCAGAGAGCATGAAGGAACAGGAGACTTGAGGGCAAGATGTCCAAACGCGGGTAGCTACGTGTCCCGATCCTCACGTGCCATGGGTCGTGGCGGCCCAACCCGGTGGGAAGCCGACGTTGGGCTGCTTCCCAGGGCGCCTGCGGGCAGGGGAGCGCGCAGGGCTCGCTGGCCGTTAGCCCGCACGAAGGCGGAGCAGACAGCGGCCGCGCTGTCCCCGGGCCGGGAGATCGCGCACCCGCCCGCCTGGCACTCTCAGGGGTGCGGCCTGAGGAGCGCAGCCTGCGCCAGGCACCGTGTCGGATGTGCCCCGGTGCCCGCTTCCCCCGCCTGGCGGTGTCCCCCCGAGGGGCGGGGAGCCCACACCGCAGGCAGGGCACAACTTCCCTCCCCCGCCGGGCGGGCTCCCCTCCTCACCGGGCGTCTTCCGTGCCCACGGGAGCCTGCAGCACGGCCGGGATGAGGCTGAGCAGCAGCTACAGCTACAGCCGCCGCCTCCGGGCTCCTGGGCGCCCACCGCCTCCGTGGCGCCCGCCTGGCACTGGCGGTGCTGTCCCGCGCCCCCCGCATCCTCCTCCTCGCTCCGCGGCGGCGCCGGCTCCCGTCCTCCTACGGGGGGAACAGCAGCGCCGCCGCTACCCGGGTGCCGCACCATGAAGCCAGCTGGCAGCTCCCGCTAGCTCTGCTCAGCGCCGCCGGCCGGCCGGCTCTCACACGGCTCCCTGCGCATGCGCTGACCCGGCCCCGACCCGCCCCCTGGGCTGGGGTTTGCTGCAGCCTGCAGGAGGTTTGTATTTGCTCCGGCCCCGTCTCTGCTTGAGGGGCGGCTGCTGGCGCCCAGCTTCCGAAGCAGTGGGCTCGGGGCTCGGGGCTCCCCCCCCCCCGACTCCTAACCCTCGCCTGGGGTATCCTGCCTCCGCGTCGCCGCTTCTCACCGGCCCCTCCCCAGGGGCAGGGCAGCCCGACGCTAGGGCGAGGGCTGCGTGGCAGAGGTTCCTCTAGCGGTAGTTACCGCGGGTTGAACAGGAGGGGGCGCCCTCTCCCCCCCCAGCCAAAGAAGGGAGGGAGCTGCCTGAGGCGGCAATGCCGCGCTTCCCGCGCTCTCCCTTCCGTTCACCCCGGAGTACTGCAGCTGTGCGGCCAGCGCCTTGCTGTGATGTTGGCTGGCGCAGAGGTCTTGGTTGGCCGCTAGGGCGACCACGTCCCTTTCAAGGACATAAAGCAAAACTATGAAAAATGAGGCGAAGCTTATTTTTGAGGGGCAACCGGCAGCGGTCCAGGCAGCAACGTGACAGCTGAGAGTCTGCACAAATGTTTAACTGAGATAATAGTTTAGCTGTCACTTTCTGGTCTCTCAGTCTGCCACTATCACTGTGCAAAATCTATCAGGCACCAACTAATCCAGTTTCTGCACCAATTTGTATGGCAGGCACTTATTTCCACTGTCTCATTAAAAACTAATTGAATGATACCACTGAACAATGATCTCAGCAGTGACTATCATCTTTCAGAGTTCAGAAGTGCTTTTATCTGGTTGAACATGTTATTGTGCATAAATGTGTCCACCAGCATCATCAGATAGTTTCCTCTCCTGACACAATGCTTGCAATTAGGCAGCATTGTGAGTGCACACACATTTCTATCCAATAACGACATGTTTAAAAATTTTAAACGACATGTTTAAAAATTGGTGCAGATCTACAAAGGTATTTGTGCTCCTAACTTCCATTGAAATCAATGGAAGTTAGAAGCCTAAATACCTTTGTGGACCTGGGCCTTTGAGACAGACCTTTTTTCCTCTGTCCTCCCCCCCCCACCCTTCCTTTCCCCAATAGAGGGAAAAGAGCAACTCATGTCCAAGGAAGCCTATGAACAACCCATCTAGCAGCAGAACATAAAGCCACATCCTGAACTACTAAATAACCCAAGAAACCCGAAGAAATCTTAGGTTGAAACACTACAAATCAATCTGTGGCAACTGATGGACAAGAAAAATGGGAGAGCGTTGTCATCTACGGAGCATGACACAAAAAGGCACAAGTGGGAAAAGCACTAAGCTAATTTGTTAAAGAACATATTCAGCACCAACCAGTATGGGAACCCCAGTGCAACGTCAGACACCACTACAGCAGCGGGATCTTCCACTCCCACTTTGGCAGAACTCCAGGCAATACAGGCCTGATTTTGAGATGGGCACCCAGTGTATTTTAATGAGAGCTGCAGGTTGTTGACATCTCTTAAAATGAAGCTATATGGCCCTGATTCAAAACAGAAACTTGCAACCCAATCCAAACCCAATGGGGCTCCAGTACAAGTGTCAGGTTTGGGTCGGAAAACAACCCAACCTTCTTGGGCTTGAGTTGGCTCTCTTACTTCTGCCTGTGTGTGCTGCAGAATTAAATGTGTCAGTGAGTCACAGCACCTCTGCAGCACACAAAGCACAGCTGAGGGCAATGGCCAGCAGGTACAGGACTTGCAGAAGCCATAGGTGCTTCCACATCACCTGACTTGAAGTGATTTCCATTATAATACAGGGCTTACAATTTAGTTCAATGGCTCTCAGCCCCCCCACTATAAAAATTGTTCCAGCATCAGTCAATGCACACACCCACTGCTGTGTTAAACCAACAGGCAGGGTGGTACTGACTCAGGTTCAGGGTGAAGGGTTGGGTTGAAAATGACTTGGTTGGATGAGCGTGGGTCTGGTTTAGATCTAGGTCACGGCTTCAAAATTAGGCTCAAGCAAACTGCTAATTTAAAGCCTTTTAAAATGCATGTTAAGACACCCATTGACTTCAGCAGGCTTTGGATCAGACCAATATGTTTAGTGACTCATTTTATTCTGCTCTCAACCCCAGTATCATTAGATTTCCTCACTATGGTGATCTCTACACATCATATACACTAGAACCCATTTATTTGAGCCTCCATTATCTGGCTCTCTCCATTAACCAAACAACCAGCACATCTGTTAGCCTGAAATTAACAACCCAAAGCCTGTGGTGCTGACTCTGAGAGACCTGATTGAAGAGAAGCCCTGGCTTTCTAATTAGGTACATTCAAGGGGGCTGCTCCTGCAAAAAGGAAACACTGCAGCCATTCAGGAAACATGGTAGTGTTTACTTAACAAGCAAGGGCTTTAATGCTGAAGAGCAGGATTGCAAGATTAAATGGCTCCCAATGGGAAGAGTGGGGAAAGCAACCTTTGCTGAGCCTGACTTCAGGTCTAGAAGTGGGTGATCTCTCCTGCGGCTGCTAGACTGGAGCTGCAACCTCACACTTCCTTAATCCTGAAAGATAAGTAAAGAAAGTTCTTTGTCTGTTATCTGAATTTTTGATTATCCGATCAGGTGCCAGTCCCAGTTAGATTGAAGTTCTGCTGTATTGATACACCAGAATCTCATTATAATCTGTTCTAAAGTGTTTTACTTAAATTCTGATTTCAAACTATGTTCATTAAATAAAAATGTACTTCCTTCAGCTTAGGTGTGTGCATCTTTCCATGTGTGATACTGTGGAGTGCCTCATCTCATCTACAAGCCCCATAATTTACCAAAGCTAATGTGAATAGAAATGTTTTCATGGCTTTTTTATTTAAAAAAAAAGTTAAGACGTTTTAGTGTGGTGGAGAAGGTATTTAACCATTCTCATGCAGTGTTGTGAATTCAATCACCACCAATGTGCTTGAGCATGAGAATCAGGAAGTGAAACAAATTAGAATCAAAGGTAAAATGGAGCAATGTCTGCAACAATCAGGGTCCAGACAATCCAAGGGGAGAATGGAGGGGGAGGAAGGTCTGGACCCTAAAGTCACCAGATGTTCCAATATTCAGGGCTTTGTCTTAAGGATCCTATTACCCCCACACTCCACTGCCCTGATTTTTCACACTTGCTGTCTGATCACCTACTGAACCACCAAAGACTAAGCAATTGATCAACTGGTTGTATACAATGTTATTGTGGATACAAATATGTAAAGTAAGGTCTTTTATGAATGCTTGTAATGTTCTGAACTTGATGGTCATTGTGACCTATGTATACCCAGTGGTTATGAATGCATGTATTTGGGTAGATATAAAACTGTGCTTATAATTTGTGATGCAATAGTCAAGCTCCACCTCACAACAGGAAGGTGGCCAAATGAGCCAGGCAGGCAGGGGCTGCTTCCGCAATCAAATGAGACTAGCTCCAAGCACCTAGAATTATACAACTCAGGAAAAGACTAATGGACCTTCATTTAAGTTAATGGAAAGACACCGAAATGGAAAAGAAGCCCCTGGTCTCAGAAAACCAAGGCCAGGTCTACATTACAGACCTATATCGATAAAACTATGTCGTTCAGAGGTGTGAAAAATCCACACCCCTGAGCTACATAGTTGTACTGACCTTGGTCCCCTCTGCCCCCCGCCCCCGTAAACAGTGCTATGTCAATGACAGAGCTTCTCCCACTGACACAAACCACCTCCCTGAGAGGCAGTAGCTAACAATGCTGATGGGAGATATTCTCCTGTCTGCACAGGAGCATCTTCACTTAAACAGGGCAGCAGCTGCCGATGCACCATTGTAAATGTGGACCTGCCCTAAGAAAAGAGGGAGTTTTCCCCTCTCTAAATAACCATGAATAATTATGCAAGAAGAATGAGGGGGGAAGGAGGAAAAAATCCTTTTAAAAGAAAGGTTGTGGCTGAGGGTTTTTTTTTAATCAAGGAAAAAAAGGGACAATCTCGTGGCAGGGTGTGACGTTCCCCTCTGGTGTTATCTGGACTGGTGATCTGCTAGGTCACTCCAATCCTTGAATCTGGGAGCCAGCCTTACCCTGCTCTGCTGTGAGAACTCCTCCTCCTGGGCTGTTCACGCACAGCTAGGCCCTATGGCATGTAAGCTGCTCCCAGCTACTTGCAAGCGAATGACACTAGCTAATATCCCCGGCCCCGGACATGACCCTAGGAACCTCCATCTTGCAGTGTCCAGTTATGCTCACTGGGTGCTGCAAGCTTATATGACTTTGTCAATTTAACAAAGAAATTGATATGTACTAGGCTTGTTATCCCCAGGGGAGTCTCTCACACGCTTCAAACCAAACGCACTGCTTCAGGTAGAATAAACAAACATTTATTAACTATAAAGAGAGATTAAGTGATTATAAGTCAAAGCATAACAGGTCAGGCTCAAATGAAATAAAAGCAAAACTCATTCTAAGCTGATCTAAACACTTTCAATGCCCTTACAAACTGATGCTTCTCACCGCAGCCTGCCTGGTTGCTCTTCAGCCAGGCTCTCCCCTTTGATCAGTGCTTCAGTCACTTGGTGTGGTGTCTGTAGACGTAGGTGGGAGAGAGCATGGCAAATGTCTCTCCCTTTTATCATGTCCTTTCTTCCCTTTTGGCTTTGCCCCCCCACCCTTCAGAGTCAGGTGAGCATTACCTCATCACAGTTCCAAACTGACCGAAGGAAGTGGGGGTGACTCCCTGGAGAGTCTAACAGATTCTTTTGTTGCTGCCTAGGCCAGCGTCCTTTGTTCCTGTGAGGCTGGGCTGAGTTCGTCCCATACCTGCCCTGAGGAGGTGTGAACTGCCCCTCTGCTCTTGGAGAATTTTTGCCTGGGCTTATTTTAAACCATGAGGATACATTTTCAGCCTCATAACTACATACATGAAATTATAACCTATAACATTACTATAACAACGATTACTATAACATCACTATAACAACCATGCTCAGTGCATCATGAGCCTTCTGAAGACACCCACCATGACAAACTTTGCATTGGCTACCACACAATCATTTTATAAAGATAACATGAGGGTGTAGGGTGTTCTCCCGAGGTACAGAGTGTCACACAGGGTTCTGTCTATGAATACTGGATCCACCCTAGGGCTAGGACCATCATTTGAGACACAAATTAATTTATAGATGTGCCAGAGTTAGTACCAAATACTGCACTGTAGGAGGAGATTCAAGGACATGTTCTCTCTGCCCCAACTTCCTGGGTTCATTTTAAACAGGAGCATCTCAGGGCAGTGTTTTGTTTATGCCAAGATATAGAAAGCATTCTATTTGCTGCCGGTCAAGTTCCCAGTAAAACTGCCAGGCTTGTCTCATGTCAAAAGCTTCCAAAGTCTATTTGTAAAACACAGCCCTCTCTGATGAAGGGGGGGGGGGGGCATTTCCAGAATGTTAGGGCAGTGCAGCTGCCCAAAGTAACCAGCAGTCAAATATAATTTACAGGCAGGGTGCCCCAGACAGGAAAGACATGTAGATGCATGAAATATATATTACAAGTCAGCTTTATATGCAGCCTTTAAAGTGTATATAAAGCCTTGTCTATACTAGAGAAACTTATTGTTCTAAGAACTGATTGCTCTCAGCACATTGCCACTGTCCTAGGGTCTCACCCCCACTTTGAGCTTGTGGGTTCAAAGATGGGGACCCGCATGTATTCCCCCACCCTAAAATCCTAGGGTAGGTCTCCTTCGCTGCCACCAGTCAGGTTAAAAGTGTCTGACACACTGCCTGTCCCCCAAGCTTCCCCTGGGGAACACAGATTCAAACCCCTTGAATCTCTACACACAGGGAAGCAGCCCACTTCCCCCCCCTCTCTCTCCTAGCCACTTTGGAGAGATATACACCGAGTCAAATCCTTGACTCAACACAAAGAGGGACTCACTTCCCCCCTCCCCTTCCCTAGTCCTGGAAAGAGATACCTGATTCAAACTGCTGAATCAAACCCAGGAGGAACTGTCTCTTCCTCCCTCCTCCCCTTCCCCTGAATTTCCACAAGAGAAGGAATTAACCAAGTGCAAAGAAAAGAAAGAATTTATTAAAGAATAAAAAGAAAATACAGAATCTCTATGAGCCCAAGCTGGACACTCATAGGGTATAACCTTATCAATCTCTGGAGAGAATCCCCTCTCCCCCTTTCTTTCTCAGTGAAAGCAAAGTAACAGCAAACAGGAATAAAGAATTTCCTTTAGCAAACACACAATTGCAAATATAGAAAACTCCTCAAAAGACTAATTCGCCTTTCTAATTAATACTCACTATTAATTAGTAGAAACTACTCCAGGAGAACTTGGAGACATGACTGGTCTCTTTTAGATTCAAAAGAGTTCCTGAGACAAACAAAGAAAACACAGACAAAAGCTTCCCTCCACAGAGATTTGAAAAAATCTTCTCTGATTGGTCCTTCGGTCAGGTGGTCATCAGGTACTGTATGTTAACCCTTTACAGGTAAAAGAGCCCTTAACCCTTAACTATCTGTTTATGACACGCCCCCCAAATCGCCAACAGTGGGAACTACTGGTGGTGATTTCCTCCTAGAACTGTAAAATAAACAGATAAACAAAACACATGCACTATTACATATACTACTAAGTATGTAAACAAGATATTTGACACTGAAGAACACTTTGTATGCATTTGAGCGGACATACTTGGCAACGTCCTTGCCCATCCTCCCAGTGGAAGGACTTCCCCAACCTGTCTTTGGTTGTGTTCACCCCAGAATGACCACTGGGATGTTATGGCCCAAGCTTAAGAGCTTGTACCGGTACTTAGTTGGAACTACCAACTGTCTTTGAGGATGGTGGCCTTGCTGGTGTTTCACCAGAAAGAATGTCCTTATATAAAAGTCCTTGTTTTACAACCAACCGGGATCGGTTAGTAGAGCTGAGAGGCGGTGGGTTGCTGCGTGCCGCCGCCCATGCTTTCTTGAGGCTGTCAGCTTCCTGCTCTGCTTGGAACTGTTCCCTTGAGGCGGGAGACACCAGTTCCTCTGGAAGCGATGTAGGTGATGAGGTTGTTTCCGTTGACTGTGAACCGCTCCCCGCTGGTGCACAAAGTGTCATTTCAGGCTCCGGCTGAGCCTCTTGGGTAGGGTTGTCTGCTGGTTTTTCCAGTTCAGGCCCGTTGTCGCCCTCTGGCAGTGGAGTTGTAATAGCTGGCGCCGGTGCTGGTGCTGGTTGCTCTTCCAGTTCCGGTTCTGGGACTGGATGTACTATGGCTGCTGTAGGTGTTGGCCTGGGATCCGGTTCCACCACCTCTGTCTGGGTCTCTGGTAACAGACGGGGTCCCGGTGGATGGCTCAGGAACAGGGATGGGTCCGGCAGCTCGTCTGGCTTGGCTGCGTGTAACCACTCCCTCTGTTTTTTGCTGTTCAATGTGTCGGGCCAAGTTGTTCCCCAGTAGCATGGGGATGGAATAATTGTTATAGACAGCAAAGTCCACTTTCCTGACCAGTCCTTGTACTGGTCAGTAGGAATGCTGTACCCATGGCAGGTCCTTTTAAAATTTTTCAAGAAGGCCTCAGTGTTCTCACCTGCCATGTAGGTGGGAAATTTCTTGGGATGGGGAACAGTGCCTTTTGGTGCTGGCCACACCCCTCTGCAGTCAGTGAACTGGTTTCCCCAATTCCTAACCCTTTCTATTTCCAAAGAGACTGAATAGAAAAGAAACAAAAACTTTGTATTTGCATTTGTGTAGCTGCTGTTTGCTGATATACTGAGAAGACCAAAAAAAACCTGGTTTGTCCTGTTTCTAGCACTTGCTAAGTACCTCACAGTGGGGGTCCTTTCTAACAAGCCTCCTAGAAAAACTTGCACCTCTTTCCTAGCTGTTTTTAAGCGGAGAGAAAGAAAAAAGAAAAGAAGAAGAAAAAAAATCCTTTTCTAACACAGCCCGTTAGAAAATCTTATTTCCCCCAGCTAAACCCAGCTGTAAATCTGTTTCCAAAAAAAAATCTTCCTCTCCTTCTGAGCTGTGGTACTAATAAGCCCAGCTGACCGGCTGGTGCTACTTAGTACCTGCGAGAAAAGTCTAGTAAATCCTTTCAGGGATTTGTATTCCCTGGCTCCAGAGGATTTCAAAAGACACAGGGAAAAAAAATCTGGCTGGAGGGTTTCTGTCTCCCCCCCCCCCTGCAAACCTGTTTTTCCCACTGGATGGGAATGTACTTTGTCGAGCACTTCCCCCCACCTTAGGAATCCTGAGTGATACCTGATATCACAAAGGAAGGACACACCTCTAGGGAAGAGTTTTTCCTCAGCATAGCCAGCAGAGAAAAAAAACTCCTTCTAACCCTGAAAACTGCTTCAAAACTGCCTTTTCCTCAAGCTGCCTGTCCAAGCAACAAGAAAGAAAAACTGCTTCCAACAAAGCCTGCTGGAAAACTTAATTCCCTCCAGCCAACCTGGCTGAAACTGCTTCTAACAATACCAGTTAGAAAAGGAATACTTGTAAACTCCTTCTTCTCTCAGGTTGCTTTCCTGCTCTAGAAGAAGAGAATAGCTCCCTTCAGCGTAGCCCAGCTGAAAAAACTCCTTGTAACAATGGGTTCGAAACTCCGCTGCCACCATGTCCTAGGGTCTCACCCCCACTTTGAGCTTTTGGGTTCAAAGATGGGGACCCGCATGTATTCCCCCACTCTAAAATCCTAGGGTAGGTCTCCTTTGCTGCCACCAGTCAGGTTAAAAGTGTCTGACACACTGCCTGTCCCCCAAGCTTCCCCTGGGGAACCCAGACTCACTCACAGAGGAGGAACCTTCCCCCTCCCTTCTCTTCCCTCTTTCCAGCCTGCTCCGGAGAGAGAGATACCTTGATTCAAACTGCTTGAATCAAACCCAGGAGGAACTGTCTCTTCCTCCCTCCTCCCCTTCCCCTGAATTTCCACAAGAGAAGGAATTAACCAAGTGCAAAGAAAAGAAAGAATTTATTAAAGAATAAAAAGAAAATACAGAATCTCTATGAGCCCAAGCTGGACACTCATAGGGTATAACCTTATCAATCTCTGGAGAGAATCCCCTCTCCCCCTTTCTTTCTCAGTGAAAGCAAAGTAACAGCAAACAGGAATAAAGAATTTCCTTTAGCAAATATAGAAAACAACTCAAAAGACTAATTCGTCTTTCTAATTAATACTCACTATTAATTAGTAGAAACTACTCCAGGAGAACTTGGAGACATGACTGGTCTCTTTTAGATTCAAAAGAGTTCCTGAGACAAACAAAGAAAACACAGACAAAAGCTTCCCTCCAGAGATTTGAAAAAATCGTATCTCTGATTGGTCCTTCGGTCAGGTGGTCATCAGGTACTGTATGTTAACCCTTTACAGGTAAAAGAGCCCTTAACTATCTGTTTATGACAGCCACCTTGATCACAACCCCCCTGAAATATCTTGGTGTTGACTCTACTAGTGATCACTCATGGCTATAGGGCACATATTTCAGCTCCCTGACCTCCAGTCACTAAGCCTGGCAGAAGTTAGCAGGGGCGTACTCTAACTTCCACCACTTGTGTAATTTCCAGAGCAAAGTGGTCTTAGTAGATCAGATAATCTGTCCTGCAGCACAGTGCCCTGCAAACCTCCACCACGACAGCAGCCGCCTTGGATTTCCTTAACCAAACTGCTTTCCATATAGCCATTAGCAACTGGGGGTAGCCATCTTTCATAGGGCTATCACCACCATCTTTTCTATATGAAGCGGGACTCTCATTCTGTTGGTTTGTAGTTGCAGTTTTAGGTCAGGCTCAACATGAGTTCCTGGAAAATTTACTTCCATATCTAGAATTTCTGCAGCCATTGCTTATCATCATAGGTCTTGAGGATAAATGTCACCAACAACCTGTCACCTAGATACAGAACCAGCAATGCTACTTCACCCAGTAAAACTTCTCCACAAGTACAGTAGAGTCATCTGTTTTCTTGGTAGCTATGTTTGCTTACCTGCTTGGTGAGCTCCTGGTCTCAGTCCCTGTCTCTCTAAGGACACTACCTCAGACTCCTTGTAGTGGCTTCTCAAAAATTCCAACATATATTTTACCCTTATCCAACAGAAAAGTTTATTGCTGAGCATTTCTCCTGATCTCCATGGTCATAAAGTGGTACAGGCAATAAAGGAATTTTTCTGTGGGATTGTGGGAGTTTGTCCTCTGTTCTCACCGTTGTCTTGGGCACCAGGCCTTTTGGAATCCCCTACATAGCACTGCTTCTGGGAGCTGTAACATGAATTGTGGGATAGGTACCCAGACAGCACTGAAAGTGGTTTAGAACAGCACTTATGTGGAAGCATGGCAAAACTGCAAGGGTTACTAAACTTGTAACTTATTCAGTATGGCTAATGTTGACGCAATGAACTATTTGTGCTTACACTGGTACATTTTAACAGGCTTAACTGAAAACAGTTCAGTTCTCTATTGTAGACACAGATATACTGGGAGGTGCCTTCACAATTGTATAAGTGAGTGATACATGTTTTATCAGAGTTAGATTTCATTATAACTATGATAATGTACATTATGAAACATTTCATTAATGCTGATAGCCAATGTTAAAGGTCTTTAAAATTAAATAATTTTTCTTGTTTCTTGTCATTAACACCTGAGATTATTCAAGTTGAAGGAAATTTTAAAAGTCTAATGTACTTTTTACCCTATACGCTGCCCCCCCTTTTTTTTGCATTTAATTTGATTTCAGAATTAAGACAGACAAGTCAGTTTTACTTACTCTTTCTCATGTGCTAGAGTCAAATACCAGGATGTCACAGTCCAAGACAGGCCAGAGGGCAAACCAGGAGTCAGATGGCAGTTAGGCTAGGCAAGGCCAGGTTACCAGGAAAGCAGGGTCAGGTAGTGCAAGTGAATGAGTCCAAAGCACAAGGAACCAGTTATATGGACAACTTCCTAATCCTCTGCTTGTTTTAAATAGAAGCTGGGAACCAATCAGGATTCCCAGTGTTCTGCCAGTCAGAGGCCAGGACTGAACTCCCCTGTCAGAGTTCTATTCTAGCAACTGTTGGCAGATCACTGGATAGCAGGCCAGAACTTGCATGTTCCTAAGAGCTCTGTTCACTAGAGTTCAAGGCCTGTGGTTGTAAGAGTTTCAAAAATAATAGGGCAATATTTACATCAAAACATAAAGAATTAATGTAATATTTGAATTCCTTTAAAAATGCTACTTTTTTAATAATTATTTTAACAAGACTTCTATTTTTGGCTTACATCACCAGACAGGATCTTTTTTAAAATGAGTGTTAAAAACAAGAGATGCTGTACTTTGGCACAAAGAAAGTAATGCAATAAATAAGAATACCTTACTTCTATATAGTTCCTTTCATTCTGAAAAATCTCAAAGTGATTTAACAACAATATATACAGGAATTACTTTGCCAACTAAAAATGCAGCCAGCTCTTAGTACAATATGAGACTACACAGGATTTCTATGTACCAGGTTATTATTATTAATGATTGTTATTTGTATTACTGCAGCACCTAGAAGCCCTAGTCATGGACCTGGATCCCACTGTGATAGACACTGTAAAAACACAGGACAAAAAAGCAGTCTGAGCCCCAAAGGATTTTCAATTTTAGACCATGTCTACACTAGCGAGTTTACAGTGGCACAGCTGTATCGATGCAGCTGAGCTGCTGTAAGATTGCTTGTGTAGATGTTCTATGCCGATGGGAGAGAACTCTCCCGTCGACATAATAAAACCACTTCAGCAAGTGGTAGTAGCTATGTCAATGGGAGAAGCTTTCCTGCCGACATAGCACTGTGCACACTACCATTTATACCAGCAAAATGTATGTCGCTTAGGAGTGTGTTTTTTCACACCCCTGAACGAAGTAAGTTTTTCTGACATAAGTGGTAGTGCAGACATGGCCTAAGCCCGGGCTACACTAAAAAGTTAGGTCAACCCAGCTACATTGATCACTCAGTGGTGTGAAAAATCCACACCCCTGTGCAACATAGTTAAGACTACCTAACCCCTGGTGTAGACAGTGCTAGATCGACAGAAGAATACCTCCTCTTGGGGAGCTGGATTACCTATGCTGACGGGAGACTCACTCCCATCAGTGTAGGGAGTGTCTATACTGAAGTGCTACAGAGGCACAGCCCTTAGTAGAAGACAAGAGACAACAGTTAGATACAGACTGACAGAGGGGGAATACAAAGAAAACAATGAGACAATATTGATCAGCATCAGAAGCAAGCTCCCCACACACCAGGACACACCGTCTCAAAGCAGCACCAGACCCTGACAGAACAACAGATGCAAAACCTGTAGATGTATTTCCACTATTACGATGATCACCACCACCCCCAACCCCCCCACAACACTCCTTTCAAGATCCATTGGTCCTACACATGCCTGTCATAACATGTGGTATACCTCATCCAATGCACTAAATGAACTTTACAGAAAAATGATAAAAGACAAAAACACATTACCCGAGGGTGAACAGTTTTCACAAAATGATCACTCTGTATCTGACCTCCTAGCACAGGCACTGGCTTCTAATTTTCCCCAGGGGTGCTCAACCAGGCCCTGCTCCACTCCACCCCTTCCCTCAAGGCACCATTCCCACCCCTGCCCTGCATCTTCCCTGCCTCTTTGCCTGCTCCCCTGAGCGCACCCTATCCCCACTCTTCCCTCTCCCGCCCAGCATCTCCTGCACACCACCACGGAACAGTTGTTCTGCAGTGTGCAGGAGGTGCTGGGAGGGAGGGAGAGGAGTTGATCCGCAGGAGCCACTGGCAGGTGGGAGTGGAGTGGGAGGGCAGCTTGGCTGCCGGTGTGTGCTAAGCACCCACTATGCCTCTTAGTCCTTATTCTCAAAGGAAATCTGCACAACACTTTAAAAAGATGAGTCTAGGAACATAAATTAATAACTTTGTTAGGCACTACAGATCTTGGAGTGAATAGGGGCATTGGATTTATGGCTTATTACAACAATCAATAAACCACTAACAACCACCCCCCAAGCTGTCATTGTTTTCTCCCTCCCTTCTTTCTCCCCTGTGACTAGAGGAGTATTAATGGACCACTTCACCTTGAATGGTCCCTTAGCATATGTGTTAACTACTTATGCTAAACTATCCATTCGACCTTGTATTTAGCTGCAACACTCAGAGGGCTTGAAATGCGACAGCGGCACAGCTGCACTGCTGAAGCTGCGTTGCTGTAGCACTTCAGTGTAGATACTATCTTCACCGATGGGAGGGGTTCTCCCATCAGTATAGATAATCCACCCCCCGAGAGGCCTAGCACTGTCTGCACCAGGGGTTAGGTTTGGTTGGCTTAACTGCGCCATTCAGGGGTGTAGATTTTTCACATCCCTGAGTGATGTAATTAAGCCATCTTAATTTTTTAGTGTAGACCAGGCCCGAATACATTTCCCAGACCTGAATAAGAGCTCTATGTAAGCTTGAAAGCTTGTCTCTCTCACGCACAGAAATTGTCCAATACAAGATATTTACCTAACCCACCTTATCTCTCTAATTAGCCAGGTTGGAATTTCTTATTCTCTATATGAATTAGAACAGGAAATCAATGTCTAAATTGGAGCTGTGACTGGTGGGAAAAATCTGCTGTCTTATCCGGATCTCTTGACAGTCATCTTTGGGGGAAAATAGATGTGGAGGATGTATAGAAATTAGACAATCTTGCCTCTATTTACATAAAAAAGCTAACTTTATAAATTAAAGTGGTACTCATCACACCAAAGTAAAAGCAATTTAGTTCTGACAATGGAACTTTGCCATCATAAAATGAAATTATATGTGTGACATCTGGACCTACAGAGGCTAGAATGGATTAAAAGAAGTACACTGGCAGTAACTGATGACAGCTCAGATAGAAATCCTGCTTTCCGTGAGGCCCTATAACAGTGTTCATGTAATGCAATGAATTCATAAATGGATAAAACTCCTAGGATCACTTGATTCAGTGTACATTGTTAAGGTTATTACTTCTAGTTATTTAGGTCTCTACATTTTGAATGTTAACTTCGGCATAGCAAACGGAGAGGCTACTGCAACACTTAGAATGTGGATAATTCTCCTTTCTGGTAAATGAAATGTGGCAGGTGTTTTACTGTTTGGTGGTGGTGTTTGTTGATTGTTTAAGCTGACTGAATGTATCTTAGCCCTTGCTCTATTTAAGGATTTTTCCAGGAAAGCAACAAATAATTTTTTCTACTTTGGCAATCTGGATTTAGCGTTACCCAGCAACCGTCCTCTCTCCTTGTTTAATTGTACTGGGGTCATTTCAGTTGCCAAACACATGCAGCCTTGGAGTGTTCTTGTTCACTTACTGTACACTGTGATATGACTGCTCTGTACTAGAGGTTAGAGTGCAATAACATTGTGAGATTAGCTATAAAACTATAAAATCCTGTTTTCTTTGATGATTATTTACTCATCCAGGGTCAAATTATCCGGTGTGTATAAAAGTGCACACTAATGGGATGAGGCCCTGCAGAAAAGACAAGCGCTCCTCTGCCTATCTTCCTGTGGATCACACTGGGGCTCAGGTGGGAGATAGGTATCCAGGTGCCTAGAATGAGGCAGCAGTATGCATGCCCAGAGGCAGAAATTTAGGCACACAGGGAACTTCTACAGTGGAAAATTAGGTGCTGAGTGAGTTAAAGCATCAACAGGATTTGGCAGGAGCCAAGTGGAAATTCTGTGGATCACAGTGGAGGCTAAAACTGGGGCTTAGGCTCCTAAATCTGGGGTTTAGACACCTAAGTACTGTGCCTTTGTGAATCTGGGTCAGGAAGCTTAAATCTGAAGATATAGTGGATGGATATCCAGTGGAAGGATTCAAAGAGGAGAGTTGCATGAACAAATCAAGAGGTAAGGATCATGACATTAGTAGCTGCATTTTGTATAGACAGATGGGGGTCAATGTGTGGATTTAGGAGATCAGAAAGGAGGGTGCTCTAGTAGTGAAGACAGGAGATGATGGCCTGAACATAAGATTTGGCTGTGAGGGTGGAAAGAAAAGGAAAAATTCTGGAGATTTTGAAAAGATGCTGATCAGGATTTGGATATGGTCTGGACATTTGGGGCAAGGGAGAGGCTGAGTCAAAAATAACCCTGAGATTCCAGATCTGAGTGCTGGGTAGGATGGTGATGTAAAGATGAAGGAGATGGGGAGAAGGTTTGGGAGTGAAGATAGGGAGTTAAACTGAACATGGCCAAAATTGAAGATGACAACAAGACATTCAAGAAGACACATCAGAGAGACAGACAGAAATATTGCGATTGGATGGAAAGAGAGATTTAATGGGGAAAGAGTGATTTGCTTGTAATCAGGATAGTGATGATTTAAATAATGTATGGAGATTTACCTATCTCATAGAACTGGAAGGGACCCTGAAGGGTCATTGAGTCCAGTCCCCTGCCTTCACTAGCAGGACCAAATACTGATTTATTTATTTATTTATTTTTTGCCCCAGATCCCTAAGTGGCCCTCTCAAGGATTGAACTCAACCCTGGGTTTAGCAGGCCAGTGCTCAAACCACTGAGCTATCTCTCCCCACTAATTAAAGCCTTGTGAGCTGAAATATTATGAGGCCCATTCAAGCAGATTTCCTTCCTCCAGTCTTTAGCAAGTACAAAGGAGCTGTGAGAATAGGAAGTTATATCAAGGAGGTGGACAGTGGAGGGAATGGGGGCAAAGGGGTACCCATATTGAAAACTTAAGGTGCTTAAAATTTTATATCAAGAACATTTAAAACGTTCAAAGCTTTACATGGATAAAACTCTTCTTTTTCAGATCATGTACTGTAAATGAGAACCACGTATAAAGCAATTCAGCAAGTAATTATGCCTATTGAGGAACTGGGATTTTATGACTCCCCCACGGATGCACCACAGGAGTTTCATCAGATGAAGCAGTTGCTTCTGTAGCAGACCTCCAAGCTCTGACTATCTGACAACTTGTGCTTCAGTACTGTCCCTCTCCAGAGCCCCTCCATGTGCCCATGTTATTTGGGCTTGGACAGAATGGAAAAGGACTAGGAAAGGGAGAGAGTTGCACCTAGGGCCGTCCTTAGCCATAGGCAGAACAGGCAGCCGCCTAGGGCACCACTAGGTCTGGGCTGGGGGCACCGCTCTGCCGGGAGCCCCGACAGATGGGAAGCAGTGGAGCATGTAACAGCAGGGCTGCTGGGTCCTAGAGAGAGCTGAATACAGCACAGTCTGAGGTGGGGGATTGGCGGCTGGGGTCTCTGGGAAGGGGTGGGGGAAGGAACTCACCTGTAGGGTGACCAGATGTCCCGATTTTATAGGGACAGTCCTGATTTTTGGGTCTTTTCTTATATAGGCTCCTATTCTCCCCCACCCCGTCCCAATTTTTCACACTTGCTGTCTGGTCACCCTAGGTGGGGGTAATTGGTACCTATATAAGACAAAGCCCCAAATATCGGGACTGGCCCTATAAAATCAGATCATCTGGATCTGGTCACCCTAGCTGGGGAGCGTGTCTCTCCCCCGGGCTGGCAGTGATCCATCTCATCCGGGGGGAGCTGCACAGGGCAGGATGAGCTGCTGTGGCTCCATGGGTGCTCCGTCCCTGAGATCAGATGCTGTGCTAACTTCACCATGGTCCGTTGGGCTGACGGTGGTGCCCATTGGCGTGTGATCGGAGCTGAGGGTTTGCTGCTGCTGTTGCCACTCTGCACCCCAAGAGGTGGATTTTGGGGTCCTGCAGTTTTCCACCTATCTCCTCCTCTACTGCAGCTGTTGGACCAGCAGGCTGGGGGGTGAGCCAAGCATGAAAGCAGTGCTGTGTTGCCGTTTAGATTGTCATTTAACAAATTTGTTCGCCAAAAATGCTTGCTAACAATCCTGAATTCAATTTCAATATTTTTTTTAAAAACAGAAAAAGCAGAAAATTAAGTTGTTGACAATTATTTGTGACAAGTTTGGTATGGGGAAGGGAATGAGCCAGTTTTCATCAGAGAAACAAAAAATGTTGACTGACTTTCCTATAGCCCTGTTACTGCTAAATAGAGCCCTCCAACAACTGTAATATGCTCATCTCCTTACTAGTGTATAGAGCAGGGGTCAGCAACCTACATGCCAAAGGTGGCACGCGAGCGGATTTTTGATAGCATGTGGTGGTGGGCTGAGCGGCTCAGCCCGCTGCTGCTCTGGGGTTCCAGCTGCTGCCCCATTGCCACCCGGGGTCCTGGCCGCTGGCCCCACTCAGCACCCGCTGCTGGTCTGGGGACCCCCAAGGAACCCCAGGCTGGCAGTGGGCTGAGCAGGCCGGTGGCTGAGACCCCGGCTGAGCCACTCAACCCGCTGTCGGCCTGGGGTTCCATTCACTCAGCTGGTAGCGGGCTGAGCAGGACTAAATTCAACGAAATAGGAAAACAAGAGCAACTAATGACAAAGTGCAAGAACCTAGTGCAGTGGTCCCCAGCCTTTTTCGTCTGGCAGTCACCGGACAAAGGACCGTGGCAGTGGACGAGCATCCGCCGAAATGCCGCCAAAATTCGGTGGCATTTCAGCGGTGATGCCTCTGGATGACACTGCTTATCGGCGGCAAGCGGTGTTATCCAGAGGTGTCACCGCTGAATTTTGGAGGCATTTCAGCAGATGCTTGTCCGCCAGCCAGTACGCAGGTGCACTGAGAGGCCCCTGTGGGCGCCATGGCACCCTCGGGCACCATATTAGGGGCCCCTGACCTAGAAAGCCTCCTGAAGCACGGCGATCATTTTGATTTAAATGGACTTGAACTGTATGAAGAATTGAGTACACTGTCATCAATGTTGCCACATGCAAAATCAATGCTGGACATTGTACAGTTTACTCATACCAGCAAACTTGTTGACATATCCTAATGTGTACATTGCCACTCGTATTCTACTGACAATTCCTGTAACAGTAGCATCAGGAGAACGGAGTTTCTCAAAACTAAAGCTCATTAAAAACTATCTCCACTCTACAATGAGTCAGAAACACTTGACTGGTCTTGCTATTCTTGCAATCAAACGACATCACTTTGTCTTTGTCATACGATGACATTATTACTGATTTTGCAGCCAAAAAAGCCAGAAAGATTGTTTTTAATTAAAAACAAATCCTTGTTTCAATACCTCTTCATAGAAATTTCCAATAAAATGTTGACAAATTAAAAATTTTTTATTATTTGCATCATTGTCAAATCAGAATTTTTTCTATAGTGCTACTTCTTTAGTGCTAGTCCATCAGCATTACAGTGTGCTTAATTAAGTTAAACCTGGTTTTAATAACATGC
The DNA here is from genome assembly GCF_016161935.1 of Mauremys reevesii. NCBI lineage: Eukaryota > Metazoa > Chordata > Testudines > Geoemydidae > Mauremys > Mauremys reevesii. The sequence continues at coordinate 31,504,757 of NC_052629.1, read as the reverse complement.
ATGTGGTAAGTTTTCCAGTAGTGTAAGCTTATGTTTGTGTTGCTAAGAGCAAGACAGGCACAGGGGCACCAGTTTAATAATCCCGCCTAGGGCACCATAAATCCTAAGGACGGCCCTAGTTGCACCGTAAGGGGATGTCTGAACTACCACCAAAAAAAAAAAAAAAAAGTGTGTTCTTAAGTCGGGTTAGCTAACTTGTGTTAGCTAACTCAGGTTAAAATAGCAGTGAAGATATGGCAACTCAGCTTCTAACTCAGGTTAGCAGCTTGAGTTTGATCCTAGCCTGCCCTAAAGGCTTGAACTTAAGCTGCTAACCTGAGTTAAGAAGAGTCAAGTTGCATTCTCTTCACTGTTATTTTAACCTGAGTTAGCTAACACTGGTTAGCGAAACTGAGTTAAGAACACATCTATTTTTTGCAGTATAGACATATCCTAAGTTGTCAGAGACTTGGAGTATGGAACTCCCCTCCAGGGGCAGCTGCCTCTTGTGCACTGGAAAACAGAAGCAGCAGATGATTCTGAGCAGTTCTGCTGGTTTTTCTTGGCAGAGCTCAAGTAGACTTTTGTGGATATGCTGGGGACATAGGCAAGGAGAAATGTTGTTGCTGCTTTCGATTGTGTAACATCTCAATATTGTGCTTTTATGTTTGTGTCAGGGGCTCCCTGTTACAATAATTATCCAATAGGACAATTTTGTTGGAGTGTGTTCCCCATTCTTGCCCTGAAGACATCAATGTAGGCCAAAGCAGTCAATTAACCTATTAGGTTGCAAGCTGGGGGATATTTAGGCTGAGAGAAAAGCCCAGCTGAGGAGGAACAAGTAGGGTTGGTATAAAGCCAGGAAGTTGACACTAGAAGGAGGCTGTAGAAAGTAGTTTGCAGCCACTCCCTGTGGGGTAAGAAGGTGTATTTTGGGCCCTGAAATTTAATCTCACTAGGAGGAAGGAGTTTGGGCTGGCAAACCCAGAGAGGGAGAGAGCCAGAAGGTGTTGGAAAGGCTCAGGGAAAAGGCAGCAAGGTTTTGGATGGTGCAGATCTTGGCTGCTGATTAGAGTGTCTCTGAGCTGGAACTTGAAGTAGAGGGTGAGCTCAGATTTTCCTACCAGCCACTGGGGAAGTGGCACCATCAGGGCAATGAATGAGAAGACTGCCTGAGACTGTTTGTAAGGAAATAATTTGTTATCCAGGAAGTGGAGGACCATAATGACCTGGCCAGAGGGCCAAGCGACAAAGACAACACCCTGAATCTCAGAGAGTGAGAGAGATGACTGGGTGTGCAGTGATCAGAGGAATGGGACATTGGATCTGGAAAGAACTGATCCCCAGAGTAGCCAGGAGGAAGTGCCCTAGTGGTGAGTCGATCCTGTGACAAGGAGGCATTATAGTATAATATGATTATGTGTAGGGTAATGTCTATGGATATAGAGAATGCTATTTTCAGGAAGTGCTTGATGGGAGAGGACTGGTACATGGGGAGGAAGGAATAAAGCCTGACAAAGCCAGTGTAGTGCAACTATCTCATTATACTTGCACACTGAACACATACAGAGCTCAGAATTCTGTGCACTCTCTATGAAGTCTTTAAATCTAAATCAATCAAATAGATTGTGATAAATAAGGTGCATATAATTTGTGTTTAATATCAAAATGGGGAAAATGCCCACTCTTTGAGATATCTGTGTGTGTGTGTGTGTGAAAGAGAGATTTGGAGTTTGTGATTTTTTGTGTGTGTGTGCCTCTTTAGCTAGGGAAAAGCCAAACCTCATGCCAGTGTTAACACTGTGACTTGCAACAAAATTGCAAGAGTTGGAAGACTTTCCCCCAGATTGAAGCCATGAGGCCAGAAACTCCAGTCTTATGGTGAATTTCAGCTCTGTCTGGTGGGAAAACCCCTCTGGCTGCTTTCCCCAATGCTGTGCCTCCTGGGGAAGAGTGGCCAACAGCTAAGTTCTGCAAGAACCAGAAGAGCTCTCTTCCCCCTCAGGAGTGACTCCATTCTCACAGGAGGGAAAGGGGGAAGAGGTAGCAGAATGAGCCAAGCAATTCAGGGAGCTTTGCTCCTTCCTTTTCCTCCTGTGAGCAATGGAAGGGTGCTGCTGCTCCTCCCCTCTCTCCCTGCAATACCAGGCCTGGAAGAAAGAGACAGGGGTGAAGAACCCTTGGAGCTTGCCCCTCTCCAGCCTCAAAGGGGCAAGGATCCTCCAGCAGCCTCCTGAAGACTGTGAGAGGGGTGAAGAGCTTCAGGAGGAGCACAGGTGAGGCTGGGAGGAGGAGAACTGATGTGAGGGCTGAAGGGGCTTGACTGATGTAGAGTAGAATGGATGGTAGGGGAAGGGGGCAGAACTGATAGGGAGGTGGGAGTGCTGAACTGTTGGGGATTGGTGGTTGAATTGAAGGGGAAACTGAATTTATAGGGGTGGGGGTTGGGTGGGGTCAGAATTAATTGCTGGGCAGTGGGAGAGGTAAATGTGGTGGTTGAAATTCCTGCAAGGGAGACTAAAATCACTATATAAACACATACTGGGGATGGGCAGGGGGAGGTCAAAAATCAAAAGACAGACCAAAAAAGATAACTTAATTTCAAAAAAACCCTCTCGTGACTTTTTGAGTTTGACTCATGATTTTTGAACCTGCGGGTTAGCAGTGCTGGTGTTCAGGCACAATTTCAAAAAGGGAGCATTTTAAAATGTTTCCTTTGTGTAAGTTAGTGAAGATTTATCCTTTCATAAACATAGGGATTTTAGTCCTGTTTAAAGTGCAGATCTCAGCACAACCTTAACTTTGTGTGAGATAATCTTTACTACTAACAGTAATCATGTGATTTCTTTATAATTATGACTCTGCAAAATTTTACCATGTGACTGGCAAAGTATGTAGTTGCAGATTCTGATCCGGAATCCCTAAGTGTGAATTCTCAACTTGTGAATGGCTAGTATATTGAGAACTGTGTCCTGAATACCTGAGACATTTAAAGTTATCACTGTGTGCTGTCAGGAACTAGAAATAGACACTGAAGTAACAAATAAAAAATGAAAATTAAGACAAGTTAAATCATAGAGGATTTTCGGGAGCCGCACATACATTCATTTCTGAAGACAGGATTTGCCTACTGTTTATTACTGTGAAATAATTGCTGCATGAGGAGAAGCTGTTGTGTAAGAATGCTGGGTGTGGCGCAGTGACCAAAGGTGACTCACCATCTTGGGAGGCAGGATTCTGGACTGTAGCGACTGTTCAAGGAACTGCCGTAGGCAGCAGCCCCTGGTTATTGTGTTCTACCATATTTAAATGAAAATGTTGTAATTATTAAATACAAGCGTTCTGTCCCTTACTGAGAAGACTAGCATACTACCAGTATGCAGATTACTTCATTTTATATCCCTTTTGCTAGAAAAAATTCAGACTGGAAATAAAGGGTTAATTCTTAATAGAGTAATTAACCATTGGAACAATTTAATCAAAGGTTGTGGATTCTCCAACACTGACAATTTTTAGGCCAAGAGTGGATGTTTTTCTAAAAGAGATGCTCCAGGAATTATTTTGGGGAAGTTCTGTATAGTAGGCCTGACTAGATTACAATAGTCCCTTCTGGCCTTAGAATCTGTGAATCTAGGGTCTTGGCTACACTTGCAAGTTAAGGCGCAATAAAGGAGCCCCATGTGCACTAGCTCACTACCCGTCCATGCTGGCAAGACACGTAGAGTGCTCTGACTCTGCGGCTACAGTGCTGCTGGTACTCCACCTCAGCGAGAGGAATAACATTTGCTGCGCCTTGGCTACAATGCGGTGTTGCGTTACTGCGCTCTGATCGGCCTCCAGAAAGGTCCCATAAACCCCTTAAGTCAAGTGGCCACTCTTGTCATTGTTTTGAACTCCTGTAGGAATGCAGAAAATGCCCTTTCCAAGCTCTGTTTCTGACAGCTGTCATGCAAGCAGTTGCTGTGGAATGCTGTGTGTCAGAGAGAGGTGGGGGGGTGGTGGTCTGCTGCTGTCTGAACTTACAAGACAGCATGCTGACATGCTCTCAGCCCCCCTAAAATGCACTCTCTCTCCCACCACATACACACAACACACTCCCTGTTACACTCCACTCCACCCCTCCCATTTTAAAAGAATGTTGCAGTCACTTGCATGCTGGGATAGCTGCCCATAATGCATTGCTGCAAATGTGGCCACGCCAGTGTGCTTGAAGCTGTCAGTGTGGACAGATTGAAGCGCTTTCCCTACTGCGCTCTACAAAGGCTGGTTTAACTCAAAGTGCTCTATATCTGCAAGTGTAGCCATGCCCTATGCTGTTGCTCAGTAAAATGTTTTTAAAAGTGAACTGCAAAGCTGAGATGACAATTATGTGCCAAAAGGTTGTAGGGGGCATTGAGCACACAAATAAGGTTTGAATTACTTTTAAAAATTATTTTCCCTCTGTGAAATTCTAATGCTACCTGCTTCATTAATGACAACACAAAATGCATTCTGAGTTATAGACACTAGAGGTCTCATGCAACTCTTGGTGCCTCAAACCTGGATAGTGCCTTGAGTAAGTGTGGGTTTACTGATGCATCTTTAGGCCATCTAAAGAAGCTGCAGCAAAGCTCACAGTTTTTTTTAATAAACTTTATTAATAACAAATGGGAAGAACAGGATGCCAGATGATCCATATGCATGAATGCACATAAACACCAGGGTTGGTTGAAAATTTTCCATTAAAACTGTTTTGATGAATTGAGTTTCTGATTAAACAAAAACTTTGTCTGAAAACCAAAAACTTTGCATGTGAAAATGTTCAGGTGGTGGTGGTGTGGTATGTGGGTTTTTTGTTTGTTTGTTTGCTGTTTTTTTTTTAAACAAGAAGTCAAAACTCTCAGTGCAACTCCCCTCCCCATTTTCTAAGAGGCTCTAATAAACACCATTAAGGGAGCACCATTATTAATTTCTGTGCATTCAATTTACAGTTTTTGAGGTCCCACCCCATAAGAGTGACTGATGAGGTATCTCTTTGAATCTGTGCACCACACTACTGCACAAGAGAAAATATCTAGAATCAATGATTTAAGGCGTGTCCTTCTGCTCATCACCTCTAATTCTACTTTGTTTGTCATCCAAGTCCTGCTCCAGTTTTATGCAGCAATAAAAGGGAGTGATTTGTACTCTCTGGTATCATCATGCTATCTGAGTTTTTGTGCAGACAGAGTGCTGAAGAATAAATGTAAGACAACTGCTTGCATCAGTTTCTCTTTCAATTGAGCACAACTGCTCTGCTTCCTTGACAGCAAAGGCTGTCAAGTGCTCTGCATTTTCAAGAAAACTGTGTTTTTTGTTTTTTATTTAATTTTTCAGGATGTTGTATCATTTTGTTACATGCATTGTTAATGCAGAGCCAGCCCTGCATTAGATTATCTGAATTGTTCATGGGAACTATAGTATGGGGAATTAAGCCCTGTCAAGAATTAAAAGTAAAGCATGTTCTTCCCTGTTTTCTGATGACTTCCACTGCTGTCATTACCAAATACTGCACTGTGTGTGTGTGAAACAGTAGCTAAGAACTAAAAACTTTATTTGGTTTGGCTGTTTACTAGATAATTTGAGGCTGGACTCTGCAAGGAGCAGATGCCAGGACTGAAGATGATTTTGTGGCATCACTGGATCAGAAGTAGAGGGGAGGGAAAATCAGTCACTATAGGTACCGTGTGTGTGTGTGTGTGTGTGTGTGTGTGGTGTTTTTTGTTGCTGCTGCTTGTAGTGGCACTGATAGCTACTTGTAGAGCCTAGGAACCCCTGTCATGGATTAGGACCCCATTGTGCTAGGTGCTCTGCAAACACAGAACAAAAAGAGTTTCTGTCCCAAAGAGCTTCCGAAGATCAGCCAAGAGACTACAAATAGATACAAACAAACGGCTACAAGGAAACAATGAGACAATATTGGTCATATGATAAACTGTGATATCAGGGATACAGCAGATTTACATGTGCTTGGTTTTTGCTCCTGGCTTGATCACTTTCTTTTTATCTATCCTCCTTATCTTACTAGCCTCATGCCTCGCTGCTTTCTCTAATAGGATTGTGTTGATTTTGTAGCCTGTTTTTGAGCTGTGGTCAAAGAAAATGTTGCCCATCAGTAATCTGCTGTGTTGGCCCTCTCATTCTTCCTCTTGCTTACAACATTTGGTTGCACTTCATGGAAATTATCATTGCCTGCTCACACGTAGTGACTGTACCAACATTTCTCACAAGGCCAGTCGTGAGCCTCGTATGCCCTACGTGCTCCCCTGTTCCTGTACAGTCACACGGAAGAATGCAAGTGTTTTCTCAGACCTTTTGGTCTTGCGTAACTGGTTTACTTTTGCATATTTTCAGCAATACCCACATCTATGGGCTTAAAATAATTCTTGTTATATAAAAGTATATGATAAGAGGATAGTTACATGTTATGGTGTTGTAGCATATATTAATTCCAGTTGATGGCTGAATCTGCAAAGTAGCTTTGGTCTCCGGTGTTGTTTTTCTGACTATATTAGCTTACCACAGAAATGGTTATTTTATGAAGCAGCACCATATAGCTTTTTGGTTTTTCTTAGTTCCTTTAATAGTGCCACTGTTCTCAAAATCATAGCACAAAAACTCTGCAATATCAACTTGTAACTCTGAAACAAGCCTTCTCATCATATTTGGTCAAAGAATACAGTATAGTTATCTTCCTATGTGAGAGACAAGGAGGATGAGGTAATATCTTGTATTGGATCAACTCCAATAACTTACCCACCTTGTATTTCTAATATCCTGGGACCAACATGGCTATAACAACACTGCAAATAACATGTTGTGTCAAGCCTCTGCTCAATCCAGTAGAATGCAATTGTAAGATTTGTAACTTTTCAGTCATTGCTAGTATGGCCATTAAGTTCTGTAACCTTTTGCAAACTTTGTAACTTTTAGTCAGTTACAAAATTTAAAAGGCTCTGCTATTTTTTGCAAAGCTTTGTAACCTTTTCAGTTACCACTTGTATAACCTCCAAGCTTTGCAATATTTTATCGTGTGTGTGAGCTGCAAGGAGAAAAGAGACCGGAGACAGGAATCAGGTGTGTCTGATGTAATCTGCCCTGAGAAGGCAATCACGGGGTGCTGTGAAGAAATGGATATGTGTGAAAAGAATGAGGTCTAGGAATTCTTCTCAGTGATGGACACAGAAGGAAAAGTCAGTGTATGTGACAGGAGGAGCCACCCAGCTCCAATAAAAGGAAGAAAGCACGCTCACAAGCCTCTCTTCTTCTTGACCTGCTCACCGGCCCAGACCCGTGACCACAGGCGGGGACACCAGATCTACTATGCTTCAGCTTCTTGGCTTCCTCTGCTGTCTCCAGTAACTCTCTGCCTGTGAGAGTGTGTGGGTGCATGAGGGTATGAATGCATTGAATATGTGCGTGTATGAATAAGCTACATCCCTTTTCTGTTTGATCCAATAGCATTATTTAATAAAACCAATATAAGTGTAGCCCTGGGTTGGTTTCTAATGAAATCTAGGTAACACATAGGTTCTAGGACCTTGCATCGACATGCAGAACTCTTCTGCTGACTCATCCTTACAGCTACTAGATATGATTTATTAGCTCCAACTCAGAATAGTCTGTCTGGGGCAGAGGTCCTGTAGAGGGAAAACGCTACCTAAATTCAGGAGACAGCCTAGTTTGCTTTTATTTAAAATAAATTCCAGGAAGGGGTTAAAAATTGAACTAGAGCCAGTGAGTGTGTACTCTTTTAGGGCTTGTCTACACTACAGGACTATTTCGAATCTACTTAAGTCGAATTTGTGGATTCGACCTTAATAAGTCGAATTTGTGTATCCATACTAAATACACAAATTCGAACTTCTTAGTCCACATTCACGGGGCCAGCTTCGACTTTGGAAGCGGTGCACTGTGGGAACCTATCCCACAGTTCCCGCACTCCCCGCTGCCCATTTGAATTAGGGATTTCCCCCAATGCATGCTGGGGGAAAATGTGTCGTCATTGAACCGTCAATCCCGCCTCCCTGTCTTCCTTGAAAGCGCCGGCGGGAAATCTGTTCGCGCCCTTCTCTGGTCGGTTACAGCGTGGACGCCACAGCACTGCGAGCATGGAGCCCGCTGCGATCATCGCTGCACTTATGGCCGTTGTCAACTCCTCGCACATTATCGTCCACCTCTTCCACAGTCAGATGCTGAGAAACCGGGCGAGGAGGCTCCAGCAGCACGGTGAGGAGAGTGGCGCAGACCTCTCACAAAGCAGGGTACGCCGGGCAGTGGAGATCATGGTGGCAATGGGTCAAGTTCATGGTGTGGAACGGCGATTCTGGGCCCGGGAAACAAGCACAGACTGGTGGGACCGCATAGTGCTGCAGGTCTGGGATGACACAGAGTGGCTGCGAAACTTCAGGATGCGTAAGGGCACTTTCCTTGAACTGTGTGACTTGCTGTCCCCTGCCCTGAAGCGCCAGGACACAAGGATGCGAGCAGCCCTGACTGTGCAGAAGCGAGTGGCCATAGCCCTCTGGAAACTTGCCACGCCAGACAGCTACCGGTCAGTAGCGAACCACTTTGGCGTGGGCAAATCTACCGTGGGGATTGCTGTCATTCAAGTAGCCCACGCAATCGTTGAGCAACTGCTCTCAAAGGTAGTGACTGTCGGAAATGTCCAGGCCATCATAGATGGCTTCGCCGCGATGGGATTCCCAAACTGCGGTGGGGCTATAGATGGGACTCACATCCCTATCCTGGCACCAGCCCACCAGGCCAGCGAGTACATTAACCGAAAGGGCTACTTTTCAGTGGTGCTGCAAGCTGTGGTGGACCATAGGGGACGTTTTACCAACATCAACGCGTCGGGTGGGCGGGCAAGGTTCATGACGCCGCGTGTGTTCAGGAACTCTGGTCTGTTTAGACGCCTCCAGGCAGGCACTTTCTTCCCGGACCACAAAATAACGGTTGGGGATGTGCAGATGCCTACAGTGATCCTCGGGGACCCGGCCTACCCGCTAATGCCCTGGCTCATGAAGCCCTATACAGGCGCCTTGGACACTGAAAAGGAACTCTTCAACTACCGGCTGAGCAAGTGCAGAATGGTGGTGGAGTGTGCTTTCGGACGTCTCAAGCCGAGATGGCGGATCTTACTGACTCGCTCGGACATCAGCGAAAAGAATATCCCCGTAGTTATTGCTGCTTGCTGTGTGCTCCACAATCTCTGTGAGAGCAAGGGCGAGACCTTTTTGGCCGCTTGGGAGGTTGAGGCAAATAGCCTGGCTGCTGTTTACGATCAGCCAGACACCCGTGCTGAGAGAATATCCCAGCGGGAAGCGATATGCATCAGGGAGGCTTTGAAAGCGAGTTTCCTCGCAGAGCAGGGTAACCTGTGACTGTCCACTTGATTTTAAGAGAGCCTGATCATAAACCAAGTTTTCCCCACTTCCCAAGGACGTTTTAAAACTAAGGACATGTTTTAGTAATTAATAATAAATCTTTCGTTGACTTTGCATTTCTGTTTATTCGTTGAAACATGGAAGCATTCTGTGCTGGTTAAGGTGTGCACTGATGGGTGGGTTTGCAGGAAGGCGAGGGTGCCGTCCTTGGATAGGGGTTACCATGACGGCTGTGGGTTTGGGCGTTGGAAGGGGTGTGGGGGAAGGGTGAGTATCTGCCCCTGGATGAGGTCTCTTTTTGGGGCTCGGGGCACCGGGGAGGATCGTGACTACGGCCCAAATGCATGTGAAGGGAAGCCTGCCTTTACATTCGGGGATGTCAGGCACCAGGACCCTGCACAAGCATACACATCAAGGAAAGACCTGGGGCAGCATACACCACACAGACTGTCCCTGGTGCCTAGTGACTGCAGTCTGTGTGTGCCCTGCAGTTGACCCTGCAGCCAAGTCTGTAGCATGGCACTGTGGGCTATGCAGTGACATTACAATTCCCCCCCCCCCCCCCCAGAACAACAGAAAGTCTTCTGACACCAGAAACGTGACGGAAACAGTCAGTAACACCAAACCGCTTTTAATAATGTAATACACAGTGGGGGGTTTGAACTTGGAGTTGGGACTGGTTGATGCTGTAAAGAAAGAGCTTGTACAAATTTACAGCGCGACAGTTGTCTCTAACATTATCGGTGTGCTGCGGTGCAGGGACAGTTCTCACGGCCCCTACCGCCCCTCCGTCTTGTCACTTTGGGTGAGGGGGGGACAGGACTTCTTGGCGTTGGAGGGCGGTTGCAGATGCACTGCAGGGGGGCTCTCTCCTCCTGACTGCGGTCTTGCAGAACATCTACAAGGCACCGGAGCGTCTCCGTTTGCTCCCTCATTAGACCAAGCAGCGTTTGAGTCGCCTGCTGGTCTTCCTGCCGCCACCTATCCTCCCGTTCCAGGTGTGTGCGATGCTGCTGACACAGGCTCTCCCTCGACTGTCTCTGCTCTGCCGCCTCCGCTCTGGAGCTGGCCATCAGTTCCTGGAACATGTCGTCCCTTGTCTTTTTCTTTCGGCGTCTAATCCGAGCCAGCCTCTGCGAGGGGGATGGCGGGGCAGTCCGGGAAGGAGCCGAAGCTGTGTGATGTGAAAAAGTAGGTGATTTCCTTGAACACATACATGTTTGCCAACAGTAAACACAGTCTAGTCAGTTTCAGTGAACAAGACCAAAGAGGGAACCAAGTCTCAGGAGATCTCAGAACTAGTCCGAGATTTCGGAATACGCTCTCATTGGCGGCGCCATTGCACTGGAGAGCGCAAGCGAGGAAAGATAGCTGCATCCCTCTTGCACAAAGTCCTGGTAAGCCTTACAGTACATACTGCTTATCAGTTACTGGTTAGCTGTGCTCTCCTGCTAAAGGCAATGTGCAAAGCAGAAAGGATAAGCCTTTCCAGCCCCTCCCGCCAGTGCACGGGAAAGATCAATGTATGCTTGTTCTCTGTGGCCTCCAGCACGTGGCTGTTAGGCGAGGGTCATTGTTATGCAACCTAATTGTAAACCATTAACAATAGTAACACTACACTAATTGCCCTACTTAGATGCAGTATTTGCAGACCGAGATCACCCTGAGGCGGGTCACTCGTGCCCAGAAAGACCGCATGTTACGGGACGCACTGCACAGACCAGGACCATATGCAGCAATGCTAGTAGAGGCGATGGTTCCACTCTATATTCGGATGTCCTGGCGTGGAAGAGTCTGCTTCCATGGAGCGCCCAACAAGCGACCTCTTCCGACGAACCTCATGCGGAGGCTTTGCGAGGAACTGAATGACACCTTCGTAGAAATGTCGCTAGAGGACTATTTTTCTATCCCCATTTGTGTGGACCTTCTCTTTATATAGTTTAATATATATTATAGTTTAATATTTAGAATTTTGTAAATACTGTTTCTATTTTTTCTATAACAATGTTATAAAAAATAAATGTTTATACGTGTGTTGCACTTACCGCCTGATCCTTCCCCTGATTCCGAGTCCTGGTTAACGGGCGGGGACGGTTGGTAGGGGATCTCTGTGAGGGTGATGAAGAGATCTTGGCTGTCAGGGAAAGCGGGAGTGGGTTCGATGTCGCCTGCGCCGTCCTCTAAAGACCCTTCCTCATCTTCCCCATCGGCGAACAGGGAGGGGGAACTGTCCCGGTACACTATTCCGTCCTCGGAGTCCACCGTCACTGGTGGGGCACTGGTGGCAGAGCCACCTAGAATGGCATGCAGTGCCTCGTAGAAGCGGCATGTCTGGGGCTGGGCTCCGGAGCGTCCGTTTGCCGCTCTGACTTTTTGATACCCTTGTCTTAGGTCCTTCACTTTCACGCGGCACTGCATCGCATCCCGGCTGTATCCTTTGTCTTTCATGGCTTTAGAAACCTTCTCGAACGTCTTCGCGTTCCGCTTGTTGGAGCGCAGCTCCGAGAGCACAGACTCCTCGCCCACACAGCGATCAGATCCTGGACTTCCCGGTCACTCCATGCTGGGGACCTCTTTCTATTCTGGGATTGCCCAGACTCCTCTGCTGGAGAGCTCTGCATCGTTGCAGGTGCTGCGGAGCTCGCCCCGATGTGCAACCAGAACGTCAGATTCAAACCGCCCAGACAGGAAAATGAATTCAAATTTTCGCGGGTCATTTCCTGTGTGGCTGGCCAGAGAATCCAAGCTCGGACTGCTGTCCAGAGCGTCAACAGAGTGGTGCACTGTGGGATAGCTCCCGGAGCTGCTAAGTTCGATTAGCATCCACACCAAGCCTAATTCGAGCTAGCAAGTGCGAATTTAGCGTTACTCCACCTGCCGGGGTGGAGTACCAAATTCGAACTAAAGAGCCCTCTAGTTCGAATTAAATGGCTTCCTGGTGTGGACGGTTGAGCGGTTAGTTCGAATTAACGCTGATAAATTTGAATTAAAGTCCTAGTGTAGACCAGGCCTTAGAAATGGGGGTGGGGGTAGAAGAGGAATTTTTTTTTTAATTTTATGTACTGGTGTTTACAAGATTTATAACTAATATGTTCAAATATATATTGTTTAAAGGTTCCCCTCAATAATATATTTGTATATATGTGCTTTGTGTAACAAACAGAATAAGTTACTCTAAAGCTGTGGTTCTCAACAAGGGGTACATGTATCCACAGGGGTACTTAGAGGTCTTCTGAGGGTACATCAGCTCATCTAGGTATTTGCCTACTTTTACAACAGGCTACATAAAAAGCACTAGCAAAGTCAGTACAAACTAAAATTTTATACAATGACTTGTTTGTACTGCTTTATATACTATACACTGAAATGTAAGTACAATATTTATATTCCAATTGATTTATTTTATAATTGTATGGTAAAGAAAATGTAAGCAATTTTTCAGTAATAGTGTGCTGTGACCAGACAGCAAATGTGAAAAATTGGGATGGGGGTGGGGAGGTAATAGGAGCCTATATTTTAAAAAAAAAAGACCCAAAAATTGGGACTGTCCCTATAAAATCAGGACATCTGGTCACCCTTGCTGTGACACTTTTATTTTTTTTTTAAATGTTTGATATTGTAAGCAAGTAGCTTTTAAGGGAGGTGAAACTTGAGGGTAACACAAGATAAATCAGACTCCTGGAAAGGTTGAGAACCACTTCCCTAAACTGTTGTATCTTACTGTTTTGTTTTATCTTTGTCTTATTTTCTCCTTTTATTTGTGCACACGATGGCAACCTATGATACCTTCCATTTCATATTATTAAGGCTGTGAGTTTTTCATGGCAGTCACAGATTCTGTGACTTTCTGAGATCTCCATGACTTCTGCAGCTGCCAATGTGGCTGACCCCAGGGCTTCCTGAGCAGCTGGGGTGACCCGAGGGCCTGCTGCACCAGCCAGCTGCATTGGATACTGCTTGAGCAGCCCCAGGCAGCTGGCCCTGGGGGCCGCCAAAGAAACAGGATTCCTGGGTGCTGCCCTGGAGCAGTGGTGGGTTCCTGGGCTGTACCCCCCCCTTCCCCCAGAGCAACAGCGGTGGGTCCCCAGAGGGCCCCCCCAGAGCAGCAGCAGCATGTCCTGTAGGTTTCCCCCCTCAACAGAGCAGCAGCAGAGGTGGGCTGGAGCACCCCCCCATCCTCCCTGAACATTGGCAGTGCCCTGGAGCCCCCAGAGCACCTACGATTTAGTCAGGGGTATTTATAGTACAAGTCATGGATGGGTCAGGGGCCAGTGAATTTTTTATTGCCCATGACCTGTCCATGACTTTACTAAAAATACCTGTGACTAAATCATAGCCTGAATTATTATTTACTGATAGTTTTTCTTATGGTGTGTTTGGAGGTGGAGTTTGAATTTCATAGTTCTTAGAAATTTCCCATGTTTTCTCAAAATGATCAAGCCTGTCTTGTTTCAAAAATGACTCCTTCACAGGACGGTGGTGTTACAATGTTGACAATAAATTGCTTTACAGATAAGCCATTCCTGTCTTTCCAGCATCTAAGAATAACTCTCGTAGCAACTGGTACACAGAGATCTAATTCAGTTGCTCCCATGGGACTAGCGTAACTGGATCCAGCTGAAGTTCTTGTGTAATTATATTTTCAAGCATTTGTGAAAAGTTTGCCAAAATGTTCTAATTGTTGACACCTCCAAAACATATGTTCCCAGCATTTTCCAGATTCCTCCAGCATTTATATTTTTCAAGTTGAATATACTCCTGGAGGCTTGTGTGATGGGTCCATATTTTATAAAGACAGATATAAATAGAGTACATATGCACATTTTATTTTACAGTGAGAGTAACAATAGCAACTTGAGCCAAGTTTGGAAAAATAGTCTCTCCAGGACTGAATGTAGGAATGTGAAAAGCAGACCCATGGTCCATCTAGTCAGTACCTCATTTTCAACAATGGGCTATATATAAGGTGTGTTAAAGGAATGTGCGAGAAATCACCTAATCCCTAGTAGTTAGAAATAAGTTTTAGATCTGAACAATGAGGTTTAAAATCTCTTACCATAATTAATGCTAACAAATTTTGGAACACTGGATATTCTTGATATTCATACAAATGTCCAATCCCAGGTTGAATCCTGTTCCAATGGCAGAGTTTTCTGCAGTTCAATTGCATATTGTGTGACAAAATATTTCAGTTTTGAATTTGTCACTTTCTACTTCATTGAATGTTCCCTTGTTCTTGTGTTATGAGATGGGGAGAATAGAAGTTCTGGATCTCACTTCTCTGCACTATTCATTATTTTATTTTCTTTGTCTCCTGCTAATCTCCCTTCTAAGGCAAACAATCCCAGTTTTTTTTAACCTCTCTTCACATAAGAGTTTTTCCATATACCTAATCTGAACCCCCTCTAATTCTGAAATATTTCTATTGAGATGGGGTGATCAGTATTGCACATAGGATTGCAGATGAGGCCATACCAATGACTTATATAAAGGCATTATAATATTAGCTGTATTATTCTCTATGCCATTCCTTATGCATCTTAATATTCTGTTTGCTTTTTTTGATTACAGCTACATGTTATGCTTAGGTCTTTGTCAAACTGGCCATAGTGATGCCCATGTCCCTTTCTTGAGTTAGCGGAGCTAAGTTAGAACTCTGTAAAATGTATGAATAGTTAATATTTTTCCTTCCAATGTAGATTACTTTGCATTTATGAATGTTGAATTTCATTTCCCATCATGTTTGAAACAAGCTAGATGAATGGGCATTCCCTCTGAAGTGCCTTGATTTTGACTAACCTACATTATTTTGGTGTCATCTGGAAACTTTGCCACCTGGCTACTTTGTCCCCATTCCAGATCATTAATAAATATATTAAACACTGGACCTAACACAGAACCATGATGCACCCTGTTTTTCACCTTTTACCGTCACAAAAATTGACAGTTTATTCCCACACTTTGTTTCCTGTTTCTTAGTTTTTGGTTCAGGACAATAATTTGCCTCCCACCTTATGATTACTTAGTTTCCTTAGTAGCTTCTTGTAAAAGATCTTTTGAAAGTCAAAATGTATTTTACCAATTGATTTTCCTTTATCCACTACTTTATTGGCACATTCAAAGAATTCTAAGTTTAGTGAGATGTTATTTATCTTTGCAGAAACTGTGCTGGTTGGACTCTATCATGTCATTTTTCCATATGTTTTGTTTTATTTTTAGTTATAATCTCAGCCATAATTGTAAAGCTTACTGGTCTGTAATTCCCCAGATCACCCTGTGAACCTTTTTAAATATGGGTAGAATATTAATCCTCTTGCACATAAGCTGTTTTTAATGAGAAATTGCATAATTTTTGTTAGCAGCTGAGCTGCTTCATTCTTAAGCTTCTTCAGAACTCTTGGATGTACCATTTGGGTATGTATCAGAGGGGTAGCCATGTTAGTCTGGATCTGTAGAAGCAGCAAAGAATCCTGTGGCACCTTATAGACTAACAGACTTATTCACTCACAGATGTATTCACTCACGAAAGCTCATGCTTCAAAACGTCTGTTAGTCTATAAGGTGCCACAGGATTCTTTGCTGCTTCATTTGGGTATGGTGACTTAGTGCTTTTTAAATAATCAGTTTGCTCTAGAACCTCTTTTTCGGATAGTGCCTAATCATTTTTACCAGAGAAGAGCAGGTCTGGGCCTGGCATAGGTAACTCCCTCATCCTCAGCACTGAAGACTAATGCAAAAAATAATTTAGCTTCTCAGCAGTGTTTCTTTTAGTTGCTTCCTTTACCCCCTGATGTTCCAGTGGACCCATCTGTTCTTTTGCAGGCTTCCCACTTCTGATATACTTGAATTTGTTGTTTTTTTTTAATACCTTTTAGCTATTCTTTTCAAGCCACGTAAGTTTCCCTCTTACACATTGCCTGCTGTAATTTATGCTCCTGTTTATTGCCTTCACTATGGTTAGATTTCCAGTTTTTGAAGGATTTCTGTTTTGCTTGAATAGCTTCTAAAACCTTGCCATTTTAGCTATATTGGTTCACTCCTTGCCTTTCTGTCTCTTTTTTTGCTCAGTGGTGGACATGGCTTCTAAGACTCTATTGTTTAAGTCTTGTCTGTTGCATCTAAGGATTTTACTTTACTTTTTGCCTATAGGGCCTTATTTTATTCAATTTTCTCTTTCTATAGTTGAGCATCACTGCCACTCTTTTTGGTACCTTTATGTCTCCCTAGGGATGCTGAATTTAATTATATTGTGGTTACTATTACTTAGTTACTACTTGACTTAAGTGACACTTAAGACTAAGCTGAGAATAACCTCTCCTCTGTGTGCTCCAGAACTAGTTGTTCCAAGAAGGAATAATTTAAAATGTTTAGAGATTTTTTTTCTCTAAACTTTATCCCACTTGCCATTTCCAGTCTGTAGCTGGGTAGCTGAGTCTCCTATTATCAGAGAGAAGGTAGGTGAGGTAATATCTCTTATTGGACCAAACTTCTGCTGATGAAAGGTAAGCAAGCTTTCAAGCTTACACAGAGCTCTTCTTGAAGTCTGGGAAAGGTATTCAGTGTCACACGGTGGAACAGATCATTAAGCATAAGGAATTAACACGTTGCAAGAGAAGATTCAAGATGAAGTGGGCAGTTAACAACTCTGCAGTCATAGGACAAAGGAGGGTTAGTGGTTGCAGATAGTTGCAATGAGCCATAAATCCAGTGTCTTTATTGAGTCCATGATTTTTAGTGTCTAACAAAGTTATGAATTTAAGCCTCCGACACATCTTTTGAAGGTGTTATGGGGGTTTTCTTAGAAGATGATTTTGTGAAAGATGTTTGCCCAGGACTGATTTGTATCTGTGTTTTATCATTTTTTTTCCAAGTAAGTTCATTTGAGAGTGTAGTGATTGTCTGTCTGTCTGGTTTCACGCACATAGTTGTTGGGGCATTCAGTGCACGGTTGATAGTTATGTGTAGGACCCCTGGATCCTGAAAGATCTGTAATGGGATTATTATTATTATCTGCCATTATCATTTTGTTAGATTTTGCTACCTCTTTAATCTCGCTCAACATTGTGCACTCAATTTGATGGGGGAATCTGGTGTATTGCCCTGATAATTGCACTGGAACTTTATTCTTTTTTTTTTTTTATGTATTTCACCTCACTCTGGGCACAAACCATGAGCTTCAATGGGATAGAATTTATACACCAATGTGTAGGTAAGCCACTGGGCTACAACATAACCTTTGCACACCTAGTCTTAGCCAATAGGCTGAAATAAGAGCCACTGATGCTCTATGCCCCCAATGGTGGGTGTTAAGGTCACTGGATCAGAGTAAAAACAGATTTCATGATTCCCTACTATCCTCTCCCCAAATCTCTGCTGCTTGCCAGCCTGTCTAGACTGGTGTGCAACTCCTTTCTGAGGCAGGGAGGGAGCGCAGAAGCTTCCATGTGCAGTTGGTCTGATCCCCTTTTTTTTGGTGCAGGCACAGGTACCGACTTTCCAAAGTGTGAGGGGGATGCTCAACCCCCGGCTCTGCCCCAGATCCCACCCCCACTTCAACCCTTTTCCCCAAGGCCCCACCCCATGCAATGGTGTGTGTGTGTGGGGGGAAGGATGCAATGACAGCGGGGGTGGGGGGGATGAGGAGGGATGCAGTGACTGGGGGGATGGGATGCAGTGAAGGGGATGAGGATGCAACCAACCTGGATGGCGGGGAGCCTGCCAGCCCCACTGTGGTGCTGGAAACCAGACAGTCAATGGCCTGGTCAGCAGTGCTGACCGGAGCTGGCAGGATACCATTTCGACCAGGTGTTCCAGTCCAAAACTGTACACATGGTCACCCTAGAGGGGCGGGAAGGGAAGGCACTGATTGGCGGGGGCCTGCAGGCGGGCAGGAGGTACGGGGGGGGGAGAGGTTCTGATGGGGAGGCTGCTGTCAATAGTTGTTGCTTCTTGTCTGTGCTCTTGTCTTCTGCACTCAACTTGTTAATATGGTGTCCTCCCTAACCAGGCCTAAAAACAGGAAGTGAGAGTAGGGACAGGACCTCCCAATTCCTAAATTAAACTAATATACTGCATTTAAATAACACAGATGGGAGCTTAATTGAAGAGAGGTTTATGAGAATTAAAAAGATTTGGAAAGGTATGTGTGAGACAGCAATATATTTTAACCTTTATGGCACATTAACTTCTTTGTCCTTGGAGAAAAAATAGTGTCATGTACTGCACATGTTGGGTTAAATCACCTCTGGTGTAACTGAGAGAAGTCAATGATGTTATACTACTAGGAATGAATTTCTTCAGTTTTGTTTAGTTTGTCTCAATACAAATATTAAAATATTGTTGTATAGCACAATCAATCCTAGTTAATACAGCTAATTTCAGGAAAATTCCCACAGCTTCTATAAAGGGCTGGCTTGTGAACAATTTGGATAAATGAAATATAAGTAAAACACTTACATGCCCATAATACCAGTGATCTGAATCAAGTGGGATTAGTAATGAAGAGTACTCCCTTTAGTAAAGAGTCAGATTGTGTACACTCGCTAATATTTATGAAACTGAATTCCCCAAGACCTCAACAGTTATAGGTCAGTGATTCTTGATCAGAAAAACATGTTTAGTGAGTCTAGAATCAACAGTAACATAAATCCCTATCACACTTCTATAGTGATTGTCATGCTGTCTAGTATGGCTTACAACTAAAAGTGCAACTCTCAGGTCAGACTGTTAGACAGTGATGTCTCCTGATCACCAGAAGTTGGTAGCTTCATAGATTCCAAGGCCAGAAGGGACCATTATGGTCATCTAGTCTGACCTCGTATATAACATGGGCCATAAAACTTCCCCAAAAATTTCCTAGAGTATATCTTTGAGAAAAACATCCAGTCTTGATTTAAAAATTGCTAGTGATGGAGAATCCACCATGATCCATGGTAAGTTGTTCCAAAGGTTAATTACCCTTATTAAAAATGTACTCCTTATTTTCGTTCTGAATTTGTCTAGCATCAATTTCCATATATTGGATCATTTCAGCTCTTTCTCTGCTAGACTGAAGAACACATTATAAAATATTTTTTCCCCCAAGTAGGTAGTGATAATGTAATCAAGTCACTCGTTAATGTTCTCTTTGTTAAGCTAAATAGATTGAACTCCAGGAGTTCAATCACTATAACGCAAGTTTTCTAATCCTTTAATCATTCTAGTGGCTCTTCTCTGAACCCTCTCTAATTTATCAACATCTTTCTTGAAATGTGGACACTAGAACTTGGTACAGTATTTTAGCAGTGGTTGCACCAGTGCTAAATACAGAGGTAAAATTAACCTCTGTATTCCTACTTGAAATTTCCTGTTTTTTTATCACAACCCCCAAACTCTTTTCAGTCATTGCTTCTCAGGATAGAGTCCCCTATCCTGTAAGGAGGGCGTGCATTCTTTGTTCCTAGATATAGCTAAATGTAGATGTATACATTAAAATGAATATTGGTTACATCTAGTTTACCAAACAATCCAGATCGCTCTGTCAGTGACCTATTCTCTTCATTATTTACCACTCTCCCAATTTTGTGTAATTGGCAAAGTTTATCAGTGATTTTGTTTTCTTCCAGGTTATTAATAAAAATGTTCAGCAGTGTGGGGCCAAGAACTGATCCCAGCAAGAGTCCAGCAACACAACTGCTTATTGATTTTCTCTTTACAATTATATTATGAGACTTATCATCTAGCCAGCTTTTAATCCATTTGACGTGTTATGTTAATTTTATATCATTCTAGTGTTTTAATCAAAATGTTTTGCTATACCAAGTCAAATACCTTACAGAAGTCCAAGTGTATTACAGCAACACTATTATTTTTATTAACCAATCTTGTGATCTCATCAGAAAAAGATGCAAAGTTAGTTTGACAGGATCTGTTTTCCATAAACCCATGTTGATTGGCATAAATTATATTTTCTGCCTTTAATTCTTTATTAATTTATTAATCATATCAGCCACTCCATTACCTTGCCTGGGATTGATGTCAGACTGACAAGGCTTAAATTACCTGGGTCATCCTATTTACCTTTTTTCAATATTGGCACAATATTAGCATTCTTCCAGTCTTCTAGAACTTCCTGGAACTCTAGGGACTTATTGAAAATCAGCATTAACAGTCCAGCAAGCTCCTCAGCCAGCTCTTCTAAAATTCTTGGATGCAAATTATTTGGGCCAACTTATTTAAGAATGTCTAGCTTAGTTGCTGCTGTTTAACATCATTCTGAGATACTGGTAGTCCTACAGTGGGCAGACAAAGAAGTTCAGGCTTGACTGAGTGCTTGTCTGCAGGGTGCTAGCACAACACACCAGAGGAGAGTGATTTGTAAAGTGCTGTACTGTGTCGAATTCTAGATGTAGACTCTGCTGGTGCATTTTAAAAGTACCTAGTTTTTGTTCACATTAATGTAGTCCTTATGTTAAGTAGGTAGAGGATGCAGGCCGGGTCTATGCAGGGCAGTTAGCATGCAGTATGTTAGAATGCTTTACAAATTATACCCTTCTGGTATACTTTGCTGCACCGAGTAGGCAAGTCCTGCTGGCCCTTCATACACTTTGGAGATGTCACTTTCATAGAATATCAGGGTTGGAAGGGACCTCAGGAGGTCATCGAGTCCAATTCCCTGCACAAAGCAGGACCAATCCCCAACTAAATCATCCCAGCCAGGGCTTTGTCAAGCCAGACCTTAAAAACCTCTAAGGAAGGAGATTTCACCACCTCCCTAGGTAACCCATTCCAGTGCTTCACCACCCTCCTAATGAAAGTTTTTTTTCCTAATATCCAACCTAAACCTCCCACACTGCAACTTGAGACCATTACTCCTTGTTCTGTGATCTGGTACCACTGAGAACAGTCTAGATCCATCCTCTTTGGAACTCCCTTTCAGGTAGTTGAAAGCAGCTATCAAATTCCCCCCCCCCCCCTCATTCTATGCAGTGTGCATAGATACTCACTAGAAACAGGAGAGAAGTGGTAAATCAGACTGACTAACAACTGAGTGAATTAACAAGTCTATTTGTTTTTGGATTTGCTCTGTTAATTATTATTACCTTTGTCTTCTGCAAGTGGCCAAAAAGGGAGGATGAGGAATAGTTGGTGCTGTTTGTACAGGTTTCCTTGCCACAGAAAAATGGCAAAGGTTTAAGACTGTGTTGGTGACAGCTATAGCCTACTTAGTCATTTCATTTTTCACTGGACTATGACCTTATTTGTTTAACTTATCATGATTTGGGGAACAGGACTATGACCATCTCTCCTTTATGGATTCCTGTTTTAGGTTTTACCAGGTACGGATAGAAAGCTGACTCTTCCTATGTTCTGTGTCTCTTGATTCAAAAATCAAGAATTCCCAACTGTAGACAATATAATGCCCTACAAGGGACACATCAAGGAATGGGTGTTGATGTAGCAGATAAGGTTTGTCAGGATTGTGTATCTTAGTGTCCTCTGTATTTCTCAGATACTGGGTGATATTTTGGGTTTTCAGGGAAATTTTATTAGTGTGGGAATGGATTAAACAAGTGCAATGTTCATTGCTACTAAAGACAGCTTTTCCTTGAAATGGAGGAATAAGTCTTCTTGACTTTCAGCAATGGACTAATTTCACTGGTCTACAATTTTTGGGAAGTCGTCTGCTTCAAAGATAAAATGTGCTATTATGTATTTTGATGTGCTGAAGTCAAATATGACAATTAAAACAACTGGCTACTGTTTCTAAGATGTTTAAGTTTTTACATTGTCTATGTATATTGTGTAGATAGTAGAGTTTTAATCATAAATTATAAACCTAGGTCTTTTCATGTGTTTATGGTTGCTTTACATGATAATATTTAACCTGTCCTGTTTATGTAACACTTTAAAAATCAGCAAAAGGGTTATATAACTAAAATTTATTATGAAACAAAAGGCAAAAAACTATTATGTACATAGTTTAGTCCTATTCAGTGTCTACTCGGCGCTTCTTGGCTTGTCTCTTGTATTCATTAAATGGAGCATCTCTTGTCACTGTCCAGCAATAGTCTGCAAGCATTGATGGGCTCCATTTGCCCTGATAGCGTTTCTCCATTGTTGCAATGTCCTGGTGAAATCACTCGTCGCTCACTGCTCCGCAGTTCGGTGGAAAAAAATCTAGATGAGAGTGCAAAAAATGTATCTTTAGTGACATGTTGCAACCAAGGCTTTTGTATGCCTTGAGGAGGTTTTCCACCAACAACCTGTAGTTGTCTGCCTTATTGTTTCCGAGAAAATTTATTGACACTAACTGGAAGGCTTTCCATGCCGTCTCTTCCTTGCCACACATCTCGAAGAAGTTCACAAATCTGAGGACCAACAAAGACACCTTCCTTTATCTTAGCTTCACTTAACCTTGGAAATTTTCCACAGAGGTACTTGAAAGCTGCTTGTGTTTTGTCAATAGCCTTGACAAAGTTCTTCATCAGACCCAGCTTGATGTGTAAGGGTGGTAACAAATTCTTCCTTGATTCAACAAGTGGTGGATGCTGAACACTTTTCCTCCCAGGCTCCAATGACTGTCGGAGTGGCCAATCTTTCTTGATGTAGTAGGAATCTCTTGCACGACTATCCCATTCGCAGAGAAAACAGCAGTACTTTGTGTATCCAGTCTGCAGACCAAGCAAGAGAGCAACAACCTTCAAATCGCCACAAAGCTGCCACTGATGTTGGTCATAGTTTATGCACCTCAAAAGTTGTTTCATGTTGTCATAGGTTTCCTTCATATGGACTGCATGACCAACTGGAATTGATGGCAAAACATTGCCATTATGCAGTAAAATAGCTTTAAGACTCGTCTTCAATGAATAGTCTCCACTCATCTGGATTGTGAACGATGTTGAGGGCTGCCATCACACCATCGATGTTGTTGCAGGCTACAAGATCACCTTCCATGAAGAAGAATGGGACAAGATCCTTTTGACGGTCACGGAACATGGAAACCCTATCACCACCTGCCAGGAGATTCCACTGCTGTAGTCTGGAGTCCAACAGCTCTGCCTTACTCTTGGGTAGTTCCAAATCCCTGACAAGGTCATTCAGTTCACCTTGTGTTATGAGGTGTGGTTCAGAGGAGGAGGATGGGAGAAAATGTGGGTCCTGTGACGTTGATGGTTCAGGACCAGAAGTTTCATCCTCTTCCTCGTCTGACTCAAATGAGAATGATTCTGGTGCATCAGGAACCGGCAGTCCTTCTCCGTGGGGTACTGGGCGTATAGCTGATGGAATGTTTGGATAATGCACAGTCCACTTTTTCTTCTTTGACACACTTTTCCAAACTGGAGGCACCATGCAGAAGTAAGAATTGCTGGTATGATCTGTTGGCTCTCTCCAAATCACTGGCACTGCAAAAGGCATAGATTTCCTTTTCCTGTTCAACCACTGGCGAAGATTTGTTGCACAAGTGTTGCAGCATATGGGTGGGGCCCACCTCTTGTCCTGATCTCCAATTTTGCAGCCAAAATAAAGGTGAGAGGCTTTCTTAACCATAGTGGTTATACTGCACTTTTGTGATGCAAAAGTCACTTCACCACTAACATAGCAGAAGTTATCTGCACTGTTCACACAAGTACGAGGCATCTCTGCTCACTTTGCAAAGGGACACATTTCTGTTTAGCCAAAGTCAAACACTGACTTTAATTTAATTTAATTTTCCATTAAATACTAATACAATAAATTGTAATGGACATAAATACACACTTAAACATTTAGCTTCCACTAGGAACATATCAAAGCATATTACACATTAACTGTGATTATTTTCCATCCCCAAATATATTTGGATTTATGGTAGTTATCAACCATTCAGAGAAAAAGGCAAGAAATAAGAAAAAAGAGGAAAAAGAAAATTCTAATTAAAAGGTAATAAAATACAGATAGAAATGACGCGCAAATGTAGTCTTTCTTGTTTCCATTTTTACATTTAATTTTCTTTAGAGCAAGAAGACTTTCATCGGTGAATTTCTGTGGGAATAGGTTTCAGAGTAGCAGCCGTGTTAGTCTGTATCAGCAAAAAGAACAGGAGTACTTGTGGCTCCTTAGAGACTAACAAATTTATTTGAGTATAAGCTTTTGTGGGCTATAGCCCACTTCATTGGAATAGTGCATAGTGGAATATCTTCTACCTGAAAATTACTAGAATGAGAGGGTAATACATTGTATCTTATTTTCCATGCTATTCATGAAACTCACAAGTTTAGGTGATGTAAAGATAAATATTTACATGATGTAAATCAGGTGTGTATGTGTGTATGTGCGCGCGCACACACACACACCCCTCCCAACACAAGGGAGTTTATTTGTGTATTCCTTTATAACTGTACATCATTTTAAAATTTCAAGATAGTAACTAAGAGTTGTAGGTATACAACTACTGATGGAATTTTATTATAGGTCTTAGACATGAAATGACATCAGCAGTATTAATGATCAATAGTTATGTAAGAAAACTGATCTCTAGGTGCATCCATTAATAACCTTCAGTATTCCTTATTTTCTGAAGTACATTTGGTATTTGCCTATTGTCTGTCAGCCATTTCTGTTAAGGAGCTCAATAAACAATTAAACCACAGACCACACCAGGCAGCTTGAAATAACACCTTATGTTGGAAGAAGAAGCAATTACATTGTTTTTAAGCAAGTCTCAGCAAAATAGTGTAAACACAGCAGCATACTCTTTGCACAGAACTCCCACTGACAACAATGGGAATTCCATGCAAGGGTTCATAAAGACAGAGCACTTTAACTGTCTCTTGAAGGTGGGAGTATACATCATGGAAAGTTGCCTACTGAAACTCTACTCTGCTGCACTTTAAGGATTGCTCAACTGTCCTGAGTTCTATGCTAAAAGTACCCCATTCTGTATGTGGTGCAATGAAATGCTGTCTCTGTATAGTAGCAAATTAAATATAGAGCCTGTGAAATCCAGTTTCTAACAGAGTAGTTAGAGAAAATGCTTTTCCTAAGAGAACAGATTTAGGCTTGAGGTCTTAACTTCTAGAAACTCCCAGATATCATCTAAAATCTCCCAAATCACCAGTTCCCGATTAAAGGTAACTTTTTTTTAAAAGGGACTATCAGATCAGTAACATGACTAAACAGCATATTAGATTGATACCCAATACCATCTTAAGCTATACCTCTAGTTTTCTAATTACTGTGTACTGCAATTTAGGTGTGTCATTGGTACTCTTTCAAACTCTAATTCCTCTAAACACAGGGGGAAACAGTAAATTCCCAGAAGCCCTTCATATTTTTCCAGGAAGTGCTAACTTGAGAATACAGTTACATCACTACAGCACTGAGAATGTAGCTGGCTGGCTTTGCCATTTAATTCCCTGAAATGCGGCCTTCTAACAGCACAACTGTGGGTACTGATCACAATGTCTGAGTGGGTAATGCTACATTATCTGCCAATAAAACTGAGTAATAGATGTATAGATGTCCATTTCTACTTAAATTCAGCTACCACCACATTCAGTAGAATATATCATAACTTGTTAAAGTAACATTGTTTAGATAGAATGATTTTTTTTCTGACTTTTAAAATCAAACAATATTTTAGTTTAAGGTAGAAAACCCTGTGTTTAAGTGTAGAAGATAACAGAGAACATACTCTTCAAAATGAATGTTTCTTCATTCTTAAAGATTGCTTTTCAACTATATTTGTCAAGCCTCCTAGTGGTGTAAAGGAAGAGAATGTGACTGCGGCTTTCATCCTGCAAGCTGCTCTGTGTGAGTGAACCCTTGCTCCTTTGGGCTCTGTGTGTGCACAATGGACCACCTATGCAGAGCAATTTGCAGGATTAGTTTGTGTGATTTAAATAAGACACTCATATCATGAAACTCATGTTTGCCAGTCAGTCTTCCTATTGTAAATGTTACAAATTTAGTACTTATATTTTAAATATGGGAATTAAAATATAAGGCCACATGACTCCCTGTGGATATCTAAACTAATACCTATACTTCCTGAAATATATTCATTTTAAGTCGCTCCATGAAATAGCACTTCTTAAATTACACTGGCTAAATCTGCAACTGGTATAATTCCACTGAAGTCAATGGAGTCATGACAGAGATTAATTTGGTTCAATGTTTCTAGAATTGACACTATTGTTGACCTGTCAGCACTAGTCAAGTATTACTAATGTCATTCTTAGCATTCAACTTTTTCCAGTGCCGTAAAAGCTAAATCAAAATAGCCCTCACTCATTTGTGTGCACGGTGAATCTTGCCCAGGGCTTTGGAAGTGGCACTAGTACTAAGATTGTTCCTTTTGCAGTCCACAAAATGGGGGGAAAACTCTAATACGTTAAAGTAATTATTTCAGTTTCATTCTTTGGAGAAACGTTCCACGCAAGAACATGTCCATACTTTGGCATTTTTCAGGAATCAGTTTGATGCCAGGAATATTCCATGGAAAGCATTACAGAAAATCACATTTTAAAATGTTACAGACATTCCTGATGATGGGCACATTATTGCAAGGTATCGAACAACACCTGAGAAATTAGGAGATAAATTTTGCATGTCTGAGCCTGAAAACAAGAATATAACAGCACTGATATTTAAGTTTATACAGAAGGTATTCCATGTACTGGGTCAACTTCTGCCCTCAGTTACATTCATAGATTCTAAGGCTAGAAGGGACCATTGTTATCATCTAGTCAGACTTTCTGTATAACACAGGCCATAGAAATTCCCCAAAATAATTCCTGGGGAATATATTGTAGAAAATCATCCAATCTGAATTTTAAAAATGGTCAGTGATAGTGGATTCTCTATGACCTTTGGTAAATTGTTCCAATGGTTACTCTTCCCAATAAAAAATTTGTCTAATATTTGTCTAATTTCAACTTCCGCATTGGATCATGTTACACCTTTCTCTGCTAGACCTGAAGAGTCCATTATTAAATTTGTCCCCCATGTAGATACTTATAGACTGTAAACAAGTCACCCCTTTAAATCTTCTCTTTAAGCTAAATAGATTGAGCTCCTTAAGTCTATCACTGTAAGGCATGTTTTCTAATCTTTTAATCATTCTTGTGCCTCTTCCCTGAACCCGCTCCAATTTAACAACATCTTTCTTGAATTGTGTGCATCAGAGCTATGCACAGTATTCCAGCAGCAGTTGTACCTGTGCCAAATACAGAGGTAAAATAGCCTCTCCGCTCCTACTCAAGACTCCCCAGCTTATGCATCCCAAGATCACATTTGCTTTTCTGGCCACAGCATCGTACGGGGAGCTCACATTCAGCTGATTATTCATTCATAAAACCCAAAGTCAATAGGGTTGCATGAGATTTATATCAGTGAAAATTAAGTATTTACATCTAAGGTAGGGATGTATAAGGCCAGAGCCCAGAAATTGCTAGGGCAGTTTTGTACAGCTTTTCCAATGCAAAACTGCCCTAAAACTTGCAGATATGGTTCCTGGAGGGTCTCTTCAGTTTGGTGGGATCCTTAGATGGAATAAGGCCACTGTACTGGGTGTAGCTGGGGGAAAAGGGGTGTGGTTGGTGCGCCTTTATGCTCCAGTGATCGCCAGTTGCCAGAATGGCTCCTTTGCTGTGGGAATGGCCCAAGAGGAACTGGCCTGGTATAGTTTGGCCTAACATTCGGGGACCACTAATGTGACTTAAAATGATTTTTGTATTCCTTTCCTGCGTTCTTCCAATGCTCTTCAACAATAGGATCTGGACACTAGTGTCTCACAGATTAGACACATGATATATTTACACAAGATTACATTATCTGTAATCTTTTAATAGATTTTGAGGTCAAATTCAGAGCTGGTGTAATTTAAGAGCAGATTGGTAACTTAGGTGGAATTGCACCTGCTTACACACACTTTGAGTTTGTCCCGTTACATTTAAAACTCCCCAATTCTAGACAATATCTTTTCCTGAACTTTAGTGCAAGATAGCAGAAAAATGTCTTCACTTAACCACATTCAGAGGACTGGAGAAACTTGCTGAAGATTAAATAATTGCAAACACACTAAAAAGACTTGACTGATAAAATTACAAAGAATTTCATGCAAATTATGTGTTGAACTTCAGCTATAGAAAAGATGTTAATTGAAAAATAAGTATCAGAGGGGTAGCTGTGTTAGTCTGGATCTGTAAAAAGCAACAGAGAGTCTTGTGGCACCTTTAAGACTAACAGATGTATTGGAGCATAAGCTTTCGTGGGTGATGCATCTGACAAAGTGGGTATTCATCCACGAAAGCTTATGCTCCAATACATCTGTTAGTCTTAAAGGTGCCACAAGACTCTCTGTTGCTGAAAAATAAGATGTGCTCTTAGCTTTCTTTTACTGTATAGAACAATGTTGTCACATATGACATGACCTGTTATCTGCTCCTCCTACTGGAGCAGCACAAAAGCCTTGATAACAAGACTTATTCTTCTGATTACTCCATACATTATTCAAAAATCAAGAATTCCCAACTGTACCCAATATAAAGCCCCATCCTGAAATCAGATCCATACTTATGTCAGTGTGAGTCCCATTTAAGCAAGTGGAGCTCCACATGAATGCAAGGGTCTGTCTGCATAGGACCAGTTATATGGTTGCAGTATCTTTATCATGTGGTTGTGATTACATGTATAAACCACTTATGTTTTATTGTTGTGGCTTATAATATTAAAAGAAACACCTAAGAAAAACACTGCCATGTACAACACACCTTGTTGTTTATTATATATGTGTATAATATATACACAAATAAAAATTATCACCTGTAAATAATCATAATTGGAATGTGAAAGACAGAAAATGTAAACATTTTATTTGGCAGTTGTTGTCGAACAGGTGAATAAATAAATGGAAAAGTACATCTTAATACTTTTAGCAACAGATGCAGTTGCACGCATATTTACATATTGTGGATGCAAAGAAAAGTTAACAATTTAATTTCTTTTTGTTAAAAAATGCAACTTCCAACACCACTAGACTTGACAATTAAAGATGAAGATACTAGTAATACTTTGTTCTAGCAATCTCAACTTTTAAAGGCATTCATCTGGAAGTAGGATAAGAGTCATCATGCATTTAGTTCATTTTGTCCACTTATGGTAGAAAGTCTGATGTAATCTCAGAATTATGAGTGTCATGCACTTAAGTCAACTATGACATGTTTATAAATTAATGTAGTTCCCTTAAAACTTGAAGCAAAGAGAAAATTGCGTTTATCAATGGAAACGTGTGTGAAAGATCTTGGTGCCTGTATGTTTAATTCTTGAAACTTCACAAATTTTGCTTTTTCAGTATCCCAATAATAGACTTGAGTAAAAGAATAATCACTTCCAAGAATGGCATATTGATAATTGCTTATCTGAAGAGGCTGGAATACCATTGACCCTCGGGATGGCATTCTTTGTAAATCCAGAAATGCTGAACCTCCCCATTTCATTACTTTGGAATCACCAATAAATCTTGTTAAACAAATGTACACATCCTCTTTCACTCTGAAGTGTTTCACTGCATACACATCCTCCATATCTTGGATCTCAAGACGCTTAATAAATTCAGTTGTTCCTTTGTTCCATTGGTATATTACAGGCCTTTGGGAACTACTCGACAGAATT
The DNA here is from genome assembly GCF_016161935.1 of Mauremys reevesii. NCBI lineage: Eukaryota > Metazoa > Chordata > Testudines > Geoemydidae > Mauremys > Mauremys reevesii. The sequence goes on along the minus strand of NC_052629.1, from coordinate 31,474,737 downwards.
AAATGAGGTTTGCCGGCTATTTCAAGATACTCCACATCAGTATCTCTGTACCACGCGTGCAGAGACTGATGGGAGTAAAATCCATTTCCATTCCATTTGTAAACTGTGGTAAAGCCAGCTTTTGAACTGTCTGCAACAACAAAATACCAGTCTTCTGCAATCCTGAAAGTTTCGATGTCATTGGGTTTTCGGATTTTAAGAATTTCAATATCTTGAATTTTTATAAACTTATTAGCAAAAATATCTCTCTTGTAAATATGGGAGCCTCCAAAGAGCTGGGCAACAATGACATACAGCTGAGTCTCAATAATTATGGGCTTACACACAACAGTTGAAGTACCTACAAAATGAAAGATAAAGGACAATGTTAGCACTGTCTTTTAGATCAGGTAATGTAATGTTATTTGGCATGCGTTATTCATACCTGTAATGTTGTCATAATTCCTGAAAGACCCTTCTACATGGTCCCATTCAAGAAAGATGCATTTTCCAGTAAAAGGTTGAGCAATAACCACATGCTCATCATTCATGTAGGAGAAAGTATCTACTGACAGAGACTGATATGGCAGGGATTCATAAACAGCAAATTCTGCAAAAGTGCACATAACATTTGATAATTAAAGGTGGCATTTCTTTCCACATGTATTTTTTCACCATATTAAAATAATGTCATATTAATTGATACTAATTTATTTTTAAAGAATACATGTAATAAGTAGTCTAGTTTTCCTGCTAATAAGACAGAATTTTAAAGTCTGCTTATTCTTTCTGAACAGATACAGGTGGTTACCTGTTACAGTTATAGTCCAGATTCTGCAATTATTACATAGACAAATCTCCCACTAAAGTCTGAGTAAAGACTGTAGTAATAGATGCACCAAATGGTTCCTATATCAGGCCTGAATCTTCAAGGAATTCCTGTTGACTCAGCGAGAGGTCCATAGGCAGACTGCTTGCAGAATTGGACCCTTAATTAGAAAATATAGCCTTGATTTTAAAGTAATGAGGTGTAATAATTTGGAACACATTACCTGTAATAATACAATCAAATTCCTTTGGAGAGAGGCTATTGATTTTACGCTTCTTATATTCTGGTGGACTTTCGCAATAAATGTCTTCAACTGTTGCATTGGTGCTGCCCAGCCATTCCACTAACCATTTCAGTTTGCAGTCACAATTAAATGTGTTCCCTCTAAGATCCCTGTAAAAACATAAACTCACACACTGAAAATGATGAATTAGCTGTTGTTTTCCGCAACATCACAGGACTAAAATTACAAGGACTTTTATAAAATGACTATTTTCTTGCTTTCTCTTCTGAGAATGCTGGACTTCCCTGAATTAAGAACAGGAGTACTTGTGACACCTTAGAGACTAACAAATTTATTTCAGCATAAGCTTTCGTGGGCTACAGCTCACTTCTTCGGATGCACGAAAGCTTATGCTGAAATAAATTTGTTAGTCTCTAAGGTGCCACAAGTACTCCTGTTCTTTTTGTGGATGCAGACTAACACAGCTGCTACTCTGAAACCTTTCCTGAATTAATTTGTCCTGAACCAATTAAATAAACCCATACAACTAAAAACAACACAACAGTTTGTTAAAACTACTTGCAAAAACTTAAATAGTTTCAATTATACTAAGGAAATCAAGACAAACTTAGGTTGGGGAATCAGTGGAAGTATCTGCTCTTCCATATTTTACTGATAACCTGTCCCTATTTTTGGCCCAAATCTTGGGTTTTTTTGTTTCTTATTGTTTAGCGTTTCCCAACAAGAACATTATAGATGACACAGTGACAATTACTGTGACATGATAGATTAATTTAGTGGTCAGTGGACAGTTCCTCAGCTTTACCCCTTTTTCTTCTCTTCCTCATTTAAACATGCTCATTTAGGGTCATAAGGGCTATAACCTGAACTCCCTTTTAAGTTAAACTATGGCCTTTGGAAGATACTGAGTGCCTCTTCCAAGATGCTGAGACCCTCAACTCACATTATGTAGGAGGTGTCAAATGCCTTGCAGAACTGGGTGCCCTGTGAAGAGCACTGGGTATATGGGGAACTGTAGTGGCTGACTGACGGTGTTCGAAGGCATTCTACATACACTTGGCAGACTCCGGAAGAAGGCCTCAGGGAGTACTGGAGAGTGTGAATGAAGAACTGTACTGGGGTATTGCAGAACTGCTGCTAACAGAAGCAGTGCAAAACCCCATGGTGCCTGTTGTCAGATTCTAGAAGGCATGCAGGGGTGAGGAAAGCAGCCTGATAGCAACTTGGCTATCTATGTCCTACATAGCCGTGGAGTGTCATTGGGCCAGCTCCAGGACTTACTGGTGCAGGGAACATTAGGTATCTACTGAGTCTAACTTCTGTGTGAGTATACTTGGGGAGCCAGAATTTTGCACGTTGTCTCTAATGGGACTCTTCCAGTGGAATGACAGCAAGATCTGGTCCAAAGATATATTTCAAAAATAAATCTTGTACTTTTACAAATATTTAAGATACTTTGGTTTACAAATTTAAAATTTAAAACTAGTTTACATTTTGTTTTGGTTGCAATTTGAGTTAGCCAGGTGTAAAGTAGTGTACTTGTACTGAGATTTTAAATGATCATTGCGTTTAAACATAGCCTCCTGTTAGATTATATTGGAAACCTGAAATGTTCTCATTTTCATCAAGTATTCTTCTCCCTGCTTTCATATCATGTCGTCTTTGCATTACGAAGGATGTGTCTTTTTCTAATTTCAATGGCCATAAGTATCATATTATTGGGATTATGACAATACAGAATTCTTATTTTATATAATCTTATCTGGGAAATATTATACAATATACAATTATTGACAGGAATAAACATAAATCAAATCCACCCTTGCATCTACCGCCTTCGCCCACCAATGTGATAGCATCCCCCCACTGTCTGAATGTCCACTGGGTCATAGGAGTGTCCTGTTACTAGGTCTATCTTGTATATTTTACATCATTAAAGTAGTTAAAAGAGAGGTGAAAATTAATATACCCAAAATTCCAAATCAAGTACTTTACAATATCTTGCAGTCATCACCAATAGGCAATGGCCTGTTTTTTCTAACCATAGTGTCTGAAAATAAGAAATTGCTAATTTCTTACACATTTGTTAAAGAATCCAGCCCTTTGAATATGTCTTTTGGAAGTGTCTGGAGATTATTGTTTGCAAGGCTCCTGTAAAAGAAGATATGTCAACTCATCAGATAATACGTTTCTACAAAATGCAATATTGTTTTTTATGATAAAAACAATAATGTACTTCAATCCTTAGTTATACAAGATTACTTTAAAGAATATCTCATTTACCTTGTGACTTTTTCTTCTGCTAAGATATTCACACTTTCTATTTCTCTCTTGCTTTTCAACATTCTTGTAGCATTTACAGTACTTCACTCAGGGTGGTAGAGAATGTGATCATCTCTGGTATTTTGCCAACACCATTATTTTAAAATGATTAGCCATGACTTGACACACAAATGTCTTCCCTTCTGGACAGCCAGTATGTTGTTATAATATTGCAATATCCTGCCTCCATGTCCACTTTCTAGAAACTACAATCTATCTTAAACACTGAATCCATGATACTGTAGATAGCTCTCATTGGCTCATGATTTCTGAAAATATCCAGTAACTAACATTTTTGGGAGTCAATAAGTTTATAAAACAGAAATTGGACGTCAATATAGAGTTAAGCCTAAAAGTTTTCTTGTTTGGGTTAGTACGGGATAAAAAATTATCTTACCAGCAAATAATAACAATACTATGGCTTTGATTGTCAAGAAAACTATCTTAAACTAAGAGAGTACCCAACAGTTTCAACTGGTAAAATTGGATAGAAGATGTTAACATACCTTTAAAATAGTTAATTCATTGTTTCCATCAGGTACACCCGTGTAAGCCCATGGATGATGCAAGGTTTTCACAAGTGTCACTGAGGGCATAACTAGAAGAGAATGTGGTGGTGTCTTTGTGAGTCAGTGCCTAATTTGGTCAGCAAAACCTTTGTCACTGGTGAGGATGCATGAAAAGGAAAGAAGCTAGCATGATTTTCAGATTCCAGTTGGAATTTGTGGCACTGGGCATTAGAAATAAAAACTATTTTTACTTGTAAACTGTACACATCTGACAAGGAGGCATTTAGATACAATAGCTCTGATGGAGCAAAGCACATAACTACATGTTTAAGGTTAAAGCTTAAAGGTTAGTGTTTTTGTGTGTGAGTAATATGCCCTCTCTGGAACCATTTACATTTAGCCCATATATGGTTTATTGCAACTAATTTATAAACTCAGATTTGCCAGACATTTATGCATTTGCTTAACTTTATGCATGTAAAAAATTTGATATTAGTCAATGGAACTACTCACACGTGTAAAGTTAAGCACATATATGAATATGCAGGATCACAGCCTTATGTAATCTTTGATCACTGGATTATACCAAGCAGAGCACCATAATGGATATAGAGCTACCAAAAGTTCATCATTTTAATGGGAATCAGATTAACAGAAAAAAATCTAGATTTCTACATTGTGCCGATTCTTGGATGAAAGGTTGGCACTTTATATCTTCCATTATTAGAAAACATGCCATAAGATTTTATTATGTAACCTCTAGATGGTGCTCTTAGTAGTACCTGTGCAGAAAACACTTAGTTGGCAAGGATGGATGCTAATGAGGAAGTAAATGTTCAGTCGTGTGTAATTATGTTTGAAGGCCCATATTTTAAATCTCAGAATGACATTTTGCTTTTTTTAAAAACTTCAAAAATGCCATCAAAATTACATCTTGTTCATGGAAATAATTTTCTACACTAAAATATTCTGCAATTTAGGGTTATGGCATTAAATGAGTCAGAAATGCAATTATACAACTCCTGTGCTTTTAAAAAATATTCCACTCTGCAAAATGAATTGTCTTGAATAGGTATACTAGATGCGACTATGCTACAGTGAGGACATATTCCAATTATTAGTTATTTGCATAAATAAAAAATACAGATGTTTGGGTAATTTTACTGTATTGGAGAAATTCACTTGTGAAAAGGAAATGGGCGGAATATACAGAACAAAGGTCATATTTTGCCATCACTTCATGGACCTCATCAGTATGCATAATTATCATGAATCTCTTTGATGTATTTTGCATGACAATAGTATTCTGCTCTTCCTCAAGTGGAGTGTGCCGCAGAGAATCTACTTGTTATGCTTAGTATGTGTATATAGACACATTCTAGGAAAGGACAAGGATTGTACAAACAAGGATTAAAGTGGTCACATTCAGTAGTTTATGGGCCTGATCCTGTAGTTATTTTGCCTGCAAAACTCTGTTGCGACAATTGGGCCTATAACTTTTTGCCTATTTGGGAATTAACCATGAAAAGTAGGTCAAGTTATTTTCAATAAAGAGCGTTACAAACAGGTGCAAGAAAATCAGACAGAAAGACTGAATGAGTCCAAACAAGAAAATGCAGGTCTCGAAATTAATGAACCAAAATTGGTGTCTCAAATATTAGCCTCAGTTGGTGGACAAAATAATGGGGGGATAAACTGTCACCCACATTCCACCCCCTTTTTGGGGAGGGGGAGAGTGTCTTTAAAATACTTTGAAAAATCTCATCTTGACTTGACTCAATGTATCTTATCTCATCTTCCCCCACCCCAAGACAGAAGGAGCAGACCTGACAAAAGGATTTTCTTTCTGAGAGGAAGATCATCAGGCATTGCTCTTGTTTAGGCTCTCTCTCACCCATTCATTGGATCCTGAAATCAACTATCGTGCACGCATCAGCACAGTGAGATGATAGTTTATCCAGCCCTGCCCTGTCTAAGGAAAAAAGCGCCAACCCAGATGACGTCCTTGACCAGAATGTGAGCCTGAGACCACAGCAACAGTTGCTGTGGATGACACACGAGTCTACAGCATCCATTTGTAACAGAACACTGGTTCCAAGGACATCAACAAAAGCTATATTCCCCCCCACCCTTTCTATCCTGCCTCTTCTCCACAGAAGTAAATACCCTTCACACATCAGGACTGAGAGTAAAATTAACCCTTTCCTTTTCATCACAGAAAGGTTGCTGGTATAAGAGACTGATATTTTACCTCCAAAAGAAGAAAAACTTCAATAGCTTTTGATTGTGTTTTGCATAATTACTCAATTTCATTTTAATATAAATGTTTCTTGTTCTTTCTTGTGTTTTAATCAATACATTTCCTGCTTTAGAATGAGTGCCTTCAGGTGTTTGCCAGAGAAACTAAATAAACCATGATCTCCGTAGAAACCCCTTCCCACTCCCCAAACTTTTGTAACACAGTTTCAGTGTTGGGCAGTGAAAGAGTTTATAACACCTTTTAACTCGTTTGGTCGTTGAGATCAATATGACATTTATTGGTGCTGTGACTCAAATCTCTAAGGGTTATACAAATGTGGCTATTGGATTGCTTGGCAAGCAACTGAATGTTTTCATAATTGGGTTTGGGAAGTAAAAGGTCATTAAAAAGATTAGGAGCACAAAGCATGAGAAACTGCATATGTTTCAGTCTCATTAATGTTTCAGAATTTTATTTTGATTTTGTTTCAGACACTTTATCCAAGTGCCTTGTTTTAATTGTGTTTCAACTTTTATTTTTTTTCCTTTTCCTCTCATGAACCATGATTTATAATTTTATTTTGACCATGGTTGCATCCTGTTTGTTTTTCTTGAGGTCAGTAAATGATTGTAAGTTAAAATGTTTTCTGAAAAGACCCCTCAAAAGAGCAAAGTTAATAATAAAACTTATTTTATTGCTGCAGAAGCCCAGGGAAATATGAAGCCTTTCTCTCAGGTGAAACCCCTTTAGTTGTTTCTAGTAGTTTTAGTTCTGCAGAGGCTGTTCTACATGAATTAACTATCATAGGGGAAGATGGGCTAATCAATCCACAATTCCCTTTGTGGTCCTTAAAGAACGAGACTTCTTGGAGAAAAATTGGCTTCTGGAGTGGCCTTCACCATCATGGCTGGCACCCCTACCATCTCCTGAGTCCCCAGACCTTCAACCTAATCCCGAGAGATGCCCTGATCAGACTGGGACAAAAAAAAAAGTACCCTGATGACATTGCCACTTCTGCCAGCTCCAGCTGAATCGCAAACACCCTGGGATGAAATAGGATTGGATTTTAACAATAGCAACAACAACAGCTCTAACCCATCTCAATTAAGAGACTATCAGACAAGGTGGGGGTTTCCTTCTAAAAACTCTCTCCAGTAAAGGGAACAAAAAATGTCAAAATGGAAACCTTATTTAATATTTAAATTTCAAATGCTTTCCCTGGTTTTCCTTCTTTTCTTTATCTTTAATACAAGGTTTAAAAGATTTTTAATGATGCGCTTGCCATGGCTTTAAGCAGGCTGAGGTCTCTATATACCAAACCCTGAATCTTGTTTAACACTGATAAACACTTGTTTAACTTGTTTAATGTTTGATAATGACTGGGTTATGTTAACACCTTTAGCCCATATATTCCATCTAGATTAATACAACTACTCATGTATTGAAGATTAGCTCTGCATGTGAAGAAACTGCATGATACCCATTTCTCAAGATTATGTGTGCAACCACGTGCAGACAACAGCTGCTGCTCAGAATACTGTCTCATCTCCTACATAGCTTTCCCTTAGAAAACTACTGAGGGGTCCCTACAAGCCAGCACAACAGTTACGACATGATATTTTTAAATTGTATGCTTTGCAGAATAGGGACTGTATCTTCCTCTGTGTTGGAAAAACACCTTGCACACTGATAGCAGCAGCCACATAAATAAATTAATAAAATAAATAATATAATAAATAAAATAATTTGTGCATGTAAAGCTATTCATGTTCCTAAATGTTTTCAGTTTACAGGCCCTTCAGGTTATCAACAACCTTATCCCATCCTCTGTCTTTTTTTAACTATGCCATAATTATACCTGTAGACATATTTTTATGTATATACCACACATCTTATGCTTCTCTCTCTCTATTGTCCCAGTCCTAAAAATGTTTATGCATATGAATAACTTTACACAATAGTCACAGTGAACTCTGTTTACACCAGCTAAGGACCTGGTCTGTAGTAGCCTATGATGCATTTGTTATATGATGCAGAATTGGGTGAAATTTAATTAATTACATTTGTGCATTCACCATATATAGGTGAAATTGTGCCCTCCCCTGCATCTGACCATATATGAAACAAAAAGCCAAATGACTCTGTACTCTTCTTAGAGGCTATTATGTTGAGGACAAAAGGTCAGAATACACTCCCCCGCATATGACACCAAGATATATGCCTGTGAATGCCAATGATCAGAGTAGGGTATTCAGACATATGTTAGGCACACCCCACACATTTTAGACAATTAATGTTATTTAGACTTTCTAGGCAGCAAAATCTCCAAAACAAAGCCTCATTTTCTTACAATATTTTTGGTATATTTTTCTATATAGAAAAGGTAGCTGCTATATTTTGAAAGGAAGTTCATTCAATTTTTTATAAACAATTAATTTGATATGGATACATATAGTTTGTAAAAACTGGCTGAAAATGCCACACACCTTTTGATTAAACATGACAGTCACTTAGCTTTGATAAATCAGACCCTGCAAATACTGTACATAAATTTTCAGTTAAATGTTACAGGTGTTAGTATACTGTCCTGGGCTCACATGCTTTCAGTTTCTACTTCTGTATTTTTGTTTCTTGATTTAACTTGATATTGGAGCTTTTCTTAGTCTTTCTAAAACTATTCTTGAACAGCAAGATCATAATCCTGTTCTTGCTCCTCTGATTAGTGTGTGGGAGAGAAGGGGAAGCAGCCAAATGAACAGTTTTTGCATCATTCTTCCTGCACAGGGCGAGGTAGACATGGCCTGGCTGAGGAGGGTTGTTTTTTTGTTTTGTTTTGTTTTTTTTGCCATTTCTGGTCTACATAATATGAATATTGACATTGTTTAAGCAACAAACGTCAATGATTATATAATATCAAATGCTAAATTAAACCACACAGTGGTTCAGTTACTAAATTAAATACACACTGCTAAGTAATACATGAAAACACTTTACTTACAGGTGAATTAAAGATTTCAGTCCTCGAAAAGAATTTCTTGAAATTGACTTAATGCTGTTGTTCTCTATGAACCTGTAAAGGGTCACAAATTCATTTTGGTTAAAGCAATGCCTGTAACTTGGAAATCCCACCTACTCCATAATTCTAGAAACATTTTGTCCACTCACAAATATTCTAGATGAGGAAGGCCCATGAAAGCATCATCACTAATAACATCAAAAGAGTTTGATGTAAATAACCTGCATAAGGAAATACAAAATAAACAGTTAGATGTTTATACTTTTTAGAGCATGATCCAGAAGTCCCCATGCAGACCAAACTCTCATGACCACATTGAAGGTTTTGTCTCTGTAAGGGTTGCAAGATAATATGGCTAAAGTGCACTGCCCATATATGGCATAGTATAGTGCAGGGGTCGGCAACCTTTCGGAAGAGGTGTGCCGAGTCTTCATTTATTCACTCTAATTTAAGGTTTCGTGTGCCAGTAATACATTTTAATGTTTTTGAAGATCTCTTTCTATAAGTCTATAATATATAACTAAACTACTGTTGTATGTAAAGTAAATAAGGTTTTAAAAATGTTTAAGAAGCTTCATTTAAAATTAAATTAAAATGCAGAGCCCCCCGGACTGGTGGCCAGAACCCAGGCAGTGTGAGTGCCACTGAAAATCAGCTCGCATGCCGCCTTCGGCATGCATGCCATAGGTTGCCTACCCTGGTATAGTGCAATGGTTCTCAACCTGTGGCCCACAGGTTGCTAGCAGCATAGTCAACACACAGCTGTGGCTCATGTGATACCCTCAGGGCCATACCGATAATATATATACTGTGTGGATATGGCCCACATAACACATAGAGAGCTGCATATGCAGCCCACAATGGTAAGAGAACCACTGATCCTAGGGAGCAGCAAAACTGCTTTGTTTTCTAGACAATGAGTTAATTTCTTCTTTGAAATTCTGCATTAAAAATAATTTCAAGTTTAATTATTTTCTAGCTCTGCTACTATAGGTTATGCCTTCTCCAGTTAAAGAGTTTGACATAGATTTATAGGAATGGTTTTAATAGGAAAGATTTCCTCACATGTATGTTTCAAAAGCTTGAGATCAAATCTTGCCATCAGACCCACATGGTAGATCTGCATCATAGCTTGCCTGCAATTCATATTTAGTTATTTATTATTAACATAATTGTCTCAGGGTACTTTTTATTTGATCACAATCTACCCTCTTTGTAGTACATAGGAATAGGATAGTATCAGAGGGGTAGCCGTGTTAGTCTGGTTCTGTAGAAGCAGCAAAGAATCCTGTGGCACCTTATAGACTAACAGATGTTTTGCAGCATGAGCTTTCGTGGGTGAATACCCACTTCTTCGGATGCAAGCAAGAAGTGGGTATTCACCCACGAAAGCTCATGCTGCAAAACATCTGTTAGTCTATAAGGTGCCACAGGATTCTTTGCTGCTTCTAGGAATAGGATAGTATCCCATTAAATAGTTTATGAGCCCTCTAGTCTAGTGGCATTGCCTATGTTCTATGTTTTAGAAGCTGCTCGAACCCAACCAGAGCAGCAGCGTGTATATAAAGTTAAGTTTTCTTTCATCCCTCTTCTCCCAAGTGTGGAATGGGTTGAGATTTTTTTGTTCCCAATCACAAATTGGTTTCTGAAGTGAGCAGTATGGGGATAATTTGTATTGTTTTAGTGTACTGCTTGTCAAAACAATGGAACAAAAACTGCTTTTGCAAGTTTGGAGATTATGTTTCAGCATTTTGTTAGCAACAACCTGTGTTAGTGAAGTGAATGGTATATCATGCAAATACAGCCTGAGGTATTTATTTATTTATTAATTACCGTAGGACCTAGTCATACACCTGGACCCCTTTGTTCTAGGTGCAGGACGCCACAGTGCAAAAAGACGCCTCTGTTCCAAGGAGCTCTCAATCTATCCCACTTAACCTATTCTATCCATCTCTGGAGATATTTAAGAGTAGGTTAGATAAATGTCTATCAGGGATGGTCTAGGCAGTATTTGGTCCTGCCATGAGCGCAGGGGACTGGACTCAATGACCTCTGGAGGTCCCTTCCAGTCCTAGAATCTATGAATCTAGAATCTATGGCCCATACTAGACGTAGGATTACTAAGTGTAGGTGGCCTGGCACAGCCAAGAGGGAGGATTATGATGTCCTTTTCACTTTACTGACATACAAGCAACATAATACAAATACAGCTACTTCATTTTCTCTCTGTTGGAAGGCCCAGCTCAGAAGTCATGTGGGCTTTGTCCCTTTTGCGATCTGTGACCACTTTGGAAAATCTTATAGGGAATAATGCACAATGGAACAGTATTCAGGTTTCCATAGTAACCACATTTACCTATTTACTCTATGTCCAAAATTGTACAGTGTGCCTGCACCTCCTTACCAGCTCCACTTGAGGTAGAAAAGCACAGCTTGAGTCATGGCTTCAGCTACCCGAGCACCAACAGTTTAATGTAACAGCCTTAGTGCTCCAATACATCCAAATTTCATTCTGTAGCAAATCTACTGCACATGTGAAATCAGTCATACACAGGTGTCCTATTTCATTTTTGAACAGACTGAAAAAAGTCTCTTGTCAGGTTTCTGAAACAAATTTGGATACATCGCAAACTGATAGCAAACCCAGTACAAACAGTTCAGGTTTACGTTTTCTATATCGTTGTACAGCTAGTGATTATATAATCACTCTTCCAGTTTTCTAGAAAGCTATTTCTCTGGAGAATCTGTAAAATTTTACACCCACATGAATCTAAACCTCTAACAATATTCCAGTGTTCTGTTCAGTGCACACACTGTCATAGTGTGTGATTTTATAACGACTGCTTAAGAATTTACAGTTTTCATCAATCTCACTACTTTAGAGAATGCAAAATAACAAATGATGGGCCAAATCCAGTCCCTACCCTGGCAAAACTCTTTTGAAGTGTCTACAGTTCTACTGAAATTAATGGTAGTTTTGCCTGAGTAAGGACTTCAGGATTCATCCCTTTGAAATTAAGGGCCTGATCCTGAGACATCCTGAACATCTCATCAATGGGGATCAGGCAATAAGATTGCAGAAAAGAAACAGGCACAGTTGTGGTAATACTCAGAGCCCTTCAGTAACATCCATTAGAGTACAATACATAACACGATAGCATATCTGTCATCACAGAAAGCAATCTTCAGAATTTAATCTAGTCTCACTAGCACTGACAGCAAATAATAATAATTAATAATTAATAAAACCCCAAACCACCAAATAAGTACATACAGTTTAACACCCCACCCCATTAAACATATGCCATCTTTCAAAATTACCTTTACTTCAAAGTCTAACTGTCTGTGTATTTTGATGTGTAATGGATCCACCCTTGCTATTTCTTATAAAATAAGTATTCAGACCCTTACTATATTGTTTATGGATAGATATGTTTCATAACAAATAATCATATGATATAAATATTTCTCACAGAAGCTGCAGAGATGGTGTGAGCAAAAAACTCCCTTCTGGGATTTTAGTAAAAGCAGATCTCACAAAGGATCTGGAAAGAAGGGGGAAAAAATTGTGTTAATGTGATCTCAAATATTCATCATTACAACACTGAGCTGTGAATCACAATATAATTTCTTTACATAGCTACTATTAATTAAAAATAAAAACAAATCTGTTACAGTTTTCACATAATACAGAAAAAGGTACATGTATAGAAGAAGGAGATGTAACACACATTTTAACATTTTATCTGATGATTGTGAATGCGGAAGGTTTATTCCCTACTGCAAGCATCGTTCAGTCTGTGCTTGAAAACACCAAACATAATAGTTCATTTTAAATAATAAATTAAATAACCAAATGCTTACAGCCCTTACAGTGAGATAACATCAGGCGGAACGCTGGTTGGAATAGATCTGGCATTTTCACATAAAGCATTATCTTTGGTACAAGTACACGAGGCAGGACATTTTGGCTTCACTGATTTCTTCCCTTCAGTCAGCAAAAGCATACATAAAAGGCATAGGAAATAAGCAATTCTTCTAAAGGGTCTGCTGGCATTTCCCATTCTTTTGATCCACTCTGGTTCCAGCCAGTTGAAAGAATATCCCAAAACATGAACAGGGCTTCTTTATTCAGTCGCTGGATTTCTTTCTATAAGGCCAAGTCAATATTTGTCTCTCCTTTTCCAACCCTTTTCCCTTTCCCTCTGTATCTGTTATTGAAGATAGAAACCTGCAGCTGATCTCTGTGTTTCTACTCACTCAGGCAACGTACTGCTCAGAGAAGGGACCTGCGAGGTGCTGTAAGATGGGGAAAATCCAACCAGCTGTAGGGAGGGGGAAAAAAAAAAGACTTGCATCACCACAAAAACACTGAGCACAACACAGCATTAGATTGCAAGTTGATGTAACTGAGAAAATACACTGCTTTCTGTTTTCATAGGGAGGCCCTTCCTTGTTGCCAAAAATAGTACAGCATTATGTTTTGCTGGTGGGTGGGTGAGTGAGTGGGTGTGGGGTGGAATGTGCATGTGTGGGGAGAAACAGTCATCTTTTTCTGGATCCTTACAACCTCACAAACCTCTGGGAATTGTGCTTTACATATTACAAGCAACAGGAGAAGTAAAAAAGCCGGTATCCACTGGAAAATGAAATTGAGTGAAACCATCAAAAGCATTGCTACAAAAGCTGTTAGATTAATTTCTATCCTTGGCCTTTATTGCACATGTTTGTATCACTGAAAAACAAAAAGGCACACATGGAAAATATTACTGAGTATGAGAGAATGCCTACAACTGTCATTTCTAAACAAAATATTCTACCATGCAAAGCTTTTGCCACACTGCATTTTTTAAAGAACACCCTTACCTGTCTCACATGTCTGCTAAATAGGGTGCATTACTGAATGTTCAAAATAAACAATATTCAATAAAGTTCAGTTTAGAAATTTATTTGGTTGCCTGATTTGATCATTTTTAGAGGAAAAAGGGAAAGCTGGCTGTTTAAAGCATCTAGATACAGTTCCACTACAATGAAGAAAGGATCTTATTTCAGTGGGAGCAGGATTGGGACCTATCATCATTATTATTATTTATTTATTTATTAGCATTACAATAGTACCTAAAGCCCCCAATTGAAATTAGTTCCCTTTTGTGCTAAGTGCTATACAAACATGTAGAAAGAGATTATCCTTTCTCTAAAGATCTTACAATAATATAAGTATTACTACATTTAATGTTGTACATAGACTTTTAAATTTTCAAAATTAAACATAAATATATCAAGAATAGTAAAACAGAACTAATCAAAGTCAAACATTTAGAAAGACATATTTCATGGCTATGTTTTGCATTTTACTTTGCATATCTAATTTGAAGATCTCAAAAAACGTTGCAAACATTAATGCATTTAATTTTATCATACCCATGTGGGGTAAATAGCATAATCCCCATTTACCAGATTAGAAAACTGAGGCACAATGAACTTTGCTTGAGAAAGAAAAGTGGAGAGTTTAACACAGCCCTGGTTGCCTAGGCAACCAAGGTTGGGAGAATGGCTATGTACATAACTGAGTTTCAAGATTACTTCTGGGAGGTAAGAGTCATAGATTGCAAGGTCAGAAGGGACTCATTAGATTATCTAATCTTATCTCCTGTTAACACAGTGCATAGAATTAAACTCAGTTACCTCTGTAATTTATGTTTCACTAAAACATATCTTTCAGGAAAAGCATCCAGTTTTGATTTGAAGACTTTAAGACATGGAGAATCCACTACTTCCTTGGGTAGTTTGTTTCAATGGTTAAATAGCCTCAGAGTTAAAATTTCTGCCTTATTTTTAATTTAAATTTATCTGACTTTAGTTTCCAGCCATTAGTTTTTGTTATGTCTTCCTCTGGTAATTTAAACATTCTTTTAACATTAAGTATCTCCCCACCCCCGAAAGTATAGTCATTTCTTGATCTTCTTTTTGATAAACTAAACAGATTGAGCTCTTTAAGTGTCTTACTGTAAAGATGCTTCTTATTGGGCTGGACCTTAGGGTTTGTTTATACAATGAGTTAGTGCCCAGTAAACTCGGGTGTAAATCTTCAGTGTTCCAGTGAGCCGTGCATTCATTGTCCATATGGACTCTGCTGCTGTACAATAAAAGTTCCCTAGTGTGCATTGATGCAAAACACACTATGAGCCCCCAGTTACTGCACACTGACACGTTATATAGACATGCCCATAGATAAATGCTCATGGTAAAATTAGTGGGTCAATTTTATTCCTGGTGTAATTTCTTTGAAGGCTTTCACTCTCTACTGAAGATTCAGTTCATGGAATTAAAGAATACCAAGGATGATGTCAGCCCACTACATCGGTGCCTTTAAAACAAAAGAAGGGAGAATCTTTCCAACCCTGGAATATGATAGAAAGAAAAGAGAAGGTAAAGAAGAAGGCAAAAAGTGATGGCACCAGATAAGTGCAATGTGGACTGTATTAGAGTCCCCATGGAAATATTTTCTATATTCATATTGTGGAGATGTACTGCATAACAACATTTGGATTAGGCTGCATGGGAAACCATTGTTGTGGGCTATGCCAAACCTAGTAGAAATAAAAACAAAGTTCTGATGAGCACCCTTCAGGAGTGCTGTTTTTTATATATAATTCAGTTTGAATTACAAAGTGTGCATCTACCTACAGATCTAAAGAAAAGGAACATAACAGTGCTATAGAGCAGCTGTATCTCCTACTCTTACTTTTTTCTTTGCTGTCTGTAAAGGTTATAAGGTGTGAGATCCTTAGAATGGAAATCCCAGCTTTGTGCAGTATAAGGCCAAAGAAACTGTCTTGTACACAGTAGGTTGCAGGGCTGCTACTAGCAGATCAGGCTCCTGTAACAGGTGTAGACTTGCTACAGAGACTGCTTCTCAGAGTGATGCTCCAGAGATGCCTCTTCCATAAGATCCTTCAATGTACTGCCATGTATAGCTGAATGCAGTGTTGTTGTAGCTGTGCTGGTCCCAGGATATTACAGCGGCAAGGAGAGTGGGGTAATATCTTTTATTGTGTTTCAATGCACCAGTGCAGTTTTTGTATGCTTGAGAAAATGTGCCCTTGAAGATTGTGACAATAAGAATCAAATCAAATTTCTCATGTACCAGGCTGTTGTTATCCCTGTTCTCTTGTATGGTGGTGAAATCTTGTACAGTATCTCTTGTATCTCTTGTACAGTATACACCTTAAGGTTATTGAATGATACCATCAATGGTGCCTCCCCAAGATCTTCCAAATCAAATGGGATGACCGATGCACCAATATCAGTGTTCTGTCCCAAGCCAAAACCTCCAGCATTTAAGCTATGATCATCTACCACCAACTCCGTTGGGCTGGTCATGTTCTTCGAATGCCTGAATATTGATTCCCAAAGCAGGTCACATTCTCACAACTAAGCCATGGCCAATGAATGAACGGTGGGGAAAAAAAGCGCTTCAAAGACACCCTCAAAGCCAACATGAAGAAGTACAATATTGACATAAACTCATGGGAAACCCAAGCCTTCGACTGATCAAAATGCAAAAGGATCTTATGGCAAGGATCTGAGAATTTTGAGATCCAACGGAGACAATGAGAAATGGGAAAGAAGGAAAGAAAGATACTCCCAGCATTACAGCAAAATGCAAGGTGGAACAGATTGTTTAGCAGAAGTTATTAGTGTATATTATAAGGGACCATTCAAGGCAGAGTCAAAACACGAGCCTGGGTGCTTAAATTTATTACTCTGCTAGACACCAAAAATCAAGGACTGAGACACTGGGTTTATGGCTTATTACTACCATCTATAACCCACTAACCCCCTCTTTTTGTCCTATGACTGCAGAGGTGTTAACAGGCCACTCTACCTTGAAGGGTCACTTACAATATGTGCTAACTATTTATGTTAAACAACCTGTTCCTCCTTGCATTTGCTGTGATGCTGGGATTATCTTTCCCAGACCTGAAGAAGAACTCTGGCTGGCTCGAAAGGTTGTCTCTCTTACCAACAGAAGTTGGTCCAATAGTAGATATTACCTCACCTACCTTGTCTCTTTAGGTATGGCTGAAGTTAGCTAGTGGGAAGAGTATATTACAGTTTAACGTTGGATTACAGAAACCATTTAGACCAGTGTTCCCCAAAATTTTAACCTCGCTCCTCCCTTACACCTGTCTGCAATCCCCCCTGGAACTGGGGCCAGGAGTGGGGCCTCGGCTTTGGGAGGGAAGGGACACAGACAGAGGTAAGAGGGCCGAGGCTGGGGCCACAGCAGGGGACAGGGGTGGGACCGGGATCTGGGGCTGGGAGCACAGCCCCAGGCATGGGGTTAGCAGCTGTGGTCCCGGGCATGGGGCTGGGTGCAGGGCTGGAAGTGGAGTGTGGGGTGGCAGCCAGGCCCCCGACGTGGGCTGGAAACTGAGGCTGGGGCCAACGCTCTCTCCTTGACCTCCATGGAGGCTGGTTCAGGCCACAGCCATGCCCCCCATCCCGAACGTTCCTCTGTGCCCCCCTCGGGGACCATGCCCCATAGTTTGGGGACCTCTGATTTAGACATTTGTGGTCTTATGTAGTGTAGTTGTAGCCATGTTAGTCCAGGATATTAGAGAAATGGGGTGGGTGAGGTAATTTTTTTTCAAACCTTTCATTCATAGTAGAGAGAATGAGAGCCTGTTTTTAAAGATGAAGATCTCAGATAGCAGTCTGATTGGAATAGAATCTACAGACATATTTTCTTCTTTGTAGGTCAAGTCTCCATATACTTGACTATCATAAGATGGTCAGAGAATTCTGAAAGTGGCAGAGCTTTACAAATATGTTCCCTAATCACTGGAGTTGTTTAAGTTTGATGGCTGTCATCTTTTTGGCTCTTTGTTAATACAAATAATTCATGCTACTTCTGCCGGAGATGGGGTCAGAGGAGGGAGGGGGGCGCTAAGGGGGTTTCCCCTGTCCCACAGCTTCTGCCGGGGACAGGGTCAGGGGGTGCTGCGGGGGCTTCCCCCATGCCTAAACTTCTGCTGGGGATGCTGGGCACGGGCCCCATGGGCCCAGTGGCTAATCCGCCATGCACATTGTAATAAAGCACTGATGCTGTTATGAATCAAATGCTGTCCTCTTCTTATGGGCATGGAGTTTCCTGCCTGCAGTGGAACTTATATAGTTGTGCTGTTCAGATGGAGGCAAGAATTATGGAGTTTGAACAGGGTGCACCACTCTGTATGCTATGGAGTGCAGCTCAGTCAGGGCTGCCTGCATGCAACCATTCAGAAAGGATTCATGGTAGGGTGAGCCCAATGGATTCATCACTGCATGGATCCACTAGTCCAGTGGTTCTCCACCTTTCCAGACTATGTAGCCCTTTCAGGAATCTGATTTGTCTTGTGTACCCCCAAGTTTCACCTCACTTAAAAACTACTTGCTTATAATATCAGACATAGAAATACAAAAGTGTCACAGCCACACTACTACTGAAAAATGGCTCACTTTCTCATATTTACCATATAATTATAAAATAAATCAATTGGAATATAAATCTTGTACTTACATTTCAGTGTATAGTAAATAGAGCAGTACAAACAAATCATTGTCTGTATGAAATTTTAGTTTGTAGGGGCTTCACTAGTGCTTTTTATGTAGCCTGTTGTAAAACTAGGCAAATATCTAGATGAGCTGATGTATCCCCTGGAAGACCTTGTGTGCTCCCAGGGGTACGTGGAGTCGGACCCCTGGTTGAGAACCATTGCACTAGCCTGTCTCCAATTTTTATACTGACAAGAGAAAGTTTTGTGCTGTGGTGGGCAAAGCTATCCATTACAGAGGCAATATTTTACCATTGATGATGAAGCCCCAAGTTCCATTTTTTTAAGTTACTCATTTAATTCAACGATCAATCAACAAGGCACTTCTTTTGGAGCTATACTCTAGGCACATTGTGACCCTCACGGAAACACTGAAATGTAGATTTTTCAGTAAGAAAATCATGTCTGTTACTTACAGACATATTGCCACAGAACAGTACCACGATTCTCAGTGAAATTTTTTCTACCCTGAGGATCTTTAAAATATACCTTCCATTTCAAATTGCATGTCAAAACAACTTGTTTCTCCACAAATGTAAATACCATAAATATTTATTTTATCACAGTCCTGTAAAAGAAGAGAGACAAATGACATTTTCCAGGTCTTGCTTATGCTAAGTTCTGTATCTGCTTTCTTTCCATGAATTTGTATAAAAAAAAATAGGGTTTGTGGATTTTCAGGTGCACACCCATGCTTCAATCATTGCAATATTTGACTTACTCGTTACCACTGCCATCATTGTTGGTTTTCTGGCTCAACAGAACAAGCTATAGCCTGCTGTGTCCCACATCAGAGTGCCCGAACTGCTTCTAGGTCCATACTGTTTTGTTTTTGCTTGTGATTCAGATTCTGATTAGACAGCAAGTGATTCATAATTTGTTTCCTTGTTTTCAATGAGGTTTGTAGGGGTAGACTGAGGAATTGTGAAATGTTGATCAGCTATCCCTGGCATGATTTTGGCATTGTTTTCAGTACTTTGGAAAATCTTCACCTTGCTGTGCAAAGGGCACATTGGCAGACATGTTGCAGAATGGGCAGAGATGAGCTTGATTGTGCTGCTGGCTCTAGTTTGTTTTCATTGTGATATTTATAAATGAAGGCCAGCTGATTCTTTTAAGCAGAACTATAAATGCCAGTGCAAAAATAATGTGCAGTGTGTTTGGTTTTCTAGAAAATGATCCTTAAAACTGACTGAGCTTTATAAGCAGTGATTTCTAAATCTGAATCTCACTGTACTCATTTTGTGTTCTGCTCCACTATCACTACTGGTAGGTGGCTACTGTAACCTGGCAACATGAAGAATTGCAGTAATCTATGTTCTGCAAAACCTCTTAAGGCTTAACTGCTAACTCCGATCATTAGCTTTCCTTTTAGCATTTGCTGTGCACCTTCCTTAACTTAAAATATGGATGATACATATATTGGTTACTTGTTTTCCCCCTACTCACTTTCTGCTGCATGAATTGGCTAAAGCAGGACAAAGAGTAGCAGCCATCCAAAACCAAAAAGGTGGAATGAGGCCAATCTACTCCTTGGAGACATGAACTTGTTTGTCTCAGTGTTTTCTGCTTTTTGTCTTTGCCTCACTTACTGTAAGAGAATCTTTTTGACTTACACTCCCTTTCTTCAAGACCCGAGAATCAATAAACTTTGCATTATTTTAAGTGAGTCAGATTATTTTGGTGTATTGTACATTTGTTAATAGTGAGGGTGTGAACTGATATTTCTCCCTTTGAATTTTTACTGTTAGATCTGAGCAAATAATTCTTAGTGAATAATATATTATATAGCTTACATCTACTTCTGTTTGGGATTTATTCTCAAACAGCTTATTTCCTTTAATATATTTGTTGTTTGAAATTGCTTGGTGAACACCTTGTTTGAATAACCACTCTTCAATGGATCAAGCAGTTTGGTGCAAGTATATAGTAGCTGAAATTTAAGATGTGTTAACTAGTTCTGATTGGATGTATCTATCACATGGTATCATTTCTGTTCCCTGATTGGATTAGAATAACTTAATATTGGGCATCTAGTGCAACTATACATGTTTCTGAGCTAAAAACAGCTTTCAACAAATATTCTGAACTTGCTGGTTAAAATTTTCTGTTGCTGTGAACATTCCTACAGTAAACTTGTTTGCTAGTCTATTTGGGAAAAGCAAACACAAAAGTTCAGGAATTACAGCCAAGTTAATTGTTTTAAAAAATAATTTAATACGTTTGTAAGGGATTAACTCTTCCCTACTGATTATATTTACATATCCACACTAACAAAATATGTTTTCAATACTAATTTACAGCAACATTCCAATAAGCTGTCTGTGGTTTGATACTGACTACATTTCTCTCTGCAGAAATGTGTACTGCTATAATTGTCATCTATTTTATTTTGCTTTTGGAAAAACTGGCAGTCCCTTTTGTGCTTATTGCATACACTCTGGCATATAGGACGTGCTTCACTTCAATGGATCAGGCCCATAATATCTGGTCTGGCAGATGGACAATAGTCATCACATATATGTTGCTGCATGAGCTATTACTATGGTACCCACAAATTCAGGGGGGTTCTAATGACAAGCTTATCATCACTACTTTGTTGCAATTGTGTTTAGAGCAAAATAATTTTGAGATCAGAGATCTCTGCAAATCTCTGATGATTCTGAGTATACATACTCAGTGCTGACCTTTTAACAAGTTCTGCAGCAAATGCCAAATTCAAACCAGCTGAGGGTCTGTTTTACCTCATCCTCAATAAACAAAGAAAGTCCTTTTAAAAACAACCAGTTCTGAAAGGTTACCCTTTCTGGTGGTGCAATCACTGAGATCCAAAAATTCCTTGTGCTTCTTACAGGACAGATAACAAACCTTGAGCTGACTTGATAGTGGATCATCTAACATCATAGGGAAAATCACAAAGATGTCTGTAACTTTCAATTGGAAGGTTCCTATTTACCCCCTGATTGCATAAAGACCTAGGCTGCAGAGATCTTTCTTTGCTACACCACAGGGGTGGCACTGACTGTAAGCAGTCAGGGCATTTCCTCTCACTAAAGGCTTGGGCAGATTGCATTGTATTCAATGGAGTTCCACCAGTAAGAATAAATGAAAGAAGAATCAGGCCCTAGTCAAACTTGCATGGTGATACACACCACTGACTATGTGGACCAACCTTGTTGTCTACGTAGGTAGCTTTTCTGTTGCTTGCTTGCTTGGATATACTGTAATATAGCTCCCATATCAATTATAGAAATATATCTGCATATGACAGGAAATGTATACTGAAAATGTAACCTAAACACCTTCTGTAATTTCATTCTGTGATGAACAGAATTGTGCAGCATATTGGCAGCAAAACCTGAAATTTTGCAAAATTTACCTCTGTTCAGGTTTTGTTACTGTTATAACTAAAGTTTTCATTGACATATTTATGATTCTTAATTTTTTATTTTTAGCATTAGAAATGTAGACACCAGAGAATATTAGAGATTGCATGAGGATCTCAGTTTTAGTTTTTTAAAAAGTAGTTTCTATTCCTCATGATTGCAGAGAAGAGAAAAGCTTGAAAATGTGAACTGTAAAGGCTCAAAAACCAGAAGGCAAATAAAACAAATCCAACATTTATTATTTTAAAAAATTCATTATTTTAAGGCAATCTCGTGATTTTCTTGGAGGGGCAGGGGATCTAACTCATGATTTTGAATGCCTGGGATTGGCAATACTGTAAAAGTTAAGCATGTGCTTAAGTGTGTTGTTGGATTGGGGCCATACTGCATTTCACCCAAAATAAGATTAACTGATCTGATGGAATGCTATTACCTCTACCAGGTCTAGCCTAAGTATTCCTACTTAGATTCTATTGTAGGTTTTTGTGTTAAAAATTCAGACATACAAAAGATAGGGACAGAAACGTTTTTTAAAACAGAAAACAGTAGATATACAAACCCAGTAGTAGAAGACAGTCTGATGTTCAAAGGCCCTGTGTGAATATACTGCATATTAATTCAGAGTAAGTGACCACATCCTATATAAAGAAATGTATCAGGAAAGGAGGCATGTTAAAGAAATGTGCCAGGTTTCCTCTTTTTGTATTCTCAAAATCTTTCAAGAGAATTTGGCGTTAGCTAATCTAGGCCTTGGGAAGAGGGATAGACCACATATGCATGGTTAGATAAGGAGGTAGCTTTCAGTCAGGCAAAATGCCTGTTGATTCAGTGGGACTGGCATCTGGCTTTCTGAGAAATAATATACCCTCTGCTGCAAGTAAATATGCTACTTTCAAGACCTTTTGGAGAACAATATTGTTTGTTTCAATGTTTAATCTACTTCTCTTTCTATGTTTTCTATGTGTGGCATAATCAAATATTAAAAGCATGATTTGCTTAAGAAAATCTATAGTTAATTTATTATTGGAAATTGTATGATGATTTTTGGAGAGAAAGTTCTACATGTATTTTTAACAGACATTGGCAAAAGTGAAATGAGTGACAGTTACATTGCTGGGGTAAGAGTAGATGCATCCTTATCTCATATGTGGCAGTACAGAGGAATCTGCAAACAGAGAGTGTAATGGCAATTAGGTAACTATTAATGTCAGGACATGGGTTAGCGTTCCCAACGTGCTCCTTGTCAGTACCTGGCCTGGGGAAGCTAATGATCCAACCAGCGGACCAAATCCTGATCATGTGCCACCTGAGGCATGTTGCGCATACTCTAAGAAGAAGTGTGAAACTTGAAATGCAGTCCAGGTTTGTTAATGGTTTGCTAAAGTCTATGAACCTGAACCCAGTTTTGGGTGGATGTGGATGATATATGGTTTTCTCAGTGGAAACCAAAGCTCTGTGTCTTTTGTCTCTGTTTAGCTTGAGATTTTGTAAACATGAAATTCAGAATGAAATACATAGTGTAGAGGAAATGTTCCCACACACTCGAGCAATTTAGAACACAAGATTGCTGACAAACCCACTTATTCAAGACCAAACTAGTTTCTGTGAGGAAATATGGAAAAAAATGAACCTCACAATTGTTTTTAGTGTTTCGATTGTTATTGTTTTAAAGTTAACTGCATGTGAAAGAACAATCCTGAGATAGTTTATAGTAGACTAACAGGAGGCTGGTAACCACCAGAATTTGTCAGTAAAGTCCATTAGTCATGAGTCACCTTCAGACCCTACTCCGGATCCTTGCATTGACTTTCTCTCCCCCCAGCTGATGTGCAAGGAGTTCTTGGAGCAAACAAAAAAGAAAAGTCCTCTCTCTTCTTTGTTCCCTTATGGGAGAGAGGAGTCCATGGGAAATAGAAAAGAAGCAAGAGTGACCTGGAACTCAGGCAGTCTTCCTGTGTCAGCCCTTTGGGCTTAGTCTTCATGGGGTCCACCTCCAGCCCCTCCTTATGGGGAATACTGCTCTGAGGCTGGGTCATACAGCTCCTGGAGTGGTGAGACTTATTGCTGTCTCCTTCTCAGGGAGCCTGGTGCGGCTGTCTGAGGTAAGACAGCCTTCAACCTGTGCATCACCCCTTCCTGTGGCAGGTTATTCCTGTTAAGGTCCCCTGGTCCATGCAGCACAAGCCTTGCCAGTGTGCCTCTCATGGTGTTGAACAGACCCCCAAAATAGCATTAGTCCCATCTGTCAGTTTGAGGGTGTGCCCTTTTCCAGACCCCAAAACAACCCAGCAGTGGCATTATAGCTAGATGCCACTTAATTACCAACAAGTACAATCCATGGTCTATAATGTGTTTGTTCATGGGAAAACGTTTGAACTCTTCCAGATTGCCAATACAATGATAATTAAAAGCATATACTATATGTGATAAAATCCTTCCTCTGAACACTATACATTGACCTTGTGCATTTTCTACGTGGCATTAAGATCCCTGCAGAGTTGTCATAACTTTTATTATATTTGTATTTATTTTATTTTTTCTTTGCCATTTTGCATAAATGTGTCTTAAATGTTAGAGGATTTTTGTTAAGTAGCAGAGTTAACAGGATTTTGGGAGAGATTCTCCAGTCATTAAAACTAACATCAGTATTCTGCAAATAATTACCCCCTTGTATAAAATACAAAGACATAAGGGACCAAATTTACAATCTGCATAAATGAATATTTCATGCTGGTTGAACAGGAGAAAAAATAGATGTATTACTAGTTCCTGACTAAAACACAATGGGAGAAATGCTGTCCACATTGAAGTCAAGGGGTGTAAAAGTCACCCCTGTTGTAAGACCACTGAAGTAATGGGATTACATTCAGTGCAGGACCTGCCTCATCATTCACATAGTGTTAACTCATGAAAGAAAAATCGAAATACTTTGGAAAGTTGGGCTGTGGACCAGCGCTGAGCCAACTGAAGGTCTTTTCTCAAGCTTCTTCCAGGATGCCATAAGCCCTATTGATGGCTCTTCCGTTATATTGTATTGTAGTCTTCAGTGCTTATGGCACCCTGTAAGAAGCTTGAAAAAAGATTTTACGTTCTTACAAGTTCAGTCCTTTTCCCTTAGCCAAACCTTGGGCCTCACTGATCCACCTTGATCTGTTTGGAAGGTTTTCACAGCAGTGTTTACTCCAGGCTGAGAAAGGGAAGGATGTGCCCTGTCTCACCACAAAGCCCTGCAGAGATTACTCCAGAAATATCAAACAGTCGCAGGCTGCATTATTTTTCCACCCCAGAGGCAGCCACCTGCTGGAGAAGTCCATTGTGTGGCTCTGCTTGTTTATATACCAGCATGTTGGTAGCACAGTGCTAGGAAAGGATTTGTTGTCTGGCATTTCCTCTTTCTGCTGGCTGGCTATCTCCTTCCAAGTGAAAGAACAGAAAAAATGTAAGATCATATCTAAGCAGTGGCTATGGTTTTGATGTAATTGTCACCTTTTCTAGCAACAGAATAATACACTTTTAAACTATGGCTACTCAGGAGCCAGAGGATTTTCCCTCTTGTGATTATAATAATGTTTGAATAGGTCAAATTTTGGACTTAGACTGCTTGCTACACATTACTTTCCTGAGACATTGCCCTAATCCAGTCTCATGCGCATGCTTCTGGATCATGATTTGGCAGCTACGAGAGTCATGGGACAGTTTCTGCTGTTGCTTTTGTGCTGAATACTTCCAAGATCACCATGGAGACTCCTATTCTCCGAATGACATTGCAATAGATGCCTCTTCCCATGAAAAAAACTCTTGTGTGAAGGCTCAGAGGAAGAAACTCTTTATGAGAATGTACTTTTGGAGATTTGCCCTTTACACCCTGGGGGCAGGGTTTGCCACCTTCTCCACAGGTTCAAAAGCATGATGCTGTGAAGGCAGCTAAACCCCTCCCTGCAGGGGTGGGGGAGATCCACAGACAGATGTCTCTCTTGTCATGTGGATAGGATGGGGGGTGGGGATGATCTTTTGGCCTCTATAATGGTGTCCGCAGAGAAAAATGTTGAGGTAGCAAGAATGGTAATCAATCCTTCTTTAATATTTTAATATTTTGTTTAAAGTTGAATGTGACTTTGATGGAGGCAGGATTTCATCCAAGATGTCTATTTGAAATATTTTCTGCCTGCTAGATGCACTTGCATTAACTAATTTGTGAGACTGTACTTTTAATTTTTACAGTTATGGACCTAGCACAATACATTTTTGTTTGTATTAATGGCAGAGAATACAATCTGATGTTCGTATGAAAAGACTGACTGTTTTGTTCCATTTTAAGATACTTGTACTTCTCTCACTGCTTAGATACCAAGGTGATAGGCCTCTTGAAAGTACTTTGGATAGAAAGATAGATGATATCCAGTGTTTAATTTCTGAATAATCTTTGTCGTAAAATAACACTACATTTTATTTAATTTGAAATATAACCCATTTTATTTTCATTATCCGGCAATCAGTAGTGCACTGGTCTGAACACAAGATCAATTCTAATCTGGCTGGCATTCAGTATTATTAAATGAGGCTCAGCATAGTACTGTACAAGTAGCTTTAAAAGTAGATGAAAATGGAATTTTACTTATTCATTTCATTTCACTGCACTGAACAGTCTCTTTATATCTCTCTGTCCTTCACTTTCTTCTAAATGATCAACTGTTGGTCACTTTGGACTAGATAGTGCCACCCTTACACATGATGAGTATTACCTTGCTCTGCTAGTAATCCCATTAAAATAAAAAGTGGAAAATGGACAGATTCTGCCACCCTTAAATTTTAGTCTGCCTTAAATTAAAAATACTTTTAAAATCTAACAGCATGGTCTCAGACATTCCAGCACACTATTATAAACTAAACACTGACCACTGTTACAGAATATTGTAGTATTTTCTTATATTTAAGAGAAACAAGCTGGAAGACTATGGTTATTTTGGCTGACCCGGTCACAGAATTTCATCCATTAATTCCTGCTTCAGGCCCATAATTTCTTGTTGAACAGAGCATGATAGGTGTCTGTGCAGGCCAGGAGTTTGCTTGATCAAATGCAATTGCAGGATTGTGACCTTAGTCCCTCTTTACTATACTGCTGCTTGGATTGTAGGATCTTTGGTGCACAGACCATGTCTTGTCTTGTCCATGTTCCACACAATGTTAGGTGCACTGTTGGTGCCCAACAAATAAATAATAAATATAAAAACAATGACATGCCACTGGTTTCTTCTCAACGTTCATCATGAACAAATTATTATGTATCTATGTTGTGTCTATTGTGCACAAAACTACCTGTGTATCAAGAAACAAGGGAATGCATGTATGTATTTTTACTGTGCTTTAACATTGAAATGTGTTGTAGCTCTGCCCACATGCTACCCACTTATACAAAACAAGTCTGATAGGATACAATATAGTTTAAAGAGAATGTAAACTGTGGCTATCTTGCTTTCATTGTTGGAATACCCACCTGATTCTGTCTTCTTTGCTGCTGTGCTTATAGCTTATTCTATTTCCGCCTTCCCCGTTATTTAACTTCTACTACAGAATTGAAAAGCAGAATTATGCCCCTTTTAATGGATTTCTTTATTGGTGTGGTTGTCATCAACAAGTTTCCACCGCAGCAGCTCTACAAATTAATCTATGTTTATACGTTCCTTGCTTTCTTATAAAAACTTCAGTAGTTTGGAGATTTTCAACATAATTTATTTTTAAAATCTTCTCCAAATTTAAAACTGTAATTAATTAATTTCAGGAGGTGTTAGTTTCTGAAGTCCCTTAATTTCAATGCAATTTAATAAAACTATGAAAAAGCAGTTAATGCACAATCATAATAACTTTTGAATGAGATTCTTGGTAGGCTAAATTCATTATATAAATGTGTATGTGTATATGTGTTTATAATCTTTTAATGAATTTAGTACTAATGCCAGGTGCCAGGTTGAAAGCTCTAGACTGAAATGATCTGCCACAGAATAAACATGGCAGACACAGTAGCAGTACAAGGACAGTAGTAGGGTTGCCAGTTTTGGTTGGATGTATTCCTGGAGGTTTCATCACAGGACAGAATCTAATTTAATTAAAGATTAATCTTTAATTCCTGGAGACTCCAGGACAATCCTGGAGGATTGGCAACCCCTGACAGTAGACAGTTGTCTACATCATAAAATCACCACTAGACCTTTTTAGAAGCTAGTACACAGTTCTATAGAACTGTAGATTAATGTTGTAACACTGAAAATACACAGAATATCATGTTAATGATCTCAGAAAATTAAATACCTGTACACTGAAATGTCAATTGAAACAAAATTTCTTTCACCCTTTCACAGACTGAAAATGTGTGATCCTTCAAATGCTATACTACACTGGTGATTATGTTGCAAAGGAACCATGCAGCAAGTTTTGCTGTGGACATAAGCAGAAATCTCTCCCTTCTTCTGCAGAGGGGAGGCAAGTGAAAGGTCAGCTGCCTCTATGACACCATTCCTTCGTCCTCTGGAGTATACAAACAGCACCTGATGGGTTCAGAATCAGTGCAGAATTTGAGAGTGGAAACTGGGTAGGTCTGGGATCATCAGGATTAGATGACACAATAGTAAGAACACTTGAACCTGGTCTACAATTGTGCTTCCATGGTTGCTAGCACTGGTGGTGCTACACTGTGCTATGCAACAGTGCAAAATATCTTAGTGCAGACAGGACCTCACTTCATGGTCTCTTCCCAGAGTGCCTCACATCTTTCTTTTCCTTCATTAGAGTTCTCCCATCCTCTTCCTCCCTTTAGTGCCTCCCTGCTTTCCCATACTCTAAGGGGAGCTGCTGCACGTAGTAAAGGTGGGGTATGCCAGGTCTCCTTTTTTCTGCCCCCTATGTTGCCTCTTCTTACACTGCTCTCTAGAGAGTTTCTGCTGTTGACACTGTTGAAGGTAAGAGATGGCTGGATGGATCTCTCTTCTGACCCACCTTTGGGACTGCCACTGCTGCTGTCACTATTGAAGGTGGGGAGGCCAAGTCCCCTGCCCTTCTCCTCTGATATTAACTCTTTTAGATCCATCAGGGTGGCAGCAGTCTGTTGCTACTGTTGAAAGTGTGGAGGCAGATTCTCTTTTCCTCTGTCATGCTCTTACCATCTGTTTATAGATGAATTAGGTTTTCTACTAAGTTGCCCTCTTATGGCTGGAGGCTGCTGTACCAGTTCATTGAATGGGTTAGCTCAGCTGTGAGCCAAGGAGTTTGCATCAATCCTAGCACCACAGATGGCTGCCTGGATAGTTCCCCCAATAGCAATGAATTGGTCATGTACCATCCAGAATTGGAGAACTCTTAGCCTCAGACTTCATGGTTCCAAAAGCCATTGGGTGGCCGTGGCTGTAGTGGGGAATGAGAAAAACTGTGACAAATGGCTGATATTAGCAGTCATTTTCATTTAGAAATTAAGTATATTTCCACAATAAATAAAGCTATAAACTCACTTTAAAGATTAATTCTGAGATTTGAATTGACATTTAAAGAGTACCCACATTAGGGAATTCATCACCATGGGTTTTGTGGGCCCCAAAGATTGTCCTTGATTTTGAATGATGACTAGATAGACGTAAACTGATAAAATATATTTGAAACATTAATTTGGTTATGAATATGTTGATGTTCTTCATATACCATGTAAACATGACATCAGATCAGGGGCGGCTCTAGCCATTTCGCCGCCCCAAGCACGGCGGCACGCCATGGGGGGCGCTCTGCCGGTCGCTGGTCCCGCGGCTCTGGTGGACCTCCCACAGGCGTGCCTGCGGATTGCTCCACCGAAACTGCGGGCCCAGTGGACCCTCCGCAGGCACACCTGCGGGAGGTCCACTGGAGCCACCTGCCGCCCTCCCGGCGATCAGCAGAGTGCCCCCCGCGGCATGCCGCCCCAAGCACGCGCTTGGCGTGCTGGGGCCTGGAGCCGCCCCTGCATCAGATAGTGGTGCTTTTTAACTTCCTGCTTTGAGGGGGAACAGGTTGGGTGATAACATTTTTAGGCATGGTCCACAGCGACATAAAGAGTTAATCTATCCCTGAAATATAAAAAGTCCTCAAAATAAGAAGCAAAAGGAAATCCTAGGGCAATCACTCATACGCAGCATCCAGAAACATAAACTACTTTTACAGATATTTATTATAGTAACCTTATTTTTTAAAACAGTTCTCATAACTGCTTTTGAGAACTATTTTTTAAATGACAAACAGGACCATTACAACTGCAGTTGAATCAGATAGTCTCAGTGGGGCCATGCTGCCATTATCGACTGTATAAATATTGCCATTGGCTCACAGCCCAGCTTATTTTAATGTTTCTAGTTGAGCTCTGGAAACTTCATGGAAATGCTAGGCCTATGATTCTTGCTTGGATTGTTCTCTTGAGTGCAGCAGACTCTACTGTAAGCTCACTAAATAATGTAGCTTCCACAACATCATAATGTTCAAACTGAGAGGAAGCTAAAGTGGAGCTGTTGTGAATTAAAACAATTGTAGTGCTTCACACATACTTAACTCATTGTTGTATTAAACACCACCTTAAAACTGGTGTTACTGTCAAAAACAAAATGTAAAGCAAACACATCAACAAAAGCTGCAAAACATTAAGGGGAATTCAAGGATACCACTGCATCAATGACTGCCACAGTTAACAAGGTAAAGATCCAGTTCATGAGTTGTGCTTAAAGGGCAGATCACCTGGTGTAAATCAGGAAGACCAAGGCACAACTGAAGTTGCATCTAGCAAGGGATGTGAAGGGTAACAAGAAGGGTTTCTACACATATGTTAGCAACGAGAAGAAGATCAGGGAAAGTATGCGGCCCTTACTGAATGGGGGAGGCAACATTGTGACAGATGATGTGGAAAAAGCTGAAGTTCTCAATGCTGTTTTTGCCTCGGTCTTCACAGACAAGGTCAGCTCCCAGACTGTTGCACTGGGTAGGGTGACCAGACAGCAAGTATGAAAAATCAGGACAGGGGGTGGGGGGAGCCTATACAAGAAAAAGACCCAAAAATCAGGACTGTCCCTATAAAATCGGGACATCTGGTCACCCACTGGGCAACACAGTATGGGGAGGAGGTGAGCAGCTCTTGGTGGTGAAAGAAAAGGTTAAGGACTATTTAGAAAAGCTGGACATGCACAAGTCCATGGGGCCAGATGCAATACATCAGAGGATGCTGAGGGAGTTGGCTGATGTGATTGCAGAGCCCTTGGCCATTATCTCTGAAAATTCAGGGCAATCGGGAGAGATCCCGGATGTTTGGAAAATGGCAAATATGGTGCCAATATTTAAAAAAGGGAAGAAAGAGAACCCAGGGAACTACAGAAGGGAACTACTTCAGTCCCCGGCAAAATCATGGAGCAGGTTCTCAAGGAATCCATTTTGAAGCACTTGGAGGAGAGGAAGGTGATCAGGAACAGTCAACATGGATTCACCAAGGGCAAGTTATGCCTGACCAACCTGATTGCCTTCTATAATGAGATAACTGGCTCTGTGAATGTGGGGAAAGTGGGGAATGTGATATATCTTGACTTTAGCAAAGCTTTGGATGTGGTGTCCCACAGTATTCTTGCCAGCAAGTTAAAGAAGTATGGATTAGATGAATGGACTATACGGTGGACAGAAAGCTGGCTAGATTGTCAGGCTCAACGGGTAGTGATCAACAGTTTGATGTCTAGTTGGCAGCTTGTATCAAGCAGAGTGCCCCAGGGGTCAGTTCTGGGGCCGGTTTTGTTCAACATCTTTATTAATGAATTGCACCCTCAGTAAGGTTGCAGATGACACTAAGCTCAGGGGAGAGGTAGATACGCTGTAGGGTAGGGATGTGGTCCAGAATGACATAGACAAATTGGAAGATTGGGCCAAAAGAAAACTGATGAGGTTCAACAAGGAAAAGTGCAGAGTCCTGACTTAGGAAGGAAGCAGTCTACAGAACCAGACTAACACAGCTACCCCTCTGATACTTAGGAAGGAAGAATCCCATGCAGCGCTAAGCAGCAGTTCTGCAGAAAAGGACCTGGGGATTTCAGTGGATGAGAAGCTGGATATGAGTCAGCAATGTGCCCTTGTTGCCAAGAAGGCCAACGGCATATTGGGCTGCATTAGTAGGAGCATTGCCAGCAGATCAAGGGAAGTGATTAGTCCCCCTATTTGGCACTGGTGAGGCCACACCTGGAGTATTGTGTCCAGTTTTGGTCCCCCCACTACAGAAGGGATGTGGACAAATTGAAGACAGTCCACAGGAGGGCAACAAAAATGAGTAGGGGGCTGGAGCACATGACTTACGAGGAGAGGCCAAGGAAACTGGACTTATTTAGTCTGCAGAGAGAAGAGTGAGGGGGTATTTGATAGCAGCCTTCAACTACCTGAAGGGGGGTTCCAAAGAGGATGGTGCTAGGCTGTTCTCTGTGGTGGCAGATGACAGAACAAGAAACAATGGTCTCAAGTTGCAGTGGAGTAGGTCTAGGTTGGATATTAAGAAACACTATTTCACTAGGAAGCACTGGTGAAGCACTGGAATGGGCTACCTAGGGAGGTGGTGGAATCTCAATCCTTAGAGGTTTTTAAGGCCCGGCTTAACAAAGCCCTGGCTGGGATGATTTAGTTGGTGTTGGTCCTGCTTTGAGCAGAGGGCTGGACTAGATGACCTCCTGATGTCTCTTCCAACCCTAATATTCTGCGAGCAGCGGCACGGGAGCCGGCGAACAGGGCTGCTAACAGGGGAGTTTGAGTGGGAGAGTTCCCATTGGAGGAGCAGGTATTTGGATTTGCATCTGTCTTTGTGTATTTGCATCTGTCTTTGTAGTGCTTGTATCTATCTGTAGAGGCCCGTCGGGGCAGACTGCTGAGCAGGCAGCTGAGCCCTGAGTAGGGGGCGGAGCTAGGCTGAGGAGGGGCCTATAAAAGCGGCCACCCAGCCAGGCAGCGGCACAGCCGGCGAACAGGGCTGCTAACAGGGGAGTTTGAGTGGGAGTTTACAGGGGGAGGCGGAAGGGGGCGGCACCGTGTTTCCTGTGTTCCCCAGGTCGGAACGCCGAGCGAGGCCGAGACAGCAGCAGCCATGAGCCAAGCAGCAGAGGACACACCGAGGATGAGAGCATGCAGCAGCTGCGGTATGTACATGGTCCTAGCGGGGGACCCAGAACAGTACTATGTATGCATGAAGTGCCGCCTAATAGAGCTGCTGGAGGAAAAGATCCAGGGTCTAGAGCTGCAGGTAGAAACCCTGGTAGAGCATAGAAGGGGGTTCGAGCAGCTGATGGAGCAATGGCAAGCAGTGGCTGAAGGGGAATGCCCAGGAGTACAGGGGGAAGCAGGGGCTAAGGCCAGTGAGGGGGGACTGCCAGATGAGGAATATGGGCAGTGGAAGCATGTGACCGTGAGAAGCAGGAAGGGGAAATGGAGAGCCAGTGAGGGAGAAATAGAGCTAAGGAACAGGTTTGAAGGTTTGGAGAATGAGGAAGGGGTACAGCAGGTGGTAGCTGACGGTGGGAGGGCAAGGAAAAAGAGAAGAGCGGCTAGTCCGATAGAAAGAGGGGAGGAGTCGATGGAGACAGCACCAAGTTTGGGCCCAGGAAGGATGCAGGATTGCTTAAGGGGAACCACAAGGGATGATAGGAATGGAAGGAGCTTGCAACCAGGGGGGACGGAGGATAGGTTAGAGGACCGCACTGTCCCCAGGCAAAGGCAGGTCTATCTGATTGGGGATTCCATACTGAGAAGGTTGGACAGGCCTGTGACCAGGGCCGATCCAGAGAACAGAAGGGTGTGCTGTCTACCAGGCGCTAAAATACGGGATGTGGACCTGAGGTTGAAAAGGATCCTAAGAGGAGCAGGTAAGAACCCGTTGATCATCCTTCATGTAGGAACGAATGACACGGCTAGATTCTCGCTAGAGAGGATCAAGGGAGACTATGCCAGGTTGGGTAAGACACTCAAGGAAATTGAGGCTCAGGTGATCTTCAGTGGGATTCTACCTGTCCCTAGGGAAGGGCGCCAAAGGGGTGACAAGATCGTGACGATAAATAGTTGGCTGAGAGAGTGGTGTTACAAGGAGGGCTTTGGGATGTATGGGCACTGGGAGGCTTTTGGGGACAGAGAACTGTTCTCACGGGATGGGCTCCACCTAAGTAGGGAAGGAAGTAGAATTCTAGGAGGGAGGCTGGCTCATCTGATTAAAAGAGCTTTAAACTAGACATTGTGGGGAGACAGTCCACGTACTCTCCACACCAAATTTATACATTGAGAGTGAGAACAACAGGATAACAACAGATATAGCCAGAGGGGGAGGGTTAGGTATAAGGAAGGGGGGAGGGGACGGATACTAGACCGACAGGTCATACTGGTAGTACTGTGTCCCTACCAAGTTGGGTGAAAAGGGTGAGAGGAGCCAAACAGCAAAAATTAGGATGTTTGTTCACCAGAAGCTTAGGTAACAAAATGGAGGAACTGGAGCTCCTGGTCCGAGAATTGAAACCAGATATTGTAGGAATAACCGAAACATGGTGGAACGGTAGCCATGACTGGAGTACAGGTATGGAAGGGTATGTGCTGTTTAGGAAAGACCGAAACAAAGGTAAAGGTGGGGGAGTAGCATTGTATGTCAATAATGAGGTGAAATGTAACGAAATAACTAGCAATGCAATGGATAATACGGAGTCTGTTTGGGCAATGGTGACATTGGGGAAGAAAACTACTAGAGCGTCCCCTGGGATAGTGATTGGGGTGTGCTATAGACCGCCGGGATCTAGCCTGGATATGGATAGAGAGCTCTTTAATGTTTTTAAGGAGGTAAATACTAATAGGAACTGTATGATCATGCGAGACTTTAACTTCCCGGATATAGATTGGGAAACAAATGCTAGTAATAATAATAGGGCTCAGCTTTTCCTAGACGTGATAGCTGATGAATTCCTTCATCAAGTAGTTGCTGAACCGACGAGGGGGGATGCCATTTTAGATCTGATTTTGGTGAGTAACAAGGACCTTGTTGAGGAAATAGTTGTAGGGGACAACCTTGGCTCGAGTGATCATGAGCTTATTCGTTTCAGAATAAATGGAAGGATAAACAAAATTGCATCTGAGACTAAGGTTTACGATTTCAAAAGGGCTAACTTTACTAAATTAAGGCGACTAGTTAGGGAAGTGGATTGGACTAACATATTTAGGGATCTAAAGGTGGAAGACGCCTGGGGTTACTTCAGGTTGAAGTTGCAGGAGCTGTCAGAGGCCTGTATCCCGAGAAAGGGAAAACAGTTCGTAGGTAGCAGTTTTAGACCGAGCTGGATGAGCAAGCGTCTCAGAGGGGTGATTAAGAAAAAACAGAAAGCGTACAAAGACTGGAAAATGGGAGGGATCAGCAAAGAAACCTACCTTATTGAGGTCAGAGGGTGTAGGGAAGCAGTGAGAAAGGCAAAGAGCCGGGTGGAGATGGACCTAGCGAAGGGGATTAAAACCAATAGCAAAAGGTTTTTTAGCCATATAAATAGGAAGAAAACCAAGAAGGAAGAAGTGGGACTGCTTAAAACTTTAAACGGAGTGGAGATTAGGGATAATCTTGGCATGGCACAATATCTAAATGAATATTTTGCCTCGGTCTTTAATGAGGCTAATGAAGGGCTAAGGAATAGTGGTAGAGGGACTGACGGGAATGAAGATATGGGGGTAGACATTACGGTATCTGAGGTAGAAGCCAAACTTGAACAGCTTAACGGAAGTAAATCAGGGGGCCCGGATAATCTTCATCCTAGAATATTAAGGGAATTGGCGAGTGAAATTGCAAGCCCGTTAGCGATAATTTTTAATAAATCTCTAAACTCGGGGGTTGTACTGTTTGACTGGAGATTAGCTAATATAGTTCCTATATTCAAGAAGGGGAAAAAAAGTGACCCGGGTAACTACAGGCCTGTTAGTTTAACATCTGTAGTATGCAAAGTCATGGAAAAATTTTTAAAGGAGAGAGTAGTTACGGACCTTGAGGCCAATGGCAACTGGGACAAATTACAGCATGGTTTTACGAAAGGTAGATCATGCCAAACCAACCTGATCTCCTTCTTTGAGAAAGTAACAGATTTTTTAGACAAGGGAAATGCGGTGGATCTAATATATCTTGATTTCAGTAAGGCGTTTGATACGGTACCGCATGAGGAATTACTGGTTAAATTGGAAAAGATGGGGATCGAAATGAAAATCCAGAGATGGATAAGGAGCTGGTTAAAGGGGAGACTGCAGAGGGTCATATTGAAGGGTGATCTGTCGGGTTGGAGGGGGGTTACCAGTGGAGTTCCTCAAGGTTTGGTTTTGGGTCCGATTTTATTCAATCTATTTATCGCTGACCTTGGAACCAAAAGTAGGAGTGGGCTGATAAAGTTTGCGGATGACACCAAGTTGGGAGGTATTGCCAATTCGGAAAAGGATTGGGATATCCTCCAGGGAGATTTGGATGACCTTGTAAACTGGAGTATTAGTAACAGGATGAAATTCAATAATGAGAAGTGTAAGGTTATGCATTTAGGGATGACTAACAAGAATTTTAGTTATAAGCTGGGGACGCACCAGTTGGAAGTAACGGAGGAGGAGAAGGACCTAGGAGTCCTGGTTGATCGTAGGATGACTATGATTAGGCAATGTGATGTGGCCGTTAAAAAAGCTAATGCGGTCTTGGGATGCATTAGGCGAGGTATTTCTAGTAGAGATAAGGAGGTGCTAGTCCCGTTATATAAGGCGTTGGTGAGACCTCATTTGGAGTATTGTGTGCAGTTTTGGTATCCCATGTTTAAGAAGGATGAATTCAAACTGGAACGGGTACAAAGAAGGGCCACTAGAATGTTCCGAGGAATGGAAAGCCTGTCGTATGAAAGGAGACTTGAGGAGCTCGGTTTGTTTTCCTTAACCAAAAGAAGGATAAGAGGAGATATCATTGCATTCTTTAAATGTATCCCTCTTTATCAGAGGGATAAATACCAGGGAAGGAGAGGAATTATTTCAGCTCAGTGCTAATGTTGACACGAGGACAAACGGATATAAATTGTCAGTCAGGAAATTTAGGCTTGAAATTAGATGAAGGTTTCTAACCATCAGAGGAGTGCAATTCTGGAACAGCCTACCGAGGGAAACAGTGGGGGCGAAGGACCTCCATGACTTTAAGATTAAGCTGGATAAGTTTATGGAGGGGATGGTATGATAGGATAACGGGTTTAGTCAATAGGTCAATAACGTGCCACACTGGTAATTAGTACAAAGGGTCAATGTTGGGATATTGTTAGCCTTTTCCAGAGGGTACCGGACTCTGGCTGGAGAGTCTTGCCCACATGCTCGGGGTTCAGCTGATCGCCATATTTGGGGTCGGGAAGGAATTTTCCTCCAGGGTAGATTGGCAGTGGCCCTGGAGGTTTTTCGCCTTCCTCCGAAGCATGGGGCAAGGGTCGCTTGCTGGTGGATTATCTGCTACTTGAAGTCTTTAAATCATGATTTGGAGCATTCAACAGCAGAGTCAAGGGAGAGAATTAGTTCAGGAGTGGGTGGATCGGCTTATGTGGCCTGCATCTTGCAGGAGGTCTGTCATGGGTCTACCCTCACTTGAAACTGGCCGGTTTCAAAGTGAGGACCCGCATGTATCCCCCCACCCTAAAATCCTAGGGTAGGTCTCCCCTTTGGCTGCCACCACCCGGTCAATTTCGTGGGCCGGGACACCCCTGTTTCCCCCCTGTCTCCCTTCAAAGACACTCCCTGGGAACACAGATCAATTCACAGAGGAGGAACCTTCCCCCTCCCCTCTCTTCCCTCTCTCCAGCCTGCTCTGAAGAGAGATACCTGGATTCAAACGCCTTGAATCTCTACACACAGGGAAGCAGCCCACTTCCCCCTCCCCTTCCCCTGAATTTCCCCAAGGGAAGGAATTAACCAAGTCCAATGAAAAGAAAAGAATTTATTAAGAGAACAAAAAGAAAATACAGAATCTCTATGAGCCCAAGCTGGACACTCATAGGGTATAACCTTATCAATCTCTGGAGAGAATTCCCCCTCCCCCCTTTCTCAGTCAAAGCAAAATCACAGCAAACAGGAATAAAGCATTTCCTTTAGCAAACACACAATTGCAAATATAGAAATCAAATCATAAGACTAATTCGCCTTTCTAATTAATACTCACTATTAATTAGTAGAAACTACTCCAGGAGTAGTCATGGAGTACATGGAGACATGACTGGCCTTTCTTAGATTCAAAAAGAGAACTAACTAAGAACACAGACAAAGGCTTCCCTCCACAGAGATTTGAAATTATCTCGTCTCTGATTGGTCCTCTGGTCAGGTGGTCACCAGGTACTGCATGTTAACCCTCTACAGGTAAAACAGACTTTAACCCTTAACTATCTGTTTATGACAAGGTCAGACTAGATGATCATAATGGTCCCTTCTGATCTTGAATTCTATGATTCTATGATTCTATGGTTCTATGATCAGTGCATCTGCATTGACATCAATGGACCTATTCCAATTAATGCTAGATGAGGATCTGTCCCAAAGAGTGATTCTACTTTGTAAACTGACTCTCTCAGAATGGCAGTGTAGGTTCCATGTAGCTTGCTTCTCAGTGACTTTCAGATCAAATTGGCTCAATTTTGAAGTACTTTTTTCCCCCTAACATCCAACACTGTAAACTCAAGTTGGAATCTGAAAAGTGGACTGTATTCTTTCTGGTTTTTGTTCTAACATCTAATAATAAAGATTCTGCCTTATCCCTGTGCAATCCAACTTTGCCCATAGTTACACAGACTTGGAGCCAGATTTTCAATGAGATTAGCAATTATTTAGGCACCAAAATAAGTTTTTCTAAATTGTTCAGCATATGGGGTGCTGACAAGTTCTAAAAATCTGGTCACAAGTGTTACAATGGGAGCAGCTGGTGCTGCACACTTTTGCAAATCTGAGCCTTAGGATGTTTGGTTTCTTATCTTTCTGGTGTGTTTGATTTTTGTCTTTGGTGGTAACTGAGAGCAAAATTTGACACTCCTTCCGCACAATTGGAACGTAGGTAACAATTCTGCTAGTGATGTTTGAGCCAGAATAGAATCCAGCTCATTTTCTCATATGTAGGTACGTTGACTCTATACTGCTAACAGAAGTAAAAAAGCAATACAAATTATTTTTGTCACCGAAGCAAGTGAATTAGACTCTAAAAATAGGGAGCTGATTTGTTGAGTGAGCAGATGCATCCGACGAAGTGGGTATTCACCCACGAAAGCTCATGCTCCAAAACGTCTGTTAGTCTATAAGGTGCCACAGGACTCTTTGCTATTTTTACAAAGTAATTTTTCTGCCCCTAATCACACTTTATGACGGAAGTACAACTTCCAAATAGCATAAAAAAGCAAAGCATGAACCATGGATTTGCCTGTGATGCTTTTGTTGCAAATGTATGCCTGAGCTAAAAATGCTACAAACAATGAGCACCAAGAGGAGCTTT
This sequence comes from Mauremys reevesii, assembly GCF_016161935.1. Classification (NCBI taxonomy): domain Eukaryota; kingdom Metazoa; phylum Chordata; order Testudines; family Geoemydidae; genus Mauremys; species Mauremys reevesii. The sequence goes on along the minus strand of NC_052629.1, from coordinate 31,435,105 downwards.
TATTAACTATAATTTGTGTAACAGGCAAACAAATTTGACTGCATCTGCATTTCAGCAAAGCAACACCAAACTAATCCAAAGGGTCACTCCTCTTTCTATGAAGATTTCAAAGCATTTCCTGACAGGCAGAATTAATTTGAGTTTCAGCTGCCCACTGTTTAGATAATCTCTAAATCATTTTAGAATTACAATTAATAATCTCATTCCAGCAGGTTTGTACAGGGAAATGGTGGGGAATAAGGTTCTCCCATACCTCAGCGCCGCCCCATTTATCTTCATTGACTTTCAGTGGAACTGAAGATCCCAAGTAGCAAGGTGCTTTTGAACATTTTACTCCGTCCCATACTGAAGGCTGTGTCTAAATGCACAGGCTATCCCTAAATTTCTGTAGAAGTGCAGCTAAAAAAGGGAGAATTGCACTTACCGAAATGTCATTTTATTGGCTTATTTGGATGTGTGTTTCAAATTCTACTGGTTATTTTTTTAGGAACGTTTAGCAATGAGGAGATTTCTTTTTTGCATATCTGCACTGATAGAAGTGTCTTATTTTTAGATGGCAAAGAAACAAACAAGTTATTTAAATATATAGAAACATATACTACTTTGACCTCCTCAATATGTACATGCAAATCCCCTGATACTGGTGGGAGTTCTGCCACTGATTGAGGGCAGTACATAGCCCAAATAAAATGGAATTTATTTTTATCTAATTCTTTTCATACCCAAGGACTCTGAGAGGCTTTGCAATTACATTCAGTACTGGAAGAAAACTGACTGTGTACAGAAATGAAGCAACTACTAAACTCTTAGGCCTGGTCTACACTGGGGGGGGTGTCAAACTAAGGTACGCAAGTTCAGCTACGCTATTCGCGTAGCTGAACTCGAACTACCTTAGTTCGAACTACTCACCCGTCCAGACGCCGCGGGATCAAAGTCCGCGGCTCCCCCGTCGACTCCGCCACCGCCGTTCGCGGTGGTGGAGTTCCGGAGTCGATGGGAGCGCGTTCGGAGTTCGAACTATCGCGTCTAGATTAGACGCGATAGTTCGAACTCCGAGAAGTCGAACTCTACGCGTTGACCCGGCAGGTAAGTGTAGACCTACCCTTAGTAATACTCAAACAGTGTCATGCATATTAAACCTGTTTTACTGATAGTGGGAATATTCTTGTGATATAGTGATTCCCCTCTACTCTTTCTGAAACTAACCATGCAATAGTTATACCTGATCAGTCTTCAAAAACTGGTGTATGTATTTATTTAACAAATATAATTGAGAATTCTATGCAGAATTTCTCAAGGATTTGAAAAATTAAACCAAGAGGAGTCATTTAGTTCCTGAATGTTTTTAAATAACATCTGTATTAGATTTGCTGGATACAGTGGTACTGTTACACCATTCCTGGGCTTGGGGCAGGAATTGAGGGAGGATGAAAGTGGTCTTAAGTCACCTTTGTTCTCCCTGTATTTTGGAGAAGCCAATGCACCCTGGCCATAACTACATATACCAGGAGCAGAGACCAGGGCCAGCATCAAGTCATTATACATCTCTATGCCAGCTGGGGAAGTTCCCTGTGCAAGGGATATTCCCTATTTCTACCCCTTTTAAGGCTTCTTAATGCTCCATGGAGTATAGGGACCTTAGTGTAAAAGGCTATCAAGCCCTGAGTATTTTCAAGCAACATCAGAGTTTAAGAAAGCATGCTCTTTTAGTATGAAGGTGTCTAGATGTTATTCTCAGAAGAACTGTTTATTATAATCAATTTCTAAGAGAACTTCACCATCAAAAACAACAGTGGCTGAACTCTTCACTGCAGAATTTCTCTCTTCCGTAAGAACTTCACCTTGCTTATATGCAGTCTTTTATGGACACAGCACAATGAAGAGAGATTCAAGAACTGTAAATCTTCTCTACCTTCCCCCACTTTCCTCCAAAGTGCATAATCAGTGATGTGTTGGCCCAGTTTCCAGAATCATGTCAGGATTCATTCTTACTAAAACAGACTGGTGTTTCCTTAAGAGTTGAACCACGAAAAGAAGATAACTGCTATTACTGCATAGTTTGTATACATTATTAATTTTGAAACATTTAAATTATTAATTAGGATAGTGTCATTTTTGCAAAAGATAGTCACTGCCCTTTAATGGAAATGGGCCATGTTTGATAGGATTTCAATGGAATATTTCATACAGAGAAATGAGGGTAGAATTTCCCCATAGTCTCTCTCCTTGGGGCATGTGAACATTACCCTCCTATCTTTTCAGAATGATATTATACAATGAATGACAGAGCAACCAGATCTGTAGGAGAAAATCCATTCCGTGTTTTTTAAAAATGAAATTCATAAGCTAGGAGAGGGAGGGAAGTCCATTAGAGTTCCTACTAAGGTTGGATGCTATTCCTGGCACATAATGTAGCATTCAACTGTAATTTATGATCATTCATCTTTAAATAAAGCTGAGTGAACTATTTTTCCTGATAATGAAAGTAATTTGTGTTAGGTAAAATATATTTGTTTGGAAACTCCAGGAATCAGTATCTTGGTTAGAAATGCGGACCTATTCCAGGAGAAAGCTTCTGTGAGGCAAAACTCCCAGAAGATCTGTGGAGCTCCCTGGCTGCACAACAATAGAGGTTGATCCTGATTCTAGGAAGGATAGGGTGTTTTAACTACATCAGTAATCACATAATGCTGGTTGAGGGGAGGGATAGCTCAGTGGTTTGAACATTGCTCTCCTAAATCCCAAGTTGTGAGTTCAATCCTTGAGGGGGCAATTTGGGGATTTAGTTAGGGTTTGGTCCTGCTTTGAGCAGGGGGTTGGACTAGATGATCTTCTGAGGTCCCTTCCAACCCTGATATCCAGGGGATAGAGTCACAGCCTCCATGCCACCTAACTGTTATATATGCTGGCCTTTCCTCCTTATTTCTAACTGCAAAATTTCATTAAAAAAGAGAAACAGCTAAAATACTTTATGTATACATATCTTATATTACTGTTTCACGTAAGCAATTACTGTAGTTTGCTCATGGCTGTTATGCGATTGTGAATCAGGCCTTGTCTTGTCTACACTGGCAAGTTTCTGTGCAGTAAAGCAGCTTTCTGTGGTGTAACTCCCGAGGTGTACACACTGTCAAGCCATTCAGTGTGCAGAAACTGTGCAGTTGCAGTGCTGTAAAAAAACCACCCCGACGAGAGGCGTACAGCTTTCTGCACCCAGGCTACAGTGCCGTGGTGCCAGTGTAGACACTCTGGTCAATTACAGCGCTGCAGTTGGCCTCTGGGAGATGTCGCACAATGCCTGGTCTCACCTCTCTGGTCATCGGTTTGAACTCTACTGCCCTCCCCTCAGGTGACCAACTGTGAGTCCCACCCCTTAAATTCCTTGGAAATTTTGAAAGTCCCCTTCCTGTTTGCTCGGTGACATGTGCAGTGGTCTCTGCACATCTTTCCAGGTGACCATGCCTGCTCCACGCACCAGGCGATCCCCTACTTGGAGCAATGCCGAGCTGCTGGACCTCATCAGCATTTGGGGAAAGGAGGCTGTCCAGTCCCAGCTGCGCTCCAGCCGTAGGAATTATGATATCTACGGACAGATTTCGCAATGCATGACAGAAAGGGGACGTGACTGGGACACATTGCACTGCAGGGTCAAAGTGAAGGAGCTATGGAACGCCTACCACAAGGCGTGGGAGGCAAACTGCCACTCCAGGGCTGCGCCCATGAGCTACTGGTTCTACAAAGAGCTGGACGCGATACTCGGAGGTGACCCCACCTCCACTGCGAAGGCCACTGTGGATACTTCGGTGACTCACCTGCCAGTCGAGAGTGGACTGAGCCAGGAGGAGGAAATCTTGGACAAGGAAATGGAGGAAAATGGGGACCCAGAGGCAGAGGATGACTCGGAGGTCAGAGATGCATGCAGCCAGGAGCTCTTCTCTATCCTGGAGAAGGCTAGCCAGTCACAGCTGTCTGAGCTTGGCCAAGCACACACAGGAGAGGAGGCCCCTGGCTTTGATTTTGGGAATCGCTAAAGTGAGTTGTTGGGGGCACGAGGGTTGCAGAAAGCAGGCTTGTTTCTGTATGATGTGTGTACCACCACATGCCTAGTCTGAGCAGTGAAACAGGGCATAGATTGACTCTCTCACTTCATGGGAATCTGCCTCAGAGATCTCCAGGAAACTCTCATGGAGAGACTGGGCAATCTGCTGCTGCAGATTCTTTGGCAGAGCTGCTTTGTTTCTTGCCCCATTAAGGGTAACTTTGCTGCACCCTTGCTGCACACAGGTGATCCACATAAGGGCCAGGGTGAAGCTGCAGTCTTGGAGAAGACCCTCCTTTGATTCCCTGCTCATCCTCAGCAGCGAGGTATCTTCCATAATGAACAGAGCCTGTGGAAAATGTGGGGACAGGAATGATTATAAGGCCACTCCTACAGTGCTGCCTCTCCCCAAGAGCTATGTGCCCAGTGTACAGCACGGTCCTGGAACACTGATTTCCCCCGTGATTACTCACCATTTTGGGCGTCTTGTGGCTCATGTGTGCTTGCCTGGGGTCAGCCAGTTAGTGACAGGTATGTGAATAGCGGCTGTGTTTTAAATCACTGAATCAGTGGTCTCTGTGTTGCAAACAATACTGCTTCTGTAAAATGTTGCATTTTGGCTTCACAGATATGACCTTGGAAGCCCAGCCTCCCTCTTTGTTATCACCAGCTGAACGGCTGCGCAGAATTAGAAAGTGGCCACGAAGAACTAGAGGACTTTCTGTGTGATGTCGTGATGCACTCCGTGGCTGAAAAACAAGAATTGAAGGAGTGGTGAGACAGCAAGAGGGACTGAAAGGAGAACGCGGCACGCCAGAACAAAGCCACAGAGTGGCTCTTAAAGATTATGGAGCACCAAGCGGACGTGCTCCAGGCGATACTAGCACTGCAAATCGAGCAGCTCCGCATCTGCCCTCCCCTGCAGCCACTGTCACAAAACTCTTTCCCATGTGCCCCCCCCCCCCGACACTGCCAGCACACTCTTATCAACCTCCTGGCTCCAGTCTGTACCCACAGCATTCTACTCCTCCCACATCACAGTCCAGCCGTGCAGACTCCAAATACCCACTGCACTCAACATCTGCCCCTCTGCAGTTTAGCCCTGCTGAAGAACAGTACCCAGTGCACTGTACTCCAAAGGACAAGGTTGCATATGATACCTGGACATACACAAATCTTTAGCCATCCCAGGACAACCACCTCCTCCTGGTACCCTCCCTTCCCCTATCCCCCACAGTGCTGGTGGTTTTTTGTTCGTCTCTCTCCTCCAGTTGGTGTTTTTTAATAAAAGGATTGTGTTGGTTTGAAAGCAGTCTTTATTCCATTAATTGAAAGCAAACAGAACTCTGCAAAGCAACTGGCAATTTTCTTAAACCTTCACAGTGCATCGTCTGCACCAATCACAATTGTCTCCTAACATTACAAGCACTGCACTCCCAAGCATAGCACCAAGTATTAGTGGCTTTCAGCTTCAAATTGCTGCCTCAAGGCATCCCTGATCCTTATGGCCCTGCACTGCACCCTCTCTAATAGCCTAGGTCTCTGGCTGTTCAAATTCAGCCTCCAGGTGCTGAGCCTCAGCAGTCAAACCCTGAGTGAAGCTTTCACCCTTCCCTTCACATATATTATGGAGCATACAGCATGCAGCTATAAGCATAGGAATATTGTCATCGGCCAGGTCCAGCCCTCCCCCCCACATAGGCAGCCTTAAAACAGCCAAAAGCACATTCAACAGTCATTCTGCACTTGCTCAGCCTGTTGTTGAACCACTCCTTGCTGCTGTCAAGGTTCCATGTGTATGGCTTCATAAGCCATGGCATTAAGGGTTAGGTGTGGTCTCCCAGGATCACAATGGGCATTTCAACTTCCCCTATGGTGATCTTCTGGTCCGGGAAGAAAGTCCCTGCTTGCAGCTTCCTGAACAGGCCAGTGTTCTGAAAGATGCGTGCATCATGCACCCTTCCGGCACAGCCTGTGTTAAGCTCTGTGAAACACCCACAGTGACCCACAAGCACCTGGAGAACCATAGAGAAATACCCCTTCTGATTAATGTACTCAGTGGCTAGGTGGTCGGTGCCAGAATTGGAATATGTGCGCCATCTATCGCCCCCTTGCAGTTAAGGAAGCCCATTTGTGCAAAGCCATCCACACTGTCATGCACGTTGCCCAGAGTCACGGTCTTTCAGAGAAGGATGTGATTAATGGCCCTGCACACTTGCATCAACACGAGTCCAATGGTTGACTTTCCCACTCCAAAGTGATTAGTGACTGATTGGTAGCAGTCTGGAGTAGCCAACTTCCACAGTGCAATCACCACACACTTCTCCAATGACAGAGCAGCTCTCATTCTCATGTCCTTATGCTGCAGGACTGGGGCAAGCAGGAGTGCTGACAGCTTTTTTGGTGCTCTAGGCGTTGGAAGGTCCCGCCCCCGAAATACCACCCCCGAGAGAGGCGTTGGAAGGTCCCGCCCCTGAAATACTGCCGACGACCAGGGCGGCCAAAGATCCGGCCGCCGCGGTTGCCGCCCCCCAAATGTTAGCGCCCTAGGTGACCACCTAGGTCGCCTAATGGATTGCGCCAGCCCTGGGGGCAAGCTCATCACACAGTCCCATGAATGTGGCTTTCCTCATTAGAAAGTTCTGCAGCCACTGCTCGTCCTCCCAGATGTGCATGACGATGTGATCCCACCACTCAGTGCTTGTTTGCCAAGCCCCAAAACGGCATTCCACCGTGGTCAGCAACTCCGTGAATGCCACAACGAATCTCATGTCATAGCTACTATGCATGGCGAGATCAGTGTTGAGCTCCTCTTCCCTTTGTAGTTTAAGGAATAACTCCATTGCCACTTGTGACATGTTAGCGAGAGCGAGCAGCATATTGGTCAACAGTGCAGGATCCATTCCTACAGACCAAAGAGGCAGAGCTCGCGGTACACAAGCCATTGAAAGATGGTGCCAAATGCAGACGGAAGCACAGAGGTTGCTGGGATGCGAAGCAATGCATCACGGGGCATTGGGACAGGACCTGGGATGCCCCATGACCCCCTCTGCCTTCCGATAACTCTTAGCGGCAGAAGAGGAAGAGATGCTCTGTGGAATAGCTGCCCAGAGTGCACTTCTCTGAATGCCGATGCAAGTGCCGCAAGTGTGAACACGCTATTGCGCAGGCAGCTGACAGTGTGAACACACAACAGTGGTTTCCCTTCAGTGCTGAGCAGTGATGGAACTGCCAGCGATGTAACTCTGCCAGTGTAGACATACCCTTAGATTAGGAGATTTATGCAATTGTGAATGGGGAGAGAAACTGAGGTATTGTCTCAAAATGTGGCCACACCAACTAAAAGTTTGACAGCCTCTGTCCTAGGCTGATAGCTCTTTGACATGAATGAAGCAAGGTGCCCAAACCTATACCCTCTCCCCATCCCTTTCCAAAGACATATTGAGGGGAGTATCCCAACCATCACTTTCTAGTTGCTGCCTGGGGACTTTCTTCAACAGCAAATATTCTTGGTTTTTTTGTTAATGGCTCAGGGTCAATCCAAGACTGACTGTCCTCCCCTCTTGGCAGGGCCAGCTCCAGGCACCAGCGCAGCAAGCAGGTGCTTGGGGTGGCACGTCCGGATCTTCGGCGGCAATTCGGCGGCGGGTTCTCTGGTCCCTCTCAGAGGGAAGGACCAACTGCTGAATTGCCACCAAATAAGAAAGTAGCATGGTGGAGCTTGGAGCTGCTGCCGAAGTACCGTCGATTGCAATCGCATTCCCCCCCCCCCCCCCGCCCCACCGCTTGGGGCGGCACAAACCTGGAGCCAGCCCTGATTCTTGGGGTCACTGAGGGAAATTATTCCCAGGGGTGGAGTTTGGGGAGGCAAACCTCAGGCAGCCTGAGTATGCAATGTAATGAGTTCTGTACAGGAGACAGGAAACTTCTCCCAGCTTGGGCTCCTGAGGCAGGGAGTCGGAATTTTGTTTATAAATAGAGTGATTAACAGGTGATTAAGATAAGAAAGGGCTGTTAGGATGTCTCCTTAGTTAAATATCTATTCCAAGTTGGTGAACTGCAAAAAGTAAGTAGCCTAAATGATAGAAAGTAAAAGTGTAGATTTTTCTACAATTGTTTCAATTGTTCGATTCAAGAGGCAGTAACAAAGTTACCAATATCTTTTTTTGAGAAGATAACTGATTTTTAGAGAAAGGAAATGCAGTAAATCTAATCTACCTGGATGTCAGTAAGGCATTCGATATAGTGCCCCATGAGAAATTATTGGAGAATAAAGTTAAATTGGAGAAGAAACTGAACAGTGGATAAGGATGTGGTTGAAGGGGAGACTACAATGGTTGAAAGGTGAACTGTCAGGCTAGATGGAGATTACTAATGGCGTTCCTCAGGGATCAGTTTTAGGACCAATATTATTTAACATTTTTATTACTGACCTAGGCACATAAATTGGGAATGTGCTAATAACATTTGCAGATGACACAAAGTTGGGAGGTATTGCCAATATGTGGGAGGACCAGAATATTGTACAGTATCATACAAAAACATCTGGATGACCTCGTTTATAAACAGCTTGATAAGTTTATGGAGGAGATGATATGACAGGACTGCCTACAATGGTGTGTGGCCCATTGGTAACTGCCTGTAGCAAAAATCCCCAATTGCTGGAGATGGGACACTGGATGAGGAGGGACCTGAGTTACCAGAGTGAATTCTTTCCCAGGTATCTTCCTGGTGGATCTTGCCTATATGCTTAGTGTCTAACTGATCACCATATTAGTGGTGGGGAAGGAATTTTCCTCCGGTCAGATTGGCAGAGACCCTGGTGGTTTTTTACTTCATCTGCAGCATGGGGAATGGGTCCCTTGCAGGTTTAAAGTAGTGTAAATGGTGGATTCTCTGTAACTTGAAGTCTTTAACCCATGATTTGAGGATTTCAGTAACTCAGCCGGAGGTTAGGGGTCTTTTACAGGAGTGAGTAGGTAAGGTTCTGTGGCCTGCAAAGTGCAGGAAGTCAGACTAGATAATCATGATGGTCCCTTCTGACTTTAGTAAGAGTATCTCTGAGAAATAATATACATTACAATTTTAAAACCTAAACAGTGTCCCTTAAGTGACTTGCCACAACTTGATGTCAGAACATGTTAGTATTAGAGCTGAGCGGGTCTAATATTTATTTAATTTTCTTTCTTGATATAGGAATTAGATACAGTGCTCCTGTCAGATATTTTCTAAGTTATCTTCAAAAAAAATTAGAGTTTTCAGTTGCTTAAATAGCCCCTGGAATCACAGTTAAAGTTGCCCCCTCTCCCACCCAAACTGAAATGGTGTCCCTGTGGGCCAGCACAGAATTTGCCCCTCCGCCCCCATGTGCTTGACTGGAGCTGCCCCCCAATATAGAAGTCAAACTATCATTATTCCACTCCCTTTGCTCTAGGAATTCCCCCAGGGCTTTATCATCTCAGCAGGGGAGAGATGGCCAAGTCCCCGATATGGTGCTGTAGAGAGAAGGAAGGGAACCCTATTTACTTTGCACTTTCCTTTTAACTCAATACCTTGGCATATTTCTGGCACTCAGTTTTCTTTTTTATAGTCTTCAGTAGGGTAAACTTTCTCCAGCCTAGGCTGGCAGGATAGTGTTGCAGAGCCAGTGCCTGCCAAAGCCTTCCGCAACCTGTGTGGCCAGGAGGGCTGCAGCTGTGTTATGACCCAAGGCCAAAGGGCTGCGGCTGCAGGAGTCCCTTCACACACGTCACACAGCACTAGAACACTAGCAAAGCCCTATCGTAGCTGTGCATTAGGGGGAGCATGGAGGTGGCTGCAGCGCTGCTGATTGCAGGCTGAGTGGGAAGAGCCAGGCGGCAGCATAGGGAGGGACAAGGGATTCCGGAGCACGCTCTGTACAGCTCCCGGGTGCAGAGGAGGTTTTATTTAACCTTCACCCCCAAATTCCCTGGCTCGCTGTGCTCCCAGCCCGGCTCAGTTTCGGGCCTCAGACCAGCTCTGTGTTCGAATCACGCCCATTCGCCCGCGCCAAGCCCCGCGTTCCCGTCTCCGAGGAGGGCCCGGCCGCCCGCCCGCGCAGGGGTCTCCCCCGGTGTCCCGCTCCCGCCACGCAGCCTCGCCAGCCCGGCCGCGGCGCTCATTGCGTAAGGCCGCGCTGCGTGAGCCCGGCTCCCTTCTGCCCCGGCCCCGGTTTCCGCCCGGGCCTTTCACGCGGCGGGACGCCGCTGGGAGCCGGCCCGGCCTGTGCCTCTCGCTCGCTCGCTCGGGGCTGGAAGCGCCCAACCACCGGCCGGTCCGCGTGCGGGACGCGCTCCCCCGCCCTCGTCCCTGGGCGCTGACCGAGCCGGCCACCATGGTGCCGGCCCAGCTGCTGCTCTCTCAGGCCGTGAGTAGCAGCCGCGGCGCTCCCTGGGTTGGGGGGAGCGGGGCCCAGAGCGGGCACTGACCCGCCCGCGGGGGTTGGGCAGCAAGGAGACCCCCCATGGCGGGGAAGGGGCGTTCAGGGCGGGAGGGAGAGGCCTCGCTCTAGACGGGGGTCGCGTTTCTCCTGGACTGATGTGGTCCTCGGTACTCCTGCTCCTCGCTGGCCGCTTCTGACATTGCCTGTGACATGCAGAGGCGACTCCGTATGTTTTGAAGCGTGAACATTTGTTTTGTCAGTGATTCCTGACCAAGATCTTTGGCAAATTTTCAATGTGATTCTTCTCTTTGGTGCCCTACAAACTTCTGGTCCTTTAATCTTCTTATTTACTTTTATATTCTTGCTTTTGCCTTTATCATTTGAGAACTGTACTTATTAAATTTTTTTTTTACTCTTTATTTTGCTAACGTCTTTACTCCTAGTCCATTCCACCAATGTGCCCACACCCCACTGTAGATGGGTTCCCTTTTCTTCTCCAATGATTGATCTGTACTGTTGAGGTTGCTGGTGTGGGTGCTATTTGCTAGTAGTGATTTGTATCTGAGATGTATACACCAGCCTCTTAACTGAGCCAAAAACTTGGGCTGATTTAAATGTTCATGGTTTAAATTGGTAACTAAACATAATTGGAGTCACTTGTTTTAAATTTGCTGTTTCAGTGTTTTATTTCTTTCCTAAAGAAAAGTTAATTCTCTTTGGTATGAAAAGCTGCATGTTGGTCAATAAATTAGATGACTTTCAGGTTCTTCATTTTCCCATTTTGGGAAAAAAATGTATTTACTAAACCTTAATTATTCATTGAGACATACTGCACTATGTTTCTGAGCAAATTAAACTGAGGGCTTGTCTACACTGGCAATGTACAGCGCTGCAACTTTCTCGCTCTGGTATGAAAAAACGCCCCTCTGAACGCAGCAAGTTTCAGTGCTGTAAAGCACAAGTGTAGACAGTGCACCAGTGCTGGGAGCCGCACTCTGAGCGCTGATAGCTATGCCCCTCGTGGAGGTGTTTTTTTAGACCACTGTCTCCCTGTGCTCTGCCGCAACTGCACAAGCCACGTTAAACTTTAGCATTGCCGGTGTAGAATAGCCCTCAGCATAGCAGATAAAGGGAGCATGATAAAATGTTTTCTTTAGTTGAAAATAAAACTACCTTTAATTTATTGGTACATAATAAATATGACTGTCAAAAGATTAAAAAAACACAATTAATCACAGTTTTAATCGCACTATTAAACAATAATAGAATATCATTTAAATATTTTTGGATGTTTTCTACATTTTCAAATATATTGATTTACAACACAGAATACAAAGTGTACAGTGCTCACTTTATATTATTTTAGTTTACAAATATTTTCACTGTAAATAGTACGGTATTGAAAATAGTATTTTTCAATTCACCTCATACAAGCACTGTAGTGCAATCTCTTTAGCATGAAAGTGCAACTTACAAATGTAGAATTATTTTTTTACATAACTGAACTGAAAAACAAAACAATGTAAAACTTTAGAGCCTACAAGTCCACTCAGTCCTACTTCTTGTTCAGCCAATCACTAAGACAAACAAGTTTCTTCACATTTACAGGAGATAATGCTGTCTGCTTCTTATTTACAGTGTCACCTGAAAATTTCCATGGCACTGTTATAGCTAGTGTTGCAAGGTATTTATGTGCCAGATATGCTAAACATTTATCTGCCCCTTCATGCTTTGACCACCATTCTAGAGGACATCTTTCCATGCTGATGACGGGTTTTGCTCGATAATGATCCAAAGCAGTGTGGACTGACGCATGTTCATTTTCATCATATGAGTCAGATGCTACCAGCAGTAGGTTGATTTTCTTTTGTGGTGGTTCGGGTTCTGTAGTTTCCAAATTGGACTGTTGCTCTTTTAAGACTTCTGACAGCATGCTCCACACCTCGTCCCTTGCAGATTCTGAAGGGCACTTCAGACTCTTAAACCTTGGGTTAAGTGCGGTAGCTATCTTTAGAAATCTCATATTGGTACCCTCTTTGTGTTTTGTCAAATCTGCAATGAAAGTGTTCTTGAATTGAACATCCGAGACTTGTCATCCGAGACTTCCATAACACGAAATATATGGCAGAATGCAGGTAAAACCATGGAGTAGGAGACATCCAATTCTCCCCCAAGGCGTTCAGTCACAAATTTAATGAACACATTTTTTTTAATGAGCGTCATCAGAATGGAAGCCTGTCCTCTGAAATAGTAGCGGAAACATGAAAGGGCATACAAATGTTTAGCATATCTGGTATGTAAACACCTTGTAATGCTGGCTATAAAAGTGCCATGGGAATGCCTGTTCTCACTTTCAGGTGACGTAAGTAAGAAGCAGCAGCATTATCTCCCATAAATGTAAACAAACTTGTTTGTCTTAGCGATTGGCTGAACAAGAAGAACTGAGTGGACTTGGAGGCTCTAAAGATTTACATTGTTTAATCTTGAGTGCAGTTATGTTTTAAAAAAAAATCTACATTTGTAAGTTGCACTTTCACAATAAAGAGATTGCACTACAGTACTTGTATGTGGTCAATTGAAATACTATTTCTTTGGTTTATTGTTTTTACAGTACAAATATTAGTAATCAAAATAATATAAACTGAGCACTGTACACATTGTATTCTGTGTTGTAACGGAAATGAATATATTTGAAAATGTAGAAAAAAATCCCCAAAAATTTATAATAAATTTAAAATGATATTCTATTATTGTTTAACAGTGCAATTAAATCTGAGATTAATCGTGATTACTTTTTTTAATCAAGTTACTTTGTTTTGAGTTAATCGTTTAAGTTAACTGCAGTAAATTGACAGCCCTAATAATAAAATAAACATACATGGATTATAACCTTGAAAAATTGTCATGAAAATTTACCAGTCTAGGCACAAAGACTTGCATGCCTTTTACCACGAGGATTAATAATACAAATACTAATCATGTTGTACTTGTAGGAAAAATATTATAGCCCTGGATAAGTAGAATTTTGGAAACTTGGGTTGATACAAACATACTGCAGACTTCACAAGCAAAGTAGGGCGGGTCAGTTATTTGGATGGAAGACTTTCAAGGATTAGTATTTAATTTTTGTGTCTCATCCAGAAATTGGTACCCCAGTACATCCTAACATGGAGCTAGGACATTTCTTCAATACTGTCTCAGGCATTGTCTATGCTAGCACTTTTTCTACTGTGGGTCTGCCACTTGGGCAGCTCCACCTGTGATAGCAACATTTGAGCTACTAGTATAGACATACCACAAGTGTTTTTACAGTGGCTGTCTAACTCTGCTCTTGGGCCTACAGAGAAAGAGTTTTAGAGTGTGGCCCAGAAATGGTAGAGCCTTCTCCAGTTGAGTGTCATCTTGACTGCATCTTGACTGGTCCTGTAGGCGAGTGGCTTAACAAATGACAGAGCCTGTTTCGAGCTGTCAAATCTGTCACTGAAATATGGTCTAGAGCAGTGGTTTTCAAACTTTTTTTCTGGCGACCTTGTTGAAGAAGATTGTTGGCGCCCGTGACCCAATGGAGCTGGGGATGAGGGGTTTGGGGTGTGGGAGGGGCGCAGGGCTGGGGCAGAGGATTTGGATGTAGGGGTGAGGGCTGCGGGGTAGGGCCGGGAATGAAGGGTTCAGGGTGTAGTGGGGGCTGTGGGCTGGGGCAGGGGGTTGAGGTGCAGGAGGGGGTCAGGGCTCTGGGCTGGGGGTGAAGCCTCTGGGCTGGGGATAAGGAGTTTGGGGTGTAGGAGGGGGCTCTGGGTTTGGGGCTCAGGGCTGGGGTAGGGGTGCGGGAGGGGGTCAGGGCTCTGGGCTGGGGGTGTAGGCTCTGGGATGGGGTTGGGGATGAGGGGTTTGGGGGTCAGGAAGGGGCTCTGAGTTTGAGGGGGGGCTCAGGGCTGGGGCAGGGGATTGGGGAGCGGAGTTGGGGTGTAGGCTTACCTCCAGCGGCTCCCAGTCAGCGGTGCAGCTGGGGTGCAGAGGCAGGCTTCCCACCTTTCCTGGCACCGTCGACTGTGCTGTGCCTTGGAAGTGGCCAGCAACAGGTCCAGCTCCTAGGCGGAGGCTTTCGCCCGCAGGCACCGCCCCTGGCCAATAGGAGTGTGGCCCGTGGGCCCCCCCCCCCCCGCCTAGGACCTGCTGCTGCTGCTTCCGGGGCGCAGCACAGTGTCGGAACAGGTAGGGAGTAGCCTGCCTTAGCTGGGCAGCACCGCCATTGGGACTTTTAACGGCCCGGTCGGCGGTGCTGACCACAGCCGCCATGACCCAGTGCCTTACATTCTGCAACCCAGCATTGGGTCACGACCCACAGTTTGAAAACCACTGTTCTTGAGCACTGATACGCAAACCTCAGTGGTTCAGGAGTCAAATTAGCAATCAACATTACCCAAAAGAGTCACAGTAGTGTGAAGTAACTGTTTCATTTACTATAGTACTGTATATTCAGTCATACAGTGTTTTAATATCATGTGCTTCAAAGAGGTGCAGGAAACATATCAAAAAGCTACTTGGGGCTTGAGAGCCTCAGTCTGAGTATCACTGGTTTAAGCACTGTGGGGTTGTGCTGGGAGGATTTATTGCACCATTGCAGCTTCTGTGCCAGCACATGCTGGCTACTCTGACACTGCAGTAGTGTAGAGTGGCAACTGTAGTTTTTTTTTTTTCTATTTAGTTTCTTAGAAAGTTTCCTGAAAAATATAAAAGACAGAAATAATAATGGCTAATTAGGAAATACATATATGTGGGTGCACCTCCTCAGTATATGTAGTTTACTTGGTGTTGCTACAACTCTTCAGATAATGTCTCAGCAACATCTCCTACACTTCTGAAATGTGAAAAAGAGAATACAATAACTGCGTTTTTAGTTAATGGATGAATAGCAAGTTAATCCCTTCCACACTCTGTATTGCTAATTAAATCCACTTATCTCTCCACAGTGCTCCAGCAAGTACCCACTTTTCACATCTCTGTTTTTCCCCAGGAAGTGACATGTCCTCTTTGGGCTATATAGTACAGTGTGTGGGATGGGAAACGGGAATTTACTGAGTTGCATGGAGAATCCTGGAGGGATGTTATTGCTCCAGACCAGTCTTGTCTCTGTCTTCTAGGGGAGAGGGAGAGGGAAAGAGAGTGTGTGTGACTGACTGACTGACTGTAGTTTCAAACCAAGAACAGGAAGGAAAAAAACAACTCCAACAACCCAATAATAAAATTAAAGTAAAAAATAAATAAATTGTTTTTTTTAAATCTCCTTGAGTATAGCTACACAAAGACAGTGGTATTCAGCACAAGCTTGCAAGCAGCCTGGCAGAGGATGCTTGTCTCTCCAATATGATATTTGCAAGTGTCAGGGTGTAGCCACTGTAGGTGCACCATTGTAACGTTCACCTGGTATTGTTAATAGTCAGAAATGCATTTTTCCAGCTGTCAGTAGCTAGATCACTGTAACTGTTTTTTTCTGATACTGACCGAGACACAGTTACCTGTACTGTTGAACTCCAGATTGGGTTACTGCAATGTACTCTATGTGAGGCTATTCTTCCAAGGTAACTTGGAAGCTACCTCTGGATGTGGCTTTCTGTTTATTTATGGGTTCTGCTGCTATTGTTACTGTTTGTTGGTATTATAGTAGCACTAGGGGCTAAGCATTTTGCTAGGCACTGTACAGAGTAATAGATAAGCTATTTGGAGCAGGGACTAGCAATGTAAATAGAAAAGACAAAGAGAGGATAGCGGAAGGGACATATTTTGCAAATTCTCTGTTTGCAAGTTGTTATAACATTGTATCTGTTCTCTAAAGTATGTACTAGCCTCCAGTTTGCTTCTTAGTGCAATTAAGATAATAGAATCATAGAAGATTAGGGTTGGAAGAGACATCAGGAGGTCATCTAGTCCAGCTCAGCGCAGGACCAACCCTAACTAAATCATCTCAGCCAGGGCTTTGTCAAGCCGGGCCTTAAAAACCTCAAAGGATGAGATATCACCACCTCCCTATGTAACCGATTCCAGTGCTTCACCACCCTCCTAGCGAAATAGTGTTTCCTAATATCCAACCTAGACCTCTCCCACTGCAACTTGAGACCATTACTCCTTGTTCTGGCATCTGCTACCACTGTGAACAGCCTAGCTCCATCCTCTTTGAAACCCCCCTTCAGATAGCTGAAGGCTGCTATCAAATCCCCCCTCACTCTTCTTTTCTGCAGACTAAATAAGCCCAGTTCCCTCAGCCTCTCCTCATAAGTCATAAGACACCTAATCATTTTCATTGCCCTCCACTGGACTCTCTCTAATTTGTCCACATCCTTTCTTCAGTGGGGGGCCCAAAACTGGACACAATACTCCAGATGTGGCCTCACCAGTGCTGAATAGAGGAGAATAATCACGTCCCTCGATCTTCTGGCAATGCTCCTACTAATGCAGCCCAATATGCCGTAAGCTTTCTTGGCAGCAAGGGCACACTGTTGACTCATATGCAGCTTCTCGTCCACTGTAATCCCCGGGTCCTTTTCTGCAGAACTGCTGCTTAGCCAGTTGGTCCCCAGCATGTAGCAATGAATGGGATTCTTCTGTCCTAAGTGCAGGACTCCGCACTTGTCCTTGTTGAACCTCATCAGATTTCTTTTGGCTCAATCTTCCAATTTGTCTATGTCCCTCTGTATCCTATCCCTACCCTCCAGCGTATCTACCTCTCCCCTCCCAACTTAATGTCATCCTCGAACTTGCTGAGGGTGTAATCCATCCCATCATCCAGATCATTAATGAAGATCTTGAACAAAACCAGCCCCAGGGCCAACACCTGGGGCACTCTGCTTGATACCAGCTGCCAGCTAGACATCTAGCCGTTGATCACTACTCGCTGAGCCCGATGATCTAGCCAGCTTTCTATCTACCATATAGTCCATTCATCCAATTCATACTCCTTTAACTTGCTGGCAAGAATACTGTGGGAGACCTTATCAAAAGCTTTGCTAAAGTCAAGGTATATCATATCCACCGCTTTCCCCATATCCACAAAGCCAGTTATCTCATCATAGAAGGCAGTCAGGTTGGTCAGACATGACTTGCCCCTGGTGAATCCATGTTGACTGTTCCTGATCACCTTCTTCTCCTCCAAGTGCTTCAAACTGGATTCCTTGAGGACCTGCTCCATGATTTTTCCGGGGACTGAGGTGAGGCTGACTGGTGTGTAGTTCCCCGGATTCTGCTGCTTCCCTTTTTTAAAGATGGGCACTATATTTGATTTTTTCCAATCGTCTGAGACCTCCCCCAATCACAATTTGAATTTTCAAAGATAATGGCCAACGGCTCTGCAATCACATCAGCCAATTCCCTCAGTGCCCTCTGATGCATTGCATCTGGCCCCATGGACTTGTGCATGACCAGCTGTTCTAA
This sequence comes from Mauremys reevesii, assembly GCF_016161935.1. Lineage (NCBI taxonomy): Eukaryota > Metazoa > Chordata > Testudines > Geoemydidae > Mauremys > Mauremys reevesii. Next base: position 31,417,238 of record NC_052629.1, on the reverse strand, counting down.
ATAGTCCTTAACCTGTTCTTTCACCACTGAGGGCTGCTCACCTCCTCCCCATTCTGTGCTGCCCAGAGCAGCAGTCTGGGAGCTGACCTCGTCTGCGAAGACAGAGGCAAAAAAAAACAACATTGAGTACTTCAGCTTTTTCCCCATCATCTGTCACTAGGTGGCCTCCCCCATTCAGTAAGTGTCCCACACTTTCCATGACCACCACCTTGTTGCTAACATAACTGTAGAAACCCTTCTTGTTACTCTTCACATCCCATGCTAGCTGCAACTCCAATTGTGCCTTGGCCTTCCTGATTACACCCCTTTATGCTCGAGCAGTATTTTTATACTCCTCCCTAGTCATCTGTCCACTTTTGCACTTCTTGTAAACTTCCTTTTTGTGTTTAAGCTCACCGAAGATTTCACTGTTAAGCCAAGCTGGTCGTCTGCCATATTTGCTATTCTTTCTGCTCATAGGGATGATGTTGATTTTGATATATAAAACACTATATGGTTTGGTCCTGGCTACCTAAGAGAGTGTCTGGGCAAAATTGCCACAATTGATGAAAAGTAAGAATTCATAGCTTTGAGCATTTGGAGTCTGGAAGAGCATTTGGTTCTGAAATTTGATTCTGCTGTAGGTTCAGTGGAATCCAAGTTTGTTAACCTTCAAGGCAAAATGTTAGGATTACCTGTTTTCCCAGGTTTTTGTCTGAGGATAATGGTTGTTGAAATGTAGAAATTTCCAGACTGATGCAATAGCCATCTAGTTCAGTATTGTGTCTTTGACAATGGACAGTACCAGTGTGGTTCGTGCTCACTAACACGTTGTGCTCTTACTGCCCATGTAGACTCTGTTGGTGTGAACTAACAGATACCTAGTTTGTGTTGATATAGTTCCATGTTGTGAACTAAAAGGTATCTAGTTTGCACTGATGCAGTCCTGAAATGAGAAACTATGTATCTGGATCTGTGGTGCCATGTAGACAAAGCCTTCAATCTGCAGCAAAGGAGATTTAGGTTAGATATTAGGAAAAAGTTTCTAACTATAAGGATAGTTAAGTACTGGAATAGGCTTCCAAGGAAGATTGTTGGAAGAACAGGTCAGGGATGATCTAGCTAGACTTTGTCCTAACTCAGTGCATAGGGCTGGATTAGATGACCATTCGATGTCCCTTCTAGTCCTACATTTCAAAGATTCTAATTTTATTGTGTTGTGATCATTTTCCTTTATTTCTTAATTTTTTCCAGGTACATGGCCGGGGAGGCTATGATTCTGATTTTAGTGATGATGAGAGTGGAGAGAAATCTGACCAAAGGAATAAAAGGTAATGTGTTATAATACTGATGTACATTACATTTCTTGTGTGCATATGACTTCTAGCTTTATTTTTATTTATATATATATATATATATATATATATATATATAAAGACCCTGTTTTTTAAACTCTGACATAGTGAAACTGTTTGAAAAAATATATATACGTTTGATTCCTATGCCGCTGCCTCCTCAGGCTTGTCAGAGCATGTTGTCTCCAAGGAGCAACTGAGAAAGATCAGTTCTGCCATGTCCATCTGGTGTCTTATGCCTCTCATATCTCTCAGCTGAGTGCTTCGTTTTTCCAAGCATTAGCATCAATGGCTGGGTTTTGGCTGCTTTGTTCAATTTCGTATCACTTTGTTACCACCCACTAGGACTTGTGGAACTACAAAGAGAGAGATCAAAATGGCCAAGGCCAGGTGGCAGCAGGCTTTGTAGGAATAAAACACCTACCTCACAGAAAGGAAACACTAACACTGCTTGATTATTATTAAATTTCTTCCAGCCTGTTCTCTCTGTTAAGCCTGGCTTCAAGAGACCAACAAATTGGGTCAGTTAACTTCCACTTAGCCCTTGAGATGCTCATTTAAGCTCAGCCTTGTCAGTTTCATTTAGCGGTTCATACACTACGTGACCCTGAACTTTTCGGTCTGACCATCTTTTATTGGGAATTTTTTTCTGCTGTGGCACTGCCCTTCTCTGATAGTTCACCCACAGCACTACATATTTGTTCTGAATTGATTAAGGAATTATTTTTTTGTTCCAGGATCTGTTTCTGTGACTCTTTTCCTTACTCTTCTGTCAGGCTCCATTCCAACCAGGTTTTCCGGGACCTTTTCTGGGAGCCTTTTATATTTTTTGTAGTGGAAGTAAGGGGAAATGTTTTGTAATGTCTGACTGCATTTTATATCTGACCTTTAAGGTGCTTTAATCACTAAAAGAAATGTAGGTGTTTTTTCTCTTTTTAGAATTTTTAGGTGTCTTCTATTAAAAATATTGACTTTTTTGTTCAGTTTTAGTTTGATTTTCCAAGTGCCATTATGCATTATAGCATTCTAGTTGTTAGATGAAATATTAAACATTGGGAGCTGTTTCAAATAAATCATCTTCTTTACCCTTTGTTCTGGCACACGCTATTTGGCGCCCAGTAGTGCTCTAATGAGGGTTTGCTTCATATGTATATATTCTACCCTTGGTTCATGACGAATTTCATTCTTTCTTTGGGAAAAAATGTAAAAAGACTCCTTCCCGACATTGACTCTGCAGTGCCCCAGTGCAGGAGTTGTGTGCCTGGCTATGTGGCCACAAAACCTTTTTGCACAATTGGTATGCTTAGTTCTCCCAAGTCCTACAGTCCTTAGATTGACAATATAAATACTACCCCTTGATGGGTCTCTGATTACCTCTCTGCCTGCCATCATGGAGCAAACATTCCCTTTTTACCCATAATGTTAGACCAGGGATGGCCAACCTGAGCTGGAGAAGGAGCCAGAATTTACCAATGTACATTGCCAAAGAGCCACAGTAATATGTCAGCAGCCCCACATCAGCTCCCCACCCTGCTCCCAGTACCTGCCGCCTACTGGCAGGCCTGCCGATCAGTGCCACACCCACCCTCCCTCCTCGCACCTCCCTGTCAGCTGTTTTGTGGCATGCAGGAGGCTCTTGGGGTCGGGGGGAAGCGAAGGGACAGCAAGTTCAGGGGAGGGGGGGCAAGGGGTGGAGTGGGGGCAGGGTCTGTGTCAGAGCCAGAGGTTGAGCAGTGAGCACCCCCCGGTGCATTGGAAAGTTGGCGCCTGTAGCTCCAGCCCCGGAGTCTGTGCCTATACAAGGAGTCGCATATTAACTTCCGAAGAGCCACATGTGGCTCCAGAGCCACGGGTTGGCCACCCCTGTGTTAGAGAAATAAATCTAAATATGTTTTAAAACAGTTGTGTAATTAAGTTTAGTATAAAAAGTTTGTTTTATTTGTTTTTGTTGATTTTTTGATATTTTTGGTTTGCCTTGGAACAGATCTTGGTGTTCAGAGGACAATGCTTCAGTCATTGTTCAACTAGCAGTGCTTCTTAGTCTGTGCCCCTCAGAGAGGTCCGTGTTCATTAATCTGGTACAGTGGAGCTCTGTGGAGGCAATACCATGAAGGGAGGAAAAAGGGATTACCAACAGTAACTCTTGTTCTTTGAACATATTGCCTCTTTTCCCTCTGCTTTGGATCTTAGATCTGTATAGGGCTGTTGAGGTGGAGAAAAACTAGGGATCATTAGATGAGAATGAGATATTTCTATCCTCGGCCTGTATGATATAGGGTGTGAAGGAACCGAGCATGATCCTGTCTCAGAGCACCTGCTGCCGCAGGTTCCATATCTGTGTGACCTCCCATGTGACTCCTACAACGTGACTGTGGAGTGACGGGATTGTCAGACAAGATATACTGTTGTAAGCAACTCTGTATATACGTTGCCTATGAGCAGGTGCCTTTCTGGACTAGGTCTCAACTTCACACATGAGTAAAGTCCATTCTGACCCCCATCTTAACATTGGTTTCATTAACACAGAAACTAAGGGGTGGTCTACACTACTGTTTACATCGATGTAATTTACGTTGCTCAGGGGTGTGAAAACAATCCCCCCCTTGAGCGACGTAAATTACATTGACTTAAAGCAGTGTTCACATTGACCTAAAGCAGTGTCCGCATTGCGCTATGTTGGTGGGAGATGCTCTCCCGCCGACATAGCTTCTGCTTCTTGTGGAGGTGGAGTAATTATGCTGACAGGAGAGCACTCTCCCGTTGGCATAGTGTGTCTTCACCAGATGTGCTACAGCAGCACAGCTGCATTGGTGCGGCTGCGCCACTGTAGCATGGTAGTATAGACTTGTCTTAACAAGAGGCAAACAATGCTAGTCGGTGCAACAACCTTTTCCTTATAACATTCAAGCTGCTGACTTCCTAAGCTGACTTTGGTGTACTGGAACTTACTATATATGAAAACTTTTTGAATAATTTATTCCTCACTTTTTCCCCACACATAGGACAAGTAATGAAGATGCCCTTCTCGTGAAACCATTCCAGAAAGTAAAACAGGCCAAGGTGGCTGACAGACAAATTGCAGCAGAAGAATGGGATAGGTAATGAACACTTCTGTCAGAGATTTTTGTATTTAAACTGAACTTTTACTCAAACAAAATTATTATTTCTGTTAACAGGGAAGAAGCAAGAAATAGGAGATTTCATCTGATAGCCATGGATGCTGTATCCTTTGATTATTTGTTTATATTGGTAAAAACACATTTTCAGCTTTTCAACTTTTCTTTCACTGGGGAGAAATGCTCCTGTCAGGGACATGTTCATGTGAGTCTCCCTGTTGCCTGGGGAATTTCTGTGCACCAGCAGAGACTGGGTATTGTTTCAGATCATCATCTGTCCGCCACCGATAACTAGGTATTTCAGATCTGCCTATGAAAGGGGTTTCCAAACTGTCCCTAATTGCAGTTAGTGTTGTAGCTGTGAGTTCCATATCTCAGACTAAATTACTACACATGTGATGTTGGATCAAGGTGCTTTGATTTTTTAGCACAAGCAGACCTTGTTGCTTCACAATTCTATCTGAGACTATTGTTTTATGAATAAATTTATATTTGTGCTGGAAGGCCAAGAACACAATAATTAATCCAAAAGACAGTTCAAGAAAGGATTATCCCAAGTAGTGTCCTCCACAGATGTGATACTGTAGACCTGTTTAATATCATATTTTGTTTATTTTAGCTTTTATTTTGAATGGCATAATCAGGTTTGATTACTTTAATGCTTCAGTCCTAAACTATTGTCTTCATCAGCTACAATTTCCCTTTTAAAATATTTTTCTTTGAAGTTTAGTATGAAAACAATTATTTCTACAGTGAAACTAGCCAGTTATATAGTAGATAGGGGAAAGATCATAGAACTCCTCTGTTGAATTTTCCATCAAGTCATCTTTACTATTGCCTAGCAGTTGCTCTTTGGAATTTAACAGTAGGGGGATGTAATATTTTGTGGCAGATTGCACACATTTAATTGAACTGAAAAGAATGTAACACACCTGACGGATTTGTGTGATTTATCTGCCGTAAGTGATGTAAGCTATTTTATAGGCTGCCAATCCAGTTTGGTAAAAACATCCTCCAGGACATATCTGCAACCATCTTTATCCTTGGAGGATTGGTAATGCTTTGTGACCTTTATGTTAGGCAGATATAGATTTGTTCAATGATCCTATTAAATAGTTATTTTGAAGGTACTGTAGGATATTCTGTGTGATATTGTGCCCATATTCCTCTCAGCAGCACAGAGAAATTACTGTAACAGGGTTCCCGTGGCGCGCCTGGGTTATGTAATCGCTGAGTCCTCTGTCCCACCAACCTGGGGTATCCCTCTCATTCTGTGATGCTGTGTCAAGCCACAAACCTCTGGCAGGTACTGCACTTACACAGACATCCACAGGCCGGGACACACCCAACTGAGTTATATGAATGATTTCCCAGCTACTCATGAACCAGCAATAGAGAGGCTACAGCCAGTTCCTCCCAGCTCCCCGTCTTGCACCTAAGAACTGTACCATCTTGCACTGGTCAGAAGCCTAGCCAGTGTAAGTTCATTACCCAGTCTGCCCCTCTCTCGATGTGAGGGGACACATACTAGCCGTTGTAAACTGAGCTGAGCTTTCCCAAGCACTTAAACCAAAACATACTGTTTTAGGTAAAATGTAAAACAGGTTTATTAACTACAGAAAGATAGATTTTAAGTGATTATAAGTAGCAGGTATCGAGATCAGAGTTGATTATTTAAGAAACAAAACATAAAATCGCTGTCTAAGTTCTACAAACTATACAGGATTTGAATCAAATGGTATCTCACCCTGACAGATGATACAAACAAGTCACAGATCCTCAATACACAGGCTGAGACTCTTTCCAGGCCTGGGACCACCCTCCCCTAGTTCAAAGTCTTTGTCCTCCAGAGGTTCCTCCAAATGTTGAGTTGGGAGGGGAGAAAGGCCAAGTGATGATGTCACTTCCCCTTTTTTATAGTTTCTTCCAGCTTGCTGGAAAAATCTTTTGCTGTGATGTGGGAAACAGACAATCCCCATTGGTCAAGCAGTCCCTGTTGTATATAGTTTCTGGGATAGTGGATTCTTTCCCTGTTGAGTGTTGATGAGCCATTAACCGCTGTCTGGCTACTCCATTGTTTTTCTTGAAAGGCTGATTGTGGGTGTTCCCAACCTGACAATAGATTTCAGTAACACACACATAGCAAAACTTCATAACTTAACATACAATGATAGCATATACAGTCCAACAGGATATTAATGTTCAACAGATCAAGACGTTTAAAATGATACTTCCCAAGGCATATTTTGTACAAAACATATTGTGACCGTGGTGAATATGGGGGTTCCAGGCTGCCACTCTGAGGTACAGAGTGTCACAATGACCAAAGACTTGTCATTTTGCATGATGACATTCAAATAGCCCTGTGTAAATCTTAGCATTTTTTTTATCTATCTATCTAGTGTCTCAGTAGCTGAAGTGAATTAGTTTCCTGCCTGATATAGCCATGATTATATAAATTATTTGGAAACAGTAGAATTTGTATTTTTTTAGTTATGTTGGGATTAATATGGGTTTATTGTGTGGATTTGTGGCAATCCATAAGTGGAACATGGAAACATTTGGAGATGCCACGTTTTGTTGCAATAGAGAGAAATTATCATTTGTGCTACTTAACTCAGACTTACTCTTCAGCTAAGTCTTCATTTTTAAGAAACGCTCTTACTTTGTCAAGTTTATCAAAAAAATCTGAGTACACACAGTGCGATGAACCAAAGGCACATTTACAAGTTGAGGCTGTTCTGAGTGGAACTGTTAACCTGTTTCTTGTTCTGTATTATTTAGATTGTAAGTTCTTTGGGGCAGGGATTTGTGTTATATTTTGTTTGTGCTGTGTAAGTTGGCAGAGCTATACATTTTTTATAATAATGAGATGTCCTGGCTAAAGGCCAGAAGCTTCATTGAACAAGAAAGGATAAAATCCAGTAGCTCTAGCTGAGTGAGCTATGTTTATGTACAAAATCAGGTGTTCCTCCAAAGTAATTAACCCTGCTGTGTCACCTGTACATTATTTTTCCTGGACTCTTTCCACATAAAGTCATTTGTATGTGGCTAATGATCCTCAGATTGTAAAAATAAGCAGTTGAAGAAGAAGCTATGATTAAAGAGCCTGTGGTAGAATTCGTTAGCCATAGTGTTTCTGTTGTTTTCATGGAGCTCTGTATAAGTGCTTGATCTGGATAATTTCTCTACTGCTACCATCTTATTCTTTTCCTCCAGTTGGAAAGGCAAGTCAGTTGCCTACTATTATCAAAGTCGATAATGGTGACAAAGAAGCTGGAGTTCTTTGAAGTTAGTCAGCTTCATCATGACATATACAGCCTCCTGTAGCCTGGCTAAATAAAGGCTCCTAACTGTAGGCTTGAATTTAGGTCTTTAATTTTTGAAAACTAGCATTAAGATTGAGTTAACATTTGGAAACTTCTAGCAGAAAATACATGTACAATATTTTTTTCCATAAAATGATTTAGTGCAGGCAGTAGGTTGACAGAAATGAGTTCTTATTGAACTCAATTTAACATGTGGCTTGAGAACATGCCAGAAAGATAATTTATTTCTAATTCTGTAGTTCCATAAATGTCTGAGAAATTTGTTTTATATTTTAAGTTATTGTTTTACTGTTTTATTTCCATTTGTGGAGGTGCTTATTTCTAGAATAATGTGATTGTTTATATGGTTTTGTTTTTGCTTGTTGTTTTATCATATAAAGTATGTGTCATATTACAACTGTAAAACAGAAATATCTTGACAGTCACAGTATAATTTCCTGTAACTTGATATTGTGGTCGTAAACAAAGTTATCTACTGAAGTTTATTGCTTTTACACTGACACTGAAAAGTACATAAAAATTCTTCATTTCATTAGTAATTTTATATTTATATCAGGCAAAAATGATAGATATATTTTAAACCAAAATTGGAGTATCATGGAACTCTATTTGAATTGCAATAGAATATACAGTAAAGGCTGGATTAAAGGTCTGTTGTACATCTTCAAATATATTAAAAGTTTTTATAAGGATATGGCATGTGGCTGGGTTTTACAACTTAAATTCTGCCCTAAAATTCTTCTGCTGAGAATTAATTTATAAAAGGTTATTCTAATAAGAGTTCTTTGAACTTCCTTTCTATTAAAATTAATTTTGGTAATAGCTTCTTTAAATCCCTTATATTGTAGAAACAGTTTTGTACTAATCTTATCTGAGGTAATGGTATGTGAAGCTAGATAAACCAGCCCTGGAGTGAGAGAGAACACTGAAAATGAATTCCTTAGTTTTGCTTTATTCAGTATGCAAGACATAAAAAGTTTGTGAATGACTACATTTTATACTATGGTGGCAAAAAGGAGGACTTCCGACGTTCAGGGTAAGTACCGTTAGAGAACATACTACCTGTTTTATAAAACTACTAAATATATGCTGGGAAACTCCTCTTTGGTTTATTAATATTGTAATTAATTCTGTGGCCAGAGATTTATTTGTGTATCAAATCATTAACCTTTTTGCTAAAATGTACCAACAATGGTAGTTGTAAATATCTGAATTAGATGAGGAGAATTGTTAGTTGTCTTGATTTAACTTTGTACAATTTGTATCTATACATGAAAAGCTAGATGAAATTCAGTTAGGAGTTTTTATTTTTGTGTTATGTAGATTAAAAGACAACAGATGGAGGGTGTATCTAAAATAATCTAGTATTTGCTGAGTGTTCAACTCTCATTCCTAGAATGTCTAATGCTGCTCCGTTGAGGGTAGAAAATGACAATCTTGTACTCAGGCTTCTGTGGTGCAGTACATAGTGCTGGAATAACTGCTTGCAGGTAGTACAGTTGTTTGCCATTTGGAGTACCAGGCAATCTTTAAAGGATAATTACCCTCTGTACTGTTTTGGCAATCTGAACCCAGGAGACTTGTGAAGTCTGGAATATCACTAAACATTTTCCGGGTGAAGCTAAGCCCTTGTTCTGAGCTGCAGATGATCCTCTTTTAATGTTTCAAATATAACTTTTCATATAGAATTAAATCTTACACATTTTTAATAGTTATGAGTGACTCTAATGTTGGAAGCAAGCTCTTTTATTCTTTTAGGGAAAAAGTTAGTGTATAATACTTGTTCTCATGAACAATCGTTGCTTCTTAAAAGTATCTCCCAGTATGTCCAACTTAATAAATAAGACAAGGAATTCTAAAATACCAGCATTTGCCAAATGATGATCTGATTATTTTGTTTCTGGTGCTGTAAAATTTCATTTTAATACTAGATCTGCTTTTTAAGAAAAATGTACCCTTTTACAGAGCAAGTGACAAGACAGACCTTGATGTTGTAAGAGAAAACTATAGATTCCTGTGGAAAGAGGAAGATGCAGTGGACATGAATTGGTAACTTGGGCTATAATAAGACATTATTTTTAGATCACTTTGTATATATCTTTTTCCTCATTCATTAAAAATTGCCATGCATATTTGCTCTTATTGCTTTGAACTCTTAATAAATTTAAAACATGAAAAAAGTGCAGGAGATAAAGTAATACAGCTCTGTGGCAAAATGAACTGATGACACAGGAAATTAACAAACTATTGTTCATTCCCTAAGAGAACTAAACTACCATTCAGAAACCCCTACAAAGAGTACAACTTCAAAATTATGCTTTGTGCTTTAAATATATTTTTAAAATATATAATTATTTTCAAGAGAAACTAAAACTGTTTCATGGCAATTACTCTCATCAAGCTGTATATTTTCTTATTTTGTTTTATTTTTACCACTACAACTTGTATTCATTAGAGAAAACAAAACTGCAATGCCCCTGTCCTGTTAATGCCATAACTATATAATAGGATTTATGTTATTTGACCTCACTCTGTATTTTCCATATGCTTAATCAATAATATTATCTTTCCGGTTACAGGGAAAAGAAACTGGCAAAGAAATACTATGATAAATTATTCAAAGAGTATTGTATAGCAGATCTGAGTAGATACAAAGAGAACAAGGTACATTTTTAAATATCATAAATTTCTGTGGTTGCAAAATAGATTCTTTATTCTATATGTTGATTGAGGGCACTGCATTAAGATCCAGTCCTGCAAGCACTGCCTACGCTGAGTTCTGTGGGACTATTCATGATAAATGTCTGTAAGTTTGGGCCCTAAATCTGTCTGTTGCTGAGTGCAGAATGAATTTTCTTAAAAAAACTTAAGCAACAGAAAAATGCTTGAGATGCCTTCCCTGATTTTTTTGGTTGATCTTTATTTCATCTTCCTCTATTTATGCCATATCCCTCAAGCCCTTCCACTGTTAGAAAATAATCTCAATCTCCTTTTATAGTTATAGTTTTCTTTTATTTTCTTTAATTATCATGCCCAGTATCTTATTCCATGTGTTTATTATTCTTTGTGGGAAAAGTCTTTTTCCCAGTTTGCTAATTTTCTTCACCTTTTTGAACCTTTGTCTGGTGTGAACAATATTTTTTTTCCCGCTTCACATATGACTTTCCTAAGTTCTGTTCAGTCACCTTGAATTCCCCTCTATTCTAAATGAACATAAGTCCTGTTTCTTTAACTTTTCCTCATGATTATAAGAATTGGAAAATGTTTATCTTTTAGCACAACTTTGACATATTGTGTAATTTGTTTCCCCTTAAGTTGTCTTATGTGTTCTTTCTTCAAACATGCTATTCACATGCTAAATCCTTCCTCCAAATCTTTATCAACTGTTGGCTTATCCATATCCACTTCTGGTACAGAAGGAGTCCTATACAGATTTTTGCTTTCAACTTTGTTCTGTCCTATTTTTTACCTCTGAACGTCCAGATGTTGAGAAGTTTATTGCCTTCTCTTTTCTGCTCTACTCTACAGCCCTCATCTCCAGCTTATCCATGTCCACTTCTGGTACGGAAGGAGTCCTATACAGATTTTTGCTTTCAACTTTGTTCTGTCCTATTTTTTTCCTCTGCACGTCCAGATGTTGAGAAGTTTATTGCCTTCTCTTTTCTGCTTTACTCTGCAGTCCTCATCTCCTGCAGACATGCTCAGTGGAGCACTGGTTTCTTCATCTGATAGCCACCAGTTCTTCGTGTGACTTTCCCCATAGAACTTTAGATATCCTGCTAAACTTCTGCAGAAGGACGCTCTAGAGATGCATAGCTTGCATTAGGTATCCCTGCCTACAACATTCTGCCTGCCTTTAGAAGTTTAGACTATAGAATTTCCTCCCCAATTCCCAAATCATATTCAGTGCCATTTTGCTCCTCATTCCAACAAAAGACGGGCTCTTTCATATGTTACATAATCTGCTTATCACAAGAACTGGTCCATCAACAAAGATGTTGGGTGGGATAGGGTTTACTCCTAGTATTTTATGATGATCAAGAAGACTGAGTGTTTCATCCCATTTTGGCTCTATCCTTCAGAATTCCTCCATGTAGTATGTCAGATTCAAGGTGGAGGTGACTTTCTGAGCTGCATGGATGAAGAGGGGGTGTAACTCCATGTGCCTATTCATTTGTTGCGTCACAAGAAAAGTCCCTCAACTAACTGATTCTTCTACAGAACTATGTGTGGAAATTCCTCAAGCAGTGTCATGTCAAGAAGAACCTCTCATCTTGGAAACCTCACTCAGTCCTTTTAGCCATTGGAATCATAAGTGGTAGTCTCACGCCCCTACATCATGTCAAAGCATTTGGTTGAAGATGGAAGCACAAAACAATAACTTTTTGAAGTTTCAGGATGTGGGACCAGGCTTTCTATTGTTTCTTCCTGATATCATACTTGCAGTCCTGTTAGAAATCAACAATCAAGCTCCAAGAGCCTATAGATTAACAAGGCAGGACCAGAAGCCTTTCTCTTTGTCATTAGATTGTAAAGATTCTGTCCAAAGTGGAAAGAGCTCATTTATTGATATCAGATAGGTATATCCAGAACAGTCTTAATGTCCACATAGACTGACTGAGGCAGGAGACAGTTGTGGGCAAGAGGCAACTGAACAAGGTGGTGGTCCAGCAAGACTTTGTCAGATGTTGTCATGGCTGGGTCATGGGCAGCCATGCCTAGTGGTCAGAGCAAGGGTCCATGGTCATGGGATGGGAGTCAAGAATCATTTGGATCAGGATACCAGGAGATCAGAGGCATCAGACAAACTTGAGGGCAGAACCGTGAATCTGTAACCAGAGTTAGCCCAGGTCAGGATACTGGGGGTCAGAGGCAGGAGACAAACTGGAGATCAGAACCACAGATTGGGAGTCAGAATCAGGCTGGGTCAGGATACGAAGAGATCAGAGGTAGGAGACAAACCAGATATTGGGACCACAAATTGGATGCAAGAAGTCAAGCTGGGTTGGGATGCCAGGAAGTCAAATCAGGGGAGCAGGAGCAGGAAGCACACAGTCCAGAGCAGGGTGCATCCCAGTTTTGGACAACAGGGATCCACTGCTGGGTTTAGATAAAAGTTGTGGACCAATCAGGACCCCCAGCAATCTGCCATTTAGGTTCCAGGACTGGAGTCCTCTGTCGGGATTCAGCCCTTGGAACTCTTAGCAGTCACTGGGTGGGAGGTTGCAGCTTTCTAGCTCCTAAGAATCCGGTGGATCAGGGTTCAAGTCCTGCAGTCCCTGAGAGATGTAACTTCTTGCTTTCCACCTCAACCAACCAGACACGGGCCCCTCAGCGCCCCCCAGACAAACTCACAGTTTGCTCCAGACACTAGGATTCCTACAACTGGAGGGGTGGGTGCTTTCTTTTTTTTATGATCAGGACCTTGCGTGTATGTCTTTCTTCCTCTATTCCTCTTGGGCATTGCCAGGAAGATCCAGAGGGACCAGACTAAAGTTGTTTTCATAGCTGCTGCTAAGCCCTGAAGACCTTGGTTCCCCAGCCTCTTTCACATATCTATCTGTGATTTCTGGCTCTTTCCCCAGGCCAAAATTCTTTTCATCAGGGCAGGGTCCTATACCTGAACCTCACCAATCTCTGCTTAGAAGCCTGGAGGCTTACAAGTGACTCTACAATCATTTGATTAGTGCTCTCATATAGTCAATTTCCTAATGCTGTCAGGAGAGCACTCTGCATTTAAGTGTTACTTTCTTTGGTGTTTGGCTAGGAATGTAACTCTTACTCAGACATTCTGTTCTGCCATCCTAGTGTTTTTTCACAGACGGGAAAGCATGGTGGGAGGGTCTTTGAGGCCAGGCTCCAGCCTGAGCCCAAATGTCTGCAATTTTTAGCCTCGCAGCTCAAGCTCCACTAGCTGAGTCAGTTGACCTTGGCTCTGAGATTCATCACTGTGGGTTTTCTATTGTAGTGTAGATGGAGTTTCAGCTTCATTCTTAAGGTTCTTTCAAGGCCATGTTTCAAGCCTCTGGGCCAGTTCTTGTACTTCCTGGCTGTCAAGGTGCTTGCTCTTGTCACCATTACTTCAGCCTGGAGCGCTACTACACTGTAAAGAATCTTACCTCTAGTTTTTCCATGAAAAGATTGTCCTGAGACTCACCACATAATTTCTCTGTTTATTCTTTCTTTGTTAATCAAAATATTTCCCTTTCTTGTCTGAAAGAGATCATCATCATCCTTTAGATGGTGCCAGAGCCATTAATGATTAGATAGGACATCCATTTTTTGGACTGACTCCTTTTTATTTTATATTGCTTGTGGCTATAACAAAACAAGGTATTAAGGTTTCCAGGATTATCATTTCCCTTTGTTTTCAGACTGCAAAAAAAGATTAATATACTGCATGCCACTTAGTGCTTTTCTTGGGGCTAAGGGTCCATTGTACTTCGTCCCTATCTGTGGTCAGAGAAATAGCACTTCTGATTAGGATATCTGCATAGCTGCTATTAGTGCCTCATTGAACTCCTTTACCAAATGTTATAAGGTCTTCTGTTGATGCTGCCTTTGGTTTCTTGATTCTGTGAACCATCCTTCCTATCTAGCAGACTAGCTTCATTTCATATTTTTCTATTGAGTTCATCTCTATTGTTGCTATTTCAGCTTATTCAGTATTACTTTTTAAAAATCACTCTTTACACACATTTGACTTGTTTTATTTACTTTCCACCCTTATCCACTGCTTGTCATTTCCCAGTGTTTGGTGGAAGCATTATTAGCAAAGTGACTCTCCTAGGAGGACAAACAGTTCTCTGACTTATAAATTAGTCTTGTAGAGAATTCCTTTGCCAGTCCTGGCTCCCCTGTTTTCTTCTATCTTTGCTCTTGCTTTCTAGACCAGTCTGTTTAGGAAATACTCTCTAGGGAAGATCACATGTAGCTGTTCCTTATTGGGCCAGATTTGGACCCAAAAGGAAAAATTACATAAGAATACCTCAGTAATATAAGTGAGCATGGATAATGCAGTGGTTGGTGGACTGGCTGAGGTACTGCGAGATAACAAATAAACAGGTAAGGCAAAATGATCCATTATTCTGACTGTATAGCCAGTAGATATGCACAGATGCATGACAAACACCTTTCAAGATCCATGGGTCCCACACACGTTTATCACAACGTGTAGTGTATCTCATCTAGTGCACTAAATGCCCCAAAAAACAGCTATGTGGGTGAAACAAGACAATCACTGTGCTCTTGAGTGAACTCACCCAGAAAAATGATAAAAGACAAAAGCACCATATCATCTATGGGTGAACACTTTTTCCACAAGCAATCACTCCCTGTCTGACCTTTCAGTTCTCATCCCCAAGGAAACCTGGATAACACCTTCAAAAGGTGAGCCTATGAGCTTAAATTCATAACTTTTGCTAGTCACTCAAAAGCATGGACTTAATAAAGACACTGGATTTATGGCTTATTACAACAATCTGTAAACCACTAACTCCCCTTTTTGTCCTATGACTACAAAGGTGTTTCACCTTAAATGATCTCTTGAAATATGTGTTGCCTTCTTAAACTAAATAATCTGTTCCATCTTGTATTTAGCTGTGACATGCTGAGTACCTTTTCCAGACCTGAAGAAGAGCTCTGTGTAAGCTCAGAAGTTTGTCTACTTCACCAACAGAATTTTGTCCAATAGAAGATATTCCTCATCCACCTTGTCTCTCTAATATCCTGGGACCACCACAACTATAACAACATTGTAAACATTTTACTACTGCAGTATTTATCTGGAGACAATGTTCTGCAGTTTTATTAAATGGGCAAAAGTACATTAGGTTGTACAAGTTATTTAAAAACAAATTAAAAACCATGGATGTAGGATTCTTCAGTGATCCTCAATTTAAAAACATTTTTTCTATTCTAGTTTAGTGAACAGTTGTTTAATGCAATTCCCATGTTATGCAGTTGATTTATTTGTGCTAGACTAAAGCATGAGTGGCTCAAATGAAACTTATTTTAGACCACACTGCAGATTTCTGAGTTAGCCAAGCACAAGATGTTCCTTCCTTAGCAAATTGTCAGCATAAGTAGAATAATATGGAACCTACTTTTTCTATTTCTATTGAATGATTTTCCAGTTAATATTTGTCCAAAAATATTTTTGTTCAAATTATATTAAGTCCTGAATGCAATACGTCTGAAAATTTACATTTATGGAAAAACATTGACCTTCAGAAAAAAACTGGCACTGTTAAGAATCTTATTTATAATACGTTTAACTAGGGCAAATTCAGTACAGATGGAACACCTGATTATTGGTGATGTGATTCTGACCAGTTTTCCAGCTGGGGTGCAAAGAGCTTAAATGACTTGTCCACAATCACGCTGTGAAAAAGTGGCTCATCCTGACTTAAGATCCAGCAACTTTTTGGCTCCCAGTTCTTTTCTATGTAGTTTGGTCCATGTGGCATTTTTTTTACATAAGTGTTCTGCGCTATTGCCTTTATGGTAATGATAATTGATCATAAAAATAGTAGTTCTGTACAATATATTTCTGTACTGAAACTAGGAACATTTAAAAAATGAAGGCAATGCATAATGGAGATTTGCACCATTATATATGAAATACAAATACAGTGAGTGGGTTTAATACTCAGATGTACCAAATTAATTGAAGACACAGCTTGGGACAGAGGAGACAAAGGTGGTTTTGAGCCACTTCTATGTCTTGGGCAGTTGAACCTGGCACAAGTTAGAACAGCCACAAGACTGCTGTTAAGTTATTCTGCCTAGAAAAGTCTTTAGGGGGATCATTCCACTGATTGAATATTGATTGCATTGTGCTTTGGCCCTCACATCAAGTGGCCCCAATATGCTGTGGAGATACAAAGTGGCTGAATGTTCTGGAGTAGTCAAATAGTTCTGGTAATTGTATTTCACAGTGTTCCATGCAGTCTTTTTGTTCTTTGACTAGAAGGTTGCTTGGGAAAGTTTCACTTCATGTAAAGATTTTGAATGAATGAAGGCGTACACAGTACATATAATAATTAAGCGGTGCTTGAGCACCTTCATTGGCTTCCCTGTCTCTTGCCACATGAAATTTGGGATCCTGGTGCTCCCTGTCAAGACCCTATATAGTCTTGCTCCCTCTCTCCCTCTATACTATTTCTTTCCAGTATTCTCTCTTCAGGTCTCCCTTATCACAACCTTCCACTCTCAGCTTTGCAACTTTTTTCATGTAGCCCTCTATGTTTGAAACAGGCTCCCAATACCTGTCTGCGTGGCATTCTCTTTCATCCATCAAATCCCTCTTTGTAAGCAACTTACTTCAAAAATGTTTCTGACCTTGATTTCCTCACCAGTATTTGTTCCTTCTCGTAAACTATTGTGTGTCCTGTGTCTTGTAAGTTCTTTAGCACATCAAACTTGTCTTGTTCTGTATTGTAAAGTTTACAAATTCTTAAACTGCACAAGTTTATAGCTTTGTATAAATGAATAATAATAGTCATAATAAATCTGAGTTAGGCAGATCCCAGACCATTAAGAGCTTTAAAGAATGTAAACCAATTCCTTAAATTTCGCTTGAAAGTACACACATAAAGGAATGGAGCAGTGATATAATTTGTTCATAATGATCAACCTCACTTGAGGTGCTCTGCTTCCTTCTGGTCAACCATAGGTGATAAATAAGCATTATGGGTCACTTGCATTTGGAGTATCCAGGGAATAGCTATGGGTTTAATAAGACCTCAAGTCTTAAAAGTCTTAAAACTACATTAATGAAGGGCAAATATGTACCTTGAATAAGAGGGTCAATACATTCCCACTTATTCCTAGAGATGGTTCTTCTGTTGCCAGCTAGCACCGCTTATCTCTTGTCTGCATAACCATAAATCACCTCTAGCACTGATAGCAACCATGGAATCTCTTTACAGGCAGGGCTCAGGTGTTTTTACTACAGAGTAGAGTAAGATGACACCGTACAGTAGAACCTCAGAGTTACAAACACCTCGAGAATGAAGGTTGTTCATAACTCTGAAATGTTTGTAACTGAACAAAACCTTGTAGTTGTTCTTTCAAAAGTATACAACTGAACAGTGACTTAATACAGCTTCGAAACGTTATTATGCAGAAGAAAAAAGCTTCTTTCCCTTTATGTTTTTAGTAGTTAAAGTTTAACGAGTACAGTACTGTACTGTATTTTTTGTTTGTTTGTTTGACTCTACTGCTGCTTGTTTGTGTACTTCCGGTTCCAAATGTCAGGTGTGGTTGACTGGTCAGTTAGTAACTCTGGTGTTTGTAACTCTGAGGTTCGACGGTAGAAAAAATGCCTGAGTCCTAGCTAGCCCTAGCAAAATTATAGCTACAATGTTTGCCATTATAAACAAGGCCAGAGAAGCAGACAGATTGTAGAATCTGCGGTTCATACAATGTGAATTATGGAACTGAGAATGTAGATATTGGTGATACTGTAGCCTATTGCACCTTGCAGTTTTTTCTCAGTGGTCTGTAGATATTAATAGCATCATGTCCCTCTTACGTGTTTTTTTTGTGTGTGTGCACTACATGATGATGTTACTCCATTTCCATATGACACTTTTGTATTTTTTCTGTCTGGTTTAACCTTTGATAAATGTTACAACATGCAGATAGCATCCTTTGAACTCAGTTGAGTTTTCCAATTCAGCCATCAACAGGAGCTCTATAATCTTTTGCTGTCAGCAGCTGTACTCTCAGTTGATAAATTGAAATTCTCCCAGATGCATTCCTAGGCTGCTTTCTGGGTTTTCCATTTAGCAGATTGTATTATGGGTACACCATGTGAGCAGTTCTGTAATTAAGCAGTAAGTCAGGAGGTGTGCATCATTAAGCTATTGGAGTTGCCTTGTGTTCATCGTGTATCAATGAGCTAAAAATGCACAGTCTGGTCACTATTAGATTATGTTTAAAAAATACTAGAGACAGTTTGGGCGTTGAAGGGACACTCAAGTGTTTTGTTTTTCTCAGAAAATGATTTGTAGCAAAACAGAAAATATCTTTTAAATGAATTATTGCAATTAACAAAAAAGTAAAATTCATTCCCTGACAAACCTGCTATTTTCTTCCTAAAAGCTAGGAAATAAGAGAAATGAATATAAGTAAAAAACACATTCTCCACTGAAATAATTGAGAAAAGCACTAAATTTATATGGCAATTTTAGGTGAGTTTAAGTACGTATTAACTTGTTTTCAAACAAAATTATATTTACTTAACTCTCCAATCAGGCGCATGGCCCTATAGTGTAAATTGCTCTATAAACACACATAAATATGTGGTCCCTGGCTCAAAGAGTTTTAATTTTATATAGTTGACATATTTATTTGGTCCAGGAATTTCAGATGGAGACACACTATTGCCAAAATCATGAGTTGGTCCCCCTCAAGAGGTCAAAATCTTGAGGGTTTTTACAAAAACAATAGATGAAAAAACGTTATTTTATTTTTTAACTGCCCCAGCTCATCCTGTTTGAGAGTGAGAGAGACATTTAAGTGTTTCCCACTTTCCCAAAAGTATTGGTCCTTGCTGCAGGGGCGCTCACCCCCACATCTGCCCATCTCCTGCCCAGCAATTGATCCTCACTCCTGCCCTCTATTCAGTTTGGCGGCCTCAGCCTCACCTCCACTCTTTCAGCCCCCTATCTCATCAGCCTCCAACCCTCGCCATTAATTCAGTACCCCCCCCTCTCAGCACAGTTCCCTCAGCCTTCACCGTCCCCCCACTCTCTTCAGCCACCCAACCTCACATCTGCTCCTCCTGCTCCTAGGGTTCTTCATCCCCCCTCTCCTATGCTTCTGTGGGGGCTCCAGCAGGCTTCTTTCTCCCCTATCCCAGTCTTGGGGAGTGGTGGCTACATGGGCTATTCACCCCCATTCTGCCCCTTTCCAGGCTAGAGGCTGTAGGAGTGAGGAGTAGAGGCATTGTCCTGCCCATATTTCTCACAGGAGAGGAGGGAGAAGGGAGTGGAACTGTGCTAGGCTGCTGGACTCTGCTTCCTCCTCCCCTCCTGTGAGAACAGTGAGTGGCGGGGAGAGATTCTGCCGGCTTCCAGTAGGGCTGAATTTCTCAAGGGTGCTGGAGCTTGTTGCATCATCGCCAGCCCAGCACCCTCCAAAATTCCATCATTCTGAAGAAATCACAAGAGGTGGAAACACTGATTAGATAAAAAGCACCCTCCTTCCAGGGAAATGATGTGCTGCTGATCCCTGTCTCCCCTCTCTGCTATTTAATTAGCAGTGATCTTAGACCAAACTATTTCCTTCAGACTGTCCTCCCTCCGTCTGTGTATCCTGACATCAGCTTTCTTTCTTACAGTCTGGCCTTCTCACTAGACTCCCCCTAATATGTCAGGGAATGGTTTGATTTAAGGGCGGTGGGCAGAAAAAGCAGGGAATGGTACGGAGATCGATTTCTCAGGAAAGGGGGCCTGGTTTATCTTCATATGAAATTCCTGCACAAAGTCTAGAAACAAAAAGAAATACAAGTTAGGGCAAGTCTACACTACAAAATTAAGTTGACCTAAGTTGTGTTGACGCACAGCCACTGCGGTAATTGAATCGGTTTTACATAGCCACACTACGCTCCCTGTGTTGGCAGTGTGCATTCTCACCAAGGAGCACTTGAACTGATTTAACTGCCAGTGAGGGGCATTGTGTGACGGTTTTTGAAAGGGAGCAATGCTGACGCTGCATCGGTCTAAGTGCATCGACTTACACTTTATGCCTCTTGCAGAGGTGGAGTTATTAGGTTGGTGTAGTGAGTGAGTTACATCAGTGGAAGCTACATTTTAGTGTAGACAAGGCCTTAGATAAATGTAGTTTTGTTTTAATTCATGTAGGGATGAGGTGGAGAATGGGATATTGAAACTTAACTAAAATATCTATTTCACATTCCATTTCAACTTCCAGGGCTCTCCTGACTGTTTACAGTGAAGAAAGACTTGTATTTCATTCTGCATTGCAATTCTTTCTCTCCTGATTTCTCTTACTTTCTGTCTGCTAGCAGGACATTTTAGGCTTGTAGATCTGTATTCACTGAATCAGATTCCATTTGATTCACATGATTCAATCCAACAATAAAAAATCAGTGAGTTTCTTTTTATTGAGTGAGGGATTAATATTTTATTTAACAGCTAAACAAGGGGACAGTGCTAAAGGGCAGCAAGCAGTTGAAATTAATTTTTTAAATTTTGTTTGTCTTCTGAATTTATTTGCCTGTTTAGAACCTAATTTCAGTTTTTATCTTTATCACAGTTTGGATTTAGATGGAGACATGAGAAAGAAGTAGTTTCAGGAAAAGGTAATATTGTCTTTCTTCTTGTATTACAGTTCTTACTTGGTTAGTTATTTTTGTTGGTTTTTTTGCTATCTCGTTCGTGACATTGGAGGTATAGATGAATGTTTTCCAAAATGTTGACAATAATGTGTAATAATTCTCAGCACTTCTTGCATTATATCATTTTACATCTTCAGAGTGCTCACTCTTCTACATCAGTAATGACTTAGGGAAATCTGTGCTTTGTTTTTACCTTTTAGAATATTTGCAGCAAAAAAACTTTATACTGGTTTTGCCAACGTAAAATTTCACGCTCGTTGATCTTAAATGGCACTGGCCAATAGTTGGTGGTTCTGCACTGCTTAATTATTCAGTGATACGTATAGTTAAGGCTGCCCAGCACTTCCAAGTATAAGACCCTGTTTTTAGGTGCTTATTATTTTGCCAGACTTCAACCAGTTAGGATAAAATATCTTATGCGAGGTGTCTGCCTCAGGCTGAATTGTTTTGGTAAATTTCAGTAAAAATGGTTTTATTTTCCAAGAATGAGATTAGGAAAATTAAGGGCTTTTTGTCCATATGTTTAAACAAAACAAAACAAAAATTCTGACAACCATTTCATTGAGACAGTCTAGCTCTCCATGGTTTGGAGTAAGGATTTGAAATTTGACCAATGGGTGGCCTTTTGTCTGGGAGCCCTTTGCTGCTCTTGTGGAAAAATTGACAAAATTTGGCTTTTGAAAAAGCTCAGTTTGCATATGCTCACTAGAGTTTTGCTTGAGTTTGAAAGCCAGATTCTCTAAAGATCCTGTCAGCACATAGCATGCTTTAGGCCAGGGCTACAGGGGCTCAGAAGAACTAGGCCTGCAATTGCTCCTGGCTGCTGTGGGACATTGTGGTGCCAGGCACAAGAAATGAGACCAGTGAGACTTTCTGTCCTGTGTGCTCAGTGCTCCCTCTGCTGGCACTTAGACAGCATGGAGGAAGAATTAACCTGGCGTGAATGCAAAGGACCAAGAACTGGGACCTCTGTGTGTGTATGTGTGTTTGAGGCGGTATGAAGGGAGTAAATTGTGACAAGGAGACTGGGATTGAGGGCTAGGAGATGGTGAGGGCAGGAGATTGGGACTGGGAGGGAAATCTGAGTTTGGATAAGGAATTTAGATGAGGAGACTGGGACTAGCAGAGCAACAAGACTATGAGAGAGACTGGAACGAGGAGGCTAGGGTGAGAGAAAATGGGAAGCTGGATGGGAAACTGTGAGGGGAAGACTAGGACTAGACAGGACTGGGACAGAAGTGATTGGGTTTGGGAGGAACCAGGGCAGAGAGGTCTATGACCACTAGAGAACACTGCTTTTCAGAGCCTGGAATAAAACCTGAGGTTTCTATGTTGGAGTATTTCTCTTCTGTCAGCAAAAATATGTAAAACCCACATGCAGAGATACTCCCCCCTATCACTTGGCCAGATAGAGAATGATAGCATGCTACTGCTGTCAGTTACTCTCTTAGTTCAAAAGGCAGAGAGGACTGTGCTGTGGATCTAACAGATCCAGTGTTGGTAATGACCGATACAGATGTCAATATGATCCCACAAGATGGAATTTCTGTTTTTTCTTTTAAAAACAAACAAACTAGGAAATTACATTCCACCCCCCCCCCCCAAATAAAAATTAGCAGACTGTTGTGGTTGCAAAGTCAAACACTCAAAAGCTAAAAAATGCCAGAATTAAAGATCCCTGTGCAACCTTAATTCAACACCCTTGTGTGTATATATTGATGTCATGTGGAAAAAATAGTATGTGATCATGTAATTATTATAATGCAGCTATATGCACACAAGGGGGCCAAATTCAGATTGCATGCGTAACCATAATTTTGACATAGCCTAACATTTGGCTGCTTGACCTCATTCTTTTAACTTTTTATGTTACAGTAGTATGTAGAGGCCGTAGTCAAGGATCCCCTTGTGCCTGGTGCTATATATAATAGACAGGTCAATCCTAAGGAGCTAATAATTTCAGGGCATGTGAATGTTTCGCATATCTGGCACGTAAATACCATGCAACGCCAGCTACAAAAGTGCCAGGAGAATGCCATTTCTCACTTTCAGATGACGTAAATAAGAAGTGGGCAGCATTATCTCCTGCAAATGTTTGTCTTAGCAATTGGCTGAACAAGAAGTAGGACTGAGTGGACTTGTAAGGCTCTAAAGTTTTACAGTGTTTTGTTTTTTAATGCAATTATGTAACAAAAAAATCTACATTTGCAAGTTGCATTTTCCCGATAAAGAGATTGCACTATAGTGCTTGAATGAGGTAAATTAAAAAATACTGTTTCTTTTGTTTATCATTTTTACTGAGCAAATATTTTTAATAAAAAATCCTTATGATAAGAGGCCTTTAAAGAAGGTTTAGATTCTTTGTGTGTTGACTAAATGATACTAAAGCATATGAAGAGATTTATTTCCTAAATACCAAAACTACTGAGTATCTTTGAGTAGTTGTGCAAACCTACTTCTACTCTACATTATGACCTAGTATGATAAATATAAAGATAAAACAGTAAAATCAGTTTTCAATAAGCAAGAGTTGGCTTTTACTTTTGTTCTGGGGTATATATGGATGCTTTAAAATCTCTGTAATCTCTTTTTTTTTACCTGACTCTACCTGATACTCAGAAGCTAATCTGTCAAAATATCTTCAAAAACAAATTATTTCAAAATGCATCAATTATATCAAAATAAATTTCAGTAGACTAAGTTAGTTATGGTACATGAATAAGGGGATGAACATAGTCATTCAGGTTATTGGTAATATTTGTGTAGCATCTATAACAAAATGACTGAGACTTGAACAATAGGAAATGGATGGGCTGGATGTAGGCTGTTTGGAATATACTAGTGAAGAGTGTTGCAGAGACAGGCTTATAAGGGAGACACTATCATGTCAAAGGGACTATAACGTATTTACCAAACAGAGTTTCTTCTTTGAGTACTGGTCCCTATGTGTATTCCACATAGGTGTACACATGTGCTCCATGTACCTGGGGATGGAGGATTCTTGAAAGTGGTATCTGTTGGTCTGCTCATGTACCCTTGGTCTCCTTGTGCCTCCAACTGAGGAGATAAAGGGCAGAGCAGACTGACTGCCTCTCCAGTTCCTTCTTACTGCCACATGGCCTGTGTCAGAACTTTCAGTATCTGGAGATTCATCTTCCTCACTTTATTCTTTGGTCATACATATATGTTAGGTAAGAGGATCAGCAGAGGAAGATGTGAAGGTCCATCAGCCTTCTTCCACCACAATAAGAGCAATGTTATAACACTCAGATTTGCTTCTTGATAAAATTAAACAGAGAGTGAGGAGACTATTTTATTTTCTGGAATGCAGTATACAAAATTGGTCATATCCATGTCTAAATCACAGTATTGTAATAATTTGTGGTGTTTTCTAATAGTCTAATATTTTATTAATTTTAATAGCTGTTTTATCACGAGCAGATGTTGAAAAGTTACAGCTATGGCTGTGCATATTCTAGAAGACTCAGTTTATACTGAAATTAATTAAATGGGCCCTGATACTTAGTTTACAGATTCACCTAACAAACTTATTCATGATTGGGAAATGTCAGGAGAGGCAGCATGATCCAGTGGACAGAGCACACTGGTTTAGAAGGCAGGAGATCAGGATTCTGTTCTTGGCTTTACTACTGACTTTCACTTCTCTGCACCTTTGTTTCCTCTCCCACCTACTGTCTGTCTTGTCAGTTTAGATTGTAAGCTCTTCAGAGCAGGGACTGCCTCCTACTGTGTGTTTGTACAGCACCTAGAACAATGGGGCTCAATCTGGGTTGGGTAGATGCTACTGTAATGCAAATAGTAACCGTTAGTAACATAAATCCTTTGTTGGAATTATACCACTTGGGGATTCCCCTATGCAAGGTGAATCTCCAACTGGCTATTTAAGTCTTGGCACAGTGCAAAGAGGATGGAACAGAGCACATTTGGCAGATTTGCTTTTTAATGGCAATTAGTGTACCTAGTGATGATATAGGCTTGCTGGAGTTCCTCATAGTCCTCTACATTTAACTAACCGGAACATTTTAGGTTATAAACAAGTTTTACTGTTTCACTATTCTATAAAAGGAAAACAAGGATTAGCAAACATTTTCTGGAGCTGAGAAACATGTCGTTGTACGGACTCTAAGTGGTCAGTATTTATTATTCATACCTGGCAAAATCACATCAGTATCTGCTTTTAAGTAATTAAACAAGCAAGAGAGTTCCATGTTCTATGTTACATCATGTGACCATGTTTGCAATTCTAGGGGGTATCCCAGTTAGGCTGTTGGTGTTCAGAGACCACTGCTTATTATGTTGAGCAGTATTGTCTTATTGCTTTCTTGCACTCCCCTGTCTGTGTCCCTCTGTTGTCTTGTCTTATACTTAGGGCTTGTCTACACTGTCACTGGCAGTTTACAGTGCTGCAACTTTTTTGTTCAGGGGTGTGAAAAAACATCCCCTTGAGCATAGCAAGTTTCAGCGCTGTAAAGCACCAGTGTAGACAGTGCATCAGTGCTGGGAGCTGTGCCCCTCGTGGAGCTCTCTCCCAGCGCTGTGCAGCAACCACACAAGCCATGTTAAAGCACTTCCGCGGCAGTGCTTTAGTGTTGCCAGTGTAGACTAGCCCTTAGACTGTAAACTCCTTGGGGCTGGGGATCATCCTTATATTCTGTTTGCATAGCATCTACCACAGTCCATGACTACAGCTACTAGGTGCTATAGTAATACAAATAAATACAGTATTAATACTAAAAAGAGATATGGTGGGTGAAATATCTATCACTTATTGGACTAATGTCTGTTGATGAAAAAGACAAGCTTTTGAGTTCCACAGAGCTCTTCTTCAGGTTGTCATTTTCTTCTGATGACCTGAAGAAGAGCTCTGTGGAGCTTGAAAACTTGTCTCTTTCACCAACAGACGTTAGTCCAATAAAAGATATTACCTCTTCCATCTTGTCTCTCTCATGTCCTGGGACCAGTACGACTACATAACACTGTAATCAATAATAAAAAAGTTACTTAAATGAATGGTCTTCAGAGGCCATGGATGTAAAAGGAAATCTTGGTATATTGGCAGGTTAGTTAAGCAGTATATCAGAGCAGCAAAAGATGTGCATAATAAACATGGGGGAAACAAGAGTTAAATCTTTTTGCATAAGGAGAAAATCCTTATGACTAGAGGCCTTCAAGGAATAGGAACCAAAGTTCATGGATAGTAGCTACACTGTCACATGCTTAGTAGAATGAGCACTTCCTTCCTTCCTTTGCTGACAAGAACGCTTCACAATATAAGGATTGGGAGAACATTAGTTCTCCTCAGTGATCCAAACTGAAATAATTCATTTTTGGAGGAAGTGGTCCTTTCAGTAACTAGGCTTGAGAATTACAGCATTTCAATGCCCCAGTCCTGCTCTAGGAAGAAGACAACACCCTGTAGCTAAAATTCATAGACATGCTTTCTCTGAAAAAAATGAATCCACAAATAGGAGTTTATATTTTAGGCATTTATAGGAATGCTTTTCTGCACTAGAATTTGTGCACTAAAGTGATTATTCTCAACTGCAAAGTTTAATTTCTCTATTCACTACATATAAGAAAAATCAGGAATCATATTATTTGCAAGTGACTTTGATTTCTGAGTATATGTAATGTGTTTTTTATAATGTTTGTGTGAATGATTTTATTTTCCATCTTTATAAGTCATGCAAGCGGAAGTGGACTAAGACAGGAATAGGAACGACGAGAAAGCATATATGCTGTTTGTATCACTTCAGAAATACCAGATGTATCAAATAGCCTATAATTGGAATTATAAATATACTTCTTAATATTTTAGAACTATATCTAACATTGTCTTACGCAGAAGTAAATAAATAAAGTAATCTTAATTGTAGATGAGGTTTAGCTGCCTTCATTTCTGAGTAATTGAACTGGCATTCTTGTTGATCATTATTATATTAGTAAATATTAAGTAATCTGTTTAATGAAGTAAAGAATAGGATAGATAAAGACCGTCGAGAAGCATTATTAGTGGACAGCTAAATCATAAGTGCCTAATTTTTTGAAAATTGTACGTGGTGCGTTTGATGGTCATGTATGCATTGTACTGTATCTTATAATTTGTAGTTTTAAATCTGCAAATGTAACCTTCAGACTTCTAATTTTCTGATATGTTTTCAAGTTTAAATATTAGTTTGTAACTCCCATGGTTATGTTACTGGTGGTGGAGTACAGGAAATCTTAATGCAGTAAATATGCCCTAAATAGTCAGTAAGATAACTGTACTTAAGAATTTTTTTTTAAAACCCTTTGTATAAGTGTCTGTAGATGGAGATTTTTTCAACTGTTTCATATTTTATATTTGGCCTTGCATATTCATTAACGTGGTAGAAAATTCAAAATGTATTTAAAACGATTCTTTCCTAAATGTTAATTAAAAGATTAATGCTTATTCTATAGAGACAACTATAACTTAAGCAGCATTGAGCAATAATGGACTTCACCACTAAGGGGCACAAGAATTCAGTATGATACAGTGTAGCAGGGACTGTTTTTTCAGATCTAGTTCTTTGATATATTCTTTTGAAACAAGTGATTATCCCTAACTTTTTTTTCCCTTCATGCGAGATGTTTGTTCTGGCTAGGATTCTCAAATTTCATTCAGTAATGTAACAAAGTATATTAGTAAATGGGAGTACAACTTTATTTTGCATCTATCTGCTTAGCTATGAATATTTGCTAAGTAGCCTGAAAAGGGGTGACTTTTGCAGCACTGTTAACTGTGAGCTTGGACAAGGCAGCTGGGCCCAGTTCTTAGGACTGCAGGTGCAGCCCCTGCACAGATGCATGCCCACACAGCTGCATGAGGTTAAATGCAAGGCCTCCCCCTCTGTATAATGGGGGAGACCTGCCTTGCTCCCAGCGGTGCACTGTGGTTTGTAAAGTGCTTTGAGACTCTCAGAGAGACACTGCTGGAGCAGGGCAAGCTAATTGCTGTGCCCCGTGAGCCAGCCTCTGAGGCCATCCACGCTGCACTGAGACCTTCGAGATTTCTGCCAGCCTAGGGGTAGCTCTGAACGCCCTTCATTCCTGAGGCAGTGCCCCTCCATCCCTTCCCCACTTTTGCCAGGTAGCTCAGGCTATCCGGTGCAGGCTGAGCTCCTGTGCCCTGTCTGTACCCGTCAGCTCTGCATCCAGGGGCATGTGCAGGAGGCCGCCCTATCTGGCTGCTGTTGTCTGTGTGGAAGGGCAGGCGATGGCAGGAGGCACCTCAACCCTAGGATGGCATCGGTGCCACTGGCAGGGAAAGGAAGGAGGCAAGCTGCACTGGACCCTTCACTGTACTGTCCCTGGGCTGGGATTTGGTGTCATCTCCTCCTCTTCCTTCTCTCTCCCAGATCCTTTCTGAAGCTCCTGAGGGTCCTGGTGCAGCCTCCTTAACCCCTTCCTGCATGCACTTCAGCTGGGGAACAGGAGGTGACTGGGCTATGTTGGGGGCCAGCAGCAGCCTGTGTCGGTGGCCACCAGTGCTGTCTGGGCAGGAAGGGATGGGACTGCTTCCAGCTGCAGGGGAGGAAGTGGGAAGAGGTAAGCTCTGCAAAGACACGAGCCAGGGGCAGCTCCTGGGCAAGGCAAAGAGAACGATGGCAGCTGCCCTCACTAGATGGTTCTGAGCAGAGGCGATGTGTGTTATAGTGGGGAAGGAAGGGAACAATTTAAAGATTCTGGTGTGAGCCTTGGCAGATATCAGAGGGGGGGAGGCAACACGTTACCCCGTGGGACCCCCCACGCATCGCCTCTGAAAGTGAATGTGGGGTTGCCTACAAAGTATTCTGTGAGAAAACAGACTGTGATATTCAAACTAGATCATATTGTAAATGGACATTATGTAATATAACTATTCTTAAAAGATCTTTTCCATGAAACCTAGGCTGAATGGTGCCATATTATTGAACCATTTGATATCTCATTCAGTTACATGCAATGAAACACTAAATCACTGGATTCAGAGTAGCAGCCGTGTTAGTCTGTATCCACAAAAAGAACAGGAGTACTTGTGGCATCTTAGAGACTAACAAATTTATTTCAGCATGAGCTTTCGTGAGCTACAGCTCACTTCTTCGGATGCATAGAATGGAACACACAGACAGGAGATATTTATACATACAGAGAACATGAAAAGGTGGAAGTATGCATACCAACAGGAAGAGTCTAATCAATTGAGATGAGCTATCATCAGCAGGAGAAAAAAGACTTTTGAAGTGATAATTAAGATGACCCATAGAAGGTGTGAGGAGAACTTAACATAGGGAAATAGATTCAATTAGTGTAATGACCCAAGCATTCCCAGTCTCTTTTTAGGCCAGAGTTAATTGTATCTAATTTGCATATTAATTCGAGTTCAGCAGTCTCTCTTCGGAGTCTGTTTTTGAAGTTTTTTTGTTGCAAAATTGCCACCTTCAAGTCTGTCACTGAGTGGTTAGAGAGGTTGAAGTGTTCTCCCACTGGTTTTTGAATGTTATGATCCCTGATGTCAGATTTGTGTCCATTTATTCTTTTGCGTAGAGACTGTCCGGTTTGGCCAATGTACATGGCAGAGGGGCATTGCTGGCACATGATGGCATGTATCACACTGGTAGATGTGCAGGTGAACGTGCCCCTGATGGCGTGGCTGATGTGATTAGGTCCTAGGATGGTGTCACTTGAATAGATATGTGGACAGAGCTGGCATCGGGCTTTGTTGCAAGGATAGGTTCCTGGATTAGTGTTTATGTTGTATGGTGTGCGATTGCTGGTGAGTATTTGCTTCCATGTCTATAAGCGAGGACTGGCCTGTCTCCCAAGATCTGTGAGAGTGAGGGATCATCTTTAAGGATAGGTTGTAGATCCTTGATGATGCGCTGGAGAGGTTTTAGTTGGGGGCTGTAGGTGATGGCTAGTGGTGGTCTGTTGTTTTCTTTTTTAGGCCTGTCCTGTAGTAGGTGGCTTCTGGGTACTCTTCTGGCTCTGTCAATCTGTTTTTTCACTTCAGCAGGTGGGTATTGTAGTTTTAAGAATAGATAGATAGAGATCTTGATAGAGATCTTGTAGGTGTTTATCTCTGTATGAGGGATTGGAGCAAATACGGTTGTATCTTAGAGCTTGGCTGTAGACAATGGATCGTGTGGTGTGTCCTGGATGGAAGCTGGAGGCATGTAGGTAAGTATAGCGGTCAGTGAGTTTCCGGTATAGGGTGGTGTTTCTGTGACCATTGCTTATTAGCACAGTAGTGTCTAGGAAATGGACCGCTTGTGTGGATTGGTCTAGGCTGAGGTTGATGGTGGGATGGAAATTGTTAAAATCACGGTGGAATTCCTCGAGGGCTTCTTTTCCATGAGTCCAGATGATGATGATGTCATCAATGTAGCGCAAGTAGAGTAGGGGCGTAAGGGAACGAGAGCTAAGGAAGCATTGTTCTAAGTCAGCCATAAAGATGTTGGCATACTGTGGGGCCATGCGGGTACCCATAGCAGTGCCACTGACTTGAAGGTATATATTGTCCCCAAATGTGAAATAGTTGTGGATGAGGACAAAGTCACAAAGTTCAGCCACCAGGTTAGCCGTGATATTATCGGGGATACTGTTCCTGATAGCTTGTAGTCCATCTTTGTGTGGAATGTTAGTGTAGAGGGCTTCCACATCCATAGTGGCCAGGATGGTGTTTTCTAGAAGATCACCGATGGATTGCAGTTTTCTCAGGAAGTCAGTGGTGTCTCGAAGATAGCTAGGAGTGCTGGTAGCATAGGGCCTGAGGAGAGAGTCCACATAGCCAGACAATCCTGCTGTTAAGGTGCCAATGCTTGAGATGATAGGGTGTCCAGGATTTCCAGGCTTATGGATCTTGGGTAGGAAATAGAATACACCTGGTCGGGGTTCTAGGCATGTGTCTGTACAGATCTGTTCCTGTGCTTTCTCAGGGAGTTTTTTGAGCAGATGGTGTAGTTTCTTTTGGTAATCATCAGTGGGATCAGATGATAATGGCCTGTAGAATGTGGACTTAGAGAGCTGCCTAGCAGCCTCTTGTTCATATTCCGACCTATTCATGATGACGACAGCACCTCCTTTGTCAGCCTTTTTGATTATGTCATCAGAGTTGTTCCTGAGGCTGTTGATGGCATTGTGTTCAGCACGGCTTAGGTTACGGGGCAAGTGATACGGCTTTTCCACAATTTCAGCCCGTGCACGTTGACGGAAGCAATCTATGTAGAAGTCCAGTCTGTTGTTTCGACCCTCTGCATGGACTCCTCCTGAGTATAAACATGAAATAGTATGATATGAAATGTTATTTTCGCTACTAAATACTAGAGCAGGGGTTCCCAACATGGTGTCCGCAGGTGCCATGACGCCCGCCAAGGCATCTAAGTGCGCCTGCGTACTGGCCGGTGGATGAGCATCCAAATTCGGCGGCATTTTGGCGATGCCGCCTCTGGATGACGCCACTTGTCTGCGACATTTCGGCGGATGCTTGTCCGCCGCCACGGTCCTCCGTGGCTCGTCGTCTGGCACCGCCAGACAAAAGAGGTTGGGGACCACTGTACTAGAGGTACTGAAATCTTAATTTTGATACAAAGCTGGGCAGAAAAATCAGAACTATTTAAAATCAGTTGCAGTGTTTTATATTTTGGGTAATAGCTCTTATACAACAGGATAATTAAATAAGAAAATTCCAAATATTTTAATTAATTTGAGCACAGCATGGTCTGATAATACACTCTGTATTTTGTTAGACTTCACTGATGATGCATAATAGGGAAGTTATTACAGTTGCATGTGATAGAACCTAAGCCCTGGTCTACACTATGAGTTTAGGTCGAATTTAGCATTAGATTGATTTAACCCTGCACCTATCCACACGATGAAGCCATTTTTGTCGACTTAAAGGGCTCTTAAAATCGATTTCTGTACTCCTCCCTGATAAGGGGATTAGCGCTGAAATCGACATCGCTGGGTCAAATTTGGGGTAGTGTGGACACAATTCGACAGTATTGGCCTCCAGGAGCTATCCCAGAGTTCTCCATTGTGACCTCTCTGGACAGCACTTTGAACTCAGATACACTAGCCAGGTACACAGGAAAAGCCCTGGGAACTTTTGAATTTAATTTCCTGTTTGGCCAGTGTGGTGAACTCAGCAGCACAGGTGACCATGCAATCCCCCCAGAATGTTTCGACGCTCCCCTTATCTTCATCCCTGAGGTTATCGCACATTAGAAGGTGAAAAAAACACACTCACGATGACATGTTTTCCGAGCTCATGCAGTCTTCCCGCACTGATAGGGCACAGCATAATGCATGGAGGCATTCAGTGGCAGAAGCCAGGAAAGAATTACTGTGTTTGCTTAACGGCAAAAGTATCATGACTTGCTAGTGATTCTGCCTGAGCCAGGTCGCTGTGTCACTTGCACTCCGCGCTGTGTCAGCCTTGGGCAGGGGCATGACCGCTTTGTGAGCAGGAAGGCCATAGATATAAACACTGCATTAGGTAGCTTCTGTAGCTAGAGAAAACATTCCTGTGCATTTGGCAAAGTCTGTGGCAAAAAAAGTGAAGCCTCATAGTCTAGTGGTTATCATGTTCACCTAACACGCGAAAGCCCCGTAGTGTAGTGGTTATCACATTTACCTAATATGTGAAATGTCCCCGGTTCAAAACCGGATGGAAACAGGTCACTGTTCCTTTTTCTGACTTCCCACCTGCATTTTTAGTCTTAGAACAGACTGCGCTGTGAAATTTTACTTTGAATTATATCAATTATGAGTTAAATAATATGGAAGCTCTCTCTAAGTTATAGTCCTGGGTTCTTTACCCTTTCACCTGCTCTGATAAATTAACATTTTTGTTAGGGGCGGGAGAAAATTTTCATGAAGCCTTTTATAGGGACTAAATGCTATCTAGGACTCTGAAATAATCTTAACATGGCCCATAGAGTGCAATCCTTCGTTCTGGATTTGTCATTCCACAAATTGAACTGCTCCTTACTACTATCCAAGCTTCACAAGCCATGGGAGCAAGGGGCAGGCTGGGGTAGGTGCGACCGCGCGGTGCTGCCGGCCGGGAGAGCAGCCTGAGGCAGAAGCCTCCAGCTCGCATGATATTCCAGGCAGGACTGAATCTCCATGAGACAAAACTTAAAGAAGAGAATGACCTGGAGTAACTCCCATTTGGTGCTCTAAGAGGAGGATAGCCATGTCTGACCAGGCACCCCTGATAGACCTCACCGAGGTCAGTCAGCTGACCGAGGCTGAGTGGAACCCAGGCAGGCAGCAGGATGAGCAGGTCCTGCAGATGAGACCCCGGAAAAAAGGCATGAAACGATTGTCTACGATTGCTTTCACAGAAGGAGGGAGGGAGGGAGGCCTGATGACATGTACTCAAAACCACCGGCGACAAAGCTTTTGTCCCATCAGGCATTGGGAGCTTAAGCCAGAATTCCAATGGGCACTGGAGACTGGGAACTGTGGGGTAGCTACCCACAGTGCACCTCTCTATAAGTTGATGCTAGCCGCGGTACTGAGGATGCACTACACCGACTTAATGCGCTTAGTGTGGACATACGCAATAGACTATAAAATCGAATTCTAAAAAATTGACTTCTATAAAATCGACTTAATTTCGTAGTGTAGACATACCCTAAGTTCCCTCTAAGCTGCACAGCCGAGCAGCAGGCTATCAAGGGCTGTACAGGTAGGGAGAGGTGCCTCTCCCTCAGCCCCAGAGCAGTCGCGGCCGGGGACAGGTGCCTATCCACCGGCCCCAGCCCTGGAGCTGCTGTGACCGGGGACAGCTCCTCTCCCCCAGCCCCAGCCCCGGAACTGCCAGGGAGAGGTGTTCTTCCCCGGGCTGCTGCGATGAGAGAGGGCTGTGGGGAGTCCTCTCTCCCCGCCGCAGCCCCAGGGCAGCCTGCACCCCAAGCCACTCATTCCCCCACCCCAGAGCCCGCAACCCCAGCTGAAGCCCTCACTCCTTGCACCCCAACCCTCTGCCCCAGCCCTGAGCCCCCTCCTGCATTCTGACGCCCTCATCCCTGCCCCCCCAACCCCTGATCCTCAGCTCCACCCCAGAGCCCACACCCCCAGCCAGAGCCCTCACGCCCCTAACCCTCTGCCCCATCATTTTGCCGGTGTGTGTGTGTTTGCATTATGATACAATCTTTAATTACATGGTCACATGCTGTTTTTATCCATGAGATCCAGACCTGATTCAGTGTACAGGATGAATAGTGCACAGAGAATAAATCAGGATTGTATGGAGCATGAAGCTGCTTTTAGGATCCCTACTTTATTTGCTCTAGAAGTTGGAATATGTGTAGAGAACAAGGTAGGGGGATGGCAGGAAGTGAGAATGGTCTTGTGGGTAAGGTAGGGGAATGCCACACAGGTGAACTCAGTCCTATGCCTCTCTCTCCCACCATCTTCCTATCTGGTGCAGAGCTACTCTTTTAAACCTAAATGTTGTTGGTGGCCTCTAATTGCATATTCCTTACTTTCTGGACGCCTGACTTGAAACACCTGGGGTTGGATAATGTAGCCATGATGATCACTGAAAAGAATAAGTGTAGTCAATGGGAGCTATAGATGCTGAAAACTTCTGTCAATAAGGCACTGGGGGGTGAAGGAATGAGCCCAGGATTAGTATTTATGCAATCCTGAGTTCTAATCCTGTCTCTGCCACTGACTTACCGTGTGTCATCAGACAAGTCTTGGTCTCAGTTTCCTCATCGGTAAACTGGGGATAATAATGCTCTCATCTCACACCAGAGATAAATTCATTAATGTTTGTGAAGCATTCAGATACTATGATGATAAGTGCTCTAAAAAAGGCCAGGAAAAAATGGATAATTCTGTATTCAGTACAGGATTTGGATGGTGTGTAGTAAATAAGGCGAGGGACACTAACTGAATGATGAAGAGATAAAAACTACATGAAAAGAATGTTGTGTGTGTAACGTTTGGGTTTGCTGACTGCATGAAATCTTCGGTGTTTTCAGACACCACCTTTAAAAGACGGCTAGTTGGTAATAAAACTGATGCATGTGACTGTTGTCTATGCCTGTGGGGGATTGTGGTTTTTGGAGTCATGAAACATAGTTGTAGCTAACTTCCAAAAAAACTAGCTGTTTTCTATGATACATGGTATAAACTGCTGCTTACTTGTTCCATCTTTATGACCCCTCCAAAAAAAAAAAACCCAACCCCCCACCTTTTTTCTAGTGTAATTAATTTTGAAGCATTATTTAAATGCAAGTTCTATTTTCTTTGTTTCAAGCATTAGCATTACAAGTGGTTTTACACTGCAGAACTGAAGTATTTGAGGACACTGTCAATCCATTGGTTAGCAGCTTAGGCAGAACATTCTGAGGTTAATCTTTCGAAAACAGTACTGGAGGTGAGCCTATTAATACAGATCCTTGTCACCAGCTTGGCGTATGGATGTATCCTCTACCAATTGGGTGTACGTTCTCTGTATTAAGTATGGTATTAGAAACATAGTGGTGACAACAACATTGAATACAAGTACGCTGTTTACGTAATTTTAACATTAGGATTTAATGTAACAAAACCAGAAAGTTCTTAAATAAGTTGTTTCGTACTTTACTCATTATGTTGGGCCTTAATTCTTTTTAAAAATTGTAGAAGAAAAGGAAAACAAAATGTGTCTAGCACACTTTTTTGAAAGCAAATTGCTTGCCAGTAGAACAGGGAAGGAAGCATGCAGGTTAAACAACATTTAGGCTCTTTATTTTTGCACATAACTCATACGTAGTCATTTGGTGTAATTAAAAATGCACACGTGTCTGAAAGGCACCTTCTGATCCATTAGGATATAGGTTGCCTAATGACATTCATTTGATCATTAGCTGGTAGCTTTTCCAAAATGTGGTGGTGGCATTTTTAATTTACTCCTTTCTGCCTGCCCCCAAAATACTTAAAGAGATTAGAGCTGACATGAACTGACCTAATTTGTTAAATTGTTTTTTCTTTGCAAATATTGTGCAATATTAAACAAATAGTGTGTCTATGTCCTTAAAAGTGTTTTTTGCTGCTAGTACATTACCTCTAGACATTACTTTCTACCTTTTTAATGCTTAGTAATGTAAAAAAGGAAGACTGGATATAACAATCTCAAGCCCAAATGACCTAATGATTTAACCATGGTTTGTTCTTTTGGTCTCTTGACAGGCCAGTTTTCCTGTGGAAATAAGCACTGTGATGAGAAAGAAGCACTGAAGAGCTGGGAGGTGAATTTTGGGTACATTGAATATGGTGAAAAGAGGAATGCGCTTGTGAAATTGAGTAAGTCAGCCCCTTCCTATGTTTGGGCTTCAAGCTTATGTAAATACAAATGAAGACTAATATCTTACTATTTAATGATATAATGAAAAACCTAGAAATGGTAGTCATGCTTAGGACAGTAGGCAAGGGGGAAAATAAGTTGTTCATGAAACTTTTGGTTGGACTAGTTACAAATATAATAATGGCTGTGTTTTAGGGAAATCTCTCTCTTTCCAACCTGCGATTGCTTTATTGTCTGAACACTTCTTGCTATCTAGTTTTTAATGCTATAGATTGTTCTAGCAGTATTGTTGTAACACAGCTTCTTCATTTGTTTTTTTAAATAGGAAGACTGACGGCATACATGAAGTTTCAGCACAGCTCATGCTAACCAATTCTGTGGTTAAATAGTCTTTAGGGCTGTCAAACACCTTTTTCAAGAATTAAATTCACTTAATTTTATTTTTAATACTGACATTTTTTAATTTTAGTATTAGTATACCCAATTTTCTTGGACAAGGTTACTGGGCTAGTGGAGGCAGGGGAAACAGTAGATGATGTATATCATGATTTCAGTAAGGTTTTTGACACAGTCCCACATGACATTCTCATAAGCAAACTGGGCGAATGTGGTCTATTCCAGTGCTTCTCAAGCTATCTGATGTGGGGGACTGGCAATTTTTTTCCTATGTGCCAGGGACCGATGCCATATTATTATCCTATTCGACGCTCTTATGAGGAAACTCGCTGTGGACTGGCAGCGGATGGCTCGCGGACCGGCACCGGTCCGCGGACCACCACTTTGAGAAGCATTGGTCCAGATGTAATTACCATAAGGTGGATGCACTACTGGTTGAAGGAATATACTCAAAAGTAGTTATCAATGGTTCGCTGTCAAACTGGGAGGGCCTATCTAGTGGGGTTCTGCAGGGTCAATCCTGGAACCAGTACTATTCAATATTTTCATTAATGGCTTGGATAATGGAGTGGAGAGTATGCTTATAAAATTTGCAAATGATATAAAGATGAGGGTTGTGTGCACTTTGGAGGACAAGATTAGAATTCAAAACTACCTTGACAAATTGGAGAATTGGTCTGAAATCAACCAGATTAAATTCAATAAAGACATGTGCAAAGTAAAACACTTGGCAAGAAAAAATCAAATGCACAACTATAAAATGGAAGTAACTGGCTATGCAGTAGTACTGCTGCAAAGGATCTGGGAGTTATAGTGGACCACAAATTGAATGAGCTAAAAATGTGATGCAGTTGCAAAAAAGGGATAATATCTTTCTGGGGTCTGTTAACAGGAGCGTTGTATGTAAGACATTGGGAGGTAGTTTTGCTGCTCTGTTCAACACTGGTGAGGCGTCAGCTGGAGTATTGTATCCAGTTCTGGGCACCACAGTTTAGGAAAGATGTGGACAAATCAGAGTCCAGAGGAGAGCAAGTTTAGAAACTGTGACCCAAGAGGAAAGGTTAAAAAGACTTGGCATGTTTAGTCTTGAGAAAAGAATACTGGAGGGGGATCTTTTAAGTCTTTAGATATGTTAAGGGCTCTTATAAAGAGGACTGTGATCAATTCTCCATATATGCTGAAGGTAGGACAAGAAACAGTGGGCTTAATCTGCAGCAAGGGAAATTTAGGTTAGATTTTAGGAAAAACTTTATAACTAGAAGGGTAGATAACCTCTAGAATGGGCTTCCAAGAGAGGTGGTGGAATCCGCATCATTGGAGGTTTTTAAGAACAAGTTGGACAAATACCTCTCAGGGTTGGTCTATGACCTCTCAAAGTCCTTTCCAGCCCATTTCTATGATTCTGTGATTTTCCCCCAGAAAATCTTTAACCGCACTAAGGATAATTTTCATCTATTAAGTCCGATCTTATTGAATATGTGTGCATAACAGTATATGGATACATACAAAAAATAATTAAGCTTTTTGTTGTAAATAGTGTGAGAGAAAGGGGTGGGTTTTTTTTTAAATCTTTCTTTTCTTGACTATGGGTCCATCTATACAATAATACTTGCTCTGCGGAGAAGTGTTTGTTTCTTTTAATATGGTCCTAATGTGGTTTGATCCTCCCCACAAAAGCACATCCAAATCATATTATAACATGATCCCCAGAAACAATAAATGCTACTTATTTTTTGTGAACAGTAGTCAGTGCTGAGACTCCCATCTTCCTTCAAAGTGATTCGATACTTTGGAGTCATACCGACAGTTCTATCACATACTATTTTTCCCTTTTTTGAATCCTGGTTATAGCTACGTTGGAATTTTTCTGTTGTAGTAAAAATTAGTGAAATTGAAAGAAATTTATAAAGATAGGGATAACAATGTTGATAATAATTATTAAGTATTTTTATTGAATATGACATTTATATGTTCAAATTGTCTTTTCCCCCCACCCAGGATTGTGTCCACAATGTTCCTGCAAATTAAATTTTCATCACAGGTAAAGGAACCTTTTGAAAAATTCAGATTAAATAATAAATCTATTATGTTTAAACTTATAAGAAAGCTTGGAAGAATGCTGCAAAAATTACTATAACTTTTGTTTATACTGACTTCCTTATCATTTTAATGAAATCGATACTCTAGCATTGCTAATTATATTTTTTTGTGCTAATGAAATTCATAATAAAAGTTGCAACTCAAATTGTAACATTTCTTTTCATTTGCTCATACTTATCTCAAATTTGCTTTTTAGGCTGAACTTTCCAGGCTAGATTTTAGCCCAGAGATTAGTTTTTGGGAAGCTTATGCAAAATCTGCCTAGTGATTTTTTGACTTAGGCAAGCAGGAAAAATGTTTATGCTTTTCCTATTTAAAAATATTGTTATGGGGGTGGGAGTGGAGCTGGAGCTGCAGCTGGACCACAGTGGGACTTGACAGCCAGGCCTGTAGCTGAGTGCAGCTCCGCTCCCGGCCACGCCCCCTGCCTCAGCCCTGGGCCAGGAATGGAGCTGTGGCCAGGAGATGAGGCTGGGGGCGGGGCCGGGGCCAGGAGCATAGCTGAGCTGCAGCCGGGTCGCAGTTGGGGCTGGCAGCAGGGCCCCTGCCTGGGTGCAAGGCTGTGCTGAGGGCCGGCAGACAGGCCACTGGCCGGGTGAGGTGCCGCATTGAGGCTGGGGACGGGGCCAGGTGTGGGGCTGGGTGTGGGCAGGGTTGAAGCAGAGCTGGGAGTGAGGCAGGGCGGGGTGGCTCTCCATCCTCCCTCCCACCCCAGTAGGGGCTGGCCCATGCCCACCCGAATGTTCCTCTAGGGGGGAATGACCCACAGTTGGGGGACCTCTGGTCTATGGGATTGGTGCATTCTTCATGCCGTCTATCCAGTGGCCCTTCATTTAGTAGGGGAGAGCAATGTGTTGGCAGATCATCTCAGCAGAGACCGTTTTCAGATGTATGTGAGGTCTCTGAAGGACCAGGTAGTACAGAGATTTTCTCCAGCTGGGGTCAGCCCAGTACAGACCTATTTGTGATCAGGTTCAACAAAAAGTGTGATCTTCTATTTTGTTCCAGAGCAGGAAAGGAGAGTCAGTCTATCTTGGATGCTTTCCTAGTGTTTTGGGGAAAGGACCTTCTGTATACTTCCATTTTCCATTAATTCAGAAGGTGGTGAGGAAGATAAAACAGGTCAGGGCAAAGGTGATTTCAATTGCGCCACCAGTGGTACATGGACCTGCGTCAGCTGTTGGAGGGAGACCACAAACTGCTTCCCTTATCCCTTTGTCTCTTGCTGCAGCAGCATGGCAGGATTGTTTATCCTGATCATCAGTCTCTCCATTCCTGGGCACTTGGGATTTGATGAATGTAGAACAATCTTGTTCCTTGTTGGTTCAAAATGTATTACTTAATTCTAGAAAGCAAGTAGTGAAATCAAAGTTATTACCTGAAATGAGTTAGATTTGTTTTTTAGTTGCAAGGCAAATCTGTCTCACCAATTACAGCTTGTATTCTGGGTATATTGGAGTATTTGGTGTATTTAAAGTCTGAGTGATTATCTAATTCTTCTTTAAGAGTTTATTTGGTGGCTCTTTCATTTTATCATGTTTTGGGTTTTATCATACGGGTTTTAGTGTATCTGCTATTTCCAAATGTATTAAATAATGTATCTTTGAATGTGACAAATTAGCAGCAGTGCCTGTGCCTACTGTTGTGAGATTTCTTTCTGCTAGGGCAGTGGCAGCATCTTTTGCTTGTCTTAAACGTTTCTCTGTTGTGGAAATCTGTAAGGCTCCTACTTGGAAGTCAGACCATATGACTAGTAAACATTATGCTTTATATTTGGCTTCAAGAGCAGATGCTAGATTAGATGGAATAGTGCCTCAATCATTGTTTAATTAGGACTCTGTCCCCTTCTCCTGAGTTTTCAGCACTGCTTGCCAGACTACCCTTAAGTGGAAATATGCAGAACCACTCAAAGAAGAAATTAAGGTTACTTGTAACTGGAATTCTTGAGATGACTCTGTATGTTCACTCATCCCGCCCATCTTCCCCTCTTTCTCAGAGTCCTATCTTGGTTTCTCTCGGTTGTGGTAGAAGGAACTGAGGCGGGAGAGGGCTCAATGCCTCCTTATATAGTGTTGCCCTTAATCAGTGTTTGAAGATGCTGAGGGAAGGGATAGGAGGGGGAACACATGGTCTCTAATGGGCACTACTTAAAGAAGGTTCTACCATTAGGATGCACTGGTTGGTGCATTACCCGTAAGTGTGAATATACAGTCATTGCAAATGTATACTTACTTATACATTACTTATACATTGTATAAGTAAGTAACCTTCATTTTAGCTTTTCCTACCTTTTTGTGTTCAGATGTACGGCCTTAAGTTAACAGTAATATTTTTTGCCTTAGACATTCATTTTAAATGTTTAATCTGTAATAAACAAATGTTGGAAGTAGTATATCTTTTGACTGGGCTTGATTTCTGATACCTTTTTTGTTGCTTGAAGAGTACATTTGCAGAACTTATGCATTCATTTTTTATTATAAAGGAGGAGAGAAGTCAAACCAAACAAGAAAAGACAGAGAACAGAACAAAACTCTGAAGACCCCAAAAGTAAGAAGTCAAGATTATCTCATTCAGAAAAACACAGATCTAAGAGAAATAAACAGAAAGGTAAAATAAGTTTTTAAACTCTCTCTATTTTTAAATATTAAATACAAATATTGAGTGTTTAATCTTATCAAAGTGAGAGATACATTTATGTTTCTGGATTTCAATGGCTCACTAACTGGATTGTCAGGGGAAAGAGAAAGGGGATGAATTTCTAATGATTCATAGACAGGAAGAGCCTTCAGAGTAATATACTATTTGAAGAAAGAATTGTCCAAACAAAGGGAAGCAGAATTCCAAAAAGAGTGCTGAAGTGTTTGGTTCCATGTGGCTCTGGGGTTGCAAGCCTTTTGGTAACCTAAGATAACCTTTTTGACATCACAGATACGGGGATAACATATGTTACCTCAAACTGATGACCTATTTTGTAGAAAAATAATCCCTTTTACTTAAATGTTTGCCTTATTGTGTGTGTGTGTGTGTGTGTGTGTGTGTGTGAGTGAGAGAGGGGGGGGGATTTATTAGGTAAGTGTACGCTTGTAAAACATGTTAAAATAGTGCATAGAACCAAGGTAAACTAAATGTTTTTAAATGGCTGTTTCTTTTCAGATCAAGTTTCCTCAGATGATTCAGATGATTTTGATAACGGTAAATTATTCAAAGGACTTCCTAAATTTTTGAACTAAAAGCTTGTATGTTATTTCCAATTAATTTGTCCTTGGGTTCAGTTCTATTCATCAGCAGTTTTGGTCTTTTGACACAATTATTTTAAATATTGTTTATGAAATACTGTAGGAAGAGAAGCAAACATAAGATATATCAAACAAAAAAGAGATTGATTTAAATCAGTGATTCTCAACCAAGGGTATATGTATTTTTGGGGGTACACAAAGGTCTTCCGGGAGGTACATCAACTCGTCTCGATATTTGCCTAGTGTTACAACAGGCTACAGAAAAAGTACTAGCTAAGTCAGTACAAACTAAAATTTCATACAGACAATGACTTGTTTATGCTGCTCTATATACTATACACTGAAATGTAAGTACAATATTTATGTTCCAATTGATTTATTTTATCATTATATGGTAAAAATAAGAAAGTAAGGAATTTTTCAGTAATAGTGTGTTGCGATACTTTTGTATTTTTGTCTGGTTTTGGAAGCAAGTAGTTTTTAAGCGAGGTGAAAATTGGACGTACGCAAAACAGATCAGATTCCTGAAAGGGGTACAATAGACTGGAAAGATTGAGAGCCACTGATGTAAATGCATAGGAAGGATAGGTGAAGGATACTTGGCAGGAATCCTTTTCAAGTTTATGGAAGGAAGAAAAATGATGGAATCTAGGAAGGAGAAGATAATAGAAGAATAGTAATACTAGGAAAAATAGTTAAAGAATTGGGTTAAATTTGTGCAAGAAAGACTGTAAGGGTGAAAACAAATATTACTCTGCTAATCACTGTAGGGGCGAGAGAGGTACGTGAGGCATGTATATCTATATAGAGAC
Source organism: Mauremys reevesii (assembly GCF_016161935.1). NCBI lineage: Eukaryota > Metazoa > Chordata > Testudines > Geoemydidae > Mauremys > Mauremys reevesii. The sequence goes on along the minus strand of NC_052629.1, from coordinate 31,374,215 downwards.
ACTATATAATAGTAAGTTATCTGTAACCTCAGAATAAATTATTAGAGAGCAGTGTGAGGGAGGTACCTTGCCCAATATGCTCTAAACCAAAGTCCATTCCAGTTCCCACCCACAGTACTTCATAGAGCCACCTGCTACAGTAAGCAGAGATCAGTGGCTGATCCTAGCAGTCCTAGTTGCTGCTTTGGCAATGGCATTCTCTGCTCCTCACTAATTCTGCTCCCCAATGTCTGTTTTATTATGCCTCTGGGCCTCCTACTTTCTTGTTGTAGAGTGTCTGGAAAAGACTGTTAGTTTCTGTTTACCAGCCCTCCTTAAATAGAAGATTTGGGGATCCTACCAGACCCTCACTTCCCTGCCAGGCAAAGAGAGTCCTGGAGTAGTTCCCTCTCTCCACAATGGAAGACTTTGGGCTGCCCCCTGGTGCTGCCAGAAAGGAGCCATAGGGAGCAATTGGGGGAGGTGGGTTAGGGCTAAAGGTCCATAACCTCCCCTCCCCCCCCATTTTTTTTTAAATTACATTGTACAGTTACAAACTATTACATGTTTTTTGAGGTTGAAGATATAAAGTGTTAGGTGTTTAAGAGGCTGAGGCAAAATCTGTTAATTTCTCTACATTATTACAGTTTATAATTTAGTTGACATAAATCAGCATGTAAATAGAAATTGAATAGTTGATTCCTTTTTTATTACCATGATTCAAAACACTATATTACTGTAATTTTAGATGCTCACGTTGATCTCTGCTGGTGAGGTTAGAACACATGAGCTGTAAGGTCCTGAAATTGCTACTATGCCTCTAATTTTCTGTATTATATCTTTGCTCTTAGATAGAAGGGAGATTATAATTCTGTTCCCCTACTCTTTGAGGTTCTGTATGCCAACATGGACCACATGCAGCATTTCTTTGTTTAGTTTTAGGAGCAAAGTGCTAACATTGTTGATACAAGGATCAGTGTTCTGGAGCAGAGTCCAACAGAAAGGCATTAGAGGCACCATACCAAATCAATAGGGCTTTTAAAAACAAATGCTGTAATGTAAAAATTTTAGCTGGCAAGCAGAAATGATTGTCAGATGCATTTGCCATAACTGTTACGTTTTGGGCAAAAGATGAGTTGATAGAGTTTCATTTCTGTGCAGACTTGAAAGTCCTCTATATAATAACTTATTTTAATTAATTGTAGAAAAAATGTGGAGGACAACCTTAAAAATGAAAGAATATCAGCTAATAATGAAAAATGTGTGCAGTCTACCAATATGGGACAATCATCTTGAAAACTGGACCCTGACAGCTGGATTGAACACTATTCTCTCATGTTTTTCATGTCTCTTTTTTAATAATAAATATTTCATTTTAAGATAGAAAACAATAAATTTCTTTTATTGATTTCCCTTCTTAAGGTTGCACGTACCATGAGATATGTATTAGGGAGACAGCTGCACATTTATATGAAAAGCAATTTGCAAAAAAAAATCCCATTCACCCCTCACCCCTTCCCCCCTCCCAAAAAAAAAATTTCTCACGTTTAAAGTTGTACTTTGACTCAGAGGTTAGACTTGCCAATAGTGCCATGTAAAATTTGAAAAAAAATTGAAAATTAATTTTCTTAAGATGTTTTAATAATATTTAACAGACCCAGATGACAGTGAAGAGCAAGATGTTCCTTCAGACGCTGACTTTTGGAAGGGTCCTCTACAGGAGACAGATGAAAAATCACGGTTAGTTCTGATACCAGTAGCTTGTATATCTTGCAATAGTTATGCCTACTCAAAAATCATGTGGCTGTATGCATCTTTTCAGGATTTATGATGATTATTCCAACACTGAAAATCAATCCCAAATCTCCTTCCCTTCACCACACCCAAGTATATATCCTTAGGAGAGGAAGTGTATGAAACTTGGAGAAATCCTCCCCTCAAGCCAGGGAGCTGCTCCAGTCCTGCTACTGCAGCCTCAGAACTACAGTAGCCTCTGTTTTGCTTGCCATCCCCTCTGAACCTTCACCTCTGTAGAAAGGAAGGTGACTCCACTTAGTCATTGATTCACTGGCTCTTCCCTGCTCTTCCTCTGCCCCACCTGTTACCCTGGGCCTTTGCAGCGTTGTGGAAGGACCTGCCCCAGGCCTGGGCTCCATGATGTAATGGACATCCACACCCCTTGAGGGGATTCTTATGGCCATAATTTGCTCCTTTGCATTTTTTTCACCAGTAAATGATTCGGAATATTTACACAATGGGAAGTAATTTGATTTCTGTTAAGAGAATACCTCCCATTTACTTGCTTTTAAACCAGTAACAAAATAAAATTGGGGATTTTTGCTTTAGATCGTTTAAAAATAACACCTTCATTGGACACTACTTAAACAAAAAGCACCAATAACACAACTTATATTTTGAAGAGTGGGAAGAGAATTGCTTTGTAGCATAAAATTGCTGTGCATGTATGTATCCAACCTTTCCCAAAATAGGAATTTATTTAGGATCCAGTGCTGGTCTTATTCCTCAGATGTCCTGCTACTCTTTGCTCATTCAGGAAGAACTAAGGACCTGATTTCATTTCAAACAAACTATTCAAACTGTATTTGAATTTTTTTCAAATTTTTGGCCAAACTTTACTTGAAGTCAATCTATTCTTGAAATACATTAGAGGAAATAACTACCTCAATGCAGGTCAGCTCACAAGGGGGTCAGTCATATCCTACCCCCACTCCATGGGAATAACGACATAAAAAGTAGCAGAACTGTCATAGTTCTCCTATGTGGTGAGGCAGTCATTGAGAAGCCATGCAAGGAGACACTACACCTACTACATACCATGGAGCAGTGCTCAGCAGCACCTTTCTCCATATCAACTTGCAAGTATTGTAGTGAGGCAATCTGCCACTATACGGATACAGAGCCCTGCTCAGATACAAAATCTATATCCGTGGATATAAATCGGGTATCCGTGGAGCTGCAGGGCTTGATCGGGAACTGCAGTGGCAAAAGCAGCAGCATGTAGGCTGCCTCTTGCAGGAGCCAACACCCCATGCGGGAAGCTCTTCTAACGTGGCTGTACTGCCTCCAGCCCCGCCCACTGGGGTGGGCACCAGGTTCACTGGCAGCTGTCCCTAGTCGCACTAGTGTGTGCAAGCAGCTCGCAGACTCCTGGACAGGAGCTGCAGACCACTGCGTGGAAGGGATTCCTTTCTGGGAGGTACAAGCTGCTTGCACGCACTAGTGCAACCAGGGACAGCTGCCAGTGAGGCTGGTGCCTGCCTCAGTGAGCGGGGCTGGGGGCGTTACAACCATGCTGGAGGACCTGCCAGCGCGGGGCTCTGGCTCCTGTGAGCGGCAGCCCGACATGCTGCTGCTTTTGCTGCTGCGGTTCTTGGTAGAGCCCTGTAGCTCTGCAGATACCCAATTTATATTCACGGATATCCGCACCCACAGATATAGGTTTTGGATCCGCGCAGGGCTCTACAGATACACGTGAAAAGACACCTCCTTCCCACTACTACAGCTTCATGGGCTTTAGAAACAGCCAGAGAGTGATGGTGTCTGTCTGAGGTGATGTTACTTGTACAAAACCCTATTTGCATACTTACTCAGCTAGAGATATTAATAGAAAAATGCCCTAAAAAGCTGTTGTTGGGCTTGCAGAGCCACAAACTCCAGGATACTTATTTCATTGGAAAAGATGAAAACCAAATCTAATCCTCCTTGATTCCCAAAGCCATTTAGTGCTAAGGCAGGAGAGGTGAGATTGTAGACAATAGATATAAAGAGAAATGTAGCAGATCTCCTGAAACCTCAGACAGATAAACTGTGTCCTCTTCCCTTATTTTTTAGAGATAGTTGTCTGTAAATGTTGGATTATTATTGAGGGCAAGCATAACTTTGTTTTAATTATATTGGTTCTACTCACTCAAGAGAAAATAACCTTTGATCATTTATATACTGTACACTCCCTAATATTTATTAAGAGTAATGTCATGCCAAAATAATTTAATTATTAGGAGTATTTCCTAAATATCAAAACACTGCTTCAGTCAGAAAGAGGAGGAAATGGAAGAAAATAGAAATGTAGTGTACCTCATGTGCATGGCTTTTAACTGGTTCTTCTTATGGGGCGGGAGGGATAGCTCAGTGGTTTGAGCATTGGCTCAGTGGTTTGAGCATTGGCCTGCTAAACCCAGGGTTGTGAGCTCAATCCTTGAGGAGGCCACTTGGGGATCTGAGGCAAAAATTGGTCCTGCTAGTGAAGGCAGGGGGCTGGACTCGATGACCTTTGAAGGTCCCTTCCAGTTCTAGGAGATGGGTATATCTCCAATAATTAAATAACCAGAAATCTCACCAAACTTTTGTAGCACAAGGAATAAAGACTGTGTGGCTACAGATAAAAAGCCCTACATCTGCTACTCACATATTTTAATAATAATATTTGATTTTTCTTTCAGGGAGGAAGAGTTTGATGAGTATTTTCAAGACTTGTTTCTCTGAAACTCCATATGGAAACCTAGATTAACTTCTTCTTGAATTATCATGATTCATATCTGACTCCCAAATCAGATTTAGGAATCAATATATATTTTTTTCTATAAAAATTCCATTAAAGGCACTGCTCCTACAATTGACTGTCCATGGACACATACCACTGCTTGCATAGAGCATCACTGATTTCACTGGGACATGCCTGTGTTTGGTCAGTTGCAGGATTGGGGCATAAGCAATTTCTCTTGGAAGATGATAGATACCCTGTACATTAATGAAGAAGGATATATAACATACCTGGTTATAATTTATTTTCAGCTGAGTGCATTGTAAAGTACAAATCTAAAAAATGATAGAAGACTCTGCACATTAATCTCAAAAGAGGGTGACAAGGAGACATATCAGAATGAAGTTTACTGATAGAGTGCAGTGTTTTCACAACGATCAGATGCATGAAGTACTTTCTTCCATGCTGCGCTTTCTAGTTACTTGTTTTAAAGGCGTATTCTAGTTGACTCCCTGTTCTGTATTTACCACTAAACTCTTTAATAAAATATGTATAGTTCTCTCTTAAATCTATTAAACCATGCAGCAAAGTGTTCGTGGATTCAAATTAATCAGTCACCCAGTGTTTAAGACTCAAACATCTGTATGTGTAAATCTTTTTGAAATATTGATACCGAAGTTTCCGATCCTATAAAACTTACATTTTGCTTGGCCTAAGTAAATCTTTTCTTCCTAAAATTGATGATGATGTTTTCTTTAATTTTTTGTAAGCATTAGTTCACTGTTGCCCTCCTCATTTTAAGTCTTTATTTTAAATGTTGTTTGATTGCCAGTCCCATGGACACTCCACTAGTAGTTTGGGATGTTAGTTTCTCACATTTGTTTTAATAAATAAGGTACGTGGTTTGCCTCTGGGAAACGTATATATGGCTTATGCGTTATCTGTGGTTTCTGATCTCCATAGCAGTGAATGAAGGGTAATCCTACTTTAAAGGGTAATCCTGAGCATACAAAACAAGAACATATAGTAACACTTGAGACTTACTCGTTTTTTTCCTATTCAAATTGCAGCATAACTTTAAATTCATTTTATTGTATGTTTCCAAAGAAACAGTCTGCACAAGATTAATTACAGTGGACATTCCTTTTCCAATGGAAGACTACTTGAGCTACATAAAATACATTTGTGTTACCATAGTATGGAATGAAATTTACATTTTAAACAGTCTCGGTAAAATTAATGGTTTATAAAATACTGTCTGCATTTTTGAAAGCTGAAACCTTAATTGGATGAATCATTCACGCATTAGATGCCATATAACAAAGTACTTGGTATAGACAACATAATTGCAGACATGGTTGTAATATATCCATGAACATGTTATTACATGTGCATGATTTATGTGTATATCAACATATCTCTATTTACATTTAGTATTACTTAACATAATTACAATTTTAACAGTTCATACATACAGAATGGATGACAGTACGGAGACACATTTAAGTTGTCCTTGAATAACAAGTAAAGGTAGCCTTGTGTGTGTGAAGTCTTCTTTAGGTAAGAAGATGGATTTAAAGGTTAATTCTTTGTCATCTTGCAAGCTTGGTTGGGAGCCAAATCCAATCTGCAGCAATCAGCTTAAGTCTGTGTAACTTGTCTGTAGGGCTTTAGTAGAGTCTGTTGCTATATTTGCTGCTGCAAATACTGTAGAATAGGCATGTATTTTGGATACCTAACTCTTCTCTGGGCCTTCACAATGCAGTTATAAAATGGTACAATATACATATTAAATACATTGCCTCATTTAACATATTTTGAATTAAAAGTAGATGATAAAAGCAAACTTGGTATTTCCTCATAGCTACATTTATTACAGAAAATAATACATTATATCCAGTTTTATGGCATTTTTAAGTCTGCATAAATATTTGGCCCATTAATACATTAAAGATATAACAAATGGGAATATTTTTGTGGAAGAATGTTTTATTTCTCATTATAGTTGCACAGTATCTGTGTCTTGTGTATGTTAGAACATTTTGAAATCATTTTTTATAAAAATGCTGGAAGGATATGGGGAAAGAGAAGGGAGAATGTAGTTCAGCATGCCATGTATACAGCCTAATTTGGGTGTTACCTGTGCACATTTAGAAAGAATAGTGTTGTAATGTATGGAGATACAAAATCAGAGACTTATTAATGGAGCATTGGTCAGTAACTGCACATCACAATTGAAGAGAAAATTCTGAAATGTTTTTCTCCTGCACTTTGTAGGGAAACTTAATATACAGTAAAAATATTCATCATGGGGCAAATATTCCCCCTGCCTCTGTCGGTTTTAGATTCCCTTCAAGCAATAGAACCCATACATTCCTGTTTTCTGGGGGAAAGGAAGGGTGGCAGGATTCGGGGAGCCTGCACACGGGGAGAATAATCTGTGCATTGCAGGACCATCCTTAATACTTCTGCACTGTTAGATTTGGAATTGGGTCCAATGGATACTCTGGAATATGAATTTTATACATAAATCCACTGGTCATTCCCCTTTCCCCACCTATGGGAATGGCAGACACTCCAGACCAAGAGCGGAAGAGTGGCTGTGGAAAGCTCCATTGCCATTCTTTATACTTGCTTACAAAGAGACCATTAATGCACAGGCTAGCTTCCTAGGGTGTGACTAGGGGAGGATTTCTGAAGACAGTGTTTTTTCTCTAATCTTGTTGGGGCAAATTCAGTGATTCTGAAATACCAGACAAATGTATTTGTTATTCTGTCCAAAAATGTTGTATCCGCATTTCATACACCTTTTAAGACATTTGAACATATAGTCCTGCTCAAGGGATATTGGTGTAGATCCTTTGATAAATTCTTCATTCTAAATAAAAAGCTTACAGTTCTTATGGCTGCATTTCGGTTTTATGTAAAGAGACAATTTTTGTTTATATAGGATGTCAGGTTCATGAGCCATTAGCAGATAAATAATGGGCAGAATTGTGTACTTATGGAGAAGGGAACGGTTTCTCCAAAGCCACTGCTGCAATTACAGATTGACAGTGGTAGCTTCAGGGGGCCATGGGCCTGATTTTGTAGACACAGGACTGATGCTAGTGGTTAGGTCTTCTGAAGTGGTGGAAGGGACAACTCCAGGATTGTATCTAGAATTGAGGATGCAGGAATGGGATATAGTTCAGTCCGGATGAAAGAAATAAACATAATATAAAAATGTAATGCTATGAGTTATGAAATTGTCTGCAATGTTTGGTTTCTGGTATGTACAAGTTAGATCTTGTGATACGAAATTACTGGTTGTAATCTATCGTTAAAAATCATTTATAGTTTTCTGCACAGTCTGCAGCATTTATACATTTTAATAAAAATACTGTATATAAATTGAGTGACAAGAAACAATACCAAGAATTGAACTCATAATCAACTCATTTTGCCCCATAATTCATGTTTTCTAGTTTTCAATGGATTCTGCCTCTTTTATGGCATTAGTAATGACACTGAATAGATGGCAGTTGTTTAAGAGGATTATTTGGCCTATGCTACCCTATGCTTTGCAGAAATCCACTGAGGCTTGTTGAAGTTGTTTCTAGATTGTTTGTTTTATTTTTCCTGTAGCAGAAACATAGACTTTGAGATTCTTTTAGTGCCATTGAAATGCATTACAAAATTATACATGTTTTGGATTTGCCATCATCATCTCCGCCACCTCCACCTTTCGCTGCGTCTTCAGCTAATAAAAAGCAGAAAAGGAATATGAATAATGAGCGAATTCCTTTCATTTTACTAAGCTTCATTTTTTGCTTTATAAATGTTAATTTTGTGACAAGCATTTTAATTTTATTCTATAACGCAAGTGTGTTTGTCCACTTGAAAACTGAACACACTTTCAGGATTTATATATATTTTTTGATTAATATTGAACAACCAAACTGTTGACAAATGGTGCAGTAGTTAATATCAGCATTTATCAATGGACAAACACACACTGAACCACTTTTACTGGAAAGTTTCAGCAATTATGTAAACTTAATCCTGTCCCTCTCCATCCTACCACCACAACTGAATAATGAAAGCCTGCAAAGGGAGTAAACTCTTGGATCAATTATAATCTTTGAGACTACTGGGGGGAGAGGGGTATGGAAACTTTCACTTAAGTGTTGATTATGATTATATAAACTTTTATCTAGAAATCTGTTTCCAATCAAGAGAGGTACTTTTTTGTATGTTCAATAACTGCTGTCACTAGCAGTGTTAACATCTCTCTCAAATGATTCCACAGGTTTTTATTGGTCTAAGTTCTGATCTGTTCAGTATAGTAACTTGTTTTCAGATTCATTTTAAGTTGACATACCAATATTAGAATTAAAACTTACATTTGAAAGCTGTGGATCACCATGTTACTAGGTTATTTTCGACCCTTTCCACCTGCATTAAAACATGTCACATGATCAGTGCCCTACCCTCTGAAATTTGTGGATATAATTAACAGTATGATATTAAATATAATTTGTTTTAATTTTATAATATCTTGTCCTGTTTATTTTCTGTTCTGAACTTTCCACTGTCGTGGTTCAGCAAATATGTTTATTTTCTGTTTTGTCTGACAAATGGTTAGACAAGGAGATGGTATAACCAGGTCAGTGTGATCTAGGGAAATGGCTGTATTTCAACATATGTATCTCTGAATAGTTTGTATGAAGCAATTTAACAAACCCACAACCAACTATTTGAAACGGAGAAGAATTTTTAAAACTCTACAAAAATTAAACCATTGACCTGTTCTGTGTTTACATAGCCTTGATTTTGGTGGTTTAATAATTTATCATGTTCTGTACCTTGTAAATCTGCATGACCTCATCCCAGTGTGCATTTTCAAAATAGTGGATAATGTATAACCTTTTGTAATACCATCAGTTATGTTAATATGCATATTGGGCAATGTCCTCATTGACTGTAAAGGACCGGCTGAGGATCTGGCCAGTTGTCTTTAGAGATGTCTGCTTGTGTGCATATATTTTGTATAAGTCACAGTGATCACATCAACTGAGTAACCCCAAGTACCAGCAATTTAAAATGGTCACGATATCTGGTGAGAGTACAAGTTTGCTATTCTTTCCAGACATATAATCTGATTGTTCTTTAAGTGGAATCTTAGTTTTAAGGGCTTGATCCTGCACCTATTAAAATCAGTGGGTGTGTCATTGATTTCAGTTGGCATAAGATCAGACCCTAAATGATGATCTTCTTTGCCAATAATTTACGAAGATGAAACTTTGTGTTGGTGCAAAATGTTGCTATTTTCAGTGGGATTTCTCTCTTTTTGGCACTTCTAGACATTACATTCTTAAATCCCAGTACATCAATATGATGTAAATTCCATATTTGCTGTCTCTTGTGTGGTGCTTACCAATAGATCCAGCGTGAAAGAGATAGGATTGCTACTACATCAGAAAAGTACACAGGAGCATATCAAATTAGAAGAAAATGGAATGTACTCCACACCTATAAAGTGTAGGTAATAGATATCCTGGTGCAACATGGCAAACAATTTATCTCCTGCAGTTTTACTATAAGAATGAATTATTGTTGCAGTAGTCCATGCATGTTTATGCAAAAGGTGGTGTGTTTTTGTGATGTTAAACCTGACATGATAACTTAAGGTACTGCACGCTTTCAGCCATATTTCTAAAATGTAAGACTTTGAAAGTATTCATGCGGACAGGCTTTGATTTCAACACTTGACCCATTTTGCTGGACTTCTCTTTCAAAAATTAGTTTTCAATAAGTGATGGCTTTTACAGCATGCTTAAACCACCTTTACAGTGTAGTCTTCTGAATTTGGGGTTAGTCTTATTGTTTAAATTGAGTCAGAAACTCTTTAGTTCTGGTCCAGCCTCTAATGGTGACTTGATGTGTGGCCTTGAGCAATTTCCACGTCTGTATAATATGGGAAGAAAATTTACCTACTTCCGATGGACATTGAAGATATTGTGAAGATTAATGAATAAATTAATGATTGCACAGTGCCTTGAAGATGTAAAACACTATTTAACAGCAAATTGTTTTTGTTCATGAAATTGTGCCTGCAGTTCACTTTTGGAGTCATTTGCCATTGCTTGTAATCTCTGAGCCTTTCAAAGTAGCCCAGCTATTGAAGTAGCCCAGGCTGGCACACTTTAGCCCATAGAGCTGAAGTTCCAAATGCAGTTATTTTTATAACATAGTTGGCTTCATTCACTCTTACACCCTTTATTCAATCTTACGGCCTTAGTTTTTACCAAATCAGAAGTCCTTTCTTGTCATCCCTTGAAGAAAAAGGTCTGGGATTAGTTATAATCTCCAGTTCAGCAAGAGAGTAAAACTACCGAGTTATCACTAACTCCTGGAAGTTCACCTGCATTGAATCACCGAAGGGATTATTTCTCCCATTTCCTTTTCCACCGACAGAACTTTCATGAGATGTCGATATTCTCCAGACTCTGGAAAATGGTAAGATGGTTTTGTCCATGAAGAGTTGACAATCTGGTTTACTAGAGCCTGGAAACAACTACCATCAATTCCGTTAACAGCCAGGAAACCTGACCAGCTTCTACTAGGTTCCTCAGCAAAGTATTCTGAGATCTCTTGTAGGTTCTGCATACTTGAAAGTGTCTAAGTAAGAGAAGCTTCCAGGAACACACTCCTTGCAAGATTGTTTGAAGGTTAGGTCATAGGAAAAAAATGTTTACTCCTTAGCTATACTATCAGTGAAGATTTCCAATTACCATGTTGTGAGAGTGCAGTATGATCAAGATCTTTTGAATAAGCTTATCCCCATCATGGATCTCCTCCCTGACTTTCATAAGTAGCCCCTGAAATCTCAAATCCAGAAGACTAGGTATATGCTTTGGGCTGTGTTTGATGCTTCACATGGAGCAGCATTCTCTGACTTCTGAGAATGTAGTTTTAGCTGCAGAACTTGGGACTGTCCTGGAAGGTTGAAGGGAAAGTGTTAGACTTATTTGAGGGATTTGCTTTTTTTGGCAGTGAAACTGGTGAAAAAAGATGAGAGACCAGGACAAAAGATCAACCCCAGAAATGTTTCCAGTCTTATAGGGAATATTCACTGCTTTTTTATTCCAAAGACAGTATGCTGAACCAGGTCCATGTTCTCAGCTTGCTTTCCATACTCTGGGTAAGCAGAGATGAGCTCAAATTGCTTAATAGTTTACAGGTTGATGCCTCCAGAGAACCATTTCTTCAGCCCTTCTGGTGCCTGCAACTGCAGCAGTTTTGTTAAGTTCAAAAAAGTCTCACTTTCCAACATGGGAGTCTAGGACATCAGTTCAGTGTGTCCTGGATTATGTAATCTTGGCAAGTTACTCATCATTCCAATATACACAAAGCAAATTCTGCTAGTTTTGGCCTCACATAGCACTTGAGCATTGAAATAAATGTGTATTTGGATGTGTGTGCTTCAGACAGAATATGCTAAGTGGTTGCTTAGTATATGAATGAAAACCTTAAAGATGCCTAACCTTTTTTGGCTGCTGCTTCTTCCAGCTTTTTCTTTTCTTCCTCAATAATTTTCATCTTTTCTTCATATTCATCAGCCCGTGTTTTCCATTCCACCCTGTTGTTTTGAAGACCGTCCAACATTGGTGTTATTTCCTTGTGAAACCTTGAGAATTCCTAAATAAACAATATGAGTTAGTAAATTGTCCATTTATAATGAATGGTTTTCAGGTTCTAGCACGAATACACAAATATTATTGATGTGTACAGAAACTTCATTTGCTTTCACCTTCCAGTTTTAGCTGTTTGATTATGTGGCAGGCATAGTGAGAGAGATTTAAGTTTGTTTTGTGTTATAAGATCAGCACTTTGTTGGTGTACACCAGAAGAACCCACAAGCTAGGCAAAGGGAAAAGATGAAGTGCAGTTGTGGTACTTGCAGATACCATTCCATTGGTGGTGGGGTATGAGGCATGTGGTGGGAGTTTATCGAGCACCAAACTGGGTCAGTAACATCAAAGGCCCAAATTATGTGCTGTAAAGTCTACCCTTTTCCCTAAGCCTCCCCCATCCCAATGCACTCTCCTGGCGTGTCTTTGCCCATACTATAACACTTGTGATATCTGAAGACTGGACTTTTACCTGTTGCTGTTCAAAATATTACATTTCATTCTACTGCATGGCATTTTGGAAGAGTCTTAAAATTCAGATGGTATAGAAACATAGTTACATTGCTGTTTTGAAGATGTGTACAACTCAAGTACTTCCTATGCTAATCCAGCACAGGTGCATACTTTTCATTGATCCCCAATCCATCCATGTGTTATGCTCTTCGTGTTAGATGGGGCTCTGTGAAGCTCTGTGATTAAGCTCAAGCTCAATTTTTTAAGGAACTGAGCAACTTCTGGAGATGCTGAGTGCCCTTGAATTCCTTGGCTGTTCAGGGGGTTCCACATCTCCAGAAGATGCTAAGCACCTTTTAGGAGTGTGTGGTACTATACAGGAGGAGGTGAAAAATCATTACCCTTTGAATGACAGCTATTTGAATGACGAGGAAGGCCCTGCTAACATCTAGAATGTTTTAATCCAAACTATTGTTTGTCACTCGTGTCATTAGAGTCAATGCAAAGGAAGAATAAAAGTTTTATTCTTACCTTGTATACAAATGTACACACAAAATCAATGAAACCAACTTGAAGCTTAGGCAATTCATCTGCTTTGTTTCTGTCCATCATAGGCTAGAAAAGAATATTAATATTTTAATGTGAATTTGCTACATTTTGATTCAATAATAAGACAACTGTTACTGACAAATGTCTTCAATAGCTATTATTTCATATTGAAGATGATGCTGTTTAACATGTCGAAATACTTACAATTGGCTGTTGCTCTAGCACAGTTCGCTCCAGATCACCTTGTTCCCAAAATTCATTCGCAACCATAAGGGCAACCTGAGAATGAGAATCTCCTGTGTTACTGATGTTGTATTAATCAGTACAGTTGTAGAATGATGCTGGAATGTATTCAAGTCTTTCCAGAAAATGTTGAACATTTTTGTTTAGGATTAACTGAGAGTTAATTAGGTTATTTAATTGAAAAACAACCAATTTTTTTCAAGCTAGGAGTGCTGCTGGTCCTTCAACTGGCAGAGTGATTCCTAATATATCCAGTAACGCAGATCTACCAGACTGAAGGAAAATATATAATCCTGTTACCACAGCTGCTATTTGGATTTTGCCAGTATGTTTTTTGCAGTAATGCTTATGCTTTTACTTGTGCATATTATGTATGTATCAACTGAACAAAATTACCTAGGAACTGACAGGAAACATTTTTGCATCTTATTGAACTACTGAAACCTTGCTACCAGCTCCCCTCCTGCAAGTTTTCTTGCTACCAATGTTATCCATGAGATGTTTGGAAAGGTTCTCCAGGAGGAGAGAATTCTGGTAAATAAAAAACAGCAAAATACCATAATTGTAAAACGTGTTGACACAAAACTACTCCACACTGTTCTTTCTGGGATCATTAACACACAGGATAGGTGAATTACAGAACAGGAATGCTTCAGTGTGAGGCTTTTGTTAGTAAACAGATGGTATCTGCCATTTTGATGGTATTTTTGGACATGCTCACTGAATGATACATAGTTGAAAATAGTATTTTCCATGGTGTTCCAAGACAATAGAGAAACATAATAAAATCTCCTAATTATAAAGTATACTGCTTGGAATGCTTTGCAACTTTGTCAGTGTTACATTATTAGAATAGCCATCTGCAGGCTAATCGATGTCTATGGGCCTGACATAGCTCTTTTGCTAGGCCTGCCTCTTACATAGCTGATTCAAGATGTCATGACCAGGAAACTCTACTTTTAGTATACTCAGATGCCAATTGGAAAATAAATAGGATTTCATTCTTTGTGTGAAGGATCTATCTTTTTGTTACTATGGATCTACATAGACTGTGTTCCATCCCAGCGAGCCTTACAGAGAATCTAATTCTAGTTTTAGAATTGTTCAAGGAAGTAACCCAAGAGATCAGCTCTTATTAAAGCCATGTTGTCTGTATAGATACCTATAATTCAAGCACTGACAGCATTTCTAAGTAGTGGTGTGCAAGATGATCCCTTCAAAGCCATAAAAGTCCATATTGTTGAATCCATTTTAGAGTGGCTTAGTCACACTGAAATAGTGCAAGGATCTACGTTTGTGTGTTGGTGTCTAGTTTAAGATCATGCTATTGTAAAAGCTGCACCCTAAAGCTGGCAGAAGAAAAGCAAGAATTTGATAAAATAGAAGTGAGTGAGTGTCAGTTATCAAGGATCCTTTAAAGAAAGCTCAAATGGATACTACAGGCAGGGATAACTATACTGACTGATTTGCACGTGGGAGGGTGGGAGCAATGGGGCGATGCTACAGGGGGCTCATGGCATGGAGTGCCTAGTGCCACAGATTGCCTTAATCGGTCCCTGTTTACAGATAATGGTGTCCAATTCTCAGGCACAATTTGTAGATGCAAGTGGTTATGCTTTGTTTTACACTTTAAATATCTATAGACTTGCAATATAAAATGAATTTTCTGTATTGTCATTCACTGATGATGCAATGAGAGAGAGCGCAAATATATGAAATCAAAATTAAAATAGTTGTATACAATTTTTCTTTTTGAGATACTAACCTGACTTTGCACCTCCCACGGCTTGGTTATAGCTGACAAGTCACAACCAGTCATCATCATAGCCCTTTGAAGAAACAGAAGTATGATAAGTATGATGGAGAAAAAACATGGGGGACAGATTTTTAAACTTATTCAGGCACCTAAAGGTGCAGATAGGCGCCTAGGGAGATTTTCAAAAGCGCCTAGGAGACTAACTCCAAAGTGAAGCCAGTGGGAGTTAGGTGCCTACTCACTTTTGAAAATCCTACTAGGCGCCTATCTGCATCTTATGGCTCCTTAATACTTCTAAAAATCTGGCCCTAGATAACTTATTGAAAGAAGAGTAAGATACTAACTACTTACATGATAACTTCTTTTTTGGTTGGGTCGATAGATATATATTTAATTGCCTCCTCTTCTGATTCCATTTTTTCAACTGCATCCACAATCTTTTGAAACATAGTCCTTTTCCTGTAAAAATATATGAATATTTCATATATAAAGTATTGGTATCCAAAAATGTCTGGGCTTTTGCATAATAGGTGCTTCTTATATTAATGCTTTTCTAAAATAGTATGTTTGGTTTGGTCCAGATCTAACTCCCACTGAAGTCCATTTATTTTAATGGGAGTTATATTTAAGATATTATATAGCTCATAGACTTGGCCATAGATTCCTGACATGTAATGCTTTTGTCAATATGTCAAGCTTTAATATGAAAAGCAACAGATTTCCTAAATCTGTATATTGCTACTTGTGATCATTTTGTTTCTTGAATCTTATCCAAATATTGTAATGGTTTACATATTTTCATTCTTGATGGATTCTGCAAAGAAATCAACTGGAAAAGGTGAAAAGATCGCTATTTATAAAGAGATGTTAAGTAACTTGCTATGCGATCCTTCTGGATGAGAGGTGCTGTAGAGAGTTATTGCTTAATAAATTTCTTCATTTGCATTTAGAGGTTTCACCTCACTGGACAGAGTTATATATATAAAAACATTCTAATATAATTAGAAATATTTATCATTCATTATAAAAAGTGCATTGAATATGGATTACTTGTTGACTTCCCTGTTTATCTGCCAGCTCTGAGTGTCAAAAATCTTAAAACAGTTAAAGGGAAAGAGCTCCATGTGTCTTTTTTAGAGAAACTTCAGAGCTCTTAGGGCCTGATCCAGCATTCATTTAAGTCAGTGGGAATATTTCCATTGACTTCAGACGGTGGTGGATCAGGTTGATAAGATAGTAAATAGACAAATTATTTGATCTTTGGAATTCTTGACACATTTGACACTGGAGATTTTTTTTAATGTCTGGATTTCTTTTATCATACTTTAATTTCTACATCATAGGCCATCCCTGTTTAAGTTTATGGCAGCATTTTGACAATTTCAGTATGAGTGATTCTAGTACAAAATATCTACAGAAAATATCACATACACACACTACAATTGGACTACACTATCAACATATTTAGTGCCTTTTAAAATATAGCGTGCACTGTCAATGGAAAGTGTATTTGAATGGCCAAATAAATATATGCTCTATATCAGTATGAGGCATGGAGGAAAATTCATGATTTGTGTTTTGAGATTTAAAGGCCTCAAGTGAATCAAAGAAAATATCTTATTCCTTATAATGAGCTTGAAGAATTAAGTTTTTCAGAATAACTTCATTTTAAAATATAGCTCTATAATGTGTTTACAACTAGGTAAAACTACAGTCATGAATTGTACAGGATTGAGAATTTTTTCAGTAGGAAGTTATACATAATTTAGTACTTACTTGAAATACAAAGCCAAGTCAGTTGCTATTATTGCAACTTCAAATAAATGTAAAACGGTTTCAAACTGGCGCTTATTTAGGTTCTGGAAGATGTTTAAACTCTGCAAGATGGAAAGTTTACAAATTCAATTCCTCTTACAAAATTATCTTTGCTTTGTACTCTACAGGCTGTACCACAGTATATTATAATAAGCCTGCTATACAGCCATCTATGGTTCCTTAAATCAAAATAAAATGTTAGATACAGTTTTGGAAAAACAGGTGTGGCTAAAAAAAAACAGGTAACCTTATGGTGTACTGTGAGGAGAACTGAAAATGGTTTAATAAAAACACCAAAATTATTTTATATTCCATAGCCTAGACACTTCTGTTACTATTGATGTGATATTATAGTGACAATAGTAAGACATTTTATTTAGAGTTATCAGAAGCAATATACAAATACAGTGCAAAGGTAAGAGTGAGATTTCCACAAGCTTTCTTCTTTTTCTGAAATGCTCTATGAATGTTGAATCATGTCTTAGAATAGCTTGGTCTAGGACAGTTGAAATTGGGGGGTAGTTAGATCCTTGAATTTTTAGTAAAATAACAAAACAAATAATATGTATGAAGTGGTGTAGCTGTGTTGGTCCCCGAACTGTGGAGGGACAAGGTGGGTGAGGTGTGGCATTGGACCAATTTCTGTTTGGGAGAGAGACAAACTTTTGAGCGTACACAGAAGAGCTTGAAGAGCTTTCACCAACAGTTGTGTCTCTCACCAACAGAAGTTGGTTCAATAAAAGATATTACCTCATCCACCTCGTCTCTCTAAAATAAATAATATCTCTACTTCCTTGGAGAAACCAAAATAGAAAGTAGCTTTGGAGCTCATTTGGAATGGTAAATTATTAGAACATCTGAGCAACTACAATCTTCACTTGCATGATGCAGCGTGCAGCCAATACATGCTCACCATGTAGTTTAATTTTCTTTTATTGGCTGCAGGCCCAGCTCCAGGCACCAGCCCAGCAAGCAGGTGCTTGGGGCGGCACATCCGACTCTTCGGCGGCCGGTCCCTCACTCCCTCTTGGAGTGAAGGACCAGCTGCTGAATTGCCGCAGAAGATTGAAGCGGCGGCGGTACAGCTGATCGCAATCGTGTGGGGGTTTTTTTGTGTTTTTTTTTTTTTTTTTTTTGCTGCTTGGGGAGGCAAAACCCTGGAGCCGGCTCTGATTGGCTGGATCCCTGCCCATCCCATATCTAATCCAGACCACATTGTTTTTGGGAGATGCATACTTGTTCTCCATTTTCAAACCTCTTAAATGACACTCAATCTTTATTCTATCTTAAAATGAAATAAGAATTTGCTTGGAATGTAAACCAGTGGATTGTAATAAGGTCTGATTATGAAAACATACAAAGCAGTTCCTATGTTCCTTGTGGTGGCTAAACTTCATGGGTGAAATATCTGGTCTGCTCTTTTATAGTAACTGAATCTAGAACAACTGTCCAAGGGCCATCTTGTTTTATATTAGTTCTTTTTTGGTGTTCTTGAGAGCAGAAACTCTCTTACTGTACAGCTCCTCTTGGAGCATAGTTGCTCCTTCATATATCTTGCAGATTGAGGGGACAGAGGGGGGATGACATCAGGCAAGGGCTCCATGGCCTTTTGAAATTCACAAGGATGGATAGCAGCCTAACCATCCTCCACTTCAGAGGGCAGACAGGATGAGGACATGTTCCCATTCCTACTTCTGCTAAATTGAGAGCAGGGTCATAAGTGTCTGATAATTCCAAGACAGTAGCTGCGGAACCCCTAAAAGTTACAGCGCTGTAGTATCCTTGAAACCCGTAGCATGGAACCCAGTGGGGTTTCATGGATCTGAGAGCTAGGAATTATGGAGCATCAATTCTCCTGCTTTCACTTTAGTAGTGCTGGCAGTAAGGCTGTGGGTGTGTTTGTGATTCCACTCAGTGGTGAAGGGAGTGACTGCTCTCTAACCTTATTGGTTGGAGAGCAGAAGCCTTTAACTAGCACTCCTTGTAAGATGCAGGATGGAGGAAATGACTACCAAGTGCCCTAAGGTCCTTAAGAAAAAGAGACCACCTTTGGAGCAGGAAGGATCGGGCTGCCAGTCACCCCAGAAAACATCTGTTACCTTTGGAGGAATCATGGGGAAAGGAGATGGTTGGTTGGGGCTGGGATAGGTGACCTATAGGTGTGTGATGGGCTTTACCCCATGTCAGAGAACTGTACATGGACCAGATCTGATCTTCCCAGATTGCACTAGAATCCACTCTGTTCTTGGGGATGTTATGAAGATGTAACTCTGCTACATTTATACACAATTAAAAACAAACAACATAATCTACAATACATGTAACACAGCAGTGCCAATTCTTCCCCATGTTCATTTGCTTGTATGTTGTAGCCACATTCCCCACCTTTCATCTGTGTCTAGATTTTAAGCCTTTCAGGGCAGTGATTCTTTTTTCCATGTAAGTACTACTAATAATATATCACACGTGACTCTAACCTAAGCTGCTGTTCTCCTTCCCCTGCACTGAAAGGTATGAGGATACTGAGTCTTCAATAGTCTCAGACTTTGACGTATTTCTTAGACTGCTTAAGCTTGTTGGCCTCTCTTCCCCCTTAAATTGGGGAAGAGGGGAAGAGAGCTGCAGTTCAAACTACAGCCTCTTGTGATATCAATATTCAGGAGCTCCAAAGATCTTGACAAGTTTCTCCAGCAACAGTAGGAAGTTAGGGTCTGATATTTCTAGTATGAAAAACAAGTAGAAAAACATTTTTAAAAATGTTTGAGGCCATCTTTATTCATAAAGCTCCCATCTAGTTTCCCATCAGGGGCGGCTCTAGCAATTTCGCCGCCCCAAGCACGGCGGCATGCCACGGGGGGCGCTCTGGCGGTCACCGGTCCCGCAGCTCCAGTGGACCTCCTGCAGACGTGCCTGCGGAGGGTCGGCTGGTCCCGCGGCTCCAGTGGAGCATCCGCAGGCATGCCTGCGGGAGGTCCACCGGAGCCGCGTGCCGCCCCAAGCATGTGCTTGGCGTGCTGGGGCCTGGAGCCGGCCCTGTTTCCCATCACCATAGTGTTGAAGCATGTCCTATGGATTTATCCTGCCAAACTCCCTGTGCAGTAGGGAAAT
The DNA here is from genome assembly GCF_016161935.1 of Mauremys reevesii. Classification (NCBI taxonomy): domain Eukaryota; kingdom Metazoa; phylum Chordata; order Testudines; family Geoemydidae; genus Mauremys; species Mauremys reevesii. The sequence goes on along the minus strand of NC_052629.1, from coordinate 31,354,135 downwards.
AGCACACCTTTACAGGTGGGAAATTGAGGCGGAGTGAGAGCAGTTGACTTGTCCAGTGATTCTCAAACTTTTGTACTGGTGACCCCTTTCACACAGCAAGCCTCTGAGTGTAGACTTCCCTTAACAATTATATATTTAACACTGTTATAAATGCTGGAGGCAAAGCGGGGTTTGGGGTGGAGGCTGACAGCTCGCAAACCCCCATGTAATAACCTTGCAACTCCCTGAAGGGTCCTGACCCCCAGTTTGAGAACCCCTGGACTTGTCCAAGGGCACACAGGAAGTCTGTAGGTACGGCTACAGTGCACACTCCTTTTGTGGGGTACATACACTACATTTCCCCCCACCTCAACATGGGTACAAATAGAAGTATAGATGGTGAAACACTGCTTAGGTGAGTAAAGACATTCCTGAACCCTGAGGGCATGTACCCTATACGGCTCTCTACTCCCCCAAGCAGTGCCTTCCCCAACTACACTGCTAAAAACAGCAGTGTAGTATTCCACTGCTTCCCCACTGTTAGAGACATTCCCTGCCAGTGTCTTTCACTGGCATGTGTAGCTACAACTGCAGTGTGGAGGCAGCCTGCTTTTCACTGCAGTGTGTAGCTACATATATCTACTTGCTCCTGCAAGAGGTGTGCAGTGTAGAAGTAGCCTATGTCAGAACTGGGAACCAGTGGTAGCTGGTAGAGGGGGAAATGGACATAGCCACCATTGTTAAATGCCCTCACCTTTATTTATTGAAACAAACTAACAATACCCCTTATGGCAGATGCCTTTCTTCCCCCCCTTCTCTTGAACAGCACAGTGGAGAGAGCAGCAGGGGTGAGTGGGGGGTGAGAAGGATTCCAGCCCTTCAATGCAGCACCATTTAGGGGAGAGAGGGACTAGCAGCATCTGTAACATCTTCTGAACAGCAGCACCATAAAGTGCAGTCTGGGGAGGAAGGTGCACATGGGGTTATTTGGTCTCCACACCCTAAATGAGCTCCTTTCTCCACTGGAAGCATAAAGCAGTGCTGTGTGGTGCACATGCTCAGAAGCTGCCTTTTGATTGTCCCCGAAGGCTATGTCTACACTGCAATAAATACCTGCAGCTGGCCCATGTCAGCTGACTTGGGGGTCACAGGGCTCAGGCTACCGGGCTATACAATTGCAGTGTAGTTACTGGGGCTTGGAATGTTGACACTGCAGTTTTATGGACCTGTGGCCTGATCCCCATGCCCTAGTCAGCTAACATGGGCCAGTCACAGGTGTTTTATTGCAGTGTAGACATACCCAAAAAGTCTGAGAGGTCTCAGTGTAGAGCTTCCCGATCAGAAGCAACACCAGGGTTCCAAGCAGGGAAAACTGAAAGAGCAAGGAGAATTAGTGGTGGGACTTGCAGCGAAGGAGGGGAAAGAGTGCCAGCTGTTCAATTAGTTGATTTTATTTGGGAAATGAGAAACACCTGTGAGCGAAAGTAAGGGTATGGGGGAGCCTGGAATCTTACTGCCAATCACCTACTTTGGGCACCAGATACCACTCCTAGGAACTGAATCCAGATCTCCGGATTCTCAGTCTAAAACATTCTTTTATTTTGTGTTGTTAACTGTGTTGCAAAAGTAGAAAAAAAGTTCTAATAGCGTGAGTTAAGTGCAAAGGGTAAATCCTAGAGGCCTTATTCAGATGGTATTTGGACAACAATTCTGTCAATGGAGTTGTGTGACTGTAATTGAGACCAGAATTTAGCCCAGTGTGTAAGAGTTTAGTTTGAACATCCTAGCTGTTGTAAGTGTTGGTTAAAGCCATAACATTATTTGAATATGGCTAATTTTAAGAAAGTAGTTTCTTGGAAATCTAATTCAAACAAAATAGCAAGCCAGCAACCTAAGAGTAATGAATTCATCAGAGAGATACAAAGTTTAACCCAGGCCTCTTGGAAAGGTCAGTATCTACAAAAGAGCTTTGGTATTTATCAGTTTTAGTAGAAAGTGTTTATATACGAACCTCGTCTTGTAGCAGAGTTTTACTGTACTCTAGATGATGTCTTTCTAAAATGGAAGATCCATGAAGTTTTGCTAATGGAGAAGCTGACCTGTTGAAAAACAAGTAATTGTTGACAATGTTTCAGAGTACATATTTTTATGGCTGTTTTAAGTTTGTAGTATTAACGTTCTATCGAGCTGCATATTCCACAGAGGGAGTTTGAAATGGTTTAACATTGCTTGACTAACCTAGTTCTGTGGCATGACACACAACAATACCTGGTTAAAATGACACAATACGTATATGCCTTCAGCACTGCCATTGAGAAAAGATTAAGGGAGAGTTTCAAAAACACAAGGAACAGTTAGATGCATAACTCCCATTTGTGCCTTTGAAAATTTACCCCATTTTGTCCTGTGTTAGTAGTTCTTGTTTCTTTAATCGATGCACCTTCCCTGTGTAGAAATGTACCTATTATCCAGCTGTTTGTATTTATCGCTTTAGTAGGCTCTTGAATGCTCTTCTGGTTGGTATCATTCAAAGTGGACCGCCGTGCCACTGCATTTCTAATTTATTATGGTTTGCTTAAATCAAATGGAACTACCATGTCGACTGTGCAATGCTATTTCATTCCTTTCATGTCCTTGGGCCCTATCCCGCAGAAAGTACTTACAGCTTTATGGACTACACAGTCCGTGGAAGTTCATACATCTTCAGCCTGTCACAGAAACCCTTCTTCTTACCTCATGCTGAGTGTAAAGTAGAAGTAATTCCAGTTCTACACTAGAGTTCTGGGCAGTGAGGGAGAGAGTCATGTCCATGTTTTATTCTAGTTGTTTTGAATATGGGCCATGCTTGGCTTTTCTTTTTCTTTTTCTTGGCTAACAGGTCAATTTCTGAGGTGAACCAAGGAGGAATGTGCATGCCATTCATTAATCTGTACATGTGTGGTGGGAAAGCCCAATAGATTGCTCACCCTGGCTGACCTCATGAATGGACCTTTCAGTCAGGGAGGACCCTGGTAGGAAGATCTGGCCTCAGCCCTTTTAAAGTTCTTTGGCTGAGTGATGCTCAGTAGGAAACAGTCTGTCTCTCTTCTGTGTCATCTGGAGAATCCCTGACAATGATCAGAAAATGCCATTGCCATGGAGTACAACTTGAAAATTCCTTCATGGGTGTTACCTAATAAGTCATTCTGCATTACTGGCAGGATATTCTAAAGATCATGATTATTATGTTCCCTAGCTACTGGGGACTGAGAGCCTGTGGAGTTTTTGTTGGCTAGCAAATGCACAGAAGCAAGTGATTACAATGTACAGTGTATATCATGAGAAAGAATGCATGAAAGATTAATTGACCTACAGATGAAAAGTGGGATCCTAGTTATGCACAATGATGTAAAAAGCAGAAAAAAAATAAAATTGTGTGTATCACTGCAAACATTTACTAGGGAAAAGGAAACCCTTCTACTCCCCACATCATTTACAATATCTTATACACAGGGCTATGACAGCCAGATCCTTACTGGTGTAAACTGGCATAGCTCCACTGCAGTCAGCAGAACGACACCTATTTACACCAACTGTGGATCTGACTATTATTTTTTTTTAAATCACTGTAGACAGCATAAATATGTTCTGTCTGATCACATTCCTAAAAGGACACACAGTATTTTATCTTATCTTCAAAACTAATATGTTGCAAACTGAGCTTTAGAATAATCTCTTGAAATAAGTCTGAAAACAATTTCCTTACAAAATTGTTTTTCTGTATCACACTAGTTTGTTGTACAGTTGCTTATGAGTAGTGGGCCGGTAGCAATATCTTGAGGGGACTTGACACAAAATATTACAAGGACTTGGCAAACTTTGTACAAGAAAATAAGTAGGTCAGACTTTGTTACTGCATTCCAGCCATGATAATGTCCTTATGAATTTGCCCACATGACCCCCTGGATCTGAGCTCAAGCCACTGTCCATGCCAGAATGTCCACAGTGACCAAGAAGGGGGAAAGCATCTTCACCCACTACCTAGCCAACCTAGTAAGGAGGGCTTTAAACTAGGTTCAAAGGGGGCAGGTGACAAAAGCCCACAGGTATAAAAAAGTGACCTTAATAGAAGGCTAAATGTTCAGTGGGGAAGGGGGCGGAGACAGAAAATTACAATAGGGTCCATAGGAGCAACAAGAGTGATAACGGGGTGGGGATGGGGAATCTGCTTGACATTTTAGATGTCTGTTCACAAATACAAGGCTTATGGGGAATAAACAGGAAGAACTAGAAGTATTAGTACATATGCTAAAGTATGAATTAATTGGCAGCACGGAGACTTAATGGGATAAATCTCATAACTGAACTATTGACATAGAGGAATACAGCTTGTTCAGGAAGGACAGGCAGGGAAAAAAAGGAGGAGGTGTTGCATTATACATCAAGAATATATACACTTATTCTGAGGTCCAGAAGGAGATGAGAGGCAGACCAATTGAAAGTCTCTGGGTGCATATAAAGGGAGGGAAAAGTCATGGCAGAGGGACTATTATAGCCCACCAAATAAGCAAGAAGAGGTAGACGAGGCATTTCTATAATAAATATCCAAGACCTGGTAGTAGTGGTGGACTCCTCAGACATCTGTTGGAAAAGTAATATGGCAAAACATAAATTGGCTAATAAGTTCTTGAAATGTGTTGGGGACAACTTTTTGTTTCAGAAGGTGGAGGAAGAAACCAGGGAACAGTTATTTTAGACTTGATTCTGACCAACAGGAAGGAATTGGTAGTGAATTTTAAGGTGGGAGTCAATTCAATTCAAAGTGATCATTAAATGATAGATTTCCTGGTTCTAAGGACAGGAAGGAGTGAGGGTAGCAGAATAAAGACAATGAATTTAAAAAATGCAGACTTAAGCTCAAAGAACAGGTAGGTACGATCCCATGGGAAGAAAATCAAAGGGAAAAAGGAGTTCAGGAGATCTGGCAGTTTCTCCAAGAGGCAATATTAAAGGTGCAACACCCAAAACAATCCTGATACGAAGGAGAGATAGGAAGAATAATAAGAGGCAACTATGGCTCCAGCACAAGCTTTTTAGCTGAAAATCAGAAGTGGAAATACAGACAAATTGCTAAGGATGAGCACAAAAGAATAGCACAAGCAATTAGGGACAAAAATGGAAAGGCTAAGGCACAAAATGAGTTACACCAAGCAAGGGACATAAAAGCAAATAGAGAAGATCTTATAAATACATTAGAAGCAAGAGGAAGGAAAGTGTAGGTCCTCTGCTTAGTGGGGAAGGAGAGCCAATAAAGGACAACATCAAGAAGGCTGATATGTTTAATGCCTATTTTGCTTCAGTTTTCATTAAAAAAAGGTAAATTGTGGCCACATACATAACATAATTAATGTTAACAAGGGGAAGGAATGCAAGACAAAACAGGGAAAGAACAGCTTAAAGAATATTTAGATAACTTAGATGTATTCAGGTTGGCAGGGTCTGATGAAATTCATCGTAAGGTACGTAAAGAGGAACTAGCTGAAGCAATCTTATAATCATTAGTGATTATTTCTGAGAACTCACTGAAGATGGCTGAGGTCCCAAAAGACTAGAGAAAAGTTTTGTGTTTGCCCACCTTGAAAAAAGAGGAACATAGAGGACTCAGAAAATTACAGAAAAATCCAGCTAACTTCGATACCTGGAACAAATTATTAAACAATTATTTTGTAAGAATCTAGAGAATAATGGTTATAAGTAATAGCCACCATGGTTTTGTTAAAAAGAAATCATGCCAAACCAACCTAATTTCCTTCTTTGACCGAGTTTCTGGCCATGGAGATGGGGAGAAGCAGTAGATGTGCTATATCTTGATTTTAGTAAGGCTCTTGACATAGTCCTAGGTGACATTCTCATAAGTACACTAGTAAAATGTGGTCTAAATAAAATTCCTATGAAGTGGGTGCAGAACTGGATGAAAATCTGTACTCAAAGACTAGTTCATGGTCAAACGGTGACCCACAGGCGTCAGTCCTCAGTCTGATACTGTTCAATATTTTCATTAATGACTTGGATAACAGAGTGGAGAGTGTGCTTATAAAATTTGCAAATGAAACCAAGTTAGGAGGAGTTGCAAGTACTTTGGAGGACAGAATTAGAATTCAAAACTATCTTGACAAATTAGAGAACTGGTCTGAAATTAGACCAATCAAATGAAATTCAATAAAAAAAACTGTACAAAGTACTTCACTTATGAAGGAAAAATGTACAACTATAAAATGTGGAATAAATGACTAGGTGGTAGTACTGCTGAAAAGGATCTGTGGGTTATAGTGGATCACAAATTGAATGAATAAACAATGTGATACAGTTGCCCCCCCCCAAAAGCTAATATTCTGGGGGTCTATTAACAGGAGTGTTATGTATAAGACACAGGAGCTAACCATCCTGCTCTACTTGGTCCTGGTGAGGCCTCAGCGGGAGTACTGTATCCAGTTCTTGGCTCCACACTTTAAGAAAGATGTGGACAAATTGGAGAGAGTCCAGAGGAGAGCAACAAAAAGGATAAATGGTTTAGAAACTGTGATCTATGAGGAAAGGTTAAAACTGTGCATGTTTAGTCTTGAAAAAAGAATTCGGAGAGGGGACTTGATAAACAATTTTCAAATATGTTAAAAGGCTGTTATAAAGAAGACTGTGATGAGTTCTCCACATTCACTAAAGGTAGGACAAGAAGAAATGGGCTTAATCTGCAGCAAGGGAAATGGAAATTACATATAAGGGTAATTAATCTCTGGAATAGGCTTTCCAGAGAGGTTGTTGAATCCCAGTCCTTGGAAGCTTTTAGTAACAGGTTAGACAAACAGCTGTCAGAGATTGTCTACATATACTTGGTCCTGTCTCAGTGTGGGAGCTGGATTAGACCTCTCGAGTTCTCTTTCAGCACTACACTTCCACGATTTTTAGCCTGCTAGCTCGAGCTAAACTGGTGTAAGTCTGTCTACTCAGGCTGGGAGGCACACTCCCAGTTGCAGTGTAGACTTACCCTTTGGGTCTTTGGGTACGTCTTCACTACCGGCCGTATCGGCGGGTAGCAATCGATTTCTCGGGGATTGATATATTGCGTCTCATCTATATCGATCCCCGAACGAGCTCCTGTCGACCCCGGAACTCCACCAACGTGAACGGCGGTAGCGGAGTCAACGGGGGAGCCGCGGATGTCGATCCCGCGCCATGAGGATGGTAGGTAACTCGATCTAAGATACTTCGACTTCAGCTACGCTATTCACGTAGCTGAAGTTGCGTATCTTAGATCAATCCCCCCCCCTAGTGTAGACCAGCCCTTTCACTCAGCATAAAGGAGCCAGAGTGGGAGTGAGGATCTTGCACCTGGGACTTGATCCTGCTGTACTGAAATCAGCAGGAGTTTTGCCACTGACTTCAGAGGAAGCAGGATTCACCTCCTTCATCTTCTTAGCTAGGGGTAGTCAATAGGTGGACTGTGGGCCAAATCAGAACTGCCAGATGCTTTTGAACAGACCCCAAATTTTTATTTACTTATTATTATTGTTATTGTTATTCTTTTTTATTATTTTGTCTGGAGTTTGTACCTTGACCAAGAAATTTGGACCTTGACAAAAAATAACTGACTGCTCCTGTTCTAGGCTCTACACAACTTCACTCTGGCCTACATCTTAAATCTTGTCTTCTAATGTGCTCCCTCTCACCAGCTTCACTCTGTCAACAGTGTTAGCTCCAATGCCCATTTCATTTCCTTCTCCCATTCCTATCTTCACACCTTCAATATGGCCCCTTATGACAGACACCCCCCCAGAATCCAGGCTTTCCCAAAGGGTCTTATCTTGGTGTTTTCATATAGGTTATAAATACTCTGGGTCAGACTCTCTTGATAGATGTGCATGCTTTGCAAATAATTATGGAAAATAGTATAGTTTGTATCTTTGCATGTGGTGATATGTTCACATCTTTATTTTAGTTACTGGTACAAATGTTATATGTACAGGTGTTTGTACTTATAAATCAATGTAGCTGAACTTACTTCATTTGATACAAATTATTGGTCCCTCTGTGATCAATGTCATGGCAGAAAGCAGCCGCAACCATGGCAAAGGCTTCTAGATCGGTATAGTATTTCTTTAGTCTACCTGTCTATAAAGGAGAAGAGACTTTTTTGAGTATATACCTGCTTGAATTTTACAATTCCTGTTGAAATTAAAAGAACTACAAATTGAATGTAAAATAGGTTTACAATGACAAAACATACCATTAGTAAGGTGAACATTGTCTGTCCCACGTTGAATCCATGACGCCAGTTATGGTAAGTTATATCCCGATAACCCTTTCTGACTGTGTACATCCATCTTGTAAGTACCTGTTACAAATAAAAGGCATATCATACTCAGTAGAGTTCAAATATGACAAATTCCTGGAATGTCTTTAAAATTAAGATGGAATTTCATATCTTTACAGGAAAATATGCAGCTTTTACAAAGCTGAAACATTGTTTCTAATTAAAATAAACATAGAAGCTAACCACTGCTATATAAGTCAATGCTAGTTTAATTTTTTATCTAACTAAGCACACAATGATTTTTACCACCTAGCTTTACATACTTATTATGAATCTGTGAAAAACATCTGGTCAGAACAGTGGAAAAGTAATAGATATCGAATGTTTTATATATAAAAAGCTAAGAATGGATGTATGCTACTTATTGCTTCTAATATTTTACTCTGGGACAGTTCTAGTTAAAAGAACTTGGAACTGAGGAGGAAAATGTACCTAATATGACAAAATAAATCTGACCTCTGCTGGGACTTTGAATTTTTCAACCACATTTATCTCAAAGAATAATCGTATTCCGCACTTAATCAAGCCATGCTCTGTAACGGGAAAGTCACTGAAGCGGAATTCATAAAGTTCCACTTCCTTTGGATCAGGTAATTCCTCTCTCTGTCAGGGAGGAAAAAAAAGAAAAAAAAAAGACCACAACAGTTTCACTTTGTAAGAAGGAAATTAGAGAAAATTCAGTTTTTTACTTGCTTTTTCACTCTATATAAAGAGTTCATGGTCAGGCCCATCATGTGTACATAGCTCTCAGGTTTCAATGCACACTACTGTATATTAAACTATAATATGTACTTTAGATCACTGCTGCTTTTCTGCTCAAACAAAGGGGATGGGTACCGTTTATTGCTTCCTGCAAACTGGTATTTCTTCCCCATGTGCATTCCAACAAAATCCACATTACAATTATAGTTTTTTTAGTTATATATTGGGTAAAAACCAATGGTTACTTTATTTTAGAATGCATTTCTTAATTATGCATACAATTATTGTACTTCAGATTATTATTATTATTGTATTACATACCTCACCTGTGGGACTTCAGTGAATCTTTGGGATAGATTATCAACTGTTACCCTATAAATCATGGGTGCAACTGAGGGTGGGGAGGGGTCTGTCATAGTTCAGGGCTACCTGGACCTCTGACCCTCTTCCCTGGTGTCTTCTGAGTGCACCTGCCTCTAGGTCTTAGGCCTCCCACTTTCACTCTATGGCAGAATCCCATGATTCTCCCACCAACAAATATTACTCAACAAGTCTGACTGGACTCAATACCTGCAGTTCTTCCCTTCAGGAACTTGTGAGCAGCAGTGAATAAAGTGACCCAAAACAGCCTTCTTAAAACAATGTATTGTTGAATCTTAACAGTAGGAATACAGCATAGCAAGAGAAAAGCATTTTTAGGGCAATGAAAGGCCTAAGTGCATGTTTATCTTACCTAAAGACTTGCCTTCCCTTAGCAGAAACCCTAATTGGGCTAAGCTACCTTGAGACATGCCCAGCGCTGGAAGGCAGTTTCTTCCCCTTAAGCACCTCACAAAACCAGTCCCTTTCCCCTTCGGAGAGTGTGCCTATAAATCCCTCTCAGCCTTTGATCTCCCCACCTTCACAGAGTTTGTGACTTAGTCCTGGGAAAGCTGGTCAGGCAAGCTCACCAGGGAGGCGGAGCTAGCATATCAGTTCATAATCCTCGGTGTTTTCTGAGGAACTCTTATCTGGGCTACTGCCTATCTTCCTGGTTAGTTTTCTTACCATCTGGCTAAAGTACAGTAAATATCTTAACAGTGCCCAGACAAACATAGAACGGGTGGTATTTTGTAGATTACAGGAAATGCCAAATCCATCACAGTCACTTGCCCCTCCCTACCTACCTCTAGATGGTTCTGTGCCAGTTGTGTCCCTAGTGTAGTTTAGAGCAAACTCTGCTCTAAACTACACTGGCTTCCAATGGCCCCAAGGGACAATTCTGGCAGCAGAGGATTGCCTGAGTGCATGCTCTTTCCCCTCATGAATACCCTTTATTTTAGAGGCAAGTGTAGCTACCCTCAGAAATGTCCACTACCCTATCTGCTTGGCTTAAGACTGCTTTGCACTGAGGGACCACCAACAAACCAGACTTAATGTGTGTGAAGATCTCTAGCCTTTAGAGTTACTAGCACAAAAGATCTCTATTTTTACTTATGACTTACTTTATTTATATTAATTGCACTCATGCACATACAAATAACACACCAAGAGTATTTACTCATGATATTCAAATGTCAGGAAATGCAAAAATTAAGGCTCTTGTAGTAACTTTAATTTGCCCACGTTATACGTATGATATAAATATATATTTAATAGCCTCACTGGTGGTGGTAATAATTATAAGTGTCTAGATCATAGATAGCGTTTTTCAGTAGTACATCTCAAAGCCCTTTACAAAGGAAGTCAGTGAACTGTCAGATTCCATTTTACAGATGAGGAAACTGGCAACTGAATATATTACAAGTGTAATGTGGGCAACATTAGGATGAGAACTATAATTTGGATTTCTCTTTAAAAGAAAATCTTTATTGTGTATTGATGCTATAACCTTATATTTAATGTCCTTGTTTAAAAAAACACAAAAAAGAAACTGCACATGCAAGTTAGATTACCCACTTCATTGAAATGAATGGGATGTGGAACAGTGATGTCCCACCTTTGCAATTATTGCTGTTTGGTTGGAGATATTTTCTGCAAATATTGGTTATTGTACATGCAAAAATATTTCTGTCTTTTCTCCCATATGTGGAATTTCCCTTTAAATTTACTCTGGTCTGAGTTCAAGAACAGAGAGTGGTCAATCATGGAGCTGTGACAGTTTTAAGGCCCAATGCTTTGTGAGCCTTCAGGACTAGAAAACACCTGCTTTATCGCATTAGTGACCTGACATTCCAGGCTTCCTATAGGATTAAACATTTCTATGTAGTCCTGGCACTGCATGAGATATCAGACCTTCAGTTCTTGATACCCCGATGTATAGAAAAAGCTATTTAATTTAGTTTCTAGCGGTTTTAAAAATCCATTCCAGTGTTTTATTCCACTTGGATGCCCCCAGAGGGTAATTAAGGCACCTTGATTTACAAGTGGAGAGATCTAAAAATGTATTATTGCTATTAATTTTTGTAAGTCTTAAATTTAAAATGAATTTACTTGAAAATGTGAAGGTATAATTTTCTATTGATACTTTTCATTTCACTAGTGGATGTGCTTATATAATCAGATATAATTTAACAAGTTCTTTTAACTGTAAAAACTGTGTAGAGTCCTAAACCTGATATCTGCAATGTTTTTAGAGGAAGGAGGGGAAAGAGAGCTCATTTTACTGATAATAATCTATAACTTTAACCATAAATTCCTGCTACACGGCAAAGTAAATAAAAACCAGTTAACTGAAGTTTTTCAAATACCTAACAAATTATAGAAACACATCAGGTGCTATTGCTGTTATTAACCCCCTTCATATCCTATACAGTCACTTCTTATTCTGGTGCCCTGCCAATTTCCTCCTCCTCCTATGTATGTTGTACTAATATACACACAACTATACCTTTAAATTGAGTTTTAGCCATTCTTATATACAGTAGGTTCCCATATAAAACTCAGTAATATTCATTCATGCAGAGTGAATGACGAATGAGTGGAGTCAATCCAATTAATCATAAAATAAAATGAAAAAAAAATAAAATTAAAATTATTAAGAGAAACAAATAGCAAATAGCATTTTAAGGAGGCAGCTATAACTCCTTCAGCCTGCAATAGTACCTAGGATAGTCCCTTTTTATCTCTTTGGGAAATAAGACATTGAGCCTTCAAATATTTAAGAATGTCAGTAATTTTCAATGGAACTACTCATGTGAGTGACATTAAGCATGTGCCTAAATGTTTGGAAGGTCAGGCCCTCAGTCAGCACGCTGTGTATGATAGTGTATGGTAGCAATATGTCTGTCCAGATATCAAAAACACATTCAGTGTTTATTTTCTTGATCTCTGTTATACCATTACTGGTCAACATAATGGTGTGAATTTTAATTATGGGTTTGCACAGTGCCTAATGCAATGGAAGCCTGGTTCAAGACTGGGGTGGCGAGGTGCTAATGCTATCCAAATAATAAAGAATTTCTGATGCAATGCTGATTTTGATAGAGATGCGCCACAGATGCCTTTAGCCCAAAGTCTCTTTTGTTTTAAACTCATCCTTGTTCTTTTCTCTCTCTTACCTATCTGACTTTAGCATCTTTCAAAAGGTATTAGGCAAAGAGGTTCTACCAGTAGCAAATTGTCTATTTACTGAAAATTTATTGTTGTTTTGTGAACATTCAGGTCAGTCCTAGTTCCTAATTTTGCATTTTACCCTTGTATTTCAACCAAACAATACAAGCAAAGGATTCAGTTTCCCCCCTCCGTATGGTGATGCTGACCATGCAGCCTAGAATAGAATTTGGTCCATTTTCTTTGAATCGAGATGCTATCATAATGATCCCTGGATAGTTCAGCTCCTCTTGAACAGTACAAAGACTTTACTTCCTGCATTACCACTGACAGATTTGCATATGAAAATCCAGGGAGAATGCTGTTTTAGTGGGTTGGTACCATGGGAAGTATATAGGTTGCATATCAGTGTATGAGCGAACCTAACATATTGCCAAAAATATTTTTACGAGGCACCTGCACAAGATCCCTGGAGCTGATGACTAATATAAATATGTTGTATAAAGTAGAAGAAGGTTAAACAACACATTTTAACACAAACTCAAAGGAGTCCCATCACAGTCTGAAGTTAATAGGCCACTGAAAGTTTAAGAATCGGGTTTCATTACTTACCAAAATCTTGAGGAGGGCTTTCTCATCACAGTCTTCAGTACTCGTTACATTTAATTTCTCTTTGTATTTCTAAAGTGAAAATGAATGAAAAATTAAGTTTCTGTTCCACAAGATTCCTATTTGAATTCTGTGGTACTAGAAAGATACTCACCAATATGGACTGAATTTCTTCAGGGGTGGCCTTTGTCTGGTACATGAGCATTTCCTGAGCAATGTCTTTCCTGTTTTCAAGCTTATTCATTTTGTCATAGGTGTCAGTATTTAAAACAGACCATCCAAGGAATTGTGTAAGACTCTGGAACAAAACAGAGGAAAATGGAGGTGATGTAGTGACAATTCATTTGGCTTAATAGTAAAGGAAAACTGACAATTTGAACTCCTTAAAATGTCCAGGAAGGTACTTACGTGCCTCCCACCAACACAGCTTCTGAGCCACAGGCATCGGCTTCCTCCTTGCCCTGGGGATGCTCAACCCCAGCTTTGCCCCAGGCCCTGCCCCAATTCCACCCTTCTCCAAACTTCCACCCCCATCTCTTCCCACCCAGTTCTGCTCTCTTTCTTGAGTGTGCCCTGTCCCTGCTCTTCTGCCTACCCCACAGCACCTTCTGCATGGTGCGGAACGGCTGATCACGGCGGGTGTGAGGCGCTGGAAGGGAGGGGGAGGAGTTGATTGGTGGAGCTGCTGGTGGGCTGGAGGCACTGGGGGTGGGGAGCTGGCTGCCGGTGGGTGCTAAGCACCCACTAATTTTTTTCGTGAGTGCTCCAACCCTGGAGCACCCACAGAGTTGGTGCTCATGCTCTGAGCCCCTCAAAAACTTTAATAAATGCAGCTTCACAACCACCATGTAATATAGGGAAGCATTTTCCCCATTTTGCAGATGGGGGCCTGAGGTGCGCAGAGGTTAAGTGACTTGCCCAGTATATGGGTGCACACTTGAACCGGTGCACTGATGTCAACAGGACTTTACACAGGCTTGCACTTAAGGAGCTCCTTGCAGGATCAGAGTCTTAGGGGTGACATCCAGTGAATCAGATGGTCTGTCATCTCTGCCCCGAAGACTACAAATACTAATTGTCAGTTAAATGATTTTGACCATCCTTAACTAATCTAATATGGGGTTTTTGTTTGTTTATTTGTTAGAATGATTTTTATGGTATCTGCCGTCTGTTCAGTACTGGAAAAAAGTTCACGATCCATCATAACTGTACAAGTGTGTAAAGAGTTTTAATGGAAATACTTTTACTATTAAGAAATTGTAATGAAGAGGATAACAAACTTGCAGTATAACTGCTACCTAAAATAATCCTTTCAGTAATTTTTAATTGAGACTTAACAAAAATATCTCTTAATATTAAATGATCATCTACAAAATCTTTTGTCTCATTAAACTTACTTCAGTGATTTGTTCATCAAATTCATCAAAGGGTTTTCCATCTTTTCTGTTGTAAAATGTAGCTACTCCCACAATTTCTTCTTTTTTGTTCACAATAGGCAAAGACAGGACATTTTTGATAACCCAGCCTGTCTCATCCACAGGCCCCTTCTGCAAGCAAACCAAAAGAAGAGGAAATATTGCATATTTCTTTAAAAATAGTCATACAATATTTTGATATTATAATTGTAAATGTCACAGTTGGTACCCAAAGATCACAAATAAGTACAATAACAAAATTATCAGCCACCTCCGCAACTATGGAATGTATGAATATTTGTGCAATCAACTGTATGGTTAATGGGTAGATGGCATTAGGGTATTTTCCTATAATAATTACACTAAAAGAGATACTGTGTTATTACCTGAAATAAAAAATATTCATCTGCTGGTGCATTCATCATGTTACAAATCTGTGGTATAAAGAAACAAAAAAAGCCCCATTGTTTAGGTGTAGTATATACACTCAAATCCATAGTCTGGCATTTTAAAAAGGCATATTCATTTTCTAAGAGAAAAATAACTGTCATTGTACATAAATCAAAAGTATTATTAAAGTAGAATTAGCTGTGCCGGTATATGCCACTTGGAGTGCTGAAAACACTTTGCCTTGTGTATGGTGCTCATAATATATTTTATTAAGCATGATAGTTACTTAACAATATGCAGGAAGAAGGCAAATTTTAGGGCAGCAAGTAAAGAGGAATATTATATCCAATTTGAAACTGCATGGGGAATTTTAGGAAGAGGTAAATAGTTGAGTTAACCCCTACTGTTACAAAAAGTGCCACAGAATCAGCAATGACTACGATATGCACAGAGACCTTTGATTTTGTATCTCCTCTGAAAGACAATATCTTACACCATGTTGAAGCCTTGGTTCAGATTTGGGGCCAAGCTATCTTTCTGTTTATAACCCTGTACCAGGATTAAAACTAAACAGAAAATTCAACAAGTTTCTGTTTGCTGAGTTGCTGACAGATCATTCTTTTGTGAGAATGGACTTGTACACCTGCAATGCGAGTCAGAGACCTAAGCCCTCCTACCCATGAGATGTCCTAAGATCTGTCAGGAAATCCCCTGGTTCACAGGTCATCTGCATAGAGGGCTTGTCCCTCCAGGCTATTGATTGGCCCCTGTATTC
Organism: Mauremys reevesii; assembly: GCF_016161935.1. Classification (NCBI taxonomy): domain Eukaryota; kingdom Metazoa; phylum Chordata; order Testudines; family Geoemydidae; genus Mauremys; species Mauremys reevesii. The sequence goes on along the minus strand of NC_052629.1, from coordinate 31,338,387 downwards.
CATGGCAGCTATAATCCTGGAGACAGTGTGATATGCTCATATAGGCACTTATTGTATTTCCAGTCATATAGTCAATATAAGGAAGTTTTGATGTTGGCTCCCGAAGTCTCTGCTTGATCAAAGAACTCTATAAAATGTGTAACTTTCTTTTTTTGCAATTAACTTACAAATCCATTTTCAGCAACATACGTTGGCAACCCGCTGACAAGACACCAGTGATCTGCAGGAGGTGACCTGCAGAGACAGAATGAGATTCAGTAAGTCAGTGTCACAGATATAAACATGTTGCAGTTCTACCTGACCAATGCTGCTAACTGCTACATATTTAACAAGCTGATAATGAATACTTACGGAATGACTTTGATTTCTTCTTTTCCATGTAAAATATAATCAATAATCTTATAAAAGATGACTTCCTAAATAAAAGAGGAGAAAAACATGCGTTAATTATCCTGTGCAACTAAATTCCAAAATTATGATGTGTAAACAGGAAACATTTATACTTACTCTGCCATCGGGTGTTTTTGGTCCTTTATAAGGCTCTGCTTCTCCCAGCTTGATTGGCCATTCGTCATAGAACTCCTAAAAATAATTACACACAGATTAACAATACAAAGTGTTTCTCAGTTACATACCAATAGGTAACATGAAATGCATGGACAATCATTTTATGATATACTTCACCATAACCCTACTTGGTCTGGTCACATCTCAAAACAGTAAGAAGAAAACATTGTTAAATATACACCAAACAAAAGTTTTAGCAAGTAAATTGCAGATTAGTGTGAAAACCAATGCCAGAAAACTGCATGGCTTTCTCAACATTTTAGTGGGTGGGAGAAGTATACAATAAAAATAACCACTTGAGACTAATCTGCATGTTTTACTTATATGGCCTGCCCTATTTTTATATATTTTACATGTAATTTTGGTGACTCATATTAGTTGAATATAGTTCATGCTTCATGTCATTTTGAAAGCATACTTAGAAAGCATAGCCCATTGATTCCATGGAGAAAGGCACATTAGAGATATCCATGACAGATTAGCTAGTGGAGGAATTAATTTTTTATATTGATATTGAATTAAATGAATTCTACATTTCCAAAGAATTGGTAAAATGCTGGTTACCTTCTCTTTGGTCATATCCAGCAGACCAACAGAGTATCTTTCACAGTTCAAATACATTCGAATAGTGTACAGTGCTTTGTGAAACTGTCGCTCAATATCTGTCAGTTCTTCAAATACTTTGTTGGCAGACCATAAAAGCATCTACTTACAATGAGAAAAAACTGGGTAAATATTCAGGTGGTGAAAAGAGAATGTATTACAGATGAAAAGAAAACATAGCCTCATGAGTTTCAGATATTAAAGAATGAATTCATAATGGAGGTTGATACCATTCTGTAACATGATAAATTTTATGTATTGTCTGTGAGACCATATCATTAGTAATGATTTTACATAAGAAAAAGCTAATGAAGGTTCTCATTAACAAATCCTTCTTTACCTGACTTCTTCGGGTTTCAATATTGTAGAGATATGTGATATGGTATTGTTTTATGGCAACAGAAACAAAATTGAGGTATTTCTTAAAGACCTATAAATGACAGAGAACAAAAATATGACAAAATATCAAACCAAGTAATAGGTGCTGCCATATTTATTGTTAAAAGAACAATAGTGTTAACGTTTTAATGTCTAAAGTTACCTCTTCATCCTCTTTAGAGAATTCAGGGGCATTTATTTTGTTAAGTGCCATCACAACAGCAAGCACCTCCTTGCCCTGCATAATAGGGGTTGCCAGCATGCTGTTAGTTGTGTAACCAGTTTGCTTGTCCACAAAGTCAGAAAAATGGTTATTCTGAAAAAACAAACAAAAAACAAACCACATTTAGTTATGATGAAGACAATGTATTATTTGTTACTTATTTACACAGTGCCATATATGTGACTGGAGTTTCACACTACAGAGAAAGATGGATTCCCAGCCCAAAAGAGCATAGCGATCAAAGGCCTCAATCCTGCAAATATGTATGTGTGCGCTTCACTTTAACATGTTGGTACTGAGCTGACACAGGTTATCCTTAAAACAAGGACAAACAGGAGGAGGAAGGACAAAGGAGAGAATAATACGACTATGTGTTTATTTGGGAGGCTAATGGCTTTGGCTTGAAAATAATTATTTATATTTATGTATGTATTACTAGTAATATTATTTAATCATTCCTGTAGAAAAAATGCTTGATGTTACCTCATCATACGATTGTGAAGCTGACATAAAAACATAAGGCCACAGTCTCAGGCCTGCTCTTTTCTAAATGCTCAAACTCTCACAAGTGTACTGCTGAGGATGCTTCTGGCAGGGAAGAGTCCCCAGCAGGTATAGACCTGGCAGAGACAGTTGCTACACTTCCCTCCTGGCCATTCCCTGCACAGAAGACATGCTTGGGCTACGAGGACATACCAGAGGGAATGACCAGAGTGTGAAGGACAATCCCCAACTGATGCCTTGGGGCCATGGTCATGCAGTTAAATAAGAAACCAGAGCCCTCTCTCTGACAGCCCACTCTTGAAACTGGATGCAGCAAAGAAGCGGTGATCTTTGAAAACATGATTTTGTGTCATTAATGTGATTTAGTAAAATGCTGTTATTGTTAGGGAATAAGTTGCTGTTCTGTGCAGATGTTTTGAATTTATATTTTGAAGTAAACTTAAAGATCCATTTGCAATGCTTGTAATAAGTAGTAATATTTAAAATCATTATACGATATTATCAAGGACAGCTGATAAAACACAAATTCTGGAGATATTTGGTTTCACAATTTGCTTGAGAGCTCCAGGATGATGGAAAATGGAAGCTGTACCCTTCCCATGCAACCATCTTTTAAGGCTAGCCAGTCAGTCAGCCAAGTGGGGCTGCACGACTTCAGTCACATGGTGAATGCTATTGGCCAGTGGACATCACTCTCCAAGCTTCATCAAGCTGACTGCAACTAGGCAGACTGCAGCACTTGGTGGAAAGTAAAAACCTATCTTCTCATGCCTGGACTATGCTCCTTTGTGGTATATTAAAGATGAAATTGTGACCATTTGAATTTTCACCTTAAGTACATGGCTGTTATACTTGAAGAAACATTGCAAATTATCCTATTGGCTTTCTTCTATGAAATGATTAACTTTTAACACAGAGGGTGAAATAAAAGCCAGCACACAAGGCTTGTGCCTTAAGACCTATTTTGAGGGATTAAATGAGATTTAAGTGGTCCATGTGGTTTTCTGCAGAGGGATGAATTTTACCCTGAAAGAAAAGTTCACAGAGCTTTTAGAGAACAATACAGAAGACTAACTAGCTAAGATGCTGGCATATTCACAGTAGCAGCTTTTAAATTGCTTCTCTGCACAACTGCCTAACTTCTGACTAAGGGGCAAACACGTATGCACAAGAGCAGTCCCATTGACTACATGCGTGGTCATTTGCAGGATCAGACCCCAATTAATTAGATACAACAATAAACCAGAACATTTGCTGCAACAAAGTCTCAACTTTTGTTTCTTCCAAGCAATGCCAAGCCAAGAGCCAGGTCTGAGAGTTGTACACTAACCCTTGACCCGTTGAATTAAAATAGTGCAATGTGCATATCTAATACCCCTCCCCTGTAAACAATAACTTCCCTAAGTTTACACACAAACAAATATAGACAGTTTTTTAAAAAAAATATGTCACTGGCAGTTTTCTGTTTGATAACCCTCTCAGTTAAGTAGTGCTTGTCATTAAGTCTCTAACCTTCATATAAATCATAACACAGCACCTGGAATAGGTTGCTGAGCCTCTTGTCTATTAATGGAAACATTGTCTACTAATGTTATTAGCATTCATAACCCAAGATGTTTCAGTGGACCAAGTATCTTTTTAATTACCATTGTCTGCAACATATCACTTTACTACACTGATTTGCTTGCATCTTCTGTGTCATCTCTTGTTTCGCAGGCACTACACAAGCAGAATTTACTGTTTTGCTTTTACATTTGTCTGTTTATCTGTCTTTTCTTGTAATTCCTTTGCTGTATGGAGAATTTCCAGGGAAGGTGGGCAGTGAAAGAAGGCACTTGAGGGCCTATTGGCAGAGATTGCACTGGTCATAGACAAACTGTATATCCTGATCCAAACATGGTCGTAAAAATAGCTTCTGCTAAGAGCTTTCAGTATGAGATAAATTCTTTTTTACACCATGGTAAAAAATGCTACTTAGTGTCTCATCAATAATAATCTGATTAGAAAATAAACTAATGGAGGAAATCCATACAAACATTAAAGCTCTCTTAATTTTCATTATAGGCAGAGGTGGTAGCACCATCCATTATTAAGATCTCCCAACACTTTCCATTATAAGACCCTGTTTTCAGTTGCTCATAACTTTGCCAAACTTTAATGATTTGTTTGCTTCAGACTGAAAAAGTTTTAGATAATTTCAGCCAAAATGGTCCAGCCATTTCTGAGAATAAAGCTAGGGAAATATATGTTGTTTTGGTCATGTTAAAAAATTCTTAAGGCCTTTTCTTTTAAATGCTTTGGCATTCCTATGCTTTGGAACAGGGACTTGAGATTTGGTAGTGGTGGAGCCTTTGTGGCAGGGATGAGTCTCTTAATATCTCTGAAATTCTTTCTAAATTTGACCATGTTAAAAACTTTTGAAAAATCACAAGTTTGCACATACTCACTAGCGACTCGCTAGATATTCACACCTAAAATCACTGAAGATTCCATCGTTACTGAGCATGCTCAAAAAGTCTCACTTCCTAGAGCTGACCAGATCGTGCATCCGCCACCCCCACAGAGCAACTGAGCGTGCTCCAGCCCAGAGCTCTCGGGTTTCAGAAGGACTTTCCTTGTAATTGCCACTGCAGGTTGGTGTGGGGCCATACCCCAGAACTGAGAACCTGGAGCCGATCTGTCCTGTGCTCTCAATGACCCACCTGTTGGCATGTAGGCAGAGTAGAAGAGGAAACCACCTGATTCAAATGGAGATGGAACAAGAACCAGATGTGGGGGAGGGGAGAGAAAGGAATAAACTGGGACAAGGAGTCTGATAAGACTTGGACAGGAGCGGGGAGAGACACTTTGGGAGCTGGGACTGCTTGGGGGTGGTAGGAGGAGGCTGGCCTGAGAGCCTTTGAAGGGGGAGATTGGAATTAGGAGCTCGTGAGCAAAATGAGATGGGAAATGGGAGTCAGTTGGCTGAGAGGAGTGGGGAACACTGAGATTGGACATGGATCTGGGGGTAAGAGGGCAACTGCTTCTTGCTGGACAAGGGGGCTGAGTCTAGGAAACACTGGAGGAAAAACAGTAGGGAGGGAATTAGAGACAGACCTGATGAGGAGCTGGAGCGTGGGGGGAGAACTGAGGCTTGCTGGGCAAAGTGATTGGGAGAAGGATCTGGGTAGGGAATTGCTGGGAGATACTGAGATTGGATGAGGAGCCTGGAGAAGTTAGATGGGATTGAGAGCAAGAGAAGGGGATGAGGGGAGGGAGGTATCAAATGAGGAGCTAGGTCGCATGAACTGGGACTGCCTGAGCATTGAGACGGGGAACAAGAAGCTGAGACCGGAGGGGGAAACTGGGGCAGACTGAGCAAGGGGACTGGGAGTCCTGGGGAAAATTGAGGTTCAGAGAGTGATCCCAGAGCAGAAGACTAGGACTGGTTGGACAAGAAGACTGGGATTGTGATAAGAAGCCTGAGGAGTGGAGGCTGGGCCTGGGCAGGAAAGGAAAATAAGACTGGGACAAGGAGCCAGGAGTGGGAAAGAGATAAGACTGGGACAGAGACCAGTTGAAGGGAATGGGGCAGAAGAGGTCAAGCTTGGGGAAAACCAGCTGAAGAGTCTGTGCTCACACTTTCCTCCAGAACCTGGAATGGAACCCAAGACTGCTGAGTCTCACCTTTCCTCTGCTGTCAACAACATTTGAAACTCACTGGCAAAGAATGCACCTTATTCTCTTCTAGTTCTGCTCAGTAATTACATGTTCCACATTTTCTGGGTGCCCAAGTTGAGATCTTTGGGCCTGATTTGCAGAAGTACTGAGCACGCACAGCTGCAACTGAAGTTAATGGGAGCTGAGCTCGAATATATAATGCTAACTAGTCTGAAAAATCAGGTCCCAAGCATCTCAAACTAGGCACCCAAAATTAGAGGTTTCTGATTATCTGAATCTCTCTATTTTCTTGTCTATAAAATGGAGATAATGTCACCCTCACAGGGGTTTTGTGAAAATAAATGAAATAATGTTAATGAAGCACTCCGATATATTGATGAGCACCATAGAAAAGCCCATGTGGAAATTGATAACTGTGTCTTCAGAGAAGGGTTTAATTAGTGTGCAGTAAATAAGGCCTATGGCTGCACATTGAGCAATGAGTGTAAAACAAAATAATGAATAACTGTTCAGTAACTGAGCACCATCCAGCCTGTCACCTGAACGAGGCGGGGAATCTGTGGGAAAATAGTAGTTGTGTGTGTAATTAAAGACTGTATTAGGGCTCTTGATTAATCACAGTTAATGCATGCGATTAACTAAAAAAAATGAATCACGATTAAGAAAATGAATCATGATTAATCACAGTTTAAATAGCACTGTTAAACAATAGAATACCAACTGAAATTTATTAAATATTTTTGGATCTTTTTCAAATATATTGATTCCAATTGCAGCCCAGATTATAAAGTGTACGCTACTCACTTTATATTATTATTTTTTGTTACAAATATTTGCACTGTAAAATGATAAACAAAAGAAACAGTATTTTTCAGTTCACCACATACAAGTACTGTGCTGCAATCTCTTTATCGTGAAAGTGTAACTTACAAATGTAGATTTTTTTTGTTACAAAACTGCTCTCAAAAACATAACAATGCAAAACTTTAGAGCCTACAAGTCCACTCAGTCCTACTTCTTGTTCAGCCAATCGCTAAGACAAACAAGTTTGTTTACATTTACGGGAAATAATACTGCCCTCTTTTCAGGGGTAGCTCCAGGCCCCAGCACACCAAGCATGTGCTTGGGGTGGCAAGCCACTGGGAGCACTCTGCCGGCAGAACCCACATCAGCCTGGACACACGTCCTCTGGAATGGTGGTTGAAGCATGAAGGGACATATGAATCTTTAGCATATCTGGCATGTAAATATCTTGTAACACTGGCACAACAGTACCATGCGAACATCTGTTTTCACTTTCAGGTGACATTGTAAACAAGAAGCGGGCAGCATTATCTCCTGCACATGTAAACAAACTTGTTTGTCTGAGCGACTGGCTGAACAAGAAATAGGACTGAATGGACTTGTAGGTTCTAAAGTTTTACACTGTTTTATCTTTGAATGCAGTTATTTTTTGTACATAATTGTACATTTGTAAATTCAGCTTTCATGATAAAGAGATTGCACTCCAGTACTTGTATTAAGTTAATTGAAAAATAGTATTTCTTTTATTTTTACAGTGAGCACTGTGAACTTTGTATTCTGTGTTGAAACTGAAATCAATATATTTGAAAATGTGGAAAACATTAAAAAATATTTTAATAAATGGTATTCTATTATTGCTAGCATGATTAATCTCAGTTAATTTTTTAATCGCTTGACAGACCTAGACTGTATCTTAATGCACTTGCAAAAGGGGGGGCCAAAAATGAAATAAAACGGTACTGTTTGCAGAGTACAAAGTACCACAACTGCTTGTAAGATTATCCCATTTGGAGTTTCTAATGGCATTCAATTGTTTTTGTGCTATTGAGTATCCTCAAGAGGAATTTTAAGATCTTGAGTTCAAGGTAGAGAACTTATAAGTGTCTCTCAGTGAAGAGGTGGCATGGCAGAGATGGAAATGTATTTGGATTGGACCACCTGTGTGTTCCTCTAATCTCTGCTTTCCCACTTGTAGAGTTTTGCATTTAGTAACTGTTGCTAGGATATGTCTAACTTGTAGGCCAATATAGAAATGCTGAATTGTTCAGAATTCTTTAATGTTGTGCCCTGGAAAAGGTCTCCTTTAATATTAGTTATTTGACATCCCATCTTTTAAAATTTGTATCTTTCTGTCCTAGAGGAATATCTGCTAGCCTACATATCTGGGTAGTCTTCATATCTGGGAAAGGAAGGAGGATTTTCTCACTAAACCAAGGCACTTTATGCCTTTTACCATATTTGCAGAGTGGTCTCTTGTATAGACTGTTTGAGTTCCTGGGGAAATAAAATATCTTCACCATAAATCAAATTGGAAAGAATAAAAAGAGAGAAATATACAGTTTCGGTGCTTTGATATATGGGGCTATTGTTTTGAGTTTCTGTAAAATATACCCAGTTCCAAATTCATCACATTATAGCTGTCCTGTTACAAAAGTTTCCAGTCAAAGAGACCAGTGCCTCCTTCCTTTTCTTTTGACCCTCAGCAAGCTGATTCTTGGTAACTTTCTATTACATTAAAATTGCTGTTTATTTCCTCTAATTCTTTCTTTATCTGAAGTAAGTAGCAGTATTGGACAGAATACTAAGACAGAATTAGTGCTGGGGCGCGAGAGAGCTATCTGGTTATATGAGTTTTACAGTGGAATAGGAGAATCCAAGAATTGACACTAGCAGAGAAATTAGCACATGATACCTTGTGATAAATCCTTTAGTAATTCAGAAGTTCTTATTTACTACCACTGAGGTTATAGTGTAAGATATTTAGACTGCAGAGCTCCTGATCCTCCACTCAGTTATGTCAGTTTTACCTCAGTGTAACTCCACTGACTTCACCAGAGTCACACTGAGGTAAAACCAGCATCGTGGAGTGGAGAACCAAGACCACTGGGTCAGATTCTGCTCTTTGTTACACAGGTGAGATTCACAAAACAGGATAAGCTCGTGGAATCACCCTGGATTTACACTGTGTAATTGAAATCAGAATCTGACTCAGTTATCCTGAGTCACAGAAATGTAGGGCTGGAAGGGTCATCCAGTCCAGGACTCCAGCCTCCTGCACTGAGGCAGGACCAAGTAAACCTAGACCATCCCTGACGGGTTTTTGTCCAACAGGTTCTTAAAAACCTCTAACGATGGGGATTCCACAACCTCCCTTGGAAGCCTATTCCAGAGCTTAACTACCCTTATAGCTAGAAAGATTTTCCTAATTGCTAACCTAAATCTCCCTTGCTGCAGACTAAGCCCTTCTTTTCCTATCTATTGTTTTACCTCCATGTAATTCCACAGTGTCTTCATATATAATAATAAAAAAGCCTGAAATTGTTGAAAATTAAAACCAAATCTATCAATATATTTCCATAAATTTAGATACTGATCATTTGATCTCAAGTTTTAAATGACTTTAGACTCTGGGCCCAATCTTCCTCTCTGTAGCTGGGTGCTTACCCTGCTCCTGCCCTGAAGGGCTTAAAACAGCCCTCCAAGAAGGTTGTGGCTGGGAGCTACTAAAATGGGCTGATTGGGAAGTGGCTGCAGCTGAGCAATCAGGCTGCTGGCCTGATAAAGAAGCTGGGAGCCAGGCACTCAGGAGTCTCTCTCTGCCTGTAGAGGGAGAGGGTCTGGCTGCAGGGAGCTAGACACAGGGTACCTGAGTGGAGCAGGGCTGGGCAAAGGCAGAGGAGCTGGGGAGCTCCTGCCTGGAAAGCCCCAGGCTGCGGCCTAGCATTAGGCCAAGAGGTAGTGGGGGTTGCAGGGGGCAGCCCAGGGTAGGCAAAGGCAGCAGGTCCAAACCCCTTTTGCCTATGATGAGTGGCTGATACTGCAGTCTGCCCCAGTGAACGGGGGTTAGATGGAGACTGGGCAGTAGCCAAAACTGAGGCAAAGTGGAGATAGTGGGTTGGGGGTTCCCCAGGGAGGGGAGACCCAGATTGGTGGGGTTCTGCCAGGGGGCAGCACCCCAGTTAAAAGGGCACCAGGGTCCAGGGAGAGACATGGGGGGCCAAGAGGACAGCAGATCACTGGCCTGTAGAGGGCGCTCCTGGCTGGAAGTGAGCTAATTCCTGAGGACGACCAGCAGGAGGTGCTGCAGGGGTGGGTCCGCACATCTACACTCTCATTTGCACCAGTGGAAATCAAGAGTAATTTTAGTGCAAGCAATACAGTTACATCAGTGTAACTGGGAGGAAAATCAGGCCCACTATTTCTGAAAACAACTTGCATACACTTTTCATAAGGCTGTTGCAAATCTGAAGTGAACATGTATAATTAAGACCCAGCTTACATCTTTAGACTACCATATATGGAGTCTGATTCTGATACCAGGTTACACCACTGTGAATCAAGGGTAACATCACTGAATACAATACACCCATTATGGGGTAAAACAAGTGTAAGTGAGATGAGACACTGCACATCTTCTGAAGAAGAAAATAAATTAAAAAACTGAAATCCACATTTGAATTTTCTGGAATAATTGTGCCATTCATTTATAGCGAATCCAACCTTAGTTGAAAAATCAGTTCAGAGAGGTTCTCACTGTCTGGTCTGTCTCCGGAAAAGCTATTTGCTCTGTACCTATCCCCTTCCATGGTCCTCATTCCAAATCTCAGATTCTTCAATGAAAGGTATGTTTTCTCCTTTAACGTTACAGCACATTTTTGACAAGCCTTGTGTCTTTTGCAATGACCCCTTCTTATTTCTCTGCTTTTAGGCATCCTGAAAATCTTAAATGTATTCTGACAAAAAAGTTATGCAAAATGTTACAAATGTTTCATGACCTTTTTTATTGTTTACATCAGACTTAAAAAACAGTGATACAGACCAAAGTTCTGACGTTCTAGACTTCATCCAACCATTTCATGCAGTGTTGACTAAGAAATGTGTGTTATCCTATAACATTTTCATTAGCTAATCTAAAAGACTTCAGCATTTATGACTGCATTTACTGGCAAAATACAGACTCAGGTAGGCGAGTCCGGCTCCTATGCAAGTCTCCAGGTCAATTTCAGTGGTGCAAATTTCTCATTAGGGGTAAATTGGATCAGAAATTAGGAACATTGTCATAAGTGGCAATGTCCTGAAACCTGCACTAATATGATTTTCACTGGATGGTTAAAAAGAATGTAACTTAGTACTTACACATTTAAGGGTGGGAGATGGAAAGGGAGAGGCAGAAAAAGCAACTGAAAAAGAGGGCAAGTGAATGTGGGGCTCTCTTCCTAGCAGGCCTGCCTGGCTTCTTTATCCTACTACTAAAGGTGCTGGAAGGGGGGGTGGGGTACTGGCTTATTTTACATCCTCCTGTTAGTTTCTGTTCCTGCTATACCCTCTTCTGACCCCTCTGTGATAGCGACACTTATTTTTGGACTCCTATTGCCATTGTTACCAGTGACTCAGGCTTTTAAAACAAGATGTTAACAGCTGAGTTACATCAAACTGGTATGCTTATTACTTTACCTCTTACATGCACTAACCCTGTTTTCTGACCAACTTACACAACAGTTATGTGGGCACTGGATTTTGCTTATGAGGATTCAATTGTGAATTTGAATGGAATCAGAAGCATATCTAATCTTGGGTAAGAAAACGTCTTCAATTTGAGGACAGAACAAAGACTACCAATTGAAATCAATGGGCCAAAACCAGAACTGGTGTAAGTGAGTGGAATTCAGTAATGTTGTGTAGTGGATTCTAAAGAAGGTGATATACTCCTGAGTTCTAGATGGCAGGCTTCTGCGTCATGAAGACATTACTAAGCTTTCCTATACATGTTTGATAACTTAAATCGCTTGGAGCTAAATCCTGCTTGTCTATTTACAAAAACTCCCATTAATTTCAAAGCAGGAGAGTAAAACAGTTTTGGTCTTTATTCTTTGCCATGTAATTTATTAGCAACACAGAAAAACTGAACCCTGATATCTTCAAGATAATTAGGGTTTTTAGAGCTGAAAGTAAGCAGAGAAATAACCGTAATGTCTCTGTAATTTTGCTGTAAAGTAGTGGCCATTCCGAGACCTTTCCAAAAGAAGAGCAATCTGTAGGTATGGTTGCTGTAAGTAATCATGTCCTAAAAAATAAAGAAAATCAAGCTGACTGACAGCCTACCCCTTTTCTGGGACGCTTAATGGAAATTGGTTCCTGTTTTTAAAATATGTTTTGTCAATCAAGTGGGTATTGTCTAGTACAACAGGCTGGAATAATTTTCACCCCTTATCCAACAACAAGTTGCTATTTGACATGAGAACTGGGGTGGTCTTTTGTTTTTTCTCATGAAGATCACTATTGAGAAGATTTGCCTTGGAGCATATACTACTCAAGTTATAACATTCCCAATACAAAAGATCATTCTGCTCCATGGGTGAATGACTGACTGTCTGGTTTTTCGTTGAACTTAGGATCTCTTCTTCAAATTTGATTCGCCTTTCAGATCTTCAAGAAGGCAGAGTTGCCGAAGCATTAGAATAGTGCTCTCTCTCTCTCCTCCTCTAATCTTTAATAATCCTGACCTTGTTTCTTGGAAACTCCCTTCCCAAGGCTGTTCTAATAATCTCCCTCCAGCTTCCAAAGCTTGGTTTAAGATTCTCCTTCTCCATCAGACACACCTTATTATAAACTCTGTTAATTAGGGAAGTGACTACCCTTTCTGTTCTGAACAGCCAGAGGTTGGAAATGGTGGCCTCTAAGAAAATTGTTTGCTTTATCCTAGGTAACTACTCTTTTGTTCTTTTGAAGTTCAGACCTGACCATTACATTATCTTCCAATGCAATGTACTGCAGAAAGCTGTTTCCTGGACCCAAAAAAGAGTTCTGATTTCACCATTCTCAATATTCACTGTGGCCTTGACTTATTTTGAACCAATTTTCACTAGTCATGTAGTTTGACACCATTAAAGCTATGGTCAAATTTGGGACAGTGTTTCTTGAACTGGAATTTAATTCTTAGTCAAATATATTGCCTTCAATTAGCTATAAATTTGGGAAAAAATGTTAATTTACATATTAGATATTGGTTTAAATTAAAGAATAAAAGAAAATAATATACTAATCTGACTAGAAAAATTACATATGTACTTATACTTAAAGGCTGAGACTCTGGATTTATTTGTAAGTCTCCAAAATCCTTCTCTTTGCTGAAGTAGTCCCATAAGTAATATCTTCTTTTAGAATTCTGAAATATGGAATGGCTGGCACTGAGAGATGCTCAATAATTGTGCACCTCGTTGCCTGCAGTTACAATTACTATATTTTCCTGGCTTTTGTTACGCTAATAGACTCAAGCTATAAAGGTTTATGAGAATCCATTATCTTGCATTTGTATGTTAGAGCAATATACGCTACCAGTCACTGAGAATAATGAAACACCATTTGTCAGGACAGCAAATCTGCCTGGCCTTCTGTTTCTCACTACTATTAAATCCTGGATTAAACACTCTTAGCTCCAAAGATCAACAAGTTTCTAATCCTCAGGGGGAGGGAACTGCTGTTGTTACAAAGGTAATTATAGAAAATCTGGATCTTTTCCTCTGGTTTTCTCTTGTGAACTGTTAGGATGAGGAGCTTCCTCACGTTTATTGGTACTTTTCCAGGTTGAAAAGAGATAATCCTTCAAGCACTGGTTACCAGGTGCTGAAAAGGGGAATATCTCATGTTTTAATGATTACTTGCTGCCATTTTATTCCACAGTCACTTTTTCTATTTGAACTATCTCCTGTCCAGCCCCAAACCATTTAACCTAAAACAAACAAAACAGAAACAAACAAAAAAACAACAACCAGGTTTCCTACTAATGTGTGAATCAATTATCAATATGAATTCATTGAACAGTGTCTAATACAGGGGTGGGCAAACTATGGCCCAAAGGCTGGATCTGGCCCCTCAGGGCTTTGGATCCAGCCCGCGGGATTGTCCCCCATGGTGCCACGGGCCCCGCGCCGCTCTCCGAAGTGACCGGCACCATGTCCCCGTGGCCCCCGGGCAGGGGGGCAGAGGGCTCCGTGCATTGCCCTTGCCTCCAGGCACCGTTCCCCACAGCTCCCATTGGCTGGGAATGGGGAACCGTGGCCAATTGGAGCTTCGGAGGAGGTACCTGGTGGTGCGGCAAAGGCAGCGCACGTGGAGCCCTCCAACCCTCCTCCAGGGGCTGCAGCGCTTCCTAGAGCAGCGTGGGGCCGGGGACAGGGCAGGGAGGCAGGGACCCTGCCCTGGCCCCGGTGCGTGCCGCTGCCACCCCAAAGCCGCTTTAGGTAAACGGCGCCAGGCCAGAGCCCAAACCCCGCCTGCACCCTGCCCCCCAACTCCCTGCCCTAAGCCCCCTGCCTGCACCTCACACCCCTCCTGCACCCCAATCCCCTGCCCTGAGCCCCCTCCGTCAGTCTGCACCCCTCCTGTACCCCTTCCCTGAGTCCTCTCTTGCACTCTGCACCCCTCCTGCACTCCAACCCCCTTCCCTGGCCCCCTCATATACCCCGCACTCCTCCTCTGCCCTGAGCCCTTGCCCTGAGCCCCTTCCTGCACACTGCACCCCCTCCCACACTTCCTCCCGCACCCCAACCCCCTGCCCTGGCTGTGCATACAATTTCCCCACCCAGATGTGGCCCTCGGCCCAAAACGTTTGCCCACCCCGATCTAATATCAGTGTGTATATATATAAGTACACACATAACGTAGTCTCTAGACTTTTAAATCAGTTTTCTTTCCTGTTTGCATATTGCCTTTTGTTTTCTTTCCCTTGTAGCCCCATCTTTGAAAGTCACAACATAAGTGTTCTTGAGACATCAGTATGTGAAAATGTTCACTCATGCTCCATGACCATGTTCACACAATGAGATGATTCTATAACTATGTATTGTTATTACAAGCACTAAATAAAATTAAACTGTATATAGGTAAGGCCATGTTCACGGCCATGAAAAATGCATTGCGGACCATGAAATCTGGTCTTTTGTGTGCTTTTGCCCTACACTATACAGATTTCACGGGGGAGACCAGGGTGAATTGGGGGGCCTGACCCAAAAGGGAGTTGCAGGTGGGGTTGCAAGATTATTTTAGGAGGGCATGTTATTGCCACCATTACGTCTGTGCTGCCTTCAGAGCTGGAAGACCAGAGAGCGGCGGCTGTTGGCCAGGTACCAGCTCTGAAGGTAGTTCCCTACCAGTAGCAGCACACAAGTGAGGGTGGCAATACCATACCATGCCATTCTTACTTCTGCACTGTTGCTGGCAGTGGCTCTGCCTTCAGAGATAGGCTCCCAGCCAACAGCCACTGCTCTCTAGCTGCCCATCTCTGAAGGCAGTGCTGCCTCCAGCAGCAGGGCAGAAGTAAAGGTAGCAGTTCTGCAACCCCCCCTACAATAATCTTGTGACCCTCTACAGCTCCTTTTTGGGTTAGGATCCCTACAGATACAACACCCTGAAATTTCAGATTTAAATAGCTGAGATCAAGAAATTTACGATTTTTAAAATCCTATGACCATGAAATTGACCAAAATGGACCATGAATTTGGTATGGCCTTATATAGGGGTAAATGATTTCATAGATTCCAAAGCCAGAAAGGACCATCATCATATTTTTACTTAGCACTTAGGTAGTTGTAGGGAGCCGGGGTGGCCCCCTACCGAGCCGGACCCGGACGCGCCGCGTTCTCCGCCCAAGAGGGCGGGGCCAGGGCGCGTTCGCTCCGACCCCGGCGGTGGGAGGGGCGGAGCGGACTGGGACGCGCCGCGTTCTCCGGCCGAGAGGGCGGGGCCAGGGCGGGTTCGCTCCGACCCCGGCACTGGGAGGGGCGGAGCGGACCGGGACGCGTCGGGTTCTCCGCCGGAGGGGGCGGAGCCAGGGCGGGTTCGCCCCGTCCCCAGCTATGGGAGGGGCAAAGCGGGGAGTACAAAGGGCAGGGCCCTTTGCTCCGGGGGCGCGGCACCACGGACGGAGGCAAACGCTGACGCCGAGCCGCTTCCGCCCGACATAGCTGCCGACTCCGGGGAGGCGGAGGACCCGGCAAACCCCGCGGAACTGGAGCTGCCTGCCGCGGTCTATCTGACCGAGCCGGAGGTTCGTGGATCTGGACATTTACGAGCGTTCCCCTGCTAGAGGGGCACGCTAGGGACTCTTACCAGCGTTCCCCTTCCCAAGGGGCGCGCCGTGGACCTTTTCCTGTGTTCCCCCACTAGAGGGGCACGCTAGAGACTGCTACCGGCATCCCCCAGCCTGAGGGGCGCGCTGTGGACATTTGCCAGCGTCCCCCTGCCTGAGGGGTGCGCTGTGGACATTGGCCAGCGTCCCCCTGCCTGAGGGGTGCGCTGTGGACATTGGCCAGCGTCCCCCTGCCTGAGGGGCGCGCTGTGGACAGTGGCCAGCGTCCCCCTGCTTGAGGGGCGCGCTGTGGACATTGGCCAGCGTCCCCCTGCCTGAGGGGTGCGCTGTGGACATTTGCCAGCGTCCCCCTGCCTGAGGGGTGCGCTGTGGACATTTGCCAGCATTCCCCTGCCTGAGGGGCGCGCTGTGGACACTTGCCAGCGTCTCCCTGCTAGAGGGGCACGCTAGGGACTGCTATCAGCGTTCCCCTGCATGAGGGGTGTACCACGGACCCGCCCCGCCGCCGCCGGCGGTGGTAGCAGAGGACGCCCCGGCTTACAGTGGCACCTGACCAGGGACCTGACCCATCCCTGCCGGAAGGGATTCGAGCCAGGGCGCAGCGGACGTCCTAGGCGGGAGATGGAGGTAGAAGCCCTTATTAAGCTCCTGGCTGAGAGCCAGCAGCAACAGCAGCAGCAGCTCGTGCAGCAGCTGGGAGCCCACCAGCAGCAGCTACTCCAGACCTTGGGGGTCCAGCACCGGGAGCAACAGGCCCAATGCCTCCAGCAGCTTGCCACACTGTGGTCAAGCCCTGGCGGTGCCGCACCCGGGGGGGCTGCGGCCCCTGCACCCCCCGCACCGCCGGTACGTCTGGCCAAGATGGGGCCCGATGACGACCCCGAGGCGTATCTCGTCACCTTCGAACGGGTGGCGGCAGTGGCTGGGTGGGCCCCGGAGCAGTGGGCGACTCTCCTTGCCCCCTATTTGACGGGGCCTGCGCAGAAGGCGTACCGGGGGCTCCCCGACGAGGAGGCTCGGGTTTATGCCCGAGTGAAGGCCGCCATCTTGGATGCTTTTGACATTACCCCCGAGACCTTCCGACGGCGGTTTCGGGGAAAGCGTTATCCTCCAGGTGCCCGGCCCCGAGCCATCGCCCAGGAACTACAGGACGCAGCCAGCAGGTGGCTCCAGCCGGAGCGTAGAACCGCAGCGGAAGTATTTGAACAGATCGTAATTGAACAGTTTAATCACATCCTCCCGACACCCGGGCGGGCATGGGTGCTGCGGCACCGACCTCAAACCCTGCGGGCGGCCGTCACCCTCATGGAGGACTTTCTAGAAGCTGAGGCCCCTCTAGGGCCGGCTGCCCGAGGCCACCCGGCAGGACCAGGCACCCAGAGGCCGGAGCGGAGCCCCAGCTCCAAGCCGGGGACCCCGCCCCGGGCCAGGCGCCCAGAAAGCGGGGGGACCTCTTTCTCCCGACCCCCTGAGCCGCCTCCGTGTACCGGCTCCGGACGCTGGACCCAATCCCCAGGACCTGGCCAACCCCGCGGGGCCCCCAGCGCCCCCACCCATTCCGGGCGCCCGGAGCTAGGCCCCTGCTTCCGGTGTGGCGAGAGCGGTCACCTGCAACGGGATTGTACCGCAATGGAGTGTGACTTTGGTCACGTGTATGCGGGGGAACGTCGAGCCCGCCCGCCCTCAGCGGCCAAGCTAACGGCTCCCATGGAGGTCGCCAGGACCCACATCGTGGGTCTGATCGACTCAGGTTGCGGACAGACTCTGGTGCGGCAGGCACTCCTTCCGGAAGGCCAGCCGACCACGGGGGAAGTGCGGATCCAATGCATCCATGGGGACGTGAGGCCGTACCCTACGGCTCAGCTCCCCCTCACACTGAACGGGGCCACCCAGCTGCTGAGCGTGGCCGTGGCCCCGTCCCTGGCCTATCCGGTCATTCTAGGCCGGGACTGGCCCGGATTTGTCGACGTGCTCCGGTCCGCGGGCTCGGCCGAGGCGTTCGAGGGCGCATCCTCCGAGCCCGACATTGGCCCCCGTACCCGTGCGGACCGGGACGAGGCCCCCTTCCCCCTCCCCGGCCTGAACGGGCGAGCGACCGGGGCCCCCAGGGAGGGCACCGAGGACTTTAGTCGGGATCAGCGGGAGGACCCTACCCTCAGGTTCGCATACGAACAGCTAGCCCGAGTCGACGAGGATGTTGTGGATGCCCGCCGAACTACCCACTGGCCGAGGTTCGAGCTCCGCCACGACCGCCTCTACCACGTCGAGCGAGACCCCCGAACCGAGGAGGTTCGAACCCAACTCGTGGTTCCCCGCATTCACCGGCGGGCCGTCCTGAAGCTGGCCCACGACATCCCCGCCGCAGGCCATCTGGGACCGGAGAAGACCGCAGCCAGGATCCTGGCCAAGTTCTTCTGGCCTGGTATTCACCGTGAGGTGAGGGACTATTGTGTGTCCTGCCCGGACTGCCAACACGCTGCCCCCGCGGGTGTCCGGAAGGCCCCTTTGGTCCCCTTGCCAGTCGTAGGGGTGCCGTTCGAGCGGGTGGCGATGGACCTCGTCGGGCCCTTCCCCAAAAGCCAGGCGGGGTATCAATACATTCTCGTCGTAATGGACTATGCCACCCGTTTCCCCGAGGCCGTTCCCTTACGCAGTATCACCGCGCGCTCTATCGCCGCCGAGCTTCTGAAAATCTTTGCCCGGGTAGGCCTCCCTCGGGAGATTTTCACGGACCAGGGAACCAGCTTCACATCTAAACTGTTCCGTCAAGTGTGTGCCCTGAAGTGATCCAGAAGTTGCAAACCTCCGTCTACCATCCCCAGACAGACGGACTCGTCGAGCGGTTCAACCGCACCCTGAAGGGGATGCTACGACACTTCCCCACGCAGGACCTCCGCCAGTGGGACCAACTACTTCCCCCTTTGTTACTAGCAATCCGCGAAGTCCCGCAGGCCTCCACGAAATTCTCGCCCTTCGAGCTCCTCTATGGGCGACGACCATGCGGCGTGTTGGACCTCCTGAGGGAAACGTGGGAACACACCCCGTCCGCGACGCAGGGTCTCCTGCAGTATGTCCTGCGACTACAGGGGTGTCTCGCACAGGTGGGTGAGCTGGCCAGAGAAAACCTGAGCGCCACCCAGAGAGCCCAGGAGGGGCAATATAATCGGGGCGCCCAGGCCCGGACGTTCGCACCAGGGGACCGGGTCCTCCTCCTACTCCCCTCGGAGGAGTCGAAGCTCTTCGCCCGCTGGCAAGGCCCCTACGAGGTGCTTCGACGACTGGGCCCGGTTACTTACGAAATCCGACAGCCCGGCCGCCGGAAAGAAAAACAGGTCTACCATATAAACCTGTTAAAACCCTGGAAGGAACCGGAAGGGCTACTAATTGCCCCATACCCCCCCGAGCCAGACCTGGGCCCGGAGCTCCCTGAGGTCTCGGGAGTCAGCCGGCCCCACCTTGCCGAGATGCTCACCCCCGAGCAGCAGGTCCAAGCTACCTGCTTGATAGACACGTTCCCCACGACCTTCACCTCAAAGCCCGGGCGAACTAACCTGGCCCAACATGTGATTCAGACCGACCCCGGCGTGGTAGTCCGGGGAACGACGCGGCCATTGCCCAGGCGAATGCAAGAGGCCGTGGAAGACGAGGTCCAAGTGATGTTGGAGCTGGGGGTTATTGAGCACTCCCAGAGCGAGTGGCGGAGCCCTGTCTTCCTTGTCCCCAAGCCCGATGGGAGCCGGCAATTCTGCATCGACTTTCGGAAGGTCAACGCCGTGTCGAAGTTCGATGCTTACCCCATGCCTCGCGTAGACGAGCTCCTGGAGCGGCTTGGGGACGCCCGATATATTACCACCCTAGACCTTACGAAGGGGTATTGGCAGATCCCCTTGGAGCCACAATCTAAGGAGAAGACTGCCTTTGCCACCCTTTCGGGGCTCTATCATTTCACACGAATGCCGTTCGGCCTCCATGGGGCCCCCGCAACCTTCCAGCGGTTGATGGATCGGGTGTTGCGGCCCCATACTACATACGCTGTGGCTTACCTCGATGATGTAGTCATCTACGGCAGCGACTGGGAGGGCCATCTCAACCAGGTAGCGGCTGTCCTCCACGACCTTCGCGCCGCCGGACTTACAGCCAACCCCAAGAAGTGCCAAATCGGACGAGAAGAAACTATGTACCTGGGCTACACCTTAGGCCGGGGGCTGGTGCGGCCCCTCATCGGAAAGGTTCAAGCACTCCAAGCGTGCCGGCAGCCGACCACCAAAAGATAGGTACGGCAGTTCCTGGGCCTAGCTGGTTATTACCGCCGGTTCATACCCCACTTCGCGACCCTTACGGCCCCTTTGACCGACCTCTTGACGAAAAATAGCCCCCGCCGAGTGTGCTGGTCGGCCGACTGTGAGAGGGCCTTTCTAGCGGTCAAGGCCCGGCTGTGTAGCGAGCCGGTACTCTTCAGCCCGGACTTCCATTGCAACTTTGTCGTGCAGACCGACGCCTCCGACGCCGGACTTGGGGTGGTCCTCTCCCAGGAGGTGGACGGGGAGGAGCACCCAGTTGTTTACCTAAGCTGGAAGCTGTTCCCCCGGGAGCGGAACTACTCCGTTCTGGAGAAAGAGGCCCTGGCAGTTAAGTGGGCAGTGGACGCCCTCCGCTATTACCTCCTTGGTGCCCCCTTTACGCTTGTTACAGACCACGCCCCCCTGAAGTGGCTCAATGAAATGAAGGACACAAACCCCCGGCTTCAACGGTGGTACCTCACCTTACAACCCTACGCCTTTTCGGTTCGCCACCGGGCAGGGCGCGAGCACACTAATGCGGATTTCCTGTCCTGCCTCGGCGAGGCTGAGGATGCCAGCTCCGAGGTACGGGACCTGGATTTGAGGGGTGGGGTATGTAGGGAGCCGGGGTGGCCCCCTACCGAGCCGGACCCGGACGCGCCGCATTCTCTGCCCAAGAGGGCGGGGCCAACGCGCGTTCGCTCCGACCCCGGCGGTGGGAGGGGCAGAACGGACCGGGACGCGCCGCGTTCTCTGCCGGAGGGGGCGGAGCCAGGGCGGGTTCGCCCCGTCCCCAGCTATGGGAGGGGCAAAGCGGGGAGTACAAAGGGCAGGGCCCTTTGCTCCGGGGGCGCGGCACCACGGACGGAGGCAAACGCTGACGCCAAGCCGCTTCCGCCCGACATAGCTGCCGACTCCGGGGAGGCGGAGGACCCGGCAAACCCCGCGGAACCGGAGCTGCCTGCCGCGGTCTATCTGACCGAGCCGGAGGTTCGTGGATCTGGACTCTTACCAGCGTTCCCCTGCCCAAGGGGCGCGCCGTGGACCTTTGCCTGTGTTCCCCCACTAGAGGGGCACGCTAGAGACTGCTACCGGCGTCCCCCAGTCTGAGGGGCGCGCTGTGGACATTTGCCAGCGTCCCCCTGCCTGAGGGGCGCGCTGTGGACATTTGCCAGCGTTCCCCTGCCTGAGGGGTGCGCTGTGGACATTTGCCAGCGTCCCCCTGCCTGAGGGGCGCGCTGTGGACACTTGCCAGCGTCTCCCTGCTAGAGGGGCACGCTAGGGACTGCTACCGGCGTTCCCCTGCCTGAAGGGCGTACCACGGACCCGCCCCGCCGCCACCGGCGGCGGTAGCAGAGGACGCCCCGGCTTACAGTAGTGAACAGACCTGTTTTCCTGGAAGCACATAGAATGCAATTTGAATGAAAACTACTCCCTTTTTTAGACTGTGATAAGGATTTAAGGTCTGAGCAGCAGGAGCTCCTGCTTCAGTAATATAATTAACCCATGACATAAGAAATGTTCCTGATTAAAGGCCCAATCCTGCAGTCCCTACTTAGGTAAACCTCGTGGTGATGTCAGTGGGAGTTTTGCATGAGTAAGGAGTGCGGGTTTGGATCCTTTCACTCTTTTGCTGGTAGAATGCAGATAGTGACCATTTGAAGGGTTGCACAATTATTTTCAAAGGCCAAATCTTGGTCCCATTGAAATCTATGGGAGTTTGCAATTGACTTCAGTGGCACCAGGATTTGGCCCTGACGTTTCTAATGCTTCTGTATTGGCATAGACTTCTAGCTCCCTAATAAATGCATGTCTGAGTAAAAATACAGTAATTTCATTAATTATATTAAATTGCTTTTAAAAATTGGTTGGTTGAATAATAATTGGACATCAGACCTTGGCTCTATTACATTCCCAGAACCATACAGGCAGAACCACTATTGGGGCAAAAAGAACACAGTGATCTTATTTAAAAACATTCAGATTATTTTTAGCTTGGCACGGTTTTTTGGACACAGAACAGTAGAACTAGATGGGCCGCCCCGCTGCAAGCAGCCTTACACATGATATATGAAGGGAACAGCGCAAGGTCTAAGGAAACACACATCTTTCTTGAGCCTCTTGATCTTTTCTTACATAATCAGCCTTATGAATTTAGAAGGATTATCCACCAGTCTCTCCATTTGTCAGTAAGACGCAGTAAGTCAGATACTGTCACAAAAACAGCAGCATCTTAGCAGTCAGGCAGATATTGGGCCCAATCCTGCATTACTTTTGCTCCCAAAATTCCAATTGACTTCAGGTCTGAGCCTTTTAGTTTTTAAAAATTAGGAAAAGTTCTTTTCACATGTACTTGTCTCTTTTCTTGAGCTTTAATAATAGCCCCAAACCAGGCTAATATCAGCTTGTAATTAAAATAGCCTTGATTTTGGCTGACTTTTAGCAATATGATGAAATGTAGAATTTCTTGTTTATCTCCATGAAGCCATGGATAGTTTTGCAATCCAGAAAGGCATCCTGCATTGTTTGTGTACTCAAAATTCTCACTGAATTCAGGATCAGGCCTTCTTTCTCTAAAATGGCACCAAATTTTGATATAAAACTATGAATTAAATGTCAAGGAGCCAGATCCTCAGCTGATCTAACTGGCATAGCTCCATTTGAGTATTCTGCTTTACACCAGCTGATGTCTGGTGCTGAGAGGTTTGCAGACTAGATGTCACCATTTGATAACTTAAATTCAGCAAGTCTGTAGATGTCAATATTGTGAGAGAATGTGTCCGCTTCCCTGTTTATTTCAGAACAGACATTCTGAAACTGCCTTGTTCATACATTTGGAATTGGAGTAATGCTCGTTCTATGATACTTATGATGTGTAAGTTACAAGTGAAAAGGATGAGTCTGTGAAAATAGATTAGGTGCTCTGAAAGGAGACGAGCAGATCTGACTAGTTATGTCTCAGCTAGAGACGAATCTGAATCGAAAGCTTTCGGGGTGTTTTACATTGAAAACTAGACCTCAATCTGAATACTCTGGTTTGTGCCCATCTTTACTCTCGGCTCATTCACCCCCTTAAAAATCACTGCCAGCTCTGACTACCTGACATGCAGTGCTTTAGGGCAGCAAAATGCTAATGACTGATCTA
Organism: Mauremys reevesii; assembly: GCF_016161935.1. Classification (NCBI taxonomy): domain Eukaryota; kingdom Metazoa; phylum Chordata; order Testudines; family Geoemydidae; genus Mauremys; species Mauremys reevesii. The sequence continues at coordinate 31,314,916 of NC_052629.1, read as the reverse complement.
TTCAGTAACGGTCTGTATGGGTGACTATGGAATAATAAAGGAGACCATTTACCACTTTGTTTAGGACAGCAGAGTGGAGCCTACCTTGGTCATTAAGGACTCGGATTTATATTAGTCCCAAACTAATCTGATGTCCTCCTCCCCGTTGCACAGCAAATTACTTACATCACAAATGTTGAATCAGGAAATATGAAGTAACAAACCACACTAGATAAAATGACCTCAACTGATTTTAAACTTCATATCCCATTGGTTTTCTCATGTTTCTCATTCTGAGTTTCTGTCCCCTGTTTGGGATTTGGCACTTTGAGGAATGAGTCTATGCAAAGACCCCATTCTGTACCACAGGCCGTCTACAAGAAGTTCAGCAAAGGAATAGAGACCCAGGCCCCAGAACAAGACACTCACTTACCTTTTTCACGTCAGGTACATTAAAAAACTTCTTGGTATGAGCAACCCATCCCACTATCCCAATGTCCAGAGGAAAAACAATCTCACTGTCTGGGGCTACCAGGTTCTCCTCAAACTTGGAGGTGGCGGTGATATTGAAAAGCCTGGTGGCAACCTCAGGGGTGCCATTGCGGGCACGGCAGATGAACATGCTACACCGGTCAGCTGCCACCAGCTGTGCCAGCCTCTGCAGGGCCTTGTGCACTATCTTCTCCATGCTGCTTTCTTCCTCCTGGATTTCTGTCAGCAACTCAAAGAGCACATGAGACTCCTCCACCCGGGACATCTCCTTGAAGGAAACTCCATCCTTCACTTCCCCAGGGCTGACTTTGAAGATGGTTCCCAGCGCTTCTGCCCTCAGCTTTCGGTCAAAATACTCCTTGGCAAACTGGGGGTTGTTCTCTAAGTATTTCTCAACATCGTCTTTATTTATGCCACCCATTTTGTGTGACTCTTCCTTATGGCTTTTTAGAACTGCATCACCCTAGAAGCAGGAGCAGCAGCAAGAAGTCCTAATTTTGTGTTAGTAGGAAAAAGGTCCGTTGCACATACTGTAGCTGTCACGGGCATAGTACAGTAGGTTTGCTCTGTGGCTTCCAAACCTTCTGGAACCCTTGAGATATGACAGAAGGCACTGGCTTAGTGTCTTAGTGTGGGATCTTGGAGGCTGCTAATTAAAGAGATGTCAGGACACTAAACCCTTGAGCACTCTTAGCTCATAAATCCCAAGGGAATCATTTTAGACTGACCAATCCAGTCTTAGGCTCTGTGCGGCAGTGTGATAATGCGTAAACATGTTCATGTATATACACACATCCTCTCTTGCATATGCTGTATGACGTACTGTACAAAAGGTTTCCATTGACAGTTAATGTGGGAATGCCCCTTAGAATCTCTCCCCATATGTTTGTAAATTATTACTTCATGTACATACATGTGCTCAGACATGCACATGCACAGACACACATGTTTGCGGGGTGAAGAGGGAATAGAAAACAGTTGCATAGTAAAGTTGCTTAAAATATCAAGATTTTCTTCCCTTTCAGGTAGTTGGAAGATGACTGATGATGGTTTATCAGTAGTGGTAGTTAAAAACCATAAATCTATAAATGGGCCTTACACAGTAAAAGCCTGTTCAAGTCAATGGATTTTTACCTGTGTGAGGATGGAATTAAAGCCTTAGGATTTGGTACAGTAAATGCAGGAAACCAAATAGGATGGTCATGCTACTTTTTTTCTTTTGTACATAGACATGATCTAAACAAAAAGGGTAAAATAAAGGAAGTGACCAAATGCAAATTACAATGTTAAACCTTGTTGGCAAAATCCTTAGTTCCATATGAACTGAATACATATGTTTGTATTTCTATTGTTGTCCAGTCATCAGCCTCTAACCATACATGCAATAAAACCATTAATTAAAACCACAAAGTGCACAATGACAAAACATCATATAAAAGAGTTGCATTAAATGCACTCTCTAACCAACTTAAACTGTCTCAGGAAAAGTCTGATTGAATGGACAAGACTCACAACATGTCCGGAAGGTCAACACACTTGGTCTCTCTCTCACACTAGGGTGGGCAGCGAGTGAGTTCTGGAGTTCACCAGAACACTCTGCAACCTGCTTGCTAACATTTAAATCTAGTGAATGTTGACTTGACTATCTCAGCTGATGTCAATTGTCCAGGTAAAATGTGTGGAGAAACATATTATCAAGAAACCAAGGATCCAAACCAGTAGAGGTCCAACACCAACATCTTGAACTGCAGCTCGAAATAAAATGAAAGCCAGTGAAATCTATGGAGCCTGGGTAAAACACGCTGACATGCTGAACCACTATTAAATAGCTGAAGTTTTGGACTCTTCCTCAGGTGTAACTCCATGTTGAATATATTGAAGCAATCAAATCAAGAAGCGACAAAAGCAGCAATGATGGGAAGTGTGTGTAATGGCCCATATTGGCTAGGAAAGAATCTAATATCCTGGTCAAGTGAAGAGGAAAACAAGAAGGCCTGGTTACAGCTGTTATCTGGAAATCCCAGAGCAGCTCAAGGTCCAGTAAAACTCTTAGTGTGCAAACATGAGTAACAAAAGGCAGGTGAACTCCCTCAACTAATTTGGCTTCTGCCCTTATATCTACAGAGAGACTGGGGGGAACTCTGGTGGCAGATGGTAAAGATCAGAAATATATTTTTAGCTGCTACATTATGATTTATATTAATTCTTGGGTGAAGGAAGATTCTTGAGGAAGTCTTTTGTACAATTGTAGAGCATAAAATAGAGAGAGTCCTTTCTAAGTACTGTGAGTATACCTTGAAAATAAATCAATGAAATAATAGTTGTTTTCCCTAGCACACCACTGTTGCTTGCTTTTATCAGGACTGAACCTGAGGACTAGCTCTCAACAATGCCTAAATCTCAGCCAGGAATGAAAGTGTTGTATACACTAGGAATTTTTTCATAAAATTTGCTATTGTTGTTACCAATGGTTCAGCTCCACAGAACCATCGTGGGAACACAATGCAGACAACACTCTCTGTGTTTTAAGATGTGTACAGTCAATATCTACTTTGAGTAAGGTTAGATAAAATTGTATTTAAAATTGCTGGGGAGCCCCTGAGCCCACTAGAACTCTCACTATTGCCAGTACCAGTGGAGTTGGAATGATGGTAGCAATTGTGGAAATTTTTAGGGGAAAAAATCCCAGTGTAGATGTAGGCTGGGAAAACATAATGGCTATAAACTGTTTTGGTCCACTGAACAGTGTAGAGTTGAATTCAATCAACATACTAATAGGACTGTGACCCAAACGAAACTCCGCTTGTAACCGCAACATACATAGTGAGGAAGGGATGACAAAACAGAGCCCTGCAGAACTCCACAAGAGCGGACCCATGGGACTGATGAGCAATTGACCTGTCCTACCCTTTGGATCTTCTCAATGTGAAAAGAACAGAGACACCAAAGTAAACACTGTTTATCCCTGCCAGGAGCCACAGATGTATCAACACCAACTTGTGTCAACTGGTCTAAAGGCAACTGACAGATCTCAAAGAATCAGCACAGACATTTGGGGACAGATCCTCTGGTGCAGCCAAACTGGCCAGAGAACAAGTCGAGGGTTGGTGTGCAAACGTGACTTAAAGCTCATCTTTACACTTGCTTCCCTGTTCTGGTACATGCTGTTCCTCCTGCCCTGCGTTAAAGCAACCTGACAACTGAAATATGCCAAACTGAAATAGCCACAAAGGCTCATAAGTGCAGCTGAGGATCAGCATAGCACAGAGGCATCCTGGCAATCCTGCCCCCTTTCCTCTAGCCATGCTCCTTTTTTCTTTATTACGTCAGCAGCATGGTGAATGGTATAAATGCCCTTGTGTTGTATTTGTGACACTGGAGCATCTCCTTTACACCCTGAGCTGGTTACGTTGACTTTATGGCAAGATTATGCTGGCAGCATGGTGCAAAGTCCCTACATCACAATAGCTCTGGCCCCTAATCTTTGTCCACCACCAAAAAGAAATCAATGATCAACACAATTAGCATAGTTACTGTCTCATACCCAGTAGGCACAGGAGCAGGGTCAGCAGAAGAAGTAGTCATCTTTCTATGTTCTTACACAATCATTTCATAATATGATCAGAATGCGTGAAAGCAACATGACAGCCATTTGATGTTTGTTTCTATAGAGAGAGAGAGGCATTTATTCATGGGGTATTTTTTATATTTCCACATACATTATACTACTTTTTAAAAGAGAGAATGATAAAGAACTGTACTAGTAAACCATAGCAGGGGGATGATGGAAAACAAGCATTGTGTTGTATTTTCTAATCTTTTTCTATCATATTTTTCTACCAATACTGGGACTTTCTATATAGTGATTCTCAGGGTATTATAAATTCTCCAATCTGTTTTAGTTCAAACCTTCAAGAAAATTATACAGAAACATTCCCCTTATTAACTATGAGAAACCAGTTTTTCCAACATTACTTGTGTACAATGGCATAATCTCATTAATCCTGAGAAAATGCAGCCACTTATGTCCAGGCTACAGAAGCAAGACTGAAGGGAGACAAGGCTGCCTAACAGCCAGTGCTACAGTATGTGTTGGTATAGGTAAATGGTTATGTAGACCCCTTTGTGTTGGCATAATTAACAGACTCATTAGAGCATTATAAATGGGGCTCCAAAATTCCATACAGTATAAGAATCAAAACTATGCAATAGCAGTATGTTTTGTTAGTTACAATCACACACAGCTTTTTCTTTTCTTTTTCTGTTTGCTAGGGGCAGGAATGACTACCTTTTCCCTCCCAAAAACAAACAAACAAACACAGGGCATTAACAATTGGTGACATGTATAGGAAACTCGATAGACACCTATTTTTATGTTGTATATAACTTTAATACTGTATATAGACACTGTATATAGGTACTGTATTATGAAAAACCAGTGCAGAGGGATGTGAAGTAACAAATTAACACTGGCTGGTAAGCTTTAAAAGAATGCCAGTGGTAAAACCAGCATAGTCCTGTTCAAAAACGAAGTAGGCAAATACTTACCATTAAAGAACACCATTTCTCAGCTTATCAGCTGGGCAGCTGTCACTGTCAAGTCAGGTAGCTGTGAACAAAAAGGGTGCCCAACCCTCCTTTTGACCTATGACATAACTGTTTCTATATGCTACAGCATATTTCCAATATCAGTCCCTATCAAAGCTCTTTATTTTAATATTTTTTCATTGTATATCTCCTGCCTCATCCATTTGTGCTTAAGAAAGTTCATCATCCTGGTGACTCTCCCTGTTTTGGTTTTTTTATGGGGTGGGGGGGGCATGGGTGGGTAGGTGAGGTGGGTTTGAGGCTGCTAAAGCCTAGAAGATCAAACATTTTAGCAGTAGTAGTTGAGTATGTTGCCTGCATTATTGACAGTCCCATGGTGTTGCTATTCCTACATAGAATATATTTTTACACAATATATAGGAGATTCGATCTCAGTATTATCCCCCAAAGTGGGGTTTGAGCTTAGATTTTTGGTTTGCTTTTGATAACTGATTTATTTGTGATCTTATTATTAGTTGCTTTCTGGGGTTGTCAGGCTCCTTGAATATTGTGCAATGGTTTTTATTATAGGTGATTTAATAGGACTTGTGTGCTTTTTAATTACCTAAGAAAAACAGTTCAAATCTTTTAGCTTCCTCTTAGACTAATTTTATATGGTGTATGCAGTGCCTTTGCTAGGTTTTAGTAGTTGATAGTTTTCCTTAGTTGTGACAGTTTACAACTAACTCTAGTATCTTGTGTCCCCATTTTTTAAGCAGATAACAGCTAAACTGGCTTAGTGTAATTCTGCTAAATTCTATGGCATACATCTGCTTATCTACAAATAATGAATCATGTTTGTTGCATGAGATCACAGATTCAGACCATCCTTCATTTCAGATGCAATTTGGTCGACCTTAGGTTGACCTTTCTTTAAATTATTTGATAACTGCAAAGGATCTCCTTTATTAAATTCACTTCGGCACCTGCAATTTTTTCTGCTAAGTGTTTGTGAAAACATACAGAAAGAGATAGCATCAAGGTAAAAACTCTTTATTGGTGCTTAGATTTGGGACAAACTCTTCCTTTTTAACTACCTGCTTTATTAAGCCTGTTTTACTTGTGCCATTGTTACTTGTTTTCTGAAGTCAGTTATTTATAACTAGGAAAACCCCAACCTAATGATGCTTTTTGAGCTCCTTATACTTCTTTATTGTGATCTGTAAATTAAACTGCTTCAATGTTTCGGAGCCCCAGGACTTCAGTGTATATGTATGCATTAAATTCATCGTGCCCCAATAAAGTATCTGGGTTCTTTTACAGATCCTCCATTCCTTCTCTCAGTTCTACAATTTTAAAACATTTTTTTCATAGTAATACAGACCCACATTTGTATGTATCTATCAAAAGAAGTTATGCCTAAAAAAAATCTGCACATGTTCCCAGTACTCAGATCTCATAATATAGCATTGTACTGTCAAGTTTCCTAAAAGGTGTCAATAAAGAACACATTTTTAGTGACAATGAGATTTAAATGTTCACACTATTATACAGAGAGGTTTAACATTAGACGTTCACTCAGCATAATCATTTTCAGTGCAACATGAACAGAAGAAATAGTACACATACTTGACAGTGTTGCTATTTCAAAGTAATTCTGACATATACGTAGTTTGTTATTTTAGCATGTATGACGTAGCCTACCTTTGACGTTTACAGTTACTACATCACATAAAACTATTTATGGCATAGTTCTTAGCTGTATGCTAGTCCTGAGCTCTTACAGTCCATGGAAATTCCTAAGACGGATAACTGACAGATGTGGTTATTTAAATAGATTCAAGTAGCGTATAAATGCCAAAGGTATTTATAAGGTTTCCCATTCAGCTCAGGGTTTATGTCTGCGAGTGGTATATCTTCATGTTGACAGTAGTTAATATAGTTAATTCATCTAAGATTTTCAAAACAAACATAGATGTAATGTGTTTAATTGCAAAATTCCAAAATATGTATTTTTGTGGCCTGTCTGGATATACTAGGTTGATATGATTAATCCATGATATTAATGTTCAGAAATTTTTATAATTTTTAAAAATGTTTTGTAACAATTTGGCAAAATACTAGTGCAACCCAAAATCACAAGATTCACATGAAGCACATTTTTCTGAAATCTGTATAACATTAGAATATGTTTGGAAAAGCATCAACACAGTAAGAAAATAAATAATGTAGCAACAAATGTTGGCTTCACTTTCCTATAGATATATTTTAAAATCCTTATAACAAACATAATTAGGGAAAGCTAAAAGGCAAGAAATCACTGAATGATAAGAAGTAGATGAAGTAGCACTTATACACGTGCTGTCGTATGGACTTCAATGCTGACTGTCTGTAAACAACGGTCAATGATAAATGGTAATGTATTGAGCCGGGAAAATATGTCCAGTGAGGTGCCAAAAGAAACTGTGCTAACCCTGGTTTTATGTAACATTATTAATAATCCAGAACAAGAGATAGATATCACATTAATTGAATTCACACATGATACTTAATGGAGAGGCTTTGTGAACACAAGTGAAGACACAAATACAAAGAGGCCTACAGAGGTTACAAATATGGGCAAGATAAAATAAAATGAGATTCACCCCAGAAGAATGCAAAATAGTGCATCTAGATAAGAATTATCCAAAACATAGATATTCAATGAAAGGAGAATATATGGACAGTACTAATGCTGAAGAAGACATAGGCATGATCATGGACAGCTAGTTAGAAATGAAGTTGCATTGTTCTACAGCAGCAAAAAGAAAAGAAAAGTACTTTTGTGTTACATATAGCGACATACCATGACATGGACCAGTGTCATAATATTAATAATCTATCTACATTTGTTTAGTGAGATCACGCTTATAATTCTATGTTTGAGTTCTTGGCACCTTGATGCTAAAAAAGATGTCTACAAATTGGAATAATTCAAAGACGAAATTATTAAGAGCTGGGGGAATTGACTTACAAGAGCTAAATTTGCATTGCTTGCCTAAATGAACATAGGAGGGATATGAAAACCATCTACAAGTATGTGAAGGTTTAAATACAAAAGTGGAAATGGAATTTTTAAGGCAATCCAAGGCAGCATAACTAAGAGTAATGGAATGGCATAATATTAAAGAAAGGAAAGTTTAGGCTCCGAAAAAGGAATAATTTCCTAAGTGTGAGGGCTAGTGGACTACAGAATTACCTCCCAAACTAAGTCATGGCATTCCAATCACTTGAATAATAGAAAACTATATTGGACCAATTATTCAAGGCTATCCTGTGAGGGAACAGTAGGGCACCAGCATGGGGCTGGATAAAATAAAGCTAATGATCATTTTTGTATATAATCCCAGGATTCTACCATATAGAGTAATTTATTTGATAGATTTTAATCATTTCCTAATAATCAAATAATTGGTATTAAAAAATAAGGGTCTTACTCATGACACTCGACATAATAGCCACAATCCTCTTACATGGTGCAATTATGCCCGTCAGGCCTGTGTCCCTAACAGTGCTAACTTTTCTAGCCTACAAAGCCTGATGCCACTTGTCCTCCACACTTTGAGGGCCTAACAATGCACAGGCTAATCTCAGCTTTCATTTTTCTTTTTAAAGTAAAAGTTTAGCCCTTTCCCTTACAAAGTTTTAAAAATATTATCAGCTAGACTTTTCCAGAAGGTTACGGCTTATTCATGGTTCCCTTCTACCGCTATTGTCTACCTTTGGGGACCTGTCAAACCAATGGCTGTAGGTCCCCTCAGTTTTTTGTGGGGGAGAAACTAGAGTAATTTGCTGCTGTAGGTTGAAGGTCTTGCTTGGTTGCCACTGGCAGTACTAGCAGCTGCTGCAGACTTTCTCCCAGCTGGCTGCCTACAACTGAGATGGCTTAGGTGCAATGTAGTCTTTGCTCACTAGTGTGGGTTACTCAATAGCATGGAATGCAAATTAGTGTATGGACAAAGCATGTGACTGACAGCAAAGGACACCAGCATTGTAATCCTGGCACTGACACTTGGGCCTTGGTTTTTAAAGGTATTTAGCCATTGCTGCACTCAGCGTTACAACGCTTAACTGATTTAGGTGCCTAAATCTCATTTTTAAGCGATTTAGGTACTTGGGAGCCTAAATCCCATCGCTAATCAATGAGATTAAGGCTCATAAATATCTAAATCCCTTTTTGAAAGTGAGATTTATGCTCCTAAATCAGTCAGGCATTGCAATGCTCAGCACAACACCTAAGTACTTTTAAAAATCTGGGCCTTAACATTTCTGCATGTTTCCCCATCTGCAAAATTAGGATGACACTATTTCCCTATTTCACAGGAATGCTACAACAACTAAGTAGCTAATGTTTGTAAAACATTTTACAAGAACTAAAATTCACCTGACAGGTACCATGTATAAAAGTTTTTGTTAGAGGCATATCTCCAAAGAATTGCATGTCAAGAAAAGCTAGTACATGTTTTCTTTTGAGGTTACAACAAGAACAATTATAATATTAACAAAAGATGCATCTAAAAATTTGCCATGTGGTCTTAAACACCAGGTTAAAAAAATAGTGATTAACATTTTGCAAAACATCTACCATATTTATTGTTACCATTTTGTATCTAATCTCTCTCTCCTTCTAGTTCTTCCCTGGCAAATTGCATGCATGCATGTTTATCTAATCTAAAAAGCATTTAAAATCTATAATAAATCTCTCGATCCAAAACAGCTTTATGACATGTAATGCCCATTGTGATTTTAAAACAATGGGCAAATAAACTAACCTGGTTCATCTCTTTCTCTCTCACGCTGAACTGCTAAAAAATAGATTTTAACTAGTCAGTTAACCAGAGCACTAACTGCAAAGCTCCCCCTAGGAAGCATTATGAGAAAATTGAATGACAATGATTTAATAAGCAGCAAAAGTACTCACTGATACTTCTTCTCTTTCTGCTATCAGGAAAAATTCACATGCCAGCACTTCTGAGCTGTTCTTTGATGCTATCTTGACAGGACAATATGCCTTGTTGACAGTTTCACTCACTGGATATGTTTGTGCTTACTTGTAGTGCAATAGATGGAAATCCGTTGGAAAGCAGGAGGACAGAAAGGGTTTCCAGGAAGAAGTTGATCCTTGATTTGTCTAGGCACTTACTGATGTTACTAGTCAGTGGTTGTTGATGGTTACTTTCTCTGGTTTGAATATTAATTTGTTTGTCACAGTAAAATTATCCTATCTACTGAAATGGATTCTGATCCTATGAGTCACACAGACTGAGCATGCACAGTAACTTCTGCTGAAGCTGCTGCCCTCACTTGCACCCCCCCCCTCAAATCAGCGGGTACAGGTCATCTCTGCTATAGTTCATGAAGCTGTGGCACTCTTAAATGCCATTATCCAATACCAGTTCTTGGGCTGCCAAAAAGAGATCCATAAATTATTAATCAATTATGTGAACAGTGATGTAAATTGCACACTGGGAGCCAAATTCTCATTTCAGATACACTTGCGTAAATCCAGAGTAATTCCATTAGGCCAACAGTTATGGGCCTGATTCTGCACCTATTATACACATGCGAGTAGTCTGCACATAGGTAATCCCTTTGGCTTGAGTGAATAAGGGTTATTTGCCATTCCTAATGCCACACTTTCACAGGCCTTGGGTGGCAGGCCAGTCCTCGCCCACAGACAACCTGCCAACCTGAAGCATATTCTCACCAGCAACTGCACACCGCACCATAGTAACTCTAGCTCAGGAACCAACCCATGCAACAAACCTCGATGCCAACTCTGCCCACATATCTACACCAGCAACACCATCACAGGACCTAACCAGATCAGCCACACCATCACCGGTTCATTCACCTGCACGTCCACCAATGTAATATATGCCATCATATGCCAGCAATGCCCCTCTGCTATGTACATCGGCCAAACTGGACAGTCTCTAAGGAAAAGGATAAATGGACACAAATCAGACATTAGGAATGGCAATATACAAAAACCTGTAGGAGAACACTTCAACCTCCCTGGCCACACAATAGCAGATTTTAAGGTGGCCATCCTCCAGCAAAAAAACTTTAGGACCAGACTCCAGAGAGAAACTGCTGAGCTCCAATTCATTTGCAAATTTAACACCATCAGTTTAGGACTAAACAAAGACTGTGAATGGCTTGCCAATTACAGAACCAGTTTCTCCTCCCTTGGTTTTCACACCTCAGCTGCTGGAACAGGGCCCCATCCTCCCTGATTGATCTAACCTCGTTATCTCTAGCCTGCTTCTTGCTTGCTTATATATACACACCTGCCCCTGGAAATTTCCACTGCTTGCATCCGAAGAAGTGGGTATTCACCCACGAAAGCTCATGCTGCAAAACATCTGTTAGTCTATAAGGTGCCACAGGATTCTTTGCTGCTTCTACAGAACCAGACTAACACGGCTACCCCTCTGATACTTAACACATTTGGAAACATTCTTCACTTTGAATTGCTGATGTTGTATCCCATAGAGTACCCTCATTTTCTTTGGTTTTGCTTTTCATGGGTTTTATTTTGTCAATACAAAACAATAACAACAATACTATAATAAACAATAACTTCCCACATATATAATGCCTTTTATTCCATTCTCATGGCCTAACACGAGCATACTATTTCAGCACATAGAGCGTCTGAGTCTTGAGTTTGGTCCCTTGCTCCAGAGTGGCAGGGCCTGGATGCACAAGCAGCATGCTGAGTCTGTGGTGTGAGAGAGTGCGTCTGACCAACTCAGAAGAGACATTGTCTGGCACTAGATGCATCTCTTTCTTTCATTTGCTGCAAGAACAATGTGTTGTGACATTGGAATTTTTGAGTGTGTAGGGAGTAAATGGGAACTGGAGAAATCCTGGGGGTTTCTAGACAGGTTCTAAGGACTTGCCCAGGAAACAAAATTCTGATGTGGACGACAAAGAAACAAAAACAAAAGCACTTGAAAACCTCTCTTTTCCCTTAATTGACAATATGTGGTATATTTTAATTTTCCACTCTGAACATTCCATTTTCATCAATATAAATAGCACTGTATTCCATATACTAAGGGAAAATTAACTGTCATAGTCAGCATGACGAATAAACCAGGACAGATGGATTTGGGCGATGTGTTTAGTGTTCAGAAGGAAACAATATTATTGCAAATGAATTATCTCAAGTTTGCTTCCTGTCTGCTCAGAAGTAAATCTAGGAAGGAGATGGTAGAGCCCATTAAAAGCAGACTTATAAGCAGACACAAACCCTTTTTCTCTCAAGGAATCTAGAAGAGAAATTTGTGAGAACAGAATCACAATCTTTATAAGGGAGACCACTTCGCTGCTGAAAATGCAGTTAACATTTTTAAAAACCAAATTATTTTAATTACTGTTTTTGAAGACTCTAAATTAAAATTAGTGCTCAAGCAACGAGTCAGGTTGTCATTTTTGGAAGATGTAAGTTCTTTAACTACAAAACAAATACACAGGCAGGAGTAGTGCAAGTAATAACGTTTTTCAGCCCATTGTGTCCTTGGCCTGTATGCTTTAACTGCTGTCAACTGGAGGGGGTGGGGCAATTGTGACCGTGATGTGGATGTTTGTGTCTTACAAAGTACACTGAGATCACTGGTTCATTTCATGTCATTTGTTGCCTCTTGTTAGAAAGGACCTGATCTCAGAAGATAGTGCCCTGCACACTGCTACTTCTGAACGAGGCCCTAGAAATAATTAATAACTAGCCAACAAAGAACCAGAAGATGGGAACAAAAAGTCTTTCTATCTGTATCAAGCTGGACAAGACTTAAACTAAATGCTCTATATCCTATGGCCAATACTTTGAGCCAGCATTTCTCCTAAGAACTAAAATCTTACTATGTTGCCATGAATAAAATTCTAGTCCTTTCAATATTTAAACTGAAACGTTTCAGTGTTAGAAATGTTTTAATAGTTATTTTCTCTCTTGTTCCTTCCTAATTTTCTTTCATTATAAAGTCATAATGAAGCTAAATAAATCATACAGCGAAAGCTTTCTTTTCTAGTTTCCTTTAAAAACCTGACCTTTTCACTATAGTTACTGTCACTGTCATTATGGAAAATATAGTTACTATCATTATGGAAAATATTAATTACTTTTACAGGCTATTCATGGGGAAAGCATTTTAATGGAAAATCAGTGCCAGAAATTCTCTTTCCCCCCTCTTTACTAACTTTAAAGTTAGAATACTTTTTTTCTCAGTAAAATGCAGCTGAAAAAATACATACTGGTTTCAAAATGTCCATACTTTTCACAATATGCTGTCAAAATTTAAGAATCAGCTAGTGGAACTGCACAAGTTTGACTACCAACTCATGTTGATCTGCTATAAATTTTGTAAATGTATACTGAGTTTTATAAATAGTTCTTTTGCTTACATCGTATTGGAGCTTTAAGAATGTTTTTTCTTCCTCCTAAGCTTTTCCAAGAATCTATGAGCCATTCACTTCCTTTCATATGATCTGTGTTCACATGATCTGTGTCCCTCCATGAGTGGAGGGACATAACACCTGCAGTGCTACACTCTGGATATATGGATCTGGATGGAATGGTGCTGAAAGATGGTAGCTATTCTCCCATCAAACTCGCAGGACAACTTAGTGTAAATTATCATTAACTGAGTCAACATTAACTTGCAGAGGGTTATCTTTGCAATGTTGAATCCTGCCTGTGGGTGTGATCAGGACAGTGGCTGATGATGATACTCTGGCAACCTCGGTGAAAGCTGGATTGGGCCTGTTGCCTATAAAAATGCCAGGCATACATGTAATAAATTCTGAGGGCAATATTTTCAAGGGAACCTGAGGCAGTTATGTACCCAAATTTCATTGAATTTGAATGGAGTTTGGGTGCCCACCTCCCTTAGACTCTTTTGAAAATTCCAGTCATAATGTTTTCAAAGGGGAATTATATTAGTATAATATTAAAGGCAAAGACCTGGTCCTGAAAACTGATTTGGGATTAAAAATAAGGATACAGATTTTGCAGAGGTCAGAATCAAGAGAACGGCTGGTAACAGGTGGCAGAGAGAAAGTATAGAAATGTTTTATCTGACATTAAATAAACAGCCTAGGGCTATCAAGGGTAATAAAGTTTAGTTACATCCCCTCTTCATTGTTGCTATTGATCTTGTGAGAAGATGGACAAAGCAGATCAGTTATATGGAGTTGTGCACCCATGTATCTGAGCCTCCTATGTGTATCCATCTCCCTTAGAGCGATATGTGCATAACTGTCTCCCACCAGTATTAACAGGAATTAAGGGAGAGGTTTTAAAAGCTGCCCTGGGGATATGGATGCCCAGTTCTCTTTAATTTGAATGGGTCCAAATTTCTTAGGCAGCACTAAAAATCTCATTCTAAATTGAAAACTTTTGCTCATCGACATTACAATATACAGCACCTTTGTATGTGTTACATGTACGATTTTATAGGGTCTTACTACAAACAAGTTTAATGTATTATAGCATTGTAAGAATACTTGTTATGAGGAATGGCTTCAAGAGTTCGAACTTATTCTTAATAGAGACAACATGGAACTGACCTAGGATGAGACCTGAGAAAGAGAACCAAAATAAATTGGTCCTAGTGCAAAGGGTCCAAACAACAAATATCTCAGCCTGAGAATCAGGAAATGGGGCATAAACAAAGAATTCAGGCAAACTCTTCCACTAGATTAGTAGTTACTATATGGAAAAAAGAATGAGGCGCACTTGTGGCACCTTAGAGACTAACACAGTGATTTGGACATGCATCCGATGAAGTGGGCTGTAGCCCACAAAGCTTATGCCCAAATAAATGTGTTAGTCTCTAAGGTGCCACAAGGGCTCCTCATTCTTTTTGCTGATACAGACTAACCTGGCTACCACTCTAAAACCTGTATGGAGGAACCTGACAAGGAAGATCATTAGTAAAAACAAATTAAATCATGTAGCTTAATATTTGTATTGAGACAGAGGAAACTGAAGGGTTGAGATAAGCTTCAGGGGAAGGACATGTTTATTGGACTAGGTGCCCTATTTCTGCCCAGCATGTGCTTTTACAAAGTACTGCCCCCGCTTGTTGAGCAGCTCTGAATTTGAATGAGGTTTTTGGGTTTTTAAAATTCTGAAATGAATGAACATTTGGCATCGGCTTTAACGAACAGCCTTAGCCCCTTACTCTTTAAAAACGCGGAAGTGAAGTGAATATGTGAACTGGGCCTACTGCGAATGATTTTTCATACCCTGCTCTGAGTCACATAGCTGGAAAATGTTTAACAGGGTTTCTCTAATGCTTCTAAAGATGTTGAAACTACAGGACAAATATTGACCAAGAGGCACCACCACTTGCCTGGACAGGAGAAAAACAATCTTTTATATAACTAACAACAGTTTGCCAAGAAAGAAACTCTGGAGGCACTTTGCCTCATCATTTACCTAGAAAGGGACCTGAGTGGTGTGTGCAAACGTTAGCACATTCACAATCATGTGCGTCCCCACCAGGCTTGTGTTAGGGCTGAAGTGAGTGGTGCTCTTTTGCCTCCTCCAAAGGCAGGACCTAAAAATGTCCCCAGGCTGCAGCTGCACACATCTGTTGCACTCTGGAGCAGGCTATGAAAGGCTTCCAGGCTGGAGCTCGGGACAGCTCCAGCTCCTGGTATCTGGAAGCTGGGCTTGGGTTCTCAGGCGCCAGCAAGGTCTGGGGCTCTGGAGTAAACAGCCGGGACGTTCACACACGTACCACGAGGCTGCCAGCTTTCGAAGGGTAGAAACGGGAAATCTGGGGGAGACAAATGAGGCCCCAAACTGTAACTCCGCTGGGTACACTGGAGACGCAGGGCTTTGGAGTGACAGAGTGGGACGCGATAGGGTAGTTCAAATAATAATAAGATACGATAAGGACAGTTGGCACCTCTCTCTCTCACTTTCTCCCTCCCCGATTTGGGGTCTTCCCTTGTGGGTTGTGTGATACAGTAAACGCGTTTCTCCCCGGGCTGGGGTTAAAGATCGCCCGGGTTACCTCTGCCGTTGTTACGCAAGAGCCTGCTGCGCAGGGCCCCTCGCCTAGCTGGAATCGATCAGGTTTCCCCACTCCCCTTGTTAGTCTTTCGCCCCGCGAAGTTACGAAAGAGCAGATTCCCACCCCCACGCCGGAGCTGTATAAAGCGCTCCCAGCCCTGCGCCCTCCGGTCGCCTCCTCTCCCCTGTGCGAGCGCTCGGGCTACAGACCGGCTGACTGCGGGGATCTGCGCTGCTCTGTAAGAGACCCGTTTCCAGCTCTCTCTTGTCCGCCGCGTGTGACGATTCGGATCGCCCAGCGATTTGGCTAGAAATGCTGCAGCCCTCCTGCAGTGAGCCAGTGGGGACTCCCCACCATCTGCACGGGGGGCCCCTCTGGATGCTTTGGGGCCCCATTTCTGGGTGCCTTGGGGAGCACCCACCCTATGTGCTGGGGGTACTCTACTGTGCAGGCATTGGGGGACCCCACTGCTTGCCCCTCTGAGCATCTTGGGGACACCTGGTATGCCTTGGGCCCCTCGCCCCCCCATTGATGATTTGTTCTGTCTCTATTTGCTGTTGTGTAGGAGTAGGATGGCTCAGGCGGGGAGATTCCTGGCCTGGCTGCTGCTGGTGGCCCTGGGCCTGCTGGGTGGTGGATGCCGAGCGGAGCGGGACTGCAGAGTGAGCAACTTCAGAGTCCAAGAGAACTTCGACAAGGCTCGTGTAGGTGTCCGCTCCCCTCCCCGCTCTCTGGGGCCGGCTCTCCTTGGATCTTGCCAGTTTTCACCCCAGGGCCCAAAGTGTACTATCAGCATAGAGAACCAGTCTGCCCACTCCTCCTGTGCCAAACCCCCGGCCTCCAGTGCAGAGCACCACAAAACCTAGATCCAGCACCTGTGGCCCAGAGCCCCAAAGGCCTAAACAGAGAACAAGGGTGTGCTCTAAAGAGAGGGAAAAAGCAGCAGCTCTTCATGCAGCAAAAGATCTAGCCCCTGCTACAAACGGGACCAGCAGCACCATAAACCCCGCCCCCTTCATCCAGAACCTTGGGCTTGCTGGATCCAGCTATTTGAAAAATCCCAAACTCAAAAACTCTACCAGAAGAGAGAACTTCAGCTGCTGTAGTTCCATTGCAACCCCCCACCCCCACCCTGCTGGTGTTGAGTTACATTATTATTACTCTGATTATTTGTATTATCATAGCAAGGTATGGAATTGGTTTGTACGGTAGGAGCAGCTATCCTTGTTCTCTTTTCGAGCATTAGAACTTAGAGGATTGGGGCCAAAACCTGGCTAGGTCCAGCTGCTGAATCTGAACCTTTGTGATGCTTGTGCTCTTTGGTGCATTGTATCCAAATTGTTTTTGGTGGGGTAGGAGCAGCTGGATTTATTCTCTAATTTGATAGTACGATTTGGAGACCTGGGGCCAAAGATCAGCAAAGTTCTGCAAGGTCCAGGTAGATCCAGCTTTTATGATCGTCCCCAAACTTGGGACTGCCATACTTCCCAGGCCTAACCAGAGCCTCTCTCCTCTCCCTGCAGTATACTGGCACCTGGTACGCCATGGCCAAAAAAGACCCCGAGGGGCTGTTCCTGCAGGACAATGTGGTAGCCCAGTTCACCATAGATGAGAATGGACAAATGAGCGCCACCGCCAAAGGCAGAGTCCGGCTGTTTAAGTAAGTTGCCTGGCACCCTTCTTTCTCTTCCCATGCCAGTTCCCCAGGGCCCTGACTTTCTACTGTGCTCTCCGCTGCTCTAACCCTTCCTTGTACCCATGTGTTCATCACTATCTGACCCCAAGTCCAGGCTGCCAGGTTTGAACTCAGCCTCTTTTTGTCTGACTCTTATTTGCAGTGAGTGGGATGTTTGCGCTGACATGATTGGCTCCTTCACTGACACTGAGGATCCTGCCAAGTTCAAGATGAAGTACTGGGGCGTAGCCTCTTTTCTCCAGAAGGGAAGTGAGTACTACTAAGTAGTGGGGTGTTTTTGCAGCAGGAGACCTAGGGCTGAGTGATAGCCCTTGTCACTTTTGGTGCACCTACAGGGGGAAAATAAGGGATTTTTTTAGCCATGTTAGCTAACACATGGTACCTGCCATATGGTAAAATCCTAGAGCGAACGAGGTAGTTTCTAGTTTTCACATGTATTAGCTGGTTGATGTTTAGCCTAGTGAAGTCAAGGTCTTTGAATGGCAAAGATCATACATTTATTCTCTTTCCAAGCCCCATAATATAGACTAGAGTCATCACATGAAAGAAGTAGAAGGAGATTGAGAAGATTATGAGCTCATTTTAGTTCAGACCTGCTTTTTATTTGAATGTGTTAATTTTCTTGAAAAAGCCTAACTTCAGATTTAGTCATCAACAACAACCTGGTAGAGGAGGATTTTGCAGCATTTAGCCTTTGTGGATACTTTGTGAACACAGGGACGTCCTCTTTTTTTGACAAACAATCTCTCAACATATTGAGTCCCATTCTCCCCTGTATGAGATTAACCCACCTAGGGGAGTAGAAACTCCAGCACTCTTCACTCGAGAAGTTTCCATGGAATAGCTCCACTGGGAGAAGGTGGAATTTGGAAGAGATGAGGGCTCCACCTCAAAAACACACAGTTCTCAGGGGATCTTCAGGAAACCACTTGCCTCTGACTTGCTGTCCATTTTCTTGCCAACTCACTGCTGAGCCATACTTCCAGGGATTGCCCTAATTGCTGGATGCCCACCCTGCAGAGATGGGAGCACTGTACTATACATTGCTGCAAACTCTGGTCCTCCTGAAGAGGGAGAATCTGGCAGAACCCAGCTGGCCAGCACCACCTCCTTCAACTCCATGGAGGCCAAATACTGAGGAGGAGGTCTATGAGGTGTGGAAACTGGAGATGGCAGCTCTCCCCCTTACATCCCACCCTCCCCCCACGTTCATTTCTGTGGATGTAGGGAGGTTAGAGAGGAATCAATTGTTACACTAAATGCTACATAGCTGAGAACGGTCTGAAATTCTAACTGCAAATTGTGATTAGGATTTGTGATATTTCTCTTTGCATATGCCTAGCAAATACACATTTATAAGAAACCTAAGAGGCACCAGCTTTTCCCACACAAATACAGCTTAAAGCCAGGTTTCAAAGTAGTTTCTTAAGCGTTTCTGTGGTAGGAAACCAGAGCTTCCCAGAAGGTAATGTGACTAGGAGAGCTGTGAGTAATCTGGTGCATGACCAGCAGGAACATATTTATTTTCTCCAGCTTTACCCTGTGGCTGACCATTTTAAACATTATGTTTTCAGTCCTTAAAAGACCATATGGACCACTATACACACAAAAATAAGTCCCATTAGACAGAAGCATTTGCCTGAAGTATAAAAAAAGTTCCCAAGTAAATTTTATTTTGTTGTTAAATTTCTCCCATGTTTTGGTAAAGCAATGCAGTGCATCACAGAATCCAACCTTATATTTTCTTAGTTTTATTACAGACTTAAAGCGTTACGTTAAGGGATGTTGTCAGCTAGTTTAGGCTTCAGATTTGATCTACATGATAGAGCCTGGTGATGGCAATTTCCTCAAGATTCAGAATATCTATTGCTTTTTTAATTCTACTTCCCTACCAAGGAATTAAAAGCAGCGATACTAATCACTATGTAAATAGGACTTAGGTGAAAACAGTATTTCTGACTTCTCAACTGTGGCTGAAGAAAGGGAAAGGAATCAGACTCTGGAAAAAAAACCCTCATCATAATGGTGATGAAGTGGGTAAGATTTCTTTGGCAGTAGGGCTGAGAGGGGAATACAGGAGACATCCTCTGAGATTGTTTTGGAAAATAACCCTGTTCCTTCGACTGGCCCCAGAGCCCATCTGTCTCCTTGTGTGAAGAAACACCTGTGGGCTGTGCAGGTGATGGATAGATCCAGATGATGCGTTGTGAAGTATGGGAGTTTTCCTTTACTGTCCTCCCACTGCCAGCTCCACAGCTCACTCAGAAGAGGCTTTATTTTTTTCTTTTTGACCTTCCAAATGGGACTAACCTTTGCCCCAGAGCAATCAGCCCCACCACAGAATCAGCACTTGCAGTTTCCTGAGGCTCGCATGGTCTAAAAGGTCATGGATTTATTCTGCCTGATAAGAGCTGCAATGCATGTTTTTCAGCATTTAAATTAAAGATGACCGAGGTGCCATTATTCCCATCTAAAATAGATCCAAACTTCTACCAAGTTAGTTTAAAATTAAAGTTGTTGCAACCCTCCTAACCTAGTGGACTTTTACTTTACATTGGCACAGATTATTTAAAATAATAGAAAATAATTTGTTCAGTTTGTGCTGCTTCCACACTAACACTGCTTGTGAAAGGATTGTAATGTTACTGAAATATAAGCAAAAGAAGTCTGGTTGTAAGGGCAATAGTTTTCCATGATTTAAATTCAAATCACACAAATGAAGCAAACAGGCAGAATTATATGGGGTTCTGTCTAAGGTTTTACCATAAAATGCATTCAGTATTGAAATCTAATATTAAAACTGTATGCTTTTAAAACACATATTGCTTCTTTGTGAGGGAAGTAATATCTGGAAATACTCACCACACCTTATTTTGGTTATAAATAAGCTTGAACCAAGACCCTAGCTCTAAATGCTCCTGTATATTGGGAAAGTTTGCATCCATGTCTAAGTTTTGCAGCTCAGACCTATCTTTAGTTATAATATGTATTTACAAAATAATACAATCCAATATCCACTATAAAGGCAGGTTCCACAGATACTGATCCACAGTATGGTAATGATTGCTGGGCTGTGGAGGTGGCAGAGACAACACAATGCCATTTTTGGTAGTAGTCTGCTGGCCGAGACTGTCCCCCCTTTAAAGGGTGGACTCACAAACTGTATGGCACTTGGGAACGATCCTGAGGGACACATGTCCTAAGGTAGGTGGCAGGTTCTTTCCAGGTTAACTGAATGTCAAGCAGCCAGGAATGATTTTAGAGGGTCAATATGATTTCAAGATGACACTTCTCCCTTAGTGAAAGCTTCCCACCTGTTGGCCAAGAAGAGGCCAAAAGGTGAATTCATGTTACTCAGGCCAGTTGGCTCCTGTTGATTTATTTAATCTAATTGACTAAATGCATCCCACGTGTTGTGGTGATGCTAGCATCTTGGGGCTGAGCCTGAGCGGTGCCAGGAGCATGGAACTTCCCAGTATTTCAGTAAGTATTGTGGGTGCCCAGCACCTCTCAGGATCAGGCCCATTATGGACCATTTGCCATCATTAATACTAATGTGTGTGGTATTCTTCTGTGATTGAGTAAATGCAGCATTCTCTCTAGGTGAATGTCTCCTCCTACCTCTATAACTTCCTTGCTCCTTCCCTATGGTTTCTTCCAGATGATGATCACTGGGTGATCGACACAGATTATGACACTTATGCACTTCATTATTCCTGCCGCCAACTAAATGACGATGGCACCTGTGCTGATAGTTACTCCTTTGTGTTCTCCCGGGACCCGAAGGGATTGCCACCCGAGGCACAGAGAATTGTCAGGCAAAGGCAGGTCGACCTCTGCTTGGACAGAAAATACAGAGTTATTGTCCATAATGGTAAGAATTTTTTTTTTCAGAAAATTTTATTTGGGAGGTGAAATGACTGCTGTGCTAGGAAGCTCTTTCTCTCATGGACAGGGATAGTAGGAAAGGCTGCACTTAGTAGCTGTGGCATGATCTTATTTGCTTATTGCAAACTCAGTCTCAGATATGCCATTTTCACTTTTACTGCCCTGCCCATCCCAGGAAACAAACACAGAAGAGAGTTGCAGAACACCTAGATTAATATAACATGAGAAGGACAAAACCATCATAGCTTCTGTAAAGGAAAATTATCTCTCTATTGGAATTATTTGGATGTCAACAAAATAGGAAATAGAGGAGAACTGTAGATATCATTTATTTAGATTTCTAAAAAGCCCCACAAGACACTGTTAAGGAAAGTAAATAGTCATGGGTTACATCTGCACTCTGAGCCAGGGGTGTGATTCCCAGCTTACGCAGATGTACTTTTGCTAACCATTTGTCTAAAAGATATGCTCTAGTTCAAACAGGAATTAATTCAGGGAAGTCCTATGGCCTGTGTTATACAGGAGATCAGACTAGATGGGTCAGAGTGGTCCCTTCTGGCTTTACAATTTTTTAATCTAATCTATGAATAGATGAGCAAAGACTAATATAAACAGTTAATTTTCAGTCAGGCAATATGTTGACATTGGGGTACCACAAAGACCTACTAGAACAGGTGATACTGAATATATTTAACGATCTGGAAAAGGTGGGTGAACAGAATGAAAATAAATGTTGTCTATAATGAAAATGTGCAAACCACACAATTATTTAGGCTAGACTAGGCAGCACAACTGCAAATGAAACTCACTTTTGATACAAGGCAATACATATCTGCACAAATAATTTTAGCTACTCATACATATTGTTGAGTTCTGAATTAACTGTAACCGCTCAGGGAAAAGATCTGGGTGTCACTGTGGACAGCTTAGTGAAAACATGTGCTCAGTCTACAGTAGGAATCAAAAAGCACATAAAATGTTTGGATGCTGTGACAAAGTTCCTCCTCTACCTTGGTGGGTCCTGTGTTTATTGGCAGATTTGCTCACCTCAGTGATCTTCCCCTCTGGTGGATCCCACAGTCTGGGTCAACTCCTCCTGTGTTGGATCAGGAGTTGGGAGGTTTGGTAGGAACCCCAGGCCCGCCCTCTACTCCAGGTTCCAGCCCAGGGCCCTGTGGATCACAGCTGTCTATAGTGCCTCCTATAACAGCTGCATGACACTACAACTCCCTGGGCTACTTCCCCATGGCCTCCTCCAAACACCTTCTTTATCCTCACCACAGGACCTTCCTCCTGGTGTCTGATAATGCTTGTACTCCAGAGTCCTCCAGCAGCACACTCTCCCCTCCTTACACCTCTTGCTCCCAGCTCCTCACACCCAAATCTCACTGACTAACTGGGAGGCTTTTAACTAGTTCCAGCCAGCCCTTGATTGGCTTCAGGTGGCCCAATCAATGTAGCTATCTCCACTGTCTTCTAGAAAGATCTTAATTGGCTCCAGGTGTCTTGATTAACCTGGAGCAACTGCCATTTGGTTACCATGGTACTAGGGATTTGGTTATTCTGGGGCTAACATACCTGTTCCTTACTACTTTACTGTAGCCATCTGGCCTTGCCCCATCACAATTCCTAAAGAATAGGGCAGAAAAAATACAGAAAATAGGATAATGCCATAGTACATATTGATGGTGTTTTCTCACTGTGAATACAGTGTTTGGTTCTGTTCACCCCACCTCAAATAAAATATAACAGAAATAGAGGGGCCTAAAGATGGGAAATTAAAATGATTAGAGGCATGGAGAGTCCTATGTATGAAGAAAGACTGTAAAATGGAGCCCAGCCATTGTGCTCTAGCTCCAGTTTAGGAAGAGGTGTGCAAAAGTGGCTTCTTGCACATTGCTCTGAACCAGTTGGTACTGGCCACTGTGAGAGACAGGATAGTAGACTATCCACTATGGCCATCCTGTGTTTCTATTAAATGTACATGAAAGTATATGAAATGTTTGCACACTAGTAAATCAACTGAGAATGTTTGCAAGAAGTTACAAGTTGTAAAGAAAATATATGTTCATAAATATTCACAGCTTGTGACAAAACATCTACAAACATCTCAGGAGAATCTCCATATAAAAGAGTACTTGTTTTCCACAAAATATTTGCAGTTGTCTTTAACATAGTTTTTAAAAGCACAGTTAAAGTTGTAAATACACCCTCCATACTAAAAATATCATTACTAGAACATTAAATGATAAAATGTAAATTCAAAAGTTAGGAACTTGTCTTCTAATAGTACCGTACCAACCTTAACTCTGCCCCCAGTACTAATTGCCCTCCCCTTGTAAAAGCTGAAGACTCCCCATTTTTCACACAAACCTTAACTCTGCCCCACTGTGTTGCATGTTTTCCTCTTTGCTTGCTCTTTCAGATGGTGGGTAGTGGTTGGAGATGTCTACTAGGGCTGATTTGGCTTCCATGCTCTTTGTGAATGAGAACTGGTGTTTTGGATCCTCTGAGGCTGCTCTCTTTTATGCTAGGGACCAGAGTGGTGGCTAGATGACCCCAGCATCAAGTGTCATGGTGACTTAGAGCCAATTGTGCACCTCCTCCGCTAGTCAGGCGTGCCAGTCACAATTCAGACAAAGCTCCGGATCATTTACCAGAGCATTAAGTGATTCTGAACTCCCTAATATTGTTGAGCCGGATTCTTGCACACCAAACAGATACATGTTGGAGCAATGGACAGTGATTGTGGATATTTGTACAAGAGCTAAAAGAAAAAAAAAAGATTATCAAAACATCTGCATTAGGAAATTCTTCATACAAAGTCCATGTAAATTCAATTTCTCCATGAACAGAGGCCTCCCTGCATCTCATAGTTTTGCTAGCAAGAACTACAGAATTATCCGCAAGAGGGCCAAACCCTCATGTCCTTACTCAGTTGTTATGCAGGCCTTACTGAGGTAAAACTCCCACTGAAGGAAACATAAGAACATAAGAATGGCCATACTGGGTCAGACCAGAGATCCATCTAGCCCAGTATCCTGTCTTCTGGAAGTGGCCAATGCCAGGTGTCCCAGAGGGAATGGACAGAACAGGTAATCATCAAGTGATCCAGACTCTTTCAGTTTGGATTCTGGACCTATATCTTCAAGTTAAATCCTTTTTCCAAAGATTCTTCATTGCCTTTTTAAACTAATACTGTGCTGAAGTGCACAATAAATTACTAATTACACAGGTCTTGGCTTGGTATAAATATAGTTATATCTAAATAGCAGTTCTTGGTAAACTATCTTTATTTTCAAGCAAAAGAAGCTATAGAGAAAAGGCTGTTGGTGTTTTTTGCCACTTATCTTGCATTTCTGAAGCTAAATCTCCTACTGATTGTGGGTCAGGTTGGGCTACTACCTTGAGGTCAATGGCCTGCTTGTGGACTAAGGTATTTCCTAATGTGGGTAAGAGTATCACAGTTTTGCCCTCTGCGAGTATTCCCAATGACAATAAAACTATCACAAATAGTTGTATTGACCACAGGACTGCTTTCAGAGCAAGCTATCACTTCATTGTAACCAGGGCATTGCAACCTGGCCTTGTATCAGCATATACTAAAAACAAAAATCACAAGAAAATAAATGTATGCATATTAGGATAGTCTATTACTGCCATTTTTTGTGATCTTAAATCTTAAATGAAAAGTACGATACATCTTACTTAGGTAAATATAATTTGAAATGGTTCTTGTGCTTCTTCTTTGCCTCAGCATTACTATCTGGAACAAATGGAATAGATCTGATTAATTCCTGTCCTATGTTGAGTTGAAAATCCTTTGGAATTAAGTGCTACAGATCTAAAGAGCAGAATAACATTGCAAATAATAGACTGATATATGTAAGACTACTTTAAAGGAAATACATTTGCACACACTTTAAATTTGATACATTTTTGTATATTTTTATCTTTCTAGTGCTGGTTTAGAAATATCATTAATTTTATTTTGTTTGTTTCAGGATTCTGCCCTTAAGGAATTTTGAAACTATGGAAGCAAATCATGTAACATCAATATGGATGTAAAGTTTACAATTTGACTGTTTTGTTGTAGACCTTTAAAGCAGCTTCATTCAAACTTAAAATATATTTATCTGAGCTCTGTAGCTCACCCTGTCAATAAACCAATGAAACTTTTAATAAACATGGATAACAGGGAATGCATATTGTGTAAATATAAAAAGGTGATTGTTTTATTGGCAAAAATATTATTTTACTGCAATGTTTAGAAATAGGAATCCAGATGGCGGTACTTAAGTATGTAATCTTTTGTTTTTTTCTTATTGGTTTTTGACTTTGTCTAGTAACCTTGCAGGCAAATATTTTTTTAAAATCCCTAATATCTAATTTTAAAATGCCTTAAGTCCTCTTGACTTATTGCGGCTTCTTTATTGGACTCACTAGAAAGCAAAATAGTATTTAAATACAAAAGGAAGTTCATTGATCACATCACAGAATAGCTTTATTTTATTACATTCATACTTGACTCAAGATGTGTAAAAATGCACCATTTGTAATGAGCCTGTTTTTACACTTTTAAGAAAAATAAACATTTCTATCTACTGTAACATTGCTGAATCCAGCAAAATGGTGCCAGAGATTGACTAGTTCTAAGGACCAAATTTTCAAATGTAAGACATACCAGCAAAAATGATCATGCACTCATTGAAACAGCAAAAACCACATCTGCCTACTCAGATTGGCATTTTATGCATAAAGGTAGTTTGCACAAAAGTATGTTCAGGCAGCCAGTCACCTAATTTATACATGCAAATGCCTTTTTTTATTTTATGGGCTTAGTGATTGCATGAAAATTTTTGAGGGTGCACTTTTTACACCCATTTTTTAAAAGTTGGTTTCTATTCTTACTGGCAAATGGATAGTAAAACTGGGGCATATCCTCAGTAAATTGTCTTGGCTCCACTGTAGTCAGTGGACAACTTACACCATCTGAAAATCTGCCCCCCTGGAGTCCACTTCTTCTCTGAAGTTACATTGTTTTACATTACTGTGCCTCCACCAATGCCAGTGAAGTTACTCCTGATTACATCACTGTGAGAAGAGAATTAGGCCGATAGGGTTAATTTCTGCAGTTTTACTCAGGCAAAACTCCCAAGACAATAGAATTTTGCCTGGGTTAGGATTGTAAAAGTTGAACCATAGATATATTTATTTTCCTATCTGCTTTCTTTAGCATATAATACTATAAAATGGTGAGCTGGTCAGTGTGGGAAGTGTATGGTTTAGCAGCCAAAGCAACAGCTGAAACATAGTTCATACAGTACTTATTTGTAAATTACAGATAAGTTCGATACTCTGTGGTCATGTCTTCTTCCTGTGGTTTCTGTATTAGTCATTCTCCGTCCAGGAAGAGCTGCACAACACAAAAGAAACTGCCGCCATTCATGTCTGAAATGGGCAACATTATACAAAACTGGATTGACGGCAGAGTTGGCAAAAGTGAATGCCATTATCCAGAAGAAAAATGATGGCAAAATATTCAAATCATGTTTGAAGTTCTGAACTAAAATTAAGAGAATAGTGATGACAATTGGACTCCACATGATGAAGAAAGAGATCATAAGCACAAACAAAGTTCGAAATAGCTTGTAGTCTTGTCGGGAGACTCGGATCTGATGAATTTCTGAGTAGGCTAAACTGACATTTAATCTTCTTCTTGATGCTTTTGTAATCTGCATTCAAAAACAAAATAACGTTTATTGTAACAGAGAGTTCTTGCTGAGTAGCTTTTTTTTAAAGCTGCAGAAGTGAATCTTGGCAAATCATGTTTCTGCTCTGGAAGTGTCTATAAAAAGGCAAGAGTTCTGTATTTATTGCCTCTCAATGAGTACATTGCCAATGTGCTGAGTTAACTAGTAGAAAAATTGTTTGTTTTTTTTCCTGTCAGCCCTTAAACTCTGCCTGTCTGGTAGTCAAGCTGGATTCTCTCCTTCTCATGCTCATCACCCATTTTGCATTTGCTCATCACTTATTTTGCATTTGCTCATCACCCATTTTGCATTAATACTTTTAAAGTCAAATTAGGCCTTTAATTACCCTTGAAATCCCATTGCCTTCAAATGATAATCTAGGTTATTTCATCTATGTAAATCTGTTGATTTTTACACAGGGATAATTGACTGTGACTGGAGTATAGCTAACAATCATGTTGATGCACAAAGAAGAGAATTCAACTCACTCTTTTATAGACATTTTGGCTCTGCAGGTAAATAGGAGTAAAAAGTAGTAACAATGTAATTTAGTCACTAAAGTCAGCAAATATGACTGGTACACAAACGAAGCAGAACTGTTGAGTAAGCAGGTGCCATTTTTGCGTACTCATTTTCAGAGTAGAGCTGCACTAAAAATTCTATTACAGATAGTTAGAGATGGGCTCAAGATTCAAAATGTAGATCCGCATTTTGACACCTGAAAAAAGTATGTAGGTGTTTGAGTCCAGAATGTTGGTTCTGCCCATTGTAAGGATGGACCATTTGCAGAATTTGGATCTGGGTTCAGATTTTCCCACCTCCAAAATCTGAGTGTGCCTGGGTCCAGGGATTGGCTCAGACTTTTCTGTGTATGGGTTTTCAGTGGTATGGTACACTGGTTAAAGCAGAGATGTCTTTCAAATGCTGAATATTTTTTTCCACAAAATTTCTGTTTGTCTCTCAGACCTCCCAGATGCATGCTACTTCCATTAGGTGATAGGTTTTAAACTTGAGTGAGAATGTATTTTTAAAATTTAGTGTATTATCTTTGACATCTTGGTTTATCAGCCACTGATCAGAATTACTTTGTTTACAACCGCCCTGACACCTTGTGCATCCTGTAGTCTTTATGAAAGTCTTCACTTTTTCTGTAAAAGCATAATAAGCAAGATTGAGGCACATAGGCCCTGATCCAGATTGATTTCAAGAAACAATTCAATTGGCTTTAGTAGGAGCTAGGCACTTAAGCATGTTTCAGGAGCTGGGCTGTGGGCTCTGATGTTCTGGGGTGCTAAGACTCCCCAACTCCCATTGCCTTCCGTTGGAATTGTGAATGCTTAGGGCTTGTGGAAAATCCATTCTCACGGAAGTCAGCACAGCAAAATTAAAATTATTTCAAGTTCCTAATTGTAGATCCAATAAAACTAACCCCCCCACCTCCAAAATTCAGCAGACAAACACTTCAGCTAAATACTTTCTCCCATTAGGCCAGATCCTCAGCTGGTGTAAATCAGCTCCAATGAAATCAGTGAAGCTGTGCTGATTTGGCCTATTCATTTTTATTCCAGAAGTTGCTATTTGACTCATTCAGTGTAATACTTTGTTAATATTTCTTCTCTAGCTTAATCACTCTCTACATGCACATTATTTTTATTGAAAAAGCTGCATGAACTAGTGGATTGAAGGTGAGATTGGGAG
This sequence comes from Mauremys reevesii, assembly GCF_016161935.1. NCBI lineage: Eukaryota > Metazoa > Chordata > Testudines > Geoemydidae > Mauremys > Mauremys reevesii. The sequence continues at coordinate 31,285,814 of NC_052629.1, read as the reverse complement.
CAGGAGTACTACCACTGGTTTGGTATGTAGTTTGAGGTGTCACTTCACTTCTCTGTGTCTCAGTTTTCCTGTCCATAAGATGTGGACAAGGGGAGAGATTTGCAAAGGCACAACTCTCAGTTAGGTGCCTAACTAGGAGGCTATGAAAATCAGTGGGAGTAAGGAACCTAACTGCCTTTTGCGCTTTTGAACATGTTCCCCAATAAGAAAAAGATTAATAATCACACTTGCCTTGCTCAGAGTGAAAGTGGAGATAAACATTGAACTCAGGACAAACTTTTCCCCGTATCAATTATTCTCTGTATAAAATTCAGTTAGTTTGCAGGGCTGACAATGTCCTCAAAAATCATTTATCAACCTTGTTTGAAGTGTTGTAGCAATATTGGTCCCAGCAGGGCCACTCTTAAGGAAAATGGTGCCCTGGGAGAACTTGTATTTTGTCACCCCTGGGCCTGCTGCCTCCCTGGGCTCCCCACCCATCCCCCCTGGCCCCTGCTGCCTCCCCCTGGCCTCCCACCCATCCCCACTGGCTTCCACTGCCTCCCCACACACCCACCCATAGCCCCTGGCCCCCTCTGCCTCCCCTGACCCCTACTGCCTCCCCTGGCTACTCTACCCATCCTCCCATCACCCCTGGCCCATGCTGCCTCCCCATTCATCCCCCTATTGCCCCAGGCTCCCGCCGCCTCCCCCCCACATTACTCTGAGCTCCCTTCTGCAGCCTCACACCCAAGGCCTGCTCTGCTCCTCGCCTCTTGACACCAGTGCCTTGCCTGCAAACCATGGCACCCTGCGTGGTCATCCACATCACCCATCTGTAAGACCAGCCCTGTGTCCCACAATTTTAGTGAGATCCGGTGGGCGAAGTGACCTGAAGAAGAGATCTGTGTAGCTCAAAAGCTTTTCTCTCCCACCTGCAGAAGTTGGTCTAATAAAAGATATTACCTCACCCACCTTGTCTGTCGATTTATCAATCCCGTTTACTATATGTATTTATTTTAGTCATCTGGACTATCTATAATCACTGGAGGGCTATTTCTCTGGGGTTTGTTAAGAATAAGATTTTGCAAACACATGACACCCTGTTTAAGAGATTATTGCTGCATACAGAGATCTCAAATTCCTTGCTTTGGTGGGAAGATTTGAGACCAGTTTTAGACGCTGAGTTGGTGAAGGTCTTGTGGTTTGGGTCCTGCCTGACAGGAGAGACAGGAGAGTCGGGCAGTGTTGACAATTTGGATTACAGACTGCTTTCTAATCTGCTATTTTGGCCAAGGCTCTTGAGAAGATGATGGCAACTACTGAAACACTTGGAGAATACAGATGTAGATGATGAATTTCAGCCTAGACACAGCACTGAAACTACACTTGTGACAAGCTGGCATTTGTTACCAGAGTGGACAAGGAGGCCTGATATCTGTGGTATTGCTTCATTACCTGAGGATATGATTATAACTGTTTTGAACTGGTCTCAGTTGTGGTATTAGGGCCTGTGGCAGGATACTTTGGCACTCTTGTTATGCACAGACAGTTGGACACGGGATAAACCCAGAACTCTTGCAAGCAAACCTAGGCACTGTGTGATCACTGAACACCACCCCAGTAATGCTTTGTATCATGCTCATTGTACAATGATGCCATGGAGTAGTCTCATCTAGCATATACGTATTTCTTCTCCTGGTGTTGAAGGAGCAGGGTGGTTACATGCCTGCTTAAGCAAAAAAAAATGGAAGTACTCTCTCTCTTAGGAACTGTGTGTGTGATGGGAGCAAGAATTTTTTTTTTTTTGGATTCTGTGAGGCTGTTTGGTTGCAGTTTTTTAAAAAACAAAAAAAAAAAAAGAAAAAGGAGGGAGAGATCTCTCTAGTGTCAAAGACAGAGAGAGAAGACAGAATACAGGGTGAAAGAGGAGTGTGGAGGCGAGTCTCCACTGCTTGAATTACATATGGTGATCCCCAGTTCAGTTTTGCTTGTCTCTTGGAGAGTTAGTGAGAAACGTGGTTTGGATGTGACTGTAGTGCAGATGATGCCCTGCTATCTATCCCACTTTCTCTAGGCTCTGGAGAGATATTATGCATCTCTGCACTTGTAATATAAAATCCCAAGATTGGATGGCTTAGGTTGAATTGTGGCAAGACTAAAATTATGTTGACTACATCAGAAAGGAAATGTAAGAAGAACCACATTTCTCCAGGCTTCCCAGTCTTTACTGGGGCAAATGTAATCTGGTGTCTAGGCATAGCTCTTACTCAGGGCTTCATGTTATAAGGTCCTATGAAAGCTGATCGGTCAGAGCTGTTTTTTATGGGTTTAAGACTATCACCAGAGGACACCAGAGGGAGGCTGTATCTCAACCAACGGCTCCGAGCATCTACCTTTTGTGTCATCTGGGTTAGCCTTTTACCATGTTCTATATAGTGAGCTGCCAAAATGGTGGTCTGTTGCTAATATTGCATGCAGGTGCTTGACCAAAATCAGGAATAGGCAGAGGGTATCCTGTATACCAGAATGTTAGCACCCATTAGGGCAGGGATATTTAATAAAACAGAAAATATCATAATGCCACTATATAAATTCATGGTATGCCCACACCTTGAATACTCATGCAGTTCTGGTTGCCCCAGCTGAAAAAAAGATATATTAGAATTGGAAAAGCTAAGGGTAAGGGCAGCAAAAATGATTAGGGGTATGGTTCAGCTCCCATATGAGGGGAAAATAAAATGCCCTGGGACTTAGAAAAGAGATGACTAAGGGGAATATTATAGAGGTCTATAAAATCATAACTGTTCTGGCGAAAGTGAATCGGAGAAGTGTTATTTACCTCTTGACATAACAAAAGAACTAGGGGGGGTCACCCAGTGAAATTAATAGGCAGCAATTTTAAAACTAACGTAAGGAAATACTTCACACAGTGCACAGTCAACCTGTGGAACTTGTTGCCAGTGAATGGTGTGAAGGCCAGAAGTATAACTAGTTTAAAAAAGCATTAGATAAGTTCATGGAGGATAGGTCCATCAGTGGCTATTAGCCAAGATGGTCAGGGATGCAACCCAATGCTCTGGGTGTCCCTCAGCCTCTGACTGTCAGAAGCTGGGACTGGACAACAGGGGATGGATCACTTGAAATTGTGCTGTTCTGTTCAATCCCTCTGAAGCATCTGGCACTGGCCACTGTCAGAGACAGGACACTGAGCTAGATGGACCATTCGACTGACCCAATATGGCCATTATGTTCTTACCAGTGCTTAATTTTTAATGGAAGAGGTGCCAGGGATCAAGCAATTAGGTGCCGGGGTTCAAGCAATTTTTGTTTTATTTTCGTAACTGACCCAGCAAGCCCAAGGGTGCCAGGGCTGTGAACTGCCAACCCTAGAGGTGCTGGGGCTCAGCGCTGGCAAGCCCTGGCACAGATTAAGCGCTGGTTTTTTACTAATTGCTGCAGAGGTTGATTTTGATTTTAACTTTTAAGGCCCATCATCAGGCCTAGGTCCTTGATACCTTTCTGAGCCTCTGGCTTCCTATTTACCCTCGTGCTTTCTGAAGTGCTCTGTTCTAGTCTGGAGTTTGCAGGAACAGGAGAGGCACCATTTAGGTCTTTGTGAGGATAGGGCTAGCTCCTTCCATTTGACCTGAATATAGTAACAGAATTAGCCCTTTAAAGCAGGTTTCAAAACATTTTTATTTCAAAAGGCCTTTACCATGGAATATGAGTTTTATTTGTGTATCTATATTTATTTAAAACGTAGTGTTTACCTGATGCTTTTAGTCCCTTAACCTGCATTTGTTTGATTAAAAAGTTCCCAGGAAACTTCCGTGTACCAGTGATGTACAAATAAAATCTATTAGTATCAATAGTAATGAAAGGACAAGTAAGAGACAGTTGACATTACTCGTGTTGTCCTTTTATCATTGCTCTAAATCACTGCTGTGCACACACCCAAAGTTGATGGATCCAGCACTGAAGATATAATCAGCTACTGATCAGCAGTGGAATGATTTATGCAGGTTATTTCAAAGGCCGGGCTGCTATTTAAAATGTTTCTTGTCTAGCACAGCTTGCGAATCGGTTCAGCTAATCATGGGCGGAATGTGTTTCTTTGGGTGGCAAATGTTTGTTTGGGTGGCAGATGTTGTTTGCTTTCATGACGTTTACATGGTATGCTTTCACTAACGGTGAAGTTGCATTCGTGTCAGCAGCCCTTGGGCCCATTTGCCTATTTTTCTTCATAGTATGGATGGGAGAAAGCGTTCTTGGAAACTGAACTTACTCTTGAAGCCTGCTTGTCCTGATATAGGACATCAGTAACTCCCATTGTGCTCAACAGAAGTTACTGCTGTCTTACAGGGAGAAAAAGAGGCCCCTATTTCTAGAATGAACCAAACTTTTAAAGGTTCAAATTCCATGAAAACAGTGTCTGTTCTAGGCTAGAGGAAGGGAAAGAGATTGGATGCCAATTCACTTGAAGCAGAAGGAAAGCGAAAGTGATGGAATCCTAGAAGCAAGGTGAGATAAAAAGGGAGTTGCAGAAGCAAAGCGATACAAGAAGGAAAAGAATGCATTGTCAGGAGGGGAGAGAGAAGGGCAGGGGCAGGAGTGGCAGTCCAGAGTCAGAAGAGAGAAAGCTGAAGCTAAACAGCATACCCAAGATCTTAGAGGATGTACTCTGTGAAATACATATAGTACACACTAATTTATTAATAATACAAAAGCATGGTGTTTAAGAAATGTTAAGACCTGTTCAAAAAGCTCTGAGGTAATTTACAACCCAAAACCTTTTAGGCGTATCCTTATCCTTCTTTAACAAGCTAGTGACCTTATTCACATCAAGTGAAATCCGCATTAAGTCTCAGTATGTGGCTGTAGATAGGTAAAATGTGGAGTGGTTGGGAAGATGAAGCTCACACCTGCAAATTGGGGTAAGGAGTTCCCCCAATTCCCAGCTCTATAATTCAGCCCTGTTGCTGCTGGTGCCTCTCTCTGTTATTTCCTAACCCTCAAATGTGATTTTGAAGAAAGTGAAAAATAACTATGTTGAACAGAGCCATGAATACCTGTTCCAATGCATTGAAAATAAATGTTTGTCACCTTGAGAATACAAACCCTTATTCCTACTGAAATGCAATTTGTTTATTGTTTGACTATTATACAAAAGTTTTCACCTCGTTTTCCTCTCTACATGCTGTAATCATATTACTGTGTTGTTTTTACTGTGGAAAAAAGCTGTTTTACATACTGTCTTACCATGGTTTTGTAATCCTGAAACCAGTATGAAAATGGTGCTGGAGAGTTAGAAAAATCTCTGCTTTTAGGGGCAAAATCCTCCTTCCTCATGCACAGCTCTCACTAGCAGCAAAGATGGGTTACAGAAGCATGTTAACGATTGTGACTTGTGAAACTTTGGTTTAGTTCACTGAAATTCAGTTAAAGTGGGACCAGAATAGTGAGGGTTACTGTTCACTAGATTCAATATTTGGTATTTAAATATGTTAAATTTTACCAGTAATATTGCCCACCTCTCCAGCATCTAATTATGAGTAAGTACTTTCGTTCCTTATCATTAGCTCTGACCAAGGAATGCTCGTTGTGATTTAAGCCACTTTAGCCCTCCCTCAGTTGTGGTGCTGCTTTGTCAAGGTCCAATACCCTGGCTCAAGAGAGAGCTGCTGGGGATGCGTCCTGCACTGGCCTCAGGAATGAGTGGTGATGAAGGCGCATAAGACTGGCTCTGCCCATTCTGGGGTTAGTGGTGCAGGTGGAGCATTGCAAAGCAGCCCTAAGGCAGGGCAGAATCAGTCTTTTTGCACTCACGTCATTCATTTCGTTACAGGATCCCAAAGCACATTACAAGGGTGGTAGAGTATTGTCCCTACTTTAATGTTGGAAAAGCTAAGGCACCAAGGGGTTAACAGACTTGTCCAAAATCGCACAGGGAGTTATAACCCAGATCTTGGCCACCAACAAACAGATCCATGTTATTAACATGGGGCAACGTTCAGCACAATGTACCTTTGACTTTCTGAACTGCAGCCTGTGGCAGGCTGCTGCAGAGATACTGAGGCTTTGGTCTCCTGAATTTCTGAGAGGCCTTGATAGATGCTGAGCTCCCTCAGTTCCTGTTAATTTCAGGGAGAGGGTTCGGCATCTCTCAGAAGGCTCTCAGCACTTCACTGCCTTGGACCCTAATTCAGGGGGAAAATCACTCCCATGTTGAAAGTCAAAACCAAGGAACCTCTTTCATGCTTGTAAGCAGGGTTGCCCCGGGGCGGGGTGGGGCGGGGGGGGGCAAATGGGGCAATTTGCCCCGGGCCCCACAGGGGCCCCCATGAGAGTTTTTCAGGGGCCCTGGAGCGGGGTCCTTCACTTGCTCTGGGGGCCCCGGAAAACTCACGTGGGGCTCGGGCGAAGGACCCCCCGCCCCCGAATTAATGACACATAATTAATTAATGACACATAATTAAAGCAGGAAAAGTGTAGATTCAAAGGGAGTGGGGGCGGGGAAACAGTTTTAAGGACTTTATGACCCAGGGCTGCTCTTCCTTGCTGTCGTACAACTCCCATTGAATCCATTTTGAGTTTTGGGGGTGTAAACAATGCAGGATCTGATCAACAGTGATTTTTCAGTTGTTTGAGATGTTTGTTAGTACAGTATCTCTAGCAAGTTTATATAGGCCCTTAATTATGATCAATACATGATATTAAGTAAGGTGCCCCAAAGTGTACATGAATTAAGACTGACTCCTATCTTGGGTTTCTGGTAACACACTGCTCAAGCTTCGCTGCTGTTTATAATGGAAACAAAACTCTCTCAGTTGAAACTGTTATACTTGAGCAAATACAATCTATACTGTTTAGCATTACTACATTACTAGCCAGCCAGATGTCATTTTGTAATAAAACAATAAGAAAAAAATACCTGTAAAATTTTTGTATAACTGATCACAATGACTAATCCTGGTATTACAAAGACAACAAAGGTGAATGTTACGTCCCAAGAGATTTCTCCTGCAATGCTGGGCCAAACCAAGGTGCAAATTTGAACTTCCTGTTTACAAAGAATAAAAGAAAATCATTAATATTATATTTTAGATATTTACTTTCAGTATAAAGTTCTCTGGAACCGTATGTCAATGTTTACACTTCATCTGACTTGGTGCTCATTAAAGTAACTGGCCACTACATAAACAGGACCTATGGAAATAGTTACTAATGAAAACAAAATAGTTGTTTCAATGTGGAATGTTTTTCAAAACATGATGACAGGTGTGTAGTTCACAAGATTTGGTATGCAAATATGGAATTGGTGCAATAATTAAATAGCATAGCAAATGCTAGTGACAATTTTCAAATGTAAACTCATAAATTCTAAATAAACAAATGGAAAAACCATTAAAAACCTGCAAGGACTGACTAAATCATTATTCTATTCTGTAAGCATATTGTTTGCTTTTGCATGCAGGAGGGATTATTTGTGCATTTTTCAGGGAAAGCTCGTATATGAATTAATGCAAGGCGCTACTCCCTGGGCACAGGCAGCTGATCACTGAAAAGAGAAATATGCGGAAAAGGGGCTTTCCTAGCTCTAAGCTGGCACACAACGCCTCACGTTTATACAAGATGCAGTGCAAGGACAAAGCACTGCGGAACAAAGTAACTGGTGGTACAGTTCTATGGGGGAAAAAATCCATGTGAGTCTGAATGTGGGACTGATCTACTGAAGACCTTAATTAGGGCCTGATTCAGCTGTGCTGAAGTGAATGAGACTTTTGCTATTTATTGACTTCAGGATCAAATCCTACATTAAAAGAAGTTCATTCCTACTCTGATTCCACACCTCAATGGCTAAATGTAACCTAATAAACATAGGTAATGCCCAACATCAATATTGGTCTGCACAGGTGCTGGAACTAGAGGTGCTGGGGGTGCTGCTGTCGCTTGAAGTGGTCTCCATTAAATACAGGGTTTACAGTTCGGTTCAATGACTCTCAGCACCCCCGCGATACCAATTGTTCCAGCAACCGCGCTGGGCCAACAAGGAGAAGGTGTTGCCAACCTTTGAAGGCTTTGTTGAAAAATGTCCCCCTTAGAACACTTCATGGGGCATTAACCTCTTAACGTCTAACCCCAGTCCGGAGGTAGGCATCACTCTCCGGGTAACGGCTCCAGTGTATAATCCCAGGTCTCTACCCTGCAACACCCGCTGGAAGAACAAGTCACACACCCCTCGACCTGAATCCATCCTATCCGGCCTTCTGGATAATCTCCAGCAGCCCCCCCCCCCGAAACGTGGTCTAAGAACAGCATCGCAGCTCGGGGCGCCCCGGCAGGACTGCGGCAGCATCGCCGCTTTCCCGGGGCAGGGAGCCAGGTACACCGGCTCCCGCACGCACTTCGCGCAGCTGCTCTGCGGCGCCGGTGAGAACCCGGGACGCGCAGCCTGTCCGAGCAGATGCTGCGGACACTCTCTGGGGGAGGCGAGGCTGGAGTCAGGCTGCTCGGAGGGAGCGAAACCACCCTCCACTTCCCAACCCGCTGGGGTTGCTGGGTCACTAGGCAGCAGCCGCCGGTGGGCTGGATCCTTGGGCACTGCGCTGCCCCGCGCCCCCACTGCCCCCATCGCCCCAGGCTGGCGCAGCGCAGCGCGCCGGAGCCGCGGCTTACCTCGCCGTGCCTGAGCAGCGGCTCCACGGTGAAGAAGAGGCAGAGCGGGAGGGTGGCGAGGGCGGCGACCCCCCAGATGAGCAGCAGGGCCCCGGCCAGCAGCTTGCAGCTGAAGCGGGCCGTGTGCCGCAGCCGGACGATGCACACCACGCGCTCCAGGCTGACCGCCGCCAGCGACAGGATGGTGACGCTGCCGCTGAGGCTTATCACGTAGAAGAGCATGTGGCAGACGACGTCCCCCAGCCCCCAGGACTCGGTCCAGCGCACCACGAGGATGACGGGGATGGCGCTGATGAAGAGCAGGTCCGCGCAGAAGAGGTTGAGCACCAGGTAGTTGGCGGTGCGCAGCTTCTTCTTCTTCCTGGCCAGCAGCGAGATGGCGCAGACGTTGACCAGCAGGGACACCAGGAAGATGCAGGAGAGGACGGCGGTCTCCAGGGCGCTCAGGGCCACCCTGTTCTGGCCCTTGAAGTCCGAGAAGAACGGGAAACGGGTGCAGTTCCCTTGGGGAGTCACGCAGGCGCCTGGCATCTGGCTGGCACCCAGGGCATCACACGCCACCAGAGCCAGGGACGCTGCGGCTGCCCCCAAGCCAGGCAGCCAGGTGCCAAGCGGCGGGGCGGGATGGCAGCTCCGGGTGGCTGGTGCCAGTGGGGGGTGTTGGCAGGGGGACCGGGCAGACAGCAGCCGCATCTCCTCCTCTTCCTCCGACATCCGCAGGGCCAGGTGCGGTGTCCGCAGGGTGGTTTGCCGCACCTGGCCCGCTGGGGGAACAAGGAAGTAGCAGGCGAGGACAGTAAATATACAGCGCGCCCCGCTGCACAAAGGCGAGGGCGTTGTTGTGCTTTACAAGCGGGTGACTAACAACGTCGCAAGGGAGCGAGTCCTTCTGTCCCGGACGGGCTGGGCTCGGGGGCATTTCCCGGGGGGCGAGCGGCACAGGTCCCGCCGGGATGTTGATGGCGGGACCCGCGCCGCCCAGCAGCGAGTGTCCCTGGGCAGCACACGCCCCGGGGCTGCCCGAAGACACGTTCCCTGCCGAGTGTCGGATGCCAAGCCAGGACCCTGGGCAAACCCCTGAACGCCTGAGAGACCCGCGGTGAAGTGAATGGCAATCCCCTCACACACACCAGACTGGGCTCAGGGCAGCCTCCTCTCTCTACCCCAGCGGAGAGCCTGGCGGCTTTGCCCCACAGCCCTTTGATTGAATCTGCAGTGCCCGGCTCCTGCCTCGAGCCTCAGGACTGGGGTAACCGCAGCAGCAGCGCGCATCGCAAAGGAGCCGCCGAGCAATTTCCCTAGTCCCAAACCCCCATGTACTCCGGCTCTGCGTTCAGCTGCCAACACTCAGGCTAGAGAAGGAATTGTCCTGTCACTCAGCCTTTCCATTTGGTTTGAGGAACTGACCTGACACTATTCTCTAAGAACTTCTGTTGATAGCCCGGTATAACCGGGACTATTTTACGATAAAAAAGGGGGGATTTTGTCATTGATCCATATCTTTCCTTTTAAAACCACGCGTTGTCTCCCTCTGTGTCTGTGGGTTTCTTGGGCTAATTCTTTGTTGCTGCCATAGAGGTGAAGTCACACAGCACAGACGTTTTGTACCGGGTGCTAAGTTTTGAGTGACATGCTGAGCAAACCTGATGCCTCCTTACATTATTGAGTGAATCAGGGAACTCAAAATAACTAAAAGTTAGGAAAATAAAATGAAAAATAAGGGGACATTCCATTTGTAGTTAAAAAACAACCCTATCTAATAGATTTTCTTGACAATTAGATTTCTGAAAGCGACACACACAGACAGAGATATGAATAGTCGTAAAAGGCTAACAAAATATTGTCACAAAGTACTGTATGTATGAAACAGCTTTATGTTATTTTATTCACCTCTGGATGAATCAGTCTGGCTATATCCCAACGAGTTGATTTTGTAAACAGTCAAGGTTTCAGTTACAGCAATGTGCATGTAACATTACTGCTTTTTATGATGCCTTTGGCTATTAAAAACATTCTATTCGACTCTGGTATACTTAAACAGGGACTGAAAGCACAATCACATTGATTTCAATAGGACTTTGTAAACACTCCATGTACATCATATTGGATATGATGCGTTACTATGCAAAGGTACCTGTAATGAAGCCTGTTAATGGCATTAAAAGGGAATCCAGAATTGTTGGCCATTATAACAGGACACTTAATAAAGTATGACAAAAATAGTCACCTTTCACTTATGCTCTAACCAATGCCTTTCCCACTTCCAGGGCAAAAATTAAAGCAACTTTAATTAACATCCTTCACATTAAAATAATCCCTGCTCTTGGGGTATGTCTACACTACCAGATTAGTTCAATTTAACTTAATTCGAATTTGTGGAATCGACCTTACAAAGTCGAATTTGTGTGTCCACACTAAGGACACTAATTCGACTTTGTGAGTCCACACTAACGGGGCCAGCGTCGACATTGGAAGCGGTGCACTGTGGGAAGCTATCCCACAGTTCCCACAGTCCCCGCTGCCCATTTGAATTCTGGGATTTCCCCACAATGCATGCTCGGGGGAAAAATGTGTCGAGGGTGGTCTTGGGTAACTGTCATCATTCAATGTGCTTTCGGACGTCTCAAGGGGAGCTGGAGGAGCTTACTGACTCACTCGGATCTCAGCGAAACCAATATCCCCATTGTTATTGCAGCTTGCTGTGTGCTCCACAATCTCTGTGAGAGCAAGGGGGAGACCTTTATGGCGGGATGGGAGGTTGAGGCAAATCGCCTGGCTGCTGATTACGCTCAGCCAGACAGCCGTGCAATTAGAAGAGCCCAGCGGGAAGCACTGTGCATCTGGGAGGCTTTGAAAGCTAGGTTCCTCAGAGAGCAGTTTCTTTACAGAGAAGCTGAACCTGCCCCTGCTTCAGTTACTGTTGACTTTCTTCTGCGGTTACATACCCCGTTCACCACGTTTCCCCCCTTCCAACACATGTTTAAAAATAAAGTTAATGGAACATTGTTAATTAACAACGTTTTCTTTATTAATGAATTCGCGTTAAAGGGTTGAAACAGAGACGCAGACTGTGGTGGGTAGGGTGTGCAGTGATGTTAACACCCTTCTACACTCGAGGAATGATAGGCTCCTGCTCCTAGAGCAGTCTGCAGTGCCGGACTGGTTGTTTCAACGGAGCCTGCCATCCCTCCTTTTCGGGACTCTGTGTGTGGGGGCTACGTGACCTTGTGGCAGGGGAGGACAGTTACAGATTCCCCTGCTGCGTGGCTCTGTGGTCTGGGACAAGGACCGCTGCGTAAGTTCTGTAACCGCCCTCCCATGCCACAAAGTCACGTACCCCCCACCCACACAGAACATGGAAAACACCTCCCAGACCGACCAGGGTGCCTACTGACTGCACTGTGTGTGTGACCTGCTGTTGATCCTGTCCCCGTGTCTGTACCCTGGAAAAGGTGACTGTCCTATGCAATTAACAACCCCCTTTCCCCCCCCTTCACAGACAGTCTTCTGTAGAAAAACTTGACAGAAATAGTAATTAACGGCAAACTACTTTTAATAATCAGCTACACAGTTAGGGGATGAAACTGGGATTGGGGCTTCGGTGAGCCAGGAAGGGAAGGACTTCTCAACATTTAGGGAATGAGAGCCTTCTTGTATTTGTGCACTCTGCAGGGGTGCAGTGACAGTTTTCACGGCCCCTGTCGCCCCTCCTTCTTGTTACTTTGGGTGAGGGGGGGTTGGGACTTTGTGGCGGGGGAGTGCGGGTGCAGATACAGTGCAGGGGGGCTCTGTCCTCCTGCCTGCGGTCCTGCAGAACATCCACAAGGCGCTGGAGCGTGTCAAATTTTCCGTGGGCATTTCCTGTGTGGCTGGTCAGAACATCCAAGCTCGGACTGCTGTTCAGAGCGTCAACAGAGTGGTGCACTGTGGGATAGCTCCCGGAGCTACTAAGATTGATTTCTGTCCACACATAGCCTAATTCGACATAGCCATGTCGAATTTAGCGCTACTCCCCTCGTCGGGGAGGAGTACAGAATTCGAACTAAAGAGCCCTCTAGGTCGAACTAATTAGCTTCCTGGTGTGGACGGGTGCACGGTTAAGTCGAATTAACGCTGCTAAATTCAACATAAACTCCTAGTGTAGACCAGGCCTTGAAGTTGCTAATATTATCTATTCTGGCTCACTAAGGAGGGTGGCTGAGGGGCAATTTACATAACTGTTTTTGGATTATGTTCAGGAATCACTGGGTGAAATTTATGACCCAGATTATGCAGGAGGTCAAACTAGATGATCATAATGGTCACTGCTGGCTTTAAAATCTTTGAATCTGAAAAGTGGACAAATGTACAAATGATTGGAAATGCTTTAAGCAAGTGGCTGCCTACTGCATTATGAACTTAAATGAAGGCAATAGGAAACCTTTCCAACACTGAGATACCAGCCAGCCATCAACACAGACGACTGCAGATAGCATGTAGTCAGAAGCTCAGGTTTTGCTGTACTCTCATTTGCCAAGTTTAAGAATTCTGTGCATCATATTGTGAATAACCGCAGCAAACTACCTAATAATACCAAGAGAGATTCTTCCTAGGCAAAACCATGGGTACAGGACATAGGTATTAGGGCCTGATCTTCTGAGATGCTTAAAGCTTCCTGAGATGTACCGAGTCCCTTCCAATTCCCACTGATTTCAGCACCTCCCAGTACTGGACCTTTAGTGAAACCAGCAAATAAGCCCCACAGTCCTCCACACTGTCCTCAGTTGAAGCAGGGATGTCACTTTTGAATATAAGATAGTATGTAGCTAGGAGTGAGTTCCCAAACAGCCTGATTGCACTATGCAAAGAGAGTTATAAAACACTGAATGTGACTTTAGTAGAAAATTGGAAGGCTTGTAGCAAATGCTAATAAAGCTAAACACAAATCCTTTTCTCAGTGAAGTCTATGGCAAACTCCACTGGGGCAGGAGCAGGCCCTGCTTGTCCAGTTCCGGGTGAAGATGAAAACAAAGAAAACCCAGACTGGAAAAGAAAACAGGAACAGAGGAGAAACAGCAGGTGCAATTTGCATAATTGCAGCAAAATTACTGAGGAAAAAACAAGATACTGTCAGTCAAGAATGAGCTAAAGAGAAAAACAGTATGCACAAAGAGCCTGAGAATTCTGGGACTACCCTGGGAAAGAAGGCAGGATTTTTTTTTAAATCTTCTTGAAAGATGATTACCGGTACCTTTGTCACTGGGTGTGAAGGAAGAACTCTCATTTAGTTGGTATGAGACTACCAAATACCCAGCAGCTAAATGAATATTGGTCTCGGTACTCCATCATACGGAGCTGAGCAAGAAAAATATTTTGTACAAAGAAAGGAATCATTGCTTTGGCCAGGTACACAAGCCAAAAGGAAATCTATGGCTCCAGGAAAAAAAAGTCTTTCCTCCAAAAGAAAAGTGAGGTGGTATTTAGCTAACAAAACAGAGAGTTCAGCATAATGAGGCATTCTGGGGAATACTGAGGAGGAAATGGGCTCTTGGATAGGAAGGAAAGGATTGTTGTCTAGCAGTAATAGCAAGGGCCTGGAAAGGAAGGCTCTTGTAGAGCTTTTCAGGGTCTCTGTGATAGACTCAGGCCAGTTGGGTACAGCAGAATAGCTGAAGGCAGATATACTGGCCACTGGATTAACAGTTTTCTGTTCCCTGACTGACCAGAGCAGGGGCTGCTCCAGGCTAATGAGAACACCTGACTCTAATTAACCTGTAAAGAGTCAGGTGAGGCCATTCAGTTAATGTGACCACCTGACTCTAATTAAGGCCCTGCTGTTACTATAAAAAGGGTTCACTCCAGTCAGGCAGAGGAGCCAGGGAGCCAGAGGAGAGGAAGTGTGGCTGAAGGGCTGGTTACTGAAGACACCCTAAAACATCGTTAAAGGAGCCCTAAGGTAAGGGTGAAGAAGGGAGAATCAGGAGATCTGTGGGGAAGTGGCCCAGGGAAATGTAGCAACTCTGGCAGTGAAAGGTTGGCTGCCAACAACTGCTACCATTAGGGTCCCTGGGCTGGAACCCGGAGTAGAGTGCGGGCCCGGGTTCCCCACAACTACAGGAACAGCTCCTGGAAGGGGAAGTCAGGTCCCTGTCAGGACAGGAGGCTGAACAGAGACTGTGGGAGTTCTCTCACCAACCTCCTTGCAGCCTATGATGAAAAGGGCTCAGTAGACTGTAACCCTGGCCCTAGAGAGAGAAGGGCTACGTGGAGAGTCACAGTGAGCCACTGAGGCTAAGCATAAACCGCCTAGAAGTGCAGGACCCACAGGAGCAAGGTCAGAGCTCTGCCACAGTCTCACAGTTTGTCTCTGTGAGTTTTGGCAAGTAATTTAAGCTACCCTTAATTAAGTGATCTATTTATTGCCCAAGAACTTTGCTAATGCAGATTTAAGATTGACCAGCAATCCCTAATATACTTCCAAAACACTGAATGCATCTATCTGTAAACCTCTGAAAACCAGGAACCAGAGAGTTAAGGTACACCTCAGCCATATGTGTGCCAACTGCCCTTCACTGTGTTAGGAACAGATGTCTTGATTGGTGCAGGGTTTACTTGCAGCAGATTGACACAGATCATGCTGCAATGAAAAAGATCATGGACCCTCCTTTCTGCATAGAGTTATGTCAGTTGGGCAGAGAGGGGAGCACCACAGTCTATTCTTGCTTTGGGTATCTGTAACAATCTGGTAGTATATATGCACTGCAGGGCAGAGGTAAGTGCAGGGGAGGTTCAGGGGAAATCTTTAAGAGAAGGGTCAAGTGGGTGGTAACATATGGGTTGGTTGTTCAGAGTAGGTGAAGTGGTTGAGTATAGGCCAAATGTAGCTAGCTGTTATTCACTAAGCTTGCCCTAAATAGCACTTTTGTCACAGTGAGGACATGATTAGTCAGTTTCTCATACTGTACCCAAGTGCTGTGTCCCCACAGTACTCCATAGCCTCTGAACGAATAGAGTGCTATGATATCTGTCAAAGGGTTGCTAAAGTTGCAGACTAGGGCTGATGTGCATCATAGCTCTGTGTTTCCTGTTTTTAAGAAGTTTAAATTTGTTCATAACTTTGTACTTCCTGGTTTTTCATACATTTAACTGTGTTTACAACCAACATTCCAGAAGAGTATGAGGCACTGGCAGTCAACTTTAACTAAGTCCTAGTCTATACTGTGGGGGGGGGAAGGATAGATCTAAGATACTCAACTTCAGCTACGAGAATAGTGTAGCTGAAGTCAACGTATCTTAGATGGAATTAAAATTACTTACTTTGCTCCCTCGCGGCGCGCTGCGGCTCCCCCGTCGACTTTGCTTCCGCCTCTCACTGAGCTGGAGTTCAGCAGTCGATGGGAGAGCGATCGGGGATCGATTTATCGTGTCTACACTACACGTGATAAATCGATCCCTGATAGATCAATTGCTACCCGCCAATCCGGCAGGTAGTGTAGATGTACCCTTAGTGTTAATGAAGCTTTTGGCCAGAGACTTTCCTTTGTTTTTGAGGAAGTGGTGATAGTAGTGAGGAAGGCATGGTTGAGCTGCACCTCTGATTGGGGGAGGGGGGCAGAAGGAGACTTCCTTGGAACACTTCATTGCCACTTAACTACAAGCTCGCCTCTCCCCCTGGCCCCTCCATGCCCCAGTACAGTTAAAGGTGCCATTGGGAAGAAGGCAGGTATGATAACTCATCGGCTGTGACAAGCACATCTATCATCTATAGGCAGCAAGAGGGGAAGGAGGAGCCCCAGACTCCATATTCTACTTCAGGAGCTAATTTAGGGGGAAATGCTCTACATCAAAGGAGGTCAGTAGAGGTGTGAAGCAGCCCACTCAGCTCAGGGATCTTCTCAAAAGAATCAGAGCACCCCCATGGAGATGAATCACTCTGAGAGGTGTAACTGACCCATTCAGCTCAAGGGGTGTTGGCTTCTCTCTGCCTCCTCCCCCGTCCCCGCAAAAAGATCTTGTCTTCATTGCAGAAAAAAAAATGTTTTTACATGGCAGTAACTAACACCAGATAGCTATCATGATGTAAACAGCCTAGCAGACATAAGGCACAGGTAGTTTTTAACCTCTGTGGGTACGTCTTCACTGCCAGTACTGGGTTTACACTGGTGCCAGTGGTGCCATGGCACCAGGCCCAGGCTCCGAAGGGGTCCCAGCCTGGCTTGCTCCACTTAGACTGTGCTCCGAGGCCATGCCAGCTCTTCTCCACTTCCTCGTTCCCTGTCCCCCACCCACCACTTGCTCCTGTTGGCTTGCAGGCCAACCAAGGGCCTCTCTCTGCCCCTTGGATAGACCCCACTGCAGCTCCAGGCAGTCTCTGCTGCCCGCCACTTGTGGGGGCCTCAGCTGCCTCCAACTCTGAAGCCAAGCTGCCTGGGACCAGTGGAGAAGCTGGGCCAGTCTCAGCTAGTGTGGAGGGCAGTGGCAGGGGGGCTTGGCTGGGCCCCCCCAGGGTGACCATACTTCCTAATGGGACAGCCAGGGGCTCACCTGAGCTCTGTGCCCCCCCCCCCTGCAGGACTTGCCAGAGCCACCACTGCCTGGGGCTGTCCCACCCCCACCCTCCCCAGCTCCATGCCCTGTGCTGCTCGCATCTGGGGCTGAGAGCTGGAGCCTCGTGCTACCTGGCTGGGGGCTGCTGAGCCCTGCCAGCTTCACGCTGCTGGAGGCTGGGGCTGACCCCTCCTTCCCCACTGAGCTCCATGCACTGCTGCCAGTGCTGGGGCTGACCCCAGCCCTGCTGCCTGGCATATTGCATCGCCATCACCCACCCACCCACATTCCTTTGCACCCCACTAGGGTGGTGCACCTGACTTTTTTGGTAAACTGGGCATTTGTTCATTTGTGTTTGCCAACTGATCAGCTGGCACAAGCAAACAGGACAAATGCCCGTTTTTGTCAAAAAAAAGTCAGGACAGCTGGGACAGAGCTTAAAAAGGGGACTGTCCTAGCTCTGGCCAAAACGGGACATATGGTCACCCTACCTCCAGGCCAGTGAGTCCTGAGGGAGTCCGGCCAGGGCAGGGGCAGACCCTGGCCTGGCTGATCACACCACTCCCAAGAGACCAGAGCAATTCCTCATCCCAGCACTGGACTGGCCCTGGCTGCACTGCCAGCTCAGCCTGGCAGACATAGTCCCCTCCCAGCAGAGCTGGTGAGTGCGGCCGGAGGTCAGGGTGTGGGAGTGTTGGTTTCGGGATGGGGGGGGCGGGTTATGAGGGGGTGCTGGGCTGCGGAGCAGCGGGGGAAGCTTGTGTGTTTTGGCATGCTAGGCAGTGCTGGGGGCCTCTGGGGGGCAGTGGGAGAGGTCTGTGTGTGTTGAGGTGCTGGGCATTGCGGGGGTCTGAGGGAGGTGCTGTGTAGTTGTGGCGGGGCTGTGGGGAAGTGCACTGGACAGTGGGGACTGGGGGAGATCTGTGTGTGTTGGGGTGCTAGACAGTGGGGAGTTCTGGGGGGGGGGGTGCTGGGCAGTTGTGATAGGGCTGTGGGAGAGGATGCTGGGCCAGAATGGTGGGACTGTGTAGGGGGGCGCTGGGCACAGGTGATGGTGTGCAAGGCACTGTGGATTTGTGGTGGAGTGTCTGGGGGGAACGCTGGGCATACGGAGTCAAGGGGTGTTGGGTGCTGTGTGACACAATATGGGCCCACCCCCGAGGGGAAGGGGCATGCTGGCAGCACAGGGCTGGGCAGGTCAGTGTGCATCTGGTGCCTGACAGTTTGTATACTGTGCCCTTGCACTGGGCTGGGCAGAGCGGGGCCGCCCCTGCCATGTCATGCCACATTGCCCCTTGCTCCAGGGACCCACCTCCCAGCACCATGTTCCATTGCCCCCATGGGGGCCCACAAATATGTTTGGTGCCAGGCCCATAAAAGATTAATCCGGCCCTCTACACTGGAATAAATGACCCACAGCATGACTGCACCTGGCCTGGTCCCCTAACTGGAGCTCTCGGGACTCAAGCTCCAGGACTAAAAGTTGCTGTGTAGACATTCAGACCCTGGCTGGAGCCTGGGCTCTGTAATCACAGGGTCCCAGAGCTCAGCATCCAGCCTGAATGTCTGCACAGCAGTTTTACAGCCCTGCAGCCTGAGCCCCATGATCTGGAGTCAGCTGACCCGGGCCCTCTACAGGTGTTTAATTGCTGAGTAGACATATCCAAAGGAGCTAGCTGAGGTCAACCCAATACCTATGTTACTGCCCACAAGAACAATTCAGAAGTTATGAACTGTATGTAACTCACCTGGCCGTGACAGGAAATGGGTAACAGAATACCTAGAGAAGAGAACAAGCTCTAGCCTGCAGAAACTACCCAAGCACTTGGGAAAAGGAGGTAGGGTCCAGCTATGTGCTTTTTCCTGGAGAAAGTAAACTCTTCTCTGCCTGGAAATGGTTGAAGCCTTGAGTCAGTAAGGAGTCCACTTGGTTCTTTGTAGAAAATAATTGTGGTCCACATGACACTAGATAGTTTCTGGACAAGAAGACCTTTTTTATTCCTGAACAATGGGTCTGATTCTTTCTTACTTCACTCTGACTGCCAGGGATTTACACCAGAAGCCAGTGACTGTTCTATGATCTTGTGACAACCAGGAAGAGTTTCATTGAAAAAAAGTGATAGCTTAGTTTATTTACTTCTCTAGAGAAAGACTATTCCCGGAAGGAGGGACCTGTTGGATTGCGCAATACTTGTTTTGTTGGGAACACTTGACCCAGCAAAGACCCTTGTTTTGGTTACACCATCTCTTGCAGAGCTTGACTGTTTGAGGCTGTGGGAAGTCATCCAGAGCACCTGTATCACAATGGGTAAATAGTACTTATCAACTTAATAGGTGTGCTGTGCTGCTCAATGTTTGCTAAGTTCTTTGAGATCATAAAATTAGGGATGTTGACTCATCATCATGACAAAAGGCTTCAAGCTCATAGGTGGCTCAGGCCTTGTCGACATAAAAACACTTTTTCTGTGCAGCTTTAGGTTTTTTGTTTGTAACATAAATTGTCTTGTGTCCCCACACAAATGATTTTTTTCTTTTTTAATCCTTCATCTTATTCTGCAACAAGTAATATGCTTTGGAAGTGACATAACTGTCACCTCAGTTTCCCTAGAAAACAACCCAGGGTTACACTTATATTGGTTTTATTAAATGCTGCTATTGAATCAAACAGAAAAGGGATGGAGCTTATTCATGCTCTACCACATTCATCGCATTCATACCCTCATGCACCCACACAGGCGGAGAGTTACCGGAAACAGCAGAGGAAGCCGAGGCATAGTAGATCTCGTGTATCTGCCTGTGGTCACGGATCCAGGCTGGCGAGCAGGTCAAGAAGGAGCAGCCTTGTGTGCATGCCTTCTTCCTTTTTGGAACTGGGCAGCTTGTGTCACGTACACTGAGTTTCCCTTCTCTGTCCCTCACTGAGAAGCATTTCCAGCCCTCATTCCTTTTATGCATATCAGGTTCTTCTTTTCTTTACAGCACCCCGTGATTGCCTTCTCAGGGCAGATTACATCAGAACACCTGTCTCCTGACTCTTTTCTCCTTGCAGTTCCTCTCTGCCCAGTCCCACATACACTCCCTTGTTCACACTCCCTTATCTCCCACACACACTCCCTTGTTCACACTCTCTCTGATTGCGTGATGGAATATTACAAAACTTGGAGGTTTATACAAGTCGTAAGTGAAAAGGTTACAAAGCTTGCAAACGTTACAAAACTTAAAAGGCTATGCTAACAATAAAGTTACAAAGTTTGCAAAAGGTTACAGAATTTAATGATCATACTAGCAATGACTGAAAAGTTACAAATCTTACAATCGCATTCTACTGGATTGAGCAGAGGGTTTACATAATAACAATAACTATTTTGGAAAGAATAAGGTTGCTGCTGTAAGGTTTGTTTGGATGCAGCCCCATTTTGAATTAACTATACTGCTTTAGGTAGTCCTCCACTGCTGTCCCACAGTGCATTGCTTCACATCTGATTGGACTATCTGGGTTCTGGATTGGGCTGTCTGGTGATACCCTCCACTACTCTGGGATTACCTTGACCAGATGTCCCCCCACCTCTGTTTAAAGGTGGCACACAGCCAAGCACGTCCCCCGCATGTAGTAAGTTCACAGACACCAAGTCCATTAGCATTAGGGTGACCAGACAGCAAGTGTGAAAAATCAGGACAGGGGGTTGGGGGTAATAGGAGCCTATATAAGAAAAAGACCCAACAATCGGGACTGTCTCTATAAAATCGGGACATCTGGTCACCCTAATTAGCATCAGCATGTTCCATGCTTCTATGTGATTATGTCAGGAGATCTTGGATGTTCTTGCACTCTGGGGAGAAGCGCAGGTTCATGTTTATCTTTCCAATATTCACTGGAATGCCAAGATCTATCGGTGGTTAGATGCAGGATAAGGCGTACTCCTGGGACACAGGCCAGTGCCAGGGCAAAGCCAAGTAGCTGCAGGCGACAGAATTACAAAGCTGTCCAAGACCTCTAGCAAAGCTCCTAGTACATGTGCTTACTATGATGAGCTGGACTGGATTTTTGCCTGATTGGCCACCACAGAACTCTGGTTTATGTTGGACAATTTGGTCATGGCTCATGATGAGACAGATATGCCTTCAGAAACCACAAAGGCAGCAACAGTCTCTGACCAGGAGGAAATTCCCTTTGACAGCCAAGATCTCTTTGGCATCTTTCAGATGGTGTTGGCCACAGAAGGCCTCTCAGCTGGTGCTCTGGCACCGCTGTTCTGTGTCAGGAAAACGGCCTTTTGCTTCCTGAAGTACTGCAGCCACTGCAAATGACACCAGGTCTGCAACACTACCCTGTCCCACCAATCAGCCCTGGCTGGCTGAGCCCAGAGGTGATGTTCCCCTGCATGAAAATGGTCCAGGAAAATGTCAGGCAGACGTAACCCTCGGGATTCATCATTCTGCTCCTCTAGCAATGTTTACACCGTGTTATGGAGGTGATCTTCCATCTCCTCCAAAGCTACCCACCTGGGCTATTGCCGATACATCTGGAGCACCCTGTTTGAATTCATGATGGTTAGGATTGCAGGGTTCAGCACTGATCCCTCTCTGCTGTCTGCTGTTAGTCTGACAATTTATTTGAAACTGAAACAGTCTGAAAATTGTGCTTGCTTGTGAGAACCAGACAAATTATGGGATCCAGTGGCAGGACTCATGGAAGTTTGACAACCTCGCCCTGCCCAAGTCCTAGACATCCACTAGGTAGCCCACAATAAACAACCATACTGAATTTAGTGGCTGATATCTGCCCAGAATGTTGTGCATTTATTTTTAAAAAGTGCAGTGCTGTGTGTTTGGCCTGGTCTACACTAC
Organism: Mauremys reevesii; assembly: GCF_016161935.1. Taxonomy (NCBI): domain Eukaryota; kingdom Metazoa; phylum Chordata; order Testudines; family Geoemydidae; genus Mauremys; species Mauremys reevesii. The sequence goes on along the minus strand of NC_052629.1, from coordinate 31,263,782 downwards.
GCGTTTAAACCAGTTTTAGGAGCCTAAAACCGATTTAACGCCACAACCGTCCACACTAAGAGGCCCTTTATATCGGTATAAAGGGCTCTTTAAACCGGTTTCTGTACTCCTCCCTAACGAGAGGAGTAGGGCTAATATCGGTATTAACATATCGGATTGGGGTTAGTGTGGCCGCAGATCGACGGTATTGGCCTCCGGGCGGTATCCCACAGTGCACCACTGACTGCTCTGGACAGCAATCTGAACTCAGATGCAGTGGCCAGGTAGACAGGAAAAGCCCCGCAAACTTTTGAATATTTCCTGTTTGCCCAGCGTGGAGCTCCAATCAGCATGGGTGGTGATGCAGTTAAAAATCAAAATAAAGAAAGAGCTTCAGCATGGACGATGCGGATGTGATCGCTGTGAGGGCAGGCAAATCTGTTCTATCAGCGAAAATCATTTTTTAAATATCTCCAGACAGATGCCATAGCAGGGACTCAGCGCACTGCTGCGTGGCAAGCGTAACGGAAAGCCAAAGAATCAAATGGACGCTCATGGACTGGAGGACTCAAGCTATCCCACAGTTCCTGCAGTCTCTGAAAAGCATTTGCATTCTTGGCTGAGCTCCAAATGCTTCTAGGGTCAAAAACAGTGTCCGCGGTGGGTCAGGGCATAGCTAGGCAATTTACGCACACCCCCCACCCACCCCCAGAAGTGAAAGGGAAAACAATCCTGTCTTGACTCTTCTACATGTCACCCTATCTTTACTGAATGCTGCAGATAGACGCGATGGTGCAGCACTCAACACCAACATTCTTGCTCCCCCCCCCCCCGCCATGGGTGGCTGATGGTGCAATATGACTGATACCCATCGTCATCATCAGCCTATTGGCACATGGGGCAGTACAAAAGGCCTGGTAACCATGCGTACTAGCATTGGTCAGGTCGATCAAGGGCGCCTGGCCCTAATTTTTCCTGGTAGATGGTACAATATGGCTGATAACCATCATCATCGTAGCAACAGGGGGCTGAGCTTCATCAGCCCCCACCCTTCATGTGTAAAGAAAAGATTCAATTGCCCCTGGACTAGCAGCAGGATGCTGGGCTCCTCTCCTCCACACTCCTTAATGTCCTATGTGGACTATCATAGCAACTGGAGGCTGCCTTCCACTCATTTCTCACTAACAAGTATTCCTGCATTCTTTATTACTTCATCACACAAGTGGGGGGACAATGCTATGGTAGCCCAGGAAGGCTGGGGAAGAATGGAATGAACAGGTGGGGTTGTTGCAGGAGCACCCCCTGTGAATAGCATACAGCTCATAATCTATGCAGGATCTGACACAGAGCAGCTGTGCTCTCTGGTTCTCTGATACAGTGGTTCTCTAGTACACTTGCCCATATTCTAGGCAGGACTGATTCTATTTTTAGATACCAAAAAGGAGGGATTGACTCAGGGAGTCATTCCCAATTTTGGCTTTTGCGCCCCTGGCTAAGAGCAGCCAGGGGCACTTATGACAGCAGTAAATGGAACAGTGCAAAAGGACTGGTAGCCATGCCCATCTTATTACCAATTTATGGTATGGTAGATGGTACAATATGGCTGATAACCATCTCTGCTATCATGCAAAAGCATGCAGCTGTGTAGCACTGCTGAATCGCCTCTGTGAGCGGCATCTAGTACACATACGGTGACAGTCACAAAAGGCGAAACAGGCTCCATGATTGCCATGCTATGGCATCTTCCAGGGCAATCCAGGGAAAAAAAGGCATGAAATGCTTGTCTGCCGTTGCTTTCCCAGCGGAAGGAGTGACTGACGACATTTACCCAGAACCACCCGCGACAATGATTTTTGCCGCATCAGGCACTGGGATCTCAACCCGGAAATGCCAAGGGGCGGGGGAGGCTGCGGGAACTATGGGATAGCTACGGGATAGCTACCCACAGTGCAACGCTCCAGAAATCGACGCTAGCCTCGGACCATGGACACACACCACCGATTTAATGTGTTTAGTGTGGCCGCGTGCACTCGATTTTATAAAATCTGTTTTACAAAACCGGTTTATGCAAATTCGGAATAGTCCCGTAGTGTAGACGTACCCTTTGCTACGATTTGTAAGGGAAGTAGCGTAAGCGTCTTTAGACAAAGCAGTGTGGATATTTTTTTCAGTTGAGTTATACCTCTATACTTAGAGCAGAAAAAATTATGTATTGGAAAAAACCCCACCCCTTTCCTGCAGGTTAGGCCTCAGACAGCAATGGAGGCTAACAATTTGCTCCCAGTAATTCACTGGTATTGCAAGTTTAAACATCTCCTTTATATCAACTTATTTTTCTTAGTCTACTGTTGGTCAGTCTTGCCTCATCCTCTGCTCGCTTGTATAACATCCTGCTAATTTAGATTGCAAACTATTCAGCACAAGAATCTAATTAAATCATATATTCTATAAATATATTCTATAAATATATATGTGCACACCAGATGTTCTATCATTAAATAATAACTAATAGCATTATTATCACCAGCCAGATTTCCTGTCTATAGAACAGAGATACATTTATGTACTGTATGTTTAAAGTACTTTGGTTGGAGGTTTGTTAGCATTATTTTGCCTCGGTGACTTTACCAGTGGAATAGAAGCCACTTTAAAGAATAATGGAATTTTAGTATGGAGCGTGGTAGTCAGGGCCGGCTCCAGGAACCAGCTCAGCAAGCAGATGCTTGGGGTGGCCAAGGGGAAGGAGTGGCAGGTTGGGCTCTTCGGCAGTGAGTCCCTTGGTCCCTCTTGGAGCGAAGGACCAGCTGCCGAATTGCCGCTGAAGAAGAAAGCAGTGTAGTGGAGCTGCTGTCGATTGCGATCGTGACTTTTTTTTTTTCTTTCTCCGCTTGGGGCAGCAAAAACCCTGCAGCCAGCCCTGGTGGTAGTGGCTCCATAAATAAAACTGAAGCTACTTTCGCATTATCAATCTGATTTTTTTCAAACTCTCCCACCTCTCAAGTCTCCCAAAAGAAATTGATATAGAGCATGATATGTCAGCATAGATCATTACTCGGAAGCTTAGTAAAAAATAAAAAATAAAGTTTAAAGTTATAGCTCTCAATCCTGCAACATGGGGTCAAAGAACAGAAGACACCTGAGGTGAGAACAAGGGTTGGATGTGCAGGTGATAAGTAGGGGTTTAACAGTGTGCATGCTCGCACGCTTTCTGTTGCACACACCAGCGAAATGGATCAATTTATGATCTAGGACAGAGGCTCTCAACCTTTCCAGACTACTGTACCCTTCAAGAGTCTGATTTGTCTTGTGTACCTCCAAGTTTCACCTCACTTAAAACTTACAAAATCAGAAATAAAAATACAAAACTGTCACAGCACTCTGTTACTGAAAAATGGCTCACTTGCTCATATTTACCATATAATTATAAAATAAATCAATTGGAATATAAATCTTGTACTTACATTTCAGTGTATAGTATACAGATCAGTATAAACACATTATTGACTATGAAATTTTAGTTTGTACTGACTCTGCTAGAGCTTTTTATGTAGCCTGTTGTAAGAATAGGCAAATAGCTAGATGAGCTGATGTACCCCCGGAAGAACCACTGAGTATCCCCAGGGGTACATGTACCCCTGGTTGAGAACCACTGATATAGGATACAGCTGCTGTGATTAGGAATGGACAAGAAAAGGACACAGTTTTGCTGCTCGTGTGGTGCATGCTAGCACAGCTTCTTCTTTGCACAGGACTCCATGAGGCAACCCATTGGCCTGCTCCCTGCCTAAAGCCCCAGCTCCTGGAGTCATGTGATTACAGAATCTAAGCTTTTAGTCCTGATCGTTGGGAAGAACGGCTGAAAAATGTGAACCAAGGTTAACCAAGGCACAGGCAGAACCTTAGCCTGCAGGCAGCCTGAAACAGTAGCTCTGAAGTGGGAAACTTCCCCAGGCAGTTCAGTGCGGGTGTTAACGCCAAGCCCTGCTTCTGTAGGTGGCTCTGCCAACCCTGCCTCAGTACATGACTGTTTGTTTGTGGCAGAGTGCTGGATGCCTGGCTAATAATCCAAGTAGATATATCTTGACTGCTGGGATAATGACAGGAGGCCCTTTTCCCCTGCTGCCACTGCTGTAGTGGAATGGGAGCTCCATGGCCCTGCCTCTTTGACAAGGAAGGGAGGAGACACCTGCCACCACCATTCCAAATGGTGGTATCAGGGTGGGGAGGTGAAGCAAGGGCCCACATTCCTGAGTTCAGGGGAGAAGCCCTTGAAACTACTTCTGCCTGGGATCTGTGAGCAGCCTTTGCAGGGAGAGGTGGGATCAGAAGCCATGCATGAGTTGTAGCTTACTAGGGGTCCAAAAAGGAGTATATGGGTGAAAGGATGATCCTTTTGGGGTAGATGGGGGCACAGGGAGGGATGGCAAGTCTTGGAGGTTGGGATATTTGGGACAGAGAGGAAAAGCTCACAACGACTTAGTCTGTGGCCCTTTGAAGAGACTCACCCTGCCATTTCTGAGTTCTGGGAGTTTGATAAATGCTTGCCCCATGTTCCACCCAGTAGTCGTAGAAGTCGCTCTGGCTGGGGAGGAAGGGCAGGTAGGAGAACTTGCGGAAGGAGTTGTCCTGGCAGGGGTAGAAGTCAGTCTCGGAGATGGCCTCTGTCACCTCCTGTCCATTCTTCAGCCACGTTACGCTGAGCACCAGCGGGGAGAAGTTGTCCATGAAGCAGATCAGGATGTTGGGCTCGCCCAGCTCCACATGGTCTTCGGGGAACATGGTCACCTCAGGGGGCACTGGGGAGACAGGGGTTAGTGTGTCCCATTGCCTGCCCCTGAGCCGGCCAGTCCCTGCCCTGGGGCCAGATGGGAGCCAGGGCCCCCTAGAGGGGAAAGGCCCCATTCTCGCACCCTGAGCCAGCCAATCCCTGGTGCTTACGCTCCAGCTCAGGGGTCTCTCCCCAGGACTGTGGGGGTGTCGCCAGGACTGTCCCAGCTCCCTGCACTGACTGCTCATGGGGCACCAGGGGCAGGGGAGAGAATCCCTCAGGGGCAGGGCCTGGCACTGGGCAGGGACAACGAACAGCCCTCGGCAAAGGAGCTGCCCTGGGCCACCAGCCTGGAGGGTGTGAACTGCCCGGGCCCCCTGCCCTGCAGAGCCCTGGCCCTGCTGACTGGCTCCCCGGAGCCCTCCAGTGGCTGGGAGGGGTGCTGGGATGTTATGAGTGTAATATAATATTTCATTGAAAGGTGACAGGGCCAGAAAGAGTTAATTAACTCACAGACCGACCTGACCCATGGCCGAACTTTAGAGACTTGTTAGGAAGATCTGTAAAGGAACAGAACTTTGAAATGCAAGTCTGCGTTGTTAGAGGTAGAAGGGTAGGTGTTTGCTCAGGTCTTGTGATGTCAGCAAAGAAGTCTTGTCTATTGCAATGATTCAAAGATCAAAAAGGAGTGTTAACATTTAGGAAGATACTTGAGGGAAATAATATTATTGTCTATGTGTCTCTTTGGAGGTTATGGTGACCTGGATCTGAATTGTTTAATGGATAAATTACCCTGTGCTAATTGCCAGGATGTTTGGAAGAAGGAGAGTTAAGCATATTGTTTTCTCAGGCCAAAAGGCTGCCGGAAATTTATAAAAACCCTGGGACATGATCCTGCTTCATCTCAGATCTGCTTTGGGTTTCAAGAGGGGGAAACCGTAAGCCATAAGGATTGAAATCCCCAGTCATTTACTGGAGCCACCCTGAATATGGACATTGCACTATAACCTATGGACTGTTTCTAGAAGGACTTTTGGCAACTACAAACTCATCACTTCTGCTGTGCAGCTGATCCTCAAGAAATTGAACTCAAGTCTGTCTGTATACTGATCTTTCATCCAACACACTCTTTTCTTTTTTCATAAATTTTAGCTTCGTTAATAAGAATTGGCTCTAAGTGTGTATTTTGAGTAAGATCTAAGTTATAAGACCTGGGTATGTGGCTGATCCTTTGGGATTGGAAGAACCTTTTCTTTTATATGATGAGATAATATTTTCAGTAATCATCATCATATCTGACAGGTATGTCTGGATGGAGGCCTGAGGCTAGGCACTTTAAGGGAACTGTGTTGTTTGGACTTCTGAGTAACCAGTGAGGTACTATAGAAGCTGTTTTGTGCTGGCTTGGGAAATCTAAGTATTGGAATAACCACCAGCTTTTGGGGTTTGTCTGCCCCGTTTTGTTTGCAGTTCTCCCTAATTGAGTGACCTCAGCTGGCTCCCATGGGCAGCACCGTCACGGGGGGGCTCTCAATCTCTGGTGGGGTCTGGTATCAGGCTCGGGTGGGTGTGCGAGCAGGGGAAGGTGGGGGAGCGATGGGAGGGGTCTCTGCTCAGGAAGGTGGGGAGAGGGAAGGTGGCGGAGGGGTCAGGCCCCTGGGAGGGAAGGTGTGGGGAGGGCTCAGGTCCCCAGTGGGGAAGGTAGGGGGAGGGCAGGGTTCAGGTCCCTGGCAGGGAAGGTGAGGGGAGGGGTAAGGTCTCCAGCTGGGAAGGGACACTGTATGTATGAAACTGGAGAAAAGCCCGTTGAGAGTCTTTGGGTTAAATTTAGAGGCGAGAGCAACAAGGGTGATGTCCAAGGGTGATGTCGTGGTAGGCGTGTGCTATAGACCATGAGACCAGGGGGGTGAGGTAGATGAGGCTTTCTTCCAGCAACTAACAGAAGCTTCCAGATCACAGGCCCTGGTTCTCATGGGGGACTTCAATCCCCCTGACAGCTGCTGGGAGAGCAATACAGCGATGCACAGACAATCCAGGAAGTTTTTGGAGAGTGTAGGGGACAACTTCCTGGTGCAAATGCTGGAGGAACTGACTAGGGGCCGTGCTCCTCTTGACCTGCTGCTCACAAACAGGAAAGAATTGGGAGAGGGAGTAGAAGCGGGTAGCAACCTGGGCAGCAGTGACCATGAGATGGTCGAGTTCAGGATCCTGACAAAAGGCAGAAAGGAGAGTATCAAAATATGGACCCTGGACTTCAGAAGAGCAGACTTTGACTCCCTCAGGGAACTGATGGGCAGGAACCCTTGGGAGGCTAATATGAGGGGGAAAGGAGTCCAGGAGAGCTGGCTGTATTTTAAAGAAGCCTTATTGAGGGTGCAGGAACAAACCATCCCGATGTGCAGAAATAATAGCAAATATGGCAGACGACCAGCTTGGCTTCACAGAGAAATATTTGGTGAACTTAAACACAAAAAGGAAGCTTACAAGAAGTGGAAACTTCGACAGATGACTAGGGAGGAGTATAAAAATATTGCTCGAGCATGCAGGGGTGTAATCAGGAAGGCCAAAGCACAATTGCAGTTGCAGCTAGTAAGGGATGTTAAGAGTAACAAGAAGGGTTTCTACAGGTATGTTAGCAACAAGAAGAAGGTCAGGGAAAGTGTGGGACCCTTACTGAATGGGGGAGGCAACCTAGTGACAGATGATGTGGAAAAAGCTGAAGTACTCAATGCTTTTTTTGCCTGGTCTTCACAGACAAGGTCAGTTCCCAGACAGCTGTACTGGCCAATACAATATGGGGAGGAGGTGAGCAGCCCTCACTGGTGAAAGAACAGGTTAAGGACTATTGAGAAAAGCTGGACATGCACAAGGCCATGGGTCTGGATCTAATGCATCCAAGGGTGCTGAGGGAGTTGGCTGATGTGATTGCAGAGCCATTGGCCATTATCTTTGAAAATTTGTGGCGATCGGGGGAGGTCCTGGATGATTGGAAAAAGGCAAATATAGTGCCCATATTTTTAAAAGGGAAGAAAGAGAACCCGGGAAATTACAGACCAGACAGTCTCACTTCAGTCCCTGGAAAAATCATGGAGCAGGTCCTCAAGGAATCCATTGTGAAGCACTTGGAGGAGAGGAAGGTGATCAGGAACAGTCCACATGGATTCACCAAGGGCAAGTTATGCCTGACCAACCTGACTGCCTTCTATGATGAGATAACTGGCTCCGGGGATGAGGGGAAAGCGGGGGATGTGATATATCTTGACTTTAGCAAAGCTTTGGATACGGTCTCCCACAGTATTCTTGCAAGCAAGTTAAAGAAGTATGGGCTGGATGAATGAACTATGAGGTGAGTAGAAAGCTGGCTAGATTGTTGGGCTCAACGGGTAGTGATCAATGGCTCCATGTCTAGTTGGCAGCTGGTATAAAGTGGAGTGCCCCAAAGGTTGGTCCTGGGGCTGGTTTTGTTCAACATCTTTATTAATGATCTGGAGGATGGCATGGACTGCACTCTCAGCAAGTTTGCAAATGACACTAAAGTGGGAGGAGTGGTAGATATGCTGGAGGGTAGGTCCAGAGTGACCTAGACAAATTGGAGGATTGGGCCAAAAGAAATCTGATGAGATTCAACAAGGACAAGTGCAGAGTCCTGCACTTAGGACAGAAGAATCCCATGCACTATTACAGACTAGGAACTGAATGGCTAGGCAGCAGTTCCGCAGAAAAGGACCGAAGGGTTACAGTGGATGGGAAGCTGGATATGAGTCAACTATGTGCCCTTGTTGCCAAGAAGGCCAACAGCATTTTGGGCTGTATAAGTAGGGGCATTGCCAGCAGATCGAGGGATGTGATCATTCCCCTCTATTTGGCACTGGTGAGGGCACATTTGGAGTACTGTGTCCAGTTTTGGGGCCACCCACTACAAAAGGGATGTGGACAAATTGGAGAGAGTCCAGCTTTGAGCAGTGGGTTGGACTCGATACCTCCTCAGGTGTCTCCCAACCCTGATATTCTATGAAGGTGGGGGGGAGGGCTCAGGTCCATGGTGGGGAAGGTGAGGAGATGGGTCAGGCCCCTGGCGAGAAAGGTGTCCCCTCCCCCCCGTACCATACCATTCTGGGCCCGCCTGCGGTTGGACCTCTGGATCATGATCTCCATGTTCTTCTTCAGCACGGTGATGTTGCCATGGGCACGCTGCGCCTCAAAGCTGGTGAACTTGCCGAAGTTGGGCAGGCGCCAGATGGTCTCCTACCTCTCCAGGTTCATGTGGAAGATCTTGTCCTGATCGAACTCGAACATGAACTCCCCGGCCTCCCGCTGGGCCAGGTCCATGAGCTGGTAGAAGGCCACCTGAGAGAGGTGGGGAGACAGGTGTCAGCACTGGCCACCTGGGGAGCTGATCCCCACCCCAGGGAGTGGGGGTCTCAGCACTTCCCCCAGCAGTGCAGCCCCCCAGCTCCCAGGTTGTGACATTCGCACTAGGACTCCCCGGTGTCAGGGGAAGGCAGGTGCATGGAGCACGGTGTCCCCCCAGCATTGCAGTGGGGCCCTGGGGCCAGCACTGACTGCCAGGGGAGAGCACCCCTGCCCTTCCCCCCAGCACAGGCCCCCTAGGACTGCCCTGGTGCAAGGACTGAGAGAGCAGAAACTCCCCTCCTGACCCCTGCTCAGTTCCCTGGTTTCCGTTCACATCTCCCAGCCAAGCAGTGACCAGACCAAACCCGGATTTGCTGGCAAGTGGGGACATGACCCAGCCCAAAGCAGCTCTTGAGGAGAGTTGGGGGCCGCGGCTGCAGGACGTTTCATTCTCCCGTCTGTGCGTGGGGCTGGTTCCATGTTCCACTGTTGCGATGACCTGGTTCTCAGGGCGATTTCAGTCCCTGGCGCCTGACACTCACACCCCAGGGCCAGTCACTGGGAGACCCGGGAACTCCCCAGCCAGAGACATTAAAGCTGCGCTGGGGGGTCAGACACACTCCGGGAGGGGGAGGGGGTCTGGCTCAGGGCTGAGGCTGTGACTCCCCAGGGCCCAAGGGAGCTGGGCACCTACATCCTAGGGAGCTGTTCACTGATCCCAGCTCGCCTGGCAGGATCTCACCGAGCGACTGCACCACCACTAGCCGAGGAGAGAGTTAGCCCCATAGAGCGCCCCCCCATGGGTCTGAGCCCTGAGGGGACGGGGGACAATGGGGACAGGCTGGAGAGTGGGGCCAGGGGCTCCCTGATCTGCACAGATGCACTCACTGCTCATCAGGGTCTGGCCCTGGAGCGGCTCTTTGGGGAACATTCCCCCATTGCCCCTGTGCCTGGTGCACCCCTGTGAGGGGTCAGCCCCCGAGTCCCTGTGGGGGAGGGGAGATGCACCCCTAGGGCAGGGCTGTGTCATACCCAAACCACAGCGACTTACCCACGATCCCTCTACTGCCCCCACGCCAGCCTCTGCCACTGGCATGGGGGTGAGACCTTCCTCCCTGCAGCCCCACCCTGCCCAGATCAGCTCCCCATCCTCCTCCCTGCCCACCCCATCCCCTACCTGCCATAGGGTGAGACCCTACCCCCTGCAGCCCCACCCCAATCAGGCTCCCCCCTGTGCTGCTCCCTGACCCGTCAGCCCCCATTGTCCCCTCTCCTGAGCCCCCCCATAACCTTTCAATGGTGCCCCCCACTATCAGGAGCTACGTGTCCCCTGGGGAGCAGCAGCAGAGCCCGAAGCACCAGGGCAGCGGTGAGCGAGCACCTCGGGGAGCCTCTCACGGCAGCAGGGCTCCGTAGGCAGGGGCCAGCTCCATGGGGCATTGCTGGGAACCGTCCCACTCACCGAGCCTGGGGTGCACCCGGCCATGCAGGGGCGGCTCAGGGAGCAGGGCTGTGGGGTGCCAGACAGCCAGCCAGCGCCCTGGCTCCCACAGCTCACTGTGGGGGGGTGTCCCACAATCTGAAACCCTCTGTGCTAAATGGAACCTCACCCCATTGTTTCACCCCCACGGCTATGAGCCCTGGGCGGCCGCCCCGCTCGCCCTGTCCTGGCTAAAGCCCTGCCAACACCTGCCTGGGACAGGGGGCCCCTGGATTTGTGGGCACCGATCGCCCCCATGATATGCACAGCCCCTGCCTGGGACAGGGCATCCTGGAGCATGTGGGGTCCGATCCCACCCCCGTGCAGAGCTGGGCCGGCCAAGTCCCCTGTGTGCAAACAGTCGTGCTGCAGAACAGGGTGGCTGGGAGTGGCGTGACACTGGAGACAAACCCCTCCTGGAGGTGGCATCTGGCCGGGAATTTTCCGTATTGTCAACCCCAAATGTTCAAAAATCCTGAAATGACGTACAAATACCAGCTGTGGGGTTTATTTGCCTTCTGCTCTTTGAGCCTTAGGGTGCCCGGGGGTCACAGGTTGAAGATCTCCCCACTGCCCTGAGGACTGGACACTCCCTTTGTCTCTAAGAATGAGGCTGGAATCATCCCAGACTCACATGACTCCTGGAGCTGGGGATTTAGAAAAACACAAGAATTATCCTGAGACTCGTGATACAATCCTGAGAGCCGGTGTGATGAAGTGGGGGATTGTCGCCTGGAGGATGGAGACCCCAGTGACTGGTGACCTGGCGACCCGGAGACCCAGCTCAGGAGTCACAGCCAGTTCTGGCCAGTGGGAGGACAATGGGCTGTGGACAGAGGACCCCAGTGACCTGACCAGGCGGTTCCAGCCAGAGGGGCCAGAGGACAGAAGACGGGAGAGGAGGACCAGGCCACCCTGTTTACGACCCTGTTTACCTGGATAGAAGACAATGGACAGAGACGGGGCTTGGGGCCAGTGATCTCAGATGCCCAGCTGGGAAGCAAGGGGGCTTGGGGCTGGAGAGGGGGAGCAGGCAGAGTTCACGGGGATGCAGGGGAGACTGGGATGTACTGTGCTGAGGGAGGCCAGGCCTGAGGCCCTGAGAATTTCCTGTGCTGGGTTCAACGCTCAATAAACCTCCTGTTTTACGCTGCCTGAGAGTCGCTCCGGGCTAGAGAACAGGGTTGCATCATCCCCTTCGGGGGGTGGAGGCCCCGGGGACCCAGAGCGAGGGGACTCCCTGAGGGGGCCCACGGCAGAGACAGACGTGCTAAGGCTCAGAGAGGTGCGGCTCCAGGAGGTGGAGGGGCCTGACCCCGAGACAGGGCCGGCTCCAGACCCCAGAGCGCCAAGCGCGCGCGTGGGGTGGCATTTTGCCGGCAGGGCGGCAGGTGGCTCCGGCGGACCTTCCGCAGTCATACCTGCGGGAGGTCCACCGGAGCCGGGGGACCAGCGGATCTCCTGCAGGCATGACTGCGGAGGGTGTGCTGGTCCCATGGCTCGGGTGGACCTCCCGCAGGCATGCCTGCGGAAGCTCAACCGGAGCCGCGGGACCAGTGGACCCTCCCCAGGCATGTCTGCAAGAGGTCCCCCGGAGCCATGGGACCGGCGACCGGCAGCTCGCCCCCCGCGGCGGGCGGCCGTGCTTGGGGCGGCCGGATTCCGAGAGCCGCCCCTGCCCCTAGAGAGAGTGGACCCCCAAGAGGGGCTGTTGCACTGAAAGGTGCACCCCCCACGGACCGCACGGGGCCAGGAGTGGGCACGATCTGTGAGTCTGTGACAGCCGGAAACACTGAATTTCTCCATCTCCTCTTGAAGGGGCTCAGCGCTGCTGCTCTGCCTGGTAACAGCCTGGTTGGTGCAGGGATTTCAGCCATTGGCATTCAGGCTCCCCTGGCCAATGCTGGGCACTGCTCCGCCCCCCCGGGTGTGACATGTGCTCCCGTCCCCCCGGTCCCCTAGTGCTGCCGTCCCAGTGCCGGGGAGAGGAGATGGGCGCAGGACGGAGCGTGCCCATGGCCCAGCTGGCCTTGCTCACTCTGCTGGCCCTGCTGGGTGCCAGGGCAGTGACAGGTACGGGCGAGGTGGGAGCTGTGACACCTGGGCCTGGGTGGCGGGGCAGCTTCACCCCCATAGCACCTGGCTCCCTCCAAGAGAGGGGATAATGGGGGGACTGATGGGGCAGGGAGAGGTACATGTGGGAGCCGGAGTTGTGGAGGAGGCTGCATAGTGTGGAGGGATAAGGTGGACAGGGGAGGATGGGGGCTGATCTGGGCAGGGTGGAGGCTGCAGGGAGGAGGGTCTCAGCCCCATGCCAGTGGCAGAGGCTGGTGCGGGGGCAGCAGAGGGATCGTGGGGAAGTCGCTGTGGTTTGGGTATGACACAGCCCTGCCCTTGGGGTGCAGCCCCCCTCCCCCACAGGGACTCTGGGGCTGATCCCCCCAGGGGGGCACCAGGCACAAGGAGGATGGGGGAACATTCCCCAAAGAGCTGCTCCAGGGCCAGACCCTGCTGAGCAGAGAGTGCATCTGTGCAGAGCAGGGAGCCCCTGGCCCCACTCCCTGGCCTGTCCCCATTGTCCCCCATCCCCCCAGGGCTCAGACCCACGGAGGGGAGGGGTTCTGTGGCGCTGACTCTCTCCTCGGCTACTGGTGGCAGGTTCCCTCCTTTGAAGTCGCTCGGTGAGATCCTGCCGGGCGAGCTGGGATCAGCGAACGCCTCCCTAGGGAAGTAGGTGCCCAATTCTCTTGGGCCCTGGGGAGTCCCAGCGTCAGCCCTGAGCCAGACCCCTCCCCCTCCTGGAGTGTGTCTGACCCCCCAGCGCAGCTTTAATGTCTTTGGCTGGGGAGTTCCCGGGTCTCCCAGTGACTGGCCCTGGGGTGTGAGTGTCAGGGGCCAGGGATTGAAATCGCCCCGAGAACCAGGTCATGGTGACACTGGGACATGGAACCAGCCCCATGCACAGATGGGAGAATGAAATGTCCTGCTGTAATGACATCCAACGTCCCCCCTACACCACTCTGGACTGGGGCCATGTCCCCCTTCACAAGCTAATTGGGGATAGGCCCGGCCACAGCTTGGATGGGATTGAAATGAGCAGAAGGGGGAGCACAGTGGGGGGCACTGTCCCCTCCCAGATAGTGCTGGCCCCAATGCCCCAGCCTGATACCAGAGGTCACTGGGCTCCCTGCACCCGCTTTCCCCTCACACCAGTGCCAATGTCACAGCCGGGGGGCCATGGCCCCAGGGGACGAGATCAGAGACCCTGTATCCTGGGGCAGGGGCTGGTGTGGGTGCTGATGGGGACACCTGTTTCCCCACAGTGGATCATGTGACCTCCCAGGTGGTGTTCTACCAGCGCACGGACCGATCCCAGCAGGGGTCCGGGGAGTTCATGCAAGAGTTTGACCAGGATGAGATCTTGTACGTGGACCTGGAGAGGAAGGAGATCGTCTGGCGCCTGCCTGAATTCAGCAAGTTCACCAGCTTCGAGGTGCAGCACGCCCTGCGCAACATGGCTGTGATCAAGTTGTACCTGGAGAAACTGATTGAGAGGTCGAACCACACACGAGCCCAGAATGGTGGGACATTTCCCTGCCAGGCACCGCTCCCAGGACCCTTCCATCCCCATGCATACCCATTGCGAGTCCCCACTGGGGAGCCCGTCAGCTGGGGCCAGGGCTCTGCAGGGCAGGGGGCTCGGGCAGTTCTCACCCTCCAGGCCCAGGGCAGCTCCTTTGCCGAGGGCAGTTTGTTGTCCCTGCCCAGCACCAGGCCCTGCCCCTGAGGGATTCTCTCCCCTGCCCCTGGAGCCCCATGAGCCGTCAGCGCAGGGAGCTGGGATGGCCCCGGTGACACCCCCCCCAGTCCTGGGAAAAGACCCTGAGCTGGAGCATGAGCATCGGGGACTGGCTGGCTCAGGGGGGCAGGGAATGGGACATGGGGCCTTTCCCCTCTAGGGGGCTGTCACGGAGTTCCTGGGTGATGCTCTGGAACTGCTCCCTACAAAGCCAGTCAGGACTCTGGTGAAGTCTCCTCTCTGTGAGCAGACTGTCTTCAGGGAAAGAAGCTCACACGGCTTCACCTTCCTGGGTCTGACCTCGGAGCATTCAGCATCCTCTGCCCCTCCGTGCGCTTCCCACAGCGAGTCTGCCTGGGCGGGGTCCTGGGGAAGCCACAGGGTCCTGCACCCCCACTCCGCAGTCAGACGTGACTCTCAACCAGCCAGTAAAACAGAGGTTTATTAGATGACAGGAACATGGTCTAAAACAGATCTTGTAGGTACAGAGAACGGGACCCCTCAGCCAAGTCCATCTTGCGGGGTGGGGAGCCAGACACCCACGTCTGCACCTCACTCCACATCCCCAGCCAGCTTCAAACTGACTCAACCTCCAGCCCCTCCTTTCTGGGCTTTGTCCCGTTCCCGGGCCAGGATGTCACCTGATTCCTTTGTTCTCCAACACCTTTAGCTATCTCCTTGCAGGGGGGAAAGGCCCCAGCCATTAGTTGCCAGGAGACAGAGTGTCTGCCATTTATGTACCCTGGCCCTTTGCTCTGCAACAATCTCACCCCCTAGAGACTTAAGAAATGCATAGGGGAAACTGAGGCACGGACACAGTATTCAAAGGAAACATTAAGAACAGTCTCATTCTGTCACAGGAGCGCTGGTTCTGATCTGGCCCCAGGGCAGGGACTGGCTGGCTCAGGGGCAGGCAATAGGACCCACTAACCCCTGTCTCCCTAGTGCCCCCTGAGGTGACCGTGTTCCCCAAAGGCCCCATGGAGCTGGGAGAGCCCAACATCCTGATCTGCTTTGTGGACAAATTCTTCCCGCCGGTGCTGCGCCTCACGTGGCTGAAGAACGGGCAGGAGGTGATGGAGGGTGTCTACGAGACCGACTTCTACCCCCGCCAGGACAACTCCTTTCGCAAGTTCTCCTACCTGCCCTTCTTCCCCAGCCAGGGCGACTTCTACGACTGCCGGGTGGAGCACAGGGGGCTGCCCAAGCCCTTCACGAAGCACTGGGGTGAGGCCGGGTTGCCTGGGGACCCTGCTGGGCACAAGGCTGGAAGCCAGGACTCCTGGGTTCTATCCTAGCTCTGGGAGGGAGAGGTGGTAACAGCCCCCCCCTCACTCCATGCCCTGTCCCTCTCTCCAGAAGCCCCGGTGCCCACCCCTGTCCCTGAGACCACAGAGACCCTGGTGTGCACCCTGGGCCTGGCCGTGGGCATCATCGGCATCATCGCGGGCACCATCCTCATCATAAAGGGCATGAAGATGAACGCCGCCCACAACCCGCGGAGCCCCTTGTGAGTAGCCGCTGGCCGGGGAGGGCACCCATTACACCTGCAGCCCCTGAGCCCACCCAGCACCACTGGGGAGACCCCCCACACACCTGCTGTGCCCCCCCAGCCAGCCACAGAACCTGCCCCACCCAGCACCCCCTGGGGAGACCCCCCCCACCCCCTATGCCCCCCCCAGCCAGCCACAGCCCCTGGGACCGCCCAGCACCCACTGTGTCAAAGGGAGACTCCCTGGGGGTCCTGGCGAGTGGCCCTGATCCCTGCCAGCCTCGCGTCAGGGCCCAGGGCTCCTGGTAACTGACCCTCTTTGCCTTTGTGAGACCCACTCGCACTGCCCTCCCACCCCCATCTCTGCCCCCAATGTCCCTGCTCTGCTCCCATCGGTGCCAGCTGCTGTACCCAGGTGGGCAGGGGCAGCAGGGGAGAGGGCTGTGCCCGCAATCTCGCTCTGTAGCTTTGCTAACAGCAATAAAGTGGGGGGTTTTGATCATGATTTTAAATCTGGTCAGTCTGTGCCGTGCCTGCGGAAGCCTGTGTTATCCCAGCCCAGCCAGAGTCTGTCCAGGGGCACCAGGTTATACCGACAGTTAAGGGAGTTTGGTATGAGGGCTAAGGAAGGAGCCAGGACTCCTGGGTTCTCTCCCAGCTGTGGGAGGGGAGTGGAGTTGAGTGGTGCCAGCCGCTGTACCTAGGCGGGCAAGGGTTTATTTGTAAGCCTTCCTGTATACCTGGGTTAGAGCTTGGGGGTGGGGAGAGGGAGGACTCCTGGGTTCTATTCCCATTGCTGACATTGACTTGCTGCAAGCTGTGAGGCTTTCTGTGCCTCAGTTTCCCCTTGTGTTAAATGTGGCCAGTCTCCTCCTCGGCGGTGGTGGGAGCTCTGGAGCTGAGGGATGGTCCAAGAAGCACTTTGAGATCATCCCATGGCCAGGAGCCCTGGAGCAGGACAGGGTTCATGGGCCAGGCTCCCCCGGGACTGAAACCTGCAGGGCGAGCAGCTGCAGAGAGATGCTGGCCTGTCTGGGGGCTGTGGTGATGTCTCCCAGGCTGGGGTCACTGTGACGCGAAGGGCAGATCCCTCCCCCCCAACATGGCACTGAGACGCAGCCCAGCTTCCTCGCACCCCGCCCCTGGCACATGCTGGGAGACCCCGCCCCACCCCCAGCTCCCACCAGCAGTGATTGGATGCTCCAACCATCCAATAACGCCACCAACCGACCAAGCTCTCCCATTGGCTGCTGAGCCTTGGTCCAGCCTCCTGTGCGTTCCCATTGGCTGCCGCCGTACAGCTGTCCCTGGGGGGAATGTTCCCAGTTCCCTTTAGGCAGCTCCAGACACAGGCCCTGGGCTGCTGCCTGCTGGTGGGGCCCTGGGGGGCTGGGAGTGCGGCTGGGGGAGGCGGGGCTGTTTCCAGTGGGGTCTGGCAGGGCCCGGCCCTGGGGCCAGGGCTAGTCAGTAGCTCGGTGAGCCGGGAGACGATGTAACCCCACCATGGGGGGGGAGGGAGTCTGCAGGGACACCGAGGCTGGAGAGTGGTGGGTAATGCCAGGTAACACTCAGCAAGCTGGATCACGTGGGGAGCTGGGCTCATTGAAACATGTTTTCACACAGCCAGGTGCCAGGCTGGACAGCGAGGAACTGAGGATGTGGGTCCCACATGATGAGGGTCGGGTGGGCTGTACCCTGGGACGCAGAGACTCACAACTGGAAGTTGGGGGCAAGGCAGAACCCAACTGAACATGAACTCCTGTGATGTTGCACTCCATATGGAAATATGCTAACGAGTGTAAATATGATGTAACTGGAAAATGCTTGATGGAAAAGGTCTCCTGTAAGGTATCATTACAAAGCTTATAATCTACTGAGTGCCGGAAGAATTTGTCCACAAAGCAGATCAGGATGAATTTGTATTTGTATGAATGTATCATCCTTGTATCTGAAGCTGGAAATATGAAGTATGAGGTCTTATTGTAATTATGCAAATATGAGGTCTTATTGTAATTATGCAAAGTGTGGGCCATTAATGGCTTGGAATCTTGATGGCTTCCATTAACTAGGACAATTGGTTGTAAATGGATCAGTTTATTTGTAAGCCTTCCTGTATACCTGTGTGCCAGCCAGTGGGTAATGAAGTCTCACAGGACCTGTGATCATGTCACATGATACTGGAATCGATCTTTAACCTGGTGCTTTTCCATTTAGAAGAAGGAGTGGAGCCCCAGAGACACAAAGGATTCCCGCCTTGTGCCAAAGCTATAAAAGGGGGTGGAACAGAACAAAGGGGGCTGCAGTCATGAGAAAACCCCAGGTAACACTTGAGCTGGAGCTAACAAGAACTGTATCGGGGAAAGGATTGGGCCAACACTAGGAAAGAGTCTAGTATGTGAAAGAAGTTTATTGGAACATCTCTGAGGGTGAGATTTACCTGTATTCTGTTTCTTAAATGTATCAGGCTTAGACGTGCGTGTTTTGTTTTATTTTGCTTGGTGACTTACTTTGTTCTGTCTGTTATTACTTGAACCCACTTAAATCCTACTTTTTATACTTAATAAAATCACTTTTGTTTATTAATTAACCCAGAGTAAGTGATTAATACCTGGGGGTGGGGGCAAACAGCTGTGCATAGCTCGTTATCAGTGTTATAAAGGGCAGACAATTTATGAGTTTACACTGTATAAGCTTTATACATAGTAAAACAGATTTATTTGGAGACAAAGGGTCGGCCAGAAACTGAGGCACCCACACAGTATTCAGAGGAAACATTAAGAACAGTCCCACTTTGTCACATGAGCGAGGCAGGGTTATGATCCTGTCCAAAGTGTCCTGAACTGGCCGATACACTGACGCTAGCCATGCCTGGAATGGGCAAAGCCTGAGTCTGGTGGGCTGTGCTATGTAGGTACACGCCACCATGTGCCCCAGAAGCTCCAGGCAATTCCTTGCTGTCGTGGTGGGGAACTGCCTGAGGCCCCATATGATGTCGCCCAGTGACCGACACCTGGCTCCTGCGAGGTACGCCCTGGCTTGAGTCGAGTCTAGCATTGCCCCTATAAACTCTATCCTCTGCACCGGGGACAGTGCCGATTTGGTCTTGTTTAGAAGGAGACCCAGTTCATCAAACGTCCTTATGAAGCTGACCTGTGTCTCCATTTGAGCCCTGGATCAGCCTTTGATCAGCCAGGCATCGAGGTGCAGGAACCTCTGTACCTGCCGCTTGTGCAGGAACGCCACCACGACTCCCAGGCACTTGGTGGACACCCGAGGTGCCGCTGACAGGCTGAACGGGAGGACTGTGAACTGGCAGTGGCTGTTGTTCACCATGAACCTGAGGTACTTCCTGTGGGACGGAGATATCGCTATGTGGACATATGCGTCCTTCTAGTCGAGGGCGGCGTACCAGTCTCCTGGATCCAATGAGGGGATGATGGAGCAGACAGGTGTGGCTCCAGGAGGTGGAGGGGCCTAACCCTGAGCGAGAGTGGACCCCCGAGAAGGGCTGTCTCAATGAAAGGGGCACCCCCACGGACCGCATGGGACCAAGAGTGGGCACAACCTGTGAGTCCATGACAGTTACATCCGGTTATTGGTTTTTATCTGTGTCTCTCTGTGATGCTTTCCCCCAAGAGTCGCTGTCTCTCTGGCACAAGCCAGGTGGGAACTGGTGTCTCAGGCACACAGGGTCGGGGCTACGGCCCAGCTTTGTATCAGGCTCTGGGAGGCCACGTCAGGCCAGGGGCCAGACCTCTGGGGTCTCACTCTGCCGCCAGGGTGAGTCCCACGGCTTCACCACCTCCTTAGGCTGGATGTCTGGGCCTGCAGCCCCCTGCTCTCCTGTGAGCTCCGGTCAGTGAGCCCCATGGAGGCAGACCCTGGGGGAGACCTGGCCACGCTTCAGGGGTCAGTGCCCCGCCCAGCATTTGCAGGGACACACACGGTGCTGTCAGAACAGGGGGGTTATTCACCAGCTGGCCCCAGCACAGGGAGCCTGAAGGGGGCTCAGAGGATGGAGCGTTACAGCCCGGCCCATGGTCAGCCCAGCGCTCAGCCCAGCTGCAGGGAATCCCTGGGCTCAGGCTCTGTCTGTCTCGCCTCCTTTGGCAGACTCCAGGTGGGAGCCCGACTCCTCCTAGCAGCCAGCTCTGCTCCCCCCAACCCCCTCCCAACCCTTTGCTCTCCAGCTGGGGGTCACTGCTCAGCCCCCTGCGGAGACGCAGGGAGTCCATCTCCCTCTGGGGCGCAGGGTGCTCGTGTGTCAATGTCCTGGTGACTGGATCTGCCATTCTCAGCTGCTCCACTGATCTAGGGCCTTCGGCCCAGGCAGCTGGGTGATGCCCACACTGTGGCTCCCAGCCTGCCCCGAGAGCGGACAGTCCTTCCCCACCCCACTGGGGAACAGTGCAGCATATGGGGGAAACTGAGGCACACACAGGACTCATAGCAACATCACAGACAATTCCCATGTTGTCACACCGGGTAACTGCTGGCAAACACTGGAGCTCAGAGGCAACCCCCCTGAGACAGGTCTG
This sequence comes from Mauremys reevesii, assembly GCF_016161935.1. Taxonomy (NCBI): domain Eukaryota; kingdom Metazoa; phylum Chordata; order Testudines; family Geoemydidae; genus Mauremys; species Mauremys reevesii. The sequence goes on along the minus strand of NC_052629.1, from coordinate 31,243,373 downwards.
TCACGGAGTCCCCGGGCGATGTTCTGGAACTGCTCCCCACAAAGCCAGTCAGGACTTTGGGGAGCCTCCTCTCCCTTGGCGCAGATTGTCTTCAGGGCAAGAAGCTCACACGGCTTCACCTCCTTGGTCTGACCTTGGAGCATTCAGCATATGCCCCTCCGTGCGCTTCCCACAGCGAGTCTGCCCAGGCAGGGTCCTGGGGAACCCAGAGAGTCCTGCCCGCACCCCCAGTTCGCAGTCAGACGTGACTCTCAGCCAGCCAGTAAAACAGAGGTTTATTAGATGACACCACCCTACGCCCCTTGAGGGCCACTTGGGGGACCTCAGAGGACAAAAGACTTTGTTGATGCCCCCCCCCACGCCCCCATGAAGAGGAGAGGTGCAGGAGCGCTCGTCCCACCAGCCTGAACATGGGGAGGAAGGGCCTGAAAACCCCCGTCCAGGAGAAATCCCTCGCTGGATGCTGCTTGGATGGGAAGGGGCAGGAATGACCAGACATAAGCACCAGATCCCCTGGCTGTGCCCGGGTCAGCCCCACAGCACACACAGGGCTTGCTTCTTACAGGAGTTTCTGTGACCTTTGGGCCGCTAGGGCTGTAGCTCCCTGGTGTGTGTGTGATCTGCTTTAACTTTGTAAAGAACTCCCAGTGCTTTGTCTTCATTAACAAATCTGTACTGAGGTTATTATAGGATTGGTTACAAGCATTATCTGTGGGGTGAGATCGAAAGTGCAACTGTCCTGGGGTAAGCAACTGGCCCTTTGGGACAGGAAGTGACCTGAATATCGCTGTGATTTGTGGAGGAAGGGACGATCAATCGATGGATCACAAGGGCAGGCTGGCCGGGGTGGCGAGACAGATTGGCGAGCCCCAGGGAACTGTCTGTGGCTCCGCGGTTACGTTGTTACAGGGCCTGTGGAGTTCACACCCAATACATTGGTGAAATCTCAGTACAGAGCTCAGCCAATTTGGGGTTGGTGCCCCGGGTACTAACTGTGCCCTGAGACTGGTACCCACACTCGTGAGCCACTCGACAGCAGGGCCCTGCTGGGATTGAGGGGCAGGGACGGGTCCCCAGGTGGGGGCAGTGTGGGCTGGAGCCAGGCAGAGCGTGGGGAGCAGACGGGGACAGGAAGAGACCGGCCCCAGGTTCTGCTTTCTCCAGGCTGGGCGAGGTGCTGGGAGAGACAGACAGAAACTCCTGCTGGCCGGGGGATCCAACGCCCAGGATCTAACTCAGGAGCCCTGCAGGGAGAAGGGAGAGAAATCAGCCCCCGGCAGTGGGGCTAGAGGGACGTAAAGGGAATTTTCTCTGCCAGACCCCAGGGCGCCCCCTGTGACTCTACCCCGCAGCTGCAGGGCTGGGCGATGCTCGGCAGGACCCAGGACCCTCTGCCCCCGGGAGCAGCCTGAACTGCTGGGGGATCGGCCTGAACGGGGACTGAGGGAGCTGCAGACTCCACCTCCGCGGTGCCAACTCCCCATTGCCCAGCTGCCCCAGGGCTGAGCCAGGCGGGTGTCATGGGCCGAGAGGCAGAAGCAGCCACCCCACGGGTGCCCCAGGCAGCCTGTGCTCAGTGTGGGGGGAGGTGGGTTTAATGAGGGGAGGAGAATTGAAATTACCTACAGGTTGGGGAACGGGGCACCCTGAAAAACAAAGAGAAACATGGTCAGAGCCCTGGGTAGGGGGAGCCAGTTTCTGGGGGTCAGAGCTCCAGCCCCTGCCCCATGGCATGGAACGCCCCTCACTAGGAACCCAGCCCCCCTCTGGCCCCCAGACCTGGGGTTACCACCCTCCCCCGTTATTACTGTAAATCCCTGACCCAGAATCCCTTCCCCGGGGGAAGGGATGGCCCCGGGGCAGGGGCAGCTCCCTGCACTGCGAGGGGTCAGGGTCTCTGTCCCACCATGGGGCCTCGGCCGGGGGAAGGGAGAGTGGGAGCTCCCAGCCTGGCCCCCGGGACCCCGCACTGAGATCTCCCCATGGCCCCTGCTCTGTCCCTGCCCTAGGAGGGGTGAGGGTCTGACCCAGCCCCGGCCCCAGGAGACTAGAGGCCCCTGACTCTGAGCAGCCCCTGCTGGGGGGGCGGGGTGGAGCCTGCAGCCAGGCCTAGATTCCCCTGAGCCCCTCCAGCCCCACATCCCCCTAGAGACACCCTGGTGCCCCGCCCAGAGCCATTCACCTTTCTTATTCTTCTGGTAGATGAGGAGTCCGGGCGCCAGGAAGATCAGCCCCAGCACAAAGCCCCCGACCCCCGTCAGCATCTTGCTCCTGGCAGAGTCAGACTGCGCCTCTGAAACAGGGACATGGAACAGGCTGGGTCAGAGCCAGGGGCCTCCGGGCCAGGCTCCCGTCTGCGCCAGTGACCGGCGCCGGCTGGGTCCGAGCCAGGAGCCTCCGGGCCAGGCTCCCGTCTGCGCCAGTGACCGGCGCCGGCCGGGTCAGAGCCAGGGGCCTCCGGGCCAGGCTGCCGTCTGCCCAGTGACCGGCGCCGGCTGAGTCTGAGCCAGGGCCCTCCGGGCCAGGCTCCCGTCTGCCCAGTGACCGGCGCCGGCTGAGTCTGAGCCAGGGCCCTCCGGGCCAGGCTCCCGTCTGCCCAGTGACCGGCGCCGGCTGAGTCCGAGCCAGGGGCCTCCGGGCCAGGCTCCCATCTGCCCAGTGACCGGCGCCGGCTGAGTCTGAGCCAGGGCCCTCCGGGCCAGGCTCCCGTCTGCCCAGTGACCGGCGCCGGCTGAGTCTGAGCCAGGGCCCTCCGGGCCAGGCTCCCGTCTGCGCCAGTGACTGGCGCCGGCTGGGGCAGAGCCAGGGGCCTCCGGGCCAGGCTCCCGTCTGCCCAGTGACCGGCGCTGGCCGGGTCAGAGCCAGGGGCCTCTGGGCCAGGCTCCCGTCTGCCCAGTGACCGGCGCGGGCCGGGTCAGAGCCAGGGGCCTCTGGGCCAGGCTCCCGTCTGCCCAGTGACCGGCGCCGGCTGGGTCCGAGCCAGGGGCCTCCGGGCCAGGCTCCCGTCTGCCCAGTGACCGGCGCCGGCTGGGTCCGAGCCAGGGGCCTCCGGGCCAGGCTTTTGTCTGCCCAGTGACCGGCGCCACCTGGGGCAGAGCCAGGGGACTCTGGGCCGGGCTCCCGTCCACGCCAGTGACCAGCGCTGGCTGGGGCAGAGCCGGGGGCCAGGGCCCTCAGGTGCAGCTGTGGGACAATCTGCCCCACGTCAGGGCTCCTCCTGGTCTGTGATCGTTGAGATCGGCTCAGGCCCAGCAGCACGAGGTCTGATAGCCCTGTCCATTGTCAGCATGAACCGGTCTAGCCAGGGCCATCCGGAAGTGGCAGATTCATCTCTTCCGGGACCAATCGCACCTGCCAATCGCACCGGCCCCCCCAAGGCCTGGAGTGGTTGCCCCGATTTGCCCAACCCAAGGACGGTTCTGAGTCTAGCCCTGGATAGTCTGTGGAACACGGAAATAGCCAGTCTCTGTGTGAACCTTGCTCTGCTCTTGGGCTCAGTGGCAGAACCTTGCTCTGCTCACAGGCTCAAAGAGGTATGTTGATGAGGCTTTCTGGGACACTGTAGATTTGTCCCACCTCCGGTCAGACAGCCCCTGCGCTGTTGAGGAGGATGAAAGGCTCAGAGGAGAGCAGTCAGTGGGAGCAGAGGGAAACCTTCCCACAGTTGGGACCCTCCTTCCAGATGGTGCTGGGTTTGCCTCTCGCACCGAGGTTACCTCTCCTGGGGAGGGAACTCCAGTTGCTAGGAAAAGGCAGGTGTTAGTAATGGGAGGAGCCGGTGGTCGTGGTACATGTAGGTACCAATGACATAGGGAAGGCTAGGAGAGAAGTCCTAGAGGAAAGAGGGAAGAGACTGAAATCCAGGACCTCTATGGTGGCATTCTCAGAAATGCTCCCAGTTCCACGCGCAGGGCCAGATAGGCAGGCAGAGCTTCAGAGTCTCAATGTGTGGATGAGACGATGGTGTAGAGAGGAGGGGTTTAGATTCATTAGGAACTGGGGAAACTTTTGGGATGGGGGGAGCCTATACAGGAGAGATGGGCTCCACCTAAACCAAAGTGGAACCAGACTGCTGGCACTTAACATTAAAATGGTTGCAGAGCAGTTTTTAAACTAAGAGAAGGGGGAAAGCCAACTGCTACAGAGGAGCACGTGGATCGGACAGAAACTTCTCTTAGAGGAGATTCTATTGATAGAGATTCTCTACGTTATAGTCAGGAGCAGAGGATGGAAGAGGATAATGTACAGGCCAGATCAGACGAGAAACATTCACATAAAGAATCAGACACATCAGAAAAGGACAGACAAATAAACAGTGACAACTTTTTTAAGTGCTTGTACACAAATGCTAGAAGTCTAAATAATAAGATGGGTGAACTAGAGTGCCTCATGATAGAGGAGGATATTGATATAATAGGCATCACAGAAACCTGGTGGAGTGAGTACAAGCAATGGGACACAGTCATTTCGGGGTACAAAATATATTGGAAGGACAGAACAGGTCATGCGGGGGGGGGAGGGGGAGGAGTGGCACTATATGTGAAAGAAAATGTAGACTCAAATGAAGTAAAAATCTTAAATGAATCCACATGTTCAATAGAATCGCTGTGGATAGTAATTCCATGCTCTAATAAGAATATAACATTAGGGATCTATTATCAACCACCTGACCAGGACAGTGATCATGACAGGGCCACCCAGAGAATTCAGGGGGCCTGGGGTCTTCGGCAGTGGGGGACCCCCCGCTTCGGCAGTAATTCGGTGGTGGGGAGTCCTTCCGCTCCGGGACCTGCCGCCAAAGTGCCCCAAAGACTCGCGGTGAGGGCCCCCCACTGCCGAATTACCGCCAAAGACCCGTCACTTTGGCAGCAGGTCCCACTTGGGGGTAATTTGGCGGTGGGGGGTCCTTCTGCCCCGGGACCCACCACCAAAGTGCCCCAAAGACTCACGGCGGGGGCCCCCCACCGCGGAATTACCGCCGAAGACCCGGCACTTTGGCAGTGGGTCCCACTTACGCGGTAATTCAGCGGTGGGGGTTCCTTCTGCCCCGGGACCCACCACGAAAGTGCCCCAAAGACTCGCGGCGGGGGCCCCCCACCGCCGAATTACTGCCGAAGACCCGGCACTTTGGCAGCGGGTCCCGCTTAGGCAGTAATTTGGCGGTGGGGGGTCCTTCCGCCCCGGGGCAGAAGGACCCCCCGCCGTCAAAGACCTGGAGTGGAAGACGCTCCAGGAGCCCGGGCACCGCGAGAGTTTTCCGGGGCCCCCAGACCAAGTGAAGGACCCTGCTTCAGGGGCCCTGAAAAACTCTCGTGGGGGCCCCTGCGGGGCCTGGGGCAAATTGCCCCACTTGCCCCCCCTTCTGGGTGGCCCTGGATAGTGATGATGAAATGCTAAGGGAGATTAGAGAGGCTATCAAAATAAAGAACTCAGTAATAGTGGGGGATTTCAATTATCCCCATATTGACAGGGTACATGGCACCTTGGGAGGAAATGCAGAGACAAAATTTCTTGATACTTTAAATGACTGCTTCTTGGAGCAGCTAGTACAGGAACCCACAAGGGGAAAGGCAACTCTCGATTTAGTCCTGAGTGGAGCGCAGGAGCTGGTCCAAGAGGTAACTATAACAGGACCGCTTGGAAATAGTGACCATAATAAAATAACATTTAACATCCCTGTGGTGGGAAGAACATCTCAACAGCCCAACACTGTGGCATTTAATTTCAGAAAGGGGAACTATGCAAAAATGAGGAGGTTAGTTTAACAGAAATTAAAAGGTACAGTGACTAAAGTGAAATCCCCGCAAGCTGTATGGACACTTTTCAAAGACACCATAATAGAGGCCCAACTTAAATGTATACCCCAAATTAAAAAACACAGTAAAAGAACTAAAAAAGTGCCACCATGGTTTAACAACCATGTAAAAGAAGCAGTGAGAGATAAAAAGGCATCTTTTAAAAAATGGAAGTCAAATCCTAGTGAAGTAATTAGAAAGGAACATAAACACTGCCAAATTAAGTGTAAAAATGTAATAAGAAAAGCCAAAGAGGAGTTTGAAGAACAGCTAGCCAAAAACTCAAAAGGTAATAACAAAATGTTTTTGAAGTACATCAGGAGCAGGAAGCCTGCTAAACAACCAGTGGGGCCCCCTGGATGATCGAGATACAAAAGGAGCCCTTAAGGACGATAAAGTCATTGCGGAGAAACTGAATGGATTCTTTGCTTCAGTCTTCATGGCTGAGGATGTTAGGGAGATTCCCAAACCTGAGCCGTCCTTTGTAGGTGACAAATCTGAGGAATTGTCACAGATTGAAGTGTCACTAGAGGAGGTTTTGGAATTAATTGATAAACTTAACATTAACAAGTCACCGGGACCAGATGGCATTCACCCAAGAGTTCTGAAAGAACTCAAATGTGATGTTGTGGAACTATTAACTAGGGTTTGTAACCTGTCCTTTAAATTGGCTTCTGTACCGAATGACTGGAAGATAGCTAATGTAATGCCCAGGGCCGACTCTAACTTTTTTGCCGCCCCAAGCAAAAAAAAAAGCGCTGCCTCGTCATATCACTCCCCCCGCAAGCGCAGTGCTGCCCAAGCTCCCATCCCCCCGAGTGCTGTGCCGCCAAAGCCCCCCACTCCCCCAAGTGCTGTGCCGCACTGCACCATGCTGCCCAAGCCCTCGCCCCCCCTGAGCGCCACGCCACGGTTTCTGTAAAGGGAAATCATGTCTTACTAATCTATTAGAGCTCTTTGAAGGGGTCAACAAACATGTGGACAAGGGGGATCCAGTGGACATAGTGTACTTAGATTTCCAGAAAGCCTTTGACAAGGTCCCTCACCGAAGGCCCAGTAAATTAAGTTGTCATGGGATAAGAGGGAAGGTCCTTTCATGGACTGAGAACTGGTTAAAAGACAGGGAACAAAGGGTAGGAATAAATGGTAAATTCTCAGAATGGAACGGGGTAACTAGTGGTGTTCCCCAAGGGTCTGTCCTAGGACCAATCCTATTCAACTTAGTCATAAATGATCTGGAGAAAGGAGTAAACAGTGAGCTGGCAAAGTTTGCAGATGATACTAAACTGCTCAAGATAGTTAAGACCAAAGCAGAATGTGAAGAACTTCAAAAAGATCTCATAAAACTAAGTGATTGGGCAACAAAATGGCAAATGAAATTTAACGTGGATAAATGTAAAGTAATGCATATTGGAAAAAATAACCCCAACTATACATACAATATGATGGGGGCTAATTTAGCTTCAACTAATCAGGAAAAATATCTTGGAGTCATCATGGATAGTTCTCTGAAGATGTCCACGCAGTGTGCAGTGGCAGTCAAAAAAGCAAACCGGATGTTAGGAATCATTCAAAAAGGGAAAGAGAATAAGATGGAGAATAACTTATTGCCCTTATATAAATCCATGGTATGCCCCCATCTTGAATACTGCATACAGATGTGGTCTCCTTATCTCAAAAAAGATATTCTGGCATTAGAAAAGGTTCAGAGAAGGGCAACTAAAATGATTAGGGGTTGGAACGGGTCCTATATGAGGAGAGATTAAAGAGGCTAGGACTTTTCATCTTGGAAAAGAGGAGACTAAGGGGGGATATGATAGAGGTTTATAAAATCATGAGTGGTGTGGAGAAAGTAGAAAAGGAAAAGTTATTTACTTGTTCCCATAATATAAGAACTAGGGGCCACCAAATGAAATTAATGGGCAGCAGGTTTAAAACAAATAAAAGGAAGTTCTTCTTCACACAGTGCACAGTCAACTTGTGGAACTCCTTGCCTGAGGAGGTTGTGAAGGCTAGGACTATGACAGCGTTTAAAAGAGAACTGGATAAATTCATGGAGGTTAAGTCCATTAATGGCTATTAGCCAGGATGGGTAAGGAATGGTGTCTCTAGCCTCTGTTTGTCAGAGGGTGGAGATGGATGGCAGGAGAGAGATCACTTGATCATTACCTGTTAGGTTTACTCCCTCTGGGGCACCTGGCATTGGCCACTGTCGGTAGACAGGATACTGGGCTGAATGGACCTTTGGTCTGACCCAGTACGGCTGTTCTGATGTTCTTAATTACACAGTGTGTGGGAAACGTCCTTCCTTCTACCAGGTGTGAATTTGTCCCTTTCCATTCCACTGAGTGTCCCCTTGTCCTTGTGCGGTGAGACAGGGAGAACAGACGCTCTCGATCTCCCTTCTCCAGACAACTCGTAATTATGGAGACTTTTCTCCTCTCCCCGTCACTGCCCCACTCAGGATGTGTCTCCACAGCATTTTGGAGCCCATGGACGTCAGCTCCCAGTCCAGGTCGATAGATTTGGGTTATCAGGGCTTGTGTGAGCGCTCTGACCCAGGCCCATCCCCCAAGGGCTGCCCCTGCGGGCTCAGGGGCTGCCCCACACCCAAAGGCTCTTACCCCAGTGCACAATGAGGGGGTCCCGCAGGCTGATGTGCTCCACCTGGCAAGTGTAAACGTCCCCTCGCCAGGGGCTCATCTCCAGCATCACCAGGATCTGGAAGGTCCAGTCTCCGTTCTGGAGCAGTTCCGTGGACACCACCCCGGCCGTCTGCTCCTGCCCGTTCTTCAGCCACTTGATCTCGATCCCCCCGGGGTAAAACCCCATCACAGAGCAAACCAGCAAGTGGGGGTGGGGCTGGGACCCCAATTTTGTGGGGAAAACTGTCACCTCGGGCTGAACTGGGAGGAAGAGAGGGGACTGGGAAATGGGCAGGAGATAGAAGGGTGCTGAGGAAGAAGAGATGCTCCCCTGCCCCAGAGACAGGCCCCAGCCCCCCATCTACTCCCCCGGCTAGTTCTCTCCTGCCCCCCATTGCGCTGGGCAGGCTCTGGCAGAAAGGGCCCGAGGGAAGTTGCGTCCTGTCACCCCATGGGGATGGAGCCAGGGACTGTCTGACGCTAGAGGCCCAGGGAGACAGGGTCTCAGCTGTCCCCACCCCCAACCAGGGGATCCCGAGGGGGGAGAAGCGGGGTTGAGGGGTGGAAAGTTCTGCCCCATCGTCAGGCCCCACCCAGCCCAGGAAGTGGGGTAGGAGCTGTAGCAGCTGCCTGCCCCGGGGGGTCTGAGTGGGGGGCGCTGGGAGTTGAACCCCTCAGAGGGGTGGGGGGCCGGGAGTGGGGGAAGGGTCAGTCACTCCCCCTCAGGGACTGACCTGGGCCTGGGGCTCTGTGCCCTGCAGCCAGGGGACGCCGCAGCCAGACCCGGGGACATGATCTTGGCCATTCCCAGACCCTGGTTCCCTCCCGTACCTGCCGCTGGTTGACCCCACTCCCTGCACTGCCCCCTAACCGTAACCCTACCCCCTGCTGTATGTGTCCCACCCCCTGCCCATGACCCCGTGTCCTGGCCCCACCCCTCTCCCTGCCGCCCCCCAGTGCAGGAGCACTCACCTCCTGCCCCTGCACTCACCTCTCCGGTCGATGGTGAAAGGCTTACGTGCCTCGTAGTTGTACCGGCAGAACCAGTCCACCGCAGTCCGCATGTCTGACAGTAAGCCAGGCAAGCTGTTCCAGAGCTTGACGTCGGGCCGGCCCAGCTCCGTGTCCGCCACGTACACCCCCAGGTCACTATCGAAGTGCATGATCTGCTGCTGGTTGTAGATGTGCCGCTCCAGGAACCGGACCCGCTCGGTGCCATTGGTGAACTGACACTCACAGTTCCCCTGGAACACGAAATGCCCTGTGGAGGGGTCAGCTCAGGTGCCCCCAGCTGCCCCTCCCCCTTCTGCCCCCAGGGCTCGCAGCCCTTCGGGGGGGACAGCCAGAGCCCCTAGCCCCCCCCTGCCCTGAACCCTTTCCAGTCCCAGGGGAGCCCGGTGGGCAGGCAGGGCTGGGGGGGTGGAGTGACAGTAACACTGACCTGGGGGGGGGGGCGTAGGGCAGAGATTGAGCTGGGCACAAGGGCAAAGACACTGTGCAAGGGAGACACCGGCACAGGCAGGACGGGGCTCCCCAGGGCACTGGGGTCTGACCCCCGCCCCGGATACACCCAGCACCTGCCCAGGACAGGGCTCCCCAGGGCACTGGGGTCTGACCCCCGCCCCGGATACACCCAGCATCTGCCCAGGACAGGGCTCCCCGGGGCACTGGGGTCTGACCCCCCCCCCCGGATACACCCAGCACCTGCCCAGGACAGGGCTCCCCGGGGTGTTGGGGTCTGAGCCCCCCGAATACAACCAGAGCATGCCCAGGACGGGGCTCCCCGGGGCGCTGGGATCTCTACTCACCTGGGGGCTCCATGCAATGAGCCAGGTGGGTTCTCAGCACCGTCAGTGTCACTAGCAGAGCCCCAGCCCAGCGGCTCCCAGCCCCCAGGATCCAACCTGCCCCCATCGCTGCTCGGGAGGGAGAGATCTGGAAACTCATTGAGACCCCCCGCAGCCTGAGACCTTCTCTGTCCAGCTCCGAGCACCAGCCCCAGGATGCTGCCCACAGCCCTAGGGATTGGGCACCCCCAGCCCAGGGGCCAGTCAGCACTGGGTCTGGGCAGCATCATCAGTCGCCAGACAGAGCCAGTCCCAGCAGGGCTTGGTTCCCTACTTCTCCCTCGTAGGGGGCAGAGCAAGGGCCTGGGGTCGGGTTGCAGGACTCACCTGGTGCCTGCCATGGCCCCGGGGCAGCTGGAGAGCAGGGCCAGCCCAGGGACCAGTCTCCACCAGAGCAGGACCCCCAGCAATGGGACTGGGACCCTCTGTCGCCGTCCCCTTCCCCTTCTCCTGGTGCCTCGCCCCTCTGCTGCTGGCTAGGGCAGGACGGGTGTGTGTGTGGGGGGGGTCTCTGTTTTCTTTGGGGTAAATTTAGCCCCAGTGGAAGGTTTGGGGCTGGCCCCACGGGCAGAATTTCTGAGCGTCCCCCTTCCCCACCTCCATGGGCCTGAGCCCTGCCCCCCCCAGGACCTCACTGGAGAAGGGGGTTCAGACTCCAGGGGTCAGGCACAGTTCGGCCTCCCAGCTGCTCCCACCATCAATCTCCCTAAGGGGCTTCTCTGGCCCCCAAGTCTCTGAGCCCCTCCCCCTCTCTGCTGCATTCATCCCCCTCCCCTGTGGGGCAGGGCTGGGACATTGTCCCCATGGCTCAGCTGTGGGAGAGGCCCAGAACAGTCAGTGACTGGCCCAGGGTCACAGAAAGTCTGTGGCAGGGCCAGGAATGACCCCAGGGCTCCTGGGTCCCAGGCCAGCCCCTAACTGCTGGGCTGGCCCCTCTCCGGCCCCTCCAGTGCCCAGCCCCTCCTGCAGGGGGCAGTGTGAACACCCAGCGAGTTAGCCGGGGTGGGGCGGTGAGTTGGTGCCACGCGGTGAGGCAGGTTTGGGGAGGTGGCAGGAACAAATACCCCCCACACAGGGCACAGAACAGACTCCAGGGGGAGGGAGTTTGGTCACTAAGAGCAGATGGGAACTGGCAGCTTCTAGAGGGGCAGAGCCTGTGTCCCACCCCACACAGCAAATCACTTGTATGTAGATAAGAACATAAGAACAGCCAGACTGGGTCAGACCAACGGTTCATCCTGCCCAGTATCCTGTCTTCTGACAGTGGCCAATGCCAGGTGCCCCAGAGGGAATGAACAGGACAGAGAATCATCGAGTGATCTCTCTCCTGCCGTCCATCTCCACCCTCTGACAAACAGAGGCTAGGGACACCATTCCTTACCCATCCTGGCTAATAGCCATTGATGGACCTGTCCTCCATGAACTTACCTAGTTCTTTTTTGAACCCTGTTATAGTCTTGGCTTCATAACATCCCAGGCAAAGAGTTCCACAGGGTGACTGTGCATTGTGGGAATAAATAGTTCCTTTTGTTTGTTTTAAACCTGCTGCCTGGTAATTTCATGTGGTGACCCCTAGTTTTTGTGGTATGAGAAGGAGTAAATAACACTTCCTTATCTACTTTCTCCACACCAGTCATGATTTTATAGACCTCTATCATATCACCACTTAGTCATCTCTTTTCCAAGCTGAAAAGTCCCAGTCTTATTAATCTCTCCTCATACATCAGAGGGGTAGCCGTGTTTGTTGCTTTTCACAGATCCAGACTAAGAGTCCTGTGGCACCTTATAGACTAACAGACTTATTGGAGCATGAGCTTTCGTGGGTGAATACCCACTTCGTCAGATGCATGTGGGCAAGTGAGTATTAACCCACAAAAGCTTATGCTCCAAAACGTCTGTTAGTCTATAAGGTGCCACAGGACTCTTTGCCGCTCTCCTCATACAGAAGCTGTTTCATACCCTTAGTAATTTTTGTTGCCCTTTTCTGTACCTTCCCCAATTCCAATATATGATTTTGAGACAGGGAAACCAGATCTGAGCACAGTATTCAAGATGTGGGTATGACAAAGTGGGACTGTTCTTAATGTTTCCTCTGAATACTGTGTGGGTGCGCTAGTTTCCCCTATGCATTTCTTAAGTCTCCAGTGTGCATAAAGGGCCAACAATCTGTCTCCTAGCAACAAATGGCTGGGGCCCTTCCCCCCTACAAGGAAATAGCTAAAGGTGAACAAAGAGATCAGGTGACCTCCTGGCCTGGGAAAGAGACAATGCCCAGAAAGGAGGGGCTGGAGGGGGTTTCAGTTTGGAGCTGGCTGGGGATGAGGGGTGAGTGCAGACGTGGGTGTCTGGTTTGCTGCCCCCAGGATGGACCCGGCTGAGGGGTCCTGTTCTCTGTACCTACAAGCTCTGCTTTAGCCCGTGTTCCTGTCATCTAATAAACCTCTGTTTTACTGGCTGGCTGAGAGTCACGTCTGACTGCAAGACTCTCTGGCTTCCCCAGGACCCCGCCCAGGCGGACTCGCTGTGGGAAGCGCATGGAGGGACAGAAGATGCTGAATGCTCCAAGGTCAGACCCAGGAAGGTGAAGCTGTGTGAGCTTCTTGCCCTGAAGACAGTCTGCTCCGAGGGAGAGGAGGCTCCCCAAAGTCCCAACTGGTTTTGTGGGGAACAGTTCCAGAGCATTGCTCGGGGACTCTGTGACAGATGGCGTAACATGGATTTATAGAGAGGCAATATGATATTATCTGTCTTATTATCTATCCCTTGCTTAATGATTCCTAACATTTTGTTTGCTTTTGTGATGGCCACTGCACCTTGAGTGGATCTTTTCAGAGAACAATTCAGAATGACTGCAAGATCTCCTTCCTGAGTGATAACAGCTAATTGAGATCCCATCATATTTTATGTATTATTGGCATTATGTTTTCCAACGTGCATTACTTTGCATTTATCAACATTGAATTTCATCTGCTATTTTGTTGCCCAGTTACCCAGTTTTGTGAGACCCCTTTGTAGCTCTTCGCAGTCTGCCTGGGACTTAACTATCTTGAGGAGTTTTGTATCATCTGCAAATGTTGCCACCTCACTGTTTACCCCATTTTCCAGATCATTTATGAATATGTTGAACAGGACTGGCCCCAGTACAGACCCCTGGGGGACACCACTATTTACCTCTCTCCATTCTGAAAACTGACCATTTATTCCTACTCTTTTGTTCCTCTTTTAACCAGTTACTGATCCATGAGAGAACCTTCCCTCTTATCCCATGACAGCGTACTTTGCTTAAGAGCCTTTGGTGAGGGACCTTGTCAAATACACTATATCCACTGGATCCCCTTGTCCACATGCTTGTTGACCCCCTCAAAGAATTCTAGTAGATGGGTGAGGCATGATTTCCATTTACTAAAACCATGTTCACTCTTCCCCCAACAAATTGTGTTCATCTCTGTGTCTGATAATTCTGTTCTTTACTATAGTTTCAATTGGTTTGCCTTGTACTGAAGTCAGGCTTACCGGCCTGTAATTGCCAGGATCATCTCTGGAGCCCTTTTTAAAAGTTGGCGTCACATTAGCTATCCTCCAGTCATCTGGTACAGAAGCTGATTTAAATGATAAGTTACAAACCACAGTTAGTAGTTCTGCAATTTCGCATCTGAGTTTCTTCAGAATTCTTGGGTGATACCATCTGGTCCCAGTGACTTATTACTGTTTAGTTTATCAATTTGTTCCAAAACCTCCTCCAATGACACCACAATCTAGCATAGTTCCTCAGATTTGTGACCTAAAAAGAATAGCTCAGGTCTGGGAATCTCCCTCACATCCTCAGCTGTGAAGACTGATGCAAAACATTCTCTGCAATGGCCTTATCATCCTTGAGTGCTCCTTTAGCATCTCGATCGTCCAGTGACCCCACTGGTTGTTTAGCAGGCTTCCGGCTTCTGATGTACTTAAACATATTTTTGCTGTTACTCTAAGTCTTTGGCTAGCTGTTCTTCAAATTCTTTTTTGGCCTTCCTAATTATATTTTTACACTGCATTTGCCAGAGTTTATGCTCCTTTCTATTTTCCTCACTACCATTAACTTCTACTTTCTAAAGGATGCCTTTTTGCCTCTCACGGCTTCTTTTACTTTGTTGTTTAGCCACGGTGGCACTTTTTTGGTTCTCTTACTATGTTTTTTAATTTGGGGTATACATTTAAGTTGAGCCTCTATTATGGTCTCTTTCAAAAGTTTCCATGCAGCTTGCAGGGATTTCGCTTTTGGTGCTGTACCTTTTAATTTCTGTGTAACTAACTTCCTCATTTTTGTGTAGTTCCCCTGTCTGAAATTAAATGCTACAGTGCTGGGCTGCTGTGGTGTTTTCCCCACCACAGGAATGTTAAATGTAATTATATTATGGTCACTATTACCAACTGGTCCAGCTATATTCACCTCTCGGACCAGATCCTGTGCTCCACTTAGGACTGAATCAAGAATTGCCTCTGCCCTTGTGGGTTCCAGGACTAGCTGCTCCAAGAAGCAGTCATTTAAGGTGTCAAGAAACTTTATCATTGCATCCCATCACATGGACCCAGTCAATATGGGGATAGTTGAAATCCCCCATTATTACTGAGTTTTTTATTTTTATGGCCTCTCAAATCTCCGTGAGCATTTCACAGTCACTATCACCATCCTGGTCAGGTGCAGGGCCGCCCAGAGAATTCCGGGGGCCCGGGGTCTTCGGCGGCGGGGGGCCCTTCCGTTCCGGGACCCGCCGCCGAAGTGCCCCGAAGTCTTCGGAGCACTTCGGCGGCGGGTCCCGGAACAGAAGGGGCTCCCCGCCGCCGAAGACCGGGCTGCGCTTTGGCGGCGGGTCCCGCTTCTCCCCCCCGGCCCTGGCCTCGCCGGCGGCCCCGCCCGCCCGCCGCCCGGCCGCCGCCGCCCACCCGGCCGCAGCTTCGCCCGCCCGCCAGCGGCCCCGGCCCCAGCTTCGCCCGCCAGTGGCCCCGGCCCCGGCTTCGCCCGCCCGCCCGCGGCCCCGGCCCCGGCTTCTCCCGCCCGTCCGCGGCCCCGGCCCCTTACCGAGCGCGTCGCCCGCGGGGCCTGAGCTCCGTCCCGCTCAGAGCCGCGTGGTGAGGGGCGGGGCTGGGAGCTCCACGCCGAGCGGAGGCAGCTGCCCGCCCCTCCCACGCCGCTCTGAGCGGGCGGGGCTCAGGCCCCATTGGAGCTCCCAGCCCCGCCTCACCACGGCTCGGGCGGCTCAGGGGCTCGGCCGGAGACTCGGCGCTTCATGCGCCGAGGCTCCAGGAGAGGGGCGGAGGCGGGAGCCTCCGCTCTTCTCTTGGGGGCCCCTGCGGAGCCCGGGGCAAATTGCCCCCTTTGCCCCCCCCTCTGGGCGGCCCTGGTCAGGTGGGTGGTAATATATCCCTATTGCTATAATTTTATGATTCGAGCATGGAATTACTATCCATAGAGATTCTATGATACAGTTTGATTCATTTAAGATTTTTACTTCATTTGACTCTACGCCTTCTTTCACATATAGTGCCACTCCCCCACCAGCACAACCTGTTCTGTCCTCCTGATATATTTTGTACCCTGCTGTTACTGTGTCCCATAGATTATCCTTATTCTACCAAGTTTCTGTGATGCCTATTATATCAATATCCTCATTTAATACAAGGCACTCTAGTTCACCCATCTTAGTATTTAGACTTCTAGCATTGGTATATAAGCACTTTAAAAAATTATCATTTTTTTAGCTGTCTGCCATTACGTGATGTAATTGAATGGGACTCTCTTTCATTTGACTGTTTCTCATCAGATCCTACCTGTATTTTGTCATTTCCATCCTCTCCTCCTCACTAGGACATAGAGAATCGCCATTAATAGATCCTCCCCTAAGGGATGTCTCTGTCCGAACCACATGCTACTCTGCACCTGTCAGCTTTCCCCCAGCCCCTAGTTTAAAAACTACTTTACGACCTTTTTAATGTTAAGTGCCAGCAACCTGGCTCCATTTTGGTTTAGGTGGGGCCCATCCTTCCTGTCTAGGATCCCCCTTTCTCAAAAAGCAGCAGAGAGTCCTGTGGCACCTTATAGACTAACAGACGTATTGGAGCATGAGCTTTCGTGGGTGAATACCCACTTCGTCAGATGCATGTGGTAGAAATTTCCACAGGCGGCTATAAATATGCAGGCAAAAAGCTCCAGTACATCTGTTAGTCTATAAGGCGCCACAGGACTCTTCGTTGCTTTTTACAGATCCAGACTAACACGGGGGGGATACAGCCTGAGCCAGTAGCTCTGAGAGGTGTGAACTGCTCCCCCCAGCCCCCGCCCCAGTGCTGCAGAGCCTGTGATGTGCATCAAGTGCGCCTGGCCTCAGCTCTGTGCCCCGGCTCTGCAGGGCATGTGGGGGCCTGGTCCCAGCATGTTCCTGCTCAGCTCCCCACCCTGTACGTGGGCACAGGGGCCTGCCAGCTCCTGCCTCACACTGGAGCAAGGAGAGGGGCTCAGAAATTCCAGCAGGGCAAGTCCCTCCAAACCCAGCTCACATGAGGGGCAGGGATGGGGGGGTCCAACCTATTGATAGGCAGCTCCCGGGTCCTGCCATGCCCACGGGAGGGGAATGTGGGGCTAACAGCTGTCCTGCACTATTCTCCCGTCCCCACGTCCCCCATCCCAGCAGCCCCCCCCACTTACACCCTCCAAGCACCTGAGCCCACTGACCCCCCTTATCCAGCCAGGCTCATGTATCCCGCTCCCTATAATCACCCCACTTCTCACTGTACCCCACCCCCCACCCCACCCCAGTCTGTCTCTTCCACCCCAATATTCACCCCTCCTAGCAAGCATTTGCACGTTCAATTATTGTCTTTTCAAATGGTTCAGCCCCATCTGCACCCTCTGCTGGGCCCAGGTTCCATCTCCCCCAGTACAACCCCCTTTGGCAAAGGCAGATGGAGTAAGAGGTTCCTAGATTCAGTTCAGATTCTGCCAAGGGCTGGATTTGAACTCACCGTGCCTGGGGCTGCTCAGGGTCAAAGGCCTTCAAGGGGCAGCATTCAAGCGCTTGGGGTGGTACTCCATCAGGGTTTTTTTTTCTTTTAGCTTTGGTGGCAAAAAACCTAGAGCCGGCCCTGAGGCTAAGGCATGGACAGGGTTTGGGGGATCATTCGTGACAGACTGGGACATGGGGCTGTTACTCTCCAGGGGGCACCAGCTCCGATCAGGGGTGAAAGTAACTTAAAGGACTCACCAGTACACCAGAGTCCTTAGGAGGGGGCATGGCCTCTAACAGAAGAGGCGGGGCCTTTAAATCTCCAGGGCACTTTAAATCAGGATTTAAAAGGCCCAGGGCTGGGGCTGTGGTAGCAGCAGCTGGGAGCCCTGGGGGTGATTTAAAGGGCTACCGCAGCGGAGCTCCAGGCACTTTAAATCACCATCGGAGGGGGCTCCCGGCTGCCACTGCTACCCCGCGCTCTGGCAGAGCTTTAAAGGGCCTGGGCTCTGCTGCTACCCTAGGGCTCTGCAGTCGATTAAAAGGGTCTGGGGCGGTAGCTGCAGCTGGAGTATCATGTGTACTGTATATAAGAAAAAGGTCAATACAGCTACCAAAACTATATTGGTGAGATTTTTTCAGATGAAGATAAAAAACAATCCCTTTTACAGGCCCTTGTGCATTAGCCTCATTAAAAACTGAGAAAGTGTTTGTTTAGGAGTTTGGCCACACCATGATGATCTTTAATCTTCACCCCATCATCAATGTTTGGTGGTCCCACTTCTTTCCTTGTTTTGTTCTTATTGATACCGCTATAGAACCTGGGACTATTGGTTTTAATTCCCTTTGCAAGCTCCAACTCTGTTTGGCTTTGGGCAATTCTCACTTTATCCCTACACTTTCTGACCTCCAAGCAGTAGCTTTCCTTGCTGATCCATCTCATCTTCCATTCTTTGTAGGCTTTCTCCCAATCACCTGTTTGAGATGCTTGCTCATCCAGCTTGGTCTGAAACCTTTCCATATGAATTTTTTCCCCCTTGCTTGGGATATAAGCTTTAGATCAGGGGTAGGCAACCTATGGCACGCTCACCAAAGGCGGCACGCGAGCTGATTTTCAATGGCACTCACATTGGCTGGGTCCCAGTCACGGGTCTGGGGGGCTCTGCATTTTAATTTAATTTTAAATGAAGCTTCTTAAACATTTAAAACACCTTTTTACTTTACATACAACAAAAGTTTAGTTATATGTTGTAGACTTGTAGAAAGAGACCTTCTAAAAACATTAAAATGTATTACTGGCACACGAAACCTTAAATTAGAGTGAATAAATGAAGACTCGGCACAGCACTTCT
Source organism: Mauremys reevesii (assembly GCF_016161935.1). Classification (NCBI taxonomy): domain Eukaryota; kingdom Metazoa; phylum Chordata; order Testudines; family Geoemydidae; genus Mauremys; species Mauremys reevesii. Next base: position 31,224,751 of record NC_052629.1, on the reverse strand, counting down.
GAAAGGTTGTCGACCCCTGCTTTAGATAGTTTCTGTAACTTTGAAAAAGTAATTCTAAGCCTCCTCCACATTCAGATCCTTGAATTCTTTAGTCCAGTCCACTTTCCTAACTAATTCTCTTAATTATTTAAAGTTAACCCTTTTGAAATCAAGGACCCTAGTTAGTGGATGTGGAACCATAACTTTAAATAAGGTAAAAATCTCAAGTGTAAGGATGTGATCACATAGTAGCTTGTTACCACAGTCTTTAATTTTGTTCAATCCAAACTGGCTGCGTAGATTTAAAAGCTCTTTGAGTTGTATCAAAACAGGATGTGACAGTGCAAGCCAATTTACAGCATGTGATTGGTCAATATTAAAATGCTTTTTACATTAGCACGGTTGGCATATTTTCACTGTGTAATCCTCCGTCCCTTCTCTGCTACACTTCAGAGGGAGAATCTGTTCTCCATAAATCCCTTCAAGGCACTGTGTTTTCATTTCCATGATTCTTTTCAGGTGCGCGGTGATGCATGACTAACTCTAAATGTGTGTGTGCTTCAACTTGATAGTCTTCCTCACATGTATAGTTAAACAATGTGCCGTCTGACTGAATTTTAATTGAATAGTTGGGAACAGATTGTTTATTGCATTTCTTGCATGAAGACATTTATTAAAGTCTTATTTGCACATGGCAAATAAAACAGCTAGGCAATAAACTAAGGAGGTTTTAGCAAAGAAACAGATAAGAACACGGAAATCAAAGACGGACTTGCATGAGCAAACATATGGTTAGGAGTTGAAATGGTGGTTTTTAAAGGATGATGATCTTGGTATTTGAAAATAGCTGCAACTGAAGGGTTGCTATGCAACTCTTTCATTAAAGAAAAAACATCTGTTCTCACCTATTATGAATGACAATGTAGTCATTAGGCCAGGGAACAAGAGCGAAAATGACCCTATACCCTGGTAGGTACAGCACTTACCCAGGATATAACAGATCCAAGTTCAAGTTCCTGCTCCAATAACTAATTGGTTATGAAAAGCAGAACAGCTTCAAGAGGAGAGTGAGGCAACCCCCATGCCAGAATATCCCATAGGGCATGTGCCTGCAGTGGGGGAGACCCAAATGCAAATCCCTGCTACACGGTGGGGAGGGGGAAATAACCATCCATTAGGTTAAAGCTTATACGGTAGGCACTACCTCCCTCCCCACACCTTCGTCTTCTGAATTGTGTTTCCTTTGCTTTTGTGAAAATGCAAAACAAAGGCCATGGCTACACTTGCAAATTTGCAGCGCTGCAGCAGGGTGTGAAAACACACCCTCTCCAGCGCTGCAAATTGCGGCGCTGCAAAGCGCCAGTGTGGTCAAAGCCCCAGCGCTGAGAGCGCGGCTCCCAGCGCTGTACGTTATTCCCCACAGGGAGGTGGAGTACGGACAGCGCTGGGAGAGCTCTCTCCCAGCGTTGGCGCTTTGACTACACTTAGCGCTTCAAATTGCTGCCGCGGTAGCACTTTGAAGTGCAAGTGTAGCCATAGCCAAAATGTTTCATTTTGACACTGCTGAAACAGCTGAATTAGTTTTCATTCAAATTTTCTACTGATTCACTGAAAAATGTCATTTTTAGTTTGACCCAAAACACCTTTTATAAAAAAAATTTCAAAATAGCCAGCGAATTGAACACCCCATTATTCACCTCACTCTACTTCAGAGGGACTTAACCAAAGGAGGTGAATGGGCATCATGACAACAGATGAAGCTCAATTTTGATAGATGCAAAGTAATACAGAATGAGAGGTGGAGGGGGAGAAATGAACTGCTCATATGCTTCCAGGTTTCTAAATTAACTATCCCATCAGGAAAGGTACCTGGGCCTCAGGACAACCTGATGAAGACTTCTGCTCAGTGATCAGCTGTAGTCAAAAAAGCAAGCTGGATATTAGGGTGCATAAGGAATAGAATGGAGAATAACATGGAAAATATTTTTATGCTATTATATATATTGATTGTAAGCACTCACCTGGAATACTGAGTGCTGTTCTGACCACCCCATCTCAAAAAGGATATTGCAGAAATAAAAAGGGTTCAGAGAAGGGCGCCAATCAATTAGAGGCATGGAAAAACTCATGAAGGAGACTGATTGGGATCATTTGCCTTAGAAAGGAGACATGATACAAGTATATAAAATAACAAACGATGGAGAAGGGAGATTGGGAGCTTCTGTTCTCCCCGTCTCATCACACAAACAGGGTGACAATTCAGAGTAATTGAAAGTTAAATTCAACGCTGATGAGAAAATACTTTTTCACTCAATGTGTAATTGGACTGTAGAACTAAGCCACAGAACATCACAGAGATCAAGAACTTGGTAAGATTCAAAGGGATGGATAATGGTATCATCCAGCATTATAACAGTAAATGCAAACCAAGTTTTGGAAAGAACAAAACCCCTCAATCTTCAAGATTTAAGACATATCTCTAACTATTAGGATGAGACCTTCATTGGGGTAGTTTATTCCACATCTGCCTACTATGGGGTTCTTGCACCATCTGGTACTGGCAACTGTCAGAGACAGGATATTGGACAAGATGGACCATGGCATTTCATCCATTATGGCAATTCCTATGTTCCTAGGTACTCACAGGTATGTGGTAAGAAGTTAACCTTTTTATAAAAAGACCCCACTGTTCAAGATAGAAACAATTCTAAGAAAGTTCAAGATTAATCTAGTATTTAAGCACTATTAGTTAGACATTTCTACTTACATATAAGTAATCCATCGCAGGTTCAAATAGAGCAAAACACTAATAACAGTGACAGTTTTGCAAAGGGAATAATTTGCGCTACCAGTGTGCAAGCCTTTATTAGTTTTCCTTATTATTTAAAAAAATAAAATAAGTACAGTGACTTCAGAATGAGAAACCCAACTGCATTTTATTAATATTCCATTTGCAAAATAGGGACTCTTAAAACCCCCAGAGAAGTAAAACAGGGTTTCTGGTAAGTTACATTTCCCAACTTTAAGAAGTAGGATATAGAAGTGCAAACAGGAGTGTGCTTCAACATAATAAACTGACATTTCAGCTTCTAAAAAGGTGCCTGGTTGCTCTCTGAAACTAGGGCTTCCAATTTTTCAGTAGACTAATATTTGCTGGGAAGAAATTTGTTTTCCACATTTAATATTGGTTTGAGAAGAGTTTGCTCACTGACCACCAATTCCACAACAGCCTTAGCTCATGCCAGATTGTTTGATACAAGGGAGCGAGTGCTGAGTAAGACACACATTGAAAACACCACCCATCAGTAGGAAAAAACATCTTAACTCCTCTTGCAAAACAGTTTATGGTATCAAGATGTTGAACCTATTCTCTAGTGGAATGCAATTATTGTATTAGGGCCAAAACCAAATTTATATAGCTATTCTCAATTATGGTGGTTCTAGCTATGAGGCTCTAGAAGTATGTCACTCTTCATTTTGAGGCCTGTTTATGTGGAGCAAGGTAGCTGGGTATGGGAAACAAAGGAAGACCCTTTATGGGAGTTAGCTGTTATTTCTACTGGCCCCAATACATAGTTTAATAGTGCAAAAACAAAGTCAGTAGTTTACCATTTTAAAATATTCCTATTTCTGATAAATTCTCATTCACTGAACTTGTGGTTCCAGATACCTTTTCACAAAAATGCTGAGTGAAATATTTATACAAAGCCAAATAAATTACAATAATTTTCCATTCTTGTTAAATTGGAATATGAAACTAATGTGCTAGTCTTTTATACAACCTTAAAAAAAGAAAAGGAGTTAAAAAGCCATTTTTTCCTTTTGTAGGACAGAATCCTGGCTGCATTTAAAATGCAGTATACATATGCAATTCCATTTGGAGCTTAATCTGCACAGAAATCAATATGAGCTAGTAACTCTCTATGCTGGCTTGTTGGATACTGTACTTTACATTTGGGACACTCAAGGAAGCTTTCATCAAGTAGATTTGAACGTTTCAGTGAGGGATTTTTGTCTTTTATTGTCAACATATCTTCAAATGCTGCTTGCAAACCGTTTGATGGCTCTGTATGTCCAAATTCTTGGAGTTTCTGAAAAAAAAGTTTTCAATTGAAGCCATTATAGTCACATAAAATTGGCAGCCTAAAGTGTACTATACAGGGTGCATTTGACAGCACAGTTGTATCCAGTGGGTGAAGTCCTGCACACACACAGCATTTGGGGAGAGAACATTTAAACACAGCAATGCAATTAGCTGTACAACCACAAATATTGCTAATGGGCTCTGAGTGCAGTTGTAGTTCCTAACATTTCTTTTAACTCTTTTTGAACCTGACTAAGTTTCAAGTTTATGTCTCTTTAAATTATTGTGTATATCAATTTTGTGGGGAAACAAGAAAAGTTGAGCACAATCCAAGAGTATACACCAAAGATGGCTGAACTATTAGTACCTTGTTCTGAAGAGCTTCTAGCACATGGATGTTCACAGCCACTGGCTTGCAAACTGCATTTACATTGAAGTACAAGGCTGCAGGAATATGGCAGCCCAATATTCTGTAACGAGCAAGTTTCAGGCTGGCTAGTAATCTGTTCCCCTGCATCTAGCAGTACTGCTGCTCTAGGTACACAGAACACTAGCTTCCCTGGCAGCAGTTCCATTCCCCACAACGTGTATCAGAAGTGACCACTGTTCCTGTTAAAGCTGAGGGGCACTGCGATACCAAAGACATGAATAGTTCTTCCCCACCCACCAACCAGTATACAGCTAACTGCTGTTCTTAGGGCAAGACCTGTTGCTTTAACAAGAAGAGTGTGGCCTGCAGGAGCATGGGAAAAATACAGCATTTGGGATAAGATACAGCAGAGTGTAAATACGGTTTCTTTTACCCTTTCTTGTGAAGTGTTCTGTTCTACCATTTTACAGTGGGGTTGGGAAAGAAGGAATGAGCACCTTCAAGGAAAACAAACATTTTTATTCTAGTGCCATTTGCCTGCAGCACCAGTCTTTTGCATGACTGCAAAGGCCATGGTATTAGTCTCTTAAACTGGCTTCAGATAAAACTACTGCAGTGCTAGTGCCATCCTTCTAGTCCCTCTTGCTCAAGTGGCTTTTGGAGCCGGGGGGGGGTGGCAAAATGAAGAACAGATCAGTCTCTGACAAATGACACATACTACATATTGCTATTGACCTTAGGGTTAGACAGCCACCCACTACTGTAGTAACTGAATTAGAGGGAGCAGCAGCCAGCTAAGGGAGACTGTGTATATGTAAGTGATCTAAATTAACCGAACAAACCTAATGAAGAGAAGGATGCACAAAACCACGACCAATAAGTAGCTTCAAAAAAATTATAGTCTAGGACACACAATCATGGGAAGGAGAACTTCAGGAGAATCACGTAGCCAGGGATTTACTAAGTTACTCTTACCTACTCCTCAGTTTTTCTATTGAGTGATCTACAGGCTTTGGGGTTTATTCTCTCACTGATGAGTGCAAGCAGCTCCATCACGTACAGGAGTTCCATGCATATGTACAGAAATAAGACCCCTGGTGAAGGCATACTGCTTGAATTCAGCTGTAAGTCATTCAGCACTCACCAAGGGCTCCAGTCGTGTTATTTGCTCCCTTGCCTTGCGTAGCTCCCTAAGAACTTTATTCAACTGATGCTGCAAGTTCTGGCGATCAAGCTTTTCATTCTCAAAATCTGCAGTACACATTTGGATCTGGTAAATCCGACGAGAAAAAATGAGAAGTTACAGAGCTAGAACTACAGAATAAGAATTACTATTGGAGATAAGTTTCAATTTTTGACTGGTTGCACATTAATCTATTAAATGTTAAGCTACAACACTGGGCTCTAAAGATGCTGAAAATGGCATTAGTCACTGTGTGACTACAGTATGACAACATGGCAATGTGGGTGGCAAAAGTATCTCACTCCTCAAGGACAGTATCAGGCCATTGGCTTTATGCACTGCACATGTATAACTCCTATTAATACTAATGACATCTGCGCTTGCATATTGTGACCATGCTTTCCATTAAAATATATAGAATTTTAAGGAGACACAAGACTAAGGAGTTTCACAAGATACTATCCTGTAACAGCTAGACTTGCCACATAGCCACTGAAGATTTATAGATGTCAAAAAAAATCAAAACACAATACACATATAGAAAATACGAGAACAATAGGCCATTAGTAGATGAAAAGCATCTTCTACAAACATTAAGGAAGGTGGACAGAATTTAATCCAACCACTAGTAAATGGTGTCAATATGCTAAATGGTGTTAGAAATCAGCTGAGTACTAAGATGATAATATTATTCTAAGGTTCCATCAAAAGGAGAGCTGTATCCAGAACGGGCATCCTGACCTTTGATTCTAGTTTCCCATGTTCCACAAACATAAATCATCCTCTTAGTATACCAGTTACTCCCTCAGGCATAACATTCTCAGCAAGCAGCCATGTTTACTCTGCCCCCAATTACTATTTCTTGCGTGGTCATTAGATAGTAAATAGCTGAAAGCTGCTGTTATCCTTTGGGAATGAAACAGTTTTCCATCAGGACATAAGACAAGTATGTAAATAAGTCTTTTAGCATTTTTAATACATTGTCTTCTTTCAATACCATCTAAAACCTGAGGAGCAAGCCTGTTTCCACTAAATTCAGTGGTAGAAGCATAGACTCCTATGGGCCAGGAGTTCCAGGGTTCCATCCCTCCCTCCACCCATTTGTTTTGATTGATTGGATGGTTTTCATTTTGTTAAATGTTAGGGGTTGAATACATTTTATTTATATTTTAGGACTGTTTGAGTTGCTGCACAAAATTACAACAGTATAAATGGTGCAGTTTCTCTTTACACATTGCTATAAAGCAGTGTGTCTGCAGGAAGAGATTTTGAAGTCTTAAGTGTTTGACTCTGAACATACTATGGAAGACCATATGGCTCAACCTTTGGTTAGAAAATAGAAACAACTGCCACCTCAACATTCTTCTCAAAGTTAAACAAAGATGACATTGAAAGACATTAATACTACAAACTTGACATTGCTGATCTCTTAAACTTGGGTCCCAACACCACAATGACCATTTTCTAAACAGTACATGGGTGCGCATATTAATTTTATACACATATACTCTAGTATCTTTAAAATATATGAACAAAAAAAATAAAGTTGGAGGAAAGTTTAGACAGCAAGAAGAGTGCAGGGAAATGCAAGGAACAGAACTATTGAGATCAATGTTTTGTTGGGAAAAGAACACATTTTAGTTTGTCTGTTCTTAGAGAGTGCTGAAGTTAATTGATGTTTTAAAGCTAGAATATTGGATTTTCATTTTAATTGACATAGTGTAGTTCACATGTTTATGTTTGACTATTAATTATATAGGCCTGGTAGCATCTGCTTAAATTACTGTATTAAATTTCTCTAGCTCCTTTCCTTGTTACAAATTTGCTCTGACAAAATAATTCAGTGATGTGAACAGTCAAAACAAGAGCTTATTTATTTAAAGCGGCTGGAAGGAGAGGTTGTCTATTGAAATAAAGTTTATTTATAAAACAGCATAGATTTAAGATTGTAAGGAAGTGTCCATATGATTTCAGAACAGCTTTAAAGCAAAAGTGATTTTATCCAAAGCCTGCATGTAATCAGTAAGCCTGTAATTAGACTGAAATTACCACCAATAACATACTACAGAGTACAGCAATAATATGAAAGGCAAAGATTACTTTGCTACATGTGGGGAAATCTACCACAACAATACTTTGACAAGGGTTAACTGGGGAACTAAAAATTCATATAGAATTTTTGCAGCCTCGTCAGGCAAGTCTCACATCTGAACTTTGTTCTCACATGCATTATACTGAGAAAGCTCCAACATTAGAATATGAATGAATTGCTGCTTTTATCAGCCATCAGTTCTTAACATGTACTTTGAAGATGTCATATTTTAGAAAACCTTATGTGCATAATAAGATTTAAGGATTTTAAGTGTCACATGCATTAATTAATGACTTATTAAACCAACTAAAACTTTAGAATGTAATTTGGTACCTGTTGTTCCAACAAAGCTATCCTGGTGTGTTCTTCTTGTTGTTTTAACAAAGATTTATGAAGAAATTGGACCTATAATGTGGAAAGAAGGCACTTGTAACCAATAACTTCTACATATAGTAATTATTAAATCTCAAAGAATGACTAACTTTAAAAAAACCCAAAAACAATAGGATTAACTAGGAGTTTACATATTCCAGTGCTCAAGGAAATCTCTCATTCATAGTATCCAAGCCAACGGAATTTCCCTCCACTCTTCTTCAGTGAAATGAAGTCACACAGAAGGGAAACATGTTTCCTGAAAGCTTTTCTAGGTGATTAGGATCCAAATCAATATCTATTTAAGTCAACGGAAAGCTTATTGACTTCCACAGGCTGTACATCAGACCCTTGGAATCCAGGAAATTAATTCCCTTTGCCACATGCAAATATTCCTCTCCTCCAAGTACCTGGGTAATAGACACAAGCAGCAGCAGATACCAACAAGCAGTTTAGCTCCAGTAACTCTTACAGCCTTAGAGAATTAGCTAAGCTCTAGAGACTTCCCTTGGCCCCTCCAAATCCAGATGTCCAGAGGGCTGCAGTTGCCTTCTTCAGCACCTCCCCTGCTTGTCCAGGTTCACACCCAGATTCCTGGTCAATATCCAGATTTGCCTCCCTTGGGACCTTACGTACAGTTTGCATCAGGACCATAGTTCCTTCTGACCTAAGGTCCAAATGGAGTCCAGCTGTGAGCAGTCAGGCAGTACAAATAGTGCTGTGTCCTGTACAAGGAAACCAATTTACAATACCTAAAATCTGATACTGATGAAAACAGGTCAACAGGGCTAGCCAAAGCATGATCTAGTCACAATAAATTGCTTGAATTTAAATTGTGCTTTGCAAAATGACTATTACAAAAAGTTTAGTCTTACTCGATTGTTGTTTTATCCATTGTGCCCATGAGATATATGGTGTAGGCATATAGCTTTCCATAAAATATATCAATGGAATCCATAGAAACCACGTTAACTGATACTTCTGGCAAACGACTGTCTTTTCACAAGCAATGCTCCCACAGGGGGAAAAAGCGCTAGAACAAAGTAGTGAAGTGCTGTGCCAAAAGGCACTCAGAAACTACAGCGAGGGGCACAGTGTATGAAACGAGATAGGTGCTTTAAGCATTCAATGTGCAACAACAGATTTTAGTAAAGTAAACACTGGAAGATATTGAATCACTGAGCTTAGGCACCGGAACCAGGTTAGCTGCTGTGAAGTATTCTCTCCAAGGGACAGAAATAGATGGTCAGGCATTTGCTTCATAAAAGTTTACATTTGTATGTAAATTGTATCTGGTGGATTTTTAAAGATTCTAATAATTGGTGGTGGTAAAGAACGTGCTAGCTAGAAAAGATTTCATGAGGGCTTTGATGCAAATCCAAAGCAACAATCTGCAGAGTATGACATCACCTTTAATCGTTTAAAGAAAAAAAGAGAAAGAGAGCCCTAAGGGCTTGTCTACACTTAAACACTGCAGTGGCACAGCAGGAGCACTTCAGTGTAGACACTACCTATGCCACTTTCCGGAAAGGTGCTAGCTAAGTTGACGGGAGAATTCTTCTGTCAACATAGCACTGTCTACACTAGGGGTTAAGCTGGTTTAAATGCTTTGCTCAGGGGGTGTGGATTTTTCACACCCTAGAGTTACATAGTTATATTGACCTAAATTCCTAGTGTAGACTAGCCCTAAATGTCTGCAGAAAGCAGATAATGTTTAACAGAGTAAAATAGTTTCAGACCATTATGACCCTCTTTTGTGCTTAAGGAGCTGAAAATATATTTAATTTAATCCTTTGCTAATATATTTAAACTCACATACTAGATCCACTTACCTGAGATAAGAGATCTTCAGTCTTCTTCTTTTCTTCTTTGAGCTTTTCTCTGGTAGTTTCATTCTCTTCCTTTAACCTCTGTATCTTATCTCCTTTGATTTTATTTTCATCTTCTAGAGTCTGCGTAGCAACATTGTGTTGTGACTGCAATAAGCTATTTAAACTCATTACTTCTCGTTTTGTTTCTTCATATTTCTTTTTGAATTCATTAAGTTCAGATCTCAGCTGGGTTATAGTTTGTCTTTCCGTGTCAAGATCATTCTTGGCAGTCAGTAAAAGCTGATCATAATATTTTTGTTTTTCTTCTTGAAGGTAACCTTCACAAGATAGAAATCATAAAACAGTGGTTTTCTAAAGTATTCTTTTTTTAATGACATTAGACTAGATTCTGTGCCATACCTTAGGGTAACTATATGCAACTTATATGATCTCTGGATTCTAGCATGCTGCAAGGCCCAGATCAACCCCCAGCATAAGTTAGAATAGCTTCTGATGATGCTCTAACTTATGATAGCATCATAGCAACCCAGACTCCCTATAGTGCTCAGTGCTAGAGCCACATCCCCACCAACCCTTACATGGCAGGGCTTGTGAGGGCAGACTGTTTATGTTGGATTGTTTATGTTGGCTCCATGCAACTCCGGTGCTGGAGAAATTCTCCCTCAGCCTCTCGTAGCTCTTGTATAGCTCCTATACACTATATATTGGTATACCGGCGGGGGGCACCATCAACACTGGATTCTCAGTCCTGATACAGAATACTACAGAATACAGAAGCTGCAAAACTCCCACAGTTTAGGTTTTTGTTAACTGCTAGGTTAGCATTAACAGGGCAGGGTGAGAGCCAGGCCACCTAGTGGCTATCACATACCGCCCTCTTCAGATTATAAACCCTCAGTTTCTTGACACTAGTTGAAGGATCTTGTGCCTTTGTGATCCCCACCGCTGCAGTGCAGAATACATTCTTTGATTTTAAGTGCCAGCTTCCTAGCCAATGACTATTGCTTAAGTCAGGGCTTGAAAAGTACACCAGACACTAGTGGCCCAAGAACAAGGCTTATTAACCAGGGGTGAAAACACCGGTGTGGCCACACTCTTGCCCCTGAAAGCCATATCCTCTGTAACTGAAAAAAATAAAGAGAGTTGTGTAGTGTACATTGTATTTAGCTATATCAGCTTTCTATTTAATAACTGTTTTAAAATGTAACTTACTATTCAGGCTGATCATACTGTAGAAACAATGTGTTGATATTTAACAAGTCCCACAGTAGTAATCTAATTCGTTTACTGAAATGTATTTGACCTTTTGGTTTTTAACAGGGCAAAGGTTTTCTTCTGCTTTACACATGCTGCTGTGATTGGGGGTGGAATTGCTCTCCAGTACCCTAAGCTTCCCTCAGCTTTTTGGCTGCTTCAGGGGTGGAGTTTCTGCAAGTGCACTTCTCCCCTTCACAGACGCCATCTGGAGGCCCCCTCCCCAGAGTACTCCCAATGCCATCCTCCTGCTGTGGCTTATGGTTGCCAGCAGCAGCCTCTGCAGAATGAAGTTGACCTGACTGTCAATTTCAGTGCTGCCCTCCAGGACTTATAAAACCAGCAATGGAAACTTACAGGTATGGAAGCTCAACAACAGCACTAAAGCTGTCTGCCTGCAGCCTGAAGAGTAGAGCAGAACATTGGTTCCAGCTTGGTTTGGCTTTGGAAGGCTCTCATCATGCATAAAGGCTAGAAAACGATCTTATTTAAAATTTACTTTCTGCAGCAGATGACACTCACCCTGCAAAGTTGCCTATTTGCCTGGAATGAGGATCTTTCAATTCCTAGCTTAAGTTTGCTTTGGGCAGGAATACAGAAAGAGTGAGGGATTTTTTTTTTATAAGGATGCTGTTCCTGGATTCTGGTTGGGAGTTCTATTATATCCATCTCTGACACGTATAGTAGGAAACTTATAAAAGTGAAACTCCACTCCCTGCTAGCTGCTTTTCTCCCCTCATCCAGGGCTTTGTTGTTACTAAAGAGATGAGGGTTTTGATACCCTGACTTCTTGGATTCTCTTCTCCAGTGAATAGATCCTGTATGTCTGTGTCTAATGCCACTCTCAAGCTTTCTAAGCAGCAGCATGAAATTAACATGATCGATCATTTTACTGCTTCCCAGTAAATAGTGACAATCTGTTTTAAAAAACAGTAAACCTGTACGTGAATTCTTGGCATTGTATAAAATAGTTACACTGCACAGATTTTTTTTCCACAACATATCCAAATTTAATTTGGTTTTAAATTACTGAATAGCACCAATGAAATCAATACATGGCTGATTTCACTACGATCCAGCTTAGCAAAGTTATGAAAAGAGTAGCAATGAAGTTGACTGAAGAGTATGTTACATAAATTTACTGTTGGTTCACATCTTTAAGGTTATAGGCACAACCGTGTAGGTCCCTCATTCACCACTGATGAATGGATTTTTCAATACTTGCCACTCTACTCCAATATTTATCTAGTTCTACTCAGTCAAAATTTAGTAGCATAATTTGTAAATACACCATTCAAATGAAAGGTAGAATTATAGGAAATTATCCATGTAATTTATTATATTGAACAGAAAAATCCTGAAAAACTGAGATGTGGCATGTTTAGGTCAGGACAGTGGATACTACAGAACACCAGTGTAGTCTTCATAATACTCAAGTCAGGTTTCCCAGTAGCGTGCAGTGTTGATAGAATGCTTTTAAGGAGTCAAGTGTATTCAGGTAGTCCAACCAAAATACTTGTCATAAATACTGCAATCAACCCTGTGTTTAGGGACTCTGCTCGGTTCCTCATATAAAAACTGAATTTCTTTTTGACAGGCACCATTTGTTCAATCTATAAGCAATCTAAAACCAAATTAAATTTGGATATGTTGTAAAAAAAAAATCTGTGTGCAGTGTAACTATTTTATACAATGCCAAGAATTCACGTACAGGTTTACTGTTTTTTTAAAACAGATTGTCACTATTTACTGGTATCTGAACTACTGGTTAATATTTAAAAGACCTGAATCAATATACATGTTTTTTAATAAGCAAAACTGTCTTTGGATTGACCAGGTTATGTAGCAGTACAGGTTAGTGACAGCCCCTGATAATATTCCACTGATGACTTGAAGAAGCCATTATGTTTTCATTACAAGAGTTAAAGTTCACATTTCAATTATGCTAGGAAAAATAGACTGGGTGCAAACACATAAGAGGGCCCTAATCTCTCTCTGCTAGTGGCTTTACTTTTAAGGACCTTGCTTTGGAGCATTAAGAGTCAATGAGAACATCGGTTTGAAGCAAAGGTAATGTAGAGCTCTCCTGTGGTGCTGCCTTTATTTTGGACTCTGTACTAGAACACACATGCCACAGGGAGCCTAAACAACGGTAAGAGACCAATACTAAACTCACCCCTGCAGATTAACATACAGGAGTTGTTTTTAAACCAAGGAAAAGGCATCCCCGAATTGCAGTTAAAGAGAATCATGGTGAAGCAATTTCTTAGTTTTGCTTGGTTATTTGATCAATGGGAAGGGATGGCACATGCAGCAGGTGGAAAGTAGGCAGAGAACAGTCTAGTGACCTTTGGTTCCAAATATTTTGGCAGCCCCAGTTCCATGTCAAATTTGAGATATATTGGAAGCTGCACAACTCCTGACTCTGGACCATTCTCTTGCATCAGCACCCATTTACCTCTCTAACTGATCAGCCACACAGCAACAGATATCAGTTAACTATTGTCTGAAACAGTGCTGTGGTCCTAACATCCCTCCTGCCCTGTAGTTTATCAAGTATCTGGTCTCTTCCTGCAAGATTGCTAATTTTACTGCTTCCCACCAAAGCAGTTCCTAAGGACAATAGGTAAACCTAAGAAAAGCTATTCATTTGATGGGCTGGATATGGGCATCCTAACAAAATACACGTTTTCCTGCCACAGAGCGGTAAACCACTATAGCCTGCTTTATGCAAGACAGACAGGTAGATAATATGTCAGACTGAATGAGATCTACCATGGATGCCCTGTTCACTCTTAGTTCACTTTTCTTTTCCCCCAAAACAGCTGTACTGCCTTGGCTTCTCTAAAAGCTGTAGCAGTGCAATTCTGCAACTCCCAATGTTCGGTTATAGATACCAAGGCAAGTGCTGCTTCCAGCAAAGGATTACAAAATTTATACCAGTCCATGTCCTTTAGCTCATTAGCCAAGGCAGCAGCCTGAGATAGCAGTTCCCAAAACACAAGTGTGCAGAGTGGAGCGCTCATCAAGTGGCAGTGTGTACCCTGGGATATCTAACTGCAGTAATAGGAAGGAGTAGCTTGACTATTTCAGGAGCATGGTTAGGGAAAAATGATAGGGATTATCAGACTTGTTCTGTGGGGAAGGCTAGACTTTGTTTTATGAGATGGTGTGCGTGGGGGGAAGGGGGTTGTTTATGACTACACAATCACAGTAGATTTCTAAGTGATGGCAGTAGATGTTTGCACAAAGATCAATAGGTGAAGTGTGACATCCTTGATTCAGTACTTTAGCATCATTTATTGGGAAGATTATTCTCCTTGAGGAACAGCATTATTTTTCTTCTTTATTTCTTTCCCTACCCCATGTTTGAGACCTCACTCCTTTCTTTCCTCCAGCACTTCTCAATTCCCAGCCCCACGGGTTTTACCCAAACTCTTCCTCATTCCAACCACAAAAAACAATGCAATAGCTTTTTGATATTTAAAAAGTTAATACTTTAGAGTCAACATCTCAGGGAGCTTAATTGGAGAGAAAATAAAGGAAAATTGACATCCTTCCCTTATTTCAAGCTGCCTGCAAAGTCGGAGAAAGCAATACAACAGTTAAACTGGGTTCATAGTTTCAGTGTTTTCTTTGCAACAATGAGGTCTAGAAACTTGCTGCACCCCTGCAGATTCTAAATACACCATGCAGGCAAAAAAAAAATCCATTCAGTGGGCTACACATTTGGCACAGTTTCATTCCTGTGACAGGTTAGGTCAGAAGTGTCTGACTTGGTTGCTAGCAGAAGGGGCATATGATTCGGTGTCACAAATCATCAAGTATCTGGTACATTGGCTAAACATTGGTTTGCGTCTCTGTTTGAGGCATGGTCCACCCTAGATTTTTAGAGGTCCAGATCATGCAACTGTGGGTGAATAGGGGATGGTCAACACCATTTTACAGAATTTTTTTTGTGCTGTAAAAATTGTTAGGAAGTGTTTGCAGATCGAAGACCTATGAGTCATCTTTTACAATGTGTATTTTGGAAAAATAAATCCATACCTAAGCAATGACTCTTTAATGAATTTGCGACACTGGTTAGGAGTGTAATGTGCAGGATGGGTGGCATAATGATGTTTGCTTAAAAGAGTACTACTTATGCAAACAAAAAGGATAACAAGTTAACGTCAAGAAAAAGTCCACCTAGAAGTCGGATCACTGACTTTTTATGGCAAGTTTACCCTTGAGCAATGAAAGTGTTTTCTTGGCACACATTGTAGCAGACTGAATAGAAAGAAATTTGGAGCATTCAGTTTTGAGTGTAGCTAGATAGCAATGAACTCCTGTAAGTCTAGTAAGTACAATCTTTTTCCTCATCTTTCAGCAAGAAGGAACTGAAATGATTAGGAAATGCTTAAATTCCATCATTAAATTAGGGGTTTTCTTGTGTATCAATTCTCAGACTTATTCTATCAAATGTCGTAACTTAAGAGACAAGGTAAAATCTTTGATTAGACCCAGTTCTGTTGGTAAAAGACAAGCTTTCAAGCGCAACAGGGTTCTTCTTCAGGGCCGGTAAGAAGAGTTCTGTGGCACTTGAATCTTGTCTCTTTCACCAACAGAAGCTGGTCCAATAAAAGATATTCCTTCACCCACATTGTGTGTCTCGTATTCTGGGACCATACTGCTATAGCAACACTGCAAACAATAAAACTCATGATTTTTGTCCACTTTTGAAGGGAAGTTTAGATTAATACCTTCTGCAGTGGCCTCTTTTGGCTGCTGTTGGTTAACTGTTTCTAACTGCTGCTCAAGTTCAAAGATCCTTGCCAACAGTCCCATGACATATGCCTCTCGCTGCTGGTCATATAACAGCCACTGCTGGTTTTTCTCCAGAGCCTTCATGCAGGGGAAAAAACGGTATTAGTCACATTTTTAGAACATTACCATCCCATTTTCTTTCCAATACTCAAAAATACAGCCAAGGAAAGCTAGTTAATTTCTAGTCTGCAAGATGTAGTAATTTTTCTGCATTGAGTAATTTCAATTTTATATTCACATCTCTGCTGTCTGTCATATGGAAAAGGTTAAGTGAGTTTGTTGAAGATCTTAATATTAGATTGTAGTTTTTCAGTGCAACAGTTTGTATTTATCTACATCTGTATTGGGTGTGCTAGTACAGATTAGTTTCTCTCGGAGTAGAAAAGGCTCCTTAAAGCCAGGGACTAAGGAGTTAATTTAAAATGAAAGAACTATTAACTAATACTTTTTGGAAAGATTGATTTAAATAATGGTCCCTGAGTGCAGAATAAACCAAAGCTGAAGTTTATGTCAAGCCATTTTTGAAACAGAATGTTCCGCTTAAAAAAAGTCTGCAAAAATGAGAACTCTGGATTTTTCAAGCTGTAATATATAAAAAATATATTGTCTAAACAGTCCCCAAACATTCAGGAAGTATTTTCCTTGTGGAGGAGGATACAAATGAAAAATTAGTAGTAAATTAAAAGATGAGCATATTTTAAAACTCATGCTAACAGCAGAAGGCTACTCACAGATTTAACTATGTAAATTGAGATCCCCAAAACATTTCATGTTATCAGATTACATCAAATGATCCATATATACCAACATATCCAGTCTTCAAGGTGTCACCTCTCTCCCATAGATTTAGCAATACGGGTTTAATGAAAATTGTATTTGCTTTTTAATGCACTAAATATTGATATGCAACATCTCCCATTTACTAATTTCTTTAAGTGAAAAGTCTGTACTGTAAATATTGCAATATGAGATGAAGAACAAGAGCACTGAAACTACAGGATTCAAGTTTTCCTACATGTACATCTCCCCTGCCATAAAGAATATTTTCTTCACTTACATAATTATCTCCCATAGAAGCTGGTTTGCCAATATTGAGACCAACATTTTCTATGTAATACTCCTGAGGGAATTCTGTGCCAAAAAATAAAAGTTCTGTGCACAATATTTTAAAATCCTGCATATTTTATTTGTCAGATAAATGTGGAGGCTCCAGCATGGCAATGGGGAGCACAAGCCACTGGCTGCATGAAGGTGGGAGATCACAGAATTTAACTAACATAATATTTAGAAGTATGTGCTGTGTTAACACAACTCAGTTGTCTAGGTCCTAAGCTTATACTGATCAGCTGCTTGTTGACAATACTGCAAAGATACCTATATACAAAATTCTCCAAACAAATTTAAATAAGTGATGTAATGTTCCAAGATTAGGATAGCTACGGTAAACTGCTACAGCCAGTACAGATGAGTTTCCCTGTCAAGATCAGCCAAGGGTTGCTTATTTTATAGTGCAGTTCATAACAATGCATATTAAATGTTAAAAGGTGAAGTTTAATGTGTGCGTGACATTATTTCAATATGTAAAGATTGTAAAAATAGTTACAAGGGTGTGCACGCCACTACTGACTCGAAGATCTCAGACAAGACATCCTGGGAAAGATTAAATGTTTTAACTCTAGTATAGTTTGGAAAAGCCAAATGAAGTCCTAATAGACATGGTACCACACCTATTTTGCTGTTTTAGAAAGTAGCAATAGCACAGTACTTTTTTGGAGGGTGAGAAGGGTAC
This sequence comes from Mauremys reevesii, assembly GCF_016161935.1. Classification (NCBI taxonomy): domain Eukaryota; kingdom Metazoa; phylum Chordata; order Testudines; family Geoemydidae; genus Mauremys; species Mauremys reevesii. Next base: position 31,206,990 of record NC_052629.1, on the reverse strand, counting down.
AAACTTACCTCCGTTTTATTCATGGGGAGGGAGTGAAAAAACCCAACAGATTGGGTTTTTGCTGCCCTAACCATCTCTGAACAAAAGAACACTTTTATTTAAAGTCAAAACATAGTATCTGAAGATGCTTCCACTCCTCACCATCCTTGATAACGTGTAACATTCCAGGATGGAATGCTTCCAAGGACCCATCAGAAGATCCCATAAGTTTTTAGCAAGTTTGTCTTTGCATTGTGAGAAGGCAATGATTTTCTTAGTTCCTTTGTAAAGGACCATTATTAACTTGATTTTTCTTTAAATGGGCTCAGAGCTATTTTCTGATGGGTACCCTTATATGCCTGGATTTCTTTATTTAAATAAATAAATAGACAAATTTTGCAAGGGTTTGTTCTGCTCCCCTATTGACGTATTTTGGGCAGGCCTGAAATCAACACTAAAAGTGCTCAGGCTCCCTGTTTTTTTCCTTTCTGCTCCTGGTGGCCTACTGCCTCTTCGTTCTCAGCTTTGGTGCGTCTCTTACTGGCAAGTAACCAATGACAAGGCCTGGAAAGAAAACATGTGAGCCGTGGCATCCTAACAGTACAGGAAACCTGAAATACAATTGCACCACAAAACTAGTGAAGCTGACTATACACATAATGTTGTCAAAGACACAAAGTAAAACTGCAAAAATAGCACACTGTTCTTACGCCTTGCAGTAATAATAACCTTAAGGGTTACTTTTAACAATTGTGGGTTTAATATTTTCAGATAGAAATAGGTCTTTCAATTTCCCTTTCAAGTGTGCTATGTATTGTTTATATTGTCATGCATGGAGATACAATAGTGAATATACATTTAGAATGTTATAAAGGAAACTTACATCTTTCAATTGTTTTTCAACTTCATTAAGATTACTTGGTGATGCCGTGCAGTTCATTACAGCTTTCTGCAGACAAAGACGACTGTGTTAATGGTTTTCCTCTAGAAAAGTGTATTCTCAACTAATCTTACAGTCGTGTAAGAAAGAAGCACTTACAGTCAGAGTTAAAAACCAACACATGTAATTCTGATATGAAGATGCCCAAAGAAATACTCTTATAATCACAAGAGTGTTCCAAATATCAAACCTTTTGATTCACCCTCCTGTATTTGGCTGCAAGTTGATTTAATTTTTGTGGTGGAACCCTAGTTTCACAGATTTTAAGACCAGAAAAGTTGTACAGTTGTCACTATCTTGCAGATTTTTACTGATAATTCAGAACTGCTGGGGGAAGGTGGAGGTTTCATCAGCTATGTAGGGGCTTTTTAACACATTGGAAGGCATGGGAGCCAGTATAGGATTGTGGGAATGAGAGGGAAGAAAGGCAAGGGAGGATGGACATAAGTAGCTAGGTGTTTCTCTAAAAATGTTCACTTGTCAAATAGCATTGACATTTAAAGTGTCAGTTTCAGGGCTAAGACCCAACTATAACCACCACCAGCAGCTTCAGAGTTTATAGGCATCATTGCATTAGTTTACACTGTTCATATTTTGAAGAACCTTCTGATTCACATGTGCTAGAAGCTTTTTTTTTTAAAAAAAAGGTACAGGGGACGTTGACAGAGGCAAAATATGTGAGGACACTTAAATCCAATTTATGTCTTGAAAAAAGTCTACCTCTAGATTCTGCAGCACATTTCTGCTGCAAGGAATAAATTTCCGGACAAATTCTGCAGCCGTGGAATGTGAGATATTGAATGCAAGTATTAGAACTTTTAGAAGCTATTCTGTGTACATGAAGCATAACATTAAATCTACATGCATCCGACGAAGTGGGTATTCACCCACAAAAGCTCATGCTCCAATACGTCTGTTAGTTTATAAGGTGCCACAGGACTCTTTGCTGCTTTTATTAAATCCTAAACATTTGTTACAGATGTATTTTGATTAAAAACTTGTTTCTATAAATATTACAACTCAGTATCTATGATGTCTGAACACAAGTGTTTCCTCAATTTTTCCTAATGTTATACATGCTACTCTTACACCACCTAGCATTTGTAAGAGGCATTACAATACACATTTTCAAGCTTGTGAAGATATCCAATCAAAAAGTCTAAGTTTACCTTTTTTGCACTTCATTTATTAATGACTATTTGAAAGAAGAATACTTCTATTATTACAAAGTTATTTTGGTAATCAGCCTGCTCCACAGATAAAACAATCCCGTGTTTTGGCAACAATTGCTTCTGTGATAGTCTGTTTCCATTTAGAATAGCCAGCCAAGAACATGTGCGGTACTGTTTTACGATTACTGACAGGAAAGGTCATATAATGGGTGGGGTATTATTCCACTCCCATCTGCCCCCTCATACTTTACGTTTAAGGTTAAGGAAGCAGGAATTCTTCTGATAACTCATAGCTAAATCGATCTCTCAGCTGCGGCTATGCAGAAAAGCTAGCACAGATTAGCAACAGAATAATTCTTGGGGCTATGATACAGCTTTAAAGACACTAAAAACTGGCTCTTGTGGGCCACAAAGATTCTTTGCCCTAGCTCTCCAACAGATGTTTACTTTGGATTTGCCATCCTCAGCAGATCAGGTTTGTTGTTAAATAGAACAGCTTTTTACAGGGACAAAGTCTGTTGCTAGTTATTTCCATTGAAGATTTATGCTGCACTGAATGTAGCATGAATTCTTTAAACAAGACCAATTCAAAAATAGTATCTTCCCTGCAGGCAGCCAAAAAAATGTCTTCTTTCTATCCTTCCCGTTTTGTGGCAGAGACGCTAACTAGAATTTAACACTGAAACCAGAGATATTTGGATCCATTGTCACATTCTCCAGAAGAAATGAAGCAGGCTGCTGCATCTAACCAAAGCATTCGGGCTGTGTGCTTACCCCTAAGAATATCAAGTTGCAGCCGTCCAGACTGGAGGGCATGAAGACATAGGACTGTAGCCAGGTTATGTACAAGCTACTGGCCCGCTGTGGATTGAAAGCTGCATTTATGGAAGCAGTGGCCAAGTGTTCAGTGAGGAGTCCATAAAGATCCCGAAACTATGAATTGTACCAGGGAAGGGCAGGTTTCCTCAGTAAACTGTTATACTAAGATAATGGTTAGTATTCAAAATACTATTTTTCTTCTCACCCATCTTGCTCTGATTCAGATTAAGCTAGTTACTTAGGAGCTGATCTGGTAGGCCCAGGGATAGCTGGCAGTGGTATTTTTACTTTGGAAGCAAATGAGAATTGGGCACTGTCAGTGTCTTGCTGGCACCTGAGAACACTAAGAATAAGAACATAAGAAAGGCCGTACCGGGTCAGACCAAAGGTCCATCTAGCCCAGTATCTGTCTACCGACAGTGGCCAATGCCAGGTGCCCCTGAGGGAGTGAACCTAACAGGCAATGATCAAGTGATCTCTCTCCTGCCATCCATCTCCATCCTCTGACGAACAGAGGCTAGGGACACCATTCTTACCCATCCTGGCTAATAGCCATTTATGGACTTAGCCACCATGAATTTATCCAGTCCCCTTTTAAACATTGTTATAGTCCTAGCCTTCACAACCTCCTCAGGTAAGGAGTTCCACAAGTTGACTGTGTGCTGCGTGAAGAAGAACTTCCTTTTATTTGTTTTAAACCTGCTGCCTATTAATTTCATTTGGTGACCCCTAGTTCTTGTATTATGGGAATAAGTAAATAACTTTTCCTTATCCACTTTCTCAACATCACTCATGATTTTATATACCTCTATCATGTCCCCCCTTAGTCTTCTCTTTTCTAAACTGAAGAGTCCTAGCCTCTTTAATCTTTCCTCATATGAGACCCTCTCTAAACCCCTAATCATTTTAGTTGCTCTTTTCTGAACCTTTTCTAGTGCTAGAATATCTTTTTTGAGATGAGGAGACCACATCTGTACACAGTATTCGAGATGTGGGCGTACCATGGATTTATATAAGGGCAATAATATATTCTCAGTCTTATTCTCTATCCCCTTTTTAATGATTCCTAACATCCTGTTTGCTTTTTTGACTGCCTCTGCACACTGCGTGGACATCTTCAGAGAACTATCCACGATAACTCCAAGATCTTTTTCCTGACTCATTGTAGCTAAATTAGCCCCCATCATGTTGTATGTATAGTTGGGGTTATTTTTTTCCAACGTGCATTACTTTACATTTATCCACATTAAATTTCATTTGCCATTTTGTTGCCCAATCACTTAGTTTTGTGAGATCTTTTTGAAGTTCTTCACAATCTTCTTTGGTCTTAACTATCTTGAGTAGTTTAGTATCATCTGCAAACTTTGCCACCTCACTATTTACTCCTTTCTCCAGATCATTTATGAATAAATTGAATAGGATTGGTCCTAGGACTGACCCTTGGGGAACACCACTAGTTACCCCTCTCCATTCTGAGAATTTACCATTAATTCCTACCCTTTGTTCCCTGTCCTTTAACCAGTTCTCAATCCATGAAAGGACCTTTCCTTTTATCCCATGACAGCTTAATTTACGTAAGAGCCTTTGGTGAGGGACCTTGTCAAAGGCTTTCTGGAAATCTAAGTACACTATGTCCACCGGATCCCCCTTGTCCACATGTCTCTTGACCCCTTCAAAGAACTCTAATAGATTAGTAAGACACGATTTCCCTTTACAGAAACCATGTTGACTATTGCTCAAGAGTTTATGTTTTTCTATGTGTCTGACAATTTTATTCTTTACTATTGTTTCAACTAATTTGCCCGGTACCGACGTTAGACTTACCGGTCTGTAATTGCCGGGATCACCCCTAGAGCCCTTTTTAAATATTGGCGTTACATTAGCTAACTTCCAGTCATTGGGTACCGAAGCCGATTTAAAGGACAGGTTACAAACATACTGTGGATATGTCTGCACTGCAATGTGAGCCCAGGGTTACTGAGACTCAAGACAGCAGACCTTGGGTTAGAGCAGAGATAGGCAACCTATGGCACGGGTGCAGAAGGCAGCACACAACCTGATTTTCAGTGGCACTCATGCTGCCCGTGTCCTGGCCACCGGGCTGGGGGGCTCTGCATTTTAATTTAATTTTAAATGAAGCTTCTTAAACATTTTATGAACTTTATTTACTTTACATACAACAATAGTTTAATTATATATTATAGACTTATAGAAAGAGACCTTCTAAAAACATTAAAATGTATTACCGGCACGCAAAACCTTAAATCAGGACCAAGCTTGCTTCTGCCCCCTGCCCCCGCCAGAGAGAGCGGTAGGCGGGGGGTGGAGAAAAGCGGGTTGGGCTGGGCAGGATATTTTTAATGGCATGCTGCTCCCTGCTAGGGTCCCGGCCGTCAGCAGCGGTTTGAGCAGGGCCAGCGGTGGCCGCTGTGTGCCATTAAAAAAAAACCAAAAAACGGCTCACGTGCCATCTTTGGCACGCATGCCATGGGTTGCGGACTCCTGATCTAGACAATTGTATGGAGGAACAGCATTTGCATACAAATTCTTAATTATCCCAGATCACATGTTTACCTGTATTATTTTAAATACACACTGTATGAAGTGATAACAATAAAGACTTGATATTTATAAATAAGCTTTTTATTTTATGTATTCAAAAAGTACAATGTTAACCCATTGCCAGGCAGGCCAGCTGCCATTACCCACCCCCCACACACGGATAAGTTCAAAGAGCAAAGCTAGGTATAAGACAGAAACCCCCTACCATGGCATGTCCTCTGACCCCTGGTTGTCCTTTCCCTTCTATCCCTGTTTGTTGCACACTTGGTGCCAGAGAGTGGAGGTATCCAGTAGAGGGGATCAATCTGGAGGGCTGCATGGGGCAGTTGCCCTCTCTAGCTATTCATGAGGCCCAAGTGCATGGGCCACCCAGCCATAGAGTTTTTCAAGCTGGCAAGGGACGGAGGCTGTGATGTGGGTGGTTCAGCAGAGTCTGTTCTCTTGCAGCCATTAGTGATATCTGCTGCTCAAACTGTTCTTTCTGCTGAGCTCCATCCTTCTCTCTTAGCTGCTGTTCCTGGAACTGTGAAGCAAGTGCCTGCTCCTTCACTGAAGCCCTGTCCTCAAGCTGTGCAGCAAGCTTGAGCCTTTCCTCTTGCCCTGCCTCTCCTCTAGCCTCAAGAATCTCTGCCTCTGCCTTTAGTACTGGACCTGCTTGGCGGCTCTGTCCAGAACTTCAACCATCAGTTCATCACAGAAATGCTTCCTCTTGGAACAATCTGTGTAGTTACACTGACCCAGTCGTCTGCTGCAGTGTTGGTGAGCTGTGGAAGTACTGCAGCCAGTAGAGGTCAAGGGGCCTGGAAAAACACAACACACAGAGGGTTACTGCTCATATAGCTCAGTGCAGGAGCACAGAAAAAAATCCTTCTAGAATTTCAAGGACATAAAATGCTACTTCTTCAAACTGAAACGTCAGTATATTGATAGGGGGATGTGCCAGACCACCGAAGCTCCCGTGGACACAGCTTGGTTAAGCTCAGTGAAAAGCAGAGAGACAATGGTAAATTAAAAATTCAAAGCTGTTTTTTGTTTTCTTAAAAAAAAAATTGCATAACTACTTGGGGGGGAGGGGAGGCACGGGGGAGAACAAAGGTGCCATCAGTGGCCATGCTACAAAAGCTTTTTCTATCATTTCCGACCCTCCACATTTTGGAGGACATAACAGTTCTTGTGGCGCCCAACTGGCAAAGGAAGATGTTATTCCAAGCAATGTATGCAAACAAAGTACTCAAACATAGATGTGCTGTTCAGTCACTACATGAGTGGAATGGGCAGGTCAGCTACAGAGATGGCCCTATAAAATACATCCTTCCCTGCAATACAACTACCTATCTCAAGTTCCTGCTTCAGGAAATATGTGCAGCTATCAGCACCCAGGATTGCATCAGAATCCATGAGGGAATCAATAGGATGATTCATTAACTTCCACATGGCTGTATGCAAAACACACAGAACTCCACAGCCGTCCTCCTTGACCAGCCCCGCCATATTTCTGGACAAAATTTCAAATACTAGTTGAATTTGGCACAAATGGTTGTGTCACTTGTGGACTGCATGACATGAATGACATGGCCACATGATTACCTTTAACTGAAATGGACTAGTTTTGTAAATGGAACACATTTCTACCTCACCCACCAGTTCACTGTTTCCAGGTGGCTCAATACACTATTGAGTGGGATAGCTCAGTGGTTTGAGCATTGGGCCTGTTAAACCCAGGGTTGAGAGTTCAATCCTTGAGGGGGGCCATTTAGGGATTTGGGGATTGGTCCTGCTTTGAGCAGGGGATGACCTCCTGAGGTCCCTTCCAACCCTGATATTCTATAAAAACTGCTTTCTCAGACAGAGGTTCACTTTGAAGGCACTTTTACTGTTTGCATTTCCCTGGTGCTATTTTGAAATCCACATGGTGGGAGGTGGGAAAGCCCAGCCACTGGTGGCATACTACCTGCCCTTAGCGGACAGGGGTTATTAACCGGGGCTTCTAATAGCTTTTGCATTGGTTCACAGAACAGAAAACCCTCCCAGTACTGTATTAAACATTAAAATGGAGCCAGAGACTTACCAGGCTCAGGAGCACCTTCTGTCCCTTCTGTGTCTGATATAGGCTTCCATAGCAGGCTGTTCCTCCGGGGGGGTAGGAAGCAATCAAACAGCTTCTCCAAGTATGATCCCAGGATGCGCTCTCACTGCTCCAAGCCTCCTCTGGGATCGGTTTCAGCAACAGAGTCACTTCACTGCCCTCACTTGGCACCTGCTGCTGACCCTCATCTGTCCCCATGCTGGATTGTGGGGCCAGCAGGGCGCCATCCCGGCTGACCCGGTCATCATGCACCACCATTGGCTTGGTGGTCAGTGCAGTGCCTGGCACTCTCTCAAACTCATCATAAGTTGGGCATGATGTTGGTGAGTTACCCAAGGTATGGTTCTGGTCCCTGGTTTTCCAATACTCTGTTGTGAGCTGCTGAATCCACTCCCTGCACTGGTCTCCAGTCTGGTAAATTTGCAATGCTGCCAGCTTCTTCACTATTTGTTGGTACGTGTGGTCATCCCTGGTATTTTAAAGTCCACTGTTTTGCTGGCTTTGCATCAGAGATTTTCCAAAATCTGGCTTTGCTCCTGAAGCAGCATGCTTTGCAAAGGACTTCTGTTCAGTCTCCACTGCAAACACAGAAGGCTCTCTGATGGTGACTTTGCAGCTTGGTGTTCAGAAGACAATGGGAAGGTTAAACACTGACTCACTGAGCTGCTGCACCAAACCAAGGGGAGCAGCTTCCATTTCCCTGGAGTCGACTGGAGATTTAGGATAGAGAGGACAAAGGAAGTTGGCCCCTGGGAGTGTGGGATACTTTTGGTGGACTCCAAGAACCCAAGTTGGGGGGCTGCATCTACATTGCAAATCTGCAGGGCTCTAACCCTGGGTCCCTGCTTGACTGGGGCTCAAACCTTCCAGCGTCCTAGGACCTTAGGCCCAATCCAAAGAGATGCGTATATAGAACTGAAGGGTGGTTTGGACTCAAGTCTGGGCTCAGGCTTACACTGCAGCGTAGACATACACTTCCCTCCACCCAATGACTTCATGTGGAGATTAAAGAGGATGAAGTAAAGAGTAGGGCTTTGTGGACCACAAGTGAGTGACTCAGAGGCAAGGAAACAGCACTGTTCTCTTGGGAAACAGTGGAAAGATTGCAAACATCTATCTGTTAACCTGTGCTCTCTATAGCACACTATGATAGATGTACCAAATGAGCTCTAGTGACAGCATGACTAGCTTCTGAGAATATTTTCTACTAACCTAACTCAAGATATTAGTTACTGACTTCAGACTGTTCAGAAACATGGTTTTGATACCATCACTAAATTTGGAAGACAAGAGATTACTAGAATGGTTATTGAATTTTTAGGCTATTCTGAACTGACTTTTTGTTCAGTTAACTTGGACTTGTCTTGGTATAACACTTTTCGTCCAGCCTGCTTAAGAAGTGTTATTTTGTAATATTAGGGAGCCCACACTAAGGCCTGGTCTACACTAAGGGGGGGGGTGTGTCGAACTAAGGTACGCAAGTTCAGCTACGCGAATAGCGTAGCTGAACTCGAACTACCTTAGTTCGAAGTACTCACCCGTCCAGACGCCGTGGGATCGAAGTCCGTGGCTCCCCCGTCAACTCCGCCATCGCCGTTCGTGGTGGAGGAGTTCCGGAGTCGACGGGAGCGCGTTCGGAGTTCGAACTATCGCGTCTAGCTGAGACGCGATATATCGAACTCCAAGAAGTCGAACGCTATGCGTCGACCCGGCAGGTAAGTATAGACGTACCCTAAGTTCAGGGGCAAATTCAGAGTGGTACTGCATCAGAAAGACAGGATATTTATGATAACATATTATTCAGAACAAAGCTTCCTTCTTTGAAATCAAGAGTTGGGAATTCATATTTGTGTTTCTTACTTAAGGATCTGGCACAAGCCAAGTTTCTAAAAGTTATTCAGTGAAAACCATGCACATTTAGGGTGATCAGTGCCATCTATTGAACAAGAGGTTGGGGAATGGGGGGGGGAGAAGAGGGGAACTTTCCAGCCCCATTCCCACCAAGACTCAGAAAGAGCATGCTGACAATGTTTATAGCTAAGTTTTGCCACCTGAGTGTACATGCATCCCTTTTACTTTGTATCCCTGCTTTTCAGAAAGTGCAGAACTGACAGAAATGGAAACAAATACCTTTATAAATGCAGGCAGTCTCCTTGTATCTAGACACATTATAGTTATTAACCATTCTAAAAGTAAGAAGCAACTCAACATGGCATCCTCCTATCCACAAATCTAAAGGAAAAGAGAAAGAACTGGCCCTTAGCATTGCAGCCTATAGGATTAACCTGCTTGCTAGCATATTTTTTAATATAAACACATATATACATATACACACACACCGCTACCTCGATATAACGCCACCTGATATAACACAAATTTGGATATAACGTGGTAAAGCAGTGCTCTGGGGGGGATGGGGCTGCGCACTCTGGTGGAGATCAAAGCAAGTTCAATATAACACAGTTTCACCTATAATGTGGTAAGATTTTTTGGCTCCCAAGGACAGCGTTATATCGAGGTAGAGTGTGTGGGTGGGTGGGTGTGTATATATATAATCTTTTCTTATAGTTTAAATATTTGGTTTATTGTAATACGTTTATAGATTTATATTAATGTAAGTTCAGTTTATGTATCTTTTAAATAGCAGTAATACAATTGTAACTTCGTAACTCTGATTATTTTACCATTTAATTACTGCTTCATTTATTTTAATAAAAAGTCTTTACGGCTATATCTGTCTCACTGTAAGCTTCCAGTGTTACTGTCATACCCCCAAGGGTCATTCTTAAATTCCGTGGAGCCTGATTCAGGACAAGAACTTTTATCTTCTGATCAAATTGGCGAGCCTAAAACCCATATTATCCACATTAATACTCTAAATCAGGCAACAGACTGGCAAGCCAGCCAGGAGAGTCATGGAGTGTGTGACAGGAATTTTCAGGGATTCCAGGCATCTTTAGACCCCTGAGATTCTCACCTGAGGCATAAGTAAAGAGTTAAAGTTACAGAGAGTTAGAGAGCAAGATTGTGCGTCTTACTCACTCACTCTTAAGAGCACAGGAACCTGATTTCCTGTGACTGCTTCTTGGCAGTGATCAGTCTCAGTGTGAGTTTCCTGTCATACCCCCGAGGGTCCTTTGTAAATTCCGTGGAGCCTGATTCAGGACAAGAACTTTTATCTTCTGATCAAACAAATTGGTGAGCCTAAAACCCATATTATTCAAATTAATATTAACACCCTAAATCAGACAACAGCATAAGATTTTCAAAGGTAATTACCAGACCTAATACACAGAGCATTAATCACAACCTGGACCCGGTTTTCAAACTGAATGTGGATACATTAACATAAAAATTCCACTCTTCAAGGTGGAGACAAGAGTTAAATCTCCCAAATCTAGGTAAGAGATGACTGCCACGTCACCATAACTCTGACCTGGGGAAGGGAGTACCTTTAAGAAGTCCCCCAGGGACCCAGAAGCATACTGTTTTACTGGAATTGAGGGATCACTTTTGTTGGTTTGTGAAGGGAGTATGGCTAAAGTTGGGAAGGAAGAAATAATGTTAAGTATTAATACATGAAGTAAGGCTTGAAAACAAGAATTAAGTGTTGCTGGGAAAGAGAGAAAGTGAGTTACTTTAGGAGGCTTTATCAGAAGTGCAGATTGCATCCCCGTTGGAATGAACACTGCAGGATGGGAGAAAGAGTTAGACATTATCTTCCTTGTGCCAAGGTTAGATTTTCAGCAGAGTGGGGCTTTACTTGGAGAAGGGGGAAAATGGACCACTCATCCCTACAAGTTACATAGGAAGGAGTGAATAATTTGAAAAACAGATACTTGAAAAACAGAGTGAACCTCAGAGAGTTGACTGGAAGAGGGTGGACTGAGATACAAGGTTGCACCTTGAGAGTGTGAAGCCCCCTAGTGGAGTGACAGTGGTACAAGAGAGAAGCAGCAATGGCTAGTTTTATGAACAATTGGTTTAGGAGAGGACCTATGTCTCATGGGAAGAGCGAGAGAGGCACTTGGATTCAGAGAGGGATTGTTATTGAATTTGCTTAAGCATTTCTTGCCTTGGCAAGTCAAAGGATGCAGAACCTTAAGACAGTTACCACATTTTCCTCCTCTCCCCGCCACCTTTATCTCAAATAGATTTTTACCAATGGATCTAACTGCTAGAGTGTATAAGCATTGATATTTAAGCCCTAGTAGTTCTTACAGTACTGTAGTGACTTGTAAAGCACAGGGGAGGTGATGGCAGCACAGAAAGCAAGCAGATAAAACATTTTCAGATCCTATATCAGACTACCTGAGCTATAAGTGATTTACACTTAGAAAAGGTGGGATTCCTTCCCTGTCTCTCCCCCAACCCCCACAAAAAAAAATAAAGTCAAAGCTCTTAGAGCACTTCATCTCTGGGGGGAAAAAAAGATTTCTAGTTTGGTCCTCTGGGAATTGTTCTTTAGATTAAATAGATGCAGCTGTTTAGCTAACATCATTATTCATTCAGCTATGGTCACTATAAGTAGTAGTTTTGTTCTTCAAAAATGCATTGCTGTAGCATTCAGCTGTAGTACATTTCCCATACTATCCCACCATGCAGATTGAAGAGGACTGGCCTGTTGTCTTCTAGCACGGAACATTCCTGCACTGTTTGTGTGGTTTACATCATATGTCACAGGTGGCCAGTTCTTAGAATTGCATGAGCAGTAAATAAGAATTTTTAAGACCAAAGAGACAGGGGAGCTCAAAGATGATTGTTTTTGTGACCACAGCAAGGTCAGGTGGGGAGTTAAATAAGCATTTCTTTAAAAGGTAGTGTGAGATTGTGCTGCTCCTCTAACAGCCTGGGAACATGTGTAATTCCGTGACCAAATAAATAATGAAAAGATAAAGAAGGTATCATTTGATTCGTAAAAATCAACAGGATCATGATTTCACTGGTGTTAACCTCAGTGGCATGGGGTGGGGGTGTGTGACCTGCCGACCCGCCTGCCCCTTTCCCCAGCACCCAGCTCCTCCCGTTTTAGGAAATTTTGATAATACAATGTCATTGGAAATGGGTCAAGTTGGGCATCATTCAAAAGCCCTTTCCCCTACAAATACAATGGTACCAAACATGACAAACATAGAACAATTATGTAGGTATAGATAAGGGGCAGGAGGCAACCTATGGCAGGTGTGCCGAAGGTGGCACGCGAGCTGATTTTCAGTGGCACTCACGCTGCCCAGGTCCTGGCCACCAGTCCGGGGGGGGGGGCTCTGCATTTTAATTTAATTTTAAATGAAACTTCTAAACATTTTGAAACCTTATTTACTTTACATACAACAATAGTTTAGTTATATATTATAGACTTCTAGAAAGAGACCTTCTAAAAAGGTTAAAATGTATTACTGGCACGCAAAACCTTAAATTAGAGTGAATAAATGAAGACTCGGCACACCACTTCTGAAAGGTTGCCAACCACTGGTATAGATTCAAAAAGAGTAAAAAAAAAAAAAGTTTAATTATACTTTAACAGAGGCATATCAACATGCAGCCCTGACAAACTTAAATCATAGCCCTCGACTGACAGTACAATGTTCTGTTAATGCTCAGAACATACCTGATTTTTTTTATAATGTTACAGATTACTGTAAATGGAAGGGGAGCTTCAGGCTGATTTGCCATTGGCAAAAAAAGAAGCAGTTCAGTGGTATTATCAGCTTTGTTATAAAGAGTTATGAGGCACTGGTTAAGATGTCACGATCCAGCCAGAATTACTGGAATCCATCTGCAAATGGTATGCACATAGTTACAGTACATAACATAATTGATGTATTTTTTGAAAAGCATATTAAGCTGTTTGAAGTCATTTCCCAAAGGGTAGAGGACTTGCGATACCAATTACACACATCCAGTGTACATTCTACTCTGTGACCTTTTGTGTACAATAGAGAGCTGCAGTATCACAGAATGGATGAAGCAGTTTGATGAGGTTGAATCAGCATGGGATCACGTGACAATACATGAAGTTGGTTGATTGTTTGAAACTCTTTAAAAGTGATCTGTCAGGACTGTTAATTGGAATTTGCACCATGCAGCAATTTGGGCTGGGGTTGCTTGATCCAGCCGGGTGGGGCCCAGGTCAATCTCTGCTGCAGGAGAACCGGTTCGAGACCCACCAGCAGGTGCTTGAAAAGATGAGACAGTCACTGGGGAAGTCATAAATGCACTGGAAGCGGTCATATGCTGAGCTTACCATTTGAAAACATTACAACATTTGCAGAACCACATTGGTGGACATTTTCCAAGAAGCAGATAAACAGAAAAATTGCCACTAGCAAAGGTTACATTTATACCGTTTAGCAGGAGGGCAAATCATCAAGCAATGGAAAGGCTCCGAGATGATCAAGCACAACCAAAACTACTATCCCTTATTGGGTCTGGCTAGGTCTTGAAGGATGGCCTCATCACACCAGTTGTGTGTGAAATACCATGTGCTTCAAAATCATCTGATGAATTAATGTTTTCAGGCCTACATGTAAAGGACAGCTTCCCTAGGATTACCAAAAAAAGTTGATTTTTAAAAAGTTCTCAAATATATATCGACATAATTATTCTAGGGTTGTCACAATTGGTACCATTGTGTTCATGGAAGAAGGGTATCATTCAAAAACCTAACTTGACCCATTTCTGACAGCACTGTATTATCAACATTTCCACCAACCAGAGGACCTGGGGAGGATGACAGCAAGTCTTCCTGGACAGTGTTGCAGAGGGTGACATCACTGAATGTATGATTCTGTAGATTTTTACAAATCTAATTATACCTCTCTTACCTTTCTAGCACTAACTTGCCCACTGAATGAGATTTTACTACATTGTTCTCCCAAATTACAGAAGCTCAGTGAGAGGGGAGTCAAGGTGACTGTGTCACCTTTGTGGCATTGGGATTCCGGGATGATCAAACACACCCTGATCCATGTCTCAGTTATGACAGTCCCCCCGACTGCCCTATGAATTTCAGCACAAGCAGTTGCAGCATCCATGACAGCCACAGCCCCTCACTCTCTCTGATGCCTTCAGTCATATATTCTACACCAGAGCTTGTGGCAAGGATCTTGCAGGTGAGGGTAGGCTGCCTTGCTCAAAGCCAGTGCTGGGGAACAATCCATCTAGATTTGGGGCTTCTAGGGATCTTTCTAAGCTGCTATAGCAGCACGAAGAACTGCTTGAAAGGGGAGAATCCCTCAGACAGTAACTAGCTAGATTACTCCACTTACTGCTATATACAGTCATAAGACCTTTTAGAAAAAGGGAAGTAGTATATCAGTGCATCTTGCTGCAGAATGGATTTCAGTGCTTAACCAAAAAAGAATTCTAAAGTAAGCTTATAAATGATTAGGGATTTATTCAACACGTACCTGGGACAAATGGAAGGTGCTGGCTCGGTTTTCAAGTTCAGAGCATCTTGCAGTAACTGTAGATAAATTATGCTTCAAACGGTCCATCTCTTCTGACAGGGAATTAAGTAGTAGTTCTCTCCTCTCCGCTTCCTTTGTTTTCTCTTCAAGTTGTCCAAGTAGTGAAGTGACATCACTACTTTTATTTCTTGTTTTAAGCTTGTCTTGTAGGCTTTGGATTTCTTTTTCCTTCTCCCCAAGTCGACAGATATATTTTTCCTTTTCAGTTTCAAGGGCAAGTATTTTCTACATGGAGCAAAACAAGAGCGTAGATAAGCCAATAAAAATTACCACACAGAAATGTGATGGAAAGTCCACAAGAATCGAAACTGATATTCACTTCTGAATGTTGAAAGACCCACTTTTAGTCAGTTGAGAATATTAGTTTTACTGTAACTAGAGAATGCTACAGGGGTTAGCTGAAACACATATGCAATAATTTGAGTCAAAAAAATTATTTGTGTTACCACTCAAGACAAGCTAGAGTATAGTTAAAGGATGTGAAAACATGCATACTAATTGAGTCTACGGCAGATGTAACCATGGAAATGACACGAGCAACAAAAATCTCATTGCCATTCAGTTGAAAAAAGTATTCTTCCAAATTATATAAATTTGGAGACATGTATACCATGAGAACTACAAGAGTCTTTGAGGATGAAGCATTTTTCTTTGGCACATTTCTTATCACTGCTACTGCATCCAGTAGCTTTTTAGAGACTGAGAAGCTCCTTTTATGTTTAAATCCCATTAGAGCACAGTAAGTACAGCCTTTTCATGTGGCAATTTAGCTTGCCAAAACCCAACACAAAAACAATAAGAACCACCAAAAACACACCAAACCCCCACCCCCCCTAAAATGTAAGTGATGTCAGTGAAGAATAGCTGACAGTGAGACCATTAAATCCTGTCTCTACACAATCCGGTCTTTCACCTTTAAACTGTGCTTCACTCAACTGTATCTTCAATTACTGATGACTGACATTAGATATTAAATGGGTTCTACCCTCTCTTCTAATATGTACATATGCATCATTTCACTTTTGTACAGGTTTCTGTCCACTAGAGGCAGAGTTTCAAGACCAGCTACTTGAAACTATGAAGCCACTGGAGGACTGAAGCAGAAGTGGAGAGTGTGTCCAGAAGATGGAATTTAATGTGGCTCACTCAAAGAGTGAAGCTGGTGAAGATCACACACAGAGCACCTATTGGGATCCTGTTCTTTCACAACAAAAAGGACACCCATTATATTTCAGTCAGAGACATGGTGCCATTGCAGGAGGGACACAGCTTGCAGCTGGTGGACTGTTTCTTCTAGTTCAAGTTAGCAAAGAAGTCTTGAGTAGACCAGGGAAAGGCTCAATGGAGCCACAAGACTAAAAGGCAAGAAACCCAAAAACTTAGCTTAAGTGCTATTTTTGCTAGGCATCGCTATTTAACCTAGTTAATAAAACTGAAATAGAACAGCAGGGCAGAAATTGACATCCCCAAATTCCTGCTCTCTGTCTATGGTGGCATAAAGACACTTTATGGTGGTTGTGGCTGCATCCTCTTAGGTGAATCTGAATGCAAGCACAAGACTACAGACCAGCTGCATGGACATGCAATCCAGTGAGCTCTCATCTCATTCACCAAGGGTGCTTATACCATCCAAAATAGGGATCTCTGCAGGCAATACTCCAATTACGGACATTTTTAGAACACTGAAACAGTATTAAGACATTACAGGACATGTTTTATTGGCTACTAATTGAGGCCCTTGGCCCCAGGCCTCTGTATTTAACCACTTTGTAAAATAACTTGGAATTTATTAGTGCAGGCACAACTGACAAATACCTAAGAATGGGCGCATCACATTGAGATACATTTTAAAAATCTGATTTTAAAGTTACAAGGAGAATAGTCATTTGTTGAGAAATGCTATTTTGTACAATTATGGCACCATAGAAACAAGCCAGAGAGTCATAGTGTATATGTTACCTCTAAAAGTCTATTCCTTTCTGTATCTGTCATTTTGCTTTTCCCTTTAATGATTTCCTCCATTGACTTTTTGAGGGCTGCATTCTCTCTTTTATACTTCTCCAACTCAGTCTCAGATTTGGAGTTACTAGATTTGAATCCCCACTTGCCAGTAATTATATCTTTGGTGGCCTTTGATGTCATCCTCCAAGTGCTCTGTGAAAACAAACAAAAGAATCATGTATACAACAGTCCCTTTCTGTGTTAAATATTAAAGATACACCTCTACCTCGATATAACATGACCCAATATAACACGAATTCAGATATAACGCAGTAAAGCGGGGGGGGGGGGGGGGCGGGGGCTGTGCACTCCGGTGGATCAAAGCAAGTTCAATATAACGCTGTTTCACCTATAATGCGGTAAGATTTTTTGGCTCCCGAGGACAGCGTTATATCGAGGTAGAGGCATATTGCTAGAGACCTAACGAAAAATAAGTCTTTATACAAGTTTGATAAAAGCATGGTCTAATGGTTAAAACTCAGGACTGAGTCAGATTGCGTTCTATTCCTGCACTGCACAGACTGAAGTAACCAGTTTTCCTATTTTCAAAATGAAGATAATACTACTTTACCTCCCTCACAAATCCCTAACTCGCTCCCCCCTCCCCACACACACCCCGCCTCCTTCACCCGCAAGGTAGTCATAGATGTTTGATGTAATTAGAATGACCTCTATATGTATGTACTGTTCTTATTTTTATCTTTGTTCAAGGTTCCCTCTTGACTTGTAACAATGTCTGTCTCTGTATGTACAGATAAATGCAAATGAATTGATAAGAGCCTGTATATAACTGACCACTACAGCAGCATATTTTTGAAGCTGCTTGTCAGTCTTCCCGGTACCGTAAATAAACCCTCTTCAGTACTGTCTGTGCTTGCCCGATTCTTGGGGAAAATAATCTTTTTGCCTAACAAAGCAAATATCCTAAACGTGGCACAGCCTGGATTCAGGCCAAGACATGGGACGAAAACATCTTTCGTGGACCTGAGGGACAATCTCCTGCTATCAAAGCATGTTTGGCAGACTTCCATTCTCAATTTTTGTTTGGACGTCTCTGCAATGGATTCTGCTGACTGACCTGAAAGAAGTGACAAGGATCCAGGAGAATATGCTAAAATGGTTCTAGTCCTTTATGGAGCGTCACATCCCAAAAATAGTGACAGGAAACAGCCCCTCCATCATTAGACCTCTCATTCATGGATACCCTCAAGGATCAATTTTCTCTGGTCCTGTTCAACATCTACAGTCACTAGGTATACTGGTAAGATGACCATCTCAGGTGCCAGTAACATGCACATGACACACAGCTCTACTTATCCTTCACCACATATGATAGTATTGCTATCACCAAGATATGCCAATGCTTGGACCACATCAGGTAACAGATGCATAGCAACTAGCTGAAACTGAACTCAAGCAAGACAGAGGTTATACTGGTGGGCAGAGGAAAGCACTTTGAAGAGTTTGAATCTGTGATGCAGTCTCTTTTGGCTGATTGCAGACATCCACATTTGCTCAGTTCAGTCCATAGTACTTTGAGTTGTTTCTGGAATTCTCACTGACACTAAGTACTCGCATAGCTGCACCTGTGAGTAATGCTATCAACTCTGGTTGGCTTGACTGTTCCATCCTGGTGGACAATGATCTAGCCTCAGTTATACACACCTTTGTCACCTCCCATCTGGAGTACAGCAATGGAGTATACCTGGGGATGGCACCATTAGCCCTTAGAAAACTTCAACGGCTATAGAACACTTCAGCACGTTGCCTCAGCAACACCTCGGGTTACCGTGCACACAAAACTGTCCTTCACTCCTTACACTGGTTTCCCATTGAATATCCAGTTAAATTCAAGGTCTCCCCTTCTTCTCTTTAAGGTACTTAATGGCCCAGACCCAGTATATGACCTAGAACTCCATGATAAAGACCAAAATCAACAATTCTGCTCCTCAGACACAATGGAACTTTCTTCCATAAGGGTAAAGCTCATCTGTGCAGCAGACAGACCTTTGCATTGTTGGTCTAAGACTGCAGAACAAACTCCCACAGAAATTAAGGAACACCAGAAACCGAGCCCCTTCTGCTCAGAGAGAAAGGCACATTTCTTCAATCTTGCCTCTAAGAGTTTGTCTACACTTATAGCACTGCAGCTGTGCAGCTATAGTGCTTAGTGAAAACGGTACCTACGCCAACAGGAGTGCTACTCCACCTCCCTGAGAGGTGGTAGCTATGTCAACCGGAGAAGCTCTCCTGTTGACATAGTGCTGTCTAAGAGTTTGTTTGATAAAACTGTATCACTCCAGGGTGTGGATTTGCCACACCTCTGAGCAACATAATCATATTGACAATTTTGTAGTGCAGGCCAGGGCTTACACACACACACAGCAATGTGTACATTTAAAAACCCAGAAAACAGAAGCAAAACACTACACTGCATGCGCACACACACAATTCTCCTTCGGGGGGGATAAGAGGGCAAACCAAAATGTGAAACAGATGTTAATTACATTCCATAATGTATTACTGGAGGCTTTCAGATACTATTGTGATGAAAGCAGGATATTTAGATTGCAAGCTCTTTGGGGCAGAGACTATCCTTTTGTTCTGTGTTTGTACAGCACCAAGCACAACGGGGTCTTGGTCTATGACTCGGGCTACTAGGTGCTACAGTAATACAAATAAATACTGCTAATGAGAATAGCTCCAGTGCTCTGCACTATTGCTTTGGAAACCTAACCTCAGGAGCAGAGACTATTTATCCCTTACCCAATCTGATGGGTTTTGGAGTAGCAGAGATCCTCCCTACTCAAGAGGAGCCAAGAGGCTTTGGAGTGGACAGACAAGAAGTTCCTTCCAGGGATTAGACAGAGGTGGTGCTTCAAGTTTAAATAATTTTTTCACATCTTAGCTCTAAATCAGAGACAAATCCCAAAAGATAAGTATCAGGGAAAGCATTCTGAAATACCAGAAGGCCCATTATCTATAGGTAAGAGCAGCAGAGGCTTCTTTTCATCAAGAAGTTGTCCCTGGAGCTAACTGATGGAACCAGACCTTCTTTATCTTTCATAGCTACTAGAGCTGGGCACAAAAAGGTAATTCCATTTAACAGACTGGGTTTTTCTATTTTGAAAGCTGGTTTTGTTCTGATACTAATGGAAAACAAAGCATTTCGAAGTTCTCTGTGAAGGGGAACAGAGTGCCACTTCCAACAGAACCCATGGACCATTTCACTTTTTGACTAAGCAGCAAATTCCACTGAAAAAGTGTTTTGTCAGAATGTGTCGGATACATTTTTCAAACCCTCCTCCCCTGACCTTAAGAGCAAAAGGGTAGGCACATCTGTCTTCAGTTACTGCTAACTCTGGACCTGAACATTTACCAGAGATCTAACTGGAAGACAAAAACCTATTAACCAGAAATTACAAAAGAAAGAAGGGCACACCAGCAATCTCCTGGTGAAAAGGTCAATCCACAACCCTAGATACTGGAAAGGAGCTATAATTCCCATCAGGGTGTTGTCTCTGGATTGATCAGAAGCTTCAGAGTTTCTCTTTGTTTTCAGCTTGTAGAGTCTTGTCTACAAGAGGATTTGTCAGTTTTACAAGGGTGCACTTGGACCAGTAGTATCAATAAGGTAAGCATTGGTATCTAGGACACAGGTATTTTTACTACCTTAGAGAGACAAGGTGGGTGAGATAATAGCTTTTATTGAATCAACGTCTGTTGGCAAGATAAGCTTTTGAGTTTGGCTCTTGCAAAAACAGAAGTTGGTCTAATAACTTTTATTGGACCAACCTTGTCTCTCTAATACCCTGGCACCAACACAGTTACAATGCTTTACTACTTTTTCAGCTAACCCATGATCAGCAGATCTGCCTGCACCACTTCACCGGTGTCAGCTTCAAGAGGCACTGCTGAACAGAGGCTAAGATCTTTTAATGTGGGCGCACCTGGTGTCTAGATACAATCGCAATTTCCCCCTCCGCTGCAGGCTTCCCCAGCGCCTCAAGAGCCCCCCCGCCTGAGCACAGCTCCAGCGCTTGCCTCCCGCGATGCTCGGTTCTCGCCACAGGGGAGCGAGACCCGAGCCGCTGCGTGTCACGCCTACCACGGCCCGTGGCTTCTGAGCAGCGAGCCTGACCGGGGGCGTTACGTTTGCTCAGGAGCGATGGGCAGAGGCCGTCTCCAGCCACAGGTCCATACCCAGGGGAGCGGGAGATTTGCCTCCACGGACGCTCGGGACCCGCGGGACATGGGGAAGCCGCCCGCCCCTCCACCGAGAGCAGCGGTTCGCGGCGCGTCTGCCGCCAGCAGGGCGGGCCCGGGGCCGCGCCGGGAGAGCTCCAGGCTCAGATCGCTACGTGCAGGCCCGCAGAGCCGCCGCGGGCTCGTTCCGGCAGCAGCAGCACCGGGACACCCCCACCTACCTGGGCAGCAGCAGCGGCAACGACACCGCTATAAATCCCCCTCCACTCAACCACACCTCCGCTTCCGGGAGTTTGAATCCCGCGGCTCCGTCAACGTCATTTCCGCTCAGGGATCTTACTAGCGGAAGTGAGCTACGGGGTCCCTAAAGGGTCAGGCAGCGTTGAGGGGACGGGGGAGAGAGCGGAGGGCGTAGGGTGGGCGGAACGGCAGAGTGGGCGAGGCTGTGGAGAGGAGGGGGAAGGGAAGCAAGGGACTGAGGCGGAAGGAGAACTGGGGAGGGGCTGGAATGGAGCAGGGGAGAGAGTAGGGTGAGAGTAGGGAGGGGCGGGGGCTGGAAGAAGGGGGTGAAGGGATGGGGGATAAAGGGGAGCAGTGGAGAGAGGGGGCTGGGAACGGAGCGGGATGCAGGGGAGGGAAGGGAGCAGGGGCGGGGAACGGACGGGGGGATGCAGGGAGGGACGGGGAAGAAGGGAAGGGAAGGGAGCAGGGGCGGGAACGGACGGGGGATGCAGGGGAGGGAAGGGAGCAGGGACGGGGAACGGACGGGGGATGCAGGGGAGGGGGGAACGGACGGGGATGCAGGGGAGGGACGGGGAAGAAGGGAAGGGAAGGGAGCAGGGGCTGGACAGGAGGGAGGGAAGGGAGCGGGGGAGGGGCTGAGGAGGCAGGGAAGGGAGTAATCTCCCTTTAGCAGCTTCAGGGTGCCCCGTGTGAATAATAAATCCATATGATCATATTGCCCCCTGGAGGTTTGTTAACTGTCCATCATCTGGGCACTATGTCAGTCTGAAAAATGAATTACTGCAATATAGGAAAGTGATCCCCTCTACTCTGGACCAGACACCTGTGTTTATACACCACCAAGCTGTGGGGAGAAATTTCCGAGTCACCTACAACAATGCAATACAAATAGCAGAAACGGAGTGCCAAACTAGGTATCCAACATACTATTTAATATAAAGGATTTTTAATGCCATCTTAAATGTCTAAAGTCTGGCTTTGGAGATTTCTCTTTCTAATCCTTAAAACTAGTTTTAAAAATTGCAGACAAACATGTTCCTTTGTACACTGAGATTTCAAATTAAATTTTACTATGGAGTGAATTTCTGTTGTGGAGTTAAATAAATTTTGGTTTATAAAAGAAGAGTGTTTGGGCAGAAGCTAAGGTTGGTGCTGTTATGCATAAATATTGCTCATTTGGGGGGAGCCCAATCAAACTTCCATTGACTTCAGTGGGAATTGACTCAAGCCTGTGATATAGATTCTGCAATGTGTAAGTATAATGAGGTGAGGTATAACTCAGAGTTTAATTTCTTTTCTAGGAAACTTGGACCCTCACAGTTATTTTAAAACGCATGTTTTCTGTAACATTTTATGTGCTTAGGCATGCTACGCACTCCACTCTTACTGCATGACCAGTTGGGAAAATGGGTCACTTTCATGGTCTACTCTGGAATAGAATGTTTTTGCTTAAATCCCCTTGATCTTGCATTCCAGACAGTCACAGTAAGAAATCTGTATTTGCATCAGCATGTTTCCACATGGATAATATTAAATTTGGTCTATGCTCTTGATTATTTTTCTCAGCTTCCCACCAGATAGTAACCAGGTGGGCCAAGAAACTAAGGAAATGAACAGCCAGTTCATGTAGACCAAATGAAATAAAATACTACCATACTTCATACAACATATAGTTAATATACAGAATGAACTACGTCTAAAGGTCAACAAGTACAATATGATGGCTTGGACAATTTAATGACCATCAATAATACTTGCAGTTAATACAAGCTAAAAATAATAAGATCTGAGGTTCCAGGGCATAATGTGATATTTGCAGAGGTCAGGATGAAATTTATCTCCCATGTGCGTTTATTGTACAAATAGATATATTGTGTAATTTTGGTTTGGTTTCTTCTGAAACATCAGACAGGAAACAGGACTAAGCATACTAATGGTTGGAACTGGTATAGCCAATTCTTTGTTCTTCTGATTCACCAGTTCTGACTGGCTTCATTCAGGTGGATTCCACTCCTTAGTTTTCTCTGGTTCAGAGCAATCACTTATAGGTCACTGAGCAATAGACAAGGTCTTCTCTCCTTTTGGGTTAAAACTTTCAGATTTTTCTTCAGACACCATATTATTACATATTTCTTTTTTTTATTATTGCTCCTAAAGGGCTGAACAAATGTAATACTGCAATTTTTAAATGCAGAATGTATAGTGCCTACACAATATGAGAGGTTTATTAAAAACCTGAGCTGTATAGAATGGGGAGTACTCAAACTGTTTTGAAGAGTAGATATTTTGTGGATTTACAAAATAGGAAAGAAACATGGAAAATATATTAAAACATGACACATTGAAAGCAAAGATGAGAAAAGTGTAGACCATTATAAAGTTCAACGACATGGTATATTCAGAAGTATAGTTAAAAGAGGGAGCTGTGGTGTGTCTGACTACTAAGGTTGTGTTTAATTTTTGCCAGCGATATACTCCTCATTCCCTGATCACTTACTTATATGAGGTTCATATGCTCAGGCTTTTTTTATATACTGTTTACATTGTACATTTTTCATTTTCACATAGCAGACTTCACAGGATGGTGCTTGCTTTGCACAGGAATTATGGTGTCAGTTTACAGGTAGCTTTTTTTCTATAGCCTTTAGTAACTAGCTCGTCATAGATCCACCCATCAGCCCTTTTTCACTGTAAGCAAACTGTTCCTTGCTGCCTCCTCCTCCTAGCTTTGCAGTCTGGAGGAGGACACAGGACATCTGAAGTACAGAATTTCTTGAGTTCCTTTTCTGACAGCAGTGGTTTAATACAAGTTTTGAAACAATGCTTCGGGTGATTGTGGAATCTGCTACCAATATCCCTAAAACTAAATTTGGAAAACCGGATCCTATTGTTTCTGTTATTTTTAAAGGTAAGGAAAACTAACAAATGTACTCAGTCAGATTTCTGTTTGCATATTTTTGTAGCTTTGAGCATAAAGTGTTCTACATTGGTATTTTAAAATTATGAAATACTGAAGTTACACAAAACTGAATCTCACCATAATGTTAGCAAAGACACTTTTTACCAGAAAGACTGATGTTATCTGCACAGGGCATGATATGGGTGGAGTATGTGGGTGTGATTTTCTTTTTCATGGCCTTTGGGACTGCTTTCCCAAGACTCAGTTTCCAAGCTCCTGTAAGGGTTTATGCCTCTTCTTTTTACTTATAAATCTATTTTTAGTGATAGTATTAATTAAAGCCTAAATTGTGTGACTTTGAGTTACAATCCAGCACCTTAACCTGTGATGTTCATGCTGAAAATCTTTCATCTTTAGCTTTTTTTTGATTTGGCACAGCAGCTGCTGCTCACTACCAATTTTGCTTCTGCAGCAGTTCCCTTTTATTGTAATTATTTTACTAAAATATTTTTAGCATTTCTTTTAATATTATGAAACCTCCTAACTTTCCATATCATACCATTTTCAGAGTTGCCTACTTGTTGCTTAAGGGAGAAAGAGAAAACACTTAACTAACATTTATATGTAAGATTGAACATTAATTTCATTTTGATATAAGTTTTGTACCTGATTAAAGTTTCTATGGCTTCTTCTTCCTTCAGTACCAAGGGGGTTCAGCTACAAGTTTAGTGTTGTCACCTTCAAGGTGTGGAGGAGCCAGACAATCTTGTATTGTGTAATCCATCAAACAACTGTGGCCAACAGTTAAATTTACTCTTGAGAGTATTATTGCTTTAGTATAAGCTGAACTGGAAACAAAATTTTCTAAGAATAAAAACAGTTGCTGAGATTTGGTATCTCAGCAGGGTGAACCCAAAAGGGTGGTTACAGTGTGATGGGGAAGGGTGGTCTATCGGCTGAGAATTTCTGAAAAAATTCTAGCAATCTAGAAGCATTTTATTGTCAAAAAGATGTGCACCCTCTCCTCCCCTTTTCCCCTTTGTCTTAGGTTTTCAAGTTTGTTAAAGTGATTATGCTTTTCCCGAAAGCCTCTGTACTTCCTAATAATCAAGTCTTTCTCAGTGGAACTCACAAGTGCTGTTCTAGCAAGGTAGATTTTTTTCTCACTGTTTTCCCTTTGCCTCTTCTCTTTTTATCCCTTTTTCTCTCGTTTCCTTTCTCTTCTCTTTGCTTTCCTCCCTAGATGTTTCTTCTTCCTATATTGTCTCTGTTCCCTCAGTCCCCATCTTTTCATCTCTCAATTGTTTTATGTCCCTTCTCCCCTTTTTGCCCCTTGCTATTGGTTCTGGTCTCTGTGCTTCCCTGATTTGGTGCTACTTTTCATGACCAAGTCCATTCCTCCTTCCTGAGCGCACACTATTACCAATGCAAGTCCTCTTACTCCATTGAGTAAGACGTCTACTTATGCTGCTTCCACACTGCAGTGTTAGATTTGCTTCAGAATCCTGCGGTTTTTCTGACTGGTGCCTGGGCAGCATGGGAAATGGAACACCAGTGACAGATATTCAAGGGGCAGTTTATATGTGTGACTTGTATGTAAAAACTGTAAACTGATGCTCACAGGCATCATCTACCATTTTCTTTAGTACAAGTTCACCCTGATGAATTTTTTTAGTAGAATATATAATTTCTGACTTTATACTGCATATATTTTTACACACCTGCATTACATATTATGGGCCAGATTCTTTTTTTTTTTGCATTCTGGCCAGAGTAGTGCAAGGAGCCAGAAAACAGCAGGATCTTGTCAACTGTGGAGGAGGAGCCAGTGGTGAGGCGTTCTCAGCTAGTTCACAGTTTGACTATCCGGTGGCAAGGATGCATCGCGACATGTCTGGAGTGTGCTGACTGGTTGCTTACACTTATGGTGTGTTTAGTAGGGAGACCATTTTTTCCCCGGCATGTTCCATAATCTAAATCAATGTTATTGTTAGCAAGGTGTATGCCAACAGAATGGCAACACCTTTATTCTATTAAATTTGTTCCAGACCCCCAACATAGAATACAATTTAGAGATTATATTCCAAAATAAAACAAACCAAACAACAACAAAATAAACTATGTCAGCAACACTTAGGCCCATTTTGCAGAATATTTTTTTCTTGGGGGATTGAGGACCAAGTGTACTTGTGCTCATCCTTAACTCTATGCATCTGAGTACTCCTATTGACATGATTGAGGCCAATGTTGTATTGTAAAATGTAATTTTCTGATAGACTCATGATGGTATTTCACATTCAATCAACAATATTTTCTAAATTAAATTAGTCATTTAAAACTGATGGACTGGTCCTAAGAGGCATCAAGCACAAGTAACTTCTATTGATTTCAGTATATGGTTTAGAACAGAGGTTCTCAAACTGGGGGTTGGGACCCCTTCGGAGGTTGTGAGGTTATTACATGGGGGGCGGGGGGTTCTGAGCTGTCAGCCTCCATCCCAACCCTGCTTTACATCCAACTTCTATAATGGTGTTAAAGATATTAAAAAGTGGTTTTAATTTATATGGGGGGGGTCGCACTCAGAGGCTTGCTATGTGAAAGGGGTCACCAGTAAAAAAAAGTTTGAGAGCCACTGGTTTAGAATATGTTAAAACTTCAGTGGGAGTTGTGTGTGCTCAGTACTTCTGTGAGAGTTGGCCCTTAGACATGCCAGTTATGAAAAAGATTTATCAATTTAGACCCTGGTCCTGGAAACATTTATACACATGAGTATCTTTACAGATAAGCAAACTCTGTGTGACTATTCACATGTGAACATTTCTCACATTCATAAGCATTTGCAGGATCATCACTTTAGTTTCATTAGCTTCTGATGTGTGTCTCAGGTATTAAAAACACAATTTTATCTGCACCTTGAATAGAGCTCATTAGTATTTACATAGTAATGTATAGCTGGCATAATTAACATACACTGACATATTAAGTAAATGTTATCATGAGATGTGCACAAAACCCTGTAGTGATAGACTATCTGCACTAGTTTTTCTTTTTTTTCCCCCCAAGAACTTTTTTCCTCAGCCCTGTGAGCTTGACCTTTTTTATTTACATAAGGAACAGCTCATCATTTAAAGAGAACTACACACCCAAATGTAAACTAATACTGCAAACACAGAGGCTGTAATAGATTTCTGAGCTTGTCATAATTTTCTGTTAAATGAAAGCATTATTGAAATGAATAAGGAAAAAGTGTGAAAACATGCCAAAAGGGCTTTAAACACTAAAAGTTAAGGCAATAAAACATTTTTACATGTAAGAGATAGTAAACTAGAATAAAAACCCTGAAACTTCCTTCCTTTAGATGTAATAGAAGACATGTTTGCTTATATGCACAATCAATAGTAAGACATTTATTGACTTGCTGCTTCCTTTTGACATGTAGCATTCAGTTCTGACTTAAAATTATTTGGAGCTATGACTTCTATTTTGTTGGGCTAGTAGTGGGCTGATGCTCTTTTTTTAAAATCTCCTCTTCTGGGTCTAAGGGCTTGTCTACATGGGAAAGTCAATTTGCAGAATTATAGTGGTATAATTATAAAACTTTAGCTATGCTGGTGTAAATCTCCATGGAGACACTCTGGGAATAAAAGTGACTTTGTTCTGATTTAATTACTCCATAACAACATTATATTTACTGGTTTTCAGAGGTTAAAGTTTAGCCACTCTCCACATTCTGGAAGGACCCAAGGTACCACTGGGCAACCTTAATTCTGTCTTAATGAAGTTTTTGAGCATGTAATTATATTAGAGTTCGGGATGATGGCTTTTAAAGTTTATTTTGGTAAGGAAGTGTGGCGTATTAGCCCTTATGATACCACTGTCAGATTACTTTTAAAAAGGTAGATGATATAGGTTTTCTAAAACCATATGATGCTTATTTCTGCTATTGTGCCATTCACTGGAGTCAACAATGTTGAATTAAAATAATGTGACTCAGTTAGACTTCTGAGTGTGGGATGATAGCAGTATGGTTAGAATTTTTAAGGAAGGAGAACCTTATCCTAAACAAAATTCATATCTAGTGCGTGAAATTCTTCTGGTTAACATGCACATCTCACCTATCAAGAACACTGACAAATGTTCACACTAAAAATGAATTACCATTTCCAATACAGAGTATTAGAAAATTATAGCCAGAAGTAATTGTCATACTGTCTGGAGTGGCTCAAAACAGTGAATGCCTATCTCAGCGCAGACTGTCAAAAACAGCGCAGACATCCCAAACTGATGGTATGTTCTATAACGCGATTTCATCAAGCCAGTAACAAATGTGAACTCCTGGATCGCTATAACAGTCTCACGATAGAGTCACACACACTCCCTTTAAACTCTCCAGTCGATCTTGCCACCCAGGCACGTTGGATGTAGTGATAAATGATCACTTACACCAGAAATCACAAAATATTCAGGTTGCTTTCAGTCCCAAGAAACCAGTCACTTACCCCAGACCCATTTGTATATTATATCTCACACCAAAGACATTACATGTAGCCAATCTTGTAAAGGTTTATTAACTAGGAAAAATAAATGAGAGTTACTGAAAGGTTAGAGCAAGGAAACACATACACAAATTAGTTGCAATCTAAATCTTAAGAGTGACAGAATTGTAACGATCTGTCAATTCAAAGTGTTTTTCAGGACAGACCAAGGAGTTACCCTGGGGGAATCTCTGGCTTCAGTTTGGTTTCTCTGGCCCTATGAGAGTTCAAATAGAAAAGAGAGAGACAATTTTCCTGTGTCTTTGTTTTATTTCCTTCATTCAGTCTCCAAGTCCATAGGACAAGCCTCCTTGCACATAACATTTCCAAGGTACGATAGGGGCATTCATGTCTAAACACTAAATACATTCTTATAATACCTATTTTTGAGCAACATTAACACATACATGAATTGGTCTGGTCTCTAGCTATGAGTTTGTCATTTCTTAGCTAATGCCTGGAGCCTTGGCACAAGCTGGCAACTGACCTGCCAGCATCACACCCCCAATGCAAAACAGGTGTAGGAAGGGATCTCACTGACACTCCTGAATATGCCTCAGAATAACCCCATTCTTGATAAGGCATCAGCCACTACATTTTGCTTTCCCTTTAAACAAATTATTTCCATATCAAATTCCTGTATGGCTAGACTCCAACAAAATAATCTAGAATTGGTTCCCTTAGCTCAGTGCAACCACGTCAAAGCCTGACGTTAAAACATAACTTTTTTTTATTACACAAACAAGGTTTATGTTGCTTAACAGCCCAAACGATGGCATAGCATTCCTGCTCAATGACAGCATAGTTCTGTTCAGTATGGTTAGTTTTTTTACTCAAGAAGGCAATGGGATGTTGCTTGTTTCCCACCCCATTCTGCATTAAGACTGCCCTAACCTGATGTTAGAAGCATGGGTGCACAGTATAATTCATTTGCTGAAATCAGCACTGGCCAAAACAGGCTCTTTGGACATAGCCTCTTATATCCTGAAAGCCTTTTTCACAAGCCTCTGTCCATAACATCCAGTCTTGTTTCCCTTTTTTTGTAAGGTATGTTACGGGGGGGCACAATGCCACTAAACCTCTTTACAAATCTCTGGTACTAGCTGACCAGACCAATAAAGGATTGGACCTGCTTCTGGATTCGTGGGGCAGGCAAGTTTCTAATCGCTTCCTACTTTTAAAGGATCAGAGAAAACAAAACCACTGCCCACCCTGTGTCCTAGGTGGGATATCTCTGCAGTCCCCATTTTGCATTTGGAGACCTTGACAGTGAGATTGGTTTCTTTAAGCCTTTGTAACACAATTCCCATGTGATTCAAGTGTCTTGCCAGAAACTACTGAAAATAGCCAAGTCATCTATATAGGTCTTGGCAAATGTTTGTAACTCCTGCAGCACCTCATTGGCAAGCCTCTGAAACCTAGCTGCTGCACTGATTAATCCAGAAAGCATACCCTTAAACTCATATAAGCCATATTCCACTATAAAATCTTATTTTTCTTGAGCATGAGCATCTAAGGGGATTTGCCAGTACTCATGAGTCATACTTATGAATTTTGCACTCTCCAACAGAGCCAGTAGGTCCTCCATTTGGTATGTGGGGTATGGATCAGGTTAGGTGATAGTGTTTAGCTTCCTAAAGTCCACACAAAACCTCATGGCTTTATCCTTTTTAGATACTGTCACAACAGAAGATACACAGGGACTTTAGTAATTACTCCCATCTCCAACATGCTATCTACCTCTTCCAGGATCTGTTTCTGCATTTCCCCTTTATTACAATAGGCCTTGCTAGGAGCAGGGCGGGGCCCTGCTATTTCAATGGACTGTATAATCCTGTCAGTTAAACCTGACCAGTTGGAAAATACCTGTTTGTGGTGCTTCAAAAAGGCCAGCCTTACCTGCTTTTGGATTGGATCCAACCCTCTCCTGTATTTCTCAGGCACAACTACCTGCTTGCAAACTTCACCAGGACAACACTTTTTCCCTGTGGAAACCTCCCTATACAAAAAATCTACCATTTCCTTCCCCAGCTGAGGTATTATATTCTGAGCAGCAACCCCAGTCCTTGTCCAGAGAAGGGTCATCTTGTTAAGCTTTCACAAACTCCTGAGTCTCACCTAAGTATAGAGCAGACCCTAGCACAGCAGAAGAAGCCTCAAATTCCTTCTCAGAAGCTACTACTCTCAATAGACAAAGGACTGAGGGCATTCCTCCCCACCCCCACAACTTTGCCTGCTGTCTATAGACAGCAGGTGAGTCAGGGCCATACTTTCTCTGGCTGCACGTTATAACATGAACTGCTTAGATGTGGCTAAAATGATAGAGGGAAATGAGCACTTATAAAGTTTGTGGACAATACCAAGCTGGGAGGGGTTGCAAGTGCTTTGGAGGATAGGATTAAAATTCAAAATGATCTGGACAAACTGGAGAAATGGTCTGAAGTAAATAGGATGAAATTCAATAAGGATAAATGCTAAGTACTCCACTTAGGAAGGAACATCAGTTGCACACATACAAAATGGGAAATCACTGCCTAGGAAGGAATACTGTGGAAAGGGATCTAGGGATCATAGTGGATCACAGCTAAATATGAGTCAACAGTGTAATGCTGTTGCAAAAAATGCAAACATCATTCTGGGATGTATTAGCAGGAGTGTTGTAAGCAAGACACAAGAAGTAATTCTTCTGCTCTACTCTGCGCTGATTAGGCCTCAACTGAAGAATTGTTTCCAGTTCTGGGTGCCACATTTCAGGAAAGATGTGGACAAATTGGAGAAAGTTCAGAGAAGAGCAACAAAAATGAGTAAAGGTCTAGAAAACATGACCTATGAGGGAAGATTGAAAAAATTGGGTTTGTTTAGTCTGGAGAAGAGAAGACTGAGAGGGGACATGGTAACAGTTTTCAAGTACATAAAAGGTTGTTACAAGGAGGAGGGAGAAAAATTGTTCTCCTTAACCTCTCAGGATAGAATAAGAAGCAATGGGCTTAAATTGCAGCAAGGGAGGTTTAGATTGGACATTAGGAAAAACTTCCTGTCAGAGTGGTTAAGCAGGGGAATAAATTGCCTAGGGAGGTTATAGAATCTTCATCATTGGGGATTTTTAAGAGCAGGTTGGACAAACACCTCTCAGGGATGATCTAGATAATACTTAGTCCTGCCTTGAGTGCACAGGACTGGACTAGATGACCTCTCGAGGTCCCTTCCAGTTCCATGATTCTATGAAATTTCACCCTTAAAATCCTCCCACTTAAGGTGGACTTTAGTCAGGGGCACAATCACAGAAAATTGAGCCAAAATGAAAATATTTAGACTTTTGCCAGGAAGTCTGTCTTCTTCCCTTACCAAGCTTTCCTTAATCAAAGTGACCTAGGATGCCATGTCCCTTCAGCCTGTACATTCAGTGCCATTCACTCTATCAGGCTTAATAAATTCTTCACTACCTTACCAAGACTCAGTCCTACTATTCTTTATGATGCCATCTGCTGCTGTACTGTTTCCTCTGGGATCATGGTGTTAGCATTAGCACTCATGCTGGTAGCACTGGCACTCGCTGTGGGGGTTCTGGGTGCAGATTGTGGGGTGACCTTAAGTTTGAGGCAATTTGGTTTTGTATGGCCAGGAGTCCCATAGTGATGGCAGACTACTTGCTTTCCCTTAGGGCAAGAGGTTTTAAAATCTGGGCTCCTTTGACATTTTTTAACAAAGTTGGGGTTAGGTTTATTCGTAGACCCCTCCTCCCTCTTAACATGGGGAACAGGAGCATTTCTCTTTCCCTGCGGTTTGTGCCCTGCATGAGCCCTTGACTCAGTATATTTATCTGCAATTTCTGCTGCCTCCAAAACTGTGGAAGGCTTTTTATTACAGACGGCAGCTTTCACCTCATCACTTACTGTCCCCACAACAATTGTTCTCAAACCAGTTCTGCTGCAACGGTTTCTATGGCATC
This sequence comes from Mauremys reevesii, assembly GCF_016161935.1. Lineage (NCBI taxonomy): Eukaryota > Metazoa > Chordata > Testudines > Geoemydidae > Mauremys > Mauremys reevesii. The sequence continues at coordinate 31,174,130 of NC_052629.1, read as the reverse complement.
TGGGGCAGTTGGGTGCTCAGACCCTGCTCCTTGCTCAAAGTCTATGAGCAAAGCTCTGAGTTTCTGATCAGAGACTTTTTATGGGATAATCCCCTATTCTTACATAATTTTTCAAGGTTCTTTGTGTCAAGACCCTCATATGACTGCGATTCACTCATTATGACTAATCTTTAACACTTAAAAACTCTTGATATAAAAAGAAAACTTTTAACAGCTCTGGGGTTATGATCTATAAACCCAGCTGATCAGTGGCATGAGAATCCTGCCAAGACTACACCAATTGTCACACTATCTGGAGTGGGTCACAACCATGAATGCCTACCTCAGGGCAGACTGTCAAAGACAGGGCAGATACCCCAAACTGATGGCTTGTTCTATAATTAGATTTCATCAAGCCAGTAACACATGTGAAATCCTGGATCACTATAACAGTCTCACCATGGAGTCACACACAGTCCCTTTAAACTCTCCAGTCTACCTTGCCACTCAGGCGAGCTGGACTTAGTGATGAATGATCACTTACACCAAAAATAATGAAATATTCAGGTTGCTTCCAGTCCCAAGAGACTAGTCACTTACCCCAGATCCATTTGTATCTTAGGCCTGGTCTACACTGGGGGAGGGGGGGTTCGAACTAAGGTACGCAAGTTCAGCTACACGAATAGCGTAGCTGAACTTGAACTACCTTAGTTCAAACTACTTACCCGTCCTGACGGCGCGGGATCGAAGTCCGCGGCTCCCCCGTCGACTCCGCCACCGCCGTTCGCGGTGGTGGAGTTCCGGAGTCGACGGGAGCGCGTTCGGAGTTCGATATATCGCGTTTAGATGAGACGCGATATATCGAACTCCGAGAAGTCGATCGCTACCCGCCGACCCGGGTGGGTAGTATGGATGTACCCTTAGATCACACACCAAAAACAATGCCTGTAGCCAATTCTGTAATAAACTAACTTAAAAGTCTAACAACTAAACATACACACAAATGAGTGGCAATCTAAATTCTAAGAGTGACAGAGTTGTAGTGATCTGTCAATTCAAAGTGTCTTTCAGGGCAGAACCAGTGGTAACCCCTGGTGATCTCTGGCTTCAGTTTGGTGTCTCTGACCTTGTGAGAGTTCAAACAGCAAAGAGATGGAAAATTTTCCCATGTCTTTGTTTTATTTCCTTCATTCAGCCTTCCAGTCCATAGGACAAGCTTCCTTACACATAGCATTTCAAAGGTGTGATACAGCCATTCACCAATCCTTTGTATTGCAACGTTCCTTGATAGCCCATCTGATTTTGATAGTTCTTCTCAACGGATGGGGGAGAACTCTCTCCCCATCTGAGTTCACAAGTTTAGAGCAAACATTTTCCAAGTTATAAAGCAAAACTTACATATTTCCTTATAGCATGGAATTCAGACATTACAAATAAGATTAATGCATGCAGCAACTTGCAGACATTCTATCAAGTCTAAACACTAAATACATTCTTATGAGACTAATGCCTATTTTGAGCAACATTAACACACATGAACTGGTCTGGTCTCCAGCTATGAGTTTGTCAATTCTTAGCTAATGCCTGCAGCCTTGGCAAAAGCTGGCATCTGGCCTGCCAGCCTCACAGTAGTACAATAAATCTATTTGTAAACTGAAACTAACAAAGATAAAGCAGGGGAGATATAACCTGTCTTTATTTCTGGTATCTGTAAGATAAGTGTGCTTTATTAACAAAGAAAGTAATATAAAAATATCCTACATATGAGCATTCCTTACCTAAGGTGAGGCCAAAAGAAAAACAATAGATGGCCCACTGTCCTACTGTACTATTTACCCAGATTTGATTCTCATCAAATGATATGATTTTGAGTCTTGCTTTTCATCATTGGGTTCATAGCCAGTGCGGAGTACCCGATATCAAAGCGACCCCATTGGCTGAAGAATGGGTGATGCTGAATGGCCCCAAAGGGAATCCTCTGGGCCAAGAAATGTTGCTATAGCATAGTATCTTAAATGGGAAGGGAAAAGTTCTTTGCTACAGGTACAAAAACAAAGTAAAATAAGTGGTATTAAAAGAATGGTAAAATAGACGAATACAAAGAGGCAACATAAAATGAAGGGAATAAACACTAAAAATCAACCTCAAATGTGTTAACTCCACATATGGACTGACTCAAATTATGCATGTTTTTTAACATAATCCTGTTAATTTAATCCATACACCCCCAAATCCTTCTCAGTACTCTCAAATATATGACATACAATATTTGTTCTCAGCATACACTATAGTATGTACAGTATAAATGAAATTATGGACCTTATTTTTATTTTACTATTATTTTTTAGTAATTAGTACTAGGTAGTCAAGAATGAGCTCTCCCCCTTGTCAAGAATGAGCCTGGCCAGTGTTTACACTACACGGTCCCTCACATTACACTACAGACTTGTGACTGAGGTATTAGCTGGCTTGAGTGGGGATTGTAGTGCTTTTATCAATCAGTTCAATAAGGATTGTCTCTATGGTACAATTCCACATTACATGGAACTGCAGGAGGAATCCTTCCTCTGACAACCCCACCTTCTGTTGAGCAAAAGTCTGGGAATCTCAAGATCTGTTCTGAACCTCAGATTTTCCTGGTAGCCATGCTCAACAGTGCAGCATTATTGATTAGGTGACCTCACTATATAGGATTGTGAGTAGAGCTGTGGGAATAACTGATTTTTCAGTTTGCTGGCATTTCTGAAAAATCAAAAAAGAAAAATAAAATAAAATAAAACAATAAAATTTGTTTTGGGTCAAAATGAAACAAATATTTCAAAAATTTTTGAGAATTGAAAAGTTGAAAAAAACCATTTCAGAGTGAATGAAAAGTTTTATTTTGATTTTGAGCTTTTTAATATTTAATATAAAATTAAAGACAATTTCTAAACAAAAAGTCATTTCCAATTAAAAAAATCAAAATATTTCATTTCAGAAATGTCAAAACAAAACATTTGGATTATTTTCAGAACATTTGTCTTTGGTTTTCTTTTTTGACTAGCTCTAACTATGAAGTGGAACTCAGGCTGATTTTATGACAATTAGTTCTTTGTTCTGCAAGATGTGAGCTTACGGCACCATAGATTATAAATGCTGTTTCCTTTGTGGTATGATGTGAGTCAGTATCCTGCATAATTTGTGGCCAATTCCTGTTACAGAACTGTGTGTCAGTTCCTTGCAATGTATACTATGGGCTAATTTTTCAATGCCTTCCATTTTCATCCAATAGAAAGACATCAAATCCCACCACCTGAGTAATGTGGAAACTGACTTAATATTGCCTCACAGACCTTCACAAAGTTTTACTGACAATTATAGTTGTAACTTGCAAATGAAAATGTGAGCTTGTAATATTGCTTCACTAAAGGAGTGAAGATAAGAAAGAGGGCAAGTAAAAAGTTTGTAAATGTCAATCTTTCTAGTGATATCTCGGTATTAAATAACTAAACAATTAGTTCACTTGGAATAGACGTGATAATGAGTAAAGCTAATATATTAGTAATTCTTGTGTGGCACTCACTTCCCCTTATAAATTTGCATTTGTTCAGTGAGTGAACTGTATTTTATGTTGCCAAGCATCAAGAAAGAGACAATGTTTTCCTTCCTCCATACATATTTTTATTTTATTTTCTATATATAAAGAAAAAATCAAAACACCTAGGATCAAAATGTTAGCTGATATAGATTTGTTATAATGGGGGAATCCTCTTGGATTCTGTTCTCCTTTCTATGAGTGAAATTCACACAGACAGGTTTTGTAAGAGCCTCTGCACCACTTAAACCCCATTGTGCCTCTGAAGGGGAGGAGCTTGGGTAGAACGGCCATACCAGACACCACGGCTTGTGCACCATGGCTTACCCCAGGGGAAATAGGCTGGTTTACACTGAAGTACAGCAGTGTCTGGGAGCCTCCACTTAGGGGAATGCAACTATTGCAATTTATATGCTGAAATGGCAGTCAGTGTGTTGATGCATTGCAGCATTGCAAGTTGGAGGTAAGAATTTCATCCACCTAACCCCCTAGAAACCTCTGCACGGAGCCTATTTACTCAAAGGAGTGAATTCCCCTTACATGCATGTGTAATTCTCATTGGTATCAATATCTGCGCATATGAAGCAGAGAACTTTTTAAATTATAACTCTACATTCCTCTGCCTAGACTTTTTTTGTTTAAATTTCTGCCATTTTAGAGGAAGCTTATAAATATTAAGCAACAGGAATCCAAGAATACAAACAAGGGATTAAACAAAATGAGTGATATGTTCTTATGAACAAGATCAATCACATTGGGGCCACTGTCAAGGCTGTTAGTCTGGCCCCTTTCATCAACACTAAACTCACATAAAAAAAAAGGACTAAGCCACATAAATGACTTAGGGTAAAGGAACTGATCCAGTCTGCATGAAACATTCGTTATGTGTAAACTAAATAAATGCAAACAAATTACTGTGCAAGTAAACTAAAAACTGTCCAAAGGAATTTCCAGCAACAAAAACTATAGATGGGCCAAAATAGTTTGATCACATCAAGCTTTAAAAAAAATCTTTTATGAAAGAAAATGGAAAGATTCTATTATTATTTTACTTAATATTCTAATCCTTTAATAGAAGCAAACAATCACATTTTATTTTTATTTGCAGATGAGAAAAAGAAAACAAAGAAAATTGATAGTGAACTCAACCCTGTTTGGAACGAGGTGACGTATTCTCATAAAATGTTTGTTTTTAGTATACGGTACAGTGCGTTATGGCTACAAAATTAGTATATTAGTCACTGCAGTTATGAATCTGCGATACAGATAGGAGTTAAAGTAAAATACTTTCCTATAAGGTGACATTAAATGTGTTTTAAAGCTGAGAGAACAAACACAAAGTGGGATGGGTGATCCAGTGGATATAGTGTACCGGACTTTCAGAAAGTCTTTAACAAGGTCCCTCACCAAAGGCTTGTAAGCAAAGTAAAGAGTCATGGGATAGGAGGGAAGATCTTCTCATGGATCAGTAACTGGTTAAAAGCTAGGAAACAAATGGTAGGAATAAATGCTCAGTTTTCACAGCGAAGAGAGGTAAATAGCAGGGTCCCCCAATGATCTACACTGGAACTTGTGCTATTCAATGTAGTCATAAATGATCTGGGAAAAGGGGTAACAGTAAGGTGACAACATATGCAGATGATGCAAAATTACTGAAGTTAGTTAAATCTAAAGCAGACTGTGAAGTTATAAAGATATCTCACAAAACTGGGTGACTGGGCAACCAAATGCCAGATGAAATTCAGTGTTGATCATTGCAAAATAATACATTGGAAAACATAATCCCAACTATACATAGAAAACAACGGGGTCTAAATTAGCTGTTACCACATAAGAAAGAGATCTTGGAGGCATCATGGATAGTTCTCTGAAACCATCTGCTCAATGTGCAGCAGCAATCAAAAAAGTGAACAGAATGTTGGGAACCTTTTGGAAAAGGATAGATAATAAGACAGAAACAGGGGCGGCTCCACGAATTCCGCCGCCCCAAGCAGGGCAGCGCACTGCGCTGCTTGCGTGGCCGGGCGCCGGTCCCGCGCCTCTGCGGGACCTCCCGCAAACGTGCCGCTGGTCCCGCGCCTACGGTGGAGCTTCTGCAGTCATGCCTGCGGGAGGTCCGGTCGTCCCGCGGCTCAGTTGGACCTCCCGCAGGCATGACTGCGGAAGGTCCGCCGGACCCGCCTGCCGCCCTGCCGGCAAAAGGCTGCCCCAAGCGCGTGCTTGGCGCGCTGGGGTCTGGAGCCGGCTCTGGACAGAAAACATCATTATGCCATTATTTAAATATGGCCGACACCTTGAATACTACATGCTGTTCTGGTGGCCCCATTTAAAAAATGATAAATATAAATATAAAGTGGAAAAAGTACAAGAGAAGGGCAATGAAAATGATTAGGGGTATGGAACAGCTTTCATATGAGGAGAGATTAATAATAGTGGGACTACTGAGTTTAGAAAGTGATGACGAAGGGGGGCTATGATAGAGGTCTATAAAATCATGAATGGTGTTGAGAAAGTGAATATGGGAGTGTTATTTACCCCTTTACATAACACAAGAACCAGGGATCCCTCAATGAAATTAGTAAGTAGGAAGTTACATAAGGAAGTGTTTCATCACACAATGCTCAGTCAACCTGTGGAACTTGTTGCCAGCAGATGTTGTGAAGGAGAAAAGTGTGAGTAGGTTCAAAAACCAATTAGATAAGAATAGGTCCATCAATGGCTATTAGCCAAGATGGTCAGGGATGCAACCCCATACTCTGGATGTCCCTAAACCTCCAGCTACCCGAAGCTGTGGCTGGGACTTGATTAATTGCCTTGTACTGTTCTTTCCCTCTGAAGCATCTGGCACCAGCCACTGTCAAAAGACAGGATACCGGGCTAGACAGATCATTGGTCTGACCCGGTTTGGCCATTCTTATGTTCTTATGAGCTGTGACAATTGTATCTCATCTCATTTTAAGTAAATGTAGATGGATTTCTGGTTTGTTTGGGGCCTGCTTCTCCTGTCATTGAAGTCAAAGGAAGTTTTGACATTGATATTAATAGTGGCATGACTGGGTCCCTGATAGGAGCACTGCCACTTTGATAATTAACTGTACACCAAAAGTAATGAAAAATGGTAATGCAAGTTAGGGCTAGGTGTCTAGAGGGGTGCCACAAAGGTCAGTGTTAGTTTTAGCTATATTTAGCATTCTCTTTAATGAGCTAGAAGAGAGGTTAAAGTGCATATTCATGAAAGTCATGGGTCATTAAATCTACAAATAAGAGAAGGGTGTAGAAACACAAAGGCCTGAAATCATTGGCAACCCATTTCCCCCCATGACTGAACTTGGAATAGGCCCAGGTCTAATGAAGGCAAATAAGTTATTTATATTAATACAAGGGAGGAGAACTAGAAGTACTGTAATGGGACACTATTAAGAAACTCTCCTTTTTAATTGCAATGTACCAATAACAAGTCAAAATGTACTACAGACATGTTCTGAAGTTTTTCACTTCATTTTCCAGATATGCAGATGTAAGATCAGTCAGGTTTAACTGTGTTACTAAATGTAATGTTCATTCATGAAAAGTTGTATTGTTTGCCTTCATATTGTTGAGGTACTTTGTATTTCAGCTGTATTGATCCGTGGTTTTTGCTCCAATTCTCTTTGTACAGATCCTTGAATTTGATTTGAAAGGGATAGCACTTGATGTTTCATCATCCCTGACCATTATTGTGAAAGATTTTGAAACAATTGGACAAAACAAGTATGTACTTTTTTTCATTGTTAAATTCATCTAATTTTCAATGTAATTCAAAAGGGCAAACAAAAATTATGAATCTGATATTTCACTACAAACAAACATTGCTGCTATTAGATTGGTTGGTTGATTGAATTGGCTGACATTTTATTGTGCTCTAATGATTCTCTATGTTTTAGGCCTGTGGTCTTCTCTTTGCTCACTGTGGTCTTCTCCCTCACTAGTGTTTCTGTTTTGTTGCTCTGGAGGGAGACTTCGGCCTTCTCCGTACACTTGCCCTTGTGCACAAAGTTATTTCCTCCTTTTTCTGCCCCCTTTGAGAGGCCAGAGATTGAGCTTCAGCCATACAATTGATATTCATGGGTTTGGATCAAATGCATCAGACAAAACCTCTCCCAGATAGCGGTCAGAAAACCAGTTCTAGTTAGTTTCAACAAAGTCAATGTTCATTGGTAATTTTACAGAATTAGAAAATAAATGACAGATAGTTAAACCCATTCTTGCCTGGATGAATATTGCAGGAAGCATTGATAGATTGACACTAAACTAAAAATTATAGACTATTGAACGATGGTTTTATAGAAAGTATATCTGGTCTCTTCCTCAGTGGAAGATCTGACAGAACAAGTGTGTCTGTGTTTTTTTCTTACTGTTAATGATATTGAAGAAATAGTCATGTTGTATAAAGGCAGCTATTTTTACATGAAAGGGAAAAGACACAACTAAAAGATCGGGGGTTATGCAGTGTTCTTTGTTTTTAGTGCTGGAAGTTTTGTATCCAAGAGTTTTTATGTTTTATCCTTACATTTTTATAAAATGTCAACTAATAGAATGAGAGAGACAATACTGCAAACAACTAATAGAATAACTATAAAGCATAAACTCATCAGAAGCATTCAGTTCCTTGAATTGTTTAAAAAGGCAAACTGTATATTTTTAAAAAAATAAATGTTTGAAAGCTAAAATTAAATAGAATATGTAAGGTCCTGTAAATTAAGCTGGTCAGTAAAACTAAAACAAGTAAAATGCTACTTCATAGAACACTTATTAAAAAATCCAGAGAATCATTTTTTCCCAGGGAATTGTGTAGTTCCTGGAATACAGAACTTTCATGTTTGGGATATATGCTTATAAACAGTTTCCTAGACATGTAACAAAGATTTGCAACATTGCAAAATGCATTTTGTATAAAACTATACACTATGCATGGAAAGGTTTCACTGCAATTAAATCATGGCCTACTTATGTACAGTATGTAGATAACACTGCCGTATAGATTTTCAGTATTTTGTCATAATTGTTATTTGTATTGCCATAGTGCCTGTTAGCCCTAGTTGTGGACCAGGACCCCATTGTGCTAGGCACTGTACAAACACAGAACATGTTTTTCATGGTTCTGAATGGCATGATAGGGCCATTAGTACAAACAATGCTAGAGGCAAAACACAGATGTGTTGTTTTTGTATGATTAAAGCTTTAATTTGTCCTTAATATCAGAACTGAAGGTGTGCAGGAGCCTGAAAACAATGTGCATAGACACACCCCATAAGAGGATGATGCTTAACTTACAGCCAGTGAAAGTATTAATTACTGTTTAGTAACCTCTCAGAGTGTACTCATTATTTTGTGGTTCATCATTTAGGGACAATCCCACTCCCTGCAGCTAATAAGAAGAAATGTTTCTTTGAGGAATGAGTTGGAAAGATATTATTCGTGCATAATTTTTTTCTTGTTTTATGTATAGAGTAAGGAATCGTGCATTTTGGGTGCAATCCTGCTCCCACTAAACTCCGTGGTAAAACTTCCACTGACTTCACTGAGGCCAGCATTTCACCCTCTATAATAATAAAAAGAGGAATCTTCATAACTATGTGATGTTTCTAGTCCTCTGCATTCATCAATACGCTACTCATATATTTCTCATCTCTAATATGCCAAATACTGCACACACCATAGATTCACTAGGGTAAGAAAATATATGGTATATGTTTTTATTTGAAGCATCTTAACGCATGTTTTCTCAGCCTATGAGGCAAATCCTATCCCTTGCACAAACTCTAAATAAATAGGCTTTGTGCAGAGGTGATCTGTAGTTATTATGTACGGGAGGTAGTGGAGAATCCAAAACCTTCCCCCCAAATGTTTGCTTCATGGCCCCTGCTGCAGCCTCAGGGCTGCGGTTGCCTCTACTGCTGCTGCATCTATGTTACATGACAGGTTTAACCAGTGAATCCATATAGCATAGATCCACTGACCATGTCTCTGCACTCTCCCTGAGCCACCCAATGCTCCCTATGCCAGGGCAGATGGGATCTCTGCAGAGCTTAATTGTACCACCTGTGCAGGCTGTCCAGTGCCTTCACATCTGCATTGCATAGTAGAACCACTCAGTTCCCATAGTGTTCAGGACCTTCTGCTGGCTACTACTTGGGCCAAAGGATTTGTTTCTAAACATGTATTTATATACATTTGAGTGAACTGTCAAAGGAAAAAACAGGGCCAAGTTTACTAATCAACCAACTGAAAACCATAACATCCTTCAAAAGCTTAAAAAAAAATCCAACAACAAAAAACACCAGAACAACTTGCCGAAAACGGGGAGCCATCTCCCCACCTCTTTCTATAAAGTGATAGAATGTTAACTAAGATCCATGCCACGATTGTTGCTCTTTCCTCTCCAGCATGGCTGACACTGTGAAGCTGTAGCAAGCTGTGTCATAGCTCTATTGATTGCTGGTATTCTGTGGGAGGAGGCATAAAGCGAACATATCTGAAACATCCCCATAATGCAGATGCCCAGCAGTGGTATCACATGTATGTAGCACACATCTTTCCCTCTTTTAATAGCAGTGCTGAGTGATACTATCAAAAGATGTCTGTGATTGACAGATCTTATTTTTATCTTGTTATTTTCAGTTCAAGTATCGAGCTCTTATGATACCGAATAATGTGTAAATTTTGCATTTAGTGGTACAGTAGTAGTTCCATTTTCACAGCGAACCTTTGTTTGCTTCTTTTTCCTCCTCTGAGTGACTCTCCTGCCTTTGGTGATACGCCATAAATCCCATCATTGAGTCAGTGGTAGGCCATTTGTTGTAATCAAATCTCATATCTTCTAGAGGTTCACCAGGGTCCAAGGGGCCCCGAATACACTGCATGCCTCTGGTCTCAAGGAAACCCCTGAAATCATGATATCTGAAGAAAGAAATTGATACAGAAAAGTCTGCCAGCCCTGCTGAGCTCTTGAGATGTATTTTGCATGGCATCACCAAAAGATGGGAGAATTCTTATCTGAACCTTTGAACAGGGTCAGCTCAATATCTGGGCTAAGATTCCAGTTGATTCTTATTTTTTCCAAACTAGATAATCTATCCTTAATCCAAAGTCATATTTGCAGACATCAGCTGTGTCCGTTTGTATTTCTCAAAAAAATGATCAAGGGCTCATCATTACAAATATTGACATTTTTGTTTATGGATAGGAGTCAGCTCACACTTATGTATTCTATGTACACATAAAAACTGAACAAAGACGACCCCCTGGGAAAGTGACATACTATATATGGAGCTACGCAAAGCATATTCATGCAAAGTAAATAGGAGGATGGTGAAATAACTATTTCACAATCACTAACTGTTTAAGGGTCATGAACTAATGCTCATTTGATGTGTGTACATTTCCCATTAATTTAAAAATAGCCACCATCATTTCCAAAGGAAAAAAGAACAAAACAGTAGGATTTAGAACAAGAGTCACTTGGGATTCACACATTCTAGTCTTTCACAGGTTCTATTCTTTTAGCACCTTTTCGTATTAAATTTTCAATATTTTATGCAAATAGGTACACTTTTTTGTAAAAATGTTCACACCCAATCAATAATATGAAACACATTCACTCCAAAGGTTACTATAAATTGCATTGTGGGCTTTCATTTTATTGTCTCTCAATGATTCCAGAGGAAATCCATTCAATTTACAAATAATGAGATTTTTTTTTAATTGCCAGGCTTGCAAGCTCAAGCCAATCTGAAAGCCACACTGTGTTCTTTCTGTCTCATGCATTATTGACTTAACTGAAATGTATTACAGGTGTAGTTAAAGTGGACGGCTTGAAGTAAAAAATCTGCAGTTGGAATATAAGCATTCTGTTGAAACATAATAATATGATGTGTGAAACATAATAATATTATTATTTATTTGTATTACAGTAGCACTTCAGAGCCCCATTCATGGACCAGGACCTCACTGTGCTAGGTGCTGTACAAACACAGAATAAAAAGATGGTCCTGCCCCAAAGAGTTACTAAGTAGTTCACTCTCTGATAGGTAAGCTGGCTCTATAACCTGAAAAAAGAGCACAGTTAAGAGGTCTTTCAAAACATAGTTACATATGTGTAGTTCTTCAGTGTTCTAAAGAAATCCAGTGCCTCACATTCAGCAGCAACAGAATAAGAGTAGTGAAATGCACGGTTTGCTTTTTTTCTTGAAATGCTCCACTAGTGTATAACTAGACCTGCCTTTTGCAGGCAGTTATTCATGCTCACTCACAGTAAGGAACTGCTGAGGTGTAGGGTTTTTTTTCCTTTGTAAGGTGTTAGTGGTATATTACTAAAATGATGGAGACTTCCTCTCCCCTGCACCCAAAAAAAGTCCCATTGACATCAGTGGAATGAGGAATTGACCCTATATGCATAAATAACAAGGGAACTATTTATAAATTCTCAGGGGGTTGGCAGCAGTGGCAAATTACACAATTCTGTTCATTCCACCCTAATTCCTGTTTCTTTTTAAAATCTCTTTGTGAATCAGGCCAAATTTTTTTTATTTGTGAATGATTTTGTTTCTCCATAAGGTGAGTAGCCAAAAGAATACATAAAATCCTCCTGGCATGTTTCTTCCAGTGCACTTCAGTCCTGAACTGCAACATTGCACAATTCCCAAAAGAGGGAGGAGACTGCAGAACAGGCTGCTTTAGGCTACCACACATGACAGTTTTGGGATATGTGCAAACACAGTACAGTGCCTAGCACTGGCATCTAGGCACTACTGTAATACAAACAAATAACCACAATGGAGAATAGGAGATCATCACATTCACTTTACCCATGAAACTTGCCATGATTTGGATTCAAGCCTCCAGAGGTGAAAGCCTATTGCACATACCCATTGTAGGCCATATCCTGTTCACTTAGCCTCAGGGGGACTTTGAAATAAATGTGACTAGTTCAAATGAGTAAGGCAAACAGGATTTGTCCCTGTGCCAATACTGTGTCTAAGGGCTCTCATTGTTATTCACTTTTTATTTTGCTGTCTGAGGGGAAGTTTTTAGGCTTAAGTTTGAGTATGGGGGAGTTTCCTCCTACAGGCCTCATTTATCTTGTGCTGGAGTGAGGTGGGGCAATAATTTATATCACCTGTTTTCAGGGTACAGCTTACTCCCTATCTGTCATTCAGCCGGCTCTGCACAAAAAGTAGAAGTGGAACCATAGGTCTCACCTATCCCGCCTTGCCATCCTTCCCTGCCCGGTCACTCACAGAGAGTGTATCAGGCACATAACCTTAGCTCTGCTCCTCCGTCCCTGGAGCAAAGATCTGGGCAGATGCTATAGAACAAGGGCACAGTCTCCTAAAAACGTATACAGTAATGCATTTACTGTAGGCCAGCATTACACAGTGCAGGAGGATCAGTCTAGTAGAATTTCCATTGCTTTTACACGCTGCCAAAACACTACTCATTGCTGTGGTATGTTTCTGCAGTTAGGCTAATGTGAACGTTATGCATAGTTTTCTATTTCCTCTGGAACCAGAATTTACTGCTACCTGCAGAAATTTTACTGTAAGAGCAGACTAATATTAAATGAATGTTCATCATGACACAAAGCATGACCCACTGGAAAAGTAATTACATTAAAAAAGCCCAAATGACACTGTTATAATGTTCACATAGATCACTCCAGGGATAGACAAAGAGAGCTTTCACGTGCCAAAGTACAGAGCTGGCTTTTCCCATATAAAAATGTCTGAGAAGAGAATACATCTGTTTTCCATTATGTTGTTAGTCTAGTCAATGTTTAAAATCTTTCATTCCACTAGGAAAATGAATCTACACAGTCTAAGGAAAATGTAATAGTTAGGATCATTGTCAGTAACTGAAGTACAAAGGATAGATTACAAAATTACAAATACCACAATCTCTACAGGAAGTTACATTGTGGTCTGGTTAAGTGAAGTGATTTTATTCCATGTGTAGGAGGGCAAGTCACTAGTTGCACACATTTTTCCAAACTGAGTAATTAGTAACCTGGCAACACAGAGGAAAATAGGCTGGGCACACCCTTCTGTTTGGTGAAGAATGTAGTCCCAAATCTACAGCAGGGAAGATTAACTGCAGCTCAGTGTTGAGACACTGTTAGATTTGTAATTATAACTGTTTAATCAATTTCTTAACCTGGCATCAAAAATATTTAGACCCTCCTCTTGCAATTGGATCTGTGTGGGTAGAATTCTGTGCCTGACAGTGGGGTGGCATGCATGTAGGAGTCTGCCTTCATAGATCTGAGGTTTGGAGCCTTACATATTAAAGTCTCTTCTGGTTTCCCCTGAAGATTTCACCTTTGTAGATGATGATGTGCATGACATTTTTCTTTTCAAATCTATGCACCTGCAAAAAGCAGTATCAAATAATTAATGAAGATTAAAATAAGTACTACTTCTGTTTGAACAAATATATTTAGCTACAACAGTATGTATTGGAAGATTGGGCTTGAAGGTCTAGGATGGACTTTACCATGAAACAGATACAGCCAGCAAGAATGTTTGGATATAAACCATTATAATATATGCAGGAGGAGCAAGGATGATGGTGACGAATCAGTGTGCTTCCACTGAAATCAGTGGTGCTACCTTCGCTTCTTTATGGGGTTATCGGGCCAGTCACATCTGTGCCATAATTAATTACTTGCTTCCCAGCCTGAAGAGATGGGACTATGGAGGGGCAGGAGATAGATTAATGGACACCTGGGCCTTATAAAAGGACTAAGAGCGAACCCTATCAGGAGTTGGAACCCCAGGTGACCAGTGAGTAGTTTGCCCTGAACCAGGGCATGTAAGGAAGAGGCTATTCCAGAGGTAAACAACATGGGAGCTGGGAAGTATATGAGGCACAGAACCCAGAAAGGGCAAGAAGCAGGGCCCAAAGAGTGGGCTGTAGGGAAGACCCAAAGGGCAAAGGGACCTTTTTGTGTGATGGGCACTTTTTAGTTTGGACTCTTGGTAACCCTGGAAGGGGTTATGTTTGTTGTGACTTGGCTAGAGGGCTAAGCCATAACTCCAGCACAAAGGTGTGTGTGGAGAGCTCAGTAGGCTCACCTTGGGGAGGGAATGCTGGCAGAGCTATGCTTGGCCAACAGGGGATGCTATGGAGCAGCTACACCTTTATGATATACCTCAGTTTACACTGGCTGAGATCTCAAGGATGCTATATAGAAAGATAACTTCATGCTACAACAGAGAGAAACATCAACTTCTTAGTGCTGTGAGTTAGGATTTCCTAATACTAGCACCAATGGATTAATTAGCTATGCCAAAAGTACAATGCTATGTTTAATGGTTACTTACCTGTAGTTTATAGATTCTACTTTTTTGAAATCGGGGAAACACTGTAGGCCTAGCACTGATGTCAAATACTCTTGAAATTGTGGATTTATCTTTTGAAATCAGCTACTGTACATGAGATCCAATTTACACCTCAAAAGCTAAATCTGATTATACAAGGAAGTGTTTATACTGCTCAAATTGTACTCCTGGAGGTTTCCTACTGTGCTGTTTGAAACTTATAGCATATTCAAATGAGTGCACCGCTATAATTTTGTTTAGTCAGGGTAGGTAGGTATGAGGAAATGAAACTTAAATTGGAAAATTTCAAAACCATCATGATTCTTGAACATGTGTCACGGGATGCAAGGGTGTGGTTGATGAGACTCATCCAGATAATATGCGAGTCCAATCTTCTTATTGGTTTTGTAAATTCTCTCTGAAGTATGTACACATTTATGCATATTGAATGATTCAGGTAACCTATCATTTAAAAAAAAATCACTGCCAGCTATATTAAACCAAACTAGCAAAAGTTATGAAACTCTTCAACAAGTAAACAAAAATAAATACTGGCAAAGCCTCTGTCTCTCCCCAGAATCAGAGTTAACTTTACCATTTGTAGACAGGCCTGTTTAAATGATTGCCCCACCTGCAGAAGTGAAACTTTGCTACTTGTTCTTTTCAACCCCAGTGATTGGTTGACATCTGTTAATATTGATGTTTATGTTTCCAGGACTATCTTAATGAGGAAAGAGCTAGCAACTATGTAAGAAAGAGAGAAGATAAATTAAATTCTTCTATAGATTTCTAGCTCCCTCAAATTAGATGGCTCCACAGCTTTGGGAATCATAGACCAAAGGGCAAATCCTCTTCTTCTATTTTTGTTTCCAACTTTGTCCAACCGTTTCAGTGATTGTTTTCAGGATAACTGATTTTCACATAGAAAAGGTGGCTTAGATCTCTTTAGAGTTCTTGTTTAGTGAAAGCAAACCTAATCTAACCATCCCCACGTGAAATACAGATTGGCCAAGTAAACTGGTGGGTGGTAATCAATTTTTCACCTCAGTGTGAAATGTCAAGTAAATATGGTCCCCATGTTGCACCAACTTGTGGGACACTGAACCCAAAGAGAAACAATTTTTGTCTTTTTCTGTGGAAAACCATCTATTACTGTCTCCTAGGCTCGGCCCACACTAATATTTGAAGCCATGATTGACAGCACTTATGATCAACAACCATTACCGAATTTTGGTAACACAAATTTTAGCATAATTTGGCCCTTTCTCCTTAGTGGCCAAAACATGGTTGAAGGGACAGATGGCAACCAGGAATACAATAGACCTCCTAGTAAAAAATATTCTGTGCATTCATTAAATATCTCATTGTAGCTTTTCCTAATCTTGCTTTACCCAGAAGTGAAAGTTAACATAGTTTACCAGAAGATGGATGCTTTAAATTTCTTACTTTGTTGTGTATGCCTAAAAGAAAGACAAGTGAAAAAGTAAGAGATTTCTGATTTACAGTAACAGTGAACCAGAAGGCACTCAGCATTTACTTGTTGAGCAGTACTGACAGGGGCGGCTCCGGGCACCAGCACCCCAAGCGCATGCCTGGGGCGGCAAGCCACGGGGGGCACTCTGCCGATTGCCGCGAGGGCGGCAGGCAGGTTGCCTTCGGCGGCATGCCTGCGGAGGGTCCGCTGGTCCCGTGGCTTCGGCGGACCTCCCGCAGGCATGCCGCCGAATCCGTGGGACTGGGGACCTCCCACAGGCAAGCCGCCAAAGGCAGCCTGCCTGCCGTGCTTGGGGCAGCAAAATACCTAGAGCCGCCCCTGAGTACTGAATGTCCATTGGTACTTACCATTAACTATGGTGATAGATATTGCCCTGCTACATGTTTCACTTTGGCCCCTCGGCTGTTGTTTAATATGTGTGCTGTTCTCTAACAGGTACAGCTAAGAATATAGCATGCTTACTCCTAAACATATAATATAGATACCTTCTTCTAGTCCCACCCTCAAGCACACTCCAAAATAGCCTGATGAAGAAACCTATTCCACTGAGATTTCAGTCCAGTTTTGCAGCCCTCTGAAGTTTAAATAGTGTAGTTCAGATAAAATCTGTATTAGTATCTGAACTTTTGGGTGTTTGTATAAGCCGACCCTCTAATTCTTTGAGGTTTGCCCATCATTTGTTGTTAAATAATACTGCAATATGAGAAATTAAATAAGAACATTAACATAATGCATGTCCCGAACATCTCTGTTTGAATTTTTATCATAGGTTAAATACCCTTATGATTACAAAACAGCAGAAATGGGTTCAAGCCAGTTTGGATCTGAATTTCAAACACCATCCTGTTCAGGATTGTGTGTAGTCAGGGATTTGGCTGGAGCACCTCTCTGCACAACAGAATCATTTTGATGTGGACAGTTTGGGCATATTTCCATTGACTTCAGAGGGCACTGGATTAGGCCAGTAGGGGAAGATTCTCTCCTTTACCAAGATCTGCTTGGCACAGGAAAGGGAGGCATGCTACTCAGAAAAATGGTACAGCTCTCCGATTCTTTACCATGTGTAGCTTCAACCCTGGTCCGGGGGCAGGTTAGAACAGCCCTAGGTTGCCCCTGTATTAGCTCCCACACCCCATCCCTGGTGTAAGGGGTATGTGAGGTATGGCTGCATTCCTGTGCCAATCTGGTAATTGTCAGCTGTCAGACAGTCTCTTGGGGACCACCGCAAACTGGTATATGGGCCATCTGCCAGTGAAGAATCCCTATGTGCAGAGACACCCTGACACACTCCTTATGCCAAGGATGGGAGGAGGAACCAAGTAAGCTAGCTTCATGCCAGCTGAAAGCTCTGCTGGGGAAATTTTCACCTGGACAGCATCTGGTTCCTTTGTACCATTGAGTGCTGCTTAGGGATCAGACTGGGGAGAGAATCTGGTCTATAAATGATATTTCATAATGTAATTTAGATGTATACACCCTGCCCATGTCATGCACCCTATCCATATTGTGGTTGTTTAACTAGAATTGCCTTTAACATCCATCAAGCAATATCATAGTACATCATCTCCTTCCCTTTAAATCCTTTCTATAATCCAAGAAAGATATTTAAAGTTGTTTGTTACATTTTAATTATAGATGAATGTAGTATGTTTTGCTACAACAAATTATTGTACCTTCGAGGCCTTTCTGAGAGTATTGTCCTGATTGCAATTGAGATTACATGCATTTTGTAGTGTTTATGGAGAATCCATTCTATGACGTGTGCTGGTCTTTTACTGTACTGAGTATAGCAGCTGGGTCGCATGAGTTCATTCCAGGTTTTGCTTTGGACTAGAGAGAGTTTAGTTAGCTACAATCAGAGCAGGAAACCATCAAATTGAGCTCCACCCTGAGTAAAGATACATAACAAACTTCACCACCTGTGGGTCTATGCTGCTGTAAATGACTCAGTTTGGGCATTTCTTCAGCCACAGAAATATTTCAGAACACTATACATGAGGTGCTAGCTGGAATCCCTGAAGTTCTGAATGTGAGTGATGACATATTAGAATTTGGCACCACATCTGAAAAGCATGACACTTGACTAGCAGCTGTTTTTGAATAAGTGCAGGAGCAGAATCTCATGTTAAACCCAGACAAATGTGAGTACAATAAACCCACATTAGAATTTTTTGGATATACATTCTCCAAAGATGGCATCTCTGAAGATTCTAAGAAAGTGAAAGACAGTCACAATGCCACTCTGCCCATGTAGCAGAGCATGTAGACATTCGTAGCTGCTAGGGCTTTCAAATTATTGTGGCAGATTCATTCTGAGATTAGTTTCAGAGTAGCAGCCGTGTTAGTCTGTATCCGCAAAAAAAACCCAGGAGTACGTGTTAGTCTGTATCCGCAAAAAAAAACCAGGAGTACTTGTGGCACCTTAAAGACTAACAAATTTATTTTAGCATGAGCTTTCGTGAGCTAAAGCTCACTTCTTCGGATGCATAGAATGGAACACACAGACAGGAGATATTTATACATACAGAGAACATGAAAAGGTGGAAGTATGCATACCAACAGGCAGAGTCTAATCAATTGAGATGAGCTATCGTTAGCAGGAGGAAAAAACAACTTTTTGAAGTGATAATTAAGATGGCCCATAGAAGGTGTGAGGAGAACTTAACATAGGGAAATAGATTCAATTGGTGTAATGACCCAACCATTCCCAGTCTTTGTTTAAACCACAGTTAATTGTATCTAGTTTGCATATTAATTCAAGTTCAGCAGTCTCTCTTTGGAGTCTGTTTTTGAAGTTTTTTTGTTGCAAAATTGCCACCTTCAAGTCTGTCACTGAGTGGTTAGAAAGGTTGAAGTGTTCTCCCACTGGTTTTTGAATGTTATGATTCCTGATGTCAGATTTGTGTCCATTTATTCTTTTGCGTAGAGACTGTCCGGTTTGGCCAATGTACATGGCAGAGGGGCATTGCTGGCACATGATGGCATATATCACGTTGGTAGATGTGCAGGTGTACAAGCCCCTGATGGTGTGTCTGATGTGATTAGGTTCTGTGATGGTGTCACTTGAATGGATATGTGGACAGAGCTGGCATCGGGCTTTATTGCAAGGATAGGTTCCTGGGTTAGTGTTTATGTTGTATGGTGTGCGGTTGCTGGTGAGTATTTGCTTCAGGTTGAGATTAGGCACTATCACACAGACTCTGAGAGCTCTAACTAGGAAAGATTACATATGAGTGTGGTCAGATGAATATCAAAATAAATTTGACGAACTAAAGAAATCCCTTACCCATGATGTAGTCCTGTCATATTTTGATTCCAGTAAGAGAATTGAACTTTTAATGGATGCTAACCCTGTTGGATTAGAAGCAGTCCTCACACAGGTTGACCAATGTGTTCAAATTTACACCATTGCTTATGGCAGAAAGGCTCTTTCACCCACAGAACAATGATACTCTGAGACAGAAAGAGAAGCTCTTGTTGTAGCATGGGGATGTTCCCATTTTCATTTATACATTTACAGATGTCATTTCATGATTCTTACTGATCACAAGTCCCTTGAACCAACCTATGATCAATAATCCCTCTTTTTGCCCATCAGCTCTCATTGAGCGGTGGATGCTCAAACTACAAGGTTATGACTACGAAGTTATCTATTGGTCTGGAAAGGATAGCCATGCAGACTACTTCTCCAGGTACCCTATTCCTGACACACTTAATCACAACACTAGCATATAGCATATAATAACTTCCTCCTCTCAGACACCATTCGCAAAGCTCTCTTGTTACAACAACTAAAGACAGCTGCAGAGTCTGACACGTCTCCAAATGATCATCACAACTATTTGAAGTGATCACTGGAAAGAACTGCATAGTTTACAGCATTTGACTGCTGAAACATAAGCTGTTCTGCGATCATTTGCCCATGTTAAAGGTGAACTTACTGTCACGGACTATGACCTCCTACTCCAAGATACAGGACTTGTTGTTCTGCATTTGTTCTGGGATCACACATTTGATTTGACTCACAAAGGTCACCAAGGACTGGTAAAAACAAAATTCCTGCTCAGAGAAAAAGTCTGGTTCCTGAGAATTGATAGCCTTCCTGAAACTCTCCTTACGTCCTACAGACTATAAACCAGGCAGGAGTTCTGGAAAACCACATTCCTCCTCTACATGTCTCTTCTGCCCACATCCCCACGGACAGAAGTTAGCATGAATTTTTGTGATCTCCCTAATGGAAAATATTTACTGGTTATTAGATACTACTATTCTCGAAATCCTGAAGTTGAAATGATCATCACTACTTCTGTTAATGCTGTTATACCCAAACTAGAGAAGATTTTGTCAGCCTATGGCATACCTGCTGTTATTAAAACTGACAATTTCAAGACTTGCAGTTTGCTCAATTTGCAGAGTATCTTGGTTTCAAACTTACTCTGCGCTGGCTGCAAGCCAATGGAGAAGATGAGAGGTTTATGTGACCGCTCAAGAAAGCACTATGAATTGCTGCAGCTGACGGATTGGATGAGAAACAGGAGTTATTTCATTTCCTCCTCGGTTTTCAAACCACTCTCCACTGTTCAACTACCATGGTGCCAGCATCTCTTTTATTCGGCAGACAACTAAGAACAAAACTGCCACAAGTTGAGAGAAGAGCAGATGATGAACCTCTACATCAGGGGTAGGCAACCTATGGCATGGGTGCCGAAGGCGGCATGCAAGCTGATTTTCAGTGGCACTGACTGGTGCCCAGGTCCTGGCCACCGGTCAGGGGGGCTCTTCATTTTAATTTAATTTTAAATAAAGCTTTTTAAACATTTTAAAAGCCTTATTTACTTTACATACAACAATAGTTTAGTTATATATTATAGACTTTCTAATGTTTCTAAAAATATTAAAATGTATTACTGGCACACGAAACCTTAAATTAGAGTAAATAAATGAAGATTTGACACACCACTTCTGAAAGGTTGCCGACCCCTGCTCTACATCAACGTGACAACAAAGCAAAGCTTGTCATGAAAAGATATGCCGACCAGCGCAGGCCAAGACCACTTCTTTCAATGTGGGAGATGTAGTTCTCGCCAGAAACTTTCAGCCGAGCAACAAACTCTCTGTGCCCTTTTATCCTGAGCTTTACAAGACCACAGTTGTCAGAGGCACGATGGTCACTGCTCAGAGAGGACAAAGTCACACAAAATGCATCTCACATCAAACCACTTTGTGGCACTCTCATATTCTCACAGTACAAGACGTTGATGATGACAACAGTTACACACTGAATCCCTTGTACTCTCTCCAAGGCAAGTGAGCAAGTTAACCCTCTGTGCTCCAGAGGTTGAAAGTCACTCAAAAAGAAGTGGCCATCAACCTCCAGTGCATTTGAAGGACTACATAACATAAGTAATGCTACATTTATGTCACGGAGGTCACAGAATCCGTGACTTCCAGAGACCTCCCTGACATTTTCTCCTTCAGCCCTATGGGTCGTCAGCAGGGGCCCTCCTCAGGGTTCTAGCCACAGGCGACAGCCTCACGGGGGGAGGAGGGGGAGCTTAGGCAAGCAGCTGGGGGTGTCCCGTTTTCTCTTTGGGAAATATGGTCACCCTGCAGCTTCCTCCACTGTGGGCAGAGGCCCCCGCCCCTCTGCAGCTTCCAGCCATTGTGGGTGGAGGGGGAACCCTGCAGCTCCCAGCCACCACAGTGGTGGGGGAAACCATGGAGCTGCAGCAGCCTTGGGTGCTAGATCCCCCCTGCTTCCCATTTTGTCACAGTTGTTTTTAGTAAAAGTCACGGACAGGTCATGGCTTTCATGAATTTTTGTTTATTGCTCGTGACCTGTCTGTGACTTTTACTGAAAACAACCATGACAAAATCTTAGCCTTAAACATAAGTGTTTTTGTCAATGTGTTGAACAATCATCAAACTTTTGACATTGCTTCATTTATTCTGTGCTGCTTGTATTTTATTCATTAGGTGGATGTATTTCAAAGTGGTGAGCTTAATAATTGTTGTTTAATTTAAAGTTTGGCGGGGGGGAGAGAAGGAGGGATGTCATGTTTATGGAGAATCCATTCCAGTATCCATGCTGGTCTTTTAGAGTACCGAGAATAGCAGCTGGGTCATGTGAGTCCATTCCAGGTTTTGATTTGAATTAGAGAGAGTTGAGTTAGCTAAAAGGGGAAGCTGCATGTTGAATTTGTGTTCTGTGAGTTACAGGTTTAAACCAGTGGTCTGTGGAATCTTACTTTACTGCATCTGTATGATTCATTCCAGAAACTCCTGATCAGTTAGGACACAACACGCTTCTCCCGAGTTCTGTTTGAAATGTGTTTGTGAAATGCAACAGCTGCTGGGAAGAGCATGGAGATACTTTAGCAACTAATAAACTGTGTTGTGAATCTCCTCTTATGCACAGCACAATTCCACAGTTCCACAGAACAATACCTCCAATTCTGCAGCTTTTATTAAAATTAGTAAATTGCTGTCTATAAAACAAATGAAGCAGGTGTTTAGTAATGTTAAACTTGGGTTGTAAAAGACGTTATTATGAACTAGGACTAGGATTTTCAGAGGAACCTAAGGCACCTCCCCCTCCAGACTTGTGAGCCCAGCCCCCAGCCAAGCCTCCGTACCTATACAGCTGTTTTTAGTGCCATAGCACCAGTCGAAATCTGTAGGCCCTGGCTCCGAGACTCTCTGCCACAGTTTTAAAATGTAGTGCAGACAAACCTGGGTGTTGAAGCTCTTGGCCCCCTTTGAAAGTCCCAGCCTGGAAGTACTGTAGGAAGTTTGCATTTTTAAGCTCTTAGGGATTGTCACAGAAAAGTGCAAATTGCAGCTCCTTTTGATTTCAAGGGTATTCAAAGGGGGCACTCAGCACCTTGCAGGAGGTGCTCGGTACCTTGCAGGATGCAGCCCTGATGTTGCATGTTCTGTTTTTCTCATAGCGTACAATACTGAGGTGTATTGTTGTATAAATTACAGTGCTCATGTCCATGACACAGACCTAGGTATGGTGCTCCTAAAGTCCATTCCCAAATCTGACATCAGTGCTGTCCTGAGGGTACAGACTGGCTGCTTGCACTGCCATGAGAGAAACCAGGATTTGGTTCCTGGGCTTGCTGTCTTGCACCCCAGGTTGGACATGACTGAGATAGCAGTAGAGGCTGCATGATCAGTCCATGGGAAGAATTAGTGTACGTCTTGTGATGTTTCCCTTCATTTAACAAGTCATTCATAGAATCATAGAATATCAGGGTTGGAAGGGGCCTCAGGAGGTCATCTAGTCCAACCCCCTGCTCAAAGCAGGACCAATCCCCAACTAAATCATCCCAGCCAGGCTTTGTCAAGCCTGACCTTAAAAACCTCTAAGGAAGGAGATATTGAGGCTGAAAGTATCCAGTTAGTCTTTCTGTAAAGAAAAACATACATAATGAATAGACTGGAACAACCTAGAATGTATATTTATATTGAATGGTTAGTACATAATGAATTCTAACACACTTTGCAAACAATAAGGCACAGAAGATGGCTAAGATATTAGATTTGCCCCTTGAATTTGGAAAGTGCTGTGGGATCCTTGGCTTCTGCCTGAAAAGCCACCAATTGCTGTCCAAAGGGACCTCAGTGTAAGTTCTCAAGTGGAGGATTTTTCTTACAATTTGGCAGTAATACTGCAGAGCTCTTTGAAAAGTGTGTTATGTTCAATGTTTGCACAGTAAATTTAGCCAGGGTTATCTCATCTGCAAAGATCGCAGTTATTCTAGGAATCTACTTCATGATTTGAGCAAACCATCACTACATACCCAGAGTATAATTTCAGTTAGGAAATGCCTCATTTTTTACATTTACAGATAAGTTGCACTATCAAGGCTTATATATCGTATTATTCATCTGTAAACACCTTATTATGTTCTTAGGATCACGTACATTAAATCTATGAACAAGACTTGATTTAGCCATAGGCTACAACAACTTCTTCCAGCATAACACAAGACTGTGAGCCCCCAGTGGTAGAATTCTGCCTGAAGAAGGGAGGTTTGCACTGGCACAAAGTATTCACAGCTTCATTCTTCTGAGGGGACTGGAGTTGGCCAGTGCAGCTCAAAAGTGGACAAAGCTGCCTTGGGTGTGGGCATGAGCTAGCAAATTTTCTGGACACTTCTCCTGACAGGGCTCGTGTTGAAGCACTGTCTAAATCTGCACTCTGCTCTCAGAGGGCCCAATCAAGGGCATTGTCTATGTCGTCAATAGGCCGGTAGATTAATTCTGTGATGCTTACAAGTAAATCAGCTATAGCCATCTGTTTCTTTATATTTCTTCTTCATATATACAAAGCTTTGATACCTAGCTGTGCTGTAGTGCTTTTCATGTGTAGATCTCAAAATGCTTTACAAGGGAAGGTATCATTATCTCCAGTTAACCAAAGGGTAGTCTGTGGCTCAGAGCGGTAAACTGATTTATCCCAGATGGATGGCTGTACACACAAGCTACACACACACATTATACTCTGCTGTACATTAAAACATTAATTAATAACATTTACAGACCTAAGAAGTGCCTATCCCTACACTGCGAAATGCATTTTCCGATAGCTGTAACCCGCATCCTCCTGTATCCTATTTCCTCCCTTCTGTTTGCAAGCCCCACTCATTGTGTTAAGTCTCAAACTGAGACTATAAACTCTTTTAGGTAAGAGGTGCCTTCAGTGAAACAAACAGCACAATTTGGGGATCAAAATAAAAAATGAACAGTTAATAGTCTACAATTAGAGAATAATTGCAATATTTTAGTTGCTTTTATTTGCTTTGAAGTCTTTATATGCTCTACTCTTTTGGACCCATTTGGTTATATAAGAGACAGCAAGCATAAACTGGCTACAGATAACAGGATACTTCTGTCTGCATAATACACAGAGTATATGCTAATGTAATATCTTTTCCACTTTTCTTTCAGATTAATTGGAAATGCATCAGTAGCACTTAAGGAACTTGTAGGCAACCAAAGTAGATCTCTTCCCTTCAAGCTTATTTCCCTGCTAAATGAAAGGGGAGAGAACACTGGCGTGAGTGATTTCCTTATCTTTGTTTTACTGATTTATTGAATTAAATGCTCTAACAAGAGGGTTTAATATGAAACAAAAACATTTCAAAATCATTTCAGTTTGCTTTATAGATAAAATTATTCGTGATTTTATACGTCAACACCATCTAAATGTTCAATACGGACAAATATATTTTAATTAAATATGTTGGTTTTCAATAATATGTATATGACCTAGAGCATATAGTTAATGAGAATCAACACAGCACTAGATGTTTAGAGAAAAAATGGCATTTACTTTCTTAATTGCTAGTTTGAGTTCCCACATGCAGGTTTTGCTGCATACCTTGTGAAAATCAGCTACTGTGATTCTGGAAAGCACTTTATAAACCTGTTTAAAAGTCCATGCCTCTTCAGAACAGTACTTAAATACTTTGACTTAAGCATGTGCTTAAAGTTAAGCCTGTGATTAATTGCTGTCCTGAACAGGGACCCTTTCCTGCATCAGAAGCATAGTACATACCTGGAAATACACATTTATGTGCTCAAAGGCAAGAGCAAGACCTTACTGCCAATTTCAGGTATCTTCTCTGAAGCAATTCAGAGTCATCTGTATTTTGTCATGTACTTTTTTGTTGACTCTTTGTTATACTCTGTTAATTTTTTAGTGTTGAAAAGTGCCACGAAGTGCTGCAGACCATGGTATAACCAGTATTGTAATGAGACTGGAAAAAGACACCATGCTCATTTATAGGGTAGAAGCGTGGCCTGAGAGTTAGGAGAGCTATATTCTGCCTCCAGCTCACATTGAACAGGTCATTTTATCTTTTTCTGCCTCATTTTTCCCATCTGTAAAATGGGGATCATACTACTCACCTGGCCTGCATGGGTATTATGAGGCTTTAATTAATTAAATGTATAGACTGCTGTTAAATCATTGGAACTCAGTATGAGAGGATTTTCTAAATGTCAAATACAGTAGCTCAATTTCTCAAATACATTTTCAGATTAATTGCAAAGAGTGTGGCCTGTAGTCTTTGTATGTGAATACTAACGTGGCAGGCGATAATGCCCATTTATTTCTTTGTTTTTCAATTTGTCATTGTAAACTGTAGTACAGATACTTGTTAGCTGTTAATGTTGACTTGTAGGACCACTTGTTTATCCTGTTTTAAGTCAATTATTACATATGTAACTATAAATTTCTACACAGGCAACGATTGATTTAGTGGTAGGATATGAGCCACCAGCTGGGCCTGCAAATCCAAATGATCCAGGAGGGACCAATGCACAAGGCACTGCAGGTATTTCATCTTTCTTCAAAATAATATATTCAGGTCATGCAAGGGAAAGATAGAATTGTTCATCAGAAAGAATGGAAAGTAACTGACAAGCAAGCATGTCTAAACTGGCTTAGGGTAAGGTAGTCAGACTGTAGATGCTTCAGAATTGAAGAACTGGAACTTTTGTTTCCTGTTAAAATATGTTCTATCTTCAGGTTTTATCTGACACTATTGTCTTCAATGGGAACCGTATTACTGAGGATAGTTTAGATCAAAAGCACTTTAAAGGCTGATGTACAATATTTCTTTTAAGAAAGAAACTTTGTTCCAACACACAGAAAAACAGCAATAAAGAAATCTGATGCTGTAGGGAAGGCCAGCAAAAACAAAGAAATGCATAGCTGGGAGAATATACTCTAAATCCTTGAATACCAAGACATATTGCCTCATCCACAGTAGATTGTTATTGGAGGACACTGCTATGTGTCATGTTAGGCCCCAGATTTGATTACCTCTCTCATTTTTATAAACTAGTAAGGAAAATTCTTTGGACTCTAACTGTTTATTAAATATATTTTAAATGAATCTCCTAGTGAGAATGTTTTTCAAAAAGCCTCCAGTGTTACAGACCATCAGGGGCGGCTCTAGGAATTTGGCCGCCCCAAGCAGCAGGGGGCGCGCTGCCGGTCGCCGGTCCCGCGGCTCCGGGGGACCTCTTGCAGACGTGCCTGCGGAGGGCGCGCTGGTCCCGCGGCTCCGGTGGAGCATCCGCAGTCATGCCTGCAGGAGGTCCGCTGGTTCCGAAGCTCTGGCGGACCTCCCGCAGGCATGACTGCGGAAGGTCCGCCGGAGCCGCCTGCCGCCCTGCCGGCAAAATGCCGCCCCAAGCGCGTGCTTGGCGCGCTGGGGTCTGGAGCCGGCCCTGCAGACCATGCAAGAAAGATGTGAAATTTGTCACTGCCTTTTTTTACAACAGCCAGTTAACTAACAATCCCAGTACCCAAGTCTGTGCTAACAGTGAGTTACGCTAGTGCACAAGCAAAGAAGTAAATAAAAAAAAACGTTAAATAGTAGACGGATATTATAAGCAGGTATAATATAATCCACTAAAAGTTATGGCAAGAGTTCCACTTTATTTGAAGGTTTATATTCACTTGCAGTCTGTCTATCAGGAGAAAGGCCTTTCTATTTTCTGTATCACCAAATATCAGTTAGATGAAATAAAGGCACTGTCAAGTTTTTTCAATACGACACATTCAGTAGTGTGGTACTTCTAAAAGCAATGGAGGCTCTCTTTTATTTAATAAAGGACTAAATGATAATAGAAGGTGGTGCTATAATGCTCTTTAGCAACTTTAAATAATTAATCTGACATGCTTTTGAGCTGTGTTTTGTTTGGCAACAAAGCAATGGGTTATACATGTGCTAATATAGATTTGATTACAGGGTTTGTTTGTTTTTTTGGTTAAATCATTTATACCAGCCATTGACACCTTGTGTGGATATTTATACTTTGCTTATCTCAAGCAGTTTTATTCAATCATTTATTATGTTTGTTTTAAATTCATCTACCTTTCTTGTTAATTTTTGTTGTGTGTCATTGCCAGATTTTATTTATATAAAGGCAGTACAAGCAGAGTCTGGCTAAGATTCACTGAAGAATATATAGTATACACCTGTACCCCGATATGACGCTGTCCTCGGGAACCAAATAACCGTACCATGCTATAGGTGAAACTGCGTTATATCAAACTGCTTTGATCCACCGGAGCGCACAGCCCTGCCCCCCCGGAGCGCTGCTTTACCGCGTTATATCTGAATTTGTGTTATATTGGGTCACATTATATTGGGGTAGAGGTGTACTTAGTATACGAAGAAAGCAACATCTATGTTATTTGTGCATGGTCATAATTACTGAGGGAGAGAATGACCTTCATTTCAAAGCCTTATGTGGGAATTCATTTGTGTGACTCTCACAGATTTTACTATAAATTATGTAGCTAAAACTGAAGGGTCAAGGGAAGTGGTCAAAGCAATTATTTAGTTAAGTTTTACCAGACACCATGTGTAAGCAGTCAGTAATAAGAGATATCCACTATAATCAGTTTGGAAAAGAGACCGGTTCCCCTGTATATATGCCAAAGCTGGTATGGAGCAGAACAATAGGGTCCTGGCACTGAATTTGCAATATTAAATATTTCCATAAATTGAGATGCTCCTAAGTCACGTATAAAGATCCAGATTTATTAGAAATTTCCCCAACCCATGAAATCAGAGGTCTGCAAAAGAAAATTGAACACATTCAACAAGTTAACTGAACCTGTTCTCTGTGGGTCAAATCCTCCCCTTACCTGTGTAGGAGCAGAAGGCCCTTTGAAGGAGAGTCTGTGTGGTTCTGATGTTCAAGTAGACAGCAGGATTTGGGAGAGTCAGGTTTTGTGCCCACACCTGCTCCACATGCAGTCCAGCATACCCTGTGTGACTGAGCAAGGTGCATTTGGGGGTGGGGTTGTCCCACAAGGCATGGAAAGTTGAAGGATCCACTGCTATGCAGATCCTTTGGTTCTGATCCATTAAATTTACCTTTTATGGTTATTAAAAAGGATTGCGTGAAAATAGCAAATATTTAAACAAATCAGTTTAATTCTGGTCCATTTCATGGGCTTGAAATATTGCTTTTAATCAGTGGATTGTTTCTCAAGGAAACATGCAACTTTTAAAAATAGTGTATATTTTGATGTTAAAATTGATTGTAATATAATTTTGATAATCTCAAAAGTTTTTTCCCAGATTGGTTCTGTTTTCAAAGTAAGTAAAGATGACAGTATACGAAGCTGTTATTAGAGTGTTGTTGGACCTCTGGATTGTAGATATTAGTCACCCTGAGTTATCAGTTATGCTCTCTTTTCACTAGTCTTAGTACTGAGTGGTTGTCTTTCAGTTTGGTTGCTCATGAATCCTTAACCAGCCCTGTCCCTGCTGGATGTCTTTCACTTCATGCTGCAGCCCATGCCTGAAACTAACTGCTTCACTGTGGTGTTCAGCAGATCCGGCTGATGGCAGTTAATGTGGTTTTGAAGTCTCTCCCAGATTTTGGCCTCTTAATGTTACTGAAATTCAGTTATTTCCCAGAAAGCCTGTTGCATAGTCTGCACTATGCTCATAGGGATTTACTGTACAGGTGAGATGGGAGAGTGTTCTGTGTAAAACATATACTTAGAGGTCAGGGCGTAACCTTTCAGCACAGTTACAGAAACCTGTTCCTCTAGTTTGCCTCTAGGGATGTGTCATTTGTAATCTTTTGATTGCATTGTAAAAGGTGAATCAGTTAGGCCTTTATAACAAAGATTGAAATTAAAATGATAGATTTCTTAGTTGAAGTCAATGAGAGTTTTGCCTGAGAGGTGGAGAGTAGATACTATAAATTAACAGACTTTGGGGAAAAATTCTAAAATTCAAAATAGCACTATGCAAACTTTGACTTGAACTACAAAAGTTTTAGTCAACATCAGTTAATATCCAGTATGTGTGACTATTTTAGATTGATAAATGCACTTAAATGCAGCCACCTCTGGGGAGAAACAGAAACCCTGACTGTTCTGCAACTCTACATAAAACTTAGTTCGGCAAAACAAGTTACCAAACACAACTTTGTTAGTTCACTTTTTCATATATTCAGTTCATTTCCCATAGCTCTGTGAAGTCAAATTGACTGCTACATTCCAGTCTCAGAAATGCAGGTGAAGTCGTAAGTAGAGCTTGTAACTAGTCAGTTGCATGGGCAGTGTGGGAGATAGATTATGACACAGATGTTAGTAAGATGGAACTTCATATTGTTGAAATTTATAGATGAGTTTAGTATATGGTACTTCATCTGTGTATCCAGGGCCACATCTCACTAGGGACATTCACAAGACATGTTTAATTTTTTTCATCCACATTCCAGGCTGACAAATTACACACAGAAGTTCAGTACAGGATAATTAACAATGTCAGCACATATAACATTAGCTTTCATAAAGTTTGCCCTTCTCCCTAAACTTCTGTCGTTTACCTGAAACAGTGGTTTTCAACATTTGCAACTAACCCTCTTCTATCCAACACCCCTAACTCTAGGTTCTTGGCAACTGATGGCTCTACTGATCAAACTTCCATCATTTCACCCAAAATAAATCCCAGGCTCCCCTCAAGACCCTTCCTTTCACTAATACATTTACAGGGCCCAGCAGCTAAGTTATCTTTATTACTCCCAGGGGCAATTCTGTGCCACTGCACAATGCAGAATTTGCACAGAGTTAATGTTCTGTGCAGAATTTCATTTCCCCCTGCAGAATTAGTGATGCAGAACTGCTGGTCACCAGTAGGGGCTGTTGGACTCAGCAGAGGCTAGCTCTCCAGCAGCTGAGCTATTTTTATGCAGGACCTTTGTGCCTCCAAATTCAAATGTCCCTCTCTTTAGGGACACGATATCCAGGTAATTCAATGTCACCTCATGCCCAATGGGAAAATGGAGGGAGAGTTATGGTACATCCCTAAGGATTATAGAACATTTTCTTGGCTGGACAATATACTGGTACTGGATCTAAGGTTTTCCCAGGTTCTCAAATAGTGTTGTTACTCAGGACAACTAAAAACCTTAATTGCACCCAAAACTTTACCCTTAGGTTTCAGTTTTGTATCTGTTTAATACCATCTAGACAGTTCCATCACTCCTGTAAAACTTATAGCATACACTATTCCTTAATTAACAAAAGACGTTAAAAACAGCACGGGAAATGCACTTTTGTGGTTTGGTTCTTCTGGAAGTTTTGCAATAGTGGTATATTAGTGGATGGGCCAATATTGTTGTGCCAAGTTTAATTCATTTAAAAGGTTGATATTTAATGTATATACAGAAATCTTCCCAGATTCATAAGTTAAATATTACAGGGGTACTGTCAGAATTTCATTTTAGATATGAAAATGAATGCACTAATCTCCATGGTCAAGTGGGAAAGCCTAAAAAATTTCCTATCTATTTAAAACAGGAGCCTGATGTAAAAAGCTGTGCTGTGTTAGGGCCCAATCTACTCCCATTAAAATTAACTTTCACTAGAGCAGAAATGGTCCCTTACTGTGCAGCTACTAATCATGAAATGGTGCCGTGACGGGTACTGCCTGGATTCTGCCTGCTTTGCCAACAGCTTTTGGAAGTGGATTTGATAGATTGCAAGGGGACTCCCTTAGATAGTCTTCATCTTGGAGGGGACATGTACATAGTCATTGCATTTAAAATATAGAATTAGCTGCAGGTGGTCCAACTCCACTAGCTTTCAAGAAGGAAGAAGCACGTTGATTAGAATTGTTATAATGGAGTAGCATTAATACACTTTCTGTGCAAATCTTGACCTCATGCTTTTATGACCGTAATTTCAATATTAAACTATTTGTTTACTAATTATGCTGCTTTCCCATGTGTCAGATGGAGAAGAAGATGGAGGTTATGAGGATGGGGTTGATGGTACAGTTGGTGGCATTGCACCAGCAGTTCCAGGTGACACAAAGGACGCCCAGCTTGCTCGGCGTATCACTAAAGGAAAGAAAACACGGAGAATCCTTTCTAATAAACCCCAAGACTTCCAGGTAGCTGAGTCTTAAATACTGTACTTTTCCTGCGCAACCTGAGATAATCTGAATGTCAGATACAAGTTAAGCTAATGCATTGTAAAAGGATACAGATTAGTATAACAGAATTGACAGCAAGCCCGTCTTTCAAGTGTGTTTTTTTCCCAAGCACATCTGTTAAAGCGCAAATATTCACAAAATAAAATCTAAGAGTTTTGCACAGCTCTTGCTGAAATGTAGGGAGAAACTTACCTGTTGTGTAACTACTGAGTTTAAATTAGAACAGTAGAGATTTCAAACATGATTATGATAAGAGCAAGTCCAAAACTAAAGATGCTATCTGAGAAATTTGTGTCCCAGAGTTCTCTGGAGAATATTTTGTAAAATTAAGGTACAGGATTAGCGAGGACGTAAAACGAGTGTTGTAATTATTGTAGTTGGAAGGTCTGAAATGGCTAGCCAGTCTAAATCTGCTAGCTGCTTTGGTGTTAACTTATTTTGGTGGGATAATGGAAAAGAGAAATACTTTGTTTCAGCATGATCACAGAGAGACAGACACGCACTGTAAGGTATCAGCTACTGCATGCCTTGTGTATTTAATTTTTTCAGATTCGTGTTAGGATCATTGAAGGTCGTCAGTTGTCTGGAAATAACATAAAACCAGTAGTCAAAGTTCATGTTTGTGGGCAGACACACCGAACAAGAATCAAAAGAGGAAACAATCCATATTTTGATGAGGTAAGTATTTAGAAAATACATATTTAATTATATCTGAAAATAAGTTAGCTGGCACTGTCAAATCAACAAAAATCTGTTATTTCAGAAGGGATAGAGAGATCCGGTTCATAATGAAGCATCCCCAATCTGCTTAACAAATAAGCATTTTCTAACATTTTTAAGGTAATTCTAGTTAACGTGTAAAGTTAATTTAAAAAAAACCCCATTTTTCACATAATAAATTCATGCAATAATTGACACCATTTCTGGTAAGAATCAGGGGCCCAAACAACCTCCCATTAAAGTGGATAGAACCCATCCTTTGATACAGCTGATCATGTGAGAGAATGATGACTTCGGTAGACCAATCACATGAATGGTTCTGTTCTTTTCTCTTAGGGAGAAAAGACAGAGTGTGGTGTTTAGCAGCTGTTCATCTCTTGAGCTGGTTCTAGTCAGTCACCCTTCCTGCTCAATGTGTATGTGAGGTTTTGCAGGAAACTGAGACAGTTTGGACTGTGATACAACTGTATAGGGATAAGGTGCAGGTCTCTGTCTCTTCTTTAGTCAAACATAGGTGATGTGGTCTCTTTGCCTGGGCTTGGATGAGAGTGAGTTGGGAGAGGCATAGCTCAGAATATCTGGAAAGTAATTCAAACCATGGATGCGGGAGAGAATCTGTCCCACAGACTTTATATTGGGGAAAGGTTGAATGTAGGGCTGAGTATATGGAAGTATTTAACATATGGTATCCACATAATTAGTATTAATGACACGAGTGGCATTCATTTTTGTTACTACATTATAAGAGAATAGGGGCTAAACTCTGGCATCTTGCACTACTCCGATGCCACAAAGGGGCCAAGTAAATGGATTAACTAACCAGCTGAAAATTCTTCCAGCATGGTGGAATCCCCAGCTTCTTGTTCTACACCACACCTACCCCACTGCAGCCTCCAGCATAGGTGATACAGCAGTGGCGCATACAATGTATCTGGAGTACTGGTGCATTCCATCCATCCCTGCCTGATGTACTGGCCATCTGTGAGCCATTACCAGGCAGTGCAAATGGCACTGGGGTTTGAACCAGCTCATGGCCAGCCTCAGCGTCAATAAGCAGGCTACAGGTGGAGTACAGTCATTTCTTTGCATCCTCTCCTGCCACTTGGGTAATATGCTGAGCAGACCTTGGTTGTGCCTGCAGGTCAAGATGGTGCTTTTTGCTTAAGCATATTTTATAAATAAATAAATACAAATACTTCACAAAATCTGTGCTACCAAAATCAGTTTTATTTCCGTGCAAATAACCATGAAATTCTTAGTGCATGAATCCTCCTATTTGGCACCCTTGTTGATAATTGCAGCAGAGAGGCTAAAGAGTGATTGAACATGCAGATTGAACCACTCCATCCGCTCTAAAAGAGGTTCCTCCAGGGCAAGGTTAAGGCACATTAGCAGGGCAATGCCGGGGAAACTTGCAGTGCAACTGCCCGTGCTACCCCTGTTCTGTGGATAAACAGTGGATTTCACTTTTCAGGGCAGTGCTAAATTCACATGCAGAACATCCAAACAGGAAGCAGACTAAATATATATCAACAGATATATGCCTGGCAAGCTACTTAAATACTTTATGTAGCTGAAAATCATGATGTTAACATTCTAAATCAGTTTGTTTCATCTTAACAGATATTCTTCTACAATGTCCACATGACTCCTTTAGAGCTGCTTGATGAAACAATAAGCATTCGGGTAAGAAAAAAAGGCATACAGTACATTAGAAAAACTCACTGGATGCACATGACACTGTCCAACCAGTGCTGTATAAA
The DNA here is from genome assembly GCF_016161935.1 of Mauremys reevesii. Lineage (NCBI taxonomy): Eukaryota > Metazoa > Chordata > Testudines > Geoemydidae > Mauremys > Mauremys reevesii. Next base: position 31,139,250 of record NC_052629.1, on the reverse strand, counting down.
GATTGGAAAGGGTTTCATTCCTTTTTTTTCCCTTTTAGGTGTATGATTCTTATTCTTTACGAGCAGACTCTCTGATGGGAGAATTTAAGGTGCGTATAATCAGACTTCTACATTCTGCCTATGTAACCCACACACCTGGGTGTGGTGGTCTGTCCCATCTAGTGGCACCGAGACCACTTAGAGAGAGTGAATGAGTCTGCTCTACAGCCTTAACCAAAAGGCAGTTGGCTTTTAGTGCATGCAGTAGAGGGTCATATGCACTAAGCTCGAGAGGTCCCTGGTTCGATCCTGCCCGTTGATGACTGGTGTCTGTTGGCGTTACAAGTGGGGGCTTGCCCAAGATTTCAACTGGGAAATCTCTGAAGCTCGGGACACACTTCCTCAGCTACGGGAAGTATGTAACCCACACACCTCCTGGGTGTGGTGGTCTGTCCCATCTAGTGGCACCAAAACCACTTAGAGAGAGAGAATTAGTCTGCTCTACAGCCTTAGCTAACAGCGAGTTGGCTTTTAGCTCATGAGATAGAGGCTCATGCATTGAGGTCCCCGGTTTGATCCCACCTGCCGACAACCGGGGGCCCGCTCCGGGGGTCTTCGGTGGCAATTCGGCGACGGGGGGGTCAGCTCCGGGGGTCTTTGGCGGCATTTTGGTGGCGGGGGGTCCTTCGGTGCTACAGAAGACCCGGACCAGACCCCCCGCCGCTGAAGTGCTACCGAAGCCATGGACCGCCGCCGAGTATTCCAATCGGGCCCTGCGGGTCATAAAACTGGCCCTGGATTAGAGGAATATTTAAAGCATCAGTTTTAAATGTATTACTAGATACTGTGTTTGAAAAGGGACAAAAGCTTACCCTTATAATGTTTTGCTTTTAATGCTAGCAAGCATTTACTCTTACCAGTAGCGCTGGGACAGTCGGTCCCATTGTTTTGTTTGTTGACCATTGTCTGTGCCTGCAAGTGCTGCAGAGTCAGCATAGTTAAGAGAACTAGGTCAATAAGGTCCAGGGGAGTTACTCCATATTGACACTGGTGTAACTAAATGCAAAATGCAAGTTAAGTTACCTGGTCTGTATAATAGATGTACCTTTCATGAACAACTAATATTTATAAAATTGTTTTCTACCTAAAGCAATAGGACTATCTGTCTCAAAACTACTGGTAAGAATCTGTATAGTCCAAGAAAAGAAAAATGAATTTCAGTCTCCAAAGGGTGAAACAACTGCTGTGGAAGGTCACTGTCAGTTGTACTGTATCACCTGGGTCTTGAAGGAGGAATTCAGCAAAACTGCCCTTGGTTCAGAACATTGCATCATGATATACGGAATCTCAAAAGGTGTCCCTTTGTTTAAATATGCTTGTGTAGTAACAGAGAGGCAGGAGGAACCTCCTCCGTTAGCGTAAATTGTCTTAGCTCTCTTGAAATCAATGAAGCTATGACAATTTACACTTGCTGAGGATCTGCCCGGGGAAGTGGAGATGCATACCACAGGTGTTTGTACCCAAAACCATGTAGAAAAAATGTCAGTTGTAATTCCTGTTGGTGAAAATCCACTCCTATAACTTCCACAAGGTCAATATTGGTAAGTATTTTACCCTTGCCAGTTGCATGCAGTAAATGCTAGAGGGGTAAATTAAATCAGCCTGCAGAACAATTAAATTTATATATCTATGTGTATCCAGGTAGGTAACTTCTTGGAATATTTTATTTAGGTAGAAAGGAATGTTTTTCTAAATGAATGAATGTCTCCTTCATCTAGTCCTGCTGAGGTTGCATCCCCTCCTCCCACACAGCAGCACATTCTCCACCACCTTTCCAGATCATCACTTAGCAGCATACTGTGCATATCAATCCCCTTCTCTTCCCTCTGTTCCTTTTCTAGCCCTCACAGGAGCATGCCACACAAGGCTTTTATTTCTCATAACACAGAAACAATGTAATAACAGTATGAAAAACTGAAGGGAATTAGGGATTAAGCCCTTACATAATTTCTAATTATAAGGGTAGGTAAGCACTGGAATAGGTTACTAAGGAAGGTTGTGGAATCCCCTTCATTGGAGGTTTTAAAGAACAGGTTAGATAAACATAGGGTGACCAGACAGCAAGTATGAAAAATTGGGACAGGAGGTGGGGGATAATAGGAGCCTGTATAAGAAAAAGACCCAAAATCTGGACTGTCCCTATAAAATCGGGACATCCGGTCATCCTAGACAAACACCCGTCAGGGATGGTCTAGGCACACTTGATCCTGCTTCAGCGGGGATGAACTAGATGGCCTTTAGAGGTCTTTTCCAGCCCTGCGTTTCTAAGATTCTATAATTAAAGCCAAACACACATATTTCTGACTGTATTCTGCTACTTCTTAGGATATAATATTTTAATCTTTATTTCAGATTGACATTGGCTTTGTTTATGATGAACCTGGTAAGTAATAACCTCCTCAAAGCCTGAGTTTCTTCTGTTTTTCCTTTGGCTTGAGATGCCCAATTAAAATGGCTGTGACTTTCAGCTGTGTTTCTGAAGTAGAAAAACATGCCTAAACACACATGGCTGCAAAGGTAGTTGAGACAGATGCTTCAAACCTGTAGCATCTTTATCAAAAAAAGGACACATGCATTTAGATCTTCAGTGGTTCCCAAATGCAATATAAGTAGCTTACATTTTTTTCACCCAGAGGATTTTAATTTTGGTATAATTAACTTAAAAACAAGAATTAAGTATGAAAAGTCATGCAAAAACATGGTGAGAGAATGGTGTCCCTGAGTTAGTATGCCGCTCAACATTTTAACATTGTTGCACAGCTTGTTGGGGGCTGGGCTTTTTAAGATCAGAAGGATTTTTTTTTAATAATTATGTTTAGGGTAGATTCTACTTTGGCCTTCATTGTACGGCTTACACTTCTACTTCTTGTGTAAAGGAGAAGGCTGATTTATTTATTTTGCTTTATTTCAGGCCATGCAGTCATGAGAAAATGGCTTCTTTTGAGTGACCCTGAAGACACAAATTCAGGAGCTAAAGGCTATCTGAAAGTCAGCATGTTCGTCCTGGGGGCAGGAGATGAGCCACCAGTAGGTTTAATTTGCAAATGTGTTTGTCTTCTAGTCATGTACCCAGAACCCTCTTTCTTATGCACTACTTGCTTTGTACTGGTTAATTCACTTTGTGAGCATCGCCAGGAACTAAGGTCAAGATTTTCAAAATAACTAGTTGTTTCTGAGTGCCTAACTCAAGGCACCTTAAAGGAGCCTGGTGGCCTGAAAATCAGGCCCCTTTGAGGTGTCTCAGGTTCAGTTACTTTTTTTAAATCTTGACCTTAACTACTTGGTAGTAGCCAGAAAGAGCTAAAAATATAGAACCTCCTTACAATATGTTCCTTTGCCTAACTACCTCTCACTCCACTACTACCTTCAGTCCGAATACTGCCATACCAGCTTTCGCAGTCCCCTGTTAAAGTCTCCCTCTGGTGCTTCCTTGCTCCCATTGCTGCCTTCCCTCCCAGTATCCTGGTGTATCTCCAGTAGTGGCTCCTACCAGGGGCGGCTCTAGAGCCCAGCGGGGCAAGCACCCGCCTGGGGCGGCCCTTTCCCAGGGGGGCGGCAGGCTGGGCATGACTGCGGACGGTTCGCTGGTCCCGCGGCTCGGCTGGACCTCCCGCAGGCATGACTGCGGCAGCTCAACCGGAGCCGCCGGACCAGCGAACCGCCCGCAGCTGCGGGAGGTCCAGCTGAGCCGCGCGACCAGCGGACCCTCCGCAGTCATGCCCGCGGCAGGTCCGCTGCTCCCGCGGCTCGGGGGCGCCTCCCACGCATGATTGCTTGGGGCGGCCAAATTTGTAGAGCCGCCCCTGGCTCCTACTATTACCTTCCCCTTCTGTGTCCAAGGATGATTGTGAGAATTTGACAGTTTCCTGTTTGTTTTCAAAGGGGAAGTTGTAAATTCTCCCAAATTACTTCAGAGTTGTACACAGTTTCCAGCTGCAGTAACATGCTTTATCAGGAGACCTTGTGATGGGTGTGAAAATTCCATACAGTCACCACTTCACATGAGTGCAAAAAAGCACCAGAAACCTATAAATATCACATATTCATGGTTTATGCTCATTATTTTAAAAATAGCCATATGGATAGTGATTGCTCCAATTTAATACTGATGAGGCTGAAACTGAAAATAACACATTTAAAGCAGAACAAATTTTTATGGTTTTATAATTTTATAAACCCTAGTTTGTAATGCGAGATTTTAACTTGTGGAGGGACTAAAGGATGCTGCTATCACCAATTTCCATATTATTATACATGACTGTCTAGCATATGATGCCTTTCTTATATATAGCTTGGTAATATATACCAATATATCTCCAACAGATGGAAAAAAGAGAGCGAGATAATGAAAATGATGATGTGGAGAGTAATCTTTTACTGCCGGCTGGAATTGCACTTCGATGGGTCACTTTCCTTCTTAAAATCTACAGAGCCGAGGATATTCCCCAGAGTATATAGCTTCTTATTACTGGATTGTACAATACTGCAATCGATAACCTGTAGAAATATCTGTTAACTGATTTTAAAAAAAATTCCCAGACATAAAACAAAAACAATGTTGATTACCACGTAGTTTGAGCCCATAATTCTGTGATGGTTTAAGCAGCCCATTTCTTTTTTCAATACTCAATCAAATCTATATAACTTTCGTAATGGGTAATGCAATGTTATCATCTCAGATTATCTGAAATTTTATTATAAATGGTGATGGTGTGTTGTTTGATCTACTAGTGTCCATTTGTCCCTCAAACAGAGATTCAAGATAATAATTCAACTGAGTAAGAAGTCTGTATTTGAAACCCATCCTTTTATTCTGTCTCTGTTGTTGTGTGTCTGTTTAATTGCTCTACACGTTCTCCAAACCCCAAGTCAAAGTTTGTTGAGAAGAGTTCAAAACTCAACAGGTTAAACAAATTGTTCTTAAACAAAGTTATTAAAGCCCATCATTTTTTTCCAACTTATTCTAAATGCAAATGACATAAAATTAATACTATTAATAGATACTGGCTTCATCATCCAGAGAAGGGAAGCAGTATCTGTGTGCAATACACAAAGTATTGTGTGTCCCTGGAAATTCGTTAAACCTTAGACATTTTTGGTAACAGAACATGGCTTTTATATTCAGTTCTTTCTCCTTCACTGCACCCTTTCTATGTCTGGGACGACAAAGCAGGCCAACTTCAAGACCGCTGATCTACTGCTACTTGCTGGAGGGTATGAGGATTGCATAAACTCCTATTTCCCCAACTCTAGGCTAACATCAAAATTCACTGTGATCTTCTCAGGGCCAAAATTTTAGAAGTTGCTTCTAAATCTCAATTATTTTTTCATTTCTAGAAGCAAATATTTATTTTTGAAAACTGAATACAAAGGGCAAGATTCTGACCTTAATTATGTCTATGCAACTGTATTGACTTAAGTAAGATTGCTAAGAAGTTACTGAGGTCGAATTAGGCCCATAATCTTCAAGAAAAGGGTTAAAGTTAATTTTTGCCTTATAATGTCTCCTCAGTGGATGATGCTTTTGCACAGACTGTTAAGGAAATATTTGGAGGTGATGCAGACAAGAAAAACCTAGTAGATCCATTTGTGGAAGTTTGTTTTGCTGGAAAAAAGGTATTTGTCTGAGTTAATATTTAAAATCTTGCATACTAGTCATATGCTTGAAAACTCTATTCACCTGTCTAAGTGTATCTTAAGATGATTGAACTGTAGGTCCACAGTGCATTGTCAACAAGAGAAAATTACTTTCAGCATATCTAGTTCAACACTTCGCAAAAATGGGAAGGAATAGGGGGAGCTAAAAATCTAGGAGCACACATGGAATATTAAAAATAAAGTCATGGAGAACTTCAGTTGATAGAAACTGAAGTTATTCATCTGCATCAGGGTTTACAGTACTGGGTCATAAAGCATATTCACTAGACTGAGGACATACCATAACATACCATAGAAAGGGTTTTTAAAGGTGTGCGAATGACTCTAATTGAAAGAATGTATGACTAAGATGTAGGGGCTTGACCACTTCAGATTACCTGTTCATCGGGTGTTCCTGGTTGCTTTATATAACTAATTGCACAGTAATCTAAAGGCATAGTTGCACGTCCCATGTACACTAGTTTGTCATAATGACTTGCTTTCATTACAAAAACAAACACCCACGCAAACATCAATTCCATGTTATTGTTAGCAGTTAGATCACTGTTAGTTTTAGGCACAGGTAGTATAGACAGTTGCATACAATGCCACAGCAGTGGGGCCTCTAATAGGCACCAACAACAATGGGAATCTGGTTGCCAATACAATACATCTTTCATCCAGTCCAACATGTAGACCAGGGGTAGGCAACCTATGGCACGCGTGCCGAAGGTGGCACGCAAGCTGATTTTCAGTGGCACTCTCACTGCCCTGGTCCTGGCCACCGGTCCGGGCCTCTGCATTTTAATTTCATTTTAAATGAAGTTTCTTAAACATTTTAAAAAACCTTATTTACTTTACATACAACAATAATTTAGTTATATATTATAGACTTATAGAAAGAGACCTTCTAAAAACATTAAAATGTATTACTGACACGCGAATCCTTAAATTAGAGTGAATAAATGAAGACTCGGCACACCACTTCTGAAAGGTTGCCGACCCTTGATGTAGACAAACCAAGCATGAATTCACCAGGGCTGATCATCCCTTTTTGTTTATTTTCCTGCTGTCATTGTCATATCCGGGTGCCACTTTGAGGAGTTGATGAGCTGTTTTGTCCATAAATTAGAAGCCCCTAAGAACCATGGTTCAGACAATGGTGGAACAGTTTTGTCTCTTGCATTTAGGTTGCATAAGTAGATCAGATCAGCACAGGGTGACCAGATCAGGGCCGGCTCCAGACCCCAGCGCGCCAAGCGCGTGCTTGGGGCGGAATGCCGCGGGGGGCACTCTGCCTGTCGCCAGGAGGTCGGCAGGCGGCTTCGGTGGACCTCCCGCAGGCCTGCCTGCAGAGGGTCTGCTGGTCCCGCGGCTCCGGTGGACCTCCCGCAGGCGTCCCTGTGGAGGGTCCGCTGGTCCCGCAGCTCCGGTGGACCTCTCGTAGGCATGCCTGCGGATGCTCCACCAGAGCCGCGGGACGAGCGGACCCTCCGCAGGCACGTCTGCAGGAGGTCCACCGGAGCCGCGGGACCGGCGACCGCCAGAGCGCCCCCCCGCAGCGCGCCGCCATGCTTGGGGCAGCGAAATCGCTAGAGCCGCCCCTGGACCAGATGTCCCGATTTCGGGGGCTTTTTCTTATATAGGCACCTATTTCCCCCCTTCCCCCGTCCCAATTTTTTACACTTGCTATCTGGTCACCCTAGATCAGCAATAATTACAAACCTGAGGCTAATGCCGCAATAAAGCATGGAAAATTGAATATTCACCATTAGCCACTGTAGGAGCCTGTGATGGCATACCATTTGACCACCCGAATACAATTTATCCTAAATTGTGTCTGGTTCCATACTTTTTTGTCTGCTTTTTGAGCTTGAGCTACTATAAAATCTGTTTCATTTGGGGTGGTTTTTGTTTTGTTTTGTTTTTTGCAGGTTTGCACAAACATAATTGAGAAAAATGCTAATCCAGAATGGAATCAAGTTGTTAATCTTCAAATCAAGGTAAGGTTTCCTCTTGCTTCTTTAAATATCCATCATCAATTATTTATTATTTTATTCAGAACATTATTTTTTTTAAATGTGAAAGATAAATAATGAATCATTTTATTTTCTCTACTTTTTTCTAGTTTCCCTCAATGTGTGAAAAAATAAGATTAACAGTTTTTGACTGGTGAGTTTTGACTCTTTTGTATAAAGTATTAAACAAAATAAAATTGTGTTGAGTGGAAAAAATCCTGTCTTTCCACAGGGTTTTGGAACCATACGCCCTGATTCTGTAAAGCACTTAAGCAAATGCTTAATTACCCTTCCTGAACACTGATGCTTTCCTGCATTGGGGCCATAAATAGTATGGCATTGGCACACTATTGATTTCTGTGCATTGTACAATCAACATGCGAGTGGGTTCAATAATACTTATAGAATAACTTTCTAATAAATTATTTTACAATTCTTCCCCATTATTTGCCCAACTTGTAGTGGTAGGCAAATAATTCACCAATATTTGCAAACATACATTAATTCCATAATATGTTTATTTCCAAAATTTAAATGACTATTTTTGTAATTATTTGCCTAACTCTAGTCAGCAATGTAGATTATATTGATTAACATGACATTAACTGATATTGAGTATATCAAGCCTGTGTACAATTTTTGGACAAGTGGGCCAGATATTAATATGCTCAAGTTACAAATTTTATTATTCTTATTGTGGGCCTGATTGTGCCTGTTAGGCATAGTTCTAGGCTGGGGATGGAGCCACCCAACCCCTAGGGAGCAGAGCAGAATATTTCTTGGAGTTCCCAAGTTTACAGAGATTGCACATCTCTGATTACTACACACCTTTATTGGCTGCAACTTACTTTCTCTAGCTGGACTGCCAGTTCTGAGACTGAAATTCTGCCTGACCCTTGAACTCTGCAATGCTGGGAGCAGCTTCTTATTCTCTCTCCTCCTACTACACAGCTATGTAAGAGCCAGACGTCATCTGGCCTTTTGTTAATAAAACATGTCAGGTGGTCTAAACATATATACCCTGTAAATACATTTAGCCATTTGTAGTTTGCCTCTGTTTAGGATGACCAGTGTTGCATTTAATTACAATCTTACATTTCATATAGGGATCGTCTTACAAAAAATGATGTAGTAGGAACAACGTATTTAAGTCTCTCCAAAATTGCTGCTTCTGGTGGAGAAGTAGAAGGTGAGTTATTCAACTTATACAATTCAGCAAGTATTTTCTGTGTATTTAAGAGAAATGGTGGGACAGCATAGGGAAGTTTGCTTTGCTGGACTTCCCTGGGTTATACCAGTTCTGTGGCTTAAAGAAGATCTTGTTTTCAGTGCTTTCAAATTGGCCACTTTCCAGAACAGCAACTTTACTTTTTGAAAAATCTTATGGTACCGAAGTATTAATAATTAATTCACAAAATTCAAGAAAGTATTCTGAATATACTACATAATTCAAAACTCAGTTTTCTGGTACACATAGAAAACTTTATTGAATATTTCAAACTCCATATAACTTAATACTTCTGTTGATCTAGTGTTGATGTATAGATATAATCCAGAGTGCTACAGGATATTTTTAGTGAATTCAGCATTTATGAAAGGGGCCAATTTGAAGTTCACTATTTCAGAACCAGTATAGAATGGGGAGCCATAGCAAATGTGACCTTGCCCGCCACTTCTTGCCACCATGCCCGAAACCTTGATTTTGGAGAAACAGCTTGAAGTCAAGAGGAGATTAGCCAGTCTTCCTGATGAGACTGCCTATAAGACGCCAATAGTGATTTGAACACCAGTCTGGTAAGAACTGGTCCAAGACAACCTCTCATTTCCCATATGCCACTAAACAGTGGTCAAATGGCAATGACTCTTGGTTACTACTCAGACCAGTGATCTAGAAGAGAGGGGTTCTATATCGCATTGCCTGAGCCCACCTAAACTGCAAATCACTGGATTCATTCAATAGTTTTCAATTAAATTATTTGTTTAAGTGGAGTCAAGCATATGTCAAAGTTTTTCAGTCAGTTCAGTCAAGTGGTTCTGCTACTTGTTGAGAAAACTAAAAAGCCAAACTTATAATGACTGCAAGAAAACTCATCTAGATAGGCAAAGTTTCCATCCTCCTGAGATATTTTCTCTATTGGGCTTGTGTGATCTGTGAACTTATTGAAATATTGCAATAAAAATATACTCCAACAACATTTTTCTTCCCATAGATGGTTAAGGAAAGACAAAATTGAGATTTCCTTCCTGTTTCTGTTATGCTATGTTTATAACTATTTCAGGGTAGTTTGTTTATTCCCATTAGTTACAATCATGTTGTAATTTATTTTATTAATAATTTCTTTATCTACACATAGCATGTTTCTAACCACACACGCAATTTCATCTTCTTATAGTAGGATTCCATTTATAGGTGGGCCAACTCCTTGCCAAGCATTGTGTTGCTTTTGCCAGAAATTCATGCTTAATCTTTGTCATAAAAGTTTTACTGCATATTAAACTGTCCCCATAGAAGAGTTCACAGTAAATTATGCTCAATATTTATTTAGCTGTCTAATATAACAAGTAAGGTGAGTTAGCCTGAAGGAAGCTGGCCCCAAATAATTTCCATCATTTGAATTCTGAATTATTACTTTTCTCAGATATATGTAATAAAACATCCTTATAGTTGTCTAAGAACAGCCCTGCTTGTCCATGAGTAAGCTATGGTAAGTAATTTAAAAAACAAAACAACATTGGCCTCAATCCTGTAAAGACTTGAGCACGTATTTAACTTTATACATGTGAGTACACTGGTTTGAGAACTATTCATGTGCATAAAGTTAAACATGTGCCAATCTTTGCAGGATTAGGGCCTATGAAGTTTGTTCTGCCTTCTCCTCTGTGACAAAGTTACTTAATTTCTTCTGTGTTTCTGATTTGAAATCTGGGTGCTTAGTTACTCAACATCTCTTCTGAAAATTGCTATTCCAGTGTCAGATCTTCAATATAAGATTCCCAACTCTCCTCCCCTTGAAGTCAATGGCAACACTCCCACTGATTTCAAGGTGTGCAGAATTGGGTTCCAAGAGATCAACTGATTAGAACTAGTCTAATCATTCCAATAAATGAAAGTACCCTAACATGTTTTAATCTGTAGCATGATTGTTTCCTTAAGTGAAAAGCTTGACACAAAAAAATCAGTTTGTATGATTTTTAGTTTTTAAGATAGTAATTTAAAGTATTTAAATAAAAAATCTTATATGTGGTGCTCAGACAGAGGTGCTGAAACTCACAGACACCAAAACTGTATTTTGATGATAGCCCTGGGCACGTCTTTCTCTGTTTAGAATTTATAAAAGTAGGGAAATACCACACCCCATTTTATTCAAGCAGCAAAACTCTAGGCCACTCCAGAGTCACTTCAGCTTTGATATAGTTTTAAAGCAGATTGCACTTTGATATGTTTAATTTTTAAGCTCTATAATTTCTTGTCATGTAACCTGTTGTCTTTTCATAATATAGAATTTTCATCTTCGGGAACTGGGGCTTCATCATATGAAGGTTTATATCTTGGTCTTTAATTTGATTTTGCTGTCCAGTGCCCAATCTGAGCAATATTGTCTCAAAACAAAACCAAGCTATTTTATAAACATTTTTAAAAAAATAAATAATATGTAAAGGATACAAAGCTACATTTGGAGACTATTAAATATGACTTACTATTTAAATCAGTTTTGGCACTGGAAGTGGTTTGAAAATATTTCTATTTGGCTGATGTGTGGCGCTGCATTTTAGAGCTGAGTGTGTAGTTGTTTCAGTTACTATGCACTCTGACAAATGGCTTGCAGTTTTTCAGTTAGTAATGAAAAGCTCAACTGTGTATGCTGCTGCAGAGCTCCCTGTAAATAATGAACTGACTAAAAGATTTCACAGCTCTTTTGCTTATGCTTAACTGGGTGGATAAATAGATCTGAAAAATGAAACCTGACTTACTCTAACTATGAACAAATTGGTCTTTGCATTATTATAACCTAGAGCTGTTTTTTGGAAATCATTAAGTTAAAATTGCATTTATTTAATAGAAATAAATGCAGATTAAGTTTCAATGCAGTTGAAATGTAACTGAATGTTAATAAGTTTATCCACCCAAATGCTTTGTTTTCTTATCTCAGATCCAAAAGTGCAGCATAGCTCACCAAGCATGGCTTACTGAAAAATAGACTAATAGTGAATAAAAGCTGAAATCATTTTTATGAAGCATTTTCAAGCCTTTCTGATAATCAGCTCTTTAAACATACCATCTTTAAATGAAACAACATTGATTTCTTAGAAATGTGCTTGTTTGAATTTACCAGCAACAGCATACAGATTAATTCAACATAGAAATCTATTTTTAGAAAGAAGGGTTTTTTAGTATTATCCCTATGTTTGTTTCTAATATCAGAGGCAAGTGTTCCTGGATCATTTAGCAGTGGAAGATGACTTCAGTGGTATTAAGATGTAAGGCAGAAGAAACAGAGGAAAATTAAAACATTTAGGGTTGAAAGAAAAGTTTCTACTCCAGTTAAAATGGCTCACCAAAAGTCTGGACAATTCTTAGCCCTTTGCATAGAGCTGAATTTTACCTACACTAAAGTTTTATGCTCCTTACATTCAATTCTAAAATATACCGCATCCACAACTTTAACCAAAATTATGGTTGTAGAGTCATTCACTTTAGGAAACCAGGTTGCTTTGTTTTTCCAAATCTAGATGATTAGCTTGTTGAAGCAAAATCATTTTTAGGTGCTGGATCCAGCGTTTTTGCTGCCCCAAGCGGCAGGGGAAAAAAAAAAAAGCCGTGATTGGCGGCACTTCGGCGGCAGCTCTACCGCTGCTGCTTCATTCTTCGGCGGCAATTCGGCAGCAGGTCCTTCCCTCCGAGAAGGACTGAGAGACTTGCCGCCGAAGAGCTGGACGTGCCACCCCTTCCCATTGGCCGCCCCAAGCACTTGCTTGCTGTGCTGCTGCCTGGAGCCAACCCTGCTCATTTTAGCATGATTTAGAATATATACAACTAAGGCCCTACTTGAATTGCAAGATGATTGTCAAAAAATTGCAGCTGAGTTGCAGGCAAACCATGGAAAATTGTAGAAAAGTAATAATGGACCTTATTATTTCCAGTAATAAAGTCCATTATTACTTTTCTGTTATTTTCCACTGTCAGGGGCCTGGGGCTGAGAGCAGAGGCTCCTACTGTTGGCCTGGTGAGGCTGAGAGCAAGGGCTCTCACTGTTAGGGGCCCGGAGCAGAGAGCAGGGGCTCGGGGCTCCTGCTGTCAAAATTGTGATGAAAACCTAATATTGCAGAATCTGCAATTTCCACAATATTGCAAGTTAAGGAGGGCCTTATATATAAGCAATATACAAATCTCTACAGGACCCTGCATTTACCATTAATCTTTCCCAACAACATTATCCCTTGAGAGCTGCAATAATCAGGGAAAAGTCAATACTCAAATTAGATTATAGTAGTATTCCATCTTCAGGAAAGATGTAAATATGGGCCAAATTCTGTCTTCAGATATACCTGTGCAACCTCAATGAACTCTGAGGACTTTATATGTAAGAAGAGCTGGGGCATTTAATAATTATCTACAATAAAAGGTCATCAGGCCAGTTCCAGATATTTTTTCCAATAGTAAAGTCATTTCATTTCATATAAAGACCTATGACTGAATCTCTCTGTGGTCCAAACTCAACTAAGAAAAAAAAAACAGCTACATAATCTGAATGTAACATGCGCTGTCCAGATGAATATTAAAATGTAAAAGTATTTAGGAGTCCTGTGGCCCCATCCACTCTCTGTAGTTTAGACATGAAAGAATGTGAACCACTGAAAACTTTGACAAAATGGACAAAGTTTACTAACCTGGAAGCAGACAAAGCACAAGGCACAGAACCATTTTACATTCTGCAAAGTTGACACAACTGCATTTGTTTTGCCAGTAAGAAACACTGGGACATTCATATTCCCTTTTACTATCCCGCTAACTTTACATATTGCTCTGTAGTCAGTGAGGGGCAGTGAAAGACTTGTAGGATTTAGCCCTTTATCTTCACATTCTTCTGTCTTTATCCTATGGTAAAGCCATCATTTTGTGCTTCAGATTGTATTATATATATAAAATACAATCTGAAGCACAAAGAGAGAGAGACAGAGACCTATCTCATAGAGCTGGAAGGGACCTTGAAAGGTCATCTGAGTCCAATCCCCTGCCTTCACTAGCAGGACCAAGTATTGTCCCTGAGGAGGAGTGAGTTTGTTTTTTGCTCCCCCCATCTCTAAATGGTCCCCTCAAGGTTTGAATTCACAACCCTGGGTTTAGCAGGCCAATGCTCAAACCACTGAGCTATCCCTCCCCCAAAGTAGTTTCTGAAAAGTCTGATAGGTGTTGATGAAAGACCTGGAGCCTAACTCTGATCTCATTTACTGCAATATAGATGAGAAATACCGCCATTAAAAACAATGGAGATACACCAGGGTAAAGCTGAAGAGAGCTCAGAATCATGCCCTTGATCTCAAGCACCATTCCAAATGTAGAGTATTTCTCTGCGTGTATGACTGACTTATTTCTAATTTTTTGTATTATTTATATGTTCACCTACCAATAACCTTAAGAGCACTTTTAGGGGATATATACAAATGTTGCATAAAGGCACAATTAACTACCATAAATCCAGAGCTAGAGAACAAAAGCCTGCTTCCCTTTACAACAGGGGTGGGCAAACTTTTTGGCCCGAGGGCCACATCTGGGTATGGAAATTGTATGGTGGGCCATGACTGCTCATGAAATTGGGGGTTGGGGTGAGGGTCCAGCTGAGGGTGCAGACTCTGGAGTGGGGCCAGAAATGAGTTCAGAGTGTGGGAGGGGGATCCAGGCTGGGGCAGGGGTGTGGGTAGGGGGTTGAAGGCTCTGGCTGGGGTGTGGGCTCTAGGGTGAAGGAGGGTGGGACCGAGGGGTTTGGAGGGCAGGAGTGGGATCAGGACAGGGGCAAGGGGTTGGGGCGTGGGAGGGCGTGAGGGGTGCAGGCTCTGGGCGGCGTTTACCTCAAGCAGCTTCTGGAAGCAGCAGCAGCATGTCCCTCCTCTGGCTCCTACGCAGAGGCACGGACAGGTGGTTCTGCGCACTGCCCCAACTGCAGGTGCCACCCCTGCAGCTCCTGTTGGCCCTGTTCGCTGGCCAATGGGAGCTGTGGGGGTGGCGCTTGGGCGGGGGCAGCATGCAGAGCCCCCTGGATGCCCGTATGCATAGGAGCTGGAGGGAGGACGTGCTGCTGCTTCTGGGCGCCGTGCAGAGCGGGGCAAGCCCCTGACCCCGCACCCCAGAGGAGCTTGAGTGCTGGATTAAAATGTCTGAAGGGCCGGATGTGGCCCCAAGGCTGTAGTTTTGCCCATCCCTGCCTTACAACCATTTCAGTTAATCAGTATCCTGTTTAGTTTAATAAACTCAAGCCTTACTATAATACATGCTGCAGTACATATGTACAAAACCAAATGGCAATAGCAATAATATGAGTAATGCTTCTATCTACAAATAATTTTGATACCGAACATAAAATTACAAAAATTAGAGCAGAGCAGTACTCAAATTACAGCTGTAGTATTGATATAGGTAAGGGATGTAAGCATTAAATTAGAAACACCTTGTCTTGTCTTTGTAGTGTGATGATTTGAAAAAGCACTGGTTTTAGCACACAAATTCTAAACCCAGACATTTAAAAAAAGGATTTAAATTATTTTGCCCATTATAATTAAGAAAATGACAAATAAATGCTTATGGATTCATTTTTGTGTTTTAGCTCTAGACTATAATTGGTATGTAAATTCTATTGAACTGTATTCAGAATCATCAAAAATAATCATAGCAAACAAATATTCATCTATGAAAACTAAGTGAATGTGTGGACTTTCACTCTTGAATGAAATTTTAGGCCACTCAAAAAGAAGTTTGTAATATACAGGCTGACAATCACTTCACTAAAGAGGCAGTAATGGGAGCGACTATACATCTAATTTTGAGTCTTATCCTGCATTCCTTTCTCAGGCAAAATTATTGAAATTAAGGCTCTCTGTTATGCTTAGGCATGGCAGAATTTAGCTTTTTATTTTTATAATTTTGATGGATAAAATTGATTATTTTAAGCATTTTTTTCTATTTTCATCCATTTAAATTTTCAGAGTCATAAGAAATTATGTGGAGGGGATCAGATATTTATTTAATGACAGATGTTGTTCAAACAGTTAAAGCTGTAGAAACAGTTAAAACACAAATTGCCAACTGTGCATGTCAAAATATACAAAGTAAATATCCTTAAGTCAACAGATCATACCTATTTTTACTGTTCATTTACTAGTCCATTTGTAAGAAGCTTAATTCAAAAGTCTAAATCCTTCGATTTTGACTACTGAGTTCTCAAGCAACTGCTTTCTGACTGCCTATCTGTACATTTCTATTACACATGGAAATACTTTTTCATTGGTTTCTATAGATGTATAGTGAAATCAACATTACTGACATTTACTAATACAAATCTAATACTTCCAAATCTAGTTATGCTCCAATTTCAGTCAATGGGAGTTTCGTCATTGACTTCATTGGGAGCAGGATTGAGACCTAAGAATACAGCAGTTCTTTTAATTATTTTGGCATAATGGAAAATCTTTTTTAGATTAGTGCCTCCAAATCTCATTTTTTCCCTATTTTGCACAAAAAATACATACTACTCTACCTCCAGGTATGGTGAATAGGCTACTTAATAGTGTTATATACTGTGGTATACTTTAATAATTTTCGTTCTGTTAGTCCTTCTACTAACAGACTTGAGTCACTTCAGTAGCACACTAAAAACAGTATGATTAACTAGGCATATTCTGTGATGCTGAACACTAACCTTCCAGCTACTGTGCACATCTTTATTGTTAGCTAGAACATAATCCGTGGTACATTTAAGTGAAAGCCAGTGGTATTGGGTATTCAGTTCATTCTATTTGTGAAAATATTTTTTATATTAAAATTTGTACTTTGTTTTAAAATTGTATTGGTCTTTCACATAAATGAAATTTTGATGGTGGGAATGTAGCATAAGGTCAATTTATTCTGTGGGGGTTTTATTGCATAAAGTATTATCTAATTTAAAAATCTTACAGCCATGTAAACAACTAGGGACAGATATATCTATGCAAATAGATATATTAAATTCATATTACTGGGATACAGCCATGGAATAAAGTGTTCTTACTTTACTAACAACTAATATCTAACATTTATTTTACTGTATCTGAATTTAAAGTTCAATACCCTTGTGGCTCTAGAAGATGATTAGTTAATTTCTAATGATGACGTTTGCCTATTAGTGAACACAGGGGAAACAGAGGTGGGCTTTTTACCAACATTTGGGCCCTGTTACCTAAACCTTTATGGAAGCCCAAGAGAATACACTGGATTCCCAGACCCCTATGATGAACTAAACTCTGGAAAGGTTAGTTTCTCTTCTATAATACAAACAGATCAAAACAACTGTTATTATCAATAATGTAAACTGAATTGGTTTTAATTAAGTTTAAGACAAATGTAAAGAAAGAACTTTTTATTTTTGTTTTTGCAAAATAACATACTGTACACTTAGCATGATGTCACTATTTAATAAATGGAACAGGAATATTTTTCTATTTGTGGACATTTCAATTGTATACACACTTATGAATGAGCATTTGGGATCATATAGATTGAGGCCACTGGATTCCCACTCTAGTCCCATTGGCACAGGGGAATGAAATGAGACAAATCTCAGGTGAGGGATTTTAAGGGAAGAGCAGCAATTTCATTATATATTGAACCTCTTCTCCCAGTCCAATAGAAGCCCCTTGTCCGTAGGTATTTTGATATGGCTGTTCTCCATGGCAGTGTCCCATCCAATCCCACAGGGATGTTGTAGCAATAAGAGAAGGTTGAACCTACCAACATTATTTTAAACTATCTCCCCTTCTGCATATTTGAACACTCACACAAAGGGGAGTGGAGCACTGGCTAAAGAGCATGAGTGAGACCTGCTGATTAGCCATACTGCCATGAGGAAAGCTGTCATGGGAAAGCAAGATGGGGATCAGATGGGGGGTGGGGAAGGACACTGAGCCTCCATGAAAATGTCCTGCTCTCCCCAGATGCCCCAAGATCAGTGAGATTTCCCTATAGATCTTGATACCTCTGCCGACTCCCAAGAAATAATTCTCCAAGTGCCATATATCATCCACTAGATTTCCCCCACAGATGGGATGAAAGAAACAGAAAATATCTCCAAAATCTGCCACAGAGATAGGTTTGAGCCAACATGGTTTCATCCTCCCACCTTGCCTCCTATCCACAGAGCCTGTACACACAAGCCATGCACATTTGGAGATCTGGGATTCTGGAAAGGAGTTTATGACTAGGCATGGCTAGGGATAGCCTCTCTGTATGGCATTATCCCTTGGAAAACCAATGAGATTTTCTCATATAAGTAAAAATACTGACACTGCAGCCCACCATCGGACACTGTCAAGAATGATTTGGGGCCCGGTCAAATGAGATGCCCTGGTAGAATAGTTTCTCGGGGAGCGGTGCTGGCATAGAGGTGCTGCCAAGGGCATGGGGTTCCTTGCAGATTCTCCAGACATCTTTTATACTCCAAGAACTATGGGATTTCCTTATGGATCTCAAAAGATCTGCAAGTGGGGAGGACCATGGCCATTACTTGCTCTGCACAGCAGCCCATATTACTGCTGAAGCTCTGTCGTTGTCTAAAACAGAGGGACACATTATCCTAATAACTAATATAGAAAAGCCTCAACAGAAAGCAGCTGATTCTCCAGGTCATTTAAGATTAAAATGCAACTTCAGAAGGATTAATGATTGTATGGAGGCTGAAGGATATAACTTATAGGAAAACCTATCTACTTTGGGCTACAATGTGATCTCCAGTTGGCAGTAATTACCCATTTGATGCTTGTAGTATATATGTCCCAATGTAGCCACTTCTTCAACCTAAGGGGCAGTAGTTTTCAATTACTCTACAAATCCAGTCTATATATTATATATTTGCTTAATACCAATGGTTTTGGTGCTGTCCAGAATAAAACATTCAAAAACATTGCATCTGTCATTTACTGTTTCTTATTTCTTAAATATATTTGCTCTTCACTTATAATAGAAATTAAAGCCCATGATTATTTTATATTTGTTCAATTATGTAAGTTTGTGTGAAATCCTGACCTCATTAAGGTCAATGGCAATATTGCCATTAACTTCAAGGGAGCCAGACTTTCAACTCCAATTTTGTTGGCCAGCTGTTAGATATAGAATTTTGTGTGATTGTCTTACAGGAGGAAGGAGTTGCTTACAGAGGCAGAATCCTAGTTGAACTATCTACAATACTTGACAGTAAATCTGTGAATAAAAAGATAGAGGCGATCTCCAGTGATGACGTACTGGTTGTTGAGGTAATTCCTGGTGCACTTGTAAATATATATGGATGCGAAATGTTTGGTTTTACTGTTTTTGGAGAATTACATGACCTACTAAAATTGTAATAATGAAATCCTTTAGTTATTCGTGTCATTAATAATACAATCAGAAAACCTCCCCACAAAAATTACTGATTATATGGCTGCAAAAATTACTTTCCCTTCCTCCCAGCATAGAAATTGTGATTTAAGAAATCTTTACTATTTCAAATGTATTATTTTATTACACATTTCTATTTTCACCTCTGTTTATTTGGAGTGTGTGTGTGTGTATGTACATATGTGCGTTTCACAGAAATGTGTAAAAGTATTAAGATAGATGTTGTTTCCATGTAGATACTGCTACTTTTCTCTAATCCTCTACCATTACATGCAGTTAATTAATTAAAACAAAAACTCTTGTAATACTGTACAGAAATATCAGCGCAGACGAAAGTTCAGCCTTTCTGCTGTGTTTCATTCTGCTACCATGCTGCAAGATATTGGTGAGGCTATCCAGTTTGAGGTTAGCATTGGTAATTATGGGAACAAGTTTGACACTACCTGTAAGCCTTTGGCATCAACAACTCAATACAGCCGTGTTGTATTTGATGGTAAGTATGCTATAGAAGTGTGGCTATAAAGATACAGAATTCTCTTTTGGAAAAAAATCTGTTTATTGATCAAATTTTAGGATCACAACAACCAGGGGCGGCTCTAGAAATTTCGCTGCCCCAAGCACGGTGGCACGCCGCGGGGGGCGCTCTGGCGGTTGCCGGTCCCACGGCTCCGGTGGACCTCCCGCAGACGTGCCTGCGGAGGGTCCGCTGGTCCCACGGCTCTGGTGGATCATCCGCAGGCATGCCTGCGGGAGGTCCACTGGAGCTGCGGGACCAGTGGACCCTCCGCAGGCACGTCTGCGGGAGGTCCACCGGAGCCGCCTGCCGCCCTCCCGGCGACCGGGGGTGCTCCGCTTGGCGTGCTGGGGCCTGGAGCCAGCCCTGACAACAACCTTGATTTGTTGAAAGACTACTGAAAATATGATTGAAAGTAATATGTAAATTTGTATTTGCTCTTGATATCTTGTGATATATTGTAATTAGTTACACATGAAATCTGTCCAATTTGGGGTTGATACAAATTGAAGTCAATAGGTCCTGGGCACCAATAAAAAAAATTATAAACACAAGCACAGAAAAACTAGGGATATGAAAGAGGAAAATACTGTTTTGAACTTTCTGTGCTTTCTTCACAACTCTTGTTCAGTGCTTAGACAAATGATTGGCATCTTAAAAGCAGATAGACTAGATTGATTAGTAACCTATAAAATACTTTTAATTTTTGCTTTAGTTATTGCACACTTTAGGTTGTTTTCATGTTTTTTTTATTTACTAGACAAAGCAAATAATTTTGCTCTCATAAAATTATTTTAGAACATTTTTATTCTAAAGGAAAAAAATATATAAAGCTACTTTCACACGTGAATTACTGGAGAGAATATTGTAAAAATGTTATCAGATGATTTTAAAAAAACACCTTATTGGCTTTCTAAATTATTCAAGTCAAATGCTTATTCTACTTTACCTGAAAAATATAAATCCATTAGATAAATGAGGGCAAGATTCTGCCATCTTCTCACTGAATAATACCTTCCTGCCTGAATAGGCCAACTGAAATCAATGGAACTAATCACAGAATAAGATACTACTCAACATAACTAAGGATGATAGTTTCAAGTCCTTAGAAAGTATGTATTCATTCTCTCAAAAACAACTCTTAACACATCAATGTTTCACACCAGGTAACTACTATTATTACCTGCCATGGGTGAACAGAAAGCCAGTAGTGACACTGACTTCCTTTTGGGAGGACATAAGTCATAGACTAGACCCGGTGAACCTAATCCTAACCATGGCTGAAAGACTGGTAAGTGATTCAGGACTTTTTATTTTAGTCTCATGTTTTCCATCTAAATTATTTGTGTGAATTTAGGGATGGGGTGGAAAGGAGGGCTTTAAGAGCAAATTCTGGAACTGAATCTGGCACGTATTTTTCTCTCCAGAACAGACATGCATTAATGCTGCAAAAGCAGAGTTAATTGTATGTCTGTATTTTGGGAAGTGACAACCATCCCCCCTGCAGTGTATTCCTGCCAGAAGAAGGAGTAAACTATACAGGAGGGGATGCATAGGGCCATAGGAGGCATTTTAATTGGTACGCAGGTGCAATATTATGTACTGTTAAGCATATTGGGCCTAACCCTGCACTCCTGTCTCACCAGTTTTGCAAGGAATGCAGGATCAGGGCTATTAAATGTCTGAACATCTTTCTTTGTGGTCTTTGGGTTTTTCTAGCAAAATATATGTTGTTTTGTTGAATGTAGGAGTGGATCTCACATTAAAACTAATAACAGAATGTAAGTTTATATATTCTGCACCTTTTCTTTAAACACTCCAGCAATCCAACATAGCTGCCCTAAAGTCAGGAATACAGGCTAAAGTTTCTGAAAACCAGTTGGCAGAGATATGGCTGAAGCTGATCGATGAACTTATAGAAGATACAAGGTAAAAGTTATTGTATAACTCATAATTCAAAGCCCATGAAGATAAGACAATGTGAAAATCACCTTAGAACCCATTTCTTTTGCCCTATCATTCCATTTTATATTAATAATGGACAATAATGAAACAGCACTTTAAAAAAAAACTGTTGAGCAGGGTCATTCTTGAAATTGTGGCTATGTAGTGTCCTTCGTCCCCTCCTCACATTCACACACACTCATAGTCTCACACTCTGAAAGTGTAATTTGGCTTCTATGGTGTTATACATTCAGCTGTTGTCTACTGGGGATATTTTGTTGATATGGAATATCAGCATCTCCTTTATGGGCTCAAACAGTTTGTAAAAATGTAGTTGAAGGAATTTTTTTTTTTTGGTACATGTTATTAGGACAAAGTGCAAATCTCAGAGTAATACTGTCTAGTACCTGGTTGCTGGAATTCATCAGTTAGCTGTGTGGTTACCCATGTTTTGATATAACTTCAGAGACTGAGATTTTCAGAAGTGCCTGAAGAAATTAGGTGTTTAAATCCCATTGAAAGATGATGGGATTTGGGTGCCTAACTCCATTAAACGCCTTTGAGAATTCTAGCCTTGTCTTCTCTCCAAAGGGCTGAGTTTTAGGGGTGACATCACAGAAAACAGTGTTTACTGTGAAGCAGCCCAGCAGAGCTGATGCTGAACAGATGGCTGGAACTCAGTTCAACCTGGTCAGACACTACGCCAGGCAGAGCCACCTGAGCCCTGATCAATGCACTCAGTCCAGAGGCCCAGCTGTTCAAGGCACCTATGCTTCCCACCATGAGAAGGAAGAAAGGTCTTCCACAGAGGCTCTTTTTCTTGGGCAGGAGGGAAAAGAATCTTCTCTAGCAGCCCCACTCATAGGGAAGGGAGAGAGGAGAACTCCCAGTTTCTCCTCGGAGGCCAGGGCACAAAAAATCTGTTCAAAAGTTTCTGTGATGGGATGACTTTCCTGGGAGGAAATGAAAGTGAGTCAGTATGTTGTGTGTGTTTAGACAGACCAATAAGTGTCCGAGCTGGGTTGTTTGGAGGAGAATAATTTCTAAACTTGGGAGAAGGGATTGGAGAAGAAAGGAGAGAGATATTAATGGGCAGTATGAGAGAGAAGAGAGACTGAACTGGAGGAGAGAGAGATTGAAAAATCATGGGTAAAGTTGATGAGAAAACAACATAAAAAAACAGGAAAAAGAAAAAAGTAGAACAGAGGGAAGAATTTTACACTAGAAAAATTGGAGAGAAAACATAAAAAGAGGGAGGAAGAGATTCACCAAGATATACAGGAAGTGGAGTGAAAAAAAAATAAGGAAGGGAAGGGAAAGAGAAGAACCAACACAATGGAGCAAAGAATCCTGTGGCACCTTATAGACTAACAGACGTTTTAGAGCATGAGCTTTCGAGGGTGAATACCCACTTCGTCGGATGCAAGTAGTGGAAATTTCCAGGGGCAGGTATATATATGCAAGCAAGAAGCAAGCTAGAGATAACGAGGTTAGTTCAATCAGGGAGGATTAAATTAAAAGACTAGCACAGGACCTCATCCTCCTACTTGCATCCGACGAAGTGGGTATTCACCCTCGAAAGCTCATGCTCTAAAACGTCTGTTAGTCTATAAGGTGCCACAGGATTCTTTGCTGCTTTTACAGATCCAGACTAACACGGCTACCCCTCTGAGGGTAGGTCTATACTTACCGCGCGGGTCGATGCAGAGAGTTCGACTTCTCGGAGTTCGAACTATTGCGTCTAATCAAGACACGATAGTTCGAACTCCCCACGCGCTCCGGTCGACTCCGGAACTCCACCACCGCGAACGGCGGTGGCGGAGTCGACCTTGGAGCCGCGGACTTCGATCCCGCAGGGTCTGGACAGGTGAGTAGCCCGAACTAAGGTACTTCGACTTCAGCTACGCTATTCGCGTAGCTGAAGTCGCGTACCTTAGTTCGACCCCCCCCCTTAGTGTAGACCAGGCCTGATACTCAACACAATGGAGTTATAGTACATTTTAGTAAGAAATCACTAATAGGAATTTTAATTCCTAAATGAAATTTAAATGACCTAGTAAAATGTTTAATAAGGGGCAGGACAGAATGGATGGGCAGAAAGGGATTGGCATATTGAAATTCATTTAGGACAGTACACTGACTAGGACCAGTCCTAGTCTCATGTCATTACAACCACATGAAAAGTGTGGGTACATCCACTTTATATATATTAAAAAATCTCTCTCACACGCTTGTGCACACACACATGCTCTTTCAAACAATTCCCATGGCTTTATTAAACGTATTATTAAACAATTTTATTGTGGTAACACCCAGGGGCATCAAATAAGTTAGTGCCCCATTGTGCTAGGCGCTGTACAAACATATTGTCACTAAAGAGTTTACAATAAACTTATGAATTGCATTAAGAAACATAATTCCATATATTGTATTTGTAAAAGAAGTTTCCTTGTCACATTATATTTTAAGTGACTAGAAATCTGCCACAAGCTTTAAGGCTCTTTATAAATCTGAAATCTGCAGCAGCTTTCAGGAGGTAGCTGGTGTAGCCTGAGTTCTATTAAATTTAGGCCCCGTCCCACAAACACCTATTACCAAATGTAGTACTTACATTCCAGGTAATGGGACTACTTACGATAGTATGCAATACAGCCGGCATTAAGGCTTTGCAGGGTCAGAGCTTTTGTGCCCCTGGTTCAGATTCAGAGAGTAGTAAGTCTTTTCAATCTCACCAACCACTCAAGAAAATGCTCTGAAAAATAGCTTCTTCTTATGCCATATTAAATGTACCTTAATGAACTGAGTAGCAAGGAGCTCCTGTAAAAGGATTATATTTGAAGACCTCAGAAAAGCTATCTATTGCTTTAACAAATCAATGCAATCACTGTCTTCCCTGGGGTGTGCTGTTCTACTGTAGAATTTCCCAGTTATGTTCATTGCAACTGTGCACCCTGGTGTCTCACCAATTTCTATGCAGTGGACTTTGGTGCAAATTTTCAAACTTGAGTGCCTGAAAGTTAGATAACTTCATAGTTAGAATGATACTTAAATAAGTGGGTTACTTGTCAGAACTACCGAGCACTCACAGCTTTCAGTCAATGAAAAGAGTCTAACTTTAGTTTGAAAATGTTGATTTCACCTTTGAAATCCATTTCTAGGCATGAATCTTCTACGTTAATTTGATATGTAGAAAAATTGAAAAGTGTAGCAAAAGAAATTACATCTATCTAAGCCACAAAACAGTATTCCTGATGTGATCATCTGGATGATCCGGGGAGAGAAGAGACTAGCTTATGCCCGCATTCCCGCACACCAGGTTTTGTATTCTACTACAAGTACTTATTATAAGCCTAGGCCTGCACTCAGTGGGCTTAAACTCTTTAGTAAGCATTAGGCCCAAGAGGAGTGTCTGCAGGACTGGACCTTATAGTGTTATTCTGATGGATTTCTGTTATTTCTGTCACCATGGGGAAATACTACTGATGATACATAATATTATAGGGCTTAATTAAATGTTTTCTTTAAGTATGAACACCTATGCTTCTTGAACATCTGTTAATGAAATTAGATGCTAAGAGGGAAGATTTATATTATTAAAAGTTTTTGTTTCTCTTTTCAGTAAGCCATTTCCCCTCTTAGAAGCCAAATCCAATGTCACAGTCCTTGACACACAGATACAAAACCTGCGCCTCAGGTCTCTCAAACACATTCTAGAGGCAGCAACAAGGATGAGAAATGACGCTACCGATGTGAAGGCCACTTTGGCAGAAATCGAAGACTGGTTGGATAAATTAATGCAATTGACCGAAGAGGTCAGTACTTCAAAATACATATGATTCAGTTGGTTTAAAAAGATACAGTTTCTGCAAAAAAACTCCAATGCCTGCATATACACCAGATTCAAGCTTAAAAGAAACCTTCGTCCATTCTTCTCCACCCAGTAATTTTAAAATTCAGAAGGTGAAAAATACTTCTTTCCAGGAATATGTTTAAAATGTATTTTAATGTAAAGTTTTTAATTGCAGTTGACGAGAATTTTTCTTGGCTTAGGGTAGCAGGATAAGTCCCAGAGACTTGGATCTAATCTAGATAAAGGGGCAGCACTGTCTGCCTAATGAGGCTGTCTGGAGCTTTCTTAAAGGGGGAGAATATTTTACTTTCATCCCAGAATTGCACATTTCCTTAAGGTTCGTGCATCCAGAATTTCTGTGGGTCAGCAGCTATAGAAGCCTATTTAAATTGGGCTTAGACCAGTTATTCTAATTTGTTTTAATCCCTTGAGTAACTTTAGACCATAATAAATGCCTGTTTTCACATGAGCTAGTCTTGTAATTTGTTTTCATATCATCTATAGCGATATTCATCTTCTCTTTGCCATTGCTAATTTTAAAAATCACTGGTAAAAACCACGATAGCCAGTTTGAGACTCACAATTAGCACACAGCCAACAGAAGTGTATAAGGGGCAGCACAGAGCTGGCAGGGTGTTTACTTAGATTCTGCTAAAGTTCTTGTTACAATTATTTCATCTTTCAGGCCCTGATTTAGGAAGGCACCTAAGCATGTGCGTAAGTCCATCCTTATTCAGGAAAGCCTTTAAATGTGTACTTAAGTCCCATTGACTTTAGGCTCCATGTAGGCCAAGAATTCCTTAATAGTGGAGCAGCACAAAAGGGACATAATGGGCCAAAGGATCTAGCCTAGAATATTCATTATAAACCATTTGTGACTGAATATGTTCATAGAATACCTCCAGCTTCTTTATCAAATCTTTTTATGACTTATTTGTTTTTTTTCTAATCATCATCTCAGAAGAGAATGACATTTAATTATTTGCAAAAGAAAATTTCCTCCCATATATTAGTATCATGAATCCATATTTCTGTTTTGTCTTAAATAAATCCCTGAAAGATGCCTGATTTCAGTTTTTGCTCTCCAAACACTGGATTAGTTGGAAATTCTGCTAATTGCAGAATATAGTTTTGATTCTTTTTTCTTTTTTAAAAAAAAAACAGCCACAAAGCAGTATTCCTGATGTGATCATCTGGATGATCCGGGGAGAGAAGAGACTAGCTTATGCCCGCATTCCCGCACACCAGGTTTTGTATTCCACTACAAGCACTGAAGCATCTGGTAAATACTGTGGAAAGACCCAGACCATCTTTCTAAAGGTACTGTGATAATTTCATTATGCACTTTAAACACTACAGCTTGAATTTAAAAAGTGCTATTTTTGTTAACATCAGACGTTTTCCCTTAGCTAATTTTATGAAAAGTTAAATCCATGAAAGGCATGTGTACATCCATTAAGAGGCATAGGGTCATACTGTACCCTCGGATCCTTAGCATAAGGGAAAGCCATTTCTAGTGCAACTTGCTACAAAACGAGACAGAAAAACTTGTGAGTGGGTGACAGCAGCCTAAGTAGCTAGCTGCTGGCAGAATATACAGTATGGCGCAGTCTGACAGTGGCACAGGAGAGGTGTAAGAATTCTGAAGTGGTGGATTGATAAGACTCAAGGTGCGAGGTGTCAGCCACAAAGAGCCAAATTGCAGATGCTTTCCCCAAAACAGCACACAGAGTATGACAGGAAAGCCCATTGTAACAGAGAATCAGAATCAACCTCATCCAAGAGCTCAGAAATGTGATCCAGTTATTCTGCCAATGTGGGAGCTGATGCTGCTAGAAGGCATGTGGATGGATCTGTCGTGGCGAGGGACTCTTACTGGGTGGGATTTGAATAATTCAGAGAAGCTGCTAATAAATATTCAAACTTTTGGATGTTAATCTGAACCTAATACTTAAGGCTTGTCTTAAGGAAATCTTCCCACATAGCTATACCAGTGTAATTAGACTGCTATAGTTATACTAGTATAACTCTCTGGGTGCACACCCTTATTCCAGAATTAGAGTGAATTTTTCTGGTTAAGTTTGTCTCTTTGAAAGTCAATTAAACCAGAAAAAGGCACTCTTATTCCAGGATATATCAGTATAGTTATACCAGGAAATTTCCCAGTGTAGACAATCTCTTACCTTAAAACTTCCAGCGTGTGTCCATCTGTGTACTGTGTATAACCCTTGCCTACTATTTGAGTGAAACATTCTTTCTGACCTCTGCATTTCAAGCCTCTTGTGACAAAGAAATACTAATACCAATGCTGAACTATGAACTTATAATTGTTCTCAGTACTGGGCAGAGGCAAACTCATTAGTGTGTGAGACTTTGGAAAGGAAACACAGGAAAGGAGTTAAGCAACAATCTTCCTATGCTTAGCTCTTACATGCCAGTAAATCAAGGGTGAGGTTCTACTTTAAGGATGTTTTCTGGTAATATCTGTCAAGCAATAGGGGGTTTGCTGATAAAGACATTTTGAAGTAACCACTGAAGCAGGAAACTGCAGTGCAGGAGTATTTGAATAAGCCATGTATTATTTTCTATATGTCTGAGCTATTATGTACATTTATTCAAAACCTACATTTACTGTCTAGGATAACTATTCTTTTTACATATTCCAGTACCCACAGGACAAGAACAACGGTGCCAAAATTCCAGTGCAGCTGAGAGTTAACATTTGGCTTGGGTTGACTGCAGTTGAAAAGAAGTTTAATAGCTTTGCAGAAGGAACATTTAGTGTTTTTGCAGAAATGGTATGCCTCCATGTTAATTATATTACTCTTACATGAAACATCCAACGAAGTGGGTATTCACTC
The DNA here is from genome assembly GCF_016161935.1 of Mauremys reevesii. Lineage (NCBI taxonomy): Eukaryota > Metazoa > Chordata > Testudines > Geoemydidae > Mauremys > Mauremys reevesii. The sequence continues at coordinate 31,110,767 of NC_052629.1, read as the reverse complement.
ACGAAAGCTCATGCTCCAAAATGTCTGTTAGTCTATAATGTGCCACAGGACTCTTTTACAGATCCAGACTAACACGGCTACCCCTCTGATACATGAAACTTTGTCACTTACTCTGGAATGTACTGAAATTCTGACATGAATTACTGGTGTCATTTTACACTCATTTTGCATAGATATAAATTACTAAATTAGGCTCAAGGTAGTGGAGAATCAGACCCAACATCTCTTCCAGATGATGTCTCTGACAAACTCATAAAACTAGATTCTGATCTTGATTAGATAGGTGTAAATCTGGAGCAACTCCACTGACTTCAGTACAGTGATTCTAGATTTATATTGGCATAATTAAGATTAAAATCTGGCCCATAACATGTTGCTGTGTGAAGAACCTTTTACTTTAATTGCTTGTTCATATCTGAGCAGAGAATAGATGAGCATAGGCTTTATTGGTTAATAATGGTTCCACAGGAGCAGAAAGAGTCACTGAAACAAACACTACAGGAAAATTGAGGCAAACCCAGCAAATTCCAATTACAAGAGAACATACCATAACATGGCAGTGTTAAGAGTTACCACGTATAATGGGGTGGTGAAAATTAGGTGGATAATATTTAAAATAGCCTTCTTGCTATGCTGTAATCGTAGAGACCAAAATAACAGATGAATCTAGACTAATCCAAGAAACAATTTTTTTCTTCTGTTAATGATAAGCTTCAGGCATCCTTTTCGTGCACTTCCTACTAATGGCTACAATGTGCTGAACCAGTAATGGACACCAACATCCAGGGGCGGCTCTAGGATTTGCGCCAGTCCCGCGGCTCCGGTGGACCTCCTGCAGATGTGCCTGCGGAGGGTCCGCTGGTCCTGCGGTTCCGGTGGACCTCCCGCAGGCACGTCTGCGGGAGGTTCACCGGAGCCGCGGGACCAGCGGACCCTCCACAGGCATGCCTACGGGAGGTCCACCGGAGCCGCCTGCCACCCTCCCACGGGACACCGCCCCAAGCGCGCGCTTGGCGCACTGTGGTCTGGAGCCGGCCCTGCCAACATCTATATAGTTGCTGAACCACTGCCAGTATGACATCATGACAGCAGCCTGTGTAGCCATCATCCCTACAGTTACTTGAGTTGGCAGTACTCAGGCACCTGTAGTGAAAGTAATTTAAAATAGAAAGTGAATGTCAAAATCCATGATTTCTTAAGTATAAAATACAAATCATTATGGGACAAAGTTTTTACTATTTGTACAGTAATCCAAAAATTTTCTAGGAATTTTATAGGAGGAAGGGATTTAAAAAGCCCAAAACCAAAACCAATCTGGGATCTAATTTTGATTCAACATACGGCTGTGTAAATCAAGAATAATTCCATTAAAGACAATGGAAGCGTGAGCGTGTGAACCTAGTGTAAGATCAGAATCAGTCCTATCATGCCTGCCCTGATCAATTTATAATCCGATTTATAAGGATTCATGGAGAAGGACAAGGTTTATACGAACAAGATCATGCAGGGATTAATGTATGGTACATGTTCTCATTATAATGGAAATGTATTTACCAAAAAGTTAAAGCTGTCTCTTGTAGACAACATGGAAGCAGTAAGTTTGTAGATTTGAATGAAGAGGGGATGTAGATTGGGAGGGGATTCACTGCAGACAGGACAGCATTGAAGAGGCACTGAGAGGAGGGTAGGAGGAAGAGATGAAGGGATCATTTGAAGTTGTCAGTGGCAGAGTAGGGGTGAGGAGGAAATGTGGTAGGAGATGGAGACAGCAGATACAGAGGAGATAGCACCCCTACTTGTTTCTGTTTGGAGTATGAAACAGTATGAAAATATGGCACTCCAATGGATTTACTAAGAGCCGTCTCTCAAGCATGAAAAGGATGCTGTTAGTTATATGAAAAGTTGTATTTGAGACAAATTTTTAACATCTGAAGCACCATCTTTAGCTTCTGCCAGTCACTAGTTCTGATATCATTATTCTAAGTGCCACTTTGTGAGGTTAGTAATGAATAATGACATGAAATAGAGTGGTACCCAGCTGTTTGAAGGAACAAATATTTTGTCTGATTGACCTACTTGTCTGGATTTGAACATGGACAGGTTTGGTAAATCAGCGTGACCCATTTCTGTTTACATGGTGCACCATAAATGGTGTTTATAAGGCTAGCTTACCCAGGAGCGGCGCCAGAGTTTCTGGCGCCATAGGCAGAATTTGGGGGGCGGCATTTTGTGCACTCCCCACGGGGCACACGGGAGGTTCCGCTCCTGTAGTGCCGCCGAAGAAGGACCCTCCGCCGAAATGCCGCAGGCGACAGCGGCAGTTATTGAGCTGCTCAATTGCCTGCCGCTGTTTTCTGTGGCACGTCAGCAGAAGGTCCTTCTTCGGCGGCTCAATGGGAGCAGAACCGGAAGCTCCCGCGCACCCCATGGGGAGTGCACAAAATGCCGCCCCCCGAATCCTGGCGCCCTAGGCGACCGCCTGGGGTCGCCTAATGGAAGCGCCAGCCCTGAGCTTACCTATACTTTCTATCTGATAGGTTGGTCCTTTGATTTCAGATATGGGCCTCATATAGTAGAATGTTTGAGTTGTAATGATTACAGAAATATATGCTTGTATTTTCCTAAGAGCTTTTCTTTGGACCCTAAAGTGCTCTTTTCTTCTTCTCTCTCAAACAGTATGAAAATCAGGCTCTTATGTTTGGAAAGTGGGGCACCTCAGGACTAGTCGGTCGCCACAAGTTTTCTGATGTCACAGGAAAAATTAAATTGAAAAGAGAGTTCTTTTTGCCCCCAAAGGGCTGGGAGTGGGAAGGAGAATGGATGGTTGATCCTGAAAGAAGGTCAGATTTCTGATTCCTACACAATCAAACAGCAATAAGGGGTTTGCAATGTTTCCTAGTTATTTTCAGAATGTGCAGAATAAATTCATCTCTTGGGTTTAAGTGGGGTTGGGCAGGTTTTAAACAGAATTTTTGTAGAAGGAAAGTAAGTTAGCCAATCAGCCAAAGCTATTTAATAACAGTACAATCCGTGTTTACATTGTTAGAAGGAAGGATGAACCTTCTGCTGTGAACATGTAGAAAGGATTTCCAGTAATTAGGGGACTAGCCTGGGACACTAAAGACCTGGCTGCAATTTTTCAATTCCCTGCTCTGCAATAGACTTGCTGTGTGACCATGGGCAAGTCACTTAAACTCTCTGTGCCTCTGTTCTCCATCTGTAACATGGAAGTACAGCTGAGGTGTTGAGAGAACGCTAAGGATACCCTGCAGACTGTGAGGGGCTCAGATTACTACAGCGATGCAGCCATATAAGCAGGGCCGGCTCTAATTTTTTTGCCGCCCCAAGCAAAAAAAAAGAGCACCGCCCTGCCATAACACACGTCCCCCTGTGAGCGTCATGCTGCCGAACCCCCCCGAGCACCATGCCACCCGAAGCCCTGCCCCCACAAGCGCAGTGCCGCCCAAAGCCCCCGTGCCCCCCAGCACCACGCCACCCGAAGCCCCCGCTCCCTCGAGCACCATGCTGCCCGAAGCCCCCGCCCCCCCAAGCACCATGCTGCCCAACCCCGCCCCTCCAAGCGCCACGCTGCCCAGTCCTGCCCCGAATGGCACACTGCCCAAGCCCCTGCCCCCCCCAATGCTGCACCACCAAAACACCCCCCCCCCGAGCGCCGGCCGCTGGAAACAAAAACAAACCAAAAAAACCCTCCAGCACTGCCCCGCCGAACAACAACAACAAAAAAAACAAGCGCAGCCCCGCCCCAAGGTGCCGCCCCAAGCCTGTGCTTGGTCAGCTGGTGCCTGGAGCCAGCCCTGCATATAAGTACCTAAGGCCTCTACACTGGGGTGGGGGTCGATCTAAGGTACGCAAATTCAGCTACGCGAATAGCATAGCTGAAGTCGAACTACCTTAGTTTGAATTACTTACCCATCCTCACAGCGCGGGATTGATGTCCGCGGCTCCCCCGTCGACTCCGCCACTGCCATTCGTGGTGGTGGAGTTCCGGAGTCCACGGGAGTGCGTTCGGAGTTCGATATATCGCGTCTAGATGAGACGCGATATATCGAATTCCGAGAAATCGATTGCTACCCGCCGATATGGCGGGTAGTGAAGACGTACCCTGTGATAGATCAGGTGGCTGTCTGTTTAACAAAAGCTTCTTCCGATTTCAGCTTACTGTGGAGTCCATTTTAAACCTCCAGTTCACATCATATCTACACTGCGTACAAATCATCATCTAGATGGGGAGGTCATCCAATGGGGCTTTTAATTTTTATTTATTTTGCTTTTTTAAGAGATGCAGCCTAATAATAGTGCATGTTCACATACACAGAGATAGAATGGATTAAATTGTAATAGTTACTAGTGGTGAAATTCTGGCCCAAAAATTCCTATCGATTTCAGTAGGGCTAAGAATTTCACCTCTGTTTTTTCTTCTTGTGTTCTGGCAGTGAGCAAGAATAGGAGGACTGCCACTGTACATCAGAAGAGACCTGCTATTGAGTCCTTAAAATTTAGCAGTTAAATCTTCATGATTTTCAAGATTAATTTTTTCAATTGATGGTCTATGACATGCAGAAAAACAATAAGTGTACATCTGAGAACAGTTCAGCTGACAAAGAAGAAAAGCCTCTTGTAAAAATATGAAATAACAATTATGCCTGATCTCTTCCACTAGACAGAAAATAACCCACACAACTTTATTTGACCAGTAGATGGCATTACAAAACAAATTTCAGCCTTTTCTGAAATCGAATCTGACAGGCAATTAAAACCGGAGAAATTTATTTTATCTCAAATAATTAGTAAGCTTTTAATTATCATGTTTACAGTTTAAAAAATATATCAGTAAAATATTTGATTTTCTGTTTAAACTCAGTCACACCTGGGAGGTGGAGAAAAGTCAAGTTAGTCCAAATTCACAGTACAGCTAACTTTTTTTTTTTTTTGAAAAATTGGGAAACTTGAGTACTGTAATGTGGATGAAAAAGTTTGATATTGGATGCATTTCAGCAACATTTTAATGAACAAATAAACTAGTTGCGACAAAAGAATCAGCCGGCAGCCCATTTAATTGCCTTTCCCCTCCTTAGCCTAAGTTAGCTGATGTGTAGTCATGCGTAGCTCGTAGGTAGTCTTCAGGGAAATGTTGATTTTTTTTCATGTTATGATTGTCAATCATTCAACTATAACAGTGATCCAGCACTATTGTATTTAGTGCAGTGTAAATGGACAAAATAGGCTTGAAAAATACCCGTGATTTACACAGAATAAGTGATCGAAAGACTTGAAGAAAATGTGAAAGAAAACTCTGATGTGAGAATTGTTTATATTTTATACGTGTACATATGAAATACGTGCGTTCTCATATGATATGCATTAGTATTTTATATATTTACATCTATACACTTTTTGAAAGCGTTCAAAGCAGGTCTAGATAGCAATGGTGGGACATTCTAGGAAAAGACGTCTTTATGTGGTCTATAGGGCACTCTATGGATATTTGGAACTTCACAGTGACAGTGCAATAAAACTCCAAAAGCACAGGCGTCTGCCACTGCGGCTGAAGAAAAATCTCAATTAGCTAATAGCAATAGGGCTTTTGGCACATAGACTCAGAATTATTCAGCCATCCATTGGAGAATGGTGATAATTTTTTGTATGCATGCACATGTGCACACATTCTACAGTAGTTCTATTCAGTAATTGTAGTTTAACGATTTGCTTTGCTAATATATTTGCTTTTGACTTCACAGTTTGCTGACTGAAGCTGATGCGGGTCACAGTGAGTTTACAGATGAAGTGTACCAAAATGAGAGTCGTTATCCTGCAGGAGAATGGAAAGCAGCTGAGGAGCCCTACACAGATGTGGTGAGATTCTTATAAATTAGTACTTTTCATTTTTTAAAATTCTGGTTACAAGAGTTCTGCTTAGCTGTGAGCTATTTTGCTCCCCCTTTTACTAATTTTTCACCGCATTATGGGCTTTTGAAATGTCTAACATTTTATTTTGACTTTAGGAAAATATGTGTCCTAAAACAAGTTAGTACAGAAGAATACAGGGATGTTTCACCAGCTATTTATTACCAAAATATTTGCTTCATCCTGAGTTGCAGCTGAGAGTGGGTGGTTTGAGCCCATCAAACCAACTTCCTATACAGCCTTACAATATGGTTATGCTACATGTGCATTTTTTACATAATAACCCTTTGTTTTTTTCCTACCTGAAAGAATGGAGAAAAAACTGCACCACCTGGTGAGATTACCTGTCCCCCTAGTTGGATCTGGGAGGATGATGCTTGGATATATGATATAAATCGAGCAGTGGATGAGAAAGGTAAGATTAACTGTTTAAAGTATACTTATTAGGACAAACTCTTCACAGTCAAACAGATAGAAGAATGTATTCCAAAACTTTCAACAGGTTGTTATGCCTCACTACGATATTTTGAAATACCAGTAACCAAGAGCATGTTAGTAACTAGGTAGAGGAACATTAGTGATTTCTGGGAAGTTTTTATATTTCAAGGCTGATTTTGTTTTTGTGCATGTAGAACGTAAAGAGGCGGCAAAATGTGGCTTTAAATAGAAACTCGGCTGCAACCTTAACTTATGGAGAATCTAGCTGTTGTTTCATAATTTTAAAAAAATGTTATGATTTAGGACCATCAAGTTTTGGATAGCTATATAAGCACACGGTTATAAAACTAATACCCTCATACTCCAGTTGTTTGTTGCACTCAACTTATTGTTTTATATTAGATTGTAATTTGTTTGGGTCAGAAACCAGCTCTTCTTGGACGTTTGTACAGTGCTTATCCCAATGGGGTTCCCATCCTGATTGGGATCTCTGGTCAATTCCATAATGATGATGATGATGTAGGCTGGTGTTGAATGAAACACTCTGCAGGTGCATGAGAGACTGAGCATGTGTTATACTTATTTAAGGCAGTAGGACCACAGTCATACTCCCCTTTTCCACCTGGAATCACATGTAAATTTATTTTTAAGTTCTGGTGGTTTGCCTGAAAATGATAGTTCTTTATTTGTGTGTTCCTTTGAATAATGCAGTGCAATAGGTTGAAGGGACAAAATGCCAGATTACAGTCCAAAGGAATGATACTGCATTCTCTACTCAGGCAAAACTGCCATCAGCTTTAAAATATAAAGTAATGGTTGAATATTTCCACCTGGGAAATCTATGGGCTGAAATAACAGGGCATCCGATTCTATCCTCAAGACTGACATACTAAGGAGATCCCCATGCACACTTCTCCTCTTCCTGTGCAGAAAAAGGACTCAGCTACCATTCCCCTGGATCCAACAGAGAGTGCATAGTGGGTCTAGGGATCTACACTGCAGGACCTACTTCAACCCCATACTGGCCTTTGGGGGATTTCTCTGAAGAGGGTCAGACAACACTGTGGTTAAAATGCCAATGGCCAATCTAGTCTAGGGCTCCCAGTATTGGTGGTAGCAATATGGGAAATTTTAATGAAGAATCTAGTGTAGACAAAGCCACATGCTTCAAGTAGTTCATTATTATCTATTTCATCTTAATGATAATATTTACACTTAATGATAATATTTACACCATGTACCCAGAAAACTGGTACCAGTTATAAAAGGAATCCACAATTAAAAATGCCCACTACCTATATCTATTCCCATTTTTACCCTACTTTTACTCACCAGTCTACCATCAGTATAACAAAAACCCCACTACATTATGCAGCATCCCACAGTAGGACATGAATTTGCCATGACATCATGCAAAGTACTAGTAACAAAAAAAACTGGCCTCCCTTGGATCACAGGCACCACCATTTTGCACAGTAGGTGAAGTTTCATAGGTTGCCTGCTGTGTACGTAATCACATTTCATCAAGCAGAATCCAAGGTGGTGTACTTTTTTGTGTCTTGTTTAAGTTGTTAAGCACTCATTGTCACAAGATACCATTGAGGTCAAAAGCTTAGTAGGATTTAAAAAAGGACTGGTATAGATAATGATATATTTATATAGGCAATGAGAATATCCACAGTTATATTAAAAGGAAAATAAAAACCTCAATCTTCTGGGCATAACCCAACTCTGCCCGAAAAGGGTTAGAAAGAAACTTACATCATGGGCTGGTTATAAAGCTGTCAATGATGGGGTTTCCTGTGCCCTTCTATGAAGCGCCTGGTGCTGGCCACTGTCTGAGACGGGATACTAGATTACATGGACCACTGGTCTTATGAACTTTAGAAATTCGCAAGCACAGTAAAGAGAGACTCTTTGTTACTAGAACTGCTCTTATTTCCACCTGCTCATAATTAATCCAAATATAAAATGGAGCCATCGATCCAGCAGCAAATGGTTTCAGAGGGTGTCGGTGTGGTGTAAACCATGTAACGAGATGATTGTTAGGATATAGAGGGATGTTTGGGGGAAATATTTGACTTCAAAGCTTGCCAGTAAACAAGGAATCTATGGAACATTTCTATACTAGTTCAAGAAACAAGGGACTTGGGAAAGTAGAAGGGACAGTTTTAAGAGAAGAGTATCTGAAGCCCAGAAGTGAATTTGGATGAATTCTAAAGAACCCGGATACTCTCGGATAGCTATTTTCTTTTTTTTAAAGTCCAGTGAAACAACTGGCTGTTTGGCATCATTGGAATCTAAGTTTTCTTACTCCTCTTATGTAGTTTTGCCACCTGTGCTAAGGTTAAGTCTCAGTGCATGAGGTCATAATACCTTCCACAGCAGAAAGTCAGACTACATAAAAATCTGGACCCCAGAATTCTGGCTGTTGAATTCCAATTCTGTACAGTGGAAATATAAAAAGCAGTGTTGCCAAATCTTGTGGTTTTGTCATGTTTCTCACAATAATTGGTGTGTCTCTTAAAACCTGAGGTCATCTGATTATGTTTGAATTCCAGCTTCCATTTAAAATAAAAAACAAGTTTCTAGCCCTCCCCATTGTAAAGAATGCATGTATGACCCCAATGCTCCCTAAAGTCTCAAAACCCAGTAAGTAAATAAAAAGAACTCCAAATGGATTTTTTAAAAATAAAATCTCATGATTTTAAAGCCAAAATATTGATTTTTTTGGTGACATGACCCTTGACTTTTAAATGTTTAGGGTTGGCAATACTAAAATAGTCCCTTATGAATTTATTTTATTTCCAATGAAACTTGACCATCTGCAGAACTGCTTTAACACTGAACCCAAACTCCTCTTGTTTATAACTTATACTGTTTATCTGAAAGATAACTAACAAATCCTGTTTTAGGATGGGAATATGGAATTACCATTCCTCCAGACAATAAGCCAAAGTCCTGGGTTGCTGCAGAGAAAATGTATCATACACACAGACGGCGAAGACTGGTGCGAAAACGCAAAAAGGATCCAAGCCAAGCAACAGGAGTAAAGGTAAAAGGAGCAGATTACAACTGTAGTTAAGGGTTTCTATTTCTTACACATAATACATGATTTTAGAGGTAAATGTGTTTGAAATGCATCTCAGAGATAAGTCTGAGTGCAGAACTACATTCTGTTTCTACCCAAAGAAAAATATTTTAAAACAACTTTATTTGACATGCAGTCAGTTTCCCTTTCCTGCTGTAGAATAGTGTCCTTGTCTTTCACTTAGAGTTTATTTTGAAAAGGGTTGATTGTTTTTGTTGTAACTATTGCAGACTTTTTATGACATTTACGTAAGTACAGTGTGGATGGTTTGCATTTCTTCTGATGTCTCCTAGGTAAAGGCATCCTATGAAGATCAAGAAGGATGGGAATATGCATCTTTGATTGGCTGGAAGTTTCACTGGAAACAATGCAGTTCTGATACATTCCGCCGTAGACGCTGGAGGAGAAAAATGGCTCCTTCAGACACACATGGTGCAGCAGCTATCTTTAAACTTGAAGGTGCTCTTGTAAGTAGTAAAATCACAGCAGTAATAGTTTAATTAACAGGAAAAATAAGATTTAAAATTAGTGAGGGAACATTAACATGTTGTTATTAAATACAGCAAGCTACTGCATGAGATGCTTTATAACCATTAAATTGCTGTGTGATTGAGGCGTTCATAGGCTTCAAGGCCAGAAGGGACCATGATGATCATATTGTCTGACCTCACGCATAATACGTATATTATTTGACTCCTACAATTATTTATCTGTTAGCATGTTATGAGACTTGGCAGCAGAAACTGAACCCCTAGATGATCCACCCGCCTGGAAAATCAAAGGAGCTGGTCCAACTAAAGTAAAGCTGCTCAAGGGTATAAATCAAATGCATAAAGAGTAACTGTGTCAGTAATAGGTATGGACAGGCATTGCCTCTGCTGGATATTTGCATCAAACAACTAGCGGGAAAGAAGATAGAAAGATATCTCTATGGTCACAATTTAATTATTCCATAGGTTTATTAAAGGGATACATTGTATATGCTAAGGCATTAACTAGGGAATAGTATAAAGAGCATAGTGTGAGAAAGTAGTATATTTTACTAGGATATTAGATACAGAAAGGATGGTGGCATCATACTAGGGAAAATCCAATGTGTGGCAGTGGGGCTACATTTTTTTCTTGTTTTGCATCATAAGCAGCAAATAACAGGCATCTAGTTTATAATATCTATTTTCTTTCCTCCACTTCCCCAGGTCCTGACTCCCATGGAGTTTTGAAAATTTGCTTTTTAGTGTCTGTTCCTTTTAACCTTTATTAACTAATAAATATTGGGCTAGACACAGCTCATAGTTGCTGCCAGCTTGTGCCAGTGTAACTGGGGGGATAATGCCCCCAGCAACAGAATAGCTCTCTAAAGGAGGTTGGTGGCCAGTGTAGAGTGCTTGCAACCTCTCCTGTAGTAGGGTGCTTGCAGGAAGGCCCATCGAGAGAAATGGTACATGATGTTCACTGGCATCCCAGCCCCTTCCATTTCACTTTATTTACACAGACATAAATTTTGGGGTCCCCCAAGCTCAGGCCCCCAATACAATTGTTCCCTCTTTCCCTCCTTCTCATCTGCCCTGCTTGCAAGTGGCCAGTTTACCCCCCAAATCAGGCAGCGTTGGCCAGGAAGTGGACATGACTACCAGACAGATTTCTTTGACTGCAACTTAAAAATTGTCTTCCCAAAGGAGAGTGGCAGAACAAACATCTTTGCCTGCAGCCAAGCTTGAACTTCTTCTGCGGTACTCTAGGCTTCATTTGTTCAGGGAGGTACAATTTGCACCTCTTCTTGCCTCAACAGGAGCAAATGAAGCCCAGTGTGTACATAAGAAGCCATTAACATGAAGATCAGGTTGTTTCTGTATATGTAAATGTCAGTGAACTTGGTTTTGTATATGATTTTAGGGAGCAGACACTAGCCTTGATGATGAAGAGGGGAAGAGTTCCGAAAAAGCCAAGGAGTCTGCCACACGTGTATTTGGTGCCAACACTCCAATTGTTTCCTGCAGTTTTGACAGTAGGTTTTTCCCAGATCCCTGCTTAATGACTCACTTCTGTTGTTATGCATACCGATCACTGATAATCAGTAGCCAGGTAGTGAACCACATTGTTACCCCATCCTCCTTCCCCCAAACCCCACCAACGTACTTGTCACATCCATTTGTTGCATCTTGTTACTAACCAAGACTGTAAATTGTTTGGGACAATGTCTGTATTTTAACTATATGCTCATACGTCTCCTAGCACGATGATGGTCAGATCCCTGACTGGGGCCTTGAGTGGCTACTGGAAGACAAACCATGCATAATACAACTAATAATGTTCAACTTTGTCTGTTTCCATGATTTGCCGATCTAAATATAAATCCTATCAGGAGAAAAGTTAATAAAAATATTTGAGTGAACAGGACCAAAACCAATAAACTGGGTTAAAGAATATGGGTCAAATAATCTCTAGTAGCTCATAATTATAGGAAAATTTAGAGATGCTTAATTCCCATGTTGATAGGTGCCTTACAGATACCTAAAGTAGATTGATGGATAGGACCCTATTAGTAATAGTGCAATATAGACAGTTGTGCTATTGACCCTCCATTCACTCTACTCTTTTGGAGCCAAATGCTTCTTTCATTGGCTACCTAATCGAAGCAGCCAACCAGATTTACCCTTGCCAAATCTGAATATAAAACTGAGCTGCATTTCAGCCTCAAACTCTAATCTAAACATAATCCAGATCTAGAGCCAAACAGTCCTCTCTCAGCTCAGCTCTTCCTCTTTGTACACATGCTCTTATTACAGTCTACTGGAACCCCCGAGTTGTCCCTCTCCCTTCCTTTTAACCATAGTCAAATAAATCTGGGAGCAGCTTGCTAAATTCTGCTGTAACCAAGCAATGGTGGAAAATGAAGAATTACCTGCCATGAGCATAATGTACACTTTCGGGGGGAGGGAAGGGGAGGAAGCATCAGAGGAAGGAACCAGAACTTTGGTTTACAAGCCCTTTAACTGGTTTTCAGAATTCAAATAGGATTTAGCTGAAAATAAAAAGCCAAGCCGAAAAAAAAAAAGTTTCCAGTTCAGACTTTTGTTTCTATTTCCCCTCTGATCTTCAGATGTTGCACTAATAAAACCATTTTATGGAATTTTATTGTTTTAAATAAAATGTCTAATATGCTTAAATAAGCTCCTGCTCCCTTTTGAGTCAATGGCAACACTTGTATTGAATTCGTGGGATCAGGCTTTGGCCCAAAGTAAGCCAAGGAACTGTATTGACCAACGTTCTGGATATGGGGGAGACAAAGAGGAATTTAAAAATGTTCAAAAATACATTCAGGTCTAGCTTGCGTTGGGGTGAATCCTGCAGTTTTCAGTGCTACTTCTACCTTCAAAGTCTTGAAGAAAGAAGTGTTGGTCCTGACCTCTAATCCCATATAATTGCAGACAGGTGCATGAGAAGTTACATCTTTTGAATAGAGTAAATTGTTAGGACTTTTTAAAGTCTCCTGCAGAGTCAGAAGTGAAAAAACTGAATGGCCTCCATTTCATTCCATTCTAGGGATCTTCATCTACTTTGTGCTGGGCTGTAGAAGCAGCTCCCATACATTAGCCTGATAGTACCAGTACACTGGTCACAAATAATCAAGTTAATATATGGTGCTAAAATTGCTCATTCTTTGGTTCAGAAGCCATTGAATGCCTGTTTTACAAATGCAAAATAGCCTAATTAAAAGAATCACACTCATTTAATTCTAACCACTACATCTGGACTCTCATTTTGTTTATTTTGTATAGGAGTGTATAGTTACCACCTTCGCTGCTACATCTATCAGGCAAGAAATCTTATTGCTTTGGACAAAGACAGCTTTTCAGGTATGGAAAAATCCTATTCAAGTCAACAAACCCACTCCCTACAATGAATGAATAGCTTATTTCAGCTATAGGATAGCTTGATTCACCTGCTGTAAGCCCCTATGGCAGCAATTACAGCTTTACTGAGTGGGATCCGGAGCTGGCCAGCACATCCCCAAAGTGCACAGTAGTGACCAACAAGGAGGGGTGGTTAGTGCATCCAGGAAATGCACTGATTCAGCAGTACCCCCTTGACAGCTCTCCCAGGTCCTCTCCTGTAGGGAGAGGTCGTGCAAATATTGCCTATACTTCCCCATGGATGAATCTCTCCTGGGCCCTAGCTTCTCCTTTTTGCTCAAGACTGTGCAGTGTGTATTCCTGCCCCACCCCCCATAGGGTAGCAGAGGTGAATCAAGCTATATCTGCTTGTTGTATCAACAAGTTCTTGCCTTATCTAAAGTTTTATATTACGTTAGCACTAATATTGACTTGTACAGAAATTGCAGATTATATGTACCTTACTGCTAAGCGTGGATCTTGTTTATTTGTACAAAGGTATTCATTAGTGCTTAATTGTACAGGAACTAAAAATGTTTTACCCTTAATAGGCAATAGTGCCACATGATCTATTGTAAAGATTTATAAACTGTAGTAGTTTATCCATAGTAGCATGATGATCAGACAAATTGCTTTTACTCCTGGTATTCATTTGTATGATTTTATCATAGCTCTATACATAAGGAAAGTCTTAGATATTTCTACCTATGTGTATCAGTCTGTATCTTTGTAATCTAGAGTAAACTAATAGTTAATGAGGTACTCAAGTATTTAGTGTTTGTTAGTCGCAATGAAAAATTCCACTGCATGGACAGAATGGGATACTGTATAAACATGACTTTGAACTTCTAACAGGGTAGGGATAGAATGAATACACTGTGGATGGGGGGCTGGGTTTTTCAGGGTTTTTGTTTGTTTGTTTTTCCACGTTTTCATCTCTCTTCCTCTTCTTCCCTTTTTATTATTAATTGAACATATCTAGTGCATTCCATAATTTGTTATAGAAACATAGAATGAAGTATATTGTAGCAGTGATGCTGTTTTCTCATATGTTGTCTGAGTTCAATTTTTTTGTACATAGCATATGTCACTGTTTTGGACTTATCTGAATATGCAGCAATTAAAAAGAAATACAAAGGATCTACAACAACACCCCCCCTAATTGACAGATACCTCAGATGCAGACACACATAAACCTAAATGCCTAACCTTGTACTTTAACAGCAATAATGTTTGAAGGTTTACATAAAAGTACATAAAACTTGGATTAGTTACTTAGCTAGGGGCTGTTGAAGCTGACCTAAAGATAACCTTTAAAATAGCCTCCGGTGCTTGGTAATGGCAATTTGTACAGGAAATGTTAATATCCATCATCAGATACCTTCTTAAGAGATCCCGATGATTTAGAGGTCTACCTAATAGTAGGCTTAGAACACCTCAATCATATAGTTCTGTTTTAACAAGAGGAAGGGGGCTGCCATAAATAAGCATGTTTGAGGCCAAAGCTTGATCTGTGCAATAGCCTGGTAGAATTTATTGTTCAGCATCTAGTCAGAACTAGAATGAGCTCTTTGTATTATTTATGAGTCCATGGAGTTGTGCATCAAGGAGAAGCTTAGATAGAGGATATATATCAGTAATTGTAAGAGGAGGCTCATATAGCCAAAATTTCGTTTTAGTTTTCAAGCTAATTTTCTGATTCACAGGACATTTTAATCATTACACACATTATTGTGGTGGTCAAGATGTGCACAGAGCAAACTCTGCGGTAACCAAACTGAGAATTTAAAAGTTCATCATCAGTTCTGTGTTAACCATTCCATTGTGTGTGATGATGTATTTGTATATCACGAAGGGCTTTGAAGAGGGAACCAGATGGCTCAGGAAACTAGTAACAAAATATGAAGACTATCACCCTCCAAGTTGTAGTTTCAAATCCAGGCATGCTTGATAATGAAAAATATTACCAATCTTGTAACAGCCTAAATTCTGCCACTGTGTGAGGACCTCCAGTGACTTGATGGCTCTTGAGTGCTTTGGACAGAAAGGATAGGTTTTAATGCTGTGACACATACACAGAGTGAAGAGACTTTTTAAAGGAAAAACTGAGGTACCTGTCATAATGGGGAATTCACAGATGAGTTTTGACAGCTATGGTGGGCAAGTACCCAGGGCAATGGGATTGTGTCCGTTTCTTTTCCCCTCAGGGTTAGCTCCGCTAAGCAATCTTTGGTCCCCAAGACCCGATTAAAAATCTCCCCAGAGATTTCTGGACATTCCTTGTTTATAATCAGGCCAAAATTATTTATTTATTTATCTATTTATTTGGTGATGGTCTTAAGGCACTTGAACTTCTGATTCAAGCTAGAACAGGAAGTACGCAGGCATGTGAAAGTGAAGGAAAAATGGTAAACTTTTCAAGCCTCAAGAAAGGTTCAATGGAGGAATAAGTGAAGGTTCAGGTCAGATTAGTTTTCATAGCTCACATGCGTAGGTTCATACATAACACCCTTCCACTCCAGAGGGTTACATATTCATTACAGTGGGTGGAGAGTTATGTATCCAGGTATTTCTACCACACTGTCACTGTGGTGTCTATAAATATTACATTTTAGAGTTACATGCACTGCTTTTAATACTAGCAGGTTAAGATTTTTCTAATCAATACAGTGGGATGTTATACTTTGTAATAGGGTTGCATGCTGCCTGCTATCACCACCCATAGGTGTTTGTTATAGACTGAGGTAAAGAGACTTGAACTGGGAGGAGACAAAGAGGGAAGGAAAATAATGTGGGCCAGATCTTCATCTGGTGTACATGGGCCAATTTCCATCAGCTGAGGATCTGGACATGTTGGGTTTTTTTTTTAATTATATTTTCTAAATCTTTGTATGGTCTTTCAGATCCATATGCTCATGTTTCATTCCTCCATCAAAGCAAAACAACTGAGATCATCCATGCAACTCTGAATCCTATGTGGGACCAAACGCTCATATTTAATGAAATTGAAATCTATGGAGACCCACAGACAGTAGTACAAAATCCACCTAATGTGGTTATTGAACTTTTTGACAATGACCAAGTGGTATGTGAATTTTTTTGTCTTGATTCCCATTTGGTTGTTTATTTGGAGATAGCAGATTAATTAAAGTTTATGATTTCTGATTGGCCAATTTGTCCAGGGCAAAGATGAGTTTCTAGGAAGAAGCGTTTGCTCTCCTATGGTAAAGCTAACCCCAGGAGTGGATATCACACCTAAGCTTCTCTGGTATCCTGTAATGAATGGAGGAAAAGCTTGTGGGAGCATCCTTTTAGCTGCAGAGCTTATTCTGAAGGACAAGGTAATTTAAATATATATATATTCTTCCAAACTGTATGGTATATTGAAATAATTACAGTAGTGAATGTTTTACTATATACAGTGCACTCTGTTTAAGAAAAAGGAGAGAAACTGGTGCTTCTGTGCTTGTCTTCATAGGATGGCTCCAACCTTCCAATTCTTCCATCACAAAGAGCACCAAAGCTTTACATGGTACCTCAAGGAATTAGACCTGTTGTTCAGCTCACTGCTATTGAGGTAGTGTATTCTGCTCAAATTAACTAAATATAATGAGAGGAATCTCATCTTGAAGGTAGAAAATGTCTTTATATATTTGCTTCCATAAATAATGTGGTAATAAAATAAATACAGATGGCTTATTTTCCAGTATAATGTCATTAACATCTTATAGTAAAACACCTCGATATATATATATATATATATATATAGATAGATAGATATATATATATATATATATATATATATATATATATATATATATATAGATAGATAGATAGATAAAATCAGCCATACCTTATAATTGGAAAGACATCGTTTTTTCAGTATCATTTTTAGCACACTGGTTTCCCTTAGTAATGCCTATACTGGATTTTATTTACAGATTCTTGCCTGGGGGTTACGGAACATGAAAAACTACCAAATGGCTTCTGTTACTTCTCCAAGTCTCATTGTAGAGTGCGGTGGTGAAATGGTGGAGTCTGTAGTGATCAAAAACCTCAAAAAGACACCAAATTTTCCATATTCTGTTCTCTTCATGAAAGTGGTATGATGTTAAAATTACAGTGCAAAGATCATCAGTAGTGATAAATGTTCTACACTCTAGGTTTCGTTTTTAGAAGAAAAATCAATAGAAGGAATAAGCAATTCTTCTTTGACTTAATGTAAGACATTCATCTTTGAGTCTGAAAATTCTCAAACTGATAATTAAACATTTCTGCACAAATGCTGACAAAATAATATATTCCCAAATGCTACTAATCAATATGACTATGTTGATCATCTGTCTATAGCTCTGTCCAGGTACTTATACGGCCCTCATCACTGTAATATCTGAGGCTCAGGAAATCTTACTTTGAGGCAATAAATGTATTTTTTAAAAAATATTATGCTGACATTTATTTAATTAGCACAGCATGGAGCTGCATGATGTATGCAAATATACTTGCACAGATCATGAGAGTTCAGTATTAAATTACTGAGACTGTGGCCCAATCCTGCAGTCTTTACTCAGACAAAAACTCTTTTTTCTCCTTATCTACCATGGTTCTAAACACAAGCAACTAAACTCTGTTTTTAACTTCTAGCTTTTGCCCAAAGAGGAGCTATACGCTCCATCACTAGTTATTAAAGTGATAGACCACAGACAGTTCGGACGGAAACCAGTTGTGGGACAGTGTACCATTGAGTCCCTAGAAGACTTTCGCTGTGACCCCTATGCTACTACAGAAGACATTGCACCACAACTAAAAGGTAGGCAGCTAGAAGATGACAACAATTCTCCTCCTTTTTTGAGGAAGATTGGAGTAATCCACCTTGAATGTTCACTATATATATGGAATAGATTTATAGCCACCTACTGTTGTTTATTAAGTTAGTGACAGTGTGGTTTGAGTGGAAAATCAAACTCACAGTATTAATCACCAATGTGGTAATCTATAGAGCCTCAGAAGAGAGATGACAACCTAAAGGGCAATGTCTGTCTTCTTACAACAGGCAGTGTCAGCCCACTGGATCAGCTGGTATCCCCAAAAGGCTTCTGTAGCATGTGCATGCAATATAACTACTTTCAAATGACTGTTGTAATTAGTAGTACTGATGTAGAGAACGACACTCAAGGAGCAAGATAAAAGACTGAAAGCAAAGAGGGAGTTATTACGAAGATGGCTTTATATTTTAAGAGTAAATTTATTTTGAAAGCCATTGTTTATTTAAACCTCCCATCTTTTACTTAGTTTATGCTCAGTGCTCCTTAGAAAGCCATCATTATTATTCCAGGGAATGGATGGAAATACCACAGTAGCTTTTTTAAAAAAGGAAGTTGCATGGAAACATAGAACCTAATCTGGTCCATGCATTTGGACCACATAAGCACCCACATGGATCATCTTAAAGATCAGGCTCCTAATGGACCACATCAGTTCACTATACTGTACTGTCATATTAGGCATATAGGCACCATTTTTTTTCAATTGCAACCCATTATGGGAAGATTTTGAAAACCATAAATGGCAGGTAAGAGTCTAACATCCACTGACTTTCAACAGGCATTAGGTACCAACCTGCCATTTGCAGCTTTGAAAATGTCCCATTATTGCTTTTTCTTCAAACTCCATTGCTTTTGATATGTGTTTGTATGTGAGAGAGAAAAGTATGTATGTAACATAGCTAATGCTTGATAATTTCTATAAAGAGCTAATCCTGAGTAGCAGTTAACAAAACATTGCAAATAACTGCTTGCTTTAAAAAGTCAAACCCATGCCAAATAAATTCTTTTACATCTTCTATAACATTTGAATTTAAATTCTGATAGCAAAATTGACTGGCATATTTCACCTTAAGAAAATGTTTCATTTACAGTTAGCCTCCTGTCTGCTGTGCCTCGTCGGGATGTGGTCATTGAAATGGAAGACACAAAGCCACTACTAGCAGCTCAGGTAATCTTTGCAAATTGATGCTTGACTTTCATATTTTGGACACATGATTTACTAACAACTACTTAGCATACAACTCTGGATTTCTGTAAGCTTTTCTACCCAAGTCACAGAAGCAACTGCAAAATTGGTGGAGCATTTTGGAGTGTCATTTAAAATAAATTTGTATCTTGGCAGGGGAGCAAAGGAAGTATCTTAATTATTATTACTCTTTTTCTTATGGTTAACATTGAAATGATGTATTTCATGCAAAGTAGAGTTGAGTAAATAATTAATAGTAATGTATTCTCAATCAGTTTATTCTGTCTGTTCATGAATTGTCTGTGAGCAGTTTATAACTTTTCAAATTATTTCGTATTCCGAATTATTCACCAAATACTTTTGGTGAATAATTTTTGGTCTTTAGATCATTCATGAGCAGTTTGTTAAAGGTGTTCAGATATGAAATTCTAGAAGTGTTGATTGGTTTATTGAACTCGTAGGTCATATGGCACATTTCTGTTTGCTGATTGGATGAGTTACACTTAAAATCAGGTTTCTGTTGTGAATATTTGCATTGACAAGTTCTAAACCTGAGCTCTGTGAATATTCTTGAATATTTGCTTACAATTCAAAATATTTTTGTGATCACTCCTGCCCGTAAACTCATTTTCTAGATTGTTTGTAGAAAGCAACTCCAAAGCCAAAGTGAATTCAACAACAGACACAACTGGTGTTAAATTCAAGTCTTTGAGCAAGCACTTGCTGAACATTTTTGAGCTATTCACCCAGATTTAATGCTTAACACACTAAATCTTAACTACTGTGCTTATTTAACTGTTTTCTTTTGTCATTGGGGCTTGCAGTTATGATGTGCATAATATTTTGTTAATGCTTCTTTTCTTGCTTTACTGAGGATCCCTCTCTATGCAATCCCCTTTTGTCTTTCATGTAGCGTAGCTGCTCTGTAATTATGCTATATAAACAGTGCCAGTGAAAGCAGCAGATGTTTATCACAGGCATACCAGGAGTGCTGCGAGACTATAGATGTATCAATATGTTCAAGCAGCTAACAGTATACATTCAGTCCATTGTCCAACTTTTCCATTCAGCTAGAAGTAGTGTGAGGCTGAGTCCATTCACTGACACAGTCACCTCTGGAAAGCATTTGCAGTTTGCATATGGCTGACCAGGTACATCAAAATACCAAAATATCGAGTCTTCTGTGTTGTTTCTGTTTTAAAATATTTTACCTAATTTAGCTTGAAGGTTGCACTATGGATGTGAGAAACAGAAAGAGAGAGGAGTCGAAGATGTCCCCAGGTTATTTTCTGAGCAACAGAAAGGATTGTGGTGTTAGCAGCAGTAAGAGAAAAGGCAAGAAAAGGAGAGGGTTTGGAGGAAGAAATAAAGTGACAATTTTTAATTTTAGCCACACTAAGCTTAAAGTTTTTGGTGAGACATCCAGGAGATGCCAGATTTGTGGATGCAAGGCAAAACAAGGAACAGGGCGAGGCATGCAAAGTATAGTACCAATTAACAATTGTAATGCTTTCCAAATGTTTTAAAAACAAGTACAATAAACAAAATGCAGGTGGAGGAATTTCTCTGGTCAGCTAAGGTCTTTATGCAGCGTAAAAGCACTTTGAACCAGCCAGAGATAGCCAATGAAACATTCCCCTTACACAAGGGAACTCTCTGCCTCCTTCTGCACTAACTGCCCCTCCCCTTCCCCTTCCCCTTGGGCATTGGGGGGGAAGGAAGGGAGTGCAGTGGGGTGGTAGTGGTAGTGGGGTGATTTGAGGGGTCATGGTAAAGAATTGTCCAATCCTCCACTGGTGTAAATTTGAGTTGCCACTGGGGTTTGACACCTGTGAATCAGGGAGCCCCAACTGGCTCTCTTCTTCCACTTTGGAAGGAGTAGAGAATCAAGACCATCGTATAAAGGATTTATTGACGCCTTTTGGAATGGCAGGTGTACCTCAGTCATAGCTTTACCACCCTCTTAGTATTATGGCCATCCCAAATTCATATCATATCTGCTGCCCAGGGCATCATGTATATTTCTTTCTGTTCTGTCCTGTCCTGTGAATCTCATCAAAGTTCTGATTCTTTCAGCAATCCCATTATAAAACCTTATTTTACAGGTATTTATAATTCAATTACAAAAGTTTGGTCTTTGTTAAAAGCCTGGGGTCAAATCCCATTGATTTTAGGTTTGCAAAATTTGTCCCTTAGCTTGCAGGTTTTTTAAAAAATTACTGATTGTAGATGCTTTTAATTAACAATTTTTTAAAAACAAACAAACAAACAAACAAACCAAACCAAACAATATTTTTAAAGGGTGTTGGGTTTTTTTTAAGTTGTACAGGCTCTTCGTCCACAATTTTGATAGCAGGTTTTTTTTTCTTAAAAAATAAAAGCAGAATGATAAAATTTGTATTTGGAAACCAGATGTTTCAAACATACAGGAACTTTTTCTCTTTGGGTTTTTTCTTATGCACACCCATATTAAATTTTAAGCATAAGTCAACAGCTTTGGGATTTAATTTGTTTTTGTTGGTTTGTGTGACTCCACCTTTTCCTTTATACAAGTAAAGATTTTTTAATATTACAGAGGTCATCAATGAAAACACTCCAGAACATTGGGAAAGTTCAAACTCAGATCCAAATTTTGTGGCTTAGCCCTATTGCTAATGTGTTCATTGAATATAGTGTACACATTATTTTTTCACTACTCATTCAGGATCTTAATGTCTCATTTAGAGACCTCATAATAATGCATTTCCCTATATTCTATTTTCTCACACATAGAGACTGGCTGTTTAACATAAAATAGTAGAAACAAAACAGGCCTTCTGTTCTAATCATGTTAATGCTTTCCAAGTCCACAATCCATATTGAGAATTTGTTATGTCCATTAATAATTATATACAAATTAGATCCCTAAGGTAAAAGTCCTGGTCCCAATGAAGTCAATGGCAAAACTCTCATTGACTTCAATGGGGCCAGGATTTCACCCATAGAAGGGAAAACTTATAAATACTATACAGTGTGCTCGACAACTTTTTTTAGAGTTGGACATCAATTTAGTAAATGTAATATTGCATTGCATACACTAATAGCATCCATATGATATAAGGACTCTTTAGAAGAATTAAAAGTATATTTTTGGAAAGCTTATGTGATGTACAGATAACACACTAAGGGCCCAGATGCAGAAATTTCATCAATTACATTCCAATTTTCAGTGCTTAAGCAGTATGTCAACAGCACTCAGCAAAATGGCTTCTCCAACAGCAGTGCATGTATGTATGAAGCTAATGCATGAAGATAACCAAGTGGGGATTTAGGTGCCTTGGTCATGTGGCTTTCACTTCTCTTTTGATAATTCTTCTGTAGAGAGATTTTGGAGTGAAGGAGGCTTTTATGTCAAGTAAAGCAGTATATTTACAATTACTAGGGAGTTCTTCCAGTTCCTTTACATGTCATATATCTACAGTTCAGAATTAATGATTGGTTCAGCCCTACCACCAATATTTGGATTTTGTTTAAAATTAGATTTTTCCAGGGGAAAACATACCAATTAATCAACAGTAAATAAAAACATAATTCTGTTACCTTGCTAAGACTCAACTGTGGCTGATAGTACAGGGTCTCCATAAATTGGAGCGGATAAATAAATAGCAGTTCAATATTTGTTATGAAAGAACATTTATAATAATACATAATGAGATCATAATGAGCTAAAGAAATTGGTAAATTCTTTTATCTGGTCTTTGTCATGTGAATATTTCTCTCCAAAATCTCAATTTATCTATAATGATTTAAGCCTAAATCACTGGCATTTTATGAATGAACATTGCTTATTAATATTAACAGCATCCAAAATCTAGATCATATTTACAGTTTGTGGTGGGGATTTGGATTTTAAACATTTTTTCAAAGCTATTAAAAATATTGTTTGAAAAAACATTTGACGGTATATCAGGAAAAAAAAATTAGTCTTAAACCAGTCAGCACCTTGAACATTACGTTCTGATGAAAGATTCAGAGACCATAAATAATTATGTTTTGTGGTAAATCCCCTTAATTCAGAGTTAAGAATTAAGCTTGATGCACAGCAAGGCAAACAACGTTGTTTTCATGAAAAACTGTCATTCATCTATCTTCAACATTGTGAACTAGTAAAAAAAAATGTAGATTAAAAAATGCAAAGTATTTAAATTTATGACATACCTGTAGGTGAACAGATAGGTAATCAGAGTTTCTGAGGGCAAACTGCTCCTTTAGAAATTGTCATAAAACCTCATACAGTATGAAATTATTTGTTACCATGGGATACTTCTGATTTTATCTTAAAGTTAGCCATGATGACTGAAATACACTACATTTTAATATCCAAACAGGATAATTACCTTCATGATAGAAATGAGGAATTTTGAGTAGTACTATTGGTTTGTATACTCGTATGCTATTTTCTGGATTTCTTTCGGTTTGCACAACAATCTAATTATTATACCTCTAAATTAGAACACAATGGGTGATATAAACACAGAAAATCACTAGCGGTAATCATTGCTTCCAAATAAGTGTGGTACAGTATTTACTCTTCGTGGAAGATCCTTATTCATAATGTA
The DNA here is from genome assembly GCF_016161935.1 of Mauremys reevesii. Classification (NCBI taxonomy): domain Eukaryota; kingdom Metazoa; phylum Chordata; order Testudines; family Geoemydidae; genus Mauremys; species Mauremys reevesii. The sequence continues at coordinate 31,086,810 of NC_052629.1, read as the reverse complement.
AATTATATAATTAATTTTGCAGTTGCAAAAGTTGTTGCGAGTACTTATAATTCTTCACATTTTTTCAGACTCTAGAATGTCCACAATTTTTAAAGCAGCAAATTGGCAATAAAAACACAAACAAAAAGACTTATAAAATAGTTGCTAATGCTCACAAGTATGTAAGGAGTAAAATATGAGAGTCTTCAAAAAGAGCAAAGCAACCCAAATTACTGTGTGTGTGTCTGTGAAGATCCTTTGGAACAAAATCTCTGTGGAATTAAAAATTATTATGTTTGATTTAGAGATAGTCCTAGACCCACTTGTAAGTGAACCAACCAAGTAAAGTATGGGCCAGATCCTGCACACTCCTCCTTGCACACCCAAAACAAATCTGTGAAAGCTGTGGGGGTGAGAGGAATGCTGCATTGGGTCCCACGAGAGTATAAATACACTCTCACACATTTTCTGTTTACTTTTTAAAACATTGTTACAAGAACCAAAACATAAATTCCCCAATCCTGACAACTTTCAACATTTAATTGAGTATGTAATAAATACTATAGTTCAACAAATAAAGCAACAAATCATTTCTGAATAATTCCTAAATAAGAAAAACATTTTGTGAAATAGAAAACTTATATATGAAAACTAAATTTTCCTTCTTTATCACCTGCCCCCAATGTAAAACATTATAAACCCTGTTTTTTTATTTACCCTCTTTTTTTGTTTTGCTCTTTTTTATGAATGGATCCTTATGAACAGCTTACAGAAAAGGTAATTACAATGTTCCTTATTTATAATAGCCTAGTGCTTTCTTGTAGCTCAAAGCTCCAGGTAGAAATCGGTAAGTTAACTTTGTATTCTGGTTTTGGTACTTTTAGGGGGTGGAGGAGGAATCTGTAACTTTTGAAAAACATCAAAATAAAATGCTGCCTGCACTATTTGACCAGAATGGAAAATTTAGGAAAATTATGCAAAATGGAAATGTGAGCCTCCACATAATCCAAACGTTATTAAAAACAACAGATTTATTGATTTGAGTAACACTAATCACCTCTAGAAATATCACAATCCTTTAATATTTTTCATAGTTTTTATTCACTGTAAACATATTACTACCTGGTTTTTTCTCTACAGTGATTACTTTCTACAAATAACAGGTGACTTTACCTGTCTAATCCCTATAGAGTTAGACACACACTATACCTATAAGATGCTGACAAAATAATTGAAAGAAACTATTAAAATTATTTCCTTGCTCACTATAATGGTGCAGCACTAGGACAATATACATTTTTTTTGCACACGGTTGTGAAGTATAAGGGGAAAGAAAAGTGAGGTTAGTTATTCTTCATCTAATTCTACAAATAATAATGAACATATAATGACTTGAATTGTGGCAATTTCCAAGTTGCTATATAAACACATAGGAAGAGATAATCCTGCCCCATGTTCATATAGAAAGTACCAGAAGTTTCCAGAATTCATTGATGGTTTCCCTGCTCTTTCCTAATGGACATATCCTGTAGACTTTACTCTGACAAAACTCCCCTTGAAGTCAATGGTCCAGATCCTCAGCAAATATAAAGGCAGCATAGCTCCATTGACTTTAGTGGAGTGACACCAATTTACACCAGCTGAGGATCTGGACCAATGTAATTCTAACTGTATCAGTATTATTGAAATCAATGGGAGTTTTACCCATCTCAGGACTGACGTATTTAACCCTCATATGAAAGAATTTTATGACCTGTTTACTCTAGGTATTATGAATAAATTAAATGTATGCATTTTGAAGGGAGCAGTCACCATGGTATCTAGAATTCAGTGCAATAGCCATAATGCATAGATTGCTGTGGCTAGGTGCATATTCAAGAAGAAAGGCCAGACAAAGTGGTACGTGCTGCTATAGGCAGGATGCTAGACAAGACAGACCATTGATCAGATATGGTATTGTAATTCCTATGAGTTAAGTAAGATAGTTTAGCCCTAACTTTAAATTTCATTGCTCTCTTTTTGATTCAGACCTTTGTTTGTTTATTATTTATTATACCTTTGAATAATAGTTTTTGTTATACTTTTAATTAGTCATTGCCTCTGTTTTATAGATGATAGAAAGAGGCTGGAGTGCATGCTATAAAGTTCATTCTTATCTACCACTAAAAGGGATATTTCTTTTTTTAAGGAAGAAGAGATTGTTGATTGGTGGAGCAAATTTTACAGTTCAATAGGAGAGCATGAAAAATGTGGACAATATATTCAAAAAGGATATGACACTTTAAAGGTACTATATACAAAAATTAAAGGGACGTTTTGGTAGGTCAAAATGTTCGCTCTTTTTGACATACAATTATTTTTATCTGATTGTTAGTCTCCAAAACAAATGATTAAGTCTTGTCTATTCACATTGCCATAATTGTAAGCAATCCAACCTCATCACAAGTTTCATCTGACTTCTCTCCAAAGTATCATATTGTGCATAACAGAACTTGAACAGTGAAACTGGTGTTTTGACAGCCCTAAATGGATTGGAGTCAGTTTCCCATTTTCACCTGGTCAAAACAACAAAAACAACAACAACAAAAGACACATAGATGTCTGTCTACCTGATATGTAGGTTCATAAATAGTTAAGTATCTCAATACCAGATGCGACCACAAATAAATGCATGCACATAATTGTCTGTAATTATTTTGGGCATGCAAACAGGGAAGCCAAGAGAAAGATAAGACCCTTAATATCCTTCTGATTTTAATATTAGTAAGGAAAGTTGTGACTCTTCCCACATCAGGGCATGTGGGGAGGAGAGTGGGAAGGGAGTGAAAGGAGTTCCAGAAAGGTCAACCCTCTATTGACTAGACACAGATATTAAGGGCTTGATCCTGCACCACTGATCTCAATAGGGGTTTTACCATTGATTTCTCTGGAGAAAAGCTCAGAAGCACATTGATGGAGACTGCAGTTCTGTATATTTAATTAATATTTTTCTTTGTGCATTGGTGTAAGTTGGAACCAGAAATATCTTTTTCTAAGACCACTCCCACTTTTTCATGTATACACCTATGGGGGCACAAGTGAGGTTGAGGTTGGGGAATGCAGTTGATTCAGGTTTTGATTAAGACACAAGTGGGGATTGGCAGCACCAGAAACAACTCCCATTTTCCAAATAGATTCTGTTCTTCTCCCCCTGTAAAGAGGTAAGAGTGCAAATAATACTGAATGGTTTTGTGCCCTAACATCTCCTAAGTGGAGTACAGCTTTGCTACACCACAATGACACTAGATTTTTAATGGACTTGGTGTGTGTGTTAAATTTTTAAATGTCACTTCAATTTTACTTTAGGTGTATGATTGTGAACTGGAGGAGGTACCTGAATTTAAGTACTTGACAGACTTCTGTGAAACATTTAAGCTGTACAGAGGCAAATCGGAGGACAATGATGACCCTTCAGTGGTAGGAGAATTTAAGGTAAAAAAAAAAAAAGTATCCTAATGAAAAAGTAACCAAATGCTGGAGGTAGCCCTTTGAATGCATCACTTGCACATACATTGAGACTACTCCTGTGTCGGACACATTCTGTTTGACTCTGAGAGGTGCATTGCACTCACCACTCCTGCTCAAACTCTGATTCAGCAAACCACTTAAGCATGTGCTGGAATACATTCCCATTCAGCAAAACACTTTGAGTTTGCTGAAGTCCCACTGACTTCCTTAGGATGTAACCATGTGAATAAGTGCCTTGCTAAACAGGGATGTTTGCCTGAGTGGAAAATGCAGGTGCTCAGAGCCTCTCAGGATCAGGCCCTTTCTTTTCAGTGGCACAGTGGGGGAACAACATAGCATATATTTCCCTCTTCCTGAGATACTTGTGTGTTAATTCAGAGGACCAATGCTGCACAGGCATATGTTGAGAAGCATGTTATTTTTCAATGGTTACTGCTACAGGAAGCTGTCCTAGTATTGTGGTTTTGAAATAATAGGCTTAAAATAAAAAGATCAGCTCCCCTCTCCCCCCCACAAAAACCATTCTGCTGTATCTGTTGAAAATACATTTTACATTATTATATAATTAAAGGAAATAACAGGCCAGATTGTCAACTACAGTGAATAAGTTTAGCTCAATTGGAGTTCAATGGAGGAAGGCCATTTCACATCAGCTAAAGACATGGTATGCAGTCTCTATTTTAATATAATGAAGGCATATAAAGTGAAATCCTGGCCCCACTGAAGCTGATAGCAAAACTTCTATTGACTTTCAGAGGGGCCAGCATTTCACTCATAATGTTTCTCAGTCAGGTGTATTTATGGAATCGAATCTAAGACAGCTTATGTACTCAATTCTTCACTCTTTTTGTGGCTTTGTTCACAAATTTTCCAGGTAAAAATTAGGGCTGTCAAGTAATTAATCACACTGTTAAACAATAATAGAATACCATTTATTTAAATATTTTGGATGTTTTCTACATTTTCAAATATATTGATTTCAATTACAACACAGAATACGTGTACAGTGCTCACGTTATATTTATTTTTAATACGTTTGCACTGTAAAAAAACAAAAGAAATAGTATTTTTCAGTTCACCTAATACAAGTACTGTAGTGCAATCTCTTTTTCATGAAAGTTGAACTTACAAATATAGAACTATGTACAGAAAATAACTACATTTAAAAATAAAACAATGTGAAATTTTAGAGCCTGCAAGTCCACTTAGTCCTACTTCTTATTCAGCCAATTGCTAAGACAAACAAGTTTGTTTACATTTGCAGGAGATAATGCTGCCCACTTCTTGTTTACAACGTCACCTGAAAGTGAGAACGGGTGTTCGCATGGCACTGTTATATCTGGCATCGCAAGATATTTATGTTCCAGATGCGACAAAAATTCATGTCCCTTTATACTTCAACCACCATTCCATAGGACATGCGTCCATGCTGATGATGGGTTCTGCTCAATAACATTCCAAAGCAGTGCAGACTGATGCATGTTCATTTTCATCATCTGAGTCAGATCCCACCAGCAGAAGGTTGATTTTCTTCTTTTGGTGGTTTGGGTTCTGTAGTTTCTGTATCAGAGTGTTGCTCTTTTAAGACTTCTGAAAGCATGTTCCACACTGTCCCTCTCAGATTTTGGAAGGCACTTCAGATTATTAAACCTTGGGTCGGTTAAAAATCTCACATTGATTTCTTCTTTGCATTTTGTGAAATCTACAGCGAAAGTGTTCTTAAAATGAACAACATGTGCTGGGTCATCATCCGAGACTATAACATTAAATATTTGGCAGAATGTGGGTAAAACAGAGCAGGGGACATACAATTCTCCCCCAAGGAGTTCAGTCACAAATTTAATTGATGCATTATTTTTTAACGAGCATCATCAGCATGGAAGCATGTCCTCTGCAATGATGGCAGAAGCATGAAGGGCCACATTATTGTTTAGGATATCTGGTATGTAAATACCTTGCAATGCCAGCTACAAAAGTGCCATGCAAATGCCTGTTCTCGCTTTCTGGTGACATTGTAAATAAGTAGAGGGCAGCATTTTCTCCTGTAAATGTAAACAAATGTGTTTGTCTTAGCGATTGACTGCACAAGAAGTAGGACTGAGTGGACTTGTAGGTTCTGAAGTTTTACATTGTTTTCTTTTTGAGTGCAGTTATGTAACAAAAAAATCTACATTTGTAAGTTGTACTTTCATGACAAAGATTGCACTACAGTACTTGTATGAGGTGAACTGAAAAATACTATTTCTTTTGTTTATCATTTTTACAGTGAAAATATTTGTAATAAAAATAATATACACTTTGATTTCAATTACAACACAGAATACAATATATATGAAAATATAGAAAAATATCCAACATATTTAATAAATTTCAATTGGTATTCTATTGTTTAACACTGCAATTAAAACTGTGATTAATCACAATTAATTTTTTAAATCACAATTAATTATTTTGAGTTAATCATGTGAGTTAATTGTGATTAATCGACAGCCCTAGTAATAATATTTTCAATGTGATTTATGCACAGAAGGAAACCTGCAGAGGTATATTTGGAATGGTGAAATACACATAAACACACTGGGCCAGATCCTCAAATGGAGTAAATCAACATAGCTCCATTGGAATAAAAGAGCTACACAGATTTAAACCAGTTGAGGATCTAACCCTACATACATTATGGCCTTGATCCAAAGCCTGTTGAAGTCAATGGAAAGACTCCAATTGACTTCAATAGGCAAGATCAGGGTCTAATTTTTGTGCACATATGCAAAACAGTCCCTCCCTAAAGCAGGAGATGGACAAGATAAACCTAGCAAAAGGTCTCCTCTGTCTCTAACTTGTATGATTCTCTGGTGAATATTCTTTTTAGGGCTCCTTTAGAATCTATGCATTATCAGATGATCCCGCTGTACCAGTTCCTCCTCGTCAATTCCGTGAGTTACCAGAGAGCGGACCTCAGGAGTGCATTGTGCGAATTTATATAATTAGAGCCTTAGATCTCCAACCCAAGGATAACAATGGGCTGGTGAGACACTTTACTTTTTTGAGGTTCAGGAGCTAACTTTGTGCTTAAGAACTTAGTGATACCAAGAAAAATTGGCACACTAAAAAAAAATTATTATTACCTAACAGTATTATTTCCCATCTTGTTTCCAAACAGTGTGATCCTTATATAAAAATAACCTTAAGTAAAAAAGTAATTGAAGACAGAGATCATTATGTTCCCAATACTCTCAACCCAGATTTTGGCAGGTAACGCATTTTCTCATGTTTTTTATCTGGTGTTTTCTAGAGTGTTTTTATAATCTCTGTCCATGAATAAATCATCACGTTACCATTATACCTTCAGTTCTACACTGCACTCATCTTGTTTTTATGTATTTTCTAAACTCTCTGACACCTTATTCACAATTGTATGATGGCTATTTATTAGGGCCCAATTGTATACAATTCTGAGCATCTCCAGAAATATGCTGATCCCCTTGCTCTTCCTTTGAAGTCAATGGAACCTGCATGTGCTCAGCGCCTCTGTGGATCAGGTGCTTAACTTTAGGCACCCAAGTCTGAACAATTTGGCCATAGTTTTTAAGACTGTAAATGTGTTTTCACTGTACATATAAAGAAGTGATTCATATATATATATATTGTGAATTACTAATAGACATCTACATTGCTTGTGAGTTTTGTTTACTTTATAACAATCTGAAAGCTGCTAGAAAGTATGTGCGATGGGGACATAGTGTGACTTATATAAGAGAGTGCATGTCTCAGGTGTTATGATACTTATACCATCCAAAACACCAAATTAGATGAAGAAATTTTGCAGAGGAAACTTAGACTAATCATCATAGTTACAGATTGGCAAGGTGAAATTCTTAAAGTTTCTGCACATATGAAAAACATGGATTAATAACAGTGATTTTTGAAAAGTAGCTCTCAGGCCCCAGACAAGGGCCTGTGGAAGAGCATTCCCTAAACTGCTGATAGCTGTTATCTAAGTCCCAACTCTGGCTGCACATGATTACAATGGTTCTAAAGAATCTGCAGGAGGCAGGGGTAGGATTCTTAAAGCCACAGTACCCATATGAACACATACAGATTTATTAATGTGTGGAGGCACAAAGCAAAACAGCAATGGTAACTCTAATTTTAGGTCTATCAGCACCAAGGGTATGTCTTTAAATGTCGTAAAAATGACTACTTCTCAGAAATGAATTTTCATGACCATTAATATTTAACTGAACCTTGTACATTTAGAATGTATGAACTCAGCTGCTTCTTGCCTCAAGAGAAGGATCTGAAAATTTCAGTCTATGATTATGATATGCTGACTCGTGATGAAAAAGTTGGTGAAACCATCATTGATCTTGAGAACAGGTTCCTTTCTCGCTTTGGAGCTCATTGTGGCATACCACAGCAGTACTGCATGTAAGTCATACTTTTGTCTCCTCAAACATTGTGCCAGTAAAGTAAGATTTCTAAACATTGAAAAAGCCAGGTTTTCTTCACTTTCATTTGGTTATATAGAAAGTGCTATGGCATCTCTGCTATCTGTTTTGTGTACCTATAGAATCATCTACATTCCAAAGAAAAACTGCAATTTTTTAGGAAGAGTCTACAAAAACTGTTACTCCACACATTTTTAGGTAGATTCTTTCTCTAGATGCGGCCTTTTGTTAGTGGTAGTAAGTGTTACTTGCATACAGAGAGAGAACATGTAATTGAATTATCTGACGAGCACATACAAAAACAAGAGTTGCAATAAGATGAATTCGCTGAAATGATTTCTCCTTTCCCAATACACAGAGATGGGGCTTAAAACAACACATACTGAGTAACTTTAACTGACCTTGAATGGAATTTTATCTTTATAAAACCCTCACTAATACAGAAAAGTCAAGTAGCAAAATTTAGTCCTTGTATAACTCCACCCACCAACTATTTAGCTATTGCTTTTTTTAGATGTTTTGGGGGAAAACGGCATGTAGTGTACTAATTGCACGATCTGCTCTATTTCCTAAAAGTTCAGGTATAAATACCTGGCGAGATCAACTGAAGCCAACACACATGTTGCAAAATATAGCCAGGTTTAAAGGCTACTCTCCTCCTATCCTCTCAGAAAATGGAAGCAGGATTAACTATGGAGGACGAGACTACACCTTGGAGGAATTTGGTGAGCTCATTGCTATTTACTGCATGTTTATCTCTTTTGAATGCACAGATTTATAGAAATAAAAAACTTTAAATTATAATAATGTGAAGAATAAGAGTAAAAAACAAGTACATTTTGTACTAAGGTTTGCATTCTCTCTCTGCATGGATAGGTAAATACAAGAATGGTTGCCTTTTTTTTTTATTTTTAAAAGTATGAATACAGTCCATTACTAAATGCAAATTCTGGGTCATGGGAGTTCAGCCCTATTTCAGTTCTTTCTTTTTATTTCAGAGACTAACAAAAAATTGCATCAGCACCTTGGACCAGGTGAAGAGCGTCTAGCCCTTCATATCCTTAGAACCCAGGGCTTGGTCCCTGAACATGTGGAGACAAGGACCTTATACAGCACCTTCCAGCCCAACATCTCACAAGTAAATTGTTTCACCTTTGATCTCCGCGATGCAGAACGCTAGCATGCCTACATTTATAGCACACGGTGCTACTATAATTGGGGTTGGGTGAAGGAAAAAGGGTAGCGGAGAGTATTATACTAGTTCATGGTCACATTAGGGAGGGATTACATAGAATGGAATTTTATTCTGTTATGATCACCCCAGATGGACTTCTCACACACCAGAGGAGTGGGAGAGGGGAATGAACATGTATTTGCAGGGACCGTACTGAGTGCCAATCCAATAGCAAAGGAGTGAGCCTAATCCAGTGGTTTGGAAGTCATCCTTCTCCATTGATACCAAACTTGTTACCATTGTGAAGTTCATGGGTTTCCACCAGGCTGATACATTTGCAACCATAAAGGCACTTAGTTTGAACTGCCGGTACCAGACTGCATTCCCACAACTGGAAAATCTTTTATCTCACAAATAGAGTTCATGACAGTGACAACCAGATTATCCACCACCCAGTCAAGAAACTAACTACAAAACAAGAAAGTAGCTAAGGGGATGGTTTGCAAAGCCTCCAGAGGAGGCTGTTTCACAAGGTTTCCATATGTGAGCTTCATTAGGTAGGAGTGAAAGGAGGGGAGGAGTTTTTGTGCCAGTAACATTTGCAAAATTTCCTCTATTTTCACAGCAAACTATTTAGTCTGAGAAAAAGCTTGAGAGAGATGTGAATCACAATGTATTAATAAGGACTAACACCACATTCATTCAGTTCACCAAGGGTGAAATCCTGGCCCCATTCAAGTCAATGGGAATTTTGCCATTGACTTCAATGGAGCCAGGATTCTACCCCAAGTGTCTATGCCAGTTTCATTCAGGGTAGACTGTGCTGAAGGGTCCTCATACGTAAAGTCCACTAGGACAGCCAGGGAAATGCACTGGTTGATCCCATCTCTGCTGCAGCCTCTGCCCCCTCATGGAGCCCCTGGAGGACATTAAAACTGGCCTGCCCCAAGGGAACCCTCAAAGGGATTATTGGTGCAAATCCCACCTGACTTTACTTGGCGGTGGATCCTCTTCAGGGTACAGTGACTCGCGTTGGCACAGCAAAGTTTAAATTGCACCTCCTTGTGCCAGCGGGATGAATCGAGCCCTTACTCTTCAGCATTCACTACTTACAAGTAGGTGCTGTATACAGCGTGTCCTACATCCACCAAGAAAGGCGTTCATGAGAGGCATTGGAGAGACTGAATAGCTTCTTGTTATGGTTGAGGGGTTACTGATAATGAAATAGACTTTCAGTGGGAATAGAGCAGAAATCTACTATGGTCACATTTTGGCCTTTTAAAACTAATCAGGAAGATGACCTCATCTAGCTAAGAATTGCTTCAAGGGCAGGGCATAGGCCGTCTGCTGCAAAACACCAGGTACATTTGTGGGGGCCACATGATATCATAAAAAAAAAAACAGCAGTTGTGATTCTTATGATTTCAAAGTTTGTATAAACGGAGGGCCCAGCCTTGCTCTGATTAAGGACAGTGGGAACTTTGGCACTCGTGTTAGTGGGAGAAGGTCTTGGCCCCACGACTGCTGCTAAAATTAGTTCTAGAGGTACTAACAGACTTCTGGGCACGATCTCAGGCTCTGCACAGCCTAACATAACCCCCTGGGGATCAATCAGAATTTTCACACCTGCATGTTTTTTAAACATGTAACCAACAAAAATCCCTTACTTGACTTCTTCACCAATGCAGGGAAAGCTTCAGATGTGGGTGGATGTTTTCCCCAAAAGCTTGGGACCTCCTGGCCCTCCCTTCAACATCAATCCCCGCAAAGCCAAGAAGTGAGTAGCCGTGCATTGATTGTGCACTGTACAGACCTTGGTGCACAGACCTGGCTACTTCACTCTCTTTCCCCAATCATCTTCTCTCTCAGGTACATCATGCGGGTGATTATTTGGAACACAAAGGATGTCATTCTGGATGAAAAAAGTATCACAGGGGAAGAAATGAGTGACATCTATGTGAAAGGGTAAGGGTGCCCCTCCCTCTGACCTGCTCATGTGAGGGTATTTAATGAGATCTTTAAAATGTCTAAATCTTGTCTCCAGTACCTATAATAAAACCACGAATAAAATAATCACATGCAAAGCCCAGCGCTGGCATGGTCTAAGTATAACTGTGAGATAAAGCCTAACTAAATAACCAATAGTGTGATAAACTGGAAGTTGATTCTAGTTGGAAATATGTCTACAGGTGGGAAAGGATTAAAACTACTTTAACTTGGTGCCTGTATCTTAACACCTGGCGATCCTGAAGTGGGCGAGTGTCTCTCTCGAAATTCCATCCTGGACTTGAGAAAGTTTAACCAAAACTGTTATTTCCATGATAAGTTTTGATTTAGACAAATCTGCATTTTCCGACAAAAAAATTTAGTCAGATTCCTGAGCACCTCTAGTAATTAACCTGAGGCACTCACTGCCATAAGATCTCCTCAAGGGCTACAGAGCAGCCAGAAGGTCTGATTCCCAGATCATGTGGACTAGCTCTGCTCGCGTTAGTTTGCTAAAATTAGCCGTGTAGCCATGGTGACAGGGGTAGCAGCTCAGGCTAGCTATCGGAGAACAATCTCACCCAACCCCCTGGGGCCATACTTGGGCAGCTAGTCTCAGCTGCCACAGTCACATTGCTAATCGTAGGCGCTATCTCAAGCGGACGTAGCGCAAGTACATCTACCCTAGCTGGGAATCACACCTTCCAGCTACTGTATAGACATAGCGTATGGCTAATGGCTTAGTAGGATTAGGCATTTATTAGATATGAAAATAAACACTCACATTAAATAGGAAAAAAACATATTAGGGATATACAGACTTGTGCTCCACAGCTACCACTAAGTACTAACAGGATATTGGATAGATGGGCCAAAGCTTTAATTTAGGATGGCAGTTCCTATGTTCTTATTACACTGCTGGAACGGGTCCAAACTGAAAGGGTCAAAAATCTATGCATCAGTCTCCAGCGTTTTACAATACAAATCCTACACCTCATGTTTGCAATCACTGCAAAATGTTGTTGCGATATAAACCAGCACTAGTAAGGTTAGCTGCATACAGCTAAAATATTTGCATTTTACTTTCAGCTGGATGCCTGGCAATGAAGAAAATAAGCAGAAAACAGATGTGCACTATAGATCACTGGATGGTGAAGGGAATTTTAACTGGAGATTTGTTTTCCCTTTTGAATACTTTCCAGCTGAGCAACTCTGTATGGTTTCTAAAAAGGTGCGGATTCTCTCGAGTTCAATATAAAGACGTCATGTACTCATTAGTTGGTAATAAAGCATTTTGAGCTAAATTCTGCCCTCAGTTACATTTGTCTATTAAAGAGTTGTATGTGCATAGCTGAGGGCACAATTGGGCCCTGTACGTTGATTTTGCACAATAAGGGACCCGGCCAATGCTGCTTACTCAAGCAAACTGCCATTGAGCTAACTGGGTACAAAAATCGGTCCTTAGTTACAGAGATGCAACTCCCCAGTGGGAGTTTTCTGTTGGGTCCTGAAATCCACATGAATGAAATCTGTTGGTAAGATCAGAAAACTACTTTGCATTTTCAATCCATAACACATTAAAGATGTTTTTAACAGAAATTATTTTATTCTTAGGAGCATTTTTGGAGTCTCGACAAAACAGAATTCAGAATCCCACCCAAACTGATCATTCAGATATGGGATAATGACAAGTTCTCCTTGGATGACTACCTGGGTATGACTTTCACAGCTAAGAATTATCATCATTGGAAAGTGAGAGATTGCAAATGAACATTTGCAAGTTGCAGCAGCAGGACCAAATTTTCAAATGGACCTCTACCAAGTGTCCATTTGTGCATGTATAATTTTGTATCCTAAAACCCCTTGTGCATACAGTTTTTGTACACTATCACTTGTGATCACAAATGATGGAATTTTGACACAAAAATTCTTCAAGCAAATCAAGCGTAGCTGTTTTTCACTCATCTGAAGTTGTATTGTGTATACAAATGGTAGCGTGCAAAATCTGCATGAGCAGATAATTTGTGCATGAAAAGCTGCATGCACACAAATGGAGGCAGGGTTGAGGCCCTCTTTGAAAATTTAGCCCTTTACATATTTTCAGATTATTCATTCAGAAGGAGAGGTGACTTGATTAAGACTGCCTTCTTCAGAATCCTATAGCTCAGTGTTGATATTTCCTGCTGAGTAATGTCAGCATTTATTCACTATTTAACATGCTGAGGAAATATTGGACTTTTTGTGCAGTGCACAGTATACCAGGCTTCCTTAGAGAACCACCTCCCTCCCCCTCACACACACACACTTTGACCTATTTGAATTCTGATCTGAATTTTGCTGCTTGAACCCAAGTGGAATCTTGCGGCAAGATCCTGGACTGCACAGAATTCAGATCAGGAGGTGTCATACAAAGGCATTGTAAAGCTCAGTCTCCAATACTGCTGTTACACTGCACAGGGCTGACCTCTGCGGTGTCTTAGGGTAGGTCCATACTTACCGCGCGGGTCGATGCGGTGAGTTCGACTTCTCGGAGTTCGAACTATCGCGTCTAATCAAGACGCGATAGTTCGAACTCCCCACGCGCTCCGGTCGACTCCGGAACTCCACCACCGCGAACGGCGGTGGCGGAGTCGACCTTGGAGCCACGGAGTTCGACCCTGCCGCGTCTGGACGGGTAAGTCAGTCCAACTAAGGTAGTTCGACTTCAGCTACGCTATTCATGTAGCTGAAGTCACGTACCTTAGTTCGACCCCCCCAGCCCTATAGTGTAGACCAGACCTTAGAGTAACTCTCAGGATGCTCTAAGTTTATGCCGTGCTGCAAACAGCTACAAGGAGCTGAAAACACAACTGAAAATTGGCTTTATCACTCTGCTAAAGTACTAAATCATATCATTCAATATCAGAAATGTGTGTATGATGTTGTTTTCTTTAATTTTGCCCAGTGAGTTTTACTGACAACACCAGTTTAAGAGTAACAGAATGTGCTTAGGGGTCCTCACAGGGCTCTCACTTCCCAGACATACACCTGGATCAATGCACTTTAGTCCTGGCCAGCAGCATCCTTGCTATTCTACTTCACGGCTTACTGTAAGGACAAATTACCATATATATCATATGTTTAATGTTTTAGATGTCCACAAGGGTCAGATTGAAACCTTATAACTCATTTCATGTATAGCCCTAGTAAGATTTGACTGGAACCACTATGCTGTTTGGCCAGCTATGTTATACAGAATGCTTTTCTCTTTCACTTTCTCTGGTAGGTTTTGTTGAACTTGATTTACACAACACAGTTATTCCAGCAAAAGTTCCTGAAAAATGCAATATAGACATGATTCCAGAATACAAGGCAAACAACCCTCTCAAGGCTCCCAAGACTGTCTCACTCTTCGAACAGAAATCCATGAAGGGGTGGTGGCCATGTTACACAGAAAAGGACGGCTCACGTGTTTTGGCTGTATGATTCTTTCATTGTATAAATGTACCTCGCTTGTTCTGCTTACTGCCTGCTTTTTTAAAATGATACTTGGGCTCCCCTGCAGCTGAGCTCCTTTGAAGATCTGGATAGCTTTAGTGGTCATTAAACTTTCAAGCTTATAGCTAGATGGACTGTTAGGGGTATTCATACACACAGAGCGTTCAGAAGATGTGCTTGGTGAGGAAGTTAAGTACTTTTAAAGTACTTTTGAATGGTTTTAGTATTTAATATTAAGTACTTTTTAATCTCACGTAGAATTCAGAAAAATATTGAGCTAGAATAGAGTACAATAAGGGGAAAGGCTTGAAACCAAAGCTTTTTATGACATTACAAATATAATTTGTAGTTAATGAAGCCGGACTATTTGCTTGAGCATCAGGCCAATAAAATTGTAAAGGTCAGTAACTATACCTGGCTCATGAGGAACTGTTTTTATCCTTTAACTGCTTAAAGGTGGCTAAGGGTGTGATTCTGCAAATGCTTATGCACATAAGCAGCTTTACACAGTAGTAGTAAAACTGAACACGCAAGATTACTCATATGAGCAAGTGTTTGCAGGTTCAGACCTTAAGAATGTATGTTTGCCATTGGCCTCTATTGATTAGAGTATCCGACTTTTTCAAATGTATCCAATTGTTTCTTCTGAATGACTTGCCTATAAACCCTAATCTTGGGATGAGGTAGATGATAAAAATATAAGTATTCATCAATACTGAATTGATGTTTTTAAATGCTCCCAGCAGCCTTATACAGGTTGAGATTTTTATTAATTATGAAGAGACACAGACCTGGGGTTGTCATTGGAAGAAAAGTGGAATTCTTTCTTTCACATTATAAACAATACATTTTGCGGATATGAACCAAACATATAGCTTGGAATCCGGACTGGGGATGGATTACCAAACACATGCTGTATCTGTCTACATTTTTAACTCCCGATTTGTGTGTTGTAAGTGTCATAATCCAGAAACACATTTTGAGGTAGCAATTGGAGGAAAATATGAAGAGGTAACATATCCAAAACTGTACAAGAAGATTTAAAGCCAAACAAACAATTTACATGCTGTTTAAGTAAAATGTTTATAAGTGATGTCATATGTTTAACATGTCTTGATTTACTGAAGGGTAAAGTTGAGATGACTCTGGAAGTCCTCAATGAAAAAGAGGCTGATGAAAGGCCGGCTGGTAAAGGAAGAGATGAACCTAACATGAACCCCAAGTTAGACCTACCAAAGTGAGATTTTTTTTTCTTTAGTTACTTTGAAGAATGCTGTGACACCCACATACAAACTAAAAAATATTGTTTATGAATGTCACATTGACAAATGATGCTTCAGATGTCAGCTGTAATTTCCCAAACTTTATATATAGAAGGCGATTTTGTTTCTATCTTACAATTCTTTCCATATGCATCCGAATAAAAATGCAACATCTTTTCTGTATAGTTGTGCAAATTTAATGAACCTGTCTTCTTAGACAAATCAATTATCTATCTTTTTTCAATTCTATATAGGTAATTATTAATTGAACTGTGTTTTATTCTCGCACTGAAGTATTTAACTCTCCCTGTTTGTTAACATGACGAATATTGTTCCTTTCAAAATGCAGCCGACCAGAAACTTCATTCCTTTGGTTTACAAATCCATGCAAGACAATGAAATTTATTGTGTGGCGCAGATTTAAATGGATCTTCATAGGCATTATCATCCTACTGATTGTATTCTTGTTTCTGGCGATACTCTTATATTCACTGCCGGTAGGCATTTTTAAATGTTCCTATGTTGTTCTTCAATTGTGACATAACTCTGGCTTTACTTAAGGTCAAAACAAGGACCTAGTCCCGCACTCTTTATTCAGTCAAGAATAACTATTGACTCTGTTTTAGTGGGGAGTGCAGGATTGGACCCTTACATCTACAATTTCTTAAAATTTAATACACGTTTCATCCTATTGATCAATTATTTATAATGTATGCATTGATGGATAGAGGATTTTGATTGGTTCTAATCAAAAGATTCAGGCAATTAAGAAGTGCCTTAAAAGTACTTTCTAGGTTGCATTGTTGCAGGAATGCAGATAGAAGTACATATTTTGGAGACTGTGGATTTCATTCTACTTTCATTTGAAATACAATACATTATAAGCTAGATCAAACAACTATGCAATAACTTACCACAACTGTTTTTTCACCAGAATAGTTATAATATACTCTGATCTGGTTTTAGTACTATATTTGCTTTGTATATTATTGTATACGTTTAAATGTCCAGCTTATTTTTTTCTGCCTCTGCTTATTGATTTTTTTTTCTTCCTTTTTCCTAGAATTATATATCAATGAAGATTGTGAACCCAATCTAAAGAAGAGGATTTATTTTTACATTATGAATAGCAATAAGGTAGTTTTACCTCAGGCTGCGGACCAAATTCAGCAAGGCTTGCTTCATGGTTTTAACCTTGTTCTCTTATATGCTAAACTAGGAAATAGATAAGGGATAAGAATTTAACCAAGGTTAGCCAAGGTTCATGGGGTATTGACTAGTGTAAAAAGTCATGTTCTGTTTATGTTTTGACTTTGATAACATCTGTATGTGGTAAAATTCCGTCTTCCTTGCTTTTAAACTAGATTTTTCATAAAAAAAATTCTCCAGTTGCTCTTTTTTTTTTTAAATGGATACTTTATTTTGAGAATTATTTTCTACTCTCTCTCGACTTAGTAAAAAAACCAAAACAATCACTACTTATATTTTTGTATATCAAACAAACAAAAAGTGCAATAATGTTCTGCTATTGTATTTTGAAAAGGTCACAATATTGCTATACTTAAAATTATTGTTAGAACCGTACTTTAAACTGTATGAGCATAGAAATGAAATAAAACAATACTAAATTACTATTTACTTTGAGTGTGTCATAGTAATTTCATTATAAAAATGATTAAATACCTTACCAACAAAAGAGAAAAAATCTCAAAACTGGCAAGCTTTATTATTTATTGAATGCCAGGGTGCTTGGCACAGTACAAACTCACAGGAGGACATAAGTCTCAAGGAGTTTACAATCTAGCTATCTTTGTTAATTGGTATAATCTTTCCTGTAACTGATATCTTTATACTCCCTGGTAAAAATGATATGGAAAACTCTCCTACTTAACATTTCTGTATAATTCACTCATGTCCATTTCCACTCTTGCCATTCATTTCCTGATGAACTTATTGATGAATATTTTTAGAGATGATCCTGAACTGGCACATCAGAATGGTTTGAAACCCAAGTGTGAATCTTGTAATTGTATCTATGAGTTGAACTAGAAAACAAAATTCTAAATATCCCACCCTGCCTTTATCTACACCAAAAATAAAACTATTCAGACCTGAACCCAGATCCAGATTGTGATTTGAACCTGTATTTATAGCGGGCCATACTGGAACTGTACATCTGAACGTGCTCAAATGTTGGGAGGGTATGACATCTGCTTCTGAACCTATTTCAAAGTTTTGTAATGCAGGCGCAATTCTAACTGGATCAAGACTTGTGCTATCATTGCATAGATGACTATCACAGCTGCTGGAATTAATGCATCAGTATCAAAAACCTCTGCAATGATTATAAGAAATGGCAAGTCTGCCACTGCAGTAAAAGATGTGTTTGTCAGTTTTCAGCAAAACTGGGCAAATGACATTGACTTAATTCCACTGAACAAACTGGAGTAAGGTGATTGCACGAAATAATTTCCAGAGTGTGAAGCAATACTGGCTGGGGTGAAACAACCAGCAGTCACCCTGTCAAAAAATAATAGCCCCCTTATTTTTGGTGGTTAAAAAATTCTTGAGAGCCTCGACCTATAAATGATAGCTCAGAGCTGGAACTAATCACCCTCCAGATGGATTGTCACTTCACTATTGACAAAATAACACTTCAGAAATAAGCGGCAATTGCATCAGCTAATGTTTGATCGTTCGTTATTAAAATATGTCTCAATCAATGCCAGAAATCTGACAGGATAAAAATCACAGCAGGCTTGTTTTTCATTATAAGGCTAGAAAATGGGTCGCTTATAAGTGTTGTAATTAGACAAGCATTTAACTTTAAAGAGGTATTTAAAGGACAATTCTGAAATAGGATAAGAGATCTGAACAACCCTGTGCACCTAGAATTTGAAGAGTGGCAGGTATTGCCCTTCTCAGCTCACCCGTCTCCAGAGAAGCTTTGTCCAAGTACGCACAGGCATGGCAGTTTCACTGTTATTAAAAACGTAACTGAACAGCTTCAGAAATCGTCCTGTTTCCCAAGCTATGTCACTTAAAAAAACACATAGAGCAGGGCGCAAAAAAGTTGTCTGCAACGGGGCAATTCAGTCATTAATGCAGTGAGCGGATTTTTAATAGAAATATACACAAGTATTTGAGGCCTGCTACGGCTGCCATGCATTGCTTCAGCAGGGCAAAGCAGCCTTATACCCAGCGGAGGATTCCTCCTAGGTAGGGGAATCAAATCCTCCAGTGATGGAGCAATTTCCATGCCCCTCTCATTCTGCCCCAACAGTATGTTGGAGAACAGGAGTTTGGTTACGTCATCTCTGCTTCCCACCTATTCCCAGCTGCTAGAATCATCCTGTGGAGGCCAGAGGCAGCTGGGCAAAACATAGAGCAACCCTGACATCGTTCTACTTTGGGCTAAGGACTATTCTTGGCCAGCCCTAAGACTGACAGAGCAACCTCAAACACAAAGGCCACAACCTCTTGTCTATGCTATCAACCGTGAGATTCTCCCAGATGGCTAACAGGCCCGAACACACAGCCAGACACACCCTGGTTCTCAGGATAATTTATTTGGTGGCTGCAGAGTGCAGCTTGCTGGTAGCCACTCTCACATTTTCCCCTAAAATACTTAATTAGGTTTAGGAAAAACAAATAAATGTGCACATATAAACATCCAAATCATTGTCATTTCTTTATTGCTAGCTAGTAAGTCTGTTGTGAAAAGTGATACTAACAAACATACAAGTATCACTTTTCACAGCACACTAACCCAGCTCTGGCAACCCTGGACAAATTAAGCCCTGGATGTGGGATCTAGGGAGGCAGCAGGAGGCTGGAGCCTGAAGCCCCATGGCTGGGGGACGAAGCCACACGCCAAGCACCTGCCACCTCGCCATCTCCATGCTGAAGCCCAACTGCCCCTGGGAAGATGGTGAATTCACCAGGCGCCTGATCCTCCAGTGTTGTGGTCCAGGTGTCTTCAGAGGGGGGCAGAGCCCAACCCCTGCTGGTGCACCCAGGATCACTGGGGAGGGGCCACTGCTTTGCCCCCTCCAATTACAGCCCAGGAGGCTGTGGCCACAAGAAAAGCCCATGGTGGCTACATATGGCCATGGTGGCCACATTTGAGAAATGCTGATCTTCAGTCTCAGTCAATGTGCTGACACTTAGGAGCCAAGAATCCCACTTCTACTCAGACCACTTCCTCTTCCAAACCAGTGTCAGAGCTCTTCCGCTCAGGGCCAGTAGTAGTTGTCCACTCCCTAAACACTCATGGACCCAACCGGTTTTGAGAATATAATAATTGACACGCAGACAAGCTGAGGAGGGCACCAGCCATTGCTGGACCTGCTATCTACAACAATCAATAAACAACCCCCTAACTGCCACTTCCATCCCATCACTCTATAAAGCACCTGCATCAAAAGAATGAAAAGACAAGACTAGCGCACTAGAGATGCAAAATAAGAACTGAACCCAACAGGCTATAGCCATGAGGGAGCGTGAAACATCTCTCTTCTCTTATAGCAGCTACACAGCCATTGCCCGCAGAAATATTCTGGCCTGTGAACTGACTGCCTTTCTTCCATTTTCTAACTCTCACACTGCAAGGCCTATGTCCCAGATAAAATTTTCTGGATCCAAGATGGCCTCTACATTTTAAGAATTGAAACCAGTGCGTTATCATCCAGTTTTCCCAGGGACTGGGCAACATTAGGATTTGGAAGAAGAATAGCTGGCTGAAAGACAGTCTGGGCAAGACCAAGGCAGAGGTGAGGCTGGCAGGTGGAGAGTAATATTTTGTAGCAATGGCCAAAACAAAACCCCATCAATTTCAGACATCTGCCCCACAAGCATCAAGATATTATGTAGTCTCAGGACCCTTCTGGGTTATTCACTGATCTTGTGGTCACAAATGGCTGCAGCAGCCAGAAATGCCTTCAGTTGATTCCGCTGCTCAGCAGGCAGTGTGATTTCCTGTCAGCTGCCAACTTAGCCACGGGGCTCCATGTGTTTGTCACCTTCAAGCCTGACTACTGCAATGTCACTACCATGAAGAAACCCCAGCTACTACAACCTGTCTTTCATCCAACACAGGGGGATCATCCATGTTCTCTGCACTCGCTGGTGGCTCCTGATCCACATTAATTAGCTCATTGGGCCTTCTTGGCAGCTGGCTGATAAGGGTGGAACTCCCTTCTCCAAGAGCTTGACATGACCTTTATTCTTACCATTTTCAGAGCAAAATGCAAGACCTCTCTCTCTCCACACCAGCTTTTCCACAATAACTTCCCTGAAGGTGCCAATAAAAACTACCCCAAAGCCCAACTTTACCCCACACACTTCTCAGCGTGACATGAGACAAAAGGGAGAAAAAGGTCTCCCAGACTGATTAGAAAGAATAAACAATCTTCTTTGTGCTCCGATACTCTGCCAATGTACATTACAATTAGATCAGTGAGCCAGAACATGCAAGGAAGAATCATAATGTGGTTCAAAGGGGAGAACTGGCACCTAAAGTTTGAGTTAAAAGAAAAAATAAGATCACCAGCACACTCTGATGAGCTTGCATTTCTTCAGTCATCCACAAGATGTCATTGTTAGTATCATGTTTTCATACACACATCTTCAGGGAAAAAAAAATCTACTTGTACTCCAATCCAAAATAAACGCCCAGCAATGCAATCCAGTTTCTGAGATGTGGAATGAGGTGCATTTAAAATTTAAGCAAATCAGTTCCAGCTTAAGGCACATGCTTTCTAAGGCTTCTAGCAAAGCAGCTGACAGCTAAGTGAATCTTTTGTTGTAAAGACAGGTTTCAGAGTAGCAGCCGTGTTAGTCTGTATCCGCAAAAAGAACAGGAGTACTTGTGGCACCTTAAAGACTAACAAATTTATTTTAGCATGAGCTTTCGTGAGCTGCAGCTCACTTCTTCGGATGCATAGAATGGAACACATAGACAGGGGATATTTATACATACAGAGAACATGAAAAGGTGGAAGTAGTATGCATACTTCACTTTTTCATGTCTCCTGTGTATATAATATCCCCTGTCTGTGTGTTCCATTCTATGCAAGCAAGGCATGGAAATAGTAGTCTTTAAGGTGCCACAAGTACTCCTGTTCTTGTTGTAAAGAGGCAGTTATAAGGATCGGGATTAGGAAAGAGAAGATCAGGCTGAAAGCCTGGCCCCATGGAAGACAGTGGAAGTTCTGCCATTGACCTTAATGGAGTCAGGATTTCTACCTCAATGTCATTAGAAACCTAAATATTTATTAACAACCTGAAAGGGTGAATAATGAAATTCACCAATGAATTTATGAATGTTTGTGACTCCTTAACAGCTAGGAATGATAATACCTCCGAGCTCCTATATCCTACTTTTTAGCTGGCATCCCAGAGCACTTTACACAGGAGCTCAGTATCATTATCCCAATATTACCGACAGGGCAACTGTCTCCAAAGAGAGGCAGTGACATGGCTCAAGGTCATGCAGCAGTCCAGCAGCAGAGTCTGAAAAAGAACCCAAGTCTCCGGAGTCCCAGCACACTGCGCTATCTTCTATGCTGACTGCTTCCAAATCCAGAAGGACCTAGCAAAAGCATGTAACTGGGCAATCGGAGAGCAGGTTAAATTAACTGGAGACACATGGAAGGTGAAGCATATTCTGGGGGGGAAAATAAACACTTGAAAATACCAAAGGACTCTGATTTTGTTGTAGCAGCTCAGGAAAGGGCTTTGTGCCATTGAGCACAGCTTAACATGCTTAAGAAAATGTTAATAAGGTCTTAGACTCCATTAAGTAGGGAAGAGAGATAAAACCAGAAGATATTAGAATGCTATTGTACCAACCATTGGTTTAGTCTCACTGCAAATACTGTAGTCAGTATTGTCACAAGATCTCAAAAAAAGCCATATTACAAAAGGAGTAAGGGTTCAAAGAAGGGCAACAACAATGATTAGTGGCCTGGGGGCATTGGAGAGCTTTAATACAAGGAGACATTGAGAGACCATGACTATTTTTAGCCTGGGAAGTAACAGTGTAAGAGAAGAAAGATAGCAGTATGTAAACTAATGACTGGTAGAACATATACCTATTATTCTTTCCCATTATACAAAACAAAAACAAACCCAAAAGGAACAGAAACTAAAAGGGAAAAAAAATCAAAACAGTTTGAAGGCGACATGCGGTATTGCAAAGTTTATTTAACCTGTGGAACTCATGTGCACATGATATTATTGAGACAATTTACTTAGTAAAATTTTACTAAACAGCACCTGCACTTACACTAGTTAAGTAACTATTACAAGTGCCATCAATCCTTACACTTCAAGGAATAAGATGATTATCAGCAGGAAGATATTCCATGAGCAAAAAGGCATTTCCTTCATAATGCATAGTATTGCACAACTAGGACTATTGGTATTTTCCATCTTCCTTTGAGGGATCATGCATTGACTACTCTCACTACCGGTACTGGGCTGCATAGACCTTTGGTGTACTCTTTTGTTTTACAAATCAAGGGCATCAAACTCATTTTTGTGAGGGTCAAATTTCCTTTTTAATGACGGTCCATGGGCAGGGATATGCATTTAAGGAAACACAGCAGCTCTCCCACAAACTTCAATGGGAGCACAAAATGAAGGGTAGCATATAGCCTGTATGTATTAACTAAACTTTTCAGGATCATTATTTGTTAAGTTGCGTTCAGCATTGTTCATTACAGAAAATATGCTCATCTTCTTGTTCTGCGCTTGCACATCACTTAGCATGTACTTGTGCATGACTAGGGCTCCTAAGCAAGACAGTAATACAAATATTAATAATACGCTCACTATCTCCTTTCTGTTTCTCTCCTCCTTCTCTGTCTTTGTCAACACCAGCAGTGAGCTTAATTGAGGTAGGGGCATTTCACCTCAAATCATTATTTTAGGCTGCATGCAGACTCAGGAAGACAACACTGCATCAGTTACACTCAGAGCACATTCAAAATATGGTTGTTGGTTTGTGGGTTTTTGTTTTTGTTTTTTTGCGCAACCATGCAGGCGCAAAATATGGTTGTTGATTTGTGGGTTTTTGTTTTTGTTTTTTTGCGCAACTAGTAAACTTACTTTAAAAAAAAATTTAAGATGGATTCTGCAGCTGCCACCTGGGCCACATAAATAAATACATCAAATGTTCCAGATCTGTCTGTGGCCAGGTGTTTGACACACCTCTCATATATCATCCTAGTAAATAATTTCCTATTACACAGTGCTGTAGCAAGATCCTATGCACCACAGAGACTCTGCTAATAAAACCCTGCTTTAAGGGGTTCACCGAGGCTTATTTTGGTCCTGATACTGCAAACACTTACGCATGTGCCTAACTTCACTCAGATGAGTCTGTAACAATAAGCACATATATAAGTGTTTGCTAGAATCAGGACCTTGGGTTGTTGGGCCTGATGCCGTCAACCTACGTGGGGCAGATTTCATCCTCCAGCAGTAACTGAAACAGTGTTTTCTAGTGCATGGGGTTTACAGTATTCTGTTGCTATCTGGTTCTTGATAGACTTATCAGAAAAACATTTCCTATCAAGATATCCTCTTTTTGACTGTTATTTAGGTATATCTTTGAAGGATTAACTAGAGTGGGGGGAATAAAATGGAAGTAAAGGTAAAAACGTCTTTAAGTGGTTCAAAATGTATTAGAAAAAAGTGAGAAACAAATGTATTCATGGCAAGATAACTAAAGTTACAATTCTTAGCAAGACCCCAGCTGCCATGTGAATCCTCAGTAACAGAACTGAGGTGCTGTGGCAGAACTTAACACTTTGTATTGCCCTTCTGTGTGATGTCATGAGGAGTTTCTAGATATTCTTTTACACCTGAATTTGGCTCTGTCTTTACCCCAAGATAGGCAACGTATTTGTTTCAATTAATTTAATTAGCAAATGTTCAGATATCTGGGTCCCAATAACTGAGTATTGGTAGCAAGGCTAATTAGTTCCTTCATTTAAAGTTTATGTCCTGATTTGTAGAAGTCCAAAGGGAACTGCAGATACTCTGCACCTTTGGAAAGTCTAGCCCTTAGCTCCTACTCTGTGTTCCTGCCATCCAGGCCCACTGACAGCAATTCCAGGCCCCAAGGCAGAACAGTCAATGGGCCCCCCGCCCGTGCGGCTGCAGTCCGCCTGGCCTGTGCTAGCTGGTGCCCAGCGATCTGCTGCCGGCTGCGCTGCTGGGCACGCTCTTCCGGCACGGACAGGGCTTCAATGTGCCCACCTGGCTGCCTTCGCCACTGCACATGCACCTACGAGCCCCCTGCGGCCCACCCAAATGATTTAAAAGGGCCTGGGCAATTGCCCCCTTGGACGGACACACACACACACACACACACACACACACACACACACACACACACACACACCCCGTCAGCAAGCAGGCCTGCTGATACCCCATGGTTTGAGATCATCCACTCCTGAAGAGTTGGTCAGTTTCAATGCTTTTTTTGTCAGAATTAAAAGTTCCTGTTTGGGAACCAGAAGCAAACTTTCAAAACTAACCACAGCCACATTATACTCCTATTGCTGGAAATATTTAAATTCACTACATAAATCTCATGCTCTCACATGAAGGCCTATCTGGCATCTTTGCTCATTTTAATTTCACAGTCTATTTACAAGAGAAAAGCCTGCACGGTGAGGAGGAAGATCAAAGGCGATGTCTATGAAACAAAGTTAATTGAAAATCACTTAAAACAGTGGGTCAGACCTTCAGCTAGACAACTGCTGAGGACCTGGCCCAGAGTTTTGGGTGTAATTTCTTGCCTCCAAAATCATAAAATAAAATGGTGGTGATGACCCCACTGTCTCATGAAAGTAAATAAATGAGAGGTGATTTCCAGTTAGAAGTTATCAGCTTTGATAACTGCCTATGTCAATCACTTCACTTGCATAAGCATGTTTGTTTACAATTAGATATAAGCAGGCTCCACCCATCCTGCTCTGATCCATCCAATGCCTGAGTGTTACCTGCTTAAACCCTGTTTAAATACAAGTTGCTCCCAATCCAATAACAGATATTACCTCACCCACCTTGGCCCTCAAAACCCTGCCAGTGCATTTGAATAGCCAAATAAGCCTCCGTCCCTCCTGAAACATCCACCATTCACATTAAATAAAACACATTACAATAGAGAGAAAATTGACCTGAAGTAGCTTATTTCCAAATGTAAGGGGCTAAACTGAGGACTACTATTTTCATGCAAATTTGGCTACTCTGGTCCACTTGCATGGACTGAGAATTATCTATTCACTTAATCCCTCCCTGCCCCCTCCCCCCACAAGCTTCTCTCAGATTTGACAGGCAAGAAGGAGCAAATAAAAGTAACATGGGAATGAAAAGTCCCCAAAGCAGACATATCAGCAGAGCCAGTGCACCTTGCTGTCTGCTCCCTGGGAGCCAGCAGAAGATTCCCAGAAGTAAGTCTGCTCAGCCAAGATTCTGGGAAGGAGAGGGTCAGGGAGATGGGGTTGGAAGCTATTCTAGATGGCACAATCCTCCTTGCAGAAACACTGTAATTTCTGCAGAACCAGCGGGAATTAATGCTCTAAGTACTGTACAACTCTGCTCTTTGTCCCTTCATGAATATGTGTGAAAAAAATCTTGACTAAACCTCTTTTATTCATCTCTACAGCTTGAACACTCATTAGCAACGAATTATGTGAAACCATACATTAGTGAAGCCCTGCCAACTCTCACATTTTATCACAAGTCTCGCAGTCAGGGCCGGATTTAGGTCAATTCCACTAATACCCCGAATCGGGCCCCGCGCCTAAGAGGGCCCAGCACCCAGTGGCAGGGCCGCTGGGAGGGCCAAGTGGCCAAGAAACTTTTGCCTGGCAAGAGCCTCCTTTTTAATTTTTACACACCCGGCGGCGCTCCGGGTCTTCAGCAGCACTTCGGTGGCGGGTCCTTCAGTGCCGTAGAAGACCCGGAACGAGTGAAGGACCTGCCTCCGAAGACTAGAAGCGCCGTCCGGTGAGTACAAGCCCCACGTGTTTTCCTATGTGTTTGTTTTTTTTAAGTCATCCCGGCTGGGACCCCGTTGAAACTATTTGAATCAGGTTCCGCATTTGCTAAAGCAAACCCTGCTTAGGGTTCCTATGGGCAGGGCGCCCCGCCCTAGGGTTAGGGTTCCTATGAGTAGGGCACTTGGAGCTAGGGTTCGGGTTCCTATGGGTAGGGCACTTGGAGCTAGTGTTCGGGTTCTTATGGGGAGAGCTTCCTGCCCTAGGGTTAGGGTTCCTAACGGTAGGGCACTTGGAGATAGGGTTAGGGTTCCTAAGTGTAAGGCACTTGGAGCTAGGGTTAGGGTTCCTATGGGTAGGGCCCTTGAAGGTAAGGTTAGGGTTCCTACAGGTAGGACTTCCCGCCCGAGGGTTAGGGTTCCTAAGGGTAGGGCACTTGGAGCTAGGGTTAGGGTTTCTATCGTTAGGGCACTTTGAGCTAGGGTTAGGGTTCCTAAGGGTAGGGCACTTGGAGATAGGGTTAGGATTCTTATGGGTAGGGCACTTGAAGCTAGGGTTAGGGTTCCTACGGGTAGTGCTCCCCGCCCTAGTGTTAGGGTTTCTAAGAGAAGGGCACTTGGAGCGAGTGTTAGGGTTCATATGGGTAGGGCACTTGGAGCTAGGATTAGGGTTCCTATTGGTAGCGATTCCCACCCTATGGTTAGGGTCCTAAGGATAGGGCACTTGGCAATAGGGTTAGGGTTCCTATGGGTAGGGCGCCCCGCCCTAGGTTTAGGGTTCCTAAGTGTAGAGCACCTGGAGCTAGGGTTACGGTTCCTATGGGTAGGGCACATCGCCCTAGGGTTAAGATATTTATGGGTAGGGCACTTGGAGCGAGGATTAGGGTTCCTATGGATAGGGCACTTGTAGCTAGGGTTAGGGTTCCTATGGGTAGGGTTTCCCGCCCTAGGGTTAGGGTTCCTATGGGTAGGGCACTTGGCGATAGGGTTAGGGTGCCTATGGGTAGGGCGTCCTGCCCTAGGTTTAGGGTTCTTAAGTGAAGAGCACTAGGAGCTAGGCTTAGCGTTCCTATGGGTAGGGCACATGGCCCTAGTGTTAAGATACCTATGGGTAGGGCACTTAGAGAGAGGATTAGGGTTCCTATGGGTAGGGCACTTGGAGCTATGGTTAGGGTTCCTATGGGTAGGGCTTCCCGCCCTAGGGTTAGGGTTACTATGGGTAGGGCACTTGGAGCTAGGGATAGGGTTCTTATGGGTACGGCACTTGGAGCTATGGTTAGGGTTCCTATGGGTAGGGTTTCCCGCCCTAGGGTTAGGGTTCCTATGGGTAGGGCACTTGGAGCTAGGGTTAGGGTTCCTATGGGTAGGGCTTCCCGCCCTAGGGTTAGGGTTCTTATCGGTAAGGCCCTTGGAGCTAGGGTTAGGGTTCCTATAGGTAGGGCTTCCCGCCCTAGGGTTAGGGTTCCTATGGGTAGGGCACTTTGAGCTAGTGTTAACGTTCCTATGGGCAGAGCACTTGGGGCAATGGTTAGGGTTCCTAAGGATAGGGCACTTGGCGATAGGGTTAGGATTCCTATGGGTAGGGCACCCCGCCCTAGGTTTAGGGTTCTTAAGTGAAGAGCACTAGGAGCTAGGGTTAGGGTTCTTATGGGTAGGGCACTTGTAGCTAGGGTTAGGGTTCCTATGGGTAGGGCACTTGGAGCTAGGGTTAGGATTCCTATGGGAAGGGCACCCCACCCTAGGTTTAGGGTTCCTAAGGATAGGGAACTTGGAGTTAGGGTTAGGGTTTCTATCGTTAGGGCACTTTGAGCTAGGGTTAGGGTTCCTAAGGGTAGGGCACTTGGAGATAGGGTTAGGATTCTTATGGGTAGGGCACTTGAAGCTAGGGTTAGGGTTCCTACGGGTAGTGCTCCCCGCCCTAGTGTTAGGGTTTCTAAGAGAAGGGCACTTGGAGCGAGTGTTAGGGTTCATATGGGTAGGGCACTTGGAGCTAGGATTAGGGTTCCTATTGGTAGCGATTCCCACCCTATGGTTAGGGTCCTAAGGATAGGGCACTTGGCAATAGGGTTAGGGTTCCTATGGGTAGGGCGCCCCGCCCTAGGTTTAGGGTTCCTAAGTGTAGAGCACCTGGAGCTAGGGTTACGGTTCCTATGGGTACGGCACTTGGAGCTATGGTTAGGGTTCCTATGGGTAGGGTTTCCCGCCCTAGGGTTAGGGTTCCTATGGGTAGGGCACTTGGAGCTAGGGTTAGGGTTCCTATGGGTAGGGCTTCCTGCCCTAGGGTTAGGGTTCTTATCGGTAAGGCCCTTGGAGCTAGGGTTAGGGTTCCTATAGGTAGGGCTTCCCGCCCTAGGGTTAGGGTTCTTATCGGTAAGGCCCTTGGAGCTAGGGTTAGGGTTCCTATAGTTAGGGCTTCCCGCCCTAGGGTTAGGGTTCCTATGGGTAGGGCACTTTGAGCTAGTGTTAACGTTCCTATGGGCAGAGCACTTGGGGCAATGGTTAGGGTTCCTAAGGATAGGGCACTTGGCGATAGGGTTAGGATTCCTATGGGTAGGGCACCCCGCCCTAGGTTTAGGGTTCTTAAGTGAAGAGCACTAGGAGCTAGGGTTAGGCTTCTTATGGGTAGGGCACTTGTAGCTAGGGTTAGGGTTCCTATGGGTAGGGCACTTGGAGCTAGGGTTAGGATTCCTATGGGAAGGGCACCCCACCCTAGGTTTAGGGTTCCTAAGGATAGGGAACTTGGAGATAGGGTTAGGATTCTTATGGGTAGGGCACTTGAAGCTAGGGTTAGGGTTCCTACGGGTAGTGCTCCCCGCCCTAGTGTTAGGGTTTCTAAGAGAAGGGCACTTGGAGCGAGTGTTAGGGTTCATATGGGTAGGGCACTTGGAGCTAGGATTAGGGTTCCTATTGGTAGCGATTCCCACCCTATGGTTAGGGTCCTAAGGATAGGGCACTTGGCAATAGGGCTAGGGTTCCTATGGGTAGGGCGCCCCGCCCTAGGTTTAGGGTTCCTAAGTGTAGAGCACCTGGAGCTAGGGTTACGGTTCCTATGGGTAGGGCACATCGCCCTAGGGTTAAGATATTTATGGGTAGGGCACTTGGAGCGAGGATTAGGGTTCCTATGGATAGGGCACTTGTAGCTAGGGTTAGGGTTCCTATGGGTAGGGTTTCCCGCCCTAGGGTTAGGGTTCCTATGGGTAGGGCACTTGGCGATAGGGTTAGGGTGCCTATGGGTAGGGCGTCCTGCCCTAGGTTTAGGGTTCTTAAGTGAAGAGCACTAGGAGCTAGGCTTAGCGTTCCTATGGGTAGGGCACATGGCCCTAGTGTTAAGATACCTATGGGTAGGGCACTTGGAGCTATGGTTAGGGTTCCTATGGGTAGGGCTTCCCGCCCTAGGGTTAGGGTTACTATGGGTAGGGCACTTGGAGCTAGGGATAGGGTTCTTATGGGTACGGCACTTGGAGCTATGGTTAGGGTTCCTATGGGTAGGGTTTCCCGCCCTAGGGTTAGGGTTCCTATGGGTAGGGCACTTGGAGCTAGGGTTAGGGTTCCTATGGGTAGGGCTTCCCGCCCTAGGGTTAGGGTTCTTATCGGTAAGGCCCTTGGAGCTAGGGTTAGGGTTCCTATAGGTAGGGCTTCCCGCCCTAGGGTTAGGGTTCCTATGGGTAGGGCACTTTGAGCTAGTGTTAACGTTCCTATGGGCAGAGCACTTGGGGCAATGGTTAGGGTTCCTAAGGATAGGGCACTTGGCGATAGGGTTAGGATTCCTATGGGTAGGGCACCCCGCCCTAGGTTTAGGGTTCTTAAGTGAAGAGCACTAGGAGCTAGGGTTAGGGTTCTTATGGGTAGGGCACTTGTAGCTAGGGTTAGGGTTCCTTTGGGTAGGGCACTTGGAGCTAGGGTTAGGATTCCTATGGGAAGGGCACCCCACCCTAGGTTTAGGGTTCCTAAGGATAGGGAACTTGGAGTTAGGGTTAGGGTTCTTACGGTTAGGGCATTTAAAGCTAGAGATTGGGTTACTATGGGTAGGGCTTCCTGCCCAGTTGTTAGATCTCCTAAGGGTAGGGCACTTGGAGCTAGGGTGGGGGTTTCTATGGGTAGAGAACTTGGAGCTAGGGTTAGCGTTCCTATGGGTAAGGCCCTTGAAGGTAGAGTTAGGGTTCCTATGGGTAGTGCTCCCTGACCTAGGGTTAGGGTTTCTAAGAGAAGGGCATTTGGAGCTACCTTTCTATCGGTAGGGCACTTGGAACTAGCGTTGGGGTTCCTATGGGTAGAGCACTTGGAGCGAGTGTTAGGGTTCGTATGGGTAGGGCACTTGGAGCTATGGTTAGGGTTCCTATTGGTAGCGATTCCCGCCCTATGGTTAGGGTTCCTAAGGATAGAGCACTTGGCGATAGGGTTAGGGTTCCTATGGTTAGGGCGCCCCGCCCTAGGTTTAGGGTTCCTAAGTGTAGAGCACTTGAAGCTATGGGTATGGCACTTGGAGCTATGGTTAGGGATCCTATGGGTAGGACTTTCCGCCCGAGGGTTAGGGTTCCTAAGGGTAGGTGACTTGGAGCTAGGGTTAGGGTTCCTATGGGTAGGGCACTGGGAGCTAAGGTTAGGGTTCCTAATGGTAGGGCACTTGCAGCTAAGGTTAGGGTTCCTATGGGTAGGGCACTTGGAGCTAGGGTTAGGGTTCCTATGGGTAGGGCACTTGGAGCTAGGGTTAGGGTTCCTATGGTTAGGGCATTTGAAGCTAGGGTTAGGGTTCCTAACGGTAGGATACTTGGAGCTAGGTTTAGAGTTCCTAAGGGTAGGGCACTTGGAGCTAGGGTTAGGGTTCCTATGGGTAGTGCTCCCCGCCCTAGGGTTAGGGTTTCTAAGAGAAGGGAACTTGGAGCTAGGGTTAGGATTTCTATCGGTAGGGAACTTGGAGCTAGAGTTGGGGTTCCCATGGGTAGAGCACTTGGAGCGAGTGTTAGGGTTCGTATGGGTAGGGCACTTGGAGCTAGGGTTAGGGTTCCTATTGGTAGCGGTTCCCGCCCTATGGTTAGGGTTCCTAAGGATAGGGCACTTGGCGATAGGGTTAGGGTTCCTATGTGTAGGGCGCCCCAAATTAGGTTTAGGGTTCCTAAGTGTAGAGCACTTGGAGATAGGGTTAGGGTTCCTATTGGTAGGGCATATCGCCATAAGGTTAAGATACCTATGGGTAGGGGACTTGGAGCGAGGGTTTGGGTTACTATGGGTAGGGCTTCCCGCCCAAGTGTTAGAGCTCCAAAGGGTAGGGCACTTGGAGCTAGGGTTAGGGTTTCTATGGGTAGAGAACTTGGAGCTAGGGTTAGGGTTCCTGTCGGTAGGGCACCTCGCCCTTGGGTTAGAGTACCTATGGGTAGGGTACTTGGAGCTAGGATGAGGGTTCTTATGGGTAGGGCGTCCCGCCCTAGGGTTAGGGTTCCTATGGATAGGGCATCCCGCCTTAGGGTTAGGGTTCCTAAGGGTAGGGCACTTGGAGCTAGAGTTAGGGTTCCTATGGGTAGGGCACTTGTAGCTAGGGTTAGGGATCCTATGAGTAGGGCTTCCCTCCCTAGGGCTAGGGTTCCTATGGTTAGTGCACTTGGAGCTAGGATTAGGGTTCATATGGGTGGGGCACTTGGAGCTAGGGTTAGGGTTCCTATGGGTGGGGCAATTGGAGCTAGGGGTGGGGTTCCTATGGGTAGGGCTTCCCTCCCTAGGGTTAGGGTTCATATGTGTAGGGCACTTGGAGCTAGGGTTAGGGTTCCTATGGGTAGGGCACTTGGAGTTAGGGTTGGGGTTCCTATGGGTAGAGAACTTGGAGCTAGGATTAAGGTTCCTATGCATAGGGCACTTGGAGCTACGGTTAGGTTTCCTATGGGCAGGGCACTTGGATCTAGGGTTCGGGTTCCTGTGGGTAGGGCACTTGGAGCTAGGGTTAGGGTTCCTATGGGTAGGGCACTTCACCCTAGTTTTAAGATACCTATGGTTAGGGCACTTGGAGCGAGGGTTAGGGTTTCTATGGGTAGAGAAATTGGCGCAAGGGTTAGACTTCCTATGGGTAGGGCACTTCGAGTGAGGGTTAGGCTTCCTATGGGTAGGGCACTTGTAGCGAGTGTTAGGGTTCCTATGGGTAGGGCACTTAGAGCTATAGTTAGGGTTCCTATTGGTAGGGCACTTGGAGCGAGGGTTAGGGTTCCTATGGGTAGGGCACCTCGCCCTAGGGTTAAGATACCTCTGGGTAGGGCACTTGGAGCCAGGGTTAAGATTCCTATGGGTAGGGCTTCCCGCCCTAGGGTTAGGGTTCCTAAGGATAGGGAACTTGGAATTAGGGTTAAGGTTCCTATGGTTAGGGCACTTGGAGCTAGGGTTCAGGTTCCTATTGGTAGAGAACTTGGAGCTAGGGTTAGGGTTCCTGTCGGTAGGGGTTCCCGCTGTAGCGTTAGGTTTCCTAAGTGTAGGTCACTTGTAGCTATGGTTAGGGTTCCTATGCGTAGGGCACTTAGAGCTAGGGTTACGGTTCCTAAGGGTAGGGTACTTGGAGCTAGGGTTAGGCTTCCTATGGGTAGGGCACTTACAGCTGGGGTTAGGGTTCATATCGTAGGGCACTCGGAGCTAGGGTTCGGGTTCCTATGGGCAGAATGCCCCGCCCTTGGGTTAGGATTCCTAAGGGTAGGGCACTTGGAGCTAGAGTTAGGGTTCATATGGGTTAGGGTTCATATGGGTAGGGCTTCCCGCCCTAGGTTTAGGGTTCCTGTGGGTAGGGCTTCCCGCCCTAGGATTAAGGTTCCTATGGGTAGGGCACTTGGAGCTAGGGTTAGGTTTCCTAAGGGTAGGGCAGTTGGAGCTGGGGTTTGGGTTCCTATGGGCAGGGCAGTTGGATCTAGGGTTAGGGTTCTTATGGGTAGGGCTTCCGCACCTAAGGTTAGGGTTCCTGTGTGTAAGGCTCTTGCAGCTACGGTTAGAATTCGTAAGAGTAGGGCACTTGGAGCTAGGGTTAGTATTCCTAAGGGTAGGGCAGTTGGAGCTAGGGTTAGGGTTCCTAAGGGTAGGGCAGTTGGAGCTAGGGTTAGGGTTCCTATGGGAGGGCACCCTGACCTACGCTTAGGATTCCTATGGGTAGGGCACTTGGAGCTAAGGTTAGGGTTCCTATGGGTAGGGCTTTCCACCCTAGCGTTAGGGTTCCTAAGGGTAGGGCACTTGGAGCTAGGGTTACGGTTCCTATGGGTAGGGCACTTGGAGCTAGGGTTTGGGTTACTATAGGTAGGGCTTCCCGCCCTAGATTTAGGGTTCCTATGGGTAGGGCTACCCGCCCTAGGGTTAGGATTCCTATGGGTAGGGCACTTGGAGCTAGGGTTGGGGTTCCTATGGGTAGGGCTTCCCGCCCTAGCGTTAGGGTTCTTATGGGTAGGGCACTTGGAGCTAGGATTAGGGTTCCTAGGGTTAGCGTTCGTAACTTTAGGGCACTTGGAGCTAGGGCTAGGGTTCCTATGGGTAGTGCGTCCCACCTGAGGGTTAGGGTTATTAACGGTAGGGCACTTGGAGCTAGGGATAGATTTCCTATGGGTAGGGCACTTGGAGCTAAGGTTAGGGTTCCTATGGGTAGGGCTTCCCGCCCTAGCGTTAGGGTTCCTATGGGTCGGACACTTGGAGCTAGGGCTAGGGTTCCTATAGGTTGGGCACTTGAGCTAGGGTTAGGGATCCTATGGGGAGGGTTCCTACAGGTAGGGCACTTGAGCTAGGGTTAGGGATCCTATGGGGAGGGCTCCTATAGGTAGGGCACTCCGTCGTAGAGTTAGGGTTCCTGTGGGTAGGGCACTTTGAGCTAGGGTTAGGGTTTCTATGGGTAGGGCACTTTGAGCTAGGGTTAGGGTTTCTATGGGTAGGGCTTCCCGCTCTAGGGTTAGGGTTCCTATGGGTAGGGCACTTGGAGCTAGGGTTAGGGTTCCTATAGGTTGGGCACTTGAGCTAGGGTTAGGGTTACTATGGGTAGGGCACTTGGAGCAACAGTTAGGGTTCCTAAGTGTAGGGTATTTGGAGCTAGGGTTAGGGTTTCTAAGGGTAGGGCACCTGGAGCTAGGGTTAGGGTTCCTATGGGTAGGGTAACCCGCCCTAGGGTTAGGGTACCTATGGCTAGGACACTTGGAGCGAGGGTTAGGGTTCCTATGGGTAGGGCTTCTCGCTCTAGGGTTAGGGTTCCTATCGGTAGGGCACTTGGCTCTAGGGTTAGGGTTCCTATGTGTAGGGTTTTCTGCCCTAGGGTTAGGGTTCCTATGGATAGGACACTTGGAGCTAGGGTTAGGGTTCCTAAGGGTAGGGCACTTCCAGCTAGGATTAGGGTTCTTATGGGTAGGGCTTCCCGCCCGAAGGTTACGGTTCCTAAGAGTAGGGCACTTGGAGCTAGGGTTAGGGTTCCTCAGGGTAGGGCACTTGGAGCTAGGGTTAGGGTTCGTATGTGTAGGGATTCCCGCCCTAGGGTTAGGGTTCCTAAGGGTAGGGCACGTGTAGCTACGCTTAGGGTTCCTACGGGTAGGGCGCCCCGCCCTAGGTTTAGGGTTCCTAAGGGTAGGGCACTTGGAGCAAGGATTAGGGTTCCTATGGGTAGGGCACTTGGAGCAAGGATTAGGGTTCCTATGGGTAATGCACTTGGAGCTAGGGTTAGGGTTCCTATGGGTAGGGCACCCCGACCTAGGGTTAGCGTTCCTATGGGTAGGGCACTTGGAGCTAGAGTTAGGGTTCCTATGGGTAGGGCTTTCTGCCCTAGGGTTAGGGTTCTTAAGAGTAGGGCACTTGGGGCTAGGGTTACAGTTCCTATGGGCAGGGCACTTGGACCAAGGGTTTGGATTCCTATGGGTAGGGCACTTTGAGCTAGGGTTAAGGTTCTTATGGGTAGGGCTTCCCACCCTAGGGTTAGGGTTTCTAAGGGTAGGGCACTTTAAACTAGGGTTAGGGTTCCTAAGGGTAGCGCACTTGGAGCTAGGGTTAGGGTTCCTATGGGTAGGGCACTTGGAGCTAGGGTTAGGGTCAGGGCCGGCTTTAGGCCAATTCCACCAATTCCTCCAATTCGGGCCCCGCCCCTAAGAGGGCCTCGCGCCTAGTTGCAGGGCCACCAGGTGAGGCAAGTGGCCGAGAATCCCTTCCCTGGCTAGAGGCTCCTTTTTAATTTTTACTCACCCGGCATCGCTCCAGGTCTTCGGCAGCACTTCGACGGCGTGTCCTTCACTCGCTCCAAGTCTTCGGCAGCACTTCAGCGGGAGGTCCTTCAGTGCCGTTGAAGCCCCGGAGCTAGTGAAGGAACCCCCTCCGAAGACTAGGAGCGCCACCCGGTGAGTACAAGCCCCATGTGTTTTTTTGTGTGTGTGTTTTTTTTTTCAGTCATCCCTGCTGGGGCCCCGTTGAAACTGTTCCAATCGGGCCCCACACTTGCTAAAGCCGGCCCTGCTCACAGTATTTGGTTTTTGTCTTACAGCTCCAACTCCTGCAGCCTGGTGAACACATGAGAATGTCAGCTTTCATTTTTAGATAGCAGTATGTTTCTAGCCTTCTTTCTTATGGAGAAAAGCTCAAAAACTTGAACCCAATAGCTAAAAAAAATCAGGAGGCAAATTAAAAGAATGTAAAATTTATTATTTTTAAAATCTCATTTTTTAAGTCAATCTCACAATTGTGGAGGGCCTGAGTCATGATTTTGGAATGCTTGGGTTGGCAATATTGTTAGCACTACTTTCATAAACTTACATCCTTCCTATTAAAAATGCCCTCAACAGCCATCAGGTATTCCCTGGGACACCAGCCAGCTACATCCTTTAACATTACAGAGAAACTCAAAGGGTAGGACTGTTCCTCTTGTAAAATGGATTCCTAGGCAGAGGTGAAAGTAAGCCAGTACGGTCTGGTATGGTGTACCGGCAAGAGCCAGTACACCGTGCTGGACCGCACCGGCTTCCACGGCAGGGATTTAAAGGGCTCTAGGCTCCCCACCGCAGCAGGCTGCCCAGAGCCCTTTGAATCCCGCCCACGGCTCAGTCGGCTGGGCTGGGGCCGGATTTAAAGGGCTCAGAGCTCCTCGCAGCGGCAGGAGCTCCGGGCCCTTTAAATCCCAGCCCCAGCCCGGCAAGGCTTGGGGTTCCCCGCAGCCACAGGAGCTCTGGGCCCTTTAAATTCTGCCTGCAGCTCCGGCAGCCAGGTAGATTTAAAGGCCCTGGGCCTCCCAGCCACAGCTGGTGCCCCAGAGCCTTTAAATATTGAGGCCACGCCTCTTCCGGTTGAGGCCACGCCTCCCGCAGGACTCCAGCAGTACTGGTAAGTCCTGTAAATTACTTTCACCCCTGTTCTTAGGTGAAGGCATTAGAGAACAATGAAATGTGTAGACTGGGTGTGGTTCAGCTTTAGTAGACAGAGTGACCTGTGCATTTTGGACTCAGAATACAATACGGTTTCATACAGCTTGTTACTGTCTGTATTATTTCAAACATTTATCAATGCAAGAGATGTTTGAACATGCACAGTAAAAGCAAATATTGAAGAGTTGTAATTGTAATTCCCTGTGGAAGATCCTTACCCTGTGTTAGTTAGAACTGTGCCAGAAACTAATGTGTACACCAGCAAAGCCAGGTAGAAATCAGTGATACTGGATTGTCTCATGCAAATTCATTGAGTCTCAAACTGGTTATGGTGGTTTGAACCCCCTTGTAAACTGTGCATAGAAATATCACTAATTCAGGAGAATTTTAACACATTTAACTTCTAATACAAACACTAAGCTAAGTGGACATAATGCAGTTAATGAGATTCTGGTGGCTATTAGTCATTTATCCTGTTGGAGTGGTCATCACTACAACCACCAGTGAAGTAGTATATGGGCATAATCCATTATCCCTATTGTTGTTTGAGGGGCAAACCCTGCCCCCGTCTTCGAGGCCACAGTGAAACTAGTGTGGTTCTCTTGTATTTGGGGTAAGTTAGGAGGCTGGGAGTTTGCATGGAGTGGGGGGGCTTCCCTACTTCTGTGTGAAGCAAAGCTAGTATTTTGATTTCCAGCATGTGGGTGGGTTTTGTGGAAGACACTAGAATGGATCCTGAGGGACATACAGTATGGAGAGGCCCTACAGAGGAACCATAATTGGGGGACAGGGCACTAGAAAAACAGTCTCAACAATATTGAAATGACTCACTGTGCAAAAAATCTCCCCATTGATATTTGACAAATAAATACTATGCAACACAGTGTCTGTACTGTATACAAACCAGGGCTCCTTGATTTAACCAGTCATTTGCACCAAAATCTATTTGTTTGCGGGGGGGTTTCAAATAAATGTTTAGCAAAGGTCTAGATTCCCTAGCAATTTCTTGCAGCACTGCAGTTCCTGGCCATCAGATGTGAACCCCTCCCCAGCGTGAAACCGGCTAGCATGACCATGATTTTCACACCCCACAAGGAAAAGTCCAGCAGAAATTGAAAGGGAATGTCAACTTTTCTATAGACCACTATCACAGAAACATAATTTTCTATTCAAATCTATTTTGGAGTAATTTAAATATAGTGCTATTTAATATTGACGGACACCCACTGAGCTACTGAATTATACAAGTCTTTTCCATATGAGAGGTAATGTAGTGGAAACAGAAGCACTTCAAAAACTAAACAAGCCACTAGTCATCCCTTTTTGCTTTCAGCTTTTATGGGTAAATATTGGCTTTAAAGTTAACTTGGAAGCTCTCATAACAGAGAAAATTACTTAGGGCTCATCTGCACACTAATTGGTCCATGTAGATGCTGTTGCTGGGCCCTAAAGTTTCCACGGGGCACTGTAACATAGTCCTGTTTCAAACAGCATTACATTAAAGTGCATCAGTGGGGTTTATACGGCCCAATTAATGTGCAACATGTTGCTGCTCTTTAGGAATCTCACATGCATACAGCACATTACCCCACCATGTATTCAAGCCCTCTGACTGTAAGGTCTTTGGGGCAAGGACAGTATTTTTGCTGTGTTTGTACAGTACCTTGCACAATGGGGTCCTGGTCCATGACTAAGGCCACTAGATCCTCTTAAAGAAGAAGAATCAAAATAACACAAGATGTTAATATTTCAAACCCTAACAATCCAACAGTGTAAAAGAGCAGAACAGAATCATCTCCCCTTTCTTCTGCCTGTGCAGTCTTGGAACAAAATTTGGAAAGAGAAAGCAGTTAAGAACATAGAACAGTAAACGATAATTGGGATATAATATAACATGGTTTTACAAAAGGTAGATCATGCTGGACCAACCTGATCTCTTTCTTTGAGAACATAACTGATATTTTAGACAAATGCAGTAGATCTAATCTACCTGGATTTCAGTAAGGCAGTTTCACATAGGAAATCATGAGTTAAATTGGAGATGATGGGGATTAATATGATAATTGAAAAGTGGATAAGGAACTGGTTAAAGGGGAGACTACAGTGGGCCATACTGAAAAGTGAACTGTCAGGCTGGAGGGAAGTTACTAGTGAAGTTCCTCAGGGATCACTCTTTGGACCAATCTTATTTAACATTTTTCTTAATGACTTTGACACAAAAAGTGGGAGAGTGCTAATAAAATCTGCGGATGACACGAAGCTGGGAGGTATTGCCAATACAGAGGAGGACCGCAATATCATACAAGAAGATCTGGACAACCTTGAAATCTGGAGTAACAGAAATGGGATGAAATTTAATACTGCAAAGTGCAAGGTCATGCACTGATGGACTAACAAGAAGAATGTTTGCTACAAGCTAGGGACATATGAGTTGGAAGCAACAGAGGACGAGAAAGACCGGGTGTATTGGTTGATCACAAGATGACTATGAGCCGCCAATGTGATGCAGAAAAAGGCTAATGCAATCCTAGGATGCATCAGGTGAGGTATTTCCAGTAGAAACAGGGACGTGTTAGTACCATAGTAAAAGGCACTGGTGAGGCCTCATCTAGAATACCATGTACAATTCTCATCTCCCATATTTAAGAAAGATGAGTTCACACTGGAACAGGTACAGAGAAGGGCTACTAGGATTATCAGGGGAATGGAAAACCCACCTTATGAGAATAGACTCACAGAGCTTGGCTTCTTTGGCCTAATCAAACAAAGGGAGAGAGGAAATGTGATCACTCTCTATAAATACATCAGAGCAGAGGTGCCAGCTTCCCCAGTTCCTAGGGGGTGCTTGAACCCGTGCTGCCTCAGGCCCTGCTCCCACTCCACCCTTTCCCCCAAGCCCCCACCCTGCGCAGGCGGATGTGGGGGAGATGTAGCCTAGGCGCTATCTTGGGAGCCAGGAAATTCTAAGTTCAGTGCTGGTTGTGACACCCATTCATTATGTGACCTTGGGCAAGTCACTCCACTTCTCAATCTCCAAGGTTCTCCACCTATGAAACAGGGTTAGCAATACTGATTTACTTCCCTCACAGGTTGTTGGGATTGGTTAATGATTGTAAGGTGCTTTCTAAAGCAAAAGAGCTAGATATGGTAAGTATTAGACATTTGTTACGGTCTTCCCCACCCAGTGTGATCAGATCACACACAGACTCCATGGGTTCCTACAGCTATGGCAAACCTTTAGTCCTCACCTTCAAGCCCTCCCCCCCCCAGCTCTGGCCCAGCTTACTGTACATTCTCTTTTACCAAGTGATTGGGGGATTTTTGTTTTGTTCTGTTTTGGTTGCTATGAAGGTAGCTGAATGTCACTGTGATGATGAATTTTTAGGGAGCTCATGATTTGCCCTGGATTTAATATGTAACACCTGTCACTGTTTTCTAATGTACATCTATGTGCCTGGGGTGAAAGATGTCTAAATAAATAAAATGCAAAATACCAGCTATTAACAGAGTATAGAGGGGGAACTTGCAGTAGCACTGCTGTCTGCTATGACCTATAGATTCCATTCAAGAAGGTTATAAGAGTCTCATCACACAGGGAAGAAGGAAGGGCTACTGGAGGGAAAGAATTAAACACAGAGGAGTATGGCCACACAGGCCACCTTGCCCTACACTAGCAATTTTGCATAAGCATCATTGCAGCTCCACTGGTGGTAACAATGGATGGAATGTTAGTATAGACCAGCCCCTGGCATTTCAACCAGCATTTCATCTAGACCAGTTCTGAAGAGGGTTAGATGGCACTCTAGTTAAAATACCAGTGGATGGTCTAACTAATGCTCCCTTTCCTGCACCAGGGACAGGGCAATAGTGAGAAACCTTAAGAAAGTTGCTAGTGTAGAAACAGCCATAAGGAGAGTTTGATGTGAAAGCCAAGTGCTGACATGAAGGCACACTGACCCCAGAGACTTTGTTCATTTGTAGTTTCATCAGGTCAGCATTTTCAATCTAAACTATCTTGCAATTTTCTTGTGTCTTTGCAATGTACCAAATGAGTGAGAGAATGAATAATAGGGAACGAACCAAAAGAGGAGATGACACAAATGAACAGTATATTGAATTATGCCATGGGAGCAATGGAACTCAAGGGTCTGTTAGGGACTTGGTGCCTTTAGGGAGTTTTCTCACCTATTGTGAGCTGATGCCAGTTAGAAACTGTGCCAGGGAGAAAGGAGGGCTATTGATTTATGTCTCTGGCAAAATACCAGTGTGCAATCATCTGGGGAGAGTAACATTTTTAAATTGGTGCAATAGCTTCTGCAGCTTTGAGTAAAGATTGTTATTAACATGGATTCATTGTCAATACTTTACTTTCCCAAGAATCATGTTACTCTTCATTGCAAAGATCTGACTAGGGACATAAAACAAGGACAATCACTGTGAACCAATTCCCTCCCTAGTATAATTCTGCTGCCCTCAATGACGTTACACCAGGGAGGAATTTGTCCCTTTGTCCCTTCTCACATTTAAATGGAGGATTTTTCCCTCCCCTGTCTAACTTTACTTTGATAGTCTCTCATCTATAATCCCTACTGATATCACCTTAGCTGTAGGAGACAAAGGAAAAAATAACAGAAATGAGACCAATAACATCTACTAAATAAGCTCAGCATTGTTTTACTTAACCCACAGAATTGGACAAGCTTCTCTGAAAGTCTAAGGTTTGCGAAAGATTAGTATTTTCCCCCTTTACAAAGCAGAATTGATCTTATCTCTGTCAACTTGATTCTAATTTTTGTTACACTGATGTAAGTTCAGAGCAACTCCATTGAAGTCAATTAATTGGCATGGGACATAGATCCATTGATGGATGGATTGGGGAAGGAAATGGAGTTTGGGGAGGGAGTTGGAGGGACAGAGTTTCCATAATTACCAGAACTAGTCTGTGAATTGAAAGGAAAAACATTTGAAAATGATGGTGGTTCCTCTATGAAATATGAGAAAAACTGAGTGATGTGTATGTTTCATAAAGGCACCATTCATTTTCAAATAGTTTCCCTGACATTTTGCAGAGTAATGTTGATAATTATATGTAAAAACTGGAAAAAGTAAGGTGTGAGGAGGGCATCATTATTTTGATCAATTGATCTTAAACATTTTGGCTTCCTTTTTACATGTTCGGTGGGTATTTTTTATTTTATTTTATTTTATTTTGATGGTCGGGGGAAAGGTGCAGTGTTGCCCATTTTCTTTGTTTTGGAACATTGGGTCATTGGGCCCATTTCTATTTTAATTAGTTATGGCTTGTATCACAGCCTTGAAAATAAAAACCCTATCCAAGTCCATTGCTGTTTAAGGAGAAATCCTGATCCTGTTTGCCTTACTCAGGCAAAATTGCCATTGAAACCAGTGAAAAATTAACCTATGTAAGATGAGCAGGCTTGCTAAACAGGAATCAAACTGAACACGGCTTTTACTTGGTGTTGTTACAACATTCTTCAAAATATACATTTAGGGCTTCTATTTTTCAAGGTTTATTAATTTCATTTTTCAGGGTTTATTTTTAGCTATTTTTAGTTTTATGTAGCTGTCCAAAAATCAGGGGGATTCAGGGCTTTCTCTTTGTATATACTGTAATGAGTAATGTATATTATATACAGTAGTATATACTATAATAAGTAATCTCTTTGTAATGTATCCTAGTGCTCTTTAATGTAATACTGTTTCAAACTAGGAAAACATTTAGTGCTCACGAGCAGGGTTTACATGGACTAAACATAGATCAATTAATGCACATCAAGTTAGTGCACTTTAGAAATCACATCCTTATAGTCTGCATTACTGCTCCGTGTGGACAAGCCCTGAAAGACAAGTAACCATTTCTGATGTTTTTCCAGTGTTTAGTGGATAAACACCAATTTCTCTCTCTCTCTCTTTCTAATAGGGAGTGTTTTATCCATGTTTATCAATTAAACCGAAAACCAGAAGTCCTGTATACAGTATATTATTCATTTCCTGTGCCACTGCGTCCATGGGCAGTGATTATGGGCTTGATTCCATTATCACAGAAATCAATGGGAGCCACGACATTGACAACAGATCATGCCCTACTGGAGAGGAGCTGGGCTTAGGATACAAGATTTGCAGTTGTTTTGGAACTGTGAATCTTAAATTGATGTGAAAAGCTCCAGGTTGTATGAGAATTTATTGTTGGTTTATCAAATGAAATAAGTTCATAATCACATTACATACATTTCAAATAAAATCAACCTTATTGCAGCACAGTTTCAGTCTCACAATATCTTTTTTCCTTTATAAGACATTCATTAGCCTAAAAAAAATTTATTCCCAATTATTCCTTTCAGAAATTGCAAATGCCTAACTTTGATGCAATTACTTATGTGACGGTCTATTAAATGCTTCCTGATTGAGCACATTCCTCTCCCAAGGAGTGACCAAATGTAAGGCTACTTAGAAATCAAGCAATTATACAGCCAATGTTCATAACTTTGAGCACACAAATGGTGCCTACATACAACTAGGATGAACATAACCTTTACATAGATATGTTACATGGCATATGCAGCAAAACCCTATTCCAGTTATATCATACATACATTTATGAGCACCCCCACCCTATAAAGCCTTATGGAGTACACTGTCACAACTTATCCCTACAAACTCAGTGCTCTAGCCCGTAGTTAATATGATGTTACTAATGCATCTAAAAGCACGAGGCTCCAAACCCAGCACTTTAATTTGGGATAGTGGATCACAATTTAGATCTTTCTTATTAAATTCCCTACACTGACTAACATGCTGTCACTGGTAGAGTGTTTGACAGTTTACATTACCTGCAGACAGGAGCTTGTGCCAATTCAATTAAGGAAGATTAATTCCAGAACTGACAATGCATAAATATTTTCACATTACACCTGGCGTCATTGGCAGTACTTGCCCTATGACTACCTTTAGAGGAGATAACGAGTCTTTAGCCTCCTGGGCAGAAAGTGAAATTAAGAAGAAGGTGAAAGAAAAAAACGTTGTGAATTGAGCACTCCCCCCAGTGTCATCCAATTCTGTCCTGTTTTTTCCATTTATTTATTCAGACTAAACAGCTCTCTCTTTTGCAAATCAGAGAAATAAGAGGGAGTGGGAAAGATATGCTCACCACAGCCACTGTCAAACAATTGTTAGAGATAGCTTCATGATAAAGATTTATTGATGGAATGGGACTACATCAGAGGTGGGCAAACTACGGCCTGCAGGCTACATCCAGCCCATGGGACCATCCTGCCCATCCCTTGAGCTCTCGGCCAGGGGGGCTAGCCCCGGCCCCTCCCTCGCCGTCCCCCATCCCCTGCAGCCATGCCACCGTGCGGGCAGCACTCTGGGCGGTGGGGTTGCACGCTTCTGCTGAACAACGCAGCAGTGTGTCTGGCTCCGGCCGGGCAGCATGGCTGCCAGACATGCTGCTCTGAGCAGCATGGTAAGGTGGTTGGGGCCGGGGGGTTGGATAAGGGGCAGGGGTTCTGGGGGGCCTGTCAGGGGCATGGGTGTGGATAGGGGTCAGGGTATGGGGAACGGGGGGGTGGATAGGCATGGAGTCCCGGAGTGCCAGTCAAGGGGCGGGGGTGTGAATAGGGGTCAGAGCAGTCAGGGGACTGGGAGCGGGGGGGGTGAATGGGGGTGGGGTCCCGGGGGTAGTTAGAAGAGGGGGGTCTCAGAAGGGGGCAGTTAGGGGACAAAGAGCGGGGGGGTTGGATGGGTCGGGGTTCTGAGGGAGGCAGTCAGGGGGCGG
The DNA here is from genome assembly GCF_016161935.1 of Mauremys reevesii. NCBI lineage: Eukaryota > Metazoa > Chordata > Testudines > Geoemydidae > Mauremys > Mauremys reevesii. The sequence goes on along the minus strand of NC_052629.1, from coordinate 31,041,828 downwards.
GAAATGGGAGGGGTCAGTGGGAGGGCACAGCCTTCCCTACCTGGCCCTCCATACAGTTTTGCAACCCCAATGTGGCCCTTAGGCCAAAAAGTTTGCCCACCCCTGGACTACATCCTGGCTTAGGGTGACCAGATGTCCCGATTTTAAAGGTACTGTCCCGATTTTTGGGTCTTTTTCTTATATAGGCTCCTATTACACCCCATCCCCTGTCCCGATTTTTCACACTTGTTATCTGGTCACCCTATCGTGGCTTAAGTCTAATTTGTACGTTGCTCTGGAAGGCAGTAAGGTGCCAGGGACACCATAGATGACATTTATTTTCACAAACTAGACTCAGTAACTCACCAGTATCTGCAATCCTGATGAGTAAAGAAAAACGCCACATCAGACTAAGCCAGCACGTATTCTAGTGAAACATTCTTTCTACGGGAGTTAAATTTCTGGCACTATGCATAACAGCAGCAACACTGCCTAGATCTCAAAGCACTTTACAAAGGAGGGCAATATCATTAGCTCCATTTTACAAATGGGGAAACTGAGGCATGGGGCAATGATGTGACTTGCCCAAGGTCACCAAGCAAGTCAGGTCAGTGTTAGGGCTGGGAACAGATCCCCAGCTAAGTGCTCTACCCATTAGGAAACACTGCCTCTCCATTGTCAGTGGCTTAACTAAACAATTTCACAAGATTATTTTTTTTCTGTAAATTTTAAACTTGAGAGATTAACGGTAACAATCACATATATTGAGACTCATCCTCTGCCCTGATCTGCTCCCTTTGAGTCACTCAGCACAAGGAGAGAGGAAATCTCCACTAAGACATGCTGGAGATATTCCTGAATGTGGGGGAGGCAACAGCAAGCACAGAGCTAATGGTGCTAGGGGTGGGGAGAGACAATGGGCTCCAGCAACCTTCAGCTTGTATATGGACCTAGGGGATGCCAGTTATGACAACTTGCGGGCTGCTCCTTGGCATTAAGACTGGGTGAAAACCAGAAGGGAGAGAGATTCAGCTAGGATAAGCATTCAAGAGTACTGATGCTTGTCCAAGTCTTTCCTAAATTATCTGAATCCTTTTGGTCTAGAAATAGGGCTGGGAGGTTTCCAAGGTTTATTGGGAGGTTTCCAGTGCAACTTATCAGCAGAGTCAAGAACTACCTTACTCCGGGAATGCGATACTTCCGCTGTTAGTACTGGCCAAACCTAGAAATGATTGGGGTAGCACAAAAAACAGACAAACACACAAGAGTTAACCAATATATTTCAAACCCCAGCTAAAGTACAGTTTGAATTTTGGATACATGTTGGCACTGGATCTTATGTTTATCTGGATTTCTTCACACACGTTTGGTGGGTATGCCTAATTTGTTATTAACTGAATTTTAATGTGTCTATTTAAGACAAGAAAGACAAGATCCGATCCAGCAGTGAAAGTTAAATATGCAGCATCCATAATAATTTATCTATGACAGTACTTACAAGTCCTTCACCACCACAGTATCTAAGTGCCCACACTTAATGCATTAACATATTTATTATCACAACAGTCCTGGGAAGCAGGGAAGTATACCCATTTTACAGTTGGGGAAGTGAGGCACACAGAATGCAAGTCACAAGGGGCATTCATGTGCTGAAATGCTGAGTGTTGCAATGCCTTTTAGGCCCTTTTTCTCCAGTTCCATTCATCATACTGTATGGGGGATGGGGAAATCCCTACTTTTGTGAGGTTAACACAGTTGAGGATTTCCATATACCCTGGAGCAATCTGAGGCTACATTCATGCAATGGTTGGTCAGAATACATCTACCAGTATAAAGAAACAACTTGAAACCACAAAGGAGGGCAGCTATATTCCCGGGACTCTGATCTCCCTCTCTAGCAGGCCTCAGAAATTTGGCAAGCACCACTTTGGGGTGAGGGGGTCCTAGGAGCTTTGTGTATCTTATCACCATGCTATTTCCCTTTCGTATTTCTCAGTTGAAATTTCATTCTCAAGCCCAAGGATAAAGCCTAGATGTTGGGAAGATTAATCTGATCTCAGAGAAATTGCTCCAGGAAAGAGAGTGGCACCAAATGATGGTTGATGATTTCATTTCTTAGGTGCAGCAGGCGGAGAAATATTTCCTAATAAAAGCCAGAGTACATTTACATTGGTGTATGCAGTGTGTTTGTCCCAGTAGATACAAGGTGTGTGAGGTAATATCTTTTATTGGACCAACTTCTGTGGATGAGAGAGACATGCTTTGAGGCTATACAGAGCTTTTCTCCAGGTCTGGGAAACGTACTGGCAGGGCCGGCTCCAGGCACCAGCCGACCAAGCACGTGCTTGGGGTGGCACCTTGGGGCAGGCTGGCGCTCGGGTGTTTTTTTGTTTTTTGTTTTTTTTTATTCATTGGGGCAGCGCTGGAGGGGTTTTTTTTTTGTTTCAGAGGTACGGCGTTCGGGGGGCGGGGCTTTAGTACGGCGTTGGGGGGGCGGCGCTCCGGGGGGCAGGGGCTCGGGGGCCTTGTGGGGCGGGGCTGGTGTGGCGCTCGGAGGGGCGGGGCTTGGCGCAGTGCTCTGAGGGTGGCGGGGCTTGGTGCGGCGTGGCGCTTGGGGGGCGGGGCTTCGGGCGGCACGGCGCTCGGAGGGGAGGCTTGCATGGCACTCGGGGGTGGGGCTTCGGGCAGCGTGGTGTTCGGAGGGTGGGGGGTTCAGCTGGGGAGGGTACGGCGGGGCGGCGCTCTTCCTTTTTGCTTGAGGTGGCAAAAAAGTTAGAGATGGCCCTGGGTACTGGGAGCTAAACACAAGGTGGAGCAGATTATTTAGCATATACAGTACTTACTTTGTGAAAAGTGTTCCCCCACAGGTAAGATGGTGTTCTCTTTTATCATTTTTCAACGTGAGTTCATTTGAGAAAGCAGTCATTGTCTCATTTCACTCATGTAGTTGTTATTGGGGAATTTAGTGCACTGGTTGAGGTACCCCCTCTTTTGGAGGTTGTTTGAAGGCCAGGAAAGATTTCTTTCAGGAGGTGGTCCCCATTGAGTACAGGATGTAATTGTTTGAAGATACCCCTAGGGGTTCCAATGTGGGTTGGTAGGTGAAAACCAGGGGGGATTTTTGGATGGCACGTTCCATGATGCAATCTACCTATATATAAACCTTAATACACTAAAAAACACCTTCACCAAACAAGCACATGCCACCAGAGAAGTAGATCTCATCATGGAATGGCCACCCAAATACTCAGAGAACCTGCTTCAATAAACCCCCAACCTCTCCAAGCTCATCATCAGAAGCAAGTTCCCCACAGACCAGTATCCACCAACCCAAAGTGGCACCAGACCCAGCCAGAACAACAGAAGCAAAACCTGTAGACATATCTCCACTGCTATGATGACCAACACCCCCGACAACACATCTTTCAAGCTCCATGGCTCTTACACATGCCTATCACAACATGTGGCATACCCAAGCCCTAACATCTACACTGCAGTCAAATAGCCCCTTAGCCCAAGCCCCACAAGCCTGAGTCAGCTGGCACGGGCTCTCACCAATAGAAGATGTTCCAGTAAAATATATTACCTTGCCCACCTTGTCTCTCTATATTTACATTGGTATTTGCTATTCTTTGCAAAGAGAAACAGTCCTGTGACCGAAATAGACTAATGTAAGGTCTCCAGCATCCTCTGCAGTAGTCAAGAAGATTTCCTTAGCAGAAAAACCAATGGAACTCTGAGGTGCAAGCTGAAGGCTGAATTTAGGGGACAGTGCTGCCAGTGGGAGGATTCTTTACTCCTCCCCAACTCCTACCCCAGCTCCCACAGGAATATCCCGCAAACAGTCTACTGCTCACACTGGGCACAACATCACTGAATTTCAATCCTTATTGTTCTACTGGAAAATAGTTCCTTCAGCTGGTGTACCCATGAAGAGATTAGTTTTATGAATTTCCCAGCAGATTGAAGGCGCCTGCCTTTTACATATGAACTAGTCAAGGACTTAATAAAGAGACACACACACCCCTTCTTCTGTCAAGGAAACAGTTGTGGATGTAAGATACTGTCATTATAGATGGTCAGAACATGTTAAGTCTTTTCCATGAAGAAGGAATGAAAATTTTGCTTTTTAAAAATGTTTCAGGTTTATTTTAAAAACTGTTTTCAGTTTAATAATTTTTGAAAGCCATAAATTTATTTTTCATAAAAATAACAAAATTCATAACATTTTCTTGTAGAAAAATGAGCATTTTTAATAAAAAATACTTTCAAGTTAAAAAATTTTAGCCACCTCTAACTGACATGTAATGGGGTTGGGTGTAATCACTGGATGGGTTTGTCATGATAATTTAGGGGGCAACTCATGGATAAATCAATGAAAATTTGTATTTAAATGACAGATTTTTACCTAAAGCTGTGAAGATTTTTCTCTGTTTTCACTTGGCTTCCTGCCCCAGCGTGGCTCTTTATAGATAGTCTAATGGCTTGCCTCTGCATGTCTTCTGCTGGAACCTGGAGTACAGGCAGCCTCAGCAACACGCCAGCTGCACATCACCATCGTGTTCCAGGGAGGTAAGGGGACCCAGACTACAGCCCCTGCCAAGGCCAGTTCGCCTGTCAAAGGTGATGATGACAAAACCAACACCTAAGGTTTTCAAAAATCAAAAGCCATGTGCTTTTTCCACACAAGTTGTGGCCAACTCCAACTCTCCCTACCGCTTTACATTACTTTGCCTATCACTTTTTTTTTTATATAAACTAACCAATTTCATAATCAGGAGTCATTCACGGCTGTTGGGGTCCATCTACACTACAGAAACATCTGAGTCAGAGTAACAGGCTACAACCTGGTTAAATTTGTAAGGTAGGTGGGATCTTCCATTCATCAGGGTAAATCTTTGCTCTTGTCCAAAGTTTCAGCCCAGTCATGTGGCCTGATTACAGCATCACTAGGGACTGTTCATAGCAAATTTTAAGTGTGTTATAACCAAGGCAAATGACTGTCTTTTGGAGTAAAGGACCTCAAATATTCATTTCTCTTAGGCTCTTTTGCCTGATCTTAGGCAAAATTGAGCTTTTATTGATATAGTTTATTCCAGCCCCAAAGAGAAATTAGCTATATTGGCAAAGTGCAGTTTTGCTAGTATAGTTGTGTCTATAGGCACAACTATGTCAGTCAGGGATCCCACCACTGCACACCGGTGGCTGGCATAGGTTTGTAGTGTAGGGCTGGCCTTAATGAATACTACACCAGACATACTGCTGTGTGCTCCTGAATATCGGCAGATTGTTAATGAAGATAAAGGGCACAATCATTTACAAATTGCATCCTATTTTACATGTGATGGGGTAAATACTCTCTCTGCAGGCAGAGGAGATCTATGGAACGGATTCACAATTTAGATTTCAAGTGTGAAGACCATGAATAAAATGTTCAGATTCCTGAAAACAAAAGGTCACAACCCTTAGTGAAAACAGAGAAATCCAATTACAGAATCTTTGTTCATCAAAATAGGGCAGAATGGTAATCTGGGGTGTGCTCTGGACATGCCTCTTACAGCTTCTCCTTGCCCCCAGCCCATTTTAAAATAATTTTTAAGGCAAAATAATACGGTAACACTTAAATAAGAAGTCCTCTCTTCTGAGATCTGTTTGCACAATGGTGCAGAAGGGATTTTTAGCACTGCTGCCCCTAGTGCCAACAAGATCAAGAAAAGCAGTTTTACGTTGCAGTAGCAAGCACCAGTAGTGTGGTTGCTAAAACAGATAAATAGGATACAAGGCTGAGGCAATAAAAACAGGTCAATGAACTATGATTTACCCTGCTTCTCCTGCTGAACTCCTGCTCGCTGAGTGACCTGATGTTATCTACCGCCTTCCGATTCAGTGTAATTTCTGGTTGTGATTATACCATTTAAGGGCCTTAAATATTGGAAATGGTTTTGGTCAGGTGACAATAGGGAAGACACACTTTGAAAGCAAAAAACTTTTGTTCCAGCCTGTCAGCAACATAAAGGCAGCCTGCATGTTAATTGCATGAAGTGTATTTTCCAGGCCTTGGAAGGAAAGCACCTACAGTTTCCGTTCATTCAACTGTTTGGAAGCTCACATTTAGCTGGACTAGAAATGCTACTTCAGCAAACATTAACACAGCATTATTAATGGTGCTTCCAGATGAAGATGACATTACAGGTTTGCAACTGGAGGAGCACCAATGTACTCTGACTGCTGAGTCAGTAATGAACCAATCCCTCAGCGTGGGCCCAGGAGCTGCTCTCTTCTGGATGAGATGTAATACAGAGATCCTGCCCATCATAGTCATTAAATATACCATGGCTCTTTTTGCAAGAGTTTTAATTCTGTAGGTGTGCTCAGCCTTGAATGAGGCACAAAGACGTGGGCCCTGATAAGAATGAATTCACATAACAGTGCACTCCGTGACACAAAGGCTGGCAATAAACACTAGGCCTTTTAACCCTTCATTTCGTATACAAACCCATTGTGTAGTGTTACCATGCTCTGTTAAACAGGTCCATGTTCTGTCCACACGATATCATAGAAGATTAGGGTTGGAAGAGACCTCAGGAGGTCATCTAGTCCAACCCCCTATTCAAAGCAGGACCAACCCCAACTAAATCATCCCAGCCAGGGCTTTGTCAAGCCAGACCTTAAAAACCTCTAAAAATGGCGATTCCATTAAAAACCTCTAATGGCTGCATTTTGATGGGGGAAGGTTGAAGAGCTCTAGGAACCTTTGGAATGAAGGCATTATCTATATGTAAATTGGCATGCTTTCCCTGGTGATGCTAATTGTAATTACTGTACTAGTGTTTCGCCAACATTCTCAATCATTCCATGTGTGATTTCCTCTCATGAATATGAAATACAATTCACTTTTCTCCAGCACGCTGCCTTTATTCACAGTGTGAAGTACTCAGAGAAAAATTAAAATTGTTTCAATATTTTACTATTTGAGGATTTTCAGCTGCAAAGAAATCTCATTACTGGGAGAAAGTGACTCTTATGATTAATAAAGAGGGCTTGGGAGACAGAACTATGGATGCCAAATTCAATCCTTGCATAAGTAGTTAGAACACCAATGAAGACAGAGGAGTCACATGTGCTTATACCAGGGCTAAACTTGACTTAATTCTATTTATGACTCTATTTTACTGTATGAATTTAGGCAAATCATTTAATCTCCCTGTGCCTCACTTTGTCCACTTGTAAAAAAGATACCAAATCATGTCTGAAAAGCACTGCAGGATTACAGCTGTGCAGAAAACAGTGTTCTTCTCCCTTGAAAAATGTTTGCAGTGTTGAAAAATGTTCTTGTCCTAAACTGCAATAAAAAAATTCAAAAATGTTCCTAAGCCAAAAATCTGATTTTTTTTTTTAGTCAATCAAACCTTTTGTTTCATAACAGGTTTAAAATAAAATTAAAAAAAATTTTAACCACAATTAGCTTAAGTTTCAAAATTTAAAAAGTCATTTTGAACTGGCTTTTGACAAATTTTGACAATCACAGAACCTTTTTTTCCAAAAAAAATTGAGCAAAAAAATTTGTTGAAACGGACTCTCTCACAGTTTTGGTTCTGATGAAAAAAATGTTTCATCAAAAATTCCCCACCTACTCTATTTAGGATCCTTGGATGAAAGATTTGTTTTTAATAAATACAAAATATTATTCTTACTACTGCAATGGAAGACAGATATCAGTAATGAAAAAGTGTGTGGTAGTTACTGCCAAATCACTAAAGGTTCCAATGAGTTTATTGAATGTTTTCAAAATATAAAGTTCAGTTTCTGGTTTATGGGATGTCTCAGTTCTTGTATAATCCAAACTTATTTACCCATCCACTGCAATGTGAGGACAATATCTATGTGCACTTTTTTCTCAGCTTCTATAAAACCACTGCTAATGTGAGCTGCCCATTCACACCCCACAAAGCTGACAAACTGGTCTTCCCCGGTGTTTTTCTTATATATTTGTTCCACAAAGAAGAATGGAAATTCCATGTTTCTAAATCACCTGCTCCATTCGATCTCTGCTCAAACTGCTCTGCTGCATAGTATGTTTTCTCATACAGAAAATAAATGATCAAAAGAAAAGTGGCATGAGAGCAGTAGCCGAAAACTGCAATAGCTTCTGGATTTAAGCTAGCTCCCAGATCTTGAGCTTTGAGCTGAAATATATCTTTGCTGGTACAGCTCTTTGGTTCACTTGGTAAGTGTTCTGGGTGTTAACACATTCTCTTCATTAACAGTTTGGCAATTCTTCAGAATAGGGTGATTTTTCTGAAGTTGGGACATTTAAAAATATATAAAGTTTATTTGAGATGACAAAGCTTGTCCATTTGGTGGGATCGTGTAGTGCATCGTGTATAACATAGTAAGAAAAAACTGCAGTAGGTGAGACATTTGGGTCCAAATATCAGCATTCCTTGATATGCCACATTTTAAAAAAAATCAGATTAGACACAATTTCCTATTAAACATGTTAATTAAACTAGCAGGGACAGTAAAATAAATTTTCAAAGTGTTGGATTGGGATTAAAATGTCATTTGTGGCTAAAGCGAATATTCTTTATTCTTCTTCAGCGCCTCAATAACCATTTAGGACATAAAAGTAAATCACATTTGGGGCCACTGCTAGGCTGGGAGTCTTACAATTACACCCAGCAGCTGTGTTTTTGGTCGGGGATGCACATGTGCAGGCCACGCCGTCTGTTTCCTTCGGCGGTGTGCTCTGTTCTCAGGAGCAGGCGGGGAATCTATGCTGCAAAACCCTGCAGGCTCTTAAGTACAGAGAAGACCAGGAGAGGTGAAGGACAGTGCAATTTTCATGGTTGCTTTACACATACCGTTCATGATCATGTAGGAACCCAGTGGCTCAGGTACTTCAGAATTGCCTAGCTGACTAATTAGCACTTTTATCTAAAGCATGGGTGTTTGCTAAAGGTTCTTAAGAGATAAGGTATAATTACACAGGTCATGGTTTAAAATAAAACCAGTAAAAACAGGAAAGAGTTACATTTCACAATTTGAAAAAAGACGACATTTTTAAACCAGTGTAAAAATAGGAGAGGATTAAAAAATAGTAAAACAGGGAAGACATGAAAAGGTTAATATTAAGGCTATGAAAGGGTTAAACAACAGTCAACAAGGGCTACAACTGGAAGACAAATATGGACAAGCAATGAGACTAAAGTAAACAGGAACAAAAGAACGAAAATATGAGCCGAATAGGCAAGGCTGGCAAAACAAAATCATGGACAAAGATAAAATCCTCCCTCCTTTATATTTTGTCTGTTTACCTTCTGATCTCTTCAGAAAAGGAGCTGCCTTCTTCTATGTTTCTAAAAGACACTGCATTGTAGCTTTTGGACACGATGGAAATATATACTTAGAATGAAGCACAGTGCAGCATGTTTGGGGCAGATGTTCACAGATCAGAACAAAGAAGGCAGTGAAAGTATAATATATTTAAGGTACCTTAGTATTTTGAGTTTGTTCACATGGAGGGGCAGTTCTGACCCTTTTGGAAAGGGGAGTGAGCAGAATACAAGCTGCATCGCTCCTGAGCAACCTCCAACAGCTAGTTAGTCATAGACCTCCCTCTTAGATGTTTAGATCCCTGTATGTTTTCCTCGGTCAATCCAATATGACCATGGGGAAATCTACCATAGCCATGAATGACATCAAACAGCATATTTTACGAGACTGCTTTGAAAGTAGCTATTTAAATGCTATTTGGACCTTACTCCACGGTTAAATTTTGGTAGCAGTTCTTTTATTAAGTATAATGAACAACACTGAATAACTTTGTATTTTCATTCATCATTTTTAAAGTTTTAAAATATTAGAAAGTTCAACCCTTTAAATTAACCATTTCCCATGCTTAACATTTTGAACCCGTTCTCTAACTATCCGTATCAGGTCCTGATATCCCAAGCCTGACAACCAAACTATCCCCTTCCAATCACAAAAGTTCAGAGTAATTTTAAAAGTTCATTCTCGGCTGGATTGCAATAAGCACAATCATTTTAAAGAGCTAAGAGGAAAATAAACCAAACAAACTTTGCTTCTTGAACCTTTCTGTTTTGCACCATTTACTTTTTATCTTGCAGCTGCTTGTGTGTTTTTAAAACATGCCTGAGCAAGTGCCGCTTGTCAATAGCTGCATTACAATATCACACTGTGATTAAATAATGTGAAAGACCTGGCTTAAAATGAAAAAGAGCAGGAAATTTAAAGTTACAGCTGACACTTCTCTTTAGCTCAAACTGCTGGGAAAAGAAAAGGCATGAGGTAAGACTGCCTCAGCTATGACATTTATTTGAGAGTTTTAGAAGGGGGAAACACGTTAATGTCTGTAAGCTGTATCACCACAGACTGTGACCTCATCGATCTGATGAGCCAAACAGGGTAGGGCTGAATTGGTATTTGGATTGGCGACCTCCACATAAAACCCAATGTGCTGCACATACTGGTATTATTGATTCAGTAGGTGGCACTCTGCCCTCTGAGTCAGTACTAAATCAACCTCTCAGTGTAGCGTTAGGGCCCGTTGGAGTGGACAGACTCCCACTAACTTCAGACTTTGAGTAGGGCTTTTATGGAGCTTTATGCTATTAGGGCTGCCATCTCTCAGAAGAGATGTACAACCATGCTCCTGACCACTTGGGACCATAAAAGATTTAAGGGCATCTTTGTAAGAGTAAACACATTGGCACTGGTGTCCTGGCAAATTCCTATCTAATCAATCAGTTACGTTTCTCATGTCTACGCTTTCCCTGCCGTTTCACTTGGAATGAGAGTACTTTTCATTCCCTTTCCTAAATATGTAGTAATGATGATCACTGTTCGGCTGCCAGACTCCATCCCAGGAATGGCTCCATTTTTGTGGAGTTACAGCCTAGGGATTGCCAGCTGCAGTATCGTTATTGATCAAAATCATAAGCCGAAAACTGATCTTCAAATAAAATCTGGGCCAGATCCTCAGCTAGCATAAATAGACATAGCTGCACGAGCTGTGGATCTGGCCCACTAATCCTATGCTGAGATTGTATATGCTGAATTTCAGGTATGAGGGAATTTTTAATACACTCTTTAGATTAAAGGCTTCTAATGGAAACATTTCAGAGGAATTAATTACAAAGTTGCAAATAACACCACTATTATTAGCCAGTGTATTTTAAATGGACGTATAGATGATGGTTGAATGGTGCCCCTTTTAAAATGGATATGTAAGCATCAGCTGCTAGCTAAGTGTAACAATGTAATGTTTAGTATCAGAGGGGTAGCAGTGTTAGTCTGGATCTGTAAAAGCAGCAAAGAATCCTGTGGCACCTTATAGACTAACAGACATTTTGGAGCATGAGCTTTCGTGGGTGAATACCCACTTCGTCGGATGCAACTCATTCAGTGTAGTTATGTATTTGCATTTTAAAATTCAATTACATGCAAAAAGTTCTTGCATCCGACAAAGTGGGTATTCACCCACAAAAGCTCATGCTCCAAAACGTCTGTTAGTCCATAAGGTGCCACAGGATTCTTTGCTGCTTTTAATGTAATGTTTATCCACTTAAATTCATGGAATATGATGTTGACAATAAATTGGCCAACTCAGAACACTTTTTTAGCCTCTTCTCAGCAACACTGGTATGAATCAGGAGTAACTCCAGTGAAAGAAGCTAGATTCAAGTAAAATTGATGTTCATGAGAGATAAAACAAACCTAGCATAACAGCGTGCATTGATCAGTTTAATGCTAACATCATATGTCCTAACTTTAAGCTGCCATTACACAGTAGGTGCCTTAAAAATTGGTACTGTTTTCAAAGATTCTACCATTTCTAGTTGAATTCTCTGTTATATAAATAAGGAATATAATGAAAACTAATCTTCTGAAAACAGCAGAATGTGTCAAGTTCAAGGGTTGATGTTCAGTATGGTTTTGAGATTACATCAATACAGAGAATTTAAGCAAATAAATAGCTCTTGTTCTGTACCCATTTTTAATTCTTAAGCAGTTTACTCATTCAGTGTAGTTATGTATTTGCATTTTAAAATTCAATTACATGCAAAAAGTTCTTGGTAAATTGGGGATTTTAAATAGATATTGGGCCTAATCCTGCACACTCTCACTCATCTGAGTTAGTCCCATTGCCATGAAAAGAACTACTTATTTCAATTCAGTGTTCAGGCATGGGCCCTTTATTCAACAAGATTATTCCATCTAAAGCAGTGCTGAAAGATTGAAGGAGCAAATTCTGAGGAATTAATCTAAGAACTGTTTGAATAGATACATTTTGAAATTTCCAGTCAGAATCAACTTAAACTTTTGCTGCCTGATTTTCATTTACACTAAGGACACTTTATACTGCTCCGATGGTATAAAAAGGGACATACAGTGAATGAAACCACAACTTGTCAATGAGAATCAGGCTCAAGATGTTTAAATTCCATTTAGCAATGGTTCCTTGAGACTGGCTGAGGAGGAACTGTGACTATCAACCTGGAGGAGATGACAGGGGAGCCTACAAAGAAGTGAGAGACACTAACATTCAAGTGTTCTTAGGTGACAAAATAGAAAGACAGAGAGGTGACCCATTGGGCCAGGATCTGGGATGTAAAGAGAAAGGAAAGGGGGAGATGCAGCTGAGAGAGAGGCCCAGAGAAGGAGGATCCTTTTCCTTTCCTCATCCCTCCTGCTATTTTTTTTAGCTCAAGTTACAGCTTTGGATTTGGGGCTAAACAGCCTAGGTACCAAGGTACATCTCTGAGGGTGCAGATGTGTTTAGTTGATGACCAGGGAGACCAGTTCATAACAGCATCAGAAAAACTAAGAGACTGAATCCTAGAAACAGTCACATATTAAAAAAAAAATTGTCCTAAAAGCACTGAGAGAGAGAAAGACAAGACTCCGTATGCAAAAATAGAGGCTCTGTCCCAGAAACACAGAACTTGGAACTCCAGAAGCAGAGAGACAAACAGAAAACACAGAGAGAAAGACACATAGGAACGGAGACAGAAACATGTGAAAGGCTCAGAGGAGAGAGCCTGCCTGCCAAACGACCAAGAGTGGGTCCTAGCAGGGAAAAGGGAGTTGGCTAAGAGGAGGAAGTAGAATATAGGATGCTGAAAGCAGAAGAAGAGACGTGTGCCAAGGGGGTAAACCTTGAAGCACAGAACGAAAAAGGCAAGCTAGATCAGCCCCACAAGGGAAGAACATGAGTGACACAGGCAGTAGGGTAATGGGTCATAAAGATACTGGGAGATTAGGAGGACTCTAAGTTATCGTCTGGTCTCATCAGTGTGTAAGTAACACCAAGTTAGCCTCCCTTGCACTCCTGCAAGAGGTTGGCACTGGGCAGTAGTGTAAGGGAGCTGAAATTACACTTCACATACCACCTCTGAATTTGGCCCAGGGAACAGTGAAGAGGAGAGAGTATCATCAATGTGGCCTGCCATCCAGAAGCAGCGTGGGTGTACTGTGGGCCTCTAGTAACAGAGAGGAAGCATAAAATTGACTCTTGGACTCAATGAGAATGATAATAAGTCCTGAAAGTAGATAGACCCTAGAGGAGACTGAATAGCGGGAAAGGACAAAGAGGGACAGCATGTGCACAAGAGCGAAAGTGAAAAATGAGAAAGGAATTCTATTTTGTAGGGAGAAGGTGTGTGTGGTACATGCATTGCACGGAAACCGCAGTTGAAGGAGCCCCAGCTCTGTTCACCAATGGTTTAAAGGTCTGAAATATTACTTACGTTTCAATATTATACTATATGCAGCAGAACTAGTTATTTAGTCTTGCTGATATTTAAATATGAATTCCTTAAACAATATTTGGCATGATATAATGATCCCCACCTTTGTGAAGAACATTCTTCACCCACAGGGCTCAAGATAACATGCCCAGCACAGCACATTAACAATTATTGTACATTATGATGACTATATTCGTTTGTAAATAGAATCAATCCACACATGCTCTTTGATGGCAGAGGGGATGTGGGGTGAACTATCAGTGGAAAAAGATATCTGCTTTAAATACTTAGGCTATCTCAGCACATAACCAGCCATCCTAACCAGCCAATTTTTGACCAAAATGAAAACGAGACTACTGAAAAGTGACACTGGCAGTCTAGGAAAAACATGGTTTTCATTGCAATTTTCTGTGCCTTTTTAAAAACCATTTGGTAAAGCATACAGATGTTTAGAAAGCCTACAGGTCATACACTTCTACAACTGTTTTGGCATCTTCCATAAGAAAACTAGGTCAGGACCTAGAGTTGTTTTAATTCAGCTATAATCAGAGCAAGAATCCTTTGTGACATTAGACCAAGAATTATTAACATTGCTGTTATCTGAATTCACAATTATCGCTGCATATGTTTATGAAGCTATATCTCAGACACTTTGTTTACTCCAGACTCTATGAAATAAATTGTTTATTTAATGTTTCATAACAAATGAAAAAAATCTCATTTACTACTGATATTTGCATAAGATCAAGATGTCTTAAAGTTGGAATACTCCTTATCTTAAAAGAAGTCCCATTATACAGATAATGAATAATATTAGAAAGCATCTCTATGCCTCAAATTTAGACATCAACAAACAAGGGAGGCACAGAAGGGAGGGAAACACAATGGACCAAAAGAGGGAAACATACATCCAAGCACTATGTAACTGGCCTAATTTATTTATATAGAGAGTTTGCCTGGAAAGTGCATTAATTTAGATTACTTTTTAAAATGGTGCAGTATTATATTAGACATATGTCCTTGCTTAAAAGAGAGTTCAGGCAAATTTGTTTATTTTTATTAGTCTTACATCTAGTTTGATTAAAGTGTTGGCGAACAAGAGAAACCACTTAGGAAAGGTCCTGTGTAGAGAAATAGGAGGTATGAGGAAAAACTGTTTTAATCATATGATTTACCCAAAAGGGAGTGTAAAATTAACATAAACAGGCCCGTTTCATCTTGACTCTCTGTAAATGTTTAAGTTAAAAAAAATGTGATAATTAATGTTTCTATACTCATATGCTTAAGGAGTCATTACAATCAGCCTTTGTTTGCTCCAGAGTTGGCAGCACCGACCTACTGCATTTGAGAAGGGAATGTTTTAGGGTCATTTAACATTATATCACTCTTGGTGATCCAAGAGCTGCTATAATTCTGCCAAAGAGTATAGAGGGTTTCCCAGTCAAGTTTCATCCTGATTTTGATTATTGTTTATCTCCAGTCCATGTCTGAATAGTTGTAGTAAAATAGAGGAAGTTTTACTCCTGAATTTGAGGTCAGCTTGTAATGAACCATGGTTTCAATCGCATGAACAGCTGCTTCTTTTATAAGCAAAAAGGGTTCACTTACAGTTCAGGGTAACACAGTAATAATTTAAGGAACAAGGAAGCTTCTATTCATTTCTTTATTTTTTTATATGTTTTTTGAAACGTTTTGACATTTGAGCGCCTGCAGCGGACTTGTCTGAGTTGAGTGTAATATTGACACTATTCTACTTTTGCAAAAAAAAGAAATGAACAAAGTGAATTTATAAAACAGAAATACAGTACATCTAGACCTATCAATCATCATATAAAAGCCTTTTTCATTGCGGGCTTCGTTTTTTGTAGTGAGAAAAACTATTATAAAAGTTTTTTAAATGTGTAGCTGGGTCTAAAAGGGACGCAAATAAATCAGGCATATTCTCTGAAACGGGGGTCAAAATATTTTTTAATGGTTGGATAAATTCAAGCAAGCAACTTAATACAGATTACTAAAAGCAATGGGACACAAAATTATTTTCATCATAATAAGTCTCTCAAAAGACAAAGGCTTAAAAGTTTGGCCAATTTGGTTTGCAAATATATTTTTCTAACTGTATAGTTCTACAGTTCATCAAAAACAAGTCTTAAATGAAAGAAGATTAACTAGTAATTTTTCATTTATTTTCTTATATTCATTTGTCCAATTCAATTTTGTTACCATCCTCTTAAATCACGTGGGTTTAAAGAGTGAATTTTGGCATTTGTCATCTCTACATATTAGGATTCCCCTAATTGTCCTAAAATCCATGTAGATGCTTTTTAGTTATCTTGTTTGCTTTTGGCAGTGGATAGGTCACTCTACTGGAAGCCAGGAGACCCAGACTGTTCCTGGCACAGCCACTGATTTGTCATATGATCATGGGCTACTCATTTAGGGCCTGGTTATAGAACCTTTACGCACATTGGTGAGCACTTACTCAAGTAATTTCATAGGTTTCAGTGGGACTATTCTCACAATTCGTTGTTTACTATTTTGAGTAAGGCTCCACAGTCTGTCTCAGAACCTCTCTGTGCATTATTTTCACTATCTGTCAAATGGAGATGGTACCTATCCGCCTTTGTAAAGCCCTTTCAACTCTAGACTGTTAAAAGAGTTGGCTGAGGATGCAAATTACCACGTTAGGTGGTACATAAATGAGCTCTGTGTTGCTGAAGAAAGTACGCCCTTATCTGGTGTGGGCCGCTCTGTAATCAGGGAGATATCATGGTGCCTGATGTTCCCCACTGCACCCAGAATAGAAAAGTGACAGAAGTAGAAGGTTCTACTCTCGATTTGTTTGATTCTGTAGGGAATGTGCGAAGCATTTTTAACCACTTCCTCAGACAGCTGCCGCTGCCAGTGTTCTTATTAAATGTTATATTCCTTTTCAGGCCCACTGACTGCTTAGTTTAGGACCATAAACCTGATTAAACTGCTATCATTCCATTTTAGTTGTGTTTGCCTGCAGGGCTCAGGCAGAAAAGTGAGTGTACTATAGTTTCCTCCCTTGTGCACAAGGCACCAGGCATATGCCAGACTGACTCATTGCCGTAAGGTAAAATGGGAACAGGTATATACCTAACTGACTCAATGCCCCTTATAATATCCCCAGTTCCCACAGGTGAAGAGAGGCATTTTAGCCATTAATGCAACACGTGATTTCAGGAGCAATTGGAAACCCAAAAGCATCACAAAAATGTTGAACAAAGGGAAGATAAATCTTTTCAGTTAAGTAGGACCCACCATCACCTAATAGTAAAGATCCCATACCCCAAACTTCTAACCTTACTTCTATTTTGTTTGAAACATACCTCGGTACGTTTGCCCTCATCCAATTTCCAATGATGGCTTGCTTTTCTGGTAGTTGGCTTGCTATACTTAACGGAAATGAGACACAAAGCAGCATGCCATTAGCATTCCGATAACATCACACTCCAAATTCTCTCTCAGTCTCATTTAGTGGCTTACATACACACATATATATATGTATTACAAATCTCTCAGGAAACACAGGACCTGAATCCCAGTGTTCCAATGCAGTTAACTAGCAGCAAGACACAAACAGGTAACTGCATCACTCTCAAAAGAAATGTATCTATTAGGCAGTTCCACATCAGAGGTCGCTGAAGATGGGAATGGGGCCTGCTGGCAGCCTTCCCAATTATTATTTTTGCTCTTAAGGAAAGATCAAGACCATCAGTCACCACTGATGGCTGTTACCCCAGAAGCCCAGGTTGTGAATAAATTGTAGATGTTTAAATAAAAAATACTCTCTAATGAGCCTTCAGTTTACAGTATGAGACGCATGCCTCCCACCTGATCAAAACTAAAGCTCATCCAATATTAAATATCCCCAGGACAATGAATGAACAGAAAAAACACTTGCCATCAGGTAGAGTGGAGCACCATTCAACACTGCAGCTTGAGCTCTTCCCTAACACAAAGATGCGTAAGGCAGAGAGATCAGCCCTCTCCATTACAGTAAACCACTGAGGCAAGTAAATTCATGAGGACAAACAAAACTGAAGTCAACAATCAAGACTGCAGCATTTTACAGGATCAAGTGAAACGTACAAGGACAATTAAATCTACTATGACTTCCAAAAACACTGTTGGCTTGGTTCCCTGCACCTTGCAACTCCGCTCTACAGTTTTGATCTGGTAGCACTTTACACCCGTGTTGCACAGGTTTCCAGGTGAAAGGTATGAGAGAATCAAGGCCCTTGAGCTCTCCCCCAGATCTGCACAAGATTACTACAAGAAATCTGTTCTGAATATAATTTCATAATTCTCCTTTCTAAACACCACCTGATATTCTTTTATCCCTTTCACGCTTTTCACCATAAGCCTGATTCTCCTCTTATCTAACATTATTACTATTTACACTATTTTAACTTCATTGACTTACGTGGATTCACTGCTCATTTACAACAATGAAAAGGAGAGGAGAATCCAGCTCTACTACAGTCTTTATGGATTCCTTTTATTATTCACATGCATCCATACATCCTTCCAGCGCTATGTTACTGACACAGCAAGTGCCCTGACTTACCATGATCACTATAAACAAGACTTCACTCACCATCAACTGCACCCCTCCCACACAGCAGCGTCTGCCACTTCCAGCCATTCATCTAAATGTATCCACTCGCTTTACAGTTTACTCTAATTTCCACTTATTTCCTCTTCCTCGTTGGCAAATATTCTAAGTAACCACTTTCTAGTTCTAATTTGGTTAGCAGCAGCATCACAGCCTATCAAGGGTTCACCGGAGATCAGCACTATTTTGTTTGGCTGAAACAGAATCAATCTCTGTAATGTATTTTTAGTTCTGTGATATGAGGGCAAATCCAACTGCAAATACTCTTCCCAGACTGTTATATCTTGACATATCTTTGTCTGCTGGTCAAATGCAAACCAACCTTAAAGGAAGACTGTGGTGACTAAAGTCCAGACTTTTAAAGGTATTTTAAGGCACTGCTGCACTCAGCGTCACAATGCCTAACTGATTTAACAGACTTAGTCTCATTTTCTACAGGGATTTGACTATAGGAGCCAAAATCCCTTCGGAGTTAAAAATCTGGGCCTAATTCTAATATCTTAGGTAACTAACGGTCCCATCCTGAGATGGCTCAACTGCCTTCAACCTTGACTTTAAGGAGCATTGAGGGAATTTACTATCTCCAATTCTCACAGGAACCAGGGGCGGCTCCAGGCCCCAGCACGCCAAGCACTTGCTTGGGGCAGCATGCCGCGGGGGGCGCTCTGCCGGTCGCCGGGAGGGCGGCAGGCAGCTCCAGTGGACCTCCCACAGGCGTGCCTGCGGAGGGTCTGCTGGTCCCGCGACTTCAGTGGAGCCGCAGGACCAGCGGACCCTCCGCAGGCACGTCTGCGGGAGGTCCACCGGAGCCACAGGACCGGCAGAGCGCCCCCCCGCAGCGTGCCGCCGTGCTTGGGGCGGCGAAATGGCTAAAGCCGCCCCTGACAGGAACAGACCCTGTGAATGAATAGCTTTCTCCCTTAAGATCTTTCAATGGACTGAGATGGAGAAATAAATAATTTTCAGGCCCCCAAACACAGATGAGGGGCATGAGTCAGCTGAATATAGGGTACAAAGCTACTGGACTCTGCCCTCGCCTCATACCAGGAAAACTGTAAGGTATGCAATGAGAGAAGCCAGGGTCCTGTTTGACATGATAAGGATAAGGACAGGCTAATAGTCAGCACTTTCCTATTGCATGATCCAGGGAAAAGCCAGCTGACTAAAAACACTACTCTGCGTGCTGTCTTGCAAAGTTATTCATTTTGTCCATCACTACTCACCACTAAGGCCTTGTCAACACAACAAAATTATGTCAACCCAACTTACATAGAGCCACCATGGTTATTAAATTGCTTGTGTGTGTGCACACTTAGCTTCGTGAGTCGGCGGTGCACATCCCCAGTAGAAGCGCTTGCACTGATTGCATTGTAAGTGTGGGGCATTGTAGGATGCTCCAGAAAGCCAGTAACAGTCGATGTAAGCAGTCTACACTGAAATGGCGCCAACCTAATTACATCAACCGTAACTCTATCCCGCTCTGAGAGACGGTGTTACTAAATCGGCACAGAAAGACACTGAGGTCAGCAGGAGCCAAATTTAAGTGAAGACACTTCCACCACTAGGTCAGCACAAGGCATCTTATGTCGACCTAGCCCTGTAGTGTAGACCAGGCCTAAGATTTTAGGAATGTTGGGTGACTAATTTCTGAGATTGCCACACAATCTTTCATTCTTTGCTGCATGTCATGCTGTTGTAGGGACTGTCCTGTTAATGCTTTTACTGTTATGCTTTAAAGCAATGAACACAGCAACAGATATATTCCACCTCTTCCCACATTCCACCTTGCCAGTCCCTTGGAGTTTAGTATACCCTAACCAATGGATTATTTAGAGAGGGGAAACTCCAATCTCAGTCCCATTTTTCATTACTGTAGAGATGACAAGCATATCAATGCTACGGAAGATGGAAGAGGAGCAGAAAACCTCTTCAGTTCTCCCTTCCCCAATTCTTACAACACAGTAAATTAACTGGAGCGTATGCTCGAGGCCGATGGGTAAATGTGAATTCTCTATTTGCACCTGTCTCTGCCTCCATACCGAAGAAGCCTTGTGGAAACAGCAGTTTTACATATCTCATTTTGCTCTTTGTCCAGGCCAATCCAGTTTCATTCAGTTCCTCCACATGGCATCATGCTTTTCTCCTGTTGAGCCTTCAAACAACTGGCACTACTTTAGGAGGAGATGCATCACTGATGGTGGGATTAGCAGGGCTTGCTACTCACAATTCCCTGCTCTGCTATGACACACTAGACTAGATGATATCTTTCCATTCTAATTAGAGTCACAGGGGCCTAATTCTGATCTCCCTTATACTGGATTGACTTCGATGGAGTTACTCACAATGTAAAAAAGATTTGAATCATGATGCAGGATATCCTGGGAAATGAGATGCCCTTTCGTGCAGGATTGTATTCTATCTTGTTATATAAAATTCAGCTTCAGATTTCGTTAATTTTGAATTTAAGAAGCAGTTTTCATCCCATGTACTAATCTGGGGCTGAAAGTACAGCCTCTTGCTATGGGGTGGGAATACCATAAACTTTCCAAGCTCGGGTACCTTTCACCCCTGGAGCTGCCTCCTCAGTGCTTGCCATGCCTGCTAGAGACATTACAACCCCAGGATGTTGCTCTGGCCTTTTATGAGCGATAAGCTATATTTTCATGCTCAGTAAGTATGGTTATCCTAATGTAGTTTGCTGAGTCTCAGACATTTTTTTTCCAGTCTCAGACCACAACGTCAATTAGCAAGCTCTGAAAGAGAAGTTAGCACTGCTCAGGAGAAATATTTATTTTTAATCAGTTTATGTTCTTGTATTATGGGAAAGAGTGAATAGAAGTTGCTGATCTAACTTTTCCACATACTTTTCATTGTACTGTATAGTTTTACCATGTCCCCTTGTGTTTGTCTTCTGAAGTTGGCGGCCTCAGTCTTTCAGGAACTTGTCTGAGAGGTTGATGAGGGCAGAGAAATACCCGTGGGACATGCCCCAGATCAATTCCTCAGGAGAGGAGGGAGGGGACATGGGGACTTGTAGATCTGCTGTGCCCCCTTTTCCTATTGCAAAGGTACAAGTGATAAGTGACAGATAATTTGGCTGTGTGTGTGTGTGTGTGTGTGTGTGTGTGTGTGTGTGTGTGTGTGTGTGTGTGTGTGTGTGTGTGTGTGTGTGTGTGTGTAAGTAAAACATTACAGGGCTCCAGGTGAAAGTGTATCTAGAATATAACCAGAAGTTTGCACTGGTGGTAAAACTTATGAAGATGAACTTGCCTTCCAGCAGTGCAGGGAGGACTGCATTTAAATGTCATACAGCCACTGTGGGAAACCCCATTCTCATGTGTTTTTCAAGAGCTTTTTCAAGTGCCCTCCCTGCATCCCGCAGATTTTTGAGTGCTGGCCTTTTATTAGTTCAGAATCAGGTTTGCAGGGATGAGGTAGTTTTATTAACTCCTCCTGGTTTCATTCAGATAAGGCTTAATTGTACCTTACATGCTTGACCACCATACCAATACCAAGATGTTTGGCACAGATGAGGAAGGGAGAGTCAAGAGGCCCTTTGCAGCTTTTTCCACCTTACATCCTAGAAATGTAAGGCTGGTTTGCCATATAAATTAGAGCAGCCTGAGGTCTGTTCTAATTTACATAGGCCATGTGGCCACCATTCTGGCAGTCAGGGATCACCTAAGCTTATGGATGCCTTGGCCTAGGCCTGTCCCCCAGTCGTGGCCTCTCTCTGCTTGTGGCTATGAAGGCAGATTTGTGGCAAGGGTGACACTATGGCAGCTCTATACCACCACAGGCTTCCTCTTCTACTATGGGATGCTTTTGAGGCTGGATAAGCCGGCTTTAGTGCTGCTTTGTGCTTCTGGAATGGCAAGAGCTAGTTGTATTGTGGAGCAGGTTCAGACCTTAAAAGTCTCCCCACAGACAGACAACATCTCCTGCAGTTCCCAGCTGCACAAGAGGAGCATGTCTGTTACTATATGCCATGCAGTCAATGGGGTTACACTGATATAAGTCCTGTATCTGGACCTTTGGGAATTTACAAATAGTTTATTTAATAATTCTCATCAGAGCCCAGCTGTTGGTGGGGCCTTCTAAAGGGCATTTCTTAATAAAACTGTAAAACAGATGAAAGAACTAATAGCTCTTTCTTTATTATATACTCTGCACTGTATTGCCCTCAGTACCTAGGAAGAGCCTTCCCGGGTCTTAAATACTATTTTATGTCCACTCACTGAAATGAAGTTTTTTGGACTGTTTGGAGCTGTCGAGAAATGAATACAGCTTTTGCAATCCTAAATGACTTAAAAAAATCCTAGTAATCCTAAATGACTTAAAAAAATAAAGTAGTGATCAGATAGTACATTTCTTTCATTTTACTAAATTTAGTTTAACATGCGGCTTATTAAGGCAAGTAAAGAGATTGATAATGAGTAAGTATTAGCTGAAGAAGAAAATGTCCTTGTTCAGTTTTCAGTCTGGATGTTCACATTTAGAAGGGTTCAGTTTGATTTGGATAAATATCTAGGACCTGATCCCTGGATTTTTCCAGGACACGCAGCAGTGATGGAAAATGTGGCTTCTGTTAATCAAAGAAGGTATTTATGTATTTGAAAATTACCTGACTATCAGAGCTATGACAGTCACCTTTGGATATTTCTCTCTTCAGTGTTCATCAGAAACTTTAAAAAAAAAACATTTCAACATAAGAACAGAGTGTGAACAGAACCGGAAATTATGAACTGGAATGGCAAGTAATGAACAAAATTGTGATTACATTATACCCATATCCATCATTATGTGCATTATTGAAGCCTCAACAAAGATCAGGGCCCTTTTGTACTAGGCACTGCATAGTGCCTGCCCTTCAGAGCTTATAGTCTAAACAGATAACACAGACAAAAGGATGGGAAGGGAAACAAAAGTATTAAAAACTGAAGTGATTTCCTGATTGACAAAACACCACCACCACCACTGCTAATTTGTTTGGTGAATATTATAATCACCATCTATAAAGCTGGTCAGCCAGTGACTTATTCAACACACAAGGGGACAGTAATATATTGACTGTTTCATGGTTATCCAACCAACTCTACTTTGCAACAGACAAAAGATAATCCTGTTTTCATGTACATGAAGATAGATTAACGCTAACTTGTTTAATGTTCCGAAACAAAACACACAAGGGGAAATTTTCAAAGGCAAAGGGCAGTTAGAGGCCCAAATCCCACTGAAAGTCAATGGGAAATAGGTTCTTAACTCCCTTATGGCCCCTTGAAAATCTCTCCCACAGCCTGGTCGACGAGCCGTACAGCACATCCTTCCACTTCTATGCTCCCTCAGGAAATGGATTCAAGCTAAAAGGTGGAGCTTAAGGGTGTCAGGGACCTTGGCCCTCCAGGGATTTAAAGGAATCTAAAAAGACAGGAATTACCATTTTATCATTTTCCTTTATTCTACATTACTAACATGCTGCTTGTGCCAGAGGAGCCCAATATTTTTAGTCAGAAAGATAACCAAGACCATGTAATATAAAATGTCAAAGTCGGTGTAGCGGTCAACTCCCAAGAATGCTACAAAAAGTCTGATACAAAGAAATAAAGTTGTGTCAAGGTTAACACCATCAGTGTACATAACATTTTCCGTTTGATTTTTCAAATTGCCCTATTCTTTCATCCAAGTCAGCTAAGACTAGTACACTACAATAGCAAAACGATTCCTCACAATGCAAAGTGCTTCTAAAATATAAAATCAAGGAGCAGCATATAGACTAGCTCAGTAACTTGGTTGACAGCCTGCATTTCTGAGCTAGGTTAAGTTCTATTATTTACATTTGCTGATAATTCCTGCTACTAATCAACCAAGAATACACCTCTACATATATTAATTACACTGACTGTATAAGACAGTTCTAGAATAGTATCAGTGAACCAATTCCTTTACTAGGCAACATTAGTTTGTCATTACAAACATCTCAGTGAAACAAACCATATCCATCACAGTAGAAAGACAGTGTGCTGACTCATCACGTATTTCTCTCTTCTCTGTCAGCTGGTAAGTTGATGATTTCACTAGGCACTCTTTAGTTCACCTAGTTTTGTTACCATTTACTTTTTTTTTTTTTTTTACTAGTTCATAGTTTTGACATCCCTTTGAAAACTTGTCTTTGATGGGACAGCCCAGAAGCTGATGCTGGATATTTTGAGGCCACAATTTACAAGCAGGATGTGGAGAACCAACAGGGAGGACAAAATGAGCAACACTGAAATAATCAAATGAGAGAACTACATACAGCTATAGAATGCAACATTAGAAAAAGAGGGGGTGCTGGGAGGGACATGAAAAGCAACATGCCCGAAGGGGAATACAATCAACAGGCACAGACCACATGGGAAGGTCAAACCAGCGTGGAAGATATTCTGGATAAAAACTGACGCTACAGATTGGGTAATTGCATGAGCTGTAAAGGTGAAAGGATTAAACCTGTGGCATCAATGATCCATGTCATCATTTCACAAATGACTAACTGAAGCAGTTAGAACACTACATGCTATCAAAAGCACTGAGTGAAATTTAGAAGAGAGGGATACCCATGTTCCTGGTTAAAAATAAGTGAGGGGTTTTTTTTTTGTTTGTTTTTGTTTTTTTAAGAGAAAAATTATCTCTGCCTACAATTCTGGACCTGTTAAATTCCACCTGTTCTACAGGAAGGAATGGTCTCTTTTATAGAAACTCTGTATTATTCAGTGGAATTTACCCAGCATGGAAGAAGGAAATGTAAGGTTTCAAGACTGAATACAGGAACACTGTGAAATGCAAGGGCCCCTGGCCCAGTGCTCCAGCTCAGACCATGTCACTCCATATTCTGCTTTTATAGGACAAAGAATACAATGCATGTACAAAGGTGGAGATATGCGTATCTGACAGAGGCGGGACTGTTTTCCAAGCCCAACCACTAGTTGTAGCACATAAAACAATATTAGGCACAAAACACAGTCACAATTTGTAGAAACAGTACAGATTAAGGAAAAGGGAAAAGACGTATAAAGAAAGCAGACACAACTTTAATAATGTGACATATCTGCAGTATGAAACACTGCCACTAGTAGCATATCAGTATTAGACCAATTAAACATGAATCATTAATTTTAGAACCAGAGTTATTTAAATGAATAGTCACCTATTTAAAAACAGGCCCAAAGCTTTCTCTGCACTGGCAAGGAGTGGAGGGGATCAGGTTCAGTGAAATGGAACCCCACAGGAATGGAGTGGTAGCTACGTATGTGGCATGCTCTTTGGTCTGTCCAAATGCCCATGGGAA
This sequence comes from Mauremys reevesii, assembly GCF_016161935.1. Classification (NCBI taxonomy): domain Eukaryota; kingdom Metazoa; phylum Chordata; order Testudines; family Geoemydidae; genus Mauremys; species Mauremys reevesii. The sequence goes on along the minus strand of NC_052629.1, from coordinate 31,016,111 downwards.
CCTCTCTGCATGAACACTATATGTTTACGCCCTAGAGGGTTACAGCAGATATATCCAGCAAGAACATCCGTTAAACCAAGGTCAAGACAATCCATTGCATTTCCAAGCTGAAATCCACATGATACTTAATGTCAATCACTGTGGGCCAGATTCTGCCATTCTTACATATACTGAGCAGTACCACTGAAATAAAAAAGGGTAGAATACAGCATAGAATACGTGAGGGAGGCAAAGAGCTATTAGTAATCAGCTTTCCTTTTTAAAATGGGGCCCAACACAAATAAGTAACAAACTGTTGGACTAGAATGAATATTCTCCACTGAATCAGAGGGTGCTTCTGGGTCTCTGTCTCAGAGACAAGTCTCCTTCACTCAGAGTTGAGGGCAGCGTGTTCTTTTTTTCTCATGCAGTTTCATGTGTCTCAAGATAATGGAAATCAGAAAAGTCTGCAAAGGTTTGTGAATGGATTTCAAAAGGCTCACAGGATGCCGCCAATTAAGAACTAGTTTGTAGACTGGGAAACAACAAGACTTTTTTTTAAAAACGGGAATCCTTGGCAAGATACATTCATGTAAAATAAACCATTCCAAGGATTGACCCTTATGCCTGCTCAGATCCCACTTCAGGCCTGGGGCCTATGCTTGTAAAAATCAAAGTCCTGCTACAGACAGCAGCAATTTCCAATACTTTTTGTATATTTATTTCAATAAAATAAATTTCTTCTTTTTTTTTTTTAAATTGCTACCAGGTACCAAACATATTAGTTTCACTGATCTCGTGTCCTGCCACTCTCCAACACTTGTTTGTTCTCTCATCAGATGCTAACACTGCAAGTTCTTTGGGGCAGGTGCTGTCTTTCTATTGCGTGTGTGCATGTACAGTGCTACCACAGTGGGGCCTTGATCCCTGACTGGGGCCCGTAGGTGCCACTGCAAAACAAACCACCACCACCAATCTGTCTCCAAATACAACCTATCAGCATATTTCAATAGCCACTGTAGTACACATTAAAATGTCACCATGTCACTCTGATCTATTTTAGAAATATACGATTACTAAAACAAAACACTCAGCTATGATTTTTTACTTTCTCTAAGGCAGTGAAGTTATACACGGGAGAGTAAAGCCACTCTATGAAATGCAAAATCACCTGGAATGGCTGGCTCTGTCATTTAAACATATAAGGTCAAACCCTGCAGTCAATACTCAAGCAAAATTCCTAATGAAGTCAATGGAACTTTTGCCTGAGTAAGGACTGCAAAATTTGGCTATTGGTGAGATGGCTACTACATATTAATTCCATAATTTCAAAGATTTGAAATAGAGCTTTTTTAAAAAAAATCAGGTTCCACTTCTCATCTTTTTATCTTAACACAATGCACTTAGATCTTATATAGAAGATGACTGCTCCTTTGAGGCTTTCTCCAGATTTATTACAAGACATGATAACATTCACTACTGCTTCAGCCACCAGTCACGCTATTTTATTGTACATTATTTACTGGGCCACAATGATCATATCCTTCTTTTGACCCCAAACCTTGGAAAATTCCACAGACTGTTAAAATACTTACAGTAAAAGCATCCATTTAATCTTGCTACTAGAGTAAAACAGTGCACTCTATCAGGAATGAAAAACTGGTTCACTGAGACTGAGGCTCACTTGACATAGGAATGAACCCACTGAGTATGGAAGGTAAAGACAAAGGGTGTTAAAATAGGAGTGAAATGTTGCAAGGAGCGTTTCCCCTTAATGAATTACTGGGAGATTTGTAGCAGGCCAGCCGGGGTAAGTCTTTCAGCATGTGTATCCAGAAGTGTCATGGGCTTGCTGCACTATATCCTTGCTGCCCTTTCCATGAACTGGGCAGTTTCCTTTCACCAGTTTATTTTCACTTCTATTCTGGCAGCTGTCTACAGCAGTAGACATTTATCTTAAATAATTTGCTACTTGTTTGAGAATTCATGCCAGTGGGGGGAAAAAAAGGAAAAAAATAGCCATTCTTGGTGCACCATATCATAACAAACTAAAAAGAAAATTCAATAAGGCTAGAAGAGATTTTCCACAGGTTTTCTCTCCAACCACCAAACCAGGCAAATATAATTTCAGACTGGATCTGATATATACAGGTTCCTCATTTTTATCAGAAAATGATGGCAGAATTTGCTAGGTTTTTCTCTGCAGTGATTTTAAATCAGTGATATTTATGCACATAAATATGGGACTTGTTTACTTTTCACCTAAGCATTATGAGGGCATTATGGTTTTTTTGCAGAAAGAAGCTTAATCCATTATTAGTATCTTCTTTTCTTTATCACCCTACTATTTCATACAATAATAAGCCTTAGTCATGATTCACAGGTGTCTATTGTTACATTCAGAAATCATTCTTGAGATCAGAGACATATTGGAACACAAATATATGGCAGTAGAAATAAAAAAGATAAGAGGAAAGTTTAATGGAGATATTTTTGTTGCATTATCTAGTAATATGCCTTCATTTTGGTAGCATGAAAAATTATATCTGAAATTATGGTGCTTATATAGTTTGTAAAGTGTTTATGGAGCTTATATAGTAAAATGCAATGTGTGTCAGGTGTTACTATTCTATCTCACAGTGATCTCAGTGATGCAAACCATTACTGAAGCACTAAAAAAAGAAAAAATTCCATTCTCCCACTGGCCAAAATTACTGATGCCTGGCCCGAGCCTGTTGTTGGTCTTGTTAGGTGTTTAAAAAAAGAGTAGAAAGTTACCAACCAGAAGCAAAAGCAGAATGGGAAGGAGTGAAAGTAGAATCAAGGTCATGCACAAGACATATGAAACCCAAGGGAGCAACTGGTATTCCAAGCACTGGTTGTTTCGAACAATTTGATGAAAGACTGGTAGCGCTGTAGCTTAAAGACTCCTGTGGCTTTCTATACAAAATCTGTGAAGTTAGAAGTTCATTGCAACAGGTGAAATCAGAGGAGTCTCACTGACCCTCATCTCCTATCATTTGAATGCATTTGTTTACACTGATTTGCATACTGTAGTCCCACAATTAAATGAGCACATGGTAATAATTTAGTCATTAGAACAGTTCATCTTTCCAAATTAAAAACTAGCACTAAAACTAACTGTGCTACAGCTGCACAGCTAACACTCCGTGCTTAAATTACACATGCACTCCATTTACAAAACACTTATTATTCCTATTCCACTTCCTCAGAATAAAAGTGACTAACAGTTTCAAATTAAGAGAAAAATCATAAAACTAATATTGGAAAACAAAATATTTTCTTTTTACCATAAAGTTTGGTCAACAGCTACTGACGTTCTCCAGACTAGACAAGCTAAACTACAACATTCAATTTGATGTTCTCTAAGCCAGTCATTCAAATTGATAATATTAAAACAAGGAACCTGGAGGAGTAAGCTACAGAGTTTGGCCACAAATGTTGAGGCTCATATAAGAGTGGTGTGTATCATAAGACTGTGCTGAACTAGTTAGGCTGCCAGGGTCAAATTTTCAAAAGCACCTGTCTCATTTTCAAAAGCACCTAAGTCAGCTAGGAGTTTTTGAGAATTTTACCCTCAGAGTTTAAACCTAAATTTTGGAGAGCAGATTATTGATCCTCCCTCTACTCCACATCCCAGAGCAGGCAGGTGGCACGGCAGGTGTGCACATGATGATGGGCAGCTGGTATTTGTGATGGACCAGAACCAGAACCTCAAATCCACGGTCCTGATCCAGCAAAGCACTTAAGCAGGTATTTAATGTTAAGCATGAGAGTCATCCCACTGAAGTCAGCTACCACCTCCACCCACAGCTTTGATTTCAGGTCAGAATCAAAACCAGAAGGAGTCTATTTCCCAGTTCAGATGCAGTTAAAATTTAATGAGAACTAGAGTTTTCACGATGCTTCATCTTTAAAGTGTGGAAATCTTACAGCTAATCTTGAGAGGATTCCCCTATTTCAGGCCAAAATCTTACAAACTACAGGTATCATCTAATCTGAATCTTAGCCTCAATTCAGCCTTGAACCTGAACCTTATCTAAACATACCCTGGATCTAAATACTGCCTCCTTGGTCCATCTCTATATAGAAAAAAGAGGAGGATTAGAACAAGTGTCCCATCCATCCCTCTCCGCTGTCCCATATCCTAAAGCTCTTGCTTAGCTAAAAACACCCATTGATAAAGACACTAAGGTGGTGCCTGGAGGCAGCTATTCGTATTCAGTTTGGATTTTGATAAATATTGTGTATTAGATGCCTCCCATTAACTGAAAAGCTTTGCAAAGTCCGGCTTACAAAAACCTTATATCTTGGGCAACCAGTAATTGGCTGGCATACAACCAAAGCTCTAGAAGTTTGGATTCCACAGAACTTTTGGAAATTTCTGCCCTCCCCTTCCCCACTAAAAACAGCCACTAAACATTTCACTATCCTTCATATTTTTCTACTTGAGGTGAATGCATATTCTGCTTGCAGGTTCTGGCCCTGATGATCTGGGATATTGATAAAAATTATGTGGATTACCATAGTTCCCAGCAACCCCCAGTCAAGGATCAGGTCTCTTTGCACTAGGTGCTGTACACATTTGTAGTAAATCAAACAATCCCTGACACAGAAGGTTTACAATCTTGGGCCTTGTGGTGGAATGGGTGGGGCATGGGTGGGAGCAAGGTCACAGAGGGTTTTATCTTGCTTGTTTTTTTGAAAGTCTGGGCTTGGATACAAGGTTACTAGGAAGTTCAGGGAACTCTGGAGCTCTAGCTATTGGGTCTTTTAACTCATTCCTAAGGCCTCTGGGGACCCATTAAAGGTTTTAAATATAGTTTTGTGGAAGTGAAACATTGCTTATGAAAGGGGCCAGCTTGACACACCTGGAGATCTTTGTCATCTCATCATCCACAGTACATGTAGCAGCAGTGGGAACATCCCTGCAGTCCTTGGCCAACACATCTCAGTCCTGCTCCGGTGCCAGAAGCACCAGCGAGCTGGCTGAGGCAAGAGCAGATGCAGGCTGGAAAAGGGACTGTCTAGCATGGATACAGGCACATGGGTAGGAGCAGGGGCAGTCTCTCAGAATTACTAGGCAATGGGAGGATTCCTGGCCAGGCAGTGACTTTGAGCAGACTGGAGACACTACTTCCCTTAGGAGCCTAGATACCTGCCTTGGATTACCTGGTGGGTCCTCACATGTGGATTGTCTGAACCCTGATTGAATGTCATGGTTCCTCTGCTGATTCATCACATGACTCATCAGGCTCAGAGGTAACTCGGGAATGGCTCATCTCACCCAGAGAAACCACCTCTGCAGTTGAGATGGTACATCAGTCTTTGTTCCTATTGAGTCCTTGGCCTCTTGGCTTATGCAAGGATGCCAACTAGTGCTAAATGTGACAGTAGTTTTTGTAGTATGGACTTGACCACTAAGAATTATGCTAAAACAACCATAGTTGTTTTGTGAGAGCTGTACCTATTTTGTAAGTGAGGTGGAAATTGCCTATGGAACCTTCTATCTAATTGATAGAATGTTGCTTTCTTCACTGTATCAATGTTTGTGATCGTCCTGCATGGAAAAGCACCACTTACTTTTAATATAAATTTTGTTAAAGAGTGAAGCTAACAGTCACGAAAATGATTCTATGGCAGTGCAATAATGAATATAGTATATTACTCAGACCGTAGGCTTATTCTGAGTTTTTAAATGCTTTCAAGTGTATAAAACCAATAATTATGGACAACATTACCCAGTAACAGATTTCATCACTTGAAGACAACAAATCTTAATAAAGTGGAAAGGGATAAAGTTAAATTGTCATTTACTCTGAATTCCAGCTAACTCTGCATTTCAGGGATATAAATTCACACCTTAACATTGCATTTCACATGTATACTTTACCCAGATGAAAGGTAACTGGATAATCGGAAATAGCATTTCTTAACTTGCAACTGATAAGCTTTTATTTACACAAAAAGACAAACATAGTACAGACAAAAATAAATCATATACTTGGGCAGCAACTACCATTACGTGTCATTACTAAGTGATAAACTACAGTTACAAAAGCAGAACACAAGACAACATAGTGAATGTATATGAAATACTGTTTCTAGAAGCTAACCAAGTGCACCATATTTGTTCATAGACATGAGGCCACACCTAGAATGAAAACTAGAAAGCTCTCCATCATCGCAGTGTGCTGTATTTAGTGGGTGCAATCTCTCTCTTCTCAGCTACCAGAAAAAAATATCCAGGGTATGCCCACACCTTTGAATACTGCATGTAGTTCTGGGTTGCCCCATATCAAAGAGATGAATTAGAATTGGAAAAGGTACAGAGACAGGCAATAAAAATGATTCAGGGTATGGAACAGCTTCCATATGAGGAGAAATTAAAAAGACTTGGACTCTTCAGCTTAGAAAAGAGATGACTAAAGAGAGATATGACGAGGTCATAAAACCATGAATGGTGTTTAGAAAGTAAATAGGGAAGTGTTAATTTACCCCTCACATTACACAAGAAGCAGAGGTCACCCAATGAAATTAATAGGCAGCAGGTTTAAAATAAACATAAGAAAGTACTTCTCCACACAATGCACAGTCAACCAGTGAAACTCATTGCCAGGGGATCTTGTGAAAGCCAAAAGTATAACTGGGTTAAAAAAGAATTAGATAAAGTTTATGGAGGTTAGGCCCATCAATGGCTATTAGCCAAGATGGTCAGGGATACAACCGCATGCTCTGGGTTGTCCCTAAACCTCTAACTCCTAGAAGCTGGGACTGGATGAAAGGGGGTTGAAATTGCCCTGTTCTGTTCATTCCCTGTGAAGCATCTGTCACTGGCCACTGTCAGAGGACAGAATACTGGGCTAGATGGACCACTGGCCTGACCCTGTATGACTAGTCATGTGTTCTAAAAATAACCAGCAGGCAAGACCATCACATGTAGCATAATGCTGGCTCCTCTCTTGTCATGGCACCCCCAACATTTAGCATTGGCTAACTTTTTTCAGCTGTTGAAATATGTTCATGTTAGTTCTTATTTAAATGTCATTTACATAGTGTTGATACGCAAAGCACCTCATAACTCTATAATGAAATTAAAAAGCCACCATAATAAATAGGATGCCAAATCTTATTAAACAACAGCTCAGAAATACATTATTCAGATTTAAGCCCCTGAAAATTGGCTCAATTTCCATGTTCAGTGGAAAGCCTCCAACCTGTTAAAACAATGGCCACCTAGGAAGGACAATCTAAATTGTATAGTCTCAAAGGTTAACTCTTTTGAGATGAACAAAGAGCACTGTAGAACATATATCTTCAAGAGTGCTCTTGAATAGATGGTGCCTGCCAGTTCAATGCTTTAAAGGTTAGCAACAAAATTTTACTTTGAACATGGTATTTCACAGATAATCTGTTTAGCTAGACCAAAAGTGGTGTGACATGGTCACACTTATGTGCTTTCAAAACAAGATGAGTATCTGCATTTTAAATAACTGCAAAGGACCAGATAATGTTCCATCAGGAAGTCCTATTAGCACTGAGACATGTAAAGACAAAAGCGAGGATGAGAATTTTGTCAATATTGTTGTAGGCATAAAAATGAATTAACTCTAATGAAAAAAAAGGCTGTTATCAAAGCACTTGCATATTGTGCAAGAGAAAACTGGAAAGAAAGTGAAACCTGAATATGTAGCAAAATTTGTGGAGACAGAGTCGATGGGTCAAATTCTGTTCTCTTCCATGTGAATTCAGCCCTACAGCCATCCTAGTAAGATGACATATTGTTCTTTGCAAAGCAAACACTCTGTGGTCAGGTTCATTTTAGGCAGAGCTGGTAGTGACACCGACAGTTGAGGTTGTTCAGCATTTCCCATTATAAGACCCTGTTAGCAGCAGCTTGTAACTTTGCCAAACTATCTGTTCAGACATTTTCCATCTCAGGTGTCTTCCTCAGGCTACATTTTTTGAAAGTTTCAGCAGAAACAATACAGCCAATTTCCAGAACAAGTTTAGGGGGGAAATACACCGATTTGGCAATGTTACAACATTATAACTGCTTTGTTGAGAAGCTCTGGTGCTCCCATGCTTTGGGAAAAGGGCTTGACATTTGGAAGGGAGGGTTGCCTTTGTGTCAAGAAGGTGCCTTTTGCTGATCCCATGAAAAATTGCCCAAATTTGGCCAACATATAATCCTTTGAAAAATCTCAGTTTGCACATGCTCAATAGAGATTCGTTAGAGTGAAGGTCAGGACTTTCCCTGCCATTGTGCCATGCCTCCTCATATGGCAAAAATGAGCAAGTAGCAATTGTTCAGTACTAGTGGCTGTGACACTTTTGTATGTTATGTCTGATTTTGTAAGCAAGTAGTTTTTAAGTGAGGTGAAACTTGGGGGTACGCAAAACAAATCAGATGCCTGAAAGGATAGGCGCCAACTCCGTGGGTACTCCGGGGCTGGAGCACCCACAGGGAAAAATTAGCAGGTGCTCCTCACCCACTGGAAGCCAAGCTCCCCCGCTCCTTGCCTCCTTCTCCCCCCACCCGAGTGCATGGCGCCCCACTTCTCCCGCTCCCTCCCAGCACTTCCCCCCCCATCACCTAACAGCTGTTTGGCGGTGCTTAGGACTTTCTGGGAGGGATGGGGAGGAGCAGGGATGCAGCACACTCAGGGGAGGAGGTGGAGAAGAGGCAGGCAGGGGTGGGAAGTTGGGGGAAGGGGATGGAATGGGGGCAGAAAGGGGGCAGGGCTGGGGTGGGAAAAGGCAGAGTGGGGCAAGGACTTTGGGGAAGGGGTGGAATGGGGGTGGGGCGAGGGGGTCGAGCATCCACTGGGCAGAGGGGAAGTCGGCACCTATGGGTACAGTAGTCTGGAAAGGTTGCTGGCCACTGCTTTAGTGGAGCTGCTCTAAGCTGATGAGAGAGACGCGCTCCCGCTGATATTGCTCTGTCCACACCGGCACTTAAATCACCATAAATTATGTTGCTCATGGGTGTGGATAATTCAGACCCCTGAGTGATATGTCGATATAAGGTGTAGTGTAGCCGTAGCCTAAGACAAGGAGCCTGGAGAGGACTGGAATGAGGAGCTCAGGAACAGAAGGCTGATATTGGAAGAGCAGCCTGGGGGAGACTCAGATGAGGATCTTGAGTGAGAGATTGGGATGAGGAGCTCAAGGAAGGAGACTGGGAGTAGGAGCTAGGGAAGAGGGAGACTGGGAAAAGGAGCTGGCGGAGAGTGGAGAGACAGGACAGAGACATGCTGGATTGGATGAGGACAGAAGGGTCTGTGCCCACCAGAACACACTCCTCTCCAGATCCTGAAGCAGAACCCAAGATTCCCAAATCTCATTATTCCTCTGCTGTCAGCAAATATCTGTGAATCCCACTGGCAAAGTATCTCTCATCCCCCTCTGTGGCTGGCCCACAGACAGGATGACAACCGTCCAATGCTATCATTCACTCTGGTATTTCAATGACAGAGGTCTATGCTGTGGATCTAAAGTGGCCAACCCTGCTGATAGTCCATGTCAATATAATTGTGTTTGATGGAATTTCATAATGGATTTTTTTTCCATTTTGCTTTTTTTTAAATCTAGGAAATGACATTCAAAAAAAACCTATAAAGTGCTATACAATGCTCAGTTTTCTGAAAGCTCAGGGCCTAGCCATCTCAGACTGGGTACCCAAAATTAGTGGGTTCTTTTTAACCTAATCTCTCTCTGCCTCAGTTCTGCATTTATGAAATGGAGACAATACCCCCTCATCTCACTTGGGTGTTGGGAAGATTAATTCATATTTGTAAAACACAAATATTCTAGTGATGAATGCCATACAAAAGCCCATAGGAAATTAATAGTTCTGCCTTCAGAGCAGGATTTGAATAGTGTGTGTCGATAAAAGTAGGGCCACACATTGAACAAAGAGACACAAAAAATATGGAATAGCTGCTCATTCAGTGAGCACTGTCCATCTAGTACACTGAACAAGACAGGGGTCCTATAGAAAAAAACAGCATGTGATTATGTAACTATAGAATATATCATAATAAATACACACAAAGGGACTGAATTAATGCTTTGCAGGCAACCTTATTTCTGGCATTTTCTAACTTCTGCATGCTTGATTTTGCAACCTTAACGTTCTTTTCACTTAATTTTTTGGGTGTGATCTTTATTTCATTTAAGAAGGTTACAGTCACCTAGGCTCTCAGGATGGAGAGAGAGTTAATCAGAGATGCAAATGATGAGAGGATCCAGCCTTAGGAACTGTGTATTATATGCATACAGTATGAATCAAAGATGGAGTGATGACTTTGAATCTCAGAATCCAAAAGCAATATGTCCAAATTAAACAAAACAGGCACCAAAATTACACAATGGACAACAATATGAGTCTATCCTCTCCATTGAACCCGAAACATCCATGGAGTGATTGGCTCTGCTGCATCCATTACCTCTGGATTTCTTTCCCATCATGTTTTCCCTCTCATATCAGAACCTGTGCAAACAGATTGTGCTACCACTACCAACTGAGCAGGCAGAGAGGGACGACAGCCAAAACCCCAAAAGCTGTTACATAGTTTATTTACTTAGAAAAACAAGTTTTCACTGTAATCTGAGCAAGGCTGGATAACTACATTCTGGGAATTATGAACTCAAACTCTGTGTTGTTAATTTTTTGAACAGAACTAAACCTTTGAAAGATGCTGTATGGTTTAGCCATAGTTAGAGGAAAGGACTGGGAGCTATCGGGACCCTGCGTTCTAGTGCAAATTCAGAGCATTGACTCGCTGTCTAATTTTCTTCCTTGTGCCTCAATCAGTCCAGATAGAAAACGGGGTAAGAAATCAGGAACCATCACTGAAAACTAGATTTTTTTTTAAATCTAAAAGGAGCTCTTGATAAAACCCATACCACATATGGGAGTTGCCTTCTCAAAGTAGTCTGACCTAGAATAAAATGTAAATGTCTGTCACTTGCAGTGTTCTGATACAAGTGGTGTGGGAAAGAAGGAAGATATGTGGTAAGCCAGCAGGCAGAAAGCAGGGAGGAGTTGAAGGATATTTCAAATGAGCAAGGAAATGAGAAGAAGGAACACGGTTAGTATCGGATGGTAGCACAAGTGAACAGTGAAGTTAGGAAGTAAGGGAGAGCGGGGGAAGGTGACTTACACAAGTCTTCCAGTGGAAAGGAGTGCAGATTTTTCCAAGTAAATATCACAGATAAAAGAACCTCAAAAGATTTGGTTGGGTTAGGTTAGAAAAGCCCACCAACAGCTGGGATGCATCCATTCTCCTTCACAAGCCAACCATCTGGATAACTCTCACTTAGTCAATTCCCTGACATTGCAGGGGCCTCGGCCATTGGTGCACTGCCGTTCCTCCTATTTTCTGTCTGTGGAACGCAATAGCTAGGTCTCCTGTGGGAAGAGTAATACTTTGGTCTCAGTTCCAGGCAAGACTGCTCCAAATTATGTCAACTACACAAAAGCTACAAGTTAAGGAGGTACAAAAGGTGACACACAGCCACTTTTGTTGTCCGTCCCCCCCCCCCCTTCCGGGCTGTACCATCTGCACCTCTGGCACATTAAGTAAAGAAGAAATCATTCCCTAGAGCTATAGTGCCTTTAATACAGACATGGTCCCTATATTACAGTGTTTCTGAAGTAGCACTGGGATTTTTAAATGGTATTTAGGTAATGCTAAAGCAGCACCAAATCTGAGGAGCTAGCAAAAATATCTTACCTTAGAGAAAAATCAATGCCTAATGTGAGTACATAGCCCCTAAATGGTAACAACAACAGAAACAAAGCAAGGTAAGTCTGTGAGACTTAGGAAGAAATGGGGATAGTTAATAATGCTGGTTTTTTGTTCTGTAAGAGCTTCATTTAGATTCACCAGCCATACTTCATGATAAAAATACCCTGCAAAAAGGTCAGAAGCAAATGAGGCAAAACATGAACTGAACAAGAAGTCAGTGACAGCAGGAAAATGTGAACTATGTGAGAGTCAGAGAGGCATCTATCCACAGACTGCACTGTAAGTAATTTAAAGAAGGGGAAGAGATTTCCTTGGACAGACATTACAGAGCCAAAATAAACTGAGGAACACAGTACTACACGAATAGAGCTATCCAGCTTATGACTGAAACATAGCATTGAAAAAGGGAGAACACTAATGCAATTGACCAGAAGAGCATCTGTGAGAGGACCAGCAGAGAGTATTCAAAACATTAAAAAGCAAACACAAGTAAAACTTGAATTTAAAGAACGTGTACCCAAATCCCATTGCTTAAGTGGCAATATGGTGGCTCTTTTGTTTTTTAAAAGAATAATATCTTTAGCAATACATCTGACCAACAATAATAATAAGAATACATTATAATAATAAAACATTCATGGTCACAAGATGGTTATTTAAGATAGTGACACCTTATTAAGCTACGCAGTTTTTCATATACAGTACGATCAGAGAAAGACAGACATTTTTAACATTGGTCTCAATAAGTCACCATTTACATGGCTTTAAGTAAAACCTTTGAAAGAAAATTCAAGTAAAAAAAATAACAGGTAAGTCTGAGATCTGTGTTTGAAGGTTAAGACTGAAGAAAAATCATCCAACAAATGGCATTTGATCTTCATTATGAACATCCTGATATTAAGCATTTTCAGTGTATATTCCCAACATCTACAATAAGATCCTAAAGGTAATTTACTGAAACAAAGTATTCCTGCAGGCAAGTGAAAACACTGGGAAGTCCCTCTAATAATGGCGTAGGTCACCATTTCCAGTGGAACTTGGACTCCCATGGAATATAGCTTAGTCAACTACAGCAGATTGCACCCACCGACAGAGTGAAACATGCAAATACAACAAACACTGTTAGCAATAAATTTCTTGTCAGTAACAACTGTTAAACAATCCTGGCTATGGTGAAAGTCTACCCTAGTGTGTGCTTGGCCAGTGCCCCTTGCATGACAGAGGTAAAGCCCCCAGAGTTTTTACCTTGGGAGATTCAGCTTCCAGGGGTTCTAGGTCTGATTGAATCAAGGAGGTCAGCAATACTGAAGGTTGCCATCTTGGAACCATGTGAATGAGGTTGGGAGTGTCACTGATTTATAACCTCACAAATCTCCACCTGGTGGCAGAAATGCAGCACTGCAATTTCCTAGGAAGCTGATTTTGGAAACTGCAAAATACTGTTTTGTTGATTAATTACTTTCCCACATGATCATTTGCCTGTAGTTTTGCATTTTAATATGGGGCGGGTGTTAGTAGTTCCTGATTTCCTGCTGGCCAAAGGAAGCTAAAGTGGTAGATTATTTTAATGACTAAAACCAAATTTTTTTTAAGAAAGTAAATAAGTAAAATATGGGGCACAACTAGCATGGAATGGAGGAGGACACAGCTAGTTGGCTGAAGCAAAAGAGTGTTGGAGCTCAAATCCTAAACAAGATACGGTAGTTGGGTCCATGATTCAATTCAAGTGTGCACTCCTCAGGCAAAGATAGACCTACTGAAGAAAATTTGGTCCTTGGTAGTCATTGCTTTATGTCCTGCAACTTGAATTTATTCAAGGTGATTCTATTTACTTTGATAGGGAATTTTAAATTAAAAACATATGATTTTTCCTTCTTGCCTTTGCTGCACTGAAGTCTACAACCTTGCTACAGCCCCAGTGTGGCACAAAAATCATCAAGTAGGCAATTCAGTTTCATACTTCTGTGCAAAAGGAAATTAAGGTCATTTGCCATATTTGGATGAAGCCATTGTCAACAACTTCTATAGTATAGAAAGAAGGTCAGGTCTTAGAGGCTCTATAATGCCTTCAGAAATGTGAATGTGAAAGCCATGCCTTATCCCTAATGTAAATGCCTTCATTAGAGCCCTTTGCTAACAATACTCTGTACTATATTGTTCCGATTAACTGCAAATATGTATATCTATTATGTAGGTTTAGTCTATTGTCCATAATATAGCTATATCCCATCATCGTCCAGAATATACCATATTGATTTTAGCAGCAACAGGGCTATTGTCATCCCCTGCCTCACATATTGCCAGCTATTTGAAATGTGGAATGATGCTAATTTACAATTAAGCTACTGTAAGTGACCCTTCTTTTGACAGGAATTTATGACTTGCCAGTCTGGGTCAGACTCAAGGGCTATCAGTCCAATATCCTATCTCTGTCAGTGGCTGGAACCAGATATTAGAGAGACAAGGTGGACCAACATCTGTTGGTGAGAGAGACAAACTTTTCAGCCATGTGACTGACACAGCTACAACTACACTGCATGGAACCAAATATGCAGAGGAAGGTGTGAGAACTGCATATTAGGCCAATATGGGATAATCTGTCCTCCCCAACATTAGGTCTCATCCTGATCTCTAATAGAGATTGGTTTAAGCATGAGGCATGAGATTTAATTACCCTTCTAACATTGTTAGAATTAACTATTATAACTAAATACTCATCTCACCCTTTTTTCATTGTGTTTATCATTAGTCTACTTACTGTCACCCTTTCAAACAATGCTGCAAGACCCAGGTACCTTAATATTTAACCACATCTGTTTGGCAGTAATGCAACTTAAAATGCAAACATTGGCAGGTGTCATCTAGTGGAGGAAAAAACACAGTGCTGGTGGTGTGGGTTCCCCTGATGTTTCCACTGGATTGGTGAAGAAATAGAAATGATCCCTACTGTTAGTTTTTACACAAGCTGACAGAGCCCTGCCACTCCCTGGCTTCATTGCCTCTTGGTAGGATGTAATTTAGCTTGCTCACTGCTGGCTTCTGGAAGCACTCTCTGTTTCTAGTAGTACTATGTTTGTCAAACTCCTCGATGGTCCGAGGACCATGACAACCTTGTACTTGCCATCTATTCCAGAGACTATAGTACTTGTGCTTTCTTTGGTAGGCATCCAGTGTGGTTTTAGCTCCTCAAATTGACTCCAGTTTTGATTCTGTGTCAGTCTCCAGATTAATTATTTAATTTAATTTTCATCCAAAAGAGAGAATGGGGGGGACCTTTCCTTTAAGTTAAAAACTGCATTTTACAAGCTCAAAGACCTAACAGCCTGTGTGGCTATGTAAAGAGTGTTTGGGTGGCGGGAGCAGACCCTGAATTAGTAATGGGTGAACCAGTTTGGAAAAAAATGTGCAAATTTTCCATCCTTCCGCCTCCATAAAATTGTTTTTAAACATTTTTCTTGGGGCTGTTGATTAATCACCGTTAACTCATGCAACTCAAAAAAATTAACTGTGATTAATCACACTGTTAAACAACAGAATGCTAATTGAAATTTATTAAATATTTTTGGATGTTTTTCTACATTTTCAAATATATTGATTTCTGTTAGAACACAGAATACAAAGTGTACAGTGCTCACTTTATATTATTATTTTTATTACTAATATTTGCACTCTAAAAACGATAAAAGAAATTGTACGTTTCAATTCACCCTCTACAAGTACTGTAATGCAATCTCTTTATCCTGAAAGTGTAACTTACAAATGTAGATTTTTTTTTTGTTACATAACTGCACTCAAAAACAAGCCTACAAATCCGCTCAGTCCTTCTTGTTCAGCCAATCGCTCAGACAAACAAGTCTGGTTACAATTTGCAGGCGATAATGCTGCCCACATCTTGTTTACAATGTCACCTGAAAGTAAGAACAGGCATTTGCATGGCACTGTTGTAGATGGCGTCGCAAGATATGTACGTGCCAGATGCGCTAAAGATTCACATGTCCCTTCATTTTTCAACCACCATTCCAGAAGACATGCGTCCATGCTGATGACAGATTCTGCTCGATAACAATCCAAAGCAAAGTGGACCACCACATGTTCATTTACATGATCTCAGTCAGATGCCACTAGCAGAAGTTGATTTTATTTTTTGGTGGTTCGGGTTCTGTAGTTTCCACATCGGAGTGTTGCTCTTTTAAGACATCTGAAAGCATTCTCCACACATCATCCCTCTCAGATTTTGGAAGGCATTTCAGATTCTTAAACCTTGGGTCGAGTGCTGTATCTATCCTTAGAAACCTCACATTGGTACCTTTTTTTGCGTTTTGTCAAATCTGCTGTGAAAGTGTTCTTAAAACGAATGTGTGCTGGGTCATCATCCGAGACTGCTATAACATGAAATATATGGCAGAATGTGGGTAAAACAGAACAGGAGACATACAATTCTCCCACAAGGAGTTCAGTCACAAATTTAATTAACACATTATCTTTTTTAAAGAGCATCATAAGCAAGGAAGCATGTCCTCTGGAATGGCGTCCGAAGCATGAAGGGACATATGAATATTTAGCATATCTGGCATGTAAATACCTTGCAACACCAGCTACAAAAGTGCCATGCGAAGCCTGTTCTCACTTTCAGGTGACATTGTAAATAAGAAGCAGGCAGCAGTATTGCCCATAAATGTAAACAAACTTGTTTGTCTTAGCAATTGGCTGAACAAGAAGTAGGACTGAGTGGGCTTGTAGGCTCAAAAGTTTTACATTGTTTTATTTTTAATGCAGTTTTTTTGTACATAATTCTACATTTGTAAGTTCAACTTTCATTATAAAAAGATTGCACTACAGCACTTGTATTAAGTGAATTGAAATTTACTATTTTATTTTTACAGTGCAAATATTTGTAATAAAAAATAAATATAAAGTGAGCACTGCACACTTTGTAGTCTATGTTGTAATTGAAATTAATATATTTGAAAATGTAGAAAACATCCAAAAATATTTAAATAAATGGTGTTCTATTATTGTTTAACAGTGCGATTAATCGTGCAATTAATTTTTTTAATTGCTTGACAGCCCTAATTTTTATATAAATCTAAAAGGATCTTTTCTGAAAGATCGGAAATAGTTCTCATTATTTTTTGTTCTTAAACCCCTAGGGAGCAGAGCCAAAAAGGCTAAAATACCTTTGGAAAGGCTGTTCTCTGGCTATGTCCAAGAGCGCCAGTAACAGGAAATCTCCTAAGGAAGCTTTTGCTTGGATGGTTTCCAGGAAAAGTTTGCAGTCTCAAGAGGTTTGGGTACATTTGCAGCCTTTCAGGTGTCTAGCTGAACAAAATCCATGGGGCAGGCAATGGGCTTTTGTGCCGGATACATTGTCGGCACTAGGAAATACACATAATAACAATAATATAAAGATAGGATCTAATTTTTTTGTTATTCTAATATTCATATAAAATATAAGAAACACCTTTGGGGTGTCACCTGATGTGCTGGGGTTTAACTGAGCCTCCCCTGCTCAATCAGCCTGGGTTCCCTTTTACTGCTTTGCTGGATTAGGGTCTCTGGCCTCTTGCAACGCGCGTGCACACACACACACACAGGTAGGGCCCCACCCCGCTGCAGACATAGACTGAAGTCAGCTCTGTGTGAGAGGGCTCCCGCAGCACTCACGTGCCCACTCCCTTTAAGGGGTACAAACCCAAATGTCTTATGAAATTTGCCCCCTCCCTCAACGTGGAGGGAGATATGCACAACTTCTCTCTCCCACACCCCAGTTAGAAATTACATAAACCGAGTTATAGTATAAACAAGCAATAAGTTTATTAACTACAAAAGGTGAATTTAAAGTGAATATAAGAGCTAGACAGAAACACAGCAGATTACTGAGCAAAAAAAACAAAGTACGCAAGCTAAGCTCAATGTACTTGAGAAACAGCCTACAAAATGTAATTCCTTACCCATAATATTATTTTAGGCAGCTTGCAACATTTCTGTGGTTCAGAGTTCCAATTATATTTCTTTTCAGACTGGACCCCCTGTATCAGTCTTTCTTCTTGGGCAGTCAGGCCATGGAAAGGAGGAGTCCCTTTTGCCTTCCTCTCCACCCTTAAATAGGATTTACATAAGGCAGGAATCCTTTGTTTCCTAAACTTGACCCTCCTCCCTTCCAGTAGAAAGTTACAAAAAGGGGGCCTGTCTAAATTACAGGAGGGAGCCTGCAATCCCACCCCAAGCATGCTCCCTATTCCAGGACTTGCCAGAGGTCTTCAGAAGACAGCCTGCCCCAGCCAGATCCAAAGCTTTTAGAGCCTTTTTGTGTTGTTCTGGCCCACACACACCAGCAATTTACAAGCATTGGCTGTAAATGAACCATCATGTCTTGGAGCAGATCTTTAGCTCAGGTCTTTCTGGCTGAACCAGTGCAAAATACAATGCTTTCTACCCAGTGCTGGCAGGAAGCCACAAGCATTGCAATGCATGAGTTGTACTCTACAGGTTCAACTTCTCCTCCCAGATCCATAATCCCACAATATGGTGCTTTGCATTTAGAAGTTAGCAAAAAGCTCCTGCTTGAGTAACAGAGCTGGGTACCAAGCATTGTCTCTTTCAGCAGTTCTGGAATACAAAATGGTTGTCAATGGTGCTGTGGGTGGAGGTACCATAATAGCCCACAGCATGACTATGTGGAGGTGCTAAATAGCAGGCAAGCCATGCAACAAACTATTACATGTAATGAGTATTTCGTCACTTAGGGTACTTCACTTAGCCTTTGAGAGACTCTCCTCAAAAAAATTACATCTTGGTATTAGTGAATCTATAAACTACTGAGGACATCCACCATACTTGGCTTTCCCTTTCCATTTCCTTTCATGGAAAACAGGACTCCTCTCTTCTCACCTAATCTGTGGATTTTATTTACATCTGTCCCTTATCACTTAATAAAGCAAAATGGCTTTGAGCAATTCCATCACTAAAATGGACTGTTTAGAGAAGTGATAAACAACATCTACTTTGTACACAGTGTTGCTAACTCTTGCAATTTTATCACAAGTCTCATGTTACTGGTATTTTTCTGAAAGCCCCTGCTCCTGGAGTCCGGTGATTATATGAGAATTTCAAAAAATTAGTTTCTAGCCCTCATGATTGTGGAGAAAAGTTTGAAAACATGAACCCTAAGGGCTCAAAAACTAGAAAGCCAATAAACCCCCCTAAAATGTATTATTTAAAAAAAAACTCCTGATTTTTAGGCCTGTCTTGTGCTTTTTGAAGACTAACCCAAGATTTTTGAATGCTTGTACATGTGCTGTCTCAGATTCAAGATTTAAATGAGGGAAGCAGATACTACTTATTCCTGATACAAAGAATTGTCAGTACTGCTGGGAAGAGTTTATGCATGGCAAAAAGTAGTTGCATGGTCCCTAACAAAATCTATTTTGTCTGTTTGCTTTTGAGGCTGGTAAATTTCCACATTTTAAAAACAGCATTTCACAAACTGCCTTTGTCTACAAATTTTTATTATTTACTTATTATCCAGTTAGTAGATGAAAACTGCATCAATATATTTTCATTCCTAATCATCGTATGCTCCACATACGCTTGTATAACCTACTCAACTCAAGACTGTATCATGAGAGGACATGAATTCAAACTTTAAACAAATATATAAAGCCATGACCCATTTGTTTTGATATTCTGCACTGTTCCAGACAGAGAGAAAAGCCATCACTGAAACCATGAGACAGAAGACTTCACAATTTATTAAGAAGATTAGCTGGGTTTAACTTGTGCACTAATGATTAGTCACTGAATATGTGTTGGTTTGAAAGCCTAAAAGGTCAGGGATCAAGGAATTATTTGGTTTAATTGTGTTTGTTCCCCCCCCCCCAACTTTTGATATGTTAAAGGTTTTTTTAAATTAAATAAAAACTTTATGAAAACAGAGCTCCAAGTATATTCCATACAAAACAACAAGTGCACCTTAAATATTGTATGTTATTGCACTTTTGGGTTATATTTGTAGAACTGCCTGCTGTGAAATGACAAAGTTCATGGTTCAACTGAACTTTTGAACTCAAGTGAGTATTTGACACAGCAAAACAATCTAAATGAACCTAACACAAAGTTTTCATAGTTTAAACCTAGCTTTCAGGCCTTTGTCTGGGGCAATTGGGTAGGAAAGTTCTTTATTGATGTTGTAAAAACTACCAGTTTAATAACAGGCAGAGAGAGTGGGGAAATCAGTGGAAAGAGCACCTTAGCATTTCTGAAATAGTGCTGGTATGGTAGTTCATTGAACTTTACCTGACCCCATTATGAAGGCTTCCCCAGGACAAGTTGTAGCAGGATTTGTGAAAAGACTGAAGCTTCCTATCTTATTTCAAATGCTCCAGGGCTGGGAGTTCACAGATAGTGACTTTTTTAACAGTGCACACAGAATTCACTGAGCTACCTGCACTGCTATTCTATTTTCTTATATTGCTGTGGGATACTTTTTATCATGTGAGGAGGAGGGAAATTTTTACATAGGGTTGGGTTGTTTATTGTCCAAAAAAATGCATTGTCATCCGCATTCCTGACCTATGTTAGAAAGGGATTTCTTTAATAACACCATGTTTAAGATTCTTCTTGCAGTTTCTTTCCTTTCCCCAATGCTCAGCCTGCTTGTATGTGAATGTTCACCATAGCCACGCAGCATGACAAACCAGGAGTGTGGTCACTGCTCTCCTTCCTACAGTGATTAAAGATTCAACAGCAAAAGTAACACACGTGTTAGTGTCTCCACTTCTTCCTTATTGTATCTCTCCCTGCTCACCTCTATAAAACTACTGCAGCATTACAATGGTTTTTTACATTATTATGACAACCTTACTAGATGTACTTCAATTCAAGTTCATGACCTGTTTCTTAACTCACTAGCAAGTATAGGTGATAAGAATCTTTGATGAGATAAGAAGTGTTTGTCATTTGACATGCAATGATTCAAATGCTCCTAAAATTAAAAAAAGTGGACTTTAAAGTATTACTGATGAAGCACTAAAATAGTTTTTATTCCCAGGGAAGGGTCACTTGAGAAGTCAGTCATATAGCATACAAACAGTACCCCGAGTGCTAAGAATGTTTCCCTCCACACACACAAAAATTTAAAAAAAAGATCTAATAATCATTCTCAGCCAGTAAAATAACTGGACTAGAGCTAGGATTAGATTAATCACATTCAGCAGTGATAGTCACTAGTAAAATTAGCATAGTCCCACCATCCCCAGACTATTCAGTAAACTAACGAGGATTGGAGGATTTTTGCTTTTATTTAGCTGGAGTGTGATGTCAAGATAGATTGTGGATTATAGAAAATCCTTACGCAGTTTAAGGACATAAACCAGGTTTTTCCCCTGCTTAGTAAAGCTGTCAGCTTGCTAATACCAAAGAACATTTCTATGGTTGCACTTTTAAAAACCTACTTTTTTTTAACAGAGTTTTTTTTCTAAGATCCTCTCTCCCTTCATCCAGTCCCATGAGATTAGAGCTTCTTGCAGTTGCAGGGTTAGAGAAAGGAATTTCTCCCTCTGGTGCCTCTTAAATTTCAGCGTAACAGGACCCATTGGAGATATGTTAATGAGATGTTTTGCTCTAGAATGATGGAGCCAGCCACTCATCCTTAGATGATTCTCCCTCAATGAGTCAGAGTAGCAAGCTCATTGGACAGCCCTGAAAGACACAAAAAAAAGACAGAAGACAAGTCATTTGTCCTCTGTAAATTTGGATATGGGAGAATGGGTTTGCAAGGCCACCACTTATAGACAAAGCATGGAAAGTATAGGAGCTCACATGGTTGTTCTCAAGAAAGAGACCTTGAGTTTGGAATATGACCATCCTGCCAGGCCTTCCTCTTTCCCCACCACAGATCTGCAACCACACATAAAACAAACCAAAAAGGCACAGAAGGGTATTATGGGATGGTGTAGAGGCCCTGTTAGGCCCTATTCCATTTCCCTCTATGGTGATGTAGTGAAGGAAGAGAGGGCACATCCTTAACCAGACATTTATAATCCGTTATAAAGGAAAGGGTTTGATCCAGTTCGTCCATTCTAGTTTACACTGCATTTACTGAAGCAAGCTTTGACCCTCAGATGTGCACAGACAAATCATTAACATGTCTGACCCACTAGGGAATTCCTCACACTACATTAACTAGGCTTTACACTTTCTGGGGCTGCTGCCAAAGACTATCTCTCCATTCCTTATCATGTGCATTAACAGGTTTTGCAGATGCAGAGAGCGTTACAAGCCTTGATTTTTAGGCAGGAACTCTAATTTTGAACCCACAGTCAGTTGCAGACCCAGCTAATGTGAGGTGCAAATCAAGTAGTCAGACATCTAAATGCTTTATACCTGCAATTAAGAGTCCCAAAATCTTCTCATCTTGTCTTCAGTGACAGTTGAGGCACTCTGCACTTCACAAAAAGTACTCAAATGATAGGGCAGTTAGTTTATGAAATATGGGGCTTTAGGGGCTGGGTAGCTGGCTTCCTGTTTAGATACTTAACGAAGCAGGCAGGCAGCAGCCTGCTGGTGGGAGCTGCTGTATTTGTGCAACGTTACATTATGGAGAGGCCCTCAGCATGATGTACCAAAGAAATGGACTCTGGCTCCTGCCAGGATCCCTAATTACTTCTAACAGAGAAGCGGACTAAAAGAAGCACCCCGGATACTAGGCCTGAGGAGCCCTAAACATCTTATAGACACCCCTAAGAAGCCAACCTAGACAACACCCCTGCTATTGTTAAATGTAATTGCATAAAGCATTGAGCCTAGGATATTTGCAACCTTTACTGCCAGCCAGCCATAGTGAATGATCATCTTTTTTGAGACATGTGTCTAAATCCATATTGGGGCCAATGAGGTGCTACAGCCTATAAAGACTAGCAACTGAAGCAGCTTCAACACTTCCCTCTGAGTCATGGTACACTTGACATGCTACTAAATACTGAGGAGAGCAGGTGTCCCACAGCACTCAGGGACCCCTCTTAACAGGGACAACTACGCTTGTTTCTTTGTCTGGGGACCCTTTCCTTACTTGGCTGGAGGTGGAAGGTGGAGCAACAGCTTCCTCTTCCCCTCAGGGGTCCTCTTCTAACCTTCCTATGCAAACTATTTATATCTTTGCTCTAGCAAGCACTCAGTTAATACCTTTCTCACATCTTAGTTTGGGATACATACACCATTTCACAAACCTTTTAGTAAGTATACAGTATCTTTGTAATTTGCTTCTGCAACCTTTCCACGCCCACCCCTAAATAAACGCGTAAATAAATGGACTATCTCAGCAAGACCAATAAAACAAAGTTGGAGCTTATAAGTCAAGCCATTTAGGAATCATGAGAACCCCCTTTTGTCTCCCCCCTCCAAACAAACAAGCAAAAAAAAAAAACCCAGGACATTTTTGAACAAGTAAACAGAGAAATGTACATACTATAAGACTCTTTTATGAGTCACTTCATTAGCAATTAGTGATGCAGCATGCAAGCAGAATTGTAGAAAAGAGGTATTTATTTGACATGCTGGGGCTCGAGTTCATGTGCAAGCAGCTTTCCACTAGCATGTTTTCCTGGGTCCCTGGTGCTACACCTAACTAGATGTCTTTCTCTCCTCCCACCCCCCAGTCTATCCCTCTTTCCCCAGTTCCACCCATCATACTGCACTAATTTTAGGCAAACTCCAAGAAAAAATATGTTAGGATGAGATATGGCTGGTGGAATTTCAGGAAGGTGGTTTTCTTTGAGGGGAAGTTGGCCTGGAAATAATCAAACTTATAATGAGGAATCTAGATTCATCTTAAATGTACAGTGGCTACTGTTGCTCCATAATATAGTAAAATACTAGACAAAAGGTGTTGGTGAATGACTTCCCAATCACCTGAAGGACAAGGGCCTGTTGTACATTTCCCTTTAGGGGCATATGCTAAACCGGACACATTTTGTATACTCAGATATTTATATTTTGTTATCAGAGATCTGCAAACATCTAGATAATTTATTGCAGTCTCTCATATCCTCATGAGACAGTTGAATTCATGCCCCAGGAGCTGCATGATCAATCTCCTTACCTTCACTGGGGAAAACAGATCCCTTCCATCTCCTTATGTAACACTAGACATTGCTGGCCATTTGCATTTGTATGAGGCATATCATATTTTTCCAAGAAGTCTTTGTTTTTCTCCAGGAAGGTGAAGATTAGGGCTCATTTATTTAATGGGGGGAGGGGGAGTGTGACTCACCCAGGACTTGAGACTGACATCAGAACATGGAAATAAACAAGTAGAGCTGGCCAAAGTATTTGTGTAGAACCACATACCCACTCCAGCAGAGCCAGGATTTGAGGCTTAATGGGTTTTTCAAACTTGAGGGGAAAAGGTCGTTTGCACAGTGGGGACACCTGTGAATCTGTGGAACACCCTTCCGGCAGCCAGCCTTTATCCCTTCCAGCCCCCTCCCTGTTTCTCTCAGTAATCTCAGCCACGTTACTGGTGTGATTTTCAAGAAAGGACTCACTGTTCTTCTCTCTCTGGGCCCTAAGGTGAATTTTTCTTGCTGCTCCTTCAACTTCTGTCTTTGAGGAATGGCTAAGCAAGACCACTGCCACCATTCTGTTCCCCCCAAATATTCCCTGGGTGATCTGAGAAGTCCAGCAAGTGACCTGACTCACTTTCCATAGGGTAGTTAACTTCCTAGTGTATGATTTCTAAGAAGCCCTTGAGGGTTGCCTAGCTATTGTGCTAGGCCTTCATGAATATCACTTTCACTTTTAAACCAAGACTGCAGCAGCACAAGGGAGAGGCTTCCCTTTTCCTCTACAGAGTCAGAGCAATTAGGCAGCTTCCTTGGGATGAGGGCTGGGAGGTCTCGTCCTACCTGAAGACAGAGAAAGCAGCAGCTGGCACCCATCTCAAGATCAGGAAGAGCTACCTGTGCTATCTTGCATGGATGCTTGGAAGGATTTTGTTGCTAGGAACCCTAAGGCTGCTGATGCCTTGTCATTGACAGGTAACAGATGACCATGATGTGTTTGATTCTCCAGATCTCCTTGTAATTCCTCCCAGAGGTTTAGAACAGTATGTCAACGCCATTCCCAGATTGAAACACTGAATCCTCTGTGAGGTTTAGGAAGTTGACCCTTGACTTTTAGCCCCTGCTCTCCCATCTTTCTCTAATGTATTGTAGGACTAGTATTGGCAACCTATTACATAAGTATCAATCAAATCAAGACCTAAGATGGTTGGTTAGCTTGTTGTGTTGAGCCATGCATCTTTCAAACAGGGT
This sequence comes from Mauremys reevesii, assembly GCF_016161935.1. NCBI lineage: Eukaryota > Metazoa > Chordata > Testudines > Geoemydidae > Mauremys > Mauremys reevesii. The sequence continues at coordinate 30,991,045 of NC_052629.1, read as the reverse complement.
TTGTATGAGGGGAAACTTAGCAACTGACAGGGGAATAGGGGGGATTTGCCACTTATCTGATTAATTCTGTAGTGAGTAGTCAGCAGTCAGACTGTAAAGCCAAAGAAACAAACACAGATTGTGGTATATGTAGCTATGTAAATGTTCCTGACCTGTTATGATTATGTGTTTGATGTACTGCACCTTTTAATGTAAGGAAATGCTGGTTCACCTAAATAAATGGTTGATAGGGAAGGATTGGTTTCAACAAACACGCTAGTTTGAAAATAATTTGAAAAAACTTCTGGAAATGAAACAATAAATGTTTTGTTTTTCCCATTTGAATCATTTCACAGTTGTAGTTAACTTATTTTAAAAAACAGCAAAGAATCCTGTGGCACCTTATAGACTAACAGACGTTTTGCAGCATGAGCTTTCGTGGGTGAATACCCACTTCGTCGGATGCAAGTACAGATCCAGACTAACACAGCTACCCCTCTGATACTTATTTTAAAAAATGGTTTAAAAAGTCAAAATCAAAACAGAAAACATTTTGAAACTATCAAAACAAACATTGTGATAGACCCACTTCCAAACTGAGTCTCAGTTCCTGCAAATTTGAGATTGACTTTTCATCCTGATTCAGGATGGGGGGGGGAAATGTTGAAACCTTGAAACCGTTTGCCAGATGGAGAAACTGGTCTACACAACCCACTGGGCTTTCTCTCTCTTAGGCACTCATTGATTCTTATTCTTTTCTGCCTTTGAGTATAGAAGACACGCTGTTTCCCTTTATTGTCTGCAGCTTCCGACATTACAGAAACCTCAAGAGTAGTTGTAATGGCAAAGTACCTTTTTTACTTTAGGAGACATCATTTAGGATTATATTAAATTATTCATAGGTTTAGGGTACCAATGTCCAAAGTTAACGTCCACTTGAGCATATGGTGTCATGAATTCAGTCAGTTGAAACTTCCATGGCACATCATGACTTGTTCACCTTAGCCTCTAAGGATCGAACAAGAAGCAATGGGCTTAAACTGCAGCAAGGGAGGTTTAGGTTGGACATTAGGAAAAAATTCCTCACTTGTGTGGTTAAACACTGGAATAAACTGCCTAGGGAGGTTGTGGAATCTCCATCTCTGGAGATATTTAAGAGTAGGTTAGATAAATGTCTATCAGGGATGGTCTAGACAGTATTTGGTCCTGCCATGAGGGCAGGGGACTGGACTCGATGACCTCTCAAGGTCCCTTCCAGTCCTAGAATCTATGCATCTATGACCTCTTTGATTCTGTGACACTTGTTCTGTAGTATTTTGGTGGTGTGCCTGTTTCATGTCCTCCAGTTCCTTAGGGCCATCAAGGTTACTGTCAGACTCTGGCTGTACCCAGGCCATCTTCTACAGTCACCTGCAATTAGCTGTTGCCCCCACCTCTTAGGTTCTGAGAAGATGCGTGCTAGTCCTCTACAGGTTCTTACCAAACTTTGACAGTATTATGTAGGACTGAAGGTCAACACATGCAGAAATTTAGACATGCCATTCTACTCTTAATGTTCCGGATTAAAGGGACAAAGGACAAAGGCTGTTTTAGTACGTGACCAAAATACTGTTGTTTTTTCCCATTTGGCATTTGATAGCGTGTTTGTTAGACTTGTACTCAAAGGTGTTTGAATAGTCTATCAATGACTGAATAATAGTCTCTCAACAATAAATAGTTCTTCCCATTACAGAGAGGCTAGTCATTCTCTGTTTCTTCCCCTCTGACTTCACCCCCAATTGAACTTACTGTATTTGCATCCGAAGAAGTGGGCTATAGCCCACGAAAGCTTATGCTCAAATAAATTTGTTAGTCTCTAAGGTGCCACAAGTACTCCTGTTCTTTTTGTATTTCTGTAGTCATTAAAGATGCCTTTTTAAAAAAAAATTAAACTTCTGTTGCATCTGGCTCATGCCTTAAGCACATATATATTTAAAAGCACAGGAATTAATAATTTAAAAAAATTAAATAAACCCACCACCACCTTTGGTAGCTGTCAACTTACATACAAGCATATCCATGTATTTTATCATACTGAAAGCAAAGGATATTTTTTAATCATCTCATTTTGGCATTTCCTGTACTGCTTTTACATAGTCAAACCCAGCTGTATTAGTACAACAGTTAATATATCTGCAAAGAAGGTACGTTTCTGCTCAGCAAACTGGTAGTTTTCTCCTCTGACTTCAGCCCATATTGATGCTTTGTCTCCAAAGCATTCTCTTTATGTTCACTCTGGAATCATGCTTTCTGGAGGTCTTGCCCCAACTAACCATATTATCAGTGTAGATTTGGGCCCTATCCACTCCTCTGAATATATAGTTCAGTGATGGAAAATATCTGGTGATGAATTTAGCGCTGTTGGAAGTTGCCAAAGGATGTGTGAAATGTGTCTGATGAAGTGGGTATTCACTCATGAAAGCTTATGCTCCAATGCGGCTGTTAGTCTATAAGGTGCCACAGGACTCTGTCGCTTTTTGTGAAATACATGTATCTTAGCAGTTTTGTCATCTAATTGCAGCTGCAACAATCCATGTGATGCATCCAGTTCTGTAAAATACTTAACCTGGTCCTCTCACCAATTGTTTCTTCCATTGTCAGTATCTGATGTTGCTCCTGCATTAGAATCTCATTGAGAACTTTGGGATCCATACACGTTCTGAGTTTCCCATGAGGTTTTTGGTTACACACCCCATTGAGTTTACCCAGCCTTTGAGATTGTTTATTGCTTTTAGTTTGTTTACTCATCCTTTCATCGGCGCCAACTTCTGCTGGTGCTGGTGGGTGCTTGACCCCCCTCGGCCCCACCCCGACTCCACCCCTGCCCCCCCTTTTGCCCCTGCCCTGCCCCCATTCCCACCCCTTCCCCAAAGTCCCCACCCCAAATCCGCCCCCTCCCTGCCCCTATTGGACTCCTTCCCCAAATCCCCGCCCCGGCCCAGCGCCACGTTCTCGCTCCTTCCCCATCCCTCCTGGAGCTTGTTACGCCATGAAACAGCTGTTTCACAGCAGCAAGCACTGGGAGCTAGGTAGAGGAGCGGGGACACCACGCGCTCAGGGGAGGAGGTGGAGGTGAAGTGAGGCCGGGGGTGGGAGTTTGGCTGCCAGTGGGTAGCATCCACTAATTTTTCCCCATGGGTGCTCCAGCCCCAAAGCACCCACGGAGTCAGTGCCTATGCGTCCTTTAATAACCCTCTGGGTATTGCTACTTGTTTCAGGGGATATACTACTGAATAAATTGGGTCTTTCAAAGCACTATATGTAAAGGGTAACATTTCACTCCCCTCAAACCTAGAAGGAAAGCTGTGTCCAAGCCAGTACCATTGCTGCTTCTGCAGCCTGGCTTGCTTACAGATCATGTCACTCTTGCATGATATCTTGTATCATTTGCTGTAAAATGTGTTGCATAGCCCCAGTATTTCACAGGCCAGGATTGCACCCAGCAGAGATTCTTTCCCATGAAGTGATTTCACAAAGAGCCATGTCTACATAGTGTGCTGTGTCTCAGCTTCCTACAACAGGCTTGCAGTAGTTCCAGTTTTTTTTAAGACCTTTGGTTTACCCATTTTAGCTCTTTCACATCTCCCCATCTGATTGTGTTTGTTTTGAGTCCTGCATCCAGTTCGTTAGACGTACTATGTCCTTAAAACCAGCCAGTACGAATCACTGTTAACTGCTGACTCCTTTTGCAATGAAGCATGCTGTGCTGTCTCTGGATCTATTGCCCCAATAAACAGCACATCTGTGACCTCCGCGGTCCTCTCCTGGGAAGCACATTTCTGCAGAGGGAAATTTTCATTTACCTTTTGAACGTATTTTACCATGTGCTGGGTGGTGTTGGTTTTTTTTTAAATGAGATGTTCCATGCCACACCATTTCCAGTCCTTCCCAGCTCCATTCTCCGTCAGCCTCAGCTCAGTGTGCAGCATGTTGTCTGTCTTTCCCCTCCTAAAAAACATTTTCCTTATTCTACCTCATTTATGAGCCAGACTTTTGCATAATCTGCCTCAAAGGTTGCACAATGCTTTTCTATTAGGCCGGATCCGAAACCCATTAAAGTCATTAGAAAGTCTGCTTTTGCTGCAGTGGGCTTTCGATCAGGCCCTTCATGTGCTAGCCTAACAGATTTGAATTGTATCTTGCAAAGTAGACACTGGCTAAGTAAAAGCTCTCAACCTTTTTTCTGTTTACAGCATAGGCTTCCTGATCTCTTATCAAAAGGACCTCGTTTGACCCCACAATTGCAGGACTAATCATTTAATCTCATGTCTGTAAAGAAAGCATCAAAGGTTTCCATCGGCTGCTGTATGAAATCCATAGCATTCATATAGATCATTCCTTTCAGGGACCAGTATGCATTTTTATCCATTATGTCTAAGCTGTCTGACCCAAGCAAAGCAAGAGGCTTTGTGTACACAAAATGCAGCTCAATTTACAAACTAAGGCTCAATTCTGCCTTCCTTTATGACTCATGCAGTATCATTAAAGACAACAGGATTGGATGGGGTATAATTGAGAATAGAATTTTGCCCAAAGGGGCAAATCTTACTTGCTTTATTCTTGTGAGCAGCCCCTCTAAAGACGGTGGGCCTACTCACGTGAGTAAGATGAGCAGGATTCACCCCTAAATAAAACTCTTCTACAAAAGACTTCTCAATTGCTACAGTTTTCAATCGCTGCACATTCTTTTTCTAACAAATGCTCATTTATTGTATTTACATACTTTGCTGTTGGAATGTCTCTTTGATTTTCAAAGTTATGTTCAACATTTGAATATTTTTAAACTACCCCAAAAATGTAAACAACGCCAAAGGTGAAGGTGTTCCACAGACACAACTGCCTCCGGCAACTGTCAAATGTAAAATTTGGTGGAACGTTTCAGCATGTCTCCAGTTTAACGGAGTTGAGGAATGCAGCAAAAACAGGTGTTGTCTGACACAAGCAATAATTATCTTTCACCTTGATGGATGTTAATTTAATCTGTTTTTTACATGGTAGCTAGGTCTCAGCTGAGTTAGTGCCAGAAAGCAGATGAGATGTTTAGTGTAGTTTGTATGTGACAATTCACAAGACAGTTTCTACTCCCCTCTTTTATTTATTACACGGAGCAGTTTTAATGCTCTTTGCTGTTTACCCATTAAACTAGCTCTAGATGCATTTTATATTAGACTATTAATATATGTATAGTCTCATTAATAGGTTTTTAATGAGTTCATGATGGAAGTGATAGCTTTTGAGGACTCTTACCAGAAAAAAAAAGTTAATTAGCAGAGTATCCTTGTAAAATATGGATAGACCTTATACAACATTTACAAAGAAAAATTTCTTGAAGTAAAAGGTCACAGGACAAAGTGAAACCATCGCTGTTGTCCTGCCATGACCTGTACTTAAATGAAGTAAAAATGTGGAAGGAGCAGCTCTCATCCAAAATGATTAGTTACTTTCTAGCATCCAGTGTTTACAGTACATCCTTCATTTGCATTTAGCCACTCCATCAGACAACACTCTACTTATGCCCCTGGGCAAGTTTTCTTGCACTACTGGCATTGAAATGTCAATAACCTATACACACATTGACCTTGGCAGTGTTTCAGGGCCAATTACATAAACAGCTCTTTAACCCTGTCTCCAATGCTGTTAGGCATAAAAACAGTATGTTCATCATAAATGTATACATTGCTCCCTGGTCTGGCAATGTTTTCTATTGAATTAAAGTTGATAAGTGTATGATAGAATATGTGTCATGCAAGGTGCTTGCTGGTATTCCCCAGATGCCCCACTTACCTGTAGAGAGATCTATTGCCTTTCAGAAATGTTGTACACTCCGAAGATACCACTAGTAGCAGTGATTTCATACTATCACTCACGAGTGATGGATGAACTTCCTCAGCTACCCACCATGACTGTCTTACAGTCATGATATAAACCATTATAGCACTGTTCAAGAAGACAGTGCAGACCAGGAAGTGGGGGAATGACCGAGCAAAAATGCATGTTAAAAGCCACGTACAAGAAGAATGCACACTGTTACACAGGTAAGATCACACAAAACTCCTACAATCGAAACAGACAAGAAAGAGTATTGCTAAGAGGGCAAGAAATTTTCCCATGAGGAAGCAGAACATAGTGCCAAATCAGAATGCTCTCTAAGAAACCAAAGACATCCATGAAATCAGGTTCTCTATTCTGGCATAAAACTTTTGTAACTATGAAACCTGCATAAAACAAAATGAAAGATCTGTAGTCAAAATAGGGTGCAGGGAATGGGAGCAATCACGACACTTAGATCCTGCAGTAAGGTATAGAGCAGAACTCTACCCATTGGTAATAGAACAGGAAGGAGAGAATTAATAGATGAACCTCAAAATGTTAGGAGTTTGGTTTTAGTTTGGACAAGCTTACACAAAAGTCTGGGAACTTATCTGAATTATCTAAACATCTTGGGTGAAATCCTGGCCCTGTTGAAATCAATTGGCATTTTGTCATTAACGTCAAATATGCAATAGGGCCCCCAATCCACTCCCCAAACCAAATTGACATCAAGGACTACGTTTTCAGTGGATTTCTGGTTCATGCTCAGAAAAATGGAGTGCCTACCTTTGCATGCACAATTATAGTCAATTTGTCTGGAGTCCCACAATTGGGCATACATTTTTCCCATGCTCCTTCTTGAAAATCTGGCCCTCAAAAGCCAACATCTCAGTGTAAGACATAAGTGTGTGCCCATCAAACCAATTTTTCCTTTCTACAGAAAGAACAGAAATAGTGATATACCTCGTATCAAGTTCACAGGCATTTAATTAAGATACTTAAGTCCCATTTTTAGGTACTACTCTGATCCACAAACTCCCACTTTGCTGCTGCCTAACACTCTAGGAACCTAAACTCATTGGTGCCTTAGTTTTTGCAGTAGAAGTTCCCTTAGCACCTGTGTTCTTGCCTGCTGCCTCATTGTAGGCCCCTGATTGCTTATCTCCTGCTTAAGCCCCAGAGCAATCTGCAAACCAGGAGAAGATAGGTGTTTCTTCATCTAAGTCGCATGCAGGGCCCAATTCAGTAGCCAAGCTCAGAGGCCACCAAAATCCACATAAAACAGGGGTGGGGTGGGAGAGAGATTTAGCCCAGTGGTTAGGGTACTCACCTAGAGTGTGGGAGACCACCAGTTGAAATATCCCCTCTGCCTGATGAGCAGGGAGTTGAACAAGGATCTGACACATTTCAGGTGAGTGCCAAGGCTACAGGGTGATTCTCACTGGTCCAATTAAATTAATTTTTTCATTTAATTTAAAGGGGAACAAACTTCAACAGAAGAGACTGAGGGACCCCTTAAAATATCCCAGATCCAGTGGTTAGAGCACTCACCTGAGAGATTCTTCCCCTCAGATAGTGTGTGGACTCGAACCAATGATCTCCAAAGTCCCAGAGGAATACCCTAACAGGGATAAAGGTTATACAGGAGGGTCTGTCCCCCTGCTATTTTGTGTGGAGTTAGGCAGTCTCTGAGCAAGTCTACTGGATTATGCCCTGCACCCAGTTTAGATAGAGGAGAACATGTCTTGCCCTGGTTTTTGGATTGCTAGCAGAGATAGGCACCTCCCTGCAATCCCAGACAGGAGCACTATCTAAGAGAGAGGAGCGGAGCTTAGAACACATGGCTCTCATCTGTGTCTCCCATAGGCTTGCTTGGCTGGCTCCCTGCCTAGCGTGCTGACTTTGCCGACTGAGTTCTATGGCACCTATCATTCCCCATTCACTGCATAGGGAACCTAGGTGTTCAACTCAGGCTTTGTGGATCACAGTGTTATTCCTGTGATTTTTTTAGGCACCTAAAAGGTGTTGTGATGCCCAAGTCCCTTTGTGGATCTGGGCGCTACTGACAATGAGGAGTAGGTTTGTGGATTACGGAGAACGGGCAGAGAGGTACTCACCCAGTACATGATGGGCCAAAGAAGTGGGTGCAGCAGTTGCCAGTGCAGATGGTGCATTTAGTATGAATTATTTCTAGAACAATGTTGAAGGTATTTATAATCAAAACTGAGAAGTCTTAAAATAGGCAACCAGAAATGTCTGAGAAAGAAAAGGAAGAGCACCTTTCATATCACTCAGGCTAGAGGGGATGAGGAATCTGTTTCCATTTTTTAAACCAGGATCATGATTTATTTACAGTGGCAGGAGGGAGACATCATTCCTATTGTTCATGCCCCTCCCGAGGTAGATTTATCAGACCCAAGATTTTCTAAAAGAGCTTTCCATTGTGTTTGACTATTGCTGTAGTAGGTAGAGGAAGAGCATGAGGGTAAAGCAAGAGCAGGAACTGCATTTGTGCAGGCTGAAAATTAGACAAATTAAAGGTCCTCAAATCTGTGCACCAAAGTTGCAAGACTGGTTTCTGTGAGCACAATTTTTGGGTACCCAAACACCTGGGCATCCAAAATTGCATGTGCAGAACTCTAGGTGTTTGTATGCTGCTTTTGAAAGTTATATATAGTATGCCTTTGTACAGTTTTTAATTATACACAGAAGGATGGTCCAGTAATTTGGGTACTACCCTAGGAAGTAACTGCTTCATCACTCACTTTTGTGTGACCTTGGACAAGTCACTTAGCCTCCGTGTACCTCAGTTCCCCATCTATAAAATTCGGATAATATAAGAACTGCTGTACTGGGTTGGACCACGGGGCCATCTAGCCCAGTATCCCGTCTCTGACAGTGGCCAGTTCCAGAGCTTCTGGGAGAGTGTACAGAACAGGGCAATTCTGGATTGATACACCCTTGTCTTCCCAGCTACTGAGAATCAGAGATTTCAGTGTTCCCAAGCAGGAGGTTGCATCCCTGACCATCTTGGCTAATAGCCGTTGATAGACCTATCCTCCATGAACTATCTAGCTTTTTCATACTCAGTTATACTTTATAACAACAATTCCATACTTCACAGTGGCCTTATGAGGGTAAATAAATGAAAGGTTGAAAAGTGCTCTGATGCTAGGTGATGGGAGTCACAACCTGGGAACACCTTGAATGTGCCTGATGTAGAGGGATCTTAGAAGCTGCTGCTTGGGAGGAGTTGGATGGTGAAAAGTACACAAAGAATGACTGGTTTATATGTACTCATGCTGGAGACATAGTTCAGCCACTGTTGCTTTAATATATCCATCTCTGGGTACAGTGAATTACCGAGAACTTCAAAACATCTCGAAAGCCTATACCAATATTTAACTATAGTGCTAAGAGTTACAAAAAAATTATTTAGACCTTGGAAAGATGCCATCCCCTTGGACTAAAATGAAGTGGATATAGGAGTTAATGGAAATATCCAAGTCTAAGAAAAAACATTTTAAGGATAAAAAGTAACTCAAAGATAACTTACATAGGAAAATATGGCACCAGTTAGATTTTATTAATAAAAATTAAGGAGCCAAGAAAAAAAGAAAAACAAAAAGACACCACTTAAGAAATTTAGCTCAGAGACCTCACTTGACACACAGTAGAAAGAGCCAAATATTAAAGTTATTAAAGTTAATGAAGAGTGGAGGAAAAGACCAACCATGGGCAGATAATCTTTCACACATGCTAAAATACAGGACCATTAGAATGTAATTCCACACCCTACATTAAGCTGTACATCATTCACAATGAACTTGAAGAAATCCATTATCCAAAATCAGTACAAGTAGATTCTAACTGAACTTGTTATTCTATGTAAACTTAGAGCAAAAATCCTAAAGTTTAAAAAAAAATAATTCAAAAGTAGAATCCTGGGGCAAATTTTGGTTCACGCCACAAAACTAAAAGAAACAGACTTTGAGAGAGGGCATTTTAATTTGGGGCAAGAGATTTTAGGCCAAATAAGGCTGAACTTGAATGTTAGATCTACCTCTCCTCTCCTGTGACCTTTCAGGAGTTTGTGAGCGCTATTTATATCTGAACTTGACAGTGGGCTCCTATTTCTGCAGTGAGGAAAACCAATATCCCTGATTTTGGGGAGTGGGGGAGACAAGCTCTAGAGTGGGTTCCAGACTTTGCAGCTCATCTGAATATCCTTTATAAAGTACTTTGGGATAGTTTGAGATAGAGATAACTAAAGTATTATTGTGGCAAGCTCACCCTTTTTTGGTGGGGGAAAGCGGAGCTGGTGTATACGAATGTATTGTGGCCAGGGAAATGGTGACCTTGCCCATAAGTTGATGGGAATCGCTGGTAGGTACTTTTCACAAATGAATGTGCTGTTCATTCCCTTAAACAGTGAACAAATATGAAATTTTTCAATATACGTTGTACTTCTCAGATGCACAAATTCAGCAAAAAAACTTTCCATTTCTATGGACATTACTGATTCTCCTACAACCTCCATGGATGTCATAGATGGAGGAGAGGAGAATGATGGAGAGTGAACCTTTACACTGTGATCTGGTGAGCTCTGGCAGCCTCCAGAGCATAATATATCTTTTTTTAATTCTACCCCCACAAGGCCACAGACTGGAACATGTAAAAATAACTAGAAGAGACTGACAGCTGGAAGAAATCTCTCCAGGTCTGTAAAGTGATCAGGTCTGCAGCTTTGGAAGGGTCTTTCCATTTTCTTTCTTTCTTTCTTTCTTTTTTCTTAATAGTCGGTCTAAAAAAAGGAATAATTTTTATTTTTCCAGATCAGGTAGGTTTTTAAAAATGTGATTATTTTTGCTGAAAGTCAGTTTCCATTAATTAAAAAGTTGTGTGTGGATTTGAAAAAAATCAGATGTAGGGTTTCTTATATATCATGCATTAGGGCAGCTACCTTTAAAACAGAGCTAAAACCTCATTTTGTATTACACCTTTTCCGTATTACAGATAAATTCTATAAACTGTTATATGCCCTATAGTTATATCAATATAGCTTTTCTATTTTTAACAAACATAAATTGATATCCCAGTTTTCTGATGCCCGGACACAATACTTCCACTGTTAACAAATATTTGGTTCATGTATGATCATGATAACATAAACTATATTGTAGTGGTGAATGAGACATAAAAAGTAAAGGGAAAGACATTTTCACTGAAATGCAAAACTTCAAGTGGGAACGGACTTTTCAACCTTTTAAAAGAAGATGCTAGAGCGTTGCAAAGAGAACATGTGTGTGTGAACTTTTTTCCTCTTGTCTTGCAGCTGATCTATTTAGATGGGTCATTTTGACATCCCCTTGAAAGGTATGAAACTCCTGCATCAAGGAAATTGCCTATGATTAAGTGATAATATGAAAGGATGTTTAAATCTCTTTTCTGGGCCACCTAACACATGTTAATGGCCATCATGTAGATGCCAACATTTTGACCCTCTCTTGCTAAATGAGACACGAGAACTCACATTCTCTTCTTTTTTTTTAAATAATGTATTATTCCTTACATTACATATTTCACAAAAAATACAAACACTTACACAGACAATAGAACAAAACATACACTGTATATCTTATACCCCATGGACTTATTAACTGAGCATAAAGTTTCATATGGCTAAATTATTAAAGTATATAATCATTTTGCTGAAAAAATAATTTTATTGTGCAAAATTAAATTATATATAGCACAATATAGCACAGTTGCCCATTTAAGGTATCTGTATGCCATATGTAACAAATAATTTTAAATTTAACTTAGTTTTGATTATGTTTAATTTTTTAAGTCAACACAAAATTCATGGAAGCCTTTTGTCTATTAGAAGTCAATAAGAAAATACAGTATGTTGCATTTTTTTCCTGGTTTTGCAAGTATCCTCATTATCAACTAACAATTATATTAAATCACCAAAAAAAAATAAAAAATTAAACAGACATTGAAACCAGTTAAAGTAAGAACACCGAGTTAAGATAGATAACAAAAGAGAGCATACAATATCATGTTTAATTCACCTCTTATGCAGTATGTTATACGTAGAGTCACCTATTGGTGCTTTTTACAGTGCCCAAGCATAAGCACTTACTAGTATCAAAATTTCATTCTTGTGGTTTACTTACATATGCTTGTTTATATTCGCATTTTTAAAAAATGACTGACAGGAAAATAAATCTTTGAAGAGTTTGAGAGATGACAAAAATTGTAACCGCTCAGGAGGAGATAATTTTTTTAAATCTCCAATTATCTAACTAACAAACAAATATAACAAATTCTTATATTTTCAAGCATTACCATCATAGCCAGCAGAAGCTAATGACATCTGAAAGTGGGTAGGTAAATCTGATACATAATGTGCTCTGAACCAGTTTACAACTGTGAATATAGCCTTTACATTATCAGACTCCAAATAGGAAGGTGCAATCTACCCTACCCTAACGAGCTTCCAGTCATCCTGGGGGTGCATTAAACTTTAAAAAAAAACCAAGGGGATACAGTCTACACTAAAGTTTGGTGTTCAACAAAATTTTGTTATACAAATGTACTATTTTCTCAGACATGTAATTATGTCCAATAATAATCCTAATGTATAACAAGACATTGGTATGCTTCATGATTTCTTGTCTCTACTTTTACAGAGATAGTCCAAATTAAATATTCAGAAATAAGAGAAGACCCTTAGGATATGAAGAGATATGAAGATATAGTAAATGACAGTGTCCAAAACACAACCATTTATGGTTTGCATGTGTAAACTCAGCTGGACTATTAAAGTTATTTACATTCTGATTGGCAACACTCCTATTTATATGGGCATTGCCTTCTGGAGTTAGCAAAGCAAGTTACTAGTTCGTATAAAATAGGCTGGTTGCTCTATTTCATATTGTTTGTTTCTCTAGTAAGGAGTGCATTTCAGAATCAGGATATTTTGAAGAGAACCACTCATTCAATTCCACAGTGAAGGCCTAAGACTAATATTTTGAAAACCTCTAATTCAAAGACCTGTTATCTTTACTTGACCTTATTTCCTGTCATTGGCAAGAATTGAGTTGCTTCTATTCACTCTAATAGCCATATAGTATAACCCTTGCTGTGAACAACTGCTATTTATGCATCCCTTTGTAGAATGCTACAATCTTGGGAAGTCATATGTCTGCCTCGGAAAGGGTCATTTACAAACAGCCTCTTGTTTGACCTAAGGGACACATCACATTACCTCACCCTGTACTTTTTACCTTATATACTGTACTTCCTTCCTCTTGTGTTTAACACAGCACAGGTGGTTATGTGCTTCAAAACCAGGTGTCTGAGGCTAAATTCATTTGCTGAAATATTCACCTTATTATTATTTTTAGTTTGGAATTCAGATCTCCTAGTACTACAAAAAAAATTCCAAAAAACCACTATTGTTTATGGCATATTTCACTGCTAACAGGTAAAATTTGATGCTTCTCTATAAATGTTGAAAAACATGACTGGAGTTCATAGTCATCCAAAAACAATTAAAGATGTGTTGATCCTATTGCACCATGTCTAAAGACACTATTTGAAGGGGAAAGTAAATTTATACGTACAACTATAATGAGGCTGTACCTGAGGAAGAGAGGAATTCTCCACTGTTAATGGAAAATGGCTAATACATTTGTGATATTTTTATTAATGTAGCACACAAGTAGCACTGAAAAGGTAAATTAGATATACATGGAGATTGTCCATAGTAGACTTAAAAGAGAATTCCTCTCTTCACCCTGCACAGTTTAGTTTGAAATTCTGATCTCAGAATGTGTCTGTCTCATATATATAACATGCATATCATAAAAAATACTACGGTGATGGGGGTTAAATATATTTAGATAGAAAAAATTAGATAGAAAAAAATGGTTCATTTCTTCATGCTCAGTACAATTTTGACCTTTGTTGATCAGTTATCAATAGCAAGGACAAATGCATTGCACCAATTATCCACTATGTTAATCCAGACTGCCATTGGGAAAAAAATATAAACACAGACACTTAGGGTGAAATCCTGAATCCCCTGAACTCAATGGGAGATTGTCCCTTGATTTCTGTGGGGCCAGAATTTCACCCTTAGTGAAGAATGCAATGTTTAATTCCAATTCCCAGCTAAGCAGGTCAGATTGTCATTTCCAATAGTTTCCCCTATTATTGTAGATAATATCCAGATTCGGAGGGAGAACGGTCAATTTGTGGAGCATTAGCAAAATCTAGAATAACCAATCTATGCCCTTAAACAGTCCCACCATTAATATTTGAAATGTACTTGAAATATTTGTCTCATGAGCCGTATTGCTTTAAATGGTAGCTTTGCCCAAATAAGGACCGCAGGACTTCTGTTTGAAAATAATCAGAGAGTGGAATGTCTATGAATTTTTTTTTAAATAATGTGAGCAGAGCGCCATCTCATTACCAGGCTGAAATGACCTATGTTGTTCACTGATCAACTACTATTTCCTGGGCAAACTAAGGATTGTTTTGTATGGAAGAGTGAATATTCGATTTGTGGCTCATGCTTCCCTAGCATCTCTATTTTCTATTAAAGCAATTGTTTACCTCTTTAGAAGATAAGAGTGTTAAATATCTGGAGACAGACTTAATGCCTTAATCAAAGGTAAATGATATTGCTACTGTAGTCAGCTTTTCAGGTGAATTTTCACAGGGATAAAGGAGCAAGGGGCATGTTTAGGCATGTAAAGCCTGATTATTTATAAGGAAATCTGGTTCCTTCCAATTAGATTTCAGGGCATCTCCGCAGTGAGCCAGCCCCCCATTACTGCTCCCTTGCCACTCCTTTGGTGTTCCTCACGATCATCAATACTGTGGGGCTCAAATATCCCTCCCATTTCACTGTTCTTTAAAGTCATCATCTGGACCATTTAAGCTAATTGCCTTCAAGGGTAAGGTTTGAGGGTTTTCAAATCAAGCTCTTCTCAGTGGTAGCATTCACCCTTTGGAATATGCTCCTGTCAGAAACTCATCTCAGCCTGATCTTGGCCACTCTCAGAAAGCTCAGATGGCAGATAGCAGATACTTTGGTTGTTGCAGTAGAACACCCTGATAAACCTGATCCTCTCCATGTTATAGTTGCTTCTCACAACCTACTAGCAACTTGCTAGTCTTATGCAACCTGAGCTTCAAGGCAACTCACTCTTATCCATACCCAAACATTAGAAGAAGTTCTCAGTAACACTATCTGGGTCATCTGAGATAGAAATATGGGTCTTGGCATTAGAAGTCTGCTGAATACAGTGTAATGCATGAGTCTCATCTACATGCATTTCCAAAACCCCATACATGCATTTTAGAGAAGGGGAGAGGAGATGGAACCATGTGCAACCCCATCTGTGAGCACCATAAGAGATTATGAGTACTGACAAACACCATCCACTCTTCAATGAAGGAATTCAGTTGCCTAAGAACAGCCTCTAGACACCTCCATGGACAAGTCAATAACATCTTGTGATCAAAGGAACTGAAGGTAGCTGATAGGTCTCAGTTCCCACTAGCTCAAGAGCAGTTCAGTCAGTGATAGTCCTCTTGCAAGCATAAATATGTTAGCTGAGTTATTATTTATAGATAAAGATATTTATGCCTAACATTGCTGGTTTTATCCTAGGAAGAAATCTTTTCTTTTCAATCCATTTATTAAAGTTACTTAATATTTACAAATTGTTTTCTATAGACTTAATATTTCCCTCTCTAATGTGTTGAGACTCATGACATATGTTTCTACTTACCTGAAATACTTAGGCAGGTAAAGTATATAACACATATTCTCCATAGGTATCATTTCATCTAAAAAAGTAACTGTAACACAAAGTTCATGATGAAAAATAAATGATACACTGGCATTAAATATGGAAACAGGAACAAATTCAAGAGGAGAAGGAGCTGCCTTCATTCTTTATTTTCCAAATAAGATGAGAAAGAAGCTCTCCAGGAAAATCATCTTGTCTGAACTAATCTACTTGGATGGTAGATTCTTTGGGGCAGAGATCCTGTTATTTGTACAGCACCTAGTGCAGTGGGGTTCTGGTCCATGACAGGAGCTGTCTGATGCTACCACAATACAAACAATAATACTATACGTAAATAAAGATGGCCATTCTAATTGACAGTGAGCAATGGGTACATTGTGGGTTCACGGATGAGTCCTGTGTGAGATCCTAATCCTATTGAACTCAGTTGGGTTTTTTACCACTGGCTTAAACAGGGTTGGAATTTTACCCCCTATATGTCATAGTTTGCCTTACAGTTAATACATAAAGCAATCTCTTTGCATTCAATTGGTGTAAACAATGCCACCTTGACAACATCTATTTTTGTTATCTGTGAACTTGATTTGACTGGCTTAGCAAATTGTTGGAGAGTTAAAGTCAATTCTAAATCACTGCAAGCACATAGAATAAAATACGCAATCTGGACAGGGTTTTAAAAGATTTGATATGGCAAAAAATGGTGCAGCAGCCTGCCAGTAGTGTCAAGAGCACAGCTAGGGTTATCTTCCAATTGTCCTCCTAAAATTGCTTCTTGTCAGGAAAAAAAAAATCCCTCTTCTACAACACGGACTGTACAGATATGCTCAATAGCAGCATAGGGTTTGGTAATTCTATCAGAATATATAAAAATCCATTTCCCCCTATGTAGCGGGTCCTATTTTAGCATCATTTTCGTATGGCACAGAATGGGATGATTTTGCATGTGAGATCCATGACTTGAAGCAGCTTGTCAGTCTGTTGTGGAAGTTACACCATCCATTCCAAAATGCCAGCTAGCCTTAAGGGTCTATCAATGACACAAGAGGGGGCAGGGCTTTTCAGCAATACTAAGCAGGCTTTTGGTTTTATCCTGAGTAATTCAGAATTTGGTAATACTCCCTTCAGGTCCCACTCTCCAAAATGCAACTGGGAAGAGTCACTGTGCCTTCAGCCTGCTCTTCCCTCTAGATCTGCAAACATGCTTGCCAAAGGAGAGCGGCAGTAGTATCCCTGTTTTACAGAAAAGCAAGGCAGGGGCCGGACACATCAAGTCACCAGCAGTATCAGGGAGGAAACCCAGGTCCCCTAACTCCAAGGCTGTGCCCTACCAAGACCATGGTGTGCCTTCTCTTTCATGGAGCAAAGAATGGTTAAAAAAAAGATGTGCATGTGTTCTTCATGTGTATTGATTAACTCCATCTCCAAGTTATGCCATAATTTCACACAATGGGTGCCCAGCAGCCTCTGGGTGAGATTGCTTGGTTAGAAGAAAGTGCTGAACTATTTTACTTGTAAACCCCAGTTTGAAATGCTAACTGCTGTGGAGTGTTTATGTGAGTGATAAACTGTTTAAGAAGAAACCTTTGATCTCCAATTAAGTAACTACTTGGAGACCTTCTGGAGTCTGGGGAGCCGCCCTAAAGACCTTTGTTTCCAACCATCTCTGGAGGAGGGGGAGGGGAGAAGCATGTTGCTCAGTTATTGTCCAGGAGTTTGGATCAGCTCATAAAGATGAAAGGCCAACCCTCCCTCCCTCCCCCCTGTTCCCGCCCACCCACCCCAGAGTTACCCAGTCCTATGGTATAAGGCAGTTCTTAACTTTAAACTAGTTACTTGGGTTTAGTTAAGAAGGTTATCATCAGTTAAAAGGACAGATTAAGGTGATTGATGGTATGGTGATTAAAGAAGGTTTATAAAAGAAAAAATTAATGAGGTAAAATTAAAAATGGCTTGTGGTATCTCTTGTGCAGGACACAGTGTGATATTGTCTGATAGTCCTGTTTGATTTTAGCACTGGAATGGAAAGGACTTTGATTTGCATTCTGGTCTTGATAGAAACATGTTAACATTATCATTTGATATCTGATCAATAGTTCCAATGTTTGCTCATGTGCTAAATGAAGTTACTTCTTCAGCATCACTCATCTTAAATTACACAATCTGCAAAACACAGAGTGAAAGATGCAGAACATTCTGTTCTCACAATAGTCTTCCTTGTAGCATAGGGGATATGGTAGGCAGGGTCTTTACTCTGTCAAATGACAGAGTTTGGCTATAACAAGCAATAACCATGATCATCTTTGAAATTCTTTGTCTGTTGTAATGCCACTACTTCTCTCACCTACGTGAAGGCAGATGCCAGTGCAATTCCAAATTCTGAAGGGTAAATTGCCATGTATCTCCTCAACTGGAGAGATAAACTATGTTTATAGAAAATGTCCACATGTTTCCAAGTGCCAGAGATTTGCCCTAGAGTAGAGAGAACAGCTGGGAATCAGAAGGTTTTATGGAAAGAGAAGAGTGCTAGAGAAGGTAGTTTTCTTGTATGGTATTTTGCTTTAAAAACAACACTAGGTTTGGGCCTAGTGACATGACAATTTCTGATCTACTTTTTGTACCAACAGGAATGAAGGGATTTGGGGTTTTTTTTAGCACATTTAATGCTCGTGAAATATATTAGCAACAACAATACAGGTTTCGCTCTTTCTTTCTCCCCAAAATGCTTCAGATCTGACCAGGAATTGACTGTCTAAAGGGAAGCCGGTAGTTCATTTTCTGTCCAATTTAGTTTCTGAGACTGACAGTTAAGGAGAGTTGCTTTATGGTGTCACCTATTTACTGAGGACTCGACTGAGACCAGTAACTTGTTTTCCATAGGCCACTGAAAACCCATCAAATGGTAACAGCCTTCAGCCACTGCTCAGCTGGGCTGGATATGAAACAGGGACCAGTGAATGAAAGAGGCCATGTGCCAGACTCTTACGTAAAACAAGTCTCCCTCTTTATCTTCTCTGCACCTTCTGGGAATATGTAGAGAGCCACACTGCAATGACATTCTGGTTACAGAACATGCACATAGTGAATCATCCATGAAAAGCAGCCTATCAGTTCATTGCAAGCAAGTTTAAAGACATCCCATCAATATAGTTGGGTTTATTTTAAAGAATCAGTAATATTCAACCCCTCCCTTTGAAAAGCTTAGCACACCTTCTATACTGGTGGTCAGAAGGAGAAAACCTTTAACCTATCTGATGGAGATACTTGGGGAACTCAAAATAGCAATCTTAATTAAGTTCAGTGGATACATATGACCCACACATTAGTGGGGGCAGTGAGACAAGGTGAACTTAATAATAATAATAATAATCATACTAGGTCAGAACAAAGGTCCATCTAGCCCAGTATCCTGTCTTCTGACAGTGGTCAATGCCAGGTGCTCCAGAGGGAATGAACAGAACAGGTAATCTTCAAGTGATCCATCCCTTGTCACCCATTCGCAGCTTCTGGCAAACAGAGGCTAGAGACACTATCCATCTTTGCTAATAGCCTTTCATGGACCTATCCTCCAAGAACTTATCTAGTTCTTTTCTGAACCCTGTTACCGTCTAAGAATTCATATAGATTCCTATATGTAACCCCATAAGGTGAAAGTATGTATATACAATTACTTTGTAGGTGAGAAAGGCTTAGTTAAGTGCTTAGCTGACTTCTTGGAGCTTCTGCCTCTTGGCTACGCAGCCCCAGTTCAAATCCAGATTTAGATCATAAGCATGTCAGAAACAGTCCAGTGATAGGAAGGAAGACTACATTAATCAAGTAAGTGCACTCACTGTGTATGGCTACTGACTACTAGCACATCTGCTAAAGGCCCCAGCATTTGACAGCATAGAAGCAGCTCTCAACCAGTTTTCCTTTGGAAAAAAATATTTCCCCAGGATTTGCATTGAGTCTTTAGCCACTAAAAAAAAAATTAGCGACCCACGCCACTGAACCATGCTTATTCCTGAATGACCAACAAGTACACAACAGACTCAGACAAAAACCCCACCTGTTAGATCCCCTGGTTACAGGACTGAGCGTCACCTGTTCCCACTTACTGGTTCAAGAGCACAGCTGTTTCTCCTCAACTCAGACAAACTGAGAATGGAGGAAAGCAGCTGCAACTGTCTGCCCGGTGGCCTGAGCCCTTTTTCCAGCTGCGTTGGTTGCAGGGGCAGGATGTTTCTAGCTCAAGAGGCCAGAACCTCTTCCTTAACCCTAGTGCACTTTATCAAGATGGCATTCATGAAATGGCTGGACACAATGCTTTTCTTTAACTATATAAAAGAATCAACATTTTGTTATAACCAAAGTGGGGGCCTTTACTCCTTAATAAAAATTTCACTCTCATATATTTGCTCTCTCTACTGGTCAACGGTGAGCTTAGATGGCCAATACGGTATATTATTCTGAATGTGTTACCATGGTAAGATTCCAGAGTGGAACAGCATCTACTTGTCCAATGTAAGTAATGCAGTCCTAAGAGCATTTATCTATCAGCATGTACATTTACATAGTGTCAGTAAACATTCTTACTAAACAACTAGCTTACTATGATCAGAATATTCAGATCTGTTCCTAGAATTAGGCAAAAAGAGACCTTACTTCTCTGGGTTCCAGAATTATAAGTCAGGCTCTCGATAGCATTCTTATGTTTTGGCTACTTGTGTACCATGTGTCATGCTAAAACAATGTGTAGGTTACCCCCAAATGAACCCCCAACTGCAGCTAAACACTAAGTCCCAGACCCTGAAAGGTATTTAAATTCCTAACTTCCACTGAAATCATTGGCAGTTAGGATCCTAAACCTAAATACCTTTAAGAGCAGGGCCCCAGGGTGGGACTATCCATGTGTATGAAGCTAAGCAGGAGCAGACGGGTTTGCAGGATGAGCACCTGAGTTAAGATTTCTGAATTGTATAAAGAGACTGCAGTGTGAGCCAAATCTCTCTCAGTTACAGGTGTGGAAGCAGGGAAAGAATTAACAAGGATTTGAAGGGGATCTTAATGCATGTCAGTCAGTTAGCAAGAGTCAGGCTAGTAGTTAGCAAGAGTTAGGCCACACTGTAACCCTAATGACGTGAGATTTGTAGAAGCGAGGACGGTGTGAGGCAAGAGGGAAAGAACTGTGTAAGACGTTATTATGACCTTGCAACTGATAACCAAATATGTAGACTGGCGTCTCCTAGAAGTGAGAAAAATAAGATAGCAGGATGGCTTATGTATAAACAAAATGCAGTTGTTGCTCATTATTGTCAATATTGCTCAATATTGTATTATTGCTTGTTATTGTCTGTAACAAAGGTATAAATGCTTGCTGTAATTGTTTACCTGTTGAGAGACCTGTCCAGGACTGGGGCGACCCTGTGTCCTAGGGCACTCCCTCCCTCTATTGTAATTAATGGAGAAATAATAAAGTATTTGATTTTGCTGCACCCAAAGAAAAAGCGAGAACTGAGTTTTTCTCCGACACAGGGATATACATTCAGAGCCCCTCCAAAAAGTCAGCTACTCTGGATTTGCACCACTGAAGCAAGAGCAAGAGCAGATTCTGGCCTTTCACCTTTCCCAAGTATGATGGTTTACATAGCTAAAGCCTGTGGGGTTATATTTACTGGTGTGCTCTCACTGATTCGTGCTGCTGCGGCCTAAGCCACGCTGTTTCACCAAAGCAGCCAGAATGCACCAGTGAATCTAGCCCACTGTTTGTTGCTGTAAAACTTTTGCTTAAAAAACCCATTGGGATAAGAAACAAGTATTTATCTTCCTGCCAGATGTGAGGCTGCACTTCTCTTGGAACAAGGATAACTGACCCTAGCAGCAGGGCCAGCTCCAGGCATCAGCCCAGCAAGCAGGTGTTTGGGGTGGCCAACAGAGAGGGGCAGCACGTCCGGCTCTTCGGCAGCAATTCAGCAGCGGGTCCCTCACTCCCAGTCGGAGGGAAGGATCAGCTCCCAAATTGCCGCCAAAGACTGAAACGGCGGCGGTAGAGCTGTTCGCAATTGCACTTTTTTTTTTTGTTTTGTTTTGTTTGCTGCTTGGGGTGGCAAAAACCCTGGAGCCAGCCCTGCCTAGCACCCAGCTACTGCTTTCATGGTGGCGGGAAGTAAGGATAAGAAACCTTCAGGAAGTGCACACCTGCCTTCTCAGCCAAGCTCGCCTTATTAGTGTTAAATCTAATAGAGGATACTGCCAAGGAAATACTCTTAAACGCAGGGAATGGGTATTGGAAAGTAGATTTTGTTTTCAAAAAGAACGCTGCAGTAGTGAGGCTGTGACACTTAGCGACAGGCCGGGATGACTAGTGCTGTTCTTTGTACCCAGTGAAGCCCACTGCTCCGGGCCTCCCTGATTTTGTGGAACAATGGATATAAAGGTATGTCTTGCCCAATTCTACTCAACCACTCATACCAAGGTCCCTGTGTCCCAGCTGGATGCTAACAGACACGCAGCTGGAATGTGTCTGGCTCACCTGGGGTTTAATATTGATAAAATAGGTATTAGAATGATAAGAAGGTGTTTAAACTCTGATGAATGCTTGTAAATTGCTGCATGAGTTAATATTACTTGCAATATCTCTGTTTCTTATTGTACTGTAATATTTGAACAGTTGTATTGTGAGCCTCTGTGGATGTATGGATGAATGTAGGCGAAGGATGTTAATTTGTGAGAAGGGCTGCTCTTCTATGGAAATTGTTACTCATCCCAAAAAAGGAGACCCATCCCTACCAGACAGGCTATGGTTAGATCTTACAGCTGGAAACTCCTTACACTTGGCTTGAGAAACAGTCAACAAAAGGATTACACTGAGAGCCTTATGGTTCTGCTCTCCTCCTCATGAAGATGAGTCATGCAAGTAGACTTCTCCCATCAGTGGAGTATGCAGCTCGGAGCACAAGGCAGGAGGGGGTTAAAAACCCCAAACCAAAGGAACTTTGGGTCTCCATGCTCCTTGGATTCTGGAGGGGGGGAAAAGGTATTTCTAGGCATAAGCAAGAGATCCCCAGCTGCTTAGCCTGTGTTAGCCCTAAAGGACAACTAGAGCTGCTGATTATAGAAGCCTATATTACCTTTTGAAACCTAAGACCATAAATCATTCTTGTGCATATGTTTGCTTGCATTAACCTTGTAAATAATTCTCCAATTTCCTTTTCCTATTCAATAAATCTTCATACACTTTACTATAGGATTGGCTACAGGCATTGTCTTTGATGTGAGCCTAAAGCACAATTGACCTGGGGTAAGTGGGATTAGAAGTAACCTGAATATTGCTGTGATTCTTGGTGTAAGGGGCCATCTATCACAGAGATATGCTCACCTGGGTGGCAAGACAGACCAGAGTACCCAAGGCGACCGTCTGAGGCTCTGTGTTAAAGCTGTTAATGTGCCAGAGGAGTTTGCACTTGGTGCAGATAGTTGGTGAAATCTAAGTTTAAAATACACAGCCAGTTTGGGTTGTGCCATGGGTTTTAACAGTCTGCCCTGAGATTGCTACTCACACTCTTGCTTTGCTGTTAGGAGCATCACTGCTATGTCCTGTCCCAATTCTTCTCAACCAGAGCTTGCCTTCTTGGGCCTTTCCACAGGTCCCCACTGTCACGACTGCCCATTCAAAATAAACCTACTCAGAGAATAATGGCACAAAGTGGAACCCATATAAGAGGTAGATATTCTAGTAGTAAAAATATTACCAATGTCATTCAAGGCACAATAAACTGAGAAGTCAGTCATGGCGAAAATTGTCCATTACCCTGCATATACCAGGAGTATATACTCCTGCTAAAGGCCAGCCAGGTTTGTGTATCTCACTTTTTATCAAGATAAATTTGGAAAACTTTACAGTGTGTACATTTCCTCTAATCTATCTTGCAGCTCAAAGGAAGAAGCCGGCCAGAGCAGCAGTGAAGAGCACGTTTATTTCTTCATAGTGGGTGATCACCCATCTTTATGCAACCCCTCCCCAAACTGGCTGCTAGCTAATTCACCACCATGTGCAAGCTGATGTATCTGTTTGCCAGACATGGTTGTTTGTATGTTTATCACTGCTGATCCCATCCACAGACTGCAGCAGCATAGCAATTAATTGATGCAGGGTAAGCTAAGAGGAAGCAACTTTGAGAGAGAGAGAGAGAGAGAGAGATCCTTTTTTTCCCTTCCAAGTACACTCTCTTTATTATGTTTTCTCCTAATGTTTTGATGACTTTCTTTTTCCCTTCATGCTATGGTAATGGTGCTGAATGCTGATGAGAGAAAAACAGGTGGAATCCATGGCAGTTATTATTTTGGTACCAAACCCTATATTTTTCAGGGATCAGCTGGGTATTTTGGAGGTACTGGTGGGAACACCATGTCAGCTCTTTAATACCTGCTCCCCTCAATCAAGAATAGGGTCATGTATTTGCATATTGTCAATAAGAGGAAATACTCCTCTTGCTTACACAGCTGTATTTTTTTTCTTTTAGGTATTTCATCCTTTTTAAGGCTTATGTTAATGTTAGGTTTTTATAACATCTTAACTGTAGCTTTACTCTTTTTATCTTTGCAATTTCAATTAACTGTTCTAAGTAACTGACAACATGGAATATAAAACATTCCTGCAACAATGTAAGACTAACAGCAATTACGTTGATTTACTCTGGACCATGTTAAGTTCAGGGAGTGGGATAAAGAGACAAGAGTTTAAAACTTCTTTCACACTGATGTAATAAATTTAGTACATTGCTTTAAAGTTAGGGCAAAATAGCTGGTAACTGAAAGTAAAGAAAAAACTTGTTTTGTTTTCCACTGTGATGGAAAACAATAGATTATGGGAAAGTTCTTCAGAAGGTGATCAGAGGAAAAGTTCACCAGCATCTATCATGAACTGTGTCTCTGTGGCCTGCTGGGATAGGAGGGAGGGACATAAAGGTGTCAGCAGTAGAGCTGATACAGTAAATCACAGTAGCGCTAGTTAAGTGTAATGGCAACCTAGTGTAACTGCCTTCTGAGTTCTATTTCTTTTTTGGGGTTGTACTCGGGACATGTTGCCTCTTTGTGACCTCATTCCTGGGGAAGCATGTTGTGCATTGGTCTTTCCTTTTTCATTGGCAAGGACTAATCTCTTAGCAGGTTAATAAAAGGTGAAAAGAGCAATGGCCTAGGGATCACCAAAATAAATTGATGGTACCTCATAATCTGCATTTTACTTTGCAAGGATTTTCATGTCTCCCCATCTGCATGCTCTGCTTTTTTCTTTCTCCCTCTAAATGTATTGATAATAAGCACATGCCAGCCACTGCTACAAAAAAAAAAGAAACATATACAACACTAAGCAAATCAATAGGACAACAAAATAAAACATGACCTTAGAATGTAATTTTTTTAGGAGATTGTAGTTTCATGCTGTAAAAAATACATTTCCCTGTATTTCTACATGGCTGAAGTTTGAAATCTTTTCAGAAATAGGTGTCTAATAAGTTAATTTGAATGACCAATACCATCCCAGCTCCAACCACAGTAAAGATTCCCATAAAAATATCACAAATCTGATCCATTTAATTTCACACAATGAGCAAAAAGGTCATGAGATGCTATTAATTTAAACTATTTGGTGATAGACTAATGAACTTTTTCCTTTAACTACTAGATTTATAAAGCATGGACTATCTTGTCTACTGTGCTAGAAGCAGCGTCATTATTATCAATAATGTATATTTAATCTGATGACATTGTGTAGTGAGAGAACTACAATCTATACATTATATGGCCAATTCTGGCAAATGCCTGGGACCTGGGGTAACATACAGGACTAAAACATCTGAATTCTAGCTGGAATCATCTCTAAGCACATACATGCTTCTCCTCACTTTCCTCCCAACTCCTTGAAATCTATTCTTATGAGAAGTAGGAATAATCCACAGAAGGGAGCAAGTAGGCTACAAAGTGGCTATTGCCAGATCAGGTATGTATGCCCATTATTATGTGGAGGGTGGGCCCTGCTTGCTATGCCCCTTATAAAATCATGGATACATTATTTTTACATAAGAGAGAAAAACTTGCATTAATATCCCCAGCCCATTGTAGAATCTAGCCTGTAATGCATTAAGCCACCTCCATTCGTTCCGATAGAATGCAGTCCAGTTGTTAAGCCACAGTGTGCGCTGTATACATACACACATTGTTATGAAAAACATACCTTCTCCTTCCGCTTTCTGTCACCCAACTGGGTCAGGAAACCAAGTAAATGTGGGAAATGTTTTAAAACCAATGAAACCACAAGTCTGCAAAAGGATTTTTGTCTGCTGATAATTTACGGATAATAAGAAATACAGTGTACTTCTGAGATACGTATCTATTAAAACACATCAAAATAGACTATAACCCTCTTTGCCGTGTAGAAGAAATAGCTTGGTACTAACAAAAATTCTGCTGATTGTGATTCTCTGTGCAGACCGCTTTAAATCAGGCCAGAACAAGCTTCAGAATCAGAGAGCACAAAGGTGTGTTAAAACTGTCTTTGCACATATACACATCCTTCCCCATTCTAAAGAGCATGAAGCTTTCCTAGACCATAGTTTAGGATCTGGGCTCAGGAATCGAAACTAATCTTGTTATCCATCAGCTTCCATTGATCTTGACATTGTTGACTTGCCTGCTACCCTAATGGGTGCAAAGGGGGCTCCCTTTAGGTGGCTTTGTTGTTCTCTCTCGAGGGACCCTCAGTTTTGGAATTTTATTCCCTCTTTGATCCAAAATAAGCTCCAAAATATTTGACCCTCAAGGGATGCTGTAAAGCCCACCTCTTTAGCAAGAGTCTGTGGTGGGAGGAGTACAATAAGGGACGGTATTTGCGGGTAAGATGGGATAGCACATTGTCTAGACTTGATTTCAGCTTTGGTTAGTTGTTTTCAAATGCTGGGGCAAGAGGAAGCTGCTGGTGTTATCTTTTATGTCCTTGTAATTTTAAGTGCATCAGAGGTGGTTAGAGCACAAGAGAGACACTTTCGTTTTAAAATTGTTATAAATTAACATAACTAAATAAAATCAGATAATCCCTAGGGCCTATAAGGTATTAACGACTGCAATGAGTTTGCAAACAAGTATGAATATAGGACAAGTCACCCTTGCTAAAATGATCAGCCTAACTTGTCAGTATTGCAGACTTCACAAACTCCACACATTGGTTTAAGGTACTAAAATTGCACAAAAAGACACAAGCAGATCAATAGTGTGGATGCTAATAAAAGGAGCTCACAATACCCCTTATTAGCTGAATATACTTAATATATTAGCTGCTCATACTACAACTAAAAGGGCAGTTGTAAAATTCCATTAAAACTGTAGGTTTTTCATAACACTGAAATACTTGTAACTCTGAACAAAACGTTATGGTTGTTCTTTCAAATGTTTAGAACTGAACATTGACTTTGTACAGTTTTGAAACTTCACTATGCAGAAGAAAAATGCTGATTTTAACCATCTTAATTTAAATGAAACAAGCACAGAAACAAAAAGAACAGGAGTACTTGTGGCACCTTAAAGACTAACAAATTTTGTTAGTCTTTAAGGTGCCACAAGTACTCCTGTTCTTTTTGCGGAGACAGACTAACATGGCTACTACTCTGAAGCACATAAACAGTTTCCTTAGTTTGACAAATATTTTTTTTAAACTTCCCAACACCTCCCCCCCCCCTTTTTTTAAGTAGTTTACGTTTAACACAGTACTGGATTTGATTGTGGAGTTTTGTTTTATTTTTGTCTCTGCTGCTGCCTGATTCTGTACTTCCAGTTCCAAATGAGGTGTGTGGTTGACCGGTCAGTTTGTAACTCTGGTGTTCATAATGTTGAGGTTCTACTGTACTATGTAGGGTGAGCACACAGCCCATTTTGGCCAGGACACTCCCTTTTTTAAGCCTTGTTCCAGCCGTCCTGACTTTTTTGGCAAAAGTGGGTATTTGCCCCCTTGATCAGTTGGCAAGAGCAAACGGGACAAATGCCCACTTTAGTAAACAAGTGGGATGTGGAGAAACATGTGGGGGGAGCAGCACTGCCAGCTCTGTGCAGTGGGGGAGGCTGGGCTCCAGTGGGAGGCAAGCAGGACGTGGGCGAACAGCAATGCCAGCTCCAGCCTTTGGGGAATATGGTCACCCTATCTAGTATGTGCAACGCTGCTTTCACAAGCCATGCCTGTCCCCTGTGTGTGTGTGTGGGGGGGGGGCCCTCAGGCCAGCCCTGCACTCTGTCCCATTTTCCCTTTGGGGTCTCTCTAGTACTGTGTCATCCTACAAAAGCGTCTGCCAGCTTTTAAATATTTTAATCTGAAACTCATTAAAACCTGTCTGTGCTGCTCTTATTCTTTGGTTGGAGACAGATTTGTGAAATATTTTATCTTTAACCCACCCACGAAGTCACATTCATTTACATAACTTAATGAAGGCTGCATTATTCATCAAACTTCTCATATAACATTTTTCATATGACATTATTAAACAAGCTAGGCAAGCCAGCATAGTAATGAACCTTCTCTAAACTTGCTGCCAGTTATGTTCCCTTACTCCTAATCTATCACTCTAATGGTTGCAACTAATAAACTTTAAGAATCTTTGCCACTAATCTGTATATGTTTTGCAGTGCATTCTGGATGTATAGCTTGACATAGAGAATTTACAATAGAGACCACCTGGCAAACAAAACTCTTTATACTAACAAATGCTATCCAAAGCTACCCACCCCCTCTTTATTACATGGGAGGGATGGAAGGAGAGTCCTTTACATTAACACAGAGCCTTTTATCCTAAAGTGTTTTGCAGCCAGGAATAACTGTAACCACTTCTAGGGCGGAACACTATATTTTAAACAGTGCACACCACAATACACCCAAACCAATATTTGTGATCATATTTTCATAGCTGAAACATTGCCAGAATATGCATGGATTAAAGTTGAGTTTGAACCTCTTTGACATTTCATTCTTTTTTGTGCTTTCAAACTTTTTCCCTAACTTGCATTTAGGGGCTGCACACAAGCGAAACATAACACCATATTAGCCTCATCTGACAATGCTAATTAATATCAGGTGTGTATTAAGGCAAACATTTTCAAATCTGGTCATCTGCAGTTAGGCTCCTAAAGCCATATTTAGGAAGTAAAAGTGCCCTGATTTTACAGAGGTATTGAGCACTGTGGTTCCCATTGAAATCAATAGTAACTGCAAAGTCTCAGCACTTTTGAAAATCTGGTGTTATTTAGAAGCTGAAATACAGATTTAGGGGGCTAATTTAGGCATTCAGGTTTACAAATGTTGACCTAAATCCACTGTGATAGAATCCTCAAATGGTGTCCCTCCTGATGAATGGTGCCAATAAGTAAAATTTTCAGAAGTACAAAAATCCCATTTTCACAAGTGACTTAGGTACTTGAGTAAATTTTTTTCTCTAAATTGCTATGTATTTTTTCAGTACTTCTCAAAAAACACTCCAAGTCATCAAAGGGAGTAATATAAAAAAGTGCTGCAGATAGAAACTAACATGCAAAGCAGAACAACCTTCTATCAAAATGTGATCTCTCAAAGGGTAGAAAGAAATTCCTAGAAAAAGTCTAAACAAAGTACAGGATCTTGAATGTAAAAGGTTTTAAGTGTTCTGGGCTGTCCAGTTTTTTTGTATTTTTTTTAAAACAAATTAGAAAGTAAAATTTCTTTCTACTGTTCAGCTGATAAAAATATTCTGACCCTTGTATAATTTCATGAAGACAAATGGCAATCAATAGGCTGAAATGTTCTTTCAATCAATCAAACAATAACCCTATTTGTCCCAATTCAGTTTTCAGAAGTCATTACATTAGGTTTGTGCAGTTGTTTATTCATAGAGTCATTACTTTTAAATTCAGCATTATCCATCTATATAAGCAGTGGTGGTGTAGCTGTGTTGGTCCTGCGATACTGGAGAGACAAGCTGGATGAGGTAATAATCATCTTGTAGTGAACCAATTTCTGTTGATATTACCTCACCCACCTTGTCTCGCTAATTACCCATCTATGACCTTAAGTTAAAAAGGTTTCTGCATTTCAATCAGAAATCAGTTCAATATGTTCCTTAATGTCATATTTAATCAGGAATTAACCTTCATATAACATAACAGCAAATTTCAAAAATATGACACATTTGACATGCTGCAAAACTGAGTAAGTTTTACTTTAAATAGGTTAAAGACAGGTGTTTCTGGTAGTCCATGTTACATCTAGAAAAACAGCATGGTGCAACAAATAAAAGCACAGCCTTCCATTGAAAGATCAGAGTGCAGCATGTGTTTGATCATCTGCATTTTTAAAAGGTGTACACAGTGCAAAATGTTCAAAAATGACTAGTAAATGTAGGTGCCTAACTTGAGACTCTTTAAAAGGGTCTAATTTTTATAAAGGGCTAATCTCTGAATCAGGTCCCTTTAATGAATTAGGCATTCAGAAGCACCAACACTTTAGAAAATTTTGGATAAAAATTTCAGAAGTATCTTATGGTTTTGAAAATGGGATTTAGGCTTTTTTTTTTTTTTTGAAAAATTACCCTTCAGCCCTACTGTTTAGTTACAATGCTAAAACTGTTTCAGGTAGACCTTCAGCTAGTTTATATTGTCACAATTTACCTCAGCTGAGAATCTACCCCTGAGAATCTGGACAGATCCTGATGTAGTAAGACAGCTATGTCATTTTATCTCCAAACACAAATTGCTGCAGTATGGCTCAAACCTGGCCAGCAATGAGAGAGAGAATTTTTTTACTATGGTGCAAGTGCAATCTTAGATTTAAAATAGGATATATTGAAATTGTTATATATTAGAGCACTCTGTATGGCTGACACTTTGTTTAAGATATTGGTAGCAAGTGCAGTTATTGCTTAAACCCCATGTAAGAATAATATGACAGTATGTTTTTAAAAAAGACCTAATTTCCAAAATATTTATCATCTAATCTTTTTTTCTATTTGCAGACTATTGTAATGTAAAGATTAGCAGGACTCTAATAGTTCTATTTAAAAACATATGAGTAGCCTTTGCATTACATAAGGTTGCAGATGATGTGTAAAGTGTTTGTAATCAAAGGGCTGATTCTCTTTTCTACCAAGGCCACTTTATACCACTCTGGCAGTGTGAAAGGGCCTAAAGTAAGTATAAATTGTCAAGTGGTGTAAATAGCAATCAGACCCAGAGAGTTCACATAGTAACAGTGATCTTAAAATTGGGCAAAGAGCAATTTTTATATTACAAGGCTCTGCTTTATGAGACAATATAGGCAATGTATATGTCTAGAACTAAAATCACTTTTAATCTGTGAGCTGGAAGAATTCAAAAAGCTATTTATTATAATATGTTGATTGTGCTTAACATGTTGCCCTAGAAATTAATATTTTGATTTTTAGCATTAGATGGCAAAAGCTTTTATGCTGAATAGCAACATTCATAAGACTTTTAATTGCCATTATTTGATAAGTGGAACACTTGCAGGCATTGGTGATTTAGAATTTTCTCCACAACCCCCTGAAATCATCCAAGATCAGGACTAAGAGAAAAGGATCACCCAAGAATTGTTCAATATAACCTCAAGTGCCAATGAAGTTTGCTTTATGTGTATGGTGCTAGCAGTGTGTGACAGTTCACCTTTTCCAATATTTGTGCAGCCAGCCTCTCCTGTTAAGCTTTTTTGGTCACATTTCAACCCTGTTAGAAGCTTCTGTTCTAAAACTTAAAATTAAGTTAGCCAAGGTTGAGGGAGAGTCATGCCAAGCCCACTATCTCTCCTGTTCCCACACTCTACTAGTACACTTGATAGGGCCTGATTCACTGCTAATTGAATTTGTTTTTTATTTTTTGTTCTAAGAAATCCCAGAATTGTTAACAGCAAACCCCATCCTTCCTCTAACAGCACTTCATTACAGCATTTACAGTTGTAATCTAAACCATTGCTATATATATGGTAAGACACCTACCAGGTAGCTAGCTTGTTTGCAATAACCCTTGGTAACAGATACCTCCAACAGTCAGATATTTAGACAGATAGACAACAATATATGACAATGTGCGGGGGCTGTTGGTGCGGGTTAATACCACCATGGGAGAAGAGGAGCTAAAGAGGTTTTATTCTGGACTTTTGGTCTAGTCTCTGCCTACACACCTAGGAGCTTATTCTAGCTGGCTGAGCACGGTTGTGGTGCAGGCAACATGGTTTATTTGGTCTTAGTTTACCGTGTTTCAAATTTAGATATATAGGTTACTATGCACTGGACATGTAGAGAAATGTCCATTCCTCCTGCATTATTTTCCTCTCACACCCGAGGGATTTTAGTCAGCTATATAGAGGGTGGGTTTTCTAAGTGGATGATAGAAGTCTAAGAGTTTGAATTTGGGAAGATGTTATAGGATTAGTCAACCTGTTTAGGAGAGTCTTAGTTGCATTTATTAAGTTGGCTTGGTTAAGCCTCAGTATCTTTAACAAGTGAACTGGTTTGAGTCCAGTTGGAGTCTTCTCATTAGAGTTGAGTGCAGGAAAAATGGAGGTTAAAATGCAAGAGAATCCCTTCACTTGTTGAGGTTAAGGGGAAAAATAAAAATAAAGCTAGAGATTTGGAGAAAGCATCTTCAAAAATAAACTTTATTTTAAGTCATAATAATCCATAAACTTTGAACACAAAACCTAGTATCAAAAAGTAATCTGAAAACACATTCTCCTGGCTTAAATATAAGCCACGTGTGTATTTTGGTCACAGGATGTGCAGTTAAGTCCCATGGTTTCATGCTTGTTAAAAGTTTAAGGGTCTCTGAATACATACACTGTCCTTAAACTCCACCAAAATGCTAAAATTACAAGCTTTCAACAAGATTCTTAAATAAGAGGGAAATATTGTTTCTATAGAAATAAGTTATCTAATTATGGACCACACTGACCCATAATCGTAGTGCTTGAATAACATCAACCAAACTTATGACATTTAGTAGATTTAAAAAAAAATTAAAAATACATAAATAACTATTATACATTTACAAGTTAAATATTTAATATTGGATTTAGGTTTCTATAAAAAGCTATGTGTACTTTAAATGCTATAGAATTTCATCCAGAAGTAACCTTTGACCTCAGATTTGGCCATTGAAACCTATGAATTTGGTAGGCAGGTTGTCCACTGGATACACTATGGGGCCAGTTTTCATTGTAGGAGGTCCATTTAACAGCTGCCAGTCACAATTCCGAGCCAACTCCACAGTAAATATTTTGAGAAGGATTTTTGCAAACTCTTTGCCCACACAGCTTCTCAAGCCTCCTCCAAAAGGGATGAAACTGAACCTGGAGGAATCTTCCGGAGAGGGAGACATGAAGCGATCAGGGTCAAATTCATCCTTGTTGGTGAAGAAGTCTGCAACATCATGTGTATCACAGATACTGTAGATAATATTCCAACCTTTAGGAATCTGGTAACCCTGTTTAAAAAAGTTAGGAAATTCAAGTGTGAAGACTTCAGCTTAGAGGCAGATGAATACCAAGATTTTATAGAGAAATAAAAATCCCTGTACATATTGTCAGTTTGACTTACTTTCAAATAAAATTACGGGGGTGGGGGGGGGGGAGAAGAGAAAGCAGCCACTACAGTCTTTGAAGGGATTTAACAGAAGCAAAGCCCAGGTAACCCAGCTTACATTTAACTCAAAAGTCTTGAGTGCAACTCTAAATCCTCCAGGAACCGGTGGACTCAGCCTGAGGGTCTCTTTGATGACACAGCCTGTGTACTTCAACTGTTCCAAGACTTCTATATCCAGTTGTTTGTCATCTTGGTTCATGCTGCACAATAAACCCTAGGAAAAAGAACATGGTTAACATAAGACTATGCACATAAAAGTCAGGCTGCAGTTTGTGTTAGCCGACACTGCATTGCCATCAGTAATGGGGTACAAACTAGTCATCAAGCTCCCAGTTATCACAAGGACTCCCCAAACAAGCCTGAATCGTTGCAAATCTCATTTTTCAAAATGGAAAAGTCAGCTCTTCCTGGTTAAGTTGTCTTAAGGGGCATTAACTTTGTTTAATTAGGAGATTTAGTCTCTAGTCTGTTAGAGTTAATACACTCCATTCTCAGGAAGGAGGAACAAACAGTAAACTGAATGCAGAGGAAATTTTAGCTTCCACAGAGAAGACACCCACCTTCATTTGTAGCTCCTTTCTCACTTTTTGCAGAACAGCCCGGTGAAGTCCTAAGAAGGTGATTAGAGATGTGGCAGCACTGGCCGTGGTTTCATGCCCTCCAAACAGAAGTTCTGTTGCCGATTCTTTTAGCTCCTGAGACAAAGAGCAGGATGTTTACACACACGTGTACGTTTTAGGTACTTGAGACCAAACTCATGGTCTTCTCCTCCCCTGCACAAATGTCTTTCTAAAACTGCACCGCCAGTAAAGCAGAGAGGAAATTCCGCATTTAAATGCTACCAGTGATTAGCGATATTCCTAGGCTCCACATCTACAGGCTGCGTTTTAATAGACACAGAAAAACACGGGTGGGAGTGGGAAGAGGAGCAGAGACTCCTTGTCCGGGAAGGGATTTTGGAGAACCGATGCCTTACAGAAGGATTGCCCTGGCTTTGCACACGTCATGTTGTGCTGTTCAAACAGCCGGAGCACAAGGGGAAAGCACCGAGGGGGGTTTCGGTCGCTCTGCGAGCAGAATGTGCCCTGGGAGGCCAGGATCCGGGGCGGCTGCGGCAGAACTCCGGTAGCTCCAGAACCCGGGCTGCCACAGGTACGGGAGGGACTGGAGCATCTTCCTCAACTCTAGCGGGGGGAGAGTGGAGACCACTCATGGGTCGCCATAGTCAGAAATCCTGGCCCTGAAGCTGTTCCCGACTGAAAGGAGAACTGGCCACCCTGATCTTCCTGGGGAGGATACACTTAGGGCCCGATCCTGCTCCCATCACATCAACAGGAGAGATGCTACCGAGTTTAAAGGAAGCAAAAATCACGCCCTTGTTTAGTGCAACGCAGCGGTCCCCGTGGCCTGGCCGCCAGTGCCCGCGGGCATCTCACCTGCATATTCAGCGGCTCCCCGTTGTCCTGCGTGTGCTCCATCAGCAGCTGCAGCGCGTCCTTACAGTCGCCCGCGGGCTGCTTACGGGCCATCTTCGCCCGGATGTTCTCCTCGATCTTGGCGTGGATGAAGTTCCGCGCCCGCAGGCCCTGCGGGTGGAGAAGGGAGCCAAAGGGCGGCGGGTCATCCCGCTGCCAGGCCGTCCCCACACGCTGTGCCAACCCCCTGGGAGCACGCTCCCATACACTGCTCCCAATTCCAGCTGCCATCGCCGGGCACCTAGTGCCAGCCCCCCGCGCGGCATCGCCCCCGGGCGGGAGGTGCCTGGGACCCCCGACCCCGGAGCTAGTCCCGATCGCAGGCGGGAGCGTTACCCGGTAGAGCCCGCTGAAGGGCACATCGATGGGCAGGGAGAAGAGGTTGCGGATCATCTCCTCGAAGGCCTCCACCAGCTGCTGCTCGCTGTCCTGGTCCGCGTGACGCGGCTCGAAGCCCAGCAGGATCCTCATGGCGATGCGGAACATGAGGCGCTTCACTTCAGGGTAAACCAGGAGGCAGGAGCCGCCGCTGCGCAGCCAGCGCGCCAGGCAGGCGGTCACCTCCTCCTGGATGCCGGGGACGTAGTGCTGCAGGGCCTCCCGGGAGAAAGCCTTCATGATCACCTGCGGGAGAAGGGGAAGGCTCAGGCCCCAGCCCCAGCCCCCCGCGCCGCCCCAGGGGAAGAGCGCGCCGGAGCCGCAGCCGCAGCTCAGCCCGGCTGGACAGGGGAGCGCACCCCCGGCCCAGCCGCACAAAGGAGGGCGCCGCTCCCGGAGCTTGGAGAGCGCACAGGCGGCAGCCCCGGCCGGATGCAAACCGCCGAGCTGCAGCCCAGCCCGCAGGGCAGGTCGGGGAAAGGGAGCGGGGTCTCGCCGTACCTTTTTCCGGTGCTTGTGCTGCCCGTCGTGCAGGTTGGAGAGGCAGCCGGACCCCAGGATAGTGCGCACGGACGCCGGCCACTGCACCGACACCAGGCGATGCTCCCCGAGCAGGATGTGCCGCACGTTCTCGGCCCCCATCACCCGCACGGTGGGGCGCCCGAAGAGGTGGGTCTTGTAGATAAACCCGTATTTCCGACGCTTCATCTGGAGAAACTTCCGCCGCTGGAGGGAGAGAAGGGCAGTGACAGCGGGGATCCGGGCCAGCCGCCTGCCTGCCTCCCTCCCTCCCCGGCTAGCGCTGCCCTGCCCCGGCTACCTGGAGCTCAGCGCACCCAGGAGCCGCGACAGCTGCTGCCCCCAACCTGATCCCGCAGAAGGAGGAGCCGGCTCCCCGAGTCGGCCCTGGCTAATCAGGGGGGGCCGGCTGCCCCTTCCCGAAGCCAGGCGGGGCAGGGAGAGCTCGCGGGCCTTACCTGCAGCACCAGTTGCAGCGTCTCCCCGAAGAAGGGGAGCCCCATGGTGCCGGGGGGCAGCGGGAGGCTGCAGCCGGGCTCCCGGCCGCTCACGCAGTACAGATGCCACAGCTTCACCGCGGCCAGGAAGAGCAGCAGAGGCAGCAGGACGGTGCACAGGGTGCTGGCCAGCAAGGTGGAGAAGCCCATGGCTCGCGAGCAGCGCCTGCAGCCCCTACCTGTCTCCGCAGAGCGCAGCAGCGCACAGGCCAAGCCCCGCCGTGGGCCCCTTTTTATAGCCCTCCCCCAGGTTGCTGCCCACTCCACCTTGGTCAGATAAATTAGTTCACCCAAAGTTCATCTTTAATTACGGATTGTGGCCTGGCTCCTCCCCCCGAAATCTTTAACTGTTTGTTTTGCGCGGTGGCTTCTCCGGGTCTCCCTCCTCCAGGAGCTACAGCCAAGCCACTGAGCTGACTTTGAAAAGGTGCTAATTTCACCCGCACAATGCGGCTCGCGGGAGAGGGGGCCTCAGATCTCAGCTCCTTCAGGGTGCTACTCTGTAGCTCATTGAATAATCCTTAAAGGCTGGAATGGGGGCAGAATTGCAAACAGCTGCTAGTTCAGCTCGTCGGGATCAAGGAAAGACCAGCTAATTAGCTGCATCCCTTTTACCTTTATTTATCCCTCATTAAACCGAGTCAGAATATATTGACGCAGATTATAGAAATGCCTCGCTCACTTTGTCCTTATGCCCAGTTACACGGGAAAGCACGTACCGTGTTTATATTTTGCCTCTATGAGTGGTTTGAGAACGACCGTACACACAACCGATCTTTTTAAATCTCTCTGACTGCACTTTGCAGTTCAGCCTTTGTTTCAAAGACCTGAGCCCCAGGCTACCGGCGAAGAGCCGAGCTGTTGCATCCTGTGCGAGGAGTAGTTAATTGGACTTCGCCTGGTTCCGGGTTGGTGCTATTGCTCGTTAGCATAGTGGGAGCAAGTGGCACAGACCCGGCACTAGCGGGGCGGGCTGGGCCAGGGACTGAGCGCTTTGAACATCTCCTCCAGGTTCTCCCTGGGTAGGGCTGAGTTCCCCGAACTCCAGCTGCAAAGCGCTGAGTCGCTTGGAACGCAGCTTTGGGTTTACGGGCTAAAAACAGAATTGGATCACGAACAGCCGCCGCTTCGCCTTGTCCCCTCAGATTAGTGCGTGGCCTGAAGTTCACCTCAAAGGCCCAGCTTGTATTTATGGTCAGGGTCCTGAGAGGAATAATCAGCATCAGGCAGGAGTAAATTCTGAAACTTATGATGCAGCGCTAATGGCAGGTTCAAACGCAGGTCAGCGAGGGAAGGCAAGGTTATATCAAAAAGTAAACATCCAGGCTATCGCCACCCACAGACTTTTATAGACGCTTAAATCATGGATCACAGCACCCGCAGACCGCGCCTACGCGTGAGGTTTCTGGTGCTTCTCATCCTGGTCCCTGGAGCATAGCTAGTTCTCACCCCGGGGGTCTTCTCTGTGTGAATCTTTTCTTTTGCAACCTGCGGTGATGGGTTTGCCTTTTCAACAAGCAGAGCAGTAGTCAGCATCTGTCTGAATATAGGTGGGAGGCAGATAACCCACAGGCCGCCATAACGTTATGGGAAGAAGGCAGAGGAATTCGGCATACTCCCCAGCAGCAGTTTAATTCAGAGGGGGGCACAGAGACTGGGAGATAGCTATGTGTGCCTGGAAAGCGGACTTCGCCCTGGCTATGTGCTCCCACAAACCGTGCAGAGAATTGCCCAGGGTCTGACGTTCACCTGTAGAGCATCCAGGAAGCAGGAGTGCTTCACAAATGCTAGGAAATGTTCTCATGCGGAGCCGCTTTTTATCACTGCGGTGCAATTCGGGATGGCAGGGCTGACTGCGGGGAAAGGATGTTCACGGGCGGCGGCTGCCACGGACCCTTCGCTCCTCCCACTCACGGTTGTAGATTTATAAGAGGTCGTTGTACAGGAAAATACGATCAGGGCTGGAATGACTCTCCAGTTCGTTTGGGGATCCTGGCGTTACACCTTGGCGAAACCTTAAAAAAAATATTTCGGAGCAGAGTTGAATTTCCCTTCTGTGCAACCAGAGATGTAGAACACAGGTACTTGTTGGTTGTTCGCCAAAAGAGCAGCCAGCTGCTAAAAGTTTCCAAAACACCGATCGCTCTTCCTGCTCTGTCATGTGCATCATCTCTGAACTGTACCCATCTGGCTGCATCGGTAGCTTTACAATCAGTAGGTATTGGTATTCGGAAACATGGTAGCTCCGGGGGTATATATACACCAATACCTACTGATTGTAAAGCTATTGATGCAGTCATATTATATATATAAGAATGTATATGTATATATATGTTTTTACCCAGGAAAGCTTATTCCCAAATAAATCTGTTAGTCCTTAAGGTGCCACCCGACTCCTTGTTGTTTTTATATAACACCTACACAGATAACACCTGTCCAGAAGTCACTGACTGGCGGTTACCGTTATTACAATAAATGCTGCAGTAAGTAGTTGAAGTGTATGATAAGCACTTACCATAAAGTCTTACATTTGTATCTAGCTTAGGCACCGTTTCGCAGAAATACGGCAAATTAATACAAACAAGATCCTCGATAACCTTCAAATGACAGAACTTTTTCTCCTCGTGTTTGTTGCTCACTACTTGGCTGAAATGACCCTCGCAGTTTCTTTTGTATATTCGTGACTAAGCTGGGAAATGTTGAAGGGGCACTCCGAGCTTCAAAGTAATATTTGTATCTACAAAATGTCCTTGCATCGAATATCAATAATATATTACAAGAGGAAGAAGTTTCAAAATCAAAAGAGCTGTCGCTGTTGTTTGTCATATGTTTATATATGTGTTTACCCTATTTCACTCGGACGGTACAAGTAAACTATTCAGTTTCATGTTTGTCTAGTCAATTTCGCTTTCTGATTCCTTGCCTAACCACAATAAACATTCGAGCGCGATTTTTTTTAATGGAATCTGAATGTTAGCCCCTAATGTCTAGTGTATCCCCTTTTATGTTTTCTGGAAGACATGACTCGGGGAGTATTTCTGCTTAGTATTTAGTAGCCTGGTTGCTTTGACAGTACCTGGCAATGTAGTCGTTGAACGCCAATCTTTCTGTGCCGCATGCACAGTTTTTTGACTGTTTTCTAGTTCTGGGACAAGACACTTAACCTGTGCTTAAAAACGCAAATTTATTTCTAGATGGTGCAGCGTCAGCAAGCGACCTGACCCGGGAGGGCTAAGGGCTTTTAAAGTTTAGAGTTTAATTGAAATGTCGGTGAAGCCCTAGTTCCTTAAAAAACATTTATCGGTAAAGGGTAGAAGCATACGGTGACTATTATACACATGCCTGCATATAATGCAAATGTGTATGCGGGTTGTTTGCTGTGCCCAGATGTGATATATAATTGTATATTATAGGATTTCAGCCTAAATTTAATCTGGTAAATTTCCCTATTTTCTGTTTAAAATGCTCACTTTGTTCCCATTCCCCCACCCCTCCGCTGACCTATATAAATCAACCAGTGGTTATGTTGGCGGCTTCTGAGCCCTCCAAAGCTGGCAAGGCAGTTCTCTGCCTAATAGGGATGATCATTTTCTGGTGTCCCTGTATCCTCAGTGAATTGCGCTGGGAGCAGTGGCATGACCTCGGGGTTCTTTCCCATTCCCATACTCTGACCTGCTTGTGACCTACAACACGGACCGTGACATCTGAATGAACTCTGCCAGCAACTTCGCCAAGTTCACTGTCCATCAAATAACGAGATACGGTGGCCTGAGCACCGATAATTACCACAGGAAACCTTTATTATCGCCACAGCCATCTCTTCTACAGTCGTCAGTCCGAAAAGAATCAAATGGTAAAGAGTGAAAGGGATAATTAAAGACATCTTGGAAGGGGGTCAAGAAATTAACAGCCTGATAGGAACAAACTTTGATTACAAGTAGTAATTGCTACACTTCAATTGCAAATGCTCATGTTTATTTGAAAAACAACATCAGTTTCAAGTCTCTTTTTTTTTTTTTTTTTGCTAGATTCACATTACGTTATTCAACAACGCGGTTACAGTGTTAGTGCTCGGGGTAATTTTTGAGCTTGGTCCTGAAGAATCGGCGATTACTTCTCATCCAAGCTGGAGGAGGAGGCTGCAGAGCTGCATTTGCCAGTCGGTTCCTCAGCCGATTATTGTCTAGGTGAGCGGCCAGGTCCCACTCCCACCGAAATAAAACGAAACTGGAGGTGGATCAAAGGTTCGCCTACTTTTCTTTAAGCGGATCACAATAGCGTCAGTGGCGTTTGGATAGATCAGTTCAGTGGTTGTGCTAATTAAAGTTAGTCATTGACACTTGTATCCACCGCCTACTGATTTCCCCTCCGTTCACCACAAAGATTCACCTTAAAGACAAGGTCAGGAGGGCAGAGGCTGCTGGTTCACTAAAGGGTCAACCTGCCAACAACACTTAACTCCGACTTTCAGTACAACCTTTTCCAGATTTGACCTGTCACATTTGGTAGCCATGTTTCTGCTCTAGGTAGCTGAGATGTTGCATGGAGTGAAATGATGTTACCCGACTTTCTGATGTTTAAGTAGAAATACTGATCCAGGTAAGTTAGCTGGGCGGTGGCTGCTAACACTCTGGCTAACAGAATAATAAATCATTCCGGGTGGTTTTCAGGCAGTGGGTCACCATTTAAGGCAAATATTTTGACTTTCCTCATTTTTTGGGGCGATTGCAGAAGGGCAAGAACGTTTATTTAGGGCAGAAGTGTCATTGGAGAAATTATCCTAGGAACCAATGTGTCAGCCTTCACAAAGGGCAACTTCATCCCACAGATAACAGGTGTGGGGAGGTAGGCAGAATAACAGGTGTGGTGTTCTGTTCCACCTCTCAGCGATCTGATACATTTTAATATTACGCAAGAGCTTGACCTAGAGCAGGAGTAGCCATATTTTCCATCAAAATGTATGAAAAGTAATTATCAGATGTTTCCATTTCCTTGCTTCCCCTCACCTTTTACACGGACAGTATGTACTATGTGCCTTAGCCAAAGCCCAGCGAAACCTTTCCATTGACACCGGTGGGCTGCCATCATGCCCTAGGTGAAAATGAAATAATGTATTCACTGATCTACACAAATAATACTTAGTATTACCCTAAACTCTCCTCTCAACGCTCCAATGTAACTGCCATTTCCATTCATGGACATGAAAGGTAGGCTTACATTTACCCTTACAAAATATCTGTGAGAAATTATTTTACAAGGGGAAAAAGAAAAATACTTGAATTGAAGAGCAGGAAATGGCAATGCGGACAGTATTCAGAGACCCTCTAACAGGTAAGTCAGCCCCCAACCTTAACTCCACGTGAATCCATATTTAAGTCATTGTACACCATATGCTGCATGACAAGTGGGCTTGTTGCTCAATGCTGCTCTGATAGTTATTATAATGTGAATATCGCTATAAATATTGAATTCATTATTCTGGAAGAGGTACCAGATTGTATGCGCAAGAAATGGGTTTCGATCTTAAAATCAGGAACTTTTCAGCCAGAATCAAATAGTTAAATGTCCTGACTCTTTAAATGTTTGTTTTTAAAAGGTCACTTCCCTGTTGAAACCCGATTCTCTCATGCAGGTTTCAACCTGCAACTAAACTCTAGTCTAGGGCACATTTACTCTGAAAATGAGATTTAATGATGGATCCTTAATAATAACAGCACAGTCCTTACTGTGATACAGTGTTAATGTACAATATTAATATACAGTACTATCAGAATGCATCTTTATCACATGGACTCTAATGGAAAGTGTCGGAGTGAGATGAAATACAAACTCTTTACATTAATCTATCCGAAATTAGAGTTATCAGAAAGTTACAGATAATTGGAATGTATCTGACAGGTTTGGACCTGTCCGATTTCAGCGACCCCTTAGATTTTTCTCTTTTTAAATATCCATGGAAATTTCTAAAAGGCTATGGCCCAACGTGAAAAAACCCACTGCCCCCTTTACAAATACATGTGTCCCATAGGGCATAACTCTTCTGCATGTGGAACAGGAAATTCCAGGCCATCTCTAGCCATGCGCTGTAATGAAAATGTGCTAGAGACGGTTATTTTTCTCTCCTTCCTGCATTATTCTCTATGCGATCAAAAGGAAGGGGGCAGGGGGGCTGACCAGGCAACAGTGTGGCTTGGAAGGCTGTTCAGTGGATAGGGCGTTCCCCTAAACTTTCAAGAGTCAGGTGAGAGGTAGCAGGTGAATCTAAATCCCCGGGGATTCTGTTTTAAAATCTAGAACAGTTGGTTTCTTTCCCCCAGCCAAGTTTACGGAAACTGCATACTTGGGTCTTGGACTCTTTCTCGGTGGTTTGGACTCCTCGGAGTGCATCTGGGCCCTGGTTTTCCCCACCCGGGGTGCAGTGAGGATGGCACAAACCAAGCCTTTCTAACGTGCAAGCGGACGAACGGGAGATCTCACCGGATGTGCTGCTGCATCCCGAGCCCCTCTCCCGTTGCCGTGGTGGGCGGCAGCAGGGCACCGAGAAGGAGGGGATGGATGGGCTAGGCCCCCTCTCAGCAGCCGGATCCCAGCCCCGCTGCAGGGCGCTGCGAAAAGGAAACGGGCCCAGGGGCTCGTGTCGCGCTCTCTGTGTCCGGTCGGTACAAATCCTGGTGCTTGTCCCCCACGCCCGGCCCTTCTGAGATCTGCTGCGGCGTCCGCTCCTCGCCCTGCCCGCAGCCCGCCGCGGCGAAGGCTCAAGCTTCCCGGGACACCTGGCGGCGGGTGCTGGCGCCGCCGGGCTGCAGCGGGTGGAAGAAGAGCTGCAGCCCGTCCACGGGATGCACGATGGGCACCGTCTGCATCTCGGGGAAGCTGGGGGTGGCCAGCTCCCAGCGGGCCGTGCGGACCAGCTCGATGGCCAGCAGCTTGAGGATGGCCTTGGCCAGCTCCTGGCCGATGCAGCTCCTGACCCCGCCGCCGAAGGGGATGTAATGGAAGCGTCCTGCCCCCTCCTGCCGGGCCGAGCCGAACCGGTCCGGGTCGAAGCGCTCGGTGGGGCTCTGGTACACGGCCGCGGTCTCGTGGGTGTCTCGGATGCTGTACATCACGCTCCAGCCCTTGGGGATCTGGTAGCCCTGCAGGGGAAGGGGGGGAGAGGAACATCAGCTAGCGGGCAGCTGCCACCGGCGCTGGGGGGGCCTGGCCTTGCACAGCTGCTAGAGGGAGCCCTGAGGTTGTGCTGCTGCTGGGACCCGTCTCGCCTAGAAACCTGCCCGATCCGGGCCTCCCCGCCGCCAGCCGTCCGTTCCGTTCGGCCGCCAGAGGGCGACACTGCGCCTTGCCCAGGGCCCCGGGCCCCGGACCCCGTTCCCACGGCCCTCCCTAGAAACCGGCCCTGGCTTTCTCCAGGAAGGACGGAGATGTCGGGGAGTTGGGTGGGATGTTTAATTCGATCGGGGCCGGGGAGCCTCCCTCTGGGGGGGGGGGCACTGGATGCTAACTAACCACCCTGTCTAACGCGGCAGCTTCAGAACCCCCCTACACACACCCAGACACCGGGGTTCATGGAAATAACTTATTGCTCTTCCTCCGTGCAGAACCATCAGCAGGGAGGGCACTTTGAGACCAGAATCCTGCTCGCATCGCTCACGCCTGTAGTCCCCAAGGACACAAACAGGACTCGTGTGATGACGCCAGCTGGATCCAGGGCCTGTTCTTCAGCTCCTACTCAGACAAACAGACCCACTGCTGCTGTGTTCATTGGGGCTACGGTGCCTGAGCAAGACTTACTCTCCTATTAGTTGTAGAACTGGGCCTGCCGTGCGATTTTGCGGTTCTCTACTGCTCTGTTTCGCTGTCATTTCTTGTATTCACGCTGTGATATTGTGCCTTTTCGGTATTTGCTGATTTAGTAACATCAGTATAATTTGATTTTCACGGAAGCAGCCAACACATTTTTGGGCACTATATAAATAAATTACTTGTAAAACAAATAACCAATTATTTGATTTCTAGATGCTTTATGTTTTCCATTTTCTGTTCTAAGTGGCCAGTTAGCGGGGTGCAACATTCTCCCGTATTCTGTGCTTTCTATAATGGTAAAATGCAAAAAAACAGATTCGGTGTATATTTATTTTGCACAAACACAGGTGCGCCTGCAGTTGGCAAAATGTCACATCTTACACCGTAACAAGTGTTTCCCACTAAAGATAAACTCGTTCTACAGACAAGTTTTAATGGTCGCACAGCTGCCATTAGTAGGAAATCAGCCCTTTGAAATACCCAGAGGTCACTAGAGAGGAAGAAGAAAATAGTGTAAAACTGTCTGATAAGACATGCAGATACACATCAATGAACTAAAGCGGCTTAGCTCAAAGCCATAGCCGAGTCTTTAAACAATTGCAAAACGGAACAGATAACTTACATCCAGCTCAAAGGTCTGCAGGGCAGTCCTATAGCCTCCAGAAACGGGCGGCAGCACGCGAAGGACCTCCTTAACCACACAGTCCAAGTAGCGCAGACGGCTCAGTTTATCCAAGTTGATCTCAGGCTGACAATGACACTCTGCCTCTGGAACCACTGGCCCTGTGGGCACCTCGAACCTGCTGGGCGGCTGGGCGGCTTCCTCTTGCCTGTGGTTTGAATACTGATCGTTTGGATTCAAACTAATTGTTTCTTGTGTCATTCTGGTTAACGTGAGCTCCTTAAGGAGAGGAGGCCGCCGGATAAAACCACCCCC
This sequence comes from Mauremys reevesii, assembly GCF_016161935.1. Lineage (NCBI taxonomy): Eukaryota > Metazoa > Chordata > Testudines > Geoemydidae > Mauremys > Mauremys reevesii. The sequence goes on along the minus strand of NC_052629.1, from coordinate 30,946,129 downwards.
AGCATCTCCTTCTGCCTTTAGATCAAGTTGCTGACTTTGATTCTTCGGCGTCCCTTCTGGCGTGGAGAGGAGACGCTGTTGAGAGTCACTGTCCTTCCTCTCTTTCTCCTGGACCATCGGTGTATCTTGGCAGGGTTCAATATATGGGTGGTTCTTTTGGGAGACTGCAGGCGAAAGGCAATGGCAGTGCCTATGCAATTCATGGGACACCAGTTCCTGTCTTATTTTTTCTACCGCCGAGGGGTGTTTCAGTAGCAGAAGGATCAGAGAAGTGCTGGCACTAGCAGTGGTGAAGAAAGCAGCAAATATCAGCTCAATCGCTGACTCCTGCGAGATAATCAAATGTGACAGTTTTAAATGCATTTGTGTTTTAATCTTCAAATCATACTCCCACCTGTTCCCTCTGAGCAGCGCTGTCTAGCCCCACGTGGCCCGTCTTCATTTCCATCATTTGAGCGTTTAGAAACTCAAATCTCTGTAACTTTACAGGACTTGCGTTCCTTTGCTAACCGAGCTCGTCTACCACTTATGTAATGGATTGTTTATTCCACTCCTCCCTACGAACCTGCAAACATTATAAGTAAAAAGAGAAAGAAAAGGAGAACCAACTGCTGCATCAGCATTTCAACTAAAATAACAATGTTAAATGTTTTCATTTTTGAAAATATATTAATTCTGATGCGGGCTTATGAAAAGGGCTCCCAGAGAGTATTTTAATATAAAAAATATACCAGGCTGAGAATTTTGTGAGCAAAGGTTATCCCCACACTTAGCCTTACAGATTTGGATCTCCGGCTGCCAGACGCTACATTTGATACGTACAGATTCTTCCACTCTCTTAAAGAAATCATCGCTGGATAGGCATGTCTTCTACATTGCTGATGGTGGATATTGGTCCGGGTGTCCTAAGTTCCTATGCTACCATCTAAAACAGGTAACGTTTGTTCAAACGCCCCCTGAAGTCAATGTGAAGACATCGTGTACATGAATAGAACTGGACTCAGGCCAACAGTGAGTACAAGTAATAAGAAACTTGCTGTGCCATCACAATTTATGTATGTGAACCTCCGCAGCTCTGCAGCCAATAGAGAGTTACCTGGATACAGATGTTTGACAAATCCCGGGTTCTTCGATTGCCCCAGAGGCAAGGGCATGTCAGAGTCTGTAGATTAACAAACTTTCTTATTGCTGGATGACATTAGTGGAACATCTAAAATCCTGTCAGTGATCTTCGATGGTTCAAAATTCCCTGAGGCTATCAACCTTTCTCCCTGTGCATAGATGTGCCGCCACCTGAACTAAATCGCCGTGGGCTGGATTTTGCAAGGTGCTGAGCTAAACATTAAGGGGATTCTCCTACTCCCGTGCGTCAAGTTAAGGGTTTTGCTGGATTGCCTCACAGTGTTCAGCATCTGGCAGAACCGAGCCCTGTATAACAAGTCATGGGACAACCACGGAACGGAAGAACTGTCCCCCGCACGCCCCCTTCCCATGCTATTTAGTGCTGCGAGAAAAACAAGCCTACGGATCCAATGATTCCAATTCCTTCCTAGAAGCAAAAACTGAGGTGTGTTGCAGAGGAAAACAACGGACCCGAGTGTTATAGATGGACTACGTCCATCCGATGCTTTACATAAATGTTTGTCACAGCGTGGTTCTGATAACTCAGCACACAGCCAAGCCACAGAACGATCCCAGACAATCAAAGTGGGCTCTCTGCGCCGATAGGCATGGATCCTCAAAACCGTACAATCAGGGCTTTCTAAGGACCTCCCTTCAAATATCCCAGGAAACCAGCCAGGCCCTAGCTAAATCATAGAAGATTAAATATTGGGAGGTTTTAGCTCCCCTTTCTCTTTCCCACCCATACAGATATCAAAGGAAAACGTGCAGGTTTAGGATGTGAACTACGACTATTAAGCCAGCATTTAAAAATGTGACCGAAATATTTGACAATCACTAGTTTGCCTTTCTGTAACTATGTCTGTCCTATTTCTGACTCTCAAGGGACTGCTGTTGCAGTGTCTCCACAAGGCGCAGCATCACGCCTCCCAGATGTTGTGCAGAATACACACAGTTACGCACAGAATATACACCCAGGTAAGCCTCGCTAATAGCTGCTAAGATAAGAGGAAGAGAGAGGAGTTGGGTGAGGTAATATCTTTTATTGGCCCAACTTCTTCCCGGGAGAGAGCCAAGCTTTGGAGCTACAACAAAGCTGCATCTAGTGCATCAGGAATTTGGGATTTCCAGAGACGGCCGGTCATGATCTGGAGGCAAAAAGAGAGCTGTGGGGGGTGACCTAAGGGTGGGAATGTCTCCAGGCCCCACAGCCCCCCGCCTATGAGAAGGGAAGGGGTGAATCCAAAACACATCGGTGAAATCCTGGCCCCATTGAACTCTAGGGCAAAACTCCCACTGACTTCAATGAGGCTAGGACTCCACCCCAAGGCTTCCGCAGAGCCTCTCGCGCTGCTCCCGTATAAAGACCGGCGAGCTGGCGGCGCTGTGACCGGGATAGAGACTTGCAAAGGATGGGCAGAATGACACCGGGCTGCAGCGGGACACGGAAAAAGCCCTGGTGAGGAGCCGATTGGACTCGGTGTGACTCCGGCGCAGGTTTCTTCTCCCTACGAACCGGCCCAGCGGCGCGGCCGAGCTGCAGGATTTCCGCGGAGTTTGTTTCCTTTTTCAAATATACATCAGGCCTGGGAATACCTCGCAGCGCCAAACGGTCTGATTTCCTGTTAAGGGGGAAGAGCCCCCCCCCCCCACGGCCATTCCGCTTAAAGCCTCGAAGTACCCGGAGCCAATCCCGCTATGCCGGGGCCCCACAGCAAGGATTTTTCCTCGCTACCAGACCGAGGCCCTGCAGCTTAGCTAGGGCTTGTTTTGGCTGGGGAGGGAGACTTGTCAGTGTGCTGGCTCTCCGGGCCACCTCCAGGATGTATATAACGTCTGACAGAACGGGGGGGGGCTGCTTGCCCCCGTATCTATGCACATCGCTCCCGTAGACATTAGCAGGAACTGGGCACTCCCGAGAACCGTACACCGTCTGTGCTGGTGACCACAATGTCTTGGTTCTCCCAGTGCGAAGTTCCACGGGGAAAGCTCCGCGTAGTAAAGTGTAACGCCGCATAGCAACGGATGGCACTGCTGCACCGGGGTGCTGCTGAGTTCCTCCCACTCTGTTAGTCTTTACAAGGCTAATCTATCACCGCAGAAAGGATGAAAATAGAGCCGCTCGCAACGTATTAATGTGGCTGGAAAGAGCGTCCTGACGCTAGAATATTTTATTAATCTAAAAAGTATTTTATTTATTTTCTTATAGCCAGTACAATTAGGTGTCTTGTAGCCTCACCTCGCCTCTTATTCAGTCTGATTCGCTATGGAAACAGCCTCAGGATGATCCTGTTTTCCTTCAAACTTAAATCTCACCTTTATTGTGACTTTACTGCCGTGGTTTATAGTTTAATTTATTTTAGTGCATTCTCAGAAAGCAAGATGCCCAACCCCCCACCGCCTTCTGTGTGAGCCCTACGCAGCTATGATAAAGGATGTGCTCTTTTCCCTGCTTTGGCTTTCGGCTTTTTCTGGTGGTTTCGATAAAACGGTGGGCTTTTTAACCTGGACTGTTACACGTCCTGATTTCGTAAAGCACATGCTGCATTCATTCCCCGAGTACAATCCCCAGCATCTCTCGGGGGTGGAAAGTGCTCTTTGACAAACACAAAGCGAGTCAGGAAATTAGTGCACACTTGTGCTTGGAGTGTCTCTCAGAGGTGTGTATCCAATGCTGTAAAGCAACTACGATTTTTTTTACGAAGGCAGATCATTCCACTAGATTAATATTCCGCTATCATTTTATTTTAGTACAAGTCTCTGCCACATTAGACAGGAACCATAAATTATTTTACCATCCGTAAGAAAGTTTCTTTAAATGCAGCGGATGTAGGAAGTTTCTAACTACACAGCACACAGAAGTGCATATCAATATAGTAACACATGCTGACTCCCTGCCCATCACTGTTATCTCGACTGGGATGAGCCACACTAGCCTCTTAGACTTGGCTCTATCCGTGGCGGCTCGCCAACTGCTCATATAATTATTTTTGAATAATATGCATTAGGGGTGCCTGGGTATAATCTGACAAATATGACATCACAGATAACCCGGGTTTAATTGCACAAAGATAGTTTTGTTCATCTCTTGACTAATGTCACCTATACCGCTTCTAAGCACTTCTAGCTGCTCCCGGAGAATATCGTTGAGCATTATTTACAAATGAGCGCATTATTTTTGCCCGATAGTTTAGATTTTCTTAAACATCGATCCGAGATCGATTTTGGGGGTCATTTTAATTAATCTCTAAAATAGATTATTCTCCTGGTGAATTAGTTATACATTGTACGGGGATTCCTCCCACACACTGCTGTGCTACACACCCCGTGGCAAACACCCTCTGTTACTCAGCAGAAAAGTAGCTTACAGGTCCCGATTTGCAGACTGGATTCCCCTTCGTGGAGTTCCACATCGGACAGGATTTGAACACAAACAAAAATAAACCAACCCGAACCTCTTCATGAGGAGATCATTATCCCATTTTAAATACCGGGAAAGTGAACTACAGAGAGGAGCCTAGGAAGTGACAGAACCCACATCTCCTGGGTACCAGTCCAGTGTCTACTCGGCCACGCTGCCTCCTCACGAGGAATCCTGCCCCCTGGCTTGGAGCCAAACGGTGCTCGTTTTGTGACGCACTCAAGTGAGAAGATGCCAGGAACGGGGAAGATCGGAGACGGAAAAGACCCCCTTATGGTTCCTTCTCCTGCCAACGCAGGATTGTCGGGAATGGCCCGGCGGCATAAGGTCTCACTTAAATTTGCTCTGATGTTGTTGCTCTGTAGCATAAGCTAACCTGACGGAGTTGGTGTTCTGTCGCTGTCCATTTCGCTGCCTACACTAAATGCCTAAGAATTTCAGGAAATGCATAATGACTTTTACCGCTGTTCTTAGGAGGGACGCCAACAGGCAGTGATGAGTTTCCATGTGGAGATAATGCAATCCTGTCCACACACTCAGGGGCGGCTCTAGAGCCCAGGCGCAAGCGCGCCCCCTGGGGCCTTCTTTCCCAGGGGCGGCCGCATCATGGCTGCGGAGGTCCACCCCCGCCCGACCGGACGACCGGACCTGCGCAGATGCAGACGTGGACGTGGTGCTGGGCTCGGCTGCTCTCCTGCAGGCCAGGCATGGCGACTGCTGACCGAGCCCGCCGACCAGCGAACCGTCCGCGCTGCGGCGGAGGTCAGGCTGAGCCGCCCGCGCGACGACCGGACCGCTCCCAGCCATGCCCCCGCAGTCCTGCCTCCGCTCTCGGCTCGGGGCCTCCCTCCGGGCTGGCTGGGCGGCGCGCGGCCAAGCCTGGCGCACACACTTCCAGATTTTCAGAAGCAAAGATTCAGAAACTTTACAAAAACTGGTCACCTGCTCCTAGGAAATAAAGATCCGGGGTGAAATCCTGACCCTGCTGGAGCTCTTAGAAGTTTGGAGTCAACTGAGCCAGGATTTCATCCCGGAGGAGGCTAAGCGGCATCGTTTTTACAATACTAGTTAATAGGATCTTATACCCTGAAACTGATTTCACATATGCTCCGAAAAGAAGATGACTTGGAAGGCCGCCAGTATTTTGGCAGTTCTGCCAATATGGCAGGCAAACATGCCTGTTTTTGGCAGCCCAGGGCAATACGGATAGAAGCTGATTCTCAGCCACAGACGAGAAATATAGGTCAGTTACCCATTTTAGGTTTTACAGTAAGTCCTGATCTTGGACTGATATCTCGATATGATATTTTAAAACCCAACATTATAAATATACTTAAATCAGCTACTGCACACGTTCAAAATTATCCCAGAACTTCATAAACACTAGTTCAGATTTTTATATTTCACATCAATAGTGACACTTAGAATAGCCTGGTGGTACGCACTGACTCAGTACTTAAGGACAAATACTTTCTCAATTCTTAGGCAAAATTCCCGTTGCTTTCAATTGGGAGCTTTGCCTGAGTATGACCGATAGGATTTGGCCTTAAATCATAGTGCTGTCTCATGTTCACTATTCCATAGAGCACATCCACATTCTCAGTAATATAATTAACGAGCTGATCCTAGACAATGACCCAGAATCCATCATTCCATCTCAGGAGTCATTTTGATATATTGTTTCAAAGATTTCTATGTTTACCGCCCCCTGGAACACAGAGGCGTGATCCATAGCCCCCCTACAATAGGCGTGGAGGTGTGCGAGGAATGCACAATCGGGTCTAGCATGTCAAAGATAATATTTTGGAGTGTATTGAGAATACATGGATAGGCAAGAAGCCCCATTGGAGCTGGACAAACCTAGCAGTATTCTAGTAAAACCAGGCAGATGCCTGGAAGAAAAGCCAAGAGGATAAGGTAGGAGGGCAAAAGTGGCATTTATTTACTTTTAAAATATTAACTCAGTTCAAATGCAAAGCAATTTAACCATGAAAAGGATGTCTGTAGGGCTGTCCTAAGTGTCCGCCTCACCTGCTGTCTGCTCAGGCTTGGGAACTGGTGAGATGCTACAAAGCTCACCTTTCTCTGCTCAACACCTACCTTAAGTGTTGGGTGTCCAATCCCTCTTTCAACATCCTTGTATTTCTACGGTGTTTGGATTTTTTCCAGACCCTTATTTAATCCAGGTGGACAAGCAATGTTTAGTGCCCAGGGGCATTTAGAGTGAGGAAGATGGTTAACTATAAGCTTTGTTATTGTTTGTGATGGATTCGCCCGGAGTGGGTAAAACAAAGGCGGAGGCTAGCAGATATCAATTGCCCCCCAATCAAACTGCTTTAAAGACAGAAGCAAAACAGCAAAGGAGATTCTCTTTACCTTCAGCTCCTGCATGGTGAATTCTTTGCCATGCTCCTTGGCACCGTTTATTAAGAAATCCAGAGCATCACGATGACCTTCCGAGTTCTTTCTTTGTAGTTTTTCCATTATGGCTTTCTCCATGTACTCATGTAAGAGATCCCGGGCTTTGATCCCCTGCGAAGAGTCAAACATGTTTGTTCAGGGACTGTCCAACCCAGCCCTAGTGAAGCACTGTAAGAAAAAATCCGGAAAAAGACCCTACCCAGGATGAATGGCACTCAAGGACCCCAAGAATCCCATCACTCTTATTCTAATTTATACCAATAGCTCAAATCCATGCTCCTTTTGTGCTCTGAGTGTGCTTCAATCTGCCACCTCACAATTAAATGACTAGGAAGGACAAAGTAATTTGTCTACGCTAGAGATACAAGGTGGGTGAGGTAATATCTTTTACTGGACCAATTTTTGTTGGTGAGAGAGTCCAGCTTCAGAGCCACACAGAACTCTTCTTCAGGTCTGGGTTTGTCATTGTTGACATTACTTGGCACTAGGCAGCTAGACTATTGGGAACTGGGTAATTTCTCCCTGTGCTACTCCAACACACCCTGTAAATGGAAGTACTGCCCAAGGAACACTCGGAGGGGAGGGAAGCAGTGAAGCTAGAGGGCTGATGCCACAGTGACCTCTTGATGACTGCCATGAACAAACTCAGCTTCTGCTATGTCCAAAGGGAGCTTTCTGGCACCTGGATAAGAGAGGATGACTTGACAAGCCAATCCCCATCTAATGTTGGTCTCCAGAAACTTCCAGAGGCTTTTCAAAGGCAATGACAAAGGGGTTCGCTATTCCAGATTAGTATGCTAGCTAAATATGTGATAATCACACCCAATTGGTTGTGTGTAAATGTGTCTGTCAGAAGGCTGTATTTTCATTAAAGGAATCCTCCATGCTACCAAACATCTAATAGATAGGAGTCAGCTCCGAAGCTGTCATTATGTGAAATGGAAATGCATTCAGAATGCAAGGTGTGTGGTTCTGTAACAAGAAGCCTGTCTCGTGCGGGCCTCATCCTGCTAGAGATCACCCTACTGCAGAAGTCCAGAGGCAGGGCAATCTAACCTGAAAGAAATCCATGCACAGATTTTGCTAGGATTATATTATAATAGAGTCATATACAGGAGGTCAGACTGGATGAGCTGGTGGTCCCTTCAGGCATTAAACACTATGACTCCATAATAATATTGTCACAGGCCACCAACACCACCCAGCACTTGCACAGTAAACCTAACAACCGAAATTAGACCAAAGTCTTACAGCCAAGGTTGCTGAACTCTTCCCATTACAAGACCCTGTTTTTATGCATATAGCTTTGCCAGACTTAAACTGTTTGGGATGACATTTTTTCCATGCCAGGTGTCTGCATCAGGCTGAAGTATTTCAGCAATTTTTGGCCCAAATGGTTCAGCCTTTTCCATGAACAAGACTAGAGAAAAATATGTTGGTTTGCCCATGTTAAAAGATTTTGGCAATCTTGAAGAGTCTCTAGCTCCCACAGGGATTTGGTGCAGGGATGATAAATTTGGCAGGGAGTGGCCTTTATGTCAGGGATGAGCCATCCCTGTGAAAATTCAGCCAAATTTGGACAGGATGTAAGCCTCTGAATCTTGCTAGATATTCACAACTAAAAACTCTGGAAATTTCATATGCCCTGGGCAGGCTTCAGCTTGGGTTCTGCAGGGAGCTGAGATGACTCCAACTGAAATTGTAACTCTGGGCTGTTGGTATTGCAACTGAAAGCAGGAGAACTCTCTCTCCTGTGCTCTTCATGCCCTCTCCCCCTGCTGGCATCAAGATAGCATATAAGAGGAAGCAGCCTGATTTGAATGCAGAGGGGACAACATGGGGGAGTAGATTAGAAGGAGGCTGTGAAGAAAAGACTCAGGACTGAGACTAAAGGCTGTCCCTGGGGGAAAAGAGAAGAGGATACATTGGAACTAGGTGTTGAGATGGTGGGAGACTGGGACTAGTTGGGCAAAGAAACTAGGACTGGGAGCTGAGTGGGAGGGGGGATGGAGGGTTCATAGATTTTAAGGCCAGTAGGAACCATTAGATCTAATGTGACCTCAGAGGAGACTGTGACTAGCTGGACAGGGAAAATGGGAACCAATGAAATGTGGGGAAGGACATGAGGAGAGGAAAGACAGATCTGAGAAGGAACCAGGGGAAAACTGAGATTGGCTGAACAAACCGATAGAGACAAAGAGTCTGGGGAGGGGAGGGAGAGAAGAAGACTGGACCAGGAGCCAGGGGAAATGGGACTGGCTGGGCATTGGGCAAGGACACTGGGGGAAAGGGGCCACAGGGCCTGGGTGAACTGGGACTGGCTGGGCAAGGAGATTGGGAATGGAGGGGAGATTGGGAGTAGAAGGGGATAGGGCAGAAAGGATAAAGCTTGCGGGGGGAGGGAAGAGGCAGAGGAGTCTGTGCCCACTAGAGCACACTCCCCTCCAGTGCCTAAAATTGAAACCAAGATTCCTGAATCTCACCATTCCTTTGCTGTCAGCAAATATCTCTGAAACCCACTGGCAAAGTGAGTGTCTCATGCTCCTCTAGTGCTAGTCTACATAGAGAATGATGAGTTATTCTGTTAGCTCAAGTGGCAGAGGTCTGTTGGGTGGATCTAAAGGTTCCAACCCTGTTGATGACCCATGTGAACGTCAATATGATGCCACATGACAGAAGTTCTGTTTTTTTTTTCATTTTTTCAAACTCCTAGGAAATTACCCACAAAAAATGGTGTGTAATGCACACACCCAAGAGATCATTCAATATAATCAAATATATAAATGGAACTACCTATAGTGATAGACTCTAGAAACTCCATCTATTTAGCTTAACAAAGAGAAGGTGAAGGGGTGACTTGATTACTGTTTGTAAACGCCTACATGGGGAACAAATATTTAATAATGGGCTCTTCAGAAAAAGGTATAACACAATCCAATGGAAGCTGAAGCTAGAGACATTCAGACTGGAAATAAGGCCTATATTTTTAATGGTGAGAGTGATTAGCCCTTGAAACAATTTGCCAAGGTCCTGGTGGATTTTCTACCAGTGAACACTTTTAAATCAAGATAGGATGTTTTTCTAAAAGATCTGCCCAGGGTATTATTTTGGAGGAAGTTCTATGCCCTGTGCTACATGAGTAGAAGATCACAATGGTCCCGTCTGTCATTAGAATCTATGAATCCCTTTCCAGCCCTCTCCCCGCTCAGAACCTACAGCACAAACAAGTCAACAGACTATATACTATTCCGGTAATAAATAGATGTTAGCAAGGACTATCTCAGCCAAAGGAAGCGGCATTCTCTGAACCAGCCCACAAGTGCAGAAAACTCGTGTGCTTGTGATGTACCATGATAATAGCAAAGCCAATAATCTGTGGAAAGGAATTGGACAGATCACTATCCAGCTGAGAATATGGTATCACAGAACTGAAATTTACTCCAGGGAAAACTCCAGATGTAACATGCTTAGCAATCAAACATTATGTAATAATACATTGACGCCAACAACACAGAAAGGTGCTGGAAGCAAATATATAGAAAAAAAAAGAAAAAGAAATGGCCACGACGAGGGTTAATTAGAGAACAATCTGTAATAAGAGAACAATCTGACCCTTTATAAGAAACCAGTGCAAAAGAAATGGGGCAAAATCTAACCGATCACTGCGACTAATACTGCAACGAAACCTGTTTACAACGTGACTCGTTACCCACTCAGGGATATGTCAGGGGTAAGATATCCAAAGAGGGAATTCCTGAGGGGACGTGGGGACGGGAAGAAGGCGATTCACTGTATTTTAAAATGGCAGTAGCGATCCACCTTGCATTACGAAAGCTAGAACACATGCATGGATCCTTAAAGGACAGGGTAACAGTGCGTGGTGGGCTTTCATGGCTCCGTGTTATTTACAATTCTCTAACTTCCAGCGCTGGTCCTGGAGACCAGCCTCGGCTTTTTGGCTACTTTGGGCTGGACATTTTTTTTAAGGCAATGCAGCCTATCCGTACTCGGTAGGTTGCAACAAGGCAGAGCAGAGGGAAGCAAAGCGGTGCGAGTCGGGCATGTAACCCCACAACAGTACCTTGCGCAGCCCACTGAACGGGATGTTCAGGGGCAAGGAGAACAGGTTCTCCACCAGCTGCTCAAAGGTTTTGGCCAGGTCCTTAAACTGCTTTTCTTCCAGGCTGAGGCCCAACAGAACCCGAGCTGCAACGCGGAAAGTCAAAGTTTTAGCGGAGGAATAAACCGCGACGGAGCCAGGCTCCCTGCACCAGCCCCGCAGCTCCCAGCTCACGACCTTCTGGATCCCGGGGAGGTAGCTCTCCAGGGCAGCGCGGCTGAAGACTCGAGCCAGGATCTAGGCAGAGGGGAGGGAAGAGAGTTAGGGGGAGAGAAGAGGCTAGCGCCGCTGTCTCCGACCTGCAGCTGCGCAGCCAGGGGAACTGGGGCAACCCACTTGGCAGCCGCCGCCAATTGGCTTCCTCCTGGACGGAGCTGCCGGCTCAGTGATGACAGCCTGGCCACGAAGCAGCGTGGGCTTCGCAGGCTGCAGAGGGGTGAATTACAACCGCCTTCCCTGGACCCTCGGCCTCCGCCCCGCTCACGCAGCCCGGCCCTTCCCCGCAACTACAGAGGAGTTTCACACACGGCTCCAAACAAACACCGCCCTCCCGGGTCAGAATCCCCCGGCCACGCGCGGGAGTCCTGGGTCCCTGGGTCCCTCCCCTCCCCTAGCCACGGTCGCTGCGGAGCGCACCTTCCTCCTCTGGCGGTGCAGCTCGCCGATGGAGTTGAGCAGGGTGTTGGAGCCCAGGATGATCTGGGTGCTCTGGGGCCACTGGGTGCTGACCAGGCTGTGCTCCCCCAGCAGGATCTTGCGGATGTTCTCGGCCCCGGTCACTCGGATGACAGGCTTGCCCAGCAGGTGGGTCTTGAACACGGGGCCGTACTTCTCCCGGCGGGAGCTGTGGAAGCTGGAGCCCTACAACCGGCCGGCAGGTCAAGCGGAGAGCCACCCCCGGGGCAAGGCTCGGATCCCGCCAGCCCGACCCCAGGGACAGTCCCGGCCGCGCTCAGATTTGCTGGCTGCGGAGCCCCCGCGCCCCATACAAGCCCGCGGCTCCTCGGGAGCAGGAGGGGAGCTCGCTGCGCGGAGCCTGGCGCCCTCCGCCGCGAAACCCGCGGGGAAGGGGGAGCCCAGCTCAGGGACCACGTGGCTCAGGAATGAAAAGCATTTAAATCCCTTCCTCACGTTTCAGTTAGTTCTGGGCGTCCCAGGAGCAGCCTGATCCCTGGGGGGGGGCGGGGTAGGGCTGGGAAGGGCGGGGGTGGTGAACCACCCTGCAGGGCATCCCCCAGCAGTCACCAGGCCAGGCCCTGCTGCCCGGAGACTGCCCCTGCCGCAGGGGGACACGTGCTCTCCTCTGTACTTTACCTGGACGAGCCAGTGCAGGGTCTCCCCGAAGAACGGCCACCCCATGGAGCCTTTGGGGAGGGGCAGAGCGCTGCCCCGGTCCCTGCTCAGAGTCCACCGGAGAGTCCACAAGTGCCGGGACACGGTGAGGAGAAGCCCCAGGGCCAGAAAGGCAGCGAGCGCAGCTTCGAGCCAGGACAACAGGCTGATCCCCGCCAGCAACATCTTCGGCTCCCAGCCGCGGCTGCTGCAGCCGGATGCCCTTTGTCGCTTGTCACCCGGCAAAGCACCTCTGCTGGGGTAGCGGGGGACTAGGCTGCCGGGAGGGAAGGAACAAGACAGGCCAGCCCTCGATTTCACATCGCCTGGAAAAGCCCCACTGCAGCGCGCGTGGCTTGGGGGCTGTTCAGGGTTTGGAGAAAAGTGCCCGCGCTCTGCCCCTGCCCCTCTCGGATGCCGCCTGGAAGGTGAAAGCGGCCACTTGGCAGAGAGGAGTTATTCAGAGTTAAAAAATCAGCTGCTGGGGTGCGATAGATTTACTGCCCGGGGTGAAAAACTGCGCTGCCCGCACAACGAACCGCACTTCAACACACTGAAGTTTGCGGGTTGATCTTTCGTTTTCTCCTAGCAAAGCCGGATCCGCTAATCCAACAAAGCCACTATACAGCAAGGGAGTCTCCTCTAAGCTAAAGTGTCCGCCTCACTTCACTCCCCCACGAGTCCCAGGTTTGCTAGAAAGCAGAGCTTCAGGATGCTGCGCGCAGCAACCCTGGGCTCCGCTGGAGAAACTTCTCGGCTTACTAGGTGGTTGGTGGCGACTCCCCTGGCTTGGAGCAGCCAGCACTGCCAGGTGCTACAGTCAGCATCCTGATGACTTTCTAACTGTATCCCCAAAGGGTTACCCCAGCAAAGCTACATCTGTCAAAGACCCTGCGGGGCGAAAGAGAAAGAAGCTGGGTACTCACGGCTTCCCATAACTTTTGTGGCGATCATAAAGGCGAATGGTCCGCAGGAAAAGTCTGCAGCCCAGTTCCTCTGCCCCCTTCCTCTCGCCGTCTCTGTCCTTTTTAACTATTCTCTGCCTTGAGCAGTTTTATATAGATATTGGGGGCCTACTATCCGATGCACGTTCAGAGGTGACGTCTTTGCTGCGTACTTCCAGAGCGTGACAAAGTGCAATGATTGGAGCCCGTGAGAAGTGAGGGGATTGATTGAAAGATTGTGGGGAGCTGAAGAGGCGGGAGAGCTGTGACAGATCCCTGCAGCTGGAGGGCTGGGAGCCAGGTAACCAATGACAGCCAATCCAGTGTCACTCATTCTCATCCTCCCCACAGCAAGCCTGCATGCCCCTGGGAGTCCAGCGGGGCAGCGCGCAGCCGCCTGTTAGCCCCTCGCGTTTCCCTCAGAGCCCCTTCTCCACCGCTGACTCCACCGAACCCCCCAAGATCCGTGTCATTCCTTGATGTTGATGCTACGCAAGATGGGACAAAGGTCTCAGCCCGATCGACGTGAAGTGACCCGTTATTTGAATAGTGCTCCAAAGGGAACGCTGCTCGCCAGCGCTCCTTTCCTGGCCTGGGCTCTCCCCGAGTCCCGTCCCCCACACCCGCCCCTGGCTCGTCTGCAGTTAATTCAGGGCCCCGGTGTGCGAGGCGGGAGGTGGTTTACACTAGAAAGCAGCGCTGGCAGACAGACGCTTGAGGCTTGCACACTTGGTTTCCCCACCCCGAGGAGCGCCTGCCAGCCCCGCTCCCGCTCAGCCCGAGCAGGGCACGACCACACCCGGGGAGAAAGCGGCAGACACGCGGCAGTTCTGCCAATGGGACGCTACGAGCCGGGTCCCGGTGTATGTTGGCACGAGCCGGGGAAAGGGTTCCCAGTGAAGGGCAGGTAGGCAGCCGCTTGGGCTCCGGGCTCGCAGCTGCCAGTCCCTGGAGCTTCCTATGTGACTCACGGCTCAGCAAGTCATTACGGTGCAGCTACACTGCCACGAAAGGAACATTAAGAGCAGGTAACCTAATGCCTTGTGCAGAAAACACAGCGCCGGGTAACGATCTGAATCCGAACCAACACGTTCCCGCACTAAAAGCTGCCGCAGGCATTTTAGCGGCCGGCTGGGTACGACACACTCTCTTGCCATATTCCGCACGTAGGCAAAGCTCTCCCTGATGTCACTGAGAGTTCTGCCTGCGTGAGAAGTATGGGATCGGGCTAATCACAGGCCAGGGCCTCGGATCCGAGCCAGTTTCTCCGCTAGGTCCTTCTCAGGAGCGGTATTACCGCAAAGCAAATCGCTGCGCAGCAGGAAAGGTTGGGCTTTCCCGGAACTGTCTCCCCTGAAAAGCCTTGTTAGCTCAATGCGGGGTCGGCTCCTGCTCCCATCTGAAGTCAATCCGAGTTGTCCTGTTGGCGTCAACGGGAACAAATGGCTCTGGGTTCTAGTTATTCTTACCCTGCTGGTCCAAAGGAAAGCTCTCCCTCCTTAGGTCAGGGCAGCACCTTTATACAACGTATGCACAGCACATGTACTTCCCAAGACTCTGGCCTCTGGGAGCTTGGTGCAGCCTTTTCTCGCTGCACCCCATCTCCGCTTGCTAACACAGCTCTAGTTGCATCCTTTGGCGCGGCAGCATATAGGAGACACCTGTTGTTTGTTTAGATGCCAAGGTTCAGTGGCGCTCCCTTCCCTGAAATCTAGAGGCCCCTCTGGAGAATTGTCTCCGCTTTCCTTTGCTCCAGGCCGGATTAACCCTGTTTGCTGGAGGTACAGCTAGCAAGCCCAGTTCACTCCATGTATGGCCCCTGTGACCCAGGAGTAAAGAGGCTCTGGGCGGTTCGCAGAGCCTTACTATGTAGGAGAAGGGGGTTCTGTGGGGAAATGACGCCGGTCAGGCTAGGTCCGCAACTCCGACAGGGCAGGTCCGCGTTTACAAAGAGCTACAGCGGCACAGGGGCCGGTATCTAACGCGAGCTACAGGAAGGCGCAACACAAACCCGTTCTGGTGGCTGTGGAAAACACCCAGTTTAAAGGGCAATTCGGGTAGCCGGGCATTTCTCAATTCACACTCCCATCCTCTATTTTCAAAGCAACGCGCATCCCCCAGACAAACCCAGCAGAGCCGGAGTGGGGTCAGCAACTCCCCAGAGCCTAACTCTGGTTCCAAACGTCTGTAGTCCCCTTTAACGTGAGACATTTGAATGATCCCAAAGCTATAAATTCTCTCCCCCCCCCAGCTCTTCGCACCCCGCCTGCCAGCCAGTCCCCTGAACCGCTCCCTTTCCTCGCGGGCACTTTCAGGCTGAAATTCCACCCACCCCTCCACATGGATTTTTGTAAGGGCCGAGCAGACTCGCTCCGAGTTAATCATTTGCGGGTCCGCTGGGGAAAGCTGCCCTTTTGTAAAGCCCCTCAGTCCAAGTGGGGAGCGCAGGAAGAGCGAGGGAGCCTCCCAGCCCTGGTCGCTTCTCAAGGGGCGCCTGGGCTCAAACCCCTTCCAGAGCAGCCACTCGCGCCTGGAGAGGACCCCAGAAAGGAAGGAAGACACGGGAGAGGCTGCACTGCAAAGCCGAAGCGACAGCGCATCGGGTCTCGCTTCCCAAAGCTAATCCCTTCGTGCTGCCCCGTTCTTTGGTCATTACTG
The DNA here is from genome assembly GCF_016161935.1 of Mauremys reevesii. Lineage (NCBI taxonomy): Eukaryota > Metazoa > Chordata > Testudines > Geoemydidae > Mauremys > Mauremys reevesii. Next base: position 30,930,111 of record NC_052629.1, on the reverse strand, counting down.
CGCCATTCTTCCTTGGAAAACATCTACCAATGGTTTTAGGAGGAGAACTGACCCAACAGGAGGAGAGCCTCTGCCCTTCCCCGACTCTGCTGCTCAGAGGGGAGCGAGATCTCTAGGCCACGCTGAGCCTGACTGGGAATTTCAGCTCCAATTTCACACCAAGGTCTAACATAAATTCTTGCTGCTGCTTTGCTGAAGCATGGGGCAGATACTCGGGCACAAGCTTCCCGGGACACACAAACACACACGGATGTGGACAATGACACCGTATGGAGAGTTTGCTGAACATGTTTAATATTTCCATCACGGAGGTGAAGGGAGGTACACAGGAACCTTTCCAGTCTCAGCTTACAAAGGAAAAAGGAGAGTAAATCATCGAAAGATAGAAAACAAGGGAAATTAACTCCGCTGTAAAGTCCGACATGAAATTTAAGTCTGAGATGCATTTTAATACATAAAATTCAAAAATAAGGGTAAGATTTATATTACTGTATTTAGACCGTCAATAACTTAAAAATACAGCGAAATGTACATTCTTTTTACATGTCCCACAGATGATTTGGTTCGTATTTATTATACATTCTCGTTATGTTTAAAATAGCCAGGATACTACAGGGCATAGATATTGGTCGTAGGAGGGAATTCTAATGATGGGGATGGCTCTATTTGTATAAACAGACATATTGACACACAGGGACTTGGTATGAGATCAGATATCGTAAATCTTTTATCCCTTACTTTAGTCTGGAGGCGGAAATAGGGGGCCGGGAATCATCTACAAAAGTACAGTTATAAAGGTTACCCCTGAGGAACAGAAACCAAAGCACATTGCAGAGAATTCAAATGGTTATTTACATTCATAAACTGAAGATTAACCCACTTCTGAAGAACAAAGCTATAAGCCCTAACACTGAATATATAGCAAGTCTGGTTTTCAGGTAGTTTTAAAGTGTACAAAAAAATCAGAAGATTTTTTTCGTACCCCCAGACTATAAAATTTGGCATACAAAATGATGTCCCAATCACTGTTAAGGCTAATATACCATTAATAAAAAGAAAACGATCAGGCAACACCTGAAACGCATGTATTTCAACGTTTAAAAATATTAAATTAGGATTTATTCGGAAAACGGCAATTAAAGGATTATAGCAAAACTTTTTTCCAGCAATTTCTAACTGGAGCAAAAATCTGTATGCAACAGCTACCCACTTCTAAATAATGGATTTACAGTTCAGCTATTTCATGTACAGGGTGAGTGACCTGCTTTTTATTTTACAGTCCCATTTTTCACCGTTTGTTCACAATATATAAAATAGTATTCAATTCGTTAAAAATACATACAAAGTATTATTTCCTGCTGTCTCCGTATATAAGCCACCTCTAGCGCATTTTTCTTTTATTCAACCAAACAAAAGTCCTAATCACCATCCCTGCCTGCTATGTAGAAATGGTGGCCAGAAAATACATCCCGGCACGATGAGATGCAATCGAGCGAACAGGTCTATGTGTGCTGGGACATACCGTTCACTAAACTTCTAAGTTGCTTTACTACGGTCTCTATTAGCTTCTGCTTGTCCCGATCATTCTTCCTGAACTGAGCAAAAATATTGTTCTTTTTGCTAGTGTCTTTCATTCTGCAAGAAAAAAAGTGGATGACACAGGCATGTTAGAAATGTCCCTAGCTAGAGAAAATCGGACTGGCTAAAATAAATTCAGCGCTACTTTTTCTCTTTTAAATGTGTTGACTTTGTGTTAACAAGAGTTAAAGGTTACACAAACCTCTTTTGGGGTCTCTCTTAGCTGTGTTTCGCCTAGTTGTATTTTTAAATTAAATCCCAGGCATACAGACCCAGTCTTAACAAATACTACTTAAAATCCGTTTAAAACCATTAAGCGAAACATTACATAAACAGGAAACATAACACTGAAAATTACATTTGCAAATGAACAAAATTGAAGGTTGTTTAGATCCTTCTCCATCTGGTTCCATTTTTGAGTTCATTCGCAATGAAATGGTGTGCCATTCATTGATAAATTATCCGAAGTCTTTATTACTACTACCCAAACTTGAAAATGAAATATAGTGGCGATTTAAAAACGAAATATAGGAAACTAATGTCTAAATAAAAAACAATTGTATATGTATAACATGATAGGGAAATACATACCCTCTGTGCACTCTGCAAAACATACATTCATTGCGGGGAAAGGAAACAAAATCAGATAACACATTTAAATCAGAATATATTTATGATTCAGTTATATGCAGGAGATTGACAAGTTGTTTTTAGCTAAAACATATATATGCTCCCCTTTCAGACTGTTTCTCACATCTAATTAGCTACTGTAGATTCGAATATGAGAATGTGCAGAACACAGATTTAACACCCAGAGTTTTAAATGCTTCATTTTACAGAGTGGAAACTGGGTCCCAGGATGTTACTATATTGAACTACAAGGCACCAGAAAACTTCGAGTGAGACTGTGAGCTTTGAACGCATTTTGGGAGTAACTAGTGTGTTCAGTCTTGGTTTTGGTTTAATTTCCGAACCGAGATACCTTAATTTTCTCTTGGGCACAGCAAACCTGGGAAGATCGCGACACAGTCAGTGTCACTGATTTATAACGTACAATAACAGCTGGCATTTACATCTCTGTTTAAAACTGGGACAAAGAACAAATTGAAACGCACATTTCTAGATTCAGCTTTATAAAATGAGCCTGACAACGCAAGAGAGGCTGGCGCTTTGCTGTTCCTGTTAACGTGATCCGTAACTTTATGGTACAGACTACGCTGCTAACCTTAAAGAAAAGGACAAAGGGCAGAAGCATTTAAGTTCTACTTGTCGTTAAAACCGAAGTAGCAAGAGCTGTTGGGAGAAGACCAGCAACAGGGACGCCGGCTGCTGGAACCAGCCGCATTCTGCTATTTCTCTTGTTCGCATGAACAGTCTTATTTTCAAGAGAAGCCCCCCCCCGCCAACGTGTTGGCGCTACATACTCACTTCTCCAGGAGGGTAAGGGCTGTGCTTGGATTCACTCGTAAGTACTTAGAAGTAGATTGACCATAATCAGCTAGGTAGGTTGACCAGTCCCACACCATAAACAGGTCCAGAAGCTACATGAAGAAGACAGAAAGACAAATGGTTAAGATTCAGATCTATGTTTGTCTCTCTTCCCTTGGTGTAGAGGGGAGAATGATACGTTTTAACATCCCCGAAGTACTAGCGATTGCTCAGACAAGTGGCGCCCTAAAAACAGTCCTACATCCCCACCAGGAAACAATATGATCGCTCCAGTGGTGTTTGCAAAGCGGTTCCCACAGCACTGGGACTTTACACGGAATCGTTCTGCACAAGTCACTTAACATTCTTCACCACAAATAAATAATTCAAAGCGAAGGATTAGGCAGCAAACACCTTAATTGTTTAACCATCTCCCTTCTCTTCCTACAGCATTTTTCGTTTCATTCCCGTGCTTGGGTCTCTACTTTATATTTTCATGGGCTGCTGGACGTAGACCAACCTAGCAGGAGAACGTTACTGTTTTAAGCTTCCCATGTTGCTAGCCTACCAGAACATTCTACCTTTGAAAGAGAGTTTGCAACTCTATTTTTTTCCACAGTAATTTAAACCAGAGGTTCAGATAGTCTTAATTAAGTGCATTAAACAACCCCCGCTGGATTCTCCATGGTGACTGATCCTCCCCGGGATTGGAAAAGGGCGGGTTCAAGATTCTGCTTGTTAGCCTTGGGAGCTCTTTTAGTCCAAACAAATATAAAACAAATTGAAGAAAAACAGGCCCTGTGTTTGGTAGCATTTTAAAATCGAGTATTTGCTTTACCATCTCCCGCCAGAGCTGTTGTCAAATATAAAAGTAATCTTTTAAAAGCTAATGTGATAGCTAAACTAAAGCAGCAACCCCTTTATCCAACTTTAAAACCATAATCCCCTTTAAGTCAGTTAAAACCTACTTCCTATCCACGTTTTAATTGTTTCAAACAGCTAAATACTTTACTGCCTTCACTTCGGCTTCCTATTTCTGCACCTTGGCGTTTTAATTTACCTTGTAAGCGAGGAGCTGTTGTTGCTTTTTTTTGTTTTGTTTTTGCTTCTTTAAACAACAGAGAGGGCAAAAGAGCACTCCCACTAGTCATTAGCGTGAGTCGACCTGTAATTGCCTATTTGGCTATAATGATGGGAAATGGGAAAATCCTGCCCGCTACTCTGCGATGTTAAACGGAAAGTTCCCCAGGACTCCCTCCAGAGCAAAGGAGGCATTGCCTCGTTTGGGGCAGTTCCTACAAGCATGCCCCTGGTTTTGCTAGCAATCACAGCCAATAGTTACTGCCCTGCTTGAGTGAGATACAAATGGAGCAAACACTCATTTTCGATGCCCGCTAAACTTTTCCGCATCGCTACCTGAAGAGTCCAACTCGGAAACAAAAGAAAAAACCTCCCGGGAGGACGATTTTACAGGCCTCATTCAGGCAAACCTCCCATTGACGTCAGTGGGAGTTTTGCCTGAGTAGAGACTGCAGGCTCAGGAGCCAGCGAGCGGGCTTGCTCAATACAAACAGGGCATCTTCGCAAAGGCAGAGCGGGCACCATGTACGCTGCTCCAGAGGAAAAAAGCATCTTAACAAATGGAGCGCTGCAAGCAGAGCGCACTGAAAACGGCCGCTGGAAAGTAAGCAGTTAGATCTGCCCAGGGATGCATCCAACAGCGGTAAGCCACTGAATTTGCTGGTTACCAGGACACACTGATACCCCAAGGAAAGGACCAGCCTAGCGACGTGCGTCTGCTTTCCTGTCTGGTCCCAATCTTGCATTGCTTGTGTCTCAGTGGGAGCTCTGGGCGCCTCCATAAGCCAGGGGCGAGCCCCTGTAATTTGAATTCTGCTGAGGGGTTTGGTCTCTGGAGCCCAGGCTTTTGCAACGGGCGGGCTGAGCCAGGCAGTCATGTCCCCCCTTTGCGAATGAACACCGACTAAAATCACGCGGAGCGGGCCACGCTTCTCTGGAGGCTAATGCAGCCGTACAGAAATCAGCAGGTCCCGTGACTTTCTTGACTAAAGAGCAGCCGAAATTGAAGCTGCGAATCTGCGATTCATTCCCTGAGTAGCAGAAAGGCGGTTCCTCGGAATTGATTTGCTGCTGCAAGCACTTCCCAGTCCCGTATTAAAGCCCCCAAGGTTTGATTTACTCTATCGAATATTTTATTCTTTTAAACGGAACAGTAAAATGCCACTACCATGCAAACACACCGTCTGAGGGATACGGACAGCTCGTTTGCCAGTTCCTGACACGTGAAAAACCTGCCCGGAGTCCATTAGTGAGTAGAATTGAACCCTCTGCGTTAAAGTGAAAACCAAGATTCAAACCATAATTACAAAACCCATAATAAACACGACTCTGCGCTGCCCTGACCCCCACACTTACTACATCATTCTTGGCTATTTCCCCCCGTAAAATGTCTCTCAAATGGCACCCGGTTTTGATACGTCACCCCGCAGCTTTAAGACAAAGTTCATTTGTGGCACATCGCCCATACCTGGCTATCAATGATTAAATACTGGTCCCAACAATGCCCTGACAAAAGTTCCCTGGCAGCAGATACGCACAGGAAATAAAACACTTTCGAAAACTCTCTGAAAAGGGGCTTATCAAGTAGAATCAACAACTGCAGTTTGTGTGGTATTTAAAATACTATATTCCCCCCCTCAATGTTTTCTATTAGCCTAGTCCAGTGCTCACTAGTTCTAGCAAAGGGTCAGCGAATATGAATCCAACTTCCACCTTCCACATCTACAGCATCAGTCCACTTAGGCTGCTTGTTTTAAGCCGTTCTGTTATCCAATCTTTCCTTGAGAACAGTTTTGAGAAAATGTCCTGGTTTGAAGCAGGGGTCAGCTACACTGATGCACAGCCAGGCTCTGAACCAGTTCAGCACACCCTGGCTCAAATCCTCACTATAGGCAACGCCTCAAACCAACTCCCTGAAAACAGGTTTGGTTAAACAAACAAACAATAACAAAAGTTTAAAATCTTTTCCGGACAACTGTTGGGGAACAAACTCCCAATTCTCTTTTCTCATTCTAACTTTCTTTTACTGTCGGCTTTCCATTTATAGCAAAAAAGCACTCAATCACTGGTCTGGGAGTGTTACAGTATTAAAACATATCCCCCAAATGGAAAAATAATCCACCATAAGCGATTTCTCATACTATTTCCAGCAAGAAACATCTACCAGTCAAAGTCAGATGACTGAAGTAAAGTAATGGGATAATTAAACTCCATCAGACTGTATTTTGACATGATGTCGGGTTTGAAAATCAAATCATGAAGGCACAAGGGAAGACTAGAGGAGAGTTAAGAAAATGCTGAATAATACAATTTCTCATTCATTTACTATACCTTATTTTAGTATACTCCAGACTAAAATTTCCTCTATAACTCTCTAAAAGACACCATCTGGGATCCAATTCCCTCCAACAAAGGCCTTCCCCATCTATTTTGAGTGTAACATTATCCAAATAAAGGACTGCTGTGACAATTCTGGCAGCTGTTTACTCAGAAATTCACTCCAGATCATTCAATCCTATTTAAATTACAGGTTTCCTTAAGATAATTAGTCTGGACAAGATTAAATCATGGTTATTTTCAGATTTTTCTAAAATGTAGCTAGATAGGGTGTGGCCAAGATGGTTTAAGGAGACTATGTAACTGTGGCAAGCCACTAGCAATATTATTACCTATTTGTATTATAAAAATGCCCAAAGCCCCCAATCAATATCAGGAATCATTAGAGTGGGTTCCCTGCAAACACAGGCCCTGCCCTGAAGAGTAACAAGATACAAATAAATTCGGGAACCCAAGTCCTCCTTTAAAGTCTTGATATATTAATGAATTAATAACTAATATATTAATAACCATTATGCATTAAATACAAAAGGTGAAATAATGGCTTTTACATTTTATTTTAAAAAAACTCAGTTAAATTGTATTACATTATATTCAATTAAATAAAATAAGGAACACATATTACTTAAATTAATAGCTACTCAATTATGCTTGAATTAATACTATAATATTAACATTTGTTATACTTCCCCATAGATGTATAATGGATTTGTGATATACTTATTGATCTGTCGTCTCAAACTTCTCCAGAGAGCATTACAAGCCACAATGATGTCCATGAGTGTTAGATTTTATGTTTGACTATCTCATTTAAGTGAAAGATGTGTAAAAACAGAGGATACTATTTCATTTCCTATTGGTTACATATCTGGATATAGCTAAAGAACATGTTACTCCTGCTCAGGGTCAAATGCCAATTTGAGCAAATACTCACTCAGTTTAGCTCAAAAGCTAATTATTTAAGTTGCAATGTAACATTATTCTTTAGTATCAGAGGGGTAGCCGTGTTAGTCTAGATCTGTAAAAGCAGCAAAGAGTCTTGTGGCACCTTATTATTCTTTAGTTAAGCAATGCATTCTTTTGGGGATCCTCCACAAGGCAGTGAAATATCTGTGCATGTGCAATGCATGGGAAAAGATAGGTGCCTGCGAATGAGATCCGCATAAGACAGCACACTAGGTGGGGAGCTACCTAAACCAGCCAAAGGATGAGGATGAGGAGAGGAGTGTGTGCTAAGCCCCACTCCTCTCATGCAGGTAGGCGCCTAAATCCAGGTTGCAGGGAAGTGCCGCCTTCTGCTTAGTGATCCATGAACAAGAACCTGCTGCCTGCAGTCAAGTGCTTAGGCACCTATGGAGTTTCTTGTGGGACCAAATTAGGCACTTCACACAAAACAGTCATGGCGGTGCCTCTCCACCCTCCTCAAGTTTTGAATAGGACCTGTAGTCATAGGCGGCAGGTTTGTATAATTTTTGGTGGGGCCCAAAAGGTGGTGCCCCCCCACTCCCGCCCTGTAAGCCGATATAAAATGAAGCTACAACGCGTCAGTGCCACAAGATTACAAGGTTGGAGAAGGGGTAGGGGGTTCCAGGGGCCAGTCAAGGGACAAGGAGCAGGGGGGGTTGGATGGGGCAGAGGTTCGGAGGGGCAGTCAGGGGACAGGCAGCAGTAGGATAGGCATGGGAGTCTAGGAGGTTTATCAGGGGACAGGTAGGGGGTGGGGTCCTGGGGGGAATTTGGGTGGGGTCTCAGGAGGGGGTAGTTGGGGACAAGGAGAAGGGAGGCTTAGATAGATGTGTAAAAACAGAGGATACTATTTCATTTCCTATTGGTTACATATCTGGATATAGCTAAAGAACAAGTTACTCCTGCTCAGGGTCAAATGCCAATTTGAGCAAATACTCACTCAGTTTAGCTCAAAAGCTAATTATTTAAGTTGCAATGTAACATTATTCAAGGGGCAGTTAGGGGCAGTTGTCTCGGGAGTGGGTAATGGGGGACAAGGACCAGTGGTGCTTAGATAGGGGGTGGGTGTCCTGGGGGGCAGTGGTCTGGGGAGGGGGCAATCAGCGGCCAGGGGCTGGGCTGCATCCCCGCGGTTGCAGGCAGCCCAGAGCCCTCTGATTCCCGGCCGCGGCTGGGATTTAAAAGGCTCTGGGCTCCCCGCCGCAGCGGGCAGCCCAGAGCCCTCTGATTCCCAGCCGCGGCTGAGATTTAAAGGGCTCTGGGCTCCCCGCGGTTGCAGGCAGCCCAGAGCCCTCTGATTCCCGGCCGCGGCTGGGATTTAAAAGGCTCTGGGCTCCCTGCCGCAGCGGGCAGCCCAGAGCCCTCTGATTCCCAGCCACGGCTAAGATTTAAAGGGCTCTGGGCTCCCCGCGGTTGCAGGCAGCCCAGAGCCCTCTGATTCCCGGCCGCGGCTGGGATTTAAAAGGCTGTGGGCTCCCCGCCGCAGCGGGCAGCCCAGAGCCCTCTGATTCCCAGCCGCGGCTAAGATTTAAAGGGCTCTGGGCTCCCAGCGGTTGCAGGCAGCCCAGAGCCCTCTGATTCCCGGCCGTGGCTGCGATTTAAAGGGGCGAAACCTAGCTCCAAATATTGGTGGAGCAGAGCCCCTGATTTTGAATATTCCTGGGGCTTTAGCTCCACGAGCCCATATAAGTTGGCGCCCATGCCTGTAGTAGGCATGCTCAGAGGCTGCCTATCAGATTAGGCCCCACACCTGAATTATGTGTCCAAACACCTCTCTTTCCCTGGTTTGTGAATTGCTCTGGGTCTTAGGCAGAAGACTGGTGTCTAGATGCCTAGAGGGGACAGCATTGTACATGCCCAGAGGCAGAAACCTAGGTGGCTAGGGAACCTGTACTCTGAAAACTTAGTGCTGAGTGAGTTTAAGTGCCTACAGTGGGACTTTTGTGGATTGCAGCAGAGTCAAAACTTGGAGCTCAGCACCTAAACTACATATTAAAGTGCCTAAATAGCGGTGTACAGATGGAATGGTGCCTTAATCTGTGTTTTGCTATCAACTGAACCAACACATAGCTTGGGTGAGTTTCTGAAGTAGCTAGATCCTAGTATTTTAGGAGTTTTGTAGATAGAACTAGGACTTTGACTTCTGTTCTGAGGTAGACTGGTAATCATTGGAGTTTGTGAAGCACAGATTATGTTCAGACCAACCTTTGATGCATGCTAGGCTTGCTGCTGCATGTTTATTTTTTACTTATTTTTATTACAATAGTGCCCAGAGGCCCGAATCTGTATTGAGTCCCACTGTGCTGAATGCTGTAAAAGCACACAATAAAAGGCAGTGTGTACACCAAAGAGTTTACAGTCCAAAGGGGGACGAGATGCCACAAGTAGATGGAGAACCAAGGTGGTGAGTGGAAGAACAAGGATAACAGCAATAGGAATTACTATTAACCAACAGTACAATCTGGAGGCTTTGCTTTCTTAATAAAATAAGCAAACAAGATATATTAATAAAACACTATCTCACCTGCATACCTTTATCACTAGGAAGTTTACCATGGACATCACAGTCGAGGCGTTTCTTAAGAGACCAACTTCAGCCTTCTCTGAGTGGTTGTGTTTACCTACAGAAAAACTGAGCTACTATAATCTAATCTGTGGCTAGGCCCATTTGAAAGAAAATGGCTCAATCTCCTGGCCAGTCACAGATAGAAGGTAGCATTCCTTATCATTGTTGTAATCTGTAGAACGTGGATTCATGATGAGTTCAGAATGACCCTGAGGCTTTGCATCACTGTAACAATTTGTAGTCTAAAGCCCTTGGTCACTGATGAGGTTAGAATGTTAAAGTTAAAAGTGCTTCCCCTTTCCTGCTACCATCATCTCTGTCTTTTCTAGAGCTAACTTCTCGTGGTCTAGCTGCTGATTGCTTCCAGGCACTCATGTCTTAGTGATAGTGAAGGCCCTGTTGGAAGATTAGGGCTCAATTAAGCAGGGATACATGCTCATATTCCTAAAAACAGACTGTATACACAATATTTTCCCCACCCAAAAGTCTTACTTTCAATGTGGAGCAATGCACTACCTTCTTCAGTGCCTATGGCACACCCTATGCACTCCAAACCTGTTTCAAGGTACAGAGAGGAAACAACTGGGATGGTCCAGCGGTTAGGGTGCGAGTGTAGAATTTGGGAGGCTTGGCTTTAAGTCCCCGCTCCAGCAGTGACTTCATCTGTGACCTTGGGCAAGTCACTTAGTCCTTCTTTATAAGGATAAATACATTACAGACTGTGAGGTGCCCAGAGAGTATGGTACGTCTATGGGTCAGGTAAGTACCTAAGACAGATAGACACTGGAGCATCAGCAAAGGGAGAGTCAGGTGCTAGTACAGTTCCCCCACGGCCCCAACATGGTCAAATGATTACACAGCAGCCAGACTCATCCTGGCACGTTTATTGAGCTAGAGCAGCTGCCACTACACTGTGGCAGAGAACCATGAAGGACCTGCAATCAAATGACACATGCCATCCGATCACAACTCCCCTCCTGCTTCTGTACACAGGTTCAGGGGCTCCAGTGTGACAATTATGCACTGCTGCTGGAGTAAATGGGACATAACGACAGCAGTTGCTGAAGGCTGGACTGCTGTTGTGTACAATTCTATACTTGTGCATTTTGTCCCACTCACAGCTGCATGTATTGCTGTGACATACTGCTATATGTAATGGGCTTTGAGAGCATGTACTGTACAGTGTGGAGGGGCAAGAGCTGCCTGGTCTGCGAATCTTCGGATCCATGTCCTGGCCATTCATGTCACCTGCATCTGATTTGGTGCTTCGCAAATGTACTTGTCAATGCAGGCAATTTGCTAGTGGGGAGGGCTGGCAAGCAGCCAACACACTAGCAGGGCAGATAGCTGATTCCAGGAGCATCAGATGCAAGGGAAGTATCTTCATTATCAACCCTTACCCAGCTCTTAAATTTCCTTCAGTCGTATGGCCAGGTGTATATGGGAACTCTGCAGAGGTACCAGACATAGATTCTCATTCAACTTTTACTTCCTTGTGCAGGTTTTCCACTGTGCATGACAATCATGAATTCTCTTGCAAAACAGCTTGGCATTTTTACATGGGGGATGGTCTGGAGCATAATCTATGTTCTCATAGATGAAAACAGTAATATCAATTTTATGAGTACTGCATTCTTCCTGGTATTTTAACTCACTCTTTGAAACATGAAGCTGACAGTTATCTATTATCCTATGAAATCTTTCACGAAAGAGCATGGGAATTTATGTGATGAATTAACTACAGGAAGGCTCCCCATTTATTTACAGAATGGAAACATATTGAGAAGCACACCTACACTGTTTTTTAAAAATCAGAAGAACTACAGGGTTAAAAAGATCTTTTCTTCAATTCATAAAAACACCTAGATATAAGTAGATGTCACGAAAATCTGACATTTTCTTGCTTCTTCAATAGAAAAGCAAGATGAAAAAGAACAAGATTTTTTCCTACATTAGCTATTTTTTGTCCACCGTAGGACACCTATTAAATTATCTTTTTATGTGACAGAGATTAGGTGCATGCAAAACCACAATAAGATTCAACATGTGGTGAAGTTATGCAATAACCAAGATTCCTCACCAAGGTAAAGATGTAATGGTAATACTCTTTTTGGCTTCCGATATTGACATGACTCATAATACAGCAGATGTAATATGTTAAATATGCTAAATTGCATTGAAATAAAGGAGGTTTGTAATCCTTGGGATTTAAATCCTGTAATGAATATTAGCAAGGCACAGGACAAAATGTATTGAGGGCAGGTCTAACCACAAAAAGGCCAATTCTGCCAAAAATGGAAATCAACTAAAAATATAAATTGTTGATTGCCATACAGGTTTACGTGATCCCACCCAGTGCTTTCTAAATTATGGGACACACATCTATGAAGAATTTGCTGATCACCTGGTGCTGGCTCTCCTTGCTTCCAGCTGCCACAACACATTTAAGACAACTAAAATTACATTCAGTATTTTCCTAATGCTACTTTTTCCACTAAAAAAAAGTTAGCTGCTATAGTTGCTACAGGAACATTATGTGATTATGACTGGAAGAGTGGTGGTCTATCTAATGGTGAATGGACCACAGTGGTAGGCACAGTAATAAGAGAAATAAATGCATGTAATTAGAGATGTCAGCAGGAAATGAAGTGTTATTTTTCCATCTGCTTATGAAGTACCAGCTAAATACAGTTAACAAGTACTTAAAAAATATACAGTTCTATAGTCAGATTTCTAGTGTTGAATATTCACACACACACACACACACACACGTCTTTGAGAAGTAACATCTGATTTCCTTTTAAAAGTATAATGGGAAATTTGTTCATGTTAACTGTACATTTATCTTCTCAAAGATAACATGTATAGCAATCCTTCAAACTGGATGGGTCCTTCCCCTCTCCAGTGTGGAGGCAATGCAGAGCTGTAACTGGCAGCTCTCCTCCACTCCCCAACATCAGACACACACACTTGAGGATCCATCTGTCTACCGCTTATTCAAACAGATTTAGCACAAGGCTAACAAATATTGTCATATATACAAAGATAACTATATTCATACTGTGACATGAGAAAGGTTTTGCTGTAAACACTTTGTCCCATGATTTTCTCCTGTAACCTTCATGGAAAACAAGAGTGGGCTAAGACAGCGAGGCAAGCTACATCCGAGAAGAGAAATTTACAGGTAAGCAGAACAAATATCCTTGTTAAGAGAAATATCAAGCTAGAGCATATCTGTCAGCCCCTCACACTGTGACATCGCTAACAAGGAGTATGGAAAGGGGAGGGAACAGAAACAACTCCACATACAAGTGCATGAGAAAGGAGGAGGAGCAAGGGGAAAGTTCCATGCTCTCTCCAGATAGAGAAGCTAACGAAAAAATATTATAAAATGTCAGTAACAACTTTTGCCACTTCTTGGAGGATTTGCCTATGGAAAAGGTGAGTCTGAGGAGGAGACCTTCCTGGTCCAACTTTTAGTGAACATCAGGACTGATGATTTTCTCTGCTGAGGCACATGCTCTTCCCACATACAAGGTAGCTGTTGCCTGTGCTACGTTACCCTCTGGAGGTATCATGTTCCCAGCTTTACATACTCCTACTAGCAGTCTTGCTACTTTTCTGCCCCTGCATCTTGAATGATACCTATGAAAAGATGCTGTAATTTTCTGAGAGTCTTGGTCCTGTCTATATATTTTCTAAATGCTCTTCACACAACCAACACATGCCCTACATCTGCACTGTTTCAGGTGAACTGGATTTGGACAAAAGGAAAGCTATGTCATCTCTTGCATCATGTGGACTGATACAGGTCCGTTTTACTGAAAGGTTTCTGATATCTCAAGTACCACTTGTAGAAGATACTGCTGTTCCTGAAGTAAAAGAGCTCCCAACTCAGTCAATTGATGACTATCAAGAATGCTGTTTTGATCAGCATGACATATTGTGGTAAGACTGATCCCACAGGTCAAAAAAAAAGTTCAATAAAGGGCTTTAGGGATAAGGTTCAGGCTCTAAGTAAGGTAGCTGTGAATATGTTATGATTTCAAAGCTCTTGCTGTCTTCCAATAACTCGTGATATGACTGCTTGGGAATTGATTTATTGTAATCAATGTTCAGTAATGCATTAACTGCTGACTTAAGCCGCTCAGTCTGAGTCCTTCAGATAGGCTATCTTATAAGTATAGAAAATGTGTGGGAAGGAGTTTTTGTATGTGGAATTCTTGGAGCTGCATCCCTCTTTGAACCTAATTCACCTCTCAAATACACCACAGTCATGCACTTTTTCTTCAAGGTAGTTAAGGTGTTTATCACCTGCTCTGAATATATTTTAGGATCTTTCTTTTTACCTGTAAGCTCTTAAATTCAGTTTGGAGGGATCTGCATATATGATTGGAACCTTATTTAGCAGTGATTGTCTTAGTGAGACCTGAACCCACCTTTGAACTATCCTTGAGAACCAGAGTCTTCCTACATTCAAATATTCATGTTTATTAATATATTGCAAATAGCTACATATTTATACTGTAAGCAGCAAAATGTTATGGTCTCCACTGTGGTTGGTTCTATTCAGGTGCATAAAAGGTGTCTTCCCCTTTTGCTTTTGGGCAAGAGCTGGGCACAATCCTGCTTGGGAGGTTCCCTATGGCAGCTAGGGCTAGTCCAGAGCTGGCCAGCAAAGAAGGGAATGTGTGCTGCTGCGCCAATTAGAGAACAAAACCAGATCATTTCTCTTGAAGTAATTCTAGAATAATTTTAAATGATCTAAATAGCGGTGTACAGATGGAATGGTGCCTTAATCTGTGTTTTGCTATCAACTGAACCAACACATAGCTTGGGCTTTCCCAGCTAGGTACCAGCTAATTGAGAGCTTGTGAGAAAGAACGAGTTGCATATTTTTGCTACTTTAGCCTGTTTTGATTTTTGTAAACTTAAATCCACATACTGAAAATAAAGTTATTTTTTACTGCTTTGCTCTTAGTTATCCTTTTCTAGTCACTTTCTTTGAACACAAGAAGGATCTCTCTTATGCTAAACAGTTTATTAACCCCTAATCACCCAGTTACTTCTAGACTTGATTGCATGTGTAATTACCTTTTGTCAGGTACAATTTGCCTGATAAACATGTCAGAACACTTGCTGCTTAGTCTGTTTCAACAGATAAATGCTGTCTTTCCACAGCCTTGGGGCATAATTAACAGAGAAAAAAGGCAGTTATAAAAACACACAGAAGCTGATTCACTAAGGCAGGAGTTCACAGCATGAAGCCCGCCAAGGCCTATTTCATGGCCTGCCATGCTTGCCTGAGCGCTTATTGAGTTTCAACCTGCTGTGACAGGGCAACAGTGGTAACACTGAAAAACTGTGATTTAACGTAAATTTCCACATGAACTTCAGAATGGAGTGGGATGATGTCTACTCGAAAAAAATGAAAGTGAAGCACCAGATAATGATACCGGTAGAACTTCTGTGAGGGTCAGTATCATATGTATTTGTTTAAGAATGGTGTTTGGTATGGTGCTAAAAGAAAAAAAACCCTAAAAAGGAGATGAGGGGATTCAATTAATTAAAAAAAGCTGTGAGGCTTATATTCTTGGGATTTTAACTGTGACTCATCAAGGCTCAGTAGACTCTAATTTCTTCCCAACAGCGTTTATGAGTTGTGTACCCATGCACTATGGTGAGTGCAAAAAGAAATCCCTACCTGACCTCTGGATAACCCAAACAGGAGATTAGCCCATTTCCAAGCGAAGTAGGTTGTCACACTGTTAGGCCAATTGCTTCTATTGACACTTTGCATAAACATCTTACACAGGGTGATCAGAAAGGACTGTTATGCCATTAACGTTCCTTTTTATTTTTTATACCTAAGCCCTACAGAATAAAAGCCTTTCTGAGTTAGGGATAACAAAAGGGTCAAAAGGCCACAAACATTCTTCTAAGTAGGTACAAATCTGGAAAGGTTAAATTAATTGAAAAGTGCAAATTAGAACTTTTTCAGTATCTTGAGAAAAAAATCTTTTCTTACCTAGTTTACTCTAATTTGACATTAATACTTGTATACATACTTTAAACTACTACAGTGCATTTATATTTACTTTCACATCTTCATCTTAAGAAACAGTAAGCTGTTTAATCTTCTTAGCCAATCAACAATCTAAACAGATATTTAATTATTACCATTAAAATCCTTATGGAGAATAGTGTTAAAAATGTACAAAAGAAAATATTTCCTGCAATGCTACAATTTAATCCCCCTCGCCACAATTTACCTATAATTTACACACCATATGGTTTACGCTACATAACAAAATACTTAACATTTTCCTTACTTTTGTTTTTGCTTTGATCAGAGATGGAAACAATCTCCTTTTAATAGTATAAAAGCCACCTGCTGGGCATTGCGGACTACAGCTAATTGGTAAATTCTTTGAAATTTAGATATAATGGTTTGTGACCTTTTTAATTAAAAAACCCCAGAACCTAAAAGGCTGGGTGAACTCATCCAGAAAAATAATGCTGTTGAGCATATACAATTATGAGTTATCCTAAGACACTTTTGAACAGAGAATAGAGATTAACTACATATGTGCATTTTTAAATATGGATCTATACTTTTCATCTAAACATTTGCATGTCATTGCTGTAAATTATATATCTATTTTGAATAATTAAGATAAGTATTGCAAGTATATTAACAGCACATTTATTATTATTTTAATTGTGGTAGTGCCTAGAGGCTCCAATGAGGGATTGGGTCCCATCCTACCAGGCAATGTACACACATCACCCACCTCTAAAAAAGACAGTCCCTGCCTGAAAGAGCTTACAATCTACATAAAAACATTGTACTTCATTCAGAAGGATCCAAACTATATAGGAAGACTATATAGGAGATGCAGACTATATAGGAAATATTTCAACCATCAACAAAATGAAGACCTTCCAGGACTGGATGACACCAGCCGTTCTACACCAACATCACTATATGATACTATCTTGATAATCATTGCCTAAAAGTGTAAGGAAAAATTGCTCTAGAACAAACAAAATCCCTTGTACTGTGAATGTGCACATGAATATGTTTGCAATCCAAACATTTTAAACATATCCAGCAAAATCTTTTTTTTTACTTATTAAAAGAGCTTGCTGAAGTGAATGGAACTACTTGTGTGAGTAAGGATTTGATTACTAGAGTTACTCTGTGAATTGTGTCAAAAAAACTTCGCAGTAGTGTCTATGAATTACGAGACTCCAACTACATTCTTTGGTATTTATGTCACATCCCTGAATTACCGAGATTCACCCCATCACTATGTGCACCATCTACTACTCTTGCTCAACTCAGCCCAAGCAGTATTTTCAAAACATAGCTGATTTGGAGGAGCTTCAGAGACCTAGCCACATCAGTAGTATTTGAAAGAAGCAGGAGAGTAAGGGACAGTATCCATGTTCTATATTACATTCCTTAGTTCTAGATAATTATGCACACTACTTGAGCACGACTTTCATGGTTTATGATATCACTGGAACATCTCAATGGAACTGTTAGATTGTAAAGTCTGAAGAAGGGACTGTCTTTTTGTTATATTTGTACAGTGCCTAGCACAATGGGGCTCTGGCTCCATGGCTGTGGCTTCTAGGCATACCCACAATACAAGTAATAAAATAATACTAAAAATAATAATGTCTTCTTTAGTCAGTGGGTATAAAATATAAACAAGCACAATGCTTTTGTGTACCATCCATGTTTAATTATTTATAATAAAATAATAATAATTAATAAAATCCAGTTACAACAAAATGTATCCTTTTCATATTTACTGAAGCATAAACACCATGAAATTACCTTCTAGAAGAGAACTGAAAAGCATGGGAGCAAAAGGAAGCAGAATAGGACATTTTTTACACCAAATCAATAACAAAAATGTTTAAAAATACAGATCTGCAACTTAAACCTGCTCAGAACAAGAAAAAGTTCACTAACTGTAGAATAATCTCTGCACAAAACTGCTCCAATTATCACTTCATCTCTTCAGTGCTGACAAATATCACTTTAACCTGGTTAGCAAGTCTGCCTGCCACTTGCCAAAGGATTTTTTATTTACTCCTGGTGACTTATTTTGTGAATGTGGTGAATTTTAAAATCCCCTCACTGATCACATAACAGGAATAACACACACTAGTATAATATTTCAAAGTGTAAATTGATCTCTCGATCAGTGAATGTCTCTCTATAGTTTATGCTACCCTTTTTCTGGATCGCTCACCATCTAAGGAATATGCTTTCAAAGTGATGTTCCAGGAGTTAGCTATGCAATTCCCATTAGTGTCAATGGGAGTCGCGGGGTAAATTCCTGGGCATGCTTTGAAAACTGACCTCTAGATTTTCAAAAGCAGGGCAGTTTGTGTGTTAGCAAGGCAATGTCTCTAGTCTCCAGTTTTTAGAGCACTGCACTTAAGTTTGATGGTTTTCAAAAAACTTAAATATTACATTTAGAAACTGTCATAAGAGAACATTTAAACATTTACCAAAAAATGAAACCTTACCTTTACATTTAAATACTTACATCTGTTTCAAATTTATGTCCGTAAGTGAAGATACTAGCTGTCACTATCTTGAATGTTAGGGTATAATCTCTCACACATTTGTAAGTGTATAATATGTAAACTCAGAGGTTATGACATCTGAACCAGAGGGAACTGTTGTTTTGCTTAGAAAAAAGCCAAAAGTTCAAACTAATCCTTTATAACCTAAATTCTCCCAAAGGGCAGAATACTTTCCTAAAATCTAGACCTTGAGGTATATTTTGTGAGATGCCTGGTCTTGTTACATTCACGAGTAAACCTAAATACACCTCTAATTCTTTGGCACTTCAAATGAATTTAGGACTGTCTGCAGAAAAAAAATGCATGCTGTTGGAGTTATGTGAACAAGCTTGCTGCTCTGTTAGCATAACCAGAAAAACATTCAGCTCCTACAACTTTTGCAAATCCCATTAATACTTTAAGTAGCCAAGGTCTTCTGAATAAAGTTGCTGTGAAGTAGTAATTGAAGCAAATATAAGTAGGCGGGCCAGTACAATATATAATATAGCAAGACAATACAAAGATTTGTGTAATTACAGTGCAGATAATCTTTATTATAAAGTGCCTTCTTCCTCATCATTAAAGAATAATGATCTAGTGGCAAAACAAAAAAAACAAAACAAAACTGTCTTTTGAGTTTAGAAACAGACAAGAGTTTCAAAAGCAGCAGTCTGGCAGACAGTCAGTCTCCGGAGGGCAGGGGTTCTGGCCAAATTGTTGCTGCGTAGTCGGTTAGCCTGTACAAGTCCCTTCAAACAAAGCCTAAAACTATGTCAATGATAAAATTTGGGTGGATGAAAAATTGTGTATTATGCATGTTTCAGGGTCATTCATCAATTTTTGAGCTTATGACGCAAAGGCGTGTGCTGTTAAAGATGTAGGGAATTATGTGCACAGCCCCCCAAAACAGAACTTATATCTCTGTTCTGCACAATGTTTTCAAAATCTAACTTACATGCTATAATTATGAGGAAACATTTACAATATTTTAGCTGAATTTAAAGCTGTAACTTTTATGTTGTCTTTTTTTTACAGGGGTTTATAAGCTCTATTTGGGGTGAAATATAGCATGTAATATCTGATCTGGACAGTGAATTTTTACCCACCTTGGGTTTATATAGTTATATTCTTCTATAAGAAGCTATATTTTTCTATAAGTAGCTTTTTTAACTACATCAGGTTTAAAACTGGCTTAATCGTAAATACTTTGCTTGTTTTGAAAAATGAAGTTTGAAAAGTGGCACAGAAGTTTATTGCAATAACATTTGTTGTATCTGTACTAAAACTGTATTATGTGCCTCAACCTTTTAGATAATGTGCGTTTACAGCTGCTGCTATCTAGGAATCCATCATTTTAATCAGATCCACTTTGCTTTCCTCTAAACGCTGTCTAAACTTTGGTGCAACTGGAATATGCTGTTTCTAAATACAAGTGATGTTCACTGTATAATCCATTATTTTCAAAGCGGGGGAGACACTGTAATCATGCCATTTGGATATCCTACTACTAGCCACTGGGAACTGCTACCATATCCAGTGAATGGGTTCTATGTGGCTCTCCCCTCAAACAAAGAACTATCGTCTCTGGGCTTATATTTTCCCATAACTTCAGCATTATCAATGTAGGTCTCTCTAGGTATCTACAACCTTAGTTTATTCTGAACCTGGATACACAGACTCTTAACCTGGATACACAGACTCTTAACCAACAAAAAGTCAAACTGTCTGGAAAAATACCATTTTGAACTAGCTAATCCAATCTGTCTTTGTAGACATGCACATCAAGTCTACAAAGTGAATCTACTATACTACAGAACTAAACACTGAAGTGTTCTGCCAAGAGTGCAATAATGATAGTGTAAAGTTTGAAACTCTAGTCAGGTTATTTCTAGGGATTGAAAGTTTGGTGTTTTAAAGACATAGCTATGATCTGAGAATGTGGCTATGTAAAATGACATAAAAGGGAAGATCGTTTAAGCATTGTTTGTGGAAGTCCAGTTCTGATGTGACCAACTGTGACATAAGAAGCTTTAAAAATCTTAAATGATGACTGTGCAGGAGGCAAACAAGGATTTCTTCACTTCCATTTGTGAAGTCCCAATCAGCAGAACTGTTCCAGGAGGTGAACAGTCTGGTTAATATGGATAGTTCATATCTGGTGACAGAGTTGAGTACCTCTTTCTGTGGGGAGTTTTCCAATTATTATGCAATAAGATTTTTCAGATTCAGACCAAACTATAAGTCACATAAACCAGACCAAGCTATAAAATGGAGCCGTGTCTAGGAAGAATACTGAGATTGTGCTGGCTATGGTGGTTCATGATGATATTGTCCTAGTACTGGATGCTGATGAGGTGTCTACGCAGAATCTTCAAGGCATTTTCTTTGAGGGGGCTCTTCACTCTGGAATGTCTTGCCCTCCCACCCCCACAGAGTTCACTGACCTTCTGGATATGCTGGCAGAGTTTATCTGTTTCTGCAGAGGTTAATTGGGACTCTGCAGTAGGTGAAGGGAAGTAGTTTGTTTTGGTGGTGAGTCTTTTTTACTTATTTTGTTTGGCTCTTTAAAGTAAGTGTCTTTGTTTCACTTGAGCACTCAGAAAACTGTAAATCTAAGTACAAGAAATAATGTAAAGACTCACACTGAGGTACGTAATATGGTCCGGTGTTGTGGATTCCTATGTTAGATGACCATCAAAGCCTCCAACATCTGGCACCAAAATTAGTACAAAGAACAGGAGTACTTGTGGCACCTTAGAGACTAACAAATTTATTTGAGCATAAGCTTTCATGGGCTAACGCCCACTTCATCGGATGCATAGACCCACGAAAGCTTGTGCTCAAATAAATTTGTTAGTCTCTAAGGTGCCACAAGTACTCCTGTTCTTTTTGTGGATACAGACTAACACGGCCGCTACTCTGAAAATTAGTACAATACATCACTGAGACCAGATTTTGCCTCTTCACTCTAACTATGTCTTTAATCTATTCCCTGAAGCTCTGCTCCAGAGCAATACTGTCTACACCACTTGGTATTTATTTTTCAATTTATACAGCACACCTATGGCACAGTAGTGCCTCTAAGCACATCCATACAAATTTAAAAACATGCAATAATTGACCAAATGTCAATAATACTAACTAAAGACTCCACCAATTAGACAATTGAAATCCTACCAGCTCAACCGAACCTTTGGAGAAAACTGGGGTAAATGTTTAAGCCTTGAAATATGTCCTAAAGGTCAACAAACATGGGCTCTGTCAATCCAAGAGCAAGTTCCAAATTGTAGGCTTTCCACTGAGACCCTTTGTAGGTAAACTAAAGCCAATAAAACCATGTCAACCATTAGATGAAGTGTCCAGCTGAGCTCAACATCTGAGTTAAGACCATGAGGGAACACACACCATAACCAAAAACTTAAAGGACTTTATAGGTCAGAAATCGACACCTTGAATTGCACCCAGAAACTAAGCAGAAGTCAGTGAAATCTGTGAAGCACAGTGTGATAAACTCATTAACATTCTGTTCTAGCTGAAGTTTCTTCACGGGCTGCCTCATGAGAAGCACATTACAGTAATCCAGGGTATGCCTGCACCACTTACTTTCTGGCTGATGAATTTGCATCCCTTAGGCAAAACTATACTAGACCTGCAAACCACTGGACCAGGAATGCAAGTATAGCCAAAATCACTGGTTTAGGAATTGATTACAGCCAAACCGTAAGTGAAGCCAAAACCACTTGTTCAGGTATGATAATGTAGCTGCTGGTGGACTATCTTCAGTGATTTCTCAATCCCCTCCCCACCTACCATTTCAAGTTTACCTCTATAGTCCATATATTAAACTGTACTAACAAACATTTCAGCAAGCTTTGGGGCCTACAGCAAAATCTTAGCTCTTTTCTTTGGAAAAGTCTTCTTCCCATCACTTAAGAAGACATATCTTGATAAAACAATATTTTGTCTCAATTCTTATTTGTTTAGTTACACTGGGTGATGAGAAAGGACATGTAATATGTAACTTCGCAAGAATTAGCCTGGTTCTCATGACCTGAGCAATAAGGTATTAAAAATGGGACTTTTGCCTCTCCTTCCTCTGTTTTCCTGCTACTTTGAAATATTATCCATTCTGAGCAAGCAATCTGTGCTAGATTCTTGTGCTTCTTAAATGTATATTGTCATCCGTTATTGACCGACCATGTCTATTATCACATGTAAGCAATGTTAATCCCCTAGTAATTAACACCCTTATTAAAGTAATTTGAACTCAAAGTAGTTTAAGTCTATTACTGGTTTTACTTAATTAAGCTTGTTAGGAATGTTTTACATTGTCCTTTGAGTTTTCAGCTTTTTTTATATATATATACATACACTATGGTTGTGCCTTTTCAATCTACTACTGACATATTTTTCTTTCAAATTACATAAATATGTATCTGTGGACTAAATATTCAGCAAGATTCTCCCTTGTTGTGAAGAGTTCTACACTTCCCTCAAGTTCAACGTGTGTAAGAATTAGGCGTCACTGTGAGTGTAAACCATTCCCTAGTGTATTATATAGGTATGGGTCTGAACTGCATTTGTGGGGTCCATGTCTATACTTCTATCCTGTTGGTGCATAAAACAAAACAGCAACAATGCATCAGAGGGCTGCTAATGAGGAATTAAGGAGTCCTCTCTTTAAACTCCAGCTTGGCAGGGTTCATAAAAAAGTACCTTTCTATTTCTAATAAAAATGACAACTTTTCTGGCATCACTAAGGCTAGGAACATTTATTTTGGGGTGATTTATCTAACCACAGCTTGGATCTCTGATATGACTAACAAAAATAAGGTGGTTCAATATTTTTTGTAAAGCAAATAAGTCCATTTTAAAACTTAAATTGTGTTGTATGTCTGTTGCATGCTCCTCCGTCAAGGGCAAAGTGCTGACCTGACCCACACCTACAAATCTCAGGTGCACTGACTGATTGGAACCTTGGATCTAGGATTGAAAGTTGAAAATTAACTTCTCATTCTTGTTTCTTTGGATGTGCCAACAAACTGTAGAATGAACCATGCTGCATTTTGAGGGAAGTGCATACAATAAAGGTCTAGACATGTGCACTTCTTCCCAAGTGCAGTATTGAGCACATAATACTTAAACTGAAACTATGGGTATATCTACATTGCAATAAAACATCCATGGCTGGCTATTATCAGCTGACTTGGGCTTGCTGGTCTCAGGCTGTGGGGCTATAAAGTTGCAGTGTAGACATTTGGGCTTGAGTTGGAGCCAACCAGACTTTCCGGTATCCCAGAGGGTTCCAGCCTCAGCCAGAAGTCTACATTGCTATCTTATAGCCCAGCAGCCTGAGTCCTGCAAGCTTGAGTCAATTGACATGGACCAGCTGCAGGTGTTTTACATATCCAAAGAGTGAAGACAGCCCGAAGACTTTCCCCCTTCTCAATGGACCACAGCTGGCCTGAAAACTCTCCCCAATCTCCTGGGCAACAATTATTTCACAGACTCCAGTCTCTTTTCATCTTCCTCTTTTCTTTTTAAGAATATTCTTACTGTATCTCAGTACATACCATTTAAAAAGTGATAAGTACAGAGAAAAGAAAAAGGATAAAGATAACAGTAATAAAGGTCTAGGGACAGTTTTCTAAGTGAGTCTTTTTCTCTTTCCTCCCTTATATTTAAGATGTTCTCTGTCTCTTCTACCATCTACCACATTCAGCTTCATAACATCTATTCTCTTTATTTCCATTGTTTTTCTCCCCGTATTCCCTTTTCTGGTTCCCCACCGTCTCCCTCCCCCTCACCTCTTTTCTGATTTCCCTGTCTCTTTCTTTGAGTCCCTCTTTGACTGTGGGGTCTTCAAGATGGTGCTGACCTCTTTCTTTGCCCATGCCCTGGACTAGGCCAGTTCCAAGAGTTCAGGGATTTTATTTCAGGGTCTACACATCCTCATCTTCACAAAGAGTTCCTGTACTCTCTGGACTGGAACCTAGTGTAAAAGCACAAGTGACCCAATGAAAAGGACCAGTACAAGGAAACTGTGGAAGGAAGTCAGTTTTCATTTTAGGTCATTGATGGTAGTCAGTCAAGGAACCCAAGATTATTATTTGTTTGTTTGTTTTATGGTAGCACCAAGAGGCCACAATCAAGGTCCTACTATGTTAGACACTGTACAAGCATATATGAAGACACAGTCTTTGTCCCAAAGAGGTAAAAGTCTAAGTGAAGGGCAGTAGTTTGTCTAGAAGGCATTAATTACACATCACTTTTTTTAGGTTGCTGGGCATCAGAATGTTTATAGCCTTGCCATATTGTGTTCTCTATGTTTTGGAAACCTGTAATCCCACATGTAATGATACTGCATGCCTGCTAAAAGCTTCCGCCATCTCCTCAAATGGATTCTTTTGCTTTCAAACACAAAATCATTACAATACTTTGTGTTGTGACTTTCTGTTGTGAAAGACTTTTTTCGTTTCAGTGGGCTTTGCATTCGGTCCTATGAGAAACGTCTGGTGACTGCCAAATTAACAGTCTCCACAAGAAAAATTACTGCAGTGAAGAAAAACAATTGTTGATTCCTATTCTTGTGGTATGTTCTAAATACCACCTGTGATTGACAGATAATTTAGAGAAGGATGGAATCTGAATGAATTGAAAATAATACGGGATGTGAATTCATACAAGTTGCTGGATTTATTCTACTATTCATCAAATTAAAAATTCAAAGATACTATGGATTAAATCAAAGTTAGAGATATTATAACTTTAAAGAAAAGAATGGGGAAGTTATTTACTTTACAGTAACTTGAGTTCTTCAAGATGTTTTGTCCTTGCACCATTGGATGTGCGTGCGTCTGTGCACTCTTAATCAGAGACTGCAAAGTAGTGCCTGCAGGCCTGTGCCTGTGCACAGCAGCGCCTCATGCTCTGAATGAAGGCATGTAGGGAGGGTGCAAGAGCCACCATCACTCATTCCCTTCTCGACCACGAAGCCAAACTTCACAGCAGATAGGAATGAGCAGGGGAGGTAGAGCATCACAGGGACAAAACATCTCAAAGAACTCAAGTTATTGTAAGGGAAGTAACCTGTACTTCTTCATGAATATATCCCTATGGGTGCTCCACTGTAGGAGACTCTGAAGCAGTAACTCAATGAAGAGGTGGGTGCTGAGGAGGTAAATCCAGGACAGTTTTACGGACTGTATCACCAAAAGCAGTGTCATCTCCAGAAGCAGGAAAGATGTTGGAATGTTTGGGAAGATATGGACAGAAGACCAAGTAGCAATCCTACAGATTTCTGTTATGGGAACATCCTTCAGTACAGCTACAGATGTGGACTGATCTCTAGCGGAACGTATTGTTAATCTGAGGAGGCCGCAACCCAGCATTTTCATAACAGGTCAAGATGCAACTCAAAACACAATTGAACAGTCTTAGTGTGGAAATCGGCTGGCTCTTCATCTTATTTGCAACTGATACAAATAGCCTGGGAGAGGCCCAGAATGATTTAGACCTGTCCAAATAGACGGCAGGAACCCTTCTGACATCCAGTGAATGCAGGCTTGATTCTTCTCTGGAGGCATGAGGTTTTGGGTAGAATATTAGTAGGTGAATTTCCTGCTTAATATTATGTTCTGAGGAGACCTGTAGGAGGAAATGAGGATGGGGACATAGTATGACTTTATCTTTGTAGAAGGTGGTGTATGGTGGGTCTGCCATGAACAATCATAGCTCCTTCTTTTGCTTTGCTGAGGTGATGGCAATTAGGAATGAAATTTTGAGGGAGAGGTGGAGGAGGGAGCAGGTCACCACCAGTTTAAAAGGACGGTGTTTAAAGCCAGGTTGATGTCGCACTGCAGAGGCTTGTTGTTGAACAGGAGTAAACAAGTTGTATAGGCCTTTAAGAAATCTGGTTGCTGTACAGTGGGCAAAGACTGAGAAGCCGTGGATGGGTGAGTGGAAGGCTGTAATGGCAGCAAGATGTACTCCGATAGAGCTCACTGAGACTGTCTCTGTTTTTAATTTCAATAGCTACTCCATGATCTTGGAAAGTGGAACTCCCAAGGCTTGAGAAGATGGGAGGAAGCACTAGGATTAGAAGTGCTTCCACTTTTGGAGGTAAGTCTTGCAAGTATTGGGCTTTTACTGATAAACTGACTAAACTCTACCCAAAAGGTCAATTCCATGCTTAAGAGAGACTGAGAAACCAGTCTCTGAGATTCAGAGAGCAGGGTGTTGCGATGGATGAGGGACTCTGAGTCCTGCCTCAATAGGTCATTTGCGATAGGAAATCTGAGTGTGTTACCTCCGAGAGGTGGATGAGGTTTGAGTACTATACCTGCCTCAGCCTAGCAGGTGCTATGAAGCTAGCTCTCATTCTCAGTGCAGCTTGAGAAAGGTCTAGAGGATTAACAGTATAGGTGGGTAAGCAAAAAGAAGGATACAGGGCCCTGATGTTATCAGGGCATCCCCCAGAGAGTTTTGATTGTAACCTCCCTTGGAGTGGAGCATTTCACTTTGTTTGAAGTGGCAAAGAGGTATACTCCAGTATACCCAGGTCTGGCAGATGCTGTGCAAGACAGAGTCTTTGAGCTCCCATTCACGATCTTGCCAGAAGTGTCAGGGAGTCTGCAACTGTATTCTGGAGGCCTGGTAGATATATTGCTGATATTTCTATC
This sequence comes from Mauremys reevesii, assembly GCF_016161935.1. Lineage (NCBI taxonomy): Eukaryota > Metazoa > Chordata > Testudines > Geoemydidae > Mauremys > Mauremys reevesii. Next base: position 30,902,886 of record NC_052629.1, on the reverse strand, counting down.
TGATGGGAGATGCACCAGTTCCACAGCCTAAGCAACTCTTCACGTAAGGACTGGGATCTTGCTCCACCCTGGTGGTTGATGTGATACACTGCTGTCTTGTTATCCAGTATTACTCTGACTGTGGGTACGTCTACACTACCCACCAGATCGGCAGGTAGTGATCGATCTGTCGGGGATCGATTTATCCTATCTAGTGTAGATGCGATAAAATCGATCCCCGATCGCTCTGCCGTCAACTATGGAACTCCACCGCGGCGAGAGGCAGAAGCGGAGTTGACGGGGGAGTGGCAGCAGTCGACTCGTCGCCGTCCTCCTGGCCAGGTAAATCAACCTAAGATATGCCGACTTCAGACCTAGCCTGAGTGAACTTGTGTGGTGTGAAGGAAGTGTTGGTAAGCATATTGTACTGTTCTCAGCTCCAGGATAATGCTATGGAGTGCTGATTCCTGTGCCAATCATTTTTCCTGTGCTGTCTCCCCCTTTAGGTGAGCTCCCCATCCTAACAGAGGTGCATCTATTTGAGGGTCTTCAAAGGTGCTGGATGCAAACATGGGGTTCCAATACAGACCTTCCATGGGTCCTTCCACCACGTAAGTCAGTCCAACACATTTTTAAGCACTGATGTGTTTGGAGAGGCTGTGTCTGTTTGGGGTATACACTATTCTTATTCATGTCTGGAGGCATCTGAAGTGCATCTTTGTGTGGGGAGTCATAAACGTGGAGGCTGACATGTGTCCCAAGACCTGTAGACGTGTCCTCACTGAGGTTTATGGGCTGCACTGTAATGCTGACATTAGGTTGGATAGAGTGGAGAATCTCTCCTTGGGTAGGCAGACTCTTGCTGTTGTGGAGTCTAGAGTAGCTCCTATAAAGTCTATTCTCTGCACTGGAGTTAGTATGCATTTTTTTGTAGTTGATGCAGAGGCCCAGAGATCGGAATAGTGCTAATGCTCTGGATGTTGCCAACTGGACCTCTTGGGGAGACCAGCCACTGAGAAGCCAGTTGTCCATACATGGGAACAGTGAGAGTATCTTATGAGTGCCCCGGGGATGTGGAGAGTCTGAAGTGGAGAACTTGATAGTGATCTTCCCTTATCATGAATCTTAGGAAACATTTGTGGGAGTGGGGGATGGCTACATGAAATTGGGCATCCTGTAGGTTGAGGGCAATGAACCAGTCTCCTGGATCTAAGGACGGAATTATGGTAACTAATGTCACAATTCTGAAGTATTGTGCTAGAACATAGCCATTCAAATTCCTGAGGTCGAGGATTGGTCTCCAGCCTCTGTCTGTCTTGGGAACAAATTAATATTTGGAATAGAATCCTCTTCCAATGAACTCTGGTGGGACTAGTTCTATTGCTCCCAGAATGAGGACAGAATTAACTTCTTGTTTTAGGCGTTCCTCATGAGAAGGGTCCCTAAAGAGGAATGGGGAAGGAAGGGTGCATGGGAAGGAGAAACAGAATAAAAGTGGATAGAGTAGCCCATTTTGAAGACCTCCAGTATCCACTTATCTGAAATAAGGTACTCCCCAGACAGGTAGGTAGTGTGATAGTTGGTTTCCAAATGGGAGGGGGGGTAGTGACACAATATGTGATCTGGTGGAGAGGACTGCTTGATGCCCTTGACCAAGGTGTCATAGAATCACAGAATATCAGGGTTTGAAGGGACCTCAGGAGGTCATCTAGTCCAACCCCCTGCTCAAAGCAGGACCAATCCCCAGACAGATTTTTGCCCCCGATCCCTAAATAGTCCCATCAAGGATTGAACTCACAACCCTGGCTTTAGCAGGCCAATGCTCAAACCACTGAGAGGGAGGGATTGATTGGGTGGAGACCTCTGTTTCTGTGGTCTGGCCTTTCTCCTGAAGAGCTCCAGAGGCTTAATGAAAGTATATTGATGGTACTGGAATTATCTCAATCTTGGAGCAGTTTGTGAAGCTGAATACAGTAGACAGTAGAACTCTGCATCTCAAGCTTGTCGTTGAAAAGGAACTGAGGGGAGGCAGGCTTATACCTCCCTTATATGCCCTCGGTCAGAGTCCAGGCCACTGCTCTCTACAGGCACAGGCCTGCAGACACTACTTTGCAGTCTTCAATTGAGAATGCACGGGTGAGTGCACATGCTATGGTGGAGCACCTATCGGAACATATACTTGAAGATGAAGGAGAAATTTCTTACCGGATAATTTTCTGTTAGCAGCTTCTCCCCTCATTCATCAATACTTTCTACTTGTGAAATTCATAGATAGTTCAATATTGCTGGAGTCCATGTAGGGAGGTGCGAGAGCCACCATCAATCCCTTTAGAGAAAATTTTCAGTGGCCTGAAGTGAAGGGTGCTCCACTGTAGGAGACTCTGAAGCAGTAACTCAATGAAGAGGTGGGTGCTGAGGAGGTAAATCCAGGACAGTTTTAAGGACTGTATCACCAAAAGCAGTGTCATCTCCAGAAGCAGAAAAGGTGCTGGAATGTTTGGGAAGATATGGACAGAAGACCAAGTAGCAATCCTGCAGTTTCCTTTTTTCTCCTCTCCTTCCAGTTCCCCATCTTGCTGGAGGGTTTCTAAACTTTGGAAGCACACTTCCAGGGTGGGGCATATACCTGGAGCCTCCAGTATTGTATTCTGGTCATTTACCAGACTACCAGGATGGGCTGGATGAGAAGAGAAGCTGCTAATAGAAAGATAATGATCAGATAATAAATTTCTCATTTTGCTGCAGAGCTTCACTCCTCAATTAATGGCAAATCGTGAGCAGTGATTCACAGAAGAGGAGAGGGGAAGGATGAGCAGAGTTTTAATTATTATTAAAGTACAATAATAGGCAGAAATGGAAATTCACCCCCATATAAAGCAAGAGCTTTGTAGTTTAAAGAATTATTTGAAAACCAACCCAACAGAACTTTCCTACCAATGGAAGCCTCTGCAGAGGAATGGAAACTTATTTTACAAATTTTCCTCAGACGAGGCTCACATACTTTCTACCACAATGCCTTTATAGACCTGGTAGAGGCAGCCTTCACTACTTCTTTGTAAATAGTTTCACAGATGCCTAGCGAGCCATCTCATGCAGGATTTTAACATCTTGCCTGCTGCAACTTCGAGGCTCTAAGGCTTTTGCATTTTGGCTAGAATGAGATGACACACACACTTCATATGCTTGACATATATCTTTAGAGAGCTGGGAATGCCCATTTATGTCACAGCCTTCCAAAGGGGTGCCAAGGATTGAAACAAAATGATGGGAGGAAAACTATTTCCCTGTAACTGTGGAAAGAATTTACCTAGAACAGTAAGGTTTCTGGAGCTAGAAGAAAAACCTCTTTCTCACCATAACACTAGTGTGGTTCTTGCATGGAAGAACTAATTCAGCACCTGGCATTGTGAAGGTAATGGCAACTGGACCAGGTCAGGTATGTCTAATCTGTCACTCTGATTAATCTTGACACCTAATGATAATGCAGAGGGGAGCCTGATGCACCTGCATAAAGAACACCACTAGGGCTGGTACCCAATTTCCTATGGTGCTTGGTTGTCAGACTCCAGTAAACCATCCAAGAAAAACTCTAGTTTAGGTGAAATTACCAGAACTTTGTGGTAATTATTTGTGTTATGAAGCATCTAGAGGCCAGGACTCCTTTGTGTTGGGCACCATACAAATAAAGAGACAGTCCCTGTCCCAGAGAGCTTTCTGTTTCACACCAAATATATAATTTGATCAGACTAAAGAACAAAATCTCCTGGTTGAATTCTGTCTGGATACCAAAAAGTATCAGTGAGATTAATGAAAAAACCCTGCTGAGTTAAACTTCTCTTCTGATGTCCAAGCTATTAACCATAGCCAGACTGTCCACGTCTGGGACCAAGATGGCATCCTTGATTCAGGAGGCTGTTTTCAGCTAAGAAGGGGCACTGGTACAAATACCTTGATTGTGGGACTAGCCCGCTAGATGGATCTAGGAACCTGAAAGGATGCCTGCCTTCTCCCTCAGGATGGCTAGCACCCATCTCAGTACTTTGGGAGAAACCTAGTACCACTCAGGGCTTGTCTATACGGGACGTTACTGCATGGCAAACCAGGATGAGAGTCTACAGTGTCCCAGCTTGCCATGCAGTAACATCCTGTGTGTACACTGCTACAGCACAGTGTCCCAGAGTGCAGCTTGATGTACTACTGTTTCAAAGATCAGGATGTAAAAACATACTATGGAACTTTTAGTGTCTGGTAGCAGCGTCCACACAGGACATTACTGTGTGGCTAGCTAAGCTAGTGAGCTGTAGATTCATACCTGGGCTTACTGCAAAGTAATGTCCCATGTAGTCAAGCCAGAGTCTTTTAGAACACGGGAAGAGATTTTTCACCTGCCTCCCTATAATCACAAGGTGTGTGGGGAATGGAGCCCTCACGTGCCTCTGTTCTGGGCTGGGACTGCCTGAAGTGCTCCTTATACTTCAGTGAAATCACCCTATGGAGAGAGGGAAGGGCAGAGACTCTGAGCCCCTTTCCCTGGCAGAGCAATGGTCCTTGACCTGAAAGCCAGACAAACACAAATCCGTTTTACGTAACAGCCTGCGGTAAGGCTTCACAGGAGTGATAGGTTTCTCTGAATAACCAGACATGATGCAGGTTGAGCCTGAAAAGTCCCACCTAACAGGCAAAGGAGAAAGGTTTAATAATTATTTCCTATTCTTGCCCTTTCCACCTGTTTCCCTTCATTTCTGTCACTCCCTTTCTTTCTTCAAATTACATATCATCCAGCTCATCTGCGTTTGGCATCAGTGCTGCTGTTCTATATAAGTCTCCTAAATCCTCATTCAGCAATGTTGTTTTCCTTTTTTCTCCTCTCCTTCCAGTCCGCCACCTTTGGGACTTCAGCCTCCATGTTGATCATCCCATTGGCTCATGCTGACTTTAACTGATCTCCTTGTTTGATTTGCGCCCCCACTCAATGTAGGGTTGATTCCTTGTCTTTAGCCAACAAGTTGCCTACAAAGATAAACAATTCCGTGATCTTCACATAACACTTACTTTCACTTACCCCTGTCCTTCCCATAGCTGTTATCATTGTAGCGTGATGTCCAGTCTTAGTACATAAGCTCCTTTGGGTAGAGACTGTCTCTTTTTGGTTTTGTAAAATGCTAAGCACACATTAGTAGCTATATAAATAACAACAATCAATGTAGATATTTTAATAATTTCTTTTATCAAGAAGAGTATGCAACCCATAGTCAGCATTTCCTTCCTGCTCCATTCCCACTACCCACTTTTTTTTTACATCAGGTCCTCTGTCTTCTTTTCTTAAAAGAATGACTATACAAATATTTTGCAATGGTATTAAATAAAAAAATAAAAAATCCAAGTGTAGGTAACCCCTAAGGACCACTACAAACCTCATCACTTACCGTTCCAAGTTCAGGGCCTGCTTTTTTGCCATACCTTCACTAATAAACACACAAGGCACAGCATAAATAAATAAAAAAAAAAAAAAGAAGAAGAAAATCCACACACAACCCTTTTTCCCTTGAGAGAGGAAGGCAGAAAGGGAAAATGACAGAACCATGTTCAACACACGCTAGTCACTTAATGCACTGCTGGAAATTGCTCAGATACCATTGTGATAGAAATGGTACGAGAATCTGAGCAAAGTTGAGTTTCTGTAAGTGTGCTAGTGGAAAAAACATGGTCCTTAAGGAGCAAAGTTGTTATTTTTTTGGTGGGGGTGTATGAGGTCACGGTAAGACAATGAAAGCACCTCAATCAGGAATAGGAATGGGACCTGATTGCAGAAAGCTGCTGCTGCTAGGTGCAGCTGTTCTTGATAGCTTTTCTCCTAGAGCTGTGGAGAGGATGTGGGGGAACTGGGCTTGCAATGTGAGGACTGGGACCTGACTGTTCAGAGCTATTACTGGAAGGGAGAGATAGCGGATCAGGAGCTGCTAAGAGGAAAGCACTTTCAGTGTGCTCTTTAGAAACAGCTACCTGCCCAGTCTGCTCCTTGCACCCCATAGTAACCATGACAGCTTAGTTACCCTCCTGGTTCTTCCAAAGCTGGTTCCTTATAAATTAGATGTATTTCTTGTGGCAGAGTGTTCCAACACTACATTGCCCTGTCCTTGTTAATCTTATACATTGTCCTGATACGACACAGAGGGAATAAGCTGTTGTTGAAATAACTGGCTTCCATTAGCAAGCATGTGATTGGCAGGATGATAAAGTCTTTTCCATCACAGGTCAGCTACTTTTTATAAAGAGGGCAATCCTGCTGATCCATCTTTTAGCTACAGTCTCTCTCTGAGTCCCAATTCTCCTGCCTTTTAGCTTTGATATGGTTCAAGCTTTCCCCTTGTATCAGCCCCTACCTGTCATCAAGTCCTCTGTACTGAACAGCAAATATCAGGAGTTTGACCTCAGGGCACAGTCCGGGTGGGCAGGTAAAACCTGACCAGTGGACCTACTTCCTTATCTTTCATATCCCACAATTCATGAAGTATCAAATTCAAACTAAAAAACAGAAGCATGACCTTTCATAAGAAGTTTCTGAAAAAGGCTATGTTGCCTTTCTAAGTTTTCTTGAAAAGAACTGTCATCTACCCTATTAAGAGAGAAATGGATGACAAAAAAGGAAGAGAGGGAAAACAGTGTTAAATCCTTATTAAAAGGTAACTGTCACTCTTTATGAATACTTGCATCCCTGTGAGTTTCTCATGAGACACACAAGAAATATAAAAGAAAAAATAAACAAAACACTCTATGTAACTATTCTACAGCTAGATGCTCAGTAACAAGCTAATTGCCTAAATTTTTGCAGTTTATAACATATCTGAAATTTAGCAGATTCCCAGTATGTGAAAAAGACACTCTGTGAAGTATTATACAGCATAAAAAAAATTCTAGACACACGCTGCTAATGCAAGCACAATTTAAATAATTATGTATAAGCAGTACCATAAGTATTTATCTAGCATATTCAACAGCTGGTACTTAAACATATAAAAATATTATTTATTTCCTATAGTAAATGCACACATACTCGCCCCATGCTCCTGCACTGCTGGAAATTACTTTTTCCCTGAAAGAAATGTAGGCTCTTCAAGGATTTATAGCATTTAGGATAATGAAAGTTGCAAAGAAAATGTGCCACAATGAAATCAATCTTTAAACCTCTCTTCCCTTCAACAAAACTATTTACTGTAGTACAAAGTGGAAGGCATTTAATCACCTATAACGCTAGTAATAAGGGAGGATATAAAAATCCAGCGGATAAAGTCTACTTGTCAACCCAGGATCTCTGATGTAGAATACCAAAAGAAGAACTATACTTCCACACATCAAATTGCAGTTTCTGAAATTCTTCTTTCACTTCTCTTATCCACAGACATCACATTTCTATTGGATAGCTTTAACACAGGCTAGGGGCCTGATCCTCTGCTCACTTATTCCAGATTTACACCATTGTAACTTCATTGATTACAAAGGTATCATTAAACCTGTGTGAGTGATCTTAGAATCTGACCCTATACCTTTTCATTTTATCACTGAAAAAGCTGCTCTCCCCCACCCCCAGTTTTTTGCTCATTAGCATGAGAGACTATCTGCAAAATATTTTACAACAGGATTTTCATTTTTTGAGAAGATTTGGATTGCTGTGAGAAAGCTATGCAGAAATGAAAACACTGTGAACATACAGATAATCTGGCATGGAACCCTTCTTAGATTACCCCTTTTTTCTAGATGACTTTTGTCAAGTGGCAACATTGCTGAATAATGTTGTCAAAGGCCTTGGAGTGTTTAAATCAATCCCATCTTTATTTGGTTAACTATTCATTTCACAGTTCAGGTAACACTTTTACTATATTTGTGAAACAAAACAAAAAAAATATGATAAATCCTTTTTAAAAAAAGATAATGTCAAGTAAAAAAACTGAGGAAGATGAATTGTTAGTGATGGACACAGCATAAGAATCTAACGAGAACAAGAAATAGAAATAATGGGCTGAAACAAAGATAAGTAAGATTCAGTCTGGAAAATTTTCCTTATGGTGAGATCTGTGGAACAGTCTTCCCAAGGGAGGAGTTTGGAGCCCATCACTGAAGACATTTAAAACTAAAATGGACATAGCATTAGAAATCAGTCATCACTAGGATGGAATGTGGCAGCAGTTTATCAGGGTAAAACAATTCTACATAACAGTTTAGGACAGGCAGTAGGGAACAATACTATGTCAAATTGAAAATGCAGGATGTAATTCAGTAGGTAGAAGGTAATTGCCTGAAATGGAATCAGGCCAGCACATCGACATGTATACTCTTGCATAAAAAGTGACATGGGATCTTGACAAGTTGTGAGGACCTCAATTTAACATTTTATCCACAAGATGGCACCTCTGGTAGCACAGTGCCCCCTAACATCATGCTGGGGAAACAGTTTAATACTAACTCATAGGGAAGAGTCCCACGAATACCACTTAAAATAATTGCTGTTTTTCAACAGTGGTTACACTGAGACGTCTAAAAACATGAGAGATCATTGAATTGTAACAACTTCAGCACTAAGCAAAAGGGGGAAATTAATGAGATAAAAAAACAACTAATGTCTTACTTGTCTGAGGTCGATGAAAGCTAACTGCAGGGTGTCCCCGTGGAATCCTGGCACAGGCTCAGAACTGGCAAACACTGTAAGCAAAGTTTAGAAATATTAAGGAGGCAGAATTAAAAAAACTAACTAACAGCAACTTCTTTTCATTACAAATGTGGGGTACTACAAAGCGGTAGACATTAACTATTTTGATAGAAATCAAAGATTATACCAATTAATTCACATTCGCCATCATTTTAAACTCTTATAAGCCTTAATTATGATACATTTATCCTACATAAAGTTCAAAACCAGTAATAATACTCCAATCATGTGAGCGGCAGACTTTACACTTTTTGTCCTGAGGTGAATGATTACAAAAGTATTTTGAAACTATACCAATTCCATGGCCGTCAACGTATTTTTAAACATCTGCTTTTGTCATAGCATCTGCTCTATAAAAATCCCACCTCTAGTCAAACAGCAATAAAAGGCAGACACTTAGGTGGGAGTTAGCTTAATGTGCAGACAACAGGTGGAAAGTTCTAAGCACCATAATCAGAACAGAGGTGGAATGTCTGCTCATGCCTTTTAACAAGTTTTTTGATAATGGAATTTTGCTCTTTAAAAAGCCCAAAGTAGGTTGTCAAAATTGGAAGGCTGAAGTATGTTCAAAACGCAAACAAACAAACAAACAAACAAACAAACAACATATATTAAACACTAGCTGCATTATTTCAGTAAGATGTATGACCATTGATATTTGCTGTTAAAGTGTTTTAAAAATCAAACTGATTTATTTTTAACAACTTATTTTTATGGCAGTTTAAAATAAAGCTCGTGACTTAGGAAAGAAAGCAGGAAAAGGGCGCAGCTTATTGAAGATTTTGTCTTTGTAAAATAAAAGTTACAAGGAACTTGAAAATTAATTAAAAAATCCACAATAAGATGCAACACAAATGAACCCACAATCAGGAAAAAGGCAGAGTGGATGATCTAATCTAATTAAAATTGTCCTGTGGAAGATGATGAATCCTTCAGGCAGGAGAAAGCAACAACCACTGCCAGCAGTGAACCAAGGTGCTAGCCAGACCCACTTCTGCTCCTCCCTTTGCACCCCTTTGTGGAGCTTTTTGGGCACAATGTCCCAGCAGTTCCTTCCCTTCCTCTCAGGAGCACCACATGGGCTGAAGCTCTCCACAGAATTTCCAGCAGGAATGGCCATTTTAACGTGGCTCCTGGATGCAGCAGCAGCACCCACTGCCACCAGGGGCAAGTTGATCCCTGTTTGTCCCTTTGTGGAGCTAGGACTTTGGGGGCACATGACCCCAGCAGCACACCTCACCCACAACAGTAGCACTGGAGGAAGGGGAAAAAGGCCAGATGCCCCAATGAATCATCAGTTCCAGACACTCTGTGCTGTTTGTGGGATGGTGAGACTGACTTTTGGATGCAGGAGGTATTGGAAAGGGGAATAACTGAATGCTTAAGACCCTGGTGGCATTGTCCCAAACCTAGACCACAGGGATATCGGAGCATACACTTCATATACGATCAATAGAATTTTTACCATCTTGCACCTGACAGCTGCAGGGACCCAACCTAGCCCCTCTGGACAGCAACAGGGTGGGAAAACCATTGGTGCATGGTGTCCTTCCAGTCCCAGTTAGGATAAGTGCCCAAAGAGGAGGGGACCCATCAGCTGCAGGAGCTGTGGGGATGATTTATATTTTTAAAAATGGAATTAATGATACTAATTAGATTGGAAATTGGGAATAGTCTACTGTATACAGGGGTGAAAACTAATCAAGCAAATAACAGGCAGACAACAAACGGACACTTTCTGGGAGCAGGAATGTTAAGGGAGAGCATAGGCTATGGGTTTGACACATTAAATGATTCAAAGCCAAAAAGTTGTGCACATTGCAAAGCTATTGGACCACAAGATCTTATTACTCTTCCTTCATCCTTCTATTTCTTGTTATATTCACTTGCTGCATCATGTCTTTATTTAAGCTCTTTGGGGCAAGGACTGCCTCAATGCTGTCTACGTACATGTTTCTACATGCACCTTAACATTGCCATTTCCTGACTTCTAAGTGCCTTTTTATCTTAACATTCTTGTAATGCAGCTTTCACATATGGAAATTCATATGTTTTTAAAATAGAAAAATGAAGAATTTCTTTCACCGTATTCAACTATTTGCTAGATGTCAGTGGAATGCTCTGTATTGCTCAATATGACCAGTCATCAGAGGCAAAAGCCCTTGCCTCATTCCATATGCACCTTTCTACCCTGTATGGAAAAAGACATTTACACCCACACTTATTGTATAGCAGGAGGCAGAAGTCTTCCCCACACACCTTCCCAGCACTGTCTCTGAACTTTCCTAGCTATTTATACATGCACTGAATCCATAGAATGATGGCAGACCAATAAAAGGTCATATTACAAATTCAGTGTGGACGCACAAAGTATATTTTAGAAAGCCATATAACTTTGACATTCACACCCAGTTTCTAGCTCGTTACCAAAGGCACATTTACAACCTGGAGATTATCTTCCCACCAAATTTCAACCTTTTGCTATGTACCACTGCTGTACAGGAACTCCTCACTTAAAGTCGTCCCAGTTAACGTAGTTTTGATATTAAGTTGCTGATCAATTAGGGAACATGCTCGTTTAAACTTGTGAATTGCTCCCTTCTAACTTCGTTTGGCAGCTGCCTGTTTTGTCCACTGCTTGCAGGAAAAGCAGCCCGTTGCAGCTAGCTGGTGGGTGGTTGGAACCAAGGTGGACCAGCAGCCCCCATATCAGCTCCCCACTCACCTAAGTTCCCTGTGCAGCAGCTGTCTCTCTCCCCCCCCCCCGCCATGTGCTGCTCCTGCCCTCTGCCTTGGAGCTGCTACCAGAGACTCCTGCTTGCTGTATGGGGGGAGGGGGGGGAAAAGGGGAGCTAATGTCAGGGTGTCTCCCCCTCCCCCTGGTACCCCACATACCCCATCTTCCATAGAGCAGGGGGGACACACGATGGAGGGAGGGAGCTTCTAGGCAGTAGCTGCCCTCAGGTCTCAGCAAGCTGATTGAATTAAAAAGGCAGTGTACTTAAGCCTGGAGTCAGCTACTTAAAGGGGAAATGCGCATTTTTTCTCTCTCACACAGGGTGTGTGTGTCTGACTGCCCTCCCTCATTTCCTGCTGCCTTGTAGAGTGTTGTGAGAGTTAACCCTTGAGGGCTCAGTCAATTGCTAGTTCATTTAGCAGTAAGGCATTCCCTGGGAAATATCCCACCCTCTGACTCCTCCACCTCAACCAAGCTTCACAATCATCATCACTGTGTACCAGTATTAAATTGTTTGTTTAAAACTTATAGAGTGAGTGAGAGTGAGTGAGTGTGTGTGTGTGTGTTTTGGTCTTTTGTCTGGTGAAAAAAGTTTCTCTGGAACCTCACCCCCTCATTTACATTAATTCTTATGAGGAAACTGGATTCGCTTAACATAATTTCTCTTAAAGTCGCATTTTCCAGGAACATAACTACAACGTTAAGTGAGGAGTTCCTGTACTAGAGAGGATCAAAGAAGCATAGTGTTAACAAATCATATCTGGGCATGCTTTTTAAAATCTGTTAACTTTTTGCAAGTCTATTCTCCTTACTCTAGAGTTAGGTTCTTACATTCAGAAAAATTGGTCTTTACTGTCTTAAATACAGTAGTAGGTAGTGCTCATATGGAACACTAGGTTATTTTTATTTAATTATTAGTGGTGCATATAGCAACAACTCTATTTAAGTCTGCAGAAGTGTTTCAATTCTAATGGGTCACTTTCTGTTTTTTACCTTCCTGGCTGACATTTAGCAGGTTTGTTCTAAGAATGGGAGTGACTTTTTAAAAAGATGAACAGTTGAATACAAATGGTTTAGCTGTTTTCAAGAATGAAGAGAGTGATTATATTTGCCTTGCTATACAACAAATCTGAAACTTTTTTAATACAGCATTTTTATCTGCAGATGTCAGAGCATTTTACAAAAGAAGGTAGGTACCACTGTCTTAATTTTATGGAGGGGAAACAGAAGCATACAGTAGGTGAGTGGCAGAACTGAAAACAGAACCTAGGTCTCCTGACTCTCGAGTCCAGTGCCCTATCCACATTGCCTCCCTGGATGAGTAAAATGTAGGTTTGAAAAGAGGTTAGCTAGAACATTTTGAAAGTCAAATGAAAGCTGACATACAGGTATTTTATACTGCAGAATGTTTTAAGAGGACCAAAAGTAACATCTAGAGTTAAGGCTGTCAGTGTATCCATTCTAGAGGGTCCTTTCTAGATACTGATAAAACGTTGCCTTACTTTTATCTGTCAGGAAAAAAATCCTCTATATTTGTTCTCAGCCTGAGAGTGAATTTTTTTTTTTACTCTGACCAAAACTGATTGAGCCATTTTGTATAGGATAGACAGAGTGAAAATTGCAAAGATTTGCCATTAAAAAAATTCTCAGGAGTTTGGTCGAGAAACTTGAAATCTGGTAGGTAATTAAGTTGCATATATACGTTATGATGGTCTGGTAAAAATCTTCTTTGGTTTGACCACGTCATAAGAAAATGTACAGTATTTAGTTGACTCACACTGTTTTTGTTCACAGGCCTCCCAGCATACTAATGGAACTGTTTAACATAAATATGTAAATAGAGTGAAATTCCATTTTCTGTGTGTATGTGGACTAGGATCTTTGAGTGTGTGTGTATATACACAATCTATCTGAGTGCATTCACTACACAACCCTGAATCATTCAACATCCAGCCCATGCACTTAATGAAGCTTGGGAGCAAAGGAGAAATAATTTGCAACTATGTAATTAAAAGATGGATGGTAAAATGTATGCAAAAGAGGGCCAAGTTTTAAGATTGTGCAGACAGCTTCAACTCTGGTATTTTCTGGTGTGAAAGTTTTGTTCTTTTAACTAATTTTTCTATATAACATATGGATGTGCATTTAAATAATAAATTCTAGGGAGTCGCAAACCTTTTAGATTTTATAGGCCAACCTCGGTGTACAATCCGGGTCTCTTTGAATTCCTTCATTCCTCCCAACAAATTCTCTCTATGCCACCGTCCCATCCCCACTCTATTTCAGGGACTCCCTGCAACATTCCCCCTGCTCCCTTACCTCATACCTGGGCTCTGTGTCTTCCATTCCTCTTCCCCTGACACCATTCCCCTATTCTCCCCCCCACCCCGCCACATGTGAGAAGAGTTGTGTGTGCCCCCCTTCACCCTTCTCTTTCCCCTCATACCAAGGTCCCCCATTCTCCCTGCTCTCAGAGGGTCTGCGTGCCTCCATGCCAGGGGACTCTGGGTGCACCCCATTTCCCTCTTCCCCCCATGTCCCCCCTTTCCCTCCATACTAGGGCTCCTGAATCTCCCCCTGCCAGGGAATCTGTGTACTCTCCTTTCCTCCCATACTTTTTATTGCCTCCTTCCCTCCTCTCTTCCCCTTATTCCCCCATTCCATCTCTTACCAGGGTCCCCCATTCTCTCCTCATGCCAGGGGCTATGTGTATGCCCCAATTCCCCCCCATCCTCCATGCCAGGTTTCCCCATCCTCCCTCTCCCATTAGGAGAATGGGCAGAGATGAAATAGGGGTATTGTTATGCTGGAAAGTATTAATTGGTGTCATTAACCAGTTCTTTGATCTACAGACAATTGCAGAGGTGCTTGAAGCTGTGGCTGTGCTAAACAGATGGCCAGCGCTATGTGTGTTCCCCACTTCTCCCCTTCTGGTTTTTCAGTTTTCCCCCAAATCAATAAGATTTGATGCCTGCAATGCTTTCTGAAATTTTGGAATTGATTGGACGTGGCGTTCAAATATTATTGTGTACATCCAAACAAAGAAATGCCATCGAGTTAAGCTGTAAGGCCTTACAAACTCAGCCAATAAGTACACAAACAATTATTTTAATTTATATCTTAAGACAAAGAACATCTCTGCTATGCTGAAATTTAGGTTATCTGTTACCATAAACAGTGATAATACTGAGCTTCTCTGTAGTTCTATATTTAACAAAATGCCAGGGTCTACTGTTTATTTTATGACAGGGTCTACTGTTTATTTTATATCTATTGAGGATCCCTAAGCATATGCAACCATCACTTCATGTCTGTGACTTGCTCAGTGTACAGGACTGGAAATTCAACATTTACTTTGAGAGCATAAATGAACAGTTTGCACCTAAGTGACAGAAACTTAAATTTGGGTACATGCTTAAGGTCATAAGTTAACTGAACAGAGCTGTTTCTTCACCTTCACAGCATTGCTTCTTGGATTCTAACTCAAGACAGCAAAGCTGTAAATTAATTTTTAACCCCAGAACATGAAGATTTAAGGCCAAATCCTGACCCAAAAATCATTTCAGCATCACAGAGCCTTTAGCACCTTTGCAGCACTGTTGGACTTTCCAGCTGCTCAGCATACCCTGAGGGGACCTTCCCTGTGGCTGTCAACTAGCACTTAAAAGTCACCACCCAACTCTGCCCACTGAACGCATGACGTCCCTCTCTTCCCCCAAATTGCCATGAAGGATTACCTCAGGTGAGTTAGCACCAACATGACTTCCCAGGAGAGGGGAGTTCAGCCAGCAGACTGAGTAGGCTATCGAGCAGGAGACGGTCTCCTGCAAAGAAACAACAGGGCTTTGGCTCCTCAACCTCTTACTTATCTGTATGTGAGGCCACCTGCAAACGTGCTAAATAAAGCAAAATAGGGGTCCAAAATTACGTTTTCCCCCTAAAGCTGCTGCAACCCTATCCAGGCACAATATGGTGAAAAAGGGGAAGATCTATGAGAGAGTGTTTGGACAGGAATGGCAGCAGGAGCTGATCTGCATTAATCCCCTTATCTCCCAAGCAGTTGCAGCAATTCTATGTCCTTTTATGGACTGGGTGAAAATCCCTTCCATCTCTCTTACACACAAGCCTAACTGCCCTAAGAGTCAGCTAGGCTGATGCACAGGTGGGTTATGAGGCCTGCTAAGTCTTGTGTGCCTCTTACTGACATTTAATCCTTCATCAGGATTTAGCTCTTTACTTTTTAAAAATAATGATATAGTGAAACTCTCTGGTAACTTTCTAGTTATTAATATTTCTAAATCAGGTACAATTTAATTAAAAAATGCTGATGTCAATATATCCAGAATGGCATGATGTTTTAAATTAAAGCTTTATATCCCCTTAAACTACAGACCCTGAGTTCTACAATTATGCCAAGCATAAGCCCAAATTTAAATATATATTTTGACAGACAGTGTCCATGGCAAGTCAAGTTTTTCCACAAACAGGTCTTTTGCTGCAGGTCTTATTCTATTTTAATAAATATATTTAAATGGTTTCAAATGCTGTGGATCTAAATATACTTTCAGGTATAGTTTTTAATTTCAAAAAGCGATTTTAGTTCCTGTCACCTTAGATAGGAAACATTTCTACTTATATTTAACAGTATAACTTACCAAATAATGTTAGCAATGACAGTCGTTTTAGAACATTAAATACATATACATCCGATTATATATTATTAGTGGTGGGCATACATCTAACGTGTTTGTAAGTCAGAAAATCCTGAAGCTTTTTATGTGGTCTTGCGGTTCTCCACCAGAACCAGTGCTCAGTCTCTCCTAGCAATCTCCCTTCCCCAAACAAACTCCTGCTACTCTTACCCACTGCATTGCGGGGAAAGAGCCAAACAGCCTGCCCCTGCTACAGCTTGTGAGTTTTATCTTTGGGAGGTGACTGAAATACCCCATTTCCCCCCAGGGTACTCGTATTCTGGCACAAACAGGAGGATTTCTCTGTGGCTTTTCTGCAACAGGCCTCAGTGGCCCCTCTTATAATGATAATCAGAAAAAAAACCTGGGAAACCCTAAAGTTATCCCATTCATACTAGCTGCAGATTACCACAGATATAAAAGACACTATATAATATATAGGGAATAAAACAACTACTTCAGTTCCAATAAGAACACCTGCAAAACCTCCACCCATCCCATGAATCAAATCCAAAACTTTTAAAATGTTGGGAAAGGTTGATTAAGTTCCCCAACCCCCAACCTCCCCAAAAAATTTCTCCTGGAGCCGAGCAGTCACAACATGCTTTCTTTAACATTCCTCTTTCTTCTCAAACCCTTGTCTCCTTGGAAATGGGGAGGCCTGGCAACATAATTTCCTCTTTTAGAATTGGAGGAAGTTCATCTTGAAGCAGCCAGGTAATCTGCTCCTTCTGTTCTCTGGCATCAGGAGCAAGTAACCTCGCTGCTGAGCCCTGCTGATCTGCCTCTTTAAAATGTAAATCAGTATGGCTCCTCAAAATGCAATGCAGGATTGTGAAATTTCAGAGCATGCCATAAGAGCTCTTCCTCCATTCCCACAAGAACTAGTCCCTGTAACAAGTTTTATGACTTGTTATGAAACAAGAATTTAACTGCATTTGCCAATTGGATTCTTGGCTCTTAAAAAGATGGAGTTTTGACCTTTAAAGTATTTGGGCAAAGCGTTGGGTGTGCTTTTGATTCAATTAATTATTCCAGTTGACGTATTCAAAGAATTTGTCCCTCATTTTATGACTAACAAAACTTCAGTCTCAAGGGAGGTTAATACAGAATCTTTTTCAAACACTAAATTCACTAACAATTTTTTGAAGGAAACAAATTTTACAGGAAATCAAATTTTTGCCACTGTTATTTCCATCTCCTGTTTATATAATATACTACTTTTAAACCTGAAAGAATAAAAAAAAAGTATCATTAAAATCCGAACAAATGTCTAGATACCGGAATGTTGCTAAGACTTAAAATAATTAAAATGGCTATTTAGAAGCACTGAACTTTCTGCATTACACCTGAAAACTTTCAAATTCAGAATGCATCTGATATACCCTCCACTTCTGGGTCAGTAAAACATCAAATCCATTTATCAAATACAGGTAGGAAGCTACCTGCCATTTGTGAATTATTTGCACATCCCGAGTGCTAATGGAAACGTCACTGTCATAGCCATTAATTCAAAAATGTCAAAGAATAAAGCTGGATGAGGGCGATGAGCAAGAACATAAATCACAGCCAGCAAAGTGATGCCTGGAATGTGACTGTGACAGACCTTATGAATGAATCTCCAACAACAAAGCAATCTCTGGGCAGACTTTGGTGCCTACCCCTTATTCTGAACATTATAAGATGGTATTTTTTGTAACATACTTATTCAGCAAACATTACATAAACTCTTATTTAGCTGTAGCTAAACACTTCAAAGGAAATATATTTGATCAAATATATTTTCAGAGAAATTGTTATACTTTACATTAAAAACATTGCAGAAAGAGTCAAAATTTTACCAACAGTTACATATATAAAAAAAATGCTACAAGGCACCTGGGGTTGTCCATTATAGTTAAGAATGAAAATAGTTTCCATAAAATTATTACTTCCCCAGTCGCTCACTTCGTCCCTCTCTCACACACACAACTTTCAGACACATTCACATTTTGTTCTGAAATTTTCCATGCTTAGTCTTAGCTATATGCTAAATTAATTTTGGGGGGAAACTTAGAACATCATCCTTTTGGCTCATTTTAAGTTATGGGAAAATTAAAAATCAGATTTCTCACTGTAAAAACATTCTAACCTCATGTTTTTGAACAGGACGATAGCAAAAAGGCTAGAACTTGTAGAGACACATCCTGATGAAAAACAAAATCCTTCAACTGGTTAGGAAAAAGTAAACAAAATTATATGTGACTGAGAAGTCGCTTAGAGCATTCTCACTAGAAAGCTGCTAAGATTATAGCAGTTTACTGGAATCCTGCCTTCTCTGTGACATCATGGCACACTTTCCCTGTATGGCCTGAGGAGGGAGGGGCTGCTGCTGGGATAATATTCAGGAGGTAGACTATAAAAGGTCTCTTTGAAACATATAATGAAAACATATAATAAAAGAAAGGCTAATAAAACCATGGACATGGAAGATTCTTTCAGCTGATTTAATTTCGTTTCTAGAAATAGAGAAAATGTAAGTTAATTATCCTGAGTAAAAGTTGGAAAAGGAAAAGCATTCCCTCTCAACCTAACAGAGGGCAGAAAACCCACATTCAGGATTAGATTTTGGGTCTCAAGCAATGAACAGGTCATTATGTTGTGCAAGTATCTAAGAGAAAAAGTAACACTACATCACTGCTGCAGCCAACCCCATGGCATTTGAGCAATGAGCAATATGGTAGTGGCTCTGGAGTTCCTACTAAATCTGTCTTTATATTCAGGCACAACTTTTTAGGAAGGAAGGGAGTGGGAAGTTAATGTGGTACACATGGTCAAGTATCACTTTTACACATACATGCCAAGTCTTATAGTGATAAATCACATAATTATCTGGCTGTAAACAGCATATCCTCAAAGATTCTGCCAGGAAATGAATAACTATCTCAGGAAGGGATGGAGAGGAAGAATTTTTTCAAAGAATTAAATAAAACTCTAACATATTTATACATAGAAAATATATGTATTAATTGTATAGGAATTATAGGTAGAGCTGTTAGCAATGCCTGGGCTGTAGTTAAGGTTGCCTAACACTTTTCATTATTCATTATTGTGTCAGAGTCACAATCTGGTCCCTGGTTCCCCCTTCCTTGGGAGAGGGGAGGAGAAGAGGAGCAAATGAGAGTAATTTGTGCCAGCCCTGTAGATGGACCAGATTACCTCCTCTGCACCAGCTCAGCTGTGCAGGCTGGTGGAGTTTGGGGGTTGACAAAGGCTCTGCCCACCCTCTGTCCTTGCCCACCTATTCCCTGCCTGCCTTTGCAGGATGGGGATTAGAAACCCAATGCAGGCTGCCATCCCCTGCAGCTCTGGATACTTGTAAGTCAGTGCAGGGAAGTGAAGGAGCACTAAGCAAAACATAGACCTAGAATGCCCTGGAATGCTAGGGTGTGAGCAAGCTATCATGGACGCACTGTCAGTGCTTTGGAGGCATGATCAGGCCTCCCAGCTTCTTGAACCCAACCACCCTGCCCTTAAACTACTTCTCAAACATGTTTCTTTAAGAAGGCAAAGTAAACTGTAGTCTCAGCAACATGACGAATAAGACTGCAATCTTTAAGATCATGCACGGCTCACTCAAGCAACTCCATGAACTTGTCTTCTTGTCTGCCCTTTAAACTTCTATCACCTTCCCCAAATATACTGGCATCTACTCCTGTTGTTCTTGTCTTAATTTGGGCCTGATCCTGTAAACTCTTTTGCCATTCAATGCGATTACTTCCAGGGGTAAGAGCTAGTCACGAGGAAGGATTTGCAGGACGAGAATCGTGAGATTGGAGGCTCCTTGGTCAGGGAATCTGTTATTATTTGTTCTACAAAGTGCCATGTACATCTTTAATGCTATGTAACTACATAAATAATAAATAGTAATAATAAAAGAAGCAAGACTATTCTGACTTGGAGGTAGATTATGCAGAGGCCTTAGTTAACTCATTGCTTGAGAGAAAAAAGTGAAAGAATTGAAAAATTCCACAAAAGTGCCAGAGAAGATACCCAGTGGTGGCCTTCAGGTGAACCCATACGTGAGGGATAGCCCTTAGCCTTTGTTACCATGTTGAACTATCATAAGAGTTAATTTGTTGGTAGTATAATTTAGGTTTAATTTTTTTCTCTAACAAAAAGGTAAATTGCTACGCTTTGCTTGTTACAGCCAGTTTTTAGGTAAGCAGGAGATGACTGAGATAATGAATAGTACCCTGGGTGTTTTTAACAAATGCAAAATAATATGCAATAAAAGAAAAAACAACCTGTGAAGAGAAATAAAATGAAAAACATATCCCAACACAGGACTGGGCCTGGCTTCCCGCTCTGGGCATTGTAACCTGGCATTCAAGGTTGCAACACCACTCAGACTTGGCCCCCCCAGTCCCTCTGTCATGACAGAGGATGGATGGGCCAAACCTGAGTGGTGCTACAATTTTGTGTGCCAGGTCGCAAGGTGGCCAGGCCAATCCTGAGCAGCGCTGTGACCCCAGGTGCTAGGCTGGAATGCCCAGAGAGGGGAGCTGGGTCCAGTCCAATGGGACAGGAGCCGCTGCTGTGTGGTGAATGCAAGGCAGCCTTTTCTCTGCACCTCTTCCCCCACTCCCCGGTCAAGGCCTTCCAGTCCCCAGGATCAGAACCCACCCTCCACACAGGGCCCCCCTGCCCTCCCATTCCCTCAGACCTCCCATAATAAAATGAAATAAACGTCCCCAAAAATCAAACAAATAATCATAATTTTAAAAAAACAACAACACAGGGTTCTAATAATGAACATAACAAAACACTTTCTAGTAAGGTCTTTCCTCTCAGGAATATGAAATGTAGAATAAACAGAATTGTACTGTGATAATCCGTGATAATCTGTGATAATCTTTGCATCCGAAGAAGTGGGTATTCACCCACGAAAGCTCATGCTGCAAAACATCTGTTAGTCTATATATGGCCACCATTCTTCTTGCTTTGCTTACAGAGAGAGACCTAACTAACACTACTCTGATAACTGTGATAATGTATTCTCCTGAATGGTTGGAACTTCCAGTCTACTATATATAATGGTTCCCTGGGCAACCCTTTCAGCCATAGTAAATATCACTCTAGACATCATAAAATAGCCTCCAACTTCTGAATCATAAAGCCATACACATTACATTTTATTATCGACAGGGCTGGTAGCACCGCCTGTTATTAACATACATATTATAGACCTTGTTTTCAGTGTATAACTTTGCTAAACTTTTACTGTTTGGGCTAGAATTTTCCAAGTTGATTTTTTTTTTTTTAAGTTTTAGCCAAAATGGTTTGGCCATTTTTGAGAACAAGGCTAGGGAAAATAGGTTTTGACATTTAAAAAAAATGTGGTGACCTTTCCTTTGTAAAGCTCTAGTACCCCCATGCTTTGGGGTAGGTATTTAAAATTTGGCATAGGGGCGGCGTGTGTCAAGATGTGCATTTTGATGTTCCTGTGAAAGTCTGCCCAAATTTAGCCAAGTAATAAGCCTTTGAAAAACACTCAGTTTGCATATTCTCTGCAAAGACTTCTTAAGAGATTAGCACGCAAAATATCTCATGATTCCTTCTTCGGCTGCCTGACAGCTCCTAGTGTTGAGCAGACTGGCATGCAACATCCCTAGAGAGCAACTGAACATTGCTCTAACCCTGCAACTGCTGCTGTCAACTGCTCTGGGCTGGAGTACAGGCTGACACCAGAACTGAGAGCATGGAGACTGTTTCTCCTGTGCTTCCTCCCCCAGGAGGATGAAGCTGCCTGACTTGAACGCAGAGGAGACGAGAGCCAGATGATGGGAGAGGAAAAAGACTAGATTGGAACACAGAGCTTGGTGACACAGGGACTGAGAGGGGGAGGAGAGAAAGAGAAAGAAGGAGTGGGGGACTGGGACACATTGAGGAAGGAAACAAGGTGGGGAAGGTGGGGACACTGAAACTGATTGGGCAAGAAGACTGGGAGCCCATGAGAGAAACAGGATTGAGGGTAGAAAACTTGGATGGGGAGACTGGGACTGGCTGGGCAAGGATACTGGGATTGGAATGAGAAGGCTAAGGAATGGAGATTGGCACTGGGTAGGCAAGGAAAAATGAGGAGCCCTGGGTGGGAAGAGACCCAGGTCTGGGACAAAGACAGATTGTTGAAGATAGGGCAGAAGGGGTCAAGTTTGGGGAGAACAGGCAGAAGAGCATGTGCCCACTACAGCACATTCTCCTCCAGAATTTGGAATGGAATCCTAGTTTTCTGAGCCTCACCATTCTTCATCTGTCAGCAAAAATCTATGAAACCCACTGTCAAAGTGTGTTTTTTATCCTCCTCTAGAGCTGGTCCACAGAGAAAGACAACCTACCATTGCTCTCAGTTACTCCATTAGCACACAAGAGAGAGGGCTCAGCTGTGGAGCTGAAGGTTCTAATCCTGCTGATGACCCATGTGGATATCAACATGATGCTACATATTTGAATTTGTTTTTTCAGTTTGCTTTTTTTTTTTTTTACAAACCTCAGAAATTACACACTACATTAAAAGAATATTATTAAGGTTGCAAAATCAAGCACTCAAAACTTAGGAAATGCCAGAATTAAGGTTGTCTGTGAAGCCTTAATTTGGTCCCCTTGTATGTATACATTAAGGTACAGCCTTTAACTACATGATTTCCACAGGCTCCCTGCCTCATTTAGCAAAGAGGATGGATCTAGTCTGTTGTCTGTATGACATCCGCCTTACTGCAGAAATTGAAAGATGTGTAGTGAATGAGGCAGGGGGACTGTAGGAAGAGAAGGGATGGTCTCATGATTAAGGCAGTTGAATGCTCACCTGGAGAACTGGATTTTATTTCTGCCTCTGACACAGAGTTCCTATGTGATGCTGGGCAAGTCACTTAAACCAAACTTTTCACAGGTAGTAATTAATTGAGTGTTTTTCATTTCCTAGTAGTCCAACTTGAGACCCTGTGGTTTGATTTTCAGAACTGCTGGGTGCTCACAGCTGCAAATGAAGTCAGTGTGAGACATGCTTAAATATATAAAGTGCTGTCTAAAGCTAAGTATTCTGAAAGATCAGGTCCATGGAGTCTCAAGGACACCTAAGGTGGCACCCAAGTTTGTGGGGACTTTTGACCTTACTCTTTCTATGCCTTGTCTCCCTATCTGTAAAATGGGAATAATATCCACTCCACTGTTTGTGAAGCACTCAGCTAAGTATAGTAATGAGTACCATAGAAAGCATATGAGGTAATTATTATTCTGTATTTACAGCAAGATTTCAATAGTAAATAAGGTAAATAAGGCGTAGGGTCACACATTGAACACTCAGACAAAATATTTAACAGCTGCTCATTAATTGAGCACCATCCATCTTGTGCATTGAATGAGGCAGGGCCTGTGGAAAAAATAGTATGTGATCATATAATTAAAGACTGTATCATAATGCAGATACACACGGGGATTGAATTAAGGTTGCACAGTCAATCTCTATTCTGGCGTTTCCTAAGTTTTCAGTGGCTGACTATGAAACCTTAATGTTCTTTTAACATAGTGTTTTGTGTGTAATTTTATGGTAGATTATAGCTTTGTATTACATAATGATTATTATGCTACTAGAAGACACAATAGAAGGACAATTCAATCTAAGCAATGCTTAGTTTCATTAAAAAGCTTTCCAGGTGCCTTAATATTCAGGGTCTTTATTTAAAACCATCTAACTGTCAGCATTTTGGGGTCCTGAATATTTAATACCCTTTAAAAATCAAGATGTCATAAGTTAATATTTTCATTTAAGTAATTTAACTTCATTTGGAAAATTATTCTCACAGTTATCTACATAACCAAAAATGGTAGCGTCCTTTAAAATATAGGTGAAATAAAAGCATAAGCAAAAGACAAAAATTTTGTATGCTATAGAAAAGGATCACTACCTGGCTTAGATAAAGAAATTTTTGTTTGTGTCATGGCAGTTATAATGAAACATACAAATAATGTAACATTCAGAATTCTTTACTTACATTCACACTGTATGACATCTAAGTTAAATTGCTGAACAGCTCCCATGCTTATCTGTTTTAACTCACTGTCCAATAGCATCTGCATCAGGGATGTTGAAAGATGTTGGCAGGCTGACATGCAAGCTGTCTGGGCCACTTTTCCCTGATAAAAAGGGTAACAAGTTGTAAGATAGCAAGCAAATTATATACCACCAGATAATGGCCTGTATTACTTTATTTTATATACAACACAAATTCTTAATACAACTACACTTAGACACGGAATGATTAATGAAAATGTATTTGATGCAATTTTATCAGTTTTGAATATAATTAAATCTTTACGAGCATTAAACACAACCCAAATATGTATTAAGCAAGAGTGGTAATTTTTCTGGACTCATAGACAAATCCAAATATTTTTCAAGAGTATAGACTGGAAGAGTGTCATGAAAAATATTCGTTGCTGAAATATGTTGTTAACCTTATGACGACATTTTTGAACACAATGAAAACTGGAATGGAAATTGACACATTGCATATGTGTAACACCATAAAACAGACAAATACCTTTATAGAATCAAAACATTTGCTTTTACCTGGGTATTTTACCATAATAGCTCATTATTACAGAAATATTAAACTGTTGATTTCCAGCCCCCAAATCTGCTGCTTTCAAACTTCAAGCCTGTCCATACACTTTTAAAGTATTTGACAGGTTAAATAATGGTCCATGGAAATCAACTACTCACAAAATGAATAGTGGCCCTCTGCTGTACAAAACAGAAATAATTTTCTAATCACAATCCAGTTATTTACATTTTCATTTCAATTTTTACAGAATCCTTCAAAAGAAATTATTTCCCATTACAAGAGATTAATAAAACAAAGCACAATTTAGCGATGAACATGCTAAACTATTTAATCAAATGTTAATTTAAAACCAAATATGAAAGTTGCACTGCAGATGGATAACCAATTAAGATGAAATTTCAAAACAATTATTCATAATGACTACCTCACTAGAGCTATCTTTTACCCACAATGTTGCAATATTTTTAAAACATTGAAATCTTTGTGTTAAATTGTAATGTTATGCTTTACTGAACTTGTGGTTTAATGTACCTTTAAATAAATATGTTTTAATGTAATGATCTCAGTTAATGATATAATTTATTTTGTAACATAGCTCAAGTATTAATATACCATATTTTTATAGAGGAGAAATGATTTAGTATACCTTGTGCAATACAAATAACTTTACCTTTTAAATTATTACTATAATTTTAATTACAGGCCAAAAAATAATTAAGACTATTTTCTAAAGGATAAAGAGACAGATTTTGCCCTTAGTTATGCAAGTACAACTCATTCATTTCAATGAGAGTTGTATGTTTATGAACATCAGAGAGCAAAATCTGGCTCTAAATATTTTGTGTTGCTTTCATAATTTACTGTTATAATTTAATTTATCAAAAGAATATATACATAATACA
Source organism: Mauremys reevesii (assembly GCF_016161935.1). NCBI lineage: Eukaryota > Metazoa > Chordata > Testudines > Geoemydidae > Mauremys > Mauremys reevesii. Next base: position 30,877,270 of record NC_052629.1, on the reverse strand, counting down.
ATGTATCACTTTGGAATTTCTTTGAACTTTCCCTGCTTTTGTTCATGGATATTACATTATGCACTCTGTTCTGATGTCAAACTGGAACTTCCAACAACTTTCACTAATATAACTTTAGCATTAGGACACCTTGAACTGTAAGGAGCTTCATATCTAAAATGAGATGTCAATTTCTTAGTTGAAAGCCTTAAAAAAGTAAAGCAGGAGCAAATAACATATTTGACCGAAACAGATGAACTGCCAACAAGGAATGTAAGAAACAATGCAAGAACAGCATGCTTAAAAGTCTCCCAAACCCAATGGTAATTACATTGGGAGACATGCAGCTCTATTCCCCAAGCAAAACAACATCAATATGAATGGGGGGGAAAAAGGGGAGGAGGATAACCAATGGGCCACAATTCATTTAATTACAATGTAGTAGGTTTGAGATACTTAATGGAAATGTCATTTTGATTTAATGGAACAACTAGTGCATTTCAGTTTAATGTACTGCTCCATCAAATCAGCTCCATGTCCTATTTATGCTGCCAACATAATGTAATAACAGTATAAGCAGATTAATAGGTTGTCAAGAAAAAAATTAACATTAAATTTATTTTATATGCAAACAAGTGTGTATTCTTATAAACAAAAGATTCCATTTTACCTTTCTGACCAAGCTTCTGAACTTAATTGTTGTAAACTGGCATGTATTAATAGCACTGGAGCACAAGATAACGGTGACAATACAGAAATACATGATATGAAATAATTATGTTGGACTTTTTAAAATAAGTATCAATATATGTGCATTTAATGCTTATTTTAAATGACAAAATGCGAACATCCTAACATTTAAATTACTCCCAACTATGCACTTGAACTACAGGCTTATTGTTCTCATGGTACAGTCAAGGAGTGATAAGGGGGGAGTTTACTGTACACAATTTACAACTATTCAGTGAGATCACTAGGTTTTTGTAAATCTAGGTTAAAAAAGGTAAGGCTAAATCTATTAAACTTATCTGTAAACCACAAGAATCTGAGTTATTACTCTACTAAACTAATTTAAACTCCTTTATAGATTTACTTTGCAATATTCAGTATTTCCAAATTCAAAATGCACAGGGTTATAACACTTATTCATAAGAGGATAAAATAAAAATTCAAGTAATTTTTTTAGAAAATGTGAAACATTATTTCAAATTTATATCTGATAAATGAGGTCTGACTATATTTATAGTCCAACTTATATCACGTAACAATTTGTCATCCCTATTGTCAATATTTTTCAAAATGGATGTTTTTAAAAGTAAACTTACGGGTCCATGAATATTATCATAATGTACTACTACTTCAGAATAAAACGAGTTCAGTTAATTTCAAAGCATTCTTAATATTTAGCATTTGTAAGTTTTGGGTTTTTTGAAGTTACTCTGTCAAGCAAGTAAATTAAATAAACATATCTGATGTCATGCATAAATTCAACAGTTTTATTGCACTCTACTATTGCAGACCTCTATGAAGAAACTACTACCATCTCATCTTCACACGAGTTATAATTGCCGCTATCTACTAAGCATATTCTTTTACTTCACCAATGCAAATTTCGGGAAACAAGGACCCTATTCTATAAGTAAAAACACCTGCTACATTTTTTTAAAGGCAACTACTTTTACCAACCCTTTACATTTTGCTGAAATACAAGTTTGTAAAAAGAGAAAACCCTTAGACAAACTTCTTATATTTCAAAGGAGCTTGCAAAAAAGAATCTGCTGACATATTAAATCCTTTCTGTAGTACCCAAAAGCTTTTCTCTTAAGAACAATTGTAGTAAAGAGACATTTGGCTCCTAGGAAATTCCCAAAGGGTCAGCCATATGCATCCTTCCATGGCACCTTCACGGTACTGCTTTCTACATCCATGCTAGCTGTCTCAAAAGCAGCTTTCATCATTCACTAGGGTGTCAGTCAATATGATTTATGGACTGCATTCAACAAAGTCAAAGCATATAGAATGAGAAATATGACTACAATCTGCTAATTTGTTTTGTATTGAGCCACTTAAGAGTCAAAGACCTGATGTCAGGCTAAGACCGGCAACACAATTAACCAGCCGGTGACAGATTCATCCATCCTCCCTGCCAGGCAGTGCCAATCAAAGACAGCATGAGGTGACATTTGGAGAAGTCAGTAAGAAAACCCATTCTCTAAGTAGCCTATGTGGGCTTCTGATTGACAGCTTTTGACTATAGCTTGTGGAGCACCACCACCCTTTACCCAATAGTTCCTCACAGCAAGCTGTGAAATAAGGCTTTCACTGCCAATCACAAGAACAATAAAACAACACAAACTACCATCCCCAATGAAAAAGAAAATAAGAAAACTTGTCTGTTAAATATAAAAAGTTAAGCTTCAAAATTAACTATATTAAAAGATATTAAGCAATTTTTAAACTTACTGAAACTGCAAGAAAACTAAAATACATATGTTTCAATAGTCACATTAATTAATAGTTTTAACAATTGCAGTAACAAATCCAACTTTTGATAAATAGATGAAAATTTTATTTCTTAAAACAGTAGGAGAATTTTAAAAATACATAATTTCACTACTATTGATGTAATTCCTCCTCCCCAAGGAGTTGATCAAAATAAACATAAGATTCACATAGAGAAATAATTTGTAATTCTTTTTTCAGTAGTCACAGTTTCCTCTAAAGCAGCAAAGGGTCTTAAACTTTGTACTAACAAAATACATGCATCACTGTTGAAAGAACTCCTCAACTATCTGATAGCCCACTTATTAGATAAAAAAATTCCTATTTATCCTTGTGAAACAAGTATTACCCACTATTGTTTTCAAATTAATTTATCTCAGAACTTAAGCTGTAATATATCCTGAACTTTCCAAATAAGGGCTCAAGACTGCATCTTTTATTCACAGAAGCCATCCCATTGACTTAATGAGACTACATATGTATGGATTTTTAGGATGAGGACCTATGTTTTTATAGGTATAGTGCCATTATAAATCACAAAAGTGAAGCTTATATAGGATGTTTATGTGAGAAAAACCTGAAGATTAAAATAAACTCATACGGCCAAATCCTAGTAGCTTCTGCAAAGCAGAGGCAGCAGGAGCTTCATGGCACACAAGGGCTGCAGAGCTCCAAAAGACAATGCACCTCCATACCATTGGTTAAGAGATCTGAGCCTGATCCATTACAAATCACATAGGATTACTCCAACTCCAGCAGCAAGTGTCAGTGGTGGTGTTGGGAGACATGCTGGCTCCTTCAACAGAACAGGAAGCTCATTACATGAACTCTCTACCTGCTCTACACCTCTCATATGTGCAGCTGAAGAAGATGCCCTTATCACACCACTTCTGTGACTCTGGACCAGTCAGCCCAGGGCACAGCTGGTGTGCGTGACCTGCTGAGGCTCATACTCCCTTACTGCCACATATCACGATGTAGTAAATTTATAGCACCTAAATGTATGCTAGATGATTCACCGAAGAAAGAGAGAAAGAGATTCTTTCCATTCCAAAGAGTTCAACATTTACATGTGGCCATTGATTTTTATGTTAATTGGAGCTGACTGAATACTGTTTGCTTTTTATGCCATTAAAAGAGAGGGTAGGTGTTAGAATGTAGATTAAAGAGGAAGCAAGAGTCCAGCACCGTGGACTACACACTTCTCCTTTTCTGCACCATGCAATGTCAGTTACAAGCCTGTCTGTGGTTTTCTGTGCAGGAAAAGGAAATGGGATTCTTCGAATGTAGGACAACTTTCTGCTGAACAAGCTAATCTTCTATGGAACCAGCATCCACTTTCATCCAGGATAATTATACTTCCTCATTCTTGTGCTTTATCTGGTCTTCTCTATTTAGATTGCAAGCTTTTCAGGGCAGGGGCTCTCTTTTACTATGTGTGCATCCACTGCCTAGCACAAGGCCTGTTAGCTGGGATTTCTAGGCACTAATTTAATACAAATAAATCTTAATGGTGGGGGAGTGAAGTGAGGCGGACACTTTAGCTTAGATGAGACTCCCTTGCTATATCACCTTTGTTGGTGAAGACAGTTAATGTTTCCCTAGGGGTGGAAGGCAACATGCTGGCTATCCTTAAGGAAGCTGTTCTGAGGCCTCTGCTAAATAAACCATTACCAATCCATTAACAGGATTAAATTAAATGTGTGTGTGTTATGAGATGGTTAAGAAGTTAAGTGAGGGGACTAAGGCAATGGTGCAATGGTGCATCAACATGCTGATGATGCCCTGTACAGTGAACCACTATCTATATGAACTGCGGGTTGGATAAGGCTCAACCTGGACAAGTCAGAAATAACATGAGTGCTGTGGGGGAAGCATTATCAATTAATATAAGCACCCCTGATTAAGGGCAGGTATTTGTCCCTTTAAGATTCTGGGCTAACCTTGGATACTGAGGTAAAAGCTTTGGCCAAAAGTGCATTTTTCCAAATATGACTTTCAAGAAGTGCCCTTTGGAAGCAGATCTTGCTACAGTTATGCATGCCTTTATCAATGGCAGATTAAATTACTATAATGCACTGCACATGGGGCTATATACTGCTCATGTGAAAACTGAAGGTAGTGCAGAACATGTTTATTTAAGATTATGTTTCACAGAGAAAACACATTACTGCCAGTGTTCCAGAATCCACACTACCCACCAATATATTTTTGGGTGGAGTTCAAAGTGGTGGCTTTGAGTAGAGTTACTCAAACTTCAGCGGTCTCAGTAAAGAAGAGAGAATGATGCTCATAGGGCATTTTTCCTGTGGGATCTTGGCTTTGGAAATTGGTCCTAACCCTCCTTGGTCTACCAGAGTCTATTTTCTGAACATTCTTCAGAGCCCACTTGTTTTTTTTCCAGTCATTGGAAGGTGGGGAGGCAGGTTGATGGAACATGGTGGATTGTTTGATGGGTTACTGTTATTAAAGGGGTTTGGTGAGCATCGGCAGTCCATTATGTTTTAGTTTTAAATGCATAAAATACGGTACCCACAGCAAACTTTGGATGGATGCTAAAAATTGGAACTAATAAAATGAAAATAATCCTAAATAGATGTGAGTAAAAAAGGTAAGGGAGAGTGGTGGAAAATAATATAATTTCATAAACATACAACAAAAATCCTTTTCATTTGTTAAAAGAAGCAACAATTTAAGGGACACTTATTCAGGTTTATGCACCCCCCTGCCCTCCAAATTACTTTGAAAGTTTAGTTCCTTCTCTCCCCTCAAATTTGGAGATCAGGACTCCTCCAACTTGCTTTTGACAGCCAGTCCTAGGAGTGATGTGTTATTAAAAATAATCCAACTGTTTGGCTGCTCCAGATACAAAGCTGTGAATTACAATATACACATACACACTATGATGGAGTTTTTAATATCTCACCACTGAAAGGACTGTTGTTGAAGGAGACACGGAGGAATCCTGGCCTTCAAAAACTACAGGAAAAAAACATTTAAAGGGAATAATTTTGAGCCCACAAAACTTTGACATATTCCTTTAAACTTAATATATGTGCTTTTATTTCTATTTTACTAAAAGCACATCATTTTTGTAATTCAAGTAGTGCAGTTTCTAAACATCTCTATGTTTACGTTCAATAAAAAAAACATACCCTATGTTAGCTGGACTCTGGAAATTCTTTGGATACTTAGTAGCAAAGCTTTTGGTAGATTTAGCAAAAACAAAATAACCAACATCTCAATCTACTTCTAATATATTTCTCCACAAAAATAAAGACATAAAATGTGTACTAACTTTAAAAAATAAATGTTTCTAACATTTACTTCAATATCATACATAATAAATGCCTTACAAAATCTTTCATTTTTTAAAATACGAGAATAACGCAATCAAATAAAACCAAATTGGGTATGATAAATCAAAATTCTACATGCATGTGAAATTACAAAAGAAAGGCAATTCTGCCACTCCATGTTCTGAAACAATTGCTAACAAACCCAATATTAATTTCTCAATTTTCATTATTCATTATCATGGAAATAATCTGTGGTTGATCAAAGTAAACTGCTTTTTAAAAAAACTTGATGACCTGAAAATAATCAGGGCATGGATGAATCCCTAAATGCAATCCATCATCTTTTTACACAAAAACATTTGAGTGCAGACATTCCTTCAACTCCAGCCAGCATGTGCACCAAAAGGGATATAGAACTTTCACCAAATCTTTATTCTGTGCCACTGTTTCTTCATTTTAACCTTATTCTGTATGCACAACCCACAGCTGCATTTTGACACCTGACCTCACTTCCAAAAGGTCTTAAAGTCTCCTCTGAATTATCTCATTTGTGATACAATGCACACCCTATCATGTTTCTGCAAGGCTTTTAGGGTTCCTTCTGTCCCAAAATACGAAAGACCAATGTTAGTAATTAACACGTCTCTTGCATGCAACCACACAACGAGGTACCCAGTGAGTCATCAAACAAATGGAAGGGTTTTGTAGGTGGGGGGATTTATTAAGTGATTAAATATTGAAGCAATAAGCCTGCAGGCAGTTCATAGTTTTTCAGTTTACATGCTTTTTCTTCATCTTGCATCTACTTACCGACATAGCTGCATGGTCATTGTTGTTATTCTGAGAAGGAAACCAGTAAGGCAATCAAAACAAAAAATTAAAATGTACTGTCAACATCAAAAGAAATGTTGGCATCAGTAAAAGGGAAGAAAATTCTTCAGAAAACTTGTATTTTATGAGTCTTGATAATTATTAAGTGCTAAAATTATTTTGCCATAGTCTGCATGAATGAAAAATACCTAGATCTAGGAAGGCTTAATTTGCTATATAAAGTTTTGATATTCTTAACACTCACAGAAGACAAAAATATTTTGCTATATCAAACGGATACATTTTCTAAAATTCAAAGAAAAGTCAAAATTCCTTGGAAAATGTAAGAAAAAAGCTATAAACAAATTAAAAATTATTATTTTGCAAAGATACACAAAAAAGTGATTACACTGAAATAAGGGTACTTAATATAAAGATTGTCTTTTTCAGTGGGAATGAGCTGTATGTCAAAATAAAAAATCCAAAGGAACACATTCCACAAGTAACATTTTCTGAGTTGATCTTCTAGCAAGTTTTAATTGTAATAAGTATTAATGATAGATTTATTAAAATATTCAAAATAAAAATTAAATGGTTCCTTAAAAATATTTTCATCATGTATATTTAACATCCAAACTACAAAGCACATGATTATTAGTAATTTATTAATCTATTTCATTCAAGCAATACTTAGGAATGCTTTAGCACAATGCAAGGCTAAATAAAGTCTCTGTTCCGTAAGTAATTTATTTTTTCACAAATTTTACTATTAATGGTAATTGGATGAACTAACAAATGTGAAAAGAAAACATTTTCTTTTTCACGCCTTTTATGCTAACATTGTTGGTAATGTACAGTACACCTACACCCCTGGAGTATATGAGAACTTTAAGGAGAAACAATGCTAGAGAGACATCCCAGTGATGCCACAGTTGCTATGAGAGCAAAACCTGAGCAGTTTGGGTTGTCACCTTTACCATGCCATACCTAGATGTAGTAACTTAGATCATAGTGAGCCTGTTTTGGGTTCTTTAGATTCAAACATAAAATAGTATAATTGTATAAAACAAATTTTTACATTTTATATTCAGTTTTTTTTAGAGTTATGTCCCCATCAATGCAAACACATCTAAGTATATGCCCATATGCAAGCATGGCACACGCACACACACACGGATGTTACTGTCTCTATACATTTAGAGGTAGTTACACATATTCCAAAAAAGAAGTAGGTTCTAATGTCAGATGCACAGAAGTCATAATGTGTAACCTTCTGCTGTGCATATGCACATGAAAGCATATGCAGAAGCAGACTGGAGTCTAACCATCCTTCAACAGGCAGCACACCATGTCTGAATCAGACTATGGAGAGCTCATGGGAGCAAGGTGGCCATGTCTCCAGACTAGTAAACACCTGAATTATATTCTGCCTTTCTGCTATGTGGATACACAAGGGGTGGAGGGAGAAGAGGCTCCCTGTACCTTCTTCTTTCCTCACCATACCCACAACCAAATGAGCAGGACTTGGTTCTATAGTTTCTGGATATAAAGAGTACTGAACTATTAATATATGTTTGAATATCCATGATATTTCTACCACCAATGCAATAAGGCACCAACATTTCTTGAAGTAAAATTGTGAAGCTTTTATTTTGTTAATGAAAAGTCCTTCTAAAAACTATCCCATCCAAAATCCTATATGTGGCACATTACAATCTAGCTTTGCTTAAGACATCAAAATCTCTAAGGTTAGGCTTGTTTATGATTTATTAACTTGTTTAATTATGAAAATGAGGCAGTTTTGTGGGCTTGTCTATTGAAAATACCTTTATTATAAACATCCTTTTTAGGACAAATATTTCCTCCTATTACAAATCAAACTCTGAAACTAATGGTAAGGAAAAGAATTAAATAATAAACTAATTTTCATATCTTTTCTACAACTCTCGCACTACTATTTATATACAGAGGTCTGTCGAACAGGTTTCCACATTTTGTTGACTTGTTCACAAATCAATCAACCAGGTCAAGCAAATGTGTCCTAGGTTATTCTATTAGAGAGGCCCAGAATAAGACAAAAAGATACCATCCTACATTTTACTGGAACTGTAATACTAGAGCAAACTGGTAGTCCATCTAGTTCAGTATCCTGTCTATTACAGTGGCCAGTACCAAACGCAAGAAACTCAAAGTAGGGAATTATAGAATAACCTGTCCACCAGGGGAAGTTTCTTCCTCACCTTCTCAGCTAGAGGTTAGGTTATGCTCTAAAATATGAATGTATATCCCTTCCATTCTTTTTATTCAATTGTTAACTGATATAACTGCTTCTTTCCATTCTTTCCCATTCAGCGCTACAATGTTGGCACAGATAGGCAAGTTCTTGCAAGGAAATGACACTTATGTTAGCCCACTAAACCCAGGGTTACTTAACATGTAAAGCAGTGTCACCAAATTGAAATGTAGCACCCCACCATCAGTGCAAATGGCCATAAGCCATATAAGTATATCAGTTATGACTAATGAAGCTTAGCCCCTGAAAGTGGATTAGAAATGTTCCACATCCCTCATATTTCATACAGCTATTAACCTTATGTGCCAAAAGAGCAATTCTTTAAGAGTGGGGGGAAAAATAAGACAGAGAAAAATCAAAGCCACTTTAATATTAGATTTGGAATACCAGATCTGTTCCATTGTGCACCAACTCTAATATCTTGTCTCCTCTACAAATAGCCAAATATATGATGCTTCAGAGGAAAGCAAAAAAAATCTCTAATTCCCTTACCTACTGTAATTATGCTATAGTATTCATAGGTGAAATTCTTTTCTTGATTTAACTTCCAACAGAGATGTGGAAACTACAGACTAATAGAACTATGTTATATTTATTAATAAGATTGTACACCTGTCCAGAGGCACTGAATGTGGGTAAAGCAATCACACATCAAGCAATAACAACAAGGAACATGCTGAAGCACAGTGTAATGAATCCATAAAGGCTAGATGTTTTGGGCCAAATTCTGCTGTGGCACTGATACAAACTGGCAGGGGCAGCTCTAGCTTTTTTCTGCCCCAAGCATGGCAGTCAGGCAGCCTTCGGCGGCTTGCCTGCAGGAGGTCCCCGGTCCCGTGGATTCGGTGGCACACCTGCGGGAGAGTGGCCGGTCCCGCAGTTTCAGCATACCCGCCGCCGAATTACCACCAAATCCGCGGGACCGGGGACCTCCCACAGGCGTGCTGCCAAAGGCTGCCTGCCTGCCGCCCTCACAGGGACCAGCAGGGCGCCCCCCGCGGCTTGCCACCCCAGGCACGCACTTGGAGCACTGGTGCCTGGAGCCGCCGCTGTAAACTGGAAGTAATTCCACTGATTTCATTGGAGTTACTCCAGATCTACAATGGTATAAACTAAGAGCAGAATCCACCCTAGTAGTTGTGCACTTGTCTTGAAAAGTGACTACTCAGACAATGAACTATAATAATTGATACATAAATCAGATGGACAATACTCCCTTTACTTGGAGCTAAGGAAAATAAGGAATTTATCTGACTCATGAATGAAGATTAGTTTCAGTGGGAACTCAGACAGGTAGAAGGCTATGGAGTTTTATTGGACAAAAAATACTTTAATTTAAACAGAGCTTTGGGTTTAAATTTTTAGATGTTGTTCAAAATCACACACACAATGTGCACAGGTTGAATCAGGTTTGCATTCTGTGGATCAGTGGACTTGTCCACAGAATTTGCAGGCACAATTAAAATAAACATTTGAAAATCTGGCCTGAAGTGATTTAAGTTTTATGAGATCTAAAAAACAGTATGAATGTTTACTACTAGTAGTTGAGTAAAAAAAAAAAAAAAAAGCTTTGAGGTGCTGCATTTTATTTTCTTTGAAAGAAAAATCTTTTACAAATATTTTATAATTCCGTTCATCATAATATATAATTCTACACTGAATAATGCATCAGTTAGCATGTAAGCAATCTGAAATCATGTCTATCCCCCAAAAATATTTACTTAAAAGCTATTTTCTTCCAAAAATCAGAAAGTTAAAATTTATAGAAAATAGGACTCCAATAATCTGAAAACAAAGCCTTTTTTGTATACTTACAGGCAAGTGAGTAAAAACTTGAAATGTGCTTCTTAAGAAATTAATAAGGTCCATTAAATATCCACTGGCTCTTCCAGCAGGCTCAGACATTGTCCAATCGTAGTCAGCAAGCTGAATAAATTCATCAATTTTTTGATTCAGTTTGGTGTATATTTCTCCTTCTGCTGCATGTCTTGCATCCTGAAAAAAATACCAACACCGCATAATCACCACTCAAAACTTTATTAAAACTGATATAACTCCACTGATAGAAGTGTCATTTAATGGAGCATATGACTTTTTGGGAATCAAGTAAAACATTGACTAGTTTTTAAATCCATGCTGTAACTTGTGGCTTGAAAGCACAACGTTGCCAGTGGCAACTTAATTAAATCCTTGGTTGGTTTTTTTTTTTGTTTAAGAATATCAACATAGTGCCATCCTGAATATGGTTTTTCAGATACTATGGTTATGTGTACTATAAAGATGTTGATAAATTAATCTCACTGTAGAGCAACATTAGTATTCTTCAGACTCATCCTGGAGACTTGGAGACAGAATCAAAAATCAGTCAGTCTGCTCTTCTTTCCAGTGAAAATCTTTAACTCCGTTTTGGAAAACTATAATGAAAATTTACCGGACCAGGAACAAATTTATTTGCCCACCTTTACAAAGAAAACTGATCAAGAAAAAACTAATGATCATATCTGTTATGGCTGAACAGCCAGGATTCACAAGTTTTTACATTAACAATAGACACCCTAAATAATAAAAAATACACATTTTATGAATACGCGTTTCCTCTTCATAAATGACAGTATAACACACCAGGTTTCAGAACACACCACCCATTATCAATCTGTCCTCAGCAATATCAGTGTTTTGGGATATAACAGCAATTTCTTACTTCACAGGGGCACTGTAATGATGGATATATTAAAGATTATGAGGTGCTCAAATATTATGCTAATAGGAGTCAGTTAAATATATAAGATAAATCCCAGGACAGGTCATGATCCACATAGCATCTGAACTTCTCATACATCTCAGGGGTATGGGTGGGGTTCTTTGAGATATGTTGTCCACACAGATTCTACTCTTGGTGCACATGCACCCCAAGTAGGCAAGATTGGATTCTTTTCGAATAGCCGTGTCCAATAGGGCCATGCTTGTGCCCTGAGTTACCTGTCACCCCACAAAGCCAAGGGCATAGAATGGAGAGGCCTCAAGTGCCTCAGTTCCTTTGCCAATTAAAATCCCATAAGAGCAGTCTCTGATTAGCAGGAATGGAAGGCAGGTTGCGGAATCTGCATGCACATCTCAAAAAAACATACGTAGTTACTGCACGGTACATAACTGTTCTTTCTTCTTCGAGTTATTGTTCACACAGATTCCACTCTTTGTGACTAACAAGCAGTTGCCTATTTGCTTGGAGGATGTGTAGGAGGATGTGAGTTGTCCCTTCACCAGTTCAAACACAACAAATGGCCCTGGTAACCCTCAAGGAGTCTTCCCACCACTTTCTGCAAAACTCATATTGTGTCACCACGGGGATTATGGGCTATGCTCAGGGAAGGAAATCTTGCTATGTTCTTCTGAGGAAGAGAAAATTAATATGCGTCTTCCAATGGTGGGGCAGTTCTGTCAGGCATGCCCTGCCTGGTCTTGCGATCAGCACTGAAGGGTGGTTTGGCAATAACATCCTGTAGCCTCTCGATGACAAGTGATTCTAGTGCCAATCCATCAGAAAGGTCTCTCTACACCAAAATGGAAATCCCATGGATGACCATAGGCAGGGTCTCAGGTGGTACCACAGTAATGGGCCTTCGTGCCAAAGGGGATGAGGCCAAGATTGGTGCCTTGCTGTTGGTACCAGAGACAGCATGGTCCTTGGTATGGGAACAGACAGTCAGTGCCATCTTGGATTTCAGTGTGGGCACATCGGTTGGGATTTCACCTTCAAACTTTTAGAGGAGTGAGCCTTAGGGGAGGCTGTTTGCCTCCTTTTTGGAGAGAGATATTTGTGCCTGTTCTCATCCCTGGTACAATGCTCCTCCTGGCGGACTACATCAGTTTGGTGCCTCAGCTTCCATGTTAACTCCACCGACAGAGCCACACAATAATTTTGCATAATTTTGCCACCCAACCTCACATGTGCCCTTTTCCTCCCAGCTCAGCTAGATTCCTCCTGCAACTTTAGAGGTACCCTACCCCTTACCAGGCCTGGGGGGAGGGAAAGCTCCCTGGGGATTTTTATCCCCTCTCTCGCGGCCCTAAGGGGGAGTAGCTCACAGGTTCCTCATGCTTGCCCACTCTCTTATACCTGAGGGGGAAAGGCAGCTCCAAGGGATTTGTCTTCTCCTACTTCCCAGACCTGGAGAGGGGAGATGGAAGAGGGAGGATACAGGGAAACTGATATATTGTTCACAGTAGGGGAGGCGTAGAGAGCTGCTTTGGGCTACTGGGCTTTTTCTGCTTTCCCCTCTTCTTTCTCTTCCTGTAGAATGGTGCCTGCTGCTTCTTCTTTCCCCTCCTGAGGGGATGGGAAGAGAACTCTGTCTGTCTACTGCTGTAGCTGTGATTGGCTGCTCTTTCCCAAAAGGTGAGGAAGTGGGGAAGACAGCCTGAGAGTTTTTCTTCCTGAGTAATCTGAAAACTGAGTTAAAGTTGGACATTCTCACATCATTGTGAAAGTAGCTCCAGCAGGAGCCAAAAATGTGTTACTCTGAAATTAGGCAACATTGGAATTATATTTACTTGCCACTAAATTATAAATACATATATTTGTGCCAGACGAATGGGCAAGTAGAATTTGGTATGGCTGCTCTAACTTGCTACTGCAGGAACAGACAATAAAATAGCTGAGCTGCTAAAAACTGGCAGGACAATGATATCAAAGCACTAGAAAACCATAAAGTAGGTACGGGAGTAACAGGAGGTACCAGATGACTGTGTATAAATAATAATTGTACCAATCCTACGGATACAATAATTATAGAGGTATAAGCTTATGGTTGGGATCCAAAAAAATCATGATGAAAGTAATTGTCAACAGATTAAGGACAATTTTACAGGAAGAAGTAAGTGAGAAACAGTGCAGTTTCAGACCTGGCTTTAGTTGATGAAAAAAAAGCAAAAATGGAAATTAAAGATGATTGACTTTACAAAGGCATTTGATTCAGTTTGAAGGGAAGCATTATGGAAAATAGCAAAATCATATGGAGTTCCAGATAAAATAATTGCCGTTATAAAATCTAGGTACAAAGATTCCTGCAATGCCATAAAAATTGGTGGGAACTAAAGCAACTGGTTCAAGTCAAAGTTTGGGGTAAGACAAGAGGCCACAGAATCAGTCATGTTTCATCATGTTATTAAACTGGACATTAAGAGCATTAGACAAGTTGGAGGGTATGACACTGGATGATCTAGAACAGTAGTGGGCAACCTGTGGCCCGCACATGGCCCGTCAAGGTAATCAACTGGCAGGCCGTGAGACAGTTTTTTACATTGACCGTCCGCAGGCAGGGCCGCCCGCAGCTCCCAGTGGCCGCAGTGCACTGTTCCCGGCCAATGGGAGCTGCAGGAAGTGGTGCGGGCCAAAGGGACGTGCTGGCCACTGCTTCCCATAGCTTCCATTGGCCGGGAATGGTGAACTGCAGCCACTGGGAGCCGGCCGGGAACAGTGCAATGTGGCCACTGGGAGCTGCGGGTGGCCATGCCTGCGGAGAGTCGATGTAAACAAACTGTCTTGCGGCCCCCCAGTGGATTACCCTGACAGGCCACATGCCCACCACTGATCTAGAGTTAAGCTCCTTAACTTGTGCAAATGACATTGCACAACTGGCAGACATGTTTGCATTAATAATGATCGTCACGGAGTTCCCAGGTGATGCTCTGGAACTGCTCCCTACAAAGCCAGTCAGGACTCTGGTGAAGTCTCCTCTCTGTGAGCAGACTGTCTTCAGGGCAAGAAGCTCACACGGCTTCCACCTTCCTGGGTCTGACCTTTGGAGCATTCAGCATCCTCTGCCCCTCCTTGCACTTCCCACAGTGAGTCCGCCCTGGCGGGGTCCTGGAGAAGCCACAGAATCCTGCAACCCCACTTCGCAGTCAGATGTGACTCTTGGCCAGCCAGTAAAACAGGTTTATTAGATGACAGGAACATGGTCTAAAACAGAGCTTGTAGGTACAGAGAACAGGACCCCTCAGCCGGGTCCATCCTGGGGGCAGCGAGCCAGACACCCACGTCTGCACTCACTTCTGGTCTAGCTCCCAAACTGATTCACCCTCCAGCCCCTCCTCCTCTGGGCTTTGTTCCTTTCCCTGGCCAGGAGGTCACCTGATCTCTTTGTTCTCCAACACTTTTAGCTATCTCCTTGCTGGGGGGAAGGGCCCCGGCCATTAGTTGCCAGGAGATAGAGTGTCGGCCATTTATGTCACTGGCCCTTTGCTCTGCAACACTCTCACCCCCTAGAGACTTAAGAAATGCATGGGGAAACTGAGGCACCCACACAGTATTCAGAGGAAACATTAAGAACACTCCTACTTCATCACAATACTCTTCACTCTCTTGGGAAATTGGTGTAGTCAACTTCAGCTTACTATAAATGCCAAAATGACAAAGTGGTTGCATCTTGGAAAAGGGACAATAGATAAAGTGCAGCAGCTAAGTCATAGAACAAGCAGAATCTTGTGAATACCTAGGACACTTGATTAGTGAGGAGAGTTCCATCAAGGATGAGGTTACAAGGAAATGTGCTTTAGCTACAAGTGCTGCACAGAAATGGATGAAATTATAGACTGGTACAAACATTATATTTGGAACTAAAGTGAAAATTTATCAAACCAGCATACTAACAGTATTACTCTGTGGTCTGGAAGCAGCTGCATTAAATGAAACAGACATGAGAAGGCTGGAGGTAGAGGAGATGAAGAGTTCTTTGAAAGATGGTGAATGATTTTAAGACAAATGTAAAGTTAGAAGGAGAGTAGGATGTGAAATCAGGGTACATGATTGGTTACAACTGAAAAGATGACAGGGGTGGGGACACTGCCGAAGACAAGCAGATAACAGGATGCCAAAGTAAATAATGCAAGCCAAGGTCAGTTCAACCTAGAGGCCAACCACTGACTAGATGATGGGACATCATACGCAGGGACATGACCAGGCTGGGGTTAATGGAGGAACAAGCCATGGACAGGAGTGAATGATGACTCTGTACTGTTCCTCGTGTCTGAAAGATGCTCCAGGATGAAAGAGAAAGAAGCTCTAACTTCTACATATGTAGGTTTTCATTACAACAAAAATTTTCTCTGAACAGATAGAATCTCACTGTTTCCATGAAAAAAATAATTTGATTTATGATTTAACTCTTTAACATATCAGGAAATTCGTAACTAAATATTCTATGGCACTCTTAATTCTACCCTCTTGCTTGTAGTCATTAAGTATTTACTCTTCCTCCATTCAGGCCCAGACTGGTCACGTCAGACAAACCAATATTAAAGTTGGCAGCAAAACTCTCACTGATTTAAAAAGAAACAGGATTAGGCCCTATTTTAGGACATGCCAATACGGTCTTTTGTTGTACCATCACATGACATTGAACAATGTGACATACAATTCTGCCCAAAACTTATATGGGCTATTCAGGTGTAGGATAAAAAAAACCTAATGAAAACAAGTAACAACAACGTAGGTAAATGTACACATGTATTTACATAGGTATTAAACTGTCAGATTATATAAATCAATTGACATGCAACTAAATTTATTATCTTATTCCCTGCATAATTCCCTTATTCTTAATAATTACAATACAAGGTATATGAATTGAGAATCTTAATTTCTCTTTCATTTACAGTTCTTTGCCTTGAGTTTCCTTTGGGGAACTTTTAATGGAGGAAAAGCATTTACTGAATGTGTAAAAATGTCAAATAAAAGATTACCCTAAAATGGCATTTTATGATCAAAGCAACCTATAAAAGCATCAAAC
This sequence comes from Mauremys reevesii, assembly GCF_016161935.1. NCBI lineage: Eukaryota > Metazoa > Chordata > Testudines > Geoemydidae > Mauremys > Mauremys reevesii. The sequence continues at coordinate 30,860,597 of NC_052629.1, read as the reverse complement.
AGCTCTCCTAATTTGACATTTAGGAGTCTAGCAACTTGTTAAAATGTCAAAGTATTATATTGGCATTTACTATTTTGTAGATTGCTAGGACTGTAAAAACATTAGTTAATGATAAACCTTTACTTGATCTTTTTACTTAATTCATAACAATCTGTAATAACAAGAACTGTAAATGAACTCCTGCAGGAGTGAGCTTCTTGAGCCTAGTGTGACTGATGGTTTGAAAAAAGCAGACACTAAGGGATTGGCTGTACCCTACCACCTGCTAACTGGGTCTAACAGCTGGCACAGGTCTATTTAAACAGTGACAGCACCAGTCCCCCTGTTTGTCCTTTGTAGGCAGATTTTGGTTACACACACCTATTTTGCTTTGGTTATAAAGTTACAATAGCAATAGTGTACTGCCAATATTTTAATAACAAAGGGCTCCATATTCTCACCCAGGAAAAATATTGAACATACCGACCTTTTGGGATAATGCAGTCCACTCCAAAAGCAAAAGTTTAGTTTTCAGAAGTACTACTGTGATCCCAAGGGATAAATCAAACAGACATGGTTTATCAGTGTTTTGTAATGGGGCAAAATCACCTCAACTCTCCCTTTCATTTGGTAACAGAATTTTAACAAGGGACTTCTGTGTGCTCCCAAAACCCCTACCCACCATCAGAACAGTGAGTTGGATGGGAAGGGCTGATTTCTTCAATGACTCTGCTCCTTTCTTTGTGAGAGGCCCCGGGGGCAACTCTTCCATATCACATGTATATTGTAGAATTCCATTTTATCACCATGCTCTTCAACATTTGAAGGAGGCCATTAGGAAGTTTAAGGTCTGCCTACATGGGGAGTTATTCTGAAATAGCTCCTGATTAACTCCCTGTGTGGATGCCGTATTCTGGAATAAGAGTGCCTTATTCTGAATTACTTTAATCTACTGGATTAAAGTCATATAGGGGGTTAATAGGAATAATTTTAAATTCACATCCTACCTTGAGCTGAATTAACTTCTCAGTGTAGACAACCCGTTAGTGGGGGGACATAGGTTTCAATATGCTGATGACACCCAGCTTTATATTTCTATCTTGTCTAAACCAGACTGAACCCACTCACCTAGTGTCTGAATGAAACACTGTCTAATAAAATTAAATAAGATATATATTAAAGTGATATCATGGGGAAAACAGGCAAACCTCTAAAAGGTTAAAAATGGAATAAAATTTAAGAACATAAGAATGGCCATTCTGGGTCAGACCAATAGTCCATCTAGCTCAGTCTGGAGATGTTTCAAAGAGAGTGAAGAGAACAGAGTAATTTATCAAGTGATCTGTCCCCTGTCATCTGGTCCCAGCTTCTGGCAGTCACAGGTTTAGAGACACCCAGAGCATGGGGTTGTGTCCCTGACTACCTTGGCTAATAGCCATTGATTGACCTACCCTCGATAAACTCATATAATTCATTTTTGAACCCAATTATACTTTTGGCCTTCACAACATCCTCTGGCAATGAGTTCCACAGATTGACTGTATGTTGTGTGAAGAAGTACTTCCCTATGTTTGTTTTAAACCTACTGCCTATTAATTTCATTGGGTGACCCCCTGGTTCTTGTGTTATGTGAAGGAGTAAATAATACTTCCTTATTCACTTTCTCCACATCATTCATGATTTTATAGACCTCTATTATATACCCCCCCAGTCATCTCTCTTCCAAGCTGAACAGTTCCAGTCTCCTCATTTGGAAACTGTTCCATATCCCTAATCATTTTTCTTGGCCTTCACTGTACTTTTTCCAATTCAAATACACCTTTTTTGAGATGGGGCCACCAGAACTGCACACAGCATTCAAGATGTGGGCATACATAGTGGAATTAGGACATTTTCTGCCTTATTATCTGTTCCTTTCCTAATTGTTTCTAACATTCTGTTAGATTTTTTTTATTGCCACTGTATATTGAGCGGACATTTTCAAAGAACTATCCACAATGAGTCCAAGATCTCTTTTTTTGAGTGGGAACAGCTAATTTAGACCCCATCATTTTGTATGTATAGTTGGGATTATGTTTTCCAATGTGCATTACTTTGCATTCATCACCACTGAATTTCATCTGCCATTTTCTTGCCCAGTCACCCAGTTTTGTGAGATCTCTATAATTCTTTGCAGTCTGCTTTGGGCTTACCTATCTTGAGTAATTTTGTATTGTCGTCCAACTTTGCCACCTCTCTGTTTAACCCTGTTTTCTAGATAATTTATGAACATGTTGAACAGCAAAGGTCCTAGTATAGAACCTTGAGGGACCTCAATCTTTAACTCTCACCACTGTGAAAACTGGCCATTTATTCCTACCCTTTGTTTACTATTTTTTAACCAGTTACTGCTCCATGAGAGGACCGTCCATCTTATTCTATGAGTCCTTATTTTGCTTAAGAGTCTTTTGTGTGGGATCATGTCAAAGGCTTTCTGAAAGTCCAAGTACAATATAGCCGCTGGATTACCCTTGTCCACATGTTTGTTGTCTCCCTCAAATAATTCTAATAGATTTCCGTTTAGAAAATCTATGTTGACTCTTCCCCAACAAATTATGTTCATCTATGTGTCTGAAAATTCTGTTCTTTACTATAGTTAAACCAATTTGCCTGATACTTTATTGGCCTGTAATTGCCACGATCACCTCTGGAGCTTTTTTTTAAAAAAATCAGCATCACATTAGCTATCTGTCAGTCATCTGGTACAGAGGCTGATTTAAGCGCCAGGTTACATACCACAGTTAGTAGTTCTACAATTTCATATTTGAGCTCCTTTGGAACTCTTGGATGAATACCATTTAGTCCTGGTGACTTTTTACAGTTTAATTTATCAATTTGTTTTGAAACTCCTTCCTCACCTCCATCTGGGACAGTTCCTCAGATTTTTTTGCCTAAAAAGGATGAGTCAGGTATGGGAATTTCCCTCACATCCTCTGCAGTGAAGAGATTTCTATTTTGAAAAATTTAATCCATAGGGTAGAGACACTTATAAACTGATCTTATGGAATATAAGTGGGATCAATAAGACTAACAAAGAAAAGGATATTCTTCATCACTTAAAATGTATGGGATCTGATATAATTTGCCTCCAAGAGATGTACTTAATAATAATGGTACATACCAAATTGCAGAATGACCAAGTTGGTGAGGTGCATGCAGTTTTTCATAAAAAGAAAAAGGGATTAATCAAAAAAGGATTTTCCAGTACAAATGAAGCATGTTATATTAAAGTGTGGTTCCCTGGGGGAAAAAATAATACTTTTATGTCATGCCAAGGAGGAGAGAAATCATACAGGGTATCTTATAACCTTGTTGTCTGTGCTTATAGTTAATTCTATGATCTTTTTTCTGGTGCTTAGATACCACAGTGACAGGCACAGTATGAACACCTAGATAATTAAAGTACATCCAGCTCCATACACAAGAAGTCATATTGTCGTTGTCTATATCCCAAATGAAAAAGTTATGATGACACATAAATAAGCCTTGAAGTTACTGTGCACAGTAAACTCCAGAAACAGTATAAGTGAGAGTACTTAGTAACTGGCACCTGACCATAATATGGACAAGAAAAAAGATACACCGCTACCCCGATATAATGCCACCCGATATAACACAAATTTGGATATAATGCGGTAAAGCAGTGCTCCGGGGGAGGGGCAGGGCTGCGCACTCCAGTGGATCAAAGCAAGTCCAAAATAACACTGTTTCACCTATAATGCGGTAAGATTTTTTGGCTCCCAAGGACAGCATTATATCGAGACAAAGGTGTAATTGATAAAGACTGAAGTGAAGAAAAATAAGGAAAATTAATGACTTAAGTTCTAGAGACAAGATGGGTGAGATAATATCTTTTATTGGATCAACTTTTGTGGGTGAGAGAGACAAGCTTTTGAGATTACACAGAGCCCTGCAGCTTGAAAGCTTGTCTCTCTCACTAACAGAAGTTGGTCCAATAAAAGATATTACCTCACCCACCTTGTCTCTTTAATATCCTGGGACCAACATGGCTACAACAACACTGCATTACTGAAGTTCTGTTTATTGTAGGATAGGGAAAGTGAGAGACCATGACAAAGTCCTTAAATGCAAAGGCTTTGCCCACCAGAAAACAGTCAAAAACTGTCAATCACAAGTGTTACTAAAATAACCATCCTAATTCTAAGTTCAGCCAAAAGACTTTCAGAGCAGGAAAACAGAGAAATACAATATTGAAAGAGATACCACAACTTGAGAAGCAATCCCTGACTAGAGGTGAGAGAGATCTAGGATAGGCAAAGGAAGGCTAAGACTAACAGAATTTTCCATAAACAATTCCCCCTTGTTTTAGGTTCTCTCTTCCCCATCCTACAGCAAACATTAAGATGACATCTTTATGTTATGCAAATTCAGCAAACATTAAGACGTAGGAAGGATTCTCTTGTGGAGCTGCGAAAAGCATATATTCCATCCCTGTTTTGCTCCAACGTGACTTAGTGAACAAGTTAATTAGAGAGACCAAATTTAAAAAATAATAACAGGGCACTGTAATCAGCCTTCTCTGTCAAAGAGCTAGCCAGACCTCAGACACAGAGAAAAGAGTCATCATCCCATATGCACTAGGTGAATATGTTCCTGAAGGTTAAAAGCCTTCTCTTGCCTGCTTGACACTGAGCTAATTAATTTTGAATGAGAAACATAGTCAGTAGAAAGCAGAATAGAAAAAAATGGCTGGTGTGATGTAGTTTAACATGATCAGTTCAGCCTAAGACATTTTGGAAGGGGAAGCATCCCAAGGAGAGCACTTTAACAGCTGATAATTCTGAACTGAGCAAGGAAGAGTTTACATGTTCAAGTTCTCAAGACTGTGAGCCCAAAAATAGAACAGTGAGGGAAATCACATAGATCTCAAGAATCAAGAAATTCCAAAGTGAAGAACTGAAGGAACCTAACACATACATATTTAAGTTAAGTGACATTTCTATAGAATTCCTTACTAAAGCAAGACTAAACAAGCACTATAGTTAACTACTTTGGCTAAAGAGAAGACTGACTTTCCCAGAAAGCTAACACCACTGTGAGAACTGGACCAAACAAATGAAAGAAGAGAATCTATGCCATGGAAGAGGAACCACCTTAGAAGCTGTCCATGGTCATCTCTTACCAGAGACTGTGGAAAAGAAAACCCCAATTTTTGCCACAAAATAATTCCTTGATAAATTTAAGTCCAATCATTCCTAACATACTTGGGAGCCCTACGTAGGTGGTTATAAATTATCTGAGATTAAGAGTTAGTTTAAAGTAGTCTCTTATCATTGAATAGGGGAAGAGATGCCTGCCTAGCACCTCACCAAATAGGAGAAAGGGTGCTGAGAAGGGGCAAGAATAGGGCAGCTGTGTGTCAACCTTCAATCTCCTAGGGAAGAAGAGCTCCTAAAATACAGGCATAGCATTTCCAGTGAGACGAGAAAGCTGTAGGCTAGGGCATATTGGAGCTGCTAAGGCAGACTGCTTTCTTAGCAGCAGCGGGACAGAATTTTCTTTAGTGATAGAAGGTCTTATCTACAATCATCAAAAGGAAGAAGAGAAGGTTCCTTTAGGCAGGAAACAGCATCCACACTGCTTTGGGTTTGGGGAGGAGTGGAAGTTCCCAGTCTGCAAACAACCTGGTCATGGACTCTGGAGACAGAGAGAGAGAATGAACCTGTGACGGTACCTCCCATAAGGCTCTATGAAAATATGCTTAGAATGTGTTTTATGCTACATATGCCATTTAACATATATCTGTAAAGGTTATGATCTACTGAATGTATTAATCCTATTTGCATGCATGTATCATTTTTGTATTCGAAGTTATGAATGTTGGCTGTGTACTGGCTTGATTTCTAAATAATCATAGTAGAGCATTTGGTCAGTTTCTGGAGAAAGGAATGTTGAAATTAAGTACCTAATCAAGAAACACTTAAAGGACAATGGATATTGGAATGCTCCAATCCACATAAGAAGTCTACTTGAGGACGTTCAAGGTAGCATGTAAACAATGGATGCTGCCTGTAAAAACTGTGAGTCATGCATGGACATGTGACTTGCCCAGGTAACTTCAAAACTCCATCTTGGAGCTGGACTTTGCATAGGAGAGAGGAGGGGTTCTCCACCCACAAGAGAAAGTCTATTTAAACCCCTGGGAGATCCCTCCGTTTTGTCTTCAGCTGGCTAAAGAGAGAGCTTCTCCACCCCCTCCAGGATACTGAAAGAAACTGGAACGACCAGGACAGAGACTGCAAGGGGTATGAGTGATTGCTGGACCCAGGCTAAAAGGAGATTAGTCTGTAAAAGGGAGCATTCTGGAACTGGTGAGGATCTTATCTGTATTCAGTTTGATTAGACATAGATTTGCACATTTTATTTTATTTTGCTTGGTGACTTACTTTGTTCTGTTACTACTTAGAATCCCTTAAATCCTACTTTCTGTATTTAATCAAATCACTTTTTACTTATTAATTAACTCAGAGTATGTATTAATACCTGGGGGAGCAAACAACTGTGCATATCTCTCTATCAGTGTTATAGAGGACGAACAATTTATGAGTTTACCCTGCATAAGCTTTATACAGGGTAAAACGGATTTATTTGGGTTTAGAGCCCATTGGGAGTTGGGCATCTGGGTGTTAAAGACAAGCACACTTCTATGGCTGCTTTCAGGTAAACCTGCAGTTTTGGGGCAAGTAATTCAGAACCTGGGTCTTTGTTGGAGCAGACGGGAGTGTCTTGATCAGCAAGACAGGGTGCTGGGGTCCTGAGCTGGCAGGGAAAACAGGAGCAGATGTAGTCTTGTACCATCAGTTGGCAGCTCCCAGGGGGGTTTCTGTGATCCAACCCGTCACAGAACCACTGGACAATTTGGTTACGAGAGCACTCACCAGCCAGTGAGGATCCTTGTAGGCAAAATTAGTCATGAAGACAGTCATACAGGAAGTGTTAGTTGCAACATCAAGTCAGAAGTGAAGCCAGATGGTCTCTCAGCTGGGATATGTGAGGTAAGGAGTAAAGGACCGCGAGATGAATCTGGACTCTGTCTGAGTGTGATTCACAGGTGGAACTAACCAGCATGAAGTTCTTTTCTTTGGCAGTACAGCACAAGAGGCAGTGTAACAAGTGTTTGTGTTATGAGGAAACCAGCCTATAGCAGCAGAAGTGAGGGAAAGATCACACTGTAAATACAGAGACCAAGAGGATCTAGAAAACAAAAATGGGACCATGGCAGCTGTGATTGTAGCCAGGACTCAAGAGGGACACAAATGGATGAACAGCTCTCAAGTTGTATGGCAAGCTGGACGAGCAGGCAGAAAAGCTAGGCAGTGTTTCAGGGAGACTAAACTGAGCCTTAAGAACAACACGTATTACTTCAAGGAGACTACTTTACTCTGGGCACATCCCAGGTCAGAGAACTCCAAGGGAACTGATGAAGATGGTGGATTTTTCAGCTAGTTCCTTGAAGAATATTTTCTTGAATGACTGGGGACCCTTATCTGTGAGGATCTCTGCAGCAAAAGAGTCCATTCCCTCCTTTTACCAGTATCCATATTTCCTATTTTCTTCCTTCTGAATTTCGTGTCTTCTTGTCTCTCTTCTATACCAAAGTTGTAAGAAAAGTTTAGAAAAAGAATTAGATCAAAGTACTGTGGTCTGAGGTTGCACTCAACTCTTCCAGGACAAAGGAGGCAGAGAAAACGGAGATAGAAATAGGTGGCATGGTGCCTTTACACTGATTTTGAATAACAGTGTTTTACCTCCATTCTTTCTAAAACATGCATCCACAATTCTTAAAGTAAGAACACTCCTGTATAGGATGAGGGAGAGGGAGATGTGTAACAAAATAAGAGTTCCTAAAAGCTTAGTTGACTTGCACCTTGTTAATGTATGGGAGGAAACCCACAATATACAAAATGAACTGCTTTGATACAGAATTATTTGGATAAACGTTTTGTGCCCAAATTAACTGCAGCAACAACAAATAAAAATTTGATGAACAAATATATCCATACAAACTAGAATATGCCCATGGCCAAGTGGCATCTCTTTTTATAAGACATTCATGGAGAAGAATTGTTGAAATATAGAAAGAAGCTACAAAGAAATAAGAAAAACGGAGGAATTTACACGCAGTGTGGAATAAACTAACAAAACTGAGGAAAAAATGTAATGGATTAGCATGCTTATCCAATATCCTTACTAAATACAGACACAAAAATTCTATGATGGGTTCTAATAAAGCTTGAGAGATTCATAGAAAAGTTAAACAGGGTTTATTGCAAGAATGAAATCAGCAGACAATTTGAGGTGAACATTAAACTGTATTCACCTGGCCAGATTAAAGCACTTGGATAATTTTTTTCTCTCTTGATTCATGGAAAGCCCTTGGTTGGATTGAGTGGGTAATTTAAATACTTGGAAGGAGGAATCTATATCCATATCCAATATAATATATATCTATAGGCACATATATGTGTGCACTCACATGGGAGACAAAATTGGTAAGGCCACACTGAATGGGAGCCCTCTTCACCTTTGCTCTTTACTCTACTTTCAAAACCCCAAGCAGAACAAATGTGAGCTAATGGGAAAATTGCAGGCCTCCAGGTGGAAAATATAGAACATAAATGCACTGCTCTACAATGATGATATCTCATTGTACCTCACCCATCCTTTCACATCTGTGCCAGAGGTGATATTAGAATCGGATAGGTTTAGTCTTGCATTTAGGTACAAAACAGAACTACTCAACAGGATTAATCCTTTATAGTCCATTAATTTAAGAAATTCTGTTCCTTTGTTTGGGTATACCAAAATATATATAAATAAATAGTTAAATACCTAATATTCAAGCTGCAACTTCTTAAGAGTTACCTAATAATTACCAGTAATTACCAAAAAATAAAGTCGAAGAAACATTCTCTGGAAAGAATGTGAACTCACCATACACACTTTCTAGGCTAGGATGTGTTTGGAAGTACATTTGTTCATACATAAAATTTAAAACATCCTTGAGTTCTGCTTTGATAAAGTTAACCTATTATGCTTTGGGAGACAGTCCCTCAGATGTACATAACAATAAAGAGATATTTATTCAAAATATATATCATAACAAGGACATTAATCACCACACTATGACTCTCCAGAATAAAACTCTACAAATTATGGTCTGGCTAAATATAATGTGAGAAACATCCAAAGTCTTTATGACTTTCAAAATTATACCCAATGAAGTCTCTTTTACTTCAATAGTCAACAATTTATTAGGCAAGTATTATTAAGTATTGGATTTCAGAACTATACCTGTTGCCAAAGAATCAAAACATGATAGGAATAGCGCAGATACAGTTCTCACTTCACAGCTCTTTCTACCATCACAAAAGCTGTCAAAAGAGAATCAGAGAAAAGAAATGTCTCTTGTGGACCTCCCTCTACCTTTTCCATTTCTCTTCATAGACATAGAAAACTGCCATAAAAATCCAAAAAGATCAGTACATAACTGCCATGGTCATTAAGCTGGCAACAATACAGAAGGCACTGTATGGTGCTTGCAGAAAATGTATGGACTCCATCTGAACCTCAGCTACTATAGACTTTGCTTCCTTTTTCTGTTTCTCCAGGAGCTAATCCAAAAGAGGTGCACTTATCCTCAAGAGTGGGAATCCATATAGGCATTTCTTAAAGGAGAACTTCTAATGTTTTGGGGATTCTTCAATGATTTCCCGTGGGCAGCTTTAGATGCACTTCTTCTGAACGATTAGATCACAGTTTCCATACAAGTGTATCAAGATATTAGAAGATAAATGATCCCATGTTTAAAGCATGGATAATTGTAATTTTAACTTTAATTGACAACTAGTTAACTAGATGGCTGTTAGTAGCTATGGAGATTTTCCATTCCATTATTCTGAATTGTAACTCTGACTGTAGGTGAGATCTTTGCTTCTTCCACAGTGTTACGATGGATTTATATTATTTGTTTTTTTAAAGTTCTAGAGAGAAAAGACCTTTATAATTTGGAAGGTTGGTCAACAAACAGACATTTTTAAATTTTAATATATATTCAAATACATTAAATGTGATTACTGTACTTTATCTCCTCTTTTGTCATGAGCAAACCATAAATAAAAATTAAAAACAAATATAAAATAACAGCAAACATGCATGATCAAGTCAGAGAAATGGGTAGGTGTAACCTCAAAAATATTTGGCATAAACAATCTTCCAGTTTGTCTCTCTCCAAATATGAACCCATCAGTACCTACAAAGATACAGTTCATTGAGGGTGATCTATAATGGGATTATTACTCATACACCCAAAGCATGACATTTTAATTTATAGCATCCTGTAATTCTCAATAAAGACATGACTTTCATATCCTGACATGTTTACCACTGTAAGGCTAAGCTCATTATTAACATAAGTCCATTTAATAACTTCTACATAGTCTAGAGAAATTGTTTCATTTTAAAATCCAGTAGAGCATGTTATTTTACCTGTACATTAAAAGTGTAAATCACAAGGCAACTGATCATATTGAAATAGTATCTCAAGCCTGTGTTGTGTTCATTCAACTTCTTATTCAAATTATTGTGACAACCTGATTTGTCTCCCCAATACCAATAAACATATGGCTCCTGTGTATTTGACACCTTTAAGCCGTTTCCAAGGACCCTGTATATTAAGTGAGTAATGCATGCACATATTTTAACCTTGTAAGGCTCCTGACCACTGTAGGTAAATCAAGTAATTTCAACTGATTTTCAGTCCCAAATCTGCTCTATTTTATGCAGCGCTGCCCACATTCCAAGGGACTCTTCTGGCAGCCAGAGACCACTGGAGCACAAAGTCCCCTTTCCTCTAAAAATGCCCCATGTCAGGGCCAGAAAAGTTTACAGCATAGTGCCACTACACTGGCTCTATGTCATATGGAAATTCCCCTTACTCCCCAGGAGGAATCTCCACAGGGCCAGTTGAGCTATCTTTCTGGCTTATTTGTGTCACTATGGTGCAATACAGACCAAGCAGGGACCAGAATCTGGTGTAATTTTGCTTAGTCATAGACATTTTGAATTACTTGGCTAGAATGGAGCTTCCTCACATAAATTGTCTTTAAAGATTTAATTTTTGTGTCCCGGTTTGGAGTTAACCACATGCACCTATCTGACTTACGACTGAGGAGGAAGGATGGTTTTGTGATTAAGGTTGTGGACTTGGAATCCAGAGACTTGGGTTTAATTTCCACTCTACCATAGACATCCTGTGTGACAATGGGCAGGTCACTTAGTGTTGGTGCCTCAGTCCCCCACCTGGAAAATGGACATAATAGTACTTTCCTACCTCTCTGAGGTGAAGATAAATTCATTAACTGTGAGGTGGTCTGCTACTATGCTGATGAGGGCTATTTAAGTAACTAAAGAGAGGCAGAGAATGTAACATGTTTCCATTACACAATCTTTTTTCTAGTTGTTTATAACTTTGTCAAAGTAACAGTTGAAGATGAAATTTTCCATGCTGAATGTATGCCTCAGGTTGAACTTTATCAGTGCATTTCAGCTAAAACGGTCCAGCCATTTCTGAGAAACAGGTAAGGGGGAAGTAGGCTGTTTTGCCCATCTTACACATTTTTACAACTGTTTCATTGAGAAGTTCTGTGCTGTGGAGCATGGACTTGACAACCACCAGGATGGCAAGGAAGGGAATTATTCTAGTGTCAGGGATTTGTCTTCTGCAGTGCTGATGAAAATCAGCTCAAATCTGGTCAAGCAGGGCCGGCCCACAACATTTTGGAACCTGAGGCGGGGAGCTCAAATGATGCTCCCATGCCCCCTTGCTTGGGCCAAAACTTTGAAAGGTCTCAATTCTGTCTTCTTCCTCTTCTACTCCTCTCATGGTACTGCTCTGCTACCTACCCCAATAAAGGAGAACTAACAACTTAAAATGTCTTGTTCAAAAATTTTAAGTAATGCTTTGAATTACATTCAAACACCTGAACAGCAAATGTAACTTTTCTTGTCTGCATAGTAAACACTGGCATTTTTATCTGTTTGAATAATCAAAGTGGTGCTTTCCGTGCCTTCTTGGTTGCTAAGATCTGAACAGGTTCCTGAAGGTCCACAGTCTGGGCCGGCTCATGCTCTATTGAGATGGTTGTAAGGCCGACCAGCCTCTCCTGTGTCACTGTGCAGCATAGATGTGTTTTTATTAACTTCAGCTTGGAAAAGCTGCGTTCTCCACTGGCAACTGTTACAGGAAGTGTTAGAAGTATGTGCAGAGCAACAAAAACATTTGGAAAGAGGGTGGTCATCTTATTTGTGCACATATATTCCAGAACAGCCTTTGGAGTTAATCCTGCTGAAATGTATCTTGAAAGGGCTTTCAGTTCATCACCTAAATCACTCGCATCAATATCACGCATGTCATATGTCAACATTGTCTCTAGTGCCCTGCATTGCTGGTGTAGGTCGTCTTCAGGTATAGTGAGGAGTTCTGGAATATCATACAACATCCCAAATTCACTGCCGTGTTCCTTGAGCTGCATGAAATGTTCTTCAACTGACTGTATTGCACAATCTAGCACCTGGTTAAAGAATTCAACTTTGAATTGTTGTTTGGGATCTCTTATGGGATTATCCCGTGCCTCGTAATCAAAATGTCTTCTTCTTCAGTGACTCTTGTATTCTTGAATGGGTGGGAAAATAGCTTCAGTGTGAAGTTCCTCTGCCAACTTCTGTGCACTCTTCAGAACGTTTTGAAATCCCTCATCTGACCGGTAAGAGTGTAGGTATGACTTTGCTTTGTCCAGTTGTTCCATTGCTCCAGATATATCAAGGTCAACACCTTGGAGTCTCTTGCTTACAACATTTATTTCAAACAGTATGTCATGCCACAACACTAAGCCACATAGACATTTGAAGTTATGTATGTTTCTGGTGATTCCATTTCCCTCTGCCACTGTTCTCCCACGAACAGTTCCTGTCATAGCATTATCCTCCATAATGGGAATTATGGCATCATCTATCTTCCCAATTTGGTGTTTGATAGGCTTTATCGCCTCCATTCAACTTTCCCATTGTGTGGCACTCAGTGGTTTCAGTGTCAGAGAGGATGTTCCCAGATGTTGCTTCAAAATTTGCCATCGATGAGTTGATGCAGAGAAAAATACATAGATGCTTTGAATTACATTAAAAAATTCAGCAGCCTCACTAGACACTGATGCTGCTGCACCATGGACTACCAAGTTCAATGAATGAGAACTGCATGGGACAAAAAAAGCTCTAGGGTTTAACTCTTGGATCCGTTTCTGCACTCCTCTGTTCTTTCCTCTCATGTTGGCACCATTATCATAGCCCTGACCTCTCATGTCAGCTATCGCAATTCCCGTATCTTCAGCTTTTTAAGAAGCACATTTGTCATACCAGTTCCTGTAGTATCATCAATGTCAATAAATTATAAAAAATACTCTCTGACCGTCACCATTGCAGGGACATTTTCACTAGGTTCTGTTGTTGTTACAAAATGCACCACTAAAGTCATTTGGTCCGTATGGCTGATGTCAGGTGTGCAGTCCAGAATAACAGAGTAATATCTTGCTGACTTCAGATCTGCCACAATCTTCTGTTTGACTTTCGCTGCCAGTAACTGTATGATCTCATTTTGAATTGTTTTTCCAAGGTAGTGGTGTGTGTACATTTCTTGGGTGGTGACTCTTCTTAGATGCTCCTGGAGTACAGCATCAAACTCAGCCATCAGCTCCACAATTTTAAGGAAGTTTCCATTGTTTGGCACATACAGCTGATCTGAAGTGCCACGCAGTGCTAGGTTTTGGGTAGCAAGCATTCTCACAATGGCAATGAGTCTTTTCAGAACATTTTGCCAGTAAAGAGACTCTGATACAATCTTCTCTTGATGTTGATCATCTATGGTGGCCTTTAACCTTAGTCTCATCTCAAGCTCTTTCCACCTATGGAATGCTCTCTGGTGACTTGCTGCCTTCTCATGGTATGCCAGACTTTTCCAGTCCTTTGTTCCTGTAGAACCCAGTGTGGCTGGAACATTATTAGACTGGAAGAGTTTGCAACGAAAACAGTATGCAGTATTCTGGGTTTTTGAGTACATAAGCCATGGCCTCTCCGCTGTGTCACCACTGGGTATTTCACGCCAGTAATGTGTTGGATGGAAACTTCTATCTTCATTGTGCTTGGGGAACATGAAGTTTTTCTCTTGCTGTGGCCCATGCAGTACAAGGAAGTCCCTCAGGCTACTGCTCAAGTGGGTCCACAGTGCTAGATCATCTAGACTTAAGGAACTAAACTCAGCAGCAGCTGTTTCTTGCGCCTCCACCACACTCTTCTCTGATCTACACTTTTCTTGAGGAATGTGCATGATTACATCCATTTGAGATGGAGATATGGATGCTGCAGTAGCTGCCAGGTCACCTGCACTCTGACTAACTGGAAAATCAGGCATCTCCTCACCACTCACATCCTCACGGGGGCCGGAAGGCTCACCGGGAACATTTGTGTCTATGTATCTCAAGAGAGCTCCTTCCTCTTAGATAGAAAAGGTTCCTTTGCTTTCTTTCTTTTTCTGAATGCTTCCCCAAAGGGGTGTTTTCTTCTATCACTCATGACTGCTGTTATGTGCCAGCTATAGTGGCTCTCAACACTCAATTGAAGGGGACAAATAAGCAGGCTGGTAGCAGGGCCTGAGTGAGCGAAGATACCAGGGTCTTAAGGGCCTAACTAGCTCCTACTACTTCAATTGAGTGCCTGTTCTCCTCAAGTAGGTTCAGGGAAGCAGCAGGAAACAGGAAGCTCCCTGAGAAGCTCGTGTTAATCAGTCCAGGCTCCTGGGGGTGCTAGAGAGGTACATAAGAGGCTGCTCCTCCTCTCTCTCCCTGCAGTGCCTGCTGCTTTCTGTTATTCCCTCTCACCTTTTCTCCTGCCTGCCTGTTCTGTCTCTTGTGCCCTCCTTCCTCCAGCACAGCACTCAACCATCTCTGTGCATCTAGAGCAGAGAGAATACATATGCACCAACAGCAGACAATTTTCTACACTCTAGGTCCTAGCGGCACGCCCCACCACCTTCTGGCACCTAAGGCAGCCACCTCAGTTCGCCTCATGGTAAGGCCAGCCCTGTGGTCAAGTTACAACCTCTGAAAATGTTTCAGGTTACACATGATCAATAGAGGCTTGTTGAGAGTTTGGCAGCTAAATTCTCTGAAGAGTCCATCTGCTCTGAGCATGCTCTGTCCCTGCACAGCTGCTATGTGCCAAACAGACTGCACATGTATGCTCCATCCCAAGATTATAGGGGCTGAGTAGGACTTTCCCTGCAATTGTTCCTCCTGGCAGCTGAGAGCTACTGTGGCGCAGATAATCAGAAATGAGAGCAGAAATAGTGTCTCCTGTGCTTTCAATGTATCCATTGCTTGCATGGAGGCAGTGAAGAGGAGGAGGAAGCAGCCTGACTTGAATGCAGAGCAGTGAGGAGCACAGACAAGGTGGGGATAGAAGCAGAGAGGCAGAAGAGGACAGGAGCAGAGGGAGACAGACATAGGAGTTGGTGTGTGGAATTGATAGAAGCAGAGGGGAACAGAGACAGGATGGTGATAGACCGAGGTAGAAGGACTTATAACCACTAGGGAACATTCCTCTTAACAACCTGGAATCGAACCCAGGATTTCTAAGTCTCAACATTATTTCTTGACCATCTACAAATAGCTGTGAAACCCTCTAGGGGCTGAGAATAACAGTCTACTTCCACCAGTTGCTCCATAAACTCAGGTAGCAGTGATCTGTGCAGAGGATCAAAAGGTTCTAAAATGAAACATGGGTGTCAATATGTTTCACATGATGGAATTTCTATTTTCTCAGTTTGCTTTTTTAGAAATCTAGGAAACTACACACAAGATTACATCAAAAGAACATTATTAAGGTTGCAAGGTCAAGCAGTCAAAAGTTACAAAATGCCATAATTAAGGTTGCCCATGCAACCTTAATTCAACTCCCTTGTGTGCATGCATTATGATATATGATTTAATGACATGATCACATGCATATTTTTTCTGAATAATTTAACATAGTTTTTTTGTATGCAATAGATAAATAGATAGATCCCAGAAATCACATATTCAGTGTAAATTTAGGAATGGTTTCCATTTGGAGTCACAGATGTCTATCTTGGAACATACAAAATTGTAATGCGGTACACAACAGTTGTGATGTCAAAATCGCAGCATATTTCATTAGTAGATGATAAGATAATAACAGTGACATTCTGTAGATTCTGATGTGACTGTTCTCTTTCCACATTCCTGAAATTTTGGTTTACCCATTGCATCCTTTGTATAGGTAGCAATTTTAAACTAAGGTTATGCAAGTGGAAATGAAGTAGTATTTTAAAGCAGATGGAAAGGTGTTTTTCGTGTGCTGATATATGTATTTTGTAGTAACATGCAATAAACTGACCACCGCCTACATTCCAGAAAGTATTTGTCAGGTAGTAGCCACAGCCAGAGGCAAGATATCTGACTAGACAGAACTCTGGTCTAATCTGGCTTGGCAATTCTAGTTGAACATTTTAGAGATCAAACAGTGGCAAAAACGTATTTACGAGTGTAAAAGTACAAAAAATAAAGAGATATGGACACATGACTCTATAATGGATAGATTTACAGAATTTACTGAGCTCCCATATATAAAATGAGTATTCTAATAGTGAAAAAAAGTTGTCAGAGTAGCTTGGATAAGACTAGATTCTTTTGGATGGGGACTATTTTTTTGATTGTACAGAGCCTCAGATAATGGTCCTTGACTGGTGGCCTCTAGGCACTAACATAATACAAACAACAACACAACAATTTTACATATGATTCAGGATTGCTCCATAACAACTATAGTCTAGATTAGAATACTGTACTTACCTGATACTAGAAACCAGCACTCAGAAGAACACAATATTCCCTTACATTAAACCCTTCCTGAACAATTACCTTGCCAAAAATCAATGGAAGAAGCAACAGCTCAGAACCATGATGCCACACAACAGGCTGAGGGTATAACTACACAGCAGCTGGGAGTGTGCTTCCCAGCGTGGTTAGACAGACACACACTAGCTCTGCTCCAGGTAGCATGCTAAAAATAGCCGTGTGACTATGGCAGCATGGGCAGCAGCTCAGGCTAGCTGCTCAAGTACAATCCTACCCAATTCCCTGGGTGGCCAGCTTCTGCCACCGCCCGTCCCCCCGCAGCCACACTTCTATTTTTAGTGTGCTAGCTCAACTAACGCTAGCATGTCTGCCTACCCATTCTGGGAAGCACCCTCACAGCTGCTGTGTAGACAAACCCTTAGCTTGATGAACTGCAATGAAAATCTAAGCTGTGCCTAGATTTGTGGTTCATTAACCTTCTATATGTAGCTCCTTTTGTGTGCTACAAGATTGACATTTATATGGTAGCCATTCCTCAATTTACACTATGAATAAACAATTTATAGGATTATAATCTTATTAACCATTAGGCCAGATAGATGCATATGATCAGCTAATATTAGAATTTAGGAATCAACAATTCTTTCCCGCCCATAGCTCCCTCCATCCCATAGTTCTTCCGCCTTTTGCCCCCCATTTAGAATAGTATTAATCATTGAATTATTGACTCAAACCTTTTAACTCTAGACAAGAGACATCGGTATAAATAAAATAGGGTGGTATAGAGCCAGATATAATTACATTTTTTGCATATATTATTGTGAATGAATACTATTTCTTATTTTAAATGAAAATTCAGTAAAACCTGATTCTCAAAAGACAAATATGTAACTATTATTGCTTTATAAACCATTTCTGAACTTCGTAAGTGAAGTTCTGCATTCTGTCTTGCTGTTACCTAAGAGCCTTCAAAACAATGTGTTTTCTAGCAGTGCAATATCAGAATCATGTTTTCAGTCTCAGGTTGAAATGTAATTATACTACAACAGTTCCACTTTTTAAATTCTGTTTCTTTGACATTACTAAGTAAGAATGCTTGAAAATATATCATGAAGTACCGCTTTTACAGCAGAAAAAGGCAAACGTTTATATATATACACATATACCTTTTGAGCAAACCTGTTGTTTGTTTGATATTGTTCTGAAACTAAACAATTTACAGTATATGAAGTACAATCTATTAAAGTTTATGATACGGTAAATAATAAAACCACAAGTTACCCCAAGACTAAGGCATGAACTATCAGCAAGAGTTTGCGGTTTCGATGTCGATACAAACAAATTTTCATGTTCTATTAATGTTTAAAATGCCATAAAAGAAAAACTACATTTACCTGTTCACTGTTAATACTGATAATTTATCTTTAATTCTCAACATTTAGGAAACTGTTAATGTAAAAACATGTAAGAACCCCCTGGGCCCTCATTTATTTTTCTTTTTTACGGTTAATGTATGGTGATTTTAATGCAAAGATTTTTAGACTTCATAATTTAAATGGTGACATATTACATACCTTAAAAGTGGAAAGACCATACAGTCTTGCAGTGTGAACAGTCTCTTGGGAAATATTTGTAATGTTAGTTATGAAGTCCTCAAGGTATTTACAGGCTTGTTCCAGGTGTGTTGTGTTTATGATGATTTGCACCAGCTACAAAAGACCAAAATTCCAGTAAAATGCCCTTGCATCAACAAATATCACCAGATTTTTTTAAGAGTTATTGCTTTCAGCCACTGCATTGCTAGTAGATAATTACAGTATTACAGGATACAACTGAATAACTGCCAATTTTAAAGTCAGAATGCAAATACTGCTTACAAGTCATACTACAGTGTACATGCGAACAGTCAAAAGTTTAAAAACAACAATTATAACCATCAATTCATTAAAAAGAAATTCCATTTTATATTATAAGACTGTTACCATTAAAAAAAGATCACCCCAACGAAATTAATAATTCCATACCAGAAATATCTCTGCATTACATTAAATGTTAAGGTCACAAAGTGAAAGTCAGAAGTTGGGAAATTTCAAAGTTAAGATTGCACCCTTGTGCATAAACTATGACCCAGTATTATATGATATTCTCTTTTTCTGCTGGACCCATGTCCTTGTTCAGTACACAAAACAGACAGGGCTTAGTCAATGAAACAGCATTTCAACATTTCTTAAACCATCATTGTACAGTGTGTGGCCCCATGCCTCATTTACTGGACGGCAACCAAACCCTGCCCAATATAAGGGATTCTTCTTTCTCTTTATAGCCCTTATTCATTTTAGTAACTAAGCACCTCAAATATAATAAAGATTTTATCTTCACATCATCCCTGAGAGTTCAGAAAGTACCCTATTTTACAGATGTACAACTAAGGCACAGAGAGATTATGTGCCTTCCCAAGATACTATAGCACCCATAGAACCCAGATCTCATAGCCTCAGCCCAGTTCTTTTAACTGCAATATCATTCATCAGCTTTCAGTAGACCCGTGCTGCCACCATAGCACAGCATATAACTGCAGGGAATGAGACACCAGACTAAGAGCTATCTACACAGTGAATTAGTGCTCCGCAAGTCAGGACATGATCTACAGCACACCAGCTTTCTGTGCACTAACATCCCATGTGATCACTGCCACAGCAGAATGAAAATCCTAGCGTACACCCCACATTGGATATTAGCGCATAGCGAGCCAAAGAACTGTATATTCACCCCCTGGCTTGCTGCACACTAACTTGCCACGTACACAAGCACTAATTCACTTTCCAAACCCGTCTCGTTTTCAGTCCAATACACACCCTGAATGAAGCTGGGGTCCTGTGGAAAAAAACAGTGTGTGATCATGTAATAAAATATTTTTTTGCAATGCACACACTAAAGGAGGACAGGTGGTGTAGGGAACCTTAACTTTGTTGTTTCTTGAACGGATTGCTTCACTTTGCAGCTGTAAGAGAGAGAGAGAGAGAGAGAGAGAGAGAGAGTGTGTGTGTGTGTGTGTGTGTGTGTGTGTGTGTGTGTGTGTGTGTGTGTGTGTGTGTGTAATTTCCTATTTTTAAAAATATGAAGAATGGAATTCCACCATGTTCTTCTATTTGTACACAGCAGAAGAATGCGCTGCACTGAATAATGTGCAATCAATGAGGCAGGTGCCCTTAACTCATTCCTTGCACACCTATGTCTTATTGAACAGGACTCCTTCAATGCAACCCTTCCTTTAATATGCATCCACATATAAACATATATTTCCTTAGACCCAGCACACTACAGCTTTGTCATTTTCATATGGCAATATACATCTTTACATCTTCCTCTTTTTCTATTTCTTGAATTTATACATAAAAGTGTTTCTTGCGATTTAAAACCAAACAAACTATTACATTTGTTAACCTGGTATAAAGCTTAGTACTACAATATAGCTGGATTTATGAAAACATGTTTAGCAGTAATTGTCCTTTATAAAAAAAAATCTTTGGGCTATGTATTTCATAACTTACCTCTGTTAAACCTATGTGTGGCTTTTTGATGAGGTTTTGTAAACAACTACTTAAAGTTCTTGTTAGCAGCAAATTTGTAGATTTTCTAAGCATATCATCTATTTCTGTTGAACTGAAAAACAAAGTTTTGGATACCGTTAAACCGATATAAAGTTACAATACTTTAATTGAAATACTTAGCACCTTTACATCTTCACATGCTTAGCATCTTCAACATGGTTTACAAACATTAACAAACCCTCTCTGCTATGGTGGCGCCAAGGTTGTCTTTGACTCTTCCTCATCTCTGCCTTGGTCAATTTCTTTCACATGTTTGGATACTGAGTCTATTTAAATGGCACCAACATCTACTGTCCCTCCACTGTTTCAGGCCTTTCCTCCGTTCTCTGTTCTTTTCCTCCTGCCCTAGTTATTTTCTCCTTTACCAACTCATGGCTGTGCCACAGTTTAATATTCAACATATCTCATAATTATATCCTTGTAATTAGATGGATTTAAAATCCCAACACCAAAATCCAGGATCAACATTACTCAACACTCACTGCACTTATGCTATATGAATTTCTGAGCTTGCACCAACAGTGCTTCACAACCATTTAGGGAAAAGCATTGACTGGGTTATCCTAGCATTTTGTGGTATCAGATGTTCAGGCCATGTAATCACAGTAACTAGTAACTTGTCAGTCTCCCCAAGAAAATCCCATTGGTGGAAGTGAAGAAGTCTAGTGGCTCCTCATTGTCACATAAAGGTAATGTGTGGTGATCAGAAGGCAAGTGGGAGTCAGGAAACATCTATACGCGTTGCAGAAATAATATCTGTCTATTGACTTGGTTAAGTAGTTAAAGAAATTTAATCAGCTTCAGTATAATTAAAGTGACTAATCTGTCCCCTTCTGATACACAGCAAGGACAAAAGTATGCCTTTCACATCCTTTTCAACAGAATCAGATATCAGTACATTAACCTGCTTCCAATCTGAAGTGACTGGTTGGGAGTTCTGTAACCAGCCAATCACAAGGAAGACCTCTTTCTTTCTTTTTTTTGGCTTCAGAGGGGTGCCTCCTCCCCAGTATCATTGCTGCAATGAATGAAACATTCCCTCTAATTCTAACATTTTACACCACACACACACACACACACACACACACACACACACACACACACACACACACACACACACACGAAAATCAAGCCCACGACATGTACTGGCAGGTCATGGAACACCTTAGTGGGAACTAATCACTGGCCAGGAAAATTGTGCCAGATGAACCGAAACACACACTACTAGCACTGTGTCACCAGCAGCTAAGCACTTTAAAAATCAGAAACATAGGAACTTTCATACTGGATCAGACCCATGGTCCACATCCAGTCCCGTCTCTGGTAGAGGCCAACACTGGATGCTTCAAAGGAAAGTGTAAGAAACCCTGCAGTGGGCAGATATGGGGTAATCTGCTCCCTTACAAAGGCCTCATCCTAATCCAGAATAGTAAGAGATTACCGTAAACCCTGACATACCTTTTTTGTTATTATTAACTATTATTATTTCTTGTTATCCATATAAACATCCATTACCTCTTTGAATTTTCCTAAATACTTGGCTTCCATGTCTGATGACAATGAGTGCCACTGTCCGATTATACATTGTGTAATATATTTCTTTTGATCCGTTTTGAGTTTGCCACCTTTAAATTTCATGGAATGTTTGCTTTTTTGACCATACTGCACATTGATCAGAGGTCTTTATGGAGTTGTCCCTTTTGTGAGTTAATATAGTCAATTTAGAACCCTAAGAGGTGCACAATCAACACACATTTTCCCCTTCAATGAGCATTACTTTGTATTTATCAACACTGGACTTCATCTGACATTATTTTGCCCATTCACCTAGCTTGCCTAACTCTCTCTGAAGTCTTCTCTAGTCTTGGCTAATCTAAATATCAGTGTCATCTGCCAATTGTTCCACCTCACTGCTTGTCCCTCTTTCCAATCATTAATAAATATATTAAACTCTAGACGCAATACAGAATCTTGTGGCACCCTGGTGTTAACCTTCTGGCCTGATGAATTGACATTTTTTCCTATTGTCTTCTGTCTCTTAGCCAGTTTCTGATCTGTGCCAATATTTTGCCTCTGACCACATGACTATTTAGTTTCTTTAGTTGCCTCTTGCGAGAGACCTTGTCAAAAGCTTTTTGAAAATCTAAAACTATGTCAATCTGGTTATCTTTATCAAATATTACTGACACATTCAAAGAATTATAATAGATTAGTGAGATACAATTTTTCTTTGCAGAAATCATGCTAGATAGATACCATCATATATTAATTATTCTATTTCAAGGATCATCCCAATGCCATTTTAAAATAGGTAGAACATTACAGGATATTGGCGGGTACCTAGTAGCTGTTTTTAATGAGAGATTGCAAATTTTTGCCAGCAGTTCAGCCACTTCATACACGCTCCTCAGCACTCCTAGATTTACACCATCTGGGCCTAGTGACTTGTTGCTTTTTAAATAACCAATTTGTTCCACCACTTCTTCTGGTAACTCAATTTCTGATAGAACCATGTTTTTACTATCAAAACCAATCAGGCCTGGAGTATGCATCCCTCTAACATTCTCTATGGTGAAGACTGATGCAAATAAACCATTTAGCTTCTTAGCAATGTCCTGTCTTCCTTAATTGCTCATACACCCTGGAAGAAAAAAATCAGGAAACCTACCTGGAGATCATGCCAGAAGTTGGTCCAGTGAAAGATATTATTACCTCATCTACCTTCTCTCTCATATCCTGGGATCAACATGGCTACAAAACACTGTTACTTTAAGACTAAGGGTATGTCTACACTACCAGATTAGTTCAATTTAACTTAATTCGAATTTGTGGAATCGACCTTACAAAGTCGAATTTGTGTGTCCACACTAAGGACACTAATTTGACTTTGTGAGTCCACACTAACGGGGCCAGCGTCGACTTTGGAAGCGGTGCACTGTGGGAAGCTATCCGACTGTTCCCGCAGTCCCCGCTGCCCATTTGAATTCTGGGATTTCCCCACAATGCATGCTGGGGGGGAAAATGTGTCGAGGGTGGTCTTGGGTAACTGTCATCATTCAATGTGCTTTCGGACGTCTCAAGGGGAGATGGAGGAGCTTACTGATTCGCTCGGATCTCAGTGAAACCAATATCCCCATTGTTATTGCAGCTTGCTGTGTGCTCCACAATCTCTGTGAGAGCAAGGGGGAGACCTTTATGGCGGGATGGGAGGTTGAGGCAAATCACCTGGCTGCTGATTATGCTCAGCCAGACAGCCGTGCAATTAGAAGAGCCAAGTGGGAAGCGCTGTGCATCCGGGAGGCTTTGAAAGCTAGGTTTCTCAGGGAGCAGGGTAACCTGTGACTGTTCAGTTTCTTTACAGAGAAGCTGAACCTGCCCCTGCTTCAGTTACTGTTGACTTTCTTCTGCGGTTACATACCCCGTTCACCACGTTTCCCCCCTTCCAACACACGTTTAAAAATAAAGTTAATGGAACATTGTTAATTAACAATGTTTTCTTTATTAATGAATTCGCGTTAAAGGGTTGAAACAGGGACGCAGACTGTGGTGGGTAGGGTGTGCAGTGATGTTAACACCGCTTCTACACTTGAGGAATGATAGGCTCCTGCTCCTAGAGCGGTCTGCAGTGCTGGACTGGTTGTTTCAACGGAGCCTGCCATCCCTCCTTTTCGGGACTCTGTGTGCGGGGGCTACGTGACCTTGTGGCAGGGGAGGACGGTTACAGATTCCCCTGCTGCGTGGCTCTGTGGTCTGGGACAAGGACCGCTGCATAAGTTCTGTAACCGCCCTCCCATGCCACAAAGTCACGTACCCCCCACCCACACAGAACATGGAAAACACCTCCCAGACCGACCAGGATGCCTACTGACTGCACAGTGAGTGTGACCTGCTGTTGATCCTGCCCCCATGTCTGTACCCTGGTAAAGGTGACTGTCCTATGCAATTAACAACCCTCTTCCCCCCCCCCCCTTCACAGACAGTCTTCTGTAGAAAAACTTGACGGAAATAGTAATAAACAGCAAACTACTTTTAATAATCAACTACACAGTTAGGGGATAAAACTGGGATTGGGGCTTCGGTGAGCCAGGAAGGGAAGGACTTCTCAACATTTAGGGAATGAGAGCCTTCTTGTATTTGTGCACTCTGCAGGGGTGCAGTGACAGTTTTCACGGCCCCTGTCGCCCCTCCTTCTTGTTACTTTGGGTGAGGGGGGTTTGGGACTTTGTGGCGGGGGAGGGCGGTTGCAGATACAGTGCAGGGGGGCTCTGTCCTCCTGCCTGCGGTCATGCAGAACATCCACAAGGCGCCGGAGCGTGTCAAATTTTCCCTGGGCATTTCCTGTGTGGCTGGTCAGAACATCCAAGCTCGGACTGCTGTCCAGAGCGTCAACAGAGTGGTGCACTGTGGGATAGCTCCCAGAGCTACTAAGGTTGATTTCTGTCCACACATAGCCTAATTCGACATAGCCATGTCGAATTTAGCGCTACTCCCCTCGTCGGGGAGGAGTACAGAATTCGAACTAAAGAGCCCTCTAGGTCGAACTAATTAGCTTCCTGGTGTGGACGGGTGCATGGTTACGTTGAATTAACGCTGCTAAATTTGACATAAACTCCTAGTGTAGACCAGGCCTAAGTCAAGGAAACAGCCACTCCCTTTTGTGTCCTCTAAGAACAAGCTGTTCCAAGAGCAACCATTAAAGTCTTGAGAAATTGCTTCTCTAAATTTTGTCATATTGTGTAACTTGTGTGACTTGTGGGTCATTTTGTAAAATTTCGCAGCCTCTCCAATCTCTCTCAGTACTATGCACTCAATATCTTTTTCTTAATCTGAATGCCCTGCTAACACATTTACATTCTTACCACTTAGGTTTTGTACCCCAAGATTCAACTGTGTGGTCTTATCATTCAACATTTTTACAGATTCTATGGAATATTTTTGATACAGTGCTACTCTGACAGGTTTTTAATATGAGTTAGAGTCTGCTGGAAACTAATTTGGATTGATTTACTTGATCTATCTGTGTCAAACTGCTAATAGAACCCAATGTTGTTTGACAGAGCAGAAGAAATAACATGGGTGCAAAACACATTTAAGTAATGAACTAAAAATTACTGGTTGCTCAGAGTAAGTCACTTTCCAATCTACACATCCCGAATTCTTTCAGGGGATCACTCTCAGCTTCTTTTCACTTTTAAAATTAACAGCCAAGGCTGGGATTCTCAAGGAAGCCTAACACAGTTAGACACCCAATTCCCAATGAAAGTCAATTGGAGATGGGCACTTAATTCCCTCTGCTCCTTTGAAAATCACTGCCCAAGTTTCCAGAATATATTTGGCAATGCTACTGCTGAACCCTGGTGATGACTGTCCTGTGACTGTGACTCCCCAAACAGCTCTCATATTCAATCAGAAGAAATGCTTTTTCTAATGGTGGTGGTGATAGTGGTGATAATCCACTGCTGCAGGGGAAGATAAAGGAGGACAAAAAATTAAAGGGCATGTAAAAGAATTATTCTGACCCTCTTTTTTACATGCTTTGAGAGCTAAGAAATTAAAAGTGACATATAAGAACTAGAAATTATTATTTGTAATTTATCAGGGAGCAGCTACAAACTGAAGTATTCAGCAGACAACAAACTGGATTTAAAAACATCAAGGTCTGGATTCAAGCCACAGCCATATTTTGGACATCCCTGATTTACAGGCCAGTCACTGCACATTTTAAATGTTAATCACTTCCCTTAATTTTTTTTAACCTCTCACAGATCCAATGGATTTTTCCAAGTTATAAATTTTTTCCATTTTCTATTAACTAACTCATGTTGCTCAAGATTGCACTGCAGATTAAATATTCTCTCTTTCCCCATGAGTTTTTTAGAAATATGTAAGTCTCATATATTAGATCTAGGAATTCTTAATAGAATATATAATTTCAAAATACAAATAATAATTTGAAGGTGATCCATTTCATCCTTTTATAGCCATACACTGTAAGAGTTATCATAAAAGAGGATAAAAACAATCGCAAAACTTTACATTTGTCTGAAAGATACAAATAGAATTTCAATACCTCTTTATTACACCAAAGTCAGTAAAATTAAGTATGAAGAGTTTCTAGAATTCATGTTAAAAAACTACAAACAAATGTTAGCCAGCTTCCTCTCCCCAAATCTGAGTATTTCATCTCTAATCAGTCACGTAGACTTTGCATCTTTGATTTCAAGCAAATTCTTCCAATTGGCAATAACCTGTGGCTGGCTTTCAATGCATGTTTAAATTCTTATTTTTCAACATATCAAATGGGAATGGGAACAAAATTAATAGTGGTGTTAAATTGCTGAGCTACTGGAAATTTTACATCTCCAGAAAACTGCAGTTGCCATTTTCTGATTAAATTTGTACAACACACCAACACTACTCTTAAGAAATACATCAGGCAAAACACTTAAAAGCAAAACCGTATCTTTAATAAATGAATCACCATCTGAACACACTCGTCTCACATAACAAAATCGTTGAAATCCACATTTTTATATGGCATAAAGAGGTGTTGATATAACAACAGTGATTTGATGAGACATTATACCTATAATTATACCTTGAAATTAAGCCAATTTTTTCTTAGTCTTGGAAGGCTAACAACCAGACTTGAGGAATGGTAATTCAAGACGCAGAGTCCAAGTTCCACTCATAGAGACATGTCACTTAACCTGAGCCCTAACTTTTTTAACATACTCACCAATGAGTTAGCAACAGTAGTGGAACAAAGTCCCCAAACACAGTGCTCCAAATAAGTGAGAGACAGATAAAATGCCGGCTTATACCCACTCAGGACAGTTCCCAAAAGAATTCACATTTACTACAAACATGCTGCAACAATACAATGGATTTAGAGATCAACCTGGGAAAAGATAAAATCCTTATATTTCACAAAAAGCATGCACAGTTCTTATAGTATAAATATAAATATATACACACATCTGTACATACAGATATATACACACACCCCAAACTTCTGGAACAGAAAGAGAGAAAACACCTTTGAGAGAGAGAAGGTGGGAGAGGTAATATCTTTTATTGGACCAACTTCTGTTGGTGGAAAGACAAACTTTTGAAAAATATTACCTCACCCACGTTGTCTCTCTCATATCTGGGACCAACAGGCCTACAACACTGCAAACAGTATCTATCCAACAGATACCTAGGCTGTGTATCTGTTTACAATTTGGTAATGCTTATAAAGACTGGCATGACAAGAAAACAGTTCTGATTTGAATTTACAAAAAAAAAAAAAAAAGGAGTGTTCCATGATCTGTCTCACAAAACACCCCATTCACCCACCCAATTACCCAGGACCACTAACTGAATTTCAACACTGATGCAAAAATCTGTTATTTTTAGCTCTTGGAGGTTTGTTAACATAGCAGTTAGGAAAGAGTAATTTGTGTGTTTAATGAGTCACTGGGTCAACAGGCACTCATTAGTACGTGTAAATTATAAACAGTATCAATTAAGAATGTGTGAAAGGAGAGTCATTTACATTTGTTAACAGTGCAAAAGTGGATGACCAGCTGTGAATAGCAAATTTGAGCCTTCAAGACTAATCTACAAATGTTATTTTATGTAATTAAAACCAAGCTGGACTTGTTTTTGGGGGGGTAGCAGGGGGAGAATGGAAGTGTTGAAATATTTTCCACTGAAGAAAGTCATTTTGTAGAGGTTTTGCTTTAGTTTCGTTTTATCAGAAACTCTCTCTCTAAGTGACTTCAAAGAGAATCTTCAAAGTAAGAACAATTTGACATATATTCAAGAATTCTCGTCCAATGTAGGGATGGGAGACCACATTATTATTTTATACTTGCATATTGCACCATTAGTGTGCACAGTGCTTTGTATAGGAAGTAAAGGTATGTTTCTTGCCCCAAAGCACTCACAGTCTAAGTAAACTAAGACAAAGGCAGAGTGACTGGGGAAAATATATATGAGGCAAAATGGAAGAAGAAAGTATATAAGTAAGTATATGAGTATGCTATGGTTTTACAGTATGCATCATGTTAATTTGGACACAGTGACAAAATAAAGACACAGCAAAGAGTCCTGTGGCACGTTATAGACTAACAGACGTATTGGAGCATGAGCTTTCGTGGGTGAATATCCACTTAGTCGGATGCATGGAGACAGACATATGCATGAAATTAAGCGGCAGAATGCAACTTTTATTAAACTTTATCAAAGGGGAGGGGCACTACCCACCCATCATTCATATTCTCCTAGACCAGGCATTTAATTGGTTCCAGAGCCAGAGTTAAGAACATAAGAATGACCCTACTGGGTCAGACCAAAGGTGCATCTAGCCAGTGGTGAGCTGGAGCCGGTTCACACCGGTTCACGCAAACCAGTTGTTAAATTTTGAAGGGTTTAAGAACCGCTTGTTAACCCGCGTCCCTGCGAGGAGGAGGCGCTGCGCCTTTGATGGGCTCCTGCTGGGAAGGGTGTAATTCCTCCTCCGGCTGCCAGGGGCGCTGCGCTGTGGGAGCCATGTGGGCCACCGCCTGGCCCTGTTGCTGCTGCTGCTCCCCCGACCCCTGGCCTGGGGCTCCCACTGCTGCCTGGTGGGTCCCCGGCTGCTCTGCTGGGCCTGGGCTGCGTCCTGCTGCTCGGGCTACTCTGAGACACTCTCCCCGTGAGTACCCTGCACCGCCTGCCCTGCCTGTACCAGCCCCGCACCCCCTGCCCTGCCTGCAGCCAGCCCCTGCCGCACCCCCTGCCCTGCCTGTTCCAGCCCTGCACCCCCTGCCCTGCCTGCAGCCAGCCCCTGCCGCACCCCCTGCCCTGCCTGTTCCAGCCCCGCACCCCCTGCCCTGCCTGCAGCCAGCCCCTGCCGCACCCCCTGCCCTGTCTGTTCCAGCCCCGCACACCCTGCCCTGCCTGCAGCCAGCCCCTGCCACACTCCCTGCCCTTCCTGCAGCCAGCCCCTGCCGCATCCCCTGCCCTGCCCGCACCAGCCCCACACCCCCTGCCTGCAGCCAGCCCCTGCCGCACCCCCTGCCCTGCCCGCACCAGCCCCGCACCCCCTGCAGCCAGCCCCTGCTGCACTCCCTGCCCTGCCTGTACCAGCCCCGCACCCCCTGCCCTTCCTGCAGCCAGCCCCTGCTGCACTCCCTGCCCTGCCCGCACCAGCCCCGCACCCGCTGCCCTGCCTGCAGCCAGCCCCTGCCCCACTCCCTGCCCTGCCTGCAGCCAGCCCCTGCCGCACCCCCTGCCCTGCCCGCAGCCAGCCCCGGCCCCACCCCTGCCCGCAGCCAGCCCCTGCCACACCCCTGCCCGCAGCCAGCCCCTGCCGCACCCCTGCCCTGCCTGCAGCCAGCCCCTGCCACACCCCTGCCCGCAGCCAGCCCCTGCCACACTCCCTGCCCTGCCCGCACGAGCCCCTGCGGCACCCCCGCCCCTGCCCGCACGAGCCCCTGCCGCACCCCCGGCCCTGCCTGCACCAGCCCCTGCCGAACCCCCGGCCCTGTCCAGCCAACCCCTGCCGCACCCTCCTGCGGCCCTGCCCAAAGCCAGCCAGCCCCACACACCCCCGTCTCCAGCCAGCCCCGCTCCTCTTGGCTGCAGCCAGCCTCTGCCGCACCCCCCTGCCCAAAGCCAGCCAGCCCCGCACTCCTCTGTCTCCAGCCCTGCCAACCCCTGCCGCACCCCCCTGTGGCTCTGCCCGAAGCCAGCCAGTCCCACACCCCTCATACCTGCCTGCAGCCAGCCCCTACCTCCAGTCAGCCCCTGCCCTGCCTCCAGCCAGTCCCACACCCCCCGTCTCCAGCCAGCCCCACACCCCTCATACCTGCCTGCAGCCAGCCTCTACCTCCAGTCAGCCCCTGCCCTGCCTCCAGCCAGTCCCACACCCACCTAGCCTCCAGCCAACCCTGCACCCTCCTGTCTCCAGCCAGCTCTGCACCCCCTGCCCTGCCTGCAGCCAGCCCAGCACCCCTTGCCTCCAGCTAGCCCTGCCCCACGCCTCTGTCTGCAGCCAGCCCCACATCCACTGGTGCCCTGCAGTTCCCAGGGCAGTAACCCTGCACACTTCCTTCAATGAGGGGGTCAGGGAGCAGCTGGGACCCACACATGTGGACACATCCTAGGGTGACCAGACAGCAAGTGTGAAAAATCGGGATGGGGGCGGAGGGTAATAGGAGCCTATATAAGAAAACGACCCAAAAATCGGGACTGTCCCTATAAAATCGGGACATCTGGTCACCCTAGCACACCCACATGTGAAACTGAGCTCATTTCTAGTTCAGGCCCATCTTTTAAAAAAAGAACTTTAGGTAGGGTTAACATACATCCGTATTTTCCCGGACATATCAGGCTTTTTGGTTCTTAAATCGCCATCCAGGAGGTTACGTATGGTAACCCTATTGGTACAAAAAATACATACTGTGGCACATCTCTTAAATCAGAACTTTTTATAGGGAACCGGTTGTTAAGATTTTGGCAGCTCATCACTGCGATCTAGCCCAGTATCCTGTCTTCCGACAGTGGCCAATGCCAAGTGCCCCAGAGGGAATGAACAAAACAGGTAATCATCAAGTGATCCATCTCCTGTCGCCCATTCCCAGCTTCTGGCAAACAGAGGCTAGAGACACCATTCCTGCCCATCCTCGCCAATAGCCACTGATGGACCTATCCTCCATGAATTTATCTAGTTCTTTTTTGAACCCTGTTATAGTCTTGGCCTTCACAACATCCTCTGGCAAAGATTGACTGTGCATTGTGTGAAGAAATACTTCCTTTTGTTTATTTTAAACCTGCTGTCTATTAATTTCATTTGGTGACCTCTAGTTCTTGTATTACACAGCTTCTTACTATATAACACCAGGGCCGGTGCAACCACTAGGCAAACTAGGCAGCCGCCTAGGGCGCCAAGATTTGGGGGCGCCAAAAAGCAGTGTCCAAAAAAAAAGTTTATACTCCCTGCACAGGGGCGGTCCGCGGCCGGGCCAGGGCAGGGTTTGCCTTGAGGGGCTCGGAGGATGCTGTGCAGGGAGCGGGTTCCGCTCACAGCTCCAGCGAGGCGGCCAGGGGCGCGGGAGGAACCAGGGAGTAAATCTGGATGCTCCCAGCTGTTACCTGCTTTCTGCTGTTTCCCAGGCTGCAGCTGGTAGGAGCTGGGCCCCGCATGCGCCTTGGTGCTGCCAGCCGGCCGAGTCAGCACCCGCGGAACTCGGTCGTACATGCTGGCTGGCCCCGCACCTCGAGACCCAGCGCTGGCTGGCGGCTGCAGTCACCATGAACACCGCGGGGCCCAACACGCCGGCCCCGCCCTCTCCACAGCCTGCCCGCTCTCGGGCACCTGCCCTACAGGCAGCGCTCCCCTTTCCCCCCAGACCCTTCCCCCTGCAACCCGCCCCGCAGCGCTCCCCTTTCCCCCCCCAGACCCTTCCCCCTGCAACCTGCCCCACAGCGCTCCCCTCTCCACTCAGAGAGCCTCCCCTTGCCCCTGCAACCCGCCACGCAGCGCTCCCCTCTCCCCCCAGACCCTTCCCCTTGCAACCCACCCCGCAGCACCCTCCTCTCCCCACAGAGCCTCCCCACAGGAACCCACCCCACAGCACTCTCCTCTCCCCTCAGACCCTGCCCTCGGGCACCCAACCGCAGCGCTCCCCTCTCCACCCACAGGGCCTGCCCCTTAGCACCTACCTCTGCAGGCGTCCTCTGCAACCGTGGGCCCTGCCACTTCCCTCCACCGCGCCCCACATCACTGCCCACCTGCGTCCCCTGTGCCAGCCCGGAGCCGCCTCCTCCCCGAGCCCCCAAGATCTGTGCTCTGATCCCCAAAACAGTCCTTTCCAGATCCATGGGGGGGGGGGCAGGAGGGACTCTAGCCATGTGCAGGAGAACCAAGGCTATTTATTTTCATTAAATATGTAGACTAAATAATGAAATTAATAAATTTTCAAGCTGAATGTGTATTAATTCTAATGAACATTGCCACATTATGCAATATGCAATATTCATATTTGAAAGTTTAAGATAAGCGATGCTCTGGGGGGAAGGGAGGGGGACACAAGGTAGAAGTTTTGCCTAGGGCGCAAAATATCCTTGCACCGGCCCTGTATAACCCGTAAGTAGTGCCAGGGTTACAGGGCTTCAGTCCTTACCATATAACCTATAATGCTGGGCAGGCTTTCCTCAGCCTACCTCACACAGGAGTCAGCTCTGTCTGAATCCTAGCACACCCCCTTCCGCATGAAGGGGACAGAGGGTGCAACTTGGAGGGGACCTCGGTCCGCAAAGGCCACAAGGTTTCACCCTATCACATGAGCTCAAGGCCCAGCACCAAAATCCCAGGTCTGTTACCTCTGGGAACGTTCATTTTATTCTCTTAACTGCACTGGAAAGAGGCCACAAGTTGTGACAAACAAACAACTCCACCCCAGTACCTCAGCTGGCACTAAGTGTGTTCCTGCTCAACTTACTGTAGCTTGAAGGTGCTGCAAGGAAGGCAAAAAACACCCTGGGTCTCTGCTCATGGAAGAAAAAACTTGTTCCTGATCCTCTAAACAGGCGATTGGCTGTCCCACTTTCACTGCTGGCCCCATCAAGTTCCCCCACCCATTGATGCAGGTGGCTGGCATTTAACTCGGAGATTCACTGCTTATAAAACCAGAAGGACCACTGTGTTCATCTAGTCTGAGCTCCTGTATAACACAGGCCATAAGACTTCCATGAATTAACTAGAACAAAACTTTTACAAATGATAATTATTCATCTGTATGTCATTTTCCCTTTTCTTCTTGCACTCTATTTAAGTTTTCTCTATTTTCACTGACCCTCTCAGAGTAAAATTTCTACAGCTATATTGTAGACACCAGCAAAACCAATCTGCATTAGCAAAACAAAGAGCTTTTGCTGAACTATCCAGTTCCGGGTTACTTTTTTCAACTACTGCATGATTTTTTAAATGAAGAAAACCTCCATACAACTCAAACCAGTAAACACTGTCTAACATGATACTAAAGTTTAGATAGTTTTCTGTGCAAAACTATCATACACATATGATATACACATGCGACATTTGATCACATTGTATGTATAGCTCATTATCTTCCAATTATAAAACAAAAATAACATGCATGTGCCAAGACAATATATATGCCACTGTATCAATGCTTACCTGCGGTGAAGTGACTCTGAAAATTTAAGGCTTGCATAGATAAACTCCTTAACCTGGATATAAATCTGAGGCACCGATTGAGACATTGGGAGTTTCTTTGGGAAGGATTGCTATGGAAACAAAACATTAATTCTACATTATACTTCAAACTTTGATTCTAACTAGATATTCACATTACACGTGGCAATCTTAATAAATGCCAAATGCTATAATTTAAATATTTTAATCCAATTTATTTTTGTTTCTGCTTTTCATCAAATATAAACATGGGCATGTATTAGACTGACCATCACACTTATGAAAATAATTTATAACATAACAGAAATTATTTATTTGCATTACAATAAAACCTAACAATTCCAGACAAGATTGAGACCCTACTGGACAAACACACAGTAAAAACAGTTCTTGCCCAAAAGAGCTTTCAGTCTAAATAGGCCAGAAAAGGACTAGGGAGGGAAAGAGGCACAGAAAACAGAAATGTTTCATATCCTACAGTAACTGGAGTTGTTCAAAATGTGTTCTCTCTATATATATTTGACTCTTGGTGCACATGTGCCTCAGGCACTTGATTTGGGAGTCTTTTGGTCAGCACATCCATTGGAGCTGTCATGCGCCAAACGTCCTTGTGCTCCTGTATCGATAGCATAAGGGGTGGAGTGGCCCAACCACCACTCAGTTCCTTCGCTACCACAAAATACAGATATTATAGGACTCTCTAGTAGCAGGGAAGAAGGGAGGACTGTGGAAAATATACATATGGACAAAACATCTCAAAGAACTTCAGTTATTGTAGGGTAAGCAACTTTTCTTTCTTTCTTTCATATAGTTATGTCCATCCCACCCTTGGTGACTCACAAGGAGGTGGGTTCTCATAGTATAGTTAAAGAGGGGTTGCAATATATGTCTGCAAAAGAAGCATCGGACCTTGATGCCTTTCCAGTGGCAAGTACAAGAGTAGGATATCCCTGTAGGTGGTGGTATATAGGTATGTTGTCTTGGGTGATAAGAACCCCAAGGATTTCAATAGGGCCATTTTACGATGTTATATGAATGGAGACTCAAGGGCCACAGAGGAAGATACCGGGGAGGCCTACCCTTATTCTCCCGATGGGATATGGATCTAAATGAAACCCTCAATTCCTTTTCCAACCCATACAATTTGTAGGAAGTTGCCCTAGAGAAAAAAGTAAGGGATTCCTGTCCACTATGCTGAGACTCAGAAGATGAGAAAAATTAATATTCAAAGTCTAAGGGAGGGGCTGCTAAAGCTGAATTACTTGGTGTCAAGGTAGCCACTGATTTAGCATGCTAATACGGTACCAGCAGTCCAGTACCATGCCAATATGGTACCAGCAGTCCAATACCAGCTAGTAGTCAATTTGGGCTGAGGAATCTCTTGGGAATTGGATCTGTGAGGTGACTTGGACCTCTTTTCACTGGAGGTTTTAATAGGAAACCTGCCTTTCACTTTACCCAAGGAGTGATGCTCCTTTCCTTGTGAGGACTTAGATTTAACTGTCCTACTGAGTTCAAAGTTGGGGCATTAGAGGATGTGGCTCAAGAGCTCCAAGAACCCTCAAGAATGCTCATAGGGGCACTCTAAGAATGCTCATAGGGGCACTCCTGTACTGATGTGCAGTTTGTCCAGTGAAGTCAGCAGTACTCAGATCTTAAGTTGGTTGCATAGAACAACCCAATGAAAACAGCTATACATGAACCTCCCTAGCCTTCAAAATCCTTTTAGAAAAGGATTTATAGATGGAAGACATGCTGGGGATATGAGATTCCCAACAACAAAAAAACGCACCTGGTGAGACCATCACATATAGGTATTTCTGCCTTGCAGAAAGGATATTACTTAAAACCAAGAGATGTGGCGTTAGACACCCTGAAGCCCCAGTGTTGGGAAGAAGATCCCAGTAAGGGAAGAAAATAAAAACTTCTTCAAACTAAAATTTATCAAAAATGTTCCAGTGAACAACTAATTCTAATTAACTATTCCTAAACTGACACTAATATTTACACAAAACTGGAGAAGAGTAAACAGCTAAGGGATGTGTCTAGATATGGATACTGGGTAACTCCGTCTCACAACCACAGGTGGTAAAAAGGAAGTGAGCAGCAGTTGGGCTGCTCTGCCCTTTATGCCCTTGGTGTAGGACCACAAGGACACACACAGGGCACAAGTGTGGCTCCAAAAGACACTGTTGGCCAAAGACTTCAATCTCATGTGCATGAGACAGGTACACACCAAGAGTGGAACATTTATATGGACGAGCACTTAAAGAAGAATTGTGCAGTTCTCAGATCAAGAAAGTTTAAAAAAAAGTTCAAATGATATACAATGGTTGAGATTTGCACAGCAGCCTAGGAGATTTAGAATATTCAATTAATTTTACTGTGCATACATGCTGTAGGCTGCTGTGCAAATCTCAACCAATACGTATATATTATTTCATTTAAATATCATAATACAATTTCAAATTAATGATAAATATATTTTGTAAGCCATAGTAATTTATAAGAAATAACATATCACACTGATACCTTTTACATTTATTTTGTACTATAAAAAGAAAACAAATATTTTATTAAACCCAAAATAACAGCCTTTTCTGTATGGAATTCATTATAATTGAATTCTCAATGACCACTGACTTCCATTGACTGAAGAATTTAACCTCTCTGCAAGGACAATGATAATTCACAACTGGAATTACCACAAGACAGTTATCAGGTCTCTTCACACAAGAAAATGGAGGTAACAACAGATTAGTGTCACCATGTAATAGTTATGGTGTAAAAAAAGATGGATTACTTAACTTGACACTCTTCAAACCACACCTCTCAGCCATCAAACCTACCAACATGTGGAACAAATCGCCACAATGTGGGACATCCGTATTGTGCTGTACATCACACTATCACTGACCAATGATCATGTACTATTTTAACTACAAAACCTGTTTCTCGCTGTGTGAGAATTGGACAGACCATTTAAAAAAAAAAGAAAACTGAAAAAAACAAGTTCTATCATGCCATTAAACAGACTCCCCACATGGGTTATCAGCAGGGTTTAAACCTAGAACCTTCAGATCCTCTACCACTGGAGAGACAGGAGTACTAGTTTATCCTCTGTGAGGACCAACCACTACAGGAGGCCACACTATCCACTTTCCCAGTGGGTAACACAAGTATTTGCTAGACAGCAGGAGAATAACAATGATCAGAAATCATGGGTTGTATCCCTGAATGTAAGAGGGGAGTGTAACACAGTGATTAGAGATTGTATAAACAAAACATTACAGGTTTAGCACACTCAATCTAAAAGTCAATATAACTAGGTGCATAAGACTTGGGTTTGCCATATTACAGATTTGGTCCCTATTCCCAACTCTGCCTGAAGTGGCCTTATGCAACCTCTCTGTTAACTTATTTGTAAAATGATGCAGGCTACTATTTGACTGCCTTGTAGCCCTTAGGCAGCATAGAGCTCTCAAGTATATAGGAATATAAACAGCAGTCAACAAAGGCAATATCTTAACTCATGGCCTCCTGGCTCTTAGCTCAGTGCATTTTCTCCTAGGACACAGGGTATTCTGTGAAGAAGTTTCACAAAACCCAGTACCTTAGAGAGGGATGCTTCAAACAATGGTCACCAGAAAACTAAGATACTTTTTGTGCAAGGGCCATGAATGTACGCATTATGCTATATGAATATAAACACATTTCAATTTAAGAACACACTAGAGCAGTAGCTCTATTTGACAAAGAAGTAATGGACACACAAGAGATAAAACAATCTAGAGCATGTTATTTTTAATAATATCCTGCATTATGCAGTGCTTTAGATCTATAGCCAGGGCCGGCGCAACCCATTAGGCGACCTAGGCGGTCGCCTAGGGCACTAATATTTGGGGGGCGGCGGCCGCCCCGGTCGTCGGCTGTATTTCGGGGGCGGGACCGTCCGCCATCTCTGTCGGGCGCCATTTCGGGGGCGGGATCTTCTGCCGCCTAGGGTGCCAAAAAAGCTGGCAGCACTCCTGTCTATAGCTCTCAAAGATCTTTACAAATGTGTAGGAATCATTATCCCCCATTTTACAGATGAATTAGCAGAAGCGTGCAGATGTAAAGTGACTTGCCCAATGCCTCAAAGCAGGCCAATAGCAGAGTTGGGAACAGAAGCCGCAACTCCCAATTCCCAGCTGTATTCTCAAGCACACTAGACTGAAATTTGGTCCACAGAAAAAAATCTATAAACCGAGTGTTGTTTAGTTTAAAATGACAGTGCCTTTCTGAGTTATAAATCAAACTGAAAACTAATGGTTCATAGAATGTATTCCCTTTTTAGTGAATGACAATCTACCCTCATTGTCAAAGTACTCATTTTTGAATTCTCATGGCTCATTTATATGCACAGTGGATGGTCTAAGATTGTGTATTTGTATAAGTAATAGAATAGTTATAGTGGTTTAATACAATATAAAATTAAGGCACTCTATTGGCTAAGTCTGTCATGACAAATACTATCCATAAGACTGAATGTAAGACCTATGTGGTGTGCTATATATTGCTAATATTGTGTTTTATTTATTTGTTTCCGATTTTGGTATTGCCTTATTATAATACAGCTAAGAAAACTGATTATTAATAAAAAATAATTTGAAAAGGTAAACGTAGTATGACAGTGAGGTAAAGTACTATCAAAGTCATGACCATCCTAACATTTTTAATAGATTGTTATAGTCCATCATATATGTTCATCTATAAAAAAAGCTTACACTCATTAAGCATCATAAAACCCTCTTTAATCTTCTTCCATTTCACTGCAGTAACATACGCATGGTATCCAGCTGTTACATTTGTAAAGATAAATGACAGCTGAATGGCAGATTCAAAATATCTGCAAGACTAAGAAGATACCTACAGTGGTGGACCCTATAAAAACTGTTTTATGGTAAACAGTGGGAATAGCTGTCTATTTGGGTCTCAGTTTTGTTTGGGGCTTCTAGGAACTAGTGAGATATAAATAATACCACAAAACTGGGTCTTCTACTTCCTGTCTGCTACTACCTACACAACACATTTGGCTTGCACAACATACTAGTCCCATCTTTTTTTTGAGGGAGCAAATTTTCTTTAAGAACTTTGTAGCTGTACATAGAGAAATCCACAAGAACTCTCTACTGGAATGCTAAGGCCTCAAAGGAACACACACAGTTCATATAGGGAAGAACCTCAGGTATGTTTTGTCCCACATAACGAATAAGATGAGCAGCACCCAAATAATTAATTTACAAAAAAATATATTTTAATAGACCTTGTAGTTGTTTGTTACATTTTGTAATGCTACAGTACATCATAGACTGTGGTTCATGAAACCTGATATGCTATAGCAAAACTTAAAAGTTAACTGTCACTAAACAAAAAATGTATTAATTATTAAAAGTTGATTATTAATTTGTTTACAAAACTATAGGCTTCATTACTCACTAAAATTTCAGATTAAATGACTGCATCTTGAATTTTCATGTTTATTTATAGCTAGATAATTACCCATGAAAAAGGTAATTTAGCCTCTTAATCTACCTTGTTATTAAAACTTTAATTACTTTTTAATTACAAAATTCATTACACTCCTAACTCTATTTAATTGGTTTAAAGTAAACTTTTGTAATATAAAACTTGTTCTTACCTTATCAAGTTCTGGATCTTGAAAAGGAAATTTGCTAATCACTATTTTGTACTCCTCTTCATTTGCTACAGGGATAGGGCTGTAATTATCTGCTTCAAAAATATCCCTGTTCAGAGTTAGCAAAATCAGCACAGTCAGGAGATGGATTAATACTTAAAAACGTCATAAATAAGTGAATACATAAATGAATACAAAGCTTTGCACTGACATCAGATTGGATGTACATTCCAAAAGTGGAGAACTGAATTCAATATTGCTCCAGAATTCCAAACAACATTTTGGGAAATTGAGTAATACTTACTAGAGCACTGGGATCGCATTTATCCATGCAATTACTTTTTCACAGTCTACCTGACCTTAGAAGGTTTGTCCATACTGGAATATTACACCATTTTAGAACATATTTTAATTAACACAATGCAAAACACAGCTTAGTACTTTCTAATTCCTCTTCAGATCATATAAATCAGTATAAACAGGGACTTCATATTAGCTGGATTACCCTATGGTTAACTATGAACATCTAACTCAATAAATATGACAGTCTACACTGAATGTTTAACATTGTGTTAGTTAACATGTTCAACACAAATGTATTTTTTTCCCACTGTAAATGCACTCAGGGCACATTGGGATCATTCTCTATCTTAAACAGGAACTTCAGATTAAAGCTCCAAAACCCCCTTAATACTGGGTTTACCATTTTCCTTCTCAAATTATTTTTAAGGCAGACATAGAAGCAGAGCAGCTGCATCAAAAGCACCCAATTTCTGCCAAGAGAGATACAAAGGAATGCTCACTAACAACAAAACAATAACCTTTTCTGTACCCTTCTTCCTGTCCAAGTTAAAGGCGTCACTTTTGTGATGGTCCTATAATAGCATAACTCAAGGTTAGCCTCCCCATGTCATATTGCCTAGAATTATTGTACAATGACATCAGCCCAACTCAATTTATGAGAATCTGTAATATTTCATTTTCAATGTTGTTTTTAAACTAGAAAAAGTCACAGCATTACTGAAACGGGAAAGAGATTATTAATTTTACCACCTTTCTCTAGCAAAATAACCCAACCTGATATTAATTTTTGTATAAAATGAATGTAAACTTTCATGCTAGAGGAAATTAAATTTTACAGTTTGCAAGTTCTATATCCATTCAGGTCAATTCATAATAGAAATGCCAAAAGACCTTTAGTCCTATTGGGTCAAGCTATAGTATACTGTACAAGGTTAACAAAAATGTAGAAAATTAGTATTTAATTAAATAAATTTGTAATTTAACGGAAAAAAGTAGATTTGATTCAAAGACACAATTACTGCGTAGTTAAACCAACCCTAATTGACAGAGTATTTTGAGACGTTTTTTCATTTTGTAATACTAACCTGAACAACCCAGCCCATTTTTTAAGCAGTGTTTCATTGTACTGATCTCTTATTTCAAATAAAAGATCAAACAGTCGATTCACAGGAAACCCATAACCCTAAAGTACAAAAATAAAAAGGACAAATAATTCAAAAACTACTATCATTGCTTATCATACAGTGATTCAATGTGTTAAGAGGGGTTATTTTATCATGCAATTTTGTACCGCTACTGTACAAGTTACAGGACTCAACAGGTAAAGGTACTATTAACGTGATCTACTAATTTGTAAACCTGATACTCTGTTTATTTTAGAAATACTACAGTTTTCATGGCAAAATGTAACAAATTACTTTTAAATATTTTTAACTTGGTATTTAATCAAACAATGTGTTTTATCTGTTTTATCAATGATTCAAGAGCAGACAAGCAATAAAACATAACTGGTTTTCCAAGCAGCAAATTCAATGACTGAACTGAAATACTACTTGCTATAAATCAGAAATGAAATGTTTACAAAAATATAATATTTACATTTATTTTAATGCTATGTAATACCCTTTTGAACAAATTACAAAATCTGACAAAGATTTTTTTCAGTGCACAACTGCACACCTAGGAGGTGTGTGATGGGCACAAATTAAGAAGGTTGTGTTAAGGGGGAGTCAGCAGAAGCAAGCTAGGTAAGATATTTTCATTATTTAAAACATCTTACCTAATTCTGTTCTTGGTACATGCATGCAATTCCACCGAAACCAATGGCGGTTGCACATGCATATCCAAAGGCAGAATTTGGCTCCAGGTATTTTAATTCAATTATCAAAATAACACCAACCTGCAAAGTATCAGCAAACACAACAATGAGATTCTTCAGCTCCAAAACAAGATCAGGATCAGTGCAATATGACTGGAAATAAAAAATATTGATTCGGTAAAAGTTATTTAAATTAAACAGTAAATACATTTTCAACTTACAGTGGTACAGTAGGTTAAACTCACTAGCTTTATACCACTAGTAAAGTTCTTGTGTTGATAAAAGCAATTTAGACTTACATATTTTAATTTATGTATGCAGTGTTCTTGTAGCCTTGCTGGCCCCAGAATATTAGAGAAACAAGGTGGGTGAGGTAATATCTTTATTGCACCAACTTCTGCTAATGAGAGAGACAAGCTTCCAAGCTTACACAGAGCTCTTCATAAGAACAGCCATACTGGGGGTCAGACCAAAGGTCCATCTAGCCCAGTATCCTGTCTTCTGACAGTAATGCCAGGTGCCCCAGAGGGAATGAACAGAACAGATAATCATCAAGTGATCCATCCCCTGTCACTCATTCCCAGCTTCTGGAAAATCTTGAAAGCTTGTCTCTTGCACCAACAGAAGCTGGTCCAATAAAAGATTTACCTCACCCACCTTTTCTTAATTTAGTCCAATTATATACAGTATGTGTTCATATCACAAAGCTATTACAAAGTTTGTCCTAACAGGAAGAGCTCAGACAAGACCAGCTGGAATATGAAAAGTGATGCACACCATCATA
This sequence comes from Mauremys reevesii, assembly GCF_016161935.1. NCBI lineage: Eukaryota > Metazoa > Chordata > Testudines > Geoemydidae > Mauremys > Mauremys reevesii. The sequence goes on along the minus strand of NC_052629.1, from coordinate 30,818,250 downwards.
GGCACCAACTTACTCAGATCCCAGGGGGTGCTTGACCCCTGCTCCGCCCAGGCCCCGACTCCTCTCCACCCCTTTCTCCAAGCTTCCACCCGCACCCCTCCCCCATCCACCTCCTCCCCCTGCCTCTTCTTGCCCCCGCTTCACCCCCTCCCACTCAGCGCCTCCTGCATGCTGCAGAACAGCTGATCGTGGCAGGCGGGAGGCAGAGGAGCTGATCAGCAGGGCCACCAGTGAGCAGGAGGTGCAGGGGGGAAGAGGGGAGGGAAAGGGAGAGATGCTGACTCGAAGGTTGCCAGTGGGTGCTGAGCACCCACTATTTTTTTTCCATGAGTGTTCCAGCCCTGGAGCACCCATGGAGTCACACCATGCACACCATGAATGAGATGCACTGAAACTCCATTCATTGAAGTCAATGGGACCTAAGCACATGCAGAAGTGTTTTGCTAAATCAGGAACCTTAAAAGTACTTTCAAACATTAAGCCTCAATCTAACCAATGTTTACACGATAGCACTTTCAAGACTCATTTCTAAAGGGAAAAGTTCTAAGCAAAATGTTTACATATTATGTTAATATCTGCAAACTTGGGTGTATAAAGTTAAGCAGCTACAGCAATATGATTTCATTTTCAGAGGTGTTAAGCATTTGCAGCTTTTACTGAAGTCAAAGGGGAGTTGTTGACGCACCTCTGAAAAATTAGGCTACATTTATCCTGCAATTATGTTTCTATCTTTATGTTCCCAATTCTGAATATTTTGGTCTTCATCATCATCTTTTATTAATTAAAAAAAATACAAATAATATTTATGGCCATGCAGTGTAGTGCAGGATGAGAATACAAGATTGAAATGCAGCCTACATGTCTGCCTTACAATATTTTTTGTGTCTTTACTCTCCAAGTAATTATATAAATAAGCTAATGGTTTTGCTTCTTGCAAGTACTCTTCAAAGAAGAAGAGCACTAGTCACCCACTTCACCTCAATACAGACTAGCATGATATAATTGATTGTGATGGGAGTTACAAAGCCTGAGAATAAATAATGACATCAATTTCAATTATATCAGAAAACCTTTAATGAAGGGTCCTATTTCTATAAGAAACAAGATTTAAGTACATTTGAATGCTTTAAACTGTCACTTTTTTATAAATGGTTGTCAATCAATAGATTAAACATTCACCTGCCTTGCAAAATATGTGGTTTAGAAATCTTTAAACAATTTGAACTTGCTAGTAGCGCCTTCTAAAATGAGCTGGGGATTGGAAACAAAACTTAACTGGCATTCACCAAAAATGTTCCTAATGAAAATACAGTTGTTGCAATTTGAAAAACCAAATTGTTTTCAGCCTTTCCAAAAATATTTACAAAATATAAAATGTTCTTCAAACCTAAAACAACCTAAAATAATAGGGAAATGGTAACAAAATCCAAACTCCATGATTTAAGCACATATTTTTGCATGAATTAATAGAGATTAGTGAACACTGAAAAGGGCAAGTCGAGATATGAAATAACAGCACTTTGTATATGTTACAAATCTTCTATTTTTCTTCCTGAACATGCCATCTATGACCCTTTTGGCAAGTTTTGAAGTAATTTACTAGGATAAAATGCAGTCAACCACAATCAATGACTGTATTCCCTTGTTTTTCAAGGGGGATCAGAAACAGCATGCTGATGGCCAGTTTTCTTGTGGGTGGATAATAGAGAGGTAACTTTCACTACTTGAGATACATTTTAAAAATACTGAAATATTCAGCTAAATACAGTATTAAGTTAACACTTTAGCATTTTCAAGATTTTAGTAATGCCTCTACTACAATGTAAACATACTACTTTAGGGGCATTGAAGGGGTAGCTCTAAGGGTTTTGTTGGTAGAGTTTATTTTGGAAACAGGGTATTTGGAATGATAATTAGGAATTATTTCCTGGTGGTGCTTTCAGTGATGAACTATTCAATCTGATCTAATGAAGAGGTCAGTTGAAACTAATGAGGACAGATTGCAATAATAACAGCAGATTAACTCTGCATATTCTAAACTGCTGGACTAAGAGCACTTTTGGAAGACCCAGAGAGTTGTAAATCAGTGGAGGATTATGCAAATAGCCCATGGCTGTGGCTCACAGCCTGATACTGCTGGGAAAAACAAAAGCTTGGCAGGCTCTCTCCCAAATGTGAGCAATTTTTAATCACAAAAAAACCCACAATGATGTAGGTGTAATTTTTCACTTTGACATTATCCTTCTTTTAAACACACAGACACTCTTTAATGGATTTACACTGAATTACCACCAGGTCTTCTCACTTACCGAATGGGTTCTAAGAACAGCAATGATCTTTGACAGTGCCATGTTCCAGAGTTCATCAGTGTATGCTCTAGTTACCAATCCTTGGGTTACATGTAAAATGTGATCTTCCACTACAAAGAAACTAAAACAAAAATTTACAAGAATTAAGTTAAATAACCAACAGTTATTTTCAAATATTTATTACAGTATGGAGCAAATCCTACCCTTTTGCACAGAAGCATGGGAAGGCCGTGTCCACAGAACAACTGGGACTTCAATGGACTTTGCATCGGGCCCTAGGTACTGTTCTGGACAGGATGTGGGAAGCATACCCACTGCCAACTGGAGCCCAGCTCAGTGGAGAGTCTATATCTGTCACTACACTGGAAGGATGTGTGTGCAGGACAGATGAATTCTCCACTCCAGAGAAGCAGCAGCCATTATCCATGTGGCAATTGGATACAGATGGCATGGGTCTTACACAGAGGAGAGGATTGTGGGGGAATAAGGGCAACAGATTTCCATTTAGAAAACTTACCCTACAATTTGACTGAAATATCTTCTGTAGCCTTCTACTGTTTCATGCTTTAAGTAAAAAACAAAAATGTTGAGGAATAAAAATACCACTAAATATTTAAGTAAAATTCCAGGTCAGTGCAACTTAATAAAAATAGTATTAGTTACCATGCTTGACTGCGGCTGCAGAACTAATCTTGCTTGTTTCCTTCTTTGCTTTCTGTAGTAGTTTTCAAATGTCTCTCCATCACCCTAAACCAAGACAAACAAAATGTGGTTAAAAGAGGAATGTTCTTCATATGATGAAAAAGTACGTCTGAAATTAAGGGCAGAGTTCTCCACTGTAACTCACAACCATGTATTTTGCATTTGTTCCATATATGGTATTCCCACTGACATCAGTGGAAGTTCTGCATACTTGAAATGAGTGCAAAGCATATGAAAGAGATCCACAATGTACACCGGAGAGGAGAATTGTGCCCTTCAGCCTATATTTTTACTTATGTCATGCTGCTATGATACCAAATACAAACCTTCTAAAGTGACCAAGTAACAATATCAAACTAATTATCAAAATTAAAAAAACCTTAACTCCTAGTCTGTAACTTAAATACAGCTGCTTTAACTACAATACTGCTTTTTTTAAGATATACAGGAAACTTAGTTTATGCTGGCTTTTGTGACATGTGAAGTTTAGTTATATGCTAAATGTTACAGAAATTCATAATATAGCCCTGACTCTTGAATGCATTAATATTCTTTGAGCAAAACGTAAAACAAAATTTTATATTTGCTTACCCTTTCTTGGTACTTAGTAAATATAATGACTAAAGATTTAGATTTTGGTCATACAACAGTCCTCAAAATTTAATACATAGACAATATTCTCTATGCCTATTGATTATATTGTTAAGACCTCAAGCGACATCCTGGTATTCTCATTAAGATGATTCATTCAGTGGAAACCATCTGTCCACTTGAAACCAATACAACACTGACTCATCTATCTATTGAATGCAACATAATCTGTATGCAAGCAGAATTAAGCAGCTTAGCATTTTTAAGTTTCATTTTTACTCCATGAGGTTATTGCTAGGTCAGAGCTATTTAGAATTCCATTACTTGGAAGTCCAAAAAGCTTCAAATCAAAACATAAGAGATCCTGCATATTCTTAAATCCGTACTATTTCAGTAAGAAATAATCCAAGTAAAGCTCTAAATTAATATTTTCAAGTGTACAAAGAATATTGTTTTCTTTCCCCAAAATGCAGATAACCTACCACAGAAGGAAACAAAGGCTGAAATAAAAAAAAGGGGGGTGGGGTGGAAGACTTTGCTTTCTAAAAAGCAAGTTCTTCATGTTGTGTGATACATATTAACTAGATCACTTTTTATTACTGTAATATTTTATTCAGGATATTATCACTTACATTTATTATCATAATGTAAATCATTACTTTCCAGACAAATAGTATGATATAATTCTTAAATGCATAATAAAAGTAATTGGCAGAAATGTAGAATTCTACTTCTAATATCATATTTGTGCATGAGTTTATTGGAAGTCTACTGTGAAAAAGAACAGTTGCTCTTTCCAAATGCAAAAAATTAAATTCGATATGTAAAATACTTGATGGGTATTGAATCACCACCATATACCATGCAATAGACAAGATTACTTGGAGGCACCTAAGATTATAGTTTTTAATAGAAATCACTTTAATAGATCCTCTGACCCTTATCAAAAGACTAAAGCAATAGCCTTGGTGGCGTGCCACGTATTCACAGGAGTAGCAAAGGAGAGTCAAAACAGAAAATGCCCAATATAATGGATGCAGCTTGTTCATCTTTGAAAAGTTCCTAAATTCACATACATAAAATAACGAATCAGTTTATCACAGAATCATAGACTTTAAGGTCAGAAGGGACCATTATGTTTGATGATAAATGATTGGAAATTTGCTCACACATGAAATCCTGTTTTGGAATTTTTTTTCCATTTTATGCGGCCATATAATTTTTATTTGCTTCAAAATTGAGTGTTGTATACCACAGAACCCAGGGTTGGGGACGGGGTGGGGGAGCTTACTACAGAATTTAAATACAGCATTCCACAGAACACATTGAGCCCTGGTTATACTCTACTCTACAGTGCTTAAACACTACTCTGCAGTAGTAGGCTAGCCTACTAAAAATGTGAACCAAAAAAAGGTAAGAAAAGACTAAAGCAGAGATTGAACTTCGCTAATACATAGTTACAAGCTACAAGTTTATATTGGCAAATTATGGTGGCATTCTCCCTCACATTTAAACACAGAAACTGCCATACTACGTCAGACCAGTGATTTATCTAATCTGGTATTTTGTCTCTAACAGTAGCTAGGACCAGACTCTTCAGAGGAAGGCGTAAGATCCTCATAATGGGCAATTATGAAAAAAACTCATAATGAACATTATGAAATAACCTGCCTCAAGTGGGAAGTTTTGTCCCAATCCTAGGAGTTGTTAACTAGCTTTATGCCCTGAAGCAAGAGGGTTTAACATCTCTCCAATTTTTTATCCACATCCAATCTAATGTTTTATCCAATATTATTGGATAATATAACTGGCTAATCTTTTTTGTAAATCTTATTAAGCTTCAGTTATATTTAGCGGCCACTAGTTTTCAAAGAAAAAAGAATGAGGAGTACTTGTGGCACCTTAGAGACTAACAAATTTATTTGGGCATAAGCTTTCGTGGGCTAAAACCCACTTCATCAGATGCATGCAGTGGAAAATACAGTAGGAACATATATATACACAGAAAATATGAAAAAATCAGTTGTAATTTGTTACCTATTTATGATCATTTCAGTTTAAATTATACTTTATTAATTTTAATCTGCTGCCTTCCAATTTTATTAGTTGCTCCCTTCTAGTATTATGAGACAGGGTAAATAAACGTAGCCAACTCCTCTCTAAACTAAACAGTCCCAGTCTTTTTAATTTCTCTTCAGATTTTTCAACTCATCTTTTGGCCTCTTCTATTCCTGACATCTCGCCATTGAGACAGGGTTGTCACTGTAAAAACTGACAGGGCCACCATCAAAATAAAGTGTGCAGGCAGACCCATAGGATGAAGTGCAGTGTCCCACAGGACCTGCCACATCACAGCAGACATCAGATTTAGGGATTCATGCCTGTAATTATAAGCTTTAAACATTCTTATTTCAATACACAAAGCCCTGTATTAGCCATTGACTCTCATATGAAAAGAATCTTCCTCAGGATTACGGAGACTGAAGTTGGCTGAGCCAGGAAAAGAGATAAGGTATCATGCCCACACTGCAAGAGGGGGATGGGAAGAGCTGTGGACTAGATTCAATAAATCAGGCTGCTTTGCCCCACCCACTAAGCTGCCACCCCTGGATTTCTGTCCCCCTCTCTCCTTACATTGTATCCACAAGGCTTATTGCAATCCTCACCAACTGCCCAGAAGTATCAGCTGATGCAGAATGCAACTACCTGTATCCCAAGAGTACATCTACACTACAGCAGTCCATGTGATTTGCAGCTTGTGCAGATGTCCCACCCTAGCTATACTCCAGCTAACTCATTTAAAATAGAAGCACAGGTGCCATGGTGTGGAATTCAGTGAGTGTGCACCTGGGGGGTCAGGTAGGCTGATGCAGCCAGAACTGAAGCCTGCACTGCAGCATCCTCACTTAGATTTTTAGTGAGCTAGCTAGAGCATGGCTAGTGCTGCAGCTGCAGTGTAGGCATACCCTAAGTGGGGTAGGCTGTTATGAGCATGGAGCAGGTCTCTAATCTCTGTACTGGCTCCCTATTGGCTTCCTCACAATTAAAAGTGCTGGTACAGCAGAACCTCAAAGTTACAAACACCAGAGTTATGACCTGACCTGTCAACCACACACCTCATTTGGAACTAGAAGTACACAATCAGACAGCAGCAGACAAAAAATAAAAATAAAAAAGCAAATACAGTACAGTACTGTATTAAATGTAAACTAAAAAAACAAAGGGAAAGCAGCATTTTTCTTCTGCATAGTAAAGTTTTAAAGCTGTATGAAGTCAATGTTCAGTTGTAAACTTTTGAAAGAACAACCATAAAGTTTTGTTCACAGTTACGAACATTTCAGAGCTACAAACAACCTCCTTTCCTGAGGCATTTGTAACTCGGAGGTTCTACTGTAATACTCTTTAATGTTTAATTCTCCTATGAAAAGTGACTAAGTAAAAATAGCAATTAACTACAGATTTCCTCCTTTGGTGCAGTCACTTAATTTCACTGACTTCAGTAACAAAACAAGCTTTTACTGTTACTTATTTGTGTTAACACTGCAGAGCCAACATAGCTAACAGAAGGAATTGGATTCCATTCCTTCTTTTGTATCACTGGACTTTTTTTATTAAGTTCCAATCAACTATATTTCTGCAAAGCCACTAATGGCAAGGAGAAAGGGAAAATTGCACAGGCAAGTGTCTTTGGGGTACATAACCTGAAAACAATGAGATTTCACAGGTGTAAATGAGGGTTTAATTAGTCCTGCAGAATCTTTGTTACTAGCAACTTGTGAGAAGGAAAGAATCCATCTTGACTGTCAGAGCCCAGGATGAGTTTGCAGGATTAAGAGTTTGAAAGAAAATCTTTTTAAAAAATTACGTTACACATAAACTGAGTACAAATGCTATTCAGACATAGTGAACATGGAAAGTAACAATCACTCTTTCTAGCCCTGGTTACCCTGTGTACTGCCCATCATTTTTTACTTTCCCACAAAAGCTGGGTTGTGTTGTCAGGCCTTTGCTGTTGGTTCCTAGTGTAAAACGCTTATGAGTTTGGTAGCAAGCATCTCTGAGTCTTCGGCATTTGCTTGGTGGTCCACCAGAGCCTGAATTTTGTGAGTTTTAGGACAAATTTTTATGTTATGTTTTACTCTACTATTTTTAAACAGTTAGGTATTAAGGAACATTGGGAACAGTTAAAGGACTGGCACTTTAAGTATCACTATCTGTTGAGGCATACATAACTTGTGTGATTTTAAAAATGTTTATGTACTGTAATTACCTAACTGCTACACTGTTAGGCACTATAAAAATAAACCATACAAGAATGTCCTGTGAGTACCAGTGTCAGATCTATTTCATCTGGTTCAGCACAGATGGACTCTGATGAAATGTGTTCACATGTGCTTGCTCACTTGGAAATTGGCAAAGTACAAAAGGTAAGAAAAAGGATATTTAGACTTTTAAAAATATAACCATTCTTGATTATTTTAAGTCATAGTAATACATACCAAAACTGAATAGATATGCAAGCATCTGTAAACAGGAGAAAAATCTACAAGATCATGAGCAGTCAAAACCTGCAGGAGGGAAAAAAAAATCAGTCTCATAACTTGGTGCATTAGGAACAGAACTGGTCTTACAAACTGATCAGTAAATTTAACATCTTATTTTGCTTAACATGAATGTGAGGATAAAGGTAAGGAACTGGCCGCATTTTAAAGTTAGTTGGCCAAATTGGAAGGTTAATCACCAGTGACAAGTTTGAAGTACATCACTACTATAACTCAACATTCTTGGGATCCATGGGCCTCAGCATCTTGAGCCAAGACCTATCTTCAAAGCAGTGAATGCTGGGGCTACATGAGCACCTCTTCATGGATCCAAACATGTGAAGCAAGGCTATGATAAAAGAGACTGTAGTTCCAATAACCTTCATTTCCATACACTAAACTTTGAAAAAGTGGGGGAAAGAGAATGGAGCTATAAAACCAATATACTTTGAAAACTTCTGTTATGAGGGAGTAACTTTCCTTTTTCTTTTGAGAATTGCTTCTTTAGATCCTTACTCTTTGGAGAATGACTGGCAATCATAAATCCTGCATGGTGGGCAGAGTATTTAAAACTATAGTTCTGATCTCCCAAAATATGCACCATACTTTGCAGTTAAGTTAGAAGTAGTGTAGCCTAACTGCATGAATGGAATTCCAATTAGAGTCCTATACATTTCAAAGAACAAGTGAGCTCTTAGACCTTGGGGTATGCCATCCCTTCTAGTTCATAAGAATTTTGATTATGCAGCCAAACTGATTTAGACAATCTTGAAAAGAAATTCAAGACAAGTCCAAGGGGGAGCCAAATGCAACCAAAATATACTTATGGAGACCAATAAAAGGATTTTGTTATATTACTATTATTATTTAGTGCCCTTTTAATATCAAATTTGTGCATCTTGGTTTCATCCAATAATTCCTGAGGTTTAGGAAAGCAGACTGGGAGGTTAGTAGACTGGTGAACATGGAATTCAGACATCACTTTAGGCAAAAAACTATGGGTTGAAACACAAGACCACAGTAAACAGAGACTCAAGTCAGTCAGAGTCATCTCTGTTGGTAGATTTTATAGCCTTAAAACACTGTTTTAATGGACAAGTGGTAGAAAAAACTATGCCTGAATGGCTTGTAGCATTCTTTTACTACTAACTTCAGGTCTCATCAAAGTGTTGGTTTTCTCACAGGGTAGATTAAATGTTCAAGTTTTCCCCCTTTTCCATTACAGGATTAGAACTTCCTTTTTTTCATATTAGAAAACAGACACTTCAGTCACTATTTTCAGGAAATAATATTTAGAGTGTAATCCCTCATGCTTCATTTAGAAGACCAAACTCATAAGGAGCACATAGTAACTGAAAGGAGAGGCTACTCACTTTTCTGTAACTTGAGTTCTTTGAGATGCATGATCCCTATCTGTATTCCACCATGGGCTGAGCATGAGCATCATGAGTCAGAGACCAGAACATTTTTGCTAGGAGTGTCCTTCAATCCACTCCTGTGAAGTTCTTCTCCTCATGCAGTAGACGGAGGGTATAAGTGGCAGTATAGAATGACTGCCTCTCCAGTTTCCTGGAAAGGCAGGATTGAAGGATACTCCAGTCTCAGATGATGGTGTGCATGCACAACCACAATGGACTACAGATAGGGGCCAGCACTCAAAGAACTGTTCTTTTAACACAGGTTAATAAAAACACAGAAGCATAATGGCTACAGCAGTAGCAGAATATTCTCACGTCAGACAATTCTAACAGGTTACATATCATATACAGTGACTAGATATGGTACAGTAAGTGATAAGTTACAATTGAACTTCCATAGAATTACAAGTTATATTCACATGAATGTCCATAAAATTGTTACTACAAGTAGCATGAATATAATTAACATCTTGATTTGTTTCTTTTCAAGACCTTGATCCAGCAAACTTCTCCATGAGGGGGACCTTTGTTCCTCCACAGAGCCCTATGGATTTCAGTGGGGAAGACCCTATCCTTGCTGTGTTTATTGCAGGACCAAAGGCCTACATTTGTACAACAGAAATATTCAGTGAATGCTACAGACTTCACTTTAAATAAATGATATTAATATTGACTTAATACTAAGTTACCTCTTCTTCATGTTCATCCTCTTCCTCAAGTGTTCGCTTGGATGTAATTTCATACTTAGGTTCTGGAACTTTGCCATTAATTACATGCATATTCCTCCCATAGTTTACATTATTCTGTTTCTGAAGAGCTGTATTAAAGGTTTTCTGTTGCTGTGCCTGTTTTAGCAAGAAATATATTTAATATCAAAAGAGAGAGACTGCAAATTTCATTAACGGTCACAGATCTGAATATACACTATGACTGTAAAGGCAGACTGTGGTGTTTTATGCACTTGGCATATATTTATTTTAGTGGGCACATATCAGTATAACTCCAAGACATACGTCATGCAAATACTGAAAATTATGTCCTTAATCAACTTGCAATCATCATGAGTTCAAAGGTTAACCTCACCATTTTTTAATTATCAAAATGTAATTTTAAAGAAATAATCATAAAAGTATAATGTGATTATGTTACTAACCAGATACTGCATATAAAAGATGAACATTTAAATATTATAAAATTATTATATAGTTAGCTGTCTCCAACTACACAGATTTTGGCCTAGTTTAACTGAGAAGAGTCATATGTAGAAATCTAGAACTTATTTTATATGTCTATTCTTTCTATTACAGGAAGAATGAAAATGTGACTCAGTATAATCTTGTAATCATATTTCATCCATAACACCATAGCTACGTTTACACAGAAATTTTGCTTTTGTAAGCCAAAAGAGAATGCCCTGTATACTAAAAACAGAATTAGGAAGCTTAAATTACAGAGGGGCAAACCAGCTTGAAAAAATAATCAGCCCAAACTGAACTTAAAGGATCATAAATGTTTGGTTAATAACTTACCTATTGCAATCACCACATCACACACCAAACCACTGCTATTTCTTTCCTGAAGTGGCAGATTATTTTAGGTTGGGAAGAGTTGCTGGACAGTCCACTCCCTGCCTCTAGCAGTCTCTCTCCTTCAGGAGATGCCAGCAATCTGCTGTCTCCTCCCAGTACTGGTGGTACCTGAGAGAGGAGCTAGGGCTGTCATCTTCCCGCCCCAATCTCAAAACCACCTTTATGTCTTATTAATAGTCATACAAGACCAGATAACTGATCTCCCTGATCTGGTGCAATAGGACACAGAAATCCCTTTCCTTGGGTTCCATTAAGCTTACTGCTTTAAAATGTCAAAGGAACCAGGAATGTCAATGTGCAACAATTCTCCTTCCATTCCCACAAAAAACAGTAATATTGCAAGGAGGAAGGGATCTTACCTACTCTAGGAAATTATAATATTGCACCTCACTCAGGGCTACAAACTCACAAGTCCCTTTTACATTTCAAAGTGACCAGATAAATGGAAGTTAATGGAGGGGTTACTAGGACCTGTAGCACCATAGTGCAGGAGTTGGAAGTTCTGCCACATCTTGATAAGTGAACCCAAGAGTGGAATTTTGAGGGAAGTAAAAGGAAGGAAAACTGTCTGGCCAACACCTTGAGGAAGACCCAATGTTGGGGGCAGGTCAGGATAATATAACCTTGGGCCTCCCGCTGAAAAGGAAGATAACCAACCAGTGGGCTCAGCAACCTGTGAGGTCTCCACAGCTGGAGGTGAGTAGCAGGCCCAAAGTCTCCTCCTTAGGAGGCAGGATACTCAGAAGAGATGGTAAAAAGTTACTTGGTTTCTATCTCCCTTTTCACCCCAAAAGACAATGCAGGCAGAGTGTTTAGTAAGTAAAGTGAAACGTGTATTTGAAAAGTGAGTTTTAGGCTCTGAGAGTAGAACTCCCAAAGATTCATATAGTACGGATAAGCTTCCAATAAGAATATGAAATTCTGGATGCTTGTTTAAATTGGACCTTCAAACGTTTTGTTGTTTGCTCATCACTATCTTAAATACAAAACTAAAACTGGCTTTCAACAGAGGATCAGTAAACTAAACTGGAAACTAAATCTGGTCTAAATTTTGCTGGAAAACAGGACAAGTTTTCACAAAAGTTTTTGTGACAAAATTTCCCATTGGAACCACAACTAGGAACTTCTGTACTGTAAATAAGATTTAGAAATGTTTTAATTTATTTAATACAAATAAAATAGCTCAACAAATATTCTTTCTTTCAGTACATGGAAAGACTAACTTGTGGGCTTTAAAAAACTATAATGTACTGTATGTAACTCAACACACATTAAGAGTTTTAAAATATATATGAAAAGTTTCAAAAGCACTATGGAACCTAGACTTTAACCTGATCTGCTAACTTGTGTGAAAAACTAAGAAATACCTCGTAGTCACTAGGATTTTACCTAGAGTTGGTTAACTCAAGTTAAGAACACACCTATTTTTCCCTAAGTGAAGACAAAGCCCTAGTGTAGTCACAGTTTAATACCTCTACAATTGCATCTGTTGGTTATGTTCGACCAGCTAACACAGTTGTACAGATGCTAAACTGTGTCTACACTAGGAAAGAAGGTGTATTTTAAACGTGTTAAATTGTAGTGAAGAAATGGCAGTTGTAGTTTTAACACATTTGCTGGCACAGCCTAGCATAAAATACAAGTTCTGGTAATCCGGACAAATATTTGGGGAGTGTCCATATTAGCTTTACAAACACGTTAACTCTTTCAAGTTAACTGGTAATCAATTAACATCAGGTTAAAAAAATGTATTCTGTTCTACATTGCATTTTAAACCCGGGCCCACTCAGGTTTGAGCCCAAAGCCCCCTATCATCCACCCACAAATCTGTCTGACTCTGACTGGCAATCATTCAGGACCTGGGTCCTTCGACCCACCGGGAGGGCAGGTCTAAGCCCAAGTCCCTCTGAGACTTGAGTCTAAGTCTTGGTATTCAGTACTGTGGACATAGCTCAAGCCACAGACCCAAATCAGAAGGTCTGTGCAGTGCAGTATGGACATGTTAGCACAGTTGTGAAACCCAGGTCCAGCAACTGTAAATCCAGATTTATGATGCAGCACAGACACTCAAGTGCAGGCTTGGAAACAGAATCCACAAGCACATGCCCCACAGACCCAGATTTACAATGCAGTGTAGACATACTGTCCTCATAACCATAATATCTGAGTGCCTTCCAGTAGTGCATCAAACGACATGACTAACATTGGTCAAGTGTGGTTCGTTCTCTCTCATCCTTTCTTCAGGGGGGGAAAATAAACGTGTGCAGTAAAGTTTTTTGTCTTGGTAGGGTTTTTTTTATTGTTGCTGTTGGGTTGTTTTTTTATGTACAAGCTGCTATGTGTTTGTGTTAGAGAAGGCAAAGTCAAAGAAGTGTGCCTTGCACTTGGAGCAGAAGGTTTGTGACGGTCCACAGTTCCAGTGGGAGTTCATTCCACAGTTTTAGATGAACCTGCAAGAAAGCTTTCTCCTACACAGATGACCTTTACCAGTGGAAGAAAGCATTACTGAGCCCGAGTTACACAGTTGTTGGCCACAGTTCTCATCTCTGAGCTTTATGCAATATTTTAAATATCTTGGGCTCCGGCCACTGAGAACCTTGAAGATAAGAACCAAGACCTTACACTTGACTCAGTGTTCTACGGGAAGCCACTACATGGAGCAGAGGACAGGCTTGAGTGATCATGGTAATCTGTGTTGCTGAGGAGATGCATTGTAACATTTTGTACTAGGAGTTTCCTATGGGCTGATGGCTTCATGCGTAGATGAATGTATGTCTAGAAGTCTAGACATACCATAGGTGTTCAGGGATATTTCAAGTCACGCTAACTAAATCAAGTTAGCTAATTCAACTGAAAAAAGCATCTCATTTTTCTAAGGATATTCAAGGTTTAAGGGGTTCACAGGATTGGGGCCTCAGTCACTTTTAAATACATTTATGACTTAAAGGGTAATAGTCTCCTATTCTGCTAAAATAACATATGGGGAAAGAGACACTCACTATCTATAAAATTCACACGTCATGTTGCAATTAGAAAGTCTGAAATAATATTTTTTGTGTTTAAAAAAAAGGAATAAATCTGATCATTACTTTTCCAAAACACAACATACTCTGAATTCTGAGCTGCTTTAAATGAATGTTGCTCAAATTTGTTTTTGAAAAACAGAGAAAAATCAGAAAGAGAAGTGCAAGTGGAAAAAAAAGCATATTTTAAGTATCTATATAATAAATGACATTAATATACTGATACTATGTCTAACTTAATTTAATAATTTTTCACAAGAATGAAATTATTTTATGTAACTTACCTGTTTCATTGCTGTTTCCCCTATTTTGTCAGAATGTTTTCGAATACTCTCTAAAAAGTCCTTGAGATCTGACATGGAAATTTCTTTAATTTCTTCACGCAGTTTTGGAAGGTTTTCTATCATTATTTGGCAAAAACGATATTGGCTAACTCTAGGAAGGTACATATTTTCTAACTGTTCCATTGTTTTTAAAGCAGAATAATATCTGTAAAGAGTTTAAAAAACAGGTTATGAAGACATCTTATAAATTTTAAGGAAGCGTGCTTTGTTATTTTTGCTCCTGTAAGCCATCGGAATCATACATATCAATATACAATATATGACTAAAGCATTTTATACTTACAAAAGAGTTATTTTTAAAAAAAGGTCAGTCTTAGAAAGCTGATAGTTTAGTTAGAAAATCAAGGTGGGTGAGTTAATATCTTTTATTGGTCCAACTTATGTTGGTGAAAGAGACAAGCTTTCTAACAAGACAAGCTTTTCTAATTTTTTAGTAACAAAAAGTTAGCCAAAGTGACCTGTCAATTTGAAATCCAGTCATTTTCAAAACAGTTAAAAGTACTCTTAAGTACAAAATTAGGCTCCACCTGTACAAACTGTTTTTTTCAAACTAACCCCTTGTACTACTCATAAAAGCTTGAAGAACTGGGACCTTAATGTTATAATAAAATCTAGTTAGATCAGTTTATTTATCTTAATTTATTGTCTCATCGCTACTAACCCTATTTTTATTAATTTCTTTGATTTTCTAAAATACAATGGTGAGCACCCATCCAGAGCTAAAATACATTTAAAATAAATCACAAAGGATTACCCCTAAAAGCATCCGCCTCACCATTCTTAGAGAAATATATACATACACCACCTTTTTCCTCTATGAATATTCTGTTCAACAATGCACTTTTTTGCTGCAAGCCATGATTTAATACTAATTTCAGTTGCTGCTAAGTCCCCACATGAACAATAAGAAAAAATGATTGCCTATGGTAAATGCAGTGAAACGGATTATACTCAAAGTGATAGTGTATAAAATAAACTGATAAATATACTTTTCTCTAATCTTTCAGTTACAGTTATCGTAAGGCTTCTCTCCCTGCAAACACTGCTGTACTTAACTACCCTTATTTATGTGAATAGTCCCCCACACGGACTTAAAAAGAAACTACTCACGTGAATAAAGTGTGCATGTTTGCAAGATCTGACCTTAGATATGATTTGTAATAATAATAGTAGGCAAAAATTGTTCAGAAACTACTGTAATGTAAATTTTATGCTAACTGTATTCCTTTAACAGGTCAAATTTTAAAAGACAAAATTAGGATTTTTACCCGTCTCACTTCATGTAAGTGGATTTATGACCTTAAAGGATTTGGGGGAGAGAAAATGAGCCTTAACTATATATTTTTTAAAGGATATTCAGACAGCTAACCCATTTCAACAGTCTCCCTTTTTAAAATACTGCATCTTTATATGGCTCACTTATTTTTCATCAGCTATTAATGTAGCTTTTTTGGTTTTGCTTAGAAAAATAAATTCAGAATTTTTGTCATATATCAAATTAAAAGAAAAATGATTATTTGTTTCTGAAAATGTTGTACAACCACCATAATTTGAACTCCCAAACTTGTATGCCAAGTGAGCAGTCTTATCCACATGAATACAACTTTTTTTGTTTTTTGTTTTAAGCAAGGACAAGCACTTGTCTAAATTTGCTATAGTCTAGGCCAACAAGTTGCAATAACATAAAGTGGTACTAAATTGAGGAAACAATAGAAACCCCTCAGATGCAACATGCAGTGTACACCTTTTAGATTACAAATAGATGGTTTTGTTCATTTTCATTTTATTTTGTACAACATTCTGAACACATAAAGCGCTAAGTGCTTATTATTAGAACCTCTCTCTCTTTTCAAAAAGTTTCCAATGTGTTCTCATTAGAACCCAACAAGTTGCCCCATACTTTCCATTCACCCCCACAGCCATGTTCACTTTGCAAACCGTCAGCCCAGCTCCTTACTTGGACAGAAAGGTTCCTGTTGAATACCACAAGACACTCCCCTCCTCGAGGGATTGAGCAGGCTACTGGTGTAACACATCAAATCCATGTTCCTCTATAGAACATGCCAAGGAACTGAATCCTAGGTCTCCACTTGGCCCGTTTTTAATTTTTTTTTAACTGCATTCTTTATCTCCTGCCCTACAGGTAAAAATGTGAAAACTCTTCCCACATACAAACTCTTCAATATTCTTGTAGGATAGTGCAAAATCAAAGAAAACAAAATTCAAATAAGTTTGACACAGAGGGTTGTTAAATATTCAAATATCAACTATACTTGCTCTTATAGAGGAGAAATACCATGAACATTTTTCATCTTCAGAGCGAGATCACGGTAAAAATGTTAATTTTGTGGGGAATTTAACATTCTTCATTCAATAATATTTTTTCTCAGCTCTCACACAGACTGCAAGCTCTTTAGGGCCAAGACTCTTATTTGTTCAACACACTTGTGGGTTGTATGGCTATGGGTAAAATTTCAAAAGTGCCTAAGTGACTTGGCAATCTAAGTCTCATTCCAAAAAGTGACACTGGCCCCTAAATACCTAAGTCACTTTTCAAAACGGGACTTGGGCACTTTTGAAAATTTTATCCCACAAAAAATTAATCACAGCAAAAACAGAATAACTCTCGAACAGACCACAGAGCTTTGAGCAGTAAATAGAAAGACTCACAAACACCATGAACTGTTAAAACCCCATGGCGAAGCAGGATTTTAAAGTTATCAAGAGGCACAGGAAACATACAAACCATATGATATGAGACAGCCTATATTAGCAGGTATGATAATAAATTGTTCTGTCAACAAAAAATGTTGCCAACCACTCAGCATGGAAGCCATTTAAAATAAATTTTAAAAACATGTATTTTGGGCTGAATCCTGACTTCTGTAAATCAAGAGTAAATGGTACAGAAAATTCCTAGTCAAGAAGGAAAAGGGGTCAAGTTTAGGTCAGGCTTAGTTAATATGTTTTCTAAACGCAATCTTTTTCTTAGCATATATGCAAGATAACCCATTTAGTTCAATTTTAGTTGTTTGAGTTGTAGCTTTAGTTTGTCTTTCTCCTTATAAGCCCCACACAATCAATAAGGGAACTGACTGACTGACTACATAGTGGAAAATTTAAATACACGAAGTTCTTTCAAATGTACAAAGTAAAACTGGAAAAAAAACCTCTTTCAATTATGGTAATTTTATGTGTTAATTCAAAATAATAGTACATAAAACTTTTGTGACTACATGAGCAAAAACCACCTGAGTATTTCAGCTGTAAATTCTGGTTCTATACAAACAAATTCTCTCAACTTAAGACGGTTGAATTCAGTATAGTCAAAGGATGGGGAAAAAAAATTGTTCTTTCTCCAAGAACACAACTGCTTTCAGTAGACTGCAAACAAAGTGATTTCAAGTGTAAATTAGGAGTCTTTGCTTTATTGTACATTTGCCTTCTGTTTATTTTATATAAAGCAAGTAGAATGTTTTCAATAAAAAGGGTTTTCTGGGGTTTGTGTGCGTGTATGTGTGTGCGCGCGCGTGTGTGTGTGGTTTTTTGTTTTTTAAAATAACAACGTCCAAGAGGGCCACATGGTGAGACTTCTAAGGAGGAATAAGTCTATAATAGCATCAAAATCATATAAAAGGTTTTTATTTAAATTATACAAATCAGCTTATCAGACCACAGTTAGTTCATCTGGAAGGTTTTGACTGCTGTCTCTAAGATCAAAATTACCATAATCCATTTTCAATCCATTCTAGAGTTGCTTACTAATTATACATATAAGGTCCTGAATGCGTGCGCACTCTCTCTCTCTCTATGCATACACACACACAGGACCTTGCCCCTTTAACATCTGTTCTGATAAAGCACTGAAGACATAATTTGAAGGTCACCAGCAGGTTAGGATTTAAGCTACAGAGTTTTGCATATCATTTCATGGTGTGATTTATTTTAATTTTTTATCTAGCAAATATTATTTATGTATAAATGGGACACAGGAACTTTGTCATAAACATTATTAGCTCTCAGCAAATGTAATTAAATGTACAAACTGAAAGTGACTAAATGAGTTAAGCAACAATTTAAACATTTAAAAAATTCCTCCTTTAAGATACAGAAGTGCATTGTTACTACCTCCTCTGAGCAAGTCTTGCAAGAGTAACTTAACTAATACCCAAGTTTTGAAACTATGAGGACATAAAAATGTGAAGTAGCAATAGAAGTCATATGACATAAGACAGCAGAGGGCTGATAAATCTTCCCATCGGGACCAGAAATCCATCAATAGGATTGATTTGATCCCCACTGACACCTCCAAAATATAAAAACTTCTAATTATATAAGGAAGCAGATTTGGTGGGAAAACAAAAAGATAATAATTATTTATATCTGAGTTCACTATCTTGTTTTGATATTGAATTGATCCCTTACAGATTGTCCAAGCCCCGTCCATAGAGTAGGGAGACCTACCTGGGAAACAAAGAAGCTGCACCACACACTTTTCTAAAAGAAGTTCAGAAAGGCATAAACCTCCTTGCTGACTAAATTACTTCTGCGCATAAAACAATAAATGATACTAAAAATGGCATGGAGGAAATCCAAGAAAGAAATTCATAGGTGGAGTGCCAAACTGAGGGCACTGAAGACACAGAATCTTCATCTCAAGCCGTAAGTGCTAGAAATAAAGGTGCTGGGGGTGCTGACACACCTCCTGGCTTGAAGTGGTTTCCATTATATACAAGATTTACAGTTTGGTTCAATGGATCTCAGCACCCCCACTACAGAAATTGTTCCAGCGCCCCTGGCTCAAGCTCAAACCAGTAAAATCAACTAAAATTGCTAGACAATCCAGGAAAAAATTGGAAAACATGGGGGACAGAGCAAGAAAATTGAATCTGAGGTTACTGGATCTCACTGAAGGAGATCTGTTTTTTTCATAAAGTACTTCAGCAAGAAAATCTTTGCAAGAGAGCCTTCTGACCATGGATTTAAGACCGAGTTAATTGCAGCCATCTCCAAAAACCTGCTGCTAATAATAAGAAAGAAAGAAAGAAAGAAAGAAAGAAAGAAAGAAAGAAAGAAAACTTAAAATTCCATGGCAAAGAAAGAAAAGATTTAATTAGCCAGAGAAGAGAATTGAATCTACAAAAAAGGAAAAAATAATGTTCTTCTCTGACATATGTGTGCCTACTCGGAGAAGAATGCTATATATACTACTGTAAAAGACTGAATGAGAAGAGAATATTCTTTGTTCTTTCATATCCTGCCTAACTCAGAGAACTTTATAGAAATCAAATTAAATTCTCCAGCAGTATAGTGATCTCTTGGAAAATCAAAAGGTATCTAAATAACTAACATGTGAACCTAACTGATAGCCACTGAAAGATAAGCCAGAGAAGAGGAATAGAGCTGAACTTTTAAAAACTCATTAATGCGTGTTTACTGTTTACTTGTTAGAAACATTAAAAAATAAGGGTTGTAAAAGATGCTATAGACAGGGAAAGAGATAGCTGCAGTATTCACGTGTGTTTCAAATTTACAATTATACAATATCTTTATTCTATAAGGAAATTATAATAATTATTTTCGCTTCTCTAATTAAACTCATATCATGCAGGATCCAACAGCATTCTTTTTGCAGAATAAGAGTGCAGCTCAATACTTTTTATTTAATTAGTAAATGTTTACCTCTAGAATAGGTGTTATTTTTGTACAATTATATAAGAGATAAAAGCTGGCACCAGTATTATTTATTGATTCCATTACCTAGTGGGGGCTACTGATGAAACTGTAGGAGGAAAAACAAAGCAAGCATTGACCATTAAGTTAAAAAACCTAAAGATGGTTACAAAAAATAAAAAGTATATTTTTCAATGTATAAATTGTAATGATATATACTGGGGATACTAGCATTATTGCTATGGGACGTGCCATAGAGGAAGTGGCACTTAGAGGAATATTTTTGTATCTGTATCAAATCACTCTGTGTGCACCGCCCCCCCAGTGCATACACACATTATGCAACAGGGCAGGACAACAGTATTTTTTTTTTACAGTAAAACTGCCATTTCTAACATAAGGTACAATTAGATCAGAGGATGCAACACCTCACGCAGGAATTGAAAGGACTAAAAATAGTGTAATGTTTTGGGGAAAGCCATTTTGTTCTCCCCCTACACCTCAGGAATGATGCTGGTTTTTCCTCCATGGGAGTAGGGAGGAGAAAACCCCAGTATAGCATGAGGGCAATTGGCACTGACTTCAGCAGATCCAACCAGAACTTCCGGAAGCTGATCTATATTGTAGCAGGAGAAGCTGCATCAGCTACAGTAAAACATCTCTGTATATATCTTTCAAAATGGAGTTTGCAGCCTGATATAGATAAATACAGAGCAAGAGCTCAATCTCACACAGATTCATAGGTTGTACAAATTCCCCAAATCATCACATTCAGGAGAGAAAGCAAGCTAGGGAAGGAGACTCTAGGGGGAGAAGCAACCCAACACGCAGGTGGTCTGCACAAGGCAGGAGACCATGATTGCCTTCCTGGACAACGATGGTTTCTCAAGAGAAGGATGAGCTAGTGAGGGGAACAGTGTTTAGAATGTTCTACATGACTCAATTCAGACTGATCCGAAGCATAGCAAGAGAGTTCTCTTTCCTTCACGGATAAATTAGGAGAACATTTGCAATGACAAACATTCCTCTGTGGATAAAAGTGATTTGAACTTTCTTTCTCAGAAACTTTCCTGTTTTCTGAGAGTGCTGGCTAGCCCAGACATGTAAAAGAGCTGAGACCCTGAGCTTTTCTAGGAACAAAAATCATGTACTCATTGAGATCTGTAGGACTCAAGACCATAGTTATCAGTGTCCTCAGACTTGCAGGGTGCAGATGAGGAAGAGGGGAACAGGATGAGGGGTATAGGTCTTTTGAGAGAACTAGGAAGCTTAAGCCATATTCCTCAGGAAGGAGGGATTGGTCTCTCAACCAAGTCAAAAAAGCTACATAGTAATGGTGGGGATTCAGAGCCATCTGTGGGCTAGTAATCTCTATTTAGTTCCTTGGGGGGAAGTAATCCAAAGAAATTATTGTGATCATAAAGAAGGCAATGCAGGTTACAAATACTGAGGTACTGCATGAAATACTTAAGGCAAGGAAGCATACGCCACATCAGTCTTGGGGAACCCAAAAGTCTAGCATTTCCTTCACCTCTGACCAAACCTTTCCTCCTGGAAGGCACGCTCACTTCTGAGTGGGCACAAAAAGCTAGCGGAGTGGGAAAAGGGCATGTCCTGTCTTAAGAAAAGGCCCCAAATACTCAAAAAATCTGTTAGAAAACTTTTAAACACTTAATCAGCTTCAAAAAATTCAAGTTGACAGTGTACTGTTAAGGGGGAGTAACCCTTTCCTTCAACATGTCGAAAAAAGATTTTCTTTAAGGAGATACAAATACTGTGGTTTCCTCTAAAGGGACCCAGAAGTCAGAATATAACCATAACAAATTCTTTAGAAATTTGATTGGTTACAAAAAAGAAGGTGAACAATCCTTAACCAGGAAGCATGCTAGAACTTTGGACAGCAGAGCACTGATTCAGAAGTACAGGTTATTAGGGCCAAGGCATAGTGTGGGTTGGCAAAGACATGCACTTATGTAGAGGAGTGCAATTCTGGAACAGCCTACCGAGGGAAACAGTGGGGGCGAAGGACCTCCATGACTTTAAGATTAAGCTGGATAAGTTTCTGGAGGGGATGGTATGATAGGATAACGGGTTTAGTCAAGTCAATCAATAAACATTGGGTTGTAGTACAAAGGGTCACTGTTTGGGATATTGTTGCTTTTTCAGAGGTCTGGCTGGAGAGTCTTGCCCACATTGCCGGGATGCTCGCTGATCAGCTTGGGGTCGGGGGGGAATTTTCGAAGGGGGTCCATTGGCAGTGGCCCTGGCCTTTTTTTTTTTCCTCCCAGCATGGGGGGGGGGGGGGGCAGGGCTGTATCTACTACTTATTATTCTTTCTTTTTTTTCATCATTTCACAGAGCAGAGAAAAGAGAGAGAGAGAAGGAGGAGTGGGTGAGTGGGTGGGGATGGCCTGCATCTTGCAGGGAGTGCAGGAGGACAGACTAGATGGTCCATCTGGTCTTCTCTGATTGATTCTATGATTCTATGATTCTAGGTATACAATTTAACTCATCCTTCAAACAAAAACCTTTTTTTAAACTTTGTTTTTGGAGCAATTTTTTCTCTCATATATAGAGATCTCTCAATATATAAGGAGAGGTGGCTGGTGGCTATGGAGATTTGGTAATGCATCCTTAATTTCCCAGTAATTTTCTGAAACCTCCCAAATAAATCTGACAAAGGGTTAGGAGGCATGTAAAGCAGCTGTGAGAATACACAAACAGAAGCAAGCAATCAGGGCCGGCTCCAGCGTTTTTGCCGCCCCAAGCGGCAGGGAAAAAAAAACAACCCGCGATCGGCACTTCTACTGCCGCCACTTCATTCTTCGGCGGCAATTCGGGGACCCACCGCCGAATTGCCGCCGAAGAGCCAGACTTGCCACCCCTTTCTGTTGGCTGCCCCAAGCACCTGCTTGCTGTGCTGGTGCCCTGCAAGCAATATGGAAAACCAGACTTACAAAAGTTTTGGGGTGGTCATCTGGAAAGTTGCTACTTTAAGATATCTACATCACATATTCTCGGTTATCATTGGCTTGAAATCACCTAAGCTTCTTTTATTGTCTAAGTGCCAAAAATTGCATCATTAAAAAAACCAATTAGACTATCAAGACTTCTGGTGTTGAGTTAAGTTAAACATATCATAAACAATGGCAGTGAAAAAACATAATGTTATCAGTATGTAATATTTAAACAGTTTTAAACATTACCTCTGAAGATACATATCACAAGTTTTTGTTTGGTGTTTTGGGGATTTTTTTTTAAACATAACTCCAGAAGGCCTTGATTCAAATTTTGAAACAATATTTGACAAAGGAACTTACTTGGCACTATTCTCCTTTCCTTTTCCTGATTCAATGTATTGCCTATTTACACTGTAAGCTCTTTGTATGCCCTGTCCTCATACTAGTCTGAAAAACACCTAACTTGCTGCTGGTGGTATATAAATAACAAATGCTAATTAAAAGAACAAACTTACATAAAATGAATTTCATATTCAATATGTTCATACAAACTGGTTTTTAAAATGGTCAGTGCTAACAGAGAAAGAAAGCCATATGACCTGGGAACAGCTACAAAAGTAAAAAAAAAAAAATCATGTCAAAGAGTCACCATCTTGACTGCAACATTACTTTTGTGAAGGAAGGGAATCCCTGTAGCCCAGCATTTCTCAACCTTTTCGATACCAGGCAACAGCTTGCTGCCTTCCTAAACTGTTTCAGGAAGATCTCAGGGACTGGCGCCGGTCCACAGACCAATCATTGAGAAACACTGCAGCCAACTACACAGCTTAAAAACTTTTAGATTTAAAGCACTTCCTTTAAAAATACTATTCAAGCAATCCACGAGGGTGGTTGCAATAGGGACTGTGCAATTTTTGTAGTTTTCCTAGGACAGCAACCGTTTACAGCTATTTTCTTCACAGGGATTGAACTTGAATCACCTCAAATTAAAAAAAAACGCCAAAAAAAATAGGAAAGCACCACCTGGCTTTACACACCTGCCTACTTTTGGTCCATCTCAATGCTTCCCACTTGTTATTTAACCAGACCTTTAAATCCCTTCCCTTCTACAGGAACAGGTGTTTCAAACTCATTTGTATTCTATGTTGACCAACTTTCCACTGTAATATACTCTATAAGTTTATTACCATTTGTGGGGGAAAAAATTCTGCTTTCATTCCCTGCTCACTCCCACTATCATCTTTTTTTATGAAAGGTCACCTGCTTTTTTAACCTTTTACCATTGTGAATCTTAAGAAACTATCAGTCTATCAATTTTGAAACCTTCACAAAGTATCTTTTTTTACAAGACTGAGCCACCATCTTTTCCTTGGAAGTTAAATTATTGATACCTGTTATTACTTTAGTTGGCCTATGTTTTGCCTTTCTAAAGCAGCACCAGCCTTGTAGTACAATGATCTATACCATACTATGAGGATACTGTGATATTGCAACCACATCATTTGCTGTAGAATTCACTCATTGCCATAGAATTGTGTCCCAGCTTCTCATCTTTCATTTTGAAAATACTGTTTCTGGTTCTTGAAGAGATAATGTGAAAAACACGAACCAAGTATAAACTGATGCAGGGATGCTTGCCTGAGTCTGCAAAGTGCCTAAAACTAAAACTTTGAGATTGTGAACTGCCCTATTCATCCTATATAGGGACACATGCTCTTCACAATTTGGGCATTTTCCCAATATCCCATATAATTCAACATTTTTGCCAAGCGCTTCACCATTTTGCTGCAACCAGGAATCCCAATACTTTTTCCCCCTCTCTCCTTGCACTGTGATGACATGCCTATCTCTGACTCCTGCTCTCCAGCTTTCCCTAAAAGAAGCTATTTGAATTACAGTGCATGCTTGTTGCATTGCTCCATGAAGCTAGGCAAAAGTGGATCACAGAAGCAGAGTTGGAGTCCAGCTCGCAACCAGGAGAACCACAAGCACGGGCTGGTGAGCTGTGGGATTTAGAAAACAACACAGCAGTTGAGACCTGCTCAACTAGAGACATTAGCCACTGTAGTCAGCTATCAGCTTCCCCCTTCTTTGGGGTGCACTGGGAAAGGAAATTATGAGCTGGGCTACGTGGAGAACGGCATGGGAACAGAGACTTGGCGCTTCATCTAGAGAGCACAATGAAAAAAATCCATTCTCAAAAATAGTCATAGCTGAAAATAATCAACAATGAATTTAACGTCACTTCATATATTTCAACTGTGAGCATTTGTTTGCATGGGGATGGGATGAATGGGGATTAGAATAAATTTACATTGCCACAGAATTTAGGGGTTGCTGCTGTAGAATTTGGTCCCGCTGTGCTGTGGTTATAAACTGCACTCATATAGCACCTTTCCTCTGAGGATCGCAAAGTCTTGGTAAAATGTACAAATCTCAACTCTGTATGAGATAAGGAACCATTGTCTCCATTGTAATGTATGGGTAACTGAGGCACTGAAGGGCTAAGTGACTTTCCCACAGTTACACAGAAAGTCAATGACTAAGCCAGGAAAAGTACCCAGATCTAAACCTTACCCACAAGATCACAGTCCCGTCCATCTTTCCTACAGTGGCTTAAATAAGGTCTAACAACAGCCTTAGCAATCAATTTATTTGTTTACAGGCATTTCTATTGCACTCACTGTAGTACTGAGTGCTTCCCACAGAACACTAACAATGTCAGTGCTTTTGTATCTCTTTCTCTAACAAATCCTGTTGGAGTTGTATATCCATCATTTTCTAAAGCAAAATCTGTAACCTTATTCAAAAGACACATACAGCTATAAGATCTTATAGCCACCGGCTATAAGATATAATACAGTTAAATAAAAAGCATGATATGATTAAGTCACTTTAAATCAGTCTTTAAAAGAAAAAAAATAAAAGTCCGGAAGATTCATTATAATCTATAAACCCATAGTGAGTAATAAAACACTGGGAGCACCAACACCCCTTCCATTAAGCCCCTTTCTCCCAAGATTTAACCCCTCCATAAAACTCTCCAACCAGTCTTGTCTGTTTAGAGCAGACTCCTCATTTATTTTTCCTCACAACTATAATTCTTGTCAACTTGCATTATACATGGCTCAGGAGATAGTTAAATGGGATACAGAGCCTTTCACCCCTAGGTCACCAGTTCAAATCCAGCCCAGGTTGGTAGTGACCAAAAATTGTTACCAACAGATGGCTGTTTGGAATCCACTGTGAACCTTCATTCTGGCAAAGTAAAGCAACACATATTCCAGACACATACTTTGCATTATCTTAAAAGGTGATGTCTATAGGAGGAAGTAAATGAGCTTCTGCTCTTTTGGCTTCTTTAAGATGTTTAAAGAAGTCCTAAAAGGATTTTGTCCTAAAACCAAAAAATGCCACACCTTTTTCTCTGCTTGTTTTTTTTTACATTAGCAATTCTGGTCTTGTCTGCGATTGTATGGAAACTGGAGTATTAGTGAAATTACAGCATTTTAAAAGATAGAAATCTGAGAAATTGAGGAGGAAAAGTATTTTTATTAGTTTTTTTGTTTTTGTTATTAATTTAATGTTAATATCCAATAAACTCTTGTGAGAAAAAATGTCTTTGTTAAAGAGTCAAACACCCTTATCTTTTCAATTAAGGTTCAGTTCAGTGAACATTCACATTCCACATCTCTGACACTCTCAAGAAGTTCTTCCTGCAAAAACAAGCAAGACCAGTGGTACCATTGCAGTATTAAGGGGAATGTGGCTAGTGTACAACTCTATGGCTTTGTTGCCTGGCAAGCCACAGGAAATTACCACCAGAGTTAATGTCAACTTCCACAGGATACCACTCCATGCCCTCTATGCTGCCCACAGGGAAGACTAAGTCATAAGGAAACGATAGTCCAGAGATCAGCACTTTTGGCACGCAGACCCTCAGGGAAAGCCCCTGGCAGGCAGGGCCGGTTTGTTTACCTGCCGTGTCTGCAGGTTCGGCCGATCGCAGATCCCACTGGCCGTGGTTTACCGTCCCAGGCCAATGGGGGCTGCAGGAAGTGGCACAGGCCGAGGGATGTGCTGGCTGCCGCTCCCACAGCCCCCATTGGCCTGGGATAGCAAACTGCAGCCAATGGGAGCTGCGATTGGCCGAACCTGCAGACACGGCAGGTAAACAAACCGGCCTGGCCCGCGTGCCAAAGATTGCTGATCCCTGCGATAGTCACACAGTTAACGACAGAGCCATACTATAGAGAAGAAAGAAGTCTCAGCAGTAGCATGAAGATACTGTCTCTCAGCTTGAATGCTCTGAGGCAATGGTTCTCAGCCAGGGGAATATGTACCCTGAGGGTACACAGAGGTCTTCCAGGGGGTATGTCAACTCATGTAGATATTTGCCTAGTTTTACAACAGGCTACATAAAAAGCATTAGCGACGTCAGTACAAACTAAAATTTCCTACAGACAATGACTTATTTATATTGCTCTATATACTATTATACGGTAAGTATCACACTGAAATATAAGTAAAATATTTATATTCCAATCCATTTATTTTATATGGTAAAAATGAGAAAGTAAGCAATTTTCAGTAATAGCGTTCTGTGACACTTTTGTATTTTTATGTCTGATTTTGTAAGCAAATCATTTTAAGTGAGGTGAAACAGGGTACGCAAGACAAATCAGCCTCCTGAAAGGGATACAGTAGTCTGGATAGGTTGAGAGCCAGTGCTCTAGACCTCCATGGGATTTCAATGCAGCTCTGAGGATATTGATGCTATTGGAGGACCTCCCGCTTTGGCATTCCTTCTAGTGGGATGATGATGACATGTCCTAATCCCTACTCTGTTGGGCTGATACCTCTGTAATGCCACAGTTCTTGACTTGCAGTTTCCCATGTAACAGTTCCTCTCCTGCAAATTTTTCTACAGGAGGTGACATAGCCCTAAATCTTTAGAGGACTGAAGGTTATTTTTAGCTTTGAAGAGTACTGATGAATTCTCAAGAATAGTAAAAAAACAATCAATCCCAAAGAACCAATGGGAGTCAAACTACAAAAATAACAGATCACCTGAAATCAAAATGCTGCTAAAAAACTAACTGCCATTGTAGCTCACTCATGTGATCCCTCCATGATTCCGCTCAGTAATTTAACACCCCTGCCAATTATAAAGCCAGACTGTTCCTGTCCTATGCAACAGTGCAAGGAAGTGAGAGGGCATAACCGCTTTAACTAGTGTGCTGTATCACCACTTGCAGCATGCAGGAAGCAGGGGGCTTCGCAGAACAGCTATTCTAGCAAGCAGAAAGTGATATCTGTACGTTATGGAGCAGGAGCATACACTACAATGAGTATAGGTCCAGGGAGTTTACTTCCTCTTCCCAGAACAGTGGGTAGGAGACTGTGACTAGGAGTTAGTCTCCGTCTTGGGCGGCTCCAAAGACACTGCAACAACATGCTGCCCCTTACTCTGAGGGTATGTCTACACTACGGGATTATTCCGATTTTACAGAAACCGATTTTTGGAAACAGATTGTATACAGTCAAGTGCACGCGGCCACACTAAGCACATTAATTCGGCGGCGTGCGTCCATGTACCGAGGCAAGCGTTGACTTCCGGAGCATTGCACTGTGGGTAGCTATCCCATAGTTCCCGCAGTCTCCCCTGCCCATTGGAATTCTGGGTTGAGATCCCAATGCCTGATGGGGCCAAAAATTTGTCGTGGGTGGTTATGGGTAAATGTCGTCAGTCAATCCTCCCTCCGTGAAAGCAACGGCAGACAATCATTTCGCACCCTTTTCCCTGGATTGCCCAGGCAGACGCCATAGCACGGCAACCATGGAGCCTGTTCAGCCTTTTTTCACTGTCACCGTATGTCTACTGGATGTTGCTAACAGATGCGGTACTGAACTGCTGTCATGGGTGCTCCTGGCCGGCCTCGGTGAGGTCGGTCGGGGGCGCATGGACAAAAATGGGAATGACTCCCCAGGTCATTCCCTTCTTTAAGTTTTGTCCAAAGGGAGAGTCAGTCCTGTCTGGACTATCGGGCAAGCCTACTAAAGAACCAGAGAGCACAGCTGCTCCGGGTCAGAGCCCCAGACATCCCGCAGAAATGATATGCTGCATGCCATTCTAGGGGGTGCCCCTGCAACAACCCCACCTGTTGCTTCCCTCCTCCTCCACCCCTCCTGGGCTACCATGGCAGTTATCCCCCCATTTGTGTGACGAAGTAATAAAGAATGCATGAATAAGAAACAACACTGACTTTATTGCCTCTGCAAGCAGAGATCAAAGGGGAGAGGGGAGGGCAACTGGCTTACAGCAAAGTAGAGTGAACCACCATTCTGCACTTACTCAGCCTATAGCTGAAAATGGGAATCTTTGACAAGCACTAGGATAGAAGCACAGGTAGGACTGAATCTCCATTTGTGTGTGGGCCTTTAGTTGACACTGGTAAAATACAAAATGTCCCAGAATATGTATGTTGGGGGACAGTTCTAAACGGCAGCTTAATTTTTTTATTCGCAGCAAAATGTAGAGGTCTAGGTATCTGATTGTGAGCGCTGGTAGCAAGGGGTAGGCTGGGGTAGGTGCGACCGCGCAGTGCTGCTCACTGGGGAGAGCAGCCTGAGGTAGAAGCCTCCAGCTGGAATGATATTCCAGGCAGGACTGAATCTCCATTAGACAAAACTTAAAGAAGAGAATGACCTGGAGTCATTCCCATTTTTGCAGAGGCTGGCTGTGGGCTGACCCTCACCAGCCAGCAGCCCAGAGCACACGGGATGATGACAACGGATACCAGTCCTATTGCCATCAGCAAGGAAGGGAAGGAGGAGGGGAGGGATGTTGCTGTTGCAGCAGCTGCACAGCAGCATCAGTCAGCAGCCAGCACATACACAAAACAAAAGAAAAAAAAAATTTTTTTTTTTTTTTTTTGTTCCCGGGGGGGGGGGGGGGGGGGGGGGGGGGGGCCCTGCAACTACCACGACCCACCCTTTGACCCTCTTTTTTCAGTAATTCAAATGAATTTGAATGGTTGTGGGAGCGGAGGGATAGCTACAGTCATCACAGAGCGCCCCTCCTCTCCCTCCCCTTTCTGATTCTTGATTCTTTGGCTTTCTGCTTCAGCTGTCTCAGCTTGTTTCACATTGTTGATGTGTTGTGTCCTGTGGCATCATCTGATTTTTTTTTGTTTTGGTTTTTTTTTTTTTTTTCTTTTGGATGATGGAACTTGACGATTGTTCTGATAGAACAGAGATCAGACTCCACCATCTCCCCCATGAGATCCTCCTGCATGATGATCTCTGGGGGCTTCTTTTGTGCTGGGCTGTGTGTGCTGACCACGCTGATCAAACAGAACAAAGGGCAAAAAGAAAAAATTCAAAGGAAATGGCTTTTTTCCTGAGTTTGCTGCCAGTGCATCTGTGAGTCTGAGTGGTCATTAGGTCACAGAGTGGTCATAGGGGTACAATAGATAGCTAATTAAGGCCACACTAACAAATTATCAAAATACTTAACCCAATAGTGCTACCTCTGATACTCATCGTAGAATACGGGAGAAGTAGAGCTATCAATATTAAGAGCCCTTTATATCATAATAATAAAAGGGTTAATTTGGGACGGGTGCAGGGCATTAATGGTTAAACTAAACCAGAGATGAAGAGAACCTCGTGAGAGCAGGCTGAGAGAAGAAAATAACCAGTGATCTAGCCCACTTAGTAATTACAAAGCAAAATCTTAGATCATTTTTTAGAGTTCACATAGAGAAAAGTTTAGACATTACTTTATTTTACACATTAAAATAAGACACATTACAAAAAATTCAAATAAATAAAACAGAGACTAAAAAAGGAAAATATAGATAAAGAAGATATATGTGTTTTCATGATGTGTTATAGATAAATGGAAAGATTAATTATTTGGTCCTTAAATTGTTTTAGAATATTAATAAAAGTTTATACTTCATGTCCTAAAATATATTTCCATTGCATTCATGCTTAAGTAAAAACTGTTTTCTCAAGTTTGTTAATTAAGATCCTAGAATTGTTTTATTCTTCATGTAACATCTGTTAATTTGTAATGGCATACTTGAAACAAGGGCAAGGAATGATGAAAAGACCTGACTATATGATTCACTATGTCTTGACCTCACTAGTCTTTATCATTTTGTTAATAATTGTAAAAGACAAGTAGATGAACCCATTCATTAAAAAAGTTACACTTCAGTGACAGAAAGAAATTCACTCACCTTTTTACATTCATCTGCTCTTTTAGTTTGCTGTACATTTCCAGTACTATATAAAACAAAAATATTAACCCATTTAGATCTTATTGCAAATTAAATACTCTAGTTAATAAGAAAAAGAATATATACTTTAAAATGAAAAGTATAAACTGTATATTATTTTAGTCTTAGTTTCACTTACACACTTTTCTCAATAACATATTACAATATGAAGAGCAACTAGAAGTAGCAAAAATAAGGTTCTAGATTGCAGATTAAGAGAAAAAAAGTAAACAATTAAAGAGAAGTTAAATAGTAAAGAATTTAAAATGAAACAGTTTCAAACATTTCTCAATGTAAACACACCAACTTTTGTTTAAATATCTGTCAATTAATTATGTTCATAGCACACCATAAAAAACCTGGGGAATTTCATATGTATTATCAGTTAATGGGAACAGTTCATAGAAAGGCAACAGTACCATCTACTGTCATTATCCCAAGTCACAACAGAACGATTACGTAGTACCAAGAAAAAGATTCAAACCTATCTGCCAACGTTATAAACAGAAGTCAGTCTTTATAAATGTACACTGTGAAATGCAATGTTCTCTAACTATATACGAAACAATGTCTCAAGATGGTGCTGTTTCATAACAAACTATTGTGATACTGCACAATGTTGAAAGATGATACTATAAATAACATTCACAAACTTTATGTTTTCCCTTAAATTTTTAACCACAGGAAAATAAATATTAAACAACAACTTCAAAGGTTTAAATGCAAACATATTTATTGTATGATAAAAATACACATGCTTAATTTTTTCGTACAATCTATGTCCTCTCGTTGTTAGCTTGCTAACAAGGCTGTATGTTTACTCTATTACAATTATTAAAGAATAAATATACCATAATGAGATCTAAATTTGGACACATTTGTAAGATCCTAGTAACTCTTCTGCTAAATTTCATGTTTCAGAACATTGAAATAGGAGAGAAAAAAATAATACTGCTGTTGTGTTTTGGGTACAATGACTTATCTCATTGGCTATTGTATTTAGCCAAATGTCACTATTGCACATATTTGTAACTCACCTGGAAGACACAACTGCAGTTTTTCCACTACTGTTGTAATATTCCGCTGCTGAATTCTACATCGGATGATTTCCTCTGTTTGGGCTATCACCTTAGATATTTTGTAAAAAATTACAATTAAATTATGCAAACAAATTTAATTTGCTGCAAATGTTCAATTAAAAACCATTTTCTCACCTCTTTCCCAGCATCTTGAAGCCTTCGGTTGGTATCAGTAACTTGGACCTTAAAAATAATTTCACCTTTGTTAGACAAATATGCATATATTGCCCTGATGTAACTGCTCACCCTTGTAATTAGATCATGCTTCATGAGAAATTTAGAACAAAGAAATGCAAATTCAAATTAACTCTACAGCTTGAACTTGAACTTTTGATTGCAAAGGGCTTTTGTTAACTTCAATTACTTATGACAGTTCTTTCTAACAGATTCTGTGGCAAACTTCTCGAATTTACTTGGGATTTTTGAACTTTACTTGTTTCTGTAGGTCTGTCAAACAATTCAAATCATTGACCCAATTGATCACTGGTCCCTTTTTGATAACCTCAATGAGCTCTATGTGCCATTCATTGTCTGTAAGATATGGTGATTGCATTTTATGGTAATTAAACATTCATACTTTGCTGAATGCAAACACTGGGTGGTTGATTAACATCAAACGTGGAAATCTCCAAACCACAGCAACATTTTAATGCTGCAGGTGCAGGCAAAGCTCGACCTCAGATTTTCCCACATATTAAGTGACTCATTAGGTCATCATAATAAGGAAGCACATTCTAGTTTATTAAAAATCTCATTAATTTCCAAACAAAGATGCTCAATGACCTCATTGACGCTGTATTTGGTCTCTTGTTATCTGAATATCCTTTATATAATGCTCTTCTAATCATAACCTCTGGTGAACTACGCTCATTCTGTCTGGTGTGCATATTTTGCTTTCCAAAGTGTAAAGAGAGCTAAAAGGGACAGGTCTCACAATTCATTATTCTGCATTCTGACTTCTGAGTAAACCTTAGTCCTCACTTCTAATGAATACCACAACACCACCTACTCTTTTGGGGAGCACAAGAACACTTTTTAAAAAATGTGCAACTGCAAGTGGAGGCTTTCCAAAAGAATCAAGATTTCTAACAATATTTTTTCTGAATCTGAAATTGAGAGGTCTTATACATAATTTGGTAATCAAACTGAGAAAAACACAAGACCTGTTATAAGAAATATTGCTTTTATCAATACTTTGCCTTTTAAAAGCCTTCCAGAATTACTTGATATATTTATTTTTGGCAATGTTTTATAAAAAATTATAAATGAAGAAATCATAAAATGAGACCTAAAAAGATATGAACATGGCAAATGTATTATTATAGTAGACAAGACATTTCTGAAAAGCTATACAATTTCTGAAAAATTAATTGTAAACATCAGGATGTGTATGTATATCATGAAAGTCTTATCCCTTAAAGAAGAAACATTCCATCTAATATTAATCAATGACAGCAATATAGAGAAGTTTAAATAAGTAGTTTCTTACCTTCAATTTTCCTGCATCAGCCCTTACTTTAAGAAGTTCTGTAATAGCATCCACAAAGCCCTGATGGTGAAAATTACACATCTTTTCTATCTCTCTGTCATGATTACGTATGCAAGCATCTAGTTTTTCCATAAATCTTTGGTGTGCATTTGGCTGGTCATCATATACAGACCTGTTAAATACAAATTACAAAACAGAACTTTCTTTTTTCTGAATAGTTTAGTATAACAGGTAGGGACCATTACTGAAATCTTAAGGTTTTCATCTTTTAAATTCAAACTTGGTATCACAATGACATAATTTGTGACCCACACCGCTGATATTATTAAACAAAAGACATAATTCAAAACCGAGCTCTGAACCTGACCCTTATGGCATTAATCCCAGTGCTTAACCAGTTATATCATGGTTGACCTCAGCCTCACTGGTCGGTTTCTTATGCTCAAATATGAGTACAAAAGTCTCAGCTTCTCTAACTACTTCAAATAGCATGGATCACTTTTTCATCAAAATCCACTGTTTATTAAATATAAAGAGGTGCAAATATACATATTTATTTTTCTAGTATGTCTAACAACAGATTTGCCCAATTAAATAAATTTTCCATGACTCTAGCCAAACACAGTTAAGAAATATCCTGAAGCATTCAGCCCCCTAGTGGACTACAATCAACAGTAACTAATAAAATGCAATCTTTTTTTCTCATAAAAAGATTTATATAGAGTTCCAAGAGTGCAACAGGGCCAATATTTCAAAACACAGATGCATAAAGTTTCCATCTAAATCTATGCCTAGGCACACAAAAGTGGTCTGATGTTCAGAAGTGGTGAGCCACCATCACTCCTATTGACGTCAGCCCTTTTGATAATCAGGCTGTTTTTATTAAGGATCCTAACTATGGATTTAGTTGCCTAATTTTAGGCATTCAGTTTGAAAACTTTGGCTTTCACAGACAAGTAAGGAGTCTGGGTTCTTCTTCCTGAGCTGCTTATAATCCTACTGATGACATACAATTGAGGACTAGGAAGCATATACAATAAAAAGCAAAGTTGAAAATGTAGTTTGTTAATTCCACTTGTTTTAATAAAATTTGGTTTTGGAATTTTCGGGGTTTTTTTTGCAAGGGTGAGGGTGGTGGGTTGATTTGTTAATTCTTTGAAGGTGGAACTAGGATTTATAAGCCTCATGGAAGAATTGAACATTTAGCTTGTTGAATTTGCTCAGGGGACTAGTAGTCACATGAAGAAGGCATAGACATCAGAATGGGCAAGGAAAGGATATAGTGGGTGATTAATCTTTAAGCTTCAACAGAAGCTTCAAAGAGGAGTGAGAGGTATGGGCAGCTAAACAGCAGAGAAAAGGACAGAGTCCTTAAATCTGATCAGTGAGGGAAAGGCAATCAAAGGATTAGAACAGTGACTTGACATGGTCACAGTGGCGGGCAAGACAGATGACTGTTGGAATAGTAACACAGAGAATGCAAGAGTCAAGGAAGCCATTGAAGTTTTAGTATTGCCAACCTCAAGTGTTCAAAAATCATCAAACTCCCAAAATTATGAAATTGGTTTAAAAATCATGAGATTTTTTTAAAAACTGAATTATTTTAATTTGCCTTCTAGTTTTTGGGCCTTTTCATGTTTTCAGTCTTTTCTTCACAACCAGAAGGGCTAGAAACTTACTATTTCCCTCCCAAAAGGAAAGCCAAGATTCTCATGTAATTATAGGTGCTGGAAGTAGGGGGTTTGGGGTTGCTGCCGCACCCCCTGGCTTGAACTGGTTTCCATTATATACAGGGTTTGCAGTTTAGTTCAGTGGCTCTCAGCACCCCCACTATAAAAATTGTTCCAGCACCAATCACCTGACCTGGGCTTTAAGAAAAAACACCAAAATACTGTAACTTGGACAGAGTTTTTGGCCGTGTATTGAGATAGATCATACATCTGGATTTTGAGTACTTTATTCACAAAACTAAAAATATTTTCCATTTTGCTGACACCTATAGGCGAACAGTCATAGCACAAAAGAGAGCCTTGGACAGGTCATCTTCCATGGAAGCCTCAACTTTCATCTCCACCTTGTAGTTGTTTATTGCACTGTTCCTCAAATATTAGGAAAAATAAAATAAAACCAAAATATTGGAAAAGACTAAAATAAGCAACGATATACACCTCCACCCCAATATAATGCGGCCTGATATAACATGAATTCAGATATAACACGGTAAAGCAGTGCTCTGGGGCGGGCGGGGCTGTGCACTCCAGCGGATCAAAGCAAGTTCGATATAACGCGGTTTCACCTATAACGCAGTAAGATTTTTTGGCTCCCGAGGACAGCGTTATATCGGGGTAGAGGTGTAGTGGAAATCACCCCTGCATTCACACCCTACAAACTACTGTAATAATCTTTGTACAAAATATGCCTTGTGAGGTATCATTTGAAAACTAACAACTCACTGGTCGATAATATCATGATGAAACGTGTGGTAACATAATATGTAAATTTATAAATGTGAGCTGAAATTATAACTGAGGTGTGTTTATCAGACAAGTCTGGGGAGTGGGCAAACCCATTTCTCAAAGACATAGGACAAGCTGATGCCTCTAGCCAGATGTCATCAAAGCTGATGGGCCATCACCTATCAAGTGGACATTCTTTGGTAAGGAAGGGGAGCAAGAACAAACAGATCAGCATCTTAGCAAACAACAGCATGAAACCTCTTTCAACACAAAACTCCATAACTCCAACCTCATAGTGGGAATGAACTTCATCCAGGGTAACCCTCAGGAAAATGCAATAAAAGGGTGACTGAACTATAAAAGTGAGTGGCAGAAACACCCCCAAGGGATCTCCCCCTATATCTCTCTCTCTCCTTTTCACCTAAGACAACAAAATAAAACATTGGATTTCGGCAGCAGGTCCTGGCTGAGTGTTTGGTCAGCAATGTTTCTAGAAACATGTGGTAAGTGACTTCCCCTTGAACCAACTCTAGTTTGTTAAGTTTAGTCTTTATATCTCTTATAACCATTTCCAACTTTAATGCCTTATACTTGTACTCATTTAAAACTTATCTTCTTGTAGTTAAATATACTTGTTTTATTTTTTAATTAAAATTAATCCAACATTGTGAATTGTTTGGGTAGCAGGATTAGGAGTATGTTGGGATCACTCTGCCAGTGTTAATCAAGGCTGGTGGAAGCCAGAGTGTGAATGATGTGTCGCTGGCAGGATGCAGCTATACACAGACATTCAGGGTGTTACCTGCATGCTGGAAGGCTGTTTGTGAGCGGCCCAGGTGGGAGTTACAGCAGCAAAGCATTGTAAGACACCCAAGTGCACAGGGCAGGGGTCACATAGCTCTTCACTGGTCTGGATTGCACCCCAGAATGTCATAATTGTACAGGACACTAGTGTGCAAACATTCCTGATACTTTAGTTTTACTCTTCTGCATGTATTTTCATAAACAACAAGCTTTTGTTCTCTCTTACAAAATGAACGTTCAATACAGACATCCCCTTAAGAGAGTCTTCCTATATGATAGCATATGATTTCTTATTTCTGTAACTTACTATAAAAATTTAGCTTTAAATTTTTCAGAAAAGGGTATTTGCTATAAGTAATTTCAATCCAAGGCAAGCTTTCCTCCAGGCCTTCCATACCACTTAAACCCTTAACAAAGAATGTGATGTAGAGTCCCTTGGATGGGCTCTCTGCATTGGAGTGAATTTCAAACATAAAAATGTCCTTTTTTCCCCCCTCTCATTCTTTAGCAAAGAGATTTAGCTTTATTCCTTTTTAAAAAAGTTGCTGAGATCTTGAGTCCACAGAGGGAAAACTAGGAATCAGAGAAAATACTGAGGGACCTTCTGAGACATTTAAGTGGAGATTCATATTGCTTTCTTAAGGTAGAGTCCATTTATTTGTCCCCAGAGTACATGGGGGAAATGTTAGCCTCTAGCAAAGTGGAGGATTTCTCCCCTCCCTACCACCCCCCAAAGACCTTCTACTGCTGGATTAATCTTTGACCAAGACCAACAGTTTTCCACTGTGTCTGGAAGGAGGCTGTAGATTTAGTCTGAGGTTCAAGCCTTGGGGAATGTAGAGTCTGGAGCCCTCTAAGTTTTTGTAACCATCTTGGCCGAGTTCTTGGGGAGGGGAAGAGTCCTATCCTTCCAAGTCTTTACAGGGAAGTATGATTTCCCATCCTTATGAAATCCTTCTTCTGACTATACTCTCTGGGGAGCTTGGGGGTTTACTAGAGCCATAGAAACTTACTTGCTGAATAAAGCTAGAATTGAAATGTCTGACAAGGCCTGGCGCTTCTGAGGAGAAAAAATCAAGAGCCTTGAATTATCGAGATTTTTTTCCATTTTGATACTGACTTACACTTAGAATATCCAGCTGGGGAAAGCAGTTAAAGTCAGAGGAGTAAAAGAGGTATTGAGCAGCCCTGCATAAAAGAGGAAGTTATTTTCAAGAGCAAGCAGATCCCATGACTCCCAGATAGTCTGATCCACTAATACATGCAAGAAAGTGATGCAGGGTGCTGAGAACTGTACTCTCTAGCCCCCTACCACATCATGGGCAAATCCTGTAAGCTGCTTGACCTGGAGCAGCAAATGATGTGGTACTCCAGGGTCCTAGTATGGGACAATCATCTGAGCACTATTCTGTCTCCGCTAGAAGAGGAAGGGGCTAACGTGCTAGAACCTAGAGAGCAGAAACATAAGGGAAACAACTTTGCAGTGTATTCCTGGAGAGGGAATGAGAATGCTGAGGAGAAAGAAGCCACCAAAACATGGCTTGGAATATATTGTGGACACATCACCTGCTCCAGGAACACTATTGGAAAACTATGAGCATGTTGTTAAAGGAATTTGGACTTGGTCACACTTAAGATATTTTCTGCCCATCAAACAAGCTGGACTACTCTATGAGAAGCTGAAGCCATCTGCTTGGAGCTAAAAGAGAAGATGAATTAAAGGTTGCATGTAAAGG
The DNA here is from genome assembly GCF_016161935.1 of Mauremys reevesii. Classification (NCBI taxonomy): domain Eukaryota; kingdom Metazoa; phylum Chordata; order Testudines; family Geoemydidae; genus Mauremys; species Mauremys reevesii. The sequence goes on along the minus strand of NC_052629.1, from coordinate 30,779,248 downwards.
CAGTGCAGTTGGCTGGAGGGGGTGGGGAAATCTCAAAAGCAAGCAATTGGTCACTCTGCTTAGCAAGTTCAACCAGCAGAGAGAAACCTATGGGGTCAGATTGTTCAATGAAGCAGAACAAATTTGTAGGTTTTTCTATAATATATACTACCCAGTCAATTGTAGTATTGCTGGAAGAAGACTATGCCACGTTGGAAGGACAGTGGTGGGAACCTTTCTACACAAAGCATGTGGATAAAGAAAGAGCTTCCTTTTCCAAGATTATCTAGCTACACTGTTCATGAATAGGAAGTTTTATTAAGTGAATTTATCACAATTTAATACTAATAAAAAAGGAGGGCTAAAAAAATAGACGAGACCTAGACGCAGAAAAGGACTTTGAAACATGGTGTGACGAAACAAACTCCGTACACTGAATTTTTACTATTCAAATACATAAACGAGGAAATAATTGGGCACTAAGAGATTGGCAATATATCAAAGATGTTATCAAACAATTCCCGACAAAACAATGATCAACTAGGATATTCTTGGAAGCACATATCCAGGTGCAACATGATGCAGTGTCCAGTACATAATGAAAAGAACCAGTATTTCTTTTTATTTACGGGTTTTTATATGGGGCTCACCAGCTTCACACCTAAACACTTCATATACATTAAGGGTTAATACTTCCCTAATTCACAGAGGGTAGGGAAGGATAATCTCACCACACCCACAGGAGATTGCAAAGTATTGTTATTCCCATACTGAAGAAGGAAAAGACATAAAAAGATTACGTGACTTGCCAAAAGAGAGTCACAGAGAGTCAGTGGCAGAGTGAGGAAGAAAACCTAAATCTCACATGTCCCAGTTCAGTCTCTTAACCACAAGACCATCCTACTTGTCTATAGGGACACCTAATATTTACTGTTTTCTATACTGCATCATGCCTTTCCATAGAAGCAGATTAACAAAATGTTGATATATGTATTATCTAAAACATTATCTGATAGACTATCTTTAAGGTTCAGCAAATAACACAAAAAGTTACATTATAAAATGATCCTAACGTAACCAGCACAGCACAGTTTTTATGCCTTACATACGTAAAGAGCTCCATCTTGTGGGAATGATGACAAATTAAACCTTTTCTCCAAATTGTGATGGAAAACATGAAAGGGAACTTCTAAAATCAAGCAAGTTATAAATTATATCACAGTGTTTCAAATAAATGTATATTTTTATAACCTAAATAAATGAAAAGGTGGGAGACATTAAACAAAATGTTTACTAGGTACCATTAATAAATAAGGTTGTATAAACAGAGATCAGATCTACATCTATTTTTTCTTTACTGACCAACTGGTATGCACTACTTTAAGAATATCACTAAATACTTAAATTTTTAACTGGATGTTAAATTTATAACAGCTTTCCTTTTCTCTTTTTTTAAAAAAATCAATCAAGTCTCTTCTATTTAGTGGGAGACTCATTACTCCCACTTCATTATTATCTGTATTATTTCCCAGGCTCCATTTCCCATACAGCACATTATTGGACCTATACGATTTGGGAGGGACTCCTGAATAATGTGATACTGCTTCTCCCCTCTGTCTCCCTCAAACGCTCTTACTCTCTTTTCCTCACATTTTCCACTGCCCCCAAATTTTCAACTCTGATTGTGCCACATGTCTGTGCTGAAAACGTGTATTGTAGAAGTTGCTGAGGTTTTCACAGTTGGAGCTTTGCATACGCAGAAAGTATTGGAGTTGCTTGGGAGCAGTTGAGGCTTTTGCTACTGGGGAAAAGATGTATGTGTTTGGGAGGGGGGGGAAATGACTTCACTTTGGGGGGGGGAGGGGGAAGAGAGAGACAGGAGAGGGAGAAGAAGAAGATTGGAAATTTGAATTCCTCATTCTCCACGGCAACCTTGACAGCAACCTCCTGCACCAAAATCTGCCAGTTCATTGAATAACACTAGAGATGTATATTAGCTTAAATTTTCTGCCAAAATAATCAGCTGTGACGTAGTTAACAATGCTGATATTAAAACATCCTTAGTAGGTTTCAGTGTCAATACCCTTTTGAGATTAACGTGGGCAGCTCATCTCCGTCAGAACTATTGTTTCAAAGCTGTCTACAAACTCGTACAGACTTACTATGTAGTCATCACTCTAATCATGGATATCTTTTGGAAATACAAGGGCTAACTGCTTACTTTGTAAATGATAGCTTAGTTTCTGGAGCACAACTATGTGCCAACTCTCACTTTTCTTCCCGCTACTTTCTTTTTATCTTTAGCATCAGGGCTTTGACCTCAAGAACAGAAGCCTAATAGTTCTGTTCAGTTTCACAAATGAACTCAACGGGAGAAAAGCTTCAAGGACTTGTAGAAAGACATCAATTTTTTGGCAGCTCAACTGTCAAACCCTCTTGAGAGAGGTACTCTTTTTCTTTGGACAGCCCTACACACCTACATTAGAGTCCTGAAGATCCCACCATCATTTTCTAATCTTTATTCCCCCACGTCCTGGACAATCTGTACCCCAGCCACTGAAGATAATTAAAGAGAATATTGCCTTAATTATTATAGGGGGCCATTTGATCTACAATTCAAGGATTTCCTCCCCATGCACTCAGTGCACCAACTCCACTGAATTTCCAGCCTCTAACATCTCAAGGAGCAAACAACATTATTTTAGAAGGCCTTTTTAGCATTTAACATTATATGGTCCTCATGGACTTCTATTATAACTTTCATTCTGCCAGAAAATGCAGAGGATTGGGCATCAGGAGCCACGGGTCAGATATGCTATGTGACTGGGGAAGTAACAACTTCCTTGTGCTTCAGTCTCCTCATCTGTACTTAAAGACTGTAATTAAGAAACCCCTTAACCTTCTCTCTGTTAAGATAAATAGATTGAGTTCCTTGAGTCTAACACTATAAGGCATGTTTTCTAATCCTTTAGTCATTCTCGTGGCTCTTCTCTGAACCCTATTCCAGCAGCAGTTGCACCAGTGCCAAATACAGAGGTAAAATAACCTTCCTACTCAAGGGTCCCCTCTTTATGCATCCAACAATTGCATGAGCACTCATGGCCACAGCATCACACTGGGAGCTCATGTTCAGCTAATTATCCAACTCAAACCCCTGCCCTCTCCCCGAACTTATTTAAAGTCACAACTTCCCAGGACAGAGTCCCCCGGTAAGTATGGCCTACATTCTTCACTCCTAGATGTATACATTTGCATTTAGCCATATTAAAACACATACTGTTTGCTTACACACAGCTTACCAAGTGGTCCAGATCATGCTACTAGTGATCTGTCCTGTTAATTATTTACCACTCCCACCATTTTTTGTGCCATCTGCAACATTTATCAGTGATGATTTTATGTTTTCTTCCAGGGTATTAATAGAAATGTTAAACAACATAGGACCAAGAACCAATCTCTGCGGGATCCCATTAGAAACACACCCATTCAATGATGATTCCCCATTTACAATTATATTTTGAGACATCAGCTAGTCAGCTTTTATCCATATAATGTGATCCTTGTTAATTTTATATCTTTCAAGTTTTTTAATCAAAATGTCATGCATTACCAAGTCAAATGCCTTACAAAAGTCCAAATATATTATCTCAACACTATTACCTTTATCAACCAAACTTGTAATCGCATCAAAAAAAGATATTAAGGTAGTTTGATAGAATCTATTTCCCACAAACTTATGTTGATTGGCATTAATTATATTACCCTCCTTTAATTCTTTATTAATCGAGTCCAGTATCAGCTGTTCCATTATCTTGCCCAGGATCAATGTCAGTTTGATAGGCTTATAATTACCCGGGTCAACTTGTTTAGCCTTTTAAAATACTGGCACAACATTAGCTTTCTTCCAGTTTGCTGGAACTTCTCCATGTTCCAAGACTTATTGAAAATCAACATTAATGGTCTGTTGAAACAGTGCAACACAGAAAAGCACTTTCCTTTGCAATTAATACTTCATTACAGTTAATTATGTATGCAAGTAAAAGCAGAGTTATCTTTACTTATTCTTCCCCTATCCTATAAGAGACTCCATTATTTCCATAATACTTCAGACCTTTTATTTTAAAAGTATACTTTAAAATCAAAGAAGGATTTTAATTTCTTAACCCGGCCATAACTTCTACATACATAGAAATGTTATATAAAATGAATGTATTCTACACAGAAAAATATATTTTGTCTGTCTCAACACACTTCTCATGACAACAATATTTTTCTGTCAGTATATGCCTGGACTACCCAGATGCCCAAAGATTTTCAAGTGTGCTCCATTTATATCCCAACCATTAGCATAATAAACCATGATATATAACTGTCCTATACTTCAGTACTCTAAGTCCTCAATACCCATTACTGCTCAGATGTAGACTCTCTTCAACAATTTCAGGTGAGACCATTAAGTTAGTGACACTGAAAATGTAGGTTCTCATCACTCTTACCTGAATTGATTAGGTCAGAATTGAAAGGTTGCAAATTCGGTTGGTACAGACATAGTAAAGGACAGCCTAAACATAGTAAATTATAACTGGCTTGTTATATGTCTAGGCTGAACTCTGCAATAGCATCCTAATAATATTTCCATAAGCCCACAAGTAAAGGCATTTTACAGCCAAAAAGGTTGAGAAATTTTCTGTCCCGGGAGTTTTCAATCTAAAGTTGCTTGTGAAGATAAAACAATCTGACAGACAGGTAGACTGGTGTAGGACAGCTGAATTCAAGAGGCGAGATTAGCAATGAAAACAAAGAAAGGGAATGAGTAAACTAGAAGAACAAAGCTTCCTTGGATATATTTCGTTTAGCAAGAGTTAATGGCCTAGATTTGTAAAGGTATTTAGGTGCTGCTGCACTCAGCATTGCAACTCCTACCTGATTTAGGAGCCTCATTTTCAAAAGAGATTTAGGCATTTGGGAGATAATCAATAGGATTTAGGCTCCTAACTGCCTAAATTCCTTTTGAACAGTAGATTTAGACTCCTAAATCAGTTAGGCATTGCAATACTGAGCACAGCAATGCCTAAATATCTTTAAAAAACTGGGTCAACATCCCTACTATTGTGAAAAATGCTGAGTCCTTGATGACCACAAGTGCACAGGACCTTAGCTTTAAAAATCATCCAAAAGATGATAGCTCCAGTAGCAGTGTTCATTCACACCATGCTGTAATATTGATCTAGTCTTCTCAATGAGAAAAGTGCTACCCAAAGTATCACCAGTGCCGTTTTCTACAGAACATGGATACTTCCTTTAGCTCTCCCATCAAACTGTAGCCTACTTTACAAATCACGGAATCACAAAATAAATGTTAATACAGGATCACAGAACTTTAATTATTCCAGAAATTTAAGTTAAATGAAAAATTTCCCTTTGTACTATTTTACAAACAAGTGTAACAAAGATAGATTATTCTGAAAAAGTTATTAGTTAATTTTCACTAGTTTTAAATACTACTTACCTGATGTATATTATCTTATATGGTGTGCAGTATTACAAAAAACAGCATTAAGATTTAAGCAGTTTAACTGAACTGTTTCAAAATTTAAAATATATATTTGCAGTGTCAGGAAAACTTAAATGTATCCATAATAAATCAATAAGTAAATAATTTCCTATGGGGGTTTATATCTACTCAACTGAAATGAAAAGTTTGGTTTCTCACTCATCAAAAGTACTTCAGCTAACATTCCGTTATCTCTGAATCATAACTATTCACGTTATTCCTTCTGCTCTTTTAAGCAACTACCTACTCACTTGGTTACACAGCTACAGTAGTAATTATTGTGACAATCACAGTAAAACTCACTGCTTTAATCTCAAAACTGTAAACAATTTAGGCAATGAATGCATGCTTTACACATTCTTGCATATACAATACTGTATTATATACATCTGACATATTGAAAGTTATCTTCCACACTTGTATCTGAAATGTTATTTGGACTAACATAAGAAAATAAAGCATTACTTACTTACCTGTAATAGTTCTCTGAAGATATACATGCCAATGGATTACCATTCTAGCGTTCTGTGGGACTGCACACAGTTCTGGCAGAAACCCTCCCAGATAGATCTGAGCTGTTGCATGCAGACACGTCATCACACAGTACTTTGGTACTGTGTGCCGAAGTACTTGGGCAGTCCCTAGTGTTCCAATAGTTAGTTCTTTTCAATTATGAGGCAAAAATACTCCCTTAAAAGCTAATTAAAAAATTATATAAATTAGGAAAGTTACAGAGCCTCAGTTTTCTATTGAGGAGGGTGAGTGAATGGTATTCCATGAACATGCAGGTTTTCAGAAAATGATAATTACACCTAATTACCTCTTCTCTAAAGATATACATCTCAGAGGATTTCTCACTCTAAAAAGCTTCATGTTTTAATAGAAAAATGTAATCGATTGCAGGCAGTGACAGAAACATGGCAAACTGCCTGGACTAGTAAGAGCAATTTAAATATAGTTTATATTTTTTATGTATACTATAAAGAGGTCTTGGCACTTGAAGTCCCCAGGAGGTAATCTGAGAAGCCATCTACCCCATTCCAGGTGTCAAGGGAAAGCAGAAGACAGCTGAAGGAATGACCAAAACAGATGTTGGGTGAGAGGAAGATGGTTCTAGAGAATAGTGTCTGGGAGACAGATGGTACAGGAAAACCCAGCCCACCTTAAGGGGCCTGGAACCAGAAGCCTTGTAAAGTGAATGAGGTTAAGGCTCCCCTCTCCCCCAGCTGGCCCAGATAGGTATTTGGGGTAGTTAGACCCACCTGGAAAGGGTCAATGGAGTGGTCAGAGTGGGGGAGGAGGGGAGGTTGACTCAAAAAGGAGGCTCCAAGCCCAATCAGGGAGAGCTGGCTGAGAGGAGGGTTTTGCCAGCACAAAGTCTCAGAAGAAGGACTGTGTAAAAGGGGAGAGTTCCCAGGCCAGGGAGGCCAGGATTTGAACCACACAGCCCCAGGAAGGAAGACCGTGGGGCTCTGACCTAGGGGCAGGCTAAAGGAAGCTAGACTATGTTTAATAAATTAGAATCCAAGAGAAGGGTAGTCATTTTTTTTAAGTCTCTTGTGAGTGGATTATTTCCAGGAACATGATGGGAAACTGAGGCAAGGAACTCCAGTGAAATGCCATGCTGCAAGAGTGTGCTGCTAGGAGCCTGCACCCCTCCGACATATTATATAGATTTATACACTTCTCGATGAAGCAGCTGTAAAGAGCTTTCTACCTTTATAGGCCCTTGAACAGGATGTCAGTGAGAAACATCCTAGTTTTGCACAAATGTGAGTTATACAGGATTCAACTAAACTATCACTTTTGCAGCTATGAAACAGGGGCTTGTACTTGATTTTTGGCAAGAGGAAAACATAAGACCATCTCCTCAGTTTCAAATCTGGAATTGATTAAGTGGAATAATGAGCTAATTATGAGTAGTGCTCCGAATCAGTGACAGAGGTAGGTACTGTTTACATTTTCATTTGATGTGATAAATAGTCCGTCCATGAAGAAAGCAAGCTGAAATCAAGGAATTTTTTCCAGGGTTGGACATATAACAAGTTGTCGGGTGCTAGCAATATGAGAAGAGATGCAAAGAGATTATTCAGACTCACTCTAGCAAACAGATCAGGCAGGCCGCCAGTCCAGATGTATAGAAAAATACCTCTCTAATCCAGGGGGAATTAGAGGCAGGGACAGAACTGTCCTGAAGGGGAAAACACTAAGAATAGCCAAACTCAGGAGAAAGCTTAATTTTAGATTTAAATTTTTTCAGTGCTAAAAGTTGTCTGAAAAATGTGGGTGGTATATCATAACCCCAACTAAAGTAAATTTTCATGCACTTGATACAGACAATTCACAATTTTATTTATACATATATATAAAAAATAATATGCTGGTTTATTTATACTCATATATTATTGTTTTTAACTGAGGCAACAGGCCTCATACAAATTATTAAAACAAAATATGTCCCATGAGTTTGGGGGAGATGGGTGGTTCAGTGAGGTTGGGTCTCTCTGGGTATAGATGGCCAAGCTAACAGTGAAATTCAGTGGGGCCGTGGTTCCCTAGAGACAGGAGGCTGAGAAGTGCAGTGAGATTCAGTAGCATTGGGGATGCTGCAAGATTCAGTGGTGTTGGGGGGTCTCTAAGGATAGGCGGTTGGGGTACAGTGACAGTAAGTGGGGTTGGGGGTAGCAGTGAAGTGACAATGGGGTTGGGGATTTAGTGGCAGTGGGATTAAGGGTCTCAGCGGTTGGGGTGCAGTGACAGTCAGAGGGTTTGGGCATATCCCTCTGGGGTTGGGGTGCAGTGACAATGGGATTGGGAGTCCATAAGGATAGGGGTCTGAGGTGCAGTGACAATCAGAGGAGCTGACTGTGTCTCTGGGATTTGGAGTCTCTATGGGACTCTGGAGATAGAGGACTGAGGGTGCAGTGACAGCTGGGGGGTCTCTCTCAGGGGTGGGGTGCTATGGGAATGGGGCTGCAGTGAGCAGGGTTGGGGGTCTCTCTGGGTGGATGAGATGCAGTAACAATGGGGTTGGGGGGTCCTCTCTGGGGATGGGAGTGCAGCAATGGTGGCGGTGCCTTGACATTGGGGTCAGACATCTCTCTCTGGGGATGGAAGTACAGTAGGGGTCTCTCTCTGGGTGTGAGAGTGCCATGACAGTGGGGGTGGGGATCTCTCTCTCGAGGTGGCATGATAGTGGGGATGGGGATGTCTGGAGGAGGGGGTGCAGTGATATTCTGTGGGGATTTGGGAGTTTCAGTGAGTGCTAGGGCCTGCGTTGGGTGCTGCCTCTGACCTCCCCTCACTTTCCACATTGTCCCTCCCTGTTGGCCCAGCTCTGAGCCTATCCCTAACAAGGTACTAGGCAGCCAGGGCAGGGCACTTGGCTGGCTGGAGCCCTCCAGAGCTGCTGCCTGCCACTCCTCAGATTCCTGCAGCTCCCAAGCCCAGGCTTGGCGTGGCTCCACTCCCCCAGAGGCACCAAACCCACTTGTGATGGCAGATGGGCCAATACGTGGCCCATGGGGGAGCAGCGACCATGGTGCTGTAGGAGGCAGTAACTCAGGTAGTGTTCTGTGCTCCTCAGTGACTCTTTGAGCTTTCAGCATTTTGCTCCTGGGTCTCATCCCCTACTGCCACACACTTTAAGCCCTGTTTTCCTTGTTGCTTAAGTTAACGCTGAAAGCCAGCTTGAGGAATGGGGTCATTTTGGACCTCCAGAGGGCATGTGCGGAGCAGGGAGCAAGCTGTGAAAGCCATGCACTTTACAGACAGCTTATTTGAAAGAACTGCAAAAAGGTAGATAAGTTTCTTCATCATTGGCACCACAATGACACTGCAGAAAGGACCTTGGTGCCCTTATCTCTTCTCACCACTTGGGCTGAGAGAGAAAGAGAAACAAATGCAGAACCTCAAAGTCAGCTCTCAGTAAGTAAATGAAGGAGGAGCCACTTTTCAAATAAATATTTGTAGTGTTAAAAGGGAATCTGCATGTTATTTTTAAACTAAAACTTCCTTATCTATATTCAAAATTGTTGTTAAAGCAGACAAAGATGTTCATTTTGAAAACTGTTGCACAGCAAGCTGTGAAGAGTATATATAAAAGCTTTCACTTAACTTTTCATAATCTTTTATGGCTTGATACACCTATAAGAACACTAGAGGGCATCATTCCACTCAAAAAATACCTTCTTGCTAATGGTAAGAAAGCTACAAGAAGCTGATCACTACATAGTTAACATTCAGTAAATATCCCACCTAATCAAATAGACCTACCAACACTTCTCCAGATACTCCAAATGAAGCTATGCAGATTAAAACTCACTTCTCAGCTCATCTGAGCTATTACAAGACAACTGTCATATACTTCATTCATGCATAGTATCACTCATACACATTATCACAGATCACTTTACAGCTGATTTCAGTGTAACTACATGTAATATATTTGAGTTACAATATATCAAACAGGCAGTATCTGTGGATGTAGTGGGTACACAATTCTTAAAATTACTAAATTTCAGATACAATGAAAAGTGGAAAGCAAAAGGATTAGGATTTTATTAAAGCAAGAAAAGATTAGAAGTCTTAGGCCAAGGAGAACAGATGTTATGAGATTTGAAGAGACTCTGAAAATCAGTTAGGCATACAGAGGAAAGAACAGAGAGAGAGACAGTATGTACTGCCCACTATTGTGAAACAAAGGAGGAACAGAAACACATCTCTTAGTTGAAATTATAGCCGTTCACAGAACGACTTTATTTCTGTCTCTGGTAAATTCACCTTTGGGTGTTAAAGTCTGACTAAGAAGCCTGTAGCAGGAATGGAGAGACTCAGGTGTCTAATCATTCTCACAATCTAGAAGGAAGACTGTACACAAAAAGATGTTGATTAAAAAAGATAAAATCTACAAAGCAAGAAACTCCAGTATTCAACAAAACAAGAACATTCAGAGGACAGACTAACTTCCCAACTGAAATTAAATGATCTAGAGCCAGTGGAAAATAATTGCCAAGACAAACATATTAGAAAAAGTATAAACAAAATTATAAATTCTCCAAAAAGAATAATTTATAATAAAATCTTTACAGGGTTAAAAAAAAGTGCTGCAATTTACTATTCCTTTTAAGATTTATAAATGGGCAATTGGTCTAATTTTTAACAATATCTCACATTCACAAAGAGAAACACCTTTAGGAGTCTGTGGAATGTTACATTTTTGGACAGAACTGCTTCCTTCCTAGGGATCTAAGCATTAGTATTTATATGTTCTAACAGCAGCAGAATAGGAGAAGCAAAGGTATACTTTAAGAATTGGTGGACTGTTTAGAAAATTTGGAAGATGCATGATATTTTAACTTTTATATGAGTTAGGATAGTGTGTGGAAAGAAAGAAAGAAAGAAAGGCAGGCAGGCAGGCAGGCAGGCAGGCAGGCAGGCAGGCAGGCAGGCAGGCAGGCACATGGTTGTGTCCATGGACAGAATTGTAATAGTACTCATTGGAACATAGTACTGAGAGGTAAATCTGAGACCTGAATACATCAGAAGTCTAATGGGATGTGCTAGTAGTGTCTACCTATGACCAACAATGGTCAACTTTTGTTTACGACTTTGTTTTTTAATGTTTATTCATTTTAGGTGGAATTCCTAGATTTCCAGACCCTTCCACTACTATCCAGTTTGAGGCAGAGGGTTGGCGCTGCTGTGATGATATCATGAGCAAAACAGCAGCAGCAGGGAGGAAAGAGAAACTCACAACTGCTAGGAGTCTCCCTGTACAAGCAACAAGATTAATATACCCAATATCTGCCCTAAGATGACAATTTTAGCAGGAGGAACTTTGAGATGCTGGTACTGAGGAACTGGAAAAAGAACTTGGAATACTGGGGCGGGGGGCAAGGACAATGTGCAAGAAGCTTGGCTAAGGCAGAAGAGGAATTAAAGGAGGGTAATGTGATTAATGCAAATCAACATGGGTCTATGGGAAATAGATCCTATCAAACTAACTATATCTTTTTTGATGAGATTATAAGTTTGGTTGATAAAGATAATAGAGTGGATGTAATATATTTAGACTTCAGTTAAGCATTTGACTTGGTACTGCATGACATTTTGTTTAAAAAGCTAGATCAATATAAAAGTAACATGGCACACATTAAATGGATTGAAAACTAACTGATAGGTCTCAAAATGTAACTGTAAATGTGGAATCATCTTTTAGTGAGTTTGTTTCCAGTGGGGTGCTGCAGTTCTTGGCCCTAAACTATTAAATATCTTTATCAATGACCTGGAAGAAAACATAAAAGCATCACTGACTAAGCAGATATCACAAAATTTGGGGGAATGTTGTATAATGAGAAGGACAGGTTACTGATTCTGAGCAATCTAGATCACTTGGTAAACTGGCCACAAGCAAACAATATGGTTTTCATATGGCTAAATGTAAATGTATACATCTGGAAACAAAGAATGTAGACCATACTTACAGGAGATGGGGGACTCAATCCTGGGAAGCTGTTACTCTGAAAAAGATTTGGGGGTCGAGGGTGGATAACCAACTGAACATGAGCTCCTAGTGTAACTCTGTGGTCAAAAGAGCTAATGGATCTTGGGATGCCTGAAGAGGGGAATCTTGAATACAAGTAGAGAGGTTATTTTACTTCTATATATAGCACTGATGCAAATGCTGCTGGAATACTGTGTTCATTTCTGGTGTCCACAATTCAAGGAGGATGTTGATAAATTGGAGAGGGTTCAGAGAAGAGCCACAAGAATAATTAAAGGATTAGAAAGGGATAGATAATAAGAATGAAAATACCATGTTGCCTCTATATAAATCCATGGTACACCCACATCTTGAATACTACATGCAGATGTGGTCGCCCCATCTCAAAAAAGATATATTGGAACTGAAAAATGTTCAGAAAAGGGCAACAAAAGTAATTAAGGGTATGGAACGGCTGCCGTATGAGGAGAGATTAATAAGACTGGGACTTTTTAGCTTGGAAAAGAGACAATTAAGGGGGGATATGATAGAGGTCTGTAAAATCATGACTGGTGTGGAGAAAATAAGTAAGGAAGAGTTATTTACTCCTTCTCATAATACAAGAACTAGGGGTCACCAAATGCAATTAATAGGCAGCAAATTTAAAACAAATGAAAGGAAGTATTTTTTCCACACAATGCACAATCAATCTGTGGAACTCCTTGACAGAGGATGTTGTGAAGGCCAAGACTATAATAGGGTTCAAAAAAGAACTAGGTAAGTCCACGGAGGATAGGTCCATCAATAGCATTAACCAGGATGGACAGAGATGGTGTTTGCCAGAAGCTGGGAATGAGCGACAGGGGATGGATCACTTGATGATTATCTGTTCATTTCCTCTGGGGCACTTGGCACTGGCCACTGTTGGAATACAAGATACTGGGCTAGCTGGACCTTTGGTCTGACCCAGTATGGCCATTCTTATGTAGAAAACATACCTTAAAGCAATAGACTCAAGGAGCTCGATCCATTTGTCTTAACAAAGAGAAGGTTAAGGGGTTCGATTATAGTCAGTAAGTACTTATATGGGAAACAAATATTTAATAATGGGCTATTCAGTCTAGCAGAGAAAGGTAAACATGATCCAATGGCTGGAAATGGAAGTTAGACAAATTTGGACTGGAAATACACCTCTACCCCAATATAACGCTGTCCTCGGGAGCCAAAAAATCTTCCCACGTTATAGGTGAAATCACATCATATCAAACTTGCTTTGATCCACCAGAGTGCGCAGCCCCACCCCCCCAGAGTGCTGCTTTACCACATTATATCCAAATTCATGTTATATCGGGCCGCGTTATATCAGGGTAGCAGTGTATGGCATAAGTTCTGAATGGTGAGAGTAATTAATCATTGGAACAATTTACAAAGGGTCACGGTGGATATTCCATCACTGACCATTTTAAAATCAGGATTGGATGTCTTTGTAAAAGATCTGCCCTAGAAATTATTTTGGGGAAGTTCTATTGTCTGTGTGATATAGGAGGTCAAACTAAATGGTCACAATGACTTAGAATCTATGAACTACAAGTGGGGTCAATTACAGCTTTAGCTGAGCAGCAAGGGGAGCTGACAGGTAGTGCCTTTCCATTAGTAATGCCCTACCGTCCACACCTTTCCCTCTGTTGCAAATTTCAAACCCTCTAGTTGCATTGCCATAGAGGACTTTCACTTCCTGATTACACAAGATCTATGAAGAAACTAAACAACTTGCATACACATATTCCTCTAGTGCACTGACAATCATTTACATCTATGTAAACACAGTGAAGATAATGGGCATCGCATACATCTGAACACTATGAAGATGATGGGATGTACATGTGTAACAGAAAGGATACGTTGGACTGTAGAACTTTTATTACTGTAGGGGATGTATGACATGACTTTCACAGAATCATAGACACATAGGGCTGAAAGGGACCTCGAGAAGTCATCATGTCCAAGACTCCATCCCCCTGCACTGTGGCAGGACCAATTAAACCTAGACCATCCCTGACAGGTATTTGTCCAACCTGTTTTAAAAGCCTCCACCCTTGGAAGCCTATATCAGTGCTTAACTATCCCTACAGTTAGAAAGTTTCTCCAAATATCTAACCTAAATCTCCCTTGCTGCAGATTGAGTCTGTTGTCAGTAGCTACCGGTGTGGTGCTCTGCTCTTGTTCGATGATGATAACAGTCAGCTGAGTGCGTGTTCCCTCTGTGTGCTGCCCCAGTTCTGTTCAGATAGCTGAAACCGCAAACTCTGAGAGAACCCCCAAAGACCACAGACTCTAGTAAGGTATGAAGGAACCCAAGCCAGGTTTATTGTCAAACAAAGCACAGTAATAGTTTCCCGTAGACTCTATAAGACATATTACGAATTTGTGCCCCCTGGCAATGGACCGGATCAGTCAGTGGTGGGACTTTCCACTATCCCCTAGGCCAGACAAAGATGTGCACTCCAGGACCTACTTTTATACAGTTACAGGACAGATTACTCATCCCTACTGACGCATTGAGGTACAGCCCCTTGACTCATTAGGGTGCTGTCTCCCCCTTTGATCATGTTGTTTCGAACAGATCTATCCATCATGCTGTCCTTTTGACCCTGTCTTTAAGATGCACCTGCCTGTTCCTTGTTATCTCTGTGGATTATTCTGATGCCATCTTGGCACAAGTTCCTCTTATTAGCACTTATGGGTGGATGCACCTGCTTCTAGCAACCCTCTTCTCACCAACTTCTGTGAGTGGGGCCTGCCTCTGGTTCACAGCCCAACTTTTGCTTAGCAATGCCTGACAATACTTTGGTTCAGGCCTTAGGCCTCATACTGGGCTTCTGATAAGGGTTTATGTTTCAGGGCCTCATTTTACTACAGAGTCCATTACTTTTTGTCTTACATGGAGATCAAGTGATCACAGTCTTCTTTATAACTGCTCGTAACACATTTGAAGACTTATCGGGTCCCCCCCCACCCCCATTTTCTTTTCTCAAGACTAAACAGTGCTGTTTTTTTAACCTTTCCCCATATGTCAGGGTTTCAAACCTTTTAACATTTGTGTGTCCACATCTTTCCAAAGTGTGGTGCCCAGAACTAGACTCAGTACTACAGCTGAGGCCTCCCCAGTGCCAAGAGGGACAATTACCTCCCATGTCTTACATACAACACTCCTGTTAATACACACTAGAATAATATTACCTTTTTTTTCAGCTGCATCACTTTGTAGACTTATATTTGCGATCCACTAGAACCCCACATCCTTCTCAGCAGTACTACTGCAGAGCCAGTTATTCCCCATTTTGTAGTTGTGCATTTGATTTTTCCTTCCTGAGTGAAATATTTTGCTAGGGTTGCCAACCCTCCAGATTTGGCCTGGAGTCTCCCGGAATTGGCATCGATCTCCTGGTGACTACTGAAAGCAATCCAGGAGATTTTAATAGGATATTTTAAGAAAATGACATTATGTCATGTTGAGGGGGAAAAAAATCTCCTGGAATAGCTTCAGTCAGAGCTGGCAACCCTATACTTTGCACTTTATTTAATTTCATATTGTTGAATTCATACCAATTCACCCATTTGTCAAAGTCATTTTGAATTCTAATTCTGTCCTCCAAACTGCTTGCAACTCCTCAAATAGAGTTCCAGTGCTGAAAGTTAGGAAAAAACATTTTTTAAAAGCTTGAACTGATCAGTTTTGATACAGAAGTCACAGACAAACAAGGAACTTCACGGTAACATTTTTACAGTCATTTTCAAAGTGAAATTTTAAAAAGAAAACACTTATTTAACACACTGTGCATGTTCAATATGGTATTTTTTAGTGTAAGTAACTTCTCCTGGCATGAAGCAATTTTGCATGAAAGCTACAGAGGCTCTTCATGACTCTCTACACCTCTACATGCACATCACAAAAAATGGCCAAATGGATTTGTATAAACTACAGACACGTATACACAGCTTCTCATTTGAGGAAAAAGCTGAAGTTTCATTTTGAGTAAGCTATAAAATAAAGCCATTTAGACCCCAGTCTTGTACTGTGACTTCAGCGGGGGTCGGTGCAGGCACAGTAATCTGCCCTAACAGAGCCCCGTTGCAATCACAATGCAGGATCAGGGCCTTAGAATGGAAATGCCATCTCAAACACAACTGTAGTGTCACTAATGTGATACTGTATCACACATTAATTTTAAACGCCAATTTCACAGGAAACACTGCAATTTCCTTTGTCCTATAATATACAAAGATATTCTGTGTTTACAGAAACTGCAAACTTTGTGTTTTTTTCCATGAAGTAATTTTATGTAGTTTGCTGCATACACCCTTAAAATGCTTTATAAAATAATGACCAGCTGTTTCCTGTAATTCAACAAAAGTTATTCTAATAAGCACATTTCTTAATAACTACTCAGACATTCTACTGCCACACACTACCTACGGGCCCAATTCTGCCATCCTTATTTATAAATACATGTCACTATTCTATTTAAAAGATCACATTATACACCAGAACAATGCAGAACTCAAGCTAAGGCCAAATCACAAAAACGATTTTATTAATTTTAGCTTAGCCGTTATGCTCTACTTGCCTTGTTTTCCTGTATGTACAATTTCTGTGAATTGTTCTCACTAATAGTATCCTGTTTCTATGAGCAGGAAAGGGCCGAGTACAGTTTGTTAGTTAACATTACTTCCTATAACCAGGGTCAATATTCTGTAGTAGTGACACTACAGCAGACATTGTTCACTCTGGATAAGCAATGTATCACGCTGATGGCTGTTAATGGACATCCTCTGTAGCGAAACATGAACTGATAATCAGTAAACCCAGATTTGCAATAGACTTCCTTCTTCCTGTTTTTACATTGCTGACCAAGGAGATGCCTCTTCCTGCTAAGCTTTTGTGCTACTAAGTGATGTATGAAACGAGAGATTGAAAAACAAGCACTGCACTACTTTTTTAATTTCCTGCTGTACTGATGCAACAATAAAAGACACTAGAAAAAAATATGCTCCTGTGGAACTCCCCCTAATTTCAGCAGAAGCTTCATGCATGTAAACAAGAACAAAGTATGCCCCCTGTTTTGAATGCACATGTTCACATAATGGAGGTAGCTGGGAAGAACCTGTAATCATAGAAAGCAAAGTTCGTAAAGCAACATCTTCACCAGTTAGTTCCACAGACTACAACCTAAACCACATTCAATATACGGAGTACTGGATTTGTATACAAATAAAAGTTTGCACTGCTAGGTGGCTTTAAAGAGTTAATCCATATATTTTTAGTTACACATACACACACAGAGAGTAGTGATGCAACACAATACCAATGATATACCTGAAATACATCAATGATATTTTCCTCCTTTGGACAGACAGCTTAAACTCCTTCATAGATTTTCACCACACCACCTATCCATTATACTCTTTCTGGAACACTCCTACACTAGCATCAACTTCTTGGACACCACGATCAGCTTTTCAACAATGGAACTCTACAGACAACCATATACAAGAAACCCACAGATAAACACACCTACCTTCATAGACCCCAAACACACCTACATCCAGGCACTCAGATACCACAGAATATGCTCTGAGGATAAAGTCCAGGATATGCACCTTAACACACTTAAAACAACCTTCACCGAACAAGGACACTCCACCAGAGAAGTAGAGTGCATCATGGATTGGGCCACCCAAATACCCCAAGAGAACCTGCTTCAATACAAAAATAAAACCTCCTCCAACCACACAACCCTAGTTGTCACCTGCCGCCCCACACTGGAACCCATATGATGTGGTATCACCCATAGTTGATGGGGACCCCAACTTGAAAGAAATATTTCCTGAAGCCCTACTTCTGGCTTTCAAACAACCCCCTTGACCTCTCCAAGCTCATCATCAGAAGCAAGCTTCCACAGACCAGGACACAACAACTCAACGCATCACCAGACCCTGCCAGAACAACAGTGCAAAACCTGCAAACATATCTCCACTGCTACAGTGATCAATACCCCCATTACACAGCTTTCAAGAGCCAGGGTTCCTATACATGTCTATCACAACATGTGGTGTACCTCAGTCAGTGCACTAAATGCCCCAATAACAACTATGGGGGTAAAACCAGACAGACAATCACTACTCTCTCAAATTAACTCTCACAGGAAAATGATAAAAGACAAAAACACCCTATCACCTATGGCTGAACACTTTTCATAAAGCAATCACTCTATATCTGACCTATCAGTTCTCATCCTCAAAAGAAACCTGCACAACACTTTCAAAAAATGAACCTAAGAGCTTAAATTCCTCACTCTGCTAGACAACAACAACCATGGACTGATCAGAGACACTGGACTTATGGCTTAATTAACAACAATCTGTAACCCACTATCCCCCTTTTTTTGTCTTATGACTGCAGAGGTGTTAACTTGAATGGTTCCTTACAATATATGCTAACTACTTATGCTAAACAATCTGTTCCACCTTGCATTTTGCTGTGATTCTAAGATTACCTTTCCCAGACCTGAAAAAGAGCTCTGCGTGACTCGAAAGCTTGTCTCTCTCACAAAAAGAAATTGGTCCAATAAAAGATATTCCCTCACCCACCCTGCCTCTCTAATACCCTGGGACCAACACAGCTACAAATATCCTCTCTTCTTCACAGTCAATCTATTTGTAGGAAAGTTTGCATCCCATGATGTAAGATCATAGCCATCTATTGCCATAACAATGCTGAAGTTTCCACAGGTTTCCAATATATTTGTTTGTTTTTTTAAATATTTATCTATAAAACACTTCATTTAAAAACATGGGGTTTTCCTTATAAGGTTGAAATGTCTCATATGGCGTGCCCCATTATATCGAGTTACTAGAGCACACACGTTTAGATATCTCTGTTGTCTGTGAGGACTGCAATATTTGCAATCAGTGGGATTTGTGAGCAGGTAACTTTCCCACCTGTCCTAAAATACAACCCAAATGTCCTGTGTAGGATCGAAACTCAAAACCCTTCCTGAAGTTTGCCTTTATTTTGACAAACGAATGAACAATAAATAAGTCACAGCCTTCTCTGCAGGTTCTTAGAGCAGTTCAACCTACCTCCTTCATCCTCTACCTCAAGTTCCAGATTTTCCATCAGGGCAGCTGAATTCTAAAACTTGTTTCCTTCCTTATTATTCCTTCAGCTGGAGTATCTTAGTTTCCTCCAGACTTTATTTTACTGGCAAAGGCTGGGGTACAGTAAAGATTTCAAGATAGACTGTTAGCTGCCTCCAAAATAGACTATTAACTCCTTCTTGGCCAGGACATGATGCCAGCCACAAAAGTAACTCCTTGGGAGAAGGAAGCAAGACCAAAGAGAAATGCATGAGCAGAGCCTCAGTGTGAACATGTTGTCAAACACTCTTATCTGAGGTCTGCGGTGACAAGAATTAGGGTTAGGTTTTTCAGATATAGTCAGGTAGTAGCCATAAAGGCAAGCTACTGAGCCAGAACCAGCTGTGTATTACAATGCAATATACTTTGATTACTTGCTGCAGAAGTTTGTTTTGATTTTTGGAAGGAGTTAGCCCTCTAATATTGTGTTACAGCCTTGCAATTACAAACTTAGCTTCTGCTGCCACCAAGCAGTTTCATTTGCAAATAAATCCTTTGTGCTATTTTAAACACATCTGTACAAGAACTATGAACATGATGGACATGGTTGATCTAAAAAGCTTTCAGAAACATGGGACACATTACACCACTACATTGTTGTTGTAGTGGGTTTCTTTTTTGGACCAGGGTGGGGGTTAATCAGTTGATGGTGATGCTGAATGCCCTGATCAAATAAGCATAAAGCACATGGAAAAGAAGAGAATGCTGATATTTATTTATATTATAATAACAGTTAGAGGCTCCAACCAAGACTGGGGCCCATTCTGCTCTGCTCTGTACAAAGATATAGAGTCCCTGCTCAATAAGAGTGCGCTCTAAATAGCCAAGACAGACAAAGGGCAGGAGGGGAAAAACAGAGGCAAAGAGAAGTCAAGTGACTTGCCTGAGTTCATACAGCACATCAATGGCAGAACCAAGGCTGGAATCCAGGTCTCCTAACTCCCAGACCAGTGCTCTATCCACTAGACCATGCTTCCTCCAAAGGAAGGACTATGGGAAATAATGTGACATAAAGCACCTCTCAGAATCCATGAAAAGCTAAATGTTCATGGGGTTTGTGTCATAGAGATTAAATATTCTGTTGTTTGCAGAAATCATAAATTTTTTATATGAAGTCTTTTTACAGATGGGTATAAATCCTTCAGAAGTGATTCCCCTATGTATAGAGTGCTCCGCTGCTCATGTGAAAAGCATGGAAGAAGAAAATGTGTTTTCTTATTAGTATATTGTTCCATAAAATGCAACATGAAGAGTTTGCGACCTTTTTTAGCAGCACTTACAGTCACTGGACATGATTTCCATTTTAGAGATTGTGAAAGACCCTAACTTACAAGTCAAAAATAGCCATATCTTGGACCAAATTACATTGACGTTCACGCAGTGAAAGTATAGAGGTAACTGCAAAGTCTCTTACATAAATGTCTCAGAAACACATATAGAAAGCTACACTTACTACTTTGCTGGTTAGTGCATTCACTGACAGGACTGTAGCGAGGCAAGTGTCAGAGCACATAGGATTGGTGCAGGATGGGAAACTATGTATTCTTTTTGGTCATAGAAGACCCATAACGTGGGATGGCTAATGGTATCATATAGGAAATAAAATCAGCATTAGGAACAAAATAGCAAAGAAGAGTTCAAATCAAAACTGGCTTGTCTAAATGTAGATGATGCAACAGTGAATGAGTTGTTCAAACAATGTGCAGGTGAGATGTTTAGATGTGATATTCCACAGTGATTTTGTAAAAAGTTTATCCCTATTTTCTTAAAAGTCTGAATGTGTTTTGAAAGACATGTTCAGATTTTACTATTTAAGTCCCAAAGCATGGTAACAACTCTGAGCTCTTGCTGATGCCTCTGAAGTTACAATGAGATATTTCAGAAGAATCCAACAAGTTCCCGGGTTGCTAGTCATGTCAGAGTTCTGAAGGCAGTGATCAAAAATTGTAATTTGGCTGTCAGCCATTTGGAACATATTGAATAGACCGTGTTAGAGGCTGATGTAGCCCAAGTTAGGGGCGCTTTTAAGGTGATCAACGTAATCTAATCTGTGGACATGTCTTTATGATAGACTTACTCAGCATTGTGACTGAAGTCTCTCTTGCAACAAGAAATGAAATAAAAATGCAAGTAACCATGAAATGTTTGAGCCTTTGAAAAAGCTAGAAAAGTGCTATGCTGGAACTCACAATAATGAAAGTCAATCCTGGCCCAGACATCTGAAAATGTATCACTACAGATGGCAAATTTGAAGAGGCAAACATTTCTGGTTCTTTAGAGACAAAGTGCAGAAAAATTGGATTTGCATGCTTGAAGCTACCATTGAACATATTAATTCCAGATTCACCAGGCCATTATGGACACTATTCTCATGTGCTTTGACTCTACTAAGTGGCCTAGTGATAAAAAAAAACTTTTGACCTATTATGCGATGTACAACTGAGTCTGCAAGACCACTTTATACAGATAGGCGATGCCTTATCTGAGTGGCTACCGCTCAATTTAAATACCATCACATTTACAACAAATAACAAAAGTACTGTTACACATATACATGCACTAATGACCAAGCCACCTGTCTTTCGGGATATATTATTCTCAGTGGAAACACTATTCTCATCATCCTGCGGCATTGCAGTGGCAAAACATAAGCTTACCACAAATAATTTAATCAAAACACGTTGATGCCTGTATCTGCAGCAAAGCACACTCCAGGTATAAGACACTTTTCCAGCTCCTTCTAGCTTGAAGGGGGGACAAGGAACAAAACATATTTATGGACACAATCACAGTGAGCACTCGTACAGGATTAGATTTACAAATTGGTATGCAAAGTTTAAAATATCACTTTACAAGGAAATTATAAAATCCCATACCCAAATCAAGGGACCCATTTCAAGTAAACTAAATTACTAACATATAATGCAACACTATTCTCTACAAAAATTGCAAAATTGCTACACAATATAGATAAAAAATACAAACTTTGAAGTCCTGTATATACATTTTCATAATCCTACCACACCATATAATCACCAGATTTCATAACATCAAACAGTCATTCCATGTTCATAACAATATCCTTTCAATTCACCAACCCATTACACTGTTGGAAAACTTTTAGAACTTTGACATGATTTAGAGTACATAGGGACTGTATTCTTTCTGCAATCTTTGTCACATATATTACCTATAAAAGTAACATCCAATAATGTCTTTCCATTACAAAGCAAAAGTAAAGGGTTGAGTGGTTAATGCAAATAAAGTAGGGTGGCTGTAATGAGGAAGACTATATGGCAGATGGGAACTGGCGAGGTTAACTCTTCATTGCTAGACTTACACCGTTTTTTAATGTTTTATTACTTTCTTTACAAAATTATTATTTTGGGGGTATCAACTGGAAGGCATGGAACCACACTACAGACTTTCTCATTATTAACACTTGTTTAATTTCCTCTATGAAGGTCAAGTTTTTCAGCCTTCCTACAAAGTGGCAACGGTTGTACTACTTGTAATGGCAACAGAAAATATTAAATGGAACTGAAGTAAAATGTTTTGGGATATAGCGTGTGAAAAAGACAAATAATATAAGGCCCAGATCCTGCAAGTGACTTTGCATAGGCACAGTGGTCTTCTAATAGATAGGCATTAGGTCCTGTCTAGGTTGGATGAGCAGGGAACTAGTGAAATCGTGGTTATCACAAAAGAATGAACACTGAACTACTAAGGCCTATATAAGGCCTCTGTGTAAACACAGATGCTGCGCCTGTTTAACTGAAATCTTTTTTTAAAACCCTGTGTGGACACATTTAATTGGTTTAGCTAGCATCTGTAAATTTATCGATGCAAGTTAAACCAATGTAACTTGATTTAAAAACACACCTTTGTTTAAACAGCTGCCACTTTGTGTGTAGACCAAGCAGGAAAAGGTTTGTAAAGGTACATAAAAACTTTGTTTTGTTAACACCTATTTAACTTAGATGACCAATTAAAATTTTGGCTAACAGAAATCTTTGATAAAATTCCATCATCCTCACCCTTTCCCTTAGTGTTAAGGCTCACAATAAATATCCCCTATGCCTCCCTGTAGTCTTCCCAAAATCAAGGAAGACCAGACTCTGAATTCCTAATACTTCTAAGGTATAAAAACAAACAGAAAAATAAACATTTTCTTTTAAAAAAAAACTTTCAGGCCCTCTTTACAGAATTTTTTTTAAAAGGACAAAAGCACAATTTTTAAAAACTCCTTTACAAGTCATCTTTAAGCCAACCTCTTTTCGTGGAGAAGGTATACAAGGCCAGTTCAGAAGGGATGTTGAGTTTTCAGGTTGTGGGCTTCTGAGGAGAGTGTATCCGCTGACTATGAGATGTTGGCCAAAATAAATGGAAAACCCAGTGAAGCACAGCAGAGTGAAAGGCGGCTGTCTTGACAATGTCTTGTATTACGCTTGAGTTTTTGTAGTTTGTTTTGGGTTTTTTGTTGTTGTAATGTTTGTAACAGTTTGAATTTTTTTAAAATAAATGACTGTGTATAAACTTTAGCTATAAACTTTAAGATGTCTAATGTAATCAGGCAGTATGGACAACCTTTTCCTTCACACCCTCTCCCCTTGATGATATACATCCACTGTGCGTGCTATATTCCACAATCCATTATGTACAGCACTTGAAAAAATGACCACACCAACTAATCAGAAGACAAAACTTAGTTGTCAGTACAAAAAATGAGAATAGCAATTCCAGTGAGGTTTGGGACAGTATCCTGGTGAGAAGTCTAGTCCTACTCCCCTCTCTACCCTGGGAAAATGGAGGGTTCTGGGTCCTTTCCACGGTGCTATCCTGGGACCCTCTTTGGGCTAGGATTATTGGTTTCAGACTCTTGCTAACAGCTCTCTGAAATCTGCAGCCTCTATCTGCTAGAAGGAAGACAAAGCTTCTTTTCTTCCCCTCTCCAGTCTCAGAGCCTTCCTAGTACTGGCTATTGTGAGGAAGGGAGCAGCCAGTCCCTGATTCGAAAGAGGCAACAGTTTAATACAGATGAATGTACAAATGTCACTGTGGATGGATGTCTTCTTAATCTGAGGTTCACGTGATTTCTACAATATTACTGCATTTGCAAATTATCTTACTCAAGTCTATAAATTGTCCTGCCTTTTGTCAACACATTGTACTTTCAGTTTCATAATATGACATGAAAGAGGGACTGGTCATGGACATTCTACAGAGATGATGATGTTTTGACAAAGAAATGCTATGTACTTTGTCAAATCTATAGGGTTTGGATAGTGTTCTGTACAGTAGAATTGGCTGTTCAATGAATATGACATGTACACTGTGGTTGCTGATACTCAGCTGCAGCTAAGGAGCATTCATCACAAGTTAAGAAAGAGACTGCAAAGATGGTTTTAAGCAACCTTTGATCCCTTGATTTTGAAGCCACTCTGCACCAATTTGGTTCCGCTGTGCAAGTTAAAGTAGATTCTGGTAGTTTCTAGGCTGCTCCGATTTGTGCCAACAACCCAAAGGGGCTACTACAGCAGCTGGAGATCACTAGATGCAGGGACACCATTGCCATGCCCCTTTTATCTAATCACATTACTTGCACTGACTCTGAGGAGCAGGGATGGGTGTAGGAGCCATTAGACTGGTTCTATGCTATTTGAGGATCCCACTACACTGCAGTGATCCTCCTAAGACTTGCTAAGCAGACTTTAAGGCTTCTTTGCACTAGTAAAACAGATCAAAGCTGTCCTGCTGTAAGGGAGAATCAAATGTGCACAATACCAGTTTTTGTTGCAGTTTCTTTAACAGATCTTTGAAGACAGAGCGTAGCACTGCTGTATAAGTTAAAAATAAAAATGGGTGACGTTTCAGAAATAATAGGACTAGATACACAGGGAAATTAGCTAAGGACCTTTCAGCAATATGTATATTCTGTAAGAAAACTGATATCCACTTAGGGAACAAGTCGAACCCACATCAGTAAAACATCATTAACATACAGGATATAAGAAGCAGGAGTAGCAGTGTCACTGGCAGGGAATCCTGTCTGCTTCATTCAGCAACTGAAGTTGCAAAGAAAAGATATTCTATCCAGTACTAGGGAGCAGACATGGAGAGTGAGGACCTGATTTTACTGAGACAGAATGCCTATTGTAGTCAATGGGCATTTTGCCTGAAAAAAAGACTCCAGGCTTGGGCTCCAAGTGATAATATCTTAACAGACACAGATATTCCTGCGCCCTTTCAAGAGGACTGCTCAATGGAAAGTACATAACCTGTATAAAAATGCCTTTAGAATGAGACTCAGATGCTCACAGATTATGCAGATTTCAAATTCCTTCAGAGTATGGTTTATTACTTATACACGTGAGTTAGCTACACATCTCTGTAGCCTTAACAGAATGTCTAGTGAGGAGCAGCATAGGCATTGGAGTTGCCTGTCACTAGACTTGGGATGATAGCATTGCATTGGTATAGAAACAATCAGGCTGGGGATTTTTTTTTTCTGATCACATCTATGGGCAGATAAGATGTCAGATGTGGTTATCCAACGACAAAATGTGGTTGCCCTAATATCTGGCCTGTGGATTCATTGTTGCAGGAAAATTAAAATGAAATATTGTTACTGGTATGATTGTCTAAAGCAGGGGTAGGCAACCTATGGCACGCGTGCCAAAGGCGGCACACAAGCTGATTTTCAGTGGCACTCACACTGCCTGGATCCTGGCCACCGGTCCAGGGGGCTCTGCATTTTAATTTAATTTTAAATTAAGCTTCTTAAACATTTTTAAAACCTTATTTACTTTACATACAATAATAGTTTAGTTATATATTATAGACTTATAGAACGAGACCTTCTAAAAATATTAAAATGTATTACTGGCACACGAAACCTTAAATTAGAGTGAATAAATGAAGACTCGGCACACCACTTCTGAAAGGTTGCCGACCCCTGGTCTAAAGGCATTGCTCTATGTTCAGCTTGTTCTATTTTGGGCTATTGAGACAGAGTTGTTCTCATTTGTATTCTCTTATTTTTATTGTCTATCATCTGATTTTACATTTAGCTTTGTTCTTGCTTTAATAAAAGAGAACATAAGAACAGCTATACTGGGTCACACCATGGTTGATCTTGCCCAGTATGCTGTCTCCAACAGTGGTCCACAACACAACTTAAAGAGGAGTGAACAGAACAGGGCAATTATGGTGAGATCCACCTCTGGCTTCCACGCCTCACTTCTGGTAGTCAGAGGTTTTGGACTGCCCCGAGTATGGGGCTGCATCCTTGGCCATCTTGGCTAATAGCTATTGATGGACCTATCCTCCATGAACTTACCCAGTTCTTTTTTGAACCCAATTATACTTTTGGCCATCACAACATCCCATGGCAATGGGTTCCATAGTTTAGTTGTATGTTGTGTGAAGAAGTACTTCTTGTTGTTTGTATCAAATCTGCTGCCTATTAATTTCATTGAGTGACCTCTGTTTTTTGTATTGTGTGAAAGGATAAATAACACTTCTGTATTGATTTTTTTCCACACCATTCATGGTTTTATAGATCTCGATCATATCCCCTCTTATTTGTCTCTTTTCTAAGATGAATAGCCCTAATCTTTTAGTCTCTCCTTGCATAGAAGTCATTTCATAGCTTTGATCTCTTTGTTGCCTTCTCTGAACCTTTCACAGTTCCACTATATTCTTTTTGAGATGGGACAACCAGAACTGGACACACTATTTAAGAAGTGGGCACACTATGGATTTGTATAGTGGCATTATAATACTTTCTGTCTTATTTGCTATCCCTTTTCTAATAGTTCCTAACATACTGTTAGCCTTTTTAACTGCTGCTAAGCATTGAGCAGAAGTTTTCAAAGAAGTATCCATGGTGACTCCAAGATCTTTCTTGAGTGGTAACAGCTAATTTAGAACCCACCACTGTATATTTATAGTTGAGATTATTTTTTCCAGTGTGCATTACTTTGCACTTATCAATGCTGAATTTCGTCTGCCATTTTGTCACTCAGTCACCCACATTTGTGAGATCCCTCTGTAAATCCTCGCAGTCTGCTTTGGACTTAACTATCTTGAATAGCTTTGTGTCATGCGCAAACTTTACTACTTCACTGTTAACCCTCTTTTTCCAGATTATTAATGAATAATGCTGAACAACACAGCTCCCAGTACAAATCCTTAGGGGACTGCACTGTTTACCTCTCTCCACTGTGAAAACTGACCATTTATTCCTACCCTTTGTTTCCTGTCTTTCAATCAGTTACTAATCCATGAGACTAATTCATCTGTCTCTAAATTCAAAGGAGAGGAATGCCTCTGCCTCTAGACCCAGCCTGCACAACATGCGGCCTGCATGGGCTCACTGTGTGGTCCACGGGGGATGAGGGGGTGAGTAGGCAAGCAGCGGGTGAGGGAGGGGGGCTGAGGAGGTGAGCGGGTGGGCAGTGGGGGGGGGTCAGCTGAGCTGGTGGCAAGGGAGGGGGCCACCTCCGTCTCCTCCCCTGAATGCTCCGCCCCGCTTCTCCCCCTCCCCCCCGCTTCCCGTGAATCAGCTGTTCACGCGGGAAGCCTGGGAGGGAAGAGAAGCAGTGCGGTGGCTTCACGCTCAGGCCCAGCGAGGCGGAGACGGAGCCGAGGTGAGCTGGGGTGGGGGGGCTGCCCGCACCGCAGCAAGTAACCCGGGGGGGATGCACAGGGGAAGGAGGGCTGAGGAGGCGAGCGGGCGGGCAGTGGCGGGGGTGGAGGTGAGCCGCTGGGGGTGGGGGGCTGAGGAGGCGAGCAGGCGGGCAGTGGCGGGGGCAGGTGAGCTGCAGGGGTGGGGGCTGAGGAGGCGAGCAGTGGCGGGTGAGCCTGCAGTGGGGGAGGAGGGCTGAGGAGGCGAGCGGGAGGATGGGGGGCTGAGGACACAAGCTACGAGTCGGTGGCTGACCTGTTCTACTGATCTGGTCTGGCTCCCATCCCCTCTCCAAGGGTTGCAGCTGTCTGGAGGTGCTACCTTCCACGCCTTCCTCAGTCACACCTCATTCATTCAAGAGGGCAATTGATTACAAAGTGGGGGGAAGATCTTATTCTACTTCTAGCAAGAAGACATTTTTCTTTTGCCTTAATTATACTACCTTAGGGGCCCGCTATACCATATTACCAAGGTTCAATACCAGTGTTTCAGTGGGGCGGCGCTGGGGAAGGAGGGTTTGTTTCCACGGGGCGGGCGGCGCTTGGGGGAGGGTTGTTTCGGGGGGGCTGGGCAGTGCTGGGGGGGGGTTCGGCGGCACTGGAGGGGGTTCGGCCCTCAGCTGTTTTCTTTGGAGTAATATGGCCCTTGCCACTTTACGAGTTGTACAGGCTTGCTCTAGACTCTAGCAACCATGGGCTTGAGGTAGAACTGAGGCTATTTAATAATTTATTTAAATTCAAGTAAATATTCTAACACCTAAATATTACCAGTCATGTATTTGGTTTGAAATCTAGGTCAAATCATTTTTGGGGAAGAGGGGTAAGGTTTGTCCAGTGTAAGTTGTGCAGATAATAATGAATGCTGCATTACAAAACAGCAGTTGGGAACCAGCTGGATCCCTTAACTATTCATTTCCAGAACTTTAAATGTAGTTTTGTTTTTAAAAGGTGTACATTTTTCCAAAGGGAGTGTAAAACCTTTGGGTGTTGGCTGAACGCCTTTGAAATATTTCTCCCTCTGTAAAACTTACCTCCTTTGAAAAGTACTGTCAGATCTACTGATGAAAAGTGCTATATAAGAATTAGGCATTATTACTTTATTATTATGTCAACCTTAATTCTTGTTTTGCCAAGTTTTTGTTTGTGAATGAGCACAAGTAGTTTAAATCAGGCCACTGTTTAAGGATGCCCTCCTCGTACAGAACTTATCAGACCTACCAAAGCAAAGCTTCTCTTCTGAAGACATGAGCAAATCCATAAAATATGCATTGAGAAAGGTGGGAGAACTTTTACCCACAGAGAAAACTTCAAACATTTAAATGTTTATATCTTGAAAATATTAGGTATTTAACATGGACAGGAGATTCAACCTTTCCTTATCCCCTCTTTGGTTCTTCCTGATCCCCTGTACCTTTCTTTCTTTGTCCCCAGTTCTCTCCATCCCCTCTTCCATACCTCATCCTGATCCCCTGTATAGCCCCTATCTGGGCTTCTCACAGGTCCTCTGTGCACCTCAACCATGACCCCGCAACTCCCCTGCTCCTTTTCAAGCCCTCCAGTTCCCTGCATCCCTTAATACACTTTTCTCTCTCACTCACCACCACCTACTCCCCTCCATGTTTCAACATGGTCCCCTGCACACACACTTCTATGCCTCTTCAGTTCCCTGCACACACATCCAATATGTCTTCCACCAAAGATCACATGTACTCTCATACTCACCCCTTATATGCTTTGACAAGTCTCCTGCCCCATTCCAGGCTCCCCTTCTTCCCAGCAATCTTGGATTCCCTCATTCAGAGATCAGGAAGTAAAACTCCAGGCAGGCCATCTCCCTCCTGGTCCCCCACATTCTCTCCATATCCTGAATACCTGCCTGTCTGTGTGACAGCCTTTCTACTACCATCAGACTAGCAGTTGCAACAAAGCCTAGACTGTTCCCCCTCCATAAAAGTACTAAAGATATTTCTCCTCAACAAGACCAAGAAAACAAGACCTATTTGAAGTTTTCAAGCAGAACCATTTGAGAGATATGACAGCTGTAAAAATATTTTTGAAGTTATGGTGAGTCAAAAATTTTCTGAATGTTATCAAACTACCAGAAAAAAATCTGCCTAGGCATGAGATGTGGCAACATTTCAGGGGAATCAGTTTCACTTGGGTGAAGTTAGAGGAGATTAAAAACTAGTTTCATAGTGGGGAAAGCAACAAAGAGTCCTGTGGCACCTTATAGACAATATGTTTGTTAGTCATAAGATGCCACAGACTCTTTGTCGCTTTTTACAGATCCAGACTAACACGGCTACCCCTCTGATAGTTGGGAAACTAACTTCAATCTTAAATGTGGAGTGGAGTATTACTGCTCCTTACCACATCAAGCACCCAGGATAGGTTTCACAGCATGTTTGGAATTTTACCCGATGGCCACTTGTCAACCACAGACTCCAAGACAGTAAGAAAAGCTGAGATCTGAAATGGGATGGAGAGGCTGACACCACTTCAAAGAGAGCATCCCGAATCCCAAAGCCAATGAGGAAACCAGCAGCCAGTCACACCCACTGCCTTTGACAGCTCCCAAATACAAACACCAACAACTGAAGTTTGGAGCCCTTCCTCCCATGCAGAGCACGTTAACTTTAGACACATCTTCGCCGCCATCAGAACCAAAGCTGCCCCGGCCAGGAGTGGGGAGGGAACGTGACAAGTTAGTCCCCTCTCCCCACGGGAAAAAAACGGAGTCAGGCTGATGCTGTCGGTTATGGGAAGCGCATGTGGCACGGATCTGCAGTGTGTCTATGAGCGGGGCAGTGCCCAGGCCCTCCAGGGCTGCCTGTCCCGTGCTGGTACAATAACCCGCTGGTCCAGCGAGTCCTGAACGTGCCGGGGGCCCCGTGCTCTAGCTGCCTTCGCCAGCGCCTTCCCCCGACAGCTCCCGCGGCTCCGGCCAGGCCCGGTAACACGGGGCAGCAGGGGATGCTCCACGCCGGGGTGCGCCCCTTCCCTCCAAGGCCGGAGGCCGTTCAGACTGGCCGGGGTGCAGCGCTGCGAGCAGGGCCCCGCCGGGAGCTGGAGGGGGGAGGGGCTTTGTGAACAGAGGGGCGGGCAAGTCGCCCCCGAGGGGGCCCGAGGCTCAGCGGGGGCGAACCCCCAAAGGGCTGCGCCCCGCCCAGCACTTGCCGGAGTCTCGGTGTCTCTGGGGCGGAGCTGTCAGTGCGAGGGCCCGGCCCAGCCCCTGGGTCTCGCCGGGCGGGAAGCCCCTCGCCATCTGCAGACCCTCACCCGCCTCCCGGCCCTGGTCCCTGTCCCTGTCCCTCACCGCAGGGTGGGCCCCACGCAGGCCGTGTCCGTGCTCTCGATCTCCTGCAGGATCCGCTCATGCTCGGCGAGGCTCTCCGCCATCTTGGGTGGGAGGGAACCAGGCAGCGGCGCCGCTGCGGGACGCGCTGGGGAGGGCGCAGCGCTGCAGCCGCTGCCGGCCCGGGATCGGGCCCCTGCGCTCCACGCCCCCACCCACCCCGAAAGCTGCAGAGCCGGGTCCGCCGCTGGCGCCAAGCCCGCCCGCTCCGCAGCGGCTGCTGGGGGCACGGGGGAGCGGGGAGATGTGCGCACTCTGAGCCGAGAGGGCGGTGGGGGGACCGAGAGGGGCCGGGGTTGCTGGAACTGAAGGGGGAGCAGGGATTCAGCGAGAAGGAACCGGGGCTGCGGGGACCCGGGAGCATTGGGTAGGGGAAGACTGGAGTTCAGGGTTAAGAGTGCGGAAGGAAAAGGTAAGAGAGTGTCTGCCTAGATCGCACAAGAGGACTCTGCTGGTCCCAAATGCAGCAGCAAACTAGAAAACAAGTCTAGCCACTCTTCCCGCACACGCCAGATAATAATAGTAAATGATGATATAAATCCAGTCTTGGCACATTTTAGAGTATGATGAGTTCGTCAAAAACCAGGCACCGGCACCTGGATCTAGCCAAATTTTGGCCCATAGCACCAAATTCTAATGCATAAACTGAGAACCAGTCTAACGGCTCTTACTTCACCAAAAAAATTGGACCTTCACACATCCCAACACAAACGCTACAAAAACACCCTTCCAGCACATGGATTCTGCTGGAAACGCCCCCCCCCCCATAAATTCCAGGGCCGTTCCCATTGCACCAAAAATTCTGGACCCTGATGCATGCATGTGCATAGGTGCTGTAAACACCCAGGTGTTGCCCAATCCAACAGTTTGGTTTTGGGGTTTGTTTGTTTTGCTATTCATCTCTAAATTCTACAACATAAAGAGATCCCTTATAGCTGCTCCTAGGGCCTTTTAAAAATCTGGTCCCCTATTACACTCTGGAACAGGAGCACTTAAAAAAATCAAAATATGGACCAGAATCCAGCAAGGTCAATTTTTCATCTAGATCCCCAGGCCTTTTTACGTTCTAAATAGACAGCAAGTGTAGCTATCTTTTTTAAATCAGATAAATCTGTATCCAATTTAATTGTGCTTCTGAGAGGTCATGATAACTTTGGAGATGGGTGAAAGAATGAGCTGGATGTTTTGGATTTGGATTTTTGAAGTGCTAGTGTGGAGTAGACTTAGAGACCTGCAGCCAAAATTTGCTAGACCCAACAAGACCTAGGTGCCAGATATGTGGGTTTGTGTTGCTTTTGCAGCAGGATTTATTGGGACTTGGATTTTTCTGTTCAAGCAGAAATAAAAACATGCATTGTCTGTTTTGACAATACACGTTGGGGGTCACGACCAAAAATGGTAGGATCCAGCAAGCTCCAGATGCTAGATATGTGTCTTTGTGGTGCTTTTGACCAAGGGTGCAACAGGGCCATCATTTTGCAGTGGAATTAGAGCAGCTAGCAGTATTTCTCTCTTTAGCTAGTAGAAATTTTGTATTTGGGATGAAAACATTACAAGCTGGATCCAAGAAGATGGGTAAGGTGGGTTTTTTTGGTGCTGCCGGATCAGTTTTCTAGTTCTAGATTTCTTTGGTGCACTATTATTATTTTGTATTTATTTTCACTGGGAACTGTTTCATTTTTCTCTGTTTAGCTTAGAGAACTTGGTAGATTGGGGATAAAAATTTGCAAGATTCAGTTGGATCTGTGTACCAGATATGTGTTTTTTCCACTGCTTTGGGGCTCAGATAAATCAGAGTCCTTATTTTTGTAGAGAAGTAGGAACTGCTCACTTGATTTCTATTTTGATTGTACATTTGGGTTTTGGGACCAAAAATTGCCAAGGTCCATGGGCCAGACCTAGATTTTTTACAGTGCAAAGTTATCTGTGCATAAATGGAAGCCAACTTTTGAAAATTTGGTCCTTAAAAGTGGCTTGCCCATTTATGGCTTTTCCTCGACTAGAAAATCTAACCTTTGCTAACAACAGTTATCAGCACTCTGTGTAACTGAACCAGCCCAGAATGTGCATTAGCTGCAATTGTATTCAGCACCATTTCAGTAACTGTAATTAAACCACCATCAAGCACTAGGCCACAGTTAATGAAACAGTACTGAACATGGTTTGGTTGTTGTCTACACTTGCAGCTAGATCATTTTCAGCTTTGGTTCAGCTGAACCTATTGGTGACATCCATAGTCAGCAACAGGTAGTTTTTCTAAGTGTAGACAAGCTCCTACAAAGTACAGTTCAGGCAGTGATGCAGGAGGGAGATCACTCAGGAGGGAAACTATTTTCAGGTTTTAGCTACCTTTTCCATATTATTTCCCCATAGAAATCATTGATATATAGTAAAATTCTTCCTACGTTCCTTTTTTCCATCACTCAAGTTATTTACAGAATAGGGTGATAGATGCAAGTTTCAGGAAAAAATAAATTTATTTCTAAATGAAGATATATGGTTTCTTTCTTTGGTCTGATCCTCACTGCAAATGGACATCCACAATACCAGATAAGCTATTTCACACTCTGCTGCTGACACCAGCAATAAAGCTAAACATACAATCTTTAATATATAAGCTTCATGTCCATGAAAATGCAATAAACTGTAAATGCATTATTTCTAATTTTTTCAAAGACATTTAGGAATTTCACTAAATAAAACTTAACTGCATGTAGATACACTTTGATAATAAACAAGGGTAGTGTCTGTCTAAAATATCTGAAGTCATTCAAAAGTCATTCACCTATTTTTTCAAGCATGTCGCTGATGGCATTGGCTAATAACAAATTAAAAGCATTCCATTATGGAAAAACAGTGATTGTTTCATGTTTTCATTTATAAAAGTAATCTCTTGCTTCATGGAGCACTTGAGGTAAGTCTCTAAAGACACCCCTTGTCCTGGTGAGAATGGGTTCAGTAGAGGCCTTTAGTCTATGCTTGTTCCTTTAGGGCCCAATCCTACTCCCATTGAATTCAAAGGAAGTTTTCCTATGAATTTCAGTATGTGCAGGATTAGATCTCCAGTACCTGGGGGGTGAGGGAAACAACAGCCTAAGAATAAAACAAATCCTTTTTATACAATATAATATGATAGAAATGATGCCTACCTTAAACTGGTTCCAAGAGGCAGTTCAAACGACTCAATCTCAGCAAAGACATTTTCATATATTTGATCTTTGTTTT
The DNA here is from genome assembly GCF_016161935.1 of Mauremys reevesii. Lineage (NCBI taxonomy): Eukaryota > Metazoa > Chordata > Testudines > Geoemydidae > Mauremys > Mauremys reevesii. The sequence continues at coordinate 30,744,763 of NC_052629.1, read as the reverse complement.
CTTCTGAATAAAGCTCCAGCAAGTTTAGTTTGCTTTTTCTAGCCATTGCAGAGCATGAAACAGTTCTAACTTCAGGGCAGGACTTTTATTCTGTTTACTATCATTACCAGAATGAATCTGTAGTCAGCAAAACCAGCAATGAAAAATCAGACCCTGGGCTGACCTCGTGATTCCTGAGGACTTTGTGTCCAAGAATGCTGCACAGCTGCTGTTTTCCTATCTCCTCTAGTAACGTACCTATTACACTGTACCCACTTCATTAATGTCTTTTCTTGAAGATGAACTTATTTATTATTTTCAGGGAAATTTTTATGTCAAAAGCATTGAATAGTTCATTAACACATTTAAAACATTTCACTGATGATAATTATTGCAGATGAAAGGGGACACCAAAAACCTGAAATTTAGTTATCTTCAAAACATGATTTACAAGTAGTTTCAGACAGGACACTTACCTTAGAGTCCTTCTGTCAATTTTTGTGGGTTTGAAATCACATTTTCCTATTTTCCAAATGTTTGTCTTTTCCCTGTTGCTTTGTGAACGAGCCACACAAACAGAAAACTGTTAGGGAAAAGGGCTGTGAAATGCATAAGTACACTAAAAAAGCAAAGAAAATATTTATGCTTTAATCTCTTTCAGTTTAGTCATTTTAGGTGTCATTTGTACAGTAATAGGTAAACTGTTCAAATAGAAATGTGGTTTTTAAGTTGATGGTGTCCCTTTGTGCTATAAACAAAATTCACACCAATTTATTATGCAGGCCCCAATCTTGCATTGAGAACCTAGTGGGTAGACTCCTGACTCTGCTGTGAGCACCACTGATTTCAAGTCATTGTCTAACCATTAATCTACAGCAGGGAAAATATCGGGTACAGCTTCCTCAAATGAATCTCAATCTCATCCAGTTTTGTCAAACTTGAGAACAGAGTGCCAAATTCATTGAGAAACAAACAACTGGAAGACTAATACTGGCAGGCAGTGGTGGGTGGAAAGGGCAGTCTTTTTATAGCTTATCTATTTTGGTATCTCCCTCAGAGACTTAAATAAAAACTTGATTTAGATCCCAAACCTGCTCCTGCTGAAATGAATGCGAGTGTTACCATTATGTCAATAAGAGTAGGACTGAGCCCTGATTGCTAGGATCTTTTAGCAAAGCTGTTATGTGCAGCAGAGACCCCAAACATTTAGCTGCAATCTCTTTATTATAAATCCTGTGCTGTTTTCAGACAAATATCTCTTGCACAAGCGTCTTCTCTACTTGCTGTCTTTATTCTTTAAATAAAAATTAACTGCTCTGTAATAAATATTTCAGGTGCTCACTATTGTGTAACAACTAGTGTTTGGGATTCATCTTTTGTATCATTAACAGATAATACACACTTGTGATTGACCCATCCAGCCACTGGATGTCACACAAATGCAGGTGAAAGGATGGCTTGACTAACTGTTCTAGGGCTTGGCTACACTTACAAGTTGCAGCGCTGGGAGTTACAGCGCTGCTCATGCAGCTGTGCTAAGGCCAGGCCAGTGGTGTGGCCACACTGACAGCTAGCGCTGCTGTGTGTGCACACACGCAACACTCAGCTCCAGCTGTATTGATTGAGAGGTGCATTATCCCTAGCACACAACACCTCGTTCGGCGCGCTTTTGCTTGGAGGCGCTTAGAAGGGGAAGGGGAGGGGAAGTCAGCCCGCTTCCTGTTTTTCCTGCCTGTGCACGCCCGCATCATCATCGCTTCAATTCATTCCAGCATCCGCGCAGCGCGCCGCATGTCGTTCTGTTCTTTCTGTTCTCTGTGTTCTGTGAATCTGTGTGGAGCCTGCTGAGGACTGATTGATGTGCTGATGCTGCACATGAGTGTCACACGCTTGCAGTCGAGCTAAGTGACCTTCAGCAGAGTCGGACCAAAGTGACAGGAGTGAGATTCTGCAGTCGATATTGATATCAATATGGATGCGTCATGCACGCTGCTTGCGCAAACACTCAAATGCGCAACCACGCTGAAACGCTGCTTGGGTGGTGGGAGTGGTGGGGCTCATCGTCATGGTGGTCTGATGGTGGCTGCAGAACTTTGCTGGGTATGCAGGAAGAGCCTGGCCACTTCATGGGGCCTGTGCCACTCACTTTCATGGGACTGCGCAAGGACACAAAAGATCTGCTGATTGCGGGTGGCTGTGAAAGGTGGGAGATGGCTGGGTGGTGATGGCAAATCCAGACAGCTACCGGTCGGCCGTGACCAGGACGGGAACCAGTTTGGGTCGGGATTGAATCAAGGAAAGTCGACAGAGCATGCATCGAATCCACAAGGCATCAATGTGACTGGGGCAGACTGGGAGTTGTGCTGTGGAGGGGCGGATGATGATGGCTTTGTTTTTTGGAGGCGAGCATGGAGGACGGGACATTCTGGATGGCCCCCCCCACCTGGCATCAGACCTGGCATCCCAGTAATATTCGTTTCCAGGCTCCTGTATCTTTGGTATTTCCATGTGGACATTTGCGCTTGTGGATTTGGAAGGTGCATTCACATGATATGGAAAGAAAGGTGGAAAGATGCATGAGGCAGGCTCAGGAAGATTAGACAGGAAGGAAGATGGCACAGGAGGAGATGTCAAACTGTGACTGACCCACTTGGAGCCCCCGCACCACCCTGCATTGCCTTGGGATGCCTGCAGACCCTTTGCTGGGGAAACTGCAGGGAGCACATACAGGAGCAAGGACAGGAGCAACTACAGTGGAGCTGTGCAGAATGACTGTGGAGAATGCTTTGGGTGACTAGGGAAGCTTTGGGGTTTCCGCTGTTTTATTTGTATGGGGAGCTGCGGGAGGATAGCATCCATATAAGGTGATTAGGGCGCTTGCTGCGCCCATAATATTATTGAAGGTGAAGGTCCAAGGGGGGGAGGATGAACATGGAGAGGCGAGGTTCAGAGCTGAGGCCTGCAGCACAGGGAGCCAGGCAGGGGAGCTGAGAGGCCCAGCACAGGCTTCAGGATAGGGGGAGTTGCTGAGAGGAGAATTTGAGCCTGAAAGCCTGCTGCCTGCACTTTGAGTGCATGGGACACTGTTATGCTATATATTATTTATAAATAATAATTAATAAATCTTAACTATTCTCTTATTATCTTCTATACTGGGTCTACTATCTGCTATAATAAAGACTGTTTTTCAAGCCAAAGAATGTTTTGAATTAAAAAAAAAAAACACAAAAAGACAGACACACACACAACACAACATTACACAACAAGGGCAAGGGTGTACAAGTGTGGGTTGGGTGTGTCTAACATGCCATGTCTGGCATGTTGTGTCTGGAATGGTGGAATGGTGCAAATGCAGCATGTAAGGGTGCAGTGGTGGTGGGGGTGGTGGGGGGGGGGTGTGTGTGGTGGTGGTGGTCAGGGGGGGTTGGGGGGGTTACAGGTGTGCAGGGCAGTGCTGGGTGGGGCTGGAGGGATGGGTGGTTGAGCTGACAGGGGGGGAGGTGGGGGCACACACGGGCAGGGACGGGGCGGGGCGGGTGGTAGGGCTCTGCATGCATGGCAGCGGCTTTACTCCGCGCCTCCACTCTTTCCAGCCAGCAGCTGCTCTTCGCTTTTCCTCTGCTTTCTCTTTTCTCTCTGGCCTTTCTTTCTCTTCTCTTCTCTCTTTCTCTCTTTCTCTCTTTCTCTTCTTTTCTCTTCTTCTTTGCTCTTTCAAGAATTTTCTTCTTCTCTTTTTCTTCTTTTTTTTTGCCTTTTTTTGACTGAAGCTGATGTTCTGTGATGTTCAAGTCTTGTCAAGGTCACTGTACACAGAAATGACAACATTTAATCCGGCAGCATTGTGATCCACTATCCACTGTATCCACACTTGTTCACTTGAGGAGTTCTTTGCAAAAGGAAGACACACTCTCTTTATCCCAAAAGGAAAATACAACAGAAGCCACAGTGAGAGGAGAGAGAGAGAGGGAGGGAGAGGAGAGGGAGGTGGTTGAGGTTGCTTGAGTGAGCTTGGAGTGATGATCTTGCAGGAGATCTTATCTAGATGCTCTTCTCATTGATCACTTTCCTTATCTCTCACAAGATCCCTAAGGCAGGACTTTTCTAATGAAGAGGAGTCACTTAAGGCAATACTAGGGCTAGGATCCTTTTAAGCTTTTTGTGCCTTGTGATTCCGCCCCGGGCGTGGCGCGTCGGCGTGGGGTCAAGAATGGATGGACGCAGACCGTGGCGCGCGACGCGCGGACAGTGGGACAGGGGACAAGGTGGCGCTGGCTCTGCTTTGCTGAGCGCGCAAACCCTGATTACCGCGGCTGAGCTAGCTTTGCACATATAACGAGACCCACGCTGCAGACATGCCCACATCAACCCATCTATCCACCATCCCACCAATGCAATGCGCATCCCTTACTTCCTTCCAGAAATGCTTTCCCAGAAAAAAAAAAAATCTGCTGCTGCTTTCTGACCCTCTGCTTGCTTGAGAAGAGCTGGCTGCTGTGCTGATTTGCCTCTGCTCTTTGCTTCCCTCCCCCTGCTCCTGCTACTCGCGCCTTCCCCAGGAGCCCCCCCCATCCCCCCCCTCCCCCTCCCTCTCCCTCTCCCCTCTGTCCCCCTCCCCCTGTCTCCTCCCTCCTGTCCCCCATCATGTCCCCCCATCCTGCAAAACGGGTCCTCGTGGGGTTGTCCATCTCCACCTAAAAACGGCAGGTCAGGGCGCGGCCATAATCTGCGGCTCCTTCGGCTCTGTATTTCCACTCTCCAGCTCTTGTTAACTTTCACCTGCATGTAGTGCGGTCCCCTGGATTGGCCTCAGCATGTCATGTCCCTTGATGCTCAAAGAGCAACAGACTTTGATATCTGCTCAAAGCTGTCGCTGCACGCGCAGGCGCCTGCCAAACACTGATGAGGTCCTGCACCCCTGTGCCCACTGCTGCAGGCAGCTGTGCTCCATGTGCCTGGCATGGTTACTAACTGCCTGTAACTGATTAACTGATTGCACTCAGGCAGGATTATTTTCCACACACCTGGCTGCATTTTAAAGGGGATTTTTTTTAAATTTCCCTCTGGCAAGAGCAGAGTGCAGTCTGATGAGCAGAGGCTGATAGGGAAACTCCCTGGAGGGGAGGTAAAGCCTGGGCAGCTGAAACCTGGCAGTGAGGAGGAAGTAGGTGTCTGGTGCTGAGGTGTCACCAGCGCTACACTGGAGTTACAGCAGCGCTGGCCAGGATGGGTTTCAGCGCTGCTGAGGAAAGCAAGCAGCTGCGCTGCCCTGCAAGTGTGGCTGGAAAGCTGGATTGCACTGTGCCAGCAGCGCTGGCTTTGCCAGCCACCTAATCTTGCACTATAAGAAGGGAGATTAGGTATTAACTTTTAAAATAATTGAGGACATTAAAAAGTTAGTTTAATAATTACAAAAGTTATTAAAATGATTAGTTAGTGGCCTGAGTCACAGCTACATTTCTTGGTTTTGTCCACTTGCACTACATTTCTGATTCAAGGTCAAAAGATATAATAAATGAAACCACAGGACTCTAACTTCCATTAGATCCAGCTACTTCTCTTGTAGGACTGTATCCAGAAATCAATATGGTTAATTTTTATAAGAGTCTCTGCAACCATCCTCAAAGCTATGTTATTGGCCATCCTTGGAGGATAAGCACAGCTACTGTTGATGAATGGATTCATTGGATTTGGTACATTCTTACCATGTAATGAATAAATTATCTTTTTGCTTGTTAGACAACTATCTGGGCAGTATTAAGTACCGGTACATTAAATTAATGGGCCTACTTAGGCCTGGTCTACACTATGGGGGGGGGGTCAAACTAAGGTACGTGACTTCAGCTACGCGAATAGCGTAGCTGAAGTCGAACTACCTTAGTTCGAATTTCCTACCTGTCCAGATGCCGCGGGATCGAACTCTGCGGCTCCCCCATCGACTCCGCCACCGCCGTTCGCGGTGGTGGAGTTCCGGAGTCGACGGGAGCGCGTTCGGAGTTCGAACTATCGCGTCTAGATTAGTAAGGTAAGTATGGACCTACCCTTACAGTACTTAAGGTACTACTCAAAAATTGGGGCCATAAGTTTATTTTTAACAGACATATAGAGGCTAAGGGGCCCAATCCTAGAAAGTACTGTGTGCCTCAATCCCATTGACTGAAATGTGAATTGAGAGCACTATGTACATTGCCAGTTCTAGCCCACTGTGTATTAGGGTATGCATGGAGAAACAAGCAGACTTGGTGCTCTGATTATTTTTGTAGCTTTTTCTCCTACATTTGTTTTGAGATGGTTTGACTTAATGGTCATAGCTGTACATATAAATCAGTGGAAAATATCTGATCATCACAAACAGTTTGATGGTAAAGTTATAGGGCTTGTGGTCACTTCATTTTTAGTTCAAGGTATAACTCAAGTGTTGCCCTTAACCTGACTCACATTTACACACAAAAATCTCTAGCCTCTCGAGTTAAATGGTGCTTTCAGTTCAATGTAGTTGACCCAGTGGGGGGAGTGGGTTGAAGCTTGAGCTAGTAATGTAGTGGGGACGCAACTTATGATCCACTCAAGGACTGAGAGTCCCTCGATGCCTTTTGCAAAATTCCCACCATGGGTTATTTGTTGCACCTTTGCCTTCTGACCAGAAGTTAGCTCCTCCCAGGATACATACCCCACTTCAGCAGTCAGCTCTTGCCTTGTATGAAGCACTGTGCACCTGTAGCATTTGTTCTAGCTTTGCTATTGCATTTGTTCAATCTGGTGGTGAGTCGGGGGGAAAACCTTCTTCCCAGTGTGTGGCTAGCTGGTCTGAGGCTGACACCAAGCGGTTCAGCTGTGGTATGATGCCAGCAGGACCTATGATTACACCCTGGGCTCAAGGGCCTCTGGGGAAGTCTGTGGGTAACCGACTGTGCCGGGTTGCTGGAACAATGTTTATAGTGGGGGTGCTGAGAGCCACTGAACTAAAATGTAAACCCTGTACATAATGGAAACCACTTCAAGCCAGCACTCCCCGCACCCCTAGTTCCAGCACCTATGCACCTGTGGATGACTCTGAGCCACAGCTGTCACCAGCCACAATGGCTTCAGTGCTGACACTCATCACGGGGGCCACCGCCATTCTGCCCTCACCCATGATTCTGGGGAAGTGATGGGGAAACAGGTCAGGGCAGAAAGGCCAAGGAGGAAGCAAAAGAGGAACTAGCATTGCCTCAGCTAGGTGAGGACTCAATTCACTATCAGGGGCAGCTCTAGCTTTTTTGCCGCCCCAAGCATGGCAGTCAGGCAGCTTTGGTGGCTTGCCTGCGGGAGGTCCGCCGGTCCCATGGCTTCGGCGTACCCACTGCCGAATTGCCGCCAAATCCGAGGGACCGGCAGACCTCCCTCAGGCAAGCCGCCGAAGGCTGCCTGTCTGCCGCCCTTGCAGAGGCCGGGCTTGGAGTGCTTGTGCCTGGAGCCACCGCTGTTCACTATTACTGTAATGGTTGGGGGGGAAATGGCATAAAAGACCCATAACTATCTGTAGAGAACTAACCTGTACTGGATGATGATGGGTGATGGAGGACGGGCAAACACTGGTTGTAGCTTCCCTATTGGGCACAGGAACTGCCATTTCCACCTACCTCCCCAACAGCCTGCATCTCTCTCAATCCCACCCTGCCATCCAGACTGTGGACTTCAGATACTGCTGCATCTATGGTCTCTGCTGGTCCTGGAAACCACCATTACCCTGCCCCCAAGCATCATCGCCCCTCCCCAGAACCCACAGGGCAGGCTTCAGCTGCTGTTGTGTCTAATGGAACCACCATTTCCATACACCCCAGCATCTCTCCATCCCCCCACCCTTTGGCATCCAGTAGTGATGCTCTATGTTCCCTGCTGGGTGTGACAATTGCCATTCCTGCACCCGTCACCCAGAATCCACACCCCCACCCCGCAGCATACATGTGCAGTCCAAGTTGGATTTCAAGACCTGGGGGGAAATTAAACATTTTAATTGAGCGTTATTATAAAGCACGCTGCTGCATGCAAGGGTGCAGGAATCGTTTTTATAGTGGGGGTGCTGATGATGGAAACCATTGAAACCATTTTTTGGTGTTTATTACTAATTCAGCAGCACCCCCAGCTCACCTAATTCCAGCACCACTGGCTGCATGCAAAGTAAGCATTCATAAAAGTTACAAATGCCTCTGAATGCAAGATCAAGTTTAGGTACAAACAATTATGGGGTGTATATATAGCAGTGTGTTTTCCTTCACTCTGGCACCAGCATTTAAAGAGGCAGGGCAAGCCAAACTTTTAAGGATACTACTATCCGAGGAGATGTGTCCAGTGCAAAGTCTTTTTTGGTGTAAAGTCTATGGAACTTCAGAAGTCTCTCAGAAATACAGAGCTGGGCTTCAACTGCTGTGGAGGGAATCAGGGTTGAAAGATAGCTGAGAAAATGCGGGAGAGGGAGGAGTACTTCACCCATGACCGAGCAAGAGGGCCAGCAGCAGCATAAGAAGAGCCAGCAGTAAATAGCCATGTTTGAATCCCCTCTAGGCATTATGGCCAAGAGGTGCCAGAATAACCCAGCCCTAGTTCAGATCCAGACTCATCCCGGAACCATGAACTCTGCTGCACAATACTATGAGCTGCAGTTAGCAATCTCTGGGTAGCGGGGTTTACCAGCCCAGGGTCAGGTTTACCCTCAACACTCCACCCCTGTGGAGGGAGGGTGGAGTGATGACAGGTACCCTGACCATGTGCACTTCCCATATATATGCCATGGCACTTTGCCCCTTGTGCACATCACAGATGCTGTAGGCAGCAGGACTGCTACAGTTGTTCACTGTTTCAATGTTAAGTGTTTACAGCAGCAGGATTGCCAGTATGGTTCACTGTTCCATGCTCAAAACAGCTACACTGACAGAGGTATTGCCTTTGAATAAAATATTTCTTTGTTTAATCTCTTTGTTTTTGTGAGTGTTTTGATTGCATTGGGGGGGGGCATATTTAACAACCACCATTTTATTTCAGTATCACTATCACAATAAATGCACAGGTAGTCAAAGCTTCCTGAGCAGGAACACCGATATGGAACATACCAGATATCCCTGCCACTCCAAGGGAGGCGTGGCACCAGGAGCTGGTGCAGTAAAACGAATCGGGCCTCCTGGAGCTGGTACCTGTGCCTCACAAAGCCCACCACTGCCCCTGTAAGCCAGGCAGGGGGACCATCAGCTGGACTGGGATCCCACTAAGCATTCAGAGGGGCAGCCATGGCTTTCCAGCGGACTACAAACAATGAACGTGAGTGGAAGTTGTGTATTGTAATAAGTAGCCAGTCAACACCATTTCTGCCCACATGACCAGAACAGATTAAATACACCACAGATGTTTGGAAGGAGCAGCTCAGAATACTGCAGCACTAAGAATAGTGGGATGTACCCCTAGAAAGCAAGTGCCTTCACTTCAGTCAGCATGACTGTGTGCACACAGTAACGCAAGGATGCTTGAGTTAGCCTTTCCAGCATGGTCAGTCTCACGCAAGCCAGGCTAGATCAAGTGGAGTACTTCAAGTGTACTAACTCAAGCTAGCAACCTCCTAGACAGGAAGCATTTTCTGTAATGTTTTTTGCTTCTTTGTACAGCCATTTTGCACAGAAAACTTCCATTGACTTGAAGTCAATTGGGAGTGATTACAAGATTTTAAACGGAGGGGCCAATCAATAGCTAATTGTTAATGATGAGCCACTTTAGCCACATATCTTTCATAGTTGTCAGCCTTCTCTGTGTTATTGGGGTTTGCAACGATAATATATCATTTGAAACACGAAACCTGAAATTATATAAAGAATAAGATTTAATTATAAAGTAAACACTTGCATGATATGGTGTGTTGGTTATGTATTTGTAACACTTTGATTTCTTTCAGAGTAGCAGCCGTGTTAGTCTGTATCCGCAAGACTGATTTCTGCAAGCCAATCCTTTTGCGATTAATACATTTTGGACAAACTAATAAGTTTAATATTAAACCTGTAGGAACTATACAGATAACCTTTTACATATTGGCTAGGAGTCCCCCGGAGTGTGAGAGGGGTGTATCATTCACCAAAGTTTGTTGAAGATGAGTCATAACTTTTATTTCCAACAGCACCTTGCCGTGACTGTGATAAGGGATTGCAGAAGATACTGTACTATAGCTTGTCATACATGAAATAATTATTTCTACTTATGCAATCCACACACTCTTTCACTGCTTGTCAGAATACAATTACTGCAAGGAACTAGATCAGAGAATAAAAAATGAACCGTGAAGGCAGCTAAAAATTGTATGATGCAAACATTATGCAGACACTTTTTATTTTAGGTTGGGAATTTTGGCTCAATACATATATTAACATTTCATGTTTAGATCTATGCTGTCTCTTCTGCTCCCCCCACCCCAAATTAGGAGGTCAAAGGAATCCTGGTTCTGCCAGGATCAGTGGAGGTTGGCCAGGGAAGCATCATCCTAGCCAAAATGCATTCTCTTTCTCTCTGTATGTGCTATTCCTACAGATGGAAGAGCGAAAATGTATTTTGTTCACATTCTTTTATTAAACTGGGCGATACTATGGTGATGAGGGTAATTTAAGTAGCTATATAAAGAGGTAGATGAACTGGTATATTGTATGGCTAGATCACCAGTGCATGTGTTGCAAAAAATATTTGTATTTGCCAACTACCAAATCTTTTAGGGAAACACCCAGACTTTGGGGGAAAATTTGTTCTTGTCCAGGGACTATCATAAGAATAGCCCTACTGGGTCAGACCAAAGGTCCATCTAGCCCAGTATCCTGTCTTCTGACAGTGGCCAGTGCCAGGTAATCAATTGATCCATCCCCTGCCACTCATTCTCAGCTTCTGGCAAACAGAGTCTAGTGACACCATTCCTGCCCATCCTGGCTAATAACCATTGATGGACCTATCCTCCATGAATGTATCTAGTTCTTTTTTTAACCCTGTTATGGTCTTAGCCTTCACAACATCCTCTAGCAAGGAGTTCCACAGGTTGACTGTGAGTTGTGTGAAGAAACACTTCTTTTTATTTGTTTTAAACCTGCTGCCTATTAATTTCATTTGGTGACCCTTAGTTCTTGTGTTATGAGAAGTAGTAAACACTTCCTTACTTACTTTCTCTACGTCAGTCATGATTTTATAGACCTGAATCATATCTCCCCTTAGCCATCTCTTTTCCAAGCTGAAAAGTCCCTGTTTTATTAATCTCTCCTCATATGGCAGCCGTTCCATACCCCTAATCATTTTTGTTGCCCTTTTCTGAACCTTTTCCAATTCCAATCTATCTTTTTTTGAGACGGGGCAACCACATCTACACACAATATTCAAGATGTGGGTGTACCACGGATTTATATAGAGGCAACATATTTTCTGTCCTATTATCTATCCCTTTCTTAATTATTCCCAGTATTCTGTTCACTTTTTTGACTGCCGTTGCACATTGAGTGGATGTTTTCAGAGAGCTATCCACAATGACTCCAAGATCTCTTTCTTGAGTGGTAACAGCTAATTTAGACCCCATAATTGTATATGTATAGTTGGGATTATGCTTTCCAAGGCGCATTACTTTGCATTTATCAACATTAAATTTTATCTGCCATTTTGTTGCCTAGTCACCCAGTAATGAGAGATCCTTTTGTAGCTCTTCACAGTCCGCCTGGCTCTTAACTGTCTTTAGTAATTTTGTATCACCTGCAAATTTTGCCACTTCACTGTTTACCCCTTTTTCCAGATCATTTATGAATATGTTGAATAGGACTGGGCCCAGTACAGACCCCTGGAGGACACCACTATTTACCTCTCTCCATGCTGAAAACTGACCATTTATACCTACCCTTTGATTCCTAACTTTTAACCAGTTACCAATCCATGAGAGCACCTTCCCTCTTATCCCATGGTAGCTTACTTTGCATAAGAGGCTTTGATGAGGGAACCTTGTCAAAGGCTTTCTGAAAATCTAAGTACACTACATCCACTGGGTCCCCTTGGTCCACATGCTTGTTTACCCCCTCAGCGAATTCTAATCAATTGGTGATGCAGGATATCCCTTTACTGAAACCATGTTGACTCTTTCTCAACAAATTATGTTCATCTATATGTCTGACAATATTGTTCTTTATTATAGTTTCAACCAGTTTGCCCAGTACTGAAGTCAGGCTTACAGGCCTGTAATTGCCGGGATCACCTCTGGAGCCCTTTTTAAAAATTGGGATCACATTAGCTAGCCTCCAGTCATCTGGTAGAGAAGCTGATTTAAATGATAGTTTATAGGCTACAGTTAGTAGTTCTGCAATTTCACTTTTGAGTTCCTTCAGAACTCTTAGGTGATACCATCTGGTCTTGGTGACTTACTGCTGTTTAATTTATCAATTTGTTCCAAAACCTTTTCTAATGATCTCAATCTGGGACAGTTCCTCAGATCTGTCACCTAAAAAGAATGGCTCAGGTTTAGGAATCTCCCTCACATCCTCAGCCGTGAAGACCAATGCTAAGAATTCATTTAGTTTCTCTGCAATGGCCTTATCGTCCTTGAGTGCTCCTTTAGCACCTTGATCATCCAATGGCCCCATTGTTGTTTAGCAGGCTTACTGCTTCTGTTGTACTTAAAAAAAAAAATTACGTTTTGAGTCTTTGGCTAACTGTTCTTCAAATTCTTTTTTGGCCTTCCTAATTGTATTTTTACACTTCATTTTCCAGTGTTTATGCTCCTTTCTATTTTCCTCATCATCATTCCAGTGGAAATAAATCTTCTTTCCTAACCAAGTGATCCATATAACATGCATTTGGACTACACAGTTTCTATTGACAGGAATGAAAGATGACTACATACAGTATAAATCTTATATCTATATGAGTTCCACTTTGTGAGATGTGTGACATATGTCAATAGCGTACCAAGTTGGTTGAGCCACTCGTTGCTTTCTTTTTCCACCAATGACTGAGTTTTTATCAAATAATTTTCTCTCTTCTTCACAATGTCTGAAAATGTTTAGATGGGAATTTCACAAACAGGTGATGATAACATATAAGTATTATTTTTTATTTCTGCTGGCTCTTCAACAGTTTTCCAGAGTTTCTTCCATACAGAAGTTGCACTAGACAAGGAATAGGTCCATGGGTGTTTAAGAGCATTGTGTTTTCTGACCTTCAGCACTATGATACAATGTTTTATAAGAAGTGTTTTGTTGCAATGTATTTTCCTAGTGACACTAGATACAGCAGCTTGAGAGGTCATTGTATTCCTTTCTAACTCAAGTTCTGTTGGTGTTCCATAACCTAGAGGGACTTGACAGAAAGACACAGAGAGTCCCACGAATCTCTGTTATGTGAGATCCTATTTCTCAATATGTTTTGCTAACTGATTCTTTTTCTAGGCTCAACATAAAAAAGTCTCTCTTCACTCATAACTAGGGCTTTGAATTTCTTGTGAAAGTTACAGTAGAAGAGAGACTTTTTAAAATGTATTTTAAAGTCAGCCCAGTCTGCAATAAAATGACTGTTATTTTCCTACTTTGACTCTAAAGGCCACATAGCTCTTTAACATAACTGACAAAGGCATAACAAGAGCCAGTGTCTGTAAGATGAACCTAGACACATTCACACTGGAAATAAAGCACAGATTTTTAACAGTAAGAATAAATAAGCTGTTTAGCTTAAACCATTCCTAACTGGGTAAAATCACATGATGCTAGCTACTTTTTGGTAACATATCTAACATTCCTGTTACATTTTATACATTGGCACTTTTTCTCATGTTTAAATTAATCACTTGTTTTTAATCATTCCTGTACATGACTATTTTTTCCATCATTTAGATGGATCAATTACGATAAAACTAATTTGCTAACAAAATAGGAAATGGTGCTAAACAAAAGGAAATGTTTACTTCAAAATACCAAGGCCATTAATTTAGATTAAGAAATTGTTTGTGCTCAGAGACTGTAATCAAAAGGTGATGTGAATCATTGATCACAAAAGGACTTTATAAGGAACAAGTGCAGCACTGGATATTGTATTATACATTAACAACTTTCATTATCAGCATCTGCTGATTCATTTGGCAGGAAGCAAACTGCCAAGCAAGATTTCTAGGGGAGGAACAATCAACAGTATTTTAATATAAAATAACCTTCCGTTACTGTATTTTTCTCACAACATTTGATAATGAATTCTTTCCTCTTATGAAAAACACATGCATTACAAAAACAAAGCCTGTTCATGGTTATAAAATATATATAAATTCTGGTAAAATAAGGATTTTTATCAATTAAAGAAGTAGACTACTAGCAAATATTCCTTGTGAAATTTACTGTGCAGTTGGTAATTAAGTAGTGAGATGGCCATAATTCTTATCAGGGGGAAAATCTGTTTCATCACCTGTTTCCCCCTTGTGGGCATGTAAAGGTAATAATTGGAGATATACCAATCTCCTAGAACTGGAAGGGACCTTGAAGGGTCATTGAGTCCAGCCCTCTGCCTTCACTAGCAAGACCAATTTTTGCCCCAGATCCCTAAGTGGCCCCCTCAAGGATTGAACTCATAACCCTGGGTTTAGCAGGCCAATGCTCAAACCACTGAGCCATCCCTCCCCCCAACAGATGCATCAGAACTGGTATTAATTGCTTTCCAAAGGAGCCAGATTTGGCGTACTCACTAGTGTGGTCTACACCCCCATACATGTGCAGAGTGCTACTCTCTAGGTGAGCCCAGCATGCTCTGATGAAGGGACAAGAGATCACGGGTGAGCTGCCCTGGAAGTAGAATAAGATTAGGGCTAGGGATAGTATTATTATGCGAATCTTCCAGCCAAGGTCCCTTGTGAAGGTGCACAGGAGTCATGGGAGCTATGGAGCCTCAGAGCCAATATCATAACTACAAAATGTGGAGGGAGGTGGGGGATATGCATTCTTGTGCAAGACTCAGTTTGGCACCTTACAAGGTCACCTCTTTTGGAACAGAAAATAAGTTGAGGTTTATACCCTTTACTTTGATGAGCAGCAGGGACTAAATGCCATTTGATATCTTTTCCAGAACATGGAAGGTAGAGGAACCGTGGCACCATTTTTACTCCCACCCATCCTTGAGACCTCTTAGATGTCCCCATCCCTCCCTCCCCCCCACGTGCGCACATGTGTGTGTATTATATATATAAAATGTGTACATATGTACATTGAGGTCAGGGACTAGTTGCTCTCTGCAATATCATCTCCAGCTCATAGCCAAGTGAAAAATCTAAGCAAATAAAGATCAAAAGACTGTCCAGCATCACAAAAAAGATGGGATTAATAATCAGATATGGTGGGGGGGAAATCTAATGACAAACCCAGCAACTCCCAACTTAAGTAATATGTTAGAAGGCAAAGGAATACACGAGAGGAGTCAATGCACATACCTTGGCAATATAATGCAAACCAGTGGGATATCCAGAAGGAAATAATATTTAGAAATTGATGGTAGCTGCATTCATCAGCTTAAACAATATTTGGTTATCAACAAATCTACAATTTATAGACCAAACTACAAATCTTCAACTCTGAAGTTATTTTTACTTTAACATATGAATGTGAAAACTAGAAATCCACCAAAGCTACAGACAGGTATCAAAAGAACTTTGAAGACAAATACCTCAGGAAAATGCTGGATATTATATGGAATAAATTTATAATAAATGCTGAGGTTCCTCAGAAAGTTCCCAAACCTATTTACAGAGTTATCCAGAAAAGAAAATGGAAATATCTGGAACCTGTGTTAAGAATGAAGCCACGGTTTCTGTCAGACAGCTGGAGAAGTACATAAAAGGAGCCAACCAAAAGAATCCCTCCATCAAACAGTACTGGGAGAGGAAAAACGTACAAGACTTAACATAGAGAACATGCAAATAGCAATCCAGGATACATAGGGATGGCAGAGCTCATTTGTGCCTTAAGAGGCATTTGATGGCATGGGAAGGATTCAGAATTTTACTCCATACAAATATCCAAAAATCAATCATTAAACATCTATGAGTCAAGAGAGCTGGTGATGATATAGCAGTTTTGTTTTATCCCTTCAAATAAGCTTATTGTTAGAGAAAGGTAACAGCCCAAGAGAATGAAGCTCTTGTTATTTGTATTTTAAAAAACAAACAAAACTTTGCTAAACTGAAATTAAGTCTTATTATCCGTATCAGTAATTTAAAGGTAGTTAGCAAAAAAAACCAACCAAACAAAAAAACCTCCCAGTTTTATTCTCACACCAAGATCTGATTTTTAAAAAGCATTAGAAGAATGTTTAAATATGGTGAATAATACTTTTTAAAAGGAGTCTTGCCTTTCCTAATGAATTTCAGGTTAGGTAGAAAAATACTCCTTTCTCCATTGACAAGCCTCCTTAGTGACTATTTTATGCATTGAAGTATAATCTCACAAGAAAAAGGACTAGGTACCTTTTAAAAATAAAATCTTACATCTCCAGCAGTCATTTAACACCCCCAATTTAAGTGTGTTGCAAAAACATTCCATATTCACATTATTTAAAATCTTAATAACTTTTCAAATTACAGTTTAATGAAATAATCTCTGGTCCTGTTGGATCTCAACTGGATGAATCCAGTGAACTAAGCTTAAGATTTCTCCTTTTCTTTTTTTAAAATTCAAAATGAGAGGGGGGGGCGTTAAAGACTTTTAGGACTCAGGTAATCTCCTCTATTTTTACAATGTCATAATTCATGAACCTTTTGACCAATGCATTTCAAAATATGGTGGGGATTTTAACTCAGCCCCAGAAGGGACAAAAAATCAGTTTGTATTATTATTTGTTACCTTAGCACTGAGGAATCCCTGTCATGGACCAGGACCCTATTGTGCTAGGCCCTATACACAGAACAACAAGGCCCTATACTGTGTATATTGTGCTAGGCTGTACTATGAGGGCCTGCAGGACAAGCTGGCACAAATCCGGGATGCCCGCGGGGCCCTGAACGCTCTGCGGGATGAGCACCGCGAGAAGCTGCGCCGGGCGGCCGAGGAGGCAGAGCACCAGCGCCAAATCCAGCTGGCACAGAAGTTGGAGATCATGAGACAGAAGAAGCAGGAGTACCTGGAGATGCAGCGGCAGTTGGCCATCCAGCGGCTGCAGGAGCAGGAAAAGGAGAGGCAGATGCGCCTGGAGCAGCAAAAGCAGACCATCCAGATGAGAGCCCAGATGCCAGCTTTCTCTCTGCCCTATGCCCAGCTCCAGGCCATGCCAGCAGCAGGAGGGGTGATCTACCAGCCATCCGGTCCCACCAGCTTCCCAGGCACCTTCAGCCCCGCAGGCTCTGTGGAGGGCTTACAATCTAAACACAAGACAAGAGACAAGAGATGGCTACAAACAGACAGATAGGGAAGTACAAGGAAACAATGAGTCAGTATTGGACAGTATGAGAGGCTGTGATCTCAGCACACCCTTATCCTAAGTTTTTTGTAGACATCACAGAAAAAGAGAGTTTTGAGGAGGATTCTGAAGGAGGATAATGATGTAGCTTTGTGGATGTTTACAGGGAGTGCCTCCCAAATGTAAGGGCCAGCATGGGAGAAAACACAAAGGTGTTTGTTTGAACAAGTAACAAGTGGGTGAGGAGACAGACATCATGGGCTGATTGGAGGTGGGAGTTGACATCTCAACAGTGGATGAGAGATGATAGGTGGGGTTGGGGTAGACCTTGAAGGGCCTTGAATGTGAAGACAAGTAGCTTATGTTTGATGCAATACAGAAGGGGAGCCAAATTGATATGCAAAGAAAGGAGTGACAGGGTTGAAGTGATGTGCTAAGAAAATAATCTTTGCAGCAGCATTCGGAATGAATTTGAGCAGGGTAAGATTACATTTGTTAAGGCCAGAAGGAAGGAAGTTGCTGTAATCAAGACATAAGAAGATGAGAGCTTGAACAATAACAATTCCATAATCCACAAAATAGGTGCTTGGGCAATAGCAGTGCCAATATCCCCACAATGACCTGCCTATATGCCTCAACACTGACATGGCAAGATCCCCACAAGGGATGACCGGGTAATTTAATCTGCATACCCATTCAGTCTTCAGGGTGAAATCCTGGCCCCATGGAAGTTTTGCTATTAACCAAGATTTCACCCATGGCACTTGTGCTGAGATTACCAACAAGGATACTAATTCCTGTCAGTTGTGGTGATGGGTTTTGTGATTTAGACCATTGGCCTCAAGGAAATGGAATGAAACCACCAAGTCATTTCACATAGTTAAACAGCTCTAAATCCTAGTGTAGGCTACAGAATTAGGTTGGCGTAAGGCAGCTTTACGTTGACCTAACTAAGCGTCTACACTAAAATGTAGCTCCTTCCAATGTAACTCTCCCACTAGACCAATTTAATAACTCCACCTCCACGTGAGGCATAGCGCTTAGGTTGATGTAGTTAGGTTGACATAGTGTCAATGTAGACACCGCATTGCTTACATCAATGCTGCCTTTCAAAAGCCATCCCACAGTACCACACACTGACAGTTAAATCAATGCAAGTGCTCCTGGGAGGACGTGCACCACTGACACAAGGAGCATAATGTGGACTTGCAAAAGCGGTTTAATTACTGCAGTGGCTGTACATCAACATAACTTAGGTCGACTTGCTTTTGTAGTCGAAACTTACCCTAGGAAATAAGATAGCAACCTCCTTCTGATCTACACTGAAAAATAATATCAGCATAGCTCCGCTGGTCAGAGATGTGAAATAACCACACCCCTAACTGACATACCTGTGCCAACAAGCCCCCAGTGTAGACACAGCTACATCAACGGAAGAAGGCTTTGGTAGAGATAGCTAATGGCATTCAGACAGGCGGTGTTGCTACACTAACAGAAGAAAAACCTTCTGTCAGTGTAGACTACCTATGCTACGGGGTTATGCTAGCATAGCTATGTTGGTACAACCCCTGTAGTATTGACATACCTTCAAACACTACTGACTTGCCTGATTTGAACCAGTAACACGGAGATGAAAGACTCAGTAGCCTGTTACCAAGCCCCTGAGCCATCTAGTCTCATCTCATACATGAGGCCTCATTCTGATTTTCTGAAATAATCCCAATTTTTCTAAAAATTTCGTAGATCACCATTTTCACCATTTTTCCAAACAAAAATAGGCTTCAAATTGACCCAATAAGCAAACCATTCTGTTACAGACAAATTGAAAGGAAATGAGATTTTTTTTTCTAAATCAAACCATTTAAACAACGTATTTTTGGAATGAGAGGGGTAGCCGTGTTAGTCTGGATCTGTAAAAGCAGCAAAGAGTCCTGTGGCACCTTATAGACTGATGTTTTGGAGCATGCATCCGACGAAGTGGGTATTCACCCACGAAAGCTCATGCTCCAAAACGTCTGTTAGTCTATGAAGTGCCACAGGACTCTTTGCTCCTTTTAGAATGTGAGGACAAAATAAGTTGGTTTGTCATTATAGCATTGTCATTTATGATGCTAGTTTCCTCATAAAGCCACAGGAGTTTTGAAGAGATCAGTATAAATTCACAGTTGGCTGAAGCTTGGCACATAGGCTTTCTGCATAGGTCTCTTCCCCCCCACCCGCCCTTACCAAAATTTGAAGAAAAAGCCATTGTCCTGTTTTATACTGTAGGGACACAAAATAGCTAAGTTGTTCAACATGCTTTGTGTTCCCCCTTATAATTCAAAACTTGCTTTAAAAAGACTTGAAAGTGTATAAGATGATGCTTAGGTGGCTGATTTTGCAGCCCATGCCACCATCAAGGACTAATGCCAGACTTCTACAATATCTAGGCACAATAGGAAGGATCCCAGCTTGGAGCTTCAGCCTTAACTCTGAATTTCCCTTGTCTTTTGTGTTTAAATCAGACCCTTTAATGATTTTTTTCCAAGGTAGGTTTTCAGGTTGAATAGTACTTTAAGTACTGAGCTGTCTCCTTAGTGTTTGGAGGGGATTAAGTTCAGAGTTCATTGTGTTGTCTGTCATTTTAAAGATTAGATAGTTTAGTTAGGCTCCTACTGGCAATGTAAAAGTCTCTGTATTTATTGACTGTCTGGAGTCATTATCAAAGCTTCTAAACCCAATCGACACCTTGTAAACAAAAAATCCCATTATTTTAGTGGTGCTGATAAGATTTACATGGGATTTGCATTTTTGTTATGATTGATTGAGCAGTTAAATATTTTAGTACAGTAGAGGGCAGTATGATGAATGATTATATAGATTCAATAAAAAACTAACCTTTCACATTGATTTGTCAGGTTTGAACAGATGTAAACCATGTTAGTTTATGAAAGATAATACTTGCAGAAAGACTTTAAATTTGCTTCCAGGAAAAACAGTTTGTAAAGGGGAGATTATATTTTTGAATGTTTCATGTTTTTATTTTTTTCTTGCCAAAAGGATAGTGAATTGAGGGGAAACACCAGATTAAGGAACAAAAGGCTATGTTTGTAGTGAAAGTGAAATTATGCTTATTAAAAGGGACTAATAAGAAGACTAATTGGAAGACGAGTAGCTGAATATTTTTAAATGGTATGAACTATCATTTCCAGAGGAATGGTGGTTAGATAAGAGTTTGGGCATCAGAATTGATTTTACGGGTGCTAGAAGTTGCACCCTTTATTTTATTGTGTCTGTGTGCATTTTTATACTTTTGTAAACAAAAGTATGAACATGTGTTGTATATACACAGGCTTGCAGATTCTGTGACTCTTTAAACAGTTTTTAATTGCACAAATGATGGCAGGAAACCACTACCAAAATAAAACACTTAAAATAGATTACAAACTTTGTTTATAGTGATTAAAGCAACATGAAACAGCTCTAAAGCTAACAAAGTCAAATTCAAATACAGTGCACTGGAGAGAGCAGCACATAATGGGGTGGGGGGGAATGGCGGCAGTGGTGAGCTGGAGCAGGTTCCCACAGGTTCTCAAGAACCGGTTGCTAAAATTAGACCTCTGTGGAGAACCGGTTGTTAAAGGACCAGGGGGTGGGCAAAGAACTCTGGTCCGTGGGCCGGACCATCCTGTTGGTCCCAGAATTCCCAGCAGGGGAGGCTGAGTCTCCCCCGGCCCTTCCCCTGCTTCCCCCAAGCTGCAGCGTGGCCAGCCGCCGGCACCAGCTGGACAGCTCAGCTGAGCTCTGGAGTCATCCTGCTGCCACTTTTTGAAAGGCCGAGCAAGGTAGTGGGGGGGGGGCTGCTGCAAGCTCCAGGGCTGGCCAGAGGGGAGGGGAAGGGGCAAGTGGGGGAATTGGCCCAGGCCCTGCAGGGGCTCCCAGCCCCACGAGGATCTCTCCCCTGGCCCCTCCCCCGCTCCTCCCCCTTAAATCAGAACTTTTTATAGGGAACCGGTTGTTAAGATTTTGGCAGCTCATCACTGAATGGCGGCTTCTCTTCACAGGTGGGTGAACATTTTGCCTTTGTTTCTTTTAGTCCTTGGCTGAGTGTCGAGGCTTAAAGTTGCCAGATGCATTGGATGACTTGAACCGTTCCTGTCTGCTGTTATTCTCGCTGCCCTGCGCTGGAGCCATGGAGGGGAATTGCCTCTGGGAGCAAGGCTGCAACAACAAGAAACATCTGGGTGTTCCCAGTACCTTGTATTATCCAGGGGCTGCAGAATATGGCTGGGTCCTGGGTGAAGCCCTCAAACAATGAACTTGCCCTAATAACAGTGTGCGCTGCAGCCAAGCGGTCTGCCTGTTCTTTGCCTCTAAGAATCGCTTCTGCATATCCCCATCTTTGTCCAAGGGCTCCAAAATCTCATTCTTACACTCCATTTCTTCTCCCTCAGGTTGACCATTGTTAAAGGCCTGGTCCTTGAGAGTCTTGCTGCTGCAGGTGTCGCAGCTGGGGGAGTAGAGAAATAAGATATTCTTCATATTACGGCTGTTTCTGTAGAAGCATTGATTGCATTTTTTATCCTTGATTTCTGAAGTGCATCCCCTGAGATCCACCCCAGTCTTGGGACACCTCAGAGATGGTAAGCTACACCTGCACAGGGGCCAGACTGGGATGTTGGGACTTATGTTTCTGGTTTCAGTTTACAGTTCATGCTGTGCCTTGGACATTGCAGGGTGATATTAAGTCAGGATGTGCACTCCCCAGTTTGGGGTGCATAGTTCATACTATGCTTTGGAGGGACTTATGTTGGTGCAGGAATTTCCTGATGGGGGGGGTTGGACAGAGACCCCCCTCTGCATCCCCTTTGGGCTGTTCTGATTCTTGAGGATGTTACACTGTGACAGGTGACCAGGAGGCAGACAGTGGCCTTAATCAAAAGACAGAGGGTAGACCAGCGAGATACACTGATGTTACTCAACAGGATGGTCCCCCAGAAGTGCTGTGGGAATGGAAAGGGGCTGCAAGCTATGCTGGGGGCAATGATCATGCAGCCATGCTGCTGAAAGTCTGTACTAAAAATCAAGCCATTTCTCAGTTTTAGATTCTACTTTACCTCCCCTGCACACATGCGGAAAGTACAGAGAAAAACAGATTTGGTTCTGCACTGATTGAAAGCTTAACTGCTCCCAGTCTCTATGAAATATGTATGCCTGTGAAAAGCTATTATGCCATCTCCATGATTTGACTGCAATATTGATGAACTGGTATTTTATATAGCTCAGCCAGTTACCTTAGGAGCTGTATGGTTATGCTGTCCCTAACCTCATCTTCTTTCCCTGTACCATTTCCTGTTACAGGGCATATGTACCTCAGCAGCGACAAATAGCCTTAATGATGCCTTGGCAGGCATGCAATGCCTATGCATACGTATATCTCATGTGAGCTGTGAAAGTTAGCCAAACTATTTTTTCCTGTAAAAGACTGTATCAAATATTTTGAATTTCACACAAATAAGTAGTTTCTTCATTTGAATCTGCGAAGCGAGGTAGAAATAGAGGTAACGGCTGCACCATGAGGCCATCATTTTGAGCATGGAAACAGGGTTGGAGGGAGAACGACAGCATTCGCTGAGCAGGAGAGATGGAGGAAGGGGAAAAGAAATTAGTAGAAAGGAATGTGCTTTCTGTAGCATGGACTTGGTTAACACCTGATGGTTGGTGCTTCAGCAGGAGAGAAGCTGATTGCCTGACCCAGCCACCATTTTGAAAACTGTCTTGGGTGGGGGGCGCGCAGAGAGGGGGAGTAGAGTGAAGGGGAACAGCATGGGCTAAGGGAGAAAGGAAGGTAAGAGCTGGAGACTTGGAGAGGCTCCAAGCCCCTATCTAACCAAAAGGGCAGCAGCCATGGGGCACCTGGGACAGAAGTTAGTAGCGTACAATAATAAATTGTAGAGATAGAACTGTACATGCTGAGCTCCCTTCAAGAGGGCCTTCCTCCTACGTGCGAGGCTTGGTAGCAGGCTGGCTTCCTACATGGCTACCTCCGGATCCTGAAGAGAGGTTGGTTTATCAAGGAGACCTCTTGACAGTCTTCCTCCTCCTCCCCCACTGACTCTTGGTCATCCTTGGGGGCCAGTCTCCTCAGTGGTGACAGTGTCAGGAGTTCCTCTGTCCATAAGGGCATTGGGTTCAGTAGTGGCATGCCAGCAAAAAATCCTTTCCAACTCCTCATAAAATGAACAGGTTATAAACACAGGCCCTGCCACACTTGTTTCTGTCATGTGTGTGTAGGGTTGGTTTGTATATTTTCCTGAGCTATTTGCTCTTTATATGGCACCACCAGTGTCCCAGCTATGACCCTTCTCAGCCATCTGCTTAGCAATGGTCTCAAAAAGTTCCTTATTGCAGTGGTTGGTCACAAGAGCTTGCTGTACTGTCGCTCCTCCCTAGATAGTGAGGAGACCAAGAATCTCACCAGGGCTGCTGGACTAATATTGCTGTAATGCTCATATATTGGAACCCAGAAGCTAAATGGGCTGATCCTGGCCCCGCAGCAGTTTTTAAATGGAAAAAAGAAGACATCCGGTCAACTAGACTCCAGAGCAGTGGTGGCCACACATATTAAACAGTCAAGTTTGTCCAGGATACCTGAAAAGCAGTGAGATACCAACTGGAAGACTACCAAAGTAATGTGCGGAAGCATTGCTTGCATATTAATAGTCCACACTAATTCAATTTGCATCGAACTTTGTCCACTTTGAAAGCAGAGTACAGAATTTGCAGCAAATAAGAAGTTAGGGCACTTTAAGTGTTTGTGTCATGTACATCCTGGCATTTTCAATCCACACTAAGCTGAGTTAGTGCAGACTAAATGCCCATATGGACAAGCCCCTAGTACAGTTTGCTACTATATTTAGCATATGTTGTAGTATTTTGAAACCAATATGGCTAAAGGGCAGCAACTCCTTTCTGTTCTTTTGTCTCTAACATCAGTTTCCTTTGATCAGGCACCAGAAACACGATGAAATAAACTTGTCCAAGGGGCGTGTGTAAGATTTTTACCTTTCCCTTTGTTCTGTGTCACCATTTCCCCCTCTCTCCTTATTTCTCACCCCTCAAAACAGCTGCTGATGCTCCAATGAAAGCTCTGACTCTGCCGTTGACAGCAGCAATCTTCTGCTATCACTTCTACAGATAGCCATCAGACCAAATCATGCTAAAGCAATGCAAACTAAAGCACTTTCTCAGAAGCAAGGTTTTTTTGTTTTGTTTTTTTCCCCCCTTTTGGTCCTTTTTGTGTTTGCTTTTTTATACATACATACAAAAAAAAAAACCCACATTACTATACATGCAATGAAATCAATACACCTCATTTTACATAAAGAGAAGTCTATCTTTATAAGTAACAATAACTAAACTGGGTTAGAATGATGCTCTGCTTCTATTTTTTTTCAGTCCATTGTGGGTGACAAACCATTTTCAGTACTGAATCTCATGCTGAACTGACA
The DNA here is from genome assembly GCF_016161935.1 of Mauremys reevesii. Taxonomy (NCBI): domain Eukaryota; kingdom Metazoa; phylum Chordata; order Testudines; family Geoemydidae; genus Mauremys; species Mauremys reevesii. The sequence goes on along the minus strand of NC_052629.1, from coordinate 30,719,900 downwards.
TTTTATCAATACCTGCTGGTGTGGACCTAAATCAAACCATGTTAATAAGTCAAATCAGTTTGTCAAAAACTCAGATGTTGACAGTAGCAAAGTGTCTGGTAATCAATGACAAAGGAATCAATAGAAGCACATGAAAATGTTACCATTATGGGACAGTATTGATCAATGTCTCAAAAATACTTACTTAAGGGTCTGAAGCAAAGCCCATTGAAATCAATTAAAAGTCTCCCATTGGACTTCAATTGGCTTGGATCAGGCCTTTAGACTGTAAGCTCTTTGAGGCAGGGGCTCTCTTTTTGTTGTGTTTGTGTACAGTGCAGTATACAATGGGGCCCTGATCCATGACTGGGGCCACTGCAATGCAAATAATAAGAAACTGCATCCCTTGAGACCGTAGGAAAATCTGTATCCTCAAGCATTGTTTACCTGGAACTGTGCTTTACTAGTTAATCTGATACAGATTTCTCAGTGACCGCTCTACTCCCATTAAACATTTCTGAGGGAATATAAATTTGGACAGACTATAGGATGGACAGAAAGTCAATTTCTCCCCAGTTACCTCAGTCTGGGGAACTTCCTATTCCTACTCTTAAACTAACCCCTTTTTGCTTATATTTAAACACAAGGCTTTCCTTAAGTAATGCTCTTCCCATTAGAATAATTTCTCAAAGAACTTATAACCTTCAAGGTTAATGTCTGTGTAATAGGATTATAACCGTAACAGCTACACAATAGCAGCGTTAAGAGTACTTCAGTTACATTTACTTTCCCAGTGCTTGAATTTATTGCAACACTGTAAAGTCACTGTTCAGAAAAAAAAATACTTTTAGTTCAATTTATAAGTAGACTTTGCTGGAGAGAGATTAGAACTAAAACCGATTTGAGATGGCATTCTTTGATTCTATCTTTTTAATTAGTCAGTTAAAGGCAGGAGCACCTAATACAAATATTTAACTGTGCAGTTGTACACCGGGCTCAGGTCAACAAAAGGAAATTTATAGGGAGCTCTAAAGTCACTTGACAATGATTTTCTTGGGTTATGACTTCTCAAATTGCTGTTTATTGCCAATAGCACTACATTTGGACATAAATAAGATTCACAGGATTAGGGTACTGTCCTGGTTAAAATGTTTAATCTTCACTTTAAATGAGTTATGGTAATTGTACCCTTTTCTTTTTGTGTAAGAAGTGCCTTTAAACAAGGTTAGCTATTTTTACACACACTAATGAATCACTAGCTAAAAAACCTTTTTGGTTAGATGCCAGCCATGTCTCCTTACCTGCTCCTCCGCCAGTAGAGTGCAATGGTGCATGACTGGAGGAGGGGAGTTCACTATTTATTGGTATAGTAAGAAAGAAGTCATTAACCACTACTGGTTAAAATATTTAAGTATCAGCAGGATTGGGAATAGAAACAGAAAAAGCCTGTGACCTCTAGGACCTAAATTGCTGGTTCAAATCCTGCCCAGTTAAGTAGCAACTGAAAGTTATTATTTAGTGGCATATGTTAAATGAGGTTGGTGATCTTCCTTCGATTCCCAATGGACTGATGTCCACAACACTATTGGCACCCTTGCAGCTACTTTCAGGAGAGAGCACAAGACAGGGTTACTCTTTCAGGTTTAGAGGAGATCCTCCTCGTCAGGGTTGAAAAAAAGTGTTAGGGGCAGTATGGGCAGCTTGCCTCTGTTCTGTGAAGAAATGAATGCCTTTGGGTTCCAGAGCTGTCAGTTCACCACTTTTACTGGATCTATGTTCAGGCGAACCATTAAAAAAAAGAGAGAGACCTTTAAAGAGGGAAATACGCACAGAATTGCTTCTAGTTTGTGATCCTCCAAGGCCCCAGTTCACAGTGACTCACCCTGGTTGAGAAGGGCAGGATTGAACTCCCTACTGAGCCCATCACTTCTTCTTGCTCAGATACAGGGGTCATTACAGAGCAATTTAAGAGACCCCTTCCTATCAGAGGATGAGCACACTGTATCATGTGTACTTCCAGCGTCAATCGGTTATCAAAAGATGCATACATTTGGAAAAAAGGAACGCCAGGGCCAAAGTCTACCATTTTCAAAACTGGTACTTTCAGTTTTGGTTGGCCTCAGCAGTGGCACTTGTACTATTTAGCCCTTTGATTTTTTTTTAAAAAGGGTTGTTCAGAATGCTATGTTTGCTGAAACAGTCCTGTGTGGTCTGTGTAACCCATACCACTGTAGATCCTGAACTCTGAAATTCTGCTTAGGTATTTGCGTGTCTCCCATTTACCCCACTTTGAGCGCCCAGCCCAGAATAGACTTGTTAGTCATTTCTTCATGAGACTAACCATAAGCCAGCAGAGTAACTGGGATTAGCACTCAGAGCCCAACAGATCTTGGGAGATGGCTGGTCCCTTTGGAAGTTCCACAGCTTTTAAGGGAGCAGAGAGCTGAATGAAGCTCTCTCTGGCCATTCACTTCCCAAAGCATAGAGTATGTGCTTGAGAATGACATTGGAAGATTCACTGAGTATGCTCACAACCTTGACTTCGAATATTAAGTTAAGTCAATCAGAAGAGGAAGAATTTTCAAAGAGCCAATGGTCCAAAGTAACTGCTCTCGTGGGTGACAATTAAAAAGTATTTCAGACATTCACCAGGGGTAAGAAGGAAAAAAGTAGGCAGACTGAAGAAATTAAAAGAAAAAACTACACATACAGCAATTGATATAGACAGAGATACACCCCTCAGAGTTTTAATGGCTGGGGACAGGAAGGGAAACTTCCAACACAATACAGAAGTGATACTATGGCAAAGTTAAGTTGGATGGGATAACCACAAATCAGGTGCACCATTTCTTTCATGTGTGAATAGCCCCCCCACCTGCTGTATGCCCCCTTATCACCTAACATCACCCAGCAGAACCCCTACTTCAGTTTCCCCACTTTTCAGGACGCTCTCAAACTACCAACACAAACTCTTCCCTGGTTCAGCAACATCCCACCATGGAGCTAGATTTCATAAAACAACAAAATCATTCCCCAAATAATGTTATCAGATTTCCATCAAGTACATATACTTAGTCTTTCCTACCAGCCTTCCCTTCATGGAGCCTTTTCCCTGAAGACTCAGTGCTAGAACCTTCTCACTCCAGCAGTTTCTCTCAATTCCCACCTGATACTGAAGGGTTCCCTGTGAGATTCTACTCACTTCTAGCAGCCATTCCCTACCTCTACTGCAATCCTATTCCAGAGGCCTCTACTGCAGTCTCACACTCCAGCTTCACACTGGTTGCATCTCTCTCCCCCTCTGCAGCGTCTGCTGCTCTTTATAGAGGAATCAGCTCTTCCATACCCAGCTGGTTCTACTAATTAAACCCCATCACAGGAGTGATGGGCATGGCTAATTGCAGAGGGATGGCATATTCCATGCCTCTGACGCCTAAAGAGGCAGACCACCCAGTTACACTGTGCATGCCACATTTACCAGAACCATGAAAGAAAACATTTTGGGGACAGGACTTAGAATTTGTGTGGTTTTCACTAACACATGGTGTTCAACAATTATTAACAACAAATCCCTGTCCCTATATAACTCTTCTCAGAGGTTTTCATTTATACATGATGATGGTAAGTCATCCAGCTTCTTGTTTCCTAGTTTATTCGTGCTGAAAAGTGAGACTTTCATCACTTCTGATGGCTAAGTATGAGGAACATTGGTGTATTGAACCTGGTGTTTTGATGACAGTCAAGAAGCTGCCAAATGTACTTTTGGTGTTTTGAAGTCATGCCCCCAACAAACTTGAGGCTTTACAATGGTAATGTAAAAGACCACCAATATTAGTACAGCTATGCATGAATACAGGTATCCATCCCTCTGCAGTATCTCTGCATCTGGAGTAGGAGCTCATCTGTGTCTAACTTGATCTTCATTACAAGTTCTGAGACAGTAAAATTCACATTTGTGAAGCAACAATCTTAAAAATGGCCTCTTTTGGCCAGATTATGCTTCTTTTTAGAGTGCTGTTGGAACAGCTGGCTGGCTACAGAAATCCTTATTTACAGGATGGAAGTTTCACATTTCTGTGGCTTCTCCCAGGCTTCCCCACTACTATCTGATGGGAAAAATATACAACTGAGGTGTCATCCTCCCTGTAGGAATCATGTAGTGACATTTTTTAAAATTAACAAACTAAAATATGTCCAGAGCATTTCACAAGTGTAAAAATATAATGTACAGTTTTAACAGAAAGCATACTCGTAATCAGTAGAGTGTACTGTATGGCACTGACTTATTACTCACCTCAGCAGATTTATTGCATAGTGATTATCGGGGGTGGAAGGTGGTGTCTTTTGTATCTAGTTTTGTAAAAATTGATTCAGTGATGTTCCAATAAACAATTCTTCATTTAATAATGTAGATTTAGGATTTTCCATAGTTCATTAAATCTTTGCTTCTGCACATGGAATTCAATAAATAGTAACCTTTTTATATACCACTATGAGTGGACTCTCAAATTAATAATAAGACACAGCAGCTATGTACTTTTTTATTATTGCAGATATCAATAAAAATAAATACAATCGTTCTGTGGTCTACAAGCTAAAATACAGAAGGATTATATATAGTAATGAACAAGCTAAGGGGTATGTGTACCACTGCCTTTTTCTGGATTAAATCAGAACTGTTTGACTTTGTGTCTGATGCCCCACACAGATAACAGTTAGCAGGGTGTTATTGTGGACACTGGTTTCCTAAAGCCACATTCAAATTGGCCAGTTGGGTGTTTATGATGTCACACCTATACACCAATTCACAGTGCAGCACAGCTAAAGCCTACCTCATCACCCATTACACTGGTTTACAAGGAGGGATGCTGGTCGGTGTGCATATGAGCTACTGCCTTCTGCTGATAGGAAGGCAGACCACACTTGCTCATGTGCTCACAAGTTCCCTCAGCTGGAACATTAGTTCACAGAACTGTATGTCTACACTGAAGGGGGTGGGGAAGACACCTCCCTAACGTGGGTTAGTTAACACCCCTTAACTAACTCCGGTTAAAGTAACAGTGAAGACATGGTAACTCAGCTTTTAACTGGAGGTAGCAGCTTGAGTTTAAGACCACAGCATAGCTTGGGGTTGAACTTGAGCTCCTAAATTGTTAAAAGTTGAATTACCATCTCTTCACTGCTATTTTAACCTGAGTTAAGAGCACACCTCTTCATACAGTGTAGACACACCCTAAGACGAGCTCTGAGTTTCTGAGCTGAGGATCATGAGTCCTCACCCCCTGTGGCATTTATGCAGTTAACTGACAACTAGTATCTGTGTATATAGGCTGGTTATTACAAAATGCTCAGAGGTAGTACAGAGACTCCTAATTTCAGTTCAAAAGAGGCTGAAGAGAAAGGAGGCTATAACAGATTCCTGAGTTCAAGCATGTGTAAAATGCAGGAGCCAGGCAGGACACAACCCCAGTGCTTAATTTGTGCCAGAGTTGAGCCTCCAGCACCCCAAGGCTTGGCAACTCATAGCATTGGCACCTCTGGGCTTGCTGCATCAGTTATGAAAGTAAAAAAATTGCTTGATCCCTGGCATCCAATTGTTTGAGCCCCAGCACCTCTTTTGTTTCAAATTAAGCACTGCCCAACCCTGCCCTGCAGCGCAGGATCCAACCAAAACAACCCCAGTGCCTCCACCCCAGACTATTTACTGGGACACATCAGGCCACAAACATTTACAAATTAGTCCTGAGCCCAAAAAGGTTGAGAACCACTGCTGTAAGGCAAATATTTAGGGGATGTTACCAATTCTTTCAGACTGAGTAGGTGTGTTCTTGACTATTAAATCAGGCCATATTGAATCTTATGGGCCAATTCACCGCTCTGTAACAAATGGGAAAAGTCAGGTGCTACAAATCCATTATATCATCCTCAAGTATAACTTCCACATGTTTAAAAAAAAAAAAAACCTTAAGTAACTCTCTGATATGGTACATAATATTTTCCAGAGTCATGAAAGAATCAAACCCATAGATCTTTTTATATTTAGTGGACAGAGAAGACTTACATCTATGGTGCATAATATAGTTCTTCACACGAGAGAGAGAGAGAGAGACACACACACACACACACAACAGTAAATGGGTTTTTATTTTTTTATACCATAACAAAATAGTAACTGATAAGCACATTTGTAGTTATTCTTTTCACATATGATCTTTCATTCATCTTTAGAACGGAGTCCAGTCAGATCTAACAATTCCACATTCATCTTCCCTTCTAAACCTATGTGTAGTTACAGTTGATCTCTCTTTGGGTTAGCCCCTTTCAAAGAGAGTTTTATAGACACACTGTTATGAAAAACCAAGAATGTAACTGTAAAGATAAGTATCTACTTTTATTGCCATTTTAGTATTGTTTTGTTATATAATTATGCAGTTTACTGACATGAATAACTGGCAATGCACTGTGTAATGGTGACATCAAATGATTCTTTTAATGGGTGTATAAAAAACTACAGATACATAAGAAAATAGTTGATGTGTTTCCTTGGTTTGAAAATAGTTTTCAAAAGGAACTGGAGTTTGTGCTCAACACGTAGAGGAAGCAAATATGTAAACCAGGCATCTTTGAAATAGATAACTGTTCTAGATGCTTAGTAACCCTTACAGTCATTCAACACCCATCTTTATTGAACAAGCATTTGAGGAGTGCTGAGGCAGTTGTGAGATTTCTTTGGGGAATTTGAGGACTGGGAAGACTTTGTTTTATAGTATCTTTTCCTGAGTGCTGGGGAGAAGGTAGGTGCTGCTGTTTTGTAATGGCTTTACTGATTATGGACTGTATTTTTAATTAATGAGAGAGACAAGGTAAGTGAGGTAATAATATATTTTATTGGACCAGCGTCTATTGGTGGAAAATACAAGCTTTTGAGCTACACAGAGAATGGCAAGGGTGCCAAGAAGTCGGATTAGGTGTTCTATTTACACTTGTTTAAAGCACAATTTGTGTTATGGGGGGTAGGGGGGGTCTTGCAGAATATTCAACCTGAACCAAGGCCAGTTCTGCCTCTGGCAGCCCTTCAAGGAAAGACATGTATGGCCCTCTCCCCTAGGTGCATCAGAGATTGGGATCTAGCCCTATACGTATTGTAGCAGTAAATGGAAGGAAAGTAATGAAAGGCTTTGCTAGTGTGAACTATAGTAGCTCAATCACATTCTGCTCTCTTTAGTATAACATGAGCCAGAGCTAGTGTTCTATAAGACATCCACAAATAGTGGTGAATGCCCTACAAAAAAGTTACCCCCTAACTCTTAAGCAGCCAGCAGCATGTGTGACCTGCACCAGATGTGCCATAATTCCAACTGATATTCACACACACACACCCTGGCCATCATCCTCTGAACTGTATGGTTGAGCAGGGAGATGGAAGCACCCAGACATGCTGGATCATATGCCAACAAACAATCAGGTGTGCTCTGTTATCTAGCAATCACAGAATGTCAAGGTTGGAAGGGACCTCAGAAGGTCATCTAGTCCAACCCCCTGCTCAAAGCAGGACCAATCCCCAAACAGTTTTTTTCCCCTCTGGACTCCTAAGTGGCCCCCTCAAAGATTGAACTCACAACCCTGGATTTAGCAGGCCAATACTCAAACCACTGAGCTATCCCTCCTCTGGGCAGGGGGTTTGCCCAAATCCTCACCTGCCAGGAAAGGTTTTATACAGAAATTCTGAACACTTTTTATCAAAATCAAAGAGGACCATACATTTTCATTTAAATTGCATCTACCAACTGCCCCTAGAAATGGGATGTATCTGAGATCTAATCCATAGATCAGTGTCATATCACCAAACCAGATCAGTTTAGCTTTATTGTCCAAGAAGGGAAGTGCAAAATAAACAAACAAACCATCTTCAATGGGGAAGTAAGTTTGACTTTAGATCTCTTTCAGTTCCAATAAACTACTGCAAGTGTGTTTAGTATGACCCTTCTGCCAGGTGCTTCAGTCAGAAATCAGGGGCAGATCCCACTGTTAGTTACACTTCAGAGATATCTCTCAACTAAAAATTTGGTTGAAAACCCCACCTAGAGACAAAAGCACTAAGAAAATGCAATAAATGGATCTGACTTACCAGACTGATGCTTCTCACTTCACCAAGTGATGGCCACTGAGTCCAATGCGGTTTGCAATTAATAAGATGATGCTGATCTGAATAAATGTTATAAACCAAAAAGAGGAAGAGGGGTGATTACTAATAGCATTAACAAGCAGTAAATAACAGTGCAGCTATACCACAAAATAGGGAGACAGTGCAGCAGGTACTCTGCAACCATATCATAATCCCATAGTCTCTACCCAGTTGGGTATTATAAGAGTCTGCTCCTTGGAGCAAGATTCTCATTTTCAGATGGTACAGACAGTGCACATGATGAGACTGTCCTGCATAGGGATCCTGTAGATGGAAAGTTGTTATTTATATCCACAGCCTGCTGGCTGCCCACCCAGCACTAACTACAAACAAGGTAACTACTCGCACTCCCACCCCAGCCCGTTCAGACACAGCAGCTAGGAATTGGTGAAAAGAAGCTCGAGCGCACAGGCACCATCTTACCTCTCTCCTGCTCTTTCTCCTCCACCAGGAACTGGTGCCACATGTGCCTGTTTCTTCATTGCTGCAGATGGCAACTGTTACAAGAACTCCAGTTTGGCACATTCTCCCTTTCAGCAAACTTGGCAGCTGCCCAGCCCTTAATAACTGCCTTTCTCTGCTTCTTGCTTCAGAGCCACCCCCAGTATAAGGAGTGATTAGTTTTTGATAAGTGTAGGAAGCAATCAGTCACTGAAAACAGTGCAGGGTAAATGGATGACAACAGCTCCCTCAGCTGGTAAACCTCCTTCATTTGCCCAGCCTCCAGAAGTGTCCCCATTCTAACACCCAGATCCCCCATCCATGAATTACTTACTGGTGGGGAATGTACTCTCTGCTCCTTCCAACAACTCTATCACTCCTCCAACCCCCCTCACATAATACCCCTGGTCCCAGTTCTGCAACCACACAGACTGTGAGCCATCTGTGGATTACCTATGGCAAATCCCGCTCTGACTAACCTTTTGTGGATTATCAGAGTGAAAGTAGCAGCAGCCAGAAGCAGGAGAAGCAGTGCTTCTCAGAACCCCTCATCTCACAATCTCCTCTGTCCCCCATAAGCCTAATAGTGGGCCAGGAATTAACACTTCTAACTTCTCTAGCACAGACAAGGCCAGTGACCTGGAACTGACATGAATCCTTTCTGGGCTGAATTATTGTTATTCATTAAGGAAGTTCAGTGTTCATCCAAATCACACCTGGGTGTGATGTAGCAGTCTGATACAATGAGCTGTTATGATGGCTGGCATCTTGGTTAGTACACCAGGGATTGAACAGGGCCTCCAGAACTGAAAGCTTGAGACACTATGGATCCATTGGTGGAGGCAGTAATAGACTTGCATCCTTTGTGGATTGGGCAGAGAGCATGACATATAACACACAATGACTCTGACCACTGGGTTACACTGTCATATGAAACATGTGGTGACAGCAGTTGGCTCAAGATCTGCTAACCTACAGGCCTTGTCTATACTTGGGAAAACAGTACGTCAGCTAGCCCTATTTGAAACACCATTTAGGACATAGCATAGATTCACTTAGTGTTTAACAACTTAAAACCCAGGTTAGCTGACTGGGATTGGCATTAGGCTCCCCATAGAAGAGGTGCTGTTTAAAAACCGGCTGTCTACTCACACGTATTAGCTCATATATTTGTTAAACATACCTCATTTTCCTGGCTTAGAGAGGGCCCATGTATGGTGGGAGGAAGGAACAAGACTAGGGGAAGGAAACACTGCTCGTGGAAAGAGCAAAGAGCAACAAAACATAATTTTTAATATAAGATATTTATTTCTTGATAAAGAAAGATACAAAAATAGATATCAGTTATTCTCTACCAGATTAAACCAAAAAAGAGTAATGATTGGTGAATGTTTAAAAAAAAAATGTTAAAAAAAATCACGATTAGATACATATAGAATCATAGAAGATTAGGGTTAGAAGAGACCTCAGGAGGTCATCTAGTCCAACCCCCTGCTCAGTGCAGGACCAAACCCAACTGAATCATCCCAGCCAGGGCTTTGTCAAGCCAGGCCTTAAAAACCTCTAAGGATGGAGATTCCACTACCTCCCTAAGTAATCCATTCCACTGCTTCACCACCCTCCTAGTGAAATAGTTCTTCCTAATATCCAACCTAGACCTCCCCCACTGCAACTTGAGACCATTGCTGACATGGTGCTGCTCAGAAGCATATCTGAAATTTTTTAGTTCTGGAAATCTCTCTCTACATATTTCACTAGCCCTTATCACTGGAGTTTCTGTGCACCTCAAACATTAATGAATTTATCTTCACCAAACTTCTTTGAAGTAGAGAACTATTATCTCAATGTTACACATGAGGAGCTGAGGCACAGAGAGATCTTATTAAGTGACTTACCCAATATCACACAGGAAGTCTGTGGCAGAGGTGTGAATTTAACATAGATCTCCTGAGTCCTAGTCCAGTACCTTATATACAAGAACATTCTTCCTTTATGAGCGCAATCTCTCTGGTATATTTCTGATTCTTCCTGGTTCTAGCTGGGTTGGAATTATTTCAGCCAAAAGAAGGAAGTGGAGAAGCGTGTGAAAATGAAACAAATAGAAAGTTAACCAAACTTTTTCAACCTCAAAAAAGAAGAGAAGAAAGTTTTGGTTCAAGTGTCAGGGTGAAAGTTCAGGACCCTTTTTATTTAATCTGAACCAGGCCACCCATCACTAATTGTAAAGCTAATGAGTTGGGGTCTAAACATTTTCCTTTTCAGGCAGCTGTACCCAAAACACCACAAAAAGGGAAAGTGGGACTGTGAAGTTCCATGGCCAGACACTGGGAGGAAAATCTGGTCAGAAGTATAAATAAATAGCCCTATCTTCCGGACTGCTTACAGGGATGATGGCCTCTCTTTGTTTCTCCCCTCCTTTTACGTGCCAAAAGTGTTTTTCCAAGCTATATTGCACAATATAGATCTTTGCGAACTCAGACATCCAAGCCTTCTCATGCTTTAGAAGGTTGATTACTCTGTGTATATGACAGTACGATGAAGGAGTTATAGACAACCAGAAAAAGGTTAGTACTATACTCACAGTAAGTACCAAAAATGAGTGGTGGACCATAGGGCCGCAGGTCTCCAGTGGTGTGAGGCTCCACAAAGCAGAACTATGCAAAAACTTCCATTTCATTTTGCATAGTTTTCATTTTGCAAGTGTGTGCATGTGAAATGCGATATAGCACTGATTGTTATCTGTAAATGTGATCCAAAGCATTGATTTTCCGTATTTACCAACAAATACCATTTTTTCCATAGTAAAAATGGAAATATTCTGTCATGGGACAAAAATATTCTGCCATGTGGAAAACGGCTATTTTCAAAGCAAAACTATTCTGGAGCAGAATGACAGGATCATACCTCGGCAACTGAATTTCACTTTTGCTAAACATTCAAGTTGCGTGGGGGGAGAGAAGAGCAAAACATTTGGCTTGCTTGAAAAAAAAACACCTTGATTCTGAGGGTTTGCTTGTTTTCAGGCAAGCAGGGAGATTTTTTTCACAAATCTGTGAGAAGGGTCAACTGTACTGCACAGTGAAAATGCCATTGGCCACTTCTGAATTTGCTTCCACACAATTGGCTAACACTGATGACAGCTAAGGGCAAGATCAACTCCTCCAGTGGAAAAAATTGTGGAAGGCAGCAAGAGAGAGGAGGAAAACTCAACAAGACCTCCTCCACAGTTTCCTTGGCACAAGAGAAGGGATTAGAGAGCTGTGGAATTGGGAGGCCTCACTCCGTCCAACCCTGCAGATCTGTAGGATTCACAAGGAAGGGACCTCCACCATGCTGCATGTATAAGTCTACTTGCTCCTCTCTCCATGGCAAATATGGCTCCCGCTAGAGTTGCATGGCTGTTAACTGGATCCCCTTGCAGTTGCTCAATAGCATTTGCAGAAAGGGATGCTAATTTGGGGAAATCTCTTAAATCTCTCTTGTATAGAGTTCATTGTAGTTTTAAATCACAATATCCATTGTAATTAAAATAAAAACCTAATTCTTCCAAGTTTACTAATAATATAGTTTATTCCTTGTAAGAAAAGAGACTTAAAGATGATAGACTTACCTCTACTGTATTGTCTTCTACTGCTGAGTAATTTCTGTAGACATAAGACTCTTCCTTTTTATAGTGCTAGCTAGTGTTGGCAAATAAAGAGGGTGTGTTACATCGTGGACATGAAGGTAGCTGCTGTCAGGTAGAATTCACATTCTTTGATTACTGGGCTTTTGTATGTATCACATCATTAACACATGCAGCCACAAACATGGAGGAGGGGAGAGAAATGGAACCCAGTCAGACAGCATCTCTCTTTTCAGATTGCGGAGAAGACATGAGGATCTGAAGCTGCTAGACACTTATCATCCCTACTAGCTGAATGCAATTGTGCTGGATCTTTTAGGTAAGGTATTGAAAGGGCTATGGGGGAGGCGCTGGCACTAAAAACTAGAGTCAGCAGGGAGGAGCTGCTGATTAGAGCAGAAGTATTGCTACACAGTTGAATAGGCTTCCTGTGGCTGCCCATATAGGCTAGCATCTGGCAATGCAGCCTGCTATACTGAAGAAGGAACTCCTTTATCAGGGTGATAGAAAATAGAAGCATAACCACAAAGGTGGAAGAGGAGCTTTATAAACTATAGCCAAACTTCTCAGGGTTGCTGTTGCTATTTGCTATGCTGTTTGGACACCATATGCTACCCTTATTTGACACATACCTGTGTAGATGACCATTAAACTGTTTCAGATTTATTCACACAATCCAAAGTAAAATAGAAGTAGAATCAGTTTTAGTGCATATTTCTGTAATATAAACAGACATTGCAGTGAGTTATAAAATGCAAAACAATTGGGTTTTTTATGTGCAAGTAATCTTTTGGTTTTCATCTTAGTTTACATAGTAAAAGCAGGCAAACCATATATCGCTTCTTAAAAAGTGATAAATATAAAAACAAGAAGTGAAACAGTGCAGATACCTGAAACTACACCAATTCTACAGCTAGCTTTGCTGCACCACCAACAGAAATAGTTCTGTCCTGTTTAGATAGACTTTTGTTTTGCTACATGACTGCATATGCAGTGAAGTGATATCAAGTCCTGAGGGTCCACTCCTTTGATGAGTTAAGCACACAAAGGCCCACATTTTGATGCAATCTGATATCATATATTTAAGTCCTAGACAAACTGCAACTGTGAGGAAGTGATAAACAGAACTTCCTGCACAAAGCTGCCTGAGATAACACTTTCCATGGACTGGAAAAAAAGAGACATGATTGCTACAGAACTAAAAGGGAACTGTTCTGCTCTTAATAAATAACCCTTTATTTTTTCACGTGGCTATTGCAAAAGCCTAAGCACAAGTGACTAAGACTCAACAACTACGGAGCAGATCCACTCACTACAGAGCAGTTGCATTCTGAAATAATTATTTGAGGAACTATATTAAATATTTAGTTTAAATATATATTCTAGTGAGGTATCATATAATGCAGCTCAAACTCTAAATCTCAAGTATGTTTTGGAACTGAATATTTTCCTTTCCATTTAAAGAGAGCCCAGTTTGGTTAAATAAAGTGATACAACAACCAAAAATGTAAGGCCAGATTGTCCCCTCGGTGGGAAATACCCTCATAGGCAACAGGAAACTCCCCTACTTCCTCCTCAAGGAGTTTCTTTACAATGTTTAATTGCCATTCGAAATCTAAAACAAATTTTAATTCAGCCACATTCATGATCCCTTTGAGTTCATTTGCTGTGAACATTTGGGCAGACAAGATTTCCAAGTACAGATACTTGGGAAAAAGTGAATTTTAAGCATGAATGCTTAAATATACAGCATAAGTGAATTTTGTATTGCATATTAGGTGATAATATTTAAAATTTAAAATGGTAGGGTGCTGCTTAGTTATATAAGTCAACTGATCAAGGAGCAGAAAGATTCCTACATGGTACATAACACAGTGCAAATTTTGAATGTCAAATATCAACAGTTCACAATGACCTGTTTACAAGATATTCAGATCAGAAAAATACCAAAAATGCATACATAATTTGAGCAGATAAATCTGAGAGTTTCACGAGTGTTATGTAGACAGAAAAAGAGGCAAAATTCTACAGCTGAATTTTGTTATTAATTGTACACTCAGCAATATGGGTATATATTATTATGCTCATTTTTTCTAGATTGGGGAAACAGATTCAAAGGGGTGAAATTACTTGCTCAAAATCAGATAGCAAGTTGTTGGAGCCAGGAATAGATCCCAGAAGTCCTGCTTCCAACACTGCTAGCCAGTAGACAACAGATTCTCTCTAGCCTCTGTTTTAAGGAACTCCTACAAATGCTAGTCCACAACACAAAATTTTACTATGTCTGAATACAGCTGTAAAAAATCATGTGAGTGACCTACAACTTAACATGAGTAATCATGTCAGCTAGCTGTGATTAAATCCACACTGACCTGTGCTCAGCCTCAGATCAACACAGATGTTGGCAAGTGAGTTCAGACATGGTTAAATTTTGTAGGATAGACCAGGTCCTTTCACTCCCCTGCTGGCTTCACCAAAGCAGACTTAACAAACACTACTCCCTGGGGAACTGTGAATCTTCCTGATTACATCATGGATGCCGCTAGTGCTCAAGTCAATCATATAGACATGTTGACTTCTACTGTAATAGTAAACACTATAGTCCCAAGAGTATTGGGTGAAATTGGTATTTGATGGCTAGAAAAGGATAAAACTAGCAGGGATTTACATATTATTTCCATTCTTTGGACAGTACCTTGCAAAAATGGAGACTTGATAATTTGTAATCTAATTTAAAAGTGATTGCTTCGCCTTTAATCTGGTATATTTGTTATTTTTATTCTGAGCTCATGTACATGCCCTCCCCTTGAGTGATCTCACTTGCAGATAAAACAATGCAATCAGTTGGATAATGATTAGTAGATTTCAGGCATAGGATGATGATAAATGGCAATGAGTTCATAGTCTTTTCCACAACTGAGTCCAGAAGTGCTTGATTTCTTGGTTTCAAATTAAATGAATTAAAAGAAAAAAAATAATATTTTAAATGATAAAATGTTTAATTTATCTTCAAAACAGGTTTCATTTCACTGAAGTAGATTATCACAAAAGTAAAATGTAGTATAACTGAAAAACAAATTATTACAATATTTGAATGACCATAACATCACATTTAGATTGTGTAGTGATGGACAACTTCGAAAAAGCTACAATAGGTAAACAGAACTATAGTAGCAAATGCTTTCAGTCTCTACCCCCCTCTTTTTCTGAACGTGAATACAACTGAGAATCTTTGCTGCGATGGTAATCTTGTAATGGGCTTGAGCCCTTTATCTAGACTATGAATGAATTATTGCTTTTTCAGTTGCAAAACAAACTCTGAAAACTAGGCACCAGTGACTACAGAGAGAAAACTCATCTGACGTGAATCAGTACACAGACAAGTGTCTTGTGCGTCAGTAACTTATGCCTAAGAAAGCAAATAAAATGTCACTTAAAAATTGCTAAGAAAACTTTTGAATACTAGTGTCGCAAATGGGACACTTTGCCAACAGTCTTAGAGTGTGGTGAAGTAGATCTTAGCTCTACATGACAAGCCCTGAGAATCTCTCCTGGGAATGGTTATACTGTATTTCTATCCAAACCTCATATTTAGTTTGAACTGAAATGTGCGGAGCTGTTGTCATGAAAGAAGCTTTTCATGAATATCAAAAAAATTCCCTCCCTTGAATCTATTTTAATATTAGATTGCAAAATGTTGCAGCTTGTAACACTAAAGCAAATGCAAATCAATAGAATGAACTGTTCTCTGTACTCACGTGACACACATTAACTTAAATGGGACTAGTCACCTGAATAAGGCAAGGAGGATTTGGTCCAAGGAATTTACAATTCTGGCTCCAAAGCAGCCATAAATCCAACTGAACTGGGTCCTGCATAGGGGATTCCTCAGGCCACATAGAGCCACCATAGCATTTCCTACTCCACCCCAGCTGACTGTGCAACAGGAGGCATATCCGGGAGGAAAGAAGCATGACTGGACCATGGCTATATCCCACTGATTCCTGGATGTGGGCCCAGCTCCTTCGTGCCTTTGACAACTGGGCATAAATGGCTTAAATGTGGTCAGCTTTAGGTTATATAAAGGCGGCTTAAATCTACTTTTGGTCCCATCCTGCTCTGAGCTCAGCTTGGTTGGAACAGAGGATCTGTCCCATTAACTTTAATCATAGAGTTCTGGAGCCTTTGGGAAGTGCACAAAGATCACTGATAATATGTTATTACATATAGACTGCCAGGTACTGAAAGAGAGACATCTGAACTTTCAAAGCACCATATAATTATTTTATTAATTTTGCATTCTAGGTGTGATATAACAAATTTGGTTGGTGTCAGTCAGAGCTGACTACAGCTGTAGGAGGTCCCCATTGTAGGTAATATTAGTTATATGTAGGATAAGTCAAGACTGTTTTGCTTTTAATTTCCTCTCCCTCCGCCTCCCAAGCTAAAGAACCATTTCCTATTTCTTGCCATTGCCAAGTTCAGACAAAGTACTAGTGCCACTATGTCTTGGAGTGCCTGGTCTTCCACCTGTGAGAAGTTCCAGGTTTAAGATCACAGCATGCCAAAAGATGGGAAAAGTCATTGTAATCAATCAGGTAAAATCATGTTGTGGTCTTTGTCAATGTAAGAAGAACTTACCCCAAATTTTCAGCGCAATGAGAGGAAAATAGATGACACGGTTAATGATGTAGTTCATCTAAAAATAAGAGCATATTAAACTTCCTAATTTTTCAAATAGAGTGAAATAGTGGTTGTGCAAAGTATACATTTCTAAACAACTAAATCTGGACAATGGAGAGTAAGCTGAATTTTAAGTAGCAGTTATTTGTACACATCTTCTAAAATGCAAGATCATCTACAAGTGTTCATTTCCTCACACATTTTACCTGTGCAAATAGCAATCACTCACACGGTTCAGTTTAACTAGCTCTGTCACAGCACTTTCTGCCTGGAGCTCTCCTGGGACAAATTCCGTTCCCTGCTACAAACCATCAAGAAGGTAAAAAAAATAATGCAAACAGCTGTGGTATAAACGGGCTCTCTAATACCTTCATGGAAGATTAAAACCTACTCCAGCACCAAACAATCTTTTTGAAAGTTGCTTTAAAAGACATTACATGCAGACTCTCGCCATCCTAAGCATAAATAAAAAAGCAACAACATTTTGCACAATACTGCTATTGAGCAAAGAGTCGCATATCTTTATGATCTTTGGGCTATGGTAGGATAACAACAGAAATGGTTTGGTCAAATTTTTAGTATTTAAATTTTTAGTTTTGAATTAACTCAATAACTAGGGTCATATCATGGCTTCAATTTTTAAGGCAATTTTTAAAAATGACAGGGCCCCTTGAAAGTTAATCAGAATTTTTTACATACACTTTTATAAATAGGGACAAATTCTGCTCTCAAGTACACAGACTTCAGTGGAGTCACTGCTGATGTATTCTGGTTTAACTGAGAGCAGAATTCAGATTGTAGTCTTTATATGTTTCATCAAGAAGTCCTGGAACTTTCTTCACATTAAATACTCAAGCGCCATTTCTTTAAAGTTCAATGAGATAGGTACCAAATGCTTTTGCAAGGACTTTATAGGATTTGTCTTTTATTATTTTTACTTCTTTTCCTTGAAACTTGAAGAGAACCTAAATAAATCAGTTGCTCTGCTTGAGTACTCCATTAGTTCTGTCACAGTACGTTAGTCCATCAACAGTGCAATTGAACGCCATTAGCTGTTTCTTATACATACTAATGGGCTTTCTTTGAGGTAAAAAAATGTTATCATTGCCCAAGAGTTGTTTTTGCAGAACCAGCATCTGCAGCAGTTTTTAATCAAACATGGAACTTCCCCTTCTAGCTCTCATTGCTATAGATAATTATATACAGAGAGTCATTGTAAACAAAAGGTTAGAGTGCATGGCATTTATAAATTGGGGCCTAAAAAATACTGTGATCTTCTGAAGAATTCCTTCTAAGAGACTGTATTGACAGAGCTGAATTATACGGATAAAATGAGACTTGGCAATGTATCTTAATTTATTTGGGAATGTTTGCTAATATCTCTTGCAGATTAGAACACTTATTTACAGAATCTATCAATCCCATTTCATTTCCAGAAAAGTTTCAACATATATTAAAAATTCACATCTACATCTACATGTATTTAACTGCACATTACTCAGTGACACAGGTTGCCCTTTACTATGGGGATACACTTTTAAAAAAATATTTTAAGAGCACAAAAATATTGCTAGTGTTTTTAATAATAGCATAAGAAATTTTTAGTAACAAACAATGGCCATTTAATCCTCATGTGTTTTTTGAGAAATGATTTCCTTTGTAACGGTCACAAGCTAGCTGACCTTGGCAGGACTCTGTGCCCCTAATGTTGGCTCAGAATGCACAATTTACATTATCTCCGTTATCTTGGACTGGAGCCCTCAACAGTGAGGACATCTGCAAATGTAGGCATTATTCATGTTCTTTTTAACCTTGTATAACAGAAAACTGTATCTGAGGTGTTAAGTGATGTCTGAAAGGTTTTCAAACCTTGGCTTTCAAAATGTTACATGGTAATGTATCTCTTAATTCATCAGGGGATGACTCACTTCAAGGGATTACAAAAGAAGTCTGCTGATGATAACAGTAGCATAGTTTTTAATTGTATGGTACCATGCAGTAGTTGAGTTGGCATAGTAGTTTCCCCATCCACTGTAAGGTCAGTGGTCAGGAGCAGACACAAGATCCCAGGCCTGGGGCCAATGAAGACTGATGGTGTCATCAGGATAAATTTCACAGGTGCACAGGTTGGCAGTGGAAAATACTTTTCATCCACCAGCCCAAGCCAGCCAATCAGAGAACTAGGAAATATTTAATTTCCCTAGTGTATTGCTAACGTTTGATACTACAATGGACTTTTAGGAGCTTTTAATATAACTTAAAACTGGTCTGTTTTGAAATTACAGAATGCATGACTATTATAATTCCTACTGAGGATGTTAGAGTGCTTTACATAGCTCACAACAAGCCTTGTGATAGGTATTATTATCCCTTGTTATAGATGGAGAAACTGAGACATCAGATGAATTATATTTGCTTTGTGACCCCATGTAAGCAATCGTGTGAAGGTGCACGAATAGAACAGCGATTCTTGGCTCCCAGTACTGTGTTTTAACTACTAGCCCATGGCCTCTTTTTTAAAATGGTACTTTTAATATGTTATAGCATTGTTAAAAAACTCCCCCCCCCAAACAAAAAACAAAAAAAAATCGTGTTTTGTGTAATATAGAAGCAAATACATCTTCAAGGGATCAACATAAAAGTATGAAATAAATATAGCCCTGTAATTGTGATTCACTGGGAAATAGGCCTCAAATTCCTATTTCTATTAACATGGTCTGGTGCTAGTCTGCTGTAATATGGGTAGCTTCAATCACAGAGCATCTGCAAGTAGTTCAAGGATTTGGACTACCTGACCTACTGACAATCCTGAATATGGAATCATTCTGAACAGTCACACTGCAGAAAGTAACAACCTGAAAGGGCATTTACTTCCTGGAGTGACTTTATGGCATGAAATTATCCTGATGGGTGGATGTTGTGACATTACCTCAGTGCTTGCCTGAAGTGACATAAAAAATATTGCACACTCTCCAGTGTTTCCTCAGATATGTAGAAGAAAACAATGCTTTTCTTTACATAGAGGGTCAAATATGTAAATCTTTGTCCACATCTAGAAGGAAAAGTAGACTCTTGACTAGTTTGAAGGTCTTTTCTGACTCAAAGCTTCTATCCTTTTATGTTACTTCAAGATTTACTCTCTTAAAATGGGAATGTTTGTCTATACTACCAACATCTGTCAGTATAACTGTATCACACCCCTACGCGACATAGTTATACCAACCTAGCCCCTGAAGTAGACAGTGTTGTCTCGACCAGAGGACTTCTCCTGTCAACATTGCTACCACCTCTCAGGGAGGTGGAGTACCTATGCCAATGGGAGAAGCTCTCCTGTCAGTGTAGATCGAGTCTTCACTAAGCGCTACAGCGGCACAGCTGTGCTATTGCAGAGCTGTAAGTGTAGACAAGCCCTCAGGATCAATTTAACAAGACTAGTTTGAATCTGAAAGCGTAGCCACGCAAGCGTGCTCCTGTAGGTCTTAAGCATTCATCCCATTGGCTTTAATAGGAGTTATGTAAGCCAGAGGGCTGCAGAATTGGGTCATAAAGTGGGCCAGTGATGTACACCGATGCCCTGATTCTCCATTGTCCTGCACCTTGTGTAATCATTTAAACCTATGTAAAGTGAGTGCAAAGTGAGTGTAAAAATGCTACCAAATAAGATTGGCAGCATTCTGCACCCACTTTGCACTCACTCTGCATTGGTTTAAATGATTACACAAGATTCAGGGCAATGGAGAATCAGATCTCAGAAGAGCAGATAAAAATCAGTGTCACAGTGCGGAGATGGTTAGAAGTAAAGAATTTACCTGTTGTGCCACATGTCCTTGTATGTTGCACGCTTGGGTATTTTTATCTTGTGGTTTTAGAGCCTCCAGTACAGTAATTGAGCAACCTCCTTCCTTGAAAACCATAAAGGTTGAAAAGTTAACCCGAGTCTTTGAGGTGGCACCACAGAGGTGAGAAGGGCTGATTAACCCAAGTAAACCTGCTCAACATTATAATGTGTACATGTGTCCAAGTTGGTTTTCACCCACCTCTAGTATTAATAATTCTATTTATGGGGTGTACATCCATGTGGTTTTAGGAAAGGTAATTTTAACCAAGAGTTTGCTATTCATTAAGTGCTATTTCCTTCCCTCCCCATGCCCCCACCCCCGTTTTCTAACTGCGTTGATGCAAAGATAACAATTTGTGGTATAAATTTAATTTTAAAAAGGACCGAGGTTTGCTCTGAATGAGCCCAAAGTAAATCTGGAGTAACAGAGTTTGGCCCAGCATCTACTGTTCACTTCATGCCTTGTCTGTTTTCGTGTTGACTGATGGCATTCTGTGCTTTATTAAATATACTGCTTTGTGCAGCTAAACAAATTACACTCAAAACTGGGAAACTGATAGGTCATTAATGATATCAAGCCAGGAGAGTAAACAATAGCATATTAGAGCTTGAAATGATAGAGGAAAAACACGTATTTAAACTGGTTTCTCCATACTTTTTTTGGAAGCAAGACAGCAGCAGTTTCAGACTTTATGATGTCAAAGACACTCATTTTTCCTTACCTTGCCATTGCATTCCTGAAGACAGCCCTGTGATCAAAATGCTTCTGTTACCAACAGCATCTGTAGCTACTAGTAGAGGAGTTATTTCAATGTTTTAGTGGCCAGGCAGCTGAAAGACACTCAGGCAGAATTAAAAGTTTCTTGTACGAGGAGGTATGGCTGTATATCGGTGTATGAAGTTGCAGGGGATAGTAACA
Source organism: Mauremys reevesii (assembly GCF_016161935.1). Classification (NCBI taxonomy): domain Eukaryota; kingdom Metazoa; phylum Chordata; order Testudines; family Geoemydidae; genus Mauremys; species Mauremys reevesii. The sequence goes on along the minus strand of NC_052629.1, from coordinate 30,698,230 downwards.
CGGAGAGGCAACTTAGAGCAAATAGGTGATAGATTTATAGGGTCTAATTAATCATTGCCAACTCTTTATGCCACCTTGGCTTGTGTAAAGTGGCTGCAAGGCAGACATAAGTACCCTTCAGCAGGCCCCTGTGCTGCCTCTGCAGCAACCCTGGATGGGGGATGAGTTGGAGGTGAGGCACAAGGCAGCAAGACCAGGACAGATCTGCACCCCACAAAGACCCCTAAGGACCAGTAAAAGAGAGAGACACTTTACAGTAACCTCTGAGGTGCCTAGCCTGCTCTGGGAGCCACTCTGGCCTGTGTAACCTCTGAATAAGGCACATGCAAGCTGCATTCCCTCTGTCTCTACACTACAGCCAGGACCCATAGTGTTCAGAAAGCTAAGATAAGGACTATACCAGGTGAGGTAAGTAAGGCAAGTATGAGCTTAACATGCACAGGAAAAGTCATTCTTAAGTCTGTATTTCACAACTAATTTTATAAAATGAATATGTCTCATTAGAGTAATAGCTTAAAATGCTGTTTTATTCAGTAAATGGTACTGTGGGGCATTCCATGTTTGTTTCTTAATTACCCCATTATCAAATTAGTTTAAATTACAAGTAAAATTATGTTTTTTTGTAACTGTGAGCCCTGAAAAAACAATCTGAGATCTGTAAAGCAAGTTTGGTTCTTTTCTGCTTATACACCATAGCCAGTAACCTCTGACCCAACAGAGATTATAAGCATCAATTGCACCTTAATGAAACCACTCACAAGAATAATTTTTTCAGAGATGACCCATAATCTATAAAGATTTTTGGTTGGCTTTAATTCAGTCACATCAGCATAAATCCGGAAAAATACCCTTTGAAAGTTACACTAACAACTAAGATCAGAATATGGCCCACTGGCCCGAACACATCTTCAGTATCATCACACCAGGAAAGAATCTGGCCCCAGGTGTCCTTAAAATCCTCTACACAAATAAAACATTTCATGCAAAAATCCCTCTTACATCCCTTCAACAATTCTGCATTAAAGACAATTTCCTTAAATCTTTTCTGGAAAGCCACTTGCGTTGCAATTAAAGGCGTTTCCCACATTTCATCTTTGTTGTTTCAGTGTCTGATAGTGTGGGAAGGAAACCAAACAACTTGTGGATATTGCTGCTACCCTCTAATTCTACTGATAATACTTGTGGAAACATACACATAAGAATAACTTCCTGAATGAAACAATATTTAGGGCTTATGAAAGCTTTTGTTCTTGTTGCATAGAGGACATATATTCTTCCACACTTATGGTAGCTTTCAGTTGACCTAAGAGAACAGCGCTAAACAGTGTGAATTTTCTCTGTTAAAAAATGAAGAGTCAGACTAATTTTTTTGAGCAGAAAGGACAAACTATCTACACTACAAATTATTTGCTAGCTCCATCTTTCTTAAACCATTTGTATCAAAACAGGAAGTGTTACTCATATTAAATTTCATGTTGTATGATTTTTCTGAAGTTCCAGTCAGTGGTTGGTAGGGTTTTTGTTGGTTTGTTTGTTTGGGTTTTCTTTTTTATTTCATAAACTCTGATATGACTTTTACCTGTAATTTTTTACTTTTCTTTTTCCTAGAAGAATTAAACCAACTGAAAATCATCTAAGAGTGACAATGTAAGTCTTTAACTTTCTTGTCCCAAAGTTACAAAGATTTCTTCATGGTCCTTTTGGCTCCAATGATATGATGAAGTCTTGAATAGCCGAAGAGTGAATTTGTTATGGAGCATTGACTGTGAAAACTGCAAGCAAATGGCAAAAAATTCCATTAACAGCCTGACTTCCCAAAGTGCTTGGACTTTAGAAGACCCAGCTGTAAGAAAGCAATACCCTAAGCACATGGTGAAGTCAGTTGGTGATAATCACATAAACTTACCTCCTTCTTTAACCGTATATATATTTAAAGGCAGCAAGGATGCAACCAGCGTTCACCTCAGTCCTCCAGAAGAAAAGCAGGGGAGCGGATTGGGCCAGAGGAAGTAAATTAGCTAGAACAAAGAAAGGCCAGGTGGTTCCTCTTATTCTCACTCATGCTGGCTGAGTAGGTTTGTCATTTCCTGAGATAGAATTCAGCCCATGATTTCTAAGAAATCATGGGGGGTTGTAACTTCATCAAGCTTATCTTGTCCTTTCTCTATGCACTAGCATCAATCGTTTTAAGAAATGTGCTTTCTGTGCACTACATTTTTATTGCATGTTTCCTATGGTGTCTGGTTCTGACCTCCAGCACAGTGTGAAATGCTATAATTATAGTTCCCTTTGACTTCATTGCATTCACGGATATATCCACGTAAAACTGATAATGCTGATGTTCTTGATATCAGGCAACAACCACAGCAACTTCTCTTCCCAAGCCAATGCTAGATGCAATTGTGCCACTCACAAACAGAGTCAACTGAGTTCAAAACTCCATGGTAGCAAAGCATGCTAGATACTTCACTTTCCCAGGTTCCTAGCACACTTTGCTACATGTATCGCTGTTGAATTCAGTTGACCCTGTCCACATCAGCAGGACAACTGTTTTCAGCACCGGGTGGAGGAGTGGGTCTGCGTTTGACAGCATGGCAAATTTCAGGTGTCAGACTTTCCATTGCCCTGCACCTTGTGTAGCAACGTACACCAGTGCAATGTGAATAGAAATCATTAGAGTTCTATTTGGTAGCATTTGACACTCACTTGCCTCTGCTTTAAATGATTACACAAGCTAGAGGGCAACAGAGAATTTGACACACAGATTCAGAGGTATTTTATGCATTACCAAAGGTGCTGCTCTGAGGCCATTTCGGCCTCAGAGTATAAGGCAAGTTGTCTTTTATTCCAAGACAAGCCTGGGCCCACATGGTCTGTATCATATGAGTGAGTCCTGAATGCATGCAATAGAAAGGACTCTGAAAGGGCAGTATGTGGCAATTTTCAATAAAAACAGCAGAGAGAAAAGAAAAATTCAGAAGGTCTTAGCAACTAAAGTGGAAAAGTTAACCTCTTCTGGATTGTTAGATTTACTTCAAAATAAGACTAAACAGTCTTGTTTAAATAACTAAAATGACCCTAATGCTATTTGGTCCATCCTGCTTTCAAGATGCTTTAGAATAGCAAAACTGGTTTTAATTTTTGAAGACAGCTCTATGACTCTTGCTTTAATTTTTTGGTTGGGAGACTGCTTTGAGTTGTGACAAACTGAGGAGCTCATGTTAGATGGACTGTCTGTCTGTGTGGCAATATTGAATCTCACTGATACATACACTAAGGGTGGGATTCCTAAAAGCATACAGTGTCACCCTCTCTGTGCTCCCATTGAAATTGATGGGAGTTTTACCATCTAGGCCAGCATTGAGTACTTTTGAAAATCCCACCCTAAAAGCCTTATCCTGTCATCTGCTATCTTGGTGTGCTGAGGTGGTTAGAAAAGAGGGTCTCTATAGTCTCTGTGCCCTCCCACTTCTCACTAAGGAGATGGAGTAACTAAGATGCCAGCCCACATACCACAAGAGGATGTGGTCTGCTCTCCAGCCCCACAGCTAACTAACATGCATGCTTTGAGCAGCAATATGTGCTTGTGGAAGAATACGTTGCACCTTTTTGAAGGACACACAAGGGGTACTGTACTCTGCAGTGCCCCATTTTCACATGTAGAATCCTTCTTAAGTCAACAGAATTTCTGGAGAACTGGATGCAACTGCTAGCATCACTATTCCTCCTCGCAATGCTGGTGAGGGCAAACATAAGAGCTGTAATGAATGGGAAGGAGCCTCTAACAAGGAGGAGAGGAAAGTAAAACCACTGGTTCTAGTCTTGTCTCTTCTATTGAGGTGCTGCAGTATTGCAAGCCCCAAACATTCAAAAATCAGGGGTCAGGCCCCCCACAAACTATAAGATCATTTTTTTAAAATCACATGACATTTTAGCTAAAGTTTTTATGTGGTCACTGAGCATTTAGGGTGCACTTGGGTCACAATTTCAAGCTTTTCTCTGACCATGAAGGCTAGATTTTTTTCCCCTTTAATTAAAGATGAGATCCTGCCATAGTCACATGCCTGCAGAGCTGTGAAAAAAAACATCAAATATTGCAAGGCATGTTACCATTGCAAGAGGAGGCAACAACGCTACCTCGTGACCTCAGTAAGTCACTTAAAAGCCCTGTGCCTCTTGTTCCCCTCTCAGCTGAGTGAATAGCCTCACTGAGACCTGTGCTTTCATAGCAGCCTGGCAAGCTACCGCTGCTGAGCCAATGAACTCACAAAGGTCTTTACCTAGGTACCTTGCTAGAGGTGTTGAGTGAAAGATCTCACAGTAGTCAACACCTTCACATAAACTCAGCAAGTGAGAGTTGCTGATCTAGTGACCTCAGAGGCCTTCAAACTAGACGTAGTGACCTAGTAACATGACAGAGGTCTGAGCCTTGATGTCAGCCAGCAAACAGCAGCTGCTGAGCCATTAATCTTCACCAAGACCACTGCACTGGCATCAGCACAGCAGGCTAGAAGAGCTGAGACATTTTTGCCTTGATAACAGACCAGCAAAATAGAAGTGATAAGCTAGTAACCTCACTGAGGCCTGCAAAATGGGATCAGCCCTGCCTAGAGTTGCCAAGCTGCTATTAAAATAAGGAAAAGACTGAGAGTGAAACTCCTCCCTCACTGCTAAAAGCAGGGCCGCCCAGAGGATTCAGGGGGCCTGGGGTCTTCGGCGGCAGGGGGGCCCCCGCTTTGGTGGTAATTCAGCGGCAGTGGGTCCTTCCGCTCCGGGACCTGCTGCCGAAGTGCCCCAAAGACCCGTGGCGGGGGCCCCCCGCCGCCGAAGACCCAGAGCGAGTGAAGGACCCTGCTCCAGGGGCCCCAAAAAACTCTCATGGGGGCCCCTGTGGGGCCTGGGGCAAATTGCCTCACTTGCCCCCCCCCCCGCGGGCGATCCTGGTTAAAAGCAGAGAGATGTTCCCCCTCTTATGAGACTGGGGAACCTTAGCTCCCCCAGTGTGCCTCTCCTGGTGTCTGCACTGACTGGTTAAATGAATTTTCACTCTCCATGCATGGATTTGCCTTTTCCCTGGAGAAAGGTGATTCAGTCACCTCCACAGCACTATTAGAACTTAACATAAAAATATAAGAACTGCCATACTGGGTCAGACCAATAGTCTCTCTAGCCCAGTATCCTGTCTTCCAACTGGCCAATGCCAGGTGCTTCAGAGGAAATGAATAGAACAGGGCAATTTATCCAGTGATCCATCCAGTCCCAGGTTCTGGCAGCCAGTTTATGGACATTCAGAGCATCTTGGCTAATAACCATTGATGGACTTATCCTTAATCACTTTCTCAACACAATTCATAATTTTATAGACTCTACCATATCTCCCCCTTATCTGTCTCCTTTCTAAGCAGAACTGTCCCAGTCTTTTTAATCTCTCCTTATGCGGAAGCTGTTCCAGACTCCTAATCATTTCTGTTGCCATTCTCTCTACTTTTTCCAATTAAAATATCTTTTTTTTTTTGGATGGGATCACCAAACTGCGTGCAGTATTCAAGATGTGGGCATACCATGGATTTATATAGTGATATTATGGTATTTTCTTTCTTATTTCCTATCCCTTTTCTAATGGTTCTTAACATTGTTAGCGTTTTTGACTGCCACTGCACATTGAGCAGATGTTTTCAGAGAACTATCCATGATGATTCCAAGATATCTTTCTTGAGTGTTAGCAGCTAATTTAGACCCCATCATTTTGTATGTAAACTTGGGATTATGTTTCCCAATGTGCATTACTTTGCACTTATCAGCACTGAATTTCATCTGCCGTTTTCTTGCCCAAAGTTTTGTGGGATCCCTTTGTAACTCTTCACAGTCTGCTTTGGATTTAACTATGTTGAGGAGTTTTGTATCATTTGCAAATTTTGCCATCTCACTGTTTACTCCTTTTTCCAGATAATTTATGAATATGTTGAACAGCCCAGACCCTTGAGGGTCCCTGCTATTAACCTCTCTCCACTGCAAAAACTGACCATTTATTCCTAGCCTTTGTTTCCTATCTTTCACCAGTAACCGATCCATGAGAGGACCTTCCCTCTTATCCCATAACTTCTTCCTTTGGTTAAGAGTCTTTGGTGAGGAACCTTGTCAAAGTCTATCTGAAAGTCCAGGTACACTGTATCCCCCTTATCTACATGTTGGTTGACCCCACACAAAGAATTCTAATAAATTGATGAGGCATGATTTCCCTTTACAAATGTCATGTTGACTGTTCCCCAAAATATTGTGTTCATCTGTGTCTGATAATTGTGGTCTTTGCTATAGTTTCAACCAATTTTCCTGGTAATCAAGTTAGACTTGCTTGCCTGTAATTGCCAGGATCACCTCTGTAGCCTTTTTAAAAAAATCAGCCTTACATTAGCTATCCTCCAGTCATCTGGTACAGAGGCTGATTTAAGCAATAGGTTACATACCATACCACTGCCAATCACCAGACTCGTCAGAGCCCTCTCTGTGCATCGAGGGACAATGCTGCAGAAGAGGAAGACTGGGTGGGCTGAAAGAAAAAGGGAGTGGGTGGATCAGGGACATGTAGGGAGGCACATCATTCTTCCCCCCCACCCCCCCCCGTGGATCTTACCTGGGAAAAGTATGCATTATCTTTTCCACTTTGCCCTCTCTGCAGTTGGCAGCATGTGACAGTAAATGAGTTACATCGATGTATTTTATATATTTAATTGTGAATAAGCTGTGATTAGGTTGAAACCTTTCATTCTGTCTGGGAAAATTAAAAAAAAAAAAGTTAAAAACAAAATGGTGTATATTCACTAAACCAAACCTCAGAATTATTTCTTTCAGAGCCCTGAGCAGCTGATCTTCTATACTCTTTCAGGAGAATGTCAACATAGGCCAAATTGCTCAATTTACTCAGTCCTATTGACTTCAATGGGACTAACTGTGTAAAAGAAGAGAGGAGGACTGGGCCAGATACCTAGTGTGCTTGCTAACTCAGGGGACTGACTGTCCTTGCACTTCTGAAGACAGGCCAAAGTTCAGGTTTGGCTTGAATGATTGCAATTCATTCTGATTAGATAACTGTAAAAATGTCCTAGAGTTTCTAAGTGTACACACATTTGGTATTTCTAGCACAGTTTCTACACTGGCCTGTTTTCTCAACCAACCCATTGATTATCCAGGACATAGCAAAACTGCCAGTTTCAACAAAGTTCCACAGTAAATCATTCATCTTCTGGCAAAGGTTAGTGTCTGAGCATTGGATGTCAGGGTAACATTGGTCCTGTGTTGCATTAGTATTTTCTGTACTAGGTTTGCCTACAGCTTTATTCTGTAAACATAATCTGATGTAATGAAGAATATCATCACAGCAGAGAGAGAGAGAGATCTGAAATCACAGCTGTCTTTTTTTACCCTGAGGCATCTTCTTTAGCTATCCTAAAATCACCTGGCTGTGCTGCAGCTGTTGCAATATTCATATAATATCCCATTCTTTAAAATAACTACAGAGAATGGGGTGAATTAAGGATGGAGAAGCCTTAACTTTAAATGTCTGTCTTTTGCTGGGTTTATGTCAAAGCCTTAGAATGATTTTGACATTGCTGACATTTTATTTATTTATAACTGGAGCCCAGTGCCATGTTTGCATTGTATGTCTTCAGATCCCATCCTGATAACCAACAAAATTTGACTAAAGTAGCCCAATATAATTATATTTTTACATCATATTACATCAAAACTTAGTGTTGTTATTGTAAAGACAGGGAACCTACCTTTGCGAGCACGTCATCCTTTTAGACCCCAGTGAGGTTTCATAGGTGAATCCAGACTGTCTAATAGACAGGGAAACATGTAGGGCTGCCACAAGTCAGGGAAGCCCAACAATGCAGCTGTTTCACCACGGGAAGCCACAGGATGCCCCAGAGCCAGTGTGGACAATTAACCAACCATGGTGATATGCTGTGTATGCGACTCTGTGAACCCCTAAGAGCCACATGGATTTGGGGGGAAATCTGTGGGGGTTGGTGGCTGGACCTCCTAGTCTGTTATAGGAAAGATCGGTCCAACCCTCTTCCACCAGACAGAAGACCATGGAAGAAAAAAGGAAATGTCCTAGAGTTCTCACACTTACCCACACCCCCATTTCTCTGCTATGGGGGGCTTTGTAAATTGAAGGAGAAAGGGGGAGATCATTTGAGTTTCCAAGCCAATGCCGGTGAATCTATTAATTATTTGACCCTCACTAGCATCTTTGAACAGAGGATAAATGTTCCTCCAGGTATGTTTATAGAAACATTTCAAAGAATTCCCTAGAGTGTCAGAATCTAGTAGAGAAAATTCTACATAGGGCTACAACTTGATCAACTTTCTCAGGCAAGCAGTCCTATTAATGTGAGCGGGAGGGGATCAGGGTCAGGCCCAGCTGAAAGTTCGGCTACTTTTTCCTGTTTTTATAGAGCAACGTGGTCTGCTTTCAATGGCTGCTGCGGCATCAGCTCCCATTTGAGTAATCTTTTCTCTGTTATGAATTTCTTAGTTCCATGCTACAGATGAACATTAACCACTACAATCATCCTGTTATAGGCCTCTCTGCATATGTATAAATTCATGGTCCCTGCTGCTTAGTTAATTTTGTAGGAAACTGGAGAAGAAGAAGAAAAAAAAGAGAGAACCTCAAAGCTGAAAAAGCTTTTCAATGAGTTTTTAACTGTTTAATTTAGCTATACTGTTGATTGACATTCTTCTGAAGGCAGAACTTCATTCCACTGGAGTCTTTCAGAACACCTACAACAACCTATGCATTTGCTGCCACCTGCCTATGTTGAAAACAGCCTTGTTCCGTCTTCAGTCTGCAAAGGCTGAGGAAAACTTTGGTAGGCAACTAGTGGCTAATAATTTCTCCAACACTATAAAAGAACTACAATTTCTTAGGATAACCTGGTTTTTTACTTTGAAGCTCTGCTCTGAGCTGTTTAACCCATTCAGACAGCAGGAGAGAGAAAACCACCTTATACCACAGCGAAAGTAGAAGAGTATCACTCTTTGTAGTAGGGCTCATCAGGTAAAGAAATGGGGATTGTAATCTGGTGGGTCTATCCACTGCATGGGGTAGAACAGTCAGTCCTGCCCAGCTCAGTTTTAGCCTTCGAGGCAGGTTCTTCTATTACATAAACAAACAAAAAATGGGAAAGGAACAATAGTGATAATGCTGGTGTGTGTGTGGACTGGTAGTGCAGGGCCCTCAATGCCACAGTAGCTCAAGGTTTACAGTCCTCCCTTAGCTTCGGGTTGGGCAGGCTCACCAGCCAGGAAAGCATTTACCTCCCCTGACCCTCCTCCTCTTAAAGAGCTGGGTCCACACTTATATCTTCTAGCTGGGACTCAGAACCAATCATTAGCTGCTGCTTAGCTGGATCTGCTGATTCCCACACCTCCTTACTGGGCTTCTTAGGCCAGGGCTTGCTAAAGGGGCAGACTGCCTTGCTCCAGGGATGAGCACTGGTTCTCTACCTTGTGACTGGTTTCAACAATGCATATGGATTTACAGTGCTATGTAGTAATATTATATTAGTGTTATTTGTATTATGGGAGCGCCACTAATTGATCGGGGGTGGGGAGGGGAAGCTCCTTCTAGGCATTGTACAAATGCATAAAAAGACAGTCCTTGTCCCACAGTGCTTTTAGTCTAGCAACTAGTTTCCTTCCTTCATTCCTGTGCAACATTAAAACCTGCACAAAGCATAGAGAGTCTGCTACAGAAATTACAGACCCAGCTAGAACTGTGAAACCATAAAATACCTGTCTACTGCTCCCCTTAAAGATTAATTAGATGAAGCACATTCCTCCACCCAGTAGGTTTCATACACTATGCTTCTAAATGCACTGCAACAACAGTTTGAGCTACTTATTTGAGTCAGTTTTGCAATAAATCCAAAGAACAACAGACTGAAATGTTCATATTTTCTGTATTAGTCATTTATTAACCCTAGTAATTGTGTCTGAGCAAGTTTGTGTTGTTTTCCCGATTATGATCATGGTTTCAGTCTTGCATAGCTGAAAACCATGCATACACATTGTCTTTGTCTTGATTATATAGTAGCTTTAAATAACAAAGCATTAGGAATTGGCCACTTTTTCCTACAGCTTCACAAGAGTTTTGGTTTTTAAATGTCGTTCTGATGCAATATTGCTTATTTAATTCTGGTGTGACATTTTCAGGTACAAGTTTATTTGTCTTTCATTAACCATACAAAATGAACAAAAGAAGTGTTCAGTGTATCCATAATTAATGCATTACTGTACTTTCAATCTAGGAAGTGAAGAGACTGGTGATTTTTTTGATGTTCAAATAGGAATAAGAGTAGTAAAAAAAACTATTAATCCAAAAATTCTGCAAGAAAAAAAGTCAAAATACAGATGTACGACAGTTACAATCTCATGTACACATACCTAGCTACACTAATTTAGGATGATTTTTTCTTTAGCTAACTCAAGACATTTAGTTGGAACCTATTGCTAAATAAGTAGATTACATTAGAACAATTTTGTGTAACATGCTTTAGACTAAAAACATACTGAACAAATTAATCAAAAAAGAGTTTTGATGGTCACTCGTTAATGTGTTTTAACAGTCACACAACCAAGGAACGTAATGCCAATTGTTGATTTTGGGTAACCATACACAATTATGTTGTGTTAAATTGGTAAGTCAGTAAAAGAGAAAGTTTACTGTGTCTCTGCATGATTTTTCCAAGTCCTCTTATGGGCTTCTACATTATGTCATACAGGAACCTGGGCTCCAGGAGCCAGATTTTTAAAGGTACTAAAACTGCAGATAGGTGCCTAATAGGATTTTCAAGCATCAGGGTAAGTCATGATTGCAGAAGCAGTTAAGCATGGAAGCAGTTTTGAAAATCCCACTAGGGTCCTATCTGCAACTTTAGGTGCCTAAATACCTTTAAAAATCTTGCCCCGAATGACTACTATGCTAGCTTAGTGACCATATTCAGTACTTTTTAAAATCCAAATCACTATTTTAATGCAACATTATGGGTAAGATTTTACATGCACTAAGCCAAGAATATTCAAAATGATGAGCCCAAATAACTGAGTTTGGCTGAGTTGTACTGAGGTTAGGACCTGAGATATGGCAAAGGTAGTAGTTCTAACCTATACTAGCTGGCAATGGTCCCCAAGAGACTCAAGGATATGAACTGGAGGAAAGATTGCTTTTGTGTATGGCAATTGCTTCTGCCCCACACATGAGCAACTCCCACACAATTACACATATACACAATTCAGTTCCTCCCATGCAAGAAATTACTATGGCTGCTAGACCAATGATGTATGATCATGAATTGGAGTGCGATTGGGAGGGGAGATGGTTCATGAGATGCCCTCTTTATTACAAGTTAACTCATGCAATAGAAAGGTTTGAGAATCCCTGATGCAGATCCTTCTCCAATTGAAGTCAGTGAAGACATTTTAACATAAATGGACTCAGGATTGGACCCTCAGTCCAGGGTAGGTTCCTATCAATTGCAGTGGAAGTTTTGCCTGGCTAAGAATTGGGGCTATGCCCTATGAAGTTTTGAGTGACCTCAACTTCCATTAAATTGCATATGAGTAACAGTTAAATGTGCTCAGAACCTCATAGGGTCTGGGCCCTTGTCTTTTAATATGGTTATTACTGTTGATGAAGGAAATATAAGGTAGAATTTCCTGAGAGCAGAAAATTTGGCCTAGTGATTGAAGGCAGAGGAAATACCAAAAAGAATATCCCCTGCTCTTAAGATGGCATCCAGGGGGCACAATAGTCCCAACAACCTTTCTGCAAGGCCAGGATGCTTGTGCTTTCAAATTTCCCATGCCTTGTAATATGCCAGGCACTCTGAAGTATGAAATGTAAATCTACAGCCCAGGGTCCCAAGATAAAGGCTGCCAGACCTGCTGGGCGCTTTCTAGTGTCATCTGAAAGGTGTGTGTTGGGGGAGGGGAGGTACTCAGGGAAGAGGTGGCTTGCTAGTATGCTAGAAGCTTTATAAATGTGTTTAAAAATGGATTTTAAATGTTACATCCTTTAAAAATTAAACCTCTGTTAAACCACATCAAAGGTTTTACAAAAGTTTTCCCTCCACATTCCATTTATACTTGCACTGCCATCATAATGTATGTCAAATCTTGCAAAATATTCCACTGCTGTCTGACTGAGTCTAGCTTTTTCACATCCCAGTACTGGGTCAAGTGTTTGATAGAATATAAAAAATGTATTTTTTTAAACATGTCCATTGATATCCTTGTGAACATAAAGCATCTTCCTATGGGAAACAGCGGGAGAAATAATAGAAATCAGAACTATTGGTGTGAGTAATATGAGCAGATTTTGGTCCAGCATCATCATCATCAATCGATCACACTGTTCAACACAACACAGTATGAGTAGAACATTTCTCCTTCTCTCTCAGTGTAGAAAAAGATCCATCTCACACACTAAACCATATATTCATAGATTAATAGATTTTAAGGCCAGAAGAGCTGACCTCTTGCATAACACTAGCCACAGAATTCCCATCTATATCTAAGCTTGGCAGAATTTAATTTTTTAATAAAAATTTTGACAGATAGTGTTTATTTTTAAGCTTTTTTTGTTTTTATCTACTTACATTTTCACAGTTGTGGGAAATTATGAGGGGGACAGACAGTAATTATTGAACAACTGTAGCATCAAGGTTCAAAAATCTAAAGTTGTATAACAAATCAAATTGTCAACATCACAAGTCAAAATATACAAAGTAAATATCCTTAAATCAAACTCTAGTAAGTTCTTCAACAGCATTTTTCTTACTTTGCCTATCTATAAATGTTGATTATTTATCAATGAAGATATTTTTTCATTGGGGGGGGGTGTTGAAATTGACTTTACTGACATTTACCAATAAAAATCTAATCTTTCCTAGCCTTTATACAACTATGCAGTTTTGAAGGGAAAGTGTATATATTTTTTTCTGCTTCCTTAACTAAAACTTCCCAGAAGGGATTCCTACCTGTTTCCAAATGCACAGAAAAGTCAGTTCAAAAGGAGTTTATTTGGAGAAAATTATGAGATTTTGAAAACAGGGGTTTAGTGCTGACATAGAGCTGTAACTTTGACTACTTTGTAAGCCATAATACAGTATTAACATATTTTTGGCCACTCAATTAAAAGTGACTTGGTCAATTTAAGCTATTTTTGGACTAACAAAATCTTATTTTTGGTCTGAAACTTGTCTACCATGTTACAGCCAACGGGGCATTAAAACTGATGAGTTATAAATGACTAAAACCAAGATTTATAAGGAAATGGCAACTGATCCTTCATTAGCCTCGTATAGTGCTACAAGCAGCAACAATAATGGCATAAATGGATGGTTAATCAGCTTTCTGTCTGGGAGTGACAAAATCATGTCAAATGAGGCATTAAACCCCCAGTTTTGAAAACTCTGATAAATGCTGGGTAATTTACTGACATAAAAAACATAAGGTCAAATATTTAATTTTGCATTAAATCTATATCCAACATTAGAGCATTTCCTCTTGATTAAAAAGGCTAAAACATAGACATTATTTTATGCTCCAGTTCCCACATCTAATGCTCAACATTCAGAGCCATTTCTGACATTACAAATGTATCAGCAAACATGCAAAAATAAGGGGGAGGGGACAGGGGCAAGATCTATATGCTTAATTCATATTTCTCCATTTGCAGTGGCTGCTAATATGTTATTGCAGAAACTATTTGCAGACACTTACCCTGCCAGTGAACAGTTAACTTCCCTAATTGCTTAGATAAATAGTCTTCTAGAGCTACAGTTAGGCATTGTAAGAAAGCACATCAGCAATTTAATTTATCATTAAGAGGTAAAAGGTGATATACTAATAGAATCACAGCCGATATTGGCAGGAGCATCATCCAATATGGTTGTTAAATAGCTTAATAATGGTAAGTAGTCATAGGGAAAAGATTCATTTAAAAAGTTATCCATTAAGGAATAAGATACTTACATAATAAGTGAGGAGGTTACGCTAGGATATTACAACATACTTTTCTAGGTGTTCCCACACACACACTCTCTCTCTCTATTTTCATAAGTGTGAGGAAATTGCACTTTTAGTGTTAACAGAATTGTGGAGTGGGTAGTTTCTGATTCTGATTCAGGTTACCCATTTAGAAACAGAGTGTGAGATAAATCCCTGGGAATATCACCAAAGAATCCTTTTCTTAAAGGATAAAGAGAAATGCAGAGATGAAGAAATGCAGAGATCCCAGGATTTTTGGTCTTTGAGTTCTCACCCTTCTCTAGCTCTAGCTCTCCATCCCCTCCCCTTCTTTTTTCACAGAGTTGGAGGAAAGAAGAGGATAATGGCTATTTGTATAGCTGCTGTTTTTTCACATTGCTAGCCCAGTAAGAAAATCATTGTGACTAGTGAATGTGCACCAGTCTTAAAGGACACTGAGCCTGATTCCCTTCCTACTAAAACTGGTGTGACACTGACTTCAATTGAGTTATTCCTGAATTACATCAGTGTAAGTGAGAAAAGAATGAGACCCACTGAACTGAGTTTTCTCAGCTACCAATGCGGTCTGATTGGCAATAGGTACAAGCCTGGTCCCAAGTGCAATTTCCCATCACATCACCACAATTTTGCACGTACTCCCTATGAGCTACTTCTGAAGCTCCATCTAGCTCAGAATGCAGCTGCCCAATTACTTAGAAAAGCCAAACATACAGAGCATATTATACCTGTCTCTGAAGTAAATACAATCTTTTATTTGTTTTTAAGTACAATACAAGGTGCGGGTCATTTGGATTGTAACCGTCTAAGGGCCCTATCCTGCAAGGTCCTATGTGCCCTTTCCTCCCTCTTTGGGAGTCAATGGGCTGGTCTACACTGGGGGGGGAAATCGATCTAAGATACGCAACTTCAGCTACGTGAATAGCGTAGCTGAAGTCGAAGTACCTTAGATCGAATTACCTACCGTCCTCACGGCGCGGGATCGACGTCCGCGGCTCTCCATGTCGACTCCGCTACCGCCGTTCGCGTTGGTGGAGTTCCGGAGTTGACAGGAGCGCATTCGGGGATCGATATATCACATCTAGATGAGACACGGTATATCAATCCCCGAGAAATCGATTGCTACCCGCCGATATGGCCGATAGTGAAGACGTACCCAATGACTTCTGAATTGTGTTCAACATCTCACAGGATTGCAGGGGCGGCTCCAGGCACCAGCACATCAAGCGCGTGCCTGGGGTGGCAAGCCACGGGGGGCGCTCCGCCGGTTGCCGCAAGGGCGGCAGGCAGGCTGCTTTCGGCAGCATGCCTGTGGACGGTCCACTGGTCCCGCGGCTTTGGCGGACCTCCCGCAGGCGTGCCGCCGAACCGCGGGACCGGGAACCTCCCGCAGGCAAGCTGCCAAAGGCAGCCTGCCTGCCGTGCTTGGGGCAGCAAAATAC
This sequence comes from Mauremys reevesii, assembly GCF_016161935.1. Classification (NCBI taxonomy): domain Eukaryota; kingdom Metazoa; phylum Chordata; order Testudines; family Geoemydidae; genus Mauremys; species Mauremys reevesii. The sequence goes on along the minus strand of NC_052629.1, from coordinate 30,682,730 downwards.
CTAGAGCCACCCCTGCAGGATTGGGCCTAAAGTGACCATTTCCCTCCTGACCATTTCCCTCCTGTGTATTACCATGATAGCTGAGAAATTCTTCTAATTGTTCTAAAATCTGAACTCCTGGGCTCATGACTCTGGAATTCTACTCCCAAATGGCTATTAGCCAAGATGGTCAAGGATGCAGCCCTATTGTCTGTGTGTCCCTAAACCTCTGACTGCTACAAGCTGGGACTGGACCACAGGGGATGGATCACTGGATAAATTGTCCGGTTCTGTTCACTTCTTCTGAAGCATTTGGCACCATCCACTGTAAGAAGACAGGATACTGGGCTAGATGGACCATTGGTCTGACCATTCTTATATTCTTAGATAATCTAACAGAGCCCATATTTGCTGACTCCCAGGCCATGGAGTATTAAGAAATATAAAGGGTTTAGGAAAGGAAACTGTCTAGGTTGACAGATGTCAGCATGTTAAGTCTGTTATCCAGTAGATCTATATCATATATATAGAATGGATGCAGTTTCATAACTCTCAGAATAAATAAGATTTAAATTGTCACAGTTGTACCATTGAAAAGAAATATGGAAAACACACACACATGAAAAAGGAAAACAACACTAGAGTGTGTAAAATATGGAACTCTTTACCATTTAAAATTTAATATTTTGTATATTCAGAAGAACTACTCTGTGATTTTTTTATATTGTATTCAGCAAATGACTCTGCTAAGTACATAACCAGCATACGTCCTTCAGAGATATAGAGATATTTGACACTTAAGGTGGTTGTACAAGCTTTGATGACAGCCAGATACTTAAAAAGGTATTTACCAACAGCAGAGAGAAAGCTGCCTCAGTGCCTCTAATGTGCACTGTTGTAAGTGGGAGGGTGCTGCACCCTATAATAGCAAATACAGCAAGCTAAGCTCTTCTACCTCTCACTCCCTTGCCTGGTAGTTGTTTTTATTCAGTTTCCTCATTATCTTATCGCAAAACCCCAGAAACCTTAAGCAAGGCCATACTTCAAAACAGTTCAACTATACTTGGTCATAGACTCTCTCCCGAGCTGACTTTTCCCAGAACATCTCCTTGTAAAACTTATTTTCTTACAGCCTAACTCCCCCTTCACAGGAGAACGTTCAGCCCTCTTATCTCTGCTGCTGAAATGGATTTACAGCCTCCCTGTTATACTAGGAAAGTATCCTTTGTTGACAATAGTTATCAGCAATAGGTCCCCCTCAATCAATGATGAAAAGGGATTAACTATTAAAAAAGACACAACCAATTTTTGCATCATTCCAGAATTTGATGGAAGGCTCTATCATACTTTCTGGAGCAGTGCTGCAGATGTTGTGTCCCATTTATATGAGCAGCTAAACTGTTTTCAACACCAAATTGGCAGGACAGGTTAGTGACAGTATGAGTGTCATCAGAATGAGATCCACCTGGTCTCACTGCCAAAGTGAGTCAGCAGAATAGCTCTACATATCTGTACAGCTCTTACAGTTTCTTCCCACTTGCAGAAGTAGAAACAAGGTGTTGCAGGATTGAGACATTCCCTTCCTCATCCCAAAAATGGGAATGCCCTGTCAAAATGGAAAGAAAATAAGTAGCTTTTATAATCAACTGTGGGGAAAATACTAAGTCACTACTGTCTGGTTGCTCATGGGAGTGATTCTCAACTTTTACCAAATCGTGACCTGATGTAACAACAGAAAACAGTTTTGGTACCTTCCCAACCTCCAACAGCTAACCATAAAGAAAGGGGGAATGGTCTGGATTTGCTATTGATCCTCTGGTGTTGTGATCTCCATGTTGACAAAATATGGCTCAGGTTCTTTCACTTCTGTTGCCTTGGAGGCTGTGGTTTCTTCTGTTGGAATCACCACTTATCAAACAAAGGATCCATTTAATTGTTCAGAGTCTCTACATGCTAAGAAGAGGGAATTATTCTTTTCCCAAAGAAAGAAACTACTGAAAAGGTCACAAATCACTAGCTTTATGGTAATAAAATCATAAGAGAGGATTTAAAAACAATCTGAGTTTGGAAAATAATTTACCTTGTGAAAAAAGGACACAGGCAAAATCCAATGTAGATAGAGTGAGCATTTTCTAGTGGCTGAAGAGCACCATACCCTTGGAACAAGAAAGCCCTCACACCTGTTTGGAAGGGAAACCTCAATTTGCCTAATACTTTGGAGAGATTCTTCAAAAATGGTTCATCTTTATGCCAAGGGAAACTTTTGATATTGAGCTCTAAGTCATCTTCATCACATAAAATTGCAAGCTGACACCACTGCATGTCCCTATGTAAAATTTATTTACATATCTGACATTTTTAGAAAGTTTGCTAAAATGGTGTGCCTTGTTATCTGTTAGAGACCAGCTGAAGTCAAAAGGTGAGATGATGTTCAAGGGAATTTCAGGTTGGATCTGGGAACTCAGATTACTTTGAAAATCCCAACCAAAACACTTGGAGCCTGATTCTGCTCACACCAATTTTATGCTAGTGTAACTCCATGGAAATGGATGGCGCTACTCCTGATTTACATTCGTGTAGGGGAGAGCAGAATCCGGTCCCTAATATCTTTGAGTACTCAAAATACTCCTGACTAATCTGGTAACCCAGCCTGCCTAGTTCAGAAAACATACCGTTTAGGTGTTGCCTCCAACTGCTTATCCAAAAATGGCTTTCTGAAGCTATTCAAGGTGTTGATTTTCTGTCAGCATTGAACATGACTGTAACCGCATGAAGGAGAGAGAGAGACAAATATATAACATCGGCGGAAGAAAAGGTCCATTTTCTCCTGCTTTGAAGTAGCTGCCTCTAACTCTCAGCACATATAATTCTTTTGCATGTTTCCAAAAAATTATCTATTGCAACCTTACGTTTTTTAATACTACTCGCCTGAACTACCTTATTTGGCAGCCTGTTCTATCCATTGTTAGCCCATTGTGAGAAAAAACACTTCCTAATTTAGCTATCCTTTCATTTAATTCGTGATCTCGTGATGTGTCTTTACACTGAGCAGCGAACCAGTCTTTAGCTAGATCAATTTACGAGTTCATCAAACCATGTTCAGATCACATGTCGATTGCTTCTCTAAAGACAAGCAAATCCAGGTAAAATTCCATCACTTGGCGGGGTGGGAGCTCATTTCCACACATAAGCCTGGTACCCAGCCTCTGCATTCTCTCTCACAACTGAATGCTTTTTACAGGAAACATTAAAAGAAGACAGGCTGCGTACTCAGTGGATTTTGAATGAGGGTAGGAGCCAGGAACTCCTAAATCCTAAACGAGGCTCTGATAGTTCAGTGGTTTGAGCATTGGCCTGCTAAACCTAGGGCTGTGAGCTCAATCCTTAAGAGGGCCACTTACAGATCTGGGGCAAAAACTGGTCCTGCTAGTGAAGGCAGGGGGCTGGACTCCATGACCTTTCAAGGGCCCTTCCAGTTCTAGGAGATTGGTATATCTCCAATTATTATATTAACCTAAATTGAGTAAATCAAGGTCTGAGGTAAAGTCTTATATATGGTCTTGCACCAGTTACTCCCTGATTAATGAACCCTCATATTGTATTAGGCTTCCTCGCCATCAGAGATTTCTGTGACCCTGTGGATCGCTACCGCCCTGCACCTTCAGACTGTCACACATTGTTATAATAGCTCTGGGGCTCTGTTTTATGTCCTCCATTTTGGGTACCAAGGCTGCAAGAATTGATTTTTATTCTTCCAAAGCAACAGATATATTCTGTACTGTACCGTTGGCAGCTGTTGTTTAGATATATATATGAAACAACTCCACCATATTTTCTGCTTACATTTATTGCAAGGGGGAAAAAATCCAGGAAATAGTAGCTTCCCCCCCCCCCCAGTTTTTACTACTATATACACTAATTGTGCATATATAATCAAATCCTAAAATTAAAAGATAGATAAGCTCAATAGTTGAAATTTCATAGCACTTTTTGTCTTTAAATACCTGATATCTCTCAGACCGAGAAAGCTAATTCGGATGCTAAAAATATCATTGTTTACACTTGTTAATCACCATTAGCAAGATGATTTTCCTAATGCTTTAGACAATATAGAAACAAGGTGCAGTTGCTTCAGTCAGAATGGTATGTTGGTGATTTTTAAGGACTTAATGAGATCAAGTAATTGACTAGTGAAGCTAAAAAATTTACCTTCAATTAAACAATCAACAGCTCCGTACATCAACATAATCGTTTTACCCCCTCCACCGACCTACTATCAGATCAATATGTGGGCAGCTGTTGTCTAAGAAACCACTTCCAGTGTGCTTCTAAATCAGCACTCAGGATCCATTTTTAAAGCATTTATTCAATTAGTCTGGTATAATTTGCAAATAATGGAAAGTATGCAGTAATGCAGATGCCGTAAGCAACTAAGGAAAAATAAAACCTTGCTTCACCACGTTTAACATCACTATTTATCCTATAATTACATTTGTCTTGGTGCGATTGACATATAAGTTTAATACTTTACATTTTAAAATATTATTGGGTTTGCGGTGCTAGAAATATTGATTACATTTATAGGAAATAAGATCAGTCAAGACTGTGCTAATGAATCATGCAATTTATAAAGGGTCTGTACAGCAGAAGGCAAAATATTATTCAAATAAATTACAGAAAAACAGTGTAGTTAGTCAACAACCAATGTAAATTAGGCTACATTATTATGTAGTAATCTCACTTTGGAGGGTGCAGGGGTGATGTAAAGCAAGTAAAGCAATGGAAGCCATTACTATTTCTAAATAAACTTGTATCTAAACGTTTCTATATTGATATATATTAAAAGAGTTCTAGTCTCATTGCAAAAGGAGGTGTTAGGTGCATGAATCCCCTGTGTATCAAGGAAATTTGTTTCCAAAGTCTGTAGATGAAGAAAATTGGTGGCATTTTTTTTAGCAAATTAGCCAATGTGTGGTTAAAAGGACATTGCAAAGTAAAATTGGAATCTGAAAGTTAAGCTGAAGTCTGTCCCTTTTGTACTATCCCACTGTATTCCTTTAGTTCCCCTTTGCTTCTCTCTTGGGCCAGATTTTTATCTCATACAGGTGAGAATCAAGATAAAGTCAATGCAATTATAGTACGTTCAGCACTTACACTGTACAAATGACGTCAGTCTCAGGCCCAAACAGGTGTAACCTAGGGAAGAATTTGAAGAAATTGGTGTTGCGCAGGCCCAATTGATGACATGCATAATGTGATCCTGCCATTGGAATGTGATTAACAATTCTGCTGCCTACACAGTAACAGTAAGAATAGAATCCAGTCCCCTCTCCCATAGAGCTGATGCCTGTGCAGGGGAAACAGGTCTAAAGAATAATAAAAATCTAAGTATCGCCCAAGTAATCGTACCTGAGTGCTGAGAGCACTGCTTATCAGGCTGAGCGGTATTTTCATTGTTTCCTCGTGCTCCATGTTATACATCTTTTGCAAAACTGCGCTCCATTCTAGGGGTCCCGGCTTAGCTCTGCAGACAGGGTTTGAGAGAGAACGATTTGACTAGTAAGAGAAGATCCATCAAGAAGAGTTGCCAGAGCTGCTGTGATTCCTGCTATGAGAGCATAGACCTTGCTGCAGTGCTGAGGCAGTTTTAGTTCCCCGGACTAGATTCTGCCACCATCTTTACAGACAGCCAGCAATCCCTTACCTCTCAGATAGTCCTATTGGTTTCAGTGGGGCCACTGGTAAAGGAAGGTACCACTCACTGTTAGTAAGAGTGGCAGACCCTGACGCGGTGTCTTTCCTTTAGCGGTTGCGGTGTTTGGGTTGTGCCTGCGTGTTGTCTTTTTATGGTATGGGAGGGAGCTGTGAACAATGTACTGGGTACTTGTAGGACTTGGGACCTTGATAAAGCATTTGACCGAAGTGACTAATGCGCTAAGGTGCCTCAAGTCTTTGATGCCCGGCTAGAGTAACCAGGATGAGACTCATTTTCAGAAAGTGCTGTCCACCCACCCTATTAAACAACCCTCATTAAGGTGTCCGGACCTGCGCAGCCTAAAATGTAAGCACCAAGCTAGGGTGAATCTAGGCTGGATCGTTCTTAAAGACTTCGATGAAGTCTGACTATTATAACTGCTTAGTACGGAAAACAGCGTCCTTCTCATTTCAAAGCGCCGGAGTCTGCCACCCTTTCTCCTGGTGAGTCACCTTGTCTTCAGTGGGATGGCTCACAGCGAAAGGTGCCACTCAGCATGAGTAAAGGTGGTCAAATCAGGCCCAAAGAGACCATCTGTCCCTGTTGCGCCCAGGTAATGTTATAAAGTGTCTTTCGCTCCCGTTAGAACATTTATAACGTTTCTTTGTATTGATGTTTGTCCGGCCAGAGGAGTCCTTCGCAAACCTATTATTTGCTGCGCTGCACGACTTGGGCCAATGGTGAATAACCGAGCTGGGCTCGGAAGTGCTCTGTTGGGGGTAGCACCCTTCCCCCAGCACAAGGAGAGCGCAGAGCTGCTGCTCACTGTTACGACTGCAGGTTCCGCTTCCGTGGCAACCGATTCCGTCTACCTGCTGGATGTGGCTTTGGCCAGTAGAGTAACGTGTTCACGGTTCTTCCTCCAGCTCTAACGGTGCCCAATTCAGTTCCGCCCTAGAGCAAACAAGGCTTGTGGAGACCCCTAGACACCCTCCCTCAAGCGCTGTGCACAAGAGAATAGCGCTTCTCTGTAGCCTGCCAGACTTTCAATACCCCGGAGAAAGGTGGGACTTGCCAGTGCGTTGTCTAACCTTATTATTTTTTCCCTAAGAGACCTGGTAATAAAGACTATTACTAATCACACCTGTCTCAACTGCTTCTCGTCTGAGGAGACCTGTGCTAAAATTGGAGCCCTGTTAGTTGGGCTAGAAGCCTTGCACCTCTTGCATAAAAAAGGAAGTGGCAGACTGGTGTACGCAAAGGGGAAGAGGTGGGCGGTTTGTTTGGGTTTTTTTAACCTATTGTCCTCAGCCCAGTAACTACACAACGTTTTTCTGATCGTTTGGAATCCTGGCATATGGCGTAGGGCAAAAACCTGACCTATTCTAAAGCGCTTGTAATCAAGTGTGGATGTTCCTCAGGAGGAGAACTCGAACCGAATGTCTAGAATCGGACAAACGGTGAGTTTTAGAAATGTGTTAGCTAACATGGTTTCACTAGCACATTTTAAAACCCTGTGTAACTAGGACAAGTTGTATTCTAAAAAATCTTAGCTAACAGATATCAGCTAACTCACTGAAAAATCCAGTGACCCTCGTCTAGACAAACCCTAACGCCTAACTTTGTAAATGAGTGCTCAGGGAAGGTGCCGAAGTGACAGCCCGAGACAATTACAAAATACAAACAGCGGTAGGAGCTTCTCCCCATTGACCGATCAACGTTCTTAATGCCAGACATGTAGGGAAAACCTCTACAGCCCAGTCTAGACCAGGGGACAAGGTCCTTTTTACCAATGTGTTCAATGAGAGGAGGAGGAACCATGAAGGTCTCCTCAACCATCTCTAGACTAAAAGGGGATGTAATGAATGTTTAAGAGAGACCTTCATTATGTGCACTAAGATTTAGGGGGAAAATCTGCCCAGGCAGATTCAGGACAAAGGCATTTCTAATATAAAACATAACAACTTACTACATCAGCTGAAAAATAAAGATGCCCCACTTGCCATTATACATATACAGCTGGTGTTTATTCATTAAGGACTTGACTCTACTACACCCGTTTGTAAATCGGGAGTAATTCCGTCCAAATCAATGGATTACACCAGAGTAAAACTGGTGTGGGTGAGACCAGAATCACTAGTTAATGTACATCCTGGAAGCAGATACCCATGGGGAATTCCTGCCATCCTGCCCAAAGCTCGAAGACATCCATGGACTTCCCAAGAGCTGCTGCTGTTGCCAGACACGAACTCTTCCTGAGATATTGTAATAGTTCAAAAACAGGTTCTGCGTACCTGGAATAACAAGAGGTGGAGTGGTACCTTATTACTCCTAGTGAGGATGGGAGAATCGGACCTACGAGCTGTACTTTGCTTCCTTGTTCAGTTTTGTTATAAAACTGTTATTAGAAGTGATAAATTGTCCCTGCGTTTGCTGGCTTGCCAGCTCATAAAATCAATGCATACAGGCACAGAACAAACCGGCTGGCTGCTAGGGGACGTGCATGTTCCAAAAACAGAGTAAAACGGTGGTTCAGGAAAATAAAACCGACCGTCCAGAATAACAGGCCTGGGGAGCATGTAAAGCAGCCGGCCAGGAGGACCCCGTTAGAGTGCTGCACTCCCCGAGCTGTAGAGTGTTTTCACCTGCCATAGATTAAGAGGGGGTGCCCGGTGTATAAACAGAATCTGGTGTCCTTGTGCTGAAAGCTGGACAGATTTGTCACTCCTTTGAAAGTGCATGATTGTATTTTCACCACGAGGGACGCCTGTTGCTGGGAGATCATGCAGTCTCCATGATACCACCTTCTTGCCAAGTAAAATAATGAAAAATCCCCAAAACTTCCTTGTCAGGCAATTGGGTTGGACTGGCTGGGAATACTATACACAGTTTGCAATCTTTAAAAGTGAGTGTTGTTTAAGGAGTCAAAGTACACTATCCAGCAAGATCAATATCCTATTAGGCTAGAAAGAGTTCTGAATATCAAAGGACAACGAACCTAATGACTAAAAATATAAGTACCTGACCGAGAGGATTAATCACACACTGTCATGGTGAAATTGGTGCAATTCTTCCAATCATTAACGTTTTGCTTACAAAAATGTGCTTTTGTTTGTTTTCCTGCTAAATGATAACCGTTTTCAAGTTGAATCTCCTGATAAAAGAGTCGAAAACAAGACAAGAGTTGTGTTGTAAAGGTCATACGTGCTGATTCAACATGAAATAGCCAACATGCAAACAAATAAAAAAATGATGTGGACAGTAAGGAACTCAGATGTTAACAAAAGCTGTAAGGTGTTTTTACCCAAAGATAAATGATTAAATATAGACGAGATTGCTCTAATAACGCAGTTTGTTAACAAATGCAATTCCCGTTGCTAATCTCCAGTTTAGAGGGCTATGTTAGACAAATCTGCCGTGAATTGTCTAGATATAAACTTAGGAAACTGTCTTTTAAATGGAGGGAGGCAGGTGGGTGAGGAAAAATCTTTTACTGGACCAACTTCTGTTGCTCGGAAAGAGACACTCTTTCGGGCTACACAGGTCTGCATGTAGAAACCGTTGCCTTAGTGAGTAACATTTTAACTCATTTTAACTGCACTTGACATGTTAGCAGAATGTTCTTATCTCCTGGAATTTGTAAACCCTCTATTTGTAACGTTATTTTAACTCCCACCCTTCCAAAGATATGGAATGACACACGGTGGGTCTAAGCAGGACATATTTAAATCCAAGTGCGGGTAATAACTGTGTTGCCACCTGCTCAGAATGTCTGACCTATCCGTACATGACTGACCAGCTTCGGATTATAACTATCAGCACGGCTTTCCCTAAATAGATTGTATGAAATGTGTGGCATCACATTTCACGATTTGTCTTTAACCCAATGTATCGCCTCACCTCCCTCAAGGCTGATATTTACCGCGTCCAGTTTTCTGTTCTAAAAATGTTCCGTGTCTGTTGAGAATAATGTGACACAGCCTAGTGCAAAACACTCTGTCACAGCACAGCTCGGAGATCCCCGGCCGTTATACACGCGGGCGGGCTGCGTGTCTACATCTAGCAGGGTAAATCTGTGCAGGGTTTTCAAGCACCAAGCCCGCTCAAGGTTGGTTTAACTCAGTCAGTGCTTTCGCTGCTTTCTCGAGAGACAGGTCGTTTAAAAAACCCGCATTCCTGCTTCTGGGCCGGATCCTGCAGCCTTTACTGGCATCGAAATTCTGTCTTTATGGGCTGCAAGATCGGGTCACTTGGACACCCCAGGAAAACACAGGAACACAATTAATGTGCTTAATAAATGAAGCTAAACATCGTGCTTCGCTGTGATGTGTTCTCCACTGGGACAAGCCATCCAAAATCAGCCCTTGCACAATGTCCTTATGTCAGAATAGCGTGGCCACTACTTAGGCTCTAGCGTTACAAACTGATCGGTCTGGTTTGTTTCCATTTCTCTAGCAATCAAACTGAGGGCTGTATTTAAATATGATGCAGAAATTTTGACAGCGTCAAGAAGGAATTATTTTCCCCTGCTTGAATGAATTCCGACTATATAACGGAAACCTGGATATTTTGTAATCACTGTCTGCTATAAGGATAATGTGGAGCTTCTGATTGCAGTGTACCATGAGTATGTCTCGTAGACACGCGTTAGATGGCTAAAGGCACAGTCAGGGACATTTGTCACTAAAAGACGATCACATATATCACTGGAGGATTTCCCATCTCAGTACTGTTTTCTTTGCTGCATTAAACTATAGGGAAAGTGCCTCTGTTGCAAAGTGTATTCAGGGATTTTAACATTCACCTCTACCTGGCAGCACTGCCGTTATGTTGTATTTTATCTTTTTATGTTCTTAAAAACCAGCAGAAACCATGTGGAAATAAAGGTACATTTAGCTCATTACTGGAAAGAAAGAAAGAAAGAAAGAAAGAAAAAAAGAAAGAAAGAAAGAAAAAGAAAGAAAGAAAGAAAGCTTGCTTTTTGGATACATAGGAAAATATTTATGTTTAAAAAATTCCCTCTGTAGTTTCCGAGGATGTAGAAATAGGTGCTATAGGAACTTGCATATTTCTTTACACTAAAACCTCCTTATTCAGATTCCATTGGATGAACAACTTTAAAAAAATAAAAAACAAGGGCAAGTAAATTTAAGCAGACAAATGAATCCGTTTTGCTCAAAGGATTAATCTGTTTAGATGTCATGTAACAGATCGGTGTCTGATAAATCTGCTGCACTGGCTTATGCTATCTCCAGTAAAACAACAACCTATCTCTGGAACAGTCTTTGCCTCGCATTAAAAGCCTCTATGCCAGGGAGCTTCTAACTGAACAGGAAGGAGTGTGGCGCTAACAGGGTGGCTTATTGTAGACCGAAAATGTGGGCTCCGAGCTAACCGCCCAAAGGCTGGAGCGTGCCCAAAATCTCCGAGGCGTTTGGGATAAGCCGCTGCATCTGCTGCTCTCCATTCTGCATTGTATTGTGTAGCCTTTAGCAGCCGTGCTTCCCCGCTGCCCAGCTCCTGGGGTAAGTAGCTGATTTCTTGATGTTGACTGATTTGGTTTCTGTACGGCGGAAATACACTGAATTCGGCTGTGCAATTTGTATTATGGGTACAGATCTCAAACCCCAGAGGATCCTGTAGAAATGTAATTCCCCAAGCAGGTCACATCACGGCTTAGCCCTGTGTGAAGTTTACAGGAGGCATTACACAGACACAATAAATGGAAACCTCTGTTTGTCTCTACAGCCAACCCTTATTTGCCATAGCAAAGCTCTGTTACTAAACTTAGCTCTGTTTGGTGATGTATGCTGTGCACACGCACCGGGAATAAAAAAGGCTAAAAGTGTGTGGGGGTGTTTTAGACTCTTGGTATAATCAGGTTACAAAGATAAAATTCATTCATTGGGGGCTTTCGAAAGGTGGCATAAATTACGCAGCATAAGCTGGCATTCAGTAGGCGAGCAAAACAGGAGCAGCCTCCAAGCAGAGGCGAATGTAGCAAACCACTGAATTTCACCCAGAGATGTCCATAGATTTCCACCCACTAACACCAGGCCTGAAGCTGGCCCACTAAAATTCTGCTCTCAGTTATGTGCCGCACTAATGAATTCAGTGGGGACAGTATCAAGGTTTTTGGTGGGGAGCAGAATTTGGCCCACTGAGGACACCTACATAAAGTAATAAAGGCTGTAAAGGAACTGTGCATTTCAATACTGAAATAAATCCAAGTGCTGAGTTCAAGACACACCTCTTGGATGAGTTCCCCTGAACTCTAGCAAAGTAGAGTAGACGCCTATAATAACGATTCTGTCCCATTCTTTCTGTTTTACAAGAATAGATTCGCTGGTTGCCCCCGTGCTACATGAAGCTGTACTGGAATCAGGCCACAGTCTGTTGTCTCTTACCCTGGTGTAAATCAATACGTCTATTGACTTAAGTGGAGTTACACCGGATTTACACCAGCATAAGTGGAATCATAACCTGGCTCGTTATGTCGAACCACAAACACACAGCAGCTGTTTCTAAAGAGAGAAATATTTGGCCACCCTTGCTTAGATGCTACGGTGATGGTCACAAGAGAAAACCCTAATATAAGGTAGAACTCCCCTGGCTTTATGTCTAGAAGCACGGTCTGCCTACGGTGAAGACTACAGCATCTGGAATTATCTCCTGGGGATTCTAGTCCCTCAGTACTTTACACAGGGAAAGTCCCATTGACTTCTGGGGGCGTTTCGCCTGAGCACGGCTAGAGAGGTCCAGCCGCTGGAGTCTGAGGACTCCAGCCGCAGACCCTGTGCTATCACTGCCTTGCGCTAACGGAAGAAAAGGACAAATCTGCAGCCTACAACAACGCTGTATTCTCTTAATACAAATTACTTCTGGGAAAGGCTTTTGTTTTCAGAGGTAATTTCCTTTCTGGTGTTGCACAGCTGTAGAGAAAACAATCCCTCCCACGTACACTCTCTCACACGCACCCCCCACGGAAAATAGGTCTGATTCCAATCCTGGCCCCTAATCGTACTGTGGGGCTGCCAAGGTAAAAGAATGTTTACTAGGCAGCCTCCATGTAATTGCAGAAGGGAGGGGAACTGCCCCGGACATGTCCCAACACACATATAAACAGGGCTGAAGTGTTAACCAAAGGTAACTAGGAGTTCCCAGGAGCGGAGATTTATATAGCAGGCTCCTTGAAAACAGGCAAGATGCAGCACTGGGGAGTGTTTATATTCAGTGCCCGCATACCTGCGCACCCAGAACTCCCACTGAAGTAAATAAAGCAGGAACGGGCCCCTCTGATTAGACTTTGGGAACTAAGAAACCTAGGGCAGGCAGCAAGCACAGAGAATCATCCTGTTCCCACATTTCTCAGGGCACTTTCCACTTTCTTATACCGGAGAAGGTCTCCCCTTTCGGAAATGTCCCGTCTCGCCACAAGAAGGTAACTGGCAAAGGGCCAGATTCTGCTGTCTGTTGTCAGATTCCCTGGGGCACACAGTTGTTCGCATAGTAAGAGTCTTAACTGAGCCCGAAAAGACCTTCACAGCTGCCATTTCTTCCTCAGCTCTGCCTTTGCCTCTGGCCGTAGCCCTGCGCCACTGCCGATGCATTCAGAATCCTGTCTGGAAAAAACACCTTCAGGTTGGGTTCCCCCCACAGCACGTCCCACCACAAACCCGTGAACCCCTGCAGTGACCCTCATTAGCAGCCAGTTTGGCTGTGTCCCGTGCTAACTAGGGCTCTGTCGGCTCGAGCAATGCCCTAGCAGGATGCCCAGTCGTTAGCAACCCTTCTTCACAAACCTGTTCCCACGAGCTCTTTGGGATCCTCCCGCTCAGGGTCACTTGCTGAGGAGAAACCCCCGAGGCCTGACCCAGGGGCTTACCGCAGACTTGTGTCTGTAGGGCAGGGGTAGAGATCGATCCCACTCCAGCTCCTCGGAATAGATAATAATGGGAACAACGACACATCACTTAATACAGAGGAGGCACAGAGCTGTAGAGTTTGGTGCGAGACAGACACCGGCTGGGGAATACGCGGCGCTCTCAAACGTGGCAGGCTTTATTGTATTATATTGACGATTATCACTATTGTCCTTGAGCCTAACCCTCTCCCATCCTCGTTTCCTCCCGGCAGCTTACTGTCTTCTCTCTCCTTTATTCCCTGGGGCTCCTGTTCCCAGAAGACTCGCCTGGTTTCGGAGAATGGCGGCAGGGATAAATAACCATTATTGACTCAGGCAGGTCAACGGCAGCCAGAGCTGGGCAGCGCCAGGGAAATCAATACCTCCCCCTCCCAGGGAGCCACAAAGATTTTCATTTTTAATCCACTCCACGTCCACTTTGATTTAAGTTTCCCTTTTTCTTCCTCTCTCCAAATACTTGGATCACTTAAGAGCTCCCTGTAAAACTTTTACAACAGGACTGACACACTTCAAAATCTCCCCCTTCTCTCCGCGGCTAATATTCCACCTCGGTCTGTATTCCGATGGGCAGGGGGCATGGTATTTTTTTACAGACCGTGTAAAACGCGAGGGCGGAGCTGCAGGCTGTAAGAGAAAAGCAATCCCAAATTCAACCGACAAGTTCTGAATCCTCTAAAGCCATGAGGTCAGATTCAAGACCCACCTCACCAATAAACTCAGAAGGAAACTTGCTTCCCTTCCCCCAGTTGTATGATAGGCTGGAAATGGAGTTGGTTAAAGGCTTTTTGGAAAAGACATAAATTCTACTGCAAACATGCATGTTTCAAAGAAGTGACTGTCCAATAGCTCGGGTGGTCTAGAGTTCAGTTTTATTTCACAGACAAGTTCTTCAACAAAAATTTAAATACCAGCTTGGGGTTTTTTTTAAAACAATAAACAAATATGTACAAAATATGAACAATTTGAGGTATAAAACCAGAAGATTTGTAAAGCAAAGGAATATATACAGAGACAGATATGTATACAATAGGCATTAACTTCTCAAGCCTACCTTACCATCCAGCAGCTGGTGTCAGTTTTTCTCCTGCAGTAGGGCCCTAGCATTTGTCACATTTTCTTGTGAAACAGAGGAAGTAAACTATAAATCAGGCAAAACCAGCTTAATAGATTTTAATCAAAAATATTTCTCCTACAAATAGAATCAGACAGATTGTAAGGCAACATCTCCAGGGACCCCAGATTCAAAAGGGCACGGTATATGAATTGTGTGTAATAGAAAAGTAAAAATCAGCTTTTACAAATGACCTGTAGCATAAATAGAATAATGTCTTGAAGAAAAGCACCATATGTGTCATGAGGGGTAAGGTATAAGGCACTAGATGAGACTGATCAAATCCCTCTCCATTTCATTAAATATATTCCTTTGATAGGAAAGGAGACTTTTAAAAGACTTGTCTATTCTTTTAAGCTACATTTTGTATATACATACAAAGGTCATAGCCCTGCAGTTCAAATAAATGGGTGTTCTGCCTGACTGCATAAAGACGGCTGAATCAGACCCAAGTCAGTAAAGACAGGACATGGTATTATTATATTTCAGTTAGAACATTAATCAATGTACAAGTATATCTTACAAATTAAATACAAAACATGGACCTGTTCCTTTATCCAAAATAAAGATCTGCCCATGAATCAACTGTCTGCACAAAATAGTTTGGTTTTAGATTTACAAAACTAGGTTAAGTGGTTGTCTCTGACAAATGGTGAAAGTTTTTTTCTGTAGCAAAACATTCTTTCCAACCAGCTCCTGTTAAAGTGCAAGCTGAATTAGGGTCCATTCTTAAAAGTGGAGCCATTAGTGGGTAGAATTATAATAGCCTTTATCACCTTCAATGTCCACTTCTTGATCGGAATCATCTGAGATTTCTGACTCCAGGTCCTCCTGAGAGACTGGTGAGGGGGTGTACTGAGACCCATCCAAAGAGACTTCTTTATTCTTCTGCTCAGGGGTCAGACAGCAATCTTGCCTTTTATCACAGTGGCTGTCCACACCTTCAGTTTCTTCTTTTTTGCTGCCTTGAGGGTTCTCCTAAAATTAATCAGTAAACAACTAGCTTGACACCGAAATATAGCGAACACAATCAGAACACCCGTGAGTCAAGGCAATGTTGTGAGGCACAGTGAATTGTTTGAGAGGGTTAGTTCTAAGCCTACAATTCTGGGGCATTTTCAGGCAGTCTGGGCTGTTTCCATTCAATGTGTTGGTCTGTTTGTTAAACGCTTATGGAAATGGATGTGTACAGCTGTGAGCACTTCTTCCTTATAAAAGTGTCCCACTGAGCAGATGGGATTAAAGGACCATAAAGGAAGGAGGAACTGTGCTTGCACCAAAATGAGACGGGACAGGACAGCTAAGAGGGATCCATATGGGCTTGTTCCTGCTCCCACTGAAGTCACTGGCAGTTTTGTAATGGGCTCAGTAGCACCAGCCTCCCAGGCAATAACATCATCGTCATCTCAAATACCTCCCAGCAAGAACCTTGATCCAAGAGCATTCTGAAAGTGATTTTGTTCTTATTAAAACCGCAAAAACTGACCAGCTGCTTCTTTCTGGACCGGATCATCCTTTCATCGAAACCAATGGCAAAACTGCCTTTGGCTTCAATGGGAGGCGGAACCAAGGCCCTTCGTGTCATAGGAAAGACATGAGAAGATTACCAACCATCAAGTTGTTCTAAGCCTAAAAGGAGACATTAAAAATGCCAATTTCAAAATGATTCAGGAGCATGAAGCTTTCTAGAGCAAAGAGACGGCATAGGGGGAAATGTACCTGGGATATGGATCTGACTGACTAAAAAGGAGGCAGTGACTTAAAACGTCCCAGATTCCAAGCGATGTCTCAGGATATTTTAGAGCAGGAATCAGCCCATTGTATGTTTCTCAGGGAAAATGGCTCCCTTGAAAGTAGTTATTTCTATAGCAATAAGTACAGCTCTACATAAACCTAGAGTTATTAATAAAAGTAGACTGAGGAACAGGTGAAACCGGGAAATGTTCATATAGTAAACATAGCCAACAACTTCACACTGCTGTTAATCTTTGTTTTTCATTAACATATAACCCCTTCCCCCTCTGCCCCGAATTACTGATGAAAAATAGTAAGATTTAAAACAAATCTTCACGTTGTGTTTATTGGAGGATTAAACTGAACACGATGTTGGAATTTTTAATCTTTTACGATTCTACATAATTTTTAAAGCCCTTTGTCAGGTACCTGGATGGGAGCTTAACCAGATAAAAACCAGCCAGCACCATCAGGTAAATAATGATTTACTGATATGTATACACTTTATTTGAGGGGAGGAAAAGTATTATAATTTCCAGTCTAATAGGCTGGAAGTGACTGACCCTAAACTAAATGAACTCACAAGCTAATTATTTTTCCCTAGGGCTCAAAACAATAAACAGGCTTTTGTATATTTATTTTCCAGCCTTTATATAATAAATCTGCCTGTACTTGCTGTAAATGTGTAATTAAAAGGACTAGTAAATATTCTCCCAAAGACAACTGCCCAAGCAATTTACTGACAATTACTTATCTGCTCTGCGCTAATTAGATAAACAACATATGGGTTTACAAAACAATTAGTGTGGAGTTTTAATAGGCAGTGTGTGAAAACCCAGGCATAATTGATATAGGAACTACATTAGGAGCTTTTAACATTAGTGCTGCCTGAACGAGCCATCCTGGATTCCAGCATGACTATTTGCCTTTTTAATCAAGGTGAAGAGGTTAAACAGCCTTTCAAATGACTTTTGCATACAAGCTGGAATAGGCGATCACGTTCTACGATAAGATTATTAAAATATTTATTTCTATAGAGACAGAAACATCCCGCTACCTGCTTTAGGCGCCTCCATTTAGCTCTGCGATTCTGAAACCAAGTTTTGACCTAAAAAGAACAGAAAAAGGCACAAAGTTGTCCCCCATTCGGTATATCCCGGGCTCAGCTTAAAACAAAGTCCATTTATTTGAGTGGGGTGAAAACAGAGGAAAAAGAAAAAAAATAAGCAGCAAAAATCGGGCTGCTCAGCGACCCCAGTGTAAATGCGGAGAACGTAGGAGTCACTCCTGATTTCAACCCCGGCCACTGAGAGCCGAATTTAGCCCCAGGAGAAGTAACTCAAACCCGCGAAACACGCAGGGGTTTACACGCCCCTGCCTGGTTGACAGAGCGGTCAAGGAGAGGCTGGTTCGGGAGTGATGGGGAGTTATGGCCTTGGCTCCCACAGGCGCAGGACACCCCGTGTGTATCTGTGGGGCCTACGCGCGGCAGCTCTGTACTGTGCTCCCACGTGCGCTGGGGGGGGCGGGTTTGCTTGGCCTCACCTGCCTCTCGCTGAGCTGGAGCATCTTGGCCAGTCGCTTTCTCTCCGGCGGCGAGAGATACTTTTGGGTCTCAAACTTCTTCTCCAGCTCGATGGTCTGGTCATTGGAGAAGCGAACTTGGCCCCCTTTCCTCTTGTGCAGCGGCCGCTGGATGAAGGGACTCCAGAGCAGGGGCTTCCCTTCAGAAGAGACACAATCCCTGCACGTTAGTGGCAGACAGTAGCTGTGGAGCTGGGGCTTGTCTCTCACGCGGCTCGGGGCTGGGCTCCAGTCCCGGGGCTTACGCCCGCCCTGCAGAGAAACTTGGCCCTCGGAGCAGCTGCACCAGAGGGTCCTAGGGTAACAGAGGGGGGGGGTGTTCGCTGTGGGTGCCGCACACACATGGCTGCTTCTTTGTGATACCCCGGGGCCCTTCACTGCGAGAGAAACACTCGCTTCCCAGATGGGAAGTCGGAGCGTTTCCCCACTGGTCAGAGCCCCTTTGCACTGTGTGTACCCTCCCTCCCCAGGAGGACAAGTGCTGGCCGCCGTGTGGCTCTGGGGCGCTTAGCTTTCAGTGCCCGCTGACTTTTCAGCCGAAAAGTTTGAAGCTTTCGCCTCTGATTTTTACATCAGTCGAGCAGAGGAGACCAGTTAAAGCCACCCTAAGGGCTATGGCAACATTTCCGTCAATGTGTTTCCTGTTGGTCTATCTCGCAAAGAAAAGAGAGAGAGAGAAAAAAACTTTGCTTCCTTCTGCTCTTTCACTGTAATAACCCAAAGAAACTACCTTGCCTTCTTTGTGCAAATGTTTGCCCGCATGCCTCACTGAAGTACTCACTATCTCGAGTCAGTCAATGGTTTGTGCTAGAAAGTACTGTCATTATCTGTGTACTTCACCTTCCACGCGGGTTGGCAGCATTTCCTTGGAAATACCTAACGTGGAATCTATCATATTATCTGTATGTTGTATCTCCATATTAATCACACAGACTATGCTGTGGCTAAATACCAAACGCTAGTAGGTGAGTTGTTGGAGACCCCCAAGGGGCATAGGCAATTGGTGGTTAATTACTTAACATTAGCAATCGAAATGTAGCTATCGGGTCTGATGGTGGTATGCAATGTATATGGAAGGAGGTGCAGCAATCCACACTTAATTACATCAAACCAAATAAAACAAGCTGCAGTGTCCCCTGGTCCAGCAACTCTCCAGTTAGAGCCTTTGAGTCACTGTTTGCCTTTCTGTCTGTACCCTTTGAAATGCACCATTGTTTTTCAAGATTTTGCTTGCGTCAGGCTTTAGTAATTCTGGTGCAAAACAGACTCAAAAAATAGGAAGCAACTGGTTATTTTAGCTGTCATAAAGTCACATCCCACACAGAGGAAATGAACAATATCAGAAAAACGGATCCCGGCTATCAGAAGTCGAGTGTTTCCTGAATTTGTCTGTATTGAGGATGTCGATAAAATAATCAGCAGTGTGCACGACTCCCGGGGAAGAGCCTGCTTCAGGCAGCCAGGAAAACACTTAACAGCTTCTGAAACCAGATTTACTCCTATCGAGAGCTCAAGATTTCCTGTATGAACGGAAAGGGTCAGCCTCTTTCACGGCACAAATTTGGTGAGTCAGGTCCAGTTTTGCAATCACTAAGAACAAGTGCTGCCGCTATCAGCGCGCTGGGCCGGCTGAGGCTGGGCTCAGCCCCGAGGGATTGAAGATCTCAGCCTTGCTGAGCGGGGTAGAGCAGGGACCGTCCTGGGGGTTGCAACAGAAAAGTGACAGGGCCTGATTCTGATCTGACTTATTGAGGGGCTGCACTAGTGCGCCTGAGTTACTCGGGTCCCAGTGAGATCAGAATCAGCAGCCAAGCGTTATAAGTCATCTGCAGGCAAAGACTCAGATCTGAAATACGATTTTTCACTACAATTAAAACTCTCCACTAAAACCACACGCGACATTACTAAGGACACTCAGAGTCACTTGGTTGAAGGAAAACAAATCTGAGTCACCAGCGGGCGGGCGCTGCGGTCTGGTTCCAAACGCGAGAGCTCAGCGCTTCTCAGTTTACTGTAAATCAGACTGAAGCCAGAGAGAGTTTCAATGACTTTCAATTGCAGCCCCCAGCAGCAGAAATGCAGAAGCACCGCCAGCCCTGCTGGGACCCAACCGCGCGGGGACCGAGTGCAGGGCGAGGCGGGGAGAGAAGCTGGAGGAGGAGGGAGAGCGGAGCGGCGTTGCTTACCCAGGGGGTCGTGCCGGATCAGAGCGTGCGTGTAGTCGTTCACGGTCCGGGGGAAAGGATACAGGGGGCCGGCGTAGGTGCTGCCGCCGTAGGTAGCAGCCAGGGCAGGATGGTGGGAGAAGGCCGGGTGGATCGGGGTCGGCTCGTAGATGGGGGTCCTGTAGGTGGACACCAGGCTGGTGAAGGAGGAGTTGGGAGACGGCAGAGTCGGCGGCGCCGGCGAGGGCAGGGGGTGCGGCGCGGGGGGCGCGCCGGCCCCTCTGCCCAGGATGTCCTCGATGTAGAAGGGCGTGGGGTGCACGGGCTGCAGCAGCGGGGTGGGCGCGTAGAGCGGCACGCTCACCCCCATGGCCGCGGCGGCCGGGGCAGAGGCCGGGTGCTGGTACTGCATGGCTCCGCCGCGCTCGGCGCTCCCCTCCCTTCCCCCTCAGGCCGCGCTGCCCGGCCCGGCCCGGCCCGGCGCAGAGACACGCGCCCCCCAGCAGCACCCCGCCCGAAAGCAGCCCCAGCCTCAGGGCTGATGCCTGCACCGCAGCAGCGAATTTCTCCGGGCTCAGATTACCCTTCGATAGGTTTCTATTGGCGCTGGGCGGGGCCGCCCGGTCTCTGTCCCCTTCCTGCCAGGGCTGTGTCTAGCCAATGAGCCTGTCCAGGGAGGGGAAAGCCAAACCCCCCCTTGGCAAACACTCCCCCTGAGCAAACTCCCCACGGCGCCAATCAACAAGCGCTGGAGCCCAATGATCGCTGGAGCAAGTGGGAGCAGCAAGCGGAGCGGAATCCCCACCAACCGGGTTTAAAAAGAGTTAGCTAAGATCAGGGAGGGTAGATCCTTTAGTGGCTATTAGCCAAGGTGGGCTGGGAGGCAGCCCCAGGCTCTGGGTGTCCCTAAACCTCTGGCGGCCAGAAGCTGGCACTGGGACAAGGGGGCTGGATCACTCAGGGATTGCCCTGTTCTGTTCATTCCCTGGGAAGCATCTGCCAAGACTGCCATTGGCACTGTGGGCAGGATGCTGAGCTAGAGGGGTCTTTGGCCTGACCCAGTATTGCTGTTCTGGCCCTCCCCTGTGGCACTGCTGGGGGGCATTTCTGGCCCTGCTGCACACACATTCCCCGGGTCCTAGTGACCGACAGGCTCCTGCTCCTCTCTTTGGATGTGGATGGCGTTTTTGTCTCTAATGCAGTGACCATCCTGGCTGTGAAGGGAGCAGCTGCGAGCCATACCAGGACACGACACACCCCTGGCCCAGCACAGCTCCAGCCACAGCGGGAGGGGGGAGAGGGGAGTCGGCTACTAGTACTAGTACATTGCGATCAAAGGTGGGTTTGTGCTGGGCAAACATCCCTGGTAGCAGAGCTAAGTGGGAGACATCCCTCCCTGTAGGATTTTCCAGGAGCCACGGTCACTCCTGCCACTCCTGTCCTTCGCCCTGAAGGGGTCCGGACTCGCCACCTCACTGCGGGTGACGGTGTCACTGGCTGCTTGGTTAGGACAGGTGATGGGGGCCGCCTGTAGCAGGAAGGGAGCACCCGGGGCTGACACGCCCTCTCGGTCCTCTGGGCTCGCTGTGGGGCCGAGCCGCGCCTGCCGCTCTGGCTCTCCCGGGAGTAGTGAGACCGCAGCTCAGACCTGGCTCGCTTGACACGTATTGATTGAATCGCCCAACCCGCGAGCCCACAGCGAATCCCAAGGAGCTGCTGATGTATTTAAAGAGCAGCTACGGAGACTCCTTAATCTCCTGTATCTCCGTTTATCAGGACCGCTCCCCGGGCCCTAACTGAGCTGTTGACAGCCCCTGGGACACCCCGGCCCGGGCAGGGAATTAGGTATGCGGGCATTAGTTCCTGCTGCACTTCTCATCACCTCGTCAGACACGGAATCCTCAGGCACGAAGCTTCCAGCTAGCGGCCACCCCGACAGTAAACAAAGGTGCTGGTTGGTGTCCCGCGGCTGGACTGAGCCGCCGAAGGCCAGGCGCCAGACGCACCGGATCAGAAGGGGATTTCAGGCGCTGGGATCCAGCTTCCTACACACTATCAGCAGAGAGCAAGCACAGCTGCCCCTGCCTAGCAGTACCGCAGCCTCTCCCATGGTTTTCCTCTTTAATAGCGCCACCTGGATCCCATCGATTTCATATTTAAAACTGTGCATGGTTTGCTGATGGGTCCCCAGTTTGTGTATTCACGACGTGGAGGAAAACAATGCTCGAGCCCACCGGCTACGCTCGCCTTCCTTATCGAAGCAGCCCCGCTGCAGAAGTAAATGACTGCTACTCCTTCTCTAGTTAGTAGTTATGTGCTAGAAGGAATACTCCTACAAGCCCGCCTCCCCTACAGAAAACTGTTCACAAAATGTTCTCCAATGAAATGCCTTTCCTTGAAGATGAACTTATTCCTGACGAGTCAGCGCGGAGTTTTTTTTTCTATCTGAATAACATTTGGAAAAGAGATTGATTAATGCATGTCTATATGGGAGAAATTTCCATTGATCGATTTTTCCATGTATACTTTCTCCCTTTGTTAGTCTCTAAGGTGCCACAAATACTTCTCCTTGTTTTTGCTGATACAGTCTAACAGGGTTACCACTCTGAAACAATTCACCAACGGTGACACCACACAGATGACTAAAATAGTTAAGGAATAACAGGTGCTGTTAAAGAAAAAATGGTCTCCGGTTGAAACCCACAAAGATCTTAATAACTAAGGCTCAGAACAGGAAGAAGGGGTGTTGGTGAAATGGAAATATATTTTTTAATAATATAGGGTTTTTACATTGTTAACAAATGCCAAAACTCACCTTTAAAGTGTATGCCTGTGTCTTGTAAATTTCACGTACCCGTAAATTAAACAGACAATTTTGATTATTTTTTCTCTGTATTAAGTCTCCCAGGCATTGCTTTTTCCATGGGATTTAGCTAATATTTTCAAGTGGAAGTGTTGGATTTGCAGCGTTATTTATTTAACAAATGTACAATAAACTGATGACCCGTTGCCCTTTAGAATAACGATGTGCACGATATGAAGCAACAATATATTGGGCCCCACAATATTTTACAAGCTGTCGATTCAAAAGCCTGAGAACAAGTTTAAGCCGAGAAACCTCCATGTTTTGCTGTATTATTGGAAAACAAATAGAGGAAGAGATTACTCTTTTCTGACTTTTATACAAGCAATAGGCCTTGTTAAAAGGAAGCTTTAATGGCACAGTTATTACATTCCACTACCACTGCATAATCCCTAACAAGAAAAATGAAGCACTTAATTTTGCACTTCTACAACACCGCCCCTTTCAAATCCAATTGTTAGACCTTTGCCTTCTCTTTTCTGTCGGTTGAAAACTATTAAATCCACATTCATGAAATGTCACATTTATTGAACTACATAATTTTTTAATATCACTAGTGTAGGTTTTATAGTTGATTTTATTGTTTTTATAGCCATTCGGGGCTCTAAACCCCAGGTTTTTTCAATGTTGCTCTTATAATTTTTTTCACACAGTCAGAACTAATAAAACAGAACAGTTGTGACTTTTTAATGCAAGGGGTCTCGGAGTTTCAATATTTTCACTCTGCTGGATACTAAAACCAATAAAAATACATGAGATTTTAATTTATTTTCTGGATTAAATAAGACTTTCCCCCCTTTTCTTTTGGAGCATATATTTTGTTTGCCGTTTCTGTGAAAGAGGTACTTCTTAACCTACACGTTTCTAATGCAGCATGAGATTTTTAAAAATTAAGGGTATCGAATGTTATTATTAATACTATGCTATAAACATGCATTCTGGTTGGAATTTACAGAGCAACACGCATTTAAAAGAAGAGATTGTAACGGTATTGTAGACACTACTAGATCAATACAAGCAATATAGCTCTTTGAAGTTTGGAGCATGGTTCTATGTTCTTGCTACAATTCACCTTATTTTATCTGAAAGAGCAGGAGGGGAGTCAGTCCAAGCAAAGTTAGTTCATAGATAACCTTTCTTAGTAGCTCATAACTGATTTTAAACACCACCAAGTTTACTTGCTGATCTAAAGGTTCTTATTTGTCCTTAGTTTTGTATCTCTCACCTGCACCAGTATAAAGTCACCCCAAAGGGCACATGATCGACTATGGAACCCATTATTTTGTTTAATAATTTTAAGGCCGTATCCTCCCACCTAATTTTTCTAAAATTGCCCTTATCTTTGAGGAGTTCTGCATACAAATGGGGATTATGTGCACCTCATTTTAAGGATATCCGCCATTTAGGCACTGACTGTATGATAGAGCATAAGAGGACCCAGTTCTCATCCAACTCTACAGACCCTGGGTGAAATCAGCTGTTACTCATAAGAACAGCCATACTGGCTCAGATTAAAGGTCCATCTAGCTCAGCATCCTGTCTTCTAACAGTGGCAGATGCCCGGTGCCCCAGAGGGAATGAACAGAACAGGAAATCATCAAGTGATCCAGCCCCTGTCTCCCATTCCCAGTTTCTGTCAAACAGGCTAGGAACACCATCCCTGCCCATCCTGGCTAATAGCCATTATAGACCTATCCTCCATGAACTTATCTAGTTCTTTTTTGAACCCTGTTATAGTCTTGGCCTTCACAACATCCTTTGGCAAGGAATTCCGCAGGTTGACTGTGCGCTGTGTGAAAAAAAAATACTTCCTTTTGTTTGTTTTAAACCTGCTGCCTATTAATTTCATTTGGGGGTTGATAGTTCTTCTGTTATGAGAAGGAGTAAATAACACTTCCTTCTTTACTTTCTCAACACCAGTTATGATTTTATAGACCTCTATCATATCCCCCCTTAGTCGTCTCTTTTCCATGATGAAAAGTCCCAGTCTTATTAATCGCTCCTCATATGGAAGCTGTTCTATACCCCTAATTATTTTTGTGGCCCTTCTCTGAACCTTTTTCAATTCCAATATATCTTTTTTGAAATGGGGCGACCACATTTGCACACAGTATTCAAGGTACAGGTGTACTATGGATTTATACAGAGGCAATAGGATATTTTCTGTCTTTTTGTCAATCCCTTTCTTAATGATTCCCAACATTCTGTTCACTTTTTGACTGCCGCTGCACATTGGCAAGCGGCAAGAACTGTCCACAATGACTCCAAGATCTCTTTCTTGAGTGGCAACAGCCAATTTAGACCCCACCAATTTATATGTATAGTTGGGATTATGTTTTCCAATGTGCATTAATCAACATTGAATTTCATCTGCCATTTTGTTGCCCATTCACCCAGTTTTGTGAGATCCTTTTGTAGTTCTTCACAGTCTGCTTTGGACTTACTATCTTGAGTAATTTTGTATCATCTGCAAATTTTGCCACCTCACTGTTTACCCCTTTTTCCAGATCATTTATGAATATGTTGAATAGGACTGGGCCCAGTACAGACCCCTGGGGGACACCACTATTTACCTCTCTCCATTCTGAAAACTGACCATTTATTTCTACCCTTTGGTTTCTATCTTTTAACCAGTTACCAATCCATGAGAGAACCTTCCCTTTTATCCCGTGGCAACTTACTTTGCTTAAGAGCCTTTGGTGAGGGACCTTGTCAAAGGCTTTCTGAAAATCTAAATACACTATATCCACTGAATCCCCCTTGTCCACATGCTTGATGACCCCCTCAAGGAATTCTAGGATATTGGTGAGGCATAATTTCCCTTTACAAAAACCATGTTGACTCTTTCCCAACAAATTAATGTAATCTATGTGTCTGACAATTTTGGTTTTTACTATAGTTTCAATCAGTTTGCCTGGTACTGAAATCAGGCTTACTGACCTGTAATTGCCAGGATCACCTCTGGAGCGCTTTATAAAAATTGGCATCACATTAGCTATCTTCCAGTCATCTGGTACAGAAGCTGATTTAAATGATAGGTTACAAACTACAGTTAGTAGTTCTGCAATTTCACATTTGAATTCCTTCAGAACTCTTGGGAGATACCATCTGGTTCTGCTCTTTAGTTTATCAATTTGTTCCAATACCTCCTCTAATGCCACCTGCCTCCTCATATTGGCACCATTCAGAAGATAATTGGGGGTGGGCAAGAGGCGTAGGATGCAGAGAAGACAAGTATCCAGGCAGTGCTTTGGGGTGTACGCTATGGAAAGCTGGTTTTCGATTAAAGCAGCAAAGGGGAGGTTGCATACGGTGGGGTGGGGTGCGTCTTGAAAAGCGCTTGTGGCTTTTCAGCTGAACTTGTGTTGAAATGATGTCGCTGCAGCACGCAAACGCCACTAATGCACCGGATTGAACAGCTCTGGAGGTCACATGCTGCCCGTTAGAGGATCTGTCCATGTAAGTGCTACGTGTTTGGGAGTGTTAGCCTGGCACAAGGGAGGGCAGTTTATTCGATACGCTGAAATGGCCTGGCTTCTACAGACACTCACTCTGCTCGATCTGGCAATTAGCATCATACACCGTAAAAAAACTTTTTCATGTTTTCGATCAAACTTCTGGCTTTATGCGGCTTTACTTGCATATTTGTAACGTGCCTCATTCTGGCTTTTAAAACCGAATGCACTTTCTGTGATTTTGGCAATAATCCTGGCCACAGTTTTATGATTACAGTAGCACCCAGAGGTCTCTACTGAGATTTGCCCCACTGTGCAAGGCGCTGGACAAACCGTTTGCGGGTAGCATTATTTTAAGAGCGAGCTAACTTATTTCTCCCCATACCGTACCTGTTAGGAGCCCAACATAAACACACCGCACCTGTCCTATATTTATCGCGATAGCCTCCGTTGTCATTCTGACATGTTCTCTCACCTAGCGGGCTCCATCCTGCATTTGCCTGAAATGTTGGGGCTTACTATCATGTGCAGAGGGCAAAGATCACAACTGAAGACATGACCCTGCACCTGGGACTGGATAGATCAAATTCGATCTACAAGTAGGGACCTGGGGATGGGAGGAGCAATAGAGGGAAGTGAGGAGTCTCCAGAGCCCAAAGAAGATGCCTGTTTCCCCAGCTCATGGCGCATTTTGCATTAGTCATCGACCCTACCAGTGGCTGGGATAAGAGGAGAGCACATGAAAAGGGAGAGGGCTACATTTTCCGGCTTTACCCGGGAGAAAAGGATCTTTGCCAGAAAGGGTCAGAAATTCATTTGTAATAAGATCGAATGGCATTTTTCATTCCTCTAGCTTTTCTCTAAGGTGAATCCTACCAGCATGGATTTCTTGCTTAGGAGATATTTACTTCTTTAATGGTGACTCGAATACAGGTTCCGCAGCTAGGTGACACAAAAAAGTCTTTTCAAACTAACAAGTGTGGAATTGTCAAGTTTCTTCCAAATCCATATTTGATCTCTTTAAAATTCAGCTTTCATGTTTATGCTGTTTCTCTTATATCTGGTGCACTTATGAGTAAGTTATATAACTTTTACACCAATAGGAGTACTGAAACCCAAGCCGTGGCAGGTTAACATAACCATATAAAAACAGAATATCTAACCAGTCTAAATTAAAGCAAGGTTTCTCTCCATCGCCGCCTAGTGACGGTGAGAGGTACACATTGTGACTATGCTTCCAGATCTTCAACAGTAACTCCTATACTAGCCTTTGATAAACATCCAATTCATTACTGTAAAGTAAGTGCATAACTGCTTGAAAGACTTAATTAAAAGAGTAGTTATCAATGGGTTTCTGTCAAACTGGGAGGGCGTATTGAGTAGGTTCCCACAGGGGTCTGTCCTGGGTCCACTACTATTCAATATTTTCATTAATTACATTGATAGTAGGGTGAAGAGTTTGCTTATACAATTTGAAGATGACACCAAGATGGGAGGAGCGGTCTAAGCACCTTCTAAGAACAGGATTAGAATTTAAAAAATTATTTGACAAATTGGAGAATTGGTCTGAAATCAACAAGATGAAATTTAATGAAGACAAGTGCAAAGTACTTCATGTAGGAAGGAAAAATCCAACCCACAAATACAAAATGGGGAATAACTGGCTAGGTGGTAGCACTTCAGAAAGGGATCTGGAACTTATAGTGGATTACAAATTAAATATGAGCCTGTAATATGATGCAGGTAGTGAAAAAGACCAATATTCTGGGGTATATTAACAGATGTGTCCTATCTAAGATATGTCCTATCTAATTGTCCCACTCTACTAAGCTCTGGTGAGGCCTCAGATGGAGTACTGTGTCCAGTTCTGGGCATCTCACAAATTGGAGAGTCCAGAGGAGAGAAACAAAAATGATAAAAGGCTTAGAATACCTGCACTATAAGGAAATTAAAAAAAAAGATATGTTTAATTTTGAGAAGAAACGACTGAGAGGGGACTTGATGGCAGTCTTTAAATATGTCAAGGGCTATTACAAAAAGGACAGTGATCAATTATTCTTCATGTTCATGGAAGGTAGGACAAGAAGTAATGGGCTTAATCTGCAGCAAGGGAGATTTAGAGTAGATATTAGGAAAAGCTGCCAAACTATAAGGATAGTCTTCCAAGGAAGTTGTGGCATCCCCATCATTGGAGGTTTTTAAGAACAGATTGGACAAACATCTGTCTGGCATGTTCCAGGTATACAAGTCCTGCCTCAGTACAGTGGGATGGAGTATGTGACTTCTTAAGGTCTCTTCCAGCCCTACATTTCTATGAGAAGAAGACTTGAAAGAGAACTGTTTAGCAGCATATCAGAGTCACCAGAGGAGTATAACAGTTATACATTACATTAAAATATCTTTGTTATAAAATGGTTGAAAACGTAAAGTTGTGTTCATGTTAAAATTAAAACTCAGAAAGTTTAAAGTTAAACTTCCAATAACAATCTTACCTCTGATCCAGTATTCCCACCACACATACCCTTATTGACTGTGTGACAAATGAGTCATATAAGAAGGGTGCTAATGTGAGGTAGATATTTTGGAGTGTGGATGAGTTATATCAGGCTCTCCAATTTATTAGTGAATTTGTGGAAGAGATGTGGGGCATACACGTGAAACTCCCACTGATAAATCTATCTAAGGTATTTCTAAGGTGCAAGTCATGCTAGTATCTATGCCATACCATTGATGAAAATGGGAGTTATAGAAGTAGATCAAAGGCACCATCTGACACAACCCAATGACAATATAATTATGTGTCATCTTTGACAAGTTTGATTATGACAGAGTGACTGATTTGCTGGACTGAAAAATAATGAATAAATAATATGGCAGTTTCACAAAATACTCATATTTAATATTGGCTGACACTTCAAACATGTAACTCCCATATCCAAACCAATTCTCTGAACACTATGATATGTAAAAAGAACAAGAGAGTCATGTGCAAACAGATACAAACATCTTTCAGTTTTAATTACACTTTTGAAAAGACTCTCCCATAAAACAATTTTTCAGAAACAGCTATTTGCTACTAACCAACACTATGTACCTGATGTGCTAGCTCATACATATGCATTGAAGTCAATGGGAGTTTTGAGGGCACAACAATCATGAGGCTGGACACATGTGAAGGCCTATATTTAAAAAGTTGATACTGTCCATGTATTTCTACCACATGGATGCTCTTCTGTCTGTGAGGTATTCCAGCCTCTTCCCGAACTAACAATTGTGAACTAGCACATACAGGTATGAGAGTTTTGAGTACAAATGGATCACAGGACCAATAGTCAATATTAATACCTGGTGTAACTCTATTAACTTCAGAAGAGCTACACCAGAGATGAGCAGCTCCAAGCTGAAATCAATGGAGTTACATCAGTGGTGAACTGGGCCCTAGGATACTTACGGGAGGTGGAGTGAACTTCCATCTTGTAACACCAGGAATAGGTTAACAGCAAAAAATACCTCTTAATTGATTCCTGAAGTGCGTGTAGCTTTCCAAGATGCTCTATAATGTGTACAGCCATTTCACTTCTTCCCACTGCTGGAAAGATCTCCAGACTCTTCCAAAACAGATGACCCCGCAAGCCCTGAAAACCCTCCAAGGGGGAAACAGTACAGGATGGAACATTTCATTCTCTTAACACCTCAGAAACCAAACTGTGCTGCAGTCAGTGGCATTATGTATTACAGAAAGTGATGTCACACAACACTGAGGTGTTCCAGAGATCTTGGCTATTAGGCACTTTCCTCTAAAAATCATCCTCCCCACTACTTTGATTCAATTTAAATGAACTGGAAACAGAATATGCTGAAAACTTTCATTTCCATACAGTTCTAAATTGGTACATGTAATGTAACACAGAACACGGTGAATCTGTTTAGAAAAGAACTGAAATTAATTAGTTAATTAATTGTTCCAGGCAGAGCTGGCAGTGACATCCATAGCTAAGGTTGCTTATCATTTTCCAACACAAGATTTTACATTCAACTGCTTTTAGTTTTACTCGACTTAAACCATTCAGGCTGAAATTTTGCATGCTAGAGGTCTGCCTCAGGCTAAATATTTTTGGAAAGTTTAAACAAAAATGGTTCAGCAGTTTCCAAGAAGGTTAGTGGAAATACATTGTTCTGCCAAGCTTGTACTCATCTTACAATCATTGTATTTGGAAGCTCTAGTGTCCCTTAAATGAGAAAACTCGTGCGAGGGAAACAGAGCCCACTGCAAAATCTGCAAAGTTCTCTTCTTGGATTTTCCTTTGTATTCTCTCCTCCTGGGGGAGCTGTCTGCAGTCAGACAGAACAGAGGCCTAGCCTGTAAACTCCACAAATCCAAAGATCTGCAAGGAAAATAGAGCACAACCACACAAATTCTGGGCCATTCTTGGGATTGGCCTGATGCTCCATGATGATTAGAAAGCACCTTCTTCTATGGCACTAGGTTACCAGGCTGTAGGACCCAGGCTGCTATCGGCTGAATGCCCATTAGCTGTGCATTATCTCCAGCTCTGATAAAATAGAAGCTGCAGAGGGGAGTTAATGCTGCTGTTAGAACTGATTTTAGAAATATTATAGCAGATATTTATTAATTTCCTAGGAGAAAACACTGCTGGTTCCTGCCTCCACCTCTTCTAACTCACAAGATTCTCATAATTAACTCCCATTCTGGGGCATCTTGACCCTGTAGAGTACCTGCAAAGTTCCTTCCTGAAGTCCCAGGGAGTGGGATGGGAGCATTTCTGTCCATTTTTGCTCTTCTTGATAAAGGCAAGGAACCATAGGTCCCAATATTAGAACCAAAGCTTTTTTTCTAGATTATCATGATGATGAAAAGTGCATAGAATCCAAATGGTCATTATGGTACTGGCTTCTCTCACTAAGATTCTGAAGTTGATTTATCTAAAAATTCACATAATTCATTGGAGTTTCTGTCTGAAGCTCAAAGGGGGCATCTCCTAGATTATTTTGTGCTTTAATGTGTTTTAGAATATTTATTCTTTTCTATTCCTCCCATGTCTTAAATTGTTTCTTATCTGACCTCTACATTTATGAGGATATGGTGAACAATGTTACAAAAAACAAAACTAATTTAGATTTTCAGAAAAATCTATTTATGTTATTTCTGCCTGTATGATATTTGCTCTCTGTCTCCTACCACATAAGGTGGGCTAATACAGATCCTTGGTATATGGGGAACTGACAATTTCTTGGCTAAATTTTATTTACTTTGAGACATTGACTGCAACATGTTCAAACTTCTCTCTATCTTTATGTAAAGGCTACATTCATAAAAGTTAACCCCCCAAAATGCTTATAAATCCCCACGGCCAGATTCTTCTTTGCCCTACATCTTGCAGAAAACAATAGAGAATCAGGCCCCCAAACTACAGCAATGACAAAATACTTCTTTATATATAGTGTAGTCAATATTCAAAATACTATGAATCTCAAAGTGGACTTGCACAGCAAGAGTTTCATTGTTAACAGTTCAGTTGGTTCCAAAGTAAACAGATCTAATTTGATGTCAATAGAAATTTCACATCAGGTATGAATTGAAAGTGTAACTCGGTTATATTTTGTTAATGTTTTCCAGAGCCTTGAATGTTCCCCTTACATATTTTAACACGTTTGATCATTTTGGTATCATAAAATCAATTCCTAGGTGTGCTTATTTTTATTTTGGGTCGATATGAACATACAGTAGCTGTTAATCCTCAAATACAGAAGATTAAAGTAACAATTAAGCCAAGTACCAAAGGTATTAAACAATGGAGTCACAAGGAGAATTAGATATTAATCCTTATGTGAAAAATATAGGGTTAGATATAAGGCCCAGATCCACAAAGGTATTTAGGCTCCTAACTTCCATTGATTTAGGAACCTAAATACCTCTGTAGACCTGGGCCTAAAAGACTAATTAAGGCTTCAGGAATGGATGCTTAGAGACAATTCAGAAATTGAGTAAAAGGCTGCAGTTCCAGTGATGTCAATGATTTCCTCAGGGAAAGGGAGAGTTTTGCTTGTGTCAGAACTGCAGTTTGGGCCGTGAGTGTATGTTTTTAAATATCTTGTAAGGTAAAATTTTATGTGGCTGAAGTAAAGAAAGTATCAGTTTTCCCTAAGGCCGATACTACCTCAGTCTCTTTCTCCTGCCCACAATCACAATCCCTCGAATGGATGAGAACTGCATTTCAGGGTCTACTGTATGAAACACATTAACATTATTAATAGCACACAACAGGAAAATATCAAATAATAGAGTGAAAAGTCATTTTTGTATTTGCTATTTTTGTATTTACATGTAATAAACAACAAAAATACTTTAGAAACAATGGTATTAAAGACCAATCACTGGAAGAGATTTTTCCTTTACAAAGACAACAGATTTCCTTTCAAATGGATGCGTTCAAGGAAAAAGCAGTCTGACAGAGATGCAATCATTAAAGAGAAAATGGCATCTTGTCAAATGCTTCAGTTGCAGATGATTCAACACTGAGCTTTGACTCCGAACACTTTTGAGTTTTTTGCTGTGAGTGGGAAGAAAGAGAGAGAAGAGAGGTGTTATTTTAGGCCTTGTCTAATTCTAACTAGAAAAGTACCAGTAAAGCAGTACAACCCCCTTAATATAGATGCAGTTATACCAGCATACAGGTGCTTTATAATAATATAGCTATTCCTGTATTGGGAAGGGGAATGAGCTATACCGTTGTAAGTCATCTTTATACCAGCATAACTGCCTCCGTCATAGGGGTTGTACTAGTTATAGCTGTTTTGCTAAAAAATCATACCCATAATCAAAATTGTTATACCAGTATCAGACTGGTATGTAATCCAGGCCTTAGATACAACAAATCAGAATTCATCCCTGCGGCTTTGGTTCTGGATCAGATTTGGACAAAAGCTCACAAAACAGCTACTTATTCTCTACCATCTCATAAGATTAACTCATCCCAGCACTGGGGACCGAAATGTTATGAAAAGACCTAATGAGTTTTCAGTATAGCAGAATCCAAACATAAGTCTGGATTCTATCTTGAACCCAAATTGTGAGCTCAATTCTAAACATAATCCAGATCCTGCTCCACACATTGTTTTCTAGCTCTAGTTTCTGATTTTATTTGTATAAAATATTTGTATTGAAATATTACAGTAAACATAAATGTGGTTAAATATTGTCCTCAGCATCTACCCAGGCAATGTACAGTATAACACAAGGGATTCTGCAGGAGTTGGATGGAAGGGAACCTACTCCAAGACCACCAAGCAGTAGCACTCCACAGCTAATACCACAACTCCAAAGTCCTTGACCTCTAGGTCACATGAGGGCAATGGATAGTGAATTCACCTAGAGACAGTTTCCTCAGCTCAGTCCCTACATTCTCCAGCTCAATCTTTGCTGGGCAGGTACATGCAGAAAGGCACTGCAGAACTGAACTCTGCAGTACAAGGTGGGGTTTGTACTGGACTCCTAACTCCTGGACCCTCATCTCCACCTCCTTCAAAAGACTCACACAGTTTAGTAGGATCCAGGGGTCTCCACGGCCCTGAGTTGGGGGGTAGGATTTGTGCCTTGGTGTTGTCATCCATATGATGCCCAATGCATGAGAGACAGCTAGATACCAGTTCACTCATGAGGGCTTAATTGGTTCATCATGTGTCAAGAATAACAAGTATGTAAATCAGCAGGGAACACTGTGAAGCTGTCATCATTGCTTTTTATTTTGCCCTCTTGTACCATGCTAAACAATTCCTCTTACTCTTTAGCGTTTACACACTTCAACAGTTGACAGTTATGGCCTGTTACTTCCTAAGCATTGTTTAGCCAACCTATACACATTTATTTCATTCAGTCTTTCCCCGACAGTCAGTCCCTCCAACCTCTTTAGTCACATTTTTTGCTCCCCTCCCGTTTGTCTTTTTGGTAATGGGGTACCCAGCCCTGAATGTAATATTTCAGAAGCAGTCTTACTAGAGCTGTAAGAAAAGAGTCTGTTCCCTCCCTGCTCAATGATGTGATGTGGTTACTTGCATTGGCCTTTTCCATTACCACATCACCTAGCAAACTCTTTTGTAATTTTCTGTTACCTGTCTCCTCGAGGTCTCTTTCAGGATTATTGTGCTCTGGGTTTTCCTCTCCCATTCAATGTATATTTCTGAACATTTCACTCCAAATTCCAGGGGGCTTATATTTTTTCAAGTTAAATCTAATTTTGTTGTTTCACATCCATACTTCTACCCTCTCTATGTCCCTTTTATTACTGTTCTGTCCTCCCTGGTATCTGTAATGCCTTCCAGTTTAGTACCATTACAGAATTTAATCAATGTGCGATTTACTCCTTACTAGGTCATTAATGAAGATGTTCAATAAGACCCAAATGTCTACCTGTAGCACCTGCTATACATCTCTCTCCTGCTGGAGAGGTCTCTATGTGTCGTTACCTAATTTTGCTTTTCCAGCCCATTTTCTAATAGGCAACGATGCTCATACCCAGGCCAATCCGAATTAATTTATAATTAAGAGCTTGTCAGATTACTTGTTACTTTACTTGAGATAACAATGGTGGTTGCACTATTGTGTGAGCCATCAAGCTGACATGGAATGGACATCATACCCCTTTCCCAGTATGGTGCCAAATCTGTAATCAATGGATGGGTTAATTCAGTGTGAGATAACCTGATAGCTAAGAAAGATGTCATCTGTGCTGGGTTTTTTGCACTGGTACAGCTACACCAGTGCAGACCCTTAGTGTAGATAGATTGCACTGGTGTGAATTATGACTTTGAGCACAGTGAGCCACACTGGTGCAACAGGGGGTCTGGTCTGCTTCATGATGTACATCTATAGTGCAGGTGTAGTTACACCAAAGCAAAAAACAAAAACAACCCCCCCCACCCAGTACAGACCATGCCCAAGATAGCTGAAAATGCTAGGTTCTGTCTGGGTTGGTGCAGTATTAGGCACATCCTTTCCTCTTCCCCAACAATACTACACAATTCCTGAAGCTGCTTTTCTTGAAACATTACTGTTCTCCTAGCTAGTTTAGACCAAATTCCAGATCTTCTCACTAAGACATTAAATTATGGCATGGAAGAGCACTGTAGGGAGTACTACTATACCTGTAGTCAGAATAAAAACAAACCAGATTTCTAGTTATCCACAATGAGGCTGATTTTCCATTGTCACTCTACATTACTGATGTATTTAGTTATTTTTTTGCAGCTTAAGATACCAAAGTCAATGGCTGTTGTGCAGTTCAAATTTTTAAAATGAACGTTGACTCCAGTCTCTCTGAACTAGTCATTGGACACATGTATCATATCTGATCCAGCTGGTGGCCAGAAGATGAAGTTTACAGCAAAATCTATTACTGCATGCAGTTATTTCAAGGCTGCAGGTTTGCCAGCTTTATTGGTCAAGCAGTCAGTTTCCCCTCTCTAGCAGAGAGGTTGGGTCAGCCTCGGTGGGGGCTGATGTCAAAAGGACCCCCTTATCTGTGCTGTGAATGGTATATCTGCTCTAGGGCTCTCTTCCCCTCCCCACTATTGAACAAACGCACCCACATGATTGGGTGGTGCCATCTCATCTTGTTGACTTTGTTCTTTATTTGCTGGCTTACCAGCCTCTCTCCTAAACATCTCAATCTGCCTTAAATAAAAAACCCAAAATGAGCATGTCCACAAACACACTCAGAAATAAGAAGATCACAGGATGATGAGATTAGGGGATAGAACCCATTTCTTGGTCTGAGCTCAGGCCCTACTTGTTCCACCTTTATTCAGGTTGAGCACTTTATGCCATAAATTGTACTGCTCAGCCTACGTGGGGAAGGAAAATAAGGCCCTTAATCTTGGTGTCTTTCTTATTCCTTTTGTTCACTTATTCTGTCAGTTTGTCTTGTGATTATAAGAAAATGCATTGAATGATCTTATTTGCATTTCCAGTTATGTTTAAGTTTCTTTTAAAATCATCTAGAACAACAGAATCTTTCACTATTTTGTTTGCTCTTATTATTCCTACATTACCATGGACCATGTGCTAAATGCTTTATTTAATGTAGGTGAATTCATTCAGAAAGTCATAACAAATGAGAACGGCAAGTGCTGCATTTTTAGCGTGCAAAGAATATTATGTGATTTTATCTACCCTGCATTACAATATATGGGGTTAAATGCTGGTGAACAATCTGTATGTTGGCAAAGGGCCCACCTCACTGGAAAGTTAAGAAATGTGATAAGAGGCTGAAAACTCAGCTTCTCAGAAGAAAGGAATGAAAAGAACTGACTAAAAAAAAAAACTGATTAAATGTTCCTGGGCAGCCAAAAACCCCAGAGAAAAGGGTATTTTCCAGAAATCCAATGACTATTAAGATCATCTTGCTGCTGTAAAGACCAGGCCTGCATTGTCTTTGCACAGGGTGGCTGTATCAGCTAGCTATCTCGTACAATGTGATTAGCATACTAGCCCCATCGTGCAGTACACTGGACACGGGCTCTTAAAACTAATATTATAAACATATTTTTTCTATAGTCTTGTCTTCTATTATGGTAGCCTCTAAGAACCTCCACACAAATCAAGAGCAACCAGTAGCTATGGATACAGGGCTGCATGAGAGGATCTTGTCTCCTCCCTATTCTCCTATTTGCACAACTACATGCACACACACTGCTAGACGAGAGAATATCTCTCCAAAGAGAAAGATCCAGACAGTTAACACAGCAGGGTTTTATTGTCAGACAAAGGAAGGAGCGATGATATCTTGGATCACTGAACTAGGAGTTCTGTTCCAAGCTTTGCCACTGACCTGTTGTGTGAGGTAAGACAAGCCACTTCGTCTCTCCATGCCTCAGTTTCCCCTCGCACCTTTGTCTGTCTCGCCTATTCAGATTATAAACTCTTCAAAGCAGGGACTATCTGTAGTGACCTGCACAGTGGTTGGTTGAGGCCTCTAGGTGCTACCATAATATAAATAATGATGATGATGATTGATGATGATGCAGAAGTTGTTACCCAAGCTTTCAGGTCATAGTTCCAAGTGGGGATATCTAAGGCTATATTGATTATTTCCTTGTGCTAATTAGGAAGGGAAGTGATTTTAGGGAGCCCTATTAATAGCTGATTAGTCTTTCTCTTGAAACTCAGTTATCAACAGATTGGCCCTCAATTTTTCCAGTGCCACTGATGCCTTTCGGTCTTTAGAATGCAGTTCACTGTGCAAAGCGTTCCCTAAAAATAATCAGCTGAAACAAAACATCCCGCCCAGACCCAGAGGCTGAAAGACTAGTCCTGGACACTGGGCAAGATAATGAGAGAATAACTAACATAGATAATCAGCAAATCATTGAAATGAATTGATTCAACTCTGGCTGGCGTCCTTATTTCTGCCTAAAAGCTTCTGTGAAATCTGAATAAGTGGCCAGTTATCTGACTGTCTCTTCCTGTTATCTGGCTCTAATGACAGAAGTGGGAGAGAGGGAAATGATGTCTTTGAACAGGATCATGGCCTTTCATTTAAAGTAAATACCAAATAAAAATGGAATAATAATATCTGAAGAAGGAGTCTGGCCTGGGTTAGTCCTGAACAGATTAAGTAAACCATTAAAGCCATCAGACAATATAAGATTATTGCAGTAGGTGCTGCACCTCTAGTCCACATACACCACAGTGAGAATCAGAAAGGGATTGTTTGTAATGGTCTAAACATTCGAACAATGCAGCACAATGTTGCTGCTAAAAGAGACATAACGCAGCCAAGACATTTCACACCTCAGGGACTATTTGTTGTATGTACTTTTTTAAATGACTGAACTGCAAAGTCCAGGAGATTCAAAGTAAGGGCTTGTTCTCCATCATTAACTCACTACTGTGAGTTGTACTAACAGGAGGGCAACACAGGCTTCACTCATAGACCAACAACTAGGCACAAGGAGATTTGTTAAGAATAGACTGATCATCTTGGCTCCAGATTGCCTTACTCTTCTTGCTGTAACTCAGACTATGGGCTGTTTTAGGATAGATTTTCATGACTGTTACCTTACAAATACTGAAAAAAATCCTTTGGCATGTATTTATTTACATCACTGTAGTCTGTGAGGCCCAGACCCTCAAAACATATTTAGGTGCCTGACTCTTGTTGATTTCAATGGGAATTACATGCCCAAATACCAAACACCAACATTAGACTCTTATTTGTGTCACAGTCTGACAACTGGTAATATGAACTCCATGATAAACTGTCTTCTTTTTTCAAGAATAAATATGCCCAGTTTTTAAAACCTTTCCTCATAGGTCAGATTTCTAAACCTTTTATAATTTTTGTTGTTCTCCTGTGGACTGTTTTCAGTTGTCCATGTCTTTCTTAAAGTGTGATGCCCAGAACTGGACACTCTACTGCAGCTGAGGCCTCACCAGTGCTGAGTGGAGTGGATCAGTTACCACCTGTGTCTTACACACAACAGTCCTTTAATACACTCCAGAATGATATCAGCCTCTTTTGCAACTGCATCACATTGTTCACTCAATTCATGATACACTATAATCCATAGATCTTTTCAGCAGTACTACTGCCTAGCTAGTTATTCCCCATTTTGTATATGTGCATTTGATTTTTCCTTACTAGGCATAACACTTTGCACTCATCTTCATTGAATTTTATCCTGTTTATTTCAGACCATTTATCCAATTTGTGAAGGTCATTTTGAATTCTAATCCTCTCCTTGCAACATCTCCCAACTTGGTGTCATCTGCAAATTTTATATTTTATAATTTTATTTACTAACATTTATTAGTTGTAATTCTCCATTCTTTCCAAAGAGCCTGTACAGTTGTACTCACGGTATTAGAGCTTTACAGATAGCGAGAGATGTAAAATAGGAGCAGTACAACTTCCAAAAAATTTAAAACATTTCTACATGTTTCTCCCTCAAAGTAATCGGTCCCTCATTTTTACAAGCATCAAATTCACTTACTTTAAAACAAACCAACCAACACTCCAAGGCTTAGTGCATATTGTAGACTAAGTGTCTGCAAAAAATATAATATTTTGAAAAACTAAGTTACAATACTGAGATCATAGAGAAATCTCTACTGGATAGTGCCTTTTTTAATGATTTTTTTTTATTTTATTCCCATAATTTAGAAAAATGCCCATCTGATTTTGTTTTATTAGAGAGAAAAAATCCGGAAACTAGGCTTCATTCTACAACAAGTTTTAATAGCCTAGACATAAACTCTGCAAAACAGGGTTCAGAGTAGATATGCTCAGAAACTATTAAATGTAATGGAAAGAAAGCACCTATCAGTTACTGAATTGACACAGTTAAAGCAGTTTTATGCCTGCTATTCACAGGTACTACTCACATTTATGATAGCAACCTTTATAAAGTCAATTTAATTATCTTTATCTTATTACAAATAATAAATATAGTTGCCCTACAATGAAAATCAATTGTCAACATAAGCTATGGATAACATCTAATAAAACTGCCCTTTGTAAATCTATGATTAATAAGACTGGTTTCTGCATTAACTAACAGACATCATAAAATTTCCTTTCTGGCATTGAATCCATCTATGCAAGGAAATTCAATCCGACATGATGAACCTAAAACAAACTGCCAGAGCATATGAGCAAAAGTTTGGCGCCAATCGTTATTATATTGTGACCATTTGAATATGTATATCTAGCTGACAGATTGGTTTTGAAATTAGGGTAGCGTGTATTGCTTTAATTAAGTCATACGAGACACTGGATATAACAAGTGATAAATGATCCACATTTCCAGAGCACACTGATAATGCTATAGCCATGCAGCTATGTAATGTTTTGTCAGTAGTAGCAGAAGTTATATGAAAGTTGAGCAATCATTTTCCCAAAACAATTTTT
Organism: Mauremys reevesii; assembly: GCF_016161935.1. Classification (NCBI taxonomy): domain Eukaryota; kingdom Metazoa; phylum Chordata; order Testudines; family Geoemydidae; genus Mauremys; species Mauremys reevesii. The sequence continues at coordinate 30,642,292 of NC_052629.1, read as the reverse complement.
ACACAGAACAGTGGTTATTTCAGTCATTACACAGAATGAGATTCCCCTTATGATAAAGATGTCAAGGGGTTTCCATTCATCACAATGAAAGCTATGATACTTGAGTTCAGTATGAAGTTATGTTCCTGAAGTTAGTTTGCCCAGTGCATGAATTACTGTGTGGTCTTATTGTAGACTTGAGAGTTTATTCTTTCTTTGATGCAAAGAAGATCCATGCTGATTACTTCCAAAGACACTTATTTAATTGTATTTTTGTTAAAGGCCCATTTAAGTCAATGAGAGTCTTTCACATTTTTTTAATAGGTCTTTAACAAAAGTACAATAAAATAATTATATTTATCTTGAAGGGTCCCAAAGGCACTTTACAAACTACAGCACGCGGATACCACTGAAAAGCAGTCACCTCTGGGGTGAAGGGTGGCAGCACAAGAGCATATTACACAGCACTGGGGAAAAAGAGAGCCAAGAACACTAAGACAAGTCCTCCTAAGTGCCATAGGATCTTTAATGTCCATATAGAACAGACAGGATCCTAGTTTCTTTAGGTTCCTTACATTGGAATAAAACATAAGTGTTAAATTTGTAAAACACTTTGAAGAAATGTGGCCTAATCTTCCAATCTATTATCTTGGTATGAGTCAATTGATTTCAGTGAGTCATTCCAGCATAAAACCAGAGTAATAACACAATGGGGAAGTCAGCCCTATGAAGTGCTACTTATTATTATTATTATGATGAGTGGAAACTGAGGTGTCATAGTACTTTTATAGCATACGTGTTTATTTTTATTATTATTTGTGATAAACTCCTAGAAACATGAACAGAATATTTCCTTTCCTAATTTTATTTTCTATTTTGCATAATTGCAGATTTTTTTCTTGTGTAGAATTGAGCTGAGAAACAACAGATTTTTTGTTTTAACTTAAACTACTGTAAATAAAAGTACAATTCTGACCATATAAATATGATTTTTTTTAATATACCAGCATCATCTATGCTAGAGGGACACAGACAGGTTAAAATTAAATAACTATTTATTTGCATGTGTTACTGAAACATCTTAAATGATTACATCTGTAAGGATTTTAAAAATCTAATTGATATTTTTACCATGTATGATATTTAATTTTTACATTTCTCTCAGTTTGAACAGTGAATTCACCACTGGAATTATTTATCAAGGGTCATGGTGGATTCACCCTCACTGACAATTTTTAAATCAAGATTGGATGTATTTCTAAAAGACCTGCTCTAAGAATTATTTTGGGGAATTTCCATGGTCTGTGTTATACAGGTCAGACTAGATGATAACAATCTGACCTTAGAATCTATGAATCAGTGAAAAGAGACTAGACAATTTATATTTGTTTCTAGTTAATTTCCCTTTCGGTTCTCATGAATTAACACAATTATTCAATGTTTGGGTTGTAAACAGGACAGGAGAATTCTTAGCTGCTTAAAAAATGTTTTCATTAAAATTGAAGAAAACAAGGAAACAAAAACTTAATTTTACAAATTACACTGATGGTCTCCTGTTAAAGAGCTTTGGAAATCATGTTTCTTTGCTAGCATCTGCTGCTGAGCCAGCACAGAAAGCACAAGACATTTTTGTGTACCCCACCAAAAATGGCAATTTATTTCTAACTTAATCTGCTATGGAGGACTCCACTCTTCCAGAGGCTGCCTAAATCTCCCAGCTGGGAAGGGAGGAGGGTGGGCTGGAGGGGAAAAGATGCGGAGGTGGGGGTGGAGGAGAGGATGGAGAGGGAAAAAGGCCAAGGATGAGAGCAGGGTGTGATTGAGAGGGGGCAGCGAAGGAGACAGAAGGGAGTATGGGGGCATGTGGGGTGGATGGGGATGCAGGGGGAGGCAGAAGGCTACAGGTGCATGAGGATGTGGGGGGCAGAGGGGTGTATAGGGACATAATGGGAGTGCAGCAGAGGAGGTGAATGGGGTGCAGTGCTGTGGGGGGTGAGGGACATGGAGGTGGTGGCTCTGGGAGGTGGAGAGGATGGGTGGGAGAGCACTGTAAAGGGTACGGGGCTGGGATGGGTAAGTGTGGGGGGCAGGGCAAGATGGGACCGAGGAGGGATGCAGTGAGGGGGATGGGGGAGTGTGGGAGGTGAGATGGCAGAATGCAATGAAGGGAATGGGGATGTATGCAGGGCTAGTGGGGAGGAGTTGCCCAGAGTCCAGGCTTCTGGGGCCAGCAACAGACTCAGGACTGTCCTGGGCTGAGGCGGAGCAGTGCTACCAGAGTAGGGGCGGTGCTGCCAGGCCTGTTCCCAACTCCCTGAAGTGGCCGGGCCATGATAGGTGCTGGGTTTGTCTCATTCTCCTCCCATCCCCTCCAGCAGCCCCATTCTCAGCCCTCTGAGACAGAGCTACATACCTCGAAGTCCCGGTGTTGGCAATGGGGTGACAGACCGCAGGGTCACTGCAGGAGCACGTGCCACAGCTTGAGCCCAGCCACAGGAGAAGCATGAGAAGAGAGCCGGCAGCAGTGGGAGAGGCGTGTGCCATGACCCCTGAACAGCTGCCTGCTGAGCGTTGGCGAGTCGTGCTACTTTATCCCCTGCCCTGACCCGGCCAATGAGAGCTGCGGCTGTGGGTGGGGGGTAGGACAGCACGCAGACCCCTCTGGCCGCCCCAAAGCCTAGGAGCCAGACATGCCAGCTGCTTCCCGGGAGCTGCATGACACAGCAGCTAGCAGGGAGCCTGCCAGCCCTGCTGTGTGGCACCGCCAACTGGACAGTCAACGGCCTGGTCAGCAGTGCTGACCAGAGCTGCCAGGATCCTTCAACCTTCCAATTTGGGTTCCTTCATGCTGTTCTTGTAGGAGGGTAGTGGAGCTCTCACTGGCAATGGGAATCTGAGGCTACTTTGATTCAGAGGGCTGGAAAGAGGCTACAATCACATGTGGATTACAGCGTTGCTCTATATTTTCAACAAAGAATGGTTTCTAGCCCCACCATCCTAAGTGCACTCTATGGTGCTGCTGTGCTAGATACAACCAGCCCCCTGCAGCATTCTCCAGTGCATTGCTGGAGAAAAGTGGGGAAGTCATCTACCACAAAGGGTTTTTGTTTAAAGAAAAAACACCAGGAGAGCAGATGTAATTGGTGGAGCATGGCCCTCCTTATCCCCTCCTTACCAGTCACCACTGGGTGTAGGAATTCATTTTAATCATAGAAGCAGCAAAGAATCCTGTGGCACCTTATAGACTAACAGATGTTTTGCAGCATGAGCTTTCGTGGGTGAATACCCACTTCTTTGGATGCAAGCATAGATAAGATCCCAGCTGTTGGTATATGGATGTAACATCATTAGAGGCCAAATTGGTCAACCAGAACATGCATTTTTAAAACATCCCCAGCTCCACTGATATTCTCTATCATGCCCAATAAGACTCCTTCAGGAAGGGTTATTAGCTTGCTGTTATTTTATTGGACAAGACTATACGCCCCTTCTTGTTAGTCCCATCATGAACCCAATGGCTGTTGCCTATATTTCACTTCCCATCTTGACATATTCCCCACAAAAGTAAGAGTGCTTTCCTTTTATTGATACAGGGGGAGGGATAGCTCAGTGGTTTAAGCATTGGCATCCTAAACCCAGGGTTGTGAGTTTAATCCTTGAGGGCCCATTTAGGGAACTGGGATAAAAACAAAAAACTGGGGACTTATGCTGCTTCAAGAAGGGGGTTGGACTAGATGATCTCCTGAGGTGACTTCCGATCCTGATATTCTATGATTTTATGTTATTACCTTGCATCATGCACAGAAAAGAGCAGTGTTCATTTTTATTATTGAGAATGTACATATGGTAGGGGAAAGAGGTCAGGATTTTTTTTGTCTTGTTTTTGTTTTCTAGTGTCACTTCAGCAGAGCTCAAGATCTAGGCCTTACATAATCAGTAGCATTTTCTTGAGTGGTGGGCTCTTTTAAACTATCTCTGCCCCTTACACTAGTTTGAATATGGAAATAGCCTCACTGAAGTATCATTTTGATACTAAAGCTTTTTAAAACTACTTCAGCTATTGCTAGTGAAAAGCTATGTCTATTTTTTAAATATTGTTTTCTCTCTTCTACGTTCAACCTCTGTAAAGTGTTTTTATGCCTACGTTAACACAAACAAGCATTGCCATCATTTAAGTCCTTGTCTGTATACCAGCAGCAACCTCAGTAAAGGCAGAAGTAGCAATCACAAGCATGTGAATGTTAATGCTGCAGCACAGGCCTGAGAAAGCAATTTGTATGTAGACCCCTACAACATTAAGTGTGGATTTTTAGGAGAATCTCTAGGGTCGAGTTCCACATGATTGGTGATCAAATTCAGTCCCCAAAACTGAGTTTCTAGTTATGCAATCACTGAAAGCAGCTAGAACTGAGTCCAAATCCAGTAGTAATTGCCACTGCATTGATATACATGATCAGAGCTATGACTGGTGAGCCAGCCTAATAACTTTGCTGTAGTTGGTGGACACAGCAGTTCCATCCTCTCCTTTCCACCAGATAAGTAGTGGAAGACATCTAGTGGAAGGAGACACAATTACATAAAGATCAGAATAGCCAGGGCCCACTAGTCCCTGGAATCTGCTGTAAGATCCATTCTATGCTTCCAGATGTCATAGCTGAGGAAACCTTGGAAATATGGCCCAAGTGTAAATCAGAGCAGCGACATCCAAAGTCTGTGGATAGCTTAAAGCAATAGCTTTGAGGTGTGTACTGACTCATTCTTAATTCTGAGATTAATGTGGACTTGAAAATTATTCCTGATTTTTAAAGCCGTGACATCTGGCTAGTGTGCTTATTGCAATGTACACCTCATGCCTCTCCAGGTCCCACGAACACCACCTATCTCCTCCACTGCCACAGGTCCTCCAGTTTCCACTTCAACGTCTATGATGCTGCTCTGCATTGTCAATACAAAAGACTGTGGCATGACAACTGCTAATTATGGGAAAAAGTAGAATATAGAAAGGGGGACTACGGTATTGGTTTTACATTTAAGTAATTAAAATCATGTTTACATGTAAATTAAGCTACTGCATAATTTTCACTCTGTTACAGAGTTTTGCAGAATCCAGGGACCTCATCACAAGTTCCAGTTTGCCTCAGTACACAGCACCTTGTTTCTACAGCTTTTAGCAGATATAATCTGACAGCCACTGTGTAGCTGTGGCAGTTGGGCACAAAGACCATCTCTGCAGACAATTCTCTCTCCAAATCCCTCAGCCAAGAAAAGCCTAATGCAAAACTTTGGCTGAGAGAGGCAAATCAGTTTCAAACAGGAATCCTGGCCCTTAGAATAGATGTCAGCCTGTTACCCACTAGCTCCTAATCTAGGACACATGGATCATTCACCTCTGACTGATACCTGAGATTTGGGGGATGGGCCATGGTTTATGTGGGTGAAAAGCCAAGAAGAGAGTATCCTGGAAATCAGCCTCCATTTATAAGCACCCTCCAACTGATCAGTGTAACAGAGCAGCCCACTTTCATAATTCCATTCCTCACTCCCCACCCATTCCATTCCCATACATCCTTCACTTGTCTCATGCTTAGCAGCACATGAACATCCTCCACCAACTGGAGAACACACCAAGCCTCAAAAAAAATCAATGGGTACTACTCCCAAGAGTAAAAATGTGTAACCAAAATGGTGGTTGTAACATTAGAGGGCCAGGCTGCAGCAGGAAAAGCATCTATAGCTCAGGAGAGTTTGGATATTTGACTTTGGCACAGTATTGCCTGAAACATGCATTATACCTGTCAATTAGTGTTGTTGACCATAAAAATTAATAAGCCACGCCCGGTACATTGTACCATTTTGCTTCATATTAAAGGATGAACAATCCTGCACTGGCAAACGCTCTTCTAGTGTGTTTTCTAGTACTTTGGCTAGACCAGGGGTTCTCAAACTGGGGGTCACGAGATTATTACATGGGGTGGGGGAGTGTCACAAGTTGTCAGCCTCCACCCCAAACTCTGCTTTGCCTCCAGAATTTATAATGGTGTAAAATATATAAAAAAGTGTTTTTAATTTATAAGGGGGAGGGGTCACAGACTTGCTATGTGAAAGGGGTCACCAGTAAAAAAAAGTTTGAGAGACACTGGGCTAGACCAGTGTATTTGTTTTGGCTTTTTGATCTGGTAAACTTTTACATTTTCCAAGTTTGTTAATATGGGGAATGCTTATTTGTAGCAGCACTGCAGATTCTGATGGGCTTCTTTGAAGTATCCACTTACATAATAAAGACAGTACTTTGACACCAGTCTACTACACAGCAACAGGAGACAGACTGAGGCAGGCATAATAGCAGAATGCCAATATTTACAGTCAATTAAAATAAAATAAAAAATGTAGATGTGACCTATTTAGAAAGCTTATCCCCATCTGCCCATGCTGTTTTAAATCTGTTGGTTGTATTGGTTTATAAGAAAGGAAAAATGGCTACAGAAAGGCTAATTAGCATTATAGGCTTTAGATTTTAAAAGTCTTTATTTAACATACAGAGCCATAATTTGAAGTTTTAAAAGTCTGTAAATGCTATGTAACTAAGTTACAGTGTATAAAATCAATTCAGACAAAAAGGCAGGACAACTTCTTAGAAAATTTGATTTACTATATACAGCACCTGAAAATGGTTGAGAAAACAGACTGAACAGAAGATCAGAGGTAAGTTTTACAAATGCAATGGTCTGCATTAAATATCTTAGTTCAGTGCTTTTAAAGGAAGCTTAGACTTGGGAAGAGATTGTTCTGTTGTATCCTCCATCTTGGACCGCTCCAAGATGCTTGTAGATTTGTTCTCTTTATCCTTTTTTACACTCTTTTTGTGCTGCAGGGTTTAAAAAAGTTCCCAGTTAGTATTACACCTTTACACACAATGCTAAAGAATGCAACATTACTCTCTATTTTCTGGTTGCCACATAATTCTACACACAATACTCAAAACGTAAAAAATTATACAGGGCAATTTTCTGAAGACATTTGCTAAGGAGATTTATTCTTTAGGACACAAGAGTCTTATGAGCCAAAGGCATTAAGATTTTCTCCTTAAGACCAAAAATAAGATACAGGAATTCCTAGAGGTATGTGCCTAAGAACTAATTTGTTGGAACTCATTTCTTTTAAAGATAGTTCTTACCATAATTAATGAGAGGGCACCCTTAGCTGCAGTGAGACAAGTTTATAAACAGCACACTTTTATTGCTAATGAAAGCAAACCAACAATTATTATTCCATCAGAAAGAAATAAGTCTGAAAGGTTGTGCAGTTAGATTTAAATCTGATTCTTGTATGCAAGTTTAGGTATACCCTTTAGGCTTCTGATAAGTTACCAGTTACTCCTGAGGGAATTCTGTGTCACTGTGTATGCACAGAATTCATGTCCCCCGCAGATTTTTTTTCCCTCCGCAGAAAATATGTTCTGCCACAGAGGCACTGAAGTTACGCTGTTTGTCCACCAGGGGCTGCTGTGGTGCCAAACCAGAGAGCATCCGCCCATAGCAGCCAGTAGCAGATAGGGAGGAGAGGCTGAATTCCTCCCAGCGCCCTGCCTGCGGGGCCAGGTGAGAAGACACAGGATATGGTGGGGGAGTGAAGTGGCACAGAGCGTGGAGCACATGGGGCTGCTGGGGGTCACAGACTGGGGTTCAGAAGGAAACAGACTGGGGTGGGGGTTGAATGGGAGGGTGCAGTGCCACATGGGGATGGGGGGACTGAGTGGAGGTGCAAGGTCACCTGGAGATAAGGAGAGGGGGGTGCGGGGACACATGGGGACAGAGGCAGATGTGCCTGACTGAATGGGAGTGGCTAGGAGTCAGACTGGATCTACATTGGAAAGGACCCCCAACTCCCTGATCCTTCCCCACAAAAAAAACAACCACCAAACATACTTCTTCCACCCATACCCAACAGCCCTCTATATGTTCACTCCCAGACTCCTTCCCACCAATTATTTCCTCCCACTCAGCTCCTACATTACCCCTGACTCCCCAAAGCTTTTCAACGAGTTCTGAGGGATGCGGGAAATACATTTCTGTATTTAGTTTAAATGAATTATTCAAAAGTTCTGTATTAATACGCCCAGTAAGGAATTTATTTGTCAAAAAAAAATTTCCAGAATCTTTTTTGTTGTCTGGATTGTTACAGACATACTTGTCAGCAAGTATTTTGAAATAAATTACCAAAATAATTGAAAGTTGTGTGATTATTATGTGTTATTTTGACAAATAAAATATGCAGAATTTTAAAGTATTTTGTGCAGAATTTTTATTTTTTTGATGCAGAATTCCCCCAGGAGTAACCAGTTTAGCCCTTTGTGTTTCATATAGGCCCAAACAAGGTGAAGTTTACATGTATTATTAGGTGTTTAAGGATACATCAAACAAATCCTCAGAACATTTGATCTCCCTCACTGAAACGAATATTGATATAGTAGTCCACATGGACAGCCTTGAAGATTGCCTGTTTAGTTTCCAAGTCGCATTGGAGAGGTTATGTTCAGCAGGGCAAGTATTTAATCCCTGGAGTGCTGCAGTGATTCATGTCCAGATACTTCTTTTGCTAGAGACAGTTAAGAGGTTTTGCAACTCTCACCCTCACTCTCTTCAAAGGACCTCATCATCTTAAAAGAGATCCTATAACTAGACAGTACAAACTTTGAAAGCAGTCCACCCCTTAGCTATCCAAAAGGGATCATGGGTGAAATTAGAGCAGCTCTGAATACTTTACCAAGAAGAGCCCATAGGCTAACACTAACTAGTCAATAAATAAAAATAAACAAAAAACAAAGTTTACCAGTTCCTTCCCCAATGGAGTTGGGAGTACTAATCTGTTGCAAAGCCATTATGGTCGATGTTCTACATCTAATCTAATGCTGAGCAGTTTTATGTTAAAATACATGAGTTGATGTTCCCCTGTGGTAGCTGCTATTTTAAGAAAAACTTACTTTCAGCTCAATTTGCTGGAAAAAAAAAAAAACCAACTCAATTTAAGGGGGGAATTTATTGGCTGCTTCTTTAAATTAAGATATATGACGTCTCAGATATTCTGAAGGACTAAGTCTGGTCACAAACCTACACTGACAATGTTACACAAGTGCTGTTAAAAGGCATGTCATTTAACTACTTCTGACCCTATTATAGCAGAGGCACCACACTTCCTGGTCAAATTCAAACCTGTCTGCAATATTTGTAAAATTACCTGGAAAAAGGGAACACCACTATTTGTTTGACAGCACACACTTGTGTCCAGGGAAGATTTATCACTGAAGATACTTTCATTAAATTCCTGCACCACCTCTTCTTCCTCCAGTGAGTCCTGCAAACAGAAGTTTCCAGTTTACATGAATGGCTAAATTCAGAGGGGATTTACAATCATTTGGTCAAGTCCCTAAAATACGTGGCACAATCTTTTGAGAGATTTATAGATCTTTACGTGCACAACTATCAAGCAAAAAAGACCTTTTAAACATAAGACTTTGTTTTATCCCATCCTGTGCATTTCCTGAGCTTTGCATGGATACTCACATTGTAACAGAGGAGTGCAATTCAGAATGTAAAGGCTTCCAGAACTCTGTTTACAGAGTTGAACTGAAACACCTTTAAAGTTTGTGCTAACTGTTCAATCCCATATCTCCTGGATGAGTGGTTACAAAATGGAGCCTTGTATTTATGCCATCTCACGTTTACCTGATCCACATGCTCTACCACCTTTGCTGCACTATTTAATGTAGCCATGAGTTCTGGTTGCTGTCGTCTCAATTGCTCAAGCAGCAGGTCACGAGGTTCTGTTCTCACAAGAGTCACTGGATACAAGTAGTCTTTTCTCTGTGGAGTTGTCCCTTTAATGAAGTTGATGTAAAAATGAATGGAATTATTAAACACTTCCAGATTTTATTAAATGAAATGTGGAAAGCATTCTTTGTAGACATTCTTGTCCATATTAAAAAAAATTCAAGACTATCAGTTACTTCATGTTCCCATTAGTTTTAGCTTATGAACTCGGTACTCAAGTAGCTTGCTGTGAGACCATTCCCCTTCCCATCCCCCACTGTGAATACCTGTTGGGATATCCACTTTAAGTTCCTCCTGCAGGAAGGCATTAACCTGAGTCAATCCATATCGTGCTTCCTCATGGAGTATCAGTTTCTGCTCCAGGAACATCTCCTTATCATTTTTAATGTGGTCCAGGAGGCTATTCAGTGACCTCTCTTCATCAGCTTTCTGTCTGTTAATCTGGTCTGTGACTTCAGCAACTGATGCATTACAGCTTTCATTTGCATTCTGAAAGACAGAATACCAAATTAACAATAAAATTAAGGCTAAGGTCTCTTGCCTAACTGGTGGAGCAAGATAAGTTACATTTCAGGTTGTGTCACTAAACTTAAATGTGACCTCAAATTGAAGAGTTTGGCCATGCTGATTTATGTTCATTTTGAGAGCTGTATTTAAAATAATCCATTTCTTGGAACGTACATGCTATCCTTTGGGAACAGATGCCAATAGCTAGTCATAGGAACACAGACATTGCTATGCTGGATCAGACCACTGGGTTCTCAGATTCAGTATCAAGTCTCCAACAGTAAATAGCACTAAATGCTTCAAAGTAAGATGTAAATAATTGCATATTGGACAATGCTAGGATAAAAACACCTGCAAGAGGATAGGAAGAAAGTTTACATTTTAGAAAGCATTTTTAGCCCTTAAGGTTGCAAAGAAAGTATTACAGACATGAAGACATCTGGAATGAATAGATAGTGTTTTCTTCCTGAGTCTTCAGACAGCCTGAAACATTTAGCTGTGCATTTTCCTCACTGGGGTGTTAACTCTGAAGTCTAGTGACACATTAAACATCAGTATTAAACTAGTTCATTATGTATTTTAGCAAAGGCATGGGAAAGGATTGGGAGTGAAATCCATGGATGGGAGAGTTGTTACAAGGAAGGAAAAAACAGACAGGGAAAAGAAGAATGTGAAAGGAAGAAAAATAAAGGACCAGAAATAGCAGTAGCCCCAAAGGGGAACATTTTCCCCAATGATTAATGCCAAACCTAACAATGATAATAATTAAAAGGCTAGCTACCACTTGAAAGCCATATTCTATACTTGATCACTATGCAAACCTTCCCACTGACAAATCTACTGTAGACTAAGGGGTGTATGCAAGTTCTCAAAGGGAGTGTGCTAAAGTTTTACACCAGTCTACAGGTCATGACTATGGACCAGATAAGTTGGATAATGTTTTTATGCTACCCACGAGCAGAATGCATTTTGTTATGTGCACCAATTGGAGGTGATGTGACACACACCACCTCCATATTGGTGCACATAACAAAATCCATGTGGCCAAGGGGTTCGTAGTGTGGGAGGGGGCTTAGGGCTGGGGCGCCTTCAGGCTCTGGCTGAGGGTGTGGGCTTTGGGGTGTGGCTGAGGGGTTTGGGGTGCAGTGGGACTCCCCAAGGCTATAGTGGGGAGAGAGGACCGCGTCTCCCCCCCGGCAGCACCTGGGCTGGGAAGAGGGGCATCTGTCCCCCGACATGGCTGGGCTGGGGCGCCGCGGCAGGCCCAGGGTTTAGGGAGAAGCATCTTTCCCTTTCGCTGCCCTGAGCGCCGCTTAATAGGCAGCTGCATGGCTGCGCATCTTAGATGGAACTTAGATGGTTAATGTCACATATCAAAAGATTGGGTACATGTTACAGGAAACGAGAAGCAAGCCAACCTCTATCCTGATCAGGGGGCCTGTTGCATAACAATAGTACTGCAGAATGATATACAGATGACTTTGGATTTGTATCTACACATATTCTACTTTCTGGTCCTCTCCACTGAGAACTTCATAGTCTAATGAAAAGTTATCGGTTACCCTCTGCAAACACTGAAGTCGTTCCAGCTCACTGCGGGAGGAGGAGATCTGTTGATCAGTAAGGCAGTCAATCTTAGTATTTGCAGATTCAACCCATTCATCTGTCTCCTGACACACTGTGGTGAGAGTTCTGCGAAGCTGTTCACAGCATTCAGTGGACTCCTCCAGCAACTTTTTGTCTTCCTTGTTTAGCTGCCTGATCTCTCGTGAGAAGTTATCCAAAGATGCAATGTATTTGTTGTGGTGGGAAGTTGTACAACTGACTAGGTCTGTAGTTTGCCTGCATGAACAGATTCATAATATAGATCAGAGTATTTGGAAATGCTTATTTAAAAACCATCATGCATTTAATATGATTTGACAACAGCAGCAGTGACAGTCTAATTTCAAAGTAAGCCAGATCCAATACTATTATAATAAGATTCCATTGGAATGTTTTCTGTTTAAGCTATTTATGCAGTAAAGCTTTCCCTAACCATAATCTAGTACAGCGCTCACCAACCGGTCAATCCTAGAGGATCTCCCAGTCAATCGCAATCTCCAGTGGTGCAGTGGGGCTGCTGCTAAGACAGGCTCCCTGCCTGCCCCGGCCCCACACTGCTTCTAGAAGCGGGTGGCACAGCCCCGTGAGTGCAGGGGGTCTTCCTCCATGGGCTGCTCCTGCCTGCAAGCACTGCCCCTGCAGCTCCCATTGGCTGGGAATGGGGAGCTGCGGGGGGAGTGCTTGCAGAGAGGTGCAGCGCATGGAGCCACGTGCCCCTCCCCCCCTCAGAAGCTGCAGGGGCTCATTAGCCCCTTCTGGGAGTGGCGTGGGACTGAGGTAGGCAGGGAGCCTGCCTTAGTGGCAGACACATTGTGCCGCCAACTGGGAGCCGCTGGAGGTAAGAGCTGCCCGGCGGGAGGCCACACCCCATACCCCCTCCTGCATCCCAATCCCCTACCCCAGGCTCAGCCCAGAGCCCGCCCCCTCTCTCAAACCCCAGCCTGGTGAAAGTGAGTGAGGGTGGGGGAGAGCAAGCGACAGAGAGAGGGGGGGGGATGGAGTGAGTGAGAAGGGGCCTTGGAGAAGGGGCAGGGTAGATCCTGGGTTGCCCTTAAATTAAAAATGTGATCCTGTGTAAAAAGGTTGGAGACAGACAACTGATCTAGTATTACTGCGGGATTTAATAAGTTATTACATTAATTTTGGCTAAGATTTTCAAAAGTGACTAATGACCAAGGGTGTCCACTTGACAAGTCTTATAAAGACCTCAATTTTCAGAAGGTACCAAGCACCCACCCTAGGAAAATCAGATTTCTTCCAAGGGTCTCAAGGTGGGCCCCGACAAGTCACAAGCCACTTTTGGAAATCCTGGGCTCTAATGTTTAGTTCAGTCAGTGAGTCCATTTTTCAAGTGATAGATTAATTTACTATTGATATCAACTAATTTGCCTACAGAACTGAGTGTAAGCATGCAGCAGTAATCAGGGAGCCATGCCCAGCCATATTTGATGACTACTCATAAATGTATAGTTCCTGAAAAAAATGGAACCTCTTGCTTGCAAGACACATAAAAGTCTCAACTTTGAGCAGAAATTAGGTCCACATATCCTCATATGTTGGGGAAATCTGAATCAGGATCTGAGTTTTGTGGCAGGACCCACTTCTAACAGGTGGGCTTGTCCAAAAAGAACATACTGCATGGTAATCTACATTCATGGTAATCTATGTAAGAGAATGTTATAAGTATACGAAAAACAATATAGTTCTTACAGATGGACATTTTCCTGGACAACAGCAATAGCGGTCTTCAAGTTTCCACCCTTTTTAGATACACCACTTAAATTCTGCTGGGTTTCCTGAACCAATAAATTCAACTGGCTCTGAAGAGAAGCCATGAGTTGAGTTGTGCCCTATTAAGAAAAATGCAGTTATACACCGGACAGGGGTGTTACCTGCCTCAAAGCCATTAACACTTTCAACATAATTAAATTTAATTTAATAGACTCCTCATGGAAGGTATTATATAGCACATCAAAAAGTACAATACAGTTTAAAGCCATAACCACCAGTTGTGCTCAGGAAAGATGTAAACAATGGATTCACTTAGATTTTTGGTGTGTGTTGCGAGCAACAGTTTAGCAACAGCTATAGGCCACTCCAGGAGCAGACATGTGATATTTCCATCTCCCCCACAAGCTAGAAAAAGCATCACAATTGAGGCTGATTAACAGAAATAGGACAAGCAAACTAAATGAATGGGAAACTATGTCATAGTACTGACTGATGAAGTATGAAGATCTATTACAAATGAGTTTAAGTCAAGCCAGGTGAAAAACACTAGGTACAAAATGCTTAATTCCATCTTCTTGCTCTAAGAAAAAGGTGCTACCTCTTTAAGTGCCAGCTTTGCCAGCTCTGCTTCTTCCTTTAAACTCTCACAGTCATTCTGAAGTTGAGCCAGAACACTGGTTATATCTTCCTGTAATTTATTCAGAGCGAGAGAGTGTTTTGTAAAGAAGGTGCTTGTTTCCTCTTTATGTCCTTCCATCTTTAGAGGGAAATAAATTACATGAAGGTTAGATAAGGAAGCCATGAATTATGGTAATTAAAGTGGAGGTTTTCATAAACCTAGTGCTATGACCATACACTGGTTATACATATACAAAATCTCTACACCCTAAAGAGCTTGCAGTTTAAAGGCACTACTGAATAAAGTATGGTGGACAAACCTCTGGCAGTTGTTGCAGGTAGGCTTTGCAGAAGTTTGAAGTTAAAGGGAGGTTGGTATATTAGGCAACAGGCTGTTCTAAACATAAGGGATGGTGTGAAACAAAGCACAGTAGAATGAGGACAAAAGGGGAGATGCTTGGGCAGGACAACAACAAAATGCACTAGAATACTAGGAAACTAGAAGTCCAAGAAGAAGTCTGTGTGAAAGAAAAATATCCATGCATTTACCTTTTCTGCCACAGCTGAACAGGTCTTGATGTTATTCTGAAATAATATGTGGTTTACTCCCAATACAAATTCTACCACAGGTACCAGATTACTTAATGCTCTTTCCATTCCAGATTTATGCTCGTCCTGGAAAAGATGGTGGGAAAAAAAATTAAATACCAGACAGCTCCTCAATTCAAGTCTGCAAGAGATTATTCAGACTCATTTGAATATATTCAGGGCCCTGTGTATTCTGAAATTGCAAAATTTGCTCCAGAATCTCCCTTGCTGTAGAATTGTGCTCCAGAATCTCAACAATCATTAGAAAAAAAAGTTTCCAGACCTTCTGTTTGGGAAGATAGCCTTGAACATGTGAACAGAGTATAAACCAATACCAACCTACTTCTAAAAAGCCTGCAACAATGGCCCATCATCTTACTTCAAGCCCTAAAGATTCAGTAACCATGCAATTGAGGGCTCTGAGACAGCTCCTTGAATTGAAAGTTATTTTTATTAACCTGACTAGACCAAGTTTATGGAGGCCCTTTAAAAGCAGGAAAGATCCATATTCCCAAAATAACTCAAGAGCATCTAGATTAACTAACCATCAATCTCTTCAACTCAGCTTTATTTTTTACTGACAGAGTCTCCTGTTCTAGTATTTTTTCAGAAACCCAAGAAGTTTCAGCAGACAGCATTTCCACAACAGAGGCAAAAGATGAAGATACGGCTGATGCAATAACATTAGTGGTTGAAGAGCTGGCAGACAGAAGGTCACCTACAAAGGTAAACAGAACATTACAAACTTTGTAAAGAGTTTTCCCAACAGTCCTATGGCATAAGAGGATAAGGGTTCATGTTAGGATACGCTAATAATGTGGTACTAGGACAAGAACAAACAGATAGTTTGCCCTGACCAGAAACAGTGCCTCTCATCAGTCACAAGTGTTGCCTACAACACAGCAAATTGAAGTGGATGTTTGGGCATAACCTTTGCTGTATGGGTATGATTACTCAACTTGGACTATCATTGGTGTGAAAAAATTCAGCTCTAGTATTTTAGGTAAAGCCTGGTCCTTATGTCATGTCATATCAATTTTAGGAAAGTCTTTGGTATTTCTGCTGCACAGAGTTCATGTAAGAAGTCAGAAGATAGACTGATATAAACTTGTTACACTTACCAACTAAATTAGAGTAAGATTCTATCATTTGTTGCTGTTTCAAACTGTTCTCATTAACAGAATCTTGTATTTTGCTAAACAGAGCATTCATTTGTCCTGCAAATCTGTGCTGGGCTTCTGCATTGTGTTGATCAACTACTTTTTTACGATCTAGTTTTGCATGGAGACCAGACACATCTTTTGTTGTTTCTTCAACTGTATTAAGCAACTAAAATAAAATTAAAAAAAAGTTACATTGTCAATCTTCAGATGAACCACTTCAGCCTCAAAACATAACTGAAGGGTGTACTATAGTTCTTCGTTTAACTTAGATGATGAAAACTTAAACATATTGTTTAACGTAGGAGTTGCATCCCTAAGGAAGGGAAGCTAAGAGTTTGCATTAACATGCTTTGTATATCACTACAGTTAATTTCTTAATCCTTGTGTAAACTACGATCAGGTGCTCAGACATTCAGAAAGTTGCAGACAAGACATTGTTTATACTTACTAACTTTGAGAAGAGACACACCAAGGCTTTAACATCCCAGCAACAATTGTCCCAAAAATAGGACAATAGGAAGCAAAGGAGCATGGTGGCATCCCATCGCTAAAGTGTAAATACACACTTCCCTAGGACTCTGACATTTAGGTGGTTTCCCGCTACTTTTGTAGTGAATAATATAGAATTTGACAATGTAGTTTGCCTGCCAATTACTCCCGAGGGCATTCTGCACCAAAAACATAAAAATTCTATGCCAAAAAAATAAAAATTATGCACATAATATTTTAAAATTTTGAAAAATTTTATTTGTCAAATAAATGTGGAGGCTCCAGCATGGCATTGGGGAGCACAGGCAACTGGCTGCACAGAGGTGGGAGATCACTCTGCAGCCCCCCCTGAACACGGACTCATCAGTGAGGCTGCACCCAACCCTGACACAGCGCAAGGACCAAGTGTTCCCCAGAAACATCCCAGGGCCCTGCCTCTCTGTGCCAGGTGCACCAGGTGTGGGCAGGCAGGCTCAGCAAGGCAGGATCCAAGCATGAATCCAAGTGTGGATTGAGAGGGTTCTGTGTGGGGAAATCTGGATGCAGGCAGCTCAGTGGGGGATCTGGATGCACAGGGGCTTGTTGGGGTGTTCTGGGTGTAACGGTAATGAGACTCTGCGGGGTGTCTCAAGTGACGGTGGTTGGGGCTCAGCAGGGTGGTCTGGGTGTAGGGGACTCGGTGGGGGGTCCAGATGCTATGCGAGTGGGGATTGGTGGGGATCCAGGTGCAGCTGGTTGGGGCTCGGTGGGGCGGGGATCCAGGTGCAGGGGGAGTGGGGCTCATAGGGGGTAGGGGTGGAGATTCCTGAGTGTGCGGGGGGATGATGCTCAGTGGGAGGGTCTGAGTATGTGGGTGTCTGGATGCATGGGGGTTGGGCTGATGGGGGAGCAGCTTCCTGTACAAGGATCCCTCCCCCTGCAGCTGAGGTGTGATGGGTGCAGGAAGCAGGACCGGGGAATTTGCAGAGCTTCCTGCAGCTGGGTCTGACCCAGCTCCAGATGCCAGGACTAGCAGCTGAATCTGGTGCAGGTTAGGAGCCACCAGCCGGGTCTTCCCCAGTCCCACCCACTGCCCCACAACAGTGATTTACTTCTCTGCCAGCTGCCCTGGGCACCAAAAACATACTGCTAGGAGGGTTGCATGACCACTCTTGTGGCTTCCCTTTGTTTCCCCGACAGAAGGTCATTTTTCTGCAGGGAAGCAAAGAAATCTGTGTGGGACATAAATTCTGTGCACGTGCAGTGGCACAGAATTCCCCCAGGAGTAGCCAATGCAAATAAACCATCTCCATTTGTTACAGGAAAGAACTCAACAGGAATATAGGTAAAGAAGAATTGTAAATATAGATACAGGATTTACCACTTTGAAGAAAAAGCAAACTTTTCTACAGCAAGTCACTGCTGTAAGAATTAAGAGCAGTACTAAGTATGAAGTTATCAATATGCCCCAAAGTGTAACAGTGGCACGTAACACTATGTGGTGAGCAGTTCACTCAGTTAGTACAACAGGTTATAGGACTTTACTGCAGACCTCCTCTACAAAGTGTTTGCACCCTAGTTCTCCCCCATAATTTTATGGGACAGTTTATCCCATTTAGGGCTGGAGGTCATCCCTTGAGTTGCCATGTAGAATAAGCATTTGCTGGTTCACCACACTCTGGGGTGATGCACACTGGAAGACACTGGAGCTCAGAGCTTTTAGGGCAGGATGACTTTGAGGAAGGCAGCATGCTGGTTAGTGAATAGTCAACCATCAAACTGTCACAAACAAACAAATTTGCCATCTCAAGTGATGTCCCCTCCCCATCACTGTGGAGTGAGTCAGTTCATAAGTCTGTTCCAGTCTTCAGTTTTAAGATCAGTTTGCAAGATACTGTACCAGTACAGTTTTCACAAGTCATTCCCTTAAAGATTAAGCATATTATTGATAGAATTGCTTATAGAATATGGGAAGTTACACCTGCAATTAGTTAACAGAAATGCAATAACCTCGCTAGCAGTGCCATGCAGCTTTTCCTCAGTGCTCTCCAAAGCTGAAGCCACATATTCCTCCTCCACAAGTTGAATCTTGGTTTCTTGCAAGTTTTTCTGAGTGTCTTCCAGTTCTCTTGCCCTGATCTGCAGATTCGTTTTGCATTGTTCAAGTTCATTTTTATTAGCCATGAACAGCTCAGTGACCTAAAGTGCAATTGAAATAATGCAGTTAATGAGGAGATATTGATTTTAAGAATTCTGAAGACCAATTTAGTCATACTTCCAAATCATATATTCATTAGGAAGAATATCTTCTCCCCAAAAATGTGATTTATGCCAAATTATCAGATGACTGGTTAATTACAAATGCAGTCTCAGTTCTAAGCAGTATGTTTGATATTTGAGACCTTGTACACTAAACTTGAATACGTCTCAAAACAAGTACCAATGACACTTTTCTCCAAAACAAGAAAAGATGGTTAATCACAAGGAAAAGTTCTGTAGAATAATTACATCCACTTAAGGTTCTCCCATTAAAATCAGCCTAACCAAATACAAGGAGGAAAGAGATTCAATTAATATTACTTAATTTAGCTAAAGGCAAGACTTGTAACATCAATATTTGATAACTTTGTAGTTCCAGATCTTGGAGAATGTTTCTTATTCTCAGATTTATCCTATTGCACATGTGCAATGAAAAGTCACCTTTTCTCACACAAACCCTGAAAAGTAAATGCTGATCCATCCAGAAAAGAACATTTTAGAGTCCAATTTTTTGTCCATCAGAGCAATGTTAAGCTAAGGCAAGCTTAAAACCCAAGTGGAATATTGCATTATGCTGTTACAAGTTACCAAAGTGAAAAGCCACACTTAGTAAGGAGTTAAGCATTGCGTTTCCCTTTCAAATAATTATTTTTGATTAGGAGGTTTGAAGTTTAGCTTCAGCTTCACAAAACTGACTAAGCACACTCTGACTAAGCTTCCTAAAGTACCATTGGTATACAAACAGCCTTTGTTTAGACCTGGTCACAAAGTGCCAGTTTGCTGGAACCAAAGTGTATTGCAAAAGTGAGACAAGTTAGACAAACTTTTGTTGAATCTCAGACAGTGCACCATCAGAATCTTGTTGGCCAGGCAGGTTTTCCTTAGGAAACTTGTCTGGTTCCCTTCCAACTCACCTGGGCTTCAAGGGTCCACAGCTATAGGGAAGCCTCACCTTGCCAGGGCTTCCAGAATCCCAGCTAAACACCAGGGAGCCATAAGAAATCTGACTTGGCTGGGGTTTTCTGGACTTCCAGGCTACAAAACATGGAGTCAGGAGCCTGGAGGTCCTGGGACAGGCTGCCAGGATATGTGCTCCAGGGCAGGGGCAAAACCGACGAGAATGTCAATTTCATTCAGCAGCTGCTAGTCTATTCTGTTTCAGAAACACCATGCATCTGCTTCTGAAATAATCCCCCCACCACGATTTCCAGTTTGTCAAAAATATAGAAAAAACTGGTTTAGGTCAAAATTGGAAACCAAGTTTTGAAATCTCAGTTTCTTGCAAACAAGAAATCCTGAGTTTCAGGCAGCTCTACCTTTGTTCTTTTCTGACTGAACATATTAAATTATGCAAGAACTACAAACATCATCAGAAAGATTTAGATTTACAAGACGTAAACTCACAATGTTTGGAGTTTCTAAAAATATCACAACACCAAGCTCCTCCCTTTGATCTAGTTGTTCCCCCCCAATTTCTTGTTTGCAGACAAGTATTGTTAAAAGACTTCACTTACTCTTTTCACTTCTTCCTCCATGGCACTAATTTTCTCAATGTACTCTGCAATTTGTTCCTCTTGAACTGTCACTTTTCCATTAAGAGCTCTAAAACAATAAATGTAACATGATTGATTTAATAGTTACCTAATGCTTCTCATGCTGCGTGGTTATTTTAATGGTACCTTTATCCTAGTTTCCATATAAACTTTAGAATCATAGACTCGTACCACTGGAAGGGACCTCGAGAGGGCATCTAGTCCAGTCCCCTGCACTCATGTCAGGCCTAAATATTAAGACCATCCATGACAGCTGTTTGTCTAACCTGCTTTTAAAAATCTCCAATGATGGAGATTACACAGTCTTCCTAGGTGATTTATTCCAGTGCTTAACCACCCTGATTGTTAGGAAGTTTTTCCTAATGTCTGACCTAAACTGCCCTTGCTGCAGTTTAAGCCTATTGCTTCTTGTCCTCTCCTTAGGGAGAATAATTTTTCTCTCCCTCCTCCTTGCATCAACCTTTTATGTACTTGAAAACTGTTATGTCCCTTCTCAGCCTTCTCTTCCCTAGACTAAACAAACCCAATTTTTTCAATCTTCTCATAGGCCATATTTTCTAGGCCTTTAATAATTTGTTGTTGTGGACAAATTGGAGAAAGTGCAGAGAACAACATCTTTCCTCAAATGTGGCACCCAGAACTGGACACAATACTCCAAGTGAGGCCTAATCAGCATGGAGTAGAGCAGAAAAATTACTTCTCATGTCTTGTTTACAACACTCCTGCTAATACATCCATAATAAGTATTATGCGGGGACATGATAGAGGTATATAAAATCATGAGTGATGTTGAGAAAGTGGATAAGGAAAAGTTATTTACTTATTCCCATAATACAAGAACTAGGGGTCACCAAATGAAATTAATAGGCAGCAGGTTTAAAACAAATAAAAGGAAGTTCTTCTTCACGCAGCGCACAGTCAACTTGTGGAACTCCTTACCTGAGGAGGTTGTGAAGGCTAGGACAAGAACAATGTTTAAAAGGGGACTGGATAAATTCATGGTGGCTAAGTCCATAAATGGCTATTAGCCAGAATGGGTAAGAATGGTGTCCCTAGCCTGTTCGTCAGAGGATGGAGATGGATGGCAGGAGAGAGATCACTTGATCATTGCCTGTTAGGTTCACTCCCTCAGGGGCACCTGGCATTGGCCACTGTCGGTAGACAGATACTGGGCTAGATGGACCTTTGGTCTGACCCGGTACGGCCTTTCTTATGTTCTTGTGTTCTTATTCATTCAAATGCAACAAGGATTGGTGCCAGTTTGATTTGGACAGTATAATGTAGAAGAACCACCGTGTGTTTCTTCCTTCAGATGAACTATTTATTGACCAATGCACTCACAGGTATTCTGAGGCAGATAAGAATTTAGAGCAGAGGTCCCCAAACTGTGGGGCATGCCCCCCTAGGTGGGTGCAGAGGAACATTTGAGGGCCTGGGTGTAGATAAATCTCTGCATTAAGCATCTTCACATAACTTTCATCTGACTTCGTATTATGCCTCTATTTTCATACAACTTTGTATCAGATCCTTATATATAAAACTTTGTATTGTGCCTAGGTATAATGTTAAAAAATGTCATTTTGCTAGGAGTAGAATAAGATCTCCCCCCACCACTTTTTAATCAATTGCCCTGTTGAATGAATGAGATGTGAACGAGGAAGGCGTGAAAGGCAAGCACCTCCAGACAGCTGCAACCTTTGGAAAGGGGATGGAAGCCAGACCCAAGAACAATAAAACATGTCAAGTGGGCTCACTAAAGAAGATGGCTTTGGTTAGAAGCAAGCACCTTCTTTTGAAAACACCCTCTTTGAACAGCGTTGGGATAACATCAGAAAAAAACAGTACGAAGGAACAACGGACACAGATACAGATTTTAAATCAGGTATAGATTTGCATGAGAGGGAAGCTGCTATAAACATGAGGTGTCTTGCAGAGGACTCTGGGTCTCGTCTCGTCAACATGGGAACATCAATCAGGATCGGCAGAAGCCCCGGCTCCACCCCTCCCCCATCTAACTCAACTGGCCAGTGAAGTTAAGGGGAGCAACTAATTGGTAACAACAACAAGACGGAGTGTGCTTGTGTGAGTGCATGAGAGTAATATATATCATATGCATAAGATACAGTGTTAATTACTACATGTATTACCAGTAAGTGTGGTGCTTTGCCTTATTCCCCCTGAAAAGATCCTGTGCAGTACTTTAAGTACAACATGGGCCAGCCTCCACAGGGGGTAGTGAGGGAACAGTACCCAGCCCCCAACTGCAGCTCTGGCTCCACACCTGCCCCAGGCTCAGCTCCTGGCCGCAGCTCCATTCCCAAAGCTGAGGCTGCGGCCAGGAGCAGAGCCACACCCGGCCATGGGCCCGGCTGCTAGCTTCCACTGTGGCCCAGCTGCGGCTCCGTTTCACTCCTTCCCCCAGCCTTGGTTGTGCTCCCCGCCCCAACCCCACCTGCGGCCCCAGTCTCAGCCCTCACCTCCCAGCCCTGGTGGGCACAGACAGAGGTAATGGGAGGGTGGGGGGTTTGCAACCCTGATAAGTTTGGGGACCACTGGTTTAGAGAAACTGACTTTGTACTAGCCACAGTTCTTACAGGTACAAATGCTCCTATAAATTATGTTACATTTGAGGATGTAGTTGCCATGCTTGACACACCGAGTTTTGCAATAGTCAAGGACTCACTCATAGTTTTCAGCAGAAATATAGATTCCATTTTTCTCTCGTGCAGCAGCAAGATCTCGTTTCAGGCGTTCAATCTCCTCTGTATATTCCTGTAACAAAAATGATCTGTAAAAGACCGAAGACCCCAGTTTGATAAATTACATTTCTACTTTGATTTCGAGTTAGCAAAGTGGTTGTTACGCTGTAAGATGTTACACATGCCCTTAAGAAAAATTGTATACGGAAGGTAAAATAATGATGTGTTAGTACTGTTAGTTTCACATCTTGAAAGCAGTTACAGCATTGCAGAACCTCTCATTAAATAAATTTGATTAGATGTAAAGCAATAGTGCTCAACAGTAAAAGTTACCTAGGCAGTGTCTAACATCTTAAAATAACCACCTATAAAGTTCTTTTACTAAGGGTCAGTTTTATCTGATATGCTGCGTTATCTGTCAAACCTTAATGACTGATCAACTGTATGAGAGTCTGGGATGCGTGTGTCTGAGTTGAAGCACACATTGTGTTAATATTTTGCCAGATTTTAGTTGCTACCATCTGAACAGGTATCCACACCAAAAGCTGTAACCAGTACCCTGATGAACACCCCACTCATCACTGAAGTGGTGCCTACAGGACAGGGTGAAATGGTAACATTGCCAAGGCTCTGCAATTTGGCTGGCCTGACAGAAATACATCTAACTAGCCTTTAATTTGTGAAAGCATACGGGAAAGTTACCTTAATGAGAGCTTTTTTTGTCAGCTTCTGGTTAACTTCAGGCTTATTCATGATATTCTTTGCTCTATGTGCATATTCTAGAGTGCTCAAAGTTTCCTGTATAAAAGTACAAAGACAGACACATGACCTCTAGATGAAGGTTTAAGATTTCAGTACTTCATCTGAACTTTTGTATAAAATTTACAGACTACTGGAATAAGTATCCCACTAACAACAATGTAGGATGGATCATCTTGCACAAAGGTAGGCAGGTTCAAGTCTTTACCTCAAGATTTACAGATGCAGGAGAAACTGTGGCAATTATAGATGTTTTTGTACGCCCTCCAAGAGAATCCTGCAGGATTCTAGTGAGTTTAGATTCCCTGTATGGAATATGTGGGGTTCTTTCTACAAGAGCAGTAATAACTCTCCCCAGAGTAAGCAGAGACTGATTGATATTTCCAGCTTCACGAGCTCTTTTGTCAACTGCTCCAGAACGACCAATGTTTTCACTTCCTGCAAGATCAACCTGAAAGGAGAAAAAAAAAGATGACATCTGTAACAACTCCTATCTTGTAAAGCTGAAGATAAAGAAGGATTCCCAAAATATCAATATGCCACCATGTGTACAGCCTAGCTTCCCTAAGACTTAGGAGTATCTATTGTATATTCTTCTCAATGGCTTCATAAAAACATAAGAGCTGTCATACTGGGTCAGACCAATGGTCCATCTTTCTCCAACAGTGGCCTGTATCAGGGCTTTAGGGTGGCAATTATAAATAAGAAAATTATGGCATGATCCACCCCATCTTCCATTCCTGGCTTCTGGTAGTCAGAGGTTTAGGATGACCCCAAGTATGGGGTTGTGTCCCTGACCATCTTGGCTAATAGCCCTTGTTGGACCCATCCTCCAAAAAAGAACTGAATAATTCATGAACCCAGTTATACTTTTGGCAACCACAACATTCCATGGCAATGAGTTTCACAGGTTAGTTGTGCACTGTATATAAAAACCCACTAACTTCCTCTCGTTTGTATTGAACCTGCTGCCTATAAATTTAATCATATAACCTGTATTTTAAATGTATGAAATACACCTCAATCTGTTGCTTGGTTACAGGCCCATTCAGTCCAATCTGGTAAAGCTAGTTCCCCTAGGCTACAGCCAGCAGAGTTGCCCTATAGTGCTTCCATTTGAATAGAAGACCATCCAGATTAATGATTCCAGATTGCTCTCTATTGTTAGTCCTCTGCTGGGTGCAAGTATTTCTCCTGACACCTCCTGGAATACCAGTCCAAGATGAAGGTACAAAGATATTTACAGTCAAAATAGCATTCACAAAACAACTCTGAATTTGGTATAGTTACATATAGACATATACTAATCAGTCACACTCACCACTTATTTATGCAGGACACAAAAATGCATGGTCTAACAACATAGGGCCAGATTTTTAAGAAGGTACAGACACACCGAGAAGGATTTTCAAAAGTATCTAAGGCTATGTCTAGACTGCCTACCTTGCAGTGGCACCGCTGTGCTACTACAGTGGTGCCGTTGTGAGGAATGCAAGTTTAGCTGCTGTTTGCAGGCAGGAGAGATTGATCCTGCCGGCAAAATAAAACCACCCCCAATGAGGGGCAGTAGCTTTTTGTGGCAGTATCCACACTGGTGCTTTTTGTCATTA
Source organism: Mauremys reevesii (assembly GCF_016161935.1). Classification (NCBI taxonomy): domain Eukaryota; kingdom Metazoa; phylum Chordata; order Testudines; family Geoemydidae; genus Mauremys; species Mauremys reevesii. Next base: position 30,616,926 of record NC_052629.1, on the reverse strand, counting down.
AAACTTTTGTCGGTCAGGGGTTGTTTCCTTCCCACCCCCACCCCTGACTGACAAAAGTATTAACAACAAAAGTGCAGTGTAGACATAGCATAAGCGCCTCTCCTATGAATTAATGTCAGTTGTTCAATTGAGACGAGGCAAAGCTTTATTTTCTTCTAGTTTGTTATTCTAGGATTGTCACCTTCATAGAACTCTGGTGTTTAATGCAGATACTTACCAAGTTTAGTTTCCCAATTTTAACAAGCTCTTCTCCATCTATTGTAGTTTCTTTCATGTGTATGGTGACTGAAAACACAGAGTGTGAACGACTGCAAAATAAGTCAGTCAGTTTAAAACAGACATCCCCATAAAACCAACTTTTCTTCTTTTTGCAAGACAATCACTTATGAAGTGCTACTGATATCAGTGGACTTGTACCAGGGATAAGTTTGGCTCATTGATTTTTATAGATGGGCACTTTTCTAATACATCATCTTATTTTACTAAGCACGCTTCTAAATAGGTCCTTTAAAAATGAGACCCTCTGAAAGGCACTAATATATTAACAACATAGAAGGGTCAGGATCAGAAAATTCAGCCCAGTGTTTAGGTTTCAGGAAAAAAATGTATGAAGACATAAAAGCAATAAACTCTACAAATATTTTTATACATTCAACTTATGGAAGCGTTAAAAAAAGAAAACGAACATGCCCTGTAGTGTTTGTAACCAATGCACTAAGTACACACAGGTACAGTATTAAGTACACACAGGTACAGTATAGGAGAATCTGAAAAGCATTTTTACTGTCCAAGCTATGTAAATACAAGCAAGCAGTATTCAGTGATAAAAATTTAAAATTCAGTTTTTATCTAAGACATTAGTAAAGCTTAGGACTTATTTTTAGCTTGACAGTATCCCACTTACAAGTCTCACCACCATTGTGACACTGGTAAGAGATATGCAATAAACACTAGAGACACCACTAATATGCAGATGCTTCTGTCTGAGAACATACAGAAGGGTGGCTAGAGAGAAGGAAACTATCTTTCCAAGAAAGGCCTATCAGCTAAGTGACTACAGCACACCATAAGTATGTGATCTCTGTAGGTATATTTACACTACAAACACTGTATCTGCATAGCTACATTGCTGTAGCTATGTCAGCATAACCCTGTAGCATAGACACATTTTACATTGGTGGAAGAGGTTTCTCCCCAATCAATGTAGGAACGCCACTTCTCTGAATGATGGTAGCTACATCAACTGACTTGTTCTTCCATTAGCACAGCTGCATCTACACTGAGATTTAGGTCAGAATAGTGAAGTAAGGTCAGGGGTATGGATTTTTCATACCCCTGACCAACATAGCTATATCAACCAGGCCTATATTCCAGGGGGAATTTGTTTCAGTTCCTATTAGTACATACCACAACACTTTTCACTTAAAAAACCTGATTGCCCTATGAGTGAGTGTTTGCCTTTTGCCAAAAAGCTTCAAAAGCTAAACTCAGTACTTGAGTTACTATTAAGTGTTGTTATTCTAGGTACCATATTGAGGAATGTTTTTTTCCTCTTGTGCATCTTGGCAGAGGTCTGGTAGCATTCTGGTGCTTGTGTTGACTGGACATCATGAGTGAGTGAGGAGGCCGAGTCTAGAAACAGCATTCTGCCCCTCAAAAAGAGCTACCTCTGCACATGACCACACAGGCATTTTGCCTACCTGTGTCTTCCAAAGGCAGAATGCTTCCAGGTGTGCCTGTGTTGTGCTGCACTCTCCACATCCCGCAGGATGATAGAGGTGTGACTTACAAAGCCACAGTAGAGCCCTAATCTTGAGAGCCTAAACTAATATGGGGGCCACAAGCTCAAGCAGGGTTCAGTGTAATTTCAAAATCTTTGACTGTTTTGGTCACACCAGGTTTGTTACATCAAAAATATTACATCTTATAAGAGGAAAGTTTTGTACCTAGAGTATGCATTCATGTAAGTAGCTGCAGTTGTTCTTTTTGCTGCTCCTCTTTCCAAAATCTGATACACTTCATCCTTGTTGTGCACAGTTATTTCTTCCAATCCTTTGATAATCACACCCCTCTGTCAAGACGGGAGTTTATGTTACACATCTTTTTTGTCACACATCTTTATTTAGTCATTCCAAGAGCCCCACTTAAGTTTTAGAATTCAGATTTGTACCTTATTACGGGGGTCATCAAACATTTGAAGTCTCTCCCCTACATCAGGAGAGGGATTCAAAAGATCAAAAAGTTCCTCATTGTAGATTTCCAACAGGGAGACTTTCACAGAAAATTCCGTACCATTGTCTGAAAGTTTTTCAAATATTTGATGCAGTGTACGGGGGATTATACCAGCTAGTGGATCCTATAATTAAAGCACAGATGAGTTTATGAAATACCAGTGCCAAGAGAAGACCAAAGGGACAGTGAGCATAAAGAGGAGAACTAAGTTTAGGGAAATCAACATAACTTGTTTTAAAGATGAGAGTGACACAAATGGACCATTCTTCATAGGATAATTTTCAGAGCTTGCAGACAGGTTTGAAACAAAATCAGGTTTATCTAAGAGAATACTCAATTTTAAAAAAGATGTTTAATGGTAAACTCTTAATGTTAGAGTAGGTGAGTCTGAAATGAGAGCTTCAGCGTACTTGCAAGAGACCAGTTCCAACCAAGTTTTCATTAGCTACAGCTAGCCTTCTGCAATATACTCACATTGAATTACCACTCAGCTAACGAGCTTTTAATAGGAGGTCAGATTTACCTCTTCCCATGTATATTCTTCATTAGGTGATCTCTCCCCTTCCATTGTGAAGGTTTTTCCTGTACCAGTTTGGCCATAGCTGTGTGGCAGAATTTGAAGATTAAAAGTATATACTTGAAACTGAAGTTAATGTGTTAAGAAAGTAGTTTGGGGGTACTTACGCAAACACAGTACAGTTGTATCCCATAATAACTTCATCCAAAATAGGACAGACAACATTCCGGTAAACCTCAATTTGTTTTGCTTGTGCTCCGAAGACCTGTTGAGGCAAAGTCAGATGATCACATTTAGGTATTCTCTGATGTGTTTCACCACTTGAAATTAGCACATAGTACAACTCCATGACTGATTATTTAGAGGGAATTTTTTTTCCATATTTAGAGGGAAAATTTTTCCAGCAGACATCTAGAAGTCAGTGACTCAAAGAAGAGTTACCATATCAAACGTGTAAGTCTTCCTTGCTGTCTTATCGGTTACTCCTCCAGTACGGACGCTAACTTCCTTTCTTGCATGGTCACAGTCTACAACAGCATGAGAGTTTGCTTTGCGCTCCGACACATTAAAGGGCCTAAAAGACAAGATTTAAGAATACATCTCTCTCATCAGCAAGGATATGAATCAGGTTTGACTAAGTGGTGCTTGTATTTTGGTTTAAAAATCCAAAAGCAGCATTGTGCTTGTGCAGTATAAACAGCAAAATGTACTTGCTTAATCTAGGAGAAGTTTCCCCCATTTACCTTTAAACCACTAAAAAGTGTACTTGATGGATATTTGGCATGTTTGCAGCTATTTTGCTGTTTGTGCATGCATTTTCAACAAGTTTATTGCATCTAGAACACAGGAGAAACACATACAATAACTAATGTGAACTAAAAAAGTGAAGTTTTATTTAGAATTGTCAGTTTGTCTAACAATATGCCAAATTATATTTCACTAAGGGTTAAATATACTGCATAATTCTTATTGTAAACGTCTTTATAAAAAAATCTTGAATGTAGCATATCCACCATGGATCCCTAGCAATACATCTAGTCAGTCATTGTGACTTCTCGGCAGTGGTCATCATCCAGAGTTTGAAGAAAAAGCTCAACTTCCTACAAAGCACGTGCCCAATTGTGTAGTGTTCTCACATGGAGCTGTAAAAGAAAGGATTTCTTCTTGAACAGGTTATACCCTAAAGCACACATTGTTATTAACCTTGTGAATAGCCTTTCACTTAGACCAAAGACCGGGAAACAATTTGGTTAGCTAAAAATGCAATGGAAAAAGTTGCCCAAAATGGTTATACAGTAGCTAAACTTCTATTAAAGTTGGTTTGATATGGGAGATGGAATAAGTTTCTCATTGGACTGATTGCTTGAGTACAGTTGAGAAAAGAGGGACTCAACTTCATACCATGTTGATGGCCTTGGGGCAAAGAATATCTTACCCAATTTTAAGGCACCATGTAAATTTACAATGCTTATAAATAGAGCAGTAGATATCACCAGAACCATTTGAATGCTGATACATTATTGCTATTATGAAGACCTACTCACAAGCACTAACAAAAAAACAAAAAACAAAAACAAAAAAACAATTTTTTTTTTTTAAAGTAAAAGGGCTTTCCAGATATTTGAAGGGCAGGGCAGAGATGAGACATTGTTTAAGGGATTTTTGGGAAGTTCGATAGAAATATGATTTGTCATTTAATGAGTTGCTGTCTTCAAAGGACAGGAGCTACTATAAAGTCCTGGAATGGAGTTCAGTCCAAGGGACTAGGTTGCTATAGGGATGTCCAGAACTGTGTGAATAACCCTAATACTAGACTTATGGAGCCAGTTAATATTTGCAATATATACTGATGTTTAGCAAGAAGGAGGCAGAATGGAGTTTCTGTCTGTTAGTTTGTTGTGTGCTTGCTTCCCCTGTGCCTGCTTGATTGAAGTTTCAGTGTAGTCTCTTCTGGGGGCTGTGTGCTGCGCCAAGCAGCCTGCTAGCTAGGCTGAGAGCTAACTAATGAGGTTCTAGCCTGCTATCCTTTGATCCCTAGTCCCTTGACAAGGGGGCATGGGTAATTCAGGCAGACAGGGGTTTAAAAAGCCAGCTCCTAAGCAACTAGAGGAGCTAACAAAAAGCAGAAGCAAACAGGATAGTTTTGAGAAGGTGCATGACAGCAAGCATGAGAGCCATATACACCGAACCCGAACCCTAACCCTAACCCACACACACACAGACTTTAGGCCAATAATGTCCCCAAAACACCAAACCAAACCCCTGAAAGAGTAAAAATAAAGCAGGCAGAAGTTCAGCAGCAGAGTCGGGGCTATCCAGTTTATTGCACTGAATGCAGCATGTAAGATTGGCAGGTGCCATACGTATGCCTTTGGAGAAAGCAACTCATGCCCCTTAGAGATAGAGTATGGGCTCTTGAAACCAGAGTGGCTGAACTGGAGGAGATAAGGGAGATAGAGGTACATAGATGAGACTTTCAGGGATACAGTAGAGTAGTCCCCCCACCCCCATGGTGTGAAAGCCTCTGTGCCGTTGAAGAGCATAAACGTCTCAGGGAAAGCAAACATCAAGCTGGAGCAAAGAGAAACAATCCCATAGTTGGTACCTTCCTTCCAGATGTCATGGTATCCTCTCACAGTGATGAGAAGGAACCCCATTTATTAGAAGAGACAGGCAATAGTAATAGAGGATTCAATTATTAGAAATCTAGATGGGTTTGAGAAGACCGGAAGAACTGCATGGTGAATTGTTAGTCAGGTGCAAAGGCTGCAGACCTCTCAAGACATCTAAATAGATGTATGTGCAATGCTAGGGAGGAGCCAGTGGTCATGGAACACATAGGTATCAGAGACATAGCAAATGGTAGGAGAAAGGTCCTAGTACAGGGGTTCTCACAAATTTTTTGGTGGCTGCTCTGACAATTTTTCCTAAAATACTTTATTAACTTTGGGGAAAACAAGTCCAAATCATTGTAATTTATTTATGTAGGGGTTGTGTGTCTCCGAGGGGGGATGGAGCGGAAGGGCAGGGCCCAACCATTGTTGGTGGCCCTGGGTGGGGGGCTGCTACTCCCCTCCTCAATCACCTCCCAGAAGGCTGTGGCCACAAGAAAAGCCCCTGGTGACCACATGTAGCCATGGTGGCCGCATTTGAGAAACACTGTCCTAGTGGCCAAATTTAAGATGCTAGTTAAAAAGATTGAGATCCAGGGCCTCCATGGTAACATTCTCTGAAATGCTTCCACTTCCATATGCAGGGCCTGTTAAGATAGACAGAACTGCAGGGTTTCAATGTATGGAAGAGATGGCGGCGTTGGGAGGAGGGATATAGGTTATTAGGAACTAGGGAACTTTTGGGGAAAGGAGGAGCCTATACAGGAAGGATGGGCTTCAACTAAACCAAAATGAACCAGACTGCTGGCATGTAAAAATAAAAAGGTCAAAGGAATTTTTGAACTGAGGGATGGGGGAAAGCAGCACACAGTTCAGACAGACATTCCTGAGGAGAGGATTTATTAAAAGGGACACTCTATTCCCTGGAAAAGAGAAGAGGATAGAAGAGTGCCAGTGGGAACTGAAAAAAGAAAGAGTCAAACGAAAGAGTCCCATGTAGTCATCACAAAGAAAGGCAACTAAATATTGAGAATTTTTACAAGCATTTGTATACAAATGTTAGAAAACTAAAATGTTAAGCTGGGTGAATTGGAGTGCCTGGTATTAAATGAGGATATAGATATAATAGGCATCACAGAAAGTTGGTGGAACAATAATAATCAACGGGACACAGTAATACCAGGGTATGAAATATATAGAAATAACAGAGTAGACCGTACTGGTGGAGGTGTGGCACTATATGTAAAAGAAAACAGAGTCAAATATAGTAAAAACCCTAAATGAATCAAACTGTACCATAGAATCTACATAGAAAGAAATCCCATGCTTTAATAATAAGCGTATGGAAGCAGGAACATACTACCGACCAAATGATCAGGATGATGACAGTGACTGTGAAATGCTCAGGAAGAAAAGAGAAGCTACCAAAAAACAAAACAAAACAAAAAACACCCAAAAAACCTAAAATCAGAAAACATAGTAATAATGAGGGATTTCAACTATCCCCATATTGACTGGGCACCAGTCACCTCAGAACAGGATGCAGAGATAAAGTTTTTAGACACCACCCATTAATGACTGCTTCCTGGAGTAGCTAGTCCTGGAACCCACAAAGGGAGAGACAAGTGACACACAGGATCTGGTCCAAGAGATGAATATAGCTGAACTGCTCAGTAACAGTGATCATAATGTAATTAAATTTAAAATCCTTGGGGGGGGGGAAGCAGTGGGTGATGGGGGAAAAAACAAAGAAACCCACCACTGTAGTATTTAACTACAAAAAGGGGAACTACACAAAAATTAGGAAGCCAGTTAAATGGAAATTAAAAGGAACAGTTACAAGCGTAAAATGCCTGCAAGCTGCATGGACACTACATAAAAATACCATAAATAGAGGATCAAACTAAATGCATACCCCTAATAAAAACAAACAATAAGAGGATCAAAAAATGCCACCATGGCTAAACAGAAGCAGAAGCAAAAATACATCCTTTAAAAATTGGAAATCAAATCCTATTGGAAACAGAAATGAGCATAAACTCTGGCAAGTGACATGTAAAAGTATAATTAGGAAGGCCAAAAAAGAATTTGAAGAGCAACTAGCAAGACACAGAAACTAACAACAATTTAGTTTTTTAATTTTTTATTTAAAAAAGGAAGCCTACCAAACAATCAATCTTTGTACCAGATTACTAGAAAATAGCTAATGTAACATCAAATTTTCAAAAAGGCTCCAGAGGCGATCATGACAAATAGAGGCCAGGTAAGCCTAACTTCAGTATCAGGTAAATTGGCGGAAACTGTAGTAAAGAATTATCGGGGACATAGATGAAGAAAACATTTTGAGAAAGAGTCAACACTGTTTTTGTAAAGAGAAATCAGGCTTCACCAATCTATTAGAATTATTTGAAGGAGTCAAACAAAGATGGTTAGCTTTGTTTGGGATAGTAAAATTCCATTTCCGTCCACATGGGAGAGGGTATAAAAGACCCAGGAAACATCTGTTTTGTCTTCAATTCCTGTTTCATTTGTCTGGATTGGATTTCTAAAAAAGAAGCTCTAAACAAGGACTGATGATCCCCCAAGTTGTTTGGATAATTTCGAGAGAGACTTTTGCAAACTAGTTTGTTTTTGCAAACTAGTAGTGGACAAAGGTGCACGAAGGTGGGAGATCACCCTGCAGCACCCCTACCCCTGGGAAATGGACTCAGCGGTGAGGCTGCACCCAACACTGACACAGCGCAAGGCTTAGGCCTGGCCCAGAAACACTTCAGGGCCCTGCCTCTCTGTGCCAGGTGCACCAGGTTTGGGGCAGGCAGGCTCAACCAGACAGGATCCAAGTGTGAAAGGGCTGAGTGTGGGGGGATCTAGGTGTGGGACAATCTGGGTGCAGACAGCTCAGTGGGGAGTGTAGGTGTGGGGGGATCTGGATGCACAGAGGCTTGTTGGGGGGGTTCCAGGTTCAGGGTCAATGGGAATCTTTAGAGGCTTCCAGGTGAAGGTGAAGGTGGTTGGGGCTCAGCAGAGGGGTCTGGATTTGAGGGTGTCAATGGGGGAGTCTGGGTGTGAGGGAGTAGGGCTAGGTGGGGTGGGGGTCTGGGTGCAATTAGCTGGGGTCAGTGGAGTGGGGGTCTGGATGTGGGGGCTCAGGGTGGTGCAGAGGGGTGGGGCTCATCAGGTTGGGGGGTTGAGTGCAAGGAGCTCAGTGGGTGGTGGTCTGAGTGCAGGGGGACTGGATGCAGGGATTGAGGTTTAATGGGGTAGGGTTCGAGTATGGAGTGCTAGGGGGTTCTGGATGTACAGGGTGAGGCTTGGTGTGGATGTCTGGGTATGGGAGGTCCAGATGCATGGAGAAGCAGCTCCCCATACAATGACCCGTCCCCCCACAACTGAGGTGTGATGGGGGCAGGAAGCAGGGGAGGATGCTCAGCTTCCTGTAGCTGGGGGAGGTTTCTGGGGGTGAGTCTGACACAGCACCAGCCACTCTTTGTAGGGGAAGAGGAAGTCCCATCCTCTCCTGTCTCCAATCTAACCGTGACTAGCAGCTTATCACAGATCAGGGTAGGAGCCACTGGCTGGGGTGTCCCCAGTCCCGCAGTGATTTATCTCTGTCGGCTGCTCCGGGTGCCTGAAACGATGTACCTATGCTATTAGGGTGTGATGTATGACTACTCTTGCAGCTTCCCTGTCAGAAAGTCATTTTTCTGTGGGGAAGCAAAGAAATCGGCAGGGGCCATGAATTCTGCACACATGCACAATTCATCCAAGAGTAATTACTAGACTATTGACAACAGAGCAATTATTGGGTAAGATCTGAGAGCTGCCACCTGATGTGCCAAGGCTACCTCTGCTCCTGCTTTCCCTGCCAGCTCAGGACCCCAGCATCCTGTCTTGCTGAGCCAGACGCCCATCTGCTCCAACACAGACCCAGGGTCTGAATTACTTGCCACAAAGGTGCAGGCTTCATTGAAAGCAGCTTACGGAAGTGTTCTAGTCTTTTACACTCAGATGCCCAACTCCCAATGGGGTCTAAAACCCAAATAAATCCATTTTACCCTGTGTAAAGCTTATATAGGGTAAATTCATGAATTGTTCGCCCTCTATAACACTAACTCTATAACCTCCCCCAGGTATTAATACATACTCTGGGTTAATTAAGAAGTAAAAAGTGATTTGATTAAATACAGAAAGTAGGATTTAAGTGGTTCCAAGTAGTGACAGACAGAACAAAGTCCAAGCAAAATAAAATAAAACACGCAAGTCTGAGTCTAATACAGTCATACAACTCAATACAGGTAAAAATCTCACCCTGAGAGATGTTTCAATAAGTCTCTTTCACAGACTGAACCGCCTTACTAGTCTGGGCACAGTCCTTTTCCCTGGTACAGCCATTGTTCCAGCTCAGGTGGTAGCTAGGGGATTCCTCATGATGGCTGCTTCCCTTTGTTTTGTTCCACCCATTTATATATCTTTTCCATAAGGTGGAAATCCTTCGTCCCTCTCTGGGTTTCCACCCCCTCCTTCTCAATAAGGCCTTGGCTACACTGGCGCTTTACAGCGCTGCAACTTTCTCGCTCAGGGGTGTGAAAAAACACCCCTCTGAGCACAGCAAGTTACAGCGCTGTAAAGCGCCAGTGTAAACAATGCCCCAGCGCTGGGAGCACGTCTCCCAGCGCTGTAAGCTAATCCCCAGGGGGAGGTGGAGTACCTGCTGCGCTGGGAGAGCTCTCTCGCAGCGCTGGCGCCGCGACCACACTCACACTTCAAAGCACTGCTGCCGGAGCGCTCCCGCGGCAGCGCTGTACAGCTGCAAGTGTAGCCATACCCTAAGGCCTTGGCTACACTTGCAAATTTGCAGCACTGCAGCAGGGTGTGAAAACACACCCTCTCCAGCGCTGCAAATTGCGGCGCTGCAAAGCACCAGTGTGGTCAAAGCCCCAGCGCTGAGAGCACGGCTCCCAGTGCTGTACGTTATTCCCCACAGGGAGGTGGAGTACGGACAGCGCTGGGAGAGCTCTCTCCCAGCGCTGGCGCTTTGACTACATTTAGCGCTTCAAAGCGCTTGAAATGCAAGTGTAGCCAAAGCCTAAGACACCAGGTTAAAGTGGATTCCAATTCAGGTGACATGATCACATGTCACTGCAAGACTTCATTACCCACTTGCCAGCACACGTATACAGGAAGACTTACAGGTAAAATACACCCATCTGAAGTCAATTGTCCTAGTTAATGGGAGTCATCAAGATTCCAAACCACCATTAATGGCCCACACTTTGCATAATTACAATAGGCCGTCAGAGTTATATTTCATATTTCTAGTTTCAGATACAAGAGTGGTACATTTATACAAATAGGATGATCACACTCAGTAGATTATAAGCTTTGTAATGATACCTTAGAAGAGACCTTTTGTATGAAGCATATTCCAGTTACATTAGCATATTTTTATAAAATCATATAGAGTGCAACATCACAATATTGACCTGGCTTCTTGAGATCAGAAGGACTCTGTTTGATGAAATGGGTTTTCAATAACCACTGCATCTTTGACTTCATGTTAACCAGTGTAGTGAGACAGAAGCAGTGCTCCCTCTAATTTTTCCCACACGTGTGCGGAATGAATTTTGTTATGTGCACCAATATGGAGGTGATGTGTCACACATCACCTCCATATTGGTGCACATAAAGTTCACGTGGGGGGGTGGGGCCAAGGGGTTCGGCGTATGGGAGGGGGCTCAGGGTTTGGGCAGAGGGTTGGGGTGCAGGCTCTGGGGTGGGGCCAGGGATATGGGGCTTAGGGCTGGGGCAGAAGGCTGGGGTGTGGGCTCTGGGGATGAGGGGTTTGGGGTGCAGGCTGCCCTGGGGCTATGGTGGGGGGAGAGAGGATTCCCCCCAGATCTCTATCCCTGCAGCAGCACCTGGGCTGGGGCCATGGGATGGGCGCCTCTCCCCTGGCCATGGCAGGTCTGGGCTGGGGCAGACACACCTCTCCCCACCACAGCGGGGCTTGGGGAGAGGCATCTCTCCCCGCCACAGCCCTGAGTGCCTGTGTGGTGCTTAATAGGCTGCTGCGCAGTCACGCAGCTTAGAGGGAACTTAGAACAGAAGTTAACTTTTGTTACTCGTTTGGTATAGCTAATGGTAGAATAACTACCAGTTTGGGGTGAGCCTGCCCTATTTTTCAGCACTTTGTTCTGAATCTGGTATTCTCCGCGGTGACCCACTGAGGTATGGTGACACTACTTAAGAAAGAGATCTTGGAGTCATCTTGGATAGTTCTGTGAAAACATCTACTAAATGTGCAGCAGCAGTCAAAAAAGCTAACAGAATGCTAGGAACCATTAGGAAAGGGATAAAGGAGGATGATAAAAAAAAATTAAAAAAATCAATGCCACTACATAAATCCATGGTATGCCCACATCTTTAATACTGCATGCATTTCTGGTGGCCTAAACTCAAAAAAGATATACTAGAATTGGAAAAGGTACAGAGAAGGACAACAAAAATTATACGAAAGCTGTTCCATACCCATATTAAAGAGACTGACTGTTCAGCTTGGAAAAGATATGACTGAGGGGGATGGATTATGCTAGAGAGCTATAAAATCATGAATGGTGTGGAGAAAGTGAATAAAGACGTGCTATTTACCCCTTCATGTAACACAAGAACCAGGGTCACCAAATGAAATCTTTAGTAAAAGGCGAAAGATTTACATGCTCTGAAGAATAATAGGCAGCAGATGTAAAACAAACATAAGGAAATACTTCTTCACACAATGAACTTGTTGCCAGGAGATGTCATGAAGGCCAAAAGAGTAAATGGGTTTAAAAAAAGAATTGGATAAATCCATGGAGGATAGGCTCACTGTGGCTATTAGCCAAGATAGTCAAGGATGCAACCTCAGGCTCTGGATAGCCTTAAGCCTCTGACTGCCAGAAGCTGGTACTGGATGACAGGGGATGGATCACTCATTAATTGCCCTGTTCTGTTCATTCCCTCTGAAGCATCTGGCAGTGGCCACTGTCAGTAGACAGGATACTGAGCTAGATGGACCATTGGTCTGACCTAATATGGCCATTTTTATATTTCGTTCTTAATAATCCAATGCTCACTGAAAACAGGAAGCGAAGTGGTACACTTGAATCTTGCCCCAAAACAGGCAACTTCAAAAGCTATACTCCTGTTTTGGAATATCCTTGGTTTACATGACCCTCAAACCACTAGCAGCACCATATATTGTTTTAGGTCAAAATCTCATTGAGAGTCTCATTAAGTGTTTGCTTGCTAATCACAATCAGAAATTAATAAAAAACCTCCTCAAAAACATCCTCTGAACCCATTATTTCATAAAGTGAGAATACAAACACTAGTTTGGCCTTGCCTACACTCATAAATAGCCCCACTCCAATCACTGTTACTATACTGACTCCGAACCCTAAGCAAAGACAAAGGCTGTGTTTACACTGCCACTTTCAGCTCTAAAACTTTAGTTGTTCGGGGGTGTGAAAAAAAACACCCCTGAGCGACAAATATTTTAGCACTGAAAAGCGCCAGTATAGACAGTGCTTTATCACCCCTCATTCGGGGTGGTTATTTTTTATCACTGGGAGAGCTCTTCCCCGGCGATAAAGCAGGACTACACTGCCCATGTCACAATGCTATAACACGGGCAGTGTAGACATACCCAAAGATATGCAGTGGTTGGCAATGACTGTACTAAAAGGTTTGCTTGGAGCACATTTTTTTGTACTCTTAGGTGTCAGCGCCAGAACATTTGCACAGACTGCTGAATAATGTGTATTCCCAAGTGTATTTTAGTGGTTCTCTTCATTAGTTTATGCCAACACCTTATAAGAAATTAGACAGGAAGCTCTTCAAGGTGGAAAGACATCTATTATGTCTTGTATAGGTCTAAGCACACCAGCTCTTTAATCGTCACCTATAACCCCACATTGAACCATTTGAACTAGATTACGCAAAGTGAGCCATTTTCGTCAAGATCCTTTAGGTACTGAAGTGATACAAAGTTGTGCAATGTTACAAAATTCCTCATAGCCAGCTCATCTCCAATGGAGTCTCAGAGTTACAACATATGGTACATTTATCAATACAATATGCAGTATATCCACATTTAAGGTCCAGAATAAAGTGCAAGCTAAACATGACAGCTCTGAGCTGTGAAATTGACAAGCCACCCACCATTCCCAGCCCAGAGCACTGGTGGATGCCCCCCCGGGGCATCTCATCCGGGCTTCCAGCTGGGAGCAGGATCCCAGTCGCCCAACTCTCCAGGGGAGTTGACAGCTAACAACGGATGTAAAGAACACAGGGTCTACAGACACTGAGTCACCCTAACTACACTGACATAAGCCCTACACCTTTCCTTGAGGTGGGTTTACTATGTCAGCCTAGCTGGGGAGTTACATCACTGGGAGGAACATTTCAGTGTGTACACCTCCGCTGTTTTGTTAACAAAAGCTGACATTTGTTGACAAAACTGCAGTGTAGACAAGATGTACTCCAAATCTGGAGAGGAGTCACAAACTAGTTCTCCAGAGACAAAAGGCTAGCAAATGGGCCATCACCTGGTTAAGTGGCCATTCTTTGGCAGGAAAGAGGTTGATGGTGAAAAATCTACATCTTAACAATGAAACAGTGTGGACAGTCCACAAAGAAAAAAAACAGGAGTACTTGTGGCACCTTAAAGACTAACAAATTTATTTAAGTATGAGCTTTCCTGAGCTACAGCTCACTTCTTCGGATGAAGAAGTGAGCTGTAGCTCAGAAAGCTCATGCTAACGATAGCTCATCTCAATTGATTAGACTCTGCCTGTTGGTATGCATACTTCCACCTTTTCATGTTCTCTGTATGTATAAATATCCCCTGTCTGTGTGTTCCATTCTATGCATCCGAAGAAGTGAGCTGTAGCTCACGAAAGCTCATGCTTAAATAAATTTGTTAGTCTTTAAGGTGCCACAAGTACTCCTGTTTTTTTTGTCCAGCACTAGTTATTTGCCCATGGCGGTAACAGAGAAGCTCACGCTGCCCAAGTAGGATGACCAGATGTCCCGATTTTATAGGGACAGTCCCGATGTTTGGGGCTTTGTCTTATATAGGCGCTTATCACCCCCACCCCGTCCCGATTTTTCACAGTAGCTGTTTCGTCACCCGCCGCCCAGGAGGAGCCGTCACGGGGGGCGCACCGGCCCCGCTTACCTGCATCTCACAACCACTTGGATATTCTTGCCCTTCTCCTCTTTCTTAGCGCCGCCCTGGGAGCTCACGGCCGCCGTCGCCATTGTCGCGGGGAGCCTGCGGAGGGGAAGGAAGCGGTGAGTGCAGACTGGCTGCTCCCCGCTCGGCGGACAGAGCTGAAGGGACAACAGAGCGCGTCCCCCCGAGCGCTCTACAGCCCTGCCCGACAGCCCGGGCGGGGGAGCATCATCCCCCTCCCGCGGGGCCCCGGGCGGCGCCTTGCCCCGCTCACGCAGGGAACCCGGCGCCGAGCACAGCGGCAGCCGGCCACGGAGAGGGAGCGTCGCCCAGCAAGGGAGCCCCGAGCTCAGGCGAGGTCCCCGGGAAAGGGGGGACCGGCCGGCCCGCCGCCCCCCCAGCGATTAGCGCGCAGCCTCTCCCCCCCAACCTACTGTCGCCACCCGCCAAGCTGCTCCAGCCGCTTCCCGTCGCTACGCGCCTAGCCAGGGGCGCCCCTTTCCCTCGACAACTTTGAACCGCGCGCCAGGACTTCCGCAGCCAATCAACGGAAAGCCGCGCGGCTCGTGGTGCAGCATGGGACTTAATTTAAATTTCGGGAACTTGAGGGTAGGGTTGTACTTGAACTGACGTCACACCGGGGTGCGGGCGGCGCACTCCTCGGGCGTGAGCGTTCGGGGCTCGAATCAGGTCGCCTGCGTCCCACGAAGCAATGGCTGCTGGGAATGGTGGTCCCCCTCCCCGGAGCACAGCATGCTGGGAGTGGTAGTTTCTGCCTGCAGCTGGTCACTTGGGTCCAAGAAGGGATGCGTTGCGTTGCGTGCTACGGCGAATCTATCCCTCTGCAGTCGGATCGGGCGCTTCGTGCTCTGGACTGTCGCCTCACGGCAGTTGTATAACTGCTGTCGGGGGAAGGTTTGGTTTGGGGACATTATTACACCTGTATTCGGTGGCTGTAAAGGTATTTGCATCACAGGAAGCCCATGCAATGTAACCCTCTGAAACCGTTCCCAGTGGTTTTTCTTTCCTTACAGCAAGAACAATGAACAGACGCTCCTGTCGTTCAGTGTCTCTCCCTACCCCTTGCTGTACTGCAGGAAGCGGAACAAGGAGGCTTTTCTACCTTGTTGTTTTCAGATCTATTACAGTGGCGCTACTTCCTACACAATAGAGTGGGAGCAGCTGTCTCTTGCTGAGGGAATTAGTCACTTCACTAACTTGCTTTCAGACAACAGTTTCATTACTAAAAGTAATATGTATGGGATAAGAGCCTGAATAAACTAGAACTGCACAATGACAAGTGTTGCTAAAATCCTGAAGAGCTGGAGCAATGGGCAATGAGGTGCAGTCCCCCGATCAGAGCTCCTTCACGGAGCACACAGACAAGAAAGAATGGATTGGAATTTTGCAAGGATGCATTTTTATTTGGCAAATGGCGACATGAAACAACTTCATTGCTACCTTGTACCACTCCTCTTAAGAGTTAAAACAATGTCTGCAAGAACCAAAGATATTGCAGTCTCATGCAAAGGCACTAAGAACAAGGCATAGGAATCAACCACATATATCTTTTATATATAAAAGGCCATTACTGATGAGCTGCTAGTCCAATCCTAAACAAATGGTCCTGGTTCATTCTAAAAATAGGCTGAGGACTGCAAAGCACAAGACCAACAGAGACTTTACACTGATTAATACAAGGTTAATTTGCAGCATTTCTGAGGCAGCATTACCTATTGGCTTCCACATAACACTTGAGTGTATGGATGCTGCTAAAATGAGATACAGTCTGCTTATACATTACATATTAAAAAACGACATTAAACGAAAATTACTTAGCTTGCAAATCAAAAGTTAGTAATGCCAGATTCACTTACCCTTGCAATCTTAATTTTTCCCCTTTGCCTCATTCAGTGCAGAAGTTTGATGGACAGGGATCACGTAGAAAAAGCATTTAATCATGTCATTAAAAGAATATCATAACGTATATGCAAAAGTGTGTCAAATTAGGCTGTAGAGGAGACTATAGCTCTCGTATTTCCTAACTTTGCAACCAAAATAATTGTATTTTAATGTAGGTTTTTGGTATGTAATTTCCTAGGCATGGTGTATTGTTTAGTTTTTTAAGGAAACTAAAAGCACAGAAACAAATGCTGGCTGGTTTACGAAAGAGGCATCCAAATGGGAAAACTAATAGATACAAAAGCAACACTGATTGCAACTATATTCTGATTGAGCCCACCCTTAGTCCCAGCCATTTTATACATTCTGTACCTGCTAAGCGTAAAAATTATTTGCACAGGGAAATGTGTCAGAGCTATGGCCTGATCAAGGTATCAACAAGTATAGGTACATAAACATGTAGATTATGTGCCATCACCTTCACTTTATAACAACCCCTTTGCAATATTCACTGTGAAAGAGAAGGCTGGATCTGAAAATTAAC
Organism: Mauremys reevesii; assembly: GCF_016161935.1. Classification (NCBI taxonomy): domain Eukaryota; kingdom Metazoa; phylum Chordata; order Testudines; family Geoemydidae; genus Mauremys; species Mauremys reevesii. The sequence goes on along the minus strand of NC_052629.1, from coordinate 30,599,905 downwards.
TTTTACCTTCTGCTCCAAGTTCTGGCTGCAGTTTCTTTTTTGGTATGCAAGTATGTACAGCTGTGATGGAATGTCATAACAGCACCAGCCAGAATTTGGCTCATAATATAAAATAAGACAATTACTAGAAAAATACAGGTTAGAGACCATTCAAACTCCCATTTAAACCACAGGAATCTATTTTAATGGGAATTGGATCAGGCCTTTTGGTATTTACGCCTTGTCTATGCTAGGAAAAATGATACTTTAGTCAATCAAGCTAGCTCAACATGATTGAAAAACGCAATTTAACACAAGTGTAGACCCAGTTTAACACCTTTAGCTCTATTTTATATCAGTTTATAATGTAAGCAGAATCTTTTTTCCTAGTCTAGCCAAGACAGGAGACACAAAATGAGCAACAAGGAAATGGCATTTTTCAAATAAATAAGATACTTTTAAAATTGGGAAAGAGGTTCAAAAGTAGTTAGCTGTTTAGGAAGCTGACCCTGAAAAATGTATATCAACTATAACAACCATGTTTCATTAATTAAAAAAATAGAAGTGACGTTATAGAAAAAGTAATGATAAAAATACAAAAATATCAAAATAAAGTTATTCAGACCAATTTAAAAAAATATTGATTTCTGTGGTGATGAACATAAATATTTGTTGAGCAAACAGATAAATATTGACTGAAAATAAGAATGGCCATATTAGTCAGATCAATGGTCCATTTAGCCCATTACCCAGTCTTCCGACCGTGGCCAGTGCCTGATGCTTCAGAAGGAATGAACAGAACAGGGCAATTACTGAGAGTTCCATTCCCTGTTGTCCAGCTCCAGCATCTGTTAGTCAGAGGTTTAGGGAACCCAGAGCATGGGGTTGCATCCCTGACCATTTGGCCTAATAGCCACTAATGAACCTATTCTCCATTAATTTATATAATTATTTTTTGAACCCAGTTATACTTTTGGCCTTCACAATATTCCGTGGCAATGAGTTCCACAGGTTAACTGTGCATTATGTGAAGAAGTACCGGTACTTCATCGTTCATGATTTTATAGACCTCTGTCATAATCCCCCTTAGTTTTTTCAAAGATGAATAGTCCCAGTCTTTTTAATCTCCCCTCATATGGAAGCTGTTCCATACCCCTAATTCATTTTTGTTGCCCTTCTCTGTATTTTTTCCATTTCTAATATATCTTTTTTGAGGTGGGGCTACCAGAACAGTATTCAAGGTGTGCGCATGCCATGAATTTATATAGTGGCATTATGATATTTATTTTCTTATTATCTATCCCTTTCCTAATGGTTCCTAACATTCTGTTGGCTTTTTTGACTGCTGCTGCACATTGAGTGGATGTTTTCAGAGAACTATTCATAATGACTCTGCAATCTCTTTCTTGAATGGTAACAGCTAATTTAGACCTCATAATTTTGTATGTATAATTGGGATTATGCTTTCCATTACTTTGCATTTATCGAGACTGAATTTCATCTGCCATTTTGTTGCCCAGTCACCCAGTTTTGTGAGATCCCTTTGTAATTCTTTGCAGTCTGCTTTGGACTTAAGTGTCTTGAAGAGATGAAGAGAAGCCTTCATCAGTAGAACTTCACCTAATGAGAAGCCAGACGGGGTAAGCAGCACTGCTACCAGGTTGATATAATATATTTAGACTTCGGTCAGGCGTTTGACTTGGTACTACACAACAATTTGATTAACAAACTAAAATGATGCAAAATCAACATGATACACATTAAATTGATTAAAACTGCTTAACCAATAGGTCTCTAAATAATTGTAAACAGGGAACTGTCATCGAGTGGGTGTGTTTCTAGTGGAATCCCAAACAAAGTGAATTCTGGCCCTACGCTATTTAACACCGAGCTTGAAGAAAACACAAAATAATTACTGATAAAATTTGTAGATGACACAAAGACTGAAGGCGTGACAAATAATGAAGTTCACTGATAGAGCAATCGGGGTCACTTGGCAAGCTGGGTGCAGGCTAAAAATATGTGTTTCAATAAAGCCAAATGTAAAATTATACATCTAGGAAAAAAGAATGTAAGCCATACTTACAGAAAGGGGGACTCACTCTCCTGGGAAACAGTGACTCTGAAGATTTGTGAGTTATTGTGGATAATCAGCTGAACATGATTACACTACTGTTACACTCCAGCCAAAATGGCTAATGCAATACTTGGATGTATAAACAGGAAATATCAAGAGTAGGAGTAGAAAGATTGCATTACATTACCTCTGTATTCGGCACTTGTGCAACAACTACTGCAATACCTTGTCCAGTATGGAATCCAAAATTTAAGAAGGATGTTGAAAAATTTGAGATGGTTTGGAGAAGAGCCATGAGAATGATTAAAGGATTGGGGGAAAAAGGAGCTCAATCTATTTAGCTCCCCAAAAGGGTTAAAGGGTATTTTGATCACAGTGAATAAGTACCTACCTAGAACAAAATTTGATAATAGAAAGCTATTTAATCTAGCAGACAAAAGCATAACATGATTCAATGGCTGGAAGTTGAAACTAGGCAAATTCAGACTAGAAAGAAGGCATAACAGTGGTTAATTAGCCACTGAAACAACTTACCAAGGCCTGCGGTGCATTCTCCATCACTGGAAATTTTTAAATCAAGATTGGAGGTTTTTCTAAGAAGTCCACTCTAATTCAAAAAGGAATTAATTTAGGGAAGTCCTAGGACCTTTGTTATACAGGTCACACCAGAGGATCACAGTGGTCGCTTCTGGCCCTATAAGCTATGAATGGGCAGAAATGTGTTTGTTTTTAAATTAACATTGTAATGGGGCTGAATCTACAAATTAAAAAAAAAGTATTAATGATCTCAACAAAACAATCTGTACACAGGATCTGACAATACAATGTAGCTGTCTGCAACTTGAGGTCATGGGAAACTATTTCTGGCTTCTGAGGAGCCAAGCCAATTGGGCAGCATTTTTCCAAACTACAATTATTGTTGACCTAGTTGAAAAAGTAATACAGAGGGCAGGTCTACACCGTTCTCTATAAGGGACACTAATTTTTTGAATAAGATTCCGCACTTGGTCTGAAATAATTCAGAATTGTTGATGTTTAGGGCATACTGCAAGGCCCATCTTTTTACCCAGGGATTTGAAGAAGGTGGTAGGGGCATTTTTTATGAGAGATGAGAGTTTTAGTAGGAAAAGTCCTGCCTGCTAAGCTGTAGTAGGAGAGGATTTTTGCTGGAATTTTCCCCTCAAACTTTGCTCCTGATTTTATATTGATTGCATATTTTAATAATGTCAAAGGTGCCTAGAATAGTAGATGAGAGCCATTTTATATCATTATAAATTAAAATAAATAAGACCTACATTGTGAGATAATGATCTACCCTGAATAAGTGCCAGTGCCTTGTTGCACTGCACCAGTAGAAGCCTGGAATGGAGACTGTGACTTAGTTCCAGGGTTTTCAACCTTTTTCTTTCTGACCCTCCCCCCCCTCACCCCCAGTGCTATAAAAATACCATGGCCCACCTCTCCCACAATTACTGGTTTTCTGAATATAAAAAAGCCAGCGCTGGCGTGAGGGGGTAGCAAGCAGGCCAGTTGTCTGGGGCCCCATGCCATAGGGGTCCCCGCAAAGCTGCATTGCTCAGGCTTTGGCTTCAGCCCCAGGTGGAGGGGCTCAGGGCCCCTGGGCTTCAGCCCCATACAGTGGGGCTTCAGCTTTCTGCCCTGGGCCCCAGCGAGTGTAATGCTGGCCCTGCTTGGAGGACCCCCTAAAATCTGCTCGCAGTCCCCCAAACCCCTGGTTGAGAACCACTGACTTAGCTCACAGCAACACTACAGAATTCTGCTGACATGGCAGTGTTGGTCAGGGATGTGAAGAGGTGGGATCCCTGACTGACACAGCTGCGCTGGCAAAAGACCCTAGCATAGATGCAGTTATACTTTTTCCAGTTCAGCTTATTTTGCTCTACGTCTGTGTGTATCGAATAAACTCTACCAGCAAAAGGACAGTTTTGCTAGTATATACATTGGCGCCAAGTTTCTAATCTGCTCCCCCACCAACCATGCCCTCACTCCACTCCTTCCCTCAATGCCCCAACCCCACCCTGCTTCTTCCCACCCCCACTCTGCCCCTGCTCCACCTCTTCCCGCCTCTACCTGCCTCTTCCATGCCCAGTTCTGCCCCTTCCCTGAGCATGCTGCACCCTCGCTCCTTCCCACCTCCCTCCCCCACAGTGCCTCCTGATGCTCCGAAACAGCTGTTTGCGGCAGGCGGTAGGCACTGGGAGGGAGGGGGAGATGCTGATCAGCGGGGCCCACCCCGGGGACAGGAGATGCTGGGGGGAGGGAGAGGCATTGATAGGGGTTCTGCCTGTGGGTGCTCAGCACCCACCACTTTTTTCCCATGGGTGCTCCAGCCCTGGAGTGCCCACAGAGTCGGTGCCTATGAGTATATGCTGTGTCTACAATAGGAGTGCTTTGACAGTATAGTATAATATACCAGTATACCTATACCATCAAAATGCTCCTAGTGTAGGCGTGGCATAAGAGCGTGACTCTAGGGCCTAGTCTGCATTACAAATACAGACTGATATAGCTACGGCGCTCAGGGGTGTGAAAAATTCTCGCCCCTGAGCACCACAGCTATGCCAATCTAACCTCTGGTTAGAGACACAGTTAGGTTGATGGAAGAATGCTTCTGTTGACCTAGCTACCACTGCTCAGGGAGGTGGAGTTCTTACAGCGCTAGAAAATCTCTTTCTGTCACCATAGGATGCATCTATGCTATAGGGTTACAGTGGTATAACTGCAGCACTGCTGCTTTAGCCACCTCAGTGTAGACAAGCCCCGGATCACAATCTCACTTCTTGTTCTCCTGCTGCTTCAAGGAGGGAGTAAACTGCACCAGATCTATATCCACCACTATGCTGCCTTAAGCACTGAGGACAAGGATTGAGCTGAGACTCTATATTCCACCTTCTGTCTTGACCCTTCCCAACCACCTGGGTCTTGTCTACACTAGGAAAAATAAGGTGTGTTCTTAACTCACGGAAGTTATCTTAAAGTAAAATCCCCAAGACAAGGCAGTTTGTAGGTTTCACATGAGTTAGCGGCAGGTCAATTTGAAATCTAAGCTCCCTCATAGGAGCAGCACAGCAGATTCACATGGCTATGATGTAACTGTGGTGGCGCACAGAATGGACTTCCATTTTGAAAAGTCCCTTGCAAGGCATCTTCTTTCAGCCAAAGTAGGCATGGGAGGATTTAGCCTCCCTAAATCCCTCAAAAATGCATCTTCCAGTCTCCTTTGTTGTTGGCCTTGTGCTCTACTTTCTTCAACCTGAGCTCTATAAACTTTTTGTATTGTGTACCTTCTTCTGAACATTGGACATAGCCCCACCATTGCAGCCATCTTGCTTTCAACTAGTGCAAGACTGCAACTTGCCAGGATTGTCTAAGTATCTCCTTGTTTGTGACAAAAATCATACAACGGAGGTTAAGAATATGCCTTAACTTTTGACACTGATGGTATTTAGTTTCCTCTCAACTTTTTAACAGCCATGTTTTTGCTCTATATATCTGAGTTGTCATCACTACCACGTTGAACATTCATATCTTCAAAAGCAGCAAAGAGTCCTGTGGCACCTTATAGACTAACAGAAGTTTTGGAGCATGAGCTTTCATGGGTGAATACCCACTTACTTGATTCATATCTTCATTGGCCTTTGATGCTGAATGCCACCGACACAAGACTTCTTCAGTTACAGAACCTCCTGCTGTCAACCAACTACCCAGATAGATAAAACTATTTACTCATTCAGTATCATGCAGCATTAGCAGATCATTGTTTCCATTTTGTAGGAGACATGAATAGTTTTGGTTTTATCACTATTGATCTTAAGTCCCATAAATTCTGCAGTTTTTGCAACTCTTCCAGCATTAGCTGTTGTAGCAGATCAGTAGTCTCTCCAAGTAAGGCAATATCATCCTCATATTCAAGATCTTCTAAAGACATCTCCTACTTTTGTCTCTATCACTTTGTCATCAGATAGTCTATTAAAACATTAAATAACATAGGTGAGAGAATGCATCCTTAGCATACTTCTCATTCTACTGAAAATCTGTCTATAATGCAACCATTGACCTTCACACAGCTAAATGTATCACAATACAGTTCCTCCACTAGGCACATAAAGTCCTCAGTCACCTCATACTGGCATAGGAGTATTACCAGTGCTGATCGATGCAGCAAGTTAAAAGCTCTGCAAAGTCTATAAACATGATATTAACTTCCTTTTGTCATTCTAGTAATTTTTCAGTAACAGTCTGCAAAGCATGTATAGCATGGATTATAGATTGACCTGTATGGAAACCACACTGGTTGTCTCTCATTTTGGGGCTGAGACAATATTCCTCTTGGTTTACTAGTATGATCGTAAATACCTTCCCTGGGAGCGACAGCAGTGTTCTTCCCCTATAATTTGAGCACACTGATCACTCTCCTTGTTTGAAAAAAAGGATGATATAGCCCCTTTTCCAATCTTCTGGAATGTGACAGGTTTCCCAAACTTTTATGTGGGGTCGTTGATTAATCACAGTTAACTCATGTGATTAACTCAAAAAAATTGTGATTAAAAAATTGTGATTAATTGCAGTTTTCATTGCACTGTTAAACAGTAGAACAACTGAAATGTATTAAATATTTTTCTACATTTTCAAATATATTTATTTCAATTACAACACAGAATACAAAGTGTACACTGCTTACTTTATATTTTTTTTTATTACAAATATTTGCACTGTAAAATGATAAAAGAAAATTTTTCAGTTCACCTCATACAAGTACTATAGTGCAATCTCTTTATCATGAAAGTGCAATTTACAAGTGTCGATTTTTTTTGTTACATAACTGCATTCAAAAACAAAACAATGCAAAACTTCAGAACCTACAAGTCCACTCAGTCCTACTTCTCATTCAGCCAATCATTAAGACAAACAAGTTTGTTTACATTTACGGGAGATAATGTTGCCCACTTCTTATTTACAATGTCACCAGGAAGTGAGAACAGGCATTCACAAGGGACTGTTGTATCCTGCATTGCAAGGCATTTACGTGGCAGATATGCTAAACATTTGTATGTCCCTTCAGGCTTTGGCCACCATTCCAGAGGACATGCTTCCATGCTGATGATGCTCATTAAAAAAATGTGTTAATTAAATTTGTGACTGAGCTCCTTGGGGGAGAATTGTATGTCTCTGGCTCTCTTTTACCTGCATTCTGCCATATATTTCATGTTATAGTAGTCTCGGATGAAGATTCAGCACATGTTCATTTTAAGAACACTTTCACAGCAGATTTGACAAAACAAAAAAAAGGTACCAATGTGAGATTTCTAAAAATAGCTACAGCACTGGACCCAAGGTTTAAGAATCTGAAGTGCCTTTCAAAATCTGAGAGGGATGAGGTGGGGAGCATGCTTTCAGAAGTCTTAAAAGAGCAACACTCTAATGTGGAAACTACAGAACCCGAACCACCAAAAAAGAAAATCAACCTTCTGCTGGTGGCATCTGATTCAGATGATGAAAATGAACATGTGTTGGCCCCCACGGCTTTGGATTGTTATCAAGCAGAACCCGTTGTCAGCATGGATGCATGTCCTTAGAATGGTGGTTGAAGCGTGAAGGGACATATGAATCTTTAGCTTATCTGGCATGTAAATATCTTGTGACGCCAGCAACAACAGTGCCATGTGAACACCTGTTCTCACTTTCAGGTGACACTGAACAAGAAGCAGGCAGCATTATCTCCTGCAAATGTAAGCAAACTTGTTTGTCTGAGTGATTGGATGAACAAGAAATAGCACTGAGTGGACTTGTAGGCTCTAAAGTTTTATATTGTTTTATTTTTGAATGCAGTTTTTTTTTACATAATTCTACATTTGTAAGTTCAACTTTCATGGTAAAAAGATTGCACTACAGCACTTGTATTAGGTGAATTGAAAAATACTATTTCTGTTGTTTTTTATAGTTCAAATATTTGTAATAAAAATAAAGTGAGCACTGTACACTTCGTATTCTGTGTTATAACTGAAATCGATATACAGTATTTGAAAATGTAGAAAATATCCAAAAATATTTAAATAAATTATATTCTATTATTGTTTAACAGTGCGATTAATCACACGAGTAATCACAATTAACTTTTTTAATTGCTTGTCAGCCCTACTTTTAAGACAACTCTATGAAACTATGAACTAAATCCAGACCTCTTTAGGAGTTCTGATGAAATATTGTCAAGACCAGCTGCTTTATCATTTCATAACTATTTGACTGCAAGCATCACTTCCTCTAATGTCACCAGCCTGTTTTTTGATGGGTTCATTTTGGAGAAGTTGTAGTTCACATCTTGGTGGGGATCTGTTAATTAATTCACAAAAACACCCATGCCAATTGTTACGTTGTTCATTAATTCTTGTCACAATTTTCCATGTTTGTCCTTAACTAGCAGATGCCACAAGAATGGACATCCAATTATGTCCTTCAAAATCTCAAATACCCATTTTTGGTCATGTCTTTCGGAGATTTACTCGATGCACTGCTCCATATTATTCCACCATTGGTTATGATCATTCTGACAGGCCCTCTTGACTGCTCATTCATTTCTTTTCTTCTACTGCCCATTTCTTCCTCTCCTCAATGACTCTGACTCAGTGCAACTGTCCTGCACTGCACCTCTTCTTTTGTGTCTCACAATTTGATGGTAACATCTGTATCCAATGTCGCTTTTGCATTCTCCTTAGTCCGAGTTGTTCTCCAGCAATCTCTGTGGTAGAATCCAAAATAAAGTCCACTCTTCCTTCACGGTAGACAGCTGGTCATCCAATATAGTATATTTATTGGAAATTAATACCTTGTAACAATTAGCAGTTGCTTCATCACAAAGTTTATCAACACTGAAGCATCTCAATGCAATAGATACCCACCTCTGCAACATCACTGTTGCTAGAAGTCGACAATCAGACTCCAGAGCAAGATCAGCACTCCTAAATACACATACATCCTGGATAAGTTTAATTGCAGGTTTCGGAACTAGACTGTGATCCAAGGTTGCACTGTTGCCTGAAGTATATCAAAATGTACACTTATGTTATGGCAATACTTGTGCTGAAACCAGGTAGCCATTAAGAAATAGTTCACGTGTGGCAGCAAATTCTAATAGACCCACACCATTACTTGATCTCTCCTCTGTTAAACTGTGGCATCCCAATGCCAGTTCAAGTCCAGTTCTATTATGGCCAATTCTTGTGTTCATATCTCCTAAAATGACAATATGAAGGTGGAGTGACGTACTAGATACAATGTCATCTAACATGCCATAAAAAGCCTCTTTGTCAACATCAGACCTTGTATCATGTGGAGCATTTGCACTAATAACTACTGCACATCCTATCTTTAGACAGAAAATGGCAGCAATCAAATATGGAGAACAAGCTTGCCAAACCAGTAGTGTAGGTTGCACCCTTGTGGGGACAGAATCAGAGCTACACTGGTATGCCTATCAGATGTATCCCAGGCATGCAACAATTGAAAGGTCTAACTAACCACTATGAGTCGAAGCTGTGCTCTCGGTGTTCAAATTCCACAATGTTCTGTGTCTGTTATGTATATCAACATTAAACCTTTCCAGTTCTTAAGCCAGGAGAGTTGTTTTTCTGACGACACTTAACAATCAAACATTCCACGATCCTCTCCTCAGTGTAGGAGAGGACATACCCTCTTTATATATCAGATGCTTTCCCCAATTTCTGATTTATGGAAAACCCACCAACCTATGATCCGAATCCTCTGCATGTAGTAGAAGATTTATATGAATTATAGACTATCAGAGTTGAAAGGGACCTCAGGAGATCATCTAGTCCAACCCCCTGCTCAAAGCAGGACCAATCCCCATACAGATTTTTGGCCCAGATCCCTAAATGGCCCCCTCCAGGATTGAATTCACAACCCTGGGTTTAGTAGGCCAATGCTCAAACCACTGAGCTATCCCTCACCTGCTTGGTTCTATTGAGTTGCAGACGAAACTGCCAAACTTTTAAGTCCTTTTCTTGTGTGTGTTAAATGTAGGAAGGTTTTATGGGGATGGCTTGCCAGGCCATCACCCAACCCCCACACTTTATCTGGGCTTGGGACTAGCACTAGGAACAGGGAACCTAGCATAGTGGTTCACCTTTCTCTACCCTAGCAGATGAAGTTAAAGACTAACGTGTGTGAAACCACAAACACCTTTTTACCTGGTTTTAATTAACTTGAGTTAGGTAACTTTTTTCCTAGAGAAAACACAGTCCTGGACTGGGAACAGGGGCGGCTCCAGGCCCCAGCACGCCAAGCGCGTGCTTGGGGCAGCATGCCGCGGGGGGCGCTCTACCGGTCGCCGGGAGGGTGGCAGGCGGCTCCAGTGGACCTCCCACAGGCGTGCCTGCGGAGGGTCCGCTGGTCCCGCGGCTCCGGTGGAGCATCCGCAGGCACATCTGTGGGAGGTCCACCGGAGCCGTGGGACCGGCGACCGGCAGAGCATCCCCTGCGGTGTGCTGCCGTGCTTGGGGCGGCGAAATGGCTAGAGCCGCCCCTGACTGGGAAGGAGGAGTGGCTCTCTGGAGTCCACTTCTACTCCTGTACTGCTACCTGTGAGACGCATAAGGGGGTGTTTTGCTAGACTGCAATTTGGCATACATAAATATATATTGAGATTTGTTACTTATTTTTTTTGTTTGTTTTAATATCTTCTTTGAGGTTTAGAGAAAAAAAAGGGACAGGGACATACGATACTCGGAAAAAACCAAACTTATAGAACTCCATAAAGACACATTTTTGATCCAAAACATATTAACATAGAACATTAGAAGCCTTGTGTACACTTAGGATTTGTTTGGTAAATTTCTCTAACACTAACAGCTGCCTTTAACAGGAATTGAGGATGCTTAGCATCTTTCAAATTGGGTCTTGATCTTCTAACTTTCCCAAAAGAGGAGAGCAAGCAGGTAAAGTTACACCTTAAGAGATTTTTTTTCCTCCAGGAAGTTATGAGCAAGTGAAAACAAGGGATTATAATGAAATCCCTCTTATACTTCAAAAACTATACTAGATCTCATAAAAAGACCATGAAACTGAAAAAGCACAAACCTGCTGCTCCAAAACTCTTATGTAAGAGGACTGGAAAAAGCAGACTCCTTCATGGGAGCTCGTTGTGTTTAATGTCTCTGGGGTGAGGAAGGTGCGGGGAGATTGTGCCATCTGTTTCATTGACATTTGAAATCAGTTATACAAAATGTCACGGCAGCTGATGAAATAAAACGATAAAAAATCGTTTGCACTCACTTTTACCAGCAAGAAAACAAAGACATCGCCAGAAAATGCAGTGAAATCTGTGAACTGGCAGGCACAGAGGAACTGGTCGGAGGAGCATCGCGCACGCAGTACCAGTGCTACATGCAGTGAGTGTGTGACACAGCAGAAGTGAGCACACGTGTTGCATGGACGGCGAATGTCACACACACAATGATGGCGCGACAGTTACATACAAACAGTGAACGTGAGAATCCGTCGCCCTCATAGCGCGTTGCCGTTACACACACACACACACTGGTGTGTACACACACACACAGCGACAGTCACATGCCTGGCGCGTGCGAGAGCGGGACTGCGGCTCCGCCGCACAGCGTGAGTGTTACACGCCGTGCTAGGGGCCCTTTGCTCCGCGTTGCAGCAGCGCTTCCCGGACCCCGGGCAGGCCGCGCCAGCAGTACGTGTTTCCCCGGCTCGCCGCCCGGCTGCGTAGCCAGCTCCTCCCCGCCGCGGCAGCGGCGCCGGCTCTTTCCCCCCCGCCGACCCGCTTCGCAGGAGCGACACCCAGCAGCGTCAGGTAGGTCCCAGCGCGCGGCCTTGGTGGTAGGCCCGGCCGGAGCCAGAGCAGCCTGAGGGCGCTGGGGAGGGATTGGCCGGCGAGCCGAAGATGGCGCCTCCAGAGGGCTGAGGGGCAGCTTCCCCTAAAAGGGGCGGGCGGAGGGCGGGAAGCGAGCAGAGGCTGGTCTCTGGCAGCAGGGCCGGGATATGCGGCAGCGGCTGCTCCCTTTTCTCAGTAGGACTCTGACCTCCTTGGTGAGCCCCGGTGCCTCCCGGCCTCCTCTTCTGCAGCAGTGGCCTCGCCCGCCCGGGTATGGTTGTCATATGTGGGGTTGTGGTGTGGGCCCGCTCCTGTTGTGTAAGAGGCTACGGGGTGGCAGGAGGTGTGTTGGTGCCCCCCGTTGTTGTTTATGTGTAACAGGGTGCGTATGACCGGGGGACTCGTGAATCGTGTCCGCCTGCTACTGAGAGGGGTGGAGGCGCAGGGGGAATAGAGTCTCCTGGAGGGAGGGGATTAGGGTGGAAACATCCTCCCCGAAATGCGTCTGCAGACTGGGTGGGATTTATCATGCTGCGGGGCAAGAGGAGAGGTGGGACGGCCTGAGGGTACTCTGTGCCCGTGGCGAAAAGAGTAGTTTTGGGAGTACTGGAAAAGGGTAGCCAACTAGCAGAATGTGCGACCAGATCACCTCTTTGCTCTAGGGCTAGGGGTAGACTTCATGTGCTTTAAAGAAGCTGGTAACATACCTTGTATTGTTGAACTCGTCCTTAAGGCCTTAATACTGCATCACACCATGTTGTAAAACATATGTAAAGACACTTATTGCCTCTGATTATTTTATTCCAAATAGGTCAACATTTAGAAAAAATGACATTCAGTAGGGTTGGAGTCTTATTTCTTATACTGAGAGGTGTGCTCTTATTATAAAAATCAGGGGACCTGACACACTGTGACCTATTGTGGTATAAACATTATTTTCCCCATATGAATTGTGTTTTGCCAAATTGTAATATTTAATATTGCGTAACTTGTTAAATCTATTTACAGAATAAACAGGATATATGTTTCAACAGAAACAAGTTTTTCAGTTGTCAATATTAGTATTTACTGCACTGTTGATGGGAGGGGCTTCTTCACTACATAACAAGATAATTGATGGCTAGCATGGCATGGAATTAATTTTAATACTTCTGTGTGAGTTCTGTAGTTTAGATAGCAAACTTCAAACACCTTTATTGAGAGAAAAGATTCGTAACTGGCCTATCTGGAAAGTAGACTTTGTCTAAAGCAGCTATTTTCTTTTAAACAATGTTGGGTGACTGCTGTCAATATATGTCAAATTTTAGGTGTGAAGTTATTCATAGTTATTTATATAGTACCATAAGTGTATAGTGTACTTTATAAAGCATAGAAAAGGATATTCTCTTTCCACAGAAGAACTTACATTTGAACACAAATGAGAAAACATGGAATAACTGTTGAAGTGCAATATACAAAAGATTCATTGAGGAAGTGAGCCTTAAGGAGGGATTTAAAGGAAAGGAGAGAGGGCATTTGACTAATGAGAAATGGAAGATTGTTTCAAGAGAAGGTATAGACCCAAGAGTGGGAGGAGTAGGGGGAAATGAGAACAGATGCAGTCTGGAGCAAGGTTGTGCAAGTGAAGGCGAGGAGCTTGAAGTTCATATGGTAGAAAACAGGAAGCCAAAGATTATCTAGAGAGAGTTTAGAGTGTGAAATGATTGGCAGATCTTTAAAAATCCACCTGCCCACACTTCTGAGTAAGAAACACTTCTGGGCAAGTATCATCAACTTTTACAGAATGCAAGGTTTCATTTGGGGTGGAAAAAAATCTATTAATAATTACAAAGATAACCTACCAAATATAAGCTAGTTCAGTGCTTTTCTGAGGGTTTTTGTTTTTTTTTTTTGATCGATAACTCCAGTGCTTCTCCTGATACTGATTCATTTGCTAACCTGCAGTAGAGTGAAAACTTACCAGAACTTGTCACTTTTCACTCCTTCTATTGGGAACCAGTAGGCAGCAATGAAAGGGACAAGAACCAGGTCAGTTTCTTCTTTTGAAAGCTGAAAACAGTCACCAGAACCTTTCACTGGAGGAGAGGGATCCAAAACAGAATGGAGGGCAGATTAGCAGTGACTCTTCTCCATGCAACCAGCCTTACAGGCGGAGATGGTAGAAGGGGGGAGAACAGAGAGAGTGCTCCTTTCCAGCAACCAGAAGGTGCATCAAATTTCAGACACCTACTAACTAGAGACTACAAAAAATGGCACTCACAAATAGGGCCCAGGGACAATCGCCTAGAAAAAAAATCCCAGCACCTTTCCCTTTCCCAATATCAAGGATGGGGATTAGGAAGGAGACTTGATTTCTCACTTTAGACCCCTTACATTTTAGTCATCTGTCTATTACGTGTTTTTCAAGCTTTGTGTATGAACAATTGGGAGGATAGGCTAAGGGAGTTTAGAATGGGGTGGATGAATGGGTATGGGTTTGCTGATGGGTGCGACAGAAAAGAAGAAGCGACAGAGTCCTGTGGTACCTTATAGGACCACAGGACTCTTTGTTGCTTTTTACAGATCCAGACTAACACAGCTACCCCTCTGATAGAAAAGAAGAAGTTGATTAGAGATTTGAGAAATTGGAGAGAAAATATGGGGGACGAGATAAGATGTACCTTGTAGATAAAGAGAGGGTAGGACAAAAAATGATGGCGGGAAAGAAAACATGACAGTGAAACAGAAGAAAAGGTATATCATGATTTATTACAGGGAGAGAAAGTATGTAAGTGTAAGAAACTTGCTGTAGCAAATTACTAAGGATCTTTTAGGTCCCAGTCTTTCATACGTGCATGTGTTCAACTTGATGTATGTGAGTAATGCCGCTGACTTCAGGAGGGGTCCCAGCAGGACAGAGATCTGCCTGTGTAGTGTCAGTTATAGAATCAGGACCTATATGGATAATAGACCAAAAACGAGAGCATGAATAACACTTTCATATTAAATCTTTTCTCCACTCGCTTCCATTTAAAAAACAAACAAACCATCTCCTTCTTAGGCATCCCACTTTCCCACCTCCAAGCCTTGCCCAGGTTTTCACTAACTCTTTCCATTTCTCTTTCACAATTGTCATCTAATCCTAACCCTAACCCTTTTATATATAGTTATTCCCTATCCCATTAATCCCTCCATTAGACCTTCTTACCTTGCTCCCAGTACTGAAATCCTCTATCTTCAGGCAAACAAAAGATCACTTAGTGGTATTGATATCAAGGCATCTCCAGGAACAGGGCTCCTTTTCTCTATTTGTCATGTCTCTCTGGCTTATAGGAGCTTCATCCTGGGTAGGACTCAACAGTACATGAGATGGGGTATCACTTTGGGCCTGGTGCCATAAGTAGCCCCTGGCTCTATGTGGAGTCCAGGAGGGAAAGTACATTGCCGTTGCACTGAGCTGGATATAAATTGGGTTCACTGCCAGGGTCTTTTCAGGTTATTGTCTAAGTCACCTGCTAAAAATACTTTCAGAGCACTTGGGCTATCACATTCCGGGGATGATATTTGTTTCTAATTTATTTTTGATAGCATTGCATTAGATATAAAGAATGTGTGTTTTTTTTATTTTGAGGTGTTAATGTTTTAATAAAATAGAAAGTTTAATGAAAATTATTTCCACTCAACTGGGGTAGACAGAGATTGATTTAATGGTTACTCTATCTACAAATGCATGGCATGCTGCTGCTAATGGACAGGTTTGTGCTCTCAGCCTCTCTTCCATTTAGATCCTGCCATAGGCTGTGGGCTGCTGTATGCTCATATGACAACACTTTGTATTCGTAATACGGTAGGTTTTGTGTTCAACTTGTTTAAAAGTTGATTCAGATGGTTTCAAATTTAAAATAAAATTAACACAACTTGTTTGAGTTATATTGAATTATAATTACCTACATTAGCAAAGCCAAAAAAACTGTAGCTTTAATACTGAAAATGCTTTACTTACAATGTTGGTTTTACTAATTGTAAAATATTTTCAGAATTCTGCAATATAGCACACAATAAGTAAATTATATTTTTATGTAATTTTTGCTGGAGCTCATGAGCATTTCTTTTTTCTTTTATTTTTTAACGCATGGCTAATTTTTGTAAAGTGCTGAGCCTTGTAGATATATTGGGTTTGTCAAAGATCTAATGTTACAGGCAGTTGTTTTAGGGGGATTACGCTGAATAATAGAGTTCTCCTTTAGAATCTAACTAAAGAAGAAAGTTCTGGACAATTCTTTTCATTACCCCTCTCTCCCTTTCCCTTCTGAATACCCTCACATTCTTCATCTTGATATACTTGGGTCAGATTGTCTCACCAATTCTCAGCCTTTTTTGTACTTGAATTGCTTTTTTACATTTTAACCAAAATGTTTGTTGATATAATATGTTCAGTATTAACTATTTGCTATCTGGTTTGTGAAATCAGTCTATAGCAACTTGCACATTTAAGATCTTATATAAAAACCATCTAATCAATGCAACTTAGGCCTGGTTAGAAGCCACACTGTTCCTCACCTACTGCTTCCTATAAAACTGGCCATAATCTTTTGACAGTTATTTTCATTGTGATTTTTTTTTCCTGGGGCTGATGATGAGCTTATACCTCTGTAATTATTCTCCTTTGTTGAAGATTGGTACAACTATTGTCTTTTAGCTAGTCACCTGGAACCTCCTGTTGCTCTCATATTTTTCCTAGTGTTTTGATAGCACTTGTCTAGTCAAATTTAGCATCTCAAATGTTTTATTGTCTGTTTCTGCATCTTTCCCATTTTCAACTGCTTCACTACTCTTTTTGTTTCTTCTTCTGTTAGGGTTCAAGTGCTGACATCTGTTCTGCCTTGCAAGGTGTCCTGTTCATGTAGCATGTCTAGAATGTTTGCATTTGGATGAATTACAGAGTTCAGCACTTTGTCAAGATGCTAACAACATAAAAATGGCCATACTGGGTCAGACCAATGGTTTATCTATCCCAGTGTCCTGTCTTCCAACAGTGGCCAATGCCAGATGCTTCAGAGGGAAAGAACAGAATAGGGTATTTATCAAGTGTTTCATCCCCTGTCGTACAGTCCCAGCTTCTAGCAGCCTGCGGTTTAGGGACACACACAGCATAGGGTTGTGTCCTTGATCATCTTGACTACTAGCCATTGATGGACCTATCTAATTCGTCTTTGAACCCAGTTATAGTTTTGGCCTTCACAACATCTCCTGGCAATGAGTTCCACTGGTGGAATGTATGTTGTGTGAAGAAGTACTTCCTTATGTTTGTTCTAAACTTGCTGCTTATTAATTTCATTGGGTGACCCCCTGGTTCTTGTGTTATGTGTGTGGGTAAATAAAACTTCCTTCACTTTCTCCACACAATACTTGATTTTTATAAACTTTTTTTTTTAACCAGTCACCCTGTTTTATGAGATACCTTTGTAACTTTTTGGAGTCAGCTTTGGACTTAACTATCTTGACTAATTTTGTATCATCTGCAAATTGTGCCACCTCACAGTTCACTCCCTTTTTTCCAGATCATTTATGAATGTGTTGAACAGCACAGGTCCCTGTACAGATCTTTGGGGATCTTGCCATTTACCTCTTTCCATTGTGAAATCTGACCATTTATTCCTACCCTTTGTGTGCTATCTTTTAACCAGTTACTGATCCATGAGAGGACCGTCCCTCTTCTCCCAGGACAGCTTACTTTGCTAAAGAACCTTTGATGTGGGATTTTCTCAAAGGCTTTCTGAAAGTTCAAGTACATTGTATCAATTTGATCACTTTTGTCCACATGCTTGTTGACTCCCTCAAAGAATTTTAATAGATTGGTGAAACATGGTTTTACCTTTACATGTTGAGTCTTCCCTACGATATCATGTTCATTTGTGTGTGTGATTATTCTGTTCATTGGTATAATTTCAACCAATTTGCTTAGTATTGGAGTTAGGCTTACTGGCCTGTAATTGTAAGGATCCCTTCTAGAGCCTTTTAAAAATGTTGTATTAGCTATCCTTCAGTCATCTGATATAAAATTTTATGATGAGTTCCTGCTTTTTCCTGTGGGAAAAAGAGCCTAATATATATTCAAAACTTTGAACAGTTTGCATACATTTTGATAACAGACAATGCTAGTTATTTAAGTTCAGGTTAGGGTTATATTGGGGAGATACCTAAATTCAAAGGTCAAAAAATGTACTTAAGATAGCAATTGAAGCTATGGAAGTGTAATATCTTAGAGAATCCTAATTCCCAAATTTGTAAGCAAGAAGTAGAAAATCATATGTTAACCCGGGAATAAGGGGAGCCTAATAGCTTTGTTCTACATTTGAACTAGTGATATAATAAATAAGGATAAAATGTTCTGCAGCATCCTTTATAATAATGTTCTGTTATATTAGTTTGCTTGTATGTGCGGTAAGGTACTCCAATTCTGTTCCAATTTATTAGAATTTTATTTTTCTGTGATGTGCACAGTGTCAAATTTTGATAAAACATTTGATTGTTAGTTTAAGAAAATACTTAATTAGTATTAACTCATTTTAACCAATGCAGTTATAGCATGCAAATGAATTGAGGGAAGGTGAAGAGAGGAGGCTGATTATTGGATGACATACCTTTAGTGTCACTATTGCATTAGTAAGGATGTCACAGTCCTGCCATCTGGTGATAATCTGTTCCAAGAGCACTAGTGGATGTGTGCGGTAAAGGGGCAGGAGAAAAGACATACAAGAGAATGGAGATCTATTCTAATATTGCAGCCCCATCAGAGTATAATGAGTTTTTCAACAAATTCTCCAGAGCACTCAATTCATCACTATCTTCTCTGTAAAAGAGGTGAGAAACAAATTCACCATGATCCCCACTGGCTGGGAGACCTGCAGCCCAGAGCCTTCTACTGAAAATACCGAGCTTTCACGCCAGGTGCTGTCAACAGCAGCATATTTGTAATGTTTTGAAAGTTGGCAGAAAATGTAAACATAGGTGGATTAGTGAAAATTCAGAGAGTATAGACCAATGATGGAGATCTAGATAAATTGAGAACATAGGCAGGTATTGACTCATCCATGGCAATTACTGGGTAATGAGATCTGGAAGAAAAACATAATGTGTGTATATATAAGGAATACAGACACAGTCTGCAGAATTTGGAACAGGTGAAAAAATTGGAATTGATAGTAGATCACAATCATGATCTTTATATAATGCCAAGGACACTTTTGGAGCTCAAATAATAATTGTGGTGCATTCAGTGCAGTGTAATGGTGTACTCAAAAAGGGATATGAAACATGAGCCAAAAAAGCAGTAACAAAAATTGTGCAGTTTATTCATCAGTTGATATAGACATGCTTTGAATATGGCTCAGCACACCAGAGATGTGCATTTATAGTAAAACCATGATTATCTGAAGGTCTCAGGGAAACCCAAAACCTTCAGATAACTGGAGGAGCTCACTAAGCACAGTCTTCAAAATCTGCAGAGCAGGTATCCCAACTATAGCCATTCAGCTTGATTCTCCAGAGCTGATTATTGTTTATAGATGTTCATCTGGCTCAGCAAGACTTGTGGGCTAATGTGTAGGGCTCTACCAAATTGATGGTCCATTTTGGTCAATTTCACGGTCATAGGATTTTAAAAATCTTAAATTTCATATGTTTTAATCTGAAATTTCATGGTGGTGTAACTGTAGCGGTCCTGACCCAAAAAAAGTTGTGCGAGACTCTTGAGGGTATTATAGGAGGGTTGCAGTACTGCTACCCTTACTTCTGCGCTGCTGCCTTCGGAGCTGGGCGGCCAGAGAGTGATGGTTTCTGGCTGATGACCCACCTCTGAACGCAGCAGCGCAGAAGTAAGGGTGGCAATACCATACCATGCCATCCTTCTGCATGGCTGCTGGTGGCGGCTCTTCCTTCAGAGATGGGTGCTCGGCCAGCAGCTGCTGCTTTCTGGCCACCCAGCTCAGAAGGCAGCGCAGAAGTCAAGGGTCGCAATACTTCTGCGACCACCCTCCACCCACCCACATTAACCTTGTGACTCCCTCATCACCTCTTTTGGGTCAGAACCCTTTGTTTGGGAAACATTGGTCCCCCCCATGAAATCTGTATAGTGTAGGGTAAAAATACACAAAAGACCAGATTTCACAGTCCGTAATGCGTTTTTCATGGCCGTGAATTTGGTAGGGCCTTACTAATATGGCTTAAACATATATATCGTGTTGAGACAGCAGATCTTGAAGAAAATTTTGAAGCCAGTGCTCAGAGAGCCATTTCTTTTGGCTGTGAACCAAAATTTTTGCATTGTTGTCAGATGCTAGAGGTCTCTGGTAACTGGGTTTCAAATACTGTAAATGAGGTTTAGCTATATTGGCTAATGTGCCAACTGTATTTTCATTTAAAAATTGTTTTCTAAAATAACTATAGATTGACATAGGTATCACATGCAGTTTAAAAATTAAAACCCCAGTCCTGTAATAAGTTTTTCACAGGTGTACCTCAGCACCGTCACAGACCCCATTGAAATCAGTGAGGCTCTGTGGGTATGCAGAAGTCCGCCTGCATGGATCTCATTGCAGAAAAAGCATCTTTAAGTATACCACTTGCTTTTACTTACTTGTAAAATAGAAATCAACACATATTTTTCCTCAGTACCTGATCTATTATACTGAAGAAGGCATTTTGGTGAGAGGGGGACATAAGAGAGTACTTTATGTATCCCCATCAGTGAACGTGAGCCTGCTTTCCACTCAGACCCCCTTTGCTCAGCCCATTCTTTGCATTCGCCTGTTATCCTGCCCTCTGTTTTGGTCTTCTCCTCACTTGCACTTTTTGAGCAAGCAGCACAATTCCGAAAATGCTGTACTAAGGAACATTTCTTGCTGCTGCCTGTATTTTGTTGGGCCGTTCAATGTTGCTGTGGTTTTGTGGCAATAGCATGAAAGTATCTTAATTTTAAAAATATTATTTTTAATTATTTAGAATGAGTCTTCTTTAAATAGCTTTAAATAGCTAAGACATTTTGTGGGTCATCATTTTGGCGCTCAACTTAGCGGTAGTCATACCAGCAACAGAGGTATTAGCTTAGTACTAGCATCTTAGGAGAGGAATCAGTACTTTGGAATTGGGCGGCTTACTCAAAAGTACAAGTGAGGGGAAAGAGGTAAGCAAGTTTTAGAAGGGCAGACAGGAAGCCTGTCCTCTAGAAGGAAACGGAGGTTTGATCTGAAAGTCAGCTTGTAAAATGCTTTGGAATCTTCGGGTGAAAAGCACTGGAGAAGTACCTGGTAGTAGACCCAGAAACCATCTTAAGAGAACATTAAGGTTGCACAATAAAGCATTCAAAAGTAAGGAATTACACCTTGTAATTTTTTTCAATCCTTTTTTATTTATACTGATTTCATTGTAAAAATGTTCAAACATACTTCCATTGCCTTTTTTCCATTGATTTTCCATATATGTTTTCTTCTCTCCAAGGGTTATATTTTAATAATTTATTCAGCACCCAGGAGGCTTAGTATTCTTGGTGGACGGCACTTGACTCATCATATAAAAAAGATAAATGAAATACAAGCCTAAGTCTGTTGACCTTCCGGGCGGGGGGGGGGGAAGGGGAAACTATTTATTCTGGCTTTTTCCTGAGTTGGGTTTGGTGCAGCAGGTTATGTTTTGGGTGTGTGCAGTTTTTTTTTTTAAAATGGATTTATTTCCTATTCTGCTTAAGTGTTAGGCCCCAATCCTGCGAACCCCAGCGTAAGTACAACTTGCTCTTCCTAGTAGGCCTATTGAGGTGATGAGTAAGGGCATGCAAGATCAATCCTTTGATTTGAAACTAACTGTTTTGGAACATGGGGGGTGGGGAGTAATCCTCACTGTACCCAATTTTGAGTGCTAAACTAGAGCTAGGTTATGAAGGAGATAGAAACAGAGGACAGTTATTATGACAGTAAACTCTGTGGTCCTTCACCAGGTATCAGTTGAAATGTATGAGATTTCACAGTGGGCATAGCATTTTATGAGTCACCATTGTAGATGAATCATTAAAGCTGATGATGCAACATCATGACTTGAGGAGGTGGGTTAAAAATAATAAGGAAGTAGCAGGTGACAAAAAAAATCAGGTATATTGTCATCAAACACAGGGTAGTAAGTATGTGGAAGACACTTCCAAGGTTAATGCACCAGTAAGCAACCAGCATGTTGAAGTCTGAAACTGAATTAGACTTACATTTAACTAAAAAAGGATAGAATGCATACTGTTAATTAATTCAAGGGGTTCAGGAGGCTCCTTTATTTTTCTATTTTTCCCCATTGTCTGGCATAGCAGATTGAATTGATGTTAAGTACTGTTTGAATTTTCAAGTATTTAGAAATAGAGCAGGATTGCTTTTATTTAAGAGGGACCCAGTTGCTGTGGAGCATTTCTAATTAGTCCTGTAATTCTGTGAACTAGAAGTCAGTTTTTTGGTAGCAGTTTGTATGCATTATAGCATAGCATTAATAATACTGAGGCATAACAAGAAACATAGGAATTACCATACTGGATCAGACCAGTGGTCCACATAGTCCCATATCCAGTCATTGACAAGTGGCCAGTGCTAGCTGCTTCATTTCAGAGGATGACCCCATGCAGCAGGCAATTATGGGATAACTTGTGAACCCTGATCACAACCAGCTCAGCCATTGCACAGGATAAAATTTGGTAGATGGTTAATGTAGTTTTAAACTATAATTTAGAGCCTGGGATTGCTGTTTCTGTGTGTGTGTTTAATGTTTACATGGATATTAGAATGAAACGCTGTTTTATAATTTGTCACGTGATAGTGCCCGTTTTGCTAGTAGAAATTTCTGCTTTTTAGAAAGCAATCTCCTACACGCTTGCAAGAGTTCATGTTCCTCACTGTTGTTTAGAGGTATACTGATTTTAATTATTCTCTTCTGATGCTTTCTGCATTCAGTATCTCTATCTAAAAATATAGAGTATTAAAGTTTTGCCCTTATTTAAGGGCACCTCCTTACTTATTGTATAAACCTTTCAACAGGAGTGGAGTAAAGAAGGTTATGTTTTCGTAAGTTTCAGGTATTCCAGCATCTGATTCTCACATTGTTGCCTTACTTGACTGAGGGTATGTCTACACAGCAAGGAAAAAACCCTTGGCTGGCCCAGGCTGGCTGACTTGGGCTCATGGAGCTCAGGCTGCGGGGCTGTTTCACTGCTGTATAGACTCCTGGGCTTGGGCTGGAGCTTGAGCTCTGGGACCCTGTTGGGTGGGAGGTGTTGGGGTCACCCTGCAGTATAACCAAGGCTGGTAAAAGCCAAGGTGTGGTTGACTGGCTGCAGCACATCCACAGACATAGGTGGAAGTGACTTGCATGCTGGAGGTTGTGAGCAGTCCAGAGTGGAGGCAACAGCAGCAAAGCAAAGCATCCCAGGTTAGAGAGCAGGGATGACACAGCCAGTTGTTAGTCTGGATTGTACCCTTGATATTTCACAGTAATAAAATCA
Source organism: Mauremys reevesii (assembly GCF_016161935.1). Classification (NCBI taxonomy): domain Eukaryota; kingdom Metazoa; phylum Chordata; order Testudines; family Geoemydidae; genus Mauremys; species Mauremys reevesii. The sequence goes on along the minus strand of NC_052629.1, from coordinate 30,576,469 downwards.
AATCTAATTATTAATAGCTCCAGTGAGGGAATCCTAATCTTTATGTTCTAGTCAAAAACTTTTGATTTTTTTGTTCAAAATTGATTATTTTTACAAAATATAGCAGAGAGACGGGAGAAATAACTGATTCTAAGTTTGCTAGTGACAAGAAGATCCTGTTTTTTAATTAAACACACACACACAAAGGCAGTATTTCTTGGATAGGTCCCTTGAAATCTTTACAGTTCTTCAGGGGCAGTCTCTATGATCAGTTATAATGAATTCAATGGTATTAAATGTTCTAAACTTGCAGAATTTTTGGCTCTTTAAGTTATTAATTTTTTCTCATCATAAGATGTATTGCCCCTGTACTACTTTTAGCTCTGTTACTACATTAGAATTCTAATGACTGAAATAAAAAATCCACCACAAGATGGTGACCTGGACACTGAATAATTTGAGGATTGTGGATTTTCCACTGATGTTCTGAAATGGTTTAAAATCCCACCACTAAATTAACTATGAAAAGCCTGAGGAGTTTCCAGGTGTTACCAAATTTTTTCATAATGTGAGCCATACTGTAATAGAGAGTCTGGACAATCTCCCCCCCTCTTGTTTTCAGTCATGTGGAATGTGACAGTAACAGTTGCTTACAGTGAAAAGTAATATTAGAAAAATATATATTTAGCTGTATTTTAATGCAATTTAGCATCTGGAAACAAGTAGGATAGACAGCACCATTTGAAAAGCCAACTTTGTGGTCTACCAGCAAGTCCTCTATGAACCACAACTTGGGAACACTGGTTAGAGTCTGGAATTTGGAAAAGAGGAGGCTATAAAGCATATCTTATTGTGCTGTCTGTTGCCCCTTTAAAAACACTTTTCCTATTGAACTGATCAAGAGGTGAGGAATGTAAATAATGTACTGATTGTTAACCATCTAGTAGTGTAATTAGTTTATTTTTTCCTTCCAGAATATGTTAAATATAATTTTGACTACTTTTGGCTCACTGAGTTTAGTAAATAAAGTAACTTAAAATCATACAAAATATAGACTGCATTATATGTTTTCTTAAAATCTCTCATGTAATGTCTTTGAAAGGCTGAGTTGTTTGGTTCTGTTTTCCTTTCTGTAGATGTGCTGTGTTGTTTTAAGTTTATACGTCAACTTATAAGGGCTATTGAACTAAAAAATATTCTAACAGTCTCAGCCAGGATATAAATTGGGTCTATATTTCTAAACTCTTGACCTGGAGACACAGTGCCTCATACAAAATTAAGTTTTCATTTTGAGGAATCTACGAACCCTGAAGTACTAATGATGACATGTCTTTTTTGTACTTGTGTAACTAGAAAGTAGAAACATACACGTTTCAGAGGGGTAGCCACGTTAGTCTGTATCAGTAAAAACAACGAGGAGTTCTTGTTAGAGACTAACTAATTTATTTGGGCATAAACTTTCGTGGGATATAACCCACTTCGTCAGATGCATGGATTGGAAAATACAGTAAGCAAGTATAAATATACAGCACATGAAAAGATGGGAGTTGCCTTACCAAGTAGGGGTCAAAGTGGATGTGGCCCATTTCCAGCAGTTGACAAGAAGTTGTGAGAATCAACAGAGGGATGGGTTATATCCACTTTGATTGAATTGGCCTCATTAGCACTGACCCCCACTTTTCATGGGCTGTATATTTATACCTGCTTATTGTATTTTCCACTCCATGCATCTAATGAAGTGGGTTATATCCCACGAAAGCTTATGCCCAAATAAATTGGTTAGTCTCTAAGGTGCCACAAGGACTCCTCGTTCTTAGAAACATACAGTAAAGGCCTTGTTCTGGAAAGCTTAAGAGCATTTGAATCCTTCTGATTCTGGAGGTGTTAACATTCACCTCATTGTGATGCTCATAGTATCATCATCAGCTACCCACGATATTTATTACACCAGTGGTGTAAATTACACATGTAGCTGGTGCCAAGGTGGCCATCACCATTCTGTGGAAAGGAGGTAATCTAGATGAATGATGACCTATACCATTTTTCTATAGCAATATGGCTGTAGAAAGGGGAACTTTTAAGTTGTCTTCCCTTTAGTGGTATTTTATGTAAATAAGCACTCTAATTTTCATCTCCAGAGCTTCACTTCTGAAGTCTGTTAACATTCTAAAAAAATCAGTTGGTATGCACAGATCACAAGAAAGCTAGTTAAAACATTGTTTTTTATAAGCCGAATGGTATTTCGCCTAATAAATGTCATGATTGAAGACATTCCACAGTAAATGTGTGGGGAGCTACATAATAATATTCTCTATATAAAATATATTAATTATAGTCATTAGTCATTTCAGTGCCTTACACTATACAGTCTTAAAGCTTCTGAAAATAAATGAATTTGGCTTTTGTTTTTGTGATGCTCAATGTGAGTTGAAAACAGGAACAGCAATACTATCAAACCCTTGAAATAGCATATATTGTACTTCTGATGGAACTGTACTTACAGCAGTTTTTACCATAAACAAAGATTTATTACACAAGCTCATCCTATTTGGAGGCTTAGTCTCAAATCTGGTTTAGCTCCCAAGTGAGTATAGTTCTCTAGCTATTAACCAGTCTCTGGTGGTCACTTACCAATATGTTGTGCCACAGACAACAATGTTGTTTGTTTGATCATTCTCTCTTAGGAAATGTTCTTCATTGAAACGTTAATCTTGTAAAGCAAGATTAAGATTCATTGGCAGAGTTACATGTGGAAATTTACTACCTGGCTGCACGGTGCCTGGCTTCAAATATTACTCTCTCATTTCCCATTTCTCGGATTGCTTTTCTTAAGAACTATGTGGTTTCAAATAAAATTAAACACTTTTTAAAAAATCAAGATTCACGATTGAGATGTCTCGTGTTTTTTATTTTGGCAGTTTACCTAAAATTTAAAATAATAAGAGAATGTTATTCCAGAATCTCACTTGGTGTTAAACATTTCAAAATATTGCTGCCACACCCAGAGGCTTTCTTAGTCTATCTCTAGAACTAGTGAACTCTAAAAGTTGTTTTTAAGAACCGAGGCAGTTGAATTAGAGGAACCTGGCGAACAGGAAAGGTTGGCTCTGTTCCTCAGTTTGCCAGTGATTTACTGTGAAACCTTGGGCAAGTATTTGACCCTTCCCTGCCTGTGTTTTCCCATCTGTAAAATTGAGTTAACACACTGTTTCGGAAAAGTGCTTTGAGATCCTACGATGAAAGGCAGTCTATGATCGCATAGTAGTAGTCTTCATGATAGTAAACATACCTATTATTATTTCATGTTTTTCTTTTGACTTTAAGTGTAGATTTTTGTAAAATTTTAATATAAATACAAAGAGATTTAAAATATTTTTCTATAGATTGAAGATGGATTTGGCAAGATTGCATTCATTGTAGCCTTTAATTTTTTTTATTATAGTTGAATAGGGTGGCTGACGTGTATCTTTGATGCTAAGTTATTAATTTTTAATTACTGTGAGAGTGGAAGTGACCGTAGATTCAATGATATGATCAACTCCCCTATGAAATATTCTGATTTTAATGGGAATTGCAGATGATCAGCATCTCTCTGACTCTGGACGACAATTCGGCATACAGGACAGGTTTTAAGGGTTCTGCACAGGGAATTAGGTTTTCCTCACAATTTATCCTTTGAGATAGTTAGTTACTTAAATATAAATTAGGAATTTGAATTTCTATTATTTCCTTCCAGGCTTCAGAAGAATACCCATAACAAAATGAGCAATCCAGCTATTAAGAGAATAGCAAACAAAATTATCAAATCACCTGAGGATAAGCGAGAATATCGTGGACTAGAACTGGAAAATGGCATCAAAGCAATGCTCATCTGCGACCCTACCACAGATAAGTCTTCAGCAGCACTTGATGTACACATAGGTATTTAATTCATTTTGTATTCTATTCTACTGGCTTTGCATTGCAAATAAATGCAGTATGTTTTTGTGAGGAAAAGGAATCTGACCTACTTTCAGTGTGCCACTAATTTCAATATTTTAGTTGCAAATAAACCGATGGTACATAGCACAAAATATGGTAGCATTTACAGGAGTTGTTTGTTTTCAGCAGGTTGCACAACCTTCTGTTATCGGGAGTGCCAGTTTTATTTCTCCATAAATCCTGTTAGAAATTATTAAAGCTTGTTAAATTTTCCTGATGTAACACATGCTTAGTCAGTAGTCATACTTGTAATTTTAACCATATAATTCCACATTCTGAAGGAGCCATTTAACAAAACAAAACAAAAAAAGGATGGAGAAAACATTCTGTCTTGCTTTATCTACCATTCTAGATTTTTGTTTCATGCATGTTTATTGTAATGAGTATGGGCAAGAAAAGCAGCATAATGTGCCAAAAGGAAAACCTTAATCTCTGATATGGCAGTGTTTGTCTACACAGGAACACTCAGGATTTATTAAGGTGAATTAACTAAAGGTGTGAAGTTAATGTGCATAAATTAAAGTTCCTTTAACCATCGTGTGGATGCTCCCATCCAGAAGTAAAGTGGCTTTATCTGGAGGATTTCAGAGAATTAAATCACTTTTTTTCTGAATGAGAGCATCCACACACAATTTTAAATGGTCTTAAATTTATGCACATGAATTAACTAAAGATGTAAAGTTAATCATAACGTTCCTGAGTGTGTTCCCATGTAGTCAAGCCCTTGGAGTGTGGACATAAAGTGCCTGTTTCTTCCTTTTGGGCCAGGCTACGGTAGTGCCTGGGTGGAAAAACAAAGGCAGTTAATCTGCTTCTGACTCTTACAGTAACAGAAAAGCAATCTTTTCCGAGATCTGAAAAGTCTAAGATATTTCTCTTTATACATATCAGAGCTTGTAGGAAAGATGTGTGTTACAAATCAGTGTCTAGACTTTTTCATATCTACACACTTCAGAGATGTAGCTATACATGTTATAATATGACTTCTTTAATGTGTATTTTTCTCCACAGGATCATTATCAGACCCCCCAAACATTGCTGGGCTCAGCCATTTTTGTGAACATATGTTGTTCTTGGGAACCAAGAAGTACCCAAAAGAGAATGAGTACAGTCAGTTTCTTAGTGAGCATGCAGGAAGTTCAAATGCTTTCACCAGTGGAGAACACACCAATTATTACTTTGATGTGTCACATGAACATCTGGAAGGTGCATTGGACAGGTAAACAGATTTCTGTTACCTCTATTTTTCTGAGGGTTTTTTTTTTTGGTTGATATTTGTGATATCTCAAACAAAATCATAATTATATATTGAACTCTTGCTGACAGAATGATGTCTTGTATTATAGGTGGGGTTGGTAGCACTGACTGTTAAGGGTTGACTTGTGTTTAAGGCATGGATTTTCCATATGATCTTGGGCAAATCATTTAAGATGTGATCCAAAGCTTGATTGAATTCAGTAGGAGTCTTTCCATTACCTTTAATAGGCTTTGAGTTAGGCCTTCTTTGCCTCAATTTTCCTATCTATAAAACGGAGACAGTATTATTTCCTTTCTCCTACCTTTTGTCTATTTAGACTGTAAGCTTTTTTGGGTAGGAACTCTCTCTTATTATTAAGACTACGTTTTAGTCATAAGTATTTTAGTAGAAGTGATGGACCGGTCATGGACAGTAAAGAAAAATTTACAGCCCTTGAGCTGTCCATAATTTTTATCTATCTATCTATCTCTGGAGAGCGTTGCAGGTGCTGGGAAGGGGAGGGCGGCCGGGGGGGCGCCCTGCAAGTTGGGGGCTAGTGGGGCTGGGGCAGGTTCCCCACCTGGCTCCTGGGAAGCGGCTACTCTAGCTCCATGTGCTGCCTCTACTCCGCCCCAAGCTCCAGTTCTGCATCTCCCATTGACTGGGAACCACGGCCAATAGGAGCTATGGGGGTGTTGCCTGTGGGCAGAGGCAGCAAGTAGAGCTAGGAGCTGAAGGAGTGGGAGTTGCTGTCGCCCTTCTGGGGAACTCCCCCCCCCGGTAGGCACTGCCCCACACCCCAACCCCCAGTACTGAGCCCCCCCCCCCCCCACCCAAACTCCTGCTGCTGAGGGGCGGGGGGACCCGAGACTGCCCCAGCAGCACCCGGTGTGACTGGCCCAAGGGCTGCCTGAGCTGCTCAGGTGGCCCCTGGGCAAGGCACACCAGCTGCTGCAGAAGTCACGGAGATCACGGAAAGTCTCGGAATGGTGACTTCCATGACCTCTGTGACAAATACGGAGCCTTATTTATTATGTGTTTGAATGATGCCTAATACAATGGGACTCTGAGCTCTGTTGGGGCCTCTAGGGCTATAATGATAAAGATCACATGATGGTGAATAGTTAGATTTTTAGATGGAAATGACAAAAGTAGCATGGTATGAACATCTTGGTTACTAAATGAATGATAAAATGAAAGATTTAAATTATTTTATGGGCTGAGTTGCATCAGTTATAGGAAATGCATTTATAGTGAGTGATATAATGTGATATATAAATATCATTTATGGCATTGTGTACAGATCAAGGTTTATATATTTTGTTTGGTTTTACTTAGGTTTGCATAAGTCTGTATAACATTTATATAACCTTCCATAAATATTAAAAAATAAACATTTGACATCCTGCATGGATGCACTGCACTGTATTAACAAGAGTGTTGGATTCTCACAACACTCTTCTATGGTAAGTAAGTCATTGTTGATATTTTACAGATGGAGAAACTGAGAGGGAGGGAGATTAAGTGATTTGACTAAAACCACACAGCAAGTCTGTGGCAAAGCCAGGACTGGTTTCAGGAGTTATGAGGTTCTAGTCTTATACTCTTAATTAACAACAAATTAAAACATTACATGAGTTTTCAGACTTCATGGTTTGGGGGTTGGTTTTTGTTGTTGTTTTGTTTTTTATGTGCAATAATCCTGTCTTGGAAAAGGTTTACATTTTAGTTGTGTAAATTTGTAAAATTTTCTTTTAGGTTTGCCCAGTTTTTCCTATGCCCTCTGTTTGATGAGAGCTGCAAGGAAAGGGAGGTGAATGCTGTTGATTCCGAGCATGAAAAGAATTTAATGAATGATGCCTGGCGATTGTTTCAGTTGGAGAAAGCTACTGGAAATCCCAATCATCCCTTCAGTAAATTTGGAACAGGTTTGTTAGAATAGAATCACCCATCTATTAGAGCTGACATAAGATCAGGGTTGTAACCAGGGTGGGACAAGTGAGGCAGCTGCAGGGGTGGAAGAATGGGGTGGAAGAAGATGGAAAAAAATGGTAGAGGGTGCAAATATGCTTGCTCTCCCCAGGCGCAAAAATGCCCAGTTAAAGTTCTGCATAAAATCCAGGCTGAGACTGTTTATGTAAAACTGGTGAAGATAGGACTGGAAACAATTTCCTTTTTTCCTCCATACATGTTTGTTGTGATGTTTCATTACATCTTTCACACAATAGATTTAAAAAAAAGAGCTGGACAAAACAAATGGAACAAACTGATACAAGACTAGGAGTTTGGTGATGAGACAGCCTTTATGATGATGATTTCAGTCGTAAACGATTCTTTTGTAATGACTGGAAGTGAGTCTCCCAAGTTGGGACTGTAAATCATTGTGAGAGAGAGAGAAATTGGATAAAGAATATTTAAATTGCCAGCAGCCAAATAGCATTTTGCTAAAAACTGTTGCATTGGGAGGACGAACTGAGGTTTGTGGTAAATCAGGTTAAGTAAAGCACAGGAAAGCACTGGCGCAATTAATGGATGTGAGCATCAAGACAAAATCTAGAGCATAAATCACAGTGGGCAACAGCGATAGATGGCTAAGAAAAGTGAGGCCTTGGATAAATACACTGATCGGGTGGCTAAATGGCTTTTACAGGGTTTGTTGCTCCTTAGGTGCCCTTTAACAGCTGAAGAGAACAGAAAGAACATTATTACAGTTGATGATGATTTCCTTGGATTCTCAATTAATATTTAACATTTGGATGTAAGGCTTTCAGAAGGGTTCTCAGGCTGATTAATAGATGCAGTGTCTGGCTAATTGGCTCTAGCGTCCTAAAGTGGTAAAATCATTTAGATGAGGACATGTTGACTTTCTCCTACTAAGGAAGGACTCTCTGAAGTGAGAAATTGTTTTAAAAATGTATAGAGAAAAAATCTAAGGAAAGTGTTGCAGGTTACCTATCTGATGATCCCTGGGAGAAAATCCAGTGTCTGTGGATTAATTTCTAATAAGGAAGAAACAGCTTCTGTAATCTCGGTGAGCCAGGGTTTGGTGGTCATGAATCAGTACTGTGCTGATGGGGCGGGATGGAATAATTTAAAATCCCTGTGCCAGAGGTATCCAGGAAAGTTTCAGAAGACATTTTTTGCAGGTTAGAAGAGTTTCTTTTGAAATATTTCTGCCTTATGCAACTGTCATATCCAAAGCTAGCTGTGGGGATTTTTGGCTGGTCAGGATTACAGATGTTTTTCTAGAAAGGGTGCCTGAAATATATTCAGATTCAATAGTAATAATACTTAGCTGATAATTCTCAATATGTATAGCGTTACTTTAGGCCCCAATTCTGTAATCAGGTATTTTTAAAGAGGACCTTTTGTAGATACTAGTTGAAAAAATAAAGCCTTAATTTGTGATTTATTTTTTTTAATTACACAGAGGGTTGCCAGATGTCTTACACTTTGCACGATGCACACATGTGACAGCCCTGTCTGCAGCTGAGATGTTATGCATTCTGCTGGGCTGCAGGAATGGCTGTAATTCCTACTTCAGGCCACCACGGGTCATTTTGTAACCTATTCTGCCATCAGCCAAGCAGAGACTCCTTGAGCTGCTTCTCGTGCTGGATAGACAGTCAGCCCACCAGCTTTCCTCCTAGTATCCACCGTTCAGTCCCCAGTAACCCCCATACACTCATTGCCCACCTAATCCAGCAGCCCCAGGTATCTGTCAGCGATTCAACTCCCTCCCCTGACTCCACATACCTTCCAGCACTCTTCCTCCAACCACCTCTCCCAGACATCAAGCACTGTCTGGTGCTCTGCCCGCCCACCTATATACCCCAGACACTTTCTGGCACTTGTATATATCCTAGCAGCACAGTTTTTATAAAATAATCATCTGGTACCTTGCCCTCTTTTTGGCAATCCATTGCCCATTTCTGTGGGAATGGAAATGATAGACTTAAATATTTAGGTGAATCTTTGGAACATGTACTTTTACATTCTGGCTTCAGGCTGAGCTCTATAAAGGCCAATAAGTTCCTGACATCTGTGGTCTGCTTAGCAGAGGTAGAGGGAGATCAGGAAAAGGAAACAACCAAACATTTAAAAAACAAATAATGTTAAAGAACTATATTTATGTGCTTGTATGCTCTTTTTACTTCAATTTCAAATATAACTTTTAAAATAAAAGTAATAAATAATTTCATGAAGACTTTGTGTACTGGATACCTGTGGTTCTTGGTTGGTTGAAGACTTGAAACTATGTATCTGCAACTTCTGGTGTAAGTTTATACTATGCCTGGTGTTTACTTATTGCCTTGGTGATGTATGTTAATTGCTACCTGTGTTGGAGATTTGTTTAATAGCATGTTTATCCTTCTTGCTGTTGCATATCCTGTGTTATTATCTCCCTCCACCCTATTGCTTCTATACTCTTATGTTCTTATTGAGTGCTCCTTTTTTCTGAATTCTTTGTTGTTTGGCTGTAATGTAAAAATAGTCTTAGAGTTGGTACCCTATCAAATTTCTAGAATGTTTCTTTTACAGCCACATGAACACAACAAAAGATTACCAAGTGAAGTGGAATGGACTAAAATCCAACTCTGATCAGCTTGCTTTTCACAAAATCTGACTTTTTTCTAGTGTCCCCTTACTCTTGCACCAGACAAGACTGCTGCTTTAACTACAAACCTAAATATTTTCTTACAGTAAAAGTTGCCATCAGTGCATTAATGTGACACCTTCAAAAATCAATAGCAGTGATTATTTAAAAGGGAATTTTCCTTTATCTGAAAGAGTCAGTCTGACCTGTAAGTTTTACTGCAAAGTTATCTATTTTCCCAGCCTTTCAAGAAAGGAGTGGGTTGAGGATGGAAGAGTTGATTGGTCCTGATGAGATTAGCTGATATTGATCCAATCTGATTTTTTTGGTATGTACTTTTATTTAAAAAACAAATACAAACAAAAAAAAGTTTGTACGTGCACCTAGAACACAGGGTAATCAGACAGGGTTTTCAGTTTGTAAATTCATATAATGTGTATGTATGTCCAGCAATAAATATCTTCATGATTTTTCTTTTGTATTACAGGGAACAAATTCACTTTGGAAACTAGACCAACTAGAGAAGGAATAGATGTAAGACAAGAGCTGTTGAAGTTCCATTCTACTTATTATTCATCAAATTTAATGGCTATTTGTGTCCTAGGACGGGGTGAGTGCCAAACTTTTAATGGTAGTTTCTTGGTTAGCTGAATATGATTTTTACATTTATTATTTGAATTCTTATAGAAGAAAATAAGACATACTTAAATCAGCTAAGACTTTTTTCTCCAGGCGTTTAAACAAAGGAGGCTAGGGTCCCAATCCTGTAAAGATGTGCTTAATTTTATGCACTGTGAACAGTCCCATTGAAGTCGGTGAGGATACTCATTGCCTGCACAGTTCAGCGTGTGTTAATCTGTGCAGAATTTTTTTGATATTTTTTCCAATCCTAAAACTTGCTATGGAATGCTCCATGATAAAGGAGTACTTGTGCCTCAGATAAGAGAGGTTTTTACAATTTATATAAATATATTTTTAGAAATTTACCACAAGCAGTTTAGCAGATCTAGTCTGAAAATACTTTGCATAATTTGATTTTTCTCTGATGCATATTTGTGTAATTCTACAATGACCTATAATCAAATATAGAAGGGCCAAAGTTTAATCTAGATATTTGTTTTATGGAAATTTAGAAATTAGATTAGAAGCCTTTATTTCAGGAGTGCTGTGCACTCAAGATTCTAAATTAAGTCAGTTAAAGTTGCAGATGCTCAACACCAGCTAGATCAGGACCATATTTTTTGTGAGGGTTTCAAGAAGCTTAATAACAATGTGTTGAAAAACTTTTAAATATACTGGGAGACCAGCATTCATGAGCCACACTACAATAATATAACAGGGGGTGCATACATGATCAGACCAAATTCAATAAGCAGATATTTCAATTTCAAACTTCCAAATATGTGAAATAAATTATTAATTTTTAAAATAATGGAATTTGATAGATTTTTTTTAAATTGTCTCTTTTATGTAACATAATTTGGTAATACTCATGCTTTAAAGAAGAGTTAAAGAAGAACAGTAGGATTAACTGTCTAATTACTTTTAGAAAATACTTCTGAGAAAAAATAAATTGCTATGGCAATGACATTGAACATTGCATGGAACATAAACATACCGTATGATGACTTGTACATCCCAGTTAATGCATGTGCTTGAGTACCTTCCTTATCTTAAACATATGAGTAGTCCCACTAACTTCATTGGGACTACTTGCATGTTTAAGAACATTCCTAAATCAGGGCTACTAAGAGTATATGCTATTATAAGAACATAAGAATGGCCATACTGGGCAGACCAATGGACCATCTAGCCCAGTAACCTGTCTTCTAACAGTGGACAATGCCAGATGCTTCAGAGGGAATGAACAGAACAGGTAATCATCAAGTGATCCATCCCCTGTCGCCCATTCCCAGCTTCTGGCAAACAGAGGCAAGGGACACTTCAGAACATTGTTTCCATCTCTGCCCATCCTGGCTAATAGCCATTGATGAACCCATCCTCCCTGAACTTACCTAGTTCTTTTTTGAACCCTGTTAGTCTTGGCCTTCACAGCATCCTCTTTCCACAGGTTGACTGTGAGTTGTGTGAAGAAATACTTCCTTTTGTTTGATTTTAAACCTGCTGCCTATTCATTTCATTTGGTGACCCCTAGTTTTTGTGGTCTGAGAAGGAGTAAATAACACTTCCTTATTTACTTTCTCCACACCAGTCATGATTTTATAGACCTCTATCATATCCCCCCTTAGTTGTCTTTTTTTCCATCTGCTTTTTTATCATCAACCTCTGTGGCACCTCACCTTTTTCTATCTTTTTAATATGAAATTCAAGTTACAAAATTAATTGACTAACTATGCTTGTGGAATTATCACCATAGGCCCACCGAATTGCCTGTGTTCTATTACCCCCCTCCACTGTTCTGCTGGATGACCAGGGGCAAGCCACTTCACCTTTGTGTGCCTCAGTTTCCCCATCTCTAAAATACTGACTTCCATTTAAAGCACTTTACAATTTTCTGATGAAAAGCACTGTATAAGAGCTAGGAGGTATTATTATTATTATGTATTACTTAATGGGAGTTTTGTGCAAGTATGAACTGCTGGATCAGGCCGGGCTCCAGCTGTGAGCCTCACGCAGGACTGATAGTCAACAGTTGATGTAAGTAACGCAGTGTCTACATGGACACTGTGTCACCCTAACTAACTTGACTTAAGTGCTACTCCTCTCATGGAGGTGGAGTTAAGTCGATGAAATGGGAGACTTAGATTGGTGGGAGCTACATTTTAGTGTAAATGCTTACAGAGTTAGATCAACGTAAGCTGTCTTATGTCAACCGAACTGTAATGTAGAGCAGGCCTAGGAAAACTGGACTAGATATTTCTGTGTTAAAGCAAGCATAAGGAAAAATATTTTTGGAGTGGGAGTGGAAAAAACTTTTTATACAAAAGCAAAGCATAACAATAAATAATTAAAGCCCTTAATATTTTTTTATTTTATTTTTTTGCAGGTTACCTTTAACAGTACTATTGTACCTATCAGAGCTGTTTTTAGGCTTGCTTTGAGTGTGACTAAATCATCTTTTTTGAGGTCAAGAAGGAATCTTTTTTATTTTTTTGCTGGGCAAAATTGGCTTGGCATCTGATAAGCTTTTATGCTTCCTCGGAGCATCCTGGAAGCCTGGTTTTTAAGGTTAAAAAGAATATTAGATAGGAATTTAAAATAGAACAGAAGAGAGAAATTAATGAAGGTAATAAATCAGGGCTGGTGTCTGGTGTGGATAAAAAAGCCTTTAGGGGACCAACTCCTAGGTAAACCCAAGCATAGGACCAAGGAGGTGGCTGGCATGTCCCCATTGTTCTGTTCAGTACAAGGAGATCTTGATTCTTTTGCAGACTCAGGCACCCCTCTTCTGTAGTCTCTCTCCCCTTTTGTGGGTAGACTCCATAGCAGCGTTGAATTCTGTCTTAGGAAGGGCCGACCTAGGCAAGGGGGCTGATCCTCACTCTATGTGATTGTGTGGCTAAAGGGCAGTTAACCTTGCAGTGGACCCCGTTAATATCACCACTCCCCATCACCACATCCATGTGTTTAATAAAGTTGTAGCCTGCTGCTTTAATTCCCACCTTTTATCAGTTTCTTCATTCTTCTTTGTATCTTAATTAGTAAGTCCATTAATTCCACCTTAATTAGGTGAATATCATTAGAGATAAGACTCTTCTATGAACATAGACTAAACATAAATTTTATACCTGATGATAAAAATATCTATTGCAGTAAAAAAGGAAGTATTCATGGCATAATGAACCCTCAAGTTTAATGCTGCGGAACAAATATAAACATATATTCAAATATCTAAATTTATGTTATAAAATTATGTAAGATTGCAGCCAAGTCTCATTACTCAAGAAGCTGGATTGAACCCTAAAATACTAACACAAAAGCAGTGACAGAGTTATAGGAAGTTTGTTTGGGTGCTGGTTATTGTGAGTGTGTTTTTAATAGTCTGTGTACATGAATTAAATGTTAAGGTTTGTGTCACTTTACTTATATAACCTTAATTTTCTTAAATTGCTGTACCACATCAGGGCCAGAGATAGAATTAATGGTACAAATTTGGAGTCAGTGGGTGAAGAGATTCCTGAAACACCTCATTTGAAAATTCACTAATTCTTATTACCTTTTCTTTTTTTTGCCCACAGTTAGGTAAAAATCTGTAGGCAGCATTCTCATGAAAATGACAATGGACTTCCCCTGATCTCAGCTAGTGAACCAGTTTCACAGTGCAATCTTAAAAAAGTTACTGCCATTTCTTCCTGGTTCTATCAGTGCTCAGGGTGCATAAGGCTGATGCAAACCAGACATTGAAACACAGCATGTCAGTTTCAATGTGTTCTAAAACTCTCAGAAACTTTCAGGACATCTTGAAATGTGGTATATACCAGTTGAGAGTATGGGATACAGTTTGAGGTATAAATTTGGGTTCATCTAATCAAAAGGTTTCTGAGATACTGCACCTGAAATGACCTGCTTTTATTTTTCAGAGTTCTCCAAAAAGCACATGCAGATTGCTTTGAAAATGGCTATGCCATGTCAGAGTACAAGGTGCAAATTTAGACTCAGTGCGTTGCGGGGTTCCCAGGATAAAGTCCCTTCCTCAAAGGAGCTTTAATTTTTAGAGTGCTTTAGAATCAGGCATGCAGCACTGAAAACAGGGTAGCTGAGAGAGGATATACTCTGCGCATGCCACAGGTACATAGTGTGAAACAGGACCGGAGAGCTGAGAATGGGCATGCTTGATGCATACTACAGAGACAGATTGCTGATTTGGGGACCTGAAAATAAGTAGGTTCAATGCATCCTGTAGGCACATAATACTGAGACTGGATGGGAGCTGAGATCAGGAAAATTGCTTAGTCTTGTGCTCAGCTCAGTGCTTAGGCTCCTCATGGACAAGTTCTGTAAGAGAGATGCTGAGTGATTAACCTATTGACCAACTCAGCTGGTAGCTTATGCTGCGTGATACTGATCTGCAGTGTCAGTGACCATAAGTTCAACTCTCCATCCTTGGTTGACTCCCGTGATTTAAGTTTATGCAGGTTGGATCTGTAGATCCAGCTAAAAACTATGCGCAATAGCCACATAAAAATGTATTCTCTCTGGCCCCTGAACTCCTCTAGTGTCTGATACCAAGGGCCAATCTAAAATGCACTGATCTACTGAGCCTTGAAAGCAATACACAGTCTAGGACTCCCCTTACCCATGTGGCAGTACCTCCATCTGGTAACTGAGGTGCTGGAAGGAGTGCCGTAAGCTGCCCCTTCACAACCACTTTATCAGAAAAACAAGGAAAATTCACATTCAAAAAAACTTTACCATGGAGTTAAGGTTTTAGATGCCCAGTGCTCCTCATGCCCTTCTAGAATGTGAAAGTTTAATAAATAAAAAGGTTAACATTACAAGGAAAGACCAAAACAAAAACATTTGAAAACTTTGCCTTGTGGGGATGGCAATGGAACTGGGAATTTAATAGTTTCTTTCCCCTCACCAACCAAATTGCCATGTTCTTTGCACTCCTATTCATACTGTCCAGCAGACTCTCACTGTGCTCTGTGAAGCACCATTGATCCAGGAGGTTTGCTGCTGCTTGGCAGGGGCTGAGGAGTAAGGTGTTGTGATCTCCCTGAGGGACTCCATAGGGTAGGAGTGGAAATATCACTTTAACTCTGTATTTTCTGGTTTTCCACTGTTTGAGTTTTGGCAATTAAACTCACACTCTGGAAGGGCATAAGGCACACGGGGCAGTGCTGAGCATTTATATACTGGATTTCTTGTTAATTATGCTTTTTACATGTTAATAGTTTTTAATGTTTGTATGTGTTTATACGGTTGATATGTCTTCTCTTGAACTGTTCTTGGCAGTCTTAACTTCAACTTAAAGATTTTTTTAGTTTGGAATTTATTTTAACCACAGTTGAGATCTTGTTTATAAAGCACAAAACCTTATCTATAAGTAATAAAAATAAATCTCAGAATATATTCCCTCTCTCCACGTGGTGGTGGTGGTGGTGGGAGAGGCATTAAATCCAACCTTGTAATGACATATTTCTTTTAGAAAAATAATAAGTCCCAGATTGCTGGAATATTCTGAAAATGATTGTGCTGTTTCTAATTATTCTCTTTTAGAATCCTTGGATGAGCTGACCGATTTGGTAGTGAAGCTATTTTCAGAAGTAGAGAACAAAAATGTTCCATTACCAGAATTTCCTGAACATCCTTTCCAAGAAGAACATCTTCGGGTAAGTTGTGAGACTTTCTGGTATACGTTCTCTGAAGACCTTAACTCTGTTTTCCTACTTTTTCTATGTAGGAATAACACCATCATACACTTTACTACAACTACTACTACAGGTGTCTATAGACAATACAGCTTAATCTAGCTAAGGTCATAGTTAAAATTGTGCATTTGAATGTGATTGAGAAGTGAAGATTCCAAATATAGCTAAGGCTTGTGAGTTGAGATTGTTATGATTGTAAATGTTGGTTAATTTGTTTTTGAATTTTTAACAATTGTGTTCATAAGAAATGCACACAAGTAGCCTCAACTCTAAGTAAATGTTTTGGGGTTTGTTTGTTTTTTGTATGGTATAGGTGTGTATGTAGTTAACAATGTGTGTAGAAGGGTATAATATATGCTCCTGAAAAGAGGACATAGCAGAATTAATGGAATGTTTTATTTTTACTTCTAGCAACTTTACAAAGTGGTACCTATTAAGGACATTAGAAATCTTTATGTCACGTTTCCAATACCAGACCTTCAGAAATACTATAAATCAAACCCTGGTCATTACCTTGGTCATCTCATTGGGCATGAAGGTCCAGGAAGTCTTTTATCAGAACTCAAAGCTAAAGGTAAGCCTACTGGAAGTGAACTGTTAAAAGTAGTGCATTTAATATGCCATTAAGCCTTGGAGCAATATTTCACTTCAGGTTGACCTCTGAGAATTAAAAGCTTAAATATCAGAAATCAAAATAAATTAAATCTTAATTCTAAGGTATTTCTTAGGTCTTCCTTTTTGTCTGTTTGCTTACAAAGAGAACCTCAAATACTGAAACTATTGTTTTTTGGATCCCATTTTACCGTGATTGGTAACTTTCTGTACATATCATTTTTATTGAAGTTTAGCCAAATGATTAACTGGAAAACCATTTTACTGAATACCATCCATGCCTACAGTGTATACCACTGAGATATCCATTACCACCAGAATACAAGTTCATGACCAAAACAACTGCAAAGAAATATAGACATTGATATTTCCCGTATAGTAATTATACATATTGCTTTCTCAGAAGGAGTATTTTTTTTCTGTGCCTCTTCTGGGGCACCCTTGATTGTCAAGGGTGGTGTAGCCTCTTATTCCTTCTCTTTAAGGAGCTCTGTGACCCATCTTAGGACCAGTGGGGGTTGCAAGGGATGATAATGTGAGGGCATTGTCGATCTATTATCTGTTGTGTGGTAATAGATGAAAGTGAGGAGGGTCCTGACTGGTATCTTCACCAAATATCCTATTGTCAGGATATGACTTCTGTGCAGGATAGTAGAGGGACCCATTCCTTTCTATAGCTTGAGTTGATAGAAAAGATGCCTGGCCTGCCAGTCTTTGACTATGTGTGGCTCACTTCCACTTTTCTGCAGTTTTGTGTGTCCCAGAAATGTGCAGGTTTCTGATGAGGACTCTGTCTTTTGTATGCAATGCTTGGTCTCTGGCCTGGGGGCCATAGAGTGCGTTGTTACTATGATTGTTCTGTTGTGCAGCAGAAGTGACCTGTTGGTATGTCTCTTGAAGTTGTTCTTTTAGACGGGTAGTCTGTTGAAAGTAGTATACTGAACTGATGTGTCTCCATCTGAAGTGAGGGCTGTGGGCCAGATAGTAATCTTTAAGGGGCACCCCACAACTGCCAACATAGGGCATAATATTTGCCAGTTGGGGATACAACCAGAAGCTATTCCTCATGCGTATGTTTACTTCACCAGCCTGCACATTACTTCCCTACCACAGCTGACTGAGCACCTGAATGTTGGATTTAGAGGACAGATCTAGGATTGAAGGATGTTTTGGTAACAGTGATAAAAGGACACTCTTTTAGGCCTCTGCACTAAAGTCCATGCATGCTGACATGCCTTTACTGCTCCGAGTAGGAGTCCACTTGCAGAAATGTCAAAACAAAGTTTTATAGGTAGATAGCTTATTGACTAAACATTAGAAGCTAAGGTGAGTGTCCAGTGGCTTCATTATGCGTATAATTGTAGGTATATACAATATCAGATACTGACTTTGATTGTGTTTCTGATGAGAGTCCCATGTACCCAACATGTTTTAACAGCATGCAGTTTAACCTCTCCTTCTGAAGGTCGCCCTGTGGGTGATAAGGGGTAGTTCCTTTTTTTTTTTTTTTTTTTTTACCCTTACGAGGTGTAGCAGCTCTTGATGAGGCAACTTTCAAAATTTCATCCTTGGTCTGTGAATTCTGGTAGGTAACCAATAATGCACAATACATTGGCATATTCTTCCTACAATATGTTGGCAAGTTGATACTTTTTGAGGTAAGCTTGCAGAAGCATACCTTGTGAAGTGGTCAGTGATAACCAAAGTATTCCCAATATTCTTAGTCTGTTTCCAAAGAGAGAAGGTCCATACAGACTAGTTCTGTTGCTTCTACACTAGTAATAGTAATGAGAGGGGCTCTCCTCTTGGATATGTCTATACAACAACTAAACACTCAATCACGCCTCAGTCCAGTCACTTTTCTCAGGCAGTTCTGTTAAGGGTTCATATTCTGTTGTGGTCTACACATGACAGAGTGTCTGCACTAATGTTTATATTTCCAGGACGGTACTTCAGGCTTAAGTCATATATTGTTAACTCAGACACGCAACTTTATCCTATTGCACCCAGTTTTGCGGTAGTGAGTGCATAGATCAGCAGGTTATCTATTCTGACTTGGAATTTCACCCCATAGAACTAGTCATGAAACTTTTCTAAAATTGCTCACTTGAGCACAAGGATCTCCAACTTGTGAGCAGCATACCATTGCTCAGAGTCTAACTGTCTTTGGCTAGCAAATGGCTATACAATGTTACCCTTCTGGATGCTCCTGGTAAAGCACGGCTTCATGCCCACTAAGACTGGCATTTGTGTGTAGGATGTAAGGCTTATTGCAAGGTATTTACGTGCCAGATATGCTAAACATTCATATGGCCCTTCGTGCTTCGGCCACCATTCCAGAGGACATGCTTCCATGCAGTATTATCTCCTGTAAATGTAAACAAACTTGTTTGTCTTAGCGGTTGGCCGAACAAGAAGTCGGACTGAGTGGACTTGTAGGCGCTCAAGTTTTACATTGTTTTGTTTTTGAGTGCAGTTATGTTACAAATGTAGATTTTTTTTGGTAAGTTGTACTTTGTCATGACAAAAAGATTGCACTACAGTACTTGTATGAGATTAATTGAAAAATACTATTTCTTTAGTTTATCATTTTTACAATGCAAATATTTGTAATAAAAATAATATACATATTGATTTCAATTACAACACAGAATACAATATATATGAAAATGTAGAAAAACATCCAAAATATTTAATATATTTCAATTGGTATTCTATTGTTTAACAGTGTGATTAAAACTGCGATTAATCGTGATTAATTTTTTTTGAGTTAATTGCATGAGTTAACTGCGATTAATCGATAGCCCTACTATTTATAGTTTCAACCCACTCTCTTTTAGCTGATCATGGACTTTCATGAGCCAAATTTCATGCTTCTCTAGGGTGCTTTTGAATACAACCAAGTCATCAAGCTATACCAAGACTGCCATCAGTCTCTCTCTGCCTTCTCCATCAGTCCCTGGAATGTGGCTGAGGCACCTGGGATATCTTGGGGCATGTGCTTGAACTGGTAGAATCTAGTGGACAAATGAAGACAATTTTCTCCTTGAACTCTACCACCATTGGAATCTAGTAATAGACACTGTTTAAATGCCATTTGTACCCAGTCAGACAATCCAAAATCATCCACTCATGACATCATGTATTGGGCAGAATAGTCCTCTTGTTGGGTGTCCAGTAGTTGATTTTCTTCCTGGTCAGTACAATGGGAGAAGCATGCTGTCTTCTTGACTCGATGGTAACGCCAGCAGCCATCAGCCATTGCCAGTATCACCGGACATCTTCCACATCAGCTGGGGCAAACTGCCGGGATCTCTCCATGAATGGGATAGTGTCTGTGGGAGCTCCTGTGAGCTACTTCTCTGAAGCCCCAAACTGGCAAGGGGACTACAGTTTACATGCACATATCCTCTTCAGCTTCTGATAATATTGTGTGTATTTAATCCTTCTTTTAACCTGTCTATGAAATAGGTACTCCGCATATAAGTTGTTTGACACACATGTTTTTTTCAGAGTGCATATTGTGTATATATAAATTACTATCACCAAAAACATTTAGAGAAACAGCATAAATCAACACACTTTTTTTGAAATATATTTTCTTCTTAATTTCATAGGCTGGGTAAATACTCTGGTTGGAGGACAGAAAGAAGGTGCTAGAGGTTTCATGTTCTTCATCATTAATGTGGACCTGACAGAGGAAGGGCTTTGTAAGTGAAGAATTGTTTTTCAGTCTCCTCTATTAAAAAGCAAGATGCACTCTGGCTTTTATTGTCTTATCCAAAGAGTCTAATTATATTAATAACTTACAAACTGATGCATTTTTGTACATTGACTGTGCCCCGTGAAAGTGTTCTAGATATTGATCCTCTTAATAAGTTGACAGGCGTGTTGTTTACCAAGGAGTGAGAAACCAACTGTAAATGAGTGTATTGAATAAGATCATTTCACAAAAGAAATGTTTGATATTAGTTTCTCTCCAAATATAATAAGCTGTTACACTGTACATGCTAGATGGTCCGTACTATATAAATCTGTATTGAAATAATAATGCTTATATGCACAGAGAAAAATTAACATGTTCAAAGTATTATATAGAAAATAAAGCTTTGGTTCAATAAGGTACTTAAACACATGCCTCATTTCATTTCACCATGCACATACTTCAATACCTTGTTGAATTAAGTCCTAATTAACCAAGGTTGAAGACGTTTTTTCGTAATTTTTTTAGTCTATTTTTAGGTGAAGACATTGTTTAAGATGCAGAATACAATGAATTTTTTAAGTGTGTAATCTTTGTTTTTCAGTGCACGTTGAAGATATAATTTTGCACATGTTTCAGTATATTCAAAAACTACGTACAGAAGGACCTCAAGAATGGGTTTTCCAAGAGTGCAAGGTAGTTTTATATTATAGTTGCAATTCTCTATTAATCTGTTTTTATAGATAGAATTTGAATGTTAGAGAACCAAATTCCATGGCTGTCCAATCCCTATTAGAATTTCTTTCACAAATCTACAGAAGCAGTTTGTATGACACTATAACATTTATTAAAAAATTAAAGCAGAACTGTATATTTTGAATACACCAGTATTTTTAATATAAATACAAAATGCTATTTGTGAGCCAGATGAGTGGTCTAGATCATGGTCCTACCTTCTGTCGCTGCATAGAGGTGTCAGGAGAAGTATTACATCCCCCCCTCAATGCACTTGTCTGGCTTTCTTCCATCTCCATTACAGGTGTGGGAGAAAACAGGAACTGCAAATCTGGTACAGTTGGGTGGTGGGTGGGGAATGGATGGGACCACCTTCTTCCCCATGTATCAACTGGCACAATTCTGTTGGCACAGACATGTAGGGGGTTAGTATTCTCTATTACCTTGTGGAACAAGAGCTCAGGAAATTATTTAATTGGACCCCTCCTGGGCAGTACAGTTGTATCCTGCACCTTCTACAGAACTAATTATTAAAGTGCAGTCTAGTTCTGTGTGATTGTGTGCGCATACATAGCAAACTTTGAAAGTGCTTTATTAATACTCAGTAATAAAATTTCACCTCTCAGTGGTGATGTGAAATGTAATACAACCCTTTACTCATAAGAGTGGCTCCATTGGGTCACTGGAACTACTCATGTAAGGGTTACTCATGCGAGTGAATGTTGCAGGATCAGGGCCTTAGTTATACACTGTTAAACTTAGTAACTAGTAATAGTTTCCACTTAGACTATTCAGATTATCTTTATCTACTTGACAAGATATAAGATGATATCAGATATATAGAATGATAAATTAAGGGTCTTATCCAGTCATGTGCATCTCTCGCTTTCAAAGCTTTACAAGCTGCAGAATGCCATAGACTGTAACTCCATAACAGATAGTTGTACACTGGAGAAAAGTTAATTTGTTTCACCAGGTACTTATTAAATAAAAAAAAAAAGTCCTTGATGCACAGACAGAGAGGTCTTGTCGACTACATTTTGGGAAGGAAATATAATGTAATCAGCTCTATTCCTCCCATATTGTGCTACGCCCTAGCTGCAGTTTCTTCCTTCCATCAGTGCTGGATTCACACAGTCTGCAGGAATTTAGAGAGACAGTGTCAACTGGAAAAAAACACGTTTTTCTGTCTGAATACTTTTACTTAACTTTTGCTAAATGTACTGGCTAAAATTATTTAGGGAGTTCTGTTGTTTATGGCCATAAGGTCCCTTAAAATCTTTCCTTGTTGACAGTCAGAAGAAATAAGTTACTTTGCTCCTGTTGTAACAGTGTTGAGGAAGGCCCCTCTCTCTCTCTCTCTCTCTCTCTCTCTCTCTCTTTCTCTTTTTCTATTTAGGTATGAAGTTTTGTGTTTGGATTTTTTAAAATTTTATGTAGATATGTATATTACTCTGCAAATTAGCCATTACAAGCAAATATATATGTTGTTCTGTCAAACTATTTGACCATTTGACCATGAGACTGTTGACCATTTGTATGATCATAATTTGAAACACTGATTGCCTGTTGTACCAAAATACAAACTATAGAGTATAAATATAACTTACATGGTGTTACCATGAATTACACTAACTAGGACTCCCATTTTAGTGAATTCATTTTTTAAGTTCTTCCCTTTCAATTACCACTTCACATCAGACCCCTGCTTTCAGGAGCCCCTGCTATTGTGTCTCTTCATCCTGTTGTTGTAGAGGGACCAGCAGTGCAACAGTTGTCTTCTTTATTCCTTCTGTCTTCATGCCAGGTGTTTGCAAAGAGATGTCTTTTTACTCTCTTTGTAGTACAGTCTGAGGGGAGATTTCTCCAGTTCATATGGTTAAAGACAGCACCAGGAAAACCTTTTCTCAGCCTCCTAGTTCCTTGTTATGCCTTGTGCAGGGACTCTGAAAGGCTTCTGCCTCTCTTTTTCTACCATTGGCTGACGGAATAGGAGAAAAAAGGGAAACGTGCAGATGTTAGTTTCTTTATCCTTGTTCATTGTAACACTTTGAATATTTCATTCAAAAACTTAAACTTCCATTGCCAAAGTGCTATTTTGGATAAGTGTTCCTGTTGGAATCCAACCCTTTGCTCACATATACTAATTGGGCAGCTTCCTTCTTCTACTTCTCCCTCTCCAGTTTATCCTCACTCAGCCTCTAGTCTTGTTCCCTACTCTAGAATTTTTCTTCAGTTCCATGTTGCTGCTCCTCCTTTCTCAAGATCCTGCTGTGTAAATTTTACTTTCTCCTGCATAGCCTTCTCACAGCTGCCAGAGCTCATGAAATTTCAACAGCTTGTTGTTTTTTTTTTCCCCCCTTCCCTATGAAGTTTCGTTGGATTTGGATATATGAAAAGAGGAGAAAAGATCATGAATGTTTTTAAGGCTTGTAAAGCTATCTTAGGCTCAGTTTCCATAAACAATATAACACTTTCTGTAAGAATTAACTGGAAACCACTGCAGGAGCTATACAGTCTTACAAAAAAATAAAAATAGAAAATCTAATCAGAGATTTTTATCGTGATTTTTTTTTTGGGGGGAGGATACATCAAAATATTGATAAGTTAAATCAAAATGGTTTTCTGGTAATGAAGGATATCACTTAGCTATATAGTTCTCTACGGTAAACAGAGGTAGGGGTGGTGTGGATCCAAGAAACATTATTGGAACCAACTAGTGTGCACTGAATTATTGTATGCCAAATAATAACTACAACACTTGTGTAACCGAGAGGAGAGTTTGGCCTTTCGTGTTTCAAACATATACAAAAGTCAACAATATGTTGTACTCTAGGTGTTTTAAGAAGAACGGAGAGAATATTTGTTATAGCCAGTTTGAGTGTTTAACATGTGCCCTTAGTAGTAAGAAATTGATGTAAACCCTGATAAGGCTTTGTCTGTAAGAGAAGTTGTGCATCAAGAATCTTCTTCAAGTGGTCATGGATTTATTAAATGTTATTGCTTAGGGCCTAAGAGCTGCAAAACCCTCATGTGTAAATCGGGGACGATTTAAGGAGAGAGGAGTCTCAGAGCTAGGTTGGGAGCAGATCCTTCCTAGTCAGCTCTAGTTGGCAGCTACAAGCCTTTGATCTTCCCACCTTTCTGTCCTTTGTCCTTCTGAAGCTGAGCTGCTTTTTGAAGCATTTGAATGTAATAGCTGATATCACTGGACTACTCTCTAAAGAAGTCGTCACCCAGTGATATAAAATCACGGGATTTTCAGTTATTGGATGATGTTTTATTGTATATGATAGTGTACAAAAAAGGGTAATACACTGATTCATTTGGTTATTTAAATTGGTAAGCAACTGACAGGCGTTTGATCAAATGTCCAGTCCTTTATTTTCAGTTAGTTGACTAAATGACTAGTATGATCTTGAGTGTAAAGTGTATTAATTAAACTTTTATTATTCTTACACAGTAGAAAATAGCTTTCCCATGCATAATTTGATTTAATTTTTTCTTTTAGGATCTAAATGCTGTGGCTTTCAGATTTAAAGATAAAGAACGACCACGAGGTTATACATCAAAGCTTGGAGGGATTTTGCATGTAAGTAAAGCATTTGTATTTTGGGCAATCTCTGAATGGAAAGAAATACTCTACTATTCTTCTACAAGTGATGGTCTCTGTGCGTATTCCACACGTGGGTATGCATGTGTGTCATGCACCTGAGTCTGAAATCTTTTTACAAACAGTGTCATTTGGCCCTTAAATCCTCTGTAGTTCTCCTCGTGCTCCGAACCAAGGGCATAAAGGGTGATGTGGGAAGATGCCTCTCCACTTTCTTCTTTCTGCTGCAGAGTCTGATTTGGAATCTTTGGTGTCCTCAGCTCCTTTCTGCTGCATCATAGCTTTAAATATGTTGTGTATAGTTGGTTTTTAGAAGTTTAATAGTTTTTTATGGCATAGTATAACAGAGTATACTTAGTATTTTTACCCTATTTCTTCCCCACCTGGGGAATTCAACCTCTTCACCCGCACACAAAAAAAGTCTGGGATTATGCCCAGAGTCCAAAAAACTTTTTCCTGCCCTCACTCTTTTTTTCTGTGAGCAACAAACATCAACGCTGCCTCTGCTGCCTATCTGAGGCTCACACCTCTGCCAAGTGCTGCATCTGCTACTCTTCCTCGTCTCCCCACACCCCCGTCACTTCCCACCCCCCAGTTGAACTAGGGGGTTGGGAACAGAGACTTAGAAAATATCTGACGGAGAAGGCAATGTAGCTGTTATTCTTAGGGTCCCTGGGCTTGGAACCGGAGTAGTGGGTGGGCCTGGGTCACATCTCCCCCACCACCCCCCATAGGCCACTGGGGGACCAGCCTACAATCAGATAGTGACAAATCCCCAGAAGGGGACTGAACTACTTAGTGGCCCAGCTGAAGATCTGACACCAGCATAGACCAAGAGGGAGAAACCATTGCCTCCTGGGAGGAAGCCCTGGGGGTTCAGCTTGATTCCAGGGCCCGGACTGTTTAAAGACTGTAGAGACGCCTGACCAGAAGGGATGCTCATGAGAGATGGGTGCCGCACGGTTACAGGGAAATTGTTACGTCAGAGGAAGAGATTATCCCAAGAATGCAGAATCGTTCTCCCATCCCACCTGCCAGGCTTGAGGAGCAGCCATCAGTACCATTGGTTCAGCTGGTAGTCTGGGATCCAGCCTTCTCTTCTGATGAGTTGGAGGTTCTGTGGGAGCCTCTGTAGCACAGGGTAGATGCAGCTCCAGATTCAAGCCTAGAAGAGCAGGGTTCCAGCTTCTGATTAGACATGATTGGCCAAGAGACATTTGATACCCTATGTCCCTGGGTGATCCATCCTGCTGGCTGTGTTCCCTTTAAACCATGCGGCCGCCGAAGAGTCAATCAAGTGTTGTGCACTTGCTTAGCAGAGCTGTGAACATTTGGCGATGTGTGTTCAGGTGCCCCTCCCCCTCGCTGCTCTGCAGCCGTGTTGCTCCTGCCCTCGGAGCCCCAGACCAGCTGCTCCCAGGACCCCCTTGCTTGCTGTACTATGTGGAAGGGGGGAGGGGAGGATGCTGATGTCAGGGTATCCCCCTCCCCTATATAACCCATCTCCGTATTGCAGGGGTTGGGGGGACAGGGCTTAGCTGCTGACAGCTGCTGGGGTCTGAAGGAGCCAAACTGGCACCATCAGAAATTAGGCAGGTCCAGCCTGACAGACAGCAGAGCCATAGCTAGGCTGTCTAGGAGATGCACTGATTTCAGTAGCTCCCCCAGGCAGTTTCCATCGTTAGGCAATGATAGAGACCCCAGCAGGAAAGTACAGGTGCCATTGTCACTCCTTTGGCATACACACCAGAGACTCAATGGGGGATCTCAAATTAAAGTCCTGCTACTACAGCTTGAGCTAAAGAGCTAAGTCTCTGTATCTGCGGGCAGTAGCAACCCATATGCTCTGTGAATAGGCACAGAGGCAGACCAGTAACACATGGGTTATGCTGTTACCTGGTAGAATTCTTGCAATAGCTTGCTTGCCTTCCCCAGTTTCAATCCTAACTCCACCATCGCTGCCTGCAGAGGTTGCAATTCGTACCTCCCTTTGTGCCCATTGAACACACAGTCCAAAAATATACTTTTCCTATAAATCCAGCTTACTCAAATGATTGTACAATTTGGCGTTCTAAAGAAATATTTGAAAACCCCAAATTACTATAGCAGTATATATTGTGCTCTTAGATACTGGAGATGTTCTTTCAATTGAAAAATTGTCTAAGTTATGGTTATAAGGATCATTTTAGAGTTCTGAAACTTGAATTCTTGAGAGTCTGTGTACGCTTACTGTTTGCTGGTTTTAACTTTAAAAATATCCTCCAGGGGTCACTATCTTACTATATTATTTTTACTCAGTTTTATATTAATAACTACTATAGTTAGGATGGATCGCTTTTTAGATTACCATATCATAATGTATACAGAACCTAATATAAAAGCTCTCTGTTCGTCACAATAATTACTTTTAAATTCTATTTTAGCTTAATGCAATAAGGCTTTTTTTTTCTTTAAAATGTTTTCTAGTCAAAAGTTTAAAAAATTTTTTTTATTATTATTATTTTTTTAGTATTATCCCATAGAAGAAGTGCTTGCTGCTGAATATTTACTTGAAGAATTTAGGCCTGATTTAATAGAGATGGTGCTGGATAAATTGAGGCCAGAAAATGTCCGGTAAGTTACTCTGCAATAACTTTTATATTTTAAACCAAATATTCTGTGATTGAAAACAAATGAATAAGTGAATGTAACTGGAAAAAAAACCTTGTGGTGCCTACTACTACTAATAGACAGATGGGGAAATAAAAATAAACAATGAGACAAAGTATTTGGGTGACTTTATTTGATCCATTTGTGCTAAAAATTGTCACAGAGTGGTAGAGGCATAGCACACAGGAATTCTGGTAAGATAAACTAGTTCTTCTTCGAGTGATTGCCAAATGCATCCAGTTTTAGTGTGTGCGCAGCTGCATCACACGGCATCTCGAACTTTTTCCTAGCAGCGGGCTGGGGCGGGCGCCCGCCTGCCGCGGCGCGCTGGCGCTAAATATAATATATACACCCCAGCCGCCAGTCCCTCAGTTCCTTTCTTCCTTCTTGCCGCGCCAGTTGCCTGTGGAGTGCTCTTGTCCTCCACAACCCTAGCTCTCCGCTTTTTTCCTTGTTAGTAGTTTCTTTTAGTTAGTAGTAGTTTAGTTTAGTTAGTTTAGTAGTTAGTGATTTAGTGGAGGAGGGGGTAGTTCCCTTTCCTTCCTCCTCCCCGGCTCGCTCATGCCTGCCCACCGGCCTTTAAGCCCCCGCGCCGTGCGCCGCGAGCCCTATGCCGTTTTGGACCCCCCTGCGCTCTTGCCTCTGTTTTGGCGAAGGACACCCCGGACGAGCGCGACGCTATCGCTTTCTGCCGCTCGGGACTCGGAGCGCGGCAAGCGCGCTCAGCCCAGCCTCCTCTGAGGCCTCCCCTCCCCCCCCGCCCACCGCCGCCACCGCCCGGCACCGCAGTGCGGCTGCAGAGTGAGGCCGCGTGCCGAGCACCGCCGCGCGCCCCCGCCGCCGGCCGCAAGGCACGCCGAAGAGCCGGCGCGCGCTCGCGCGCCAGACAGTCAGCAGTCCAGGTGACAGTGGCGGCCGGCAGCCGCCGGCCCCGGCTGCCGCCGCGCGGCGCCGCGTCGGGGCGCGCTCCTGGGCCTCGACGCCCGGGCCTGGCGCCATCGCGCCGCTGGCCACCGCCCCGGGCACCGTGCGCTGGCCGCGCCGGCGCGGAGCCCGCTCCCGAGACGCCGTGAGCCGGCGCTCATAGAGCGCGCGTGGCGCCAGCCGGCACCGGCACGGCACCGATGCTCCACCGGCCTCGGGACGGCGACAGGCCTGGGGGCCCTCCCCCGCCGACCCGGACGAACGGCGCGCCTCCCTGGACGCCGCTCCCCGACCCGCCGCGCCGCGGTCCGATCGCGCGTCGACGCGCGCACCATCCCGGCGCCGATCACGCGCTCGTCCCTCCACCGCGGCACCGCTCACCATCCGTTCCGGGCACACCGTCCCGCCACAGGTCCACCGGTCAGGTCGGTCGGAGTCCCGATCCCCCGTCCGGTGCACCGACCACATCGTACTCCCGCACCGCCCAGCCGCCGGCCGCCGCATCGCGGCACCGGCGCCGGCGGGCCGGCACCGCTCACCATCCCTTCCCGCTCCGGCCCCCCCGCCGGTCTCCCGGGTCCCGGTCGCCGACCCCGGGCGCCCGGGCCGCCAGCCGCGGCTCATCCGTCGCGCCCGCCGCGCTGCGGCCCGCCGTCCTCCGTCCGCGTGGTCGCCGCCCGGCGCGGCCTCGCTCGCCCCCGCGCGCGCCGCGCGCCCGCGCGCCCCCGCAGGGTGCCCGGCCAGAGCGGTGGCCGCCCGCACGAGCACCGACCCCCAGCGACCCGCCTGCAACCTCAGGGGGGCATACTGGCTCCCCCACACCCTCACCGCGGGATGGGGGCACCCGGGCTGCGTTGCGCGCCGCGGGACCAGACTCCGCCCCCCGGACTCCTCCGCGCCGAGCCCCGCGCGCCTCCTCTCGTCCGCCGCTCGCGCTCCCGCTCGACCGCCACCCCAGCCACCCAGCACGCCTCCCGGTGCTAGTCCCCAGGGCAGAGTTCCAGGACGCAGCCGGTGGCAGGCGGCGCCGCGCAGGGGTCGCGGACGCGTGGCCCGCCCCATTGGCGCCGCGCAGCCGCAGGCTTCGCCGCGGCCGCCATGGGGGCCATGGTCGGGCGGGCCACCGAGATGATGGCGCCGGGCGGAGGCGTGGGAGAGAGTGGTCGGCGGGCCCACCTGAGGACCAGTGCCACTGTGCCCGCGCACCGGACCCCGCCGCCTTATCAAAAAAAAAAATGCAAAACCTCTCACAAACCCGCCCGCTTCTCTTCTGCTTTCAGGGTTGGCGATGGCCACCCGCCTGCCCTCCCCTCCCGACCACCCCCTTCCCGCTCCTCCTCCCTGACCTCCCACGGTCAATCGCTCAAGGCCGCCTGCCAACACCAGCCAACCCCCCTGCCAGGCGCCCGAACCTGCGGCCCATGGACCTGGACGGCGTCGGGCTACTCCTGGCGGCTTACAATCACCTGCCATTGCCGCCTGGGACACCTGACATCCTTCCCGTCTTCGCATCGCCTGGAACCTGCCCTGACCGCCTCGCGGGGAGCCATCAATCTCTCCTCAGAGGAGGAGGACGGTCGCGGAGGAGGAAAGGGGACCTTCTCGCCGCTCGTGACTCAGGCGCGCGCATCGGCGCCACGCGGGGGACAGGACTCGGGACCGAGGCCGCGGGCGTGGCGATGAGCGCATCTCCTGGCTGCAGTATACTCACCAGGTGCAGTGGTGCATCCACTGCTCAGGATCTCCCGATCCGAGGATGGTCTTTTTGAAAAGCCTGATTCGCCGGTCGGGCGCAGACCCCCGCCGCCGCCATCCTACGCGGCGCAATGCACGCGCCCCTTTCCAGCGCACCGCAGCCCCGCCCAGCTCAGCGCAGCCCGCCGCAGCGCGCGGAACGCTCCCGGCGCCGCCCCGCCGGGCCCCGCCGCCGCTCGCGGCCCAGCTCGGAAAGGCAGGCCTGGCCCCCGCTCCCCAGGGGGCCAGGGGGGCTTTCCTTGCTTTTGATGGGGCGGCCATCTCTTTTTCATCTCTCTACGGATTTTACACCCGCCTTTACAGCCGCCTTTCCATTTCTTTTTACCCGTCCATTTTGACATTTTCTTGCTGGGTCCCAGTCAGGATCAGTCAGGGACCCGTCTTCATCCCTTCAAGACCCCCTTCTTCCCACCCTCCCCCCTCTCCTCACCCTCTCTCTAGGTGTCCAGCAGCAGGACTTGCCTCAGCCTCTGTGCCCGGTCCAGGGCCGCCATAGCTCACTCCGGGCAAGCAGGGCCGCTTACTCCCCTTACTCCGCCATCCCCTTTATCCCCAGCGTTTCCCCCCTTCTACCTGCTATGGTCACCTTCAAGCACCTGCTCAGGCCTGGCATGGTCACCTTGGGACCAATTTGCCTCCGCTTGGTTCATCATTCCCCATCTGGATCCGGATGAATTGGTTCCGCCTGCCCTCCTCATCTATCCTCCAAAACGCATCCATCTCCTTCTCCCTCCTCCTCCCCACTATACCCGATTTGTGCTCCCCGCGCGCGACACTATTGGTGGTGTCAGCCTTCGCGCTCGCCCGGGTCTTTGGCAAATGCATGGCGGGCCGCCGTCGTTCGGCCTCGCTCTCTCCAATCGGCAGTATCATCCGTGCTGGGCCAGGTGGCAGATGGCTCGGCGGCCTCCGCGCTCGATAGCTCTCCACTCTTCTCAGCCACCTCTTCATCCTCGCCGGGCCTCCTCCGCAGCATCGGGAAGTCCACCTTCATCCCTCGGCAGCTCGGTCCCTCCGCCTCAGGACCTCATCACCCACCATAGCCGGTCACCGTCTCCACGCCCGCCCTCACACCACTCCATGGTCACCCCTGTCCACGGCCCGGCCTCGCCTAGCGCTCGCACCTCCGCCTCCTGCGTCTCCAGGCTGGCGACGCTGGTGCACGCTGTACGCGACGGCGCTGCTCCCGGGCGTGGTGGTGCCACCCGAGTGTGGCCTGGCTCCTGGCGGGTCCCGGCACCCGCCAGACGCCCTGGTGGCGTTCCGAGCGGCCCGCGTCCCTCCGCGCCCGGTGGCGACCCGGCCGGCCGTGCCGCGGGGCGGCCTCCGGCATCCCGTCACACCTTCGCCCTCCACGCCGGCGCCACCCCCCTCGCTCTTGGGCCTACGACCCGCGACCAACCACGTCTCAGCCTGCCGCAACTTTCTGCCCCCTCCAGCTGCGTACAGCTACGGTATGCGCGCGGACAACACGACACCTGCTCTCTGCCAGCGCAAGCTGCGCGGCCGCCCTTTATGCACGGACAGCAATTCACACTGGTTCTGACGCCACAGCAGGCATCCTTCGGCCTCTTCTCTTCCCTCGCAGGCTTCCAGGCCAGATGCTTCGCCCACCTTCCGTGTGACCACTCACTTCGTCCCTCCACCGCCCTCCGACCAGAACAGCAGCACACCTTCACACTCGTGTCAGCTCCTGAGAGATAGCCCTCAGGTCTCCGTCAGGGTCCGTCCCACCCCTCCTCTTTCTCGGCCTCCGAGACCCGCCTTCTATGCCTCCTCCGAGTTCTCCGCAGAGGCGCCGCCACCTGTTGTCCTTTCCTTCCCTGCACCTCCGCTCCTGTCCACGGCCTCCTTCTCCCCAGGCCCGGGCCCTCTCAGCTCCTGCTCCTGGCTCGCGGCTCAACCCATCTACCCTCTCTGTGCCGACCTCTCATCACCGGCCCTCCAGCCGCTCGCGCGCCGACTGGCCGAGGCAGAGCTCTTGCGCTTGGAACCTCCGCTGGACCCCTCCGGCCCCATCTCGGCCCACGGCTTGGCTCCCCTCTCCCCCCGCTCTGAGGGCTCCATCGCTGGCCCCACCTGCGATCGCGAAGTTCTTAGCCAGTTCCTGCTGGGCTCGACTCCGCGGAGGGCCGCTCTTCCGTCGCGCAGTTCACCATCGAACGCGTTCCTCGCCGCTCCACCGCACTCGCCGGCAGACCTCTGAATCCAAAGCCGTTCTGGTACCTCGCGGTCCGCTTGAAGATGCCAACCGCCGGAATCTTCCCTGCATCTCCGACTACCTGTGGGTTTCCGCATTCCAGCTTTTTGGGCTCTCAGGTCGAGGGTTCTTCTGTGACAGCAGGCGTCTCGCTTCCACCGCACCCGGCTTCCTCTCGGCCCGCCGCCGCGGTTTCGCTTCTACCCCTCTTTGCAAACCCTCCCTTCTCCACCCACGGGTCGCCCTCCCCTTTGCCTTTTTGACGCGTCACCACTCCCTCGCCTCTCCTCCTGAGCTGCTCCGCCTGCCGCTACCTCCCATCACGTTCACCTCTCACCATCCTCCTTGGGCCCACATCCACCACCTTCCCAGGGTACTCTTCTTTCATGGCCCATCCGGGGCATCCGACCTTCGGCCTTTCCTTTCTCACCTCCTTCTTCCCTCCATTCCCGCCTCCTCGCCTTCCTCCCATCGGCCTTCCTCCCGCACCAGCCCCGCCTCCACCGGCTTTCGCCCGAGCTTAAAGGCGTTGCGGCGGCGCCCAGCCGAGCAAGCACGAGCGCCCGACGCCAGTTGGCCTGGCGTCCAGCGCCGCCCCCTCGCATCGAGCCCGCCACAGTTAGACCCGGTCTCCTCCCACACATGCGACCAGTCCCCACCCGCGATCCTGGACATCGCTGCTGGGTGACTGCATGCCCATGGCCACGCCCCGCCTCTGCGGTTGCCACGCCACTCCTCGTCCACACGCATCTCGCCTCCGCCCTCACCGCGCGCCGTTGCCTTTCCTCCGCCGCGCTGGT
The DNA here is from genome assembly GCF_016161935.1 of Mauremys reevesii. Classification (NCBI taxonomy): domain Eukaryota; kingdom Metazoa; phylum Chordata; order Testudines; family Geoemydidae; genus Mauremys; species Mauremys reevesii. Next base: position 30,543,349 of record NC_052629.1, on the reverse strand, counting down.
CCGCTCTTCTCAGCGGCCCGACAATCTTGCAGCCCCTCAATCCGCTACTCCAAGACGCCCCCATCTCACTCAGGGAGTGGAAGCGGCCTTGTGTTGCTCCAATCTTGACCAGACCGCCCTCCTCCCACGCCCCAGAACCTAGCCAGAACTCACCTGTAGTAACTGGTGTTCTCGAAGATATATATCCACAGCCCATAGAAAGAGCCCCCCAGGCCCTGAAGTACCTAAGAGCCTACAAGGAGGCGGACCTGAGATGCGTGTATATACCAGCCCTTGCCGGCGGGCGCGCGGCTCGGGAACGCAGCCGAAAGTTAGGAGTTGGTACAGGTGAGTAGGGCGCGCCCCTTATTTGTTTATCCACTTGGATATGTGCCATGTCACAGTTTAAAAAAAATTAGACAGTTGTCGCATGCCAGGGTCACTAATCCATGTGGCTACTTTTCCACCATGTGTTAGGGGATTTTGCATTTTTATTTTTTAGCATTTGATTAGGGCTACCCATCAGTTGTTGGTTTATTTTGCCTTTTAAACTTGCTGGTATGTCCATGTCCACATTTCTGTAAATCTATCGTAAATCTGGGTTGATTTGGTTCAGTTGGTAGCAGTTGGGCTAAAGGATCATGTCCCATATTAGGACTTGGCTCTTACCCTTGGTTTACAGTGAAGTGTAGACCTTGCAGAAGTGAGGAGAGGACAGGAGTACAAACTTCAGTTAAAATGTGAAAAGATCTTTTCTTCTTGACTTTGGCCGACTGGATGAAAATGAAGGGTCTCATGACACCTTTTGTGAAAGAAAAGTAATGTAACATATCTTGCTAATTTTTAAGATGCACACGGAGCGCACTTAGCTGCATAAGCTTGTATATGTAACTCTTCTGCTATGCTATTATTTGTTGCTCTCAGCTGTTACATCTTGTCATATATTTAAATTGTAAACTCCCTAGACGGGCAAATTGCCGCCTTATTTGTTTATGTAATGCTTAGCAAACATTTGAGTGCTCAAAAGACAAAACATAATTAATTCTAGCGGTGGACTTCCCTTTAGCAGACATTATCAACAGTTCTGCACTATTGCTTTCCCCAGTTTTGCTCTTGTGAGTGTATGGACAGAATAGCATGAGTTTTTAGCTCTTCCTCTTACTTCCAGAATTTCCCTTTGGCTAGTTACCTTTTCAGGAGCATAAAATGGGTGTTACAGTTAAGAGGAAAACATGTAGGGTATATGTCTATACTGCAGTTTAAACACCTGCAGCTGAACCATGTCAGCTGACTTGGGTTTGCATGGCTTGGGCTGCGAGGCTTCAAAATTGCAGTGTAGATGTCTGGGACCATCCCATTCATGGGGTCCCAGAGCTTTGGGCTGCAGCCCCAGTCCGAACGTTTACACCACAATTTTACAGCCCCATAGCCTGAGCCCTGTGACCCCAAGTCTGCTAAAACCTGGATAGTCGCAGGTGTTTAATTGCAGTGTAGAGAGATGTTTTCCTCTTGATTGTAACAGCCATTATATGCTCCTAAAAAAGGTAACTAGCCAAACTAGACATACCCATAGCTACTCCACTTGTAGCAGGGCAGTGTAAACCAGCTTGACTAGGTCTCTAATACTTCTTATGATAAATCTCCCAGGCCTGGTCTACACTGGGCGGGGTCTGTCTAAGATACGCAACTTCATCTAGAAGAATAGCGTAGTTGAAGTCGACATATCTTAGATCGACTTACCTCCTGTCCTCACGGTGCGGGATTGACGGCCGCGGCTCCCCCGTTGACTCCGCTTCCGCCTCTCACCCTGGTGGAGTTCTGGAGTCGACAGGGAGCGCGTTTGGGGATTGATTTCTCGCGTCTGTATGAGACGTGATAAATCAATTGCTACCCGCCAATCCGGCGGGTAGTGTGGATGTACCCCCAGCCATTGTTTTGGTGTTCTTCAAGGCAACAAACATCAGCCTCAAATTAAGCTAGAGAAGAAGCTAGACTTCAACAACAAAACAGCTTTATGTTCAGATAGTTCCCTAGGCTTCCAAGATAGGACTTGGCCTTGGGAACGTTACTCTTTTTCTCCTTGTCTCTCCTTCCTGCCTCACCTACTTTTTCTGATAGTCAAGATCTTTGCATCTGGCAAGAGCACGTCTAGAGAACTCTTTCATTTTTGCCAACTTCAGACAAACACCTGCATTTATTAGAAAAAGACCTACTATTAAGGCCTCCTTGGTTCCACCATTAAAAGCGAAAATCATTCCTACTCCCTTTATCCCATCTGATAATATATCTTTAAATATTGTGAGTTGCTTTTTTAATGAAAAGCAGTAACTTAGAACTTTCCAACATTCCATTTCTATCCCTGCAGTTTCTTGCAATTTTGACCTAATCAAGACTGATCTATCTAACAAGGACAGTCTCTAAGAGGAACTATATGAACATGGAAGGCATTTTGTCCATAATGACCTACTTTCCTATACTGAACTATTACCAAGTTACAGAAGCTAACTCCTCACTTTTGGAGGAGCTAGAGGTACTTCCTCTGAGCTTTCAGAAAAAGTTGGATAATGCAGTTATTCTGGAGCTGTTAACCATGCAGCAGGTAATTTACAGCACTTTGTCTCTACAAGCACCTCACTCTGCTTATTCTCAGCTAAATCTTCTAAACTCTACAAATTACTAAATGAGAAGGTAATTGTAAATGAGAAGGCAAAACAATGGACCGGTGCTTCTCTTTGATAGTGGCTAATTGCTCCAGAAATTTCCCTTTCTCAACTGAGGCCATTGCTAATCCCCAGGTTCCTCAGATGGAGAGAGATGAGGAATTTTCTCAGTTCTCATCTGATGCTGTCTACCTATCAGATAAATATTGTCAAATACTTTATTTACTGTATTTCTAAGCTTTCACAACTGCACAGGCCCCCTCCTAGGTACCCAGAATCTGTTCAATTTTATTACACCTGGTATCCATATATCTGTGTGATTTCCCAGGACTTTAGCTTGATCTCTGCCAGATCTATTTAGCTATTATTGACTGTAATGTACCAGGTGTTCTCTCAAAAATATACTAGTTTGTTTGTGTCTCTCTCTCTCCCACCTTCCCCACCCACTAGTGTGATAGGTGAGTGTATCTCTACTAGTTCTCTGAGGCATCTAGTCTCCAAGGTGGGAGAGTGTAGGGGGATGAAATATGGACTTATGCACCACTGTAGTTATGAAGAAATCCAACACCTTGGTTTTGTTGCTCAGCTAGTAGGGTCCATGGAATTTTATCTAGTGTATAACAACTATTTTATGAAGTAATATTTAGGTTCAGTAGGATGCTTTCAAAGGGGGGGAAAAGTCATTAAAAAGAAGTCTGAGAAGCACATCAAATTCTAAAAGGCCTTTTATTTTTCATAGTCTCTTAGCAACTTCATTTGTAAACAACAGAGCTTCTTCACCAGCTGTCCAAGTCAGAATGTAAAATGTAATTGAATTATATAGCTGTGGCACATTTTTGTATAATCAGTAATATCTCTAGTAGGTTTTATCGTGGTAAGTATCTGCTGTGTTGTGAGGACAAATACTTCTCTAACGATGGAAGGTTTTCCTCTCTGCTACTTATTGCTTTTTAACATTCTTCCTTTTTATGTATATATTATTTTAAAAAATAAAAATACACACTAAATATGTATGAGGGCACGAGTCAGTTTTGTATATGATAGGAATAAAAACGTTTATAGGACCATTGCATTTGCTATGGCAGATCAGATCAGTATTCTGTCTCTGGTAATTGTTTCAAGCTACTGTTTTTTGTATTTTTTTTTGTTTTTTTAAATGCCAGTTGACCAATGGTTTTTGAGGTGGGAAGTAAAAATTATCCTCCTGACCCCTGCAGTAATTATCTGTATCCCTGAAGCATGAGATTTGATCATCCCTCCTTAGCATGCCTGACTAGAAATATTGGTCTAAAAATTATCTAGCCTACTGTACAAATCCCGCTTCAGTATTTGAAGCTCTGGTGATATTCTGTGGCAGTGACTGTAGATGTTAGGGCTAGGGGAGTATTTCCTTAAAAAAAAAAAAAATGCCTACCATTTACTACATCAGGTGACACCCTCACCCCCTGATGTGCCTTTATTACAAGGCACAGACTAATTTCATGAGCATTTCTGAATTTTTACTTCTAGAATTAGGGAAACATATTTGAAGTTACGTATAATATATTCCAAATTTCCCCTCCATGCCCCACTAAAAATGTGGTCACATAATCCATTAGTTAGTAGAATAGTGAGATGTGAATCAATGCACATTAAGAACACTAACATTCCATACATTTAAACCTTTCTACTGCATTTTATAAAAGAAATTCTATAAATACTTCACAAGAAACATACTCATTATTTAAGTTTGATACTGGTAAATGTCCACATGCCTCCTATGGGATCAGGACCCAATTGTGTGGTACAGTCACATAAGAGACTGTCCCTAGCTTGAAGAGCTCATCATAATCTAATAGAATATACACAGCACATGTGTTTTAGTGTGTATTTTAACCATCTGCACAAAGTTTGACATTTTGTTAATTATTTTGCTATTAAACATCTCTATGAAATGTTGAATTTATGAAGAAGATAATGAGGCTATGACCTTTCTGGATATGCAATAACTGTTCCAGAATTCTCATAAATTTTATATGCCTTTTAATCTAGTTTTTAATTCCTGTTGAGCTGCTTTGTTGAATATACCATTTTACAGTAAAAACTGTTATAGAATTCAAGGTTTTGTTTCTTGGCACTTATTGTGAACACTGTTGAAAACATCTTGGTTTGAAATTAGTTAGTTGTACTGTTTCTCCTCTTTTATTCTAGATTTCCTCCTCTTGGCCATGTCTCTTGTAGGCTTCTGATTGACAGTGTGTATTGATTAAAAAGTATAAAATAAACTGCTACCACAGTGAAGAGGTCCATTGCTAACCAATAAACAGCAATTTATGTGGGACTCTGCATACAGGGTTCAGCATTCAGGAATAGGACCTAAATCAGTGTGGTTATAAACTAGGTCATGCATAAAATGTGTATATTGAAAATCCTATCTTTGTACAAATACTACTTTAAATAATAATTTGGTCTCTGATGTAGGTGTTGAGAAAAATGCAGTAGTCATATTGCAGATTTTTTTATAGGATCTCTTAGGATCATTTGTTTTAAATCTGCTCAATACAAATCATAAAACAAGGATGGAGAATCCAAGAAATCAGAATTTCATGCAAGCTTGCACACAATCCCGACTTCTAGAACTTCATTTGTTCTGAACCGTAAAATTATTGTGGCTGAACAAGTACAAATTGCAAGTTTATGATTAAGGGCTTAAGATTGTGTGTTAAATTTGGATACATGCATACTGTTGGCCTAAATATTCCTGCGGTTTCATTTGGAGATGGTATTCAGTTGCAGACAATATGCATCTTGAACAGTTTCTAAGTTCCATGCTGGAGACAACTGCATTTCAGTGGTGAATGAAATGATCTCTCACACTACTTTGTATATTTGTTGGTAAAGTAGTTTGGTATCGAAGTGTTTTTGATTTTTGTCTGTTTGTTTTTAGGGTTGCAATAGTTTCTAAGTCTTTTGAAGGAAAAACTGATCGAACGGAAGAGTGGTACGGAACACAGTATAAGCAAGAAGCAATTTCTGATGAAGTCATCCAGGCATGTTAAAACAATCATTAGATTTCCATTTTTGAAATAAAATGTTTGGATATAGATTTAATTTTCCTATTTATGGAAAAGAGAATTTGCACTTACAACTGCCGTTAGCAATGATATTTCAGTCTATTCGGCAGTAATGGAGATTAGACCCTCATTTAAAAGTGTTTCAAGACTTTTCATTGCATGCTACAAAATAGTATGTTGAGACTTTGTTATCATAGCTATAAATCAAATTCACTGAAATCAATGGGTCTTTTCACATTTTCTTTGTAAGACCTCGATAATATGCAATACATACTTAAAAAAATAAGTTACAAAAGCTTGTGGCTTATTCATCTGATTCTGGACCCTTAGAGTTAATGGTAAAACTCCTACTGACTTTTGATTGGCCCTCTGTATGAATTTTTGTCTGAAATCCTAGCCATATTGAAGACAATAGTAGTTTTGCAATTGACTTCAATAGGGCCTGGATTTTTCAACCCTTTTTTTTTTTTAACAACCTGGGCGATTTAATTGTTTTCAATGCCAAAAACTATTGATCAACAACATTTTGTTTGCAAAGATAGCTTTAGTTAGAAGACAAGAGAAGGATTTCTGACTTGGCTATAAACTCATTTTCTTTCTTCCAACATAAAATGACAATTTTGTTTTGCTACAAAGGAGTGAATTTTTAAAATTATATAATCACACTTAAGCCAAAAGTAACTTTCATGAACTATAATTGTCCTGAAAAAGGAATTTATAACAGAAAGACCATCACATTTAACTATGGTTCTGAGGCTGATTCAAAATGTTTGCTTTCTCAAGTTTATAGAATGGATATATTGTGCAAAATTTAGTGGACTTCTGTAAACGAAAACCTTAGAAAAAGGAGGGAAGGGTGAACAACCCTCATCAGATAAAATTATCTACCCACTTTAAAATGAGTTGGCCTTGCAGAATGCCCGAAAGAAATACTCAGGCTCTGTCAGGCCACACATCCTAATCTGCTTAGAACAGAAATAGTTGAGAAATTCCTCACCATATTCAACATATTTAATTGAACAAGTAGAACCAAAGTTGGAAGAATTTCTATGTATACATTTAATGTGGTGCTTTTATTGAGCCAAAAACAAGAGGATGCTGAAATGGTGGAATGGAGAAAGATTCCCTACCCCCATATACCTTTTCTAATGATCTTTTACTTTCCCATTTCCCTCGTTCAGAGAATTCTCTCCTAGTGGCTGGCCTTCTCCCACCTCCGTCCTCAGTTCAGACATTTTTCTGCTGGTCTTATATTTTCTGTTACAGAGCTACAGGATTTAAGTATATATCCATCTGCTAGTCAGAAATTTAACTAATAACCATATTGTTGTTTATCCAGAAATGGCAAAATGCTGACCTAAATGGGAAATTCAAGCTTCCAATGAAGAATGAGTTTATTCCTACTAACTTTGAAATTTTGCCACTAGAAAAGGATGCACCACAGTACCCTGCTCTTATCAAGGTAAGGATATGTATTACCTACATCAAATGGAAGTTATGTCAGCCAGCTAGCTTGCTAGAAGGTTAACCACTATTCCCTGATAAAAGCTTTAAAATAATCTAGATTAACCTGTCATATATAGTTTATTCATACAGATTTTTTTTGGAGCATTTGTTGGTAAGTCAGAAAGTAGAAAAGGTCATTCTGTTGAAGCTGTGCATGAAAAGAGCTTGCAATTGCAAGCAAAGACTCGTATCTGCTCCTTACCTTTCTGGTAGCAGCAAGCGAGGACCCCCCTCACACTATCAGCAAAGTTCAACATTTTTGAGTACGAGAAAATAATTTCTCGTCCTATTCAGAATAAAGAAATAGTTTTACTCTTTCAAGAGTGATGAGCTTTGCTGAGTTGGATGTAGGATGAACCTTCTGCAACTCCGACCTGTTGCTGCTGGATCACAGAATGAACGTAGCTTATCTAGCACACCTGGGAGTTCTCTATGGCAGTGGTTCTCAACCAGGGATACGTCTACCTCTGGGGGTACGTAGAGGTCTTCCAGGGGGTACATCAACTCCTCTAGATATTTGTCTAGTTTTACAACAGGCTACATAAAAAGCGCTAGTGAAGTCAATACAGACTAAAATTTCATACAGACAGTGATTTGTTTATACTGCTCTATGTACTATACACTGAAATGTAAGTACAAGATTTATATTCCAATTATTTTTATTTTATAATTATATGATAAAAATGAGAAAGTGAGCAATTTTTCAGTAATAGTGTGCTGTGAGACTTTTTGTTTTTTTATGTCTGATTTTGTAAGCAAGTAGTTTTTAAGTGAACTGTAACTTGGGGGTACGCAAGACAAATCAGACTCCTGAAAGGGCTACGGTAGTCTGGAAAGGTTGAGAGCTGCTGCTCTATGATCTTCTCACCCTTGCTTTTCCAGAGATATTGAAAGCAAGTACGCTGGCAGGACACCAAATCTAATAGATCTCTTCAGTCTCTAATTTCTGTGACATGCAACCACAGTGGATAATTGAGGAAATTAATATTTGTGCATCAACGAGTAGCAGTAAAATATTGTAATCAAATTCAAAAGACTTCAATGTAGAAGTTATCATAGGCTTCCAATCAGGAAAGCATATCTATTCAGAGCAGCACTTAAACACATGTGCTTAAGTTCCAGCTCATTGGGACATAAGCATATGCGTACATGCTGTCATGAACAGGGATGACTTAAGTCTGAGTGTAAGTGCTTTCCTGAATTAGAGTCATAGAGTTGAATAGGGACAGACATCAGGTTCAGGAAACAAGACTATATTCTGCTTTCAGAAGGCTATCTTCACAAGAACAAAGGCTAGACACTTTTTTTAAATTAAAGCTTAAATACTACAAAAACATGAGAAGCTAGCAGCATACCAAAAGAAACCATTTGCTATGAGCCGTGGTTAGTGTCACACAGCTTTTGAAACTTGATTTGCTTTTTAAATCCTTTTCTTTTCTTTTTCTTTTTTCTTTTTCTTTTTTTTTTTAAAGCAAAATCTTTCAAAGCTTCTTGAACTGACACAATGGACACAGTAACTGCCATTTTACTATTCTGTTCCTGCCAGCAGATAATTTATTGTGAATTTTGTATAGTAGCAATAATATTACTAGAATGAAAATTTCTGTTGTTATAGAAATAAGTTATCTGGAAAATTCAGCATTGCATTGTAAGTGAGGGGTTGTGTATGGGGAGATGGGCAGTGAGGGAGAAGGCTTAGTTTTTATATGTAAAAAGCATGTGAAAAGTAAATTATTTATTTATGTATTAAATTTTATACACTATAGCATTTGTGGTAGTGGCAAAGGTGATTGTCTATGTTATAAATTAAAAAGCCATGCAATAAAATATATTTATTGTGTGTCTTTGATGGCCCCACTTGCACTCTGCTCACTAGTCCATCTCCTTCTTGGACTACTGGCATTCCAAACCTATGAGCAGCGACAAACAGATGTTTAAAGAATGCCCTGTCCCCACAAAATCAGCCTGCCATAACAACGTTACCTCTTTCACCGTATATGGAAATTAAAAAAAAAAAAAAAGTGGGGAGAGAAATGATAGCAAGGGTTAAAATATGAAGATTGTCTGTTTTACGTCAATTTGTTTGCAGTTCTTTTGAATTTTTTCCTCCACTGAGAATTTTAAAATAAAAGTTTTAGAGGACTGCCTTTTTTTAATCACTATATATTCCTGTTTATAAATGGATAGATATTTTTGTTTTCAGTATTGTTATAACAGTGTAGTGTGTGTTCATAAATTTTATTAAAAGACTGGTGATTAAGAAATAATATACTTAGCCTGAAGTATGGGGGTGAGATTGTCTGCAGGTCCAGTGCTGAGGGTGGAGGGAATAGGACAGCTATGGTGACTTTAAGCCATCTTTGTGTCCTCCTTATCCTCAGCTGCTCTCTGGAGTGAGTTACAGCAGCCTCCCTAGGCTGACCTATTAGCCACACACTACCCATAATCTCCACAGTTCTGCATGATTCAGCCTTGCCCTGGCACATCCCTACGCTAGAGCTTGTAAGGTTTCTCATATGGCAGCTTTTTTGGCTGTCTTCCACAGTTCCTGCTCCAGGGGAATTCTCCCCCAGCTAGACATGGAGTTTTTAGAGCTCCTTTACACCATTCTGGCCTTTTTATCAGGCGTAAAGGAGCCCAGTGAGGTGAGAATCTCACTCCAATGCCGGATGGTTGTGTACACCAGTCATGTATACATGTATTTAAGAAAAAAATGTAAACTGAGAGTAGAAGTGATAAAATGCAGTTTGTAAAACAGCATAATATAAAGTCTTACGTTAAAAAAATTTAAACTTTTTTTTTTCTTGACACAGGACACTGCTATGAGCAAACTATGGTTCAAGCAAGATGACAAATTCTTCTTGCCAAAAGCTTGTCTCAACTTTGAGTTTTTCAGGTATGCAGTATATTAAGTATATCACAGTATATTAAGTATATCACATTAATTGAACTCCCAAAAGTTTCTTATTCTTTACAGGAAATCTGCATTTAAGTTGCAAAAACTTTCATGCGTGCATTAACTCTTCAAAATGATCTAGAGTACTGGTTTATTCTGGTTTGGTAACATTAGACAATACAACACATCAGGAAACCTCATATATTATGCAGTAGTTGAAGAAAGAAGCAGTTGGGGGTGTTTAGATAAATATTTATGAGAAGCTGGTAATAACATTAAATACTTAATCCAGTCTCAAAACAATATATATTAATCCTTTATTTGCCATACCTGAAACACATCTGACAACAGCTACTGCTTATTATTCGCTTTGCTGTTTCAAAGATGTTATATTTTAAATTATGAATAAATTACAAGTTCAGTAATTGATGGTAGAGCTTTACATATTAAATATTATGCTGATGTGGTTTTATACACTTTTTATATAATCACAAATCAGAGTAGGTTTTTGTTTAGTTTCTATAATGCATACATAGATAAGATTTAAACATGATTCAAAGTTTTTATTTTTATGACTGTTATCAAGTCACTTTTAGATTTTGGGGGAAACATCTTTGATAGCAACAGATATGGAGATCCCAAATGAAGATACATAACATCACATTGGCAGCATATACAGTAAAGTTAAATCAGGTCTTGTATTATTTTCTTCATGGGGAGTTGTACCATTTGAAAACATTGATAAAGGCAAGAAAGGCCAAAGCAAGAGATTTACTTCCAGTTGGAATTCTCTGAAAATAGTTCTGGGAATGTGGAAACCTGTCTATCTTTTGAGTGCTGTGGATCTTTCTGCTGGAGCAGTCATTTTCAGCTCTTGGTTTTGAAGCAGTATTGACTGTTGAATGTCATTTGACAATGATTCCCATGCTGTGCCAGAGAGCGTCTAAATTATTTCAGAACCTCTCCTTGTTTTTCCTGATGGATCAGAGTGATGATTTTTAAAAGATTAGAGTATGAGATGTTATAGCCACTCATGGGTTGAATGTTTGTCTTGAATCGCCATTAGGAGTGTGTTGTAGGTGCTATTGGCAGACCTTTAGGAGTTTCTTCAGTATCCTAACAAACATCCAGCATAAAAAAATTGCCATCCATATAATATAATCAAAATTAATAGATCATCATATAGAGCCATTCTAAGAAAGTCTGTTGCGCACACTCAACAGTGAAAAACAGCAACAGTGGTCATGCTCCCTTCATTAGAAAATAGCAAATAATATGTGTAGAGGGCCTTGTGGTAGTTATCTTCCAAGTTCAGGCATATTGTATGAGGGCATGGGAGTGAAGACTGAAAAAACTGTAGTACTTGCCTGTAATGCTTACCTTCTGAAGATACTTTGAATGTAAACAGTTATCAACTCACCCGGTCTGAGGAAACTTATTTCCTTTTCTAAATATTTAGGTGCAATAAATTACCAGTCTGTATCATACTTGGCTATCTGACAAGGTCAGGTTTCACTTACTACAAAGTTCCAAGTCATTAGAATGATTGTTAATATGGGGGCCACTAGCCTGGCCAGACACTGCCTTTCTTTCCACCTCCCTTTTGAAGCTACAGGACAACCACTGAAAGTACAAAACAGAGCAAACTAATTAATATCTATGTCTAAGAAAATGGTGGGAGGATAAAATGGTAATCTGTTGGGCTTGCCTATTTTATAAAAATAAGAATTAAAGGTAAGTAACTTTCCTTCTCCTCTTTCTCCATTTCTACCTGCTGCAATAGATTCCCACTGCAATATGTACGTCCAAAACTGGGCACTTTGGGATGCACAGAGACAGGTTTTATCTTCTACAGGTTTATGAAAGGCTGTGAAATAGCTTCCAAATGAACTGTGAGGGACGCCATTTGCAACCCAGTGTATGACAAATGAAAAAAGTAATAAAACTGTTCTAATGTAGAACAAGTGAAGAGATTTGCTTGGACATATTCACAACAAACTGCGAACCTTTTGCCAGTTGAATTCATAGACTCTCCTGGTATGTTCTTTCTGAACAGCTAGAAGGACTTGAAATACCCATTTAAAATGCCAGAATGATCCACCTTCCTCCTCTGAGGAGCAATGATCAGAGGTGAGGAGCCAGAGATGGGATCAAGAAGGTGTCCTGATTTTATATGATCAATTCTGAGGAGATACGTGGCTTGGTGAGATTGACCACCATCATCTCCAACAGAAGTGGAAACCAGATTTATCTGTGTTAATATTTGACAATGAGGTTACATTGAACATTTGTCTCTCTTGAGCTTGGCCAGGACTGCTGTCACAAGAAGTAATGTGGGACATTAATCTTTCTCCGTGGGAAGATGAAAGCATCCGAGGGTTTTCCGGTCTTTGTTTTTTCTCTTGAGCAGAATACCGATCAGAGGTGTAGTGAAGAGGCTTACCTCAGATTCCTTGCAAAAGATTTGAGACACCATAACCTGCTCCAGAATGAGTTTACTTTGAATCATTGGAGTTCAGTGGAAACTATTGAAAAATAGTCTCCCTCATTACATCAGACCCCACTATACCCCCAAAAAGTCATCTGGAATATAGCCTTTGACCCTTTAGGAGGATTTCTACTGCCTGCAGCTCTGAGCAGCCAGGATCCCTGGAGCACTTTTTGGCTGAATGATGCTAACAGCACCTGTTGTGTTGATGAAATTAAAACTAAGAAAATGAGGATAGTCAATCATTCCCTCTCATCCCCCAAATTTTCAGCATGGACCAAGGATATGGAACTCTGTGAAGCTTCGATGGGTTGAAGACTCTGGAAACCCTGGGATGCAGGCATCATGTGAAACTTGTGTTAAAGGCCTCTGGATGCAGGCCTTGTCAGACACTCCATAGGGTGTTAAATAGCCGTGGGTGTTATCTAGAATATGATTTAGGAATTTTGACAATCAGTCATTTTAAAAAGAGAATTAAAATAATGGTTTAATAAGGACGTTTTCCAACCTTTTGTTTAACATGGTTGTAGAGTCATTCACACTGGCAGGGGAACCAGGAGGCCTACATTTTAGATTTCCCAGGGTTTAGGCAGATGGCTATTAAAATTTGGTGCTGTTGTGTTTTTTGTTTTTTTTTAAATGGGCATAGTCTGCATTCCTATTTTGGAATTTTGTTTATTTGGAAACTTATATTGGCACGCGTCACTGAGCAACAGAGTGCTTTACATTTATAAAAATAATAAATTGTAAAATAGCCAAATGCTAGCATTTTAGCTTCAAGGCCAGTGATGCAACTGTCTGCTCCATTTGACCGGAGGGAGGGGTTTGAGGAGGAAACTAGGCTGGGACTTTCAAAGAAGCTTAAGAGAGTTAGATGACTAGTTCCCATTGACTTTCAGCAGAAGTTGAGTGTCTGACTCACTTAGGCTTCTTTGAAAATCCCAGGGCTGATCCCCAGTCCTCTTATTAAACTCAGCCCGAAAGCTTTCAAAGGCCTGAACAGATAAGTCTTATACTGGTGGCCAGGGGCGGCTCTAGACATTTCGCCACCCCAAGCACGGCGGCATGCCGCGGGGGGCGCTCTGCCGGTCGCCGGTCCCGGGGCTCCGGTGGACCTCCCGCAGACGTGCCTGCGGATGCTCCACCTAAGCCGTGGGACCAGTGGACCCTCCGCAGGCACGTCTGCGGGAGGTCCACTGGAGCCGCCTGCCGCGCGACCGGCAGAGCGCCCCACGCGGTATGCTGCCCCAAGCATGCGCTTGGCGTGCTGGGGCCTGGAGCCGCCCCTGCTGGTGGCCTAAAGTGTGGTAAAGTTTAGCACTGATAGACCACTGGAGAGAGCAGGTTCAAAAGGCCTGGGTCCTTCACTGAGAATTCCCTGCCATCAATGGAAAGACAGATGTAGGAAGGGGAGTTTTCTTTGATCTCACACCATTTACACTTTTATATCATTGCCAGCACCTTGAATTTCATGTATAGAGTACTGTTTGTGCTTAGAGGGCCTTGCCTCACTCTATTGTGCACTAGCTGAAGTTTCTGGGTATTTTATAAGTATAGGCCTTAATAATGTGTATTTAAAATAATCCAGTCTGCAGGTTATAAAAGTGTGAATCGCTGTGGCTAGGTCAGCATCACAAAGGAACTGTCAGTTTTCCAGGCTAACCATACATGGAAATAAGGCACAGTTTGCAAAAGTTGTCACTTGAGGAGCAGCAGTGGCTTCAGTTGGAACTCCTAGATCAGGGGTAGGCAACCTATGGCATGCGTGCCGAAGGCGGCACGCGAGCTGATTTTCAATGGCACTCACACTGGCCACCAGTCTGGGGGGCTCTGCATTTTAATTTAATTTTAAATGAAGCTTCTTAAACATTTTATAAACCTTATTTACTTTACATACAACAATAGTTTAGTTATATATTATAGACTTATAGAAAGAGACCTTCTAAAAACGTTAACATGTATTACGGGCACGCGAAACCGTAAACTAGAGTGAATAAATGAAGACTCGGCACACCACTTCTGAAAGGTTGCCGACCCCTGTCCTAGATTGTGAAATGTACTGGCAAAGATTGGACATATACCTCCAAAAGAAGGTGTATACCCCATTTTTGCCATTTCCCAAAGCCACTTCTTCCTATCTATCAGCATCCTTTTTAATTTATCTGGATTAAGCATAAACCACTTTTCTCCCATCTACTTCCCTGTCTATCAGGTACTAGAAAAGAAACAGTTATATCTTGGTTTGACCCCAAAAAAATGTTGATCTCTGTGGCATAACATAGCTATGAAAGTACAGGCCAGAATTTCTCACTACTGCCCCTAACAGTTATACATACATATTGGAGTCCTGCTTAATGCACAAGAAAATAATAATAAATATTCATTGCCGCATTTTGGGATCTAAGAGGAGAAACAAACCTTATAAGAAGAGCCTTTCCATCTCTGCCAATAAGGCTCCATAGGCAAGTCAGAAGCCTTGTGGTTAATGCTATTGAATGACTGCTGGTAGAGCTTAAAAATCAGCAAGGACACTATCTGTATCATTGCTAGGAGGAAGTCAACAACCATGCACAAAAATATTGGATTTGTACTAAACTCATGTCTGAAACCTGGCTGGTAAGAGCAGGATGTCATCCGTGAGATCAACATGTGATTGAGTTGCTCCAACAACACTTTCTCAACAATCCCTTGTTTAAAAATGATAGATTAGAAATTAGCACTAGCTGGTGAGGTTGGTAGCCTCTAAAAAAAGCTTCTTAAGCAATGCCCTTATTATCACCATTTTAAGGATGGCTTATATTCTGTTTTCACAAAGTGAATTAAGAGTTCTAGTCCCAAATGCCCCTATTGGTCTTCACCAGCCAAATGAATAGCAAGAGTTATAGTTGTTATAGATACTGAAAATAGCCCAGAATAACAAGTCTTGGTTCCGGTATCACACCTGAGAAGAATTCAGTCCATTTGGGGGGTAATCTAGGAGTCTAAATGGTTGGCTGGTATATTACCTTGATTTCAGAATTTTATCCTGGAAGATGCATAAGTGGACATATTCAAATTAATCAGTTGTTGGGATGTTCCTTAGATAGATAGAGGGAAATGCAAATAACAGCCCTATCCTACCTTGACTCATTTTAGGCTCATGCTAAGTATTCAGGAAAGGACCAGCCAAAACAGAGCCTGTAGCATTGTAGTGGGTTGGCAACTTTAATTGATTTGGAAATCTGACTCTGAAGGGCCACTCAATTTCTGTATCAGGAAACGTATCCTTTTAGTTCCTCTTGTCATCCCATTCCCTAACTTTAGGAGGTTGGGGGAGAGAGAGATCCAGGTTTTGCCAAAAAAAATTAGGAACTTTAATGTTTAAAAAACATTTGCAGTTCATCCTTAAGTGTTGCCACAAATGTGTGTTGGAAATGGGACTTGTCTTCATGTATATGGTGAACACTAACATGTATTTGGTAATCAGTACTTCAACAAGGAATTATTTCCTGTACTGCTTTATTATGTCTGTGACATTCTATTATAAATGTATGTACATGCATATAATGCTATTAAAATAAATATCTGACCAAAATAGGAATAAATTATTCAGAGTATTGATTTAGCTTGTGGTGCTCTAATAAATACCAATATTTAACAGATATCAATATTGTTGAAACATGGCTTGAGTCTTTGAGTTGCCTTTCTCTTTTAAGAGATGTGTGTAGCTACTATATAAGATTAGATAACACTAAGAAAACACTGGAACTTGTACAGTTGGTTTTCATTAAAAAGACACCATTTATCTCCTACAGTTACTATACCATGGAATGGGAGGTGCTGCAGTTATTTCCTGCTCTGAATATAGGAAATCCTGCAGTGCCTTGCATACAATGGTTTTGGTAACTGTTCATCTTTATACATAACAACTATTGTATTTTCTGATTGCATGAAAGAATTAATTTGCTTAATGTTTAGTAATTGGATTAATCTTAGTTATTTATGTTTAATACTTAGGGTTTATTAAGTTAATTATGCACTTGATGAGCTCTGACTTCAGCAGCAGAGTTAATATAGCATGATATGATTTACCAGTTTAAAAAGAACAGGAATTTAAATTAAAGTCCTGAATGTATATTTATAATGGGGCAACACTGAAACCGTATGAAAAATCAACCGTTATTTTTGGTTATCTGTGTGTTTTCTTTTGAAATCGTAATACTGCATAAGGGGACCCAACAGCATAGCATTTAAATATTAAATTTTCTTGAGCTCAAACTTACAGGGCCAAAAGGACCTGGGAAGTAATTAAACTGGATATTTTACTTTCAACATTTTCTTCCAGCCCATTTGCTTACGTGGATCCCTTGCATTGTAACATGGCCTATTTGTACCTTGAACTACTCAAAGACTCCCTCAACGAGTATGCATATGCAGCAGAACTAGCTGGCTTGAACTATGACCTCCAAAATACCATCTATGGGATGTATGTAAGTACCCAAATCAAGGAAAATCTTAGAGCCTTTAATCTACTTCCACTCATCAAGTTTTTATATTGATTTGATGGAAGCATTTTTATTTAAAAAATGGCTTTTTTTCCATTGATGGTCTATGATTTTATTTTTAGTCCTTTTAAAATCTTGATAGCTAACCATACTTTCTCATAATTTGAATGTTAAGTTGAATCTTGTTTTAAGTCTTCAACAATATTTCCATTTATACTAAGCAAATTTACTCCTTTCTTTTACACTATTCATCAGATTAGCTAGCTGTAAGATTTGCTCCTCCTCCAAAAAAGAAAAAAAAAGTGATTCTGTTCCTAATTCTGAGTTTCAATTTAGTTTCATTCTGTGTCAGATAGCTGTTGAAAGACTTTCTGACAAAGAAAAAAAAATCTTCACATTGCTGCTAATTAAGCGGTTCACTTCAACTTTCTTTTCTAAGAGATACTAATAATGAGGCTGCATATACATACTCTTCAGTCATGTTTCTTCATCCATTACTATGTCACTGCTTGAGGTATCAAAGCATTTCTTTTGTTTTTCTTTTTGTTAGTCGCTACATTTATGCTGATCCTCTCCATTGCAACATGACATACCTGTTTATCAGGTTATTGAAGGATGATTTAAAAGAGTATACATATGCAGCACGCCTCTCAGGTTTGATCTATGGCATTGCATCAGGAATGAATGCAATTCTTGTAAGTAAGAAAAAAAACACAGGAAGAAGTGAAGACAGCTTGAGAGTTAAGTTGAGCTTGGGGAAAACATTGACTTCTGCATTTCTAAACAAGATGGTTAATGGTTTTTTCCTTGCATCTATTTCATGATGATTAAAAACCACAGTTTTTTAATCATTAGTGAACAGTTTGGTTAATTAGTGAATGTGTGCACGCTGCAACTGTGTGCGTTCTAATTCACATTTTTTAACTGCTTACACAGTAACCTTGAAAGTGTGATGGTGTGTTTGTATATAGAATGGATTAATTCTGAACTTTCAAAATAAAAAAAATTTGGTGTTGTGTGAATATTAACCCTCTAGATTTCCTATATACTTAGTACCTCCTAATTCATCAGCAGTGAGTTATGAATCCATTTCTGCATGTTTGTATCAGACTAATACATTTTTGTGAATTTCCTTTGGAGTTGATTTTTGTCAACCATTTTAAAATCCAAAACTATGGCAATTTTTAGCAATAAATATTTATCTTATGATGTATTATCTTATGATGTATTTATCTTATGATGTATTTAGGCTTTCCTAAGATATTTCTGATAAGTTATCAAAACCTAGCTTGCAGTTGTGTTAAAGGCCTTTTATTAACAATCTTTATGTAACACACCAACACCAACACCATCACATTCCTATAGAACACAGTGCTACTTCAAAGAAGAGCTTAGTGGACAGAGTGTGCTATATATTGCCTTTGAATTTTCTGTGCTCAAAGGCTTGTAATATCTTTTTCGTAGTGACTTTTTTAAACTCCACAAAATCCTGTTTCCAGTGGTTCCACGTAATTGGCTGAAAACGTATACATATTTTTATTCTGAAAGCTTGCTGACATTTTCAAGTTCAGTGGTCAGAGTTAATTCTAAAAGAAATTATGCTCATTTATTATCAGATTTTTAGTTTTTTATTAGCAAACATAAATTAGTTCATATTTTGGAAGCTTATTTTAAAATTATGGGAAGATTCCAGTTTCATGCTGTAAAATGATATTACTCTGAATTGGTATCTGGAACCCTTAGTCTATATATCTATCTATATTTTTTTTTTTACAGTGTAGAAGATCTGTGATAGGTATTCTGCAATTCTGTAGTACATGCTGTACATTCGACATGCTTTTATAATGTTGATATCCTAAAGAAGGATGAATGTTATACTAAACCCAGAGTGTTATATGTGATAGACATACATTCTATAGCACACATTATTGTAGTATCTGAGTGCTCAAACTATTTATGTTCAACTCAAGTATATTATTTTATTATGACTATATATATATCAACCTTTGTCATAAAATGCATTTTTTATATTTACTTCAAAATCATATGGTAAATTATTCAATATTTTAATAATAGTGAAGAAAAAACCCTTTTTACTATATAGGATGAAATCTTCTTTCTGGAGCTTCCAGTCATAACTATAATATTTGATTCCTTCCTTGGAAAGATTGTCATTGCATCCTGGAAGATTCATAGGAGGCACAAAGGAGAGATAAGGGAATATAGAGGCAAAATCGACTGGACATTTTAGATGTCTGTATATTAATGCAAGAAGTATGAAGAACAGGAAGAACTAGAAATATTAGTGAATAATCACAATCATGACATAATTAGCATCACAGAAACTTGTTGGGATAATTCACATGACTGGAATATTGGTATAGAAGGGTACAGCTTGTTCATGAGGGACAGGCAGAGAGAAAGGAAGAAGTTATTGTCTTGTATATCAAAGATATATACACTTGCACTGAGATTGAGATAAAAGTGGGAGGTAGACCTGTTGAAAGTCTCTGAGTAAAGATAAAAGGGGTAAAAAATAAGGATGATGTCATGGTAGGGGCCTACAATTGACCACTTAACCAGGAAGAAGAGGTGGACGAATTTTTTTTAAACAACTAACAAAATCATTCAAACCACAGGACTTGATGGTGTTAGGGGACTTCAACTACCCAGACACCTGTTTGGGAAAATAATACAGCAGGGCACAGATTATCCAACAAGTTCTTGGAATTGCATTGGAGACAACTTTTTATTACAGAAGATAGAGAAAGCAACTGGGGAGAGGCTGTTTTAGATTGCATTTTTATAAATAGGGAGGAACTGGTTGATAATTTGAAGGTGAAAGACAGTTGGATGAAAGTGATCATGAAATGATAGAGTTCATGGTAGGAGAGAAGAAAGGGCAATAAAAGCCAGTGGACTTCAGGAAGGCAGACTTTTGCAAACCCAGAGACTTGGTAGGTAAGATCCCATGGGAAGCAAGTCTAAGGGGCAAAAAGAGTTCAGGAGAGTTGGCAGTTTTTAAAGAGACATTGTTAAGAGCACAAGAGCAAACTATTCCAATGTGTAGGAAAGATAGGAAGTATAATAAGAGAACACCCTGGCATAACCAGAAGATCTTCTATTACCTGAAACTCAAAAAGAGTCATATCAAAAGTGGAAAATAGGTCAAATTATGAAAGATGAATATTAAAAAAATAAAAACCCACCAGAAGCTTGTAGGGACAAAATTAGAAAGGCCAAGGCATAAAACGAGATTAAACTAGCTATTGGACATAAAGGGTAACAAAAAAACATTTTACAAATATATTAGAAGCAAGACAAACACCAAGGACAGGGTTGTCCCCTTACTTATTGGGGGTGGTGGTGGTGGTGAAGGCAATAAGAGAAAACACAGTGAAGGCTGAAGTGAGAAATGCCGTTTTTGGGGGGGAGGGTTGTTTTTTTTTTTTTTTTTTTAATTTTCACCAAAAGATTAGCAGTGATTGGATGACTAGCATCACGGTAGGCTCTGAGGCTAAAATAGGAAAGAAAAAAAAAGTTAAGAATCACTTAGACAATTTAGATGTCTTCAAGTTGGCAGGATCTGGTTAAATACATCCTAGAACACTTAAGGAAATGGCCGAACAGGTCTCTGAGCCATTAGTGATTATCTTTCAGAATTTGTGGCGGATGGGAGAGATCCCAGAGGACTGGAAAAGGGCAAATACAGTACTTATCTATAAAAAGGGGAATAAGGACAACCCAGGGAATTATAGTCCAGTCATCTTAACTTCAGTACCCAGAAGGATAATGGAGCAAATAATCAATCAGTTTGTAAGCAACTAGAAAATAATAAAGTGATAAGTAATAGTCAGCATGGATTTTTCAACATATCATGTTAAACCAACCTAATATCCTTCTTTGACAGGGTAACAAGCCTTGTGGATAGGGGAGGAAGCAGTAGATGTGATATATCTTGACTTTAGTAAGGCTTTTGATACTGTTTCATATGACCTTGCAGCAAGAGAGATTTAGGTTAGACATTTGGAAAAACTGTCTCACCATAAGGTGGGTTAAGGACTGGAACAAATTACCTAAGGTCATGTTTTTCAAAATTCGGGTACTGGGTCGTGACATGTAAGGCACTGGGTCACTTTCCTTAGTACCCAGGGACCCTCGCAGCTCTGGTCAGCATTGCCGACTGGGACATTAAAAGTCCCATCAGTGGTGCTGCCCAGCTAAAGCAGGCTAGTGCCTACCTGTTCAGACAGCACGCTACGCCCTGGAAGCAGCCAGCAGTGGGTCCGGCTTCTAGGCAGGGTGGCCACGGGGCTCCATGTGCTGCCCCTGCCCCAAGCACCAGCTCCGCACTCTGCTGGGCAGGGTGGGTGGGAGTGCCTGCGGGTGAGACACCCCTCCCACACCCTGAACCCCTCATTCCCAGCCCCACCCTGCAGCCCTCACCCCTGCACCCCAACCCTCTGCCCCAGCCCTGAGCCCCTCCCACACCCCAAGCCCCTCATCCCCAGCTCTGTTGGGTCACAGGCATCAACAATTTTCTTCTACTGGCTCCCCAGAAAAAAAGGTTTGAAAACCACTGAGCTAGGGAGTTTGTGGAATCTCCATCCTTGGAGGTATTTAAGAATAAGTTAGACAAAACTTATCAGGGATGGTCTAGAACAGGGGTGGGCAAACTGTAGCCCATGAGCTGGATCCGGCCTACAGGATTGCCATCCCCATGGCGCCACGGGCCCAGCGCCCGCTGCTGGAAGTGGTTGCCAGGGCTGGCTCCAGGCACCAGTGAAGGAAGCAGGTGTTGGGGTGGCATGTCTGGGTCTTCGGCGGCATTTTGGCGGCGGGTCCCTCGGTCCCTCTCGGAGTGAAGGACCCGCTTCCGAATTGCCGCCGAAGAATGAAGCGGCTTGGTAGAGCTGCTGCCGAAGTGCCGCCAATTGCAGCTGTATTTATTAATTTATTTTGCTTCACTGCTTGGGGTGGCAAAAAAGCTGGAGCCAGCCCTGGCGGCTGGCACCACATCCCTGCGGCCCCTGGGGGAGGAGGGGGCAGAGGGCTCCATGCGCTGCCCTCGCCTGCAGGCCCCCTCCCGCAGCTCCCATTGGCCAAGAATGGGAAACCGCAGCCCATGGGAGCTTTGTGGGAGATAGCCGCAGGGGAGGGCAGCGCATGGAGCCCACTGCCCCCCCTCCCCTGGGGGCCGCAGGGTCGTGGTGCCAGCTACTTCCAGGAACAGCGCGGGGCCAGGAGAGGCAGGGAGCCTGTCTTAGCCCTGCTGCGCACTGCCTGCCACCCCAGAGCTGCTCCTGGTAAGCGGCACCAGGCCGGAGCCTGTACCCTGAGCCCCCTGCCACACCCTGCACCCAAACCCCCTGCCCTGAGCCCCCTGCCATACCCCCTCCTGCGCCCCAACCCCTTGCCCTGAGCCCCTTCCTGCACACAGCGCCTCACCCCACATCCCAACCCTGGCTCAGCCCTACAGTCATGGCCCTGCATGCAATTTCCCCACCCAGATGTGGCCCTCGGGCCAAAAAGTTTGCCCACCCCGGTCTAGAAAATAGTTAGTCCTGCCTCAGTGCAGGGGACTAGACTAGATGATCCATCAAGGTCCCTTCCAGTCCTACATTTCTATGATTCTGTGATCATAATGTGTGTGTCCCCTTTTGATTCCTGCAAACAGGACTTAGATCTTGTATTTTCCTTTGTTTGGAGCCTTTTCTCATCAGATAGATTCTTCATAGGATGAAATAATTATGTAGCCTTTCTTTGTATTTTATAGATACTCATTTTGTAATTTAGGTGATTTAATACCATGTGCATATTACCCCATATGCAGCCTTATCAAGACTTTGTATAGAGGTACCCATATTGCATAACATTTGAGACTAACATTGGGGATTGGTCCTGCTTTCGCAGAGGGTTGGACTAGATGAGCTCCTCAGGTCCCTTCCAACCCTGATATTCTATTATTCTAACACCCTGGGTTTTGTAAGCTAGCATCATACTGACTTTTATGTCTGCAGGTGTCCACACTGATGCTAGTCTCCTGATATTATTTACTACCATCCCAGTAAAATATATTTATTTATGGGTCATGAGGGAAAATTAAATATAGAGTTGAAAATAGGTTTCTGGGGTAACGTTTGAGAAGACTAGGAAGCTAGTTTTTATTACTATAACTAGAAGTCCACAGTGAAAAATGTTTTTGAGTACTTCAAACATACTTTACTGACTAGAGCCCATAGTAATAAACAGTTAGTCTATACTCAGACACATTGCTGCTTTATTAAGCTACAGTGAATTTATATTTGTCCTTTGCATGTAAAACCACCAAGACATACAGTATTGTCTTCATCAATATTGTATCACCTTGTGAATAAAATTAATTTTAAATTGATTTAGTCGAATACCTGTGTTTTTTCTAATTGGGATGTATGAGTTTTAGGCCATTATAAACACTTAAAATTATTTTTTTTAGAAATTGCTCTTTGACTTTTCAAGTTTAAAGAAACTTATGCACTCTTTCCATAGCTTTCTGTAAAAGGTTATAATGACAAACAGCATATCTTGTTAAAGAAGATCATTGAAAAAATGACCACCTTTGAGATCGATGAGAAAAGATTTGAAATTATCAAGGAAGCGGTAAGCTCTATGGAATTTTAATGTGATTGGGATAATTTAAAACAGAATACATTGACTATGAGTGAAATGTGAACATTTTCATGGAATTTGAGAGCTAAATCTGCCCAAAAGTATAGGGTGAAATCCTAGCCCACTAAAGTTGATGGGAGTTTTTCTATTGGCTTCAGTTTTGGGTGAACTTCTAGCCAAGTATTTAAATGACAGTTATACAACTTCAAAAATATTGGCCCTACAGTCTTTATTCAGACAAAATGTGTGGTGAACTTTTCCTAACTGCTGGATTGTGCCTTTCATTTATAAAAAGAGTAGAACAGTGGTTCTCAAACTTTTCCATACTCCGATCCCATTTACAACAAGAAAAAGATTTAGGATTTCAGTCTGATCTAGCCATAAAGAAACAGGATAGATAGGAGGGATTGTTGTGACCCCTCTAGACCCAGGGGATCATAACCCATTTCATGGTGTAGGATATGCAGTACATGGATATGCAGAATTCTGGAAGTGAAAACTGGCACAAAATTCAGTGATCCATATTCATATACTGCATTTTACAAATGGTTTTTAAAAAACTTTTGAAATAGGTTACAACTTCTTTGTTACTTCTGTTAGTCCAATCTAGAAATGTAATTGTTTACATCGGAGTTGTCTACATAAGAAGAAAGCATTATATAATGTAACAAGAAACTTTTAATTTTAATATTCAAGTAGGTGAACATCATATATAAGGAAGATTTAGTCTAATATCAGGGTCTGTATATCTGTGGCACGTTGAATTTCATTACTGTGGTAAACTGACACACATGGCAGCATAAAACAGACACAAATTAAATTTAAAACTAAGGAAATCCCCAAAGAAATTTCTAAATATATCTACACGTTATCTATAATGCATACTTCTTGGGGATTTTCCTTTTATTATGAGATATTTTCTCATTTATATCTCTAGAACTCAGGGGAGTTTTAGCTCAGAATTTATTTTTCATTATTTTGCATATTTTGTGATTATGTACAATTTTTATTGTATGTATATCCATGTGTGTAACAATATAAAGGAAAAACCAAAAAAATCAAAATCTAACGAGGAAAAGTTACATTTTCTTCTCCCACAAGCTCATCCATGTTAAGAAAGAGTCGGCTCCTTTCTTCTTATGAAGCAGGTGAAAGAGGGAAGGCGGTCTCCACCAACTTTTTCCTCTTTGTCCCAGAAACACAGAAAGAAAGACAAGATGCAAGGGGTATGGTGCCATCAGCCCTCCAAAGCTGGTTCCAGTCCCCACCCTCCCCTTGTATGAAGGTGAAGGGGCTGTGCTGCAGCAGACACTTGGAGGCCTAAACTTGTTCCTCCTTTTCTTTAGGGGATGCCTTCCCCTAAACCCAATTCCAGTTTTACACGGAACTGGACCCCTATGGAATGAGTAGCTGCACTGGACACCTGGCACCTGCTAAGTTGTGAGATCTTGAACCTTACCTCCTGATCTACTCTACCAGGTCTCTGAGCTGCCATGGGGAAGGAAAAAAAACCACACACACACTCCCCCTCACTGCCAGATTGGCCATGGTGGGGTGTAAGTCATTCCCAGTCACAAATGAGGCAATTAGTACGATGCCCATAACAGAGAAAAAAATCCAGTCCTAAACTAATCCTGGGTTAGGAGGGGGCTCAGCTGGAGGAAGTAGGGTTTATATACTCTCTCCCCATGTGCAGGGGGCCAGTGGTTTACCTAAGTCCTACTGACCTGCCTGCAGGCTTAGGTGATGCCTTCCACCCCCTGGCCACCCTTTCCCAATTCCCAAGTGGGAGGGGACTTTAAAAGGAGACACTCCTCTTTTTTCCTGTCAGTCCAGACAAAGCCCTCTCACCTTATGATCTCAGGGGTTGCATTTCCCACCTACCCACTGGCCTCTGAAAAACAGACTTTCTCTTGTGAAATTGAGGGTATGCTTACCTGTGGCTATATGGGGACCCAGTAGATCCCACGTTGCCAAGGACTGTTAGCTTGCTCTTTTCATTCTTTCTGTTTGAGGAGATGGCTGTGTTTATTTTGCCTGGATGCAAACTGAGCAAAAGAAGAGTTGTCACAGCCCAGCTCACAAGGATAGATTCTTTTGTTGTTCCTTTTGTATGTAGCTGCCTCTGTCTGACCGTGTGAGACTAGGGCACTGGACAATTAGTTATAGTTTGCAGCTAGTAATGAATTTGGTAATAGTTGCCACAGAATATATAGGCCTTGACTAGAATGATTAAAGATATTGGTTCGGAGTTATGTGTCATAATGAATTAATGGAAAAATGCACTCTGAGAATAAATGTTTTCGTCAAAACTGAAACTAACTTAGTTCCTAGCTTCATCATCATGTAAGCAAAGCTGCATCATCGTGAGCATAGTTCAATCCAATTACCGTATTATGCTACTCAAGAAAGCACAAGTGTAGAACAGTTGCTGGCATCTGGAATGTGGGGTTTTGGGTTGTATACAAAGCCAAGTAACTCAGGGTGATGTTGCTGTTATATCCAGAAGTTAAGTTTTGTAATTATTGAATGTCCTATTTCAACCTTGTTAGTACATGCGATCACTTAACAACTTTCGAGCTGAACAGCCTCACCAGCATGCTATGTATTACCTCCGACTGTTGATGACAGAAGTTGCTTGGACCAAAGATGAGTTAAAAGAAGCTCTAGATGGTGAGTTCCTGCCAATTTTTAACAGTTTGTTTGTTTTACCGAATTCACTATTTTGGCTTGTTTTGACTTTTGTCATGTTTAGAATCCTGAGCTTTGTATTGTTTCAGTAGAGCTAAGAGTTTCCATTTTTGAATGGGGACATAGTCTGTTGTCCTCACAAGTAATTA
Source organism: Mauremys reevesii (assembly GCF_016161935.1). Classification (NCBI taxonomy): domain Eukaryota; kingdom Metazoa; phylum Chordata; order Testudines; family Geoemydidae; genus Mauremys; species Mauremys reevesii. Next base: position 30,516,795 of record NC_052629.1, on the reverse strand, counting down.
CTTAATCAACATTAATGGAGCTACATATTTTGAACTCTGAACCATATTTTGCAATATTTGTACAGCAGTTGCCTCATAGTATTTTTAAAAGTTTGAGAAAAAACTGTTTATTCTTTTTAGTTTAGTTTGGGAATTAAGATTTTTTTTAAATTATGTACTTATTTTTTGATGACCGCTGTGTCAAAAATATCTGGAAAAAAGCCTACAAACTTTTCATGCAAATAGTCCTTAATGAAGAACAAATCCCTCACTATATTCACTGGGGAGGGTAATTTAAAATATAAAAGTTACCAACAACCTCAAAATAATCTGAGGCTGTATCTATAATTTTAGCAGAGGCTAGTGAACTTTACACGTAATACCCCACTCTGGCCTGACATGAGAACGGGCTGCTGTTGGAGCAGCCTCCAGAAAGAAGATGGTGAATATCTCCTTGGAGTACCCCCAACAAATGGTCCCAAAGATGTAAATTAGGGCCAAATCTAGCATGCCTTTCTCATGCAAGTTTTGACTTTGTTGGGACTGCTCATATTAGTGAAGTGGGCAGGATTTGGCCCTATATTTCTATCTTTTTGTAGCTGCTTCCCATCTTCTAATTTTCAGACATCTTATCACCCTATTAAACCAGCCTTACCAAATACTGCTTTCAGCTGAATGCCATCATGAGCAAAGACGTGAACTTGCCTTTCCCTCACCCTGTTTCCCTACGTGAGATATTTATAAAGAGGTGAGTGTGCACATCTTGTACACTTGCTACTGAGGCAGGCTTAAAATATATTGGGCACTGTATGCCCTTTAATTATTGCAAAAAAAAGCTTTTACCAGAAAAATATCAGCAACAAAATTTAAAAATAAATTGTATAAATCTTTCCCAACAGGAACCCTTGGGAATACCTCTGTGGTTGTACAGTGCACAATGAGGCCCTGATTCTGATTGAGGCTTCTGGGTAGTGCTGCAGGATAGTTATTTAATCATTCTTGGTTGATGTATTTGACTCTAAAAGATGCCAATGAAATATCGTTTTAGAGGGAAAGAAAAATCCAATATGGTCAGAAACTGACTATACTGTATATTGTTGCATCCCACAATTTAAGGCTCTGATCCTGAAAGCTGCTCCATGCAGGCAGTCCTCCTGTACATGCTATAGGGGGTTTTAGGGTTGCCACTTTTGGTTGGACTTACTCCTGCAGGTTTCATCACATGACATAATCTTTAATTAAAGATTAATCTTTAATTCTTGGAGACTCCAGGCCAATTCTGGAGGGTTGGCAACCCTAGGCTTTATACTAGTGCATGGCCTGACTGTACAGAGTAGCTTTGGGACTGGACCCTAAATGTTTTGTTCTGTTGTGTCTGTACAGTGTTAAGTAAGGTGACTCCCAATGGGCCCTACTGAAGTCAGTGGCAAAACTAGCATTAATTTCAGCGAGAGCAGGGTCAGCCCGATAAAGGACACTTCCTTCCTCTTCCTAGGAATTGCAGATCCTTTTTTATATTTACTAACTTCTGTCCCTTAACGTAATCCATTTAAAGTTTAATACTGAGTGTACTTAACATGGGAATTTAACACTGAATTGCTGTTCAAAGAGGTTAAAGTCTAACTGTTTTGCAAAATTAGAGATCTGCTTGAGGGACAATGATTTTTTGGTTTGATTTTTACTACCATCATCCTCACCACCACTACCAGACGACCCCAGCCCTATGTACTGCTGACAAATGTTTCTTAAGTCAGAATTAAGAGACTAATTACACAAACAATAAGAGACCTCTTGCCTTTTCCAGGAGACAAAGTTTAAATATAAGGTATGACTAACGAAGTGAGAGCAACTAATAATTGATTTGGGGTGAGGAAAGAAGTGGAAATGGTGTGGGAGGGCATTTGTTGGGGTTGCAGTAAGAGGAAAAATTATTAAGTATTGATGATATTTTAGGATAAAAATATCTACCTATCTTAGGTACTTATATGCCCTATTACAATAGTAACTGAGAGCCTCACAGTCTTTATCCTTAGAAACACCCCTTTGAGATAGGGAAGTGCTATTATCTCCATTTTACAGATAAGAAAATGAGGCACAGAGAGAATAAGGGACTTTCCCTAGGTCACACAGGGAATCTGTGGCAGAGCCAGTGAATTGGACCCCAGGTCTCCTGACTCCAAAGTCAGTGCTCATACCAGGGGACTATCTCTTAGTCTGCTGATTCTGCCTATTGGTTCTAATATGTAAATTGTATTTTGCTTTATGGACAAGAGTAATACTGATTGTAAAAGTGTTTAAAATATGAAAATCAAGTGTGTGTGTGTGTGTGTATATTATATTATACAAAAACATTCTTAATTTATATGATTTATTGCTAATTACTATAAAACTGAAATTTGAGTTCAGAAATTGTTTTAGTCTAGGTAGTAATGTACTGTAACTTCCAGAAGAATTGTAAGCCACATGTTCTTTATGTAGTTAATAGCTACAGCTTTAACTCTCAGCCCCACCTAAATGATGGTAACTATTTTCTCTGGAGAGTGAATGTGTGTTCAGCATGATTGGAGAGCAGGGTTGTTGTTGTTTTTCTTAGTGGAATCTGGGTCAGATGCTAAGTGAATTCTAAGCAAAGCAAACTGTGCAATGAGTGCTGATATTTAAACCTGGAAACTTTCCAACAATTAATTTTTAAGGAAAAATCCATTGCTTTTGACTATTATGATTTTCCCTTTTCTCCAAGAAATGGATCATATCTGCTGAAGATGAGGTCAATTCCCTGTAATGTAAAAAATCATGTGATTGATTTAACTGTCGGTTTATCTATTCTAGATGTCACTCTTCCCCGCCTCAAGGCCTTTATATCTCAACTGTTGTCACGGTTACACATCGAGGCTCTTCTCCATGGCAATATAACAAAACAGGTCTGATATTTTCTTTAATAGAAATAGTTTGTATTAAAAACAGGATTTAAAACCAAGAGTTTATTTAATTGTCCCAAACTTTAAAACAATTTTTGCCAAATATGATTTCATAGTCTTCACTTAATTTTTAGCTGTTTTACAGCCAGTATATCATGATGACGCTTTTTCTGCTGTCGGTCAGGCTCAATGTCCTTTGACTGTTGGTATTTGAGATTTACTGTAATAGAAAACAGTTTATGATCTAAATATTTTAAAGTCTGCATTGCATGTTATTACAGTAAGTAATTAGGCTGCAAAAGTAACTGTGTGCTACAGCTCCTGGTTTTCCATTTACAAGCTTCAGACATGTGACTCAGCTGACTAGCAAAGGTTAAAAAAATCAGAATCCTTCAAAGTGAAGCATTAGGTACAAGGCTAAGGTGTGTGGGTCCATAAATCAGACTTCTAGTTCCTTTTCCTTGTGAAAGTAAAAGGGCACTGTTAGTAAGAGGCACAGACTATTTAATGTGTCCTTCCTTAAAACTGTAATGAGTTGCACTTCTATCATGATACTATTGGGAATGCTGCTATGTCAGCCCCATGGGAATAGATGTAGCCATTTTAACTGTCTCACAAAGGAATTGTCACATGCAGTATTTGTAAATGCACTCAGCTCTTTGGATAAATATGATACAGACGTGCTTCTATACTAGTCTAGTGAAAGTACACTAGCACTAGACTATCTTATCTTAAAACACTGCAGGTCCGTGGAGAGGGAAGTGGCCAGCAGCAGTGAGGGAAAGAGCCAGAAGGATAGGGTATAGAAAGTTGGAGCTTTAAATAAGAGCTCCAGGAAGGTTGTTTTTAATTTTTTTTGTACATTTTTTGTGTGGAAATGTAAACTAAAGAATAATCCCATCTTCCTCATAACCCCTTCTATATGTGAACAAGATGTGATTAAATTCCTCTATTAAAGCACCACAGAATTACTCAGGACTGAGCCTTGTATTGTGCTGACATGTACCCAATCATGAGAAAAAGATGTTTTCTGTAAGCAGTCGTGTGGGTGGCTTTTGGAGGGATAAAAATATACATCACTGCATATGGTGCATCTATGTATTTGGAGACCATGGTCATCAGAAATGATCTGCAAGCTTCTTTTGAGCTCTGTAACCGGGTCCTTTCCTGGCCTGCCCCCCTGGTGCTCTGGGCTCCTTTAATAAAGCTCCGTCAGGCTTCTCCTTTGCAGCACCCGTGGTTTATTCACAGAATAGTTCCCACCACCAGCAATACTATATACAAACTTTACAGGCTTTTCTCCTCTTTACAGGGTTTCTCCCTTCTGTCTGGATACTAACCCTTCCCTGGCCATTCCCCCCATGCACTGGCTGCCAGCCAGGCTTTATAGCTCCTTCCTGAGCAGGCCCACAGGTGCAGCCAGTTTCTGGGGCCAGGCACCAGCCTTCTCCCCAGCCCCAATCCATTTCCTCTGATTGAGGCTGGCTGAGCAGGGGCTGGTTAGGTGCTTCTGCAGCAGCACCCTGCTACAAGCTCCTTGCAATCTACCTGTCTGCTTAGATTTCTATTCTGACGTTTGTATTTTGCCACAATAGGGTGTTGATTTCTGCTTACTAGTAGGCTAATGGTGCTCACAGTGATACCAACATGTTATAAATATTCTGTGGTAATTTGTTGTTTTCTAGAGTAGAATACATATTATTTTGGCTTTGCCTTGAAAGTTCCTATTTTTCCCTCATCCCTTTTTTTTCCTTTTCTTTTCCTTCATAAATTTAGAGATCTTTTGCAGGTTTTTTGCAAGAAATCATTTTTGTGTTATGAGTTTACATGGCAGAACAGAGTAAGAGGTTTGGGTTTCTGCATAGAATTTTGAAACAGATTTTATAAGAAGTTGGTATACTTTTCAACATGTAAGCCATGGCACTTAGCAATCAAGCCATTTGAAGTTACATATCTCAGACTTTTAAAAAATGTTGCCATACATATTGTTCTCACACACCCCGTCCCCCACTCCCACCATATCATCACAGTCAAGTTTTAAAGACTTTTTTTTAAATTAAAGTGTAGTTTTCAATGTAATTTACTGAAATCCTTGCTTTTTTTAAAGATCAACTTTTCATAAAACCACCTGAACTTCAAATATCCTATGTATTTGATGCTGTTTAGGTTGAAACTGTAGATTTACTGAAAATGTCTATAACTTTAGTACTGCTTAGGAATAAACACTGTATTGTGTATTTATAAAAAGCTAATTATATTTGACATTAAAGGAAAATCTAAATTTATTATTTTAAAATAACTATTTTAAGAACTCCTATTCAATGAAAATACTAACATCCACATTTAATAACTAAAGCACAGCAATGTAGTCTACATCTGTGGGTATATTCACATATTGGAGCATCTGGGTAAAATTTTCAGAAGTGCCCAAGTAACTTAAGATTCTAAGGTTCTTTTTCAATACTCACTTAGGCACTTAGGAGTCTAGTAGGGGTATGTCCACACTACCTGCTGGATTGGCGGGTAGCGATTGATCTATCGGGGATCGATTTATTGCGTCTTGTCTAGACGCGATAAATTGATCCCCGAATGCGCTCTCGTCAACTCTGGAACTCCACCAGGGCGAGAGGCGGAAGCAGAGTCGACGGGGGAGCCGCGGCTGTGAGGACAGGAGGTAAGTCGAAATAAGATATGTCGATTTCAGCTACGCTATTCCCGTAGCTGAAGTTGCGTATCTTACATCGACACCCCCCCACCAGTGTAGACCAGGGTCTCATAGAAAGTCGATTAGGCACTTTTATAAATTTTACTCTCTGAATTTAGAACTATGATCAACGTTGCATCCAAACTATGTTACTTCAGCATTTCCTGCCATGTTAATTGCCATGTATTGATGTTTGTATGTTGTATACTTTAGTGTATTTTAAAAAAAATCTGATAAGGTTTCTGAAAGAACAAATGAAGTTTATAGTTTTCAATTAAAAATGGTAACAGCTGGTCTGCTACTCTGTCACATACCTTCTCTCTCTCTCTCTCTTTTTTTTTTTTTTTTTGACTTCTTAATTCTGTGTGCTCTGTTTGTGGGCACAAAGGTACGAACTCAGCAAGGTCTTTAAGCATGTGAGTCATCCCATCCCTATACAGTAAACTCCATGTTTTGAATTCCATTGACTTCAGTGGCACTGAAGCTTGTGCTTAAGTGCTTTGACAAATAGGGGCAAGATTACTCACATGTTTAAATGATTTGTTGAATTGGAGTCTAAAAACGGCTTCCTGCAGCATCTCTGTATGCCAACATAGCCTGCCAGGCTAGGAGAAGAAAATTTTAGTTGACTTTTCCCAGGGAAACCTGCGTCTCAGATTTGAAGAATAAGAAAATATGGTGGTCCTAATTTTTTTTTTTTTTTTACTCAAGATGCTCTAGTTTACTTTTGAAACTTGTGTTGTCCCTCCCTAAAGGAAATATTTAGGATTTTAGGAAGAGATTCACCTAAGGGAGTTAGAGGCGTCTCATTTATTTTTACTAGGAGTTGGAGCCTGATATCATTAGACTCTTTTGAAAATTCCAGCCCTAAAGTGCAGGCCTGCAACTGTTAACTCAGTCTACGCAAGTGAAATTTACTTGCTGTCAGATTAACAGTTGTCACTGGCTGCTGGACAAAATTATTTTTCCTATTCTCCTTACCAGCAGATGGAGGCAGGAAAAAAAATCCTGTCATTTTTATCCCCGTATACAAGGGGACTGCCTTGATCCCAACAGTCCCAACTCCACCAATGCAACAAAATGGGGTGAATAGCTGTGCTGGTATAGAAAGACTTGGAGAAACCAAATTAACAGCTAACAAAATGTCATTTGTGTATATAAATTGGGGAGTACATATGCAGTTTCCAAGTTTGCACAGATAAATACTTCAAGGGTAAGAAAGTGAGAGCACATTAAGAATAGGTCCAAAATGTTTAGCTAAATGTGTAAAGATGAATGTAGCCAAAGGTACGCTCGCCAGTAACACTGGGTTACTATAAAATAAATAGTAATAAAATAAATAAAATAAAAATAAATAATCTAATGTAGGGAAAATAATCTCACTTATTTTCACCTTATTTTTCACTTTCTTATACTTTGTTTTAAATTAACCATTCCATCCTTCTATTACTGATTTTGCATCTCACCAATAACTGCTGTCCTTCAGTGTGCTGCCAGATTTAGGATTGTCAAGGACTAAATAAAAAACTTGTAATTAATGTCTTCTTTTCCAGGCTGCATTAGGAATTATGCAAATGGTTGAGGACACTCTCATTGAGCATGCTCATACAAAGCCCCTCCTTCCCAGTCAGCTAGTAAGATACAGAGAAGTGCAGCTTCCTGACAGTAAGTTGAATCATTTTTTCTATGTTATAAAGCAAGTAATTTAAAGCTGTTTCCTGGTGTCTTCTAATGACTTTTGAAGTGAATATTACCTGTAGTTAGTCTAGAAATCAACTTCAAAAGATTTTGCACTGTAAATCTTGCAGAATTAAATGGGAAATATCATTATATGAAAAGTAGTATAGGTAGGTCTGTGATATTAATCTTTCTGTTATGCTCAGTAACTGTTTTTTGTAGAACTGTAAAATAATATTTAGCTGCTTAATATATTGGAGTTTTGATGTGAAGGATGAATACAGACATGTGGCTTGCACAGCAACTTGAACAAAACAACATTAAAGTAAAAATTGTTCTTCGAATGGATGCAGACATGTATTCCATTAGGGGTGTGTGTGTGTGCTTAGTGCACCAGAGCCAGAGATTTTGCCTAGCAATACCTGTGAGGGACAGCACTCATGGCTGTGGCCCCACGCCTAGCTATCTGAGGTGACACCACCCTGACTCCTTCCCCTCAGTTCCTTCTTACCACCCATGGCTGGAGTCAGAGCTTTATGTAGTATAAACTTACATCCTAACAATCAGATTTAGCATAGTTTTTTATTGTATATACTTAGTATTTAGTGGTAGGTAGTAGTTAGTATTAGCTTTAGTACGTTTTTTTCCCTGTTGATGCCCTCACTGGGGTTTAAACACTGTCCTTCATGTGGGGGAGTGATCGCTAACAACGGTCCCCACACCCAGTGCCTGCTCTGGCTTGGCAAGGACCACCTTAAAGAGCATTGTTTGATCTGCAGATTGTTCAATAAAAGGACTCAGGTGACCTGGGACTTTAACCTCGAGCAGGCCATGCAGCCTTCATCAGGCCAACAATTACCCTCAGGCTCTGAGACTGCGACTGCTTAGTGTGTGGGAGCAGGTGCCTCTCTGAAGAGGTGGAGAAGCTGTTCCCTGTCAACTGTGCCGATGAAATGTCACATAAGACCAGCCACGACCACTCTAGTTCTCGGGGTAACACTGCTGCCTCCTTCAGGAACAGCACAGACTGACATGGAGCTGGTGGTGGTGGGCAGGAAGGCATGGGTGCCTGTGACCCTTCCCCAGTACTGAGTGGGAAGGTCAGAAACTACCCCCAGGCATCCGTTGAGTCTGTTACCGATGAGGGAGATGCCAGTACAGACTGTGTTTATTCGTCAGCGTATCAGGGAGCTGCAGACCTCCTTTGCCTTTTGGTCCCAACCTCACCACTGGTCTAGGACTTTTCCAGGTCTGTGCCATCAATAGCCCATCCAATGGAATGAGCCACTGAATCCTCATGCCTGTTAGCACCACATCCCAGCACTCCTCTTCCAGTAGTAGGGATAGAGTTGGTATCAGAATCGGTTGGGGGACCGCAGTGCCAGGAACCTCCTCTGCACTTCTGCAATCGGGATCACACATGCTTCCCTGGCAGCTTTCACCACCCTTGGCGTCAGTACAGTAGGGTGCTCTGGTGCCATTATTCACATCGGGACTGACACTGCTGTGCAGTTTTCTTTCTGTCTTTCTCTCTTTCTAATAGCCCTAGTGTGTTGGTGTTTTCGTGTTGAACCTTGAAATTCGACAGGGTTAAAAGGTTTTTTTAAATGTACTTTGTGCATTTGCAGTGTGTTTTGGTACAGTAAGACGATATTTGTAATTATGTGCCAACATTCTCCTTGCTTTGCACGTGCATGCATATGTTAGTTGACACAAATTTTATGTTTAGTGTGTAGGTGCATGTGAAATATAATCTGAGCCCTCCATTATTCTACACAGTCCAAGTGAGAGCCCTGCCTCATTCTGTACGAGGTATTAATATCCACATTCAATGACCAGAGCTCCTGGAGAGCAACTTTCATTTTTTGCATTTGTACACTCAATGATGTGCTGCTGTTGCCTTTGCTTCATTGAGTAAAATGTAGTTTCTATCCAAATAACTTCTTGCCATGTCTAATAGCTGATTATTTTTTAACTTAGGGTGATTTTACAGAATTTATTTATAGTACTCAATTTTTTGTGCACTGCCAAAAAGTCAAGATTTAAGCAATAATTAAACTACGGAGATTGAGGACAATTCCTGAGAATATGTACGAATAGATAGCTAATGTACAGCCAAAGGCCATAATCTCTAGCTGATCATTAGCCTATAGGAAATGCCTTGTACCAAAGAAGCTATTGGTATTACTTGTTGAATTACTTTTAATGCTTATAAATCTGTTGAATTGACTGTCATAGAAATTGAAGTCTTCTGTTTACAGAACAAATAAAGCACAGGAGAGGCAGTGCAAGCTTCCCCTCCAACAACGCAAATGTACCTCAACCCTGATCCATAGGGACCACCTCTAGGTAGGGATATGATGGGTGCAGTAGTCTCCAAGTCTAATCAGTGGGAAATCAGCAGAAGCATTTGAGATCGTTATAAGAGAGGAGGCATCAGCATGGTGTTCTCTGCGAGGACCCTTGGCTTTTGGAATTCACTTACCCATGTGACTCGCCAAGCTAGGATTTGTTAACCTTGTGAACATACTATAAAAATCGTTCTCCCACAGGTTGATGAACAGGTTGCCTGATTATTAATAGATCTGCTTTGAATCTCTTTTTCTTGTAATCAGATTCTATCTGTAGCTAGACGGTCTGTTTTTTCTACTTGAACTCTATTTGGGAAGGTGTGTGTGTGTGAGAGAGAGAGCCTAATTACTTTAACTTTCTCTTTTAGGAGGTTGGTTTGTCTATCAACAGAGGAATGAAGTTCATAACAACTGTGGCATAGAAATATATTACCAAACAGATATGCAGAGTACCTCTGAGAATATGTTTTTGGAGCTCTTCTGTCAAATTATATCAGAGCCTTGCTTCAACACTCTGCGTACCAAGGAACAGTTAGGTGAGTTTTCCCAGAGTTATCCTCCATATCTCAGTAATAAATAAGGATAAGTATGATGGTAGACTTTCTATAGCTCTGCTTCTACCCTGCTCCCTGAATGCCATTTAAAGGACATTTGGTAAATAAAAGTTATTTTAACTAATGGAGACCCCAAAGACTATACAGTTCACAAAGGTAAACTGAGATGAAAAAAGCATAGCTTTTAAGATCAAGACTGAAATATTTGAAGACTGCCTCACTCCAGAAAAAAATGGTGTCTTAGTGGCTGTACCAAAACCATCTCACCTAAAGAAAAGCTTCAAAAACAGACTCCAACTAGAATCTATTGAACTGGAATTAACTTGGGCTTGAATGGAGACTGGGAGTGGCTGGGTCATTACACAAATTGAATCTATTTCCCCATGTTAAGTATCCTCACACCTTCTTGTCAACTGTCCAAAATGGGCCATGTTGATTATCACTACAAACGTTTTTTTTTCCTCCTGCTGATAATAGCTCATCTTAATTAATTAGCCACTTAGAGTTGGTATGGCAACTTCCACTTTTTTATGTTCTCTGTATGTATATATATCTTCTTACTATATGTTCCATTCTATGCATCTGATGAAGTGGGCTGTAGCCCACGAAAGCTTATGCTCAAATAAATTTGTTAGTCTCTAAGGTGCCACAAGTACCCCGTTCTTTCATCTAAAGCTGTGAGTGACAGGAAAGGATGGGATTATTAGATCAGCTTCCCAAAGCTAAATGACTGCCAGAAGAAAACTGAGCAATACTGACAGAGGATCAGTGACACTGCCTTTATGGGAAGTGGTAAGCAATAATGCTTACAAAGCCCTAGGTATGACTCATGGTTAGTAAGGATGTGACTGCACATGTATCAGAGCTAATTCAAATGAAATTTTTCACCAATACCTCTACAACTCTCTGATTCCTCTCCCATGTCAGAGACAGAGCCACTGTTTGCCCATGCTTTATGCAGTGGCTGCTCTTAGATTAGGCAGAGACACTGCCACACAATGATAATTTAAGCTCTCTCTTATTAAATTGCAACAAAATGAAAAAAATGAAGCCTCACAGTCTTCTAGCTGAGTTCCTTAAACTGCATTCACTAAACTTGTCGCTCTGTTAGGCGGGTGTTTACAATAGTAAAACCACTCTTCCTTTCCCAGAACTGTCATTGCCCTTTCTTCCACAACACACACTACACATGGAATGGTCTTTTTTAGATGGCATGCCAGGCTGCAAATCATACCTTTAAACCAATCACTTTTCGCTTAATACCTACAAATAATTCTTTGGAGCATGAACTATATCCATATCCTCCTTAGTACAGCACATAGTACATTTTGGGTGCTACTGTAATAGCAATAAAAGCTGTTACGTTGATAGAACTTTTCATTATGAAGGATCCTATTCTTAGGTAAACTAATGCTATGCTTGAAGGACAAGTGACCAACAATGTAAGGTGTGCGTGTGTGTGCGTGTGTGTGTGTGTGCACGCGCGTGTGTGGGGGAGGGGTAGAGGGGGAGGACTATTGCATGAAAATGCAGAATACCAAGCACAAAATGCCTTGCTAGGCTGAGTAAAGACTTTGAGTAAATCCCGCTTGCCACCCAGTATTAAAATAGAATGTAAGTTATCAACTTGGAAAAGATAGCTTTCAAAATGAATATTAATTTGGAGATATAAAAAAAGCTAGTAAAAGACCAACGGGGTTCTAACTTAAACCTATGTAAACATGGACATGAACAGTTAAGAGATCACATTTCTAGTATCTAGGCACAGGTCTGTACAGCTGCATAATGTTATAGATGGGGGCCTGTTGTGTGTAATAGAGGTATTAGCCAAGTATTGGAGGTTTGATCATTTTACTAAGAATTTCTCTATTTGTATGGATTTCAACAAGGATCACTGGCTTCCTCTGTCCTGAGAATCTTAAGTTTTAAACCATAGTGATATTTTTCAGTATATAATACATTGAGCGAGTAGTACAGCTCTATAGAGGAAACAACTGCTGAAATGTTAACCATAACATGGCTACAGGAACTGATAAATCAGGGGTTCTCAAACTGGGGGTCGGGACCCCTCAGGGGGTCGCAAGCTGTCAGCCTCCACCCCAAACCCTGCTTTGCATCCAGCATTTATAATGGTGTTAAATATATAAAAAGGTGCTTTTAATTTATAAGGGGGGTCACACTCAGAGGCTTGCTATTTGAAAGGGGTCACCAGTACAAAAGTTTGAGAACCACTGTGATAAATGAATAGGACCACTTAGTAAAATTCCTTTTTATAGTCAGTAGAATGAATTCCAAAATCATCAGTGCATTGCGGTGTGTAAATTGCACACAGCTGTACCAAACCTCAGTGATGAAGGTTTAACATGGAAAAAATTACTTGAAAATGTGACTGTTCCGCTGCTCTGTGTGTTTGTATGTGCGTGTAATGAAAGTTTATAAAACTGAGAAGTAGTAACTAGATATAAATAGTAGATCTAAGTAATTATTCTTAATGCTCAACCTAATAACACTTATTATCTGAGTATTAGAAACTAATAATGACAAACAACCTTTCTTCATCCTTTTTTTCCCCTTCTCTAGGGCAACCACATCCATTTCAGGGAAATAAAAGAAAACTGAAAAATACAAGATGTAGCTTATGCTTTTTTGAACACTGCAATGTTTTATTCATGGAATCACACAAAATGTAAAATCATTTCTAGTGTGTGACACTTTGAATAACTTGCTAAAATATGGGACAGGGTGTGTTGCCTGTTGACAAATAAGGAACAGATGGTCACGGTATCCTACATTGTTAATAGCCACAATTCATTGAAGAGAAGGCAAACTAAAACATTTTTATTGGACATAGATATAGATGTAGTTTACCAGTTGCAATTTTTTCTCTTTTGTCAAGGTTACATTGTGTTCAGTGGTCCTCGACGGGCTAATGGCATACAAGGACTGCGATTTATCATTCAGTCAGAAAAACAACCGCACTACTTAGAAAGCAGAGTTGAAGCTTTCCTAAAAACTATGGAGAAGTGCATTGAAGACATGTCAGAGGAGGCCTTCCAGAAACATATCCAAGCTTTAGCAATTCGTCGTCTAGACAAACCAAAGAAGTTGTCTGCAGAGTGTGCTAAATACTGGGGAGAAATAATTTCCCAGCAGTATAACTTTGACAGAGGTAAGAAAAACAGAAAATTGTTTGTCAGATGAAAATGTGAAATTGAGGGCTGAAGTGCTGAAACATATTGTTAGTTCCACTCGTACTTAAATATATAACAGTTTAATAACTGAAAATTCTTGCATTTCTTTTATCTGCTTGTCACAGAAATTTACACAGAAATTTTCTCCAGGAATCATTTAGGGACACAGTAGATAACTTAAAAGGCAAGAAAAAAAGAGGAGTCAAATATACTTTGCGTTTTCAGTAAAGATAATGGATGAAATTCGAGCCTCACTGAAGTCAAAACTCCTGTTGACTTTAACAGGGGCACTATTTCACCCGGTATATTATAAACCACACAAGGGACCCCACTCCGAATGTTTAACAATTTAATTCGGACTGTTCAGGCTATTAATGCTTGCAGCTATATAGAGGAGAGAGCTGAGAGCAGGTAACGCTTCTCTTACAACTGGAAAACTTACAGGTTCCTAGGGTGACCAGATGTCCTGATCAAATCGGGACTGTCCCGATTTTGAGGAGTTTGTCCCGCGTCCCAACCAGAGTACGGTTGGGACGCCATTTGTCCCGATACTTTGTTCCCTGGTCTTCGGCGGTGGGTGCTTCTGTCTTTGGCAGCAAGGTTTATTACCTGCCACCAAAATACTGCTGAAGACCGTCTGCGACTGAAGGGCTCTCTGCCGAATTGCCGCCGAACTCCCGGACAGGTGAGTGTTAGAACAAAAACAAACAAAACAAAAAAACCCTGCGGTGGTCCTGATATTTTCCCCTTAACATCTGGTCACCCTACAGGTTCTGCACTGATATTAACACTGTAGGCCCAGTTAAGTAAGTATGTTTAAAAAGTTCTGTATCACTCATTTCTAAAAGTAACATTTGATTGCAAATTGGTTACAACTACAGCTGCACTGAATAGGAGTGAATTTATTAGGGACCTAATCTTTTGCCTTCTGTGCATAATTTTATGCATTTCTTTGTGGGGTGAGTGCTTTTAGTCTTTTCTTTCTACCCTGGGAGATATCCACTAGGATACCTGCGTTCGCAGTATTTGTCAGGGGACGTTCATAGTGGAGGACCCTATGTTCTGAAATTTACTCTCCCCCTTGGTTGAACAGAGCCCACATTTTTTGGTCTTCAGTTCTTTTTTGCAGAGTTCCATGAACCAATAAAGTGGGCCAACAGTGTTAAAGGATTGGATATATGATAGGAGGCTTTATATATTGACTTTGTGTCAGCCTGAATTATTTTGTATGCATTTTTAAAGATTGTACTACATGTGCACCTAGTGCCTGTGATAGGTGCAGTCATGTTTACCTTGCACAGTCCTTATGACAATGAAAACATTCTTAGCCTTTACCATAGGCTTTTTCCTCGCTAAAATTTCCTACGGTTTCTGCTACCAGTGCAGCTCTACTAGTGCTAGCAAGAGTGGGAGCACTAGTGTAGGCCACAGCTTGTATCTGAACCACCATGTTGTCTGTCTCTGTTCTGAGCAGATCTAGATGTCACTCTAAGATTTAATCTTGTATTCTAAAGGTTACAAACATTACAGGAGAGGTGTTTAGGGTGAGAATAATAGTAGTCTCACTGAAAATGAATTAAAAATAGTTTATATCAATATTGAAACATTTATCTTCTAGCTCATCCTTTTAAACTATATATTTTTTTCTTTTCACCATCAAGTCTATAATCTTTTTCTGAAATATTCTGAGCTAGATAGGGTATCCTTTTTTTATTACTACTTAGTACATCCTGAAACAGAGAAAGCTAAATTGATTTTGCCATAAAAAACATTTCTCTCCCACTCCTCCCAAAAGGTAAAGAGAAAAAGAAAAGGAATGGAATATTCTAGTTCAGATTTTGGCTTTGTTCACTATTTACTTAGTAAACACTTTTAAAATACAATTTATGACAAGAAAGCTAAATCAGTTTGACAGTTAAAACGTGTATTATCTTCTCAAATAAAAGACTTGTCCCATTTTAGATTGTAGGGCCAGATCTACTCTGCCTTACATTTGGTGTGTGTCTGAACATTACTGCTCAGAAGTACAGTCTCCAACCTTCCTTTGTTTACTAAGGTTCTGGGAAACGTGATCTGTACACTCTGTGGCCACCTTCTCCACTGCTTTCCATTCAACATGCTGTCCTGTCACAGTACCAAGTTCAGCTTGTTGGGGTAGTCAGTGTCCTATTAGAAACTGCTTTAACTGTGTATCCTCCTGTAGTGTCCTATACATTGGCCTTAGTACAACTTTCAGAAAACACTTTTTGAAAGGAGTGAGGGCCCTTGGTATACTGGCAATGAGATGTCATTCCAGGTGTAAAAAGTGATACAGAGTCCTGTGGCACCTAACAGACGTATTGGAGCGTAAGCGCCTGACGAAGTGTATATTCACCCATGAAAGCTTATGCTCCAATACGTCTGTTAGTCTATAAGGTGCCACAGGACTCTTTGTCACTTTTTACAGAGCTAGACTAACACAGCTACCCCTCTGATACTATTCCAGGTGTAGGGAGCAGCATGAAAATTCCTACTCTCTGCTGCTTTTTCATCTCGGGTGGAAGCTATACACCTTTTCTGTCTTGCTTTCCAGTGCCTCAGATGTCTCCATCCTTAGCCTTCTTGTTCATATATCTTCTCTCTCTAGGATGACTCATTGCTATCTGTAACCTGATCCTTGATCATCTCTTCTATACAGATGATACCCAGTTCTTTATTTTCCTTGATTTGTTCCCTGATCCTTTTAGTTCCCATCTACCTACATTGATTTAGAAGAATTTAGTAGAAGGTTTTTGTGTAACTAGAATTGACAAAAACAGAAGTTAGTCAACTCATGCAAAGGGGAAAAAAGTCCTCTCTCTGTCCCATGTTTCTTACTCTTTCACACCATGTGATTCAAACTTAACTTTCCTCTAAAGGCTAGAAGTCTGAATCATCTTTGTTACCAAACTTTTTTTCCCACCCATGTTTGTTTATCACCATCCCAACCAGGGCAACATCTGTTCAGTTATTTTCACTGACTTCCCATCATCTCTGAATTCAATTAAAAATTCCATTCTGTTTTTCAAAACTCACCATGGACTAATGCCAATCTGCCTCTGACTTCTTAGTCATGTATTTATCACCCTGCATGTTTTAATTCTTAAATTGGATCCTCCTGCCTCACGAGTCTCCTCATTTGAAGGTTGCTCTTTCTTTTATGCTGCCCCTTATGGTAGGCTCTGTGTTTCTGTAATAATTACACTTTTATAGTGGCATTATACAATGGACTTGCATACATTTAAATGTATCTATATTTAGTAATATACTATAGCTGCTGAGTTACTTCCTCTGCAAAACTAATTTTTAAGACCTTCCTTTTCACTTTGTACCACACTGCATACTAAAGACTATGCACATTTTCTTTCTTCTATTATATATTTTAAAACTCATGCTATCTTGTTGTTTCCTAAATAAAAGGTTACCGAAGTATAATAAATGTGAATAAAAAGCCATTTATAAAATCAGTATCTGTTATGAATCTGATTCACTCCTTTTTTGAAGATGGAGTTCAGAAATAGATATGCCTTTTTGGAAACTGAATACTATTCCGTTTTTTTTGTTTGTTTTTTATTTAAGCATGTGCTGTTTTCTAGTCCAAAACGGGCTCATTTTGTGTAATTCTTTAAAGCTTTTACTGCTATTTATTTTTGATAGACTCAAATAGTAGCTTGTAAGTTAAGAATGAAAAGCGTATTATTTGCAGTCCATTGCACTAAATTTGAAAGAAAAGTACTTTGAAAAAATACCATGATAATAACTAGCTATTATGTGCAGACTTGTTTTAATTAAAACTTATTGTTCAGATAACATTGAAGTGGCGTATCTAAAGACCCTGGCCAAGGATGATATCATACAGTTCTATAAGGTAAGTTAGTCAAATATTTAGAACTTTTATCACTAAGAAACATAGGCACTAAAGGAAAATATGCTTGGGATTATTTGTGTGAATTACAAGTTAGTACGTTTATGCTTGTATTATAAGGGTAACATGATTGGTCCAGATGTCTTAATATTATAGTTCAGAGTCAATGTGGAACTATTCATCTACAAACTCCTGATGATTTCAGTGGGAATTTGCATACCTAATGGAAGTATGGCTCCCCCGCCCCAATGATTTGCACGACTGTACTTATGTATTGCAACTCACATTAGCATGACAACTATAATAACAACACTATATATATATCCAGTATTAGAAATTGTAAACATGTTTCTTCTTTGAGTGCTTGTTCATGTCGATTCCAATCAGGTGTGCGCAGAACACGTGCACAGTTGCGGGAAATTCCCCCCCCCCAGCAAATCAGCAATGATGCCAACATTTGCCAACAGTTTTTCTCCCACAGCAAGCTAACAATGATGTGCCTGCCCGCATTGCCAAGTCACTGATCCCTGGCACTGAAAAGGGTGCACTGTCCTGATTCCTGGCACCGCTCGGTGTCCCGGCGCCACTCTCGCTCGTGGCACCGGTTGAACTTGTGGCACCAGTCCCTGGATCGTTTATGCTAAACAATTTATTCACCTCACATTTTGTGATGAGACTGGAAGTTCCTTTTCCAGATCTGGCAAAGAGCTCTGTGTGACTCAAAAGCTTGTCTCTCTCATCAACAGAAGTTTGTCCAATAAAAGATACTCCCTCACCCACCTTGTCTCTCTAATATACTGGGACCAACACATTACACTATACACATCAGTTAGTTAAACACACAGAGACCTGTTAAAAATCAAAGACCGCAAATAAAAAAATTACTAAGAGATTTCTTTAACAGATAGTTAATAAGTGATAACCTATGTGATTATCCAAGGTACCAGTATTCGTGGAATCCTACTCCATCCAGTTGGAGTAGATTTCTTTCTATCCATTTTAATGTTTGTACTAATACACAGTGCATGATTATCCAGTTGTCCCAAGATGCTGGAGGGGACACTAGAAACATTTACATAGTTAGGTGAGCTGGTCCCAACTGACTTTGACATCTATGCTCAGGGTTGATGTGCTTCCCCAAGGCTGCTGGGCTCTGCCATTACAGCTCTATAGAAACTTTGTAGGACCAAAGATCTAGTGTGTAATCCTGATTCCATAGAAATCAGTAGCAAAATTCCCATTGATTTCCGTGGAGCCAGCATTTCACCCCTAGTTCCTTGGGGCTTCTGAACTTCACAAGACTGAATCTCTCGTGCAGCTCTATTCTGAAATCATTAAGAGCTGTAAAGGACTGGAACTTTGGTTAAATTCCCAGGGACAAGCCCAACATGGGTTCAAAGAACCAAAATTTGACTAAACTTTAATTACCACTAAAGTTGCACATTAACTGGTTGTCATCCCTTTGTAATATGTAGACAACATAGGGCTTCCTTTCCTGATTGCAGCTAGCTGTCACTTAGATTCTGTTGTGGAATAACTGACCTTGCTGCTTTCTGCAGGAGATGTTGGCAGTAGATGCTCCCAGGAGACACAAGGTATCCGTACACGTCCTTGCAAGGGAAATGGATTCCTGTAAGTATTGTATTGCATAGTTTTTTTTTATTTATTCCTGTTCAAGTCAGACAATACAGCAGTGTGTTGTGCAGTACAAGTACAATGGACTCTGAAACCAAATTCTGGAAAGGAGGTTTATGTCTTCTTGGAGGAAGGTATTTTCACCCAGGTATTTTCCACAAGGATATTTAAAAATAGTTCATTTGAGGGAAATTCAGATAGTTGTGGGTTTCCAGCCACAATAAAGATGATGAGCCTGTCATTCCTTCACCCATTCTGAAGTGTCTGGCTATGTTAAAATGGTATGTCCTAAAATGTACAGCTTCTATTTTTAATAACAAGACACTAAAAAGAACCTGCAAACACTTTGCTCTGGAAAATAAAATATACCTATTTGGTATGTCCATGTAGAAATGGAATAGACTGTTCTGATCAAGAGCAAAATGTCAGTCTGTTATTGGGGCATTTCTGAAGAAAGAAATATATAAACCTCCAATTGGTAATATGAAACATTATTCTATACTTGAAATACACATACTAATAATTTTATTTAGATTTTATTTCCAATTAATTAACTAATCAGTTGGAAAACAGACTGAGTTGTCATTTAACAACAACTATCCTGTTCCTCTCTAGAGTTAAAATGTAAAAAATAAAAAATGGTTTCAGTAATTATCTGCAAGATTGATGACGAATTTTCCATGACTTTTTGTGCAAAATCGTTTGTCAGTTTGCATCAGGTTGTGTGTGTGTTGTGACACTGAGGCTCTAAGATAACTTTCCCATCTCTAACTTCCATGACTGACTGACTGATTTTCATTAAGTTCTTTTAGCTGATAAAATGCATGAGTAGGAAGAACATAAATATGCTTTTAAAATGTATAAATAAATTAGAGTGGTCTGCCACCTTTTTCCAAGGGAGTAATAGTTGTAGGATGTTGGTAGCCCCTGGAAAATATATAGGGAACACAGATGTATGATTGTTGTAACTGGCCATGAGATGTTATCCTTGCTTCACACAAATTCAGTCAATGGTATATGTAGCTATCAATGAAATACTGATTCTTCTAGAAGGTGATTAGAAGTGGCATTGACTAGTGTTCACAAAGTCTTTTATTTAAAAACCCTCTTAACTATTTATTGATCCGGGATATTTAAGAATATAAATTAGTTGTTGGGTTCTGCTAAGCAAAAACTACAGGAAGGGATCTTGACATTCATAAACTGTACTTTTAGCTATTTGTCTAGCTTTTAAGAAGTAGTTTCTTTGAGAAGATATTTTAGAAGCTGCAGTCTTTCTAAGTTAATTTTGTTTTTTAATAGGTCCTGTTGTTGGAGAATTTCCAAGCCAAAATGATGTAAATCTGGCACCAGCACCCCCTTTGCCACAGGTAAAAAAAAAAAAATCTGGATACTAAAAATTATTTGATAGTATAGAAAAATGGGCATTGAGTGAGGGTACAGACAGTTTGAAATCCTGCCTGTGATATTATCATTACAAATTGAGGTTTAGGCTCACAACTGTCTCAGAGCTTCTACTTCTTTACAAACATGTTCCCTGCTTCTGTATGTGTGGATTTTATACTGTGTTTTGAAACAGAAGAGGAAACTTCTGCTTTATGCTGGGCTTTCCAGTTGCCCTTGTCCCTATTAATCCATCATAGAAGCAGTAGATGGAAGTGGGTAATTGTATGCTGAGCACCTACGCTATAGAAAAAATGTATTATAAATAAAATCTGAAATAATTTAGAATAAATCTGAAAGTTCTGATTGGGTTCAAAGCTTAAAAGCCATTTTATTAGGTTGCGAGTGTAATAGTAACACTGATATTTTTGAGGAACTGATGATAATCTGATATTTCAGGGCAAAAGAGAGCAAATAGGATTTGTGCATATATGGATAGAACAGTTAAGTGATAAAATCTGAAAGTGAGCAATTTCTCATGTTTTATTTGACACTGAGCAAAGGTTTTTTGTTTTTGTTTTTTCAAATAAACTTCTCTGCAGCCTGATGTGATTCAAAATATGACAGAGTTCAAACGCAGTCTACCACTCTTTCCGTTGGTGAAACCACATGTCAATGTCATGGCTTCAAAACTGTGAAGAATCCCAATGGATGAAGAAATGCAAAGGGATCAATTTCAAGGGGTTTCATTATGAACAAACATCTTAAAGATTATTAGGATAAACAATCCTGTCCATTCTGAGAGTCCCTGATTCACTCTTGGTTCATTCATCATTAATGGTGTGATACGGATACAGAGAATTAGAAAATTAGTTGTAGTCATGTGTCATTTATATTACAAAACAACTGTTGAAAACCAAAATCAACCAGAATATTAAAGGCTCTTGTAGATGCAGTACATTTTTAAAATAGTATATCCCTTAAAATTTTCATTTTGATAACGGAATTTGAAGAAGCCTCCAGACCAAATTGATCTTGCTTAAAATATCCATGTTGTTCTTGCAAAAGGCCATTCAAAATAGCTCTATAATATTTTTTTCAGGAAAAAAAGTATTAAGCCTTTTTTGGTGGGAGGGAGGAGCAAAACTTTTCATAAAAAGGAAGCTTTGACATTTTTTGAAGGATAAAGTGTTGAATGATACCTTTTTTAATTGATCCTCAATGCAATCAACTTGTTTTCTATTTAAGAGTTAAGTAGATCAGTGGAAAAGAGGAAATTTTGCAACAAAATAATAAACAAGGGAGTTGTCTTTAACAGAAGAAGAGTAATTCAATATATTGGCATGGTTTTAATCTTTATATACAAATTTGGGAACATTTTATATTCAAACTAGTAAAATGCTGGAAACACTTGGGTAGTCCATCTTATTTTTGTGAGTGCTCTGCTTGTCTCTTGATTCTTAATACCTCATTCAATTTCTCAGGGTTGCTCTGAGTTGTTTCCTTCTGGTTGAGTAATAAATTTTTATTTTATTTTTAAATTGACATCACTTTTGTTTCCAGTTCAGAAACTGGATGAGGTCACCAATGTTTTTTTGCCCAGTATATTGTTATATTAGGTCTCTATCCAGCAAAACACTTAAAAATGTGCATAACTATAAGCATGTGCATAAGTGCTTTACTAGATCACAGCCTCAGTTTTTGACATAAGCACAGATCAAGTCAAGTTTGGCCCCATGAATGCATCAATTGAGTTTCCCGAATAAGGCTACATGGCTTAGATGCTCAGTCATCACACTCTTTTTTTCTGTCATTCAAAACAAAACAGCAGCACAACATTCTAGTTAATTCCGGTTATATCACAAGATCAGCACAGAAACACAGTAGCCACATGTATAATTCATAATTTTAATTCATAAAGAAAATACCAGAATAATATATAATGAATCCAATTCTTCACCCTTTACTGAGCTTAGTGACTTCATTGGTGGTTCTGCCTCAGTAAAGAAGGCAGGATTAGGCCAAAAGATACAAAAAGGATTTTTAAAAGAGTTATTTTTAGTCTTAAAATATTTTGTTACATTACTAAACTATCTTGCCTTTTGAATGTGTATAATTTACTGTACATGTTTAGGCAGGGCAGGATATGCTAATCACTGAAAACTTAAGGACCTAATCATGTGAACACTTATTATCAGGCATAGCACTTAATACCATAAATACCACTGACATCTTTGAGACTTTGCCCACTATTAACAGAACCTGAACCTTTGGCATATAGTTAAATACATGTGTAGCTTTACTCACATGAGTAGTCCCATTAGCCCTTTGAGGCTAATGGGGACTACTCACATGAATAAAGCAAAACATTGACTTCAGTGGGATTACTCACATGCGTAACATTACATGCATGCTTAAGTGTTTACAGAATCATGGCCCGAGTTTATATTTATCCAAGAAATGCTGCTTTAATTGAATAAATATTATCAACTTAAATGCTGTTAAAAGGTTTACAGCATAAATTGTTTACAAAGAATAATTTTGAAAATGTGCTGTTTCCATGTGATGTTTACTTGTTGTCAGTGAAGGCCAATAGCATTTCTCTCTAGTGTGAAGGAAAAAATATAAATACACTATAGGAAAAAAATGAAATGCTGCTACTTTTTATTCTTTACCATATTCTTCATGAATGTTTCACACATTATGGCTTTCTTTGCCCATAATGCATTTTTTTGTTTATAATTTCCTTTTGGTTAAGATTATTTGTATTATAGGTATTAAAAATGTTGACTGCACACTATACAAATTATCTATTTTGGGATTTAGTATTTAAATGTAGCACTCTTATGGTGAAAAGAAATGAAACAGCCTCTATTTTGTGTAAAAAAAAAAATATAATTAAAGTGATGTGAACTCAGATTTTAACAATTTATATATATATATATATATGTCCCCCCACACACACACATCTATACATACAAATTGGAGTGATGTTATATTTAACAGTACCACAAATCATTTTTTCCAGAAAAGAACATTTAGTATTTTTAAGTTCTGGAGTGAAAGTGGGAACTCATGTGGCATGACAGCAACTTTTAATTGCTTTTAAGTGTTCTCCAGCATTTTACAGTTTCTGAGTTTGTTATAGCAGTACAGTTTAACTCAGGCATATTAATGGATTCATTTGAATGGATCCAAAGCTGCAGTGTCTACAAGCAATAACAGACTACCTAGAATACACTGTAATTCAGTTTCAGTGCTTGTTAAATTAAGTTTCTGTAACAAACCATAAATGATTAGATTGCAGTAATTTTTGCAAGTGCTATTTTGAGCAGTTGATGTGTAATTGGGTGCATGCGACACAGCCAGAATGACAGAGTGCTAGAGTTACCCTGTTTACAATAAACAATCTGATTTAATCGTTGGAGTTCTTCATTTGTTTTGTTCTGTTCTGGTAATGTTTCTATCAGCCGAAGTGTTGGTTTTTCCGATAGCATTGATCGTAAAGTAGTGCTGACTGGACTGGCCGTGATTGCTTTTGGGTGCTTCCAATTCATTTCTGCTAGGGAAGTGCCAGAGGGCAGTGCTGCATGTTGCATAAATAACCTGATGGCTTCCCTGCACAAATATTAGAAGACTTTTTAATATATAGAATTTATATCTAGGCGGATGTCTCTCTATTTTTTTTAAAGTAATTATAAAAGAGAATTTTAAAATTACTAAATCTTGAACTGGCAATCTTGGAGCAGCCTATTAGACCATCACTGTGGTTTGATAGTGTTATACTTCGGTAGCTTATCTCTGGTAGCTATTGTGGTCATTTTATCTTTTTTTTACATGTATAAAGTAAAATACCTGTTACTAGGGTTAGAGATCAGTGAGGTTACTGCTGGAACTATAAATGGTGAGAGTTTTGAGTGCAAAGACTTAGTGTCAGCCTCCTCTTTTGCTGCCCCTGCCAGTGGGGGGCTCCTAGAGAAAAACGTCTTTTAGGTTGCAAGGAGAAACAGTCTGAAGGGTGAGAGCTGGTATTGGAAAGAAGGATTAGAAGAACTTGAAGTGGGGTTACAGGATTGTCATTAGTGGGGAGGAGGATGCCAAAAGGATTTGACTTTCGAGAAATGAACTCTGAAGACCACTCATTCACCCAGTCAGTATCCTGTCTCAGACAATGGCCATCACCAGATGTCTCAAGGTGCAAAAGCAAGCCCAGAAGGCAGAGGTGAAATAATCTGCCTCCCCAACATTAGGTCTTATCCTGATCTCTAATGATTAGAGATTGGCTAAATCCTGAAACATTAGGTTTAAATTTCTCTTCGCAAAATGTATTGTTCATTATAAGTCTGGATAGTCTTGATATCCACAAAAGTGTCCAGTTTTTCTGAATCTTGTTAAGTTCTTGGCCTGAAAGATTTCCTGTGGCAATGACTTCCACAGTTTAAACACACGTGTGAAAAACTATTTCCCTTTATCTGTTTTGGAATTTCCTACCTCTCAGTTTCATTGACTGTCCCATCATTCTTGTGTTATGGGAAACGTCTGTTCTCCCTGTCTCAATCCACTTTCTCTAAACCATTTTTTAAATTATATCCCCTCTTATTCATCTCCTTTCTTGAATCTCTTCATATGAGAGTTTTCTACGCACTTTTTTGACCGCAGCATAGTGAGTGGAGGCTTTCATTGAGCTAGCTACAATAATGACCAGGTCCCTTTTTTGAGTCAACACAGTTCATTTATTCTTCAAATCAGTTTCAAATTTATTACTCAGATTTAAATCAAGTTTGCACATTCTGTGGCTGCATGCCCCAGAATACACAGTGCTTCTATACATATGAGATATTTTAAATGTATGATTCATGGAAGCTCAGCAGACAGGACCTCAGATCTACAGGCCTTTTCCTATGTTATTTTAAAGGTATAAGAAATATGAATCTTAACTACCTCTCCTACCTTTGATATGATTTCAGAAGAGGCCAAGCATATGAGTCTGTCTG
Organism: Mauremys reevesii; assembly: GCF_016161935.1. Lineage (NCBI taxonomy): Eukaryota > Metazoa > Chordata > Testudines > Geoemydidae > Mauremys > Mauremys reevesii. Next base: position 30,491,526 of record NC_052629.1, on the reverse strand, counting down.
CAGTGCTCCAGAATACAGTTTGAAATTGATAGGTGACAGGTGTGCACTCTGGGGCATAAAGCACAAAGTATGTAAAATTTGAATTAAAATTTAAAGAGAAACAATTAGCCTGAGTGGGAAGTCAAGGGTTCCCGGAGAGTCAAGAAATGTTAATATTAAGCGTGGTAAAATCATATTGGACCATCTTAAACTGTGAGATTATGTCCAGCTCCAATTTAGCTAAACTCAGGCATCTAAATAAGATTAGTATTTAAAATATTTATGAATTTTTAAATTCAATACAAATATTTTCAAATCTGTTCAGAGCCCACGTCCTTAGTGAGGACTAACTGCACAGCAAGGTTCAGGTTTAAAGCTATTAAAGGAATTCATTTGGAAATGTTGGGGCCAGTTTAAAACACCAGGAACTCATAAACATTTTGCAGCCGCATAACTCAAAAATGGCTTATTGGATGCTGTTGAGCTTTCCAACTTGCCTTGGATATGAATGAAATTTAGCATGAGAAATATCAACCCAAATGGATATCTTTTGGTGAAGCTAGAAAGGGTCGTAATGTATTAGTTCCTCCAGCTTTGGAGTCACTGTGAGATGTCAACCAGTTCTGCAGTTCCTTTTGTCTTTACGAAAATGTCTGGCCTCCTAACACCAACATTCTGAGCCTTCAGCTTCACAGAAGGAAATTGTTCCTCACAAGGCACATGGAGTTCCAGGAGGGCTCAATTGTGAGGTACTTAAATGTGGTCATTGTGACCTTCACGTCACACACTTTCCATTAGTATTCACTGATGTCTAGCTGTTAAAGCTCAAGGTTCAGAAATCTGAAAACTCTATGCAAATGACAATGCCATATCTTGCATATTTGATTAATTTGAATTTTCTTAAAATAATTGGAAAAAAATCTTAACTCTGACAGGACTGCAGCATCAAATGAGCTTCAGGCATATAGGAATTGTTGTATTTGTAGCTGGCTTCAGCATCTCCCCAAGCTGGGTGCCTAGTTCTGGCTGCTTCTTCCCCCTGGCTCATTAGCTGAGAGGGCTCTGGCGTGTCATTCTAGAGATACCTACTAGTTTATGGCCACGATGGACTGCGTGTATTTGCTTCAGGATATGTTTCTGTGCTTAGCATTAGCCTGGCTGGGTCCTGGTAAGCTCTAACCATAAATATCACTCCTAGAACAAATGATCCTAACCAAGAATATTCAGCCTAGAGTGTTTCCTCAGCTCTCCAAGTCAGGAAATGTAAACAGCTAGGCAGGAACAGTTCAGAAAGTAGCTGAAAACAGGAGCTCCCCAACCAGAACCGGAGTCTGAACAGATCAGCTGAAGTATATAGCCCATGACTTGTAATGTTGTAATGTGAAACCTAATAAGAATGTACATTAAGCATCCTTTATAGGGGTACAGACTATAATGTACTTAAGGGTGGAGTGGTATGTGTAGCAGAAGGCTTTGTATTTTGGAATTCCTACTTTGGAATTAAACCTAATTACTAGCTTAGGCCTGTCATGAAATTTAAATTATAGACAATCATATCTAACTAAATGTATACAAAATGTACACTTTGTTATGGTGTTTGCCCACACCCTGCACCAGCCTAATAAAAATACAATTAAAAAATTAAAAGTTGTATTACTGTAACATAAATACTGTGCGTATAAGTTGAAAGTAGATAATTGTGGGATATATTGCACCCCTTTCTATGATAACACTCTGTCATGTAATATCTAGTTTAACCTATATTATAAACTTTTGAGGGAAGGGACCATGTGTGATGTTTATAAATTGTCATGCACTTCTATGGCATTGCATTGTGATATAGCACGGCCAGAGGGCAGCAGGAGAGTGATAGATGGAAGATATGTAAGCCCCAGGATGATGAGAGCCTTATTCCCTGTAGAGGGAAGAGAGGCTGCTACAGATTAATTAGAGCACCTGAAACCAATTAAGCCAATTAGAGCACCTGAAGCCAGTCACCTGATAAAAACTCCCTGCTTCGATCAGACAGTTGGAGGAGTTGAAGCAGAGTGGTTTGGTATTGGAGTGGAGAGCAGTTTGGAGAAGTGCTGTGACGGGCCAGAAGACCAAGACCCTAGGTAAAGGGAAACCCGGCTTGTGCAGAGCAGAGGGACTCTACAGACACAAGGGGTGGGGTTGGGAGAAACTTGGCCCAAGTGGAGAGAGGGCAGGAAGCCCCACAAGCTGAAGGGCCGGAGAGGGAAGTAGCTCAGGGGAAGGAATCACTAGTTCAAGTCCGGGTCTCACCGCTGTGCCTAGGGCCCCTGGGCTGAGACCCGGAGTAGAGAGCTATTTAAGTGTCTGACGACCTAGTAGTTTGGGATGATGTAACTTGTTTAGAAAGTGAACGGCAAAGCAAAAATTAAAATTGAATTGGGTCTTGGTTTATGTGAGAGTACCCCACTAAACAAGAATGTAGGTAGGGTGACCAGACAGCAAGTGTGAAAAATCGGGACGGGGGTGGGGGGTAATAGAAGCCTATATAAGAAAAAGACACAAAAATTGGGACTTTCCCTATAAAATCGGGACATCTGGTCACCCTAAATGTAGGAGATACTCAGTAGAGAAATTTTAAATAAAGTGAAAATAATTTCCCCCAGTCCATTGGATATTTCTGGTTCATTGAAGATCCTAAGATGAATCACTGAGTGATATTAGAGATACCATATGTCAGATACCAATGTTAGCAGAAACATGCACCGTGCTCAGAAGAGTATTATTTAATTGTTGCTGCAGAACCCAATGGGTGGCACCACAGGATCTACTGGCCAGTGGCACCCCTCCTGTATTAGAAGAGCTGCCACTGATGAATTCCCAGTGCTTCTTCCTAGTTCTGGGATTGGTTAATGAATGAGAGGGAGGAGCAGAGCAGAGGAGGCCTTCCACCAATCTCATTGGCTCCCTGCCATTCTCAATTTTTCTAATGTACTCTAAAGAATTATGGCTTTTGATGGCTAGGGAGAGTTAATGTTTGCGTAATAAAATTTTGCATCTTGGGTGGTTTTTTTTTTTAATGTCCAGTACGTAAAATTTTGAGGTCATTCCTTAGCATAGTATAATTAAAGTGTAGTCCTACTCTGAAAAATAACTGCATTAAACCAGATCTTCTTAGTCAACTATTCTGTTCCCTATGCAAATTTAGAGTAATATCAGTTTATTTTAGTGACAGGTTTTTACTACATTTTAATCCTGTTAGCCCTGCAACTAAAAAGGAGGGATTTTGATTCTGTTCCTTCTTTTGCCCCATTAATAGGAGAGCTTGTTAAATTTTCCAGTTGCACAGATAATCAAGTTACAAAATCACTGGATACAATGTGACCCCAAACCTGGGAACACTTAACTTTAACACTGACATCAGTGCAGCCACTCACATGGTTAAAATTAAGCATGTATATATTAGCAATTTCTGAGTTTACTTAATCCTGTGCCAAATTTAGGCCTTGATCCTGCAGGCACTTTTGTTTCACAGGTCTAAAAGAGCAGAATTTGACCCACAGAATCTTGTACTGGTGACGATGAAGGACAATGAAAGACCATAGTTTGATTTTTCAAAACCGATGCTGAGTTTGCTGAACTGGCATTTAGAAAACTATCCGTTTACCTATAAACTGAGCAAATTTGATATTGAAATCAAGACAATAAATGGACTCACAGTTCCATTTCATAGTCTTTTTTTTTTAAGAATAAACTACACTTTAAATTATAATTTGAGGAGGAATGTTCAGATTTGTGGCCTAGACAATTAATGACTGTTTACTACCCAAGTCATAGCTAAAGGGTGCGTATGGGCGGGCTTGCTTTACAACCCCCATCCCTCTGGCCTTCCGTCCGCACTGGGCCAGATCAGGGTTGTGGAGGGTGCACATCATACAGTTGGTGGGTTGCTTTAGTAAAAAGTTTGGGAATAACTGGTCTAGCAGTAGTACATTTGGTTCTTTGTTCCCTGTGCCAGCTGTGGATGTCACACTCTCCTTATAGTTTCAAACTGTTAAAAAACCAACAACACACACCAACCACACCCCATTTATGCATTATGTGCCACTTAGAACCTTAATGGAATTTTTAACACTTTTCTGAATTTAACATAAAATGAAAATGTTTTCTGTGCTGTTCACAGTTAAAATTGTGAGAGGTTCTGTTGACATATCATATTTTTAGCATTTGTGGGCTGTTATAAAGAGCATGGTGATTAATTGTTCTTCACGTCTACTGAAGGTAGGACAAGAAGTAATGGTCTTAATCTTCACCAAGGGAGATTGAGGTTAGAAATTAGGAAAAGCTTTCCATAAGGGTAGTTAAACTCTGGAATAGGCTTCCCAGGGAGGCTGTGGAATCCCCATCATTGGAGGTTTTTAAGAACAGGTTAGATAAACACCTGTCAGGGATGGTTTAAGTATACTTGGGCCATCCTCAGTTCAGGAGGCTGGACTTGGATGACTTCTCAAAGTCTCTTCCAGCCCTATGAGTCTATGAACATAATTTTGGAGGGTTTCATTTATAGCTTTTTTTGATATATCAAAGTTTAAAGAAAATTTGCTATGCAAAAAAAAATTAAAAGTTGTAGATTATAATTAAAACATACTTTCTTTTATAGAAGTAGTATGTTTTTTTTAAACAGCTATGATTTTTTGTTTAATGGAAAAGTTAATTTAATTGCTTGGAAAAGAATGTAATAATTCTGTATAAAAATGTCCTAAATCAGCTATGAATAGCGATGCTTTCTTGGTATCTTTCTTTCACACACACAACTGTGATTAAAATTCTTCTTGGTGCTATGAGGGAACATTTTTTTTTTGTTCTTGTTGTTCCACGTAATAATGTGAAGCGCTTGAAGAAGTTGTGCATCTCACCTACTTTGTGCATGAACTATGTTTCTTCATGTTTTCATGAGGAAAATCTTAAGAGGGGGGTGTGTGTGTGTGTATGGTTTTAAAAAATAAATGGTAGCCTAGAGAAAAAAATTTAAAATGTTTGAGATAATGAATTAGTTCACAATCACAGCACGCTGCACTTGTGAGGAATGTGTAGTTATTTTATAAGTAGTACAACCATTGAAGTTCTCTCTCTTCACAACTTTACTGTTATGGTGTCTGTCATTTGTGTGTCTAAACTGATTTTCTCTCTCTCTCTCTCTCTCTCTCTCTCTCTCTCTCAAAAGTCTGTTACTCATTCTGTGTTCTTGTCTCCTTTGTCCTGACAGTCTACCACATAATATAAATTCTGTTAATGTTTTTATCCTCTTTCTTTATACAACTTCTGTTTGTCTTGATGCCATAGATCAGTATAATGCTTAGTACAAAATAAAGATGTTGAACATATCCATGGAAATGTAGTTGAGTTTACTTCCATTTCTACACCTGTGCTGAGTTTGAGGGGTTGAATTCGTTTACAGAATGTATAAGCATAGCCCAGTTTCTCCCTGCTGAATAGTGGCAATTCTATGAAGCGTGGGGTATCTCATTGTCTGTAGCATATAAGTTTCTGGCATCGGAAATGTTGAATCATGAAGCTGACATTAGCATAACCATTGGTGGTAAATAAAATAATTCCAACCTCATTTAAAACTTCTTGTGCTATTAATTTTGTGTCCCTCATTTTGGGTCCGTGTTCGCAGTTTGGGATTTAACTGAGATGCAGGGTTATAAGCCTGTGGCTACTGAAAACCTTTTCCTTTTATGCAGTTGACTGAAATCATTTCACCAGTTCTACCAAAATGAAAATGACCTTTTAGTACTAATGACAATCCTCACAGAAATGACTTTTGCAGAGGATGGTTGTTTGGTCTGCAGCACCACAACATAAAGCTAAACAGGCAGGACGTGATTCTATGGCACTGTACTCTCCCGCTTTTCCTGGGAGACTCCTGATTTTAGCTGCCATCTCCTGAGGAGACAGGAGGACTCTGCAGGAAGTGGGGTGAGATCCTCTGCCTTTATCCACTCCTCATCTCAATGATCACTAAGTCACAGAGACCTGGAGTGTGAGAAATCCCCACTTCCAGTTAGAAGTCAGAAGTAGCTCTGCAGGAGGTACCCTCACCACAGCAGCAGCTGCCTGCCCCCACAATACTGGGCTTCTGCACTTGAAGCTGGGACAGAGGTGAGTATAGAGGAAACCCAGTGTCTGCTGCTCCCACTGCCAAAGGCCTGCTGTCCCTGGTTGGTACCTGCTATGCCAGCTGCTGCCTTGCAGCAGCCCTAAGCCCCGTTCTCCTCATGCACAGGATGGGGTCTGTAACCCCAGCACAAAACATTTTCAGCCTTCTAGGAAGTAGAAATTTGTAATGCAATAAACCCCCAAATACCATCTGACTGTAGCAGTCATGAGAGCTGGAAGTAGAAAATGTTTTTTAAAAAAGGGTTTAAATTGCGTACATTCCTCTTCCAGCCTTGCTATAGCCCAGGAGTCGTGATGGTTGAGTATAACTAATTTACTCCAGGCCATACTGTCCTTTCGTGTGTATGCGCTCGCCCTGCTCACCGTGCTGCTGTGCCAGGTTGGAAGCATGGATGAACACAGCCTTCTCCAGAGCACAGAGTTCTTTTCTTTCCCTCTGCGAACCTGGATTCTGCAAGAGGCGCAGTTTGGCACTGCCTGATCTGAATGCTGCAGAGCTGTGACGCCTGTGTACTGCATGGACTCGGGCTGAATCAAGACGTTTAATGTTTTTTCTTCTTCAAAGCAGGGTGTTCTGGGGTAGCTTCAAAGCAGGGCATTCTAGGGTAGCAGGGACACATTTAAAAGGAAACTGCAAGTGCAGAAGTTAGACTTCAATCAGACACAAGGCGAGAAGAGTGTGTATTCTAAAGCTGCAAAACTGAAAATCCAGGGTTACTTTGAACCCCAGCTTTGTATATGTAGCTTTCTATGCTATTTTAAGTGTGCCTGGTGCTTATAACTGGGAGACAATGTCCCTGTGCCAAAGAGCTTATGAGCTGAATAATTTTTGTTACTAAACCTGCTGCAGGATGAGCCTCATCTTATCTTAGCCTTCCCATGTCTGTGTAGGAAAAGAGCCAGGGGGTGGAAATGGAGCAAGAGATGGAATAGAGATGCAAGGTGTTTTAATGAAAGAAAATTCAGAAAAAGTGTAAAGAAAATGTGTCAGGGAAAAGCTGAGGTGAGCCAGAATAAGAGAAGAAAGGGAGTGTAAATAATATAAAGCAGAGGTTCTCAAACTATGGTCCGAGCTCCATTCAGGTGATCCGCGGATAGTTCCCTCTAAGGTGCACGCCTGGGTGGCTGCCGCAAGAGAATGAAGACAGGTGTGGCTCCACTAACTAGGTGCCTGGACCCTGGAGAAGATGCACATGTAAGGTGAGGTGGTAGCTTTGGTGGAATAGGGGGGAGGTGGGAAGGGCAGTGGGGGGAGTAGAGGGGGTGGGGGGAATTTAGGACGTGCAGGGCTGCGGTAGCCAGAGAATGAGGTGACTTTCCCCAGCTCCAGGGCTGTGACTGCTGGGGAGCGACCCCCACCCCCCTTCTTCCCAGGCCCAGCTCAGGGGCTGCTGTGGCACAGGAGAGAGGGAGCGATCCCCCCTCCTTCCCACCCCCAGCTCGGGGGCTGCCACGGCAGGGGGGAGAGGGCACATCCATCGCATTAGAAAGGTAAGACTACTGATATTCAAATATGAGTTGTATGCTTTTATTTGTAGAACAAAAAAGGGTGGGTTTTTTTGTTTGTTTTTTAGATAGCGCTTTACAATCATTAGCTAATGGTACAAACAACATTTGGAAAGATCATTAAGTGGTCTGCCGAGACCCTCAACAATTTTCAAGTGGTCCGCAAAAAAAAAAAAAAGTTTGAGAACCATTGAACTAAAGGGTTCTTCATTAGTGTGCTTGCATAGTGCTTTGACTTTGTATGTGAAGACTCTGTATATGTTTAATGCATTTTAATCTAAATGGCAAAGGTGTTAGTTTCTAAGGTAATTATAGTGCTTTTCATCTCAAAGAGCTCTCCATTAGTGGGGATCAGGAGCCAGGCACATAAAACAGTGGGAAATTTTGCTTAGGACACCAGGGGAAACTCATCTTCTGGAAAGCACTGTGGCATTTTTCTGTCCATGCAGAGCAGATAGATAAACAATTTACTGCTGTGTTGAACTTTTCAGAGGCTACAGCTTCATCCATTCAGAAGCTGATGCAGAATGTGGCAGCTGGCTGGTTATGTGGACTGTCTCTCAGTAATCAGAACTGACTGCCTATTAGTTTCCAGGTGGAGTTTCAGGTGTTGGCTTTGATCTACAAAGTACTAAAAGGCTCAGTGATCTGATGGCCTTCCTGGGAGGACTCATCATATTTGAGAACTTGATTTAGCTTGCTCATGCCATGAAAATATAAAGATTTTTTTTTCTGCTTTGGGGAAATTGGACCCAATTTGATACTCTGGCAAGAGTATAAAAATATTGTAGAGGAATAAATAGTATCTTTCAGAACTGGAAGGTGGAAAAAGAACATTGCAGAGTTCTTGGCTTGAGAGAAATTGGCTTTATAAACATACTCTTGAAGACTAATTTGAATTCTTGGTTGAGCTCTCAACTGAATAATTGCTCTGTATGATTTGAAACATTTTGAATTATTTAAATTCTCATTTGCTGTAATTGAATAACATTGTGGTTGGTGATTTAAAATGTTGAATTAATTATGACATTTTATTAAATTCTCTTTTGTCTTTTCTCATGTCAGTTTTACTTTTTACTTTAGCAGATTCCTTTAAAATATATGAGCCCAATACAGGAGTGATGTTAGAGCTTTCTATGTTTTGATGCTTATCATTGTTCAAGAGTGTCTAAAATGGTGTAACTAGCATATGAAGGAGTCAGAAAAAGGTGCAAATTAAAGGTCTATTCCAAATTGCACCTTCTTTTCCTTGCTAAATTCCTCTCTTCTGGCCACTTGGTGTGTGAATTGCACTAGGTTTCCTTAAGAATTGGTTAGACTCCCTTACAACTCTTGCTTATAATCAAATGACAAAGTCAGAAGTGATGTATATGGGGACATGTAAATTGCATGTTGGTAAGTGGGTGCAAATCTAAGGGAGTTTACAAGGAGTCTAAATTTGGTGTATCAGACATTTAAGAGGGCCACAAAAAAGTGTTGCTCTAGCTACCCTCTTGACTCAGATCCACTTTTGAATTGTTAAATCTAAAGACTGCCTAAACATTAGTCATACCCGTGAAGATCTTTTTAGGACATTGGATGTCTCTCCATCACATTCCAAATCTCAGCTGAAAACATCTTTGTCCCTTTCTGGTATCTTGTAACTCCTCTCTGTGCTGTTCTCTCTCTAACGCTATTATTTGTCTCTGGCATAATTCAGAATAACCTAAGTATGAGGACGGGAAGAGCTGCTGGTTTGGAAAAAGGGATATGGTTCCTGCCATAGACATTGTCTTGGAGGAAAGATCCCACAGTTTCAGCATGGAGAGAAGCATATGTGTACAAGGAAGAAAGAGTCGCACCTTTTTCAGGTTCCTTGGCATTCAAGGGCTAAACCAGAATGTGTTTGCTCTCTGCCTCTTTTAATTGTTCTAATATTACAATACGGCACGGTGATAGGAGAGCAGGGCACTAGGTTTTTGGAGACCCAAAACACTAGTTCTAGATTGAGAAATTTATTGCAATCACTGTGAGACATTCATTTTCAGTTTAATAAAACAGACACTCACTTTATTACACCAAACCTGGATGTAGCCTACTACCAAAGAACAAGGTTTACACTTCTTATGGATCAGAGCCATAGTTCTTGCATCTTTTACTCTTTATAGGCTATTCGTTAAGCTCAAACCATTATTCACTGAGATGCCAAATCAGTAGGTTAAATAGTACAAATGACACAAGAGGTCACTGAATAAAATGTGTTCAAATTATTCACCAGATGGTTGGTGGTAGCCATTCCATAATAGATAGAATGTTGTTTTTTGACTTGCAACCTGCAGACAAGTAATGCTTAATATTTATATAGAATAAATATCTTTAATAAGGAGCTTATCATTACAAAGCTTTAAATAAAAAATGAATTGAACTCTTAACTCAGAAAATGGCATAGTCAAGAAAGGAGAAAGAATACAAAGAGTAAAAGCCATGAGAGAGAGATTCATGGCCCAGATCTGATGTTTGCAGACATTCAGAAAGCCTCCTTAGACATCAACTATAAGGCATCTACCAAGAAGAAATCCAGATTTCTTCCAGGATTCTTGTCCCCAGACTAAACAACAACTGTCCTTAAAGCCATCCCTAAAACATTTCATTTGAGTTCTTCATTCAAGCAATAAATAACAATGCCAAAGCTTAACTCAGAATTTGGTCTTCATGAGCCCTGCAAAAGTACCAGACTAGATAATTTCTAAACTCAACTCTTCTTGCTAATTTGACAGTTATAACTAGATGTTTTCCCTTTAGGTTCAGTTTGAACCACTGGCTACTATTCAGCTTAGAAAGGTTTCGTTTGCCTGCAACTCGAAAGCTGAACTAATTAGAGATAGGACACAACTACTGTAAGTTGTGTTTAGGAACTGCAGTTGGTGGGAAGAACCTGATAAATGAAGGGCCAGAAGGGACAACTATAATCATTTAGTTTGACCTCCTGTATAACACAGGCCCTAAGACTTCCTTGAATTAATTCCTTTTGAACCAGAGCATATCTTTTTAGAAAAACATCCAGTCTTGACTTAAAAATGGCCAGTGATGGAGAATCCACCACAATCCTTTGTAAGTTGTTCCAAGGGTTAACTACCCTCACTGTTAAAAATGTGCATCTTATTTCTAGTGTGAATTTGTCTAGCTTCACTTTTCAGTTATTGGATCTTGTTATGCCTTTGTCTGCTAGATTGAAGAGCCCTCTATTATCAATTTTCTGTTCTCCATACAGGTACTTATGGACTATGATCAAATCATCCACCCTTAACCTTTTCTTCCTTAAGCTAAATAGTTTGAGTTCCTTGAGTTTTTTAATATAAGGAATGTTTTCCAATCCTTTAATCACTTTCATGGCTCTTCTCTGAACCCTCTCCAATTGTTCAACATCTTTCTTGAATTGTGGACCCCAGAACTAAACAAAGTATTCCAATACTGGTTTTCACCAGTGCCAAATACAGAGGTAATATAACCTCTCTGCTCCTGCTTAGTATTCCCAGGTTTACACATCCAAGGATCACACTAGCCCTTTTGGCCACACTGTGATCTGGGTGCTCATGTTCAGCTGATTATCCACCATGATCCTCAAGTCCTTTTCAGAACCACTGCTTTCCAAGACAGAGTTCCCCCACCCTATAACTATGGCTACATTCTTCGTTTCTAGATGTGTGACTTTATATCTGACCATATTGAAACATATTTGTGGATTGCTCTGTGTCAGGTAGACTCACAATACACTGACATGGATGAGGGAAACTGTATCCTTCAAACTGAATACTGTATTTTATAACTTATAGATATACAGACTCGTGTACAACACCCTATTACATACATGCTGCTCACTGATTGGCCCTCATAGGTATATATAGTAGGTATAAGAAAAGGAATTGGTGTGTTTTTCCTTCTCTTACATGTGCTGTTCATGCAGCTGCCAAAAGGGATAAATTCAGATGTTGTGCAGATTATTTTAGAATGCATTGTTAATTAGTTACCTAGGGGATCATCAGGCAGAGCTAATTATCCTGTGATGAGGCTCCTGAAGCTGACTGCAGTACAGACTTCTGAAGGTGTCCAGTTTATTAGACATCATAATTTGTTTTGACATTCTTCATATAGCTAAGATGTGGATGCCACAAATGTTTGTTTGCATCAAAGACAGGATGGGAAAGCAGACACTGTTAAGACAGAATTATATAAAAGATGGAAGATGGGGGGTTAACTTTATTGATTATCAGTTTGAGTGCTAGTAGGTAAATAAGGACCTTAGCACTCAATATGAAAATAAGGAACCTGTAAAGTCAAGGTAATAGATACATAGTGTTATTTCATGGTATTATTGGAAAGGTTTATATCCAGTTCTAACGCTTTCCTAGAGCCACACTAACTGCACCTCCAGCTATGATCTTGTCAGTTTTTCCTAGCTAAACATGATCAGGCTAGTTTAGTACATCTGTGAGAAGCCTCTTAGAGACAAATAGGTGCTACAAGAAAGAGTGTTGGTGATCCAGTAGGACTTCTAAATCAGAGGAGGACACTAGCCTGATGGGATGCTGGCTGTACTGCGTTGCTGACTTTTGAATTAGATGTAATTTTGAAATTCATACTTCCCCCATGGCCCCCTTTTTTTTTTTTTAAAAGAGTAGAGATGTTAACCCCAGCAGTGGACCGAATTCCAGTTTGCATAATTATTTTATTTACCTAAAATTCCTCTGCAGTTTCTGTTAGATAGGGTATGCTGCACTTCTGGCCTAATTGTTCGTTGACATCAAATTAATTTAGAAAATATTGTTTCAAGTGTCTCACCATCTATCAAAAGCCAGCATTGTCAGCTCTGAGACAATTTGGGAAAGAAGAGCCAAATGCCAGTTTTAATTTAACCTTCTGCAAGTCCAGTGCAAATGCACTTGAATTCCTTGTGACCATACCACAGCTGATAAATACACACTTAAGATTTCCTTTTGTCTAATTTATTAAGAAGAATCTTGTATTTTTCTTTTATACATTGAAGTTTAAGTAGATTCTGTGGCTAGGGACCCTACAATTAAGATTCTCTTCTTGTCTCAATCCTAACCCTGACAAAATAGAAAGCAAAACCATGTCCTCCATTCCTTAAAAGAAAATGTTTAAGCAGAAAGGAAAGTTCTGGTCATTCTAAGGACAATGCAAATTTGAATTAAATTTATCTCAGCACTCCCACCTCCAAATAAGCCATGTCATGCTGAATATGACTTAGTTGTTGTAGTACTGTCAGTTCTTGCTGGCCAGAGAGTTTGGGGTCCAGCGCTGAGCCTTAAACTCATCTTCCCTACATGATGGTGCATTGTCCTACCACTGAAAGTCTGAGATGGTCCTGAAAACTTATTTCCTCATGTTCAGCAAAAGGCTGTTATCCCCTCACTTCCTTTCCAGGAATCAACTGCGGCAGAAACTTTCTTCTCATCCAGAGAAATGTATAAGGAAGTGTCTGCTGCATAGTAATGTGTATGCATACCAAGCCAGATACTGTCTCCAGAATTCCAATTACAGTAGAAGTGCAAGTACATTTTTGTTCTGATTAGACAATAAAGGTAGTCATAGAGCATCATCTGCATTTGTGCTTGCCCAGCCTCGGAGAAGAGTAGCTTCTCTTTGCTTGAGGATGTGTGCTGCTTTAAGAGACGTCAACTCACAAGAAAAAAAACCAATCAGAGCAAAAGCAAGTTGGGACTTTTAACCACGTTTCATGAAATCAGCATGTTCCTACATAGGCATTTGTGAATTCAGTATAAAGTAAAATTTTCAGAAGTGGTTAAGTCCCATTTTCAAAAGAGACAGAGGCACTCAGGAGTCTAACATTAAAAGGCATTAAGACTCAGGATCCTTACTACACTCTCTTGAAAATTTTACCCACAATCTGTGTTGTGAATCATGATAGCAAATGCTACCTGTTTGTGGATGTGAGGTAACCAAATGCCATTTTATAAGTCAGATATATTAGTGTAATGTTAGTCTTAGTATTTAAAACAGCCCAAACTGGTGGCGGAACAGCTCCATTCCACTTCTGGTTGACAAACAATAACTTGCTTTATTTTGGTCTGAACATAAGAATGGCCCTATTGGGTTAGACCAAAGGTCTATCCAGCCCAGTATCCTGTCTACCAACAGTGGCCAATGCCAGGTGCCCCAGAGGGAGGGAACCTAACAGGTAATCTCTCTCCTGCCACACACACCAGACACAAGCAACAACTGAAGTGGAATGAACCCTTCACCCTTAATTTGTTCAGAAGAAGGACTAAGGTATGTAAATTGAAATGAAAGGAAATGTGATAACCTTGCATATTAAAGTGGGCCCAAGTATGAATATGAAATTCATCCAAAAACCTGAATGCTGTGAGGTGGCCATAGGTCACTACCAATATATAAACCAGTCTCAAGGTATAGATCTTACCCTAGCATCACTAATGGAAAGGGAGTCTGAGTCTTCTTTCTATAGTATTGCTGAGGACAGTTGGCACCCGGATTAATAATGTTTCATTTCATTTTTGTTGAAAGACATATTGATGCTGCTTTTCAGTTGTGCTGGGGATGGGATCCCAGTGCAAAGTGATTCTAAAGCTGGCATGGTTGGCCAGGGAAGTTTTTTCCAGTGGGATGGAAGTGGAGTACTAGCTCACACACCAGTCCACTTCCCCGTTTCTAGAACGGGGAGCATGAGTAGGGCCTCACTACATGCTAGCGAATTTTGGCTACTGTAATACTGTCTGGGGGGGGGGGGGGCACTGACAAATAGCAGCCTGTGTGTGCCTAACTTACAGTAAGGTCCTAGAGCAGTGCACAGATGGCCCCAAGTCTAAAGCTGCCTTTGCACCCCCCTGCTCCTTTGTTCCCCTATGCACGCCTCTTAGGTGGAGTCAAGGACCAGTAACGGTGCTGAGGAGATAGTATTTTCTTTTTTTTAAGATGCCATTCCGGCTGTTTTTTGTATGGATTCCACGGTCTATAAATGTCACTGTGAGGCACTGGGAAATTGTAAGACCAGTAATGGGGTTTGATTTAAAAGAAAAAAAAATTGTAAGCATAATGCTGTGTGGAGGCCCACTACTTGGAGGGACATTAAGCCAGGGAAAAACAGTCTGCCAGCTTTAAATGACATGCCTACAGGAAACATAACAGGTGCTGCTGTGCTGGGGCATTCTCAAGCAATTTTTGATATTTCTGTGCTTCTAAAATTGAATTTTTCTACTGTTTAGTTGGTATGGCATGAGCAGAAATAATTCCTTTCAGCTAAGGGTACTGAATGGGGGCAGAAGCAATGAAATGTTCAGAGCACACAAACCCACCTTTAACTGACCAATGGACAGTGATAAGCTATAGCTTCTCAAACTCTCTCGGGGCTGGACCATATTTCTAATAGAAATAGTCCAACTGACTCACCTCCCATGTTCTTGTAGAAGTAATATTGGGGGAAATGTGTAATTTTTAGCTGTCCTTATCAGTTGGAAATGAGGTGGTAAAGCCAGCATCAATGTGATGCCAGCTAGGACTCTTTGATACTGGTTTTGTTTGTTTTGGCCTTTTCGGTTAATAAACAAAACCCTCTGGAACGGGTACTCTTTAATATCAAAAGGCCTGTTTAGATTGTTTTTATCCAGGCGGAGGGGAAGTCAAGGCCGGGCTCACCTGTGCTGCCACATCTGACCACACAAGGGGTGCCCTACACCAGCTTTTACAAAATACTAAAATGAACATCCTCTGTGGAAATATGTAAGCAAAAGCAATTCATGTTAGTGGTTTCCTATGTATAGTTTTTCAATATTGTCTCTATTAGTCACTGTTTATATTTATAGCTGTTTATACCAATATTCAAAATGTCTTGTAATAAGAGAAAACTAACATTGAAGATAGCTCCGTTGTTTTACTGAATTTTGTAATGCTGTTAACTGCTTATTTTCCACAAGTAGTTACACACCTTCAACTTTCTCCTGCGTTATTTTCTGGCATTCTCTTTGGGGGGGGGGGGAATCCACCTCTAAGTGATTAGGAATTCTCAATCATCTAGAAGAGTGTAGAAATCGAATGCCTTTTGCTCTTTGCCACGACCTTTAGAACCAAAAGATCATCATATAGGTATAAATGTATATATTGACCTGCAAATGATAGGTGGAAGCTTTAGCATTATAGCTCATCCAAAGTACCTCTGATAGTAGGAACTGCAGCAACTCTTTGGCTTCAGTCAATCCTTTTTGCATAAGTTGCCCATATTAAAGTGTCCACTAAGCTAGAGAGATAAGGAGTCGTCATTCTAGAAATGTATCTTAAGAAGACTACAATCCAGGATGGGAGCTCCCACAAAACAGGCTATAAGTTCAGTGTAACTGAAAGCAGCCAAAAGGGCAGCTCTGGAACCTGCCTGGCTCTCTGAATTTCCACCCTTAGTGACCTGCTAGAAGAAAACAAGCACTCAGTGTTTGTCGTATCTGAAAGATATCCAATATAGGGACCAAAAAGGTATATTGACTGTGTCATTAGCCAGACCATGACCCAGCTGATAATTATATGCCCCTTCCTTGTTATCTACATCAATTTAATAGCTAGGCAAGCAGAGAACCAATACTCAAGGCACATTTTCAGCTCTGAGGATAAAATGCTTTAATAGGAATATTTTCTAATTAAACCAAAGTGCAAGAATCTTCAGCTTCAGAAAGCTTTCCCAAGAGTTACGGTCAGTATAGCATCTTTTGAAACAATTTATACAGAGGGGAAGGGATCCTCCAACTTTCTGCTGTTGTCCTTACCTACCAAGGCCTCAATTCAAAAAAGCATCCCTACACAGCACTTAAGCACATATGGGTGTTTAAGTTAGCATGCCTAACTTAATTTCCTGAATTTATGTCTACACTGAAGTTGAGAGGTGTGATGCCCAGTTTGGGTAGACAGACTCATGCTAGTTCAGCTTGCGCTAACACACTGAAAATAGCAGTGTGAACATTGCACATCTGGCTTTGGCTCGGGCTGGCCACCTGGGTCCAAGCTCAGGTGTCTAGCCCAAGCTGCTGGCAGTGCCACAACATCCACACTGCTATTTTTAACCCACTAGCTCGAGCTGAGCAAGCATGAGTCTGTCTAATTGCACCAGCATCACACCTCCAAACTGCAGTGCAGACATAACCATTGTTTCCCTGCTGGGTACATGGCTGGAAAGTGCTGTGATAATCAGAACTCAAAAGGAGAAAGATGGGCAAGGGCAACAAAGATGTAGGATTGACCTTCAGCTGCCTTTTGAGATATGACTCCAAGCTCCAAGGATATACTGAGATAGGCAGACTCCCTAATACACACTCAGAAAAGCAAGTTAGCACAGCAAGAGTGTTGATACAAACCTCTTCAAACCAAAAATAGGAATGAAGAGGACAAAGGCCCCACTCTCAATAACGATGAGGCTTAAGATGTAGAAGACAGACACACATTCTGCTTGCAAATCACTGAACCGGTCTCCAGAAAAAAGCAGCACCTAAATGTTTATGTAATGGAGGGCAAAGACAAACCAAGATACAGATTATGTGATGGAATAGCGTAGGCCAGTTCTCCTTGCTCTTAAAGTAGTGAGATGCACATGGATCACTAGCTAGTATTGGTTTCAGAGCTTCACACACTATCCTCCTGTGTATTTTCCAGGTATATTTTGTACTGAACTACCACTCCAGAGCTATCCAGTCCTGCCCAATCCCAAATCAGTGTTAGACTAAGTCCTTCAAATCATAGTAATGGCTTTGATTTAATAAAGAATAGGCAGATTTCAGATGATGCACTCCATCATTTATTGATAACCGATTAATGAGTAATGCTTAAAGTTCAATCACAAACTAAATGGAGCGGTAGGTCTCCACCCCCCCAAAAACAGAACTTCTTATAAAAAAATCAAAAGGCTAACCATGGGATGTCGATTTAAAAAAAATGGTATACTACTTTTTGATTCAATAGTTATCAATTTTAAAACCTACTTCTGTCATAGGCTTTGGCACTATTTGTTCAATGGACAAAATACACCTAAAGAATGTAAAAATATTTATTCAACCTAATCCATGTGGTTATACTTAATACTAAAAACAAGATTTTACAATACAGCAACAAAAGTAATAACTCTCTCCCATTAAGTTTAAATCATTTTATACTCCTTTTATAATCATCTGATGTACAACAGGTTCAGTTTTCAAAGAAGACAGTTAGCTTTCCTACAGAACAAAATGTTAAAACAAATAATTTGCACTATTAAATTCTGTATGAGACTTTAAAAAACAGTTATAAAGTGTTTGGAAATCTATACAGTGAAGACCAATGAAAAGCCTTCTCCTTGCACTGAAGAATTCTGCAAGAAATATGCATTACATTGTTCGAAAACTTATATTATAGAAAATCAGAGGCTGCTGCTGTGTACATAAATATATAAAAAAGTCAGACCAATCTTTGAGACCAACATAATCAGCAGACTTATGAAATTATAGTAATTTATCAATTTTAGCAAGATTCTCAAATTATCAGCTATGCATGTATAATTTTCAACAATTATAGTTTCTGAATACGAGTTGGCCATTGTATATACTTTATACATTTCTAAAATATTACATTCTCAATATTTAAGGTAACATAAAAAAGGTACCATATTTTTAAGTGTCACTAACATACATTATTGCAATCAGACATGAAGTCCACTCTATAGTTGCTTCATTTGTGGTAAAAAGCAACATTTACTTACCAATACTTCACTATGGGGAATGCTTACCCTTCTTCATGCATTTGACATACTATCATGAATAAAAAAAATAGGCAGCAACTTTAAGAATGAGAACTTTAAAAAAACCATTCAATTGCTATGCACTGGGAATGGCAATTACTGTAAATCCAGGCTAAGTCTTGCATTAATATCAAATGGCCACACTGTTTGTCAAACAGGACTCAGAATTGTCTAACATTGGTATAGTAATTGCTAATTTCCATTGAAAAATGTGGATTTATGAACAAGTAAAATTACTGATTTAAGTGCTAGTGTCTCCCCTTTTGACATATCACTAAAATCTGCATTTTTACAATAGACTTTTGCTGTTTTCATTATTAAATTATCTTAATTTATTGGATGAAGCTTAATTCTTTTAGTCTGTACACTGACAGACGAGAATCAAGTTACCTGCTCATTGTCCAATGCTCTCTAGCCTCTACTATTTATCTGAGTAGTTAATTCCATAATCACAAAGGAACTCTCAAAATACAATCTCGTATTACTAAACAGCTGTTCTAATTACAAAAATAAGTGATTGAAATTCACTTTCCCAAGTAATTTCTCTAGAGGTGGATGGAATAATAATAGTTACAAGACAGCAAAGGAGTCATGACATAGCAGTACTAGACACTGCAGACAATATAATTAGACAGTAGCAAAATTAGCTGGAAGTCATGTTCTAGCACATACTCTAGGTGGTCAAAGTTGGCTTATGTGGACCCTTTAGAAAAGGATCAGTCTTCTGCTTGTCTATCCAATGTTTTGTATACATTTTAGGCCTCCTGTTTTACATCTATTTCAGAGCTTCAGCTGCGAACAAAGGAATCCTTATTGGATAAAATCCGAGAAAAATTTCTCCTTGGCAATAAGCTATTCAAATGAAATTTCTTAAAAAAAAAATCCCTCCATGATGTCCTTAGTGTTGAATTGGATGGTCTATGTATGCAAATATTGTGCAGATACTTTATTAAATGAACAAAAAAGGGATTTGGATACAGTCTGTGCATTGATGAGTAACTGCGCAATTTCATTTTTCCTTTTTTTAAATTTAGCATATGTGGTAGGATTCAGATGCCTGCCTGTCATAAAGGAAATACACAAACATGAAAACAAATCATTCTTAAGTTCAGTAATTACTGAGCGGATTTACCCTGCCACAAGAAAGTGCTTTATTATATTTGAAGAAAAAATAGGAGCAGCAACTTATCACAATTCTCCACTACTGTGCAATAACGATGGAATCTATACAACAAGAGAATCTGGTAGATGAGATTGTATGACAGCTGGAGATCACAGCCTTATGCTCCTTCTTGCTCAGGGTAATTTAAAATTTTGCGGTGAGCTTGACGTAAATATTGCTGTTGTTTGAAGTAAACTTTAAAAGCTCCTTTTATAGCAACAAAAGCAATTCCACCCTGAAATAAAGAGACATTTTTAAGACTTACAGAACAAGTTCAATATCACATCTTCTCAGTTTTCTTATCAAGAAGTATTTCCTTTGAAGTTAGGGTAATTAGGGCAATTACAAATGAATATTTGAGGCAAATTTTGTGTCACAATAGAGTACTACAGATGTTCATGTTACATAAAAGGATTACATGCTGGGTTTACTAATCATTTTGGAAGCTTTTATTCACTTATGAGTTTTGACAAAAAATGAAAACCCATCATATTAAATAACAAAAGTGAGACATTTTCCCAGAATATATAATATACAACACACTAATTAATAGTCCCACTAAAAACTAATCAGAACTTGAAAAATCAACTTGCTCGGGGTAATTAGGGAAAGGATCAAAACCCATCAATTTCTGTAAAACTTAAGTTTTCATTAAAGATATGTCTTTAGTCGTCATGGTTGTAAAAACCCTTCAAACACATGAACAGATCCCAAGTGGTCTTCTCTAGGTCTTGTCCACACAGGGGGTTTAGTCAACACTAACTCGAGTTAGTCTGATGTGAAAATGCCTGCATACATAAGATGCAATTCATCAGAGTGCACTAACTTTGCATTTAATTGCAAACCTTGGCATCCTCTTTCAAACCATACTGAGTCCAATGTGAATAGAGTTCGGCCGTGCACTGCTTTGCAGGTGTCTCTTATGGAGATGTCTGTTTATCTGAGTGCTCTCCACTGCTCTAGGGTCAAATTGACTGGATACCCCCCCACACACATTTAAAAACTGGCACCTAGCCAGGGCCAAGGGTGAGGGCGGGGAGCAGAGCTGCATCCAGCCTCGGGCCCAGCTGCTGCCTCCTGCTCCACCCCCGGGCCATGGCTCCATTCCAGGCCCCACTGTGGGGCCATGGCTACACTTGCAAATTTGCAGCACTGCAGCAGGGTGTGAAAACACACCCTCTCCAGCACTGCAAATTGCGGCGCTGCAAAGCGCCAGTGTGGTCAAAGCCCCAGCGCTGGGAGCGTGGCTCCCAGCGCTGTACATTATTCCCCACAGGGAGGTGGAGTACGGACAGCGCTGGGAGAGCTCTCTCCCAGCGCTGGCGCTTTGACTACACTTAGCGCTTCAAAGCGCTGCCGCGGCAGCGCTTTGAAGTGCAAGTGTAGCCATAGCCTGGGTCTCAGACCCAGCTCCACCTCCAGCCTCGGCCCCCTTACCCTGTCCATGTTCCCCTCTCCCCCCCCAGCCGTAGTCTCGCTTCCAGCCCCGGCTCTGGGGGGGTGAGGGGTGGGACAAGGGTAAGGGAGGGCATGAACCTCAAAAATTTGGAGACCACTGCTTTAAAGATCTGTTTCATTGTTAAGTATCAGAGGGGTAGCCATGTTAGTCTGAATCTGTAAAAGCAGCAAAGAGTCCTGTGGCACCTTATAGACTAAGACATATTGGAGCATGAGCTTTCGTGGGTGAATACCCGCTTCGTCGCATGCATCCGACAAAGTGGGTATTCACCCACGAAAGCTCATGCTCCAATACGTCAGTTAGTCTATAAGGTGCCACAGGATTCTTTGCTGTTTCATTGTTGTTTTAATTAAAGTTTTATTTATGGTTATTTTGTAACAAGTTGTTGTTTAATAATACAACCCATTACAAATTCATTCATAGAGCGTCCACAATGCATGGTACACACAAAAAAACAAATTTTGCATGTCATAAGTATAAAGGTGCACACACAAGATACAATAAGGAGTTCCACAACATGCCACTTCTACCACCCAAAGAGGCTGCAATTCTCAGTCCATTCTGCTCACTCCTGCCCAGGATAACAGTTAGATGTACAGCTGCACATTGTCAGGTGGGGGACTCAAAGTAAGAGCAGTAGGTAACGCTCGCTGTTTCCATATTCTAGAGTATACCTTGCTGGCTGTTCAAAAAGTTGAGCAAGTCTCTGCACCTCAGCCTCCCACCAGCCATTAAGGCTTTCTCCCTTACTCTCAGAAATACTGTGCAAAATACAACATGCAGCTATCTTCTTGGGCAAGGTTTTTTCTTGCAACTTCCAACCTAGCCCATAAACAGCACCATTTTCCGTTCAGATGCATGCTCCACTGTCATTCTGTAACTTGAGGGGATAGTTAACCAGTTCTTTCCTTCTATCCCAGAGGCCAGTGAATGCCTTCATTGACCAGGGAAGCAGATATGCCTGGCCTCCCAGGATAATGTCTATAGTGGGGGCAAACTCCCTTATTCCTTAAGGTAAACATAGCTGAGTTCTGAAAGATCCTAGCATCATGGACCTTTCCAGACCATCCTGCATTTATTACTGTAAACCTGACATGGTGGTCAACCAGCCCTTGGTGCACCACGAAGCAATACCCTTTCAGTTTATAAACGCAGAGGCCTGGTGCAGGGAGCAAACGATAGGCACATGGATTCCGTGAACTGCCCCAATATAGTTTGGGAACCCCCTGTGTGAAAAGCTATTAATCTCCTGAGTATTACCAACCTTTATAACCTGGTGCAACAGTACCTTACGCATAGCATCAAATACCTGAATGACAATAGCCCCAACAGTCAATCTCTCTACACCAAATTGGGTTGGCTATGGACAAGCAACCTTTGGAGGTGACCAGCTTCTCCCTGGGCACAAGGCACTGTATGTTGGTACAGTGTTGCTGCAGCTCTGGAGATTGTCTTCACTATCCTGAAATTCTCTCACCACTCCTGGTCATCCCAGATCTGCAGAACAATCCTTTCCCACCAATTGATGCTGGTTTCCCAAGCCCAGCAATGGTGCTGCACTGTGCGAAGCTGCTCCAGGAACAGCTCATGCAGTAGCAGTAGTTCAGTGTCCTCCTCCTCTTCCTCTACTGTTGCTGAAGCTACTGTTGTCCCATCATCTGCTCAGTGGTGTGGTAGGTGAAGTCCAAAATTGAAGCCACCTGGCTTCAAGAGCTCAAAATAAAGCCTAAGCAGCCTCTGTGTATTTGTGGTTGTCAGCATAGTGGCACAGAGCATTGCTAGGTCCATGATGGCCAACAGCAATTGGAAAATGGCACTAGCCCACCCACAAAGAGACAAAGCACAGGATGGAGAGTGTGGAATCATGGGATTGTTTTTTAATCTGACCTCAAGCCCTAGAATTTTACTGGCTTACTCCTGACTTGTGCTATGCATCCCACAATGTGCAGTGAGACAAATCCCAGAATGAACACTGTTCAGCAGCAAAAACACAGGACCACGGCATAGCCTCCCATGCCACGCACTCACTACACAGCAATTAACCGCCATGGGTGCACAATGATACAAACTGAAAGAGGGCACAGCCATGTGCACATTATTAGTATGGCTTGGATATAGTACACCAAATAGCGCATGTCAACTCAGTGCAAGCTAAATCCCCTGTGTAGACAAAGTCTTAGTCTGTTCTAGTGGCTCTGCTGCTGTTGGTCATAGCTTCCCCAAACCAAAGTAGCAGCACAAAAATTGACAAGGCTTTGAAGTGACTTTACTGTTGGTAGTGAGAAAGGAAGTTGCTGGTGTGGCAGAGGAACCAGTGAAACAGACAAGCATATCAGTCTCATTCACAGCTGCTTTTGGGGAGGTCATGAGCAGAAGCAGCAGGCACTTGAGTTGTTCATGAGGGAGGATCCCTCAGCTTCCCTGCTCTCCCTCCCGCAGCAGCAGTCAGCAGGCTTTAGGTGGGGGAAGAGATTCTTTTCTCTCTTGTCCAGACACCAAAGCAGTAAGGGAGTCCAATTTATACACTTTCTATTTGTTTCTGAATAGTAAGAGACACATTCCTGTGAACAGACCCTACACACTGGGCCTTTCACCAGGGCTTTTCCCCTGGAAATTACGGGTGGGTCCCCTCCCCATCATCTCCCACATCACCCTTTGGTTACTTTGTTTAGATCTTTGACTTGGAGGTTTTTTGGTTTGTCTGTTTAAGTCCTGTCTAGGATTCTGGGTCGAGATTAATCTCCCATTTTAGATTAAATTATATTGGTGATTCCAGCCCACTGTATAGACCAGGGGTTCTCAAACTTCATTGCACCGCGATCCCATTCTGTCAACAAAAATTACTACATGACCCCAGGAGGGAGGGACCTGAAGCCTGAGCCCTGCTGCCCCAGGTGGGAAGAGGGGGAGGACAAAACCTGAGCCCCACCACCCAGGGCAGGAGGGCCCTAAGCCAAAGCCCCACTGTTCCGTGTGGGGGACCAAAGCTGAAGCTGAAGGGCTTCAACCCCAGGTGGGAGCCCTGTAACCTGAGCCCCGCCACCCAGGGCTGAAGCCCTTGGGCTTTGGCTTCAGCCCTGGGCAGCGGGGCTCAGGCTTCAGCTTCAGCCCCAGCAAGTCTAACATCAGCTCTGGCGACCCCATAAAACGGGGTCATGACCCACTTTTGGGTCCAGACCGACAGTTTGAGAAGTCCAGACAAGGCATCTTGAAAATACTCTCCTCTGAAAAAGCACATCCGTCAAATACCATTCTAAATTCTACTTCCATGTATGTTCCTTTTACCTTCTGCTCACACAGAATATTTACTACAACTCCTTATACCATTATTATTGCCATTTCTGAAAAACAAACAGTCTTCTTAAAACATCTTACCAGGATTGTCCTTTGTAAATTAGAATTAACACTGCTGAACATCAGCTTGCCAACTATGGTGGCAATGGTTGGAAAGACAAGAGCTCCACACAGAATACGAGTAGCAGAGACGTGATCTGCTAGAGGGTTGGCCTCAGCTGGAATACGAGGAACAGGACATCCAATTCCTAGAGAAAAATCATATTGCCAGCTAATAAACTGAAGAAGACTTAAAACTTTGTTTTCATTATGAATCTAGCCTTTCAAATCTAATTAGTTTTCTACAATCTAACATTATTATAAAGCATCCTTCTCTCCAGTAAGTATTCTATTTAATGAAGAAGTTATTTTTAGGCATCAACTTTTAGCTTCTCACACTAAAATTTCATGTATAGTTCTTTTATTTTAATATTTGCACTACAATAGAGCATAGAGGCCTCAGAGTTTGGGGCCCTATTGGGCTAGGCGCTGTACAATCACACAGTAAGAGACAGTCCCTGCCCTTAAGATAATCAATCAAAATAAACTAGACAAAGGGTCAGAGGGAAAGGAGCATTATCATCTCATTTAAAGATAGGGAAACTGCCCCCCACACCCCACCTTGCATGGGCAGAGCACAGACTTCATATTTCATTTAGATTTAATTGCATTACCTGGAAATATACTATTCAGAATTTGCAATTTGTTAGAATATTTGCGCCACAGTCTGAGCACATAGTCTTCCCAACGAATCATCTTGCCCAGTATCAGCATGACTGGGATGGTGGGAAGTCCAATCAAAAGAAATAAAGGATCAGCTCTCTCCATGACATCAAGACCTTCTTTATGACCTACAACCTGTGAAATGTTCAAAAAGTTTTAGTGTCAGATGGCTATTGTGCAGTGAACATACTTTAAGTGTCTAGTTTTGAAAGATTTTACTGCAGAAGTAGGCAACCTATGGCACGTGTGCCAAAGGCAGCACGCAAGCTGATTTTCAGTGGCACTCACACTGCCTGGGTCCTGGCCACCGGTCTAGGGGGTCTCAGATATTTTAAAGCTACCTTATAGTACAATAACATGTTTTCTAAAATCCCCAGGAGGCCACACAACTTTGGAAAGATTAATTTTAATTCTGGGATTAAAAATTGCTCAGCAGCTATGATTTAAGAATACAAATCAATAGCTGAATTTTCTGATTAATGGTTAGAAGTAGAGCATGAGAAAGGGCACACTAGTAATGTGTATTCGAAAAAAATCTGTTTTCCCACTATGACAACACCAGTTGCAAATGCAGCTTCTCACGTAAATGAGCCTTTTTTAAAACTAAGGTTAACATCTGACACCATGCAACAAAAACAGCAATTATACTTTTAATTCTGTATGCTACATACTAATCTAAAATAAAAGATTTATCTTTAGCTGGACTTCATAATGTTATTATTACCAAATGATTTAAGATAATTTCTTACTGCAAAAAATCAGATTTTATTGTTGCACTGTCAAAACTACAATTGAGGTCACACTTAAGCCTCATGGTAAAGTGAGTAGTAGTACATATATTTTTAGCAAAATGTCACTCTTAAAAAGGTGACAATTGACTTGTATTTAATGTCCTGCATTTTAACTGGTGGGGGTCAAGACCAGCCACGCCAACTGTCAGATTAAGTGCTCTCCTCTTGTTTAAACAAGACAGACTTGAAATGGACTATACATTCAAAAAGCTCAAATTTCGACTCAGATTTGAATACTTGTTAAAATGCAGGCACATGTTCAAAACACACAGTTTTGTAGACTTTTGATAAGTTAAGAACTCAGACACATTAAATTTTTGAAAATTGTACCTGTCCTCTAGGGCTTGTGGGGCAAAACTGACCAAGGCTGCTACCATCACTGATGCACTTCTAGAAAGAATTTACTTTTGCATGACCTTCAAATGACAGTCCAGGCAGAGTGCAAAAGTGAGGAATGTAACAAGCACTGGTTGTCTTAGACATTGGCTGTCTTAATATGTTTGTATCAAAACAAACGAGCAGCATGGGCTTTATTTGGTACAACACAGAGAATAGACTGTTTAAGATCACTTAAAAAAAACAACAACCCAGAAACAGAGCTTCAGTAGAACAGGTGTGATGGCAGGTAAGAAAATATTGTGAAGATAACTAGCCACAGCATAGCTATCAACAGCAATTCTGGAAGTTTTTTTTTCCAGTTAAGTAGGCAAGTCTACTTTACTGTTCCAAAATTGTTGAAAGGTGCATCAGTCAACACAGCTTGTAATACTGATTGTATTAGCTGAAGTGACTGTGGCCCAATAAATGAGTAAATTAATTCTTAGAGCTGCGAAGACAATGCATGCAGAATTTGTCTTCAACTTCCTCGCCAACCTCCTCCTAACTGAAAGTTAACTAGGAGACTCTTATCCTGCTCCTCAACTTCCTCTCCCACCCCAAGGATTCAGCCTCTTATTCGCTCTCTTCTGGCCCACTATGTCCCTTCCCCCTGCAGCTGCAATAGTTTCAAAGTGCCTACCTGCTTTATTTCTTACTGGCCCAGCAAGCCAATGAAGTAGCACTATCTGTTCCATATTGATTCCTACCCAGTTGTAGTTTAATATCTGCAACTAACTTAGGCCTGGTCTACACTACAAATTTGCATTGGTACAGCTATGTCTCACAGGCATGCAAAAAATCCACACCTCTGAGGCACGTAGCTATACAGATCTAACTCCTGATGTAGACAGCACTAGGTCCACAGAAGAATTCTGTCGACCCAGCTACCGCCTCTTGGGGAGGTGGAGTACCTACGACGACAGGAGAAGCCTTCCCGTTGGCATAGGTAGTGTCTACACTGAAGCGCTGCAGCGTTTTAAGTGTAGACTTACCCTTAGTGCTTCTCTCCTCTGGTCCTCAGACAGAGGGAGAGGGATCTGACACTGAACAGGAGAGAGGTTACACTATCCATAACCAAACAGGGCCTAGGAAGAGGGAAAAGGGAGTGAGTGTGAATTCACTCTTCATACAATTCTAGCCTGCCTCACCTTATAGCGAACAAAAACCACACTGGTTCCCCAGCATAGTGCCCCAAACCTGCCATTCTCCCAGTCAAGGACCACAATAAAGAAATTAGCCAGCTCAGATTAAACACCTGGGATTTAGCTAATTTCCTAAGGATTAGACTCATATTAAGTGGTGCATATTTAGGATTACCACTATGCTGATTTTGATAGATCCATAATTTTTATTTCCTTCAAGCCAGGTGCCTATTTAAAAATAAAATAAAAAAATTGAGGGATAAACTGCCAATCCTGTCAAGTTTTCACCAAGCAGTTCTAGAGGAGCTGGAAAACGTTAAACTTTCCTAATGTTTTCCCACCTCCATCCAGATATGGCACTGAGAATCCACTTTCATAAACTCTAAGTTTAGTCACTAATAAAAAGCCCATTACTGTATCTGGCAAAGACGACTCAGTATACATCAGCAGAGAGACCTAAAGGCAGGGGCTGGTACCTGTATCACTAAATAATAGCTTTATTATTAATAAAGTTACAGTTCTAAGTAATGTAATCCAAGTTGCAATGGCCTCATAAAGGCCATGGCAGCAGCCAAAAATATGCGAGCCAGGTGAAGGGTCAGCAACATAAAAGGAATTTTGCCATTTCTCTGCCATCTAAGGCAACCGCCATCATCGGGGGATTTCAAAGTAGCCATTTCTGCTGGGTTTATGCAGCCCCTTTACACTGGCAGAGCTATCATCAAAGGGATCACACGGAACCCAAAATTGGGGCCTGAGTCTTCCATTTACTGTATGCAAATTGCACCTTCCATCCTGAAAGGTAAGGCCCTTTCAGGATGGAAGGTGCTATTTGCATACACAGGAATGACAACAAAATTGTTCGTCCTCCTGAGGTGGAGCAAAGTAACTGTTTTAAAAGTGCACAGCAACTCTACCAAAAAACAGGTCAGGCCAGGAAGAAACTAGAATAGTTAACATGGCTAAACACTTAGACTCTTGATAACTTGCCAACTTCATTTTAAAATTATATGTTTATGCTGTGCAATATATTTGGTAGCAGCTACCATAAACTTCTGAATCCTCTCCTAGTAAATAAAGATTGAAGTAAATCAGAAGAAATAATCTAGCTCAATCACAAATTGTGGGCTTGATGTAGGAGTTACTGGGCAAAAAATTATTTGGCCTGCATTAAGTAGGGAATCAGACAAAGTGATCATAATGGTCCCTTCTGGCTGCAAATTCCATGAAAGAGCTCATTTTGGTCTTGTCGAATGCAGGTCATTTTTAGACAAAAAATTTCCATCAATTCAGTTGAATTGGGGTAGATTATGTGGGAAAACTCATAGGAAAGATTAGCACCCTCCAGTATTTTTGCTATGGTTAAAATGCAGGTGTGCAGAAATGGCAGTTAGAAAAGAAACAGCTTTTTACTTTTAATGACTACATTTGATATGGAGTCACTGGGAGAAAGTAAACATGGAACCCCTCAATATGCTAGGAGTTTGTTGTTTTACATAAAGTGCAATTCTACTCTGGAAAGTGATTTAAGTTCTCTTTGTACAACAAAGGCAGTGGTAAAGCAGGATTTTCCAAGTTGTCTTGTCTTTCCACCACATCTCAATTGTAAAGAGGAAGGATTCCATAGTTTTGTTTTTGTGTCTGCTTAATCAATGGCCTCTTTATAGACTTCCAATTATTGCTAATTTTATAGATGACACCTTTTCTGTAGGAAACAGACTGAGGCCAAGAACAACTTATTTCACAAAGGGAAAACAGCCATCAGCAATAACAGCTTTCAGTCACTATTGACCATGCACACTGGATTTGAGCAGGCAACTCAAAAGGCTCAATATTCTATTACTAAGCCATCCAATCCTCCAGTTTTCCAGTGCTCTGAATTTTTTTAAATGACTTTGGACCCAAACCCAACAATTACAAATAAAAAATTCACATTGTAAGTTCCATCACCATTAGAAAAGTTTGAATAAAACCAAAATGGCCAAGTCTAGACATAAATAGAATACATGGCCAGACCATCTTAAGGACCTAGCCAGACACTGATGTGGATAGTGCTGAATCTGCAAGGAAGCCACATCCCTCTATGACTTGTCATGATGATGATGATGGAAATGGTCAAAAAGTTCGCTTGATGTAAGTTAAAATAACTTGTACACATCAGTATCAGGCTACTGTTTTAGAATCTTCTACCAACAGTGCTTTTACAGTCCTTTCATGTGTCAAGAAATCATTGCTTCTGAACTAAAGAATAGATGACACTGGTTACTCTGTGTCACACTCAGCTGGATGTATATTTCTAAAGCTGTGGCTGTTTCAGCTTTAAACTATCACCAGTTTTAAAATACAAAAGGAAAAAAGTCAGCTAAGAGAATTTTAAGAAAATTTCAGAAGTAGTAACGTAAGGAAAATGTGAATTTGAACCTGCATCACTGTCACAGCTCCATAGGTGACAGCTGTCCAGTAGATCGAGCCCACCATTATTCCTGCTGCTGCAAACGGACATGATTTTGAGATCAGCCGATCTGCAAGGTCTAAGACATAAACAACTGGACCTACAATAGAAAGGAGAAGGATGTTTCAAAAAGGATATTGTAATAAGAAAGCAACAATTGTACATTATTTAGTAAACTGATTAATTTAGCAGACTTCTGAGTCACAATCAGAGTTTAAGGCCAGGGTGGGATCACTAGAACATCTAGTCTGACCACTTCTATATCACAGGCCACTAAATGCCACCCCACAGCAAGCCAAACAACCAGAATTAGACCAAAGTTTTACAGCTCTAAGGAGACTATTGTGTGCCACAGATAGAGAACAGGAGGGACTGAGGTGCACCAGTCCTTGAGGCCCCATAAATAGCAAGGAACTGATTTAGTGAGATATACCCAGATGATCCTAGCAAGTGACCCCTGCCTCGTGCCACAGAAGGCTAAAAAACCCTTGGTCCCTGTCAATCTGACCTGGGGAAAAAATTCTTCCCAACCCTGAATAAGGTCAGCAGTTAGACCCTGAGCATGTGAAAAAGTCAAACTCAAAATACATCAGGTATTCTTTAAAAAGGAGGAAATTTCAGTCCAGGGGGCAACAGCTCTAATAGTATTAACAGAATCTCTGGTTACAATAATGTGTACACAGACACACACACAACTTTACCGGATAAAACATGTTCATTTGAAAATCAGATGTAAGTGTATGATTCCAATAAAGTGTTACCTTGGTAATGCTTTTATATAGTTGACAGACATCTTCTGTATGTGCACAAGCAACAATTTTTAGTGACCTAACCCTCCAATTGTACAGCTACATCTGCCATTTCTGGGGATTGGGATTTTTTTTAAATATGTACTTAGCATTTCAGAGGAAGAAAACTATCGTAGATATAATTTAAATAGTGTTTCAAACTCTGATCTCAGACTGCTTTTATTTCAATTTGAGAGGACTGTTCTACTAAAACCTTATCCTATTCTCAAGGAGAAATTAGAAGGACACTGTCAATTTGAAATTTCCTTACTAATGGAAAATGTTGTACTTATTATAGTTAGAAATGACCCCAAGATTGGAGAAACACCTTCCCCCCCCCACTTTATTTTGTGCCTCTGATAGCACTGTGTGAATAAGCAGTTTCACCATTTTGTTGATGGTCAACTCTATTTCCAGACTGATGCACCACATGACAATATTGTTCCCCAGCACTGTTCAAGGTGTGGGGGTGCTCATGTGCACTTTCTTCCCCCTACAAGAGTTTGTATACCAGGAAGAGTCAGAACAAAGCTGAAACTTAACCCTAAACGTATGTCCACATTACAATAAAAGGCCTGCGGGCTGGCATGGGTCAGCGGACTTGGGTTCATGGGGCTCGGGCTACAAAACTGCAGTACAGACATTCAGTCTCAGGCTGGAGTCACAAGGGGGGAGGGTGCCAGAGCCCGGACACCAGCCCAAGCCTGAACACCTACACTGCAATTTTATAGGCTTGCAATCCGAGCCTGAATCAGCTGACCTGGGGTAGTCGTGGCTGTGCCACATATCTTATCACTGCGTAGACATACTCCAAGAGGCCATAGTGCACAGACAGAAAGGAGAAGTGTTTCTGAGAATAGCTGGTGTTGCTTTCAGATTCACCATGTTTGAAATTAACTAGAACTAAATTTACATTTTATATATTTTTAAAAGCATGTAAGAGGACTTTCCCAAATAAATCATTCCGTTTCTAACACACTAAACAAAGATTACTTATGCTGTAATTACTCTTCAAATACTACTGAACGTAGTCAATTTGCCTTTGATTTAATATTTTTAACAGTAGTAACTACATGAGGTTTGAAGACAATAATTATGTTCTTAAAAAATCTATTGAAATACACTGGGAGCACTAATATATCAATGTATATTGTAAAGTCTTCTAGAAATTTCTAGATGAAGAATGCCAATAATCAAGTCTTTGAAATCTGGTTTTACTATGCAGCAGGTCATACCAAGATGACATTTTCCTAATTGCTCAATAGATTAAGTGAAAGTTCCATCAAAATTATCCTTTCAATTTTATAGTATCTTTGAGGCTCTCTTTAAAATAAAATCTGCACAACAAGCAGATTAATGACATACCAATACAAAGCACAGTAATACAAAAAGACTGAAACAATGGCTCAGAGAAATGTTAATTGGTGATCAGCCACAACACCTCCCACTCTTACAGTATGCTATAGTGGGACTCTTAGGGGCCTCCCTGTCCTTTTGTTCTTCTTATGACTAAAGCGATGTTGGTCTAAACTGGAGAGCTCCAAATAAAAGGAAAGTGGGGGTGGGAAGTAGCACCATATAAAAAAAACTGTTACCTGCCATTCGTAACTATTTTTCGAGATGTGTTGCTCATTTCATTCTAGATGTGTGTGTGCACACTTGGAGATTTTTGCCTTAGCAGTATCCGTCGGGTCGGCTGTGGCGCCCCCTTGAGTGCCACGCACATGCACTGGTATATAGGCACCACTATTCCTATGACTTCTCAGTTCCTTCTTACCAGCAACTGTGACACAGGGGTAGGAGGGCAAGCAATGGAATGGACATGAGCAACACATCTTGAAGAACAACAGATATAAAAGGGAGGGTAAGCGTTTTTATTTCTTTGAGTGCTTGCTCATGTCAATTGCATTCTAGGCGACTCACAAGCATTATCAATGGAGGTGGGCTCAGAGTTCATAGTTTAGCAGCTTGTAGTACTGCTCTACCAAAGCCAGCATTGTCCCAGGCCTGCTGGGTAAGTGCATAATAGGACGTGAACGTGTGGACAGACGACTAGGTGGCCACCCTACAGGTGTCCTGGATAGGCACTTGGGCTTGGAAAGCTGTCGAAGAGGCTTGTGCCCTGGCTGAGTGGACGATGACAATTGCTGGAGGTGACACCTGTGCCTGATCGTGGCAGCAGCAAATGCATGCAGTGATCCAAGAAGAAATTCTTTGAGCGGACAGTGGATGACCTTTTACCCTGTTGGCGACAAACAATTGTGTCGACTTGCAGAATGGCTTGGTCCTTTCAATGTAGAAGGCTAGCGCCCTTCTAACGTCTAGGGAATGCAACGTACGCTCCTTCGATTTAGGTGACTTTGGAAAAAAGATAGGTAAGTAAATGTCTTGGCCCATATGAAACTATGAGACCACCTTGGGCAGGAAAGTTGGATAAGGCTGTAGCTGGATCTTGTCTTTGTAAAAGACATATAGGGCAATTCTGAGATAAGCGCCTTAATCTCAGAGACCCAGCAGGCAGATGCTATTGCAACCAAGAACGCGAACTTCCAGGAAAGGTGAAGGAGAGAGCAGGAAGCCAGAGGCTCGAAGGGGAGCCCAGTGAGCCACGACAGCACAAGATTCAGATCCCATGGAGGGACAGGTTTCCTGATGTGAGTGTAGAGGCGCTCGAGGCCCTTGAGGAACCTGGCAGTCATGTCCCGGGCAAAAACCGACCTACCTTCAAGCAGCTGATGGAAGGTCACGATAGCGGCCAAGTGGACCTTGGTAGATGAAAGGGACAGGCCTTGGAGCTTGAGATGCAGAAAGTAGTCCAGGATTAACTGCAGAGAGGCCCACTCAGGCTGAACACCTTTATCAGAGGTCCAAGAAGCAAACTGTTTCCTTTTGGCCAGGTAGGTTGTTCTCGTGGAGGGCTTTCTGCTGCCCAACTGGGCCTGTTGGACACTGGCCAAGCACTCCTGCTCCTCTGCATTTAACCACGCAGCAGCCAAGTCGTCAGGTGCAGCACTGCCAGGTTTGGATTAAGAAGACTGCTGTGGTTTTGGGACAGCAGGTGTGGCCTGAGCAGTAGCTGCCACCAAGAGGTTCAGAAACGTGCTGAACCAGTGCTGGCGTGACCAAGCTGGCACTATGAGGACCACCATCGCCTTGTCCTGCTTGATCTTCATGACAATCCTGTGAATTAATAGCACTGGGGAAAGGCATACAACAGAGCCCCCAACCATGGGAGTAGGAAAGCATTTGACAGGACGCCTCTGTTGATCCCCTGAATCAAGCAGCAAATGTGGCATTTCCTGTTCTACCTGGATGCGAACAGGTCCACCTGGGGAGTTCCCCACCTCTGGGGGATGATTCTGACCACTTCCGGATGGAGGGACCACTTGTGACGAGATGAGAAGGTCCTGCTGAGGCGATCTGCCAAATCGTTCCTGGCCCTGGGGAAATGTGCAGCTACGAGATGGATGCCGGGTTTTACACAGAAGTCCCAGAGCTGGAGAGCTTCTTGGCAAAGGGCTGACTATCTGGCTCCGCCTTGCTTTTTAATACAGAACATAGCCGCTGTATTGTCTATCAGGACCTGGACCACCCTGCTTTTTATGTGAGGTAGGAAGTCTTGGCAGACCAGGCGCACGGCTCTGAGCTCCCTGACATTGACGTGTAGGGAGCAATTGTGACTCGACCATCACCCTTGAGTGTTGAGATTGCCCAGGTGTGCTCTCCACCCCAGGTCTGAGGCATCAGGGATAAGAGTCACCAACAGAGACGGAGCTGCAAAGGAAACTCTCTCCAACACCAATGCAGGATTCTGCCACCAGGTGAACGACTCTAAGTTAGTCTCTAGGGTGCCACAAGTACTCCTGGTTCTTTTAGTCTGTGGTCTGGGACCCTCACCACCCAGTCCATGCTGTGTCTGTTGGGGACGTAGACCAATGCCAGCCACACCTTCAGGGGCCTGAGACGGAGCCACACGTGTCGGACCACCTAAGCGCAGGCCACCATGGGGCCCAATAATCGCAGGCAAACATGAGCGGTGGTGAGATGATGGGCTTACATGCACTTAACTTAAAGCCCCCCTTTTTCTTTCAGGATTAGGACGGAGAGGAAGGCGCAGGAGATTCTTAACCTCTTGGATAAGGAGTTGCTCATGAAAAGGATCCCTGAAGAGGGATGGGGAAGTGAGGTGGGAGGGAGAGTCAGCCACGAACTGCAGAGTATAACCTGAGGATATTACTTCAAGCACACAACGGTCTGAGATCAGCTGAGATCAGGCCGACCGGAAGGGGCAGAGGCAGTCGAGGAAAGAGTGGGAGGGTGTATCTTCAAGCCCACCCTCAAAATGACCGCTTCTGGCCTTCTTGGCTTCTGGAACGCCCAAATAGCACAACCCAGGCTGGGGTGGAGGAAGATATAACATTAAAGAGGTTGTTGGACTCCTCCGCAACCTCCTCAATTTTTAAGTTCAAGTTGGTAGCCACCATTTTAAGGAGGGCCTGGTGCTCCTTGAAGTTGTTGGGGGATTGCCCATTTGGGAGGGACCTGCCACCGCTTTGTCCAGAGACGAGGAGGAGGAGTGCACCGCTGGGGGAGGGGCAGGTTCCCCTTCCTTCTCTGGGGATGGCTCCTTAGGTGCTGGAGTCCGATGTGCTGCCTCCATGTCGGATTCAGTACCATGTTCAGACTCCGGTGTCGGCGGTAGTTTGTCTGAGGCAACCAGGGAGGACGGGTGGGAACATGGAATCAGCAGTACGGCCACTGAACAGACCGATGTCCCTGCTGGTGTGGTGTCACTGCAGGCGCTGCACCAGCTTCGCGGATCAGCAGCGAATCACCCCGTCTTGGTGAGGGGCTGAACTCCCGATCCAAGTCCAACCATTGTTCTTCCAGCGACCACAGTGGAGCCGTCGAGGCCTGAGTCTGCCAACTGACCCTGGTCTGCGACCAGCAAGGCGAGGATCGGTGTCTGCCTGACCAACAGAGCCGGTGGAACGGAGACCGGTGCTGCGACTAAGAGCAATTTCGCCCCAGTGGGGACCATCTGTGAGACCGTCGGGGCGAGGGTGACTTGCGCTGTGGAGATCTTTGATGGGAAGCTTACCGGTACTGGTAGTACAAGAATGGGTGCCTCAACTCCGGTGTCGCATATCTCATAGGGGGAAGAGCATGGTGGGCCTTCTGACCGGAGACCAAGAATGTGGTGCCAGGGTTCTAGGCTGTGGAGATGGGGATCTACGCCTGCGTTCTGAGGACTGAGGCTGCTCCACTGCCCTATGGGGCGGTCCCATGCCTGGCTTGCCCTTAGGCACTGGGGCTTTAGCCAAGTCAGGCGCCTGGCATAGTGTCTGCAGTGCTGGTTGGCCTGCTTGTTCTTTAGCCGCTGGGGCTACTTCGAGCAACAAGGGCCCTAGGAGAAGCCTGGGTCCCCTGCCACTCCTGGGAGTCAGAGGCGGATCCCTGGCTGGGCTGGGGATTCAGACTTCACAGGTACTCCTGTGAAGTCCCGGGGCAGGCACATGGCCTGACACAAGTCCTTTGCCCAAGACCCCTTTCCCTTCCAGTGTCAGAGGCTTTCTTCTTTTCTCGCTTCTTCAGTACCAGCAAGGGGGAACAGCGCTGGGCAGAGCCTGGTGCTGGCAGTGTGCTCGGCACCGATGCCAAGGTGCTCGGCATGGGATCCGAGCGGGAGGGCTCTGATGCAGAACGAAGTGCAGCCTCTATGAGGAGGACCCTCAAGTGGATATCCCGCTCCTTTTGGGTTCTAGGGCAAAAGTTATTACAGATTCTGCACTTGTCCTTTCCACGGAACTCCCCCAAGCACTTCAGACAACTGTCCTGAGGGTCATTAATAGCCATCGGCCTGTTACATGATGAGCGTGGTTTGAAGCTGGGAGAGTGAGGCTTGCCCCGTTCTGGGGCAAAGTCCCAGCCGGGCCTCCAACTACCAAACTACCTAACACTTAACTTAAAGGCTAATTAAGTACCTAAACTATATACAAAGACGACAAACAATGGGCTGTTGAAGAACCACTAACGCTCTTGCGATTGCAAGACAAGTTGCTTCGACCAACTGTCATGGGCGGTAAGAAGGAACTGAGAGGATATAGGGTCGGCGGCGCCTCTATACCAGCACATGGGCGCAGCCCTCAAGGGGGCACCACAGCTGACCCTACAGATACCGCTAAGGCAAAAATCTCCAATGACTGTGCACATGGGCGCGCACACACCTAGAATGGAATTTACATGAGAGCACTCAAAGAAGAAATTCTGGATCCTGAACATATAAATTTTAGATCTAATATGCTGCATGGGACACCAGGCCTTGACTATGGATTCCCGTACTGTGACACTTTAGAATTGAAAGGATGTCCTTATTCAACATGGTGCACAGATACTCAAATATATCTTTAAATAAATAAATAAATAAAAATAAAAAACAAACACACACACACACACACACACACTAGAGAGAGCAAGCCAGTGCTGCATCAGACCGTGAGTACCAGGCCTGGAGTTTGAACAATGCAGACAGCCTGGAGAAGGCCCCAGGAGTCCCAGCAGGGAAAGAAGAAGGAGATCCACCAGGGCAGCAAACAGCTGCTGCAGACTCTGGTGGACCTACAAGTTTAACAATCCCAAGCTCACCTCTTTCTGCAGTCCATGGAGAACTCCATTGCAGCACCTCCCTAGTCTCCCTCCTCATTCCACATGGCCTCAGGGGCTACTGCACTATCCCCACCATGCCATCCCAGGGGACATGAAAGAACCACAGCTTCACATACAATGACTTGTGAAAGGTTGGTGTATGTGTAGCTACAATGGATATGAATGTTCTTTCCCCTTCATAAGTTCTGTTGTATTAATGTATTAAGTTTAATCTATTTGCTTAAAAACTTCATGGATTTTTCTCTTCATTGATTTTGTTACACATTAAAATTCTATTGCTTTGAACATAATTCCTCTTTATTAGTTCAAAATATACGCTGCCGAGTGCCCTAGCCGTTCTGAAAGCAACCAATTACTTGTTACTGTACAGTGTGGCAAGTCGTAGGATCAGTGACAAGCAAAATTAATAGATGCATTGACAGGGTTATAGTTATACATGTACACCAAGCAATCCCTAATAGGCCACAAAACAGCAGGGCCAGGTAAAGCAGAGTACACCACAATGAATTACAGTGGCTCACTGCTGAAGGGCTCTTTCAAAGCCTCCCTGAGTCATATAGCTCCGCATTGAGCTCTCTTAATAACCCAGACAGCCGCTCCACCTCGGTGAAAACTTTTCCCCTTTTGCTTCATAAATATTATGCAGGACACAGCAATCAGCTATAGCCATTGGGATATTTTTGTCACCGAGATCCAATTTTGTGGACAAACAATGCTAGTGACCCCTCAATCCACCAAAAGCACATTCAACTGTCATTCTGCACCTGCTGAGGTGATAGTTGAACCTCGGTGCTGTCATGAGCCTGAACCAGGGGAGCAAGGGATAGGCTGGGTCCCCCAAGATCATTATTAGAATTTCAACATTCCCAATGGAAATCCAGTCAGGAAAGAAAGTCCCTGCTTGTAGTTTTCTGAAAATCCTATGTTCTTAAAGATGTGAGCATCATGCACCTTCCCTGATCAGCCCACATTGATGCCTGTGAAGCGTCCCCAGGGGCCCACTAATGCTTGCATAACCAGATAAAAGTAGCCTTTTCTGTTGATTTACTCTGTGGCAAGCTGGTCTGGTGCCAAAATAGAGACATGCATGCCGTCTATTGCTCCACCACAGTTCAGGATCCCCACTGCTGTACATCCATCCACTATATCCTGCACATTGCCAGGACATAATTGCCTTCTGCTATGTAGGACTGTAACGGCCCTGCACACTTGCATTACAATGACCCACATAACGGATTTTCCAACTCCAAAATAACTTCCAACTGATTGGCAGCAAAATTGCATTGCAAGTTTCCACAGTGCAATTGCCAATTGCTTCTCCACTATCAGTGTAGCTCTCATTCTGGTGTCCCTGTGCTGGATGGCTGGGGTGAGCCTGGCACACAGATCCAGGAATGTGTGCTTGTGCATCCAAAAGTTCTGCAGTCACTGTTCTTCATTCCAAGCCTGAATTACGGTGCGATCCCACCAGTCAGTGCTTGTTTCTCAGACCCAGAAGCAGCACTCCACTATCTGAGCTGCTCCGTGAACACCACCAACCACCTCCAAAAAGTTGTGTTCCACTGATTTGGTTCTTCTTGCAACTCTGCAAATACCAGAGGATTGTATGTCCTGTACTTGCAACATTCATGACAACAGTTCAAAGCTATGCAGGCTACATGATGCTGTCAGAGATGGTGACTAGTAAGGAGGGCCGTACACATTTGTATGATTTTGAAAAAGACATGAAAATTATAGGATATAGATCAGTAATTCTCAGCCTGGAGTCCAGGACCCCCTAGGGGGCCTTGAGCAGGTTTGGTGGGGGGTGGGGCCTCCAAGCAGGGCTAGCCCAGTCACTCAGGACTGAAGCTGAAACCTGAGCAATGTAGCTTCGTGAGGGCCCCAGGCAATTGCCCTGCTTGCTACCCCCTATCATCAGCCTTGGCTTTTATATGCAGAAAACCAGTTATTGTGGCACAAGTGGGCCGTGGAGTTTTTTTTAATAGTATGTTGGGGGGGGGGGGTGGCTCAGAAAGAAAAAGGTTGAGAACCTTTGATATAGAAGACATTAAGGCATAGAGACAGTTGCCACTGAGAAGCTGACCTCTTGCTCCCAGCCACCCCAGCACAACTTGTTTCTGCTCCACCATGCATTGCCAAAACTTTGCCAAAAAACAGTGCACTGGACGGTGGCAGGTTGCACACTAGCAAATCTATCCATGGTGCACTGCACCGTGCATCAATACAAGCACTTCTGAGGAGCGTATGCACCACTGACAAAAGGAGGCAAGTATGCACACGCACAAGTGATATACTAACTGCAGCAGCTTTAAGCCAATTTATCTGCATCAACCAAAATTTGTAGTGTAGACATGGCCTAACATACCAGCAAAACTGTTAATTCTCAGCTGAATACAATGGGATAAACAGAAGCAACAGAGTTGAATATTGTTCTGAAAATCTTTAATATTGGTGATAATGTGAAGAATCTGGGCAAGCGGACCCACGCTTTAAAGCAGAACTAATATAAACTGGAATACTGTACTATGAAGTCATAACCCTGACCCTTTTTTTTAAATATAAGGGACAATGTCAGGTTAAAAAAAATGTATTAATAATCTAATGTACTGGTAACAAAAAAAAGTTTAAGCCTAAAACCTGTTTAACTTTTCACCATTTAGGGGTTTTGTTTTTGGGGGATTTTTTGCACTGCATACAGCTTAGACAATGAAAATAGATTAATCTAACTTTTTGGTTTTACTGGAGTAGCCAATACAGAAACATCTGGGTTCTAGATACTGCAGCAGAATTTTTAAATTAAAATAAAATGACTCAGTGCAAACATTTTACTACCATGTTTTGTCCAAAAGAATATACCAGTATATAAAATTTAATGTTTGGGCCTGAACTGCCTGACATATCTTATTTCAAAGGATTAAAAAAAAAAAAAGGCAACACAGACACCTCTCAATGGGAATTGGGCACCTAACCACCCTTTAGGCCTTTTAAACTCTCTCCTTCATTTACACTGTGATGTTTAAAATAATATCTAGAACAAATAAAGGACCAAGTCCTTCATCAAACACAGTGGGGTCAGGATTTGGTCCAAACATTGATACATAGCAAAAAGTTTCACAACATATAAACTACTTCAGTTTCTAAAACTGAAGAGACAAAAAGAACTAGCGGACTTATTAAAGAGAAAAAGGGTGTGATGGAAGAAGGAAAATACTGCTATGACAGCTCCATTTGTTGCTGTGTCCCTCACTTTGAGCGAGTCTCCTGAAGACTACCATCCCTTCCCTCTGGTTAATATGAACAATTTTCAGTGTAGGACTGAAACATTACCTTAAAATGTAAGATTTGTTGTTACACAAATGCTAAAACACAAAATCAGTATTTATCATGTTTAATAAAAAATGTCCTAAGATTCAAGAATCAGTGTTTTGTAGCTTGAAAGTTTGCAAAATAAAACCTTCATTTTCCTAGAAATGCAGCTTTTAAAAAACTGTATTAAGTTAATGCACTATATATCTTTTCAGACTTCTGTCACAATTGTAATATAATTTCAATAGATTAGTACACAAAAGGAAGGAAGCAATATTACAGTCTGCTTCTTAACATTGACTTAATACAGCTTTGAAACTTTACTATGCAGAAGAAAAACGCTGCTTTCCCTTTACATTTTAGTAGTTTACGTTTAACAGTACTGTACATGTGTGTGTTTGTGTCTCTCTCTCTGCTGGTGCCTGACTGCGTATTTCCGGTTTCAAATAAGGTGTGTGGTTGACTGGTCAGTTCGTAACTCTGAGGTTCCACTGTACGATCCGGTTCAGAATTCTTTTTAATACAATGGCTTTACTTGCCAACATGAGATCACAAGGTGGGGGCCAGGAGGGCACTGCACACCTAAGTTGCCCTGCTGCAACAATGAACCAATATGGCAGTACACCTCAGTAAGAGTGCCCTTACTGGGCAGTGCTGGTTCCTGCAACAGGTTCTTGAGTTGGTTGGCTGGAGAGAAGGTCAGCTGATATTATCATGAAATCCTGCTCTATTCTTCACTGCAAATGGCTGAGCCACATAAAGCCAAATTATTTTTAAAACCAACTTTATGACAATGCTCCTACAGCACCTTCTAATGAGGAACCAAAGTACTTCACATGTAATTATTTCAACCTCAGAATACACTTGTACAGTCAGACATAAAACTTGCTCAAGGTCACAATGATATCTATGTCAGAGCTGAGAAGAGAGCACAGATCTCCTGGTTCTCTCTCTTATGCTTTAAACAAGACCATCTTATGACTGTTAACTGTATTTTAAAAATTCTCGTTTGAGTAAACTGTGTATTAAAATGGTAAATTTTAATGTCCTTTGCTACATCTGTGCAGCAGTGTTGATTAATATACAGTGAATCATTCTAAATGTGCTTTAAAAATCAGCATTACAACATAGATAGAAAGTCGACTTCGGGGTTTTGAAGGAAGGTGTCTTAGGCGAATTCTTAACATACACTGGCCGCAGCGTATCACCAATGTTGAAGTGAGCCGATTAACGGGCATTAACAACATAGTGGATGAAGCCAAACAACGAAGATGGAGATGGTTGGGGCATGTGTTGAGAATGGGTGCTGATAGACACCCTCATATTGCCCTACGATGGACACCACAAGGAAGAAGGAGGAGAGGTAGACCATTGGGGACGTGGCGAAGGACCATTGAAGAGGAAATGAAAGGCATGGGAATGAAGTGGGATGAAATTTGCTGCCTCGCTCAAGAACGAAATGAATGGAGGAGAATGGTTGACGCCTTATGCTCCACTGGGAGAGAATAAGAGGAAGAAGAAGAAGAAGATTACAACATAACATGTCATGTTAAGCTTACTAGATGTTCATCTTTATTGAATGTTTAAGAATCTGTAGGTTGAGGATTTTAACGTGTACACATGCATAGTATTTACTTAAATGACAATTACTATAAGATTTAGTGAAATAAATATTTCTTATTTTGTTACTAAGTCACTTTGAAAACTTATGGCCTGATTTCTGTAGCAGCTGAATACCTAAACCTCTGACTGAGGTCACTGGGACCTGCACATGCTCAGCACCTCTGAAAAAAATCACACCTTTACAAGTTTAAAGTTGGTTGCTAAATTGAGCCTTCTTTCTGTGCGTGCAACTATATTTGTGAAAAATGATGGCAATTACATTCCCACCTCACAATCGGGATTACTACATCCCCGTTCATCATAAATCAAAGCAAGCTTCAAGACTATTTGAGATTCTTCCTCCTGTCCCAAAACTTCCAAACCTTTCCCAGCAACAATAGGGAAAACTGAGGTAACAGAATGGGCATCCAGACTGCAGTAAATCTGCAAGGAAACTCTCAATGTTACCAGAGAAACCGCAGCTCAAAAGTGAAATATGATCTTTCTAAGAAAGTACTACAAAAGCAGTGTAGCCAACTCTTGCTATTGTTATGGAGTCTTGCAATAGTTGGTGTTTTCATAAAGACCCAGCTCTTAAGGGAAGTGATGACACAAGAATTCAGCTCTCCTTTTTTAAAAAAGGTTTCTAGCCCATACTGTTTTATTCAGATCTTATACCACAGTCATCATGGTAGTAGTATCTAGGTGGCTTCCAGTCGTACACTAAGCAATACAACTTACATCTGTTATGTGTGGTTTGTCCTTTCTTTCTCATTCTCTCCTAACGGGGTAGAATTGTGTGTGTACTATACTGTTTTGTTTGGTTGGGTTTTTGTTTTTTAAAGTACATGCTTCAATGTGTTTATATGAAAGATGGCAAGATCAAAGCAGCATGCTATCCACTCAGAGTGGCAGATGGTAAGATTTATGATTGGCTTTTGTTCCCGTGGAAGTCTTGGATTGGCTCTCAAAAGCTTGTCTAGCAGACTAATTTTGCTTGTGTGATACAAAGAGTCTGGGGAGCAGAGTTGTTAACCATGGTCTTCATCCTGGAACTTTAGGTGATCCTTCAGACATCCTGGGCTGCGCAATCTATGACTTGAAGGTAAGGACTGAGACCTTGAACATAACTCAGTATTCTATGGGAAGCCAATACGCAAAACAAAGGACAGGTCTGATATGCTCATGATATGCTGTGTAGCTGAACAGACACACTGGAACATTCAGTATTACTTGAAGTTTCCTGATTGCCGATGGCTTCATGCAAAGGTGTACTGATTTGCTGTATGGGAGGCGAGGAAGGTGTGTATAACTGAGGCCTGTTAATCATCTGCCTGGAAAGGATAGAGTTTCCTTACCAAAAAGAGATGATAGAAAGCATTACTTGCAGATGCTACGAGCTAACTTAGCATCAGCAAGGAATCCAGGAACACTCCTAAACCTAAGGAATGAATTGACAAATTGTAGGTTTGCATCTTCACCCAACGGAGAATGCACTGTGCCTGCAAATTAAAGAGCTTTCCTCTGTCTCCAAACATAACCTCTCCCTTCATTGGACTGAAAAACCACGAGTTGATCTCATCCAAGCACTGGGCCATCTTGGTGGTAGTAATTTATATATGGTGAAGAAGATATATGACACTTCCATATTGCTGACAATGTAGTCCAAGGTAATGGAGAAAAGCCTGAATATATGAACAGTGTGCACCTTATAGGCTCAGTAACCTGAATGCAAATAAAAATAATCCAATGTTTTAAAATCATGATTTTTGAAAGCTTGGGGTTGGCAGTGCAGCAAATGGTTAATAGTACTTTACAATACCTGGGTTGCAAGAAAAGTGACAAAATACCCTAGTTTTCCTTTCATTCTAATGTGAATGAGAAGAACACAGATTGTTTTCAACCTTACGTAAAAGTAAAGTGAATTTAAGATTTTAAAATTGTAAGAAAGAAACCAAATGTTTTGTCGGTATTAAAATATTAGATTATAACTCATTGTACTGCACGCAGCACTTGAAAAAAAATATTTTCCATGGCTGATGGTAATATAATCATGTATTTTAGCTGTGCATGTTTATGTTCAATATTTGTGCCACTAACAGAATGACTGGTAGCAAGGAAATGAAGTGTCTAGTGAGACCTTACAGATTCATTGTTAGTGTCTGATAGCTATGCTCAACTGCATGCATTTAATTTATATTTGGATATATAAATGGAGTATACAGAAGGTCCAAATAATGGGAAACCGACTTCAAACATGTGACGGTATAAAAGGAGGAGAAATAGCAAAACAAACTACACAACAGATGGAGTTAAAATGGATTACTGAAGAGGTCAGTCCTCTGAGGTGGGGTCCAGAGGAGAATGAAAAGTTACCTTTACGGTATCCATGTTCTTCAACAAGTGATCCTCTTCTAAATTTTATTTTTCACAAATTTATATTACTTTTCTTTTAAACCCTTTCACTGACGTGTTCATAAGTATTTGTTCTCCTGTGAAAACTGGCTCGGCATATCCTCATTTGTAGAATACATAAGCATCTGCGCTGAGCCTGGAACCATCAAGAAAAACAGTGACCAAT
Organism: Mauremys reevesii; assembly: GCF_016161935.1. Lineage (NCBI taxonomy): Eukaryota > Metazoa > Chordata > Testudines > Geoemydidae > Mauremys > Mauremys reevesii. The sequence goes on along the minus strand of NC_052629.1, from coordinate 30,446,713 downwards.
ACGGCTTGTGCAAATCCCTTCATGGAACCAAATGTACAGACCAGCAGCTATCAAGAAACATGTGGTCCCAATTGCCCTCTGTTTTTTCTTACCTGGCTAGCTGAGTGTCAAGTAGTGTGTTGCAATGCCTGCTGCTATCTTTTACGTACTAGGCTTGTTTTTATTTGTGAGCAACTAGGTCTGTTTCCACATACTCTAACAAACTTCCTGGTGCCACACACTATGTTCAGTTCTTTGCATGCCAAAGCTCTAGTTTATGCTTTGGTATTGTTCAATGGCTTATATAGCCTCTATTTCCCTTTTTCATTTGAAATGTCTGATTTCCGACAAGGAGGCATGTTTTTAAAACATGAGACAGTAGAAGGTATGTAACATACCCACACGTTCACTGCCTCGTGTGGCTGGGAAGGTCCCTCTCTCTCCAGTTTATAACTGTGTCTGTACATTTCCCCCCCCCAAAGCTGCAAAAGAACAAACTAAAATCTTTCCTATTGCAGGAGACTTGAAGGTTCAATCTGCAGGTCAGTCCACAGTACTTTTGAGTACAGCAGAGATCCTGGACAGTTGGGTTCCATTTCCATTGTGTGAAAGCTGGGGTTGACTACTCACTCAGTGCTGTAAGATGGTTTCTTGTTTACACTTGTGGCTTGCATAGGCTATGTGTAGCTGCATGCTGCAATGAAAGGCAGGCTGCATCTTTGCTGTGGTATGTAGCTACAAGTAACAATGAAAGGCTCCAGCAGCTCCCCACTACCTATCCCTGGTTCTAAGAAGACAGTGTTGTTTAGTGGTTAAATTATATGAGGTGACCAAAACACATACTGAGCACAATCTGGGAGGCAGTATGACTAAGTGGATCAGACTTGGGTCTGGCATAATAGAGACACTAAGATACGATGGAAGCTACCCCTACGCTCAAACAAATCTCTAAAATCTCATCTTTAAAAATCTAAAATGGCAGAGAAGAATGTCCATTCATAATGTAGTCGTCTCATCCAAATTTTTGTTCACTTTGAAAGTCTACATTATATATAAATGGATTGCATAAAACAAGCATCCATTGTCACTTGCATGCAGAAATATTTGTGGATTCCACTTCATTTTGAAACTAATTTTTATTACCAATCATAATTTTGAGAAAAAGAATAGTTAGCTTTCATACTTAATGTTTTAGCAAATGCTTTTTGGAACAATATTTTCCAGTAGCATGGGGGAGTTGAGTTCTTGATGTGCAGAAGTTTTAACTGTGGCACATGGGGAAGATCTGTCGGTTGCCTGTCCCTCCCTCAGACAACCCTGATGCCTCTTGGAGATCACCACCAGCAATACCTCCAAAAAGATACTTACTGCTGCATAAGAAAGTGCTGCTGGTGAGATCCTTTGAAGACTGGTTCTCTTCTAACTCTGACATGATGTGACCTTGACTGCCTTCTAGGGCTGTCAGTAATAAGGACTATAGTGGTGAGAACAACAGTCTGATAGTTAGGATCCTGGTCTGAGGTTTGGGAGATTTGTGTTCAATTCCCCGCTCTGCCACAGACTTCCCATGTGACATTGTGCAAGTCAGTTACACTCTCTCTGCCTCAGCACCCCATCTGTAAAATGGGAATAGGGGATGTTCTGAGGATAAACACATTAGATTGAGGTACTCAGATACTGAGATGATGGGGGCCATACAAGTCCCTTAGACTGATTTTTTCAGCAGCCAGCTGTGGGTTTTACAAATGAAATAGATAAAAAAAATCAGGAAAGAATGCAAGATAAAATTTAATTAGATAGGAAAAAGCACACTTGGACAATGCTCTAGAGTTTTGATTCCCCCTTGCTAAGATAAAATGTAGATGCAGTCCTAATCACTATTTCATTATCCCATAAAAGATAGTCAATATTTTAAACTTGCTTCAAACATCAAAAGCAGTTTATTCAAAAACCTAACGCAAAATGCTAGCATATAGTGTCATTCTTTATCAGAATGCTGTTGACTTGCGTCAACCTGAGGCTCCTTTTTATCCAGAGAAAAAGATCCTTCTTCCCCATTCTTGGAGCCAAATGATTCTTCTCATATGAAGAATTTTGTATTAACAGGGTATTTGTACAATTGAATTCAATTTAGCACACTGCTCAGTCTTCCTTCTTAGGTACAACCTTTATCAGACAACTCTCCACATACCAGATCCATCTTCCTTATTAAAGACATATATTATGGCAACATACAATTGCCCAAACATAACTGGGACCCTATTGTACTGGGCATTGTATAAACAGATAAGACAGAACCCTGCTCTAAAGAGCTTACAGTATAAGACACTCCCAATTTTTGTACTGGACCAAGGTGACAAGTGGCACTTTAAAAATGGAGCTGCAAGTCTTTAAAAATTTGCCTTCAATATAGCAGTGAACTATGATCCTCACCTCTGTGCAGAATAGCTGCCCTTATAAATTTTAATGTAGATGGTTAGCATAATGGGCCAAACATGTAACCACACAATTTTACTTTGTATATTCCTCCCTCCTTCCCTTCCTAATATCTTTCCCTGGATCCTTCTTTGTCATACTCACACTTGTTTTAAGCTTCTTGGGGCAGGAACTATATTTTTTTCAGTAACGCACTATTTATTACCTCTGATGCTACATAAATAACTAAAATAATGAATCTCCCAAAAGCCAGCTAAAGAGAAATATTCAACATACAGATATAAAGGTTAAGGAAAAAGCTTAAAACTAGATGTGCTGCATCAGGATGATGCTCTATGTCTGGCTACTAGGAGAATTCAGGGAATCTTAAAATTTGTAATATGCCTGTAATAAAACTACTCTTACCTGCTGCATGCAGAACTCAGGCATGTAACAAAATGTCCAAATGATTCTACATTACTTTAGTGACCACAGTCATGGTTCTGAAAGAGTTGGTACATGCCCATATATCATACCAACATTTCTCTGAAGCTACTATTTTGAATCTTAGCGTTCATTTATCAGTATTGCCAAACTCAAGAGATCAAACATCAAGAGTCAGTTCCCTGAAAGTAATGAGATTTTTTTTTTTAATTTGAGTTGATTTTTTTTTTTTATCGTGTCTTGACTAATTCCCTTGGATGCCTCTGCCAGTGTGTACATGTGATTGATTTCAGGTGGAAAAAAGTCAACCTTTAATGCACACAAATGTGCACTTCTCCCTGGATGCTCCACTTCCTCTCTCCTCCTTCAGACGGGGCACTACCATCCATTTCCTACTGTCTTGACTCTCTCGTTTCCCACCTTTCCTCCATATTCTCCTCATGCAGGACGACTACAAAATGGAACTGGAAAATGAACAATGAACATCCAAGAAGCACAAAGTACTCTATGTATCAAGTTTTCTAATTATTTTTCAATAAATCTTTGTGTGAGCCTCAAAGATCTTTACATGGAAGAATGTCTTTACAATAGCAACCACCTTTGGTAATTGCAAAAACCCTAACCCAAGCAGAGCTTTCTGTAACCCTATTATATTCTATATAGGTTCTTACACCACACATCGCCATAATATCTGAGTGCCCTCCAGTACTGCATTGAGCAACATGGCTACACATCTGTCATGTGGTATTTGTTTTCTCATCCTCGCCCGGGGGACAAGCATGTGCAGTTAGGTGTCTTAGTAGGGTTTGGTTTTTGTGGTTTTTTTTTAAACAAACTATACCTGTTTCTAGGTGTTTGTTAAAGAAGACAATGTTACAGAAATGTGCTTTGCACTTGGAGTGGAAAATAGTGAGAGTAGTGATGGTCTTCAGTTCTTGGGGGAGTTCGTTTCATAGTCTCAAACCATTCCTGGATAAAGTTCTGTTTCCCTATTAGACAAGCTTTAATCTTATCGATGAGAGTTCCATTGTGCCACAGGAGCGTAGTTATCCACCACTATCTTCATCCTGAAGCTTGAGGCTGTCTCTTAGATATCCTGAGAGCAAATGCTATGGAGTGCTTTAACAGTAAGGCCTGAGACCTTTAACTTGATTCGAAATCCTATGAGAAGCCAATGGAGGTCAGGTTTGATGTGCTCACAGTAGCCTGTGTTCTGAGAAGATGCGCCGCAGTGTTCTGTACTAGCTGGAGTTTCCAAAGTGCTGAAGACTTCATTCCCAGGTATTGGATTGTGTAATCCATCTGAGACATGCAGTAATGATTTATAATCCTTAATTCTTTAAAAATCATTTCTCATATTCAAAGCACTTCAAAAATAGGTCAGTCTACTTTTTTGCTGACATATGTACTGTCAGCTACATATGTGATCCTACTGCAATACAATTTAGTTTTTTTTAAATATCTCAAGTATCCAAATAGCTAAAAATAATGTGTACTTTAATTATCCTTCCCTTACATTATCCTGAGGCTTCTTCCTCTGCCCAGGACTGCAGCTGCAGGACTTTCCCAACTCCTCCGGAATGAGCAGCTGGTGGGTTCTGGGCAGAGGAGAACTCCAGTGGGAGGCAGGGAAGCGTTGCTGTTGGTTCTGGTATCCTGGACCCAGCAGCAACTTCTCCGACTCCACCCTTCCCTTGACTCCCACTGCCCCAGGACCTTCTCTCTCCGCTACTACTGAGATAGGGCTAATCCCTGCATGAATGGATTAGCCCTAAGTGGCAAGGTCAAATCCAAGTTCTCAGCTACACAGGGTATATCTACACTGCAAATAAAAGAACTTCAACGCAGGGTCTCAGAACCCAGGTCAACTGATTCAGGCTTGCAGACCTAAAAATATCAGTGTAGTTGTTCACCAGGTTTCAGAGCCCAGGCTCCAGAGCAAGCCCAAAACATCTACACTGCTATTTTTAGCCTCACTGCCAGAGACTCACGAGTCCAAGTCAGTTGACCCAGGCGCTGACACTTTGTGCTGTGGGATTTTCTTGGCAGTGTAGAATCCCACAGGCTCCGGTACAGAGCTCTGCCCATGCATCCAGACCTAAGAATCATGGGGAACGGATTTGCCTCTCATATCTTCGCAATAAATTCCCTTGCAAGCACCAAAATACTGGGATTCATGATTAATTCACAAGTGTTAGCAATACTGATTTTTAAACAGCCAGTTGGTGGCTCCTACCCTGCACTGGGCTCAGCTGCTAGTCCTGGCTGGGCAGGACTGGACTTTCTCTTCCCCTGCACAGTATCTGGGGCCACGTCACACCCACCCCCAGATTTCTCCCCCAGCTGTAGGAAGCTCTGCAAACTCCCACCCCGCCCTCACACTTCCTGCACCCATGGCTCCTCAGCTGCAGAGGGAGTGATCTCTGTACAGGGAGCTGCTCCCCCATCCACCCAACCCTTGTGCATCCAGACCCCCTCATATCCAGACCCTCCTGTGGAGCCTCAACCCCCCTTCACCCAGAACCCCACCACAAGCCTCACTCTCCCTGCACCTGCACCATCCAAACAAGCTACCCACACCCGGATCCCCACCCTACCGAGCCCCAACCAGCTGTACTTGGATCCTCACCCCAGTGAGTCCCACACCCCTAGCACCTGGACCCCTCACACCCAGACTCTCCTGTTAAGCCCCAACCACCTTCACCTGATCCCCCTGCAGAGTCCCATTACTGTTGCACCCAGAACCCCCCCAACAAGCCCCCAATGCATCAAGATTCCCCCCTCACCCAGATCCCCCACTGAGCCCCCCACACCCAGATTGCCCCACACAGACCCCTCTCAACCCACTCCTGGACCCCCCACACTAAGCCCCTCCACACTTGGATCCTGCCTTGCTGAGCCTGCCTGCCCACACCTGGTGCACCTGGCATGGAGGGGCAGAGCACTGGGGTGTTTCTGGGGCAGGCCCAGTTCTTGCTCTGTGTCAGGGTTGGGTGCAGCCTCACCACTGAGTCCGTGTCCTGGGGGGGGAACAGCAGTGATCTCTCACTTCTGTGCAGCCAGTGGCCTGTGCTTCCCAACACCATGCTGGAGCTTCCACGTTCTTTTGACAAATTAAAATTCTGCACAATTCTGTAAATTTTAAATATTGTGTGAAGAATTTTTAATTTTTTGACACAGAATTTTTAGGTGCAGAATGCTCTCGGGAGTAATTTTGGCAACTCACGTGGATGGAGCTTGGAACAGTATCTCCTCCCCTTTTCTTTTTTTGACTAATCATAACACAACTACAATACTATCGTCTCTTGGGTACGGAACAGTACTCACAGTGTCCTATACAAATTAAATATAAAAATACTTTCAGGTAATATTAGGGACATTGTTACAAATCTGCAGGCAGGCTCCCTTCTCTGCCCCTCAGCTGACTAAAAACAGTCTCCTCTACAGGCTGGCAAAGAATTCTGGGGTATGCTTATAGTGAGCAATTGGTCTCTGCTCATCTACAGGGCAGAAGCTGTCTAAAGTTTTCATGATGCAGTGAACTGAACCAAGACAGATGCATTACTTGCAAATTTCTGCATCAGTTTTCCAAAGAGCACCAACAACTTAAATGATGAATTAGCAAGTCCTGATCTATTTCACAACACAGAAGTTTACATGCCAAACAGAAGTTAGATACTGGAAGTTTTGTATAAAATAAGTAGAGTATAAATACTGAAACAATTACACTGTATTTGAATTTAACTGCACATCGCTTACCTAGCTTTGGAAATACTATTAAGTATTCTGCATTGCACTGAGGACATGCAACTCGAGCTGTACTGTTTCCTCTTTGTTTTTCATCCACCCAACGCTGTAGACAAGTCTGGTGAACCCATTTTGTAGAGCCTCTACACCTGCAAGGTCTCACCCACTCCGCTGTTCGATCATCTTCATCGGTGGCAAAACACACCCAGCAACTTCTGTAATTAAACAAACACATATCAGACAAAAGTACCAATGTATATAAGCACTTACATGTAAAAAATATTATCTATAAAGCAGTTTAAAACAAACAAACCAACCCTTGAACCTGGAGAGGGCAATTACACTTGTCACTCCTTGTATCACCAAGAACACCACTACTTCCTTTGCAGAGCAAACTTTTCCTATTAATAATGCAATAATGTTTCTTGTCAGCAAAATATTAATTTTAAAATATTTTGGAATACTTAAGCACTATTAATTCAGTTTGATAATTGAGCAATTAGTCAATGTCAAAGTTGTAGATTCAAAATCTGAATCATTTGATAGATATTTGCAAAGTACACGTTCTTAATCCATGCCTCTACCCACCTCAGAACCACTGCAAAACACATGCTTTGCTGTCTGCTTTAATCAAAAACAGACAGCTATGCCAAAAGTACAGTCCTTGCAAAACAAACTCAAAACCACTGTGTGTTTGTGATGAAGACTAACACAAAGTGTAATGCATCATATTGGTATTAAACATCCAACAAGGAGAATGGTTGAGACATTTTAGTATGACAATATCCCACTTGTCTATCACCAAAATGTTACAGAAGCACCAAAAGACACTTTAGTTACAAAAATAACCACAATGCTGTAAGTGTTATCTGGATATAGTATCAATACTTGGAACTTATAGAGGACTTCTCATCAAAGAATCTCAAATTATTTTACAAAGGGTGGGTTATTTACAGTTAGGCAAAATTAAGGCATGGACAAGTTATGAGATCTGTAAAGGAAGGAAGAGAACAAGTTCCAGCCCCCGTTCTAACCACTAATGCACTTTGTCTCTAGGCATCTGGGATATAGTTTTCAAAATAATATGAAAAATGGTTCTGGCTTAAAGTGTTTATAAAACTTCAAAATTAACAACTCCATGATTTGTTTCACACTGAACCAACTTTTGCTGCCTGATTTCATATATTAATTAATTTTAAAGGTAGAGTCTACAAATATTTCAGATTCCATGAGTAATTACCTGCTTGTTCACTATGTAGAAGTTTACTATTAAGAAATAATTGCAATAAGTCGCAAATCTTTCAGTGGCCTCATTAACATTATGCCCCCATCATCTCAATTTTAAGAAGCACTATCATTGTCTAATTTGAGATATCCATGGTGTTCTCAAAACTTAAGCTCCAAAATTAGATTTTGAAAAAGAAATTTTGTTAAATGCTTACTATTGAACATGAGTGTTTTCAGGAAATGTTTTACTGCATATTGTTTAATTTAAACATCCTTCTGCTATGTTGGGCACTCAATATTTGAGTGCCCAAGAACCAGAAAGGAAAAAATAATTAGTTTATATTGTCTAAACAGCTGAATGACATACCAAAGGTAAACACTAGTTAATGAGCAATGAAAGATGAGTTAATTTTAACAAGTTATTAAAACGGTTCTAATAAAGTATAATTAACTAGTGTCCCTTTAAACTGTTTAAAACACATTAATTTTATTCAGCTGTTTACTCACTTTTAATGTAACTACATTTTTATTGATATAATTACTTGCTCTGTGTGCTGAATGGCAGGGATTTTGTAGGAAAAAACCCAGTCTTGATTACATAATTAAAGATTAATGCATATGCACAAGGGGTCTGAATTAAGGTTGCATAAGTAACCTTATTTCTGGCATTTCCTAGCTTTTGAGTGCTTGCCTTTGCAACCTTAATGTTATTAACTAAGTTTTCAGTGTTTAAGCTAAAAAAATAAAATAAATTTCATCATGTGGTACCATACTAACCCCTAATATGGGTCCTGGGCAAGGCTGAGATCTTTATCCACAGTAAAGTCCTCTACTATTTGAATAAACAGCTGCAGTAAAAGTCTTCTTATGTGTACAACTGCCACTAGAGGGGAATGGAGACACTCTGCCCATGAGATGCACAGCTATTTGCTAGACAGCAAAGGAACATTGACTCATGACTAATGGGTTCAATTCTAGGTTTTAGGTTATTATGGACTCTGTTCCTGTACAACCCTCCCCTTCCAGCTCCTGCCTCTTTTTCCTATCTCCCTATTGTGCCATATTTATAAAGCTCGACCTCAAATGTTGGATTTTTCCTCCCTGATTATTTCTTTATACAGAAAAACTGCCTTCAACACAAAGTTTTGATAGAGACTTATGAATTCCACATTAATTTATTTAAATGTTTTAAGGCCTAAACACATAATTTCTCAACATTTTATATTAAACTCTGATTTCATTTTAAATAGGTTTAAAGAGAAAAGCATATAATTTAAACAAAATAAAAATCCAATTTCTCTTATTTTTTCAAAAACATCATTGCTTTTTAGATGCCCTGCTGTGCTGCCTGGGGAAGAGCCAGGGAAAGCATTGAGAGCAAAGGAGAAAGTCTCCCTGAGCTCAGTTTTGGTACCACAGCTGCCCTTGTTAGCTGGGAGGAGCAACTGCAGGGAAGAGCAATTGCAGGGAAACTCCTCCTCAGACCCCGAGGCCTGTGAGGTAGGAGCATGTGTCATTTTTATGGATTGTAGGAGCTGTGTGGTACTGAAGTATGCTCAGTACAGATGGAATCATAAACAAATTTAGCTACCAAACAACTCTCCACGCTGCACATATGAACTGAGATTTTTCAGAGACTCAGTCATAACCTGGACAAATTTTGAGGGGGTTTTTCTCCACCGAGATAGCAAAAAGTACGTCCCTGACGAAGGCAATCCTATGCTCCAAAGCACTTAGATGGATATAAGGCTTTTGGTTTTTAAATAAGCAAATATATAATTTTTCCTTAATCTTATTCTCAAATGGCTGAACCATTTTAGATTAAAAACTAGTCTGAGGCAGATATGCATAATAGGAAATTTCAGCTCAAACTGTTTAACTTTGGCAAAATTATAATTAACAAAAACCAGCATCTTTTAAGGGAAAATGTTGGGCTACCTTAACTATAGGTGTTGCTACCTGTGCCACCTATAATAAATTTCCTTCCACACTATTTTAAACATTTAGATTGTACTATTTGTATTTGCCAACTAAAACTTAACTTAAAAAGAACCATTCTCTACTAAATGAATGAATTATATTAATGTTTTATTGGTATGAGGAAAGAACTTGAGGTATTACACTTTTGCCTCCAAAATACAAAGCAAAGTACTGAAAATGTATAGTGCAAAAAAGAGATACTTTCAGTTCAATAAGAAAAACTATCATGTACATAAAGTAGTATTTTAAAACAGTGAATAAATGCTACTTCTATATTCCAACCAAACTAGAATTAAATCACTAGTGCAACTTAGCTATATCAGTCACTGCTGTCAGTTCTGCAGCTGAAGAGAATTCATTTATCAAATGTTCCACACAGCAATTACCCCAACATCATATGGGTATCATTGCTTAAAGCAAAAAAGAACAGATTTAGAATAGTCAGCAGTTCCTAAATGTGCAGCTATTTGTACTCTGAAGGGCCACAGATTATTTATCAATGTAGGAAATCAAAAATCAATGTACTAATGCAAGATAATTATAAGCAGATGCCAGCTTCCCGAAGTTTGGTCTCAAAGCAATTAAATAGGCAGATACTAAGTCACTTTTGCAGGTGAAATAACTTTAAAATATGTAAGTCTCTACTCTTCATTTCTTTATACTGCATTTACTTGGATCATACATTCAATATGTATTATAGATAGCATGCACGATACACCTTAACATAGTTTAATGCCACACCCAATTTGTCTGATCTTTGTATGTGATCCTGAACTGCTGGTTGAGCACCCAAGTAATAATGCCTGGTAAAGCCTTTAAAATGATAATTAACATCTGTGGCTTAGATCCAGATGTTTGGATAGATGGGGTTCATGTCACTGTCCTGTGTCTTTATCCAGATTAACCAATCCAACTTCTGAAAATTTTGCTCAGTTCATTCAATTTTCAAAAGAGAAAATTACAACCTACCATAGTCTGCTACTTCCAACTTAGCATACTAGGTCATATTGCTTTTTGGGTAGAATCAGAATTAGGAAGTCAGACTCCTGCAAGTAAATCAGAAAAACCTTTTTTGCATGGATTTAGAAATAAAAAATGGGTAAAATGATGACCCAACCAAAGCTTTAGGACAGGGTAATATTTTTTAAAAGATTCCCTTCTTTTGAGTTGTTTTCAGTTTATGCACATACTTGTATATGCAAATTAGGTATCTGCACACAGACATGGCTGGATGCATCTGCATGCACTGATTTGCCATACAACTTACAGTAATCGGGGCCTGATAAATGCCTCAAGAGGTGGTACCTTTAATTGCGGGCTAGAAGGCTTCAAGTTCAAATTTGACATACGGACTTGACTCGCACCCAATGCTGATTCTTTTTTTGCTGCAATAAGGTATATTGCTTTCCAAAGGTTATACCCAGCTCCCTTTGCTCGTCCTTAAATTAAAGGTTCTATAGTATTTTTCAAAACGCATACAAAATATGAAGGCTCTCCAGCTTAAGAATTTACCAGACCAAAAATGTAGTTAAGATGGAGTTAAGGCTAACAACATGTCAGTGATTTAGGATTAAGTACTGTTAAAACACTGTGGTTAAAAGCCAGTCATTAAAATCAAGGACAGTCAGACTAATCTTAACTTTAAAAGAAACCAAAGCATTTGAAGCTATGGAAATGCAGTTAAATCACTCAAATCTTAATTAGGTATGGGGCAGAAGTAACACCCCCCCACCTCCATTTTCTCCTCTTTATTCATATCTACTTTGTAACATGTTTTTGGATCCAGAACTGTAAGGGCTTTCAGGCGTCTTCCACATGCCAACTTCTGCCCCTAAGTTACACCCATGGAAGTGTACCAAAGACAGGTTGCACAGAATAGACAAGATGCAGAATTTGGTCTGCAGAATCTATATTACTGATGTAATACCTGCAAAGCAAAGGACCCAGCTTGACATTCAGATTCTAGAAAAGTGTGCAGGGCAGGAAGTTATTAAAAAAATCTATTTTTTTCCTTTCTAAACTAAGCAAATATGGGCTGCAGTAGATAGAGACCACAAAGAACTCACAATGCTATTTTGTGACAAGGGCTGCTGTGTCACCCTTTTTTAGGTCTTTGGCCTTCTGTACACTTGCAAATTTCACAGCTATAATACATCACTAGTGCAATTCCCTAGTAATAGCAATGGTGGAAGCTGTAAACAGAGGCAGGACACAGAGATTTTGTTCACCATGTTATATAACCATATTAAGTCTGAGCCCTATCTCCACTTCAGCTTCCAGTATTGTTAAAACTGGTGGACCTACACAGGTAGTGAATTATGGCTATGAAGCTTGCTCCTGTACATGCACTCTTGCAGTTTTTAGCCCTTACGCTTGTGAAGATAAGCACTGCATAGGTACACCCTGAAAAGGCTGTGTGTGGTCCTCAGTCTAAAGAAAGATATCTTGATACAGACATGCTAATTGTTTCTGTTCAACTCAATGGGGAATTAACTCTGAAGTATGACTTTGGCTGCTTCTGCACTTTTAAGGAAGACTGTTGCAGGCTCCATCAGCATTAATGCCACAAGCATTTTTATAGCCTTGTTGCCCTTATGTGCCCAGAGCAGGTCCAAGTGACAGGGTGATAAAAATGCCCCAAGTAAAAGGAACTACAATAGTCAAGCCACAAGATGACAAGAGACTGGGGGGAAGTGGTGAGACCACTATTAACAAGTAAAATCAGTGTGATTAAAACCTGTCAGAGACATCTTAACCACTGACTGATGCATGGTGGCTGGTAAACAGGGAGTTATCAGCTTTGGCTGATAACTCCATTCACACAGTGAGACAAACCAAACACTTAACTATTCATAAAAATATTCTCTGACACTGCACTCTTCATAATATTTCTCTCTGGCCACCTGAAAGTAGAGTCAGAATTTCTATGAAGTAACCATCATTTATTGTAGATAACACCCTTCTGCAATCATAGACCACTGTTAGGAAAGTGGCATCTCCCTCCTATTAAATGCTGGATGAAGGAAAAGTCAAAATAACCACTTTACTCCTGCTTCTGCTTTTAAACAAAATCTGGATTTTATTCATAACAGGGAGAGAGTTGGCTGTAGGGATCAGATTGAATAATTGCTATAAGAGTATTAAAATGATATCAAGTATCAGAGAGGTAGCCGTGTTAGTCTGGTTCTGTAAAAGCAGCAAAGAATCCTGTGGCACCTTATAGACTAACAGACGTTTTGCAGCATGAGCTTTCGTGGGTGAATGCCCACTTCGTCGGATGCAAGAGATGAAGTGGGCATTCACCCACGAAAGCTCATGCTGCAAAACGTGTTAGTCTATAAGGTGCCAGTATTAAAATGAAAAGTTAAGATTCCTACAGAACTGTTTTGCTTTCTTACAGTGATAAAATTTAACCCTGACAGCAAGGAGTTGATTATATATGTGACTAATACAACAGAGACATAGGCTATTTCAATAAGGATTGTAACAGCAATATAGGAATTGAACCATTCCTTAGTTATCTGTGACTGTACTGCAAAATCTATATGGAACTGGGCAAGCCATTCCATGGGTTTCCTTGAAGAACAATGCAGCATTAATAGCCGCTTCTGGCTGAGAGTCTACACATCTGAAAATCCCTAAGGCCGTTTGCATCGTCTGGTCCAGAACATCCCCTGAAGTATCTGCATCTAAGAAAAAGGATTTAGTACAACTAACTAGAGAGGGATTTATATAAACAGTTGCTAGGTAGGATTCCCAAATTTCCTCACTCAATATTAGATTTTTGTCAGGCGCTATTTCAGCACTGCATGCTGCTCAATTGTTACCCCAACATCTTTTTGAAAATAAATATTTTTCTACTCTTGTCTTTCAGATACATAGGGAGAGCACTCTTTTCTGCCCAATGGTTCTTTCAGTCCTGGAAACCTATTTCGCCAGTACCAGTTCTCCTGAGACCAAAAATTCAGGGATTTCTGCCTCAGAGGCTAAAAAGTTTATTTGCCCTTTTTATGAGTCAGAAGATGGAAAAGTGGAGACTGGAATTTCTAGCAGTCCTGCTGGTAAAGCGATCCTCTAACAGAGACCAGCAGGCAACAGCAATCAGTGGAGCACCCAAGCCATGACAGAAACCACACATGGTCTTCTGAAGATAAAAGCGCCAGAGAACCTTATTCCTGTATTTGCTACTTCCTAGCAAGATAAAAGCCCGAGACCCACCACCCCATCCCCAAAAGATGTTGCTGCAGTCATGTAGCTCCTTCACCACTGGGATCTGTGAGTCATCCTTAGAAATCCAGTTTGGAGCTTTTATTCTTGATGAATGAAGTTCCACAGCAGAGCTGGGTAGTTCAGCTAAAGCTGTGGACTGTACTACTGCAAGATACCATCTAATCAAAGAAGTTTAAGGTCTATTCAAAATACTGACAAAACAAAATGTCAATGCAGTCCTGCAAAGTACCACTGCAACACCTATTGCATTAGTCATTAAATGAGTACTCTTTGGATGAAGCTCCATAGAGGTTTTACACTCAAAATATAATGGACTTTTTTTCCCCCAATTAAAGAAGTTTTTTGCTTTTTCATATGGTAATAGAGCAACAATATATGCATCTTTTAAAAATGATTTTCTAGTTACTCCATCCAGTTTGCGAGGCAACTATTTAAACCATAAAAGACCTATGAAAAGAATCACGTAATATCCTTTAACCTTTAGCCAGTTATGAATAATGAACAACAATCCCTTGTATTCTGTCATCAGCTTTCTCTCTCTATTGACAGTGGCTGCAGCAGAAAGAGCTAAATAAAACCACTTGGTTCTTGCCAGATTTTCCATTTTCTTGTATTGAATAAAACATGACCTTGATCTTACTACTGAATCAGGTCACTACTCAGATAACAACCTGAAATAAAAAAGGCTGGCTAAGTGGAACAAACCATCATTTCTGACAAACTCAAACCTCTTTCCTTGATGCGCTCTACAAAATCAAAACCAAAACACTAATGTATTTTTCAACACTGTTTTGACTTAAAAAAAATCAAGCCATATAATTATTTCAACCTTGGAGTTATGGTTAGAGCTACCTTCCGATTCTCTCCTATGCTTGTAAAAATCTCCAGTCTCAAAATATCTTTCTATTTTGGCCAGTAAGAATTAAAAAAGACAATCTCACCAATTCAGTTCTCTGCAAAACAAACCTAAAACAAGTTGTTTTTAGGAAGAAAGTCTGTATGCAATAAAAAAAAACCTGGAGTGAGGGAAGAGCCCCTCAAACTCAAAGCTCCTATACACCGAGCACCAAATAAACAATCCTCAAAGCCTGTTCCAATGTCACAAGCTAATTCTTGCTTAAGAGCAGTTTTCTTCAGAGCCAAGCAGTTCTTTAACACTAAGAAGGCCCCACATCCACCTGTACCTGCTTGACAGCATATCTCCATTGCCAAGGGGGCTCCTCCAACATTAAGATCATCCCCTCACGAACATACTGCTCTCTGCAGGCAAGATGCTTTGACACAGTAGGTTACCACACCAACAGGTTCAATAATTGACAATAATTTCTAAGAATGGATCTCTCTACCAAGTCTGGTATACGTCTCTGGACCATCAAGTGGTCCAGAGATATATACACGGAGCACATCATGGGACACCATCAGTACCAGGCCGAGTAATCGAGAACGCCAGTCAGGGAAATAACCCACTTCCTTCCTTCCTTGACGAACCAAGGGACGCACCCCACCCATCTACTTATTCACTACACCAATACTGACTTGGACTCTAAATACATTCTATGAGTGGCATACCCTAAATAACTTATCCACTGACGCTTTAAAAACGCCTGCACCCCCACCTGGGTCTATGCTGGTTATGTACTATGTATATATCTCATGAACCTTGTAACCGACACTTGTAATCCCTCATAACCTAAGCCTGACCTCAGATGTACAATACCTTCCTCTTTAACTTGTGTACGTTTGATTTTAAACATTAACTTTAATAAAAATTTTAAATCTGTTATATTGACCTAACCTCCGGTGTAGACAACACTGTCAATGTGAGAGCTTCTCCTGTCAACATAGCTACTGCCTCTCACGTAGGTGGATTAACTACACCAACAGCAGAAGCTCTCCTGTTGGTACAGTAGCATCTTCACTGAAGCGCTACAGTGGCAAGTTGCACTGGTGCAGCTGCACCACTTCAGCGCTGCACGTGAAGACAAGACCACAGGATTAGAGGCTTCCCAAACATTAAGTTACAAACCTCCTTGTTGGCATGAAAATATTTCTCTCTCTAAAAAGAAAATATTTAGCTGTTGTGGACGTTTTTAAAAGGTTAACTCTAAGTAAAATTAATGTTTAAATAATTCTTATTGTTGCTTTAACTAAATATAATACATTACATACTAAATAAATAATTACATCATTTGTATTATATTATGCAACCAACATAATTAAATTCAACACTTCTAAAACTGAAACATAAAATGTGGGGGGTATTATTTGAAAAAAGTGTGTATTATCAAGTAGTCAACTATGTAGATTTAGTGGAGTTTCCATGATTTGCATAGCATTAAGTTTTTGCTTTAAATGTACAATGTTTTTAAAAACAATGTGCTATATAAATACCATTAAGAAAAAAAGGAAGAACATTTTTCCTTTCTGGCAGCCCATGCTCCTAGAATGTAACTTTAATGGAGGTCCTGAAACAAATCCAGAAAAGTACACCTGAGGGACTTTTAAAAAAAAAAATTCTTGGATGTCGAAACATAATTTAAGACAAACATTTAGAGGTTATTTACAACTAAGTTATTTTGTTAATTCTAAATTGCTTGTAATGATTAGGGTCCATCTACAAACTATAAAACAAATTACATGTTGTGGTTTAGAAGCTCGACTACAGTGAATAAAATGAAGAGAAGAAAGATTCACTTCTGCCACCATTTCTTTCAAAGTAAACTTTCAGCTGCATGGTTATTCAGGTCTGGCTGGGAAGGTGATGGAGGCTCTAGCTGGGATCCAGCAACAGCTCCTGTGATAGGAGCCCTCGTAACATCTACCCTGGTTAGGGGAAGGAAGGTAAACATGGCATCCATTTCTGTTCCTGAGAGAGACAAGAGTCCAGATGGTAAGAAGGGCAAAGTAGCCCATTATAATTGATAACATGACTGTTCCATATAAGTACCGTCTACTGGGTTTCTTCTGAGGAGCTAACCAGAGGCATCTAACCCATGGAAAATTACAGACAGGACACTTCTTAGCAAGGGTGGGTTACTAGCTGAGATTAAAAATCTTCCATCAGGCCCGGTGAAGCGCCCAGATTAAGTAGAGGAGCATTATTAGAGACCTTCAAGCAGAAACTATTTATTTTTCAGATTACAGGCAATTTTTTGTCATGATTAATCTACTATATGTATTATTCACTAATTCTTAAACATCTTTAACTTTCTGTCCATACCAGATTGATACTATATATTTCCCCCCTTGAACTAACCTTGACTTCTCATGCTGCTATGGTTCTCCATTACATTCAATTTATTTGCCAGATGTTCATCATTAATTGTAACAGATTATAATGCATAAAAAAAGTCACTTAAACTGCAATTATTTGGAGCTTCTAGAAAAAAAATATTCTTCATCATGCACTGTCACCATGACCTAAATTATACCTAATCTGGAAAGAAAATCAAAAGCCACTGAATCACTGTGATCAGTGGGTCAATAGATTCAGTACCCTGTCATGTTGGACCTGACACAGCAACACTAAAGTTAGAGCTTCTTCCATGTCTTGATCTGTGAGCTTGATCCAAGTGGCATTTTCAATCCACAAAAACCGTCCCTTCAGCTCTACATCAAATGGCTCAAACTCAAAGAAAACAGAATAGGAAAAAGGAGACCATCAAAGATATATGCAGGAAATCTGAACTCAAGCCCTCAAGTACTTGGCGTAATCACAGCTGTGATTTAATGATGAAATACCACTACAGTTTGAATAAAGATTAGACAACAGCTTCCTTAGAATATCAGAGTATTACTCTTAAACCAGGTCTACACTACAAACTTACACCAACTCAAGTTATGTCAGTATAGAGCTTTCGCAGTTAGTATATTGCTTGCATCCGTGCATACCTGGCTCCTTATGTCAGCACAGTGCATACTCACTAGGAATGCTTGTGTAGATGCAGAGTGTGGTGTGCCATGGGTAGGCATCCCACTGTGCAACTCGCCACGGTCTAGCGCACTGACTTGCAGGAAGTTTGACTATACATGATGAGGCTGAAACAAGTCACACGGGGTGACTAAGAGCATGAGGCCAACTTCCCATAATTATATCTGTATGCCATAATTTTTGTGCCTGTTTTCAAAAATCCCACAAACCTGCACAGCCCTCTTCGCTGTCTACTATCTCTGACAGAAGTATGGAGCCTGCATAGCTCTGCACTATTGTCATGAGAATTGCAAGCACAGGATGCATGATCCTTCAGTATTTGCTGAGCCGCAAGAACCACTGAATGAATGGGGAATATGACAATTCCTGGGAGGACAGATTGCTATGGGAGAACCAATTCAGCTGCAGATGGCGGAGCAATTCTTCTGTGCCCAAGCAACAAGCACTGACTAGTGGGATCGCATCATAATGCAGGCTTGGGATGACAAGCAGTGGCTGCAGAACTTTTCTATGTGCAAGGCCATATTCCTAGATCTGTGCTCTGAGCTTGCCCCAGCCTTCCAGCACACGGACACCAAAATGAGAGCTGCACTGACAACGGAAAAGTGACTGGTGATTACACTATGGAAACTTGCAACGCCAGATAGTTACCAGTCAGTCCGGAATCAGTTCGGAGCTAGGAAATCCACTGCAGGGGCCACTGCGATGCAAGTGGGCAGGGCCATTAATCACCTCCTGCTACACAGGACTGACTCTCAGCAACATGCAGAATATAGTGGATGGCTTTTCAGCTACAGGGTTCCCAAACTGTGGTGGAACGACAGACAGCAGGCATATCGCTGTTTTGGCACCAGACCACCTTGCCACTGGGTACATCAGCAGAAAGAGCTACTTTTCTCTGGGTATGCAAGCATTGGTGGATCACCAGGAGCACTTCACTGAAATCAATATGGGCAAGTCTGGGAAGGCTCACAGGACTTTTCAGAAAGCTACAAACAGAGACTATGTTTCCCGACCGGCAGATTACCACTGGCAATGTTGAAATGCCAATAGTGATCCTGGGGTACCCAGCCTACCTCTTGCTCCCCTGGCTCACAAAGCCATACAGCGACCACCTCAAGAGCATCAAGGAAAGGTTCGACTACCAGCTCAGCAGGTACAGAATGACAGTTGAATGTGCTTTTGGTCATCTGAAGGGTGGTTGGCATTGTCTACTCACAAGATTGGACCTCAGCAAGAAAGATATCTCAATGGTAATGGCTGCCTGCTATATCCTGTATAGTACCTGTGTAGCAAAGGGTACGTCCAGACTACCCACCGTATCGGCGGGTAGCGATCAATTTATCAGGGATCGATATATCGCGTCTCATCTAGATAAGATATATCAATCCCCGAAAGCGCTCCCCATCGACTTCAGAACTCCACCAGCGCGAGCAACGGTAGCGGAGTCAACGGGGGAGGCGGCCGTTGATCCCATGCCGTGAGGACGGGAGGTAAGTTGGAATAAGATACGTCGACGTCAGCTATGGTATTCCCGTAGCTGAAGTTGCGTATCTTACATCGACACCCCCGCCCCCCCGCAGTGTAGACCAAGCCAAAGGGGGGGGAAGTTTCTGGGATGGTGAGCAGAAGTTGAGTGGCTGTCTAATTTGAACAGCCAGACACAGGGGCTATTAGAAGAGCGCAACATGGAGGTATACAGCTCAGGGAGGCTTTGAAAGACCATTTTAAAAGTGAGCGTAGAATATAACATTGTCAATGCACCTATTAATTGTTTTTGTTACTGATCCCATGAGTTGTGTGATATTGTGCATTTACAGGTAACTGGTTCCTTTCAGAACTGCTGAGCACTCAGCAGCATATGTTGTGAACTGATAAAGATGAATTATGTGCCAAATAATAGATTATCATTCTCTAACAAAATCAGTGCAAAAAAATGTGCCATTTTAAAACAAATACATTAAGAACTTAATACAACTTAAATTAATAAAACAGAACATATGAAGGGGAAAACATTCGTGTTCATTTCAACTGTACATACACCAACTGTGGCTTTCACAGATCAGTGTATGTGAAGCTGTGATTGTTTTTAACATGATCCAGGGTGGAGTGGGTAAGGGTAGTGCAGCAACACCTGATGCCATGTGTGATGTTGAGGGGGGTATAGAGAGATCCCGATATTGAGCTCTCCCATGGTCCGCAGAGGGAGGTGAGCCCGGGACTGCTGAACCTGCACATCCACCGGAATCTGCAGTATATGTGTTTGCTGCCTGAGAGGCCACATTATGTCCTGGTGCATCTCCCTCCTTTTCCTACTGGGACTCCTGAGCCTCTCTCTTCTCCCCTCTTTCCTTCTTCAGGCTGTCTGCAATGTTAATCCTCCAGACTAGGCCCTGTGCTCATGGTCTGATGCAGTAGTGGCTTGCAGGACCTTACTGAACAGGTCATCCCAAGCCCTCTTCTTTCTCCTCCTCATCTGGTTCAGGCATTCCATGAGCATGGGGTGGGGGTGGGGGAGAGACCATGAAGTCTGCAGTAGCAGCAACTGCAGATAAAACACACAGAGGTACCATTGTCAGTGTATTCACAAAGAAAGCAAAACTTACGATGCCAAACTAATTCTCCTTGGGATTGTTTGTGCACAACACTAGTCACAGCACCAGTCATGGTGAGTATGGGACTCCGGGTGTTGGGGAAACGAGGAGGGAATTGCTCAATTGCATGAATCTAGACGTATAGGGCAATTACATTGAGTACTGGCACTATTTTCCACAGGCAGTGGTGATTTTAGCTGATCTCTCACTCCTGAGGGTAACAAAGGCAGAGAGAATACAGCTGCTGCTGGCATCCCAAAGCTGCCAAGGGCCATATGCTGCAGCCTGCATACCGCAATGGTGCCTGCTGAAGTCATCGCTGAGCGGTATGAGCAAGTGCCCTACCACAGGGAAAGAAATAAGGCAGCCTTCCACAGAAACCTTTGGGAGAGGACTGCAGAGTACCTCCATGAAAGTTTCATCGAGATCTCTCAAGAGGATTCAAGGGACATCCCGGTGTACATAAACAAATTGCTCTGTATGACCCCCCCTCCCAACACCTGCATAAATGAAAAGCTGATAACACCTTAATCTCTCTTGGTTGTACCATTACTTCTTCTAGAACAAGTAAAGTAATTAAAAGTCAAAAGATGTGTCCTACTTACTTTGGAGGTACCATCCCTGTAACTATTTATTCCTTCCCCTCCACTGAGCTCACCTGTGCTTGACTGGACTGTGGTGGAGTCAAAAACAGGTCCTGGCTCCCCACGCAGATGGATTCCCCCCTGCCCTGGTCATCTGATCCCCATATTTCTCTTCCTCATCTACCACCTCCTCATTCTTGCTGTTCACGGCAGGGGTCTGAGATTTGGGCTACTCAGAAATATCCATGGTGCCGTGGGGAGGTGTTTCCCCATTAAATAGGGCACGCAGCTCTTCATAAAAGCGGGTGGTGAAACTTTCCAGCTAGGGCTCAGCCCTCTCTCACCTTCCACTGTCTAATGGACAAGAAGGGAGAGAATCCATGTGTAGAAAAGGATAGGCAGGGTGCGAAGGCAACAGCTGGTGAAACTGCTACGATTACCTGTCGTTACTCAGTTTGCTTGGTCGCATGGTGAATGGATGTTTAATGCAGCTGCATGGGGGCCTAGTGTTTCCTTAAATGCAGGTAACCCTGGTATCTCCTCTTTGCAAGATCAGACAGGGCTGGGTCATGCTGCTCGGAGCCACGAAAAGCCTTATGGACATGAAGGCTGGGGCAGAGTTATCCGAAGAACAGGGAGGGGAATCCCCCCTCCAGTTACGTGCCTGGATTTCCCTTCCTCAGAGATCTGCCAAGAACCTTCTGATCTCTCCCCTGCCCTCTTCGCAGCCTTGATCATGGCCATTCTCTTCTCGCTGAGATGGACTAGAAGGGGCCTCTCTCCGGGCGGTTATTATTGAGCAATTCAGCATCTCTCACGCGCCCCCCGGCCATTGAGTGCGCTGCTCTGTAGCATGTCAGCCCAGGGACTCGGGGCTGCTAGGCTCCCTGGCTTCGTGTCAGCAGACGCATCCTGGGTCCCATGATAGATGGCAGGAGCTGTGACTGTCTCAAACTGTGGTGCTTTGGGGTGGGGGGTGGATACAGGGTCACCCGACGAAAGATCGGGACAATCCCAGAAAGAGCAGGAAGGATGGGAACTTGGGATTCCAGGAGGCCAAGTGGCCGTGGAGACTGGGCATCAGAAATCCAGCGGGTGCTGGGAACAGCTGCTGTATCAACTCCTCCTGGCTGCCAGAGGCGAGGGCAGTACCTGCTCTGCAGACAGCAAGTTGGCCTCTCTACCTCCCCCCTTTCAGCTGCCATGGAGCAGCAGCTAGAGAGCAGAGCAGTGGCAGCTGTAAGGTGGGGAGAGAGCACCCCTCCCAACCTTACATTACCCCAGAGAACCTTCCAGGCACCCCAACTCCAAGGGTGGGATGGAGGAAGAACCTACGAGGCCTTTTCCATCTGCCTCTGCTACACTCATAGGAAATGCTTGTCACTAGCTTATTTCTCTGCTGTCAGCGGTGCTGATCCCATGCCAGCAGCTGGGCTTTGTGGCCCTACAGAAAACCTGGGCCCAAATCTTGCCCTCCCTTCCAACCTCTTTGACCCCACCAGGGCAGACTTTGACCCTAGTTCTACTAAATTAAGGTCTGGATGACACCAGAGGTGGCAAGGTTCCTCCCAACATTCAGTTTCTCTGATGATCCAACTCTGATGGCCATTACACACCCCCAACATCACCTTTCCAGAGGGAGATCTTCTCCCCTTTGGGGGTCCCAACGATTCTCCACCCCTCCAATTATTTTCCACTGCTTTATATGTTTCACCCTCCCAGGAGCGGCGAGCTAGGCAGGAACCCTTCCACGGCTGGAGGAGCTGCTCTGAAATGGCGTAAAGTCATTCCTCAACTTCTTGGCGCCACAGGCAGTCCGAGGAGGGAACCCCAACGTGGCTTTATTGTGTTCAAACATCATTTTAATTTGTTTTTAGTGTTCAGTTTGTTGAAGCCAACTCTTGTGTTTGTCATTGTTTAAATCACGCTGGTCTTAAAAGGAGCAAGCTCTTATTTATTATGTCCACATGAGAGTCACACTCCTGAAACTATATCCTACAAGCGCCACTTACCAGGCCCCCAGCAGTCCAGGGAATTTTTAAAACATGTTTCTCTGTAAACGTATTTATATGAGTATCTGGCTGTCTGGTGTCTCTCTTTTCCTGGGCAATTACTGTACAAAGAGGGAAAAGATTTTTTTTTTTTGCTGTTATTTCTTTCAACTGAAATTTAAAAAAAATAAAGGGATTATTTATTTCTTTTTAATTTGTCATATTTTTGTAACCAAAAAAAAAAAAAGGGGGATAGGCTGGACTCGATGACCTTTCAAGGTCTCTTCCAGTTCTAGGAGATTGGTATATCTCCAATTATTACCTTTTACCTTAAGTGTGCAGCTTGGCACTGGATCGATTGTTGGTCTCCCTGGCCTTCTGATATGCTTGCCATAGCTCTCTGCTGCTGGTCCCGTCATAGCTTTTATCCTGCATCCCCTGAGCAATCTGCTCAGCAATATCTCCAGTCTACTCCAAGCTGGAGTGTAGCCAGCATGGTCAGCTGGGCAGTTGCACTCAACAATGGAGAGTTGCTAGATATGCTCACCAAGCCAGGCAATCAGAAAAAGGATTTTCAGAAATTCATGGGGCTTTAAGGGGAGGAGGGCTTTGGGTCCATGTGACTTCCTGGGCAGTGGAATTCACAATGGTGACCACAACAGTCAGTGTGGGGCATTATGGAACAGATGCTGGAGGAAAGTTAGGGTCGACATAAGTAATGAAATGTCTACATACACATGCACCGCTTGGGGGAGGTGGTGTTACTATGTCAGGATAATGGGGTGCTTACAGCAGGAGATCAATTTTAATGCAGATATGTGTACAACTAGGTTGTCGTAAGCTGCCTTGTGTTGACATAACTTTGTAGTGTAGACTAGGCCTTATTCTACAATTAATTTTCCATAGGAATAAAAGGTTGACTATTATTTTATCTATTAACTTCCTTTACCATTCATTAACAAAACTTACCCTTAGATATCTGGAGTTTAAAGAGATCACTGTCAAGATAGTATTGATTTAAAAAAATATTTTTAAAGATCTCTCTATACCCCCCCTCAACATCACACATGGCATCAGGTGTTGCTGCACTACTCCTACCCACTCCACCCTGGGTCATGTTAAAAACTACACTTTGAACATTATTAGATATGGAATACCCTAAGAGATAAATGGTTCCTTGCTGGAGCTAGAGAAGTACAAGGGGTGCTCCCGGCTAGCCAAAGAGAACTCCAGTACAATGGACAGCTCAGTGCTAGTAGGGACTAGGGGAGTGAGGAAGAGCTCCTGGCTGCCATCTGGTCCTGAACTTAGAAGGGCCCTGAGCTAAAGGTAAGGTGTCAATCAAGGCTGGGGCCAAGGGGAAGGGGCGGAAAACAGTTTTGTTTTGCTTGCTAAAGGACAGCAGCAGATGGCTGCTATTCTTCTCTGGGTCTCTGGGTGGGGAAGTGGAATAGTGGTGAGCTCTTCCCCCGCCCCACCCCCCGCCACAGCAGGAAGGTTAACCCCCAACAGAAGGAAAGAACTGTGAGGGAAGCTGAAGCCTAGCCAAACCAACCAAAGGGTGAAACCAACCTTCAGGAGGAAGGAAGGGGGGGGGGAGGGTATGCCCAGGGCTGGGGCTGGGACTGGTTTAAAAACTGCACCAGACAGAAGGGGGAAGGGGAGGTGGGTGTGGGTGATGACATACAACATGTATTGTGTGCACTGAATTATGTTTTGGGAAAACGCCCCTGCATATAATAAATAATAGATGGACATTACAAATGTAAGAAATAAAGGACAGGGCAACTGTTGGGTATGCTAACTTTGACTTTTAAAATCTTTTCAGAAATATAGCAGCAATAGAACTTAAACAATTGTTCTGACAAAAAACAAACAATAAAAGTCAGGAAATGCAAAGATAGATTCCATTAAATAATTCTGTGTTGCATTAGCTCAGATGACCCCAAGCTCTTTCAATAAAAAGTTTCCAATTTCATTTAGGTAGTGCAAGGATATACTCTCTGGACACAAAAAATATTTAACACAAATGCATTAAAAAGGACAATCAACAACAGCCAGACTTTCCGCGTTCTTTTTTTACCTGCTGTTACTGAACTAAGATAATTACAAAAAAAAACAACCAGTGTTTACTTTTTCCATTTGACAACACTTTGTACATATAGTCTGTTTCACTAGCTTGTCTATATAGGGGAATCCACTCAGCAAATACTTTTTTTTTTTTAAAAATTTTGACAGTTCATTCTTCTCTCTTCTTTTTCTCTTGCTGGTATGCCAATAAAAGTTAAGAGCAGATATCACGATGCAGCATGCAGCAGCAGCAGTTCAAGTAAATGTGGACATGGCTGAATGATTTAACAGACACTGGTGTCTCATAAGGATGCATTCTCCCCCCTCTATTTGGCATTGCCTTTGACTTAGGCTATGGTTATTTAAATTTGCAGCGCTTGCAGGTGGTGTGAACACAACACCACACCCTCCGCTGCGCGGCGGCGCAGTGTGCGTGTGTGCCCCAGGAGCTGGAGCCGCGCGCTGGCGGCTGCAGTTATGTCCAGCCCCCCCACAGGGAGGGAGAGCTGAGGTGCTGGGAGCTCTCAGCGCTGGCGCTTTGACTACTAGCGCTAGCTGGGCGCTGCGAAGTGCAAGTGTAAGTGCAGCAAGTGCAGCCATAGTTATGAGGAAAAGTTGTAACACAGCAGATATAACACAGCTAACAACACTAGAACTACACAGCAGAACTAAACCAGCAACCCAGCAACAAAACCAACCAAGCAGGAAGCAAAAGACAAAAGCAAAAAGAGCAAAGCATGCAAAAAAGTCAAAAATCAAATAAAAAAAAAAAAAAAAAAAAACTCATCAAACCTCTCATCTCATCTCAAGCATTTTGCTAGAAGGTAAAGGGAGGAAAGTCAATTGCAATAATTCAATTCAAAACAAGAAAACAAGAAAGCCAACAAGAAATATCCAGAAACAAACAACACAGCAAAGACAAGGCAGAACAAGAGCAATTCACCAACTTAAAAAAACAAATACAAAAACCCAACTACTTCATCATTTGATACAGTTCAACAACGTATCTCCAAAATTATACATTAAGGGGTTTGAACGTAAGTTATCATGCAACAGTGCAATTTGTTTTTAATTAAGAAAATTTTTCTTCATTTAAAAAAATCTCACACTAAATGCATTTTATTTATTAATATTTCTTTAATTTATAAAATGCAATGATTTGGTGTTTTAGTAAGTAACATTGAAATAAAATATGAAAAATAGGTTCATCTGAGAATTGTCACTCTAGAGGGATACGAGAAATTCCTACCAGCCCCTAACTATAAACACTAAAATCTCATTTGTAAAGAGATTAAAAAACAAAAAAAACACTGTTGTGATCAAATACTTCAACATGTACTTATTCAAAATCCATGCCTTGATATCAATGAGAAAAAGAAACAAATTGAAACCAGAAGTGATAATCGTACTCAAAGTGGACAAAAATTTAATTTAAATCAAGTTTTTAAAATACAGTAATTTTTTTTTTAAAATAAGAATATTTAAAATTAAATTTGCAATGACAACAAACTATATTAAGGCCTACAGTTACCAAAATCTATCAATCATTTAAATTAAATAAAAAAATAAGCAGTACAAGTTTGCTGCTAAAGTCAAACCACAGTGAAAATCACTGGCTAAACACCTGGAACCCAGAGTTTGTTAAAGTGCTAAACCAGCTTTTGACACAAGTAGCCTCTTCTGCAGGTACAGAGAGAATATTTTCTTCATTTCAGTTTATTCAGCCTGCTAGTGCCATGTAATGACTAGTTCATCCAAAGCTGAAAAACTGACTGGGAACTGACTGGGAACTGAAAAAGCTTGTTTTCCTCTACCAATATATGAATAAAAATGAGGTGCGACAGGATGAGATCTATTATTCTAAAATTGTGAAGGAGATGGAGATCAGAAATAATCAGTTGAATTCATTAACCACAGATACTATTTTGTCTAAATCGGTTTTAGATGTAAAACATGTTTCCATAACTTATTTATTTAAATACTTAAAAAATAAAATAAAATGCTATTTTTGTGCATTTAATTGAATTCCAATTTCCACTCCCAAAGCAACTTAACATAAATGTCAAACAAAAAAAAACCTCTAGTAAATAAGAAAAGCATCATTAACCATTTTCTATCATAATAATCCAAATAAATGTATGTTGAGCTATATAATTGCTTAAATAAATGTGGATTGGTATAGTATCTCCTCCTGATCAGCAAAAAGTAAGGTCTATATTTAGCTACAAATCAACGAGAATCAACTTCTCTTTAGGAAAATAACTAAGAAGTACAAAGGCAAAACAAGATTAAAATAATTTTTTTATATCAAGATTTCCTGCTTGCTAATTTAAATCATGATTGAAAACTGATTAAATCCAGCCACCCTGATATGGTGTTAATTATAACAGTATTCATTCAGGTGATGTTATCATACACTAACACAGTGATTCTCAACTTTTTCCATACTAGCACACTCTTTTCCAACTACAGTACAACCTCACAGTTACGAACTGACCAGTCAACATACACCTCATTTGGAACCATAAGTATGCAATCAGGCAGCAGCAGAGAGGAGAAAGAGAAGGAAAAAATCAAAACACAAATACAGTACTGTATTAAATGTAAACTGTTAAAGAAATAAAGGGAAAGTTTAAAAAAGATCTGAAAGGTAAGGAAACTGTTTCTGTGATGGGTTTCAGAGTGGTAGCCGTGTTAGTCTGTATCAGCAAAAACAATGAGGAGTACTTGTGGCACCTTACAGACTAACAAATTTATTTGGGAATAAGCTTTCGTGGGCTAAAACCCACTTCATCAGATGCATGCAGTGGAAAATACCGTATTTTCCGGCGTATAATACGCCCAGTCGTCTGAGACGACCCCCTAATTTTCCAGTTAAAACATAGGTTTTGGCCTATACTCGCCCTATAAGACTACCCCCCCTTCTTGCTGGAGCCATGATGGGGCCGCTGGATGTGCGGTAATATAGTCAGTGATGAGCTGCCAAAATCTTAGGAACCGGTTCCCTACTGGGTCTTCGGCGGCACGGCTCCGGCGGCTGAAGGACCCACCACCGAAGACCCGGTAGGGAACCGTCCAGTGAGTACACCCCCCACCCACGTCCTGCCCCCCCTCAGAAACCACAACCCATAACCCCCCTGCCCTGCTCCTTGTCCCCTGACCACTCCTTCCCAAGACCCCCAACCCTAACTCCCCCCCAGGACCCCACCCCCTGCCAAACTTGCCCCGCTCCTGACTGCCCCGACTCCATCCACCACCATCCCAATAGACCCCAGGAACTCCCACGCGGCGCCTACCCAACCCCCCCTTCCCCATCTCCTGTCTGCCCCCCCAGAACCTCTGCCCGATCCAACCCCTCCTCCCCCGCCCCAGTCCCAGCCCTGGCCCTGGCCTCTTACCCCTGCCGGGGGCCAGGGTCGGAGCCGCAGGGCCCAGCTCCCCGGGCCGACACCGGAGCCGGAGCCGCAGCCGCGGGGCCCGGCTCCCCGGGCCGACACCGGGACCAGCGCCGCAGCCGCGGGGCCCGAGCTGGGCCAGGTCCGAGCCGCGCAGGCGAGACCAGCCCGAGCCGGGGGTGCTTGGCTGGGACCGGGCTGGGGCGCTCGGCCAGGGCCAGGAGGAGCCGTCCCGCCCCTCCCCCACACTCCCGGCTTACCTGCCCGCTCCTTTTTTCAGGCTTCCCACGAACATTTGATTCACGGGAAGCCGGGGAAGGGGAGGAGAAGGAGGGTGGAGCGTTCACGGGAGCGGTGTCATCTATTAAGCCTGCTCGGATTGGCTGAGTCAGAGAGGCGGGCTATTACAACCTTTGCCAATCCAAGCAGGCTTTGTATGCATTAATAGAATACACCAGTGAGACCCCTCCCAGGATTGGCTCAGCCGAAGCTGTTTATACCCGGCGTATAAGACGACCCCCGATTTTTGGGGGTTGATTTTTAGTTTAAAAAGTCATCTTATACACCGGAAAATACGGTACAGTAGGAAGAGATTTTTATATATAAAAATATATATTAATTACACACACACACACACAGAACACATGAAAAAATGGGGGTTGCCATACCAACTCTAACAAGACTAATCAATTAAGGTGGGCTCTTAGCAGGAGAAAAAAAAACTTAGTGATAATCAGAATGGCCTATTTCAAACAGTTGACAAGAAGGTGAGAGTAACAGTAGGGGAAAAATTAGAATGGAAAATAGTTTTTAGTTTCTGTATGACCCATCCACTCCCAGTCTTTATTCAAGCCAAATTTAATGGTGTCCAGTTTGCAAATTAATTCCAGTCCTGCAGTTTCTCGTTGGAATCTGTTTGTGAAGTTTTTTTGTTGAAGAATTACGACTTTTAGGTCTGTAACTGAGTGTCCAAGGAGGTTGAAGTGTTCTCCGACTGTTTTTTGAATGTTATAATTCTTGACATCTGATTTGTGTCCATTTATTCTTTTGCATAGAGACTGTCCGGTTTAGCCAATGTACATGGCAGAGGGGCATTGCTGGCACATGATGGAATATATCACATTGGTAGCTGTGCAGGTGAACGAGCCCCTTTTGGTGTGGCTGATGTGATTAAGTCCTATGATGATGTCCCTTGAATAGGGTTTCATTTAAATTCAGAGGGTTAAAAGCAGCATTTAGCTGTATGAAGTCAATGTTCAGTTATAAATCTTTGAAAGAATAATCATAACGTTTTGTTCAGAAGTTACAAACATTTCAGAACTACTAACAATCTCCATTCCCAAGGTGTTCGTAACTCTGAGGTTCTACTGTAGCTGGGTATCTACCCAAGAACCCCCTCCCATTTAACAACAAGACAAAGTAGAAGGAAAGGCTGGCTATAACTCCCTTGACATTTGTTCATAATCCAATGCTGAAAACCCATGCACTCGTATTTTTTGGTGCCAAATATTAAGGTTTCTCTTCTTGCTGACCACCATATAAAACATAAGGAAAGCAATGACACGTATCTATATGACGTTGGCAAGTACAATGTGTAGGAACGCTACCCTTCTCTGTGGCTTTTGTAACCTTTCTTCAATCAGAAAGAAATACCATTGATGTTATATACATGTCAGTCCCTCTAAATTCCCTTTTCGGCACCCTGCTGCATTCTCAATTAAATTCAAACTCTTCGAGGCGTACTCCTTCTTACCACTCTGTCATTTTCTCATACTTTCCTCTGTACCATCTTTCATGCTGCCTGTGTACTTAGAGCCCCTTCTCCCATCCTGGTTGCAAAAAAGGTGAGTTTCTGCTTGCTTTTTACCTTAGAAATATCTGGAGCATCAAGTCTAGTATTCCCTAGTTTTGCTGGAGGACTTCTTTGGGAAAGATATTGTCAGTGATGTGTATGGTGAGCTCATACATCTCGAGTCAACAGGTTGCATGTAAAATCTTTAACAAAGACATCCTCTTTCACCGAAGTGTTCATAAGGCATAGGAACTAACCAATATCATGGTCAGATTAAAAATCTCTTCCCCTTCAACTGTTCATCTTTAAGTCTCTTGTGATCTTTAACTTTAATTAGTTTTACATCTGCCACAAGCCTGGTCTTCTCTAGGAAAATTACCTATTGCTGACAATGGATGCAGTTGAACTGGTGCTGAACACGGTTTAACTGCAAATGCAGACCTGGGTGCTGAAACATTGCTGAACATGTTTGTTACTGACACTTGCCAATGGGTAATTTTTCTAGTGTAGGCAAAGCCCTAAAGAGTTTTCCATGATACACAAAACCTGAAAAAAACAAGCCAAAAATAGTTTTTACTTAGAAAAAAACATTTGTGCCTTCCAAATTCATAAAGCAGCAGCAAAATACACCAAAACTCATGTTTGTTTGGTTCCCGCCCCCCATTTAAAGGTCATTATACCCATTTACCAGTCTAAGACCTCAGCTGTACCAGCGACCACCCCTTACCTCCCATTAACACACTAGCCCACAACGGAGACCATGAGGCTGAGTGTAAAGCAATTCAGGTTGTTACCACCTTAAAAGAGGTGTTCACTGGAACAAGCTACACAGTTGTGATGTGATATTACATCTGTATGTGGGGCTGCAATGAACCTCCAAAGTGTGTGTTTTAGATCTCGTGTACAACACTAAAGCACCAATTTTATCAGAAGCAAGATAAAAAAATACTAGTGTTACAAAGAGGGAAATCTAGAATAGAATTTAGAAGATACTGAAGTACAGATGGACACATTCCACTGTTTGATAACCTGCCCTGTTTTGGATTTGCAATGTTCTCCCAGATTTTTTTTTTTTTAGGAATGTTCTTCCTCTCAGTCATTCTACCATCCTCTCCACACCTTTATTTTCTTCCTTGTCTCTTCTCTCCGTTACTTCTCCTATCCATGTTGTTGTTCACCTTGACACTGCTCCTTCTCAGTAGCTCCAAAATCCAACTCTTTCTTTCCATTCCTGCTTCCAAAACCATTGGTAATCTCTTGTCTACATTACTGAAACCTCCTTGACAATCCCCTGCCTAGATTATAACCTTTTTCTCTCTGGCTGGCCTGACTTTAACTTTGCACTCTTCCATCCTACCAAAAATGCAGACACCAAATTTATCTGCTTTTCTCTTTCCCACTACACCACCCTCTTCCTCCTACAAACTCCTCATTCTCACCTTAAACGCTGCACATAGCTCTCCCCCTTCCTCACATAATTTAGTGTCCATCGCTCTTCTGATGGCAGCCTATATTTCACTAATTCCACTTTCCTTAAAGGTAACCTGTAAAGGAGACACACATTGGGTTTGTGCCCTATTTGCTTCCTTTTGATGAAGGCTTGACAGGTTCTCCACACCATAAATGGCATGGAGAAAATAACTAAGGAAGTGTTATTTACCCCTTCACATAGAACTAGGGTCACCAATGAAATTAATAGGCAGTACGTTTAAAACAAACGTAAGGAAATACTTCCTCACACAACTTATAGTAAACCTGTGGAACTTATTGCCAGGGGATGTTGTGAAGGCCAAAAGTAAAACTGGGTTCAAAAAAGAATTCGATACTGATGGACTTATCCTCCATGAACTTAACTATCAGCCAGAATGGTTAGAGACACAGCACCATGCTCTCAGTGTCCCTAAACCTCTGCCTGCTAGGATTGGATAACAGGGTGTGGATCACTCAAAAAAGTGCCCTGTTCTGTTACCGTCATCTGAAGCATCTGGCACCACCACTGTCAGAAGACAGGATACTGGACTGGATGGACCACTGATCTGACCCAGTGTTGCCATTCTTATGCATCAGCTAACATCATAAAGCAACAACAAATGCACAAACCCATTTGCTTTCTTTTGCAGGTCATGTACTCCTCTTCTGCAGCCTTCTCCTACCTGCATCTCCAAACTTTCTTCCATGAGGCCTCCTATGCCTACAGTGTCCTCTATAACCCTCACAAGTAATCCTCCTTTGCTTTTACATCCCTTCCCAAGTCTTTCTAGACACACATGTCCCACCATCAGCTTAGTACCTAAGCAACTCGCAGGTACTGATTAATTTATCCTTACAACATCCCTGTAAGATAGGAAAGTGCTATCACCACTATTTTATAGATAAGGTACTGAGGCCTACAGAGACATGTCTACACTAGCACTTTTGTCAGTCAGGGGTGTGAAAAAATACTCCCTGGGTAAGTTTTGCCAACAGAAGCACCAGTGTGGACAGCACTATGTAGGCAGGAGACATAGGTACACTGCTCACAGAGGGTGGTTTAATTATGCCAACAGGAGAACTCTCTCCCATCTGCATAGAGTGGCTACATGGGAGACCTTACAGGGGTGCAGTTGTGCCGCTGTAACGTCTGTAGTGTAGACATAGCCTGTAAGTGATTTATTCAAGGTGAGAGAGGAAGTCTGTGGCATAGCCAGGAAGTATCTTGAATCCCAATACAGTGCCTTAACCAAAGGAAAACGTTCCTCCACGTCTTTCCATTGTCTTTCCCACAAGTCTCTCATGCTACCCTCATGGAATCAGAATAAACACTGTACAAAAACAAGTAATCCCACAAGTTTATTTTCCATAAACCTCCTGGTGCCTTATCTGATATCATCTCTCTGAGACTCATACATCACCTAGATGTGGTCTCCCTGAAGCGCCTGGTACACACCCAGGTGAAACAATCAAACACCGGTGACACAGAAGAGCTCCCCCACGTTCCCGTATATCTGTGTGGTTACCCCCACCACACGCACACTCCCCCGGCCCCCTCTGTTTCCCCACCACCCCGGGCATGGACGCACCCGCTCACACACACGCCCCCCTCTCTCCCTGTATCCATGTAGGTATCTATCTTACCACCCCCACCCACGCACCCTCTCTTCTCCGTACCTGTCCAGGGTCTGCTGCAGCGCCAAGCCCGTCTGGTCCGACATATTCTCCGGGTGCGGGGACCCCGGAGGCCCCGCTGCAGCAGCGGTATCAGGAAGAGTCGGCCTAATACAGGGCCCGAAGCCTGACACTAGCGCAGGGGACGCGGGGACCTCCCCCGTGGCGCAGCTCCGCCAGGCCCTCCCGCAGCAGGCAGGGCGCAGGGTAGGCCGCTAAGGCGAGACAGGCCCTGGGTAAGATCCGGGCCGCAGGCTCCATCCGCTGCGCGGACTGAGCAAGCGGAAAGGGGGGCGGCACCTCTGTGAGGTAAGAGCCAGGCCGCCCCCTCCCGCGCGCGTCAGAGCGCTGGGGAAGGAGGGCCCCGGAGCATCATGGGAGATGTAGTCCCCCGCGCCTGCCGCTACTGAGGGGATTTAAAGGCCCCCGGGGCGAGCGCTGCGGCTGCTGCTACCGTTCCCCGGTGTCGAGTGCGGGGCAGGTGGGCGCTGCTGCCTTCGGAGGGGGACGCGGCGGGATGGCCGCACTTGCTGCGGGAAAGGTCAGCACCCTGTCCCCTCTCCTTCCCCGCGGGGCCGCTCTCTTGCTAGCGCCTCCCTTCCCCGAGGGCCTGGGGGCGGGGAGGGGGAGAAGAGCCCTTTCACTCTCTCCCCTCCTAGTAAAGTGGCTGCTGTGTCCCAGTCCCCTCGCGGGCGCGTGTGTCACGCTCCGGGGCAGCGTGGGGATGGATACTGGGGGGTAGATTATAGCCTCCCCCAAGTACTTCATTGTAAAGCTGCAGCCCTGCCCTGTCTCCTCTTCCCCAGGATACAAGAGCGTCCTCTCCGCCCCCAGTGTGACATAAACAGGTGCTGCTACTTAGTGTCTTCTCCTCCAAAGCGGCTTTTGACCCTCCCCCCCCCCCCGCGAGATTCCCCCGTTCAGAAGAAAGAGGTCTCTGGTAAATCATGAGTAAGCGAGAAAGAGATTCGTGCTGAGTACCTGACTTTTAGCTTAACAGGCTGCTGAGGCGGGTGGTGATTGACACGATTCAAGTGAAATTGCCAAATATTTGTTTCTTTATGGGGGTTTATTGCCAATAACAAATAAACACATGCACCCTTTGTTAATGTCTCCTCGTACTTCATTAAAGCCTTTCACTTAAAAGTCCTCATTAAGGGTATCCTTAAGTAAATAACTGAAGTGGGGCTTATTCAGCAAAACTCACCTTCCCTAGCTATACCAGGCACAAGGGACATGCCGAGAAGGAATATGGGAATAGTGTGAATTTTCTTGTTTTGGCTTGTAGGTATACTTTCTCATGGAGGAAAAAATAACCCCTTTCTAAAAAGTCATCCTAGCATAATGTAATGTACATATTTCTCTAGATAAAGCTGTGATGCCATCTCTACATCTAAAAAATCTCACGGTTCTTCCTTCCTTACTGTCTTCCACTCTCATCTCTCACTTCTGTACTGATGTACAAAGATCCTACATTGTGTCACTTTGGCTTAGGGTAACCAGACATCCCAATGTTAAGGGGTTTGTCTTATATAGGCAACCTATTACCCTACCCCCCGAAAAAGAATGTATCCTGATCTTTCTCACTTGCTATCTGATCACCCTACTTTGGCCAAGGAAGGGTTGATGCCATACTTTCCATGATGTTTGCCAGAGGTAGTTAATAAAGAGCAGTTTGAGGTGTTCTCATCCTTAGAATACCTATGGAGAGCATCCCTGCAACCTAAGTCTTGTTAGACAAGGAATGACCAACAGTGACTGGTACCTGTGCCACATGATTGTCTTGTTATTTTGTGGCTATAATATACAGTAATAGTGTCTTAATATCTTACCAAAGCACTTCTCAAATTGTAAACATACAACTACACCACAATGCAGGCACTTCTGGGAGATTGCGGCAAAATGGCAACTTCTTGGTAGGAATTGGACACTGCGCAGCTGGGGCTGGGGGGGAAGAGGGACAGTGAATTTTATTTAATCTTTTATTATGCTTATCACAAACTCTAAGAACATAACAATTTTAGTAAACCTAAAGTTTAACTAATACATAAATTAGAGATAAAGATAAAAGCTCCTTTCACAGGAGCATCCCAAGCATCTTGTAAGTTCTTTCATATTGTGGGCTTCTTTATATAATTACATAGCTCTGTCTCCTACAAATTTAGCTAAGGATGCTAGGGTACAGGTCAAAGGCCAACGCACTATCACTTGTATTACCTCACTAATATTAAATGTTTATTTTAACTTCTAGTTCTGTGGTAATAACACTTTTCCTAACATTAATTTAAATTAATTTAAAAAAGTTAAAGTGCTAGCTGTAGTGTGTATAGATATTGTTTAAGGCTATGATATGGCAAACATTTAAAATACTTGCATAACTTTACTCACGTGAGTAGTCCCTTTAACTTCAGTGGACATGTTTCACTAGTAAAGTTACCCATGTATTTAAATGTTTACAGGCTCAGGGGCCAAGTTTTCCCGCACAGCTCTGTTAATGTATGTCATTTCAGTAATATTTTATTGACATGAAAAGGGCTTCCACATCAGTCCTATCTTCCACTGCCTTGTTAATCTAGTCCATAAATCTAGCCTGCTAGGGTAAGTCTGAAAACAATTTTGCAAGGCCCACACATTAATGTTACTAGCTTCTGTCTCCATTGATCACTTCACAATGCACAGAACAGGACTTTTTGAGAAGGGTCTATAAGCTGATTCTTTGGTGTCTCCCAAACTAAACAGATTTATTTTATGTAAAAAAGAGATCTTTGGATTACCACCAATTGTCTGTACTACGGTCTGTTTATACTTGTCAACAAACACCTTAAATAAATTTCTCTAAGCTTGAGGCCCCCTTTTATCTGAAGGTTTTGTATGCACCCTACTGAATTTTAGCTTACATCTTTTCTTCCAGTAAATTCACTATGGAATCTAAAGTAGCTAGCAATATTTATAGAAGAGTTCAGAACAGTTGTCTTATCACTTTCTCCCAAGCTTACACATATTAGATATGTTACAGAAGTATGAAAAAAGAGGATAAATAAAACTTGTATCTCATAACTCATAACTTATTTCTGTTATGATTTTGTACTAGCACTTATCACTGTAGAGATTGACTGGCATAGCAAAGGTCCTGGGGGACTTTGTGGAGTTTTTGACTCTTTTCCCTTCCTGGGTATAGGAAATTCTGATGGGGTAATGATGTGTGGTTTGTTTATTTGTTCGTTCGTTTTTGTCTGGTGGTAATCATTGTAAATGTCATTCTGGCTATGGTGGAAAAGCTTTATCAAAGAGCAAGGTATTCATAGATTATAAGGACTGTGAAGGAACCATTGTCTTAGGGATGTGATTTTTTTTTTAAGTGGTACAAGCCCCAGTGTGTGTGTAGTATATCAGAGGGGTAGCCGTGTTAGTCTGAATCTGTAAAAAGCGACAGTCTTGTGGCACCTTATAGACTAACAGACTTATTGGAGCATAAGCTTTCGTGGGTGCATCCAACGAAGTGGGTATTCACCCATGAAAGCTTATGCTACAATACGTCTGTTAGTCTATAAGGTGCCACAGGACTCTTTGTTGCTTTTAATGTGTCTGTAGTTACACTGGTGTAAAGGTACCTTATACTAATATAGCTTATTCACCTTCCTGTATGTGGGAATAGCTATACTGGTATAAAGCACTTTTATACCAATATAACTTCATCCACACTAGGGGGATTATACCATGTAACTGTTCTGTTATAACAATGAGGAGTACTTGTGGCAGCTTAGAGACATCAAGAATTATAACATTAAAAAAACAGTCGGAGAACACTTTAATCTCCCTGGACACTCAATAACAGACTTAAAAGTTGCAATTCTTCAACCAAAAAAACTTCAAAAACAGATTCCAATGAGAAACTGCAGAACTGGAATTAATTTGCTAACTGGACACCATCAAATTAAGCCTGAATAAAGACTGGGAGTGGATGGGTCACTACACAAACTAATTTCTCCCTACTGTTACTCACACCTTCTTGTCAACTGTTTGAAATGGGCCACTCTGATTACATTGGCCTCATTACCACTACAAAAGTGATTTTTCCTCCCTTGGTATTCTACTGTCGAGAATAGCCCACTTCCACCTTAACTGAATTATCTCGTTAGCAATGACCACTCCCCTTTGGTAAGGCAACTCCTATCTTTTCATGTACTGTATATTTATACCTGCCCATTGTATTTTCCACTCCATGCATCTGATGAAGTGGGTTTTAGCCCACGAAAGCTTATGCCCAAATAAATTCCTTATTCTCTAAGGTGCCACAAGTACTCCTTGTTGTTTTTGCTGATACAGACTAACACAGCTACCACTCTGAAACCTGTCCTTCTGTTATAGTTAAGGCAATACAACTTTCTAGTGTCATAGTTTTCCCTTTCCTTTTTTACCTCTTTGAAAAATAGCAACACCTTCCTCATGAGCTTTCTATATTATATGCCATTCAATATACATACCACCTCTCTCTCTTTCTGTGTATATATATTTGAATATGTAAAATTTAATTTGTGATGCATATATTGAAAGTCTGCAAACATATTTTGTGTGTCAGAGTTAAGGTTGTTGGAAGGAACTTGCACACGTCAGTATTTCAGTGAATGGTATGTGTGAACAGTAAGAACAGAATATTTGTATAAATTGTCTTTACTAATATCTTTTAAATATTTATTTAATAGTAAATTTGTAGTTGTGTTTTTCATAAGAGTTTTATATTATGTCAGCAATCTGAACTTAAGGTTAACACATTTTAATGTGAGAATATCCTTGCTTTTTTTAGAAGAAAACATTAGCAGTCTTGAAAGTTCTTAAATTATTTGGCATGGGAAATTACTTGAGTGCATAAATTTTCTGCAATACCAGGCTCCTACAGGTTCATGTAAAAAAAAAACCTATGCACCAGATGAATATATTTCTCTAAAGCTCTTACCAAGCATCTGACATGAATTTTTTCAATCTTCTGCTTCAATAAATGGGCAGAGGCTAGGAAAACTCTCTTAGATCTCAGCCTAGTTTGGGAGGACATACAAGGAAAACTGCTTATAGCATAGCCCCTGATCTTGCGAATGTATCCACATGTTTTGGACTTCTGCACTTGCACAGAGGTCATTGACTTCAATGGATCTCTGAATGGCAACAAGTGTCTGCCTTGGCGGATGCATTTGCAGAATTGGGGTCTAAATCCATGGAGCATTTTATGTGTTTAAAATATTAAACACTTAATTGGCTCAATTCAGAGCAGGTTTACTTGCATATATTCAAAATGTCAAGGAGCTGAATAAGGTAAAGATTACTTCATACTCTGCAGATTTTTCCAGAATTGAGGGTCTATATGGGCTGCCTCCCAATTGTTTTCATAAATATTTTCTCTGTTGTCTTTTCTAACATTAACAAAAGCCATTTCAACAGATAATTCTCATAACTTTTTATTGGAAAAAAACTATCTATGCTTGACATTTTGTTTAACTCTACGTTTACTTACAGATTTAAATGTAAAAGCAAAGCCATGAATAAGGAGTCCAAAACATTGATTTTTTTTTTTTTACATTTCAGAAAGGAGTAATTTTTAACTGCTAAAATAATGAATACATTTACTTGTCATACCTAATACAATAATTAAAATGCCACTTGAAAAAGCTCAGTGTAATCTTAATGATGACACTGTTAACAACACATCCATAATGAAGTCTGTATAATATGATAGATACAAAACATGATGACGTAGCAGAACTTTAATAGCAGTAAATCATGACTTGTAAACCCCTTAAGTTTTATTTGAAAGAGGAACAATGGAAGGAACAATGATCACTCAAATTTGGTCCAAATTCAGATTTAGTGAAAACAAGCTTTTGGCAAAAAAAAAAAAAAAAAAATTAGGGGGTCACCAAAATATCAGTTACATGGGAACAACTTTTAATAGGGAGCAGAGCAGGGCTAAATTAAAAATGGTGACCTACAGATAAGACTGTAGTTCCTTAGCAATGTCCTTAGAGAGCATTCAGTGCCCTAATAATTCAAATGTTACACCTTCAAGAATGAGGTTTGCTGTCAATTAGTTTAACAAATATTTGTGAGACTGTAGAGGAATGCTGGGTATCAGAGTTCCTGGGTTCTCATCATGATTTGTATGTGGTCTAGTGGTTAGAGCAATGGCTACAGACCAGTTAGTCAAGCACATAGATTTGATGCATTCCTTCTGAAAGGCAGCAGAACAAGCCTTGTGACCTGGGTTTTGTTCACAGCTCAGTCTTGAAGTGATTTGTGCAACTTCTCAATTACCTTGTTTGAAAAATTAGGGAAATATTAGTTGCCTAGCTTTTAGGGTAGAGAGATGAGGTCATCATAGTAGTAAGGCTTGTGAACAGCACTCAGGAGAAAAGGTGAAATCAGAACCCATGATCACCTAATTCCAGTCTCAGCTGAAGGATAGTCTTTGAGGAAGGGTTCTTCCTTGCTTTGTCACTTGAGATGTGGGCAGATGTGACACAGCTGCCTAAAGCCTGCATTCTGAGATGCACAACACTTGGCAGTGTGTATATCACTGCATTGCAAAACCCAAGTATTTGAAAATCATGAGGCAGAACCCAAAATATAATATTTAAAAATTGTGGGTTTTGCCTGTTGTCTAATTTCACCATCACCACCATGTCTTTTATGAGGAAGCTCCCATCCCCAATTTGTGTGATCAACCTGGGTCCATCTTCAATCTCAAATACATACAAAAATGCAGTTTCCATGTTCACTGCAAAGTAGGAACTTGCCTTCTCCTTTCCCTGTCATGGGGAGCTTTTATTGTAACCTCCTCTATCTCCCTCCCTAACAAGACAGGATAGGCAGCCACCCACACTCACATGTTTCCACCATACTCCTCCACCCAGTACCAGGTTTACAGTGGTGCCAGTGGTGCCATGGAGCTGGGCCCATGCTCAGAAAGGGCCCTGGCCTGCTCTGCTTGCACTGTGCCCTGAGACCCCGCTGACTCCCTCCCTCCTGCCACCCACCACTTGCTCCTCTCAGCCTGCCCGCCGGCCAGCCAAAGGCTCATCTCCTCCTGGCCCCACCGCCGGCTTCTCTGCCCCCTGGCTGGACCCCAGTGCATCTCTGGCTCCTGGCAGTCTCTGCTTCCTTACTCTGGGGACCGACCCCCTCATGCCATGCTCCGTTGCTCCCCTGGGGGCCCACAAATATGTTTGGTGCCAGGCCCACAAAAGGTTAATCTGGCCCTGCCTCTGCCTGTCTCTTTATGTATGGTAGTCCCCCCAGACACATGCATTTCCCTTCCTCTCCTCTCACTGTCTCCTACTCATTGCATTTTCCCTCTCTGCCATGCCATATTCCACTACAAACCTCCTCAATTTGCTTCTGGGTCCCCTCACCTTCCTCTGATCACTCAGTTTCCATCCTGTTTCCTAGCACAGTCCTCTTCCCTGCTGCTGCCAGAGCCCCATTCACTGCACCTCCATGTTCTGTCCCCTGTTCAGCTCTCAGTTGGTGACTGGAGGCCCATCTTCCCTGAGGGCAGCCATGCTTCAGCCCAATTGGAAATAACAGGAAACTGTGTCCCTCTTTTCTGGGAGCAGACTCACTATCCCCTACAGAAGTTAGAGAGATGACTGCCATCTTACTGAGGATAGCCCGTGGCTTCTGTCCTAGAGACAGTAATTGAAGATGGCAGCTATTTTGGCTAAGGAAAAAATTTCAAACTGGAAGGCAAAAATAAAAAATCGAGAATCTTCATTTAAAAAAAAAATGGCAGCACCGAGTGAGCCCCAAATTAGGCCCTATGGTTTTTAAGTTGACAGCGTACACTAAGACAATACAGGTAGTAGAAAATTAAATTACTTTGTAACAAACTTATTTTGACTTTAAAAAGACACTTTGATAAAGTATCTCTGTTAGATAATAAAGGAATATTTAGGGATCAGTAATGAACAGTGATCAGTATAACTTCTAATAAGGACCCAGAAGAGGGGCTGAATAGCAAAGTGACCATATTCTAGTGGAATCATTTTTTTTTAGTCAAAAGTAGGAAGAATCAAGAAATTTGAGAGATCTAACACAGCAGTTAACATTTAATATTTACAAAGTAGAGATAATTCAGCATAAGTAATATTTAAAATAACACCTGACAGAGGAGGTCATTCAGTCATTCATACGTACTTTGTCCCATAATTAAGACATAACACCAGATTCCTTTTAAGTTTATTTTTAATGTAGATTTTTCTATTCAACAAAACTCAGTGCCTCATAATATATTATTATATTTCTACTAGCTTTAGTAAGCTAAAATGCCTTTGTATATAAATAAGAACAGTATCTGTAGTTACATAGCTAGGATCAAATTACAAATGTGGGAATAAATTGCATTAAATACAAGGTATAAACTGACTGAGATCAAGAAGGCACTTTTCTCATAATAAAATATTGCAAAATTAGGTCCAGTTTATTTTTTCACCCTAATGATCCTTTTATTGGGAGAGGGACCTTCGGCACCCAGATTCTGTCATCGTCTTATGGTGGGCTTTCCCCACTTTTCCTGATTACTGTATCTGGGAAGGGAACATAGATAATATTCAGGTTGCCTGGACCCTCCTCCTCCATCTTCTTGGCTGACCTGCAGAGTGAAGCTGTCATCATGGAAGACCTGAATGGGTTTAGGCTGCTGCCTCTTCAAAATGGAACTTTCATTTTCAGGTCATACATATGTTGACTGGGCTGCCTGACATCAGAGTTCAAATGGGAATCCTTACAAAATATCTAAGACAGAATTCCATGGCTACTAGAGAAAATTACATCAGTTACTTCAATTTAGGAACATTTCCATGAGCTAGAAGCTGCAGTGGTGGCTTGCACCTGAATAGAGTCCAAAATGTTGTGAACTTCACACTTCTGAACTTTTATTGTCATGAGGATTTGGTGGGGTGTAGGAAGTGGATGGGATGACAAAGGCTGATTGGGCCATCAGAAGTCTGGAGAGCTGCACTCCTCTCATATCATCTGATGGAGAAGAAAGGCTATTGGGTAAGGAGGAGATAGTGTATTGGTAGATAATGTATTGCAGTTGTTGCCGATATTCAGGGACATACAAGGGATAATACAGATAAATCCTGACTGCTATCTGTGGGAATAGGAGCAGTGTATATAATTATTTTAAAAGCTTGGAAATTAACACCAAAAAAGTTTTGGCCCAGTCAGGTGCATCAGGGCTCTGATCCATCAGTCCTCAAGGTTGCAGGGAGCTATTTTAGCTCCCAATGCAAGTTAAACCACTCTAGAGTTTGCTCTTGCTTGAGTTGTCTTGGAACAGCTTCCCAGAGGCAGTAACACTGGTCTGGCCATATCCTTTTTTGCTCTGGCACTCTGCCCATTTGATGGTGGAGTGGCATAGAGTCAGTATAACCAGTTCTATGCTAGTCAGATTCCCTGTTCAAAAGAATCCTCAGATGCCCTACTAAAGCAGCTTCCTGGCCCATTTGTGCAATCAGAGTGGCAGCAAAAGAGTCTAGGAACAGATGCTGAAAATCTGGTCATTACAGCTTTGACTTACAGTTCCTAGACTGCATAGCCCACCAACTCAAACTGTAAAAAGCAAAGAAATAAGCAGTTAAGTCCCTTGACACCTCAGCTACAATTCCACTAATTTCTCCTTCTTAGGTTTAACTGTCTCTCTTCCAACCATTGCTCATATATCTCCAGCCTCTGTTGAACAATCAGTGTGCAGCCACATGCATTAATGTTCACACAATGCAGATTTAAATTTTGTAATTAAAACTAATTATTAACATGTGATCATTGTTAATATAACTTTTCCTGACACGGTAGGAAAATATATTGTAGCCAACATTTCCAATCTGACACATTATCTCAATTATACAGGATACAACATACAGAACTACACAATGCAATTTATGAAAGTCACAACAGCGTTATATTAATAATCGAAACACTGGAACATATAATCAATTAATATGGTTTGAGGATGCATATTGCTCTCTGAAGAGGAGCTGGAGAGATGTGGGTGGTAGAAGGGAGGGTAGTGGAGGAGGAACTGCTGACTGATGTGCAGATGGAGTGTTAAATTAATTAACTGCTTGTTTACCCTCTTTTTTGTAGCTTGCATTGATAAGATATTCTGTCTGGTAACACAAACTCAATGTTGATGACTTTCTCCTGTGGGAATCTACCTGGGGCATTTATATAGCACCAGTAACCATAATATGTAGATGTTGATCTTAATTTACTTTTAAAATCTCACAAAACCTAAGTTATACCCAGATGATGTAAGACTATATTTTATCAAGAATATT
Source organism: Mauremys reevesii (assembly GCF_016161935.1). Taxonomy (NCBI): domain Eukaryota; kingdom Metazoa; phylum Chordata; order Testudines; family Geoemydidae; genus Mauremys; species Mauremys reevesii. Next base: position 30,402,859 of record NC_052629.1, on the reverse strand, counting down.
GTGACTGCAATATAAAACATTTACTTCAGCTAAGAAACATTGTAACTAATATTAAAAAGTAGTGTCTTCTCTTTTCATAGTGGAAGTCAGGTTGTGATTTTGCACTAGAATAGTTTAATTAACTAGCTACTGACTAACATTTAATTTATTATTTTGGGTAGCTATATTTGATCTGTTTTATCTTGATTTACACATCTGTCAGACGGCTGGAGGCTTTCCTTGTAATTTCGATTTCCAGATCAGTGTATCCCACCAGTTTTTCTTCTGAAAGCTAATGATTTTGGGCTGCATTAATTTTAAATGTAATCCGGGTTGCAACGACTTCCCCCTGGAGACTGGATGTATTTTATCTCGCCACCTTTCAGTACTGTAGTTCTCACAACATGCAGAAGTCAATAGCTGTCTGTGGAAAATACTTCAATCCCCATAGTTCCTTGGGTGAGCATGCGCCATAAGCTTGCAGTTGTCAAAGCGCTCTTGCCAGAGCGGTCGCCTATTTGTTATATAGCAAACCCGAAAGGAGAAAATAAATACTGTCATTGTATTGATCTTTAAATACAGAACACTCAAAGGTAACTGTTCCTAAGGAATTTCTGCGTTGACTGCTTGGGTTACTGCATACGAACGGAGCTGGTATTGTTATGGGGATATAGATTTGCTATACTGGACTGTAAATTTGCACAAATACTTATACCAGCAATAATCAAGAGGCACCGCATATTAGCCCAATATTAGACATTGGTTGGCCCGTCTTTCAAAGTCATTTATTATCCAGTGTTTCTCCATTCAGACTGGCTTCATTCATTAAAGGTAGGTCTTGACCTTGACAAGAGGGTTGAATTTGTGCTGAAATTTTATCTTTAAGGAGTAATGGAAAACGGATGTGGATTACTATCCTCAGGATAAAGTTAATATACAAATAACTAAGTCAAGATATGTATCTGAAACAACTGCTGGGGTAGCCACTGTACGATTACTTGGTGAGTTAGTGAATCAACTACACTTTATTGAAGGCAGGATTTTAACCTTTCAATTGTTTTTTTGTAGAACATAACTTTCTAAATGGGTGCATCAAAAAGCAAGGAAGGATTATAGGTGTTGTCTGTTTTTTCCCTTTCTCCTATGGAATCCCCAGCAATTTTGTATAGTTCTAACAGTTATGGTGATTTTGATAGAAATTCAGCTAATGGAAAGCTACACGAAGCCTGGGATATTGTGGCTTGCTGCAGTACGGCTTTAAACTGCCTCGAAAGGTTTCCTGCAAACCGCCCCCCCCCTCCCCCCAGCAGCATCAGCATCAGCAGCGGAGCTGCGTGATACAGATGCAATAGTTTACTCCTTTCTTCCTAGGAATTTGGCTTAATGCTGTCTCACTATATGGACTGTTAAGTCATAATTGTTGGACTTGCTTATTTGAATAGAGAATAAAATAAACAGAAAATGTAACGTAACTGGTAGCAGAACCTGTCCTGTCAATTATTTCTAAAGCAAAACCGTGTGTATGTGTATGTTATGTGAATAAAATATAGAGTTTGAACTAGATGGAAACAGCTAGTATTTAAATAATCTTTGTAAAGTGCAATCTTAAACGAAAGCCATGGATCATATAAAAATGGCTAATATAATAAATTAAACTTTGTCTTCACACTCCTTGACACCCTTCCTAACTAGCTGTTTAATTTGACATCACGTTATTTTGCTGCAATTAAATAGCAATTTACAAGTCAAGTGATTTTTAGAAATACAAACGCCATATGGTTAGAACAATTAAAAAACGTGCTTAGGTGTTCAGAGATTCTTTTATTGACATGGCTACTTGATTAAAATTAGTCATAAATTAATAGGCTTATTTAAAATATTGTCAGGAACTTTTTTTTTGTGTGTGGCCTCTTTAATTGTAAATACGTCTGCGAAATTTGGGGGTGGTTGCTGTGATAGTTTCTTGCAGAGGTCGAGGAATAGCGAAAGCATATACCTTACTTTGGTACTGAGTTTTAAAATAAGGTTAACATTTGTATTTCTTGACCTGATGTATTTTATAAGTACCTTTCTAATAGGTATAGGACTTGCTCACACTACATAAATTTAATTTCATAAGGTTTTAACTTGTTTATATTTAGTGATTGACTTGTAAATTGCATCTTTAAATCATTCAGTCCCTTTCATATGGAAGAAAGGTGGTTTTTTAAATGTGTGTGTGTGTATACATTAAATGTTTTGATTCGCCCCACTTTTTTAATTTTGTGTTAAAAGGAACAGAGACTTTAGTATTTAAAATACTAACTCCAAGCTCTGCTTATAATTTTGGCCTGAGATCTTAAAAGTATTCTATTCTGCAGATTTCACATATATAGTCCTGTCTGTAGTGAGTATATCAGATATACACAAGGAAGGGACTGTCCTAGGATGCAAAAACCCTGTTTTATAGAGAAGTGAAAAATCTTAAGGTCATCAGAGGCAAATACAACCTTGTTTTGTTTTTCAATCAGAGTTGATGCTTATGCATCTGGCCAAACAGTAAACTGTCAGGAAAGAAAAGGCCAGTAAATGATGTGCAGCTAAGAACGTCTTCTATTATCAGCTCAAGATTCTGAGCATGTTCTCTGGTGTTAAATGGAATAATTGAAAACCTGTTTGTTAATTAAGGGAAATGGGCATCCTGCTCCTTTAAAGGTCTCCTCGTATGGAAAGGGGTGGAGGAGAGTAAAGGCTGGTGTCTTTTTAACCTTGCTGAAGGACGCAGCAGTATTTATTGACGTATGCAAATAACTGGGGAGGAGGAGGAGGGTGCTTGGAAAAACAGGAACCAGAATCAGTTTCTCATTGCAGGGTGAGAGCTCTGAGTTCCGGTGTAAGAGAAAAGAGACGTGGCGAAATTGCTGTATATCTCTGCCCTATAAGCACATCTCTCATTTAGATTGAAAGGAATCAAGGCATCAGAAAGGGTGAAGCCTCTTAAAATATATTTGAAGGCAAGCTAGCACGATCACACTGATTAAACATTGCATACTCCTAAATGGGGGAGGAGGGGGAATTACGGATTTGCCTTGCAACTAGCAATGGCACGGGATTTTAGCAAGCAAAATACCAAAGCAGTGCGGCTAGTGGTATGAATGAGAATAATAACCTGTCTTTGTGTTTCCCCCCTCACCCCCCACCACTGTTTCAGCTGCACAAACCATGCAGGATGATTTACTGATGGACAAAAGCAAAGCCCAGCCCCAGCAGCAGCGGCAGCAGCAGCAGCAAGATCCAAACGCAGCAGAAACCCCTTCTACACCCGTCTCATCAGAGACGTCTAAACCGGAGGACAGCAGCCCAGTGACTAGTATCGGCACAGCAACTTCTGTCCAAAATAGCAAGGAGAAGATGCAGATGGAGTCCCCCATCTTGCCTGGCTTAAGTTTTCACCAGCCTCAGCAGGAACCTACACCCGGCACCTCCTTGTCTCCGTCTTTCGGCAGCACCTGGTCTACAGGGACCACAAACACAGTGGATGATAGCTTTTTCCAAGGGATTACCCCAGTCAATGGCACAATGCTTTTCCAGAATTTCCCTCACCATGTCAACCCGGTGTTTGGTGGCACTTTCTCTCCCCAGATCGGCCTAGCTCAGACTCAGCACCACCACCATCAGCAGCAGCAAGCCCAACAGCAGCAGCAAAGGAGATCACCTGTGAGTCCCAATCAGGCACCTTTTGCCCAGAGAAATGCTGCTTACAGCCATCAGCCCATTATGACCAGCAAACCGTCTTCCTCCTCTGCCTCTTCCTCTTCCTCCTCCAGCTGGAATAACCACCAAAATGCAGCCTGGAATACACCTTCCAACCCCTGGGGTGGGTTGCAAGCTGGCAGGGACCCTCGAAGGGCAGTAGGAGTGGGGGTTGGGGTAGGAGTGGGGGTTGGGGTGCCTTCCCCCCTCAATCCTATTTCACCCCTCAAAAAACCTTTCTCCAGCAATGTCATTGCTCCTCCGAAGTTCCCACGGGCTCCACCCTTAACCCCCAAATCCTGGATGGAGGACAATGCCTTCAGGACCGACAATGGCAACAGTCTGTTGCCTTTTCAGGTAATGTCTTAATGCACCTTTTGCACTGGTGACAGATATCTTGATGTTTTGTTTAAGGTGTATTCTGCACCAATATCTCATCTAGAAGGCAACATGTCATTTTCACCTTCCTCATAGCTCATGAGTATTTACCTCTTCTGAAATCGTACTGGCTTCTCTCAGAAATTGACACCCAGATCCAAAATCTTGAGTGTGGACAATAGCCCTATTTTTCTTCTAATTTAACTTTTTAAAATTACTGCAGGGGCTTTTAACATTAGAAAGCTGGTTGATTTCAGGGAACATACTTTCTATAGATTTTATATTCCATTCCTGTGGATGATCAATGTGTGTATTTAACTTGTATAGTATTTGCAAAAATCCTAAATTAAATTAAATGGTGAGGAATATGGGGCTGCTATTGTGTATAATAGCTGGCTTCAGATTTCTAACTAGAAGGCTGATTTTAAACAAAGATGCTTCTGAACCTGATATGCAGCTATCTACTTTTCACCATTAAAGAGGTTAATACTTACTGTTGAGCTGTGATTTAAGAAGGACTGTATTTACATAATGTATGCAATCAAATGTTGAAACTTATCAAATGTGTAATCCAGTGTTGCATCCAGGGTGTAGGTTTTTGATACATCTAGAGGCAGCATAGGTGTGTACAGAAGGAGTGCTGTATCTGTTTTTTTTCCTAATAAGGAGATCTCTATTCAAATTGACATGATTTAGAAATGGTAGGGCAATATTGATTATTTTGTAAAATAAACCATGTTATGCAGTTCAGTATATTTGCAGAGAAAAGAGACAATAGGACACGACCTTCAGAGCCATATTGCAATGGAGTCTATTTACTAGCTACATAGCTCTGAAATATTTAAAGCTGCAGTGTCCTTCACCAGTTTGGTATCTAAGATGACAAGGCGGATAAATTACAATCGAAACTGAGGGAAATAGAAGCTCTGCAATTTTAATGTCGAGTGAGGCTTGTCTTGGTGTTAAATACCTTTTTAAAGTGGAATAAATTAGAGTAGGCACTCTCACGTGTATCTGCATGAGATGAAAAAAATACCCCTTTGTGCCAGTTATCATTTCCAGTCTCTGATCAATTGGAATGCTTCTGTTTTACAATATTAAGTGATATGTATGCTTTTGCTTTAGAGAGACACTTTCTCAGAAGTTACAAACTGATAAGTCTTTAACATATTATTGATAATAATAGGAATGATGTTTAGATTGATACTTTGTGTTAGAAATGTAGGAAATAAGTAAAAAAGCTGATCAGCTTTAATGGCTATTACTAGTCTAAGAAATATGCATTCCTTTGCAGTTTCTGGCATTCAAATAGTGATGTTAAAGTGAGCCTTGAGACTTCATTTTGCTGCTTCATTCTGTTTAAAGGGAGACTTGCTAATTTCTTATTGGCTACCTTCAGTGGAGGAGGAGCAGGTTTTATTGAGCTGCTGTCACTGTCTCTGTAGCATCAAAGAGTAAGCAACTCTTGAGACATTCTTTTCCCTGCTGAAGTTGTTACATCACCATGTTCTGAACAATATGAAAGGTTAATTGACATTAGCTAGCTTTCACCTATTCCTAAGGCGACTAGTAGATGCATCCAAACTGGTACCCACATTTAAGTTCTCTAAAAATAAGATTTTACAAAATCTAAGACCAATGGCACTATTTATGTGGTTTTAGTTGTGGTAATTCTAATGGGGAGTGTCTTTTATAAATATACATTCTCCTGTAGTATTTACAACCCAGGCATAAGCAGTATTGTGCTAGTGCAGAAGTACCAAAAGTGAAAATTACTAGAAAATGCCATATATTCAACTTCTCATTCAGAAACAGGGAGCAGACAGCATATGTAGTGAAAAGTTAATTAGATTTTTAAAATTCAGTTTTGAAAGTCTAGGTGTTGTAACATAGGTCAGAAAAATTTACTTTCTTCAACATGAATTTTAACCTGCTAGTGGCCTATTAAACTAAAAACAAATATGTGCCAGTGACTACTTTTATGGCCAGGTGAAATATGAGCCTCAATTTTTTTTCTAGTTGTCACAATGACCTTTTATAACACAAAATCTTGAGTTTTGCTTGAGGTAGTCCCCTGGATTAACAACTATTATTCCTGTCTGAGTCTTTTTTTCATCATTACTACACAGAATTTGCTGGAGAAGGAATCTTGTAACCGTAACATGGATTATATAGACAATTGGACAATTGTCTGGTTTTTATGTTTGCATAATTAAATTTCAGTTTCTTTTTTGTAGTGTAGTGGCAGTTTATTTTTAACATCTGTTGCCTGGTATTTGCCCAACTTTTCTAAGACAAATGTGTTGGCACATGAAGGTTTGCTTATCGGCACTATCAAATAATTCTGGCAGGTTCATCAGTCTGTTAACCTTAATTACTTTGGTCAGGTTTTTTGTTGATTACAATGGTATCTTGCTAAACACTCTCTATCAATATGTTAGAGTGCATTAGTTAACCACTTTTACTATCTCATGTAATTTCCCCATGTTGAAATTTTGTAAATTGTAGACATATAACATATAAAGCAATGTTTTAAACACCCATATTTGCCTAACTATTTATTGTTTGAGTCACATTGCTGTATCTTGCACTTCACAAACATTATGAACGAGGTCATTGCTCCGCGGAACTCAGTTTTGTTCAGACAACCTAGTTGAAGGATTAAAAAGTCAAAGGAGTTCTGGGAACATGTGAATTGTGACCAGTTTTGAGAGGCAAGTAAAAGATGCTTTGAAGGAGAAGGTTGTTCCTACCATAAGGGGCATTGCTATAAATAAAACAAAGGTGGAAAGCCGAAAGCAGAAGATGTAAACAAAAGAAATTGAAACAGGACTGAGTAAAACACAAAAAATAAGATGAGAGAATAAGAGAAGACGAGCAGATGTGGGGTGAGGACAGATATATAGAGCCTACAAAGTGTCGATGGGAAACTTTTTTACTATATTCTGAAGATAGTGAAGGGATTCAAAGAGGTAGGGGCTGATGAGGGAATAGAGGAAGACAATTGTCAGAATACTTAATAGTATCATTTTAACAAATTAGTGGTAGGTCATTTCTCAGAAGTAGAGCAGTTTCAGCAGACAAAATATTCTGATGACCCTGCTGCTTTCTTCATTGTGCTTTTGATACATGTAAAAATACACAATTACAAGTTGTTATATTTTGTATACATATATGTATAACATTTTGCTTCTGCTGTGTGTGTGTGTGTGTGTGTGTGTGTGTGTATATATATATATATATATATATATATATATATATATATATATATATATATATTAACAAAAATATAAATAAAATAATATTATAAATATATATATATATATATATATATATATATACACACACAAGCATCTAATTGTTTTTCCCAGTTTTTGATCAAACCCAGCTTTACTGACATATTTCTACTAGTGATATATTTAAAAGAATGTGAACAGGGTATTATCACTTTTATATTTGATTTTAAAATACCATCTTAAAAGGCTGATGTTGATCACTGCTAGAAGAAAGAGACTGCAATAACTATTTACATGGGGATTAATGGTTAGTTAGGTTGTGGCAATAGGGAGTCTTCCCACTGATTTTAATGTGAATTGGATTGGACACACACAAATTTAACTAAACTTAGAAAATATCTTCAATTTTGGCAATTGATATTTAATATTAAAGTGAATTTATAAATTCATAAATTAACATTTTATATGTATTTAGTAGTGAAGCTCATTCATAGATGCAGGTATTCTGCCATATGTTGTGCTGTCTTTGCTTACCAAAGTGAAATGGAGGGCAAAGGAATAGACACTATATCATGGTTACAATTCCAGCATAATAACTTTTCCACCTGCTGATTAATGTACTGCTCTTTCAGAAGCTAAGAGGCTGCTATCAATCTTTTAAAATGTATAAGGTACTTCATGTTTTAAGATATTGGTAGCTTTTTGAACTACAGCTATATTGCTGTTAATGTATATCCATGAAATACAATGATGCATAGAATAATTTTGTCTTCAGGCCCTAGAAGACCATTGCTAACTAAACTCTGCTAGTTTAAAAATAAGAGAGAACATCAGCTAAAATGTAAACTTTTTCATAAGGTAATGAATTAGTTATTTCACTGTCACAGTACAGTAATTGTATTTCTTGCTTGGTATTACAGTAACTTAAACAGGTCATCATATAGAAAATGATGGATGAGTGGCAATGAAACTTTCTACAGCCCATATGTTAAAACTCAAACATTAATTAGTGCAATAACTATTAAAAATCCCTTTCCTTTTCTCTTAGATTTTAAATGTCTCTCTCCTATAGTATTCAGGGGTCACTGTCCTTTTGGGGAATTTTAGGGTAGGTGTAAATCCATTTGCATAATTTTTTTTAAGCTTTAATTCATAGTTCTAAATCTGGCATTCTGGGTTGTAATTTTTCTGATGTGAGGTTAGTAGATTGACATTAAGTATGATTTGCTATGCAGTTACTGACATCAATACAATCTTTTACAAGCACTCTTGAATATAGACATTTTTCTCATATGTAACAATAATTACAAGAGTCCAATTTCTTTGAAATAAATTTTTTACATTAAGCATTTAAAAACATATTATCAAGGAAATTTTTGCAAGAGTAATATAATCAGATGTAACAAATATTTGTTTGAAATATATTTTTAAATCCTAAATTCAACCTGCTGTAGGTGGGATGTGTAACTATTATAAAAAATGGTCAATTTATTTGGCCTCACTCTCGTATTTCTGATTTTTTTTATAAGCAGTAGATACCATGTTGGTCAATGAAATATATTGTTATAAAATGTTGTTAATTCAGCAAAATACTGCAAGATTTGAAATGAGTTTTTAGATCTTTCAGGTTATGTACTATGTATTAGTGCTTGAAATAAATGGAAATGTATGGGCAGTTGGAATTCCAGTTACATAAAAGCAGAGTGTGTGCAACTTTTTGAAACACTAAAGGAACGCTTAGTGGTTGCAGGAGTGACACAATCCCTTTTCCCCCTTGGGCAGGTTAGATACTTACCAACATAAGTTATTCATTTACATGGTGAGTAATCTGATCAGAAATATTAAAATGTGATCATTTTTTTTCTGTCATCCTAATGATATTTTTAGTTCAACAGGTAAAGCTACCATACTGCTTGTAGCTAATGGCTTCAGAAATTGTGACTGGTTTTATCTTGTTTGGGTCAAACAATTAATTTGATTGTGTTCTGATATCTGCATTTCTTAGAATTACTGAAAATGTATTGGCATACTAAAAAAGAACTTGCAAAGGCTAACATTCATAGGAGCTGATACAACCAAAGGCAAGTCAACACTACAGCTTAAGTCGATCTAATTTATCTAGCTTAAGGGTGTGAAAAAGCTTCCCCGTCAACATAACTTATGCTTCTCGAAGAGGTTGAGTAATTATGCCGATAGGAGAGCGTTTGCCCGTCAGCATAGTACATCTTCACCAGACACACTATAGTGATGCAGCTGGATCGGTGCAGCTGTGCCGATGTAGCGCCATAGTGTAGACTTGCCCTAAGACTCTAATGTTTAATATCTGGATTCTTGTACAACTTCTGCATGCAACCATGAAATCTAGTGGCCTTCTGCACATAACACTCATCCCAAGCTTATTTCACCATTTATTATTTGAAAGCATCAAAATTTGGTCACTAAGTACTTATGGGTGAGTAAATTTATTTTTGATATTTAATAAAGAGAGAGTTTTAATTGATTCACTTAAACTCTTTGATTTATTGTGCTATATTAAGACTTTTTTCAATAGTTATGTTTTTGACCATGAACAATTGAGTAAGAGAAAATGACAGTTCCTGCTTCTGTGGGGAGGTTATGCTAGTTAGCCCTCCTCTTTATCCTCTTGCCCTTCCAATGCTGGGTGGTTGTTGCTAGAAGCCCTACTTGTGGATATGGGAATAGGAATGGGTGGTGAGTGACTGGAGAGTTTGTAGCCTAGCCAAAGGAGAAGATATTATGAGCTAGCTGCCTGGATGGTGACCATTTCTATTCCTTAGGAGCTAGCAAAGTAGCTGTCCAATCCACCTTTCACATAGGATGTCCACCTTTCCTTTCTGGATACAAAGTACCAGTAGGGAACAAATGCCAGTGGTATCTAATGTGAACTTCTACAGTGACTGAATTGTGTAAAGCTGTGCTTGGTTGGATTGGGTGATGTTGCCATATTTTGAAAGCATTTCTTTATCAAATAATTTGTGGGGAAGGGTAAACATGGCTAAATCTGTTTAATATACCTTGATGGTGACCTTTCAAAGGTGAGCTAAGGCTGTCTCACTAGTTTTGTTCTCTATCGTCTGGTTGAGGTAGTCACTACAAGTTTGGAAAGCCTCTCAGAAAAAGTCTTACACCTCTTTTTGGATTAAGAAACAAAAGAAAGGACACTTGTCCTAGATCACTAAAGTAAGTAAATTGTTTCCCAGAAATGTGAAATGAAGACATCACAAACTTAACCACCTTATGCTGCTTTGAGCTTGCTTTCTCAGACATAAACTCATACCAATGTGCACATGTTTAAGAAGCAGGGTGGGGGGAGGAAAAACCCTACCAATCCAAAACACTTCACTGCACACACACATTTCATTCTGGAGAGAAGATGAGAACAAGAATAAACCACACATGACAATCTGTAGTCGTGCTGCATAATACAATACTGGAAGGTGCTCAGATGCTACAATGATGAGAGCAGCCTAAGAACCTGTTTAGAATTTATTAGAATGCTGCTACAATACACCTGTAAGTAAATGCAAGTATGCAGCTAAAACGGTATCTTCCTGTAGGAAGAATGAAAAATTTGATGAAATGAAGGGTACTGCTAATATAGTTTTTTAGTAGCTTCAGTAACTCTTGCTATTCAACCCATACGTTATTGGCAGAATCAGGAGCTTGAATCAGAAGCTATTTTTTTCCCCCCATTGTGAACCTAATGATTACTAGTGAGCAACCCTAGACTCCAGCTGGTAGGAATAGGAGCAACCATAAGTAGGGAGTGCTGCACTAGAAGGAGGGGGTAAAATGGAACCCAGGTGGTACTACTCCTCATTTGTGGACCCAGAACTGTGCAGCATAGATGGACAGACACACCTACTCTGGAGGCATGAGGATCCAGATGGTGTGTCTCCTGTCTCCTCAAGTGGTTTTAGGAGAAAACTGCAGACAGGCACCAGCCAGAGACTCCAGCCAGTAGGAACAGGAGCAGCCAAAGCAGGGACCCTTTTCACCTTTGGTCACTCCAGTGAAAACTCCAGTAAAGTTATCTGAATTTCTCTGCCTTTGGTGATTGGCCATTTGTGCCAACACTCCCCCACCCTCAGTCCCTACACCTCAGCTTCACTTCACCCTCCTTACCTGCTTCGACCCCCGCTCTGTCCCCTGATTCTCCTTCCTTTCAGTTTTCTTTACATTTAGCTGTTTCCTCTCCTAAGTAAACTCACCCACTAAATAAATCAATCATGGAACTAACATGACTTTTGCTGTTAACACTTTGTCCACTCTGCTTGTATGTTGTACCCCTTCCTCCACCCTGTGTCTGTCACGTCTATTTAGATCATAAGCTCTCTGAGGAAGGAACAGTTTACTACTCTGTACAGTGCCTAGCACAGTGGGGCCTCACTCTTGGTTGCCCCTTAGGCAATACCATAATAAGCATGATGATGATAATAGAATATTGCACTATTGGCTTCAGATTTTTAGAACATTGAAACATCTCTTGAGATAAGAAAACCATGTATAATTAGGCTTTGTAAATAGCTATCAGGAAATCTTTCATTGTGTGAATACTGTGATCATTTGGTAGTGCAAATGACCACATTTACCTCTTTTTTCAACTTGCTACCCAACAAATCCCTATTTGTGCTGCATGAACCAGCAAAATGCTTCTACCTTTAGCGACTGAGCTTCTCTGCCTGCCTTTTTCTTATTATTGTTTTATTTATTTATATTATCTTAATGCCTACGAGGCTCAGTCATGAACTAGAACCCCATTGTGCTAGGCACTATACAAACAGAGCATAAAGACAGTCCCTGCCCCCAAGTAGCTTACAATCTAAGTTGTAAGACAAGAGTCAACAAATGGACACAAGCACCATCAAGGGAGTACAAGGAAACAATCAGCAAATATTGTTCAGGGTGGTAGACTGTAGTTAGTGTCAGTGCACTAGTAGTCTGTCTGTTGTCAAGTGTTTTGTAGGCTTTATAGCAAAGGAAAGTTTTAAGGAGAGAGTTGAAGGAGGATAATTAGTTCATTTTGCAGATGTTTACAGGAACCTTCTCTCATGCATGAGGGGCAGTATGGGAGAAAGCATGAAGGGACTTGAAAGTGAGAACAAGTTGTTTATATTTGATACAGTAGGGAAGAGAGAGCCAGTGGGGGAATGCAAAGAGAGGGGTGACATGGTCAAAATAATGGGCTAGGAAAATAATCTTTGCAGCAACATTCTGAAGGGCAAGGTTATATTTGTCAGGGACACAGAGAAGGATATTATAATAATTGAGACTCAAGATTGAGAGCCTGGACAAGAGTTTTAGCTGTGTTGATAAGAGAGGCTGTATCTAAGAGATGTTCTGGACTTAAACATAGCCTAGATTTGAGGACCTAGAGAATGGGCCAAGTCAAAGATGACACCCAAGTTATGGGCCTGAGTTACAGCCAGAATGGTGGTGGTGTCAGCAGTGATCGTGAAAGGTGGTAACAGGGAGCCTAGAAGGCATGTTGAGCTTCAGCTGATGGCTATGCATCACAAACAGATTTTAGAGAGACAGGCTGAGATTTTTGCTTCGACAGAAGGAGACTGGTTTGAAGTAGAGCGATCGATCTGTGAATTGTCCACATAGACATATTAGTTGAATTTGTGTTCTGGATAAAGTTATCCCAAGATGAGGTGTTCAGGGAGAAGAGGAAGGTATCAAGGACAGAGTCTTGAGGAACCCCCAGAGAAAGCTGGAGAGGGGTTAGGCTGAAGCCTCTGAATGACTGGCTGAAGGAATGATGATTCATAGATTTTTAAGGCCAGAAGAGACCACTGTGATAATCTAGTCTGACCTACTATATAATACAGGATATAGAACCTCTCTGAAGTTAGAGATGCAGGAGGAGAACCAGGAGAGGACAGAGTCCCCAGAAGCCAAGGGAGGACAAGTTTTGAAGAAGAGCATGGTTGACTGTGTCAAAAGCAGCTGACAGGCCAAGGACAGTGAAGATGGAGTTACTGATTCTGAGGTTTAGGTAATAAGAGGTCATTAGAGACTTTGGTGAGTGGTTTCAGTTGAGTGAAAGGAGTGGACGGCAGATTGAAGCGGATCTAGGATGGAAGCAGAGGAGAAGAACTCCAGACAATGATTGAAAAACAAGTTCAACGAGCTTAGAAATGAAAGGCGATGGGGTGATAGCAGAAGAGATAAGTGGGGTAAATGGCAGATTTTTCAAGATGGCAGAGACTGAAGCACATTTATATTGGGAGAGGAAAGAGCAAGAAGAGAGTGAGAGTAAGGAAAAGAGTAAAGTTAGGAATAAGAGTGGCTGCCAGAGAGATCAGAAGATGGGATAGAATGGGGTCAGTGGGGCCAGTGGAGAGGTTAGAGGATGAGAACAGATGAGAAAGTTGTCTGTAATTGAGGAGGAGGAGATATTTCTAGGAGGGGAGAAGGGGATGGAAGACAAGCCAAGGAGAGGGGGAAGTTGATGTGAATTTTCTCTTGAAAGAAATCAGTGAGAATTGTATGTAGAGACCAAAGTGGAGCAGTGGGGCAGGGTTTGATGAGTGAGTTGAAAGTGGCCAAAAGGTGGCTGGGATTGTACATGTCTGCCTTCTTCCTCAGTATGTATTTTACTTCTACTTAAGGGGGTTTTAGTGAATTTCCTGTGCCTGCCCTCATACTGCTTTCCTAAAAAAGACAGGGGAGGAGGCAGCAGTGAGAGTCAGGATAGATAAGGATAGCCTATCAATCCTTCTCTGAGATGGGGGGGGGGGGGAAAGAGGAGGAGCTCTGCTGAGCCTTATTGTCCAGGCTCATGTGCTGGATGTCATAGAGCAGCTTCTAAGCTCCTCCCCATCATCAAGCCTTATTCCCCTCTACCATGGGCCTCTTCTGTGACCAGCTGAAGTAATAAGACTGTGAGTGAAATCAGTGGTAGAAATGGCAGTTCTTATGCAGACATGAGGAGATGACAGCTAAGTAGAGCTCCTTAGCCCCAATCCTGTAAATTACTATACCACTTTATTGAATGTAGGTCTCCTGTATAAGTTGAATGGGGGAAAGGGCATCTTGCTCCATGGGTTGGATTAATGTGCCACAAGTACAGTACATATGATGTTGGTTATAGGTTCTGCTTAAGCCCCTTCATATGCTGACATCTTCCAGATAGTCAGACAAATGAATGCTTAGGACATAGGTATGTCCAGTTTCCGAAGGGCTAATTAATACAAGTTGATTAGAAGTTCTTCATGCAGTTCAAGGTTACTTATAATTACCTAATACAAAGAGTAAGCACAGGAGTCCCACAAATATGAAACACGATGACTTTCTCAGACTTAATGACTTCTAAAACAAACAATTATTTACTTTTATCATCAGAATGGTACCAAAAGCTAAGTGTTGTGGGGAAGTTCTGTTTGCTATTGTTGAAATGGGAGGAAAGATGGAGAGACTTTGTTTATGTTTAAAAAAAAAAAAAGTGAGTTTCTCTAGTTCCTGAATGTCAGAAGTGGCATTTCAAGATACTGTATTTAGAAAGCCTCACTAATATACAATAGTCTATCTTGTGTATTCACTAGAATGCCAAAGCCGTGGTCACTGTTCATAAATGCTCTCTGTACTTAAATACAAAATTTTAAGGGTCCCAAAGGAATAACTGAAGTTATATTACATGCATTATATACCAAGACACAGACTAGATCACATGGTTCAGACTAGGAACACTTAAAATTTGCATATATAAAAAGAAATGGAACAAAATAAATAATAAAAATTCGTAAGGGCCTAGGAAATAAAGTAGGCGGCTTCCTAATCCATGTTTTTTCAGCATAAGTGATGTCTGTTAGCGAGGTGGTCCTTGTACTTTAAAGGTATCATTTAGGCCTCTAACTTTGTTCCCACAGCTAAAATTTCCCAAGTGTTTACAAACCACATGTCTAGCATTGGCTCTTCTCTAGTCAGTGGTAATAGTAATTAGAACAGCTAATACTAAAAATCTTAACAATGTATTTTGTCAATTTGACAAATTAGCTACTCCTAGCAATGCTAACTTCAGAGAAACTCTAACAGATTAGTTGGTAATTGGATTGTTCTCTTTCTCCAAAAAATCAAAATCTCTAACTTCAATAATCTAAATGGCAGTTGCTCTAGAACTACCGTGTTTTAGTGCATTTTGCTAGTAATAAAATTGAAATAACTTGTATTACTTCTATATCTAAGCTGTTTAGACATCTAATTTTCATCAAAGATGGGAGTTGGAATTTAATCACTTCCACTGTCAACTTCCTTTTTATTTTTAACCTTTTAATTTAAGCCTATGTGTAATATTTTTTAGTTAATATAGTAGCCTATAATTGGTAGAATTACTTTTCAAAGCTTCTGTATTCTTTTAATGGGATTATGTTGGTCGACCATATTTCAGTTATAACATTTATATAGAAGGGCAAAAATGTTTGTGACTTATGGCATGAATTGGGTACTATGCATATCTATCATCAACAAAGATCTCTAAATATGATTTAATGTCTAAATAAAGTCATTACAGAGACAGGAATATACTATTTTATGTTTATGGCAATAGATCTTTACCTTTCTAATCTCTGCACTATTTTAAATCTCTAGAACTAGATGAGTGAATGGAACATAGATAATTTACTAAACTGTTGAAGTTTTTAATGAGTATGAAATGGAGCCATGAGAATGGTCAAGTGTATTGGGTTATGCCTCCAAACATAATCTATGACTGTTTATTCAGACTTATTCATTGTGCCTATCTCATTTCCCCAAGCACATTAATAAAAAAAAGTATGTATTTTTTTTCAGAATAGTACAACAATCTACCCAACAGATCTATAGCCGCAGATAAGGGGAGTGGGGAATAAAAACCTTCTACAAAATTTTGAAAGTCCAGCCTCCCATAACCCCTCAGGCCTTGTCTGAACACAACTTCAATTACCAAATTAAGTTAAATGAACATGAATTGTAAATAGATTAAATGTGTCCACACAGGAGTTTGTGCCAGTTAACTATATCAATTTATAAACAGATTTTAGTTGGATGAATCTAACTCATGTGTGTATGCGAGGCCTCATTCAGGCCCTAGTAGCAAAAGATTATAGGTCTTCCATTGTATCCTGAAGCTCACACGATCTGGGCTCTTGTAAAACAAGAAGGGAAGCCAATTCAGAGCCTAGGATTCGTTTTCAAAAACTAATTCATAGGCCCTCTCCTTCTAATGACAAGAGGGGTGGTTAGTTTGATCACCTAAGAGTAGCTTAACTGTTGTGCTAGCAATCTCAGATAGCTGGGCCAAAAACTGTTTTAAGACTCTTAAAGTAAAAAAAAAACAAAAAAAAAACCCCAAACCCTAAAACTTCACGCAGGAATCAACTGGTAGGCCTGTGCAGGTAAATGAGCAGAGGTATGATGTGCATTGTATTTGAAACCTACTTAAGCTCACTACACTTCTGAATGGTTTGAATCTCCTTGCTAAACATAGACGATAAATGTGCTTGACAGCTGCTGTTATCTTGGGGTAGGTCTATACTTACTGCGCGGGTCGACGCGGAGAGTTCGACTTCTCGGAGTTCGAACTATCGCGTCTAATCAAGACACGATAGTTCGAACTCCCCACGCGCTCCGGTCGACTCCAGAACTCCACCACCGCGAACGGCGGTGGCGGAGTCGACCTTGGAGCCGCGGACTTCGATCCCACGGCGTCTGGACGGGTGAGTAGCCCGAACTAAGGTACTTCGACTTCAGCTACGCTATTCGCGTAGCTGAAGTCGCGTACCTTAGTTCGACCCCCCCCCCCTTAGTGTAGACCAGGCCTTGGAAACCAGCAGCTGCTAGGGAACCAACATGCTTGAAACAAATTCTAATATAGTGCTGTATTTCTTTCTATTACCAAATCTGCTGTTGGGTGATCTTGAAGAGATTGAGATGGAATTTCTTGTCTTCCTTCAAGTTAGAACTCAGTAGGTTATGATTAAATGAAAATAACCACAGAGTCCCTCTGGAGTAGTATGTGAACTTGGAGAGAGACTTTCCTACAGTGGCAGCATGCGACTTGGCAGGCTATGTAATCGGTCTGAACAAACATGTCTGTCATAAATAAAATGGTTCTGTTGAGGAAGAAAATTTTAATCAAATGCTAAAAGGAAGTTAGAACCTATATTTTACTGGTCCAACAACTATTTCTAGTAAGTATTAATTTTCAAAACAAAATATTGGCAAGTAGCTCCATTTTAAAAATATTCTGAACAGGTTATGGGCCCAATGGTGCATTTGTCTACTTGTTATTGTTTTGTGATACAAAGGATGAATTTGACCCATTGTGTGTATTTTATCACTTTTTATTGGTTTATACTACTAATCATCTAGGATGTGAGTGTGAGTGTAGGAAGAAAAGTAGCTTATTAAATGTTATGTGTAAATTGCACATACAATTGGTTCTCACTGCTGACTTGTATAATTGTTTTCAGCATAACATTTCATTTTTCAAAACTGGAATAGGAAAACCTTTTTTTCTCATTTGTAAAGAGGAGAAATGCAGTCAACTGTAAAACAGGATAAAGGAACTTATTTTAAAAAAATAGTGAATTTCAAGATATTTGCCTACCTTAATTTTTCATAACTGTTACTCTCCACTGTCCCCTGTTGCTAGATAGAGTCAACCTATAATTCTAGTATTTACAGTTGCTCTCTTTTAGTATTATTTTGGGAAGCAGTGACTCTGGAAGCATTTATCACAGAAAAGTTGCTCTGTCTGCCAGTCAGTGTTGTCAGATGTGGTGGTGCTCCTGAAATTGTTCATTTTGATGTAATACCTCCTAGAGTTGTCATTGACATTAGTGCTGCACGTCAGAACAGGAAGAGGCTGACTTCTTAAAATGTTGACACTGTGTTCAGTCTTCTGAATTTCCTGAAATTTCAAACTTTCATGTATAGGCACATCTTAATTTAGATTAAAAAAAGGTAGCTTTTATGAATTTGATCAAGCCTTTCATGTTACTTTGCATAACATTTTAAGGCCATATATCTTTGTTTTGTCGAGATCAAAGGACAAGTTTGTATTTCCATGATATGTTGTTGCCTGATAGTTCTGAGGATTCCCTTTCAGCAATTGTCCCATTATAATTTAGCAAGTTCTTATTCTCAGTTATACAAATATTGCATACACACAAAATATATCTTGAAAACATTATTAAGGTTATAAAATCAAGCACTCAGAAGTTAGGAAATTCTAAAAGAATATTGCCTGTGCAACATTAATTTGGCCACCTTCTGTATATGTATTGTGGTAGTCTTTAATTAGATGATCACATTCTATTTCTTCCTGTTTCACTGTGTAGGATGGATGGTGATGAATTAATGAGCAGCTATTCAATTGTTTTCTTCTCATAGTTCAGCATGTGGCCCCAGGCCTTATTCACTGCACACCATTCAAACTCTGCTATGAAGGGCAGAATTATGAATTTCCTTCTTATTTGGGCTTTTCGATGATGCTCATCACTATAGTATTCCAAGTACTTCACAGACATTAATGAATTTATCTTCACAGTACCCCTGTGAGATTGCGGGGAGGGGTAATTATCTTCATTTTACGCATGGGAAGCTGAGGTATAAAGAGCTTAAAGTCAAAAGTGTACACAAATTTTGGGTGCCCAGTTAAGACACCTCAGACCTGATTTTTTTCAGAGTACTTGGCATTATATAGCACTTCATATTTTCAAGTACAGGTGACATTGACTTCAGTTGCAGTTGTGAGTGTTCAGAACTTCTGCAGATCAGCATCCAGAAAATGAGATGCACAAAAGATGATCAGTATGAAAAGTGTTTTAAGTAAATTGCCTAGCATCACACAGGAACTCCCTCAGAATCCAGAGGTAGAATCCAGTTCTCCAGGACAGCAGTCAGTTGCTTTATTCATGAAATTGTCCTTTCTCTTCCTGCAATCCCTTGCCTCATTGCCACACACTTTCTACCAGTGCATGTGGCTGTCCACCCTGCGTGCCTCCTGTCATGTGCTCCAGGAGGTGAGGGCAGCCTTGCCTTGTCTCTTGCTTCTCTTGTTTTCCTCGAATGGGTCCTGCAGGAGGGTGCTCCTCACGCACATCTCACCTCTGGCCCTCCAGAACTTATCTTTGGATCTCTTCCCTGTGAGCCTCCCTGGCCACCCCAAACATGCCACTTGAGCCAGCTGCATGACCTCCAGCCTGTTCACCTCTGAACCACACACAGAGAACATCTGTACATGCTCATGCTTCACACCATCCACTTCCTCGCCCTCATGTCCTGGCCTGGCACCAAGTGGCAGGGCCTGCTGCCACCTGAGGAGAGTGAGGAATCCTGGTAGGTGAGCCTGTATTCCACTCTGGCTCCACAGCCTGCCAGGGATATTGGCAGGCAGCTCTTCCATGGAGTCGTAAGCATGGGTATGTGACTGGCATGGTTCATGAACTCCCCTGACACCAGTCCCTTTTGTGGCGAGAGGGAGACCCTGGAATGCATCTATGTAGGGTGCATCCGATTGCAACCCTTCTTCTGGCTCCTCCAGAACCTCTTATTGAGGTTCTGGCTGCACTTTTCCCTGCACTTCTTGATCTACTGTCATCCCATCTGTGGCCCCACAAAGTTACCATCTCTCCTTGTCAATCTCCTCCTGTGCTGGCCAAGATGGCCATCCATCGGACCAAGAGGAGGAAGCTGGATGAGGAGGTGCTGTGCGAATGGGCACTGTGAGCAGTGTCCATCGACTCTGTAGATGTGTTTGAGGAGTAGTGGGCGCAGTTCAGTGTTCTCTGCTTGGTGTCCCCCTCTGGCTTCCTTATTTTTAACCTTTGACCTTACTCCTGGTCCTGTTTTCACTTGTGTTGTCTCAAGAAATCACTTGTAGGCTAGACCTAGTGGTTCCTCCCCCTTAGCTGAGGTTGTGGGCCTTTAGTTATGAGCAGCCTAGACCCACCTGTCCCAGTACTACTAATAGTACATTCTTTCCAACTTCTGCAACAAAAAAGGGGGGGTCCTACGGACAAGTCTCTTTCACTACACAACGCTGATTCATCTCCAGAGCAGGTCCATCTTGTGTACAGAATGAGGTAGGAGTCCAGTGGAAAAAATGTGTGATCAAGTAATCAAAGATTGTCTCATAATACATATGCACAAGGGTGCTAAGTTAATGTTTCACAAACAGCCTTAATGTTGGCATTTCCTAATTTTCAGTGCTTGACTTTGCAGTCTTAATAATGTATTTTCAGTGTAATTTGTGTGTAACTTCATAGGTTTTTAAAAAAGCAAACAAACAAATTCCATCATGTGGGTGTCAATATATGAAGCCACATGATTCATCAGCAGGGTTGGAACCTTTAGAGAGACTGCACAGACCTTTGCTATTTGAGCTAATGGAGTAACTGATAGTAGTAGTAGTAGGTTATCGGCCTCTCTGTGGACCAGCACTAAAGAGGGATGAGATATGCATTTTGCCAGTGAGCTCCACAGGTGTTTGCTGACAGCAGAGGAAAGCTGAGACTCAGGAATCTTGGTTCTATTCCAGGCTCTGGAGGCGTGTTGTCCAGTGGACACAGACTCTTCTGCCCACATTCCACAAGCTTGACACCTTTTGCCCTGTCTCCTCCAATCCATATCCCAGTCCTACATCAGTCTCCACTCTTCAGGCTTCTCATCCCAATTCCAGTCTTTCCCAGCTTTCCTGGCTCTCTGTCAGATCTGTCTCTTCCTTGAACACCCTTGCCCCGCCCCTTCTCAGAGGCCCCACCCCACCCCGCTCACTCCATCCCCCCTTCTCCCATCACTGGCTCTCCCCCATCCTCACTCGCTCATTTTCACCAGACTGGCGAGGGTCCCTTTTCAACTGGGTGTTCAGGTTGAAAACCAGACACCTGGCAACTCTCTACTTTCCCACCTTCCTGGTCTGACTTTTGCCCCTCTCCATTTCAAATGAGAGTGCTTCCACTTCCATGCTGCCTGGTTGTCAGTGATGGGGGAGGGTCATTGGAAGCAGAGAAAAGATTGGCCCCCTACTCTGTAGTTCTGGTAGCCGGCCCCTTCCCAACCTGGAGCAGGCATTATAGGGAAAGTTCTAGGCTGCTGTAGCCCTGGGCTGGGTATGCTCAGTCAGTCTGTGAGAATGGCATATGCACAGTTGGTCTGTACTAGGAGCTGTAACACTCAAGCCTGTTTAGAGAGGTTGGAATCTTGGAGGTTTTAGCTGTTAAGTTCTAGCAAGTCTCTACTGAGCATGTGCCAACTGAGTTTTTTTTCAATATAACTAGCTTATAACTTGGTCTAATTCCATTGCATCTTTACTGGGATAGCAAAAGACACATCCCCAACACAAAGGCCACCCCCTGCAAAATTTCAAGTCCCTGCTCTAAAGCTTGGGAGCACTGAACATCTTTTTTTTTTATATAAAGTTTCAAGAATTTAACATGGGCAAAACAACATATTTTCTCTTGGCCTCGTTCTCAAAAATGGCTGAACTATTTTGACTGAAATGTCTTGAAAATATTTAGTTTGAGGTAGACACTTGGCATAGAAAATTTCAGCCCCAAGAGTTTGTTTGGCAAAGTTATACACAACTAAAACCAGGGCTTTATATAATGGGAGGTGTTGGGCAACATTTACTGATGGTAAAATTCTGCACTTGGGTACATGTGCACAATTTCCATTGAAGTCAGTGATAGTCCAGGTGCAATACTAAGCATAGAAACTTATCTGACATTTTTTGGGAGGTATCTAAAACTTTACGGAAAACACTTTTTACAGTTACTTTGCTGGCTAGGTGAGGGATGTGTTTCTTGTTACACTCAAACATCATTCTAAATGATATAGTTCCTCCCATGTGGGCAGGACCCCCTTTTCAGGAAGTAATTCTGAGAGGAAGGTCAAGTAGATGATTGTGCCTTTTTCCTATTGGAGAAAGCAAAACTGTTTTTACCATCAACACCAGCTGTAAGAGGAGTGCTGGCTCTGTACATTCTTCCATAATACAGTGAGGTTTTGTTTAACTGAGCTTGTGCCTGCTTCATTATTTCAGGAACTGCCTGCCTGTTTAGAGAATGTGACTGAATTTAAAAAATGCTACACTATTTGTAAGTTGGTGTTCGGGAATATCAGTTAGGGCCTAGACCCCACAGTGAAATGTGGGTGAGTGGACTGCTATGCTGGCAGTGAGTGCAGGACCAGGGCCTAAATTTCCACTATGACCAACTTCAACTTTTTGATGTATGTACTTAAATCATATGTGTAGAGGTTTTTTTATTTCTTTGATTTCTCTTATTAAAATCTTTAATACTAAACTTTCATCCAGGGAGAACAGTTCTTTTGCATGTATCCTCCTAACATTACTTAATTCCTACTTTCCTAAAAGCTAACTTACTGCATCAGACCACAGGTCCATCTAGTCCAGTATCCTATCTCCAACAGTGGCCAATATCAGATGCTTCAGAGGGGCAGGTGTTAAAATCCTTCATTAGACAGATGGGGGATAATCTTACCCCCAGTTTAGATATCATCCTGGTCTCCAGTAGTTGGAGACTGCCTTAAGCATGAGCTTTAATGTCCCTTCCAAAATTTTATCCTTAATTCTGACTCTGAATATTCCATATCAATTTCTAATCTCTTTTTGGATCTTGCAAAGTTTTTGCCCTCCATGACTTCCTATGGCAATGAGTTCTACAGTGTAGCTATGCATTATTTGTTAGATTAATTTATTTCTGCATTTAACCTTATAGTTGAGTTTCCTGACTTGTGCAGGTAAAATCTATTATGGTTTGAAATGCAACTGTACTATCACTATCTCTCTGTCTTGTAGTACTACGTATAGTAGTATAATTTGGGCACATAGAGGTTGCTTGGCAACCATATACATGCATTTTATGCATGTAAAATCTCAACTAGAATAATTCACATGTGTTTATTCTTCAGCCATTTTACCTGTCACACTAAGCAAGGTCAGACCTAGCTAATGCTTTGTGTGAGAGATATCAAAGTGGCAATCAGATGCTGAAGGAAGTGATGGTGGTGATTCTTTAGGTTGTTCTTTTCCCTTTGAGCTAGCAAGTAAAAATGGAATAGTATTGGACCAGATCCCCAGCAGGGTGTTAGTAAGGCTATTGATTCAATAAATAATCACAAGAGCTGATGGTCTTGCATTACCCATGCAGCATATGCAAGTTCCATCCCTTGCTGTAATTAGGGGTATGTCTACACTTCAAACTGGGTGTGTTATTCCCAACGTGTTCTATATATAATTTTGAGAATCTCTATTCCTCTCTTCAGTTTATGGTCTGGAAACTACTTGGGACAGGAGAAGGCTTGAACTTGATTACTCAAATGTCCCTATGTATTCAGTTAAAACATCACTGCCTACTTTTCCAGTGAGAATGAGTTTTATTATAAAAAGTCCAAGATTTACCTGAGACATTAATGTAGCCTGTGGAACTTCAGGTCAGTGGCACTAGATCTACTACCCATCCCATAATATTTAAAGGATGGAAATAAAGCCTTTCTCCATCACATTTTGAATATTTTTCACCTAATACAGTGTACAGATCAAAGTCCATTTTCTAGATGATAGTGATACTGGGGTGTGGGTCATTCAGATTAATTTTGGTTTTGGCTGGACTCTATTTTGATTGAAGAATTTATTTACTTATTGGTGATTGGGGCTATATTGCATTTTTGTTGGGAGGAACAACAATCTTTTTGAAATTTTAGCTTTTGAGAGAACTTATTTTTGTACACCTGCCTTTGGGTTACAATACTCTTACAAAAATATTCATTTAAAATAGAACTTGCATGTTGCAATTTTGCAGGCCATTGGACTCTAGTTTTTTTTTGTTTATGTACAAATATGTTATAAACACCCAAGCTTCTATTTTTGTGTACTCTTAAATCTCAAATAGATGGCCTAACACTTTCCTGCATCTGCTCCCCATTGTTCAATATCTTCATTAATGATCTGGAGGATGGTGTGGATTGCACCCTCAGCAAGTTTGCAGATGACACTAAACTGGGAGGAGTGATAGATACGCTGGAGGGTAGGGATAGGATACAGAGGGAACTAGACAAATTAGACGATTGGGTCAAAAGAAATCTGAGGTTCAACAAGGACAAGTGCAGAGTCCTGCACTTAGGACTGAAGAATCCCATACACAGCTACAGACTAAGGACCGAGTGGTAAGGCAGCAGTTCTGCAGAAAAGGACCTAGGGGTTACAGCGCATGAGAAGCGGGATATGAGTCAACAGTGTGCCCTTGTTGCCAAGAAGGCTAACGGCATTTTGGGCTGCATTAGTAGGAGGATGGCCAGCAGATCAAGGGATGTGATCATTCCCCTCTATTTGGCATTGGTGAGGCCTCATCTTAGAATACTGTGTCCAGTTTTGGGCCCCACACTACAAGAAGGATGTGGAAAAATTGGAAAGAATCCAGCAGAGGGCAACAAAAATGATTGGGGGCTGGAGCACATGACTTGTAAGGAGAGACTGAGGAAACTGTGATTATTTAGTCTGCAGAAGAGAAGAATGAGGGGGGATTTTATAGCTCCTTTCAACTACCTGAAAGTGGGTTCCAAAGAGGATGGATCTAGACTGTTCTCAGTGGTAGCAGGTGACAGAACAAGGAGTAATGGTCTCAAGTTGCAGTGGGGGAGGTTTGTTGGATATTAGGAAAAACTTTTTCATTAGGAGGGTGGTGAAGCACTGGAATGAGTTACCTAGGGAGGTGGTGGAATCTCCTTCCTTAGAGGTTTTTAAGGCCCAGCTTGACAAAGCCCTGGCTGGGATGTTTTAGTTGGGGATTGGCCCTGCTCTGAACAGGGGGTTGGACTAGATGACCTCCTGAGGTCCCTTCCAACCCTGATATTCTATGATCTATGATTCTATTACTTTCAGATTTCTTTCCTCTCTTATGTGCATCTAAAAATAATTGCAGATAAAAACTTTGAGATGTAACTATTGTTCAGAAATGAATTTTTATGGCCAAACTATATTCAGTAAGAAACTATATTGTTTAAATTGGCAGTAGCTAATTTCTAACGATTACAGAATCATGTAGACTCTCTGAAGAACACCATAGAGCATTAAAAGGATAATGTCCACTTAACAAATTCATTTCCATCTGAAAACTTTAACTGTCTCTTAAGCAAAGTAACCTTAGGTTACTATAAGTGAAAGATTAGTGTGGGTGTTTTTTTTTAAATTGTTCCTTTTTTTGCATTTAACAACATGGTGAATATATAGTAGATTCTACTGTTGAGCTGAAATTCTATTACATTAACATGACAACCTCTTTCATGCACTGATCTGGAAGGAGCTTAATGCAAAGGGGCCCCAGTCATGGATCAGTCTCATAACAAAGAGATGGTTCCAGCCTCTGAGAGCTTACAATATAAAATGTGTCCTCTCCTACCTATCGTCTGCAAGAGTGTGTGTACTAGTAACAGTAGCAGCAAAGCTGAAACTGAAGAGTCAGCAGGCAGCTGTGTGAACAGAGGGAAGGGAGGACAGGTGGGCCTGATGATGGCTGGTGGCATCTGCCTTAAAAGTTCTTTTAAACAGTAGATAATTTTCTGCTCCTCTCCCAACCCCTCTCTTCCCCCACTCCTATTTTTATTTTTATTTTAGTGTGTGTGTGTGTGTGTGTGTGTGTGTGTATGTGTGTGTGTTAAATTTCAGGATATACTATTGCTCTATCAGAAGTCATGTTGACTGTTTGTTTGTTTTCTTAAAGGGACGCAAAGAATTTACTGAGCAGAAACATTCGCATTTGAGCATGTGTGCTCTCCTAATCAGTCTGTCAACACAGCTAATGGTCATTGGAGAAAACTATATTCTATTGACTGCTTGTTTACATCTCAATATCTGCTACTTTTCATACATTCAATATCCTTTTGCACTTGGAGAGTTCTCTCTGAGGTAGCTTTCTGTGGATTAATAATAGTTTATTAACCTGCAGAGGATTTGGAGGTTTGAAGCTATAATATCTGTTTAGAATAAATGATCGCTGTTTGAACCTCAAGTAAGTACTAAAAGTCTCAAGATGCCAGGAAGATTGATGACCAACAAGATAAGAAAATATGCATTGTTTATAATAGATACAAAAAAATGACAGAAATAATTTATCTTGACTTCTTTTTCCGAAACCAGAAAGACATTTTAATGAGCATATTACATGCTTAAATAAGTAAATCTACTCTTTACAATTCTTTTCTTATATGAGTATTACTTATGTGAAAACAATGCTCTAATTACTACATAGTGCAAGAATTGAATAATTCACGAAGCGTTTTTTTTTAAATGTCAGTGAAGTTTTAGTCTTTCTGTGATGGGTCAACCCAAGCAGAAGTAATAAATTTGCTACCCAGTGTTGTCCTGCAAATGTTGAAGTTCATTAAATGCTAGTTTGCCTAATTTAGTTGAGATGTTTAGCCGTTGAGTGACTAGTATCAGATTTGAACTCACATCACTAAGAAAGAAAGGTTAGTATACAGGATCTCACACATTTCATAGTGTGGCCCATATGTTAATTGAAAGTGTCTCGTGCCTCTCAAGATTTCCTGAACCATCTTCTTTCCTATTTCCAATCACAAAAACATCTTTGTAGCAACAACAGTTGCATATGTGGGGAAATATTTTAAGTATGTTGTCATGGATCCACATGATCTGTACTACTCCCCAGCTTTTAAAGAGTCCCTTGGAAGAATCCCTTCATTGTGCCAGACTTTCAAGAGGTCCTACTCTTCCTTAAGGGTAAGGCGCACAGCCTCAACACCTCGGAGGCTGAGCCGTGGGACTTTGGTACTCCTGTTTCACACCAAGAACTCTGCCGATAGCAACCAACTGAGATAGATTACTGATTGGAGACTTTTACACTCTTCAGGGACCAATGCACATCAGCAAATATTTTCAGTGACACCAGGCAGCCTTTTCAAAACAGAGCAGGATTTATTAGTCAACTGGAACACAGCATCAGGAAGACCTTAGGTTGGCTTAGAGAAGCAAAGGTGTTAAGACATAATCCATACTGGCCAAGCCATGCAGTTAGTCAGCCAGGGCCGGCTCCAGGTTTTCTGCCGCCCCAAGTGGCCAAAAAAAAAAAAGCTGTGACAGCGCGATCACACCGCTCCACTCTTCGGCGGCAGGTCCTTTGCTCTGAGAGGGACCCGCCACCGAAGACCAGGACTTGCCGGCCCTATAGCGGTCAGAGTGCCGCCCCTTGGTATTGGCCGCCCCAAGCACCTGCTTCTTTAGCTGGTGCCTGGAGCTGGCCCTGTAGCCAGCCACGGTGCTATGGAATCCATTTCTGGTTCTGTTTCTGTCACGCTGTCAGTCAGGCCCAGATAAGAACTCTGTCTCTCCAACAGCCAACTCTTATTTCAGCCACCTGACACCTTTCAGTCCATTGTCCAACTCTTGCTGACCCATGCTGAGTTCACATGCTCTGCCTGTCAGAGTTTACCATTGTTAGGTGTCAATTGTTCAGTCCTTGGAGGCTCCCATTTTCTTTGTGGATCCTCTATTGATATCGTTTGGTTTCAGCCTGTCCTTTAATGACCCATTTGTTCCACCCCAGATAGTTACACAACACTTCATGTCTCTTGCTCTGTCCCGAGAGCAGATTTATCCCTTCTGCAACCACTGGGTAGCAATAAAAAGTACAGAGGGAAACTGAGATGTGCATAGGAATCATAAAAAATATTACAGAAAATTACCCTTCCTCACGTGTGTATTTTAGCTGTCTTCTAATACAGTTGAGCAGCTGGAAGTAAGGTGGATAGTCAGCACCATGTGATCAGTCAGCTCTCTGCAAACCATGACTGAGTGTTTAATTGACTAACAGCAGTCTGCAGGCTACAGTTTAGGAACCTCTTGTTTCAATATGTTTAAATCAAGGTGTACCTCCCTTGTTTCATAGGTGTATTTGTTAAAATATTTCAATTTTTATAATGCTCAGAGCTTTCTGAAAGAGATCCTTTTAATGTAGTATTTACTTTGAGACGGAAGACTTCATTAGATGCCTTTATAAAATTATCGTATTTGAATGGAAAGGGTTTCTACTGTGTAATGTAAAGTATGACCTTTATATTAAGGGGTACATTTGTAAAGGGTTAATGAACAGTTAATACATTAGTCGATTGTTACAATCCAGCAGATCAACAGATGGCTTATAACCAAGTATAATACCATCTACTGTGCTTAGTAACCTTAGTAACACATACGACTCATGTCTGCCACATGCTTATATCTATTAAACATATCTCTTTTTAAACTTTTTAGCATTAAAGTGTGACAAATAAAAATCCCTGAAAAATATTTTTCAAGGTCAGAAGAGGCTATTAGATTGGTGATATAAAGGAAGTCAGACAAGGTGGTCATTAAATTTCACTGAAATTACCCCTATATTGAGCCTGATAACTTTAGTTAGATTAAATGTTTTCAGTCCTCAGAAAACTAAACTGTTATGCCAAAAGCAGAGAATAGAAGAGACAGAGGTGCCACCAATGTCTGAGACCCCTGCAATGCCAGGGAATTGATTAGGTGAGATATTCTAGTAGGTAATCTGCAGAGGAAGGTGAAATACCCCCAAAGATCCCTCCCAATCTGATCTGAGGAAAATTTGTTCCTGACCCCAGATTTGGTGATCGGTTTGATCCTGAGCACTTGAGCAAGACATACCAGATAGGCAACTAAGAGAGATTCTCTGCCACCTAGATGTGCTGTCCAATAGCTCATCTGCAGCTGTTGCCAATTTCTGATGCTTCAGAGGAAGGTGAAAAAACTCCCCAGAATACATCTGACCAATTGTACATCGGGGGAGGTGGGGGAACTTCCTGATCTCTGCAGGCAATTTGATTATCGTCATTGTCTTAATGCAGAGCTGCCAGTGTTATGGGCATGTTGAGGGCAATGCAGGCAATCCTGTTCTCCCCATCACCCAGGAAGAAAGAGAATCAACAGGAGGATTCATAGATTCACAGACTGCAAGGCTGGAAGCACAGATAGGCTGTAGAATTTCTGTCAGAAGCTGGAGTAAAGCATATATTTTGGAAAGATAGCTAATTTTATTGGCGAGTAAACTATGTTCCTGGTAAGCTGTTTCAGTGTTTAATTACCCTCACTGCTTGGAAATTGCGTTTTATTTCCAGGACGAATTTGTCAAATTTCAACATCTAGTCATTAAATCTTATTTGTTTGCAAGATTGAAAACCCTGCCCCCTCTTGTCAGATATCTTTTCCATGTGTGATTCCCTATACACAGTGATCAAATCACCCTTCAACCGTCTCTTCAATAAGCTGAATGGTTTGGATTCCTTAAGCCTTGAATCATAAGGCTTGCTTTTCCAACCCCTTGATGAAATTTTTGTGGCCTTTCTTTTGAACTCTTTCAAGCATTTCATCACCCTTCTTGGAGTATGGACACAATATTCTAATTGTGGTCTGGCAATGCTGTGTATAGAGGCAAAATTATTGCCCTACTTCTACTAGATATTCCCTTTTTATACATCCAAGGATTGCATTAGCCCTTTTTGCCGTATCATTGGACTGAGAGCTCATGTTAAGGCTACGATAACCTCAAAGTTCTTCTCAGAGTCAGTACTTTCCAAAGTAGTCTCCCATCCTGTAGCTATAGCCTATAGCTATAGCCTTGGTTCCCAGATGCATTTTAACATAGCCAAATACAAAGTAATACATTTTGTTACATTTCTGTAACAATGACCTGTCCGTTGTCCTCATTACTTACTACTTCTCCAATCTTTGTCATTTGCAAACTTTACCAGCCAAGATTTTATATTGTCTAGGTGATAAAAATTCTGAATAGCATTAGACCAAGAACTGATCCATGGGGGACTCTGCTAGAAATGGGCTTCTTGATATCTCCCCATTAACAGCTACATTATGAGATGTCAGTAAGCCAGTTTTTAATCCATCTAATATGTGCCCTGTTAGTTCCATATAATGCAAGATTTTAAATCAAAATGTCATGTGGTACTAAGTCAAATGCTTTGGATAAATCCAAGTGTACTATATTAACCAAGTTGCCTTTATCAACCAGACCTGTAACATACAATTTTATCTTGTGTATTGCTTTGGCATTAATTGCTCAGAGCGTGTATACTTTATACAGGATTTCTGAACTCCTCCTGTCAATTTAATTCACAATATGCAGTAATACTTAGGGTATAGAAACTTCAATAGCTTTTTCTAAGAGGAAGCACCAGTGTCAAGTACTGTGCAGTATTCTGTACTGTCCAGTGTTGTGCTGTGTTCTAGGCATTTTTTTGCTTGAGACAACTTGTATAACTCTCCTCACTCACATTTGTACTTGCCAACTCTTCCCTCTGCCCTCCCATTTGCACTCTAAATTTTGTTTTGAAAAGTAATAATGGATATGAGTATGCACAGCCATTCAGCAAACAGTTTCTTACTTGAAGTGTTAAATTAAATTCCACTACTAATTGGAGCTTTTCCATGAGTGGTGTAATTGGAACACTCACACAGGGTAAATTCCCATTTGTACATTCAGAGTTTGCTCTGAAATGAACTTGCTTTCATATAATAAATGTAGGGACAATTGTGATCTCCTTTAAAACAAAAACAAGACAGACATCCTCTCCCCTAAAAAACTGAGTTCTATAAGAATGGATTCTCAGTATCTTGTATTAGCTTTTTCTTTCTATCTCCCTCTAAATGGAATCTTTGATATCCCGGAATCTTTGGACATTTTGGCATCTGATATCTATTATTTCCTCCACTGCCCAGATACAGATGAAATATCTACAATGGTATTTCAGCTGAAGAAATACTTTAGTGACATGTGGCTAGAATATAAGCTTCACAGCAGAGACTCTCCCACTAATGCTTTTTTAATTAAAGGTTCATGGTACCTGTTAAGCCAATCATTTTCTTTAAATCCTGGGGAAAAATTTTTTTTGTGTGCTAGAGTAGAATCTGACCAGAAGGCTGAAAATATCAACTTTTCCCCCTTTTCCTGTGGTTCTTGCTCCTTGGGTACTTATGAGCTTCCTATTTTCATGTGTTACTGTTCTGATAATATGAAGTAAGTAAGTAGCCTCCTTCTGTTTTCCTAGTTGTGCTCACTGCACTGGCATTTCTCCCGGCGCTTGTTGGTTTATTTTCAGAAGGAATGACTGAATTATTCTCTTACCTGTCTGGAGTGAAAACCTTTACAGAGTTTGGGTGCATTGCCCTAGCAATGTAGTGCTACTGGTTTTGACCTGAGTGGTTAGCCAAAATACAGTGTCGTATGGGTTTTTCCAGTAAGAGGTGAAATTGATGGCATCGAGTATTTCTTTAATGCAATCCTGTTTACAAAGAATTTCCCTCAACACAGTAGGGAACCAAACAGGAGATGGTTTCTTTGCACACCAGTCCCAAGCCTTTTCTCAGTCAGAACTGTACCCAAAAAGCTCTCTGGGCTTTTTCTCAGAGTCACACATCCAGGTGTTGTTCTGGCTGTCTCCTTGGCTTTCTGCTCCTTCTCTCTATTTCTGTGGTGTTTCTTGCTGCTGCTTTCTGTCTCTCACGGCTCCACAAATCTATGCTGTGGTATCCCCTGCATTTGCTTCTACTTAGGTCTTTGCATGTGCTTGTGTTTCGGGTGCTGCTTCTCCTGACAATGTATCAGCATTACCATATATGTGCCAAGGCCTGTGTATGACTGAAATCACAGCACTGTAGTTTTTTTTTCAAGCACTTGGAAATTTGCCCCTCAGAGTTTCTGAATCTAAAGAGTCATTGCAAGGATGCATGGTCTATCCTGACCACAAACTTCCTCCCATACAAATAGTGGAGAAAATGTTGTATAGAGTTAACTACTGCCAGAAGTTCCTTTCAGGTGGTGCAATAATTTCTCTAGAAAATGTAAGCTTTTGCTTTATTAAGCCTCCATCCCTCAAATAGTTCTTGTGTCAATACTATCCCTGAACAACGAGCATCTGTGTCCAATACAAAAGGGGGTTTGAAACACGGGTAGATCATGACAGAAACTGTCAAACTGTTTCTTTTTAACTCTGAAAATGCCAAATCACACTGTGATGACCACTGAAATGGTTTCCCTTTTTGACCTGCTTATGCAATGTTTTTTGCAATATTGACAGACCTTCAAATAAAACATCTGTAAGAGCAGCAGGGCCCTATAACATTTTGCACATCTGTGAGCATGTGGCCCAGTTCTGAACAGTTCCCCTCACTAATTGTGCACCCAAGGTAAATTACCTCTTTTTGAAATAACTCAAATTGGGTTCAACTTGAGATTGGCAGACTTTAGCTTATCATGGACCATTTGTAAATGTATTGGTTCTTGTTCAAAGGGTTTTAACATGCACCAGGATATCATCTAGTACAACAAACAGCCAGAGGCATGCTATGCAAGTAGACTCTATTTTGTGGCAGGTGCAATCCCTCACTTTCAATTGCCCCAGGCCTTGTCCTGCTGTGAAAGCAGTCTTTTCATTATCCTTTGAATCCACTTCCGCTTGCCAATACCCCCTCTTCATATCCTGTGTGGAAAATCAGATTGAATCTGCTATGGCATCTGTTGTTACAAATAGATGATACTCTGGATAAGAATCCTTTACAGTAAATGGATTTAGTTTTCAATACTCCACACAGAATCTGGTGCTGCCATCTTTTTTACCAGGACTATGGGTGAGGTTGAACTATTGGTTGAAAGTTCATTTATGTTGTCTTGATATATTTCCTCTGTGGCTGTTACATCTCTTCCCTCTTTGCTATTGGTAAAGAGTGAGGTGGCTGTTGTCATGGTCTGGTTTTCTCCCAGTGTCAATCTTGTACTCAACCATTCAGTACAACCTATATTTTTGTTGAATTGGGCAAATGGCTCCTGATTCCTAATCATAAAGTATCTTAGATATTCTGCTGTTTCTCACTTCAGTGGGCTGCCCTGTGCCAGAAGAAGTCGCTTAGAAATTCTAGAAGCTCACCTTCTCTCCCCCCACACACTTAGTTTTCTTCTATACCAGTAGTTTCTAGATCCACTGATTCACATTTTGCAACTGCAGTTTCCTTTTTTTATTTGCTGCTTGTCAGAAACACTCAGCAAATGAAAAGGAATCCATTCTTGAATCAGATCTGCAATAATTTCAACAGCTAAGATTCCCCGGACACTCTTGGTCTCAAAGCAGGTTTCAACCACTCCCTATCTTTCCTCTGCTGGAAAACTACTAAAACAAGTAGGTGTTGTTTTGATTTCTGCCCCTGGAGGCAGGAAAACTTGTTCATTACAAACCAATTACCTACAAATCATTTACTTCAACTAAGCCATATCTTAAAGGGAATTTCCACAGCCTGAATGTGTAGGACATCTTTTCTGTTATTTATTACACAGTTGCTAGCTATAATGAAATCCAAACTGATTTAGCTCTTCCACTATCTTGACTACCCAAACTTATTGCTCGAATGGCAGAAGTCCAATTTTCAAACCCAGTTTTCAGTGGCTGCATGTT
Source organism: Mauremys reevesii (assembly GCF_016161935.1). Classification (NCBI taxonomy): domain Eukaryota; kingdom Metazoa; phylum Chordata; order Testudines; family Geoemydidae; genus Mauremys; species Mauremys reevesii. The sequence continues at coordinate 30,369,032 of NC_052629.1, read as the reverse complement.
CCCCAGTCAGTGTCTCCATTTGAGACTAAATAGGTTGTTCAGATTTGGATTCACTGTTCCCTGACCTTTTTAGCATGTCTGGTCTAATAATGGTTATGTTTGAGTCAGTGTCTTATTCCTATGAAGTTCACAGATCTCATTATACACTTAGTAGCCAAACTCCCACAATTGTTCAGCTGCCCAGATTTAAACACAAACTGTGAAGCTGATCTTTTACCTCCAGGTTTTCCCCGTTCATGGTGGTGTTCCCCATATCCCAAACTGGGCAAGATACTTGCAATAGGAACTTATAAGGCAGGTCAGGACAAAGCATCACAAGTGTCCATTTTTTATGGCCATTTTCTCCCCACAATACCAGTTTTTAATTTAATTGCTTCTCTTAATTTTTATCTTATTGTCAGTTTCCCTTGTTTACAAACTGAATTTATTTGTTCTAATCATTCAAAAATGTTATGAAGCAGATTAGAATCATCTGGTCCATCATACAGATTAGACAGCTGTATTTACCAGGCTTTAGTGATCAGCTTCCATCTTCCTTAATAGTGGCAGCTTCCTCTTCTGAGGAGCTGCTGCAAGGAAACAGTCTGGTTCCTTGGCAAATTGCACAGCCTCAGAGTGTCCTTGGTCTCCTTTTGCTGATCTAGGTCTGCAAGTCCTAGTCAAGCTGAGTATCTATAAACTGGTCCATTGCCAGTGTTACCTGGAAGTCCCCATTAGCATCTAGATATGATAGGGACAGAAATCTCGTAAGGTCCTTTGTCAATTTGGGTAGAGTCCCTTCTTTTCCTCTCCTTGTAGGTGCTAGGTCAGATTGATGGCTAGCTCCAAATTACTTATCAACAGCTTGGATCAGATTTGGAGAATTCTACCGGTTTCGAGGGGTAATTTCTATAGCACCATCAGAGCTGGGCCATTCAATTTGGTTCCTTGACAGAAAAAGGGTTTCTATCTTCCCAGCCATTCATTTGAGCTATGATATTGAACTGAGCCAAATAAGCCACCCAGGGAGTTTTTCCTTCAAAGATGGTGGGATTTTGCATTATTTGAGATGGAACAATCCAACCATTCTCTTCTGGGTCTCTGTGGTTACAAACAGGATAGGAAACTCTTGTAAATGTGGGGCCTTACCCAAGTCCTCTGGCTAGCTTAATTCTACATCCAGGTGTCTGGCTTCCATTGTGGTTTGGGACCCTCTGACTTTCTTAAGATGATGTCTCAGTTCCTCCCTCACATCTTGACCCATGAATTCTCCCTGCTCACTAACTCAACATCAGCCTTCCCTAGCTTTGTAACACAAATATCATTCTACTAGATGGAAGGGTAGAAGCCCAGAGGTAGCTTTTGAATGTTGAGCTCCTGAACAGCAGGACAGCAAACCAAACCCTTACTTTAATAGCTCAAATATATATATCTATATATATGAGTGATCTTGTAAACTCTAGTGCTGAGATCTTTTTTCCACTTGTTTTTTGATGACCATCTTAGATGTAACTGTTTAATCCTACAACTTTTTTTTTTACAAGTGTTTGAATCACTTGTTACTAGAATTAGTAACTAAAATCAGCATGTCAGTTTGTTAAAACCTATTCCGTAACTGGATTGTGAGCAGACTTTTACCTAAAGCCTCATGCTGAACAAAATATAAATGTAACCCTAAATGCTCACTGACTTGTAATGTCTGTAGATAATTCCCTACAGTAGAGCAATGCAAGTAGGAATAAAGGCTGTTTTTGAATCTTTGACAAACACTGTCTATTCCTTTTTCTATTAGAAGGGAAAGGAAATTTTCAATATTGATAAGCGTATTAACCTCTGTATGGGAGAAATAAATAGGATTCACCTTTGGAGCATTGGACCAATGGTCTAGGTGTCCATCTCTAACTGTGTGATTATTACTTGCTGAGCACAGATGAAGTACATCCTCACAAACCATCTTCCTTGAGTTTGAAAGGGAGAAATAACACTCATGCTGATGTAAGCAGTCAGTTTAACATATTAGAAAAATATGTAAAGTACGTAACCGAAGAACTGCAAAATATTTGAAACTTTATTGAAAAAAAATCAAATAAAAGATCTCATAATACAGTGCTAAATTTGGGCTGGGTGAAACAAATATATTCAGAAAAAAGGAATAAACATGCTTTGTTAGTATGCAGCAGGCACATGTCATAGTTTATTCCTGACATGCCACAATATTACTAGGCCAAAGGTTCCCAAGTCTTGGAAAGCAGTTAAAGTATATTCCCTTCCCACCCCCTCCAGGATCAAAGAATCTGTTCCATTAGTTCACTTGTCCAATGTGGGGAAGAAATTCATATTCAATATTTAGAATTTGTCAGTTCGCTCTAACAAAGTGTTACTTACATCATACCCTAAGCTCAAAGAAGCTTTAATATTTTAATAAAAATGTTGAGAATGCATTGAATTCACACAAGTGGAAAACATCTATACCTGTGAAGAAACATGAGGCTTAAATTAAGTAGTTCCGTATAACACTTAATTTATATACTATCTTTTTTTAATACTACACTGTGCTTGTCTATCTTTCATGATTTAACAGTGGTGTTCAGCTCAAAGGCCTATCCATACAGGTTTCACCAAAAAGCTAATGGATTTACTATTTTGAAATACTTTATTCAGCTTTCATCACTGACTGTGTAGTGAAGGCTAGATTTAAAGGAAACTGTTAACAATTGTATTTTTCCCCCTTGAGCCAATTTGAATTCAATAATGATTTCTGACTTCCTCCCCTCCTCCCCCACCCCCATTACTCCCTTGGTCCCTCAGGTTGTTAAAAAAATCACAAAGATTGCTACACATGAAACTATGTATTTTTGATCACACACCAGAAACCTTAGTGCCTACTCTGTGCATCAAACAGGATCTACACATAGTGGGCCAAACTTAGTTTAATTGGGTACGTCTACACTACGGGATTATTCCGAATTTGCATAAACCGGTTTTGTAAAACAGATTTTATAAAATCGGGTGGAGCGCGGCCATACTAAGCACATTAAATCGGTGGTGTGCGTCCATGGTCCGTGGCTAGCGTCGATTTCTGGAGCGTTGCACTGTGGGTAGCTATTCCCTAGCTATCCCATAGTTCCCGCAGCCTCCCCCGCCCCTTGGAACTTCCGGGTTGAGATCCCAGTGCCTGATGGGGCAAAAATCATTGTCGCGGGTGGTTCTGGGTAAATGTCGTCAGTCACTCCTTCGTCTGGGAAAGCAACGGCAGACAAGCATTTCGCGCCTTTTCCCCCTGGATTGCCCTGGCAGATGCCATAGCATGGCAATCATGGAGCTTGTTTTGCCGTTTGTGACTCTCACCGTATGTGTACTAGACGCCGCTCACAGAGGCGATTCAGCAGCGCTACACAGAAGCATGCTTTTGATTTTGCATGACAGCAGAGATGGTTACTAGCCATATTGCACCATCCAAACCCTTCCATAAATTGGAACTGAGGATGATCATGGCTACCAGTCCTTTTGTACCATTTGCTGCTAGTGCCCTGGCCAATCAGCCAGCGCAAAAGCCAAGATTGGTTACTAGCCATATTGCACCTTCCATCGTTTTGTACCATTAGCTGCTGTCATAAGTGCCCCTGGCCGATCAGCCAGGGGCGCAAAAGCAAAAATTGGGAATGACTCCCTGAGTCAATCCCTCCTTTTTGGTCCCTCAGGTTGTTAAAATAATCACAAAGATTGCTACACATGTAACTATGTATTTTTGATCACACACCAGAAACCTTAGTGCCTACTCTGTGCATCAAACAGGATCTACACATAGTGGGCCAAATTTAGTTTAATTGTATGCTTAACCTTAGCAGATATATATATATTTAAACTTCTACCCCCAGCCTTTAATTGTTGATTCTTGTATCAGATATCAGAAACAAAATCATGAAAGTGAAGTTACAGAAAATTCTATATATGGTGCAGACAATAACTTCTACTTTTCCTTTCTGTGGGCCTCCCTTATACTTCCTTTGCTCCAAACCCTCCAGCCCCACAAGGGATTGCATTTGCTTGCCCCACGATGCTCCAGTTTGGAGAACTGAAAACTTAAACGCTAAGATAGTATTTTGGTATAGTCTCATCAGTATGCTGGCTTTAGAGAGGTTTAAAAAAAAAAAGGCAAACAAATCATAATTCTGCATTTTCCAATTTAAAACAAAAACACTGTTAAAATACTTGTCTAATTCAAAATTCCAGATATTACAAGAGCCAGAGTAGCTTGTGAGCCAGTTCAGTGTCTGCTGCAATACTTAAACATTATTTGAATTAAATGGTGGAATACTTAGCTTGAATTTTGCACCTAAAATATTCATGGGTGCAATACTAGAAGCTTTTTCTAATTACTAATTTGCTTGGTTTAAACTCCTAATACATCATGGGAACAATTTACATGTATTCACAAAAGCAGCAGAAATGTTATCTGCAGAAAAGTACTGTTGAGCTGGTTATCTCCCCGAAATAACCAGCTCAACAGTACTTAAAAAACAAAACAAAAAACAACCCCCCACAACTTCCAAAATAAAAAGCATTGAATAGCTAAAGAATAGAAACGAACAAATGTATTAAGCCATTTGCTGTCAAAGTGCCTTCAGTAGTGACAGTTGTAGATGTTGGTCAACTATACAATACCTAAGAACTTTGCTGGGTTTTTCCCCCCTGCCCCTCCCCTTCCGCCTCCATCAATATATTTTGATAGTAACCATTGATCTGGGAGCTAGTAATGTAGAAGGAGCAGCAATGACTAACAAAGTTATCTACATAACAATTTCCATTTTAGCCCTGTGTTTTTAGTCACCCTCCTTCCTCCAAGTTCCTAGTTTTTGTTTGTTGTGTTTTAACTGAGAATGCTCCAGCCCAGAGCTTTCCTTGTAATTGCTGTTCCTGGCTGTGTGGACTGGATGAGGCCAGGTGCTGGAACTGAGAGCAGGGAGCTTGTGTCTCCTGTGCACTCAGTGACTTTCCTGCTGGTGCCCAGGCAGTGTGGAAGAGGAAGATGGCTGCCTTGAATGCAGATAAAATAAAAGCTGGACCGGGGGAAAGGATAAAAGTATATTGGGACAAGGAGCTGATGAAGGGTGAGGGGGACTGAGACTAGAGGCTCGTGGAGGTGGGGAGAGAAACTGAGACCGGGGTTTGGGACATATGGGAATTGTGGGAACTAGGAGACTGGGAGGGAAAGACTGAGAGAGCTGGTGACAGCAGGTGATTGCGACTTGCTGAGGAAGGAGACTGACAGGGAACATGTGTGTGTGTTTGGGAGAGGGGAGAGAGACTAGGACAAAAAGATGGAGGGGAAAGATTGAACAAGGTGCTTGCATAGAGAGGCGGGACTAAGAGCTATGGGGCGGAGGGTGGGGAGGAGAGAGACACCAGGTGAGGAGCCTGGAGTGGGGAGATGGACTGGGATGAAGAACCACTGGTGGGGTAGAGATGGTACTGAGGCAGGAATGGAGGGTTGGAGAGGACAGGGCAGAAGAGGTCATGCTTGAGGAAAATGGGAAGAGAAGTCTGTGCCCACTAGAAAACAACTCCCTTCCAGACCCTGGATTTCTGAGTCTTGTCATTCCTCTGCTGTCAGCAGATATTTGTGAAATTTACTGATAAAGTACTTCCCCTTCTATTGGCTGGTCCATGTACAGGATGACAGCTTACCTCTGCTATCAGTTACTCTGTTAGTTCATGTGGCAGAGGTCTTTGTGGTGGATCTGAAGGTTCCAACTCTGCTAATGATCTATGTGGGTGTTGATATGATGCCACATAATGGAATTTCCGTTTTTCAGTTTGCTTATTTAGAAACCTAGGAAATTACATGCACATGCACACCAAAGTCTTATGGTAAAAGAACACATCAAGCATGAAAAATTAGGTACTCAAAAGTTAGGAAATGCCAGAATTAAGGTTCTGAAGACAGAATTATTTATTTACTCATCGGCTTTTTTATGGCACTCCCTATAGTATCTGAATTCTTTATTAATATTAACAAATTGATCTTCATTAAGGTGACGGGGCTATTCTGTCCATTTTACATCTGTAAAGTGGGGATGAAGCAAAGAAATTAAAGGGAAAAGTATGCACTAGTTTTGGATACCCAATGTGAGATACCTGGGACCTTTATTTTTTTTAAGAGTACTTAGCGTTCTGTACCACTTGATATATTCAAGCACAGCTCCCATTGACTTCAGTTTGCAGATATGAGTGCTCAGCGCTTCTGAAAATCAGAACCCGGGATCTCAAGTGGAGTGTGTTTATTTCACAATTACTGACCACCATTGAAAAGTGTTGGTTTAAATGACTTTGCTAGCATCCCTTAGGAATTCTGTGGCAGAGATGGGGTAGAATCCATTTCTCCAGGGAAGCATGCAATTATCTTAACCATAAGACTGTCCTTTCTCTTCCTGAGATTCCATGCTTCATTTGCTACCCACTTGCAAAGAGAGGCATGGTTCCTAAAGACCGCAATCTCCTTCACTACACAAGCATGATTCATTCCCAGGGCAGGTCCAGCCTGTGCACTGCCACAGGGGCTGTGGGAAAATATAGTATGTGATCATATAATTAAAGAATGTATTATCATGCATTCAAAAGGGGGCCTAATTAGTATTACATACTTTTTAAAAATTGCAATTTTTAAAAAGTTCTACAGTAAAAATGACTAGAGATAGAAAGTTGAAATTTGGCTTAAAAATCTTTACTGAGAAGTGCCTTTAGCGGCTCAGTGAAATTTTGGTTAGGATTTGACTGAGTTATGACACTTCAAAAATCCTATGCTGTACATATTTAATATATGTGTTTTTTCACTGAGATTGTAAAATGCACAACTAAGAGGCTATGCTGTGTGTATACATAGCTAATGTAGCTGTGTAGTGAGAAAAGTACTCAAGGTGTGTGGGCTGACACGAGGACTTGAAGTTATGGAATCCATGGCTTCTGTGAGCATTGTTACAAAATGACTTTCTTGCAAAACTGAAGTATTTTGGATTTAGGATGTGCTGCACAATGAGTAGGGAGGATTCAGCTGCCACCAATAGCAGTGCACAGGTAGAGCCTATCATAGACAGCTGGACTTCCTCTTTTCTTGGCATGATGACTCCTGTTGCCCAATGGAGATACCTACCTTGCTAGAGTTTCTCTCCTATGTACAGCCTAGGATGTCAGTGTAGGTTTAGGCTTTGTGGGTTTCTTCTGGCCCCAGCAGAATCTGTAGATTTCTAGCTAGTTTCCCCCCTGCCAGAACCTTACCTCTCCATATTCCATAACTTGATTTGTGTTCCTAGTTCCAGGTTTACTTCCCTACAAACATCCTAGCTGCTATTGAGGATCTCTTGTTGAGTGAATTTTGATCCATTGTTTCTACTGTGTTCATTCAGCTTACCTCTGGTGAGCTCTAGAAGGACTGCAAAGAGGCAAAGCTAAGAGAAGGAACACAAAAGCCCAGGTATAAAGCCTGGGGAGCTGATTCAGAGGCTGAGGAATAAGGGACTATCTTCCCACGTGGGTAGGTGAGTAGACCAAGATTTTCAGAAAATAGGAGCCTAAACTTAGGTTCTTAAATAAATGGGCTGACTGTCCAATGTGCTGAGCATTCAAGAGCTCCCACTGAAATCAGTGGAAGCTGTTGGGTGCTCAGCATGTATGAAAAATCTCACTCTCTGAGGAGCCTAACTTTTGGCTCCTATTTTTGAAAGTCTTGCCCTTATACTACAGTGTGTGTGATATATGTATATAGGGTATATGTGTATTATATACTAAAGCATGTATATTTGATACAAATATGATGCAAGGATGTTGTGAGGATAAACATTCATTAATGATTGCACTCAAATTCTGTGGTGATCAGGGTCTCATAAATAGCTGATAAATTAAATTTATCACATGTATATCTTTGCTGTGTGTGTGTAATTTTCTGTTGACATACATAACACTTTCAATTTCTGAGGGGAGGGAAGCATAATTTTTGAAGTTAGAAGGGCTTCTAACAAATCTGCACTATAGTATGAAGTTGTAAAATATATACAACTCCCCCCCATCCCCTTTAGGTGTCTGTTCACATGTGTAGTTCCTTGAAAGGCTATTGACCACATTAACACCCTCAAGAGATTTGTTGGTAATGTGCACTTTATTTTTCACCTTGAAATAAAAAACAGGAAGAGGCCACTACATTTAAAATGCAGGCTGTTGTCTCCATTGTACTCTTATTATTCTGAACTCTCATTTAAGATCTCTAAGATATTCATCTATAGGCACTTCTCCATGGAAAGCCTATAAATAAAATAAGTGATGCATGTCTCAGATGGAGACTCTTCTAGACAAACAAGTACATCTCGCTACTCTTTCTGTTAAAAGGGTTTTTGATCACCTAAACCAAAATGGAACCAAATTGCTGGCATATAAAATTAAAAAGGTTGCAGAGGAGTCTTTAAATAAGGGCTGGGGGGAAGCCAAGAGGTACAGAAGAGCACGTGGTTTGGACAGAGATCCCTTAGGGAAGGATTTATTAATGGAGATTCTCTATATCTTGGAAAGGGGGAGAGTGAAGTTGATAAAGTACAGTAGGAATTGAAGAAAAATAGTCAAGTGAAAGAATCCCGTTCAATTACATCACATAATGGCAGACAGCTAAAAAGTGTAGAATTTTATAAGTGCTTGTATACAAATGCTAGCAGTCTAAATACTAAGACGGGTGAATTGAAGTGCCTGGTATTAAATGGGGATATTAATATAATAGGCATCACAGAAACTTGGTTGAATGATGATAATCAATGAGACACAGTAAAAGAGGATATTGAGCTATATGGACCATTGGTCTGACCCAGTATGGCAGTTCTTATGTCTAAATTACCATATCTTTCTATCTAGTCTTCATTTTTATTGCTATTTTCACTGTGAAGAGTGAGTCCAGCTGAATTTTTACAACTTCCTTAGTTTTCTATTACATATTAGTGGAAGTTAGATTTATTTTCCTGAAAAGCCGTGTTAATCAATAGTGAAAGATCTTTTGAATGTAGAAACTTTATCAGTGTGTACGCTTTGAATTGTCTGTATTGGGAATTCTACTTTTGTTCTTGTCTGAGCTAAATCTGCTTAAATTAGCATTTTAAAAGAAAATATGGTTTGAGATGTGTTGGATTCTTCCACTGATTACATAATTATTTCTTATAAGTTAAAATATTCTTTAATGATTTATTACATCTCATAAAAGATTTATATTCCCAGAAAATATTTTGAAACCAAATTAGATAAAAAAAAGTCTGACTTCTTTATGAATGATATCTGAATTCTTAAATTGTGAAATTTTGTGACACTTTGTAGACTGTGGTTTTATTTTATTTTGATAACACATTGCCTCAAGTGTCCATCTGGCAAGCATTCTAGGAAATACTAAGGTTCTAAAGTCACAGATGCAGGTTTTTTTTAAAATCTCATTGTAAGATAGCAACCATTGAACCAGGCCTCTCAAAAATCTAGCATTATAAATGTTGAATGCAGTACTTTTAGATTGTGTTTGGTGTCTAAATGTATTGTAATGAATCTTCTGGCTCATTGTTGAGTATCTTCCCTTCACTGTGGCTGAGTTAGAGGGCAAGGCTCTAGCCATTAGAGGGCTCTGCTGCTCAGTTCAGCATGGAGCCACTAGTGGCTCTGTAATCTCCAGAGTGCAGGAAAATGAAGTAATATTCTGAGATCAGAAAGAATAAGGCTAGAGACAGAGTATGTGTATCAGCTGAGCTGGAACAGCTTGTGAGCCTTTGGAGGGAAGGCCATGGGTAGGAGGTGGTTTGAGAGGTAGAACTGAAAGCTGAGACTTGGGCAGTGATGTAACCTGTTGTTGGAAGAAGACTGCAGTAGCAATAGCATGTGACAGGTGGTATGAGGAAATTGCACTATTGGTTGGCAAGAAGATGGTGTTAAGGAATCACAATGAGATACGGTTACCTTCATTTTTGATTGATTGTAAGGGTTTAAGTAATTGTGACAAAGTAATTGGTCTGCTTTTTTTTCTGGCAGCTCTAGAAAGGTAATTCTCTGCTACTTCCTCATACCCTTGGATCCCCATTAATAGTTATGTCTACACTGCAGTGTAAGCTGAGACTCAGGCTCAAGCCCAAATCCCACTTCCATCTATGCACAATTCTATCTGACTTGGGCCTGAGACCCAGGACCATGTAGGGTGGAGGATTTGAGCCAGGGTCCCTTAGGAGCTCAGGCCTGAGCTCCATTACTTTGCAGCATGAATGCAGCTTGGGCAGGCCCACCTGAACTCAGGTCCTCAGAGTCCGCCAATGCATCCTGCAGTCTCATAGGCCAGTGTTCTTTGTCCTCTCCATCCCAAGCATAGCAAATTGAGTCAGCGGAAACAGAAGCACACCCGTTTTCCCCTTGTTCAAGTACAGTAGTTCTGTGTTGAACTCTTCCATTCTATTCTGATTGCTGAGAAGCAGATGCATTGAACTGTCTTCCGCATTTCTTCTGGTCGATGGCCATTGCAAGTCCTTTGACAAGTGTGTTGCCTCCTGGTCATGGGAGCACAGCTACATTTTGGTGAATCTGATGAGGTGAGAAAAAATTCCAGGAATGACTACTTGTACCAGGAAATAGAGAAGAAATTGGCAGCATTGAGGATTCACCAGACCAGTGACCACTGCAGGGAGAGGATTAAGTGGCTCAAGACCAACTATTGGAAAGCCAGTGATGGGAACTTGCTGTCTTCCTGTCTCTATCTTGAGGAGTTTGACTGGGTGTTTGGTACTGTGCAAAGCACAGAGCCACCAACTCTTCATGACAGCCTGGTCAGCTGGGATGGTGACTTTCCCACCCATGAATCCAGTATAAGACTGGAAGCCAGCAGGCACCGGATGAAGCTATTGAAGTGATTTGCTGAACCCAGTTCCCAAGGAGGCTTAGCCACTAGAGCAGCTGTAGATCATCCTGGGTGTCTACTTGGAGGAACTTTTTGATGTCACCCCTGGAGGAGCAGCCTGCTATAGAGCTGGCAGAAGAAATGCAAGAGACAGAAGTGCCCCCGGAGCATGGTAAGTTTGTCTTCATGTTTTTATTAATGTAATAATGGGAGGAGTTATGAATGCAAAAGTTAATACCAACCTCTGGTAGCAGCATGATCCGTGATGGTTGATTGCATGCCAGAAGTTTAGCACCCTCCTTGCTCCCCTCTCCATTATCAATACCATCTGGAATTCAAAATGGAGATTGGGAAGTACAAACTGTGAAAAAAGCATTTAAAAACAAAGTTTTAATAGAAACTCACACATTCATGCTATGATGTGCCAGGGTGTTAAAATGTGAACCTTGTATTGCTTTCCCTGTTACTATGCTGCTCTGTACTAGCCCAATGGTTTAACAAGCTTCCTGTAAACAGTGAGCTGTATTGAGAGGGAGAGTGAAATGCAGTACGTTTAAGCTAAATGTAGTCCATGGGTGATGCAGTCATTTGTCCAAAATACAGTTGGGGGGTTGTATGCAGTTCAGAACTGTGCCGAGGGGATGGAATGTTGCTGTGGAGTTCTTGGCAAGTCCATATTAGCATATGTGTTAGCATGCAGTCATAACAGGCTGTATCAGAAGCTGTGAGGAGGCAGTAATCCATGTGGGTGCTAACATAACATCCTGTTGATTGCCCCATGACTTTTGACCTAATACCAGGTACTGATAGCTGCAAACTTTTCCTGTAGCAAGAGCTCCAGATAGGCAGACACATTTTGGGGAAGGGCATATTTTTGAGTCTCACCTTAGTACATGACCAGGCCAGTCCACCCATAAATATGCTGTTCAGTCAGCATACATTTGAAAACTTCTGTGGCACATACAGCTGGCTTGCAATGAACAGCTTGGAATAAAATATCCCTTTACTATTCTGGAACCACAAGAATTGTTTTGTCCTCAAAAATGTGAGTGCATGAAATGATAGAGAGGGCCTTATGTAGTAAGCTACAGTCCAACCCCTCATACACACACCCAAAGTAGCCCAAGGTGGTTGGCAATTTCTAAACAAAAAACAATTTTGATTTTTAACTTCTTATTCTCTGTGCACTCTTTTTTTTCATGACAATTAACCAGGTTATGTCCATGGAACTTTTAGTATCTGAAGAGTTCCTCTCTCAATATATTGAAGTTTAGTTTTACAAAGTGCCTTTGGTTTTTTTTTTTTTTTTTTGACCCTTACATTCACAAGGATTTTTCCTATGCTCATGCACTGAACCATCTGAATTACTGAGACAATAATGTACTGTTTTATGTCTGCTTGCAGGTCCCTCAACCTGAATTGGCCATTCTACCTCAGTAGCTCAGGCACACTTAGGCAGAACGCTGGGTCTCAGAACCCTCATGGATCAGTTGAAGAGGAAGTGTTACCTTGATGAACTTATGGTTGACGTTCTGGACAGGGCCAGCAAGCAGGTGCAGTACCAAAGAGAAGGATTCACATCATGTGGAAAGTCACAAGCAGGCTGCAGAGCTTAAGGATAGAATTGCAGTGAGGGAGCATCACAATCCTGGAACAGGAACATCACTTGAGGGAGGAAGACCGAATGTAGCAGAAAGACCTGTTTGAGAGGCAGCTTTTGCTAATGGCTGTGAAAGCGCAAACTCCTGCTGCACCTGTGCCTCAGCCTAAGTCCCCTCCACAGTACCACATACTACAGACCAGGAACACTTTGGACAGTTCCATGGTTGGATGGCATATGCAACTGGGACATAAGAGCTGCTGGACAAATCTACACAGTTGCTGTCCTGCACCCCCATCCAAGCCCCCGTTCCCCTGCATACTTCAACCACCGTGCTGACCTTGGCCAACCTGCAGGCCTCCACACCTGTGCAGTGGCACCAAGTGCATCCTAAAGGAAGGGAAGGAAAAACATGCCAGAGGACACGCACAATTTAGGGGATTGTTTTGATAGCAGTGGTTTCACTGTTTGCACTGTTCAGTGTTTGGTTTATGCATTTTGTTTTATTACTGGTTTGGTGTTCTAATGGCAGTTGTAATGTAAGATTTTTAGTTTGTAATACATCCATGTACACAAATAAAGGATTTTATTTAATTAAGAAAATGTATTGCCATTGCTAGGTCACATCATATAATGTGTGTTTTGAATAATAAAGATAAACACGTGGTAAGGCACAACAGGGAGGTTGTATTCTAACACAGTCTTTCTATACATCTGTGTACAGTAATCCATAATGTAAATGTGCAGCCTGCTTCCATAAAGTCATCTCATCCTTATGCAAAATTCATAACAATCAACTCCCCATTCACTGTGTACAGTGACAGTATCCCCTTTTATTGCATGATGTGATAGTACCTCATGTACTGTAAATAGTGCTGTACAAAAACATTCATAAACTTACTATTCTCCCTCTTCCATTGGCCTATCCAAATCCATAATGTGGGAACACAGAGTATCCCAGATTTCTGTTGCTCAGGTGCATCATGCTCCAGCTGTCATAGGTGTACTACTTCAGCAATCCATTACTGTCAGAACTCCATAATCAGGGGCAAATGGCTCACATTTGGTTTCACAAAGATGTTGAAGAGCCTAGCAAGCCACAATGAGGACTGCATTGATGACCCAGGCATCTAGAGGTGTCTGTGAACAGCACCAGCGGTATTTCAGTCTGACAAACGCACATTTAAGCACCATTCTGGACCTACTGAGAATGTAATTGAACCTTCTTAGCATTCTTTCAAAACCAGCAATTAGTTCAGGGATATTGTTTATGCCCATTACTTTTGGGTAAATCACATGCCTGATTGGTAGCAAAGGTTTCTGAGGCACTTTACCCACAGTTGACTTTCCAACACCAAACTAGTTAGCAAAGGACTTGTAGCAGTCTGGGGTCACCAGCTTCCAGATGGTTATAGCAACCCACATCTGGACTAATATGGCCATCCTCATGTGTGTATTGTGATGCTGAAGGATCAGGGCAAGCTGATCAGAAAGCTCCAGAAGTGTAGCTTTCTTCATGTGAAATGTCTGGATCCTCTGCTAGTCATACCAGAGCCACAGATGGAAGGGAAAAAACTCACATTACATATGCTTTATGGATATTGCTGCTTTCCCAAAGCTGTACTTAACCTCCTGGCCTGCATGAGTGATCTTGTGATGTCAGAGCATAGAAGAGAACTTTGACTCTGTGATTCTTAGGTCTAAGGCAGATGTTACTCAGTTTGCACAGGAATGTTGAATCGCTTTTATTTACTGGAGAAGGAAGTGAATGTAACACAGCACAGTAGGAAATAATCTAATGCTTTCTGCTACCTTCTTCTACCTGCTCCTTCCTCCTTATTTGTCAGTAACAGTGTAAGTGAATTGACTGCGAATATAAAGGTTCAAGTTTGTAGTACATTTCCCAATTGATGACTAGAATGAAGTATCTGATGCATTAAGTTTAATTAAATGAAGTTTGATCACTCATAAAATCCTAGAATTTAGAGATGGAAAAGTCCTATAAGATTACCCACTCCATGTCCTTATCAGCAGGATGGTGCCCTGCATAACATTTTCAAGTGCTTTGTCTTAAGTTTAAATAACATTGGTAGCAGGGATTCCATCACTTCCTTAAGAAGATTATTCCATGGTCTAATTTTTTTTTAAGACCAGCTATATGTATATATTTAGTTTATTAGACTGATGTGCTAAAAAAAAGTTAGAGATTGCGTTTATTTAAAGAAACTTGAATCTTCTATGTAAAATCTCTTAGGTTAAATTTATAGATTCTTTGTGTGTGTGTGTGTGTGTGTGTGTGTGTGTGTGTGTGTGTGTGTGTGTGTAAAATTCAACCTAATTTCTAGCTAACCTTTTCCACCAACTTGCCCACACTGAGTATCCGTTCCTTACAAATACTGTATTGCAGTGGCAGGATAGTGGATGAGGTAATTGATGCAGTAGCGTCATCTCTAAGCATATAATTTGATGCCCTTCAGGTGAAGTTAAGACTCAAATGTCTGTTGCCTCATGTTAAGTTCTCAATTTAAAATGTGTGGTTACACCCATTATTGTATGAAATGTAGTTGTAGCCATGTTGGTCCCAGGATATTAGACAGATAAGGTGGGTGAGGTAATATATTTTAGCTGTGATGCTCAGAGTACCTTTCCCAGACCTGAAGAAGAGGTCTGTGTGGCTCAAAAGCTTGTCTTTCCCACCAACAGAAGTTGGTGCAATTAAAAAATATTACCTCACCCACCTTGTCTCTCTGGTTATACTCATTTCAGCCCTCAACAAATCCTTGAATTGTAGCTAGGGCTTTGTGAGTAAAGCTAGAACCAGGGTTTCTTCTCCAAATATGAAATTTGTCATTTTAATTTGAGGTCAAATTAATCCTTAAAGATTCAAAAAGCAGAAAGTAAATAAAATAAGAATCTCAAATTAATAAGGCTTAATCATGATATTTAAAAGAAATCTCTTCAGGTTTTTTTGGTGCCTGATTCCATTTTTTGACACTTTGAAGCTGCTGGCAATGCCCTCTTCTTTCTCTCTTTGCTTGCACCTGCACCTGTGTGTACCTATAATCTGAGAATTTGCCTCTGCACTGTTAGACTTCCATAGAGGAAAGCAACAATGTTCTTCTGGGAAGATCTGGCTGCCTGAGCACTGATGGCTTCTGCACCACATATGCTCAGAGCAGCATAGTTACTACCCAATACTATGTCAGAAAATGAAGGCAGAAGCTGGAAACAAAGAAATATAATTTTAAAACTCTGCATGTCACTCTCTCCCCCTCCCCCCAAAAAATGTGTGTGGGAGGAGGGGTTATTTCCAAACCCTAATTAAATGTAGAGACTGTTATTGGGGTAAGAGTTGTACACACCTGTTTAGAGAGAAGTATATTTCAAAACTTACCATATATTATTTTCAGCAGTCACATGTATTATCCCTTTTAACAGTATATTTACAAATACCACAATTATAATTTATCTTGATTTATTATAAATGTTTAAAAGTATCATGGAGGAAAAACGTATAACTGGTAATGCTGAAGTAATACAATGTATGAAGTGTGCTTGTGTTATGAAATGACTACACTGTAACAGTGTTTTTCTTTCTATATCTTTTTTTTAGGACCGGAATAGGCCCTATGACACTTTTAACTTGCACTCTTTGGAAAATTCCTTAATGGATATGATAAGGACTGATCATGAGCCTCTGAAAGGTAAACACTACCCTCCCAGTGGCCCACCAATGAGTTTCGCTGATATAATGTGGAGGAATCATTTTACAGGTTAGGAATATTCATATGTCCATGCTTGCTTGGTGTTTAAACAAAAAAATCAACTTTTCAATAATTGCTATACATTTTCTGCTAGTAAACCAAGTGGTGAATATTTAAAGCTGCTTTTTGCCCATCTAAAAATATGACTCAATCGGAGACGACCAAGGCTAAACGTGTATGAATGTAGTATGCCATATGTGCAAGATGATGAATTCCAATGTTATCTAAGCTTTAGTTTTGTAGAGGCTTGTTTCTGTTTTCAGTCTTAAAAAATTGCTCAGTAAGGTTTTCAACTTCAGTCTTCTATTTCAGAAAACAAGCAATTAACAAGAGTCCAGTTCAATTTTTAATTTTGTATAATTTTTTTAAAGTAATAGACCATTTTGCATGAATCATTAAGTTAGAAGATGGTTATCTAAAATATTCCCTTTATCATGAATATTAAAACAGAATTTAAAGAATATCTTTACACACGCGCACACACGCACAAGTATCATAGCAACTGTAGTAATATTTGTGTGATCAGGTGTGAGATCCAAGTTTGACAGCTGGTATTGTGATCTCCAGACTGGCATTGTTGTGAAAGCACTATGCTCAGCAATAGAGGTTTTTTATGTCTCTCACCTACCCAGACAGTTGAGTGATAGTGCTGACAAGTTCCAAAGTATGATGGCTGTGACACAGGACCACATGTGTATTGGCTGAAAACTGAAGGAATGGAACTTTGAGTTTTGAAAGGGATAAAGAGAACTCAGTGGGGGAAAAAATATTTCTTGCTAGTGTGATTTATACACAGTAGATTCAATTCTTGCATCAGACAAGTATACAAATTATCATGTGTGCGGTATTCAATCAGGATGTGACATATAGTAACAGACTACTTGTCCATCAAATAATCAAGTACGATATCCTGACTTGAGCAGTTGTTACTACCCAATACTTTCATTATCTCTGCATATATAACTACAATTGTTGTTGGTGCTAAAGTTGGGTGATAATTGCAATTAGCTCAATATTTGCTCACTCAAAGACTGTTACTACTTTCCATCCTTAAAGTAAAAATCCTTAGCAATTTTGAAACAAGGATGTGCAGCTATTCTCAAGTTTAACAAGTCAGCAAAGATTACAAAAAGATAGATGGCTCTGTAGATTGATTTGCATGAATTAGTAAACAAAAAGTTCCCCAGACCATATATATAGATGGGTAGATAGATATTGTGTGTATACTAGAATTAAAACCCAAATGGATGGATTGGAAGTAGTGTAACTTATTTGCTTAGTGGATGCTGGGAAATATTGATGATTACTTCTGCTGCAGGAGCAGATCTGTCCTTTCAACTGCCCGGGTACTGATTAAACTACTTCTGCCACTCAGCTAATGTCACATGAGTGAGTGGTCTAGGGAACTTTTTGTTTACTAATTCATGCAATTGTAGTTATACATGCAGAGATAATGAAAAGGGATCTAGAGGTCATAGTGGATCACAAGATAAATATGTGTCAACAGAGTAACATTGTTGCAAAAAAAGCAAACGTCATTCTGGGAAGTATTAGCAGGAGTGTTTTAAGCAAGACATGAGAAGTAATTCTTCCACTCTACTCCATGCTGATTAGCCTCAGCTGGAGTATTGTTTCCAGTTCTGGACACCACGTTTCAGGAAAGATGTGGACAAATTAGAGAAGGTCTAGAGAAGAGCAACAAAAATGATTAAAGGTCTAGAAAACATGACCTATGAGGGAAGATTGAAAAAATGGGTTTGTTTAGTCTGGAGGAAAGAAGGGGGAGGGGGAGGGAACATAACAGTTTTCAAGTACATAAAAGGTAGTTACAAGGAGGAAGGGAAAAATTGTTCTAATATCTGAAGATATTACAAGAAGTAATGGGCTTAAATTGCAGCAAGCGTGGTTTACATTGGACATTAGGAAACATTTCCTAACTTTTAGGGTAGCTAGGCACTGGAATAAATTGCCTAGGGAGGTTGTGGAATCTCAGTCATTGGAGATCTTTAAGACCAGGTTAGACAAACACCTGTCAGGGATGGTCTAGACAATACTCAACCCTGCCATGAGTGTAGGGGACTGAACTAGATGACTTCTCAAGGTCCCTTCCAGTCCTATGATTGTATTGGAGACAGACACACACACCAATAAATATTTGAGGGCAGCAGCAGGGCCACCCAGAGGATTCAGGGAGCCTGGGGTCTTCGGCAGCAGGCCCCCCCCGCTTCGGTGGTAATTCGGTGGGGGGGGATGTCCTTCCACTCTGGGACCTGCCATCGAATTACTGCCAAAGCGGGACCCACCGCTGAAGAGCTGGGTCTTCGGCGGTAATTCGGCGGTGAGGGGTTCTTCCGTCCCGGAGTGGAAGGACCCCCTGCCACCGAAGACCCGAAGCAGAAGAAGCTCCAGGGGCCCGGGCCCTGTGAGAGTTTTCCGGGGACCCCAGAGCAAGTGAAGGACACTGCTCCAGGGGCCCTGAAAAACTCTTGTGGGGGCCCACTTGCCCCCCCCCCTTTGGGCGGCCCTGGGCAGCAGGAACTAAATTTTTCCACTGTTACTGAGCTAAGATCCAGGTATCCATGGTGAGACTGCTGAGTTGATTTCTAAGTAAAACAGCTACAGTATGTGTGAAAAGCTAATAATTTTTTTTTTATTCCACATAAAGATATAAGTTTCAGAACAGGCAAATCTGAACCAGCTGTCATGGATAACGTTTTGTGTTCTGTGCAAAGGGTAGTTGCCAAAGCATCAGCAAGGATGGAGCATGTTCTCCTAGCCAGTCAGTTTTAGTAGGTGGAGATTTTCACAGATGCTGCTATCCAGGGCCAGCATTGGTAGGAAATCCAGAAGAACTTTCAAACTGTAAACTGTCTGGATCTGTGGGGCCATGTGACTTTAGTCAAGGTGGGCCAGGCAGATAGTTCTTCAAAGTGTTTCCCTCTGCCCACAAACATAATCTGTCTTCCTAGGATTCAACTTCAGGAAGTTCTTCCTCTTCTGTAGATGCTGGAGTGTGTTCTGTCTTGTTCAAACAAGCTACTGCAGGTCATTTAATGGAGAGTAATACTCTCATAGTAAGTAACTGAAAGCTTCAGAGAGACTGGCAGGTGGTTTACGACTACATTCAGTAAGTGGGCATGTCTCATTTAGTTCACTAGGTAAAACTACCATTCTAAAATCCAAACATTTCAAGTTTGTTTCAACTGAGAGGGATCTCTCCCAAATTAGGGTCTCTTGCATTTGAGAAGATTACCTTTTTAGTTAATGAATTGCTCACCCTTGGTAAAGTAGGCTAATCTACCTAAATTACTCTTCCTAGTATGCGCTTATATATCAATTGGCTTTATTAATCATACTAGTTTTAATATTGTACAAGCTTTCAAACAGATGGGAGAGGTGAAAAGACAAATAGCAAAAGCACTGTTTTTGGAAAATAGAGGCAAGCATTAGCTCATTCTAGTAAAAAGTTTCACTCTGCCTTCCAAACTATACAAATCTTGGAAGCTTCAGGCCTGTTGCAGAGCCAATATGACTATTTTAGAGAAAATGTCAGCCTGCCAGTGGGCAATGAACAAACTTTTCAGCAAATGTTCAGACTTCTTTGAGATGGCCTATGCATATTCACACTTACGTGATACCTTGCTCCCAGTACTGCAGAGCTTCAGAAATCTTCTGGGAAAGTAGCATCTACTGGGGCCGCAGGAGCCCTGTTTGCCAGTAGACTTTTGAAGCAGAGATAATAAAAGAGGAAGTATGGCCCACTACTGCTTCTGTTCCTTCCTTTTCAAGGGCCAGATGGGAGTGTAGGGATTTTCTCTCTGCCTAAAATGTTTTGGTTTTTACCCCTGATGGAGGGGTGTGGGTTGGTGGTGGGAGGTGATTCTAAATTCTTTTGGGTGTACCTAAGTTGTGCCATTATATATCTAGGCCAAGATTTTCAAAAATAGAACCATAAAGTTAGGTCAAAGATCTTGGTCCTACTTTTTACTTTGAAGTAGGGTTCTGGAGTACAACCAGAAGGTCTAATCGACTTTAAAGATTCAGATCTGAAGGGCAGAATTAAGTGGTGTATGATATATTGCTCCCTCCTTGGAGATATCTAAGCCCCTTGTGCTCTGCCATTTGTTCTATGTGGAGAAAATCCATTCCTGGATCACAGCACTTGTAAGGCCTTCAATCAGAGGCCTGTACTAAAAGGCAGTGAAGGCACCATGCCTTTCTTGGCTCTGACATATGATCAGGTGTTTGTCCACTTTGTGCTGGGATACTTTGAGTTTGTCTCCTTTGTGCTTGATGCCAACAAAATTGGTAGAAGACAGGACAGGAAAAGTGCAGAGGGATCTTCAGTGCTGGAGTTCTCAGCACCAACCTGGAAAAAGGGGGCGGGGGGGAAATGTGTGTCTAGAGAGTATGCAGTTGAGTTATTTGTCATGGCACTGCCAATTCAAGGGACTCATTCAGCTTTACACATTTTCCTGGTCACTAGGATTCCTGGTTCTTCTCCAGTGATGGTCAATATTAGTCTTTTGGCACTATCTCCAGAGCATAGACTGGTTCTTTTGAGTTCACTTTTCTGGGGAAAACTCAATATCCAATTCTGATGAGGCTGGACTCAGATGGAGTCTCTGATACTCTGTTCTGTGAGTTATCCTAGTCTGCCTGGGCTTATAGGCTCTCAGGGACAGCTCTTGGATCAGGAGTGCTCAATATCCTGGGCTCTTACTCTCTTGGGCTCCAAGCAGTTCTCTCAGATTCTCCAGCCTCTTGGGGCACCTCATTTCAGGCCCCTTTCCTTGCCTTTCCTCTAGCCCAGTGGCTAGCTGGCCATACTGATGATTTTCCTTTGCAACCATCAGGATCTGGGGATCCTCACTTTCTGCATCTCCCAAGTCAGTTAAGGTGCCATTTCCCCAGTCACTTTTTGTGCCACCTAGACCAGTATCAACATCTGTGGCCTTGTCCCCTCTTTTGGCCAATGTTCCTAACCATCTGTCATATTCAGAGGAGGAAGAAGGGGAAAGGACTTGGAACAACCATTTTTATGGTGAGCAAAAGGGGATTTCTTCAGCCTCAAAACTAAGCATATATGTGTGACAGACTTGCAAATATCCTATAATATCATGAACAAATATTATAGCATTAAGATAAACCTTATTGAATTAGGGTTAATACCTTTTGAGGTACATTGTATTAAAATGCAATTGTGTATGTGCAGGGCGGTTTCTACAATTTGGCTGCCCTGCAGTCATCCCGGAGAGGCCCCGAAGGGGCGCGGCAGCGCGCGGTGGGCATGCATGCGGAGCGGAGGGTCCGTCGCCGCTGCTGCTCAGGCTCTCCCGCCTCCGCCAGCTGCGGGCTCCGCTGGTCTGGGGGGGTTGAGCTGCGCGCGCCTCGGAGCTGGAGGTCCAGGCCGCGCCGAGGACCAGCGACCGCCGTCATGCCTGCGTCGGCGGTCATCAGGTCCCGCCGTCCCGGGGGCGTGTGGACCCGCCAGCAGCATGCTGCGGCCACTCCCCCGCCCCGCCCCTGCCCCCTGGGAAAGCGCTGCCCGCCGGTGTGCTTGCCCGCTCTCTGTGTATGTGCTGTTGTGGCACTGTGTGTATGTTCTTCAGTATAGAGGAGTGATTCTAATGAGCATCCTCCATTACCAGCCTTTGAAGTTCCACTGCGGGGAGGGAAGCATATACTAGTTCAAGCTGGATTCTGCAGAGACCCAGACAAAGAAAAGACTTTTGGATAAATAGCTCTAGTTTATACTAACTGAAGGCCTTCTTCCTGATCCAGCAAATGGACAGGATCCCTAGCCCACAGAGGACCCCAGTGTTTAGGGAGGATTGGAAGGATTTGGCCTACTGAGGCCTCATAAGACAATGTACTTGTTCTGAGCTGAAGCTCTGATGGACTTGTAACCACAAGGATGCCCTTAGGGTGGTGTATTAAACTCATTTCCCAGAGTCAGTATGAAAGTTGGGAGGAATTCTGCTGAGCTTATTAGCATGCATGTAGGTTCTTTTATTGTTTTTAATGTTTTCTCTATAATGCTTTTTACTTTAAGAATAAAGTTGGCTTGCTTAGGAACTGCTACATGGTACCTTACGTCTGTAGCAATTGGACTGTTACCTGCCTCTGAAGAGAAAGTAAGCAGGTGTCCTGTCTGTGCTGGAAAGGACACGGTGGAGGTAGGGGAACTGTGTAGTCTGGGAATACCTCAGTCAGAAGGGAGAGACTCTCATCTCAGTCTGAGGAGAGAAACAGTTGGGGAGCTGAAAGCCAAGAGTGGGTATCCTTACTGAACCACTGAGGGGAAATTTGCAGTTGCAGTTTCTCTGAACTGTGACAGTATAGTCACTGTTTCTCTTTCACAACCACTTTCAGGAAGTTTCTGGGGCTATTACAACATATGTCCTGGGGACCTGGATTTGGAAAGTTCATTTGACCAGGAAAAGATAAACTGGGAGTTTGACATCTGAAAATCCTAAAAGAAAAGGAAACTCTCTCTCTCTCTCTCTCTCTCTCTCAACGATGAGCTACTGGACATGGCTAAGGACATTTGGTTGATATTAGCCTTGTTCACAGCCAGATGTAAGAGGGCAGCTTGCCTTTATCAGGTGCCAGGATAGAGGGGGTAATATATCCTAACCTGCCCTTCTTCTAGTTCATTAATGGTGTCAGAGCTGATAAAAGGAGGAGAGGTTCCCAGACAAGTTTGGGCTATCATATCAGATAAGGTTGCCAAAAAGATTGGCTTTTGGGTGAGGGAAGGGTACTTGGGTATCTCAGTAGCCAAATTCTGTCATGGGCAAGATACCAATTTAATCTAATGGGCCAACTTCTTGAAGAGCAGATAAAGGAGCTGGTGACTAAGGAGCATGTAGTATCTACCCACATCCTATTGGCAGTTGAAGTTGCTTCAGACTATTCATGGCATCAGCTATTTCTTTCAAATGATACTTTTGCCTCTTTTTGAATTAGGCCTTTCATCTAAATTTTGGTCTTATGTGAGTCCTCCTGTTCAAGGGGAAAGAGTCTTTTCAGCCTCAAGATGGGCAAGATGCTGGAGAAAATGGAAGGACATCAATTCCACAGCTAGGTCTTTCTGACTCTTCCAACAAGGTCAAAGAGAGAGGCTCGCACATTCTCTTCTCATGTCATCCTCAGGCTTCCAGCCTCAATTCATGAAGATATCACCTCAAAAACATCAGAAGAGGCAATAGTAAACATCTGTGATGAGGCAGCTGAACAGTGATGGGTCAGCAGAGTGGTGTGCTGAATCTGCTACCGTGTTGTTGGTTTTTCCCTCTGTTGTGCTCAGGAACATGCAAAGTCATCAGCAGGAGATTCTGTGGCAATTCAGAGGAGAGTTAGAAAGAGTGGATCACAGAAGCAGGGTGTCTGGCCCCTAGGAAAAGTGTGGCATATGAAGGCAAGTTGAATGATAGAGACCCCCCCATGTGTTAGAGGCATACAGCCTTAGCAGATGAAGCACCTACGGTGCATGCCTCACTGCACCAGTTGTACCCTAGTTATTGGAGACTTGCAAGACAAGGTTTGGTACTGCAGCACGTTAGAGACCTCACAAAAGATCTACAATTACACATTTAATTACAACAGAGTGCTGGGTACAAGAGATGCTGGGCTTGGATATAAAGTTTAGGTCTTCCCCATGTTGATTCTTACCCTGTTTTAGTGATCCTCCCTAGGCAAAATTGCTCATAGCAGCGATAAGCTCTATTAAATATCTGGGCCTTGGAAGAAGTGCCTCAGCTAAACAGAAGAAAAGGCTTCTGTTCACAGGCACCAGGAGGGATATTCCTCAAGTATAAATATACAGAGACAACACACTCAAATCATAGTTACTAAGGTGAGTTTTACTGTTTGTGAAAACTTAGAAATAGTATGTACGCTATTTTCTATTTCCTTATTGCCGCTTAGTACATCGTTGCAAGATAAATATTTGCTGAACACTTTCCCATATACCTATGTTAGTCTGTGACTGTTGAATTGAGACTCTGACTACATATACTACATCAAATACTCAGAGGCAAGATGTTTTCCAAGCAAACTTTAATATCTTTGAATGTCCTGCCTTTCATCTAAATTTTCAGTGCTATATCACATTGATATTGCCTTGTGCATTTAATTCTATGTTGTTTGCAATGGTAATAGAGAGATTTACCTGTTTTTAAAAGGCTTACTGGGTTAGTGGAGACTAAGCTAAGACAGTGTTCTGTAGTAAAGCCCTCCTTTGCCTCTGTATACAATAGAGCCCATGTAAACTACCAAACGATAAACTATCGGTATTTTTCTCTCTTATCAGATCTTTATTCTCCTTCCTGTTATGTTTTTTTAGTCAATAAAAATATTTTAAAGTTTTAATATTTTATAATTTGAAGTTATTCTAGACAAAGATACATTTTTCTAGGGGTGAAAACTTTGTTTATTAGAAATCTCTTTAGAAGCCAAAAATAAATGACTGATCTCCTTTAAAAACAAGTGTGATTTGAATACATTTTTAAAGGCCATGTTGTGGTATCTTTGCTTCCAGTATTCTGAAACATAGTCAAGAATAACATTGGAGAATAAATCTCTGTAGTTGGTATGGCAACTAGAATAATTCTATCTAATTATTGTAAATTGTACATGTAACTGCTATTCCCTTTCCATCCATCTACAAATATATAAATAGCAACAATATTACTTCTCTAGTCCTTTATAGTGATTCCAGAGGGGTCAGATATACAACTTGTACAATTATTTAAGTTGTTTGGTTTATCCAGGCTATATTGTTAATTAATCTCATAGGTTTTGTGAGTACAGTGGCATCTGTCACAGAAAGGACAGTCAATTTTACATCCTACTCATCAGTTAATTGCTGCCTTTTACCTTGAAAGCCCACTTTCTGTTCTAATTCTATGGAGAATGCTTTGGCAAAGAAATTTGAGTCTTGTGGCATGACCGAAGGAAGGTGAGGGGAAATGAGAGAGGATCGTATATTTGTGTTCTCTCAATCTGAAACCGAACTTTATTTATGTTGTCCTAAATTTCACAATTTCCCCATTCAAGTGAAATGAGTGTTCCTAAATTGTTTTATGTTGGAATCTCAGCTCTAAAAATAGTATTCACTGGTCAATTCTTCACAACACGTGCTGTAGAAAGACTAATTGTAGCATACTATCCACTTCTTAATGTCTCATTCCCTTGACATACCCTACCAGTGCCCTTCCTGTAAACATTGATGGAAGGGACACTGAGAAAAAACAAACAAAAAAAACTAGAGGCTAGTTCAGTAGTTTGTTCAAAGGGAAACAAAATACATGTTTCCTTTAATCTTTGCACTGGGCTAAAGGACTCTTTTTTTTCTTTTTCCAATATGCTTCAGGGCAGAACCAGACAAACGGGAAGAATTTTCCCTTGTGGGCAGGTTATTCCATAGTCGTCTACTGTGTGGTTTGTTGCAACTTACTCTAAATCTTCTGGTACAATTGTCAGAGTCAAGATACTGGACTAGATGGACCATTGATTTGATCCAGGAAGGCATTTATTGCTCTCTCTTGATGCTGGCTTTCACTACTCAGTACATAACATAGGAACATAAGAATGTCCGTACCGGGTCAGACCAAAGGTCCATCTAGCCCAGTATCTGTCTACCGACAGTGGCTAATGCCAGGTGCCCCAAAGGGAGTGAACCTAACAGGCAACGATCAAGTGATCTCTCTCCTGCCATCCATCTCCATCCTCTGACGAACAGAGGCTAGGGACACCATTCTTTACCCATCCTGGCTAATAGCCATTTATGGACTTCACCATCATGAATTTATCCAGTTCTTTTTAAAACACTGTTATAGTCCTAGCCTTCACAACCTCCTCAGGTAAGGAGTAACAGCATATCTTTTTGTCTATTCAATGAAAGTTAGAAGAACTTGCTCAATAACAAGCTTAAACTGTCTAGGCCTCTGCTTCACATTAATACAAACTATTTTCATAACTGCTGGTTGTCAGACATGTACAGTGCAGGTTACCATAATGTTCATTTGTGCAGTGAGAAAATGATCACATACCATGACAACTATGATGAATAGATCCTCGTGTCTGGTTGTGGTAAACAGTAGTTTCCATGTTCTGTGAGCACACATTAGGCTGACACATTGTAGGTTAGAAATAGGTGTTTAAATTATAGTTGCTTCTTGATTCTCTTAAAATTCGGAAGTTTCCAGATGGAGTTGAATTTCTTGTAAGTCTCTAAAATGTTTATTATGGAAATACAGCAAACCATTAACTATAACACTGCTGCTGTTACTGTTGTAATTCTTTTGCCCAGTATGTTGGTACAGTGCTATGTAAGATTAAATGTGTATAGGTTGAATAAACAACAATGTGCTGAAAATCTGGCTGCCCTTATTCCTAGCCTTATACATTACCGGTCATTGTGTAACTGGAGAGTATACTGGTAAAGATGCTATTATTTAAATAAATAAATTCCCTGCTCTGCTGGAACATGTGGAGTCATTAACCTAAATCCAGTCATCTGAGGTCACATGCACAGATTTATGCAGGTGATTTCTTAACCTTAAATCTTCCTGCAATCTGACCCCCGCACCCTTTGGTTATGAATGTTAGTTGAGAACGAACTCTTGGTTTTTGAAAGATTTTTTTTTTCACCCCTATTTTGAGCCATGATATTTTTCCCCTTTGTTTTCTAGAAGACACAGAATACATGGTTTTGAAATCAAAACATGGAATGGCTTCCTATATTTTAATTACTCTCTTGATTTCTGGGTAGAGAGGGAGAATTACCTGTGTGCCTGTTGGAGCTCTGCGGAGTCCTTCCTTCTACCTTCAAGGCAATCTTCTATAGGGATCATTCTTCCAGCTGAAAAAGTGGTTTTGAAAGCTATCTGGTCAGGTTCTCAATTTCATCCTGCTAAAAGGATAAAGGAGTCCATGGCTGAGTGCTACTTCTATATTACTCCCAACCATTGCTTCTCTGGTGAGCAGTTGATTTGGAATTGGAAATCAAATCAAAGTTTTAAATATGGCTTTGCAGAGCACTACTACTAAGGGACATGTCTTCTGATTTCAAATTGCATGGACTCCAAGTAAATAAGAAGCAACTCTCATTAGGATGGGATAAATCAAAATATATTCTTGTTTAGGCAGTTGTAAACTAAAACATTCCCACTTTTAACCAGGAAGAACAGGTGGTACACAGGTTTCTTTACCAAAACTTTTTCTTCTCTAAGACTGTCCTAAGAAGATGTACAAATGCAAACATATTTAGGACCCTTTTATAGTATTGGCAACTACATTAATCGCTATTATGTAACACAAATGTTGAAGCTTTCAAGATAAATTTAGCATTTGTCATGAAGTCGAATTTTAGCCACCATCATTTTTATCCATTCCTTCTGAATGTAATGTATTACAACATTAATTGAATACATAGTATAATATTACGTACTAACTTTCTTGAACAAAATGAATTGATGCATATGAGGCTGCGTTTTATGAATGTAAGAAATTTGACTTTTTATAGCTCTTAAGGTGTGCAGATCCATTGTACAGTACTATCCAAATGTGATGTTGAAACTGATGAGATAGCCTGCTACCAGTCTTAATTTGTAACTAGTGTGACTATTGTGTCCTCTTTTATAATTTGTAACTAGTATCAACAATTACTCTGAGAGCTATTCTGGCAGGGGTTCTTACTCTTAGAATAAGGTTAGAATAACCTAAGGTTAGGTTAGAATAACCTAAGCTGGTAGGTCAAAGGGTAGGGATCAGTCAAAATGCAGTCCTTTCTTCCTCAAGGTTGGGGGTTGGATGATAGGCCAACAACCTATGCTCATCTTTTTAAAGTTAAAATACAGAAATAAAGCAAGATAGCCATTCCAGCAAATATCATGCCAAAGTGATGTACTCTTGCTTAATAGGAATTGAGAGTCTTGGTGAAAGCCACCAGGAAGCCAAAACTCTGAGAAGTTTCTTTACTAAAGATAAAACAAACTATGAAAGTAGGTTTCTGGAACATTAGACCAATGGCTTTAACACCAAACCCATGCAGGTGATGGAAGAAATGGGTGAATATAATCTCCAAATCCTTGGAATAAGCAACTGTTGATTCCAGGAGCTGAAAAAAAGCAATTCAAAAATGAAAATAGTCTTAATATATGCAGGGATTCAAAATGGTTGTTACTCTGAAGGAGTAGCTTTAATTATGACTTGCAAAGCAGAAAAATAACTTATACACTGGGACCTAATTAACAACTGATCTCTCAAAGCTATGTTTCAAACACAATAAATGAAAATGGCAACATTATACTGAAATGGAAACTCCACAACATTAAGAAGGAAGCCAAACTTAATAGTGAGATCTACTTTCTGAGCAAATGCAAGAAACAAAACATCCACAGAGGACTCACTGTCTGTAACCCTCTGACCACTACATACCACTCAGAAATTGGTCCTATAAAAATATATTACCTCAACCACCTTGTCTCTCTCATATCCTGGGACCATCATGACTACAATAACACTGCAAACAATATTTGCACCAACAAATAACTATGATGATGAGATTAAAAAGTCAGTTCTACATTTGCCTTCAAACGCTGACAATTTTCTCAAGCATGTCATCTGTTTAGTAATGGGGGACTTCAATGCCATGGGTGGGGGTAATACGAGAGAGGAGAAAGCAATGGGCAAGCATGGCTTTAGTTGCCAAAATCAGAATGGTGAAAGACTGATAGAACTATGCTTAGTATCAAGGATCCTAATTGGCAGAAAAATGGAATTCCTTAGAGGGAGTAACCAGGAACCAGATTGACTCAACAGTGTGCTGGAAGGAAATTTAGATCTGCCCTGTGGGGTGTCAGAGCATACAAAGGAGCTGATGTTAGAAGTGACCACAATTTTGTGTGTCAAGATTGAAGATTAAACTTAAGAAAAACAAAACCACCAAAAGAACCAAGAAAACTGACAGCAAAAGCTGACTAGATAGGACATACAGTAGCAATTCCAAATTGAACTGAAAAACAGATTTCAGATGGTACAAGACTTAGATCCATCACAAAAAGTCAACATTAATGTGTCATAGTGCTTTTTGCCTGATGGTACTATAGATACCAATAACTGTAGTTTTTCCCACACAAGCAAACATCAAGTCTGAATAAGTGCAGGTACGTTGAACTCGGTGTGAAATAAAGGAAACAAGTTAAAGCAAACATTAGCTCCTCAAAAACACCTCCAGAAAAAAGCATCAGCAAAAATCTGTATGAAATAAAGGATAAAGCCATGTAAAGTAGCACAAGAAGAGATAAGAGGAAATACATAGACAACAATGTCAAAGAAGCTGGAGTGCCTACTGAAAGAGGTGGTGATAAAACACTTTACCAACTCAACAAGGCTCTAAATGGCAAATTTACACTAGCTTGGGGGGCCATGTTAGTTGGGGGTTAGGTCCTGCTTTGAGCAGGGGGTTGGACTAGATGACCTCCTGAGGTCCCTTCCAACCCTTATATGCTATGATTCTATGTTAAGGATAAACAAGGAAGGACTCTAACAGAAAAAGAGCAGAGACTGATGGGCAAGCACTCTAACTCCACAAGAAACTGTTAACTTTGTCAAAGAATTTAAATAGCCAGAATTAGGCATCGTAACATCTTATATCACAAACAAAGAAGTGAAAGACTCAGTGAAAAAGTTTTAAAATCTGGGAAAGCTGCAGACCAAGTCACTAGAGAAGTGTTGAAAGCATGTGAGGAGGAAACTATTGATAAAATCACTGAACTTTTCAGCAAAGCATGGGACTAGGAAAAAGCCTCTAGAACAATGGAAAAACATCATTATACTGTAGTCAAATACCAAAGAAAGATCACACAAGCAACTGCAATAACTGGTGAGGTGTTACTGCAGAAGGCTTTGCCTGTCACTGAAGGGAGTGTATCTTAAGCAGAAAAAAACAAGTAGTTGAGGCAAAGCTAAGGGAGGAGAAGGCTGAATTTTTACCTAGAAAATCATGTGTTGACCAGATTTTCACCCTAAGAATAATCATCAAAGAGCATTAAATGACAGAAACAATACATCATAAATGTATTGGATAAAAGTATTTGAAGGTATCAGTCACAATTCACTCAGGAAGTATCCTGGTATGCCAACAAAAATATCAAGATCTTTATAGCAAGGTACAGCATGCATGGTTAAAGTACATGCAGACTTGAGTGAATAGTTGAATATAGATACTGGTGTCAAAAAGGATGCTTTCGCTCACCTCTCCTGTTTGGCATTGACTTCATTACGAGAAAAAGTGTAGATGGATACCACGCAGACATTGCGTGGTTCAGTAACAGTACACTAGAAGATTAAGATTTTGCTGACATATCTTCTAATTGACAACTCAACCAACCTGCAAGCAGACCAAAAGACCAGCATTGCAAGAAAAATTGGGTTAATAATTAGTTGTGAAAAAACAAATCTAATGAGAAACCCAGCAAACCCTAACTCAAGTATTGTTAGAAGGCAAAGAAATAGAAGAGGTGAGTCAATTCACATACCTTGCATGTGCAAGCTAGTAGAGTTATCCAGAAGAAATAATATTTAGGAATTGGTAATAGCGGCATTCGTCAGCTTAAAAAGATTTGTTCATTGAAAATCTACAACTTAAAGACCAAACTATGAATCTTCAACTCAAATGTTATTTCCATCTTAACATTTGGATGTGAAAGCTGGAAAAACAAATGGTATAGACCAGGGGTCGGCAACCTTTCAGAAGTGGTGTGCCGAGTCGTCATTTATGCATTCTAATTTAAGGTTTCGCGTGCCAGTAATCCTTTTAACATTTTTAGAAAGTGTCTGTCTATAAGTCTATAATATACAACTAAACGATTGTTGTATATAAAGCAAATAAGGCTTTTAAGATGTTTAAGAAGCTTCATTTAAAATTAAATTAAAATGCAGAACCCCCCCCGGACCGGTGGCCAGGACCAGGGCAGTGTGAGTGTAGGGTGACCAGACTGCAAGTGTGAAAAATCGGGACGGGGTGGGGGGTAATAGGAGCCTATATAAGAAAAAGCCCCCAATATCGGGACTGTCCCTGTAAAATCGGGCCATCTGGTTACCCTATGTGAGTGCCACTGAAAATCAGCTCGCGTGCCACCTTCGGCACATGTGCCATAGGTTGCCTACCCCTGGTATAGACAGATGTCTAAATGCGTTCAAAGGCAAATGCCTCAGGGAAATACTGGTATTACATGGAATAAATTTATAACAAATGCCAAGATTCATCAGAGTTCAACTCCTTATCTACATAGTTATCCAGAAAAGAATATGGAAATATCTGGGATGTTAAGAATGATGCCAGAGTGTCTGTCATGGAAGGAGTCCCTTTGGGCAGCTGGAGGAACATGTAAAAAGGGCCAACTGAAAGAATCCACAGTCCTTAGAAAGGGAAAACTTATGAGACATAACACAGAGGACTTGCAGAGAGCAGCTCAGAATAGATTGTGATGGGAGGAGCTGTTTTTGTGCCCTAAGCAACGTCGCATGGCATGGGAAAGATTCAGAGATTGACAATAAGCTTTTTGTAATGGAGACAGATAAAATTTTTGCAGCCTAAATATACCAATTACAGATGTACTAGCAAAGCACATAATTGAAACTCTGCAGATAAGTATGAAACTAAGACTAGCAAACTGAAAATGGCAGGTGTGGTTTGAGTACAAATATTGATTAAATAGTTTTCAGAAGACTTTTTTTTATGTGATATGAATGAGACACGAGTGTCCATGCCTAATTTTCAACTCCTAGCATCTTTTGTTCCAGACTTCTCTTGCTGCATTTCTGCCTGTTGCTTTTAAAGTTAATTAATAAGAGGAACTGTTTTGGCTGTTTTGGTATTCTGTAGTGATGACACTATAACTGGGCATGTGGTATAGTTCTTTAGGAGTGCAAGTATAATACTTGATCTCCAAAAGTGATAACTTTCCAAATCAGTCATACCTACTTTTTAACACAATCTTCTCCTTGAAACATGTTCCTGGTTTCAAATGGCAGATATATACAGAAAACTTTTTGGCATAAAATAAGCTTAAGTACATTGCAAAAAATTAAAATTTTGTTGATACTGAAATGTTTGTGACACTTCATCTGATTTTTTACTACTATTTTTACACTGAGTATACTATTATATTCTGCAGTTAATGCAATACAATGTACACTCACTATTTGAGTCTTTTCAAAGCTGTACGGGATAGATTCTTTTTAGATCACCCATATTTAATATGATATTAATACAAGAGTGAATTTTCCACTATTTTGCTGTTTATTAAGGCAATTAAATTAAATTATTTTTTGAGTGGGAGGCTTCAATGGAATGATGAGAATTTTCCCACATGGTCACTTAGCTCAGTAAATGCATGTACATCTCCTTGCTTGTACAACCTACATTTTTGCTACTCTTGAAAGATAGCTGGAAAAAAAACTATAAAAATAGCAGGCCAAGGGCAGGTGACAAAATGTCATGCAGGCAGCACCTGGTATAGTGACTGCCTGAAAAAAATAACCAGATGTCTCTCACTTTGATTCTATTTTTATAGCTGGTTAAACAGCAGAATTTCAGCTTTGGCAAAGGTGCGGGGGAGAGAAAACCCAAACCTCCTGCATCAGCATTGGAATTTCTAGTTTCTTTATAACATTATCAGTTTTTTCAACTGAGAACATAATTGTAAAAATTAAATAATTGGTTTGCAGTACTAATAACTATAATTCTTGTATTTGGCAGAGATTGATATGTATGTAACATTTGTAACCTTGTACTAATTAATGTACTTAAAGGGTACTGTAATAACTTTGACAAGAATACAGAAGTATTTTTCATATTCTTACACCAACTACAATAATGGCTGTGTCAGTGTTTCTGCAGCATCAGGTTAACATAAGAATACACTGTGAACTTTAGTAGATTGTCTCCAATTGGAGAGTTTGAAGTAGTTTAATGGAGAGCTTCTAAGAACTTTTGATTCAGGAATTTGGAAAATAAAGTGAAAATTCTGTGTTGCCACTCCCTACAAAAAAAAGTGAAGTGCCACTTCTTTCTTTATACTATTGTGGTGTTACGTAGCTTTTACTGTAGCTTTTCCAAATTAATTTAAATGATTTATTATGAAAAAATTGGTTTTTTTCTTAAATACTTAGTAAAGGAGAAGGAGAAACAGACAGATTGTCCTCCATTCTTCTTTCAGGGTACATTTTCTAAAAACAGAGTGAGGTTTTCATTTTATCCTCAGATTCGTTGGGTAGGAGTGGGGAGGGACACCTATAATAAAGAAACTAATTGGCTATACTGTTCCTTTAGCAGAGTAGGTCTTGAGCTCTCTGTTTCAAATCCTAATATATCAGGTTCCCCCCCCCCACCAGGCAATAAATATTAGTCTTTTACCTAGCTCTTCCCGACTTAATCACAATTCTAAGGGCAACATCTGAACATGGACTGAACTACAATACTCTTAAATACCCAAGAGTCCATTAGTGAAGTTGATTATAAGTGGATGTAATTACTCTGCTATTCCTGATTTCTTTTTTTCTCTTCCACGTAGCATGGAAAAAGCTCACATAATAGCTTTCAGTTGACTGGGATTTTTGGTTCAGAAAGTCCTATAATAAAGTTTTCACTGTTATTTCCCTAGGGCATGTTTTAATATTTCATTAATCAGATAATCTCTAAGTGAAGATGAAGATTAATCTTAACAGAACTAGAGTTAACTTCTATTTCTTGCTCTTTGAAGTCAAGGCTGACTTTTTCTGGACCCTCTCTCTATGGAGACAAAGTATCACTACTTTGATTCTTCCTTGCAATCTCTAGTGATTGGAATATCCAGAGAACAACTCAGTATTTTGTGGAAACTATCATGGAAAACACTGAACTCCTTGTTGGCATTGCAATTTTGTGGGGTTTCTAAAATGATTTGATCACTTATGCTACTTACTTTGAAGGCTAACCTAAAAGATGCAGTTTCAGTGAAGTGTAAGTACAAGCTTGAGTAATGAAGTTCTGTCTCTTGTATAAAGCATAAGGCAAATTGAGAGAGCTCTTAGAAAATCATTATTGCTGTCTGCTTTAATCTTCCAGTTGCTTTGTTGCTTGATCTACAGTATTTTAACTTTTTATACTTCTGTTTTATGTATTCTATATTTTAAACCTGTGTTCACCTAGATGTTCATTCTGGCAGACTGAAATTACAAATAACATGACCTGTTGCAATGGCAGTATTTAACTTTGGAATTCATTCAGTTTCAAAATAAGATACTGAATTTTAGCCTTTTTGTGTGTGTGATGTGATATTAATAAATAACCTCTGTTTACTTTGTAGGGCGTATGGGAATAAACTTCCATCATCCAGGAACAGATAATATTATGGCTCTCAACAGTAAGTAGTTTGTCTCTATAACAAATTTTTGACATGAGTAATATTTTTTACAATATGTTTATACTTTATATGTGTGTATATATATATATATGTGTGTGTGTGTATATATATATATATATATATATATATATATATATTTGTAGAGAGGAGAGGTAAAATAAAACGTGGAGTGTGTATTAAATCATAACTTACTGTTGAATCAATAGAAACTTAAATTTGTGGATATTACATTATAATCATTCAGTTAATACAAATTTTCTTAATATGATTGATAATGGAACACTACTTTTACATCTGCTGTGTGTACTTTATTGGGCACCTGGTAATGTCTATCTAATACAGTTAAGGTTGTACAACTGTTTCCATTATAGCCTCCTGTTTTCATGTGTTCAAATCTTGCTGAAAATGTTTCTATGCTTGGTCTCTGACTCAAGGTGTCGTTTTATTTTGGAGTGGCATCCCCACCAAATTGCTTCAAAATTTCTTCAATTAAGGTTCAGAGAGGATGAAAACATATTTTCCGAATTTGAAAAAAACCCAACACCTCCGCTTAAATAAGGCTGTACTGAATGTTTTGAAATTCAAATCCTGAATAATGGGATGGACCTAGTTAGTCTTCATTTGTGAATTAATGCTTTGTTTTGGTTTAGAAAATAAAAAGGTTAAGATTAGTTATGACAGATGACAAATTTTTGTAGTGAATGGGTGCAATATTAATGTTAAATCTATAAGTGGAAACTTCAGAAAAAACTGTTAAAATGTGATATGAAAGCTGTTTGGGTTCTAAGGACAACATGATACCTTCTATCATAAAAAGTAGTGGAAGTTGCTAGGAGCCACCAAAGTGTATTGCAGAACTGAGCATGTCAATACTTACTCAATCATCTGATCACAGGGAAATACTTACAAGTAATAACCATACTTGTGGTTATTCTTAAACATGCACTGAAGAGGTAAAAGAACATGGATCCTGTTAGGGAAAATACAGAGTTCTGCTTTATCACATATCTGCAACCTGGAACAAAGGGCCGCTGTGTATGGAAATGTACAACAAACTTTTCCAAGCTTCCTATAGTCCGAGGTGAAGCCCTTGTGTGACATATATACATGGAAATAGTTATATTTTGAGGTGAATATGACTAAAACCACTATTGAGAGCTGCTCAAATGTGTAGAGGGGAGGAAACAATCTGAAAAACCTGTTGCTGTGCTTTGACATGAATATTGGTCTTGGGAGCATGTGTTAATTATTTTTAACTTAGACATTTCAATGCACTGATTGCAGTCTTCTCTGTGAGAGCATTATAATTGTGACAGTGCAAGTATTAATTGAATATTTAATTTTTATAAATAATATAAATATGAATACAGGATAAATTCCTGTAAAATAGTGGTTACTGAAGTGAGTGTTCTGTATAAACGTTAGTTCCCAAATGGAACAGCAATAAATATCATTGAGCTTTTTATGCAAACTCTCTTCCTTTCTAAGTAGTTGAACATATTCTACTTTTATAATTATCCATAGAAACAGGTAACTTTAGAAAAATAAATGCTTTCTCTCTTTTTTTTTTAAAGTAGAAGGGAAA
Source organism: Mauremys reevesii (assembly GCF_016161935.1). NCBI lineage: Eukaryota > Metazoa > Chordata > Testudines > Geoemydidae > Mauremys > Mauremys reevesii. The sequence goes on along the minus strand of NC_052629.1, from coordinate 30,332,791 downwards.
TACAAGGATAATACTTACCCCATACTGAATCCCTTTTGAGAGTTGGTGTTCTACAGTATGTGTTATGTCTTATTGATTTTACTAATGATGATAATGAGCCCTTTCAAGCCCAGTTTAAACATATATGAACAGGATATATAATCCAGTTGGATGGTCTAAGCATGCTAAATAGAGTGATTATCATACACATTTTTATTATGTAAATTGTGTAATTGTTGAAAACTTATCAGTACATTCAAACTTTCATAAACAAAGACTTGGAAATATTTATAAAACGTATACATAACTTTTGCAAAATAAGTGAAGAGGTGTATTTCCTTCACCTGAGTCTTGTTTCTTTAGATTAAATTCACCACAAAGTCTAAAGCTTGCAGAAGATCCCCAAACTATGTTTAAGTCCCGCGTTAAGGACTAGGGTGGGGTGTAAATGGTGGGCCTTTGTAAGCCCTCTGTACTGAGGTAAATATAAGCATAAAACTTGTTTTTTGTTTTCTTTAATTTTGAAATTTCTTGTGTGATTTGCTGTTAAGTTTATGTAATGTGTTTGTTTTACTGTTAACTGCAGATATCTAATCTAAGCATTCCTGACAAATATAGAACTCTATTTCTATTTGTTTAGTCACATATGACAGACTATCCTACTGCTTTAAGGTGTACCATGAATAAATAGTCCAAGTAGAAACATCCCTATACCCTGCCAAAATAATCACACTTTGAATCAGAGAACTCCCCGATGGAGATTTCAGTTGAACTGTCTCTAGGGTTAACTGGAGAACTGACAGTTTCTTAAGTCCATTATGGTGATCAAATTTAAACATAATTTATGTGCAATCTCATACTGGCTCCTTAAGTCAAAAAACTCACCTAGTACCTTCTATTTATAGTGTTTATCCAGGCAGTCAAATCTGAAAGTGTTCATGGATAGATTGGGAAAATAATGACCACTTTGAGGCAATAAGCGGGTAATACTGTTCCTCTGTGGGATGGAGTAAGGCTATAAATATTCCTTATCAAAGCAGCTTAAAATGGCCAGGACTATACTTGAGCAGGGTTTTGAAGGAGATCATACTGTCACTAGCCATCTTAGGCCGTGTCCACACTAGGAGTGCTTTACCAGTATAGGAATACTGTGTCAGTTAGGGGTCATACCTCTTCTTGCCCTTGACCAACATAGTTATGCCAGCAGAGAGATATAGTGTGGACCTGACCTTAGTGCAAGATTAGTTTCAGTGGTTGGAGTCAACAAATGTTCTATTGGGGGCACGGGGACGGAGAGTGTGTGTGGGTGTTCAGGAACAGTAATAAGTCACTGAGATAGAAAGGGAGGTAGCTTAAAGCTAAATGAGTTAAATAATTATGAATGCTTTTCTTATTCTTGCTCTTAGTGGCATTCAGCAAATCTATTATAGTAGCGTGGCAATGCAGCTATAGTTAAGGTTGCATTATGACATCTGTTTAAAGGTTGACATTTGGATTGGCAGCTTGAGAAAAATCTGTATTTTACTAGCCCGAGAGGTGGAGGCATGGCTACTTCCTGATTCTGGGGCAGATTCCTATGCTGTGTCCAAAAAGAGACAGTGTGTAGGTTTGGACGGTGCTGTTACCTTGACCACTGAGAGAAAAAGAACTGTGCTGTTCCAGAGTTTTCAGTGTGTGGATTCTGGTTGATTCCTGGATTATGAGACTGCAGAAGTTTGCTGGAGAGCAAGTTGCACACCATGACCTGGGGATGTTTGATTTGGCTGTATGCAAATTTAGGGGAATAAATAAAATTGCTAAATGACTACTACTTCCTGCCAATAATATATCTTTTCTGTTCAACAAACTAAGAAATTCAGTGGTAAAAGTCACATTAATGCAGAGTTAAGGTTTCTTGGTGGTATATCATCCTCTTGCAGAATGTTGAGTTGAGCAAAACTAAATCTTCTGAATACCAGGAAATACAGACAACGTTGTCCATGGCAGATTGAACTCTGCCCTGTTTCAGCAGTGCCCTGATATGCCCTGATAACACACACACCTTTTAATCTACCAACCACACAGTTGCTGAAATGTAAAAGCTCTTCATCTCCGTTGACAAACCACTCACCCTCACCCACAGGATTCTGTCTAACACTAATAAAGGCCAGAAAGGGGGAAAAAGTTGCTCATGCCACCTTCCCTCTGTTCCCCTGGAGCTGGTGATAACCACTAGGAATTATTTGCATACACTCCAAGAGCAGTCAGTGCTTTAGATACACCTGCACTAAATCCAGGCGGTTGTTGGGCCTGCTTGGAAAAAGTGTGTTTGTGGTATGAGGACCTGTGTGGATTACTTTGAGGTGTGTGGCAGATTATAATATGAGAAGATCTGTTTTTCACCCTCCAATTTGTGTGAGCAAAAGGAAGAGCTGCATGTATACCTTCAGGATACATTATTTATCATTTCTACAAATACATTAGAAGCAAGAGGAAGGCCAAGGACAGGGTAGGCCTCTTACTCAATGAAGGGGAAAAACAATAACAGAAAATTGGAAATGGCAGAGCTGCTTAATGACTTCTTTGTTTTGATTGTCACCAAGAAGGTTGATAGTGATTGGATGTCTAACATAGTGAATGCCAGTGAAAATGAGGTAGGATCAGAGGCTAAAATAGGAAAAGAACAAGTTAAAAATTACTTAAACATCTTCAAGTCACCAGGGCCTGATAAAAATGCATCCTAGAATACTCAAGGAGCTGACTGAGGAGATATCTGAGCCATTAGCTATTATCTTTAAAAAGTCATGGAAGACGGGAGAGATTCCAGAAGACTGGAAAAGGGCAAATATAGTGCCAATCTATAAAAAGGGAAATAAGGACAACCCGGGGAATTACAGACCAGTCAGCTTAACTTCTGTACCTGGAAAGATAATGGAGCACATGTTTGCAAATTGATTGCTTAATTATCTAGAAGATAAAAAGGTGATAAGTAACAGTCAGCCTGGATTTGACCAGAACAAATCTTGTCAGACCAACCTGATAGCTTTCTTTGACAGGGTAACAAACCTTGTGGATGGGGGGAAGTGGTAGACATGGTATATCTTGACTTTAGTAAAGCTTTTGATACTGTCTCACATGACTTTTTCATAAACCAACTAGGGAAATGCAACCTAGATGGAGCTATTATAAGGTGGGCGCATAACTGGTTGGAAAACTGTTCCTAGAGAGTATCAGAGGGGTAGCAGTGTTTGTCTGGATCTTTAAAAGCAGCAAAGAGTCCTGTGGCACCTTATAGACTAACAGATGTATTGGAGCATGAGCTTTCGTGGGATGCATCCGATGAAGTGGGTATTCACCCACGAAAGCTCATGCTCCAATACGTCTGTTAGTCTATAAGGTGTCACAGGACTCTTTGCTGCTGTTCTTAGAGAGTAATCATCAGTGGTTCACAGTCATGCTGGAAGGGCATAATGAGTGGGGTCCCGCAGGGATCAGTTCTGGTTAATATTCTGTTGAATATCTTCATCAATACTTTAGATAATGGCGTAGAGGGTACACTTATAAAATTTGTGGATGATACCAAGATGGGAGGATTTGCAAGTGCTTTAGAGGATAGAATTATAATTAAAAATGATCTGGACAAACTGGAGAAATGGTATGAAGTAAATAGGATTAAATTCAATAAGGACAAATGCAAAGTACTCCACTTAAGAGGGAACAATCAGTTGCACACATACAAAATGGGAAATCACTGCCTAGAAGGAGTACTGTGGAAAGGGAGCTAGGGGTCTGTGCTCATGCTGCTTTTCCTGAACCTCAACCATATGCCGAAGCATATCAGTTTGTTTCTCCAGTAGCCTCAGCATTGCCTCTTGCCTTCTGTCATCAAGCTGATGCCACCAATCATCTTCAGCCTGCCACTTATCTTCAGCCCGCCACCTGTCCTCGCATTCATATTGTGCTTTCCTGGTCTCTGACATTGTCTGCCTCCACCCATTCTGCTGGGCTCTTTCAGTGTGGGAGGACTGCATGAGCTCAGAGAACATTTCATCGCGAGTGCATTTTTTTCGCATTCTAATCTTTGCTAGCCTCTGGGAAGGAGAAGATAGTGTGAGCATTGAAACATTTGCAGGTGGTGGAGGGGAAAAAAAAAGGAAGAGTGGTAGTTAAAAAGACACATTTTAGAGAACAATGGGTAGACTCTTTTATTTAAAATGGGTTGGCAATTTAAAAAGGAGGGGCTGTGGTTTTCGGGTTAACGTGCAGCACAAACCCAACTAAACCCCTCCCCCCCAATTCTCTGGGATGATCGCTTCACCACTCCCACCACCGCGTGGCTAATAGCGGGGAACATTTCTGTTCAGCCACAGGCAAACAGCCCAGCAGGAACGGGCACCTCTGAATGTCCCCTTAATAAAATCACCCTGTTTCAACCAGGTGACCATGAATGATATCACTCTCCTGAGGATAACAGAGAGATAAAGAACAGATGTTATTTGAATGCCAGCAAACACCGGGACCATACGCTGTGTTATGCAGTGATTCCAGACTACGTGCTACCGGCCTGGCGTAAAGTGTCCTACCACGGAATAAGGCTGCCCTCCCCAGAAACCTTTTGCAAAGGCTTTGGAAGTACATCTAGGAGAGCTTTATGGAGATGTCCCTGGAGGATTTCCGCTCCATCCCTAGACACAGTAACAGACTTTTCCAGTAGCTGTACTGGCCACAAATGCCAGGGCAAATTAATCATTAAACACGCTTGCTTTTAAACCATGTATAATATTTACAAAGGTACACTCACCAGAGGTCCCTTCTCCACCTGGTGGGTCTGAGAGGCAGCCTTGGATGGGTTTGGGGGGTACTGACTCCAGGTCCACGGTGAGAAACAGTTCCTGGCTGTCGAGGAAAACGGTTTCTCCGCTTGCTTGCTGTGAGCTATCTTCAACCTCCTCCTCCTCATCTGCTATGCAAGCTGCTATGTGTGCTTGCCAAGATATACAATCAGGAATAGGCATTTCAAAATTATGTGGGTGTTTTACAGGGGGTTATGGCTTCTGGTCTCTGTGACCCCTGGGTAGTGGAGTTCATAGCCATGACCAGAGAGCTGTCACTGTTTAGAATTGTGGGACAGCTGCTGAAGAAGTGTTAGGGTTGATATAGGTCACATGGTGTCTACACTCGCACTGAATATGCATTGTCTAATTCACAAAGTACCTCAACCAAGGCTCAGCACCATTCAGGGAGGTGATGTTACTACAGCACAGTAACAGGGTACTTATGTTGGCAGAAGACAAGTTGGAATATATACACGTGCACAAATAAAATCAATGCAAATTGGCTTGTATCAACCCAACTTTGTAATGTAGACCAGGCCAGAAACCCTATTCTCAGAGCATAGCTTCAAAGGGCAGGGGTTTTGCATAACCAGAGCTGGGAAACTTGCATTCACGTTCCGCTAGATAGTTCCCAGGAAATCCGCTTCACCTATATTGTCCCAGAAGTCCATTCTTGTCTGACACATTGATGAATATAGTCCTTTGATCATCCAGGCCTTACATAATATCTTCCCCCTAGAGAAGTTGTATATAATCCCGGCCCACAGTAAAACATAAACTTTTCATCTAGTACACTGAACCTCAAAGATACTTAAACTTAATTCAGTAAGGTTTTTTTAAGGATATTTCAGGAAATTGCCATTTGTCTCAATATACTTTCAACCCTCTCTTGTGGGGAAAGGGAAGAGGTGTATGTGTACCTTCAGGATGCAGTATGCATTATTTCTATGCAGAATTGTGTAGGTAATGTTGGTAGCAGGCAATAGGACTTTTATTACAAAAGATATTGTCAGCAGTGAGGAGAAATATTGAAAGGATTCTAATGCTTTAATTATGGTTAAGTGAAAGTGTAGGTTGAAATGGTATCTTGTGTGTAGGTGTAAGGGAGTTGTAAAAGGCTGTGAAGTGGCTCTTAAATTGTGTATGCATAGTGTTCTTTCTGGGTAGTCAGTTAAGTGTGTGTATGACAGGATTGGAACCTCCTGAGTCTGACAGTGTCAAGGACCAGTGCGAGTCTATGTACATTTTGAGGCATTCCTTGAAGAGGGTAAGGGGAGGGAGGCGTGGGCAGCCTTTTTACTTTTTGCCCTTTAATAGTGTTAGATGGAATCTTGTGAATGACAGTGAAAGTAAGTGAAGAGCTTGTACACATCAGCAACACTGGGGTTGTCAGACTAAAGGTATGTGTATTAACGTGTTGTACTAGAGCATTGCTGAACAAGGGCAAAGTTAAGGTTGCATGGTCAACTTAACCGTGTATTTCCTGGTTTTCAGAAGTTTGAGTTTTGCTCAGCTCAGCATTCTGCAAGGGCATGATGTACCACCAGGCAACCATAACTCTGCATTAATGTAACTTTTTAACCATTTAATTTTATATTTATTCTTGTATATTAATTTATATTCTGGTAGTGCCCAAAAACCCCAATCAAGATTAGGGCCCCGTTTTGGCTCTGTCTCCCTGTGTGTTTTGTATAGCATGTCTCGAAGAAATTACAATCTTGTATAGTAAGGGAGTAATCCATGTGAACTGAAAACTTACTAAATCTCTGTCAATCATTTTTTAAAGTCTGTACATTTGTGAACAGCTGGCCGGTGACAGAAGCACCTTTCTCTTAATGATGGGATACTCTACTGTTTTAGTGATGCATAAGGCTAAATTTTCAGAGGCATCAGTTTCTTCTGATATTTTTCTCAGAGGTTTGTATGCACAGAAAGGACTTAAAGATTACCTGATTTAAATATGCTGCTTTGTAAATATTTGGTCCTTCATATTCTCATATTCCTAGAATTAAGATATTTTGTTTGCAGCCTCTTCTATTGAAATATTAGCCTTGACCACTAGACAATATTAATAGTGTATTTTCATTTCCATAGTTCTTTCCCACATGCTTTGTTAAAATCTTGAGGTTCATACTCTTTAATTTTCATTCCTGAGACTTAAACAGAATACAAATTTTTTGCCAGTTTTTCATTCCTTTTCTCTGCTGTGTTAGATTATTAACCTATATGAAAGTGTGTGGGCATGGAAACAGAAATTTTGTATGCCAGAAGCCATCTAAGATTTGAAAACCTGTTAGTTTTAACATTAAGGTTCTGATTTAACTAATGAAAGTCAGGAAGTATAGGGTGGATGCTCAATACTTAACACACCAGTTGTGTGTTTGTATTACAAGGATCTCTGAGTAAAGTCTTTGGAACCAATTCAGCTCTGATACAAGTGGATACAACTTGCACTGAAGTCAGGGATGAGTTTTATGAAAATACAAATTTTATGAAAATATAGACTCTATTAAGTAGTTCATTTATGCAAGTGCAGCTAAATGGCAGAGTTCAAGTCAGTAAAGTACCCGTTAAGATAGAGGATCACATTTTAACTACATTTAAAGAGTATAATATGAGGCAAGGTGGAAATATCATTTATAAAAGGAAGGCACTTTAAGGAGACCACTTCTAATGGTTATGTCATACATTTGGCAGTGCAGTGGCTCTTGATGCACTTTTATGAAATGAACAGAAGCCAGGGATGATGAGTGCCTGTGTGCTGGAAGGTGGTTGCACTCTCAGGCCATGTCTACACTTACTGGGGATGGATGCTGCTGCGATCGATGCAGCGGGGGTCGATTTAGTATGTCTAGTGAAGACCCATTACATCAACTGCAAAGTGCTCTCCAGTCGACTCTGGTACTCCACTGGAATGAGAAGATTAAGGTAAGTCGATGGGAGAGCATCTTCCATCAATGCAGCACAGTGTAGACACCGCAGTAAGTTGACCTAAGCTATGTCGACTCCAGCTACCTTATTCACATTGGAGTAGCGTAACTTAGGTTGACTTACTGCAGTAGTGTAGACAAGGGAGCAAAGTCATGGGATGGTGCTGCCACTAAGTGACTTACACTTGAAGGAGTAGCGGAGTAGTGGAAAGAGGAAGTAGAGATGACAAGAGAAGAGGATTAATGAGGTTCTCAATCCCAGACCTAGTGGTGAGAAGGAAGTGATCTGGAGCACCTTCCATTGGGGGGAAAAAATGGATAAACTTGGAGGCATCTAAAACCAAAAATAATTGAAAGTATATCTCCCCCTTCTGTCTCTCTCCTCCCCTGCCCCCCAGTTTTCCTGTTTTAGATTGTTTTACGCCTTTCTTATTGCTTGTACATTTCCAGATGCTTGATTTGACTCTTACTGAGGGCAGTGTCTCCTGTCAGTGACTATTGAGGCCCTTTTTCTAGTACAATGGGGTTTCTTAATCTTTCTGGTTTTCCCCATCCCATCTCTTAATCCTGTCTTTTTTTCCCCCATTTGTTTTCCCAGTCCTCTCTCCCTGCCTTACATCTCCCTGTAAATTAGCATTCCTCTCATCTCTTCAATCCTGTATGCAGCGTAGGCGTACCATCTGCTTTTGCAGCACTTCTGCTCAGGGCTCCCCAGGCTTTGTGTTGCACGATACATGTGAATCTGAAGAGTGGGGAGTGAAGCTCCAGACTGGGCAGGGTCAGACTCAGTAGTTTGGAAGCAGTGTGAGGAGAATTCCCATACAGTTGCCTATTAGTTATGGACTGGAATTTTACTTTACCTCAAAATCAAAAAAATGTACAGTGGGAAAGGGAAGGCTTTAAGATTCTTGGCCACTGGCATGCTTGTAAAATGAAGGTATCTGCTTGTAACTGCACAGTTCATATATTCAAAATTCATAGTTAAAAAAAAAAAAGGAGGTACCTTTGCAATTCACATCCTGATGGAGTACTTAAAGGGATACCTTCCTGTGGTATTGGAATCAAACAGAAACAAGGGACTGCTAGATACTAGGTGCTACTGTAGTACAAACAATTAATAATAGATGATGATGAGGAGGAGGAGGAAAAAAACACATGAGGAGGAGAGCTGAAGAGAAGTCCAGAAAACATTGCAGCTGTCCAAAAGAGGACTTCTAAAACTAGAAACAAATACCAACTAGAACCGGGTTGGATCAGTGAGAAGACCCTCTGCTTCCAATATTCGGACCAATATAGTCTATAGTAACAGAAAACCTATTGTCATTCATGAACCTGACGTAACAACAGCAGGACTTCTGCTTGAATGAGTTCTACCAGGTGATAATAAACTTTAGTATGAATTATTCATTTAGAGCTGAGGATAACAGCATATAATATGTCAGTGTCCATTTTGTCTTTGAAAAGAGCATATCACAAAGGGGATTGTTGGTATTTGAGATCACTATTTTAATTTGAAAATGTATTTAAAAACACTAATTCTTCTTCAAGTAGTATATCTATAGTGTTCCACTTCAGGTCTGCATGAGTCTTTGATTGGAGTGTTTTGGTAGCAACACTTGCTCAGCTCACGCTTGGGCTCCAGACATTGTTATGCCCCATATTGATGCTATGCAGAGTCGTGCAGGCAAACCACCCACAGTTCCTTTTCAACCACACTGGCCTGCGATAGAACATTCATCGTGCCTGCTGTAGTCTAGCCTGTTGCTTAGCCCTTTTAGCTTAGTTCGTAGAGATAGTTTAGTTTAGTTGGAATTCTATTTTTAATCGAGTTATTTTCTATCAGTCTCTTTCATCCGTTGCTGAGGGGCTGCCTTTGGGGGTATACAGGAATTCCCAGACTTAAAGCACTATCTCTCCTGCTGGGAATCTATCCCAGTTAGTGATGATCATTCTCGGTGCCTCTGCTGTTTGGGAAACACCCACCATGTGAACTTATTGGGATCTTGGGCTGTTTATTGCCAACAGTTCTCAAAAGCCCCTAGTTTCTACCTGGGGGGATCACAGAGCAAGTCACTTGCCTGAACCACTACTTCATCCTCAACAGCCCAAACCTCTCAGAGAGGAGACTTTCAAGGGGCAAGAGGAAAAAACAGACAGGAGGTGACACCTCAGATGAATATTTCATTATTGTCAGCAGATGAGGCTGTAATACCTCCACCACCTTCTTTGGCTGGTGATTTTTAAGCAATTTCAGGAGCTGATGAAGTGCATTGCAGACTGGCTCCAAATTCCATTAGAGGAAGTTGGGGCACATGGGCCCATTGTTGCAAACTGAAAAAAGGTTAATTGTTCTTTACAAGCAACTACTGGCTCAGACCTTGCAAACTCACTGCACCTAACACACCACTTTCATGGTATTATCTATGAAGAGTAGCATGTGAGGTCTCTACTGAAAGCTTGTAATTTCTCAGGACTCAGTCATTGTGAGATGTGTGTATGAATAATTTTTTAAAGAATAATGTAATTATATTGAAAACTATGCCTTATGATCTTGGAGTAAAAGTTAGTCGCCCAGGGAATCATATGTCTCTGTGATCACCCATTCAAGCAAAAGATTGAAACTTCCCTGGTTAGCTGGTGATGTTTATTGTAACTCTTGCAGCTATAATGCCATTGTGAGATTCCAGAGATTGGTTCACAGCCCTTGACCTTCAGGATACTTATTTTTGTGTTGCACCCCCTCACAAGAAGCTTCTTTATTTTACATTCAATCAGGATAACGTCTCAAAGGTCATAGCAGTCGTAACCACTTGGCAATGGCAGTTAGGTATAATCATCTTCTCTTATCTGAACGATTGGCCTGCTCAAGGGTTGGGGGGATTGTATGACAAAGTTCTTTCCACAGTATACACTGCCATGTCCCAATTCCACAGGTTAGGTCTTCAACTCAACATTGAAAAGTTGATTCTGACCCCAGTACATGGAGTTCATAGGGGCTTCTCTGGATGCCATAATAGCCAGGCCTACCTATCTGTGCACAGGTTTACAGCCCTAACAAATCTCATCTACCAGGTTCAAATAAACCCCCACATGTCTGTGAGAAATTGCCATCGACTTCTAGGACATGTAGTAGCTTGTACTTTTGTAACACAACATGCCAGGTACATCTTGGATGCTTCCACGAATGGCTCAGAACAGTCTATATCCTGAACATAACAGGTATCTGTCTCTCTCTGAGTACTGCACTCCTTCAATTGGTGAAAGGAGCTGTCCAAAGGCTATGCAGGAGTCTCTCTCCTCCAACCTCCTACCATCACTATAACACTGGATGTGTCCCTTGTGGTATGGTGAATGCACCTAGCCATGCACACACTGCTCAGGGCAAATGGTCTGCACAAGTCTCTTTTCTTCTTATCAACCTCCTGGATGCAAGTGTGTACTCAGGAACACCTGTATCCACTTCTTTCCATTAATCAGGGGGCAAATCAGTCAGTCCTGGCAGATAATATAGCCTGTATGTTCTTCATAAATCAATCAGGGGTGGGGTGTGTGGGTGAGATCCCCCTCCCTTTCCGCCAAAGTAATAAAACTATGGAATTAGTGTATAGCCAATCGCATCCTCATCTCAGCCTCTTACTTACTAGGCATATAAAACACCATGGCTTATGATCTGAGTAGGCACTTCTCCCTAGATCACCAGTGAGAGCTGGACTTAAATTCTCAAACCTATTTTTCTGATATAAGGGTTTCTATGGTGGTCCTCTTTGTCACCACAACCAAAAGGAAGTGCAAGAAACTCTGCTCAAGAGAAGGACTGAGTCTCCAGTCCCTAGGAATGCCTTCCTGTAACATGTTGCTGGGGATATCCAGAGCTGTGATCCACTGTTATCCCTTTCACTTAGAAAGAGTGACTGGTGTGTTAGCTCCCAGTCACACTAGTCTGTCTTCCTCACAAGCAAACGCCTTGAGGCTCTCCCAGTCCAAACTTTGTCTAGCAAGTAACAGTCAGTAAACTAAAGCCTCTGAGCTTCTCAGAGATGTTTCTCGGCAGTGCACAGACCATATCACTTTTTATTCAGAGGAGAAAGATATTGAGTTTGCTGCTCTTTTAAAGAGTCAGTACATTACAGCTTATTAATTTAACTGAGGTAAATATATGCTTCTGTTCAAGCATAGCACTGAGTTGATTTAGTGTAAAAACAAAACAAGATTATTTGCAAAAGAACATACATTAAGTGATACCAAATAGTAGGGATAAAGATATTATGATTACAAGCAAACCCAAGTGAAAACATGCACCTAAAGGACTAAAACTTAATCTGGCAAGATACAGTCTTTGTTCAAGATGGTTCCTCTTGCCCACCATCTCCTTTCCAGCTTTTATTGGCCAGCCAGGCCAGGATCCATCACAGAAACCAAATTGCTTGGTTTCTTTGTCTCCTAAGGTGATGAATAAAGATGGAGTCTTGGTATTTTTTTATATCCCCAGAGGTATTTTCTTTGTTTTTACGAGTCAGGAAGCCCTCCTGTGGGTTCAGCTTGACTCTTTGCTTGCCGTGTCCCCCCGAGAGCTCTCACCATGTTGATTTTGCAGTCTTCTGTGATTTTTACAATACAAATGCCCTTCCTGCAACCTCCAATGCAAGTGAAAAGTCCATTGTCCATGTTACCAGTCACAACTGGCTCACTTTGCCACTGAGCCAGGGATGTGTCCCTTCCCCTTCATCTGGAAAAAACTGTTTTTAATGTTCAATTTTAAGTTTTTTAATTAGAAAGATGCCTAAGGTGCAGGGCCCCGGGAATTGGGGGAATCGGCCTAAAGCCGGCCCTGATAAGAATATTACTAAAGATGAGTCAGAGTGGCAGAATGTAGTCTATACTTTGATCCTGATCCCCATCCAGTTAATGTGCTTATCTCACATTCCAAAATTCTTCCAATGCATTCTCAGGTGCTAAAAGGCCCAACTGTTCCCTAAACAGTTGCCAAAACTTCCAGCTTCCTGCATGACAAATTCTGTGATGCAGTTATGCTTTAATACAAAAGTATTGTACATACTGAAAACTGAATGGGGGGGAAGCATAAAATCTATTTTAATAGGAATTTTTTAACTTGAAAATTGCCCTTCTGTGTGAGAATTGTATCCCTACTATAGCTGAAGTAACACTTTAGGCAATCAACTTAAGTTAGTAAACAATTTTCCCTTTGGTTTGAGTTGTTGTATTTCAAGCTTTTCACATGACTGTGTGTAATCAATTTTGCTGTTTTCCCTAGAGAGGTCCCTATCTTGGAAACTGTTCCATGTGCCTGTGTAGGACAGTTTGCAAGATCAGGTACATAGTCAATAAATCCATTTCTCTGTTGAAATGACCTTTATAAAGTTCACTAGAGAAAACCAAACCTTAATCTTCATTTAAAAAAAAGTAATCTGGAAATTTACATTTAAAGGGTGATCAGATACTGTAATTTAAAGTAATTACTCAGTTTTAAAAAAGTTCAAGTTGAGTGTCTGTAATATTGAGATAACATTTAAAATCTCTATTTTAGAATTTAAATTAACTTACTAGAGAATTTCCAGTCACTGCACCAATGTGTTGTACAATCAATGGATCTTGCTTCAAAATTTAGGGATCTTGGATCTTGTATTTTGCCCATCATTTAGAACTTAAGGGCTTTCCCTTGTTTTGATAAAGGAAATGTCCATGCCCCCTGCTTAAGATTTAACTACTTGCTTTTTTTGATAAAGCTTTATTAAAGTAGCTTGATTTATGACAACAGACAATTAACTCATTTTACTGGTATCACAAATGTTTAATCTCCAGCAAAGTAGCAGCCTCCAGCAGAAGCTGCAGCCTTCTATGATTGGCAGGATGCCTCTTGGTGGCTGAGTAGAGACTGCTTGCAAAGTGGTGACCAGAGCAAATTAAGTTAACATTCATTTAAAATTTATAAATGGGAAAAGGTAAGCATCGGTGACAATTACTTAATTCAGCCACACTCTGACTTTGGTTCTTTTACTGGAATTTTATTGGAAATATTCTACCTGACTGGAAGTCAGTCACAGAGCTGGAATAGGACTCCGATATCCTGAGGCCCAGTCCAGTGCCCTAACTATCGGACCAGGCACTCTTCCGCTTACTGGGAAAATTATCCCTGGAAACTTTTTTAAAATGTTAGCAGCTATGCAAGGGGTAAGAGTTTCCTTTTTGAACTGGAGAAGGTGCTGGAGAGAGGGGCAGGGAAACTCAATTACTCATTTTATTAAGAGACACTTGTCTTCTCCCACCTTTTGGATGAACTGCATCACACAATTATTATTATTTTTATTTATGAGTTTCCTTTCTATTTTGGGGAAGGGTGGGTATAAACAGAAGCCCAGAGTGATTTAGGAGGAGAAGATAAGGGAGTCTTAAACTAGTTAATGCCTTTAGTTCACAATATTTCCCACTTTTACTTGAATGAAAGAGTGCAGAGGAGGAATTAAAACTAAAGGGAACACTCACCAGGGTTTTGGAGAGGGAAAGAGAATAAGTTTAGCTTTCAAAGATCACTTAACAAAAAGAAGTAGAGGATAGAAGCTGTTTTCTTTGCCATGTAATTCCCTAGAACACAGATGATGGAAAATGAACGAAATCGCAACGGTTTCTTAAACCACTGTGTCATATTGCCCATCATTTTAAAAAAAAGCTACATAACAATTCCAGAATTGTAGCATGCAAAAGCAATATGTACAAGTGTTTTTACTTTAACAACATAATAAAATAGAAAAAACTTAATTTGGAAGCAGTTAGGGTTGCTACATGTACAGCATATCTGAGACAAACTCACAAAAGCAAGGAAACAAAAAGTTAATTTACCTAACAGAACCCATTCTCTACTCCTGCATCCACGGCACACACCACAGTACAGCACAGGCCATCCTTCACAACCTTAGCTCTGTCCCCTCTTTCATCCTTCCACACACATCCCTTTACCAGGCTTTTCCCCCAGTACTAGTAAGAGGAAAATATTAGCTAATTAACAAAATATGCCATTTTATAATGAAAACACATTTTTTCTTCATTTAAAAAAAAAAAGCAACCAAAAGTGTTAATCAGAAAGCAGGTATTTTCAGACACACAAAGCCATTTGGAACATATTTATAATGGATAATGATCGCACTCATTTGCAGTGAAATTGCTGAGGCATATTGCTTGACAACAGGATGCTTTGCAGCTATTCAGTTCACATTCTAGTGAACAATGGGAGGTGTGGGATGGAAGAAAGCAGAAATTCCATTTGATACTATTTTAATTGGATAAGAGATTGATTTTCACTGACATTTGCATTAACTAAACATCTGTCAGTCTAACGGGGAAAGATATCAGAATGCTTCTTAAATAGTATCTGTAAATTGGATTTTTGTACATCTAAAAATTTCAAATGGCCATTAAAACTTAAACAATAATTGATGTTAATGTTGTTTGTTTTTCATTTTATTATGTTGATCTGATTCTGTCAGTTATACAACTGTTAGCAGTAGATCCATGTTTTCCTACATCATATTAAGCGTCTCTACTTGATCGTACATTTCTTGCACACAAACTCATATTAACTAAAATGAGCATTTGGGGTTAGCAATAGAGCTGGGCAACATTCTTCTGAAGCGACTTTTTTGGTCAAAAATGCATATTTGAGTTGATCAAAATAATTACTGAAAGTTTACATTTTGTAAACTTGCTAAATTGTTTTGTCTGGGGGGGGAAGAAAATAAAATTCTGAAAAAATCAAACTCTTTGACTATTTTTGTAACAACATTTTTGTTTTGATTCAAAACTGCTTTTTCTATTAAATTATACTTCCATTTGTATTAAAACAAGTTAAAAATATTAGAAATTAAACATCTTTTTGTTTGGGGTCAAATGAAACACTTCATTTGAGCTCAAACTAGAAGTTACTAGAAAAATAAAAAAATTACTTTGGGAACCCTGAAATCTGTTTGGTTTTGGTTGAGCCTACCAAGCCAAAAAAAAATCTCGCACAAGGAATAGAGGACTGTGTATTAGATATACCTATAGTTATATAAATATAAATACTTTATAATATTACAGCAATCCATGTAGTTCAGTTTACACAACTGTCTTAACTTTAGCTCCTATTCTCATAGTCCTAACTTTCCAAAAAATTCACTGTTTCTTAGATTAAACTTTCCATGCTTAGCTTCCATTCAAAGATGACTTCTAATGTTTTGAATGTTTGAGTGATCTGTCTTCAGCCTCTTGTTTTGAGTTTTTTTTCCCAAGGGGGAGGGAAGGGTTGAGCAGGGGAAATGGGACTGGAATTGCTACTATAATTTTTCCACACAGGCAACTCAAGAGGAGAGGCATGCACAGGCATATACATTTGGAGTAGTTCTATGCCCCCACCGATTACTCAGGCCTGTGCTTGCTCCCTCTTGTGCATACCCATGCTCAAGAATGACTTGAATGACAGTTTTTAAAACTAGAAATTAGGCATCTAAATAGTTTTTATTGAGAAGTATATTATCAAACAAGTTAAAGTGGATAAAATAACAAAGTTAGGAACTCTTACGAATTGTGTATTGTGCATGGGCAGCGCAAAGATCAAGTTTGAAGGTTTTCACTCTATAGAGATGCAGTGTGCTCATATGCAGCTTTTCAGGCATGTACCATTTGAAGTCCTCAAAGAAGATTGCTGAAGTTACAGTTCCTACAGCAACATTAACTTGGCTGTGTTGCACTTACACCTGTGTTTCTTGTTAAACGTACACCATAATTTGGCTACAGTCTGTATATTTTAATGATACAAACAGCTAAGGTTCTTACAATATTTCCTAACTTTTTAATTTAATTAACATTAGATTAACAAAGTATGTTCTGCAAAGTATCCAAACCACATGTGATAGAGATATTTATAGATTCCAAGGCCAGAAGGGACCATTGTGATCATTTAGTCTGACCTCCTGTATAACAGAGAGTAGAACGTCCCCAAAATAAACCTAGAGCTGATCTTTTGCAAAAACAATCTGGATTTAAAAATGGTCAGTGAAGAATCCACCATGACCATTGGTAAATTGTTCCAATGGTTCATTAATCTAACTATTAAAAATTTCTTATTTCTACTCTGAATTTGTCTAGCTTCAATGTCCAGCTTTTGGATCATGTTAGGCCTTTCTCTGCTAGATTAAAGAGCCCATTATTAAATATTTATTCCCCATATATAGGTACTTATAGATTGTAATCAAGTCACCCCTTAACCTTCTCTTTGTTTAACTAAATACATTAAGATCCTTGAGTCTGTCACTGTAAGGCATGTTTTCTAATCCTTTAATCATTCTTGTCACTCTTCTCTTAACCCTCTCTCACATTTATCAACATCCTTCTTGAATTGTGGGCACCAGAACTGGATACAGTATTCCAGCAGCTGTCACACCAATGTCAAATACAGAGAGCTGCAAGAATTGCATTTGACTTTCACCTGCACTCTGCTCACTAATCCATTTTTACTGAGACTACTTCATGTATAACACTCCAAATCTCTGAACAGCAACAGAGAATGGCCATAAAAATAAAATGAAATAAAAAACTAATAAAACAAACCTCACAGATTTGGTTGCTTGTTTTCAACAAGTGTTTATATTACTAAGGAAGGGAGATTCCAGTTTTCTAGTGAGAAACATTTGCTTCTAGTGCTTCAGCTCTCCAGCGATGTTGGACTTTAAAACTGACTTTTTTGAACATTACAAGACTTTATTAGGTCTTCTTAAAAAATTTTTAATTCAATATATTTTTCTTTGAAATGCATACACTTGGATTCATGAAGCTAAGGAAGTGTGGATTTGCATAGAATCATGGAATTTTAGGACTGGAAGAGACCTCAAGAGGTCTTCTAGTCCATTTCTTTGCACTCAAGGTTAGGACTAGGTATAATCTAAACCATCTCTGACAGGTGTTTGTCTAACCTGGTCGTAAAGATCTCCGATGATGGAGATTCCACAACCTCCCTAGGCAATTTATTCTAGTGCTTAATTACCCTGACAGGATGTTTTTCCTAATGTCTAGCCTAAACCACCCTTGCTGCAATTTAAGCCCATTGCTTCTTGTTCTGTCTTCACAGGTTAAAGGAAACATTTTTTCTCCCTCCTCCTTGTAACAACCTTTTATGTACATGAAAACTGTTGTGTGTCATTCGTCCCCCTCTCCCCGTCTTCTTTTCTCCAGACTATTCAATCTTCCCTCATAGGTCATCTGTTCTAGACCTTGAATCATTTTTATTGCTCTTCTCTGGACTTTCTTCAGTTTGCCCACATCTTTCCTGAAATGTGGCACCTAGAACTGGACACAATACTTCAGTTGAGGCCTAATCAGCATGGAGTATAGCGGAAGAATTACTACTTGCATCTTACTTACAACACTCCTGCTAATACATCCCAGAATTGTTTGCTTTTTTTGTAACAGTGTTAGACTGTTGACTCATATTTAGCTTGTGATCTGCTATGACCCCTAAATCCCTTTCTGCAGTACTCCTTCCTAGTCAGTCATTTCCCTTTTATGTGTGCAACTGATTGTTCCTTCCTAAGTGGAGTACTTTGCATTTGTCCTTACTAAATTTCATCCTATTTATTTCAGACCACTTCTCCAATTTGTCCAGATCATTTTGAATTTGAATCCTATCCTCTAAAGCACTTGTAAACCCTTCTAGCTTGGTATCATCCACACACTTGATAAGTGTACTCTCTATGCCATTATCTAAATCATTTATGAAGATATTGAACAGAATCAGACCCAGAAACTGATTCCTGCAGGATCCCACTTGATATGCTCTTCCAGCTTGACTGTGAATCACTGATGATTACTCTCTGGGGAATGGTTTTCTTACCAGTTATGCAGCTATCTTATAGTAGCTCCATCTAGGTTGTATTTCCCATGAAACAAGGGGGTTGAAAATTGATCCCAATAATTAAGAGAACTAGAGTATTTTTAACTTTCTTAAAATGCTTTAAAATAGGTCTTTTGTAAAACATGTTGCAGTATGAATACTAGATGTTGTGGTTTTATATTTGCTTGAATTTGGAATGACCTGAACAAATTAACTTCTGGCTTCATCACCCATCAGTGGTGTGGATTTCATTCCTTTGAAATATGCTATACAAGATGTAGACATGATCCCTGCCCTAATCTTAAGGGTATGTCTACACTGCAATAAAAGCCTCATAGCATAGCTGCAGTTGGCCTAGGTCAGCTGATTCAGGCTCTCAGGGCAGAGGATGCGGGACTGTAAAATTTACAGTGGGTCCAGCCTGAGCCCAAATGTCTACAGTGCAATTTTATAACCCTGCAGCTTGAGCCCCACAAGCCTGAGTCAGCTGACCTGGCTCTGAGACTTGTATGATCATGTCTTTTATCGCACTGTAGACATACTATAAAAGGAAAAGCTCAGACAAATTTCAAGGAGATGAAAAGATGGCAGTAACTCAGAGAATAAATAATTTTCCATTTTGGATAAAAAAAAAGTCTTAGGACAAAACTATGTGGAAGTTTAGGTCTGCAATGAGGAAGTTCCCCATGCTTAACAGTAACGGGAATGTGCTTAATAGTCAAGACTGTTTCCACAGTCCAGCTTGTTTTATAGAATTTAACTATTAGTTTTACAGTATTCTAATTGGCTGAATCCCCCAGCAAGACATACCAACCAATTCTATAAAGTACAGAATTTAAAAGAACTGTCATATAATTGTATAGCTTTTGAAAAGTATAATTCTGCTTAAGCCATCTGATCAGAGAACCAGGGTGCCCATCTACATCTCAGCTGAAGATTCCTTTCCTTGCCAGTAGCAGGGAAAGTTGGTAGAAGTCCAGATGGATACTATTTTTAAGTAGGTGTTTCATGTTCCTTTTGTTTCTATTAGGAGTCTTCCAGAAGGACATATACAATTTGTGGTTGTAGATCCTTTTACATATCTCTCACAGACTGGTGACCTTTTTTGTTCAAATCTGGCTTAAAGATAACTTCTCAACAAATTAATCTGGCATCTGTACCATTTCCTACCATGCACATAGTGAAAGTAGACTAGCTTCTCTATAGACCCATGTGATCAGGGTCATAACCGGGTTTAATGCATTTGAAAACCTCCTCCAAAGTCCTTGAAATTCTGCTTTTTTTTTTCCATCAGTGCTTCAGGTTTCTTCCTTTTTTGCGTCATGGAAACAAATGGATAGCCTTAATGCAATATTGTCAATACATTCACTTGTCTTCATCCTAGATTTGCTTAACCAAATAGCAACCTTTCAAAACTGGCCCTAGAAATTTGTCGCACATTAAGATTCAATTTACCTTGCAAAAGTATAAGGTTTTAAAAACCCTGTGTTCTTCAAGTTCTTCCCTTTCATGCTTTAAAGGGTGTTTTATTGGCATTGATGAGGGTGTGGGGCTAGGGAGGAACAGTCCCTGTGTATAGGGAATGAGTGAATAAAGACATATTTTGGCATTGTTGACCTGAATTTGATGGATTACATTTTATGGCTTGCCACTGATCGCATCCGGACCAAAAGATTTATAGGTTCATGTCCAATTCAGACTACAGAGTTCAAGAACTCAGAGCGTTCTATATCGGGAGAGGACTCTCAGGGTGCTTGTCAAGAACGCGTACATTGAGGACAATATCAAATTGATAAAATCTTTATTGACATTAACATAAAAATAAGAAGTGCAATGAAACTTATAACTGCAAAATCGTAAAAATTACAAAACTCCTGGTGGTAACATTTCTATTATAAGTACCTTAACCTAACATACTCACACCCTTCCTTGAAGACCCAGTAATAGGAGGTGAAGGGCCATCCTCACTCCTGGCATACCTAATTACATGATGGTGCTGGCTTTCCCAATGGTTAGGAAAGTTGAGTAGTTTTACTATACTGCACAAGCTGAGCTGATAGCATGATAGAAGATAGAATAGATAGAAGAAGAAAAGAACTAACTCCAAAGCAGCTACAAGAAGAAGATTTAAGAAAAGAACCAACTCCAAAGCAGCTACAAGAAGGTTTAAGAAAAGAACTCACTAACTTAACTCTTACAAGGTATTTTATAGGATCCTGACCTATGTAATTCAGGTCCAACCTACTTTACCCAAATCTTGTTTCCGTACCCTGAGAAATGTATGGGTACCCTTCTCCTATAGGTTAGTGGATTATGACACTTACTTTCTAAATATATTAATAAGGATTATCTCACTCCAAAACTGCCAGCCTAGGTTCTCTTGATGACCTCGAGTTGTGGTGTACCCTGCGGTTACCAACCGGTTGTAGAAGCCAGATAAACCTGTGGTGTGATGTGGATAGTTCCTCCCTTTGGTTCCCCAAAGTTCAGGGACCATTCTTTTCTGTGCCAAAGGTGGCCAGTTTTTATGCTGACATATTTATAACTAATTCTACTTTTTACTAGATAGCAGATTTTACCAGATCTTACAGGCCGGTAGGCTTCTTCCATTTCAGCAAAACTTATTAGGAAACACATGCCTTAACACATCCTAAATTCCAACGACTTAATACTGATAAAATATAAGAATAAAATTGATTGCTTTCAGAAAAAGAAACATATTAATACCGCTAACTGGATTAATAGGATATAATAGCTAGCAAAATAATCCTATGGGCTACAGGTCATACTGAAATTGTGCCACAGACAAGTAGGTAAGGTTCAAAAGTCACGACAAGGCTCCCAGTTTTTAAGCAAAGCAGAAAATAGTCTGGTGAATTGCTGTTCCACAGAAAATTATATAGAATAAACATAGTTGCCTTTTTGCAGCTTTACTATGCTATGACTCATTTGTCCTTGGGTGGTATTTTCTTATACCATTCTTTTGTTTTGAATCTACTGGAATGTAAATACATGGGTGGAGTGAGATTTTACTTTTTATAAATTCAGTGTTTTCACTTGGAAATAGTACATATAATTCCCACTTCCTCCGTGTATCCCATTTGTTTTATGATATTTTTTACAGACTGTTTCATGGAATAAACTGTTAAACTTTGGTATAGGTTGTCTTATTGTTACAGCGGGTGGAGTGGGACAGCTCAATATTGGCAAAGGAATATAGATTTAGTAAAAATGCATCCTTGGCTGGCAGAAAGCTGTTGCCATCTAGTAGCTGTTCAGAGACCTCTGTGAAATGAGTGGGTCACAGTCCATTTCCTAGTGCATATATTAGCATACCAAAAAGTGTCACCACAATTAACATTAGTTAGCACTGTTATTGGCAGTTCCAGTGGACACATCAAGGATTGATTGGGAATGGAGATTGAAATACAGTCTTGAATATAGAAGTGACCTCTTCGGGCTTAGATGAGGCATGTTGGCAGGACAATGTAGAGATGCTCTGTATAGAGAATTTCTGTCTCCATAGCTTCCAAACTGTCACCTCTCATGAACACAAACTTCTCTACTCCATGTAAGAGGATAATTGGTCTTCATGCCCATCCTTATTCTTTCTGAGAGACAGTAATGGTGACAGTAAAGATAATAACCCATGCAAAGTGAGATGTACGGAACTGCTCTTAATTAACTGTCTTTTTATAAGAAATAAACATGGTTAGCAAAATTATTGAATTACTTCAAAAGAAGCTCCATTAAAGTCATTAAAACATGTTCATACTGTGAAGGATATAGCATTTACAGTATTCTATATAACAGTTTTGTTACTGAGCACAGTTAATACATTATCCAAATACCTTAATTTTATCATCTATATATGACATCACAGTTAGTGATAATGACCATATCCTGAAATCTGAGACTAAAGGCTTCTGAGTCTGACATTATGGACAGTACTATAGTAATTACTGAGTTAACACAAAGCAGTTTCATGTTGGCTGGTAATTAATATAATGTGAAATGTCTTCTGCTATCTCTTGTTACATGTCATCCAACTAACACGACCATGTTTCAGACTTAAATATGGGACATATGACCACATTTTCCCTGCCCTTCCCCCGCGCTTCCCTACCACCTTGCTTTCAGAACAGGTTGTATTTATCTTTTGGCATCCGCATTATTGTGCATTATGTTGTGATAGCTAAGCCTACAAATATACCCTAATTGTAAGCTCAACCATAAAAAGTGAGTGAAAGTTCATAAATTGTCACAATGTCCTGTTATATATAATTGTTTTAAAAAGATGCAAGAAGACAACAAAAAGACTAAATTAATTGAAATAGAAAATACTGTGTTAAGATTATGACCACTCCAGCCCATGTCAACTAACTTCTTCATTTCCCCCCCAAAAGCAGTTATTACCATCATTGATACCACAAAAGACTGTAAAACAAGGGTTTTCCCCCTCTAAAATTCTCTCCAGCTAAAGCAAAAGGGAACAAAGGATGTTAAAAAGAATGCCTTATTTAATACTTCACATTTAAAATGCTTTAACTGTTTTTTCTTTCTTTTCTTTTATCTTTTATAAAAGGTTAAAAGGATTTTTTTAATGGTGTGTTTGCCATGGTACTAAAGCTGACATCTCTGTATTCTAAACCTTGTTAAAAACTGTTTAATATTGGATAGTGATTGGGTTATATTAATAACTTTGATTCTTTAAACTACTATTAATAAATCAGCTCTCATTTCCATTCTCCAGGCTATTAAAATAGTCCCTGCTCCCTTTTTAAGATCTGTCTCTCTCAATGCTTATTCCCTAGCCACAGTTCCAGGACTTACCTTATTTATTATTACTACACTGTCAGAATCCTCTGCTCTGCATTTTGTTATTTTGGCTTTACTAATTACATCATCCTCCAGACTCACTCACTCATTCGTGGTGTTTACCTTTTTCTATTTTCCTACAACACGATGTGCGTATGGCTTGAAAAAGTGCTGGTTTCCCCTTCTGCTACGGTATGCTCGTGTTTCTTTTCAAGGAGTTAGTTTATGCAGTATGTGATTATTACCAAGTTAACAGGAAGCACTTTATTGTACTGGAAATGTGCTTTTGGTCCTCTCAGTCATGTACGACTTTTCTAATTCTAAATTCTTCTCATGTTATCAATTGCTCTCAACTAAACTTCCCATCTATAATCCCTTTCCCATTTTACCATAATCTTCTCATGACCATGCTCCTTTGTGTCCTTAAAGAAGGCTTAGAATCCTCAACTTCCTCTCTCCCACTTCCTTGTCATACAAGCAATTCCTTGATCAATTAAATTTATATTGAATTTCTAGAGGTAGGTGAAGTGGTGGGCTCAGGAAGGGCGTCAGAAGTTGAAGTGGGCATGTTTGTTGTGGGAACATGAATAGGAAGTAACCTTTTAGAATACCTAGATCTGCATAATTGCTATACAATATTTATGCAGCTCTCTTGACTCCAAGTTGTTGTCCATCAGAATTCAGGGATTTGCATGCTGGCCAGAAACTGAGAAATAACTCTGCTGTCATTATGCAAATCATACACCACCAAAGGTCAGGGAATTGCATAAGTGAGAAATAAACGTCCAATTATGGTTTTGCAGTTGTATAACAACCTTACTGTTTGCCATGGGTGAATCTGTGCCAAAACAATTCTTGGTAAATAGACTCTTCACTTCTCAAAATAGCAAATTTTCATGCATGCTGTGCTTGTATGTGTATATATAAATTACACATTATAATAGCTATTAAACCTCTGATGTCCAGCCAATCAGGTATAAACAGGACAATAGTGTCCACACTAATTGCTTACATAGTGGATACCTCCTATTGGGAAAATAATTGCTAATGTTATTTCAGTTGCATATTTATTAAGTAAATTTTGAAAAACTTTTTATTATATTACTAAAATATGGTGCTCCTGAATTATATCTGTTCATATTGTATACAGTCTCATTTACAGTGTATCCGAGACTGCCACTCGTCTTTGATTTGCATGTTGAAGCTATTCATAATATGGTTTATGAAAATAGGGCACCATATTTGGCACCACTGGCAGTGCATTTTAGGGGAGTGGTTGTCATTCTCTGGTGGCTAAAGTCTCTTGGCACTTCCACCATAGTGTTTTTTCTAATTTCATAAGCAGTAATAACCACACAGAAATGTTGTACTTGTGATCTTTATGATTACAGTAAGTAGATGATTCTTTCATTTTCCTGTTGATGCATTGCTGCCTTCCCACAGCAATAATTTCAAAACTGTTTAGCTTCAAAGTGTTTTCTCTCTATTAGTGTTTGTAAACTACATTTTGGGCAAAGCCTGTTGGAAGCTCTCTGCATTCAGATTTGGTGAGTCACACTTAGTATTAGTCTGGTAGTATGGTTTTCAGCTAACTGAACTATTCCTTCTAGCTAAGTCTGCAATGGCCTGGACTTTGTGCTGTAAACAAGGCAGGGTACTATATAATTTTTATCTCAAATTGCACATTCTTGTTTTGTATCATGTAACAGTGATATTTCTGAATGAAATATAAAAAGTACATTTTGACTCCCAAATTCCCTGGTCTAATGACGTTTTAGCGCTTTTTAAAAATCAACTTGAATATAAATATTGATAGAATTGTCCAAAGGAATTTTCAAATAAATGTTTATATTTTATGACCAACTTTTATCACAACTATATATTTTAAAATGAGGAAATTGGTCTTATTTCTTTCTTTTGCAGGTTAAATAGGAAAAATGCATATGGTGTTCTATTTAAATCTATTTTTTGTTGTGATTTTATTTATTTGGGATTTAAAAAAAAACCCAGACCCTTCAGGGTTGATTTTAATCATGTTTGTATTATCATAGCATTTCAGTATTTATTTTACCCATTTCTGGCCTCAGTCAGCTGTCTCAACTAGATAAGCACTGCCTGCTGCATTTTCTTTTATAGCTTAATTTTAATTGTTTATATTAGTATAACCCATGAGTTCCTTAATAGCATAATCCATTTTCTGTGATGTTTGCATGAATAATTTTTTGCATGGTAGCATCAAGTTCTGTTAAGATTATTTTAGACCAATTAGTTTGGGAGTATTTTACATCTTGTAAAAGGACTCATTTATTTTTGGGTTATTTTAATATGATACTTGAAAAGCTCTTTACTGTAACACTCACTTGCACATATGAAGCTTATTTTGTTATCATTTTGTTGTCATTCAGTTTATTTTCCATAACACTAAACAATTAAACAACATTTTGAATACAAATTTATATACAGTGTAGTTCCTCCATTTGTCGTTTCATTTTTTCTTTATGCATTTTGTTAGTCAGAAAACCTGACACTCTCTCTCGCTGTGTATTAATATTTTCATGTTTTTAATGGTATAAATGACATTCACCTTCCCATATAGTAAATGTGTAAATAAATAAGATAGTAACACTACTAAGGCCAGTGTAGCAGCACTGCATAACCTGACAAGAGAGAGGGGGTGTCTTTCAATTAGGTTAGCTTAAGGCTACAAAGTGGTGAGCTAACACCACTTCTGATGTGTCAGCCAGCATCTTAACAGTGCTTTTCAAACACAGCAAGTTATCATGATTGGAAAAATGCACCCATTTTGCTTGTTGAGACATGCCCACTTATTGATGATGCTTGTTGTATAATTGTCTAGATCGTGTTCCATTATAACCCAGTTTCCACACATACATAGCTCCATGACATTTTTTCCTTTGAAGTGGCAATAAAGTATGGAATTGGGAGGGAGGGGGAGGAAAATACAAGGAAAATCACTCATGTTTTTGGTATTTTTACTCACTAATAACTTAAAGGGATGAACCAAAAAATTCTCAACTTATTTTGTGGGTAAAGTACTTTTTGAGGAAGGTGGTTTCATATTTGAAAGGAATAAGTGATAAGCAATTGAAAATCAGTTGTGAGAATGCTCATTGTGTAGCTGTTACAATTTTTGAAGTCTAATGAAACCTGTTTTCCATTATGATCTCACAATATATATTTTGCCTGCCTGGCCAGGGACTGTTACTCTCATTCTGCTACTGGGACAATTTGCAGGAACGTGATTGTAAATGTCCCAAAAGCTGAGGAGCGGAACAAGCAAAATCTCCAAAAAGTCTAATTTAACATTAGGGTAAAAGACAAACAAATGCAAAATTCAGTCATAAAAAAATATCTTGCTGGTTGAAGGGGATTTGAGCAGTTGTTTGTTTTTGCTACATTTGTAATTGCAAAAAAGTTAGGATGTACAACCAATTTAAAAAAGAACCTTTTGCCATTAGGAAAAATACAACCCATTATATGCTTTGCTACCCAGCCTT
This sequence comes from Mauremys reevesii, assembly GCF_016161935.1. Lineage (NCBI taxonomy): Eukaryota > Metazoa > Chordata > Testudines > Geoemydidae > Mauremys > Mauremys reevesii. The sequence continues at coordinate 30,305,856 of NC_052629.1, read as the reverse complement.
GCAGAAAACTTTCTCCAGCAGCAAAGGTTTGAACTGTGAGTGATTCATCAATATGAAAACTGGAACCCATAAATCACCACTGGTGCAGCATAACTGTATTGAAGCGATAGCAATGATGGAGTCTGTAGTTTAGAAAAGACTCAGGTGGATTTCTATCACCATGTTGTCAAACCTTGCTCATAGTATAGAGCAGAGGTGGGCAAACTATGGCCCACAGGTCACATCCGGCCCGTGGGACCGTCCTGCCCAGCCCTTGCGCTCCCGGCCCCTCCCCCGCAGCCACACTGCCACAGGGACAGCACTCTGGGCGGTGGGGCTGTGAGCTCCTGCCGAGCAGAGCGGCAGCATGTTCTGGCCTGTTGGCGCGGCTGCCAGACATGCTGCTCTGAGCAGCATGGTAAGGCGGCCGAGGCCGGGGGGTTAGATAAGGGGTGGGGGGTCCTGGGGGCAGTCAGGGGACAGGGAGCAGGGGTCAGTTGGATGGGGTGGAGGTTCTGCGGGTGGTGGTGGTCAGGGGACGGAGAACGAGAGGGTTGGATAGGCGTGGTGTCCCAGGGGGCCTGTCAAGGAGTGGCTGGCTGAGAGCAGGGAGGTTGGATAGGGGGTGGGGTCCCAGGGGTTGGTTACGGGCGGGGGTACTGGGAGGGGGAGGTTAGGAGACAAAGGAGCAGTGGGGTTGGATGGGTTGGAGGTTCTGAGGGGGGCAGTCAGGGGGCAGGAAGTGGGAGAGGGCTGTTTGGGGAGGCACAGCCTTCCCTACCCGGCCCTCCATACAGTTTTGCAACCCCAATGTGGCCCTCAGGCCAGAAAGTTTGCCCACTCCGGTATAGAGGCAGCCTAAATGTTAACAGTAAGCATAACCAACTGTCTTTCATTTTTTACATGGAGCCTACAATGTCATTTATACTTTGGTATTTTGGCTATTTTTTGTCCTAAATTCATTCAAAGAGATGAAGAATTGGTATATGTAGTTTGAAGATGACCTCCTTCCCATCAACCAAAAAATCTGCTATCAAGGGAATGATGCGGCTCTCCTCCATTGGGATGATGACCTTGAATTTCCCCTCAGACCAGCTCTCCCCCCTTCAACTTTGACCTTTTAAAAATTGGTTGAGCCAGTATGTGGCCAGACCTAGTGCTAGTCCATCTTCCCACCGAATGTTGCACCAGGAAATTCCAGTTCCAGGCCTAAACAACCCCCAACTATGCAGTTACAGATAATGAATGGTATTAGGAGCTCTCCCCATTATGTACTTCACATGAATACGCTCTACCCTGCCCACAATACCAAACAGAAGTGGCAGAGCAATTGTCTACCATATACCTAGAGTTTTTTGGCTTCTATTACAGATTGACCTTTCTTCCCATGGATGGGAAATTTGTAATCCATGGCCACCTGCATTGTAAATATTTTGGAAGGGAACAGATATGTTCTGTTGGGATGAGTTCTCAGTGTAGTTTCAAAATACAATGCTCCAAACTATTCTATGATGCATTAAAATTTCAGAAAGCAAATTTAAATGCATTTAGCTATTTCCGTTTATATCATATACTGTGTGTGTGACTTCACTTTGCAATATGCAGCTATCATAACATAAACAGTTTTATAATTTTTGGGATTTATTCATAAAAAAATTCAAGTTGTATATTGTAGCCATTCAAATCAATATGAACAGGTTTGGATGATCTACTAATTATTGAATTTATATCACTTTTGTAGAATGGCTAATTAAATTCCTTGATGTTTAAATATAGTTTTTCAAAACTATAAATGTTTTTTCCTGCATAATTACTCCTTTGAATTAGAATTACTATAGCTTATATGCATCAACACTTCCAACACCTATGAAGGATTTGTGTGGCGTCATAATTTTAATATTCTTTGCTATCTGGAATAATGTTGCATGGCAAATGTGCTTAGAACTTTGTCTTGACTATGTTGTCTTAAAGATTTTTTTTTTTTTAGGGTTGTTTGAAATGTCTGAACTGCATTCTCAAAAAAAAATGGGGGGAAGGTGCAAGGGAAAAAACATAAGGAAAATGCAGATTTTTTTTTTATTTCTGAATCTAAATCTAATTTCTGTTCTATGACAAAAGTACCAACAATTCTCTTCTGTGTTTACATGCAGCCAGGAGCTATGGGCGGAGAAGAGGTAAATAAAATAAAATAAAAATGTGTTAAAGGTTTTGCCTGCCAACTTAAGGGTGGAAGAAACAGATATCTAGTACTGTTCATGTTATGACAATATAATATCAATTTTTCAATTTCTTTGGTTCATCAGCTGTCATAAATATCTCAATTGGTTTTTTTACTTTTTCAAAATAAAGCTCTTAATTCTCATAATTTAAAACAGTAAATGGTAATTTCTAACCAGTTGCTTAAAAATGATTCTTATATTATTTACGTGTTCTGTGATTGATATGCTGCTTTTAATATTGTTTAATGCTCCAAAGGGGAAATTAGTTCAAATTCTCATTGTATTTTTTGAAAATGTAATGTTAACTGGTTCATTGATAAGCTTGAAAAGGAACACTTTTCTGCATAAGTGATATTTGTTTTCTTTCAGTAAATAAATAAATTTGATTGTCTCAATCAAGATACTGTCAATGCCCACATTGGTCATCTTTCTTAGTATTACATACCTTTAATTAAATAAATTAAGGTAAACTTGATGAGATGTAATAGAAATGTTTAAATTTAAACATTCACGAAACTTTTTTCTACTTTGAAACTGAAAATAATTTGCAAAGATAGTACATCTATCATAAAGTGCTGCTACGTATTTATTCTTTGTGGACAACATCAAGATTGTTAACTACCCAGCCCTGCCCCGCTCCCCCTGGTATCTTTAATTTACCGTGTATGTAGATAAACAGTGCTGTTGTGCCATGAGATGTATTACCTTGTAACTATCTTGTACCTCCTATAAAGAGCTAGTGCTGTGTGTCTAGTATAAAGCTTTTTAAAAAATTAACCAAAGAGAAGAACTTAAGTTTATATGAGCTTATTGATTGATCCTAGGATGGTTTCTAAAAATTTTCTTGTCTTGATGAATTGCTAATTCAAACCCTACATATGCGGTATAAGAGAAGACCGGACATGAGTCAGATGACAATGTACACATAGTAATTTGAGTGAGAGCTGACAACTTCAGTGTTTGTAGATTCTTGAAATAAGAACACTGCTATCAGACAGTGACTTTTAACTTTTTAAAGTGAGTTTAAAAGTCATGAAAATGAGCAATTAATATCAGTGGTACTAGTCAACAATAATTAAAATAGACTGCTGGTAAGGAACTGTAATTCTGAGGCTTGAAGTACTGATTTATTCCAGTTCCAGGGTTTGAACCACCTGTTTACTTAGCTAAACTTTCAGAAGTTTGAATGACCTTTTAAAAACCATTTTTCTCTTTATTTAGAAAATCTTTTAAGGGAAAATATACATTTTTTTAAATCTACAACAGCAGTTAAAATCTTTTTCTTTGGCTTATTGAATATAAAATACAGTGCTGTGGATTGTAGATTTTGGCACCTATAACTCACAAATATTATCTGTTGTGGATTCTGTAACATATTGTATCTTTATTTTTGATTACATGACACTGAAATAATTTAAAAATGCATTTTAGTTGTGTCTAGGCAGTGAAATATGTCACTATTTTATTTTATTGGGTGCAATCCAGAGTTTTGCATTACATTGTTAAAAAAACTGAAGCCTTAGGTGGACAGATCAGTATGTTGGTAGAGGCTAGACAGATATGTAGATTGCATGAGCTTGTGATTTGAAATTATGTAGGGAGACAATCTTGGCCATAGAATGTGATTACATTAAAACCTGGAATTTTTAGTAGGCTTTAATAACTAGGTGTCCATCTTGCATTTTTTTAATTTAATATCTTTGTCCTCCAGGGAAAAAATCTCTAGTTAGGTGGGCAATATGTCAACATGATAAACCCTTCAATGCATTCATTCACTGCCACAGTACTCCTAGTCTGTTATATCATGTTCCTGAAACAACCATTGTAATTAATGTATTCATAAAACAAGGGTATGGAACAGTGGGCCCCATCTATGCATGTGAGCACTGGGAATGCGGAAGAAAGTTTATCTTTTAAAATTGTGGAGAACCCTCCCGAAATTATAGCAATTAAAACTTAACTAAAAAAAAAAAGTCACTTTGATACCATTAACCGCTCTTGTGTCTCCTGGCAGAAATTACAATTTACATGTCTTATTGGGTGAGTGAAAATCCTAGAATGTGGCACTAACTATGGTGATTGTGTGACAGGGTATACGATTAAAGCACTATAAAACTTGCAGTAAAGGTAAAAAAACAAAAAAAAACAAAAAAAAAACCCAACCCTCCTCCCCTGCAAAGTTCTAACAGTTGAGACTCCCAATATCCTTTCTTCACCTAAAAGATCTTCATCTTTCTTCATCTCATCTCAGTTTCTTCCTATGTGAAATAATCATACTGTAATTGGTGGAGTAAAGAACTGTTTATTTTTGGTAATGAGTCTTGCTCTTTAGATTTCTCCCGAAATTTGCATCCATTTTTTTCTGTCTTCGTCAACTGCCATATAAAACTATAAATCACCACATTATATTAGATGTTTATGCTTTTTCAGAGCTATGAATTCATATATATGAAATTGCTTAAAGCATTGAGCTGTCTTATACATGTAAAACTTTTCTGCAGAGGCTATTTTATTTATATATAAATTTTATATATAAAAATATATAGATAAAAGCTTTTAATGAACCTTCCCAAAATTATAGCAATTAAAACTTTCTTAAGTTCCTGGTCTATTATTAGAGAGACAAAGTGGGTAAGGTAATATCTTTTGTTGGACCAACTTCTGCTGGTGAAAGACAAGCTTTCGAGTTATACAGCGTTCTTCATGTCTGGGAAAGGTACTCCGTGTCACAGCTAAATACAGTAGAATCTCAGAGTTACAAACACCAGAGTTATGAACTGACTGGTCAACCACACACACCTCATTTAGAACTGGAGGTAAGCAATCAGGCAGCTGCAGAGGTGCACAAAAAACCAAAAGCAAATACAGTACTGTGATAAACATAAATGACTAAAAACGAAGGAGAAAGTTTTTAAAAAAAAAAAAGATTTGGTAAGGTAAGGAAACAGTTTCTGTACTTGTTTTTATTTAAATTAATATGGTTAAAAGCAGCATTTTTCTAATGCATAGTAAATTTTCAAAGCTGTATTAAGTCAATGTTCAGTTGTAAACTTTTGAAAGAGCAATCATAATGTTTTGTTCAGAGTTACGAACAACCTCCCTTCCCGAGGTGCTCATAACTTTGAGGTTCTACTGTACAAGGTTGAACAGCTTGTTTAGCATAAGGAATTCACCTTGAATGGTCTCTTACAATATGTTAAGCAAGCAGTTAATACTTATGCAGCCTAGGAGAAAGAGTTATAAGTGGGTTATAAAGTGTTGTAATGAGCCATAACTCCAGTATTATTGTTAAGGCTCATCTTTCAAAGGGGTTGTGTAGATTTCCTTTGAGGATGAGGACAGATATGTCAGAGTGATCATTTGTGAAAAGCGTTTGCCTATAGGTGATAGCGCTTTTGTCTTAATTTTCTGTTTGAGTTAATTCGAGAGCATTGTGATTGTCTCGTTTCACCCACATAGTTATTGAGGCATTTAGTGCACTGGATGAGGTATTCCACATTTTGTAACAGACATGTGAGATGTAAACAGCCCGCTTCACATGTAAGAGACCGTTCAAACATATTAACTTCTTATGCTAAACAATCTGATCCACCTTGTAGATTACACAGAGCTCTTGTTCAGGCCTGGGAAAGGTAAACTCAAAAGCTTCTCTCTCACCAGCTGAAACTTGGCCAATAAAAGATACTACTTTGCCAACCTTGTCTCTGTTTTATAAGACTGCTCAAAGAATGCCAATGGATTAGTGAAATATGATTTTTCTTTGCAGAAGACATGCTGGTTAGACCGTGTCATGTCATGATCTTCAGGGTGTCTTTTAATTCTGTTTTTAATTATTGTTGCAACCAACTTATCAGGTACAGAAGTAAGATTTATTGGTCTGTAATTTTCTGGATCATCCCTAGTGCCTTCTTAAAATATAGGTACAACGTTTGCTAATCTTCAATCATCTGTCATAGTAGCTGATGCCCTGTTTTTGCTACTAAGTAAGTCACTTTATTCATCCGATGCATCCGACGAAGTGGGTATTCACCCATGAAAGCTCACACTCCAATATGTCTGTTAGTCTATAAGGTGCCACAGGACTCTTTGCTGCTTTTACACTTTATTCTTGATTTCCTTCAGAACTCTTGGATGTATCATCTGGATCAGGTGACTTATTGCTTTTTAGTTTAACTAGTTCCAGAACCTCTTCTGACACCTCAATCTCTGTTGCTGCCTCATTATTGTTGTCTTCATCAAACAATTTTGAGGAGATGCCTGTCCCAACCTACTATTTTTTGACAATTGCAAGGAAATAATTTAGTTTTCCAGCATTATCCTTCTATTCCTTAATTGCTCCCTTTATCTATCCCATGGTGGTCCAGCATCCAGTTGTTTGCCAGGATTTCTACTTCTGATATACTTTATTGTTTTTATATCTTTAGTTATTTGCTCTTCAAATTGCATCTTAAGCCTCCGAATTTCCTATACACACATCACACGCATGCAACTAAATCCTGTGTTACTTCAGGCTAAGTCAAGAATAATCTCTCCTGTTGTGTTCTCTAAATCTATCAATTCCATGAAACAGTTGGTCAAGGTTTTGAAAAATTGCGTCTCTAAACCTTGTCTCACTGTAACATTCAACTATTACTATTATATTTGACTATATATGGCTAAAGTCCCCATTATAGTTTTATTAGACTTTGCCTCTTTGATTTCTATCAACATTATGCCCTCAGTATCTTTTTTTTCCTCCTCTGGAAGCTGTTAATATAACCCTATTAGGATATTTGTATTCTTATAACTTGGGATTTTTATCACCAGTTAGAATATTTATCTTATTAGAGTATATGCAATCTTTTAGGTTCAGCACTACTGCTCCTCTACCTTCTTGACCTAATCTGTCCTTCCTGTATAGTTTGTAGCCAGGTATTGCAGTATCCCATTGACATTTGCCATTTCACCATGTTTCAGTGATACCTGTTATGTCAAGGTCTCTTTTCATTGCTTGACATTCTAGTTCATCTGTTTTTGCCTTTAAGCATCTCATTTGTATGTAAACATCTATAGTTTTTATTTTCAACGAAGTGCCTATTTTTATTTATTTATTTTTAGTATGAAACCTTGTTAATTTAACAGAAATTACCTTTGATCTCAACCTGTCCCTGCCCAATTCAGCTGTAATTTCTAACCTATCCTTTACTACTAGATACAAAGGATACCTTTGTGTTATTGACATCCTTTACCTGACTTGAGTGCTCCTCACCACCTATTGGCTTTCTTTTAAGCTCCCTAAGCTCCTATTTTCCTCCATTCTATACCTCCCTACTTCATTAATAACAATATGTACCATAACCACCAACTCCTGCCTAGCACTATCTGGAAGTCTGTTTAGATGTCTCATGAGATGCATCTTTGCACCCAATAAAGAAGTTAATGAGTGTTTCTTCCGGTCACTGCATACCCAACTATCTATATTTATAATAATAAAATCCTCTACAATATGTGTTCATCTTCCAATTACAAATCCATCCCCTGGAGCAACTGCCTCTTTGTGAGGGACAATTTAGCCACATCAAAGTTTGAATATGGGTCCCATCTAAATGAGAGAGTCCTTCCATTCCATCTAAGGGTATGTCTACACTACAGGATTATACCGATTTTACAGAAACCGTTTTTTAAAAACAGATTGTATAAAGTCGACTGCACGCGGCCACACTAAGCACATTAATTCGGCGTGTGCGTCCATGTACCGAGGCTGGTGTCGCTTTCCAGAGCGTTGCATTGTGGGTAGCTATCCCATAGTTCCCGCAGTCTCCCCCGCTCCTTGGAATTCTGGGTTGAGATCCTAGTGCCTGATGGGGCAAAAAACATTGTCGCGGGTGGTTCTGGGTACAGCCTCACCCCTCCCTCTGTGAAAGCAGTAGACAACCGTTTCGCGCCTTTTTTCCTGTGCAAATGTCATAGCACAGCAAGCATGGACCCTGCTGAGCTCAAGACAGCAATCATGGACGTTGTAAACACCTCGCGCATTATCGTGCAGTCTATGCTGAGCCAGGACCTGCAAAACGGGAGTGATGAGGACATGGACACAGAATTCTCTCAAATTCCCTAATTCACCAGCATCCACGTGGGATGGCTGGGAAGGGTCATGACGCCGTGTCTTCAGGAACACTACTCTGTTTAAACAGCTGCAGCAAGGGAATTACTTCCAGACCAGAAAACAACAGTTGGGGATGTTGAAATGCCTGTAGTTATTGATGCCATGGCTCATGAAGCCATACACAGGCAGCCTGGACAGTAGTCAGGAGTTGTTCAACTACAGGCTGAGCAAGTGCAGAATGGTGGTGGAATGTGCATTTGGCAGACCTCAGCCAAACCAATGTGGGTGGGAGGCTGAGGCAAATCACCGGGCCACTGATTAGAAGCTTTGAAAACAAGTTTCATCAATGGCCAGGGTACAGTGTGACTGCTGTTTGTTTTTCCCTTGATGAACCCCCCCCCCTTGATTGACTCATTAAGTCACTATCATTTAAAAATCATGTATTTTTATTATTTCATTATTGATCCTGCTGCTGTTCCTGAAGCTCCACCAGACGCTGGAGCATGTCAGTTTGATCACGCAGCAGCCCCAGAGTTGCATCCCGCCACCGCTGATCTTCCTGCCGCCACCTCTCATCTCAAGCGTCCCTCCTGTCCTCACGTTCACTGGCATCTTTCCTGTAATTTGATACCACATCCTTCCACTCATTCAGATGAGCTCTTTCATTGCGGGTCACTTCTATGATTTCCGAGAACATTTCATCTCGCGTCTTTTTTTCTGCCGCCTTTTATCTGAGATAGCCTTCGGGATGGAGTAGGGATGCTTGAAAAATTTGCAGCTGCATGAGGGAAGGAAAAAAGGGAGAGAAGTATTTAAAAAGATACATTTTACAGAACAATGCTTATACTCTTTCACGGTGAACAACACTATTCACCTTACATAGCACATGTGATTTCACTACAAGGTCGCATTTTGCATCTTAATATTGAGTGCCTGTGGCTCTGGTGTTAGAGATCTCGCAGACGCAGGTCTGGACAGCAGAATTCGGCTTGCATGTGGCCATGATAAGCCATTGTCTTTCGGCTTCTGCAGCCTTCATATATCCAGCGCCCTCCTTTACCAAATAGCAAGCAAAGCCCGTTCAGTGCTGATTCTTTCCTGTTAACATGCAGCAGCAGAAACCACCCCCCCATCCAATTCTCTGGGATGATCGCTTTACCCCTCCCCCCACCGTGTGGCTGGTATCATGGAAGATCACTGCTAAACATCCCCCCAGCCCCTCCCCACCCCACCGCGTGGCTGGTAGCAGGGAAGATCCCTGCTAGCCAAACGCGAAAAAGCTCAGTGCCAATCACCCTCCCCCTGCTTGGCTACCTGCAAGGAAGGATTTCTTTTAAGCAACAGGCAAACAGCCCAGTAGGAATGGCCATCTCTGTCCCCTTAATTAAATTCCTGAATTTCAACCAGGTTACTATGAACGATATCACTCTCCTGGGGATAACACAGCGAGATAAAGAACGGATGTTGCTTGAATGCCAGCAAACACCGGGACCATACGCAGCTAGGCTTTGTCATACAATGATACCAGATTACTTGCTACATCCATGGCGTGGTCAAGTGTCCTACCATGGAGGACGGAATAAGGCTGCCCTGCCCAGAAACCTTCTGCAAAGGCTTTTGGAGTACCTGCAGGAGAGCTTCATGGAGATGTTCCTGGAGGATTTCCGTTCCATCCTCAGACATGTTAACAGACTTTTCCAGTAACTGTACTGGCCGCGAATGCATCCCGAGTCCTCAGGGCAAATTAATCATTAAAAAACGCTTGCTTTTAAACCATGTTTTCTAGTTACAAAGGTACACTCACCAGAGGTCCCTTCCATGGCTTCATTATGTGGGATAGTGGCTTGGGAGGGCTGGGAGGGTAATTCCGTCAGGGTGAGAAAAAGCTCCTGGCTGTTGGGGAGAACGGAGTGCTGTGTGCTCTCTGCAAGCTCTTCCTCCTCCTCATCTTCCCCGTCCGCAGAATCCTCAGCCATGGTTGAGATTACCACCCCCACCTCGGAATCCATGGACAGGGGTGGGGTAGTGGTGGCAGACCCCCATAGAATTGCATGCAGCTCAGTGTAGAAGCGGCATGTTTTCGGCCCTGCCCCGGACCTTCTATTTGCTTCTTTGGTTTTCTGGTAGGCTTGTCTGAGCTCCTTAACTTTCACACGGCACTGTACTGAGTCCCTGGTGTGGCCTCTCTGCATCATGGCCTTGGAAATTTTTTCAAATGTTTTTTCATTTCGTCTTTTGGAACCGAGTTCTGTTAGCACAGAATCCTCTCCCCATACAGTGATCAGATCCAATACCTCCCGTGCAGTCCATGCTGGAGCTCTTTTTCGATTCTCAGGAGACTGCATTGTTACCTGTGCTGATGAGCTCTGCGTGGTCACCTGTGCTGGTGAGCTCTCCACGCTGGCCAAACAGGAAATGAAATTCAAAAGTTCGCGGGGCTTTTCCTGTCTACCTGGCCAGTGCATCCAAGTTCAGATGGCTTTCCAGAGTGGTCACAATGGTGCACTGTGGGATACCGCCCGGAGGCCAATACTGTTGAATTGCAGCCACACTAACCCTAATCCGACATGGCAATACCGATTCTACTCCCCTCGTCGGGGAGGAGTACAGAAATAGGTTTTAAGAGCCCTTTATATCAATATAAAGGGCTTTGTTGTGTGGACGGGTGCAGGGTTAAATCGGTTTAACTCTGCTAAATTCGATATAAAGTGTAGACCAGGCCTTAGTCTCTCCCAATCATGAGACTGGCTTCTTCAGCTGCTCAGGGAAATCGGTTCAGAAGTGGGCAAGTGTTCCTTATATGCAGACCCTGCATCCCTGTGCTCCTCCACTTCTGCAACTCTGGACTGCAGATATGCTGTACTTTGGCTATGAGAATCATGAGCTGCTTACAGTAGGTGGGCACAAGACAAGTAGTTATTTGGCACTCATTCTTTGCAGTAAACTGGGTAGTACCCACCCTGAATATTCTGCTGCTGGTCTACTACTCTCATGGCTAAACTGGGTGTTAACAGTGGGTACTAGCTTGAGCTAGGTGTAACTTTTCTTCATGTAGAGAATAAGATTTTTTTGTTGTTTTTTAGTGATTTTTCTAATTATTTGATAAAGGACTTTTAAAATAATTTAGCCTGCTAATCAATTAAGCTTCTTGCTAAACCACCCTACCCAACTTCCACTCAGTTCAAACTCCCCTGTGCTCACTTCGACATTTGACTCTGTTTGTTCTGGGTCTTCCCTCGCTTGACTTTCCTGAGGGACAAGGTGATAGTCACAGCTTTTTGGCACCCTTAAACTTAGCTGGGGAAAAACACTAGAAAATACATTGTAGGGAACAATCCGGAAGTGGAGTAGCCTAATGATCTTGTGTATCTCTTGTAGCATTAATTGCTAAGAATCAGTGAAAATATTTTTTGTTGAAAACTTCACAGTAAAGAGTTTTGAAAGGGTCTGTCTTAAATTTAAATCTCACTCATAAGGCTCTCTGAGTAACGATGGTAGACAGTGTAAGCAGATCATTTTCCTTGCTTTCATTTGTTAGCCATCTGTAGTTAATAGTTTCCATATTTATCGCTGAAACATTTATCTCAAGTTAGAAGAAATACCTATTTCATACTTAAAGGTTATCCAACTGTAGCCTTGGGAAAATGTAAATGACACCTATAATAAAACACTTGCTTGAAGGCTCGTTATTGGCAACAGTCAAATGTCTTTAACAGAAGAATCTGTGTTTTAAGATAGTGAGCTAGTTATAGTTGAGAATTTTTGTTGCATATTTATTTTTGTAATTTGACTAAATAAGGAAAGAACGGGAGAGTGGGATTAAAAACACAACGGCTTTAGCAGTGTGCTTATAATTACACTGAAAAAGATGTTTTACCTACCTACGTAAAAACCGACCTATCACTTCATTTTATTACAAAACAGCAACTGTAATCTTGCACTAGCATATGAGAGGGGTGTGCTCTTGCAGCTTATCCTGTAAACATGACCACACATATTGTTTCCTACCACCAGCAGTCCTACTGACGACAGTAGGACTGATGGTGGTGGTAGACACAATGTGTGGTACCATTTGCAGTATCTGGCCTTTACTGTTAATTCTGTTGAAGTAAAACATAACTTTAAAAAAGGCAGATTTAAGTAGGCCTGGGCTCTTAAAGGAACATTTATTTTTCCAGAAAATTTTAACTCTAGAAACTCCCAAATCTGTTACAGGTCGGTCTTCACTCTTTCCTTTTGAAGATGGCTTCCTAGACGACAGTCACGGTGATCAGTCTTTATCATCTGGTCTCAGCTCTCCAACTCGCTGTCAGAATGGTGAAAGAGTGGAACGCTATTCTAGAAAGGTGTTTGTTGGAGGTCTGCCTCCTGACATTGATGAAGGTACCGTGAATCTGTGATGTGTACAATTGGTGGGGATGGGAGTTGGTTTTCTATGATAAAAATCCTCACTTTTCCTGGCTATGTGGCTGGTAGTGTGTTGTGATATTACAAAGGCAACTTGAGTTTGAGAATCTGCTTGGAATTTTTGCAGATTGTGATAGGTTGGAAGAGGCTGGCAGCCTCTGTGGAGGAGTGATGGATTGATATGCCCTAGTAAGCATGTAACCTCCACAGGAATGGTGTGTGTCTATGTATATAAAGTGTCTACGTACACAAAGTGAAGAAATTGATGGAAATACAGGGTTAAATGACTGGTGAAAGCCCTCAAAAGTCCTGGACTATTTCATCTCTTAATCACGGGGTGTGGGGGGAGAGGAGAAACAGAAAAATGGCAGCCTATACTTGTTAAATATGTCCATTATTGTAATAAAAATAGGTTTTAGTTAATAAAATGACTCTCCATTTACTTGGGTATTTCTAACAGATGTTTACAGTGAATCAGTTTGTAAATGTGACCTGTTTAGTATGGTTGCAAAAAGATATTTAGGTTATTGTCAACAATCATAGTTTTTTGCATTTTGTATCTGTTTTATTAATAAAACACCTATTTTCACCACAATCCATTGTGGATGTTCTTCAATTACTGCCTACCACACCAAGAATCCACTATTAACTAAGCATATACAGGAATTTAAGGTTGCATCACAAGGGAAAGAAAGGCTTTTTTGAAGCTGACTTGTAGTAAGCTTTTTGCCAAACCATGTAATACCTTAATAAAGAAATTAATATTAAACATCAAACATTGCGAAAACACTGCCCTTCAGACCTTTCTTCTGATGGATGGGTTGCTAATATCTGTGTGGTTGTGATTATATTCAAATGTGTGTTTGATGAGAAAAAAATACAGATATTTCTGCTAAACCAGTGAGACAAAATTTAATTCTGGTGAATCAGGGCTGTTAACACAATAAAATAACTTAACCCCACCTCCTCCTCCTCTATGCCCTGTATTCCCAGGGAACTTAATTTGACCAAAAGGTTTGAGTCTTGAATTTCTGTTTAAGCAACTCCAACAGGAACAGAAGCCAGATTTCCAACCTTTGCTGTGAGTTACAGTTCATAAAGCTCTATTGGAATGCATAGTGCAGGGAATTTTTAAAAATAATGAAATCTTGGTTTAGACTTGGGCTTTTCCTTTCTTCCAGATCCATTTGTTTAAGATTAATATTCCTTCTATAAAAAGAGTTGCAAAAACATTTCAGAAAAGTTACAGTTCCATGCAAAGTAAACAGCCTGTAAATGTGGAATAAATTTTTCTTTCTTTGGTTTGATTTTTTTGGGAGTATGTGTGTCTGTATTTAAAACCGTGATTTTTAATGTTTGTTTGGTAAGCTAATTACTTTTAACCACAAATATCTAGAGAGAGGCCTCAACCAGAATTCAGGGTTCAGATCAGTGTTTGCAGTACACCCTTTCTAATAGATCAAATGCAGTTTCTGATTCTGAGTATCCCATGCTTTGAGAAATCTCAAATCCAGATTTTGAATCCCCAAAGTCTGAGAGTTAAGATGATTCAGATTCATCTTGTTTTGGTTGTTTTAAAAAAATAATGTGGCAAATCTGTATTAAGGCTTCTGGTTTTCATCATTACTACTACTAATACTGAAAATTCTGTCTTGTAACAGTGCTTCACATCTGCTTTTAGTCTGTGAAGCTACATAGTGAAAGGCAAAACTAGTGGTATTTAAGCAACAAAGTATAGTAGAGGTAAAAAGCGTATTTATTTCAAGAAGGTTCACATATTCATCATTTCACTTTTTCCTGTTTTTCAATAGCTTCAGAAAATTCTCTAACGTTTTCTTAAGCAAGAATGTTTTTTTCCACTTTTAATCTTCAGATTTTCTTTAAGATTCCTTATTTGTTTTTGTAGATGAAATCACTGCCAGCTTTCGTAGGTTTGGACCTCTTGTGGTGGACTGGCCTCACAAAGCTGAAAGCAAGTCATATTTTCCACCTAAAGGTAATTAGCTTAAAATAAGTCTACACAGGCTGTTCTGGAACAAGCAAACGCCTTCTTCTGCTTTAAAAACATTAAATCCATTAAAACAACCAGCTTTGACTCTTTACAGTGGTTGCAGTCTCTTTCAATTAAGATTCTTCTGCAGGTACCTTGTGTATAGAGGGGGGGAAATTGCAGTCCACATAACAAAGTTTTTTTTTTCCAACAGTGAATCTATGAAGTCCCGTTTGAATTGTACTCTGCTAGTGGAGGTTGCTCAGTTTAATGAATCAGGAATTTGTATTTAAACTAGTTTTATTCTGGGGAGAGGGTTGCAGAATTTCCCCTGCTAATTGAGCTCTGCCAGTTAGTAGCAACAATAAGAATGTTAATGTAAACAAGGCTTCCATGGCCTTGAAGTTTTTGAAACAATGTCATTTAGACCAGTTTGGGGTTGGGGAGGAGGTGGTTTGGGAGAGTTTATTGGCTTTATACATTCCTTCTTTTATTGAATACCCACAGCTCCTGCATTATACAGCATACCATCTGTAGCCACAAGGGTGGGTTAGCAGTGGGCACTCATATTCTGAGATCCTTCCATTCTCCCCTGGCCATGAATATTCACAATTGTTCTTAAGGCTGGTTTGGCAGCACATTGTACTGTGTTTGGTCATTGAACTATCACTCCTACTATATTTTTTAGATGCACTTTTATGTGCAAACGGCTACTCTTACCAGAAGTTTTTTAAACTGCTTGAGGCATGGTAACTTCTTTCTGACAAGTAAGTCTCCTGCAAATACCATTTAGGACATTTCTGTCTCAAAAAAAAACTGCTGTCAGTGGTTATTTTAGAACATCTGCTTGTGGATAAATAAGATGAAGTGAACATATGCTTTTGAGTGTAGTTCCTAAAAGTTGCAACTAACTAATGTAGTGCCTTACACAGGTTTAGGTTCTTTCTAGTCAGAGAGTTCCTATTCTAGCTTTAGCCAAGAGGTAAAATGAGCTCCTACTTGACCTGATATCTCCTAGACCTCCACAAATTGGTTTGCTGTGACTTTGTGAATAACTAATTTAACTACAAATTTGTTGCAGATTAACATGAGACTTCATTGGTTAGTATCAAATTTGTTCTGTATTCCGGGAGGCTAAATCAGTCTACTGTCAGACTTATAAAAATGTTTTTGAGTAAGATCTATTTTCGTGGAAGACAATCCAGCCTCTCTTCTATTTCTGTCATGATTCTATTATGGGAAACAGCTTTCAAAGCCTCTGCCAGTTGCTCTAGAATGTCTGTCTGAAAGTGCTAAACAGTCAGTCCCAACTGTTCCTGATTATTTATAACTGGCTTCTTAGTTATCAGTCAGGGCTTCAGCATTGTCCCTCCAGCATGCCTTTCTTTAGGATTCACTTGTACTCATACTAAGCCTGTTGATCAAGTATATTTGACTTACAATATACTTGTTGACACCCTCAAAGAATTCTCATAGATTAGTGATGCATGACTTCCCTTTACAAAAGCCATATTGACTCTTCCCAAACATATTGTGTTTATCTGTGTCTGATAATTGTGTTCTTCACTATAGTTTCAACTAATTTGCCTGGTACTGAAGTTAGCCTTACTGGCCTGTAATTGCCAGGATTGCATCTGGAGACTTTTTTTAAAAAAATCTGCATTACATTAATTATCCTCTAGTCATCAAGTACAGAGGCTGATTTAAGTGATAGATTACATACTACAGTTGTTAATTCTGAAATTTCATATCTGAGTGCCTTCAGAGCTCTTGGGTGAATACCGTCTGGTCCTGCTGACTTATTACTGTTTAATTTATCAGTTTGTTTCAAAACCTCCTCTATTGACACCTCAATCTGGGACAATTCTTCAGATATGTCATCTAAAAAGAATGGCTCGCATGTGAGGATCTCCCCCATATCCTCTGTAGTGGAGACCAATGCAAAGAATTCTCTTAACTTCTCCACAATGTCACATATGATGGATGGCCTTCTGTGTGGCACCCTCAATTACTGCAGTATCAGAAATGGGTGGACTCTGAGTCTAACTGGTTTGAACCTGCAAAAAAGTTCATGAAGTTTTCTGGGTGATCCATCTGCTAGTCATGAGTCTATGTAAATACCTGGATAGAACCTGGCCCTAGAGTGTAGAGTACTGTCAACGTAGCCTACTGACACTTATTTGATGGCAGAGTATTTGTAGCAAAAAACTGCAGGAAATTCTGGTCTTGTTCATCAGACATGACACTGAAAGGACTGAACCATGTATTTTGTCTAACACTACAAAATACTGTAATTGTATGCATATATTTTAAAGGGGTTTCTAAATTGGTGTCACTGCATAAATGAGTGAGTATGCATCTGGCTTCTATTTTTAAAAACAGTTTGGCTATCAATCACAAGTTCACATTTATGGATTAAAAAAAAACAAAAAACACCGGAGTAAAAACCAACTATCTATATAGTATGCATTTTGTCCTTGATAAATGCAGAATCTAGATTGCTGGGGGATGAGGGTAGTTGTGATACACAGCTGTTTTGTCACTAAATGTGTAGATTATGCACTTGAACAAGAGAAGCTGTTAGCAGCAGCTGACAATGTGTGTAAGAGGCTATTTCTAGTCCCTTACACATTTAAATTACTGCTTTTGCATGGCATTTTTCTGCTTTGTGTTGAAACGCTCAATGCTGTTTTTTTATCAGTGCCTCCCATGAGGTGAATCAAATGCTTTGCTTCTGAATAAGGCCAAATTATTACTGCTGCCTGAAGATTCTTTAGATGACTTGCATACTTCATAACATATCCTAAACAAATGTTTAAAGGGACTGGCAAAATTATAAATGCCATGTGCTAGTCTTGGGGAAGCAGATGCTCAAATTGTAACACGTTTACTTGAATTTTATTGCAGAGTTTTGAGAATTTAAATGTGATTTGTGGTTATGAGTTTTCTTTTAAATACTCATGAGATTTCAAGAAATAATGAGAAGTTCTGAAGAAAAATACTGGAAGCAGCAATACATAACTATGACTCAGCCACTTTAGACCTGGTAATCTATTTTATTCAGGCAAAAAGCTGGACATTTAATTTAAGTATGATTTTTTTTTTTAATACTGGCCAGTAAATCTAGCGTCTAATGTTTTTAACTTGAGCAATACACCAAATGCAGTAATTAACTTTTCTTATACATTATTTTGTGTTAAGCAGATAGTACACTACTGTTTTTAAAATAGTTTTACTTTTCCTTGTATGTAATACTAGCTTGCAAACTTTAAAATAATATCTCCCCTCTTACTTGTTTCTCTGTGATAAGTATTTATTTTTCCGAAGACTAAAATGAGTGTGAAATTCACATGGTTAGTGAGAGCTGCTATGACACCTTCGAAAAAGGTGCCTGAGTGCTGCTCCCTTCACTGGATCATGGCTAGCAAGAATAGGGGAGGGAAGGAGAGAAGGCAGCCTCTGGTTTCATCCATTCCCCACTTCGAAAGGGAGGAGATGGGGAAAGAACAAATGGGTTCCAGGGACTGAAAAAGATGTAGAATGTGGGGTGGATGGAGCTAATGTGATTCTGTAGACATGAGGTGGTCTCCTACCTAATATAACAATCTCTTGTACTAGAACTACATTTTTTTTTGGCTTAAATAGTCTACTATTTAATATTAATTAATACTATTTAATACTAACACCATTAAGTCCTTGAGCAGCACAAATATCTTTATTTAAAAAATAAGCTTAGTGATGATAATACCATATTGACTTGAGTGAAAATTGAAGTTATCCATCCACAGATGCAGTACAGATATCAGCAATGATATTTGAGTATTTTTCCATGTGGTCCCATTGTAGAAACATGCATCTTTTGCACATGAGCCCAGAATCTTTTAGCCAGCAGTGTCCACTGGGGCTGTGCAGTACACCCATTATACTCTTTCAACACCTATAGGAAGGTTATAAAAGATGGATCAGCCCCAGCTGGCACTCAGTTCATTCACACTGCTTGAGGTAGCAAGTTGGAACATAAGGGGTCTTTCTGCTTCATTGTAGCTTTGACAGTTTTTAGGATTGTTATTAGTTAAATTTTTAATAGTTTTTTAAATTGTTTTTAGGCAACAGGCTTAAATAAAAACTAACATTTCTATCTTTAGTCTTGCCTCTGTACTGAGAGTAAATCTGGTGGTGGAAAACATGTCTTTGGACTTTAAAATCTACCCTACCCGAGACAGCTTTGCTGCTAGTGATGCACATTCAAAATGTTTGCTTTGTTTAGAGGAGTCTTGCATCTTTATCAAATATGTAATGTTTTCCCGAGCATAGTCTTGATTGCACATGAATATACTAAAGTTCAGAGCATTTTGACTAGCCTACCAAGGCATTTCTGCCCCCCTTCAGGGCACCTCTACTCAAATCTAGATGGAGAATACAACAGCTATGCACTATGTAAACAGGTAAGGGGGTGGGTGAGTCAAGGTTATCCCTTTTTAAGTCAGGAAGTGAATCACTGGATCTCTTAGGGGAGAGAGAACAGTAAACTGGAAACAATTGGCTTATTGTTATATGTTATTCTTCCATTCAGTTGAATTAAGGGGCTTGATCTACCCAAAAGCACATTTCACAGTTTTCCATTGGTCCTTTTAAATTTTGGGGAGGTATTTCCTTTTACTGCAGGTGATTATTCAGTAACTATACAACTTAAGTATCATGGCAAGTTTTCTATCCATCCAATAGGTGACTTCGATCTTCAGAAAAGCCCATCCTTCCAAAGCCTTTTCTTAGAATGCCTTAATTTCTTTAGCACTGATAATCAAAATATACGCTAAAAGAATTGTTTAAGAAGTCTCTTGGATCAACTTTTTGTTAATGCTTAAACTACTTAACAGGATAAAGTTTTTCCTCATATTTGTTGTAATTTGGTGATTATCTTCTGGAAGCTTTAGTCTTCTTTCTTCTTAAACTCTCCTCAAATTAAAAGTAATTTGACCGATAGGTTAGGGGGAAGTTTTGCTTAAGACTGTTAGGTGCTGTCTTAGAGAGACTGGAAAATGTATGTTCCTCCTTGCCTGTGGTCACTTCTATAACGTAGATGAATAAATATTTTGTTGCCCCTAATATTTAAAACTGTGTATTTTGTAGAGCTGTCCATAGTCTTTATTCGTGCGGTCTTTTTGTTGTTGGTCAGTATGCAACTGAAGTAGTCAAATAATTTTGTTCACTAGCTGTATACTATATGCCGTGGAGTGGATTTAGATTGATATGTACAAAAAATCCTGGCACAGAAACAGATTGCAGTTTGGAAAGCAGAATAGAAAGAAAAATTAGATGGGTATGTGAATGTAATGAAAATGTACATATTACACAGTGCTCTATAAGTGAACAAAAATCATAGATGTCTGAGGCTAAGTGACTTTTCTTTAAAACAAACACCATGCATATACTTTAATTCTTAATATTTGTTATTCACCGTATTACATAAGAACATTGTTTAAATTATGTAAACAAGATGTTCAGTGATGCAGTATACATTGTCATGTCACTGTATTTTTCTCTTCAAAGCCTTAAAAGGAAACACTTAATACTTAAAACCACTGACTCAAATCTGTTGTATAACCACGCCAGATACTTATTATTTTCAAAGCAGCATGGCAATGCTGAGGTATTTATGGTATGATATTTATGAGGTAGTAGGAAACTGGAAAAGGAATTACTGCTCTTCAAGATAATAAATCCTGAAGATAAAATAGTGTCTCATCACTTCCATGTTGTCTGCAAAGTAAGGTGTCACAAAGATAAATTCAGGACTGGCTTGATCCTTTTTTATCTATTTTAAATTAAAGCAGAGCATGAACAGTATGTGATGATGCTAGAGGTGAAACTGTATGCTTTAACTAAATAGTCTCAACTACCAGTGATTTAAAATCTGTAGTAGATTTTCATTAATTGTGTCTTTAGAAAAATAATTCAAGTGAATTTCAGAACAAATTTGTATTTAGCAGTACACCCCTTCTTTCCCCCAAGCAAACAAAAAAGCTAATTTCACAATCCATCTGTTGCATTTCTTTTATTATTACTTCTGATACTATTTTCTGATAACAAGTTTGGTTTTTAATATGCTTTTGTAATGTAGGAACATATTTTTCAGATATTTACTACTTAGTGTGTTGGCACATGCTCAGAGTCCCCGCTCTCTACTACCTTTATCATATTAATGGTATAGCAAGGGATGCAGAAAGCCTAGGATTTCACAGGAGGGAGAAACAGCTGACATTAAGGTACACTACTGTTTATTTTTATCTTCAATAAAGGTCAGTCAAGCCTTTCTTAATAGAGGTATCCCAAAAGCAAACTTTGGCATTCCTCTAGTACATGGGTATATGTTGCCAGGATAGAATTGTATAACTCATTTTAAATTAATGGGACTTCAGCATGTTGAAAGATGAATAGATCACAATTTTTGGCAGATTGGAATGTCCAACCCACTACTGAAGAGCAGCAATGACCAATAGACTACAAAAAGTTTGTAATGTAGTTGAGGTCCACAATTATATAAGAGTGGGGAGGTAGGGTATTAGGAAGTGTTTGGGCATTGCTAAGGACTGCAGTGAACAAGTTAGAGATACTTATTGCTAGGAAATAACCAGTCCATGGATCTTTTCTCAACACTCCTTCCCGACCAATAAAAGCAGTTAGTGCTCTAGACAGCTGATTGTCATAATTTATCTTTGGATTAGGCCCTACAGCTTATTTTAAGACTGAACAGACTGCTGAAATCAGATCAGCTTGACTGGCCATCCAGTCTTTCTTCAGAAACTTGTGCCTCTTTTCCATAACAGCTGCAAACGCCATTCTCCTGAAATGCTTCTTTCTACCTTTTTAAATACGAGCCTACATGTCAATCTGTGAATTTGCTGGCCCTGGAGTAAAACTGGTTCTCTCAATCATGGTATTGTGTGGTCCAAGATGCAAAGAGCCACCAGTTATAACTGGGGCATAACCATGCAACTTTTCTTATGAAGCACCAAACTTCACTTTTAAGTTGACGGAGAGACATTGCAGAGGAAGGATATTACAATGGGGTGATAGTCCACAGCATATTAAACTTTCTTGTGTGCCCTTAGAGTACATGCCATGCTAGTTGTCACTGCCTGTCACATAAGCAAAGTTTCAGTCCAAAGTCTATTATAAACTCTTATAAGCAGGGTATTGTAAAGGAATTGCTGACAAAACATCCATTGCAATAACACAAATAGTGCTATTCTGATAGTAACATAGTATCAGCATAATGTTTAACAGCACAAAAACGTTGCATTAATGCATCAGTATACGTTATTTATACAATGATGGTTGCAAGGTAGTTAATGAAGTAGAAATCTTGGTGTATTAAAGAATTTGATAAAAGCTTTTAAAAGTTAAACCTATGAATTATAAACTCCTAAAAAGTGCTCAGCACTCCCCAAATGCCACTTGTTCTGTTCTTTTAAAGAAATTCTATAATGGAGTTACAAAGAGTGATTAAGAGATTTGGAGAAATCTTCTGCCACTGAAGAAAAAGATGCAGCTTGAGAATCCCAGTTGACTTTACAGACAAAGAAACAGACTTGAGCATCTAGAATGGGAAAACAGTACACACGTGGCTGAAGATCCAAAACAGTAGTTTGTTTTTTCTACTGCAGTTCTGGTTAAAGTGACCATGGTTTGATAAGAAACTAGTGCTGAAGCTGTGAGCAATAGAACATGTTTTTGTTGACTGAGAGTGCTGACAGCATAATAGACTACTATGGAGATGTTTATAATACGGAGTGACTATGACTTTCGGACATGTTATTTTTCAAAATGGGTAAACTGCAGAATGCTAAAATCTCCATTGATCCCGAAGCTACAAAACTGATTAGATTAGTGGAAAATGCTGACATGCAAAATCTGCACTGTGAATGTTGCAAATGAAATTTTCAAATAACTCTTGCTAATCATATGTCGTCTTGCTCTTTCTACTGCTCAATGCTTTTTCTCAAGCCAAGAACTAAATAATTACTCCTCTTTTTGTCATCAGTGGAAAAGATTAAATGAAAGCATAAATTCTTGTTCTGTATTTTTTTTTCAAGACCTAACTGATTTAGTCTGCATATTGCTGCTGATATGGGATTATGCTAACTACAGCGAATAAAAGGGATGTCATCAAATTGAAAATCATATTTCTATCAAAAAATGCTGTACCTACTATTGTAACAAATAACCCCCAAAACTAATCTCTTCCAACGTTAGTAAATAAGAAAATATTTTTCTTCTTTTTTAGATTTGCTTAGTTTGTGCATTTACTTTGTGTACTGTGTAATCATTATCAGTTTTGTCGATGCTGTCTGCAATTCCCCAGGTATTGCAAAATGGTATTTATCAGTAACGACAGCAGCAGAGCTGAAACTGAATAGGTAGCAAGCAGCAGGCTTTTTGGGAGATACCAAATCACAAGTTCCACTTTTAAAGTTGTGACTTACGAAATTCTCCTAACACACCAAGGTTTCCACTTTATAAAGGGAAGGAAATGTGAACTACTTTTGCAGTCTTCATTATTGTCTAAGTAACTTATGGATAAGGCCCTACTTGAATTGTGGGATGATTGTCAAAAAATTGCAGCTTAGTTGTGGACAAGCTATGGAAAATTGTGTAAAAGTAATACTGGACCATATTATTTGTGGTAATAAAGTCCATTATTACTTTTCTGCAATTTTCCACCGTGGGCCTCCTGGAGCTGAGAGCGGGGGCACGGGGCTGAGAGCAGGAGATCACACTCTCAGTGCCAGATTGGTCGGGGCACCCACTGTCAGAACTGTGGTGGAAGCCTAATATTATGGAATCTGCCATATTACAAATTAAATAGGGCCTTATTTGTGGGCTATTAACACTATGGTGCTATTAAATTGCATGCTACTACTCTTTGTGTGCATAGAGAAAGAAGAGAGAAGCAGTAGGGATATCTGGTGTTGCTCTTGGGTCCATATAAAAGACCTTTTTAAATATAAACAGGTTAATAGAAAAACTCTTCACATTTAAAAAAAGGGGTTTACTGTATTGTAGAGCATTTGGCTGAGCAATGGCTGAAAATCAGGGTCTTGTGAGGTGGTTTTTGCTTGGATTAGAAATCAGTAACAGGGTCAGGATATTGTCATAGGCCTTGTCTTTACTGGCTAACTTGAGTTAAGAGCACAACTTTTTCTTTTTGTAGTGAAGACATGGCCTTAGTTTTAAGCTGTTAATTTAGAGAATTTATACAAATCCTTTTCTCAGCAGTAGGAATAAAATTCACACAGGCAGCACTCTTTTTGCAGAAGCCTGAGGTCAGGTATCTGTGCCCTATTCTAAAACAATTCCCTAACTTTGTTTCTCTCCAGGGACTCTCCCAGACTCATAGCAAAATGCACAAAAGATGTCCCAGTCCCAGAATCTGAAACATTTCACCATTTGAGCTGAAAATACCCCTCTGGACTGCGTGATTTTGCCAGGCAGTTCTAATCATCCCCCTCCTTTGTCTAAAGCTGTTTTTATTATACAAAGGAGCTTCACTTGAGTGCTTAATGTATCCATTGATTTTAATGAGATCTGTGATTTTTCTTTGCCCTAAAAAGGGCATACTATTTAAATAGTGATCAGAAAATAATTACGAACTTCCTTGTTAATTTAAAAAAATTGAAGTGCCTTTTAGTAAAAAGAGAAACTGAGATAACTTTTGCTCTTGACTTGCTCCCAGATTTTCTTCCTCCAAAACATATATTGGACGTTGATTAAATTTTTAAGATTGTGCTTGCAGCATGTTTGAAATGGCAGCTGAAATCAAGTAGAGGCTATCGGTTTATATTTACCTAGAAGCTCTCCACATTAGCATTACTTGGAGTAGGAGTAGAAATTCACTTTTCAAGCAAAGAACGAAAAAATAAATCTGTTATTTAATCTGAAAGCTGATCTATTTTCAGCAGCCTGTTCAGAGTTAAAAAGGCTTGATGCATACACAAACAGGAATAGATTATCTGTTTCTCCCTGGAGCAGTTTGTACATGTATTGCCTCTTAATACTGAAACTGACAAATTCAATGCTGTGTACCTTGAAAGCTTGTCTTTCACCAACAGAAGTTGGTCCAATATCTTATCTTACATCCTCCCTTTTGTTTCTCTCAAATTGTGTACTGCTTACTACTTATCTGATACTTATTTCAGTTTTAATTTTATGTACTGTAGGTGTCTTGAAACAATATATACTGCCTCAGAAAATTCTACAAATACAACTCTTACTTCCATTGTCAAAAGCTCATCTATGTAAATCATATCATTACTGATTCATGTGATTAGTATTATAATTCTGTTAAACAAAGGTCTTGTCTATACTATGAATGCTTTGCTGGTATAGCTGTACTGGCAGAGCCCACCCAGTACAGAGGCAGCTTTTGCTGACAGGGTGTTTTTCTGTTGCCATAATTAATACCACATTACCAAACAATAGTAGGTACATCATATGCCGCATTGTTGTAACCGTGTTGGTCTTATGATATTAGAGAGACAAGACGGGTGAGGTAATATCTTCTGTTGGACCCAACTTCTGTTAGTGACAGAGATAAAGGCTATGTTTACACTGCGCACCTTACAGTGGTGCAGCTGTCAGAGTAGCAGCCGTGTTAGTCTGTATCTGCAAAAAAACCAGGAGTACTTGTGGCACCTTAAAGACTAACAAATTTATTTGTGCCGCTGCAGCCGCACCATTGTAAGGTGCACTGTGTAGCTGCTCTTTATTGCCAGGAGAGAGCTCTTCCGGTGACAAAATAAAACCACCTCCAAAGAAGGGCGGTAGCTTCATCACCAGGAGCATGGCTCCCACCGACGAAGCATTGTCCACACCAATGCTTTTTGTCATTTAAAACTTTTTTGTCATTCAGGGTGTGTTTTTTCACACTCCCGAGTGACAAAAGTTTTGACGACGAAAGTGGCGCTGTAGACAAAGCCAGAGTTTCAAGCTACATAGCACCCTTCAGGTCTGGGAAAGGTACTCGGAGCATCACAGTTAAATACAAGGTGGGACAGATTGGTTAGCCTAGGTATTTAGCACATATTCTAAGAGATTATTCAAGGCAGAATGGCCTGTTAACATGTTTGCAATCATAGAACAAAAAAGTCTCATGATTTTTAGTGTCTAGCAGAATAATGAACTTAAGGCCTTGTCTACTCTACACAGTTTTGTCGGCAAAAGGCAAAATGGTGCTGACAATACAGTGGAGGTGTACACACTAGAATGCTACTTTTGTTGGCAAAACAGGAGAGTTTTGCCGACAAAATAAAACCACCTCAACAAGCATAGAGCTTTTTGTGGCAAAGTTAAAGTGACAAAGCATCAGTGTTGACACTGCTGTTCATTATATCGTCATAACTTGCCTCCTCCAGTATCCCACAATGCCCACTGTGACTGCTCTGCTCACTGTTTTGAACTCCACTGGTCTGCATTCCAGCTACAGAGGCATGCTCCCCTCCCCTTTCAAATCTCCAGGAAGTTCTGACAGCTGAGCATGCCACTCCGGCAGCTAACAGTAAATCATTAATGTGAAATCTTGCTCTCCAGGGCATTAGGAACCAGGGCCAGCTCCAGGCACCAGCTTAGGAAGCAGGTGCTTGGGGCGGCCACTCAGGAGAGGGGCGGCAGGTCCAGCTATTCGGCGGAGGGTCCCTCACTCCCGGTTGGAGCGAAGGACCTCCCGCTGAAATGCCGCAGATCGCGATCGCAGCTTCTTTTTTTTTTTGGCTGCTTGGGGCAGCAAAACCCCTGGAGCTGGCCCTGTTAGGAATACAGTGGTCAGCAGGCAGGCAGGGGCGGGTGTGTGTGTGTGTTTAGAGCCGGGGAGAGAGGTGGGGCCTGATGTTGGGGTCTCCCCTTCTCCCTGCATCAAGACCTGGTTGCTTCCAGTTGCCATCTGAACTTAAAAAGGCAGTGTGCTGACTCACTCTCCCCAACACATGCACACTCTCTCTCTTGGGATGTTTACTGTCAACATAGAGCAGTCAGGCCCTCCATGTTATTTTACATTATTTTTGTGCAAATGTAATGAAATGACCTGTGTCATATTGATAGCACAGAAGACGAAAATTCTCATTTTATTCACAGAATAAGTAAAACACAAGCAGCAAATTGCTAATATCCTTGTGCTGTTTGCCATCTCTGATATGGAGGAATGATTGCTAGGGGTTAGAAGTTAGTTCATTGTCTATATTTTTTGCAATCTGTGGCTTCTCTACGGTTATGGCCAGTAAGGGTATCAGTTCTGGTCATGGTCTCAGTGATGTGGTTCACTGTCCAGTAAGAATGGAAGTTTAACTACCAAACTGATTTCACATAGGCCATTGAGCAAGGATTTCAGTTTGTAAAGGTCCAGTATTTTCATTCTACTTCCTGCAGGAAATATGCTTGCTACTTAGCTTCCTGTATAGACATTTAGTTCTCATTTTACTACAAAAGAAATAAATAATAAAAATATTTAAATAATCATTCATTGGCACCAGGAGCACCATTGTTGTTTTATAGAGCTAAGCATACTGAGTAATTTGTTCAAAGCTTTAAAAACAAACCAAAAAAACCCAGGTTTACTCTAACTCTGATGCAAGGGAAATCTCTCCTATGTATGCATTTTCCTGTAGTTCGAGGCTAAAGGGGTACTCTGTTCATGGAAAGCATGCAAAATTAGTGGGAATCTAGCTGTGAGATGTAAAACTACTTACATTCTAGACTTTATCTGAATGTCTTATGCACCATTTTTGTGGACAAAGGAATCAGCTGACAGTGTCGCCACTTAAAATTTGTCTAGAGCAGGGGTTCTCAAACTGGGGGACATGACCCCTCAAAGGGTTGCGAGGTTATTACATGGGGGATCACGAGCTGTCAACCTCCACCCCAAACCCCGCTTTGCCTCCAGCATTTATTATAATGTTCAATATAAAAAAAGTGTTAATTTATAATGGGGATCACACTCAGAGGCTTGCTGTGTGAAAGGGGTCACCAGTAGGAAAGCTTGAGAACCACTGGTCTAGAGGAATTCAGCTTTGCAGCCCTGACTAATACATAATTTCACTCTTCTGCAGTAGCTAATGTGAGAGTCCTTTCTATTTTGAGATTTCTTTAATGTTTAAATCCCCCTTTGTCTTTTGGAAATCCAGTCATGGCATGGCAACATTTATTTTTTTTTAAATGAAAGTTAGCAGATTTTTGTCATCATCTTGGCTTATTCTTTTCTAAAGATCAGTTGCATTTTTTTGAATATTAATTTCCTCTTTGGATTTATTTATTTAAGTGTATTTATTCATGTTAAAAGAATATATTCTAATAAGGGTACTCTAAAGGTGACTTTGAGGAGTGATCCTTTATAGTCATGGAAACAAATTCATGAATTTGTTACAACTTCTTTAAATGTTCCTTTGAGGATTTTAAAAGGAAATTCAAATACTATTTTAGTAAATACAATCTTTAAAAAAAGATTTCCAGCAAATAGCATTCTGAAAAGCTTAATGCAATGAACAAAAATAAAAAATAAGACAAAGAAAATGTGTTAATTTAAACTTTCTTAAAATAAACATTCCTTTAAAAAAACATTTTAGGTACCAGACACAGCTACCAGCTCAGAACCATAAACAAAAATTTCAAGTCATCAGAGTTAAGACTAGAACACTAAACAACTTCACTAATATAATTCCATATGAACTTTTTTACTTATTGGTATGGCACAATTTTTTTTTAAATAGTGAGGAGATGGCACATAGCAAACTGAAACAGGTTTTAGATTTCATTGCTGCCTTAAAAGTGAGCTGTGAGCAGGTGGGAAGACAAAAGAGAATACTCTAAACCTTCAGTAAACAGAATGAGGGCAAATATACAGGTTTGGAACTGCACTGCTGTGCTTGACTTACGGAAGCATTTGAATGTGCAGGTAGTTAAACTGTTTTCAAGCTTAAAATATTTGTATCCTTTCTAAAATCAGACCTCCTCGGTGACAGCATCCCATTACCTGTGTAGGATGAGGGAAAAGAATATGTCCTTATGATACTCATAGTTTATCCTTTCTTCTTACCCACCATGTATTGGAAGAGATGAGAGAGCTAAGCCAGCTGCACTGAGGTAGGGCTGAACATGTATGCATCTCTGAATATGATTCCTGTTTCTGAATTTGTCAGAATGATGAATTTTAGTAAGTATGCACATCCAGAGTAGAAGTAGGGTATGGAACTGGTGCAGCCCTGCTTCCAAAAGCAAGAAATAGGCTTAATATTTTCCCCTGCTTACATAACATTTGAATTTTAAAATAGTGGCTGTATATCAGAGTTTATAGTGTGAATTTTCTGAATCTTAATTTAGAAGTTCTCTCAAATGCAAAAAATTAATAGAAGTGTGCTCCAAGCTGCATGAAATTTTTTTTTAAATTCATGAAATGGATAAATTCTGTTGGAACTAGAAGTCTGGAATGAGAGCTAAAAACGTTTGGCTGTTTAAAATAAATTAGGAAATGGGTTATTTTCTCCCCAAACAAGCCACTCAGATTGAAACTTCTCCACCTCTTTGGAGCAGTTGTATACCTCTGTATTTCTTCACCTACAATTAATAAAATAGGAAAATATTGAATATGGGATCAAAAGTATTGCAAATCTATTTCAGTTTATGGTTAGAGACCTAAACCTGGTTGGAAAATGAGTTGAGGTGTTTTTCAATAGGCAAAAAAAAAAAAAAGAAAAGTTGACTTTAGTGAAGAATCAAAAACTGAAAATTTTCAGCCAAAACCTTTCAGCTGAAAACCAAAATTCTTGATTTAGAAATGCTGTAATGGTGCCTCATGAGAGTTTTAGTTCAAATGCCTCATGCTCCTATTCTCTCCTATAGCCTGGGCTCCCTGGCTGGAATACATCTGCCATGATGCACCATGGTCTCCTCTGTTACTGAGCTGCCATGGTGCAGCATGGGAGACCCTGGCTGCAGTGCATCATGAAAGATTTCGTCTGGCTGGGAAGAGAATGGGACATGAGACAAGAAAGTCGCATTTCTGAAATGAAATTTTTTGGGTTTTGGCTAAATTTCTTCCGTTTTCAACTGAAAACCAACAACTTTTTGGTTTTTATGAAAAGCCAAAATTTTCCAAGGAAAGGAGACTTTTTTTGCAAAAAACTTTGTCAAAACCACAATTTTCCATCAAACAGTTGATGGAAACTTTTTGGCCAGCTCAGTTGATAACTGGTTATACCTGTGTCATTTCAGTGATTGCATGTTGGGGAAAAATGTACATCAGTAATATCAAAATATACAAATCCACATTTATATGTGAGCACTTCAGGAAATACAAGTATTATATTCTGGAGCTCCACACATCTGAATTTCACATTGCATATTTTAAATGGATGAAGTTATTTTTAATATACATTGAAATAAATGGTAATGCTTAAGTCGGGAATTACAGATATGGTCCCACAGCAACTGTAACTCAGCCACTTTGCACAACACAGCACACCTATATTATGGTGTATATGCACTTTGGTTGTGGTGATGGTTTTGTGGGAGCTACAGCTTTGAATTTCCAGACCTGTTACATAAACTTTCAGCTATAATATTGTTGTGGCAATGATTGACTGGATGCCTTCAAATACTTTAGCTTCCTATGGCCAAAACAGTCACCACAGGTCCTTATTTGACATAGCTGTGGGGAAGCGAGAGACTGTAGCCCCTGTTATCCATAACCGCTATACAGGTTGTCACATTCTCCCCGTAGTAGTGGCCTTGCTGTAAGGGTCTAGATAATATTTTTTACTCAAACAAATTAGTTTAAAATAAATAAATAAATAAAACAAAAGATCAATTTTAAGCAGAGATGGCTCAGAACTCAATTTCCAGGCAGAGGAAGGAATTCATACTCAGTTTCTCAAATATGAACCACTTCCTATTGTTTTAGTTGTGGAAAGAAGAAACCTTTATTCAGACTCAGGAGCAGCTGAAATATTATGAGAATGACTGCCATGATGCTGGGAAGCTTGAAAAGTTCATCTCTGGTGAAATTGTCTATTTTTGGTCAGAAGAATGTGAAAATAGCTCATGAGATTTTGGCACCATTAAACCATAACTCTCTGTGTTTCTAGTTCAGACACTAGCCTAAATCTCATTTGGACGTGCATCTGAACACCACCTAATGTTTTCTTGGCTGTATCTGAACATCAGAGAAAGGCAGAGGATAAGTTTAAACACCAACCATCCTTGAGGATATTTACAAATCCTTCAAGACAATCTGTGAAATGCACTGAATTATTGCATACAACTACACCTCTACTCTGATATAACGTGACCCGATATAAAATGAATTCAGATATAACGCAGTAAAGCAGCGCTCCAGGGGAGCGGGCCTGCGCACTCCCGCGGCTCAAAGCAAGTTCGATATAACACGGTTTCACCTATAACGCAGTAAGATTTTTTTTGGTTTCCAAGGACAGCGTTATATCAGGGTAAAGGGGTACCTAGGGCATGGCTGAGAACTCTGTTGCCTAGCAGCCAAAGCTATACCTTCCAAACCACATGTGGTGGTGTCATCGCCTAGAGGGAATAATATGGTCTGTTCCAGAGACTTGCCAATTATAGCCATTTAAACACAGGTTGATATAATTATGAAAAGATGTTGGTGCATTACAGTTGTCAAAGTACATATTAGCTTTTCATTAAAAGGCTTGGTTGGCGTTATAATTCAGAATGGTCTTCTGTTTTTCCTGATACAAAATACATATTTGATATTTAATTTAAATTGCATCTTGTGTGATCTAAAACTTCCTTGTGCAATGTTAGCTTGAGCAAGTGGTCTTCATGGATATTTTCTAGTTAACTTTTGTATGGTTAGAGTTCAATGCAAATAAAAGTTTGTGCTTGGGAGTCCATGTGAGCAAGGAGTATCTCAGAGATCTTAATTTACAGATTAGTAATTCTAACAAACACAAACAACCTTAAATACTGAAAAGAAGGTAGATTTTGTACAATGGACTGTAGTAGTAACAATACTTCACACATTCAAAACACTTTAAACATTAATTCTAAAATAAATAGTGTAGGTTTCCTATCTGAAGGTGGTTCTCTCTTCAAAATATTTAGGGAAGCAAAGAGTCAGATGAATGTGATTTTTTTGATTAATTTAACTTTGGCAGATAGAATTGAATAAAACATCTATATCTAAGTTCTTATATATGCTTATCAGTGTAGTATTTGAATTTAACTTCAGTTATTGAATCACAACTTTTAATTATAGTGAAACCTGATTTCTGAAGGTCTGGAATGTCCAAAAACCTTTCAGTATTTGGGGGAGGCAATTGAAGTCCCGTGTTAGCCAGTTTTTTTTGTTTGTTTTTTTGGGTTTTTTTTTTGTTTTTGAGAAGCTGATTGGGTGGCCTGGGAGGACTGTCATGATCCCAAAGCAAAGTGCTTAGAATCTCATTTTCAGAGACTCCTTGCAGTCTCCTTATTTGGCAGAGGTAATATGCTCTAGAAGAGTGAGGCAGAACAGGTTTTGCATTTGGGGTGAATTTTTCTGATAGCGGTATGTAGGGCACTGAAGTCAGGAGAGGTCTTGACTAACCAGGGCTGCATTCGTAGTCTAGCAGCTGAACAGAATAAGCCAAGGATTTTTTGTTTAGGGTAACTTTTAATTGGATCATAACTACAAATACAATATTTACCATATCCAAAAATGGCATTTGGGTCTTGCTGCCACAAGTTCAACAGAATCTTTACTGTCAGGTAAGAAAATCAGGAGCATCTCTGTAGATTCCGATAAGAATCATCCCAAATCTTTCCCAAAATCCTGAACTAAATATTTGCTGTTTGTTTTACATGGAAGGCATTCAGATACTCTGGTAATGAGGAGCAGTATAAAAACCTAATGTGTATAGATTTTTTTTTTCTTTTCTATCTTCTATGCTGTGTGTTCCATCCAGGAAAGAAAGCACTCTAAGAGAGACTGTTCAGACAAAATGTCCAAATGAATTTTGCAGACCAAAAATATTCATACGATGTATGAACAAGCATCCGCATTTTGGAGTGCTTAGCTTAATCTCTGAATTTTGAGATTGTTTAGTAACGAGTGGAAATATTGGTTAGAACCAGAATCTTCTTAACATTTGGGGCTAATTTTTGGACTGAAGTATATAGGGTACTGAAGTCTGCCTATGAGTTTAAACACCATGCCTCCACCCCAAAAAAATGAATTGACCAATGAAATATGATTAGTGGTGGAAGGTGAGGGAATACTGTAGTCCAGTATTGGACACTATGGCTGCATCTAGCTCTTCAGATGTTTTAATCCAGCCCTCAAGCTCCTGCCGGGGAACAGGGTCTGGGGCTTGCCCTGCTCTAGGGCTCCAGCAAGGGAGTGGGGTCGGGTGCTTGCTCTGCTCTACATGTACCATAGTTCTGTGCAGCTCCCGGAAACTGCAGCATGTAGCCCCTGCAGCTCCTGCATGTAGAGGTAGCCAGGGGGCTCTGCATGCTGCTCCTGCCCCAAGTGCCGCCCCTGCAGCTCCCATTGGCTGGGAACTAAGGCTGCAAGGACGGGGCAGCTCTCGGAGCCGCCTAGCCATGCCTCTGCTAGGAGCTGGAGAGGGGACATGCTGCTGCTTCCAGGAGCTGCTTGAGGTAAGTGCCTCCCAGAGTCTGCACCCCTCACCCCCTCCCGAGCCCTAACCCCCTGCCCCAGCCCTGATCCCCCTCCTGTTCTCTGAACCCCTCTGTCCCAGCCCGGAGCAACCTCCTACATCCACTGCCCCAGCCTGGAGCCCCCTCCTGCACCCTGAACTCCTCATTTTTGGCCCCACCACAGAGCCCGCACCCCCCGCCGGAGCCCTGACCCCCCCTCCTGCATCCCAACCCCTAATTTTGTGAGCATTCATGGCCCGCCATACCAATGAAATATGATTAGTGGTGGGAAAAAAAGTTTGCCCACCCTGATATAATATCTTCCAAGTGTTCAGTTTCACGATTGGGGTGGAGAGCATTTGATAGGACAGATCAACTGCGAAACAGAACACATCTCTAATTGGGATAGTGAACAGATTTTACTTCTTACTGAGCAGGTTCATTATAAGGTGAAGAAAACATAATAGCTGTACAGATTGGAAAATAAAATGGAGATAACACGAAGACAATTATAAATACATATTCTGAATCCATTACAAGTCTGGGAACTCAAATTCCATGTGATACTGTGATTAGTCAGTTTAAACTGAATTAATATATACATTAAAATATAAAATTTCTTCAAAGATTAATCAGTTTGGTGTGTAGGCAGCAAGTTACTATAGTGCTAACACAATGAACTGTGTGGCTTTTGTCGACATATGCCATGGATTTTAATCAGTGTCTCAGTAGATCATAGCTATAGTTGTTGCAACCTTTCCATTATAACTCCAAGTTCTTAGCAAGTGCCCAAGACTTTCTGAAACACACTCCTTCAATGGTGAAATTTTAAAGGCTGTTGTCTGTTCAATGATGAATACACTTGGCCTATTAAATTTTTGTGCAACTTTTCTTTGAATATCTGTAGTATAAAGATGGT
Organism: Mauremys reevesii; assembly: GCF_016161935.1. NCBI lineage: Eukaryota > Metazoa > Chordata > Testudines > Geoemydidae > Mauremys > Mauremys reevesii. The sequence goes on along the minus strand of NC_052629.1, from coordinate 30,271,597 downwards.
GAGCAGTAGAAAGTTGAAGTCTTGTAGGGAAATAACCTTTGAAGGGCAGAGATGTTGTGCAATGTCCCGGTGAAAATTTGATTTTGAACACTAAATTTTTAATTTCTTAGCACATGTACAAAATTTAAAAAAATTAAACAAGCAGAAAAAAAATTGCACCAAGAAAGCTATCCACAGTAACTACTTCAAAATTCTACTTGAGATCCTCTTCACTGCTGCCTCCCCAATAAAACTTGGGAATGCAAATAGCCTAGCCAGGTGCCTTTTTAGTCAGTGCCCTTGACTGAGAATCTTCTGCTAGCGGTCCTCCTGTGTTTTGAGAGGAATGCTAGCTCAAGCAGTTGCTACAGAATTGTGTGAAGAAAGGAACTCTCTAAGGTAGGCAAGGTCCAAACTATGAAGGTGAAAGCCAATATCAAAACAAGTATCAGAGGGGTAGCCGTGTTAGTCTGGTTCTGTAGAAGCAGCAAAGAATCCTGTGGCACCTTATAGACTAACAGATGTTTTGTAGCATGAGCTTTCGTGGGTGAACACCCACTTCTTCGGATGCAAGCAGTGGAAAAACACTGCTTGCATCCGAAGAAGTGGGTGTTCACCCACGAAAGCTCATGCTACAAAACATCTGTTAGTCTATAAGGTGCAATATCAAAACAGTGAGTGGGAAATCATCTGGTAGCTACTCCTAACTATTCAGCACAGGTGTAACACAGACTACTGGAAGTTCCCCACAACTGGGCAGCTGCATTCAATACTAGCTGTAATTACCAAATGGTCATAAGATCTAATTTAGTGTAGTAGCATTGCAATAATTTACCTTTGTCTTTTTATTCCAAAATGTAACCTGTTAGGGATACGAGTTAAGAATATCTGAGGCTTAACTTTATACTGTACAAAAGCTTGTCTCATATCGCAGTACTCTCAACTAAAATTAAAAATTTGATTTTAAAATATGATATCTTGTTAGCCGAATATTTGTGGGTCAGAAGGCACTTCAGTTCTCAATTCATAACCTTTCAGTTGCTGACAGCTTTCCCTCAAGAGTACCTTATTTCAGCACTTTTTTAGAGGGGAACTTTAAAGAAAATCTGAGCCTTTGCGTGATCTAAGCATGAGAAAGTTTCATGATCTAAAACAAGTGGTAATCTTTTATATATGTGGCAATCTAAAAGTCCAATTTAAGTAAATCATGGTCTTCAGTGAGGATTGCGAACGTTAGGAGATTTGATTTAGAAATATATTTAGGAAATAAAGCTACATTATGAATGAATGAGAATATACATTTTCCCCTTGCCAACATATGTATGTTCAGGATAGAAATATTCAGATTATCTGTATGCAGGTTTTCATTCCATGGACCTTCCCACATAGTATTTCCCGCCCCTCCCTTATATATTGTCTGAAACTGCCTCAACACTATTGCTTTATTTAAGATGACAAATACTTGTAAGAGCACAAATATAGATCTATTATAGTTGTGGGCTAATCTTCCACAATTTTTTCTGTATGTTTTCCAGCCATTCTGTATTTGTTTGGAACCTTTAAAGTATATAAAGAAAACAAACTTTCCAAAGACTTTTTTTTTCTCCGCTGTGATCCCAACACTGTATGCAGCATCAAAACAAAAATAAGAGTGATGGTGGGGAAACCTGCTTTCTCCATGTGATCCTATGGCAGGATTCCTTTTGAAAGCATATTATTATTGGATTAACTTCAGTACAGTTAGCAGGGCTGGCTCCAGGGGTTTTGCCGCCCCAAGCAGCCAAAAAAAAAATAAAATAAAAAGCCGCGATTGTGATCTGTGGCAATTCAGCGGGAGGTCCTTCGCTCCGAGCGGGAGTCAAGGACCCTCCGCTGAATTGCCGCCAAATCCCTGAAATTGCCGCCTCACTCTGGAGTTGCCGCCCCAAGCACCTGCTTGATAAGCTGGTGCCTGGAGCCAGCCCTGACAGTTAGCAACAATATTACACTTTTATTGCTATCTATATATTGGGACAAATAAAGTAATTTAGAGTCTTAGTGAAGTATCAAAACCAACTGCTTACAAGATATTTGCAGTTATTGGATTTTCTTTTTTTTGTGTTCTCTGTTTTTACCTATCTTGCAAAAGTTTTCATCTATTTTTTTTTCTTTTTGTACCTTTGTCCTTTCCAAGGTTATGCCTTTTTGCTGTTCCAAGAGGAAAGCTCTGTACAAGCGCTGATAGATGCCTGTCTGGAAGAAGATGGAAAACTTTACCTATGTGTGTCAAGCCCCACCATCAAGGACAAACCAGTAAGCAGTATACAAAGTGCCTTGGCTGCTAACCAACTTCCCCTTGCCAGTTCAAAAGCAAATAAATATGCAAGCATTTTTCCCCTGGTATAACTGTTAAACTGATTATGTTGGTGTTCCTTTACTAGGCTTACCTTCTTATGTTACCATAATTTGGCTTCTTCAGAAGCTAATAAATGCCACCGTTTGTTTAAACTTTTATGTTGGTACTTCCAGTACCATACCGTAACAGAATGTGTCCTGTTACAATGTCACCTATTTAAAAAAAAAAGAGAGTAAATGCTTTAGTTTCTTTGCCTATACTGTTTTATTTTTATTTTTTTTAAAAGCTCCTATGATTTAAAAAAAGAAAACTCGTTAATAATTTAGGCAGCCTTGCCAGTACTTCATTGCTTTCAATTCTGCATTTGCTAGCTAAGCAATTTATAATCTTTCATGCCTTTCACTTACTGTAGCAAGTCTGCTTTGACCCAGATTTGGTTTATAAAAGAAGGTTTATTAAAACCAGTGAAAAGCATATAGTTATGCACTTCTGATGGACAAATGAGGAGTAGGATAATACCAGAAAGAAGGAAAACATGTATATTCTTGCTGAGTCATTTTGCTAGAGCTAATCAGATTTTAACTGGATTCTTCTAAAGGGTTTTTTAAATAAACATATATTCAGGCAGATATTCATTGGTATAGAAAATTAAATATATTTTTTCTAGTTAACATCCCTCAAAATGTATTGCTGGTTGAATGTCTGATAGCTTTTAGTATTTTCCCCCCTTTTTTATTCTAAATCACTTCCATATACTTCCATAAAGACTCCCTATAATCAAGGATGAACAATTATCCCTATTACTACTGAATCTGTTAAAAATGAACTATTGGAAAAGACCTAGTTACTAAGATAATGTTTTTAAATTATTTAGAAAGTAAAGTGGCATTGTAGATGTAACCCTGGCTTTTGATATGTAAAAACCAAGCATTTTTATGTTGTCTGCAGTCAGAAATGAGCTGGTGGATAACCGCTTCAGTTGCTTGCATATAGTGGTGCATTATGTACATGATACAATTTCCACTTCAGCACAACTGGCTCATATTACTCAGGATTGAGCTAGAATACCTACTTAATCTTGTTAAATTATACAAAGGGTCCATCCTGTTTATAACTGCCAATGGGACATTACAAGAAACTCTCTGGAATTGCTGGCACTGTGTTCAATCCTGGAAATAGAGCTCTTCTTCTGTACTACCAGTCTTTTAAGTGGACAGGTTTACATAAAGAGGGACTAAAACTGCATGTGTGGTTGTGTTGTTAAGATAGTTGCTACTTTATTAATTTACAGGAATGACAACGTCCGTTTAGGCCACTAATGTAAAGTATTTCTCTAAACATGTAGCCTGGGCCTAACTTTCTTCTGCAAAGGGTAATGTCAATCATTTACCACCTGTTTACGTCTGTAATCATGTGCATAACTATTTATCTCCCATTCCCTTTTTTTTTAATTGGACATACTGAGGAGCTTGGGTTGCAATCCTGTAAATATTTAATCATTGGGGCTACTCATGTAAATAATATATGTGCTTAATTTCTTGCAGATTAGGTCCTTATTCTTTATATAATTGTAATTATTATTATATATGTTAAAGTTAAGCTATATATGCATAGTCCTTCCAGATTAGTCCTTAACGAAATTCATATAAAAGGCTCATGGGTGCCTTTTTGAATTAGAAGATTAGACCTTGCATGGGTGAATGAAAATTGCAATGTAATGGCAAATCCAAATGATGCTTACACATTTCACTTATTCAGGGGTTGTAGTGGTGAGCAGGCTTTTGAGCAGAATGGCTTTTGAGCAGAATTCTTAGTTCTGTACAATCTGAAGACTTTCTGTCTAACAGTCCACTATCTGGGTGGCTGCTTAACTAAACTGAACAAGTGCACTTACATTTCTGCAATCCTCTTATTTTAAACAAAGGAATTAATTCCATTTCCTCTTCCCTCTTTTTCAACTTTTAAAATTATATGTGGCTAGAAGAAAGCTGAATGTTCAACCAGCATCCTTAAATTCACAGTATAAATGATAACGCTCTGAATGTCCTTTTATATATTCCATATTCCTAATAAAGGAGGCTGGAGGAGGAAGCAGATTAGAGAGAGAATGGGGTAGATGCATTTGCACGAGGAAATTTAACTCAAGTCTGGCCTCTAGAGGTGATAAACGTATTGTCCATTTATCAAGTAAACACTGTAAACTGTACTTTCTGAATACCTACATAGATAAATGATATACTTGCATCATTTTTACTTTCACATTCTATCATTTTACTATTTTATCTTTAAAAAAGAATGTGAATGTGTGTGTATTTATATATATTCTAATCAGATTTTACATATGTAAATGTTTAGCAGCTGATTCTTAATTCTTATTATTTTGTGTAGGGTAAGTTAGCAATGAAGTGAAGACAAAGTTGACATCTTTCTTTCAGGTGCAAATTCGACCTTGGAACCTAAGTGACAGTGATTTTGTAATGGATGGTTCTCAGCCGTTGGACCCAAGAAAAACTATCTTTGTAGGGGGAGTTCCACGTCCCCTCCGAGCTGGTGAGTTGAAATAGAAGAAAAGTTAGGCTAGACCATACTATCAGTACTGGTTTCAGATTCTGAGACAATGACATTCCATCTGTTTCAGAGATTTTTTGAAGAATTTGAGGTTTACTTTCTAAGCATATCAGTTTCTTCTGTCCTTAACCGTAAGAATATAACTTCTGAGAACTTCTGACCTTTGAAATTAACTACTAGTTAAGACAATGAATCAATTGTTTAGTACTAGAAATTAAGTAAAACTTTAAGGCTCAAATTTTCATATTGTCCTTGAATTTGGGGGCTGCTTTATTTAAGGTGACCAATTCAGTTAAGTACTTACTTTAAGCTCCCACTGACTTAAATTGGAGGTGTGGTTGCTCAACAGCTCTGAAAACCAGACCAGTTCTAATGAGGTCATTAAAAAAAAATGGGCCTAACTGCTTTTGTCTAGATTTTTTCCCCAGGCCTGTTGTGAATTGTAGTTCATATTTGAAAAATGCCTTTGAACAGTAAATTTAGAATTTTTCCAAAGCAAGACAACCCATTTTTTGGTATTGATATATTAATTTGCAAGCTTCTAAGATTAGTTTTAGAAATTTAGTTTAGAACATTGGAAAGCAATACAGCAAATCTTTTTTTCTGAATCTTGTGGGTTCCTTTCACATTGACAGTACCTCTTTACTGTGACCAATATCATGGTTGCTTATTTTGGACTGAATTCCTACTGCCAGTTTATGAATTCACTACCTAAAAGATGACTTTTCATATTTTATTAAAGAATCTGAGAACTTACTAGTTACTACATTATGCTATTATTTCGCTGTCCACCTGCATGGAGTTGGAGTCTATTTTGTTTGATAGAATTACTCTAATTTCTAATTTGTGGTTTGTTTCTGGTTTTTTACATTAAAAACATAGGACATATGGCATATACTGTTGGCATATACAGTTATCCCTTAGTGATACTTTTGTATCAGACTAAAAGTAATGTAATTAAACACATTTCCATACTTGTGTTATGAATACCCCCCCCCCCACACACACAATTTGTAGTAGTTACTAGAATTAGAACACAAATTTAGTTATTTACTTTTTGCAGTTCAGCCTGGAAAATAAAAATAACTAGTCTGGTGTAATCAGGAAGGGCAAAACACAGTTGAAGTTGCAGCTAGCAAGGGACGTGAAGGGTAACAAGAAGGGTTTCTAAAGGTATGTTAGCAATAAGAAGGTGGTCAGAGAAAGTGTGGTACCCTTACTGAATGGGGGAGGCAACCTAGTGACAGGTGATGTGGAAAAAGCTGAAGTACTTAATGCTTTTTTTGCCTCGCCCTTCACAGACAAGGTCAGCTCCCAGTCTGCAGCACAGCATGGGGAGGAGATGAGCAGCCCTCAGTGGTGAAATAACAGGTTAAGGACTATTTAGAAAAGCTGGACATGCCCAAGTCCATGGAGTTAGATGCAATGCATCCGAGGGTGCTGCGGGAGATGGCCGATGTTATTGCAAGGCCATTGGCCTTTGAAAACTTGTAGTGGTCCGGGGAGGTCCCAGATGATTGGGAAAAGGCAACTATAGTGCCTGCCTTTTAAAAAGGGAAGAAGGAGAATCCAGGGAACTACAGACCAGTCACCCTCACCTCAGTCCCCAGGAAAATCATGGAGCAGGTCCTCAAGGAATCCATTTTGAAGCGCTTGGAGGAGAGGAAGGTGATCAGGAACAGTCAACATGGGTTAACCAAGGGCAAGTCATATCTGACCAACTTGATTGCCTTCTATGATGAGATAACAGGCTCTGTGGATATGGGGAAAGCGGTGGACATGATATACCTTGACTTTAATAGAGCTTTTGATATGGTCTGCCACAGTATTCTTGCCAGCAAGATAAAAAAAAATATGAATTGGATGAATGAACTAAAAGGTGGATAGAAAACTGGCTAGATCGTCTGGCTCAACGGATAGTGATCAACGGCTAGACATCTAGTTGACAGCCGGTATCAAGCGGAGTGCCCCAGGGGTCGTTCCTGGGGCTGGTTTTGTTCAACATCTTTATTAGTGATCTGGATGATGGGATGGATTGCAGCCTCAGCAGGTTTACGGATGGCACTAAGCTGGGGGGAGAGGTAGATACACTGGAGAGCAGGGATAGGGTCCAGAGTGACCTAGACAAATTGGAGAATTGGGCCAAAAGAAATCTGTTGAGGTTCAGCAAGGACAAATACAGAGTTCTGCACTTAGGCAGGAAGAATCCCATGCACCGCTACAGGCTGGGGACTGACTGGCTAAGCAGCAGTTCTGCAGAAAAGGACCTGGGGATTACAGTGGACAAGAGGCTGGATATGAGTCAGCAGTGTGCCCTTGTTGCCAAGAAGGCTAATGGCATATTGGGCTGCATTAGTAGGAGCATTGCCAATAGATCGAGGGAAGTGATTGGCACTGGCGAGGCCACATCTGGAGTATTGTGTCCAGTTTTGGGCCCCTCATTACAGAAAGCATGTGGACAAATTAGAGAGAGTCCAGCGGAGGGCAATGACAGGGCCGTCCAGAGGGGGGGGCAAGTGGGGCAATTTGCCCCAGGCCCCGGGCTCCGCAGGGGCCCCCACGAGAATGGCTGAGGCTCCCTCCCCGGCCCCACCCGACCCCATCTCTGCCTCTCACCCGGAGCCTCAGCGCATCCAGCAGCATCCCGGACAGCGTCAGCGTGGCTCTGGCGGGGCCCCTGAGCCCCGCCCCACTCAGAGCCGCGTAGTAGGGGGGTGAGGCTGTGAGCTCTGGGCTGAGTGGAGCCCCGCCCCCTTACCACGCGGCTCTGAGCGGGGCGGGGCTCAGGCCCCGCCGGAGCCATGCTGCCTCTGTCGGGGGATGCCGCTGGATGGGCTGAGGCTCTAGGGCCGGAGGGAGCCAGGGGGTAAGGGGCCAAGGGGGTTGGCTAAGGGGCAGGGAGTCCCAGGGACAGTCAGGGCACAGGGAGGGGGCAGAGATTGTGGGGGGCAGTCAGGGGACAGGGAATGGGGTGGCTGGATCGTGGGCGTTCTGGGGGTCTGTCAGGACTCAGCGGGGGGGTGGATAGGGGTTGGGACAGTCAGGGGACAGGGAGCGGGGTGGGGTCCCGGGGTGGTGGTTGGGGGGGTGTCTGGGGGACGGTGAGGGGACAAGGAGCAGAATGGGTCGGGGATTCTGAGGGGGGCAGTTGGGAGGCAGGAAGTGGGTGGGGGTCGGATGGGGGCAGGGCCAGGCTGTTTGGGAGGCACAGCCTTCCCTACCCTAAAGCTCATTCAGCAGTTTGAGGCTTGCAGAAGAGCCAAGCTGTTAGCTTTTCCATTAGGGCTACCATCCCTTTCACTTCTCAAATGCCAAGTTATAGTCTATATTTAATTTCAGTGCCATAGGGAGATTCATGTCAGGGGAGGGTAGCTTCATTTAAAATTAGCCACTGGGGGAGGGATCACATGAGAAGAGCAATATCCTTCCCAACCCTACCAAGGGAGACCCCCCCGCCCCTGCATTCCCTGAGGCTCCAGAGGGGTTAATTCAGTGGTTCTCAAACTTTTATACTGGTGACCCCTTTCACATAGCAAACCTCTGAGTGCGACCCCCCCCCGCCTTATAAATTAAAAACACTTTTTAATATATTTAACACTATTATAAATGCTGGAGGCAGAGCGGGGTTTGAGGTGGAGGCTGACAGCTCACGACCTGCAGTAATAACCTTGTGACCCCCTGAGGGGTCCTGACCCCCAGTTTGAGAACCCCTGGGTTAATTTAATTTTAGCACCCTGTGTCCATACACATGCATGTGCTATTTTGAGCATTTCAGTTTTCACAACATAGGCTCATCCCAGATTCTGGAACAAGCAGAAATGCTCAGTTCGTGGAGTATGTACATAAGCTATACTAAAGACAAACCCACAGTAACTGTATCCAGTTTGTGAGGGACCCCATGGAGCCAGTCTCTAGGAAACAGATAAATGTATGGAAGTTAAGTCCATTAATGGCTGTTAGCCAGGATGGGTAAGGAATAGTGTCCCTAGCCTCTGTTTGTCAGAGGGTGGAGATGGATGGCAGGAGAGTGATCACTTGATCATTACCTGTTGGGTTTACTGCCTCTGGGGCACTTGGCATTGGCCATTGTCGGTAGACAGAATACTGGGCTGGATGGACCTTTGGTTTGACCCAGTATGGCTGTTCTTATGTGCTAACCTAAATGAACCCAAAGTTATGGAGACAGATATGAGTCAAGGAAGCCAGCAGATTATCAGAAACCTGGAAAAATCTCTGACTGGATGGGCTCAGGCGTTTGGTCACAAAATGAGGTGGTTCAAAAGTTTTTTTGATTTTTTTTTTTTAAGCAGAATTTTTTTATTGTTTCTTTCAACAATCAAACACAGCAAGCAGCAAATATTTGGCCACACACTTCTGAAACCCCAAACCATATTCAGGTTTTGGCAGACTAATTTCAGCTTTTCAATTAAAAAAACCACAACAAATTTTGAAGGAAAGCAGACATTGTTCATGATTTTTTTTCTGCTTTTTAAAAACCCCTAATTTTTGATCCAGAAAAAGTTTTGACGGAAAATATTTGTCCAACCCTTTTAATGAGCTTTAGTGCCTTTTAGCACTAGCTGATGCTGAGAACCAGTGATACCTTGTAAAGAAGTTTTCTCAAAACTGGGTTTGTGCTGAGATGCAGAAGGTTTATTTTTCCCAGGGCCACCTGTGGGGGGGGGCAAAAGTGGGGCAATTTGCGCCGGGCCCCGCAGGGGCCCCCACGAGAATATAGTATTGTATAGTATTTCCATTTTTTTTATGGAAGGGGCCCCCAAAATTGCTTTGCCCCAGGCTCCCTGAATCCTCTGGGCGGCCCTGGGCAATTAATATGATTAGGGGGCTGGGGCACATGACTTGTGAGGAGAGGCTGAGGGAACTGGGCTTATAGTTAGCCTGCAGAAAAGAAGAGTGAGGGGGGCTTTGACAGCAGCCTTCAACTACCTTAACATGGGTTCCAAAGAGGATGGAGCTAGGCAGTTCTCAGTGGTGGCAGATGACACAACAAGGAGCAATGGTCTCAAATTGCAGTGAGGGGAGGTCTAGGTTGGATATTAGGAAAAACTATTTCACTGGGAGGGTGGTGAAGCACAGGAAAGGGTTACCTAGGGAGGTGGTGGAATCTCCTTCCTTAGAGGTTTTTAAGGCCCGGCTTGATAAAGCCCTGGCTGGGATGATTTAGTTGAGGTTGGTCCTGCTTTGAGCAGGATATTGGACTAGATGACTTCCTGAGGTCTCTTCCAACTCTAATCTTCTGAGATTCTAGTTTCACTTTCAAGGTTCTTGTGCACTAGCACAACACAGCAACGCTTGAATTGGCATAGCCAACTCGGGCAGGCAGAATAACCTTTAGTGCCCCTACATGGAGCCATAGAGCTGGTTTTGTGAAGGCTTGTTCTTTGTTCCGCCACAGAAGATCACGTCCACCTCCAAGTTCTACTAAGAACCTAGATTTGCTCAATCCTGACCCTAAACCTCAGTCTGTTGGTCTGTCTCTTTTCCATCGTTTCCTAACCAGCCTGTTCTGTACTGCCTCCCCCCCATCCCAGTCAACCTGTCCTAACTAGTAGATGTTTTATATATTATAAAATAAAATAGCTATGTGCTATCTTAAGAGTGGGAAAGAGCAGCAACTGATTGTAAAAGGGGTCTGAATCAAGTGAGTCTGTAGAAGGTGCCAGAGGTACTAGAACCGTCCCTGTATGTAACAAATATTAAGTGGAATGTTTCATATCTATACAAAATCAATGTATATTTTTTAAAAATACACTCTTATAATTTTAATGTTTAAAAAAACCTAAGTTTGAGGGCCAATTAGATAGTGTCCCTTTAAAGTTTTTCAGTTTATTATTTACTATTATTATATTTGTATTTTTATAGTGCCTGGAAGCCCTAGTCCTAGACCAGGACCCCATTGTGTTAGGTATTGTACAAACAAATGTAGCCCCTGTCAGCAAATGCTTTGTAGAGACTGTTAAATCCCACTGGGCCCAAAAGATAGGTCTGGTTAAATAAAATATATGATATTCTAAAGGGTTGCTCAAAACTTACTATTAATATTGTACAAGTTTTAATGAATTGTTTGGAATTAAAATATTGCCCTACGATGTTTTCAAACTTGAACACTGCTGCAGTGAGTTAATGCATGAGAATCTGAACATGGAACTGGCTAGAAAATCTCTACAAACAAACTTAAATTGGCTATTTTTTCCCAAGCAGAGCTGAAAGTTAATGTTTGTACATATATTAGGAAATTGGTTTTAAATAATAAATTTTTTAATCTGACAACGTCCTTTTTACAAACTCACTAAATCATAAACTCTAAACTAGTTTCAACTAGATATTTATTATAAGGACCCAATTCTGAAAGCTGTACACATTAATCATATTAAGTTTAGTGGGGGTGATTGCATGCTAAATATTCAAACCATCCAGTTTTTTAAATTTGCACTTACCGGTGACTATGTAGTATATTTCCATGCAAATATTGATGTGTATGTATGGAGGCACCAACACTTATGAAATTATCACAAGTATTGTGATCTTATGAACAGCAAGAGGCGGCTCAGAAATTCATCTTCAACCACCTGCAGCTTCTGCTCTGGCTACTTCTGCTTGGTCCAATTTTGGTTGCTGGGTTTAGTGTGCAGGTGCTAGGTGGTGTTGGTGGCCTGTGATATACAGAATGTCAGACTAGATGATGTGACCCCTTCTGGCCTTAAACTCTGTGACTGTGACCCAGATCCTCATTAACTGAGATAGGAGGGCAGAGAGGATCCTGGCAGGCAGCCCCCTTCTTGCTCCCAGCACAGCAGCTTTCCCCGGAGACTGGGAGGAAGCTGGAGGGCACTGCTGGACCCTGCTGTAGGATGGGGCTGGGAGAGGAGCTTGAGGGGATCATTAGAACTTGCTGGAAAAGTGGCATTTTGTGGTTGCAGTGCTGGAGCCTGCCAAGTGCGTGAAATAGAGGTGCTTATGTTTGTTGTGTGGGTTATGAGGAGTAAGGACAATCCAGTGTATGCAGCATTTTGCCCGTACTGGGGTGTCATGGTTTGGAACCCGCCAGAAGGGGGCTGCAGGACTGAATTGTTCAGGAAAAGAATGCTTCCATCCCAGCTACTTAGTCTACTGTTGCTTGGGGAACTGATATTCCTACAGCAAAAGAAAAACCCTCTTCATCGCTGTAGGCTGCATTTATGCTACAGGGTTATGCCAGCATAGCTATGGCTCTATAGCTATGCTGTTATAAGTTCTCATAGCATAGAGGGTCCTCAGTCTACAGAACGTTATTGCGAGTCACCAAATGGCATTATTGCAAATGGTATTTTGATCTGAATGTGTAGAAGTTAATTCTCAAAGAAATGTTTGTCAGCTGTAATGTAACACTTTCTTGAAGTTGAACATTATCACTAGTAAAATTGGTTCTTTGCCTGAATTTCTCTGTCTAGAAACTGTCTAAGACTTTCTTGAAACTCCTCCTTAGGCACAGAGTTGAAGTCTTTGAATTATGCTCTGAGGACTTCAGTAACTCAGCCAGAGGTTATGGGTATATTACAGGAATGGGTGGGTGAGGGTCTGTGATGTGCAGAGGATCAGATTACATTATCACAAAGGTCCCATCCGGCTTTAAAATCTCTGAAGATTTTGCATGGTGCCAATAAACTAGTCTACTTTTGGTGGCTTACCATCATTGCACTAAAGTACCCTTGAGAAGGAGAGAGGTTTTTTTGTTTTGTAAAAGATGGGCTTTATGTAAAAAAAAAAATTACACTGTTTTAGATCATTTTAAATTCCAGTTTTTCTAGATGACCTATGTAACCTGGATTAGCTTCTGAGCTGTCAAGTTAAGAGGTTGTCATAAGACAAGATGAAGACTTAAAAGAACTCTATGCTTCTGCTGCTAGATTTACAAAAAAAACCCTTAAGAAATTACTGCTTTGGGGGAATCTGAAAGCACCATCATCTGGAGAATCTACATGTTTTCTCTTACTTATACATTTTTTATTTTAAATTATCCCTAATGATACGCCATGCATGTTTCCATTCCATTTTTTATAAATCTCATTCCATGCTTTCCTTTTCAATCATTTTTGCGGTCTTCTCTTTCTAAAGCATAGTCTTAATTGTACCAAAGCCTAAGAAGTTAAGCATGTTTTCCCCACTGATGTTTTTCTGTTACAATTATAGTACTAGGATTATATTTCTGCAAATATTGGGACAAGAAAAATGAATTTTGGAAAATCAGATGTCTGGGAAAAAATTTAGTGACCTTTCGAACAGAAGCTTAAGGTATACTCTTGTACAGTATCAATATGGCATACATGGATTGTAATCCTAAAGCATTCATCTCAACCAGTAATAAAAGAATATAGCAAGAGAAGATACTCAAAACCTTCTTCTCTTTGGTACAGGATTTATTGCTTTAAGTATATTTAAAAGTCCCTGCTTTGCCAGATCCTTCTAAATGATTGTTACAGGATATCTCTGGAAAGACAACAAGAGAGAGTAGCTACCAAAGTATGATCAATATAGGAGATGACAGGTCTGTAAAACCAGATGTCTAAATATATTTGCAGTATAGAAACACTGTTTTGCTTGGGTAACTAAACTTGGTTTATCTTTGTATTCAAAGCCAAAGATAGTGGTAAAGCTTAACTACAACATATACATTCAGTACATGTGGTGTGACAAGGCAACTAAATGACACAATGAACCTGATGCAATACATCACATTTAATTTTTTAAAGAGAAACCACTTAGCTTGCCATTAATTAACCCCCCTGCCCCTGTTTGAAAATGCTCTGAGTTAAGGGATTTTTGTGATGCTGGTGTAGAATAAGTTTGTCTGTGAATATGTATGGTATATAGGGAATAGAAGATAGTGGGCAGTATGACTTGAGAAATATGATCATGCTCTAAAGATGACGTGTCATAATTTGAATGGCAGAAAGAAATTGAACTAGAAGCTTAGTGGGTGGGGTTATTCTTTGAGTTACTGTTTTGGTTGTTTCATTATGCTGTATATTGGTTTCTTCCGTTCCTGAGCAGCTGTCCTCTGAGGATCATATATTCCAAAATTTTATTGTGGCAGTTTCCTTGTTTAGAATAGATATTTGCCATTTCTGTTTGTCATTCATTTGTGGGGAGTTTTATTAATTTAAAACAACTTGGGTGGTGATACTAGAATATCTGACAGTTTGGAAAAGTTCTGACAGGGTTCAATGCCTTCTAAAAATCCCTCCTGTTTGGGGGGAGGGGGATATATGTATATATATGCGTATATATAACTTACATAATGTATATGTTATATAAACCATAACTTATTCACAAGCAAGAATACATTGTGGCAGGTAAGGCTGCAAAACAGGTTCCATTGCAACCCTTGTTCTTATGTGCTTTTCTGAATAATTAATCTTTTGGGATCAAATTTTCCATCTTTGGTTTCTACCCAAAGATGAATTTTCTGCTGAAAGTTTGAAGGGTTGGGGGAGGGGATGTTTAGCTGTTTCAGTTGAAAGACTGAAAAAATACTTTCCTCACTAGAAAAAAAACCAAACATATTTTTTAAGAATCTGACCCAAAACCCACTTAAGTTTGGAAAAAATATGGGAGTATTTCCATTGACTTCAGCAAATCAGGCCCTAATTTAGCTAGAGCAGAAATGGTCAATGTGTGAAATGTGGCACAGTCTTAGCCTTTAATTAAAGCGTGATTTCTCAGGTCTGGGGAGTGTGGAAATTAGATTTCATTTAACAAAATTAAGAATTTCTGAACTTTACATACTGACATGTGGAATGAAAAGCTGTAAAGTGCCCGGTTCAGGACAGATGCACTTATTTGACTGTGCATATAGCCAAGTGTACCTAGATAGTTAGAGCATGTAATATGTGCAAGAACAACTCCAACAGTTTAAAAAAAAAACAACCCAAGGAAATAAATGCATCTCTGAGACCAAGTGATTAAACTAACAAGTCAGGAAATGCAAAATCTGAGGTTCTACAGATAACTTATTTGTCTCCATTATGCATGTATGGTGTATTTTTATTTCTATTATTCTCATTAATGTATAGCTTAGTATATTACTATTTTTGTCAGTAAACATATACCATCAATATACATGATGCAGTAGGGCCGAGTTAACCACTGTTGGGGGGAGCAGGAGAAATCTATATTTTTCTGACAGTGTGATTTATAACTGTTTAACCTCAACATTGCACTAATGCACTTTTTGGAATCAAATGTAATATGTAAGTGACAAAACACTCTGCTTGGGGTATGTAACAGAATCCCAGGAAATCTTTTCCTTAGCACCTTCACCAATTTATCTTTGCACTTTCAGTATATTTCAGATGGGTACTGGGATCCTTTGACCAATCCAACTTTCAGGTCCCTTTACAATTTTCCTAAAGTACTGGAATTAGGGTAAATAGTCTATTTTTAAAGCTGCAAGCCCATGCTTAAAACCTTTAGCAATATTGAATCTACAACATTTAATAATTGTTTTCTCACAGTTGAACTGGCAATGATTATGGACCGTTTATATGGAGGTGTCTGCTATGCTGGCATTGATACGGACCCAGAATTGAAGTACCCAAAAGGTGCTGGCAGAGTGGCTTTCTCCAATCAGCAGAGCTATATTGCTGCTATTAGTGCTCGCTTTGTCCAGCTCCAACATAATGACATTGATAAACGGGTAAGTAAAACAACACAGAATGGAATGGTTGCTGTTGATGATATTGTACAGGAGCTTAAAAAAAAATCTTTTATTTTTTTAAATTGTGTGGGAGGATATTGTAGGCTGTATTCTTGTCTCATATCTGGTAATTCTTTAAAAGCTTACTTGAGGAGCCAAAGCATGATGAAGATGATAGGCCTAAATATCTAGCTTAAGAAACTTCCATGTCAAAAGTGGGAAATAGTTGGGGATACATTTTGGTTTGTTTTTGTTGTTTTGTTTACCTTTTTGAAGGTGAAGCCTGGTAGAATTTCTCTTCAGATGGATGTTCTATTTTCTTGGAGGAACAGTTAGCGTTCTTGGTCAGTGGCTGGGATAGAGCAAGTGGCTTCCCTGGTGTTAGTAGAGAGCTAGGAAATACTGTTAAAATCCCAAAATATGACTGGGTCTGGGAATTCCAAAAGTCAAGAGACAGACCCATGGTCATAGGTGTCACTGAGCTCAAAAGTGTCTTGAGGCTTACTTACCTGTTAGCAAAGCACTATGAGATCTTTGAAAGGAAGTGATAGAAATGCAAATTATTGTTGTTACATTCATATGAAATACTAAGTCACAAATGACAGGGAAAAGCCACATAGTGAATTAGTAAGTTTCTTTTCCGTTGCTGTCTTCGAAGTTCAGACTTGCATGAAATTATTACTTATTTCCCAGGAGACAAATAATTTTTCTGGACCTTCAGACTTCATGTCCAATATAGAATGTTAGTTTTGAGAAGCAAAACCTTACTTCTGAAATTCCTTATTTAAATGGAACAATTTCTTTGCATCATCTCAAGACATCTGAGGACAGATTTTCAGAAACTAAACTGTGTGTGTAACTATGGAGCATTACTGCAGCTGCATATGCAAAAGGCCAGCTAGGTATAGCTATGTGCAATCCTAGTGTGTGCAAATTAGGCACATGTTTTTGAGGACCTAGGACATTCATAATAATTTAACAAAATGCAATGTATGCTGCTGATGCATATAATCATCAAAGATAGGGTGGGTTGTTTTTCTTTTTAGTCTGAGCTGGTTCACACATTGAGGTGTCAAGCTGATGTGTGTGCATATTTAGAAAACTAAAATCACCTGTCCCCATCTTTTCTCAAAACTTGAACTGAAGTTGCGGTTAGGGAAGGGGAAGAGGGGAAAAAAATCACTGTTTTTTTTTTTCCCCATGTGCCTCTACATTTCCAGGTTTCAGCCACAACAAGTGGTAGACATACCGATTTAGACCATTTCCATAGTATTTCTAATTGGGGAATACAGGAAATCTTACCAGAAAGACTTTTATGTCAAAAGTCACAGACCAAAGTGGTTCAGATCAGATTTTAAACTTCTGATTTGTAACCAAGTTTTGGAATCCTTTGAGGTTTTTCCCATCGCTAATTAATAACACCTATTTAAAACACATTATTATTATTATTATTATTATTATTATTATTTATTAAACTTAAAGATACAGCTGCCAAATGGGGCCAGCTCACATCAGTTCCACAAGCCAATACTTCTCCCTGTTGGCTGCTCCAGAATCTGAGCTTCTGTTTAAATATTGCCTCTACCTTGCATAATTGTGAAAATACTGTTCAGTTCCCACCCCTCCTTTTTTTTTTTTTTTTTTTTTTTTTTGGAAGGTGAACCAAATACAGTTATCCCTAATTCTGCAGATAGCCTGAAATAATAGTGCTTGAGAGAAGATACAGACTGCCCCTGTTCACAACCTTTAAATGTTAGCTCTAAAACCTAGTAATGATATTCAAATTCCTTAATTATTATTGCATAACTCATACATGATAATTAAAATTGTATACTACTGACCAAAGCATGCAGGGAAGAAGAGATGATATCATATTATGAAGATTTGCACAACTTACTATGGGTGGCATCTCATTCTGGTAATGAGTGGGCAGATGTAGATGGAGTTTGGGAGATTACCTCAAATTTTTTTTCTATTTTGACCTCTGATCAGAGAGGCACCAAGAACAATAAAAGAAAACCAAAGTGCATAGAGTATTGTTTTACACAAAGTTCCTAACACTAGCAGTAGTGAGTCTGACATGTAGGATGGCACTCTGCACCAACTTGTTACAGGAAGTACTACTAGTACAATCTAACTTCTCAACAACAAGAAAAGTTATAGCTATTCCAGATAGTAGTGCAATGTAATTCACTAAGATAACTTTACTTCAAAGAATAAAATTAATTACTCAAGATAAATCAGAGTAAAATTTACGCTTCTTTGAATTACTAAGTTGCCTTTGCATAACTTTATCTCCTGTTTAACTTAATATTTAATATTTCTTGAATATTTTACTTTCATACCTGAAAGCTGACATATTTAAGCATAGCTATTGCAGTCTTATTTTTCCTGATTCATAAAGTTGTCTGAGAATGACAACTATGCAGCTAGAACAAAATTATTTATAAGAAAAAACATATGTAGCTTGTACTTGTTTAGCTCTATTTCAGGGGTAAAGTGATGTGCCGAGTCTTCATTTATTCACTCTAATTTAAGGTTTGGTGTGCCAGTAATACATTTTAACGTTTTTAGAAAGTCTCTTTCTATAAGTCTATAATATATAACTAAACAATTGTTGTATGTAAAGTAAAGAAGGTTTTAAAAATGTTTAAGAAGCTTCATTTAAAATTAAATTAAAATGCAGAGCCCACTGGACTGGTGGCCAGGACCCGGGCAGTGTGAGTGCTGCTGAAAATCAGCTCGTGCCATAGGTTGCCTACCCCTGCTCTATCTTAATATATTTAAAACTATTAAAAAATATCCTACTTTCTAAATGACACTGTAGAAGCATATGCCATCAAAAAATAGAGAAGAAATTGTTACCTTTTTCCCCCGATTTCCTATTAAATTAGTCTTGAATTCAGCCCTTGAGTGCATGGCTGATTTATTAAGGTTTGCAAATAGGACTCAGAGGACATTACTGGGAGATCAGTCACGTTATCAAAATAATTTATTATTAATAGTTGTTAATAACGGTAGTGCCTAGGAGCCCTAGTCATGGACCAAGGCTTCATTGTGCTAGGTGCTGTTCAAACAGGACAAAAAGACAGTCCCTCCCCAAAGAGGTTACAATCTAAGGACCTGTCTACACCAACATTCGCACACTGGGGTGTGAATCTATCCAGCACTAGCATGCTACAAGCTAAGTGTCTCTTTGGACCTTGCTGAGGTGCA
Source organism: Mauremys reevesii (assembly GCF_016161935.1). Taxonomy (NCBI): domain Eukaryota; kingdom Metazoa; phylum Chordata; order Testudines; family Geoemydidae; genus Mauremys; species Mauremys reevesii. The sequence goes on along the minus strand of NC_052629.1, from coordinate 30,252,803 downwards.
TTAACAGTTTGTTAGTGTGCTTTGATCTTTGAAACTGTGCTAGATCAAAGCATTCTAACAAACTGTTAATGCACCTCAGCAAGGTCCACACAGACCGTATGCAGCACACTAGTCCAGGATAGATTCAAATCCTTAGCTTGCCGTGAACACAAAAAGTGTTCACGTAGACAAGCCCTAAGTAGAAGACAAGACACAACAGATGGATACGGGCAGACAGGGCAGTCTTTCAGTCACCCTTGTTCTTAAAATTAAATCTCTTGTTTCTTCTTTCAAAGAAATGTGAGACGACAGAAACTTTGACGTGATTGAAGTTTGATTTCATTTCCATATTTGTTATAAGTAAGCATGTTTATGGTACCATTTGTCCCAGAAGAGAACAAATGCTCCGGCTTTCACTTACAGCATTTGGACATGTACTCATAAAATATAAACAGAACATTTGCATCTGCTGATGCAATTTAGGCCTTGGCTACACTGGCGCTTTACAGCACTGCAACTTTCTCGCTCAGGGGTGTGAAAAAACACACCCCTGAGTGCAGCAAGTTACAGCGCTGTAAAGCGCCAGTGTAAACAGTGCCCCAGCGCTGGGAGCGCGGCTCTCAGCGCTGTAAGCTAATCCCCACGGGGAGGTGGAGTACCTGCAGCGCTGGGAGAGCTCTCTCGCAGCGCTGGCGCCGCGACCACACTCACACTTCAAAGCGCTGCCGTGGGAGCGCTCCCGCGGCAGCGCTGTACAGCTGCAAGTGTGGCCGTACCCTTAGTAATTTCACATCAATATAGAGGCTGTAGGGGTGTCACTGTTTGAATGTGTACATGCATCAGAATTTAGGTCTGCATTTCTCTCTGGTTATTTCTGAGACATGCACATAGTGGCCTAATGGGGAAGATATTCTTTTTTTCCCTAGTCATTTCTTAAATGATGAACCTGCATAACTTCAGCAAACAAATATATTAAACAGTGAAAAACATACATTTTCTACCCCTTTCTCTCACCTTGTCTGTGCCTATTGTAACCCAGCACTCCTCACCATGACTTTGTTCCTTATCGCCCACTTTCTGTCATCCCAGTGGTTTACGCTCATCCATCCCAAAAAACAAAACCAACCCATAACTTACTATATGTTTGACAAAAATAAGCTTCCTGTTAATGTAACAGAGCCATTTAGGTGTGTACAGACATACTTGAGTAACCATATGAATTTATTACTGTAATAATTGTCCTCCCTTTCCCCTCATTTATATTACATGTTAAACTCTCTTGTGCCTTTATAACTGAATTATAACCTCTTAGTGACCGGGACCATGTGTTTTTATTTGTTCTTTCAAATGCCTAGTAGACTTCTGCCCAATGTATAAATAAATTATACCAAAGATATATGGGTAGTATTATCCCAAAATAATGTTATCAGAATTGATTTAAACAAAAATCTTTCTAACTTAACCTCAAACTCCAGTCTACATCATGGATCGAACTGATTAGAAATGAAGAAAAGGCTTGCATGTTTATTCCAGCACAGTTGCCTTATTTTTCTTTTTCATAAGGCAGATGAATTTAGTTGAAAATGCTTAGTTGTCCGGTGAAACTTATCTAACCACAAAAAATGAGAACCTATACATCCACAAGAGCTGTGTTTCTTTTTTAATGCATCTGACAGGTGTCTTGACTTCTTGAATATGTGAATCTATAGGAGTTTACAAAATGAGTACACAGTGTAGAAAATCCTACTGTGTAATTTCCAGGGCATAGTAATCCACCACAAAAATACCTATGCTGTCTTTTGTTCATATTTGATACTCAAATCAAGGTGATTACCTTCTCAGTGAGAAGCAGTCGAAGCCTGGGTTTATTTTCCAGGGTTACTGAAAGCTACTTAATGAACTGTGCCGCTTATGATAAGATCCTAAAGTGGGTGAACCTCAAAAGTTGAAATTGACTCTCTCAAATAAATGGGTTTTGTGGTTTTATGTTTTGGGTTTTTAAATACTTGTCAAAGTACTAATTCCTGCTTTGGCGTCAACATCTATACACTTAAAAAAATAAAATAAAATGAAAAATTAAAATTCCTGACTTCAGAATGTGTTGCTCTTGAGCTGCAGTATGTTTAGTTGAACAAGCAATTGTAGACTTTTTGGCAGATATAAGGTATTAAACACTAGTGCTATAATAATTTGAAATTTATACTATACTGTAGAATCTCAGAGTTACAAACACCTCGGGAATGGAGGTTGTTCATAACTCTGAACAAAACATTATGGTTGTTCTTTCAAAAGTTTACAAGTGAACATTGACTTAATACAGCTTTGAAGTTTTACGATGTAGCAGAAAAATGCTGCTTTCCCTTTACTTTTTATTAGTTTATGTTTAACACTGTACTGTACTGTCTCTCTCTCTCTCTCTCTCTCTCTCACTCTCACTCTCACTTCTGGTTCCAAATGAGGTGTGTGGTTGATGGGTCAGTTTGTAACTCTGGTGTTCATAACTTTGAGGTTCTACTGTACTGTGTAACTTGACAGAGCTAATATCTGAAAAGCTTAAATTTCAATTTCTGACTTAAAGACAAGGTGGGGAGGTAATATCTTTTATTGGACCAACTTCTGTTGGTGAGAAAAACAAGCTTTTGAGCTTACACAGAGCTCAAGAAGAAGGAGCTGAAGCAGAGCTCTGTGTAAGCTTGAAAGCTTGTCTCTCTCACCAATAGAAATTGGTCCAATAAAAGATATTACCTCACCCGCTTTGTGTCTCTAATGTCCTGGAACCAACAGAGCTACAACTATACTGCATAATTTCTGACTTAGGTTTTTAAAATTGTAACCATGGAGGTAAACTTTTGAAGTTCAATAGTAAGAATAAAATATAAAGCTTCTAGTCTGCAAATGAAAGGAAAATTCAGTGTTAAATCTGACTCATGCTCCTTTGTCATAAATGCACTGTATAAATGTTAGGCTCAGAATATAATTACTTTGACATTGAGTCATTGTAGATTTAACTTAAACATATTACTTTAGTGCTTTGTGAGGGAAAATAGGGCATAGCAAGGCTGAGGAAAATGACAATAATTCTAATGGTATTTTTAGCAATGATGCCAAGTTAACATTTAAGATGTGAAGCTACTTTTTAAATTGTCCAGTAGTTTAGTTTGCTTCTTGATCCAAATTGAGTTTTTCTAGGTCACTGGAATTGAAGGAAAATCTTGTTAGTGCAATAAATGTGGTCTGTTGTAAAGGATATGATTGTAGCTACACATTTGAAAATAAACTTCAAAAAGTAGGAGTTCTCGAAATGAGCTGGATTTTAGTGCCTTGTGTGTGTATAGAGAGAGCTTTTTCTGGAGGGAGGGGGATTTTACTTATCCATCTTGGAGGGGCGGGGTGTCAGTTTATAAATGAACCAGCTTATGATCGAGTATATACGAGTTCATATTTAAGATAAATCCAAAGGGCTTTTTGGTACTAAAAAAATAACCTTTTAAAGCAAAGCTATATCAAAGTAATCATGCAAATATATACAGGGAATACTATGATGATGAAATTCAAAATTAGAGGACAGTATGCTAAACCACTTTGGCACTCACCAGAGCTAAGAGAAATCTTCCTTTTCCACCCCAATTCTTGATCAAAATATATTGCTAAATCCCAAGGTAAATAGCTTGATGGTAACGTGTAATAACTGTGGCTATAATCCAAGGTTACCCATCAGCAGGAAAATATTTAGGGTATATGCAGCTTTGAAATGGTCACTTTCTTAATAGCAAAGCTTTTATAACTTATCTCAAACTGTGTGAAATGTAATATTTGGTCATAAAGTAAAAACAGAATCTTCCCACTAATGCAGAAATAGATCCATGAATTGTTTGTATCCTTTGCCTGTAAAGGATAATATTTCTTTAACACAGAAACTATATTGTTTTCTCACTTAAATGTTCTCATGAAAGTCACTTTCAAAAACAAGATCTAATAATCTATATGTTCTTATATAGAACAGGGGGAATATATTACCCTCATTACTGTGTGGTTGGCTTTTGTTGGTGGTTTTGTTTCTATTTTTCACTCTTCCTTCCACCTCCACCCTCTGCTTCTTTTACCATGCTTACATGGTATGTACCTAGGCAGCTGGGAAGGGATTCCTATGTACTGAAATGCCACAACTGCTAGATCATAATGTAGATGCGGTTTATGCTGCACTGCCATGAGTAAGATGGGCAGCAGGGGTCAGCACGAGAGAGAACCAATATCTTGCAAAACACTGAACACAGAGAAGCTGTTAGGAACAGTTAGAATCTGCCTTTAGGGTTGTCAATCATCCGGATTGGCCAGGAGTCTCCTGGAATTGGAATCAATCTCCCGGTTGCTATTTAAACCAATCCGGGAGATTTTAATAGGCCGCTAAAAGTCCAGCCAGCAGCTCAGTGGGGCTAAGGCAGGCTCCTTGTCTGCCCTGACTCCACATGGCTGCCAGAAGTGGCTGGCATATCTGGCTCCTGCGTGCTGCCTCCGCCCCAAACGCTGCCTCCGCAGGTCGCATTGGTCAGGAACCGCAGCCAATGGGAGCTGTGAGGGTGGTGCCTGCAGACAGGGGCAGCGTGCAGAGCCGCTTTGCCACTCCTGAGCCTAGGAGCCAGTCGCTTCTGGGAGTCGTCCGAGGTAAGTGCTGCCTGGCTGGAGCCTGCATCCCATCCTGCACCCCTGCCCCAGGTCCGAACCTGCTCCCACACCCTAACTCCCTCCAAGAGCCTGAACCCCATCCTGCACACCACCCCTCTGCCCCAGCCCTGAGCTCTCTCCTGCACCCAAATTCCCTCCCAGAGCCCACACCCTTAGCCTCCTCCTGTACCCCTACCCCAGTCCAGTGAAAGTGAGTGAGGGTGGGGGAGAGTGAGTGATGGAGTGAGAGGGGGTGGGGCCTCAGAGAAGGGGCGTGGCAGGGCAAGGGTGGTTGGGTTTGTGGGATTAGACAGTTGGCAACACTATCTGTCCTGGTTACATGTGCTGCTTTTGTGATAGCGTCCAGCAATATTGAGCTTCTGCCAGAATTAAAGGCTTGAGTGGGACCACTATAGGCTGCATATTGTATAGCCATTTCTAGATCTCTATCAGTTGGTTTAGGTAGTTAGATTTCTTTAAAATGTGCCCATCCACAGCTCTGGGAGCACATGCAGAATATTAGCACACATGTTCCTCTCCAGTAGATTACAATCCAACAATTGAAATAACTCAAAAACCTCTATTCTCAACACCTCCCATAATTAAACCAATATCCACAAATTAATGTACAAGAACATCCCAAACTAAAAACTTCCACAAATCCCCAATCCCACCTTCTCTAGAAACTGTATGAAAACTGATGGGCTTTGCAATGTAACCAAAAGGTCATCAAATTCAAGCTCTGGCTCTCTCACTAAGAGTACCCTACCAGCAGCCACCTCCTATACCCTCTACAAGAGGATAGTCTGCTCAAGGCCCTCAGCTGATGTCAACTGTTAAAGCCCATTTGCACCCTACAAAATAATAGAGAAATAAATATCTTTCTGCCTTGCACCTTTAATTCTTTTGTTGCTCAAGAGTGTCCCTGATTCCTTTTGGTCACAGAGATTATTAAAGTATATGGCAAACTGGGACCAGTTAGCATGGCATCCTTCGGGACCTACAGTACCATGGGTGCATTCAGACTTCCATTTTTTGAAAATTTCTAGAGTTAATAGTTGAGATAGTGACTCTTCCAAACATTGTACAAATTGTGATAATGCATTTAAACTTTTATTGTTGGTGTTCTGTTTTATGGTAATTGTACTTGTCTAATCATCCCTGCTTTCCATTTGGTACAAGAATTTACTCAAACAGCTGTGGTTCAACAATAGAAGTTAACTTTTTCCTGCTCCTTAACTCTGATGTGCATCCACACACCTGGATGCTTTTGCACCCAGAAGCAGAAATTCTGAGAGAGAGAGACACTAGTTTCACACATTTCCATCTTAGTTGAAAGCAGGAATTATGGAAAGCTATCAAAGCAAATTTCTTCATGAGATTTCCTGCCAAATTTTCACCAAAGTGGGTTTTAATAAGCATCTCAACCACAAAACCTTTGGAGGTTCAACGAGCATAACTTGAAAGGCATTAATGGGATCTCAAAAGGATAAATCAAAATACTGTTCCTTTAACCAGCATTTGAATGAACTATGTAAAGCATTTGCCTTTCCTATAGTAATTTTTCTTTTCCCATTACAGGTGGAAGTGAAGCCATATGTGTTGGATGATCAGATGTGTGATGAATGCCAGGGCACTCGCTGTGGTGGAAAATTTGCTCCATTCTTCTGTGCCAATGTTACCTGTTTGCAGTATTACTGTGAATACTGCTGGGCAAGCATACACTCTCGTGCTGGGCGAGAGTTCCACAAACCACTGGTGAAGGAGGGAGGTGACCGGCCACGCCACGTTCCATTCCGCTGGAGCTGAACCCTATGCTTAAACCCAGCAGCAAGTACTGGAGTAGATAAAATCGAGGGGAAAAGAAGAGAACGCTGCCTCAGGGCTTAGTATTCTGGAAATCTGTGCATTTGTCCTCGACTTTAATGAAGATATGGGTCTTTTTATTACTATTATTATTATTTACAGTCACATTACTGAACTCAGTGTCCAGTATAATACAAACCGGCAGAGTGTAACTGTACTGATTTTGCACTTTGATTCACACAAACATCTGCTTGGTACCTTAATTTCCTACATAAGACTTGTCACTAGTGACATTACGTAGACTGCCATTCTCATCAGCCACCACTGGGTTGATGTGTATGTGATGAAGATTTTTTATTATAATTATTATTTTTATTTTTGAACTGGAGCATGCACTTATTTTCAGAAACTTAGACTTGCCCCTAGCAGATGACTTACCAAAGGTAATACTCACAAATAGGTGGCAGATGTAGCAAAAACTTAAACAGAAATTCAGCAATCATTAGTTTGGGTCATTTAGAGGTAGGAATAACCCTTAAAGAAAATAAGCCTTTAGTTGCTCTCCATTTTGACTTGTAAGGATGATACCTCATAAGCTGGATCAGATTTTTTTTTCTCTGTTTTGCTGAGGGTTTTTTGTTTTGTTTTTTAGGTCTTAGTGTTATGTAAATGTATGCTGCAATAGCTTTTGCTGCTATTAAAATGGTATCACTAATACCATAATACTCTATTCAGGCTAGGGTATCAATTTAAAAAAAAATGAATATGTGATTAAAAATAGAGTGGTGGCTGCTGAAAGGAGATCAGTATAGCATACAGAAAGCTTCCAAGGAAGGTCAATATTTTTGACTGCATGTTTACTTAATCAGGTTGCTGCATGCAATAAATTTTATATATGTCTAATATAAAAGCTGCCCACAATGCACAAATTAAGAATCTATGTAAGCTACAAAATACTGAGTAAAGGAAAAAATGATTACTGACTGGAGGAAGGCATGCCTCCGTAAATGTAATGCTTCTGAAATTAGGATCAGCCCATTACAGAATGACCTATATTACAGCAAATATAAAAAGTAGATGTAGGATATCCTTAAAACAAATTTGTGGATGGTAGATGAAGTACTTTGCGGTGCTCTGTTATATATTGTGCAATTTATTTTATATAGTAAAGTGATTATGTCTAGTACTGTGATCAAACTTAACTGTTAAAGCCTCATATCCAACATTAACACATTTTTGACCGTTTATAATAGGCATATAAACAAAAACATGAGCTCTTATTTACAATCTCTCTCCTAATGCTTGCACCATTTATGTAGCTGCAGACCTTGTCCAGAGAACCAAAGAGCTCATACTAGCTTACATACACTATCATTTAGATAGACTGTCAAGCTGAGAAACTAGGCACATTTTTAAGAAAGTTAGGAAAAAGTAGGGTGCTAAAGAAATGTCTGCACACAAGTTAATATGAGATGTCTGCTTTCTGGGTATGGCGTTAACTCTTTGATCCCTGGATGTATCCTGTGATGCTTGAATACAATTAAGACCTGCTAACACAGTAGACATTTATTTAGCATGTCCTATGGGACTGTAGATAATAGCATAAAAACACACTTGGTGTACTTATGATTGTGAGACTGTGTACACTGTTCCCCTCCTCCCTCCTTTGTTTTGCAGTTTTGGGGACAATCTGACTGGATATGACACCGCATAGTAGATTTAAATGTTCTGGGTTTTGTTTGTTGTGATGTCCTTGTTTGTGTCTAATTTAGTACGTTTTTTTTGTCAACGTGTAGTTGCAATTATTGGCTTTGAAAGAAACTTTTCTGTTTTTGAAAAAAGAAAAATAGTTTTTTACTGGTTTAAAATGCTTATTATAATTATCCCTTTCAAGGTTACTTCTGGGCTTTTTGGTGATATTGTGTTTTCAAGCCCAGATGTCTTTTTTTTTCATCTGTAAAAGACATTTTGTTATGCACTACTTTTTGTATCTAGACAGTTTTCAACAGTCGGCCAATGATTTTTTTTAAAGAAAAAGGCATGCTTTCTGACTGACATGATCTTTTGCAATACCTCAATTTTGAAATATAGGAAAGAAAATGATATTTTCTAAGTAAGTTTATTCAGAAAAATATATATTAATTTAATTCTGCAAGTAAATGATTTAACAGATGGGTAACTTTATTTTTTTCATGCTTATTTGCGTTTTTTGAAAATGAAGACGTTAAAGCTTTATAACTGTAATATTAAAGATCATAGCTAACCTACAGAAATCTACCTAATTATGTGAAATAAGTAAACCTTTTTGAAGAAATTCCCCTCTTTCATGTAGACACACACCCCAGAGAGAGAGACAGACAGATGATGTACAGTACAGCATAAAGTTGGATTAAAACTAAACAACAAAGTTGTCGTAAAGAAAATGTGTAAACACAAACTCCATTTGGTGCTGAAAGTTGTGAATAGAAGGTGAAGAAATATTTTCCCTTAATTTGTATATTTATAATCAAGTGTGATTATGCACGACTGACCAGAATTGTGAGAGTTCTTCTGTTTGTATTTTTTAAAGAGAACTTTTTTAGTTTATTAAATTATAACATGCTCCCTTTTGTTTTGTACATGAATGTGCCCCTGAGTTATTAATGTTCTATTAAGAGGGTCCTTCAAAAAATATTTTTTAAAATAAGGTGTTCTGAACTGCAACTTGATTAAGAAGCCCCTGGGTACAACAGGTCCTATTGTGGCCTTTTCTGTTGTGAGACTTGAACTAGTTGATTTTTTTGAAGGCTAACCTAACCTCGACTATTTGTTGTTATGTGCAATACTGTTTGTACTGTTTGTATATAAAAAAGAAAAATGAAAAGAAAAAAAGGCATAAATCTTTATTGCAGATTTATTTTCATTGCAGACTTTAGACATTGTGATTCACTAAGATCATTTTTCTACTGTCAAATATGTACCTTTTCTTCATGCTGGTATATTTTCAATAGTAATGTAGCCTTTGTACTGAGACAAATTTTCATTGTTATTTTTAGAAAGATTTTTTGCTAAGAAAAGAATTAAACATATTTACATATTTTTCATTTTTATTTCATATTTTCTTTAAGGAGTGCTTTCTCAACCATTAATATAGTTATTTCTGGGAGAGACTTTCATATCTGGTCAATGTCATTAATATTATTTTGTATTTTTACTTGGAATAAATTAATTTTATGATGCTAATTCTTTAAAAGTTTATTTTTTTTCATTTTCAGTTATTTTTGAAGCTAAAACCTTTGTAATATTGTTACTAAAGTGTCTAGTTTTTGAAATGCAAAGCTTTATGTATTAACTTGCTGATGTGGTTTACAATAGTGTGGCAATGATGAAAATGGTTATATAAAGTGATTGGAAAATGTAATGAATAATTGGGCAATAAAATGACAGAATGAAGCAGAAAAATGTGATATTTTGAAAAGCCTTTTCCTTTATCAAAGTGATTTAGGGAAATAATAGGGATGTCACAGTACCAGTTCACTGTCTAGATTTATACAACACCAGTGCCGATGAATGCTATTGCTATTATCATGAACTAAAATCTACTGAAATAATGGGTTTATGACCCTGTCTGTTCAGCATAATGCTCCATTGTTTTTTATCATGAACTTATTTAAATTCTTCTTTCAAACACTGTCTGCAGTTGAATGTCCTAAAATCTGCCCTATCCCCTTTCAATGTGTTCTGCCACCATCTTTATTTATTTATTTGTCCCCTTTCTGAATAGCTTTCCTTCTTTCATAATTTTTCATTGATGACATGGAACAGCCTTAGAAGAAGTAAACATGTTAACACAGGTAACTACATCATTTTCCTGTGGAGTTACCATGTATTATTGGTAGCCACATAGTTAATGCAAAATAATGCATGTAATTTTCTGGTTGCAATGAAGTAACCCATATCACCACTACATGTGACAATTTGTTCAGCTCCTTCATCTTTTTCAATTTTTATTTGCTTTTCTTTTTTGTCTGTCTTTTTAGTCTCTTGCATATATAGCATCCGTGGCTGCCATGAAAGCGTCTCTTCACAGTCTCTTCACCGCTGCTCACCTACCCTTCCCTTTCCCTATTCTCCTGGCAAAACCCACATCCCAGAGCCAGTGACTCTTTACTCTGGTGCCTAAAACAATCCAGATTGAAACTGGTGTTGCGTAAACAGGGCATACAATGACCTTCTCTGGAGAGATCAGTTATTTCAACTGGCTTATTGATGACCTTTCATAACTAATTTATGCTGGTGTGATAGAGGTCACCTATAACTTGTAGAAAGAAACATGTCCAGAGTTGAGCCATTGTGTATATCCTCTGTGTATTCAGTTCCATAAGTAATGTATAGACTAGATCACTAGAATAGTGAGGTAAAATTTAGACTAAAATTAGGTACTACTGGTTGGAATATATACAAATTGCAAATATAAAGGAGTTTAAGGATTGAAGGGGGGAATAAAAGAATTTCTTAAGTGGTACAAAGTTTATGCTTAGATTTCTGCCTACATGCTTGTGTTTTATAGCCTCCTAGCAAGGCATGGGGTAAAATGTATTGCAAATATGCTGTTAGCAAATAACTTGCTGATTTCACTCTCTCTGTTAGAGTAGTTTTTTAAAAAGCGCTTAACTGGGAAAAGCTCCCATGTTAATATTTCAGTATTGTGACATCTCTACTTGCAAGATATGAGTGAAAGATTAGTCACAGATTTGTACAAATGTCTCTTTTGTTTAATCTGGCTTGTATGTAGTTGCTTCTTACACTGGTTTGTATGATGTCAGCTTTTTTTTTTAAAACCAGACACACTTTCTTCTCAATCTCAGCTGCTATAGTGTTCTATCATGCCACAGAGTGTTTTATAGTCATGTTGGTGACTACTCTATACCCCAAATGGGTAGCTGGTCAGGAACTATAATGATCATATAATTCGGGCACATTTAAATTTCTATGGAAACAAAATTTAGCAACAGGTAGAAAACCAGGGTGCTAATATGGGAAAGTCATTTCAGCTATTTTTTCCTGGATGTAGTTCTGTTGGGGTATAAAGTATTAGGTATTTGTAATTTTGCTGTCAAAAAATGGACATAACTTTTAGAGTATTCACAGCTAAGATCTCTGTACTTGTTTTTCAGCTAACTAATTTTAAATGTACTGTAACTTTTATTACATGTTCTCTTGGATTGTTTTCGCTAGTAATCCTAACAAGGCTTCTACTTTTTTGGCTTGGACTAATGCTTGTATGGAACTGCAGTACTGTGACTAAACATGGAGCTCAATGCTGCTATTGCTTAAACTTTGTAGTTTGGACTTTATTTTTTCTGTAATAACTTATTAAATCTAGTTGTATGAAGTACTGACACTTGTCATCCTTTGCATATTCTAAGGAAAGCTTGGGAAATGTACTATGGGGATATATGATAAAAATCAGAATTTATACTAAAAACCTCTTTACATTGATTAGTTAAGCAAAATACACTTGCTCCCGTGCACAAAAACTATGCTTGTCAGTTTTTTTTTTCTTTTGGTGTGAGTTCCACTTAATCTCCCCCTCCTTCAAGATGCAAGTTAATTTGAGCATGTGTGAAATCTCCCAAAATCACTCTTAAATTGAACATTAAGGCATTAATCTAATTAAACTGAAGCTGAATATAGAAATTTTACTTCCTATGAAATTAGTATAAAGGGCATAGGGCTTTTTGAAAAGGCAAAACATAGTTAACATTTAACTGTATTGGTACCAATTTTGTTTTGGTACCAAATGAGTCACGCAGAATAGATTTCATCATCTCCTCACAGAAATGTAAGTAAGCAGAATTAGTTGTTTTTCCCTAGAAATATGATTGAGTACTGAAATACACAAAGTTTTTGATACTTATTTCTGTCAAACATGCTCGGGAGCATACAAAATGTGCCAAAATCCAATTTCTCCCATACCGTGGAGTTTATAAACATGCCCAAAAGGTAAGTATAGGGTAGTTTTTGAAAAGCCTGTTTGGCACTTTTTGACTGGAATAAATATTGTCCAATATGTTCCAATGCTGTAGAGATTGGGAAAACCTTCAATAGCGTTCTGTGAGAAGCTGTGAAATTGGCTGTTTTATAGGAACCTGGAAAAGGTCTCATTTTAGCACCTCCCACTTCTAGGAGTTTCAATCTTTCACAATACTACCCCAAACACTTTTTAAAAAAAATAAACTCGAGATAAATTCAGAGAAGCCAACAAATACTAAATGTTTCATTTCCATTGCACTTGCTTTGTCTGTAGCTTCACACCAGCCACATGCTAAAAGTTGGACTGATCAACAACTATGTATTTAGTCTGTGCTTTGTATTTTAAGGACAGGAGGGAGGAAAAATTAAGCAAAATAAACAATTAGAGCAATGTAAAATATTTATTTAGAAGGGACTCTTGCTCCTATCTGGTGACCTCACCTATGCACTCCTTCAATCCTGGTGCAGCTTCTATGCAGAACTGGTCCCCCTGTGCTAAGTTAGAGCTGCCTGAAGATTGCTGTATTTTATACCCGCTGCAACATGCCATAAGGGACCAAAATACCACCTAAGTCCTGCTATGTCAGCAGCAGGCAGAGTGACATAAGCACCATTACTCTGGCTCTATGTCACCACCTTCTTGTGGTGACGTCCCTATAAGAAAAGCACAATATCCTGGTAAAATTATCTGCACTAAAAATTACAGGATGACTGCACTGTGTATATTGTACTTAATTGGAAACAGGCTGGGATTATAGATGGGATAAATGACTGTATTATGAAAGGGAATGCAAAAAGCTGGCTGGATTACTTGGGCCAGCTCAGTATTCTATATTACTACCGCACTGCGTTGAGCCCCATTGGCATGCACTATGGTAGACTATACCAGCATGTACCCTTGCTTAGCCATGTGAAAATAATTAATTAATTTGAAAACTAGACACCATCAAATTAGGCCTGAATAAAGACTGGGAATGGATGGGTTACTACAAAAAGTAATTTTCCCTCTGCTGATACTCACACCTTCTTGTCAACTGTTGGAAATGGGCGATGTCCACCTTGATTGCATTGGCCTTGTTAGCATTACAAAAGTAATTTTCCATCTCTTGATATTCACCCCTTCCTGTCAACTGTTGAGAATATGCCCCTTCCACCTTAACTGAAGTGGCCTTGTTAGCGCTGGACCCCCCCGTCCTCCACTTGGTAAGGCAACTCCCATCTTTTCATGTGCTGTAATATATATACCTGCCTACTGTATTTTTCACTCCATGCATCTGATGAAGTGGGTTTTAACCCACGAAAGCTTATGCCCAAATAAATTTGTTAGTCTCTAAGGTGCCACAAGGACTCCTCGTTTTGGGGGTTTTTTTATTAAAAGAAATGGACCATTCCGCGATACCAGGCAATAAGCAGAATACTCTTACGTGAAAATGTTCGAAACCTATAATGAACAGCCCCAGACACTGGTGAGAGGAAAGTTCCCCTAGACACTGCTCTTTCTATATAATACAGTAGAGGGGTTTTTAATAGCTCTGACTGGTCCCCAATAAATGAGAAATAAATGGTAATAAATATTTTGCACTTAGTGAAGCTATGGGCTTTGGTTTGCTTCACAGCTAAATTTGAGTGGGGAATTCTGCTAAGATGTTTGTTACTAAGTCAGCTCTAAAGTGCAGATAGGAAGTAGCGTGTAACTATGATGTTCCTCAGCATGAAGTGCAAGCTCCATTTCTGTAAGACATTGAGGGCACCATTGGGGCCTGGTTTACTCATCAGCTAATATCAGTAGCAGAGCAGTGGCGAGAGCAGTTTCTGTGGGGCTGCTACTCTGCATTCTTTGTAACACACCAGCAGATGAGCTGGTGAAAGTAATCAGTACCATCTATAAGGGTGCACAGATGATTTTCCTTCTATAGCAGGAGGAACCAGGAACCATATTATGACTGGGGTCTTGCCTATATGAGAAATTTTCACTAGTTTAATTTAAGGTGTGACTTGAGTTAAACCAGTGCAAAAGGCTGTGTGAATTTTGGTTTGAATGGTTTATAAACCAACATAAGCATCCATGCAACATTTTCCCCCATTTGCCTAAATCTGTTTTAAAAAACAAATTTGTTACACCAGGTCAACTTACTTATATAAACAAGGCCTCCAAGAGATTTATAGGGCCTCTAATGTGGCTCTTGTGGGAAAGCCACAGTCCAGGCCTTAATACTGAAATCTGCTTTCCCTACCTATTTAAATGCAAAAGCCAAATAACATGAGTAGGCAGGAAGACTCTTAACTGCTTCTGCATGGGTGTTACTAAGAAGAATCAATGTTATTTTCTCTAAATAGATACTATGTGCTTTATCATTCATGAGACATGTGGTCATTGCAATTTATGCCACTTAGGATGGTGCATTACAAGATGTTTATCATGTAAACAACAGGAAGCTTCCTAAGTCACAAGCACATCCAAAATATACCCATGGAAATTAGTTTTTTGGATAATCTGCAGGAGTGAGGTTTCTGCAAAATATCAGAAAAAGGTTAAAATTGCCCAAGACCTACAACCCACTGGATTAACAACCACCTATTTTTTATTGCTGTCAGTTTGATTCTATGTGAGTAGTTAGTTTGTACAATAGCTAGTAAAGTTGCCAGATTTTTCCAACCCCTAAATAAAGACACATTTAACCTCTAAAGGAAGAGAAGGGCCCTAATGAGGATATGACACTCCAAGTGCGGAACTGCTTTCTGTGATGCTGATACATAGCAAGAGGAACCTTTGTAGAGTTATTCCTGTAATATTGCTGCCTAGTCAGATCTAGTCTAACACAGGGAAAAATAGGGGACACAAAGACATTGAACCTCAAATAATCTGGGGAAGAAATTGTGGTAAAACCCATTTGCCTCTCTTCTCCCCTCCTTTCTTTCCCAACCTGGAAGAAAAGAGAGAGATTTCCCTGGGGATAAAATCACAACACGGGTCAGTGCTGGGGGGAAAATCCAGGTCTCCCAGTATCTGCTAGGCCACACTGCTTCCTTCTGTACTGACTCAGTTTGCCATCTGAACTGTTTGAATACTGGAACAGGTAAATGTTGATGTATTACTTGTTTATGATAGCATGTGCTAGGCATCTCCCTAACATTCAAGAAGGGATGATCCTTGCCCCCAATGAACCTGCAGTCTAAGGACAGACAGGTTGAGGGAGGTTAGGGGAAGAGGCACAAAAAAACAGATTTTTTTTTTATACTAGTCAATTTGCTTCACTGTTGACACTTACCAGGAGCGGATCTTTAAGAGGGATTTGAATATGGACAGTTTAGTGAGTACCCAAGAGGTAGACAAGTACACACCTATGAACTGAAAATGGTGAATAAGTAAAATTCACAAAAAAAGTGAATGAATAAAGAAAATTACAGGAAGTTCAGCAGTGTACAAATTGATTAAGGAAATGTCTGTGGCCAAATTCATATGAAGGTAAAACTGCAGCAGGAGGGTGGCAACACGGTTAACCATCCTTCCAACAGGAAAGAAGCTGGTTTCTTTGTGTTACATGCAATCTGGAGATAACTGCATGACAGGAGAAGATGCTTTTGAAGATACCACAGCCTCAAAACTCTGATATGAAGAGAAATGACTGCAGGAGAGGTACAAACATCACTTGAAAAAAAACAGGAGTACTTGTGGTACCTTAAAGACTAACAAATTTATTTAAGCATGAGCTTTCGTGAGCTACAGCTCACTTCTTCGGATGCATAGAATGGAACACACAGACAGGGGATATTTATACATACAGAGAACATGAAAAGGTGGAAGTATGCATACCAACAGGCAGAGTCTAATCAATTGAGATGAGCTATCGTTAGCAGGAGGAAAAAACTTTTTGAAGTGATAATAAGATGGCCCATAGAAGGTGTGAGGAGAACTTAACATAGGGAAATAGATTCAATTGGTGTAATGACCCAACCATTCCCAGTCTTTGTTTAGGCCACAGTTAATTGTATCTAGTTTGCATATTAATTCAAGTTCAGCAGTTTCTCTTTGGAGTCTGTTTTTGAAGTTTTTTTGTTGCAAAATTGCCACCTTCAAGTCTGTCACTGAGTGGTTAGAGAGGTTGAAGTGTTCTCTCACTGGTTTTTGAATGTTATGATTTTCAAAAACCAGTGAGAGAACACTTCAACCTCTCTAACCACTCAGTGACAGACTTGAAGGTGGCAATTTTGCAACAAAAAAACTTCAAAAACAGACTCCAAAGAGAAACTGCTGAACTTGAATTAATATGCAAACTAGATACAATTAACTGTGGCCTAAACAAAGACTGGGAATGGTTGGGTCATTACACCAATTGAATCTATTTCCCTATGTTAAGTTCTCCTCACACCTTCTATGGGCCATCTTATTATCACTTCAAAAAGTTTTTTCCTCCTGCTAACGATAGCTCATCTCAATTGATTAGACTCTGCCTGTTGGTATGCATACTTCCACCTTTTCATGTTCTCTGTATGTATAAATATCCCCTGTCTGTGTGTTCCATTCTATGCATCCGAAGAAGTGAGCTGTAGCTCACGAAAGCTCATGCTTAAATAAATTTGTTAGTCTTTAGGGTGCCACAAGTACTCCTGTTTTTTTTGTGGATACAGACTAACACGGCTGCTACTCTGAAACCAAACATCACTTGCTAGATCAGTGAAATCTAGTCAAAAGGAAGAATGCAGGAGAGTGTAGCCAGCAAAGGAAAAGTAGGAAATTATGTCAGTGTTGACACGAGTAGTGGTTGGATGTTAAAAGGACAGAATCTGATTTTTTTTAAATTGACTTTTTTCTTTACATCCGGTTTCTACCATGCACCCTTTAAGTAGCACATCCTGGTATTTTAAAATTTTGTTTGTTCTCTGCTTCGGTGTTGATATTGTAGGTCTTTTGGCTGTTGGCCTGAGAACAAGCAGAGACATTTTAGGTGTAACCACCTTACTCCCATTTCTTTGTCCAAACAAAAGCCTCTAGTCATTGCCTTTTCAGTTTCTGCTCTGCTTACTTTATGGCCATAGTAAACAGCCAGCTGGCAGTGGCTGGGCAGGTAGGCGCAAGGGGGGACTGTTATCTTTTTGTATCTTGTTTAGATTTTAAAAGGAAAATCCACTCATCACATGTTGAAACTGAGCACATAGCCAGTCTGAAACCATCCCTTCCTGCCACTGACTGTTGTCCTTGTCACCTATGAACATGTTGCATCTTGTCTCAAATGACTGTCTCTGACCCAGCATTGCTGACACTAAAAGTTCACAAATCAGCAGACTAGACCCAAAAAGTCATGAGATTTTTGAAGAGTATAGTGTTTGTCTTTGAAATCTGAACTTTTTCCTGCCCCTCCCCCACCGTGTGAGAGAGACTGTTGCCAACTCTCACAATTAATAAAGAAATGTGATTCTAGCCCCTAGCTGCAGAAGCTCTTGCTGGCTGCCAGATGGTACAAAGCTTCCAGCTTTTGCCAAAAATTCTAATTAACTCTTCCCATCACTCCCAAATTTGCTCTTCTACACACCACTGCTCCCTCTGCAGTTCCAGGGATTCTTTACAATCCCAAGTGTGGGGAACCGGCTTCAGGGGGGTTCTCTTCTTCCCTTTCCCAAGTGTTGGGTCAGCTCTAGGGCTTCACCTCTTCTTCCCTCCACCCCACACCTACTGCCTCCCATTTTTTCCCAGCCTGCTACCAACAGTCCCATTCACATGTCCTGATCTACTCCACTTGCCCCGCTCCTGTCCTCTCTGTATTTGTATCAGGCACCTTCCTCCTCCAGGCTGCCTGGGCCCAGCAGGAGCGGGTCACTGAAAGCACAAGAGAAAGGCGCCTCCCTCCTCTGTTCTGGTGCCAGGACCTCGGATGGCCTGGGGCAGCCCAGAGCTACACATGCAGGGAAAGTCCTGCTCAACCTTGGACTGCAGCATGCACAGTGTGGACAAGAGCTTCAGAGATTTTAGCTTGTAAAGGTTTAGCAAGTCCCTGGAAAACGGCAATTTGCAATTGCCCAGTAAGGTAATTCAGCCAAATATAGCCAAGAACTCATAGCTAAGGTACAAGCCCATAATCTCAATTTACCTCCGCGATCTTTCTTTTACAGTTTTATGAAGTTAGGGGAAGTTCTTTATCTAATCCTGTCAAATTACAGAAGGTATATGAATGATTGGACTCCAACCAAAAACATTTAGGAAATTCTAAGAAGGCTAAAACTGGGTTTAGAAACTAATTAATCCTTCCGATTGTGCAGTACATATTGCAGCAAACCGGCTCTATGCATAAAAGCAAAGAGTTACCTACATTTCAGGCTAAAAATAGGGTTGAATTTGGGGTATTAGTGAGCAAACAATGACACACTGTGCTAGGGAGTCTTCTACAGCAATTATTTGAAATGGAAAATCTGAAGTTAATTCGAGATGCAATTTACTCCTGAAGATGACTTAATGGGCAATGTTTTGACAATTTAATCTTCATTGTATTTTTAAAGACACTATCAAAATGGTGTGTCTTAATTTTAAAATCTTTTTTTTAAAATCTCTACTCAATCCTTTGGTAGCTCAAAACTGAACAATTTTACTGTCAAACTTGTCTGTTTGTACCACTTCATTTTGTTGCTTGCTGTGCTAAATTTTCTTCTGAAGTTATGTGCACAAACAAAGGAAAGCCAAAGTATTTAATCCCTTCTGAAATGAGAATGTAGAGCAGCTATAGATTATTAATATATGGCCAAAGATGCAAGTAAGTTCCTCTGGACAACATACAGTAGAAATATCCATATGTAAAATCCCGATATACAGGGTACACATGTAGGGTGGCCAGGTGCCTGGTTTTTGACTGGAAAGTCTGGTCAAAAAGAGGACCAAACAATGTCCAGTCAGATCTACTGACGGGACACTTAATGTCCAATTACTGAGGATGGGGGAGGTGGGGAGGCACTGGGTCATCACCCATCCCAGCCCCTACTCAGCCGGGGCTGCCTCCTACCTGTGTCAGGTGGCTGCAGTTCCCATCTCCAGCTCTGCAGGCAAGTCCCTCCTGACCCAGGGCAGAGGGGTGAGGGGAAAAGAAGCAAGCAACAGAGGGGAGGAGGGAAGAGGAATGGACAGGGGCTGGGGAGGAAGGAAGAGTAGCAGACAGGGAAGAAGAGGTGGGGCAGGGATGGGGCCTCAGGGGAAAGAGGCAGGGCAAGAGAGGTTCTAGCACTCCTGGTGGAGTGTCCAGTTTTTAAATATTACCAAGTTGGCAACCTATACACATGGCATGTAAGATCACCTACTAGTTAGAAATATGTGTAATACTTAAGCACAGAACAGTGACTAAAGGATGGAGATGCTCCATTTAAATCAATGACAAAATTCCAATTGACTACACTAGGGCCAGCATTTCACCTGGAAGGTCAGCCCAGCTTTTCACCCTAGCAGCTGGCTTCCCTGTTGCTTTAGATTTAGTCAGACTTTTAAGCCTACTTTGGTTACTTTTATTTACACAGCCATAAAACAGTTGATCTAAATTCATTCTGTGTAGGAGCTGCCTAACCCACTGCTCTCTGATCAATGACCTACTTTGTTTAACTGTGTTTAAGACTTTCACAAACTAACAATTACAGCACTGAAGGGAAAAGTGTGCGCAGGGACACCAGGGACTTCACAACATGATTCAGTTACTGGTGGGACTGCTCCTGCCTCACTAACCTCCCCAGGATTACGAGCACTTTATACATATTGTAAAAGAAACAAACAAGATGGTTTAAAAATAAAAAGATTGGGAGGGGAGCAATAAAAGTTGGAGGGAATTTATGCGTGTGAGAGAGCGAGAATTGTACAGAGGGTCCATTCTTACTTTTTTTTTTCTGTCCACTGTAAATCCTGGCTGGAGCTGGAACAAGCTAGGAATCAGAGAACCCCAGAAGTCTTAAAGGACCAAAAGCAAATTAAGATCTTTGCTTTTTCCAGATCTTTGCTGTGCAGAAGGGAACTATGTGCCTTGGAACCTATTTAAACCCCGTGGGATTAATGTGGTTTAATGGCTTTTTCCTAGCTTTTATTAGCTGCTTATGCTGCTGCAGTAAGCAAATGCAGTGATACTTGACTACATTAGAAGTAGTAATACATCCTAGTGATTTGCTGGAGAAAGCCCCGTCGGAGACCGGAAACCACAGCAGGGACTCGAAGTGCAGAAGAAAGTATGCACTGTCTGAGGTAATGTATTTAGGAAACGATGATACAAACAAACTGCAGAAAATATATAAAAAGGAGAAAAATACATCAGTGCATAGCTGAGGTGTTCTAGACCATTTAGAGCCAGGAATGAGCATTGAGGAAGGAAATTTCCAGACCTCTCTGCTGAATAATGAAAGCACTGCACCACCACTCATAAGTAAGGCTGCGTGTCTGTCATGGAACTCATGGATTCTGTAACTTTCTGTGACCTCGGTGGCTTTTGCAGTGACTGGTGCAGCTGACTCAGGGGCTGACTGAACACTCGGGCAGCCCCTGGGCCAGCAGCAGCAGTTTGGGTGTGGGAGGAGGCTCAGGGCTGGGTCAGGGAGTGGGGGTTTGGGGCGGTGCTTAACTCGGGGAGGGGGATGCCCTGGAAACAGCCGGCATGTCCCTGCAGCTCCTAGGCAGAGGGGCCAGGGGGCTCTGCATGCTGCACCTGCTTGCAGGCACAGCCCCTGCAGCTCCTACTGGCTGCAGTTCCTGGCCAATGGGAGCTGCAGAGCTGGGGCCTGTGGCAGGGAGTGCATGGAGACCCTGGCCTTCCCTCCCCTAGGAGCTGCAGGGACATGCCAGCCACTTCTGTGGAGCTGGATAGGCAGCCTGCCAGCCATTCCACCCCCCCTTAGCACCAGTGGGGGTCCCAGGCTGCATGCCCCCCCCAGCACCAGTGGGGTACCCGGGCCACTCCCCAGCACCCGCTGTGCCCTCGGACCACCACCCCCAGCACCTCCGGCCCAAGTTTTAGTTAGGGGTATATAGTACAAATCACGGACAGGTCACAGACCATGAATTTTTGTTTACTGCCCATGACCCATCCATGACTTTTACTAAAAATACCCGTGACTAAAAGCCTTACTATAAGTAATATTTTTATCAGGCCCAAATGTTGTCTTTGTATATGAAGAGCTCACCCTGCTGATGCTAGGATGCAAGTTTTCCTAATGATTAGGAATGTTTAGAAATGGTTTGTGCCGAAAAAGTCCAACTGCACTAAGAACGCTCAGTGCAAAAGCTGTGTCTTCCATTCTGTAAAAAGGCTGCTGAAAATTGTACCACTACCACTTGTTAAAAAAAAAGGGGGGGGGCATTTTTTTAAAGTAAACTGATCAAAAAATCACTAGAGTTTTCAAATAAACCACTTTTTACTAGTTAAAGTGAGGCACTATACACTGATTTTGCTGAATAGGTAAATCTATATGCCCATTATATAACTCAGTAAATGTGTGTCTAATTCATTGTTGCATTAAAGGTTGCAGAAAGCTAATCCCTAGTGAAGTTAAACTGTCTTGCAAGACCAGAAGGAAAAGGAAATGCTTGGATATGTTGAATCCTGTAAATCTGTCAGACCACTTGTCTGTGATGTGACAAAAATGCCTCACATGCTATCCCCATCCAATTAGGCTGGGATCCAAGGTATGATGTATAGCATGATGGACTGTGTCAAAAGTAGGGGAAATCATTAATTTTGTCTGCTGTTCATACAGCAGCTGCAATCCTGCATCTCAGGAGTCTGCTACTGCTTTAAAGTAGGCCAATAGTTCTTGTCAGGAAAGTGACTTTAAGGAACAATGTTAAATTGTTCTTGGTTTCACCTTTTTCAATGATGCATGAGATTAGATGGGTCACCATGGTCTTTCCACTGAGAACAAGAGGAACAATTGGAGCAGGACAAGACTATAACACTTTTTCTTTGATCTTTTAAATGTTCCTATTCAATCCCCAAGCTCTTGTATCCTCATTCTGGCTAGAATTTAGAGGTGTAATTACGGTAGCTTTCCATCTAGCTCCTGAAACTGCCTTTGCTTGCATAAGTGGCCTCTAATAATTAAGTTGCATATTATAAGCTGTAGCTACTGCCAGGGCTGGCTCCACACCCCAGCGTGCCAAGCGCGCGCTTGGGCAGCAGGTGGCAGGCGGCTCACAAGAGGTCCCCCGGAGCCGTGGGACCAGCGACCGCCAGCGCACGCCCCGCAGCGCGCAGCCCTGCTTGGGGCGGCTGGATTCCTAGAGCCGCCCCTGGCTACTGCCGTTTAGCAATCCTGAGAAGCTACCTCCTCCTTTAAGCAGATGCAGCTGTTTATGTATAGGTGCACCCAGCTCACCAGGCCCAAAGTTTTTTGCCTAGCAGTACCCAGAGAGAGCAGTCCCTTGGCTATAGGCAGCACCGATCTCCTCTCAGTTCCTTCTTACTGCCCATGGCTGGAGTTGGAGCTCTGTGTGGTTCTTAGCCTCACAATTTCTCTCATTCTTCGAGTTAGTGTTAATTAGCTTAGTTAATTTTTTCTCTGGTGAAGGCATCACCAGGGTTCAAACATTGTCCATCATGAAGGGGATCCCCAGCAATGCTCCCCACATGAGGTACTTGCTTTGGTTGGGTGAGGCTCATGTCAGAGAATGGTGTTCAATTTGTAAATTGTTCACAAAATGGACTCAGATGTCTAGAGACAGTCACCTGGAGCAGCATGTGCTGGAGCAGGCCAGGAGGTCTGTTTCAGAACCAGGGCCTGTGTCAGATTCGAAGTCACCCTCACGCTCCGTGAGTGGTACCATCTCATGCTCTGATCCAGGATCTCTCCTGAGAAGCCGCTCTCCATTGAGTGCACCAAAAAAAGGTCTCAAGTCCAATCAAGACCACTCCAGGCCCTGTGGAGACTTCTTCCTCCACCAGGAAGGATGGATCGGCAGAGCACTACTGCTGGCACGTGGGATGGAGAAGGTCCTTCCAATCGCTCTCTGGTACCATGTAGGGGTGTGAGACCCTGTAGTGTTGACTCCGGTTCTGGCCCCAAGGTGTCTGTTGAGGCCGGAACAGACAACAGTGATGCCAACACCAACTGTTTCCACACCAGTAGCATATTGAGCAGTGGTGAGCATCCTCCGTCTTTGTGTCCTGGGCTCTCGCTTGCTCCAAGACTTTGCCAGGACTATGGCATCCACAACTTGCTGGCACTGTCTGGATGGGCTGCTGAACCTTTGGGTCTGTTGGCACTGCATCCCGATATTCCCCTGCCACACACTGCAGGAGTGAAGCTGGTGCCTGGCAAAGCACAGGGGACCTCCTAGGCACTAGTGAACTTCATACAACTGATATTGCCTTGGCGACATTCCCCACCCCTCCACTTTGGCTGCATTGGCACTGTTGCTGATTTCAGTACTGTTTTCACCTTCGGCATCTCCTCCCCCCAGATGACAGATGAGTTGGACTGGTTGCTTGCATTCTGGATCTGACACCTCCCTTATCCCCAGAGACCCAAGACTCCACAGCATCCAGGTCAGGATCCTCCTGCTCTCCATCAACTGGCCCACATCAGGGGCTGTTCATGGAGCAACACGGGTACTGAGATTGGCACTCTTCACACAGGTCAGATGGGACCCTAGCCTGACACCCACTGGCCAATAATGCCCTACCCTTATGCTCAGTGGCCCTCAATCACGGAGGTCATTCTCCTTATTTTACTCCAACCAAAGTGAGATCGTCAGGCATGTTGGTGGGTGAGGCTGTCAATGCATGACAAACTCTGCAACCAGTTGACCTTCCCCTTGCGGAGCCTCTGGAATTGAACAGTCCAGGTGCCATCAGTATGGTTGTGGTGACTGCGTACCCTGCACGATTCAGCAGTGCCTGGCTCTTCCTCACACTCAGTGCCTGAGGACTTCAAGGGCTAGCAGGAGCTTTTGCAGCACGTGGCTGCTTCCCTGGGCATCCAAATGGAGTTTCTGCAGGAAAATACCCATCAGTTGCTAGACGTTCTGTAGCTGTTTGCGCCAGGGAGAGTGGCCCTCCCCATTAATGATGCACTCCTGCAGCCTCCAAAGATTCTTTGGAGAATGCCAGCTTTTGGTTGCCTATTGTGAAGCATTTAGAGAAATGCTACTTGTATCAATGTAGGGATTTGAGGATTTTTACTCCCTCTTAGCTCCTAATTCCCTTGTTGTAACTGCAGTGAACAAGAGAGCTCAGCAGGGCAGATTTAAGTCCACTCCTAAGGACAAAACTCTAAGAGGAAGGACTTGCAAATGTGGATTGCAAACCAGCAGGTGCTGCTGTCCAAATAGGATTTTGTGACTTGGATGGCTATGTCTAAATTTGAAAACAAGGTGCCTGAAACCTCCAGGGAGGAATTCCAGGCATTTACTACTGAAGGCTGCTTGGTGGCCAAGACATTGCTACAGTCTGTGCTAGACATGACAGACACATCGGCCAGAGTGATGGCATCAGCGGTGACTATGAGAAGGGCATCCTGGCTGCATTCAGGCATTGCTCTTGACATGCAGCAGGGAGCAGGCTATAGAGGAAATGCCCTTTGATGGTAAAGTGCTCTTTTCAGACAAAACTTTGCACTCCTTTAAGGGTTCTAGGGCTACCCTATATTCCTTGGGGAGGTATATGCTGGTAGTGCAAAGGTACCATTATGGCAGTCAGCAAGTGCAGCAGCAGTAGTAGCTCCCACACCACCTCTTTGAGTAGTATTTCCCTCTCCTGAAGTAGCAGGACAACCCCAGAAAGGGGCAGAGGTCCCAAAGGCAGAGGTGTTCAGGTTCTGGGTTCAGCCAGTGCCCCCCAACTGCCCATTTTGACTTGTTTGTTCAGAGCAGCATTCCACTTGTAACATCTATTACCCCATCTCCTCTGTTCGGGGCCAGGTTGGCTCCCTTTCACAATGTTTGGGGCTCCCCTACAGCTGGTTTGTAAGCCCTGTCAGAGTGGGCTATGCTACCCAGTTCCGCTCCACCCTCCATCATTCCTCTTCCGGGACCCTTCTCACGAGATATTGCTCATGTCTGGTCTGTACTAGCTTTGGGAGCAGTGGAGGAGGTTCCTCCAGAGCACTGAAGTCAAGGTTTTTATTCCTGGTACTTTCTGATTCCCAAATCCAAAGGTGGGGTGAGACCTATTCTTGATCTCCACAGATCTCCACAGGTTTTCTGGCTCCGGTGCGCTGGGCCTACACACACCTAAGCGGAATGCACATCCTCATCACATCTCAAAGAACCACAGCTACAGTAAACAACAGTTTCTTTTGACCCAATTTCCTAATTATGTATTGACCTAGCCAATTGTCTTCCCTATGAACTCTTCACACTTGACAGGATCCGTTGTGTTAGTCCTTTTCAAAGGGGAATTAAGCTGCAATTAAAATGCTGCAGGAGCTGATGTGGAGCTAGTAAACGGTTGCTGGTCTCCTGTCAGTACAGCACAACTAAAGAGGGAGGCACCAGAAATAGCATTAGCAACGAGTGAATTGTTCATATCCACTACACAGGCTGAATCTTTGCCCAAATCCTGAGCCAAGCCCAAATGTCTTCTCAGGTTAAATTTCTGTTTTGCTGTTTTTTGGTCTTGTATTATGGTCCTTACAAAAACTAAGAATGTATTAACCCAGAGATTACAGGATTCCATGGCTGCGGGAAGGAAGGATAATCGTGAGCTATACTTCCTGGACTTAAAAAATCACTGAGATAAATGATCCCCTTTATTCTATGCTGTAGAGGAGGGCAAAGGAGACACTTGAGAGAAATTGAAGAAGCAAAGGGGATCTCCTGTGATGCTCTCCCCTTCCTCCTGCCAGCCCCTCTATGGAGATTTTTGGGGCAGGAAAGCCACCTGCTACTTCTGACAGCACCATTAATATCTGGGCTATGGCTTCTGCTGCTTCCTGAAGGGGGAACAGGAGCTAGTGGTGTGAAGCCATGGAGAAGGGGTTCAACTTCGGTATCACAAAAGAACCGTCCGTGGAAGTAGAAGGAAGGGTACTTTGGGCAATGAGCAGAGGGGTAAGAATTGCTGTAAGCCTGAGATTGACCACATTTGAGCTAAAATTGCCTTTAGCGTCTCCGGCTGCATGAGAATGCAAGGCCCTGCCTAGTCTGTATGAGCACAGGAACTGCCTTACTGGATTAGAGCCATGGCGCATCTAGTCCACTGTCCTGTCTCAGACAGTCACCAGCGGCTTCAGAAGAAGGTGGAAGAAATTCCATAGCTGACAATTATGCAATAACTTGCCATAGGGGAAGTTTCCTTCTAAGTCCCAAGATGAGTGCTGCTCCATGTGATTGCTTCTCCCTCCCCACAAGGGAAGCATGTGTCAGGAACTTCAATGCAGGGGACACTAAGGGTTTGATGTAGTTTTTCTCTTCCAGGGGATTAGCACTAAATGACAGATTGAGCCCACAGTTTGGAAAAGCCTCTCTGCATCTGTGTGAATTAGGCATTTCAGGGAATTCTGGTAAAAGGGCAGCCTTGTGTCCTAAAACTCGAACAGGGAACAGGCAGAGCCAACTGTGAAAACAGGAAGGAGTTAACGTATTTTAACAAACAGGAGCTGGCTATAATTTGATCCACTTGCCTTGTAAATAATGAAAATCACGGCCTTGCAGAAGACTTGGGTTCATTACTGCCCTGGGCACTTTTACTCTTTGGTCTGGCAAAAGCTGAGAGCTGTGGCTGCAGTAGCCTTAATTTTCAAGAGTGGCTGGTGGGTGGTTATCAGCACAGAGTGGATGAGAGAGGGGAACACTGCAGGCTTGGTCCCTCTCAGATCTATAAGTTAGTTCAGTTACTGTGAGGGAGGAGGAGGAGGCCTATGCAGGGACATATCCCAACATAGTGATAGGTGAGTAATAAAGTCCAACAATCTCTGCTTGGAAAATGTGAGAGATGCTCTTAATCAGCTAATCTGGGGTGCAGAAAAGGGGAAATCCATTTTTAGAAGGCAGGGGCCTTCTAAAAGAAAGACAGAAATAATAGTGAATAGATTTAAGTTAACACCCCAGTATTCAATATAATTAATGACAATCAACATTGGTTTATGTAAAATCCTTTCAAACTAACTTGATTTGTTTTTTATGAAATTACAAGTTTGGTTGATAAAGGTAATACTGTTGATGTAATATAGTTAGAGTTCTGTAAAGTGTTTGAGTAGGTACTGCACAACATTTTGATAAAAAAAACTAGAATGAGACAAAATTAATATATGTTGTATGCAGTGTTGTGGTAGCTGTGTCATTCCTTGGATATTAGAGAGACAAAGTGCGTGAGGTAAAATTAACATGGCACACATTAAGTGGATTAAAAACTGGCTAATTTATAGGTCTCAAAATATAATTGTAAATGGGGAATAATCATCTTGGGTGTTTTCTAGTTAGAGCAAGCAAGGATCAGTTCTTAGCCTTACACTATTTAACATTTTTATTAGTGAGGTGGAAGAAAACATAAAATCATCTCTTCTAAAGCTTACACATGACACAAAAATTGTGGGAGTGCTAAATAATGAAGAGGACAGGTCACTGATGCAGAGTGATCCGGACTGCTTAGTAACCTCGGCACAAGGAGACAATATGAATTTTAATAGGGCTAAATGTAAATATAGGAAGAAAGAATATAGGACATAGTTATAGGATGGATGACTCTATACTGGGAAGCATTAACTCTGAAAAAGATGTGGGGCTCATGATGGATAATCAGCTGAACATTAGCTGTCACTGTGATGCTATGGCCAGAAGGATTAATAAGATCTTTAGATGCACAAATGAGGGAGTCCAGAGAAGAGAAGAGCCATAAAAATGATTAAAGGGTTTGAAAACATATCTTATAGTGATCTATTTAGCTTACCAAAGACAAAGTTTAGGGGTGACACAGAATCATAGAATGATCAGACTGGAAGGGACTTTGAGAGATCATCTAGCCCAGTCCTCTGTACTCATGGCAGGACTAAGTATTATCTAGACCAGTGGTCTCCAATGTGGGGGTGCACAAGAGGATCCTTTGGGGTGTGTGGCAGGAGGAGCAGCACCGCTTTTTTTTTTTCCCTTCAGCAGTTTGGCCAGGAGTCCGAGCGGCTTTTTTTTTTTTTTTTTTTTGCTTCGACAGTTTGGCTGGGAGCAGGAGGTGCGTGCTCAAAAATTTTTTACTGATGGGGTCCATGATCAAAAAAGTTTGGAGACCACTGATCTAGACCATCCCTGATAGGTGTCTGCACTTAAAAATCTCCAATGATGGAGATTCCACAACCTCCCTAGGCAATTTATTCCCGTCCTTAACCACTCTGACAGTTAGGAAGTTTTTCCTAATGTCCAACCTTAAGAAAAAAATGTCTCCCTCCTTCTTGTAACAACCTTTTATGTACTTGAAAACTTATGTTCCACCCCAGTCTTCTCTTTTCCAGACTAAACAAACCCAATTTTTTCAATCTTCCCTCATAGGTCATTTTCTAGACCTTTAATACTTTTTGTCCCGCGGCTCCAGTCGACCTCCCGCAGGCATGACTGCGGACGGATCGCTGGTCCCATGGCTCGGGTGGACCTCCTGCAGGCATGACTGCGGCTGCTTCACCGGACCCATGGACCAATGAACCCTCCGCAGCTGCGGGAGGTCCACTGGAGCTGTGGGACCAGCGGACCCTCCGCAGTCATGCGTGCGGGAGGTCCGCTGGTCCCGCGGCTCCGGTGCACCTCCCGCAGGCATGACTGCTTGGGGCGGCCAAATTCCTAGAGCCGCCCCTGTGTGGTACCCAGTCATGTTCTTTCACCGAATTGGAGAACATCTTGAATGCTGATCTAGCCAAGATGGCAGCCTACTGTAGCAGTTGGCGCCTCCAACCAACTATGACTAAGACAGTTTTAAGCGTCTTCACCTTCACAATGCAAGTGCTTAAACGTGAGTTAGATGTCGTCCTCAACTGCCAGATTGGAATCTTTCAGCACCAATCCTATGGTGCAATGAGTGGTTGGCTAAAGATGTTTGAAATTGTTTTCTTGTCGCTGATCCGACCATTTGACTATCTGGATTTGGCCTCCATGTCACCTTTGTACTCTGCTGAACAGGTTCCAAACTGCCAAGCAATGTGCACAGTCAACCTCTACACATGGGGTCTGTGCAAAGACAGAATGTACAGAATTGTTCATATTACCAGAATTAGTCTCACTGCTCACGTGAGGTTGAGGGCCATAATTTACAAGAGCATATGCCTCACACCAGTTACCACTCCTCCCCTTTCTACTTCTCGAGAAGTCTGAGTCAATTTTCAATTCAGTCAATGCCGTAATTGTTGCTGGCACTTACAGGCTGTGCTAGTGAAGCATGGTGCTGAATTAATGTCTCACAGGTAGCTTGTCCTTGGAAAGAAATAGAAAATAGGATTGGGCACTGAGAAGACAGGCATCATAAAAGGGTTGCTGGTGGTATTTTCAAAAGATAAAGTGGTGATAGTGTGTTTAATGCCCTATGAATAGTAGATGGCCACCAGCATAGTCTTATGGCCACATGGTGGACATCTGCACTTTACACTCAGGTTACACATAGTACAACTGATACAGTGGAAAACCTTGTCACTTTGTGTTAATTATGTATCTAATAATTATTTAATAACTGTATTTCATATGGATGGATGATACAGGTAAGTGAACAGTAAAGCAATATGGAGCATTAGGGAGCCCACTGAACTGGTAAAAAAACTTAATTTGCTGATTCATTTTAATCACTGGGGCACATGCAAATGAGCTGGTGTTAGCAGTATTCCACTCTACCACGAGCTGCCACTAGCACAGCAGGACACAGTGCTACAAAGGACGGGGCGGGGGTAAGAAAAGTACTGAAAGGGAGGAACGGGGAAAAGGGAGAGCAGCAACAAAGATCAAAATGGGAAAGGATGATTCCAAACTCCACTAGTAAGTGGAATTTGGAAGGGGAGCAGGGGAGTTGGAACCAGAAAGAAGAGCAGGATTCATTGTGCATGTCACAGGGACAGGCTGCCAGCTCTATGGGTATGTTATACCTAAGGGCTTGGCTACACTTACAATTTGCAGCGCTGGGAGTTACAGCGCTGGTCATGCAGCTGTGTAAGGGCCAGCGCTGGAGTGTGGCCACACTGACAGCTACCAGCGCTGCAGTGTGGCCACACTTGCAGCACTTTCCAGCGCTGTATTGAGAGGTGCATTGTGGGCAGCTATCCCACAGAGCACCTCGTCCCATTTTGGCGCTGAGTATTGTGAGAAGGGGAAGGAAGTGTGCGGGTCATTCCGCTTCCTGTTTGCCAGCGCCCCGTGGTGCATCGCTTCACATCCCAGCATTCACTCTTTCCGGCAGCGTTTAGCGCCATTGTGAGTGTCTTTCTGTTACTCTCTGTGTGAATCGCGATTTCTGTGGCAAATGGAGCCCGATCTGCTGAGGACTCTGCTGATGAGTGTCACCAGCACAACACGTTTGGCAGTCGAGCTATTCCTTCAGCTCCAAAGTGACAGTGAGGAGTCCGACGATGATATCAATATGGATTTGCCTGCCGCGTGTGACACTACAGTGCTTGTGGCATTCACGGAAATGCTCAGCACCGTTGAACGCCGCTTTTGGGCTCGGGAAACAAGCACTGAGTGGTGGGATCACATCGTCATGGAAGTCTGGGATGACGAGCAGTGGCTGCAGAACTTTCGTATGAGAAAAGCCACTTTCATGGGACTGTGTGCTGAGCTCGCCCCACTCTGCGCGCAAGGACACAAGATTGAGAGCTGCCCTGACGGTGGAAAAGCGGGTGGCTATTGCAATCTGGAAGATGGCAAATCCAGACAGTTACCGGTCGGTCGGGAACCAGTTTGGTGTGGGAAAGTCGACCGTGGGAATCGTTTTGATGCAAGTTTGCAAGGCAATTAATCGCATCCTGCTAAGAAAGACCGTGACTCTGGGAGCGTGCAGGACATTGTGGATGGCTTTGCACAAATGGGTTTCCCTAACTGTGGAGGGGCGATAGATGGGACGCATATTCCTATTCTGGCCCCCCCCCACCTGGCATCAGAGTACGTTAATCGTAAGGGGTATTTCTCTATGGTTCTCCAGGCGCTTGTGGATCACGCGGGCGTTTCATTGACATTTACACAGGCTGGCCTGAAAGGTGCATGATGCACGCATCTTTCGGAACAGTGGCCTGTTCAGGAAGATGCAGGCAGGGACTTTTTTCCCAGACAGGAAGATCACAGTAGGGGATGTCAAAATGCCCACTGTGATCCTTGGAGACCCCGCGTACCCGTTACTGCCTTGGCTCATGAAACCCTATACAGGAAGCTTGACAGGAGCAAGGACCGGTTCAACTACAGGCTGAGCCGGTGCAGAATGACTGTGGAGTGTGCTTTTGGGCGTTTAAAAGCCCGCTGGAGATGTTTGTATGGGAAGCTAGACTTGGGGGAAAGCAGCATCCCCGCGGTTATAAGCGCTTGCTGTACCCTCCATAATATTTGTGAAGGGAAGGGTGAAACATTCAGTGAGGCATGGACCACCGAGGTTCAAGTCCTGGAGGCTGAATATGCACAGCCAGAGAGCAGGGCTAATAGAGAGGCCCAGCACAGGGCTACAAGGATTAGGGATGCCTTGAGGGAAGAATTTGAGGCTGAAAGCCAACAGTAATGTTTGCTGCCTTGCATGGGAGTGAATTGCACTGCTTACACTGTTATTCTATTATCCATAATAATAATATGATTTGCAGTGCCTCTTTCTTTACTGGGCTAAGGTATCTTTCACTATCTGCTATAATAAAGACTGTTTTCAAAGCCAAGAATTGTTTTATTGAAAAGAAAAAAACTTCCTTGACAGACAGACAGACACACAACATTTCATTAACACAAGAGGGCAGGGGTGTGGGTTGGTGAACTGTACAGTCACAAGTTTGCATATGCCCTGTCTGGATTGCTGTTTAATGAATCCTGCACTTCAGGGTTCATATACTGCATGGTGATGGGGTTGAATGCAGAGGGTAAGGGTGGTGGTAGGTATCAGGGCTGGTTGGGGAACGTACAGGTGTTGGAGGCAGCTGGTGGTGGTAAGAACCTGGATGCTGGGGAAAGGTGGTTTGAGCTGACATTGGGGCACAAGGCACAAAGGACGGGCGGGTGGGGAGTAGCACGGTAGTGCTCTGCTTGCATGGAAACGAGTGACTCTATAGACTCCGCTTGGCGCTCCAGGATGCTTAGCAGCCGCTCCGTGCTTTCCTCTTGGCCACTGCATTTCTCTTGCGGGTCCTGCTTTCTTTCTCGCCACTCCTTCAATTCTTTTCTCTCTGTAGCAGAGTGATGAAGAACAGTTTTCAGCATGTCCTCTTTGCTCTTTCGGGGATTTTTTCTCAAATTTTGAAGCCTCTGTGATGTTGAACATCTGGGCAGTCCAGTAGTCAAGGTCACTGTAGAAACAGAAATGACAACATTTAACACGGGCAGCATTGTATCCACTATCTCCAGACATGAATTGTTACACTGAGGGAGTTCTCACTTGCAAGTTCTCACTTGCATTCTTTATCCCAAAAGGAAAACACAACAGAAGCCACGAAATGGTGAGTGAGGAGTGTTTACTTATATAGGGAGAAGAGGGGCTTGAGTGATAGAGGGGAGCTGGTTGCTTCGGGTAATCTGGAGTGCTAGAGGGGTTGAGTGAAGATGCAGATGCAGGGGTGATCTTATCTCCCTATCTCTTCACTAAAGAGTCTCCCAACATTTTTCTCAGGACTTAATCCTGGAAGATGTTTCCCTACTGCGAGTCACTAGGGAACAGCGGGGGCCTCTTTTAGAGCAATGTGGATTCCACCCGGGACCCTATGCGGCGTGCCTGTGTTCAGAAATGGTCCCCCCCCCCCACTGGCAGAAGAGTGGCGCGGACGCGTCACCATCACTGGGACAAGGGACACAGTGGCTCTGCCTATAAACCTGCGCAGGCATATTGCCCACGCTCTGGATGAAGCTTTTGCTGAGATAACTGAAGCAGATTACCGCGACGTGATAGACCACATCAACGGGCTATTCCACATCTAGACGCTGGCATGCATGCATCCATAACCCCCCTTCCTCTCCAGAAACATTTCACCCAGAAAATAAAAGCCGCTTACCGGTAAACCGCTCCTCTGCTTGTCCTTCTGCAACCGCTGGCTGCTGCGATTGGGTACTTTCCTCCTGGCTTGAGAAGAGCTCCTGGCTGCATGCCTCCAGGGAATCTGCGGTTTCTTCCCCCATCCCAGGAGCTTCACTCGCGGTTTCCTCTCCCCCCCGCCGCCTCCTCTGCCTCCTCCTCCTGTCCCCCAGCCTGCTCAGAAGTGTCCATCGTTATCCTGGGATTGGCAGTGGGGTCACCCCCAAGTATCTCGTCCATCTCCCTGTAAAAACTGCAGGTCGTGGGGGCAGCTCCGGATCGTCGATTCCCCTCTCGGGCTTTGTAATAGGCACTCCGCAGCTCTTTAACTTTCACCCTGCATTGTAGTGCGTCCCGATCATGGCCCCGATCCAGCATGGCCCTTGATATCTGCTCAAAGATATCGTAATTCCTACGGCCGGAGCGCAGCTGTGCCTGAACAGATGCCTCACCCCAAACACTGATGAGGTCCTGCACTTCACCAGTGCTCCATGCTGGGGCTCGTCTGCCGCGTGGAGGCATGGTTACCTGTAACCTGTAACTGATTAACTGATTGCACTCCACACCTGGCTGCAGCAAACAGGAAGGAGATTTTTAAATTTCCCGGGGCATTTAAAGGGCGGGTCACCTGAGGCAAGAGCAGTAGAGTGCAAACTGATGTGCAGAGTGGCTGAACAGGAATTCTGGGATAGCTCCTTATTCCCTGGAGGACAGGTAAAGCGCTGGTGAGTGTCCACACCTGCTGAGCAGCGCTGGATCACCAGCGCTGCACTCCTTATACCCCTGCCGGGATGGGTTTTCAGCCAGCGCTGCAACCAGGGAGTTGCAGCGCTGGTTGTGCCCTGCAAGTGTGGACGGGGTGTTGTTGCAGCGCTGGAAAGCCTCCACCAGCGCTGCAACTTGTAAGTGTAGCCAAGCCCTAATACTTGAAATGGGCAAAGCACTCTGAAAACATTAATTAATTCTCTGTTTCAATCCCCTGATAAAGAATTTGGCAATATTACCCAAAAAACTAATTGAGGAGAATGATTCCATAAACCAAGAAAAAAATATGAGAGGCCTCTCTGCTCCACAGGGAATTTCACTGACAACAGAATGATCCATGCATAACTGAAACATAAACTTACAGAAAAAATGTCTAAGTGAAGCCAGCAATTTAGTTAGAAATAAACACCTAGGATTTGATCCTAAGCCCACTGAAGTAATTGTAAATGTTCTGTTTGATGTCAACAAGCTTTGGAACTGCCCCCTGAAAATCAGTTAAAACAAAAACCAGAGTCTGGACTTCCTCTACGTAGATGGTTCCCCATTTAAGTGGTGGGGATATTGGGCCCCCAAACCAATCCTGGCTGGGACATTTGGGCAGATCCATAATGCAAATATTTACTTCTGCAACTAGCGAGGTGATGATTCTTTGGGATAACCACAATCAAGTAGCATGGAAGATGGCTATTCAGAACCTTAGCTTTACCTCTGTAGATGACCTAGGCATGGTTCCTAAAAGGTATTTAAGCACCTAACGCCCACTGAAACTCCCATAGTACAAAGAATATAGACGAATCAAACTGTAGCCTTCCATCCTGTCTCTAAACACCTCTCTACAGCAAACAATGGGTACATCAGTCACAAGAGTTAGTTAAACCAATTTTGCTGTTGGTTCCTTTCACTTTCTCCAGAAACTGAAAGGCCAAATTGGTCTCCCAAAATAAATGTGCCCTTGTAAGTATCCTCAATCATAGACTGGTACTGAACTATTGGGAAGGAAATTCTGCTTGTACTCAGGTCTCTCCCTTTTGCCTAAGGAGGCAGGGCTGACAAAGCAGGGATGGGGAAATGTTTATTACCCTTTAAAGTAAAGCCTATTTTGGTTTGATCTTTACAATCTGAGCATGACCATACCATTAGCCTGCTCTCTTCCAGGGCAGTTGTCGTATAGTCTATCACTCCAGAGATGGTTTTACCTAGTACTAAATCCAACACTATTCAGTGCAGGCATTGTTCCCGTCTCTGAGTTTGGAGAGTGCCTAGTATGCGTTGGGTGCTGCTGAGATGTAAATACGTATTAATAAAGCGAATCTTTGGGGTTAAAGGCAGAGATAAGACTCTCAACTAAGCTACTTCAAGGTCGGCAGGGGCTCCCCTGTGCAAAATATTTCAAGCCTTCACACTGTTTGCATCAAGCTCCAGTATTTTCTCTCTGACTTAATATTTTGCAGCAGATATGAGAAAATGCCGTTAAAGAAACTCTCTCAGGCCTTGTCCTGGCTTCCATTTCAGAGTCAGTAGCTCCACATTTTTGATGCTCAATATTATTATTTGCATCACAGGAGTGGCTAGAGGCCCCATTATGCCAGACGCTGCCCTGAAGAGCTTACAATCCAAGCAGCCAAGACAGAGTTTTTGAGGGGCAGCAAATGGACAGAGAGGTGAAGTGATTTGCCCATGATCATACAGGATCTCAGGGCAGCGGCAGGAATAGCACTGCAAGTCTCCACAGGCGCACAGTGCCTCTTACCTACTTCTCTGTTATCAGCAAAGCCATCTCATTTTTTTAAAAGGGCCAGTATGGTCTTTGTCTCTGCCTTCACCGCAGGTAAGATTTATTTGTTTTGACACACCACAATTCGGTCAACACTTGGACACGTTTCATGGCTGGTGCTTCCTGTGAGTGAGACGAGCTGATATGGCTGAGATATAGTCCCTCTGTTTTGAGGCTGGAGGGAAACTAATGACTAGATTTGTTATTTGTGCATTTTTGGGATTGTGGCTTAACTTTTGTTACTAGATTAAATGCCAAGGTGCCTTGCTCGCAGCTCATCATCACAACTTCCTCCATCTAAATAAGCTTTTCAGACCAACATCTGTATTAGGAGAACTTCCCACTGGAGGCAAAGTACAGCACCACAGATCATGTCTGTAATTTACTCTGACCTTGCTCTCTCGTTACACAATCAGCACTGGGATTTTTATAAGGTCAATTCTTCCAAAGCCTTCACTACAATATTTGCTACACATTAAATAGCAACATATAAACAAGACCCCCCCATACGCTTAGGCCCCTGCTTAGACACAGCCAAACACTTGCCATCTATAACATAATTGTTTTCAAATGAGAGTAAGATTTGGGTTGGGCCATATCCATTCAATATATATGTTCTACGTAAACCCTCTTGGATTGCAAATTGTATAGGTTTAGACAGAAGGAATGATTCACAGATCCAGGCTCACAGCAGTTGGGCTAACTCAGACAAAAGGAACCATTCACACGTCCAAGCTTACAATAATTCTGAATGCATTACTTGGTCTGGTACAATTTCCAGAGGGGAGATTACGCAGAAGAAATGTTTAATTTTTAAAGTATGAAAACTACAATCCCTTTTGTCTTCCTCGTGCACATGTCACTCAGAACTGTACTACCTGATCTGGATTACTGGTGAGATACAGAAAGAGAACCTTTGGCCTTTTCCCTGAAAGGCATGGTGGGGCGAACCTTGATCCAAAAATGCATTATGATGTTGCAGCAGGCTCTCCAACTAGTTATCACTCATTATTAGCTTGCCAAATTCTGGGGTCAATATGATGCAGTCATAGCTGGACTGTTCTCACACACAAACTTTCTCTGGTCCAAGCACTTTATTTAAGGGATGAGTGATAACAAAATGTTCCATTGTTGTTAGCACGTTCTGATGAATTATGTTCTAAAGGGTGCCACTGTGACCCCTGTACTGCCTTTTTTTTTTCTTTATTCTTATAAGAACAGCTGCCAAGGCTAGTTTGCTTCAGTCTTGCTGAAGGCTAAGCGACACTAATGAAGTCTTCTGTCATTTCTTTGGCCCACTAGACAGAGTGCTGGCATCTTTTTGAAACAATAGGGCTAGTCGTGACTTATCCTGAAAAAAAAAAAGCTTGATAGAAATGCAAATGATGTAATTTTGGGGAACAATTTCACTATGTTGATCTTGTTTCACGTCCCATTGGAGAGCCATGAAGAGGAGATTTTTCAAAGAC
The DNA here is from genome assembly GCF_016161935.1 of Mauremys reevesii. NCBI lineage: Eukaryota > Metazoa > Chordata > Testudines > Geoemydidae > Mauremys > Mauremys reevesii. Next base: position 30,215,232 of record NC_052629.1, on the reverse strand, counting down.
ACTATGGACAGTTAGGTGCCCAATTCCTATTTGAATGGGAGTTTGCTGACTAACTGCTCTCTGCGCATCTCCGTCATAGTCTTTATATCTGAGCCAAATGATCCTGGACTGCCTGAAGCGTAAGAAGTGACTACCTTGGACCAATTCTTCTGCTCTTTAGCCATAGTGTAGATTTAAAAAGAAAAAAAAAAAAACAGGAGTACTCGTGGCACCTTAGAGACTAACGAATTTCTTTCCTGCTGTTGACTATAATCATTCCTGACTTTAGCTGTCCCTTCCTGATCTTACTTTGAGCCTTGCTGGAGTTGTTTGGAATTAGAAATAGAGCATCACTGTTCAAATATTAATTCCCTGTTACCAGGGAAGTCCCACTAAAAAAAAGAATGTTATTAAATATAATGTTGTGACCAGTGAACAGCAGTAGGTGCCAAGGTATTGTGGAAAGTGCCAGGCCTGCCTGTATAATCTGTTCACTATATTAAATAGGCTACCTGAGCTGATACTTTAGTTCACTGGGAAGAGGCCTACATTTTTGGAACTGCAGGTTAGGCATTTTGCTCTCCATGTTGTGTGAATGCAGTTTTAGATGATGGCTGTGGTGTCGGTGTTTCACATGGCCAAATCTCATCATTACACCTCTTTCTGGAAGATTGTGGTTTGGACTTTCTGGCTTCCAAAGTTTTACTCTAGCGGCATCAGCATTTAGTCCAACTTATTTCTGTTTCTTTTCCAGAAACTCAGATTCCCCGAAAACACCATTTAGACAATGCAGAATGCCACCAGCTGCTTCACAGCAAACACAGGCTACTTTAGAAAACTTAATTATTGGTTGGAGTTTTCTATATGTCTTTCAAAAAACAATTTCTTTCAGTTTGTGCCTGTCTTTACTGACATCTACCAACGCATAGAAAGAGTCACTGAAATGACTCTAAGTTCCTGTTGATTAACACCGTCCAGACAAGATGTAAATTCCCTAGTAGCTGTGTCATTAGGGTAAATCTTTCCAAGTTTCAAACCATCAGCTTTTTGCAGTTTGATGAGGAAAGTAAAATTAGGAAAAGGTGGGGAAGAACAACAATTTTTTTGGGTAGTTTTCTTACACTTTTCCCATGTCACAGACATGACTTTTTTGTGTGTGTTGGGTTTTAGAATCAGGCTTTTTAGCTTTCACTATTGATAAGACAAATCTCTTCCAGTCTCTTTAGAGAACTCTCCTTTCTTACATTACCATGTACTGGATCAAAGTTATACAACAGTAACTGCAAACTCTGTACCACACACTACAGCATGAGTCCTAAACTGTAATCCATGGACCATTTGCGTGTGCTCTGCAGAGAGCTGACTGATCACATGGTACGGCTATCGCCCCCTAATTTCCAATTATTGAACTGCCTTAAAAAAACAAAAACGAAAAATACTTTAAATCATTTCTCAATATTACTTCTCTTTGGAAGCAATTGCTGTAGTTGCCACAAGGATATTATACAAACATCAATGGGAGGTGGTGAGGAAGGGCGACAGGACTGCCAGCGCTCATGAATTTGGGTTGTTTTGTTTTTTCTTAAGACTGCTTGAATCATATTGTTACCTGAAAAAGGAAGTTTCTAACCTTCATGGCTGCAGAGAAAAGCTTGAAACCATGAAGCCTAAAGTCTCCAAAACCAGCAGACAGACAAAAATAACCAGACGCTTCTCATTTTTAAACTCTCATGATTTTTCATCTAATCTTATGATTGGGGGGGGGGCGCTAACTCATGATTTTTAAATGCTTGGGATTGGCTAAACTGGATTTATGAGAATCTTTCTCCTAAAATGTGGCCTATGCTATGAAAATTTGCATATAAATTCTTCTAATAGGATGAACCAAACAGAAACAGACCCTGATGTGTGAGTCTTACATGCTCTGAACCGTAAAAACCAAATTATTTTGAATTTGTAAAAAGTACTGATTTTAAAAAGTTGTTTAAGGTTATGCATCACAATCCCTTCAGATTCAAGGTAGCAGCCTTTTCTGGCCTTGTGGTGACATGTCTGCTCAGTTTCAGATACTCATGACTGGCAAATTGCTCCAATCCTTTTCACGATTAGTTTTTAATAGTAAACTCAATACTGAAGCCACTAGCCTACTGGACTCACCTTCCTGTTTAAATACATGGCAGCTAACACCCAATTTGGATGACAACTAGTTTTCTCTGTATGAGAGATTTCTACTCATGCTCCAAGTTTTTTCAGCTATGGATCATCTGTGTTGATGATGGAGTTTGTTACATCCCATGCTGCTGAATAGCTGCTACCTGTTTTAACCATTGAGTGTGAATCAGCAGATAACTGTCTGAAAAACAAAATGAAGGGAGAAAAAAAACAAACAACCCCTTCTTTGTGTGGTGCTAAAACCAGACTACATCTAGAGCCTTAATCATTTTTAGAGATTAATTAAGATATGTTTGCTGCAGAGAAGTATATGAGGCAATAAACAGCTTCTGCAGATGATTAAATGCCAAAGAAAAGCTGATCAAGGCATCTGATAACTGCAAAAGCTATTTATTGCTTTTACCATTCCTCTGCCATTAACATTAATCTTGCACAACAGGACAAATCACAAGCTAAAGAAATAAAAAGTTTTGCCTCTGGCAAATCTAAGGGTTGAGATAAGCTTCATCCAGATAAATGAATCCAAATACTTCCATGGTTTGGGGAAAATTCCACTCTGGATCCAATCCGAACCTTACAGCTCCAGTTTATCTCTGTGTGAATGTATAATGTTGCTGCTGTTTTCTAGAACTGGCCAAGGATGCTCCTTTGTGTTTGAGACTTTGGTGAATAACTGGTGGAAGCAATGCTTGAGGTGGGGCATGGCCAGTGTAGAAATGGAGAGAGATAGCTGGATATGTATATACATAGCACTTTGAGCCCTAGGTACGTTTGTGACTCAGGCCTAGCTTCACCAAGTTATTTAGGTGCCTCAGTTCCAGTACTTAAGTTCCAGTTTTCTTTCCACTGTGATCTACAACTAGGGTGACCAGACAGCAAGTGTGGAAAATCGGGACAGGGGAGTAATAGGAACCTATATAAGACAAAGCCCCCAAACTAGGGACTGTCACTATAAAAATCAGGACATCTGGTCACCCTATCTATACAACTTCCGCTGAACCCTGTAAGCGTCTAAACTCATTTGACATCTAAAATTTTCAGGGTAAAAGTTCCCTAGGTGCCTACGTTTCTGCCTATGGGCATTCACACTGCTGCCTCGCTGTAGGCATCTCCTAATCTATCTTCTGGCTAAGCCCCAGAGTAATTCACAAACTGGTGGAAGATAGGAGTTTGTCTACCTAAGTCACATACGGGGCCGAATTGAGTAGGCACACTCAGAGATCACTTACCAGACCACGTCTCAGTCAAATTCCAGCCGGAGGAGGAGGAGGAATTTGGTGGTAGTGCGTTTTGTCACAATGCTTAACTCCTTTTGTACATCCAAGCCTCATGCCATCAGCAGCATGAGTATAGAATGTATCCCACTGGATCCATAATGATTTCATTGCCTTTAGTGGGAGCACCCTCCACTCCCGGAAATCTTGTCAGTGTGAGTTTCCTCTCCCTTCCTGGCACTGAATAATGGTGTGTGCGTGTAGAGCAGCTATTGCTGCTATGTAATGAGGTGGGATGTGGCTGTGGAGAGTGACAGTCATCCTTTTTGGAAGGCAGGGATCTGGACTGCAGGGCATAGCATATAGACTATAGCTGGCTGAAGTTTACAGCAAGCGCTCATTGATGTTTAAATTAAAATCTTTTAAGAGTTAAATACAAGCTCTTTAGGCTTTACAGAGAAAAACATCACAGCACCAGAAGTGGGTGATTAGAGAGAAAGCTGACAGAATAGATGGTCTGGAACCACCACCAGAATGAAGGTTTGGAGTAATGTGGAGGAAGCATGGAAGTGTTTCAAACAGTAGTTGTGATGCTAACTCTTCCATTTGGTGCTGGCACAAGAGATTGCCACATTGGGCATCTGAGTTTGGCACATAAGCTCAGACCCAGAACTACTGAGCTAGAAGGGATGCAAGGCAGCACATGCTGTTCCTGAAGACAGGAGGCTCACATCTCTCCAGAAAGGGAAGGGGGCAAGATTGAAAAAAAAAAAAAAAGAACAATGGGATGATTCCAGAATGCATCTCCTCATCCCCACCCTCCAAAAGATTTTGAAGAAACACAAACTGTAATAGGTTAATTTACTTTTCTTTCAGGCATCTTCAGCGCCCTTCTTCAGGCTATAAATAAAAGTAGGCATAGCCAACCAGTGATGTAGTCACAAGAACACAGAGTACAGTATAATTTTATATACAATTAATTACTGCTGAATCTGAGCCAGCCATGAGAAGCCTGAAATCCTGAGTCTCTCAGCTTTTACAAGGGCAACAAAGGAAGCAGAAATATCAACTTTTTTTGAGTTCCATCTCTTTTTCTTCTCCCTCTCGCTACCACACAAAGTTTTATTTAATTTGTACAGTGCCCAAACTAGTGAGCCTTAAATTAAGCCTGAGAAGAGAGCAGCTTTGGTGGACAGGCAGGGTTACCTTGGTTGGTGTGTATGATACTAATCCATACATCATTTTGTAAAGATAGCTATTCTTAAAGGACTCTGAAATAGGGCACAGGCTGTGTTTTGACTTGTTCGGCAGGGGTGAATTTCACCCACTACATGGTTATACTTTGAAAAATAACTGAAATATGGGCATTGTGAGGCTACAAGTTTAGGGTGTCACAATGTTTTCTGCTCAGTTTACAAGTTTCAGCATCACCCATGATGGTTCTCCATGATAACTTCATAACACTTGTGCAATGCCACTGAAGACAACAGGATTACACAGATGTAACGGAAGCAGAATATTGCCACAATTTGAAGTTAGTCATTTTGTTAACAATGTGGGAGTAATGCGCTAGAATAGAATCCAGCTCTCTCCCATAGCTCCGTTGCTCTGCAGCGCTAGTAAGTAGCAAAAAGTTACTTTTGTCCCTAAATAAGCAGCTCTGACTCTAAATATGACATGAATCAGGATCTTTAAGCAGGTGCTATTTTTTAACAGACCAGTTACATGTCACTTTGTTTTCATGCCATATTTACTAATTAGCAAAGTTTAAATAGAACCATTGTTTCTTCTCCCAGGCAGTCATAATGCTCAATTTGACATTTCATTAATTTCTAGGCCACCAGGTTGTAATGCCTAAATCACCACAAATGTAGGCCGAGTAACTTGCCATAGGATCAAACAGAAGTAAATGATTAGTGGGAAGGGAAATTCTCAAAGAGAAATAAAATAGCTGAAACAACAGTAATGAGTACATCATGACCGACAAGCCACTTTACCTGCATTTAGTATATTTAGTCTTTCCTCAGACTTCCTCTGTTGTGTGGAACTGTCTAACCCTGAGCAGTCAGGTTTACAAAAGCCATAAGATCGAATTTCCCCAACATGTGGGAAATCCCTGGCAGGCACAGATTTGGCATAACTAGCACAGCAGCCCCTGGAACAAAGAATGTACTAGGGGCTTTGCTGAGATGGTTCCTACAACCCACTGTTACAGGCTGGCTGCAATAGCCCACAGTCTAACATGCCCTGTAGGCTGAACCAGACACTTGGCAGGACCTAGCATATGGTAAGTGCAAAGTCTCCATGAACCCACAGTCCCTGCATTGACCTCCGCTCTAGTGCGGAGCGTAAAAATCAACCTATAGGCTTGAGATTAATATTTTTCTTTTTATTGATTCCAGCGGGAAAACAACCTTAACAATGTTAATTTTAGCAGCTTCCTTACTAAAGAATCCTACCCTCAAAAATGATGCAACTCAACAGCATAAAAAAGCATGTGGCTGCTGATTACTAGTTAAATAAGTGGAATGTGTTTAAGCATTAGATTTTTTAGCTCCCAGAATATTACTGTTCTATGGAATCAACACAATCCAAGCTTCATTTTGCTGGTTTCTCTTATTTTACATGTAGAGAAATACGATGGTATCTAAACTCAAAACACTGCGGTAGAGGTTAGAAAATTTGGACTCTCTAATGGCAATGGATTTGCATTTAGACAAATGAAGTAGCATTAAGGATTGGTTTTGAGATTTTAGGAAACCAAGACAGCTAATACACTTTTTGCAACAAGGACAGTAATAAATTGGCTTCCCCCCCTCCCATCATATATTTAACACAACTTCTAATGTATGATAGATTTTATTCACCTCTACAAATTCACATATGCACTGAAGGTTAGAGCTTGATAGCAGGTACAAAACAAGTGTTGTTCACGCTAGCTGGCTGTCTTCTATTCCCCTATGCATTAGGGAGTGATCCTATTGTACCTTTTAAGCATAAAAAAAAGTATTTAACTGTAGAAAATGACTGTGTCTTGATAATGTTGCCATAGTCTATAATTGAATGTCCTATTTCCTCTAATTGAATTAAAGCTGCGATATCTGCTGCTGATGCCAATATGCTAGTTTTTCCTGGCCTCTTTTCCTATCAGATACAACTTCCAGGACATTTCTCCAATGCTGGTCTTCTAGTTAACACCCTTCCCCAGTCCATAAGTGATATGCTACCTTGACGAGGCTCTGTCTGTACAAAAAATTATCATATACACAAGCTGTTGCTCATAATGAACTTGAGGGAGCTGCGGCCAATGGGAGTCGTGGAGACAGCATTCAGGGCAGGGCGGAGGCAGTGTACAGAGACCCGGTGGCCGTTCCTCTGCTTAGGAGCAGCAGGGATATGTCACCAATTCCAGGGAGCTATGCGGAGGCAGGTAGGGAGCCTGCTGGCCCACGCCAACTGGAGTTTTAATGGATATCAAAAATGCCAGTTTCGAGAGCTTTCTGGTTCGTAAAGTGCCAGACAACACAGCGTTTACTGTACAACATTTATATTCCAATTGATTTATTTTAGAATTATATGGTAAAAATGAGAATAGTGTTCTGTGACACTCTTGTATTTTTAGGTCTCATTTTGTAAACAAGTTGTTTTTAAGTGAGGTGAAACATGGGAGTACGCAAGACAAATCAGACTCCTGAAAGGGGTACAGTAGTCTGGAAAGGTTGAGAGCCACTGCTCTAAATTATTTGTTGCTGAGGAAGAGTATTATTATTATTATTATTATTGAGGAGCAAAAGTTTGAGTAGAAATACCCCAAAATGTTTTCCCCGTGATAGAATTCCAAATTTGGAATTCTTTCTCCAGGGCGACCTGCTCTAATCATTCCTATTTTAAATAAGTTAGACCTAGGAATGGGAGAGGAAGGATTAGTGTAGCCTGTAAATCTTTCTAAAATATTGCTGAGCACGTCAGTTTTATTTAGTTGCAGAAGCTGATTTATCTTAACTCTCGCTAATATTGCTGTATGTTCTCTAATCAAGCTAAGTGAAATGTACTAGGACTGATTTCCCCGCTTCCTAACTTGATGATACTATCAACGTGTTCGTTTTGCCTGTCCCTCATTCCCCATGAGTAAGCCCTAGGCACACACTAATCAACTCTGATTTTGTTATTCAGCTGTGTAATAATAGCCCAAAATATACCATTCCATTTTATCTAGCAAGTGGTGCACTCAGTATTTTTCCTTCTTATGCTCTTAGGCTATGACTTCACGGCACCTTAAACCTCGGTTTGAGCCTAAATTTGCTATCATCCACACAGAAAAAATCTTTGAGCTGGGTATGGAAACCCTTTAGCCTACCTGGCCTAGCCTACCTGGATGGGGAACCTGCCCACTTTACACTGAAGATGCAGGCTAAATCACTCAAGTGCTGATAGCCCTCCAGTGTCTTCCCACAATTTACCCAGAAGTACAGATGTTCTTCTACAACTGACAGGGAAAGAACTGGATGGTGATTCAGGATATCTCGGTTCTAGCCCTGGCTCCACCACTCACCTAATGGGTGACACTGGACAAGTAACTTCAACTCCCTGTGCATCAGGTTCCTTCCAGGTCCTTGTCCAATCTGTTTCTCTCTCAGCCCTAGCTTCCAGTCACTCCAGTCCCAACAACGCTCCCCCTCCCCACTGGCTCCCAGGCTCATTTTGCCAACCTAGTCCTCTCCCCCTAACCCCACTCCTGGTATGGCTCTTTCCCCCCTGCTGTGTGAATCAGGTAGATTCCTTCTCTAGGATGTATAGGCCCACGGGGGGAAGAAGGGGACTTGCTTTCTTTTCTGGATCCCAGAGCTACAACTAAAGGAAAAGTCCTGTTCAGCCCTGAGCTAGAGTATGCCCAGTGCTTTTGGAATTCTTTGAAGGATTCAGCTGCTAAAATCTAAGAAGTCTCTACTCAGCATGTGAGAACTGCACTTTTTCAAAGGCTGATAACTTGGCCAAATTTGGACAGATTTTCATGGGGGTGACAAAAGGTTCATCCCTGACACATAGGCCAAATTTCAAAGCATGGTGGCACAAGAGTCCCTCAAAGAAAATGTCACCATAATTTTTTAACATGGGCAAAACCATGTATTTTTCACAAGTTTTGTTATAAAAAATGGGTAGACTGTTTTGGGTGATTTTTTTTTTTAAAATACCAGCCCCCAAACAATTTTACTAAAGACAGAAAATCCATTTTTACTCCTGCTCTAAGTGTAGAGTTTTTGGGGTGCATAGCAGATGTTGTAACGCTAAACCTTCATTTTTCCCTGCTCCAAGAAAGCATTGATTGCAGCCATGTTTAAAGCTTGTATGTGAGCAAAATAAGCTTAGAAGCAAGCTGCATCGTTGTCAGAAGTCAGTGAAGTTCTTAACGCAGTGGGGCGATGCTCACCACCTCCTGGCCTGAGAGTAGTCACATCACTGAAACCACTACTGCAACAGGTTTAATGGATTATGCATTCTGAGCATAGAGGAATCCTGTTGAACTCTGGGGAAACACACACATAGTTAGTTAATATGAAGAAAAATATTTTGTGCAGCTCTACTAGTAAGTGAAGAAATTGATTTTAGCAGGGTTTCAAAATGGGTTTGTAATTTGTAAGTTTGTGTATAATGAACTCATGTTTAATTCTTTTTTTACAGATGCAACATCACATTCAAACATAACACAATTGTAGGATAGCTTGCAGTATAAGACACAAATTTTCAACTACACTATAAAAGAAAATTTTCATGTGTCTACAAGATGGGGCCAGAAACTGGCTTGAATTTAAATGAAGTCAAGTTTTTGTATTTGTTTCAAAATAGATTAAAAACCAAGATTGTAGTGGTTCTAACAGCTTTTATAGGAAAGGCAATAGGAAACAGCCAGCAAGAAATAATAAAAAAAAAACAGAGATGGAGAAGAGATATCACCCATTTCCTCCTCCTGCTAATGTAGAATTTCCCCCTACAGTTCATCTTCTAGTGTTTTGCCCAATCAATTTTAAAAACTCAAGATTCAATCACTTCTCTTAAGAAACTATTTCAAACCCCAGTACACATCCCAACAGCAGGAAGTTTTCCCTAATGTTCAGTTTATATTTTCCTTCTGTTAAATTTGACTCCAGAACTCCTAGTTTTATCCACTTATATTATGCCAAATAATCCATCTCCCACCTAAGGCTGATGTAAGTCAATTATCTGTAGATACTCATTGCTTAGCCAAACTATACCTATTTAGCTCTTTAATCTTTCCACAAAAGTCATTCTCTTTTCCTCCTCAATTGCTTTTGTTCCTCTCCTCTGAATGCCCTGCAATTTGGGAGTCACTCTCTGTACATCTAACACAAAAAATACATAGACAATCTATTCTGAGGTTCTGGTGATCTTGGTTTATTTCCCCCACAATTATGCCTATAGGCAATTTCAGCATGTGCAGTTATGGCCTTCAGACTACAATGAGCTCAACCTGGATGGATCCCGTGCCTCTACAGAGGTCATTTTAAGATCAGGAGCTACAGCTTTTTGACATGTATCCACTTGTTTTGCAGTTGCAACCAGACAGAAATGCTGTCACTCCTATGTCTGTATTGATTGTGCAGAGAAAAATAAGATAAGGATTAAAAATTTGGCCCTACGTGCAACATACAGTAAGGTAAGTACTACAAATAATACCTGTTATTTCCACACAGACTTTAAACCCTCATGCTTGTGATACACTGTGCTTTAAAATATAAAATAACGAAAACTGTGTAAAGCAACAACTTTGACTGTGCTAAAGTTTTTCATAGTGGTCACAAAAATCTGACTCATTTATCCATTTCCACTTCATTCCTTGTTTTACACCATCAACAAGCATAAGCAAACCAGGGACAGAGCTACTAACAGGCTAGTTCAAATTACAAATATACAGGCTTCAATAACTCACCTAATTAGGCATTTCAGCAGTTTACTCAAATCCAGTAATTAGTGGAAAAAATGATCTCTGTTTCACTGCAGATTAACGTTCTGTTAGGTATGTAAAAAGATAGTGCTACAGCAAGAGTGGGTATTGGGATCCTCAAACCTTACAATCTTTACTTTCTAAATATCCTATGAAGGTATTTCATAATCCTAGACATTGTGTTTTCTTAATGAATTTAGTGCCGGGGGAAGGTAATGAACTGCCAGCAGACTAAAGTCCTCTGTCTGCAGGAAAAATAAGGCATTAGCAGTGGCAGGGCCAAGTTTCCCTACACTGCCCCATCACTTTACTTGACTCCTGACATGCAGCAAGTGAGAAAATGGGGCAGCAATCCAGCCAATTCAGACACTGGCCTCAGAGAAAACCATTTGGCTGCTTATGCCCAAATAAATTTGTTAGTCTCTAAGGTGCCACAAAGACTCATTTTTTTTTTTTTCTGATACAGACTAACACGGCTACCACTGAAACCTGTTTTCTGATGTGCACTCCTGGGACCCTGTTCAGCAAAGGACTTAAGGTGGTGCTGAACTGAGGTTCTGTCTCACTCCCGTTCCTATACATTTTATACTATAATAGCCATCAGATGTTAACTGACTACGGAGCTGGGCAAGATTTAAACTGATGGTATCGTGGTACCAGATGCTGCCCTGCCCAAAAAATCCAAATCAATCAAGGCCCAGATTCTCCTAGGTGTCTGAGCTCTTATGGTCATATGGGGATGGGGAAAAGGGAGCGTGTGTTTATTTTTATTTATTTCCCAGTCTGCATCAGCCCCAGCCTCACTGTAAGTTAGAGCACTGTAGGGGCTAGGGAGGCTCTGATAAGGGGCATAAGGGGCTCTGGTTTGTGGGGTGTTGGGGCATCGGGAGCTCTGTATGTGGGGGTAGGGGGTCTGGTTTCTTGGAGGTGTCAGGGCAGGGCACTTGGCTGGAAGTGGGGCTTTACCTGGGCATCAGTCCACTCCTGCTTCAGGGGTCCTCACTTGTGCCTCAGCAGCTCTGGAATTTGGCCCCTCCCAAGAAGGCGGAGCCTGTGATGCTGCTCAGGCAACTCCTGCTGGGAGGAGGCTCATATTGCCAGGGGCTGGCTCTGCTGCTGGGGAGGTGGCAGGTGGCTCTCCATACCCCCGGACCAAGATCCCAACTGCCACCCTTTGCCCACGTCTGGTGAATCTGTTTGCAAAGCCCAGACCCAGCCTTGAGAGGGGCAGGAAAATCCTGCTCTCATGTTGTTTAGAAGCAGCACGCGGCCAGCAGGGTTGCAGGAAACTTGGGCTTGGCAATACCTGTCCCTCAGCAACTTTCCTGTAGAGACAGGCGGGAATTCCCTATGTGGCCCAGCCTCCCAGCATTCCCTGGCCAGAGGGAAACCTCTGCAGGGTAGGGAGCACACAGGTTGTGCAGCCGTGCAGCACTGGCCCCGCACACCTGCCTCTAGCCTGGGGATGAGAGCAGCTGTGGAACTTCACTAGCTGGCTTCCGTCTCTCGAGCTGTGCGGCTTAGTGCAAGCTGACGGCTAAGCCCAGCAGAAATGCAGCTGCCTGTGACCAGCTGATAGTACAGCATCCCTCTGCACAGCCCAGCCAGCGCACCCTGCTACATAAAACTACGATGCTCACAGCACTGATGAGCATCAATTCACCTTGATGACTAAAGGAGGCTAGAAGGAAGCATTTTGCATCTCTAGCATTTTCTAGCATGCTGTTGGCACCATCTGAAAAACTGCTTTTGGTACTCTACTTTCAGCAACCATACCGAGCACCAGGGATGCACGTACCAGTTTGGGAACTATTGCTTTATCTTATGCCACTGGCATATCATCCTTAAGGGACCAGTTGCTAACAGCGGATTGGCGTAGTTTAGCCACCTTCACTCCCCATCTCTCATCTATGTGTTGGAGGGGACAGGCAGCAGCTGGCCAAGGAGCCAGCTCTACACCAATAGAAAGGTCACCTTCGCCAGCTACAACCAGAATCTGGTTCATTAGTGGCACTTGAACAGTAACCTGAATCTTTCCCCAATTATTGAATAGGCTTAACACATACCGTCAGCTAGCTAAGTATTTATTGCTGGGGCTGCTAGAGCATCAGAGTGGCAACTGAGAGTGTGGTTAAGTAAATGCGTTCATCTGCCTCTGGCTCCACTGTAGAGGGTGAGAAATCTGATTACAAGGTAGGGAGCTAAACAAGAGTTTCCAGTTAATTAAGTTTCAGAAATCAGAAGCTCAAAAGTCATTTATCAATAAAGACATTTTACAGGAGCAGAATTCAGATGAGTCATCTATGTGACTATTATTCAGAGAAGTTTCCTTGGTTGAACTGATCTAAAATTAAATCAACTTTAAATCACATGCAACTGTTTCATGCTCTGTTTGTATTTAAAAAAAACCAAACAAGTATCTTGAACTGCCAATTACAAAATGGAGCCTGCCTCTACCTGTAATCACTTAACTCAAGATCCTAAAAGGAGGTAGTATATGTTCCTTGCACTAAGAGTATGTTTGACAGATTGTAACCATTTATAAAAATATTTACATTCTGGAAGTTTCTCAGTCTTAATTCGGCACAACAAGGTAGGTGAGGCAATATCTTTTATTGGATCAACTTCTGTTGGTGAAAGAGACAAGCTTTTGAGTTACACAGAGCTCTTCCTCAGGTAGTTATGTTTAATCAAGAAAAATGTATAGTTCATAGATGTGTACAGTTAAACACAGACCTCTTCTCAGCATTCAATGTTGAGGTTTTTCAAGTAATTTGCTTAAACAGGAAGTCACTTTCCAACAAATAGAATGTGTCATTTTAGTTCTTTGATTGCACCATGGCTAATAATAACTGATTCCTAAGTTTTGAACTTTGTCTGACTAGTAGATGGCAATGAAAACAAAATCATGGACACTGCTGATCCCCAGTCTGGGAGTAGAACTACTAATTCATCCTCGGCAGAAGATTTATTTTAATTATAGAAGGATTACTCTGGCCCATTTCAGGAGAATAATACTGTGTAAAATAATATGTGAATGGCTCTCCAAGTGGCAGCTTCACAAACATATCATGGAAAATTGCAATGCAATGACTATGCATTTTGTAATGGACATTATGCAAGATACTTTGGACCTCAGTGAGTTCTCAATTCCTTATGACCATGACTCTCACCTAACTTAACAAAATTGGATACAAAATCTAATAAATTTAGAGATATTCTGGACGGAGACGGACACCCAGGGTGTATTAAAAACCACAAATAGCCTAGAGGGGTTATGAAGATAATTTACCTTTATACTAGATTTAAATTACTTAGATGGGACAAATTATGACACTCTTGAAATATTTTAAATGGAAGTTCAGCCATCAGTGCCTGAAGTTTAAGCTATGAGAAACTCTTCAGAGACTTGGCTCACAGGGAGACTTGTCAGGACTTTACTCAGATTCAAGGTCTGTGGTGATTCCCAAACTAGAGAAAATGCGAGTCATTTAAGAAAACTTGTTATGCTCAGACACTCTAAGTCCACCTTTGTACTCACCTTCCTGAGCTCTGCTCAGCACTCTTTGGTTGCAGCGAAGGATTTGGGAGTCTATGTCCAAATCCTAAAAGTATTTCACACACTAAGATGCCAAATGGAGTGACCTCAAGTCTAGATGGATGACCTGGCAATGCTTTGAAGTAATAGATCTGGAACTGTTGGCAACAGGTTTTGATGTTCAGTGACAGGACTAGTAGAATGTCAAAATTGACAAGATTAAGTTAGAACTTTAAGAATAACTTGGGCTCTGTCTTCCTGATTTCATGGTGGGAGAAATGGAAGAGTAAGACCCAAACTAATCCTGAGAAAGTAAAAAAGATCATGGAAAGATCACCAACACCATTACACTTGAAACAAAGTATCTCAGAAGATCTGGATTTGCAAAAGTCAAACAGGCGTGAGCCTACTGTTTTTGTTGTTGTTTTTTTTGAACTGAGAAAGCAAGAGCCACTCTTCAGTACTCTTGGGGTACAATTTGTGTAACCCCCAAATTGCAGAGCTGGCAAATTCCTGTTAAAGCAGAGGCCCCAGAGACGGATCCATGAAAAGGGATAGAGAGGAGAGAAAGTGGAGGAGTAGGAAAAAGAGTTGGGAGATGGCATGGAAATGCATCATTTAACTTTCCTGGAAGATTTCTAAAACAGAGCAAAGTGAATTAATTACACTTCATGTGGCATGGGAAAATGATTGTCCCCAATACAACAAGAGAAGGCATCTCTCCTTATCAGCTCTGAAGACTGGCTGTGGACTCTTTCGGTAGTTGTCATATTTGCTGCCTTTCTCCTGAGGTTGCAAATTGAGAAACTAAAACTTTTCAATAAGATATTTAGCATGCAGATGTAGTGCACATGCACAGAAACTTCACTAATACTAGACTGGAAAGATTAATTTGGAACAATTATGTTATTTAAAAAATTAGGTTGAAAAGCACCACACACATGCATATAGTTTGCTTCTAAAATGGTACTTTCTGCCCCCAAAGGGTTTTATAGTCTATGTTTTTTAATAGTATGTACTTTACAGGCTCTCATATATACGTTGACTCAGATTAGAATGTCAGTCTGAGCTGTAACCTTAATAAAAATTGTAATCCCAGATTAGTATCTTTTCGGTCCTTGGTTCCCCTCAAACTTGAAGTCTGTTCCCTTTTCTATTTAATTCCAGTAATTCAGAATACTTTAGACAGCTACCATTTGCATCGTTTCTGAACAGATTAATGTTCATTGCACATCTTTTTATTCACTAAAATGTATAGGGTCTTTTTTCTTTGATTCCATTCATTGTTTTCTTAATCCTGAAACTTGACTGAGTTTAATGTCATTCAATCTCAAGATTTAGTCAGATTGTTTAGTCTGACTTTATACAAAAATGCTTTGAATCAGTCCTCATTGGTGTTTTATGTCTTCTTCCTGCTCTGAATATTTTCATTTAAGGATTATAATTTGTGCATACAATCCTCATATTAACACAAACATTAAATTATTCCAGACTCTCCAGCTCTTGGCCAGAGGCAAGATCTATCTTGATGTCACATCCAAAAAGGCCACTGCCATAAGGAGAATTGGGGTTGCATAGCAACAAAAATGTGACAATGAACAGCCAATTTAAAGCCATCAATGGGAGTGTTGCTAGGCAGTATCTTTCCCTCCTTATGGTGGTAATCAATGTAATGCAGTGCAGGTGACCATATGGCAATGAGCAGGAGTAGAGCTTTGCAGTGCTCCAGCAAATTCCCAGTATCATAAGTAGAATGCTATGCTTGTTGCTGCAGAGTTCCCCAAGTTAGTTTTAAATTAATGCAATGTTCTATAGTTAGATAAAAACACTTTACTGAAAATAAAGAAAAAACACATTTATCATCACTCATGTCTTGGACCCACTGCAAGATTAATGCATAAAAAAGAGTTGTCAATATTATCTCCGAATGCCTACAAAATCATGCATAGTAATTCTTTGGCTACAACAATAGCAAATCAAATTTTAGCACAGGACACCAAAGCTTATTGTTTTGAGATATTAGTCACACTGTTCATATTCTCTGAGCATGCAGTAGAAAAAAAAAATGAGGCAATGTACATGAAGATACTTGCTATGCATCTGAGGGAGAAAGATACTTTATTTTTACAGTGAAAATTAACCAAATCAGGATCATCCCTGCACCAAAATATTCACCACTAATGACCCAACTGTACTTCTCCAAAGGATTGTTCACTATGCATAAAACTGGTCTCTCTCCATTCATCATTCTTTTACACACACACACACCCATGTACATACAACATACATAGAATTACTTATTCCCAATTTTGTTTTTATTATTCTTTTCATGGAATGCTAGTTTAATATTACAATATGGCAGTTTGTAACTACTGAAATATGACAAATTCATTTTCAAATGCAGCAGAACAGTCTTACTTTATAGGATGAGGGGGAAATTGTGGAGGGGGAGGGGGTTTTAACAAAAGCAATCTGTTATTTTACATAGTTGAGGTCTCTAATGGTTTTTAGTCTCTGATGCTTAAGTGCACAACAAACTACAAACTGTAGATTTTGATATCTATACATATATCCAATATATGTATTCATTCAGACACCTTTGTAAATTTATCTATAATTTAATATATTTATAAAATTGTGTACATACTGGTACACACATGCACATCTATAAACATACATACCACCTTTATTATTGACTCCCTTTTATAAAAAGCTGCTTAATATACAGCTACTGTATACTCACTCCCAGCTATTAAAGCCCTTTAGAACAGGGGTGGGCAAACTTTTTGGCTCAAGGGCCACATCTGGGTATGGAAATTGTATGGCAGGCCATGAATGCTCATGAAATTGGGGGTTGGTGTGGGAGGGCTGAGGGCTCCAGCTGGGGGTGTGGGCTCTGGGGGGGGGCTCAGGCTGGGGGTGCAAGCTCTGGGTGGGACTGGGGATGACGGATTGGGGGAGCAGGAGAGTGCTCTGGGCTGGGATGGAGGGGTTCGGAGGTTGGAAGGAGGTCAGGGGCACAGGCTCCGGGTGGCGCTTACTTCAAGCAGCTTCTGGAAGCAGCGGCATGGCCCCCTCCAGCTCCTATGCGGAGGAACGGCTAGGTGCCTCTGTGCGCTGCAGGCAGCGCTCCTGTACTCCCATTGGCCACAGTTCCTGGACACTGGGAGCTGTGGGGGTGGTGCTTGGGATGGGGGCAGCATGCGGAACCCCCTGGCTGCCCCTACATGTAAGAGCCAGAGGGAGGACATGCCACTGCTTTGGGAGCCGTGTGAAGGCACAGCATGCGTGGAGCGGGGCAAGCACCGGACCCTGCTCCCCAGCAAGAGCTCGAGGTTAGATTAAAACATCTGAAGGGCCAGATGCAGCCCCCGGGCCGTAGTTTGCCCACCCCTGCTTTAGAATCTTTGTTACATGATTAACTCAAATACTCCATTCCCTCAGATTGAGTGGAGGTATTTCTATGATGATATGTATGTATATCTATATCCCTAAAGAAAATATTTCCCCATCTTCTGTTTAAGAGGTTTTAATTCATGCACTAGTACAGTAAACAGTCTCTTCAGCATGGATTTTAGAATTCTAAACAGTGCAAAATCTACTTCTGGAAAAGTTCTGTTTGTATATTTGTTTTTAGTTACAAAAAATATATAGGACTGAAACCTATTGAATACATAGGTCTCTGAATGGGGCTATATTCTAGCCTGATAGATAAATTAAAAAAGCACACCCTCTTAATGGGATGCATAGATGGCCTTAAACAGACCATGTACCTGTATTTAGTATAACACATTAGATTAAAAAGTTGAAGTCAACTGCTCTCAAAGTGATGTCAAAAGATTGAAGAGCATTATATATTTATATTCAATATACAGAGGTGGGCACACATAAACCTAGTTCCATTTAGTTTCCCAACACTCTTTCTAGCTTCTAGGGTTTGCCATTGGTGATGTACATCTTGAAATGATCTGAATGAAAGATCATTATAACTTGTGAAGTTGAATTT
This sequence comes from Mauremys reevesii, assembly GCF_016161935.1. NCBI lineage: Eukaryota > Metazoa > Chordata > Testudines > Geoemydidae > Mauremys > Mauremys reevesii. The sequence goes on along the minus strand of NC_052629.1, from coordinate 30,197,362 downwards.
TTTTTTACTTTAATAAATCATAAAAGCAAGTTATGTTTAAAATAAAAAATGTAAACTAACAAACCTGAAGTACTCACTGAAACACATGTGTACAAAACTACAGATACAGCAAGAAACAATGGTGGACTTATTTCAAAAGGAAGTAACACTTGTTAGCATATGTAAAACTTGCTGTGTTTTATTCCTCTACCAAATACGAATTTGCATCTGTTTAGCAAGTAAAATTCAAACCACCTCACAATATGTTTACATTTAAATTTTTATACAGTGCAAATATTTAAGACAGAATAATTCCCCCAGTTAAACGTATGACACTATTCAGTGTCAGTCTTTTGCTGATTCTTCTTTCAAGAAGTCTATTTACATATTGAGCTATAGGTTCACTATATATGCTTTGAAATTTGCTGAATATCAGCAGAAAAATATGTGAACTAGCAGCAATTGAATCAAGAATATAAGATGGTTACTTGAGTGAATGCATAAAGCTTTCTAGACTGTATTCAGAATCATACTGTTCTGGATCCCAAAGTTCTCCCAGATTTTCAAGAACTGATTTCATAGAGGCTTTCCCAGAAGAAGTATCTGCTTTTTCACTTTTCCCATCCTTAAAAGAAAAAAAATGGATACATTTAAACTGTAAGTTAAAAAAAAACAAAAAAAAGTGTTCTATAATATTTATTAATCACAAGCACCTTATTTATTCCTAGTTTCCCTTTACACACATCAACACAGGAACATCTCTGAAGGATTGATATTGGTGCTTTTTGGAGCATTGGTGAGTCCATTCCAAGAGGATGAGGGTAACTGCTACTTGGGGAACATCTTGGTGTTCATTATTCTATTTCAAATGCTTGTCTGACCAGTAATCTTAGGATTCACATCACATCATTTATGTTTGCAGCTCTAAATGCTTATTTTTAGTAGATAATTTTGCAAATGATTCTTTACCTTGTCAAGAGTGAATAGGTCAAGAAGCTGATCTGTTCCCATGCTTTGTAGGCTAGCATTCTCTTGGCTAATCACTGTATTTGCAATATTCATTTTGAACTTCTGCAGACCCATAATTTTCTCTTCTAAAGTTCCTCTTGTTATCAAGCGATACACATTGACAACACGTTTCTGAAAGGAAAAATTCTCATTATACAATTATTAAAACGTGTCTAGACATGGTTTTAAAATGTTAATTACAAACCAGGGCATGGGACAGAGGATTTGGGTACGAGACAGCTTTTAGTGAGTGGAGCCACACAGGTAAAGGCAAAAAGCAGTCCCAAAAACAAAGTGCCAACCTGCTCAGATAGTGCTTATAGTGACTGGAGTTAGATTTTAGACTCTTGCTCTCTCCAACTCACAAGACATGGACCAGGCACATAATGTCCTTGAGGGAAAAGGGAGAGAGTCTTGTTTTCAGCAGTAACATTTCTACTCATTCAGGGCATGATCCTGAACACACAACTCCCATTGAAGTCAATAGGTATTGTGGATGCTTGATACCTATCAGTATACGGCCTTTACGCCTAACTTCAGCAAAACACTTAAGGACATGCTTAAATGCTTTTCTGAATTAGCGTCTTTACAAGCAGTACTTCTAGAGATAGTCAGTTTCAGGCCTTTGTTGATAGTGGATGCACCAAGGGATGGTAAGTCAAGATGAGAACAGTACATCATGGAAAAGTATATGATACTAAACTCCCATAAAAAAGGCAGACCAGGGGGAAAATAATGAAAAATAAATGCTTTACAAGCATGAATTAAACCTCAAGCTCTGTTGCTGCTCTGGTGAAGCTTTTTGTGGCTACATCTTGCTGAGGGCCTGAAGTCCTCTCTTGATTTGAGGAGTTCAGTAACTCAGCCAGAAATTATGGGTCTGCCAGAGGTTACAGGAGTGGGTGAGCAAGGGGCTGCACTGTGGCTTGCACAGTGCAGGAGGTCAGACTAGATGGTTATGATGGTCCCTTCTGGCCTTGAAGTCTTCAGAGGACAGCAGGTCCACCTTGTAGTGCTTGATAAAGATGGTAGCATTTGACCAGGTGACTGCATTATAAATTTCTGCTGTGGGTGCATTAGCTTTTTCAGCCCATGAGGTCACCAGCGATCATTTAGAGTGTGCTCAGATCCCTTCTGGAACCAGAATCTCCAGTGCCTTGTATGCTTCCACAATGCATCATCTAATCCACTGACCAACAGAGGAGATGGACGCTCCGAATCCTTGGCTGAAAGGCTACAAACAGGGCACCTGCTCTCCTTGTGGACTCTGTACTTGGAGGTAAATTTTCAGAGACATCTAAAGCAGGGGTTCCCAAACTTGGTTTGCGGCTTCTTCAGAGTAAGTTCCTGGTGGGCCGTGAGACAATTTGATGACCCACGAATCCGGAGGTATGGCTGCTCGCAGCTCCCAGTGTTCCGTGGTTTGCCATACCCGGCCAATGGGAGCTGCAGGAAGTGTCACAGGCCGGGCTACCGCTTCCCGCAGCTCCCATTGACCAGGAACGGCGACCTACGCCTACTGGAAGCTGTGAGCGGCCGTACCTGCGGATGCTCAGGTAAACAAAGTGTCTCGTGGCCCGCCAGGAACTTACTCTGAAGAAGCTGCGAACCAAGTTTGGGAACCCCTGATCTAAAGTGTGCCCTCTTGCCTCAGAAGGCTATGGCCTTGGACAGAATGAAGGTTAAACCACCTCTTGCGAATCATGGAAAGGAGTTCACCTTTGGGATCAATGATTCTGGAGTTCTGAGCACCACCCTGTCCTGATGAAATATGCAGTAAAGTTCCTGCATTGAGACCACCACCAACTCAGTCATCATGTCCACCAGGCAAGTGTCAATCAGAAACCAAGTTTTGATAGACAAATAAAAACAAACACCAATGCTTTGAATTGATGTTTGTCAGGGCTCTCAGTACAAGTGGCGTGCCACTTGGGAAAGAGAGGTCTAATATCTGGCTTGACTAACTGCACTGCCATAAGGAATCTGGCTACCCGGAGGTTCTCTGTCAGAGAACCCACGGATCCTGCAAATATGCTACTAAAAGGCAGACACCTGATGTGTCATGGTGTTGAGGTAGAGACCGTTGTCGAAGCCCTTCTTGAAGAAAATCCAAGATAGCTGGAATTCCTGGATTTCTAGGATTGACTTCATGTTCCCAGCACCAGCCACAAAACACAGTCCAAATACAAGAGTATGCTTTCAAGGACGATATTCTTTCAAAAGAAAGAAGTGTTCTGATGACTTTCAAGGGCAGATTCAATGATACCAGTACTTCCTTTTCAAGATAGAACCATTTCAGGTCTGGATAAAGCAGAGGACCTTGTGAGAAAAATTGATGTCCTATCTCTTTGGGAGCTGGTACCAGTGGTCTCAATTTCCATCATCAGGTCCAAAAACCAGGATCTTGTTGGTCAATGCGGGGTTATTACTGTCACCTGTTCTCATTATTACAGGAAGGTGCTTCAGAAAATAAAACGAGAAGGGTGGAAACACATACAGGAGGCCTTGCAGCCATCTGTACGATAGGGCCTCTCTCCCAATGGATCTGGGATCCACTTATCTGGTGAAGTACTTTGGTCTCTTCACATTCATGTGGTTCATGAACAGGTCAGTTAATGGCAGGCTGGGGGGCATGGCTCAGCATTCACGTCACGCTCCTTGTCAGTACCAAGCCCAAGCTGGGGAAATTAATGATCCAACCAGCGGACCAAATTCGGTGTTGAATCCTGGAAGTGTGCCACCTGAGGCACATTGCATATACATGAAGAAAAATGGCAGGCTGAACAATTGGATGATTAACTTGAAGACTTCCTGATTCATGCACCACCAGGAGTTATTCACTTTGTGCTTGCTGAGCCAGTCTGCCTTCTGGTTCAAGTCTCCCTTTATGTGAGCTGCCTTAAGAGAGGAGAGGAGAGAATGCTCCACACACTGCACAATTTCTGTTGCTTTGACATGTAGTGCTGGGCTTCTTGTTCCCCCTTGGTTGTTCACATATACAACCATGGTCATGTTGTCTGACTAAATCAGGATGTGGTTCCTCTCTAGGCTGGACTGGAATCTTCAAGCACATAGCTTAGGACCGAAAGGGATCTCAATAGTCCTCTGCACTCAAGGCAGGATTAGAATAATAACTAGACTATTCCTGACAGATGTTTGTCTAACCTGTTCTTAAAAATCTCTAATGACTTAGATTCCACAACTTCCCTAAGCAATTTGTTCCAATCCTTAACTACACACAGTTAGGAAGTTTTTCCTAATGTCCAACCTAAACCTCCTTTGCTGTAATTTAAGCCCATTGCTTCTTGTACTACCATCAGAGCTTAAGGAAACCAATTTTTTTTTTAAAAGAGTCTGAGATCTTAAGAGTCCCCACCTGCTGGATCCCACTCCACCAGGGAGTGGGGGAAAGGAAACACTTCCAGACCCCTCTTGGCCAAATTGGGAAGGAGGAGGGTGCTTATGAGCCCTGCTTTAATTATGGTACTCAGGATCCATTTTAGGACTTTGGGGGAGCATTTGTAACCCCACAGTTCTGTTCCCTCTATTCTCCAGGGGCCCCCTTGAGTCAGCTGACTGCAGTCCTCCTCACCCTTTCATGCTCTGCCCGTAGACTCCTAGTCCTCTCCAATATGCAGGGGCGGGAGGCGGGAGTGTCAGCTGCTCCAGTGGGTAGAATCAGACTTTAAGGTCAGAAGGGACCATTATGATAGTCTAGTCTGACCTCCTGCACAACACAGGCCACAGAATGTCACCCACCCACTCCTGTATCAAACCCCTAACCCATGTCTGAGCTACTGAAGTCCTCAAATCGTGGTTTAAAGACTTCAAGGTGCAGAGAATCCTCCAGCAAGTGACCCATGCCCCACGCTGCAGAGGAAGGCGAAAACCCCCAGGGCCTCTGCCAATCTGCCCTGGAGGAAAATTCCTTCCCGACCCCAAATATGGCAATCAGCTAAACCCTGAGCATGTGGGCAAGACTCATCAGCCAGACACCCAGTAAAGAATTCTCTGTAGTATCTCAGATCCCACCCCATCTAATATCACATCACAGGCCATTGGGCATATTTACTGCTAATAGTCAAAGGACCTCCTCCTCCTGTTACTTCCAACTGATGCGTTCCCAGATTATAACAAAAATTCTTGTTATTAATCCCTAAATGCATGACCTGCACTTTTCACTATTGAATTTCATCCTATTCCTATTACTCCAGTTTACAAGGTCATCCAGATTTTCCTGTATGATATCCGTCTTTCGCTGTATTGGCAATACCTCCCAGCTTTGTGTCATCCGCAAACTTTATTAGCATGTTCCTACTTTTTGTGCCAAGGTCAGTAATAAAAAGATTAAATTAGATTGGTCCCAAAGCAGATCCCTGGGGAACTCCACTAGTAAACTCCCTCCAGCCTGACAGTTCACCCTTTCAGTAAGACCCGTTGTAGTCTCTGCTTTAACCAGTTCCTTATCCACCTTTCAATTTTCATATTGATCCCTATCTTTTCCAATTTTGCTAATAATTCCCCATGTGGGGGAATGCCTTACTGAAATAGAGGTAAATTAGATCCACTGCGTTTCCTTTGTCTAAAAAAAATCTGTTACCTTCTCAACGAAGGATATCAGGTTGGTTTGGCACAATCTACCTTTTGTAAAACCATGTGGTAATTGGGACAAAATACAATTGATCTCAATGTCCTTAACTACTTTCTCCTTCAAAATTCTTTCCAAGACCTTGCATACTACAGATGTCAAACTAACAGGCCTGTACTTGCCCAGATCACGATTATTTCCTTTCTTAAAGATAGGAACTATGTTAGCAATTCTCCTGTCATACAGTACAATCCCGAGTTTACAGATTCATTAAAAATTCTTGATAATGGGCTTGCAATTTCATGTGCCAGTTCCTTTAATATTCTTGGATGAAGATTATCTGGGCCCCCCGATTTAGTCCCATTAAGCTGTGCGAGTTTGGCTTCTACCTTGGATGTGGTAATATCTACCTCCATTCCTCATTCCCATTTGTCATCCTATCATTATCCCTAAGCTCCTCATTAAAGACTGAGGCAAAGTATTTGTTTAGATATTGAGCCATGCCTAGATTATCCTTAACCTCCACTCCATCCTCAGTGTTTAGCAGTCCCACTTCTTTCTTTGTTTTCTTCTTATTTATATGGCTATAGAACCTTTTACTACTGGTTTTAATTCCCTTTGCAAGGTCCAACTCTACATGGCTTTTGGCCTCTCTCACTTTAACCCTACATGTTCTGACTTCAATAAGGTAGCTTTCCTTGCTGATCACTCCCATCTTCCACTCCTTGTAGGCTTTCTGCTTGTTCTTAATCACCTCTCTGAGATGCTTGCTCATCCAGCTTGGTCTACAACTCCTACCTATGAATTTCCCCCACCCCTATTTTGGGATGCAGGCTTCTGATAGTTTCTGCAACTTTTACTTGAAGTAATTCCAGGCCTCCTCTGCCTTTAGATCAACAAGTTCTTCAGTCCAATCCACTTCCCTAACTATTTTCCTTAATTTTTTAAAGTTAGCCCTTTTGAAATAAAAAACCCTAGTCACAGATCTATTTTTGTTTATCCTTCCATTTAGTTTAAAGTGAATTAGCTCATGATCGCTTGAAACAAGGTTGTCCCCTACAACCATTTTTTCTGTGAGGTCCTCACTACTCACCAAAACCAAATCTAAAATAGCATCCCCTCTTGTTGGTTCAGCAACTACTTGGTGAAGGAATCCATCAGCTATCGCATCCAGGAAAATCTGAGCCCTATTATTATTACTAGCACTTGTCCTCCAGTCTATATCTGGGAAGTTAAAGTCTCCCATGATCACACAATTCCCATTAGTATTTACTTCATTAAAAACATTAAAGAGCTCTCTATCCATATCCAAATCAGATCCCGGTGGTCTATAGCACACCCCAAGCACTATCCCAGGGGAGGCTCTAGTAGTAGCAGCTTTCTTCCCCAATGTGATTTTTGCCCAGACAGACTGTCTTATCCATTCCATCCCTTATTTCTTTACAGTCTACCTCATCATTGATATACAGTGCTACACCACCACCCTTGCCTTTATTTCTGTCTTTCCTAAACAGCACATACCCGTCAATACCTGTACTCCAGTCATGACTACTATTCCACCATGTTTCTGTTATCCCTATAATATCCGGTTTCACTTCCTGCACCAGTAACTCTAGTTCCTCCATTTTGTTACACAGGCTCCTCACATTGGTGTACAAACATCTTAATTTTTGCTGTTTGCCTTCACTCACATTCTTTACCCGATTAGGCCCAGACATTCTACCACCAGTATCACCTACTAGACTGGTATCTACACTACCCTTCCTTCTTATGTCTTCTTCCTCTCAAATGTTAAAATCCGGCGTGGAGATTACCTGAACATCTCCCCATCATCTCCCCCCAATTCCTAGTTTAAAGCTCTCTTAATCAGTTGTGCCAGCCTCCATCCTAGATGTCTATTTCCTTGCCTACTCAGGTGAAGTCCATCCCGAGAGAACAGTCCTCTGTCCATGAATGCCTCCCAGTGGCCATACACCCCAAAGCCCTCCTTATAGCACCATGGTCTGTTGATCGTCATAATCTTGTCACTTTGTTGCCCTTCTGCCTGTTCCTGGAGAATCAAACTGAAGATCACCTGAGCGTCGATTTCCTTAAGCGTCTTCCCCAGCCTGGCATAGTCTCCCTTGATACATTCCAGCGAGAATCTAGCCGTATCATTTGTTCCCACATGAAGGGCAATCAGTGGATTCTTTCCCGCTCCCATTAGGATCCTCTTCAGCCTCAGGTCCACACACTGTATCTTAGCACCTGACAGACAGCACACCCTTCTGTTCTCTGGATCAGCTCTGGTTACAAGCCTGTCTATTCTTCTCAGTAAGGAGTCCCCAATCACATAAACCTGCCTTTTCCTGGTGACGGTGCGATTCTACGGCCTATCTCCTGTTCCCTCTGGCTGCAAGTCCTCTCGATTCGTATTCTCCCTTGCAATCCTCCGCAACCCATCCTGTATCCTCCTGGGGCTCATATTTGGTATTGTTATCTCCATTGACTCTTCCCCTCTTCCTACAGGACTTGCTGCTCTTTTCTTCCTTGTCCTCTCATCTGCAGCGACCACGTGCTGTGCCCCTACTTTGTTTACCAACTCTGTAAACCTGTTCCTGAGCTCTATTTCTCCTTCACTAGCCAGTCTTTTCCTCTGCCCGGTTCTCTTAGTCACATGCTTTCACTGTCCACTTTCCTCACCCAGCAGTCTCCCCTCAGAGTTCTTTAGTCCTGCTTCTATCTGCAAGTGTGAGCTTTTCCCTTCAGACTCCTCATGTCTTTGCTCCATCATCTGCTCGAACTCCCTTCTAAACTCAGAGTTTCCACCTGCATCTCTAATCCTCAGATCTTTTCTTCCATCAGCTCTATCAGGCGGCACTTCATGCAGACAACTCTTTTCAGGTACTCCCCTCCAGGATCATGTACATGCCGCAGCTTCCACATCCAGTCATCTTCATTGTGTCTTCCACTGGTTGGGTCACTACCACTGCTGCCTCTATCTGTCAGAGGCTTTTCACCTTCCCCTCCAAAAGAAGTCCCAATCAAACTCCCCTGTTTACAGCTCTGTTTGCTGGCTCCTGTGCCGCTGCAGCCTGTCCAACTCATAGCCCTGGGACGTAATAGGGTTAAGGACAGAAGGCTGGGCACAATTCACCTTCTGCTGAGCCCAGGAGGGCAGTCTCAAAGATGGAGCATTGTTTGGTGCTTTTCAGGCTGCTCTGCTGTACCTCTGCACCTTCCAGGTACAGCAGAGCAGCCAGCAGGGAGGCACTGTACCTAAGGCTCTGTGGGTTTCCAACACCTGGCTAAAAACTGGCCGGAGGGGGTGGGGGAGTAGGGAAATCATTGCTCACCACTGCCCCAAATTCTGATAAAAAAGCCCTCTTAGCCAGATGCGAAGGCAGGAATTGTAAAAACCATTATCCACATGCTGCCACGAAAGCGGAGAAACTGAAATCAAGCAGGAGCTGAGAAGGTGTGGCCAGACTATGCAACTCCAAAACTCTTGTCTGTCCATGAGTTGCAGAGAGAGGAGAGCAACACAAACACCAAAAATTGTAGGAGATCCTGGGCTGCGGGAACAAAAAAAGGTGTTTCTGATAACTCATGAAAGATTAACAATTGGTATTTTACCTGCCCAATACGATGTGCTCGATCCATTGCTTGCAGATCTCTCATTGGGTTCCAGTCATGTTCCACAAACACTACTGTGTCAGCTCCTGTTAAGTTAAGTCCCAGTCCACCAACATGAGTGGTAAGCAAAAGAACATCTATGGATGGGTCATTATTAAACCTATATATACACAAATATTAAAAAAAAATAAAAATCAAGTATTTAGACGTTCATAAGAGTGACTGCAGAAATGAAATGGAACAAAACTACAAGTAATTACATTAATAATTAATGTTGTATATAACCACTTTTGACATCATTTTTCACTGCTTGTTGTAAAGCTTTTTTTTTTTTTTTTTTTTTTAATTTTAAGTCACCCGAAAGAGGTTAATTTACACAGGCAGAGATTGTACCTCACCAGAAGAGGAAAGAATTCAGTAAAAACTACTTTACATTATTTACAGAATAACACATCCCAAAAATAAAAAATTAGTTAAGGTAAAAGTTAATGTGAATGAAGGCATTTGTTTCCTTAAAATGATTCTCAAATCTGTTTCCTAAAAATCAGAAAAAGATTAATTTGACACACTGCTACAATGCCAATAATGCTGCACCAATTCACTTTTGTTAATGTAGAAAAATTTGCCAGTAGTTGGGGTACAATGGTATAAGCCACCTGCAACCTCCATTCTGCTTGGAGATTCAGAACCAACTGGCATAAGCTCTTAATGCAGGTGGGGTTGGCCAGGGCATGTTGACTCAGTACGTTGACTAGGCATAGCTCCTTAGGGATAACTGGCTGGAACTTAAAGCTGCCTCGCCTGGTTGAATTCCCAGGGGATGGTAACAGTACTGCTGCCTGCCCTCTCCATGGGAACTCTTTGTCCTTGGACACAGCTGTTGCTATGGATTGACAAATGGCTTCTGTCTATCTGGCCTATAGTCACCAGAGACAGCAGGATTGTAGGTGAATAGTGGAGGGTACACTAGTCTAAACAGGCTTTACAGAGCCTTACAATAGGGTCACACTGCTATAATACCAGGGGTATGGGGGGAGGGCAAAAAACAACCAACCTCTCCCCCCCCCCCCCGCCATTGACATGGACTGGTGTCAGGCAATTTAAAATTCTAGTGGGTATGAAAAAGGAAGTCTATATAATACTGCCATGTATTTTTTTTTTTAAGTACACATATGGGATCTAGTATACTATTCTAGTGACATTGTGTTACAAGTAAGAATGTTCTTTTCACCAATCCTCCTGCCTGAACCTCCTGATTGTTGGGATCAGAAGTCCAAAGAGGAACAAGGATAGGAAAATTGGTCACTGTCACTTCGCTGTTCTCTAAGCATCCTGGGCTGCTAGTAATACTGCTCCCACATGTGTATGATTTACTCTATTCCACCTCCCACAGGAACTACTATACATAGTTTCCCAAAAGCAGCAGCAGATTGAAAGTTAGTTTCATTGCTGTTTTCAGTGTTCTGATAAGCAGCAATGAAACAGCAGTCTTGATTCCCATGCTAGATTCTATGAAAGCTATGAGCAGCAGCACAGTCTTGAGGCAAACAGCTCCACACCCTCAAGTTTAGCCACTGCAGTGCTGGCTTCCTTAGTTCAGAGCCATAAGAGTCAGAAAACTTAATAAAAATAAAATAAAAGTTAAATCTGCAGACAGACACTCTACTCATTAGGGAAAACACTTTCCTAACTGTCATTGGCAAGTGGGCTACTGAATTTACAAGCCTGTGTTTAAATCTAGGATGAACTGGGTTTTGAGTATTATCTTGTGAAGTTATTGGCTGGTCCTTTCAAAGGCCATGTTAATTGTAACATGCTGATGGGAATACCCAGAACTGGGGGCCACTGTGTTACTTCTCTGCCTCTGCAAGCGCGAGCTTTACTAGATATAAGACTGTCAGCTCCCTGCCACATCAATTGGTCTTCCTCACCAGCAAACTTTTCTAGGCTCCCCCAGCCCAAATCTTGTCTAGCAAATAACAGTAAGTAGTGAACTCCAGCTTCTCCGAGATGTTTCTTTGCACTGCCTAGCACCTATCACTATATAGTCACAGTCACTATTAAAGTATGCTGCTCTGATAAAGAGATAGCACATTACAATTTATTAAAACAACGGGTAAAACACCCTTCCCTTTGAAACACAACACTGAATTGGTTTATAATAAAAGCAAAACACATGGATTAAATGATACTAAGTAAAAGAGATAAAGGTAGAGATGGTTACAAACAAAAGTGAAAATATGCACCTAAATGTCAAACAATATGCAGTCTTTGTTCAAGATGGTTTCTCTCACAGCTTGGGGGAGGGGAGATGTCAAGAGTATATGGAAGGCTCCAGTCCTCTTCTTGAGGAGCACCATACAAGGACCAGCAGGTACAATTTTGAACAGAGGGCCAAATGACCTATGGGTATAAGGCTCTACCAGAGTGACAAAGTACTTAATCTCTCTAGAGACAAAGTACAATAGTAATATTGTAAGTGTTCAAAAAACAAAAAAAAAAAAAACAAAAAAAAAAACCATGAATGTTTGGTTATTATTACATTTGTTTCATGTTTTCAAGATTTTCTTTGCAACGAGGAACAGAAATTTCAATTTTTTATTTTACAGGAAACCTGAGATTCTCCCCTATTCAAGAAAAAACACTCATCACTGCAAGAGTTGGAAACATTGCAATAGATCAAGACAGCAAGAAACCAGGAATTAGGATTGTATCCAGGTCTCTGCATGATGAACAGTGGACAAAAGAGGTAACCAAGCCAGCTCGCAAGTAAATGTTTTAGGCTTTACAATAAAGATCTGTTTTCATACTTCAATTGTTGTTATAAGTATATTCAGTATATTCTGAGTACACTTGAAATTTTGGTATCTCTTTTGTAGTAATAGCAAACCAAAGAAAGCCTATCATATGAAGATTTCCTAACAATTTAAGCCTAGTGTCATTCAGAATTTAATTTAATAATTTTTTTTTAAAGTGTGATGCTTATTTTATGACACATGGTTCCTTGCTAATCAGTTAGTATTTGTGAACACATCTTTACACTGGTTCATTTAATCTGATTCAAATTGCAAGATAAATTATGCAATGATAGTCTGCCAGTATAATCTGATCACATGAGTAGAAATTATAGTACCCTATCTTATTAAAAACTGCAAGAGCTCTCATGAGACAAGAGTCACTTCAATTTTGTATTCAAGTAAGTAATGCCATCCATTGTAGTCTGCCTTAAAACAAGAGGAAAAGAAGAGAGGAACTTACCGTGAAACAATGGAATGCCTTTGACCAGCAGGTATGCTGCCATCTAATCGCAAATATGTAACAGAGGGCAAGTGAGGTTTGAGAAGGTCATGTTCTACTATATCCAGCATGCTCTTGAGCTGACAGAAGATAAGTATCCTGTGCTGAGCCACAACAGCTTCTGTGCCATTCTCTGAAGAGCCACCATTTCCCAAACCACAGTCTAGTAGTAGCTTCAAGTAAATTTTAAAATAAAAATTACCACAATGGATTTCAGAGTAGCAGCCATGTTAGTCTGTATCCGCAAAAAAAACAGGAGTACTTGTGGCACCTTAAAGACTAACAAATTTATTTTAGCATGAGCTTTCGTGAGCTGCAGCTCACTTCTTCGGATGCATAGAATGGAACACACAGACAGAGGATATTTATACATACAGAGAACATGAAAAGGTGGAAGTATGCATACCAACAGGCAGAGTCTAATCAATTGAGATGAGCTATCGTTAGCAGGAGGAAAAAAACTTTTTGAAGTGATAATTAAGATGGCCCATAGAAGGTGTGAGGAGAACTTAACATAGGGAAATAGATTCAATTGGTGTAATGACCCAACCATTCCCAGTCTTTGTTTAGGCCACAGTTAATAGTATCTAGTTTGCATATTAATTCAAGTTCAGCAGTTTCTCTTTGGAGTCTGTTTTTGAAGATTTTTTGTTGCAAAATTGCCACCTTCAAGTCTGTCACTGAGTGGTTAGAGAGGTTGAAGTATTCCCCCACTGGTTTTTGAATGTTATGATTCCTGATGTCAGATTTGTGTCCATTTATTCTTTTGCGTAGAATATACATGTACATTGGCCAAACCGGACAGTCTCTACGCAAAAGAAGAAATGGACACAAATCTGACATCATTACACCAATTGAATCTATTTCTCTATGTTAAGTTCTCCTCACACCTTCTATGGGCCATCTTAATTATCACTTCAAAAAGTTTTTTTCCTCCTGCTAACGATAGCTCATCTCAATTGATTAGACTCTGCCTGTTGGTATGCATACTTCCACCTTTTCATGTTCTCTGTATGTATAAATATCCCCTGTCTGTGTGTTCCATTCTATGCATCCGAAGAAGTGAGCTGTAGCTCACGAAAGCTCATGCTAAAATAAATTTGTTAGTCTTTAAGGTGCCACAAGTACTCCTGTTTTTTTTGCACAATGGATTATGTCTCTCTTGTAAATAGTTATACTTACACTGCTGGCAGAAGTGAATAAAAATAATTTATACACACTCACTCTCTCACCCCCTCTAAATTAACAAATTCTTGCAGGGTATGTAATGAGCTATGAGTCAAATTCTGTAGGAAACAAGGAATATTGACTGTAGATCCTTTCACACTATGAAGGACCTGCAAAATCTGGCAGAAAACATAAAATTTCTTGTTTCCACAAAAACTGGTTTTAAAACAGGAAGTTTTCTATCGATACTGGATTAGTAAGAGGGTATAGCTTACTTAAAAATACATAACCATGTGTGATTATATAGAAAATTGAGTCAGTCTTCAATCACCAGCGGTCTCTTCTATAATAAGCAGGTAAAACAATATTCTGCTAAGAGTAAAAGGAAGCAGTACAGCAACAAAGAACAGAAAAAGCAACTTTCATACTTCAGATACCCTAAAGCACTTAAAAAAAAAAAAACCCAATGACTAAGGCCTGGATCCTGTATTGCGATTCACGTGTGCAGACTGCTGTGCCCACACAGATTACAATGCAGGATTGGAGAGATAATTACATCTCCATGAAATAACTACATACCTTCTGTATTTGTACAAAATCAACACTTCATACATATCCCATCTTTTTAATTATTTATGTCTATTTTCTTATGAAATGTAGTATTTTCTAAAAAAAATAATTTTAGCAAATATTCCTAGTGATCATTTCCATATATGCCTTGGATTAAAATTTGTAAAGATAAGTTCTAACTACTTGCCTGAAAATGGAGGTCCCATGCTAAGAGTGAACACTTGGTTAAAAAAGTGCAATACACCTCAATTTTACATGGAAATTGCATTAAAAACCCCCATCAATTTAAAAATCACTTCTGCCTGAAACTTTTAAACTTGCTATTACTTGTAACATCTTTGCTTAATATAACAAAGATTAGAGGGACAAAATATCTCCCCCTTTTTCCAGATTGTTAGCTGGCACTTTGTTTATGATCACCTTCACTGTAAAATCAAATAGTCCTGCCCAAATTCAGCATCACACATTGACTGCAAGGGGTCTCAGTTTCTTCTATTTGTGTGGATTCTTTTGCAAAGCAATGACAGAGAAATTATTTAACAGCTTCCTCCTTCCCCGCCCACCCCCAAAATAACCAAAACACACAAAAAACAGGAAAGTCAGACTGTAAAACCAGAAATATGGCAGACACTCAAGGACAGGTTAACTAATTTTTTAAATAAACTAAATTAGTAATTGATTTTTTTTTCAAAAACACAGTTATACAATAATCACAGTAACTCCAGAACAATAGACACATTTATGAACTTTGGGATACATAATACGTTCTAAGTATACTTACTTGTTTTAAAGCAGACAGTTTAGGCGCATGCTGGATATCTCGAAGGGATGAGTTATGAGCTGCAAGGTGCTCTGTGGTTCTCTTGTATTCTGGATGCTGGGTTGTTAACACTAATGCTGGATGGTTACATAGTTTTCGTAAATATTGTAATGCCTTTTAAATTTTGAGAGAAAAGTGGTGAGATTAGCAGCAACTAAAGACTATGGAAAATGGGGTGAACAAAATTGATATTTAATAATGTAGCCCACTTGGCCATAATTTCACAAGTTTGACAACAACAGATTTTTAAACATGTTTGTATCATACACTGATTTAAATAAAAAGTTAATTCCAGCTGAAAACTTGCTGCTGGCTAGTATTAAAACAATCTTAGCTCCAGCTCTGGAGACAGTGCATGAAGCCCTCTCAGAGTGTTATGTGACTCAGAAACAAGATTCGGACTTGGAAGCTGTGTGAGGCCCTTCAGAGAAGTATTGCCAAACCAGTTTACCTTAAGTTATTTTTGGATCCAAATTTATGAAGGATTGTGGGTCATGCACAATTTCAGTCTGGTGGGGAAATTCCCTCTCCCCAACCCAAACAAAAAACATTGCCTGCCTTTCCATTAGGGTGGAAAAATAGATAGAATGGGATAATTTATGTTTCTATATAAAAATTTCACTGTTCTAGACTGTTGTAGTGAAACTAACACTGATACGACTAAAATTATTCTTACCTGCACAGTTTTTGATATTTAAATTCACTGATAAACAGAACTTTTAATACTCCATTTCCAATTTAGAATAAAAACTCTAGCAGATGGATATACTTAAATATAGATTAATTCAGCAGAATATGTAAAAGAAAACCTATTATAGTTTAAATATTTTAAACACGAAGTTTCACTCTAAAATAAAACAGCAACACGTTATTTAATCATCATAGCTCTTCACATCATACCCAGACAAGTTGATCACAGCTATGGAAATTACTTCATTTAAACAGTAGGTTCAGGATTTAACCGAATTTACTTTGAACTATATTTCAACATCCAGTGTACAAAATTACTCTTTTCAGTAGGGTAGGATTTAAGTAGGATTTACTAGAATATAATCTATTAGAAATACATTAACAAGAGAGCACAAATTATTGAAGAAATCTGTACCTGAAACACATGTCCTGTAGCTTTAAGCTTTGGCCTTTCAGTCTCCTCACTCAGTGAAGCAGATGAAACAGTTTCATCAACATCACATTTGGCACGAGACTTGGCAAAATCTTCATAAAGTTGAACCTGTAGGGCCCCACCAGGTGAAAGAAAGGAGTGTGTGTTTAATATTAAACAAGAATGAGAAAATTTAAATTCCAGACTGCCTAATTATGCAACAAATGGGAAGAAAACTTAAAATTATAATTAATCTCATTCAACATAATCTTGATATTACAGTTTATGTGTAAACTCATTACTTGAAATTTTTACTTTTCAAGTTAATATGCATGAATTTGCAAATTAGTAAATTATTTCCTACAATGACCCACATTAGTGATGGCAGAAACACACTCCGCAGTGATTTTAAATTTTAAGCCTTATAAGAAAACATTTTCAAATCTGGGTGGTCTAAAATATGTCAAGGCTCACACTGAACTGATCCCAGGATCATGGACCTACAACTGACTCCTTTGTAGTCCCAACTAGTGCGGCGCAGATGCCGAGTACCAGAGAGATTCTATATCTTGCTTTTTAAACTTACCTGTAGAGAACTGAGAGTACAGTAATAATCTTGAATAATTTTGGGTGGAAGATCCTGTAGTACATCCTCTTTCATTCTTCTCAACAAAAATGGCAATACTTGACGGTGCAGTGCTTCCATTGCAAGAACTCCTAGGTGTCAACAGCAGATTTAGCAAATAGTTTAAAAACCACAACAAAGCAGCAAATTACTTCAAACATCACAAACAGAAGACTTTATACTGGGATATTGAAGTGTTTGATGTTTTCAGTAGCAATTTTGAGTTACAAAGAAACAAGAAAGAAAACAGATTGGAGCTTGTGCCTTACCTGCCTCTTGTTCTCGACTGGAACTCCGAGCATCTCTACTTGCTAATATTGGTTTGCCATAACGAGCTGCAAACTGGCGTTCAGTACCCAAAAATCCTGGCATAAGGAAGTCAAACAGTGACCACAACTCTAAAACGTTATTCTGAAGATAAGAGAAAGATCTGTTAAAACATTTCCAAAACTGAAAACAGTTTCCAATATTATGGAGTATTTCCTTATTTTTGAATGTTTACCCTATAATACAGTGCAATGAAGCTCTTGACACCAATTATGATCTTTTAGCTGTTTTGCATGTCTGGGAGACTGACAGCTGGGTGGGGATGAAATTGAGGATTAGGTAAGGGGAAGGCCCTAATGGTACCTTCATAGGCCAGAACTAAAAAGTGACTTCAGAATGTGTACTCGGTAATTGATGCCTGGATTTCCCCAACACTTCCAGGCATCAATCAAACCGTGCCCTCTGGATAGCTGGAGAGAGAGAGTGGCAATACCCTAAGGGCATTGGCGACCTCAACTCAATCCAAGGCAGACATCCCGAGGAGAGAAGTCTTATATACCACAAGGGGGTTCAAAATGTGAGGGACTTTGAGTTGATATGATGATCATGTGCCATGAGTTTTTGGAATGGAACCCTCTGGGTTCCATAAAGGTGGAAAACCAACCCACTGAAACAGTTTGGGGAAAAAATGGAGTGGGAGTACTTCTGAGTCCCCCCACCACTGTGGGTTTTTCCATATGTGAAATGGTGAGCACAAGCCTCAGATGTTCAGGAGAGCACTCATGGGTATTTCACAATAAGCAGCTATATACTGAACAGGACAGCTAAGATCATGAGGACAGTGAAGTAACTGCAAAAATAATTTCCCTTTGCCTCTTCCACTCCCACCCTCTTGAAACAGGGTGTGTAGCAATTACCTGGATTGGTGTCCCAGAAAGAATGATCCTATAATTGGCAGTCAACTGCTTTACTGCTTTTGACAATTTTGTTTTTCCATTTTTGATTACATGGCCTTCATCAAGAATACAGTAGTTAAACTTAATATTTCTAGGAAATAAAGGAAGTCTGATTTAATATTTTTAAAATATTAATAAAGCAAGAAAGCAAGAAAGCAAACATTAGTTCTTACCTGAAGAAATCAATGTCATTTCGCACAACATCATATGAAGCTACTATGAGATTGTGCCTTTTCACCTGGTGTTGTAATCTTAAAACAGATATGGAGAAACAGTGTTCAGGGCAAATATAAATAACTAGGTCTTCATTTCCACCCACAAAAGTACTTTAAACATTCTACGATTTACTGTCCACATAAAAAGCTAAGTTATTTTTTCAGCAGTTTACAAAGAATTTTGAATCAAATCTTTAATCTTAATCAAATAAAGAATATATTTTCAAGTCAAAGTATTTTTTCTGCAATGTAGTGTTTACCTTGCTCTTTCAGTGGGAGGTCCGGTATAGTGCAAAGGATTGAGATACTCTTTGGAGCAAAATTTACTCACTTCATCCACCCAATGACCTGTAAGCGTTGGAGGACAAACCACCAAGGATGGAAGAGGAACACAGTCTACCAATTTAGTTCTTGCATATTCTTGAGCCCTTTAGAGTATCAAACATTAAGAACGTAATGTTACTTTTAGTATCTTAAATAAAATCCTCAAAGTGCATGATAGAACAGCAGCTTACCTGAGGCAATGATCTCCTGCAAGAATACAAATGGACTGCAATGTTTTTCCTAAACCCATATCATCACAAAGAATTCCATGAAGTTTGTACTTATTGAGAAATGCCAGCCAATTCACACCATCCTTTAAAAAAGGAGAAAGTGCAGGAGACAAAAGGTGTAAAGAGTCAGGTGTTTTGATTAGAGCAATCAATTAATCATTCCTTCAAAATGCTTGTGTGCCGGATATGCCATGCACTGTCAAACTCCAGCCTGATTTCATCCAACTTTTAAACTACTACTACAGATGTCCATGCATTGCTCTGGGTGCCTATCCCATAAGTAACCCCCTTTCTCCACACAGCTCCAAAGGACTGCCCATAAAAGTATCCACTTCAGCTCACCATCTCCTCAACAACCTTATAGAAAAGAGGGGGAAAAAATGCTCCTCAGGTGCTGGAATATGGATGAGCAGAAACCCTTGCAAAGAAACTCACACATATCCTAGTCAGTTTCTCTTTGCAGTCTTCATCACTATGTAATGTACAACCACTTGGCTATTAAAACATGCAGAGGGTAGAAAACTGGAATATGTTATACTTGAAGGAAAATCAAGTAACATCTCCCCAAATCCATGACGGATGGCCTCCACCCTTTGTTTGCTTTGATATTCATTATTACCAAGCCCAAGATTAAAAAATCATGAGTCAGAATCCCCCCAAAATCACAGGATTCTTAAATAAATAAATAAAACTATCTATCTTTAGCTTTCTAAACCTCCCCCACCCCATGCATGTGACAGACTGAAAATTCAACCTTAATTGCATATAAATATATGGCATCACAGACACAAACCCCAACTCACTGACTCAGCCTGTCCCCTTTCCCCTCCCCACCACTGGATTAAAAGTGTCCCCTGGACAACCATTATCTGACTCCCTCCTGGACTTTGCCGTCTCCCCACTCTTGCCCCCTTTCTTCAGTTTGCAACTGGGGGGGCAGGAGAGCCAGAAAGCTGGCCTGGGTTCCCAGTACCATTAACTACCCTTCCTGGATTTGTTGGGGTGGGAGATTTGAGGGTGATGCTCCTGCTGCCACCAAGCTTATGGGGATGAGAGAGTCTCCACTGCGCGTCCCTTTATATATTCCTTATGTCGTTAACAGCACAATATTAAGGACAAATGGTAAGTCTCAGCATCTCTCTAAACTTTACAGTAAACACCAGACTCTATATAGGATAACGCACTACTAAAAAGTGTCATAATTTAAGCAAAATTATATTATACTTGTTTATAGCTGGCTAAACAGTTTAGTTACTAGTATCTTGGAGATGTTAGAATAGTTTAAGATTTTGCTTGTGACTTCTCTAAACAGAATTTGTCTGAAAGATTCAAAACTTCTGGTCTGCACTTTTGTTATGCTCTTCATGTACTTTTAAAATTGAAGATTTGCACTAACTGAAACATGCTTCTCAACCTCTTTCACACGTTAGCCCGTTTCTTGATTTTGCATGTTTATTTCCAAATATCAACCAGTCTCTTTTCACATGCTGAAGAAGATGGAGGAATCTGAACGCAGACGAGAAGCAAGAGGAATCAGAGGTTGTGTTGTATAAAGGCCTTGCCATCACACTGTAGGAGTAATATATACTTGGTAGATTCCCAAATAGCACTCCTGGACCACATATATGAAAAGGTTCTTAATATGCAACATCTGAAAGTACTTTTCCAATATCTAGTCCTAATGTGATGCTTGTTTAGTAATGCAGTCAAATGCTGTCGTCACTAACATAGAACGTTGGATTCAAGAGGTTTGCAGCAGCATGTACTAGCTTGCAGCTAAAATTCTTCCCATCTATGAATACAGTTTTTCATTTCTTCCTGACTTGTGAGTGGAGATTAACTTAGTTTCTCAAAAACAGTTGATTTTTATCTTGTCCGTAAGCTGACGAAAGTCTGAAAAAGGGGCTTTGAGGGAGTCAATTACACTGATTGCAGAAGCAACTGGCAATAAAATCTTCAGAGTTCTGCAGGTGAACCCCAAACTACTACTACTATAGACATCCTCATTAAAGTAGTGTCATACACTTTAAGCTACTTTAAGATTTTCAATTATCACTGTTTCTTGAAGATTTTTTTTTTAAAACTGAACTTTCCAAATGACATCACCACACTTCCCAGTCTTATTTTGCTAGAAAGCTTCAGTGCTACCATTATATTCCTACCATGCTTTTCTCCCTGTGTTTTCATGTTTTATAACTTCTTTGGCTCTTTTTAAAAGATCTTTTCCAGTGTACCCAACTTCACATAGTCATTAAGAAGCAGGTTAAGGTGTTATCATACAGTTGAGGATTTCTTCCCTCCATGTATCCGTCCACAAATCTGTAAGTACGGCCAGACAAAGTGCTTCCTTGATTCTTTTTCTTGCAGTTTGCATTAAATGTTCATATTCTGACTGTAGAAGAGAGGCTTGCTCAAAGAATGTCTGCTGGGTGACTGGCATGATTGTCTTAATAGTTTAAATGGTTCCTGCCAATAAGTCTTTTCCATGACTTATAGTGAGGAACCAGAAACATGCATCAGCCTTGAGAGAGTTTGGTCAATTTTTTGTTGCCATTCAAGCATCACCTTGTCTGTAATGAAGTCATTTTGGATATATCTGGCTGAAATGCTTGTTTTCCTGATAACTGAAGAGCTGAACTTGTGTATAACAATTCCAGATGGTGGTGTGTCAGAAGCAGGACTTCTGGATCAAGGATGATTGTTGCAAGTGCAACCACTGTCAGTATCATCTCTTCTTGACCTTCACTGCCACTCATGAAGGGTTTTTTTTAATGTCTGCAGGACATTTTACATGCAAGGATGAGTTTGGCCATCCTCATAGCATTTGAAAATGCACATTTCACTCGCCAGTATTTGCAAGATACAGATCCTTTTTGTCTGAATGACTGTCAGTGTGGAAATGCTTCCATGGTCATATCATTTTTGCTGAGGGAAAAGAAAAAGAGCTCCTCCATGCCAGGTGCATTTGGTTCCTCCTGCAGATCTCTGGGTCAGGAATTGGAGGCAGAATCCATTCCAGCCCCCCTAAAATCCTCCTTCAAGGCCCTGGATGCACAGGCCTCTTGCTCTCTAGCCGAGTGACTACACAGGCATGCTACAGACTGTTAGGTTCCCTGCATGACAGAGGGTGTCAACCTCCTAGTCCGCTGAGAGGTCTCTGGGATGAGTGGGCTGCTCATCAGGGCCAGTCAGGAGGACAGCAGCTGCTTCCCCCTCAGGCTCACATTGTTTCCACACCAAACTCCACTTCCAGGACAGAAGTCAGAGACAGGCAGGCAGTAAGCCATATATTGTATATAAACCAACAGTATATAGTGATTGTAATGACCCAATACTGTAAGTTTTTAAATAAAGTAACTTCATTTGAAATATTTAATTAGAAGAATTCTGAAGGATGGAAATGCAGCAGTAATAAGACTACTCTAAACACTAACTGTTCATTCTGAAAGAAAATATTTCACGCAAATTTCTTTTCAATTTTTCCCAGAATTGAATCAGAAGCATGCAGAGTCCAGACTATCAGTTCAGGTCCATTTGGGCATTCTGTAACCAACAGCTTTTATGTAGTGGATACACTGACTTATTCCTCAGCTTTGAATGGATGTATCCCAGTTTGAAAAGATTAATTTTACGCTTGTTGAATTCGCTGAACACAGATGCAACTGCATCTTAAGTTCAATGAAGTCACATGGGGAAAAAATCTGAAGAATGCTGACATTCCATGATGTTAGAGGAGAAACTTTTTCCTTGATAGTGGATGAAAACTGACTTGAGACATGGAGCTTCTTCTATTTTAATTGTAATTAAATATGGGAGAAAGTCAGGATTTTTGCTGAACAACCACTACCTTGCAATTCCTTCTTGCTCAGCTGACAGTTTCTTTAGTTGGCCAACATATGCAAAGGACTAATTGTACCTTTTGTCCTTTTGGTTTTCATTTATCAGTAGATCAAATCATACACTGCATGCAACAGCAACTGGTTTCGACTGACTTATTGAGTTCTTTGCTTCTTGGTAAATCCCTTGATTATTAGTTATACTGATCATTTTATCTTCAAGTTCTGCCTGATTATTAGGGCCCTAAAAAAAATTAATGACTGTGAAAAACATGTCCCAGACCGTGAAATCTGGTCTCCACCATGAAATCTGTACCGTTATGTACTTTTACCCTATACTCAAAATGGGGGGTGGGAGGGGTGTCAAGATCCAAACAAGGGGTTGCAAGGTTATTGTAGGGGGGGCCACCCTGAAGAGCAGCAGCGGCTAGCCAGATGCCAAGTGCTGAAGGCTGTGCTGCTGCCAGCAGCAGCAGCGCAGAAGTATAATATTGCTACCTTTACTTCTGCGCTACTGCTGGTGGTGGCACTGCCTTTAGAGCAGTGCGCCCGGCCAGCAGCCACCACTCTCCAGCTGTCCAGCTCTGAAGGCAGCGCAGAAGTAAGGGTGGGAATACTGCCTACAATAGCCTTGCAACTCCCTTTTGGGTCAGGACCCTCCAGTTTGAGAAATGCTGACTTAAGGGCTTTATGTGTTTAGGTTTTTAAATATATATTCATGCCTTGTTACAATACCATGAAATTTAAGATTTAAATATCTGAAACTATGAAATTCAATATTTTTAAAGTATGATGACTGAAATTTACCAAAATGGACCATGAATTTGGTAGGGCCCTACTCATGATCACTCACAATCTTGAGATAATGCAGCCAATTTTTAATGTGTGTTTCCAGGCATGTTATTTGACTGTTTCTTTGAGTGTCACCAGGAATTTGGTGTGTTTACATGCCCTTGGCATTCTTTTAACAAGGCTTCTGGCCGATTGTGATTATGAAAATACTTCTGTAAATCTACAAAATGTTTAATCAACATAATTTGTGCAAGACCTTGTCCAAGTAGATTTAGCCAATGTGACGTACATCCATACATAACCAAAGTGTCATCATCTTGTTCCAAATCACTTCTCACATATTGCATCTTTTTCTCATTGTCTGCCAGGTAGCTCTTAGCAAATGAACTGTATGGCTATGGTGCCAACGCCTTGGCTTTTCTTGCTAGTGTAGCACAGTATGTTCCAGGTCTTATTACGTCCAGTATCAACCACTGACACATAACCCTCAATTTCCCCTATCTGCACACAGTTATCTCTGGGTCATTGTGAACATTACTCCAGCCATCCTGTATTAATGTGACTGCTTTTCATGTAATCCATTGCATGCTTCTACCCTGAAGTCAGCAGTAACTATGTCTAACAGCTCACCTGCTTTCAACTGAGTGCTTTGTAATCTGGCCTTACGCAGCTGATCATTGCTTGAAAATTTGGATGCTCAACAGATAAGGGAATATCACAGCCATAAAAAAAAAGTTGCAATTTTCACATTTATTTTTTGCTTCAGTTCTGGAGTTGTTTTTGTTAAAAAACTTCTTCTTTGTTGTATTTGGCCAATCTGGATCCGACTTTCTTTCATACAATCTGCCTTCCAACTCACGTTGTCTTTGCAATTTCTGAATGCAAGACTCTGTCATCTTCATGAACTTTCTCAAAATTAGCCATGAATTGGGTCAAGTGTTTTTCCACCTTTGTTCATGCTGAAATATTTTACTTGAGTCACTGTATTCACTGAGTTCAGTTGCACTACAGCCAGCCAGTTCAAGAGAAAGTACTGGACTGGACAGTTAGTTTGGTAGTTTTCCTCAAAACAGAAACAGCAGCTTCTGAATCTTGGAATCCCTCTTTGTTTGCTAAACATATTTTCATTGCTAAACAAAGAAGGGGAATTCCCAGATTCAGAAGTTTCAGTTTTTGTTTCAAGTATCCAAGGCAATAGCATACAGCTTTAAGTTGAGGCTTTTTTTTGTTTTATCGTCTTTAATTAAAATTAGATCATATTATTGCAAAACTATCCTCAAGTTGCTATTTTTCAATAACTGTCATTAATTTATTCTAATAGTTATATTCTTCCCAGTTTCCGATTAAAAGGGTTTAAAACAGTATTTACTAATGCCTTGTCCTAAACTATTTTTTTTCCAGGAAATTACCAACCCTGAAAGTCTGTCAGTTTACTGTCTGAGTTTTAGTGTACAAAATTTGTTATAATTATGCACTATAAGTCATCATGATTTTCTTGTAAAGTAAAGGCAGAAGTTTTTACCTGCTGATATTTTCTGAGCTCTGCTTTGATTGGGACCGGAATTTTATAGTTTTCCAATTTTTTTCCATCCAATAGTTGCTCCAGAAAATGGCGCTCTTTGGCTTTCAGTAGGATTAATTCTTCAGACATGTTCGGTGGATCTGGAATGCCAGCCTGAAATAATGATTAAAAAAAATACAGTAACCTTGTACAAAACCTTATATAGAAAGAGCAAATGCAAACTAGAGTCTCACATTCACCAGAAGAGTTAATAAGCATATAGCATTTTCACAAAGTATTTTTTAAAATTGCATATTCCCAAAGGCTTCTTTTCAAATGTGTGATAAAAAAGGTCACTTGCTTGATCTTGGAGAATTGACAAAAACAGAACATATCCTGAACATTTACCAAAGGAAAAAACTCCACTATAAACTTTTGTACCCAAAAGAGGAACATAATCATGTGGAAGTTAGATTGTTCTGCCTTTACTTAATAAGGTAGCTTCACCAGTCGGCTGATAAAAAACTGACACCTTTTCTTCCCAAGCTACAACCTACCCCCAAAGACTAGTAGATAACTTTCCCAAGAGTACTCAAATTCCAAACTATAACCTAAAATGTGAACTAAGTAGAAAGGTAAGATTCCAATTGTTGGAGGGGTGTGAGAGAGAGAGTACTACAACAAACCATTATCAGGACCTTTGACAAGACTCTCAGTTGCTGTTCTTAGGCCAAAAGGCAAAAGCAGAGAATTGAAAACATTGAGAACCTATGGTGAATCCGAGAAATATGTTGAGAGGAAGTTTTAGATTGAAGGTATGAATTCAATGAAGGGATAAAAGCCTCCTGGCTTCATGACAGCTGTGATGGACCAATAGCTTTCAAACTGCAGGCTCTAGATGAGCAGTCCACAATGAATCAAAAGGACTTTGTCAGCCTATTAAATTTACATGTAGCCTTAGGAAAGGCAGGTTTTACATCAGATTTCACCTGGAGACAGATTAATGCTCTAATATTTAAGTGAACTGGGAAGCAATCATCAATCTCTGCCTGTGCTTATATGGAGGGGACGGACGGACACACCCAGTTTCTTTGCCTCAGAGAGGGTTAGGGTAGATGTCACTGCCTCCACTAATGACAGGTTTCAGAGTAGCAGCCGTGTTAGTCTGTATCCGCAAAAAAAAAAAAAAAAACAGGAGAACTTGTGACACCTTAAAGACTAACAAATTTATTTAAGCATGAGCTTTCGTGAGCTACAGCTCACTTCTTAGCTCACGAAAGCTCATGCTTAAATAAATTTGTTAGTCTTTAAGGTGCCACAAGTTCTCCTGTTTTTTTTTGCCTCCACTAAATGTCTCAGTCTTCTGAAGGAAATTGTCTGGCATACCACTGAGTGGAAGGCTCTGAGTATTGGTTAAATTTCACCTCAGGATAAGGGTCCAAGTCCAGAGAACAATTCCCTTCTTCTGAGCTTCCGAGGATGGTGGGTCTACAAAAAGTGGTGGTTGGGGCCTCTGTACAAGCTTCAGTGTCATTCACCAATGAGTGCAACAGGACTAGTAGTGGACAGGGAAATGAAGAATCAAAGAATATGAATGAAGCCAGTCCCAGACCATAGGTTGGCAGTTTCCTGTCTGCTCCTCCATTTTGTTTTGTGTAGGGAAAAGGAGAAGGCAGTGATGACTGTAGCTGCAATGGACAGAATGGAACCCCTCTCTTACTGAGCAGTATGCCAAGCCTACTCATGAAGCTTGACTGCCTGAAGAAGGGAGGAAGACAAGAGATTCCCTTCTGCCTTGGTCTCTTGGAAGTCAGACGTAAAAGCCACTCAAATGTTCAGACTGAGGTGTGAGGGGTGTGTGTGCATAATTCCCTCCACAGTCGTCAGTCACCACTTCCCGGATTGATTCAGTGCTGGGTGGGCAGCCCCATAGCACCAAACCTGGGGGCAGAGTGAACTCAGTGGACCTCCCTACTGCCTAGAGGGCGAGTGGCTGTAGATGGCCAGAGAGTCAGGCACCTTAAATATATTTAAAAATCTGGCCCATAGGGCCTACTCTGGTCAGTGCCATGTCTGTGTCACCTATGAAGTGCTTTGAGATTCCTCTTCTGACTAGCTGCCCACATCTTTACTTAGCTGATCGGTTGACTCAAGTGTCCGATCTTTGTCAAGGTACAGAAGTGACTGATTAGTGGGGGTAGGGCTACTAGCTGAAGTGAAAAAGGCTCCGAAGTCTTATATAAGCCACGTGGTAGCGTTATCTAATAAAGGCACAAGCAACCCAGTTTTCAGATTATTTTAGTACTCCAATTAGAAAAGCATGCAACTTCATTTTGATTTTTTAAATGCATTATCTGTTCAATCCCCTTTTCTATTTTATATTAAAAACAAAAACAAAGTTATAGCAAAACCATTTATCATGAAGATGTACAATATAGTAATGATAAACTAAATTGTTTACTCTGTATTATCTCTTCCAAGCATAGTTTCCTAGTCTTATATTTTCATGGCTCACTGGAATGAATATTTGAAATTAAGTGATCAGAGAAATACAAGAACTGTGCACACTGAATTAACTTCCAAATACAATCTCACAACCACTTTAAAATATAAATTTCACTGTTCTGGTTGATTGGGAGCCAATATACATCAGAAATCCCATGTTTGTTCACAGCTCTTTTATTGAGTCAGCAACTGAATAAAGCCTCACATTTTGGAAATGTTCTAAAAGCCTGAAGACAATGCACAAGAGTCTGAACAATGGATACATTCTCTTATATTATAAAAACCTTAAGTTGTTTGCCAGAGACAAACAAATCTAAAGTGAAACCAAATGGTCGTGATAAAAACAACAAGGAGTCTGGTGGCACCTTAACGACTAACAGATTTATTTGGGCATAAACTTTCATGGGTAAAAAACCTCACTTCTTCAGATGCATCAAGTGAGGTTTTTTACCCACGAAAGCTTATACACAAATAAATCTGTTAATCTTTAAAGTGCCACTGAACTCCTTGTTTTTGTGAATACAGACTAACACAGGTACCTCCTGATACGTGAGAAAATAAACACTCAATTCATTTTCAGCACTAACTCCTGAAAACAGGGGATTTTTCCCTCTTTGAAACAAAGACTGTTCTAATACCCCATTCACAAATATATACAAACACACAAATACCACATCACAACACCCCTTGCTAATCATGGTCACGTCCCCTTAATTCCTCCTAAAAATAAGCTGACAGGTTGGCATTCATTACAGCTGCCTGAAACAGAGGAGGCCTAGAAGCTAGATAGAAGACACTGCCAATATTTCTATGCAGCCAGGACAAGTCTGATGTCTAGAAGTGGATTATTTCACAGGTGGAAGGGGCGGGGGGGGGGGGGGGGGAGAAGAGGAGTGGATAAGAGTAGACAGATATCCTACTTTATTTTTAACCTTCGTTTATAATACAAAATGAAGTCTGTTACCCAATTTTCCTTTCTACGACCTCACCTCCTAATTGGAGATATTTGGGTTGCCCTCATATCCAGAGAATACTGGAGGCAGTTTACACTTGCCCAAGACTTTGATATGCCCCTTCGTCCCTCACACAAAAGGAGTACTTCCAAAGCTATATTAAAACACTGAAGTGCTATTAATAGATTAATTCAAATGCTTACTCAGCTCAAAGCCTTATTCAATAGCAGTAACTGTATAACTAGAGCTGAGAATAGGCCATCACAGAAATCCAAGAATTTAACTCTGATTGGATGCATCGGGAGGAAAAGAAAAGTTGAAGAAAGAAAAATAGGTAGCAGTCCTGACATCTACGCCAAACAAACATTTGGGATACTAATTTTTCCTTTCTGCTCACTGGTACTAATGCCTAGACCACTGTCCTGATAAAAGGATACTGCTGCTGAGGATTAAAGGTCCATCTTGTAAGGCATTTACAAAATGTGCTGATGGATTACTAAGTAGCACCTTTGCTTATTTCTTCTGTGGTGGCTACTGACCTTTCTACCCAACCCTTCTAAATCTACTGGGCCCTGATCCCTTCTGTAATCAATCAGTCTGTCTGCAGCTGCATATGCTTCAATGAGGCAGTAACTGATCCACCTAGTTATGTAGGATTTAGATGCTTTTAAGTACAGACATTTAGAATGGAAGGAAAAAAAGAGATGTAACCCTGAATTCATCAGTTCTAAGTTAAATCTTAACAGCTTTTTTCCACTTCTGATATGTGTAGCAACTTTTCTTTCAGCTGAGGCCCAAACAAAGGAAGAGAAATCTCCTGTAACATATGAAAGAAATGACTAGAGTATGAAGAACAACCTTGCCCTTGTGTGGAAGGCACATTAAGATGCATCTTCTAAGAAATATTTCAGAGTCATCTTGTCCAGTGGTTCTCAACCTTTCCAGACTATTGTACCTCTTTCAGGAGTCTTGCGTACCCCAAGTTTCACCTCACATAAAAACTGCTTGCTTACAAAATCAGACAAAAATACAAGAGTGTCACAGCCACTATTACTGAAAAATTGCTTCCTTTCTCATATTTACCATATAATTATAAAATAAATCAATTGAAATATAAATCTTGTACTTACGTTTCAGTGTATAATATATAGAGAAGTATAAACAAGTCGTCTGAAATTTTAGTTTGTACTGACTTCACTAGTGCTTTTTATGTAGCCTGTTGTAAAAATAGACAAATATCTAGATGTGTTGCTGTCCCCCCGGAAAACCACTGCGTACCCATGGGGGTACATGTACTCCTGGCCAAGAATCACTTTTCTTGCCAATGTAATTGTGAATAGGATGCATGTATTTATTGGGAGGAAATATAGGGAATTAGATATCACCAGCATGAGCAGATTGGCTGTTACAATGTATAGCCCTGTAGAGGGGTACTAGGTTGAAGAGACAGGCAAAACTGTTCTGTTGGATAGGCATGCTTGCCCAGGCTTCCCCCCACCCTGCAGCTGGATCTCAAATTGACAAGGTAAGGTCCACAGAGGTGCCAGAGCTCGATTTCTTCAGCTTCTGTGATGGTCTCCTCCCAGATAGATTAAATCATGCCAAAACCCAAGAGGGCTTCTATTTGGTCTGCTCCACCATTACAAGGTTTTTTTTTAGTTCCTGCTAGAATCCAGTTTTTCCAGTTTGTTCAATTATTTCACGCTACCATGCTCCACCAGTAAGTGTTCACAGACGTTATAATAAATTAATTCAAACTCTTAGAATATTTTAGTTAATATTTATTTGAAAAAGGAAATCAAGAAGGAATTAAGTGCTGAGATGGGAGTTGCTGGGTTCAAGAACCTATGCCAGCACAGTGTCCTTAGTCTTCTTCCTCCAACCCCACAGTTTACGAATTCTCTTTTCCTACATAAATGATGGCTTGCCATCCAGTCATTAACACAGATATCAGACAAAGCCATCTCAGTTTCCTGGGTTTTATATTTAAAACAAAATTAAAAATAAAAGTTTTTAAATTTTTCGGGGGAAAACATTCAATTCTAGTCTGAATGCATATACCATTCAAAAAATCTTGTCTTTAATAAAGTTTTAATATAAAAACTTGAAGTGCCTTATAGAAGGGCTAGCTTTTAATTTTAGTTCCACCGCTGAGCACAGCAGTGCTGTGCTAATACCAAGGGTTTCAAAACAAACTTGAGCAAAAATAACTAAATAACGTAGGCCCAAACTATTTAACTAGTTATTAAAACAGCTAGCAAGGGTGCTCAAGTTTCTCTATTGTTTAGAATGAAAATGTTGTAGCTTTAGTTTATTACAAGATCTTCCTTTAATTTTTTGGATATTGGCAAATCTCATTCTAAAATGTTTAATGTTTACATTTAGTCAAATTCGACAGGACACATCTGTAGAATTAAAGCAGTTCAGATAGTTTCTTCAAAAGATTTTTTCTAATTGGAATTGATAATTGTCCAAAAGGCTCAGATATAATTCCTCATGAATTATTGAGACATTTAATTTATTAATGAAGAATTCCGTTTCACTTATTTATAACCTTTACACTAAATATTTAATATGAATACATGCAATTGATACCCTTGTCTAACTTTACATCCTTGTACGGTATATTCATTAAATTTCATCCAATGAAGAGTTCCCCCCAATACTTTTTTTAAGTCAGAGTGGATTATTCCACTCATGCGAGAGAGTCCTACTTCAAGGTGAGATCAGAATGAATTTTGCTCATGAGTAGTCACAAATTGGTACAAAATTTCTGTACCTCCTTTCAAAGCTCCAGACAGGCACATTTTAAAATGAAATTTTTTTAAAAAAAGGTAGTTTATACATCAGCATTAACAGTGAATTCTTCTTAGAAGTTCAGACAAATGGTTCAGAGGAAGAGAAGGAGAGTACCAAGTATAGGGCTCTGGGGAACATCGAAGGGTGACTGAACCCTAAAGGAAATGCAAATGAATGGCTAGGGATACAGAACCACCAAAAAAATAAAATAAAATAAAAATACAGTACTCCAGAAGAACAAGGAAGAGGAGATGTGGAGCAAAAAAGAGTGATGGGCAGTGTAGTGCAGGGGTTCTCAAACTGGGGGTCGGGACCCCTCAGGGGGTCGTGAAGTTATTACATGGGGGAGGTCACCCAGCTTTGCCTCCAGCATTTATAATGGTGTTAAATATATTTTAAAAAAAGTGTTTTTAATGTGGGGGGGGGGGTGTCACACAGAGGCTTGCTATGTGAAAGGGGTCACCAGTACAAAAGTCTGAGAACCCCTGGTGTATGTCAAAGGGCTGGTCTACACTAAGGGGAAAAAAATCGATATAAGATACGCAACTTCAGCTACGTGAATAACGTAGCTGAAGTCGAAGTATCTTATATCGATAACTTACCCGTCCTCACGGCGCGGGATCGATGTCCGGGGCTCTCCATGTTGACGCCGCCACCGCCGTTCGCGGCGGAGGAGTTCCGGAATCGATAGAAGCGCGTTCGGGGATCGATATATCGCGTCTAGATGAGACGTGATATATCGATCCCTGAAAAATCGATCACTACCCGCCGATACGGCGGGTAGTGTAGACGTAGCCAAAGACAACAGATAGGAACAGCAGCCGGAGGAAGGTGGGGGGGAAGAACGACTCTGCCAAGAGAAGGTCACTGCAAAAAAACTTTAGTGAAGACAGCCTTTGTGTAACAGAAGGCCTAAAAAACAAGTAGCAAAGGGTTAAAGAATTTTAAAAGGGCAGGACCAGACTACCTCCTACTCAGGGAGTTTAGGAGGTGAAGGAAGGGGCAGTAGTTAAAGAGAAGTCAAGTGAGAGTTCTCTTGGGCAGGGGAAACCACATTTGTTGTTTCAATCGGCTCCCTCCAGCGATCACACCACTCCTTTCCAACCTCTTTCATAAGCTTTTCCCCAAGACCAACTGTTTCTTCACCAAAGGGATCCAAGTCAAACAAACAGTTTTGAATCCCTCTTATATTGTTGGCTTATTTGTTCTGAAAGCCCACACACATTTGGTGTCCAACATTCCCTAGGGATGCGTTTTTGGGCAGTCTTCCACATCAGGAGACAAATTCTCTATGGTGCTCATGTGTTGCATTAATATTACAGAGTAATTCATCTAATTCAGAGGGAAAGTCTTCCCAAATCAGAAAAAAAGTTAAGATATTAAGTTATACAAAATCTTGTTGACAATTCTCAAAAGGCTGCAATTCAGTGATTCATACAACACTGGTGAAAATCCAAAGTAAGTGAACTTTGAAATCGTGTTTTATTACCATCTACTGGTGAAAAAATAAGTTTCACACAAACATAGCATTTTCTAGATTGCAACACTGGGGAAAACCTTAAAATATACAGAAATAAAAAGTACAAGAGATTTAACGGTGTTAATGATAATTAAAATCAAGATCAGATAAAACGGTTACCTACCTTTTGTAACTTGTCCTTCGAGATGGATTGTTCATGTCCATTCCATTCTAGGTATGTGCGCACCTATGTGCACAGCTGTCAGAAACTTTTGCCTTTGCAGTATCTGTAGGGTCGGCTACAGCACCCCCTTGAGAGCTGCACTCATGTGTCAGTATATTAGGCGCCGCCAACCCTACACGCTCTCAGTTCCTTCTTGCTGGTAACTCCGACAGAGGGGTAGGAGGGCAGAAAATGGAATGGACATGAGCAACACATCTCGAAGAACAGTAGCTACGAGAGGTAGGCAACAGTTTTTTCTTCGAGTGTCTGCTCATGTCGATTCCATTCTAGGTGACTCACCAGCAGTATCCTCAGAGGCGGGCTCGGAGTTCACAGTTTAGCGGCTTGTAGTACTGCCCTACCAAGCCAGCATCATCCCAGACCTGCTGGTTACGTGCACAGTGAGATGTGAATGTATGGAGGGACTATCAGGTGGCCACCCTATAGATGTCCTGGATAGGCACTTGGCCCAGAAAAGCTGCCGAAGAGGTCTACACCCTGGTCGAGTGGGCAGTTACGATTGCTGGGGGTGGCACTTTTGCCTGATTGTAGAAGCAGTGAATGCAGGCGGTGATCCACCAAGAAATTATTTGAGCAGACACTGGGCGACCTTTCATCCAGTTGGCCACTGAGACGAATTGCATCAACATACAGAATGGCTTGGTGCTTTCAATGTAGGACAACACCCTCCTGATATCTAGGGAATGCAGCCTGTGCTCCTCCTCTGACTTATGTGGCTTTGGAAAAAAGGTAAGTAAGTGTCCTGGCCCATATGAAACAGAAACCACCTTGGGCAGGAAAGTGGGGTGTGGCCTCAGCTGGACCTGGTCTTTGTAAAAGACTGTTTAGAGCCCTTGAGGAACCTGGCAGTCATGTCCTGGGCGAAAACAGACCTTCCCTCGAGCGGTGGATGGAAGACAAAGGTAGCTACCAAGTGGTCCTTGACAGATGAAAGGGACAGGCCTTGGAAATTGAGATGCAGAAGGTAGTCCAGGATTAACTACAGTGAGGCTTACTCAGGCTGAACACCTTTGTCTGAGGTCCAGCAGGCGAACCACTTCGATTTGGCAGGTAGGTTGCTCTGGTGGAAGGCTTTCCACTGTCCACTGACCTGTTGGACATCAGGTGAGCACTGCTGCTCCTGTACATTTAACCATGCAGGAGACTGCCATGGTTCTGGGATAGCAGGTCCGGCCTGAGCGGTAGCTGCAATGGAATGGCCAGCAAGAGGTTCAGGAATGTGCCAAACCAGTGCTGGCGTGGCCAAGCTGGCACTATGAGGATTACCTTGCCTTGTCCTGCTTGATCTTCGTGAAAACTCAATTAACAGTACGGGGGTGAAGGCGTAAAACAGAGCCCCCGACCACAGGAGCAGAAAAGCATCCGACAGGGAGCCTCTGTCGATTCCCCGAACTGAGCAGAAAAACCATGGCATTTCCTGTTCTATTTGGACACAAACAGGTCCACCTGGGGAGTTCCCCACTTGTGGAAGTGGAAGCTGAACACTTCCGGATGGAGGGACCACTTGCGGTGAGACGAGAAGGTTCTGCTAAGGCCATCTACCAAAGCATTCCTGGCCCCGGGGAGGTGAGTGGCTATAAGATGGAGGTCATGCTGCAGACAGAGCCTGAGGACTTCCTGGCAAAGGGCAGATGAACTGGCTCTGCCTTGCTTGCTTGAACTGCAGGGTGTAACCTGAGGATATTACTTCTAGCACCCAATGGTCTGAAGTTAGCCGAGACCAAGCCAATCAAAAGGGGCAGAGGCAGTCGAGGGGGAGGGTGGATCCAGTGAAGTAACTGGGCTCTCTCCTCAGGCACACCCTCAAAATGACTGCTTCTGGCCTCCTTGGTTCCTGGGAGGGTCAGACTGAGCAGACTAGTGAGAAGACGATGGCTGTCACTTCTTAGACCCTTTGTCTCTGTCCTTCCTCCTGCAGGAACCCGATTGGGGACTTGCCCAAGGCCTAGACTGCAGGGGTGGAGGAGGCAGAGGGCGGAACGGTTTCCTGGCCTGCCAAGGAGTGTGAAGGCCCAAGGAGCAGAGGGTAGCCTGGGAATCTTTAAGGCTGTGGAGCCTCGAGTCCGTGAGCTCAGAGAAGAGCCCCTGCTCCCTCAAATGGGAGGCCCTGAATAGTGGCCTGCATCTCCTGGGACAACCTGGAAAACTGCAACCAGGAACTGCATGTCATGGTCACCACGGAGGTGACCACCCTGGCCACTGAGTCAGTAGCATTCCAGGCCATTTGGAGGGACCCCCTTACCAGCACTGTGCTCTTGTCCACCAAAGCAGTGAACTCCTGGGCTCGATCTTGTAGGAGGGCCTCTTTGAATTTGTTAAGGGAATCTCACAGGTTAAAATTGTGTCAGCCTAGTGGTTAGACACCCAAAATTGCAGGCTTGCCATTGAATAAATCTTTCTGCCAAATAAGTAGTCTTTGGCATCTGTTTTTTGGCATGCCATTGACTTGGCCCTACCTGTGCCTTTCATTAACAGCCAACACAACTAGTGACTCTGCTGGAGAGTATGTATACAGATATTCAAACCCTTCTGCAGGGATGTAATACTTCTGCCAACTTCTAAGGCAGTGGAATGGAAGAGGGAGTTTGCCACAGCAATTTTGCAATTTTAAGGACCCCTGGGTGGATGTGCAATGCAACCCAGGCTGCAGTGGAGGAGGATATAAGGTTAAAGAGGTCACCTGACTCCTGAGACCTCCTCAATTTGTAGGTTCAAATTAGCAGCCACCCTTTTAAGGAGGGCCTGGTGCTCCTTGAAGTTGTTGGGCAGACTGCCCATTTGGGAGGGACTCGCCCCCACTTTGTCCAGTGACGAAGACTGCACCGCCTATGGAGGAGCAGGTTTCCCCTCCCTCTCTGGGGACAGCTCCTTCGGTGCTGGGGTTCGGTGTGCTTTCTCTGCATTGGATTCGGTACCGTGTTTCGATGCCGGTGCCGGGGCTGGTTTGTCCGAGGTGGCCCAGGACGACTGGTGGGAAAATGGGACCGGCATTACTAGCATGTCCCCATGGGTTCCAGTACAGCCATTGAGTGTCCCTGCTGCCACGTTGTTGCCACAGGTCCATGCCAGTCTCACCCACTGGTGGCGAATCATCCCTGCTTGGCAAGGGGCTGCTCCCAGTTCGACTCGGACCAATCCTCTTCTGGTGACCAAGGCAGAGCCGTCAAGGCCTGAGTCTGCCAACTGATTCTGACTGGCAACCAGCGAGGCAAGGGCGAGGCACGGCACCTGCCCCGGGGAAGGGGACTGGTGCCATGACAAGGAGTGGCCCTGGCCTGGCTGGGACCAACGTCTGGGAGATCTGGGAGGTGGTGACCTGGGCTGCGGCGATCTTTGACAGGAAGCTCGCCAGTACTGATGGTATGGGGACCGGTGCTGCAACTCCGGTGTCTCATGTCTTGTAGAGGAAGAGCATGTTGAGGACCTGCGCCTTCTGGTCAGAGAGCTAGGATATGGTACCAGGGTCCGAGGCCACGGAGATGGAGATCTGAGCCTGTGGTCCGGTGACGGAGGATATTCCACTGCCTTATGAGGCAGTACCATGATCAGCTTGCCCTTAGATGTCGGGGTGTTAGACAAGTCTGCCACCTGGTGTGGCGTCTGTGGTTCCAGTCGGCTTACTTTTTCTTTAGCCTCCGGGGTTGCTTCAGGCAATGAGGGCTCTGGGAGAGACCAGGCTGGAGGGTCTGACCTCTGCAGTACACCATGAAGCCCCGGGAAGGGCACATGACCTGACATTGGTCATTTGCCCAAAGCCCCTTTCCCTTCCAGTGCTGCAGGGCTCTTCTTTTGCCGCTTCTTAGGCACCAGCAAGGGGGACTGGTGCCAGGCAGAGCACTTCGCACTGAAGCGCTCAGCAGGGTGTCCAAGTGGGAGGGCTCCGATGCAGGACAAAGTGCAGCCTACATGAGGAGGGCCCTCAAGCGGATACTCTGCTCCTTTTGGGTTCTAGGTTGAAAGTTTTTACAGATTCAACACTTGTCCTTTCTATGGGACTCCCCAAAACCGTTAAAACAGCTGTCATGGGAGTCACCGATAGGCATCGGCCTACTGCATGACGAAGCGGGGAGGGCAGGGCATGCTCTACTCCAGGGCGAAGTCCCAGGCGGGACTTTAATTACCAAACTAACCTAACACTTAACGGCCAAGTACCTACAAACCATATACAAAAAGATAAACCAGTAGTCCTCAAACTGTGGGTCGCAACCTCATTTTAATGGGGTTGCCAGAGCTGGTGTTAGACTTGCTGGGGCCCAAGGCCAAAGACTGAGCCCCATCACGCAGGGCCAAAGCCGAAGCCTGAGGGCTTCAGCTCTGGGCAGCAAGGCTCAGGCTTCAGTCCCTCCTCCTGGGATTGTTCAGTAATTTTTGTTGTCAGAAGGGGGTCGCAGTGCAATGAAATTTGAGAACCCCGAGATAAACAAAGGCTGTAAAGAACCGATAATGCTCTTGCAATTTGCAAGACAAGGTGCTCCAAACAACAGTCACGGGAGGTAAGAAGGAACTGAGAGGACGTAGGGTCAGCGGCGCCCAATATACACGAACGTGGCACTCAAGAGGGCGCCACAGCCAATCCTATGGATACCACGAAGGCAAAAGTCTCTGACAACTGTGCACATGGGCACGCACACACCCCTAGAATGGAATAGACATGAGCATGCACTTGAAGAAGAAAAACTGGTTACTTCTTAAGGTGTCTGCAATATATTTAATATTGTACTTGATCTTCATTTAGATTTTCAGAGAGCTCAGCCCAGGGGCAGCTCTAGCTTTTTTGCCGCCCCGAGCACGGCAGACAGCCTTCGGCGGCGCGCCTGCGGGAGGTCCCCGGTCCCACGGATTCGGCGGCTTGCCTGTGGGAGGTCTGTCGGTCCTGCAGCTTCAGCGTACCCGCCGTCGAATTGCTGCCGAATCCATGGGACCGGTGGACCTCCTGCAGGTGTACCGCTGAAGGCTGCCTGACTGCCGCCCTCGCAGAGACCGGCAGGGCACCTCCTGTGGCTTGCCGCCCCAGGCATGCGCTTGGAGCGCTTGTGCCTGGAGCCACCGCTGGGTCAGCCAGGGATAAAGGACAATGTACACCATTCACCAGAGTTTTGTTTATTTTCATTACTAGTGTGGAAGCCAGTAAATAATTAACAAGGTTTTGAAGAGATCTTAATGAACGTTAGTTAGCATGAGTTAGGTTAACTGTGACCCTGGTGACGTGAGGAAGCAAGATAATGTAAGACAGAGTGAATTGTGTGAAAGTTATTACGACCTTGCAATGTGCAGTCTTGTTTTTCTAGTGAGATAGCAGAAAAGCTTATGTATAAACAAAATGTATTTGTTGCTTTTTACTGTCTGTATTATTGCTAGAAATTGTCTGTAAAAGGTATAAAGGCTTGCTGTGATTGTTTACCAGTTGAGAGACCTGTCCAGGACCCTGTGTCCTATGGCACTCTCTCCCTCCATGGTAATTACTGGAGAAATAATAAAGTATTTGATTTTGCTGCATCCAAACAAAAAGTGAGAACTGAGTTTTTCTTCGACACTAGTATCTCATTTTTGCCCTTATATACACAGGTGTCCCTCCTAGTGACTTCTATCTGAACTGAACCTATGTGAGGGCTGAGTTGGTTCCGTGTGGCTAGTGAAGAATAAGAGGACAAAACACAAACGTATTCAAACATAACTCCAACTTACCTCAAGGGGCATTAGTCTAATTAGAGTTGCAAAGCACTGAGTAGCCATGAAACGTACACTGTCCGTCTGATCGCTCATTCGACCCAAAACTGGGACCACTAGAAGGACAATATATGGAACAATACCAACATCTAGCTGTTCCATTACAGCTGTATTTGTTATTAAGGAAATATTTTAACCAGTTCAGTACCTGCTTTACATTAACACCACAAATGGTATATTTTGTACTTGTGATTACTAGTCAATCATATCCTGTACATCAAAGAATCTGCATGATCATCAAGTCAACAGGAGTAAAATTTTATACAAATACATCGGGGGAGACAATTTCACAAATGCGTATATCAACTAGTCATTTAAGGATGATCCTCCTAGAAATGCTACAATTCTTTGAAAGGGACATTGAAAACAAAATAGAGCAGGGTTTCTCAAACAGGGGTCGACGCTTGTATAGGGAAAGCCCCTGGCAGGCTGGGCTGGTGTGTTTACCTGCCCAGTCCGCAGGTCCGGCCGATCATGGCTCCCACTGGCCACGGATCGCTGCTCCGGGCCAATGGGAGCTGCTGGAAGCGATCCGTGGCCAGTGGGAGCCACAATTGGCCGGACCTGCGGACGGGATAGGTAAATACACCGGCCCAGCCCAACAGGGGCTTTCCCTACAAAAGCGGCGACCCCGGTTTGAGAAACCCTGAAATAGAGGCTTCCTCTCAAAGGAGTTCCAAAATTAAATTAAACCTAAACAGAAATCACGTTGACATTTTAAGAAATCAAATGTAGTTTGATGTAGATAACATATCTCCTGGCGGTCTGGGGATGGACTAAAAAAAGTGCTCATACTGCCAACACAAGCGTTAGAGCCAGGAAATCACTTAAGTCCTTGGCCAATCTTTATGACCCACAACCACAGTT
Source organism: Mauremys reevesii (assembly GCF_016161935.1). Taxonomy (NCBI): domain Eukaryota; kingdom Metazoa; phylum Chordata; order Testudines; family Geoemydidae; genus Mauremys; species Mauremys reevesii. Next base: position 30,157,916 of record NC_052629.1, on the reverse strand, counting down.
GTGCCTTCCCCTCTTCAACAATCCTGCATTCACAATCCACAAAATATGTTTCCACTTCCACACAAGATGTGCAACCTTTGACTCTGACCGCATAAAGGGTTAGAAATTGGATCCTTACTAATTATCTGAAATATACTGAAGTAGGGCGTTAGCGTGTATGATGTAGATTTTTAGCTGATAATTTTCCTAGATTGTTAATGGACAAAATGTTTTGCTTTTGAAAGTAGAACTAGTATTCATCTTATGAAATAATGGTTTGTAGCATTAATACTGTTATTTAGGTGATGCACTTTGTTTTTGTAATATTTGTGTGGTTGGAATGAAGGTTGCACATTTTGTATTGAGAAGGCATATGAACTATGACTAATGGGGATTTGAGAAAGTATGGCGGGGAAAGCTAAATGATAATTGTGACTTGTAAGGTTTAGATGAGGTATAAACTGTAAGAGGCAGAAAGTTTCTAGCTGTATCCATCTATATCCCCAGTTACTACCAGAAGCCTGGCTCCCTCACATCACTGTGCTTCCCTACATATAGAGATTTTATCAATTTTTTATATATATAAAAATAAAACTTCAATGTTTATATAGGAGGGAGGCATGGCAGGGAATGTGGAGTGGAGCTAGTGATGTACAGGAAAAATATGTGGGAGCAAACTGTGGGAAGCAGGGTGTTGTGAGGGCATGGATGCAATGCAAGAGAAGAATAAAAGGGACACAGAGCAACACGGGGCTAGGTCATGTGTGGGCTGTGCAAGAGGGAGATGGGAAAGAAGTGGGGTGGAAGAGAGCTCCAACAAACTGGTTATGGTTCATCAGAATGTAGTACCTATCAGCTCCTGCTGTGTCAGCTTAGTCCCCACATACTTTCTCAATCCCCTCAGCTCTCCATGGTATTGCAGCATGGTGCACCAGGAGAGCAGAGGGGGAAAGGTGGTAACAGGTGAAAATGTAAGTTGATGTGAGGGACTGAATGGGGGTCTGCAGCTGTACAGATGTAGCCTAGATACTTTTGATCAAGGCATCAGCATTTAAAGCATTCCACCATACTGCCTTATATCACCAGCACATCAGGCAGCAGCATCCAGGAATCAGAATTTCTACACAGAGGCACTGGTGCATTGGGGCCTCCCCTGGATAGGTGACATGGCTGTTGAGCTAGAGAAATGCTAAGAAATCTGAGGACGACAAACTTCCAAAAGTTAGTAAACTGTTTCCTTTAAAAAAAAAAAAACACTAAACAGAAAACTCCATTTTGCAACAGCTAAGATAACTGGAGACCAAACAAAAATAAGGGATTTTAGCCATCTGAAAATGCAAATTTCAACTTATCCTACAATACAGAGTTGCTTGTAACACCCCCATAATATTTTTAAAAAGTTTAACTGAAGTAGCACAAAAAAATTCTAGACTGGGCACACAATAGGACTAAATAGGTCCCCCCCACACCAAAAACTACACAATCCAAAGATTTAATGTACCATTACAGTGATAAGCACCAGCGTACTACTATTGCCAGAAATCTGTCTTGTAGCAGATGCTGCAGACTGTGGGACAGTACATATCATTACTCAGTCTAAGAGCTGAGTAACTCAAAACATGGAAATTACTGCAACCATAAAAGGAGAAAAATGTCAAGCAGAAAATTAGGGTGGGTGGGCACAATAACACACTAATTTTGTAAGATTTTGCATCCTGATTGAAATTAGTGAAGTAATAGCTCATTCTACTGGCAACAGGCTAAAGGTTTCCTTTCTGCTTCAGATCCAGGAATCGCTGTTGGCTCATTTGCTCTGCTACCTCACATGCAAATAAATCAAGATAATTTGTTTATTTTCAGTCATTTGAAAGTGAAGCTTTCTTTGGTTACGAGAAGATTCTACCAGTCTTCAAGATTGTTCATACAAGAATTTCAAATCTTTAAAATGAAGACAAATAGTTACCTACCAAAGATGCAGATATTCCTTCTCTGCTCAGTTAGGAGGTCAACTGCTTTGGTTAGATTAGAACTATTCTTTTTACAAAGGCTCAGAATAGTTTGGGTTGTTTTTTTTTTTAAGCTCTGATATTACCAATGAAAGAAGAGATTACTTACCTACACAGTAACAGGAGTTCTTTGAGATGTTTTGTCCCGATGGATGCTCAAATTCATACATGCATGCATGTCCACATGCCTTTGATCAGAGATTTTCAACAGCAGAATCCACGGGTTTGCACCTGCACCCTACATCTCCTTGTGCTCTGGTCTGAGGATATGTAGGGAAGGGCAGACCCGCTACTGCTCCAGTTCATTCTCTACCATGAAACTTGGTAAGAGACCAGGACTCAAAAGCAGAGGGGAAGGAGAGCAGCTAGTGGAGCACGCATAGGGACAAAGTACCTCAAAGAACTTCAGTTTCTGTATAGGTGAGTAACCTCTCCTTCATTGAGTAGTGATCCCTATGTGTGAGCCACTTCAAGTGACTCTCTAGCAGTGCCCAGACTACTGAGTTGGGAGCTGAGGGGCAGGGTCCAGTACCAATTGGAAGACAGTCATCCCAAAGGCTGTATTTGCTAAGTGCTTGGAAAAATCAGGGAGTGGCCTTACAGATATCTAAAACAGGAGCAGTTTTTAAGCAGAGCCATAGAAGGGGACTGTTCCCTAGTACAGTGGGCAATCACCCTAGAAGAAGGGTGCCATCCAGAAGCTTCATAGCATGACAGAATACAGCCCAAAACCCATTTAGACAGTCTTTGAGTGGATATATAGAAACAAAAAGCCTAGGCTTTGGTACTATAGAGGTAGAAGCCTACAGCTCTTCTAACACCCAGGATGTGAAGATCAGTTTCTTTCCTAGAACTGTGAGGTTTAGGATAGAATAGCAACTGAATATTCTGATTAAATATGGTTGTAGGAAGAGATCTTGGGTAGGAAACGAGGGTATTAATGAAGGGTTACTTTGTCCCAGCAGAAAAAAGTGTAAGGCAGATCAACCATAAGGGCACCCAATTCCTCAACTCTCTTAGCCAAGGTGATTGCTACTAAGCAGGAGGTCTTCAAAGATAAATGAAGGTGAGAGCAGCTCACCATGGGCTTGAAGAATGGTTTCATCAGAGCATTTGGGACAAGGTTGAATCCCGAGATTTTGTCAGAGAGCCTGCACTGAGAAAAGACATGTAAATGGGGTCCCAGACAGATTTTGCAGGGATCCTTCCACCAACTGAGGGAAGTGAGAATCTTCTGCAAAACAGACACCATCTTGGCCAAGCTGTGTTTGTTGGGTTCGTAGACTGTCCTGAGCTAGGCTTGGAGATATCTCAAATGCAACCCCAATGTTTCTGGGACATAATAAATATAACCTAACAGCTACAGGCAGGTCCGACCTATAGTTTGAGGACTTCTCTGAATGTCCAAGATTAGGTTGCTGAATCTATCAGATGGCAAGAAAGCTCTATAAACTTGATGCACTGGACTGGCATCAAGATAGACCATTCTGAATTCAGCCTCAGAGAGCAGAACAGGACCAGAGCCTTAAAGCCTGTAGACTGAACATCTACAAGGGACCAGCCCCTGAGAAGCCAGTTGTCAAAGTAGACAGCTACTGGCAAAACAAAAATGAAGAATCATGTATATGTAGGGTTGGAAGGAACCTTGAGAGGTCATCTAGTCCAGCCTACTGCACTGAGGCAGGACCCAAGTAAATCTAGATTATCCCGGACAGGTGTTTGTCCAATCTATTCTTAGAAACCTCCAATGATGGAGATTCCATAACCTCCTTTGGAAGCCTATTCCAGTGCTACCATACTTGAAGTTTTTCCTAATATCTAACCTAAAGCTCTCTTGCTGCAGTTTAAGCTTATTACTTATTACCCTACCTTCAGTGGACATGGAGAAAAACAAATCACTATTTCTCTTTAAAATTGCCCTTAACATATTTGAAGATTTATCAGGTCCCTGGTCCCCATCCCCTCAGTCTTCTTTTCTCAAGGCTAAACAGGCCTCTAGTGCTGAGTAGAGCAGATAATTATCTCCAGTGTCTTATGAATGACACTCATGTTAATGCTAATGCCATTCTGGAGTGTCTTTTTCACAACTGCATCACATTGCTGGCTCATTCAATTTGTGATGCCCTATGCCCCCAACATCCTTTTCCACAGTACTACCACCAAGGCAGTTATTCCCCATTTGTATTTGTGCATTTGATTTTTCCTCCTTAAGTGCAGTACACATTGCATTTGTCTTTATTGAGTTTCTTCTTGATTATTTCAGACTAATTCTCTAATTTGTCAAGGTCATTCTGAATTCTAATACGGTCCTCCAAAGTGCTAACAACCCCCTCCCCCACCTTGGGGTCATCCACAATTTTTTATCAGCATACTCTCTACTCCATTATTCAAGTGGAAATAATGAAAACATTGACTAGTACCGTGCTCATGACTAGGCCCCTACCAAATTCATGGCCATGGAAAACGACTCATGGAGTTTGGGGCCTACCCATGATAGACCCCTGTGGGACCCCACTAGATATGGCCTCCCAGTTGAACAACAAACCATTGATAACTATGCTTTGAGTATGGTCATTCAACCAATTATGGACCCACGTTACAGTAATTTCATCTAACTAAAAGATACCACAAGGCTCTGTCTCAGGCTACAGCTGGTTGAAAAGGAACTGAAGCAGCAGCGAGTTCGCCCTTCCCTATAAACTCTCAGATTGAAGCTTGAGGATGTGTAGGGCACAGGCTTGGGCCTGCAAACACTGCCGTAAAAAATTTCCAATCAAAGGTGCATGGGCATGCATATGAAGTGAAGTACCCACAGGGAAAAACACTTGAAGAAGAATACTGCATTTGTTGTTCCAACTTCTGTTATCACTACAAATCCTGCATTTTAGGACAAATCATTTAACCCACATATTTACTAGATTTCAAAAAGGACAAAAAATACTGAAAGTATCACAACTGTTTATATGCAAGACAGGTCTCTGTCCTAAATACCTGAAGACAAACATGAAATAAAAAGGGCATTTGAACAACCCTTTGTACATATTCTTTGCAATGTGGGAATTGCAACATTGGATCACATCAGTAAGTCAGAGTCTGGAATCCTGCCTCTAACAGGGATAGAGGCTTCAGAAGAACCCTAGGCAGTTAGAGGTTGGCTTATGTCCTAAGCAAGAATGTTCATCTCACCTTAAGAACTTGCAGAGTTATTTATTATCCACTTAATATGTTACATTTTTTTGGTAGTCCTATTTAGCTATGGGCCTTGATGGTATTTTGTGGTAGTTTGCCACAGATTCATTACATAATATGCATACAATTTTATTTTAAAAACGTGTTGCTTTTCAGTTCCATTGGAAAGATAATCCTGCAATTCTCTTTCACACTAAAACCTCAACAAGAGCAAAAAATATCATCTGATGGACAACTGAAGTGATCCAAGAGGAAGCCCAGCATCCTACACTAGGATGATGAAATTTTAATTTCATTTTCTACTTTTCACACTACAGAAATTGTATTTTTTTGCTAATCACATGATTTTAGATAATACAAGCAAGGATACAAGCAAGTGCTTCAATTGCACCCTCTTGTTTGGTATTGTCGTCTATTGCTCCCAGCCACGGAATAACCTTCTCTAACAAAATATTCATTGTTTCCATGGTAGCTATTTTGCTCATGACACCTACACAACGAGCAACCATGTGTCTCACAGCAGTGCTCGGATGCTGAAGGCACATATAAAGATGAGGCAAATGCTGTATCAACTGAAAAGAGAAAAAAAAAGTCAGATCTCTATATTGCCTGTATTTTCTATTTTATCAATTATTGTATCCTAGCAAGAAGTCAATTGGCAAGACAGATTTACGAAGTTTTTAAACCAGAATTTAAAATCTAAGAAGTACTCAGATAGGAAAGAAGTTTCAAGCTGCAAAAGCATCATCTCAATCTGTGAGAGTTAAGTGCTCAGCACTTTTAGAAAAAAAAAAATCACACTATTTAAGTGCTTACATATGAAATTAGGAACCTAACCTGAGGCTCTTTTTAAAAAATCTTGGCATTTAAGTTCAGAAGAGTCTTTTCAGTTAGTCATTTTCTTCCTTGCTGACTAGACAGAGAAATATTGGACCACCTCCTATCCCAATCATAATTGTATTGACCACCCTTCTTTCCACTTTAAATTATTTCACATTCCTGAGTCAACTACAGCAACTCCTTTTCAGAAAAGTAGAATTAGGAAAATATTTAATTATATTTGTATCTATACTTTAATGCAGTTTAACAGCAAAGAAGAGAGACAGGCCCATATGACCAGTCAGACCCCCATAGACAATTTGGAAACCTCTAAACCAGAACAAAATACATTTAAATTCAAGGAGCTTGCTGTTGTCTTTTGACACAACACAATGCAAACTGCACTGTAGCTTGAATTTCAGCTATTACCAACAACTACATTTCCAAATGGCTTTCCTCCCTCTTTAGAGAGAATATATGAACAAAGAAGATAATTGATTTTCTTGACCTATCCTGCACCTTGTAGATAAAACAAATATGGAATTAAACTATATTTAAAAAAGGTGCATGGCATAAAGAAGGGATAGAACGAGCAGCTTTCATATCTAGAAGCTAAATAAAAAAAAATGAAGGAAGTAGTCTCTTCTTAAGGAGACTAGTACACCTCTACCTCGATATAATGCTGTCCTTGGGAGCCAAAAAATCTTACCGTGTTATAGGTGAAATCGTGTTATATTGAACATGCTTTGATCCACCCAAGTGCGCAGCCCCCACCCTGGGAGCACTGCTTTACCGCGTTATATCCAAATTTGTGTTATATCGGGTGGCGTTATATCGAGGTAGCGGTGTATAAGTGATCCGAAAAGCAAACTAATAGTAATACAACTACATAAAGAACTGAAATACTGGAGAAAAAAGAAAGTACATTAAAGAATGGCAATGAACACAAATTGTCGTGTCAGGAAATGGCTTTGAAGTATAACATGCTAATTACCAAAGGGTGAAGCTGAATGTCCATTGAAGCTGCTGTTGTTTCAAACACCTGTAGAGAATTGACCAACTCCTGAGCAGACACATCTCCCTTTTCCAATAAGGACTTCCGATCTGTTAAAACAAACAGATGTCCAGTTTCAGATAACATGTATGCTACAACACAAAAACAAGAACATAATAGAAGTGTACATACCAAAACTGTTTAAGTTAGTATTATTTCTTAGTGGACCAACCATAGCATCCCAGAGATGTGGCAATCCTAGTACCATTTCAGCACCAAAATGTTTAGCTATAGTAGATAAGGCAAATTCAGCTCCTCTCCTCTGTACAATATATGGCTTCTGAGCCTAGAATTAAAATATGGTTGAGTGAATAAGTAGATGAAAGAAATTTTAAAATAAAGCAAAGCTTGTTACATTCAAACAAGGTTTAAGTGTTAAAACAAATCTGAAAATTGAACAAAAAAAATCAAACTAAGAATTTCCTCCCCCTGCTCTTACTTAAACAAATTTGATTGTATAACCAATATTATACACTATTGTTCATCAAGGGGAAGACTCAAGGCTTGTCTACATGGGGAAAAGCCTGGAATAACTAGTGCATGTTAGCTACTCTGCATGAACTCCTCATATGGAAACACTTATTGTGCACCGAGAGTGCCCTGTCCAATTATAAGCTTAATACTCTTTAGAAATGTATTAAGTTAAACCACACAAAGCCATTGTTAATGCACAGAAAGTGTATTCGCACAGGAAGTTCATGAAGAGTAGCTACTGGCTTTAAATTCACCCCCAAACTTGATGCTCATTAACTTCCCCACGTAGACAAGCTATCAGAGTCCAATCTGAGCTTGCTGCACCTTTGGTGGCAGAAGATACTGAAGAACAGTTGGGGGATGCTCCCACTTTTACACCTTTGGAACCCTGTACCAAGAGAAAGGGGAGAGGGAAGGGTAACTTCCATGATTAGTGCTCTCTGGAAGCTCACAGTACAGGCACTTACTTTCTCTACAAGTGATATTATGCAGGAGGCCAAATTGAACTATTTATGGTTACTATGCAGCATCCAGTTGGTAGTTTCTTCTGTTTTAGGTCTCAATTTAACAAGGTAGTTAAGAATATACATAACTAAGCAGGCGAGTGAGTAGTCCTACTGAAGTCAAGGGGACTACTCACCTGCTTAAAAAAGTTATGCATGTGCTTAACTACCTTGCTGAATCACGGCCATAACTGCTTATGAATTCTGAGTTACAATATAATAGATTCTGACAGACTTATTCACGTTGAGTACTTAATTGTGTGAGTAATGAAGGAAATGGGGCTCTTTGAAGAGTAAGCATGGCAGAAAATGTGTCCTACTTTTGCAAATATCCAGTTAAAGTTCACACTTTGGATTTTTCTACACCAAGGGTCTCAAACTCCTGGCTTGCAGGCCATCTGCGGCCCATGAGCCTCCCCCAGCGTGGCCTGCAGGGCTCCAGCAGTTTTGGGGCTGGGTCTCTCCCTTTGCCCCACCTGCCGCCCCGGGGGCTCCCCCCAGGCGATTTACAATGGCCCAGGGCCCTGGCAGCACAGCGGAGAGGAGTCTGCTGGCTCACTCCAGTGGCTGTCAGCCCCCCTCCATGTGGTCCAGGGGCAGGGCTGTGCCTCTGCACTCTGCCCCACCCCGAGTGCCCTGTGGCCAATGGGATGCTGCAAGGGCAGAGCCTGAGGGCAGAAGCATGCAGAGGCCCTCCAGCCTGCCCGGCCTTGGAGTCCCAGGTAAGCACCACACCCGACCCCTTCCCAGAGCCTGCACCCCTCCCGCCCCCAAACTCCCTCCTAGAGCCCAACCTCTCACCCCTTCTGCACCCAAACTCCCTCCCTGAACCTGCACCCCAATCCCCTACCTCAGACCTCCTCCCATACCCAAACTCTGTCCCAGAGTCTTAGGCAGGTGGGGGTGGGGGGCGTGTGAAATTCAGAGATTTAAAAAAAAACAAAAAACTTCTGGTTCTGTATCAAATTTCTGTAATACATATTGAGCAGTCTTCTGTCCCTCCCCCAACACAGACATCAGGGAAAGGGCACACTTTTAATGTAGTATGAGAGAATTTAACTCTGCATGTCCCATTTACATGAATAGCTGTTTTACTCAGGACTAAAATATTTCCCTTTAGAATTAGTTTATTTTAAGTTTAATACCACTACAGATATTTAATTCTTCCTATATTTGAACATAAATTCTTCATGCTGCTTACAACATAAAAAAACGAACATGGACTCAGTTTTTAATTAAGAAAAACTATTGCTGCATCATTTTGTATAACTCCATTGACTAAAATACAGCTACATTTAGGAAGAACATGTCTCATTAAGTAGAATGATAATCAAGCTCTAACAGACTTATTTACCTCATCAAGTTCTGTGGTGATGTTTCCACTACTGCCTGTGGGAAGGTCTGCAATTTGGGCTTTTGGAGCCTTTGGTGTAGGACCTCGCCTACTCGTGATGGCAAAAGCAGCTTTCTGATGTCTGTACAGTGTAATTATTCCTCTATGCTTGGTGACAGTATGGTGCATCCCATCTCTCTCAGAGCTAGGTCCTATTATAGAATAAAGTTGACAATTACTTTAAAACAGTACCAGAAATAGGTGGCAGTGCTAACAATCACCTACTTTTTGTGCATCTCAACTCGCTTTACAAAGAAGGGTAAATATCATTATGCGGACAATGAAAGAGGTGATTTGACTTGCACCAGATCACACTGTGGGTCAGTGAAAGCCAGGAATGGAAGCCACACCTCCCTATTTAGTGCAGGTCTAGTCCACTTGGCCACTATGTGGGGAAAAACCACACACTAAATAGTGAGGAAGTACTTCATAGTAAAATTGAATGTATACTTGCACAGTCACTCCCCAAACTCTGTTTGTAGAGACTCAGAAGTATTTTACCCTGAAATTTAAGATGGGAAATATACTTTGGGCATCCACATGGCTAAAGGAAGGATTAATACAGATGTGGTTAACTAGCCTTATTTTTCAACTACCTTTCATGTAGTAGGAGTGGTTTTAAAAAGGTCAATTAACTACATCTTTAGGTTTCATCAGATGTGTAGTACCATATGTATAATGTGTTACCTAGAATTTACTTCCGAATATTTTACTTCCAAATCTAAACACACACAGAGGACATAAAACATTAGTCAAGCCTCACAATAGATTTACTATTTCAAAAATTGTGTCTCTAATTTTAGGAGTCAGATTGTTCATCTGAGAGGTAGAGATTTACTTTTCAGCCACAAGAATGGAACAGCATTGATTTTCAAGACTATTTTTGCAGGTCTGATTTCTTCCATTAACAGCATCATTACATGCATCTGTGAATATTTCATTGTCAGTTGTCCTACAATTAGGCTGCAGAACTACAGCATGCAACCACATTAGGTTTATTCTATGTAAAATTGCACCAGCAATATTTTTCTTTTAACAGAATAGTAACACATCCCTCATTTCCACATACCACACTTCTGCTCCATGAAATATTTCAATTTAAAAACCATCCCAGGAGTCAGTTATTTTGTGTTTTAAGAAGTCTCTCCCAAAAAACTTCCAGAAAAATCACTAAAGCCAATTCTTAAACTACACTGCTATGTTCAAAGGCATAAATGTACATAGCGACTAATTTTTCCAGACATCTCTTACAGTTCTAACGAAATTAAAACAGCGGATTGATTTTAAATACATAACTAGTAGAACTCTCATGTAGAGATATCTACTATATAAAATTACAAATATTGCATTTACACAATTTTTTTCAAAACTGACACAGACTTAGGCAATATACCTTTAGAATTTTCATGGCTGCTTTGAGGTTGTGCAGGACATGCTGCTAAGGGAGTAAGATGCGGGTCCACACAGAGAGAGTTGCAGAGATTTTTTATGATCTTAGAGTTGGGGCATGGAGATCTTGATATACACTGTTGAAGTAACTTAGCTACGCATAAAGCTGCATAGTTTTGTACCAGTGTATTTTCTTCTTTTTTGACAGTTTCCATTAAAGGTTTTATGACAGGATTTAGTTTTTCTGGAAGTCGTTGCAAGCTCACAACAGCACATGCAGCAAAAGTATGGACTCGCAGCTGTAACACTTGCCATTCCTGGTTTGTCTCTGTAACGGTCATTTGGACTTGTTGTCGTTTACTGTCCAATTGTTGTAAAATATTAGGATTTAAATTAAAAGCTGATGTAACTTCATTGAAAACAGTAGTAACCTAATGAAAAGAAAACCAGGAGTTAAAACGAATTTGTGCTTTAGCACAACCAGATTTCCTATTTAAAAAAAAAAAAAAAAAGTGGTGGGGTTTGATGAAAGAAATACTGGGTTAAAGACACACAGGTGATCAACTTTAATACTCAGTGAAATTCTGTCCCCAAGGAAGCCAATGGGAGCTTTGCTTAAAATGACTTTCTTCCCCTTTTTTTCTTGCCCTCCTCCCCTTTTTTTTTTTAAATAGGGAATAAAAAGTATTAGCTGGTACCTATGAATTGGGATTCCCACTACATATATACCATATCAAAATACATTTTATATCCTGACTGAAGCTTTCTGTAGAATAAATATTTAATGTCACCCAGGTTTGTGATTTTTTTTTTTTTTTAAACCTACACTCAACTTCCATTTTTTTCTGTTTGACGGATTTGCACCCCCCCTCCCCAAGTGTTTTACCTTACATCCCTCCAGTAGATTTTACCTTTCCTTCTCCCTTTCTAAATATCTCCCATCATTAATTTCTTTATTTCTCCCCACTTTTGTTCGTCATTCCATTTCTCTCCATTCATGCCAACGGCTCCCTTCTCCCCGCCAGCTTACTTGCAGGACCTCTCTCCCATTATTCCTCATCTGGGAGGCAGATAAGTGGTTAGAAGGATACCACACAAATCCTGACTCCAAAGAGTGCTCTTCAGTATCTGCCTAACTCCCGCCAGTCAATTTTGCAGCAAGATGACTGGCAAAGTGGCAAGTCACTGAAGCTTGGGGGAGAGTCTGGGAATTCCCTATATATTTAAGTTGTCCTGTGCACAGCCAGAAATAGCCAGACATTTCACTGCTTGCCAGCATGGGTGTCTGAGAAAAAAAAAAAAAAAAGAGACAGGCAAGAGGAGTTGTGCTGTCCAGCATACTCGGGGCAAGACATGCAATGCTGCAGTCACATGGAAGTTGAGCTGCTCCTCAGCTGACTTTGTAATAAAAGGATTGCAATGCTCCTGAAACACTCAAGATCTTTGATTTGACATGGGCCTTGTGTCTGCTATTTAATCAGTATTTGCTGACCTTACTATCCTGAAACTTGCTCCAGGCTCACAGGTGGGTAGAGAGCAAGAGGAAATCTGGTAGGGACAGTGCTGCACCTACTCTGTGGTACAGAGCTCATGACTAGATAAAATAGTAACATTGTTAATAATGAGAGCACACACAAGTGTTCACTAAATATTTGGGTTGCATTTGTAAAGAAGCAGAATGATCTATTCATATAGACCGAGGTGGCCAGCCTGAGAAGGAGCCAGAATTTACCAATGTACATTGCCAAAGAGCCACAGTAATAGGTCAACAGCACCCGCCCCCCGCACCTCCCAACCCCCCACCGATCAGCACCTCCCCTTCCCTTCCCACACCTCCCGATCAGCTGTTTTGTGGCATGCAGGAGGCTGGGGGGGCGGGGGGGAGGGCGAGAGCATGGCAGGCTCAGGGGAGGGGGAAGGAAGGAGTGGAGTGGGGGCAGGGCCTGTGGCAGAGCCAGGGGTTGAGCACTGAGCACCCCCCAGCACATTGGAAAGTTGGCGCCTGTAGCTCGAGCCCCAGAGTCGGCCTATACAAGGGGAGACAACTTCTGAAGAGCCACATGTGGCTCCGGAGCCACAGGTTGGCCACTCCTGTCAGAGAATGATGCAGTACTTTCCTGTCTATTAGTAACCAAGGAGGGTTAGACAACCTCTGCTAGGGACAAGTGTTTTTAAATCATCAGGCCTAGATAACTTGCACCCAAGAGTCCTATAAAAAAGAGTTGGCTCAGGAAATCTGATTGCTGATGTTAATTTTTAAAACATCTTGGAATACCAGAAAAATTCCAAAAGCCTGGAAGAGTGCCAATGTGGTGCCAATACTAAAAAAGGGCAAAAAAGACTCAGGTAGGTATAGGCTGGTTACCTGAACTTAATCCAGGGCAAAATAATGAAAAAGTTGATATCAATTGAAAAATTAAGGACAGAAATATAATTAACGCCATTCAACTTTGTTTTATGGAGAAAAGATCTTGTCAAATGCACCCAATTTCATTATTTGAGATTACAAGTTTGGTTGATAAAAGGTAACAGTGTAGATGTAATATACCTTGATTTAGTATTGTACAACGTTCTGAATAAGAAGTTAGCACAACGGAATATCACTAAAGACACAGGTTAAATTGATTAAGAACTGGCTGGTAGATCTCAAGAAGTAGTTGTCAATGGGGAAATCAATCATCATCAAACAAGCATGTTTCTAATGAGGTTCTTCAGCTATCCGTTTGAGCCTAACATACTATTAACATTTTTGTCAGTGATCTGGAAGCAAATATAAAGTCACTGCTGATAAAATTTGTGGATAATACAATGATTCGTGCAGTGATAAATAATGAGGACAGGTTAGTTACACAGAGCAAGCTGGATCACTTGGTGATCTGCATCCTTGCACAGATAATGCATTTTAATACAGCCAAATGCAAAGTTCTACATTTCCTTGTTCCTGGATGCATGCCACACCTATAGAATGGTAGACTATCCTGGAAAGCAATAATTCTGAAGAGGATTTAGGAGTCATAGTGGACAGGCAACAACACGAGCTCCCAGCATGACACTGGCAAAAAGGGCAAACTAGCTTCTTAGCAATATTAACAGAAGAGCAGTGACTATGGAGTAGGGAGGTAATTTTACCTCTGTTTATGGCATTGGCGAAACTGATACTGGAATACATGAACAGCTCAGTTTGAAAAACTGGAGAGGGTTCAGAAAAGAACCAGAGGCCTGGAGAAAATTCCTTTGAGCTCTTTAATAATCTCACTCTGTTTAATATATCAAAAAGAAGAGAGGTGACTTGATTAGTGTCTAAGCACCTGCATGGGGAAAGAGTACTGCATACTAAAGGGCTCTAATTTAGCAGAGAAAGACATAAGAACCTATGGCTGGAAGCTGAAGCCAGAGAGAAATTAAAATTAGAATTAGGCATGATTTTTTGACAATGATTAAGCATTGGAACAACCAAGGGAGTGGTAGATTCTCCATCTCTTGGAATCTCCAGATCAAGACTGGATGATTTTCTGGAAGACATGCTTTAGTCAAACACAAGTTATTGGGCTCGACACAGGAGTAACAGTGAAATTTAACTGTCTGTGATATACAGGAGGTCAGACTAGATGATCTAATGGTCTCTTCTGGCCTTATACTCTTTGGGAAAAAAATCTTTAATATGCAAATCAATAAACATCCATGTCTGAGATCAGCTACTAATCAGGCTATCCGGACGGACGGGCACACGTGCGCGCGCACACACACACACACACACCTTAAGATAGTACTTACAGTAGCAAAGGGGAGAAATTTTATGAGGCTTTTAAATTGTGTTACTGCCCAAATATGTATGATGTTAACCACAAATGCTTTATGAAAAACCCCTTTCAAGTGAAGTTTCCTTTATCCATGATCATAAAGTCTACCACCATGTACTTATGTACAAAAATTATTGGGGGAGTGTGGGGGGAGAGAGAGATTGGAGAATGAAGCCTGGTCTGAGGTTTTTAAATGAAATCCTCAGAGTAATACGTGAACATCTAACCAAAGCTATTGCATGTTTTTGTTCTTACTGTCCTCGTCCTCTCTTTACCAACCCACTAACAAAACAAAAAACAAGTTACTAGCCTGTTCTGTAACTGTTATACTTCGAGATGTGTTGCTTATGTCCATTCTGCTTCAGGTGTGTGCACGCCCAGTGCACCAGAGTCTCAGATTTTCTCCCCCTCCAAATAGTACCTTATGGGGCAGTGCACGAGCCCTCTGCTGCTGAGCAATGGTATAAAGAGCAGAGCAACCAGACAGCCCACCTCAGTTTCTTCCTACCTGACAGACTGATACAAAGGGGAAGAGAGGTGGACTGTGGAATGGATATATGAAATCTTAAAAACAAGAACAACAGTTACAGAACAGGTTAGTAACTATTTTTCTTCTAAATGATTGCACATGTCCCACTTTAGATGACTCACAAGAAGTTCAAATAGACTCTCTGAAACCCACCTCCCATTTGAACAAGGACTGAAGAACTACTCATCCAACCTCGGCATCTTCTCTGGAATGCTGAGATACAGCGTAATGAGTAGTAAAACTCAGCACCGATGGCCAAGTTGCGGCTCTATAAAAGGACTGCTATTAGGTATCTAAGCCAAAAATGGTGTGGAAACTTCATGAGATCTTTTAAAGTGCGCTACCACCCTCCCAGAAGGGGGTACATTGCCAATCTCCTATCACAGGAGTATGCAGGACAAAATCCTCCACAATTAAGATGATGACCTAAAAAAAGAAGATCTAGTTCTCTGCAAGTACAAAACCAATACCCTTCTAACAAAAAATATGGAGTCCCTCTTCATCCTTATGACAATGGGGCTTAGGAAAGAATGTCGTTCAGTATATGGTTTGATTGAGGTGGAATTCCAAAACTACTTTAGTCAGGAATTTCAGATGTGGATGTATGTATACATTTGTCCTCCAACTGCGTAAGAAGGGTCAGCCACCAATACTTTTAATTGTCACCCTTCTTGTGGAAGTCATAGCTACCAAAAGTGCTACTTTCAAAGAGATGCAGAAAAGAGCAGGATGCCACTGGTTCAAAGAGTGGATCCATCAACCTTGTTTGCACCAGACTTTAGTCCCAAGGAGGAATGGGATCCATGACCTAGGGATATGTCCAGACCTTTTATGAATCTAATTGACATTGGATTAGAATACACTGTGGCCTGCAACAACAGTATGTAAAGTGGAGACAACTGTGAGGGGAACCCTGATTGAACTAATCAATAGATCTTGTTCCCTCTGAAACAACAAATAGTCCAAAACATGATAGATAGCAGCCAGGACTGACAAATCACCCTTCTGCTTTGACTGTAATTAATTTTAAATGAAGATTTTTAAAATTTTTAAAAATCTTATTTACTTTACAAACAATAGTTTAGTTATATATTATAGACTTATAGAAAGAGACCTTCTAAAAACATTAAAATGTATTACTGGCACGCAAAACCTTAAATTAGAGTGAATAAATTAAGATTCGGCACACCACTTCTGAAAAGGTTGCCAACCCCTGCTTTATACCATCATGTTCAGGGCACATGTACCACCCTGACAGGCTCTGCTAAGAGAAAAATCTCTGGCTCTGGTGCACTGGGTGTGCACACATCTAAGATGGAATGAACATATGCAATCAAAGAAAAAAAACAACAAACAAACACTTACCCTTCCTCAGAAACCTTGATTTGCATTATTTCCTATCAACCTCAATTACATTTGACTGCACATGTTCTTAAAAGTGTTGACCTAAAAGGATTTTGATAGTGAATCCAGTAGGTGAGCTTAAAATGGTGCCTCTATAATTTTGTAAGATATATATTTCAATGGAAAAAATATCATGTGCTAATCTTTTGATTCATCTTCTTCTGTGCACATATAATGAACATCCATGTCTTATCTTATGCCTGAGAAAGTGCCCAGTCAAGTCACAATATATGTCTGGACTTCTAAAAACTATTGCAATTCTTCAGCATTATTACATAGCACATTGAAAATTATGACTAGAGGCTACCTCTTCATTCAGATTTACTCACCAGTTCATTAGCTTGATCTATTGTAAACACACTGTAGTTTACTCTGTTCCCAATGTCAATGTGTGCATCAGCTAGTGAGGAAATGAGCTGTTTACATTCATTCTGCATTCGTGTAAAAGGAACAGCAATTTCATCATAATAGAGCTGCTCAGAAAGGACTCCAAGTAAGCGTGGCTGCACAGAAAGGGCCACAGCTTTACATTCCTAAAACAGAACAAGTCAATCAATTCAGATCTTCAAGGGTTCATACTGGTTATTTCGTTCAATTAAGATTAAGGAACAAAACTGAACTCTGCTAATAAATTAGACGTTCCTGAACAAAATTTAAAGCTTTTAACATGGCAAGACGTAAAGCAACAAAAATGAAGATGTGCATACAAACTTCAGTATATCATGAAAACAGTTAATGGTCAACGTTTTATGAAAATTCAGCATCAGAACTGTATTAATGGAAAAGTTTTTCCAAGTAGGTTTAACACCAATTTTACATAGATGAGGATAAATTTACTTAACAAGAATAAAATCACAACAAAAGGAAAGCTAGTATATATTTATGCAGAAAACATTGATATTAAAAAACAGTTAAGTATCCCTCTAGAGTCCATATTTGTAGAACTCAAACACATTCACTGAACCACATAGTTGCCTTTTAGCCAACTTGAAAATAATTCAGAATCATTCTATACCATGGCTTCACCTGTCAGATTTCATCGTTTAACAGTATAAAAATACAGTATTAGCCTTAACAGAAACTGTTTTGATTCATTTAGTAAACCATATTTCATTTTTGCTGTAAAAAGCATCCTACCTTTTGCAAGGCAGCCCACTCACAGATTACTAACGCAACACTAATCCTCTGCAAGGCAGATTTTGAATTCAAATGGAACAGCAGTAGCTGAGCTAGAGATTCAGCTGGCTTTATTTCTTGAGGTACGGTATTTACACTTGGATCACAAATACAGCAGCAAAGTGCTCCTAACAACCTTGACCAAAGAAGAAGAAAAAAAAAAAAGTGTTATAGTAACATTCTCCCTCCTTGGTTCATACTTTAAAGACAAAGTTAATTGTCTCAGATAAAGTTAGATTTTAGCAAAAAAATTACAAATAACTTTAGATTATGTATGGTTTTTCTCTCTTTCATATTTTCCACAAACTGACTTTGCTGCCATCACCCGGGCTCGCATAACAACATAATCCCTGGTTGCCAGATCTTCTGTAATGCTGTCTGCACCAGCAATATACTCCTGTATCACTTCTTTGTTCTGGGTTTGACCTTGACGCAGCTTGCCACCTGCTTTTTCCTATGGAATAAATACAGAAGAGGTTTATTTAGTGGTAAGAAATCTTCTCTGTTTTGCTTTCCAAAGTTTTCTGTATTTCAGATAAAAAAATTCACATTTCCATATTAAATTGTAATTGTTTTATACAATGATGTGACAAATATCCACACCAGATTTGATTGTACATTAATACAGGATCTCTGAATCACTTTGACAGTGACTTCTAAAGGTGCTTAAATCATGGATAGATGACTATAGGCTAATGCTGCACTGCTAAATGTGTGGCCTGGTTTGAATATTAACTAGCTTATCTAATCCAATATGGTGCTAGACTTCCAGTTTGAATCTGAGGCAAAAACAAGTAGAAAAGAAAAAACACCATATGACAGTTTCTCATGAGTAAAGTAATCCTGAGAAAGCTGACTCAGTTCTGCAAACAGAAGTTGGAGAAATGATACACATAGGTACTATAAAACAGATATGAAAACATGTTGAAATAAGAAGTATTTAGAACCTTATAAAACAGTAGAGGGTTTACAAGGAGCACGGTGCATCGTTTGATCCATCCACAGATGGGTACGGGTACACTACAGCAGCGCAGAGGCATAGACACTTCCTACATCGATGTAAGCAACCTCAACACAAACACCCCTTCCATCACCTTAAAACTCCTGTAACATCAACTCTTCGAGAGGTGGTAGCTAGGTCAACTGAAGACTCCTTCCATCAACCTAACTGCATCTACACCAGGGGTTAGGTTGACCTAACTACAGTGCACTGAGCGCAAAACTTTTCATAGCCCTGAGTGACAAGTTTTAGGTATAGACCAGGTCTAAGGAGTATTTATTACATGGAGAATTAGAGTATCTGCCAGACAGGCTCAGAGGTATTTTTGAGTGAACTAAATGTTTAAATTACTTTTAGTTAAACAGCTTCTACTAAACTGCACAATAGGCTTTATTACATACATTTGTATTTGGCCTTGAAACATTATTTTATTATAAAAAAAAAAGAATAATCGTGCCATATTTGTAATAATAGCATCAAAACTTACCAAAAGAAATTGTCATTTTAAAGTTCTTATACAGGGCCAAGTTGTGCCATTTAGTTACTGGCTTGTGTCAGAGTGATGCAAAACTGTACTACTGCAAGTGGAACCCCAGTGGGACTGTATTTCCTTGAACGGCCACATACACAAGTAGTGGGACTGCCCTGCAGGCTGCTGTGGGGATTCATAGTTCTACTTATGTGGTAATAATGGCCACAGAGTCTTGGAGCCAATAGCACTCTCCTTCCTTTCTACAAAGGCCAGTCACAGTTTTGTTACAGCATCTCAGTAATCACTCGTTTCCTTGATTTCCCACAAAGGTTTTAAAAATCGTTTTTTTACCTTTGATCTGGCTTTTACTTCTAGCAACATATTTAAATCAATAGGCAAGTGAGAAGGCTGCATCATTAAGCAGAGCCAGGCTCCCATCCATGGACAAGCCGCTGCTACCACGTATTGTACTGATGCTTTGTTTAACAGTTCCAGCCACACCTTGAGGGAGAGGGAAAAAACAAAAACACATTTGTGTACATTAGAAATATGTATCATGGTATCTATGCAAACATTTGATCAACATGACCTCCAAGATCTAGGAACAGTTAGCAGTATAGCATGTTGTACTGCTATACATTTATACACCATGCAATTATGTAGGCTGAAGGTCATGCATCTGACAAAGGGTGGCACATAAAAGAGTCAGACTTATGAACAAGAGAGAGCATAGTCATAAGCTAAATAAATACCTTGTGAATAAGGTCCAAAATATCTTGGCTGCTTTCTAAAATACAAAACTGAAAAATGTGCCTCAACATATCTTGCAGAATCGGAGTTAGCCAGGCTGAAGAACTCTGAAGACAGGGATATAATGAGTGTGAGAAAATTCCAACATATAATGTAATTTAAACATAGAATATTTTAGGTTCTCACTATTAAAGTGGCACCCACCTCTACCCAGAGCAGAAGTAGGCCACAAATGTTTTCCACGTAACTTAAGAGTTATCAAGTGACCCAAAGACCATGCACAAACTACTTCTGTATTGTAATTGGTAAGCGATACACCTCTACCCCGCTATAACAAGACCCGATATAACATGGGTTCACATATAGTGCGGTAGCAGTGGGGCTCCGGCGGCGCTTTAAAGGGCCCGGGGCTCCGGCTGCTGCGGGAAGCCCAGGGCCCTTTAAAATCACTGCTGGAGCCCTGCTGCTGCTACCTGGGGGCTGCGGCAGCTGGGCTTGCCGGCAATTTAAAGGGCCCGGGCTCGCCACAGCAGCTGGAGCCCAGAGCTCTTTAAAATCACCACCGGAGCCCTGCTGCCCCTTCCCCGATATAATGGCGTTTCAGCTATAATGCGATAGGGATTTTTGGCTCCCCATGACCGCGTTATAGCGGGGTAGAGATGTTTTATAATTATTAGTTCTTACCTGGTCTTGGGTAGATAACAGCGTAAATAAAGTTTCCAATGCTGCTTTTCGAACAGATGATATAGTATGATGCAAGAATGGCCATACACGTGGGACCAAAATGGTGAGTGATTGCTGGATACTGGTACATTTTGGAGGGTGAGGGAGGTGTAAGAGAAAGGGGGGAATAAAAAAAAAGAAAAAAGAAAAAGTAAGTTCAATCTATTTATATACAGTTATAATATTTAGTTAAAAGGGACTTTTCTGAAGGAAAAATAGAAAAGTAACACTGTGTATTCCCCAGGCCATGTTAAGTGCAGGATCAAGTTATAGCTCAACTACAATGATCAAAATAAATGGTTTGAGTTGTGGGTTTTTTGTGGGTTTGTTTTTTTTTAAAGCGTGTTTACTTATTAATGGCAAAATTCAGAAGCTTGCCCAAATTAGTAAGGCCTACTGTAATTATATCCTTAATTACTATGGGTTCTTCCACACTTAAAATAAAGTGCATCCCCCTTTCCCACCTCCACCCCAACCAAGCACATACATAGAAATAAGCACATTTCATTTTAAGGTCAGTCAATTTTTTCCACTGTCATCTGTTAGGCATTAAGGATGAAACTTTTCCTTAGCTAACTCCTTGTGCCTGAGAATTAAAATAGTTATTACACATGAACTCATCGGCGATACCACCTTCCATGCAATGGGGTGAATTACAAAATTTCTGCCTTCAGTCTGAATTTTCCTGCTTGAGATTTTAACATTGGCACGAACATTATGAGAATATACTAAAATAGAGGTAGTTTTCATAATTTATGAGAACCTTTGACCAAGGCATCTCATTGATGATTCCTGAAAGATTTAATATCATAATTCTATCTAGAGAAAGGAACTTAAGTGATTTATTGTCTTCACCAAAGCCCCAAGGTGAAATATTTCTTCACTTTATTGTTGTGGAAAAGTTAACTGCTGTAGTCCTGACTATTGGATAAGCATAACTAACCTTTTAAAGGGAAACAAAATCAGTTACTGCAGTAAATCTAAACAAATCAAAAGCCTGTATACTCAAAACAAAGAGGCAAATATTTATTATTAATAAAACCACTGATTAATCCAAACAAATGTTTTTACCAATGCTTTGTCTTTAAAGGGCACTTATTTACAGCTATTAAAGGGTTATTATTGTCCTACAAATAAACAGCACATACACACGATTGTGAGATGATAAGAGACAGAAGCAGAAGACAATGGAGGACTTGGAAGGAAAAAATTATAAGGAAGGGAAAACAAAACAGGAGGAGGAAGAGGAATATTAGAGATGGAGAAGGGGATTTTATTTTTAGATATTCAATTTAGCTCCCAAGATAAATTGAATATCTAAATATATAGAGTTAAATCGTCCAATAGGAAAAATCTCTTTTTTCCACAGAAAAGCTCCATTCAAAACAGAGATTCACAATGGGTCTGCATCCTTTGTCAATGTAAAAGCCCCCACTGACTTTTAGTGGTGTGGGGCAACCACTAAATTGCAATATGCACACTACACTACAGTGAATTAAAAACACCTTTGATTGAAACTGTTTGTTACTGTTGTAAAAAAAATCAAACTCCTAGAGTTCATATGGGGCTTCCCCATAAATTCCACTGAGTTACTGCATATCATGAAAAGTAGATTATACACCCAAGAAGTGGTACAAATTCCAGATTCACACCCTTGTGTAGCCAAGCTCTGACTAAAAAGGTATCAAAAGGATAGATGGGTCTCCACTTCTAATTCTGGCATTAATGAACTTGCTGTTTAAGTAAGTGAGGGTCAGAGGTTGAGTGAACACAGTTTTCCTCCGTCTTGATTTACACTTTTTCATTTCCTGTTTCTAGCAAAAAACCTTGGCCCTCTACTAAAGTTGCCTCCCACACATCAGCAGGTGAAAGGGGAATCAGCAGCAGGACATGCTACTTGAAAACGGAAGACTGAGAATGCCACTTAGTTTCATGTTTAGAATATTCCCAAAAGTCTCTTTATGAAGTTATGAAAACTAGATTATACCTATAGAGAGTCAGATAATACATACAAAATGGAAAAGTAGGTGAACCCAAACCAATACAGAAGTGTTATAATACATGGCAGTAAAGTCACATGTCATGCATTAAATTAATGTTAATAGTTAAATTTTAACTTGTACAATAAACTGGTTTGTTGTGGCTTTTAAAATAGCAAAACTACATTTTTTTAACCTTCATGTCCCATCCCAGCTCCCAAAATAGCTAAAGTGATTTACTCTAATGGTAATTCAAGTTTCTACATCACAGTGAAATTTCAAAAAACTTAGAGTTGCTGGAAAGAAAGGAGTTGCAGAATAGCTTGGAAACCTTAAGTGAAAGATAAAAAATTAAATAAAAATCTAAAGGACAAGAGCCATATAATACACACACAAAAAAAAACCCCCTCAGATCAGAGAGAAAGGAAAAATCCAAAAGTCTTAGTATTACTTTCAAAGGTCATTATGATGTAACTTGAACCCTTGGATTTAATCAATTCACAGTAGCTTCTCATAGAATCTCTCTACTTTGATTTCCTAAAGTACTTAATTATTTGTTTCTGCACTGCAAATAATAAACTATAGGCCTCAATGTAAGATGACTGTAAGTGAAAGCGGCAGTGGTCAGAGCACATCAGCTGTCTAGCCATTATCAAGTATTTTGTAGCCATCACAGCAAAGGAAAATTAAGGAGAGAGATGAACGAGGATACTAAATTGTTACAGGAAACTCCTTCATGCATAAAGGATGGCATGAAAGAACACATGAAGGTGCTTATGAGAAAAATCTGAACAGGCAAAGAAGATTTTCACCAAAAATGCCAGAGAGGTGGGCCTCAATAGTGGATAAGTAATGATAGCTAGGGCAAGACTAGGCGATAAAGGAACATAAAGGTGAACCTGAGTAGTGTATTTGATGCAGTGAAAAATGGGCAAGCTAGGAGAGGGGTGCTAAGGGTGGATGGTGACATGGCTGAGCTACAAGTCAAGATAATCTTTGCAGCAGTGCTTTGAATGTATCTTAAAGGGTGCAAGATAACATTTGGGAAGAACAGAGAGGCAGTGACAAGCCCCGATTGGGCATCTGCCCCACACTGGCCCAAAAGGGGTTAATAGAGCCATAGGGAGGCTGCACAGAAGGCAGCCAATCACAGAAGGGCTTACAGGAGCAGCCAATCAGGGCCGGGCAGGCCCATATAAGAAGAGCTGCAGTACAGAGCAGGTTTAGTCACTCCCTGGAGCTTAAGGAGGGAGGAGGACTGGCTGCCTTGGAGGTGGAGGGCACCAAGCACCCTGGACATGTAGTGCTGCAGGCACTTTTATACCCCAATTTTACCATTTAACAATTTTTTACCCCAATTTTATAGGGACAGTCCTAATTTTTGGGTCTTTTTCTCATATAGGCTCCCATTACCCCCCACCCCCGTCGTGATTTTTCCACTGTTGCTGTCTGGTTGCCCTAGCAGACGGAGACCCAGGGAGCTAAAGGCAGCACCTGGCAGGCTGCAGGGATTTGCAAGCTAAGGCCCTGAGGCAAGGGCCAAGAGGGTGATGGGGGCGCGGGGAAGTGGTCCAGAAGTCAGAGGGGATGCAGCAAGTGGCAGCCACTCACAGGGTCCCTAGGCCAGGACCCAGAGTAGTGGGAAGGCCTGGGTCCCCCCAACCCCCACTTGCCACCGAGGAAGCGGCTGGACTGAAGGACTGTGAAACTGTCACCCGGAAGTGGGGGGAACACCAAGTGTGGCACAGCCATGTGGCTGTGCCATGAAGAGGCGCCACAGTCCTGGGAGTGACGTGGGTCCCTGGAGCAGAAATGATGGTGGTGAGACATCACCAGAAGAGGGTGCACTGGTGTACAGCACTAGTCCCCAGGACAGCCAGCAGGAGGCACCACAGTGATGGACCAAACCTCATCACACAAGCCCAGACACTAGATGAGAGCCACGTCAAGAGTTTTACTTGTATGAATTGATCATAAAGGCTGGCTCTGAAGGCCTTGTCTACATGAAGGACATTCTGGAATAGCTATGCTGATCAATAATTCCCATGTCCGGACATTATTCTGGAATAATGTCACTTATTTTAAAATAGCGTGCAGAGAGCAATTCCAAAAATAACTCAATTATGCCTGAAGAGCTACTGCAGAATGGCTATTCCAGAATAGCCATGCTACTCAATTCCCCAATGTAAACAAGCCCTTAGACTTAGGGCAGGAAGAGACAATATTTAGACATGGTCTAAATGCAGCAGCATAGAAATGGCTCAGGTCAAAGACAACACCCAGATTGAGTGACAGTGAGAATGGTGGTGGTGTTCACAGTGACCAAGAAAGCGAAGAGAGAAGATTTTGGGGAAAAAACCTAAGAGCTTGAAATCCCTTTAAATTTTCTTTTTTTCCTGCTGACAGCATTTTAAAGCAGTATTTTTGCCCTCTCTCTCTCTCCACCCCCCGCCAGTTAAAAAGGGCCATGACAGTATAGCTAAATACATTTGGAGATAGTGGAGACCAAACAAAACCAACTATTAAATAACGGATTAGAGTCTTAAAAAATGAATCTCCCTGATGCATGAGTAGGGATGATAAAAAAATATAGTGAGATGTTCTCATCCTTTACAAAGATGCACACTGGTAACATTTAATCAGGTAGACAAGACAACTAGAGGAGACAGATAAAAGAGAGAAAAAAAATGGAGAAAAGAGGGGACAAGGGTAAGTTTACTCAATGTCTGCCTAAGCTTTAAGTTAAAGTTTCAGTATGCAAAGTCAGGTGGGGTTTTTTTTGTGTTTTTTTTGGGGGGGGGGGGGGGGGGGAAGGGCGGCGTGAATTCCATTTACTGAACAGAAGTAAACATGGATTTGTCCAGTTTGTTCTATTTACTTGCTTCTTTGCATCAATGATACAGCCAGTGGTTCTGTGAATAAGATGGGCTTATTCCTTTGCCTTTTGCTTGGAGTCTGACCCCAAAGCCCTTGGATGTGTGTTGCATCTGTGTAACTCTCCCATTATAGTCAACAAGTTTCGTGTATGTGAAGTCTGCAGGATGGGGCAGTTTACTGCAGGATAACAGTTCCCACTTAGCACAGAAATAATTAAGGGTCATGCATAAGTAGCAGCTATTGCTTTTTAACTTTTAATTTCTTAACAAAGACTGGTGCTAAATAGTGACAAAGTGAGTTAAATTTTGGTACTAGTTTATTAGTGTGTGTCCTAAAAAAGAAAGTGCACTGCCCTTTAACAGCCTTCAACCAACTTACAAAATTTGTCCTCAAATTTATACCAGCATCCATTTACTGCAGAATGATAACTTCCCAACATTATGCATGATCTCCTCCATATAAAGTGTAATTTGCTATGAATTTAGATTATTCCAATATGAACTGCTTCAGTAACAAATGCTTAGATCTGCCTCTTAAGTAGTAGCTGGAAAGAGGTACCTGCATTTTTGGACCTGAGGATAAGTTAGAAGAGAGGAAAGAAGGATCATGATGCTGTTTGTAGAAGCTGTCAGATCATCCAATTCCAAAAGGGCATCCCACAATGTATTAAGAATAAAGGGCACCTACAGGAATAAGCACAAGGGGAGAAGTTATTTATTTTTTCTCTCTTTGTGTAAGATAAGTCAGTCTTCTTTATAACAAAATGAGGAATTAAAAATTTGTATACTGCACTATAAATACTGCTTTCTTGTTCAGATCCAAGATGAACTTTTCAAAGTCAAAATGTAGAAAATAAGTCAGTCATTCACCTTTTGCGATTGAAGATGAACAAGGCTTTCCACTACTGGTACTAAAGATGCTGCAGCAACAGCTCGGACATCGTCATCCAGGTCTTGGAGACCTTCAATTATTGCAGGCAAGACTTTAGGCAATAAAGTATTAATCATATCCTAAAAAACAAGTTTAATTCATAAATTGAATAAGGAAGCATTTATTAAACTGAATATCTTTTCAAAATCTCAGAGAGAGTCTTCCTTCTCTTTTGAAAAGCCAACAAGTAAAAAATAAATAAACCAACCCCAAAACAACCACCCCTTCCTTCCGCCCCCCCCAACCGCAGTTTAGTCAGATAAACAGAAATAGCAACCATTCTGAATAGTTAAAAAGTTACCACTCATGAAGGAAAGCTAATCTAGCTTATAAATTAGAGTGAATTTGTCCTACAAATATGCCTCAGTCAGAACCTGCAGTACACTTTTGTTATTCCACTATTAGAACCTCTAATCGGCTGTCTTCAGTTGTACCAAGCCATAGTGTTTTACCAGAGGGGGGAAAAGATTCACCACTAGATATGGTTTCATTTAATATGCCATATATTTTAAACATGTGTTTCTTGAAAACAAATGACAGCATCAAATTCATATACCACCTTCTACTCTCTTCACTCCTGTTTCTGGATTTTTACAATAAGTCTCTGTGAAAGCAAAATTTTTCTAGTGTTAGTGAATTTGAATAGAAAAAAAAACACCCCAAAAACAACCACAGAAGATGATTTACCTGACGAACTGCCAAAGCATACTTTATTCCTAGCAAACCGCCATGTCTCACTTCCCACTGATCTTGTGTAAGCAACTTCAGGAGAATATCCACAGTTTTATGAACTCCAGTCTCATTCATATGTTTCAATACTACTCCCAAAGTCTGAGCACAAGTCTCACGTACTGGTGCTACAACCTAGGACATAGTGAATAATGGACATAAATCAAAGCATTTCTACATAAAGCCTGACATGGAAATAGATTAGCAAGTCTAAGAGTTGACACTTACTTCATCTGAAACAAAGTCTCCAAATCTGTCTAATGCAAACACACAAAGGAGTCTAATAACTAAGTCTTCCAGCCATTCCTGATGCTGCTGAGCCATCTGTTTAAAAAAAAAAAAAAAAAAAAAATTAAATACCATTTGCTAAACTAGTTCATAGAAAGATTCTCAAGATTCTTTTACTTTATCTAAATTCATACTGAGAAGATTGTATCACAATAGTTAAACCTGTAACTAATTGTGTATCTGCATTACAAGCAGATTTCCCGCCCCCAATCACCTAAGTCTCCAGCAGTGACATTAATCCACTGTATGGAGGGGCAGCACAAGGTCACAAGCACCGCTTAAGTCTTGCGCAGAAGTTGAGCAGCAGGCCTACAAGTGCAGCAACTGTGCATGTGCACCACTCTGTGCTGAGGAAAGGGTCTCCACATGGGCCCCAAATGGGTATCTTATGGCAGGCCTTCGTGACATGTAGATATCGGAACCATAGTGATTCCACAACTGCGTATAGGGCACAGTCTTGGACTCTAGCCCTGGGTTTGGAAAGAGGTTGGCTTCATTTCATCAGTACCTCTGTGCTCTACCCATATACCACTTGAACACTCAAGCTTTTATGGGGCTGAACAATATATGAAGGGTTAAGTGGTAACATCAAAAATTTCTTTTCGGTGGTGGGAGGAGAGCCAAACCAGCATTTAGGAACTTTTCCCTTATCCAAATAAGAAGTGAACTACTTGGAAATTTTTGCCTCACTTTTAGAACTGGAAACATCAGCCAAGATTCATTTATTTTAATCTGAACAAACTACTTGGGCAATACAAGCACACTGCAGATATTAAACAATCTTTTCCTTCTCTGCATTGGTCAAGGTGAGCAAATTGTGACACTATGCGGATGTTGTTTAAAAAAGGACAGCTGTAACAGCTGATATTTTATGCGCTCATCTAGTTACTAGGTCCAGTTTTGTTACTATATACCCATCTCTAATGTGTATTCATACTTCTAAATATTATTAAATTTTAGAAAATCTTATGACTTGCAAACACTAAGTAATGCCCATTCCCTACTATACAAGTCATTACTGAACCTTGTAATAGTAGTTTGAACACATTTACAAATAAAAGTCTAAAATAAACCACCCAGTATTGTTTTAGTCTAAGAAAAGAGAGAGGATGGAAGCAATCAATCAATTTCTGCTAAGCCCTGTACTAGTTAAGGTTTCCTCCATCTCTATTTAGACTAAGCAGTAAGTCAAGTTTTCTAGACTCTAGAGACTGAACACTATACAAATACTAAAAGACATTACCAAAACCACCTTCACCTCAAAAGCCCCCTTGAATTATCAGCTCTCCACCACTCCCCCCAAAAGCTATCACTTTAATATTCATGAAATTTATGTAGTTTTGTTGCTATACTTGTTATTTACTTTATTCTTCCCAGTTCTGACAATGAATTGCAATCTCCATCGGACAAGTGCATTTTCAAACAAGAAAAGAACTAAAGACTATACAATTTAGAATTCTGTCAATGGCTAAATATTTAGGTTCATGTTCTCCCATCCTTAGTCACAAGAAATATTCTGCAGAAAAGTTCCAATGGGGCAAATTCATCCTTGCATGGATGCAAAAAGGAGAGATGGCAGCTTGTACCTCTCTACCCACCTCAGTCCCCCCTCACAGGGTAATGGGCTCCCAGTGCCGGGTAGGGCAGTCCAACCTGCATTTCTATGGCAATGGCCTCTCTGGGCCACCGCAATGGTGCAGAATTGCTGAGCTGTAAAAGTACGTCTCTCACATGTGCCCTTACCCCAAGGGGGGAAAAAAAAAAACCAACAAAAAACCCTGAACATCCTCTATAGCATGGGCTCTTATAGACCTGACTGCGTTCCACTTGTTCTGCAATTGGGGTAAGGCATTGATGCCTTCCTTACAGTCTCTTTTGCAACAGCCAGCTCAGAGGATTGTGGGGCAACTATGTGAAGAAGGGTGGCAGAAGTTAACAGGTATTTCTAAAAAACTTACTAAGGGCTACTATATCAATACCCACTCAAGTGCTTTTTTAAAATAAATGGAGACTGCCTTCTAAATACTTCTTCCTGGTTTAGTCATCCAAAGCAAGCCAATGGAATCAGCTTCCCTATTAAAAAGCATTATACAACTTGCTTTATAATCTAAAAGCCATTTTAGCTAAATTAGGTTTATTAAATTAGCCAAACTTTAAGCTGTAGAATTTGCCTTGTCACAACTTTGGAACATATTGATTCCAATACTTTCTAATGGCAAAGCTGATTCTTGAAATCCAAGTTTGCACTCAATTGTCAATGCAGAGGCTCTTTGTTCAATTTTTTTTTTTTTAAACCAAAGGTGATTTACATTTTGTCATTAGATTACTCCTTTTACAGCCACTCCCACACTCCTAAATTGCCTCTATCATCTGTGTATCCCAATTTTAGTATTTGAAGAGAAGAGTTCTGCAGGTTGCAAAAGAAGCTACACTTAAATAGTGCTTGGCCTGTATTTCAATAAGCTGGTTATCACCATCAACTTCTAATTTTACCTCTTCTACAGTACTGTCTCCCATTTTGCCACCACTTTTCCCATGTGCTTTAAGTATTTCCCTCAGCGCAGTGCCTGCACCATGCCGAACCTAAAACATGCAAAAGGGGGAATAAAAATCAGACCAATTATTTTTTTTAACATCTAGAAATGCTCAGTATCAATTGAAGAAGTTGGAAAACATTCAAATATAAATTGCTTTTCCTTCCAGTAACAAGTTTTGAATGCTACAGATTTGGTGACATTTTATAACATTTACACATACGTAAGAAGTTTCTAGGCAAAGGTGATGGAAAGCAGTAATGAAATTTCCCTGATCGTCCCTAGAAGTCTTCAGTGTTTCTCTAAAGTCTGATTATGGAGAAGTATGTCATTTTTATTAGGTTTTAATTTTCTGTGTTATGAGTGCCAGATAATTCTCAGAAGAGGTTCATTCAGAGACAAGCAGAGTTATTATACCAAAGCTCCTTTACTGATGCTGGATGAAGTTTTACAGTGATCGCGCAAAATCTTCCTAACCATATAAAGGGATTGCAATATTTCTTAGTAGATTAAAAGCAGCAAGCATCTCTCGGCAGGTAAATGTGGGTTACTTAAACGTGATTTTGTTTATCTTAAGATAGCATTATATAGCCTCTTGGATGCCTGCATAATAGTCAAGACAGATCTTCCCTCCACCTCCACAAACATTCTAATCTTAATTATCACTGCCTTAGCATCCACTAGACCCCTCTCAGTCAGTTCCTAAGTTTTAACTGTTAAACAATGAGGCAGAATAGAGCCACACAAGTCATCCCTTAGAATAGCAAATTATAAGTGAGAGTTAGGGGCTAACAACAATCTGAAATACAGGCACTGGAGATCAAAATCCAGAACTAAAGAATCTTTCATTAACACTAAAACCAAGTATTAGCACCAGTACAATAGGCTATGTGAGCTCCACATGCGATTAGTGGTGGAGACAGAGGCATGGATCTAAAATAAAATAGTAATTAAAAAAAAAAGGTCCTGCTCCCCAAGGAATCAATTCACTGGTGGTGGCTTGCAACAATCAGTCTTCTAGGCTCTGATGGTCTTCATGGTTCTGTTAACCAAAGCAAGAACCGATGGAGATCCAAATCCCTTAAAAATGCTCTGGGAAGTCAGTATGTGACAATATAAATGATTCACTATGACTCCATCTGTACATGTATACCAGCTTGCATAGCAAAGTTAAGGAGCTATGTCAAACAGCTGTATTAATGAACAGAGGTATTAAAATTTACCTTTCAGGTAAATAAAAATAAAATATTCCCTCAATGGTCTGGGAAGCCATTCAGCCCTAAATTCTGTGAGGTTACATGAAAGGCAGGAGTGAAGATTCCCAAAGCCTTACGTTTCAATCCTAATGTATAGATGCTGAATGCACCAAAGTGTGTAGTTCTATATAGAGCCAAATTACAAGGTATTGAGGCAGAGACTACACTCACCATTTTTAAATCTGTAGTTTCATTACTGAAAATATTTTGAAAGTTATAAAAATGAGTAATTATTAGGATATTTTTTGTCTGAAATGCAAGTTACTCTCTCCAGATTGTTTTGTATATATATATATTCTCATGGAGTCAACCTCTGGAAAGATCTGCCCACCTTCAAGAAGATATGGAAGTATCTGTGCAGATTTTTTCTTCCCAGCTATACGTCCAAGTAGAAACACCCAAATAGATTTCAGACAGTCAATTCAGAAAACAGGAAAGAAAAATACAGGAGATATCATATTGGCAGTTTAATTCCTATGAAAATGCTAATTTGAAGGTAGCACAAAACTGTCAGATTCTTGGGTGGAGTGTATTTATCAATTCAGAGTAAGGATCAGATCTTCAGCTGCCTTAAATTGGCATAGCTCCATTTTTACATCAGCTGAGGATCCTGGCACAAAGTCTCTACGAAATAACAAATAGGAGCTTCAAAAGAAAAGTAAAATGGAAGAAAGAGGAGCCAGAAAAAGAAGTTGGGGGGGGACCCAAAAAACACACACAACTTTTGCCTTCTTTTATTCTTATGTCTCCTCTTTTCTTCTCAGTAAATAAGATTAAAAACAGGATACACTCCCTCCAGCAAACCAGAAGCCACCACAAAACAAAAATGAAGTCCAGTTTCTGCTGACTAGAAAGGGGAATGAAAAAAAAATGTATCTTTGTATGTACATTTTATAATATTCTACATAGGTGTGATACAGGAACCTAGGATTAGATTGCTTACAAGAGTCAGACTGAAAGACGCCTGGAGGATGTATGAATAGAGTTGCCTTTGTAATTTATTAAGGGCTTGGCTACGCTTGCGAGTTAGAGCGCAATAAAGGAGCCCCGTGTGCACTAGCTCACTCCCCGTCCACACTGGCAAGGCACGTAGAGTGCTCTGACTCTGCGGCTAGAGCACTTCTGGTACTCCACCTTGGCGAGAGGAACAACATTTGCTGCGCCCCCGCTGGAGCGCTGTGGCGCCAGTGTGAACGAGGTGTTGCATTACTGCGCTCTGATCGGCCTCCAGAAACATCCCATAATCCCCTTAGGTCAAGTGGCCACTCTTGTCATTGTTTTTAATCACTGCAGGAATGCAGAAGTGCCTTTTGAAAGCTCCGTTTCTGACAGCTGGCTGCTTACTTGCTTCCAGACAAATCAACCATTGGTGGGTGGGTGCGTGTGTAAGAAAGAAGGGGGTCTGCTGGTGTCTGAACTTACAAGACAGCATGCTGACATGCTTTCAGCCCCACAAAAACCCACTCTCTCCCCCCACATACACACAACACACTCCCTGTCACACTCCACCCCACCCCAACCCCATTTGGGAAGCACGTTGCAATCACTTGCATGCTGAGATAGTGGCCCATAATGCACTGCTCCCAACGCTGTTATAGTCCAAGCCTTCACAACCTCCTCAAGCAAGGAGTTCCACAAGTTGACTTTAAGCAGTGTGAAGAACTGCCTTTTATTTGTTTTAAACCTGCTGCCCATTAATTTCTTTTGGTGGCCCCTAGTTCTTGTATTATGGGAACAAGTAAATAACTTTTCCTTATTTACTTTCTCCACATCACTCATGATTTTATATAACTATCATATCCGCCCTTAGTCTCCTCTTTTCCAAGCTGAAAAGTCCTAGCCTCTTTAATCTGTCTTCATATGGGACCTGTTCCAAACCCCTAATCATTTTAGTTGCCCTTCTCTGAACCTTTTCTAATGCCAGAATATTTTTTTGAGATGAGGAGACCACATCTGTAAGCAGTATTCAAGATATGGGCGTACCATGGATTTATATTCTCTGTCTTATTTTCTATTCCTTTTTTAATGATTCTTAACACCCTGTTTGCTTTTTTGACCGCCACTGCACACTGCGTGGATGTCCTCAGAAAACTATCCATGATGACTCCAAGATCTTTTTCCTGATTCATTGTAGCTAAATTAGCCCCCCCCCCCCACCCATCATATTGCATGTACAGTTGGGGTTATTTCCCCCCCCCTGCTGTGCATTACTTTATATTTATCCACATGAAATTTCATTTGCCATTTTGTTGTCCAATCACTTTGTTTTGTGAAATCTTTTTTGAAGTTCTTCACAGTCTGCTTTGGTCTTAACTATCTTGAGCAGTTTAGTATCATCTGCAAACTTTGCACCTCATCTTTTATCCCTTTCTCTAGGTCATTTATGAATAAGTTGAATAGAATTGGTCCTAGGACTGACCCTTGGGGAACACCACTAGTTACCCCTCTCCATTCTGAGAATTTACCATTTATTCCTACCCTTTGTTCCCAGTCTTTTAACCAGTTCTCAATCCATGAAAGGACCTTCCCTTTTATCCCATGACAACTTAATTTATGCAAGTGCAGTGGAGGGCAACAAAAACGATTGGGGGCTGGAGCACATGACTTATGAGGAGAGGCTGAGGGAACTGGGATTGTTTAGTCTGCAGAAGAGAAGAATGAGGGGGGATTTGATAGCTGCTTTCAACTACACCTCTACCCTCGGAATATAACACTGCCCTCGGAAGCCAAAAAAATCTTACCACATTATAAGTGAAACCGCTTTATATCGAACTTGCTTTCATCAGCCGGAGCGCACAGCCCTGCCCCACCCCGGAGCACTGCTTTACCGCGTTGTATCCAAATTCGTGTTATATCAGGTCACGTTATATTGGGGTAGAGGTGTATTGAACTTGCTGTGGCCTTCGATTGACAGACACAGATCCCCAGCTCTCTGATCCCCAGCTAGTTTTCAGAGCTCTTACAACCCCTACTCTAGGCTGAGGGGCCAGCATGGCGGCAGCTGTGACCACAGCAGGTCTGAGTTACACAGTGGCTACCCCCAGGCTGTTTGCAGCCATCTCACTCTAGGCAGGGAAGTCCTGTTTTCCCACCCCAGAGATCCCCCTCAAGCAAGGGCTCGGTCTCTGTCCTCTCTCCCCTCCCTGCTGGGTGAAGTGGCTCCTTGCTCCTGCCTCCCTGCTAAGGGCTGCGCCGGCTGGCCGCAGCCTTTGCTACTTGGGCAGCAGGGACCGTGTGGCCTGACTCCTCAATGGGGAGCAGGACCCTGTAGGGTGGGGCGAGGCTCGGGCAGAGTGCTGCACCGGCAGCTCCCACGTCTCTCGTGTGCCCTTCTGCTGTGACCTGCCGCTGCCGCCCCAGATTGCCGGTAGATGCAGGAGCCAGGTGAGGCTGACCCTGCTGGTGGCTGCTCCAGAAGCGTGTCCGACATGGTGGACAAAGAACGAGCTCTGTACAGGTAGAGACGGGTCCGCTTGTGTGTTCCGGCACCTTGCCCTCGGGGGCTGACGAGCTGTTACCTAGAGGACTCCACTCCCGACCATCTCGGGCTGGCCAGTGCGTCCTGAATCCTGGCCGCGCCTCTGATTGCTCATTGTGAGGGTAGGGGAGGGTTGTTGCCTTGCACACTGGGAGTTGTTAGCTCAACCTCTGCTGCCAAGCAGTGCTGTTGTCTTTCTTTCTCTTAGCCAACATTGGCACAGCCCCATCCCCTCAGAGCACTGCTTTACCGTGTTATATCCGAATCTGTGTTATATTGGGTCGCGTTATATTGGAGTAGAGGTGTACCTGAAAGGAGGTTCCAAAGAGGATGGATCTAGACTGTTCTCAGTAGTAGCAGATGACAGAACAAGGAATAATGGTCTCAAGTTGCAGTGGGTGAGGTTTAGGTTGGATATTAGGGAAAAAACAAACAAACAAACAAACTTTTCACTAGGAGGGTGGTGAAGCACTAGAATGGGTTACCTAGGGAGGTGGTGGAATCTCCTTCCTTAGGAGTTTTTAAGGTCAGGCTTGACAAAGCCCTGGCTGGGATGATTTAGTTGGGGTTTGGTCCTGCTTTGAGCAGGGAGATGGACTATGATTCTATGAATTAAGACGCTACCAAATGCCTCTCTAGAATGCTACCTTGGAGTCTACATTTAGTTATTCTGAATAAAAACAGATGTTATTTAAAGAAACAAAGCCTACCTAAAAGATATTTAGGCCATCCCACATCAGGGAAAACTAATACAGAAATCTACACCGTGCCAAGTTCCATTCACTTCAATGGGACTCCAAGATCCACTATCAGACCTCTGGGCATCTGTGTTGAGTCCTAGTGGAGTAAATGGAACGCAGCACAAGTGCAGAAAACTGCACTTGCAGTCCCTGATGCAGGATCATGGCATAAACATGAAATGTAAATACAAACAGGGGTGAGCTGGAGCCGGTTCGCACCAGTTCACACTAACCGGTTGTTAAATTTAGAAGCGGTTTTAGAACCGCTTGTTAACTGGCTTCCCTGCAAGGGAAGCTTTGATGGGCTCTGGCTGGGAAGGGTGTAATTCCTCCTCCCGGCTGCCAGGGGGCGCCATGCTGCGCTGTGGGAGGCATGTGAGCTGCCTCCTGGCCCTGTTGCTGCTGCTCCTTGGACCTTTGGCCCTGGGGCTCCCTTCTGCTGCCTGGCGAGTCCCCGGCTGCGTCCGGCTGCTCGGGCTGCTCCCAGCCGCTCCCCCCGTGTGAGTGTCTGCACCCCCTCGCCGCAGCCAGCCCGTCACCCTGCCCACAGCCCCGTCTGCACCCCCTGCCCTGCCACCCCCCATTGCACCCCCTGCCAGCAGCCAGTCCCTGCCACACCTCCTGCCCTGCCACCCCCCATTGCACCCCCTGCCCCCCGCCCGCAGCCACCTCCTGCTCCCAGCCGCACCCCGTGAGTGTCTGCACCCCCGCTGCAGCCAGCCCGTCACCCTGCCCACAGCCCCGTCTGCACCCCTGCCCTGCCACCCCCATTGCACCCCGTCTGCAGCCAGACCCTGCCGCACCTCCTGCCCTGCCACCCCCCATTGCACCCCCTGCCCGCAGCCACCTCCTGCTCCCAGCTGCACCCCGTGTGAGTGTCTGCACACCCCTGCTCCCCTGCCTGCACCCCCCTGCTGCAGCCAGCCCGTCACCCAGCCCCGGCTGCACCCCTGCCCTGCCCCCGCCCAGAGCCTTCTGCCTGCACCCCCTGCCCTGCCACCCTCCCCTGCCCACAGCCAGCCCCTCCCATCTGTCCTGCCACAGCCCCTGCCACCCCTCCTGCTCCCTGCCACAGCCCCTGCCACCCCTCTTGCCCCCTACCACAGTCCCTGCCTGCAGCCAGCCCCTGCCCACAGCCCCCTTCCCCGCCAACACCACCTGCCCACAGCCAGCCCCTGTTGCAGCCAGCCCGTGTCACACTCCCTGCCTCCAGCTAGCCCTACCCCACGCCCCTGTCTGCAGCCAGCCCCATGTCCACTGGTGCCATGCAGTTCTCAGGGCACTAACCCTGCACACCTGCTTCAATGAGGGGGGGGGGGCAGGGAGCAGCTGGGACCCACACATGTGCACACCCTAGGGTGACCAGACAGCAAGTGTGAAAAACTGGGACAGGGGTGAGGGGTAATAGGAGCCTATATAAGAATAAGACCCAAAAATTGAGACTGTCCCTATAAAATTGGGACATCTGGTCACCCTAGCACACCCCAAGGGAGTGGCGGGGACCCACACATGTGAAATGGTGCTCATTTCTAGTTCAGGCCCATCTTTTTAACAAAGAACTTTAGGTAGGGTTAACATACATCTGTATTTTCCCAGAGATGTCAGGCTTTTAGGTTCTTAAAATCGCTGTCTGGGTGCTAAAATTTTAAAAATTCCTCCCGGGAAAATACGGACGTATGGTAACCCTATTGGTACAAAAAATACATACTGTGGCACATCCCTTAAATCAGAACTTTTTATAGGGAACCGGTTGTTAAGATTTTAGCAGCTCATCACTGAATACAAGTCCCAGTTTCTAATGGCATCAATTCTTTATTTGTACAAATTAGATACAAGAAGGCTATGCATAATTCTTACCTCCCAGGATGGGTTAAAAAGATCATTGCATACTTCTTCACAGAAGCTTTCTAAAGGCCATTCATTTGCCTAAAAACAAACAAAAAATACTCAATCAACAATAGACTATCTGAAGTTAATGATTAGGGAAATTTAGAGTTCCATGTCAAACAGACTTACAAACACAAGATACATCACCAGTTTATCCAACAGATAAAAAAAAGTTAATTACTTTGACTTTAGTCTTTTCTCCCACTATCATTTGTCTACACAGCAAATTAGTTGCACAGCAAGCCAGGGTGTGACCGTATAGCACACCAGCTTGCCAGACTTGAACTTGCCATGTAGAAAAGCCTGTAGGAAAAAAAACCAAACAGTCTTCCCACCAGTAAGCTGTTTTTAATGGAAATATACATTGAAGGAAATTGTCTAGTAATTTAATATACTTTGCCACACCATCCTGAATAGAAAAAGTCCAGAGAATTGACAGGAATTTCCAAGTTTCTGACAGAATGCCATCTATTATTTTAAATTTCCAGTCTTGTTTAATAATAGAGCATAAGTTTTCCCCAACACAAATGCAACATTTAACAGCCTCAAATTTCTTAGGACTCTAGACACACACCACACTAAAAAGTGTTTATGAGGAGGTTTAAATTGGGGTGGGGGGGAAGGAGAGAGAAAGAGGGGAGGAGAAAAAAAAAACAACAACTTTCTTTCTGGCACCCTTTTCATGTGGTCTTTGAGAGCGCACACACACACGAATAAAAGGCTGGGACATCTCCCAATTAATGAAAGGAAAAATAAGATACTGGAGGTAAGAGGGGGTTTGTGAATTCATCAGCTCTAAATCTTTTGGCCTCTTCTGGCATAGAAGTTGGAACGGTGATGAGAGTCAGATGATGTTGATAACACAGCACTTCTCACCTTGGGTATAAGAAGACTGGTTAAAGGCTGGCATAACCTGTTTATTATGCTGGGACTTCCTCCTCCAGAAGAGATCAATCTCAGAGTTCTGGAACATCAGCCTTCTGTCAGGTGTCTCACTGACACAAAAGGTAAGGAAGGGTTCTTGGCCTTATTCTTGATTCTTATGGTATGCAAGTTTTGTCGTAAGACAAAGCAGGTGAGAGTCCTACCTTGGAGCCATACAACTTAAATCTACACTGCAAGCTAGGGATGTGATTCCCAGCTCACATATGCATATTCGCAGTACCTCAGTGAGAACTTGCGCAACTATAAATGCTAGTGTAGCTGCACAGGCCCTGTAAAGTTCAGGCCAGTTTGTACTTGGCAGAATACTACTGCTTGTGCTTCCACAGCTACACTACTGTTTAGCTTGATGATACCTAGTGCAGGTATGAACAGTAGTGGCTGAGAATCACACCCTAGTTTGTAGTGTAGACATAGTAACAGCCCTGTCAGGTTTGAGTTGGGTCATCTTTAGCTAATGCTTAAGCCAGCATTTTTTAGAAGGTATTGGATGTTCGTACACCACAGAGGCAGCATTGTGTGTGACCCCCAAAAATATCAAAGATACAGAACAGAAACCAATTTTGAACCAACTGTGACTCTGTACAGATGAAGAGGTTTTGAGACAGTAGTTTACAGTTCAACCCAAAGTCAGTCTAAATTGGTTATTTTTATCTATCTTAGCAATCAGCCACTCAGCATTTGTCCAACAGAAAAAGTAAAAATAAGATGAACCAATTATGACAATGTCATCACAGTCTTGCACACAAGACTGTTAGTAAACTTTGTATAGGAACTAGACTAAGTCTCATTTTGATGGAGAAGATACTTCAAATCTTATAATGATAAAGCCCACTTTAAATAAAAAAATTGTGGAGGTTACACAAGGTCTGTTTTCCCATATACTATTTCCCACTTCTAAATAC
Source organism: Mauremys reevesii (assembly GCF_016161935.1). Taxonomy (NCBI): domain Eukaryota; kingdom Metazoa; phylum Chordata; order Testudines; family Geoemydidae; genus Mauremys; species Mauremys reevesii. The sequence goes on along the minus strand of NC_052629.1, from coordinate 30,118,711 downwards.
AGCTACTCTACAATTTTCCAACTTCAGTCTTTCCATAAATTGTGAATTTCTTCAAAAAGTCTTTGTGATACAGTTTAATTCTTCAGTTATAAACTAGAAATTTTAGTCTAAATTAGGTCTGATTAAAAAGGTTCCCTCAATCTTTGTCTCTTATCAGCATTTTCAGAACAGATTATTTATTGGTCACAGTGATCTTTTATTACCTTTTACCTGCTCTAGCCTAGCTTTTCAATTTAACACCCTAAAGGCACCTACATTTAAGACTACAGCCACCAGCAGTGTTAATCTGCCTATTGGATAAGAAGCCAGATGGTTCTCAAGTGAAGTTCACTGAAGTCATAGATTACCACTAGTCAATTAACAGTGATCTCAACCTCACATGCAGTGTCAGAAAAAAAAAAAAAAACCACTCTGCTCTTGTAGTTGTAGATTAAAAAAAAAAAAAAACTAAATATACATCTGTTTATTAGGATACTTGATGAGAAAGCAGTCAGCATGTTGCAGTTTTGCAAGTGAAATTCCTTCCTCTTCTGGTTTTGGTAAATTAATGGTAACATGAACTGAAGAATTTGGGAGCACAAAGCAGTTTAAAAAACCACCAACATTGGCCCACATCACCAAGTTATCAATCCCTTAATAAAAGGGGACATATTGTACCTCTTCTGGTGCATTGTCTACCAAAACTTTTGAGTCAGTGGCAGGCTGGTTGATGACAACATTTGCTACTTTTCTGCGCTTTTCTTCTGGTTCCCCATCAGTGCTATCATTGCTAAAAAGGAAGTTAAAATATGTCATGTTTGTGAATAGAAACATTATGCATTGTAGCAGGAGTAATCACTTCCTCTGAGCGTCTTGAAAACATTCTTATTACATTTTTATTTATGTTCTTTCTTTAGATGACTTCAGTAGAAAATGGAAGTGTCTCTTCTTAACTAACCAATATAAAGATGTTAGCTACCAAGTTACATTTAGGGGATAAATATGTTGGAATGTATTCCTTGTATGTAAGTTACCATGAGCTTTATTATTCAGTGATTTACCCAGTGAAGGATCGTACACAAGAATACTCAATGCCATCCCACTTTCCAACCTCTCCCAGCTATTTGAACAGGGAAATGCAAGAGGAGGAATTTTCAAACAGTGTCTAGAAGAAACTCATTTTGTTTTGTTTTTTTAACGTAACAGTCGTGGACAATTCATGTGGTACAAAATCACTGAGAGGAAAACATACTATAAGTATGTTGGAGAAATAAAACACAGATTGAGAAAAATTTAGCCATATTGATCTTCATTAATCCATGATTTTAATTCTAAGTACCATCAGGTCCTTAACCACCATGAATGTCAAATGTAATATATTACATTATATACGGAAAAGGTTCCCAGCTAAAGCGTTAACTAGAGACCTGGATTCATTATGGTTTTTAAAGTAAAGCACAAAATAACAAAATTCTTATAACTAAAGTTTTACTGTTAGGGCTATTGGCAGAGACCATTTGAAAGACTGAGTTCTGTTTCACTGGAGAGATTTATCACAGTTCTAGGTTAGTTAGAAAGGTACCTGAAGTCTAGCCTGTTTCTCTATATGAGAACTGAATTTGTGATTAAGGTTGCTGTTTATCCTATCCCTGTTGCTATTTTATTCTCACTGAAACTGCCTTCTGAGGACAACAGTACATCTCTATTATGCAGCAATAAAGAATGGTGTATTAATAGTTTATATATTTACTGGAATTATTGAAAGGTGGAACCAAGCTTCATTGAAGAGTTCTCAGAACCAAGCCAGAATGGGAATTTCTGAGCTGGCCTGATCACTTACTACATTACCAGAAAAAAACAAACAAGAAAGCAATTGCTACAGTACCTCTTCTCATTAGTCTCTACTGCATCCCTGGATCTTTGCTTTGCAAATAACTTAGCCATTCTTTTAGCTTTATTCTTTTGTCTACTGCTCATACCAGCTCGAAATTCTGAATCAATCAACTCAGCAGCCTGAAGAGTCTGAAAAATAAGAATCCATTCAATGTCAATCCTGCCTGTACCTAAAGTTCACCCCACCCCCCAAGTACAAAAACAAACAAAAACACCCTCTTGTTCTCACTTCCCCATAGCACCCATGTTACTTGAAACCCAGAGCAGTAGTTTGGCACTGTACTGAATATGACTAATATGCAACTTATGAAATTTAAGTGTTTGAAAGAGAGCAAAATTACAAGTCAAGCTTAGTATTTAAATATAATGATTTACAATGGCAGAAGCACAAATGAAGCAAACCCACTGTATTATTCCTTGCAGTCAAACAGCCCGAGGTTTTACCTACAGGTTGTTTGTTTACAAGTGAAGCCGAAGTAGGAGTATAGTCCAAATCCTCATCATTGAACAGGTCTTCAGTGTTCATTCCAATTGCAGCTCCCATATCAAGGCCAAGTTTCTTTTGTAACAGTTTCCTTTGTCGTGCTATTCTCTCTTTAGGATCAACTTCACCTAAAAAAGGTCAGCTTTTATATTTCATTTCAAAACACACATGTCTAATAGTTTTACTGCTGAAGCCTTGATAAAAATTACAGTAAAACTAAAATATTCTAATTTATGAGAACAACACAGAGGTCAACTGTACTTTGATTAGATATATTAAATGCCACAGAAGCTTTAAAGCTTTGTAAAATTTCTTTTAACCCAAAATATTGACCCTTATAAAGAGCTATCTAATTAAAGTGGCATTAGCTTTCACTAGAAAAGTTCTAGAATACTTTTAAACAGCTTCCATGAGACTTACTGAAATGCATTATATGCATGGGATTTTAAAACAACATTTTTCTAGATTTTGTGGAAAAGCACTTTGGAGGAAAGGAACAAACAGTTACCATATTGCACAGAGGACTCTGTCAATAACTGGAACCTTGCTAAATAAAAATTAAATATTGTTATTTTGCACATGCATCATTTTTATGAAAAGAGTTTTCCCCAAAGAGAAACAAAAAGCCCTGACAAAAATGCAGAGAATGAGACATTTCTAATAACATAAAAAAATTCTGAATGATAAGATGACTCAGAGACACATACACGATATGTGAACATCTTTACTTCCCTGTTGGAAGCCCAAAAGCCAAGTTTCTCTGGATAGGTTTTTTTTTTTTTAAACTAACAAAAAAACCCAGGCACAAAACAACCCCCACCCCCGAACACTGTATCCAAGCCTCTTCTATACTAGTTTCCCCAAACTAATGTCTCCTGATGGAGAGCTGGATTCGGTAGGAGGGGAAGGATGGTTTTATGGTTGGGTTTAGAACTGGGGTCTGCTCAGAGTCTAGTCCCAGTTTTGCCACAAACTTCATGTGTTAAGTTGTGCAAGTCTCATCTGTAAAGTGAACATTATGGTACTTGCCTACCTCTCAAGAAACTTGCAAAGCTTAATTAAAGCTTGTGAAGTGCTTAGCAACTAGATACCAAACAGACAGTTAGACACTTCAAGATTACATGCAAATGAAAGGAATTCAATTAATTGAATAAGGCCACGAGCTACATAGAAGCCTAGAAATCTAGCTGGTAAACTTTGCACATTCTATTAATTTCTTGATATAGGATACAGAAACCAATCTGAAGTGGTGTCATCCTTTGGTTTTTGCCACTGCTACTGTCAACTAGGGATGGACAAGTACTAGCTGATGACAGCAAGGAGAAAGGAAGTGACTTATCAAGCAGTGAGATCAGGCTCGACACACCCTTTCAATGTTCATTTTAACACTGAGTCAAGTGGCTCATATTGCCAGGACCTTCGGGGGAAACTCAGATGTATGGATTTAATTATATCCATAATTCTGTAAATTCATACATTTAATGTGTGATTACAAAAGCCAACAAAATAAAAAGAGAAAGTCAAATAGCTGCCACTACCTAGAATAGTCCATTTTCCTTGTCCTAGACCATCCTGAAGTCATCTAGTGACTTTGCCAAGACTACAGAGCCATTATTTATGTTTGTCCAACAAGAGCATAATGTTTGATGTACTTTGCATATCAATTCACAGAATATTTTCTTTAACATAGAATCATAGGACTGGAAGGGGCCGTGAAAATTCATCTACTCCAGTCCCTTGCACTCAAAGCAGGACTATGTATTAACTAGACCATTTCTGACAGGTGTTTGTCTAACCCAGTGGTTCCTAAACTTTAACAGCCTGTGAACCCTTTTCACTAGCATGTCAAGTCTCACGAACCCCCTCTTAAAAATGAATATTTCCAGGGATTTTCTCCTTTACCCAAGTATAAATTATAAAAGCAGTGATCTTGGAAATATAAAATTTGTTTTATGACATGCTTATTACACACTTATTAATCATCATTACAGTATTTTTATTACTATATGAAAACGGCAACACTCTTCCAAGATCTCACTTTCGTAGCTTGTATTACTTTGAATAAGCCTGTTATAAGACAAGGCTCCTATGTTGCATCAAGGAGTATCAGATGTGAAACCGCATGAAGATATTTAAGAAGCCAACTCAAAAAAAAGTTCCTCCTACACAAGCATTCAGGTCTGAGCAGTCCAGGCAAACAGCGCATGTTACAACAAAACTTAAACTTGTTCTTCATAATAATTTAAAACAATACTAGATGCCTATTTAATTTTAACAAACAGCAAAAAATATTCACCTCCCTTTTTGTTTCTTATAAGGAGTCTTGAAGTTTAAATCTCCTCAGCATGACATGTTTGCTTTGATCTCCTTAGCTCTTGGAAGTCCAGGGGCTGCGGGCCCCATGTTGCCTGGGATCCCTAGGGACAGCTCTGTCCGCCATTAGGGATTCTCTCTCCCCCCCCCCCCAGCCCCCTGTAACATTTCACAAATCCCCAGGGGTTCATGAACCCCAGTTTGGGAACCACTGGTCTAACCAGCTCTTAAAAACCTCCAATGATGGAGATTCCACAACCTCCCTAGGAAATTTGTTCCAGTGCTTAACTACTCTCGGTTAGGAAGTTTTTCCCTAATGTCCAACCTAAACCTCCCTTGCTGAAATTTAAGCCCATTGTTTCTTGTCCTATCCTCAGAGGTTAACAAAACAATTTGCCATCCTCCTCCTTGTAACAATCTTTTATATAGTTTTAAATTGTTATGCCCTCGCCCCTAGTCTCTTTTCTAGACTAAAACAGACCCAATTTTTTTTCCAGTCTTTCCACATAGGTGATGTTTTCTAGACCTTTAATCTTTTTTGTTGCTCCCCTCGGAGCTCTCTCCAATTTGGACACATCTTTCCTGAAATGTGGCGCCCAGAAATGGACACAATACTCCAGCTGAGGCCTTATCAGCATGGAGCAGAGCAGAATAATTACTTCTCATGTCTTGCTTACAACACTCCTGCTAGTACATCCAGGAATGATGTTTGCTTTTTTTGCAACAGCATTACACTGTTGACTCACTTAGTCTGTGATCCAATCCACTATAACCCCCAGATCCTTTCTGCAGTACTCCCTCATGGCAGTCAGTTCCTATTTTGCATGTATGCAACTGATTGTTCCTTCCTAAGTGGAGTACTTTGCATTTGTCCTTATTGAATTTCATCCTATTTACTTCAAAATGATCTGGACAAACTGAAGAAATGGTCTGAATTGTAATCATATCCTCCAAAGCACTTGCAGCCCCTCCCAACTTAGTATTGGCTGCAAACTTTAAGTGTACTCTCTATGCCATTATCTAAATCATGTATGAAGATACTGAACAGAACTGGACCCATGACCAATCCTTGGTTTATGCTGTAGATAACACAGCAGATAGCTGAGAACCCTATGCACATTAATCCACTAAATTTAAAGAATCACAGCTACAATTCACTTTTATGTGCAAGAATATTAACATTCCCCATATACTGTACATAACTGTCTCATTAGAATGGATGCTCAATTACTTTAAAACAACTCATTCAGACACCTATATTTTTCTAAGAATGGGTACTCTGTAAATATCTGACATCTATTTTTTAGAAATCAGTGTTTAATAGAGGGAATAAAGAAGCATGATATTTTATTAGACATCCAGATGCTCTATAAATTTCTTACTAGCCTAAGATCAATGAAGATCAGACAAACAGAAACAATGAGAAGGCAGCAAAGTTGATGGATAGGGTACTGGCCTAGAAGTGAGGAGTCCTGGGTCTATGCCCAGCTCAACCACGCTGACCTGCTGTGTGACCAGGACAGGATAGATTTGCATTGTAGGGATTAATCAAGGTTGTATAGTGAATTAGGGTGTTGTCTGTAGGACACACTCCACCCCATCTCACTTGGAGAAGCTAAAAAGGTGTGTAGAGAATGAGGCAAGGGACTGCAAGGAGAGAAGGGATGTTCTTATGCTTGAAGCAGCTGAATGCTCCCTAAAGAACAGGATGTTATGTTTGTCTCTGCAACAGAGTTTCTATAAAATGCTGGACAAGTCATTGCAGACAAATGTTTCACAAGTGGATTGTAGTGAGGCGGCCTGGCTCCCAGCCGCACCTGAGAGGGTAGAGCCAGAACAGCTGCCTCAGTGGGCGGAGCCACCGCCACCTGTCCCCACCCCCCCGGAAGTCAAGGGGCGGGACAGGAAGTCTAAAGGCCCGGGCCCAGCGCTCAGTTGGGCCCCAGCCGCTGGAGAGGACAGACGCTGGTGCCCGAGCTCCTGCTGAACCGAGCCTGCCCCGAGCCCGGTACCCTGAGGAGGACTGGCCGAGCCCTCCCGTGCACCCGTATCCTGAAGAGCCGATGCTGGTGGACCCCCCTGCCGAAGCCCCGACGATACAGGTACCAATGGAGGGGGAGATTGGAAGTGGCCCGGGGATAGCTGACCCCAGTCTGGCTGTAGCCGACACTGAGCCTATGTCAGTGTGTTGCGGCCAGGATCCCCACTGACTGCAGCGGATCCATGCTGCTGCTAGGGCCCCGGTCTGGGACGCAGTGGAGTGGGTGGGCCTGCGTCCCCCTGCCACCCATGAGTAGGGGGTGGCAGTCTCCCCCTCACCCCAACGCTCAGGCTTAGAAGCCTGGACTTACCTGTGGTTTGCTCAGCCCTGCCTGAGGGACTGAGCTCTGTACCTATTGCTGCCCCGCCCTGAGCTAGGGCTTGGGCTTTGATAAACGGAACTGCTGGGTGTTTGCTCAGCCCCTGCCTGAGGGTCTGAGCCCAGGACTACTGCCTGTTGTCCCGCCCTGATCTAGGGCGTGGACTGTAAGACTGAACTGCTACCCAGCCTCCGGTAGTGAGGCGGCCTGGTTCCCAGACGCCCCGAAGGTGAAGAGCGACCCCTCACCTGACAAGGGGACCCGTACACGGACCCTTACACGGATACTAATTGTTTCTTCCTTATTTTCTCAAAGTCCAACATACGGCCTGGAGTCGGACTTGCAAAGTATTGAGCACTTGCCATGAGAAAGCATCATCAATGAAAGCTATGCTTTAAAGTACTGTAAAGATGCTCAGTTTTCTGAAAAAATTAGGTCCTTGGCATCTCAAGTTGGGCACCCAAAATTACTGGATACTTGACAATTTTGGCCTTAATCTTTGGCCATCTGTAAAAAGCGGGTAATTACTCAGATGCTAAAGTGATAAGCACCATAAAAGCTGTCATTAAGAAGTTAATTCTTTATTCAGTGCAGGGTTTGGATGGCATACAGTAAAACAAGGCTAGGGTGTCACACTGAAGGAGTATAAAAAGAAACACTGGACAGCTGCTCATTCAGTGAGTTCTCTCTCTCCTGTACACTGAATGAAGTCAAGGTCCTGGGGAAAAAGTACTAAGTGATCATGTAGATAAAAACTTTATAATACTGCATATGCACAAGGGGGTCAAATTAAGTGTGCATAGGCAACTTTAATTCTGGTATTTAATAACTTGAGTGCTTGACTTCTCAGGCTTAATAATTTTATATGTAATGTTCACATAGCTTGAAAAGAAAGAGTGCACTTATCAGAAAATTGTTATTTTAATTTAATATAGCACATGCTGCAAAAGACAACTTTGGACATAATCTTACTAAAATTAAAGTAGCTATAGGTTCTGGTGTATCTTCACCTATTCAGGGAATGTATGGCATTTACATAGGAAAGGAAAGAAACTGTCATGATGCTGCAACTAGGAGAAAGCAAATTTTAAATTTTGCCTTTATGAAGAATTCTGTAAAAACCTGCCATGACAAGTTGGGGTGCCCAGATTTCCTTTTCTTATTTTTATATATAGAGCTATTGGTTCACTTTTCAGGAGTAATATTTCCTCTGACACAATCTAATCCGATACTGCCTGCTTAGATATTTAGGGCCCGAATTTCTAAACTCGGAACAACTTTGCAGAAAGTTAGTGCACACATTTACCACTACTGTGCATGCAAATAAGTGTACACAAATATATACACTTCATTTGTTCATCCAACTGTGGTAACTCTGCATATTTATTGGGCATGTAGGTGCACACCCCTGTGTGTCTACAGTTTTGAAACAGTTATCCTTACTTGCCAAATTAGAAGGCTTTATTTCATAAAGGGTATTTTGTTTACTAACAGGAATTCAAGGAAACTAAAAGGTCATTGTTTGTCTACTCCAGATAGCAAAAGCAGCAAAAAATATTGATTTCACATTCTAAATCTAATTGATTTCTGGAAGTAAACAAAAAGTGCCTTTTGTATGAAGATTTAAGTTTAAAATAGAAGCAATTACTCTGAGTACTACACTTAATGTTAATGTAACAAGGACCAGCAACATTACGTGACATCCATCATGCAGCACCCATAAAGGAAAGTTGACTCTGAGAAAATAAAATTGTGAGATTTCTGGTTCTGAGGAACATTAGTATGCAGAATAACTTTTTTGCAATTTAAATGTATTAGCTAAAGCAGTAAAAAAGTTTAACATACACACTTTAAACCAAAAATATAGATGCTACGTAACTGATAACAGGTAGATTCTCAGAATTTAAGCAGAAACAGGAAGCAATTTACCAGAAGTTTCCAAACTTTGGTGACTAAAATTAGGCACCTAAAAATCTACTATGTCATCTAACTTTAGACACCCAAAAGTTTTACCAGAATTCCTTTTGCTGGTACCAAATATTACAAGTAAAATTTTTTTTTAAAAAAACAACCTCCTTTATAAATCTCCTGCACCCTATTTTCTAATAGACCTCCACCCTGATATAATGCAACCCGATAAAACAAATTAGGATATAACGCAGTAAGCAGTCTTCGGGGGGTGGGGGTGAAGCATGGGGCTGAGCACTCTGGTGGATCAAAGCAAGTTTGATATAACGTGGTTTCACCTGTAACGCGTTAAGATTTTTTGGCTCCCGAGGACAGCGTTATATCGAGGTAGAGGTGTACTTATGTGAAACTGTAGTAAATGTAGAAGGGTCACTGTTGCCCAATGCTGATCAATATGGTATGAACATCAAAGCCTAATTAATAGCATTTAACTAACATCACAAACTATAAAAATTCATTTTTCCTATAGATCAAACCCACATAAGTGCACAGGTTCATTGCCTTTCTACCAATGAGCACTCCACGCTCCCTCCATCTAATCTAGTTCCTTTGCTTATCTTCCTAACACTTATTTGTGGATGTCCAGTCCTCTCAAATTCACAAAGGACAAAGCTGAGCTCTTCATGTTCTCTAACACAGTGGTTCTCAAAGCCAGTCCGTCACTTATTCAGGGAAAGCTCCTGGCAGGCCAGGATAGTTTGTTTACCTGCCATGTCTGCAGGTTTGGCCGATCGCGGCTTCCACTGGCCGTGGTTCACTGCTCCAGGCCAATGGGAGCTGCGGGAAGCGGGGCAGGCCGAGGGATGTGCTAGCCACCCCTCCTGCACACCCCAACTGTTTCTCTCTTTCACTGTGGAAATCACCATGCTCCCAGGCATCCAGGGCCATAACTTGGATAAAAGTCTTTGACTCAGCCACATCTATAGACCCTAATATTCAGCCCATGTCTAAATTTCATCCCTTCTTCCTAGACAATCTTTCTAAAGTCTGACTTTTCCTCTTGTTCCACATAGCTATACTCTGTTTAAGCCCTCAACATATGCATCTTTATTATCCTCCATTCTGGCATTGATTACTAAAACCTTGCTCCTCTCAAGTCCATTCAAAATGCTGCCGCCAATATCACCTTCCTGGCTCATTGCTCTGACATTCCTCTTAGGGCATGTCTACACAGCAACTAGAGGGCTTAAACTGAGTACTAGCTATGTGGAACAAGAGGTAGTAGCAGGATGAGGAATAGGGAAGTTAATAAGAGTAAGGGGAAAGAGGCCAGTCACTGCTCATTACTTGCCTGACCATGGTCTGCATCTTGGGTTTGGTAGGCATCATAAAAGAGGGGAGTGTTGAGGAGGGATTTGAAGGAGGAAGGGTAGTGGTTGCACATTGTATTAGCGAGTTTTTCTTGAGTATTAGGGGTGGCATGAGCACACAAGATGCTTAAGGAAGGAAGCTGATTGGTGCACAAAAAAAGCTGGGAGTTGGTGTCATGATACATTACTACATCAGCTAGGCAGGGAAGGGCAATGTTGTGAATACTCTCTCATTAAAACAGACTTTTGTTTTTACCTTTGAAAACAAAGGAAAGAACTAATGGAGGGTCTCTAAGGGTATTTCTACACAGCAAAGAAAAAGCCACTGCTGGCCCTGTGCCAGCCAAGTTGGGCTTGCAGGACTGCTTAATTGCTGTGTAAACTCCTGGGCTCTCCGACCTCAAAATTTAAAGACTCCTTTAAATGCTACACAACAATGAACCAGCCCTGCAGCCCAAGCCACATGAACCCCCCCCAAAAAGTCACATGAACCTCACAAAGCAGAACTGTTTTGTCAATGTATTTATTTTCTCAGACATTAAATCCCTATCTCCTAATTTGTCTGTTTTGTGCCATTTAGACTGAAGCTGTTTGGGGCAAGGATTGTCTCTTATCTGCATCTGCACAACAACTAGTACAGTAGGGCCTCAATTCCAATTGGTGCCTTTGGATACTACCATAACATATTTACTACCACCACCAGTCTCTGGACCATGAAAGTCCACAGAGCACCTGCTGGACAGCTGGCTAGTTGTATGGTGCTGGCTCCTCTCAGTTATTTCCTGCTCCTATTCTTCACTAACAAAACTAAAACAGAGCTTTCCTGATATTGTTTTTCCATGTAATCAAATGCTGTGGTTGTCATAGGATTATTACATGAGAGGTCTGCAAGACCTCATTCACAAGTTCTGTTAAAATGCAGTCCACCCTATGAAAACATTTGAGAACCCCCAAACTATGCTATCCAACATTAAGGTTGAGCTGTCAAAATCCATGATTTTATAAAAAGACAGGAAAAGCAATCACTTACAACACATACAGGAAATGCAAAGAGATATTACAACAGACTTAGGCCAAAAATAGAAAACTTGTACATGCACAATGTGGCTGAATTATTGTTGCTGTAGAAACCTTATTTTTTTCTTCTCCTGTCATATTCCCTTTGAACTCAACTGCAAAACCTTATTTCATTTTTTTCCTGCATTTATCATAGCTCTGCTGGGACAATGACTAAAATCAATTCCACTACTTTAGTGCAGGAACTATTTTTCCAAGCAGAGACGTGTAGTAATAATTCATTCCTCTACCCTAAAGAGAGAATTCAAACCAAAAGATAGTTATGATTTAACAAGTTCCCCACACCTACTTCCTAGCAGTATGGAAGAGCCTCGACTGTCACAGCCTATAATATGGTCACACACTGATAAATGGGAAATCCATCTATATACAGATAAAAATCAAACAGAACACATACCTGATTTGTCATCTTGGACCTCAAACTCTGCACCAGCAGATCCAAGAAGAGATGCTCCATGTTTTAACAGTCGACAGATATCAAATCTATCAAAATGCAGCCGATCACTGGCATATGAATCATCTAAAGGAATTTCTGAATCAGATTCTAGATAGAAATTAAAAATACAACTTAAGGAAACAGTCAATACCAATGCTCTTTCACATGAGTAGCAGGGGGCAAAGGTGGGAAAGAAGGAAGAGTTTCTCAGAAAACTAAGAAATGCACACATTTTATTTTGCGAGTTTAAAGGCTTCATGGAAGGAAGAATCTACATACTGCAATCCATCTGAGTCAATAAAAATATCTGTCTTGATATGTTGCCTTGATGCAGATGCTTATGCTTGATTTTCAGACCATAAGTAGCTGTGCATTTACATGCCTACTTTGTGCACAAACTGATTTGCAGGCTCATGGGGCATGTCAAGATTTATGTACTTCAAACATAAATGTGGACCTATCCAAGGTCTAAAAAGTAGACCAATTATTTGCTTTCCTAATTGAAATATACAAAAATCTTGCTCATTTATAGCCTAGTGTGCTTTATTAGGAAGTCTATGTACCCAAATCAAAATTAGTACAGCCTATTTTCTTCATTTTTACAAAAGCACAAGTGTTGTGTGTGTGTACATACCTAAAAGACAGAAGGGAGAACTGACTTGTCCAATAATTTTATTTAGCATTCAGGTAACAGAACCAGGATAATACAGCAACATACATTGGGCCACCAAACATCAGTAGGATCAAATGGCTTCACTAACTCCAAAATTAGAAAAACAGTACATACAGACCTTGTTCTTAGTAGTTTTAGCATTGCAGGGCTTTTATAGAAAAAAGTAACTGGAGATGTTCAGGAAATATCTGGGCAAAGCAACACAATAATATCACGTGACTCCATCTTCTCCTAGGCAGACATGTTCAGTGGTGTAAGAGTGCAAAGTGGGGAGGCAGAGGGGGGAAGTGTTTGCAATAGGCTTCAAACACTCAACTCTAACAGTAAAGCTTTAAGGATTAATGGAATTCTGCTTTTTCATTACGGTAGGCACTTTATTATCCCACCTGTTTTGGGGTTTTTTTTGTGTTTTTTTAATAAAAGAGAAAAGGGAGGGTGTTTTCTGGGGTCTAGAAGATTTGGTGGAACCTTATGTTGTATTCTTTGTTAATAAAGCCAAACCCCATTAAGAGGTTGAGTATGGATTCTACGTATGCAGCCTGCAGACAGGGCTTGTAAAGCAGATTGGAAAAGACTGTCTGACAAGTTTTATACCAGAGTAAGTGTATATTAGAGTGATCATCAACTGTATATAGTTAACTTAAAAGCACCTTGTTTTGGTCTTGGAGTTGGCTTCCACTCGGGTACATTTTTCACTATTGCTTCAACAGCCTGGCCAGCTGCAATGCGAGTATCCCAATTTGTACTCCTTAAGTATATTAACACCTTTAAAGAGAGATTTGAAAATGAATTGTTATCTAAACCTTTAAATAAATTTTAATTTCACGAGTACAGCAGCCATCCAGTGCTCTGATCAAGAAAAGATCATTTTAAATGCAATGGGTCAAAAGGCTCCATTTGAAAGACAGCTGGGACCTGGAAGAAACAGTGAGAATACACATTGCTTTATTATCAATAGCATTCGTGCTGCCCATCAAGAAACACCATTAATAATCTGGTACAATAAACTCAAACAAGTAGTTAGGACACAAAACTGTTTCTTATCATTCTAATCAACTTGCTTCTTTTTAAAATCTAGACTATTTTCTCAGAACACTCTCTTTTGGTAAAAGTGGCATAATATTCATAACTCTGGCCACTCAGATGATAGCATCAATTGTGGTATAAATACCCATTCAATAAGAACAGAGATGAGACCATTCTGTTGCCACTGCTGTCTGACAAATATTAATTTTGGTGGTTCTGTTTTTTGTTTAAAAACAACAAAAAACCCCACACACTGGATTTGGCCAGATTAAAATCTAGAAGTAATGAAAATCTTTCATTTTCAGTCCTTTAAAATCATCCAGTTGTCACCTTGCTACTAATCACTTTTAACCCTGCAACACGTAGCTCAACAAAATTTTGAACTAATGAGGCAACAGCAAGAAACTGAAAAGAGTTAAATTTCTCTTTCCAGATTACAGCAGATGTTGAACAAATTAATCATACCTAGAATACATAGTGAAATCAGTCTTAAGTGACCATCCCAAAGGCTGATAAATTAGCTGTTTAATGGAAGTGGTCTTCTAATTAAGAGTGAAGCAGAATAGTAATCAATATATTTAGGGGATTCTTTTAGGTGGTCTCCTAAAAACAGGAGACTGCCAAATAAGGCTTCCTTGTAGTATCAAAAATACAAATCTAGTTTTATTCTCATTTCAATTCTCTATTTGCCAAGGCTTTGATGTTACATTAAGAAACAAATGCTTACTTTAGATAAGAGATTATTCAGTTCATGGGGATGGAGTTTCACCACCTCCCCAAGTTGCTGTGCAGCTGCTTTTCTTGTTACCGGTGTGGTACCAGTGTCCAGTAAAATGAAGAGACGATCAAGCCTACACAGATGAAAAAAAAATGCTGAATGATTATACTTGCAGAATTTGATTGGCTCACACTATTAACATAATCCCATCAAACCGTCCAGCACACCTGACAATTTGGGGGGAGTTGGTTGCTTGGGGACTGACAAGATATAGACCAACAGATCTGCAATTATGTTTTTTAGTAATAAAAGTTTACTCATTCTGAAAGAATTTCTAATTGAGAATAAACCAGAACATTGATCAAATCCAAAATGGAGTAAAAATCTTTCATTACAAAAAGTTAGTTTATCCACTTCTTTTTATAAACCTGCAGAGAATTAAAAGGGAATTCACAAAGTTTGACAATCATGATCAACTAATTGCTCATCTCAGAACAGGATGGAAATTCTCTATTTCAGAATAGAAATGCCTTTGAACTTCAGTAACACTTTATATCCCAACACTGACATGGAGAAGTGCTATTACACGAGTGCATTTGGACAAGACTCCAGTAGAAATAACCCTAATATTCTACATTAAATCTGCATTTCAAGCAAAAATTTTATAATCCATTATGTCAAGTTCTGCCTTTCTTTTGGATGCCACTTTTGTCATCAATTCTCATTCTTCCCCTAGCTGAGTAGCCAGATGTGTGAGCACCAAACCAATATAATCTTTGAGGTACTTGTGTCAAACAAAGAAGTAACAGCACAACAAGTATTATAAAATATGAGGTCTTCTGTATAATACTTTAACTCACTGTTAGCTGAGGCATCATGATAGCAACATTTAAGGCAAAAAGATTGGACTTTGTAAGAATAAGTAGTTTCTTTATGAAACTTTCCTACAGTAATTTAAGAATGGAAGTGTTAGAATTATTAGTAAATCACATTCTAATTGTGGAGCACATCAATGGCTCTCTTTGCCAAGGGGTGTGATAAACACTCCATCACCACTTAGAGAGTCTTTAAATCAAGATTAGAAGCCTTTCTGAAAATATATATTTTAGTTCATCTAGACATTGATTTTTTTTTGTTCACCCAGTAATTCTTGAATTATACTCAATGGTTTGTACTACAGAGGGGATATGCAGACTAGATAATAAATAGTTCCTTCTGCCCTTAAAAATTTAAAAAAAAAAATCTATGAGTAAATCACTAAAAATACTTGTCATAAATATGAAGCTCGCCTACATTAGCTTGTCAAGATGAAGATCCAAAACAACTCCAATCTTCCACATCCTCAAAAAGTCTGTCATTTAACCCAATCTGTCCCTCCAGTTACCAGCCTTTTTCCAAAGAACTCAAAGAATGTTTAGCCTGGTCACACCACTTCCTCTTCCAGGAAAAAACAAGAATTTGTCATATCACTACACAAGAAACCACAATCATGACCCAGCCTCCAAAATTCTAAAGTTTATTTCCAATCTTAACTACCAAGAGTCTACTGCCTCTAAGTAACACCTATACCTGTACAGCCAGAACTAGACCCCTGATCTCACAGCTTCAAGAACACAAGTCTCTCACCAGGAAGGTCTAGGACAAGGGTAGGCAACCTGCAGCACGGTGCCAAAGGCGGCACACGAGCTGATTTTCAGTAGCACTCACACTGCCTGAGTCCTGGCCACTGGTCCAGGGAATTCTGCATTTTAATTTAATTTTAAATGAAGCTTCTTAAACATTTTAAAAACTTTACTTTACATACAACAATAGTTTAGTTATGTATTATAGACTTATAGAAAGAGACCTTCTAAAAACATTTAAATGTATTACTGGCATGTGAAACCTTAAATTAAAGTGAATAAATGAAGACTCAGCTCACCACTTCTGAAAGGTTGCTCACCCCTTGTCTAGGAGAATATATTTTTCCAAGCTGCAAAACTTTAACAAAGGGGGAAAAACATTCTCTCTCTTCCCCCTCCAACCCCATTATCCTCCTCCCAATTAAGTCAATGGCAAACCTCTTCCTCCCCCAAACCCCCAAATCAATTGACATCAAGGGAGGACGATTGCAGCTCACAACTCCTGCTGAAATCAGTGGGTGTAGGACTGATCCTGAAGCTAGACACCACAGTTGTTAATAACAGTCTGATTACATCTGGCTTTCTACTTTGATAGCACCGAGGCATTTCTGAGCTAATGGGCAGACAAAAATTTAGTAGCAGACGCTACTAAAAATTTAAAATCAGAGTAATCAATGATTTGCAATGCAAACCGAAATTTGAAAAGTTCTCCTGAAACTTCAGACATTTTTTTCCCTTCAGAATAAAGCAAGCAATGGTAAGGCCAAACCAATTTTCCAAGCCAATGTTGTAGTGGAATTAGAAGTACAGCTATCTAATGGAATCTGGTTGTAACCTCAGCTATGGAGAGGCAACCTCCTATCTACACCTATACCACCACCCTAAATGTACAATAGGACTCTCCCCCAAAACAGCTCACAGTTTAAATGGACAGGTACAACACAGAAACAAGACCACCACTTGTGATTATAGCTGAAATTCTCAACCGAACAGGAGGATAGTGTTTTTCACAGAAAAGAAGCCTTGAGTATGAGCAAGCAACAGAGATAAAGGGAGCGCTTGGGAACTAAACTTAAGTGTCACAGAAATAGAAATAATAGCAAAGGTATTTCTGAACTGCTTTGAAAAAAAAAGAGATTACATGCTAAAGTGAATTTTATATTTAAATATAAAAAGAATAATGGAACCAGCCTCCCTCTACAGATACCTTAATGTAATCACAGTCCATCTGCCAAATTCACCCACAATTTAATCATTTCCTTCATTTGCCATCCCTAAACAATTGTTTGTGCAACTGTAGTGGCTGCTTTCTTCCCCAAAGCCATCTGCATTTCAATGGTAGAGGAAAAGTCATGATCCCTTTATGCGTTTGCGCTTACATTGTTTATATCACAGTAAAGCATTTAACTTTAAGTCAAGTCCTTGTTTACTTCCCTGAACTTGTCAGGTATCTCCATTTGTTCTGCAACCGCTGATTTAAGGCTTATTTAAAAGTATCAATAAGAAAGGAGGATGTTCAAGTGTTAATAAAATAAAGGTTTTGTCCATTGCTTTCTTTCTATAAATACATTCTGAGGAAAGAAGCCCACAATCTTTAAAGTCCTTTGTTTTTGGAACTGTATGCATCCCCTTCTGTGCTTTTTTGTTGCTTTTTGCAGTAAATGGCAACTTAAGTAGCTTCTAACATGGTATAAGCTTAGAGAAATGTGTAGTCACACAAGGGTATCAAGCAAAAACCCAAGGAATCCACAGGCCTCCCGCAAAAAATAAAATGCAGGATATGTGGCTCAGCACATAGTCTAAAATATATTTTAGACTAAGTGTTTAGCAGTTGCCTTTTAAAAACTTAAAATACTGAGGAACACAAATACATCCACTATGCACGCTGCCTAGAAATAACCAATTGCAGTGCCTATATTTAATGTTACACAGCTGTTAGTCATGTCATAAAACACTGCTGAAATTTAGTATGCTTTTATGAGACAAGGAGCACTTTTTTTCCTTCTTCTAAGTTTCACCCAAATAAACTGAGCCATTTTAAGTATAGGAGGAGTGGGGAGAAAGCATGTTTTTTAAATTGACTAAAAAGCAGGAAGGAGATAGAAACTTAAGTTTGGCAGGAATACAGTCCTGAGGCCATAAATGTGCCTTTCATGTCCTGGTGAAAATTTGATATGGCCAAGTTAAAAATTTTTAAGAAGTCCTATTTATCATCTAATATAATCTGATTTACATATGTTAAAAACAAATGACCTTCCAATGTACCAGCATCAGCAAAAGAAAGTTTTCACAAAATTGATGTCTGCACATTCAATGTAATTCTGAGACATGTACATGAAATTGATTGGTATTTCATTTTTCATAGGTTGGGCCATTGTGGAATAAAAATGACTATTTGTACAGAGAGAAATAGAAATGTATGGAATGAGGCAAGCCTCCTCACTTCACTGCTTGCACATTGTGTCATAACAGAACATATTCTGTTGCTGTCTATCAAACAGTTTAACATAACTATGTCAAGCACAAAGCCATCAATTTTATGTAATGAAATAGGGATCATGTATTTAAAAAAAAGGGATAACAATTAAAGACTGCTGTAATGCATAAGCACAGGCAGCCTTACTATTCCACTGTACAACCTTAACTTTAAAATATTTTATAACTATAACTTGTATATTGCAGACATGTATATACAAAGTGTATCCCCAAGCTAGCATGATGTTTTGCAATCAAATAAGTAGGCAAGGTCCCTGCCTCAAGAAACTTATTTTAGGACCTGAGCCAGCTCCCATTTAAGGGATTATAATTTGTCCCCTTGCCTTAATGAGAGATGAAACAGGCCCTTACGGTCAACTAACTGAAGCATATATATGACACAGAAAAGCAACAAAATGGCACAATAGTCATTAGACCAGGATTTAAAAAAATGTATTAACACCTAATAGCCAGATACTGATACAAAAGATACCAGCAAGATCTATAAACACCCTGGTGAGAATCCCAGCTCCAGCTGCTGGAATTCCTATCAGGGTTCTAGCCTTGAATCCTGTTCAGGAGTTTCATCTTTCATATCAGTCTTTGACTATGAGGTGTCTGAGAAGTTTCACATCTCCTTGCTGCTATATTGGGGGAGGGGGGTACTTCCACTGCTCTATCCTTTTACCAACTGCCTGAAGCTAGTGCCAGGCAGTAGTCTTCTTCCAAACTTTGGCAGTCTCCATTAGTAAGATTTTAGTACTAGAGTGCCTGCCTATACTGCTGTTTCACTTTCCCAAGCAGCAACCATAGTAGAGTGGAACTGACAAGACTCATGTCAGTTTCATTGTTATTTTAAAGCTTGGGGTATTGATGAAACTAATAAGAATCACATCAATATAACTTTCACCAATACTCACAGGCTCTAAAATGGCAATCAACCTGACCCGAGTCTGTCAATTCCACTCTACTACTGTTGCTGCTTGGAAAAGTGAAGAGCAGTAGCAATGAAACTACATGCAGACTTGGAAAGTCAGCAGTGCATACATTTGCCATTTGAAAGGTTATCTGAAACCATACAGGCTAGAATTTTTTTTTAAAGTACATTTATGTTCTGCCAGAACTTATAATCCCATCAACACAATGTTTCTACAAGCATATGGATTTTTCAGGCCTTTACTGGATGTTTTGGGTTACCTTGAGAGGGACAGACAGAGATTGTTAATGATATACTAAGTTTGAAATTTTAGATGTTTATGAGCCCACAACAAGGTTACCTCTTCTTAGGAACTCTTATATAACACTGCCTCACACCTTATAAAGGCTTGCCAGGACCAGCATATGAACCATTCTCAGGAACTTTACTATCATGATCATCCTTCGTAACTATTCAGAATATGGGTACTGCATTATGGTCCCAATTTGGGGGTGTGCAACTGAAGGATGCTATAAATAAGACACCAGTTTCTGGGTTTTCAGTACTGACCAGGTATAGTACAGGCAGCAGCAGCTTATGCTTCTACAGGCTTGCTTATTAAAGTGCTTCACATTTTCCCCAGTGAGGTAAGAAAGTATTTCAAATGAACACAACTAGAAATCTAAACAATTTCATGAAGTGAGTTAAAGGTACGGGCAGGTATTATACCTGTAACAAAGTCATTCTGCTACTTTCTTTGATTTTACTATCACATTTTCCTATTTTAAAAATGTTTCTTCTCCCCTCCCAGTATAGTGCAGATTTTCCCATTATTCTGGGAGGTAATTGACTGACTAAGCAGAAGAAACAAGGATATATAAAGTGTTTTTGAATATACAAAAGAAAATGAAGAATAGGTTCCCTCTAACCTCTTTAAATTATAGTGGCTCTTTGGTGGGATTTTTTTTAAAAAATAGCTTAATTTAACTTTTTTGGTTAAATATCTTAATTAACTTTTTAGCTGGCGGTGTCCCCTTTCAGTCTTCATGTCAACACATACTTTAGACATCGCTGAAATCCAGCAACAATACTGAATAGTGTCCTTTTTGCAGTGATAGTGGTTTGTGATGTGAAAATGTTCACTAGGCAACCTATAATCACAAAGAGCACCAAAACCACCATCACATCATAATGACTGTCACTATAACAGGGGCCAGATTTGAGAAAGTGACTAAGGTGAAAGGGTTTGCTGTATCCCATTACTAGTCCCTGTCTTGAGCCACCTAGTTCCACACAGTCCCACAAGTTTATAATTCCGTTCTCAAGCAGGGGTTCCTACCATGCTCACATTTGTGTATAACCCTAGTGAGAGAGAAGAGGAAGAACACATTTCTTGCTATCGCACTGGTTGTTTCTACCAAGAAAGAATTCTATTACCCAGATACATTGCCCTGTACAGCTAATGGGGAAGGAGAAGTTGAGGAGAGAAGAGAATTCCCATCAAATTATCCCTGTTCAAGGCTTATTCTTGGAGATTGGAGAAAGGGGCACTGTAGCAATATGTGTTTGTCTCCTGAGAGGAAGGCTAACCTGCCTAAACACCCATTTGTATTTATTCTTGGGGATGATATCCACTGGGTAGCCCCTACTTGTGTGTGTAGTATTGCAGGAGATCTGGCACATAATCTGTGCTTTACTATCTAGCAAGTCCTTTTGTTATGGGGCTTCTGCTATTTTGTTCTAAACACACAAACAAAAACCAAGACAATGAAATAACCAGCAGACTCTAAAAAATAAGATTCTGCCACAAGCAAAATTTCTAGAAGACAGCAGAGTCTGGTGACACACACCATCCCTCATCCAACAGCATGGACTAATATCCACAAACCCATTTCCTTCATTCCATAGCCATGTTTTAATTATTTTTTTTAACAAAGCAAATGCATCTTACTATAGCAGCATAAGATCTCCTAATCTGTTTTCGACAAAAAATGTTTACAGATTCTCACCATCTGTCCAGAGCTTGGCTTGTCAGAACTAAAATTTTAGTAAGGTTTTTCCATTCAACCACTAATCAAAGCTAATCTTCACATGTGCGGCAAGGTACTTGACAATCTTTTGGTTTTTGAAGTATAAAAGCAAATCAGCTACAAACACAGGAATAGGACTTCATTTGTGAAACAAGGTTCTAAGACTAAGTTAGCCAGAAACTTCCCTAAGGCTAATATCGTGTATTATCCTAGACCAATATTAAGTCAGCTAGACTTGTTTCTCCCCCAACCCCCCCATTTATAGTTAAAATTGAACATTAATCTTGGCTCTTTAATACATAAGTAAAAACATACTTTTAACTACAACTATCCACAGGGAGAGTTCAGATCTCTATGATAATGAAGCTTGTAAAGACCATAACACTAAGCAACCAAACCTAATTTAATCAACACCAACAATTTATATATTCATGCAAGTTTGAAAGGAAAGCATGCTGAAACTTCTGGGTTCAGAAGTGAGAACTCTTGGAAACATAGTCTTCTATTATCAGGTATAATACAGACTGCTACAATGTTCCTGTTCTTATATTTAACTTCAAAGAAAGGTCACTTGTCAGAACAAGAGTTACTGTATATGATCTGCATTTTGTGATGTTTCTGCTGTATCTATTGTAAGAATGTGCTGAGGCCAAACTTATACAGTATCACTTTTGCATGTAGACTG
Source organism: Mauremys reevesii (assembly GCF_016161935.1). NCBI lineage: Eukaryota > Metazoa > Chordata > Testudines > Geoemydidae > Mauremys > Mauremys reevesii. The sequence continues at coordinate 30,096,746 of NC_052629.1, read as the reverse complement.
AAACATTGGAGACAACAGGAACAGCCAAACTGTTACAAGTGTTTCAAAATATGTAGTTCCTTTACACTACTTGGCTCCTGAAGTGATTTCTTACTAACTTTCCTGGGAGTGTTTCTCACAAATATTCCACTAATTCTGTGGATTTAATGTCTTTTTACAGCATACAATGGATAAAACTTTGTATGGTATTGTTCAATTAGTCTCACAGTTTTGGAAATAACTGCCTAGCTTTCCATTGGAACAAGTGTGTCTCACAAGTGAAACTACATGACTAATTAACTTAAAACAGCTTTTTTTTTTAAACACTTAAATTACAAAATATGCCTTGTCTACACACAGGGAACACATTTGATTCCAAGCATCTGAAGTTTGGAACAGAAGCAAATCCTCATTGTAGACAAGGCTTTAAAATATGTATCAACTGTTCAGCTAATTCTTAATATTCCACTGATCTGCAACATTGCAAATAAAGTAATTAGAGAATTTGTGTAACAGAAGAATTTACAGTGACTGCCTCAAAAATAAAGGGATAACATTGCTGTGTTGGAAATGACATGTAGCATCTGATAGCAGAATTTAATTGCAGAAAGGTTGGTTGTTAAAATAATCTCCTAGTGCTTTAAATTCATATGACCAATTTAGGACAAAACCCCAATACAAAACCATTGTTTTGAAGGGAGCAGTAGAGAACAATCAAAAAAACTGTCATGTGGCATTGTCAACCTCAAAGCGTCTCATGTCAAATCAATTGGCCTCACTGCTGCTAGGGGAAAAAACAACAACAAAAATCCATATTGCAGGCTTGAATTCATGTTTCACAACAGCTTTCAGTGATGAATGAAATTCACATATTCTAATAGATCACACGATGTATTGACAAAGATATGAACCTCGCTACATACTTAATGTAGGTCTTAGGATTAGGATCCACTTTTGTTACAGAAGTTTTAAAACAGAGGGGTACCACCTATGCAGATTATCCCCAAATCTGATCCCCACTGTCACAACATCTAGGCAATGGTTAGATGGGGGCAGAGGGAAGCATCCCCTTGTGAAGTTTTTCCTGTGTTCAAAGGATGATTGTGATTTATAGTTAATTTTGTAATAAAATATTTGTATTTTATAAGTTGTATCCTTAAACACTTTAAACTCCAGCACACCCTGATTCACATATGTTTAAACTGATACCACCTAGGAGCTAGCGAGCCAGGATTCCCTAATCCTGCTCTGTGTGGAAGCCTATGATTTTATTATTAGCATACTAGGAGGCAGACAAAGCAAAGTAGTTCCTATCACCTCCCGAGGTGCCAGTACACTGATACCTTGATGTAGCAGGATTCCACCAACCTTCGGCATGAACATTTAAGGGTGGCCTGCACATCCTTTGACAGTGTGTATAAGATGTTGGATGGGGAAAAAACCCTTATCGCAGGAAGGAGGGGTCGGGGTTCACACACACTTTACTGAGCTATGGGCTTCTGTCTGCTCCTAGGGCTGCAGTTACCCCGGCCAGCGGGCATGCAATGGACTGAGCCCACGCTCAGGGCCATGCAGCAGCAGCACCAGAAGCACACACGGGAGGCCGCAAGTGGCACATGATGCTGGGCAGGGATAATACCCCGGTGGGGCCTCAAGAGGTTAAGGAGGCTATTAGGAAACGGGAGCGAGTCACCTCTTCAGCCCCACACAGCAGAGGCTGCCTTGGGGGCTGTGGCCCATGGGCTGCCGCCCTCTTCCCCCACCCCCTCTGGGCTTATACCGACCTGGAGACCGCCATTGCCAGAGGGAGCCTGGGCCCGGTTGGATAAGAGCAGCGGGGTGGCAGGCGGGGGCCGCCGTTGCTCTCCCCGGAAGGAGGATGCAGGGGCCTGGCCTAGGCCTCTCAGGCTCCACACTCCGACCTCGGCCCCACCGGATAAAAATGGGGAGCGGCTGAGCGCGTTGATGGCCGGCGGAGTCCCACTAGCCCCCGGGGGTGGCGGCAGTGCGGGTGGTAGCAGTGGAGCGGCCTCAAAGCACGGGTTAAAGCTTCTATTCGCCCATCGCTGGGGAGAAGCCCAACGCCTGGTTTTATAGGAGCAGCCATCTTGTATTTATTCCCTTCCTCCATGATAGCCGCTTCCTCATTGGCAAAAGCGCCGAGCCGCAGCCAATGGGAGCAGTGCTTCTAAGAGCGGAGAGGGAGGGAGCGTAGAGTTGGGGGATGGGGCTGAGCAGACTCTACCATGGAACTTGCCGCGCCTGCTGGGGAAGGGGAGGGAGAGAGAGGGGGCGGGCCGTACCATTTACACAGCCGTAGAGGGAAGCCTACACAACGGATCATACCCGTTAGCCAGGGGAGAGGAAATCCCCCAAAATGTGTCAGGCAGTTTACATCCACCCCGTAACTTCAACCGCAGCGTTCTCTGTGGGGCTAGAGCGGGAGAGATCACTCCCCCCTTCGCCGGCCGTGGCATTAGCCCTCGTCCCCACAACTTCTGCTTGCAAACCACTGCCTAGGGCGCATGCTGCGCGGCAGGAGCGTGGTAGGCCCACCGGCACTACAACTCCCAGCATGCACTGCGCCCGCCTGAGCCGCGTGCACACGGCGCCGTCACGGCCCCCTGCTGAGGGAGGGCGGGTGCGTGGCTCCGCTGCTAGGCAGGACCGCGTGGCCCGGGGCCCTGTGAGGTAGTTCCGGGCTGGGTGGGGTGCGAGCGGGTTCGGTTCTGCCTGCTCGCCCGCCCTCGGAGGGCGGTTGCTGAGGTAGTGGGCCCTAGCGCTGGGGCGTATTTCAGCAACTGCCTCCCGCTCCTGTCCTGGCACGAGGAGCCCGCCTGTCACCAGCACGCTACCTACTGCCCGCCCTTCGGTGGCTGAGCAGCTTCAGCAGGGTCAGGGGAGGTAAATCCTTCCCACCTCCGACATTTAGAGGGCAGCTGGTGGCTACAGGAAAATCAAACAGTTTATAGAAATACATCCAGCTAGTAGCAAGACACTGATGTACGCTCACCGCACCCCCCACATATAGGTGGGTATTACACTGAAAAATAGAGGCTGGGATACAATAACAAGACCCGTTGGATTTACTTACAATTATTTATTAACCTGCAACAGTTCTCAAAATAGCCAGGCCACGACTGAGTTTCCATATCTGTAGCTCATTCCACTCCCTTTGCAAAGAAGAATTACCTTCTAAATGCCAGATATAAAATCAGAGATGTATTTGATAGTCAGCTGTACTAAATTGCATTTTTCTTCCATCTGACACTGCCTCACACTCTCTCCCCCAAACTTTCTTTTAGCAATTTAAATAAGGGGTGAAGCAGAACCATTTTTAAAGGCTACTATGACTCCACCCAACAATCTTCCACCAATCATAGCTTTTTTATTGCCAGTTATAATTTATTTGTCTTAATATCTGTGGTAAATTACTAAACCTTTCATCAGGTGCCCCCTGTCAGCCTCACATAAGGTTTGCTAATTTCCAAGATCACCACCCACAACCTCTTTTCTAAAGAGAGATATAACATTTGCTACCTTCAATCCTCTGGTATAGGATATGATTTAAATAATAGAGTGCATATTTTTCTAGCAGCTCAGTCACTTTGGCCCAGGTCCTCAAAGGTACTTAAACACCTAACTACAATTGACCTCAATGGGAATTAGGCACATGAATACCATTGTGGATCATCTGGACCTTTATTCCTGGATTCCATCAGGATAAGACTGTCAGAATACCATCCAGTCCTGGTGACTTAGTGCTCTCAATTTATCAGTTGTTCTGGCACCTCCTCTATTGATATCACAATCTCTAATGATACTTTATTAACTGAAAAGACTTGGTCTGAGACAGGTATCTGCAGTGTAGACTGATACAAATAAATCATGTAGCATTTCTGCAATGTCCTGATCCTCCTTAACTGCTCCCTTTACTCTCTGATAGTCCAGCAGGCCAACCCATTTTCTCACAGGCTTTCTATTTCTGACATACATAAAGAAATCTTGTTATTTATGTTTATTGTCAGATTGTATGCTCTTAAATTACCACATAGCATTCCTAATTTTTATTTTATATTTTATTTGCTGTAGGTTATGCTCCCATCTATTACTTCACTAAAGGTGGATTTCCATTTTCTGAAGAATATCTGTTTAGTTTAAGTAACCTTTAGTTATGGCTATTTAACCAAATGTTTTTCTAGTCTTTCTGCTCTCTTTGTTTAGAGGTATGTTTATCTTCTATCACTCAGCTGGGCTACATGCTGAATCTACCAAGACTACACCAAAAAGTTAAGATGACCCAGCTGTGTTGCTCAGAGGTGTGAAAGCTGACCTAACCTCCAGTTTAGATAGTGCTAGATTGATGGAAGAATTCTATTGACCTAGCTACACCTTTTCTGGGAGATGGAATAACTACAGCAAGAGGAGAACACCAGCATTGCTGTAGTGTTGTAAGTGTACACATAGCCTAAGAATTTTACTTGCCTTATTTTTGACTTAAGGGACTTTTTGAATAGTGTCATAATTTTTTTTTGAAATGCCCTTTTTAAAACTACAGTGTCAAAGTGCTAGTTTCTGGTGCATTCCATCCTTTGAGGATATGGAACTCGTATTGTGGTCACTGTCATTTAGTAGCTTATCTATGGTTACTTCTAGAACAGACTTCAATGTGTTACTTATGACTAGGTCAAGAATAGCCTCTCTGCTGTATGCTGTAAAATCAGCTGTTTCAAGAAGTAACGTGCTGAGAAATTGCTTCACTAAATCATGTCTGATTGGGATGTTTGATCAGTTTATATGCAGTAAATGAAGTTATACATTACTGATATTTCATTAGCTATAGTTGCCTCTGATCTCCCCCAGCATTGTGCATTCAACAGGCTTTTCCTGATTAGGAGATCGTTAATGTAACCATACTTGTAGAGTTCTATTGTTTGGAATTTTACTGCATGAGCCTTGCCAGTCAGAAATTTTATCTCATTAAATTATATGAAATCTTTTAGGAATAACGCTGCTTTCCCCCCCCCCCCCCACACACACTTCTATTGCCTCATCAGTCAAATTTGGGATTATAATAATATATTCCATCATGTTTTAATGTATGCCTGTTATGTCAAGGTTCTCTTCCATTGCCAAGCATTCTAGTTCACCTGTTTTTGTATTTAAACTTCTTGTATTACTATATAGATATTCTAGGTTTAATTTTTGGCCATAAGCCTGTTTTTATTAAAACTCTTAATATGTTATTTTTCCAGAATTTGCCTCCTTGATCTCCACCTGTTTCCCTTCCAGCTCAGCTCTAATTTCTGTCCTATTCTTTACCGGATGCAGAAATACCTTTGTTGTTGTTTGTTTGTTGACATCCCTAGCATGTCTTTGTATGATCCGGGTACTCTTCCACTGTCAGGCTTTTACTCCAGCTCCTAATTGAAATAATATCCCCAAACGTGTGCAGAGTTCTGTGCCAGAAGTCTAGTTCATCTCTTGTGTATAGGTGTTCACTTCTCCAAAAAGTTTCCCATTGCCTAATAAATTTTAAACCCATCCTCTTTATCTTTCTCTTCCTGATCCATAACTAGGGCTCTTAGAGGGTTTAATAAATAATTAATTTATAAAGGTGCCACTGGTAGCTTCTCCACTGTTTATGTGTCAGCAAGGTTACTAAATTATATTTACGTTAATCAAGCATGGTTTTTATGAACTCCAAACTTTTATGAACCTGACAGTATCAGTTCACATGGATAAGCACAAGATCATGGAACTTTATTACAACTGGTTTGGAGTTTTTTAATTAATTGTTTTTCATCAAAAATGTCTAGTTGTCAAAACCAAAACTGTTCATGCAACAGGGTCAAGTTCAATAAATTCCCCAACTCAAAATAATGTTGAGAAAAAAAGTTTAGAAATTGTCAACATGAAAAATTATGGTTTTCCAGATAGAAATGACTTTTTGATTAGACAATAAAGTTAATTAGACTGAAAAAAGATTTTTTTTAAAAAGGTCAAAATAAAAGATCAAAACAAAATGTTTTAATTGATCTGAAACAAAAAAATGTTGGGTTGAGGCGGTTTTTTGGTTCACAAATATTTTCAAGATTTCTACTTTTTGTCCCAATTTGAGATGGGGGGGGGGGATTTTTGAATTCTTTAAAATATTTGCAGGATAGGAACACTGTTTTCCACCCATCTCTAAACTGTATTTGAGAGTTCAGTTTGGAGTGGATGACATGTATTAAATGAGGGAACTCCCCATATGAAAACAAATTAATCAGTTTAATATTGTGCATATAGGAAGAAGCCTGGGGAAGAAGAGTTCCCCTCACCTATTTCAGTGTTTACCAGAGCTATGTAAGAGGCAAAAATGAGCAGAGAGAAATAGTACCTAATTTCTACTCCAAGATCTTAAAGCATATGTTCAATATAAATACAGTATTTCTTAAATATTATTTGTTCGTGCATCTCACAGTGATTTTGAACTTCGACAAGTAAGTTATCTACAGAAAGCATGTAACATGTTAGTCTTTACAGATAAATATCCTATAAGATGTGCTTGATGTAGTGAGTTTGTCAGGTCTGAAGTGAAAGATGTTTGCAAAGAACAGGGGACCCTTTGCCAAGGAGTCGCTATATCATGCAATTCTAGTTCACAGCAATTAAAATGGGTGTCTTTTTATTTTACAACATACTAATATTATGTAATTACTAGGGCTGTCGATTAATCACAGTTAACTCATGCAATTAACTAAAACAATTAATCATGATTAAAAAAATTAATCACACTGTTAATAGAATACCAATTGAAATGTATTAAATATTTTTGATGTTTTTCTACATTTACAAATACATTGATTTCTATCAAAACAGAATACAAAGTGTACAGTATTCACTTTATATTTTTTATTACAAATATTTGCACTGTAAAATGTTAAAAGAAATAATATTTTTCTATTAACCTCACTCAAATACTGTAGTGCAATCTCTTTGTCATGAAAGTGCAACTTACAAATGTAGATTGATTTATTTATTTGGTTTCATAACTGCACTCAAAAAAAGAAAACAAAACTTCAGAGCCTACAAGTCCACTCAGTCCTACTTCTTGTTCAGGCAATCGCTAAGACAAACAAGTTTGTTTACATTTACAGGAGATACTGCTGCCTGCTTCTTATTTACAATGTCGCCTGAAAGTGAGAACAGGCGTTCGCATGGCACTCTTGTATCCAGCGATGCAAGATACTTAAGTGCCAGGTATGCTAAACATTCATATGCCCTTTCATGCTTTGGCCGCCATTCCAGAAGACATACTTCCATGCTGATGATGCTCGTTTTAAAAAAATATATATATGTTAATTAAATTTGTGACTGAACTCCTTGGGGGAGAATTCTATGTCTCCTGTTCTGTTTTACCGGCTTTCTGCCATATATTTCATGTTATAGGAGTCTTGGATGATGACCCAGGACATACTCCTTTTAAGAACACTTTCACAGCAGATTTGACAAAACGCAAAGAAGGTACCAATGTGAGATTTCTGAAATTAGCTACAGCACTCAACCCAAGGTTTAAAAATCTGCAATGCCGTCCAAAATCTGAGAGGGACAAGGTGTGGAACATGCTTTCAGAAGTCTTAAAAGAGAAACACTCAGATGTGGAAACTATAGAACCCAAACCACCAAAAAAGAAAATCAGCCTTCTACTGGTGGCATGACTCAGAAAATGAACATGCATTTCTCCTCTGCTGTGGATCGTTATCAAGTAGAACCCATCATCAGCATGGACGCATGTCCTCTGGAATGGTTGTTGAAGCATGAAGGGACATTCTAATCTTCAGCACATCTGGCATGTAAATATCTTACATAGAGCCGCCCCTGCCGTCACTGCATTTTGATGCCCCAAGCACAGCAGTCAGGCGGCTTTCGGCGGCATGCGTGCGGGAGGTCCACTGGTAACGCGGATTTGGTGGTATGCCTGTAGGAGGTCTGCCGGTCCCGTGCCTTCGGCGTACCCGCTGCCGAATTGCTGCCAAAACCACGGGACCGGCGGACCTCTCGCAGGCATGCCACCGAAAGCCGCCTGACTGCTGCCCTCATGGCAATTGGCAGGCCGCACCCTGCGGCTTGCTGCCCCAGGCACACGGTGCGCTGGTGCCTGGAGCTGCCCTTTGAATGCCAACTACAACAGTGCCACGCAAACACCTGTTCTCACTTTCAGGTGACATTGTAAACAAGAAGTGGGCAGCATTATCTCTTGCTAATTGTAACCAAACTTGTTTGTCTGAGCAATTGGCTGAAATAGGACTGAATGGACTTATAGGATCTTAAAATTTTACATTGTTTTATTTCTGAATGCAGGTTTTTTTGTACATAATTTTGCATTCATAAGTTCAACTTTCATAATAAAGAATTTCCACTACAATACTTGTAATGGGAGAATTGAAAAATACTATTTCTTTTGTTCTTTTACAGTGCAAATATTTGTAATAAAAAAAAATTATAAAGTGAGCACTGTACACTTTGGATTCTGTGTTGTAACTGAAATCAATATATTTGAAAATGTAGAAAACATCCAAAAATATTTAAATAAATGATATTCTATTATAGTTTAACAGCATGATTAATCACAATTTAATTTTTTTAATCGCTTGACAGCCCTAGTAGTTACATAAAAATGGTAGATTGTAATTGAAATGGTTACTTAAATCCAGTACTGTATTACAATTACACAGATGTTCCATTATTCTTTCCCCAAGTATAATAATTGTGCAATCTGCAGTTTTTGGATATAGATAAAACTTTAGGGAACACTAACAACATTGCAGAGTAGTGTTACTCAGACTGTGTTATATTTATATGTGCAATTCCTAAACAGGAAATCTTACATAAGGTTACTTTTAAATTGAAAACAAACTTTGGGGCTGTCTTAAGTTGTTCAGTCTGGAAACTGAAGTTCAGAGGTAAGGCAGACTTCACCCACTGCTAGTGCTCCTGAACAGATGGTGATCTTAGAAGAAATATAACATATAAGTAATTTCAACATAGCATTTAGTAAAATAGCACCAAATGGCATGGAAACAAAGATAAGTGAAGCTTTAAGGATACTGAGTGTGTTTCACACTAGCAGCACCTTCAGTCATCAAAAGGTGCCAAAGGGGAGTGAAGGCCACCGTTCCTTTATATTAATATATAAAATATATAGAGTAATATATTTTGAAGGTTGAGTAAGGGAGGATCGGGAAGTGGTCCCAACAGGCACTACTTTCTAGAAGATGCTGGAGTTATGCTTATTCCAAGTGCATGGATCCATATGGACAGTTCTTGATGAAGAACTCTTGTTTCTCTTGTCATACTCTAAAATCTTCAAGAATTAAATCTTGATTCTCTCCACTACCTCCCATAGTTATTACGCAGTTTACAAAGGCTTTTAATAGTTAAAATATAACTACTCAGCAATTCCTAAACAAAGACTAATAAGCTTGTGCTCTCCCATGATAGAAACACTGTTGTGAGAACATGGTTAGGCCTGTGGTTAAAGGAAATGCTCATCTTATTTGATTGGCAGTGACACTGGAGAGGCAAGATAGTTGGCCTGCTTCAATGTTCAGTGGAGGATAGAGAGAATAAGAAGGGGGACAACCAGCTAGGATCCTTGAGAGTTCCTCTGGGGGGTATGGAATGATGAAGTGCACACCTGCACTGAATATTGTGGATTTGGATCCTGAGTTAGGAACAAATGACTTACCTCATTCCAGAATCCCTTAGGGCAGGTGACTGATGTCTTCTCAGATACTCCTCCATGTAACTGAGTGGGAGTTAGAGGTGTCACTATATCCAAATATTAAGCCTGGTGTTGAATAACTGAGTGTCTAATGGGCAACCTCTTACAGGGTGAATGTGATATGGCTTTTGAGTCATTTGTTATTATAATTCAAGTACATTGAACATTTTTGTAATAAAAAGTGGTTACAAATTCATTTCTACAAAATAAATATGTTCTAAACTATATTCTAACAGTACAAAACAATTTGCAGGCATACAAATTTATAGTGGAGATTCGTTTTTCCAATATCTTTCTCTACAAATAATAGGTCTATTTTTATAATTCAAGAGATTCTGTAGGCTGAGCCCATTGCACACACTGGGGATTCCTTGCATCCCCCTGTTCCCCCTCCCAAAAAGCTCCAAGTGGGACACCTTCCCATCCCCCTCTATTTCAGGAACTCCTTGCAATCTCCTTTACCGCCCTCCACCGTGCAAAGGGCTCTGTGTGTCCCATTTCCCCCTCTGGCTCATGCCAGGGATTCTGTTTCCCTACTTCCCCCATAGCCTGGTTCCTCATTCTCCCCTCCTTGCTAGGGGCTGCATGCACCCAGTGCCCCTTGTGGGGAACTGTACTTTCCCCACAAGAGGCTCCGGCAAGAGAACCCCATTCCCTTCCTCTGCTCCATGCCAGGGCTCTGTGTATCCTCACCATTCCTCTACCCCATACCAGGTTCCCTCCATCCTCCACCCCTATGTGTGCCCACCTACCTTTCTCCCTTCAGTCTTATTTATTTTTTTCTAACTGTATTGGGACCATTGGCAGAGCTGAGGTAGGCGATATTGTTATGCTGGAAGATGTTAATGGCTGCCATCAATGGTTTCTTTGATCTAGAGTCAATTATGGAGCAGGTTGAAGCAGCTGGGTCTGCTAATCAGATGCAAAGGGCTCCACGTGTCCCCCATTTTCCCCTTCTGGTTTTTCAATTTTCACCCAAACCCCAAGCTTGTTAGGGTTCTGCCCACTGATGCCTGGAACATTCTCTGAAATGTTGGAATTGATCACATGCAGCATTCAAAGTTATAATATTACATCCAAACAGACAGAAAATTGCCATCAAATTGAGTATAGGACCTTGCTTCACTCAGCCAATATTTTACATTCCCTATAAACCTTAACAGCTGAATTAATCTCAGATTAGTTAATTCACCACTAACTATCATTGATACATATAATTTCCAAAGCTAATACTTAAAATATATGTGAAAGGTTTTTTGTACAAGGATCATTACCTATTTCATTTACAAATCATGGAAATGTAGGGCTGGAAGGGACCTAGAGAGGTCATCGAGTCTAGCTTCCTGCATATATCTAGACCATCCCTGACAGGTGTTTGTCTAATCTGTTATTAAAAAGCTCCAATGATAAGGATCAACTTATTATTAATACCAATATATTAATGTTAGTGTTAATAATAATTTATATTTTCAAGTATTTTCTCTTGCTTTTCGAAACTGATGTTGGCCAACTTATTTGAAATAATTCAAATGAATATAGAGATACTAACCAGAAATAACTTTAAACATTATATGGATGCCTCTGAGAGAATGTCTTCTTATCAGCCAGAAACATAACATCATATTTTGTAAGTGTGATCATCATGTCTTCTTCTGTAACACATACAACACAGTTAATTCTAGCCAGATCAAGCTGTGATATGTTTTGCCATTTGTATCTTGATTTATCTGATTGACTAATAACAAGAACCAAGATTTTCTTGTGATTTTGTTCTCTGATACCAGTTATATCTCTTAAAATATTAAATAACAATGACAACTCCCAACTATGTAGTCTATGCCTAGGGAGTAGAGTCTGTCCAGACTGGCACATGATAATGTGGCAGAGAAAGTGAAAAACCTGGGGGTGAAATCCTGGCCCCACTGAAATCAGTGGCAAAACTTCTATTGACTACAGTAGGACCAGACTTTCATCCCTAATCCTGATGTTTATACCCAAGTGAAATACCCATTGAAATCACTGGGAGCATGACCCCATATATGAGTACAGGATTGACCTCAACCCAGAAGTGCTGAAACTTCATGTCATGGCCCAAGGTATTAGGGATTCTTAAATCAAAACACAGACTTCATAGTGAGATAAACTGAGGCTATGTCTACACTACAACAGCGACAGTGGTGCAGCTGCACCTATTCAGCTGTGCTGCTGTATCACTTCTGGTGAAGATGCTCTAATACCTCCTGCCTCCTCTAGAGGCGGTAGCTATGTCAGCGGGAGAAGCTCTCCCACTGACAGCGCTGTCCACATCAGCACTTAGGTCAATATAATTTACGTTGCTCAGGGGTGTGGATTATTCACATAAATTGTACTGAAGTAATTTGAAGTGTAGACATAGCCTAATCTGCAGTGCACAGGAATTCACTAGAGCTGATTGAAACTTTGAACAAAGGTATTTTTATTTAAAATTTTGTCTTTTTTTTCAAAATTGGAAATTTTCTTGAAAAACATTGGTTTTTTTCTATTTTTCAAACTAACCTGGAAAATGAAAGTTGATTTTTTTGCTTTATAATTCCCACTTCCCTCTTTTCAGTGGGAACAGGAAAGGGGAAGGAAAAGACAACAAAAAACTGAAACATTTCAAAATAAAAAATGTTTGTTGGTACACATTTTCACAAAAATTTTTTGAGTAATGAAAAAAATCATTCTTGTGTTTAAACTTGCAAAAAGAAAATTACTTCATAACGTTTCTCGCTTTTGACCAGTTGTGGTATTCACACAGAACTGATTTCAGTGGGCTTTGGATCAGGCCCATAAGTCCTAAAATCTGGTCCCAACATGCACTAGGTTCAAGGTAAATTATGAGGTGGATTCTCTGGAGTCCTGTTTGGTTTTTGAAATTTGGGTCAGGAATCTGGAGGGAATATCTTCAGGATATTGCACTACATGTAGACTAGATTTAAAGATTAAACGGAGGCTATTCTTATTTTTAATCCCCCCACATGACTTTGTTGTTGGAGGGGTAGAAGTCAGAATTGCTCCTGTATTCTTTTGATAACCAGTGTTTGCATTAACATGATGATTAAATACAAAGCCACAGTCAGATTTATGAGGCCCATGACATATTATATTGAGTCTGCCTCCAGCCTTTAACTTCTTCTCTCCTTCTACACCCATCTGTCTTACATATTAACACTCCTTACACACACAGAGAGCTTTTTCACACTGTCTCCTTTCACACATTCTCTCTTTCTACTTTAATTCCCTCCGTCCTCCTTTTTCCTTTATCACTTTCTGTTCATGTTACTTCCTTCCCCTTGTCCCTCCATTTCTGTTTCTCACTTCAGAAGAAAGGGGAAGAGCAAATGTTAAGAACATAAGAACAGCCTTACTGTGTCAGACCAAAGGTCCATTTAGCCCAGTATCCTGTCTTCTGACAGTGGCCAACGTCAAGTGCCCCAGAGAGAATGAATGAAACAGATACTCATCAAGTGATCCATTCCCTGTCACCCATTCCCAGCTTCTGTCAAACAGGCTAGGGACATCATCTCTGCCCATCCTGGCTAATAGCCATTTTTTGAACCCCATTATAGTCTTGGCCTTCACAACATCCTCTTGCAAAGATTTCTATAGGTTGACTGTGCCTTTTTGTGAAGAAATACTTCCTTTTGTTTATTTTAAACCTGTCTATTAATTTCATTTGGTGACCCCTATTTCTTGTATTATGAGGAGTAAATAACACTTCCTTATTTACTTTCTCCGCACCAGTCATGATTTTATAGACCTCTATCATATCCCCCTTTGGTCATCTCTTTTCCAATCTGAAAAGTACCTACATGTACCACAACCAACAGCTCCTCCCCAACACTACACATAAGTCTCTTTAGATGTCTCCAGAGATGTGCAACCTTTTCACCAAGCAGGCACATCACCATGCGGTTTTCCCAGTCATCGCAAACCCAGCTATTTATGTTTCTAATGATGGATCGCTCCTCTGGTCACTAAGGAGTGGGCTCTTTAAAGCCCTGGTCTTCCTGAGTAGCCCCACCCTCTGGTTAATGGGTGCTAAAGAGCTTAGGGATCAAAGTCTGGTTAAGAAGCTCTCAGCCTTGCCTAGCAGGCCACTAGGCTCAGCACAGGGTCCCCCAAACAAACAGACCAGACACAACAAACTTACTCCAAGGGTCACGTAATCGCTCCTCCTTCACCTGAAGAACTCCCTCACAAAACTTGGAGCTTGTATCAAGGTGGCCTCCTCCCATGGTTCTCTGTGTCTTGTGGGTCTTCTCTAACAGTCCAGAGGAAGAAGAGGTGGCCTGTAGGTTTGTCTCAGGCTGCCTTGTGCGAGGATGTCCATGTATTAGCCCTCAGAGCAAGCAGCAGTCTATTTGGACAGGAATCTCTGAGAAGAGGCACACAGTGCGGGCTGGTGCTGCATACAAGAGCTTCTCTGTTAGCCGCTGCCTCTGTCTATATGTACTGCAGGCATCTTAAATGAACTGCTGTTCACTCTGGTGAGAAGTGGTAGGTTCCCCTGATGAACCCAGGCCTGGGACAACATTCCTAGCGGCCTCTATCCCCTTTCCCAGTGATAAAATGACCAATAAAAAGTAAAGTCTTCATTTTTAGACGTGGCTAGTGATTTTGGGTGCTTCAATTTCTTCTTGCCCAACTTAAGACATCTTAAAGGGGCCTGATTTTTTCAGAGGCTGGGTGTTCAGCACTTCTGAAAATCAGGCCCCTTTAGGGTGCCTCAAATCACTAGTTTTGAAACTGTATGTTGAATCTGCAACTTGCTAGTAAATTTGTTCTAGATGCTAATAGGGACAAAAAGGATCCTAATTGGGACTGGGGCTTTTGGGTACAAATAATAAAAAATAATAGAAAGGAAAAGTGCTATGTAACTGCAGAGTTTAATAGTTACTATATTATTTTGGTTGCAAATAAGTTGCCTTAAATTAGCACAGTAAACAGGTCTGCAACTCGTGAAGTTGTAATTCATTTGTATTTTCCTATGAATGTTACATAATCTCTAAAGCAATTAATCGGGGTGGGGGGAAGAATCTGGTGGTTTTTAATAGAAGTTCAGTCAAAATTATATCATGTACTCTTGGGAAGATGTATGATCTAGTGGTTGCAGCTGGGGCCTGGGAGTCAGGAACGCTGTCACTAATTTGCTGTGAGACCTTGAGGAAATACATTTAATTTCTCATTCTCTATTTGCAAAATGGATATAAATATTACTCTTCTACCTCCCAGAGACGTTGCAAGGCTTAATTAAATAATGTTAGTAAAGCAGTGTGAGGCCTGTGACGCTGTATGGAATCTGGGGGACACTTTAGGATATTATGAATACCAATATTGTAAAATGGCAATGAGTTATGCCAGATATGCCATGTAAGGTATCTGCAAAAATGTTATAATTTTCCAAGTATGATAATCTCGTTTAAGTGTTTGTATCACCTTTTTACTACAGTAATTCCTTGCTTAATATTGTAGTTACGTTCCTGAAAAATGTTACTTTAAGCGAAACAATGTTGAGTGAATCCAATTTCCCCACAAGAATTAATATAAATAGAGGGAGTTGGTGGAGCCAGAGGGTGGGATATTTCCCAGGGAATGCCTTACTGCTAAACAATGAACTAGCACTTGGCTGAGCCCTCAAGGGTTAACACATTGTTGTTAATGTAGCCTCACACTCTACAAGGCAGCATGAATGAAGGAGACACAGCATGGCAGAGAGAAACCGAGACACACACCGTGTGCATGAGAGAGAGACATGGGCATTGCCCTTTTAAGTAGGCTAATCCCACTCTAAGTACACTGCCTTTTTAAGTAGATCAGCAAGTTGAGACTGCTGCTGCTGCCAGCAAGCTCCCTCCATCCTGAGCCCTGTCTTGTTCCGCTCCACCCTCCGCTCTGTGGCGATGGGATACAGGAGTGGGGGGAGGGCAGGAGCGGGGGGAGGGGGACACACTGACATTAGCACCCCTCTTCCCTGCCCCCCAGGGGCGGCTCTAGCCATTTCGCCGCCCCAAGCATGGCGGCACGCCGCAGGGGGCGCTCTGCCGGTCGTCGGTCCCGCAGCTCCAGTGGACCTCCCGCAGGAGTGCCTGCGGATGCTTCACCGAAGCCACAGGACCACCGGAGCCGCCTGCCACCCTCCCGGCGACCGTGCTTGGCGTGCTGGGGCCTGGAGCCGCCCCTGCCCGCCCCGCCTCTGCACAGCAGAGGCTCCCAGAAGCAACTCCAAGGCAGAGGGCAGGAACAGCACAAGGCAGTGGGGGGAGGGACAGCTGAACTGCCCAGCAATTGATAGCCTGCTGGGCGGCTGCTGCACAGGGAACTTAGGGGAGCTGATAGGGGGGCTGCCAGTCCACCTGGTTCCAAGCCCCCACCAGCTAGCTCCTGCTCTTTCTGCAAGCAGTGGACAAAGCAGGCGGCTGCCAAACAATGTTATAAGGGAGAATTGCGCAACTTTAAATGAGCATATTCTCTAATTGATCAGCAATGAAACAATGTTAACCGGGACAACATTAAGTTAGGAGTAACTGTATATAAGTTATGTATGGTATGTCTGTAGTTCCAAACTTGTGCTGTGCATCTTGGTGATGCCTCCAGACAGATTGGTACTAGCACTGCCTAGCCTGCTTGACAGCCCATCCAGAAACATCAGCTGTACAATTGTCCCACTGAGAGAAGGCCAGGGATACACCTTATGACTCAGCAAGGTGGAAGTTTCTATTTAATTTCAGAATATTAAAAATGATGCAGAAGAAGTTTATCACAAACTAATCAAAATATTTGTCATGTTTCTATCACGCAGAAAGGGCCAATAAGATGTTTTTAGCAAAGTCCACTGTGAGAGTAATGGTGACGTATTGAATACAGAGGAGGAAAAAGAGAATGTTCAATACTTTAAAAAATGAACTGAGCCATGAATTAAGTCTCTTTTCTCTTGTGTTAGGTGAAAACAATCCTTTCTTACAGTACCAATGCAGGCTATAGCTGTAATCTGTTTTGTAGGATATCCAGCAGGCCTAACATTACAAGGCTACAAAGCAATTTGTGGAAAGCATTTGTTATTAGGAAGTTACATTGTATACTACCAGTGTGATTGTTGAGCAATTATCAAACATAAATAAGCACAATTTAACAGGTTTCCTTTGGAGTAAGACATTTAAAGGCTTTTTTTTTTTTAAAAACTACCTAAACAAATTTAAATTTTTTTAGTTAGAGACATTATCTTTCCAGTTAAAAGGGGGTCTTACAGCTAACAGATGATTGTCGTTGAGTAGAGGAAACCCCAGTTGGTGCAGACCCATCCCTCCTGCACCTGGTATAGGGAGAATTGCCAGCACAATACAAGAGAAATCTTTAGGGTGCTCAAAAATATGCACTGGAACAGCCCAATTGAAGATCAAAGGTCGCAAAGATAGCCAAAAGCAACCTTTGTTTCCCTCCCATTCCTATCTTGTGCTGAGCACAGTTCAGCCAGTCTGGAGAATCTGGCCCATAGTTAAATATCCAAGGAGAAAACCTGGCCCTGCTGAATCAAGAGCAAAATTCCTATTGACTTAAATGGGGACAAGATTTCTAGAGCCCTACGTGGATATAAAATGTGGATCCGCCTCCATCTGCGATCCACAAAAATGGATCTGCGATCCAAGTGACCATGGATTTGAAGGGATCTAAAGATTTCACCCCCTTTTGTCCCTTTTGCAAATATTTGCTGCATTTAAATTATTCATAATATTATTTCACAGCTTCAGCAATTTGTCAGTGTTTGCAACAGCACTGTGAATGACAACAAAGTCAAGCCAGAAAAGTTTGAAGTCATACTTTAATGTGACATATTATACCCTACCAGCAACCTCCAGGATGTCTGCATCACTACGTCTTTCCAGGAGATTTCATATTCAGCACAGTGGGAAACCAGTGGTGTTCCTCAAGATGTGTTGCAGTATACTGCAGATATTTCTAGTAGTGTTGAGAATTTGCATGAAATAAGCCAGGACCATGTAACATTTTCAAAAGTTATGGAGGAAATAGGAGAGAACCTGACATTTATTTTGACAGTTGCATTGATCTACAGTATGAAGATAAGAAGTATTTTAATTAATTTGATTTCATATTCTACCATCTGGCTAACTTAGAATACTACAGATGCTAATGTGCAGTGATGATTCAGCTGCAGAAACATTTCAAGACAAGCTAATAACTGTTTTAATGAATTGTGTGGGCTTATGTTTGCATAAGTCTATTCTGAACAGAATTTTTTTTAAAGAAACTAAATTCTGGGGAAAAAAATATGAGAACACCCAAGCACATTTCAAAGCCAGTGTGTGGTAAATGCCTTATCCAGTAATTTTGCTTCAACCATAACTGCAAAAGCAAAATATGTTTTGTCAAATTGAAAACATCTGGCTCTTGGAAAACTGTACCTAGAGGTGAGTATTGAGCTCTAGAGTACTCTACCTTTGGATCTGGGCATAGGGGCTGTATTTCCCTATTCAAATTATAATCTCATTTTGAATCTAACAGTGTACTTCAAAGCACTTCCTCCTCTATGTCCCACAATGTTGCTCTTTACTCCTTTTTTACATATAGCAAGTATCTAAACATTGCAAAAACAAAGCTAAGACATTTATATTTGCAATACTAATGCCAGGGCCGGCTCTAAGTTTTTTGCAGCCCCAAGCAAAAAAATTTTTGGCGCCCCCTACTTTTTTTTGGCTTTTACACGTTTGCACTTGGCAATTTTTTTTTGTTCTGACTGTTTAAAATAAAAATAAATGAAAACAGAGAATTTGTAGTTAGTGAAATAAAACAAATTTCCTAGTAGTGTACTCATTTAATTTTAACAAAATCACAATTACAAACAATTTGGGTTCAACTGTACACTGTAATGAAAAACGTTAGTGTCTTCCGTTGCCCCTAGTTTCTCATAAATTAAAAATTTATATGAACTGAATTTTTCTGGTTTTTATACTCATATAGTCTTTTAATAATTCAGTAAAATCCAAATTTTTTGCAATGGTATTTTCAATTGAAATTAATGCGAGTCCTGACAAACCATTTTGAGACATGGTGGACCTCAAATAATTTTTTAGTAATTTCAGTTTTGAGAAACTGCACTCACCAGAAGCCACTGATACTGGTAATGTCGACTTTTTAAAAATAGTTTTTCTAATTCTTTTTCCGTTTCTCTCTTTGTTGCCGGTAGGCAGCACCGGAAAATCGTTTTTGTCCCAGCTTTTTAGGCCTATAACCACTGGCACTGACGCGACATGGAAATTGGTGCGAATTGCGCCAATAGGGCAGCACAGTACACACAAGTAATTGTGATTCCTAATTTAATTAATCAATAACCGTTAATGTTTACACATTTACGCACATTCATATTATGAGTGACCATGTCACGATGTGACACAATATTTTTCACGTCACGCTCCTATCGCACTACTGAAGATTTTTTTTCTTCATGTCTTTTTTTTTTTTTGGTACATTGGTGGATTTTTCTGGAAAAAAAAAGGATGGCCGGAATGCTGCTTCTGGAAATGTGCCACCCCAAGCACGTGCTTGCTTTGCTGGTGCCTAGAGCTGGTCCTGACTAATGCCTCACTGATATCCTCCAGCAGAGAGAGGGAAGCGAAATTTCCTTAGAAAACTTGAATGTAAGAAACCTGTAGCCTGGGCTGCACCTCTCCCTCATCCCTGATAAAGGCATGTGAATGCTGATGCTTAGACTAAGCCTGTGTTAAAATGATTTAACAGAAAAGAGCACCCAACTGAAGGAAAATTTGTTTCATTAATATGCACACCCTTTCTCAAAATTACTTCATCTTTGAGATACTTGTTACTGAGTAAGGCTGTATTATTCTCGTTATCACAGATTTAATGGAAAACAAAAGTTAATTGTTGTAAAATATGAGAAATTTCAGCTTTCTACAATGAGCAAAAATTGGCAAATTGAGAGATAATCCTGACAGAGGGGAATGTCATTGAGGTGGAGAGTGCAGGAGTAAAGTGGAATTAGGGATGATTTGGAGCCAGCTGCCCTGTTGGGCTCTCTCAGGTAAGTCTGTAAGGGACCGGGGAAGAAGCAGGGAATAAACCCGGAGGATCTTAAGAAAAAGAAGATATAATTCTTCACCCTTCACTTACTCATGAAGTGTCAGGACCTCTTTCTCCCGAACTTGGTCATTTTCTTTGCATCTCTCTGCTTTCAGCGGTCTAGTGCTTGATTTTCAAAAGAACTCAACACCCATAATTGGGCCCAGATTTTGAAAAGCAGCTCCCATTCAGAATTTAGATTCTGTGTTGTGCTTTTCATGGGATATTGTTCTACAAGGCTAGAAACCTGGAAGAAGTCCAGTCCATCTTGAAAGTGATCTTTTAGCAACACAGGCACATGGAGGATCAGGGCTATTCCAGATTTTCAACATTGGCGAACAATATCCCAACAAAACCACAATTTAGAATTAGTTGAACTAACTGAAAAAAACCCATCATTTGATGTGACAGGCATGTGCAGAACATTTCCCAGAGTTGACAGATAACCCAGTTGGTTGTCAGTGTAGAAGTGTTAAAAGTAGAGCTGGTTGGGAATCTTTTAAATTAAACTTTTATTTTTTTGGTCAAAAACTATTTGTCAAAATTGAAACAGTTTTGACAAATCTCCGGACTTGAAAAAGTATTGAAAAAAGTTGTTGAATAAAAACATTGAAATTTTCTCAATAACAAATTTCAATTCTGCAGTTTAAAATGACTTTTTGTTTAAAAAGTTAAAAAATGTTGAAATTGAAAGTGACATTTTGTTTTTGGTTTTCCATTTGAGATTTTGACTTTTTGTCCCGATTCAGAATGGGACAAATTTTCAACTCTCAAAAATATTTGAGGGATGGGAAAACCATTTCCCATCCAGCTCTAGTTAAAAAAGTCATTGTCAAGCTACGCTACACTGCTACATCAGAAACACAGGAGCATAAAACCAGAGTGTGTTCATCTGTAGCAGAATAATCTCAAGTGCTAAACCATTTTTCTACAGAAGTTCCAGGATGCTTGAGCAGATTTTGCAGAAATCTGTAATGCTTTTGAATTTATACAAAAGTTAGCCTTAGATCAGAGGTGGGCAAACTACAGCCCGCAGGCCACATCTGGCCCACGGGACCTTCCTGCCTAGCCCCTGAGCTCCTGCCCTTGGAGGCTAGCCCCTGGCCCCTCCCCCGCAGCCTCGGCTCGCCCTGCCACCGGCGCAATGTACTCTTTTCCCTTAATACTGGCTTTTAACTGCAGGATTATGACATTGAGACGCCATTTTTTGTTAGCAGTTAGCAATAAAAAATCCAAGGTACCACCAAACAATTCAATCAAATTGACATTACTTTCTGCTTTATTAATTTTCATAGTAGGTTTTCTGTAATCTCAAATGCTAGTCTAGTTTACGGTGCAGTGTTTTAGCTTTTATTACAAGTTTTGCATCCTGAAATTATTTGCATTTAAAGAAAGTTAAACAGAAACACAACCACTATCAGTCAGCTGTTTACTTTAGGATATAGGGTTCCAATTTCACTAGAAACAAGAACTATTTTAATTTCACATGTGTTGAGGATTTGTCTCCAAATATACTTAACACACACTATTTCATAAATGTAAAGAACCACACATCAGTAGAAACTAGTCTTACAGTAGAGACAAGTTCTCTTAACATTGAAACTTGAATTTTCTAATTCGTAAAAAAAAAAAAAAATTGGTCCACATACAAAGTAAAATGGGTAAATACAGGTATAATCAGAGCAAATGCTTTCTTTTTATTCAGTTCCAGTTGTAGCGCTCTCTTGGAGGTAAATCATAATGTGTTCTCTCTTCCTCTTCAGGTCTGTAATCTAGTGGCAAACCATAATTGTAATCAACTGTTACAATGGGCAATCTTTTGCCTTGCTCCATATCTCTTGTAAATTCACCTTGAAAAGGTTTCCTTTCATAATCAGCTGAATCATCTTCCTGGTGTATGGATGAGGACAGATGCATTGTGCGTGAAGAATATGGCACAAATCTGTTTTTTCCCCCTCTGTTAAATTCATCTGAAGGACGTGTTCTCCTATTATCTTCAGGACAGCTAGGCCGATTACTATAATAAAACCAAATATTAACTATACAATTCTTAGAGATACAATATTTCATTAATGATAATTGGCTGGCATTAAACTCTAAAATGGTGTAACTTCAAAGAGAAATTATAGGTAAGTAATTTACCCTTTAGTATACTGGAAATGGAAAAGGTCATCCAGCTCCGAATTCTTTCCTTTTTATGAGTCATCTTAAGACTACATTGCAACTTCATTACTCTCCTCACTACCCTTCTTCATTCTTAGAGACAAATTTACCTAGGTATTGCTCGCTAACTTGTATTTGTAATTCAAAAGAAGGCAAATATTAAGTTGACTACCCTTTCTGTAAGGTAGTTCTACCAGGAGTTCCCTATTTATTAATAATTTCTTCACTTTTGGATCATGTTTCTAGTTTTAAGCACCTAAATAATGTGAAAAAAAATCAACAACGTTATCTTTCCTTTGGAATACATAATAGTAGCACTCTACTGCATGTTCTCTATTGCAATAATATTGTTCCTATGATATGGTGACTTTAGGATCTAATAAGTACCATATATGCCATATGGTAAAGGGTGTACACACACACACACACCCTTACCATATATACACACAATTGTTTTGTATTCCATCTCTCTGGTCACAAAAACATTGTAATGGTGAGAATAATTAGCCACTGGAACAATTTACCAATGGGTGTGATGGATTTTCTATCACGGACAACTTTTAAATCAAGATTGGATGTTTTTCTAAAAGATACGGTCTAGAAATTATTCTGGGGGAGTTCTATTGCCTGTAAGGGCATCAGACTAGATGATCGCAATGCTCCCTTTTGGCCTTAGAATCTATGAATTTAGCATATATACCATATCTTGGCTCTTTGCTCCCAGTTTAAATTATAGTATTTCATATTTACCTTTTTTGTACTGCATTTGCCACCTGCTGATCCAATTACCTACATCAGAGGTTCTCAAACTGTGTCCTGGCATGGACTAGATTTTTAAATAGAGAAACTGCCTTGTGAAACGCCTCCCTCATATTCACATGGAACACAACCCCCTCCGTCCTATTCATGATTACATCATCCCAATTGTTCACATAGAAAAGTAATAGCCAAAATGAATTCAGTGTGACTTTTGCAGCATTTCATGCAATGTAGCAGCTAGAAAAAAAGAGGATGGCCAGCACGCCAACAACCACATTTAGGAACCACTGATCTAACCAATCCAAGTATTTTTGTATCTGGTTTCACTGGCCCTCATAATTTGCTCATTTTCAGGTTCAAGATCACCTGCAGATTTTGAGAATTTTGGTTTTAATCCTGTAAAATACTTATGCAAGTGAGTAATTCCATCAACTGGTGTTAATGTTAGTTAGAGGATTAGAACTCAGCAAATTATGAGGGACTATGAAACCAGATTCACAAGATTTGGATTATTTAGGTCAGTCATGTCCTAAGTGGTCCTTGGAATGCAGGTGTTCTCTGATTCTAACTAGCTAGTTTGCAGGTTTGGGACTTTGGTCTCAATATTATACATTCAAATCACATACACAAATTAAAAAGGGTCTTCTATCAGATTCTAAATAACCTTCATGGTCTGATCCAACTCCCAGAAAGTCAATGGAAAGACTCCTACTGATTTTTCTGGTGTTTAGATTGGACCCTCAGTGTCAATGATTTGAGCTGTGCGCTACATGACAGCAGGATGGAAGAACTTCAAAGAAGAATATATCCCAAGTTTTTATTTTGCTTTAAGAATGAGTTCACCATGTAGGGACTGTTAAATAATTTCTAGTTAAAAAATATGATTGCATTAATGAGCATCAGTGTTATGAAACAAACATAATTTGCTGCACATTAAATTCAGGATTTTGTTTTCTGCCAATTAATTTGATGCCTGTAATAAAAAAAACAAACCAGACATCTGGCATAAGACCACATTTCACTCACACTCACACACACCTCGATATAACACAGTCCTCGGGAGACAAAAAATCTCACCACATTATAGGTGAGACCGTGTTATATCAAACTTGCTTCCCCCCCACCTCCTGTTCCTTGTTCCCTGACCCCCCCCTCCCTAATCACCCCAAGACCTCACCCCCTACCCAACCCCCCTGTCCCCTGACTGCTCCGACACCTATCCACCCCCCACCTCCTGACAGGCACTCTCCGGCAGCGGTGGGAAGCAGAGCAGCGCAGCCCCAGTGTGCTCCACCCCGCCAGCTCCCAGCTACGGCACTCTGCTTCCCGCCGTCAGTGAGTGCAGGGAGGTTGGGGAAAGGATGCCTCCTCACACTCACCTGTGGCGGGAAGTGGAGCGACGTGGCCCCAGCCCGCTCCGCTTTCCTTGCCCCAGCCCCAGCAGTGTCACTGGGGGGAGGCTGGGGCAAGGTCCTGCACTCACCTGCCTGGTGGGAAGTGGAGCACCATGGCTTGGAGCTGGCTGGGGCTGGGCTGCTCCACTTCCCGCCGCCGGTGAGTGCAGGGAGGTTGGGAAAGGACGCCCCCTGCACTCACTGGCGGCGGGAAACAGAGCGAGGCGGTCCCAGCCCGCTCCATTCTGCCACCTCCCAGCCATGGCGCTTTGCTTCTTGCCGCTGGTGAGTGCAGGTAGGTTGGGGAAAGGACGCCCATCGTACTCACCTGCGGCGGGAAGCGGAGCACTGCGGCTTGGAGCTGGCAGAGTGGAGCGGGCTGGGGCAGGGCTGCTCCGCTTCCACCACTGCTGGTGAGTGCGGGGGGGATCCCTTCCCCCAAACCCCTTCCCCGAGTGACATGGCTGGGGCCAGGGCGAGGGAAGCAGAGCGGGCTGCTCCCGGCCCCCCGCTAATCCCCCAGTTCACTCTGGGACTGCGGGGTCCCCAAAAGTGTCCTCCCACAGCTCCTGCCCCCCAGACCCTGGGGAGGGAAAGCCCCTGACTACCCCTGAGACCCTCTGCCCCTTATCAAACCCCTCAGCCCCGGCCTGGTCCGGCACCCTTAACACGCTACTCGGAGCAGTGTGTCAGAGCTTTACCGTGTTATATGTGAACCTGTGTTATATCGGGTCGCATTATATCGGAGTAGAGGTGTATATAATAAATACGCTTTTGTTCCTTTACAATGGAATGATTTGTGAAAACCATGCTACCAGGAATAAGGATTTTCCAGTGATAGAGTACGTACTTCAAAATCCTGATGTTCAGACCCATGTGCAACTTTATTGTCTCTGGTATCTAAAATTCTGGTAACAAGTACCATGTATTATAATGTCTCATCCATTATCAGATATAATTATAAACATGCATGAATTTCATAATACATTTCCATTATAAATTGCTTATATTGCAGTTTAGCGAGAACAAATATCTAGTTTGACAACTGCACATCCAATTTAAATTTCTATGGTCATGGTGACGAGGGATGGTAATGTGTAGAGGGGTATGTAGATTGATATGCAATATATGAATGCTGATATTTACCTGTAACTTCTACTGAAATCATCATTATCAGATCCGTAATCTCTGTGACGTGAAGGAGAAGAAGAAAAGTGAGGTTCTGGTAAATTTTCATGGGAGGAAAATGACCGATTTCTGAAAGAAACAAAAGAATTACACACTAGTTTTTCTTAACATGTAAAATTCTAGTGAAAGTTCTTTTAGATTTTTTAAAAAAAGTAACCAAAACTAGTTAACATGGAAGGAATGTCTTAGTTATATAAGCAAGAGTATAATTATATTATTTTAGCAATATCAAAATTATAAAGTCTCGTAAGAATGATCTAATATCCCTAATTGTTTAAATTGTGTAAATCAAAAATGGACAGAAATAAGTCTTTAAAATTTATTTAAGTATTTGGGAGTGCTATAATTTAAGTGTAAAAAATAGTGCTACAAATTTTATGTCAAAGGTTTTACTTTTGAACCCAACAGTTGTTTTAACAAGGTGCGTATTTGTTTTAGAGAGTCATCAAGGATTTACAGTTCTTAAATGAGAGGTTCCCTAGCAGACATTACTTATGAAATAAGCAACTGAAATCCAACACTTCCTCACTGCTTTGCTGATTACCTCAACTTGGTTAAAGGGATTAACATAATATCATATTACCTTCAATCCTGAGGACTGATTTTCAGATGCAAACCTCTTCACTATAAAATGAAGTGAGATGAAACATTTTGTCTCAAGTTGATTCTGACCAGTTACTGGAAATGTACTTTAATTTAATTCAGCTCTCTAATTTAAGAAAGTACAGAAATACTCTGGAGATGACAGTTTCCCAACCTTAGGGCCTGATTCTGCAAACCCTTACATGAGTAAATGGAGGGAAAAAACCTAACTAATTGCTCATTATCCTAGAAATGTCATATACCGTATTTTCCGGCGTATAAGGTGACTGGGCGTATAAGACGACCCCCTAATTTTACAGTTAAAACATAGGTTTTGGCCTATACTCGCCATATAAGACGACCCCCACTTCCGAGGGGGGGGAGCCCAGAGCCTTTTAAATCCCAGCCGCGGCCGGGAGTCAGAGGGCTCTGGGCTGCCCGCTGTGGCGGGGAGCCCAGGGCCTTTTAAATCCCAGCCGCGGCCGGGAATCAGAGGGCTCTGGGCTGCCCGCTGTTTATACCCGGCGTATAAGACGACCCACGATTTTTGGGGGTTGTTTTTTAGTATAGAAAGTTGTCTTATACGCCGGAAAATACGGTAATAATATGCTGAGGAACAACACTTGCTACTCCCTAAATCTGCTGTAACAGCAAAACAATACTTCACCTGTCTGAACACCATTCACGTGGCAAGTCGTCATGGTCATGAAAAGGTTGCAGTCTTTGTCCATGCCCCTTATTAACAAAATCAAAATCTTTCAACTGTGTCTGTTCCTGTAAGTCATCATAAGCTTGATTGTCATGAAAAGGTCTGCGCCTTTGTCCAGGACCCCTATTATCAAAATCTTTCAATTGCATCTCTGTTTGTAAATCATTGTGAGGCTGATGGTCATGAAAAGGTCTCAGCCTATGCCCACGACCCCTATTAACAAATTCAAAATCTCCCAACTGCATCTGTGGTTGTAAGTCATCATGCGTTTGGTAATCATGAAAAGGTCTCAGCCTTTGCCCGGGCCCCTTGTTGATGAAATCTAAATCCTTCAACTGCATCTGTGCCTGAAATTCATCATGAGACTGGTGGTCATGGAAAAGCCTTCGCCTCTGCCCACGGCCTCTGTTAACAAAGTCAAAATCTTTCAGCTGCATGTCATCCTGTAAGTCACTGTGAGATGGGTGATCAGGAAAGGGTCTCTGCCTTTGTCCACGGCCTCTATTAACATACTCAAAGTCTCTTGACTGCATGTCTCCCTGTAAGTCATCATGAAACTGGTGGCCATGAAAAGGTCTCAGTCTTTGTCCAGGCCCCTTGTTACTGAAATCTAGATCTTTCAGCTGCATGTCTTCTTGATAGTCATCATAAAACTGGTGGTCAGGAAAAGGTCTTCGCCTTTGTCCGGGTCCCCTGTTGTAGTCCCAATCTCTCATTTGCATTGGCGCTTGTAAATCATCCTGAGATTGGTGGTCATGAAATGGTCTTCGTCTTTGTCCAGGTCCCTTGTTAATGAAATCGAAATCTCTCAACTGTATCTGTCCTTGTAAATCATTGTGAGAGTGGTCATCGTCATAAATTCTTAATCTTTTCCCTGGCCTGTGAAGAAAATTAATATTTTTAAACAGCTTATTTGCATTTGTTATAAATATTTCAAGTTAGTCATCCAAACAAAGTAGCATTTTTTTAAACATCTCAGGATTGAGAATGAAGGACATTATCACTCAAATATGTAAAGGTACTAATATAGTAACAGTCTAAACTGTCTAATTATAGTATATATTATATGTATTCTATAACCTTGTCTCCTTTACCAACAGAAATTGATCCAATAAGAAATATTACTTCACCTCAACCACCTTGTCTTTCTAATTATATTATAAAACATATTCTATTGTCAAGACCAGGGGTTCTCAAACTGGGGGTCATGACCACGAGGTTATTACACGGGAAGTCACGAGCTGCCAGCCTCCACCCCCCAAACCCTGTTTCGCCTCTAGCATTTATAATAATGTTAAATGTAAAAAAGCGTTTTTAATTTATAAGGGGGGGTCGCACTCAGAGGCTTGCTGTGTGAAAGGGGTCACCAATACAGAAGTTTGAGAACCACTGGTCAAGACTGTGAAAACCACTATAATTCTATATCACCTTTTTAAGAGACAAGCAAACCCAAAATAATCCCACAGAAAACTAACACCACAAACTACTATACTTGAATGTTATCAAGGAACAAGAGATACATGTCTCTTCCAAAACCAAAGGATAAAAACTTTTACGACATAAAAATTGCCTCAGTGAATCCAAAGTACTTGTAATGGAAGACATCCTGTCCTAATATTCCCTTGCTTCATCTTTTTATCTCAACCTTCATTTAATTTAAAATAGGTATACTGAATTAATAGTACTGAAAATAGAACAGAATACCAATGTAACTACTGAAATAGTTATCTTTCACACTACATTTTTTAAAAATGTCATATTTTTGCCAATTACCCAGGAAAATCTTCATTTGGGAACCTATCTACAGGTCCTTCCATCACATTTGGTGGAGGTATAATATCTTCATCAGGATCCCATACATCCATTCCAAGATTACTAGGGAAAATAAAAGCATTTAATATAAAATTTCCTTTATTAAAAATACTGTTGAAAGAACGTATGTACTTTTTTTCCAGTTGTGGAAATAAATTGGCATTATGGGAGTGCTGGAAAGCTAGGGTATCACAGAAGTGTAGGACTGGAAAGGACATCAAGACAGGACCTCAAGTCCAGTCCCCTGTGCTCAAGACAGGACTATATGTACATTTGGGAGAATTTCAGTTTATTTTTTTTCTGAACAGGCTGATAGAAAAAGGCAAAAAAAATACTTCACTGACATATGACTCGTTGACAGTTGGGGTGAAGCCCCATGGTTATTTGCAAAATTGTCCCTCAACTACTTCACCCCTTCCCATATGAAAGTATACATGATAGTGATTAATACAGAAAAGTTTCCCTATTTACATTCTCATAATACAGGAACAAGGGACATTTAGTGAAACTTAAAGGCCAAAAATAATTAATTAAAAAAACAGAGCTTACAACTTCACTGCTACAATGATATCATAAAGGCAAAAGAGTTTTGTAGGACAGATGGATTAGAATGACATCTACAGTTACATTAGATTGGATTGGATTTTTTTTAAAATAAGGAATATAAATCCTCATGCTTCAAGACGTAAGTCTGCTACTGACAGACAAGGGCTAGGAAGAATCTTCCCTTCTGGGCCTAGTCTGCTTCAGGGTCTGTTGCATCTTCCTCTGAAATATTTGGTAGTGGCCATTGATAGAAACAAAACAGCAGGCTAGATAGACCATGAGTCTGATCTGGAATGGCAATCCCCTATGTAGCATATCCAGAAAGGTTAATAGATCGAGACTCTGGCAGGCTAAGAGGAGAGAGTGAATTCCAGAGTTAAGGGGCCCTCACTAATAATTTTTTGCCAGCTGCTCCCTCCCATTTATAACTCAGCTGAACGCTGAGTTATAAATGGGAGGACACAACAACAGAAGAATTTAATAAAAAAAAATCAACTTTTAAAAGAAAACCCTTTGCATGATGTACATTTATAATATAAAACCTAAGGGGAAAATTACACTTCATACCATTCATAACAGAAGTCTTCAAAGATAAGCACTCTTTGTGTAAAGTGTAATAAGAGAGGTCAATATGTGCTTAACAGGACAAGAGACAACATTTTAAATATGACCCAAGCATTGAAAATACAAGGAACTGCACTTGACAACTTCGATTATGTAATTAAAAGCCTTTGCCTACCTTCTCATTGGCTGAGTTCTGAGATCTGTTAAATATACAAGACCGTCCATACGATGACCTCTAGCATCACCAAAAGCTGAAGAAAATTATAAAAAGATTAGCGTGTGCAGTTAAACATGCTTGGAACACAGCTGCATATAATGCGGTCAATCAGGGCTCCATGTAAACCGTGGCATAATAAAACCGTGGCATGTAAAACTTGAAATAAGTTCACTATTGATTCCTTTGACTCAATTTTAAATTGCAGCAGACTGCACAAACATTTTTGCAGCAAACTGTTTTCCAACTGTAACTATTGCAGTTGCTACTTATGATTGCATCAATACACAGAAACCTTCAAAACCAATAATGGGGTTGGAGGGAGGGAACTGTCCTCTTAATGTGGTTCAGATCTGATGGTGCCCAAATACTGCCAGGCATGGAAGCAGCAGCAGGAAGGATTTATCTGTGGGAACCTGTGCAGGGGTTAAGTATGAGGTAGCTGTCACAGAACCACTGTAGACACAGAGCCCCATGTTTTGTTCAAGTTCTAGGAAATACCTTGAATTGCTGTCTCTGGATCCCAACCTTCAACATCAATAAGGTATCTGACAAAGAACATGCTGAATTATTATAAAGGTATAGATTATGACTGATATAAACATACTATTATAATGAAAAAAATTATCTGAATTTTCATGTAATACTTGCCTACATATAAGGTAGCCAGTTCTATTAATTCCATTGGTACAATGAACTCCAATGAGTTTATCTATTACAAAGGAAAAAAATGTAAAAAACAAAAATACCATAAAATAATTAGTGCAAAACAGAAAGAAGCCATTTATTGTTTACACTAAAGCCGTTTAAGTGAGCATGTTTTCTGTTTGCAAAATTATTATTATTAAGCCTGTACACACCAGGATATATGTCCAGAATTTATGTTCTTCCTGCTGGATTTTGTAGCAGCAGTTAACTCAATGCTTCCCACTTCCCAACCTCTTGGAACCTAAACTAGTCCAAGCAGGGCACAGAAAAAAGAAGGGGGAAACTGGTGATAAGAAAAGCTGCCTGACTAGATAACCATCAACCACACTGTGATAAGGAAACTTAATCAAGAACTAGAACAAAACATGACTGACTTCGAGGGCAAATTTAAACAGCCATCAAACTTACTTTCACAAGGAGTTCACTTACAGATTCTCCTGAACCCTTCCAGAAGCAAAAACACTGAAGTCAGCCTGGCAGCCTACTGGTAATGAAATGCATTACTAGAGGGATCCAAGCACAGGCGTCTAAATTTGGTCCATTACTCCTGGATGGCACATGCCTGAGGCATTGTGGAGGCAGTGCATTTAGCTTCTTGCTTTGTATTGCCATCTCCAGTCAACTCAGGAGTGGCACTTACAGACTTTGGAGAAAGCTGTGTCTCTTCATCCAGTTGCAAACTAGGTTCTGACCAACATACAGAACAAAACATTCCGATCCAAAGGGTCCCTGAAGGAATGCCTTTGTCACATCCAAATCATTAGATTATGCAGGAAGGAAACTCCCTACACTTCAGCTCATAAGCCAAAAACAGCAACCAAGGAGCCAGAATATTAACTACTGGGATGAGAAAGAACCATCTCATAAAACAATTCTTCTTTTCCAACACTTCAAATTTGGGCCCTGGTTTCTGAGATTTACGTCCACCTGCAAACTGGCTATCCACAACAGAACCATACATCTTATCTGAGGTAGAGCAGTGCAACTTTTGGCAATGGAAATTTTCTGACACAAACCATTACAGAGCTATCACAGTAAGAAACCAGGACTTGGTCAACAGAGCAGTCTCCTGATTCAGGCACACAGCTGAATGACTCTCAGCTGCCAGTAAAGATTTGTTCCAAAAGATGCTGAACTGAGTTGTGCAAGAGCCTCCAATACTAAGGGAAAGATAAAAAGAGATACACATGTAGGTTGTAGCAGGATGTGTGCAACGAGTTCTTCCACGCATAGAGCTGTCTCACCACTATGTAAACTCCCAACCACCTCTATAACTGTATCATGCTCTTAAAGAATTACTATCTTCATGAGAGCAAAGGAGTATCCAGCTGCCATCAAAATATCTTGACATGATGCCCTGTAGCTACTAAACTTTATAACCGATTAACTAAATGACATCTTCATGCTTTTGAGCTATCTCCTTGACTCCTAATTCAGAGAACTGAAGGTCACACTACTAAGTGGTTCTGCTATGAAGTAGAAGGTGGAGATCAGACAGGAGGCTATCACATTACATGCCTTCAACAGGGTAAGGCTACCTCACGATCACAATGAAAGAAAAAAAAGTATGATCAGAAAATCCTTGATTGTGTCCAATTACAAAAACACAAAGTGTTATGAAAAGTATTACTTATTATACACAGAACTATGCCAGTGGCTCCCAAGCTGTGGTCTATGAACAAGCAGTGATCCATGAAGTGCCTGCTGGTCACATGGGCTAGCTCTCCTTGTTCTCGGCTGGCACATCACATTAAATACAGCTAAAAAATATGACACTATTAGGAAGGTAGTCTGTGTAATAAATGCTGTAGCTGATATGAGCATTTTGGAGTGGCAAGGGATAGGAGATGGTCCACGAGACTATGAAGTTACAAAACTGGATCACACTATGAAAAAGTTTGAGAAACCTGACCTGTAGAAGTGAACATCTATTGTGATTAATACATCATACATTAAGATTTAAGTAACATTTTGGTCTTTTATAGCATTAAAGATGCTGTTAATTACCATTTCCTGCATTTTCCCAAAGGAACTTTCTGACCCATTTTTTGAATTGTAGAATAGTAGCATTATCGGGGACTTCAAGTCCAACAGTATACAGTTTCTTATACTGCACACTTTTAGGTAAATCCTAGCAACAACAAGGAGAAAAAAATAGCAACAATCATTAGTCATTAAAATCGTGTACCACCATAAAACTTACAAACAATATATAAAAAAACCCAGATGTAAGTCACTGGTTCAAATCTGTATCAGTAGTGATTGAAAATCATCATTTTGTAGTTATATTAGAAAAGCTGTACTCACAAAAACTGAAATAGCAAATAGTCCTTTTGTTGGGAAGAGTCAAGCTCAAGCAAGAGATCTAAGTTTGCAGTGGAGACGGAACTACCCTTTCAATACCTCCTGGTCAGAGTAGATGCACACTGGTTGGACTGACGAGGGAAGCTTGTACTGCCATTCAAATCCTCTTCATGAAGAGTATCAAGCGTCACCTCCTCTCCCTTACTTATTTTATCCCATTATCATGTATATTCAAGGGTCTACATTTAGTAACACATGCTTCTATTTACTCTTGCACAGAGCACATTAAATGGATATTCCCAATTACAATGTAAAGAATTTTTTTTTAAATCAGTGCAGATAACTCTGTGGAATCCATTCATACAGCATAATAGTGAAAGAAATATTATATTTTTTAAAAGATATAGCATCTGTCTTCAAGGCAGGAGCCATGTCTTCCTGCGTGTTTGTGCAATGCCTAGCATAGTAGTCTTGAGCAGAGAATCTGGGAACTACAGTACTATAAATAAATATAATGATTAAATGCTAGTAAATCAAGCCATAATTGAATGCTAGCTGAGATTAAGATGATATTTCCTTCATGATACAATTCTGCATAAATTTGTGCTGGAAACAGGATACCAGATTAGATGGTTCACTTGTCTATTCCAACATGACAATTTCTAGACTGGCATTAAATAACACAAGATAAAAGGTAGCAGTAATTGTGCATTTAATTCTGCTATTACTGATTTACTATTACCTTAACTTCATAATACCGTGTGGTGTATGTTAAATCAATAATTAATCCAAGTTCCACATTTAAGGCCTTCATTGCAGCAATCAGGTCTTTGGGTGTAAATTTCTGGGTTGGAGTAAGTCTCTGGTTAATTGCCTGTGATGAAAAAGGGAACTTAAGATTGTGTTTTACAACTTCCAATAAAAATAGAAACATCTGCCTCATAAAATGAATCAGGAACAAGAGGAAACATAGGCATTCAATGTATTGTGTGGATTAAAAAACTAAATTGAGACGGAACTGACGACCCAAAATAAATTCATGACTTTATTGTATGATATTATGACAACAGATAACACTGTGGCAACAGCTCCAGTGCAATAAGCACTAATTTCATATCAAGAAAAAAGTCCTGCACAATGAAGAATGAATATAACAATTTAAAGTAATTCCTTGAACACAGACAAATCTAGCACTGATGTCAATAAGCAAAATAAAATATGAAAATCTTACCCACTTGATCTGCAAAAAATCCCAACCAACTGGTCTATTCTACATAAAAACTAGGGAGGTCTGATAGAACAGCTTACTGGCTCACCAATCTTCCCACAAATGATGGGGATACTTATTTTTCCCTGCCTGTTTGTTTTCTTCTCTGTCACTCATGTTACTGGATGCTACATAAATTTATAATTTTGCATTAAGATCATTTTTCCCTGTATATTTGAAGCAAGGTCTTATCAGGATTGAAGTGAGTGTAAGAAGAATGTAGACAGCAGCAAAAAATTCTCTAATAAGCATCAGGGCCAGGCAAAGTATCAGGGAGCCTAAACAGCTCCATGACTGCTTCCAGTCTCTGCTTTGACCAACATAAACTCAGCAAAACAGAGAATCTGGCCAACCATGTGAAACAGATTAAGATGGAACTTTCATATAAGATGGTGCCTACATACTATTAAAGAGCATTTAAGCAAAATGTTTCTTTAAAATACACTTCTTTTGTCCATTTCTGTGCAATTTACAGGAACAGGATATGGAGACATAAATTTATAGCCACTATTTCATAAGTGGTCCAGTGACCACTACCCTTTAATGGGTGATCATCATGTATGTGAAATTAATTTCTGGTTTATGTAAAGTGGACAGTTATCCACATCACAAAAATCACCACCACAAGTAGGACTCATTACAGCAGTTTCAGAAGATGCAAAAGACTGGGCTCAAAACTGAACCAACACACTCCGGAAGCACTAAATTCTGTAATGTTAAATGAATGGTGCAGATTAGCTGGTGAGAAAGTCATGATGAATGAGAGATAAGTAAACTTACTCAGTAACACCAAGTACCAGTCTACACCTAAAAAAGTGAACATCTTTAGTTTATGGAAAGCTCAGTGGAAAAGGACTGAATGTGCTAAATACTAATTTTAATAGAAAAATAATTTCTGTAATTTTTCACATTGAATCTGTTCTGCAGTTTGCATGAATTTGAATGCTATTTTCCATAATTCTTCACACAGCAATTAGTACGGACTGACTGAAACAACATTTTATACATACCCCTTTTAAAGGCACTTTGAAAGCAATGAATCTCGTTCCTGGTATAGGCTGTCCAACTGGTGTCAAAGTCCGCCATCTTTTATAAAAAAAATATATATTTGTATATTTTTCTGAATACTTAAAGGATAAAATACTTTTCAAATTATACTAATATGATACAAGTCACCTGAAGTGTCATATAAAACAGCTACTTCTGTAATAAAGTTTCTTCTTCTTTGGAGTAAGCTTTCCTCAGCAAATGCACAAAAAAATACTGCTCTTTTTGGTCTTGAGATATATTTCAAGCTACATTAAATGTCTTATAAACATCAGACTCTGCTGCTCCCCTATCACTCCAAACAGAAAGATGTAAATAGCACCCTGGTCTCCCTGATGGATCATACAGCTACTTGCTTGACATGTCAAGGGCCAGATTTCCAAAAAAACTTCAGAACCAAGCAGCAATCCTATTTGGGCATCTAAATGAAGTGGTCAGGTTTTCTAAGTGTTTAGCTGGCTACTTTATTAAGATGCCTAAATAGAAACTGAACTCTTTTGAAAATCTGCCTTATTTCACCAGAAGGAGATATTTCAATTTAAATAAATCCAAAATAAATACTATTAGCTAGCATGACTACTGAAACATTTCTTTTGTTTTGTTTCAATATTACACATTTGAATAATGTTAATAAATTACTATTGGGGGTGGGGGGAATTCATAGATTCCACAGTCAGAGGGGACCACTGTCATTATCTAGTCCAGCAGTTCTCAAACTGTGGGTTATGACCCCAAAGTGGGTCATGACCCAATTTTAATGGGGTAATCAGGGCCAGCATTAGACTTACTGGGACCCAGGGCTGAAGCTGAAGACTGAACTCCACCCCCACCTGGGGCAATGGGGCTTGAGCTGCATCCCCCTCTCTGCCCACCTGGGGTGGCAGGGCTTGGCCTGAGTCCCTCTTTCCCTCCACACCCCTCGCCCCCCCCCAACAGGGCAGCAGGGCTTGGGCTCCGATGCCCCGTCTCCCTCCTTGTTCATGTAGTAACTTTATTGTCAGAAGGAGGGTTGCGGTGCAATGAAGTTTGAGAACCCCGATCTAGTCTGATCTCCTGTATAACACAGGACATATAACTTCCCCAATTTAATTCCTAGACTATATCTTTTAGAAAAACATCCAATCTTGATGTAAAAGTTGCCAATGACAAAGAATCCACCATGACACTTCGTAATGGGGAAAGGTGCCCACGATGCTGGAAGAACATGAGTATTATTTAGGTGAGTCAATTAGGATACAGAATTAGCATATCTCAGAGCACAAAGATTCTTCCATCATTCAGCACAGCTACACAAATTATATGGAGAGACTGCTGGCCCTCCATAACTAAGTCTGCAACCAGGTTTCCATTATGAGACCAATCTTCATGGATCTTCTAAGAAAGCACAAGAAAAATATTTTCTAGTGATAGTTTTTGTGATCACTGTTAGTATAGAATGGGATTTTGTCCATAAATTTCAAGTAATTAAATGAAATGGTTCTGAAGTTACGTTAAAAATTAGTCCTTTGCACATTAAAAAAAAATCTTCAAAATGGAATGGTTACAGTTAAAAATTTGTATATAGCTGTAAAACCACACTTGTACTGAGATGAGCTGAATTAGGACAATGAAATTTGGGAGGGAAAGAGCCTGTAGGTCGAAGGGGTGTGTCTAACAGTGTTTTGGTGAAAATATTTTAATTTGGGTGAGTTATAAGCCTTTGAAAAACAACCATTGTGCATGCACTGTTAGCACATGGCCAAAATGCTAACTATGTACTGCATATGCACCTGGGTCTCAGTGAGTTAAAAATTCAACTGTATACCCTGAACCCATCAAGGAGCAATTCTAAATTATTCTAATATGGAAGCTCATGATAGGTTACATGACTTGTTAAAACTTGCACAGGAAGTTTGGGGCAGGAAACAATATATTTATCTAAGGTAGCAAATCTACTAAACCACAGATCTCTGTATCTGATGCTTACTGATCTGTAGAATAGGGCCACTCAAGTTTATCAACTTTGTCAAATGTTTTAAAATCTACAGAGGAGAAGCCAGATATAAGTGTAGTCTGTTTTACAGAAAGGTAAATAGGCACAAAATGCTGTGGGATGGACTTTGGGCCAGCGGAGGAAAGAAAAAGCTTGTCCTCTTCAAGGATTGCTACACTGTGCCCCCCTGGGCTTGAGTACAGGAGATAGAGGGGCTCTGTGGCTAACTGTTTGGGCAGCAGCATATAATACAAATTTACTGGCTCCCATATACTCAAGGGAAGATTTATAAGCCCTTCCCCATGCCCAAAGGTGATATTATACACTAGGAAGAAAAACTGACTGATTTGCCTGAATGGCACTGTAGTGGGATTGGCTAGGCCATTGCCTGTAAGCCTGGCTCTGTTGTGTGAAATCAGGCAAGTGAGTGATTTTTCTCTCACAATCTGTAGTGTGGTACGCTCTTTGCAAGGAGTTTTGTGAGCTACAGATGAAAATACACTATATAACTGTAAAGCATTTTTATTAAACTTCCTTATGCCCTAAACATGAAAAATGTCTAAGGATCAGGCTGGGAGGCAAGGTTCATCTAATGCAATATACATGGGCCTAGCAGTTAAGAGACACAGACGACAAACCTGGTTCTAATATTAATTTTCCATGTGACCTTGATTAATGGAGGGCTTGTCTCAATTAAGGAAACTTGCTAATTATACTGGTATAAATTTCCCTTATCTAGACAAATCCTTACTTTTTCTGAGCAATAATTTTACAATCTGTAAAATGGGTGTAGTAATAGTTACCTACTTCCTAAAAGTGTTACAAAGCCCACTTAAATGTGTGTAAAGTGTTAAGAGTAAAGTATTAAAGATATACTGTCACTTTATTCTTACTATTTAACATTTACATTGCAGTAGCACTTAAAGGCCAAGGAGGTTGGGGCTCCATTGTGCTACTTAAAAATGTGGTCAGTTTCTAAAATGCAATCAGTTTCAAAATAAGTTAAGTTTCAGTTACAAAACATGACCCTGGGTATTCCCTGCTAATTTTTACTGGTTTAATATTATTTTCCTATTTAAAATAATAATAATAATAATAAAGTTTTTCTCCCCGTTGCTGTGCTGACTATCCACACAAACAAAAGAAGAAACAAACTGTCCACAATGTGCATTTGACAGCACTATCTCAAAGCCCAAAATAAGTCGTTAGTTTTTATTGTAGTTTTTAAGTTGATGGTGTCCGCTAAAGTTTTGTAGTGGTAGAGCAGAGAACAGAACAAAGGAGATCAGCCTTGCAACACTGTATTCGTTACTTTAATTCATGTGGTCTCCAGGGCGTTACAACCACACTGGAAACTTCGGAAAGTGATTGTAAGGTTTAAACTTTTAAAGTCCAGCAAATTACACTAAAGTGCTTCACAGTGCTCCCAATATTCAAAGCCAGTAGAGATGGAGCAGAAAAAAGGCCAAACTCTACTGTTCATGTACACCCTAATGTCCTAGATAACAGATCGAGCACAGAAACTTAAAACATACTTTGTGTGTGTGAAAATGCTTTCAATGATCTCTACTTCAAAACTACTGAACCAATTTCCTTCAAACTCAGTTTGCTCCTTATATCTCATTAACAGCCACAAAACAAAAGCAATCTTGAAGGAAATTGATCCAGTCTCTATGTATGTGCAAAACCTCTTCTCAGAATATATAGGGAAAATAGATATTTTAAACATAAAGAACTAATAAATATCTGAATGAATTCTACTGAAACTTTCCAAAACACTCCCTTCTGGGTAAAGATCAAGTACAAAAAAATTTCCAGTCCCCAATTAATTGGTTTGAGTAAGTTATAATCAACTTAAGTAGGGAGTTTAAAGAAAGTTGCATTTCAACCTTAAATATAGTCATTGCTACCATAATAAAATGGCCAAAAAAAATCACCTAGATCAGGAGTTGGCAACCTTTCAGCAGTGGTGTGCCAAGTCTTCATTTATTCACTCTAATTTAAGGTTTCGCATGCCAGTAATACATTTTAACGTTTTTAGAAGGTCTCGTTCTCTCTCTATAATATATAACTAAGCTATTGTTGTATGTAAACAAGGCTTTAAAAATGTTTAAGCAGCTTCATTTAAAATTAAATTAAAATGCAGAGCTCCACCGGCGGGTGGCCAGGACCCGGGCAGTCTGAGTGCCACTGAAAACCAGCTTGAGTGCTGCCTTCAGCACCCGTGCCATAGGTTGCCTACCCCTGACCTTGATTCTACCTAACAGTTCTAATAAATGTGCCTTATATGATGCAATAAAAACTTGATAAGTATCTGGCTAGTGTAATTTATTTTGGAAAAGGAGGAGAAAAAAAAAAGACTGAGACACTCAAATTATGCCAAGTATGTGATCACAGAAGTCACAAAAATCGGGTGTAGGGAGTTAAAATGTGATTTGTATAATTTCTTTTCACATTTTAATGTAACCAACACTGATCTCAGCATTAGAAAAATTGGATTTCTTCAGCTACAAATTTTCATTTTGTTTATAAAGGCCATTGTTTATATGAACAACAAATGGCTAAAGCTATTTATACAGTGCAAATAAGGATGCTGAAAAAAGAGGGGACTTGTACGTTAAGAGTATATTGATTAGTGTTCTGAAAGGCCAAAATATAGTTTGAAAATTGGAGAGTTTGTTTGTGGAATTGGACATGAGTTGTTAGATGTGCAACAATATTTATTTTTAACTGGACTAATTGCCTAACCTACAGCAAATATTTTCATAGAAGCATTCTACTGCATGCTCAACCTGTGCACTTATTGAAAATTTAACCTCAGCTTCCTGCTGCACTGAATTTACCAGTTAGTTACAGAGATCTGTTTATTGACAACCAGAGTAACCAGATAGAAAGTGTGAAAAATTGGGACAGGAGATGGGTGGATAATAGGCACCTACATAAGAAAAAGCCTCAAATATAGGGACTGTCCCTATAAAATTGGGACATCTGATCACCCTATTGACAACAGTAGATTTAATCTATATTTTTAATTAATCAAGAGCAAATATTGGACTGTTGCATCACTAAATGGATCAGACAGGAACTGCTGTCTGACTACAAGGGAGAATGTTATTTACACAAATATATCAATAAGTAAATTTAAAAAGGTAGTTTAATGAGATTTTGGTCACTGATGTTCAAAAACTTGCTGCTGGATTCCCCTGTACATGATAGTGTCCTATTTATTGCTACCTCTGCCCACATTTCTAAAGCACCCAAAGTAATAACCAAGAAGGGCTGAACATGAGCGCTTCTGTGGTCACTGATGTGATAAAGGGGACAATGAGGGGCATACTTTACCCTAAACAAACAATAAAACCTCCAGATTCCTCTGTCTACTGGAAATGGGGTGAACATGGGAAGGAAAAACTATGAAAACCTAAGATTCAGATACAGTAATATAAACAGTACTAATAAATAGAATGACAAGGCAATTTCTCTGAGACACCAATACTGGCATATAGTTCATATACAGCAGTTTATTATAAGGTTCAAAACAGCTTCAGCTTCCTCCAAGTCCACATTTGTCAATAAATCCTTCTTTCAATTATTTTGGAAAACCAAACTACATTAAACAAGTTACATATGTAATATATAACTATTATATAAAGTTCACTGGCACAATAG
Organism: Mauremys reevesii; assembly: GCF_016161935.1. Classification (NCBI taxonomy): domain Eukaryota; kingdom Metazoa; phylum Chordata; order Testudines; family Geoemydidae; genus Mauremys; species Mauremys reevesii. The sequence goes on along the minus strand of NC_052629.1, from coordinate 30,055,987 downwards.
GTCAGTTGTGGTCTATCAACCTAACAACCATCCCTTAAGCATTTTCATCATTAAAAATTATTGTCGCAGCATAAGCAGTGGGCTCTAACCTGAAATGGTCCAAGCCCACATTTTGTATTTTTGAAGTTATTTATATAGATATACATAAGGACTTACACCTTCAACATTAGATATGTTTATGTATGTGCACTGATTCACTGAAATCCAGTTTTGCTAGATAACAGCACCTAAACCATGCCTTGAACGTAATTCAGTTGTATTTACTATTTCCACAGCATTCTAAAGAGCTTAAGTGGTGCATGACATGCAACATGATTCCATACTAGAAGAGATGCAGAGTGGTAACTTTTTTAGTGTGTTTGTGAAAAATGTGTTTAGAGTAAAAATAAAGTTATCTTGCAGTCCAAGCTTTTAGAAAGTAATACACTGTTTATCCTTCTAGTTCCATATATTCTCATAAGGGATTAAAATGCATTTTAAATGCTTTAACTTTTAAATCTCTGTGTAACGGTGCACACATTTTTAAGGGTAGGAGGAAAAGAAAATACCATTGTCAAACAGCCATTGTTTCCATTCGTCTTACCCAGCTTGCAAAATTGTCGCAATATTCAACAACCGAGGTAGACAAATCTGTTCAGTTGCCCTATTGCAATATGACAGATGAAAATGAAAAGTTTGATATTTTACTTCCAAGTTAAAAAAAAATGTAAAGAATTACTTGCTTTGGGCAAATGGAATTTTGGAAAATTGTTTAGTTTGCAGTTAAATTCTTACTCAAAGCATTCTTTATTTAACCTACTTCTGGCACCTTCAAAACAGCAGGGAGTTAATCTACAAAAATATGTTTTAGCCTTGTGCAGATGTGTTACAATATTGAAGTTTTGCAAAACAGGCACAGAAAAGGTGTGTGCCAATTTAATTCAGGTACTGTGGAAAAGCTCAGTGTTTCTGAATCCAGATTTTCTCATTAAAAAACTGTAAAAGCTATGTTGGTAAAGTAAATTGCATAGAATTCTGGGGATTTAAAATTGAAAAATGTGAAAAGTGTTTATTTGGAGGGGTGAACAAGTCAATTAGCAGCACTGAATCTGACCCCAGGGTGGTACCAAGTATACTGAAGGTAAGGCTTCTAGTTCTTAAGCCACCTGGGGACAGAGTATCTCCCAGACCACAAGATGTAGCTCCATGGCATGACAGCTACTTGGATTCTTTGAGGCTTTTGGTCAGTATCTCAACTGTTAAGATTCTTTAAGCCCATGATTTTCTGAGTTAAAGTTTAAATGAATCTTCCTCCTTGAAGGGAAAAACCTACTGCTAGCACAGGATTTTTTTCCTGCTTTGCACAGAAGAATGGTTTAAATAAATACATGGAAACAGATTTAGTGTGTCCTGTTTTAAAAACAGGCTGTCCACTATTTCCTAATTCACCCTCTCATGAATGAAGCAATGGAGTGTGAGTAGGGGCATTTCTCAATGAAAACCACTTCACTTCACCCTCATTTTATCATTTATTTTACAGCTGGCCCCAAGAGCTCATCTTCTAAGTTAGAGGTAACATAAGAGTTATTACAACAGGTGAGGGGGACAGGAAGAACAATAATTCAAAACAGGCATTTTATGTCGGTCTCATTAGCTCTAAGGATTTTCTCCTTATATGTTATTTTATCATCATTTGGGAGATTAGGATCAAGAGTATGGAAGTAGAGCAAGGGTAGTCCTAACAGGAAAAAGTTTTGAGATAGAAATTCAAGGAGGTTAAAAATACTTGGACTGATCAGCTTAGAAAAGAGAAAACTAAGGGGGGATATGATAAAGGTCAGTAAAATCATGATTGGTGTGCAGAAAGTGAATAGGGAAGTATTATTTTCCCCTTCACATAACACAGAAACTACAGTAGAACTTCAAAGATACGAACACCAGTTAGAGACCGACAGGTCAACTGGACACCATGTGAAACCGGAGTGGAGACCAAAACCAAAACAAACCAGGAAATACTGTACTGTGCCTGTATTGCATCTGGGCTTCTTGTCCCCACCCCCAACTTGCCACACAGGGTGCAGCCGGCACGAGCAGCTCTGGGGTTTGCGCTGCTTTCCCATAAGCCATGGACGTCGTCCTCTCCCCTGCCCTCCTAGAGGGACAAGCTTGAATGCTTAGTCTGAGCCTAGGAAAGAAACTTCCTGAGCTCCTGCTGGAACCTGCCTGGGAGTATTTGTTGCTGGAGCCCAAGCTCAAGCTCCTGCTTGCACACTGTGCTCTGGAAGAGCAGCTCATTTATAAGAGGCCACAGCCTGCACCCCGCGGCCACTGACGCCTCAGTTCCACAGTGTGCCTCACTCATCATCCTTGCAGCCAGGGGGCTAGAACCAGCTGCCTGTCCCCACCCCCTTGGATGGGGTTGCCCCTTAAAGGTAGGAAGTGAAGAACCTGAAGTTTGCAGGCTCGGGCGTGAGCCCCCGCTCCGAGCAGTCCGCCCTGAGGAGCACCCCATAACATCTTGTTCAGAGTTACGAACAACCTCCATTCCCGAGGTGTCTGTAACTCTGAGGTTCTACTGTATGAAATGAATAGGCAGCAGGTTTTAAACAAATGTAAAAAAATCTTTACACAATACATGGTCAACCTGTGGAACTTGTTGCCATGGGATATCATGAATGCCATGGGATAAAAAAAGAACTAGATATGTTCACGGAGGATAGGTCCATCAATGGCTATTAGCCAAGACGGTCAGAGATGTAACCAGATGCATCGCTAAAATCGCTGACTGCCAGAAGCTGGGACTGGATGGAAGAGGATGGATTACTAGATAATTGCCCTTTTCTGTTCATTCCATCTGAAGCATCTGGCATTGGCTACTGTTTGAAGACAGGACCATGGCAAATTTTCTACACCCCCTTCTCTCAATTAAGTATGTGAAAAACTCTCCATTCCAGTCCTTAGTTCTCCCAAGGAAACTCACCAAAACCAATGTCTCAATATTCCGAAATTTCTAAAAGGTATAAAATAAGCAGAAGGAAGACGACAAACTTTCAGATACTCTTTATCTATCAGAAGAAACAAAGGGTACAATTCTCCCCTTACAGGTTACCTTTACAAGTAGTGTATGGGGCACACCGGGGAAGGAAAAGATAAGATCCATAGAGAACAACAGAGGGTTAGGATGAAATAAAGCATAGGATGGTGCAGAGCTATGAAAGGAAGAAATCTGAACTTGTTCTGGAATACAAGAAGAATCCAGTGAAGGAACAGGGGATGGAGAAGGAGGAAAGGATGATGTGGTTAGAGCTATCAAAGAGGAAGCTTTTAATAGCAGAGTTTTGGATAAATGGGGAGAGTTACCCAGAGACATGGTAGTTACAATAGTGGAGACATGAATAAATATTTTAATAATAGGGTAGAGGGGAAATTGCCTCAGCGGAAGTCTGTGAGTCTAGATGTAGGGCAGGTGTTAGAAGTCAAAGATGATATCAAGATTAGAGACAGGGTGACAGGAAAATGGTGGTTTTGTCAACAATAATGGAAACAAAGGAGTGAGTGAAAAAGCTAATTATTGGAGAAACTGAGCTGGAAACAGCACACAATCCAAGAGGAGTTATCAGAAAAATGCAGCAATGCTTGACTGAAGAAATAATGAAAGGTTAGGGGCACAGAAGTATATCTAGAAATCATCAGCATAGAAGTGACAGCTGAATCTATGTGATTCATTGAGAACATGTAGAAAGAAGCTATGGAGGCAGATGATAAAAGAATCAAGGAATGAACCATAGGGAGTCAAAGGAATACTGGAGAAGTCCCGAAGTAGTTCTCAGGAGGTAAGAGGAAGAACCAAAAGTGTTAAGGAAATTCAGGAACAAATGTGAAAGGAGCAGCTAATTATCAAATAGGAGATAGTCCACGTACAATTAATTAAAATACAGTCTCATAGCACATGTGATTTTCCAACCTCTGGAAGGAAGAGCATGTATGCTGATCTTCTGTCAGCATCTTAAAAAGATGTGTGTGTGAGGAGTACAAGTCAAATCTCACCTTTAAATTTGCATCAGAATGGCTACACAGCTTTGAAAGCCTCTCGTGGCCCCACTGTCTAAATTCAAATTTCCTGGGTTTTACAGTGCCCACAAGTTTATTGTTCTAACAGGAAAGCATTTATTATACACTTGTGCACACATAAATCAGTAAGTGACATATTGCGCATACACAGTACTTTTTCAGTCATTATCTTTATTTCTCTAATTTTTCAGACTTGCAAACATTCCATATAACTATATACATAAAGATTTGATGTCTTAAAAATAAAGCCATTTGAGTTACGCAAATATTTAAATAGAAGTCAAACTTTTTCTACACATGGAAACATTTTGTGCCCCTCCCCTCCCCCAAATGCACTACCACCTCAAAGCACATAGAATTTTACCTGCTTTTCTAAACAAAAGGGAAGTGTCTCACTTTTGAGATGAGAACAAGCATAAAAATGTCAAGCTCAGACTAGTTTTTTTTCCAGAAAGTTATTTGGGTCTGAAAACAGGGGCTTCAAATAAAAATAGCATCTTAACTATATTATTATTATACTAGTACTCTAGCTAGCTACTTTAGAAAAGGTATATGAATAGTATTCTTAAGTCTGGTTTATGTGAAAACGTATCCCCCTTTCATTCTTTTAAAATTAATGTTTGTATATTTAAAGAGTTTCAGAGATCTGCCCCAAGAGCTGGAAACTCTCTTAAAAACAAAGTAAGAAAGCTCCCATCATATTTAGTTAGGTGTACCTTGGTAACAAGTATAAGGGAACAAGGCTGACCTGGGGTCAAATGGCTATGTATTTAATAGTGAACCAATGGCAGTGGTCCCTTTTACCAGGATGGCAAAAAGGAAGAAAAAGGAACCGTAGGGAAGAGCTCTTGTTTGAGCAATCACATCTGAGTGATTGAAGATCAGTGACAGGCTCTAAATGTAAGAGTCTAATCTGATGTGGGTACCTGAGGGAGCAATTCTAGAAAGAGATGGATACAGAAAGATGAGTTTACCCTATGTTAATAAGGTGACTATGAATAAATTATGTTACTGAGCCTGAACATTTTCAGTTAGGCTCTGAGACAGATGTTTGACAGCAAGGAAATTACTTCAACAAACCATGTTACGAATGTTGTTTTGGACAGAAGACTTGCAGACCACTCTTATAAATACAAGTTATATTTGGTAAGAATGGCTTACTACTTTGATTTTTAACTGACTGGATACTTTTATATTAAGAGACTAGATATCATTAAAGTAGAACCACTAACTATCATCCACCTGAATTGTCATAAAATAGAGGTCAAACAGAGGTGCAAATATTAGCAATATTTGTAGTTATGTCTGTTCAATGCAACACTGGTAATGCCGAAACAGTAAATCATATTTTAATAATAAAGGTAGCAGTTGTTTTCACCTATGTGAACAGTCAATCTAAATGATAACATAAAAAATACATCTTGGGAATCACTGTTATCCAGTGAATGAATTCAGTTTTTTGGCTGCTGAAGTAGATCCCACTGTATATCAGTTCTTGGGAAAAGCTTAGTTGTATCTTCTCAAGAGGAAAGTAAAGTTATATTAGAACAAGTTGCAGATAAAATATGCAATGAGTTACCTTCATTATACTTATTTGGTATATTTCACACAGTTTAGATATACACTTCTGTTTTTATTTTCAAGCACAAGATTTACTTGCCCACCTTTTCCATAGGTAACTGGGCAAGCAGAATGTTAGGTGACTAATTTACAGGAGTAAAATGACAGAACTGTTGAGTTGTACAACTGGATTTCTCAGTATCAGAAGCAATTTAAAAGCATAAAGCCTTTGGTCTTTGGCTTGTCATTCCTCACTGGCATCATTAAGCAATAATGCATAGGATAATTGATAGCGCAATGGGCTATGTCCAAGATTGTTTGTGATACAGCAGTTACAACAGATTTAGAGCACAGCAGGAGTGAACTATGGGATGCCTGCACTGCCTCTGCTCTATCTGTTCTATACATAAATAGTATCGGAAATGAGAATGTTCTATCATTCTGGTGTCTTTAATGGACACTAGACTTATTTCTTAAAGTAAAAAAGCAACACATTTCTCTACTATAGTACTTTCCAGAATATAATAGCTCAGAAAACTCCAGTGTTGAAGTACATCAGGAACACAGATTCAGCAAAGAAATTAAAATATTGGCATGTGTCTGTTGGGAAAGGTTTTTGACTAACAGTGAAAACCTGGTAAAGACGGACGTACATCTTTTAAAAGTTACACTGGGGAGAAAAGTAACTTGAAAGATGACCATCTGAAGCTAACAATTCAGAGGTTTCCAAAACTTGCAGACCTTTGCGAATATGCATGATTAGAGGGCGATTTTCAGAGTTTAGTACTTACCTTAAACACCCCCCCACCCCCAAAAAAACAGAATTCCAAACCAGATACTATACACATGCCAAATAACTAAACTGTATAGAAACAGAGAGACTGAAATACTACAGATTGCATAAGTTCATCTCCAGAATAGTATACTTGAACTGTGTGCTACAGCTCAGGATCTGGGCCTAAGTGCTTTACAGAAATGTACAATTCTCACACAGATACCACAGATTTTAACAGAGATCTTATGCAACTTGGTTTGCCCTATTTTCCCACGTGTTTAAAGTGTGATTCTGCTCTGAGGCCAGACTTCAAAAGGCTTTCTGAGGTTACACATTGTTTCACTGACTTCCAGAGCAAATTTGCTCAGTTTATCTCTAAAACAATGTTTTATTTTAGACTGCTAGAATCCAAACTTTGAACTTTTCTTCTCATGCAGCCTCACAAATAAGTGCTCAATAGGCCAAATTAGGCCCTCAGTGATACCTGTCCAAACTTGATGGTCTTAAAATCAAAGGCTGACGTGTAGTTCCATTGCTTTAAGGAACTAAGCAAACAATTCTGTTTATGGTGCACAAGAATAAGCAGAATTCAGCTTACTCTCACTTAGCTGTATTAGTTCCAAAGTGTTAACTGAAGTAAAAAAGCAGTAAAGATACATTTTTATCATTTAAGACAACATATGTAACTATGAACAGGAGGACTAGATAGAGCTCATGACTATGGTGCCATTTTTACAGTCACTTTTCAGAGCAGAACAGAACTGCAATGGAAATGGTATTCACTGTCTTTAATTTGGATTCTGGTGCATAAATAAATACAATTTTCATTGTTAGTGTTTTGGCAGCTCTGTAAATAGTTTAAGTAACTTGAACTCCCTCTACTGGTTGGTTCAGCAAAACACTGCATACACACCTTACATAAAGGGATTTTAAAAAAATGTATCTGTAATAGTCTTTAAAAAAAAAAGTTCAGTCACCACCAAGTTTTAAATAATTAAGGTTGATCAAACATTGATATACGTGGCAGTATTCTTTTAAACAGCCACCAATAAGAGAAGAATTTTATTCCCTAATAAAATAATAATACTGAAGACATGGTCCTCTAATTTTGTCACAACATTTCTAATATCACTGAATTACAAAGCTTTATAAACAACTTTTTAAAATGTCTAATTAAGCAATACTGTTTTATTTGCTGAAATCAGGTACTGATGGATTAATAATAATATAAAGACGTCTTAAAGTAATTAGCCATTCAGGTTAAATGTAATTTCAGAAAAATCTAAAAATAAGGTCTTGTTTACACTTACAATGCTGTACCAGTGCAGCTGCGCCATCAAAGCACTTAGTGAAGACACTAGGTAGGCCAACTACTACACCTCCCTGAGAGGCTGTAGCTATGTTGATGGGATAAGCCCTCCTGTCAACATTGAGAGTTATGTCGGTGTAACTACATCGCTCAGGGGTGTTGCTCACTCGGGGGTGACATAGTTATACCAACATAAATTAGTAATGTAGACCAAGCCTAAGACGCTGTTAACCTTCAATACAGTACGTTCTTCAGGTGACTTTGTATAAGAAATAAAATACAATTAGTTAAGTTAGTTACAGATATGGTGGCAGAACACTCTAGAATCTGATTTTAGAGGGACAATGTCAAATTAAAAATATATCCCAAACGTCTATCTAAAATTTTTTAAAGCTGTTATTGTTACAATTAAAACTGAATATTAAAAATGAAAATTTATGAGGGAAAAACTGGGGAGAAAAAGTGGTGCTCTTGACAGCATATTGTGAATGTAGTTTTACCAGTATAAAGGTGCCTTATATCCATATAGCTTATTCCCTTTCCTGTACAGGAATAAGCTGTACCAGTAGAAGCCTCTTTATACAGGTGTAACTGTATCCACACTATGGGGTTTGTATTGTTTTAATTATACCAGTATAAAGTGGTACAACTTATATGTGTGTAGACAAGCGTTAAGTTTCACTGTTTCCTCCGTATGTAGTCTCTCCTGTTTGCACAGCAACAAAGGATGGGAACAAATAAAAACTGGAAGGTGATTCAGGGCTAATTGTAGTACCTAAAAACTACTTTTAGTTTGTTTTAAACTAGATTTTAAATTGATGGTATTGCTTTGAGTTGCATAGTTCCTAACCTGCTTGAACTTGTCCTGTTTCAAATTTTCTGGTCATAAACTGAGTAAAGAAACTGAATTCTGAATGGTTCAGAGCAATTTGCCCAGAAAGTTTTCAGCAATTTAGTTAACATTTTATTTTCACACAAGCAATTTCTTACCAGAAAAAAATTACCAGAAAATTCATATTAAGAATGTGCACCAAAAAGAAATAGAAATCATTAACACATTATGTAGACTTAGTAAGACCAGACACATTTTTAAACAATTAGATAAAAATCAGTTCCTTTTTCACTTATCTTCAGGAGAAAGTGTTAGCAATGCCACTAAAACTCAAATATACCAAGGAACTGCATTTCCTTACACTACTTTATATTACTGATTCTATCAACCATACCAAGAAAATAAGTACCTCAATTTTGATCTTGGCAGGTCAAAAGCCTTTTGGGCCATGTTTCAAATATACCGTACTTCTAATTTTAAGTAAACACATATATACTGTTAAAGGCTGTTTCACTAGAAATATATTTAAATGTTTACATAAGATTAAAACTATGGTTGTTTAATAACTTGTAATGTCTTCAGTGACAAAAACCATGAAATTGAAAGACAATCTTTAAAAACACAGCTGCATAGTTTGGAAAAGTACAAAAACTGACAAATTAGATTAAATTTTTAAGCTTAAGCTCCTAAATTTTATTAGCTGATGACTCTCCTACAGGATAGAGTTTACTTCTCAATTTGGGAATGTACACGTGTTAGTTTCTAATTTTAAGTAGAAACTAGGATAATGTTCATTATTAAGAAAGGGATGCTTGTAGCCTATGTGTTTAGGTCATAGCTGCTTCACTTCCTTCAAATTCAGGGGATGAAGGAAGGAACAATTCGTTAGTGAACACATTCCCAGTTCTGTAATATTAATAACCTAAGCCATGAAGAAAATGAACAAGACACTAATTCTTTTAACGGCACCTTAAAGACTAACAGATTTATTTGGGCATAAGCTTTTGTGGGTAAGTTTCTGTCCTTTGTTTGATAAACCTAAGACCTTTTAAATAAAAATAAGTAAAACTTTTAATCTAACTTCGTTTAAAACTTTGGATATAGTATAAAGGAAAGTGGAAGAACAAATTAAGTTAAAACTATTAAATACTTTTTATTATTTATAAAGCTACTGATATTTTAACAAGTTTTAATTCCTGACCACAGCCCGCTATGACCAAACTCTTCTAAAATTCTTTGAAGTTACTTAAAAAAAATATTTATTTTTGTAGCCCTGGATTGATTTTATAATATCAACATAAGAGATCTTTTTGGCAGGGAATGGAAATCAGGACTCCTATATACTGTTTTTGACTTTTTCATTCATTCAAAGGCTTTGGTAAAGCTACTTAACCCTCAATGTAAAATGGGGATAATACCCACCTTTCTGAAACACACAGAGATCTTCTGATGAAAGGCATAAGCCTCACTGACTACTCCATACTACTAGCCCTTAAGTTTACGTGCACCCAACTAAGTCTGTTGGTGAACTGCCAGTAGCACAAAGGCTACATTTGTTATTTTAAAAAAAAAAATGGAGCAGATCGCAGCCACTGTCATTTTTAATATGAAGCACAGCCAGTTGTCCCAGCATGCCAGATCATTAGGATGCAGATAGAACGCTGCATCCTGGGACTTATTGTCTGAGACATCACCAGTAAACATTCTGATAGTTCACTTGAAAAGTACAAGTAGGAAAAAAAAATGGTCTTTTGCACTTGTATCTATGAGAATGTCCCTTGTGCACATGCATGCAAGCATCTGTCCCCCATCTCCTCCCCAGTTCTTGGTGGTACTGTAAACATCTGAGAAATTGAAAGGATGGACTACTGTCTCTCCCCTCCCTCCCCAGTTGTGAGGACGCAATTCAGGGGGAAGGAAGCTAGGAAGAGGAGCTATGTTTGCTTGATGAAGGAGAAGCGTTCACAGACAGGCTGGGATATTATACTCACCTGGGGGATGGTGGGCTGTGTCTTCCCTGTCTTGGAGCAGATACCTACCTTAACTGGCTGTAGGTGGCAGAGAGGAGATGCTGTAGCGAGAGAGTGCATGGGGCAGTCAGAGCCCCCTCCCTGCAGGCGGGGCCGGGCCCGCTCCTGCCTCTCTCAGTGTGAGGGATACTTACCCATCGGGGATAGTATTCTTCTTTACCATGCTGAAAGCAGGAGCAGGCAGAGCAGGAGGCAACGGTGAAAGTGGGCACTGCAGCAAAGGAGAGAGAACCGCGCAGTTAACACGGTGCCAATCTCTTTCTCCATTAAGATGGTCCATCTCACAGGGCTGACCCTAAATGCAAGCACAGCAAGCAGCCACTTCGGCTCCACACTTGATGCCATCAAGTTCTGCAGCTTGCAGGCTGGCCCATTTTCCTCTGCTGCAGTAGGACTGAAGGGGAAGACAGCAAGTCACCCACCGCCCCCCAAAATCTGAACCAGAGAGAAGAGGCAACAGATTTCTCCCTCAATTCGACCCTAGCAGCAGGGCTGAAGGGGTCAGAAAGATCTTACTGGAAGATCTTTCCTCCTCCTGTAGCAGATCTGCCCTCCCCTCGCACTCTCTGGGCCTCACTTCTGCTCCCAACGAGGGAAGGGAAGATCAGCCCCGCAGCAAGGGAAGAAGATTCACCTGCCCAGCGCTAACCTAGCTGGGCCCGATCCTGCCAGGTGCTCAGCTCCCGCTGACCTAGCGACTCCAGAACGGCCCCAAAGACAGCCCAGCCCGGGGCCGCCGCCGCTCCAAAAAAGACGCTTTTAGCTGGCGCGAGGCCCCGACCCCAAAGACGGCGCCCACCATCCCCTCTGGCCCCGGGAGCCCCTGGCAGCCCCAGCCCCGCGGCCGGCTCCCAGAGAAGGGAGACTCCGGGGGCTGCCGGGTGCCGGCGAGGCAGAAGGACCAGGGATGGGCTGGAGCACGGAGGGAGGCGCGGGGACAGGCCGGGCCTGCGGTCAGGTCTCCTTAGTGAGAGAGGCAGGGCTGGGACCGTGAAGGGGGTGCGGTCGGGTCCCGGCGAGGCAGGGTGGGGGGCTGGGGCTGTAGGTCGCCCGTACCCTGAACGGATTTTCCTTGAAGAGAAAAGCTGTAGTAGCGAAACAGACGACACAGAACCTTCCCGAAAGGCTCCGCACTGCGCAGGCTCAGCAACCGGCCAGCTAGTGTTTCCCACTGCGCATGCTCATCAGTTGCCGATGGGGTCAGGCATATCCTGGTGCGCAGGCTCAACAACAAGGGGCCAGGTTTGTAGGTAGGCTCCAGGGCTAGTGAGGCACGGAGTTGTCAGTGCGCATGCCCAGGAAATAACCGGGGAAGCGGAGAGGTGTCAGTGCGCATGCTTAGAACCAGGATTGTCGGGAGGGGGAAAATGTATCAATGCTCATGCCCAGTATCGGCAGCCTAACTAACTTAAATTGGCGAGAGCCGGGACCCTCTGTCTTGGGGGCGCAGCTCCCTCAGATGGTCCGTATCGTCCCCGAGGGCCGCCCCTTATCTTTCCCTCAGGAGGACTACAGTTCCCGGCGTGCAGTGCGGCATCTGCGTCTGATCGGCTGGGCCGTCGTCCCTCTCTGGCCGCGGGCGGGGGAGGGCGCAGCGAACTCTTATGTCGGGGGCAGAGGCTCTTAGTTGTGCAGCCCAGCGCCGAGGCCCCTGGGTACTGGGGGAGGGTGGAGGACTGCAACTCCTGCGCGGTGGGGGTGGGCTGTGCAAGTCCACAGCGGGCTCTGTGTGTGTACTAGGGGATGCCTTTAGTCTCACTGCTGGGAGTCCTCTGCAGCTGGGTTTCTCAAACTTCATTGCACCAGGATCCCCTGCTGACAACAAAAATTACTACATGACCCTAGGAAGGGTGACTGAGCTTGCCCAAGGCCTGCTGCCTCAGGCGGTTGGGAGGGGCAAAGCTGAAACCTAAGGGCTTCAGCCACAGACATGGGACCTGTAACCTGACCTGTGCTGCCCAGGGCTGAAGCCGTTGGGCTTCTACTTTGTCAGTTGGGTTCAGGCTTCAGCTTGGCCCTTGGCCCCAGCAAGTCTAAGCCAGCCCTAGTGACTCCATTAAAACTGGGTCGTGACCCACTTTATGGTCCTGATCCACAGTTTGAGAACTGAGGTTGCACACTGAAGTGTGAAAGTGCCTCCAGTTTTCCCACAGCCTGGTGCTGAGTTGCTGACAAGGGTCCCTCATGGCTGGTGCTGTTTGTTTAAAATCATTGCAGTTACCATTACGTGAGCAAAGTTGCCAATATCAGAAGAAAGTGATCAGGGATAGTTTTCTGAAAAAATTGGCGTCTGATGGTGATGAGAAAGCTATGTGAATTCTAGGGGACTTTTTTTAATGTGCTGAGAGAGAGAGAAGGAAAAAATAATCTAAAAGCTGCATAAAGCACTTAACTCCTTTAGCAGACCTTACGTTCTCCGCATATCTGAAAAGTGTGGCTCCTTCTGTTCTCTACCCCCCACTGACACTTTTGTACAATTTCTGCCTTTCAAGGCTTCCCTCTTCTCTCCTGCTTTCTTTCCCCATTTATCTCAACTCCTATCACATGCAGGCTCCTCTTCTGCTCCCTGCCAGCTGTGTCTTGTCTTTCAGTAGCAGTTGGTTCCAGCTCCTTCCCTTGTAGATAGCTGAAAGTGGGTGAGGATTGGGTCTTCCTGCTCATGAGAGAGGAGACTGAGGCATGAGGTGGCAGGGACAGGACAGCTTAGCTATAGGAGAAAAGTAGTTCAGAGAAAAAAGGCTGCCTAATGCTGTCACATATTCCTGGCTGTGATTAGTGGCTGGGACACCAATATCCCTTGATGATGTTTGAAAACCCTGGACTGTTGACAGCTAGGGCCTGGATGAATCAAGGGTGTTGGCCACAAATGCTGAAGTCTGTGTAAAGTGCCACTTTTGTTCAATTTTGACATGTTATAATTTTGCATTAACAAGCTTGTTTTAATTTTACGTTTTTTTCTTTGAGAATCACGTCTTTTAACTCTTTAAGAATTAGTTTTTCATTGCAGAAATATAGACGCATCATACGTAGTCTTATCCCTCTTTCTGTGCACAAGCCACATTACACTTTTAATTATGTTCCTTTCGCCAGGGCTACAAATTAAGAGCCATATACTACAGGGGATCTTCCAATGGTAACAAAAGAAGGTTTGCACAAAGATTGTGAGTAGTATATGGCCACTAAACTTTAAATTAGTAAAATTATTCTTTTACTGTAAGTATCATTTGTCTGAGAAAAATGATGCAGGATGCTTTTAGGATCATGACTACACCTCTACCCCAATATAACACCACCCAATATAACACGAATTCAGATATAACGCAGTAGAGCAGTGCTCCGGGGGGGGCGAGGCTGCGCGCTCCGGCGGATCAAATCAAGTTCAATATAACGTGGTTTCACCTATAACGCGTTAAGATTTTTTTGGCTCCTGAGGACAGCATTATATAGAGGTAGAGGTGTATTTCTGTCCTTTGATTATTTGTTTATGCAATTAGCCAGTTTGTGTGTGCAGTACTTGTACATGCAGATTAGGCAGACAGTTGTACATCTCTATTTGAAAATTATTAGCCTTAGGCTAAAAAATAAGCATTTCACGGGGGCAGTTCACACCTCTTTTACAGATTTTATTTATCTATGCAACCATAAAGATTAGAAGCATCAGTGCTGTCTTCTTTCTTTGTTTCCATTCTGCAGGGTCTGGATGTGTATTGAAGTAAGGGGTGTGCATAGCTTCACTTAGATAATGATATTTGACTCTTATTGTAGTAACACTTGTGGGCTATACCTCTCCAGTTGGGAGAGGATTGAACCAACAATATAGTAATAGTAGAAGTACCTGCAACTCTTGTTTCCTGATCATGTTGTCTGGTGAACTAAAAATACATAGATTTCTGCTTCTCCTGGGCTCAGAGCTCCGTTTTGTTGACTTTTGCATGCCAAGATTATGGTTATATGTCTCGAATGGCATATGTGCAAGTGTTCGGTGTGAAAGATGAATATTAAAAGCACCATGTTTGGTATAGAAGAAAGAACATAAGAATGGCCATACTGGGTCAGACTAATGGTCCATCTAGCCCAGTGTCCTGTCTTCTGGCAGTGGCCGATGTTAGGTGCTTCAGAAGGAATGACCAGAACAGGCAATCATCAAGTGATCATCTCCTGTCGTCCACTCCTAACTTCTGGCAAAAAAAAATAAAAAAAAAAGTTGTGATAGGGTAAAATAAATGTCAAAACGTACCATTCAGATAGTTTCCCATTCTTTGACAAGTGTAATAATTTTGCTTCTGAAAAATCTATTTTTCCATAATATACATTTTGATTGCAAATTCTACATAATAGAAATTGCTGTTCTCCCCCAGTGTGCCTCACTGTAGTCTAAGTGAAATTAATTAGAAATTAAAAGATGAAGTTCTAAGCTTATTTTGGTTGATTGGGTCCTTGGGGAGGAGAGAGGGTTTATTTATATAGGATAGATGCAGTTGAAACAACAAGAAAGTGGATTATTACCTATAAGAAGAATGGGAAAAATAAAAAAGTTATCAAAAACTATAACAATAGACTCTGGATGGGACATGTAAGATTATTTATATTATATTAATTCAGAAGTCAACTACATAACTTTAAATGATGAAATGCATTTTTATTCTGTTGAAAGAGAGGAATTGTTCAGTACTGTATAAAATAATAAAACCATATATGGGTCTCATGTCTAAAACACTACATTACAATTACAGCCATATTAGGGGATCCAGTTATTATGCAGCTCCATTTTGTGGTATAAATAGGACTTAACAAGCCCATATTCTCAGATCTTGGTTTCTTTTGATTGGTCAATGAAGATGAGAGCACAAGTACTGATATATGTATGTTTTATACTTATGTAAATAGCTATGCAAATTAGATACAGCTCTCAGGCTCTTGGCAAGTTGCCAAACATGACTGTTGGGAAGTGTGGAGGGGAAGAAGGGGTCCTAAACTTTTGTATCCATTTGGTTTAGCGCATATTCTGGCATGTTAATTTGTTGTAATTTTCAGGTTAGTAACCTGATCATTTGGAAACCCATGTCATAGAGTTTAAGACTAGAAGAGACTACTAGATCGTCTAGTCTGACCTGTATAGCGACCTGTGTATCACAGGCCATGTAAACCAGTTGCAAAATCCACACACTGATGATTTACTGGATATGCAGCCTTGTTGACTGATGTGGAAATGCGTCCATCTGCACAACAATCAGATTGTTATTCCATATTGTTCACTGTTGACTACAGTATCTCCTCACTTAAAGTCGTCTCAGTTAACATTGTTTTTTTGCTATGTTGCTGATCAATTAGGGAACATGCTCATTTGAAGTTGTGCAATGCTCCCTTCTAATGTCGTTTGGCAGCCGCATGCTGTGTCCACTGCTTGCAGGAAGAGCAGCCCATTGCAGCTAGCTGGTGGGGGCTTGTAACCAGGGTGGACCAGCAGCCCCCCATCAGCTCCCCCTTATCAGCTCCCCGCTCCCCTAAGTTCCCTGTGCTGCAGCCGCCCAGCAGGCAATCAATTGCCGGGCAGTTCAGCTGTCCCTTCCCCCACTGCCATGTGCTGATCCTTCCCTGTGCCTTGGAGCTGCTCCCAGAGACTCCTGTTTGCTGTGCAGGTGGGTGGGAAGAGGGTGGGGCCTAATGTCAGGGTGTCCCTTTTCCCCCTGCTCCTGCAGCCCGCTTACCCCTTCTTCATATAGAGCTGGAAGAGGACACCGATGGAGAGAGACAGAAAGAGCTTGGGGCAGCAGCTGCTCTCTCAACTTCCTGATCCACTTAAAAAGACAATGCACTTATGAGTGGGTCAGCTTACTTAAAGGGGAAGTGTGCATCTCTCTCTCTCTCTCTCTCTCCCACACACAAGGTGTGTGTCTGTCTCTGTCTGCTATGCTGTCTCCCCTCCCTCGTGTTCATGCTGCCTTGTGTGAGAGGCTACATTAACAACAATGTGTTAACCCTTGAGGGCTCAGACGATTGCTAGTTCCATAGAGTCTCTATGGATAGAAATTTCATGCTCTAGTAAAAATATAACAGTAGGGATCTATTATCGACCACCTGACCAGGACAGTAATAGTGATGATGAAATGCTAAGGGAAATTAGAGAGGCTATCAAAATTAAGAACCCAATAATAGTGGGGGATTTCAATTATCCCCATATTGACTGGGAACATTTCACTTCAGGACGAAATGCAGAGATAAAATTTCTCGATACTTTAAATGACTGCTTCATGGAGCAGCTGGTACGGGAACCCACAAGGGGAGAGGCGACTCTAGATTTAATCCTGAGTGGAGCACAGGAGCTGGTCCAAGAGGTAACTATAGCAGGACCGCTTGGAAATAGTGACCATAATACAATAGCATTCAACATCCCTGTGGTGAGAAGAACATCTCAACTGCCCAACACTGTGGCCTTTAATTTAAAAAGGGGGAACTATACAAAAATGAGGGGGTTAGTTAGACAAAAGTTAAAAGGTACAGTGACTAAAGTGAAATCCCTGCAAGTTGCGTGGGCCCTTTTTAAAGACACCATAATAGAGGCCCAACTTCAATGTATACCCCAAATTAAGAAAAACAGTAAAAGAACTAAAAAAGAGCCACCGTGGCTTAACAACCATGTAAAAGAAGCAGTGAGAGATAAAAAGACTTCCTTTAAAAAGTGGAAGCCAAATCCTAGTGAGGCAAATAGAAAGGAGCACAAACACTGCCAACTTAAGTGCAAGAGTGTAATAAGAAAAGCCAAAGAGGAGTTTGAAGAACGGCTAGCCAAAAACTCCAAAGGTAATAACAAAATGTTTTTTAAGTACATCAGAAGCAGGAAGCCTGCTAAACAACCAGTGGGGCCCCTTGATGATCAAAATTCAAAAGGAGCGCTTAAAGACGATAAAGTCATTGCGGAGAAACTAAATGAATTCTTTGCTTCAGTCTTCACGGCTGAGGATGTTAGGGAGATTCCCAAACCTGAGCTGGCTTTTGTAGGTGACAAATCTGAGGAACTGTCACAGATTGAAGTGTCACTAGAGGAGGTTTTGGAATTAATTGATAAACTCAACATTAACAAGTCACCGGGACCAGATGGCATTCACCCAAGAGTTCTGAAAGAACTCAAATGTGAAGTGCGGATCTATTAACTAAGGTTTGTAACCTGTCCTTTAAATCGGCGTACCCGATGACTGGAAGTTAGCTAATGTAACGCCAATATTTAAAAAGGGCTCTAGGGGTGATCCCGGCAATTACAGACCGGTAAGTCTAACATCGGTACCGGGCAAATTAGTTGAAACAATAGTAAAGAATAAAATTGTCAGACACATAGAAAAACATAAACTCTTGAGCAATAGTCAACATGGTTTCTGTAAAGGGAAATCGTGTCTTACTAATCTATTAGAGTTCTTTGAAGGGGTCAACAAACATGTGGACAAGGGGATCCGTGGACATAGTGTACTTAGATTTCCAGAAAGCCTTTGACAAGGTCCTCACCAAAGGCTCTTACGTAAATTAAGCTGTCATGGGATAAAAGGAAAGGTCCTTTCATGGATTGAGAACTGGTTAAAGGACAGGGAACAAAGGGTAGGAATTAATGGTAAATTCTCAGAATGGAGAGGGGTAACTAGTGGTGTTCCCAAGGGTCAGTCCTGGGACCAATCCTATTCAATTTATTCATAAATGATCTGGAGAAAGGGGTAAACAGTGAGGTGGCAAAGTTTGCAGATGATACTAAACTACTCAAGATAGTTAAGACCAAAGCAGATTGTGAAGAACTTCAAAAAGATCTCACAAAACTAAGTGATTGGGCAACAAAATGGCAAATGAAATTTAATGTGGATAAATGTAAAGTAATGCACATTGGAAAAAATAACCCCAACTATACATACAACATGATGGGGGCTAATTTAGCTACAACGAGTCAGGAAAAAGATCTTGGAGTTATCGTGGATAGTTCTCTGAAGATGTCCATGCAGTGTGCAGAGGCGGTCAAAAAAGCAAACAGGATGTTAGGAATCATTAAAAAGGGGATAGAGAATAAGACTGAGAATATATTATTGCCCTTATATAAATCCATGGTATGCCCACACCTCGAATACTGTGTACAGATGTGGTCTCCTCACTTCAAAAAAGATATTCTAGCACTAGAAAAGGTTCAGAAAAGAGCAACTAAAATGATTAGGGGTTTAGAGAGGGTCCCATATGAGGAAAGATTAAAGAGGCTAGGACTCTTCAGTTTGGAAAAGAGAAGACTAAGGGGGGACATGATAGAGGTATATAAAATCATGAGTGATGTTGAGAAAGTGGATAAGGAAAAGTTATTTACTTATTCCCATAATACAAGAACTAGGGGTCACCAAATGAAATTAATAGGCAGGAGGTTTAAAACAAATAAAAGGAAGTTCTTCTTCACGCAGCGCACAGTCAACTTGTGGAACTCCTTATCTGAGGAGGTTGTGAAGGCTAGGACTATAACAATGTTTAAAAGGGGACTGGATAAATTCATGGTGGCTAAGTCCATAAATGGCTATTAGCCAGGATGGGTAAGAATGGTGTCCCTAGCCTCTGTTCGTCAGAGGATGGAGATGGATGGCAGGAGAGAGATCACTTGATCATTGCCTGTTAGATTCACTCCCTCAGGGGCACCTGGCATTGGCCACTGTCGGTAGACAGATACTGGGCTAGATGGACCTTTGGTCTGACCCGGTACGGCCTTTCTTATGTTCTTATGTTCTTATCATTTAGCAGCAAGGCATCCCCTGGGAAATATCCCTCCCTCTTCCACCCTCTAACTTCACCACCTTAACCAAGCTTCACAATCATCATAGCTGTGAACAGTATTAAATTGTTTGTTTAAAACGTATACTATGTGTATATCTACATCATATATAGGTTTTTTTTGGTGAAAATAATTTCCCTGGAACCTAACCCGCCCCCCATTTACATTAATTCTTATGGGGAAATTGGATTCACTTAACATTGTTTCGCTTAAAGTCTCATTTTTCAGGAACATAACTACAATGTTAAGTGAGGGGTTACTGTATTTTAACTCAGGTTTTAAACATAGATTTTAGTTCATTTATATATTATAGTAGGATATAATACAAATGTTAAATATCAGAATAGAATACTATACTTTATATAGTATTTCAATAAAATGCTTGCTACAAAATTATGTAACCAGAATTTAATCTGAATTTATTGTGGTGTCTAGGACTAGAAAAACATGAAATACAATGCACCGTGATTGTAAAATAGAGGATAGCTAACTTTAAAATATGTAAGAATTTGGCGCATCATGTTGGTCGATGAACATTCTTTAAAAAAAATTTAATCATTGGAAGTATAGTTGGTTTTTTCTCTCTCTATTTCTGTCTCTGCATTTTTAAGAATTTAAAATGTTTTCTCTTGGTTTCATATTATTCCTTCATGTTATATAATTAAACAGATTTTAAAATGCTGTATAAACATTGCTTTCATGGACCCACTGGATTGAAGAGAAGTTAAATATTTTTATTTTGGGCAATGAAACTTGCAATTGTCTGATAGTTGATAGTATTAGTATCAAACACTGATATGACCATTTGTGTTTTTCAGTTTACTTACTATCTTGTTTGTTTAAACCCTTCAGAATAAATGGACCCTGTTCAAAAAGAAGAAGAAATGTCATCAGATAAAACAACTAAGGGAAGTTGTGTTAGTTGAAAAGTAAATGTTTTATATTCCTTTCTAGACAAAATACAGATGACTGGATTCAGCATTCTTAATTCATGCTGTATAAGCTAAATACTGATAATCATAATAATCAATAATAGAAATCTGTGTATAGAAGACCCAGAGGATCTGTGGATTTTCTGTTTTGCACAGAATTCTATTATTTTGGGGGGGGGAGAGGGGAATATGTACAAGACATTGTGTTGAGAACCAGTAACAACAGGAGTGGGAAGTCATTAAATAGTAAAGCTCTGTAGTTTAGAGTTGAGATTTTTAGCTGCTAACAAAGGAAGTCTTCGATGTCAAGAACCAATAATGTCCTGAGGCTATCAAAAATAATTTAGTTAGACTAGAGGCTTGATCAGATTAACCAGTAACAAGCAATTCAGTCTGTGTTCACACAGCAGATTTTCTCCTTTCACAACCATGTTTGCGAATCTGCTCCTGTGTGGTATCTAACCATGTTTGTACAGAACATTCTGAGAAAAACTGGGCAATTTATTCCATAGTGTTTCATCAGGGAATATGGTGTCCAAGGGATGTGCATAAAAGGAAACATCAGCATCATATGTGCTATGGGTAGGGGCGGCTCTAGGATTTCTGCCGCCCCAAGCAGGGTGGCACGCCGTGGGGGGCGCTCTGCCGGTCGCCGGTCCCGCGGCGCCGGTGGACCTCTCGCAGACGTGCCTGCGGAGGGTCCACTGGTCCCGTGGCTCCGGTGGACCTCCCGCAGGCATGCCTGCAGATGTTCCACCGGAGCTGCGGGAGCAGCGGACCTTCCGCAGGCGTGCCTGCGGGAGGTCCGCCGGAGCCGCCTGCCACCCTCCTGTGGGCGCCGCCCCAAGTGCGCGCTTGGCGCGCTGGGGTCTGGAGCCGGCCCTGGCTATGGGATGCCCTTTGCAATAAGGAGTTGGGAGAAAGGAGGACTGACCAAACAAGAACAGTTAGGGGGTCATATCCATACTGTATGCACACACACAAACATGCAGTGCTGAACTGGCTGGTCGATGAGCCTCTGGCAAAGGTGAAATGCTATTATTGTTATTAATAGACTTTTAACCATGTGATGTGTGAACACAAATCATGTTTGAGCCAGCCATGCCAGTAACTGGCTACTAATCTTGTTAATTTTTTTTCTTTTTTCTCTCATTCTGTTTGATATTTATTGCCCACTGTTTGTTGCTTCTGTCTTCTCCCCAACAGTTGCCTCTCACTTCTTGCCTCCTTGATGGTTGCCTCTCCCTGGTTATCTTAATTTCCTTAGGTTGATTGCTTTTCTTCCTTGCCCTGCTTTCTTTTCCCTCTCCTAGTTGCTTCTGTTATGCGTTCCCATAGGCTTCCTCACCTCAGTAATTTAATCCCTGCTTCCTTCGCCATATTCTGCTGCTTTCTTCTCCTTCTTATTATCAGGATCATACGCCATTATGTAAGTGCAGTACAAACAGAGACAGACATAGCCCATCACAAAGAATTTACAATAGAACTTAAAGCAAAATGCAACAAGTGGATGTAACAAATGGAGGTAATGGGGAATGGAGGATAATACCTGACAATGTGTGGTTTCATAGGTTGGCAATGTGCATTACTGATGGTGTAAAAATTGTAGGATATAAACAAAAATGGTAAATGTCAGCGGTTCCTATTGGATACTTCTTTCAGTTTCCTTCTCTTCCTACTTTCACTGCTGTGCTGTCTTTGCCAGCAGTGTATGGTGCAAGGAGTGGTAGCAGCAGAAGACCTCTGACTGTTACCACTTGAGTATCCTACCCTTAAGGTAACATAAGAAGGCTCTCTTTGTGGTATCCTTGTGCTGTGTATAACTATTTTAAGGCTGCAGAATGGTAGAACCCAGATTAGAGCTTGGATTCTTTACAGATTTGTAAAAGTGAGCATTAGGAAAGGTAATGCTGAGTCTGCAGGGTATATTATGGGCCTTGTCACTTCACAGCAATACATGCAATTAAGAACTTGGCTGCAGTAATTTTTTTTAAGTGATATGCTGTCCTCTTCAGTTACAGAGGATAGAAAGAGAAAAAATCCAAGGGGATTTCAGGAAAAAAATAATTAAAATTTAATTCTAAATACATCTACTAGATGGAACTTTAGGGAACTTTACCTTTCAGCTGGTTAGAGAGATTGCTGGAGTCATGTAAGACTCTATTTTTATTTCCCAAGGATGATCAGTTTTTTGCAGATCTAGTACCTTTACTGTGAGGAAGAGGAGAATTTGGATTTCCTACATGGCAGTATAAAACACTGATATTAGGCCTGTCTTTGGACCAGACCTTGAGAGGGTCTTAAGTTATGGAAATTCTAACTTTCCATTGTCCTTATATGGCAGATCCAGACCAGCTGAGACATAGATTAGGTACCAAGGGAAAAAATGTGAGATTGACAGACCAGGTGCAGGAGCGGCATATCAAATGCAACATCCAGATGCTGCCACATCAAATTAGAGAAACCAGTATTGGCAGTCAAAACAAAAAACCTGTCACTACTACTGAAAAGCCCCCTACTGTCAAAACAATTAACTAATTTTTGGGTCTTTTGAGATATACTCTTGTGCCCTGTGGCAGCTTGACAAATTGTTTGGTGCATTGGCCTTTAGTGTTCTTTTAGTACTGAGGTGTATTTTACTCCAAAGACATGTATCCTATAGATAATAATAATGTAAGCTTCTGTTTTCTAATTCTTCAGAAAAAGGATGCTCAAGAAGCAATTCTGAAGAACTCCTCACTGAGAAGAGAAAGTGCTAGAAAAAAGGTGAATTTGTTAATGCTACTTTTAATGATCTATCTTTTTATTAGAACAGATGTTAGAAGATACTTTATCTAGTAGAATCCAAGTATTTTGATGCCTTGAGCTCTGTATGTAATGGCACATATATACTTAATTGTGACCACTAGCTGTTGAATAGTAGTACAGATATTTTTCAGTAATACATTACTCTTTGTATAAGAGTATGTTATACTAACAATATCTTGTTTTATATAGCCCAAATACATTCTTTAGCATTAAAATGCCCACTTTAAAACTGGCTGTGAATGTAATTTTTTCACAAGCATTTGACTTAATTTATCTACATGGCAATGTAGATAACTTCCCAACAGAGCTTATGTGCACAGGTATTCCAAAGTCCAGACTTCATACTGATAGCAGAGTTGTCCTTTCAAGAGATAGTTAGGTTATGTCATATTTAAAAAGAAATCCCCGCATGTGTTAATACAACCTTAGATTGTTAAAAGTGAAAATGGTGAAAATCGAAATTTCTTTTCACCAGTTATGCTGCTTCTAGACTGGTCAGCTTAATTTTCCAGTTTTCATGGATTTGTGTGATGCTATTGTGCCTGGTTTGCAAAGTTTGTAGGGGGAATGTTTAAATCAAAACTAAACACAAGTTGTTTGAAATTATTTAGAAATATAACTTTATAAACAAAATATTAATTTTGGCCTACATTTTTGGACAGTGACTCTTTAACTCCGCTATCCCTTTGGCTAGGAGGAATAGATACAGTTAAATTGTTTGTGATTCTCTGTTTCATAGATAGTTAGTGTTTAAGGCCAGAAGGGATCATTAGATCTTTTAGTCTGATCTCCAGTATATCTCAAACTATTAAATTTCACCCAGTTACCCCCATATTGGGCACAATAAGTTGTTTTGCTAAAGCACATCTTCCAGAAAAGCATCCCGTCTTGGCTTGAAGACATTGAGATGGACATTTTACCACATCCGTAGGTAGATTGTTCCAGTGGTTGATCATCCTTGCTATTAAAAATTTGCGTCCCGTTTCTCAGTTGATTTTGTCTGGCTTCAGCTTCCAGCCATTATTTCTTGTTATGCCTTTCTCTGCTAGATTAAGGAGCCCTTTAGTACCCACTATTTTTTCACCATTATCAAGTCACTCTTGAATCTTTTGATAAACTAAACAAATTGAGTTCTTTAAGTCCCACTGTACGGCATTCTCGCCAGACCTTGAATCATTTGTGGCTCTTTTCCTGAACCCTCTCCAATTTTTCCACATTCTTTTAAAAATGTATCCTCCAGAACAGGATATGGTATTTTAATAGCCTCGCCAATGCTGTATGTAGAGGTAAAGTCACCTCCCTTCTCTCTACTCTCCTGTTTAGCTCTTTTTGGCACAGCATCGCACTGGGTGCTCCTGTGTTGCTTGTCTACTTTGAGCCTAAATGCTTTAGAATCACTGCTTACCAGGATACTGTCCCCCATTCTGTAGGTATTGCCTTCATTCCTTGTTCCTAGATGCATAACTTTACATTTGGTGTATTAAAATGAATTTTGTTTGAATGGGCCCACGTTACCAAGCAATCCAGATTGCTCTGTATGGCTACCCTGTCCTCATTATTTATCACTCCTTTTAGATTTATCAATCTTCTGAGGCTTTTCTCCCTAATTAGCTATGTTGTCTTTCAAAAAGACATGGTGATTCAGATCAACCCACATTTTTTTTCAAAATATAGACTTAAGACTCTATTATAACCAATCAATTTCATTTTCCATTTTTGAATCTAGAATCTTTTCTTAGACATCAGTAGTGTCTTAAATTACTCTCTTAATTAAACTAATGTTTTCCTGAAATCTTTTGTGCTATTTGTTCTTTACAGACCCAGGTCTATAGGTGCTCCAGTTTTTAAGCAGAGGAGAACTTCGGATATAAATGGGAGTTTAAAAGTGTGAAATGCGCTTTGTAAGCCAGATTTTGCTCAGTTATGATGGTGTAAATCTGTAATAATTCAACTTTCTTCAGATGAGCTATTCTGGATTTACACCAGTGTAACTGAAAACAGAACCAAGTCATTTTCTGTAAAAAGAAGTACAATTTGCATCCAATGGCCTGAAAGAAGGTAGTACAGTTTTCAGTCTGTACTTGGATTTTCCACAAAGGAGGTGTTTCAGCTTGTGGATGGTTTTAAAGAGTTCTTTGTATATAGCTAACTAATGGGTTGCTAGATATATTATTAGATTAAAGCAAGTTAGAACATTAATTGTTGGGACATGCTATTAAACCAATGAAGTTTAATAGGTAACTGGAGAACATTTGGAACAAGAACAAGTTGAAAGCAGCCTTCAGAGGAACAGCTGCGTTATCTTTTATTTATGGTACAGTGTGATACTGTCTAACATTCCTGCCTGATTTTAACATTGGGAAAAAAGAGGTTGATTTGAATACGGTATTCTTTTACAGCAGCTTATTGGTTATTAACCTTTTTCCTTTCCTGTATTTCAATGTTATTTCTGTAAACTTAGAAGTTTAAATTTTGACACATGAATGTATTCATGATTTTACTGATTTATAGTATGTCTATTACTATGAAATCTGGAACCATTACAGATTAGCACAAGCATCAGTTTATAAATGCAAATTTAAAGTAGCAGCAACAAAGATGGTGCTTTAGTATAGAACTATTTGGAAATGCTTAACTCAAAAAATGGACTTTGCACCACTCTCTAACAGTTTAAGTGAGGCTTTGACAAACCACCAGAGGGAGCATATTCTATAGTCAGGAACTCTGCACCAAGAATTATTCTGCCTCTAGACCTCAAGAGTGCACAGCTATGGACTGTCAACAAAACCAACCCAGTTAAAATTAACCAACTTGCTGTTGCATGGGGAGAGTCAATCCCAAAGTAGCCAGGTGCAAAATATATAGGGCTTTATAGATTAAATCCCTCATCTATAAATTTAAATTTCGAAGCAGATAGAAAGGTAATTCAGGACACAGAGCACAAATGCAATGTGTTAGTTAGGTCCTACTGCACTAATAATAATATTTGGTGCTTCGGCAGCATTTCTTATTGAGTGAAGGCACTTTACAAAGGTTAGTAAATTCTATCACCATTTTATATATAGGGAAAAAAATTGAGAGGTTATTTCCTCTTAACCTCTGAGAAGACACTGATTCTAACCAAGCCAGAGGACTGCTACATTTTGCATTAGCCCACTCCAGGCCCTCCAGACAAGTAGACTTACATCATCAAACTTTAGAGGAGGGAAATGGAATAGTGTTTTTTAGAATGTTGGAAAGGTAGCTGGTACCCATCCTGTTAGGAGCGTTAAATGTTAAAACCAAAACCTTGAATTCAATGTGCATACCAATAAGCACCCAATGGAGACAGTACATTCTCTTGCATACCCCAAATGACTGCCCTCCTGCATCAGCTTTAGACAGCGTGTCAGTTATTTAGGTGAAGTTGCTCAATATAATGTTCATTGCAATTCTCAGCTCCATGGTTACAATGGCATGCACTACCTGCTGAATGTACAAAAGGAAGGGATGCAGGCTGGCAACATTTGTGGAGGCTCTAATATTACTCTAACAAATATTTTAATTGTTTAAGTACTTCATAAAAATCAAAAGAAATCTACTAACGGTAAAGTACGTTTAAATATAGTTTGATAAAAACTAATTACAAAACTAATCAGATTTAGCTCCAGTATTTCTTGTGCTAAATTTTACTCTGTCAGTAGTAGTATAATGGATTTTTAGCAGTGTAAGTAAGAGCAGAATTTGGCCCAATATCTTTTTAATTTACTATATCCTTTCAGGACAGACACATTGTATTTGTGAAAGTAAATATTTAATCTATTAAAGCAGTGGTTTTCAACCTTTTTTCATTTGCGGACCCCTAAACAAATTCAGATTCAAATGGTGGACCCTTTTGGAAATCTTAGACATACTCTGCTGACCCCCAGGGGTCCATGAACCACAGGTTGAAAATCATTGTGTGGCATACTCCCTTTGCACAACCTGGAACTGTGGGACTTCTGAGTCTCCTCCCTGAGCTGGCTCTCTCAGTGCTATCCTAGTGACAAACAGCCAACCCGTCCAGGTGTTGTGATCACTCCATCAACATGTGGAGTTGCTGAGTTGCATGAATTCATGCTGAGGCACTCATGAATTATACAGAGGGAGACTCCAGCCAACACCATAGCCCTCATAACACTGCAAGCTCATTAATTAGTTTACCACTTTGTCAAAGGAAAATGAACACGCACCAGCCTTTGTAATCTGAGCAGATTCCCCAAGCACTTTAGACAAACTCATTGGTAAGGACAAAACATTAAAATAAGTTTAGTAACTACAGAATGATAGATTTTAAGTGATTATAAGTGTTAGGCACAGAGTACATAGTTGGTTGCATAAGAAATAAAAATAGAATTGCGGCCTAAATTCTAACTTTAACAGACTAACACTGGATGTTCCATGCATTTTACAATTCTTAATACACAGGCTGATGTCCCTTCTCATCCTGGGGCAAGTCTCCACAGTTCATTGTCTTCCAAATGATCTTCTAGGTGTTGAAATTGGGGAGTAGAAAGGCCCAGTGATGATATCATCAACCCTCATAGTTTCTTTCCACATGCTAGAAAGATCTTTGCTGTGAGGTAGGGGTCAGGTAACCCCCATTGTATACGTGCCCTCTCTGAGGAGTCTCTAGGAGAGTGGATGCTTGATGAGACATCAACATCTGTCTGGCCAATCTAGATGTAAATCTGGCTTGTCAGTGTTAGTTACTCCTTTGTGGCCACTGAAAGGCTAGCTGTGGACATTTCCCTTTTACTATACATTAAAGCAACAAATACATAGCATTACTTCATAGCTTCACATACAATGATAGTACATACAATTCAACAGGATATTAATGTTCAAAAAATCAAGACTCCTTAAATGATACCCCCACAAGGCATGCACTGTACAAAACATATCATATCACATAGGTGAATATGGGGGTTCCAGAGTGCTAGTTTGAGGTACAGTGTCATACACCGTATTAGACACTTACCGATAGCAAATACTATAAAATATTGCACCAGCAGTGCAATATGCAAGTTTAGAAAATTTTAAATGTGGGATCTGCAATTTAATTTTAAAACTTTTACTTTAAATCTTTCTTCTGGTAATTTGTTTTTCATAGTTGACTGAAGACAGCGAACATGTTATTAGGCATCAAACAGAAGAATTTGTAGATCAGAATTTCCAGGAAGGTAGTGCAATAAAAATACTTGTCTTTGCTCTTGATTGATATTGTTTGATGAAGATGCACTTATTGCCTGAGCTGGAACTATCGTATACGTTTATTGGTCCAGATTGATACCCACACTCACATTGAATAATACCATATTCAGTGGGACTTCTCATGGTGTAAGGCAGCAGTTCTCACACTGTGGGTTGGGACCCCAAAGTGGTTTGCGACCTAAGTTCCCTCTAAGGTGCTCGGTCACATGGCCGTGCAGTAGTCTATTAAGCGCTGAGCAGGCACTCAGGGCTGCAGCACAGAGAGATGCCTCTTCCCCAGCCCTGGACCTGCTGCAGCCTGGAGAGAGGCATCTTTCCCGTGGCCCCAACCCAGCCCTGACCTGGATTTGCCGTGGCTGAGGGAGAGGCGCCTATTCCACAGCCCCAACCATGGGAACTACTGCGGTGGGGAGAGGCGCGTTTCCCCCCAGCCCAGGTGCTGCTGAGGGAAGAGAGAGCTGGTGGGGAGTTCCCTCTCCCCACTGTAGCCCCACTGCACCCCAAATCCCTCATTTCTGGCCCCATCCCAGAGACCGCACCCCAGCCAGAGCCCTCACCCCCCTGCACCCCAACCCTCTGGCCCAGCTCTGAGCCCCTCATCCCCAGCCCCTCCCCAGAGCCTGCACCCCAGCTAGAGCCCTTACCCCCCTGCACACCAACCCTCTGGCCCAGCTCTGAGCCCCTCATCCCCAGCCCCTCCCCAGAGCCCTCACCCTCCCACACTATGAACCCCTCAGCCCCACCCCTGCCACATGAATTTCAAGGGACACGGTTATAGGACCTAACCACATCAGCCACACCATCAGAGGCTTGTTCACCTGCACATCTACCAATGTGATATATGCTATCATGTGCCAGCAATACCCCTCTGCCATGTATGTTGGCCAGACTGGACAGTCTCTATGCAAAAGAATAAATTAACACAAATCTGACATTAAGAATTATAATATTCAAAAAACCAGTAGGAGAACACTTCAACTCTCTGGTCACTCAATAACAGACTTAAAAGTGGCAGTTCTTCAATAAAAAAACTTCAAAAACAGACTCCAATGCGAAACTGCAGAACTGGAATTAATTTGCAAACTGGACACCATCAAATTAGGCCTGAATAGAGACTGGGAGTGGATGGGTCACTACGGAAACTAAATCAATTTGTTAGTCTCTACGGTGCCACAAGTACTCCTTCTTGTTTTTCCAAAAACGAATTTCCCCTTGCTAAATACTTACACCTTGTCAACTGTTTCAAATTGTTTACATTGGCCTCATTAACACTACAAAAGTGATTTCCGCTCGTTCTTGTCAAGTGTTGAGGATTGCCTACTTCCAATTTAAATTGAATTGGCTCGTTAGCACTGACCCCCCACTTGGTAAGGCAACTCCCATCTTTTCATATGCTGTGTATTTATACCTCCCTACTGTATGTTCCACTCCAAGCATCTGATGAAGTGAGTTTTAGCCCATGAAAGCTTATGCCCAAATAAATTTGTTAGTCTCTAAAGTGCCACAAGGACTCCTCATTGAATTTTGTAATGTGCACCAATATGGAGGTGATACACATTCCATACATGCGTGGGAAAAATTAGAGGTATACTGGTCACAACCCAATTTTAATGGGGTTGCCAGGGCCAGCATTAGTCTTGCTGGGACCCAGAGTTGAAGCTGAAGCTCCACTTTCACCTGGGGTAGTGGGGCTCAGGCTCTGGCCCCCTCTCCTCCCACCCAAAGCAGCGGGGTTTGGGCTCCACCCTCATGTAGTAATTTTATCGTTAGAAGGGTGTTGCAGTGCAGTGAAGTTTGAGAACCTCTGGAAGGTATTATTCACCATGAGTAAGGGTATAACAATTGGGCCCTTTGTGAATACATACTTTTCTATATTTTCAGGGTCGTCAAACTAACAATTAATGAAGGTGATTGCAAAATGTTGAGTTTTATGCTTGATCACTTGATGATTATCAGTTCTGTTCATTCCCTCTAGGGGACCTGGCATTGGCCACTGTTGGAAGACAGGATACTGGGCTAGAAGGACCTTTGGTCTGACCCAGTATGGCTGTTCTTATGAGTGAGATTTTTTTAACAAAATGTGAAATACATTGCAAATATTTTCATAATAAGAGATACAGCCTCCCCTCCACAACTCACTTAAATTTAATTCAAAATTAAAAGGGGGGTGAGCCTACATTTTTAAAATTAGCATTGCATTCAAAAAGTGAATGCTACAGAATGGTTTCAATTATTTACTTTTATTACATATTTATTTTGATTAGTAAAATAAATCTGAGAGTCTGTCTCAGACTCTAGGCCAAATTATTAAAACAATTATATTTTATTAGAAATTAACCCTTTTGTGTTCACATACAACTTTTTTTAAAAAATCACATTTAAGATGAAACTTTTCTTTCCAACATTGAATTTATTTAGAAAGTTTGATCCCAGTTTCTCTAATTGTTTGATGTTGGCAAGGATAAAAAATACACTTGTCCCATAAAAATATTAACCACATTTTGTTTGACAAGTCAGTGTCAAAAAAGCTGAATTTCAAAACTTAAAACTATGTAAATAATTGTCACCTCTTTCAGGAGTAGGGCCTTTATTAGCAGGGGCGGCTCCAGGCATCAGCACGCCAGGCGCGTGCCTGGGGCGGCAAGCTGCGGGGGGCGCTCTGCTGGTCGCCGTGAGGGCGGCAGGTAGGCTGCCTTCGGCAGCGTGCCTGTGGAGGGTCCGCTGGTCACGCAGCGTTGGCGGACCCGCCGCAGGCATGCCGCCGAAGGCAGCATGCCTGCTGTGCTTGGGGTGGCAAAATGCCTAGAGCCGCCACTGTTTGTTAGGTTTCAAAAAGGTTAGTTTTGATATATCAAAGTATTGCCTATTTGAAAATGGTATGCTATGCATAGATGGCTCCAGATTTTAAATCTAGAGGTATGCGCTATGGTCCAGATTCTCAAGTTGGTTAGTCCACTGTAAAGCATGAGTTAACCATGAAAACAGGTGGAGTTACTTCTGATTTACAGTAATCTTAGATCAGTTCTTCGCCACTTCTGGCCACTTTAATAAAGGTAGGATGTTTCCCCCCTCCGTTTGTCTCTTAATCTGTTACCTTCCACCAACTACCCAGCACTTCAGTTGTCATCTTCTCCCCTAGATCATGTTTCTATGAATGTGATGATTGGAATTAGAATTATATACTGAAGTCCTGCTGAGCAGGCTGGTTTTCATGGAGCCCAGAGAGAGAAGGAGTTGCTGTGAACAAGGCCGTCAGTGCAAATCCATGCACTGAGCATGGGAGGCAGCTAAACCAGGAAGCAGCTGCTGAGTTTAAATTATTTGATCCTTCTTATTTGAATGCGTGGGGAAAAGATAAGGGAAGTTTGGATGAATGTTTGTTTGTATATTCAGTATAAAATGGTAAAGTTAACAGACATCAAATTTTCAAATTGAGCTCAAGGGGCCACATATTTTGCTTTTGTTCCTGTAGTTATGCCTCAAATCAGCATGAGTATGCATGAATATGGTAGCTAGTAGTCAGGGTTCTGCTGTCTGACATTTTTTGTGTGTAATTTTAGAAGCCAGTTTGAAAATTTGATCCTGGACATTTGTGTTTTTCAGACACCCAGGATTTAAAAAAATAAATAATAAAATAAAAAAAAAATCTTACAAATTGTACATGTTACAAGATTCTAGTTATATCTTGGTGATTCTGTTTACATCTATAAAACTACCTGATGAATACTATTTTAGTTTGTATTTCTATCTAATACCTTTCATAAGAAGACCATTCTATTCACTATAAATAATTAATAGTAAATGGGCTGTGCACTGCAGAAGAATATACTTAAAAAAATAGCATTTAGTACCTCAAGAAGGTGTGTTAAAAAAGTTATGCTATGCTGGCTTTACCCTAGATGTGGCTGATGTAGAAAAACGAAGGAGTGTAACTGAAGCATTACGAGGTAGAGTAAGAGAGAAACTGAAAACATACAAGGTAACTTATTTTTCTTGTACTGTACTTGTAATTTATTGTTTAAGTGAAACGTGCAACAAGCTACCTTTTTTGTGTGTGTGAAAGGCTGAAAGTTCAGTCAATTTAGAAAACTTTTCTGCTGTGCCATGCTGTTTGGAACACCTCCAAAAGTCAAGTACAAGATCTGTAAAAGTTGTAAGTGAATTAAGTTTTTGACTTTCTGCATGCTTTTCAGAACAATGGTTGTGTCAGTTGTTTCTGTAGAAAATAAGTATAATACTATACCTCTTGTTTTAGGTTGTACAAGAAGAAAAGTCCACAGACAAAAGCCTCTCTGATACTAAAATATACCAGAAAAAGACTGAGGTAATAAATTTTGCAAATAGTAAACAAAATAAGTAAGCTATATACATTATATTCAGTTCAGTGCAAAAAAATGTTTCCAATAGTATCTTTAACTCTGATGAATGACATGCATCTACTCACATTTTGTTACTAATATGTTGGTTAATATATTGCTGTTTGTTATTGAATGTATATATAAAAAATCCAGATATCCATTGTAGCCAAATTAACATTACTGTTGAAATGCTAACTGTTGAATTTTTGAATTTTTATGAGCTTAACTGTATAACCTGAATGCTGCATTTGCATTTTCTGCCTTTTTTGTGATTCATAAGGTTTGATCCTGCACAAGAGAGGTGCAGAATGTTGTGCATAATGGCCAGACTTGGCAAAATTTTATTTTATTTTTTAGAAATTTGATAGATAATAGTGTTTATTTTTTGCCCCATTTTTATTGACTTAAATTTTCATAATTGCAGGAAATTATGGGGGTCAGACAATGGGAGGAATAATTATTTAATGACAGTAGGTGTTGATATTCAAAAAGTCAAAGCTTTATAACTGTTAAAACACAAATTGTCAACATCATAT
Source organism: Mauremys reevesii (assembly GCF_016161935.1). Classification (NCBI taxonomy): domain Eukaryota; kingdom Metazoa; phylum Chordata; order Testudines; family Geoemydidae; genus Mauremys; species Mauremys reevesii. The sequence goes on along the minus strand of NC_052629.1, from coordinate 30,022,783 downwards.
GTCAAAACATACAAAGTAAATACCCTTAAATCAAACTCGTAAGTTCTCAAGCAGCATTTTTCTTAGTCTATCTGTAAATTTTGATTATTATTGATGGAATTATTCTTGGTCAGTTTGTGTGTGTATAATGATATCAATGTCTCTCAACATTCCTGATCGCCATGACCTCGGCAAGAAGGATAGGGGAGATAGAGGCTCTGGCACATCCCTCCTTCGCAGTGTTCTTCCCTCACAAAGTCACGCTTAGACCACATCCAAAGTTCACTCCCAAGGTGACCTCTGCATTTTATGTGAACCAACTGATTCACCTTCCAACCTTTTATCCCAAGCCTCATCAGGAGGATAGGGAAACCATGCTCCATATGCTCAAAGTTAGGAGAGCCTTAGCCTATTTGGCAGGAGAAGAGTTTTTAGAAAATCTCCAAGACTCTTCCTCTCCATTGCGGATAGGTTGAAAGGCCCAGCGATTTCAGCTCAAAGACTCTCCAAATGGGTCTTGAACTATATCAAACTCTGTTACCAGATTCACAATTTAGCACCCCCATCCACAGTACACTCTACGAGATCAGTCTCTTGTCCGTTGCCTTTGCCCAGGGTATCCCTATATCAGAAATCTGCAAATCAGTTACCTGATCATCTGCACACACTTATGCCATATTGGGGGACTCTCCTGCAGATGCCTGAGTTGGCACCACAGTTCTATCATCCATGACAGACTCGACTCTGAAGCCCCATCCTTCAGTGGGAGGTCCTGCTTGGGACTCACCTACAGTGGAGCACCCATAGGGACTTTGCTTGAAGAAGAAGAAGTTACTCACCTTGTGCAGTAACAATGGTTTTTTGAGATGTGTGTCCCTATGTGTGCTCCACGACCCATCCACCTCCCCTCTGCCTCAGAGTTCTTGGCAATAACTCTTCAGTAGAGAAAGAACTGAGGAGGATTTGCCTTTGGCAGAGCATGAGGTAGAGGGCAGCACATGCATAGGCTGAACGGACACTGTTACAAAAGTTCTCCAGTCAGCAGTGCAGGAACGCAGATATACCTAGAATGAAGCACCCATAGGGACACACATCTCAAAGAACCATCATTACTGCACAAGGTAAGTAACTTCTTGTGGCCATCTCTGATAACTTACTGAAAATCAAAACAATTTTCAATTCCTAAATCTGAAAAAGATTGTGTTTTTTTTTGGTTGCAGACAAGATTTTTACTTCGCTCCATAATAATAATGATTGCTGAAGATTAGTGTTTATGCTTGGGGTTTGTTTGTTTGTTTGTTTTTCATCCTTAGACAGAAATCTTATCAGATGACAGTTTTACATTTTTTATCATGACTGGTGAAGAAGGCTCAGAATTAAAAGATTTGGACAAAAATACATACCAGGTATAGTATTTTTTCTTCATGAAAATCATCTGTATTCCTTAAAGAATATCTCATATTTATCTAATCCTCCTTGTGTATTCTTAATTTAACTAATGCCACTCTCCTTCAGGCATCTATGAACTATTGGAAAGCACCCATCACTGTAATATCTAGGCACATTTTCTCTTTCCCCAGGTAATTCTGTGCCTCCTTTCATGTCTCCCCAAAAAATTTCCTCTCCTATGATTTGCACCTCACAACTTGTTTCAGTTAGCTGGCTTTCAATCATTGATCACTTTGGAAGTGCTCCTATCGCCAGTCTTGCTCCTGAGCACAAAAGAGTTATTTATTTATATAAAAGAAAAAAAAGGTTAACTTTACAACTCAAATATTTGCTACCCATAATTTATGCCCATAAAATAAAACACAAGCAAAATGCCCTTCCAAGAACTGTGTCCCCTCTTGTTTTGTTTCATTAATTCTCCTAAAACATTGTTGATCATGTCTTTACTCTTTAACACTTGGTTATAAACTTATCAGGATAGGGACCTTGTCTTACTTTTTGTATAAATTATAATGCACATCACTGGTATTATTAAATAATATGCAACATTTGGATTGTATAAAGGATAAACAATTATGCATCGTAGGATTATAAAAACATTGTAGATTTAAAGTGATAGTAAACTATTGGTAAGGCGGAACAAAATAATAGTAAGACAAATCCATCAGTAGTCTACTTTTTTCTACAACTAGAGCCAATATCTTTTGTGTGTGTAGTGTGTAGAGTTTAAAATAAACTAAGGCCCCAATCCTGCAAAGACTTTTTATGTTGCCACAGCCCTGGTGAAGCTTCCCGTGTTAGACATTCACCAGGCTGCTACATTTGAATCCCCAAATGCTAGACTGGGGTGGGCAAACTATGGCCCACAGGCCGAATCCGGCTCCTCAGGGCTTTGGATCAGGCCCGCGGGATTGCCCCCTGTGGCCCCGTGGGGCCCCGCACACCCTGCGCTGCTCTACAGAAGCGGCTGGTACCAGTTCTTCTTCGAGTGATTGCTCATATCCATTCCATGTAGGGGTGTGCGCGCCGCGTGCACGTTCGTCGGAAGACTTTTACCCTAGCAACTCAGTGGGTCGGCTGGGCGCCCCCTGGAGTGGCGCCACCATGGCGCCGGATATATACACCAGCCGACCCACCCACTCCTCAGTTCCTTCTTACCGCCCGTGTCGGTCGTTGGAACAGTGGAGCGCGGCTTAGCTGACCTCCACTTCCCTAGCTACTCGTAGTTTCTCTCGTTAGGTATATAGTTCAGATGTTTATAGTTGTAGTTAACCTTGTTTGTTAGTAGTATAGTATTTATTTCACAGGGATTCGGGGTTTATCCCCTTCCCCTCACCCGGTGCCAGGTCCGATGCCCGGTCCACAGGGTTTTATAATGCTCGGCCAGCCACAAGCCGATGCCGACAAGAGATCCTCTCCTAAGTGCCTCGAGGAATCTCACCTCATAGATAAGTGCCGCATTTGTGAGGCCTTTAATCCGAGATCAAAGGAGAGCGGGACTTTCGTCTCAAACAGCTCCTGAGGGTGGCAGCTCTTGCTCCTCTGCTCTCGGCACCGAGCGCTGGTTAATCTTCAAGGAGCGCTCCCTCGGCACCGGATTGCCGGTACCGCCAAGGCCTCTCGGCGCCGACCGTCGCTGGCTCCGACGTCCACTCGGCCTGGAGGATGAAGAGGCACAATATACTTGCTGCATCCGAGCTGCCTGCTCCGCAGCCGAGCGCTATGCTCAGTTGGATCGCCCGGCACCGATGTCTGCCGCGGCACTGACAATATCCGCACCATTAACTCTGGCCAGGCAAGAGCCGTCGAGTCCGGTGCTGGAAAGCTCCCCGGTACGGACCGTGGTCGAGCTCGCTATGAAGCTGCATCCGAGCCGCCTGCTCCGCAGCCGAACGCTATGCTCAGTGGGATCGCCCGGCACCGATGTCTGCCGCGGCACCGACGATATCCGCACCGTTAACTCCGGCCAGGCAAGAGCCGTCGAGTCCGGTGCTGGAAAGCTCCCCGGTACGAACCGTGGTCGAGCTTGCGATTAAGCTGCGTCTGAGTCGCCTGCTCCGCAGCCCGAGCGCTCTACTACGTCGCACTGCCCGGCGCCGGTACCTGCTGCAGCACCGACAGTATCAGCACCGTAGACTCCGGCCACGCAGGAGCCGTCGAGTCCACCACCTGAACGCTCCCTGATGCGAGCTGTGGTTGTCCTCACTATTCCCTCCACGCAGGAAACATTTCCCCAGCGAGGGTGTTAATGGTAAGGGCAGAACCTGCGCTGCTTTAACCCCCGGTACCGCCGGTGCAGGTTATATTGTCTATCGCGAGCCTGTCTTGCTCACGCCACCCGGCGTCGGCACCACAGAGCGGCACCGTTCACGATTGCAGTCCCGCAGATGTTCTCGGTCCTGTCGTCAAGCCCGGTGCCGGCACCATTCACGGTCCTGGCACCGTTTCCCCATATCGGTACCGGTCGTACCCGCGGCACCGATCAACGGCCCGTTTCCCGACCTGGTACACTCGGTGCAGATCCAGCTCCCGGCACCGCTCCAGGCACTGGACTCACGTAGCCACTCCCGGCGTTGAGCCTCGAGATCTTGGCCAGCCTCCCAGCATCGCTCCGGTCGCAGGTCCCATTTTCACTCCTGGTACCGGTAGGCCTCACGGTACCGATTCCCGGTGCCGCGTCGAGCGCCATGAGCTGGAGAGGGAGACTCCGCTCAGGGCTTTAACTTCTCCATGGCCATCCATTCGGATGTGGACACCAGAGTCTTCCGGGTGCTCCAGGACAGAACCCTGACCTCCATCAGTGGCTGCCCTGTACATCTTGGGCGCGCTACCTGTGCTCCCATCACGCTCTGTTCCGTCAGAGCAATGGGTACCAGGGGTGACAGTTAGTCGTCCCCCTCCGACCGGTACTGAGGGAGTCCGGTTCTGCCACCGGATTCCCACATCCCACCAGATCAGCAGGTCGTCCAGGAGCGTGAGCCCGCACAAGACCCACTTGCCCCGGCTTTTCGTCTCCCTCCTCCCCAGATGAGGCGGTGGCAGAAGCGTGCTCCTTAGGCCCTCCCCTAATTGGCCTGGGGGCCCATCAGGACCTCCCGAGACGGGTGGCATTCACTATGAATCTCCAGGTGGCCACTATCCCGCCCGTAGGCACGGGAGTCGAATGCATGTGCATGGTATCCTCCAGGGGCGACGGGCACCTATATGTATGTCTTTCCCCCTGCTCCCTTGTCATCTAGTGGGAGACTTTACGAAGTCGGGTTCTCAGATCTCCCGTCAAGAGTTTAATGCCCTCCTGGAAAAAGGGTTCAGAGTGGCGAGAGCTTCCCTCCACACCTTGTTGGAGGTAGCGGACTCCACAGCCACAGCTCTGGCCTCGGGTGTTGCCACGAGGTGCATTTCATGGCTCCAGTTATCAAGCCTTCCCTCGCAGCTGCTGCACACTATACAGGACTTGTCCTTCAATGACAAAGGCCTGTTCTCAAAACTGGCCCTAGGCTGCAAAGCCCAAAGGTCAGCGAGGTCACTATGCACTCCCTCTCGGCATGTACATGCCGATGTCTCACCGCCGACCGTTCCGCCCAGCCTCGCCGCCCTTACCCTGCGCCTAGCCAAAGACAAGGCTTTGCCAGCAGGCGACGCTGAGGCAGTCGTAGGCGTTGGTCGGGACCCCTAAGGGGCCAAAATCAGGGTCCTCCCAACCACCAATCGGGCAAAAGCCTATCCCTCCTCGTCCCTCTTAGGGACCCCTCTCACGAGCAATTCCTCTTGCAAGAGGTGCGGGTGCTCCTCACCATCGGAGCTATAGAGGAGGTTCCGCAGTCGAAAGGGACAAAAGGTTCTAGCCCCACTAGTTCCTGATCCCCAAGGTGAAGTTTGGTCTCAGACCTATCCTAGACCTGCGGGAGCTCAACAAGTTATGATATACCTGGAGTTCCGCATGGTATCCACAGCAGGTACCTCCGGTTTGTGGCCAACCATCATTTCCATTTTACGGTCCTCCTGGCTGACCTATCCAGCCCCCTGTGTATTCACAGTCTCTGGCTGTAGTCGCCGCCCTCTCCGCCACTGTCGAATACACGTTCTCCGTATCTGGACGATTGGCTCATTCCAGGGGCCCCCGGGGCCCAAGTTACCACTCGTGGGCGTCGACGAGGTCCTATTCCTGCGTTTAGGCCTGAGGATCCATATAGCGAACTCCACCCGGATTCCTGCTCAGGGAATACACTTAACTGAGGCCACTTTGGACTTCAGTATCGCACAGCCTGCTTACCTACGCCTTGCTTTCACGTGTTGGTAACCATTGTACAAGGTCTACGGACCTTCCCAGCAACTTTGGCTTGAACTTGCCTAGATTTTCTGGGCCACATGGCTGCCTGCACGTGCATAACCGAACATGCCAGGCTTCACCTCCGTACACTTTAATCGTGACTCACCTCAGTGTACCACCCGGCCAGAGACAGCATGGTCATGGTCGCCTCGATCCCCCCGAGCGTCCTAGGCTCCCTCGACTGGGGGTCGACGCCCTCCGTGACGTGTGCAGGGGTGCTGTTCCATCCACCTCACCCTCGGTGTCCCTCATGATGGACGCCCCATCTCTTGACTGGGGTGCTCACTTGGGTCAGTTTCCCACTCCAGACCTTTGGTTGGCTCAACAGCTGCCCTTGCACATCAATGTCCAGGAGTTGAGAGCAGTCTGCCTTGTGTTCCAGGCGCTTCAGCAGCACCTACAAGGCTTTTGTGTCTACGTGTTCACAGATAACACAACGGACACCCGTTGCATAAACAAGCACGGAGGAGCACGGTCCTCCTCTTTTTGGCAGGGAGCTATCCAGCTCTGGGTCTCCTGCACAGCTCAATGGACGGACCTGGTAGCGTCCTTTCTCTTGGGGACCGGAACACTCTGGCGGATCGCCTCAGCAGTTCCTTCCGGTCTCTCAAGTGGTGGATTCCTCCAGATGTTAGCCATTACATTTCTGGAACTTCGCTCTCGCGGGAACGGAACGAGAGAGAAGTTCTGCTCATGCCAAGGCCTCCCCCAGGACTCGATCTTGGCTGTTTTTCTGATGCCATGGACGAGCCGTCTGCCGTCCGTTTTTTCCCACCGCTCCCGCTGGTTCGCAAGGTCCTGCTAACACTCCGCAGGGACAGAGCGCATCTGATCATGATAGCTCCAGCGTGGTCCAGGCAGCACTGGTACACCATGTCGCTAGACCTGTCGGTAGCCAACCGATTCCCCTGCCTCTTTGCCCAGACCTCATAACGCTGGGTCACGGCAAACTTTACCACCTTGACCTGCAATCCCTGCACATCTCCGCATGCCTGCTGCGGGCCTAAACCGATCCGTGTTACATTGTTCTGCCTCGGTTCTACAGGATTCTCCTGGGTGGTAGGAAGCCTTCCACTCGGTTAACATTTCTGCCCAACTGGCAGTCTTTCTCTTGCTGCTACGAAACACAATGTTTCCCCCACAGAGGTTCAATTCTATTTCCTCTGGGATTCCCTATGATCTTCAAACAGCAGCGCCTGGCGCAGTTCATCATTAAGGGTGCACTTGGCAGCCGTCTCTACCTTCCTCCCAAGGGAGAGTGGCCGCTTCATATTCTCACACGCTGTGGTTTCTAGGTTCCTCAAGGCCTTGGGGCATTTATGCCCCCAGGTTCACCGCCCCACCAACTCCTGGGTCTTCAACCTGGTTATAAGCAGACTTATGCCTGCTCCATTCGAACCACTGACAACATGCTCGCTGAGATACATGTCCTGAGGGACAGCTTTTTCCTTGTCGCCTTGCATCGGCTGGACAAGTCTCCGAGCTTCGGGCTCTTACAGTGAACCCACAGTACACTATGTTGCATAAGGACAAGGGGTGGTTGTGACCACGTCTGGCCTTCCTCCCTAAGGTGCTGTTGACCTTTCATATCATCCGGGATATCTTCCTTCCGGTCTTCTTCCGAAGCCCCATTCATTGCGACGGGAGCTCATTTGCCCCTCCCTAGACGTCCGTAGGGCGCTCGCTTTTTATGTCGAGCGGACAAGCCTTTTTGTACGCCCCCAACTCTTCGTTGTATTGGCAGACCGGATGAAGGGCCTACCTGTCTCCTCCCAGAGCTTTCCATCTTGGGTGACGTCATGCATTTGCTCCTCCTGTGACTGGTCCATGTTCCGTCGGGCCACCTTACTGCTCGTTTCACCAGGGCTCAGGCTTCTTCTCCTGCCTTTCCGACTCACATACCCTTCCAGGGGCTATGTCATGCTACTACATGGTCCTCTATCCGGACCTTTGCCTCTTTGGTCTGGCTGTCCAGAGATGATGCAGCCTTTGGCTCAGCAGTTTGCATTCTGCAACATCTCACTCCGACCCCACCGCCTGCGTAAGGCTTGGGAATCACCTACATGGAATGGATATGAGCAATCACTCGAAGAAGAAAAAACGGTTACTTACCTTTGTAACTGTTGTTCTTCGAGATGTGTTGCTCATATCCATTCCAAACCCACCCTCCTTCCCCACTGTTGGAGTAGCCGGCAAGAAGGAACTGAGGAGTGGGTGGGTCGGCTGGTGTATATATCCGGCGCCATGGTGGCGCCACTCCAGGGGGCGCCCAGCCGACCCACTGAGTTGCTAGGGTAAAAGTCTTCCGACGAATGTGCACGCGGCGCGCACGCACCTACATGGAATGGATATGAGCAACACATCTCGAAGAACAACAGTTACAAAGGTAAGTAACCATTTTTTCTCTGCAGCCCCCGGGCGGGGGGACAGAGGGTTCCATGCGTCGCCCTTCCCTCCAGGCACTGCTCCCCGCAGTTCCCATTGGCCGGGAACAGGGAACTGCAGCCAATGGGAGCTTCAGGGGAGGTACCTGGAGGCGTGGCAAGGACAGTGCATGTGGAGCCTTCCACTCCTCCCTCTCCCAGGGGCCGCAGCGCTCCCTGGAGCGGCATGGTGCCAGGGACAGGGCAGGTGTGCAGCGAGCCTGCCTTGGCCCTGGTGCGCGCTGCTGCCACCCCGGAGCTGCTTTAGATAAGTGGCGCCGTGTTGGAGCCTGAATCCCTCCTGCACTCTGCCCCCCAACTCCCTGCCCTAAGCCTCCTGCCTGCACCTCGCACCCCTCCTGCACCCCAACTCCCTGCCCTGAGCCCCCTTGTACACCCTGTACCCCTCCTTCATGGAAGTGGGACCTCATGGTTCAGCCGCTGTAAGCCCCAAGGACCAGTGCCGACTCCTCCAAGACACCAGTTGCTTAAGCAGAGCTCCAACCTTGTGGGTACTTTGGTTAACCATTTACCTCTCCATGGATATGTGATAGTTGAAGCACATAACCACCAGTTTTTGCAAAGGTTTCTAACCAAATTACTCTTTACTTTAGATAGCACAAGAAATGGAGGGATCTAGATAGAATAATAAAAATCCTGCACACATTTCTCTGCTTCAGTTTCCTCACCACATTTGAGCATTCTTTGGGGTCTGGTCAGAGTTTTTTAAGGAGTCTAGGATCCATCCATCCTTCCTCTCCTCCTTCCCTCTTGCACATGGCTTCTCTTTCAGAACATGGAGTCCCTCTCATTCCTGCAGCCTACTTCTGGTCTTTCCCCCCTCTTTCTCCAAAATGGCTGATGAGAGCCCCTTTCTTGTATAACCTCCTTTGTAACACGCTGATTAGTCTCATCAGGTATTCAGTCTCCCACCAGTGATCCATTGCTTAGTTATCTCCCTCTACCCTCATACCAAATTCAAACTTGAAAAACTGGTTTGTCCAGGGTGGTAGCCAGCTCCTTTACAACCCTCCATTGTTGGCCCTATGTTACTACTTCTTGGAATTTCAGTCCAGTAAAAACAGCAGAGAAAGCAGATGAGCCCCCACCCCCCATGAAGGAGGCTCATTTTCTCCTAATCAGAGAGCCAAGGTTTGTTTGTTTTTTTTAAACTTTCTGTGCAAAATGTTTTGCTCTCTTGGAGATAAGAAAAAAAAATTTCTGGATGATGGGTTACTCTGAGTTATGTCACTCAAAGTTCAGGGATTTTCTGTCTCTTCTATCATTGAAGGTACAACTAGGCTTGAAGGCTATTTCATTGTTCAGCACTTAGATACTATAGTGATACGCATTATAGAAATACTATATGTAACCCTTCTGCCCCTCTAAGTTGGCAGCAACAAGGGCCGGGTTCAGTATCCAGGGGTTCCGTTTCAATAACACAATGCAAAACCGGCTCAAGCCCCCACCCAGTGACCTGGGACAATTACCTACCACCCCCCCCGGGCGCCTCTAGGAGGCGTGCAGCAAAATCCTTTTAATAAAGGAGGGAACCAATGCGGCATCACGTTGGAGAGACACCACAAACAGGACTATACACAAACCATAAGCAAAAAACCCACCTCCAAGTACATTTGGCAATGTCCTTTCCCCCTTAGGGTCTTAAGTCAATCACCGCAAAGTCCAACAACCCAAAAGTCTCTGTCTCTGGTCAGTGCCACCCCAGAGTTCAAAAGTTTATCTGCAGAGTTTTACACCACACCCCAGCCTGGGTGGAAATGGGGGGGGGCACACACAAGGTGTTAAGGGGCACCTTACGTGGGCCAGGGCCGACTGCCCTGCTTCTCCGTGGAGTTCTGCTGCAGCCTTCACCACGACTGGCTCCACTCCACCAGCTGTGCTGTTCCTCCAGCAGACCCGTGAACCACGTCAGCCGTCCCAACAAACCGCTCCACACTGCTCACTGTTCTATGGGCTGCTCCAACATGCTGCAGACTGCTCCGCTCTACCAGCCGCTTAGTGATCGATCTTCAGGCTCCCCCACTCAGTGATCTCAGCTCAGTAAGCTTAGCTCTTTTAGTGATTTCAGCTCTTAGTGGTTTCAGCTTGTAGTAGGGGAGCCCCAGTGCCACATTGGCCCAACGTGAATTCAGGTCAGCAGCCTCTAGATGGACTCCTAAAGGATTCAAAATTAGCTCTGTTCTTTAACAGTGGAGAGAGGAGGATGTGCAATTGGTGTTCCAGGCCCTCAAAAGGGGCCCATACCATCAGGTACACACACCAGTCCCCAACCTCTCTTCCTTTCACTGGGTTTTGGAACCCATGTCCCTTGTCTAGCAAGTACTATTTAATGTAGGTTGAGTCATTTCTCTCATAAAGCAGTCTCATAGTTCCTCATTCACATAATTAGGGTGACAGCACTTTTTTCCCTTCCTGCCCCAATAACAAAGAAATTGGGGATCCCACAGCTATGAAAATAACCATCCCAGGCTGCTGTGTGCTATGCTAAGTGGAGTGGGTTTACCAATGCAAATGCACATTCTTGAAATTCCTTTGCCCACTCCTCATAATTTACCACTGAATGTCAGGGTAGAGCTCATCCTGACTCTGCTTACATATAGATAGGAAAGGGAAACAAAACAGAAAATTTGCTTTTCCTGAGGATTATTGTGTCCATTTAGATTAATTTATCGAGCAATTCTTTTATGCTAATGTAGATATTTATCATATATATCACATCATTCTGTTAATTTGTGTGTAAATGGAATTGATTTTCTTGATGAACAGCAGAAATTAATACATGACAGTCATCGAGATCTTGATGTCTTGAATGATGAAAGTAGTCCTCTGCTTGACAGTGTGGAAGATGTTTTATTGCCAGATGTGCTTGAAGTGAAAGCTGCTGAATATGAATGCAATGAACTGCACATTAACAAGCAATGGGAACATCTTTTTGTGCCAAGCAGTTCTCCAGGTATTGTGCCTTTCATATAAAATTAGGAAAATTATTAAGTATATGATGAATGGCATTAGTGTAGCTAGCACTATGACATGTGCAGTTCTCAGGGTGAATTAAGTGAAGATAAAGAATAAAGTAAACTTTCAGAGCCAATATTGAATCCAGTCTGTAGATATAAATGCAAATAGATCTGTGTCTGTGCTCTAGTCTAGTAGCTCTGGCGTTTAAACTAGGTTCAATTTTACGAAAAGCAAAAATTACATGACAAAAATGTGTAATTATTTTATAAATTGTGCAAATAAAGAAGAGTGTGTGATTCAGATCCTTAACTGCAACCATCTACCGTCTTATCTCCCAGCTCATATCATCTAATCATCTTAACCATCTGCCACTAACCACATACCTTTTTATCTACATTAACCCATACCAACTTATCTATTGCCTTAACTTAACTGCAGCTTCAGTACATATCTCATGGCTGGACAGAAATTGCCACCACATCAGTTGACAAAATGGACTAGAAGAAGATGGGAAGAATTTTAGGAAATTGCAGTGATCAGCTAAACTGTTAAATCAGTGTTCTTGCCAGAAAAAAAAGTAATTATTATTTATACAGTAACAAATGTGAGGTATTTTAGGTATTTTAAAGACAAATAAGAGTTAAAAACCCAGTCCCCAAAATGTTACAATCTGTACAATACTAATCTAAATTACTAAATTTACTAATCTAAACTATATATATTTAATAATGAGAATTTTTTTAACTTTGAGGGGTTTTTTTTAGGGCTGTCAAGCCATTAAAAAAATTAATCACAGTTAAAAAAATGTAGGGGGGAAATCTTAGTTTGATTTTTTTTTTAATATTTTTATTGGAAGTATAGAGTACAATAAAATTAAGGAGCCTAACCTTGCTCCCTATGAAGTCAATAACAAAGCTTCCATTAACTCCAGAGGGAGACGGCGTACTGATATGTCCAAGATTGTATAGAATCTAAGAATAATACTCAGAACCAGATGATGATAAAGGTTTCAGAGTGGTAGCCGTGTTAGTCTGTATCAGCAAAAAGAAGGAGGAGTACTTGTGGCACCTTAGATACTAACAAATTTATTTGAGCATAAGCTTTCGTGGGCTAAAACCCACTTCATTGGATGCATGCCCACAAAAACTTATGCTCAAATAAATTTGCTAGTCTCTAAGGTGCCACAAGTACTCCTCCTTCTTTTTGATGATAAAGGTTTCTTTTAATAAATCATCTGATCTCAATGAGGGCCTAGATACCAATTTTTACTTTTAGAGGAGGAGAGTGGTCATAGACATAGTGAGGAACTGTGAGGTGTATGCTCTGTCAAGAATAGGGTCATGGTCATCTTGCAGCTGATCTAACGAGGGAACTATAGTACAGAGAAAATAAGGGAATTTTAATGTAAGTGAATGAAAGCTCTATGTGTTCCCACCTGGAACAGTTGTAACAGGTTTCTAGTTGTTCTGATTCCAGTTTCCAGTCTTGAGAGCCATTGGTTGCTACATTCTTGTATTTTTATGTTGTTCCACTTAGAAGACTGGGAGGTCATGTCAGGAGATAATTGGAATAAATTAGATGTTCAAAACCAGATCCTCATATTTTAGGTCAGATTTAGGTTGGAAGGATACTCTGATTCTGGAAAGATCATCCTGTATATGGGCCACCTCCTCCTCCAAAAGCATCCAAGCATCTACTCCGAATACTGCCACCAACTCGTGATCCAAAGCCTATCAACATCAGTAGAAAAACTTCCACTGACATCAGTTCAGAACCTTTGTGGCCTTGGGCTAGTCACTACACTTGTCTGTGCCTCAGTTTCCTCATCTGTAAAATAAGGATAATAATTATTACTAATAATAATATGTGCTCAGATGAAATGTGCTTTATAAATGCAAAGTATAGTAGTAATATTAATTCATAGATGTGGTTCAGCACAGGCAACAACAGCAGTACACTTCCTCATACCGCACTGCCAAATCTTTCTTAACCCTCACCTGGAGGAGTCACCCCTTAGGTTGAGAAGGTAGTTTAGTCTCTGTGTCAGCTGACTCCTTGGGAGCCTTCTTTTCCGGCAGTAAGAAAGCTGACTGGATTGGGAACAGTTTGATGTTATCAGAATTAATTATATGACTTATGTTCTTGTGTTAGAAATAGTTATGGAATGGTGTTACTTACAGTAGCATCAAGAACAAAACCTTTGATCACTCTTTCGCTTTATGCTTTCAAGTAAAAAAATTAGAGCAGTACAAATACTCAGGGTTTTTTTAAATTTTAGTTTTACATTTTATTTGCATCACTTTTAGTTGAAAATTTACATGCAGTAATTGTTGTTTTCAAGTGGTTCACAGCTTTAAACTACCAAAAGGCATGATGCCACGCATCCTAGAAGATGAAGGATTGTATATTCCAAGAAAACCAGAAATTTGTAGGAGAAGTTATAACAAAATGGAAAATCGTCTTCTGAAACAAGAAGGGGTAAATATATTGTTCTATTAAAAGCTAAAAATGCTGTATGTAAAATGTAAAATAAAATCAGTAAATGAAATGTATAGAATTTTTTAACATGTCATATGTACATCTATTGAAATTCTGAAATATTTCTAACAAGGGCAAAAACTGGTTTGAAGAAAGTGGGGAAATAATTTCATTACCTTCTCCAATCAAACAATCACAAAACTTCAGAAAACGTTTTCCTCTTAAGACTGGTCCAGGATTAAAGACAATATACAAGAAGGTCAGCTATTACTACTTTTTACAGCTATAGTTATTCAGAGGACTTTATCTAGACAATACAACAAAAATCAATAGCTTGTATTTTTTTCATGGCAAAATATTTTATTAGGCAGTGTTCAAAGTACCTTTCATGGAGTGTCAGTCTCAAGAATGGGTGATAATACTGTTTAGATGGACCCATTTGATATTGCACAGACTGTTCCTCACTAAATTTTAAAAATCAGAAAAGTCTGTGCACTGAGGAGTCTACAGCATTGTTACCTTTTGACCTGAGCAGGTAGCCAAAATCTGGTTGTAGCAGGTTGTTTCCATTAAGAGGAGAAGTTGATGATAGTGAGGTATTTCTTTGATGCAATCCTATTTATTTACCTAATATGTACATAAAGACCTGTTTCCTTGAAAACAGATGGGATCAAACAGCAGGAGGCAGGAGTAGTTTCTTTGCTCACTCTTCGAAGCCCCTTTCCAGCTAACACATAGCCCAAAAGTGCTCTCTCAGCTTTTCCTCAAGCACACACACTACCAGTTCTTCTGTGGCAATGTCCTCAGCTTTCAGCTGCCTTCTCTCTCCGCTTCTTTGGTGTTGCTGCTGCTGCTTCTCTCTCACACACAGACATATACAGTTCTACCAGTTAATGCCCTAGCCCTTGCATTTGCTTTATCAGTCACCAGGGAAACCTCTTGGGCCACATGGTTACTCAAGCCTTGTTAGGTATCCATATTTTGGGTGATGCTCCTATTGTTTCAGCTATCTGGTTGAATAAAGTAGCTCAATTGCTTTTTATACTTAACCCGAATGAAAGGTTACACTAACCAATTTCAGCAAGGTTTAATGCAACCCATAAGAGTATATAGTTTAGTCTGAAATTAATGTATTTTAATATCTTCCCTTTCTCCTTGAATATTTATAAATCCAATTCTTTTAAGAGTAATTTAATCCCAGCATACAAAACTGACCGGCCACTCTAGTTAAGGCACACATTTGGCCTCTTTGAGCGTCTGGCATTCCCATCCAACATCAGATAAAGTGTAAATACTTTGTATTTGGTCAGATTTACCCTTTTTCTTGGATTTGGCTTTTTGGTAACACAAATAATAACAGAACGTAAACCTCATTTTAAGCTTTCTCCCCAAGCCTGACTGTTTCTAGAGTTCCCTGCAAGACATCCCTATCTTTGCTGCTCATTCTTTCTGACCACATGGTCATGCCCACTTCATATCTTCCCACAATGAATCAGCAGAATTTATTTAGCTGCTTTAAGCATGGTTCTGATACTTGCTAACGAAAAGTTCTGTGTTCCTCTTTGGGGCTGTAGATCTTGCTATCTGTTATACCTTGAGTGGTGGGTGGAGCAGGTTATCGGGTAGAGCAGCCATTCAGGGAAATCTTTGAACATCTTTGAGTGGGGGATTGGGAGTGGGCTCTTCAACAGCCCAAAAAGGATGGCATAGAAGGTGGTGCTGGGCATGGCCCATGTTGTGGGCTACTGACTACAATTATGCAAATCCAGTGGTCCTAATATACCACTCAGTTACTGCAAGGAGTGGGGCAGGAGTTATTCCAACTCATAAACTAGACTGATAGCTGTAGAGTTGCTGCAATGTAGCCTGACCTGCTGGTACAAAGGAGATTTAACTTTTGCCCCATAACCTCTGTGTACTTCACTGGCATAAAGCCCAATTAGTTGGGCTTTTTGTAGGTGAAGTGAATAGCACTATAGAACTTCCTGCTTCTTCGGCTGAGGCACTGTCTATAAATATATTCTGAGCTTGTAAATCAGCTGGCTCAGATAGCACAGTTGGCAGATTATAAAGTGCTTAATTTTAGGATAATTGGTTTTAGCATATTATCATGGATACAGAACATAGAACTACGTTTTATTCCTGGTTCTGTCACTGACTTACTATGTGATCTTGAACAAGTCACTGAACTGCCCCGTGGCTCCACCTTTTTAAAAAAAATGGGATCAGTGAATTGCTTACCCACTTTTTATAAAGTGCTTTGATACTTTAGAGATAGTGTCATATTGGTGCAAATTCTATTATTACATCAGTACATGATTGTCTCCTTTCACATTTATTGTCTGAATATGAGGGAATCTGTTATTTGTCTGAGGCTGACTTTAGTTAGAAAGTACTGCAGTTTAAGGTTACTACCATTTTGTTGAGTACCACAGACTGAAATCACTCTGTATTTTGAGACTAGAGTTTTGGATTTTGAAAGAAGAAAACTCTTACAGATACAGTTACTGTTAAGTAACACTGCCTTTCAAAAATGTGAAATAAAGACATTTATTTATTTGTTTTGTTTATTTTAAAACAGGCAATGCAACCTGAATTGGAAAGCTGCATCATAACTAAATCAGGGGGTCAAAGAGAACTTTATCAACTAGATCTTAATATATCAAGTTTATTGTTCAGCCACCATCCTCTTTTCAGCCAAGAACATGTGTTGGCTGCTAGGTTGCTCCAACTTTATGAATGCTTTCAGAAGAGACAACAGCATAATATAGCTCTTTTGCTATCTGAAAAGGTAAGAAAATGCTTCATTTTTTAAATGTGGATAGTTTCAGAAATAAAAGATGCACAGTTCAGGAGGGGATGGAAATGTGTATGTATATGTACATATGAATTGTAGGTGGAGCTGTCAGCAAAGGCTATTGTTAAGTTTGCCTAAAATTTTCCATTATAAGACCCTGTTTTCAGTTCCTTATAACTTTGCCAAATTTAAAATCTTTGAGCTAAAATATTCTGTGCGGGGTGTCTACCTCGGGCTAAATTTTTTGGGGGAAAGGGGGGCGTAGGGATAGAGTTTCAGAAAAATGGATCAACCATTTCTGAGACCAAAACTAGTGAAAAATATTTTTTCTAATGTTAACATGTTGTTATAACTGTTTCGGTGAGAAACTAGCATGCCCAAACTTTGTAGCAGGGTAGAGGTCACCCTGGATTCAGAAAGGTGCCTTTTTCTGTCCCTGTGAAAAGCCACCTAAATTTAGCCAAATGTATAAATCACTGTAGGTGCCTTTTTCTGTCCCTGTGAAAAGCCACCTAAATTTAGCCAAATGTATAAATCACTGTGTGTATATGCTCAGTAGAGTTTAGTTGGAGGCTGGCACCTAAATTCTCAGATTATATCTGCATGGAATGTACTCTGGCCCAGGGATACAGGGGCTGACCAGGATTCTTCCTGCAATTGCTTTTCCCAGTCACTGGGGACCACTGTGATGTAGTGCTTGAGAGCTGGAAGATTGTCTCTTCTGTGCTTTCAGTTCTCCCCTTGCTGGCACCCAAGCAGTACAAAAGAGAAGGGAAGAATCAGAAGGGTGAGGTGCGATGTGGTGACAGGGCAGGCTAAGGGGTAAAAGCTGGGAGGGATAAGAGAAGGGAGGGAAGAGTTACAGTCTAGGGAAGACGCACATAATTGGCTGGCAACATTTTTGTGTTTATGGGAATAATTGAGATACTCCCCAATGTGGCTATACCTGTAGTTAGCAGCTCATTTTGCCAGCTGGTGAAACTAAATCTTTGCACTATAAAAACATTTTTTCAAACTAATTCAGATGTGTTGGGTTATTGGCTTATGTGACAATGAACATTTCATAATTAAATAAGAAAAGATAATATAGCTCTTTGCCCTAAAAGTTCATTTAAGAAAAATAGGGGTATATTCTCTGTTTGACTCACAAGGATTTATTAATGCGGTTAATATTTAATTACTATTAATAGAAGCCTTGTATGCAAATGTTCACTGATCAAGATGATGAAAAAATATCTCTTAATTTGGTTGCAAAGGTTCAGTCTCCCAATAGGCTTGAAAGTCAAGTCTCTCTAAGTAAATATCCTCTGATTCAGATGCATATTTGATGTTGTTTACTTAGAGCCAGATTGTGAGCCCCTTGATATTGACTTCCGTAGAACTATACTGCTCAACATTGTGGCTAAGGGACTGACAATCTTTACCTTTACTAACAAAAGTACCAGGCTGTAACCATACTACACTCATGTGGAAAAACCTTCAAAGTGCTAGAAATTCAAATTTCCACTCATGTAGTTGCTTCTCAATCATACCAGGATAAGAATGGTGTTTACTACTCCTAAACCTTTTGATCTCCCTGTTAATATTTTTTTTTAAACAGAGTTGCCAAAATACACATCTTTGAGAAAGACCCGATTATGACATTTTGGGTTCTTTGATAAATAATCTACATTTTATAGTTTTCTGTAGCACTGAAAATCGAATACAAAAACTGATCAAAAGGGTCTGAATTAAAAGTACAAAAATCAGAAAAAGTAAAGGTAAAGCTGCCATTTCATCTTTAATGAATTTCTTTGTACCTTTTAGGTATGATTATGTTTGGTATTTCATCAGCATAATACGTTAATATTTTTATTAGGTTTGCTGAATGCAGTAGGAACTTATCACTAATCAGCTGAAAAGTTTTTAACTTTTTCAGAACAATGTATGGGATTTTTATTACAGCTTAAGGCATTAATAAATGCTACCAAAATAATAGAAAGTAGTTTGGAAGCAAGCCAACTGAGCAGGAAAACTTTAGATGACTACCAATGGCAAATAAGGTAATGTAATTATTGAAAAGAACCAAGCATATTACAACTACACTATGCAACTGTCAGTTCTGTTTTCTTTTGACAACTTGTATCTCTATTCAATCTACTCCTTAGAATTCCTTAATAAACATCCATTTTTATAATGCGTAACTATTGTAATACTGCACTATTTTCTAAACACACAACTACTACATTTTTTTATGAGAACTGTACATAAGCTTCTGGATTTGTTTTTAAATATTGATGGTAAAACGCTGCTGCAATAGATTTTGGAGTTACTTATATTTGGTTTAATTTCAAACTTTTAAAAAATAAAATTCTTCATACAGTTCCTGACCTTAACTTGACATGCCCACATTTCCAGTATTTTCCATTTTTCCCATTCCCAGCATCTATCATGACTAATTTAACTTATTTTCCCACAGAGAGACAGAATTAAAAATACATTGTGACTTTTCTGCAGTAGCTGATGCACAGTAGCACTTACAGTGGTGAAAGTCTCATAGCATAGATATTTAATTGTTTTTATTATTTGGTGATAACAGCATGCTCAGCACTGTACAAAACCTAGAGAAATACACAGTCCTTACTCCAAGAATCTTATATTTTAGACAAACAGTACATTTCAAACACAGACCATAAAGCACCGGATGGCTTGTCTTTGGAATGACGTTGTGCTGTAGAACAGCCTCTTTCAAGTAACTGGAAAGTGTTCTCTTACTGGAAGCAAGAAAGTTGTATGATATGCAAATTATAATATAAATTTTTTCTTGTTACGGTGAATGTGGAAATTGAATATAACAGAGTTGTTTGATATATTTAACAATATATTTAGCTATATCATGCCACAGAAATTCTATGTATATATTAGATATTCTCTTTCCTTATGCAAGTAATCCTATTGAAGTCTGTGGAACTACTTGCATGGGTAAAGGCAACAGGTGTCACTGTTCAAGGCTTAGCTGTACCTGTGATGCTTCTCTGGGCTGTCTAAGTGTACCCACAGAGGTGCCAGGCCTGGTGCCTTCTCTTGGTGGAATTCTACAATTATGTCTACACTGCAATTAGACACCCATGGCTGGCCTGTGCCGCTGATTCAGGCTCATAGGTGTTTGGGCTCAGGCTCCAGCCTGAGCTCTGGAATCCCCCCACCTTATAGGGTCCTAGAGCCTGGGCTCCAGTCTAAGTAACAAGACTCCAGAGGAGTCTTTATTGTTTGCATCTAATAATACAGGAATTTAGTTTCTTTTTAGATATTTTTTCTACAGTTTGTGTAGTGAAAAGAGGCTTACATGCCCACTAAATCATGAGAAGCAAAAAGAAGTATGGGCCAAACCTGCAAAGTACTTGGATCCATATCAGAACCACCCCAGAATTTATGGGCCATTTGGTTCTAGAGTTTTGGTTTGAGGCCATCTCTAAACAAAAATAGTTGATATTTATACAGAGGCTATTAGGCAGAAAGTAATACCATGACAAAGCAATCTTATTCTTTTAATCTCCTATGGAACAGCCAAGATACTAAGCAGGGAAGTCTGACAGTTTAACAAATTTTTGTCTGAATATCTACAAACCAGAATCTCAGGTTACCTTTGTTCAGTCCTCACCTCAGTAATTATGGGTCACTGACAGAATTTTAAGGAACAAGTGTAGAGAATAAGATGTGGTTTCTCATTTTATTCCCATATTAATTAGTCAACATGCCAGACTCTTTTTTTTTCAGATTTGTACAGTAAATCTTTTTGTATTTCAGAAAACCTGCATACTGTTCTTGCATATTTTTCTTCCCTTTCCCACTTAATGCAGGCAAAGGACCAAATTCACATTGCTGTGTGCTGTACCTGAAAAAAATCTGCTAGTGTATGTGCAAAGAATCGATGGAAAATGAATATGCAGATTTTAATAAATTAAGCCTGTGCCTGTGGAATAAAGTACTTTAAATATGTGTTCTATTTAAAACTTGAAGTTTGGCGGTATAATTATAGACTGTCTGATTTTGTTATCAGAGAATTAGATTATCTTTTTGTTGTATATTTTTATTGCAGAGATACCAAGAAATTGTATGACCTAGAACAGCAAAAAGATATTTCTTTAATACATAGTATGTTAAAAGTCTGGAAACAAATAAAATCTGTACGTAGACAGCAAGAATATACAAGTACACCTGTAAAATTACAGTTTCAAAAGTAAGTTGATATGATATCCTTTCAGAGTGTCTCCGAAATGTCTGTGTAAAGGAGTTATATTGAAATTGCCAATTAAAAATAGCCTACATCTGTAGCACATATTACAGAGAGTATATTTTGTATGCTGTAAGAACTACAAATAATTTTTCAAACATATATACTTATAAGTATTAACATTGGTGATAATGAAAAGAAAGGAAAAGTTTAGATATTAAGTACCAAATTTTTGAATTAGAAGAGCAGTTGAGTAGTGGAATAAGCTATTCAGTCAACTTAGACTCTCTGCTTTCTGGGTGCTGGTCTGATCTGTTCCAGACATAAGAGAGTCTCCTCCCAGTCAAGATGTAAAATTAGGAAAGGTAAATTCTCAATACAATTTTTCAAAGATACTTTATAAAAATGTAGCTGGATGCAATATCTCAAACACCATCAGAGGGGCTATATACACCATTTCAGTTCTTAGGCTGGAATAGCTGTTGCAGAGCTGTGTTGGAGCCTATTGACTTTCCTGTGTTGGTTTGACATTAAGCTAGTTCTCATGCTATCATTTGGATGGCACAGAGGCCTCCAAATTCATTATGTGCCTCCATGATACTCTGTTCTGAGCCAAATCTGGCAAATGAAGGGGTAGGATGCCTGTGAAGGACAGATATCAGTTGACACTATCCAGTGATTGTGTTTTAGGTCTTCCGGAGGAGCGGGGGAGGTGTCTTTTCCATCCTGCTTTCATTGCGTCAAATTTGAAAATGATTCTCATAGTGAAGTTGGTAGGCATTCGAAGCGGCATACCACCTTAGAGAGGGTTGGGTGCATTGGAGAGAGTGGGACCTGTTTAGCTAGAACCCAGATTTCTTGGGTTTGAGGGGAGGACTCTAACCCTAGGTTCCGGTTCCCTAGGTGGGAATTCCCACACAGTCTGATTGTACTGGTGTTATATTGGGTAGATGGCCCTTCACTCTAGATGCCCTTATCTAGTGCAACTAATACCATATTTTCTGTGTTCTGACATTTCTTTAATTGAAATGGACTTTCTATTAGTATATTTAGAAAGCTGCAGTCAAAAAAAACTGCATGTGTTTCATAACCAGGTTTACATGGAATACAGTTTTGGAAAAGGACATTTATTTGGTGAATGTAGTGTACTTATAGTGTTGTTCTTAGATCCACATTTTCATAGCTCTCTTATAAATTAGGATTGTGGTTAGTTAAGGTAAATGTTGATTGATAATTCTCTATCAGTCCTTATAAATTTCCTATTGTAAATTTTGTAATTCTGTAATTATTTTATGGTAATGAAAATTGATTTTAAGAAGTTCAAATACAAGTATTGAGCATCAGTATCTTGAAAAGAGATTAACAAAACAAAACAAAAAGCATGGGTTTTGCACTTGATGTAGACATCTCCCTTCCCTAAACATTCTAACTAAAGCTAATAATTACAGAAAGTGTTTTTAATTTATAATCCTGTTGATATCTTCCACGAGTTTCAAACTCTGATGTATTGTGAGGTAACACTTTGTAGTATTTGTTCTACATTGGAAGATTATAGTGTGTGATCTAACAACTATAGCTACATTTTTCTAATTATAATATTTAAATGTTTTGTATCCATGTTTGAAGAAGGCTGATCAAGAAAAATAATGAGGATGAATATAAGGCAGGATTAGCACAAGATGCTGAAAAAGGCAGATGGCTGGAGGGAGAAGATAATATTGATAACCCTGACAATATTTCAGAGACTTGGGGAAAACAGAAGGTACTTAAATTATGAGACAGGTTTTAAAATAATCGATATTGTGTGCCTGATCCTTCTCACATTGTAGCTAATGAGAGTTTTGTCACTCACTTTTATGACAGCAGTGTAGTGCTTCTTGATTTGCTAGAGAAAGCAGTTGCTTTAGAATTGTGGAAATCAAGGTGATGCTGTTAATGTCCCAGATCCAGTGAAAATTTAGGCGGAGGTTTTCAAAAGGACCAAAGGAGCTTAATCGTATTTTATAGATATGTTATGATAACCAGTTTGAATGTAGGAAATTAATGCTTGTGCTAAAAAAGATATGTTACAAACAGTTAAAATACTGATACTGGTTTCTAGGGATATTTGGATTCAGTTCCTCCATTGGTGAGTTCAACACAACTTGCAGAGATAAAGGAACCTCTTTTCATACCACATCTCACTTTGACTGCAGAAATAACAGCAGTGTCCAAGTGTCCCATGTAAGTTGTAATTATTAAATTGCAAAATATTTATTTCTCTGCCAAGGTAGAATAATGATGATATGTATGTTTTAATTTCACATATCTTGAGAAATTAGTGTATTATAATTTGAAAGTAAATAGCTTCAAAATAATTCATTTAAATTACAAATTTAGACTTTGATTGTTTTTTTTTAAAAAGTAAATCTTATATTAAAATAAAATTTAACATTAATGCCATCATCTTTCAAGGAATTATGCACATGCTTAATCTTATGCAATGTGAAGTCAATGGGACTGTCACAGTGTGTAAAGTTGAGCACATGCATGGGTCTTTTTCACAAATGTAGGCTAAATATTTCTTTATTATTTACTCAATATTAATCTTTGATAGCAAATGTGCATGATTTGTATTCCCTTGAAATTAACCAATATGCTAAGCTTTTGTGTTTTTGTGATGCTACGGTAACTGTTGCACTTTAGTCACCAGTTTGTTACTCTGAGTTTGATTATCTAGAATTAATTAAATCTGTATTATATTTGGTAATTTATAGGTATGAACAGAAGAGAAGAGCCAAAGTTCAGAGGCAACAGTATTTTATTAAAATATTTTACAATGAAAAACAAGTCTCTTGCACTTCAGTAGCTCCCCTACAGCTGGATTTTAGAGTAATGTTTCAGCAAATTTTTAGTATTCAGTTATTAAATTGGCCTGAATCTCTTCGATTGGAGGTATAGTAATGTAATTTACTTTTGTACTTCATTTCTGTGTGATGTTTTAGGTCTGATCCCCAACTTGCATTAAAATCCATATTGATGGGTAGCTATAAGTCAGTTAGCCTGATACCAGTCCTAGGCAAAATAATGGCAAAGCTGATAGCAGGATTCAGTCACTAAAGAAATGATCTAATGGTCCTTTCTGGCATTAAAAATCCACGACTTTAATGGAAATTGGATTGGCCCCTTAATGTTTGTGTTTTCTGTCATGTTATAGTTTCTTTATAAAATTAGCATACAAAATACCAAACCAAATTTTCAAAAACAGCTGTCCAAGTTACAATTGCAGAATATATGTATGCCTATACAAACAGGCTATTGTTTGACAGGAACATTGGCCCAGTGGTTAGGATGCTAGGGATTGTGAGATTCAGGTTCAGTTCGCTCTGTTGCCATAGACTTACTGTGTGACCTTAGGCACGAGACACTTAGTCTCTCTGTGCCTTAGTTCTTACAAATGGGTATAATAGTACCTCATGAGATGTTAAGAGAATTTTTGTAAAGACTGTGAGGTGCTCAGATACTATGGAAATGGAAACCATATAAGTAGTTAAGAAAGATTTTGCAAACAGAACCACTTTTTCATTACAAGTACATATTCTGTCTGTCTAAAATTATATTAATCCTCCTTTTTGGAGTTTCTTCCCCCTCTCCACAGCTTCTTTCAGAATCTCTTTGCTGGAACTTGTTCTTTTTTGACACATCTTAACTACAGCACAAATTGTTTTATTTTTAGATTTGTGAATCATCTAAAAGGACAAATATGTTGGCCAAAATATATTTACCTATTCCTGACAATACTGTACTGCAAAGCAAAGGTGTATTGGAACAGGCAGAATTTAGCTGTGACCAGCAAGTTAAACCCATAAATGGAGAAGTGGGAAGCAGTAAGTTACTTATATGTGAAAAAGATTTGAGCCTGGCTTAGTGGTCTGTTGGCAGTATAGTGCACTGTGAGACCGAGGTCTTAAGTCTAAATTCTTTGACTGATGCTTGAAGAAGAGTTGATAGTCTCCTCAGGGAGTAGTGTTTGGCCTCCTTGCTCCTGACCTCTTACACCAAACCTGTGGTAGTATTTAGTATTTTTCAGAGCTATGTCAGAGTGAAAGCACTTTGCATTACTTTAACACTGAGACCTTCCTTTGAAATGCCATTCCTGTAGCTCACTCTGCCATGACACAGACACTTGGTGATTCTTCCTCCTTTGTTCTCATGGGCAAAATGATGACCATTCACCATCCAGGATTTTCCTGCTGTTTATAGACTCATAGACTCATAGACTTTAAGGTCAGAAGGGACCATTATGATCATCTAGTCTGACCTCCTGCACAATGCAGGCCACAGAATCTCACCCATCCACTTCTATAACAAACCCCTAGCCTATGTCTGAGTTATTGAAGTCCCCAAATTGCGGTTTGAAGACCTCAAGCTGCAGAGAATCCTCCAGCAAGTGACCCGTGCCCCATGCTGCAGAGGAAGGCAAAAAACCTCCAGGGCCTCTGCCAATCTGCCCTGGAGGAAAATTCCTTCCCGACCCCAAATATGGCGATCAGGTAAACCCTGAGCATGTGGGCAAGGCTCACCAGCCAGCACCCAGGAAAGAATTCTCTGTAGTAACTCAGATCCCAACCCATCTAACATCCCATCACAGACCACTGGGCATACTTACCTGCTGATAATCAAAGATCAATTGCCAAATTAATTGCCAAAATTAGGCTATCTCATCATACCATCCCCTCCATAAATTTATCAAGCTTAGTCTTAAAGCCAGATATGTCTTTTGCCCCCACTACTCCCCTTGGAAGGCTGTTCCAGAACTTCACTCCTCTAATGGTTAGAAACCTTCATCTAATTTCAAGTCTAAACTTCCTAGTGTCCAGTTTGGAGCTTCCTTCTCTGCTTATCCAGTTGGATTAATACCTCACTGAGAGAAACACATAAGAAGTTTGACTTCTTTGAGCAGTGTCCCTATGGTTGCTCCATTTCAGGTGCATGTGCACCCCTCGAGTCCTTGATCCGAGATTTTCTGTTAGCAGCATCTGTTCAACCTGCACATGCATTCTAGGAATCCTTGTGCCATTCATCGAGGTGAGATAGGGCTGCCTGGTGAACCATTCTAAGTTCCTAATCAACATCTCAGCCTGAGACGGAGCCTTAGCATGTCTGCCTTGAGCATGCCTTGTCTATCTCATGTACAGTTTCTTATGGTTGGTTGTTTAGGATTAGTTTAGTGTAGTTAATTGTTAGTAGATAGTTTATAGTTAGTTAGTTAGATATAAGTAGTGACAAGATTGATTTGTTTCCTTTCCCTCCCTTTGGAGAGTCTAATTCTCCTGATAGGGCATGCCAGGCTCATCTCTCCTGTTGAGAGGCTATGCCTGTTAGTGACACCCATTCCAAGTATATTTGTTTGAGGGAGTCTCACAGCTCCCAGAAGTACAACTTCTGCCTGGCCCTCATATCCAGGGCAAGGAAGAACAGTGTGATTAATCTGAGAACTGAGACTGTTCATGATGGAGTGCTCCCTTTGACATGCTTCTGAGTCAGGTCAGGAGTTTCCCAGACCCCCACTCCACCCAGTACATCTGTCTCTGGACAGATCAAATGGCCCTTCAGCCTCAGTGCAAGTTCCTAAGAAAAGGAAGGCTATGGAAACTTCAGAGAAAGCTTTGAAGAAGAGGCACTTGGACACTCTCATCATAAGGAGCTAGTTCTTAAATGGCCCCAGTCCTCTGCTAGATCCATAGTCTTGGAAGCCTCGACCTCTTGGCTCAGTACCATAAAGGCAAAAGACTCCTCCTGTACTAGCGGAAAGTTCTGGAGAAACACATTTCTGATAGGGTGCTGGTACCATCTACCAGGGACAAGATGGGCATGAATAAGCACTCCAGACAGTTATCTTCTGGCACAGCCCCACCATCAGTACCTACCCACTCAGCACCCTTGGTACCAGGCAAACCACAGTGTCGATATATTCCCAGTCAGTGGTACAGCCTTCTTCAGCTACCAAGTTGGTCCCAATTCCTACTTAGTACCACAAGAATTAAGGACATGTTTGTGACGGATGAACCAGAGTTCCCATTGCTCATGTGTACCGAATGCCTCTGGGTACTGAGACACTGATTTCCAGCTTACCATTGTTTTCCGGTTCCACGGGACTCTCAACCCTTTTTCACTGGTGTTCCCCAGTTGGAGGATACTGAGGAGGATGAAGAAGACTTCTGGTTAGTCTTTTCTATTTCTGTACATGGTGCTTCTAGACATCCCAGGGCTGCTTATCAGTAGCGATTCACTAGACCACCAACACTATTACATAGGGAGGTTGGAATTGGACAGTCCTCTGCCCCATTCAAAACTGAGTGATAGCAGGCACGTATCGGCCAGAGAGGGGGTGCTTTCATGAGTCGGATACCAACTCTATTATATTATGATATCAGGGGTGAGGATCTTCAGACCGACCCTGATCCACAAGGGCCGCGAAGAGGCAGTAAAACAACTTCGGCTGAAGCAGCCACGGAAACAACAGGCAAGATTTTAACTGTTTTATTGTGTAAAGCCAGAGGCAGAGGCCGAAAGAGAGCCACAGGCAAAGGCAGTAGCACAACAAAGCCAGTGTCAGAGGCAGAGGCAAAGGAGAGCCAGAGGCAGAGGTGTACTGAAAGGACTCTTGAATGCTCTATAGGTAAGAGAGACCTGGAAGAAAAGGCCCTGACTGACAGGGGCAAGAAAAAGAATATGCCCTGACTGAAGAGGCGGGCAGAAAAGGACTGAAGGAAGAACCACTGCCCGAAATCCTGTCTGAAACGGGAGGTGTATGGTGGGCTGGACTAGGTCCTGAGGCCCCCTGCTGGAGGCCTCATAGCCCTGCCTCACCCCACCCCAGAAAAGAACAGAGGAGAAGTCCTCCTGGCAGCCTAGAGTCGGTGCAGAGGAAGCAGCCAACCAGAGGGGCTGCTGGAGCAACCAATCAGGGGCCAGAAGGGCCATGTAAAAGGAAGCAGAAGAAGCAGAGCAGTCAGTTGTTGCCTGGAGCTTGAAGAGGGAGGACTGGGTGCCTGGCTGGCTGGAAGAACAGCTGGACCAGGGATAGGTCAATGCAGGCAGGCTGAGCCCAGGGACTGAGTCCAGAACCTAGACAGACCAGGCCAGGGTACTGTGAGGGGCCCTGCTGATCTGGTTAAAGACTGAGCCCAGGTGAGGGATGCCAAAAGGACACCAACCTAGGGTACCAAGATGGGCCCTTGTTGGGCTGTTAAAGAAGGCAGTGCCTCTGGGAAGGAAGCCTTGGTGCTATCTCCCCATACCAGGGCTGTGCGCAAGAACTATAGACTATATACAGTGGAAGGGGGGATAGTGTGTCTGCTGAGTCACTGAAGACCGGCCAAAAGAACCATCGGCTGGGGGTGGGGGCACTCGTGAGAGGCAGGTGCCACCCCATCATAAGAAAAGGAAAAAGCAGGCTCCTATCTGACCGGAAGGGGGTTCCTGCAAGAGGAGAGTGCCGCCCCATTCAAAACAGAGTGATTGCAGGCATATATCAGCCAGAAAAGGGCGTTGGCAAGAGGCAGGTGCTAATGCCATTACAGCCTCATAGAGGTTATAACATCAAGCTATACCATCCACTTTATGTCCCTCCCTTTTACCCCTTTCCCTGTCCCTCTTCAGGGACCTCTCTCACGAGCTTTTATTGAAACAAGAAGTGGACTCTCCTCCAGTTAGGAGCAATAGAGCTAGTCCTGCCTCCTCACAAGGAAAAGGGTGTTACTCAAAGTATTTCCTTGTGCCAAAGGAGGATGGAGACCAATTTTGGATCTAAAACTACTAAACAAATTTGTAAAACCTCCAAAGTTCAAGATGGTGACTCTGGCAGCTATAATTCCTTCACTAGAGGAAGTAAATTTTGTTTTTGACCCTTGACCTACAAGATGCCTATTTCGATTTAGTATTACACCCATCACACATTAAATACTGTGACAGGGTCAGGCCAGATGGCTACAGGAGAGTGATAGAAGGCAGATATATGAGCCCCAGGTTAAGTAGGTCCCCTTTCCCTGGGTAAGGTAATAGGGAAGGTTCCAGAACAATCAGGAACTTTCTGGAAACAATTAAAGCAGACAGGCTGATTAGAACACCTGCAGCCAATCAAGAAGCTGCTAGAATCAATTAAGGCAGGCTAATCAGGGCACCTGGGTTTAAAAAGGAGCTCACTTCAGTTTGTGGTGCGGGTGTGAGGAGCTGGGAGCAAGAGGCGCAAGGAGCGGAGAGTGAGAGGGTGTGCTGCTGGAGGACTGAGGAGTACAAGCGTTATCAGACACCAGGAGGAAGGTCCTGTGGTGAGGATAAAGAAGGTGTTTGGAGGAGGACATGGGGAAGTAGCCCAGGCAGTTGTAGCTCTCATGCAGCTGTTACAGGAGGAACTATAGACAGCTGCAATCCACATGGCCCTGGGCTGGAACCCAGAGTAGAGGGTGGGCCCGAGTTCCCCCCAAAACCTGCCAACTCCTGAGCCAACTCAGGAAGATCTCTGAGGCTAGCAAAATCCGCCAATAAGCGCAGGGCCCACCAAGGTAGAGGAGGAACTTTGTCACAACAGCTATGTTTTTCCAATGGCCAGAATCATTTTCAATAGTGAATTCTTCCATCCAGCCTTTCTTTGGCCCTAAGGGTATTTTCAAAGGTCCTGGCAATAGTGGCTGCTTACCTCTGATGAAAAGAAATTCTAGTCTCCGTGTACCTCAATGACTAGCTACGCAAAACCAATCCTACAATGCAGTGCTGTCTTCACTCAGACAGCTCTTTTTTCAAGGAATTGGTCTCTAGATAAATGTATAAAAAATCCATATTAACCCCTGTACAGAAAATACTACTCAGGAGTTTTCTTTGATTTATTGGCAGCGAGGGTCTACCTTCCCATGGACAGATTCATAACTTTGTCAGATCTGGTCAGGATTATGTAGGGGAGTCCTCAAACTACAATAAGGAATTCTTGGGACACATGGCAGCTTGTACCTTTGGGACTGATCATGCAACGCTATGCCTCTGCTACTTCCAAGGCTGGCTCAGAATGTCCTATTCACCAGCCAGAGACACTTTGGACAGGTAGATCAAGGTTCCTCTCCAGGTGAGGAACTCCCTAGCCTGATTAAAAAAATCAACTCACCGGCAGTGCAGCCATTCCTCTAATTCACCAAGCTCCAACTTTAACTGTGACAATAGATACATCACTTTTGGGAAGGGTTGCTCACCTCAATGCCCTCATGACTCAGGGCAGATAGACACCTCTGGAAACCAGTCTCCACATCAACGTGTTGGAACTTAGGGCAGTCAGAAATGCCTGCTTTCATTTCCTACCCTTCACTGGGGTAAATAAATTAGGGTCATGAGAGAAATGTGGCCTACATATTAACAAACAGGGAGGAAGATCTCCCTCCCTTTGCCCCAAAGCTGTGAAACTATAGAACTGTTTTATAGCCCATCAGATCCAAATTTCAGCCATCTACCTCCCAGCTATACAGAACACCACAACCAGGACTACAAATGGAAGCTAGGCTCTCAGATTTTCCACAGAATATTCCAAAAGTGGGGAGTTCCAGAGGTGGATCTCTTTATCACTTCCAGGAACAAGAAGTGTTCTCTATTCTGCTTATGAGGAGATCAGGGCCACCACTCTTTGGGAGACACCTTTCTCCTATCTTGGACAAAAGATTTGTTCTATGAGTTTCCTCAAACACTAACACCAACACTTGTGATGAACAAGATCAGACAGGAAAAATCCAGGGTTATCCTTCTAGTACTGACCTGGCTTAGACAAGCTTGTTACCCTTACTTGCTTCAGCTGTGCATCCAACTGCCATTCAAGCTTCTGGCCGTTACTCATTTCCTCTCCCAGGATGTGGATTATGTGCTTCACACCAGTCTAGTACCAGGCACTAAAAGTTCCATTATCACTTTGATGTACTGATGTTTGCAGTTGCAGAACTTTTGGTGCACAAGTAGCAGAGTCCACACAGTCGGTTAGTGTGCTGCAAGCCAGTGGGCGGTAGAGTCACATTTTGGTTTGCTGCATGCTAAATTTCTGTGTAAACAAGTCCCGAGGAAGAGGTGCCTCAAGACTTCCACAGAGTGAGGATCTCAATGAGCCTTCTTCATGCTATCTTCTCTGGCATATAGTATCAGAATGGACCAGTGAGTGCTTCCTGTTTGCTAAATTTTGCCAGTAGGTTTTAACCTCTCCTCTAAGAAGTTTCCTACAAAGCCTTTTTAAGGATTGCTGGGAGTTTTATTGTGTTTCTGAAGAGTTATTTGAAATCTGTAAGTCAGTGTGTGACACAGAGGCCCAATGGTGGTTCAGTAACCTGTGAGCAACTCTTG
This sequence comes from Mauremys reevesii, assembly GCF_016161935.1. Lineage (NCBI taxonomy): Eukaryota > Metazoa > Chordata > Testudines > Geoemydidae > Mauremys > Mauremys reevesii. The sequence continues at coordinate 29,991,785 of NC_052629.1, read as the reverse complement.
TCAGGCTTGACAAACTCACTACACCTAACACATTGCTGTCATAGCATTTATCTGTACAGAGCATCTTGTAAGATATTGAATGACAGCCAGTGGCACATTAGTCATTAATATCATTATGAGTGTGTGTGTGTGTGTATGTGTGTGTATATATATATATATATATATATATATATATATATATATATATATATATATATATATATATATATATATATATATAAAATATGAGTACTTACCGATATTATGCTTTAAAATCTGTAACCAAACAAAGGGAAAAACAGGTTTTCTTCCAGACAGGAGTGGAGGGTAGTTATCTCCTTGTCTCTAATGTAATGAGCATTGTGGAGCTGAATACAATGGGAGCTGCAATTGTATGTCAACAGGAAGAGGCAGGGGGATGGCAGGATGTGAAATCAGCATGGGGAAGACACCAGAGACAAGAGCCATGGGCCGGAGTGGTGGTGAGGAGAGGGTTGTCTTGTCTTTGGGGTCAAAACAGTGAGTTGGAAGGGGGGAATATAAGGAAAAGCAAAAAGGACATTTTTGATTCATTTCACTGAAGAACACTCCTGGTGGAGGGGAGTAATTCATCAAAAATTTGGATCTTGATTTGACTGAAAATCAGCAAATTCTGCAAAAGGACTTTGAGGGTGAGAAAACTATTTTAGCCAAAGGATTGTAGCTTGCTAAAGTTATGTTTAGTCTCTTAGAAATGTGTTATACCTTTGTTTCAGTTGTAACCATATCTGTTTCTACTACCCTTACCCAGTATCACCTGAATATCTATCTTTGTTAATAGCTTCTCTTTGTTTTATCATAAGTAGATCTCAGTGCTTTAATATTAAGCAAAGTGTGAATTCTTGGTTGAATCAAATAAGTTGGTGTGTACACTGTCTCTTTGGAGACAGTGGACTTGTTAATTACTGAGAGTGCCCAGTGACTGGTGCTGGGGAATGCTCTTAAAGGGGGCTCACGGACTTGTGTGCTCCAAGTGTTAACTTCAAAGCAAAGAAGGGACTGGCAGAGTCCTGAGAAGTTTGACTGGGATGGCTAACAGACTGGGGTGACAGGAATCTGTGACTCCGTTTAGCACCAACAAATCTCTCTCTTGCTGAGGCAGGGGGTGTAACAAGGTAAACCACAGTCCTGAGCACACCGAGAAAGTGTAACACAATGGTTTTGCCATTTTCATATCAAGTTTTTGTGACTGGCCTAGTGAGCCATGGTTCTGAGGAAGGAGATATCCTCTGACTGAGAATCTGGATGCCAAGTCCAAGAACCAATAAAGAAGGTCTCAAAAGGATTGGGAATAGACATGTTTTTTCAGAATTCCCTCCCAGTCAATTCCTCACTCCAGCAGATCACAAACTGCCTATCAGAAATTTTTGCTAGATCTGCTAAGGAACTGTACATATTCCCAAAGATCTGGGGGATGAATGGCTCTCTTCCTTTAGGCCCCAGATCAAGAAAGCATCCTGATTCAGGAAAACACTTAAGTACGTGCTTATAGCCTAAAGAAGTCTTGGGATGTGGGTGTAAAAGACTAGTCACTGGGGTGTGTAAGATGTATAAATTAAGATGGGTAGACCTTTAACAACAAATGGCAGGGTTGAAGGATCAGTGTACTTGGGTTCATTTTTCTGAAGATCTCAGCTTTCAAAAGCTTGGGAAAAGCTGAACTAGATAGAACTTTACATTTAATTATACTGATTTATTTTCTTCCAACAACTTTTAATTTACAGATGTACCTTTTCTTCTGGATGAAAATGAAACTGAAGAGGTGTGTCTTTTGACATCAGGAAAACTAATGTATTCCTTATCCTGGGCGGTCAATGAGGAAGGAATTCCGTTAGCCCCTGTATCTCAGAAAATAATCTCCGCTCGTTACAGGTAATAATAAATCTCATATTGCTATAAGATTGTCATGGGTTTCACTAAATAGCATCTCATGTTTAATACTGTGGGAAAAGTTATGCTAAATTATCATTTGCTTTATGGCAAGGTGTTCTGTATAATGCTAATTTACTGTAAACCACAGTTAACCTATTTTCTGCAGATTTCTTGGGTGTTTCCATCTTTATTTTTCTTGTAGTCATGACTTAGAATAAGACTGAACCTGATGATGTCTGTGAGAATTGGAAATGTTTGCTAAACCATTATGTGTATAGTATATAGGAGCTAATGTATGACAAAATAAGTGAAAGTCTTGCATTCCTTTGTAGTGTGCCAAGAAACATAAATGCAGAAATAGCTACTGGACTCCTGTGGTTCACTGACAGACAGAAACTTACCGAATGGGCCAAAGAAGTCAAGATTGATCCTAATGACCCTGAGTATTCAGATTTGATGGAATTCATTATGGTAATGTTTAGCAGAGTTCAGTATTAGGAATTTGTAATAATAATTTATAATTGATTCTAGAATAAACTATGTGTTGAGTCTAACATGACAGGAGTTAGGGAATTTCTAGATATTGACTACTAAAGCATTTTTCACAGGAGATCTTTGGCTCCAAGGTTATAAATAATATGGGTCTGAACTGTGAGACTACTTCTGTTCAAGATTTCTAGAGATGCCAAAAGAAGTGGGAGCAAAGCTGAATAATTTATGTATATACTTGAAGCAACAAGATGAAATTGTTGCTCCCTAATTATAAGTGAGCCTATTTTTATTTTAGATTCTACTTGAATCAGATTCTACTTGCACAGGTACAGACAGATATCATCTTCCTTTCCAAATGCAAACGGATGGACATCATACCAAATGGACTGAAGGTGAAAAATCCATTGCTATCTACATACTACACAGACCACAGTGAGAGATTATGCCATACTCTATCAAAGAAACTGAGGAACCACCTGATCAGCATCCTATACAGCAAACAGGAAAACATCAAAAAAGAGCTCTCCAACCTGGAGCCGCTCATAAATAACCAAACTTCCATACAAACGGACTTCACTAAAATAAGACAGGAGATCTACATTACACACTTCACCTCTCTACAAAGGAAAAAGGACTGTAAACTGACTAAAATCCTACCTGCCACATGGGGCCACAACAGTGGTACCCCTAACCCACTCAGCAATATTGTCAATCTATCCAACTACACACTCAGCCTGGCAGAAGAGTCTGTCCTATCTCAGGGACTCTCTTTCTGCCCTGCCACCTCCACAAACATGATACAGTTCTGCGGCGATCTAGAAGCCTACTTTCGCCATCTCCGACTCAAATTATACTTTCAAGATAACACTGAACAGCACACTGATACACAGATACCCTCCCACCAACAGCACAAGAAGAAGAACTCCACATGGACTCCCCCTGAGAGTCGAAATGACAGTCAGAAATTGTGGAAAAAACATAGAATGCTTCCGCCGATGTGCACAGGCAGAAATTGTGGAAAAACAACATCCCTTGCCTCATAATCTAAATCGTGCAGAACGCAATGCCATCCACAGCCTCCGAAACCACCCTGACATTATAATCAAAGAGGCTGATAAAGGAAGTGCTATTCTCATCATGAACAGGTCTGACTACCGAAAGGAGGCTGCCAGACAACTCTCCAATACCAAATTCTACAGGCCACTTCCCTCAGATCCCACTGAGGAATATACTACTCAGGACAAAACCTACACTAACACCGGAACAAATCAACATACCCTTAGAGCCCCGACCGGGGTTATTCTATCTACTACCCAAGCTCCACAAATCTGGAAATCCTGGACGCCCCATTATCTCGGGCATTGGCACTCTCACTGAAGGACTGTCTGGATATGTGGACTCTCTACTCAGACCCTACGCCACCAGCACTCCCAGCTATCTCCGTGACACCACTGATTTCCTGAGGAAACTACAATGCATTGGTGACCTTCCAGAAAACACCATCCTAGACACCATGGATGTAGAGGCTCTCTACACAAACATCCCACACACAGATGGAATACAAGCTGTCAAGAACAGTATCCCTTATGATGCAACAGCACAACTGGTTGCTGAGCTCTGTGACTTTATCCTCACACACAACTATTTCAAATTTGATGACAATATATACCTCCAGACCAGTAGCACCGCTATGGGCACCCGCACGGCCCCACAATATGCCAACATTTTTATGGCTGACCTGGAACAACGCTTCCTCAGCTCTCGTCCACTCATGCCCCTTCTCTACCTATGCTACATTGATGACATCTTCTTCATCTGGACCCATCTGGGCTTTTCATAAGACATCTGATCGCATGTATTCCTTGGCTAGTGGCATCTGACCAGTGTAACATTCCATGGCATCTGCCCATTAAAACTGCTCACATTATACCAAAATAGAGTGATAAAGCTTATTACATTGATTTTCTTCATTTACAAAGGCAATAAGCTAAACTTTACTCTGTTATACCCATGAAACTTCATTGGAATAAGTAGGATTTCACAGATGAAAGAGAGAGCAGAATTTTGAAAGTATTTTAAGAAACATCTTCCTTAGAATTTCCTAGGCCATGGATGTGTACAGAGATAGTACGGGCTAGTCAGTGATTTAATTTCTGTGACACAGAAAACTAGGTGGATTTTTAAAGAAAAAGAACAAATAAAAATACCATACAAACCCAAATGTCTGTTTCTCCTTAAAGTTAATACCAATACAAAAAATGTGGGCCGTTGTTCACATAATAAAATCTATGCTGAAGAGAAGCCCCTAATAGTAGCAGTGGTATTGCAGGTCATACTGAGATGTATTGTTAGAAGTATGGGAAGTTTGCTTAGAACCTGTTGGTTCTTTGCTTGGCTCAAGCCAGTGGTTTCACTTTATAAAAAAAAAAATAGCAAAATTTCTTAGTCATCACCCAAAAAGTTTTAAAATATCTGAACCTTGCTTTTACTTTCTCTAACAGTATGCAAGATCCAAGGAACAAACTGTGTCAAAATATTTTCGTCTTGAACAGCTGCAAGAAGAATTTAACTTTGTTACCGAAGAAGAGATTAAAAAGTGTAAACGTTTCCAGCTGTTGCATCTTAGAAACTCAGAGCAGTTAGATTTCTGCCATTTTCGGCAAATACCACTGTATGATAGAGAGATACCAGATGCAGTCATTCAGGTATTTGTTTCATGTTATATATGACAATCTGAGTTTAATATTAATCTTTCATTTTTCACAGTAGTTGAATTCAACTTTCCTCTTCCTATTTGATTTCTATATGCAGCAAGGACACGTGTAATCTTTTACAGTATCATGATATAATGCTTAAGAGCCAGATTCCAATGTCCTTATTCATGTTGAATAGCACTTCATTACTCAAGTAGTCCTTGTTGAATTCAATGACGTAAAGTGCTAGTCAGAATAACGTGACCCTGAAATTTTAACACAATAAATTGGACAACACTGCTTTCAGTCTCTATGAAATAATTGCTTTTTGTGACCTTAACGTAAGCATAGATTCTTCTAGTGCTGCTAAGAAAAAATGAGAGCAAACATAGACACTTCTTGGGATCCTGTTATATTAGCTATTTCTGAATGCTCCTGCTGACATTTTTTAAAATAAAAATATTCAGGGATGTCTTTTGCTTGGTCTTTTGTCCCCTCTAGCTCTTTCTGATACCAAATGAGTTCTAGGCAGTGTTGGTAATTCTCCTTTAATACAACTGCCCACGCTGGGATGATTTAGGTGGGGTTGGTCCTGCTTTGAGCAGGGGTTTGGACCGCCTGAGGTTTCTTCCAACCATAATCTTCTATGATTCTACGAACTGCCTGTTTTGTCCCGTGGTCCTTCTTTGATCATCAGTATTCTCTCTAGGATGCATGGGTAAGTATGCATAACATAGATAGAATGCAACATGTAGTAAAAACAGTGGTCACAGAATGGGAACTTTGGAATAGCATTTCCAGTGCTCCCACAAGTATGGTTAATATCAGGAAGTGCTGGCATTGTTTGCTGACGATATTCAGCTGTTTATATCTTTTGACATCTTTAATGACTTCTCCATGTTTAGCCTCTCTGCGTGCTCTCACAAAATAAACTCGTGGCTTCATCTTCATTTTCTTCAGCTAAATATCTCAGGAAATACAGCCAGCGGAAAATCCTGCAGCACACTCCATCTCCTCTGTCTTCCTTCTTGACTCAGATATTCCATTTGCCTCCTTTTCTCTTATTCTGTCATCATCCCTGACTCTAAACTCTTCTCCTTCTCTTAGGGTGGCAGTTTTATCTAGCACACACTCTACAACATGGACTCCGTGTGCCACCATCACTATTTCAGATTCACCTTGGCTAAAACTCCTCCATGCTTTCATCTTCTCTCATCTTGATTGGCTATGGCCTCCCCAAGTTCCAGTTCTCCACGCTGCAAAATACTTTGGCTCATTTTCTCACACATACAGAGAATCATGTTTTCCTCTCAAATTTCCCCACTGGCTCCCTAGTTCATTGCAGTATTCATTTCAGAAATGGTCTACTTATTTTTAAAACCCTCCATAGACTGTCTCCAACCACCACCAGCTTTTTCTTTGTCTTTTCACATAACCTCACAACTGGTGGGTCAAGCACTTTTTCTTTTCCTATTTCTCTCCCTCTGCTCAGTTCGCATCAGTTTTTTTCTTGGTGTTGTCACACAGTCTCACTACTTTTAGTTCCAACACATTTTCCCCTGTAGTTCCTGTTTTCATAAAACTGCGTTTCTGTATTTCTGCACCTCTTTGACTCTCCTTTTGTTTTCAGCTCTTGTATGGGGAAACACGTATTTCTCCTCTTGCCTATATATTTTAATTTCCCTTTCCCTCTGTTGTCGTTAGTTACAATTTTGTAAATGTTTAACTTTGTGAAGTGTTTAGGGATACACTTTTGAGAGAATCCAGCAAAGATGTCATATTCTGGAACTTCTGTTAATTTCATCATAGTTTTTAAAAAGTGGAACATAATACAGGTTGTTTAAATGCCTCTCTTTGTTTTCTTTAAAAAGTTTTGTAAAGATCAGTGTATGATCCAAGAAAATTACCTAATTCTATATTCAGGAATATGAAAGCCAGTTAGAGAAGGGTATATCAATGACAGATGTGGATCCTATTACTGCACAACGGATTAGGTCTGCCAACTTTATAAGGAAGGTATGACAAATATTGACATGACTGTATTGGCTATGAGAAAAATAACTTTTTCTTTTCAGAATCTGTAATGTGAAAGTAATACTTATTACAGTGTTGGATTGAAATGTACTAGAAAATGAATAGCAGTAGAATGTGCAGCAGCAGTCCAAACTTCTTCACTAATGAACCTAAAACTTTTTCTGAAGAGGTGACTTCTGGAGCTGAGTCTCTGTACCCATACAATCCTTGGCTTCCAGACTTTAAATAAGGGAGTCATTTGTGATTGTGTTTTTGGTGAGCTGGACACCTGTCCTCAGTTGGTCTGAGATCACCAATTAATTTTGTATAGAATACTGAATAGCTATCAGATGGTGATGACTTCTGGTACCTACCAGCCAGCACTGGAATTCAGCTGATGACCTAGAGATGAGGGGCACCATGTTCCGTTATCAATGTCTGTCACTGCACTGTATGCATTAGCAGCAGAGTGACAATGACTAGGGCCCAGACCAAGGGCTCACATCTGTAAGATGCTGAGTAATTCCTGTGGCGTGTTGAGTCCCCTTAACTCTTATTGAAGTAATAGCACCTCAGCACCTTCAGAAGTAGAATTTAAGAAATTAATGTTTTAGTAAATTACTCTGTTGCTGCCATACACAAGGTCCAATAGTGGTGAACAAATGTAAGTAATGGAGGCAGGGAAACACTAGAGAAGGTGGAGGGGGCTTTGAATCTTTTTCTTCTCAAGTGGTTGTAATGTCAAGTTTATTTCATGACACTCTTGACTAAGAAGATAAGGGGCAAGGATTTCTCCACAGTTGCCCCCAGGGGACTTTATCAGTGTCCAGCCAAATTATTCAACCTGAGTATGGGGAGAAGTTTTCTGCCCATTAGAATAATCATGTACGTTAATTCGGTGGGTGAAATTTTGTGCTGCAGATCTAAGAGGTACAGCACAAATCTCTCAACATAGGTTGTGGGAGGAAAGTGGCTTAATGCCATCTTTGCAGATTCCAGTCTGCTGTGGGGGCCAAAATGATCCCCAGCATAACTAAGGCAGCCTGGAGAAGCTGTCTAAGTTATTGTGGCCTTTTCAGGCTGCCACATGGTTTGCAGCATAAGGCAGAACAGTAACAGAGGTATCTGTGATGTCTACACTACCTCACTTTCCCTTCCATCCAATCTGCGACCTATTTGCTGGGGCTTGCAGTAGTGGACTTGCAAGGCAGTGTAAGCTGCTTTGAAGAATTCTGAACTGGGGGATCCTCCGTTGGCCAGATCCAGGGCACTGTAGCATGGAAGTGCCATAGTGGAGTATTCCTGCCTATATATTTACAAATGTGAATTTTCATTTTAGAGATGTTATCTTTCATTAAAAACTCAATTATTTTTTGCAGATGAGAAAACTAATTTTAAAGCGACTTGTCAAAGTTAAGCACAAATTTAATTTAATGGATATTGTGAGCGATTATGAAGAAATTATATCTATGAGGTATAATTAAAAACTAAACTTTGAATTAATGAATGTATCACAAGATTATGAATTTATGCTAATGCATTACTTTATTAATATAATATTTTACTTGGCACTTTTATAATACTATATATTTTCAAATTGTTATATGAGAATTTAGCCACATGACTCTCACTGAGTTTAATGGATGTGACTTGGCTAAAAGCTAAAAAGAACATTTTAGGTGATAGTCATTTTAAAAGTGATTGTTTAACAGTGTGCAGTATGAACTTTTGGATTAATCGGTCAGAAAGGGAATAGGTAGAAAAATAGAAAGTTTTAATTGGTAATTTTTTTAATGTATGGTTCTATTCTGAAAATTGTCTAATTTTAGTATTTCATAAACTTGCTAATCTTGCTTCTGTGCAGGAGTAGCCGTTCATCATAATGAGTTGCTTGGGGAATATCAGGTTATCAGGTTTCATTTTTGGTCTCTATATCCTTTTTGGTATATATCCTCAGGAGTTATTGTGTTAAGAATGCAGAATTGGTTCTCAAACGGAACCTAAACTTCAGAAAGTTTGCTTCTTTTGGAAAAACCAGGAATCTGTAACCAGAAATCCATCATATTTTTCAGGAATACACCTCTACCCCAATATAACACTGCCCTCGGGAGCCAAAAAATCTTACCACATTATAGGTGAAACCGTGTTATATCGAACGTGCTTTGATCCACCAGAGCACGCAGCCCCCCCCCCCCCCCGGAGCGCTGCTTTACCGCATTATATCCGAATTTGTGTTATATCAGGTCGCATTATATCAGGGTAGAGATGTAGTTCCTATCATCTTTATCTTCTAAATTACATTTACATGAAAAGTGTCAAAAAGAATAATATATAAATTGTAAATATTAAAAGTGAAAATCAAATTTAAGAAACGAAACAAAACTTGATGAGATTAAATGAATTCTCTTTGCAGTTCCTTATTCATGAATCAATCAAGTAACATTTCAGAAGGAAGTCAGAATTATCAGCATGGGAAATTATCTTGATTCTGACCTCTTCCCTCAGTCTAAGACATTTTAGCTGCTGCTCTCTTCCTGAAAATACCAGAGGCAGTTCAGACTTGTCCTCAAGATCCTGGGACTTGGCCTACCCCTTCTACTCCTATGTTAGATTCTCTGCCTGTGGCGGTACAAACAGCAGCTGTTCAGTGCTCCCACATTATCCATTGCAATCTTAACATTTAAAGTAGATTTTGTGGCAACAGTGAGTCAGGCCCTCCCCATTTCCTCCATTTCTTAGGCTGAAATTTTAGAGGCTTTATTCTCCAAATGAGACCACCTGCTGAGCTCTTCTCAGTTTCTCACTTCTTGCATAACAACAGTGTGAGCCAAACAAGGAAAACCAGAGGCCAAGAGATGCTCGGTCTATTATGAGACCCTTCAGGAGCAATCGAAGCAGGACTCTAGTATGATTGCTCACAATTAGCAGGTCTCGCTCTGCCAAGGAAAGAGCTCAGAGTTTGCATCATTAGTTGGGGCCTTTGCTTCCCACCACACCTAGGGGCAATGGGAAGGGAAGGTCAATACTTTTCAGCTCCAGAGGGTCAGCAAACTGGATCACTGGATCATTCTCATCAATCAAGGACTCTTGATGTGAAAAAACTAGAACACTCCCAAGCCCAGTCCATCTCTGAGGGGGAAAGCTCCAGAGTCCTGTTCTAGGTTATTCTATAGTGGATCCTGGAACACAAAACTCAAGTCTAAATGCAGAAGTAATGCAGATTCTTTTCTATGTGAGGAAGATCACCTAAACTGTATCAGGGTTACCCATGCAACAGTGACAATGAACAGATAAGTTGATGGCTAAGCTGTCAGTGGATAGAATTTGGAACACTTCCCTGAACTAGGAAGTGTTTGGGTGATATCAAGTGAGGTGTACCTAACTGCATTAAGATTAAACCAAAGGCAAGACTCTTCTAGGCTTGGGAAGTGGATCAAAGACCACTGGGAAAACACCTGGCTCATGGATATCAGAATCTGCTTCTCTATAGTTTCCTTTCTGTGCTGGCATGAAGTTAGAGTAATTCAGAAGATAATGGAGGGAAAACTTGTTATTTTTTATAACCAAAGACCATAGTATTTTGACTTTAATAATAATAAAAAAATATTAATTAATATATGGAGATATACCTATCTCATAGAGCTGGAAGGGACCCTGAAAGGTCATCAAGTCCAGCCCCCTGCCTTCACTGGCAGGACCAAGTACTTATTTTGCCCCAGGTCCCTAAGTGGTCCCTTCAAGGACGAAACTCACAACCCTGGGTTTAGTAGGCCAATGCCCAAACCACTGAGCTATCCTTCCCTCCAATGGAGATATTCCAGAAGTCTCCACTCCATTTTCCCAGGTAGCATAATCTCCTATGACAGAGCCTACTCTTGCATCCCAATCCAGACTACCTAAGCGTGACAGTTTGGCTGTTGAGTAACAAGTCTTAAATAAAATGGGGCTACTTCTCCAAAGTTAATCTCCCATAGTTATTCTATCCCCTTGACTTATGCAAGTTTTGGACAGAATTCTTGTATTACTTTCAATATAGAAATGTGAGCACTGGGAAACCAGATGGTGCAGCTGTTCTGGATTTCTTACAGAATGACCTATGGATAGGCCTGACATCCACTGTGACATACCAGGTCTTTCAGTGTTGTAAACATAGGTGTATCCAAATCTCTGGTAGATCATCCCTAACACAGCATTTCTACACAAACCAGCACTGGCACTTATCTTCCTTATCTGGGATATGCTTATAGTGCTAGAAGCTTTCATAAATGATTCATTCATACTGATAGGTTCTAACTCTGGAAAACATCATCTTAATTCATTTTCTTCCACCCTATGCATCAGAACTTGAAAGCTTGCAAATCTCTGTAGTTAAGTGGGTTGAGTTTTGTATCACTGAAACATACTTAGCCTTGATTACAAAAGAGAACAGAATCTACTCAACACTTTCCACGGTAGCATTCGGGTAGAAAGGGCATCAGGTACTTTAAAGGAAATCTGTAAAGCTGTCAGCTGCTCATCAATCAACACTTTTTTAAAACACTACAAGCTTTACCTTCATTCTGTTGCAGAAACCTCCTTTTGGCAGGAGGATGTTCCAAACAGTGGTCCCAAAATGGATCAATATTACTGATTTTAGGGAAGGGTGAAAATTCTTCTTTTGTCCTACATATCTGACTATAGGGGGCTTGTATTGCACATTTCACTGTAGTTTCTAAATGTTTCCCAGGTGAATTAGATTTGCATGGTAAGGTCTGTAGTGGACTTTGTGGAGCCTTCGTGTTGAGGACAATCATAGAAAGGTAACACATTTTCCATTTTCTTAAATCATGTATAATAAAGGAAGATGTTTACATATAAAGCTGATTAAAACATTTTCAACTTTATCTAGCCAATTGAGGAATGCAGTTTTTAAGATAGGTGAACGTAGAAGACATTTAAAGCCGCAAAGAAAAGAGAGGAAAAAAGTTCCAGCACAAACAGTCTCTGATGGAGATGTTAAGCTTCTAATCAGAGTATTGAGAGCTTATAACATTCCTTCAAGAAATCCATCAGTTACTAGGTAGGAAACCATAGAAACAGAAGTTAGGGATGGTAAAAACCTATTAGGTAATTTGGTACATCCTCCACGTAGTCCAGGATTGTTCCCTAATTAATCTTTTCTAGAGTTTTGTCTAATTTAGTTTCTACCATTTCCCTTCTAAGAGTATTCCCATAGTTTTATAGATCTCACTTAAAAGAAGAAACAATGTAACTGACCAAAAGTGTAGATTATAGGAGTTTGTTAGTTATTCAACTCCAATGAAATCTGTATATTATCTGTAAGGAACAGTATGCTGTAGATAGTTCTGTTATGTGTTTAATGCTGCTTATATTGACATGGAATTGTTTAAGCTAACCACAATGCAGGGCTACTGTATAGTTATTGCTGCATAAATATACAGATTTTTTCCCCAGAAATGCAATTTTCTGCACTGTGATCAGGAACATAGGAATTGACATAGCAGGTCAGACCATATGCTTTGGTAGATGATGTAAAACCACCTTAGGATCAGCAATAACTTGCCCAGAAAAGTTCTATAGGATTGAGTCAGAGTACTGTGGTATTTGCATGGCAGTCTCCCAAGTCCTGCTCCCACCCATGTATAGATGTCCAATCCGGCAGAGGACTTTACGCAAGGAAGAATTCCACAGAGCTGTACTCTTTCCTTTTGCACTCCCAGATGGTAATCTGGTGGAGTATTCTACCTTCCACTCACAGGATAGAAAGTATGATGAGACTTCTTGTAACTGATTGATTGGTGTTTTTACTTATCAGATTGCTCATAATGTAACTTTTGACCCAAAGGCACTCTCTGATAATAATAGTTTGTTTAATGTTTTGCCTCTAAAATGAAGATCAGTTTGTAAGTCTCATAGAATTTAGTATTTTTCATGACTGCAACTGAATGACTGCATCAGCTATTTTTTTACAAGTATAGACTGTTGTCTTCACCCACTTAATATTTTCCTTTACTGTTTTATGTAATTACTCATTTAATATTCTTCTAGTAAGACTGGAAAATTAAGTGAAGTATTTGCAAGTTGGAACTAAATTTAAAAACATCATATAAGTTTTATAATACAGCAAACAAAAACAGTTGCTATTTACATTGGATGAGCACAATTTTCTTTCTAGCTACCACAAATATTAATCTAAATAGACATATTTTAACACACCAAGCCTGATTTAAGAGCTACTGCATCATGAGAAACATTTTCATTAAGGCTAACATACTGCTAGGGCATAAAGTAGGAAATGAAAGTATTTACAGAAAAATTTATTCAGAGTGGTACATTACATGTCATTGGTATAGTTTTGACAAACATTTAAAAACTTGTTTAAAATATTAGTACTTTATTATTTGGATAAAGTAGGAGAAGCTCATGACTTTCAATGCTTGTACTGTAGACTCAATTCATGAAGACATTTACTCTTTATTATACTTTATGGCTGAGCAAAGCAAGGTCTAACATTCCATTTGATGGGATTTCTGTTTGTCTGTATTTCTAAGGCATAAAGAAAAGAAATTAGAAGGTGGATGGAATGTGGGGGACACAAAGCCCTGGGCCTGAGGGGGAAAATGGGGGACAATGGTATGGGGGCCATGGGAACCACACAGGTTGCTGGCATGGGATGGGGAAGAATGAGGGGGGACCCAGAGCCCCCCCATGGTAAAGAAAGGGAAAATATAGGGAAGGAGAAATTAAGCAGTAGAGAGAAACCCTGGCATTTTGGAGAGGGGGAGGATGGGGACATACAGAACACGTGGCAGGGGGAAGAATGGGGAACCTGAAGGGGAGAATAGTGTGGAGAGGAGAGATGAGGGGAGCACACTGACCCCCTGGCATGGGGAGAGAACAAGGGGCAAAGGTGGGAGGGGGGAGATGGGATGTTAGGGGCATAAAGAGCCCCTGGAATGTGGGGAAAATGGGGGCACAGAATGTCTGGCAGGGGGAAGAATGGGGACCTTGATTTGGGGGAAGGCGAGAATTGGGTGGAGAGGGGAAAATGAAGGGAGCACACAGCCCCTGGCATGGGGAGAGAATGAAGGACAATGGTTTAGGGCAAGGGAGACAGTGGGGCCACATACAGGCCCTAGAATGTGGCAGAGAGAGGAAGAGGAGGACACACTGAGCCCCTGGCAGAGAAGGAAGAACAGGGGACCCTTGTATGGGAACATGGGTACACAGCCTCTGGCATGTGGGGGAGGAGGGAATTGGGGTGCACAATGAACCCCTAGCATGTAGCAGTGAGGGGATATGTAGAGACCGGGGCATGAGGGATGGGAAGGTGGCTCACAGGGAACTAGTTGGAAGTGCAGGAGGAAATGGAGGAATGAAAGGAGGCCCTGGTTTGTGCAGTGTGCTCAGCCTACAAAAGTAACAAAGTGTGCAATCCTTTCATTTATTTGGCGTTCAGCTGCATAATGAAAGACTAATTCAGTGTATAAACATGTAGGAATGGTTTGTGAGAGTACAGATGTCTAGCATAATGGTTGCCAAATCCAATCAAATTCTTGTGCAGTTCTGAGCTCTTGTTTATCTGAAACAAAGAAAAAGTAAATGCCTTGAGAGAGTATGCATCTAAGAATGTGTGCCTCATTCCAAACTTGCTATGCAAATAATTAGCATTACAAAACAACAGTCTATAACTTTCATGCAATTGGACATTGTTTGCAATAATGGATAGGCTGATTCCTTCACAGAATGCAAATCATATTTAGCAACAATAATTAACTTAGAGATGGTTTATTCATTATTTCATCCATGGTATATTACAATACCCCAAATGTAAAGAAAAAATTCACTGTGGTTCTGAGATTAGTGTGAAAATAAAACAAAACTACAACATGAAAGAGACTCAGCAATAGCTTAACGTGCCCAAAAATAATTTATGAAAATTTCAGTCAAAGAGAAGTGAGAGTCCATCTAGGAGCTAAAATGTGGAAATTGTGTCCCTGAGAGAGACAGCCTCACCAGCTGCTCATAAACGCAGAATCAAAAGCTGCCAAGTGTTGGGAGGGGACATTCAGATTGGGCCTTTGGGCTGAAGTTTATTTTGCCTAAAAACTGCATGAAGTTTAACATGTTATCAAAGGACTTTATAATTAATAGAAATGGATTATCATAGTTTTAGGGATAACTATGCTTCTGTGGAAGCTGAGTTGGCTGGAGAAGCAGGCCAGCAGGAGTGCCAATTAAGGAGGGTGGAGAGGCACTCTTCCCTCCCCCCGAGTTTCAAACCACATTATAATTTTACCAACAGGCATGGTGCTGGAGGTGCTTGTGGAAACTATAGCCACCCCAAAATTGCCTTTGCTCCCCTGTATCCACCCCTCCCAGAACTGGGTGCCCAGCCCATAGCAGATGCTCTCTGGCTGCCCAGCTTCCACCACCCTTCCCACACTCCCAATAGACACTCTCCCTCTCTCTCACACTCACTCTCTCTCTCACACTTCCCAAAGAAGTCTCCCCCTCTTTGGGATGCTGATCCATGGCTGGTGCGGCATGGGGGGAGCTCGCCTGATGCAAGAGGTGGCTATGTCCTAGTGGGTCTCTGCTGGGGTTGGGGGACAGGTAGCCCGTCTATGCTGATGCCTCTGGCTCAGGAGGGGGAGCTATGGCTTCTGTTGTACTGAACAAGCTCATCTTAGAGACAGGCGCAGACATACTCAGACACACACACAGTCTCTTTCTTTCTCTCTCTCACTCACACACACACACACACACTCCCCCAAAACACACACACACATTTCTCTCTCTCTCTCTCTCACACACACACTTTCTCTAACATTATTATTCTTGTTGTTACTTCTTGCTACTTCCTGTCAAAATGTGCAGTGCACATATATTCTCTGTAACTTTATTCTTTCAGAGTTTAAGGATTATAGTACTGATATTTTAGTTTTTTTGTCTGGTCTGTGCATTTCATAATTTTATTTCTCTCTTATGCTTAAATTTAATTCTTTGAGTAGTGAGTTCTAAAATGCCTAATCTGTCCTCGTTGGAGTAATTATCATTATTACTTTTATTACCATATTTTGCTTTGTCAGTATTTATTTAAAGTGGTACAATCAAATAATAGTATCCTTCTAGAATGTAAATTTAGTTTGTACTCACCTTAGCAGTGCCCGTTTAAAATCAGTTAGCTAAACACATAAATATAGACACCATGCAGATGGTCACTTATTTTCAGATTGTATTTTTAATTATATCTGTAAAATAACTTAAAAAAACCAAATGTGGTTCCAAGTCTGATTCTAATAGTAGTGATAGAGTCAGATGTTAGTGAGTCATGTCCATAATTGTGATTGGTAAACATAAATGCCAAAATAATAGAAAAAATTAATCCCGTTCTTAATAAAAGAGAAAAAAATCACATATGTTAAAATTAAGTAAATGTGGTTTTAGTAGAATGAAAAACTATAGACTAAAATGGAATAGATAATGGCAGTAACAGAGTGTGTCTGTTAGAGAAAGTAAGCAGATTTTATTTATTTTTATTTATCTCTAAGGATAGTGTATCAAAGTATCAAACTTATGTTTCTTGTATCTGTGTTAAGGCTCCAAAACTGATCCCAAGGCTTGGGATTGTGAATATCTTGCTGTATTATCTCCTGATTGTTCTAAATTTACATATAAATGTAAAATATGGCTTTAATTGGTGTTGTGTGTATATATATATTTCTTTTTTTAAATAGGAAGTAGATACAGTGCTCCTGTCAGCTAATTTCTAAGTTATTTGCAAAAAACAAAACCTAGAATTTTCAGGTGCCTAAGTAGCCCCTGGAATCATGGTTAAAGTTACCCCTCTGCCCCCAAAAGCTGAAATGGCATCCCTGCAGACCAGGCACACAAGTACCGTGGCAGCGCCAGGTGGCATAATATGTCCAAACTGAAATGACTTCAATGAGATTTTGACTGGAACAATGGAGTGGCTGCATGATCAGGCCCATAGTTTTAGACATTTCTTCATTTTAGGGATTTATATTTTGATTTGTATTACTGATTTTGTTAGATGTTCTTTATAAGTATGTATAACATCTGTAAATAGTAACTAGTTATCTGTAGCATCTGTAAATAATGAACTAATACAAACAATTGCCATGTAGATTAAAAAGAAAAGCTGGTTGAAATGTGTATGTCATTCATGTTTTATATCTAAAGACCAGCAGGTGTTCATTCGCCAGCATATGCAATTAATCAGCTGTCCCGGAGTAGACATCTGCTATCAGGCAACTCATCATACACATCTGATTCTCCAAGTGAGGTAAATAACTTAAATTACTCAAACAACCAAAAAAAGCCCCTCCCCCAAAGAATGAATCATTTTGTATTGTTTAAAAGTAGGGCTGTCGATTAATCACATTTAACTCACGTGATTAACTCAAAAAATTTATCGCGATTAAAAAAATTAATCACGATTAATCACACTGTTAAACAATAGAATATCAATTGAAATGTATTAAATATTTTGGATGTTTCTCTACTTTTTCAAATATATTAATTTCTATTTCTACACAGAATACAAAGTGTACAGTGCTCCCTTTATATTATTATTTTTTATTACAAATATTTGCACTGTAAAAATGATAAACAAAAGAAATTGTATTTTTCAATTAACCTCACAAGTACTGTAGTGCAATATCTTTATCATGAAAGTGTAACTAACAAATGTAGATTTTTTTGTTACATGACTGCACTCAAAACCAAAACAATGTAAAACTTTAGACCCTACAAGTCCACTCAGTCCTACTTCTTGTTCAGCCAATTGCTAAGACAAACAAGTTTTTTTACATTTATGGGAGATACTGCTGCCTGCTTCTTATATACAGTGTCACCTGAAAGTCAGAATAGGTGTTCGCGTGGGACTTTTGTAGCCGGCATTGCAAGATATCTATGCGCCAGATATGGTAAACATTCATATGTCCCTTCATGCTTCGGCAACCATTCCAGACAATATGCTTCCATGCTGAGGATGCTCATTAAAAAATAATGCATTAATTAAATTTGAGACTGAACTCCTTGGGGGAGAATTGTATGTCTCCTGTCCTGTTTTACTCACATTCTGCCATATGTTTCATGTTATAGCAGTCTCAGATGATTACCCAGTACATGTTTGTTTTAAGAACACTTTCACAGCAGATTTGACAAAACGCAAAGAAGGTACCAATGTGAGATTTCTAAAGATAGCTACAGCACTCAACCCAAGGTTTAAGAATCTGAAGTGCTGTCCAAAATCTGAGAGGGACAAGGTGTGGGGCATGCTTTCGGAAGTTTTAAAAGAGCAACACTCAGATGTGGAAACTGCAGAACACAAACCACCAAAAAAAATAAAATGAACCTGGTGGCATCTGACTCAGAGGATGAAAATGAACATGTGTCAGTTGGTCCGCTCTACTTTGGATCGTTATCTGCAATGATGGTTGAAGCATGAAGGGACATATGAGTCTTTAGTGCATCTGGCACGTAAATATCTTGTTCTGCCAGCTACAACTGTGCCATGCGAATGCCTGTTCTCGCTTTCAGGTGACATTGTGAACAAGAACCAGACAGCATTATCTCCTGCAAATTGTAACCAAACTTGTTTGTCTGAGCGATTGGCTGAAGTAGGACTGAGTGGACTTGTAGGCTCTAAAGTTTTACATTGTTTTATTTTTGAATGCAGTTATTTTTTTGTACATAATTCTAAATTTGTAAATTCAACTTTTAGAACTTTGAAAGAGATTGAATTACAGTACTTGTATTAGGTGAATTGAAAGATACTATTTTTTGTTTTTTTACAGTGCAAATATTTGTAATCACAAATAAATATAAAGTGAGCACTGTACACTTCGTATTCTGTGTTGTAATTGAAATCAATATATTTGAAAATGTAGAAAACATCCAAAAATATTTAAAGAAATGGTATTCTATTATTGTTTAACAGCGCTATTAATTGCAATTATTTTTTTTAATCGTTTGACAGCCCTATTTAAAAGGCATGACAAAGGCTTCAAACAATATGTTGACAATGGATAAGAGGGCAAAGTTTACTTTCTTTATTGTAACCATATCTGCTGTGTCAATACTTATTTAAATGGTCCCTCACCAATATATTGATTTGGGACAAAATTCCCCCTGACATTTAAGAATTTGTTCTTATTCTTTAAAAAGATCTCCAATCCTTTGTTCTGTTACAGCCTGTTTTTGCTTCAGTACCTCTGGTATTTTGAGGGATTTCAATTTCATTATTGTACACATTAAATATGTATTTTTATGGTAACGTCTCAAAATGCGTATTTTCTGATTTTGGACAGCAGTGGTTTCCAACCTTTTCAGCCTGAGAACTGAACATTATTTAAAAAAGGTCAAGGGCCACAATCAACATTTTTGGGCTTTCTGTTCTGTTCTGCTCAGTCTAAAGGGAGCCAGAACCACCTGTAGGTCCCATGCTGGGGATTTCCCCAACATGGGGTTAGTCCAAGGATCAGCAACCCTTGGCCCATGATGCTTCCCGCAGCCCCTATTGGCCTGGAACAGCGAACCACAGCCAGCGGGCGCAGCGATCGTCCGAACCTGCAGACACTGCAGGTAAACAAACCGTCCCAGCCCACCAGCGGATTTCCCTGATGGGCTGTGAGCCAAAGGTTGCCGATCCCTGGGTTAGTCCCAGTGGGCACAGAGAAATCATAGATGGCTTCTGTGTCTCCTTTCCCACAGCCCCTGTCACAGGAGCATTTCAAGGTTAGGAAGAGGTATGCTGGGGTTGGGAGGAAAAGTGATCAGAGTGCACTGTGGTCTGGTTATTGCTTTCACCCACGAAAGCTTATGCTCCAATACATCTGTTAGTCTTTAAGGTGCCACAGGACTCTTTGTTGCTTTTTACAGATCCAGACTAACACGGCTCCCCCTCTGATATTTTCTTCTTAACACTCACCATTCATGGCCGCAGTTTAGAGTCTCTAGAGCCTCAGGTTGGGCTCCACTGATGTATAATGATGACTCTAAATTTAAACTGATATTAATAAAAAACTAATTTTCAGAAATCTTAGAAGACAATGAAAATTAAACTGTATTTGGGAGACTTTCAGTCTTGTAGAACTTAATAACCTGTAAGTGTTAATATATCATAAGAGTTGGAATCATATCTTAATATAAATTCTAGAGATAAGGGTCATCTTTAATGAGGGTATCGTTATATGTACTGAGCAACTGTTATCTAAAAATAAATAGCGCTTGACCAGATGTATCATTTGTCAGTCACTAATGTACTGAGTAAATAAGCTGGTTAATTTCCATGTGTTATTCACCAGGGAGCTGGACTTTAATGAATAACATTTTCTTAGTTGCTACTTGCTTGCAGGTAGGGTAGGGGCAGGGAAACTTTTTGGCCTGAGGGACGCATCGGGTTTTGGAAATGGTATGGCGGGCCAGTTAGGGGAGGCTGTACCTCCCCAAACCACCAGGCATGGCCCGGCCTCCACCCCCTATAACCCCTCTGCTTCTCGCCCCCTGATGGCCCCACCCTGGGACTCCTGCCCCATCCACACACCCCCACTCCCTGTCCCCTGACTGCCCCCGGACCCCCGACTGCCCCTGCTGTCCCATCCAACCCCACTTCCTTCCTGACTGCCCCCTGGGACTCCTGCACCCATTCAACCCCCTGTTCCCCGCCCTCTAACCGCCCTGACCACCATCCTGAACTCCTCTGCCCTCTATCCAACCCCCTCTGCTCCCTGCCTCCTTACAGAGCTTCCTAGAGCACCAGTGGCTGGCGGCGCTACAGCCACGCCGTCCAGCTGGAGCCAGCCACTCCACAGCGCAGCTGCAGAGCACCGGGTCAGGCTGGGCTCTGCAGCTGTGCTGCTCGGCCTCCCAGAGCATTGCGCCGGCGGCACAGCGCCCTGAGGCTCTGGGGAAGGGGGAACAGTGGGGGAGGGGCCGGGGGCTAGCCTCCCAGGCCAGGAGCTCAGAGGCCGAGCAGGAGGGTCCCGTGGGGCAGATGTGGCCTGTGGGCTGTAGTTTGGCCACCACTCAGGTAGGGAGGACAGATGTCTCAATTTTATAGGGACAATCCCGATTTTTGGGTCTTTTTCTTATATAGGCTCCTATTATCCCCCACCCTCGTCCCAATTTTTCACATTTGCTGTCTGGTCACCCAACTTGCAGGTAACCACAATCTCCCTGTTGCTGTCATCCTAGCCTCTTTCTGCTATATCGCTAGGCTTGACAGAATTCAATTTTATATTTTTTTGTAATTTTGATGGATAATGTTGATACTTATTTTAAGTATTTTTTTATTTTTATAAATTTAAATTTTCACACCTCTGCAAAATTGAGTTTTAAGTGATTTTTTTTATTTTCGCTATTTAAATTTTTACAATTGTGAGAAAGTTTAGGGGGTCAGACAATAATTATTTAGACACTGAGATTCAGAATAATAGTTTTCAAACCGCTAAGCACACACTATTAACATCTCGTGTCAAAATATAAAAGTATCCTTATATCAAATGCTAATAAGTTCACAAACAGCATTTTTCTTACTTTGCCTACCTGTAAATTTTAATTATCAATAGAAATATTTTTTTCATTGGTTTCTGTGTGTATGGTGAAATTGACATTTACCAACATTTATCAATAAAAATCTGATCTTTCCAAAGTCATATGTAGCATTGATGTCAAGACATATAAGCAGGGCCGGTGCAACCATTTAGGCAAACTAGGCGGCTGCCTAGGGCGCCTAGTGGTTGGGGGCGCCTAAAAGCCCGCTCAGGCGAGGAGGTGGAGTGGAGGTGAGGGGGGGCACGGGGAGGGCCACCCGCAGTAACGAGGGTGGGGGGCGCACAGGGGAACCGCTCCCTGCCCAAGATCACCTCCGCTCTGCCTCCTCCACTGAGCACACAGCCCCCGCTTTAAGTCTCCTCCAATTGGCGCCCAAGCCTGGGAAGGGAGAATTAGAGCAGCACCGGCGTGCCCAGCAGAGGAGGTGGAGCCGAGGTGAGCTGGGGCGGGCTCCCCAGGCGTGGTTAGCTGCTGTGGGGGCGGGGGGGGAGTCTCCCCAGGCAGGGTTAGCGTCTGTGGGGGGGAAGTCTCTCCAGGCGGGGTTCCCCTGGCAGGGTTAGCTTCCGTGGGGGGGAGGAGGAAGTCTCCCCAGGCGGGGTTAGCTGCTGCGGTGGGGGGGGCTCCCCGGGCAGGGTTAGCTTCTGTGGGGTGGGGGAAGTCTCCCCAGGCGGGGTTAGCTGCCGCAGGGGGGCTCCCCAGGTGGGGTTAGCTGCCCCAGGAGAGAGTAGCTGCTGCGGGGGGGAGGCTTCCTGGGCGGGGGGGGGGGTGTCGGGCTCCCCGGGTGGGTGGCTGTGTTACCTGCTGTGGGGGGGGGGGGCAGGGTTAGCTGGGGGGGGGGGCGCAAGATGGAAGTTTCGCCTAGGGCGCGAAACTTCCTTGCACCGGCCCTGCATATAAGATATTAAATCAACAAAATTAAATTCAGCAAAGACAAATGCTAAATACTACACTCAGGAAGAAAAAATCAAATGTACAACTACAAAATGGGGAATAACTGGCTAACTGGTAGTACTGCTGAGAAGAATCTGGGGGTTATAGTGGGTCACAAATTGAATATGAGCCAACATTGTGATGGAATTGTAAAAAAGGCTAATATTGCTCTGGAGTGTATTAACAGAAACATTGTATGTAAGACACGGGAGGTAATTGTCTGCTCTACTTGGCCCTGGTGAGCCCTCAACTGGAGTGCTGTGTCCAGTTCTGGGTTCCACACTTTATGAAAGATTGCATGAATTGGAGAGAGTCCAGAGAGCAACAAAAATGATAAAATTCTCCTGGGGGAATTCTGCATCAAAATATTAAAAATTCTACAAAATTTGGCAAATTTTATTTGTCAAAATAGCACTATATAATCACACCAGTTTCAATTATTTTGGTAATTTATTTCAAAATACCTGTCAGCAAGTTTGTCGGAAGCAATACAGACACACAACAAATTCCCCCAGGAGTAGAGAGTTAAAGAAACCCCTATGACAACCCAGTTCCTGCTTCTCTGTCGTCCCCTCCCTGAACCCAGCCATGCCCCCCACCAGACACTCATCCCCCCCCCCCCAGCCCAGCTGCAGGGCCACCCCAACCCAGACACTCTCAAACCCTACTCTCCTAGAGCCCAGGGATCCAGAGGGAGAAACAGCCTGATGCTGGGTCGCAGGCTTATTGGAGTTTCCTCCATACTGCTGCCTTCTTCCTTCAGGGTGTGCGGGGAACTGCACCTTCTGGGAACCCTCCAGTTTGCTCCCCGATCCCGCAGCCTTGTCTTCCATTTGTGAGGTGGGCTCTGCCGGGTCCAGCGGCCCCTAGTGGGAGCCAACATTACTACAGCCCATTTATGTTGGGGAAAAAAGGAAATTCTGTGTGCACAACATTAATTTCTACAAAATTCTGAATTGTGCAGTGGTGCAGAATTCCCCCAGGAGTATAAAAGGTGTAGAAAACCTGACCTTTAACAAAACTGGGCAAGCTTAGTCTTGAGAAAAGAAGACTTGGGGGGAGGATCTGATAACAGTCTGCAAATAAGTTCAGAGCTGTTACAAAGAGGATGGTGATCAATTGTTCTTCATGTCCACTGAAGGTAGGACAGGAAGTAATCGTCTTAATCTGCAGCAAGGAGGATTTAGGTTAGATATTAGGGAAAACTTTATAAGGGTAGTTAAGTTCTGGAATAGGTTGCCAAGGGAGATTGTGGAATCCCTGTCACTGGAGGTTTTTAAGAACAGGTTAGACAAACATCTGTTAGGGATAGTCTAGGGGTTTACTTGGTCCTGCCTCAGCATGAGGGGCTGGACTTGATGACCTCTTGAGGTCCCTACATTTTTATTATTCTATAAGATGATGTGGAAATAAAACAAAGCAGTACAAATATAATAAAGTGTATGATTTTTGTGTTTTAGATGACAGTGCATCCATTTGTAGAAGTTTCTTTCCAGCACACAGTTTATCAAACTAGCACTGCAGATGGATCTCATCCATGCTGGAATGAAGAACTTCAAGTGGATTTTATGTAAGTTGGCCAAATACTTCTCCATGAAAAATGTACAAGAAAATAAAAGTATTTGAATGCTCTAGTGAAGGAGTCAAAGTTTCCCATGGTTAGGTGGTTATATTTTGTTTAAAAAGTATTTTAAAGTTTTTCATTTAGCCTGCTGAACTCATCTGCCTTTCTGTATCTGTGTATAAGAATTGGAGATGCAGTAGGAGGATTGAATGATTTAGGGCAATGGTTTTCAACCTTATTTCATTTTCGGCCCCTTAAAAAATTTAGAATGGAGGTGCGGACCACTTTGGAAATCTTAGAAATAGTCTGCAGACCTCCAGGGGTACCCAGTCCACAGATTGAAAACTACTGGTTTAGGGTAATGGTTCTCAATCTTTTCCATACCATGACCCTGTATTTCAACAGAAAAAAGTTTCAAGACTTCCCTCCCTTGTAGTCATAAAGAAAAGGAGGTTGGCTGCAACCTTCTTGCACATATTCATGACCCTGAGGCTAATACATTAGGAATGGGATACATTGTTTTTTTCATCTCTGGGCCATGTTTTTAAATCAGCCAAGTCAGTAGTGACTAAAAGTTATAACCATCCAATGGCAACTTGTAGTCCGTTTGTTCGTTGGCATCTTCACTGACTATAACAGACTACAAAAATGCACAAATCAAGTAAAAGAAGTAACGGAGAAGATAGGTTTGAGATACAATGCAAAGAAATGTCAGGCTGGAGGGAGGTTACTAGTGGAGTTCCTCAGGGATCGGTTTTGGGACCAATCTTATTTCATCTTTTTATTACTGACCTTGGCACAAAAAGTGGGAGTGTGCAAATAAAGTTTCGGATGACACAAAGCTGGGAGGTATTGCCAATACAGAGAAGGACGGGATATCATACAGGAAGATCTGGATGTATTGTAAACTGGAGTAATAGTAATAGGATCAAATTTAATAGTGAAAAGTGCAAGGTCATGCATTTGTGGATTAATAACAAGAATTATTGTTATAAACTGGGGACTCATCAGTTAGAAGTAACAGAGGAGGAGAAGGACCTCGGAGTATTGGTTGATCACAGGAGGACTATGAGCCACTGATGTGATATGGCCGTGAAAAAAGCGAATACGGTCTTGGCATGCATTAGGCAAGGTATTTCCAGTAGAGATCAGGAGGTGTTAGTACCATTATACAAGGCACTGGTGAGACCTCATCTGGAATACTGTGTGCAGTTCTGGTCTCCCATGTTTAAGAAGGATGAATTCAAACTGGAACAGGTACAGAGAAGGGCTACGAAGATGATTCAAGGAATGGAAAACCTGTCTTATGAAAGGAGACTCAAAGAGCTTGGGTTGCTTAGCCTAACCAAAACAAGGCTGAGGGGAGATATGATTGCTCTATATAAATATATCAGAGGGAGGAGAGAGGAATGATTTAAGCTCAGTACCAATGTGGACACAAGAACAAATGGATATAAACTGGCCATCAGGAAGTTTAGACTTGAAATTAGATGAAGGTTTCTAACCATCAGAGGAGTGAAGTTCTGGAACAGCCTTTCAAGGGGAGCGGTGGAGACAAAAGACATATCTGGCTTCAAAACTAAGCTTGATAAGTTTATGGAGGGGATGGTATGATGGGATAGCCTAATTTTGGCAATTCATTGGTCTTTGACTATTAGCGGTAAATATGCCCAATGGCCTGTGATGGGATGTTAGATGGGGTGGGATCTGAGTTACTACAAAGAATTCTTTCCTGGGTGTCTGGCTGGTGAGTCTTGCCCACATGCCCACATGCTGATCGCCATATTTGGGGTTGGGAAGGAATTTTCCTCCAGGGCAGATTGGCAGAGGCTCTGGGGTTTTTTCGCCTTCCTGTGCAGCGTGGGGCATGGTTCACTTGCTGGAGGATTCTCTGCAGCTTGAGGTCTTCAAACCATGATTTGAGGACATCAGTGGCTCAGACATAGGTTAGAGGTTTGTTGCGGGAGTGGGTGGGTGAGATTCTGTGGCTTCGTTGTGCAGGAGGTCAGACCAGATGATCAGAATGGTCCCTTCTGACCTTAAAGTCTATGACTATATGACTCTTTGACTAAATGTAAAGTCATGTTAATGGGGACTATAGGGACAGAAATCAAAATTGAAGAAGAGAAACTGGAGAAGGTGGACAATTTTAAGAATCTTGGAAGTACCATCAGCCAAGATGGTACTAGTTCCGAGAAAATAATAAGAATCGGGAATGCAAATGCTGCATTTGAAAGACTCAGAAACATCTGGCAGCTCAAAAACATCTCCCTCAAGACAAAACTGAATGTGTAACAAGCAATTGTTATCGCCATCACAACATATAACAGTGAGACATGGCAACTTACCAAGAAAGATGGATGCATTTCATCACAAATGTCTGAGACGAATATAGAGAAAGGAAGACAAATGAAGTCAGAAAAATTACTGGACAAGGTACCCTCTCACAAATAATCTACAAAAGAAGACATCAGTGGCTGGTACATGTGCTGAAAATGGAAAAAGAATGCTTATCAAATACTGCCCTGGAATGGAAGCCTCAAAACACAAGAAAAAAGAGAGGAAGACTGCGAATAACATGGAAATGAACAGTTCTGAACAACATCAAGCATCTCAAGTTAAATGGGAAGATTTTGAGAGAAGGACAGTTAACAGGCAAGTGTGGGTAGCCCAATGTGAAGCAAAGCACGGGAAGGACTAATGTCTAAGTGGCCACTTAGTCTGTTTGAATTGAGTTGGACTAATGGCTCTCAAATCTCCCTTTCTCCTCCCAATTTAGGGCATATGTCGGGGGTGAGGTGTGGGATGGAGTGGACTCAATATGAGGAATGTGGCTGGTATGCTGTAGTTGCTCTGTTTTGTGCCAGTGTAACAACCATAAAGACTGTTATAAACTGGCACCATTTTTAGAGCAAGCCGGGAGCTGAGAACCAGAATTAGGGAGGTGTGCAAAGGCAGTTTAAAACCACCTGTTTCCCACTTGGAAGAATGGAGAATCTGCCTTTGTTCCTTTATGTGAGGTTTCATTCAGTTGGTGCTCTGAAATATGTGAAAGGGTAGAAAATTTAAAAAACAGTTTAGTAAATATGAGATAGAAGTCAGTGGAAATACAGCAGTTTACACCAAAATGAGGATCTGACACAATTTATGTGACTAAACACCTATTGACACAGTAATTAGAGAAACAAAATATATTGGGTCAGATTCATCCTGGTGGATAACTTCTTCAAAGTCAGTGGAGTTAAACTGGCGTGAAATTTGTCCTTTGTTTTTTAGTGGCGAACATACCAATTTGGTTTTCCTTCTTTAAAAATGTTTATGGTTTTGTAATATTTGAAGTAAATTACTGCCAAAAGTTATTGTGTTGTTTTTATAAAAAATGATAAAGCTCTCTGAGATACAATATCTGATCACAACTAAAAGATTCTGTTCTTAATTACAGATCACCAGGACATGATTATAGCTTTTCAGGACTGTCTAAAATAAAAGACAATATATATGTCAACATATTTGATGAAGTTAGGGTGGAAAAACATGAGGTAAAATTGTATAAAACACAATAACTGATTTTTTATTACATTTTTTTGAAGTTTGAAAACTAAAACAAATGTACACATCTCAACTTCTTCTTTTCTTAACAAAAGAAGCTATATGTACTATTGTTTTCTAATTTTGAATAAATTCAGTTTTTACTTTAATTAAAAACATACTAGAAATGTCTCAGCCAATCACTGTTGCCATTTGGGCCAAATCCTGTGAGGCATTGTAGCAGGGTGGTTACCCGCTCCAGCCCTGACAGGGTTAAGGCCAGCCCTGGGAGAGGGCTGGGGCTGTAAGGAAAAGCCCAGCTGGGACCACACCCCAAACAGAGGACAGCAGATCCTTATAAAAGGCTGCTAGCTTGGAGCTAGAGTAGCTCTCTCCAGTCTTGGAGGGAGCAGGGTCTGGCTGTCGGTAGCAAAGGTACTGGGAGTGAAGCAGGGCTGGGGAAGAGGAGCAGGGGAGCTCCAGCATGGCGACTCCCCAGGCTGCAGAGCCTGGTCCTAGGCTCATCCCTGAGGTACTGGGTGGTAGAGGAAGACAGCAAGTCCTACCCCTTTGCCTGTGATGACTGGCTCTTATACTGCAGTCTGCCCCAGGGAGCGGGGGCTCATTTCTGACTGGCAGTAGCCACCGGCTGATGCAAGCTGGGATTAGGGGGTTGGGGGTCCCTGGGGAGGGGAGACCCTGAGAGTGAGGGGTTACTGCCAGGGGGCAGCACCCCAGATAACGGGGCACTGGAGTCCGGGAGGGACACAGGGGCCAAGCAGTAGCAGGACACTGGCCTGCAGAGGGCACTCCAAAGTCTGGAGAGCTAATTCCCTGAGACAACCAGCAGAAGGTGCCGCAGGGGTGAGTCTGCTTGCTTACAGGCATTTGTAAAGGTCTGTGAATTCTCTTAATAGATTTTAAGGAGAAGAGTCCATAATGATCATCTAAACTATAGCAGATGTGGAAAATATTTTTATTTCAAAGAAAGAAAGAAAGAAAGAAAGAGGAACATTTTGATTCAGAAATGCCACTGTGATGCCTCATTGGGTTTGTAGTTTGGGTGCCTCAGTCCACCATTCTCCTTTATGGGCTGGCCTCTTTGGCCAGACAACATCTCCCACAACTCATTGTGGGGCCCCTTGTTGAACTATCATAGTGCATCATGGGAATCTCCATCTGTAATGCCTCATGGGAGATGTAGTCTGGCTGAAGAACCCAACCCATAGTGGAGAATGGAGGCATGAAGCAATTGAACTACAAATTCTATGAGATACTGTATCAATGTTTCTAAATTAATTTTTTTCTCTTTTGGCAGAAATTTTTCTATTTCTGGGTGTTTGGTTAGTCAACAAAAAGTCAAAAATTTCCATGGAAAGCAGATGCTTGTGTGAAAAAAATTGTTTAGTTAATAGTTTTTGATAAAAATGTTTTGACTAGCCTTACTCTATGCTGACATAACAAAACTATAATTTGAGCTAGAGTGTATATTTTAGAAAGACATAACATTTCGGTTTAGTCATCAAGTGAAGGGGAATATTCCTTATCCATTGGTTACTTGTTCCAATGGTTAATTACTTTCACTGTTACATTTTTGCATTGTGTTTCCAGGTGGAATTTCTCTGGCTTCATCTTCTAACCATTGGCTCTTGTTATACTTCTGTCTGCTAGCTTAAAGAGCTCACTAGTATCTTCTCTCTGTTTAGAATCCTTAGATATTATAGGGTGTGATCAACTCTTGATAAGGGTAAAGACAGGTAAATGGAGTTTATCACTTCTCATTTGGGTAATATGGAGTTTAGCTTGTTAGTTTATCCACTTCTTTTATTCCATTACACCACTGAATCATGTCTTAACTTTCTCTGTAATAAGCTAAATAAATTGAACTTCTTAAGTCTCTCACTAGAAGGCACGTTTTTCTGACTTTGAATTATTCTTGTGGCTCTCTTCTGAACCTTCTCCAATTCTCCTATATTACAAAATTATTTTTATGCAACACATAAATTTTTCATCAACAGCTTAATGGTTATCACGTATTGTTTTATTAAGACAGGAAACACGCCGAAATTTATGATTCATTGACTACTACTTAAACTTTTATTCTAATGGACAGTGAATATACCTTATACATTATGGCTCATTTCATATGGAGATTTTCTATAGAACTTTCTGCTCCTGTAAAATGTTCTTTTTATTGTTGCCTTTGAAGGCAATAACATTTGGGTGGATTCTTGAGTAATGCAGCATAGTTTAGAAAATAGGACCTCTGGTATAAACAATTGGTTTATATATTCTTGATAATAAGATGTATCTGGTTTTTGAGCAGTTAGCAATTTTTTATCACAGTGAAATTCTTTAAGCTATTTCCTGTAACATGACCCAGTGCAATGCTCCAGATGTTGTTATCATAGACAGTTTTGTCATCAGAAATGGAATTGCTAATAAGAAAATGTTTAACTGTCAGATGTACTGTATATAAGAACAAATAGTCACACTGCTAACTGTCTGATTACTTCCTTGTTAACTCATCTACAGGCCTCATTCCTGTAAGTAGTTGTGCTAGTGTGGCCCCCAGCATCAGCATGTATACTGCTGACTTTGGTGGCACAAAGGCAGTGCAATATTTGCTTGCATGCTAGAGTCTCAGTGAGCTATAGATTTGTAAAACTGTAATAATTTAAGAAAATTATACCCACTTCTTCTGTGACACATACAAGAAACTAGCTGATTAAGTCATTTACTTATCTATTTAATATATTTATCTTCTGAATTAACTGCTGGAGGGAGAGTGTTGAATGCTGGGAGGAAGGGGCATAAAGACATTGGAAATGAAGCAGAGAATTAGCATCCTGCAAACTGAGCATCATTTTCATTTCTCTCCTTTCCCTTCACCCTATTTCTAGGCTGTGTCAAAATCCTATCACTTATTCCGTCATAACATTTCTAAGATCTGATCTTTTCTTTCTGTCTTGCTCAGCTGAAACCCTTGCCAAAGTCGTCCTCATTTTCAGTCTTGATGACAGCAACCACCTTCTCCACACCCACATCACTATTCCCCAGTCTATTCAAATGGCAACTGACAATGGGGAATCCTTACATGGTGTAGTGCCAATATAGGCAGCTGCACACTGCCTGTTCCCCTGCTTTCTGGATGGGGTCGGGGAAGAAATACTCCAGCATGGAAAGGGGTGGAGTTGGGCAGACCACAAAGCATTCTTTCTGATCCACATCTGGTACAGTAGTCTCCATGGGACGGTTACTGCCAGCATAATTTAGAGCAGTCCTTAGGGTGCTCTAAGTTATGACAGTGGCCATTTTGGTGCAGTGTTGGGGAAGTAGAGCTTTCTTCCCTTCTTTCCTTAGCTGTGCTGACTGTAAACTGGGCATAGTTGTGGATTGAGCCTATGAGTCTTCTAGTTCACAGACAATGGGAAAGTTTTAAAAAACCTCTGGATTTTATTGTGAAAGCATTGCATTTTGAGAAAATATGGATTTATTTGTTGAACAGATTCAGTTTTTTATGAGCAGCTCATTGGTTCTATGAATACCTTGTTGAGTCTGTTCAGCTTGGTATTGATTGCCTTTTGTTACCACAGCCACAATTGAAAACAT
Source organism: Mauremys reevesii (assembly GCF_016161935.1). Taxonomy (NCBI): domain Eukaryota; kingdom Metazoa; phylum Chordata; order Testudines; family Geoemydidae; genus Mauremys; species Mauremys reevesii. The sequence continues at coordinate 29,960,480 of NC_052629.1, read as the reverse complement.
ATATAGAGATAGATATAGATGTGTATGTATATGCTATAATAAGCTTCCAAAGGTTATGGAATCAGTGTCAGCTAAGACACACACACACTCTCTCTCTCCCTCTCTCTCTCTCTCTCTCTTAACTACAGCTAACCCTGACTATCTATTTCAATAGGATACTTGTCTTAAGGGTTGCAGTGGCCACTCGTATATAAGAAAGAACTGGTTTGGATCAGTTACTTTTCCTTTCTCTGCTCTTCTGGAACAATCAAAGGTAATTATAATAAAAACATTTAAAAAATTTCTGTTGTATCAGCACAAACCCTTAAGAGCTTTTTCTTTTGGTGAAAGCAAGATTTTAAAATGTTTACATTGTCGATAGCAATGATCTGCATACATTGGAAAGAATACATTTTTTATCATTGTGTAAATCCTGTGGACTTTACCATTTGTTTGTGAACACAGCTAATCTTTCCCTGCATAGTCAAGGGAGATAAAAAATACAATCTAATTTGCAATAGCAATTCCAAGACACAAACTTCTTCCAAAATCTTTTCATAAGAGCACTGGTTTTGACTCCATTTGCCACAGCAGTGAAAGCCTATCTGTTCAGAAACTGCTTTTCCATAGGGTGAGGGGAAGTAAAAGGCTGAGGGGAAACTGCACAGAAGTTTGCAAGAGCCAAATAGAAAGTTCCAAGGAGAATTGAGGATTCAGCCAGAGCACTCGGCTAATCTTAGTCAAGCTGTAGACTCTTTTGCTGACCCAAGGAAAATAAGACCTTGTTATTGCTTGAGAGGACTATAGGAAAATGCCGTAGTAGTGACCTAAAGGGGAGAGACAGAGGGTATGTCTACACTACAAAATTAGATCAATTTAATAGAAGTTGATGTTTTAGAAATCAATTTGATACAGTCAATTGTGTGTGTTCCCACTATGTGCATTAAGTCAGTGGTGTGCATCCACAGTACCAAGGCTAGTGTCGACTTTCGGAGCGTTGCACTGTGGTAGCTATCCCACAGTTCCCGCAGTCTCCGCCGCCCACTGGAATTCTGGATTGAGCTCCCAATGCCTGATGGGGCAAAAACATTGTTGTGGGTGGTTCTGGGTACATGTCATCAGGCCCCCCCACCCTCCGTGAAAGCAATGGCAAAAAATCGTTTCTTGCCTTTTTTCCTGGGTTACCCGTGCAGATGACATACCATGGTAAGCATGGAGCCCGCTCAGCTTACTGTCACCATACGTCTCCTGGGTGGTGCTGACAGATGTGGTACTGCATTGCTACACAGCAGCAGCTCCTTGCCTTTGCAAGTTAGCAAAGACAGTTAGCAGCCATATTGCACCGTCTGCTGCTGTCTCCTGGTTGCTCCTGGCCGACCTCGGTACGGTCGGTTGCGGGCGCCTGGGCAGACATGGGTGCTCCTGGCTGACCTCAGTGAGATCGGTTGGGGGTGCCTGGGCAGACATGCGTGCTCCAGGCCGGCCTCGGTGAGGTCGGTCGGGGGCACCTGGACATAAATGGGAGTGACTCCAGGTCATTCTCTTCTTTAAGTTTTGTCTAATGGAGATTCAGTCCTGCCTGGAATATCATGCGAGCTGGAGGCTTTTGCCTCAGGCTGCTCTCCGAGCTGGCAGCACCATGCGATCGCACCTACCCCAGCCTACCCCTTGCCCCCATGGCTCATGAAGCCTGGACAGTAGTAAGGAGCAGTTCAACTATAAGCTGAACAAGTGCATAATGGTGGTAGAATGTGCCTTTGGACATTTAAAAGCTCACTGACGCTGTTTGCTGACTAGGCTGTTTGCGATTAGAAGAGCACAGCAAGGCGTGCTGCACATCACAGAGGCTTTGAAAACCAGTTTCATGACTGGCCAGGCTTCGGTGTGACAGTTGTGTGTGTTTCTCCTTGATGCAAACCCACCCCCTTGGTTGATTTTAATTCTCTGTAAGCCAATCCTGTAAGCCATGTCGTCAGTCACCCATCCCTCCACGAGAGCAACTGCAGAAAATCGTTTCGCGCCTTTTTTCTGTGCAGATGCCATACCACGGCAAGCATGGAACCTGCTCAGATCACCGTGGCAGTTATGAGCACTGTAAACGCCACACACATTATCCTGCAATATATGCAGCTTCAACAGCAGGCGAGGAGGCGATGGCAGTACAGTGATGAGAGTGATGAGGACATGGACACAGACTTATCTCAACGCATGGGCCCTGATAAGTTGGACATCATGGTGGTAATGGAGCAGGTTCATGCCATGGAATGCCGATTCTGGGCCCAGGAAACAAGCACAGATTGGTGGGACTGCATAGTGTTGCAGGTCTGGGATGATTCCCAGTGGCTGTGAAACTTTTGCATGCCTAAGGGCACTTTCATGGAACTTTGTGACTTGCTTTCCCCTGCCCTGAATTGCAAGAATACCAAGATGAGAGCAGCCCTCACAGTTCACAAGCGAGTAGCAATAGCCCTTTGGAAGCTTGCAACGCCAGACAGCTACCGGTCAGTCGGGAATCAATTCGGAGTGGGCAAATCTACTGTGGGGGCTGCTGTGATCCAAGTAGCCAACGCGATCACTGAGCTGCTGCTATCAAGGGTAGTGACTCTGGGAAATGTGCAGGTCATAGTGGATGGCTTTCCCTAACTGTGGTGTGGCGATAGACGGAACACATATCCCTATCTTTGGACCGGAGCACGAAGGCAGCCAGTACATAAACCAAAAGGGGTAGTTTTCAGTGGTGCTGCAAGCACTGGTGGATCACAAGGGATGTTTCACCAACATCAACGTGGGATGGCTGGGAAACGTACATGACACTCGCATCTTCAGGAACTCTGATCTGTTTGAATAGCTGGAGAAAGGGACTTACTTTCCAGATCAGAAAATAACCATTGGGGATGTTGAAATACCTATAGTTATCCTTGGGGACCCAGCCTACCCCTTAATGCCATGCTCATGAAGCTGTACACAGGCAGCCTGGACAGTCGTCAGGAGCTGTTCAACTATAGTCTGAGCAAGTGCGGAATGGTGGTAGAATATGCATTTGGACGTTTAAAAGCACACTGGTGCAGTTCACTGACTTGGTTAGACCTCAGCAAAACCAATATTCCCATCGTTATTACTGCTGGCTATGTGCTCCACATTATCTGTGAGAGTAAGGGGGTGGGAGGTTGAGGCAAATCGCCTGGCCGCTGATTACGTGCAGCCAGAACTAGGGCAGTTAAAAGAGCACAGCAGGGCATGCTGCGCATCAGAAAAGCTTTGAAAACCAGTTTCATGACTGACCAGGCTACGGTGTGAAAGTTTCTCCTTTTGTTTCTCCTTGATGAAAACCCGCCCCCTTGGTTCACTCTACTTCCCTGTAAGCAAACCTCCCTCCCCTCCCCCCTTTGATCACTGCTTGCAGAGGCAATAAAGTCATTGTTGTTTCAAATTCATGCATACTTTATTAATTCATCACACAAATGGGGGGTAGCCCGGGAGAGGTGTGGGAGGAGGGAAGCCATTTTTACAATCTTCTGTTATTTGAACTATTTAAAATGAACTGCACAACTTCTGTATGATTTTTTTCACCCACGTTTGATGTTCTCCTAGCTCCTTAGATTTTAAGCATTGCTGCTATTAGGTTAAGTGTGGTGTTCTAAATTTCACTGTATATTTTCCTGGGACTGAAGTCTGCACTCATGGTGTAAGACTGTTTCCCCAGGTAGAGGCACCATGTGTTCTTTAACTTGATACAGGGTATGACTTCCTTTAGAACCCCCAAAAAGGTTCTCCTGTTTAAAATTTGAGGATTGTTGCCCTTACCCAGAATCTAGCGAGTGGAATCTCTGTAAAAAAAAAAAGCATTAAAATTACATTTATTTCCTTTTATTGCACATGATATAATTTGGATCGTTATGACCTTTATATTTTGTTATAACATCTCTTGCACTGAAGTTTGTTTATTTTTACCTAATATAATCATCTAAATATGTTCACAGATCTGTGGTACATTTCAAGTAAATACGCCACCAGTTTTGCTTGGCTACACTTGGAGCAAGCCCTGTGTATCTCCTAAAGAACATTGTGGACAGAATTTAAAAGAATATACCTTTTTAACCATCTTTGCTACGATTGAACCTCAGCTATCTTCTGTTGAAAATGATTTAGAATCAGATAAGGTTGGCATTTATACTTAATATGCATCATCAAAATGAAGACTTTCAGAGTAGGCTAAATTTGTTTCTTAAAGCAAATGGTAATTCTTTTGGGGTATTTTATATTTTAAAGTCAGTCTTTGAAATTATATTAACATGTAATTATGATTCTAGTTTGCAGATCATGAAGATGAAACACTTTTGCAAAGAGCATGCATTTTTAAAAAAAATTGCAAGGCAAAATTTCCAAAAAGAAGAATAATAACCTCTGTTTTTGATAATGAAGGACGAAATATTTTAGTTACAAAATATATTAGGGCACTAAATCCACCACAGCTGCTAGTAGATATGTATCTTGATGATCCTAATGCAACTTTTGTAAGTATGAGTTTATTTTCTATCATACAGTAAGAAATTCAGAACTGTTGAAATTAGTCTTTGACATTCCTGAATTACTATTATAATTCACCTTTTTTCTCTGTAGCTGCTATAGAAGTTCATATTTATTACATTAGTAATTCTTGATAGCAAGAAACTTAGATTAACTGTAGTTTTATATTTTTGAATAATCCAAAATTGAGATCTATTCAGTAGATATTTATGACATGTGTGCCCTGGTATTTACATATATTTCTATTTCATTTATAGGATCTTATTTCTCAATTTGTGTCTTTAATTCCTTGTGTATCAGATACATTGGATGAAAATGCTGATGTTGATATTTGGATGACATCAGAGGTAATAATCATATATTAAATAATAGATGTAGATGAGTTAATAGATTGTTGAAGTAATCCGTTTTACGTGCATTAAAATTCTGCATGAAAAATATTTTGGTTTACAGAGCAAAAAGCCAAATCTTGACTACTTGCCAACCACAGATTCAGCCTTATGTCATCCTTTAGCCCAGTCAAGTCCATAAAAAAGGGGAATGAGCTCTCAGGAAACTTCACAAGCTGAATCATGTGGAGTTTGTGAGAAATCCTCCCTCAGTGAGTAGGGTGGGAGTAGGGGGGTTTACATAGGAGGCAAGGCTGTCTCCAAAACCTTCAGATTCCAGATATACCTATGTTATCTCTGTGTCCCTCTTCCACCAATAGACAGCTTTCTGAGGAGTGTGCTGTCACTGGCAATCTCCTTGGCTTCTGCTCTGCATTCTATGACTAGATGGGGAGATGACAGCATAAAATTTCTAGTAAATAGCTTATTCTTTACCATTTTCTATTTAGCATTGCATCAATTTGGCTGTTGGAAATAAAGAAGAGCATGCAGTGCTTCTGTGTAACTACCTTCTGTATTTTGGGAAAAAAGCATGGGTACTGTTGGGAACATCAGTGTTAGAAGTAAGTGCCATAATTTAAAAAATGTTTAAATCTTCATTGGTTTCATCCCCCACTACAGCATAAACAATGCAATGTGCTAAAGAGAATAAAATATATAGTCAATAACATACCAAGACAAATATATTGGAAACATCAGGATTGCCATGCCATATCAGACCAGTGGTGCATCTAGTCCAACATCCTGTCTTCCACAGTGACCAGTACCACTGTCTAAGAGGAAGGTGCACTAAACCCCATTGTGGACAACTATGGAGTAGTTTTCATTAACGGACATTTCTTCCTAGCTCCCCATTAGTTAGAGCTTGGTTTGCAGCCTGGATGATTTCATCATCTAAGTAAATGTTTAATCCTCTGAGAATCCTACTAGGCTCTTGGCTTCAATGACATCGGTGAAAATGAGTTCCACAGCTTAATTATGTGTTATGTAAAAGTATTGATTCAGTTTTAAATTTGTTGCTTTTCATTTTCACTGAATGTCCCCTTATTCTTATGATGAGAAGAATTAAATATGACACCATCCAGTTTGCCTTCTCTATTACATTTGTTGTTTTACATATCTCTAGTGTGTCCTCTTTATTCATCTCCTCTTTAAACAGCCCCATTCTTTTCAGTCTCTTCTAATCTGGTTACAGCATTCATATTTGAAATCAAAGTGAATAGCTATGTGAGTGAGGCTTGTAAGATTAGGCCCTATTTTCAAAAGATAGAGAAATATTCATGAGGCAGCATTGGGTAAACTTGCCCTTGCTGCACTTTCAATAAACAGAAGACTACAATCTGTTGGGATGTCAGCCTGGCACCTTTCACTAAAGAAAAATAAACTGTTTGTAAAAGGCTGAGGAAAAGTAAATATTGGAAGCTCATTTTACTTTCTTCATTGGAATTGCGTGTATAGATATATGTATAAAATTGATGACATCTACTTTTTGTTGGTAGGGGAAAGTGGCATATGTATTAACGCATGAAAATGAAGAATATTTCCTTTGGAATCCCTTGAATGGACAGTGTTATAAACAGTTTGATACATTTTGTCCCTTACAGAGTATTGACTGCTTAATCAATAGGGAAAACGTAAGTATGTAAAATTAAATCAAAAGAGACAAGGAATAGTGTCATGTTAGTTATAGACCAAGTATTAGGCCATATTTTAAGGGATCAAATAAAGTAATGTAGAATTTACAAAGAATAGGATTCAGGATATTTATATCATTTTAGAGACAGCAAAACTTTGCTGCTTTGCTAGCTAACTAGTATTCAGTATGTTACTACTGTATAGAAACTAATAAGGTTCTACTCAGGTCTTTAGATGCTGTCTAGTATTTTAGTATGACTGAATCTGTGAGATCCCCAACATTTTGTTATGATTCTGCATCATATGTTTCATCCACACCATCTTCCACAATGGTGGTGGAGAATAGGATATTTTAATTGTGTTATCTCTTGAAATTTTCAATAATTAAATAGAGAGGAAGAAATATTACTACCATGATAAACTATGGGATAAGAACAACTTCAGATACTGTACATAGACTAAGATAGAAGACAGAAAGAAGAAGAAGGCAGCAGTTAACAACAGCAGGACTAGAGCAGCAAAGGCCAAAGCTCAAAAAGAGTATGCTGAAGCTCACAGAGTAGTGAAGAGGAGTATTAGGAAGGATAAGAGAGATTATGTGGATGGACTGGCAACAGAAGCGGAGCAGGCAGCATACAGTGGCAACATGAAACAGCTGTATGACACCATCAAGCGACTGTCTGGAAAGTTCAGCAAGCCAGAACGTCCCGTTAAAGACAAGCAGGGAAAGTCTATAACAGGAATAGAACAACAGATGAATAGATGGGCGGAGCACTTTGAGGAACTCCTGAATAGACCAGCACCACTAAATCCACCAGACATTGACCCAGCTAACGAGGACCTTCCAATCAATTGCGACAAACCAACCAGAGACGAGATCAGAAAAGCCATCATCATGATGAAGAACAGGAAGGCGGCTGGACCTGACGATATTCCAACAGAGGCCCTGAAAGTAGACCTGGAAGCTTCAGTGGAAATGCTGTACCCGCTTTTTGAGAAGATATGGGAAGAAGAAGCGATTCCAGCAGACTGGAAAGAGGGATACCTGATCAAAATCCCTAAGAAAGGAGACCTTAGCAACTGTGCCAACTACAGAGGAATCACACTTCTGTTGGTGCCTGGGAAGGTCTTCAATCGAGTCCTCTTAGAGAGAATGAAGGATGTAGTCGATCCACAGCTACGAGATGAGGAGGCAGGTTTCCGGCAGACTAGATCATGCACGGACCAGATAGCAACGCTCCGCATCATAGTTGAGCAGTCTATGGAGTGGAACTCCTCGTTGTATATCAACTTTGTTGACTATGAGAAAGTGTTCGATAGCATGGATCGAGACACCCTCTGGAAGCTCCTTTGGCATTATGGCATCCCAGCAAAGGTGGTCAACTTGATTAAGAACTCATATGACGGCATACACTGTAGAGTGATCCATGGAGGGCAGCTCACAAACAGCTTCCAGGTATGAACCGGAGTCAGACAAGGATGTTTGTTGTCACCATTTGTCTTTCTCCTCGTCATTGATTGGATTATGAAGACATCCACTTACGAGCGTAGGAATGGAATTCAGTGGACGTTGTGGACCCAGCTTGATGACCTGGACTTTGCTGACGATCTTGCACTCCTTTCACACAGCAAACAGCAGATGCAAGAGAAGATCAACGTAGTGGCTGCCACGTCATCACAGGTTGGCCTCAACATCCACAAGGACAAGACCAAGATCCTCAAGATTAACTCCATCAGCAATGACCCAGTCACACTGAATGGAAGCCCCCTGGAAGAAGTGCAGTCCTTCACCTACTTAGGCAGCATCATCGACCAGCGGGGTGGCACAGACGCAGACATCAAAGCAAGGATTGGTAAGGCAAGAGAAGCCTTCCTACAGCTCAAGAATATCTGGAGCTCCAGAGAGCTATCTTTGGCAATAAAGATTCGACTGTTCAATTCCAATGTGAAACCAGTCTTGGAGCTGAAACCTGGAGGACAACTAAAACAACTACTAGGAAGATCCAGACCTTCATTAATAGCTGCCTTAGAAGGATTCTTCAGATCCGCTGGCCAGACACCATCAGTAACATCCACCTCTTGGAGAGGACTCGTCAACCTCCAGCAGAGGAGGAAATTAGAAGAAGGTGGGGCTGGATAGGACACACACTACGCAAGCAGCCAACCAGACAGGCATTGCGGTGGAACCCCCAAGGCAAGTGGAAAAGAGGCCGTCCAAGAAACACCTGGCGATGCAACCTTCCGGCTGATTGCACAAAAATGGGCTATACCTGGAACCAGTTAGAGCAAATGGCCCAGGATAGAGGACTCTGGAGATCTGTTGTTGGCGGCCCATACCCCGATTGGGGTGACGGGCATGAATGAATGACATAGGAGTGTATAAAGCACTTTGCAGACTACTACATGAAAGTGTATTGTTTCTTTAAGAGCATTATTTTTATTTTATTTTGGAGTATGCTAAACACTTCAGATCTGTACTGCAGATTCTTAAAGTATGGGTCTGATCTTCCAGTGTTCTTAATGCCCTCAAATCTTGACTTCAGCGAGAGGCAAGAGCACTTAGCATCTCAAGTAATACCCATTGCAGGAATGGGTTCTTCAGTAGTTCCTCTGCACCATAAAGACAGCAATGTTTTTGGTCCATAGGTTAGGACTACAGCTGAACATGAGGAAATCCATTCTAAGATTGGTGCAAAGTATAGAGTTCATAGAGGCCTCCTTAGATGCAGTATCAGCCAGAGCTTTTTTTACCTTCCTATGGACAGGTTCATGACATTAACAAACCTTGTATCAAAAATTCAAATCAGTCCACAGACATCAACAAAATGGCAGATCCTCGCATTATAGTGTTTTTCAAGGACAAAGTTTCATGTCCACTTCCAAAATTTTTACCTGTTATCATCTGAATTTCATATCAGTTAGGTCACACATTTCCCAATTTTCTTCCCAAAACCACACCAGACCAGGGAATATGCTGCCTTCCATATCTTAGATGTCAGGAGGGAGCTAGCCTTTTTATTTGGACAGAACCAGGTCATTCAGAAAATCTCCAAGACTGTGTCAATTGCTGACAGGTCCAAAGGGTCCACAATTTCTGCCCAGAGGCTCTCTAGGTGGATTTTTGAATGTATTATTTCTTGCTATGAATCCGACGATTTACAATCTACCTCTATGATATTGGCCCACACCGTGAGATTACTTTCTACTTCTATGGTATTACTAAAAAATGTTCCCATTTTTGAGATCTGCAAAGCTGCAAATTGGTTTTCAGTACATATATTCTCCGAGCACTATATGTTGGTTCATTCTTCTAGATCAGATGCTCCTCTTGGGAACACATTTTGTCTTTAGTATTAGACTCAGCTCTGAAGCTCACTTCTTCTGTTGAGTATACTGCTCGGAAGTCACCTGAAGTCAAGTATGCATAGGGACATTACTCAAAGAAGAAGGAAGGTAACTCAGCTTGTGCAGTAACTGGAGTTCTTTGAGATGTGTGTCCTGTGGGTGCTCCACTACCCCCAATCTTTCCCTTCTGCTTTGGAGTTTCCTCTGTGGGACTTAGTGGTGGAGAAGGAACTGAAGATGGTTCTCCCACACAGTCCTACATATCCTCTGTGCAAGGCACAAGGATGTGTAGGACACATGTGTGGGGTGAATGGGGACTACTAGCAAAAATCTCCAGTCAAAGGCTCATGGGGTGAAGGCATGCAATGAGCACCCACAAGGACACACATCTTGAAGAATTCCAGTTACTGCATAGCATAAGTAGCCTCTCCTTTTCCACACTTTCCTCTCATACCTTGAGTCCTGAGGAATCCTAGAATCATAGACTTTAAGGTCAGAAGGGGCCATCAGCTAGCCTGACCTCCTGCACAACGCAGACCACAGACTCTCACCTACCCACTCCTGTATCAAACCTCTGTCTGAGCCATTGAAGTCCTCAAATCATGATTTAAAGACTTTAAAGTGCAGAGAACCTTCCAGCAAGTGACCCATGCCCCAAGCTGCAGAGGAAGGCGAAAACCCCCCAGAGCCTCTGCCAATCTGCCCTGGAAGAAAATTCCTTCCCGAACCCAGATATGGCAATCAGCTAAACCCTGAGCATGTGGGCAAGACTCACCAGCCAGACACCCAGGAAAGAATTCTTTGTAGTAACTCAGATCCCACCCCATCTAATATCCCATCACAGGCCATTGGGCATATTTACCGCTAATAGTCAAAGACCAATTAATTGCCAAAATTAGGCTATCCCATCATACCATCCTCTCCATAAATTTATCAAGCTTAGTCTTGAAGCCAGATAAGTCTTTTGCCCCCACTACTTCTCTTGGAAGGCTGTTCCAGAACTTCACTCCTCTGATGGCTAGAAACCTTCATCTAATTTCAAGTCTAAACTTCCTGATGGCCAGTTTATATCCATTTGTTCTTGTGTCCACATTGGTACTGAGCTCAAATCATTCCTCTCCCTCCCTGGTATTTATTCCTCTGATATATTTATAGAGAACAATCATATCTCCCCTCAGCCTTGTTTTGATTAGGCTAAACAAGCCGAGCTCTGTGAGTCTCTTTTCATAAGATGGGTTTCCATTTCTCGGATCATCCAAGTAGCCCTTCTCTGTACCTGTTCCAGTTTGAATTCATCCTTCTTAAACATGGGAGACCAGAACTGCACACAATATTCCAGATGAGGTCTCACTAGTGCCTTGTATAATGGTACTAACACCTACTTATCTCTACTGAAATACCTTGCCTGATTCATCCCAAGACCTCATTAGCTTTTTTCACGGCCATATCACATTGGCGGCTCAGTCATCCAGTGATCAACCAATACTCCGAGGTCCTTCTCCTCCTCTGTTACTTCCAACTGATGCGTCCCCAGCTTATAACAATAATTCTTGTTATTAATCCCCAAATGCATGACCTTTCACTTTTCACTATTAAATTTCGTCCTATTACTATTACTCCAGTTTACGAGGTCATCCAGATCTTCCTGTATGATATCCCAGTCCTTCTCTGTGTTGGCAATACCTCCCAGCTTTGTGTCATCCGCAAACTTTATTAGCACATTCCCACTTTTTGTGCCAAGGTCAGTAATAAAAAGATTAAATAAGATTGGTTCCCAAAACCGATCCCTGAGGAACTCCACTAGTAACCTCCCTCCAACCTGACAGTTCACCTTTCAGTATGACCTGTTGTAGTCTCCCCTTTAACCAGTTCCTTATCCACCTTTTAATTTTCATATTGATTCCTATCTTTTCCAATTTAGCTAATAATTCCCCATGTGGAACCGTATCAAATGCCTTACTGAAATCAAAGTAAATTAGATCCACTGCGTTTCCTTTGTTTAAAAAAATGTTACCTTCTCAAAGAAAGATATCAGGTTGGTTGTTTGGCACAATCTACCTTTTGTAAAACCATGTTGTATTTTGTCCCAATTACCGTTGACCTCAATGTCCTTAACTACTTTCTCCTTCAAAATTTTTCCAAGTACTTGCATACCACAGATGTCAAACTAACAGGCCTGTACTTGCCCAGATCACTATTTTTTCCTTTTTTAAAGATAGGAACTATGGGTATGGCTACACTTACAAATCTGCAGCACTGGTAGTTGCAGCGCTGGTCGTCCAGCTGTGCAGGGCCAGCGCTGGTGTGTGGCCACACTCACAGCTACCAGCGCTGGTGTGTGGCCACATTTACAGCATTTGCAGCGCTGTTGGGAGTGATGCATTATGGACAGCTATCCCAGCGTTCAAGTGGCAGCAACGTGCTTTTCAAAAGAGGGGGGTGGAGTGGGGTCTAGTGTGACAGGGAGCGGGCGAGAGAGAGAGAGTGGATTTTTGGAGCCAACACTGTGTGTTACCTTCCTGCCTTGAAAAATCAGAACATATTCCCGATCCCTTACCCTTAACTCTTAACTGCAAACAGCCTGCAGCCAACGGACTCCCTCTCTCCCCTCTGCCCCGTTTCTGTCAAGCAAACACTCACTCCCTGCCTGCCTCATTATCTCATTTGATTGTTCACAGATTGATCACAGCAAACAGGAGCTGTGTTTGTAGATAAGCAGCTCCGGGATCAACGGATCAACGGAGCTCCGGAGCTCCGAGTTAACAACAAAACAAAGAGAGTAATTTATAAAAGCATTCTGGGATATCTGCTAATACCCTGGAGGCCAATAACAGTGCTGGTGTGTGGCCACACTTGATGACCAGCGCTGCAGCACCAGCGCTGCAATCTTTATTCCCCATGCTGAGCCAGGTGTACGGCCAGCGCTGCAGCCAGGGAGTTGCAGCACTGGATGTGCCCTGCAGGTGTGGACACTTACTGATTGCAGCGCTGGAAAGCCTCCACCAGCGCTGCAACTCGCAAGTGTAGCCATACCCTATGTTAGCAGTTCTCCAGTCACATGGTACAACCCCCGAGTTTACAGATTCATTAAAAATTCTTGATAATGGGCTTGCAATTTCATGTGCCTGTTCCTTTAATATTCTTGGATGAAGATTATCTGGGGCCCCCGATTTAGTCCCATTAAACTGTTCGCGTTTGGCTTCTACCTCGGATGTGGTAATATCTACCTCCATATCCTTATTCCCACTTGTCATCCTACCATTATCCCTAAGCTCCTCATTAAAGACTGAGGCAAAGTATTTGTTTAGATATTGAGCCATGCCTAGATTATCCTTAACCTCCACTCCATCTTCAGTGTTTAGCGGTCCCACTTCTTTCCTTGTTTTCTTCTTATTTAAATGGCTATAGATCCTTTTACTATTGGTTTTAATTCCCTTTGCAAGGTCCAACTCTACATGGCTTTTGTCCTTTCTCACTTTATCCCTACATGTTCTGATCTCAATAAAGTAGCTTTCCTTGCTAATCACTCCCATCTTCCATTCCTTGTAGGCTTTCTGCTTTTTCTTAATCACCTCTCTGAACTGCTTGCTCATCCAGCTTGGTCTACAACTCCTGCCTATGAATTTTTTCCCATTTCTTGGGATGCAGGCTTCTGATAGTTTCTGCAACTTTTACTTGAAGTAATTCCAGGCCTCTTCCACCTTTAGACCCACAAGTTCTTCAGTCCAATCCACTTCCCTAACTAATTTCCTTAAATTTTTAAAGTTAGCCCTTTTGAAATCAAAAACCCTAGTCACAGCTCTATTTTTTGTTTATCCTTCCATTTAGTTTAAACTAAATTAGCTGCTGATTTCTCGAACCAAGGTTGTCCCTTACAACCATTTCTTCTATGAGGTCCTCACTACTCACCAAAACCAAATCTAAAATAGCATCCCCTCTTGTTGGTTCAGCAACTACCTGGTGAAGGAATCCATCAGCTATCGCATCCAGGAATATCAGAGCCCTATTATTATTACTAGCACTTGTCCTCCAGTCTATATCTGGGAAGTTAAAGTCTCCCATGATCACACAATTCCCATTAGTATTTACTTCATTAAAAACATTAAAGAGCTCTCTATCCATATCCAAATCAGATCCCGGTGGTCTATAGCACACCCCAAGCACTATCCCAGGGGAGGCTCTAGTAGTAGCTTTCTTCCCCAATGTGATTTTTGCCCAGACAGACTCTGTCTTATCCATTCCATCCCTTCTTATTTCTTTACAGTCTACCTCATCACTGATATACAGTGCTACACCACCACCCATGCCTTTATTTCTGTCTTTCCTAAACAGCACATATCCTTCAATACCTGTACTCCAGTCATGACTACTATTCCACCATATTTCTGTTATCCCTATAATATCCAGTTTCACTTCCTGCACCAGTAACTCTAGTTCCGCCATTTTGTTATACAGGCTCCTCGCATTCGTGTACAAACATCTTAATTTTTGCTGTTTGGTTTCACTCACATTCTTTACCCGATTAGGCCCAGACATTCTATGCCCAGTATCACCTATTAGAATGGTATCTGCACTACCCTTCCTCCTTACATCTATTCTCCTACCCACAGGTGTATCCTTTCTTACTTCGTTTTCTTCCCTCTCAATGTTAAAATCCGGGATGGAGATTACCTGGACATCTCCCAACCACCTCCCCCCAATTCCTAGTTTAAAGCTCTCTTAATCAGTTGTGCCAGCCTCCATCCTAGATGTCTATTTCCTTCCCTACTCTGGTGAAGTCCATCCTGAGAGAACAGTCCTCTGTCCATGAATGCCTCCCAGTCAGGGGCGGCTCTAGGCACCAGCGGGCCAAGCGCCCGCTTGGGGCGGCATCCTGGGGAGGGCGTCATTTGGCTCCGGTGGAGCTCCCGCCGGCATGCCGGCAGCAGGTCCACCGGAGCCCGGGACTAGCGGACCTGCCGCAGTCATGCCTGCGGCGGGTCCCGTCTTCCCGCGGCTCCGGTTGAGCTCCCGCAGGCATGACGCGGCTGCGGCAGGTCCGCTTCGTCCGGGCTCCGGTGGACCTGCCGCAGGCATGCCGGCGGGAGCTCAACCGGAGCCAAATGCCGCCCTCCCCAGGATGCCGGAGCCGCGGGAAGAGGGGACCCGCCGCGGGACTGGGGAAGGGCGGCGCAGCGCTCCGCGCTGCTTGGGGCAGCCTACTTTGTAGAGCCGCCCCTGCTCCCAGTGGCCATATATCCCAAAACCCTCCTTATAGCATCACTGCCTGAGCCATCTGTTGATCATCATAATCTTGTCACACCTTTGTTGCCCTTCTCTAGGAACAGGCAGAATCCCACTGGAGATCACCTGAGCCTCGATTTCCTTAAGCATGTTCCCCAGCCTGGCATAGTCTCCCTTGATACATTCCAGCGAGAATCTAGCCATATCATTTGTTCCCACATGAAGGACAATCAGCGGATTCTTTCCCGCTCCCGTTAGTATCCTCTTCAGCCTCAGGTCTACATCCCATATCTTAGCACCTGGCAGACAGCACACCCTTCTGTTCTGTGGATCAACTCTGGTTGCAGGCCTGTCTATTCTTCTCAGTAAGGAGTCCCCAATCACGTAGACCTGCCTTTTCCTGGTGACAGTGTGATTCTCCGGTCTATCCCCTGTTCCCTCTGGCTGCAAGTCGTCTCGATTTCTATTCACCTTTGGAGTCCTCCGCAACCCATCCCGTATCCTCCTGGGGCTCATATTTGGTGGTGTTATCTCCGTTGACTCTTCCCCTCTTGCTATAGGACTAGCTGCTCTTCTCTTCTTCCTTGCCCTCTCGCCTTCAGCGACCACCTGTCTTCATTTTCCAACTCCACAAACCTGTTCCTGAGCTCTATTTCTTCTTCACTAGCCCATATTTTCCTCTGCCCGGTCCTCTTCCACTATCAACCTTCCTCACCCAGCAGTCTCCCCTCAGAGTTCTTTGGTCCTGCTTCCATCCTCAAGTCTGAGCTTTTCCCATCAGACTCCTCATGTCTTTGCTCCATCATCTGCTCGAACCCCCTTCTAAACTCAACCAGAGTTTCCACCTGCATCTCTAATCCTCAGATCTTTTCTTCCATCAGCTCTATCAGGTGGCACTTCATGCAGACAAAACTCTTTTCAGGTACCCCCTCCAGGATTATTTATATGCCGCAGCTTCCACATCCAGTCATCTTCATTGTGTCTTCCACTGCTTGGGTCACTACCAGAGCTGCCTCTGTATCTGTCATAGGCTTCCCACATAAGTCCTGTAAATCTGGGAAACAAACCAAACCACAACACCACCACCCACAGCAAAACAAACCCCCAACGAGCACCAAAACACTGCTAGAACACCACACACTCCCTTCATTAGCCTGTCTGTCCCTCTGCCTGCCTCTCTTAGTCTTGCCCCCCAAACTCCCCTTGCAAACTCCCCTGTTTACAGCTCTGTTTGCTGGCTCCTGTGCTGCTGCCTACTGGCTGGCTACCTTTATAGGACCCCTAGTCAGAGAAGCCCTGCCCCCTAATCAGGGCTCAGCTTCTCTCCCAGCACACTGCCCCTACCAGCCTCCGCACATACAAATACAAATAGCTACAAATACCTTCTCCAACAGAAGTCCCACTCAAACTCCCCTGTTTACAGCTCTGTTTGCTGGCTCCTGTCCAAGCAGGACAGAGTATCAATAATCCTAGTGGCTCCCTGGTGGCCAAGACAGTTTTGTTTTACCAGCAATTCCCAGATGGTTTCACATCCATGCATAGGCATCGAGCCATTTCTGAACCTGCAGAATGAGGGCAAGCTCAACTATCCCAAGCCAATAGTCTTCCACCTCACAGCCTGGTATTTGGATGGACAATGGACACAGAGAGGTCATCTTCTGAAGAGGCTCAAACTGTTCTCCATAACAGCAGGAAAATATCTACAAGAAAATGTTATACAGCTAAATGGAAGTTTTCCATCTGGTGCCAGCATCATCACTAATCTCCAGAGAACTTGGGGATCCAACCATCTTTGACTATCTTTTGGTTCGTTAAAGACATCAGGTCTATTACTTAGCTTGCTGCATGTATGTCTGCCGGTGATTAACGCCTTCCTTCCTCCAGTGGAGAACTGCTCAGTCTTTACCCACCCTGTGACCATGAAGTTTCTGAAAGGTCTCACCAGAACTTTTTCTCCAGTATTGAAACCAACACCTATTTGGGACTTTAATCTGGTACTGCCAGTGCTCATGAATCACTGATGTGAACCTTTGGCCTCCTTGTCCCTTCTCCATTTATCTATAAAAGTGGCTTTCCTAAAGGCAGTTACCTCCACCAGAAAAGTAGATGAGTTTGGGGGCCTTATGGTGGATCCTTCCTACACAGTTTCTACAAGGATAAGGTGTCTCTGAGACACCCTGAATTCATCTCATAGGTTCCCTCCAAATTCCACTTGAATTAAATCATACACTTACCTTTTTTTTTTAACCAAAACTATTTCCTAACAGATGCAACCCGAGATCCATTTGGAGAGTATCTTGCATTGCTATGAGCACGTGGGAACTTCTCCCTCTTGGAGGTGTTCCCCTATGAGATCTGTAGAATGGCTCTGTGCATACTTTTACTACACGTTACACCCTAATACAAACTTCCTCTGCAGACACATCCTTTGGTACAGTGGTCCCGCAATCTGTGGTGCAGAATGGTTCCTTGCGCCCTCCTCCATGATGAATACTGCTTGGGAATCACCCTCAGTGAAATACCTATAGGGACCACTACTCAAAGAAGAAAGGAAGGTTACTTACCTTACAGTAACTGAAGTTTTTTGAGATGTGAGGTCTCACTATGGGTATTCCATGATCTGCCTTCCTTCCCCTCTGCTTTGGATCCTTCCCTAAGGTGATTTGTAGTAGAGAAGGAGCTGGAGAGACAGTTGGTCCACACTGCCCCTTGTGCCCTCAGTTCAGAGCACAGGATGCAGTTCCAGACCAACAGACACTGCTAGTGAAAAAATCTTCTGGTCTCAGGCTCATGGAGTGCATGTGCACGCACACACAGTGGAATACCAATAGGAACCGCATGTCTCAAAGAACTCCAGTTACTGTAAGATAAGTAATCTTCCTTTTCCATTTGACTTCTTTGGGAGTTCCCCATAGGGATGACTTGCAGGTTCAGGCCCTATGTTTGTATTAGTGAAATGTTAGCCAAAACTACAAGTGGTTAAGCCTGATCCTCTTCAGTTGGCAGTACAAGTGCAATTGCTTCCCTCCATCATACTATATAATGGCATTTCTCTGGCTTCTTATATACTTGTATTGGTATTAAAGGAAAACATTTAAAAGTACATTTCACATCTTTTAATTTAAAACAATTTTTGTAGATTGATTGCCACATTTTATACTACTGTTTTGATAGGTCTGGTTTAATACACAGCAAAACAGTTCACCAATGTGCATAAATTTTGAAATTTCAAAGGAAGGTTTTTGGAGACAATTTCTACCATACAATTTTCAATGCATAAAAACACAAACTGTACAGGTAACTCCTCCAATTTTCAAAGTTTATCTGTCTCATATAAATTATAGTAATTATCATTGTTACGTTTGTTTCAAAAGATCATCATTGTTAATAAGTTGCTGTAAAAATCAAGCAGTAATTGCTTGAATACCCCACTCTTGTAAGCAGCTGTAAATCCTGCTGGGAAAAGGTTAAGTGGGTTGGCTATGCTGATTTAGAGGCAGGTGACTAGTTCCTGAATTTAATGGATTTGTGAATGATTCTATGAGGAAAGGTTTGTGTTGAGCAGTCTTGAAGGAGCAGTCAAGCCTGCAGAGAAGGTTTGAACTGAACTATATCACCTTATTGTTATAAGAGCTAAACAAAGTAGATTGAGAAAGGTGCCTGCTTAAGGTGCCAACTCTATTTTCATTAAGATAGTAAAAGTTAATGGGCAGATTGTTGACTACTGCTGAGGGGATCACACAGTGCAAATTAGCGGTTGTGGAAGGTCTAAATGAGTGTGCCAAGATGACATAAAGCTCGTCATTGCACTGCCCTGATTATGGGGCTGTTATATGCAAGAACAATCTTCACGCATAAATTAGAGCAACCAGAGAATTGGTCTAATTGACGTGGCTGTTAACAGCCCCAATGGGGCCAAAATCACAGCTTGGGATTGGAGCAGTATGTGTGTGTCCCTATCATGGCCCCTTCCCTCTATCCACACCCTCTGTGTGTGCAGCTGGGTAGCATAGGAGCCTCTGGGACACTGGGATGATCCTCAGAGGGCCAATTGTGCTTACTGTATGTACATATTCCAGTGACAATGTGTGCAAAGTAGCTGCACTTCATTTGAGGATCTGGCCAAATGTCTTGTTATATCTTAGATGTATACTTGATAGGAAGTTATCTCTTTCAGCCAAAAGAAATACTTTACACCCCTACTAATGGAAGCATGGTAGAAGAACTACAGAACAGGTAGGGATCTTTTTGAATACTAAAAGCATGTGATCATAGTGGAAGTTGGGGATGCTCAGCTTCAGGTCAACAGTCCATTACTTTTCTACCACAAATTTATCTTTTTATACTTGTCTGAAGCATATTAATTCTGTGTAGTCTAGCCATGTTTATCTAAAAGAAGCGTTAAAGTTTTAGGACCAGATCATAAAAAATAAATGCTTTAAAAGGTCACAGGGAATTTTGTTAATCATGTTTCATTACTTACATTTATTTATAAATAGGGCTGTCAGTTAACTCATGTGATTAACTCAAAAAAATTAATCGCGGTTAATTGCACTGTTAAACACTAGAATCCCAACTGAAATTTATTAAATATTTTGGGTGGTTTTTCTACATTTTCAAATATATTGACTTAAATTACAACACAGAATACAAAGTGTACAGTGCTCACTTTTTATATTTTTTATTACAAATATTTGCACTGTAAAAATGATAAACCAAAGAAACCGTATTTTTCAATTCACCTCAGTCAAGTCCTGTAGTGCAATCTCTTTATCGTGAAAGTGCAATTTACAAATGTAGATTTTTTTTTGTTACATAACTGCACTTGAAAACAAAACAATGTAAAACTTCAGAGCCTACAAGTCCGCTCAGTCCTACTTCTTGGTCATCCAATTGCTGAGACAAACAAGTTTGTTTACATTTACAGGAGATAATGCTGCCCGCTTCTTATTTACAATGTCACCGGAAAGTGAGAACATTTGCATTGCACTTTTGAACTAGCATTGCAAGGTATTTACATGCCAGATATGCTAAACATTTGTATGTCCCTTCATGCTTTGGCCACCATTCCAGAGGACATGCTTCCATGCTGATGACACTCGTTAAAAAAAAAAAGCCTTAATTAAATTTGTGACTGAATTTCTTGGGGGAGAATTGTATGCCTCCTGCTCTGTTTTACGCACATTCGGCCATATATTGCATGTTATAGCATTCTCGGATGATGATCCAGCACGTTTGTTTTAAGAACAGTTTCACCTCAGATTTAACAAAATGCAAAGAAGGTACCAATGTGAGATTTCTAAGGATAGATACAGCACTCAACCCAAGGTTTAAGAATCTGAAGTGCCTTCCAGAATCTGAGAGGGACGAGTTGTAGAGCATGCTATCAGATGTCTTAAAAGAGCAACACTGTGATGCGGAAACTACAGAACCCGAACCACCAAAAAAGAAAATCAACCTTCTGCTGGTAGCATCTGACTCAGGAAAATGAATATGCATTTGTCCGCACTGCTTTGGATTGTTATCAAGTAGAACCCATCATTGGCATGGACGCATGTCCTCTGGAATGGTGGCCAAAGCATGGATGGACATACGAATCTTTAGTGCATCTGGCACGTAAATATCTTGCGATGCCAGTGCCATGTGAACGCCTGTTTTAACGTTCAGGTGATATTGTAAACAAGAAGCGGGCAGCATTATCTCCTGCAAATGTAAACAAACTTGTTTGTCTGAGCGATTTGCTGAACAAGAAGTAGGACTGAGTGGACTAGTGGGCTCTAAAGTTTTACATTGTTTTATTTCTGAATGCAGGTTTTTTGTACATAATTCTACATTTGAAAGTTCAACTTTCATGATAAAGAATTTCCACTACAGTACTTGTAATGGGGGAATTGTTCTTTTACAGTGCAAATATTTGTAATAAAAAATAAATATAAAGTGAGCACTGTACATTTTATATTCTGTGTTGTAAAAAAAAAGTAATATATTTGAAAATGTAGGAAACATCCAAAAATATTTAAATAAATGGTATTCTATTATTGTTTAACAGTGCGATTAATCACACGATTAACTGTGAGTAATTTTTTTAATCACACGATTAATCACAATTAAGTTTTTTAATTGCTTGACAGCCCTATTTATAAATATTTTGTAACTTTTATCACAGGATCGAAAAGACCTTAAAAAGTAAAATAATGGAATGGCGATTTCAGCAACCAACTCGGTGGCATCGACAGTGTACTGCTCTTCTACGACAAATTCTTCCCAAGCTAGAATTAAGAAATAGGATCTTTGTTACAGAGAAAGAAGAAAATGAATTGGAAAGTTTACTGGAACATTATTGGGTTAGTAGTTACATTATAAACAATTAAATTTTATAATTTAAATATAAACAAGATTAATTTAAAACTGAATATGTGTAGTATAAAGAAGGTAATGTGTATAAATAGCTGCAGCACTGAATACAGAAGCTCACTCATGATCAAACATATTTTAATACTGCTTTATTTTGACATAAGTAAGGAAATAACAATGACTAGCTCTATAAAAAAGGAACAAAAATAATTTTTAAAATGCTCAAAATAAGAACCACTGACTTACATTTCTGTAAGTTGACATAGAATATGTAAAACAGTTTTTACCAGAATGCATCTTATAATAAATCTCACATTTGGAAATTATTTCCTGATATTTCTTTTCATAATGTCACTCTTCTGGTTTCATATTTTAGAACAACAAAGACAATTTATTTCCATCTTTGCTGTTTACATCTTTCAGATATGTTAACATGGTTATTTAGTCTCCCACTCATTAGTTATTATTTAGATGGATTGTATTAGTTATTCTTCTTCTAGTGATGGTCCCTATCTGTATTTGACATATGGGTGCACTTGCACGCCATGTGCCTGAGTCCGGAAGTGTTCTTAGCAGTGTCCATTGACCTGCAAGTACATAGTGCATCTCCTTGAGCTTCCAGCTTAAGGGTATAAGAGGTAGTGCAGGTCGACAGCTCTTCAGTTCCCTCTTACTGCTTCATGGCCTGAGTTGGAACTCCTTCCTTCCCCACCCTGCCAGGACTATGCCCAGGATTCGAGGCTTCAAAAACTCTGTTTTCTGCCTGCGCTTCTTCTCTGCAAGCGACGAACACAGTGGTGCTCTCTACTGCCTGGGCAAGACACACATCACAGCATGCTGCGCAATCTAGAAGTCCTTCCTGCCCAGGGAAGCCTACAAGTTCTGCCTTTGCAAGTATCTAATGAAGGATGTGATGACACCTCAGGCACACTCAGAGACCCCTTGTATGGCAGCCACCACCTACAGTGAGCACTCCTCTGAGCACTGTGCATGTCTCAAAACCAGTGGTACTGAAGGCTAAGGACAAGTCCTGACATGAGAGCAAAAAACACTCCCAAAGGCATAAGAGCAGGACTGCTCCCAAGTGCAGCATTTCCTCCCTGAGCCGAGCCAGGGCGGGTGAGATGTTGCGTACAGATCCAGCCAGACTGGTGCCCAAGGTTCCCTGCTTGGAGCATATGGCCAGGCACAAATGGGATCCGATGGTACCAACGATCATCTCAGCACCCAAACATCCAGCATGCACACCAGTGTGCACAGCACCACCCTCTCCACCAATCCCCACGTGCCTGCCAGATCAGCCAGCCCCACATACACTACCAAGCCCCTCCAGGATCTCCGCTGGTGCTCCATGGACCCTGGACGCTTGGAGACATTCTTGGTGACAGAGGAGTTAATCCTCCCATACCCACTGTCTCCCCTTCTCTCTGGCCCTCTGCTAAACCATCCTTTGAACCATTGGCAACATGTTCCTTCCCTCATCTCTCAATGAAAGTGGCGTTCTTAGTAACCATTACCTCAGCCAGACGAATTAGTGAACTTACAGCCATGATGGCAGACATACCCGCCCCTCCCCTGCAAGAGCTTGGCTTGTTTAGCCTAACCAAAAGAAGACTGAGGGGAGATATGATTGCTCCTCTGTAAATATATCAGAGGGATTAATATTAGGGAGGGAGAGGAATAATTTAAGCTTAGTACCAATGTGGACACAAGAACAAATGGGTATAAACAGGACACTAGGAAGTTTAGACTTGAAATTAGACGAAGGTTTCTAACCATTAGAGGAGTGAAGTTCTGAAACAGCCTTCCAAGGGGAGTAGTGGGGGCAAAAGACATATCTGGCTTCAAGACTAAGCTTGATAAATTTATGGAGGGGATGGTATGATGGGATAGCCTAATTTTGGCAATTAATTGGTCTTTGACTACTAGCGGCAAATATGCCCAATGGCTTGTGATGGGATGTTAGATGGGGTGGGATCTGAGTTACTACAAAGAATTCTTTCCTGGGTGTCTGGCTGGTGAGTCTTGCCCACATGCTCAGGGTTTAGCTGATCGCCATATTTGGGGTCGGGAAGGATTTTTCCTCCAGGGTAGAATGGCAGAAGCCCTGGGGTTTTTTCGCCTTCCTCTGCAGCCTTGGGCACGGGTCACTTGCTGGAAGGTTCTCTGCACCTTGAAGTCTTTAAACCATGATTTGAGGATTTCAGTGGCTCAGACACAGGTTTGATACATGAGTGGGTGGGTGAGATTCTGTGGCCTGCATTGGGCAGGAGGTCAGATGATCATAATGGTCCCTTCTGACCTTAAAGTCTCTCTCTCTCTCTCTCTATTCCATAATGACAAGCTACACCCTAAATTCCTTCCAAAAGTGGTGTCTGAGTTCCACCTCAATGAGTCCATCTACCTGCCAGTTTCCTCCCAAAAGCCACATGCCTATGCTACTGACAAGACCTTGCATTCCCTTGACGTCCATTGCATACTACCATACTACCTCCACAGGACTCAACTATTTCACAAATCACCGAAACTATTCCTAGCCATTTCCAAGTGGTCAAAATGATCAAGCCCTCTCGTCCCAATGAATCTCCAAATGGGTCTCTGGGTTCATCCTCGAATGCTACAAACCATCCAACCTACCCCCACCTGGCCTCCTTGGTGGATGTGTCCTGGTAGGATATCTGCCAAGCAGCGACACGGCAATCTGTCCACACATTCACAACACATGATGCCATCGCACAAGCAGCAGCTACAGACACAGCTACAGACACAGCTGTGGACCAGGCTGTACTGCAGACCGCACTTACATTGGCATCCTCGCACCCACCTCCACGCTGATCACTGCTCATGAGTAAAGCTACAGCTTGAGCTTGGAAATGTTTCTTAGCAGTGTCCATTGACCCACACGTATGTAGTGCATCTCCTTGTGCTCTGAACCGAGGGTATAAGAGGTAGTGCGGGTTGATGCCTCTGCAGTTTCCCTCTTACCATTATGGAATCCAGTCCAAAGCAGAGGGGATGGAGGGCAGGCGCCACACATCTCTAAGAACCTCCAGTTACAGGTAAGTAACATTCTTTTCTTCCTGGAGTGATGGTCCCTATGTGCATTCCACACATGGGTGACTCATGAGTAAGGCTAAGATTTAGTCATGGATATTTTTAGTAAAAGTCATGGACAGGTCACGGGGAATAAAGAAAATTTCATGGAAGCCCATGACCTGTCCCTAACTTTTACTAAAAATATCCATGACAAAATGGTAAGGGACTGGTCAGCTGGGGGTGGTTAGGAGCTCTGGGTTTTCCCTTGCCACCAGCAGCGGCGGGGAGCTGCAGGAATCCCCCTGCCACCGCGGCAGTGGGGAGCTGCGGGGGTCCCCCTGCCACCACGGGGCAAGCCAGGGCCTGTGGGGGCGCCCTGCCCCCCCTCCCCACGGTGACTGCGGGGGTCAGAACAAAAAACCCCCACCACTTGCTAAAAATGTTTGGTCTGCTGATTATTGAGGGCATACATAAAAACAAAGCGGGCTTCTTCCCGTACTCAGTCTGTGAGACATTCACCCGTATCCTGACATGCAAAATGAGGCTTAGACACCACTTAAATCCTAAGTGATTCTGGGTGTACTTCATCCTCCATGAATATGAGAGGATCAAAACAGCTTAATGTGGCCACAAGATGCCCGATCTAGGAAATGGCCAGGTGTATTTGCTGGTTGTTGTTGTTGTTTTAAACAACTATCATTACTTCAGAACATGTTTAATTCAGTCAATAAGGGTAGGTCTATACTCACCGTCCGGGTCGACGCGGTGAGTTCGACTTCTCGGAGTTCGAACTATCGCGTCTAATCAAGACGCGATAGTTCGAACTCCCCGCGCGCTCCGGTCGACTCCAGAACTCCACCACCGCGAACGGCGGTGGCGGAGTCGACCTTGGAGCCGCGGAGTTCGACCCCGCCGCGTCTGGACGGGTAAGTCAGTCGAACTAGGGTACTTCGACTTCAGCTATGCTATTCGCGTAGCTGAACTTGCGTACCCTAGTTCGACCCCCCCCTTAGTGTAGACCAGGCCTAAGATACCGCAATTGTAAATTAGCTTTTGTATAGTGTGTAGGAATGAGGAAGGTGTAATTTCATAGCCATACAGTAGGATAGATTTTGATTTCAGTTACTCCAGTGTATATTTGGAGTAGCTCCACTGACCCAGTGGAATCCCTCTTGCTATCTTAACCAAGTGAGAGACAAACAAAAAGCATGAAAAATTTTCACAGATGCACTGAAAATCTTCAGTACACTAGATATCATACAACTTCTGCCACAAACAATAAAATGGAATTTAGATTGAAAGCTTAAAAGCCTTTTTTCTATAATGTATTTTCTCAAAGTTTCTGTTCTGTTTCTTGAATATCCCAAGTAGTGTGATTTACATTTTCTTGAAGGAAAATATTTCTACAATGATTTTATTTATCATGGTCATATTCCATAGATTCTCCTGAAAGATCCATTCATTAAATAGAAAAATAGAGCTGGCTGGGGAAGCAACAGAGCACTAACCCTAGTTATAATAACATTATGAAATGAAAGCAGAATTGAGTTCCAGTTATTAATCATCCTTTGTGTGAAATTGTTTTCCCTTTATACTGTGCATCTGCTCATAACACAAGTATAAATGTTACTGTACATAAAAATATATTTAAAAATTCTTCATAATGATTTATTATAAGATACCCTCTTTGGGTGAGATTCTGTGCTGTGCCTCTAGAGGTATTATCTACACTTCGAGCTGGAGCTCTGATTGAGATAGTGTGATAAAAATAAAATTGTAGCAGCAGCAGGGGCTAGCTGTCCTGAGTACCTATTAGTGTCTTGGATGTACTTGGAGCATGAACTTAGTGTCTTTGTGTAATTGGGACCGTTAGTCGCTCCCATAGCTTAACCTTAAAACAAACAACATGTGCTGGGTCATCATTTGAGACTGCTATAACATGAAATATATGGCAGAATATGAATAAAACAGAGCAGGGGACATACAGTTCTCCTCCAAGGAGTTCAGTCACAAATTTAATGAATGCATTATTTTTTAATGAGCGTCATCAGCATGGAAACATGTCCTCTGGAATGGTGGCCGAAGCATGAAGGGACATATGAATGTTTAGCATATCTGGCATGTAAATACCTGCAATGCCGGCTACAAAAGTGCTATGCAAATGCCTGTTCTCACTTTCATGTGACATTGTAAATAATAAGCAGGTAGCATTATGTCCTGTAAATGTAAACAAACTTGTTTGTCTGAGCGATTTGCTGAACAAGAAGTAGGACTGAGAGGACTTGTAGGCTCTAAAGTTTTACATTGTTTTGTTTTTGAGTGAAGTTATGTAACAAAAAAAAATCTACATTTGTAAATTGCACTTTCACGATAAAGAGATTGCACTACAGTACTTGTATCAGGTGAATTGAAAAATACAATTTCTGTTTATCATTTTTAGAGTGCAAATATTAGTAATCAAAAATAATAAGTGTACACTTTGTATTCTGTGTTGTAATTGAAATCAATATATTTGAAAATATAGGCAAAGATCCAAAAATATTTATTAAATTTCACTTGGTATGCTATTGCTTAACAGTGTGATTAAAACTGTGATTAATTGCGATTAACTTTTTTGAGTTAATGGCGTGAGTTCTCTGATTAATCAACAGCCCTAATTAATTGCTTACTTTTCATGTATACTGACAAAACTTTTAATTTGGATATTCTGCATGAAATCTGGGCCACATTGAAGTCAATGGAAAACTCCCATTGGCTTCACTGGAGCCAGAATTTCATTCTCTCAGCTTATCATGGCTAATAAGTACAAAGAAAGAAAGAACATTTTTATTTTTCTGAAAGTTTCTTAATGCAGTGCAATAACTTTTTACTGTATGTTTTATAGTATGGTACAAGAATATACAATATAATCTTTACATTGAATCAGTAGTTTAGAGCTAAAATACATTTCTGATAAATGGGAGGTTGGTTACTTAATAATTAGACAACTTGATGGAATTCATAAGAGAATTATCAAATGCTTCATTTCAAATTCAGACAAATGCATATGCCATATAGTGTTTTTGATATGTGAACATTTTTTAACCATAAAGCTATTATGAATAAAAGTATAGCGTTTAGTTTTTCATAAAATAATCCTTTCAAACTGTACTTATAGTTTCAATCCTATGTTTTTCTAGGTGACAGGATATCCTATTCAGATGCCATACACAGATTTACCATCAATAAGTGAGGCTGTGTATCAAACTGGCATTCATTCTTCAGAAATCCCCAACACAGAATTTGCTCTTGCTGTGTATATTCATCCATACCCAAACAACATCTTATCTGTATGGATCTACTTAGTTTCTTTGGTCCGTCGTCAGTAAACAGTGTTGAATTCAATTATAATTAAACTAAGTTACTACATGTTACCTCTCATGGTTTAAAATGGTTATTTAGGCATGAGAACTGGGACATGAGAAGCTAATTTTATACCACAAGAGATACGCCAGTACTATTTATTGTACATTAATAGAATCTTGTTACTATAGAGAGATTGTAGCTTTTAAATGTTCTAATTAGATCTATTATAAATTGACCTTATCATTTTTGCTAATTCACAATAATCTGAGACCAGCATTAAACTCTTGTAAATCATTAGAATTACCATATTTAGTGTCCAGAGAAGATGTTTAAATGATTTCTTGGGCAGTAGAGAGTAAACCCTTTGAAGAAAGATCTTAATGGGTTGTTTTATAAAAGAATTAGAATTTAAGGTTTTGCTGCCTCAACACAGTGAATTTCAAACATTCCAAGAGTAACACATAGTTGATACTATTAGTTAAATAAGGTGCTGTAGAATATTGTGAAATGCATATTAATGTTTGACTGGTAAAGACACAGTGGTTTACAATGATGAATGTGAAAGTTGTGTAATAAAATTCAAGTTTGTAACTTTAATATCCAGAAGGCTTCCCTAAATCTCAAGGCATTGTCCTACTCTTTTGAAATCATTGGGGGCAGGAACAGATCCTTAGTGTCATTGCTAACTTGTGAAGTTCGCTTTGTGTGTTATGTTTTATATTCTTTTAATTTTCAGTTGTAAGGGTTTTTGGCATGATTAATGGCAAATATTTTGTTCAAGTGGTGTTATGAAAATCCTTACTTTCCATTAGCAGAATGTTTATGTTGTTTAGTTTTTTAAAACTGAACAAGTTTAACTTTAGCATACAACAGTTAACTGTAAACAATAGGATTGCATACAATATACTTTATTATAGGGAAACATTCAAAAGCAAAGCTGTCAAATATATAAATGTTTTTATTATAAACTTTTAAAATCATAATATTGATAAGTAAAAAAACTAGTGGTTTATTAATATTATTTGATATAGAATTTTAAAATATAAAGTATAAAATAAACTATAAGGAATATTAAATTAATATTCATTGTGTATATTAAAATATGTTATATACACATTAGAAAATGCCATTGCTGATGCCACTTGGGACAATCTGGAAATAAAACAGCGCACTGATAACCAGGTTTTGAAGTCTGATTATTGTCAGATTAGGATACTTTGCATCCTCTGTATTCAGCGTCATATCTATGGCTGGCAGAGCTAATACACTGGAAGAGCTAGAGTCTTTTCTGGCTTGTACATAATCAACAGAATTGTTGGCTAGGTGCCATTCACAGATTGTTGGTGATGTGTCAGCCAGCAAGAAACCAGTTTAACCTTTAACTTCCAGGCTGAATTTGCAGCACCGGCAGCCAGGAAAACCTAATCATTTTACTTACAAACAGCAGAATTGATTTGGACTTTTGGAGGTCGTTGGAGACAATAAACAGGAAACTCCACTTTGCTATTTTTACACACACTAAAATACTAGAGTTGAACTGCAATTTAAAGGGAGAGGCTGAAACTTTGGATGAAATAATTCAAACTGCAGTGTTACCTTGCAGCTAATTGTCTCAGACTCTGTGTGGTCCTAAGTAATCACAAGGTTTGATGAAACCTTGTACCCTTGAGACCAAGGGTATGTCTATACTATGAAATTAGGTCGATTTAATAGAAGTCGGTTTTTTAGAAATCGATTTGATACAGTCGATTGTGTGTGTCCCCACTAAGCGCATTAAGTCAGTGGTGTGCGTTCACAGTACTGAGGCTAGCATCGACTTTTGGAGCATTGCACTGTGGTAGCTATCCCACAGTTCCCGCAGTCTCTGCCGCCCATTGGAATTCTGGGTTGAGCTCCCAATGCCTGATGGGGCAAAAACATTGTCGCGGGTGGTTCTGGGTACATGTCGTCAGGCCCCCCTTCCTCCTTCCCTCCGTGAAAGCAATGGCAAAAAATCATTTCTAGCCTTTTTTCCTGGGTTACCTGTGCAGACGACATACCACAGCTTGTACATAAGCAATGGCAAAAAATCATTTCTAGCCTTTTTTCCTGGGGTACCTGTGCAGACGACATACCACAGCAAGCATGGAGCCCGCTCAGCTCACTGTCACCGTATGTCTCCTGGGTGCTGCTGACAGACGTGGTACTGCAGTGCTAAACAGCAGCATCCCCTTGCCTTGCCTTGCCTTGCGGACAGCAAACGGTACAATACGACTGCTAGCCATCGTCGTTGTCCCATGGGTGCTTCTGGCCAATCTTGGTTAGGTTGGTCGGGGGTGCCTGGACAAAAATGGGAATGACTCCAGGTCATTCTCTTCTTTAAGTTTTGTCTAATGGAGATTCAGTCCTGCCTGAATATCATGCCAGCTAGAAGCTTCTGCCTCAGGCTGCTCTCACAGCCGGCAGCACTGCGCAGATGCACCTACCCCAGCCTGCCCCTTGCTCCCATGGCTCATGAAGCCTGGATAGTAGTAAGGAGCAGTTCAACTATAAGCTGAGCAAGTGCAGAATGGTGGTAGAATGTGCCTTTGGATGTTTAAAAGCTCGCTGGTGCAGTTTACTGTCTCGGTTAGACCTCAGCGAAACCAATATTGCCATCATTATTACTGCTTGCTGTGTGCTCCACAATATCTGTGAGAGTAAGGGGGAGATGTTTATGGTGGGGTGGGAGGTTGAGGCAAATTGCTTAGCCGCTGATTACGCGCAGCCAGACACCAGGGCGGTTAGAAGAGCACAGCAGGGCGCTCTGCGCATCAGAGAAGCTTTGAAAACCAGTTTCATGACTGGCCAGGCTACTGTGTGAAAGTTCTGTTTGTTTCTCCTCAATGAAAACTCTCCCCCTTGGTTCACTCTACTTCCCTGTAAGTCAACCGCCCTCCCCTCCCCGCTTTGATCACTGCTTGCAGAGGCAATAAAGTCATTGTTGTTTCAAATTCATGCATTTTTTATTAATTCGTCACAAATGGGGGGATAACTGCCAAGGTAGCCTGGGAGGGGTGGGGTAGTTGTAGGGGCACCCCCTAGAATGGCATGCAGCTCATCATAGAAGCGGCATGTCTGGGGCTCTGACCTGGAGCAGCCATTTGCCTCTCTGGTTCTTTGGTAGGCTTCACGTGGCACTGCTGCGGGTCCTCTGTCCTTCGTGCCCTTGGAGATTTTTTCAAATATTCCGGCATTTCATCTTTTGGAACGGAGTTTGGATAGCATGGCATCATCTCCCCATACAGTGATCAGATACAGTACTTCCCGTTCGGTCCATGCTGGAGCTTTTTTGCCATTCTGGGACTCCATGGTCACCTGTGCTGATTAGTTCACTACGCTGCCCAAACAGGAAATGAAATTAAAAATTTCACAGGGCTTTTCCTGTCTACCTGGCCAGCACATCTGAGTTGAGAGTGTTGTCCAGCGCGGTCACAATGGAGCACTCTGGGATAGCTCCTGGAGGCCAATACTGTCGAATTGCGTCCACACTATCCCAAATTCGACCCAGCAGGTTCGATTTCAGCGCTAATCCCCTCGCTGGGGAGGAGTACAGAAATCGATTTTAAGAGCCCTTTAAATCGACAAAAATGGCTTTGTCGTGTGGACTGGTGCAGGGTTAAATCGATCTAACGATGCTAAATTCGACCTAAATTCGTAGTGTAGACCAGTCCCAAGATGTAGTTCCCAGTCCCTAACTATTCCAATATCAATTGAGAAGCATGTCTGAAAAATTGGGTATTCTAAGCAATAGGTGTAATTCATATTTAGTAATGATATTTGCAGGTCAAGGGATTCAGGTACATTATTTGTCCATAATTTTAATGACCCATCCTTTGTGTGGTCTTGTATGTACCTTTAATTCCACATTGTATTGTACATGCTTGACCTATCACAAAATTAACATAATACCGTGATGATGGGTACCTTATAAATGTAAGTAATCAAATAATAATAATTTTGAATTTAAGGTATTTTTCTGATTATTATGCAAGAACTACAATTCACTCACTGCCTTATTTTTCTATGCACATGTAATACAATAGTTCAGTTTTCAGAACTTACCTATCTGCTTTTCATTGTCAGCTCAGGTACACAGGCATATACAAGAGTTTCTTTAAGACAGTTGAATAAATTAGAAAAGAGCAGAGAGAGAGTTTAATGAAATAGATGGAATTAATGTGGCCAGGGGCTTTTCTTGTGGCCACAGTCTCCTGGGCTGTGATTGCGGGGGCGGGGAGAGGGGAGATGGGGAAGCAGCACCCCCTTGCCCTCCCTGTTGCTCCTGGATGCACTGCCTTGGTGTTGGCTGCTAGGGGTTGGGCCGTACCCCCTCTGGAGACAGCTGGGGCACAACACCAGAGCAGGCACCTGGTGAGTTCCCCATCTTTCCAGGGGCAGTGGAGCTCAGGTTTTGGGCTTCAGCCCTGAGGTTGTGAGGAAGTGGGCTCTGGCTACGGGGCTTCAGGTCTGGCCCCCGATATCTCCCCCAGCACCCGCCCCCCAATTGCCCCGGCCCCTGCTAAATTGTCCCCAGGTTTGCTGGGGCTGAATAAGTACGCCATGAAAAGTGATATTTGTATGTTTGTTAATACCACTTTTAACAGCAGATTTACTAGCTAGCAATAAATACATTATAATGATTATAATGTATTTGTGCATATTTATTTGTTTTTCCTAAAGGTAATTAAGTATTTTAGGAAAAAGTATGAGGCCGCCAAAAAATTTGTCCTGAGAACCTCTGGAATAGAAGGTATATCAATGGGCTTTGTGTGTCAGTCATATTGGATTCCATATCAAAAGAATTTTAATTTTATAGGATAAACTACAGCATGTTAACTAACTGAGTTTGAGGTTTGAGGAAAAAGTTCAGTGCCTAATGAACCAATTGAATTTTCTGTGTATAATCACATTCTTAAAGAAAAAGTTTTGCTGGCATTTAGCAGAGTCTAGGATAAAGGCAAACGTGTGTTTTTTAAAAGACCAATTGAATACCAAAATAATATCTAAAGGACTGGATGGCAAGTGTAGAAAAGCCTTGCTGAAATGATAGATGCTGCAAAATTCAAAAGAAATGCTGCTTTTAAGGGAGGTAATTTTCTTTGGTTTATTGAGAGGTGGTATCTACCCCTCTTATGGTATTGTGTTCTGTTCAGGACATCATGTAAAAATTTCCTCTGCACAATGGAGAAGGTAACAGTAATACAAGCAAAAGCTGAGACTGGGAGCATTCAGCAAAGTCAAATGTAAGGCATTTGACACGGTTCCACATGGGGAATTATTAGTTAAATTGGAAAAGATGGGGATCAATATGAAAATTGAAAGGTGGATAAGGAACTGGTTAAAGGGGAGACTACAACGGTCGTACTGAAGGGCGAAATGTCAGGCTGGAAGGAGGTTACTAGTGGAGTTCCTCAGGGATCAGTTTTGGGACCAATCTTATTTAACCTTTTTATTACTGAACCTTGGCACAAAAAGCGGGAATGTGCTAATAAAGTTTGCGGATGACACAAAGCTGGGAGGTATTGCTAACACAGAGAAGGACCGGGATATCATACAGAAAGATCTGGATGACCTTGTAAACTGGAGTAATAGTAATAGGATGAAATTCGATAGTGAAAAGTGCAAGGTCATGCATTTAGGGATTAATAAGAATTTTAGTTATAAATTGAGGACACATCAGTTGGAAGTAACAGAGGAGGAGGAGGACCTCGGAGTATTGATTGATCACAGGATGACTATGAGCCGCCAATGTGATATGGCCGTTAAAAAAGCTAATGCAGTTTTAGGATGCATCAGGCAAGGTATTTCCAGCAAAGATAAGGAGGTGTTAGTACCGTTATATAAGGCACTGGTGAGACCTCATCTGGAATACTGTGTGCAGTTCTGGTCTCCCATGTTTAAGAAGGATGAATTCAAACTGGAACAGGTTCAGAGATGGGCTACTAGGATGATCCGAGGAATGGAAAACCTGTCTTATGAAAGGAGACTCAAAGAGCTTGGCTTGTTTAGCCTAACTAAAAGAAGGTTGAGGGGGGATATGCTTGCTCTTTATAAATATTAGGGAGGGAGAGGAATAATTTAAGCTTAGTACCAATGTGGACACAAGAACAAATGGGTATAAACTGGACACTAGGAAGTTTAGGCTTGAAATTAGACGAAGGTTTCTAACCATTAGAGGAGTGAAGTTCTGGAACAGCCTTCCAAGGGGAGTAGTGGGGGCAAAAGACTTATCTGGCTTTAAGACTAAGCTTGATAAGTTTATGGAAGGGATGGTATGATGGGATAGCCTAATTTTGGCAATTAATCTTTGATTATCAGCAGGTAAGTATGCCCAGTGGTCTGTGATGGGATGTTAGATGGGATGGGATCTGAGTTACTGCAGAGAATTCTTTCCTGGGTTCTGGCGGGTGAGTCTTGCCCACATGCTCAGGGTTTAACTGATTGCCATATTTGGGGTCGGGAAGGAATTTTCCTCCAGGGCAGATTGGCAGAGGCCCTGGAGGTTTTTTGCCTTCCTCTGCAGCATGGGGCATGGGTCACTTGCTGAAGGATTCTCTGCAGCTTGAGGTCTTCAAACCACAATTTGAAGACTTCAATAACTCAGACATAGGTTAGGGGTTTGTTATAGAAGTGGATGGGTAAGATTCTGTGGCCTGCTTTGTGCAGGAGGTCAGACTAGATGATCATAATGGTCCCTTCTGACCTTAAAGTCTATGAGTAAGAAGGCGGCACAGTTTTGAATATACAGTATATTTACAGTCTATGTGCAATTACTTTTTCCAAGTCAGAAATGTACAAAGAAACTTTAATACTACTATTTTATTTCAAGTGACAAAGAGTCCTATGGCACCTTATAGATTAACAGACATATTGGAGCATGAGCTTTTGTGGGTGAATATCCACTTTGTCAGATGCATGTGGTGGAAATTTCCATAGGCAGGTATAAATATGCAGGCAAGAATCAGTCTAGAGATAACAAGGTTAGTTCAATCAGGGAGGATGAGGCCCTCTTCTAGCAGTTGAAGTGTGAACACCAAGGGAGGAGAAACTGCTTTTGTAGTTGGCTAGCCATTCACAGTCTTTGTTTAATCCTGAGCTGATGGTGTCAAATTTGCAAATGAACTGAAGCTCAGCAGTTCCTCTTTGAAGTCTGGTCCTGAAGTTTTTTTGCTGCAGGATGGCCACCTTAAGATCTGCTATTGTGCGGCCAGGGAGGTTGAAGTGTTCTCCTACAGGTTTTTGTATATTGCCATTCCTAATATCTGATTTGTGTCCATTTATCCTTTTACGTAGGGACTGTCTAGTTTGGCCGATGTACATAGCAGAGGGGAATTGCTGGCACATGATGGCATATGTTACATTGGTGGACGTGCAGGTGAATGAACCGGTGATGTTGTGGCTGATCTGGTTGGGTCCTGTGATGGTGTCGCTGGTGTAGTTATGTGGGCAGAGTTGGCATTGAGGTTTGTTGCATAGATTGGTTCCTGAGTTAGAGTTACTATGGTGCGGTGTGTGGTTTCTGGTGAGAATATGCTTAAGGTTGGTGGGCTGTCTGTGGGCGTGGACTGGCCTGCCTCCCAAGGCCTGTGAAAGTGAGGGATCATTGTCCAGGATGGGTTGTAGATCACTGATGATGCATTGGAGAGTTTTTAGCCGAGGACTGTAGGTGATGGCCAGTGGAGTTCTGTTGGTTTCTTTCTTGGGCTTGTCTTGCTGCAGGAGGCTTCTGGGTACACTTCTGGTGCGGTTGATTTGTTTCTTTATTTCCTCATGTGGGTATTGTAGTTTTGCGAATGCTTGGTGAAGATCTTGTAGGTGCTAGTCTCTGTCTGAGGGGTTGGAACAAATGCAGTTGTACCTCAGCGCTTGGCTGTAGACGATGGATCGTGTGGTATGTCTGGGATGGAAGCTGGAGGCATGAAAGTAGGCATAGCGCTCAGTGGGTTTTCAGTATAGGGTGGTGGTAACGTGACCATCGCTTATTTGTACTGTGGTGTCTAGGAAGTGGACCTCCCATGTAGATTGGTCCAGGCTGAGGTTGATGGTGGGGTGGAAGCTGTTGAAATTGTGGTGGAATTTTTCCAGAGTCTCCTTCCCAGGGGTCCAGATGATGAAGATGTCATCAATGTAGGTAGAGATGGGGCATGAGTGGACAAGAGCTGAGGAAGCGTTGTTCCAGGTCAGCCATAAAAATGTTGGCATATTGTGGGGCCATGCGGGAACTGTTTCATTCAAACTAAAATAAAATGTTTAATTTTAATTTCAAGAATTTAAAGAAAAATAGAATTAAAGGAAATTTTGAAACAATTGTGACGTTGCCGTCTATATGATTTTATAAAAATATGCTAACAAGTGAATATAATGTAACTGGAATATGCTTCATGCAAAAGGTCTCTTGAAAGGTATCATTACACAGCTTATAATCTACTGAATATGATCATCCTATTTCTATAAATGTATCACTCTTGTATCTACAACTAGAAATATGAAATATAACTCTGAGGGCCTATTGTAAGTATGCAAAGTGTGGGCAATTAATGGTGGTTTGGAATCTTGATGGCTCCCATCAACCATGACAATTGACTGTGGATGGCTCTGTTGGCAGGCAGGCCTTCCTGTGAGTCACGCTGGGAGGAATGAAGGCTTGGGGTCTTACAGTGACGTGATCATGTCACCTGAACTGGAATCCATCTTTAACCTGGTGCTTTTCCAGTGAGGAGAGGTGGGAACTCAGAGGGACAAAGGATTCCTGCCTTATGCAAAAGATATATAAAGGGGTGGAACAGAACAAAGATGGGAGAGGAGCCATCATGAGGAATCCCCTAGCTACCACCTGAGCTGGAACAAGAGCTGTACCAGAGGAAAGGATTGTGCCCAGACTAGGAAGTGTCCAGTCTGAGAAAAGTGACAACGAGTCCTGTGGTACCTTATAGACTAACAGACAAAATATGCCTGCATATTTATACCTGCCTCTGGAAATTTCCACTACATGCGTCTGACGAAGTGAGTAATCACGCACAAAAGCTTATGCTCCAAAACGTCTGTTAGTCTATAAGGTGCCACAGGACTCTATGTCGCTTTTTACAGATCCAGACTAACACAGCTACCCCTCTGAGTCTGAGAAAAGAAACTTATTGAAACATCTCTAAGGGTGAGATTTTACCTGTAGTCAGCTGTATTAGGTTTAGATGTGTATGTTTTATTTTATTTTACTTGGTAATTCACTTTGTTCTGTCTGTTACTACTTGGAACCACTTAAATCCTACTTTCTGTATTTAATAAAATCACTTTTTACTTATTAATTAACCCAGAGTATGTATTAATACTTGGAAGGGCAAACAACCGTGCATCTCTCTCTATCAGTGTTATAGAGGGCAATTTTTTTTGAGTTTACCCTGTAAAACGGATTTATTCAGGGTTTGGACCCCACTGGGAGTTGGGCATCTGAGTATTAAAGATAGGAACACTATTGTAAGATGCTTTCAGTTAAGTCTGCAGCTTTGGGGCAAGTAATTCAGATCCTGGGACTTTGTTGGAGCAGACTGGCGTGTCTGGCAAGACAGGGTGCTGCGGTCCCAAGCTGGCAGGGAGAGCAGGGGCAGAAGTAGTCTTGGCACATCAGGTGGCAGCTCCCAAGGGGGTTTCTGTGATCTAACCCGTCACAAAAATCATTTTTAAACAAAAAAAAAATTAATTTCAGAAAGTGTCAAAACAAAATGTTTGTTTTTCAGAAGCTTTAGGTTTTTTCTAAACAAAGCAAAATCAACACACATGGATGTTGATGAACCTACATTTTTCACTGAAAAAGGTTTGTTGAAAATTTTTGCCTAGCCCTTGCTTTGAGACTACTCGCATAGAACAGAACAACTGTTTTAAAGGCATTTTGTTCAGTTTGAAGGTGGTACTGTGGGAGTAGCTGGAGAATGTCAGATCATTCTATTTATTGTACTAGAAGCTAGACCACAGTTGGTAAGTGACTCATTTAAATGACATGCAGAACCATTTTCAGTCTTTTTAAGAGCAGACTTTTAGTACAAAGATTTAGATGGTCCTGCTTTATCATATACTAATCAGAAACTAATTCTTCAAATTTGACTTCAGTAAATTTACAGTAGTGAAATATGAAGGGAAACTAAATTTAATTTTAAAAAAGTACAAGGGATGTAATGCTTGTGACAGTTGCCTCCTTGACAGCACTGTAGACTGAAGTGCTGTTTATTCACATAACAGAAGAGTAAAGCCACCTCCTCAAGCTGTCCCATGCCTCCACCTTGTAGGAATTATGGAGAATTGCAATTGCTGAGCAAATCATTCATCCATCTAGTTTGATATCCTGGGTCAAAGCTGGATGCTTTACAGGATCAAGTAAAATCCCTGCAAGTCCTTGAAATTCAGTTATAGTTAAAACAACAGCAAATAGTGTTTTTATTCATGTAGGCATCTAATCGTTTTTTTATTTGACTACTACTAACAAGTACCCAGTGGCACTGAGTTCCAGAGGTTAACAATACATTATGTGAGAGAGTATTTTCTTTAAATTTGTTTGCTTTTACTTTCATCAAATAGAAAAATGTAAATAGGGACATTGGCTGGATTTCTCTGTACCACTCAACACTTTTAATCCTAGTATGTTACAGAAATTGATTACTCTTTTTCCTCTCCCACAATCACTAGTGTCAGGATATGTCCCTGATTGGTTACAAAGTAAATAAAACAGAAAACCAAAGGGATAAAACTACCCCTAAAGTTGATAAGTAATTATTTTAATATTTAAAAAGAATGTCCATCCCAAGTCCGGACTCTGAAGTACAGCTCCAACTGTAACAGCACTACTGTCTAGCACTAGTGACCCTGTATCACTGTCTATAGCTCTGACCCTTCAAAGGATCTAAGATGGAAGAGCAATTCTGCTCAGTTGTCTAGTGTCACAATTCAGGGCAACTGTACCTGTATTCCCTCTCTATGGCCCAGCAAGGGCACACCGGCTTATAGGCTTCAAGCTCCTAGCAGTCATTTCTCTCCCTCCTGACCTGACTTTTTTCAGGATGCTCAGTCAACACCCTACACTGTGTTATTCAAAGCAAGTTAAACTACCTAATCAGGCCATCATCTGCACTTTGCTTACTCTTTGAAGGCTGTGAATAATAAAATTGCCGACAGTTATAAGTCACCACACAGCTCTTTCTAAGTAAGCACATTTATTCTCAAGGTGAATACATTAGAGAGAAAACATAAAAACCTATGCACATGCTCATAAGCTTACTAGAGATCACTCCTCCAGCACCAGCAGAGACTCTGCTAGGAGTCAATCCTTCAAACTCCAGCAAGGGTTTTTTGCTGTGGTTACAAGTTCATAATAGCCTCAGTGCAGAACAAGCACACTTACCACACAGATCAGCCTGTTTCTTTATACATCTTGGCCCTTTGGACTTCAAACTTTGAAAACAGGTAATCAGCAGACAATGGTTCTCTTCTTAGGGCATAGGGTCAAGAGGTTGGGTTTTCTGAATAATTTACGGAGGGTATTTGCATTCACTTCCCCCTATATGTTTCCCAGGAATTCTACTTCACACACGTTGTCCCAAAATATCATTTTTGTCTGCTGCAGTACTCAATATAGTCCTTTGATCATCCAGCCCTACAATTATACATAACCTTTGCATTTAACACAATTGACTCCAAAGATACCCCCCGGGTGCAGGACACTCTCCAGTGCATGAGAGTCCCCTTCTCACTGTCTCCACCCCAGAAGACATTGATCATATATGCCTTCCCAGTAGGGTGGGGCACCCATCTGAATGGGTATACAGCACAAGGAACATGGACTCCACGGGAGTCAAGGATGCACGTAAAACTCCTGGAACTGAGAGCTGTCTTAGAAGCCTGCAAACAGTTCTTATTGGTCATACACTCCTAGCACATCCAGGTAACATCAGACAGCATGACCACATTGTTCTACATCAACAAGCAAGGGGTAACATGATTCACCTCTTTTTGCATAAAGGCAGTCAATCTGTGGGACTAGTGTATTCGATACCAGATCACCCTATCAGCAGTACACCTCCCAGCAATACACAACATACTAGCACCAGCCTCAGCAGGCATTTCTCCCTGGACCACTAACGAGAACTACATGATTCTGTGGTGAAGAGCATATTCAGATAATAGGGATCTTCCTCCTGGGATCTGTCTGCATCACAAGAAAACAGGAAATACAAGATATACTACTTGGGGGGGTCACGTTCAGGACTCCAAGGGAGAGGCTCTCTTATTCTTACAATATGCTTTCCCCTCCTTCCCACTGCCCCACCCATCAGCAGGAATTACCTTGAGCTCTCAGGAAGATCCAGCAGGACAGGGCAATGATCATCTTCATTGCTTGCAGCTGGCCCAGATAGTTTTGGTTCCCCAGCCTTCTCTAGCTGTCAGCCGCTTCACTCATCAGCATCCAACCTTCCCATGTCTCTTGACACAGAACACAGGTAAGAGCAGACATTTCAACCCAGACTTCCTCTGCCTCACAGCTTGGTATTTGGAGTTGAACCTAGAGCAGACATGTTCAGTAGCTATTCAAACCATCCTTAACAAGAGCAGGAAGAACTCTACAAGAAAATGTTACCTAGCTAAATGCAAGAGATTTTCTATTTGGGCTCAACATCACCAAATGTCCCCAGAAGAATCAGTCTAAAATGGTGGGACTGTCTATCTGCTCTTCTTGAAGACCTCAGGTCTCTCCTTTAGCTCTCTGTGGGTACACTTGGCAGTGATGCACCTGTCACCCTCCAATTGACAACCACTGAATTTCCACCTATCCAGTGACTGTACATTTTCTAAAGGGTCTAGGCAAAACCATCCCTCCCATAAGGAAACCTGCCACGCCATGGGACCTTAATTTTGCAGACCATGACTCAGAGCATCTTTATTGTTAGACTACATTTAAAAGGTACAATGTCAGCTTAGTTGTATGCTGTCAAATATATACATACCTTTACTACAAGCAATGTGATTATTACTGGAAATGTAGAGAAAAGAATGCTCTATATAGTTTTACTTTGTGTATTTGATGGCGTGCTTAATCAGTCATTTACTCAGCTCCCCTTCTTTACTTTCACATGTACAAAACTGGAAAATGTGGGTTTTTTTGTTTGTTTTTTTTAACAATGGCAGGGAAACACGAGTAAAGATATTACATGAATCTACCTTCAACTCCCTTGCAACTGACTTCATTAAGCGAACATTGCCTTCTAAAAGCAAACATATTATTGCATATTCACTTACAGACACACAAAAAATTTGTGTGATGAAAAAATGAAGCCAAACTTCCAGTGTATTATGAACACCACATTGTAAAACAATGCAGGAATTGAAGTTGGACACTCACATGTGATCCTTTGGGCCAGGAGAGAGGTAGCATTCCGTATGGTGCTGCCCTGACTCTGACTGCTGCTATTTGTTTTAGTTATGTTAATTAGCGTGGGTTTCTGTCAGCAAGATTCTATTTTATTGTAGCTGGAAGCATAAGTCCTTTTAGATTTACACAACTGAAGAATAGAATGATTCAGTGATCAAAAACCAAGAATCTTTCCAGTTTGATAGTTTGTCAGTAATTGGTAATTTAGTAATTATACTAAAAGCTGTTTGTATTTGTACAATTAAAGGCCTTCTCTTGCAAGCACTTATGCCTGAGCATAACTTTAATCAGCTGAGTAGTCCTGTTGGCCTCAGAAATTCATGTGAGTAAAAGTTAGTTACAGCTGTACATAGGTATCAACAGGAAAAAACACTGAAGTAGAGTGAAGCATGGCCTGTACTGTATGACCTGAGAAACTCAGATTCTGCTAGAGTGATTTAATATTTGGGGCCCAGTGACTAATGGGGCTCTCATTTTAAATAGGTCCATATATATACCCATTCTTGATATGAGAATGAGATTCTTTCTGTAACCGCAACTATAAGAAATTTCAAACATCACTTGTTCTTGGGCTGCCTGCCCCCCGCAAGACTAACTACGGTTAAGGATCCAAAATTCTGGATTTCTCAGGGTTCTGCTGTTCACCAAAATCTATGCTGTTCCTCTTCCCATTCAATTCTGACTTTTTCTATACAGTTCTACTGTAGGAAAAATGAGTTGCCACTAAGACTCATTAAAAAAAAAAATAATCCTACTATTTCAGAACCAGTTTTTGTATTTCTTTCTCAGATGCAGCTATACACTGGATACAATATTCTGGCTTATGTTGTGAATTTTTTTTAAAACCCTCCCTGCACAATTTCCTTCCTGTTTTGTTGTTATAAATAGACTTAGGAACACACGGACTCCTGCCACAGGATAACGGTGGATTAAACCTTCAAGTTCAAGAGCTGTGGTAGGAATGAAGTAACACATCTGTTAATTCAGGCATTTAAATAAAATAAAACAAACCAGACACAGACAGACGATTTACTCAAAACTAGTTTTATTTTTTAAAAAATCCAAGTGCATAGCACTCATCCAGATTCCATTGTTGTGGATGTTTTGCATTTATGATCATTTTTAATTATGCCATAAAATGCACATTCTGGTTCACTCAGTAAGAACTTGAAATAGTGTGTTTAATGGACACTGGTAAAGCCCTTTTTCAGTAACACATTGAAATTGTTCACAGTGCACGCTTTCTCTATTTTCATTGATACTGTAATGTCAGACACTAAATAATAAATAAAAAAACAAAAAAAGCATGTAGTGGATCCTTTTACAGTTAAGCCTAATGCCTTAAAACACAATCAAAATACCCTACTATATGTAGACTTTGCAGTATTAACTAACTGAATAATCACCCCTATAATTCCAGTGTTAATTACTTAATTTTTATATATAAAATACTTGAGATAGATTTACTAATATTTCAAAAGAATCTATACTGCTCCATCACAATTAAAGATGACATTTAGCCAAGATATGCATTTTACAGAAATTGCTACAGGCATCTGCTGTTATTTCAAGTCATGGTCCATCAGAACACTGTACATTCACATAAACGAGGTAGTTAGAGCACTGAAAACTTGGACTTAGCATTGCAATAAACTGAAATCTGAAGATGGAAGAGAGTTTCCCTTTTTATTCCCCATCTCTCCAAACTTAAATGAAAAACAGTTCAGGCATTTTAGGAGGTAGGAAACTTGCTTGCCCCATCCCACCAAAAAAGAAATAATTTTGGGGGAGGGATGGAGGGGG
This sequence comes from Mauremys reevesii, assembly GCF_016161935.1. Classification (NCBI taxonomy): domain Eukaryota; kingdom Metazoa; phylum Chordata; order Testudines; family Geoemydidae; genus Mauremys; species Mauremys reevesii. Next base: position 29,917,412 of record NC_052629.1, on the reverse strand, counting down.
AAAAAAACGGTGGCTCTTTGAGGAGGTAAAAATAGTTGATATTGTGCTCACCTGGAAGTTTATTCTCTAGCATGAAGTAGAGAGGCTCAATTTCCCCTTACACATTCTCCCAATCCTTCACTCCACCTCTCTCCCCATGAAAAAAGGACAATTTGAAAACATGTGTTAAAATAACTATAGACACAGAGGATTTCTTCTCCTCCGTAATAAAGGATGGGTTCTTGCAACATATGGTTCAGCTCCAGGAAGAGCCATGAGAACAAGCAGAAGGATCTTCCTCAACTACTGAATATTTTGGGATGGCCCCCTCTCCCAAGTTAATCTTCCATATTAATATTGATGTCAAACACCCCTTCTTCCCCACTCCCAATATTCTTTGCAACATACAGTGTGCGTGAACTTCCACTGATCATATAGTAATAGAAGGTCTGGCCTCACGTCTGCCATTTAACCATGCTTTTAAGTGCTGCCATTAGAAATTAAAACAAACATACATATATTTAAGCCAGTAGGGCTCTCTCCATCAATTCCCTCTCCCGTACAAGATCCGGGGGAGAGTCAACTGCCTGATTTTGTAAACAAGGAACTTCTCCATTAATATACTATCCACAACACCATCTTCATACTCTGGGGCTGGATGAGTGAAATTTCTCCTCTCAGGCCATCTGATTTGTGGGTGATATTGAAGCTCAGACAGCTCTGTAATAAGCATCCTGCCTGTGACCTAGCAATACACTTTTGTTCCAGCAGTGAGAATGCCGACGTTGCTCTTCAGCGTGAGACTTCTGTGAAGCAGAAGAATGAGCTGCCACAGCATTACCTGAGAACTTGTTTCCCCTGCACCAAGCCTGACGTACGAAATACTGAATTTTTGTAAGCATTTAACGGTGCCTTTTCTGTGTCGAGAATTTATAGACTGAAAAACTAGAGGATATTTTGTATTGGTTGTGTTAATAAAATATAAAAAAAAAATCACAACCGCTGTTACATGAGTTCTGGTACAGTATTAGTTCAGCTTAAACTTAAGAAACTACTACTACTACTCCTCTGTAATCATTTGATAACAGAGAGTGGTGGGTGGCAGGGAGTAGTTAGGACTACACTTATACTTTATACACTTACAAATCCCTTTGGTACTCTGCACTGTAGATGCCCTGAAAGAAATACCACCCTGGATTACACCCAGTTAAGTGTACACACAAGCAGCACAGAGTCATTCTGAATAGATAATTCCCTGAGTTAGTGAGAAAGTGTTACATTTTTTTTTTCCCTTTTGATTCGGATGTTTAGAGTAACATCTGGCCTGTGAGGCACAAGATTTTAAAACAATCAAAAAAAAGAGTCAGTTAACTCAAGTGCCTTAAATTGGACATACATTTTACAGTGTAAGAGCATGAGCAAAAAAAAAAAAACCCAACAAGTAAATTGCATTACTGATTTAGTCAGTGAAAGTTTGTTTCTCTCTACGTGGGCCCAGTGTTTCTGGGGAAGCCCATCATTGCTCAGTGGATTCTTAAGTTTCAATTTACCGAAAGTAAATCTTATTCAGTAAATCTTATATGGAAGTATTGCATAAATACGGCCTCTTCAAAGTAATACTGTATATCTCCTTCATTAAAAGATATGCCTCTAGCCAGTCCACAGCCATTTTTCTCTTCACCTGTATTTCAAAGGTGGCTGTTAGAGCGCACACTGCACTGAAGTGTCAAAAGTATTAGCACATGACTGCCACGCACACATTCCTTTTAGAAAACATACTACATGCTCATTCTTTGCAGATTCTGTGCTTGAGCTAATGGGTTGCCAATCCAGCGGTTTTCCTTCTGGAAAGAGTGCTACTTTTATTTAGAATATTACCCTCAAACTTATTTGAGATTTGACAAAAATCAGGGTATCTAAATTTGTATTCATCACCTCTCAAAGCAGGGAGTAATACAAGGATACCGTCCATTGATCTGGTAACTCCGGTTGTACGAGACACTTATACATGGCTTCACTTCTATTGGAACTGCTAGTGACATACTAGCACCAGTCTGTATGTGACCTCGAGCCTGAACGCTGGACTGTAAGCCAGCAGGGCAAGTCTGCAGTGGGTAAGACGACGTGTGACTAGTTGACACCATCTGCTGACAGTTTTGCTGTTGTGAGGTTTGATGGTGATACTGTAATGGAGCTTGATGCGCCTGGAGATACTGTGATACATGTTGCTGAACATGAGCCTGCTGTGGAGTTGGAGTCTGGGTGGGAAACGCACCGTGTTGTGCAGGCGGGGCATGTTGTCCTTTTTGCTTGTTTGCTTCTTTTACGTCATTATCATGAGCACTATAATACAAAGAGAAAACAAGACCATTTTAGTCAACTTTAAGTACAGGTTTAAGAGTATCCGAACTGTAAAACTGTAACAGCCTCTAAATAGCAAAAACTATTTTGAAAAGGCCATTTAAGAAGCAATTCATATTCTTTAAAGATGTACACTAGAAAGTTTAAATGGATTTTAAAGGTTAGGGCCAAGAGCTTTTTAAAAGGCTACAATGTTAATAGAGGCATTTGCATTTAAGAGGTAATGAAAGCAGTCTGCTTGGATAGAAAGAGGTCAGAGCAGTAACATTTGCTAGTCCAACATTACAGTGACATCAGTGTATGAGAATCTGAAAGTGACATTTTTGGTGGCTAATGTGCTCCTAGCAATGAATGATTGTATTGTTTCCATCTCAACTTCTGAGTCATTGATACTACTGATCATGAGGGATTACTGGCTTGCTCATGGTGCCTTGCTGGAGTGACCCTGCAGTCGCTCTTCCCCTTCCTCATAGGCTTCCAGAGAGGTGTTGAGTACTTTCTTTCCCACCCCAATGGCATTCTTGGTGTCCTTGTTCTGCCACAAGGTTTGAGTCTGTAATGCCTCATGATTACTGTGTACTGTATGCAAGGGCATCAAGGGAGATAGTTATGGGCTAGAGTGACACCTGCATGTAGAGGACAGTTTCTCATCAAGTCTGGATTCAGATTTTTCTGTTCTTTATGTGCTAACCAAAAAGTTTGGATGTGGATAGGAGCAATTGTCAACAAGATGGAAGTGAGGCTGGTGGCCTAGGGATTCATCCAGAAGAATGGAATTGATTAATTGGGGGATGTACTTTCACCCTTTTCTAGTATGGTTCAGTCTTGTGGTCCCTTTGGATCTCTTGGCACATCTGATATGTAGATAACACTGGCCTGCAGTTTTTCCATTTATAAATAATGAGAAGGCAAGTTTCCCCCTCTTAGTTGTGGGCCCCTTCATAACTATCCACACTTTTCTAACATGCTCCATTGGGAGCATCCTCTACTCAGAAAGCTCTAAATTCCAGAGGCTTAGGTAGACCTCCTGTGTGCTCAGTATAATTCATTGGATACCTATTAAATTCAATTCTCTAAAGCTCTATGCAGATTGGGAGCCAGTTATTTAAGGAATCTGCATCCACAGGTTCATTTGGAACAGCTGAGATCTACTGCAGCACCCCAAAGGCACTCAGGTGAAAGTCCCCCCCTTGCTTCCCCATACCCCAATCTTTTGAACTTGCTACTTGACTGCCTGCCGCAGCCCAAGTTTGGTGACGTTCAGATCATGCTGCATGTCTTTTTTCTTCTGTTGTGCTTTTGTCTGAGTATTTTATTTGCTGGGAGGAGGGGGGGATGAAGGGAGTTAGGTCAGGTGAGGTTTTTTGAAAAGCAGAGAGGGACTGACTTTAGGTTGGCTTAATAAATATTGTATAGTACCTGGGTACTTTTGACATAGATGCTGCACAAACTCACTACTAAATAAACTAGTGTTTTTGTAAATATTGTTTTTTAGTGTAAATGTCCTTGAAATATACCATGCTGTTACAGAGACAAAGTCTTTACAAATGAGAAGCCAGCATAAGCTTACATTAACAGACGTTCAATACACGGAACCAGGAAGTCCCAGGAGTATGCAGTAAGACGATGCAGTCGAGTTGGCCATGTTGGAGAGAGACGTAGGATAATCCTTGAAGAAGCCACACATGCAGTAGCCACTAACGAAGGAGCATAATTTAAAAACGCATGATCTGGATAGACACAAAAATTGTTTAGATGAGTCAGACACAAATATTATTTAAGAAATAAGGTTGCATTAACTAAACCATGCAACACACCTTGCAGAGATACTTCCAGAAAGTAATCCGCATATTTTGCCATGTATAACTTGGTCTTCTCTAAGGAAACCATTGGCCAGCCATCGTGGAGATCTGTCTCATGGACGGCAATTGAAAGGTAGTATTCAATGAAGTGAGCAGCAGTTGGGAGGCACAAGTTCCACTGAAATGTTTCTAGCAACAACAGCTCCATGTGTAGCAAGTTCTGTTTTGTTAATACCAGATTCATGTTAGTCATACAACCCAAGCTGTTCAATTGTTCAAGCTTAGGGACACTGTCTTCCTTTTCTTCAAATTTACCTTGGGGCGGGGGAGAGGAAGAAAAATATAATTAGAAACATGAATACAACATAGCAGCAAATGCAGTTTGGTGTATCTTTAACATTAGGGTATTTTTCAACGTGAACACTTGCTATACAATTGTTTTGCCATGTCAAATAGGCTCCTGCATGCAAAACTCAATGGGACGGTTCTGCTGAGGAGAGGAGAGGCATACTATCAAGGGTTAAGCTTCAGCAGATAGTTGCTATGCAACCTATAGGATATTACAGCAGTGTCACACTTCCTGTTGTCTCTTTATAGATTCTCTCACAAAAACAAGAGCCAGTTGCAAAGAGAGAATATGGTATGGTGTAGCCTGACTGTATTTCATAAATGACTTCTTGTTATTCATTAAGTTATCCTAAAACCTATCCCGGTAACTGCTAAAGTACCATTGAGACTAGCCTTAAAAAAAAATAGTGCAAGAGTCCACCTTTAGTTTTTAGCTTTAAAGAAAAAAAAAAAAAGTCTTTCCTTGTTCAAAGTGTAGTAGGAGGAATCAACTTGGTATAGAGGCTCTAATGATTTCAGTGTTACAGGTACGTTTAAATTCAATAATGGACTTAAGCAGAAATTGAGCCCTTCGGTCTAAATCAAGTGACGTGTATCTGGAAATGCATATTGTCATTTATATAGACTTCCACAACTGTCCCTCCTTTTAAGTTCATCAGTACTTAGATTGTAAGTCATAGGGGACAGGGACCATCTTTTTGTTCTGTTTGTACAGCACCTAGCACAATGGGATCCTGCTCTACACTTGAACATCTAGGTGCTGCAGTAATACAAGTAATAGTAGTAGCTCCACCCTGTCCTGGACTTTGCCTTGTCATACATGCATGTTTTAGTCTAACGTGAAGTTATGTGTGTAAAAGCCCAGCAATAATGGATGCAAGTGCCACATTTCTATGGAACTCGCCACTGTTTTGCTACCCCAGTTTCACCCCCCCTTTCCTCCTTTCTTCACCTTCCGTAGAAAGAGTGTAAGTTATGTTCTTTTAGTAAATAAGGACTCTTCAGTAGCAGTGGGACTCAGTCCACCGAATTAATTCTTTTGGTTCTTCCAGTTGTGGAAGGTACCTGTTTACTGTAACCATTTTGTTCATATTTTAGTTCTTACAAGAGGATATAAATCCAAAAGTGACATTCAAAATGTCTTTTCAGCACCTACAACAGAGGAGACTTTTCTCCTTTTTCTGTGTGTAATTTGGCAACTTGGGAGGTGGCAGGTGACTGCCTTTAAAAGAGGGCTCGTTTTCTTGTAATTCCTTCTTAAATTTTATTTTAAAAGCTTCAGTCAATTTATTTGTGATGTAAACACAGATCTGTGATTGTAGCTTTTAGTGTCCTTCCCCCCCCTTCACCTCAAAAAAAACCCAACAGAATTTGAAGGTCCTGAGAGAGGCCCGCATATTGGACCAAATTCAGCTGTGCTAATCTTTTATACATAATTTTCCTTCTAAATCTGCTTGATCACCTCAGAATGATCCTTTAGTTGATACAAGAACCTAAGTCAGTTAAATTAGTGCCAAGTATCAGAGGGGTAGCCGTGTTAGTCTGGATCCGTAAAAAGCAACAGAGTCCTGTGGCACCTTATAGACTAACAGACGTATTGGAACATAAGCTTTTGTGGGTGAATACCCACTTTGTCAAATTAGTGCATAATACTTACTTGCTAAAAGTAAACAGGAAAGAGCAACCACGTGTAGCTGCTGAATGGATATATCATAGCGGTCCATGAAGAGGTCCAGTAGATAGACAGCAAGATGTCGTGCAGCAGGACAGAGTCTGAAACGATTGCTCACAATGGCAATCAGGTCTGCAAAATATCTTCTCAGATTTAACTGGGGAGACTGGCCTTTGTAGGAGGGAAGCTTCAGCTCCTAGATAGAGAGCAGCATATAGTTGTAGTACAACCACTATTATTTTTATGCAAATATACTTGTGGAAAGTACATAAGAAAATTGACTGGGTTAATACATAAAGAAATTTTCAAAGCAGTTTTTAGGAGGCACAGTCATGATTTTGCTATTTATTTTCACAGAGTGGAACTGTTCTCTTGCTGGGGATGCCTATTATCTTATGACACCTATACAAGGTGTCTCTAGATCAAGGGTCAGCAACCTTTCAGAAGTGGTGTGCCGAGTCTTCATTTATTCACTCTAATTTAAGGTTTCGCGTGCCTGCAATACATTAACATTTTTAGAAGATCTCTTTCTATAAGTCTATAATATATAACTAACCTGTTGTTGTATGTAAAGCAAATAAGGTTTTTAAAATACTTAAGAAGCTTCATTAAAATTAGATTAAAATGCAGAGCCCCCTGGACCAGTGGCCAGGACCCAGACAGTGTGAGTGCCACTGAAAATCAGCTTGTGTGCCACCTTCGGCACGCGTGCCATAAGTTGCCTACCCCTGATCTAGATTCTACAGAACAATTATTTAAAATAGAACACTCTTATAAAGCTCACTTGGCCCCAAACTTAGAAACAAACAAGCCAAATAAGGTTTGACTGAACATAATGACGGACTGACAAAGAAAAACCCTTGTGGCATGGTCCGACTATAAAAAAATTCAGACTCTGAAGGGCTGAATGTTCCAAGGACAAGAGCCTTAACTGCTAGCACGGTGTTCTTCACTGTGGAAGGCAGAATTCCAGGCAACTGCAACCAAACAACACAGCTGATCTTCACTATCACAAATGAACAGAGAGAAAGAGCTGCACTCTAGAACTCAGATTTGATATGGTTTGGGATTATAATGCTTATTGTAATAACATTTCCCAGCAGGGGGCCTATTTTGAGACACCAGGTAGAGTTGAGATAACTGGAAAGTTTACAGATCCATAGACTTTCAGGCAAGAATGGACCATCATGATCCTTTAGTCTAACCTCCTGCACATCACCAGTGTAAAGTAAATTCAAGACTTTTAAAATCATATGATTCTTTAAAATAACCACCTCTTTAAATAGTTTCAAACTGTAAGATTATTAAAGTTGTCAGAAGTTATTTACTTTCCTTTGCAATTAGAATCTGTTGTACTTGTTGTTGTTTCTTGTACATGGGCCCAGTAATGTGCACTGCTTAAGTGCTCTGGCCATCAAGAAAGTTAATGCAATCACCAAAACTGCTTAGTCACATTTTTACTAGGTTAAATCATTGTTAACCTATTTACAACTGTTTGGGGATAAGGTAAGCCTTATTATCAAGAAGCAATATCCACAAACATGGACATGAGTCAGCTCAGAGCTAAGAGGGGTTTCAAAACAGAATTGCCCTAAAAGTTATTATTGTTAATGCACCCACTTATAGAGCACTCTTCTACATAGTAGCTCATTTTTTTTAAATATAGTTTAACCTTGGATCTATTAATACTTCCAAAAAAGGGCCAAGTGCACCATGACCGAAGGGCAGAGGTAGAGGAATACCTGTGTAAATACTCAGGATTCAGTACAGATAATCAGGGCAGTATATACTTAGAGACGTTACAGATCTCAGCAGTTCAGTTGTTACCACATGTTCTGCTGGAGCTGTCTTTTTCCCTGCAGTTTTCAATTAACCTGACTTTAAACTAGCGTGTTTATTCTCCTTTTATATAGCAGATTTAGAAATAATGACTGTTATAAATAGATTTACAACAAAATTTAGCACTGACGTAGTAATTTTGCTGGAGGTTACAATACTTTTTACCCAGGGAGGATACCAGAAAAATTAGGGTCCAGCATTCTTAACAAGGTGGGGAACTTTCTGCCAAGACCTGTAGCACTGGCCTCCCTCTGATAGCCTTTTAACAACTCCTCCTCCTCCTCTCTCCTTGCCTGCAAGGAGCCAACCAGCTTCTCTATCACATGTTAATCAATGCATTTATGTACTGAGAGGCCTGAAACGCAGTGCAAGCAAGTGCTGCAGCTCAAGTGTCAATTTACTTCATCTAACTTTAATGCCAGTGGGAACATACGCAAACCCTTGCAGCTGAGGAGCCCAAAGCATCTTGCAAAAACCCAGTGAATGAATCCATCCTTCCAACCCCCCAGGAGGATCTTAGCCCATGTTGCAGATGGAGAAGCTAGTTTTAAGACTTCAGGACACGTGGATTTAAAAGGCCCACAAACAGGATCCCCCCGTGGCTAAATCCTCCAAGAGCCCAGCGATACAGGCTTGAGACAAAAGGAACAGTAAGTCGCCTTGCCCTTTGACCTGTCCGGGGCACTGCCCCCCTCACTCCCTTCCAGGGACTGTCTGGCAGGAGAGGGGGACGGGCTCGCTCAGGAAGGGAAGAGCTGAGCCCCCTGCCCGCGCAGCCCGGAGGCTGCACCCGAGTAAGGGGCCCGGCTCCCTCTGCCGCAAAGCCCCCGCAGAGCCCTGCTCGAGGTACCTTGTAGCGAAGCGCTTGGTGGATGTCGGCAGCCAGCTGTCCTTTCCACCACTGCCCCTCCAGCTCCATGGGACGGGACGGCAGAGAGTCACAGCGGCACCCGGCGAAAGGCAGCAGCCGAAGCCTGCGCAAAGGGGAGGAAGCGGCGCCCGCTCAGTCCAGCCGCAGAGCCCAGTTTAATTCTCGTCCACCTCCCTCCCCCCTTAGCTCCTCTTCATTTGCACCCAATTAAAAGCAGCCAGTTACTCCTCTCCCCCCAGCGCACGCTCGGCTCCCTCGCCCTTCCCCCGGGGAGGCACCGGCAGCCCCGCTCCCCCGCCACAGCTGATAGCCGGGCACGCTGCGAGGCGGGGCGGGGGGAGCTGAGTGCGGAGACCCCGGGGCACTGCTTGCTAAGGCGCAGCATCGTGTCCCCCCGGATCCCGGCTGGGCTCCGCTCCAGCCTCGCACTGGAGCTGCCCCCCCCTTTATATCGACGCCGGCTGCAGGGGCACAGGCTCCCCCGGGCGGGTGCTGGGCTCCGGGGCAGCCTCATTTCCCGGCACTGCCCGGAGAAAACCCGGCAGCGGGGAGAGCGGAGGGGCGCAGAGGAGGCGCCGAGCAGTTTGCTGGTGCAGCGGGGGGCGCAGGGGTCCCGGCGGCAGCAGCCGCCAGCCTGGCTCCCGACACAACAAAGGGCTCGACGTGCAACCTCCGCCGGCTGCTCCGGCAGGAACTTCCCCCCAACTCCCCGCGCAGCCGCCTCTTACCCCGCTCACAGCCCCGGCGGCAGGAGCGCCCCGGGCATGTCCCCGGGCATCTCACCGCAGCGCCTCCCCGGAGCTCAGCGCTGCCACGGGGCTGAGCGGCTCCCCTCGCCCATTGTTAAAGCGCTAAGCAGGCGAGTGTGTATACAAAGCCAGGCAGCAGGCACATGCCGCTGGGCCTCTGCCAATCTACTTTCGTTTTACATCGGGGTCTGGCCCAAGAGCTCCAATCACGGCCCGGCATTCACGGGCGCACAAGCGCTCCACTCTCCTGCCACATGCAAGGAGCCTTTGGACCCCTTGAGCTGCCGTAGCCGCCCAGGCTGGAAGATTTTGGGGGGGAGGAAGCGTGGGAAGAGGAGACCCATGGGACGCGGCTTTGCCCAGCCTGTTTTTCCTTCGCGTTTCCAGCCGCGCAGGGGCTGCTAGTGTCTCTCTCTGTGCCTGCACGCCGCCCTTGTGCTGCATATAAGTCATGTATGTCTGTATACACGTACGCACCCGAGTGTACAGAGCATCAGAAAGGTTGCAAAGGGAAGACAAAGAAGGGGGGGGACGGGACGATAAGAGTGTGTGTTTTTCTTGGCATGAGAGTAATCTGCAGATTGCGTGGTGCGGGTCTCTGCATGCAGTGTGGTGCAAAAGAGAAGGTAGGATGAGGTTTCAGGGAGAAGCGCCCTGAGGACCTTGCACTTTAAACTGGAGGAATTCTGGGTTTCAGCTTCAGAAACACTGCAGTTCCAACTCCTTAGAACACGTGTTTGTTTAATTGTCGCCTATATTTGTTTTATCATTTCACCTGAAAACCTAACAATCCCCCATTTGACCCAAGCATTATATACACATTAATTAAACCTTACAACTGAAATACCAAACAAAATGACTTGTATGCCAAAAACGTGAATAAAGAGAGACTTAAACTTGTGATGTGTCACGCACAGCTGTGTGGATAGAAATAACAATTACTTTACTTAGGGAAGAGTAGTTTTTTAGAAGGTAATGCAAACAATGCAAGTGAGAATAGATGCTATCCATTGTGCACTATAAGCCTTTGTATCAGAAAAACCAAAGAAGATACTGAAGGTGATAGTATGCAATTGTTCATTTTCGAGGCAGGCTCTCACATATGAGCCATGGGGCAGATTAGGAGACACTTTTGGGGGAGAAGGGGCTATGCTGAAATCGCTTATCCATGTCTTTTTCACCAGACCTAGAGAGGCAGCCCCTTGGCTCTCCTGGTGTCTGATCAAAGAAGAGGCTTGGATGAGAGTGGGTGGTTGAGGCTCATCCAGACAAGGCTGGATGTGGTGTACTGCCCTTTTGCTAAAGCATCTCATGATCCAGGTATTCTGGGGTGACCATACGTCCCATTTTGGCCAGGACAGTCTCTTTTCTAAGCTCTGTCTTGGCCATCCCGACTTTTTTGGCAAAAGTGGGCAGTTGTTCTGTGTGCAAATGGAGCAAATGCCCAATTTTTTGACAAAAGTGAGGTGTAGTGCAAAGTGTGGGGGGAGTGGCCCCTCCTTGTGTGGGGGGGAAAGAGCTCATGTGGGGGGATAAGAGGGGTTCCAGCAACCTCTTGCAGGGGGAGCAGGGGAGTTCCAGTGACCCCAGCAGCTGGGGGGGGCAGGCTGGGTTTGAGTGACCAGTGACCTTAGCCTCATGTGGTGGTGGGAGAAGGGGGCTCAGGCGAGCGGCTTGGGCCAGCCCCATGCAGGGGGGAGGGCTCAAACCAGTCCTGCACAGGATCCCATTGTCCCTTTGGGAAATATGGTCACCCTATTTAGACCTTGGTTTGCTTCTGAATTCTCATTAAGCAGATGAGTTCCAGGAATGCTTTCTTCTATAATTGGAGGGTTTTTCCCTTGTATTACCATGGTCTTCCATGATTTTTTGGTATCTAACTTGGACCACTATAATGCACTTTCTTTTCACCTGTTTATTTACTTCCGTTACTGTTTATTTTAGATAGCACTAGAACAGGGGAGAATTCAATGAAATTAAAAGGCAATACGTTTCTCACATGATTTTATTGCAAGTTGCTCAATATTTGGTGTTTGACCTAAGGCCCCAGCTCCTGCAGACCTATGTTTAGGTGAGAATCTCCTTTTTTTTTTTTTTTTTAAAGTAAGTTTCTAGCCTTCATGGATATTGTGAAAATCTGGAAAACCTAAAGGCTCCACAACAAGAAAGCAAACAAAAAAATAAAAAATATAAAAAAAATTTAAAATCTCAGTTTTGAAGACAATCTTGTGATTTGATAGTAGTTAGGTACTTGAATGTTTCAGCTTCTTGCACCTTCCTCTAAAACATACAGTATTGGTCACTTTTGGAAACAGATACTGGGCTTGATGGATCATTGATCTAATTTGGTATGGCATTTTGGATATGGGAGACCGTGCTACATCTGTTTACATTCAGAAGTTTTTCACTGCAATCATATGGGCTAGAAATGTATTTTATAAAATGGAAATTTGTGTTTTGCATAATCTGAATCTATCATGTGGGCTAAAGAAAGACATCAATCAGACTAGTACTTTGTCTTCCCTTAGCTAATATGTTCTGGTCAATCGTTGTTTTTACTTTTTACTTTTACAATTATTAGGAAGAAAAAATTCTCCCAACTCTGTTGTTCTATATAAAAGACGTTAGTAACTTTTTTTTTAAAAAACTTTTTCCATATACATTTAGGTATTTTTATTATACAGATATTGCAGAAAGTGCTTGTTTTTTCTATAGGGAAAATTCAAATCAGAAAAGCAGTTCAAGGGAACTTGTTTATTTTGAATCATAGCCATCCTCCCCAACCATGAAATTATTGGTTTATTTAGTTTTTTTTTCAAGTCTTCATTAAATTGTAGTATCACTGGAAGATAGATACCATAATTCACATTAACCGTTTATGGATGGAATATTCATTCCTAGTAAGTACTGCACAGATTTAGGTGCCTATTTAAATATAAAGAAAGAGACAAGCTCTTTCTGTGTAATATTAGTGGCTAGAGTTTTGATACAATGTAATTCACCTTAAAACTAGCAGCTTTTCCAAATTCTTCAATTTCCTGTGTTAATTCTAACAGATACTTATTGGTTAGATAACATTAATAAACACTGTTCAGATGCAAAGCCAATTTATAGGGAGAATTTTATGTAGCAGCAAAATACGTACTCCTCCAAAACCCTGATGTGGAATATAGAAGCACACTGGATTTAGAAGCAGACAAGATACTGTTATTACAAAACTCTAGGAAGTTTACTACTGTTTGTCTATTTCTGTTTTTTTTTTTGTTTTGTTTGTACAATGGCTAGTAAAACAGATCTTCAATCCTGAGTGAGGCCTCAATGCAGATAATACATACCTTGATGATAATTAATAATGAGCACCCCCAACTTCCAGTGAAGACCAAACTTCAGAGTTTTGAATCCAGAATGGCCAGTGTTGAATACAAGAGTCTGATCTTGCTAGAAGCTGAACACCTGAAGTCCTTTTGACCAGTGTTGAGCACCTTCTTCTGTGAATGCCGTCATTGGGTCTTGAAGGGTGCTTATCCTCTCTCAGTAGGCACTCAGCACTTGCAGGATTGGACTTCATGCTACTAGGCTTTTAGGCAAAATACACTTTAACCTTCATATAAACTCACAAAATTCTGCCAAGAAGCAAAACATCTGATGATGTTTCCATTCTTTCAAGCAGACAGTGGTTCACTCTCAAATGAATGCACAGCCTTGATGCTGGTGAGTCTTGTGCTCTCATGTGGAGTTCCAGGCTGGGGCCTAATCACTCTCTCCTGATTTCATTATCCTTTCCTCCATATGTATGGCAGCCTCGTAGAAGGAGAAGGGCCCACTGAGACTGGAGATCCATGACACCTACCCCCACATGAAGAAGTTGCTCCTTGGTGCACTCCCTGGGAAGCCCAGCTGACATGGATGCACATTCCAAATCTCATGTTGAGGAGCTAATGCTAGTCTGACTACAATAAAGACTGGCAATTTGCACAGCTTTTAGGCCCCCTTCCAAGGCAAATATGCTGCATAGAGAAACTGTTACCTGGTTCCACCTCCAGCTAGTTATGCTCCCACATGAACGTGTGGAGGACCAACTGCCAGATGTTCATCCAGGTGATGGAGGGAGGGTATAGGGAGTTCCATAGGTTCAGGAAGAGCAAGAAGCAGTGTTACCAACTCTCACAATTTTATCATGAGTCTTGTGATATTTGGTGTTTTTCTTAAAGTCCCAGCTGGCAGTGTCAGGAGTTTGCATGAGAATCTCAGCTTTCATTTAAAATAAAAAAGCAATTTTCTAGCTAATGGTTTAAGAGAAAACATGATGTAAGTGCACCCTAAAAGTTCAGAAACCAAGAGGTAAAGAAAAAGATCCCGAATTTCATTATTTAAAAAAACTCATGATTTTAAGCAAATCTCATTATTTTGGGGGGCCTTATTCATGTACACTTGAGGTTGACAATACTGGAGAAGCATCACCTCCAGCCCACATTCTCACATATTAGCTCCCCACCCTGGGATAAGCAGCGTAACTTACATCGATTTAAGTGGCAGTATAAATCAGGCCAATAGTCTGCAGACCTGCAGGTTGAATGAATTGACTTCTGTCATGTCTAAAAGGTTATTATGTAACAAGTATTTGTGTTTCTGATCTTGCAGTAGGCATTCTGCACCTGTTTGATACTTAAACTATCTTTTCCTAGACATTTTTTCCATCAGCAATTTGTTGTCAGTACTTACTACTTGCTACAGAAATCATCTACCAGATACTCCTGAGGGAATTCTGCGCCACTGCTCATGCACAGTATTTATGTCCCCCGCAGATTTCTTTGCTTCCTCACAGAAAAATGACTTTCTGATGGGGAAGCAAAAGGAAACCACAAGAGTGGTCGTGCAGCCCTTACCAGCAGTATGTTTTGGGTGCCCAGGGCAGCTGGGAGAGAGGTAAATTACTATGGGGCAGGAGGCGTGACTGGGAAAGACCTGGCTGGTGGCTCCTACCCTGCACTGGGCTCAGCTGCTAGTCCCAGCTGGGCTGGGGAGAACGGGACTTCCTCTTTCCCTGCACAGCATCCAGGGCCGGGTCAGACCTACTCTCAGATTTCTCCCCTGGCTGCAGGAAGCTCTGCAAATTCCTCCTGCCCTCGCCCTAGCCCCCGCTTCCTGCACCCATCGCTCCTCAGCTGCAGAGGGAGTGATCCCTGTACAAGGAGCTGATCCCCCTGTCTGCCCAACTCCTGTGCATCTAGACCCCCTCATATCCAGACCCTCCTGTCAAGCCTTACCCACCACACTCAGACCCCCCCTTGCCGAGCCCTACTCCCCCTGCACCTGGACCACCCCGATGAACCATCTGCACCCAGATCCCTATGCCACCGAGCCTCAACCAGCTGCACCTGGATCCCCACCACACGGAGCCCCACTCCCGCAGCATCTGGACTCACTCCACTACGACCTCCCCCCACTGATCTCTATCTCCCCCACTTCCAGATCCCACCCCTGCTGAGCCCCAACCATGTTCATCTAGACTCCCCTGCAGAGTCCCATTACTGTGGCACCCAGAACCCCGCAACAAGCCCCTGTGCATCAAGATTCCTCCACACTCAGATCCCCCACTGAGTCACCTGCACCCAGATTGCCCCACACAGAACCCCCTCAACCCACATCTGGATCCCCCCCACACTAATCCCCTTCACACTTGGATCCTGCCTTGCTGAGCCTGCCTGCCCACACCTGGTGCACCTGGCACGGAGGGGCAGAGCCCTGTGGGGTTTCTGGGGCAGGCCCAGTTCTTGCGCTGTGTCAGCGTTGGGTGCAGCCCCACCACTGAGTCCGTGTCCCGGAGGGGAGCTGCACAGTGATCTCCCACCTCTGTGCAGCCAGTGGCCTGTGCTCCCCAATGCCATGCTGGAGCCTCCACATTTATTTGACAAAATTTGCAGAATTTTAAAATATTGTGCACAGAATTTTTAATTTTTTGGTGCAGAATGCCTTCAGGAACAATACCTAGCACTTTATAATGCTTTACCTCTTCAAATAGCTGGTCAAAATTCAGTTAGTTACTGAGAATGCAAAATCTAGAATGACGTATGGTGAAAAGCCATGAAGAAGTGGTGATGTGGATACAGCTTACTTTAAGAGGAACATATTGTAATTCATCATCTTAATACGTGCTCAGGCATGATTTACTCTTTAAAAATGAAACCACGTTTGTTTGTTTTTTGGGTTTTTTTTGCATAACCAGCATGATGATTCCTTGGCTAGGCCTGTAAAGGCCTGATCCTGGATACATTTAGGGCTTATCTACAATGGCAAGTTTTGTGGCCAAAAACTGCCTGGATTTCTGTGATTAGTTCCTAGCTTGGGGCCAGACAGTGATCTGTGTTGCAGCCATGGGCTTTCTGGGGATCACAGTGGAGCCACTGTGACATTCATACTTCAGGTTTGTCGCAGCCCCAGGCTGCCCCTTTCCTAAGATCATTGAGACCAAATCCTGAGGATGTTTTCACTCCTAGGCTGCAAAATTCCTATGTCTGTGCCACATACCACTTTGGATGTCCAGTTTACAATCTGGCCTTGTACGACTCTGTCCAGTCATCAGTCTATCACAAGTGGACCCAACCACTGGGTCCCAGATGCTTCCAAGTCAACAGGGAGTATAGTCACTGTTTCTAGCTCTAGGTCTATAGGGAATACCCCCAAGCTTAGATCTCTACACTGACACCCTTCCTTGGGACCTGGGATATCACAGCCTAGCCACCCTACCCTCTGAAACTAGTGCCTCAGACTCCCCTCTCTGACTTTCCCAGTCACTTATACATGTTCCCCCACAGTTTCCCTGAGGCTGTGGGCAACCTGGGGTTCTAATTTAACCCCTTCGTGGACAACACGGCAGGAAAGCAAGGCACACAGGCTCAGCCAGGGAATTTCTTAACCACAACCACTTTTACTCTTAAAATACTCAAGAGTTACAGATCTTCAAAAACAATAAACAGCCCTGAGATTCACCCTGCCTTAGCCTGAGCTCACCCCTTCTGGCAATGCATGGCTTGTCAGTGTTTCAGGCAGGGGGGCAGAGACCCCCACCCTCCTGCCCTCTCTCTTGCATGTAGGGTGACCAGATGTCCCAATTTTATAGGGACAGTCTCAATTTTTGGGTCTTTTTCTTATATAGCCTCCTATTACCCCCCGTCCCTGTCCTGATTTTTCACACTTGCTGTCTGGTCACCCTACTTTCATGTCAAGTTTACATGTTGCAATGTTATGCCCACTCCTCAGAGCAGCACCCCTTCTTAAATAAGTCTATCTTCTTTTTCCATGTGCCCAGGCTGACCAGCAGCAGATCTATCAGCCTTGTTAGCACCAAATGTAGAAAATCCATTTTTCCCCGGGGG
Organism: Mauremys reevesii; assembly: GCF_016161935.1. NCBI lineage: Eukaryota > Metazoa > Chordata > Testudines > Geoemydidae > Mauremys > Mauremys reevesii. The sequence goes on along the minus strand of NC_052629.1, from coordinate 29,900,415 downwards.
CAGGCCAGCAGTTGAGAGAAAATCAAAGTAAATGGCTCCAGATTGCTCTGTGATGGCTTCTCAGTGATGGTCCTTCAATGAGGTGTCAAACACCTTTCCTGGGAAGGGCAACTCTCTGAAATGCAATTCAGTAGCCCTGCCTTGGGCAAAGTTAAAAATGTGTTCAGTACACATTACCAAATGGAGAACCTAATAAAAAAAGAGGTTACAATATAAAATTGGCTAACAGTTTCATACACATATATTCCACACCATCTCGGGGAGAACATGTGACTGTGTGCTCGCAAGCCAAGTGCCCCTGTTCGGCTCATATTTCCACCCCTCAATTTTGGTTTTGTTTCAAATAGATCACTCACCTGTCATCACTCACTCACTCATGCCCGTCACCCCAATCGGGGTATGGGCCGCCAACCACAGATCTCCAGAGTCCTCTATCCTGGGCTGTTCGCTCTAGCTGGTTCCAGGGATAGCCCATTTTTTTGCTATCAGCCTGAAGGTCGCGTCACCAGGTGTTTCTTGGACTGCCTCTTTTCCGCTTGCCTAGGGGGTTCCACCGCAGTGCCTGTCTGGTGATGTTAGTTGGCTGCTTGCGTAGTGTATGTCCTATCCAGCCCCACCTTCTCCTTCTGATTTCTTCCTCTGCTGGGAGTTGACGGATCCTCTCCAAGAGGTGGATGTTACTGATGGTGTCTGGCCAGTGGATCTGGAGAATCCTTCTGAGGCAGCTATTAATGCATTTTAGTTCTGAAGGATGCTGTGATGATCCTGGGACCATGTGCCTCCCAACCAATCAGTGCTCTCTGTGCCTGCCTGGACAACATGAAGCCTACTCCCTGTGTGTGGGGTGCGTCGCTCTCTTCATGTCCTGAATACAGCAACAGCTCTCCTGTCAACAGTCGTCTCTGTCCAGCTTCCGTCCATCTTGTCTTGCTAATGCCTAGTAGGGTCAGGTTGTTGCTCCTAATCTCCTCTGCAAACTGCGCCATCTTTCCTGACTCGTACATGGTCCTCACGTTCCATGTGCCGATGGTAATCCTCCTGGTTGCAAGAAGGGTAATCGGCTTAGTGGCTTCCTCGCGGCTTTCACCACCCAGTGTCATGCGTCTTCGAGTTGAAGACCCTTCTTTTTCCAGGATAAAAGTCTCTGTTATCTCTATTGTTGGCGTTTCTGTAGCAAGTTGATTTTTTACGGGGTGGAGTTGCTAGCCCCACGCCCAACTCTCCTCCTTTACCCTGACTTGGGACAGGCAGATGGCCCCAAAGGACCTCTCTGGTGGAATTTCACCTGTCATCATAGTGCTTTTAATGTCATCCAAGAGGACATTCATTTATACACTGTAATAATACACCATACATAATGAGTCACTGAACTGAGTCTGAGATTAAGTGAGAATACTGAGTACTGACTCATCGCTGTTAAAAACATGTCTCAACTGGATGTGGTGCAACAAAGTAATTATATACTGAGTAATACAATAGGACAATCCCCATTAGGAACCTGGGATGGAAAATATATTTGCCAATATAGTTTGAGAAAGGTACACCCAAGAACTAAGCTGAGACGGTCAAATTCTTTGCGAAGAATTTGTCCAAAAAGTTGTTAGAATCTTGAATTCTTGAAATTCTGGTTTGGTTATTTTGTGCTCTGCTATGTAATGCTAAATCCATAGCCGCCAACTTTTCTGCAGCTCCATGGGTTATGTTTCTCACCAGAGCAAGGCACTATTTATCATGCAGGGTGTCTATTCAGGTCCCTTGCAGAAGAGGCAGATATGGAGTGAAGCAGCAGCCTATCTGCTGCATTACACAGAAGCTGGTGGCAGGTGGGCCAGGGGAACTAGGGTGAGAGGGGCAATGAGTTGGAAGAGGAAGCTGGACAGGGCTTGGCAGGGGTGAGAGATGTGAAGTGACACTAAGGCCTGGGCTACCCTAGCAGGGTGGTTTGAACTAAGATACTCAACTTCAGCTACGCTATTCGCGTAGCTGAAGTCAAAGTATCTTAGTTCGAGTTACCTGGCTGTCCTCACGGCGGCGAGTCAACTGCCGTGGCTCCCCCATCAACTCCGCTTACTCCTCCTGCCGAGGTGGAGTACGGGCATCGATTAGTGGATCGATTTATCGTATCCAGACGAGATGTGATAAATCGATCCCCGGCGGGTAGTATAGACGTACCCTAAGAGGAGAGAGTCGCCCCCCTCTGCCACAGCTTCCTCAGTGAAAGGTGGTGGAAGAATGTGTTCCAAAGTCTCAGTATACACTTAACTAGTCTAACTCCCCATCATTACATCAACTGCATGGCAAATAACACACACGGTGACTGATTCACTTGAGAAGGCTTTTTAAGCAACTTAGAGTGCTCCAGACTTTAAAGGTGCATCAGCTGCTGCACAGAGTGCAACTGCTATATAAATATATTGAGCTTTAAGAACTGTTGTACTCTATAGTTACTGTACCTCCCTTATTTAAAACAAAAAACAAACCCAAAAACCAACACTGCCCTTACATTCAAAATAGGAGAAAGTCACTGATGTGGAAAAATGGTGGATCTCAAGAGACCCTGAAATATTTGCTACATTCTGAACTATCCTGCAAAATTTTCATTTATATTTTTAAAAGTTACATTTTATCTTTTTCTACAAGACACAAAAAAACCCAAAAATTTGGGAAGCAGTAACTCAGCCAAACAAACCAAAGGAGAAAATACCCAAGATTCAAATCTAGAAACATAAAAAGCAAGTGTCCAAGTAACTGCAGGATTCTAGTCCTAAAGGGCTGGTCAGAACACTCAGCATGTTTGAAACTGTGTTAAGACTATAATCCTGTGAATTACAGGGCCATAAATCCTAGAGACTTCAGCATTGTGCATTTTGATGATTCCACAAACAGATAGGAAGAATTTAGGGGCAGATTTCACAAATTACAAACTTCAGTGGAGACAGCGCTGAGTTGCACCATCCCAAGAGGAACTCCAAGAGGGACTGTGCTTCCCAGAGCTCCCCAGTGCACAATGAACAGTTTTCATCGCCCTTGAGAGGCACAATTATGCATATCTGATTCAAGCTGTGCACAAGATCAGACCCTATATTTCAAAATATTTGTCTTCTCTTTCCCCCCATGCCTATTGTGTACATGAGATCCGTTATCTGGTCTCTCGCTGAAATGTCCCAGGTTTTTAGGTACATAAGTAGCTCAAAGTGTCTATTTAAAGTTTCTTACTAATATAAACCTAGCTGATACCATTAAATGTAATATTAACATGCCCACTATTTATTCTGAGCATTTACTGAGTTTGGTTTTATTCTGATTTACAGTACTGAGCAAGGTTGCTGAACCACAATAGAGTATTGTCTATAAATATCCATACACACCTATGGCTACACTTGCACTTCAAAGCGCTGCCGCGGCAGCGCTTTGAAGCGCTAAGTGTAGTCAAAGCGCCAGCGCTGGGAGAGAGCTCTCCCAGCGCTGTCCATACTCCACCTCCCTGTGGGGAGTAACGTGCTGCGCTCCCAGCGCTGGGGCTTTGACCACACTGGCGCTTTGCAGCACTGGAGAGGGTGTGTTTTGTTTGCAGCGCTGGTAGTTTGCAGCGCTGGTGCAGCATTTGCAGCGCTGTTGGGAGTGATGCATTATGGGCAGCTATCCAAGCGCTGGTGTGTCCACACTTGATGAGCAGCGTTGGATCACAGCTGCAATCGCTACACCCCCCCCTGGCCAGCCAGGTAGCCAGCCAGCGCTAGCCAGGAGTTGCAGCTGGTTGCCCTGTGCAGTGTGTGTGGGCGGGTGGTTGCATTGCAGTGCTGGAAAGCCTCTACCAGCGCAAGTGTAAGTGTTAGTAAACTTTGCACCAGTTTAAAGAGTGGTGTGTTGTAGTCACACTGGACATGGGTTTTATATAATGTGGTATTTAAAGGCATAGAAGTAGTGATATTAAACTAACCACTGCAGGCAAACCCCAAGGTAAGTCAAGTGGATCATTCAGAAGGTTCAGAAGTAGATATTACTCAACCGTGTAATTACAGGGGCACACCCTTCAGATAAGAAAGCTGCCAGTTTTCTCTCTGGTATAAATTATTGATGATCTTATAGTTTTGATTAACCTGATAGAACAAATATACATCTTTAAAAGTAGTATTCTGCTATATTATATTACTATGTAGGTAGGAGTGTAGTCCCCGTTTCAGATTTGGATCTGCTCTTCTTGTTGTATGTCGCTTCTCCATCCCTTTCCCACTAATTCATATTTTTTCCTTTCATATCCATTATCCTCAGGACCTTGTAAATATCCACGATTAGTCCTTTACTTGATGACCAGTATTCCCTTTACTTCAGTGGGACTACTCACATCGCAAACAGTTACACATATTGGCCCCTATTCTGCAAACTTGCATGCACATTCTTAATTTAAATCAATGAAACTACTCAAGGTAGAAAAGTTATACATGGATAAGTGGATGGAGCAGTCTGAAGGAATGGGGAGAGGAGGAGGAAGGTAACAATGACAATTTGGGGTGGAGGCTGACAGCTCGCGACCCCCCATGTAATAACCTTGCAACCCACTGAGGGGTCCCAACCCCCAGTTTGAGAACCCCTGATATAGATAAATTAGCCCTCAGATGTCCCTTCTGTCCATGTACCTAGTCTTTATCAGCTAACAGTTTCCCTTATCATCAAAGGAAGAGTGCATTTGCCACATAAGCCATATACTATCTATTCTTTTTTTTCTTTTTTCACTAACTGTTCAGCAACTGAATGATCCACCTGGTGTTTATGAAGATCCAAAATGGACATAGTCACTTCCTCCAAAGCGGGAGCATGTGGTGCTAATGATAGTAATTTCTCCCAGTATGTAAGAGTGAGAGTGGCACTTCTCTATTTGGATCCACAGAAGCATGTTGTTAGCACTGGGGTGTTCATTAACTTCCTCTGCTTCAAGTATGCACATTTCTTGCAGGTTGTAAAAACACTGTCAAAGAAAAGGTTCCTGTTAAAAAGTCCAGTAAACAGGATCCTAGCAGTATTATGATTAGCCTTTGGAACTCAACGGCTATTCCTTGTGATTTAAATTATTTCTTTCTTTAGAGAGAACAAATTATTTCACTATCTTAAAAAGTGAGGCTGGTGTCAATAGCTCAACCTTTAAAAAAAGTTTGAAGGAGATATTTTTAGGAGATATTTGCCCATCAAGCAATGTGTAGAAGCTGGATAAAAAGTTATTAGAAAATTGAAAAACATGAAATCTAAAATGTTTAATTCAACTATTCTAAAAGTTCCCTGAAATATACTTATCGGTGCAGAGATTCAGACAGGAAAAAGGTTTGGGGTTTTCCACAAAACCTTAGAGGAAACATTTTAAAAAATCATGTTTATAGTAGAAACTCTCTTAGGACCCCACTCTGCAAACACTTACGCACTTGGATTCATTTACTGAAGTCAATGGAACTTCTTACCTGCGTAAAGTCACTCCTGCATAAAGCCTTGTCTACACTACCAAGTTTTGTTGACAAAACTTATGTTGATGACCAAAAGTCAACAAAACAAAAATCGCCAAAGGGTGTTCCCACTTGCTTCCTCTGTCGACAGGTCATGTCCACATTGGGGACATCATCATTGACAGGGTGAGCAATGCACCGTGGGTATGTATCCCAGAGTACAGTGTTGTGGGTAAGAAGAGCTGATTGCTGTGCATCTTGGGATTCTCTCCAAGTTCTCCCACAGCCTCCTGAGCTGCGGAGAGCAGCAACATGAGTAGCTCTGTGAGCTCTCCATGCTGAGGAATGGCAAAGCAGCACAGCAGTCTGTCCCCCTCCCGCTGCAGGAGCAGTCTGCCTGCGCTTGTGTTCCTAGTGCCCGGCAGAACAGGAGCATTCCAATGATTTGCTCTTTGTTTGTTCCCCTACGGAGCAGCACACAGAATGATACTTCTAGGAGCTTTGAAAGGGGAGGGGCACATGCCTTTTGCAATGATCTTAGGAAAGGGGCAACCTGGGGCTGCGGCAAACCTGAAGTATGAATGGCACAGTGGCTCCACTGTGATCCCCAGAAAGCCCATGGCTGCAAACAGATCACTATCTGGCCCCAAGCTAGGAACTAATCACAGAACTCCCGGCAGACCTAAAACCCTTTTAAGAGCTAAATATTCAAAATAGACATGTAGGCAGTCTATGATGATTCTTTGTTAGTTAAGAGCCAGTTATGCGCTTAGCCCTGTGGAAGATACAAATATACAGACAGCTCCAAGTACCTGTGTCCCTCCATTAGATCCAGAAGAAGGTATAAAAATAGACTTACTTTTTAAAAAAATCTGTCTCGTCATCTCTTGCATAATGTTGAGATAGAGGAGTTTGATTAAGGTTAGTGTTGGTCTGGCCAAAGAACTTAGTCTTTGGGAGGGAATTGAATGAAAAGAAAGAGGAGGTCTAATGAAGAGGCTGCATTTATGTTGCCACCTACCTACCATGAGAGGTTTCAGGAGCACTACCCTAGTTCCCTGTAGATAAAGAGTTAACTCCAGCTTTAGTTTTCCTGACCCTTTAACAAGTGCTTAGGGGATGAACTATAAGCAGCATCTTTTGTGTTGTTTACAAAATTAGGTCCAATTCACTTAACATTATGCATGATACTACATAGAAAGCATCTTATTTATTTAATAGCAATCTGAAATAAGAGATGGCAATATAGAAACTAAACCCAACAATGTGAATGAAACACTCAAGCATTACAGTAATATTTTATATTTGTTCAAGATTATCTTTGGCAAGAAAAGTGAAATAAGACTTTCAAAACATGGCAAATATAATTTTTGTAGTTGAGTCATAACTTTAAATATGAGGCTGAAGTTAGAACAGAGAGAATAATTTGCAAGAAAAAATATTTGATGAATATTGCCTATTTTTTTGTTCCCCAAAAGATTACATTTTCTAATTTATTCATTCAAATTACTAATATTGGTGGTCTCTCCACAGCTCTCAGCAAACACTTAATGAGTGAATGCTATAGTGAAATCTCCGTTTACTGAAACTGTGCTTTTTATGCAATCTGTTACCACACATTTACTAGTATGTTGTGAAATCTTAGAAGTAATTAATATGAAGCTGTCATTTTCAAAATACATTAACAAAGTGCATGGCAGGATGCATTTCCTTTGCCTATTTTATTGCATTAGTTCACTGAGGAGAAAACCCTGCCTTCACCCCTATGGGTGGGCAGGGCCTCCTGATAGCAGAAACAATGCTGTTCTGTATCAGAGGGGTAGCCATGTTAGTCTGGATCTGTAAAAGCAGCAAAGAGTCCTGTGGCACCTTATAGACTAACAGACGTATTGGAGCATGAGCTTTCATGGGTGAATACCCACTTCGTCGGATGCTGATCTGCTACCCAAAGGGGCAGGGGCAGGATTTGGCGGCTGTGAAGTGATGTGACCCAGATCCACAGCAGCTCCCTGGATGAAGTGTGCAAAGGGTGTCTGGTGGCAGTGCAGGACTGGACTGAGGGTAGGGTCCAGAGGATTGTGTGAATCTTCCAGTCCCACCATCCTACTCAGGGAATGTTCTATGACTAGGGAGACTATTCTAGCAATTCTGCTGGAGTAGTTCTGTGGATTGGTTCTGCTTCAGCTCCATTGTCCGGGGAGAGGATTCAGCATTAACTTAGATGAGGAATCCCCATAGATTTGGTGGAGAAACAATGCCATAGACATAGAGAGAGTCCCACCATCTCTCACAATATGAAACTGTCACCCCACAGTACCCCTTTGTCTTCCAAATAGGCTTCTTGAGGGACAGGGCTCTCCCCTTATGCCACGGTTGTTTTTGTTCCTCATACCTATGCAGACAGAGAACATAATTCAGCCTGTAATGTTTTGTGGTTATGTTAAAGCCTGTAATCCCAAAGGATTCCGAATGACAACCATACAATGCCATTAAAATGTAGCTACCTCTGGGGTGGACAATGCTGCCAACAAGTGCTCAGCACTGCATGAGTGATGAGAAGGAAGGGGAAGGACACAATAGCAAAAAGTATCAGGATAATTTTATTGTCCACGTATGGTCCTGGTTTTTCTGATCTCACGTGAAAGACCTACATATAGTAAGCAACATGGTTAACTATGTTTGACAGGATTTTAACCTGTGGCTCTACGGGGTTCAGATATTTCAAATCTGTTTTTGTGACAGATAATCAAGGTAGTCATTCATGCATATGTCTTTAAAAATTGAAGGTTTTGAAGGAGGTAGCAATAGAAGCAAATTCAGAGAAAATGGACATTGGATATGCAAATGATTTTGGACCCAGAAGTCTTTGTGTTTATAGATCATATTTATTAGATATGAGAGAGAGAAAAGAGCCATGGAGGAGTCCAGAACACCTAACAAACACACAATTAGATTATTTTCTGCTGCAGGACTATTATTTATATTATATTATGGATAATAAATATATTCATGGCAAAGACCAGTAGATGAAATGACAAAGTACACATTACACGATTTAAATAATTTATTTTACTAGACAGATCAGAATGATGAGTTTATAGTTGGGAAGAGAACCAGCTCTGCTTATATGAATAATGCAGGAACCAACTTAGATAAAATTGTTAGACATGTATTAGTATAAACCAAATCAACATAACTAATCATTTGCAGCCTATTACATTTTTATCACCAATGTTTTCCAGCCCCACCTTTTAGTTCCGTAAAGAAACCAGCTTAGATCCAAATTTCTGAATGACAGTAAAGGCTCAATTTGACCACTGCATTCAGACAACTCTGCAAACCTTACTCATCCAAGCACTCCCACTGAAATCATTGGGAAAACATGTGAATAATGACTACTTCGTAAGTAGGAGTTACGGGATTTGTCTCACACACACTGTAAGTAAGATGGCTCTACTTTTACTATCATTGTTACATACAACAGACAATAACAACTTTAATTTTAATAAAGGGAAAATACAGAAAGCAGTCATTTCATTCAAACAAATGAACAAGCTTGTTCTTAATTAAATCGTCTTGAACCGTAAAGCGGACTGATTGAATTCTGAAGCCTGGTCTACACTACGCATTTAAACCGGTTTTAGGAGCGTAAAACCGATTTAACGCCACACCCGTCCACACTAAGAGGCCCTTTATATCGGTATAAAGGGCTCTTTAAACCGGTTTCTGTACTCCTCCCTAACGAGAGGAGTAGCGCTAATATCGGTATTAACATATCGGATTGGGGTTAGTGTGGCTGCAGATCGACGGTATTGGCCTCCGGGCGGTATCCCACAATGCACCACTGACCGCTCTGGACAGCAATCTGAACTCGGATGCAGTGGCCAGGTAGACAGGAAAAGCCCCGCGAACTTTTGAATATTTCCTGTTTGCCCAGCGTGGAGCTCCGATCAGCCCGGGTGGTGATGCAGTTAAAAATCAAAATAAAGAAAGAGCTCCAGCATGGACGATGCGGACGTGATCGCTGTAAGGGCAGGCAAATCTGTTCTATCAGCGCTCCATTACAGAAGACGAAATTCAAAATCATTTTTTAAATATCTCCAGACAGATGCCATAGCAGGGACTCAGCGCACTGCTGCGTGACAAGCGTAACGGAAAGCCAAAGAATCAAATGGACGCTCATGGACTGGAGGACTCAAGCTATCCCACAGTTCCTGCAGTCTCTGAAAAGCATTTGCATTCTTGGCTGAGCTCCAAATACTTCTAGGGTCAAAAACAGTGTCCGCGGTGGGTCAGGGCATAGCTAGGCAATTTACGCACCCCCCCACCCACCCCCAGAAGTGAAAGGGAAAACAATCCTGTCTTGACTCTTTTACATGTCACCCTATCTTTACTGAATGCTGCAGATAGACGCGATGGTGCAGCACTCAACACCAACATCCTTGCTCCCCCCCCCGCCATGGGTGGCTGATGGTACAATAAGACTGATACCCATCGTCATCATCAGCCTATTGGCACATGGGGCAGTGCAAAAGGACTGGTAACCATGCTGACTAGCATCCGTCAGGTCAATCAAGGGCGCCTGGCCCTAATTTTTCCTGGTAGATGGTACAATATGGCTGATAACCATCATCATCATAGCAACAGGGGGCTGAGCTTCATCAGCCCCCACCCTTCATGTGTAAAGAAAAGATTCAATTGCCCCTGGACTAGCAGCAGGATGCTGGGCTCCTCTCCTCCACACTCCTTAATGTCCTATGTGGACTATCATAGCAACTGGAGGCTGCCTTCCACTCATTTCTCACTAACAAGTATTCCTGCATTCTTTATTACTTCATCACACAAGTGGGGGGACAATGCTATGGTAGCCCAGGAAGGCTGGGGAAGAATGGAATGAACAGCTGGGGTTGTTGCAGGAGCACCCCCTGTGAATAGCATACAGCTCATAATCTATGCAGGATCTGACACAGAGCAGCTGTGCTCTCTGGTTCTCTGATACAGTGGTTCTCTAGTACACTTGCCCATATTCTAGGCAGGACTGATTCTATTTTTAGATACCAAAAAGGAGGGATTGACTCAGGGAGTCATTCCCAATTTTGGCTTTTGCGCCCCTGGCTAAGAGCAGCCAGGGGCACTTATGACAGCAGCAAATGGAACAGTGCAAAAGGACTGGTAGCCACGATCATCTTATTACCAATTTATGGTATGGTAGATGGTACAATATGGCTGATAACCATCTCTGCTATCATGCAAAAGCAAAAGCATGCAGCTGTGTAGAGCTGCTAAATCGCCTCTGTGAGCGGCATCTAGTATACATACGGTGACAGTCACAAAAGGCGAAACAGGCTCCATGATTGCCATGCTATGGCATCTGCCAGGGCAATCCAGGGAAAAAAGGCATGAAATGCTTGTCTGCCGTTGCTTTCCCAGCGGAAGGAGTGACTGACGACATTTACCCAGAACCACCCGCGACAATGATTTTTGCCACATCAGGCACTGGGATCTCAACCCGGAAATTCAAAGGGGCGGGGGAGGCTGCGGGAACTATGGGATAGCTACGGAATAGCTACCCACAGTGCAATGCTCCAGAAATCGACGCTAGCCTCGGACCGTGGACACACACCACCGATTTAATGTGTTTAGTGTGGCCGCGCACACTCGATTTTATACAATCTGTTTTGTTAAACCGGTTTATGTAAATTCGGAATAATCCCGTAGTGTAGACGTACCCTGAGGAAATGCAGGGGCGAATCAGTGAATGAATCCACTGCTATTTCACCCTCTGGAGATCTGAGCTCAAATTAGGTCACAATGAAAATGATTTTGATGGCCTTTATCTAGACTTCAGTGGGCATTTATCCACATTACAAAGCCAAACTATGCAGCTGTGGGCAATTACACCTCTGCCCTTAGAAGAGGATGGGGAGGGATAGCTCAGTGGTTTGAGCATTGTGAGTTCAACCCTTGAGGGGGCCATTTGGGGATTTAGTTGGGGATCAGTCCTGCTTTGAGCAGGGGGTTGGACTAGATGACCTCCTGAGGTCCCTTCCAACCCTGACAGTCTATGAATAGTAGAACAGCAGACAGCTGCGGAGCAGCCTAGAGGTGCATTGTAGAGCTGTCCAGAAAGGGGTTCTCAAACTTTTTCCTAGTGTGGACCATGTCTTCATAGAAATATTTGTCTCAGTGACCTCTTACCCTTCATTAGGGAACATACATCAGCCCCAAGGCAACTACAGCCTATGTGAAATGTAATGTATGTTTAGCTTCTTTTAATGAATTTTAGCAGGAGGGAAAGAGGAGAGCCAGCAACATGACTAGCCAAGTCTCTATGGATCACCTGTGGCCCATGGATCCCAATCTGGTGTAGCAAAACATATGTACTGAGCATGGCTCCCGCCAGGATTTTCAGCCTTGGCTTATCTAAAAATTAGATAAATAGAAGAGCAATTAATTGAATTCAATGTTGGAAGAGAAGAAACACTGGTATACTAAATAGCATCAGCAGCTAAATGAGCTGAAAAATACTGCCAGTGGTTACAGGATTTGTCCCTCCCTACTGTCCTTAGGGTATGTCTACACTGGCAGAGCTACATCGCCGCTCAGAGAGCACTGAAGGGAAACCGCTATTGTGTGTTCACACTGTCAGCTGCCTGTGCAATAGCATGTTCACACTTGCGGCACTTGCATCGGTATTCGAAGCGGTGCTCTCTGGGCAGCTATCGCACAGAGCATCTCTTCTTCTTCTGCTGCTAAGAGTTGTGGGAAGGCGGAGGGAGTCGCGGGGCATCCTGGGTCCTGTCCCAATGTCCTGTCCCAATGCCCTATTGCTTCACATCCCAGCAATCCCTGTGCTTACGTCCACATTTGGTGCCAACTTTCAACAGTTTGTGTACTGCATGCTCTGCCTCTTCAGTCTGCAGGAATGGATCCCGTATTGTTGACCAATATGCTGCTCGCACTCACTAACACGTCACAAGTGGCAGTGGAGTTATTCCTTAAACTACAAAGGCAAGAGGAGTTCAACATTGATCTTGCCACGTGTAGTAGCTATGACATGAGATAGTTTGTTGAATTCACGGAGGTGCATGTTCGGGCTCGGGAAACAAGCACTGAATGGTGAGATCACACCGTCATGCATGTCTGGGATGACGAGCAGTAGCTGCAGAACTTTCGGATGAGGGAAGCCAAATTCATGGGACTGTGTGATGAGCTCACCTCAGCCCTGCATTGCAAAGACACGAGATTGAGAGCTGCCCTGTCAGAGAAGTGCATGGCAATTGCACTGTGGAAGCTGGCTCCTTCAGACTGCTACCGATCAGTCTCTAACCAGTTCAGAGTGGGAAAGTCGACTGTTGGACTCATGTTGACAGAAGTGTGCAGGGCCATTAATCACATCCTGCTCCGAAAGACCGTGACTCTGGGCAACGTGCGTGACATTGTGGATGGCTTTGCACAAATGGGTTTCCCTAACTGCAGAGGGGCGATAGATGGCGCACATATTCTAATTCTGGCACCAGACAACCTAGCCACCGAGTACATTAATTGGAAGGGGTATTTCTCAATGGTTCTCCAGGCGCTTGTGGATCACTGTGGGCATTTCACGGACCTTAGCGCAGGCTGGTTCGGAAAGGTGCATGATACACGCATCTTTTGGAACACTGGCCTGTTCAGGAAGCTACAAGCAGGGACTTTCTTCCTGGACCAGAAGATCACCATAGAGGAAGTTGAAATGCCGATTGTGATCCTGGGAGACCCTGGCTATCCCTTAATGCTGTTGTTTGTGAAGCCATACACAGGGAACCTTGACAGCAGCAAGGAGCGGTTCAACAACAGGCTGAGCAAGTGCAGAATGACTGTTGAGTGTGCTTTTGGCCATTTAAAGGCCCACTGGTGCTGCCTATATGGAAGGCTGGACCTGGCTGATGTTAATATTCCTATGCTTATAGCTGCGTGCTGCACACTCCATGATATTTGTGAACGGAAGGGTGAAAGCTTCACTCAGGGCTAGTCCGCTGAGGCTCAGCAGCTGGAGACTGAATTTGAACAGCCAGAGACCCGGGCTATTAGAGGGGTGCAGTGCAGGGCCATAAGGATCAGGGATGCCTTGAGGCAGCAATTTGAAGCTGAAAGCGGCTAATATTTGTTGCTATGCTCGGGAGTGCAGTGCTTGTAATGTTAAGAGACAATTGTGATTGGTGCAGACGATGCACTGTGAAGGTTTAAGAAAATTGCCTGTTGCTTTGCAGGGCTCTGTTTGCTTACAATTAATGGAATAAAGACTGCTTTCAAATCAACATAATTATTTTATTAAAAAACAACAACTGGAGGAGAGAGACCAAAAAAAAACCACATCAGCACTGTGGGGGATGGGGAAAGGGAGGGTCCCAGGAGGAGATGGGGTCCTGAGATGGTTAAAGATTTGTGTATGTCCAGGTATCATATGCAAACTTGTCCTTTGGAGTACAGTGCAGCAGGTACTGTTCTTCAGCAGGGCTAAACTGCAGAGGGACAGGTGTTGAGTGCAGTGGGTACAGGGAGTCCACAGGGCTGGACTGGTGGGGCAGGAGTGAATGCAGCAGGCACAGACTGGAGCCAGGAGGTTGATAAGAGTGTGTTGGTGGTATCAGGGCAGCGCATGGGAAAGAGTTTTGCTATAGCGGCTGCAGGGGAGGGCGGGCGCGGAGCTGTTCAGTTTGCTGTGCTAGTATTGCCTGGAGTGTGTCTGCTTGGCATGCCATAACGTTTAAGAGCCGCTTCATGGCTTCATTCTGGCGTGCCACATTCTCCTTTCGGTCCCTCGTCTCGCTGTCCTGCCACTCCTTCAATTCTTGTTTTTCAGCCGTGGAGTGCATCATGACATCACGCAGAAAGTCCTCTTTAGTTCTTCGTGGCCACTTTCTAATTCTGCACAGCCGTTCAGCCGGCAATAACAAAGAGGGAGGCTGGGCTCCCAAGGTCATATCTGTGAAGCCAAAATGCAACATTTTACAGAAGTGGTTTAGCTCAGTGGTTTGAGCATTGGCCTGCTAAGCCTAGGGTTGTGAGCTCAATCCTTGAGGGGGCCACTTAGGGATCTGGGGCAAAATCAGTACTTGGTCCTGCTAGTGAAGGTAGGGGGCTGGATCTGATTTCCTTTCAGGGTCCCTTCCAGTTCTATGAGATAGGTATATCTCCGTATATTTATTTTTTAATATTAACACAGAGACCACTGATTCAGTGATTTAAAACACAGCCACTATTCACATACCTGTCACTAACTGGCTGACCCCAGGCAAGTACACATGAGCCACAAGACCCCCAAAATGGTGAGTAACCACAGGGGCAGGAGAAATCAGTGTTCCAGGACCGTGCTGTACACTGGGCACATAGCTCTTGAGGAGAGGCAGCAGTGGGGGTAGGGGGTGGGGGGGGCGTTATAATCATTCCTGTCCCCACATTTTCCACAGGCTCTGTTCATTATGGAAGATACCTCGCTGCTGAGGGTGAGCAGGGAATCAAGGGAGGGTCTTCTCCAAGACTGCAGCTTCACCCTGGCCCTTATGTGGCTCGCCTGTGTGCAGCAATGGTTCCCTCCCCCCCCAGGTAATGGCACAGTGACACGGGAAAGTTACCCTTAATGGGGCAAGAAACACAGCAGCTCTGCCAAAGAACATGCGGCAGCAGATTGCCCAGTATCTCCATGAGAGATCTCGTGGAGATCTCTGAGGCAGATTCCCATGAAGTGAGGGAGTCAATCAACACCCTGTTCTGCGCTCAGAACTAGGCATGTAGTGTTATGCGGATCATACAGACACAAGCCTGCTTTCTGCAGCCCTCCTGCCCCCAACAACTTGCTTCAGCGATTCCCCAAATCAGAGCCACTTACCAGGGGCCTCCTCTCCTGTTTGCACTTCACCAAGCTCCAACAGCTGTGACTGGCTAGCTTCCTCCGAGGTAGAGAAGAGCTCCTGGCTGCATGCATCTCTGACCTCCAAGTCATCCTCTGCCTCTGGGTCCCCCTCCTTCTCCCCATCCTCATCCAAGATTTCCTCCTCCTGGCTCAGTCCAATCTTGACTGGCAGGCAAGCCACCGAAGTATCTGCAGTGGTCTTCGCAGTGGAGGTGGGGTAGCCACTGAGTATCGCGTCCAGCTCTTTGTAGAACCGGCAGCTTGTGGGTGGAGCACCGGAACGGAGGTTTGCCTCCCGTGCCTTGTGGTAGGTGTTCCACAGCTCCTTCGCTTTGACCCTGTACTGCAGTGTGTCCCAGTCATGGCCCCTTTCTGTCATGCATTGTGAAATCTGTCTGTAGGTATCATAATTCCTATGGCTGGAGCGCAGCTGGGACTGGACAGCCTCCTCTCCCCAAATGCTGATGAGGTCCAGCATCTCGGTATTGCTCCAAGCGGGGGATCGCCTGATGCATGGAGGAGGCATTGTCACCTGGAGAGATGCGCTGAGACCACTGCACGTGTCACTGAGCAAACAGGAAGGGGACTTTCAAAATTCCCAAGGAACTTATGGGGCGGGGCTCACAGTTGGTCACTTGAGGGCAGGGAAGTAGAGTTCAAACCGATGACCAGACAGACGAGAACAGGCATTGTGGGACACCTCCCGGAGGCCAATTGCAGCTTTGTAATTGACCAGAGTATCTACACTGGCACCGCAGCGCTGTAGTCCTGGCGCAGAAAACTGTACACCTCTCGTAGTGGTGGTATTTTTACAGTGCTGCAACTGCACAGTTTCTGCGCACTAAGTGGCTTGGCAGTGTGCACACCTTGGGAGTTACAGTGCAGAAAGCTGCTTTACTGCACAGAAATTTGCCAGTGTAGACAAGGCCTTAGCCCCTTTCTGAAGTGGGGGATAAATACAGTATCATAATTCTGAATTACATCTAAATTATGCTGGTGAACACACTACTAGCCTGATAGACAAAAAATATTAGTTTGGGCAACTCTTTGCAATATGGGTTATCTGTCAAGTAGATTAGAAAGATTAATCAGAAGCAGGCGTGTGTGAGAATTAGTCTTGTCTGTCACAGATCCACCCTGAAAAAGTTGCCTAACTTCAACCTGCTTCCAACATGCTGGAAAACTGCCACATGGTTGGGTGAAGTTAACACAGAATTCAAAGGCTATATTAGCATATCATTGCCATGCTTTAAAAGTGTCATAAGCATACCATCATCAAGATTTAATTTACAACTACCAATAACCCACCTTTTAAAAACCAAATCCTAAGTACTGTAATGGCCAAGTTCAGTTCTCCATGATGTCAACAGACGTTTTGGTGTCAACTGGAGGAGAAAGTTTACGGTTCCTTTGCTAGAATAGCATCTGTACAACATTCAGTGAAGAATTTATTAATCTTACTGCCAAATACATCAGAAACAGCATCAGTTTAGTATCAGTCCAGTTCCCAGAAAACAGAGCTTCTAAGTCCCAGTGAACAAATGTCTACAGTCTACACCACAAAATTCATCACTATTTGACCCTAATTGGTACATTTGATGGCAATCTCTTCAGAAGCCAAAAGCTGAGCGGTAATGAAACTAAATTGCGAAAGGTGATCCCTTTGACTGAGACTGAAGGAGGTTGGTGTGGCGCTGATGGGAAATGTGCACTGCTGCTATGCATGCTGCAAGCATTTCTCAGATAAATGGAGGACTTCAGCCTGGCTCCTTTCACCTGGTGGCACCTATACATTTTTATATGTATCAAAAAGCTCTGTTGTCTATGTTTGCATTACTTAAATATGGCCTGAAAAGGAAGTTGTAAAAACTGCGCTTGTGTCTTTTATCCGTCATAAAGAACCAAAAAAGGAAACCTTGAAATTTTTTTTCCCTCAGTGGTTTTTTCACTTTAAAATATTAGGAATGTTAATTATTTTCTTCCTTCTGCCTTGTCTACACACAGCCTTATACTAGTTTAACTAACATTGTGTATTTGAACCGGTTTACTTAAAGTGGTACAAGTTTGTGTGTAGACTCTTATTTTAATTTAATTTAATCCTGTAGAAAAAAATGGATTAAGCTAAACTGAAATAATCCAACACATACATATAAACCAAATGAATTTTGCTGGAGAACCTCAGGGAAGTTTTAAGGATGTCTATTGTGAACTTTCTAACATCTTAATAGAAGGGACGAGAATGCTTAAGGCTTCCTTTATCCCAAAAGTTAATTAGTCATTTAAATTAAATAAGAGTTAATAAAATCAAACTAAAATCCAAAGAATTTTAAACAAAAATCCCTTCCCTTCTTAACAGATCGTCCCTCTACTTTCACTATCTTGGCTCTTGTGATGTCACTCTTTCACTATTCTTTGGTCAACATACAATTTTCCAGTCTAAACAGAAGAAAAATTTTTATTTTGAAAAAATCTTCTACGCCATCTTTATCCATCATAACCCCCCCCCAAAACAAACAAACAAATCAACAACAACAACAAAGAAAGGACACATTAACTGCCCTCTTTTTTTCTTTTGCAGGTATTACAGCATAGATGCAGGAGGAAAGGTATTGTGCTACTTTGTAACTAAAGGGGGAACACTAACACTTTGCTAAGTGAAACTAATTAATTTGTCACATCTTGAAATCTGTTATAAATTTTTACTAGTAAGACCCTCACTAAAGGAAAACCAGGAGAATGGGTTGAGGAGATGGTGGGTGGGGGAGACTCAGCAGTTCTCTTGGGCTTTTCCCCCAAATTGTTCTGCTGCGAAGAGGGTGGGGTTCTCTATCTCTATCTCTTCCCAGACCACTGGGGAATTGACTAGGCGAGAAGGGCCATATGCATGGACTCCAAATTACCGTCTCCAGAGCCTCCTCCAACTCCCTGGCAGTTGTGCTCCCAGGATCCATTTTTAAAAAATGGTTTCCCCAGCATAGAAGTGGCTTCACCACAGGTAGGGGATAAAGCTGCACATGCCATCACCATGTGGCCAGGGGCATACCCTCACCAAAAAAGCCCCTCTCCTGCCGTCCTGTGCATAATCTATTCTAGGGTCATGAGCTGTCCCTTAATAAAGACTTCAGGATTTGACCCTATCTGTGTGACTATTTTCTGTCCAAGCATTTTGCCATTTTCCACACATTTAAAAGATAATATTGGGATATTCTTAGTAGAAATCTGAGAGCTTTAAACTAATTTCTCCATTGTGTGTGTGTGACATTTTCAATAAATAAATTTTAAAAAAGTCTAGACAGAAAAGTCTCCAGAGGGACTCTCAGTTATCAGAACCATGCAAACCAAGAGATAAATCTCTACTAAGTAGCTACACAGAATGACAGAAGCAAAATCAGCTAGGTTTTTTTTTGTAAGCAAGACATTATAGTTGTTTGGTACTAAATAAATGCCTGATTGTTCTGCCTGCAGAATTCCCACTGAAGTCTGTGGGAGTTTTGAGTGTCATCATGAATAACGGACTGAGCTACAGGGTATTGTAGGTCATTTTGTTTTGTATTAATTTCTTTAGCACATGCATTAACCATCTGTCTTCTTGACACTCTTGTCAGCCAGTGGTGAAACTATATTTCAGGCTGTATGTACCCCTTAGTATTTGGTAGCTAGCAGCATCATACTGCATTAAGGGTACTTTGTACAATTCATCAAGCTTGTTTTTGAAGGCAAGTTTATCATGGATTTTCTTCAGAGCAAATTAAAGCAAGACAAGACCGCACATCCATTACTGATGTTATAATATCTAAGAACTGTCAGCACACTTAGAATACTCTTCATCTTCATCACACTTTAAAAACACTAACTGATCTGTCTTCTTCAAAATGTTGATCGAATTAATTAATACTCCAATTTGCAAATAGGGAAACCGAGGCAGAAAGGTTAGGAGATTTGCCCAAGGCCTCACACTGAGTTGGTATCAGAGCCAGGATTGGAATTTTCCTGTCTACACCTCTTTCTCACTATCCCAGATCTAAGGGCCCAGTCCTGCTCCCACTGAACTGAGTGGCAGCCTCACCTTTTACTTCAGTGAAAGCGAGATTGGATCCTAAGTGTGTAGTCTATCCTGCTTCCAAACTGCAAAGACACAGACGCAGGTTATTGAGCGGTTCCATAGCCTTTCTGTTGAGCAGAAAACAAATGTATTTTTTGTTGTTGTTACAGTGGGCAATAAATGCTGCCAATCAATGAGAGAGCGAGAGATCAAGCAAAAAGCATTGGATACTATCCCATTTATCTTCATTCTACAGTGATCAGTATGGAAAGATTTAGGCAAAGAACTTGACTGGAAGACACAGCACTCATTGGAAATCACTACTGGGATTACTAACAGAATCAAGCAATGTGCTTGGCAGTGACTGAAAGTTATAGCAAGTTAAGTATCATGATTTGAAAAGAAGTCTAATAAATAAACATTAATATTGTCAAGTTGTTTATCCAGATGACAAAGCTACTGTAACTGCCCTGACTTTTTTGACCCTGTGCTTGAAATTGAAAACAAAAATATTGTAGAGGAAAGACACCTTTTTATTTATTTTTATATTATATTTATTATGTTTTATATTTATATATTCTTGAAAATATATAAAAATCCTTGGACTAAAATGCTCAGGGGGTCAGGATTAAGTGACAGAGCTAGGTTTGGGGCTGGCTGCTAGACTGGCCTAGGTTAGTAATGACCAGTGACTATAACTATTTGATGCTTGTTCAGTGGCCTATGGGTAAATGAGTTGGTGGTCTCTATGCAGTTCCTGCAGGACATGTGTCCACATCTCATAATCCATCCTCCTACGTGGCATTAATTAGCAGAGAAGCCAAAGACTGAATAGGTTTGGAGACTGAAATATTTTCTTACCTCTAGAGGGACCACCAGGATCAGAGATGAGGCTGGGGTATGGAAACTTGCACTGTTACAGCTTCCTCTTTAGCTGCTCTGTGAACAGGTAGGGGACATCAGTCTGCTGGGCTCACAGGATCACTAACTTCACTTCAAATCAATTCAGTATTGAGAGAAAATACTAAAGTGAGGAGGAAACTTTCAGCAGCATCTTGAATAGAGTTGTGTATACAGTACACTACAGGCAAACCCTGCTCCCTCTGCTCAGCTTGAGTAAATGGGCTGTGTACAGGGGTGAGTCAGAAATCCTTCCCCAGGATGCTCTTTGGGGGCTGTTGCTCCTGTAACCCATTATGAAAGGGGGTTGGCTGGTGGAGTCACATAGTTGAAGATCATACAGTCATCATTCCCTGGCCTGCCTCCCTCCCACCTGAAATTCTTCCACCCCACAACCCGAGTCAAGTCAGAAGGAGCCCTTGTGGAATATGCAGGACGTCAACACCCGCTTTGTGGTCCTTACATCTATGCTCCTGCACTGAGCAGTGGAACTGCAGTTGCTCTGTTGCCTTTAGGATCTTCCAGTGCCAGAGTTGGACAAGAGGATTTACCTCTTTCACAGGAGAAATAAGTGACTTGCTTCATATTCAGCATAAATCAAAGCCTTCAAGTCGCCTTTATTTCTTATCTCCAAACTAGTCTGAACTTGTTCTTCAGCGACACCACACTCCTTCCGCTCAAAGTAAAGTTTGCATAGTTTCCTCCTACTTGTAGCCAAATGTATCTTCTTTAACTTCCTGATTTTTTTTTAATACTCTGTAAATCTATGCTAGGGTTATTTAACTTTTTGTTACAATTTTCAAGTCGGTTTTAATAAGAAAAAACAAACTCAAACAGAGTGAAATGTAGCCACATTTTCAGCTTCCTCTCTAATCTCAAATATTCCAATGGAAAAAATGCAAAGCTAGAAGAATGGTTCAGCTGTGTAAAGTGGTGATATACGTATAACAACAGCCATATAAAATATTGTGTATTCATTTAGATGGTCAAGTTAAACATGATACATGTGGGGCTAACTTAGTCCCTGCTCCTCAGCTGAGACCTGTAGATGAATCCCTTGATCCGTATGAAATTCCCCCATTTGTGTATCCTTTAATCTGACTCTTTAAGCAGCTAACAGCTTTCTAACATGACTGTTGTTTTTGTAGCTATCACAAAAGCTTTAGATGGCTGAACTGCTCCTTTTATTTTCTATTAGATTTACATGTGAAATGCTCTGGTTAGATATATCTATTCTCCCTTAGTTTGTGCTAAAATGTATACCTGCAAGTTCTCATACTAGTCTGCCTTTCCCACAGTGTCTCTATTATGGATTAATATATCTTGTGGTGAAGAGAGGCCTCTTCAGGCCTAGATACACAGACTTCCTACCATTGTAGCTCCATGCTTTCAGGGATGGCCTACTGAAAGAGTGCAGAGGAGGGATGGTCTTCTGGTTAAGGCATTGGGCTGGTACTCAGATGATCTGGGTGCAAATCCAGCCTCTGCCACAGGACAAGTCATTTATTCTCTCTGTGCCTCTGTTCCCCATTTATACAACAGAGACAATAATAATACTACTTTTCTATCCTGTCTGTTTAGACTTTATGGTTTTCGGGGGAGGCACTGTCTCTTACTATGCATATGTACAGAGCCAAGCACAATTTAGGCCAGGATTTTTCTGGGGCTCATTGGTGAGATACATCCCACTTAGAGTGCCCTCACTGCAATATCTAGTGCAAAGGGATGACTGTTTGGCATATTTTTAATCTTCTCCTATTCTATGGATGTGTAAAGAGGGATGATGCTCAAACTAAATTTGTGCAGGAACAACTCAGTGCAGCAGAGTAGGCTGCTGGCTTTTAGGGGTCTGGCATCACCTGCTGATTGGTAGTTGGGGGTCAGAACAGAAGCCCAGCAACCTCAAATCATCCAAGGCCCATCATAAATTTGCGGAACCCATAGCCACAGGTTTTGTGAACTCCATAAATGAGCTCTAATCCCAGGTTGTCCAACATATTTGGTCCTGTATAGACAATGATAACTAATGCTCTTTTTCTAATGGCTCAATCTGATTTTCAGAGGTACTGAGCAACCACAGTTGCCCCTGAAATTCATGGGAACTGTATGAGCAGCAAAAAATCCTGTGGCACCTTATAGACTAACAGACGTTTTGGAGCATGAGCTTTCGTGGGTGAATACCCACTTTGTCGGATGCAAGACTTCGTATTCACCCACGAAAGCTCATGCTCCAAAACGTCTGTTAGTCTATAAGGTGCCACAGGATTTTTTGCTGCTTTTACAGATCCAGACTAACACGGCTACCCCTCTGATAATGGGCACTGTAGTTACTCAATACCTCTGATAATCAAGCCTACTATTTAATTCTTATACTCGGTAAACACTCTGGCTGAACAGCCATTTTGCATCTCCATAGTCCTATTCCAGTAGTAACAATGCAGCTATTATAAGTTGCCTTTCCATTTTTCCCCTCATTAGTTTTGCAAAAGATGCTAAGTGCACAAGCAAGCCATACTGCCTAATGACAAATATTGAAGGTTGAAAACACCATTCACTGATTATTTGGTGATGACAGGAGGAATTGACTTGATCCTCCAAGAACAAAAAGAAGTTTTAACCTGGAAAAGCAATGCTAACAACAGTGCATGTATTAAACATTTGAACCTTACAGTTTTTTATCATGATGATTTTATTAAGAGATGTTGCTAGTTTGCAAAGATAATGGGAGAAACAGTTCTGCTTCATAACAATAAATAGTAGTAGTCTCAAATCAAGAAGTCAGTCACAGTTAATAGGGATAATTCAGCATAATTTATTGTATGCATGTTTTTATTGCTCTTTACAACAAAGAATATTTGTTCCCACATTTTTTTCTGCATTTCCAAAGAACCTTGCATTGTGCTATTTTTTGAATGAACAATTTGACAAATTGTTTTTCTTTTTAAACTATATTTGTAGCTTATTTTTTTACTATTAAATTAATATCTTGTACATTAAACTTCTTTGACTTCTTTGGCCATTTATTTTATACTTTTGCCAAACCTATTTTTCATATTGGGATAGATAAACAATATGCCTTCATACATGTACCACATTACAAATAATATACTGTTGTGCATTTTGGCCTGAGCAGTTAGCTGATTTTTGGGTTTTACAGGTTGTTTCCATTAGGGTGAGAAAATGATACATGTATTTCTTTGATGAAGTCTTGTTTATTTACAAACAATGTACATAAAATCTTGTTTCCCCAAACACAATAGTAATTAAACAGTAGGAGACAGTTTCTTTGCTCTCAGTTTCAAGCCTCTTTCTAGCCAGCATTCTATCCAAAACCTCTCTCATAGTTTTTATTCAGGGTCACCCTAAAAGTGCCTCCTGGTCTATCTCTGGGGCTTCCTTGCTGCCTTTTATGTGGGCTTCTGTGGTGTTTCTCTTGCTTCTCTCACACTTAGAGAGACAAAGGGTACGTCTACACTATGGGATTATTCTGAATTTACATAAACCGGTTTAGCAAAACAGATTGTATAAAATCGAGTGCGCGCGGCCACACTAAACACATTAAATCGGTGGTGTGCGTCCACGGTCCGAGGCTAGCATCGATTTCTGGAGCGTTGCACTGTGGGTAGCTATTCTGTAGCTATCCCATAGTTCCCGCAGCCTCCCCCGCCCCTTGGAACTTCCGGGTTGAGATCCCAGTGCCTGATGGGGCAAAAATCATTGTCGTGGGTGGTTCTGGGTAAATGTCATCAGTCACTCCTTCCTCTGGGAAAGCAACGGCAGACAAGCAATATGGGGCAAGTGTACTAGAGAACCAGTGTATCATAGAACCAGAGAGCACAGCTGATCTGTGTCAGATCCCGCAGAAATTATGAGCTGTATGCTATTCACAGGGGGTCCTCCTGCAACAACCCCACCTGTTGATTCCGTTCTCCCCCAGCCTTCCTGGACTACCGTAGCAGTGTCCCCCCACTTGTGTGATGAAGTAATAAAGAATGCAGGAATAAGACACAGTGACTTGTTAGTGAGAAATGAGTGGAAGGCAGCCTCCAGCTGCTATGATAGTCCAGACAGGATATGAAGCAGTGTGGGGGAGAGGAGTCCAGCATCCCGCTGCTAGTCCAGGGACAATTGAATCTTTTCTTTACACATGAAGGGTGGGGGCTGATGGAGCTCAGCCCCCTGTTGCTATGATGAAGACGGTTACCAGCCATATTACACCATCTACCATAAAAAATCAAGAGTTTTTTACACAGGCGCCCATGGTTGACCTCACTGGATGCTAGTCAGCATGGTTACCAGTCCTTTTGCACTGCCCCATGTGCCAAAAGGCTGATGATGACGATGGATATCAGCCATATTGCACCATCAGCCACCCATGGCGGGGGGGAGTGAGGATGTTGGTGTTGAGTGCTGCAGCATCGCGTCTATCTGCAGCATTCAGTAAAGCTAGAGTGACATGTAAAAGAGTCGAGAGGATTGTTTTCCCTTTCACTTCTGGGGGTGGGTGGGGGGGGGCGTAAATTGCCGAGCTATGCCCTGAACCACCGCAGACACTGTGTTTGACCCTAGAAGCATTTGGAGCTCAGCCAGGAATGCAAATGCTTTTCGGAGACTGCAGGAACTGTGGGATTGCTTGAGTCCTCCAGTCCCCGCTCCCTCCCTCCATGAGCATCCATTTGATTCTTTGGCTTTCCGTTACGCTTGTCACACAGCAGTGCGCTGAGTCCCTGCTATGGCGTCTGTGTGGAGAATTTTTAAAAATGATTTTGAATTTCGTCTTCTGTAACGGAGCGCTGATAGAACAGATTTGCCTGCCCTTACAGCGATCACATCCGCATGGTCCATGCTGGAGCTCTTTTTTTATTTTGATTTTTAACTGCATCGCCACACATGCTGATCGGAGCTCCACGCTGGGCAAACAGGAAATATTCAAAAGTTCGCGGGGCTTTTCCTGTCTACCTGGCCACTGCATCCGAGTTCAGATTGCTGTCCAGAGCGGTCAGTGGTGCACTGTGGGATACCACCCGGAGGCCAATACCGTCGATCTGCGGCCATACTAACCCTAATCCGATATGGTAATTCCGATACTAGCGCTACTCCTCTCGTTAGGGAGGAGTACAGAAATCGATTTAAAGAGCCCTTTATATCGATATAAAGGGCCTCTTAGTGTGGACGGGTGTGGCGTTAAATCGGTTTTATGCTCCTTAAACCGGTTTAAACGCGTAGTGTAGACCAGGCTAAAGCTGCAGTCTAATTAATCCTCTACCCATATGTCTGTTATCAGACTCCAAGGAAACCTCTTTGACTGCATGGCCCAGCTATTGCCCAGGCTCGCATGTAATCTAGTCCATTGTTTCAGCTATTACTTAACAAAGGGGGCATTTAATTCTTCCTTCATTTAGCCTGAGTGGGAAGGCGGTTACCATGCCCAACAGCTTCAACAAGATGATGTGATTGTCCAACCCCCAGCATAACAACCCTCCCTGTAACAGGGTGGTCTGACTCTTCTAAGGGCTGGGGTCAGCCAGACTTATTTGATTTCCAGACCCAGCTGGGAAGGGGTCAGATGACGTCTATAAATGGCTGAGAAACTCAGTTGGAGGAGAGCTAAAGGAGGGAATTTGGCTCCCTAGACTGATCCCAGAGCAGTTAGAGAGCAGCAGAGTGATAGACCTCTGGGTTCCTGCAGCCTGTCTTTGTCAGGGGAATAGCTTTATTTTGTGTGTGTGTGGGGGGGGGTTTGTATTTGAATTAATAAACCAGGCCCTGAGGGAAGGGTCTGAAAGAGACTTTGGCATGATGTTAGTCTTCCTGGGCTGGGGAGACAGGCCGGCAGCCCTACATGTGGTAGAGCTGGGGTGGAATTGAAAGGGAATTGCAGCAGTAGAATTAAAAACAACAGCAGCTACAGAAAAGACAGAGGCTGACATAATAGCAGACACGGTTTCTCTAGTGGCCTCCATCCCCTTGGTGTTTTGTTTTTTGTTTTTTGCTAAAGGAAAAGATAGAAGAATTTTATGCCTGATGGTGGTGGCTCACCGGTAACAACAGGAACAGTAGAAGCAGCCTCAGGCTTTGCAGAAAGAGCAAGAGACATGGGTTGCTGCTCAACTGTGGTGGCAGGAGGCCCCAAACCAGCAACAGGACCATTCTTGAAACAAATGGGCAGCAGGGAGTCTTGTTTTTTCCTGCAGAAGGTAAGCTTAGGCTGGCCTGGCCCTGCGTTGGTGAAGATGGGGCCAGAAGGTGACCCTGAGGTCTTCCTCTGATCAAGTGACCTGTGCTTCTCGCTGGGAGGAGTTGACTTGGGTGGTGAGGGTGGCACCATTTCTGATGGAAGAAGCCTAGGCAGCATAATGAGAACCCGGGCAACAAGCAGTCTGGCTCTTATCCTGGGACTGATGCCAGAGGCATAATATTATTGGTTCTGGGTAGAGCCATTTACGCAGGGAGCATGCCGGTGTGTAGTGGCCCAATGGTTGTGGATTCTCACTCCTCTGTTTGTGTCCAGAGATGAGCTTTGTGAAGAAAGGCTTGTGGACCTGGTGGTTCTGGAATAATTTTTGTAGGTCCTGCCATGGGAGCCCAGAGCTGGGTATGGTGTTTTCATCCATGGGTGAGGTGGTGGAGAGAGTGGAGGCATACTTAGAGACTGAGGGAACTAAATCAGACCAGGGGTGTCTTACTGGGGAAAGTAAGAAGAGGAGGTGCCCCAACCTGGGGAGGCTGGGGGAAACTGTCAAATGGAGAGAGTTCTGGGTAACCCTAGAAGTGGGGTTTCTGAAGGATTATTGACCCCCATCCCGATCAGCCCCACAACCTAGGGCAGCGTTTCTCAAATATGGCCACCGTGGCTGCATGTGGCCACCAAGGGCTTTTCTTGTGGCCACAGCTTCATGGGCAGTGATTGAGGGGGAGGAGGAGCTAAGCCGCCAGAGGGGTTGGGCCCTGCCCTTCTCTGGAAGCACAAATGCCGGAGGAGCAGACAGTTGATGTGTGTTCCCCACCTTGGGAGCGGTAGAGCTCAGACTTCCAGTTTCAGCACTGGGGTGGTAGGATGCAGGCTCCGGCTGTGCAGCAGCGGGCTCTGGACATGGGCTCCGGCATGTGGTGGCAGGTTCCAGCCATGAGCTCCATCCCTCAGCCTCAGGGCCTGGCAGGCTCCATTCCACGGTCCCTCACCCATCCACCCTAGCAACTCTGGCTCCCACTGCCTCCCTTCCGACCAAGGCTTAATTTGTCCCCTGGCTTGCCAGGCCTGAGTAAGTCTTCTGTGAAAAGTGATATTTGTATGTTTGTTAATATCACTTTTCACCTCCTCCCAGCTAGCTAGCAAGTCTCCTCCTGTGAAAAGTGATATTAACAAATATACACATATCCCTTTTCACAGCAAACTTACTAGCTAGCAAGTCTAAAAAAAACCCAAAAGCAAAAGAAACAACAACAAAAGACAAGAACATGCAAAGCACCTTATTTGTGTTTCTATTCTGTTTAGGTCCAGTAAAGAATAGACACAATTGTCCATTATTTTTATTATTGAATCTGCAAAAAACCCCAACCTTATTTGTGTTTCTATTCTGTTTAGGTCCAGTAAAGAATAGACACAATTGTCCATTATTTTTATTATTGAATCTGCAAAAAACCCCAACCCTACATAAATAAATTACTATGATTTGGACACGTGTGTGTGCATATTTATTTGTTTTTCCTAAAGTTAAGTATTTTAGAAAAAATTGTCATAGTGGCCACCAGCAAGAGTTGGTGAAGTGGCAGTCAGGGCAGTGGAATTAGAGACTGCCTGGGACAGTCTGTCCTGTGGGTCTTTGATATCCCAGAAGGGGGAAACATGAATAGTGATCGAGCTGAAGGGCCAAGTCACAAAAATGAGTGTGCTGAGTCCCAGAGAGTGAGAGAACAGAAGAGAACGACAGACCTGAAAAGATCTAATCCCCAGAGCAACTAGGAGGAGATGCCCTAGTGGTGAGCGGACCCCATGACAGAGCCCCTAAGGAATGTCCACTTTCTGTGAAAATTGCTGTTTGAGAAAGACCCTCCTCATTTATTCTAATGGGGAACTGTTTACTGTTATAACTTTTCTAGCCTCAGTTTCTACAGCTACGTTCTCAGGTTCTGGGGTCAGCCATGCTACAATTCTGTCCCCCTGATACCATCTCACGTGGTCCTTATGCATAATTTTGGGTTTAGTTCTGGGACCCGAGTATATCCTCCATGCCATTTCATTTATTTGTGTCAGTACTGTGTAAAGTCACTCCCAAGTTTTATCCAGCTTACGGCTCCTAGGATTCTGGCACCATACCAGATCCCTTCTTTTAAATTTTTTTGCATATGACCTTACATTGTAAAATCTTTTCATTTTATCAGAGGCTATCAAATATTCCATGGCAAAAGTGTGAGCTTTTATAAGTTTGGATTGTAGGGTTTCTACATAGTTCAAATCCCTTTGTTCCTCTTCAGAAACATCATACAAGAGGTTGACTGGAATGCTTACCTGATGTCCAAACATGAGGAGTTCTGGGTACGTTTTGCATTCTTATTGACTGCTGGGCTGTGAACCATAAAAAGAATGGGATCTGCTGGTACTAGTCCCTTTGGTACTGTCTGACAAGGTAGCTAGCTGAGTCTCAAGAGTCTGATTAAACCATCCTATCAGATTGCACTGAGTGGCAAGTTCTGGGCATCCCTAGAATCTCATAAAACTGCTGAAAGAGACATTGAAGGGAAGTATGGTCTGTCTTGACCACAAACTTCCTTCCAGACAAATAGTGGTGAAAATATTCTATAGATCTAGCCATTGCCAGGAGGTTTTTTTTTTTTTTTCAGGTAGTATAATAGTTTATTCTCTAGAGAGCTTAGATTTTTACTCTCATGTCTTTTGTGTTCCTGTGTCAGTGTTACACCCAGACTGTAAGCACTAGCATCTGTATCCACTATGAAAGGGTTTTGAAACAAGAAAGGGACTGTCACAAGAGCCTTTTCCAACTCTAAAAATGCCAACTTACACTCTGAGCAGTGAAAATATTTCCCTTTCTCACAAAACCTATGCATTGTTAATGTATGCATGCTTGGTAATAATGTGAAAGGACTCCATGCTTGTAAAACTAAACTGTCTCTTTATTAAGAGAACAGATACGTTGCAGCTGCAGCTAGCATTCTAGCCATGTGCATACAGTACAGACTGAGATCCTTGTGCCTCTTCCAGACTCTTCCCTTCTGCAGCTTGTGCTTCTCCCTCCAAGTTCCATGCAGGTTGCTACATCTGTCATTTTCACCTTTTTTTATTTTGTGCATTTGCTGACTTCCTGGGGCCAGAGATTACTAGTACATAGCCCACTCTAGGGACATGGTCTTTACTACCATCCCATTGTGTCTTGTTAGGCCTCATAGTCTTCAAGCATACTGGTCTTCAAACTGGTTTCCCACTTCTTCATTGTTTTATTGCTGTTGGTGGGGGCATTGCTGACTTCATTCTACTGGGTGGTGTCCTGTTGGTATTCTGTATTCCTTGTTTCTTCTGACGCTCCTACATCAGGCCAGCTGATGGCTGAGGTCCTTTCTAAGTCCACCTAGTCCTGGCCTTGGACCTGTCTGTCCGGGTGTGCTGTCTGTCTGCTGCTACTCCACAATTGTCTTTGGTATTGTCTCTACCGCTGTCCTGAGTTACCTCATAGCTGTAACTACCTCACATAATCCAGGTCCCGCTGCAGCTTGGACTGTTGCCTTTTGTGATAGCTTTGTGAGGTTATTTGATGGGGTTGACCCCAGACCTGCCATCTGTGCATAGTGGCCCTAGGTCCTCAGCTCTTTTGTATTAGCAGGCTGCCTGCTTAGCCCGGCATTCTCTTAAATGTTTCTATGTCCTGTCTCTTGTTCCTCTGCTGGGCTGCAGCAGACTACACCTCCTGGGAAGCATCATGCTCTGTGCTGGGCAACTATCTCATCCCTGGGATGGTACAGTGATGGTCCAACATTGCCAAGTAGGGATCCTTGACTGTCTCTTTTGTCTCTGCCATCAGGTCTCTTGGCTGTCTTTACTGCTGACTCTTCTTCCTGTCTGTTGCTTTGTGGGTACACAGGGGAACATGCCTTGTGCTCAGATTTCCATTTGGCACTGAATCACTTGAATTCTGCCATAGTGTACTGTGGCCCATTATCTGAACATATAATATTTGGGAAATGAACCCAGTTCCTGATCAATGCTTTCCTCAGTGCCCTCCAAAGAGTCCACACCTCAGAAATTGGAGTAGTAATCTACTGTGACCATGTAGTTTCTGTCATTTAAAAATTAACTAGCTTGTTCCACCCTTTTTCCAGAGTCAGGATGGGATTTCATGACACTGTGGGATCTCCTTCTGTTGTCAATCACTATTCTCTTTGCACACTTCACACTGTTCCACATATACTCTCAAGTGGGCATTCATGCCAAATGCTAGACACACTCCCTGGTTCATCTGAGGCCTGCCTCTATCTCTGTGAAGTGTACATCCACCTTCTGTTGTCAGCTCAAATTTGCTGGAATTACTGCTTGGTCTCCTTTAAACAAATCCCATTTTATACACACGAGTCATCCCTCAGCTAGTAGTAGGTGCTACCTCTTGGGGCACATGCGCCTCCCAGTCTGGCCAACCCTGGAATATGAACTGTTTTACATCCTGCTTAGTGCTGCAGGCAGGAGTGCTTTGTTGGATTGCTTAGAGCCTCCCATCAGGGATATGAAGATATAGTTGCATGTTGATAGACTCTATCTCCTGCTTCTACAGAGCCATTGGTGTTTGTGCTCTGGAAGGCATGCCCTGCTCAGTGTGTCTGCTACCAGTAGGGACATCCCTTTTCTTCATCTCACAGTGATGCAGTCTGAACAACATTCATCATAGTTGTAGGGTGCATTCTGTAATGGCTTCTTCATGATGTTTCCTAATGGCTTGTGATCAGACTGCTTTTCCACCTGTGCGCAAAGGTGACCCAATGGAATTGTTCCATTTTGAGGAGCACTACCAGTAGCCACTTTTCTATCAGAGCATATTTCCTTTCTGTGTCTGTCAGGGCTCTAACAGCAAATGCTATGGATTGCTGGCTTTGTATCAGTGCTGCTCCTAGGACCAGTCCTGAGGCATCACATTGTAGCTCTAGGGGCAGGTCTACACTAAGGGCAGGGGTCGAACTAGGGTACGCAAGTTCAGCTACGTGAATAGCGTAGCTGAATTCGAAGTACCCTAGTTCGAACTACTCACCCGTCCAGACGCCGCAGAATCGAAGTCCGCGGCTCCAAGGTCGACTCTGCCACCGCCTTTTGCAGTGGTGGAGTACCGGAGTCGACTGCGGCGCTTCCGGAGTTCGAACTATCGCGTCCAGATTAGACGCGATAGTTCGAACTCCGAGAAGTCGAACTCACCGCGTCGACCTGGCTGGTAAGTGTAGACTAGCCCTAGCTGTACCAGAGAGGTGTAGTGCTTCAGGACTGGTGCCTCACTTACAATTTTCTCTCTCCTATCAAATGCCTGTTCTTGGAGGGGTCTCTGAACATACCTGTTCTGCATCATGGTATGTTAACTATCTCAAGGGTTCACAGGCTTCTGATAGGTGTGTGCAGAATCTGTGTGCAGCTGGCCAGCCCTATAAATCACTGAATTCCCATCACATCCTTTGGTCTGGGCATTTCCTTTATGGCTCTGAGTTTCTCAGGGTCCAAGCAGAGTCCCTCAAAAGTCAACAGATGTCCAATGTAGGGGACCTTCATTTTCCTCAGCCTCAGCTTGTCTGCATTCAGCCTAATATTCCTGCCTAGGAGTCGTCACAGCTTGGTGTCATGGTCTTAGATTGCCTCTCCTTGACATCTTCCTCTGCAATAAGAATGTCATCAGCTACAATCTTGATGCCTGGAAAGTCCCTCTATTGCCTGGTTCAGTTTACATTGGAACATTCTGGGATCGAGTCGATGTCCGCAGACATTCATACCCAGTGGTACCTGCCAAAAAGTTTGGCAAAGGTTGTCAGGTGGTTAGATGGCTCATCTAGCTCAATATGCCAGAACCTATTCTTGACATTACAAACAGTGAATGCTTTTGCCCTAGATAGATCGAGTAGTCTATCCTCAATACTTGGTAATATGCAATGACTTATTTTCAATGCTCTGTTACATGGTCTTGGGTCAATGCATATCTTGAATTTACCTGAACGTTTTCTCACCACTATTAAGCTGTGGATCCATTCTTAGGTCTTTTCAGTATGTGTAATGATGTGTCTTCTTTGCAGGCTTGCCATTTTCTTCTTCAGTGGCTCCACGAGAGCTAATGGAACTCTGTGTTTCAGTAGCCTCACAGGCTGTACATGGGGTCTGTTTCTCTCTTCAACTTGCCCTCTAGCTGTTTTATGGTTTTACTCTGTTTTATTCTCCCCTCTTCTCCCTGACGTTGTTAGTAACCCTTTTAGTAAATTTCCTGTTTGTTTTCGAAAAATTTCCCTCTCTAGTCTTTTGTTACCTACCTGGTGGGCAGTGGGAAAATTTTAGTTAATTTACTCCCCTGGTGATTAGATACTGGTATTACCAGTCAAAGAACCTGGCCCTGTTGTCTGAGACTGTATAACAGTTGTGGTGACCGCAGCAAGTCTGGCAGAGGAGCAAGTCCTAGCATCTTCCAGTCGGCTTGGTTTTGTTTTGTCCCTTTATTATTTGCTGTGTGGTCGCATCAGTCCAGTGACTCAGGGAGGGAAATCCTAAGGTGGGATCGGCAGTCAGAGACAGATTGCTGCATGGCTAAGGTTATTGCCACCCACCGATGGTTTGGCAATTGAAGGCTGTGATTCCCTTGACTGGGGAGCAGTCCCTCGGATCTGGCTAACCTCACAAGGTGTTGAGGAAGCACTCCCGTGGGCCTAGGTGGCTGACAAGAGGGCAGTGGTCCTTCTTTTTTTTTTTAAGTGAAGATTCAGGTTTCAGGGAGAAGGCACGGCTGGCCTGTCTACCTGTAGGAACTTGCAAGCAGTGGCACAGATTAAGTGAGGCCCCCACTTAGGGCTGTTAACGCATCCTGTCCGAAAGTGGTCCGAGGGACGTTGCTGCAACAGGGGTGCTCAATAGGGCTCAGAGTGGGCAGCGAAAGCCCTGACCATAAGCAGTGTGGTAGGCTGATAGGCTCACCAGCTAGAGAGCTACCTATTTGGGACTGTACTGGTTGATGGTGAGTCAACCACCAGCATTGGAGAAGGTCTTCAGACTATTGGGTTGGACACAGCAGCTCAATAAAACATCTTTAGCGTATGTGTCTCTTTGTTTGGTATAGGGTACAACCCCCGGGAGGATGGGTTATTTTCTGGGGAGGATGCCCTTCAGAAACTGGGAAGGGCATGGAAGTGATCAGAAAAGAGCTGTTATATGGGCTCGCTATGACTGGGAAGGAGCTAGACAAGCAGGTGAAGCTGCTTAGAGTCAGCGACCCAATCCCAATTACAAGGTAAAGATCTAGAACTAGAGAAGCTGTCAGTAAAGTATAGTGCAGCAGCTGCACAGATTACCAATCAGACTGTGCAGCTGACACAGCTAGAAGAGCAGCTGTGTGAATTGAATGAGAGATGTGGGAAGGTTTCGTTATCAGCAAGAAACTGGAGGAGTCACAGGCCCCTGTAAAACAGCTATTTAAGGAAACTAAGTGGTCTGGGGAAGGCATCACCAACCATGATGCCTGCCTGAAAAGGCTACACAAGCTGAAAGAGCAGCTTCAGAGATCACAGAGAGTGATCCATGCTATCAATGGCTAGTCCTTTAGCCAGGTTCACCAAAGATGGGTTGGAGTCGGAGGGAGAGGACTCAGAGTGAAAGATCACCACCTATCCATCAGCCCCTCTTAGCCATGAGGAAAGCCAGGACGGGAGGCAATGCCCTCTGTTTGCCCTAATCACTACCATGGTAGTGCAATTTGGCCCAAAATGGCTGCCTGAAACTAGGTACGAAATTAAACTGCTGTCTCCTGAACAAGCAAGGGTCGTTGGGAAGCAGCTGGGCCCTCTCAGAGAAAGTGAACTCAACTGGCTTGCCCAGCTGAGACACACCCCGAGTCTCAGTAAAGAGGAGGTGGTCACCATTGTAAGGAGTGTATTGGAAGTGAGGACTTTAATGCACTGCCTCATGAGATACCAATGGGCAATGTAACTGAGATGGTGGAACTTTATTTGGGCATATTCAGACTATACTTCTCCCAAGAGAACTTGATGGGAAAACTGTATTTGGAGAGGGAGAATCCCTCTGAATACCCAGAAAGATATCTAGCCAGAAAAAGACTCTTGTATTGACTTACTGGACTGGCCCCCATAGTAAACCGGGTGGTGACTCATGACACTCCTGAGTTTAGAGAAATATATATGCAGGGACTGCTACCTGCTTTGAGACTATCAATGGGTCCAGTAAACCCATGTGGGTCTTAAAGAGCTAGAGGACAGGGCCCATGAGGCCTATGAGCTAAACAAAAATGCTCACCCTGGATTAGGTGGCAAGAAAAAAATAGCAGCTTTTAACACCTCTGTTGCCACGTCATGAATGTTCACTACTAGACATCAGTATTCCATCAGTCAAGACCCCTTTCACTTTGGAAATGTGGTACGAGTCAGCAAAACAAGCAGCACGAGACCTGTGGGTGGTAGATGGCAGGAGTTACCATCTAGATGGGAAGCCAGTAACTGGCTTTGCAGCACGGCCGATTGTCACTGACAGAATCATCCAAGGCACTGTGAAGCATCATTCGGCACAGGCCGCGAAGATCGCGGCTCTCGAGTCTGCTGAGCCAGCCACCAACATAATGCTTTGCACACATTCAGATTGGGTGCTTCGTGCCCTTGTGGACTGGATGGTCATGTGGGAGGAGTGGGGCATGATGTCATCAGACAACAAGCCCATAGCCTACACTGGTTACTTGCTGGGACTTGGCTGAAAAACACACTGGAAGCACTTTCATGTTCAAAGTGAGAGCGCACCGGCGTAATCAAGCCAATAGGGTGGACAAGCTAGCCAAAAAGGCAGCTTTATTGGGGCCTGACAGACTCTGGGACAACACAAACAGTGTAATCAGCCAGCTCAACCCAACTGATGTCCAAGAACAAATGGACATCTGGCAATTGCAATTCAAGGACTGTGAAATAAAGGAGCTTCTGCAGAAGCAAAACTGCAGAACCTATAACATCTTTCAGCATGAAAGCAGCCTGATGGTGGGTAGAAAAAAGGACAGTGATGATGGGATACCAGGGCTGGTGATGCCCTCATGTCTGAGGAAGGCGCTGCTAGCTCTGTCACACTAACAAGGACACTTTGGGCCAGAGGAAATGGTCCAGAAAGTACTCACTGTTGGATGGTGGCCCACCATCACAAAGGATGCAGAGGAATTGATTGGCAACTGTTTTAGATGTGCTGAAAACAACCCTGACCATCGGGTGAGAAAGGGTTCAGACCTGCACCAGCTGGCGGATGGACCTTGACAGAGGATACAAGTGGATTACATAGGACAACTGCCGAGAACTGGTAGAGGCCATGTCTACTGTTTGGTCATTGTAGACCCCCTTCACCAATGCCTCCTGTTGCCTGAGACCGTGTAACAGGAATTTTCACAGATTGAATTTGTAGGACAACTTTTCTGCCATTTTATTTACACTTTTTTTTAGCCATAAGGAAATCCAAACTGACTATTAGCTGGCTGGCTATCTCAGCTACCCAAACATCTTGTTTGAATTCCAGAGGTCCAGTTTTCAAAACCAGTTTTCCCATTTTTGAACAGATGCACATTCCCCAATCATGGTCTCCATTTGAGACCAATTTTGGATTCCCTATATTCTCCAGCTTTTTTAGCATGTCTGGTCTAACACCAGTTTTGTTAGAACCAGTTACTACTATTTCCCTGAAGAAAAGATTTGAACAGATTTTGGGTGTGCTTTTTAATTAATAACACCTAACCCTTATATAGCACTTTTATCTACTCTCAAAATGCTTCACAAAGGAGGTATTGTTATTCCCATTTTACAGATGAGGCAATCAAGGCACAGAGAGGTAAAGGGACTTGCCGAAGGTCACCCAGCAGGACAATGGTAGAGCCAGGAATAGATCCCAGGTCTCTGAGTCCCAGACCAGTGCTCTGTCCTCTGTTACGTTGCTGTTTCAGTTGGGGGAACAGGTCAGCAGCCTACAGGCATTTCTTTCTTTCTTTCCTTATTTAGCCTGAATGGAAGGTGCCTATCGCACTCAAGGGCTTCAGTGATGGTGCTGTGCTTGCCCATCCCCATGGATAACAATATAGTAAGTATGTCTCAAGTGTATAAACACCAGTGGTGTTTAAAGGATGTGCTGTGTTCCCTAAGAGGACTGAAATCTCAATTACAATACATGGGTTTTGCTACCTGCACTGCAGAACAGCAATGCATGCAAACCTTTGCTCCTGTGAGTGAGGAATAGTATTACTCACTTTCAGGATTCACAGCTCTTAAGAAGGCTACATTATATACAGACAAAGAAATATGCTTTATTGCCACTGCCAAAGAATAATATCCTAGTCTTTTACAGATGTTTTGACTTTTATTAACTAGAACATCTAGTTTTATAAGATCACTACTCTGGTAATCCTTCAGACAACATGGAACAGACATCTCTTTATTTTATTCACTTTCCACAATTCCTGTAACTGGTTCAGGAATGCTGGGAGGCTCCACAATGTCAGGAGGGTAGGAGGCAGTATCAACAACTGAAATGCAGATAAAATGTTGGTGTTGAGGAATTTCGATTCCAGCCTGCAACTCCCAAACTCTTACGCTGTCTCAGTACAGAGAATAAATCAGAGTAACACCCACCAACTCCTTATGTGAGTGAAAAACATCAAGGACACTCTTGTAAGAATGGTGAGAAGACATAAAGTCAGAAAAAGACCATTTAAATGTGCCTCTTAAGGTAAAGCTGTTCAAACCACCACAAGGAGGTTGACTTTTTTTCCTTTCTAGTTCTCAGGACTCCAAACCTGTGATCTAAATGATGCTTGTTTACTTGGGCCTTCCACCTCCAGCAATTTTGACAAACCTGTTTGGGTGCACAGAAGTCTCTTGCGGAGGTAGGGAATTCCTAATCTATGACTGACTTCTCAGTAGTGGTTACTGCCTTTTTCTCCTTCCTCCATGCTTGACTTGACTTCCCTGCTTGATAAAGTATTTGCTGCAATTAAAGTACAGACTAGTCCTGCAAACATCCCTCCCTCTCCTAAGATAAGACCTGTTACTGCAGCAAAGAAGGCCTCCATTGTTACACTGCTGCTCAAGGTCAGACCTGCGTCTATAACTCATGCTGCTTCTGATAAGGCCAGTCATAACCTTTTGGATAAGGTGATGAACCAGTTGTCATCCAGGAGGGTTTATTTGCCAGACCCTTGCTTTCTTTTCCCCTCCTCTCAGTGGTCCCTGCTCCCCACACCTTACTACTGGCTATCACATTGATATGTCTGTCTGAGATGAATCATCTGATTCCCCTCATCATTTACTGAGCTTGACTTTTTTGTGCAGGCATATCACTAAATTGTAAAACTCACTCCCTTCAGCTGTTACTCTGGGGAGCTCCTACTGAGAGCAGTAGCAAGAAGAGCTGACAACCCTATATACGTTCACCAATCAGATAATGCTCTCCTTAACAATGTGGTTGGCCCCAGATATTGTTTGCCATTCCTTCCTGCTAAATACCACAAGCTTTCTGCTGATAAAGCAAAACTATGGCCCCAAGCTATCAAAGGTAGATGCTGATACAGCCTCCTGTTCCAATAAAACTTTCCTTCCCCTAGAAGATGGCACCATTCGGAGGCATCCCTTAGAGAGCAAAGAACCGAAAATGGGGATCTGAAAAGATGCCGTGGCCTCTTTAAAAGGAAGACAGCATAATCCAGTAGGCTGGAAGTAATGAACGCTGGGTTCTGTTCCTGGGTTTGTCACTGGGACACCTTGGGCACATCATGTAGGACAAAATTTTCAGACTTGGCAACTTAAAGTTTGGGACCTGAAGCTATATTTAAGCATCTAAATAGACTTGAGAATGGTAATGGTACTTCACTCTCCTTTGTGAAATCCTGGGAGATCTAGGGATGGAAACTGCAGTGGATATTTATGATTTTGCTATTTGTTTCACTGTGCAACTGGTGGGCAGTCTTTGGAGATGTCATGCTGGGCTTGCCCTGTTCCCTGTATGGTCTGGACTCTCTGGAGCCTAACTTTCTGGGGCTACCTGCATGGTGGCATGCAAATGATGGGTGGAGCAGTGCAGGGGTGAGTTGGTGTGTGTTTGGGGGAGAAGGGGATTGTGAATTCAAGGATCAATCACTGTATAGTTACTCTGCTCATCCACAACAGGGGTTCCTTGGGGACATGTAGGGCTGAGCTATGCTTGATGGAGTAGCTCCACACCTGTTCTGTGGATTGTGTGGAGCATTCCTGTCTCTTCACTTTCCCACTGTGGATCTGCTTAGTGCCCTGCCCAGCTATACAGGGAGGGCATTACAGTGGCAGTTTGGCCCTTCCCTTTATGCACTTTGTAGCTTAGTTCAGTGGTTAAGAACACCTATCTTCTACCAAAGAGATCATCTATAGATCATCCCATCGGCTGTCTATGTACTGTGACTACTGTCTTCACATGTAACTCAAGACTCTCTAAAGATTTCTGTCTAGGTATTTATATGGCTCCCATCATCTTCATAGCTGAGTGCCTCCCAAACATTATCCCAACACTACTGAACTGAGGTACACTGAGACTAAGTGCCTTGCCCAAGATCACCAGGAAACCTGTGGCCGAGCTAGATTCAACCAGGGCCTTAACCACAAGACCATCCTTCTTCCTATAATATAGGTAGCCTACAGAATTGTCTGGATACTGTACTGGACCAGTGGTGACCTTTCTAGTATATTTAGATGTCTGGCTTTCCTAAATCTGAGCGTACTCTGTTTAAGACTCTCTGAACCAAATTAATCGCTGTAACCCCATTGACTTAAATGAGGTGAATTTGTTTTCCTGGGCCTGACTTTACATTGCCTTGTGCAGTCATCAACAGCTGGGTGCAAAATGTTACCAAACCAAAATGCTCCACTCATTTACACCAGTAATAGCATTTTACCCCATTTTGTATTCCGTACACTTGCATCAGAGATATAGTTGGTCCAGCATGTCTAGTGTCCTTTTATATCATATTAATGTTTTTTTGCTAAGATGAGCACTTGTGATTAGTAATAGTTTTGTAAAACATGTCAAATTTACTTAAATCTGTTTTAACTAATCCACTGTGGCCTACATTTTATATTCTTCCTTTCTCTTAATTCCCATTGTATGGTAAATCCCAGTCAGGAAATGAGATTTTTAACCCAGAAAAGAACTCCTCCTGTCCTTAGAAATAATCCTTTCTATACATGTATTTTATTTTTTAGCATGTGTTCAAAGTTGTTGCTCCTTGAGAGAACAATTGCAAAACATTTTTCTCTAGGTTGTTTAGACCACCTCCTGTTGTTTGTATTTGTTTTAATGAAACATTTCCATTAGATTCAGATTTTCAGTCTGTGTGCTTTTCACATTCACTTCCCCTTCAATGGGTCAGTGTAGACTGGCGAGAAATCCTATCCCTCCTGAAGTCAATGGCAAAACTCCCATTGACTTCCACTGGATCATGGTTCCATCCTGGTTTTTCAAAGGAGCTTAAGGAAGTTAGATATCCAACTTCCACTGAAGCTCTATTGGAGTTGAACACCTAACTTCCTTAGACTCTCTTGACAATTCAAGCCATAAACTTTGACTCTTTTCTGAAACATATGAGCACTTTTTGAGGAAATGCCATTGCTTTTTTAATAGTCCTAAGAGGTAGGAGTGCACAAGCCACGTGTAATGAGAAATCAATGTCCAAGGGTATTGAAAGAAAGAGGATTAACAACCTGGACTTCAGACATGACCAACATTCTGCTGTACTCCTGAAGAAATCCAAGTCCAAAAGGAGCTGGGAATAGGAGTCGGAGAGTTGCTCGAAACAAACAAGAACTCTGCCACGCGTCAGACCTGAAACATCTTATGGTTTCAGACTTTGGATAAATATTTCAAAAGAGCCTGAGTGACTTAGGCTCCTAAGGTCCTATGTCCCACTGAAAAATCAGTGGAGCTCAGAGTCCTAAGTGACCAAGTCACTTTGGAAAAGAATCTTAAACTCTTTAGTCATTTTGGAGCTTTTGAAAACGTTACCCTCCATTACAATTTAGGTTTCAGAGAGGCCCTAGCTTGTTTTATTTGTATTGTGGTAGCACCTAGGATCACATGTCTTGCACCAGGACTTCATTGTGATAGGTGCTGTGCGAAACCGAACAAAAAGGCAGTCTCTACCCCAAAGAGCTTGCAGTCTATGTAACCTTCTCTTCCTGCTGCCATTGCTGAAAGCACAATCTCTGATTCTGATTATATTTTTGGTTGATTAAATATGTGGAACCAATATCTGCAGGGGAAAGGGAGAGCAACTCTCCAGACTCCAGACTTGTTTATCCCTCTTCCTAGCCAAGGCTGAAATAGTCATAGCAAATATATTTTCCACAGAGGAAACCACATTTTTTGATGCTTCCTGCTGGCCCTGCAACTGCTATTGTTCACAGTGTTCTTGAGCCTGTTTATTTTCCAAGTGCTGCCTGCAAGTTCCCCATAGAATATAGAAGTGTAGGGCTGGAAGGTACCTCAAGAGGTCATCTAGTCCACCCCACTGCTCTGAGGCAGGACCATGTATACCCAGGCCATCTCTGACAGGTGTTTGTCTAACCTGATCTTAAAAGCCTTCAGTGATAGGGACGCCACAACATCCCCTGGAAGCCTATTCAAGAGCTTAACTATCCTTATGGTTAGAAAGTTCCTAATAGCTAACCTAAATCTCCCTTGCTGCATGTTAAGCCCATTATTTCTTGTCCTGCCTTCAGTGGACATGGAAAATAATTGATCACCATCCTCTTTATAACAGCCCTTGATGTATTTGAAGACTATCAGATCCCTCCTCAGTCTTTTATTTCAAGAATAAACATGCCCGTTTTTTTTTAACCTTCCCTCATAGATAGTTTTCTAAACCCTTTATCATTTTGGTTGCTCTCCTCTGGACTGTCTCCAATTTGTCCATGTCTGGGCATGGTACTCCTGCTGAAGCTGCACCTGAGCGAGCAGAGTGGGGCGACTCTCTCTCATGTTTGACATACGACAATCCTGTTAATTATACTAGCCTTTTACACAACTGCATCAAATTTGATTTATATTCAATTTGTGATACACTGTAATCCCCAGAATTTTTTCAGCAGTACTACCACCTAGCTAGTTATTTCCCATGCTGTAGTTGTGTATTTGATTTTTGGTCTTCCTAAGTGTTGTACTTTGCACTTGTCTTTATTTATCTTGTTGATTCAGACCAAATCTCCAATTTGAAAAGGTCATTTTGAAATCTAATCCTGCCCTCCAAAGTGCTAACAACCCCTCCAAGGTTGGAGTCATACGTAAATTTTATAAGCACACCCTTCATGCCATTGCCCAAGTTATTAATGATAACATTGACTAGTACTGGACCCAAGATAGATCCCTGGAGGATCCCTCTACATATGTGCATGCAGTTTGACAGCAAACCATTGCTAACTATTCTTTGATTGAGGTTTTCAACCAGTTGTGCACCCACCTTGTAGTAATTTAATCTAGACTACAATTCCTTAGTTTACTTATGCAAATATCCTGAGTGACTGTGTGAAAAGCATTAAAAATCAAGATATATCCATGTCTGCAGCTTCCCCCATCTGCTCAACCCCATAACCCTGTCAAAGAAGGAAATTAAGTAGGTTTGACATGATTTGTTCTTGACACATCCATGCTGGCTATTATTCTCTAGATGCTTACAAACTGATTAATAATTTATCCAGGATCTTTCCAGGTATCGAAATTAGGCTGAATGGTCCATAATTCCCTGGGTCCTCTATGTTCTTTTTTAAAAGATAGGTACTACATGTGCCCTTCTCCAGTTCTCTGGGACCTCATCCATGATCCGTGAGTTTTCAAAGATAATTGCTGAAGGTTCTGAGATGCTTCATCTAGTTCCTTAAGTACTTTAGGGTGCATTTCATCAGGCTCTCCTGACTTGAATACGTCTCACTTATCAAAATATTTTAACCTGTTCTTTCCCTATTTTGTCTTATGTTCCTTCCCCGCTTGTAGTTAATTCTCTGGAGTATCTGGTCACTATTAACCTTTTTAGTGAAGACTGAAGCAAACTAAGCAAAATAACACTTCAGCCTTCTTGATGTCATCTCTTATTAGTTGTCCTTCCCTGCTAAGCAGGGGACTTATGCCTTCCTTCATCCTTTTCTTGCTCCTAATGTATTTATAGAACTTCTTATTGCCTTTTATGCTCCTTGCTAGGTATAATTTATTTGGTGCCTTAGCTTTTCTGTCTTTGTCTCTGTATGCTTGTGCTAGTCTTTTGTACTCCTTAGAAATTTGTCCATGTTTCCTGTTTCATATAGGATTCCTTTTTGATTTTCAGGTCACTAAAGAACTGTTGGAGCTACATTGTCCTCTTCTTATTCTTCCTATCTTTCTTCCGCATTGGGATAGCTTGCTGTTGTGCCTTTTCATATTGTTGCCCCTTTTGACCTGAGCAGTTAAGTGATGTTTGGGGACCTGGGGATGTTCCAGGTAGAAACTGGTGATAGTCAGGTATTTCTTAGATGCAGTTTTGTTTAGTTACAAAGAATGTACAAAGTGATGTATCTCTGAATGTGAATGTAGAAGGAACCAAGAACAAAGGAGCAGTTTATTAGCTTTTTCTAGGCTAAGGGTATGTCTACACTACCCCCCGGATCGGCGGGTAGTGATCTGTGTATCAGGGATCGATGTATTGCGTCTCGTCTAGACACGATACATCGATCCCCGAATGCACTCCCTGTCAACTCCGGATCTCCACCAGGGCGAGAGGCGGAAGTGGAGTCGATGGGGGAGCAGTGGATGTTGATCCCGCGCCGTGAGGATGCGAAGTAAGTTGATCTAAGATACGTCAACTTCAGCTTCGCTGTTCTTGTAGCTGAGGTTGCGTATCTTAGATCGATCCCCCCACCCTAGTGTAGACCAGGCCTAACACTGTGCTTACAGACTCCTGCCCTGCTTGACTTTTCTTGCCTCTTTGCCTCTGCCTGCCTCTTTCCCTGTGGTTGTCAGTGACCTCAGTATCTGTGTGTTCTCTCACAGGCCCACCCATACCTGCTCAAAACAATATTCAGTCACACTCTTTGGTCTTAGATAGGGCTTATATTTACCATAACAAGGTTTCAACCATCCAGGTCATAACAATATTGTCTCTTTGAGAAACAGCCAGCTCTCCTAAACTCCCTTTTCCCTTAGATTTTCTTCTCATGGGATCTTACCTACCAGTTCTCTGAGTTTAAATCTGCCTTTTGCAAAGTCCATTTTCCTTATTCTGCTTCTATCATTTCTTTCTTTCCTTGGAATCATGAAACATATCATTGCATGATCACTTTCACCCACATTGCCTTCACCTCTCAGATTCTGTTAGTCAGAATCAAGTCTAAAATGGCTGTCAGAAACAAGATAGATAAACAGAGAGAGACTGATGGAGAAGAAAAAAATTAAACAAAACACAGAAAATTAAGATCCAGAATAAAAAAAATTGAGAAGAAGGGAAAAATCCCTGAGAACAATATATATACGGGGAAAATGCAACAAGGAGCAAAAAGGATGTTGTGAGCTTTAAGTAGAGGAAAGGGAGATGTGGGAGAGAAGCAAAAGTGAAAGAGAAATGTTTAAAATGGGGAGTAACAAAGGAAAGGCCTGACCCTGAACTTCTTAGTCAGCAAGTTTACCAACTTTCCTTCAGTGGAGTAAGGGCCTGACCTTGACCCCTTTCTGCAGGGAAAATTTATGAACATCACTTAAAATTAAGCCCTTCTGTGGTGGAGTGCAAATGGGAGACAAACGTGGTAAATCTTTGGGGGAAATGCTTACTTAAATTAGCTGGTGTGTGTGTGTGTGTGATGTATAATTACACACACATAACTGCATTA
Organism: Mauremys reevesii; assembly: GCF_016161935.1. Lineage (NCBI taxonomy): Eukaryota > Metazoa > Chordata > Testudines > Geoemydidae > Mauremys > Mauremys reevesii. The sequence goes on along the minus strand of NC_052629.1, from coordinate 29,856,068 downwards.
AAAGAACATTAAGTTTACAAAGTCAAGCACTCAAAAGTTTGAAAAATGCCAGAATTAAGGTTGCCTCTGCAGCTTTAATTCAGCTCTTTTGTGCATATGTATTATGATACAATTTTAATTACATGATCACATTCTTTTTCTTTTCACAAGTCCCCAGTGTCATTCAGTGCACAGAATAGATTATGCTCATTTAATGAGCAGCTATTCAATATTTTGTTTTCTCCTCATTGTTCTATGTGTGGCCCCAGGCCTTATTTATGGAACAATATTCAAACCCTACTCTGAAGACGGAATTATTAATTTCCTCATCACCTTTTCTATAACACTTATCACTAGAGTATCTGAGCACTCTACAAAAAATAATACATTTATTTTCAGATGCCTCAGAGGGGATGGGGTGGTATTATCCCCATTTCACAGATAGAGAACTGAGGCAGAGAGAGGTTAAGGTCACAAGTTTCCACTAATTTTGGGTGTCCAATTTGGGATGCCTAGGACATGACTTTTTAGAGTACTTTGTATTATACAGCACTTCATATGTTCAAGCACAGCTCCCTCTGACTTCAGGTGCAGCTGTGAGTGCTCAGCACTTTTGTAAATCAGATCCCAGGACCTCAAATTGAGCACTCAGAAAATGAGGTGCTCACAATTAATGACCTGAGAAACTCTGTGGGAGAGGCAGGGATAGAATCCAGGGCATGAGACCATCTGTTCTCTTCCTGCAATCCTCTACCTCATTCACTATACATCTTCCAACTTCTGCAACAAACAAGTCAGGCATCCTATGGACAATAGCCTCTTTCACTTCACAACCCTGATTCTCCCCAGATCAGGACCTATCCTGGTGCACTGAAGGAGGCAAAGGTCCTGTGGAAAGGGTAGTATCTGATCATGTAATTAAAGACTGTCATAATGCATGCACCAGGAGGCTGAATTAAGGACGCACTGACATTAGCCCAGAGTCCTCATGTAATTTCTATCTCACCTCCTTTCTGGCTCCTTGTCCCAATCTCTTTGCCCAGCCAGTCCCAGTTCTCCTCTCATACCAAAGCTCCTAGTCAGATCGGTCTCCCCTCCCCACCCCTTCCCCTCTGGCCATGTTTCCCCCATCCCCACTGGTTCCTACTCACAGTCTCCTAGGCCAACCAAGCCCAGTCACCCCTCTTCCCCCAACTCTTCACCAATGTTTCCCTACTCAGCCAACTGACTCACAGTCCTCCACACCTCTACGTTCCCACACCTGTTCCCAGTCTCCTTGTCCAACCAGTTCCAGCCTCTCCTTCCTTCCCCACCCCCACCTCCCACACTCACTCTCTTTGCCCAGCCAGTTAGAATCAGTTTCTCTTCCCCATCTCCAGTCCCAATGTACTTCTTTCCCTTCTCTCAGTCTGCCTTTTCTCCCCTCTAGAGCTTCCATGCTGCTTGGGTGCCAGCAGCAGGGTCTTTGACAGCACAGGAGAGAGCTTCCAGCTCTCAGTTCCAGAGCCCTGCCCCTACCACGCTTGGAGCAACTGGGAGCAGCGATTACAGGGAAAGTCTAATTTCAACCCTGTAGCCCTGACCTGGAGTTTGCTCAGTTGCTCGGTGGGGATGATGCTTGTGATGTGGGAACATTTTTAGGGAGGATGGAATTGAATCTTCAGCAATTTTAGCTGTTACATTCTAGCAAGTCTCTACTGAGCATATGTGAATGACAATTTTCAAAGGCTTATAACTTGGCAAAATTTAGGCAGATTTTCAAAAGGCACACATCCCTGACACAAAGGCCATCCCCATGTCAAATTTCACATCACAATTCCCAAACCTGGGGTGCTAGACATTTTTGAATAAAAGGTCATTATTATCTTTTAAAATGGAAAGAACAATGTATTTTTTACTGGGTCTCATTCTTGGAAATGGCTAAACCATTTTGGCTGAAATTAAAAAACACCACCACTTAAGTCTGACTCCAAGCATGGGAAAATTTCAGCCCAGTTAAAGTTATAAACAACTAAAAACAGGGTATTATAATGGGAAGTGTTGGGTAACCTTAAAAATAGTTGGTGCTACCAGTTCAACCAACTTTAATATATATGATAAAATTCATTAAAACTATTTAGTGTCCTAGAGAATGATAACTTGATGGGATACTTTCTAGTCCTCTACATGGTTTTCCTTGTACTATGGGTGAAATCATGTCCTGTTAAAGTCAACAGCAAAACTCCCATTTACTTTAACAGAGTCAGGATTTCATCCTATATGTTTTATTTTTCCTGCTTTATTGCCCAAGATTCAGATTCTCCCAGCTTTAATCAGGGATATTTATTATAAACAAGGTTCAGGCACCTAGAGTCAGGTGGGAAAGTACCCATCTAAAAGGAGAAAAAGGGAGGTTCTTTAAAACAGAGCTACAACTGCTTTGCTTCCATTTGGCTAAATCCAGAAGTATTGTGTTAAAACTGAAGTTAACACTAGTTCTGACTTACTATATGTTTTAACATGTCTGATTATTCTATCTATACAATACACAAGGTTACCATTAGCACCTGTATGCCATATTTATATACCTCCATATGTAGTGCCATTAGTCCACAAGGAAATTAAAGTGCTTTCCGCTATATATATTATAATGTCTGCTTGGTAGCAAATACTATGCAGTAGCTGAGGTTGTAAAACAGTTTCAATTATGCCCCCTTCTTTCATTTATTCAGAATTTTCTAAAATAATTCTCCTTTTGGACTAAATTTTTCATCCTTCATCTTTGCTCAAAGATGACTGTTATAAGAAAGTTTGGGGGAAAAGCCATCCAGCCATTACTGAGTTCTGTGTGGCTGAAAAACATACACCTTCACACCATAATAAATTATTGTCACACCTTTTCTGACACAGTACAGTAGTGGCTGAAATGTGCTATTGGCTAGATTGTACCACTTGACACAACTCTGAACAGAGAGTGATGCATAAGCTACGCCAACCTAGCGTTAGCCCTGTGAGACAATGTGCTGCAGAGAGTCTCTGAGGCATAATTCCATCCCGGCTTCCCCCTTGCTCTGGGGAGGTGGTGGCTGTTGTGGCAACTGGTCTATACCAGCGGCAAACTAGGACACCATCCAAGCTGGCTCAGCTGTGCTGGTCAACATATGGGATGTGGGGAGGTGGGAGCGCCAAGACTCTGCCCACTCATCACTGAGGTGTACATCAATGAGTCTGTTGAAAAATAAATTGGTTGGAAAATGCTAAAGTTATTAACTGAAAAATCACGTCTGAGCATGCCCAGGAGTTACCTGCTAAGATTCTTTCTTTCCTAGAATCATAAAACCATAAGATTAGAAGGCACATCTAGTCTAACCCCTGCCAGGATTTCTTTCTTTGTTTCCTTCTTTTCCCTTTTCCTTACTTTTGAGCTTGAAGAAACTTGGCACCTTTGAACATGGGTTGCTGCTTTCAGGGTATGTCAGGGAAATTTTGCATGAAAGATATTATGTTTTCCACTTCAAACCATGGCATGATCCTGTGCCTTCCCATCAGGTACAGAATAGAAACAGGGCCACGAAAATATTGTGGCGTCTATGATTTATAGCTCCTCCACAATGTGTGCATTCTGCAATATTCTGCACTATATTGAGAATACAGATATTTCTAAATTCACTTCTATAGAGAAATAAGTACAGCTACATTTGAAAATATCAACTTTGTATCTTTGTCAGGATACAGCCATGATAATGTTATCAGATTTCTTATTTTCATGTGTTCAACCCAGCCTTGCATGAAACTGTCTCCATACAAAACACAGCTGTAGTAAATGAGTGAACTCATTTTCCCCTCTACTGCATTCACCTCAATGAAGTATGAGCTTCAAAAACTAGTTGGGCTCATATACTTTTCTTGCTAACATTATTAAGCATTGATAATTTATCCCTTTTCTCTCCACTTTTTCTAATAAGGAACACACGGGAATCTATATAGAAAATACTTCAAGAAACTTTAGGCCTTGACTGAACAAAGCACTCTGGTAACACAAAGGGGATAGAAAGCCGGCAGATCTCCCTAGCTGGGGATTCCCCTGGCTTAGGGGAGTCATGGGTGTAGTGCTGCTGAAATATGAGCTCCTGGTTAGGAGGAGTGTCAGGCATGTTCAGGGGCAGGAGTGGAAGTGGCTGGAGTGTTTCTTCAGTCTAGTGATCCTCAGATACCAGACTGTCCCTTGAAAGCAGGACTAGCCCCAGAATCAGAGATCTGCAACCAGCTTCCTTGTAGCTCCCCCGCTCAGTAACTTATATGGGATGCAACTGAAAATCTGGCCATACAAATCCAATCTCTCGAATACGCTAAGCTGATGAATGCTGGAATACAAAGGAACAGCTGGAATGTGTCTCATATTTAGTTATCCCTGTGTGCCACTATTTTCTTCTACAGTAAGATAGTCATATTTTCTTAGCGACAAGGTGGGTGAGGTAATATCTTTTATTGGACCAACTTCTGTTGGTGAGAGAGACAACCTTTCAGGTTTCCACAGAGGTCTTTTTCAGGGCTGAGAGATGTACTCTATGTAAGCTTGAAAGCTTGTCTCTCTCACCAACAGAAGTTGGTCCAATAAAAGATATTACCTCACCTACCTTGTCTCACTAATATTCTGGGGCCAACTTGGCTACAACAACACTGCATACAATATTTTTTGTTAGTTTATTTACTTTGGGGTATACAGTCCATCTATTAGCATCAGTTAAGCCCTGCCATTAAAAGAAGGGATTTCTCTTATACTTTTATTTGATTCTTGTGCATATCACACTGTACATATAAACCATTATTTTATTGTAATTTATTAATTCAGAGAAGCTCAGGAGAAGCATCTGATATTCTCGGAGGTCCAGTTTGTATCCAATTTCCAGCTGAGTTTACTGAGTAACAACAGGTAGGTCAAGTGACTTCCCCAAGGTTATACTGTAAATGACTCAGATGGGATTAGAACTCCAGATTCTCCTTGCTCCTAATCCTTTGCTCCTCTTACACATACATAACAAGTTCATACACCTCTACCCCGATATAACACGACCTGATAGAACGCAGGTTCGCATACAACACGGTAAAGCTCTGACAAGCTGCTCTGAGCAGCATGTCAATGGTACCGGGCCAGGCCAGGGCCGAGGGGTTTGATAAGGGGCATAGGGTCTCGGGGGGCAGTCAGGGGCTTCCTCTCCCAGGGTCTGGGGGGCAGGAGCTGTGGGAGGGCACTTTTGGGGGCCCCGCAGTCCCAGAGTGGCCCAGGGGATTAGCGGGGGGCCGGGAGCAGCCCACTCTGCTTCCCTCGCCCTGGCCCCAGCCGTGTCACTAGGGCGAGGGGGCTTGGGAGAAGGGATCCCTCTCGCACTCACCAGCAGCGGCGGAAGCGGAGCAGCCCGGCCCCAGCCCGCTCCACTCTGCCAGCTCCCAGCCACAGTGCTCCGCTTCCCACCACAAGTGAGTACGGGGGGCGTCCTTTCCCCAACCTCCCTGCACTCACCTGCAGTAGGAAGCAGAGAGCCACGGCTGGGAGGTGGCAGAGTGGAGCGGGCTGGGGCCACGTCACTCCGCTTCCCTCCGCAGGTGAGTGTGGGGGGGTGTCCTTTCCCCAACCTCCCTGCACTCACCGACGGCGGGAAGCAGAGTGCCGTGGCTGGGAGCTGGCAGGGTGGAGCGGACTGGGGCAGGGTTGCTCCATTTCCCGCCACTGCCGGTGAGTGCCTGTCAGGGGGCAGGGAGGGGTGGATAGATATCGGAGCAGTCAGGGGACAGGAGGTTGGGTAGGGGGTGGGATCCTGGAGGTGATTAGGGATCAGGGTCTCTGGAGGGGGCGGTCAGGAAACAAGGAACTGGGGGCAAAGCAAGTTTGATATAACGCGGTCTCACCTATAACACGGTGAGATTTTTTGTCTCCCGAGGACCGCGTTATATTGGGGTAGAGGTGTATTTGTAAAATCAAAACACATTATCATGGGTCAAATCCATCTTGACTCTTGCATAGATGTTCCACAAGGAGTGTTGAGAAATGGCAATAGAATTGTAGCTGAAGGCAAAAACAATTAGTTTTAAGATAATGTGGAGTCCGTCATATTTAATGACAATGTGGTGCCTCACCCAGTGGTCTGGGGTATCAACTCTTATATTTTCTTAGTATTATGTACATCTTTGTCATCCCCCAAATGCACATTCTGTTGTGTCAGAAGCTTGATATTTCCTGAACTATTTTTCTTCATGAATTTATTCTTTCAAGGGAATTGGCTGGCTATAGATAGATGAATCTTAACAAGGTTGCTGTCATCTGGCAATTAATTGTCTATATGTAAAAATCTCTTTGATATAAATCCAACAGTGCTGCCTGTGATTGTTACTATGTAGTAGTTTTTACTGATCTCTTTTATGTGATTGGGTATTTCATATTTAAGAGGAAAATCAGCTGCAGAGTTTTAGTTAAAAGAAGAAATCCATCAGTTCTCTCTTGCTCCATATTTTTCAAATGGAAAACTATGCTCAGTATCACTGAGTACGTGGCGGCGTATACTACCAGTTGATTTCACTTACAGGATTATTTTTCCCCACACAAATGTACTTCACTAAAAAACAACAAACAAGCCAATATCCTATTCAACTAAGTTTTTTTTTAAACAGGAACTGATACAATATGCATGTCTGGAATAGTGCATAGGAAGCCTCCTAGGGCACAGAATTAAAATAATAGCCTATATAGCTCAGATTAATTAAAGAGCTCGCAAAACAAAAATGTCATTATTCAGTCTGTTTGAAGTATGAAGTAAATACAGAGTAACTGATCTGCTGTCATTAGGCAGTGAATTCTAAAGCCTAGGGGCACAATTAACAGCCAGCCTGGCACCTGATATCTCAGATGAATCTTTTGAAATAACTAGTAGGGGGACTATGAGTCTCATCAAGGGATTGGTAATGGGATATAGAGTTTTTTTCCCCTCTAGGTTCCTAGATCAAATTTAGCCCAGATTGATAATTGTAATCAACTGATGGCTATATGAAAAGAGTTTAATCTCAGTCTAGTTCCTTGGGGACAAAATGTCCCTATCATCACAAAAACCACCATCACAATTGATACTAGAGATGCCAAGCGGTGAATGGACATGGAAATGGCCATTGCCTTGGTGAGTGGTTACTCTAAATCAAGGACAAAGATAAATTGCAGGATGGCATGGGGAAGCTCAAACTGTGCTCCTGCCTCTGCCAAACTTGTTCTGTGGAGAGGACTTAAATACTAAACCAAAGACACAAGGTGTGAGATGACAAAAAAGGGCGAGAAAGATCATATGACTGTGTCAGAGCAATAGACTATTAAATGCTCTTGTAGACTGAGAATATCACTTTAAAAATCCATTTGCAATCTTATTGGGAAGCAGTGCAATAAATAACAAATGGCTGAAATAAGAAGGCAAAGTTTTGTGTTGATTAATACCTTTGGTATGATGAACAATCTAGAGGTTTTTCAGGGCATGTTGTGGGAGACTTAACTAAAATTCAGTATGTGGTAATGTAACAAAAGTCTGGAGAAGCATAATGGTATGTGAGGGGAAAGAAAGTGTATTAGTCAATCTGCATTCTCCTGGTAGTGAAAATACATTTTCAATATTAGATTTAAGTGTCATTCAAAGGATGGTACAGAACCAAGGTTACAATGAGCAGTGACCAGAATATAGGTGATTGGTGTTAAAAGGGCGAAAATAGAAGACAGAGGAAACAAGTAGTGCCAAATTCTGCACACAGATATGCACAGCTAGTTCCCACTGAGGTCAACAGGAATTGTTCATTCAGTCCTGAAGGCAAAAATGTATCCATGATGTCCACTACCTACTGGATTTTCTATCCTTCTAACCAGAGTCATCTACTTGGTTTGCAAAGTTGTATGTGCGTATCTGAGGGTAAAATGTGGTCATGTATGTCAAATACTCACATGAATATCAGTCTTTGGGTCTGTATGCAGTGCTTAGAAATACTTTAAGTGCAGACAGTACTTTTCATTGAAGGATCTCAAAGTACTTTACAGCTATTAAAGTCTTACAACATCTCTGTGAGGTGTAAGTGCATTAGGTTATTCAGATGGGTAAACTGAAGCACAGAGAGGTTCAACAACTTGCCCAAAACTAGGCTAGGGTCTTCATTATTCAAATGAACACTTGGATGGCAATGACTTATGACAGTACTCAAAAGATGCCTATTCAGGTTGGTACAACAGAGAGTTGTTATAGAGGGGGAAGCTAGAATGCAGCCATTAGCTAAACCAGAAACTGTCAGCAGGCTCAAATTATACATTCTGCAGTGATAAAAGCTGCGTGCAGTTTTGTAATTTCATCAGTTATGATTTAAAATAACCTGCTGATTTTAATTTTTCCTGTTTGTATGTCTGTAATTCTACACCATTAAATTTTAGTGGGGAGAATTAATGCCAGCCTTGCTAAAGAAAATAAGACCAGTACTCAGGATGTATTTTGAAATGTTGCATCAGGAAGACATTTGTCAATTGTGTGTGGTTTCTTGTTCTTTAGTCTACTAAGGATAAAATTCTCCTCCTAGGGTTGTAGATTGTCTCATAGTTTAAGGATCGCTGTGCACAAGCAGACCCGTGGAACTCATTTCAAACCTTCTCTGGTTGCCCCTGAAATCTGGGTTTTAAAGACTATTCTCATTATTATTTATAGCATTTGTAGGATACCCATCATTATAGGCAGATCTGTTGGGGGTGGAAAAGTTTGGAGACCAAGATTTGACCTGCAGATAGTCAGTGTTCAAATGACATACAGCTATCCATTTGGTCTTGGTTCTCCCTGGCTGCCACAAGCACATGGAATTGGTATGCACATCCTTCTGCTGAATATACTGTATAAAGAATATCATTGTTGGACAAACACATTGCGAAACATTCATTTGCATGAGCCAGGCATACATAGGACTCCACAAAGTTAGGCTTCTCAGCTGGCCCCATTGATATCAATGTGATTTTGGGCATTGACTTAAATGGGGCCAAGATTTCATCTTAGGAAATAGTTACAAATCCCCATTTGACACATAGAAGCATTTGAAGAAGTGACATTTCTGCCATAGATCTCATGGAGAATTTTGCTTGCTCAAGGGAGCATTTTTATTTCCAGAAGGAGACAGTCTGGGTGCTCTTTTATATATATATGCATATCTATAAAGAGAGAGAGAGAGAGAGAGAGAGAGAGAGAGAGAGTTTGTTATGTTATGTTATGTTTTATGTTTTATGTTGTAAATGGCTAATAGAAAATTCCATTGTTATTGTTGGGGTAGAAAGAGTTTCAACAATAATTTTATCTAAAAAGTTTAACCAGAGTATATGTATTTAAAAAGATGGCTCCAAAACATTCAAAGGTGATTTATGTAGAACATGGAATCTGTACCAATAGTCAGATTGTTAGATGGCTGGTTTCAATTGTTTTAAAATTACTTTTTTAAATAAAGGGTGTAACATTATAGGTATACAATGCAATGTAACTGCAGAATACAAAGAAAACACACATTTGTGTCATCATTCTACTCTATGTAGTCACCTTACAAGGTCATACCTTACAAGATGCTCACTGTCTTCCTCATAATAAACAGTCCTTTATTAAAACCTTTCAGTAGGGTCTGCTGAGTACTTATCCATTAATTTCACATTTCATTTTTTTTCAGATAGCCTCAATTTATGCTAATAATTAAAACAAACTAAAAAGATGAGCCACTCATAGATCAGTTTCTTTATGAAGTACAGTGTACATTTTTAACTACTGCACTTTTGTGGATGAGCTGCGATTATTAGGAACACCCGATAAATAATTTCTCTAAGACAAACAGAGTCCAGGAGACCAAAATCGTGTACTGCAGAAACTCAGGTTATTCATAAAAGTAAAAAAAACTGCCTCTTGATGAATAAATTTTTTTTGATTGGCTGAAGTAGCCTGTTTGTTGACTGAGCCAATCAGAATGCACAAAGATACAGTGAACAACTGTCACTGATATAAAAATAAACATCTTGCTTTGGCCTCATATTTATTTATGATAAATGCCTCAACAGTTAAAATAGCAGGAGACCATAATCAAATGGCAATGCTGTTCTACCCCACTGATTTGTTATCGCTTAAATATCCCAGTATTAATGCCTACACCCAGGGATGTCTTTGTTAATATCAGGATGTCGTTGCATTCTCAGAGTGGTCTTGCCTGCATTGCTCATGCTATGAGACTGTAATAGAAAAGTGGTTGATATTTTAACTTTCTTTGTAGTTTTCATGGTGCCAGTCAGCATTAGAGCCATCTAAGCCAACTCCTTTAATGTTGCAGGAGTGTGGGTAATAGGTTTGAAGCACTACAGAAGACATCCGCAATATTGTCATAGTTTGTAAAAAGTAAGTTTGACTTAAAACTATGTTAGACTCAACACAAACTAGAGGTTCAACCAAGTCTAAGAACAGAAGTGGATCCAAAGAGCATTTGTGACCCAGTCGTTTGGGCCTGATCTTGGAGATACTTACACATGGGAGTACCTTTTTACTCATGTGAGTGGTCCCTTTTACTTCTCCATGTCAATGATAATACTCACATCAGTAGTTATTTATATGTATATTTATAGATCAAGTTATTTAAAAAATCTAAAATCCCCCACCATTTCAAATCTCAGTGTTGAATTTAGTCTCAGCTAATGTGATACCATAAATCAACTCCAGATAAACAGTGTCTATGAAGAAATACAACATGCCCCAAATTATCTAGAAGGTTAGCTATGGGATGAAAGCACAGCAGAAGACGTGAAATAACGCTATCAGTTTTAGCCAGACATATTCACTTTATTAATTCAAGTACGGAGCACGCTATCAATAACAATAATGCATTTCTTCTAAGATTCCTCAAAAAGGAGCTATTTCAGAATTAGGCAAGTGTATGTCAAGCAGACCCACAGGCAGTGTCATTAATGGGGATAAGTGGTTTTCTTATGAAAATGTGGAGTCCTCCAACGTGATTTGTGTTGACCTCTTACCCCAAAATTGACCTTATAATTCAATGCTCTCTTTTCAGAGTTTCTGAGGAAATCCTTAAATTAAGTCATTGACTCTTAGCTGTGGGCCTCATTTTGCATTATCTGAAAACAGGGACAGTCTGGATCACAGATAATTTATTAATCTAATATAATATAATAAAATGTTTTATTTACATAGTACCTTTATTCTAAATCACTGTAAAAGGAATAAATGCTCCGCACCACATAAATGTAGCCAGTTCTGCAGAAGAAGGTGTCAACCTGCCAGCCCACAGAACATTGCAGAACACTGGAAGAAGGGAAATATTGGCCCAGGGGACTGGAACAAATTTTTTCTTATAAAAAATACTATGGGATCTTTCATGCCTACATAGAGCACTTTGGATTTTAATATCTCATCTGAAAGATCCCACACAGTAAAGTGGATCAAATTCAACTTATCTGCTAAAGAAGAATGAAGAACTGAGTTGGCTCTGCTTGGATTTAACCTGAGATCCCTAGGCATCTAGGTATTTTCAGTGTGATATTTAAATCTCTCGATCCTCCAGCTGTATTATGTGTTTTCACTCTTGGGTAGGAGAACACTAAGAGGCTCTGGTTCAGAAGCAGCATTTGCCAAACCCTAACCAAAACATTATGGTGTTGATACCACATTAGAACAATCACAGTGTGATGTTAACATCAATATATATGAGGAATATGTATTATTTCATTCAGCTGGATACACTCTGAATATTGGTTGGTGAAAAGGTTTTAGTGAGACATTGGACTCATCTGTAGTCCTTAAATTTCCTTGATCCCTTTCAGTTTAGTTTCAGATCTGGTCCCATTGGTTGATGATCTCCTAGTGATGGGCAGTGATCAAATGTCTATTCTGATTCAATTAGTTTTTTAGTCAGCCTTTGAAACCATTGTCTCTGAGGTGTTTTTGACACCTCTGCAGACCTGGAGGGAGTGGATGGTATCACTGGTAAATCTCAGAGAGTACTTTTGGGTAATGACTCAAATATCTTAAGGACTTAGTCTAAGTATGTCTACACAGCAAAGAAAAACCCATGGCTGGGCTGGCCAGCCAACTTGGGCTCGTGGGGCTTGGGCTGTAGGGCTGTTTCATTGCTGTGTAGACTTCCAGGCTCAGGCTGGAACCCAGGCTCTAGAACCCTGCCAGATCAGAGGGTACCAAAGCTTGGGCTCCAGCCAAGCCCAGAGGTCTACACAGCAATGAAATAGCCCTCCAGCCTGAGCCCTGAGAGCCCAAGTCATCTGGCACAGGCCAGCCACAGGCTTTTCTTTGCTGTGTAGATATACTCTTATATAATTATTTTTTGGTAAGAACAGTTATAAAATAATTACAACTTTTAAAATAGGAACTTTAGTATTAAATGTAACAAAATATATTTCTTTATACATACGTTCTTATATGAATCTTGACTTCACTGTAAAGTCACTGTTATTAGTATACTCCTGTGTAATATGTATCAGTTATGTTCCTGGTTTTTCTTTGCCATTATATTGAATCTCCAGCATATCTATCTATCTATCTATCTATCTATCTATCTATCTATGTAATCTCACCTTGATCGATCGGTCCTTCAGCCCTTGTATATATATAAAACTCAAATGTTAATATTTTGTAGAATCTGCATGGGAACATATTTGACAATGCAATTTATATTTTCATGCCCCCCTCCCAAAAAAGTACAAACATGAATGTGACATAGTACTATAGATATGAACTGCACTCTGATATGCATAGATAATTCTTTCATTATGATTTTTCTGACAAGTATTCACACTGAGAAAGCAAACAAAACAATGTATATACATCCTGGGGTGGTGTTTGTTTTTTCTGTTTTCAAAGTACAGACAGTTTTCTGACACAAAAAACAGCAGTTGCAATTCAAACATTGATAATCCCTGACCACTTATGAAAATTTAGCTCTTGTTAGAGCAGTTTGTTTAGCTTGTCATAGAGTCCTCATTTGTCTGTCTTCAGATTTACACAATGAATATTTTACCTTTGTTTCTTCTCCACTTTATATTCTGATATAGAATGATATCTCCTATTATTCTCTTGGGTTTTGTGAATATTATGCTATCTTTTATTAATAAAGACTAATGTCTCCTAGTCACAACTAATGAATTTGTTTTAGAGTTGTAGTGAACTATTTCTTGACCAGAACAACAATCTGATGGCGTGCATACAAAATGTTGGATACACCTCTGTTCATTAGTGGGCTAGTACCTACCTCACTTTTCACTTTTTACTTAGTTTTTCTAATTGTTTTATCTGGCTGTGACAAAGACACCCTTCAAACAACTCTCCAACCTCTCCAAGCTCATCATCATAATCAGAAGTGACCTCCCCACAGACCAGGACACACCAACTCAAAGTGGCACCAGACCCTGCCAGAACAACAGATGCAAAACCTACCGCTACTATAATCAACACCCCCCCATAACACAACTTTCAAGATCTGTGAGTCCTACACAGGCCTATCACAACATGTGGTGTACCTCATCCAGTGGATTAAATGCCCCAATAAAAACTACATGGTGTGAAACCACACAATCATTCAGCTCTCAAATGAACTCACACAGAAAATACAAAAGATAAAAGACAAAAACACCACATCACCTATGGATGAATCCTTTTCACAAAGTGATCACTCTATATCTGAGTCCTTATCCTCAAAGGAAACCTGCACAACACTTTCAAAAGACAAGCCCAGGAGCTTAAATTTATAATATTGCTTCGCGCGAAAAATCCTGGTCTTAATAAAGACACTGAATTTATGGTTTATTACAACAATCTCTAGCCCAGTAACCCCCCTTTTTGTCCCATGACTACAGGGGTGTTAATGGGCCACTTCACCTTGAGTGGTCTCTTAAAATATGTGGTAACTGCTTATGATAAATTATCTGTTTGATCTTAAGAACATAAGAACCGCCATACTGGGTCAGACCAAAAGTCTATCTAGCCCAGTATCCTGTCTTCCGACAGTGACCAATGCCAGGTGCCCCAGAGGGAGTGAACACAACAGGTAATCAAGTGATCCATCCTCTGTTGCCCATTCCCAGCTTGTACTTAGCTATGACTCTCTGAATACATTTCCCAGACCTGAAGAAGAGCTCTGTGTAACTCGAAAGCTTGTCTCTCTCACCGACAGAAGCTGGTCCAATAAGAGATGGACTCTAGAGACACAGATTTCATTTGTTTATTACTAAGGGCTCTGCTCTGGTCCACTCTGAAGCAGTCAATTAAGCAATGCAGAGGAGCAACAGTACACCACAAAAGACTGCTACTATTAATGAAACAAAAAGTCAGTGAGAATTTAGGTTGAATAAGGACTGTAGTATTGAACTTTAAATATTTTGTAAACCATGTCTGAAAAAATGATATACAGTAGGAATCAGTAGGCTTTCCTTCACACCATAAGTCTACAAAATACTTAATATATTCTAATGGTTTGCAATTGTAAAGCACCATCCATCTGAGAATCTTAAAGCATTTCACAAGCTTTAATAATGTAAGGCTCATAACATGTACTTGACATATGGAAGTACAGCATCATTATCACTGTTCTACAAATGAGGAAGCTGAAGTTCAATTTTTATGCCCTCTTAGATTTGGATTTGTGCATGAAAATTGAATAATGTGCAAATGCAAAACTGAGTGCATATGTGTTTGTGTGTGCACGTGTGTATACTGTATATACTCGTTCATAAGCCAAATATTTTTGGTAAAAAAGTGACGCATCAAAGAGTGGGGTTCGGCTTATAAATGGGTCTACACCAAAATTAGATGATTTTCAACTCTATGGAATCATTGAATTGAATATCTAATACATTGTCATTTTGTTTACTGGAGCGTCTGCAGGCATGGAGCCCCTCAGCTCCCGCCACTTCCCGCAGCTCCCATTGGCTGGGAACGGCAAACTGCAGCCATAGGGAGCTGAGGGGCTCCAGGCCTGAAGACGCTCCAAGTAAACAAAATGTCCTGACCCGCCAGTGGCTTACCCTGATGGCCGGGAGCCAAAGTTTGCCAACCCCTGAAATATAGGGTTGGCTTATGAAAGGGTCATACAGTTTTTGCTATTTTTACCTAACCATCTTGGGAGGTTGGCTTATAAACGAAAGGGCTAATGAACGAGTATATACGGTAAATACTACCCCTAAAAGTAAAGCCCTAGTCTTTCACAAATGGCAAATAGCAAACATAGATCTTCCAACATAAAATGAAAGAAAATCTCCATTTTTGGATTCTAATCGATTGTGTATTTTGATGCATATTTTTGTGGAAATTCATGGTTGTAACATTTTAACAGCATAATGCTTATTTGAAGTTCCACATTTAGCGGAGGCGGAAAAACACATAAAAGTGAATAAGAACATGATGGCAGCAAAATATTCCAGAGATAAATGGACCTGCTTTTGGCATTACAGAACTATAGTTAATATAGCATATATGAAAGATTTTTCATCTGAGGGTTTGTAGGAATATGCATCTTTTGACGTGTTAAATTGGCACACCACAAACTTGACATGGCTTCCTCTCATTCTCATTTTAAAATCAGAAATGGAGGGGCAATATCTCAAGCTGTGATGACAATCTGAATGAGGGAAATATAAAAGAATTATGGAAATTTGTTATGGCTCCTTTTAACACATGAACCACACACAAAATAATCCTTCATCTCCGAAGGGAGAAACTTTAAACATTGACTTAAATTCAATCCTCAGAGGAAGTCTTCCTCCTTTCAATTAGTGAGACTTAATAACAGGTATGGAGAACTTAGGCCTGGTCTACACTTAAAAATTAGATTGACCTAGCTACATCGCTCAGGGCTGTGAAAAATTTTGCTTTCTCAGAAGGGTGGATTACCTACATCAGATGTTCTCAAACTGTGGTCCGTGGACCACCAGTGGTCCGTGAGCTCCATTCAGGTGGTCCGCAGATACTTCCCTCTAAGGTGCATGCCTGGGCAGTCGCACATGAGAGAACAAAGGGCCATCCACCTAATTAATGAAGCTGTGCAGGAGAAGATGCACATGTAAGTGAGGTATCAGAGGGGTAGCCGTGTTAGTATGGATCTGTAAAAGCAGCAAAGAGTCTTGTGGCACCTTATAGACTGACAGATGTTTTGGAGCATGAGCTTTCGTGGGTGAATACCCACTTCGTCGGATGAAGTGACATGTGACATGACATGCATCCGACGAAGTGGGTATTCACCCACGAAAGCTCATGCTCCAAAACGTCTGTTAGTCTATAAGGTGCCGCAAGACTCTGTGCTCCATGTAAGTGAGGTGGTGGCCTTGGGGGGAATAGGAGATAGGTGGGAGGGGGGAGTGAGGTCAGAAGATGGGGTGGGTGGAATTTAAGATGTGCAGGGCTGTGGTGGCTAGAGAAAGAGGCAACTTTCCCCAGCTCCAGGGCTGTGGCTGCCGGGGATAGACGGCCCTCCTTCCCAGCTCTAGCTCAGGGGCTGCCACAGCAGAGGAGAGAGGGCACATCCATTGCATTAGAAAGGTAAGACTACTGATATTAAAATATGAGTTGTATGCTTTTATTTGTAGAACAAAAAAAGTTAATTATTATTAAGTTTTTTTTATATAGTGCTTTTATCCAAAGCGCTTTACAATAATTAGCTAACGATACAAATAACATTTGGAAAGATCATTAGCAATTTTCAAGTAGTCTACGAAAAAAAGTTTGAGAACCACTGACCTACATAGATGGAAATACACCTTCCATCAATGTAGAAAGCGTCTACACTACAAAAGCTGTGCCACTGTACCGATTCTAGTGTAGTCATATTTTTAATTGAATTGCTCCCTTTGGGTCCAATTCTGTTCTCACCGAAGGCAACTGGAAACACCATCAGTCCTTTTCACTCCTTCCTCTTGCCTTTGCACCCTCTTTCGTGGCCTCCTCTGTTTGGAACAGCATCCCTTTTCCCATGCCCTTTCTTCCTTCAAATTTCACTTCTTCCGCTAATCTTTCCTATATTGATCTTGCCATTGATCACACCTCTTCACCTTCTTGCATTTGAATTTATTGTATTGCATGTGTCTGAGATTGCAAATTCTTCAGACAGGGATCTTGCCTTTTTATATGTCTTGTAAAGCACCACAAACACAAAAGTCTACTAACAATAATTGTTATGAAAATGGCAACTGTAGTTTAACCCTTATACATGGAACAGTCTCCCTTTTCTAGTGAAGTAAACAACTTCTCTCTGAAGAAACATTTCTTCCACAGAACTTTTCAGCTTTGGTTGCTACATTACCTTGAGTGTGTAAAAATATCTTATCTATGCCAGGTATTTCTAATATGCTAATGCGTGTGAGCTGCATAGTCTGTATCTGCACTGGACTCCTTGAAGCAGAAACCATATCTTCATCTATGTCTGCATGATGATGAGTACCCTGTCATTGTTCAATGAATCTGAATGAAATGGGGTGCATGTGTGTTTCTGTGAAGGTATTATAAACTTGCTAAATAACTAGCAATATTTGGTGAGAAAAATAGAGATACAACTTTTTACTCCACTGAAGTACACTGGCCACAGAAAAGGTTCATTTTGGTGAATGGCAAACTGTTGCTAAAAACAGAATTGGTTGGTGTGTATTGTGGGGAGGGGAGGGAAGGTGACCTTAGTTTGGATAAGAGCGGTGGGTAGGTGAGGGGTTAGTGCGCATATAATCCATCAGGGTTAGGGCCCCATTTCAAAAGGTTGAGGTCTGAGGCTCTGAAGGGGTTGTGTGTGTCTGTGTGTAGAGTGAGGGGTATGTACTTGGCTGGCAGAGGAGGATGTGTGGGAGGTTGGTGCCCTGCAACTGGGGGTCATGTATTATGTTCCTGTGCCATAACCCCCCACCATCTCAGCCAATCCAGTAATAGACAAGGATAATAGGGTGACCAGACATCCCAATATTAGGTGCTTTGTCTTATATATGCAACTATACCCCACTCCAAAAAGTGCCTTGATTTTTCACACTGGCTATCTGTCACCCTAAGAGGAGGAGGGAGAGTGTATGGGGCTGTCAATGCTGCTGCCTCATATATAGAAGGATCTCAGCCTTGCAGCAGCTGCAGTCAACACAGAGCTGCCAGCACAGGGGCACGGGGGACATCCAGGGGCCTGCCACTCCCCCCAACTGGGGGCCTGGAGGGTCATCAGAACGCACTCCCCTCCTTGGGCCTCCTCGGCCTCCGTCCGTCTGTCCCAGGTGAAGCGCGTATCCCTCCGCCGCCACCCCCACCCCCCATTGCTGGGCTGGGCTCAGCTCGGCAGCCCACAGTCCCCGGATGGAAACTGTTATGGCCGCCAATTGTGGCTCGGAGGGCTATGGAGACGGGCAAGGTAAGTGGGCGCAGGGCACGGTCCCCAGCGGGCGGACGGGCCCTCGTGCGGCCCCCAGGGAGGGGGCTGCGGCCCCGTGCATGGGAGGGGGCTGCGGCAAGCAGGGGGCGACTCCCTGGCGGGGCAGGAAGCCGCCCTGCTGTAGGGCTGAGCCATCAAATAGTTCCGTGCGCGTCCCGCCATGAAAGTTTGTGGGGTGGCCCCAGGCTCCGGGTGGGGGGCGGGAGGCGAGGCGGGAGCAAGAGGGAAGGCGGCTGAGCCCCCTTCCGCGGGCACTAAGTGTCTCCCTTGGCCGCATGGCAGGGTCCCATGGTCTGTGCCCGTGTATCCTGCCGCCTGGCTGAGGGGCCAGTAGAGTCCCCGCCTGGCAACTCTGCCATCTCCGTGGGCAGCAGCAGCAGCAGTTCAGCGTCCCCGGGATCCCCCCGCTCCCTGGGGGCCCGAAGCGGGGCAGCCAGGTGTGGGGGGCTGCCCAGCACTGCCTAGCCCAATGGGGATCAGGCTGGGGAGAGGTGACTGGCTGCGGGGGGAGACCACTCACTGCCCGTTCGGTGCCCTGTGTCTCACCAGAGCCTGGGTTGCCTGAAAAGCTTGAGTAAGTCTACAAGGAGGGATTCTCGTCTCAGTGCCTCAGAAAAGGGGGTCCCCCACCCAGCTCCACTTTTGCTTAGAGTGTCTTGTTGTAATGCCTGGTATTAGTTTAAAATGTACCACTTCAGAAGTGTTCATAAAGGTAGCTAAACACACCTCTTTACACCTTAGGGTTTGTATTTCAGCCCTGTTTGTCTACCATAGATGTGTATGCACTCACACACATTACATTTTTTCCCCTGAGAGCTTATACCCTAGACTAGAAAACTGTTCACAATGGTTTTATGTCTTACCGTGAGTAGAGTAGTCAGCTGGTAGCCTTTAGAAAGAGCTACTTAATTGTGGTGCTTAGAGTGTCTAAAATGTATACACTGTGCTGTGCTAATAATATATTTAATGAAGCTTTTTATAGACTGTTAGAAATGTAGCTCAAGAAAGTAATTGTAGGTATATTTATGATGATTGCATAGCACTGTATTTCTAACATAAGATGCTTTTATAAACAATAAACCTTTCTCAGTTAATGTCCATTGTTAAAATAAGAATACTTGTGTTTAAAAATAAGAATACTTGATTATCATCAGATTAAACTGGGTCATTTCTTCTTTGTAGTCAATGGCTTGCTTTTGTTTTCACCTACATCTTGTTTTAACAACATATTGGCAAACTGGAAGTTCTTCAAAACAAGATTGGGGCCTAGAAAAATCTAGAAACTGCTTACTTATCTGAGTAAAGTTAAGCATATGCATAATGTTTTCAAGATTGAATCCTTACTCATGATATCAAATATAAGAAATGTAAATCCAGTTTTATTTTCAAATGGTGGTGGGTAGACTAGTTCCCTTTCCTTTCATGTCCCCCCTTTTCTTTTTAAAAAGCATTTTTTCAAAATCCTCTGTAAATAGTTGTATGGCTTCGCCAAAGTTAAACTTTATGGTGTTGTTGGTGCAGATTCAGAAATCAATGGACTGAGCCCTGGTCTACACTACAAACTTACGTTGGTGTAATAGCGCAGTTATACTGACTGAACTCCTGATGTAGCGAGCACTATGTTGATGGGAGGTCGTCTTCCTTCTTGGGAAGGTGGAAGCTCTCCTGTTGGCCTAGGTAGCATCTTCACAAAGTGCTGCAGCTGCATCGTTGTAAATGTATACAAGCCCTGTGGTGCCAAGTAGTGTTCTTTCTATTGTTTGTTGACAACTACCATGTCTGGCTACTTGGTTACCAAAGTTATAGGCACCTTAGAAGTACCCAAGAAATCGATGGCAAACAAAAAACAAAAATGTACTCTCCCAACTATGTTAATTCCACTCATAGATTTATAGGTCATATCACAAATTACTCCATTCTTCTTGACAGAACCATATTTGTCATATAAGAGTTTGTCCCATCCTTCATTTGGCTAAAAACACACAAAATGTCAGATTGTGAAGAATTTATGCTTGTTTTTGAAATTCTTATATTTACAGCTTTTTAAATCTCTATCCTTTTATTTCCAGATCCTTCTCTTAAGTATTTCTCCTGACTGTGGCCTTTTCTGATCGTTGTATTTTTATGCCTTTCATTCTTGTGGAAGAAAAATGTTGAAAAGGCAAATGAAGAATTGAAATCTAATCTTTCCCTACTGAGTAAGTTCAATGTATGGCTAGCTAAAAGACAAAAATTTCACTGGGCTTCTATTTTGTAAGTTTACTAGTTAAGAATTGTGTTTGTTGTGTGGGGAGCTACACTTAGAAAAAATTTCCTATGATACAGTGAGGCAGTTTTATATTAGCCTATGAATGTTAAACTAATTAACCACACAAGTTACAAGTTAAGTAGAATTTAACTTGGCTGGATATATCTGGCAAACACTTTGCCAAGAGCATCTGTGTTTTATCCAGATAATGAAAGGTTGCCCAACTCAGGACCACACTGGTGCCATAATAGGAACCTGAAGTTCACCTTTGCATAAAATACAGCAGACTGCCTTCATTTTTAATGCAAAATGCAGTCTGTAGTTATTACTGGTCTCAGTGTTCAGTATAATGCTCCATCATCTGAGCAGCTGGCTACTAGCATCAGGATGGAGCATGGCATGCTGGGACATATAATTTGAATGGGTTGCATCTTGTCTATTAATAATATCCAGCTACAGTGAAGAATTCTGAGCCATACTTTGTCACCCATGCTTTATTTGGGAGCTAGATTATTTTCTCTACTTTATATAGCAGTACATCAGTGGATCTTAGTGTTGACAAGAGGAAACATTAGTATATTTTTATTTCAGTGACAATGAAGTGTGCCTCTGTGATGGCACAAAATAGAGTAATATCAGATGGACTAATCTCACACTTGTGAGTATAAACAGGAAATGTACAGTAGCTTATCTAAAAATAAAATTCCTCTTTTCTGTATGCCAGGTCATTGGTCTTCGTTACCAAAGACTTCTAAGTGTGTGTGTTGGGTATTTTTATTGGTTTTAAGAACACCAAATGTGTAATTTAAAGTTCTGTGATTCACTTAACTGAGGAACACTGTTAGTTGAATTTTAATTGTCTAAAATATTGCTATTACTATACTATAATAATAACATATAATATATTACTATTGAAAAGATGTATAAAATACTGGAAAATGTTTTGCTCTTTATTATTTGGAAGACTTGTTTAGGAATCCTAATAATATTTTTTAAAGGTGTGCAATAAAGAATATGCGTGTAAATGTTTTTTTTGCCTTTCTTGCTCCTCTGATGTGTAAATAGAGCCTTGGAATTTTTTTCAGCTTCTATCTTGCTGCTTGATTTTAATGTGTTTAATATTGGGTCTTCTCTTGCTAGAGGACTATGATAAAATATTTGGAGAACCTCAGTTGCGCTGTTGTCAGAGCTTGTTACCTATGCTATAGCTTTTGCATACCCCTAACCAAGAGGGGATGAAAAAACTCATTCTTACAGTTTGATGTTAACCAATAAAATGATCTATGATTCAGTATCCTCATCACCTTGTGTAGATATGCATGTGTGTGTGGAGGCTGCTGCTCATGTTACAGTATCTTGTGATTCTACTACTCAAGCAACATCTCCAAAAATTTTGCTAAAGCACTCCAGAAAAGAGGGATGTGAAGATATCATTTTTTCTAACGTTTAAAAAAAAAAAAAAAAAAACCCAAACCCTAAGCAGGAAAGAGAATTTTATAGATTTTGAAGAAGCAGGGAAGGGCAACCCCCATTTTTGTTTTGTTTTGCAGTTTACCTTTAAGGAGTGAAAATGATTTTCTGTGACAGTCTATTGGACCTGATACTATGTTGCCATGTGGGAACCTTGTTTCCAAACATGGACTTGAGCTTCCAGACCTTATGCCAGTGAAGCCTCTTGTGCTGCTTTGTATTGATACAGATTTTTTGTCCACATCATTTGTAAAGTAAAACTTAAATCTGGCTATTCCCCAAGATTAGATGATACTGGTTTCTGTTACACAACGTTTAGCTACTAGTATGAGTAGTGAAAACTTAGCAAAAATAGGGGCATTTTCATATTTTAATGAAGTCAAATTTCAGTGCATACTTTAGGAATTCATTCATAATACAGTAGATGCCATTTCATGACCCATGTCATAGTAAAGTTAATTATTTTTATATGGATTGAATCCAAGGTTTATCTGTTCCTGAGTAAATAATAAAATCTGACTTAATAAAAAAGTTCTGATGCTTACACAATATGAACATATATTGAAGACTTCTGTTTACAAAAAGCTATGTTGTGAGGAAAACAAAAAACATAAAGGTGTAGCTATGAACTGTTAAAGTGTATTTTTCTCTTTTGTCAATAGGTATAGCACATACAATTTAAAAAATATTTTTATATATTTTTTTAAAATATAATGCCCAAATGATCCAAAAAAGTTTCATAAAAATAAAGTTAATGTAATTGTTGGAGGGAGACATTTTGGTTTTTTTGGATTGGTGCTGTTTCTCCTGGGTGCCACATTAATACAAATATATAAAAGTAATAAACAGTTAAAAATATATTTAAAATGCTGGCTCATAAACTATACTTTTAATAATTTCGTAAGGAGTATGTTACAATTGAATCAGCTTTTAAAAAGTAGCATTCACTGTGCTATTTTTAATTTCAGGGAAGTTAAAATGGAGAAAGTCCTGGAACTCTGAAGATATTTCTGCATAATAGGCTTGTCTGCTGCAAAAATTACAAAAACTCACAAGATCTCCCTAAAACAAAATAAAGAATATTTTTAAAACCATGCCATCTGAAAAGGAACAAACTTTTTGTGATAAAAAGCCAACCACTTTATTACAAGATAATGCTGCAAAGAAACTTTGTGTTTGTATTCCAGATAATGCTGTGGAAAAAGCATTTGTGAATGATACTAGAAGTGTAATGCCTCCACCACTGATTTTAGATGTCAGTCTTTCTTATGGACTGAAAAATGTGAAAATTGATTTGCCCAAAGTGAACATTCCAAATGAAGTGGTATTGAAAAATGAAGTTGATAGATTCAGAAAATTATTTCAATGTAAACAGCAAACTGCAAGAAAATCTTTAAGTCATGAGAAAGTAAATGGAAGTCATCTAAATTGTTCAGAGAGCTACAATTTGCAAAGTAAACCAGAAGTGCAGTTTGAAGAAGAGAGTTTGAAAACTTCAGCAAAGATACTGAATTTCACCTGTACAAAATGTAGAGACAAAATTAGATATAGCCCAAATGATCTACAGAAACACTTTCAACTGTTACACTATGGAGAGTTGCCTTCATATCCTTGTGAAATGTGCAATTTTTCAGCCAATGACTTCCAGTTGTTTAAACAACATCGCCGCATCCATCGCAGCACTTTAGTAAAATGTGAGATTTGTAATGATGAGCATATATATACCCTGTTGGACTTGACAAAACACTTCACATCAAAGCATTGTATAAATGGTCATTTTCAATGTGAAAAGTGTGGGTTTTCTACCCGAGATGTGGGCACATTTGTTCAGCACATTCATAGACATAACGAAATACAGTATAAATGTGGTAAATGCCATCATGTCAGCTTCACAAAAGGGGAGTTTCAGGAGCATCTTCTTGTTCACACTGGTGCATTTCCTTTCAGTTGTCAGTATTGCAACTATAGTGCACCACGGAAGGACTACCTTTTAAAGCATGTAATAGCTTTGCATAGAGATCACTTATATGCAAAAGATAAACTGGAGAAGGATAAATGTGAAAAAAGAATAGTAAAGACTCCAGCAGGGCTCAAGCTTATTTTGAGAAGGTACAAAACAGGAGCATCGAGGAAAGCACTTTGGAGACGGAAAAGAATTAACAATGGAAATGACAAAACTGAAGAGCAAAATGCACAAGTGCTTAGGAATTTGAATAAAATTCAACCCAAATCTGAAGAGCTAAACCAGTCTGTAAAGGAGCTGCATATGAATGAAGAAAAAGATCAAATTATACATAATGAAAAGCATAATCTCCAAGGTGGAACAGTGTTGCCTACTACCATGCAATACAATAAAGCAGAAGATGGGTCAAGTTTTGGTTTGGGATTATTGAAAAATGCTGTTCATGGACCTACAGTTCTGATGGTGAAAAATAATAAAATATCTGTTCCGGCAAACTACAGTGCTAAATTTATGGGATTTAAGATGGTGGATGGAAAACAGCATATTGTAATAAAATTGTTGCCTACAAATAAACAGAATGTGTATTTATCGGGACAAAAATCTGATGGTGTTAAAGATGCCTCAGCTGATTCTTTGCTACAAACTGCTGATACTTTTGGCTTATCTTCCAGTGCTACATCACATGTAACTAATCAGCAAACTCTGAAGAATAATTCTCTTCACTCATTAACCTCCACTCCATTTTCATTTTCTACTCCTTGTTCAGGAAAAGCAAAAGCAGAAAAACAAAATAATGCTTTATCACATGGTAAGACTATTTCTCAGACTGTAGAATCTCCCACTGTAGTTATAGGAAAGAATGCAACTCATTTGCCGATGAAGCCTGGATCAACTGCACCTCCATATGACTTGGTGACAAAGGTTGGAACTAGGGGTAATGTTCTCTCATGGGAAAGTTGTATTGCTCACAGTCGTCCTCAGGTATTATCTCCCACCGTTACAAATACACTTCATTATGACCCCATGAAAATGCCCTTCCCTACTGAATTTAAAATACAAAATGGTGGAGTGAGCAATAACGGTGGACCTAATCATCTCTACTATCCTTCAGTTGATTCATCTAGCCAGGGACTACTGCCTTTTCATAATTACTCTAAAATAGACTCTTCAGATAATCCATGTAGCATTTGGATGCCAACAGATGACAAACCTAAAGACTTTATGTCCAGCAAAATGTTTCTTCTTCAAAACAGCTTGAGAAGTGACTCTACAGCCTCATTTTCACAGTCAGTGAGAGGTTTAAATCCTGAAAAATGTGTATCATCCCAGTTAAATATTAATTCAGCTTATGGACATGTAAACACTAAGAATAATTCTGTCTCTTCAAGAAACCAATCAAAATGTGTTATTGACAGACAGTGTTTTATGGAAAAATGGCATGGTGGTAGCAAACAGTATTTGGACACTAATATAAACCAAGTGTTTGAAAATGTAGCTGAGAAATCTAAAGCAGAAAATATTTCAGATTGTGCTAATTCATCCCTTATGCCTAAAATCACATCAGTTTTCTCATTACATAGTAAACAGGCATCCAATTATTTGTCACCTGAAGTAAACCAATTACTTCAAGATGTGCTAAAAGTAAAATCAACTACTCAGCAAGAATCTCACAATAAGTTAAATACATGCGTAAAACTTCATTGTGATCAGTCATTTTCATGTCGTCAGACAGACAGTAAAACTTTTACACACTTAAAAGACTCCACTGCATGTGGTTTAGCCAGTCCTTCTAATGTAGGTGTTCATATGTCTAAGAGAGAGTTGAACATGAAATGTAGCACAATAAATGAAGGTATATGTTTTGGGAAAGAAAGACAGGCACCAATGACATCACTTGATGCAGAAGAAATGGATAAGTTATCTAGAACTGCGGGTGTTGGTACATTGCTTAAAACTCATACAGATGCAATCATAACACAGCAGTTGGTAAAAGATAAGATGCGATCTACAACCCAGAATCCTAGCGGCTTCTCACCAGTTCTTCCAGAACAGAAGAAAACACTTTTAGTTCAGACACCTCCACCAGGGTTTCTTGTACCTTTGCATCTTGCTAACCAACCAAGCTTACAAGTTGTTTCAGGAAAACCTCTCCCATCAGCAAGTTCATCAGAGGTTCATTTGACTAAAAGCATACCTGCATCCTTCCTTTTAAATAAAAGACCTGGAATGATATTGACATTTAGTAGTGGGACACTTGGCACAGTTGCAAATGTCACTGGTGATAGCTCTCAGATTTTAGGGAGAGTTGCATCTAAAGAGTATGGTAAAATAACAGTACCAACTTCAAAGACCGAGTTGAAAAATGACAGTGTTAAAAGTGTAAATAATTCCTCTGGTGTTAGCACTGTGTCTGATGGGGCAGTCAGTGATTTGTCAAATAGTGTGCCATTCAAAGCGCCTCTTGTAATTACAAATTCAGTTGATTCTTCTGTGAAAGGAATTTCTTCTGAAAAAATGTTACCAGAACATCATGGCACTGTGTTTGGTTCCTTGGAGTCAGTAAAACAACAGGAGATTCCACAGAAGCAGCCTGTTTATGCGCTTTTGCCTGATGGACGACAGGCAGTTTTTCTGAAATGTATGACACCAAACAAGCCTGTGGTACAGAAACATAATGTTCAAGAAAATGCTTATAATCAAAGTTGTCAACCAAAGAAAACTGGAGCCATGCAACAAAAGCTTTTGCTGAAAATTAAGACCTCTACTTCTGATGCAACTACTGATCTAAAACAATCAGTTAGCAACTCAGTGCCCTCATTACAATTGGATAAAATGCAGTCCTTTAAAAGTCCTGCAATAGGGCAGAAACAGACTATTCTTACTTCTAGTGATGCCTTATTCTTACCAGGTAGATTGATGCCAGCAAATCCCTCTTTGGCAAGCTCTAATTGTGTACTTCCTGTAGAACCTATATGTTCCACCAAGCCTACAGGGGCATGGTCACAAAAGTGTTCAATTAATTCTACACAAGCAGTAATTGCTAACAAAGGGAATAGTTATGGTAGCCAAAGGTCCACGTGGAACACCAGAAACAAACTTTCAAAAGTCAAACCTTGCTTAAAACAAACTGGTCATAAAAGTTCTGAAGCTGTGGTTTCACAAAGAAACAAGAATTCCAAACGAAAAACTAAGGATGATTTCCAAGAACCCCCTAGAAAGAAAATAATGTTGCACAGGAAGTGCAAAGAAAAGAATCAGACTGAAGTTGTTAGCAAATCAAGTGGCCCTTACAGACCAAGGGCATCAAAGGAAACTGTGAGGACTTTGAAACTACTTCCTTTTAATTCTAAACAACTTGTAAAATGTCCTCGGAGAAATCAGCCAGTTGTAGTTCTGAACCATCCTGATGCAGATGTTCCAGAAGTTGTAAATGTAATGAAAACTATTACTAAATTTAAAGGACATGTTCTTAAGGTCTCATTGTCAAAAAGAACTATTGATGCTCTTCTGGAACCGGCATACTGCAATACTTTGGACATTGCTACTGAGGATCTCTCTCGAAGGAGGCACAGGATGATAAAACCTGTTAGTCCTGTAAAAGAAAGATTTGTGTTAAAATTAACACTGAAAAAGACAAGCAAAAACAATTATCAGATTGTGAAAACTACCTCTGATAATACCCTGAAAGCTAACTTTAGTTGCTGGTTTTGTGGTAGGGTATTTGACAATCAAGATAATTGGGTAGGGCATGGACAGAGACATTTGATGGAAGCTACCCGAGACTGGAATTCATTAGTATAATCTTGATTAGCGAAGAAAGCAAAAATAAATACCTTACAGTACTCGTTTTAAAAAGAACCAAGTTGAATTATGATACACAGGTTATTTAGGTATGGTATATAAATACAAAACAATTTTAAAATAATGCAAAATGATAGCATCAAATGTTGAGATACAACAAAGAACTTTGTGGGTTAGATGTTGTATAACTAATTGAAATTACAGTACCATAAAACTGCATATATTTTTCATTACTATCATGTCCTATATTTTTATTATTCTATAGAATGAGTTCCCAGGATTTTTGTTCTGTACATATTTAAAAACCTAAACATGTAAATATTTTTGTACTGCTCAGTTACTTGCTATAAATCTTGCACAGAATTTTTTTCCCTTTTCAGTTCTGTGCATGCACTACTAAAACTGATTTAAAGGTTTTTCAACTACACACAGCTATTACCCATGGTTTTTTTTGTTGTTTTCAATTTGAATTGTTTTTGATTTTGCTTTTTCAGGGATTGAACACTATTGTTAGCAAGTGCCTAAAAGATGTGAAACAGTTTACATTATGTCAACTGTATAACCATAGGTCCAAATAGGACCATTTCCCCAATAGTTTCATTTAAACAAAGCCATATGTGAATGCTTTAAGCTGTATTGCTATGCACATGACACTTGTACTATTTCTGTGCAGTTTGTCTACTTTCTTAGTGAAGTATTTTTCATATAAATTAATAAAACATGTTACAATTGTGGCTAATACATTGAGCCTGAGAATGGAATCAGTTGGAAAGATACAGTATATATTCATAATGTATATGGTGTTTAAGAATGGTGAACATTCCTAATCTGTATTGATTCTCATCAATATTAAATTTGCTATAACTGTGTTTACAGAATGATTGTGAGAGTTTATAGAAATGTATGTTTTCTAGCCCCAGTATGTACTACCCCCATCACAAATCCCAGGTAAATGGCAGCATGTAGTTGCACTGTCCTAGGACCAGAAATTGGATTATACTTTGTTCCAGGGAAAACAATCAGTTCCTATAGCTAGTGCAGATTGCTCTCCCTTTCTGCTTCCTCAACTGCACTGTCTGGTATTTGGGGAGGCCTAAACTTTGCCCACTCCCCACCCATCTGTACGGGGAGTAACAGCCTTGCAGAGGCTGCTCTACCTCCTGTTGCCGCTGGTAAATAGGAGTGGCTCATGCAAGGGAATAAAAGAGTTTATGCTCCCTTACTTTCCTATGTGGACACACAGCCAGGATCACAATCTGACCCACAGAGATTCCTACATTTAGGGCTGTATCCTGCAGTCCTTAGGGAGTCACTGGGAGTCTTGCATAAGGACTGCAGGATTGTACTCTAAATATCTGACTCACTTTTGAAATGTTGCTGGAAATCTTAAATGGATGAAATTCAGCTCTGTGCTCTCAGCAAAGGTTCTGCACATTTAAAACATTGTGAGGTCTTAAATTGAACATAGGTTCTCTGGGCTGGTTCTCTGTAGAAGGGTAAATGTCACTCTGACATGAATATGGAGCCTGATCCCGTGTCCAGTGAACATAGTGGTAAACCTCTCAGTGATGCCAATGGGAACAAAATTAGACTAATGATTAAACTTCTATTTCATAAGGTGTAATAAGTGTTAGTATGTTTTCTGTTTTAAAATGTCTCAAATTGTTTTAATGTTTAAATAGGGATTGGTACTTTATATCAGGAAAAGTATGTGCTTTCAACATTTAAACACTTAGAAATTTCCTCTTAAACTCTCCCTGCAAAAAAGTTTATCATCGACAGATTGTTGGATGCAAATAGTTTTATAACTGTCTTAACTTATATTTTCTTTGGCCAAGATTTTTCAAAAATGGGTGCCTAAAGTTAAGCTCCAAACTTATATTTAGGTCCCAAAATAAACATCCCTTTTTGTTTGTTTTTGTTTTTCCTCCAAAAAGTGCTGAGCACACAGTGGCTCCTAGTGACTGCTAAAACTTTTGTTCATTGTGACTTTTTGGCTTGTTTGTTTTGGTGTACAGTGCAGGTGTTTTTTGTGCATGAATAATGCTGACACCTAAATTGATGGGGGAGAGTGGAAGTATGAAAAAATGCGTTGGTATGTGTTTTGAAGGAGCTTAAGAGTGTGTGTTGCTTTGCTATGTAGAAGCAAAGCAGCAGTCTTTACTGGAAATGAAAATAAGCAATTTGGTGATAGAAAACTGTAATTAATGACTTGCGTCATTCATGAGGTGTTTTTACTTTAGCTCTGTAATAAATGGGTATATAAGTGGATTTAGATTGAAACATGTATATTTGCATTCACATATGGAGCAGCATTTCAGATCAAATATTTCATTAAGTGTGAAATATTTTCCTTTCATGATTAAATTTAAGCCTCATAATGAATTTGTCACACAATTTGTTAATTTTGCAAAGCTTTTAATATAGTGGGGAGAAAATAAATGTTCTGAGGCTCTTGCCTGGCATTTTAACACTAATTTATGAAGAATCTACTACTTGGGCTACTTCTGTGTGGCTTGTGCTGCAGTGCAGCTAAGTGAGAGCATACATGGTAATGGCGATTTTAGCCCCCTGCTGCAGCAAAGCAACTCTTAAGCAGACTGAGTGGGTATATGGATCTTTGTTGTAAATCTAAAATTCTGTTGCTTTTGAAATTCATTCCTGTAATATTGACATTAAATTTTGATCCTTTATAAAACTCAGTATGATTTATCAATTTTATATCTCTAACTACTAATTGAGCCAGTTACAAAAGACTCTTGAGGATTTAATTGTACCTTGACACATTCTGCTGCACCATCCAGAATTATATGGATGCAGTGATTGACTGTTGTAATATGGTATCACTCCAAATTTTTTGGGGAACTATATTTATACACACACATTGTCTGTATATATTTTTCATAAGTATTGTGTGGCTGATAGTCTGGAAAATATCAGCTTCTTCAGAGTTAAAGCATTCAGTGTGCATCTTTGTGTTACAGATGAAGGATCCTGTTAAGAGGTACATAAAGTGCATTTGTAAATATCTTTCTGAAAACCTACTGGCAAGGGTTGCAGCCACACAGTTACCAAATTTCATTGATTTTAAAAAAAAATGGTTCATGTGGAAACACTTTTTAGAATTGGTTATTGCTAACATCAAAGTAAAGATCATATAAATAGACCACACACCAGAATCTTTTTATTAACAAAAAAGCTGCAGTTGGTAGTGCTGCCTGCTGTTGAGGTTGTCTGACATTTCCCATTATAAGACCTTGTCTTTAGTTGCTTATTATTTTGCCAAACTTTTAACTGTTTGGGTTGAAATTTTGCATGCTGGGTTTCTACTTTAGGCTGTTCTTGAAAGTTCCAGCAAAAATAGTTCAGCCACTTCCAAGAACAACATTTGGGGAAAATAGTTTAGTTGTGCTCTAGTGCCTTTATATGTGGGAGCAGGGATTTGAAATTTGGCAGAGGCATGGCACGATCTTTGTGTCAGATTTGTGCCTTTTTCTCTTCTTGTGAAAAACCACCAAATTTGGCCAAATTTTAAGCCTTTGAAAGATCTTTGTTCATTCACGTGGCATAAATACTTGAAGTTGAGCAACAAAATTGAGGATTTTGGTCTCCACTGAGTATGCTACAGCCTGGAGTGCAGGGACTGAGCAGGAATTTCCATGCAGGTTGCTGCGGTATTAGGCACAGGAACTGAGAGTTGGAAGATTCCACCCAGCCCAGTATCCTGTCTTCAGATAATGGCCGGTGCCAGATGCTTTAGAGGGAATGAACAGAAGAGCAGAATTTATCAAGTAATCCATCCCATTGTCCAGTCCTGGCATTTCTGCTGGTGCCTAGGGAGTGTGAAAGAGCAACAGCCTGATTTGATTGCAGTGGGGACAAGAACCAGGCTGACAGCAACTGTGGGAGTAGAATGGGACAAGGAGCATGGGAAGGGGAAATCGGCACAATGGAAAATGAGAACAAGTGGAGGAGGAAGACTGAGGTTGGATGAGAGGCCTGGAGTCTGGGACTGGCTGCACAAGGAAATGGGTGAGGATACTGGGACTGTGAGCTGTGTTGGAAGGAAAATTGGTACTTAGGGAGCATGTTGGAGAAGAATGGGACTAGGATGAGGAGGCTGGCTGGGGAGAGATGGGACTGAGACAGGAGCAGAAGGGATCGATGTATTTTTTTTTGGTGGAGGAAGGAACAGGGGCTGATTGGTCTCTGTCTACTAGAGCACACTTCCTTCCAGAACCTGGAATTGAATTCAAGATTTCAATCATTCCTCTGCTGCCAGCAAAAATCTGTGGAAACGCACCGGCAAAGTGTCTTCCCCTCTAGTGGCTGGTCCATATTGAGGATGACAACCTACTGCTGCTGTCAGTTAGTCTGTTAACTCAAAGGCAGAGTTCTGTGCTGTGGCTCCATATAGGTGCCAATATGATGCCATGATAGAATTCTTTTTTCCAATTTTTTCCAATTCTTAAAAACCTAGTTTTTTGTGTAATATCCTATGTTAAAAGAACATGAATAAAGTTGCAAAGTCAAGCACTTAAAAGTTGGGAAATGTCAGAAGTAAGGTTACCTGTGCAACCTTAATTTTAAGGTAAAAGGTAATAATTGGAGATATATCAATCTCCTAGAGCTGGAAGGGACCTTGAAAGGTCATTGAGTCCAGCCCCCTGCCTTCACCAGCAGGACCAATTTTTGCCCCAAATGGCCCCCTCAAGGATTGAACTCACAACCCTGGATTTAGCAGGCCAATGCTCAAACCATTGAGTTATCCCTTCCCCCTGATGCATGCATATGTATTATAAGTCTTTAATTACATGACCACATACTTTTTTTCCCCCACAGGACCCCCTTTTCATTCAGTGGGTTAGAGGTATGGTACTCTAGGGATAATCAGTGTTGCGTAGTAAAGGGGGCTGTTGTTTGTAGGACCTGTTTCATTTGTTGCAGCAGTTGGAAATTGTGTAGTGAGTGAGGTAGAAGATTGCAAGAAGAGAAAAGATGGTCTCATGGTTTAGACAGTTGAGTGCTGTCCTGGAGAACTGGATTCTATCCCTGCCTCTGTGATGCTGGGCAAGTCACTTAAACCAGAATTTCACAGGTGGTCACTAATTGTGTGTTCACTGTTTTCTGAGTGTCTGACTTGATAACCTGGAGTCTGAGTTACAGAAGTGCTGAGCACTTACAGTGGGAACTATAATCGGGGGAGCTGTGCTTTGAACATATGAAGTGCTATATAATAAAATTTTTTAAAAGTAAGGTCCTAGGAGTTGCACATTGGGCACCAAAAATTATTGGAGCCTTTTGACCTTAACCTTTTTGTCTCTGTTCCCCATCTGTAAAATGGGGATAATACCACTGTTCACTTTGTGAATGCTTCTCGTATATTCATTTATTTTCACAACAATCAGATACTATAGTGATGAGCATCATAGAAAAGCCTGTGAGGAAATAATTCTCTTTTCAGAGTAGGTTTTAATATTATGCAGTAAATAAGGTATGGAGCCATATATAGAAAACAAAATACTGAATAGCTACTCAAGTGAGCACACACCATCCTGTGTACTGAATGAAGTGGTGGTTGTGTGGAAAAATAGTTGTTGATCATGTAATTAAAGACTATATCATAATGCATGTGCACAAGTATGCCAAATTAAGGTTGCACAGAGCCTAATGTTGACATTTCCTAATGTCTGAGTGCTTAGTAACTTTAACATTCTTAATGTAATTTGCATATAGTGTGTATATGTATATAAAGAGACAGACATTAAAATTTTAGCACACTTATTGGGAGTGGATGGTAATTGTTTACAGGTATGGGGCTAGCATTTCTCCTGTTAGGAAAATCTAGAGAATAACTAAATGCTTTGGGCTAAAATATTAACAGCGCTGTGCTCCTGCCATTCCAGATGTGCAAAGTGACCTTAGTGGGCCTAGAATTTGGCCCATTGTGTATTCTTTGTTACAATAGCAATACACGAAGTATAACAAACAACTTCTGTAACAAGTTTTAGTATCGCTTTGTTCCATAGCTATTGGGACATCAGCACCCAGTTTTTCTGTCTTTTTACAACTTGCCTACTAGGGGTGGTTTTAGAGAGAGAAAGGAATGTAGTTTTGTCTCAGCTTTTGAATTTTGAGAATATGAGCTCCCATGTCTTTCAAAGAACAGTACTGGCAGGAATAAATTACACTACTTGGTCATTATGCTGCAATTTTAGTACCAGGCAGACATCAAGTACTCTAATTCTTGCATGTTAATATGAATAAGTGAGTGAGATGGTTCTGCATCATCGCTGAGCTCTGGAACTAAAAGCAGGTTGAGTACTACATTTTGTCTTCCTTACAATTAAGCCTTACTTTTAGCCTTAAAATTATTGTTCACTGATTCAACATTTATCTATGCATTAATTATTCTTAAAGTCAACTGGAGTACTTTTTTTTGGTATTGCATTGTAATATGGAAGATATCTGAACAAATAATTACTATGTCCTCAGCTGTCAGACTAAAAACAACTTAATATATTTAGAACCCACTTGACTTGGTATCTGATGAAAACAGTTGACATATTTCCTAGTCATGTCATGACTGGGAGCTTGAACTCATAATTTGGCTGGATTAAAAAAATCATGGACTCAATAGAGATACTTATTTTACTCATGACAACAATCTGTAACCCACTAACCCTCCTTTGTCCTATGGCTGCAGAGCTGTTAATTGCCCACTTCATCTTAAAGGATCTCCTGCAACAGCTGTTTATCCCTTATGCTAAAAAAAAATCTGTTCCACCTTGTTTTTAGCTGGGACGCTGATTATCTTTTCCAGACCCGAAGAAGAGCTCGGTGTAGCTTGGCAGCTTGTACCTTTCACCTAAAGAAGTTGGTCCAATAAACGATATTACCTCACCCACCTTGTCTCTTGTATCTACTAGTGGCAGATGCTCGAATTGTACAGGTGGTGATCCTGGAACATGCCAACCTGCAGCATGGCACTGTAGTAATCCTGCCTCAATTTCCCTCTTGATTGCCCAAGAATGTAGTGCTTAAGTAATATTTAGCAATGAAGGAACCTGGTGTTCCTACATTAAGCACTAAATCCTACAGGTAACAATTTGCAGACAGGCATTTGAGAAAACTGTCTAGCCAAAAATATACATGGGAGAAAAAATACAGGCATATGAGCAAACTGTACATTGATATTTTTTGTAACAATAGAAGGTATGAAGCAGCTCATGGAAAGATAATAGTCACACTAAGATAAACACAAGCTATACTAAAGTACTCTGACAGCAGTTAGAAGCACAACAATAAATATCAACCAGTAATATTACTGTACATTATTCATTTTACAGTATTTTTACATTTTATTTGCACATTTAAAAATACAACCAAAAACCTCATGAATCAGACATTCGGAGTAGAGCTTTAGGCAGTGCTAATCCATTCATATCTCGAAATCCCAGACATGGTATAAAATAGTATCCTTGTCAGGTTGCATACAGTGGTCCATTTCTTAGTTACAGTCATTCTACTTTCAAGAGCTCTGGATCTTGCAAAGGAATTACTTTCTTGAAAACAGTGAGCTGTAGTAGATGTAGTTCTTTGAGCACTGAATTTTTTTTAAATTTTTTTGTTTAAAATACTTGATCCAGAAACTTTGGGAAGCTGGAAAAATACATATAAAAATCTTGATCTTGTTACAGTTCAGTGTAATTATGAAACTCTAACAATATGTTTCAGTTTGGTGGAATCTTTTGTGTTGTTTTGGCTGTCGATTAAAACAAGGGGTGTATGCTGATGATTCTCTATTATTTCAGCAACACTTGTGAAGCGCTGGATTGAGAAAACAGAAATCAGTTAGAAGTCACATAGATTACTTGGCTAACAAAATGAAAATCACAAGAATCACTACCTCATCTTCTTTCTCTCTGTCATGGTCATCTTTGGAACTACAGGATCTTCTGAGATCATGTTATCAAATAGGTGTGTCTCCCTTCCCCTGTGCCAAAGTATGTTGCCTCCACTGTGTACTTTGTGCCCTCTAACAGTGGAAGGAGGCAGTAGAATAGAGAAATTTGAACAAATATGTGGTAATGATAGTTATGTTTCAGTTCTCCTATTGCTCATTTTAGGAAGAAGGCTTTGGGACAGGCCACTAAGGCTGAGCTATTCAAAGGTGATGATCTAGGTGAGCTGGAAGCTGGTTGCAGGAGCCAATCCCTAGCCAGTGTGTCAAATAATGCTCCAAACAGTAGTAAAATTTCATTCCCTTTACTTGAGGGTTGGTTTATTTCTCAAAATCAACAGTCCAACATAAATCAAATACATAAACAAGGTGGTGTTGGTTGTCCCCTTTCCCAGAATCATAGACTGTCAGGGTTGGAAGGGACCTTAGGAGATGATCTAGTCTAATCCCCCCCCAATGCACGACTGCTCCCCAGACAGATTTTTGCCCCAGATCCCTAAATGGTCCCCTCAAGGATTGAGCTCACAACCCTGGATTTAGCAGACCAATGCTCAAACCACTGAGTTATTCCTCCTGCAGGTCTCCCTGAGCTCCTTGCCAGCCTTTTATCTGAAGAACAGGTGGTCTTCAGGCATGTCCTCTCTGTGGCTCCTACGCGTAGGGTCAGTCGGGGGGCTCCACTCCGCATGCTGCCCCCACCCCAAGTACTGCCCCTGCAGCTCCCATGGGCTGGGAACCACAGCCACTGGGAGCTGCAAGGATAGCATCTGCGGATGGGGCAGTGCATAGCAGAGCTGCCTGGCTGCACCTCAGTGTAGGAGCTGGACAGGGGACATGCTGCTGCTTCTGGGAGCCACTTCAGGTAAGCGCTACCCCGAACCTGCACTCCTGAGCCACCCCCTGGCGCCCCAATGCCCTGTCTCAGCCCTGATCCCCCTCCTGCCCTTTGAACCCCTCAGTCCCAGCCCAGAGCACCCTCTATCTCAAACCCCTTATCCCCAGCCCCACCCCAGAGCCTGCACTTCTAGCTGGAGCACTTTCCCCTCCATATCCCAATGTCCTGTCCCAGTTCTGATCCCCCTCCCATCCTCTGAACCCCTTGGTCCTAGCCTGGAGCACCTTCCTACACCCCAAACCTCTCACCCCCAAGCCTGGAGCCCCCTCCTGCATTCAAACTCCTCATTTCTGGACCCACCCAGAGCCTTCACCCCGTCCCAAACCCCAACCCCAACTTTGTGAGCATTCATGGCCTGCCACACAATTTCTATACCTAGATGTGGCCCTCAGGCAAAAAGTTTTAGCGGGAGCGTTGTAAGCAAGACATGAGAAGTAATTCTTTCACTCTACTCCATGCTGATTAGGCCTCAACTGGAGTATTGTGTTCAGTTGTGGGCTCCACATTTCAGGAAAGATGTGGGCAAATTGGAGAGAGACCAGAGAAAAGCAACATAAATGATTAAAGGTCTAGAAAACATGACTTATGAGGGAAGATTGAAAAAATGGGGTTTAGTCTGAAAAAGAGAAGACTGGAAGGGGACACGATAGCAGTTTTTAAGTATGTAAAAGGTTGTTACAAGGAGGAGGAAGAAAAATTATTTTTCTTGATCTCTCAGGATAGGACAAGAAGCAATGGGCTTAAATTGCAGCAAGGGAGGTTTAGGTTGTACATTAGGAACAACTTCCTAACTGTCAGGGTGGTTAAGCACTGGAATAAATTGCCTAGGGAGGTTGTGGAGTCTCTGTCTAACCTGCTCTTAAAAATCTCCCATGACAAACTCCTGTCAGAAATGGTCTAGGTAATTAGTCCTGCCATACGTGCAGGGAACTGGACCAGATGACCTCTTGAGGTCCTTTCCAGTTCTACGATTCTATGATTACACTCCGGAAGAGTTTTAACAGTTATGCAAATGCAACCCAAGATATCAACTCTCTCTTTTTGGTAAGTGGTGGGGAGACAGAGGGAGCAGTTCAGACTAATTTTCTCCCTAAGTATTTAAATGTAACTGTTCTTTTTTCAAAGATCTCATTGAGTTCAATGGGAGCTGTTGCATGAAGGATGGTTAGAAGATTGGTTTTCAAGAAAGGATGGAGAATTTACACTTAGTAACGGAAGTTCTGATCCTGATGACTGTCCAAAATGATAAAATATATTTGTATATTTTAAACTAATCTGTGACTTTGAAGTCCCAATTTGCAGTAACCTAAGTTACCTTCTGAGGTGGATTTAAAGCAGTGGTTCTCAATCGGGGTACACAGAGGTCTCCAAGGGATACATCAGCTCATCTAGATATTTGCCTAGTTTTTACAACAGGATATATAAAAAGCTCTAGCGAAGTCAGTACAGACTAAAATGTCCTACAGACAATGACTTGTTTATACTGCTCTATATACTATACACTGAAATGTAAGACTATGTTCCAGCTGATTTATTTTATAATTATTTGGTATAAATGAGAAAATAAGCAATTTTTTCAGTAATAGTGTGCTGTGACACTTTTGAATTTGTATGTCATCTGATTTTGTAAGCAAGTAGTTTTTAAGTGAGGTGAAACTTGGGGGGTACACAGGACAAATCAGACTCCTGAAAGGGGTATGGTAGTCTGGAAAGGTTGAGAGCCACTGATTTAAAGTACCTTATTTTATATTTGTTTCTTTGGATTTTTCAATCTGAAGGATAAATCAATTATTTGATGAGGTATATTTTTCTCTTTGGTGAATGAAGATTTACATCCTAACAATGTAATTAAAATAGACCCCTTCATTTTTACTTATTAGGGCATAAAATTGAAAAAGGAAAAATCACTCACCTCCTCGCCAGTTTTTTCTCTGCCCAGTGCATATCGTTTAGTTGATTCAATAAATCGTACAGGGATATTATACACTTTTTTGTTGTAAAACACAACCAGTGTGTACGGCTGCTTTGAATCTTGACCAGAACTCTTCCTTATCAGAAAAGATCCATCCTATATCAAGGAAAGGAAATGCAATAATATTTTATTATTTTATTTTGTTGCTATCATTGAGGATGTATCAAAATTCACTGGGAGAAATGGGGGAGCTTCCCCCCAATATTAGCTTATACAGGTGTCATTTAGTAGCAGGTAGTAACAGCTTCCTGGGGATCACAGGACATTAGGAAGTGAAGACTGTACAAGCTGCCACTAGTGGCAGTAGGTAGGCAAGGAAGGAGAGAGAACCTGAGCAGATGAAATGCTTTACAACAGCTTTACAAAAGCAGCAAACGAACACTGAGAGCCAGTGTTGGGGTTACCCTAATGCTTCCTAGCCAGCGATATCCTATCCTAAAGATTACCCCACTCTTCTGTCCCTCTGTCCCATGTGGTGGAGCCATAAAAAAAAGAAATATTTGTTGGGGGAAAGAAAGGCCTCTGAAAGACTGTGCCTTTGCCTGGCACATAGGGTGCTGCCCTAAGTGTGATGCTCCCTGTGGCATTAGAGCTTTGTGCAGGCTGATCTAGTCTCAGTCAGGAAGTTCAGACAAAGGCTAAAGCCCAGGTCAGGGGGCTCAGTGGTGTGTGTGTGGGTTGTTAAGTTATCATTTTGAAATAAAGTGGTAGGACCAATTTTACAGATACCAGCATTTGAGTATGAGACAGTGGGCAGTGATGGAGCTTGTTTAGTATCTGTGGCCTGTTTCTTGCCTTGTAAGGGATGTATCTGAGTTGATAGATCTTTTCCATCTCTAGCTGCTATAATACTATTGCCTCCAGTGGGCCAAAAATCTGTACTGAGTTACACAGTGCAACTTTAATTGGCTTTAGAGACCACCATTTCAACCAAATCTAAACTGTGTAGACACACTTCAGCCAACACTACTCTAACCTGTTCAGGGTGGGGCCCAAACTGTCTGGGAACAATTCAAGTTTTATTCCCCATTCTACGTGTCTAAAATTTTCTTAAAAGAGGCATACCGCAAATGTTAACGCCCTGCTTTACCTTATTTGATTTGTATAATGCATCTTCTGCAGTTTTTCGATCACAATAAGCTGCATACCATGCTTTATCATGAACACCAGCATCCTGTGAGAGAGATGGAGACCTTTGTCAATGCAGTGGAAAAGCCTGGTTTTCTTCTATAACTTACAGCAAAATATAATGATGGTTTCTTCATTGGATATTCTGTACTACACAGCTATAAGATAGGGATAATAAAATATGGACACATGCTGTAGTGTATCCATTGCCAAATGATGATGATTATAGAGAACCATAAGTGGGCAGAACACTTTAGAAAACACATAGTTAAGACAGGCCTCTGTCAGGAGCTCATGGTCTTAACTGGACAGATGCAGTTCAAATGAAGGATGAGTTGAAACCAGTCAGTGAATGCTAAGAGAGGAGATCTTAAGGAGAGGTATCCATGTGGAGATGGAGGATAGTTGGCATTTGTATAGCAGAAGACTATTCCAGTGGAAAGAGAAGGGATTAAGAGAGAGACTTGTGAGTCATTTTAACTATTAATAATTAAATATCATTTTCTGCTGATATTTACATACTGATTTAACATATATTTTTGTGTATTGCAGTGGGTGTTGGTCACAGGATGCCAGGTTTCTTTTACACCCTCCAGATCAAGCAAGTTGTATAACGTGGTGACTCCACCCTACCTAAGGTTGTTCTCAGTTCTGAATATATCGCTGTGGGTTGGGTTAAACCCCATTTAAACTGTAATGACCTCCACCCCCTCATTTAAGATAGGTGAGTGAGACAGCTAAACAGCCCCACATGATGTCTGGTCTACACTACAGAGTTAGGGTGATGCAAGGCAGCTTACATCGACCTAACTATGTAAGTGTCTACACTAAATTTTCACTCCCACTGACGTAACTGCTCTGCTACGCTGACTTAATAACTTGACTCCACCTCCAGGAGAGGCATAGAATCAATATTGACGTAATTAGGTTGAGGCAGTATCAGCGTAGCCACTGCGTTGCTTACATTGACTGACTTTCAGAAGCTATCCGACAATGCCTCATGCTGACAGTACAAGTGCTCCTGGTGAGGATGCGCACTGCTGACACAAGAAGCAAAGTCTAGACACACACAAGTGATGTAATTAGTGTGGTGCCTATATGCCGACATAAGTTAGGTCAACTTAATTTTGTAGTGTAGACATGCCCTAAGACCAAGGGTATATGAACCTACCCAGTCATTTTGACCATGTGGGTAGAAGGCTCCATAGGTTATTGTCTTTGGGTCTGGTGGTGTGTGTGTGTAAGGCTATGTCTCACTGTGAACTAAGGGTGTGAATCCCAGCTCATGTAACATACTCACCAGCTCAATGAGACTGAGCACAAGTATAAATAGTAATGTAGCTGCAATAACACGGGCTGCAACAGCGGCACAGCTTAGCCAAGTACATACCTGTGGGGCTCGGATAGATTTGTACTTGACATGTGCTATTGCAGATCCACTACCATTTATACATGTGCTAGCTCGATGATAGCTTCTGAGAGGATGTGTATGCAAGCTGGGAATCATGCCCCTAGCTCGTAGTGTAGACTTAACCAGAGAGGTCAGGGGCGAGACAGAGAGTGTATGAGTGAGTAGAGAAGCAGGACAGAGAGTGAGACAGAGACAGCCTGAACAAGCACCTGGGAGCATTACACTGCAGAAAGCCTAGAGAGAAAGTTTTTAGTGCTGCGAGTGAGGACACTGTCTCCTGTTATGGGGTTCCTCCCATGTTTGGGGAAATAGAATTTTGTATGTTTTCTGTAAATAAGATTGCATCAGAGGTACCAGACTCCAACTTCCATTTCGCCTCCCAGCTGAAACAATCTGCAGGGACCCATATTTTCACTAGATGCTCAAAAAGAGGTAACAGTAACTTTAGCTTGTATGGGTGGAAACTTCACTCTCATCTGCCCTTTGCTCTATCAATTCCCCATGCTCCTCAAAGCAGCAGCCATTAATTCTATTCATACCACATTCTCCTCCAAACTGACAGAGTTTTCAAAACTGGGTAAAGCATCCTGCAAACTACACTCTCCTCATTTCTTTTCTTCCACTCCAGTTGGATTCTGTCATCCAGTGGATACTCCTAGATGCTAGAAGTGATGGCTGCTTTTATACCTCCAAACATTTCTCAGACAGCAGGACTGTGTATTGAACAAGCTGCCCTCCCCAGTGAGTACTGATAGCTTTTGATTATTTATTGAAAGGATCCTTCTGCAGGAATCACAGTTCCTGGGGTCAGGCCCTGGATCTGCCATTGACTTGGCCATATAATCTTAGGCAAGCCACTAAACTTCTCTGCGTTAGTTCTCCCAGTTATAACTGGGTACAATACTTTTCTAATTCTTGGAGTGTTGTGAGGCTTATTTATTAATATCTGTGAAATGTTTTGAAACCTCAGTTTATAAGGGCAGAGTGTTATCATTAAAAGCTGGGATCGTCTGTATAGAAAAATAGTAAGGACAAAAATTTCAAAATCACCTAATTCCCATTTTCCAAAATTACTTGGTCCTTAAGATGCCTAAGTCACTCAGGTGCTTTTGAAAAAATTACCTTAATTGCGTATCTGGAAGCACATATTTTTGCTCAGATTTATTTTCCTGTAATTCAGAGGGGAGATTAATTTTTTTCTTGCAGTTGGGGAACAGTGGTACTTACTGTACAGGAAGGGGAATTATTGTAATGTTTTAAAAATGTGCTTTATTTTATTCTATCATATGATGATATGCAGTATATAACGTACACACAGATGGACTGAGATGCAAGGGTCCGCCAGACCTGCTGACCCTTCACTAGAAACATGCATTTTATTAAACAAAAGAGTACTGTCCTAAGGGAAGAGTCATGAGTGGGGGAAACAACCAGGACTTCAGGAACCCCAGACTGTATGGGTCTGAATAGCATTGGCATTAAAGTGGTTTCAATCATTTAATTAGAACCAGGTAAAAAGTAAAACAAACTAAAACTAGGACCTCTGAAAAGATCTGAAACCTTCAAGGCAGCCTCTGTCTGTGAAGGACTGGATTAGGGTACTAAGGTGTAGCAGCAAAGACAACAGGAATAAAACACGGCCTCTTCATATATGTGAGAGCTTACGGTCAAAGTATGGCTGAAGTGAGCTAAAATTTGTTACAGAGCTAGTACTTAGGCTGAAAGAGAGAGCTCAGCACATCCTTGACTCTCAGCACTTCTCTGCTATCTTTGACCTTCCCCCACATGTCCCTGGAAGAAAAGAAAGAAAGAGGGCTGGCCTAAATACTACAGTCAAAATACTTTCTCCCTAACTGCTCCAGATTTTGGGGAAGTGAATCTTTATTCTATCTTTTATTTTTATTTTTAAAAGGAGAGATTGTTACTCAATTCTTTGTGGTAGGGTGTTTCCAGAGTGAAGCTTCCTTTTGATAATGAGTTATTATTTTTAAGGGTTGCTTGTGCTAACTGTTGATTGGGAATTTCTGCCTCCAAATATGTCTAAAATAGTCATTTATCTCCCCCCCCCGGAAGTAACAAGTATTCTTGACTGCCTTTCATTCTCTATAGATGATAGTTCTAATCCATCTAACTTCTTATAATGCATCCATCATTTTGATATAAATGCCATTACCATGGGCCCTATGTGTTAAAAGCCTCTCCCGTTTCCCTATAAAAGCGGTTAATGCAGGAGTGCAAGTATATTTGCAAGACATCAGTTGTATTTGTACGTGTGAGCAGAATCAAAAGTGAAATATAGGATGACAGAATCTGGATATAAGTCCGTAATGACTTACTGGACTTCAGATTGCCACTGGCTCTGAAAGCATTCAATGGTTAGGCATATGGAGTTGTTCAGAATGAAGTAAGGGAAGGTGCAGGCAGGGGTGGCTCTAGGATTTGCGCTGCCCCAAGCATGGCGGCACGCCGCGGGGGGCGCTCTAGCGGTCGCTGGTCCTGCAGCTCCATTGGACCTCCCGCATACGTGCCTGCGGAGGGGCCGCTGGCCCCGCGGCTCCGGTGAACCTCCGCAGGCATGCCTGCGGATGCTCCACCGGAGCCGCGGTCCCACCGGACCTTCCGCAGGCATGCCTGCGGGAGGTCCGCCGGAGCCGCCTGCCGCCCTCCCGCTGGGATGCCGCCCCAAGCGCGCGCTTGGCGCACTAGGGTCTGGAGCCGGCCCTGGGTGCAGGTAAGCTTAGCAAATCTTAATGTTTTCACTATACTTCCTGTAACTCTCCCATCACACAATCCCAAGAGGATTTTTTTTATTCCTTCCTATTGGATTTTCATAAAAAAGATAAAGTGGGAGAATGATCTGGGGCTTTTTTTTTCCCTTTAAGGGTGTGTATGCAGACTTGTGAGTTTATAGTTTGTATATCAAGTGGCTGCTAAGTTAGCAATTATTACTGCGAACAGCTGGAATTGTCACAATAAATGTTCATTGTATAGTTAGTGCTGTTCTGCGGGTGTCATGCATACAACCTCTTCATAAGACTCTTTATAGAATTTGCTAGAATATACCCTGTGTGACAAAGTGGGACTGTTCTTAATGTTTCCTCTGAATACTGTGTGGGTTCCTCAGTTTCCCCTATGCATTTCTTAAGTCTCTAGGGGGTGAGATTGTTGCAGAGCAAAGGGCCAGGGTACGTAAATGGCAGACACTCTGTCTCCTGGCAACTAATGGCTGGGGCCCTTCCCCCCAGCAAGGCGATAGCTAAAGGTGCTGGAAAACAAAGAGATCAGGTGACCTCCTGGCCCGGGAAAGGAACAAAGCCCAGAGGAAGAGGGGCTGGAGGGTGCATCAGTTTGGAGCTAGCTGGGGACCAGGAGTGAATGCAGACGTGGGTGTCTGGCTTGCTGCCCCCAGGATGGACCTGGCTGAGGGGTCCTGTTCTCTGTACCTACAAGCTCTGTTTTAGACCATGTTCCTGTTATCTAATAAACCTCTGTTTTACTGGCTGGCTAAGAGTCATGTGTGACTGCGAAGTGGGGGTGCAGGACCCTGTGGCTTCTCCAGGACC
This sequence comes from Mauremys reevesii, assembly GCF_016161935.1. NCBI lineage: Eukaryota > Metazoa > Chordata > Testudines > Geoemydidae > Mauremys > Mauremys reevesii. The sequence goes on along the minus strand of NC_052629.1, from coordinate 29,811,258 downwards.
CCACCAGGGCAGACTCGCTGTGGGAAGCGCATGGAGAAGCAGAGGATGCTGAATGCTCCAAAGGTCAGACCCAGGAAGGTGGAAACCATGTCAGCTTCTTGCCCTGAAGACAGTTTGCTCACCAGAGTCCTGACTGGTTTTGTAGGGAGCAGTTCCAGAGCATCACCCAGGAACTCCGTGACACCCTGTCTTCATTTTAAATTTAACCTTCATCATTTCTGAGTTCCATGAGTGTACATATGATGTAACTTTTTCTTGAGGGGAGGAGTATGTCATTTTATTTTCACACATCATCTTAATTGCATTACAATAAAGTTGTTGCTTTCACAGGAACTTTTAACAACAACCCACCCCTCTCCTCTTTACAGTGCAAGGTGTCCAAGAGTCCTTCAAACATAATACAGTGTGACTGGAATTGTTATGTTAACTGTAATGGAGCAGGGGGAGCAATGGCAAATCTGGAATGCTCTCATACTGTGGTGATTAGCGCTGTATAAGAACCTATATAGAATAGACAAAAACAGCTTCTCCCTGAAACCTTCCTTCTTCCTGTCACATAAACTGTTGGGAATAACCTAGCTGAACAGAGAGCTCATGCCAGCTGTGCAGTGAAAGTCAATCACTTAATGAAGGTGTTGCCTTCATGAACCAAACAAACTCCAAGAGCACCTATGCTGTACAGTTTGCTGCAGCAAATGATAATGCCAGTGTAAATTATAATTTTGGGGAAAATATTGATTTCATCAGCAATGTTTCACTTTTTCTGGTGAAATGGATCTTTTAGTCAGTCAATCTTCTGGTTTTGTCCATAGCTGCTATATTAAAAGCTCCAAATATAATTGTTACAAGCTGTTTGCTTTTGTATCTGCTGGATTATTTTTATGAAAAAAGATTTTTCATAATATCCACTGTGACCGACTGTTAAAATTGTTCCACAATTGCAAGTTCTTTGTGTTCCCCTTGCTGCTGTATTATCTTTGTCATATCAGCCTTTAGAACATTTAGTGTTACTGGTTCTGCAATAATAGAGCCTTTGTTAGGCCCTCAACAGAACTATTTCTACTTTGTTTGTGATTACTAGACAGGACGGCTTCCTGCATTCTGTCTTCTGCCATCTTCCGAAGGGAGACGGAAGGGGACATATTGAAATAAAAGTAGCCATATTTTCTTTGATTTTTTCAAACCCGTTATGTTGAAATACAAAATAGAAAAAGTTTTCCAGTTATTCACAAAGATAACTTGGCACTAATTCCAAAAGGGGTTTATAGTGAAAGGAAATCTGTTTTAGGGAGCAGCAGGGCGCAAGGCTGATAGGGAGGGACTAAGATTATTTGTCAGGTGGAAGGATCGTAGTTTTCACAGAGAAGGGTGTGGGCAACCAGTGGCCTCTCACTTAGTCTCTTAGATCCCATCTCTGCTGATGAACCAAACTGCATTAAACAGGGCCATGTTTTTAAATATGACTCTGTCTTGTGCATTCCTGTGCTGCTGTGTTGTACTATCTCTGGCAGACTCATGCTCCAACAAGGCTGCAGGATCTCTACCTAGCATGGTTCACAAGCGTGTGCGTGTGTGTTCCCACTAGTGTGTTCTTGGATCTCTCATTATTTATCCACTGACACAACAACTGCAGACAGTTTGCACAGCTTTGGACTAAACATGTGGACACATACTTTCAGAAAGGCTAGTGAGCAGCTGAGTTCAGCTATGAAATACAAAAAGGAAAAGGGCAATGAAGTGCACTCTATATCTATCTGCACCCAGGACTGGGCTAAATATACCAATAAGGCATTTTCTGTTTGCATCAAACAATCCCATAGCGAGTAAAGTGAAGACCTGAAACAGAAGTTTGACAACGCTGCTTTTCAGTTCCTGTTTACATTGCACAAGAAAACTTTTCCTGCCTAGGTTTTGTATAACTCTATCTAATGATAATTCTACAGTTTAGCATGGCTTTAACATCCTGTGTGTTCCACCTATTTTGAGCTGGAACTGGGCAACTAGATGACTTATACCCTGACAAAAGATTTCACTGTAGATAGGGCCAAAGTTGTTATCATAAGGAAGGAAATGGACCACAAGCACCCTCAGCACAGGATTATGCTTTCTTGGAGAGTAGATGGTGTGAAGAAGTGTAGGATCAGAGAGCCAGGGGTCTCTCTGTAAGACTCTTTTTACAACAGAACCTGATGGCACATGCTTCCTCATGTGTCTCTTTTAACCCTTAGCTAATTTCATACCTGGTCTGTAGTATCCAAACTAGCTGAAATGCTGCTGCGTGGAAGAGTGCCCATTGTGCGGTTTGCAGTGTCTAGCGGTTCTGGGAAGAACAAGGTGTAACACGTGTAAGTGTCCAATGTAACTATTCCTATTATTTTGTTGGGGGCAGAGGTAGGAGGAAACAATGATGCAGTAGATTGTCACAACTCTGTTGGCTAAAGGAATAAGGAGAACAATCCATCCCACTTTAAGAGAGTGACCAATATCTTCATAAAAGTAAATTCTGCAGCCTATTAAAATTCTCTGGATAATTTATAACCATATAATGGAAATGCTGAAATCTTTCTGATATATATTATCATTTTATCTAATTTACAATTCTATCTGTGTACAAATAATGAACTGCATATAAGAAATCTTGCCCTAAATCTGAAACTGTAAATTGAAATATTTCCAACTGCCTCTTAAAAGTATTATTTACAGCAGAATTTAAGCATTAGTCATAATGAAAGTATTCCATTTTTTTCTGTAGTGCAAGAATAAATGGCTGGATTCAATAAAAACATCATCTGGCTTCCAAGTTGCAGACTGAACCAGCCCAGAAAAATGTTATATTTGGGGTCTTGTGTGGTGTGGAAGCCAGATGGAATTTTATAGAATTCAGCCCAAAATGGCTTAGGTTTTGACTTTCAGAGGCACAAAGGGGAATTAGGTGCCCAACTCCCATTGACTTTCCCAGTAAGTCCCACTGGTCTTCCTTAATTGTACTAATTAAGCTAATACCATACAACCAGCTGGGTATTTTAATCTCATTCTTGTATGTGTTACAGAGACCAACATATTCAGAATCCAATGAATATATATGTGGCAACTGAAATAAACTCAGACTTACTATAAAAGATAAATTGTGCTTACTTGGTAGGGCTGGTGGCTTTTGAGGTAATGGCCTGAAATAAATATTTAGAGATTAGCAAAAGGTATGAGGATGTCTACCTAACACCTATGTTTGAATAACTGAGCATGTGTATGGAAGAAAGCAATAACAGTGTGTGTGTGTGGTGATGTATATGTTCCCCCATGAGGTTGAGGACTGAAGTAAAAGTCTCAGGAAATAAAACTTTAAAAGGGAAGTAAAAGCTGCAGAGAGAAGAATGCTTCCCTCTGAATCTCTCACATCATTTTGTTCAAACTTAGGAGCGAGTCTCGTGTATATAGCTATAAGAAAGGAAATGAAACTAGCTTTTACTTTTGGGCTGTCGTTGGTAGGGGTGGAAGTGGGAGCTCTTGGTTGGGACCTCGTCGCCGTTCAGCGGCTGTAGGTTTCTCTGTAATATGGAAAAAATTGTAAATTCAGGATTAGCTTTAAAAATAATCACCCCAAGTGGGAGATGACAACTTTAATTCATTGTTTTAATTTGTAGAATAAACATTATTTAGACTGTGCCTTTTCTCTAACTCACACACTAAGTGAAATGCTCACGCACACTGGGCCATATTGTACCACAGATTTTCAGGCAGTGCTCTCTGTTGATTTAAACGGGGACTGTTTACAAATGAGTGGTGTGATATTGCCCCTTACTGCTAGTGAATTAAAGCACAGGACGTTTAACTAATAACGATAGCAAATGAAAAACTGAAACAAGGAGGGCCAGATTCCTCCACTCTTACTCACTTTCGGTGGCATTCTCCTCTGCCCCGGGGGCCCACTTACGTCCTCCAAATGGCTCTCTTGTGGTGTGACTTTCACCCTTTGAGTAGTCTATTACTCTGCCTACGACCCCACTGATTTCAATGGGACTGTTTGCAGAGAAAAATGCTACTCAGTGCAAGTAACGGGGGCTGATTCATGTTCTAAATCACTAAAAGCAAAAGTTCAATTCTTGTGAACGTGAACTTTTTTCAGTGTAACAGAAATAATTTACCTTCAGTAACACTTAAATTCTCTTTGTGTGGTAAACTTGGTTTCTACAATAAAACAAATGCCAATCAAAACATTTGTATACTTAAATGACATCCAGTTAATATCTTGTAAAATAGACATTGCTGTAGAGGATCTTTGTTTCAGTATTATACAAAACTCCCCGATACCTGTAGTGGAGAACGATTGCATGTATATGTACAGCTCAAAACATGCACGTACCCCTAAACAACCATTATAAAATAATAGCATACAAAAGTTAGATTAAGAGGTTATTGGTTTTCTGTTTGCATCTTAAACATGCTACACAATGTAGACTTAGTTCTCTACCACATTAAAAGGATGCTAGCCCCTTAAATTTGGATCAAAATTTAGATTTTTAAGAGGGTTTTCCAAAAGCTTAAGCCCAATAAAAATGTTTCCATAACATATTTTTAATATAAAAATAGTGTTCACATTTTGAAACCAATGCTCCTGTGTAATATTTGCAAGCTAAATTTTGCATCGTTCATTGTCCAAGCTGGAAGAAATACAAGAAATAAGTGCAGAATAAAAAGAGTTGGAAATGAACTTGTTTTTAATTTTTTTTCCAGATTTAATAATCCAAGTTGTTGGTAGGTATAGGAACTTGTTTAAAATATGATTAAGTTAACAGTATCCCAATTAATGCATTCTTTAGCAACATTGCAACAGTAAATAGTCATGCAAAGCAATATGACATGTTGGCAAAAGGATGTGTGTGTTTACTTTGAAGAAAAGATTTTTCCACTTGTTATTTACACTTGAAATTGACAGGGATATTGTGCTTGGGGAGATAAGGGCATTACCTTCTCATACAAAGAATTCAGATGTATGATTGTGTAAATATGATCAAATAGATTTTGTAACATAAACTTGGAAAGACTCCAACTCTGTTTATGTGAGCAAGAGAGACCAAGGTAAAAGCCTATTTTTACCTTGAGATATGACTCTTGTTCTAGGGTGATATTTTATTCTCATTCCCTAGGGGAGACTCCTACACACATCAGTGGGAATTTCTGGACGCAATATGAGGGCAGAACATGGTTCCAAATAACTCTCATTTATTTTCTTGAGTCCCACTAATGTGGATTCTACCACTATCTCCTAGGGAAGAGAATTCATATACTGATAACTCTCTGGGGGAAAAAGACTACCCCAGGTGTATTTAATCTAAATTAGTTTCCAGCAATGCCCAGGTGTTTTTCCCTTTGCTGCTGAGTTAATGTACATTCCATAGCCAAGTCTTTGTGACCCCCTTTAATTGCATATATGCTATTATGAATGTTTTCCACCCTTCTTGCCGCCACACATTTTATATATTAAAACCTTCATGATGGCCCCAAAACATTTTTCAGTGGTTAGAATAGTCTCTGTGGCAGGCCAGAGGATTTTCTGCCATTCTTGTTCTAACAGACTCTGGAGTATATCTTCCTCTCTCCAATTCTGTATGTAACTTCTATCAATGTTAATTAATCAAGGGGCAAAAATACTCTTAATTCTTTCCTTACTTCCCATTAAGGAAACCGTATTTATGACCAAGTTCAGTTTTACAAGCATATTAAGAATCACAGGTGGGATACTGTACAGTATCATTATAAAAATACAACGTCCACTTACTGCTGGTTTTACTGGATTAGGTGTCTTCTTTCTGAGGATTGAAAAAGTAAGTGATCATTTAAAAGACACATGCAGTGCATTGAACAATCAAGTATATATAGTTAACTGTTACTCATAATATTATTGGCAGAGGTGGGATTTTGGGTTGACTCCTGCCCTTCCTTGGGCTGATGTAATAGAGAAAAAGGGGGAGAGGCTATGTTGCATTTAATATAGGTTTCAAAGATAGCGGTGGGAACCATACCAAGGTGTGTGAGAAAGCTATGTCCTGCAAAGAACCAGGCCATGGCTACTAGGAGGGTGGTTTGTAAGAGAAGGAGAATGGCTTTATACATGCACAGGTATTGCTGAAGATCTCATCACTGCAGCATTTGATTGTCTCAAGCAGGCCAGCAGGTTTTCTGTCAGCAGCAGCATATAGTAATTGGAAACAACTCCAGCATGCAAACCGGCCTAGCTTGGAGAAATAGTAGAGTGGCCTGCAACTAGCAATCCCACCTTGTTCTTGCCAGGGCAGGATGCCTCTTGCTCTGGACTCATGGTTCGTGGATAGATAACTCTTGCTTCGATGGCTGCCTCCAGTAAGAGCAGGATTTAGTTATTATTAAATCTAGCAATTAACAATGAAAGAGAAGCAGTGATATTTTGTTACTCACATTGCCCTTGGTAATGGTGATGGAGTTGCAATAGAGGGAAATTTGGATTCCTGAGCTCCACTGTTGCTGTGATCTAAATACCCACACAACATATTTAGTATATAATATTTAACATATCTGAGCATTGTTTTTTTCTTTAATAATCATACTGAAATGTGCTTAGGTGGCACTTGTAGTCCCTGAAGAAAAGATTATGCATCACTCTATTTTCATACTCTGAGTGGAGAGATACTTCCTTGGTGGTGGTGAGTGCTTCCACTACATTGCTGCCATCAAGGACTGTGGTTAGGGGACACTGGGCATCAATAGCTATGGAGGGGAATTCATGATTAAGAGCTTTCTAGATTTGGGAAACTTGCATTGGTGTAACTACATCAGTGCAAACCCTTAATGCAATGCAGTACAGTAGGTCTTCATTCTGTAACTCTCCAGGGTAAGTCACATTGGTGAAAGCACTACTTCTACCAGTACAGAGCATCTCTGTATATAGTCTACACCAGCGGTTCTCAACCAGGGGCCCAGGGGGGCCCCTAGGGTTCCTAGGGGGCTGTGAGCAGGTTTCAGAGGGTCTGCCAAGCAGGGCCAGCATTATACTCGCTGGGGCCCAGAGCAGAAAGCCAAAGCCCCCCAGCATGGGGCTGAAGCCTGGGGCCCTGAGCCCCACCACCCGGGGCTGAAGCCAAAACGTGATCAACGTAGCTTTGCGGGAGCCCCTGTGGCATGGAGTCCCAGGCAATTGCCCTGCTTGCCACCCCTTAATGCCAGCTCTGGCTTTTATATGCAGAAAACCAGTTATCATGGCACAGGTGGGTTATGGACTTTTTACAGCATGTTGGGCTTGGGGGATGGCACACAAAGGTTGAGAACTCCTGGTCTACGCTGAGTGCAAAAACAACTCAAGTCTAAAGCAAGTTGTTTACTGACTTGTCTTTACACTGACTAAGCTCTTCAGCTGTTCATTAAACTCCTTTTCTTAACACTGATGGTTGTAATTTAAACTTAAAGGAACGTACTACTGCATTTGAGGTCGTCAATAATATGTTGACCAAAAATCTTCCTAGCAATCACCATGTCTTCAGTGCAAAATACTTACTTTCATCATTATGTTCTTCATTCCTATCGTGCTCCTGAAATTGAAATACACAGTATTTGTCAGCTCACACTTACAATGCAGCAATTGTAAAAAATGATAAATATGTAAGTAGAATCTATGGAGAAGGGACTAAGATGTTCTGGTATGGGCCATATAGAATTGCACCAATGTCTAAAATGTTCGTATAGAGAGTATATTATATTAAGCCTCTCTAGTACATTTCATCCAGCTATTTGAAATCACTTAACAAACCATTCCTTAACTCTTAACACCCCAGCATAGTAGATGTTACTGAACCTCAGGCTCCAAGTACTCCATAGTAAACTGAAGCTAAATTCAGCAGTAAGATACCCTAGTTCACATAGCATGCCAGACCAGGGAACAAAAAATTCACTAATACAATCAGTAGAGCATCAACTGTGTTTTTCACTCTGTCCCCAAATTCTCAGTGTGCTATAGTTATTTTTATCATTGAAAACACTACATTTTAGAAGCAGTCAGAGGCGTTGACATCTGGAGAACCGTTGGGGCACTTGATAACAAGGAAATGTATTGGGTTTCTGTTTCCCAAAACACAGTGGATGACTTTGGCAGCGGGAAGGAGATTCATTTAATCTTTCCTTTCTTCTTGTAAACAGAGGTGACTTTTAGGGGTCTTGAACACTTCGTTCCCTCCTCCACAGCAACTCTTGTGAGCAACCAACTCCAAGATGTGCCATGCATGAAAGTTATGTTTTTTAAATTTTCTAATAACTCAGAAATGCTGACAGGATCATGTTCATACTTCTCCAAAAAATTCATCATCAAGCATGAAAAGGTTAAACACCAAAGAAGAATGTCTCTCAGATGTGAGCATATGAGAATGTAGGGTTATAATCAAGGTCCCAACTTAATTTTAGTTATGACTTTTGCTATCATAAGAGTCATTATGGGTGTTTGGCATAATGATTAGAGTAGATTCTGAGGAGTCAGAACTGTTCAGTTCCCACCTCTGCTACTGATTCTGTGCCTCAGAAACGATAATATAAAACCTACAGCTGGCTGAAAAATTTTCAGTGGAACACTTTTTCCTCCATCAGAAAATGCTGTTTCTTCAAAATCAAGAAGTTTAATGGGAATTTGTTGATTTTGATAAATGTGACCAATATTTTATAAAGATTCAAAATAGAAATAAAAGTACTTTGTTCTGACTATTGTTTTAACTTTTAATTTTTTTAAAATTTATTTAGCGCTTAATGAATTGTCTGGTTATTAAATATAACTTAATTATTTATAGGTCTGTCAAACGATTAAAAATAATCACAATTAATTGTAAGATTTAAAAAAGTTGCAATTAATCGCAGTTTTAATCAAACTGTTAAATAATAGAATACCAATCTAAATATATTATACATATCTTTGGATGTTTTTTCTAAATTTTCAAATGTATTTATTTCAGTTACAACACAGAATTCAAAAACAACGAGGAGTCCTTGTGGCACCTTAGAGACTAACAAAGTTATTTGAGCATAAGTTTTCATAGGCTATAACCCACTTCATCAGATTGATGCATCTGACCAAGTGGATTATAGCCCATGAAAGCTTATGCCCAAATAAATTTGTTAGTCTCTATGGTGCCACAAGGACTTCTCATTGTTACGCTTCTGAAACAGAATATAAAGTGTTCAGTACTCATTTTATATTTATTACAAATATTTGCACTATAAAAAAATAAAAGAAATAGTATTTTTTAATTCACCTCATATAAATACTGTGGTGCAATCTCTTTATCATGAAAGTGCAATTTATAAATGTAGATTTTTTTTCCCCATATAACTGCACTCAAAAACAAAACAATGTAAAACTTTAGGGCCTACAAGTCCATTCAGTCCTACTTCTTCAGCCAATTGTTAAAGCAAACAAGTTTGTTTACATGTCTGAGAGAGAATGCTGCCCGCTTCTTAATTACACTGTCACCTGAAAGTGAGAACTGGCATTTGCATGGCACTGTTGTAGGTGGTGATGCAAGGTATTCACATGCCAGATATACTAATCATTCATATGTCCCTTCATGCTTCAACTTGTAGATTGAACTATCTTTTTTATCATTTTTATAATAATATAAAGTGAGCACCTCGAAAGAGGCCTGATTTTCAGAAAGCATTGATCATCCACCCTCTGAAAATCAGGATCCTTGATGGTGCTTCAAGTTGGGCACCAAAAATCACTAGTCACTTTTGAAAATAATAATAATAATTAATTGGAGATATACCAATCTCCTAGAACTGGAAGGGACCTTGAAAGGTCATCGAGTCCAGCCCCCTGCCTTCACTAGCAGGACCAATTTTTTGCCCCAGATCCCTAAGTGGCCTCCTCAAGGATTGAACTCACAACAAGTTCATGGGTGCAGGCACTGGAATTTTTCCATTGAAAATACTTTATTTGTAGACTGGGGATTTAATGGGGATTATGAATGTATTCTCCATCAATGCATGGGAGATATTAGACCCCAAAGGGTGGAAAATACAGAAAAAGGTCCATTTTCTCTCTCACGCAAATACATCTACTCAGTTTAACAGGGCTACACAGGGTTTACTCATGGATGTAAAAGCATCAGCATCTTGGTTGTATATGTCAGCTATTCCTTTCATACCATCAGGACTTGTAAGAAATCATGTTAATATTTTGAACATGAAGGATACATTTGGAGTTTTAATTCCACAATTATAATATTATGACATGAGTCTGCAGCTCTTTGATGCGTTGGATCTGTTTACATTCCAGAGTAATCTACAATTCTATACTTGTCTCTAATACAGATAATAACAAATAGCAGTATATAATGCAGTTACCAGCACTGCCCTTCACCATTTAAATGCATTCTTTTCTAATGGTGTTTAGCTACTCACTGCTTTTTGCTGAGCATGGTTTCTGGGAAGAGGAAGAATATTTCTGGAAAACACACAAAATGATTTAAATGGTAAATATTTTTCTGATTTCATTTAAAATTGCTGAGCCCAAAGGTGTAAGTTCTCTTCAGTTTCAAGATACATAGTATTCCTTAGTAAATAGGTTGTTAGTTATAACTATGTTCTGCTGCAGTTTGCTTTGGGTAAGGTTGTGCCTTAACACACAGCCCTGAGTTGGAGACTGGGTGAAGCTGTGCTATCCCATGGGGAGGCCTGGTGCAGCTCTGCAATTTCACTCCCCATGCTCCCTCTTATGCATGGGGTGAGGGCAGCCTGCTTTTTCCTGGTGACCCTGGCTTACTCTGTAAGAGCAATGGGTGGGGATGAGCCCCTGTCTCCTTCCAGCCCCTCCACACTCCCTTATGGGCACTGTATGTTCCTGGAGACACATGGAAGGAAGAGATTATAGGCAAGAGCTAGCTTTGCTCCTATGCACCTGATCCATGGGTGGGGGTCATGTAGTCCTGCCCTACCCCTCAATCTGCACCCAACCTAAAAACTCCATATTTGATTGGGCACAGAGACCCCTTGTGGAGCTTGGCTCTGGCACGCAGGGGGTTCTCACTTCCATAATTATTGGGCCCCAGAATTGGGTCCCCACTCCAGTGGATGGAATTCAATTTGCTCCATCACTGTCCTGACCCTCCATGCCTTGGTAAGGGAGAGGACAGGGCTACCCCTCTATCTTGCTCTAACACTTCTTTTCAAAATGGGTATGTGGGTTTGGTTTTGATAATAAGCGTCCTAACCTTGCTTACTTCTCAAATCATTTGTGTTGTCAGGGATCAGCTGCTGCAATCTCCTGCTTCATGTTACGTTAAACAGCAAAAAATACATTAAGGAAGTATTACACCTCTGGCAAATCCATTAAAACCAGGATACTAAGAGTTAATTGAGAAATTTCATTCTTAACTCACCCCCTCTTGCCTAGGTAATTCATACATATGGCCTAATAATCATTCATTGTCTGAAGGCCATGCAATAGCTAGGCACTCTGAAGCGAGGTGAAGAATCTGTTTAATCCAGTGTTTGCTCTACACTTGAGGAGACGTAAGCTGATTTTAACTAACCTAGAAGTGTCTGGTTTAGAGGATTCTTTGGCTGAGCTGAGCATGTGGGAATGTCCTCCTGTACTCTGAACAGGCTTGGGTGGAAGAGGTTTAGTGATCCTATTAAGACAACACAGGTGAAGTTAGAAACATTATACAAAAACCACTGAATTAAAAAGAAAAAAATCTCTGTAATCCTAGACAACACAATGTATTTGAGTATATGTATTGTGTGTTCTCATTCTCAAAGTTTATCAAGAAATATTACAATATTTTATTAATTTGGTACCTCTTCTATTGTGATACATAGGTATTAAATATATAGCTATTTAGACCATGCTCACATGTTATCAAAGTATATTTCTTGACAAGGTCTAAGAAACTTTTAATAATGAACAGAATTTCATGGTAATGCATTACCTGCTTGTTGGTGGTGACGGTTTTTCCTTTAAGAGAAAATGCACTGTTAATAACTTGGTCATATCTGTATTTAATAAAATGCATTTGTGCTAATATAGGATTTTAAGCTGCCTTTGTGATATCTTATTTATTAGAGCATGTATCTCCAGCAAAACATTGCCTATTGGGAATATGCGTAAAGATGGGGTAGCCAGAAAATGACCACTGCTATATCAGTGTAGCCCCAAGCATGCTACTAAGTTATGTGCCATGTCAGTACTGGGAGGTGGGAAGGAAATGATCATATCAAAACAGTTCATGTTTCCTTCGCTGGGGCATCACTTCTAGAAAATACTCCAGTAGGCCTGTGCTTCTAAGGCTGGTTCACATTAAGCAGAGCTGAAAGCCTTACCCCACCTAACAACTTGTAGTAGGCAGATCAAGTTTTCACTGCCATTTGGTGGAGGGACATGGAGTTATGAAGTTACCGGGGAAATGGGGCACCATTCGCAGTGGTAAAAGTTTGTTCCAATTTCCTCTCTATTAAAGAGTTGATACAATGGTTTACTCTCACATTTGTTCTGAATGATTTTGCACCACAGGATACAGTGCTTTCAAGTTGCAGCATGCATGTATAGTGCAGGAACTATGACCCATAAAATGTACATAAGGTCTTACCTCTTCTTCGGGAACCTCATACACGTCTGAAGGAAAAAGAATATTCTGTAGTTACAAAAGCGGATCACAGGTCTCTTTTGACAGAAATACAGTCTGGAATTTACATCAAAGTTCTGCTTTTAAAGGGAAAATAAGATTCTTCTGGGGAAAAGGTAATTTTCTGAGATGTGATTGTTCTCACTTAGGGACTGATTCTTCTTGTCTTATTCATAATAAACTGTGCCTTACTCCTTTTTAACTGTAAACATGATGAAAAGGACAAAAATCCATATTCACAGTCAACAATTACAGGAATTACATTGCACCCAAATAACCTTTATTTTTGTCCAATATCAGAGGGGTAGTTGTGTTAGTCTGGATCTGTAAAAAGCAACAAAGCACCGTCTGACGAAGTGGGCATTTACCCACAAAAGCTTATGCTCCAATATGTCTGTTAGTCTATAAGGTGCCACAAGGACTTGTTGTTGCTTTATTTTTGTACCATTCTTAGTGCAAAAGGCAAGAAAAGAGCCTGAACTAGGAACAGTTTTTAACGTTATCACATTTGGATGACCTTTGAACCTTCCTCTAACTTTGGTGAAGAAGGGACCTAATGAATCGTAAACCCTGAACTTTCAGTGAGAATCCACTGGGCTGAATCCTTTGTATCGCCACACTGTTAGCCCTGAGCTCCTGCTCAATATTGCAGGGTTTTTACTTGCTCACAAAAATCCCAACAGATTGTAAATCCTGAATATTAAAAAACAAATATTAAAATAATTAATGCCATAATGTAAATCCAACTTCACTGAGGGTAGTGACGCTAGGTAGTATTATATTTTAACTTCAGCAAAGTAAGAACTGTAATCTGGCAAGTGCTCTAATACCCACTAGAGGGAGCTGTTTTATCTGTTTAAAATCATCAAGAAAATTGGTTCTTAGAAACTGTGATTAACAGGAAATCACAACACTGAAAAGGTGTTTGATAAAACTGCAAATCACAGAGATCTTTTGTAACTATGGCTTGGAAATTAAACAAATTCCTAATGAAAATGAACACGTGCAATGCTTGGTAAGAATTGTGTAACTAGTTTGTAAAGATTACAGTCTGGGCAATTAATGCCATGACTAGAAAGCAATACAGCATAGAATTGGCACTACTCAGCTAAAGAGGATTAAACACATGTTTGCAATTACAGAAGAAAATATCCCACCCTTTTATTTGCTTTATTTTCTCTTTCCAAATAAACTTCCTTTTACAGTACATGACAACAAAAGAAGCATATACAAAGTGATCAGAATCCACATAATCTCAGTAAGACTGAGTTTTGATTCAGTATTTTAAAAACTCATCTTGGTATCCTATGCTGTAATGAGATAATTGAGCAATGATTTATTGGTTCCGGTAAGTGTTTTTAGCTTATGTTGATCCATTTGGAGTCTGACTTTTACTAACGCAAAATAATAAAAAGCAGAAATGAATTCAAGACAAGTAGCTTATTCCAGTTTTATTCATTCTTAAACAGATTTATAGTGCAGGGATCTATTTCAAACACAATATAGGCAAAATGGCTGTTATAAACTAGAAATACCTGAAGGGGAACTTGCTTTTATTTTACAGACATGTGTGATAGGTTTATGTTTTGAACACATCAAATGTAACTTAATATCTTGCAATAGAAGAGATGAGCAGATGGATCTTTGAAATAAAACACCCAGTAAATTGCTTTGGGCTAATGCTAGGTTTTTAATAGGACTTGGAGAATACAGAAAAACGTTTATAGAATAGTACTTTTATTTGTAGCAATGAGACAGTCACAAGAGGTTTAGGTCAGAATTGTCAGGTTCAGTGTGGAGAGAGAGGGAGGCAGCAGAGAAGATGGGGATGAAGGGAGAGGGAGAGAGAGTGTGTGTGTTTATACAAGTAACCTGAAGTTCTTTAAGTCCCTTGCCAGCTTTGTGACCAATCCTCACTACATAATTACCTTGCTGTCAAAAGAGCTGTGCTCTACCCTACATGTGCTTATTACCCCTTGTGATAGGTCTCCTCTCTTTTCATCATCAAGTCCTATTCAGCATTCTCCTCCTGATCAAGTGTTGTGCTAACTCACCATCAAGTGGGTTATTGGGCAACCTCTTCAACAGCTCTGGAGCAACATGACCCAGCAAGCCCTACATTGGGATGAGCTGATCTCCTTGCTTTAAACTTAAAAACAAACAAAAAGACCAACCATGCAAGCACTCCGGAATTTATGCACCAGAATGCCCCCTAGTGTTGGAAAATCTCCGAGCATGTAGATGGGTGGTGCTTGTGGGAATGTAGGGAAGGATCTTGAATGCTCCAGAATTTCCTTTTACATTACCAAGCAACAAGATCAGTGGGAATACCCAGTTAGGAAGGATTACTGGCTCTCATTCCAGCTAAGCAGAATGCTATCTGGGTATGTCTACACTGCCAATGTTACAGCACGGCCAGGGCAGCATTGTGACGTGGGCAGTGTAGTCATGCTTTATCGTCAGGGAAGAGCTCTCCTGGCAATTAAAAAATAACCACCCCGAATGAGTGGTGGTAGCTTTATCACCGGGAGTATGGCCGTCTATACTGGTGCTTTTCAGTGCTAAAACTTTTGTCGCTCAGGGGGGTGTTTTTTCACACCCCTCAATGACTAAAGTTTTAGTGCTGAAAGTGGCAGTGTAGACACAGCCTATCTTTTCGCTGAAAATGAAAGTGAGGCATGAGGATGAACCTGCGGTGCATGGGCCACACTCTGAAGAATACCTGCCACTGGAGGGAATAGCCAGCTTTCAGACTTCCTAATTTTATAGATAGGGAGCAAGATTATCCACCGGCCCCCACACCAAGTGCCACTGGAGGAAATAAATGACAAATAGTTGGCTGTTTCCAGGGATGAGCAAATGTCTGAGCTGGTTCAGCTCTCCCTAATTATGTGCAACATATTAATACCTTTTCCATCCAGAAATCATACTATTGCATTTCCAAACCCCTTTGTCAAAACAGGGTGTCTGCAAGATGATCCTCTTACACCAGTATAGACATTGCATACCTTTCATGAAAGGAGACACAGGAGCAGGAGAGGACTTGGCAGAGCTAGGAAGAACTGGCTTTGTTGGCTTGATAGATCTGTTTACAGGAGCTTAAAACAAAAAAGGAGACAAACATACCAATGTCACATCTATGAAATGAGAACGAATACAAAGAAGGTCTGAGGGCTAGTCAAGAGACCTTGAGAAATTCATTTGTGGCAGAAAAAGAGCCTCTGACTCATGTGAGTAACCTTATTCTCAGTGCTTCCACCTTGCCGTAAATATCCAAGATTGTCAACCGTATGAAAGTGCAGAGTTGCATACTATTCAATTGACTTTTCACTTTAGCACTGTAAGTTTAATTCCCAGCTAAGTAAACCCCGGGTGCAACTGAAGTAAAAAAGGAAGCCCCACATCTCTTTGTTAAAAATCTGCCTGGACACCCCAGCATGTGGAGAATTTTAATGAAGCAGAACTCTTGGATGAGAAGAGAGGCATGGCAAACCAAACCAAGATTCTCAGTTGTAGGGGTGCAGGACTGTGAAAGGTCATGGAAAGAGAGGTAGGAGCCAAACATCCAGTTGGGAAAGACAACCCTAACTTTTGCCCAGGGACTGTCCTAGCTACGGGTCCCACATTGCCCTTCACTTGACTGCAGTCTCTTTAGTACTTTCCCTTCTTCTTTATGAACTAGGGCTGTTGATTAATCACAGTTAATTAACACAATTAATTCAAAAAAATTAATCATAATTTTAAAAAATTAACAATGATTAATCACAGTTTTAATTGCACTGTTAAGAGAATACCAATTGAAATTTATTAAATATTTTTGGATGTTTTTCTAAATTTTCAAATATATCGTTTTCAATTACAACACAGAATACGAAGTATGCAGCGATCACTTTATATTATTATTTTTATTACAAATATTTGCACTGTAAAAATGATAAAATAAATAATATTTTTCAATTCACCTCATACAAGTACTGTAGTGCAGTCTCTTTATCATGAAAGTACAACTTACAAATGTAGATTTATTTTGTTGCATAACTGCACTCAAAAACAAAAAAATGTAAAACTTCAGTGCCTACAAATCCACTCAGTCCTACTTCTTGTTCAGCCAATTGCTAAGAGAAACAAGTTTGTTTACATTTATGGGAGCTAATTCTGCCTGCTTCTTAATTAAAAGTGAGAACAGGCATTCACATGGCATTTCTGTAGCCAGCATTGTAAGATACTTATGTGCCGGATATGCTAAACATTCATATATCTCTTCATGCTTTGGCCACCATTCCAAAGAACATGCTTCCATGCTGATGACACTCATTAAAAAATAATGCATTAATTATATTTGTGACTGAACTCCTCGAGGCAGAATTGTATGTCTCCAGCTCTGTTTTACCCACCTTCTGCCATATATTTCATGTTATAGCAGGCTTGGATGATGACCCAGCACGTTGTTCACTTTAAGAACACTTTCACTGCAGATTTGACAAAATTCAAACAAGGAACCAATATGAAATTTCTAAAGATAGCTACAGCACTCAACCCAAGGTTTAAGAATCTGAAGTGCCTTCCAAAATCTGAGAGGGATGAGGTGTGGAGCATGCTTTCAGAAGTCTTAAAAGAGCAACACTCTGATGCCGAAACTACAAAACCTGAACCACCAAAAAAACAAACAAACAAAAATCAACCTTCTGCTGGTGGCATCTGACTCAGATGATGAAAATGAACATGTGATGGTCCTCACTGCTTTGGATCATTATCAAGCAGAACCCGTCATAAGCATGGACATGTCCTCTGGAATGGTGGTTAAAGCATGAAGGGACATATGAATTTTTAGCGCTTCTGTCACGTAAATATGTTGTGCCGCCAGCTACAACTGTGCCATGCGAACACCTGTTCTCCCTTTCAGGCGACATTGTAAGCAAACTTGGGCAGCAGTATCTCCTACAAATGTAAACAAACTTGTTTGTCTTAGCGATTGGCTGAACAAGTAGGACTGAGTGGACTTGTAGGCTCTAAAGTTTTACATTGTTTTGTTTTTGAGTGCAGTTATTTTTTGTACATAATTCTACATTTGTAAATTTAATGTTCATGATAGAGATTGTACTACAGTACTTGTAATGAGGGAATTGAAAAATACCATTTCTTCTGTTTCTTTTTTACAGTGTAAACATTTGTAATAAAAAATAAATATAAAGTGAGCATTGTACACTTTGTATTCTGTGTTGCAATTGAAATCAATAGATTTGAAAATGTGGAAAACATCTAAAAACATTTAAATAAATGATATTCTATTATTGTTTAGTAGTTCAATTAATCACAATTAATTTTTTTAATAGCTTGACAGCCGTACCATGAACCCTAGCAACAGACATCCAGTGGCACTGTGTTTACCCTAGAGTAAAATTATCATGTAAAACTCACGTTTTGTAGATTGTGAAGTACTGCCTTCCGTAGGTTCAATGTAGTTATCTTCATCATCTACAGGCACGATATAATCATCCTGAGAAAAATGCAGAGAAAAGCTACAAGCTAAGCTACATGTCAAATACACCACATGGCACAAGCCTGTTTTGTCAGGGATGGACAAGATGCACTAATGCCAATGGTTGTCTCAGGCATCTAAACTCCCTCTGTGGCTGGATAAGGCTGGGCTTTTCCATGGACTTTCCTCCTTCACCAAACAGCTCCAATTGTGGCACAGCTGATTGATCACTTACTGTCTCAGTACTCTGTAGCCCTGCCCTGGTGCTCAATATTTCCATTCCTTCCCCACCTGTCAGCAATCTGTCTCTGGTGAACAGAGAATGCTAAGTGGGCTGAATGGCTCCACAGATTTACGATGTGGGTAAATGTCCACTAGAAACTAGTGTGAGAGTATGCATTTATTTTTATGACCTATGTAATGATTTGAACCACAGCAGTCAGATGTGAAAGGCTAGCATATTAAACAAGTGCCGCATATAGTTCATGATACTTATGGGGCCATAATTCATCTGTACTGTAAAGACTTATGTATCTGTGAATATTACCTCATCCTCTTTGAACTCTTTGGTCTTGGGTGGCACTTTTGGTTTCGGAGCGACAGACGATGATGGCAGAGATGGTTTAGATGGTTTCTTGGGTTTAATTAAAGACTGACTTGGCCTGCTTGGCAGTGGCTCCTGGTGGGTTGTGCGATTGTCTTTAAATGAGGGGGGAAATGAGAAGTTTAGTACATAATTACTCACTAACTGCAAAGAGTTGTTTTAATATCTATGCAAACTGAGCATCTTTACTCTGCCTGTAGCGTAAGTCATATAGAATGTTCTGTGACTGGAAGTGACGAGAATCTATTATGTTCTATAGTCCTTAAGTACTGTAGCATATAAGTTCCCATGCAGCAAGGTGGATGAGACTGAAATAGATGATATGGCCAGCTTCTCTGGGGTACCACCAAAATACCTACAAGGAATGGGTAATACAATTCCTCATTATTTGAAGTGTGCAAATAATGTGTTTATTACCTATCCAGCCACTTGTCTGGCACTATAGTAGTTAAGTGCCTTATATATATCTAGTACACGAGCCTCATATAATGAAACTGAAAGAGACGGGGGAAGAGGTGTGCAGTGACGGGATGGTTATGTTGATATTCCTTTTCCCAATGTCCCAAATCTTGGTCCATCTGAAGTCAATATAAAAACTTCCATTGACTTCAATGGGAACAGTATTTGGCTCAGAATATAATGTTGAAGGGAAGAGAAGGGTCTATTTGTTGGAGCGATATAAGCAGAGTCATCTCCTTCCAGTCCTGTTTTTAAGGCTACCTGCTTCCTACTCCCAATTGTTAAGGGCAGTTTAGGCTTAGATCTTTGGGACTGTTATGCAGAGGCGATGACTCTGTGGGTGCTCTGAACCTACTGGCAGCCAAGCTTCCCTCCTTTGCTGCCCCCCACCTCCTCCCCCTGAGCGCACTGTGTCCCCCCTCCTCCACCTATCTCCCAGAGCTTCATGCCCGTCCGCTGCTGCCAAACAGCTGTTTGGCAGCGTTAGCATGCTCCTGGGAGGTCGGGGGAGGAGTGTGAATGTGGCACATTCGGGGGAGGAAGCGGGGCTGGGGCGGGGATTTGGGGAAACTGTTGGAATAGGGGCAGGCAGTGGGTAGAGTTGGAGTGGGGACTTTGGGTTGGAATGGGGGCAGGGCCTCATGGAAGGAGTGGAGTGGGGGCACAGCCAGGGCACAGGGGGAGGTCGAGCACCTATGGGAAAGAGGGGAAGTTGGCACCTATGCTGTTATGGCCCCTGTTTTGCACTTGCTTGGCTAACAAGTTAGGGTATAAACAAGATAGAAAACAGCGGGCCTTTAATGTTTTGCCCTTCCTGCTTGACCTTAAATCAGCTAGGGAAGAACCAATCCCCAGATTAGGCTAACTGGGTGATTTCTGGGGCGTGCTCAGTTAAATTTCTCCCCAATGTTCCCATGCATATTGTTTTATTATTCGGTTTATAACTGCTCATCACAAAGCCTGTAGGCCTTCTACAAAATATACTAACAAAAACTTGGGAGACAGCGGCAATGCTGAGGGGGTGTCTCACCTGCCAGCAAATCCATGACTCCTTCCAGAAAGTAGGCACCCTGATACTTGGGGTCGGGAACAAACAGCCCCTCCTCCTTTTGAGGCTAACTCCTGAGAAAAGGACGGGCTTCACACCACATTGACACCATCTGAAATTCTTTTCTTGTTTTTCAATTTGTTAATGGTGCCACTGGTATAAATAGCTGAGGGGCTGACAGGCTTGCGTAGCCAAAGATTTCATAGGTACCTGCGTATTCTCCCCTTGAAAATGAAAATGACGAGGGAATCTTCTTTTTCTCTTGCTCAGTTGGAGGGGGCTCATAACTGTCATCACAGTTCTCTTCACTCGGAACCACATACATCTCTGAATCAGAGTGGGCATCTGGATTTTCATAATCGCTGTCCTAGAAACACACAGCTTCCCATTTCTTACTTTGTAAAACATTTGTGGATTCATTCGTGGAAGTAATACTCAAACATCCCACCAGTTGCATTATTTGCTAACCTACAAAAACACTTGCTTGTCATATGACAGTTATGAACACGGTCAGCTTCATTAGTGTTACTCTATTTCATCATAAAACACATTTAAAATATTTTTGCTCTGGAGAAAAAGGATTTAACAAAGTGCTAACACCCTGATTTTCAGTACCCCTATGCCTTCGTCTCATCACCACTGGAAACCACCGACCTCTCACTTCCTATTTCTGCCTTCTCTCTCCCATCACCACAGGCCCTCTGCTAAGCTGGGACTGCATTCCCCCACATCTGTGAGTCAACAACCTTATGCTTGTCCACCAGCCCACTACCCTGGGAACCAGTTCCTTCCTAGTCTCAACCTCAGCTGCTGATGTGACCTCTATCTCCCCTTTCTGGTTTCTGTTCAGGGAGAGGTCAGGAACTAGCACCAGGAGGAAACAGCTGGCTTTAGGGAAGCAAGTTGTAGAATAAAGCGTGTTCTTCGCCCTGTGGCAGGATGGGTCATGATTTGCTTCACTCTAAAGTCCTGAGGAGACCTTACCATCCTCAACGCTACCTGATGGGGCTTTGCCACTAAAGCCCAAGAAGATAGCCATTCACCAGTTGGCATCTACCTGGGAATTAGCTAGTTTTCTATGAGCTAATGAATAATCTTCACACGCTTTATGCAAGGAAAATCTGGGCATCTCAAACATAAAACAATTAGAGATTGTCCTGAGCTACAAAGTTTGGATCTGAACTTTCCTCAAATTTATGCAAATTTAGGGGTGTTCAGACCTGGGATTCTAGAGCAGGTCTACCTCAAGTAGCATGGAATAAAGGAAAATGGATAAACATTAAATATATTTGAAATGTCAGAAAATGGAGACCAAATCTTATAACAGAGGACAGTGAATTTATATAGATTGTATGGTCTCTGGGGGCGGGAACTGTAGGTGAAATCCTGGACTTACTGAAATCAATGGGACTTTTGCCATTGTCTTCAATGGGGCAAGATTTCACCCTGAGTTTTTTCTAGTGTTTGGAAAATGCCTAACACATTGTGGGTGCTACCACTGTCTAAATAAGTGATGTCAAAAAATAAGTTACTATCCACAAATTTGACAACACTGATAAATAAGTGAAATCTAAAAGTATCTGTAAATCTTCTAAACAAGAATAGTCCAGTGTTTTTTCAAAAGTGGCCACTAATTTTGGGTGCCCTGTTTTTTGGGTGCTCAAGTTGAGATACCATAACCCTAAATTTCCAAGATGCTGATCATCTACAGCTACCATTAACAATGCTTCTGAATGTTGGGCTAAGGTATTTATAAGCTGGGTACCCAAAAATCGAGGGAACCTAAATCAGTGGCTACTTTAGAAAATTTTCAACCTCATGAATATAGTAGGATTTTAATAGTAGAAATGTAGATTTGACTGAAAGTATCTGATTCAGAACTAAACTTTCATTATTATCTCACGTGTGGTCCTAATTGAAAGAGTAACTGCTTTATGACCCCATGAAAATATACTTACAAAATCATCAGACCATTGTTCATCTTCATCCTCTGCATGTTCTAAACCAAACATTTGAGTTATTTAAGGGAATGGAATAGTGATCACAAACATTCATCTTAGCCACTAATAGAATGGCTCTATTGCATTCCAGTCTCTCTCTCTCTCTCTCTCACTCACACACACACACACACACAATTCTTGAGAGTTTGTGCTAAACACACTTGGTTTTGGCTGAATAGTGTTGATAATTAGAATTCTGCTTCTTTTGCTTATTTGGTTCTAAAAATTAATTGGGAGTGCTCATGAAAGTCCCAGACTGATGTGCTGGACAACACAGTCCTCTACTTATCCCCAGTCTGAATAGTAGCAATGCAAGCTTCCCCCCACTGCCATGCCCGTGAATCCCTTTTTTAAAGGAAATGAAGAGAGAGGAAGAGCTCACTCAGCCCTCTTGACAATTCAGTTCTTGGCCTCTCTGGTGAAGTTCCAAATTGGATGCCAATTAACTATGATAGTGTTAGGGATGTGGAAGCCTGTCCACTTGGAACTGGCTATAGAAGTCACTGAACAATTATTAGACTGACAACTTCCAGTCACTCCCCACCTAGTCTGCTGCTGTTTTACTTTTTCTCCTTAACAAAACCATTCTTAACACTTCAAAACAAAGGTAAAACAATGAAGGTGTAAAATAAGCAAATATAGCTCCACTCACACTTGAAGATAATGTTTGATGCCATCATTATATTAGCACCAACATCAGATTCCATTTTTGTGGGAAGGAAACCTATTTCCCCATATTTCTTTCTTTCCTTTCACTTCACAAGTCCTGAACTGGGCGGGCACTCCATCCAGCATGGCTGGATATGGAGCCTTCTCCCCCTTGAGAATGGCCGGATCCCATAGAATAGGTGAAAGCTGCTTCTGAGAGTCAGCTAGCAGGGCACTTAAAAATATGGAGATATACCTATCTCATACAGCTGGAAGGGACCCTGGAAAGTCATCAAGTCCAGTCCCCACCTTCACTAGCAGGACCAAGTACTGATTTTTGCCTCAGATCCCCCCACTCAAGAATTGAACTCACAACCCTGGTTTTAAGCAGGCCAATGCTCAAATCACTGAGCTGGCTATCAACTACTTCTTAGTCTTTGTTCTTCCCATTGGGGAAGCTCTCCACAGTTTGCTGTCCATCGTTTTACCAGAGAGAATTGCACTATAAGTTATTGGTCATGGTTTAGGATTCACCTCACCTAGAAGATAAATGTGAGCAAATATGCAATTGTAACACTCTTAGAAAAAATATACAGTTTAAAGTTCCATTAAGCCATCCTTACCTGAAGCATAATCCCTTTGTGGTACACTTGGTGGGGGTTTATTTTTTAGCCTGTAAACAATAATTTTTACATTTATGATCCAATAAGTAATAGTTGCAGGAAGGCAACACATAAAAAAAGCTGATGACAAAAGATATCTGCAACTGAAGACACAGGTCATTGTCACAGATATTCAGCCAATTGCTGCAAGCAAATGCTCTGAAAAGAGAGTACTTTTTGGAAACAGACAAGAATATAGAATGCAATCCGAGTTTTTTGTTAAGAACTTTTTTTTTTAAAGAAACACACATACAGAGGAGCAGAAGCTACAGGCAGCATTATACATTATAGATATGTGCACATCTGTTTAAAGAAGTAAAGCTGATTGAGGCTCATAAAAATCCTAGTAAGAGGTTTATATATGAGGTGATAAAAGAGTACAGTGCTCTCTGGTTCTAATTTACAACTTTAGATTTGCATACTCTTTAAATTCCAATTGAGGCTTAAAAGTTTTCCCAGGCTGTCTCTCAGCCAGATTCTGATCTCACTTACAATGATTTTGTACATGTATAGCTCCTGCAGTCAATGGAGTTACTGATTTACATTGGTATCAGATCAGATCTGGGCTCTCAACCTTTGCACTTGTCACATGTATGAGGTACTGCATGTTTGGTACAATAATGGAAGTACTAACACAGAAAGTCTCACACCAATTATTTTTCATAAGGGAATACAATTTGAATAGCTTTGATTCTGTAGTATTGAGTGAACCAAAAGATTATTTATAGAAAGATTGAAACATTCTTCATAGGCTTCTCTTCATTTGCAACTGTGCTATGCTTACCTAGAATTTAAAATCATGCAGGTTCCTGTTTGTTTAATTATAAGCCCTGGGAGAGCACCCCCAGGAGCTTAGTGTAGTGATCTATTTATTATTCCATTAATGATCTGACAGTACCTCATAAGAAGAGAGACACATTTCTGTGAAGTTATTCAAGTCAGATCCAATGGTGCATTTGGGCTATTACATGCTTGAGCGGAAGTATCTGAAGCTAGTAATGTTTTGCTTTTTGTATTAATATAAAGCATTAATACCATTTGCATTAAAATGCCCTTTTATACTCATTCTTAATATATAATCCAACAATTTTCCTTAGCACTGATGAAACCACACCCTGGGTTTGAGCCAATGCCCAAGTCAATGGAGAGACTCCCATTGACTCCAATGGGCTTTCAATTAGGTCCCAAAAGAAGTGCTTCTTGGGATGTTATGTTTGTTTGCAGAGCTGAGTGTATAATTCACCAGGAATAATGTCCACAGTGACTGTAACTTTTTCTTGTGCTCTTGAAGGTTTCTGAGCCATTGTGATTTCCTTCAATTTTTTCTCTTATTTTTGTTTTTCTTAACAGTTTGCTGCAATAATTTGATACTCAGTATTCAAGACTTGGGCATGCTGCTTACTTGTGACTGTTCAGCTAAGACCCACAGCTAAATGTTGTTTCTGTTCCCTGATTGGGTGAGTGCATCTGACTGAATACCCAGATGTGCAAATGTTAAGATTTGGTTTCTGCAAATGATTTCTTCCACAGTTCGTGCTAGTGAAACTCTGCTGCTCATATAGTTGTAAAAAGTGAACATACATGTATGCATGGTGCAGGCATGGCCAAAATACATTCATTACCAAGCTCAAGAAAATATCCATGGAACATTTTTCACAGAGTTTGCCCAGCTCTCTTGATTAGTGGTGTCAGAAAAAAGTATAGGTAGTTCTTCCTTGCTGAATGGTTACTAGTGCCTGACAACATGAGTATAACTTATCCTGCAGGCAGTATGTTATTAAGCATTGTTAACAGCATTATTCCCGTATCTCATCCAGGTTAGCACAGGCATGTTAAAAAGAAGAAACCAGGGCCACTGCCAGGGGAAATGGCTGATGCTTTGTCTCAGGTCTAGGTTTGATGGAGAGGGTGGCCCCAAATTCAGCAGGCTGCTCCATGCTGGATTTGTGCTGCGGTGCACAAGGACACCAGAGACAAAGGAAAAGGGTGGAGAGGAAGCCAATAGGGACTCTTCTGAGGGAGAGGGATGTGTGGCCTGGCCCATACTGTAAGTGTTCGGACAATAAATTGAGAAGGCTTGCTTCAGTGTTTTGACTGACACTGTAAATCCTGGCTGTGGCCCTGGCAGAATATGTAAATATGTTATAACAAAAGCATGTGAAGCACAGAAGAGCTCTGTATCTGAGCCATCTATCATGCCTTGTGTGGTTCTGAAATAGCATACCGATCCCAAGTATTTTTCCCAGTTTTGCAAATTAAGGCCACTTGTTCATTTTGGAACCTAAATAGCAATAGAAAAGAAATTATGTTTCCGTCACAGAAATGAAACAATTTATGGCCACATCTGTATTTGTTAGTCTCTTCAAATATGTTAGTTATTCTAAAATTCAAACACAAACCCACAGAAAAGTTACTGCACCGTATTAATATTATTTAGTGAGTGTCAACACTGTAGAATCCTGGTCCCATTGACGTCAGTGGGAATTTTGCCATTGACTGGAATGGGGTCATGATTTCACCCACTATTTTTGCAATATGCAAACACAAATGACATGATCCCTGTTCCTGGGAGCTTACTGTCTAGTTACCGTACATTTATCAGGGGCGACTCTAGGATTTGCACCGCCCCAAGCAGGGCAGCGCGCCGCGGGGGGCGCTCTGGCGGTTGCCGGTCCCGCGGCTCCGGTGGACCTACTGCAGACGTGCCTGCGGAGGGTCTGCTGGTCCCGCGGCTCCAGTGAACCTCCCACAGGCATGCCTGTGGATGCTCCACCGGAGCCGCAGGACCAGCGGACCCTCCGCAGGCACGTCTGCGGGAGGTCCACCGGAGCCGCCTGCCGCCCTCCCGCGGGACGCCGCCCCAAGCGTGCGCTTGGCGTGCTGGGGTCTGGAGCCGGCCCTGCATTTATAATATTTGTATATTTGTACATTTATAATACTTTTATTCTTTAGGGCTTCTTTTTGTACGCAATGCCAATGGGCATGATCCTGCTCCTGTTGAAGTTAATAGCAAAACTCCAAATGGCTTCAGTAGAAGAGGATCAAGTCCTGTTGTTCAAGGGAGAGATTATAGTTGTTCTTTAGCAGATCTTTCATCTGCAAAATAGGCAATTACATCAGAAGTGATTCCAAAAGAAATCACAGTGGTAAACAATGTCACCCACTTTGAAAGTGCCCTAAATATACTCAGTTCCGTATTTAAGTTACATTTGATAAAGTTGTGAGTTAATCCTTCTGGAAAAGTCCTATAGACCTGAATAGGGATTTACAGAAATTACTCAACTCTGAAATATACAGGCTGAAATCCTGACCTCCCTAAAGTCTCCCATTCACTTCAGTGGGGCCAGGCTTTCACCCATAAGTTTCTTAGAGAATGATTTTTTCTTTTTGTGGAGGTTTGTGAAACATCCTACAGAATTCCATAGCTGAGATATAATTTTCAATTCTATAAGACTCATCCAAAAGAAAAATAAATCCAAACAGGTTTTTGAGAATGTTTACAGCTGTTTAAAAAATAACATGTCACATCTTTCTGCATCATTAGTTTCACTAAATAATCAGCTGGTATTAGAGGCATTTCATTTAATATAAGACCAGCACTGCTTTAGCAGCTTTGCACACCATACACTAGATAGCACCTAGCAGGCAGTTAAGTGAATGAATGACTTCAATTTAAAAAAGTACCATGGTCTGACTCTTCCTCTCTGCAATGTGCTAAGCAGTCTGAGGCTGATGCAGCAAAGCCCTTTGGCATGTCCTGAACGTTAAGCATAGGAATACTCCCACTGAAATCAGAGGTACTACTCAGTTACTTGATGTTGAAGGGTGCTTTGCGGACAGGGTGTAAGTGTAAGTGCTTTGCAGACAGGGTGTTTAATGAACTGCAGGACTGAGCCTTGTCCTGACACTGTGTTCCTAGAATATTTGTTTTTAGAGAGTCCACCACTTGTGCTAGAGACTGGCACTTTCTCCTCTATACCCTGCATTTCAGCCCACCTCTCCCAGCTTTTAAGAAACAGCTGAAAAAAATTTGTTTTCAAAAATGTTCTTTAATTTTACTATTGTTGGGCCTTTCATACAGGATGTGTCCCTTTCTTCTGGTCCATTTTTGCTTACAGTGTGATTTTTTTTATTATATTGCTTTCTTTAGTTGATGTTATATTTTTACTGTATTTATTGTTGTGCAGTGCCCTGGGTGCACTACATAAATCCAACTATTATTAAAAAAATAAATTAATTGAACCGGTCAAAACTTTGTCAAAACTCTGAACTAGTGCTGTTAAAGTGATTGATAACAAACTGATCCCAAATTGGAATCTCATGATAGAGTGGAATGTTTCGTTGCTGCTTTGGAAGTGTCTGGTGATAAAGAAACTCTTTAAAATATTTAAGAAGCTGCCCATGAGTGTTATGAATGTACTTAGTATGGTTTTACATATTTTCTTTGCACAAAACAGTGGTACTGTAATGTTTATGGCTACATGATATAATACTGTTGACTTTAATGGACTGTCCCATTT
Organism: Mauremys reevesii; assembly: GCF_016161935.1. Lineage (NCBI taxonomy): Eukaryota > Metazoa > Chordata > Testudines > Geoemydidae > Mauremys > Mauremys reevesii. The sequence continues at coordinate 29,783,203 of NC_052629.1, read as the reverse complement.
ATTAACAAAAGGCCTTGAGCATCAATAATAAGAAATCTGAAACACATTACATTGGTACATAAATGGAAACACAAGTTTCCTATTGGTTCAGCTAAGATACATATATGATTATACTGTTTCTGTTTTGTTACCTCTTTCTCCATGTGCTTCAGTTTGTTTCCCTGACTAGTTTGCAATATTATATACTCAATGCATAGTGTGTAAGATACCACAGTTCCAGTTGCCATCTGCAGGATTGTATGAAAACAGAAGGCACACTAAGTGCTACAGAGTTATGGAGCAGAAGAGATCTGAAGTCTATGGGTGTTTTGCTTGTGTAAGGCATGCAGGATCTCAGGTGTTGTGTCATCTCAGTAGCTGACCATGTGGGCATGGTCATCTCAAGGAATGGACAGATTCTGGTCATCTCAAGGAATGGACAGATTCTGGTTATTGGCAGCCTCTTTATTTCACTTACTGCTGCTGGCTTTGTCAATGAAGTGTCACTGATGTCCCCAGGAAATTTTGGAAAATATTTTTTTATGTAGAGACAGTTCATCAGATACTTCATCTAAGGCTTGATCTGCAATGTGCTGAGTGTCCTGAGCTCCCACACCCTGCCTCAGCAAACTACTTAAGCATTAAGGGTGAAATCTTGACTCTGTTGAAGTCAATGGGAATTTTGCTATTGAATCTCATGGGGCCAGGATTTACCCAATAGTATGCTGAATCAGGGCCAATTGAATACAATGGGAGTTGAGGGCACTCAAACCCTGTGGCATAAAGCCCATAACTTCTGTTTTTTATTTCCCTGTTTTGAAATATGAAGGACATGGACATGGAAACAAGCTCTCTTTTGCTTACAAATCCTGCTATACCCATTACTTGTTCTATAATTGAATTTATAATCCTCTCTGAAATCATGATCTCCACAGGACCTAAAGCTCCCAGCCTATAACCAGTTATGCACATGATTAAAGGTAAACATGGGCATGTTAGCAAGATATGGGGCCAAATTTTTGGTTTCACAGGAAGATTGTGACATAGGTTGGGGAATAAACAAGAAGAGCAGACAAGCTTTTAAGAAACAAATAATCTGGTCCCTGATTCTCTTCTCTGTAGTTACTTATATTCATACAACAGGACTTACACACACACACACACACACACACACACAAGGAACAATCAAATATATTCTGATTTCTTCTCAACAAATAATTTTAAGTAGCCTAGAATATGAGCTCTCTGAGGCTGGAACTGTTCATTTGTTTACTTATCTATAAAGCACCTATCCCAATGGTACCCCAATTGTGACTGGGGTCAGTAGACACTGTTGTAATACAAATTAATAATAAACAGAATGTATTACAGGAGCACACAGTCAGTCTTTAAGGCTTGCAATATAAATGTTCTATGAATAATATATGGGATGAATTCAGACCTGGTGTAAGCATGTGCACTTATACTGACATCAGTGAAGTTGGATCCCACTTATACTTGACCTGCATTTGAGCCAACATATTTTTCATTTCTCATTGTAAAGACAGGTGTCCACAGAAAACATATGCTGCATCAAACAAATTCAGTTTTTGGCCTATCATGTATCCATATCTTTGAAGCCTTGTCTTTCCACAAAATCTTGACATTCTAGAAGACTTGTGTCACCTTTATGCAGAGAAAGCAGCCACAGTCCACAAAAAGAATCAATCATAGGGTTGGAAGGGACTGCACGGATATAGTCTAAAAACATAATGAGACATTAACTCATTTCCACCAGGTCCTGTCTCTGAACCTTGGAATCGTCTATTCCTACTATTATTACAACTCCTGCCATTTAATCATCTAATGATAATTGGTGTTTTTCTTGAGGCCCTAGCTCCATGTGAATATGAGAATCTCAGCTTTAAAAAAACCCAGTAAGTTTCTAGCCCTGAGGGTTTCAGAGAAAAGCATGAAAATGTGACCCCAGTGCATCTCAAAGGCAAATAAAAAGGCAATTTAAAAAAATATTATTTTAAAGCAATCACATGATTGTTGGAAGCTAGACCTGTGATTTTGAATACTTGTATCTGGCAATACTTCCCTACTCCCTGAGGAAGCTGCTTATTTCATAGTTTCCTGGTTACTATTGAGCTCTATGCTGGGTTCACCATTTAACAGAATCCTTCTGCAGCCTGCTCTTCTGGTAACTGGTTCTTTAAATCTGGGAGCATTGGGCAGCTGCAGCCCTAGAATGGCCATTTTGTATCTGACTGATGCAGGCTGCACCTCCAACCCCTTCAGCTTGTAAGTACATTTAGATTTTATTCTTTCCCCCTTCTTCTTAAAGAGGGGGCACATCATCAAAGCCATACATCTCCAGGTGAAAGCAGCCATGGTAAAATGATTTGTCTCTGTAAATTATAACTCTGAGATCCTTCTCTCGTTTTTGTTATGTGCTTTCATCTTTGAGACATTTGCTGCTGATGCACTGTGATGATGTTAAGTCTAACTGCTCTAAAGCTGTTACTGTGATATTTTTCTTTATGAAAGCTAGGGCTTTGATTCTGCTCCATGAGGGCAGCCTCCTCATTATATCAAGGTCCAGAGCGCTGCAGTTTGTACATACACCATGTTAAACCCCCTGCAAAGGCAAAGTATGTTTGAGTTACTGAAGGCTCTACCTAACTGACAAAAGAAGTGCCAGTCAAAGGTAAGAGATGTTTAGCCCTTCACTTGTGCTGTTGTGCCCATGTGTAGGCAATGAATAGGTATAGATCCTATGTAACATCTGAATATGAGATTTTCTGCAAGCTGCAGCAATACTTAATCACAACAGGGTGAGTGAAGGAAAAAGTGTTATTGTTAGCTTTGAATTTCCCTGCTTTGTTCTCATGTATATCACCAGGTCACAGTGAGAGAGAGCTCTATCACACAACTGAGTCCATTTCCCCCACAAAGGGAAGACACTCCCTACTTAGCAGATACTAAAATAATACTTTCCAATCTCAAATTTATCCATCATGATTGCTGTTACTTAAGCACAGTGTTCTGTGTGCTTCTATTTAGTTTCCATTGTGTATGAGAGCTGCATCGATAGACTATATTGAGTTATTCTGTGTGGTGTTGTCCTATCATTGCAAATGCTTCCTGAAAACCTGGTAAATAACATTTTTTTAAAGTTCATTAATATATCTTGTGCACATCTTTCTTACACCTAAGTAAATGATCCATGGATTATCAATGAGAATGTCACATATATATGTTAATCCCATGTGAAAGATATGTTGTATTAAAAATTAGTGTGCATGCTTAATAGCTATTGTGCTAAAAGATGAGTCTGACTTTGGAAATAAAGGATGTCTTATTCATATAACCACGCATGAAGAAACACCGGGCTTTATCTACACGTACATTGTGATTATTTAATGATAATCATTCTGCAATTTACTGCTGGACTAAGAATTTGAGGTTAGGGTTTTAGTGTTATGGGTTTCTTTTAAAACTTATTATGTATGGAATGTTCAGGATTGAGTTTTGAATATTATGGCTGATTAGTTGCATGAAGGTAGGAGTTCAAATTAAAATTAAATTGTAGGGGGTAGCCTGAACAGAGGCCTAAAGAGAAAGGGGACACACAAACATGCCAGGGAGAATCAACCTCAATAAATACATTATATGTAGATATTGTTCAAACTGATCCGTCAGCAGATTACACTCTAGAATAATTTTGGGCTTGATTCTGCAGCCGCTTCCACTGATATTAATGACAATCCTGCATGTGGAGCAGCTCTGGAATAAAGCTGTTATTAGTATATGTCTATCCAGAAACACACACTCCTACCCTCAAAGTAGTCATACAAAATGCTAGATATTCTGAGCTTTAAACAAGGTACAATTATATCAACATCTATAACTTACTTTTTGAATTTGCTCATTATTCCAGTTTCATTTTTCTTGATATCATGTACCATCTTTTGAAGCTGCCTGTAAGATATTGGACAAAACATCATGAAAATCGTATAGTGTGGCTGATAAGGCTATTTTTTTAAAAGTATTACAATTATTTTCCTTTCAGTGTAATTGACACATCAAAAAGAGTTTGTTCGCTATTAAGTATTTCACTTGCTACAATCACTTTACATATGCAATATTTTTCCACCTTTCAACAGAACCCTTTGGCAAGCTCTACATTTGGGGAAAGAAAGATTATCCTTCTAGAGCAGAGGTGGGCAATCTATGGCCCATGGGCCACATCCAGCCTGGACCCCAAGCTCCTGGCCCGGGAGGCTACCCCCAGCCTCTCTCCTGCTGTTCCCCCTCCCCTGCAACCTCAGCTCACTTGCTCCGCCACTGGCACAATGCTCTGGGCGGTGGGGCTGTGAGCTTCTGGGGCAGTGCAGCTGCAGAGCCTGGCCTGACCCAGTGCTCCAGGGAGCGCAGTAAGGGGGCAGGGAGCAGGAGGGGTTGGATAGAGGGTAGGGGAGTTTGGGGTGGTGGTCAGGGGGTGGAGGTGTGGACAGGGGTTGGGGTGGTCGGGGGAGGAACAGGGGTTGTATGGGGGCAGGGGTCCTGGGGGCAGTCAGGAAGGAGGGGATGGATGCGGCAGCAGGGGCAGTCCGCGGTAGGGGTTCTGGGGGCAGTCAGGGGACAGGGAGAAGGTGTGGTTAGATGGTGCAGGAGTCTGGAGGGGGCATCAGGAATGAGAGGAGGGGTTGGATGGGGCGGTGGGGGTCCAGGGGCGGTCAGGGGACAGGGAGCGGGGGTGTGTGGATGAGGCAGGGGTCCCAGAGGGGCCATCAGGGAACAGGGAGGGGTGGATGGGGCAGGAGTCCCAGATGGGGCAGATAGGAGGTGGGGGCCAGGCCACGACCCCCTCCCCTAACTGGCCCTCCATACAATTTATGAAACCCGATGTGGCCCTCAGGCCAAAAAGTTTGCCCGCCCCTGTTCTAGAGCCCAAAGTTTGTTGAAGTTTAAACAGCATTCTAAGTCCAAGCAAATGGCTGAAGCAGCAAAGCAATCAAGATGCATCACTACCTAGATTAAAGTGAGAAACTTGAATCTGTTCTGCAATGTTTTTCAGAAAATGGATCGACAGTTTTCTATATGTGTGGTGGGAATTCTCTCTGGTTTCTAATCTATATGAATCATCTAGATCAGTGCTTCTCAATCTCCTCCATACCACGCTCCCTATGTTACAATAGAAAAACAATTTTCTTCCAACGCTGCCTCCTATCTCATCTAACAGTCCCCTAGTGTAGTCATGACTAGAGCTGGGCAAATAATTGATTTTTTTTTTCTGTTTGCAAGCAGTTTGTCCTCCCCGCCCCATTATTTTTATGTGACCCAAATTGAATCAGAAAATTCCTGACAAATGTAGGCAAATAAAAAAAGTCCAGTTCAGATGGAGGAGTAGGTGGGGGATCTCCCTTATTTAGCCTAGTGGTTAGGGCACTCATTCAGGATGTGGGATGACCAGTTTCAATTCCCCCTTTTGTCTGATATGGAGCAGGAATCTGAACTTGGGTCTTCCACCTCCAAATAGAGTACCCAAACCTCAGGGCTAGAGAGTATTCTAAGCCAGGTCTCTCTTCTTTTGAAGCTGTTCCATTTTGTATAAAATATTTGAATAGTCCTTGGAGCAGGGACTTTAACTGGGTGACCCCCCACCCAAAAGAGTGTGATAACCACCAGGCTACAGAGCCATTTTCACTCTCTCTCTCTGCTGCTTCATCAGGCAGAGGGGGGATCTGGACCTGAATCCCCCACATGCTGGTTGAATGTCCAACTACGAGCTAAAAGATATAAATTGCCAAAGCTATTTGTGAAATTCATGTCAAATGTTTCAGATTGACCTAAACTGCATTCTTGGAGAATAAAAGATTTGTTCCAAAATCTTCGCTCTACTCTAGTCATGACTGTTAGGCTGAGAGCCCATGATCTTCTAGACCAGGGGTAGGCAACCTATGGCGCCAGGGCTGCCCGGGGGGAGGGGGGGCAAGAGGGGCAATTTGCCCCAGGCCCCGGGACCCACAGGGGCCCCCACAAGAGTTTTTTGGGGGTCCTGGAGTGGGGTCCTTCACTCACTCCGGGGGCCCCGGAAAACTCTCATGGGGCCCGGGCCCCCGGAACGTCTTCCGCTCCAGGTCATCGTTGGCAATTCGGGGGTGGGGGGTCCTTCCGCTCTGGGACCCGCCGCCGAAGTGCCCCGAAGACCCGTGGCGGGGGGTCCTTCTGGCACTTCGGCGGCAATTCAGTGGCGGGGGGTCCTTCTGCCCTGGGACCTGCTGCCAAAGTGCTGGGTCTTTGGCAGCGAGGGGCTCCTGCTGCCGAAGACCCCAGGCCCCCTGAATCCTCTGGGCAGCCCTGTATGGCAAGCATGCCAAAGGCGGCACGCGAGCTCATTTTCAGAGGCACTCACACTGGCCGGATCCTGGCCACCGGTCCAGGGGACTCTCCATTTTAATTTAATTTTAAATGAAGTTTTTTAAACATTTAAAAAACCTTTCTTACTTTACATACAATAGTTTAGTTATAAATTATAGACTTATAGAAAGAGACCTTCTAAAAACCTTAAAACATATTACTGGCATGCAAAACCTTAAATTAGAGTGAATAAATGAAAACTCGGCACACCACTTCTGAAAGGTTGCTGACCCCTGTTCTAGACTATGGTTACATGATCTGATATTTAGGGCTAAAGCCAATTTATCTGAATGTCAGTTAGTGCCATTGGCTTCAGGAGATACTCCAATGACATAAAGTAACCTCTTTGTAAACATATATATTTTATAAGGAAGAATGAGTTAAAATTTTAATAGGGAGAGCACAGCCTAATACAAACTTCTACAGAGACACCATTTTATTTAGTTTTCTTTGTTTTCTCCTCAGAATACTCTCAGAGAAAAATTGCACTATACTAGATAAAATCTTCAGATCAAATCATGACTAACAGGAAGAATAAATGTGATTTTAAAAAATGGTCTTTTTGAAAGCCTGGCTACAATCATTAGAAGTTATCTCATTCCATATTTTATTTTCACTTTGTTATATTTCCAAAGGAGGAGAAGTCCATTAGGAAGTTCTTGGAGGGTTTGCCTACATAGACCAGTAAAATCCTCAAGTTACAACTGTATGTTTTTAGAATCTTAATAATCTGAAAGTCTTAATGCACAGAAATATTGAACCGGCAGAGTGATAGGTGAGACTTGCCAAAACAAAACGTAACTTCCAGCTTATCCTCAGTACTGTTGGGTGTCTCTTTAAACTAATTAAAATCATTTTCAAAGGAAATTGGAATTATTTGAGAATCAATAAAACCAAATTGGAAAATAACGTAATTTGCCTAGCAGGTGTGTAATTACGTATGTGTGGGCCTTAAATCAATGGCTCAGGCCCTGAGTTTATGTGTGTAATTAGCATGTGCATTGTGTAGTGATTAGAGCACAGGACTTAGATTTATTGAGTTTTCTTTCAAGCTCTGCTATTGATTAGAAGTGATTTTCTCAAATGAGTGACAGCTAATTTTTCGGTGCTTTCATTTCCTTATCTGTGAAATGAGAATACTCCTACTTATGGTACTTGTTTAACAGGCGTGTTCAGAGGCTTAATTGAATAATATTGTTTAAGCACTTTGGGATTCTTGGGTGGAAAGCACTATAAAAGAGCAAGTTTTATTTGTATATTAACAAGGCTCTCTTGATAACTCAACAGAGACATGCATCCGACGAAGTGGGTATTCACCCATGAAAGCTCATGCTCCAATACGTCTGTTAGTCTATACGGTGCCACAGGACTCTTTGCTGCTTAAACAGAGACCCTAAACTTCTTTCCACATGTCAATAGGAACTGTTAGGTGTTCAGCACTTTGGAAATTAAGCTATGTGTTTAGGATTTTAAATATGGCCGTAGGTGGCTAATGTAGGCATAAATTCCACCGTGCTTCTGAGACAAGATAGTGATTTAGATGGGCTTGAGGTCTGATCCAGCATGGCAATTCCTATGTTCCTAAATCTTTGCCTTAATTTATATTCTTACTTCTGTTTAGAACCTAATCCATACTGGCTTTTTGGGTTTTCATTTGAACAGGAAATCCGTGGAATAACCCTCCTGCCATCTAATCACATTTAAAACATAATAATATAAATTATAGGTGTTAAAACAGCAACCCATCAGAGAAACTAGTAATGGATGAACCTCAAAAGTTTGGATTCTTATCTGAATAAATCAGTGCATTTGGATTTACAAAAGTAGGCTCCATATCTCACAAGAACAGACTCTTTTGTGAGGCTTTAATAAATTCAGCTTCTGGTCAGGGTTGAAACACCATAAATAGCCATTTTTTTAGAGTTTTGGCATTTCTGCTTCCAGTGCCAGCTGGAATCTGTCAGCCCAGATCCTCAAAGGTATTTAGGTGCCTTGCTCTCATTGAAATTAGTGGGAGTTAGATACCTAAATATTTTTGAGGAATCTGGGCTGATGTGTCTGTAAATGAAAAGTGATAGGGAATAAGAATAATCAGAAGAGAATTAAATGGCTTAGTTAGTGTGCAACAGGAGCTTGTGTTGTATCCAAACAGGCTTGCCAGCCCTTAATCAGAATTGCGGTTGGGCATCAGGTATTTTTGTTCCCAACATTTATTGTTCTTTAGAGATGGGCCCAAATCCCAGATGAAAACATCCCAAACCTTGTTGCTGAATTCTAGATCCGAACATTGCACATGGATCCACTTGTGAATCTTGGTGATGGTAAAACTATGGCTTTATTTTGAAAAGCTGTTTACTTTTTATACGAAACACTTCCTTTGACTATGAACAAAATTACTTAAAGTATCAGCTCCTAGGTGTGGTTGCTTTTTATGTGATAATTGTTGTGAAAGCAGCAGAGAGTCCTGTGGCACTTTATAGACTAACAGACGTATTGGAGCATGAGCTTTCGTGGGTGAATACCCACTTCGTCGGATGCATCCGACAAAGTGGGTATTCACCCATGAAAGCTCATGCTCCAATACATCTGTTAGTCTATAAGGTGCCACAGGACTCTTTGCTGCTTTTACAGATCCAGACTAACACGGCTACCCCTCTGATACTTCTTGTTGTGAAGTGACTAAAGTTGATCACTCTGATATTGTATTTGTACTGATTGATACTGAAATGAGCATTTTTTGCTATTTATTTCCTGCTCAATTAAAGAACCAAAGGGGAATTTAATTAATTACAAATTATAGTAGAAATAAGTGGATTACATTTATTTTAGAAGATAACTGAATGTGATGCCACTAGTGAAATCTGTTATTCTTGCTATACAGATGAACTTTAGTCAGTGAAACAGTGCCCTAAAATTATTTTTTTTTAATTTAAGAATTTCATATAATTGGTTTTCACAGAATTCACACATGGTTTCTCTTCATTCTCATGTCAGTTTGAAGCCATGGTTTTCATTCTCTAAGTACTATTTTATTAGTGTTAAGTTTTTCTGAGGTATAGTTTTCAAGGGTGTTCAGTTCTTAGCAATGTTTGCGTTTCTGTTAACTGAAGTTCTCATACAATGCACATCACCACAGTAGCTGAGCACATTCGCTCTACCTGATTGGTTAATGCACTTACAAAGGGAGGTTATGAAAATGCTCTGTTTGCTTTAGGTACATAACTTCAGGCTCCTGTTTCACAGAGCTGGGCGAATTTTTTTGGGCAAAACATATTGCAACAAAAAATTGGAGATTTGGTGACCACTAAAATATTTCATGAATTTTAATAGGTTTCATTGACTTGTTTGTGACCTTTCTTTGCCTCCTCCCCCTGACTCCCGCTCAGGCCCTGGCCCCACTCCAGCCCTTCACCCAAGGCCCCACACCACCTCTTCCTGCCCGCCCCATCCCTGCCCCTCTTCTTTCCTGCCTCTTTCTTTCTGCCCCCTGCCCTGAGTGCGCCACATCCCTGCTCCACTCCTGCCCAGCACTTCCTGCTTGCTGCTGAACAGCTGTTCCACAGTGTGCAGCAGGCACTGGAAGGGAGGGGGAGGAGTTTATCAGCAGGGCTGGCGGTCCTGGAGATGACTCATGGACCCCCTGGAGTACCCTCACGGACCCCCAGGGTCTGCAGACCCCAGTTTGAGAACCGCTGCCCTAGTCCCTTATTAATCACACTCACTGATTGCTTTCTTTGAGAATACTGCATGTGTGTTTTAATACCTACTTTGTACATCAGGATAGCTAACATTACACGGGACTGTGATCACAGTCATGTCAACTATACGTTGCATGGCAATTAGCTAAAGTTTCATTAAAAGGCTAGACTTGGAGCTATGGTCTAAAGAATTCTGAATAAGGCAGAGGATGAGACCAGCTAGTGATGGTGAAATCAAGTTGAGTAATAGGTTTGCTGCACTGGTGAATGAGGAGGAGAAACAGGTAGGATATGGGGTGGTGAGGAAGAAAAGAAGGGAAACCAGTCCCTGCAGAAGCGAGAAAAAGATGATGTCGATAGCCAGGAACCAGAGCCCAAGGACAGATAATGATGATGTACAGGGGACTGAGAGAAATAACTTAAGATGGATTCATACCAACACAGAAAGAGACTGGTCTATATGACTGGGGACTCCATACTCAGAAGACTCAACAGGCCCGTCATGAGACCAGATCCAGAGAACAGAAGAGTGTGCTGTCTGCCAGGAGCAAGGATCTGAGATGTGGGTGCGAAGCTGAAAAGGATCCAGATGGGAGTGGGGAAAAATACACTGATTGTGCTGCATGATGGGATGAATGACACTGCTAGATTTCCACTGGTATGGATCAGGACAACTATGCTTGGCTGGGTAAGATGCTTAAAGAAGTGGAAGCTCAGGTGATCTTAGGTGTAATACTTCCAGACCCTAGAAATGGAGAGCGAAGACAAGATAATGAAGATCAACAGATTGCTTGAGGATTGGTGTTCTGAGAAAGGTTTTGGTATGATGAACTATTGGGAGGTGTTCACAGAAAGAAGACTCTTCTTGACTGGTGAGCCTCTGGGGTATTTACACAAGTCTCTTCCAGGTTTCTCCCCTCATATCCTAGTTTAAAGCCATTCTTATCAGTTATGCCAGCCTTGATGCCAGAAGGTAATTTCCACACTTGGCTTCAATACACAGGAGGAGGAGGAGGAAGGGATAAAGGGATCTAGGAAGGGATAAAGAAACACCAGCAGGTCAGTGTATGGACAGCAGGGAGAAAGAAAGTACAAATATTGATTGGAGTAGTAGTCAAGTAGGTGATAAAGATAGGGAAGGGTCTATAACTAATCCAACTAGAAAACTGGGAGAAGTCTGAGGGAAACAACTGAGATGCTTGCACATGAATGCAAGGACTCTGGGCAATGAAATGGAGGTACTGGAACTGCTGGTACCGGAGGGTAAACTGGATATTATAGAGCAGTGATTTTTAATCTGTGGTCTGTGGACCTCTGGGGCTCCACAGACTATGTTTAAGATTTCCAAACTCCATCTGAAATATTTTAGGGGTCCACAAATGCAATCCACTGAAATAGGGTTTTCAGGAACATGGAAGAATAGCACTCAGGATTGGAATACAAATACTGTTTAGGGGAGAGAGAAATAAAGGTTGTGGGGTAACATTGTACATCAATGATGTCATGAAAGAAATAAGTGATAGTATGGAAAAAAAGAATTTTTGGGGGCTAAAATCACTTTGGGGAAGGACTATAAGACAAGTGTTTTTGGGAAAGTATTAGGGGTCTGTTATAGACCCCCAAGCAACTCTTACATGCATAGAGATGTCTTTGCTATTATTAGAAAGAGAAATACTATTGGGAATTGTGTTATAATGGAAGACTTACTGCCCAGATACAGATTGGAGAATAAATGCTCCTAATAATGGTAGGGCATAATCATTCTTGGGTGTGATAGATGATTGTTTTCTTCATCAAAGAGTCTCTCAACCACCAAGAGGAGATGCAATACAAAAACTAGTTACAATTTTGCATCCAAATAAGGGGGAAAATTGTAGGGAAAGGTTTCAGGCCCAGTTGGATGAATAATCACCCCAAAAAGGTTATTAGGAGTAAGCAGAGAAATTATAGGGAATGGAAAAAGGGAAACCTCAGCAAAGAAAGCTGCCACTTAGAGGTCAGAAAAAGTAGGAATAAATAAGAATTGTTAAAATTCAAGCTGAATTAATATTTTTTCCAAGAGAAGAGAATAAGGAAGGATGAGATTAGGCCGCTATACAGTGTGGATAGGGACGACATTAAAAATAATCGAGGTATGGCCCAAAAACTAAATGCATACTTTGCCTTGGTTTTCAATAAGGATGATGTTATAGAAAATGGGGCGGAAGGCAGGATGGCTGATTGAAATGACTGTATAGAAATGGAAACTACCATATCTAAAGTAGAAGAAAAACTTAGAGATTAATGCACTTAAAAGGGGGGACCAGATAATTTCCATCACAGAATATTGAAAGAACTGGCATGTGAGATTGCTGGTCCAGTAGCAAGGATTTTTAATAAATCTATCTAGTCAGGGGTGGTACCATATGACTGGAGAATAGCTAACTTCATTCCTATATTTAAGAAAGGAGGCAGGGGGGCTAATGCATGTGGGCTAATGCAGGCAATTACATGCCTGTTAGTCTGACCTCAATAGTATTATGCAAGATTTTGGAACAAACTCTGAAGGAAAGAATTATTAAAACCATGGAGATAAGTGGAAAGGGGGATGCAATGCAACATGGGTTTAGCAAAGATAGATCATGTCAGATTAACCTGACATTCTTCTTTGAGAAGATAACTGGTTTCTTAGAGAAGGGAAATGCACTAATCTACTTTGACTTCTGTAAAGCATTTGACACAATGCCACATGGGATATTATTAGTTAAATTAGAGAAGATGGGGATTAGTACAAGATTGTAAAATGGATAAGGAACTGGATAAAGTGGAGAAGGCAACGGGTTGTGCTGAAAGGTGAACTATCAGACTGGAGGGAGGTTACTAGTGGAATTATTCAGGGGGCAGTCTTGAGACCAATCTTTTTCAATACTTTTATTAATGAACTTGGCACAAAAAGTCAGAGTGTGCTAATGAAATTTGCTGATGATGCAAAGTTGGGAGGCATCATCAATACAGAGGAAGATCGTAATATTGTACAGGAAGATCTGGATGACCTTAAACACTGGAATGCCAGTAAGGGATGAAATTCACTAGTACAAAGTGCAAGATCATGCACTTAGATCTAATAATAAGAATTTCTTCTACAAGCTGGGGTCTCATCAGTTGGAAGTGACAGAGGAGGAGAGTGATCTGGGTCTGTGGGTTGATCACAGGTCAACTATGAGCCACCACCAGGGTGAGGAGGCTGTGAAAAAGACATCCACGTATCACAGTTGCATCAGGCAAGGCATTTCCAGTAGAGACAGAAGTATTAATGCCATTGTACAAGGCACTGGTAAAACCTCATTTGGAATACTGTTACAATTCTGGTCACTCATCTTCAAGAAAGATGAATCCAAATTGGAACAGGTGTTGAGAAGAACTACTAGATAGGATGATCAGGGGAATGGACGGCCTATCTTATGACAGGAGACTGGAATAGCTATGCTTGTTTAGCCTAGCAAAAAGAAGGCTGAAAGGGGATATGGTTGCTTTCTATAAATACGTCAAGGTGGGTGAAGAGCTATTTAAACTAAAGGACAATGTTGGTGCCAGAACAAATAAACTGGCCAGGAACAAATTCAGGCTGGAAATTAGAATAAGATTTCTAACCATCAGAGGGGTGAGGTTCTGAAACAGCTTCCCAATAGTATCAGAGGGGTAGCCGTGTTAGTCTGGATCTGTAAAAGCAACAAAGAATCCTGTGGCACCTTATAGACTAACAGACGTTTTGTAGCATGAGCTTTCGTGGGTGAATACCCACTTCTTCGGATGCAAGCCGAAGAAGTGGGTATTCACCCACGAAAGCTCATGCTACAAAACGTCTGTTAGTCTATAAGGTGCCACAGGATTCTTTGTTGCTTTTACAGCTTCCCAATAGGAGTTCTGGGGGCAAACAACGTAATTAGTTTTAGGAAAGAGCTGGACAAACTTATGAGTGCAACTTGTGATGATAGGGGGTAAGGCTAAGCAGCCCATGGGCTCACTTCTGGTTTATGTTTTATGTTCCTATAAGCTCATGCTTGAGGGCTTCAGCTGGTCACGTGGTAGGGTCAGAAAGGGATTTTTTTTCTCTCCCCTCTCCCCCTGTGTGGGGGAGGAGGGGAATACTCCTCAAAGATTCTTCATAGATTGATCCCTTTGTCTCCAGTCCCCATTTTGTACCTTATTTCACAGTGCCTCATGTACTTGGGGTAGCTACCCAATTTATCCATCCAAAGGATAGCCCAGATCACATACCCTGGCATAGTGGCAGGATTGATTCTGTACTCCTTATAATCTTCCTGATAAATGGATATTCTTGAGCTTCTCCAGTGAGACCTATTGTGCATCTTTAGATGGTAGGCATATTGAAGGCAGAGGCTTTGTATCTCCACTGTACTCCACTCTGATTCCATGGCCTGCTGGGGATATCAGTGGGTAGCTCCTCCATGGAAACATAAGCACATGTTTGTACCTGGAATGGTTCACAAACTCCTCTGACACCAGTTCTTTCTGTGGTGAGAGGGAGACTCTGGGAAACATCTATGTAAGATGTGTCAGGTTACAGCTCTTCTTCCAGCTCCTTCAGAACCTTTTACTAAGGTTCTGGCTGCACTTCTCCCTGCATCCCCTAATTCATGCACACCCCACCTGTGGCCCCACAAAGTCACAAGACTCCTTGTTAGCCTTCTCCTGGGGCTGGCCAAGAGCCTGTCCTTCACACCAGGAAGAGGAAGCTGGATGGGTTGGGGGGTCTTCTGTCAGTGAGGGGCCTAATTTCAGTCCCTTGTCTTATCACACCTCTGACAGAGTTCCTCTGGGCGTCGTCCACTGATTCCTTAGACACTTTGAGGAGCAGTGGGTGCTGTCGGGGGTTTTCTGCAGGGTGTCCCCCGCTGGATACCAACTTTTAACCTTCATTCCTGTCCCTGTTTTTTCATTTGTTGTCTCCAGTACTGACTTGCAGCCTGGGTCCAATGACTCCTCCCCCTCAGTGGAGGGAGTGGACATCTAGCTTTGGGCAGGCCTAGACCTGCTTGTCCCAGTACTTGAAAATTGTACACTTATAGGAAATAGGTGTAAGAATGATCATAGGAAGGGGGGCATTTTCCTTGAATGTTTGGGCAAGGACTATGTGCACACAAAAAGTATTTTTGAAAACCAGTGTCTTTAATGTCCTACAACTTTTCCTGTATATTTGTTTCTAAAAGAAGTGATAAGTAACCCATTTTCTGTATCCTCAGCACAGCAGGGTTGTTCTTTCGAAATGGTTGGTGAGAGAAAAACTAGGATGTATATGACACAGATTGGAAATGCTGATGATTGCAAATGCAGTAGATCAAGAAAGAAGAACTTGTTTGTGCTCTGTAAGGCCTGGTCTACACTGGGGGGGTGGGGCGAGCTAAGTCGGTCTAAGTTACGCAACTTCAGCTACGAAAACAGCTTAGCTGAAGTTGACTTATTTAGAGCTACTTACTGTGGTATCTTCACTGCGGTATGTCGACTGCTGACACTCCCCCGTCGACTCCGCCTACGCTTCTCGCTCCAGTGGAGTACCGGAGTTGACGGGAGAGTGCTCGGCAGTCGATTTATCGCGTCTTCACTGGACGTGATAAATCGACCCCCGCTGGATCCATTGCTCCGGAGGTAAGTGTAGACATGCCCTAAATGTCTGACTGTGCCTCAGGACCAGCTGGGCTGCCCCATAGATGGCTGAGCATGGGATGAGTGTATGTGAAATAGAAAGGAAATGATTTATCTTGTGCTAGGGTGACCATACATCCTGTTTTGGCCATAACAGTCCCTTTTTGAAGCCCTGTCCCGGCCGTCCTGACTTTTTTTTTGGCAAAAATGGGGTGCGGAGGAACATGCGGGGTGTGTGTGTGTGTGGGAAAGCGGTAATGCCAGCTCCACACAGGGATGGGGGCAGGGCTCAGGCTAGCAGCGATGCCAGCCCCAGCCTCGAAGGCGGAATGGGGGTGGGGAGAAGGACTCAGGCGAGCAGCTTGGGCAAGCCCTGCAGGGGCCTGGGCGGGAGGGCTCAGGCTAGCCCCACATGGTGTCCTATTTTTCCTTGGAGAAATATGGTCACCCTATCTTGGGCTCATCATAATTCTTTCATGTGACACATTAGCCACTCAAAGAGCATGTTTAAAGATCAGCAAACAACTTTACGAAGTTTGTTTATATGCTTTCAACTAAGATTTTCAATTACACCAGGTTGAGAGAGAGAGAAAAGTCTATTTTATTTTCAGTGAGATCTATGTAATAAGGAGATTCTCTCTCCAGACACATGAATGATTGATCCTGTATCTATCAATATTATGTATTTGTGATGACATTAAAAAAATGGTGCTTAGAGAGAGTGGGACTGGGGTGAGTTTCTGAGCAGTTCTTCAAGAAATCCTCTAGCTGTGTGCAGAGTTTTAGTAGTGTTGTAGGAGAATCCATACTCTGAGCAGAGATGAAGTCAGAATTGGGTGTGGTGCTAATAATATAAATAGTTTTAGGCACAATGCCAACAGCAAAGACAGTGAGGGGAGTGGTGGCAATGAAACTAAACAAAGCTCTAGAAGTTGGAAATGAATTGCTGACCCAGGAAGTTGTATAGATGTCTAACAGGCACACAGCTTTCTATCTAGAGTATTGGGGGAATTCCAGGAATAAGGGATGCCTGCCCCCTAGAACTTCTGCTATCTGCAGTTCTTGCTAACTTGTCTTTTGCACCTCAGGAAAGAGTTCCAGCCTTAAACTAGGCAAAAGGAGAAACACTCAGCTAAGTTTGTGCTAGAGGCTCAGATTTTCCAGTTATCAAGGGCTCCACACTGAAGAGGGTTTGCTCTGGCAGCAGGATTAGGAACCAGTTAAAGGCAAAAAGGGAACCTATGGAAGAAATAGTGAGTTGGGTTTAAATCTATAAACTATCAAGTGACCTACGCGCTCCATCTCCTAAATTCAGTCATGCCTTTAATTTAACAGCAATGACTTTAACTGATTCAAAATAACACCACAAATAAAATAAAGTTACAACTAAACAAGTTAGCAAAGTGAGTGGGTCCCTTAATTACTAATTAGCATATTTTCATTCTTGGGTTCAGTTGACATCACATCTCCATCTGTAACTGCTTCTAGCTGACAAGGCTCCTCTGAATTCTGAATCTAGAATGTTCCATAGCTTAAGCGTACAATAACCACCCACAGTCACTTTAATATGTCATACACCACACAACAGGTCTGGCCCTCATTTGGGTTCTCTGAGTGACCACCAATAATAATTTTTTTTTTGGGTGGAGGAGGCAAATCCCATAATTTGGAACATGAGGTAAGGCCCCCCCAGAAACCTTGTGCACTACTGATTCAGTTGTGCCAGTTAGGCACAGCCTGGCATTGTGGTTGCTCAGAGGGACACTGCCCTACTGGGAGCTGTGCAAGTAATTCTCCAGAATTCTACCCAGAGCTCTCTGGCGTGCAAGGGAAGTGTTCAGGAGGTCATAGACTCCTAGTGCACAAGATCATTCCGTGAGCTGCTGTGGAGTGTGCTAGTTTTTGCATTAGAGTAATGAGAACTTGTATTTAACAATTATATATTATATTCAAACACGACATAACACAAAAATCAGAGCTGCCCCTAACTGATCTCCCCTCTGTAGTCCAGAATCCTGCTCTCCAAAGTGGAGGGTGTCCTCTACACGTGGAGAAGGTGGTGCCAGAGCCCCTTTTTGGGGAGATACACATGGAAAGAGGAGTGCCTTCATTCCCCCTTGTGCAGGTAGTGTATTGTGACAGGATGTGCAGAGGAAGCCTCTTATATGTTCCGTCAGCTCTCCATAAGAGCCCACCACAATCTTGTTCTGTGATAGCAAATGCTTCCTCTGATAGTGGGCCCAGTGGGAACTTTGAATAAGAAGGGATATTTAATAAATTCAAGTTGGGAATTACAACTTGACGCTGTCATAGCCATAAAGGTACTACAGAAAATGTTATATGGAAAACAGAAAAGAAGGGAAAATATAAAGGAAGCAGTAGGGGTAAAAACGTATGTCACAGGAACATTTTAAAGAAACCAAACAGACAACTGTACTGTAGCGATGGAAACTTAAATACAGAGACTGAAATGTGAAATGATGCAAAAGAAAACACACATCCAGCCCTCTCTGTTATTGTTCCTCATGGTGACACTCTCTCTCATATACACACACACATTTCAAAATAGTCTCCCCCACCTGGTATTTATCTGTTTATTTTGATTGGTTTCTCTATTAGCTTTGTAATTTTATAAACAGGTCTGCAAGCAAGAAGTTAAGGAAGAGGTTTATTGTTTCTAGACAAAGGTGCAGAGCAAGGCTTGCCATGAATAAAGCTTGCAAGCTCTGAACAGGGTTTGTAAATGTGCTGCCTGAGGCTTAGAAAAGTTTAAAAATCTCTCCTCTCTTCACCTTCAGAAACTTAAATAATGGAATAATGATTTACCATCTTTGTCTGAGTATGTGCAGTTCAAAATAATGGTCAGGAGCAGCGCTCTCTCGAAGTGCTCTGTTTGTAGTGTAATATTTCTGAGTATTATCTTCATCTATCTTTCTTTCAAAAAAGGAAGCAAAGTCCTTATTACTTGCCTGTTTTCAGTTTCTAAAACAATCCCATTTTAAAAGGATAGAAGTGTGTCAATTAATCATCAAACACCATCTTCCCCCCCTCCCACCCCATTCCTGTAATTCAATATTAGCCAAGTTAAACTTTCCATATATATCTGACACCAGTTTCTCTCTGCTTTACTTCAAGAGCACCAAGTCTCCCCTTGAATGGAATTTTTTGGAAGTTACAAGCCTTTGAAAATCTCTTCCTCCAATTTTGATACAACAGTGTACCTACTTTAACATATCCAGAACAGGAAACGTGGACTGTAGTTTGCCTCATTTTGGATTCAGGTTGCTGTTATCCCACTATTTCATTGTGATCCCTGTGTGTGACTGTCAAAGAATGCCAGAATGTTGGCATATATATCAAGTGTGCATCTGGTTTTATATTTTATAAGACCTATGCTATCCCTTTGAAGATATCTGAAAGCTGTGAATAAATAAAATAGAGTTTTGATTGGCTTATAGGGAGAAATCAGTTCCAAGCACCTAGCATGTTTTCAACACTTAGGACAGGGCAGGCAGAACTAACCGTATTTCTTTCCTTCACTTCTCTAAAGGAATAAGCCAAAGAAAGTAGAAGAATATCCTTTTTCCTCAATCTGATTTTTAATTTTTTTTAATCCATGAGACTATTTTATTTTGCTGATTTTTCAATAATTCACCACTCCATCTGAAGACTAAAAGTAGAAGTAGATTTAGAGCAGGTGTTTGTTTACATAGTACACAGTGGTCCAGAAATAATAAATATTT
This sequence comes from Mauremys reevesii, assembly GCF_016161935.1. Classification (NCBI taxonomy): domain Eukaryota; kingdom Metazoa; phylum Chordata; order Testudines; family Geoemydidae; genus Mauremys; species Mauremys reevesii. The sequence goes on along the minus strand of NC_052629.1, from coordinate 29,763,732 downwards.
AGCCTAGTTTCCATCTCTGTGTGTCCTCTAGGTACTCTTGACAAAAAAGATGTCATTCTTTCCTTTCTGTAAGGGAAGGTTTACTTTGCATAGGCAGAGTGCATTAAAATCTGTGGCAGAGTCAAGGGCAGTATAAATTACACCTTTGCTGTAAATTAGTCCAAAAATGGAATTAAGTGTTGAGTGGAAACTAACTAGTGGTGTGATATGAAGTTCTACAGTGGGAATGGTGCAAATTGAGACAGCCATCTTTCTTGGTTTTAATAGACCAATATATTATATGTACAAACAGTATATTATATCTGTCATAACTTTGTGTTTCTCTCATATTTTATGCAATAGAACATTTCTGTCTCTCTGGTCTGGATGGGGGTGATAGGTCTGCTTTCTCTCATCTTACATCTTGGGGTCCTCTGGTGGCTCTTCCGGATGCTGAAAGAGAGGGATGACCAAGCAACTTTTCTGATTCTTTTGCTTGGCAAGCAGTATACAACCTTTACTTTTAGATTTGGACCCTTCACTCGGCCTGTTCTCATCCTGCCATGTAAGGAGCCTGAAATGAACTGGCATTCATAAAATACAGCCTGGATTCAGAACTGCATGGATTCTGCTACCAGTGGACCTCCTGCAATCGTGGAGGAAGGGGATTCATTTCAATGTTTGTTTCGTAAGTTGATAGATTTTTAATGTCCAGAGGAATTTCACCACTTGATTCCTGCATCAAGCCTCAAAACTTGCGGCTGAGCTGTTTTTGATTATAGTGTTCACTTCTACATTGTAAAGCATGCTGATAGATGAGACAGGTGATATATCGCACTCAGTAATAATAGATGGTGAGGTTGTTGTTTTGTATATTTTGAAAATTTGGGCTCTAGTTTCAGCATGATGACAAGTTAAGAAGTAATTCCAATACCATCAAATATGGCCAACAGCTAATGGTGCCTTGCTGCTAAAGTGACACTGAAACTTCATTTTCAAACAGGAAAACATTGATCTCTTGTGCCAATGCTATGTTACAGTGCTATGAATAAGAGCTAGTTATTATTTTCATTTTTATTATGTACACCAAGTATCTGATGCAGTTGTAATCATTTCATCTGTGGATGTAACAATTTGAGATACTTGTTATCCTGATCCTGGTTTCTTATGTTTTGATTGATTTATTTGACAGATAGACCTTTTCTATGCATCAGTCAGTCAGTAAACAGCTGATCCATAACTGCAGGTTTTTTTTAATGAAGCCTATTGTATTCTTCTGAATAGCTTTTCATTTGTATGGTTTGAAACCAACAGCATTAACAGTCACCTAAAAACAAATATTATACACACCCAAACTCACTGAGCTCTAGGCCTATACAAATTATAAAACCACTAAAATCCTGAAGGGGATGGCAGAGCATGGATAGTGGGTTCCAAAGAGTTTTTATTGCTCTTCAAAGGGAAGTATGAAATCACTGGAGGGAAACCAATAAAGAAAATGCATAATGTGGCACCAGGGAATTATAACCCATTGAGTCTGATGTCACTATTAATCAAGATCCTAGAAGAATTTTTGAAAGATGAGATAACATTCCTACAGGCACGTGGGCTGAAACCACTATCTTGCTCCATTAAAGATGATGCAAAGAGCAAACTAACTGATGGAAATCATTTGTATTTTGTATATTTAATGTGTCAGTTGTATACAGAAGAATGAAGGACTGGTATCATAGGTTTGAGATTAGCATACCATGGACAGTTACATGGCAAGTCCCCTTGTATAGATTTTCCACTGCACCTCAGATCTGACTTGTTTTTCTATTCCCTGGACATCTGTTGAGCAGCAACTAAAAATCTATCTTGACTTGTCTGATGGTCTTGGCCCTGATTCAGCAAGAGCCTTATATATCTAAGAAACAAATACTTAGATGGAATTTAGGTATTGTTTTGTCTTTTATGGTCTGATCCCTCTCAGTCTCTCAGATGGATTCTCCATCTTATTCTTCAAAGCAACACTTTCTTGTCACACTGCTTTGAACTGGAAGTAGATTAGCATTCTCTTTGGTCTTTCACCCTTTAGCAACAGAAGTGTAGCAACTAACTGCCTTTGCATACATGTTGCACAAATCATGCTAGATAAGATCTGTCCACACCAGTACTGTGACGTATTGCAGACAATAGTCCTGAACCCCAGGTATGTGAACTTGTTCACCACTTCAAGTTTATAGTTGTTGATCTTGATGGAGGGTGCTTCCTCAGCTCCTTGGCACATTATGTTCATCCTTTTTTAAGCTTATAGTAAGCCCGAAGTCTTGGAAGGCTTTGGAAAAACTGTCCATAAGGCTTTGAAGATGAGCTTCTGTGTGGATCGTCACTGCTGTGTTATCAGAAAAGAGGAGGTGTTGGATAAGGGCCTCCTGAGTATTGGTTTTAGATCTGTCTTACAAGATTGATCAGCTTTTGTCATAAATATAAAGGGAAGGGTAACAACCTTTATGTATGCAGTAACATAACATCCGTCCTGGCCAGAGGTACAGAATCACTTACCTGTAAGGGGTTAATCAGTTCAATTAACCTAGTTGGCACCTGACCAGAAGGACCAATGGGGAAAGAAGATACTTTCAAGTCTGGAGGGGGGGGGAAGGTTTTGTTTGTGCTATCTTTGTTGGTTCTCTCTTGGGACAAAGAGAGTGACCAAGCAAGTAAACCAGCTCCTAAAAAGATCCTGAAATTATACATCTAAAATTACAGAAATTGAATGTAATAGCAAGGAAATGCATTAGATTATCTTTTGTTTTAGCTTGTGAATTTCTCCTATGCTAAGAGGTAGTTTTATTCCTGTTTTTTGTAACTGTAAAGTTGAGTCCAGCGGGGAGTCCTCTGTGTTTTAAATCTTTTATTACCCTGTAAAGTTACCTTCCATCCTGATTTTGCAGGTGTGATTCTTTTACTTTTTTTCTTTATAATAAAGTTCTTCTTTTAAAAACCTGATTGATTTTTAGTGTCCTAGAATAAAAGGGTCTGGGCTGTACTTTTATTATAGGCACTTGGTTGGTATGTTATTCTCCAGTCTCCCCAGGAAAGGGGGTGAAAGGGCTTGGGGGAATATTTTGAGGAAATAGGGACTCCAAGTGGTCTTTTTCTTAAATACTTTGTCTAAATCACTTGATGGTGGCAGCAATACTGTCCAAGGACGAGGAAAGGATTTGTGCCTTGGGGAAGTTTTTAACCTAAGCTAGTACTTATAAGCTTAGGAGGTCTTTCATGTGGGTCCCCACATCTGTACCCCAGAGTTCCAAGTGGGGAGGGAACCCTGACAGCTTTCCCGTCAGATCTGTGAAAGTAGATTCCCTCAGTTGAGGAACCAAAAGCTTGTTTCAGTAGCAGAGAGAAGATGATCCAAAACAGAGTTCGAGCAAGTACACAACCTTGCTTAACTCCACTATGAATCTGGAAAGTTTCAGAGACTGAGCTGTCGTATTGGACTGTGTTGTACATGTTTTCATGTAAGGACTGAATTATGCTTAAGAGCTTGGGGGGGACATCCAATCTTTTCTAGAAGTATGAATAGTCCACTTCTACTGACAAAGTCAAAAGCCTTTGTGAGATCGATGAAGGTTATGTAGAGGGGCTTTTTTTGTTCTCTGCATTTCTCTTGTAGTTGTCTCAGTGAGAAGATCATGTTGATAGTAGACATTTCACTCTGAAGCCACATTGTGATTCAGGATAGATTCTGTCTGCAAGGGTCTGAAGTCTGTTCAGGACAACTTGGGCAAAGGCTTTTCCTATACTACTAAAAAGGGAAATGACATGATCGTTGTTGCATGATAATTGCATGATAGTTGTTGCAGTTGCTCCTGTCACCCTTGTTTTATTTCTTCTGGTACTTCACCTCCTTTCCAGCACAGACAGAGCACCTCGTGAAGATGTTGCAGTAGAATAGGTTTTCCACATTTTATGACCTCAGATGGTATGCAGTCTTTTCCGGGGGCCTTTCCATCGGGGATGCCATCTATGGCAAGGCTAAGCTCCTCAACAGTTGGTTTATCATCGAGTTAGTTCATAACAGGCAGGCTTTTGGTGGCACTGATGGCTGCATTCCTAATAATATTTTTCACGAGAGTAAAGCTCAGAGTAGTGTTCTACACAGAGATTCATCTGCTTGGTGTGGTTATTGATTGTTTCCCCTGTTGTTGATTTCAATGAGGCTGTCTTCTTTAAGTTGGACCCAAGGCTTTCTTGATCCCATCGTACATGTTTCTAATGTTGCCTGCATCAACTCCGACTTGGATGCTTTCACATAAGTGCAGCCAATTGTTATTGGCGCAGCATAGAGCAGTTTTGCCACGCTCAATGCTTGTACGTTTTTTTTCACTTGGGTCTCTCTTGTAGTTGGTTTGGGCTGTGTGTTTGGCCCCTATGACTGGTTTCAACACACTGGAATATGCATCAAACCAGTCATTCGTCTTGTTTTCCTTCTTCCCAAAGACTGACAGAGCTGCATCCTAGATTGTGTTCTTCAGTTGCTGCCACTTCAGCTGGGTGTTTGTGGCACAATAACTGGCGTCAAGGGCTTGTTATAGTATGTTCTTGTACTGCTGTGACTTTTTTTGGTCCGCTATGGCACTGATGTTAATACAAGGATATCCTTTTACTTTATATCTATGTATTTTCTTTGGTTTAAGTCTGACCTGGCTGCATACCAGAGAGTGGTCTGTGTCGCATTCAGGTTGGTATGCCGTGTGATGATAAGATCCAGTTGGTGCCAGTGGCCAGATCTGGGAAGTTTCCAAGATACTGTGTGTTGCGGCTTTGGTTGGAAGAATGAGTTTGTTACACAGAGGTCATAATGGGAACAAAATTCTAGCAGTCTCTGACTGTTTCCATTCATCGTACTAGTTCTGTTTTGATCAAGACAGTTGGTCCATACTTCATGAACAGCTCCCACTCTTGCAGTCCCCTAGCAGGAAAACATATTTGTGTTTTGGAATCTTGCTGATGGTCGTGTTCAACTGGTCATAGAACTGGTCCTTGATGTCAGAAGATAAGGAGAGTGTTGGGGCTCACAAGATTGACTGGGCCCTCAGCTGTAAACAAGAATAGTGCCAAAATTCTCTTGGATCCATTTGTAGGCAGCTCACTCATCCCCAGAAGTGAGTTCTTAATGGCAAATTCCACTCTGTGCTCTCGCATTCCTTCTGCACTTTTCTACTGCCAGAAAAATGTGTAGTCTTTTTTTTTCCTTTGAGTGATCCGCTTGATGCTAGCTGTGTTTCTTGGAGGGATGCAATATTCACATTGAGCTCATCATTGATCATGGTAGTTTTGTGTGCACCATTGATCTGTTGAAGGTCCTCAGATAATCCAGTTGTCATGGTGCGAATGTTCCAGCACCTCTATCTTTAAATCCACTTGTCAAGTTATAATCTCTAAGCTCCAAGCACCCAAGCACCCATTGAAGCAGGCAGACTGTGGCAGGACAACACCCTATTGTTGGGAGCTGCCCAATTTTATGGTAGGCGGTGGTTGTCCAGTGAGATACCGTACGATGATCTTTCCCACCATCGGAGACAGCCCCTGGCACTCAACTCTACGCCAATCGAGTTAGAGCTTAGAACTGGTTACTGCTGCCTCCCATGTTGTGTCGACGCTCGAAGCGAAGCTGGAGTGCCTGCCCACGGTGCAAACCTGGGCAGATGATATGGAGGCCCTGAGTTGACCATGCATCAGGACCTCCCTCTTGGCATCACCAATTAAATCCAGAGGAGAGGAAGAACCAATACATCTGGTACCCAATCCACTGCAGGTGTTGCCAGAAAAATATTAAAATGTTAGTGCCTGATTGCCTTTGGGACTCCACTCCAGATTTTCTGTCTGAGTTTACCCTCAGAGCCTTACATTCGACCGAACCCACCCACAAGGCAGTGAGGCTCTTCTGTCAGGGGTTGCTCCCTTAGCCTTACACCCTCCTGGGCTACTTAGAAAGCATGATGAGCCACATGGTAGTACCATCTACTGTCATGACAGTAGCAGGCACAGCTTGACCTGACAGATTCCTCACTACCTGCTGAAATCACTAAGAGCTGGGCTAAGAGGTGAAACCTCAGAATGTAATGTTGTGGGAGCAGCAAGTGGTGTCAGCAGAGAAATTGTGGTCAGCGGTGGCAGAGAGACAGTTGCAGAAGCAGCCGCGGAGGCATTGCTCAACCTCCCGGCCCCTTACCTCGGGGTGGGAGGTGAACCCTGTGAATGCACCTCTAAACTCCAGGTATTCCCTAACCAAGGACAGCCAGTTGTGAGTCGGGTGAAGTGGAGGGAAAGGGGAATGATGTGTTTAAAGGGACCTTCGTTCATTGGACATTCCACTGCATGGTGGGACACTGAGGCAAAAGACACTGTCCAATAGGCTGCAGGATTGGGTTTGGCTATGGTCACATGCTTTTGAATGTGGTTGGGGGTGGTTCCCTTTCTCTTTTAATAAAAATTCTCTTTTGTTATACTCAGACTCAGTGCCTGGGTGTGGGAAGTATGCCTCTTACAGGCTCCTGGGAGTGGTGTTAGATTTTCCCAGACTACTGGATGGGGGCTTGAACTGGTTCTGTTTTGTATTTTTAAGAGGAATCCCTAGATATTGAACCTGCCCTTTGGTGCTGCCAACTCCATCTGGCAGATGAGTTACATATGAAGGTCACACAGTTCTTGTGTGACGAGGTGGGGACTGTTCTTAATGTTTCCCCTGAATACTGTGTGGGTGCCTCAGTTTCTGGCTGGCCCTCTGTCGCCTAGCAACTAATGGCCAGGTCCTTCCCCCCTGCAAGGTGGTAGCAAAAGGTGTGGGAGAACAAAGAGGTCAGGTGACCTCCTGGCCTGGGAAAGGAACTCAGCAGAGAAGGAGAGGTTGGAGGGGGTTTTCAGTTTGGGAGCTGGCTTGGGATGAGGAGTGAGGGCAGATATGGGGGTCTGCCTCGCTGGGCCCCAGAATGGACCTGGCCGAGGGGTCCAGTTCTCTGTACCTACAAGATCTGTTTTAGACCGTGTTCCTGTCATCTAATAAACCTGTTTTACTGGCTGGCTAAGTGTCACGTCTGACTGTGAAGTGGGGGTGCAGGACCATCTGGCTCCCCCAGGACGCCGCCTGTGCGGACTCGCTGTGGGAAGCGCATGGAAGGGCAGAGGATGCTGAATGGTCCAAGGAGAGACGCAGGAGGTGAAGCCGTGTGAGCTTCTTGCCCTGGAGACAGTCTGCTCCAAGGGAGAGGAGGCTCCCCAAAGTCCTGCCTGGCTTTGTGGGGAGCAGTTCCAGAGCTTCACCCGGGGACTCCGTGACATCTTGCACTTGGAGAGAAAATTGATTTTTACAACAGTATTTTATAGAGGCTGAAGTGGGGTGAGATAAGATGCATGGAGGCCAAATAGGAGGAAGTTTCAGTAGCTGATTAGAAATTACAAAGAACTGCAGGAAACAGAAGTTAAATAATCAGAGTTCTGTCTACTCTGTAGCAAACTGAGCCTACATCCTGTGAACACCTCTAGTGAAGCAGCCTGGGAAATATTCATGAGCTTTGAGTGGATTAAAAAAAAAAAAGATTTCTATGCTGTCCCCATGTGATTTATTATAATATTAGAGTCAGTTTATATTATGCTGCACACAGGGCCATCCCTAGGGGGGTGCAGGGCCCGGGACATAGGTGCCAAGTTTCTATCTGCAGGGGATGCTCCCCCCCTCCCCCCAAGCTCCGTGCAGGCCTCGCCCCACCTCTTCCTGCCCCACTCCCACCCAGTTCCATCCCCTCCCCCGAGTGCGCTGGGCCCTCACTTCTCTCCCCTCCCCCCACAGCGTCTCCAGACACCGTGAAACAACTGATCGGCAGTAGGTTCTAGGAGGAAAGTGGAGGTGCTTTGGGCAGGAGGTGCTGGGGGGAAGGGGGAGGTTGATGGCGGGGCTCCTCCTCACCCCCCTACCTGCCTCCTGCATCACCTCCCCACCCCCTCCTCACAAAGCGTGCGACCCAGGATAGTCACCCCCATTCACTGTACCCTAGGAACGGCTCTGGCTGCACTATAATTTTCAACAGGCCACAGCACTTTTTTGTATTGACAACATGTCAATGTCTGGCGGAAACAGCCACTGGAAAGCAGGAATGGGAGTGGGTGCTGGGGCTTTTGGCACCCAGGAAGGCATAGAGATGGTTTGGGAACTCAGGAGGCAGTTGAGGCTTTTGGCAGTGAAGGAGGTGAGACGGGTGGTAGAGAAATGAATCTCTTTTTCTCCCCTCATCATGGTGGTAAGGGTCAGAAGAGACGTGAGACTTTTTTGTGGGTGGCGTGGAGGTGGAGAGAGGTTGAACTAGTTTCCCCGCCCCAGCAACCCTTGATAGCAACTAGCTCAGTGGTTCTCAAATTTTTGTACTTGTGACCCCTTTCACATAGCGAGCCTCTGAGTGCGACCCACCCCCATATAAATTAAAAACACTTTTTAATATATTTAACACCATTATAAATGCTGGAGGCAAAGCGGAGTTTGGGGTGGAGGCTGACAGCTTATAATAAACTTGCAACCACTTGAGGGGTCCTGACCCCCAGTCTGAGAACCCCTGAACTAGCTGTATCATTGCTTTAATATCAGCTGATGCATGTGACAACAGTAGATAAGCACAATTTCTGGGTGTATCCCCTAAAATGATCAGCAATGAAATAGTTAATGCTGACAAAGCAAGCCTTAGGTTTCAGAGTTATTACACATTTCAGATGGATGATGCAATCCATGCTTCTTTTAGAGCTGATGTTTTATGCTTTCTGCAGACTTGGGCAACAAGCATTGATTACATTTGGAAGGTTGACTTTGCAACCATAATGGCTAGAAATGAGATGAGTGGAGGCTTAGAACCTGCTGCTGAAATCTCTGGTGGTGTATATTTTGTAGCACATTCTGAATCTGTAGACTGCATAGGACTATGTACATAATAAGCAGCCTGGCAGATCAACAGTTCTATCCCTGTTTGCAACCTTTCCAGGTATTTTTTTTTCTAAATATGAAATGTTGTGTGTCAAAGTTTGATTACAAAACTTGATTAAATGACTATTATTAATACTAACAGGAACTTAACTGGTGAAATTTCCATCACTTTCTCAAACTGCACTGCTGTAAGCTCTCTAAGGGCTTGGCTACACTTACAAATTTGCAGCGCTGCAGCAGGGTGTGAAAACACACCCTCTCCAGCGCTGCAAATTGCGGCGCTGCAAAGCGCCAGTGTGGTCAAAGCCCCAGCGCTGGGAGCCGGAGTACGGACAGCGCTGGGAGAGCTTTCTCCCAGCGCTGGCGCTTTGACTACACTTAGCGCTTCAAAGCGCTGCCGCGGCAGCGCTGCCGCAGCAGCGCTTTGAAGTGTAAGTGTAGCCAAAGCCTAATGTAGCCACCCCAAGATGAAGGGAAAAAGCTCTCCCATTGACTTAACTACTCCAGCCTCTGTGAGAGGTGGGAGCTGTCCCATTAACATAGCACTGTCCACACTGGCGCTTATGTTGGTGTAACTTAAGTTGGTTGGGGGAGGGGTGGTGTATTCATACCCCTGAGCGACATAAATTTTGACGACATAAACTGTAGTGTAGCCATATCCTAATATTCCCAACTGATTTTTTCTCAAAAAAGAAAACTGCTCCCTGTAATAAAGTATCCTGTATAGGATAACATAGTAGGTGCTGATTTACAATAAAATGTCACTTCATTCCCAAATGAGTTCATTTTCTGCTCTGCATGTTCAAGAGGAATAACTTGGTGAAGCAGAAGAGGGAAAGCTACAAAACTAATACTTTACTGAAATACTCTAATCTAAAGGCTTCTAGGTCAGTACAAAACTGGTGAGGACTACAAATACTTTTATACTTAATGGGCCATTAACAGCACTTAAGTGAGCACTCAAGCTCTTAGGTGACCTCCCACTGACTTCAATAAGGTCAGAATTTTATCCAAGGTGTTAAAGTGGGAATCCAATAAGGTTATCTTTTGTATTGCAAAGCAACTGTAAGCCCAACCCCCAGAACAAAGTGAATTACTTTTCATGGTGGTTTCAAATAATACCTGGGAGCAGTGGTTGGAGGTGGTGATTTTAAGTTACATTGCAAGGCAATTGGAGGAGCGAAAAAGGGGGTAAAGATGAAGACCTCATGGGGCTGAGGGTATATCTACACTAGAGTGGCACAGTTATGGCACTGCAGCAGTGCCGCTGTAGTTTATATATTGATGGAAGGTTTTTTTCTGTTGATGTAGGTAATCTACCTCTCTGAGTAACTAGCTTTGCATCTATAGTGGGGGTTAGGTCGACCTAACTACATTGCATAGGGTGCAAAATTTTTCACAACCCTAAGTGATATAACCAGATCGATCTAATTGTTACATTTAAACCTGGCCTAAATGTCAAGGTGCCGTTCGTAAGTTTTGTGCTCGTAATATATTTGCCAAGTTAGAACACAGTCACACAGCAGTTGGAAACAGTTTGTAGGAGCAGAAGTTGCGGAATCACTGTCTCTCTAAAGAACTTGGACCAAAATGCTATTGCTGTGGTTCTGAAAGTTTGGTGCTAACTGCACTTAAGCTTTGCTGCCTATTCTCCGTTTTTATCAGTATATCTGCTTATGGACCAATTTGATTATGCAGCAGCAATACCTTAACTTTTGAAAGCTGAGTCCAGATGCACTACCCACCATATTAGGAGGGCAGCATGCAGACACTTGCACTGATACTGTTCCATGTCCCTCCAGCTGGTCTTTTGTGCCCCACACTTTGGGAAATGCTGCTGTAAAAAATATCGGATCCTTTGTCTATGCCACATAATTCATTCCTCTCCTGACAAAACCTCACTCCCTCTGGAGTCCAAGGTTTCCTGGCAACTCAGACAATGACAATACATGCAGACAGTTTATCAAAGTATAATCCCATGCATGGTACATGATATAATTCCATGCATGCACAATACACTTTATAAAAATAATAAAGGTAGAATTCTACAAGGTGTCTGCATTCAGACCCAAGTGATATTAAACAGATGACAAAGTGAACGACTCTCACAATTGCAAGCACCATGTCCAAGTCTACAACATGCCGGGTGAAGAGACATGTGATGACTCTCCCTTACTTCCCATCTTACCCAGATAAGTGAAGCAGATGAGTGAGCTAAAAATACAGACCCAGAGATGCTGATGCAATTATGTTAACAAAGAGATATATCAGATATAATAAAAAATACACCACAGGAGAGAAGCTGATAAATATCAACATGAGCTTATCAAACCCAGTTCACAAAGTCAAACCTTTCAGACTTGCATTGATAAGCTTGAAGCTTTAGGCACAAACAAATGCTGATACAGCACTAAAGCCACTTTGATTCTTGCAGCTATTGAATGAACTCTTAAGAAAACTGCCTTAGAAAATGGACTATAATTACACAAGTGGTACTTGGTTTCAGTAGAATTTTTTTGTCTCTGCAATCATAGGCCCATGAAGAAAGTTAGACTTCAAATGCAAATATCTCCCCAATGTAACATTCAGTGCAAACACTGGGGCAAATATTTTTTGTAAAGGAGAAACGAAGAGAGAGCCTATTATATAATCAACTGCCTTGCCAACACACCTGGGACAGTACCATGTAGTATGAGCTGGTGACAAAATAGGTAAATGGGTGATTATGTCAAGGGGTGAGGCCAGAGTAGGATGACCAGATGTTCTGATTTTATAGGGACAGTCCTGATATTTGGGGCTTTTTCTTATATAGGCACTTATTAACCCCCATCCCGTCACCGTAGGACAGAGGTAGTCAATAGGTGAACTGCAGGCTAAATCTGGACTGCCAGATGTTTTTGTATGGATCGCAAAATCTTTTTATTTACTTATTATTATCATTATTGTTACTGTGGTGTGAAAAATATTTCTCTGAAGTCTAGACCTTGACCAAGAAATCTGGACCCTGAAAAAAAATAATTGACGACTCCTGGGTGGCAATGACTGCAGCTCCATTATGTTCATCCTTTGTTGTGCTTGTGCATCCCTCTTAAATCTGGGCAGGTTTCTCTTTCTAAGCAGGCCATGCAATTATAGCAACCATTGCTAAAAAATCAGCAAAGCCTGAAGTTTTATTAAAACCATATGGTCAAATATCTGGACCCATATCCAACAAGATACTTTAAGCATGTGCATTTAGAATGGGACTACTCACATGCTTAAAGGTATTGCTGAAGTTCCTTGAGTTAAGGTTTTGGTCAGACATGTACTGGCCATAAGGAGGAGGAGGGGAGAAGAAGCTGCCTTAATACTGTGAGGTATCAGAAGGGAGCAGAGTCTCCTTCCACTATCTGTGCTAAGACATCACTAGAACTAGACATGCTGAAGAGGGAGGAACAGGAGCTGAGCCAGCCTGGCTAAAGCTACAGTAGGGAGGAAATGGGCTTTGAATAGATACATAAATAATTAACTTGCCATCATGCCTAGGTTAGCATGGCAGCTGGCATCTCCTCCTGGTGCTTGAAGGAAATTCTACTTTAATCTTATGTAATGGTGTATGTGGGAACCTCTATGACTATGTCTTTGCTGCAAAAAATTGGTTTTTACATTGAGATAGCTAATTTGCTGTGAAATCCTTATGGGGACACAGCACAGCTAATTTTTAGCTCAGCATAACTAGTTGAGGTCAATGCTTTCCCCCCCACCTGGAAATGGTCTTGTCTAACTACTTGGAAGTAAAAACTGTTGTGCCTTGTGTCCACCAGGATTTTACATTGTGATAGCTATCTTAAGCTGGCTAGCTCCATGTAAAAACATTTCTTTTTTGGCAGTGAAGATGTAGCCTGTGTCCTTCTTTTAGGCTCACCAGCTCTTCCACCAACAGAATGGGGAGCAGGAGCTAGCTAACTGGGCTGTATTCAAACAGCTGGTCTAAAAGCTAAGACTCCATTGTAGTCCATTTAGAAATGTTTCAACATAATGTTTTTTGTCTGAAAATACCAGTTAGTCAAAACCAAAAGTTTTCACAGAAGTGTATGAGTTTCAACAAAAACTTCTCAAGAAAGAGAGACAGCCATCTGCAGGATAGCCAATAGCTGGTTAGGACACTGCCTAATTCAGAGCAGCGATTTAAACCTGGGTCTCCTATCTCCAAGGTGAGATTCCTAACCACCAGGCTATTGGTGGATGAGTCTCGCTTAATGCCTCTTCTTGGAACTGTTCCCCTTTGTTTCAATAAGTAAATATTCATTGGGTCAGAGAGAGACTAACTCTAATTTGGTGCTAGTGCACTCCCCTGGGATGTTGGAGACATAGGTACTTAAACCTGACTCCCCCACATGAGTAAAAGATGAGTGCCCTAGCAACCATCAGGCTATTGGCTATTCTGGGGTCTCTTATTTTCTCTTCCCCAGAATAGGAAAATGTTTTGAAATTTAAAAAATGTTCATAGGATGGGAAAACTATTTCCTGCCTGTCTCTAGACACCATTTCCAGTGTACAAATCCAGTCACCCTAAAAATACTACCTTGTAACAGTCTAGTGCACTTAAAAGTGTGCTATTTTCAGAGTGTTTTATGCTTCCTGTTTATCTACATGACACTGTCCCATTTGAAGATTTGGAGATCCCAAAGAAGTTAAACCCGGGAGTCCTCTTAATACAAAATCTACTGTGCATAAACAAACTCCTGATCAAATGTTACTAATGTGCTTAAGGCTCATGGTGAATTAATGATTTTTTAAATAAAACCTTTAAAACAAAAATATATCAAGCAGTTTGCTTTTTCACAGAGAATAAAAGTAGCATGGACAAGAGTCTCCTGTGCAAACAGTTGAGTTGTATCAGAGTGTTAGTCACATTGTTTTCTGTTTATTTTATTGACTCTTTTTGCAGCTATGTATACAGATAATGATCCTCTTTTATACTCAATATTCTGTTTAACTTCTTGTGCCCGCAGAATGCTGAAATAGATTTTAATTTTACTGAGGAAGAAAATGCTCATGTATTATATCTAAACTTCCCTTCATACACTACACTTGATCGGTTGTACTCGTTTTCAGTTAGCATTTTAGCCCCAGCGATGGCAGGTGCATTCGACACAACAGGTACTTTTGGAATTGCATAGTCCTTGTACTAACAGAGTCTGTAACAGCGTGCATTTCCCATTTCCAAACCCAGTCTGTCCTCTGACTTGGCACAGCACTAAAGGAACACAGAAAGTCATAACAAACGAAATGTAAAAGGGAAAAAAAATCGTACCTTAGCTTCTGACCAGCTGGCTCAGTGATCTTATTTAACTTGTCCATGTTCCGTGTTGATAGTATCAGGTAAACTAGTGACCATTTAATGAGAACATGTGCTGTTTCCTATGACCGTAAAAAGGAATGCTATACGGAGCAGTTGACCTGAGACAGAATCCCACGGGTTGTCTCTGCCTGGTTTCTACGTTGTGAGAAGGAGAATACTCATTTATTACGAGACCTCAAAACTTGCCCGAGCACATATTTGAGTTTCATGTTTCTAGTTCATCATGTGACACACACAGCCAGCCAGGCGGCTTGGTTTGACTCCTGAATGCTATGCAAACTTGATGGCCGACACCTATGGGGCGTGAAAATTCCCCTGAAATCGAATGTGTCTCAAGTCCCTCTCTATTACTTCCTCTTTGTGTCTTACATGCAGCTGGTGTTTTAATCAGATAGCATGACTGGAAAATATAACACTTACACCACAGACGCCTGCTCTCTGGCTACTTCCTGGTAGCAGAAAAGTGCAGGAGAGCTATCGGAAGGAATGATCCCGTTCAGTGTCCTGAGAAATTATCCATGTGCCGCTGCTTCGGTTTGGCATCACTGTAGCTTCTTTTAATGACTCTACTCCAAACAGCCATAGAGAGATGTCTGAAACTATTTCCCCCCTTTCAGGAGAAGGTGGTGATGTTTCCAGAGTAGCCTGCAGCTGCCAACTGTTAAATTGGTGTTTCACAACTCCATTCCATTCGAAAACAATGCTGAGTGTCAACATCGCCACAGACAAACAATGGAATTCAGAGTTGGGGGCTGCCCTGTGAAGACCGAGTGCAGCAACATGGTTGTTAAAAGCTCAGAGAAGTGGGGAGGATCTTACTAGGGGGTATAATGGGAAGGAAAGTGTTGTCTACCTTGGATGACTCCCAGATGACTGGAGGACTAGAGGCAAGAGACTGGAAATTAAACAGTTACCTTTGGGAAAGGGAATTTTAGGGTATGTCTACATTACAAGTGCTAACAGTGGCACAGCTGTGGTGCTGCAGTGGAGACACTTGCTACAGACAAAGGGGTTATTCCATTACTGTAGTAAATCCACCCCCTTGGCAAGTGGTAGCAAGTCAATGGAAGAATTCTTCCATTAACCCAGCAGCATCTACATCAGGGTCTCAAACTCAAATGACCATGAGGGCGGCATGAGGACTAGTAAGTACATTGGCCCAAGGGCCGCATTACTGACACCTCCCCCCGCCCTGCTGCCCTTGGCCCTGCCCCCACTCCACCCCATCCTGCCTCTTCCCACCCCTTCCCTGTCCCCATTCCCACCCCTTCCCTGCCCCCATTCCAACCCCTTCCCTGAAATCCCCACCCCAACTCTGCCCCCTCTCTGCCCCCAGGGGGCGCAGGAGGGGTGTGGGGTGTGGCGGGGTTCAGGGTAGGGAGTTGGGGTGTGGGGTGCAGGAGGGGTGCGGCAGGGGGTCAGGGCAGGGGATCAGGGTGCTGGAGGGGTGCCGCAGGGGGCTAAGGGGAGTGGGTTGAGGTGTGGGCAGGGGCGGCTCTACGTTTTTGGCCGCCCCAAGCAGTCATGCGCGGGAGGCGCCCCGGAGCCGCGGGAGCAGCGGACCTCCCGTGGGCATGACAGCGGAGGGTCCGCTGGTCCCGCGTGGCTCTGCTGGGCCTTCCACGGCTGCGGACGATTCGCGGGTCCGGCGACTCCGCTTGAGCTGCCGCAGTCATGCCTGCGGGAGGTCCAGCCGAGCCGCGGGACGAGCGCCCCCTCCGCAGTCATGCCTGCGGCAGGTCCAGTCGTCCCGGGGCTCCGGTGGACCTCCCGCAGGCATGACTGCAGCAGGACCGCCGGCCCAGCCTGCCGCCCCCCCCGGCCGCAGGGGACGCCCCCTAGATTTTGCCGCCCTAGGCACCAGCTTGTTTTGCTGGTGCCTAAAGCCGCCCCTGGGTGTGGGGTGCAGGAAGGGTGAGGGGTGCGGCAGGGGGTCAGGGCAGGGGATCGGGGTGCAGGAGGGGTGCAGCAGGGGGCTCAGGGCAGTGGGCTGGGGTGCAGGAGAGGTGTGGGGTGCGGCTGGGGTTTACGGGCTGGGGGTTGGGGTGCAGGTGGGATGCGGGGTGCAGAGTATGGCGGGGGTGGGGTGCGACAGGGGGCTCAGGGCAATGGGTTGGGGTGCAAGAGGGGTGTGGCAGGGGGTCGGGGTGCAGGGTGCGGCAAGGGGCTCAGGGCAGGGGGTTTGACTGCAGGAGGGGGTCAGGGGGTGGGCTCTGGCCTGGAGCACACCAGGGGCAGGGCGGGCAGGCAGGCAGGGAAGCAGCTGGAACACGGGGGAGCAGGGGCATGGGGGGGGGGTGGTTGTTGCTGTTGCTTCAGGCATTGCCCCCAGCATCTCCCATTGGCCGGGAACCACAGCCAGTGGGAGCCGCTGGGGGCGGTGCCTGAAGCAACAGCAACTAGGGTGACCAGATGTCCCAATTTTATAGAGACAGACCGGATTTTGGGTCTTTTTCTTACATAGGCTCCTATTACCCCCCACTCCCTGTCCTGGTTTTTCACATTTGCTGTCTGGTCACCCTAACAGCAACACACACACCCCTGTGCCTGTCCTCCCCCAGGTTCCGTCCACTTCCTGGAGCGGCGTGGGGGCAGGGCAGGCAGGCAGGGAGCCTGCCCTGCCCCCAGGGCACATCAGGCCGGAGCCACTCTAGGTAAATGCTGGGGGAGGGTGGGGGCTGCGAGGAGCTTGTGGGCCGAAGAAAATAACCTCCTGGGCTGCATGTGGCTCGCAGGCTGTGTGTTTGAGACCCCTGGTCTACATCAAGGGTTTGGTCAGTTTAACTACATCTCTCAGGGGTAGGGTGGCCATATGTCCCATTTTGGCCAGGACAGTCCCATTTTTAAGCCCTATTCTGGACATAGGATGACCAGATGTCCCAATTTTATAGGGACATTAATGATATTTGGGGCTTTTTCTTATATAGGCTCCTATTACCCCCCAGCCCCTCTCCCAATTTTTTTTACACTTGCTGTCTGGTCACCCTACCCGGACATCCCAACCATTTTTTGTGACAGAACTGGGATTTGTTCCGTTTTCCCTTGCCAACTGATGATCAGCTGGCAAAACCAAACAGGACAAATGCCCAGTTTTGCCAAAAAAAAGTGAGGCATGCCCCCCAGTGGGGTGCAGGGGAACTTTCAAGGGGGTGAGCCGCAATGCCAGGCTTCTCAGGGAGAGTGGGGTGGGCTGGGACAAGTGGCTTGAGCCAGTGTCATGTGGGCTTGGGCAAGCAGCTCAGGCCAGCCCCATTCGGGGGGCTGGGAGGGGAGATGCTTGGCACTGCCAGCTTTGTGCAAAGGGGGGCTTGGGCAAGCAGCAATACCAGCCCTACATGAGGTGGGGGGTGGGGAGACTGGGGCTAGCCCTGTGCGCTGTCCCATTTTCACTTAGGTGGACTTAAGTTTTAGGTGCAGACCTGAGTCAAACTGTTTAAAACACCATTTCAGTACCTAATGAGTGTTTGGGGGAAGAGGTGACCTGGCGTGGGAGAAGTTGTGACTATTTAACTAGAGGTGGGGTGTTGCAATGATTTAATTAAACTGAGGAAACTCTGATTTAGCACTCTTAAACCAGATGGGGCAGGATAAACCTCTGAAAACCAGAGTTAGCCTGTTTCAGGCTTGAGCTATACTGAAAAATTATATTGGCATAGCTACATAGGTAAGGGCTGTGAAAAAAACACCCCCTTGATCGACATAGCTATGCTGACAAAAACTGGTGCAGATGCAGCTATGTTGAGGCGGTTTTCCTACACTGACAGAAAAATTCCTTCCGTCGGTGTAGGCTGTTTCTACACTATAGGGCTATGCTGACAGAGCTGGGCCACTATGATCTCCTAGGGTAGATATACCTGTAGTGGTTATACACAAAGTTGCACTGGATTAATTGAATTGATGCAACATCACACCTTTAATTAAATCAGTACTACTTTTGTAGACTATCCTATTGCCTTTTTAATTATTTTTATTATTTGTATGACCACAGCGCATAGGTTGGAGCTCTAGTCATGCACGGGGACTCCATTGTGCTATGTGCTGTACAAACACAGAACAAAGAGACCATCTCTGCCCCAAAGAGCTTATATTTTGTATTAAAGATCCAGCCTCCCCATCCCTTCTATGGAGGTGGGAGAGCTCTTAATGAACATCTCTGAGGATGCTCAGCTTTCATCCTCCCAAAAGCTTCTCCAACAAAACCAGGGAAGGCTCAACTTGATATTCCTGATATTTCTAGGTAAACAACAAACAAACAAAACCTCTTGCTTCTTTATGATGCATAAACAGGGTTACTCCAATGCTAGACCCAGGCTGGTCTATCCTAGTGTGGCTTTGATATGTCTGTGAGAGTGTGACTCTTTGCATAGCTTTGGACACAATAATTAGTTTCCCTATTTATATGATTCATAGATTCCAAGCCAAGAAGGGATTATTTAGTCTGATCTCCTGAGTAGAACAGGCCATAGAACTTCCCCAAAATAATTGCTAGAGCAAATCTTTTACAAAAACATTCAGTTTTGAGTTAAAAATTGTTAGTGATGGAGAATCCACCATGACACTTGGTAAATTGTTCCAATCGTTAATTATTCTCAATGTTAAAAGCTTATGCCTTATTTCCAGTCTGAATTTGTCTGGCTTCAGCTTCCATGCATTATACCCATTGTGACAGACCCAGGCCAGTGGGGTACAGGAGTCTGGTCGAGGGCAAATATACTGGTCACTGGATGAGTAGTTTTCTGTTCCCTGAGTGACCAGAGCAGGGGCTGCACTAGAGTAATCAGGAACCTGCTAGAACCAATTAAGGCAGACAGGCTGATTAGAACACCTGCAGCCAATCAACTAATAAAAGAACAGGGACAGGAGTGAGGTCAAAGGGTCATAAGGAGGGAGCCTGATGGGGACACCGAGCAGAGAACCCCGGACAGCGCCCACACTGCCTCGAGGCGCGGGAGGGAGCCAGCGGACGCCCCCAGAGAACTCGCCCGAGACGTGACGAGGGAGGGACAGGGACCCAGCCCCCCCACAGTCGGTCGTCTCTCACTCCCTCCAGCCAATCAAGGCAGTGTAATCAGGGCACCTGGGTTTAAAAAGGAGCTCACTCCAGTCAGGGAGACGGGAGCCAGAGGAGAGGAAGTGTGTGAGAGGAGCTGAGAGTGAGAGGGTGTGCTACTGGAGGACTAAGGAGTACAAGCGTTATCAGACACCAGGAGGAAGATCCTGCGGTGAGGATAAAGAAGGTGTTTGGAGGAGGGCATGGGGAAGTAGCCCAGGGAGGTGTAGCTGTCGTGCAGCTGTTACAGGAGGCACTATAGACAGCTGCGATCCACAGGGCCCTGGGCTGGAACCCGGAGTAGAGGGCAGGCCTGGGTTCCCCCCCAAACCTCCCAACTCCTGATCAGACACAGGAGGAGTTGACCCAGACTGTGGGGAAGATCACGAAGGTGTGCAAATCTGCCAATAAGCGCAGGACCCACCAAAGTAGAGGAGGAACTTTGTCACACCATCTCATAGAATTGGAAGGGACTCTGAAAAGTCATTGAGTCCAGCCCCCTGCCTTCACTAGCAGGACCAAGTACTATGTTAATAGTACAGGACCAAGTACATGTTAATTTTATGTCATTCTGGATCTTTAATCAAAATGTCATCCATTACCAAGTCAAACACCATACAGAGGTCTAAGTATATTATATCTACACTATTATTTACCAAACTTGTAATTTCATAAAAAAATCAAGTTAGGATCTATCTTCCATAAACCCATTTGATTTGTATTAATTACATTACCCTCCTTTAATTCTTTATTAATCGAGTCCTGTATCAGCCACTCCATTATCTTGCCTGGAATTGATTTCAGGCTGACAGGCCTATAATTACCCAGGTCATACTTTTTACCTCTTTTAAAAATTGGCATAACATTAGTGTTCTGGAACTTCCCCAGTGTTTCTAGACTTATTGAATATCAACATTAATGGTCCAGCGAGCTCCTTGGCCAGCTCTTTTAAAACTCTTGGATGCAAGTTATCTGGACCTGCTTTAAAATGTCTAACTCTAGTATCTTCTGTTTACCATCCTCTACAGCAGGGTTCTAAAACTGGGGGTCGGGACCCCCTCAGGGGGTTGTGAGGTTATTACATGGGGGGGTGTCACGAGCTGTCAACCTCCACCCCAAATCCCGCTTTGCCTCCAGCATTTATAATGGTGTTCAATATATTAAAAAGTGTTTTTAATTTATAAGGGGGGGCGGGTTTGCCCTCAGAGGCTTGCTATGTGAAAGGAGTCACCAGTAAAAGGGTTTGAAACACACTGCTCTAGAGAACACTAGTGATTGGAAAGCGTGTTATCACCACATGATGAAATTGCATCATCTGCTGTTTTCCCCAAATACAGAACAGAAATATTTATTGAACAATTCTGCCTTCTTTCATTATTATTGATAATTATACTATTTACATCAAGTAATGGACCAAAACCATTGTCAGGATTCTTTATGTTTAAGAACCTCCTTCTTATTGTCTTTCATTCTGCTGGCCACATATATCTCCTTGTGTCCCTTATTGATTTTTTTATACTTCCTAACTTCTGATTTATATTCATTACTATTAATTTTCCCTTTCTTCCATTTGTTATATATTATTTTTTACTTTTTTATAGCCGCCTTCTCTTCTCCTCTAAACCAGGTCAGTTTTTTTTAACCAGCATTGCCTTTGTCCTCATTTATGGGATTTTGGGTTTTTTAGGTGTTCTTAAATGATTTCTCAATTATCATGAACATTTTTGTGATTAAATCTTCCTCTCAATTGATTTGGCTCATAGTTATTTTCCTTGGATAAATTTCAGATGCTGATTAGCACAGGGCCGCCCAGAGGATTCCGGGGGCCCGGGGTCTTCGGTGGCGGGGGGCCCTTCCGTTCCGGGACCCGCCGCCGAAGTGCCCTGAAGACCCGCGGCGGGGCTCCCCCTGCCGCCGAATTACCGCCGAAGCGGGACCCGCCGCTGAAGTGCAGCCCGGTCTTCGGCGGTAATTCTGCGGTGGGGGGGGGCCCCCACCACGGGTCTGCGGGGCACTTCGGCGGTGGGTCCCAGAACGGAAGGGCCCCCCGCCGCCGAATTACTGCCGAAGACCGAGCTGAACTTCGGCGGCGGGTCCCGCTCCGTCTTTGGCGGTAATTCGCCAGCGGGGGGTGTCCTTCCGCCCGGGAGCAGAAGGACCCCCTGCTGGTGAAGACCGGGAGCAGAAGAAGCTCCTGTGCCCGGCCTCGCAAGAGTTTTCCGGGCCCCCAGAGAGAGTGAAGGACCCTGCTCCAGGGGCCCCGAAAAACTCTGTTGGGGGCCCCTGTGGGGCTCGGGGCCTGGGGCAAATTGCCCCTCTTGCCCCCCCTCTGGGCGGCCCTGGATTAGCATCAGGCACAAGAGGATGGATTAAGATTTAAGAATTTCCTTGATTCTACATTTGTATCTGACTGTCTACACTGGATGTGTATTTTATTTCCTTTGTTTTCCACTGAAGTTAATAATAAACAAGGTTTGTTACTCAGTAATAAATTTTGCAGCTTTGTCAATACATTGTATAATAAAACTCCCTAAATTAACTGGTTTTGTATGTTAGGACCTTCACTACAGTTTCATGAGTAGCTCTGCAATGATACAAAATACTATAAATTATTGTTGTAACCCAGATAATTATAAACAAATGAGTATTGCTAACTCTCATGAGTCTCACAGTATTTGGTGTTTTTTCTTAAAGCCCTGGCTCCTGGAGTAATATAAGGTGAGAGTCTCAGTTTTCATTGGAAAATGTGAACCAAGCATACCCTAAAAGTTTAGAAACTAGAAGATAAATAAAAAGAACTCCCAAAGGTATTACATTGAAAAATCTCATATTTTTTAAGCCAGTATTGTGATTTCTGAATGCTTGGGGTTGACAGTATTGCCACAGAGAATACCCAGGAATCATGCACTGCTCTGTTTCAGGAAGAAACTAATTTACACATTGCATTAATGCTCTGATTTACACTCTAGTGTTACTTTACAACTTCAATATAGTTTTAACTAAGAATCTTGATTAGGAATAGATTAGAATATGATTCAGGTTTCAATTATATTCATATTTGGAACCTGGCATTCTCTTTCTTCACCATGCTAGAAACCCCCCTTTTAAAATTGATTTCAGTTAGTGCCGTTTTATCCCCAACATGAACAGAGCATATTGTGGCTAAAATGGTTTTCAGAAATATTCAAGAATCAATTTCTGCCTACTTGTGAAAATGATTTTCACAAAAAGTGTTAGCCACACTATGCCCTGCCCACACTAAAGGTGTAACTGTGCTACCAGAGAGTTTTAAAATTGATTTCATGCACAATCTGTTTTATGGTGTATTTTGCTTATTAGTGAACTTCCCTACTTCTGTGCCAAAACAGAAGATGATGAAGATTTTACTTGTAAGGGATGCTTCATGATTTTTTTGCTTGGCAAGTAATTTTTGTTTGGCTTCTTCTCTAGGAAACACTGACTGGAGCACAACAAAGCTCTTCCAGCCAACACCCAAAAGGATTGTATATAGGTCACATGACTCAGTCTGAGTCTATTAGTATGTTTCCTGAGAGACATCACTATTTCCTGCAGTGCAGCTTAGACTTTTACTGCGCTGTAGCAGTGTCCACATGGCAAGTTAGTATGCAGCAAGCTGGTGCACTGTATATTCACACCCTGGCTTCCCGCACACTAAGTCACCATGTATACAAACCCTAAATGGCATGTTTTAAACTGGAAAACACTAACTTCTAGCACAGAAAGAAGTATAAGTTAGAAGTATAGTGACTTCTCAATCACCAGCCCTAGAGAAGATAGGCCTTTTTCATTTACATCATATTTTTCTGTGCCAAATAAATTAAATGAATGCTTTGTGTGTTCTTTTTCACACAATGCATCTCATCGCTGTGGGTCAAATTGCTCTATGCCACAGTACTGCAATCCTATGTTAACTTTGGAAGAAACTTGGAAACTGGCATTAGTTGTCATAAAAGCCTAAATTGGTTATGACTTTGCATGGTGAATATCTCACTCAAAGTGTGGTAAGTAGCAGGCAAATAGCAAGACTAGGAGAAGGTGGATCTATTTTTAGTATCTAAAATAAAATCTGATAGGAATTGGGGTACATCTCTAGCTTCAATACAGAAAGAACAAGAGTTCTGTATTTAGGCAGTATCATTACAACACTATGCAGTTTGAGTTTCTCGTACTGGAACAAACTCATTTTAACACCTGCACAGGCAATGTGTTTTATTTCCCCTGAGAACAAAACCCACTGTCTACAGTTATACTTCTGCTTTTTAGTTTTACTATCATCAGTTCTTCACAATAAAAAAAGAAATTTTGACTAAAATGTTGCTGTATGATCAAATGCTGAATTTTAAATGTTTGGGGCCACATGGAACCACTCCTCCCAGAGGAGACTTCAGGCATGATTGTGCCAACGAGAGGCACCCACCTGCCTGGAGTACAGTTGAGAAGAGTGTCTGAGTGCTGCTCCTCTCTCTGCACCAAGGCAGCATCGCTTGGGCCCTGCCTCCTTCATGCCCCCCTTCTAAATAGTTAGTACACCGTGAGAGACTTGGCCAAGTGCAGGGAGAGTGATTGTGAGTGACCCTAGGGCAGAATATAGAGAGTGGGGTATGGATGAGGAAGGCTCCTTAGAATCTTCCTTCTCTTGAGTGCCCACCCAAGAGCCAGTCACAGTTCAGCCCTAAACCTTTTCATTATTTGAACAGTGCTGCGATGGCCAGAAAAAGGAGTCAAACAACGACATTAGTTCTGCAGGTTTCAGAAAGGAAGGGGTGTCCTAAGATATGAAATATTTTGCATGGTACGAATGTTGTTTACATACATAATGGGCCAGATACTGCTCTCTCTTCTTTATGAGTCAAGCAGGGCAAAGCAGGTGGAAAGCCAGTGACTCCTATGCTCCCTTCTCTTTGCCCTAGTCTCTGGTCTCATCTGCATGGAGACTTAGGATATGTCTATACTGGAGCTAGAGGTGTAATTTACAGCTTGAGTCAATATATCTGCACTAGCTCTGATTGAGCTAGTGTGCTAAAAATAGAAGTATAGCTGTGGCAGCACAAGCAATGGGGAAGGGGCTAGTTGTCCAAAGTATGATCCTATCTGAGACTGTAAGTATGATCTTGGGCAGCTGGCTCATCCTGTGCTCGTGCCACTGTGCCTACACTTTTTTATTTTTAGCACATTAGCTCAGTCAGAGCTAGCATGAGTATGTCTCCTTAAGCTGGAAATTAAACCTTCCAGCCCCAGTGTAGATACACCTTTTGTGCACAGAAAGCTAGGGTGCAAATCTACGGAGTAGTAGCCTACTGCACACTACCTGGCCATGTGGACCCTGCTACCATGCTACCAGTACGAGAAACTCAAACAGCAGTACGTCAAAGTGCACTACAGACTTTTTGTGCGTGGTAGCATGGCCCACTCAGTGACTTAGTTACAGCAGGCTAGTACACTGTAGATTTACACCCTGGCTTGCCGTGCTCTATGTCTCTGTGTGGACAAGCCCTCTGGTATGGCCAAGGAAAGCATGTGTGGCTGGAATGTTGCTTTGTCCTGGTAGATGCCCTGATAATCCCCAGCTGCTGCAATGGCCCCTGGAGGCCACTGGCAGTCTAGGCAAAGTAGAACATCCCAGACCATTTCGGTGTTTAGGAATAGGCAGTTACTAGTCTGAAGCCTGTCTCATTTCCTATCTTTTGCTTTCTCATCCTGCTCCTTTCATAGAATATCAGGGTTGGAAGGGACCTCAGGAGGTCATCTAGTCCAACCCCCTGCTCAAAGCAGGTCCAATTCCCAACTAAATCATCCCAGCCTGGGCTTTGTCACCACCTCCCTAGGTAACCCATTCCAGTGCTTCACCACCCTCCTAGTGAAAAAGTTTTTCCCAATATCCAACCTAAACCTCCTTCACTGCAACTTGAGACCATTCCTGCTCCTCAGTTACATGAAGTGGCCTAACCATGTCATTTAGTAGCAGCATTAGGGAGTGGCAAGGAAAGACACAGCAAGGCTTCTTTGGTGGAAAGGGTGATGGCTGTGAAACAGCCATGTGGGTGTGTTAGGAGAGGAGGGGTCTATGTTAGTGTACCAAAGCAATAGACAAAGTAAAAACCATAGGTAATGATATAAGTGAAGATGCTTCATCAACATGGCTATGACTTAGATACGATGCAAGATAATTAGCCTACCATAAGACACTCATCTCTGGAGAACAACAGCTTAGAATGATAACTATGGCCATGACATTTGTCTGTTATCTGAGATTGCAGATGTTGTGAATTTTGCAGATATATGTTTACACAATTGGTAACTTTGAGTTAAAACTACAAAACCATAGCTATTTAATAGAAGTACATCGCTATATTAGAGTTGGTTATTATTTTTTATGTTTCCTCCTGTGCAGCATTTATTGTTGAAGTACAGCATTTGAAACTGTTGTTTGGTATGTTTGAGGACATAAAAGTGTGCAACTTTATACTCTAGGGGGACAGTAGGAAAAGAACAAATTTACATGTAATAGTAAAGACTTTTTTTAAAATAGCAGTTTGTTCCCCTGCCTCGTTGATTTAAAATAAAAAGGCAGCCCAGCGTGGGTAGGGGTGGGGTTGAGGAAGTAGCAGTTTATGAACGTCTATATTTTAAAGGAACACTGTCCAGATTTGACAGGTTCCCAAATATTTTTAAACTGGAAAATTTGAGAGTAAATGTTATTATTTATTGACTGAATATTTCCATTATATTGCCATAGCATCTAGGAGCCTCACTGGACCTGGACTCCATTATCCTAAACACCAAGAAAAACAATGGAGCAAAGAGTTTTGCCCAAAGAGTTTAGAGTCTAAGTAAGTAGTACAGCTAAGGAGAGTTTCTGGGTTGACAGCCCTAGTGATTACTATATGTCTATATATTTCTAAAATGGTCGTCAGTGGTATCTGGGCAGCATCTGATTTATTCACAGACCGCTACAGCATGGACACGGGCAATTAAAATTTCCTCCTATTATTTCATGTTGTGGGGATCTGATAGGAATTTTAGGATGTAATAATTTTTAAGCTACCCTATTTCTTACTGACACAATATTAAGAATAGAGTGGGCTCTGTTGTCAGGCAGAAGTTGTGTACTGAAAACAGTATTCCAGTAAGTATTGTACTACTAATATTAACTGTAAAACATTTGTGTATTTCTGGTACATCTGTGAGTTCTAAAATGTTCACATCATTTAACAAGTAATAAAACAAGCCTGGGAGTAGTTTTGGAGAACACACTATAGGAAACTTAGTTTTTAAAGTGCTTTTTCCCCAGGAGGTGTGGTCTCCAAAACATTTCCATCCAGCTTTAGCCTCAAACTTTGTCTGCCAGTTAACTTTCAGTACTGAATTTGCAGGTATATTTCCCTTTTTACACTTTAAAAGAAACTCACAGCATCATCAGCTTCTAAAGAAATGTTGGTTTGCAGAAACTCTTTGTCCTGAATACAGGCTCACAGCAACAAAACTTTTCCACGAATCTTTGTTTGAAGTGAAAATGAAATCACTTCAGTGTCCAGCAGGGCATGGCATACCAGCTATTTATGTAGGTGAACTTGTTGGCAGGGAAATTCCTTGAATTGCAAATGAATATTGGTGAATGTTCTGGTGGCACTGAATGTCAAATTCATAACTGATTATAAGACAGATGCCTGTCCAGCTAAGAAACAGAATTATACCGTATGAGCTATGTGTCCAAATGCTCTTCAGAATTGCTCATGAAGGGCAACATCATAAATCTATTCAAAGATGGGATTACCTGCTCGGTAAGTAGGGGTTCTGTATGGAACACATGGCAGCTGTGCTACAGGATACCTAGTAGAGTCTGGATAGATTTTTGAGGTGTTGTTTTTGGCCTGAAGAAGTCTAAATGGCCTGGAACCAGCCTACTTGAAAGACCATCTGCCACACTTGTGATTAGCTGAGGCACTGATGTTACATCCCCTGGCCTGGATATAATAGACATGAGGTTGCCGACAGGACATTCTCAGTAAGAGTCCTGGAGCTCTGGAATGCTCTTTTGCCTCTGGTTTGAAACAGGCTGGATTTGCTGATGTTCAGAGCATGGGGTAGGGCCAATTTATTTCACCCTACCCCTAAGGAGAATTAGGAGAGAGTGAAGCACTGGCTAATGTATTGGTGGATTATCATATGAATTTAGATCTCCTGTTTAGTAGAATGGGGGAGCGGATTGAAATTTCAATTTGATCTGTAATTTTTAAATAATTGGCAAGGGCACTCAGAGCTTATGTGTTTGTACTTTTTTATAGTTCTAAATTGAGAAAATAAATAAATATAGAGCAATATTTAGTTGCAGAAGTTATTCAGAAACTAATTTCAAATAATGAATGCATTTGAGAAAATTGTAATCTGTTTGTGCGCAACATGGAAACAGAAAAAGAGGTGATATTCAATGAATAAATATTTTAAAAGCAACTTACATAATCATTAATGTGGCTATTTCAGGAAATACAAATAATCCTAGTAGTTCTGTGGTCCTGAAGAACATTATCTATTCACTAAAGCAAGTTTATGGATATGCCAGAGATCTTAATATTTCCCCAGATATTACTGTTAAAATCAGATGGGTCAGGGATGGATGAGAATAATTGATAAATTTGGCTAATTATATCTGATAAATCTGGAAACTAGTTAATGATCTGATTGATATCAAAGCTACATTGAGCTATTAATGTGAGAAGATATTTTTAGACCATTGCCAGTGTTTTGCGTCAACTTACAGAAATAAAAAGCTATGAAAGTGGACATTAAGGAACTAAATAGGAGAAATGATAGAGGCTGTGGTAACAGCTGCCTTGAAGAAATGAGACATTAGAAACATAAAGGAAAAATTAAGAGTTAAAATTCCACTGAGAATAATATAGGAAACTGATATAGAAGACTGACAAGGGCTTGGCAAAAATAAAAGAACAGGGCAAATAGAAAACGGTAAGAATGTCGGGGGGGGGGGGGATACATTAAATTTTACCCCAGAATTTCTTACTAATGGAAACAAAAAAAAGTTAGCAGGGCTGAACAGATCAGACTTGGGGAGTTTGGAACTAAAAGTTCCAATTTTTTCAAACCAGCTTCAAGCAAAGCTGTTCAATTTGCACTTCTAATGACAGCTTCAACAAAGACCAAGGATTGAACTGGCAGAGGGAATGAATTGCCTTTTCACTCTGACAGTTGGGTCCACCAGGTCCAAGTTGTACCATACTGTGGGGAAGCTTGTACTGCTGCTGCCTTAGCCATCTCTAGTCTATTGAAAATATTCAGGAGTTTAAAACCAACACTTATCCTAAGCACAAAATTTATTTTAAAAAAGTGATTTAAAATAAAAATAGGATCACATTCTGGCATTACAATATTGTAGCATTTCAAGAGTTCTCAACATATAAGAATCTTTTATATATTTAAAAAAAACATAAAAAGAATGTTAAGGTTGCAAAGTCAGACACTTCAAAGTTAGGAAATGTCTGTGCAACCTTAATCCAGCTGCCTTAGGCATTATGATACCGTCTGTATTTACATAATCAGATAGTATTTTTCCCCAGAGATAGGACTCTAAATCAAATGTATAACACCCCACATGTACAGGTACCATGATACCAACACAAGTGCTGGTATCCTTGTGGTTTCTTGTCTCTTCACATTTGAGTTGCTCCTGGAAAGGAAGAATTATGAATTGGTGCTGTGTACTGGGACAGTGCTATTAGAGTGGTGCTCATTTGCATGGGGTGATGTGAATTCTATCCCTAGCTGGGTAAAACTCCTATATATATATATATATATATATGTGTGTGTGTATATATATAGATGTGTGTGTGTGTATATAAATATGGTATGTTTAATGATTTTATGGGTTGCTGACTTGTGGATGTTTGGTCTGTTCAGTTTTAGCTCTCTCATTCTAATGTGCCATTAAAATGGCATGGCAGGGACAAGTGGGCATGTCAGAGGGCTGCACAGCAGCTCTCTGACTTCCCTGCAGTATGTGCAGGGCCAGCTGTCCTGAGCGCATTCTGCTGCTACTCCCCCAGGTGACTGAATGCTCCACGTAGCTGCTGTCTGTCGGCAGCTGCTACTAGGTCCTTCCCCAGTCACTTTGCTGCTTCTCTTCTAGAAGCATGCCTCACTTCCAGCATCTCTCATGCACTGCTCATCCCTCCAGCTTCACCCACAACTACTCCATTTCCTTCATGCCCTCGATATTTCTCACTCTCCCCCCAGATACTTCATCACCCAGCATTATTTATGTCCAGGCGTTGTTGTCGTCGTTCTCATCTCATTCCTGAGCTTAAAAAGTCGGAAATGAAGAGGGACAGTACATGGTCCTGCTAGTGAAGGCAGGGGGCTGGACTCGATGACCTTTCAAGGTCCCTCCCAGTTCTATGAGATAGGTATATCTCCATATATTTATTTATTTAAGAGGTTAATATAGACACCCGCCCCCCACCACAGCACAAACATCTAATATTGTACATTAACTATTGTACTGTTACACAAAAGCTGAAGAGGATTGCTATTTTTACTGTTTATCATAGTGGTCAGCCTAAAGAAGAGAAGGATGGAATACTCTCCTGCATATTAGATAAGTATGTGGTGATAACGTATTGTAAATAAATAATGTATTTTTTTTAAATGGGAAGACTCAAGTTCTCAGGCTTGGAGTGAAATGAGCTAAGACATCTGTTCTGTTTCCTGTGCTGTGTGCGCTTGAACCACTGCACATGTAGAAATCAGCTCAAATGAGATTATAAATTAACAATTCTTTACACTTCAATGCTCGAGTGAACCAGAAGTTATTTTCTTCTGAGATGTGAGTGCCAGGTGCAGCGCTTTCTGGTTTACCAAATATAACTTTTTAAAAGGGAAGAAAGACCATTGATTTGAAACTACAACATCCTGTTTTCTGTTGTCTAAATGCCTTCTTACAATAGATAGAGGAAAGCAAAGCAAATCAATTGATGGAGTGGGGAAAGATCCTGTGGAGGCACAGGACTGTGGGGGAAACTATTTTGTAAGTCAGGAAATTTAGGTACTATTCCTGGCTCTGCTTCAGACTCAATGTGTGAACACGAGCACGTCATATGGGCCTACACTTTCAAAAATGGCCTCTAATTTTGTTTGTCTCAGTTTTTGAGAGCCCAGTTTGAGTCATCTTGGGCCTGATTTTCGGAGGTGATCATCTGTAAATGCAAATGAAGTGAATGAGAAATGTGAGTGCTCAGTACCTCTAAAATCAGGCCCAAAGCATCTCAGTTTGGGCAGATCTGGTCTTCATCTCTTGTGCTTCAGTTTCTCCCAGCTATGAAATGGGGGTAGTAATGTTCAACCATCTCTTGGGGATATTTGTAAGGCAGTATGTATTAATGTTTGCAAAAAGCTTCAAAATCCTTGGCTAGAAGATACCATCTAAGTTCAAATTATTATTATTATTATTAACAGATGGAGACAATCCTCATTAAAATAAGGGAAAGGTGCCTCCCCCTGCATATTGGGATTGGATAGAATAATATGCACAGTTTCACTATTTGGGATGGTACAGAGTGCTAAAGAAAACACTCACTGTTATGAGACAGTTGGAATGTTAATGTTATACCAGAGCAGCCCAAACTGCCTGTTTACAGGTCTATGCAGTGTTGTTATAGCATTGTTGGGCCCAGGGATATTAGGGAGAGATGGGTGAGGTAATATCTTTTATTGGACCAACTTCTGTTGGTGAGAGAGAGACAAACGTTCTTGAATAAGAGCTCTGTATAAGCTCGAAAGCTTGTCTCTCTCACCAACAGAAGTTGATCTAATACAAGATACTACATAACCCAACTTGTCTCTGCTTAAGAATCTGTGAGACTTAGGCCTGGTCTACACTAAGAAGGGGGGTCGAACTAGGGTACGCAAATTCAGCTACGTGAATAGTGTAGCTGAATTCGAAGTACCCTAGTTCGAACTACTCACCCGTCCAGACGCGGCGGGGTCGAACTCCGCGGCTCCCCCGTCGACTCCACCACCGCCGTT
Organism: Mauremys reevesii; assembly: GCF_016161935.1. NCBI lineage: Eukaryota > Metazoa > Chordata > Testudines > Geoemydidae > Mauremys > Mauremys reevesii. The sequence goes on along the minus strand of NC_052629.1, from coordinate 29,732,346 downwards.
TGCAGTGGTGGAGTACCGGAGTCGACCGCAGCGCTTCCGGAGTTCGAACTATCGCGTCTAGATCAGACGTGATAGTTCGAACTCCGAGAAGTCGAACTCACCGTGTCGACCCGGAAGGTAAGTGTAAACCTACCCTTAGGCCTGGTCTACACTAAGGGTGGGGGTCGAACTAGGGTACGCAAATTCAGCTACGTGAATAGCGTAGCTGAACTCGAAGTACCCTAGTTCGACTTACTTACCCGTCCAGACGCGGTGGGGTCGAACTCCGCAGCTCCAAGGTCGACTCCGCCACCGCCGTTCGCGGTGGTGGAGTTCCGGAGTCAACCGGAGCGCGCGGGGAGTTCGAACTATCGCATCTTGATTAGACGCGATAGTTTGAACTCGGAGAAGTCGAACTTACCGCGTCGACCCGCGCGGTGAGTATGGACCTGCCCTTAGAGAGATAAGGGTCTGCGATTCGCCTTCCTAGCTATCCCTGCTAACGGGGAATAAACAGACCCACCTCTTAATAGATGCACCTAGATAACAGGCCCCAAAGCATAAGCAATCTAGTCAAGGAAAATTTTTTTAGGTGGAGCTGTTAGAGCATAAGCAACCTTAATTCTAGATTTTCCTAATGTGATTTTTGTATTCTTACCAATCTTTTAACATAGTGTTTTGTGTGTAATAACTGATAGGATTTATGTACACTATGGACAAAAACATACACCATAGAGGAAACCTGCTGTGTTGATTTCCTAGGAAGTGCATTGCTGACAATTAGCTAAAACATTTTGGGAATTATGATACCAGAGAGGCAAAGCTCCATCCTGTGTGACATTTCTTGCTGATTCCCTTTTCCCAAGCAGGGGCAGCTAGGGTGACCAGATGTCCCGTTTTTATAGGGACAGTCCCGATTTTGGGGTCTTTTTCTTATATGGGATCCTATTACCCCCCCACCCCCGTCCTGATTTTTCACACTTGCTGTCTGGTCACCCTAGGGGCAGCTGGCATGGGTGGGAGAAGAAGGCAAGAACAGATTTCTGTCACTGTAGGCAAGAGAGGGAGACAGTAATTTGGGGAAGAGCATGGGAGAATTTTAGATGGGAGGTCTTAGGAGAGCAGCATTATTGGGGAGACAAGGACATAAGGGAGAATCTGTGGCAGAAAAGGAAGTTTGTGGAAAACCTTAGGCCAGCAACTACCCCCCTCCCCCGCCACCTTCTAGACTGACCACTGCCAGCCCATTGGTACCTCCTCCCACTCTCAACCCTGTTTTCAGCTGCTGCTTTTTCCTTGTGGCAGGGGGAGTTGTGCTAGTGAAGAGAGTTGATCAGGTAGCCTCTGACCTATTACCGCAGTAGTCCCCGGTGGGTGGCTGGGAGGAAAAACTGCAGCCAAGCTGGATAGTGGTGAGGATCCAGCAGGACTGCAGGGCTGTATGACATAGCTGCCAAATGTCATGCAAAATGCTAGATCCTGGGCAGCCCTGGAGATGTAAAAGATATTGAGAGCTCATTTCTTTGAGATCTCTGCCTGACTCTTGTGATTCAGGAGGCCATGCAGCTACAGGCTGAGAGAGAGCACGCAAACAAGCACACACACACACACAAGACTTGTCTGTTTAAATCCTCTGATACCCTCTCAATTCTCTCCAGTAGCTCCAATTAAGTCAGGCGATATCAGTCAGGATTCCCCAATAGTTTAATTTAATTTAATTGGCTGAAAAATGACAATTGGTTTCAGAGAAAAATTTGGAAAGCAATTGGACAATTTTTGTCTCGTTGGGCATTTTTCACAGAATTTCTCATCAAACTGAGAAATTTTAACTTGATTTCATACCATTTTTCCCCCTCCTTTGCCCCCGCTGGAAAAGTTAACTGTCAAATATATCTCGACTAGTACAGCATTCCCTAGTACTGCAATGGTGGCAATCCTGACACAATACTATGCGTCAGCAAGGTCCTTGTTCGGGACTTGAAGTCCTGCCATTCTGGCCTAGAGGTAAGGGTGTGCTCAACTAAACAATGATAAGCCATACAATGAAAATACTACCCATATAATAATGCATTTCCACTTTGAGCCCCTGCTGCAACAGTAATTGAATCTCATAACTGGCTGTAATATTTTTGTTTGCTTGCATTGGTAATGTGAAAAGTAGTAGCTCTGTAACTAAGGATTCAGTCACACAGACTTGGACAGAAAATACAGACTTTATATGTGTCTTCTCAGCTTTTAGAAAGAGAACTGCCTCACACCTAACAATTGGCATTTCTTAAAAACCTGACTGCTAAGAATTGTACAAGCTTTGTTTGTAAATGAATGTGCAATAGCCTCCCGCGGTGACCCTCAACAATTAGTATCCATTGTTAGCTATTTTTTCTCTGCATGCTCCTCCAACTGTAATAGTTATAGGCTAGCATCTTTATTTTTGTTGAGAAAGGAACACAAATACATGGTTGTTTCCACAGTTGTTTCATGTCCACTTCATTTAGCGTGTCTACACATTTGTAGTTTACATTAATATATAGCCATCTTAGAGATAGCATACTTGTGAGAGTTTGTCATTCTTTTTGAAAGGCTCAGGGTACAGTTCAATAATACTTAAAAATGGCCTAAGTAGTTAAACTATTTTTTTTAAAGGAACAGGAAACTATTCTGAGTTATTTCTTATAAACAGGCAATGACTGCACTTATGAATATTCTGCCCTGTGATTGGTGGATGAGACTCTTCTGTCAAAGATTTAAATTCTGCTCTGCCTTGCCGAAAATGAATGAATAAATACTTTAAAAGTGTTTTTTTTTCAAGTTTAATGTTGTCATAAACAGTTAGTTAAGGGTTAAGGTTTTTTTTCTACCTCTAAAGAGTTAACAAGCAGTACCTGTGGACACCTGACCAGAGGACCAATGAGGGACAAGATATTTTCAAATCCCTGTGGAGGGAAGTTTTTTTCCTGTTCTTTGTTTTTTTAGAGAGTCTCTCTTGGGAGTTGAGGGAGTCCAGACATCTTAATCAAGTCCTCCCAGGTTTCTGCAATAAATTCTTCTATTCAAGCTAGTGAGTATTAGCAAGGAACTAGTATTCTTATACTTTTATTTCTGTATTTGCAATTCTGTGTTTTGCTATAGAATTTCTTTAAGTCTGTACTGTTATTACTTTTACTGAGAAAGAAAGGAGGGGGAATTATCTCCAGAGATTGATAAGTTTAGACCCTGTGTATTGTTCCATCTTGGTTACAGAGACAGTTACTTTCTTTTTATTCTTTAATAAATCTTTTCTGTAAAGGACTTGGTTGATCTTTCCTTGGGTGGATTCTCAGGGAAAGGGGAGGAGGGAGGCATCCCTCTGTAGTTGGATTCCGGTATCTCTTCTAGGAAAAGGGAGGGGGGAGGAAGTAGGGGGGAATGGTTTATTTCTCCTAGGTGTAAGAGCTCTTGGGATCCCCAAGGATTTTGGGGAAGGACTGTGTCCCAATACACGTACATTATTGGGTGGTGGCAGCTTTTACCAGATCTAAACTAGGATTTTAGTTTAGGGGAACCAGTGCAGGTCCCCATTTTGGAACCCAACAGCTCTAAGTGGGGGTGAGATCTATGACATGGTTGGCAGCGGTGACGAACCTGAGAGCCATACAGAGGCAAGGCTTTTCTACCAAAGGGAGTTTTAAAGTAGTTTTTCAGGGTTAGAAGGAATTTTCAGCTACGTTGGCTGGAGGGAATGAGGGTTTTCTGGCAAAGCTTTGTTAAAGGAGACCCCATACTGAGAGCTACTTAGCAAGGGCGAGAGACAGTGGTTAAACCGGTTTGTCTTACTCTTGGGTGGAGGGGGAAAATTTTTTTTTTCTTTCTCGGTCAAAAGCACAGTCAGTGGCTGTGAACAGTCACTCCCGCAGAACACTATTTGCAAAACAAAAGATTTGATTTCTCTTTGTTTAGTCAATGATAGACAGGGTTAGGAACTGAAGCAAGCAACACAGCACATACCCTGACTGCAGAGGGGTGTGGCCAACACCAGAAAACAGAAACAGTGAGTGCCAAGGACACATCTAAACTGGAAACAAGACAAAGAGAACTGCAATTAAAAGAACTGGAATTACAGATAAAAGTCAAGGAGATGGAATTAAAAGAAAAAGCCAAAGAGGCTGAGCTCAAGAGGGAGCTGGAGAAACAAGAGGCTGAGCTCAAGAGGGAGCTGCAGAAACAAGAGGCTGACCACAGGAGGGCACTTGAGCTCCAGAGGGAGGCCCACCAGCAGGCTCTGGAATTAGAAAAGGCTAAGCAGCATGATCCAACCAATCCAACCCCTCTTCCAACTACTGATCAACCTTCTCGGAAAAAATTTCCCGCCTACAGGACAGGTGATGATGTTGAGGCCTTCTTAGAAAACTTTGAAAGGGCCTGCATTGGGTACAGCATCCCTGAAGCCCAATACATGGTAGAGCTGAGGTCACAGCTCTGCAGAGAATTATTACTGGTGGCAGCTGAAATGCCTAAGGACAAAATGAACGACTATAGACTGTTCCGAACCAAGGCCAGATACAGAATGGGCATAACCCCTGATCACGCCCGTCAGCGTTTCAGAGCCCAGAAATGGAAACCAGAGGTGTCATTTCCAAAACACGCCTCCTACCTTGAAAAGCATTATTTTTCCTGGTTATCAGGAGCCAATGTTAAATCCATAGATGACCTAAACCTCCTGATACTGATGGAGCAGTTCTTGGATGGTGTTCCTGAGGACATTACACGCTACATACAAGATGGAAAACCAAAAAATCTCACTGAGGCAGGGGAGATTGGAGCCAAATGGATGGCAGTAGCAGAGAACAAGAAAGCTACTGTCAAGGGGAGTGAATCCCACAGGGTACACACTGACACTAAACCCTACCATCGAGGACCAATCAAGCCCACACCTACAACCCAAGGACAGCCGCAACCTACCTCTTCTTCTACCTCACCAGTCTCCAGTAATCCTCATCAGCCCGGTGACCCGTCAACTGGGCGATGTTTTAAATGTAATGAACTGGGGCATATCAAAGCCAAATGCCCAAAGAACCTAAACCGAGTGCAACTCCTTGCACCTTCACACCAGAGAAACCCAGACCTAGATGTCTCTCAAATACCCTTACACCGTAGGGAAACTTTGAGAGTGGACGGAAAGGAGGTTATCACATGGAGAGACACTGGAGCACATGTGTCAGCTATCCACCGAGCCTTCGTGGACCCCAAATTCATCAACCAGGAAGCCAAAGTGACAATCCACCCCTTCATATCAAAATCTGTAAGCTTACCTACAGCGGAATTGCCTGTCCAGTACAAGGGCTGGTCAGGAAAGTGGACTTTTGCTGTCTATGACAATTATTCTATCCCCATGCTACTAGGGGAAGACTTGGCCAACCAAGTTGAGCACCCCAAAACAGTGGGAGTGGTTACACGCAGCCAAGCCAGACGAGTTGCCGAACCCATCCCTGTTCCTGAGCCATCCACCAAGACTCCGTCTGTGTTACCAGAGACCCAGACAGAGGTGGTGCAACCGGATCCCATGCCAACAACTACAGCAGCCATAGTACCTCCAGTCCCGGAACTGGAAGAACAACCAGTGTCAGCACTGACTCCAGCGCTTGCAACTCTACCGCCAGAGGGCACCAACGAGCCTGAACTGGCAGAAACAGCAGACAACCCTACCCAAGAGGCTCAGCCAGAGCCTGAAATATCACCTAGTGCACCAGGGGAGAGTGGTCCACAGTCAACGGAAACAACCTCATCACCTACATCGCTTCCAGAGGGATCAAGCCCAAGTCCACAGTCTATGGAGGAACTGGTGTCTCCAGTCTCAAGGGAACAGTTCCAGACTGAGCAGGAAGCCGATGACAGCCTTAAGAAAGCTTGGGCGGCGGCACGGAGCAACCCACCGCCTCTCATCTCTTCTAACCGATCCCGGTTTGTTGTAGAACAAGGACTTTTATATAAAGAGCTTCTTTCTGGTGGACACCAGGAAGGCTGGCATCCTCAGAAACGGTTGGTGGTTCCAACTAAGTACCGGGAAAAGCTCTTAAGCTTAGCCCATGATCATCCCAGTGGCCATTCTGGGGTGAACCGAAGCAAAGACAGGTTGGGAAGGTCCTTCGACTGGGAGGGGATGGGCAAGGACGTTGCCAAGTATGTCCAGTCTTGTGAGGTATGCCAAAAGGTAGGAAAGCCTCAGGACAAGGTCAAGGCCCCTCTCCAGCCACTTCCCATAATTGAGGTCCCATTTCAGCAAGTAGCTGTGGATATTATGGGTCCTTTCCCAAAGAAGACCCCCAGAGGAAAGCAGTACATACTGACTTTTGTGGACTTTGCTACCAGATGGCCGGAAGCAGTAGCTCTAGGCAACACCAGGGCTAAAACTGTGTGCCAGGCCTTAACTGACATTTTTGCCAGGGTAGGTTGGCCCTCCGACATTCTTACAGATTCGGGAACAAATTTCCTATCAGGGACCATGAAAGACCTGTGGGAAGCTCATGGGGTGCTGTGACGTTATTGATATAAATGGGGACCATATAGATATAAGGTGTCTAAGACCAGGTTCCGGTTTGCTGTTATAATTATGCTGTCTGTATGTCTGTATCATTTTTAGTTGAAGTTATGAATGTTGCTATATGCTGTCAATATTTCAAAGTTGCTGCTGTTCTGGGGAAGCCTCCTCCCACAAGCTAGTGTGTAGCTCTGCCCTAGCCTTTTTGATGGCCCATTAATTAACACAACAATGGACCCATGGAGAAGAGGGCAGACACTGCCTCATCTCCATCTTGTCTTCAATCCTGCTTCTGACCTCTGGAGGGACTGCTACAAACTGAAAGCTCTGCACAAAAGGACTGAAGGACCCATCCCAGTGGGGATGTTTTCCAGAGATCAATTTGAACCTGCAGTTTATGCATCACACTGCTGCAAGCCTGACTAAGAACTTTGCCATTTACTGTAATAATTGATTCCATTTAACCACCTCTCTACTCTTCTTCTCTTTTTTTTTTTAAAATAAAAATTTAGATTTTCATTTTAGATTCTAAATTGACAGCGTGATTTGTGATTAGATCTGATGTGTGTATGTATGATGGGGCTTGGTCCTTTGGGATTTGGGATCCTTTTTTCTTTTTTCTTTTTTTGGGTTGGTGGTTTTTTTTCATAACCATTTTATCCCCAGGATACTGGCGGTGGTGATGCTGGGTCTGAGGGAATTGCTTGTGTTGTTGTGTGTTGTGTGTGTGTGTGTGACCAAAGTCCCTTGAGACCAAGTCCCTTGTTTGCCGATCCACAGAACCAGGTCAATTTAAGCTTGGTCAGAGAACCCCCTATCAAATTTTTTTTTTGGGATGATTGAGAGTTTGGTTGGTTCAGAAGATCAGTGACCATGAGACAGCAGGGAGAGACAGCCTGCAGTTTGATTATGAGCAAGAAACTGGCAGAAATTCGTGGAAAGAGGCTGATTCTAACATCACTCTTGTTAGAGCAGATCTGGTCAAAGAGGAAGATTATTACCAAAATCAGAGTGAAATGTTGTGATCTCTGTGAGTTACTGTCCCTAAAGATCTTTTAATTGGGAAAATGTTACAGCTTTTGTCAGTCCAGGTAGCCAGTTACAGGGGAGAATGATCTTAAAAAGCAGTATTTCTGGGAATGAAGTTTCTGAATGTCTGTCGGATGTCTCGAAGAAAATCTGGAGTAGATCAAGAGCAGAAAGATCTCTATCTGTTGGGAGAGGCAATGTGCCTGGTAGGAAAGTTGCAGGAGCCTAGGCAGCCTTTGTGAGCTGATGGCTTTGTCTAATCAGCAGGGAAGTGTGTCTGGTGAAGGAGAATGTGTCTCTCTCTCTCTGTGTCTGTGGAGCAGACAGAGGGGCTCCCTGGCCTGTGATGGGTGAGGTGATTTCTCAAAAGTTGGTTGGTTGTACAGCTAAAGCAGGCTAAGGAGGAGGAAGTCCTGAGTTCTGCTGGTGAATGGGCATGTGTGACTAGGTTATGGGAGACAATGCTGTTGGGACAGGAATGTCTCCATGCTGAATCTGTAAGTGAGCAGTCTGTGCAGATTCAGAAGGGAACCAGGTTAACCCAAAATGCCCAAATTCCAATGGTATTGAGCCAAGGGTGTGGCATGACAAAACATGATTGTAAATGACACTGCAATGAAATGTTAAAGGGCCTTGCTATATGATGTTTTCACAGTTAATGCATGTAAGTATGCTTTCATGGCTAAATGCCAGATTTCTGTAATATGAACAACCTCTATATCTACATTGGTTTAATGTTTATTGGTTCAAAAAATTTGGCCAGAACTGGTATGGATTATATCTTAAGTTTGTAAAGAGATCCATTCATGTTATTGAACATGACTTTGATAAACCATTCAGTTGGGTCCCGCCAGAACTGGTGCATCATTTGGTTGCCACCCCGTACCACCACCAAACCAATGGCCTGGTGGAGAGGTTTAATGGAACTTTGGGGGCCATGATGCGTAAATTCGTTAATGAACATTCCAATAATTGGAATCTAGTGTTGCAGCAATTGCTGTTTGCTTACAGGGCTGTACCACATCCCAGTTTAGGATTCTCACCATTCGAGCTTGTGTATGGTCATGAGGTTAAGGGGCCATTACAGTTGGTGAAGCAACAATGGGAGGTGTTTACGCCTTCTCCAGGAACTAACATTCTGGACTTTGTAAGCAACCTACAAAACACCCTCCGACACTCTTTGGCCCTTGCTAAAGAGAACCTAAAGGATGCTCAAGCAGAGCAAAAGGTCTGGTATGATAGACATACCAGAGAGCGTTCCTTCAAGGTAGGAGACCAGGTCATGGTCTTGAAGGCGCTACAGGCCCATAAGATGGAAGCGTCATGGGAAGGACCATTCACGGTCCAGGAGCGCCTGGGAGCTGTTAACTACCTCATTGCATTTCCTAATTCCTCCTTAAAACCTAAAGTGTACCATGTTAACTCTTTAAAGCCCTTTTACCCCAGAGAATTACAGGTCTGTCAGTTTACAGCCCAGGGAGGAGATGACACTGAGTGGCCTGAAGGTGTCTACTACGAAGGAAAAAGAAATGGTGGTGTGGAAGAGGTGACCCTCTCCGCAACCCTGGAACGTCTACAGCGGCAACAGATCAAGGTGCTGTGCACTCACTTCGACCCTTTGTTCTCAGCCAACCCAGGACGGACTGAGCAAACATACCACACCATTGACACTGGTAATGCTCACCCGATTAGAACCCCACCCTACCGGGTGTCACCTCATGCCCAAGTTGCTATTAAACGGGAGATTGAAAACATGCTGGAAATGGGTATCATCCGCCCCTCTACCAGTGCATGGGCATCTCCAGTGGTTCTAGTTCCCAAACCAGATGGGGAAATACGCTTTTGCGTGGACTACCGAAAGCTAAATGCTGTAACTCGCCCCGACAACTACCCAATGCCATGCAGTGATTAAAGCCTTTTCTGTGGAGTACTTATATTGCTGCACATTTCAACCCGGCAGCTGAGAAGGTGCCCTGTGAAATATTTACATAGTACTAATGTGGTGGGGGACAGAAGCCTTTTTCAGTCCATGTTTAGGTGTTATTTTTACTGTTTGGGAGGGTATTGCATTAAGAGAGAAAAATCCTAAGCATACAATTCATCATGGTAGTGTCCATTTTCAGCCTAGAAAAAAAGATTTAAAAGGGATAATTTAAAGCACACCAGGAAACTAAGAAAAAGCAAGAGAACAAAATCTCTGAATATTTAAAGCTGCATGCCTGAGTCAGTACTGGGTATCAGGAGACAAGAAGGTAATTTAATATTTTGTTTGCCAGAAGCTGGGAATGGGCTACAGGGGATGGATCACTTGATGATTACCTGTTCTGTTCATTCCCTCTGGGGCACCTGGCATTGGTCACTGTCAGAAGACAGGATACTGGGCTAGACGGATCTTTGGTCTGACCCAGTATGCCTGTTCTTATCCATAACAACAATACAACATATACACTAATGAGAAGGGAAAACTTTGCCTAGCTTCTAATTATCAGGATAGAAAGCACCACCTACAATACGTTTTTCAGCTTTATTGGGGGTGAAAGTGCAAATGAAGAAAGTCACAAGCTTTCAAGACTGTAGCTTCTCATTTAAAGAGGCAGTAATCAGAAGTCCAGACATTTAAAACAAATTTTCAACCTACATTATTTGGTAAGGGCTTGAGTCCCTGTTCCCACTGAAGTCTATGTTAAAAATTCTGTTGATTTCAGTAGTGCAGTACCAATCTTCAACCCTAATATTAAGATAAAATTAGGCTACAGCAATCAAGCACACAATCAAGAATTCTAAAAGGCAAGTTTCCTAGTTCAGCCTTAATTGAATCATTTTGCACATGCTGTGTACTTTGATATACATTTAATAACTATGACTAACCCACATATATAGAGATAACAGGATTAGAAAATGCTATCTATGTACAAATTGGCAGAAGTAAGTAACACTCTGCTGGAAACAGAATGTTTTATATTTCCTGACTTTTCCATCCTAGATTCCCCAACCTTAGTGTTTCATTAATGTTTGAATTAAATTTCCATGTTTTTTTAAAAAGAAGACAAAAACAACCTACAAAAACAAATGGATCCTTGACTGCAAATGTTCAATATTTTAAATTATTCTAGGTAAAAGCACAGTGTCACAGGGTGTCATAGTTCAGGGGTGCAAATCCAGACCAGACCACCGAGGGGTTGTGTCACCACTTGCCTTGTAACCTTAGATGCCTTAGAATTCTCTGCTGTTGTAGCTCCCAACCTAACAGCATGCAGGTCACACCCTGAATGTCTATGTGCCAGGCAGCCCTGTGGGAGAAAAAGGGACCTTCTCTGGCCTCATATGGAGCAGGTGCCTCATCCTGCCTCATGGCATATGAATGCAGCATGTTCACAAGCTCGGACTTTTAATCAGCTGCTGACAGATCTCACGGTGCACACAGCTCTTCTAACTGCTTCTTGGTGAGCTCAGTATCTGCTTCTTTGCTCCTCCTGCCTTTTCTGCTTCTTACTCATTGTTACACTTTCCTTTCTTCTATTTCCTTTGCTTGAAATAAACAGAAAATAATAAAACTGTAACCTTTCTTTGACTGTTTCCAGCCTCGTGAGGTGGTGCTGGGAAGGCAGCCTTGCAGCTGGTGTCCACAGTGCCTGTGCAAAGAGAACCTTGCTGTGGCGAGATACAGGCGTTCAGAGCCCCTTGACACCACTCCACCCCTTTTTCCCAGCATAAAGAAGCTGGAGCAAGCAAGAATTAAGGTCCATGGGCATGATAAAAAATGCTGAAAAGACTTTTTTGGATTGTTTTGCCTTTCCTGAAGAGGAATTAAAAGTGGTGAGGGAGGGGAGAGAAGCAGCCAAATCTAAAGGTTCTGTTGCTAACAGTTTGAGTTATACAAGTGCAAACATGTCAGCTGGAATATATGGGGAAAATATCTTTTTGTTAATGCAGATATAACTCTCTCTAATACCTCAACCAATTTTGCTCTTAAGTTCCCAGAGTGTAGGGAGCATCCTTTGCTTGGAGACCATCTATGGAAAATTTCAGCCCAATTTTCCCCCACAAAAAAACTGAAAAAGATGTTAGAAAAGGATCCAGATATCAGTCTCAACTATTGAATCTGTGCTTCATGAATACCATAATATTCCTGGTTATAGTGTAAACCGACAACCACTATATAGAACCACAGTGAAAAGTGCTAGATTTCAAAACAAGGAATCCAGTTCCTGCCCACATGATGATTATAAAAGGCCTGTAATTATAGGCTGGTCATCACGGTTCACCTACTGCACAGCATCTTAGGTATTTGCAGTGCTACCATATATAAATAAGATAGGCCCAGGCCACTGACAGTTCAAATCAGCTTTGGAGTCTGTTACTTACATAACAACGTGGCATGTGCAAATTCAGAGACGGGGAGTGGTGGTGTCTGTTTTGCCTATTACAGAGAGATGTTCCCTAAATATATGTCCCAGTTTTGAAAACCCCACCCTAGTATTTGGGGCTGGGGAGTTCATGTCATTTCATGTTCTGGTCTGGGACGTATCTCTAATCATGTTTAGGAAGGCCTTTTAATTTCATTGTCCCTAACATGAGTGAACAGAGTATTCTGAAATCCTGTCTGTGTAAACACCTAACTTTAGAAATCTTGAATTATACACCTAAGAGACTAAGCTATAATTATCTCTCTCTCTATATATTTATTTCTAAATTATGGATATGTACCATTCAATTATATCTAAGACTTTTATGTCAGTTTTGCAGCATACTCAGTTGCAAATTTCACAGTCAGCCTTACACTTTCCATTAAAGACATAAGTGAGCATCTTTGGAAAGACTATTTCAGAACACTGGTACTTGTGTGTGAGGCTTTTTGATGAGTTTCCCCAAGAGTGGAAATTTATGTGTCTTAGACAACAGTCTTGAAAGTAATGTACTATTCTGGATATCCTTGTTTCTGCAATGAATTTCAACCCTGAATAAAGCTGCTTCTGACCACAACAGCTGGGAATGCTACCTCTCATCGGCTCTTCAGAGAGCTGTCAAATACCTGAGAATTTCAGGAGGACTCCAGGGTATCGGAGTGACAGTGTCTGACCTATAGTCTGATTTGCCGAGTGAAAAATAGAAATGTCCCACTGTCTGAAAACATATTTCACCAGACTCCCAGAAGAGTGGACTCTGCAGAACTCCTCCCAGAGAATTTAAACCTGTAACCAGGTCTGACCAGAATGCATAACTGGAGGGCAAATCAAGGTGCTACCTCAGGAGCCTCAACCCAGGGGATGAGTATATGCCCCTTAGGACTGCTTCTGCAGTCTCAGAGGCTGCGTCTCCATTAGACTTTTTTTTTGTGGGGGAGTGGGGTGCGACAGTTCTCAGGGCACCCAGCACTGAGTCACCTTGCTACCCTCTGCTTCCGGAGTGACGGAGTTTTCCCTGTATCTGCCTACCTGGGTGTTAGGTCCCTAACATCAGCAGCCTTTCAGCCACTCAAGCACTGTCTTTGTCTTGCAGGTTACCAAGAAGAACACTCTGGTTCTCAAATCCCTGCCACTGGCTATTCACAGAAATATCAAATCTCCTTCCCCCCACAAAGGAGCAGTTGTACCCCATTTTACCAGTTTTACTTTAAACTCCCTGATCCTGTATAACTGAGCATTTGTAATGAAACAAAAGGTTTCCTTAAGAAAGAATAGAAATTCTACTAGAAACACAAGAAAGTGATGGAAACAAATGGTTGCAACAGAAAACAAAATCATAAAAAGTGGACCAGCATCTACACTCAGCAATAATTAACTTTCCTATCTAATAAAGGATTTCCTCCAAAGTTCAGTCTGTTGTAGAGTTGGCTGGCTTCACAGGAACCAGGATCCCATTTTTCATGAGAACATCCCTGTTCCCTAAGATGTCTGCTCAGTACAAGGATCCAGAGTGCCTTCCCCAACTCTGTGTTGTACTGAAACAGTCTTTTGTCTTTTTTCATAGACAGGGTGATCCCCTGTCTGATGTAATGTTCCTTTTTTAACCCCAAGTGGTTTCAATTGTTGGCAGTTGTCTCTGATGGCTTTCCATTGAAAGTCTTGGGATGGAACAAGGCTATACAATTGAGCCTTGCAATGTCATGGGCTCACCAGAGTGAGCTGACCATCCCCCTTGCCTGAATGGGCAATTACCCACTCATGTATTGTCCCCTGGTGACTAACGTTTTACTCTAAGTCCATATAAAGCTTACTTTCGATATAAATACATTATTTCTTAATATTACCCATATATATGTCTCTCATTGATTATGAATCTTGATAAGTTACAAGTTTTCTGTCGATACCTTGCATGTTATTCTTTATGGATAAATATCCTGTAAGACGTGTTTGGTGCAGAGTTTGTCGGGGCTGAGGCAAGAGTTGTTTGTAAAGAACAAGGGAGTCTTTGCCAAGGGGCCTCTGTGACATTGGGGATATTTCTCATTATTTTATAACTACTGGTCGGAGTGCTAGTGTAGACAGGTAATTGGTGATTTTACTACTGTATCCACTAACTGTGCTTAGGTCTAGATGATGTGATTGTAAGTCTTGGTGAACACAGCTCTACACCAGCACTGCCAATGTTGCCAATGCGAGTAGAGCTCTACTAGTGGAATACACACTGAAAGGTTTCCCAGAGAAGTCTAATGTAGACAAGGTCTGTTTCAGAGTGTCAGCTAGAAGCAGAATGGTACAACCAATCTTTCCCACGTGCTTTACCTTTTCCTATTGGGGTGTATGTTCAGTACTAACTTGGAGGGAAAGAGAGTCTTCTACTGAATCATCAACACCACTTACTGCAGCACCCAGGTGATTACTTGGGCCTGGGTAGGGTGACCAGATAGCAAGTGTGAAAAATCAGGACAGGGAGTGAAGGTTAATAGGGGACTATATAAGAAAAAGCCCCAAATATCAGGACTGTCCCTATAAAATCAGGACATTTGGTCACCCTAGGCCTGGGCTACACCAGCGGGGGGGTTCGAACTAAGATATACAACTTCAGCTATGCTATTCACATAGCTGAAGTCAAAGTATCTGAATTCGACTTACCTGGCCGTCCTCATGGCGGTGAGTTGACCTCTGTGGCTCCCCCATCAACTCCGCTTACTCCTCCTGCCGAGGTGGAGTATGGGCGTCGATTAGCGGATCGATTTATTGCATCCAGATGAGACGCGATAAATCGATCCTCGATACATCGAACACTACCCGCTGATCCGGCGGGTAGTATAGATGTACCCTTGGGCTCCCAGCTATACACTGATGCAGCCTGCCCTTGGTTACTTGGTGAGATCTTGCAGGATCGCAAAGTAAAATGTAGAATGAATGCAAGTTTTAGCCCTCAGACTGCTCTTAGCTTTCTAGCCTCAGCATCTTTCCAGTTTTATGGTTATCTAGAGCAGGGGTTCTCAACCTTTTTCTTTCTGAACCCTCCCCCCTACCCGCTAATATGCTATAAAAACTTCACAGCCCACCTGTGCCACAACAACTGGTTTTCTGCATATAAAAGTCATGGCCTGCATTAAGGGACAGCAAGCAGGGCAATTGCCCAGGGCCCCACGCCACAGGGGGCACCGTGACGCTAAGTTGCTCAGGCTTCTGCTTCAGCCCCAGGTGGTAGGCTCAGGGGCCCAGGCTTCAGCCCCATGCAGTGAGACTTTGGCTTTCTGCCCTGGGCCCCAGAAAGTCTAACACTGGTCCTGCTTGGTGGACCCCCTGAAACCTGCCTGGGGGCCCTGGACCCCTGACTGAGAACCACTGATCGAGAGGTTTCAGAGTAGCAGCTGTGTTAGTCTGTATCCACAAAAAGGACAGGAGTACTTGTGGCACCTTAGAGACTAACAAATTTACCAGCAGGAGAGAAAAAAAAAACTTTTTGTAGTGGTAATCAAAATGGCCCATTTCCAGTAGTTGACAATTTGATTACCACTACAAAAATTTATTTTTCTCTCCTGCTGGTAATAGCTCACCTTAACTGATAACTCTCATTATAGTGTGTTTGGTAACACTCATTGTTTCATGTTCTCTGTGTGTGTGTGTGTGTGTGTGTGTGTGTGTGTGTGTGTATGTATATGTGTATATATATATATATATATATATATATACATACAATCTTCCTACTGTATTTTCCACTGCATGCATCCGATGAAGTGGGTTTTAGCCCACGAAAGCTTATGCTCAAATAAATTTGTTAGTCTCTAAGGTGCCACGAATACTCCTGTTCTTCTTACTGATCTAGAGTTACATCTAGAGCTACAGTAAAAAGGATTTAAAAAACACACAAAGTAAAGGCCAAGAGTTTGGAAGGGGTGCCTATGTGTATGGGAGTCCAAGACCTCTAACTAATGGAGGTTAAGAAGAAAACTTTACCTATGAGTAGGTTATTTTATAGCTGTCTGCTGCAGGGTTTCTTGCACCTTCTACTGAGGCATCTGGTATTGGCCAGAGAGAGAATATACTGCTAGCTGGACTACTGGTCTGATCTTGTATGGCAGTTTGTGTTCCTATATTCTACTATTAGGAATAAATCAGTTGGGGAATATCTGCTGTGACTACAGACTTAATTAGAAAAGCTCATATGGGCTTTGGGGTTAGTTGAGCCAGTTTAGGCTGTGGACATTCAAGAATGCAGTACTGAAAACTGGGATTCCAGTAATGGAATGGGGCCACCATGGTTCTTCCCATCTTTCAACCACTGCTTGGAGTATTGTTCACCAAGCATTAGATTGTTACATTACCTTCATTAAAGTTGCACATTTTTGGCCAACTTTCTATGTAAAAAATCACTTGTTCTCTTTTGCTTCTCCCCTCAGCAAATTTCAAGGGGTGTCTCCCTTTCATTTTAAACTGCTAAAAAAGCAAATAACATTTTGGTTTAAATATCTCATACTTAAAAACAAATATTCTTCATGCATTTGATGTGTTTTTAAAGAAGCCATTTTATATGAAAAACCAAAAAATGCTACAAACAAACAAACCCTTACATATCTTTCACCATTAATTTTCTTTGCTTTTTTTGCATGTGAAACTTTTTCATAGAAAATTGGGCCAACTTTTTGAGTTTGTGCTTTAGGTTTGCCAACAGTGTTCATATTACAGAAGAGCATGTGCTTACTCCTATTAAGTTTAACACACAGGGCCTGAGAAAATGCCTATGTCTATGGAAGTCCAATGTCTGATCCCAAATCAATGGGATTCTATTGACTTCAGGTGCATCTTAGATTAGGCCCAAAAGTATCACAGAAACAAAGGTTGCAGCTTCAGTCAACTTATTATTAATGTTCTCTGATTTTCCTATTGAAATGACATCCCATTAGATTTTAATTACTTTGCACGAAGGTCCTCCTGACATTTCCTTATTCGTTTAGTTAATTATTAAAACAAGTCCAGGGAAATATTAACTTTTTTAGTCTTTAAAGTTTATCAGTAGGAATGCAGGTATGATGGGGGGAAAACAAGCTTCTTATTGACAGGGAGAGAGACATTGGACAGCTCTGTTCTTAAACCAGAGATAGTGTTTTATCAGAGAAAGGAGAAAGATATAACACAGGATAGTATCAGGAGGTAGCCGTGTTAGTCTGTATCCACAAAAACAACAAGGAGTTTGGTGGCACCTTAAAGACTAACAGATTTATTTGGGCATAAGCTTTTGTGGGTAAAAAACCTCACTTCTTCAGATACATGGACTCCATGTATCTGGACTCCATGTATCTGAAGAAGTGAGGTTTTTTACCCACAAAAGCTTATGCCCAGATAAGTCTGTTAGTCTTTAAGGTAACACAGGATAAAAAGCCAGGAGGTAAAATATATGCTTCATCGTAGCTGACAGTGTACGTTTTATCAGCTAATATCCACGTCTTACTGCTTTTGTTTCACAGAGAAAACACACTGATATTAAAGGCATCCAAGAGAGAGACTATCCCAAAATATTAAAAATATTTCACTGTAAACACATTCGAGTGGCCACAAACTGTGTGTAAGCATTTCATAACCTTAGAATCAAAATTTCTTGTTTCATAATTTTACAATACTACTGGTATTCTAAAGGATATTTAAATATAAAATGTTACCACGGGGCGTTGCCTAGAAATGTACCAAATTATATGTGTATGCCATTTGCTCATTAGGAGCTGTATGGAGATCGCCCACACATTTGTTTCAAATAGGCTGTTGAATAGTAATTTCTGGTCATTTGCAGCCTGTGCTAGATATGATTGTGTGACCTAGCCCCTCTAAGCTCATTACCAGTCCTCTGAGCCATCTCGTACCAAAGGAAGGTAGATTTTTAAATTGACTGCAAAACAGAGATTGCCGAAAAGAAAACTTGAATGGCTTGGATTTGGACCTGATTTTATCCAAACACCTGAGTGTTTGGATAAATGGTTCTTGTTTGGGCTCTGTTCTGTATAATATACAGCAATAGACAATGTGGTTTCCATGCTATCACCACTACCTCATTGAACTGATTCTTTATCTGCAGTCTATGCACATTGTGGATTACCATAGCAATGTTGCTTTTGCAGAGTTCCGATGCTTTTCAGAAGATCTCAACCCAGATTTTCAAAAGAACTCTGCTCCTATTCACGTACTTAAATAAGGGACACATTTTCAAAAGGGCTCCTCACACAGCAGCAACCAGTGATGTGCAAGATTTTCTAAATATCATGTTATTTGCAGAGCTGCAATTGAAAACCTGGCCACTTACTAAAGTGCCTGTCTGGGAGATGAGCTCAACTGAAAATCAGTGGAAAATGAAACCTGCTTGGTGTTCCTGAAAAGCTGAATGTTAAAGTTGAACTTTGTACTTTCCCTCCTGTTGTAGTTCTTCCTGATAGTCTCTTCATGTGCAACAGAATGCTATTTTGTCAGCTGATCTGGGTCAGTATTCTTGCAAATATTTTATTACCTTTCTTTTGGGAAAATTCAACCCAAATGACTTACAGTCTTTACTATGCAGTGAACAGGAGCTTACAATTCTCAGTGTCAACCTATTTACCAACAAAAAGAGTGACAATATGCAAAGGAACAATGGTTATTTAATGGGGAAGCAGAAAGGAACAAGAGACTTACGGCTGGTGCATTACATTGAATTTGTTCAATTCATAGTCTGATATATTCTGAAAAGAGAGAAAAAAAGAGGATTTATCAAGAAAATATATTTTTAAAAACAAATTAAAGGGTCAATCTAGATTGAGACCAGTGTATTGTCTGAAGTTCTGAATTAAGTAATTTTTTTAAAATTTCCCTTTGTTTATGAAGTCACATGGCTATCTAGCCTTAGTTAAAGCTTAACTTTTTATGACTAGCATTTGGTAACATTTCTGGAAGGTAGCTCACACGTACCATGCAGCTATGAATTTAACCTGGAATGTCACAGATTAACAAGCACAGGCTAATGGATTATTTAAAAAAAACAAGAAGTGATAAGCCATCTTGCATGGTATATCTCCTGTCTTGTTCTACCACAGACTTTCCAGCTATATTCTCCTCTCTTCAGGAGCTTTTATTGAAATTAGGGAGGTTTGGGTAAAAATGGGTGGGAGGTACTAACACATGTCAGAGTTTGGTCTGCTACTTGACTAGGTTTTGTATCACTCTTCATCTGCAATTTTAGGAAATGAACAGCACAATACAAGTCAAACTTTCAGCCTGGCTTTAAATAGGATTCTGGTTTTTGTTATAGATTTTTTAAAGGATTTTTTTTAGTGCAAAGTTGCAGGCATAATCTTTGCACTTGCTGTTATTTGCACCTAGACTTACACAGGTAAGTGAACTAAAGGGCAAGTGAAAAATGACACTCACAATTATATGTACTTGCAACAGTGGAAGCCACTCGATGGAAAATCAAGCTATATACGTAATGCATGACCTGGAAGAAGGAAGCTAAAAGATAGTTTATATATTGTTTAGAAATTGCCTTTTGAAAAACAGTTAAAGTATTCATCTATGTACAGGAGAGAATTAAACTCAATATACATGCACTCTGAAATGTATTTTGAAAATTGATAGTTGCTAATGATATTTCTGAGCCCAATGTTGGATGTGGCCACGTTGTGATGAAAATCATTTGTGGTAACAACAACTGCACTCTACCTTTGGACTCTTGGGGAATGGGTGGGAGGTGCTTCCCCCACTGCTTTCAACAGAAGCAGCAGGCCCAAAGTGTGCCCCTTATAATGGAAGGGACAGTAGTCCAATTTCTATTTACAGATTGCACGGAGTGGATTGGTTTCCTGCTTGTTGCTTGAGGTTCCCTAAGCACGGGACTGATGGATGTGAAGTCTTTGAAGTTGAGGCTTTGGTGTAAGCTGATGCTCTCCAGTGACTTCAGTAATACTGAATTCATTGTAACACAATTGACTTGCTTACATCAATTCTCAATGTGCCCATTTGACTTTTAAAAAAAACAAGCTGTCCCATTTGTTTTCCTCACTCACTTTTCCCTTGGCATTACAGACAAGTTGATGCCAAACACATACAATTAAAATGAGAAACTAGAGCAACAACAATCAGATGAATTGAACACATTAAGTGGTGCACATGGAAGATGTGAGTCAATGCATCTCTCTTCAGCCTATATTTAAATTCAA
Organism: Mauremys reevesii; assembly: GCF_016161935.1. Classification (NCBI taxonomy): domain Eukaryota; kingdom Metazoa; phylum Chordata; order Testudines; family Geoemydidae; genus Mauremys; species Mauremys reevesii. The sequence continues at coordinate 29,712,232 of NC_052629.1, read as the reverse complement.
GTGTATCTCTGCATTTCATTGTTATTTGATATTTGTTGGAAAATATGTCATTTCAGACACTAGAAAACCCGCCATATTTAATACTTATCCTATAATTATACTGTAACACAAAGCAGCTGCTGAACTGCACATAGTGTGTACAATAATTAGTGGATGATTTGCCACATCTGGAAATCAGCAAATTCCTTTGGAGCGTTTAAAAGTATATCTAGCTGTCTTATTGACATATGGCACATTTGTGTGTTTAAGTACAGTCTGCAACTAAGAAGCACCCAAATCCCCATTGTAGAAAAGTGACCATTTATATTAATGTCATTATCTTCTATCATTAAATCATTTTAGTCCTGAGGAGACAGAACCCCACACATGTTATTAGATGCCTTTAGTTTTTGATCACTCCCCTTTCACCATAAAAGTAGCAGCTCATTTTCATTTCTTTACCAGCAGTTTTGGTCATCATCTCACTTAAGTTCAATGAAATGAATATTACGATTCCTAAGGCAAAACCGCTCTGTGAATTGCAACTAATATTCTGCTTTCTTCTACCGCAACAGTCTCCAGAGGGGTTATTTAATCTGGAATCATATTAGTGCCCCAAAAGGCTGCATGAAGCCACCAGGATGGAATCCAACCCTGTCTACACTGATGCCGGCTGGTAGTACAATTGAAGTACTGGCTCAATGAAGTAATCATGTGAACTGTCTCTCACTCTGGCTCTAAAGCTCTCTGTCTCAGGTGCGTGCCTGCATGCACACACACACACACACAATTAATAGACATTTTCCTAGCAATATTAGGCTGACATTTGGATCCCTTTTCCCTACCCTGGGAATGTTTGGATTCAGAGTTTTAGTTTTGGCTGCGTTATTAGAGCTAGCCCTGAGCTGTGAAATTCATATCTGAACTGAGGGGATTGGAATCCATAGCTTTAGCTGAGGCCCATCTCTTCTCGTCTTGTTTAACATATTCACTTTTGCAGCAGATTGTATCCTTGATCATAGCTGTGTGGCAAGAAAAATCATGACTTAAAACAGAGTACAAAGATATCATGTAAAATCGGCAGTCAGGAAATTACATGATGGCTTGAGGGAGGTGACTCATTCTCTTACGTTTTCATTATTCACTACTTCTATTGTTGCCCATTTTGGAGGTTATAATATGTACTGCATGTGACTCATACTGGCAAGGCTTGGACTATGTTGCATATGAATGTAAATGACAAAGACATTAAAATTGTTTCTTCTCTGGAGGGAATTCAGCTACAAGACACATAATGAGCAACTAATGGGGCAGATGAGAGAGTTTCTGTTGTCTAGGGCTTCCTGTGTTAAACTGAAAGAGAACCTAATAGGTATGTACTGTACATTAAAGATATACACATGCCATATTGTCCTTTAAATATGCTTTAAAATAAGTTGAAATAAATTGGAACTGATGAGATTGGGGTCCAGTCTTTAAATGTTCACAACAGGACCTCACTCATTTCTGTTTTTTGCCAGAGCTAGAGCAATGTTATGTTTTGCAACTTTGGCACTGTACAATCCACTTTAATGTTCAGCAAATTAGTCACCATAATATGCTTTCCTATTTTTTTACTCTCTATGATGGCTTCTTTACACCTCTGGTGTATCTTCCTTTCAAAGTAATTAACCAGCCACAGTGGCTGTGGAGAAATTCCTAATAATTCTGTTTTAGCTAACAACTGACAACTACTTTCCTATCTGCTCCTTGCTTCTTCAGTCCTCTAGTTTTCCACCAATGAGGTAGCAGGGAAGGTTACAATAACACATTTAATTGGCTAAAACAAAACCAAAGACTATCCTAAGGAGCACAAGCTCTAGCCGCTTGGAGCAGGCAACAAATTTTTTTCTCCTGGTAGAAGGTTCAAAAGTTCCCTGTACAGGGATCTGGTATGTTTTACCCTAAACATTTGGTTCAGAGTTTCTGCTAAGTGTTCACGAATTCGTAGCCGAGGTTGTATTAATGGGAGTTGATAGAAGAGCCTCCCAGATGTCCCTGAAAAAGGATAGTTTTAGTATCATGCATCCGACGAAGTGGGTATTCACCCACGAAAGCTCATGCTCCAATACGTCTGTTAGTCTATAAGGTACCACAGGACTCTCTGCCAGTTTTAGTATTGATTCCTCTCATGGTTATGAGCCATTTTTTTCCACTATGGTTTAAAGTGGGTGGCTATGAATAAAGCTAATATTTTGTCATGGATATTTTTAGTAAAAGTCACGGACAGGTCACAGGCTTCCATTAATTTTTCTTTATTACCCATGACCTGTCTGTGACTTTTACTAAAAATATCCATCACAAAATGGGGAGCTCAGCTGTGTGGTCCCCACATCGCCTGCAGTGGCTAGGCAGATGCAGCCTAGGGGGCCCTGTTGCCTGTGGCAGCCAGGAGCTCCAGGGTACCCCCAATGGACCCTGCAGCTCCCGGACACCACTGGCTGAAGTCACAGAGATCGCTGGAAGTCACCCCTTCCAGCACCCCTCAAATATCCCTCCTAGTACCCCATCCCCTATAGCACCACACCAAATACCCCCGCCCAGTACCCAAAACCCTTCCATCACCTCCTAAATACCCCCTCCCAGTACACACACACATCACTCCAACATCCCCCTCTAGCACCCCCAAATGCTCCTCCCAGTACAAATACACACTCTTCCTGCACCCCCAAATACTCACTCCCAGTACACACACCACTCCAGTACCCCTCAAATGCCCCCTCCAGCACCATCCCCAAATACCTCTCCCAGTACACACACCTCTCTAGCATCCCCAAATACCCCTCCCTTCACACACCTCTATAGAACCTCCCAAGTACCCCTCCCCATATGTATACAGCCTCCAGCACCCCCAAATATACCCTCCAGAATCCCCCAAATACACCCTCCCAGTACATACACACACCCCTCCAGCACCTCCCCCAAATTGTTCTCCCAGTACATAAACACCCATCCAGCATCCTAAATACCTTTTACCAGTGTACACATCCTTCCAGCACCCCCCAAATTATCCCTCCAATACTCCCAATAAACACACACCCCTCCAGCACCATCCAGGTATCCCACTCAGCACACACACGCCTCCAGCACCTCCAATACACCTCCCAGTATACACACACCCTTCCAGCACCCCCAAAATGTCCCCTCCAGCACCCGCTCTCCCACACCCTCCTCTTGGCAGTGTCCTTTATTTGGGAACTTGAAATATGATAACTCTATAGAAGACCACTGGAAATCTGAAAAGGGTCAGACTTTAGCTCAAATAGAGATAGTGGGGATTCTCTGGATTGTTTGCTTTGCAAACATGCCATATTGCTTGATAAGGTTCTCAGTATGTGATCACAAAATGATGTATTTATACTGCTGACCTTGTCATCATCTGATAATACTGGGGATTTTCTGGACTTTTCGCTTTGCACACATACCATATTGCTTGTTAAGATTCTCAGAATCTGACCAGAAAGTGATATATTTATATTGCTGATCTTGTCATCACCTGACAATAGAATCGTAGAACTGGAAGGGACGTCGAGAGGTGATCTAGTCCAGCCCCCTGCACACATGGCAGGACTAAGTATTATCTAGACTATCCCTGACAGGTGTTTGTCTAACCTGCTCTTAAAAATCTCCAATGATGGAGATTCCACAACCTCCTTAGGCAATTTGTTCTAGTGCTTAACCACCCTGACAGGAAGTTTTTCCTAATGTCCAATACTGAGAGTTATTTTCTGTTCTATTTCTAGATGACAATCATAGGCCTAAGGCTTCATTGCTTTGGTGAGTCCAGATATAGGGAAGAAACTATGGGCTTTGGTGGGATGCCTGACATGACTGGACAACTCCACACCAAAGTTTCATGGGACCACGTGGGAACTTTGGAATATCTGCCTCCAAAAATGCATGTACTATGCTGATGGAATCAAAAGGGACTACCAAATGTTAAGAGAGAAAGCCAGTCATGTGGTGTTCTTCCCTGGTGTAAACTGTGCACCAGAAAATTGTACTGGTTCAAATGGTCAGCCCAACATAATATTCTCAAGGGTTAGTGTTCAAAAGGATTGATAAGACTTGATAGATGTGAAAGTAAATTGTCTACTCTGCACAGTAGATGTGCTGTTTTTCGGGTGTCCATATATATGTATCAGTCTCTAATTCTCTGACAGAATATTGCTGGTTAGCAGATGTCAAGACTCCAGATCTCAAAGCACCTGGTCTCTGTACTTGTTCTACAGTAGAAGCTGTAGCTGATGCATGGTTTCACCTGTGATGCTGGGAAGGAAAAATGGTCAATACCAGAAGAGATGTAAAAGCATTTTTTGAGGGAGTGGATCAATCTTCACACTGGGTATCTAGATCCAGGCCACTTCATACAGCTATAGTGCCCACAGTGGAATGTTGATGTTGGTGCCTACCAGGATAAAAAGGAGGTAAGAGGTCACCATGTCTATGAATGATGGGTTCTCAACTGATAGAGCATTAGTCTGGGACTCTGGTGACTTGGTTCAAGTCCTTGTTCTACCATAGACTTTCTGTAGGACCATGACAGCATACAGCCCTTCACTCCTATCTTCTTGTATAAATGGCTCTAACACCTACATAGTATATTTTATTTATTTCACTAACACTGCCCTCTTATAGTCCCATGCAGCAATTCCTATTTACAATGTTGTACAATCATAAATGGGGGAAGAGATATCACCAGGCAGAGATCTCCCTTTATTTGGGCTCAGCTCTGCAGTCCTGTCCTCCCCTTCCTTCCCTCCTCTCCTCCTCCTGCACTTCCTTCCTGTGCTCTTTTAAAAGGCTCATTATCTCTCCTCAGCTCAGGCAGAACTAGTATTTAGCCATTTCTTCTTTCAATCAGGCATCTCCAGGAGAACTATTTGGATTTACAGTGACCTGAGTGCTGGTTCAGCTGCTGGTTTGCAGCACTCTGTCACAAGGACCTTGAGCACGTCACTTAGTCTCTTTGTGCTTCAATCTCCCATCTGTAAAATGGGGGTAAGAGGACTTCCCTAATTCACAGGGGTGTTGTGAGGACTGAAGATTGTGAGGTGTTCAGATGTTATAACAGGACCATATACAAATATCTTAGATACAAAAAAGTTGTGTGGTAGACTCTGTTATGAGAAGAATGAGGATTCTCTGAATATTAGAAACCAGTTATTCTTAGGCTGATAAACTCAACTCATTTCTCTGATTTAGCAGGTGTACATCTTCAGCTTAGAGTTGGGTGGCAAATTCTGTGAAATAGTGTTTGTGAAGGGTCTTTCTGATTCTGAACAGCTTCAGCCACATTCCCTTTTGACTTGCTGTTCACAAACATTCACACACACACATTTCTGTTGACACAAATGGTTGGGGAATAGGCTATCCTTTGTACGAATACCTTCATTTGCATGCAAACAAGGATGATTGTATGTGAACAAGAGCAGTTCTCAAAGAACCTATTGGCTATAATTTGTTTCCATAAAGGGATAGTTGGGAAATTATGAACAATAATACAAGCAAACAGAAAAAGGGACTAAATTCATCAGAAAAATGATTCACAATGAAAAATATGACAAGTTCTAGTTCAGGATATTTTAGTGATGAAGGTGTAGCAGGATGTGGTATAAATGTTGGTCTGATATACTGAGGAAGTGAGAAGTCTTCATAACCCAAATGCCACATGCACACCAAGGGCATATCTTCACATACAGTGCTGCTACACCAGCACTTTATTTCTGTCTTTCCTGAACAGCACACCCTTCAATACCCGTATTTCAGTCATGGCTACTATTCCACCATGTTTCTGTTATCCCTGATCTGTAGTTCTAGTTCCTCCATTTTGTTACCCAGACTCCTTGCATTGGCTTTGCCCAGATTCCTCACCTAATTGGGCATAATCATTCTATTGCCAGTATCGTTTACCTGACTGTTAGTGCTGATACCAATGAAACTATCTTTCCTCTTAATGTCCATGCTCCTAACCACAGCTATTCCTTTCTCCATTGCTGTATCCTTTCTTTCTTTGATTTTCCTCCCACTCAATGTTAGAATCATTGGAGATTACATGAGCAACTCCCAACCATCTCCCCCAAGTTCCTAGTTTAAAGCTTTTTAAATCAGTTGTGCCAACTTCCATCCCAGAAGTTTATTTTCCTCCCTACTCAAGTGGAGTCCATCCCATGAGAACAGTCCTCTGTCCATGAATGCCTCCCAGAGGTCAAACATCCCAAAGCTCCCCTTATAATACCACTGCCTGTGCCATCTGTTGATCATCATAATCTTGTTTTATCTCCATTTCCTTAAGTGTCTTCCCCAGCCTGGCTTAGTCTCCCTTGATAGGTTCCAACAAGAATCTAGCTGTATCATTTGTTCCCATGTGAAGGCCAATCCGTGGATTCTTTCCTGCTCCTATTAGCTTCCTCTTCAGCCACAGGTCCACATCCCATATCTTAGCTTGGCAGACAGCACACCCTTCTGTTCTCCGGATTAGCTCTGGTGACAGGCCTGTCTGTTCTTCTTAGTAGGGAGTCACCATTTACATAGATTTGCCTTTTTTCCTGGTGATGGTGTGATTCTTCGGCCTTCCTTCTTTTTGGCTCTTCACCTCTTCTTATAGGATTAGTTACTCTTCACTTCCTTGCCCTTCTACCTTCAGTTACTGCCTGCTGTGTGCCCCTTCTTGATTTTCCAACTCAGCAAACCTCTTCCTGAGCATGATTTCTTCTTCACTATCCAGACTTTTCCTCTGCCTGGTTCTTGTAGTCGCATGTTTCCACTGGCCACTTTCCTCACCCAGGAATCTCTCCTCAGATTTCTTCAGTCCAGTTTGCATCTGTGAGTCTTGACTTTTCCCTTCAGCCTCCTCTTTCCTTCCCTCCATCATCTGCACAAATTCCCTTTGAAACTCAACTATAGTTTCCATCTACATCTCCAAACCTCAGATCTTCTCTTCCCTCAGCTCTATCAATCACCACTTCATACAAACAAAGCTCTTTTCAGGTACCTGCTCCAGCATCATGTACATTCCGCAGCATCCACATCTGGAACAGAATTGTGTGTTGGACTCTGTCAGGGGGAGACATGGCCTTTCTTTAGTCAAAAATGGCATATTATTCAGTGTTCTCATTGAGTGAGATCTCAGTATTCTCCACCAGGAAGAAATGCAAGGCAATAGTGATTTGGCAATGGTTTGTGGTGAATGATGTCAATATATTTTATACTGGCTGATTCATGGAATAAAATCTGGAGTTGGAACTTCTTGGTATCTTCCTCAGGTAACGGTAAAATGGTGCAACACAGGGAAAATGGCAGAGCAGAGGAAGGAAAATAAAAACCTGGCAACCTTGGAATTAAGACCTAGGCATTATAGTTTATAGTCAAGTGCTCAAAAATTTTTGCCTGCAAAGATGGGAGATCAAAAGAATGTATTTGTGTTGTAAAAGTGTGAGGGAATATTTTTAATGTAATCATCCACTTTAAAATATATAAAAATATGACATCTAGTGGTGGTAATAGGAAATGTACTTGAAAGGTAGCTCTGTTGCAATCCCAGGTTGCAAAGCGGATTTATCAGCTGTTACTGTACTACAGGAGATTATAACTGCAGTCTGGCCCCATTAAGACTGTAATATCACATATGGACTAACGAAACCACCTCTACTTGTATTACAGTCTTTTACCTTCAGTTCAGCAAATTAAATCTAGCCCCACTTATCAATATGTGACCTATGTGAAATGAGTCGTGGTGTCAGCTGGAGTATAGTGAGCAGATGCTCATATCACAAAGGTACTGTCAGCCTTATTGGGAGATTCATTAGAAAGGAAAAGGACAGAATGAACATGAAGAGAACAATACTCTCACCCCAAGAGGTGATCCCCAGCCCCATACTTCAGGGTAAGGCACATCAGCATGATAGCTTACAGGGGCAATGCAGCTGCTTTGTGAACAAACAGAGAAATCCAGTCTCCATTCAAAATGTGTAAGAATCCTTAGGAGGGGAAAGACAGCCTTGTGGTTAAGGGCTGGACTAGCACTTAGGAGATTAGGATCTGCCACAGACTTCCTGTGGAAATTTAGACAAGGCATTCAAACAAAACATTTGCATGTGCTCAAGTAAAGTTAAGCACGTGATTCTAGTTGGGGCCTCTAGGTGCTACCACAATACAAATAACACTTTAATAATAATCAATATTTCTAATAATGAAATATTATTAGATAATTAAGCTCAGGGATACCATATTTACTTGTAAAGGATGTGCAACATACAACTAATGGAAGGGAAGTTGTTGAAAAACACTTAGTATCTGAAGGGAGACTAGCTAGCCTAAGTTGTAGGACACCAGCAAGCATGGGTGGCAAGTTTGTAGAAATTTTGGTGGTGCCCAGAACCTGACCCCCAACTCCGCCCCCCCAACCTCCGCCCCCACCTGCCTAAGGCTCTGGGAGGGGGCTTGACGGGGGAGGTCTGGGGTGCAGATCCTGGGCTGGGGATTAGGGTGCAGGAGAGGTGCAGGGTGCAGGCTTTGGGATGGAGTTTGGTTGCTGGGTGCAGGCTCTGGGCTGGGGCAGGGAGTTGGTGTGCAGGAGGGGGTGAACGGTGCAGGCTTTGGGATGGAGTTTGGGGTTGGGAAGGGGTGTGTGGGAAGGGGGAGGGGGTGCACCTTTTGGGGAGGGAGTTTGGGGATAGGAGGGAGTACAGGGGTGAGGGTTGGGGGGCTGAGGATGAGGGATTCATGATGCAGGAGGGGGCTCAGAGCTGGGGCAGAGGATTAGGGTGCAGGGGGATGAGGGGTTCATGTTGCGCGGTGGGGCTCAGGGCTGGGCCAGAGGATTAAGGTGCGAGGGGATTAGGGTTCTGGCTGGGGCTGGGGGATGAAGGGTTCATGATGCAGGGGGGCTCAGGGCTGGGGCTGAGGATTATGGCGCGGGGGATGAGGGCTCTGGCTGGGGATGAGGATTAGGGCGCGGGGGGATGAGGGCTCTGGCTGGAGCTGAGGATTAGGGTGCAGGGGGATGAGGGCTCCGGCTGGGGTTGAGGATTAGGGTGCGGGGGGATGAGGGCTCTGGCTGGGGTTGAGGATTAGGGTGCGGGGGGATGAGGGCTCTGGCTGGGGCTGAGGATTAGGGCGCGGGGGGATGAGGGCTCTGGCTGGGGATGAGGATTAGGGCGCGGGGGGATGAGGGCTCTGGCTGGAGCTGAGGATTAGGGTGCGCGGGGATTAGGGCTCTGGCTGGGGCTGAGGATTAGGGCGCGGGGGGATGAGGGCTCTGGCTGGAGCTGAGGATTAGGGTGCAGGGGGATGAGGGCTCCGGCTGGGGTTGAGGATTAGGGTGCGGGGGGATGAGGTCTCTGGCTGGGGATGAGGATTAGGGTGCGAGGGGATTAGGGTTCTGGCTGGGGCTGGGGGATGAAGGGTTCATGATGCAGGGGGGCTTAGGGCTGGGGCTGAGGATTAGGGCGCGGGGGGATGAGGGCTCTGACTGGGGCTGAGGATTAGGGTGCGGGGGGCTGAGGTATCTGACTGGGGCTGAGGAGTAGGGTGCGGGGGGATGAGGGCTTCGGCGGGGGGTGAGGATTAGGGTGAGGGGGGATGAGGTCTCTGGCTGGGGATGAGGCTTAGGGTGCGCGGGGATTAGGGGTCTGGCTGGGGCTGGGGGATGAAGGGTTCATGATGCAGGGGGGCTCAGGGCTGGGGCTGAGGATTAGGGCACGGGGGGATGAGGGCTCTGACTGGGGCTGAGGATTAGGGTGCGGGGGGATGAGGGCTCTGACTGGGGCTGAGGATTAGGGTGCGGGGGGAGGAGGGCTCTGGCGGGGGTTGAGGAGTAGGGTGCGGTGGGATGAGGGCTGTGGGTGGGGTTGTGGATTTGGGTGCGGGGGGATGAGGTCTCTGGCTGGGGATGAGGATTAGGGTGCGGGGGGATGAGGGCTCCGGCTGGGGTTGAGGATTAGGTGCGGGGATGAGGGCTCTGGCTGGGGTTGAGGATTAGGGTGCGGGGATGAGGGCTCGGCTGGGGTTGAGGATTAGGGTGCGGGGGGATGAGGGCTCTGGCTGGGGCAGAGGATTAGGGTGCGGGGGGATGAGGGCTCTGGCTGGGGATGAGGATTAGGGTGCGGGGGGATGAGGGCTCTGGCTGGGGTTGAGGATTAGGGTGCGGGGGGATGAGGGCTCTGGCTGGGGATGAGGATTAGGGTGCGGGGGGATGAGGGCTCTGGCTGGGGTGGAGGATTAGGGTGCGGGGGGATGAGGGCTCTGGCTGGGGATGAGGATTAGGGTGAGGGGGGATGAGGGCTCGGGCGGGGGATGAGGGTTAGGGATGAGGGCTCTGGCTGGGGCAGAGGATTAGGGGGATGAGGGCTCTGGCTGGGGCAGAGGATTAGGTGCGGGGATGAGGGCTCTGGCTGGGGATGAGGATTAGGTGCGGGGATGAGGGCTCTGGCTGGGGATGAGGGGTTTGGGGTGTTGGGGGCTCAGCAGCCTGCCTTGCCATTAGTGGAGGGCAGGTGCATTGCTGGAGCAGGGCACCTGGCACTGAATATTCCTGCCAGCAAGAGAAGGCTGGGTGAAAGAAGTGATGAATTTAAAAGAGGAACAAAAGGAAAAATTACTTCCTTGGAGATGTAGTTGGAAGTGGGCAGTATCAGCAAAGTTGAATTTCATAGTTTTAGTTTCAAGATTGGAACTTTGTTGCAAAAAGCATTAACATGTATTTATTGGGATTTATATTTTGAAAACTTTATTGAACAGGTCCATTCAACTCAGTTGATAACAATGATTTTTGAAAGTGGCATATTTTCAAAGGAAACAAAAAATTGGTGGCATAGTTTTGGTTAAATACTTCAAGTCCATGTAGCTCCTGTTCATTTTGAAGGATGACGTAAGACTGAGTGGTTAAGTCTGTATCAGTGCTTGTGTAACTCTAGCTACTGCTTGAACATATAACTACTTGCCAACAACAATCCTGTTTGTTGCAGAATTTCTCTGTCCAGTATGGAGAGGATTATATTGTTAACAAAACTCTGCCATACACTCACTCCCATACCATAGTGGTCTAGCGCTGTTTCCTCAATTTTAAACATCTCAAGTTTGGACGCAAAACATGTTCCACTGGTACAAGGCCTGTAGCCATATTTAAGAATTATTCCAAACATGATCACCAACCATACTAGCCTTCTCCGCAACTGTTCAGTGTAGACTGAACTCCCACACTTGGTCTAACACTGGTGCAGCTTCACTAGCGCTTACAATGGTGGAAGCACTGGTGTAGACTGTGTTCAGGTGTTCTTACCACTATGGCATATATCCCGCCTGCGGCTCTAAGACATGATCATAACAATGTCTGTACCTGACTTGCATTAGGGCTCTGATCGTTGCTAGCGCCAATGGTGCTAAACTGGTATGAGACCAAAAGTGTGAAAAATCCTGGCAGTGCTTGGGGCCTCCTGAGCTTGCTGTGAACACATCAATCAGCAAGAATCGCTGCTGCTGTTTTGTTTTCAGGAAGAGTTCACTCTCAATAAAAGTGACTTAGGTTATCTAATGGTCTGATACTTCCTGAGGGCTGCGTCCAAGGCAGCACAGGACTTGGGGTCCTAATTAGATTTCCATTTGTACTGGAAAGTGGAACATAGTTTTTATGGGAACAACCATGTCTATTTTTGTCACGTTTAGGGAGATGTATTGGTAGTCTTGCAAAAGCATATTTCTCATTTTCCCCATTGGGACGCAAGATCTTTCTGAATGGCTGACTTCATTTTTACACAGGTAATTCCGTGTGTTTTTTAATAGATTTTGAGCCACCACACTGTTTATCAGAATCATATATCATTCCTTAAAGTGAAACACTAATGCATTTCCTGCTGATATGATTTTGGTGGAGTGTCAGGAAATAACTTTCTTTTCCAGAGAAAGTTACCTGGTTATCATAGTTTCTCTATTAATACCCTTGGGTGTATGTTATTTAGAGGTAAATTCCCTCTGCTGTGCCTCTGAAGTCTAGTTCAGAATCTCAAACTCTTAAATTGTGTGTTTTAATTTATCACTTGGACTTTGAGTGAGCTCCTCGAGATAGCAAACCTAGCAGCAAAACAAAGATTGAACTAATTTAAGCCCAGTCCTCTTCTTTCATATGCCACTGGCACTGTTGGGTGTTGGGCAGTGATTTATTCGTTTGTGAGCAGATGTGCAAAAGCCAGGTTCCACTTTCCTGTATCACAGAAGCTGTCGGCACACACTCAGCTATCCTAGACTGTTTTTCTTGTGTCTTTACTGTCCAACCCTACAGACTACAGCTCATTGCTCCTCCACGTTGGGCAGCAAGAACAAAACTAGCCTAAAAGGAGACAGAAAATTAATCTGCTGCATAAATCTGTCTTTTGAGTGTGTGAAATGGGGAAGGGTTAATACTTTAAACTGGGATATATGGTGCCTCTTTTAGCTGCACTCCAGATACAGGAGTAAGAAAGGAATTCCAAGGACTCTTCAAACTCATGTTATTTTCACACATGACAATATGATGTTTTTGGGCTGGTGCCTGTTTGCATGCTCTTACTGGAAGGATGCTGCTTTTGGAACAGTGTTGTACCACAAAACTCAGAAAAGGAAGTTCCCGAATGTTCATACCAACATACTACTGTACATCTAAGCAAACTGAAATATTTTTGGTATTTGAAAAAGGAAACAAGTAACCAAGTACAGGAATAGCAACTGTGACCAACAGAATTAAAACATCGGAAAAAGATCAGCACAGCCTGCTGCTGTGGAGAGAAGGATTACACAGGCTTTTCAAAAAACAGAGAAGCTAGTGGAGTTGGTTGCAAATATTCTGACAGAACCCTTCTCTATCTGAAACAGCTGATACAACAAAATCAAAACATTTTGAGAGAATGTATTTATTTTATTGAAGTTTTTGACAAAAGATTACCCAAATGCTCTGTTTCAACAAGGTTGAAGTACTCATTTTTCATCATTATATTAGCATGTAATATAATATAAAATTCTCAAAGTAGTCTTCTGATAAGCTCTTTCAATCCTTTCAGAATAATTTTTTTTAAAAACTTTTCATTTTGGGGGGATGGTGCAAAGGGTTGGAAATGTCAACTTTTTGTTCCAATATGGGACAACAGGAAATTTCTTAATATTGGAATTTCCTATTGAACTTAAATTCTAAGTTTCAACCAGCTCTAGAACTTAGCAATTGGGAGAAATGTTGTTTTTTTGTTGATTCACAGTCTGCCATCATAAACACCAGGAGCTATGATCGCCTCAGATAAGAAGTATTTGGCTCCCTTAGTACTTGACTAAAAGAAACCCAACTTCTGCAGGAATTGGTGGTGGCATCGGGGGCACTCAACTGCTTAAAGTATTGCACCCAAATTAGAAATACCTAACGTGATGTATATTCTGTTAGAGCCTCTTACACAGACTCTGTAAAAGGACCTTACCTGATTGGTGTCACACTCAGCCATTACCTCAGTTTCCCTTTCTTGGTCTTCCCAATAACTGCACCCAGACTCTTGGTCTGTTGTATTAAAACTACTTCACAGGTCAAATGTCAACTTAAAATCAAAACAAGTCTTTCCCTGACTTCAGAGTGTCTTTAGCCCCTGCTGGGCTCAACAGCTCCTTCCCAAAATCCATTTCCTCAAACATCTTCACCTTAAGGTGTCTGCTCTTGCCTCTCACTGCAAGTAGCTCCAGCCAGGTTCTTCTATCTAGTGTGGCCAGAAAGTAGACACGCCAAACCCATGAAAAAAAACCCCAGAAATTGGGCTTGTTTTTGGCTTAATTGGCTTGTGAGTTGCTTGCTGGCTAGTTTTTGCCTTTTTGCTTGTACCTTTTTTATCACCTCCCAGCAAGCAGGGGGCAAGCAAGGGAGAGAGTCAGGGGTGCACAACAGGCCCACCACAGTCCCAGACTGTACGCTGGGGGGAATCTAGTCACAGAGAGTGTTGGGGTTCTTAGGGATTAGCTTGTTTTGGCCTTGTTTTGAAATGGGATTAGTTTGATTTTTGGCTTATTGTGAAAGTCAAGGTGCTTATTTATTGTCTGAAAGATGGCAACTGAGCTAGAAAGGTTTTGCTTCAGTCCTCTCTGACCCTGCATGCCTACAAGGGTGTCTCTGTGACACCAAATCCCCCAAATAAGCTGAGCAGGTTCTCTTTTATCTGCTTCCAAACCCATCACCTGGGCAGGCACCTGCAAAGGCACTGGTAGACTGAGTCCACCTCCCTTAAAGGGTCAGCCCACCCTGAGACACCCTCCTATACCACAAACACTTGCTGTAGCCATGTGTACATGGGTGGGGGAACTGCGGGTGCTATGGGTGTTGCTGCACCCCCTGACTTGAAGTGGTTTCCATCATATACAGGGTTTACAATTTGGTTCGATGGCTCTTGGCCCCCCACATGTGTAGTAGAGTGTGATGGGGCACTGATGTTGAAATGGTTAATGTGGGCCTGAGCGGCTAATTGACACATCTGTTTGCACCCAGAGGAGGACCAGGCCCAATTAATGATGAGTCCCAGCTGGGGGAAGAGCTAGGCAGTTTCTATGAAGGGAGGAAACTGAGGGTAGAAGGAGGCTGCAGGGTGAGAAGGAAAAGAGTCTTTCTAGTCTTTTACTGGATAATAACAAAGGAACTGGGGGAGGAGTTTATACCCTAGTTATGATTTAAGATGGTAGCAGAAAATTTCTGAAGTGGGCCGGAGGGAAGGCTGATAGGCAGACTGTAGTTGTGAGGATCCAGACTAGGAGCAAGTCTCCTGAGAGTTAGTGTTCTTCAGTAGAATGGAGAGACAGGGAGGCCTCAGGATAGACTAAAAACCTAAGCCTAAGCTTGAGCCTGAGGAAGGGGCCACAGTTGCTTTTAATGTTTTTTTAAATGACTCCAGAAAGACTCTCTAGGGTCACTATTCTGACAGGGAGGTAGAACAGAAGAGGAGCCCCGGAGGGGCAGAAGATGTCATATTGATGACCAGTGTCAAGTGGGGTACTGTTTGAGTGGGATACTGTTACCTTTAAAGGGGAAAGACTTTAAAGCGATCTGGCTGGAGGTCTCAGTCACATGAAGAGAGACCACCACAGGTCTGAAGCTGTTATCATCAAGGGGTACTGATGAGGAAAGAAATGCTGTGCCATGCCCAACTGTGAAGGGGTTTGCCTTAGGTGAGTGCACTCGCATTGAATCTAAATTGGTCTAACTTGCATGCTGAGGTGCCAGAGGAAAACAAAAGTGGTGGTTATAGATAACAGCTGCTCCTGCTCCCACTGACTCTGCGAGCACCATTGTGAACTGCAGTGCCTCGTTTTAAGAAGCCATGTGCACCACTCTGCAGCCAAGTGCTCCTCTGTGTTCCTTGAGCACTAATGTTTTGCATTTTGCTCTCGTGGGGGAGGCTGACATGATAACAGGATATAGCACAGTATGAATCAATTCTCGTCAATGACTGATGAGACAGACTGACTCTGGTACTTGCGGGAAACTATGTCAAGGTCCTCCTCAAACCCTGCTACATAAGGCAAACTGTTTAATACAGAGGTCCTGCAATGATCCCAGTCCAGTAAGAGCAGTCCGATCAACCTCATAACATCCTAGAAAATGAGGATTTCAGTCACCCCTTAACACAGTGAGTGAGCCCTTGCTGGCCAAGGGCCTGGGAACCATACAAAAATACTCCCTGCTGACGCTACTTGCAAAAACAGCTGCTTTATGCTATCCTGCATCTGGATGAAAATAATAAGAAATCCATGCTGGGAAATAGCTAAGTAGGAAAAAATTGTGTATATGGGTGTGAGAACTGTCTCATTTCCCAAACCGAATATGCCATAAATCATTAGCTATCTTAAAAACACAACAAAAGTCTTAAATCCAAAATCCATGTATTACAATTCACTTAATCTTTATGGCTCCAGTTCTGCACATTTCTTAAGCGTGTGCATAGTTACATAATATGAGTAATCCCAGCTTTAAGCAATGGGACTACAAGTGCTTAAAGTTAAGCATATGCTTCGGTGGCCTTGCTGATTCAGGGCTTAAAATGGTGGATCTTTAGGTACCTGATAGTGCCAGTCATTCTAATGATCTGTCTTTTTTGTTGTGAGCTGCTCACCCTCCTTAATTAGACTAACAATTTTATTTGCACAACTCCTCTCAAATCCACTGAGGTATTTAAGTTTGGAAAGCACAGTTGCAGTTTCTGAGATAAAATTGTCATGCCTCCATTAATGTTATGTTAATTTTAGTAATACTATATTATACTAATTGGTTATGGTGAAATAGCCCTCACATCCACTCCAATCTTTCACCAGGGCTGTCCACAAAGTCATCTTAAGTAACATCATCATAAAAATGCTGTGTGTGTGTGTCTCTAGGTTTATTGCAAGAGCACATTTCCTTTCCTTGGGCCACATTGAATTTGCCAAATAGTATGCAACATGGCATAGTGTTTGATGATTGCTGTGACCCTATTACTCAGACAGAGGTCTTCTGGGTGCTCACAAGCTCAGCAGGATCAGGTCTCATTAGAGATGATGATCAAGGTAAAAGTAGATTGTTACCAAATTCATTGAAACTTTGACTCTCTCCTATCTAAGTCAGTGCTGAACCAACACCTAAGCCTCATTTTAAGGTGCAATAAGAGATATTGTTTTGAGATGCAAAATCAAAAGTCTTGTCCAATTGAAGATCTGCCTCCCTCCAAATACTCCCAAAGTATGTTTTAGTTTGGGTAACTGCATTATGTTTACTTAAATTCCATCTGCACTACCAATTGATTAGAATAGTATTCTTCTCTTCATCCCTAGACTGTTGTTTAGCATAGCAATGCAATGTTAAAAAGACTCTGCATTCTGTCCATCTAGTATTATTACTATTTAACACTATCTTGTGGTGGCCCCCGGAGGCCAACCAGGCCAGCATCCTAGAGGCTGCATTTCAATGATGGGTGAAGCAATTCCTGCAAATAGGTAGGTTTTAAAAATACTTTTGAATTCTTCCAAATGGAAGGAGCTATACATGGAAGCAACTGTATTTATTATGTGGAGGTGAAATGAAGAGCCTATTGTAAAGCATACATGCAAGAAACCAATTGCTGAGAGAACCTGAACTTCGATTCTTGTGTAGTTAAGAGGCTAATTGGCCAGTGTGTGCATGCAGTACTATTTTTGTTTTCAATACAAATATAAAAGCATCATGTGGCTTCCTCCAGTTTACAGTTACACAAGTGTGACTGGTAGGGAGCCATTCTGTTCTAGATGATTGTCTACCATGTAATGGTGGTTTTCTTCTAAATGTCCCCTTTTTGTTCCCCTTTTCCTTACATTAAAAGCAGTCTGTTAATAGTGCATTTGTTGTTTTTGCCATTTTTGGATATTATTGGATTTCCTTTCATGCTTAAAGCTTTAATTAAAATCACCTCTAGACATGGGTGGCAAGTTTGTAGAAATTTTGGTGGTGCCCAGAACCCGCCCCCCCCCAACTCCGCCCCCACCTGCCTAAGGCTCTGGGAGGGGTTGGGGGGGAGGTCTGGGGTGCAGGTCCTGGGCTGGGGATTAGGGTGCAGGAGGGGTGCAGGGTACAAGCTTTGGGATGGAGTTTGGGTGCTGGGTGCAGGCTCCGGGCTGGGGCAGGGGGTGGGTGTGCAGGAGGGGGTGAGGGGTGCAGGCTTTGGGACGGAGTTGGGGTGCAGGCTCTGGGCTGGGGGTGGGGGGGTAGGAAGGGGTGAAGGGTGCAGGCTCTGGGAGGGAGGATGGGGTGGGCTGGGGTGGGGGGGTAAGGGGAGGGGGTGCATGCTCTGGGATGGAGTTTGGGGATAGGAGGGAGTGCAGGGGTGAGGGCTGTGGGGCTGAGGATGAGAGATTCATGATGTGAGGGGGCTCAGGGCTGGGGCAGAGGATTAGGGCTCTGGCTGGGGATGAGGGGTTTGGGGCGTTGGAGAGGCTCAGGGCTAGGGCGGAAGGGCAGGGTAAGGGCAGCCTGCCTTGCTGTTAGCGGCGGGGGGCACTAGGACCCTGGGGCAGCAGACAGCAGTTCTGCCGGGAGCCGTTCTGCTCCGGCAGCACAAGCAGGCAGGGGAGAGGTGTCATGCTGCTTTCTGTCAGGCAGGGATGTGGCGGGGTGATGGGGGGGAGGCCCGCGGGGGCTGGGGCCCGATCCAGGCAGGGCCGGGGGAGAGACCCAGCTCCAAATATTGCTGGAGCAGGGCCCCCAGCCCGGAATATTCCTGGTGCTCAAGCACCGCAAACATATATAACCTGCCGCCTATGCCGCTAGACCAGTATGTCCCATGTGATAACTGATGTGTAATGTCAGTATAACATGTCTGAGGTGGCTGCTGCTGCTGATGGATGACAGATTGTTATAGAAAAAACTGCAGGGGAAGAAAGTTCATTTGGGAGGCTGGGTTTCTCTTTGCTTTAGTTACAGTGAAATAAAAGGCAATGCCAGTTAGACAGAAAGAAGAGAGAGAAGAGAAAAGTTGGAAGCTTTGAACCTACCTCTCTTTCACCTGTGAACAGTATAACCATTCGTCCGCTCCATGTAGAGTTATTATTTATTGTATGCATTGTGGTAGGTCAATACTGTACACTAAGCCCAGGTTCTGACTCAGGTTTGAGTTTTTTTAATATCCTTCTGCCTTTGTGATCAGATTATATCAATTACCAAGTACAGACTGTAGAGTGAAAGAAATAGTAGAATACAATTTTAAATGATCTAAAACTGTGGTTCTCAACCAGGAGAACATTTACCCTTGGGGGTACTCAGAGGTCTTCCAGGGGGTACATCAACTCATCTAGATATTTGCTTAGTTTTACAACAGGCTACATAAAAACTACTAGTGAAGTCAGTATGAACTAAAATTTCATACAGACAGTGAGTTGCTTATACTGGCTTATATACTGTATACTGAAATGTAAGTACGATATTTATATTCCAATTGATTTATTTTATAATTATACGGTAAAAATGAGAAAGGGAGCCATTTTCCAGTAAAAGTGTGCTGTGAGACTTTTTTGTGTTATGTTTGATTTCTTAAGCAAGTAGTTTTTAAGTGAGGTGAAACTTGGGGTACACAAGGAAAATCAGACTCCTGAAAGGAATACAGTAGTCTGGAAAGGTTGAGAGACACTGATCTAAAATAACTTTCTATATATCAGTTAGAAGATCTGATCTCTTTCCAAACATCAGGGATAGCAACTAACATTATATAAGGAACCTCACCTCTCCAGTGAGATACAGCTTCAGATTTCTAGCCCTGGCAGTTCATGGGGTATTGGAAGTTAAATCTCTTAGTTGTTCTGGGTTGAACAGTGTCAGCCATGGGCTTTGAAACAGTATAATTCTAAATCTGTTTTTATATTATTTGTTTGGCAGGGGTGGGGGTCATGGGGAAGGCATGTTCTTTTCATGGCTCTTGCTCACTGTTGAAAAGCTGGTTAAGATTTTGGAATGTTGCAAGATGATCCAGCTGAGATGCATTAATGAGCAAAGTGCAAGAGAAGAGGTCAAAGTTGCATAAGCAAATGTTCCACACACTAGTAGTTTTGGGGAATTCACATAGTTGCAAATGTAAAGAAACATTTTCCATGGGTACAATGTACATGTGTGATAAGATTTATTCTATTTATACTGTGATCATCACTATGGTATCTGAATGCCTGTAAATAAATTTATTTGAGCACAAAAGAGACTATTTGCATGTTTGTCTTAAATTATTTTCACAGTCTCAGCTGATTTTGTGCTTGGGGGTAATGCTACTTGACTTTTCTAGGACAAATAATCAACATTTTGGTTATTTTCAGAACAGCAACTACTGTGCAATATAATGCATAGTGAATATTTAAAGTTCTGTTATGTATACAATGGGTGCTATTAGAATCCTAATATTTTTCAGGCAATTAAAAGTACAGCGTGAATGCCACAGTAGCATTATCTACTTCCAAAGGCAAAGTAAAGATTTTAATGACCACTGCATACTAATATCAAATATACACTCCTCGTTCCAAATGATTTGGTGTATTCAATAAAACAAATAGGCAATAATAGAAAATTAGATTGGATTCTATGTAATATTCATCCTGAAAGACTGGATAAACATATTTATAAAACAGAGAAGGGCTAGAAAGGTAATCATGTTATAGACCTAGATAAGGGTGAGCTAATCAAATGTTAATAAATATTGACCATGTGTGTATGTTATGTTAAGTCTGCATAAGAATTTTCATACGCAGCCATGGCTATCAACTTGAACACAATCTAAGCAATCACCAGGGAAAAAATGTTAATTGGAGGAGTCCACTCAATTTTAATTAGAGCCATTCCCTTACTGAATTAGTTAATAGATTATTAAATATTAAGTACATACACATACATTTCCTTCCTCATTAGTGGCTTCTAGCCACTAGCAATGATTTCATCGCTTTACCTATAGCGTTTCACTCCTTCAGAGCTTAACTATAAATGTCAGCTTTTCTTGTGTTACTGCTTTAAAGAGCAATAAAAAGATTAGGAATTAAACCAAACTCTTAAATGAGCTGTACTGATAATAGAAATAGACACTAATTGTTAAATTACATTTTTTAAAATCTTCATTCAATTATAATTTCTAAAGAAAAAGTTAGCCATTTCACTCCTGGTTAAACAAAATGTATTTGCAAACTCCTCCTTATAAATGATTGAAAGAACCCATAGTGGCATGGTCATGGCATATAAAGCTAAACAAATCAAATAAGACTCTACTTAAAGAACACACAGAATCACAGAATTGTAGGACTGAATGGGACCACAAGAGGTCTTCTAGTCCCTTCCCTGCACTCTTGGCAGGACTGAGTATTATCTGTCACCCCGACAGGTGTTTTGTCTAACTTGCTCTTAAAAATCTCCAATGATGGAGATTCCATAACCTCCCTAGGCAATTTATTCCAGTGCTTAACCACCCTTTTTCCTAATGTCCAACCTAAACTGCCCTTGCTGCAATTTAAGCACATTGCTGCTTGTCCTATCCTCAGAGGTTAAAGAGAACAATTTTTCTCCCTCTTCTTTGTAACAATCTTTATATACTTGAAAACTGATATCAGGTCCCCACTCAGTGTTCTCTTCAGACTAAATCCCCCCCCTTTTTTTTTTCAAACTTCCCTCATAGGTCATGTTTTCTAGACTTTTTAAATAATTTTTGTTGCTCTTCTCTGGAGTTTCTCCAATTTGTCCACATCTTTCCTGAAATGTAGTGCCCAAAACTAGACTCAGTACTCCAGCTGAGGCCTCATCAGCGCAGAGTAGAATGGAAGAATTACTTCTCGTATCTTGTGTACAACCTTCCTGCTAATACATCCCAGAATGATGTGTTTTTTGCAACTGTTACATTATTCACTCATATTTAGCATGTGATCCACTTGCGATTTAGCTTGGGGAATCTCGGCTCAGATTAACAAGGACTGTTGCATGTCCACAACCCTTTTGTTGGAATGACAAACTAATTAATGAGCTTGCACTATCCAAGGAGATCTTGAGTAGTGTAAGATGGTATATTTCTGGGGTGCAAGGCTGGGGTCTGGGGTGAGTGGCTGGTGCCTCTCTCTGTACAATTCATGAGAGGCTCCAGGAGCATTTGTGCAATTTAGCTGGGTGTGGGGCTCCACATGCTGATGGCTGAGTGATCATAATGCCTGGAGAGGTTTTGCTGCTTGTCACTGGCATAACATTGTGTCAGACAGCCCAGACCGAAGAGTTAAGAGAGCACAGCAGTCCCACAGATCCCGGGGATCCAATCACACACACTTCCCCTTTTTACCTATAGAGGGAGCTAGTGAGTTTCTATACTTAGCAAGTCTCCTAGTTCTGTATGTACATCAACTTTTTCCAGATAATGTAAAGCAGGTAGAGCTAGTTGTTGGCTAAAGATTTTTTTTAATCTACCATCTGTACTTCTTTATTTAGATTTGTTTCTGAATTTGTATACATATATATTCTCTGTAGATTGCATGGTGGTTACTTCCGTTATTGTGATCAGACCCTGTTTTTGTATAAGCGGCTTTTAAGAAAGCTGTGTTGGAATGTTAAGGTTTTATTTAGCAGTAGGACAGTGCTAACATCACCCCAGAGCAGATGCAAGACTTTTTTTTTTTTTTTTTAAAGCCATGGGTCCTGTACTTTTGAAACTACCCTTGTCGCTCCAATGGGGAAAAGGATGTGGATTATGCACTATTACACACACAGATGGGACTTGAGCACACTTCCAAAGACAGACACAAGTTTGTTGTTGTTTTTTTTGTTTTTAAATGTCAAGACAAAATAACTGATATAACCCCAAGAAAAGCTTAAGAAACCTATTTAAAGGCTCCCTCCATGCAACTCCCATGGAGATTAATAAGTGGATACCTCTCTCAGATGTCTTTAGTGGAAGTTTTGTGGCTACTGAATTTAACATGCAAATCGAGACACTACAGGTTATGTTACCTACACAAAGTCCATGTTTCCTACATGTAGAAGCCATAGAAATGGGAATTTTGCACAGCTCTTGAAAGAGGCCTAAAATGAATGAAATGTTTCAAATTCTTATTCTTCTAAGCACTGGTTTTGTGAGCACTCAGAGAATTCTTTCCAGCATGCCTCTTTCCAAACTTTGCTAATGTGTAATGTGGTTTATTAGCAATGCAACTAGAACTTTAAGCCAGATGCCTTAACATTAAATTTTGAGTGTACAAACAGGACAGGCAATTGGGAAAGTCATTAATGACATATCTTGGCAGTTGTTTTTGTATGTGGTTACAATTATGTGGGCAAACTCCTTAAAGTCTATAAATATTAAATATTGATAAATATTTTAATAAACTCCTTGCAGCCAATTTGCAAGATTGTGGTGTTCTGCACAGTTTGATGACTGATTACAAAAGTCATTCTTTCCCCCCACATTGAAACTAATCAGTTACTAAGCTTATACTGATCTCTTACAGGTTCCTGTTCTGTGTGTGTCTGTCTGGCTTCATGCTTATTTAGAGCAGATGGTGTCATTTAGGAGAAAACAGGATGGTTTCATCTTACTAGGAGAAAATCCCTATTGTTTAGTAACTTAGTATTTATCAATCTTTGATTATTACTTTTTTTGTAAAATTTGTATTGCAGACTTTGTGGATTTTTCATTTCAGTTGTGCTAAACTTTAAGATAAACAAAAGGTCTGATTAGTGTAGAATATCAGGGTTGGAAGGGACCTCAGGAGGCCATCTAGCCCAACCCCCTGCTCAAAGCAGGACCAATCCCCAGACAGATTTTTGCCCCAGATTTCTAAATGGCCCCCCTCAAGGACTGAGCTCTCAATGCTGGCTTTAGCAGGCTCATGCTCAAACCACTGAGCTATCCCTCACCCCTTGAATGAAGTGTATGCTCAGATAACTGTGGTCCATATTCAAATCTTAGGCTATGAGTTGGTCCCCATAGGGAAATATACTGGCTTTATTATGCTGATATAACTATACTACTATAGTTATACTAGTTAGACTCCCCATCTGGACACTCTTATTCAGAACAACAGTGGCCTTTTTTGGCTAAGTTTATATTACTTTGTAGTTTGTAACTTTGTAGTGGCTTCAAAATCTATCCAGACACTCTATGGCTGCTCCCACAACAAATACTTTATCTCTGACCACAGATCCTTTCTGGGAAACCTTTTGATGTTGCCTTAATTCCTTTTGAGAAGTCACCAACTCTTGTTTTAGGCCTTATTTTAATTCCTTTTGGCCATCTTTGAGTTCTGTAAGCATCTCCATTATTTGTTTCATCGTGGTCCAACATGAATACCAGTTCATAATATATCTCATTGCAAACTGTATCCTCCTGTTTACATCATTATTGCCCTGTGATGTGGTATACAAACCCCACACTTGTTAACCAGGGGTTAATGGGAGTCTGAGACCAATTGGGCCACTGAGTTATATTTGGAGGGACTGTAGGCATAATTTTGTGATTAAAAACAGCTAACAAGGATCTGAACATTTATAAAGGAAGGAACAAGGCAGGGAGCAGACCCAGGAAAGTCTGGGAGTTCTCTCTTGAGCTAAAAGCAGAGCGAAACATGGTCCAAAGGAACATTTGGGACTGAAGCTTGAGGGGAAGCGCCTGCAGTAACTATGGGAAGCAGGTTAGGTTCCTCTGGGAGGTGTCACCGTGCCTCAGTGGGTCACATCTGAGGATGCCAAACTCAGGACAAACTACTGAGAAATAGGGCAAACTCACCACAAACTGGTGGTTATTCTATCAGATTACTTTTGTTACTGGCTTGGTGTAAACTTCTCTCACCACACTGGTTAATAAGAAGCCAAAGACGCAGTCTCCTTAGGCATTCCAGCCCTTGTCTCACCACCCTCTGCCACGCAGCACTGGCTTGTTGAGAGCTGTCTGAGTCTTCCAGAAGACAGTCCTGCATATTACGTTGCAGTGGTCTCTACAGGCCCATCTGCAAGACAGTTACACTAAGGATAGCTGCACTGTTTCTGGGAGCTCTGCGAAGTATTTGATTAGACAGGGGATTCTTGGCTTGGGATATACCACTTCATTCTCTCAATTTATTCTGATGCCATGTAACCACAATATTACTTCTTCTGGCTGCCTAAACTAGTACCTTGTCAGTGAGGTATGTATGTCTTATATGCTCACGTTGCTACCCTTACAAGCCACACTAATTACTTTTCCCCTTTGGGTTCTCAAAATGTGTCATCTAGTAGAAACTCAGTCTTTTTAAAGGGACACTGTCAACTTAAATTTTTGACTCATTTTAAAAGATAGATTTCCCGAAAGAGCAACTTCATATTAAACAATAATGTTAAGGCACTTCCTGCTTTCCTGTTTAGAAGTATTTTCTGTGTGGGCCTGAGAAGAACAAAACCAAGTATGCTCAGGCCCCGTCCCTCTGTGCACACTCCTGTTTGCTACTGGTTCATTTTTAGCTTCTGTCTCAGCTCTGCTGCTGCAGGAACTGGTATGCACAGCCTGTGGAAGGGTGTACACTGTCAACGAGATGGGACACCTGACTTCTAAGTGCTATGAAATATACAAAGTAAACAAACTGAGAAGATTTCCTTTAGTTAGTCATTTTGTGGTTACTTGAAAAAATACTGGGTACAACATTTTAAAATGAAAATGTAATTTTAATGTTGATCGAATCACTTACATTTAGTTCTGTTGTCACACATCTGCCTATAAAAACCCATACTGGTCCTGCAATTTGGTAATTTCCTAATGCAAACATACCATTATTACCTAGAAGTTGGAGAGTGTTCTACAAGGTAACTGATTTCCTGCCAAAGTAAATTGGGATCTGGATTTCTGAGCATTTGCTTTATCCGCTCATCCAGCAGATGGGTGGCATAGCCATTTCGTAACTGTCATCGTCCAAATGTAAATATTTAGCAAATTCTTCCATATCATTCCAGTTTATTTCTTCATTAGTCAAAAAGGATGAAATGTAACTTCCTTAAATGCTTCTGAAAAATCACCATTGGCTGACCAGACAGTCTACTGCATTCTGGCTGCTTTATGTCTCTAGTGATGAAAATGAACCATAAACCTGGCGTAACTGCCCATTTTAGCTGAATTTGTGTTGCCAGAACAGCACAAAGCAACCGGAATGTACCAGGTAATCTCACCCACTATTCCTCATAGCAAAGAAAGTGATTGGCAGAAAAGAGAAGCTGTCTTTCTCAAACTGCCCTATGGTTGGGTGAGAATTTTGTGGAATATTTGCTGACCTCCCAAAGCAGTTGCCCAATGGAACTGAAAACTTCCACATCAGTTCCTCAAATAACCTATCAGACAACATAACTCAGTGTGAGATGCTCTTGCTTTCCATCATTTGTTGTTTAAGATAACAAATATTGCATAGACAATAATAAAAATAAATGGAAAATGAAAAATATCTTTAGTCTCTTAAAAGACTTGCATTATTGGTTTTCTGTATTCCACTGCCTCTTCAAGCACAAAGAAAAAACAGGCAATTAGAAATATATAGCCTTGCACTGGAAGAAGCTTAGATTGATATAGGATGACTGAAATGATGATATTACAGGGACTAACAGGGAAAATTTCTGAAATGGGTAGAAGCTGGGGTGTGACAATAGAATAGTGATGAAAGTTTCTGGCTGAGGTTTCAAAAGTGACTAGTGATTTTGGACAATTCTGTTTTTGGGTGCCCAACCTGAGACATTTTAATATAGCCTGACTTTCAGAAAGGGATGAGCATCCAAGTGCCAAAAATAGAGGTGCCCCAAATCAAAAGTCACTCTTGGCATCTTCCTTTAATAGGTTCTGAGTTGGTGCATTCATATGACTAATGTTTTGTACTGTTAACCAGGCAAGAATGTCTGGGTAAAGAAATAAGGAGGAGTTGGTTCAAAACTGGAAATACTGAGAATGTGTGGGGCTTTTCCACTGTGGAGTTCAGTTCTCAGAAAGTTAAAGTTGGAATCTGTGACACCATGACCTTTAAAATTCCCGCCACTCCTCACAGTCCCTTGCACATTCCCTGAATTTGACACCTTCATAACTTGAAGGACTTTTAAAAATATTTTAATTTCCAACATGATCTAAAAAAGTATCCGTTAGCTTTAAGAACAAAGGATTCAGCTTCAAAGAATATTTCTTTAATCCATATTTAATGTAATTATGAATGATTTGACAGTTAGAATTTGCTTGGATTATTTTGTGTCAGATTTCAAGGACTGGAATGCAGACAAGCACTTCCCATAATTCACAGCCACTGCATAAGAATAAACAAAGTTAATGTTTAAACCATTTCTGGTAGCAATATTTAGAATAATAGCAGAAGTTTGTTGCTGTCACAGTAAAAATTAAGGTCCCAGTCCTTCTATGGATACTTCAGCATTGTCTCAGGATTTGTCGTTTCTGGATTGCATTGCAAGATTAGGGCATTAGGCAATGCACTAAATAGCTACTTGGGATATTTGCAAATATCTAGCAGGAAAATAAATCAAAATAATACCTGATACAATTTCAATCTCTAATTAAAATGTTATGGGCTTTTGGCACTAATAATGCTTGAGTTGTATGTTAACCTATTTTATTGATAATCTTAAGAATTAGGTTAATTTTCTGCCATCAGTTTATTACTGTGTTCTAGAATGGCACAGTTTAATGGTGTGTAAGTTGATGGTATTGTAGGTTATGTGCTGAAATCTATCTTCTGTTTCTGCCTTTTGGAGAAGAATGAAGATTAATATGCAGTTTACTCTTGTACACATTCCTTATGCTTTGTTGAAGAAATATGAATATGTATTGCCCTTTCTCCCTCTTATTTAATTGAAGATGATTGATGGTAGCAAATGCATTCAGCTATAAAATGTTTTCCTTTTAACCCAGGCCCTAAAATCACTTTAAAAATCATTCTCCATGCTTCAGTTACAGTATAGTACAACATGTTGCTTTTTTCCTGATTACGTTTCTCCAGTCACTTCCCTCTTTCTGAACTGATCATGAGAGTGCATGTTACTGCTTTCAGAACTGGGTTCATGTTTGGCTGGAAACAGTAAAAATGTCTCACTTAATGGATATTGATATTCCAAGGTGACCTGAAAAACTTTTAAAATATATAAACAAAGATGCCAATCCTCAACGGAATATAGGTGTAGATTTAAACACTTCACCATTTACATCCTCAGCCGGTGTAAATCTGTGTAGCTCCACTGAGGATCAGGATCATAATTTCCTCTACCTCCAACATTTCCCATGCTGATAGTCCAGAGAGCTATGCTACAGTTGTCCTTAGTATCTCCTACTGAACATCAGGAATGCAGCACTCTGCTCTGTTAGGTATAACTCATGTTGGCCATTGCTACAGAAGAAACACTGACATTGAAGCCTGAAAGATTTAATAAATCATTCAGTTAATGGCTAACAACTGTGCAAGATTGTCATGTCTTATTTTCCACTTGTGTTGTCTATTTTTAACCAACCTTTTTAAACTAACCCCTTCCCTTTGTCTTACCCTTGCACATTAGTTGTCAGAGTAAAGTTAACGAATCTATTAAAAGGGTTAACATTTGAAACAAGTTACCCTCAAAGACTGGAACCACCAATGGGATGAGCCACCAGCAGGAGAGTCGTGGGTGGTGGTGATGGTTGGGGGGAGTGAAGAGAAGGCGATGACTGGACAGCATGCCCAAGGGAAAAAAGCACCAAGTGGCTGGGCAGCATTTCCAGAGACACATGTGTAAGTTGGAGGAGGCGGAGAGAGGACCAAGCCATGGGGAAGCATGTGCAGAGAGGGGATCTAGGTGGCAGTGGAATGTGCATGGGAGCCACGAGAGAGCAACATAACAGTGAAATGAACAGACTTTCTTCCAGCAGAACTTCATCCATCACATTATGAAGCCAAAGATAAATAAATGCTTTTTTAATGATATTTTTCCATGTGCACAACTGCTGCAGTTGCCACTGGGAAATTGTGCAATTGCAAAAGGGAGGACAGATGAGTCCATCAGACAATCTCTATTCAGATATGGTCAATGTTATAGGAAAAGCCGGAATACCCTTGAAATGTAGCAAAGAAGATTTTTGAGTTTACCTTATGCACTATAACCTTTTGATCAAGAAAAGAACTAGTAAATAATATGGGCTGAAAAATGTGGTTTGCAACATTTTAAGTACTTGACAAGGCAATCTGAGAAAACAGCTCACTAGTAAAAACTGGAGCTAGTGTGATAACTGTGGGCTATTATGACCTGTTAGTTATCTTTAGCCCTTCTTTGCTCGCATCTGGGTGCAGCCTTCATTCAGTGGTAAAATTGATACATGGTGGTATTTGACACATGAGGAAGCACTGGAAGAGTTTTTGTCTAATGTATCAGGGGTATTCAGTCACAGCTGAGTGGTTAGCATGCCTCTTGTTCTTTTGTTAAGATAGTACCCTCCCTATAACTGTTTTCTCAAGCTCAGGTGGGGCACTCAGGATCTAGATTCTGTTTCCAGTACTGAACACTCGGGACTAAATGTTCAGGTCCAGCTGAACTGTGCTTGACATGTGAGCTGGGAGTGGGGGTATGTTTCTCAACTCCATAGCCCTGGCCCAAGTTATAGCCGCCTCAGGGCCACAGTAATTTACATTCCAGCTGTCATTGGCTCCAAAGCCATTCTAGCAGCTGGGATCATTGAGGAACATACTTTATTGAGAACTGGGGGGAGGGGGCAGGATGTAAAGCAAGAATGGTTCTATGCCACCTTGGGATTCCACTTATGCAAAGGGAATCATCAGAGCTGAATTCACCAGCTTTCCAGCTGCTCTGTCCTGCCAGAGAAGCACAAAGGAGCCATAATGGGGCCAAGGATCTAGCCTTTAAAATTTATTTTTCAAAAAGTAAATGCAGGTGTATAATTAAAGTAGTCAATAGCCCAAACAACTCAAGTTCTAAATACCCCATCCAAAACAGCCTCAAAAGAGAAACATGTGATAGTATTTAATGTGAAACACGTCCAGAATCAATATAATCTTTGTTTGTTTCCGGTTTTCTAGCCTATCTGTAGTAAATATCTACTTTATTGTGACAATAGTAGCACCTTAAATCAATTTACTTTAGAATGCAGTTATTAAACCCAACTCACAATTCTGAGATCCCTACTTCTTTTTCAACCCCTCACTTGAAAATCAACATTACATTAGAAAACAGCACCAGAGAGGCTAAGCATTCTAAGAGAACTGAAAAGCAGAGCATAATGCAGCAAATACTGAGCCATTAAATACCAATGGGAGAGAAAATATAATACACCCTGTGCAATTCAGCTGTTGCTAAATGCTGGTCTGCACATTAGCACCAGATTAGTATCATTTGGATGTGATGTGCATGTGGAATAACAATAACAAATATAATGCCAGTGGTAATAAAGAAAAGTAAACTGCACAGTGTTCTTTCATTCTAATGTACCATATGTTGTTATATTACAATTTCACAGAAGTGTAAGGGCAGTTTTATTTCTAAATTTCTTAAAAATCCATTTAATATTGTTTCCTATAAAGAGAAGTCTGAAATTTAGTATGTGTTTGTAGAATAGAAATGAGTATTGCTATAAAAATGATTCTTGTTACTACTTAAAACCAAGATGGGTGAAAAATGTTCAAAGAAGTAAACATATCTGATGAATCTGAATGTCAATTGTACTACTAAATTCCCTGTCTGAAACCAGAAGAAATTGATTTAAGAGGTTGTGGCCACTTTATAGCATGTTATGTGATTATATTGAAAAAAACAGTAACAGAAAATTTGGAAATGGCAGAGGTGCTTAAAAACTTCTTTGTTTTAGTTTTCACCAAGAAGGCTGGATGAAATGCATCCTAGAATACTCAAGAAGCTGACTGATGAGATGTCTGAGCCATTAGCAATTATCTTTGAAAAGTTATGGAAGACGGGAGACAAAAGGCAAATATAGTGCCCATCTATAAAAAGGGAAATAAGGACAACCCAGAGATTTACAGACCAGCCAGCTTAACTTCTGTACCTGGAAAGATAATGGAGAAAATAATCAAGCAATTTGCAAACATCTAGAAGATAAGGCGATAAGTAACAGTCAGCATGGATTTATCAAGAACAAATCACGTCAAACTAACCTGATAGCTTTCTTTGATAGGGTAACAAGCCTTGAGGATGGGGGAAAGTGGTAGATGTGGTATATCTTGACTTTAGTAAGGCTTTTGATACTATCTTGTATGACCTTCTCATAAACAAACTACGGAAATACAACCTAGATGGAGCTACTATAAGGTGGGTGCATAACAGGTTGGAAAATCATTCCCAGAGAGTAATCATCAGTGGTTCACAGTCATGCAGGAAGGGCATAACAAGTGGGGTACAACAGAGATCGGTTCTGGGTCCGGTTCTGTTCAATATCTTCAATGATTTAGGTAATGGCATAGAGAGTACATTTATAAAGTTTGCAGACAATACCAAGCTGGGAGGGGTTGCAAGTGCTTTGTAGGATAGGATTAAAATTCAAAATGATCTGGAGAAACGGTTTGAAGTAAATAGGATGAAATTCAATAAGGAAAAATGCAAAGTACTCCACTTAAGAAGGAACAGTATGTTGCACACATACAAAATGGAAATAACTGCCTAGGAAGGAGTACTGCGGAAAGGGATCTGGGGTCATAGTGGATCACAAGCTAAATGAGTCAACAGTGTAACACTGTTGCAAAAAAAAGCAAACATCATTCTGGGGGTGTATTAGCAGTAGTATTGTAAGCAAGACATGAAGTAATTTTTTTGCTGTACTCCGTGCTGATTAGGCTTCAACTGGAGTATTGTGTCCAGTTCTGGGTGCCACATTTCAGGAAAGATGTGGACAAATTGGAGAAACTCCAGAGAAGAGCAACAAAAATGAGTAAAGGTCTAGAAAACATGACCTATGAGGTTTGTTTCTTCTAGAGAAGAGAAGACTAAGCAGGGGACATAACAGTTTTCAAGTACATAAAAAGTTGTCATGAGGAGGAGGGAGAAAAATTGTTCTTAACTTCTGAGGCTAGGACAAGAAGCAATGGGCTTAAATTGCAGCAAGGGCGGTTTAGGTTGCACATTAGGAAAAACTTCCTAACTGTCAGAGTGGTTAAGCACTGGAATAAATTGCCTAGGGTGGTTGTGGAATCTCCATCATTGTCCAAACTGCTCTTAAAAATCCCCAAACACCTGTCAGGGATGGTCTAGATATTACTTAGTCCTGCCTTGAGTACAGGGGACTGGACTAGATGACTTCTCGAGGTCCCTTCTAGTTCTATGATTGCATTTACAGCCAGACTTCTAGCATTCTAAACTTCAGATAGGCCTTGCCAGGTTCATTCAGCTCATTTTCAATTACAATGTAATATTTGAGATATGGCCTGAAATCAGGGGCGGCTCTAGAAAATAGGCTGCCCCAGGCAGCGCGGTGTGCTGCGCCGCCCTTCCTCGGTCCCGCGGCGGGTCCCCTCTTCCCGCGGCTCCGGTTGAGCTCCCGCGGCAGGTCCACGGGCCCGGGACAGCGGACCTGCCGCAGGCATGACTGCGGGAGCTCCACCGGAGCCGCGGGAACAGCGGACCTCCCGCGGGCACGGCTGCGGACGGTTCGCGGGTCCAGCGGCTCCGCTTGAGCTGCCGCAGTCATGCCTGTGGGAGGTCCAGCCGAGCCGCGGGATGAGCGCCCCCTCCGCAGTCATGCCTGCAGCAGGTCCGGTCGTCCGCGGCTCCTGTGGACCTCCCGCAGTCATGCCTGCGGCAGGTCCACCGGCCCAGCCTGCCGCCCCCTAGATTTGACCGCCCTAGGCAGCAGCTTGGTTTGCTGGTGCCTAGAGCCGCCCCTGCCTGAAATACACACTTTATTTTGTTACGTAATCATTTCCTACATCAATTCACAAACTTTTGAAGCTGAGCCCTTCTTCAAAAAAATTAAACCAATGATGATACCACTGAAACCCCACCATATTTGTTAAAGGCCTTCACATCTTGTATATCTTTCCCTTCTTTGGCGCAGATCTCTGTAATATGATATTACTGCTCCATTCCTGCATGCCTTGCATGTTGAAATTGTTAACGCTGACAGTTTGGCATCTAAGTCAGCACCCATTGCTCCATTCATTTCAGACATCAGCTATTATTTTAGGTTCCTTGCAAATTCAGGCAGACATCGTGTTATTGGTTACTCTGGTCAAAGTTTGAAATGAAATCTGATACTATGGAGAACAACCAACAAGTCTCACCATGGCCCCTTTGCTATTCCTTCATGCTCCAAAAGGAGGCATGCTATACATCTTGGGAAATGTTGCTTTACAATAAATTAGTGAATAAGTTGCTTTCTGCAGTAATTAGGTGGTGTATCTTCATGGAGGTGTATTAAGTTTGATAATTGGATGCATGAGTTATGATATTCAACAAGAGCTGAACAAAGAATCACAACAGGCCACTTGTGGCAGGCTGGCTTGCTTTATTTTGGGCAAGATTTCTCTGGCAGATTATTCGTCTTGTTCCCTGTTGCCTGCCTATAAGCTCTCACTGGCACTCCTATTTGCTTGAATACCTGCCTATCTAGCATGCTTCTTTCAGGCTCTATCTGCAGTTTCACAGATAATACTCCATACGCTGCAGTTCCAACCATACAACAGAGGGGTAGCACACCTCCTGTTTCTAAAG
The DNA here is from genome assembly GCF_016161935.1 of Mauremys reevesii. Lineage (NCBI taxonomy): Eukaryota > Metazoa > Chordata > Testudines > Geoemydidae > Mauremys > Mauremys reevesii. The sequence goes on along the minus strand of NC_052629.1, from coordinate 29,679,069 downwards.
ACTGCATGCAAGCAGTGCTTAGCATGCTGGATGAAAGAAAAATATATATTTAAGTCACAGTGAAGGCACCAATAAATGGTTGCCAGCCTCATCCTAACTCCTCTGACTTTAGATGAAGTCTGATGTCCAGAGATCCCTGATATACCTCACAGCAAAAATGAAAATTGAGGTCTGAATAGTGTTGACACATGGTCCCATGTGATGCAATTTATCTCAGAAAAAGCTATATCTGTCTTAATGCACACAAGTGCAATAGTTGAGTGTAATTTATCTTGTGTGTATGCCCCACCTGCTAGGTGGAATCACACCTGCTTGAGTGCTTTTTCTTGCTCTCTAGCCACTAGAGGCTGCATTTCTATAGTGCCTTTCAGCTGAGGAGCTTGAAGTAGTTTAAACATTCATTAAGGCTTCACAATCCCGTGTGTGTGGTAGGTAATATCCCTATTTTACAGACCGATAAATTGAGGCTCAAAGGTTAAGGGACTTGCCAAAGCTCACCGAGGAAGACGGTGACAGATCCAGGATGTAAGAATTCTGATTACTCATCACATATACTAACCACTAGATCAATAGCTGTTGTCACTATTAACAAGCTACTGTAAGCTATTGTACTTCATTTTTTACAGTATTGACATAATTCATTCTGTTTCAAGCATAATTTATTACGGGTTTCCTATCATGTTGACAGTGCTGTGGAACAATTCAATTAAAGAGCACATGAAAGCACTAAGAATCTTCTGTCAGGTGTGAGATCTGCCCCTCTTTTGTTGTATAGCAACATTAGAAATGCATGTTGCTAGTGGCACTCCACAGGACATTTCACATATTGCTATGTTTTCTACAATGCAGAATAAGGTAATCTTAAAACTGGGCAACTATTAAAAGTTTTAAAGAAAATACATAATGTGCATAACATGCTAGCAGATGTTCACTTTCACCCATTTCACTTTTGTTCCACTTTTGCTCATGGATGATCTTACAGAACTCACCCATGGTTCCTTTTTCTTTTTGTCACTTGTCCTATTAGTTTACCATTAACTTGTGAAAAGATTTCTCATGTCCCGTTCCACCAACGCTATGCAATGTGCATGTTTCTTTTTCTTGCTATGGATAAAATTCATTCGGGTGCAAAGAACCAACACAAGGCTTATGCGTCACTTAGATTCTACCCAACACTGTCACTCTTCAAGCAACAAAGACTGCAAACAGAACTCCTTTTACAATTTTGCTAATAATGCATGAGCTGGCCAAGACTCAGTCTCCCTTTCCCATAGCTGTATTAGCTCTGCAGTGCTAATAGAAACTGGTAATAACTTCTTGATCTTGCAGGGGATCTTTTATGTCCAGATGGAGTTAGTCCCAATCCCATTGGAGTCAGTGGCGCTGTACAGGGGTCCACTTATGCAGGTAATATTACAGGATCAGAGCCTTATCAGGAGAGTGATTAGCTATCACACCTAAGATACTGAGGAACAGGTTTCTAAGATAGGGCCATATAGACACAGTTTCTTTGCAGAGTAGAAATATACTTTAAATATATTTTTTTAGAAGCTTTCTCCCCATTTTCCACAAAAGGGCCTCATTTCTGTGTTTCAAGGAGCCAGCATGGGGTTTGGAGGCCTTTACCTCAATAACTGCTGGGATGGAAGGAGCAGTGCCTCTAGTGCTTCTCTTCCCCTCCTGCTTACCTTCCTTCAGAGGTCTGACCACACCCTGATGGGAAAATAGTTCATCAGAGATGAAACCAGCCTCTAGAATTCTGTAGCAGGGGCATAATTTTGCATTAATTCTATCAGATGTTTAAAAATCCCTATAGAAAATGTCCTACAGAATTTAAAGGAAAGTGATTCTTTCCATAAGTGGCCTCTCTTCCAACAGCCGGATACTTGGATAGTACCTAGGCATTTGTTCCACCTATGCTAGGATGTGTAGCAGGGCTGAGCTTTGCTTGTTCACAGTGCAAGCCTTGAAAATGTCTCAAAGGTCAGGATCAGAACGAATGACTAACTTGCCATTAGTCATGAAAGAAGCCAGCATAATAGACCCTGCAGTTGTGAATACAAGTGTCACATAGAAAATCTTTCACAAGATGTGTCTAACAGAGAAAATATTTTAATTACTTACCAAAAATTTAGCTCCATTAATGTCCAATTTTTCCACTACTGCTGCAGATTCAGGCATTCGAATCTGGGGGCGGGGGGAGAGGATTATAAAAAGAAATTGAAAACTATACATGACAGTCTAAATCACAGATAGGAATATTTCTTTCTATAAACTTATGTTGAAATTGAACTGCATGTGGTAGTTGCAGGAGTCTGTGTATATTTAATTTGAAGTGGATAACTAGGTAAATAATATTGCAGTGTGTGACTGACAGGCATTCCTAGAGAATGGGGCTCGGAAAACATCAACTTTCAAAATCACACTTAGATAACAGATACTGATCTTTTTTTTTAAATTCTTAATATATCTAAGTGGATCAGTTGTAAAGGAAAATGAAACAAACTTTTTCTTTAATCCCACTTCTGCTAGTATGGCAGAGGGTCCTGCGGGACTGGTGAAACTCAGTCCTGCTGAAGGGCTTTACACTAGTCCTGTGCAGGGTTCTAACCTGCCACTCCCAAGAAGCCTGTTCCTTGACAAAAGGAAGTTAAATGTTTGCTCAGGCTGGAGACATAAGGGACCACAGCAGTCCCACAGTTCCAGGTTGTACTTGGGGATCCCATCACAGAGACTCAATAGGCTTTCATTTTAAAGGGTGGCAAGGAATAGACCTGGTTTGGTAAACACCCTAAGTGTTTCTGGCTGATGAGCTTTAGTGCTTTGACATGGCTTTTTAAAAGAACTGTCTTGTTGTGTACACAACTGAGAGCTTGGGAACTTCAGGAGAAAAACTGCAGGACTTTTTTTTTTTTTTTACATTAAAAAAGTGAATTCAAGAAGTTTAGTTTAACCATCAAATCTGTCTTAAGCTCCATTAACAGTGTGAATTTTAAAATGGGGTCATATAAATTCAGTTCATTTGCTTAGAGGTGAGCCATTGAACTCAGAAAAATTATATGTTTACCAGTCTCGATGTTCAGAAAAGACAATTTTGGCTTCCAATGGATGTCAGAACTGCCTTCAGTTAGCGTCAGTGGGAATTGAAGGCACACAGCAGTCTGCAGTATGTGCTCTGCACATTCCAGGCTAGCACCCTTAATGGTTTAAGCATTTGACAGTGCTAAGAAGGTAAACTTGAAATTTGAAAAACATATTTGTATGGCAGGGATTGTAAACTCTAGGGTACATTTGTCAAGTGTTTATTCCGTGTTTGCCGATGGTTACACAGCTACACTGTAAAGAACAATTTTGTTTGAAAGATTAACCGGAAAAAAAGTGTAGTACAGAAACAAAGCTGTAAAATGATACTGGATTTTTTTTAAGCTGATGCTTTTTTCTATAGCACTTTTCTCGTCCGTCTAAGTATATTTTCTTTGTTTTTTCTTAAAGTATTTATGTTGGAAAACCTTGATGAAGAAAGGAAATACAAGTCTGGTTGGTTTTTAACGTTAGGGTTGCTGACCCATTTAGCCAGATCAGTGTCTAAACCTGTATTTCTAATGAGATTTAGTAAACTACTCTCATGTTCTAAATAATTAGTTCTTTCCAAAACAGAACAAGATTGTGGCTTCACAAGCTCCTGGAATAAAGGACAGTGTGTAGCATACTGTTGCTGGAGTATGCCAGGAACTTCCATCTTTCCAAGGTGAAATAATTTGCCATTGATATAGTTGTGGTGGGATGAAGAGAGTGTGGAGTGAAGGTACCATCTACTCTGCCTCCCTGTCTGCCTAAGAACATAAGAACAGCTGTACTGGGTCAGACCAATGGTCCAACTAGATCAGTACCCTTTCGACAGTGGCCAATGCCAGATGCTTCAGAGGGAATGAACAGAATAGGTAATCAAGTGATCCATCCCTATTGTCCATTCCCAGCTTCTGGCACACAGAGGCTAGGGACACTCAGATGATGGTGTAGCATCCCTGCCCATCCTGGCTAATAGCCATTGATGTACCTCGTCTTCATGAACTTATCTAGTTCTTTTTTTAACCCGGTTATAGTTCTGGCCTTCACAACATCTTCTGGCAAAGAGTTGACTGTGCGTTGTGTGAAGGAGTTCTTCCTTTTGTTTTAAACCTGCTGCTTATTAATTTCATTTGGTGACTCCTAGTTCTCGTGCTATGTGAAGGAGTAAATACTTCCTTATTCACTTTCTCCACACCAGTCAAGATTGTATAGACCTTTATCATATACCCCCTTAGTTGTCTCTTTTCCAAGATGAAAAATCCCAGCCTTTTTACTCTCTCCTCATACAGAAGCTGTTCCATACTCGTGATCATTTTTGTTGCTCTTCTTTGTACCTTTTCCAATTCCAGTATATCTTTTTTGAGATGGGGCAACCAGATCTGCACTCAGTATTCAAGATGTGGGAGTACCATGGATTTACATGGAGGCATTATATTTTCTCTTATCTATATTTTCTCTGCCAAACTGTCCACTCCCACCCACCTGCATAGGAGTAGGAGTACTGACCCTGCAGGCTCTTCCCTCCTCTTTCCCTCCCCCATGCTGTGGGATATGTGGCCAGTAATGGGTAATAATTGTGAGTTCCCCTGTGCCCTCTTTTCTGTGACATGTGTAAGGCAAGCAGCCATCTTGCCCTTTGCTATATGATGAACACCAAACCTTTCACTACATTTCCAGTACTACCACTTAAAATTGAGGAAGGATATATGGACTCATTTGTAAATGGCAAGGAAAGGAGGAGGGAAGAAAAACTTGAGCAGAGGAGTGCAACATTTCTGTGTTGTCTAAATATACAGTACATGCAAAAGAATAGAACTATTACATGCACATAGCTAGAGTTTTTACTTTATGGGCTTCACTCAGTCATCGAAGAGAAAGCAAAATCAACAGGGCTAATTATTTTATTACAGTATTGGTTTCTATATAATGCCTTACAACATTCTGCAGAATGACAAACTAATAGCCTCTGCACATATCACACACAAAGTCTATATTAAAAGAACATTACTAAGGTAGTAGGGTCGAGCACCAAAATGTTAGGAAATACCAGAATTAAGGTTGCCAATGCCAGCCTTGTGTGTATGCATTATAATACTGTCTTTATTGCATGATCACAAACCATTTTTTTCCACAGGACCCCTGCCTCATTCGGTGCACAAGATGGATAGTTCTCACTTAATAAACAGATATTCAATATTTTCTTTTCTCCTCATTGATCAATTTCTGGCCCTAGGTCTTCTAATACAGAATTCAAACACTACAGACAGAATTATTAATTTCCTCATGAGCTTTTCTATGATGCTCACTTCTATGAGTGCTTCACAAGCATTAATAAATTTATTTTCACAACACCCCTGTGAGGTGATGGAGTGGTGGTATTTCTATTTTGCATGGGGGGTGGGGACTGAGGCACAAAAAGGTTAATTTCAAAAGTGTCCACTAATTCTGGATGCATAAACTGAGCATCCAGTGGAGCCTAGGGATCTGATTTCTTTCAGAAAATGTAGCATTATATAGCACTTCATATGTTCAAAAAGCACAGCTCCCATTGACTGCAATTGCAGCTGTGAGTGCTTGGCACTTCTGTAAATCAGACCCCAGGATTTCAGGTCAGGCACCCAGACAATATGGAATACACTAGTAGTGACCACCTGTGAAAAGATGGTTTAAGTGAGTTACCCAGCATCACAGAGGAACTCTAGCAGAGGCAGGGATAGAATCAAATTCTCCAGGGCAGTATTAAACTGCTTTAACCATGAGACCTTTCTCTTCCTATACTTGCCAACTTCTGCAATAAATGAAGCAGGAGCTTTACAAACAATTTTTTACTACACAACCTGGATTCATCCCCAAAGCACTTGAGCAGGTCCATTCTGTGCACTGAATGAGGCAGGGGTCCTGTGGGAAAATAGTATGTAGTTATGTAATTCCTGTATGCACAAGGAATCTGAATTAAGGTGCCACTGGCAACCTGACGTGCTTGACTTTGCAACCATAAAAATGTTCTTTTAACATAGTTTTTTGTGTGTAATTGCTTGACAGACTAATGCAAACATCTTGCCTATCTAAATTTCCATATAGTTTCTGTCTGATTTTTGGTGCTGCTATTAATGTCCTGTCCTAAATTCTTGTGTAGGGTTAGTGAATATTGTTAAATAGGTGGTATATGTCATGCCAGCGTTGGGGCAAGTAATCTCTATTAATAGTATGTGTTTATTTTTAAAACACTCTGATATCAATTAAGACAGACTTCATGGACCAGGTTTTGAATTCCTTACTCAGATGAGTAAGAGCCCACCAATAGGAGTAAAGGATTCATAACCTGACCCTCTCTGAGAAATTATTGCTGAAGTGTTTGTTACTATAAGAGGACAGGTAACTATAGAAATGTAGAGCTGGAAGGGACTTCAAGAGTCTAGTCCAGTACAGTAATTCTCACAATTAAGACAAATCCAGGAGAACAATCCATGAAGGAAGATGGTGACTCTGGCCATAATATTTAGAATTTGGATAGGTTATAAGCACAGGACAGATGAGGGCCATATATAGAACAACAAAGAATTACACATTTGGGAAACAAAGAGGATATACTTTAATATAGTCAAATTCTGTGAAACAATGGGCTCAAATGCCTAGATGAATGGCAGGTAAAACCCTAAAGCATGAGCCTCAATATTCAACAGTTGCAAGGGAAAAAAAAGTCTGGCATGTGTAAAAAGAAGCGCTTGAATATATCTTAGCGGAAACTATTCAGCTGGGGATTACTGAGGACAAGTTCAGAATACTGTGTGCACTTCAGGTTACATTATTATAATAAAAAGGATATTAAATAGGAAAGGTGCAACAGAATGATAAAAGAACTCAAGGATTTAACTTTAAAGGAGCATTTAGAAAGTACAGTAGGTCTATAGTCATTGAAAAGAAAAGGTGATGAGCAAATTCATATTGAAATCCTGCAAATCTTAGTAGTGATCTCTTGCTCTAAAAAAATATACACATACTTCCAATAAAATTGTTACTTAGTGCCAGAAGGAAATAAAAGGTGGCATGATTTTTTTGTGTAGATATTTTTCAATATAGCCCTGTGTGCACACATTATTGTGGTTCTTTGTCTTGTGCAGGATACTCTTATCTTAACAAGCAACTTCTGTCATGGACTGAATTTCAATAAAAACTGAGAGAACACAGAGAATCTTACAGAACATCAATACACATAAGTCCTTGGTAGTCACAATTGCTGACTAAACAGCTTTAAACACATTTTAGAACCTATGTTTATATCCAGGAGGGAGTAATCATACATATTACAAAGATTAGATATAGTGGGTGAGGTAATATATTGTGTCTCTAATATCCCAGGACCAACACAGCTACAACACTATACACAAAGAGTAGATAAGCCCAGCAACCTATTTTTGCTAGCTGAACTGAAACGAGTATGATGTACTGTCTGCAGTCTGAGCTTTAGGGTCAGTACCTGTCTTAGGAGATCTGCAACTTGAAGAGTTGTCCAATTCTCACATTCCTCTCGAAGGGGTAGTTTTGTGGCCATTTTGCTATCCGGTGAGGAAGATTTGATCTGTTTCTGGTGACAGTAAATGCTTTGCTTCACTGACATTCACCATCTGCTGTGGAAATTGAAAGAGGAAGTCCCTTTTGCAACTTTTTCCTGCTTGATTGCTTAAAGTACACGCCCTTTCAAGTAATTTGGAAATTACTGTTACACTCATTATTTCAGGACCATGATTTTGAATGTAAGAAGGTACTCAGTAATAGGGTCATGTCATATCATATCATCCTTATACAGGCAGAAATACCCATTGAAGTGAGTTGAGATAAGGATACTTGTGCTTGATAATAATGACACTGTGGCCACGTTTATAGGCATTTTAGTGCCATCTGCTTCATTTTTCACATGATGTAAAATACGTTAGTGTTAGTGACAACTGCCTCTTGCACACCTTTAACTCCTTTTCTAGTCACTCTGATCAGCTCTTAGATTGTGTTTGACACACTTCTATGTTTTGACACACTATGATGCTGTGAATATATATATAGAGGGAGAGAGGGGGAGGGAGGCTCAGATACAGCATTTGTATTTCCAGATTGTCAAACAACTTAACCTGACTCTTTGTTTAAGGTGTCGGCACAGTAATCTCAGGGTAAAATAAATCATTTGATTAAATACTGTATGCATAATGAGCGTTTGAAAGAAAAAAATTGGCTTCAAATTCTTAATGCTATTAAAGAACAAATCATCTACAAATATTCACATCTTTATTCAATAAAATTAATTTAAACATTAGACTAATAGATAAGTGCATCATATACATCAGGAAATAAAATTGCAAAGATGCACTTCCAATAAAACCAGCTTATTGTGCATTGCAGCTCTGCGTCACTGTAACAGAAGTAATGTGAAGTCTTCCATAAAAGGCTGGAAAGCAAGGAATGTTCTGCTTTCTAGTTGCTCTTCCTGTTTTATTTCCCAGTGCAAACATTTTTTGGGCACATTTTCAAGGATTGGAACTGATTCTAACTAAGTTTAAAATGTTTTGACTGTTACGCTTTTTCAAATTCTGCTCTATGTTGTGGCTGTTGCAAAGTGATTGACAGATTTCCTAACAACCAGCATATTATTGAAAACCTGATGACTGTAAAACTTTAGCAATTTACTCCATACAAGTATATATACACCACTTTGAAAGTGCCAACTGCATTTTTATGTGGTATAATTCTTTGGAGTTCCATTTAGTAAACATTCAATTTTCAGTTTATTGGAAGTCATTGCATTAAGAACAAATTTATCTCGGAGAATGTTGTAATCTTTCTTGCTAAAATACTTACTAATACAAACACTAATATTTACATTCTATCATGTAATCATTTAACACATAAAATTTATTGAAAACTTTAAATCAAACTCAGCTTTACAAAAAGCAGCAACTACATCAACTCTGTTTCCTTGACTAATATTAATAGTGAAACATAGCATTTAGATTATTAAAATTAACATCTTAGATCTTTAAGGCATCACTTTAATACAAAATATAAACACTTAGCACTGATAATTTTGTGTCCAGTAGATACAAAAACAGTAAAAAGAACATGGCTTACCAAACACAGATAATTTCTTTTCTCCAGACATGCATATTAGAGCCGATTCCAAGTAAACTAAAGTAAGAGCCATTTCTTGTATCTGCTATCCTCCTGCAAACAGTCTCTTGTGGTTACTGTTGTTGTTGGAATGATTGACAGGCTTGCCATCTCTGGTGAGAGGGAGAAAAGGATCCTTAAAGTCATAACCTAGTGATTTCGTATTTAGTATAAAGAAATAGACGGAAATGAAAAAGGAAAGGGAGCATACAATTCTTTCTAAAAGTTTGATGAAACTTTGCCAGTTCACTCTTCAGCTGCTAACAGTGTCTAAAAATAAGACTTAAGAAGTGAAGTTACATTATTTTTGGAGCACTAGATTCACCAAGACAATCTATCACTGACATTTTTATATCCGTGTGGACTTTCTTCTGAAGATGCTCTTGGTAGAACTGCTACAAAGTAGTTGGGCTAAGATTTGAAATCTAGTTAACAAACCTTTGTACATTCTGGATCCAGCTGGGAAACAAAGCAGTAACACATGGCTGTATCTTTATTCTCTTTCAAAATGATGTTTTAATGTTCTATAACATCTTTTATGGACAAAGAAAACATGGGCATCAGTACAAAAAGAGGAACCAAATACATTGTGAATCAAGAATTCAGCTTTAAAGACAATACCTCAGTGGAAAATAACACAAATGAGTAAATTTCAGTTTTGTTCGAGGATGATGAAGAAAAGCAAAAAAGGGATATTGTCAATAGGATAGCCTGAAAATAGAAAGTGCTATTAAAATCAGACGGAGAACAGTCTGTGGAACAGCTCATGTGTATGGGCTTGCTCTAAAGGCCATTGAAATCACTGGAAAGTTTTCTAAGAACTTAAATGGGCTTGGGATCAGGCTGTAATTGAGGGGAATGACCGGCTCCAGAAAGTAGCTATGGGTGAATGAGTTTCACACACGTTTGTTTTTGCAAAAACATCATTGCATAACTGCAATAGATAAGCTTCAGTCACACTTTGCAAATTTTGATTTGCCTTCATTTTCCCGGCACTTGGTGTTTTTTTGCAAACCCCTGATAATTTCCAGTATTTATGCAGTAAGATTAAAACTGCTTCACTCACATAAGAAGAATACATGCTATGTTCTTTTTAGTATAATATTTTTTTTGACAATTTCACTTGTGCTAAGAAAACTTCTGAAGTGCTTTAATAGCTAATGACTCAAAGCTGTGGCAGGGGGACAGCAAGACCATTTTGGGTTTGTGCAAACAGTGGGAATTAGACAGTAATATGTATTCTAATGGTAATGTGTATTGTGGGATTTTGAGATGTTCTTGCATATTTCCTGTTGTCATGATAAAAAGATGGTCTTGCTAGCCACAGGACTGCAAATCAACAGATCTGGGTTCCATTCCTGACTCTGTCAGACTTCCTGTGTGATTTAGGAACAGAAAATTTCTTACCAATAATGTTTTTTTCTGCTAGCAACATCTCCCCCAATTCTGGACATCTGAGCTACTCTCCTCTCTCTCAAGCTTGTGGTGGCAGATAAGTGTTTTGGAGCTGCATAGTCTGGCTAGGCCCCCCTCTGCTCCAGTTTGCTGCCAGATAAATTATTCCCAAGCTGTGATACTTGCATCTCATCATTAACAAATATTCCAGCTATAACGAAATAAGTGTGCACATGAGACTAAGGAAGATGGTCATATGGTAACGATTCTACTTAATATCTGACCTTGACTCATGAGCCATGCAGGGTGGATAGAATCGTGGGATATGCTACTAGCAGAAAGGAAATTATCAGTAAGAATATTTTCCATTCTGCAGCCCAGCATGTCCCACAATTCTGGATGTCTGGGAAATAGCAAGCTGTGAATAGATGTAGGAAGGTTACGAAACAAAAGTTTGGTAGGAAAGAAATAGCCACCTTTTCCCGAGCTCGCTCGAAAGTTTGTATTATTTCTAGGCCATCACCTGCAGCACCTTCCTGCCAAAGGAGGCCTCTGCAGAAGATAGAAAGTCCAGTTTGTAGTGATGAATGAGGGTTTTAACTGTAGACCGCTTTGCAAATTTGTGAAGTGGAGACACTTGCTCATTTCATGAGGTTACTAAGGATCTCTTGGAGTGTATCTCAATCCCTTTTGGGACAGGAGTCTCTGATGATTTGTAGTTTTCCACAATGATAGTCTAATCCAACTAGTGATGGAGGACTTGGAAGCTCTGAGTCCCTGGCATTTTGGGTGGAAAGACATGAATAGGGAGCTTGATCTTCTCATGGATTCTGTATGCCTGAGAGAGATTTTCAGACCTCTAAGGTGTGTAAAAGGGGAATGCTCATCACCAGTGCCACCTAGGGAGTCAGGCAGGGGTGCAGCAGGGGATTGCCCCTTTTCTGTTAGAGTCCTGTCTTTCAGCTTCCCCAGAGGCTTCAGGGCTTTTACTTTAGTATGGGGACTTTGGGGGGCTCAGATCTCGAACAATCAGAGTCTTCCCGTTAGACTCTCTACTGAGGTAAAGGCTTCTGTTGATGTCCCATCTTTTGAGAGTGGATAGGTTAGTTTGGGACCACGCTCTCCACTGGGCTTTGATCCATGGTCTGATAGTGGGCAGCTGTGTTCTGCACCTGGGGATGGTATGCAGCTGCCCCGCTGAGCACGTCCTACTCAAGTTTATTTTCAATTTGGAATTGCAAATAAAATCTCTGACGTTCCCGATCAGTCAACAGTCTCGCCTTTGTAGATACTATCAGTTCAGTTTCTCCAAGTCTTGGGCCAAGGTATGTAACTTCCTGGTTCACCATTATGCACTTGGCTGGGTTTGTGGTGAGTCCTGCACTCTCGAGGGCTGTAAGACGGAGGTGGTGTTACATCAGGTCAGTCCAATTACTGCTGCAAATCACCATGTCATCTATGTAGGCTGTAGCATTATGGCCATGCAGTCACAGCCCTTGGTCCATGAGTCGTTGGAAAGTGGCCACTTCTCTGTGGAGGCCTAACGGTATAGTTCAGAAATGGGGTGGAGAAAGCTGTCTTTTCCTGAGATTCTAAGGTCAGAGGGCTCTGCCAGTACCCCTTTGTGAGGTCTATGGTGGGGATATATTTGACAATTGCCAGCCTTTTAAGTAAAGCATCCACCCTGGGCATAGATTGGCATCAGCCCTCAAGATCCCTTTTATTTTTCCTAAATCAAAACAGATATGGGTTGTCCCATCTGATTCTGGTACCAGCACAATGGGACTTCTCCACTCATGGTGAAACTCTTCCACTACCTGAAGGTCTAACATGGCTTGTAGCTCTTCTTGCACAATATCTCACCTCTTTCATGGAAGGGATTGTGGGGTTTTTGCAGACCTGTTGTCCTGGTTCAGTGACTGTGTTGATACCTCAGGTGTGTCTGATCCAGTAAGATTGAAAATATTTCAGGGAAGGATTCAATCAGTTGCTGCATTTGAGCTTTCTGCACTGGTTGAAGCTCCTCTCCCATTGGTACTGCTTGGGTTTCTGGGGTCACTGGTGCTTGAGGGCCTAGACTGGCTTCAGGTGATAGGGTGTTATGAAGAGTCCTTCTTGGTCTTTCCAGGCCTTTGGAAGGTTAACATGGTACACCTGCATTTTCTTTTTCTTCCCTGGCTGTCAGATTTCATAGTCAACAGGTCCTGCTTGTTTCACCACCTCAAACTTCCCCAGAGTTTGGCACAGAAGCCTGCTCTCTTCCACTGCCCGTCCTCTTTTGAGCTGCTTTGCTTCCCCTTTTAAGCCCTGCTTCCATCTTATGCAGGCTTTGCAGGTGGGGCTGCGTGTGGCCACCTGGGCCTGGAGTGGCTTCTTAACCCTTGTTCTCTAGAGTGGAGTTTGTATGCCGAATTGCCGTGTGCCATACCTTTTCAGTTAGATGTTGTGATTTTGGACATAATAAAGGCAATACAACTTCTTGGGAAGTGTGAAAGGAGGAATTTACCTTAGGAGGAAAGGATTCTGGTGGCCTGAGTGCCACCCCATCCTCGTGGAACACACAGTAGAGCTCCTATACAGATAAGGTTGCCAGCTTTCACATTTGCCTGGCAGACATAACTACTAAGAAACAAATGTTAATGGATAAATAAAAGGCCAACACTGAAATCAGAGGCTCAAAAGGATGGCTTGTCAGAGCCCTCAAAACTCCGGAAGGTACCATTCTGGGAAGAATAGCCTGACTGTTGGTGTGGCTAATCAGACTGCTCGAAGGACTCTGGCTACCTGTGAATTGTCCACCAGGGAGTCAAATGATCCTGCAAAAAGCATAGTTCTAATTGCAGGCACCTGATGTGCAATGTTACTGAACTTAAGGTAACAGATAAGGCTGCCAGCGCATGTGGAGTGTCTGGGGATAGGAGCGCAGACACTCCACATGCACCAGTGCTGGGCCACAGCTCAGTCGGGAGAGTGAGGGGGTCCCGTGTAACTCAGGCAGCGCCTGTGGGCGGCCAGCTGGGGCTGACCCACGGCAGCCTCACAGAGTAACAGGTCAGCCCAGCCTGGGCACGGCTGGAGGGAGAGGCATCCCCTTGGGCGGCCTGGGCCTGATGGGGGGAGGGGTGAGGGACATGTGTTACCCCCCGTGTAGCTCCCCCTGGGGCCTGGGTACCACTCCCTGCCCCGTTCCAGGCCGGCCCTTCCTGAAGCCGGAACGTTCCTCCCATGGCCAGGTGCGCCGGTCGGATGAGTTGCAATGGCACCAAGCGGGTGGGGTGGGGGTTTCTGAGAGTTTGTCACGGGAGGCTCAAGCTCGGTCCTGGCAAGTCAGTGGCATGCACTGGGATCCGCGCATCGCCCTGCTAAGTGCCTCGGCTGGCCTGGGAGAGCGGGGGCGTGCAGGTGGCAGGAGCAGGTCGGGGCCAAGGGGAAAGTAGAATTGCACGCATGCCACCTTAACGGCACATGGATGCCGTCCGCGGCGGCAATTCGGCGCGCTGCTTGGGGCGGCGAAAACAGTAGAGCTGTCCCTGCAACCACCTAAGTTCCCTGTAAGCTGCATGGCTGGGTGGCCGCCCAGCAAGATATCAAGTGCTCTGCACTTCAGGTGTCCCTCCACCCACTGCCGTACTGCTCCTTCCTTCTGATCTGGAGATGCTCCTGGGAGCCCCCTGTTTACTATGCAGAGCGGGGGGTAATGGGGCTGCTGATGTCAGGGTGTCCCCCTCCCCCACTCCTGTACTCCATATCTGCAGAGCAGGAGGGGGTGGTACTTGACAGGGCTCAGGAGTGGGACAAAGGGAGCTTGCTGGTGGCTGCTGCTGTCTGCTTTGAGTGCCTATCTACTTAAAAGAGCAATATACAGCAGCAAATCATAGGGCTGAAAAGAAGCAGTAGCGCTCAGGATTTTAATGAGGCTCCACCATTTGGGCTGCATTTTGCCATCATCTGAAATTCTGTGCTTTAATTAAAGCAGTCCCTGAGTGTCTATCATTTTCCTCTGTGAATATAGAGTCATAACACTGTAAATTGATGTGTAAATGCTAGAATGACAGTAACCTCCACAGAGCTGCCTCTGGTGGAGAGATAGGGTTGAGTCCTCTGTAGAATAAGAAACAAAAAAGCCCCTTTCAGTGAGGAATCTGGTTTGGGAGATGTATTCTCCCACCCTGGATCCACGTTGCCCGAGACTGAGGCAATGGCCTGACTTCTCTATCGCCGTGCAGCTCCATGTCAGAGCTGTCAGCCAGGACTCTACACTTTGGATGTACGGATACTTTAAGTTTTAGTCCCCTGACTGTAACTCAGAATGGGAGGAAGCCGCTCCACTTCTCCCAGAACTCAAGGAGATGCTGTATATACACACTTCCTCAATATCATCCTCCTGTGCCCATATATACACACTGGGGGCCTGGGGCTTTAAGGAAAAGCACCATATAGTGTGAGAGTTAGCAATATTGATTACCTGAAGGATGCCCCAGGGCAGCTGCAGTCCACTGGGGAGTCTTGCCAGCCTGTGAATGTACTTAAAGAGGCAACACATGTGTGTCTCTCTCTCTCTCTCACACACACTCACTCACTCACCTCCCAGCACATACCTGTAGAGTTCCTGTTGTTGTTACTACTTGATACTTCCTGCAATGCACATATAGTCTCTCTCTAATTTTATTCATTCAAAGTGCTGTTATTTGAGTTTTTTGACTGGTCTATGCATTTCATAATTTTTATTTCTCTCGTATGCTTAAATTTAATTCTTTGAGGGGTGAGTTCTAAAATGCCTAACCTGTCCTGGCTGAAGTAATTATCCCTATGGTAACTTTTTAAAAATATATATTATTTCTAGGTTTTTTGTTTCTATGGTGGTGCACATCCGCACATTACCTTTATAATTTGGTGCACATAACAAAATTCATTCTGTACATGGATGGAAAAAATTAGAGGAAACATTGCCCACCACTTAACACAGCTCTCAGTGATTTTAACTGTTAGTGGGGGAGCCTCACTGCTAGTGCAGACTGGGCAGTCTCTTTCTTTCACCAGAGACACAGTCTCAGCACAAGTCTAACACTTAGGCCTGGTTATCAGTGATTTCAGCTCTAGTGATCCACAAGAAGACTCTCAGTGAAGATAGGGAGGGGGAGGGTCAAATGGTGTCTAGGACCCTTAGGCAGGGTCCACACCACCAGGCAGAAACACAAGTCCCCATCCTATCTCTCATTTCCACTGGGCTTCGGCACTCCTACCTCACTGCTCAGCAAGTGCAGTTCAGTTGAGGGCGACCCCCTCAATCAGGGCATGCTAAGCACACTTTTGCTCTCCTTGATTCACACAACGATAATACTTTATTACCACTGCACCCAATAACAAAGTGACTTGCAATCCAACACCCATCAAAAGTGATCATTTGGGCAAAGCAGTTCCATCATGCTCTGCACCTAGGCAGAGTGGGTGTGTCCATGCTAACAAGGTTAGTTTCTGAAGTCCTCTTCCCTAGCTCGTCACTGGATGTCAGAGGAGAGCTCATTCTGACCCTGCTTACAGAGACTTTCTTCAAAGTGGAGCCAAAGTCAGGGTGATCTCTATCCTTAAGGGCTTTGAGATCTTCCAGCCAGGAAAGAGATGCTCTCACAAAGCAGGTAGCTGTGAGGGATGCTCAGAGGGTTGTGAAGGAGGCTTCAAAGCCCTTTTTGAGAGTGGCCTCCGTCTTTCTATCTGTAGGTTTCTTAGGGTAGAACTCCCCTTCTGAGGGAATGATCATCTCCTTGATGAGGGATGCTACAGCGGCATCAACCTTTGGTGTCTCAGCAATAGAGCTCTTTGGTTCTTGAATGCTGTAGAGCCTGAGGTTGCTTTTGTTAAGGGCAAACATATCACAATAAGTGCAGACCATCCTTTTCTTTCATCATGTCTAGGTCATTTCTATTTTAGCTGCTTTACTGCCTTCAATGTATCCTTTATTTTCTTTGTCTCCTTTGTTCTTCTCTATGTTCTCATGGAAATGTACACTTTCCTATTCTTCACTTTTTAGTTAAATTTTAATCTGTCCCTTGGCTGATTGCTTGTTTTTCTGTACTATATGCCACAGTGGGTTGATACAAACAGGGCCGGCTCCAGACACCAGCGAACAAAGCAGGTGCTTGGGGAGGCCAATGGGAAGGGACAGGTCCCTCAGTCCCTCTCGGAGTGAAGGTCCCACTGCCGAATTGCTACCGAGGAATGAAGCAGCGTGGTTGAGCTGCTGCCGATCGCAGCTTTTTTTTTTTTTCCCCTTCGCTGCTTGAGGTGGTAAAAAAGCTTGACCTGGCCCTGGATACAAAGTCTCAGAAGGACTTATTCTTTAATATTAGAGTTTAACCTTCCAAAGTCTCCTCTATCTTTTCATCATAGTTGCCTTCACCTTATCTTCCTGGTGGGCAATAGATGTAATCTATTGTCCTAAGTAGACCTATCTCAGAGGCTTTTAATGCTTTCTTATCCTCTCTTTAATTTTTCCTTCTTCTGCACTGAAAAAGACTTTGCTCTCCTGCACATCTGTTTGGAATCTACATTTAGTACTTAGTTTTCTTCATCCTGTCAGAAATTCTTGTTCTTAACTGGTATAGAAAAGAAGATAAAAATTACCTGCCACACTTGTGACATCCATTCACCTGAAATTCTCTTTGATCTTTGAAGGCTACAATTGATGATGAAATGCTTAGTTGTGGTATCTTTTTTGTGTATTCCAATGTTCTTTGGAATTTAATTGAGCCACTTTTTTGAATTATATTTGTTTGAACAACTTGGCAGAGGTTGCAATCAGAGCTATTGAGCTGCAATTATATATTAGGCTTTTACAGTCTGAGTTTGCACATATAGTGTATGCTATTTCTTTGTAGAAAAATATAACCACTCAAAATGCACGTTCAAACTCTCAGTTAAATATAAGAAACTGATTTGCCAACTTGGAGCTCTATACAATTGCTTTAAAATTTTACTTTTTATGTATAAAAATCTGCATGGGTTATTCAAAACATACATGAAAAATATTAACTACTTTTGCATATGATAAATAGTATTATATCCTTATAATTGAATTATTTCTCTTGCTTTATCATTTAAATAAAATTCCTGTGTTGTTGAAATTTGAAAATCAGCTCTGTGGCTCATTAATTCCTTTTTAAATAAAGGTTTTGTTTATGCGCACATAATTTTTGTTGACAGTCTGCGTTAAACCCTATTGATTTGAGCATTAATATTTACATAAAGTTTCTCAATTCACATGACACCCAATTTGTTATAATTGGAAGAACAACATAAAATTACTACCCAAAGTCTCAGCGACTGTAACAACACATCAGTGCATAGTATTCTGCAGGTTGACATTTTAGTGTTCAGGGCCTTTCTGATATTAGTGCAAGAACTGCAATGGGTGACTTATGTTGCATCAAGACAGAATTCCTGAATATAAATACTGAGTCACTGTGAATAATTGGCCAACTGCTGAAGCCTGTAGTCAGGCAAAATTTCTATTCTCTGGGTTGTTTGCTCAGCTATGGACTGCAATGTTTGGCATATTACTAATGGTGAAGATGAAAGAAGCTCAGGGGTTTAGTTTAGTTAAAGATGTTGTCAAGGCTGATTGCCCATTCTGGCACTTTGAGTGCAGAAGGTGGGGGCCCGCAAGGATTTTAAAAATTAATATTGGCCACTCCAGGCTGGTATTAAACTCCCAAGATTACAGCTTTTCTCTGACATTGGCTTGGTAAACGCTGCCACCACCCAAGTGAAAAACTGCCTCTTGCAAATCCTGGTAAAACTCACTTGGGAAGTTTTCCCTGTGGTCCCTTGGCTTTTCCACCCCTCCCTCGCGGAAGCCGAGAAAGAAAACAACAAAAGGGAAACCCAGCTGTTGCCACCAGCTAATTGAAAAACATATGCACAGATCTTTCAAGACACAAAATCAATCGGGTTCTTAAAAAAGGTAAATTTTATTAAAAACAAAAAGAAAGAAAATACATCTGGAACTTAGGCTTTTGCTAGATTTTAAAAGAGCAATTCCAAAAATTAAGCACCCAGAATAGCTTTCTAGGGTATTCAGTTTAAGGGTTACAAGCAAACAAAATCATCTGAGGTTGGCACAGAGGAATCCACAAACCTTACAGAAAATAAAAGAAATAAACCTAATTGTGTCTATATAAACGTTCCCTGTCTCAAAGAATTCTTCTAGGCATGGATGATGAATTTTCATACCTGGTCCAAATTTTACACAGCGTTTCAGCTGTCCTGTTCTCTTCAGCCCAGAGAGAACAACAGAGAGATAAAGGGAAAGCTTTTTTCCCATTTTAAAAAGGTCTAGTCTTCCATTGGCTCTTTTGATCGGGTGCCCACTCCCCTTTCTTTTCTTCTGTGGACTTTTTAACCCTTTACAGATAAAGCAAGCAGCCACCAAGAGGGACTTTATAGCTAACTGGCTGGTTGGGTGTCCATAAAAGGGCGCTACCTTCCCTTCATTTATCACAGATGTAAAAGCATGAATGTCTGTTTAGAGTTTATCCAAAAGTATCCTAATCTCTTTGGGTAGGGAAACTGAGCTGGGATCTCACAGGCACAAGAATGCTCAAGTGACATCCCTTACTTCCTTGTTTTATCCTCTGGTAGTTGGAAGTACCAAGGATACGGTATAAATTGTCATAGCTCTATTGGGTAGCCCGACTTAGAGCAGCTGAATATTTGGCCCTAACATTTTTGGTGATTCATTTGCAGTATTTCTGCATCTAGTCTTAAATGAAGCCAGCAAGTGCAATAGACAGTGAATATTATATACAAACACAACTGAATTTTTGAATTTCCCACAAAAAAATTGTGTTTTCTGGAAGTGATATTAAATAGTGAATATAAATATATGTATGGAAGTGGGGAGACATTGTGACAGCTGGGGGAAAGTGAGTCACCCAGAGATGACAGTGGATTCTGATTGAGTAATGAGCCCAAATTCAACAAGGGGATTAGAAGGGCTATGGCCAGGGGTGTCTTCATTTGCTCTGGGTTTCCTGCTGGGAAATTTTGTGTCTTGTATAGTGCTGGTCGTACAGGGGAGCTGACTTTGTCTGGCTCTGACAGAGGTGGAGTTGATTTAATTTGACTGGGTCAAGCAGGAGCCAAGCTAGTGGAGCTGACTTTGTGGACTGAACTGAGAATACACAGATCAGAGTTGGAACTGATGGTGTGGCCTTCTCTGGATTGCAGTGGACAGGCTGAGGAGAACCACTTGCAGAGTCACTCTAATTGGATTAGTGAGTGAGATTTTTGGTGGTTGGGCATTGTTTGGTGAGTAATAGTTCTGGGCCTCAACAATTAATATTTGGGTTTGTGGAGTCAACTGTACCTCCCATACAATGCTGGGAGTTTTGCTCATTCGCTTTTATGTACATTTGTGGTTTATTGTTTTTCCCCAAAATAAAAGATATCTGTGGTTTCATAGTCCTGAGGATTCCTGTCTCTGCCCATGAGGGGGAAGAAGCACCTGTAGAGGTGACTAGGATATTTAAATGTTAAGTTCCTTAAACCTGGGAGAGGATAAGGTTTTAAGTGAGAGCTTGAGCCAGTCATTTTATTTATTTTTAAATGGGACTTCTAGGTGTCATTGAATCTAAACCTTCATACCACAAATGATACGTGGCAGAAGGCTTACATTAAGGTTACATTACTTTATTTTTATTTTAAAAAATTCTAATATCAAAAGTGTTACATTAAGGATTAGTACCGATTCTAAGTAGAAATTAAATGGGTCGCTAGAAGAGGTTTCCTATTTTGAAGCATGAACTTGTAAAACAAGTTCCTTTGAGCTGCTGATTCTTTTGAGCTGCATCTGTTTGCTTATTCCTCTTTTGCATAAAAATAAACTTAAAGGGGTGTGTGTGTATGTGTGTGTACATACAAAATAAAGAAAGTACCTGACAGTTCATTTATGAAAGCAGAAGTGATTCAAATACAAATTGGAGCCAGTACATCAGAGATAACGAAAGAAGAGACGAGCAGAGGCTGCAGCTTGGGTAGAGCAACAAAACCAGATATAAGTGTTTTGTGACAGTTGTACTCGTAGGACTGATTCATTGGGAATTGCATGAAGAATGTGCCCACTGGGTTTTACATGTGTAAGCAGTCTATGGAAAAAATCAGACTATGGAAATAAACCAATACTGCACTTAGAAAATAATGTGTGGATTTTTGAGGAGCGAGGAAGGTTATTTTATTTCATTTTCATATTGCAAACAAAGGAGAAAGATTTGCATGACCTTAACAAGAAAGTTAAAAGATCAGGTGGAAACTAGAACTGATTTATTTTCAGATATGTATCTTTTCTTGTTTATTACATGTGGTGAGAGAGGGTGCATGAACCTGCCAGCTAGGAACCTCAGAGAGGGAAACATCAGTGATTGTCTGGTGTTATCTCATTTTCTGTACTTCTGATAAGGTTTTTCATTCTAAAATGTATTAACAATGGGCTGCAGTAATACCAGTAGGTCACAACATTATCTCATGCACATATTTAGAACTGAGAAAAACATTAAGGGAGAACTGGGAGGGGAAAAGAAGGGGTGAAATCAGAGAGTTTATGCAGCTTCTCTGTAAGCAAATAACTGGGATAGAGGAGGGCAGAAACTGAGGAGAGTGTTTGTAGCATGTGTGTTAGTGGATGGTGTGATGTGATGCTCCATAATCTTTATAGAAATATGCTTATGATATAAATATGGTATAACTAAGATATATTTTATTGCAAGATGGCTCATGTAAGATATCATTGGAAAGGGTATGATTTACTGAATGTAATTAACCCATTTGTATGCATGTATCATTTCTGTATCTGGAGTTAGGAATATTGACTATGTAACAATTACAACTGTGGTTATACTTGGAGACGCCCACCAGACAGTAAGTAATCAGCCTTGATGGGCCATTAGGAAAAGACGGTGAGTCTTTAAAGATGTGGATCTCCTATCTTCCAGGAGCTCTTTCCTGTGGACATTGCAAATAAACCTGATTTCATGGTTGCTTTGACACTGCAAGGTCAGGGGATAATGTCACCTGTTACAAAGTACCACCTTGGACACTGCTGGTACTTTTCCACTGGAAAGAAAGGCTTTTCTCCTTATGTAAATTCTATTTAAGGCTGGGGAGTAAGGCAAACAGGACTCTTCCCCATTGCCTTCCTGCTCAAGAAGAAAGACTGCTGAAAGTACCTGAAGAGACAAAGGAACTGAGCTGAGGGAAAGGCAAGGGCTGTCTGTAAAGAGAAATAACTGGAACTCTAAGCTACAGAAACTCTGCCACTTGACTAAAACCACATTTAGGGTGAGAAATTACATTTTGTAACCTGTTTCTTTAGTGTATTAAGCTTAGTTTGCGTGTTTTGTTTCACTTGCTCAGTAATCTGCTTTGTTCTGTTTGCTATTCCTTATAATCACTTAAATTTTACCTTTTGTAGTTAATAAATGTATTTCTTATTTATAACATAACCCAGTTTGTGCAATTTGTATTGGGGGGCAGGGAGGGGGACAAGAAGCTGTGCATATCTCTCTCCACATTGAGGGGAGAGGCCGATTTTTATAGGCTTGCACTACGCAGATTTTTCTATATTGCACAAGACAATATTTTTTTGAGTTTAATTCCCAAAGGAGATGTGCAGCCGAGTGCTGGGTGAATCTCCTGAGCTGGATCCTCTCACACAGAGCTGATCTCAGTCTGTGTCTGTAGCTGGGTGTGGCCTTACCTGTGTATGTGTGCTAGAGGCGGCTTGAGGGCCTAGCACAGCATACACAGAGTGATCAGCAGGGGGCTTGTTTGCTAAGCCTTCTCCCATATCCTTAACTGTCCCATGTGAATTTCAGGCTGCTATCTCTCTGCTTTCTTCCACACTTGTTTTCTGAAGGCTCTTTTAAAGAGGAAGTCTAGGAATTTGGTTCTAGAAGCTTTGAGTAATTTTGGAAGACCTTTTCCTTAACCCACAGCTATAGGATTTTATGAACAAGGCTCAGTTGACAAAGTCAACAAAATGATAAAATCTCAATGAATAAATTACCACTACAGCTTCTCTTGGTCCCTTCTACACAATCTGTAGAGGTTCAACCAAAGGTCAATTCAAGAGGCATTATGTTGCTAATATGCTTTCTATTGCTGCTATTACATTCCAAATCATGGAGGATGTATCCAGAAACCTAGTGTATTGTGCTTGCTGAATCTCAGCCTGAGAAGAATGATGATGCCTTTGGATAGCATCACCAGCCATCATAGCTACAATAATTTGGTACCCCTTTCTTCTCACTCCTCCTTATTAACACATTGTTATTATGTAACATTTTGATAGTGATTACAGGCCTCAATCAGAGTGGTCCTAAATAAAAATGGTCTCTGGCCCAAGTTTTTAAAAACAACACGAAAGAATAGAAAGGACAATTATAGTCTGTAATGATCACAGTCAGAATCAGAGAAGCATGTCTATAATGCTCTCAGTACCTCTGGGTTTTTATAGGGTACAGATTATTTCTAATTCCCCTCATCCCACCAATTGAATTGAATTGGCCTCGTTAGCACTGACCCTCCACTTGGTGAGGCAACTCCCATCTTTTCATGTGCTGTGTATTTATACCTGCTTACTGTATTTTTCACTCCATGCATCTGATGAAGTGGGTTATAGCCCATGAAAGCTTATGCCCAAATAAATTTGTTAGTCTCTAAGGTGCCACAAGTACTCCTCATTGTTTTTAATTAAGTGAAAGTGCTCATCCTGTGTGGGATTGTTGTGCATGAGAGTGTGAGAAACTGACATGCAAGTTTCAAGGATGAGGCTAGTTCTTATCTGCTGGTAGGCAGTAACAGGATAATAAATTAGAAGTTTAGACAGAATGGCAATTACCCAATGAAGTTACAGTTGTGCCTGTGTGTACCTTATTAATCAATTAGCAATTGCTTGATTGCTTGACCTTAATTGTATATAAGAGCATGCTGGAGAGAAATAAAGAACTTTGCTGCCAATCACACTGATTGCTGAGCTTTGTTCATGTACGCCTGCGATGCAACAATCCTGCACAGAATATGGCCCATCAAAGGCAGATGAGGCATTGTGTAGCATCAAAGTACAGAGAGCTTGTTGATTTCATTCCTCACTCCTTCCAGGAAGGGGAAACCTGCACATAAACTCATCCCAGTAACTTGTTTTCTGATGTAAGGAGGGATAAAAATCCCTGAAAAGGAGAAACTGGGATGTTTATGCTCTTTGGACTCTGAGAGGTGAAGATACCTAAACATAAGCAAGAGATCCCCATGCTGCTTGGCATGAGTCAGCACTGAAAGACAGAGCAGCTTATCATAAATCTAAGAATGTAACTCATTTCTGTATGTATGTTTCCTGTTTTAAACTTGTAAATAACTAATTTTTTCCTTAGGTAATAAATCTTTAGTTATTTTATAATAGGAATGGCTACAGGCATTGACTCTGATTTGAGATCTGAATACAATTGACCTGGGGTAAGTGACTTGTCCTTTGGGATCATGGGTAACCTGAATACTGTTGTGACTTTTGGTGTAAAGCGACCCTCTATGACATTGTTGGCAAGATAGACCGGAATGCCTAAGGGGACTGCCTATGACTCCATGGTAAAATTGTTATAGTGCTTCAGGGTTTACTATCACTGGGTTGGTGAAAACTAATTATAGAACATTCAACCAGGTTGGGGTTTCTACCTTGCTTTGACACTCCTGGACGTGAGCCATTCCAGATAGCATGATAGAAATCATATCATCAGATGATGATTATAGGACGCCTTCCATTCACTAGTATCTCAGGAGGATGTTAAACAGCAGCTACTAAAGTTAGACATTTTAAAATCAGCAGATCCAGATAACTTGCCACCGAAGAGTTGTAAAAGAATTCTCTGAGGTACTCGCTGCACCATTAATGTTGATCTTCAATAACTCTTGGAATACTGAGGAAGTTGTAGAAGTCTCGAAGAAAGCTAATGTATCAATATTTTAAAAAGATAAGTGGGATGATCTGAGTAGTTATAGGCCTGTTTGTCTTCCCTGGGATCAATGTCAGATTATGTAGCGGCTGATACAGAACTCGATTAATAAAGAATGAAAGGAGGGTAATATAACTAATTCCAATTAACGCAGGTTTATGGAAAACAGATCATATCAGACTATCTTTTTTTTAATGAGATTATAAGTTTGGTTGGTAAAGATAATAGTGTTGGTGTAATATGCTAGGATTTCTGTAAGGTGTATGACTTGGTACCACATGACATTTCAATTATAAAACTAGAATGGTATAAAATTAACACAGCACCCATTAAATGGATTAAAAATGCCTAATTGATAGGTCTCAAAATGTAATTGTAAATGAGGAATCACCAAGTGGGGATGTTTCTAGTGGAGTCCTGAAGTGATTGATTCTTGGCCCTAAGCCAACATTTCTTTTCAATGCTTTGGAAGAAAACATAAAATCATCACTGATGAAGTTTGCCAATGGCACTAAAGTTGGGGGAGTGATAAGTAATGAAGAGGACAGGTCACTGATACAGAGCAATCTGGATTGCTTGGTAAAATGGGGGCAAGCAAACAATCTGAATGATAAATGAAGCTAAATGTAACTGTATACCTCTGGGAACAAAGAATGAAGGCCCTACTTAAAGGATGGGGACTCTATCCTGGGAAGCACTGATTCTGAAAAAGACTTAGTGGTCATGACAGATAATGAGCTGAACACGAGCTCCCAGTGTGACACTGTGGCCAAAAGGGCTAATGCAATCCTTGGGCTAGATGGACCTTTGGGCTGACCCAGTATGGTCATTTGTATATTCTTATGCCTTGTAGGGAGAGACTCAAGGAGCTCAATCTATTTAGCTTAATAAAAAAAAGGTTAAGAGGTGACTTTATTACAGTCTGTAATCGCCTGGAGAACAAATATTTGATGGAGCTCTTCAGTCTAGTAGAGAAATGTGACCCAATGTCTGGAAATTGAAGGCAGACAAATTCAGACTAGAAATAAGGCAGGGTAATTAACCATTGGAACAATTTACCAAGCATTGTCGTGGATTCTCCATCTCTGATAATTTTTAAATTATTTTTTCCCTAAAAGATCTGCCCTGGGAATTATTTGGGGGAAGTTTTATGGTATGTGTTACACAGGAGGTCAGACTAGATGATCACAGTGATCCCTTCAGGTCTTGAATCTCTTAATCTATTTGCTACATGTGGTAGATACTATCTCCCAACCTAAACCAGAAAACTACAGTAGCAGCTTGTACTCTTTGTTGGAAATATGCGACCACTTAAGAATCTGTGGTTTGACTTTTACATACATTAAATTAATCCAGTAAACTTTTTTAATGATGTGTGTTTTTGTGTGTATGTATGTATATTGGTCAATATGCATGCATACACATGCTATTATAATATTAATAACTGACTAACATTTTCTCACTTGGACTGTGGTTAAATTATTCTTTTGCCAGTCTGTTGTACTGTGATGTTTTGTGTTCCCTTGGTCCATCATACAAAGCAGTACAGAATGGTAATGAAATTTTGGCTGGAGTAGTAACATGGGAACTAAACTAAAATTTTCATCTACAACAAAACTTTTTATTGCAAAATGCACAATCAATTTAAGCAGCAAAGAGTCCTGTGGCACCTTATAGACTAACAGATGTATTAGAGCATGAGCTTTCGTGGGTGAATACCCACTTCGTCGGATGACATGCATCCAACGAAGTGGGTATTCATCCACAAAAGCTCATGCTCCAATACGTCTGTTAGTTTATAAGGTGCCACAGGATTCTTTGCTGCTTTTACAGATCCAGACTAATACGGCTACCCCTCTGATACTTGACAATCAATTTAAGAAATCCCAGTGTATCTTATATTGTTGTTTACCAGACACTATATAGAAAGGTGAGCTGATAAAGGTGAGTACTGGTAGAACTGTGTTTTCATGAGTATCTCAAGTGGAATTCTAGCCCAATTTTTCCTCCATTGATGATCTCAATTGTTGTGCACAACACTACATAACTGGACTTTGCAAAACATTAAACTAAGTAGCAATGAAAACAGAGTAGCTTCTTGATTTGGTTCAGAAGCAGATGTTTCAGTTCTCTATCACTGGTACATAAGTTCTAGGTAAGTTTGGAGCATATAGTGTCACAAAGAAAGGAAATATATTATGTGAACATTTTATACTCTGGTAGTATTTTTTTCAAATAGTTCCACATTTTCAAAAACTTCTTAAAAGCAGCTCCAGATAATTATAAGACTGTGCTTGTCTTTAAAAGCTGAATGGATGTATGGTGTGAATGAGACTTTGGTAATGTCATTTACATTATTGATAAATCAAAGTATATCTGTGTATGACTCTCTTTTGATCCAAGTATGTTTTGAAAAGTCATTGGAAATTGTGTATGCAGCCCTTTGTTATTGGGGGGAAAAAAGACATCTTAAAAAATAAAAATTCCTTTTTCACAATAAATGTCAAGCTGATCAAGACCTCCCATTGACCTTAAGAACTAATTGTGAGATTTGGCTCAGATGGCTATCTAACAACTTTTCACCTCAGCAATCATATGAAGCAGTGGTGACTTTAGGCCTATGTGATCTGTGCAATTTATATAGCACCCCATGACACACACATGCATTCTGATTCAACATTTTGCGCATCATCTGCTATTCACTCTCTGCAGACACACATCGCTCCAGGATCAGTAGACTAAAGCACCTATTTAATCTCTACCAGCCCTCACTTTTTTGTAAATTGTGTTCCAGATCTGGATACTGGCTTACCATTTGACCAGTTTATAACCCCAGTACTTTACTTTATAAATTCCATACAGTTTATAACCCCAGCACACATGAAAAGCAAAGGCCGCTGGAGCATGTGCCAACCCTGACTTGCTTATGTAAGCAGGATGAAATGGAGTCAGCCATAGTCTATTGATTGCAGAGTTTTTATTGTCATTTAAAAATAATTGAATTACCATCCTAATACTGTGGCGTTTTCAATCTACTGTGGTGGCTGGAATTAGGTTAATGTTATTTAAGGGCATGACATTTGTTACCTCACATTGACTGACTAGCTCTGCACAGAAGGGGGTGTGGTGGTTCTATAGAATGTTATGTTGTTACCTCGTTACTCTTTGAGATACCCCAATTAATGTCACTTATCTCTCTAGCCCAGTTTGAAGACTTGCAGCTAAAAGTTTGTAGAACTTCTCACGCTATGTGGTGGAGAGTACTAGCTTTCTCATTTTTAGCAAAAACCGTGTAGAATGAAATGAAAACATGCGTAATGGCTCAATGGATTACAGTTTGCAGACAACACAGTCACATACATTGTCATCAAATAACTTCCTTGTTTTACTTCCTCACCAGAACTTTTCTCCAGATGACATCTTGTAAAGAAAAAAATGAGTAAGCATGATAAATAAATGGAGGCAAAAGCAATGTTCAAATTGGGGATTTTTGCTGCATAGCAGATGAATTTGCTGTGGTTACATGAGGTGAACTATGATCAAAGTGATGATACTGTGCTTTTCCTCAGCTTCCTCCATCCTTTCCCCAATCTTTCCACTCACATCCCTTTTTTTTTTTTACTAACAGAAGTGAGATTTTTAAAATGTCTTCATTTTAAGTCCCTCTTAAAGGCCTACTGCTACCATGCCACTTATAGAAAATCTCAATAGCCCACATATAAAAATGATTGTTGAATCTAGGTCATCTGTATAACAATTCCCTGTTTAGTATCATCTTTCTTCAGTGAAAAGAGGGAGTTTAACTGATGTGATTAGAAATATCATGTAAGATTGCTATGAATATTTTAGTATTGAACTACGTAAATCAAATTCAATGAGCTTTACAGTATACTTTGTTTTTATTTGCAGTTTGAGGGTTGTATGCTACTGTTCACCAAAGAATAAAGTAAAGTTAGTGGAAATCGTTGATTTATATCAGTTCTTTTTGCCTGGAAGATGAACGTACTTGCATCTTTGGATGACTCAGGCACATAAATGCATTCAGGCATACACTATATGTGATATAATCTTGTGAGATTGGAGCAGCAGAATAATCAAGAATATGACTGATGTTATTGGAGTAAAATATACTGAGCATATTTTTCTGCATGTGTTTGCCTACAGATCATAGGTGTGGAGCAGATGCTGAACCATCTGACCGTGAGTGCACATATTAGAGAGAATAAGCAGGTGCCAAGAGTAATGTCCATAGGTATAATATTGCAAAATTCTGAGAAACGTCTGGCCCCTCCCAAAGATGCTAGTGTCACTTCATACCCTGTGCGGACACTGTAGTGTTGCCACATCTCATGATCTTCTGCCAGGTATTGTTAGTAGCAACAAAGACTTTGTTCAACTAGCCTGAGCCATCCAAAGAAACACTTCTAGGGGCATTCCATTTCACTACACTCTTTGCTTACAGGAATTGACTAAATCAAATTTGGAATAATTCATCTCAGCTGTGAAGTTCTTATTAATTTCATGAAAGGCTGAAAAAAAACAAAAAAAGACCCAACCCACCCTCTTTAATTATTTTAATCTATTATTTTTCTATATATGTATATAAACAATATTAATAAGATACTAATATTAATATCTTACTACAACATATGTTTGTTGCCTTGCATATAATTGGTATTTGAGCACCGCAGAAAATTACATTAAAAAAAATATCAATACCTTGCTCTCTCATGGTCATTTTTATCCATAGATCTCAAAGCAAGCCAGTGAGTAATCTGGCAATTGCAAATGTTCCTTATCACAAACATACTTTGTAGACCAATTTATAATCTTGTTTACAATAGTTAAACTAAAGTAACTTTAATGAAGTAAGTGTGTGTGTGTGTGTGTGTGTGTGTGTGTGTAGTACATACAGAATATGCTATAATTTAATCATAAATGAAGCATATTATAATGTCATATTGTAACAGACCACCAGAGGGAGAACATAACTTCATTAAATTGTTAAACCTTGAGTATAAAGACACTAAACAGCTTTAGCATAGACTTGGTATATTTTTGAACATAACTTTGTTCTTTGTTTTATATTGCTAAGGCAAGCATAAGATTTCTTAAGATATTCAGGCATAAAGCATTTAAATCCCATTGAAGACACAATTAAACACATGCCTAAGTGCTTTGCTGAATTAGAGTCTTAGGAATTAAACTTAGTTTTGAGGAAGAGTATGGAGTTTTGTTTGCTTACAAAAAAGTTTGATTACTGCTTGCCTGGAGAGTTAATAAGGAATTAACTTTAACCTGATGGAGATATAATTGTAAGTATCTACATACTGAATACAGATTCTGTCTGGAACTTTACCCTGGGTAAAGAGGTGTGATGTGTACATTTAAAAATGGTATTTAGTCACTCCGGGCTTTCCTCCCACAATATTAGATATTATCTACATGCTAACTGGGGCTTGTTTATAAAATAGCCATAGCTTTAAGATGGCTTACCAGAATATGCTGAGTATTATTTTATCTTGACAAATTTGTAATGAAAGAGAATTCTAGAATTATAAATATATAATTATTATATTAATATTTTCTTACAATGTATATTCTTTGCATTTCACCTGAGTAGATGCAAGTTCTTCACAATTTCTACAAACTCATTGAGGTAGGTAATAATTACTATATGCCCATTTTACAGAGGTTATACTGAGGCATGCAGGGGTTGTGAATTTCCAAAGGCTCCACAGCTAATCAGTGGTAGAGATAAGAATACAACTCTGATCTGCAGGTCCTCTGTTGCTCACTGTAACAATTAGACTTGCAACCTCTGGGGTTAGGTAAGCAAAATACTGTAACTGTTCTAACAGGTTCTTGTGACCTCTGTTATTTCCTGGATAGGAAAAGGCAATGCAGTAGTTAAAAAGCACAGACTTTTGCATTTTGGTTCCTCTGCCAGGACTAAATTCACTGTAAACCTGCATCACCTTTTACATGGAAACCATACTGTAATATGCCAAATTTGGGGTTTGAAACTCTTTCTGATGGATCAGATGCACTCAATGTACTGATGACACTGATTCAGAAGGAAAATATTTGCTCAAGATGAAGTAAACTTTCAGACTAAGCCTTTATTTGAAGACAACATATAGCCATTGATTATAAACCTAATGGAATCTAACTCTGTGGTTTGATTGATTACACAGTGATTTTGAGCCAGGGAATTGGGAATAAATGAGCCCTAAACATAGTCACTCCACTTTTTTCATGCTTCAGCAACTCAGGTTCAAAAGATGGTGTCAATGCTAGGAATAATATCTTAATCCCCACCAAACCATTTATTAAAATTGCAAAAACCTTAAGTGATTTCTTCATACTGACTAATGACATAAGGACAATTGCAACTGTATTTCCTTCCTATTGAGTCAAATTGTTAGATTTGAAATGCACTAGTTAATAATCAGTGAATAACTAGTGACAGAACACTTAAAATATTGATTCTAGTTTTCTGGGGGAAAATCAAAAATAGCAAAATGGATCCCTATTTATTCTTATTTGCTTAATGGTCAGTTTTCAATGGTTCTGAGAGACCTAAATTTCTAATGGTTATAGTATCTCAAGGTTCAATATGTAGAACCAAATGCAACATTGCTATGATTGCTTGGGGACTGGGCTGGAGAGAGAACATTGTTCATAAGTGTTGGCTCCTCCAGCTAACCAGGGAGATGATAGCAATAGATCTGCAGCTTTTTTCAATACAGGGCAACACTGGCTGTCTGTATCTGATGGGTTTTTGCATTCAGGATATGACATTCCATTGATGCTCACTTTTTCTGGAACAATGCTGCCAGGTACTTATCATCACAGCTGAAAAAAAGTTTCCAAATGTCAATGACTCTGGATGCTATCTAGACCAGCACATACATGCCTATCTGTCCTTGAGAGTATGCTGGAGATCTGTTTTTGCTCTTCTGGCACTGTTATTACCAGCTCACTTATTGCCACATCAATCTCTTTCTGCAGCTTTGCTAGCTCTCCAGCTAGTTCTGTGCGTCAGCCCTTCTTAATATGACTCTTCAACAGGCCATTTATCCTTAAACATATTGAACAATCTGGATGATATGCTGGGCACAAGACTAGAAGATGGGTAATATCAGGGATTTACAGGGTCTTTGCTATGCCCCGGCCTTTAAAAAGGTTCCTGGGAGGGGTAACTTCTTTAGTGTACCAGGCCACAAAGGCAGGCCATGTGGCTTCCCTGACTCCAAGATGGAACCTTTGGGCTCTAGCACCTGCTGTTTCTCATCATGGATCTCAACAGCAAGTCCAACTGAGATCAGATTACTGAGAGAGACTTTACCTTCTGAAGGAGCCATGCAACTAGCAGGATATTTGCAGTGTAACAGGGCAGCATTTTTGAAGCAAGGTAGCATTTATTAGTCATCTGGAATAAAGCACGAGAAAGTTATGGGAAAGCCGGGCTTAAATCAGAGTTCATATTGATAGAAGCAATGGGTTCACTTTATTATGATTCCCTGATGGTCCTCTGTGTCTCTTTCCAGACACCCCTCTCTCTTTGTTCCTCACTTCAACCATCCAGTCTTCTCATGTTCAGCCTGCCTTGGCTTCCCAGTCTTTCACAATAATATTTGGTCAGCGGGGCGCCCATTGTGTTTTCCTGATTCTCCATTAATGTGTTGGTTCTCTTCTGTCCTTGATGGCACATTCATACCAACTGAGGCAAGCTATGTGACATTCTGCCAGCCCTTATTCTGTTCTACACTCAAAGTATAGCAGTGCACAGGTAAACTGAGGCAAATGCATGGATCATAAAAATATCTCACAAATTCCCACATTCATCCCAGGTAGCTTAAGGTCTGTGAATACTTCCACCATTCAGTCAAAGCAACTAACAGCTGTGAGTAGGACAGGGTAATTTCAGCATAGCACAACATACTACAGCTTCATCCTACATATGACAATTCCAATATCAGTTTAACAAGATCAAACCAAATTTTTCTGTGATCTTCTGTGTTCTTCCACTTGCTTGCCTGTAAGTTTTGAGGAAGCATTTAAGTACAGTCTCACTTAGGGATATGCAATTAGTGTCTGAGCCAATGCCCATTGAAATCAATGTGAGTCTTTCATTGAGGTCAGTAGGCTTTGGATCAGGCTCTTAATACCAGGTTTCTGTTTGTGTCATACTATATTTAATTATTAGAAGTCACCAGGGTAAAGATATAGATATTGATATTATAAAATATAAACTTAAAAATCATAGCTGCAGAGTGAGAATATTGTCTCACACTTGTACTGCCCTATTTATTAGGAACATTCTGGCTCTTCCTCCAAGCTGCTGAGTCATGTTAATCTATTAAATCTCTCCAGAACACATTTAAATTCTCCACTTTACAGTGGTTATCATGAAAAAGTCAACATTTACCCACAGTCATTCCTTTTCCTGGGCCACCTCTCCTTGAACCTGATCAAGTGGGCTGATGACACCCATTATGTCCAAATTCAGTAAAGTATCTAAACGTGTGCTTAATTTTAAATGCATGATGAGCAGTCCCATTGATTTTAATGGGTCTGCTTATGCGAAATCACTGGGACTACTTGTTCATTAGGATAACTATGTACTTAAGTATCTTGCTGAGTGGGGCTTAAGAGAAAACAGATCTAAACTCATATGTAAATTAATTATCTAGGTTTTTGCCTTTTAAAAACTGAGGTGACTTTCATGGCTAGGTACATCATGTGGTTTACAGAAAAAGAATATTTTGGGGTAACATTTTCAAAAGTGCCTAAGTGACTTAGGAGCCAAAGTTCCATTTTTCAAGAGAGACTGTGCCACTTTGAAGACTTACGTGGCATGGAATTTAGGGTTCTTAGTGTCTCTTGAAAATTGAATTTAAGCTCCTAAATCTATTAGGTGATTTTCAAAATATTACCCTTGATCCTTTGGAATTGCATCCTGCTGAATTTGGCTTTTAGGCAAACAAGTATTTATCCAACTAACGGGGTATTAGGTGCTACTAATTCTGATGAATCATTTCTGCAGTAGCTATTCCCTTCCCTCTCCCAAAGTAGGTAGTTGCTAAAATGTAGAAAGTTAACTGGGCTGTCCTTAGGAATTAATTGTCCTTAAATTCCTGCCTAGCACTTCATGTTGAAATAATCCAGCTGAAGCTTACACCAAACAATTCTGTTTGTTTCAGTTCATTGTTTCAATGTCTTTCTGGATAAAACATTGCTAAAACTTAAACAAAAATATGATGATGAGTCCTTTGCCTGATTCTACACATCTTATGGACAAACTCATCAGGCATATAAGTCCTCCAGTTAATGGTATGAAATTGGCTCAAGGAGAATTGACATGTAAAGCAAATTTGTGGAAGTTAAAAATCAAACATATGTTTGAATAGTACCAAATTATTCTCAACTGTGATGGAAATAATGAACAATATAACAATTAAACTGCATTTATCCTTGAAATCAGAAACATTAGATTATTCCGTGAAGGTTCTTAAAGTAACTCCATCTGCCAGGGAAAATATTATGATAATGAGGGCAGGATAAGTACCTAGATTGAAAGCTGCATGTGCTCTAAATTAACATAGCATTGCGGTTTCAGTGCCCTGCAGAACATGTATTAAGGCTGCCTTTCTGGCCTTCTAGGATGCAGAATTACCTGTACCACAATTATGCAACTTTAAGCATTTAAACTACCCAGTACTAGGTGGTGTGTCGTCTTATAGCCATATTGTTTGATAGGAATAATGCAATGTACATGCACACAGCATAAACCTTTCTGTGCAACTTGCATAATGGAAGAGCTGCATGCCTACCAGAGTATTTATTAGTTGGTTATATATTTATTTAGATTTTATACAAAACATAAAAAGCTCCTCTCCAGGGCTCTAGGTATCTTCTGCCATATATCAAAAACGCAGTCATACTGATAGAAGGAGAAATAAATGCAGCAGCCTCCTTAAAACTAGGAAGGGAGGAAATGACTCCAGTGCAGAAATCCCAGCATGCAGCTCATCCCTTGCTTCCCCAAAGCCTAAGAAAAGAGACTAATAGATTCTAAGGCCAGAAGGGATCATTGTGATAATCTATTGTGACCTTCTGCATAACACAGGATGAAGGATTTTCCTGAATTAATTCCTGCTTCAAGTTCAATAGCTGTGGTTGCACCAGAGCATATCGCTAAAGAAAAAAAAATCCAATCTTGATTTAAAAATTTCCAGTGAGAGACAATCCACCACAATCCTTGTCAGATTTTTTCAATGGTTAATTACCCCGTCTATTTTTTTTCCAGTTTAAATTTGTCAAATGTCAACTTCCAAACATTGGATCGTGTTATACGTTTGTCTGGTAAATTGAAGATCCTCTATTACCAAATTTCCATTCCCCATGTAGGTGTAAACAGACTGAGCAAATCACCACCTAATCTCTTTGAGAAGCTAACTAGATTGAGCTCCTTGAGTCTCACTATAAGGTGTATTTTCCAATATTTTAATCATTCCTGTGGCTCTTCTCTGAATGCTCACCAGTTTTTCAACATCCTTTGTGAATTGTGAACACCAGAACTGGACACAGTACTGCAATAATGGCTATCCAAGAGCCAAATACAGAGACTATAACCTCTCTGCTCCTTTTTGAAGTTTTCCTGTTTATACATTCAAGGATTGCATTAGCTCTTTTGGCTACAGTGTCACAGTGGGAGTTCAGATTCACCTCATTATCCACCAGGACCCCATATCCCTTTTCAGAGTTACTACTTCCCAGGATAATGTCCCCCATCCTTTAAGTATGACCTGTGTTAGCTGTTCCTATGACCTTAAATTTGGCTGTATTGAGTCCAGCCTGCAAGTGACCTGGATCACTCTATACCAGTGACCTCTCCTCTTCATTATTTACCACTCCTCCAATATTTGTGTCATCTGCAAACTTTTACTATTTTCTTCCAGTTCACTGATAAAAATATTAAATATTGCACCCAGTACAGTTTTCAAGATGAGTTAGTGTAGCCCATTTCAGAGTGCACTGCGATAGTCTAATCTTGATGTGACAAATGTATGAAGCCCAGTAGCAAGGTTCACATCTAAAATAAATTGTGGCAACCTCCTAACCAAGAACAAATTGGAAAAAAATCCATCCTAGCCGCTGCTATGATCATCTAACAGAAGCTGGGAATTCAACAGTAACCCCAGATTGCAAACTCAAGTTACAAATAGTGCACATCCACCCTTAATTAAAGTGACAGATGTATTGCTCTCCGTGACTTCTGGTCACGTCCCCATCCTACTACTATTACTTTTATCTTATTAACCACACTGAGTCTCATAAATGGCTCAATCTTTACCAAAGAGTGGGAAAGGCATTGTACAACACTAGCAGTGTCAGATGAAATAAAGATATAGGGCCACTTTCTCTCTTGCGTTTGAGCTACTTTGCACTTCTCAAGAAATGCAACATGTCCCTAAATTCAGCCTAGCCAATCCTGAGAGAGTTTCCTTACTGGGAATCTTTGGATGACATAAAATTTCTTAATTGTTCCTATGCCACACACATGTGACACACATTGTTCCTATGCCACACAGCTGATGCAGAGGGCAGGCCTGGAGAAAAGGGCAGTAGCTAGGGCTCTCTTACTCTCAGGATATGTCTACACTACCCGCCAGATCGGCGGGCAGTGATCGATCCAGTGGGGGTCGATTTATCGCATCTAGTCTAGATGTGATAAATCGATCCCCGAGCGCTCTCCCATCGACTCCTGTACTCGACCGCCGCAAGAGGTGCAGTGGATCTAAATACGTCGACTTCAGCTGTGTTATTCAACTTAGATTGATCTCCGCCCCCCATCCGCCCAGTGTAGACCAGGCCTTAGCTAATCCCTGGGTGCCATAACAACCTTTTGAGGAAATTGCATCTTGTGCAAGTCAAATACAAACAGATTCAGCCCAAGGCTTCCAGCTTTTGTGTTCTAGCCACTTTCCCTCCAGCTTCATTTGACTCAGGTCATCTGAGAAAGAGGTTGCCTAGAAGTATGCAAACTTGATCTCTATAGCAGGTTCATATAAGGATGATGCAGTTTGGTTTAAGGGGAATGAGCATGATATGGAAACTAGGACTGTCGAACCCAGCTCTGAAACTGACATGCTGTGTAACCTTGGGCATTTCACTTACGTTAACCTCTGTGTGTCAGTTTGCAATCTGTGAAATAGGGATAATTCACCCACTTTGCAGACATGTTAAGAAATAATTATGTTGAAAAGTGTGTTAAAATGGAAAAGTGGCATATCAGTAATGAGTGTTACCCATTATAATATATATGAGATCAAAGTATTAAAGCAAGGTCCTAAATGTGTACGATTGGGATATTCTAGATCTCCATGGTCTTTTCAGTCTTTAGGGATGATATTTTCCTCTCTCATTGATTCAATGCTATTTTGATCAGCGAAAGAGCTGCATTAAACAGAGCACTGCTCAGTATTTTCATGTATTAATAAGGTACTAAATGGCGTAGTGCTGCA
Source organism: Mauremys reevesii (assembly GCF_016161935.1). Classification (NCBI taxonomy): domain Eukaryota; kingdom Metazoa; phylum Chordata; order Testudines; family Geoemydidae; genus Mauremys; species Mauremys reevesii. The sequence goes on along the minus strand of NC_052629.1, from coordinate 29,641,919 downwards.
TGGAGAAATGCACACTATATAGCTAGAACGTTTACGGCAGAAAATGGGACTGAAACGACCACTCAAAAGTCAACGGTCTAAAATTAAGCAGATCTGATAGTATCTGGAATGAGATGGGTTCTGAGGAGACAAAATAAAAGGGCAGGGAAATAACTCCCAGTCATCAATAGAAGGAGAAAATAGTCTCAAATATCAATGAGTTAAGAAAATCTGGGAAGTTATTCTTTTAATATATTGCTGAATTCTCTCTTGCCTGCACTGGGGTTGACTTAGTAGGCTGCTTATCTTTTTTTTTAAAAAAGTAAGTCATAAAGCAATAGGCAATATCATCCTATTAAAAAAATGCTTTCTCAGCTGATCTTCTGACTACCCCCACATCATTCAAGCTTTGCAAGTGCAGCAGGCTTGGCAGGTTTTCCCCACTGGTTCAGTGAGCCTGGGGCAGTGGTGAGTTCCCTTTAGCTTAGACAGTTTACTGAGAGAAGCTGAGCTGCAATTATAAATTCAAGACAGTACAAGCTCTGTCATATGTACAGCATAAAATTGCACCCTGCTTGACAAGGCTGTAATAAATTGTTTGTAACTGAGTCTCATACACATACATAGCACATTCTTAGGAGTTTAATTTTAATAATGCTGTGTATTTTCATAATGCATATGTTGTTCAGTAACATTACCAGGCAATGTAAAATAAATGAAGAACATTTGATCAACCAAAACAAATTTAACCCGGTTGAATATATTTAAAGGGATAATGTCGACTACTTTTTCACACCTGTCATATTGTCTGGAGTGGCTCACGACGGTGAGTGCCTATCCCAGAGCAGGCTGTCAAAAACAGGGGCAGACACCCCAAACTGGTGTTTGTTCTATAATTAGATTTCACTAAGCCAGTAACAAATGTGAACTCCTCGATCATTATAACAGTCTCATCATGAAGTTATAGACGGTCCCCTTAGACTCTCTAGTCTATTTTGCCACCCACACAAACTGGACTTGGTGATAAATGGTCACTTACACCAAAAATCACACCACATTCAGGTTTCTTCTAGTCCCAAAAGACCAGTCACTTACCCCAGATCAGCTGGTAAACTAGAACCTATACGAAAGATAATGCCTGTAGCCAATCCTGTAATAAACTATCGAAAAGTTTATTAACTAGGAAAAAGCAAGCAAAATATACACACAAATGAGTTACCATCTAAATCCTAAGAGTGACAGGGTTGTAGTGATCTGTCAGTTCAAAGTGTCTTTCAGAGCGGTCCCAGGAGGCAGCCCTTGGGGATATCTGGCTTCAGTTTAGAGTCTCTGGCCCTTTAGAGTTCAAACAGCCAAAATGACAGAAAAATTTCCTGTGGCTTTGTTTTATTTCCTTCATTCAACTTTCAAGCCACAGGATGCATTTCCTTGTTGTAGCATTTCTCACGTCTGGCAGTGCCAGTCCTTTTTATTGTTATGATCCATGATGCTCCATCTGATTTTGATAGTCCTTGTGGGTGGGATGATTCCTGTGCCTGAATTCACAAGTTTAGAGCAAACATTTTCAAATTTATAATGCAAAACATACATATTTTCATATAGCCTGGAATACAGATATTATAGGTGAGATTAATGCATGCAGCAATTTGCAAGATTTCATAGTCTAAACACTAAATACATTCTTGTAAGACTGATTCCTATGTTGAGCAAAACTAACATACAGGTGACCTGGTCTAATCTCCAGCTATGAGGTTGTCAGTTCTTAGCTAATGCCTGCAGCCATGGAAAGAGCTGGCATCCAACCTACCAACATCAGAATACCCTGTATGATGTTAGCCTCCTCTTTTCAAATAAATCCTTAATTTCCAGCCCCCCCCTTTCTTTGTTTCATTGCCTTTAGTTTCCCTTTGTCTGTTAATTAGCGTTTCAATGGATGGAACATTTTGAGAAATACAATTTGACAGTCAAGTGCTGGCTTGGTGCAGACCGGTAGGGGGAGCTCCCACACTATATGTGTATCTCACCAAAATGGTAGCTATCACTGATTTTTTTTTCTCCCCAACCCAGCCCTTCAAGCAAGAATGAACATAATAAATTTCCTTTTAAAAGTTAGAGTACATCCCCCATCAGACTACAAAGTTTTAAATTCTAAATGGTTTTATACAATCCTGATGAACAGTAAGTTAAATTATTATTTTAAAATGATTCCTGATTATATACCCAACGGAGAGAGGAATAATATGTACAATAAATATACAATTATTTGCAGCATGCTCTAATGATAATTTTTGGTACTATTTAACTAGTTGAGACTGTCTAGACAAGCTGTTTAAGGTGCTTCTCTAGTTGCCTGTGTTAGATGATTAAACTATTTTTGCCTTTGTAGAAATGTCTGTGTAGCCTCCTCACCCTCAGACATGCAAATCCTTCCCACTCTGAGATCCATTCCCTAGACATGCCCTTCTCAAACACACACCTGCCTCCTCAGCTTTTGATTTACACACCTGTTCTTCCTCACACACCTGCTTTCCCTCAAACATATACCAGCCCTTTACTTTCCCCCTCAGAAACACCAGAAAAAACTCTCTCAAACTGATTTAGGAAGTTTCTTTAACCTCCTTCTACAAATATTCATTATTTATTAGTAGAGATTTTTCTTCAGCTTTTTCATGTAGAGCACAGCATTCAATTTATGCAATAGAGGCTACTATAATATAGGTCTGGAGCATTCTCCTCCAGTCCTCTGAACTGAGTGTAAGGCCCGCGCACCCTTCCGAGTGATGCTTTGCCACCTGGAGGGTTGAGGAGCAAGTGATCCAGGAGACATTTTGACTCACATTGCAGAGAAAGACATTATTGGTAAACCACCAGGTCTGAAAAAAGGCATATGCATGTAATAAACATTACTTGTGGCAGAGAACTTTTAGCTTTACTTTTAATGATGCATGAAAATATTCCTTAGAGAATTAATACTCCCACTATCCCTCCTCTGCAGGAGGTGCAACTGGTTTACTTAGGAATTGTATTAAGACATCTACACAATATAATAGATTGGTCAGTTATTCCAAATCTTCCACTAGCCAGCAAATCATATTATAGATTATAATCTAATTAAAATGGATTACATAGTATAGTAATTATAATAAATATTTAATTATTCAGTCAAATAGATTTCCTAGGGAGGGGGTTTAGGTTGTATGTGTTTTCTATTTCATCTTCCATTCTATAAACCAATTCAGAACAGTGATACCGGATTTGTGTGTGTTTAGGGTTTTGTTTGGTTTGAGGTTATTTTTGTTTTTTTTGAGAATTTTTTACATTTCCAAATTAAGAATTATTATAATGGCCCATTTGTTAAAAAATATCAATACATATGAGCAAAATTTAAATGCCCCCAAAATAAAAACAAAAAACACTGCCAAAAGTATTGAAAATATCAAAAAATATATGAAAGGTAATACTAACCGTGTAGGAATAGTCCAATACAGTGCAATAGGGACGAAACCAAGAGGGTTCTATAAAGAAGACTCTACAAACTTGTACTTAATGGAGAATGATATCTGTCTCCTAGGCTATAAGCTTTCCCAAAGAATTGATTGGAGAGTTATCTCTGGGCTTTTCAAGGAAACCTAAGGGAGCTGAGCATCTTTGAAAACCCTAGTCTATATCTCTGCTATTAGGCTTGTCTAGGTTAGTTTAAACATCCTGTGGAAAGCTTATTATTTTCTATTATTAAATTCTATAGGCCATTTCCCTACATATCACATTTATGAAACCACTACAGCACTGGGGCAACAATCCACATGGGAATAAGCATAGTTTAAAATTGAATGGTCAAACACTCTATATAGTTCTACATTTGAGCAAAGGGATACACTAAAAGCAATTTTCTCATTCAAGGAGGTATTCAGCATTTCAGGAAACCAATCCTCTTAAGAAAGGGGAGCAGCTTCTTTCTATTGTCTGAAAATAACCAGTATAGCTACCAGAACTAATAACAGAAATCAGCTTGATGAAGGGAAGTATGATTTTTCAAAAGACCAAGAAGATATTTTATCCTAGTCCATAATAAACTTTCGGGCTTTTCTTATTGCTAACAAAAAGAACTAAGAACTAAAAATCCACCCCCCAAAATTGTCTGAAAATGTGATAAATGAAGGGGGGTGGGGGAGGGAGGAAGTAGCTCCCTTTTCTGGAACCAGCCAGTTAGCTACAAAATCCCTGTTAGTAGCTGTTCTCAACTTGCTTTACCTGCAAAGAGTTAAAAAAGCCCATAGGTAAAAGGAAGGGAGTGGGCACCTGACCAAAAGAGCCAATGGGAAGGCTAGAACTTTTTAAAATTAGGAAAAAACTTTGCCTTTGTCTGTCTGTTGTTTTCCAGAGAGAGGAGATACAGAGCAGCAATGCTGTAAGAAGCTTTAAACCAGGTATGAAAAATCATCAAATCATACTTCTGAAACCCCAGATATATAAATAGATCAGGGAATGTCTAGGAAGATGTGATTAGGTTTATCTCTTTTTTTTCTTTATGGCTTGTGGACTCCTCTGTGCTAACCCCAGGTGCTTTTGTTTTGCTTGTAACCTTTAAGATGGACCTCAAGAAAACCAGCACAGGTGGCAGCATGGGTTTGCTGCTTGAGTATGTGCCCAGGGTCAAAATTGGAGTTATACAACCTCTGATGCTGCCTGTGCTGCTGTACTACTATTGTTATTGAAGATAGCTAGTTCAAAGCTAGGTCAGGTATGTGTACATGTGCTGTAATCCCACCCCTGATTGCAGTGTAGACATACCCTGGGACAGAAAATACGTATGAAAACAAAATTTCTTCTACATAGGAGCTCTCAGCTTTTGTGTTCAATAGGATTTCCACTCCACAACCATTATAACAGTCTCAGGGACAAGATTATCTTCTTACTTAGCCTGATTTTGCACTAATGTAATGCCAGAGATTAAAAAAGTTATTCATGATTGACATCACTGATATATTTCTGCACATAGAGCTCCTCTTGATGTCAGTTGGTAATTTCAGTATATTGTATGCCTCATAATATTTCAACCAGCAGCAAAGGAAAATCACTTTACTGAATTATGAGTGTATCCATATTAACACCATAAAAACATGTTGTGCAAAATGGCTAAATCAAAATGTCTCTAAATCATAAGCAGCAAGTACTTTAGTGAATTATTTGAGTTCCAACAGATAGATTTGCCAGTTTTAAATCACTCCTGCTCTCACAGTCTTTGAAAGATGTTAACAATCATTGTAACCAGGGATATGGGAAACTTTAACACTGGGAGAAAAGTCAAAATGTGACAATAAACCAAATTTTTCAGTTGAGCATGGTCTCCAGTACTCTTATTGATTCTTGACTATTGAACAGAGACCATCTCAATAGCCACATGGCTATAAACTGAACTATGGCATGGTACAAAATTAGCTTTCTGTTTGTAAACTTGAAAAACAACACAGCACACAGTGGATTTCATTATGTAGATTTACATTGTTCCCTTGAATCATATAATGAACTCCTTGGACCTGCAATGGGGTTCCCCTTATGGGAATGAAGAGGTGTGTGTTATAAGATTAAATAAAGGCACATGACCTCCATCCAAGGACTCTAATCTGTGCTATGGGGAATAGAAAAGATGAGTATGAAGGATACTTTCTGGAAAACACCTGCAGAAAATGAATGAACTGAATAGATGTCTCAATTACAGCAGGTATTTTATGATAAATAAATAATGCTGTATCTTAAAACTGTGGCCCAGATTAACTTTATTGATATTTGCCATGGAGTGAATGAAAGTGCAGTGTAAAGTTACCACAGAAAGGCCCCACCAAAGTTGGTTGTTTTAAAACAGAAGTGGTCTTCTAATAGCAATAAAACAGACTATGTGTGCTGGTGGTACCAACCCCAATATTTGGCCAGGCTATGCAGGAGCTAATAACATTAGGAGATAGGGACTTAAAATGCAAACTTGATACTTTTTATAAGTGTTGCAGGACAGTGCTGATGTAAGTTCCTGTCTCTGGTAAATGGAGTATGTAATTTAAAGTTTGGAATGTTAGTTCATGTTCTGCATTTTAGAGAGGCCAAGACTATAACGGTGTTCAAAAAAGAACTAGATAAGTTCATGGTGGATAGGTCCATCAATGGCTATTAGCCAGGATGGACAGGGATGGTGTCCCTAGCCTCTCTTTGCCAGAATCTGGGAATGGGGAACAGGGGATGGATCACTTGGTACTTAACTGTTTTGTTCATTCCCTCTGGGATACCTGGCATTGGTCACTGTCGGAAGACAGGATACTGGGCTAGATGGACCTTTGGTCTGAGCCAGTATGGCTATTCTTATGTTCTTAAGAAACCTTCAAAATAAATGAAGGAAGAAAGACTATTTATAATTCTGAACTGATTTAATACTCAAGTTGGGGTAAAATGAAACTGTGGAACAAAGTTTGAGTTAACATGAAAGAGGAATTTTCAGTGGCTTTGAGAAATTGATATTTAATGAGTCATTTTTTTAAAGAGTTTTCAGTGTAGCAAAAGGTAGAACTAAAAGAGCTGCATGGCAAAATAAATGATTTAAAAATATTTCATAATGCCATAGGCAGTTATAAATGAAAGGTGAAGTTGGATAGAAACCAGAAAGTAATGGCTCTTTAGAGATTGTGTGCTCTCTCGATATAAGGCAAGAATGGGTTTGGGTTCAAAAATATCCAGCTGAATAAATCAAACACTTTCTCACTCTGGATACTTGCACAGCTATTTTTCTGTTACTTGACAGTTAGTTCTGAAGTAACTGAATTCAGTACTTCGCTAAATCAAAAGACCAAGAATTCTGAGCAATAACAGTTGAATAAACCATAGAAATTAGGACTGTGACCCTACATAATAGCTCATTTTCTGAGAGTTATTTTGGAAGGTTGGTTGTTTTTGTCCTACACTGTATTCTCTGAGTTCCTTTTGTTCATTATATTTACAGAATGAAAAAGGCATCTAATTGATTTTTTCATCCACCTGGAAACCTCACATTGCATTGTTCAGATGAACAGCTGTTATATTTTCTCTCCTGAGGTAGTGGGAAGGTGTGTGTAATTCCCATTTGCAAAAGTTCTTTCAACTTCTTTGTTGCTAGTTTCAGTCTTTTTCTGCTGCTTGTGTCAATGGAGAGTGCAGAACAAGCACTATTCTTCATAAATCATGGGGGTGTTAACCAGAAACTATCACTTTTGCTTAGTAGCCAGAAAGATAAAATATATAATCTTTATGTAATTGGCGTAACCTGCTAGCGGAAAAAAGAATAAGAAAGAGTCTTCCGTCCTATTCATTAGTTACTGATATACTAGGAAAAATTATTTTAAAAACAGTGTAATATGTATGTTTCTCTTTCCCTTTCAAGTAGTCTCTTGGCTACCTGGTGGTTTAATTCACAGTGAGTTGACATGCACTAGTTAGTGTACAAAACATAAACCTCATTAATAGTGTGCAAATGGGACAATTGTGCCTCTTTCCATTCACATCATTGTGTACACACAGCAGGAGCTTGGTGCACACTAAATGCATGGCATTCTGGGAGGGTATTCTACAGTCCTTTGCTTTGCTGCTGATCTGTGTGCATTCTGGGATTTCTCTTGCTGTGGCTTGTGGGATGCATAGCAGAAACCAGGCAGAAGCCAGATGAATTCTGGAACCTGGGGTCAAACTATCAAAATCACATGATTCTACTCTCACCATCACATGGTTCCTCTCTTTCTGGGTGGGCTGGTGCCATTTTTGAATTGCTATCAGACAGTGTGGACCCTGCAATGCTTTGCGCTGCTATATGGCATCCGCAAATATGCAGAGGCTGTTTGGGTTATCTGAGCTCTCTCGGGATAATTTCCTGTCTTTTTCCCTGTCTGACCTAAAAAACAACCTCAAGTTCTCTCTTGGTTTTGTTTTTGGAAGGAATCCACAATGAGGTCTTCAAACATCTCATCCCAAGTTCTCAGTTTCTTCCCCCTCAGGTGAGCCAGCTGCTCAGTCTTTGGTAAAGGTCCTAGTCCTTGAGGGGCTGGCCACTGCAGGTGCCATAGCTGAGAGAGTATGGAAAAAAAAAACCCAAGCGGTTATTATTCATATTCCAAAGAGGCTATAATAGAATTTTTAACATGTTTCTGATTTCCTCTCCTTGAAATTGTTCCCAGTCTTGGGGAGATCTCAGAAATGGTAAGTGATGTATGCATGGGGACTAGTGGTGTATGCTTGGGATTTTTGGGTGTGCAGGATTTGCTGTTAGGGTTTGCAGTTGTGCGTTGGAGGCTAGTGGGGGAAGTCCTGGGAATTATGTTCCCAGTTTAGCTTTGCTGTTTCAGCTGTGCCTTGGAGGTGCTTATCTAGGGTAAGAGGAGTTAGGGGAGGTCATCTGGGGGTGAGGTGAATAGTAATTCCCCCTGCGTCCCCTTTAGGCTGCCCTGACTCTTGATGATGTGACATAGAGGTGGGTGACTAGGAGTCAGAGAATGGCTTTATTCAAAAAGGCACAGGGCAGACCAGCGAGATACACTGTGAAGTTATTCACCAAGATGGTCCCCTGAAAAGTGCTGCAGGAAAGGAAGTGAGTTGCAAGCTATACTGCAGCAACTATCCCTCCGGAATACAACTGAGCAATTTCTCAGTCTTCGATTCTGCTTTATCTCCCCTGCAGACTGCTGAGAGTGCAGAGAGAAATAGTTTGGGTTCTGCAAAGATTGTTTGAAGCCTTAACTGCTCCCAGTCTTTCTGTACATAAACCTGTGAAAAGCCATTAAGAGCTGTATAGGTATGCTATCCCTCAAGCAAGCTTATTTTCCTGTACAAATGTGTGTAACAGGACATAGATACCTCTGCAAGGAGCTGTGGTCTTACTACCTTTATGGACATGCAGTGCCCATGTCTACCCCCTGTAAACTGAGAACACTAACTAAACTTATTTTCCTGTAACCGCTGTCTCAACAAACTGTTGAATTGCACACACAATTGAATGTTTTCAGTATTCAAATATTCTGTGGAAGGGGATGTGGGGTAGAGGTTGTGGCTATCCAGTGCTGCTGGCCACCATTTTGAGCAGCCATGGAGATATTTTTCTGGAGCGAGCTCATTCCTTTGACAGGACTGATGCAGGGAGCAGAAAAGGAAAATAGGTAGATGGGCACATGCCCATGTGGTATGGGCTTGTAAACAGTCAGTGGTAGGGACTTTAGCATGAAACAAAGCAATTGTCCAGCCAGTCCAGCTGCCATTTCGGGGTGTGTGTGTGTGTGTGTGTGTGAAAAGGGGCTGAATGAATGAAAAACATAGTGTGGGCCCATGGAGGTGGGGGCTGGAGACTCCGAAACACTCCTAGCTCACATCTGCCAAAAATGGCTGTAGCTGTGGGACATCCAGAACAGAAGCTAGCACAGCAATAAAGTATAAATAAATTATAGAGATACTTATGTGCCAACGTTTCCTTGATAGGACATGCCTCCTGAGTCCTGGACTGAGTTTCTTGCTGGGAATTGGCTTCAGGATGCTGGATGCCTTCAGGGTACTGAGTCCTGAAGAGATCCTGGCTTTCCCGGAAGAGCTCCTCATTGCTCTGCTTGTATTCCTCCTCTAAAGACTCTTGCAACTTATCCTTAGGCGGGGGATCATGCAATATGTAATATATTGCAACAACACTGATATATTTGAATCCAGGAGCAAATGGGCTGATTCTGGCTCCGTGCCTGTCTTTTAAATGTGGGAGGGACCATCTGGTCAACTTGATCCCAGAGCAATAGAAGGTACGCAGGTAAATAGACAGATTGGTCATGGATGCAGTGATGGGTTAGACCCCCCTTCTGGCGTATTGCCTGATGTGCTAGGGTTCCACTGAGCCTACCTGTCCCACCAGCCTGGGTTCCCCTTACTCTGTGCTGCTGTGACAGGCCCTCAAGACTCCTTCCAGCACACATACAGGTAGGGACACACCCAGCTGTGGAATCACACACAGTCTGCAATCAGCTCTGTGTGGGAAGACTCAGCTCGGGAAATTGCCCAGCACTGTGGTCCACACACCCTCTGGAGTGTAAACCCAAAATTATATTGTCTTATGCTGTATAGAGATTTATACAATGTAAGATCATGAAATTCACTCCCTTCTTCAATGTGGAGGAAGGTAAGCACAGCTTTTTGCTCCCCCCTACCCCAGATATGAATTTCACAAACTGGGTTTTGGAATAAACAAAAAAACAAGTTTATTAACTACAAAAGGTAAATTTTAAGTGATTACAAGGCATAGCAAACAGAACAAAGCAGATTACTGAGCAAATAAAACAAAACATGCAAACTAAGCTTAATGCACTAAGGAATACTGGCTACAAATAATAATCTCTCACCCTAAATGTTGTTTCAAGCATCTTGCAGAGTTTCTTGAAGGTAAACTGCACTGCTTGCAGCTTAAATCTCCAGGGATTCCTTCTACAGGCTGATCTGTCTTCCCTGGACTCAGCCTCTACCTCCCCCAGCTTAGTTCCTTTGTTTCTTCAGGTGTTTTCAGCAGTCTTCCTTCTTGGGTGGGGAGACAGTGGAGAAGAGCCTAGATTAATTCAATCCCTAGCCTTAAATAGGATTTGCATATGGCAGGAATGCTTTGTTTCCTAGTATGACCCCCACCTCCTTTTTTAATAGAAAAACACTAGAAGCCCAAGAAGGGGTCTAGTACCAGTGACATGATCACCTGATCCTTCAGTGTCAAAGCAGCATCCCGGGAAACTTCTCAGGAAGAAGGGAGATTAGTGTCTTTAAAGACCTATTGTCCTTCCTAATGGCCCATCCAGGTGTTAACCAGGAACTCAGATCTTGCCTATGGTTAACTGGATGTGCTGTAGGTTCCACACCTCAGAGTCCCCACCCAGCAGACTCATTCCCCCAAACTACATCTATCAATGGAGACAGGGGTAGCTATAGGCTCCAGCACGCCAAGCGCATGCTTGAGGCGGCAAGCTGCGGGGGGCGCTCTGCCAGCGCCGCGAGGGCGGCAGGCAGACTGCCTTCGGCGGCTTGCCTGCAGAGGGTCCACTGGTCCTGCAGCTTCAGCGAACCTCCCGTGCTTGGGGCGGCAAAATGCCTAGAGCCACCCCTGAATGGAGAGAAAACTAAAGACAGACTATAAAGCAAACTGGTTTATTAAACAGTGACTCACAGGAAACAGTAACCTATAGGACCCCCAGCAAAACAATACACAAGGGCATATAGGTACAGGTTGGCACAACAAACTGACATAAAGTCAAGGTCGCAAACCCCTGAGGACAAAGGGGAATTTACTACAGATAAGGTACAGAGGTACACAGCATAGTACACCAGGTTCAGAGGAATGTACCCGCGACAGAGGACATCACAGATAGAATACACCAGGACAGTAAGGTGAGAACACAGGAGTTCAGGATACTGGTAAGATAGTTCCAGCTTTCAGTTCCTGATTGATTCCTATGGAGTTTGGATCTTCTTCTGTAGATCCCTCGAAATCTTGGCTAGGACATGTACTGCGCTGCTACAGGAAGGACAGCCTCTCCTCTCGGGTGCAGCAGTCTTTTATGCTCTCTGTTACTAGGCAGAACACAGGCCATGTGACCCTTGCTCTTTACCGCCTTAGAGAGAAAAAGGCACCAGTTGTCTCAAGAAGAAGGTCACCAACATGGTGGACAAACAACAACTCCTTACAAACAAAATGGCGAAGTGCCTAAACAAAATGAAACTTGTAGTTTTTCCCCTACACAGGCTGATTGCATACTGTCTTGTGGGTGATCCCCAAGTACACACACAGCTGTAATTGTTATATAGTCAATATTCCTAACTTCAGATACAGAAATGATACATGCATACACATTGGATAATCACATTCAGCAAATCATAACCTTTCCATTGATATCTCACATGACCCATCTTGCATAAAACATATCTTAGTTATGCCATATTCATATCATAACAATATTTCTATGAAGAATATGGAGCGTAGTGTCACAGATACCCACAAAGCAGTGTGGGATAGCAATTGGAGGACTGCCAAATAGTTCAGAGCAGTATTGGCTGCACACAAAGAATAGATTGTACTAACTCAATTCACATTAAACTTAGAATGCTTTGAACGTGTACTCCAGAGTTCATGATAAATGTGGAGTTAGTGTGCTCTAATGAATTGCACAGTGTGTATGCAGGCATCCTCATACCAGACTAACTCAAGTTAGTGTGGACTAACCCTCTTATGTAGATAATCTTGGTATTAACTATAGCAATTACTATATATATCCCCTCTTCCCATAATATCTGATTTGATGATATCTTCAGTTTAGAGAAGTGGAAACTGCAAGCAAAATGAAACCTTCCCCCACTACTGCAACTTGAGTATATTTGAAAGATGTATTTTAAATGCAATCCTGTTTTCCTTCTCTATGAATTTCACATATTTCCCCAATTAAGTTGAATATAGAAATGCCAGCCTGTTTCTATTTGTCACTGGTTTTGGATAATTAATTTGCATCTCATTTTTATTAAATGAAGCATGCTTTTACCACCTACAATATAGAATACATTAATCATACATCATTTTGGTTTGCAAATTTTTTAATGAGTAGCTGTAGAACTACATTATTTACAGTATTACTGTAATGTGCAGACTGTACTGTACCAGCTATATAAAACTTCTAAGTAGCAAGATTTAATAATTAGCAAAACACTTCTCACAACCCTTGGAGATAGTGCTGGTGACCGGCTTGTTTGGAGATAGATTTGGGGCCTGGGGAAGGAGATAATATTAATCGCTGCTTCTACTAGCCATTCAAACAGAGGGGGAGTTTTGTGGTGTACTGGGGGCTAAATCCTGATGTCTTCACTCAGTCAAAACTTCCATTTATCCCAAAGGAAATTTTGCTTGAGTAGGGATTGTAGGGTTTGGTCCATTGTTAAGTATTCTATCTTGTTAGCTTAAAGATACTGAGCCAGATTAACCTCATGTGTGCAGGATGCCTTTGAAAGCAGAAGGTTACAAGTAGGTGGACTCACTCTAGCTGCCTGCATTAGTAGCCACTACTATACAAGAGAACGAGGGGAGGAAATAAGGAGTCTCGCTCAGGGACTGGAGCCACCAGCAGAAGCATTGACTATCAGAGATTAATTTTTCTGTGTAAGAATTTTCTAGAGTGGCCACAGAAATGTTATGTGATTGTCATTCACACAGGGAAATGGTCCATGAGACCATCTCTCCATTCAGGTCTGGGCCATTCTGTAAACCCTTTGTGTAGCCTCACTCCCTTGAGAGATCTCGGACTGCTGTAGCTTAACAAGTTGGCACTAGGATTGGCATTGAGGGTATTTATGTTTGTGTCCTAGCCAGTGTCCAGATAAGTCCTACTCCATATTGAATATCCTAGGATCTCTGACTGTTTTATTGAGAGGTGCTTGCACACAAAGCCCATCGATCGATGCTTTTTCAGAGAGTGTCAGTTCTCTGTTCAATGTAACATTATATCTCTGGCAACAAGTAAAGTTGGTCTAACAAATTTCTCTTGGTGCTTATTCAGGTCCATAGCAGATACAGCAGAAGCCTCCAGCACCATGGGCCTGATCCTGACATTGATTACAGTGGACTCTGGGCCAGTCTCCATGTGCAAATGGCCAGGTACTCTTTCTTTTTATTTTACTTTATTAAGGGAGGAATAGCTCAGTGGTTTGAGCATTGGCCTGCTAAACTCAGGGTTATAAACTCAATTATTGAGGGGGCCATTGAGGGAAGTGGAGTAAAACATTGTCTGGGGATTGGTTCCCCTTTGAGCAGGGGGTTGGACTAGATGACCTCCTGAGGTCCCTTCCAACCCTGATATTCTATGATTACTTAACACAAGAATATGGCAGTCCCTTTTGTATACGTATTAGATTCCAGTCTACTTGTTGCAATAACTTATACAAATTACATGATGTTTTTTAGTTTGAAAAGCTTTTATTAGTTCTCTAATAAATTACTCAGATGTTCAGTATATTTAAGACAAGTAATTAACGTGAATTTTTCTCAGAAGATCCTTCTGCATGTTCAGCAACATTTAGCTAACTGCCTGTAAGGCTAGGTCCAGACTGCAATTAGACATCTGTGGCTGGCCTGTTCCAGCTGACTTGGGCTTACTGGGCTCATGTTAAGGGGCTACTTCATTGTGGTGTAGACATTTGGGCTTGGGCTGCAGCCTGAGCTCCGGGACCCTCCCTCCTTGCAGCCTGAGTCCAAATGTCTATACTGCAACTAAATAGCCCCTTGTCCCAAGCCTGAATTAGCTGACAGTGTAGACATACCCTGAGAGTCTGATCCAGCTCTCACAGAGTCCATGGAAATTGTACTGGGGGTAGGAAAGGATCCATTGTAGTGTCTTTTTCACTTGCACAAATGTAAAATAACCAAAATCATTGAAGCGGTAGCACAGTCCAATAACATATTAGAACTAGAGTTGGGTGAACACTTTTGTGTGATAGTTTATTTGCCCAGAAATGCAGTTTTGGTTGACCTGGAACGATCTGTGAATTTGAATGGATAATTTTCGCTTGGGCAAAAGTTTTTCAGGTTCAGCAAACTTTCTGTGTGTGCATGTCCTTTGGCACAGTGGTTATTTTCTCTCTGTCTGATTCAGAAGAGAGATTTAATGTCCTACCCCCAAGGTGAGTGCCTTAATCACTAGGTTAGAGTCCTCCTCACTCGCTATCTCTTTGACATAATGAATATTTAATTATTGATGCTAAATGGAACAGCTTCAGCAGGAAAGACTGAGAGTAATCCACCCCAGAATAGCTAATAGTCTGGTTGTTACAGTATTCACGTGTATGTGTGTGTGCGGGGGGGATGGAGACGGGGGGGATATTTGACTTCAAGTCACTGCTCCTTTGGAGGAATTCAAACCTGAGTCTCCTACAAACCAGGTAAGTGTCAGGGCTAAAGGTTTTAAAGAGGCACACACACACACAAGTCACTTGCCTGAAATGAACATTTCCAATTTGCTGACAAATTCTGAACACTTTTGGAATGGAACCAAAAATTTCCAGTGACTTCTTGGTTTGCTGGCTGAACCAAAAAGTCAATTATTCACCCAGTTCTAATTGCCACCAGAAGCAGCAGAGCAATCATTTGCAATATGTATAGTTACTGTGTATGTGAAAACAAACTTTAGAGCTTTTATAATTCTAAGCTTTATCATGCACCCATTTAGGGCGACCAGACAGCAAATGTGAGAAATTGGGATGGGATAGGGGGGAATAGGAGCCTATATAAGAAAAAGACCCAAAAATCAGGACTGTACCTATAAAATCAGAACATCTGGTCACTCTACACCCACACAAGAGAGAGCCTTGTAGGAGTTGGGGGTGGCATGGGAAAAGAGGTCTCTATGGGGTACAGCTGAGTCAGCATGGAAAGGGAAGTAATCTCTTCAAGTTATAGGACTGGTGCTGATTAATTTTCCCCTGGTGCAAGTGGAGTACCAGTGACCATATTGTCATGCTCTCTGAATCATATGGCCCCAGTCTTTTATAAATTCATGGGGAGTGGACTTAAAATAAAAGGGGTTTTATGAACTATGAAGAAAGCAGTCTGTGTAAAGAATCCTCAGACAAATCCTCAAAATGGACTGGATTTTTTCAGTTGTTGGTCTGATTCTTCTTGTATGATTTCTGAGTATCAGAGATGAAAGGTTGATGAATCCATTCTCATTATGCCGTTTTCTGTCTGTTTTTCCTGTGTTAACGTTCTTATTAACAGCTCTTCCTAGTCATGTACCACAAAAGTTTTAGGCACTTAGTGATAGCAATTATAAGATTTTTGTCTCCTTTATAAGCCTTCCTTATCTTACAGTCCAAATACCACACTATAGCTAAGTAAGCACAGTCAAGGCATACTATCAATTCATCAGTTTCTCCATAAATTGTAGTCTCTCTTTCCAAAATTATTGATATTCTGGATACCTAGGTTACTTGATAAAGTCTCACATTTCTTATGTGAAAACTTGAGCATGCATACTTCAAAGAGCTTTCCACAAACATATAAATAAATAAGTAAATTCAGTTGCTGGTGCAAGTCAACACTAAAGGGGCACAAATATTGCTGAAAGTGAACTGATGTATAAGTATGCACAAGTAATCCAAGGCAGAGCGGCCTCCTTCTGAGCCTGAGATGGAGGGACTACACTCTACCTGGTGGGCCGAGCCAAGCCTGCCCCATCCCCTGTGCGAGAAGCAGAGGGGAAGGACAGGAAGCATAAGAGTTGGGCCCTTCAGCGCAGTTGGGCCAGAGCCAGCGAAGGAGGCAGATGTCTCTATCCCTCTGCAGTACTTTGGACCAGATCCCAAGCTGTATGGGGTCTTGCTCCCAAATGAGACCAAGGGTGGGGAAGAGTTCCTGGGACTGCCACCCGCCACTTATCCTGAGGAGACGGATGAGATGCAGACTATGGAGTCCTACCAATGGCCCGTGGTAGGAAGCAGCCCAGGGGAACCAGACATTAGTCAGGTTGTGCTGTTGCAATACAAGTCAGTATTCCCTATACCCAGTGGCGGGATGCCGTGTCACAGTTAGGGCCCTGGGCTGGGACCCAGTGGATTAGGGTGGGCCCGGGTCCTCCAACTCCCCCTGCTGCCAACTCCAACCCTGGGATGGCAGCCTACTCACCCTAGGCCAGGAAGCCTGAGCCTTATTTGTGGCTTACCCCAGCCAGAAAGCTGCACGCCCCTGGACTGTTTGCTGTCTGCCTTACCCAGGAGGCTAGGCAAAACATTGCTTAATTGCTTACTGCTCTGCTCTTCCCAAAGGGTTAGAGACCAGACTGTAGTTACTGCCTGCCTTATTCAGAAATCTCAGACTAAAGACTGCTTGTTGCTCTGCCGTGCCCAGGGATTCAGAGCCTAGACTATGTTTACTGCAGGGGCGGCTCTAGACCCCAGCGCGCCAAGCAGGCGCTTGGGGCGCCGCTTCCAGGGGGGGCGCATTTGAGCTCGCGCCATGCCGCGCGTCCAGTCCCACAGCGGCGAGCGAGACCTGCGCGCAGGCATGAGGCGGCGCGTCCCGCCCCTCCGCTCCGGCGGAGCTCCCGCAGCCAGCAGGCGGCGGTCGCGGTCCGCGCCCGCCCGGCCCCGCGGTGCGTGCAGGGCGGGTGGAGGGAGCAGTCGCAGGACCCGCAGACCCGGGAAGGACCGGGAAGGGCGGCGCAGCGCTCCGCGCTGCTTGGGGCAGCATCATTTCTAGAGCCGCCCCTGGTTTACTGTCTGTCTTAGCCAGGAGGCTTGGGCCCAAAGACTGCTTATTGCTCTGCCCGCTCAGAGGGTTAGAGCCCAGACTTGAATTACTGTCTGCCCTAGTAAAGAGGATTGGGATAGGGACTGCTAAATAGTTTTTGTTTATTGCCTGATGCAGCAAGTCAGAGCAGCCTCCCAATCTGAGCCTGAGACTGAGGGACCACTACACCTGGAATGTATTTTGCAAGATTTGCCCATCTCTAATACTAGCCCACTTATTTCAAACACTGGTCTCTAACATGATAGCATGAGTAACTGCTTCTCTGTTTGCAGACAGGTTGAATTATTTTACTGTATAAATTTTGCCAGAGTTATAGTAGAAAATGGAGAAAGACATTTGCTTCAGAAATAGCTTCACATGAAATACATTTAAACAATGGCTGCTGATTTGGCTACTACTGTTCAGAACCTCTCATCAGAGCTCTAACTCATGTAATTTGTCATATAGAGTTTAAGGCCAGAAGGGAGCACCAGAACATCTAGTCTGACCTCCTGTATATCACAGGCCAGGGACACCACCCAGCACCTGCACACTAAATCTAAAAATGAACATTAGACCAAAGAATTACAGCCCACATGAGACGAGAATATTATGTGCCACAGGCAGCGAATAAAAGGGACCAGGTTACCCCAGTGTCTGAGGCCTGCAAAATGGTGGGTAAATGATGAAGTGAGATATGTACCTTCCAGATACCTTACCCTTTGGTTCTAATGCAATGGAAATATTTTGCTGCAGTCTGGGGCTGCCTACTTAATAATGACACCAACTACAACTAATTAACAACCTATTCAGATAGAGCTGGATTAACAACAGAAGTGTGATGCTATAGTGAATGCTGTATTGTTCCCTGATGGCAATCAAAGCAGATGACTGAAGTGTAGTAAAATAGACAAATATTTTTTTAAAAACCCTGATTTTGTCATTTTATGTTCTTAGTAGCAAAATAAGGGAAAATGAAACTTTTAAAAGCACATCTTATTTAGGTCTTACACTTTGGTTATATATGTGCCCTTTTATGCTTTTTTACTGTGCAATGTAAATAGAAAAAAAGAACCATATCACAAATGCATTTCAAAATGTGTATTGGGTTTTACATCTATTCCACAGAAACTTTATTAAAAGAAGGAGGAACAACCTTCCATATTATTTCTAAAACATCTTGACTTATTATTTCTAGACATTTAGAACCTGCATTGACAAAAGATAGAATACTCAGCAGTAAATAAGCACCAGAACTCAAACAAACAAGAAGTCACAGCAGCCTCTTAAGAAAAATAAAGACCAGAAGGGCTTAAAAATAAGACAGAGGTATCATTGGGACTAAAAAATGCTGGATTTCTATCCAAGTTTCATCATCTAGCAAAGACAACAAATTTTAAACACTTCCTTATGCCACTTTTCAAAGAATCTATGCAAAACTAATCCATGGGTTTTGTACTTAACTATGGTGGAAAGGTCATTGTATATATCTTTTGCAACAGGGAAAAAAAGAGGAATAAAAATTACTCTACAGATTCTGTTGATAGTTAATAGTTAAAATGCTGTCCATCTGCATTTCTTCCCTCTGTACTTTGAAGACGAACATACTGCAACTCTTCAGTAAAATCATCTCACAGCATTTTCTTGTCTTTACACAAGAAAGCTAGATGGAATATAACAAAAACATTTTATAAAATATTTTAATATCTAGTTTATGTGCAAGCAAACTGCTGAAAATACCAGGTAAGGCACAATGAAAACATACATTAATACAGACATGAAGTGGAACTGAACAAGCATGTCTATGCTTTACAGAGGCAGGCTGCTCCTGCACTCCTGCTTCAGGTCTAACTCCCACTAACTCCTAACTCTCATACCTGCATAAGGAGTGCAGGGTTAGGCCCATATTGGGTACTGCTTGCAGACTACTTCTGTTACTGTGATTGATGCAAACACTGCAACACATTGACACTTGTAGGATAATCATTTAAATCATCAGCAATGTTTGTAGATGTGTTCGCACTCTGTGGCCTTGATCATCTTTTTCTACAGGAACAGCATCAGAAGGGGGAAATGTTATTCTAAAAATCCTACGATTGTGTTTCTGTAGTCAACTTGCCACACAGGTTTGCAAGTGCAGTATGCCATGCTCTTGGGGAACTGTACATAAAGAGGAATTGCACTTAGTTGAAAACAGTGCTGTGGTCTGTGTGGTTTTTATGCCACTAACCATGGGTGGTGAAGAGTAAGAAGTCACATATGGTATCATGACTCAGGTAACGGGACAACCTTCTTCTGAAACGATGGCTACTTATAATCCAGATTAAGTCACTAGGAAGGTGGCTTTCTGCCACAGTAACAGCCATGCGGCAATTGTCCATTGTTCTGGTGAAGAATAAAACATGACAAACTAACGTTTGTGTGGATTTTTCGCCAAGTGAATGCAGTTGTGAATCAGGCCACCCATTCTTTTTATTGAACACATAGTTAATTAGGTACAGTATGGTTTGTGGTTATGCCTTTTGGATTGTCAGTGGACCAGTCACTTTCCAAAGTGTCCTGAGTCAAGTGCAAAAGGAAGTTAAAAATTGAATCGTTTCTTTAGACATGAATGTTCATGTATGACCTCCACTAGAGCAACATTAGTAAGTTACTCCTCTGCCTAAATTGGATTCAGCGTGCTGACCTGAAACTGGACCTTCAGTAATGTGAAAATGCCCAAACTGCTGTTTAACTTCAGGGACATATTGTATTTGCAACAGGCATCTGATCCAGCTAGGCCTGGTTCAATTTTTTGCCAAAATTCAAATGTTTCAGTAGAAAATTTAGACAAAAATGATTTTATATTATATTGAATTTGTTTTCATGAAAATTTTCAATGTAGGGGCGGGAGAGAGGAGGAAAATGGGAGGACATTTTCTGACCATCTCTAGCCTAGACCGTGAAAAGATCAGCAATTCCTTTGCTACACTTAAGTGTCCAAGATTTGGCCAGTTCCCTGATTGGCATCTTTACTAACATAGGTTTTTTACCACTTCATGTGAATTGTTAGTTCATTGCAAACAATATGAAAGAATCCTGTTGAATCTGAGGC
Source organism: Mauremys reevesii (assembly GCF_016161935.1). Lineage (NCBI taxonomy): Eukaryota > Metazoa > Chordata > Testudines > Geoemydidae > Mauremys > Mauremys reevesii. The sequence continues at coordinate 29,621,562 of NC_052629.1, read as the reverse complement.
CTGCTCTATACTAGGAAATTAGGTCAATATAGCTGTGTCACTCAGGGGTGTGAAAAATCCACATTCTTGAGCAAGGCAGAGAGTTAGCCTGTTCTCAACCCCGGTGTAGACAGAATTTTACTATAAATCTAGTTACCACCTCTCAGGGAGGTGGATTACTTACACCAGTGGAGAAGCCCTTCCGCTAGTGTGGGTAGTGTCCACCCTGAAGTGCTACAGTGGCGCAGCTGCACTGCTGCAGTGTTTTAAGTGTAGAGAAGCCCCGAGAAGGTTTCTTGGTGGATGGATGCATACATGCATCTGATTATTTCAATCCTTGAAAGAAACCTTGTGGTCTGTCTCCCATTGTATTGACATTTCCCCTACTTTCACTGCCTGGTTTTACATCGATATTAGCTGTATAGCTTTGATGAAGATGGTGGCTTGCAGGCAATGTTTCAGTGAGAGAGGCCCATCAACTTGCGTACATGCTTATTTAATTGTATTTTGTATTTTCTGAAAACCATTAGAAATAATCTAGTTGCTTCCTCGCAGAGACACAGCATGAACCCAAGGTTTGCAAGGTGATAAGCTATATTTTAGAATATAGAAAGACTCGAACAGGGGTAAGCAACCTATGGCACGCATGCCGAAGGCGGCACGCGAGCTGATTTTCAGTGGCACTCAAACTGCCCAGGTCCTGGCCACTGGTCCAGGGGGGCTCTGCATTTTAATTTAATTTTAAATGAAGTTTCTTAAACATTTTACAAACCTTATTTACTTTACATACAACAATAGTTTAGTTATATATTATAGACTTATAGAAAGAGACCTTTTAAAAACATTAAAATGTATTACTGGCATGCAAAACCTTAAATTAGAGTGAATAAATGAAGACTCGGCACACCACTTCTGAAAGGTTGCCGACCCCTGGACTAGAGCAATTGAAATGACGGTACCTTGTAAAATAAACAGAACATATGCAGCATAACCAACTAATGGCCATAAACATATACAGGGCAAAAATTACATGAATGTATTATCCAGTTCATTGAGCTACGATGTCATTCTCAGAATAATTTACAAAATTTGATAGGCAGGAATTCTGGACATGATATTTCATCACCAATGAATAAAGCAAATCCCAGAAGCCCAATCCAATTTCAATATTCCTCACCATCACAGCCACACAGCGCCCAATTCCTCTCATTGTTTCTTTCTGTTTCCTCAATCCTACAATTTTTGGGGGCCACAATGGATTGTGGGATCTATCAGGGCTCCAGGGATGAATTTTTGGATGCCAAAAGATTGAGAACCACTAGAGTTGACAATTATTTCTTACTCTACTTAGATGTAAATAATAACTGGTAAGACCAAAATAATTCAAACATTTAGTCTGGAAATGTCTATTTTAGGGGGGTGACATTTAACTTTAAATTTGATTTAGCAACTCATGAGATTAAATCCTGGCTTATTCTTTTTTGGCAAATTAACCACGATTGCGACTGCCACCTGGATTGTGTTTTGCTTACCCCAAGTACATATTCCACCTCGTGAGTTCTTGTCAAGAAATATTTATATTGTAAAATTGTAGGGGACTGGATTATTCAAGTGGGAGGTGAAAATCCAGTTAAATTCAGAAGTTATTTCTGGTGAAATTGGATCATTGACAGATCTTTGAAGGACATTGATGCTGTGTTTATTAGACAAAGAAGAAAATAAATCTGTTTGCATTAGGCTTAAAGATCTGTACAAAAACCAGAAATTAACTGCAAGGGGAGGTAGGGACTCACCTACTTAGGTAGGGTGACAAGATGTCCCCTTTTTAAAGGGACAGTCCTGTTTTGGGGGACTTTTTCTTATATAGGTACCTATTATCCTCCCCACCCCTGTCCTGTTTTTTCACAGTTCCTATCGGGTAACCCTATACTTAGGCACTTTTGAAAATCTCACTAGGATCCTATCTGAATCTTTAAGCACGCTAAATACCTTTGAAAATCTGGCCCAAGGTATATTAAGGGGGATCTTTGTGCCAGAAGAGTTGTTTACTGGCATTGGGCATCTTGATGTTACGTTGAGGGAAATTATCTTTGCATATTCAAGCACACTGAATTCATTACAACATAAAAGAAGACTTTAACTTAGATGAGAACCTGTTCTCAAATAATTATTCTTTGTAGGAAATTGAGATAAGTAAAGTAGCAAGATTGGGAAGGTGGTAAAGAGGGAGATTTCCAATGCTTTCGGGTTGATCAGCAGGCTGGCAAAGAGAAGTGACGCCACCATAGCAGATTGCCTAGAATCTTAATGCCATGATCATTGTAATTTTCCCCCCCTTGCTGCAATTCTTTTACATATAACCTTTACAGTCTATTTGTCCACTTATCTATCCCTATTTGAAACATTAAAATTTGTTTAAAAATAACAAAAATCATTTGTTTTTGGTAACATTTATGTGACAAATAGTAAACAGGAGTAGATCTGCTATTTTGGCCATGGGGTTATCCTCAGGCTATGAAAGGAATGAACGTAGTTTAGTTTATGAACTAAAATATGTATTTTTATCATGGCCCAAGGAAGGACCCAGAGCTGAAAAAGCCATCTAGTTAAATTTTTTGATGTCTCATTTCTATTTTAACAATAACTCTTTTTTAATACTGGTGACAACTCAGTTGATACAGCAAGGTGGGGCAATGCTGGGAAAAGTGTCAATATTTTTTATAATTAAACTTTAAAATAATGGCAATAACTGCTGAAAACAGTCTTTATTCTGTAACACATTTTTATATATACCTGGTGACAAAGTGACCATTCAAATCACACTTGGGGGATTGTAAAAATCAGGTATGACATAAGCAGAATTTTCCTGCTTGCTTTTTCTCACTGGTCTGATTGCTGAGATACTAAAGCTGGGACATTTTTAACATTTCCTGCAGAACTGGTGAAATTAGAGTTTTCAATTATGCAAAAAATGTTGTCTTTTTACCCAAATGTTTTCATGATGTTTCACAGGAAGTTAGGAAAAAGTCAGGTATGTACTTTATTTAATTTCCTTCCTACAATAGACTTTATATTTCAGCATAGCTCAAATCAAAAAGCCCAGTTTGACATGCTCCACAGTGTAATGAGGATGCAATTTGCCGTGTTGAAATAACAATGTCTATACTATGGACCTGATTCTTCACTCACAGCCTGTCTACACTAGGAGCTAGGGGTGTGAGTCCCAGCTTATGTATACGTTCTTGTGCTAGTGGCAAGCTAGAGCACTAAAAATAGTGTAGCCACGATAGCATTGGAAGCAACAGTCATGGCACAGGCTAGCCACCTCGAGTACAAACGCCCCCTTGAACTCCCTGGGTGCATACTGGGGTAGCTAGTCCGTGCTGCTGCTGCTGCCTGTGCTAGCACAGCTACACTGCTATTTGTAGTTGCTAGCTCAGATAAGCAGTAGTGTGAGTTTGCATACACAAGCTAGGAATCACACACCTAGCTTCTGGTGTAGATGTACCCTCAGTTTGCACTGGTATAGATGACTTCACAAGGTGCAGGGAAATGGGGAATAGTGGCTACAGTACAGGCCCTCAGTGTCCATAACATAGTTTACTGGGGCTACTGGAATACAGTAGCCCCACTTGGCACATAGTTGATAGAAAGTGCAGAGACAGTTCTGCACTCCAGTGTAGCACCCCTGTGTAAATACTGCAGACAGTCTTGCACTAGCAATTTACTGGCACATTTAAAGCGTCTATACAACTGTTCTCTAATGTTTTGCTATTCATTTCCTTCAAATTAAATTACCAAGGGATTAATTTTATTGTGATATTGTTTCAAAGTGCTTTTTTGTTTGGCTTTTTAAAAAATATACTCCTTTTATGTCAAAGTTTTATGAAGTTAAAAACAGGAAACAATTGTGCAAAAATACATAAAGCAGAACACGCCCCAAAGCTAAATGAAAAGAAATAACAAGAGTGCCAAACAATATAAGCCATAATCATGAGATATTAGTTAAACCTTTCCTCAGAAGCAGTTTCTAAGTAAAAACAAGACTAATGATTATTTTAAATTTTTTTTTTGAGTTGGAGAAAATGTATGAAAAAATGATACATTTTTCCACAAAATGATTGGGGAAAAAGAAGTAAATGAAAGTCAATGGAGCTACACCAGTTTCTACCAGCTGAAGTTCTGGCACAATATATTTAAATAATTTGCTATGACAATATTATCTGGATTAAGTCTCTAGAGGCAGAAGCCACATTCAATACCAATGAATTTCAATACATATGCACCTGTCTGGAGTAGTTAAAATTCTTCCCACATATAAGTTCAAAGAAGTATTCATAGTGCAAAGCAACTAATGTTTTTGTTCATGTAGCTTCTGTTTCTGATTTCAGAAGAGAAACAGAAGAAAATAACATCAATGGGTGGTGACATCAGATACAGCTATTGGCTGGCAGTGTGAATGTAAATACACATTTAGACAGTCAAGTTGAAAAAATACTATCTTGCATCATGGATAAGATCAGAACTCCAAGCCTGTTCCCCCAGAGGAAAAAGCAGAAAGGGATGCATCCTCCAATTTCTCTCAGCAGTTGTGAAGTAAAGTTCAGTGAATTAGTAATTTTTATTATGGAGAGGAAAATGGGGGTGACTAGAAGGACATTCCTGATGGAGCTGGCAAGAAGAAAAGGTTTCAGGGTAGAAAATGAGTTAAGGTAGGAAAATCTTTATGTAAGCAGAAAATCATATGCAGTAATGACTTAAAAACTTGCTGATTACGTTAGATAACTAAATTAGATATGCTGACAGCTAACCTTAGTATGTGCTGTATTCAAGGTATTTACTATAACAAAACTTGCAGAGGTACATGGGACTACTGCAGTTCTGAGGTAATCAGGTAAAATAGTCATGTTTTTTAGTAACAGATCTCTACACAACAAAGATATTGATAAATGCATTTCTTCAAGTGACTGTGATAAACATTTTATTTATTTATGTATTTGGTGTATAATCTTTATTCTTTCTACTAAGTGATTATTTCATATTTAGTAGATAACATGAATTTATCTTAAGGAAAGAAAATCCTAAAAGACAATAGGCTGCATGCAGGCATAAGCAAATATTCTAATCTTTGACCTCTGAGATCCAGAGTTCAAATTTGTCTTGGTCTGTCAAATTTAATGAGTTTGAACTTCTCAATGGACTTCTCTACTATGGAAAATCAAATAAATTTAGGGTTTGATCCTGCAAGTGTTACTCACTTGATTTACTCTTACTCATTTCTATAGTTTCATTGGAATCAGTGAGCCAGATATTCAGCGGATGCTATTTGCAAAGCTCCATTGAAGCCAACTGAGCTATGCTGATTTATACCAACCAATGATTTGCTGGAATACTTTGGCCCATTGAAATCCAGTTATAGTTGGAACGAATCTAAATATAATGGCCTATTCCTGAAAATAAAAGGGAGACGTTGAATTTGCCTCTATAGAAACCATGAAAGATTGATAGGGAAATATTTCTTTCCAGTATCTCTGGTATTCCATTAAGTAATTCTTCCTCACTTGAACTGTCCTACTGAGTAACACACTTGGGAAGTGTTAGACATTGGCGTAGACTTTGGGACAATCTGCCATCTCTGTGTAGAAAGGCCCAGTACTGGAGTAGCAGGGATGTTGCATCGGAGGATTAAGGTGTACTGTCAATGATAAATTTATATATGGGTGCTGACACAGCATCTGTTCTACCTGCACTATGCCTGGTTTTACTTAGTGCAGTCAGCCTCCAATTTCATGAACATTTAAGTTAAAGAAAATCAATTTTTGTTCATGTCTGTATAAAATGCCTGCTAAACAGAATATGTATGAAAAACATGACTGGGGCTTCCCAATCTCAGCTCCTAAATATCCCATGTCACACCCATTCTTGTAAACTGTCCAGAGCTTAAGTATCGGGGGTAGCCATGTTAGTCTGTATCTACAAAAACAACAAGGAGTCCGGTGGCACCTTAAAGACTAACAGATTTACTTGGGCATAAAATTTTGTGGGTAAAAAACCTCACTTCTTCAGATGTATGGAGTGAAAATTACAGATGCAGGCCACTTGTGAGGTAACTCCCTTCTCTTCGTGTGTCATTATATAATGCCTGCATCTGTAATTTTCACTCCATGCATCTGAAGAAATGAGGTTTTTTACCCATGAAAGCTTATGCCCAAGTAAATCTGTTAGTCTTTAAGGTGCCACTGGACTCCTTGTTGTTTTTGTCCAGATCTTGTGACCGTGAAAGGCAGAATCAGAAAAGGAGAAAACTAGAGGATATAAACAGTTTACAAAACAAAATATAGGCAGGTACGGCATAGAATTAGGCAGTTAATGTCTGATCCAAAACCCATTGAAGTAGAAAAACTTCCTTTCACTTCAAAGGGCTTTGGATCAGGACTCCGTTGAGGTGTATCTTAAAAGCTTCAGGTCTATGTGGGTTTCTGAGATGGAGGTTTCTTGCCAAAATTTCAAACTTTCTGAGAGGACACAGATTATACAACTTTTATTTGTCAGGAGTGGGCCAGTATTAAATTCAGTCTAGTTGCAACTGGAAAAAACAGAACTATAACTGTTGATTTTTGTTGTTGTTAAGAATGCTAGAGGAAACTCTAAATGTGTTACATTTTCTGCCAAGAATCAAGCACAGCTGTAGAGGTACCAGAGGAAACTGGTGCACAGCAACTAAACTGCTGCTGTGAGTATAACGATGGCAGAGTTCCCAGATCTGCAGCTTGGTATAAATACATTAAATATGAATATTTTATATAAGGTGAAATAAACCACAGGAAGCAGAAGCTCTATGTCTCTAACTGAATTTTTGTACACAAGTAAAAACATAACAGTTTTAATTAAAGGAGAACCTAACAGGGTTAAATAACAATAAACATAATATTGCCCACTCAATGGACTCACCTAGATTTGTCATCTTTTAGACTAAATTGAGATAGGCAACTTTTCTGATGCTCTGCTCTACAAGTTTTTATGATATGAGAAAAGGGATTTTCTTCCACAGTGGAATTTTTTTAATTTACCTTTTCAAAATACAGCTCACTGTACATTTAGTACATTGGAAGATCATATAATAACAGTACCTTAGGAGGTGTAACTACAGGCTTTATGGACAGGACTAGCCGCCTGAACATAGTGAAGTCAATGGGTTATTGATGTGAATAAGGGCCCCAGGACTTGAACCATACTTAGGAATGTGGCATGCTAATCTCTTAGGAATGTGGCATGTTATGGAATCTTGCTCTGTGCTGAAACATATGAAGTTTTGAGCTGGAAGTGTGTACTCTATACCCTTCCTTGAGAGTTCAGTGGAGTTAGTGCTAGTGTAAAGATGCCTGCTTGAACTGGAGAGATTCATGTTCTATTTTTCCATTGTCTTAGAGGTTTCAGGTTTCAGTCTCCAATCCATGGCTGTGCATTTTACTAACCTGTTAATTGCTATATCCCACTCCAAGGTGATTGTATTTCAGTGGAGCTTTAGAGTGGTTGCACTTACAATTTCCTACTAGTTTGATAAATATTTCCTCTACATAATAGAGAATGCCAGCAGACCTGGTACAGACTTTGACTGCTGGCAGCTTATGTGCTCAGGGTGTAAATAGTTTGTAAAGCATTTTTTTTCAAGCAACTAGAGATCATATTTGGGTCCTTCTCCAAGGCATTGCTGAACCTTCCCCTATTCATCCCTGTTCAAAAGGAGCAAATTTGGCTGTCTCACTCTACCTGATGAAATCCTCTTTTACAGTATCCTCCTTCTTGAATAGTGACAAGCGCCAGTTACAGTGCTCAAAGCATCCAAATATCCAATGTCTTTGTGACTTTTGAACAATTTGCATGGCCCTTTGCCTTTTTATTATTAGTACCCATTATTTCTGACTCCCAGTAGATCAGAGAAGATGTGAACATATTTTTATTGCTGTTTGTGAGAGATGGGAACTTCAATAAAAGAGGAAATATCAGGAAATGGCTGGGAACTGGGGGAGGGGGAAAATAGAGAAAGTGATTAAATCAAAAACCAGGGAACTAACAAGACAGGTGCCTAACTTCATCATTCAATTTCATGTTGCTCTCCTTGCCTTCGCTTTTGCTAGTTTTCATTTTGATTGTGAGTTCTTCAGGGCTGTGTTTAAAGTGCTTAGCACACTGCTGCTGCTGCTATACAGATAATCATAGTTGGCTACCTGCTTGGATATCCAGGAGATCAGCAGGGAAGTATGTTGCAGAGAGAGACGACTTCCCTGCTCTGACCCTGTCCACCTTCAGCAGTGGCATGCTATGACATTTTTAGAATGACATGAAACAAGGTTTTAGATGACGGATAAATAGATTGTAAGCAGTGTTGTTATAACCATGTCGGTCCCAGGATATTAGAGACACAAGATGGGTGAGGTGATATCTTTTATTGGAACATCTTCTATTGGTGAGAGAGACAAACTTTTGGGCTACATAGAACTTTTCTTCAGGTCTGGCTGGGAAAGGTACTCTGGGTGTCACAGCTAAAGGAACTGCTAATATATCTTCATAAATGTTGCTTTACGGGCAAAGGAGAAACACAAATAGAAAGTCATCAAGCACTGTGTCACCCTGCCCCTGCAACCTTGGGTGCCTTATATGCCTTGCTGTAGTAGTTTCCATCTGGGCTACTCACAAACCACCTTCCAGCATGCAGGCCACACCCTGAGCGTGTGTGTGTGTGTGTGTGTGTGTATGTGAAACTGCAGCCTGCCAGCCACACACTGGCTCTCACCTGCCTGGGTTATACTGTAGGGTGACCCCAACATACCCCCAGTCCCGGATCTTCCCTCAGAAATGTATGTTCTGTACTGCTCCCCCTTCTCCTGGACAGTACAAATATATTAAGTCCATTATTATTTAAGGGAATAATATGCCAGTTTATTACCTTAAATAGTTACCCAGACACTTCAATTTAAACAGACTGGATTAGATAAAATAGTAAAACAAGTTTATTAACTGCAAAGAGAGCGATTTTAAGTGAGTACAAGTAATGAGGCATAAAAATCAGAAATTGTTACAAGAAAAATAAAGATAAAATGCTTACTAGTGCCTAACTTAAGAAACTATAAATTAGTTGCAAAGTAAACTTTCTCACCTCATGCTCTAGCAGATTACTGACTTTCAGATTGGGATCCCTGCACCAGAGTTCAACACCTGTTTCCTTTTGTCTTTTCAGGGTATGGAAAATGAGGTGGGTAGGGAGAGAGAGAGGAGTATCTTGAGGTGTTTGCCTCTGCTTTTTATAGTTCCAGTCCCATTCCAAACATTTCCAACAGAGAACCAAGAGACAATGAATCTGTGTGGAAGGATGTTCCTTGCTTTTTTTCTTCACCTGTTTGAGTTTCCTTTGTTTCCCTTCCTGCTTGATGATCTTGTTTACTGCATAAATGCAAATTAAGGCACATTCCTTTGCTGAAGACCTCTTTTAGCAGGGCTGTGGGGTTTGGAACATGCGTTAATAACATCATACAGCAAATCTTATAACTTCACATACAATATTGCCACACATATTTTATCAGGATAATACTGACCACAAATTATGAGTTTTCAAATGATACATTACAAGGCATACCTCGTATAAAGATTATTACAGTAGTGTGTAGGTGTGAATACAGGGGTGTATACTGGCACAGTCAGAAAACCCTTTGCTGAAGAAAACAACGGAGTGTCCCAATCTGTTGGATTTTGCACCACATTTTTAACAAGTTCAGTCAGAGTTTCTCTGATCTGCTTACAAGTTTGTACACATCTTGATTGCAAATATTATGTGCTAACTACTTCTGCTAAACTATCTGTTCAATCTTGTATTTAGCAGTGACACTCTGAACAGGGGCGGCTCCAGGCCCCAGCATGCCAAGCAAGTGCTTGGGGCGGCATGCCACGGGGGGGCACTCTGCTGGTAGCCGGGAGGGCGGCAGGCAGGGTGCCTTCGGTGGCACGCCTGCGGGAGGTCCACCGGAGCTGCGGGACCGGTGACCGGCAGAGTGCCCCCCGTGGCATGATGCCGTGCTTGGGGCAGCGAAATGTCTAGAGCTGCCCCTGACTCTGAATACCTTTCCCAGATCTGAAGAAGAGCTCTGTGTAGCTCGAAAGCTTGTCTCTCTCACCAACAAAGTGGGTCCAATAAAAGATATTACCTCACCCAGATAAAAAGGTTTTTATCTAACATACATAACAGTTAATAAACCAAATATATTTGTTTTGGCAAATACTAGTAGTCAAATATAATGAAAGCTGAGAATATACAAATATGCGATTCCATTCTTACTTTTTTTTTTTTTAAGAAACTCCTTGGTAATCAAGTCCTAGGAATTTGGTAAGCTGTGCAGATACATAATCAGTTCTTTTTCAATGTCCAGGAAAGCCAATCTGGACAAGCATTTGCCACCCCTGGGTGTTGAATGTAAATGTCTTAATGCTCTTTAAAGTTGAAAAAGATCTTTCTGCCATGGTTGTAAAGTAGGGAATAGTCAGAATTATGGCAGACAATTTGCTGACCTCAGAGAAGCAAGTATGTAAATTCAGCATGTAAATAATTCTATACAAGTCAAATGCACCTTCTCCTTGCAGTTGTTCTAAGTTGTATGCAGCACACAGTTTGAAATGCAATTAATTAATATCAAAAAGTCAAATAAGATGCTTCTCGAGATTCGAGAACATCAACTCCAAAATGTGTCTGGAACTCTCATGAATCTTGTTGGATTCAGCAACTGGACTAACTGTTTGCTGACATTGTCAATAACCTCAAAGAAGAGACACTTATATGTAGCCTAGCTTTCTCTAGCTCTTTTTTTCCTGAGCTTCATGTGCAACTAACTCCAACACCTCTTTCCAAAACTCGCCAAAAGTTTATCTCCTATATCGAATTTGCTCTAATGTCTCACAAATCTGCTTGATACAAAATTCAATATTATACATCTTGGTTTGAAGAACGTCAAATTTCCCTTCTGTCACTTCAAATATATCACTGTAGAAGCAAAGGAGAAACAGAAACTGAAAATCATTGAGCATGGTCAGAAAACCCTGGCTGAGGAAGAAGACTGAGCATCCCAACCTGCTGGATTTTGCACCACATTTTTGAAGAGTTCAGTCAGAGCTTCTCTGCTCTGCTTAACAGTTTATACAAGCCTTAGTGAAAATTCCACCTTGTGGTACAAACAGAAGGCAGCCTCCATTGAACTATGTTTTGAAGAATTTCAGCCTGCTTTGAAGTTGGAGAGAAAAATGCAGATATTCCTTCTAAATTTTTGAAGAAAATCTGATATTCTCTGATATTGTTTGGTGCAAGACTGAGACCAAGATTTAAAACATGAGTGTAGCAATGAACAAAAAGTGCAGGGGGGGACATCTCACAAACACAGTTTCCAAAGCCCACTTATGTCACTTGCAATTACTGCTGCACCATCATATGTCTGACCTACCAACTTGTCTCCAAATTTAAATTCTGGCACACGGTCTCAGCATGCTGCCAAAGGCCTGCTGCAGTTTGATTGTTGCTAACATCAGTAAAAGTAACCAAGCATTCTACATCACCACCATTCTTGGTCATGTAATGCAGCACAATTGAAAGCTGAGACTTATTGGCAATACAGTATCTGAGGTTTCATCAAGCAAACTAGCAAGAAAAGTTTGTGCTGCTAGCTCTGTTCTATCATGGATGATTCAGTTGTACACTTGCATGCCATAGCTACTTTTTTCTGATGCACAGCCAGCCAGGAAATCAGCTTCCTGAATATTCATGTTGCCTAGGCAACATGATGCAACTTGGAGTATTGCGTGCCTTCCCAACGAAACAAAAAGACAGCCAACACGAACAGATTGATTACATACAGAGCTTTGGAATGCTTCTAGCATAAAACATTTTTTTGTGAATTATGGGGCATGCAATACATGCATTGCATATATGCACTCCACTGACCACCGGGCCTTAATATTTAAATCCTTTGGAGCTCTGTCAGTGTCACGTTCTGGTGGAGAAATTTTCTCCTGGGCTGCACTTATCTGGGTCCTCTCCACTTATGGGAACAGAAGGGACAATTGAAGACTCTGTTAGCATCTATGCATTACATTTTGATGAGTACCTATGGTAGTTCTTTTTGTGATGAAAAATGTGGTATCTCTCTCATGTGCTCAGAACCATACTCAGAAATACAGTTGGCTAAACCCTGTTAAATTTTTAGAAATCAATCATAAGCGTGTTTTGGTCTTTTTGTTGCTTCCCATACAGCAAAAACATATCTGTGTAAGGATGGAATGACTGAATAGAACACATAATCTCTAGAAGCTGAGGTACAGTCATTCGTCATACTATGTCTAATAATTCTTTATCATGTACTTCAGATACAGCAAGTAAAATTTTGTTGTAGTGACTTTTCTGGTCCCCTATTTCTATTACATTCTAAAACTATATATCATCTGGTATATTAGATAGTAAGCGACTTACATTATATGATGTGCAGTGTAGCACAGTTGCCAACGTTCACGTGGTAAATAAGCACCCTGATTTTCACAATAAGCCAAAAAAGAAGCTAATCCCATTTCAAAACAATAAGCCAAAAAAACAAGCCAATCCCTAAGAATCCCAACACTCTCTGTGACTAGATCCCCCCAGCGTGCAGTCTGGGACTGATGGGCCCATTGTGCATCCCTGACTCTCTCCCCACTTTGCTCCTGCTTGCCCCCCCTGCCCCTGCTTGCTGGGAGCCAATAAAGCCAAATAAAGCTAAAAACTAGCCAACAAGCAACTCACGCCAGTTAAGACAAAAACAAGCCCAATGTCTGTTTTTTGCACGGGTTTGGCATGTCTACAGTGTAGTTGTAGCCGTGTCAGTTCCAGAATATTAGAGAGACAAGGTGGGTGAGATAACACCTTTTACGGGACCAACTTCTGTTAATGAGAGAGACAAGCGTTCGAGCTACACAGTGTAGCCTATCTCTCTCACCAACAGAACTTGGTCTAATAAAAGATATTACCTCACGCGCCGTGTCTCTCTTACCTTAAACTCTCAATGTTAAGCTAAACTAAACCTGGACATCAAAACAGCCAGGAGGTGGCCTTCAGACAAGATTTATAATTCATACGGTTTCTATCATGTGCACACTTGCTACTGCCATTTAAGTACTTTATTTAGGTACAGAAGATTTAAGTTTATTAAAAATATTAGCAACTGTGGAACTTTAAAGGATTCTGTTTGGTAGATTTTGAAGTATTATGAAAGTCTCATCTTTGACCGGGAATTTTATTTTTCTCAGGGCTGGCAGGTAACATAAAACAGCCTCTTCATTATAATATTGCTTGTGTAATATCTTCCAAGTTGCAAAAATAAGTGTAATAGAACAGTGTCTTACAGAAGTTAAATGATGCTGAAAGGATGAAAATGCTGCACTTATAAAAGATGTCATGCTAAAAAAATTTTCTTGAACTAGATTCACTGAATGGAAAACAAATATTGTGATATGAAAACATGACACACTTCCTGCATCCTGACATAAACTATATAAGACATTTTTCAGGGAGTGCATGTCAATATTGAATAGCAGCATTGTAACTGTCTACAACTGGATTCAGAAAAAAGAAAACCTCATCTTAATTTTTCCCTTTATAGTGATTCTGTCACTCACATTGTGGCAGAGAACAATTCTTGTGCTGAAGTTTTGGAATGGCTGAGAGGACACAAGATGAGGGACAGTTCAAGGTTCGAACTCCTTGATATCTCTTGGTTCACAGCTTGCATGGAAGCTGGAAAACCAGTGGATTCAGAGAAAAAATATCGACTCATGGTAAGTCAGATACTTCAGTGTGAATGCAGGTTGTTTGACAATAAGCTTAAAAGTTAGGCTAATCAGGCAACTCTCACTTTCCTTCAGTGTAAACTTGGGGTATGTCTACACTACCCGCTGGATCGGAGGGTAGTGATCGATCTATTGGCGATCAATTTATCGCTTCTAGTGTAGATGCGGATAAATCAATCTCTGATCGCTCTGCCGTCGACTCTGGAACTCCACCACACTGAGAGGCGGAAGCAGAGTCGACGGGGGAGCAGCGGCCGTCGATCCTGCGCCACAAGGATACAAAGTAAGTGATTCTAAGTCAATCTAAGATACATCGACTTCAGCTATGCTATTCTTGTAGCTGAAGTTGCGTATCTTAGATCGATCCCCCCCCAGTGTAGACCAGGCCTTGCTGTTGTGAATTTGCATTTAAATACTGGTATGTTTAAATGCTTGCTTGAAAAATTCATATTGTTTTAATAAATTCAAAGGAAAATCCTTTTAGATAGTCATAGTTACCATGATCTGGTATATTAGAACTAAAATAATACTATTCATTATTCATATAAATTTGGTGCCATTAAAGGAAAAAATTACCTCACTCAAGAATTTACCTTTGCTATGGTATTTGTGATATTCCCACAAATACTTAAAATGGTAAGTACCTCAGACAGCATGGTAAATATAACTACGCTGGGTGGTACATGTCCCATTTTAATAACTCCCACTGTAATATTTTGCATTTTCAAAACAATGTACAAACATTTAAACCTGTACTGTGTAGAATTGATCTATGTGCCCCTGAGAATCTGTGAAAGGACTGGTGATGTAATCTGTGTGTAAAGGAGTAGTCATTGGAATTTAATATTATAGACTTGGTTCTGGTGAGGAAAAATATGGTAGGGAATACAGGGGTTGTTTTATTGTACTGTGTCACAGAAAGATCTGTACTGAAGAGGATACTATAGTATTTTTTCCCTATTTTGCGAATAGTGCAGGACCCCTTGTGTTGTGGATTGTGACATAGTAAACCGCTCTTAGAACTGCACTGTAGCTGATAAGGTAATACTGCAGTCAGGGTTTTAGTATTAAATGGTGTTATTCTGTAGTACCGCTGCAGGCTGCACACTGTGGAGTGTGATGTACAGTGACAATATCCCTGACAATATCCCTACAAGCTGTGTACTGAAGATGGTGACTTAGTACCACTGGATGATTTACAGCAGTGATACTTAGACCTGCATGGTTCAGGAGCCAAATTAGTGAGAAACATTACCCAAAAGAGCCACAGTAGTGTGAATTCATTGTTTCATTTACTATAGTACTATATATTCATATTCAAACAGTATGACAGAAGAAATATTTTGTGTGTGTGTGTGTGTGTGTGTGTGTGTGTGTGTATGTATATATATATATTCTCACAGCAAAATGACTGACCAAGTATTATATTGAGTACAATTGGTTAATAATGTAGTAAAAACATACGTTTGTTGGCAGAGGTAGGGGCCTGATCCAGAGCCCTTTGAAATCAATGAGAAGATGTCTATTGACTTTCAAAGGGCTAGGATTAGGTAACTCTAGTACCACTGTAGAGCTATATTGTAGAAAGTGATGGACAATAGGACCCTACACAATTTGCAGTGTATAGCTTAGTGTTGTGTATAATATGTACAAATAATCCAGCAATGTCATTTTTTTCTTTTTATTCCTCTTCTTCTTGTTTATTAAAATATGAAGAATGATCTTCCTATTAAATACCCCTGAAATACTGTGGTTCCTGGGTCACTTTCCAGTGCCAGAAACCAAATCCTGATACGGAATCTAGTCTCTGAGATTTAAGATGGGAGAATGCCTGTTTAGTAAGATTTTAAAAAATGAGTACACCAGGTGGCACTATTGCTCTCAGGCTCAGAATAATATGGTAGCATGTGTTTATATTTTTATTGCTCATTTTCCACTGAACCTGCTGAAGGGATAATGCTCTAAATAAATTCAAGCAGATCATAAATAAAAACAAAATACCATATAATTATCACATTATGCAATCTCTCAGAGAGAGAGAGAGAGGTCATGAAGGTATGAATTCTGGATTACTTTCAAACTTAACTGACTGAAAATGTTCAAAAAAGCAAAACTAAACCGAACCTTTAAACTTTATTGAGTATTTAACTTTGAGATGCAGAGTTAAACCAAATGCCCCATTATTTACTTTCAATTTAATGTTGGCAACATCTAAATTCCCACAGCTTCAAATTTTCAAGAAAATATGCTAATATAGGCTGTGATTTTTTTTTTTTAAGGGAGGGAGTTCAAATAAACCTTGGTAAAGTTTAATTTCTTATCCGGATATCAATAAAAACCCTAGTGAACAGTAATCTGCATTAGTTTTCTTGCATGTATAGTAAGAGGTTCTATCTGGATTTCTGGAAGAGCTAGCCTTACTGAAAAAGCAAGTAATACTAAGGTATGATCATTATGTAACTGTGAGACCAATTCTGCAAGTGAGATCTTCCACTTGTATCAGAGTATAAATATTTCATATAAATAAATGCAGAGCCTAATAAGCACAGTACCACATAGTTATAAATGTGTGTAATAGTTAACTTAAAATATGCATCGTTTAGATATTTATTACTTTAAGATCTACTTTTGTACAATAAAATATTTTAAATACAGGAAAGAAAAGAGAATGTAGAAGTTCAGCAAATTTAAAACAGTCTCATCATGACTGTATTACCAGGAAAGGCTCTGTACAGAATTCCTTCTGCGTCAAGGAATGAGAGAGGCATGAAATCAAGGTTCACTGTTTATTAAAATACTAGGCCAAATCCATGTCTCATGTAATTGGAGTTACACCACGTACAAATTTGGCCCATTATAATAGTCTTGTTAAATGTAAAATGAATGTGAATTTGAAAAATCTAAGCTCAGGCTGTATCATGAAGGGTCCTTTTCTAAAAAGAATGGATGGCAGTGGGTAAAAATTTTGTGGGAAATCCTGGTCCCACTGAAGTCAATGGCAAAATTCCCATTTACTTCATAGCATCAAGATTTCACCCTTCTGGTTTTATTGGTTTATTTGGGTTGCTGGGGTTCCTCCAGGACTTTTGTTTTAATTACTAGAAGGTAATGTCCATGTCCATGCCCGTGCATAACAAGGGGAATAAAAACAGGTTTACAGACCATTATGTAATAAATTAATTAAAACCTCTTTAAAATACAGTTTTTTCTGATTGTGAATACCTTGGGAGGTACTCTGATACTGAAGTGATGGACACAATATAAAAACCAGAACTAAGCTGATAGGAGTTCTTACTGTAATATCTTACTGTTCATACTGTAATAATTAGCCTTTGCGGCTGCCAGCTGCTGTTACATTTCCTAGGCTCTTCAGATGTGGCGATTAAGCCTCATCTTTAAAGGAAAATCAAAATATTTCTCTGTTCTACAGACTACTTATTAGGGCTTCTGCCTCACCTACAACAAAGAATCCCTCAATGCACCTAGCCTGAACATCATATTTCAATCAGTTTTGTTGCAGTGACAGCAATGACATAGTCAAGTAGCCTTCGCAGATGTTGTAATGCAATTGGGGGTCCTCAAATGTTGGGATGCAGTGATGTTTCCTGGCTAATGTCAATAAAACATAAGACAACAAGGAAGCTTTAAAGAGAAAGGGGCTAATAAGAAAAAAAAGATTAAGTCATGAGGCTTAGGGAACAGAATGGGAGAAATATTTCATGTGGTGCTGACACCCCCACAAACAAAATGAAAACAGGAAACTAGCCTGATAAACTCATCCCCACCCTGTCCTCTTCTCCCCACTCATACAGTTCTGGAAGTGAGCATAGCTTGCTAGTATGAGTTTTCCATCTTCTTGATCTATGCAGCTGGATCCACGTAGCTAATAAAAATGTGTCAGGCTGACCTTGCTGCTGAATGAATTGGCCTGCGATAGGGTCAATAATATCCATAACTGCTGATTATTTTTTGGGGGGGAATTAAGTCCTTAGTTGGCAAGGGGTTAGGTTTCAGCACTTCTATGCAGTAATTAAATTTGAAAGATTTAGTTTGGACTGTGATAGATATCGTGGTGTACTGCAGTCCTGTAAAGATGAAAAGTAATAATGTGGTCATAAAGGGATTAACTGGGTTGCTCAGATTATTATGGGTTGGAGCCACTCTTCCTTTACTTACAGTTTAGGTAATGTCTGTTTTTACCCTCTCTGTTGCTATGTTGTTGAATAAAGCAACAGATTCCTGGGCTGCCATCCTCTTCCGAGTGTGTTCATAGAATCATAGAATATCAGGGTTGGAAGGGACCTCAGGAGGTCATCTAGTCCAACCCCCTGCTCAAAGCAGGACCAGTTCCCAACTAAATCATCCCAGCCAGGGCTTTGTCAAGCCTGACCTTAAAAACCTCTAAGGAAGGAGATTCCACCACCTCCCTAGGTTACCCATTCCAGTGCTTCACCACCCTCCTAATGAAAAAGTTTTTCCTAATATCCAACCTAAACCTCCCCCCCGGAAACTTGAGACCATTACTCCTTGTTCTGTCATCAGGTACCACTGAGAACAGTCTAGATCCATCCTCTTTGGAACCCCCTTTCAGGTAGTTGAAAGCAGCTATCAAATCCCCCCTCATTCTTCTCTTCTGCAGACTTAAACAATCCCAGTTCCCTCAGCCTCTCCTCGTAGGTCATGTGCTCCACCCTCCTAACAATTTTTGGTGCCCTCCGCTGGACTCTTTCCAATTTTTCCACATCCTTCTTGTAGTGTGGGGCCCAAAACTGGACACAGCACTCCAGATGAGGCCTCACCAATGTCGAATAGAGGGGAATGATCATGTCCCTCGATCTGCTGGCAATACCCCTACTTATACAGCCTAAAATGCCATTAGCCTTCTTGGCAACAAGGGCACACTGTCGACTCATATCCAGCTTCTCATCCACTGTAACCCCTAGGTCCTTTTCTGCAGAACTGCTTCCTAGCCATTCGGTCCCTAGTCTGTAACAGTGAATGGGATTCTTCCGTCCTAAGTGCAGGACTCTGCATTTGTCCTTATTGAACCTCATCAGGTTTCTTTTGGCCCAGTCGTCTAATTTGTCTAGGTTCCTCTGTGTCCTGTCCCTACCCTCCAGCGTATCTACCACTCCTCCCAGATTAGTGTCATCTGAGTGTTATGCACTGAGTAGTTCCTTTACAAAAGAAAGATACTAGCATACCCTCAAAAATAACACAAAAGTATCTGTGGTTAAGCTAAGCCACACTGGGGACACATCACTTGGAAGTAACAGAGGAGGAGAAGGACCTCGGAGTATTGGTTGATCACAGGATGACTATGAGCTACCAATGTGATATGGCCGTGAAAAAAGCTAATGCAGTCTTGGGATGCATCAGGTGAGGTATTTCCAGTAGAGATAAAGAAGTGTTAGTACTGTTATACAAAGTACTGGTGAGACCTCATCTGGAATATTGTGTGCAGTTCTGATCTCCCATGTTTAGGAAGGATGAATTCAAACTGGAACAAGTACAGAGAAGGGCTACTAGGATGATCCGAGGAATGAAAAACCTGTCTTTATGAAAGGAGACTCAAAGAGCTCAGCTTGTTTAGCCTAACCAAAAGAAGGCTGAGGGGAGATATGATTGCTTTCTATAAATATATCAGAGGGATAAATACCAGGGAGGGAGAGGAATTATTTAAGCTCAGTACCTATGTGGACAGAAGAACAAATGGATATAAACTGGCCATCAGGAAGTGTAGACTTGAAATTAGACGAAAGTTTCTAACCATTAGAGGAGTGAAGTTCTGGAACAGCCTTCCAAGGGGAGCGGTGGAGGCAAAAGACATATCTGGCTTCAAGGCTAAGCTTGATAAGTTTTTTTGGAAGGGATGGTATGATGGGATAGCCTAATTCTGGCAATTAATTGATCTTTGACTATTAGCGGTAAATATGCCCAATGGCCTGTGATGGGACACTAGATAGGGTGGGATCTGAGTTACTACAGAGAATTCTTTCCTGGGTGTCTGGCTGGTGAGTCTTGCCCACATGCTCAGGGTTTAGCTGATCACCTTATGTGGGGTTGGGAAGGAATTTTCCTCCAGGGCAGATTGGCAGAGGTTTTTTTTTGCCTTCCTCTGCAGCATGGGGCATGGGTCACTTGCTAAAGGATTCTCTGCACCTTGAAGTCTTTAAACCACAAGCTGATGACTTAAGTAGCTCAGCCATAGGTCAGGGGGTTGTTTTAGGAGTGAGTGGATGAGATTCTGTGGCCTGCATTGTGCAGGAGGTCAGACTAGAATATCATAATGGTGCCTTTTGACCTTGAAGTCTGTGAACAAAACATGGACACTATTCACAAATCAGGGTAAAGTTAGAGAGAGATTTGACCTCTAAGAAGCTCCCATAGCCTTTACAGCACACCGTAAATTGCAGCTTTACCCATCACTTTTACTCTGACTCCCCTTTTTGAGCCAATATTGTAAGATCTCTAGTATGGCACTAAATTTGCACAAGTGAGGTAAAAGCTGTTTTGTTGCTGTTTTGAACAATAAACATGTTGAATCTGAGGAGGTCAGCCAGAGGAAGTGGGGGATTTTCCAAATCACCATTGGGATTTGGATGCTCTTTTCTCATTAAAATGATCGAGTATCTAAATCTCTTGGGCGGATCTGGAAAATTTCAGCCATATTATCCATATTGTATGCAGAACCCAGGCACTGGTGCAGATCAGTAACTGACTGCAAAGTATCCAAACTTCAGATAACCCAAGATTTAAAGACAGAAGATAGAAAGTGAAGGGAGTGATGGAAGGCATCCAAGTGAGTATGGTCACACCTCAGTTTAAATACACAGATCAATAGAGCTTGAGGCTGTGGTAGTAAGTGTCTAGTGGCTATCTTCACTGAAATAAAAACATTCATGGATAATACGTAAAAAGCGCTCTTTTATTAAATCAGTGAACAAATAGCATTCCTTCTATCTATACGTTCATAGATAAGACAGTTGTGGTTTTTCTAAGAATGTATTCTGCATTCTGCAGCGCACTCTCACCACTTTTTTAGTGCAGCTTGGCTTGTATTCACACAATATACTGTGTTTAAAAAACGTTAAATCTTGTTCATTCTCTCTTTAACATTATACTTTTCTTTGTTCCTATCATATATGTCTTTGTGTCTGCATTGATTAAAAAAATTAAAATAGAGCAAAGTAGGCCTTTCCAAGGTTAGCCATGAACCTAGGACTCTCTTACACTGTAACCAACTGCAGTGAGACTAAGATATTCTCTGGCTCATGAAGCACTGAAAGTATCATTGTAAAAGGAATGACAATGAGCTTCTCTGTTCAGAATACTGCCATCTTAATGGTTCACTTCTACTATATGGGCTCCGTTTGGCTGAATTTATCTCACATTCAGAAAAAAGAGATGGAAAATGAGAGCAGCATTCATTTGCACCTGTTTTGGGGAAAACCCAGAGATTTGGTCTTATCCAATTAGATATTTTATATTTCTAGCATTAAAGAATCAGGAGTTCAGTACCTACACTTCTATAAAAGAGGAAAGGAAATGGAGACATGACTAAGAGGCTGGCATTCTTCCCATACATGGAAGTAACAAGCACTACAGCAGGGAAATTTATACAGAGAAACAGAGCTTTCGAAAGGTTTAAAACTCTTTTTCTCACATGCACCCTAATGGAAAATATGTGTAGATGTTCTGTAGCAGTTGTGTAGATATTATGAGCTACTTGTCAAAGCAACTAGGACACCTACATACTAGGGCATTTTCAAATTGCTTTGGCCCTTATTTAATTGACCATAATCTGAATTTTATAGGCAAGAGTGATCTAGAGCTATGGAAGAGAGAGATTAATAGATACTTTTCAATCCTATTAGTAGCTGTTTCTATACAGTGCAGTAAATTGGCTGGCAGTGGCAAGGCAAAATGTGTGGTTGGGGTTGGGGAGCTGCAGTCAGGGATGGCTCCAGGCCCCAGCATGCCAAGTGCGTGCTTGGGGAGGCATGCCATGGGGGGCTCTCTGCCAGTCACCAGGAGGGTGGCAGGCAGGCCGCCTTCGGCGGCATGCCTGCGGAGGGTCCGCTGGTCCCATGGCTCCGGTGGACCTCCCGCAAGCGTGCCTGCCGAGGGTCCGCTGGTCCCGCGGCTTCGGTGGAGCCGCGGGACCAGCAGACCCTCCGCAGGCATGCCTGTGGGAGGTCCACCGGAGCCACGGGACCGGCAACCGGCAGAGGGCCCCCCCCACAGCATGCCGCCGTGCTTGGGGTGGCAAAATGTCTAGAGCCGCCCCTGGGTGCAGTGTAATTCTTGCTGGACAGAGATATTTGGATTTGTCCCATAATCTATACAAACAATAATCTCCCATCTGTTCTCCACACTAAAAAGAAAAATAAACCTTGCTCTTATGTTTTGTTGATGATAGAAAGACAATTTCTTTAGTGTTCATGCTGGCACCTTAACGGGCCCTACAAATCAGACTACAGTAGTTATAGTTTGCATACTTTTTTCTACTGATTTCTGTCCCAAGTTTGTTCTGTTAATTATATAACCAGGTCTTGTTAATTAAAAACATAACCTTTGTGGATACTAATGGTTTGAAAAAGCTCATATAATTTTCCAAAGGCAGGATGTGAATGTGCCATCTTACCATTCTCTTGGACACATAGGAAGAGTTTCTGCTTTCTTATTGCTCTTGATATGTTCTCAGCATACCTGCCTGATACCGGGATTCAATTCCACCATGGATTATTCTTCTCAGGACTCCAGTTCTTGGATAGCTGCCTTTGCAGCCTAATGAAAATAATGCCTTACTATATATTCCATTCAGTAACATTCTTTTTGTTCACCATCTTCCCAGTGGCATTGTACATTAGCTATAATCAATCATAGTGCTTATGATTTAAAGTCAGTTTAAAAGTGTCATTCATGAAAGTATACAAGAGTGGCAGAGTAATGCTGCTGACCCTCACTGAAACACTTTTTGGCTATTCACTATAACAGCCTTAGACAGACAGGCAATAAGTTCCTTCCTTTCAAAATTGTCAGTAAATTCTCTTTCTTCAGCAGCATAAAAATTACCTTGAGTTTCTGAGAGTACCATTACATAACCGGATGAATTCTTCTATTCTCCACTGGCTCATATCCAATGGCAGCTTTTACATGAAATAATATATACATAATAGCTTATTTAGTGTGGTTGAAATTGTCCCTTTGCATACATAGTATAGAGAAAGTGGTCATCTTTCCATTGTTGAGGTGGAAGCAAGCTTCCCATTATAAGCCTGATTTTTTGTCTTCCTCTCTGACTTCACCAGTATTAAACCAGTTCAACTGGAGTATGTGTAATGACAATTTATGTTCTTTCAACCTTAACTATTCTAGTTTGGGAATCTTGCTTCACTAACAAAGAAAGCAGTGCTATTTAGGTCATACCTACTGGTGTTAGCACCACAGTATAGATGCTTCCTACATTGATGGAATGGGGTTTCTCTATCCCTGTAGATAATCTACTGTCCTGAGTGGTGGTAGGTAAGTCAAAGAATTCTTTCATCAGCCTTGCTGCATCTACTTTGGGGGTTAGGTTGGTGCAACTACAGTGGACATGGGTATGAATTTTTCATACCCTTCAGCAACATAGCTAGGTCAATCTAAATTTTAAGCAAAGACCAAGACCTTCATGTTTACACTGCATGGGTATAGTCTCTTCCAACTCCACTACTGACCTGCTGCGTAACCTTGTGAAAGTTGCTTAACTTCTCTCTGCCTCATTTTCCCTTTTGGAAACTAGGGGTAATAATATTTACTTATTCTTGTTAATATTTCAATGGGGGTTGGAAGATCTATGCAGGTATTTTATACCTCGCACTTCTGTTGGGGATGAAAAAGTGGGGAAAAGTTTCATGGGATGGAGGGAGGACTATCACATTTTTCCAGTTCAAGCACTGACTTTTGTGTAAAGTATTTTGAGATCCTTGGACATAAATCATAGGTAAGTGTAAAGTAATAATAAAAATATATTTATGGCAGCAACTAGAATATAAGCAAATGTTTGATTTAAGCAGTTGCTTAATGGCTTGTCATTATTTATCTTCTCTGCAATGTCCTTGTAATCCAGCGCTGGTTGATTCGAATGATCCATTGAGTTTTCAAGTAATTGCTACGGCCAATAGAAATCTACATGCATGGTGTTTCTGGAGAAATAGAGCACACATGGTAATTGCCGCAGAAATCAGTTTTCTCAATGGATTGTAGGAAAGTTATTTGTTTTCCCAGGAAAATGTTAAGTTAAGGTATTGCAAATGAAGTAAATGGATGATTTCACTATTCTGTTGTTTTGAGAGCATATTTTTGGTGTTCCAGACTATTTGACAGACTCAGTAGTTTTTTTCTCCTCTCTGTTCAGGTGCAACAAGCTTATCCTGCTACTTTGGATACACCTGAATCAGAAACTTCATCATTTGTTGCAGGCAGAGTCTCCCAGTATGCATGTCAAAGGAGGACCACCTTAAATAACTGCAACAAAAAGTTCACGGTAATAGATTTTCCATGAAACCTACAGCTGAGGAAAGTAAACTAATATAGTTCTCGTGTCAATGTCATCCACATTACAGTTGACAAATTCACAATGAAATGTGCATCATGAGGAGTGGAATTTATGAACCTGATGAATTTAAAGTTAAATTGATCTTAAGTGTAGGGCTGTCAAATGATTAAAAAAAATTAATTGTGATTAATCGAGCTGTTAAACAAAAATAGAATTCCATTTATATAAATATTTGTCAAGTATCAGAAGGGTAGCCATGGTAGTCTGTATCCACAAAAACAACGAGGCATCTGGTGGTACCTTAAAGCCTAACAGATTTATGTGGGCATAAGCTTTTGTGGCTAAAAACCCCCACTGCATCTGAAGAAGTGGGGTTTTTTTTAACCCATGAAAGCTTATGCCCACATAAATCTGTTAGTCTTTAAGATGCCACCAGACTCCTCATTATAAATATTTGTGGATGTTTTTCTACATGTTAAAATATATTGATTTCACTTGCAACACAGAATATAAAGTATACAGTGCTCACTTTTGCTTTATTTTTTATTATTTTTTATTAACTTTATATTTATTTTTATTATAAATATTTGCACTTTAAAAATAAAAGAAATAGTATTTTTCAATTCACTTAATACAAGTACTGTAGTGCAATCTCTTTATCATGAAAGTTGAACTTACAAATGTAGTTATGTACAAAAAATAACTGCACTCAAAAACAAAACAATGTAAAACTTTAGAGTCCATTCAGTGCTACTTCTTGTTCAGCCAGTCACTCAGACAAACAAGTTTGTTTACATTTACAGGAGATAATGCTGCCCACTTCTTGTTCACAATGTCACCTGAAAGTGAGAACAGGTGTTCGCCTGGGACTGTTGTAGCTGGCATTGCAAGATATTTACATGCCACATATGCTAAAGATTCATATGTCCCTTCATGATTCAACCACCATTCCAGAGGACATGCGTCCATGCTGATGATGGGTTCTGCTCGATAATGATCCAAAGCAGTGCAAACCAACACACGTTCATTTTCATTATCTGAGTCAGATGCCACCAGCAGAAGGTTGATTTTTTTTTTTTGTGGTTTGGGTTCTGTAGTTTCCACATTAGAATGTTGCTTATTTAAGACTTCTGAAAGCATGCTCCAAATCTCATCCGTCTCAGATTTTGGAAGGCACTTCAGATTCTTAAATGTTGTGTCGAGTGCTGTAGCTATCTTTAAAAATTTCACATTGGTACCTAATTTGTGTTTTGTCAAATCTGCAGTGAAAGTGTTCTTAAAACGAACAACATGCTGGGTCATTGTCCGAGACTGCTATAACATGAAATATATAGCAGAATGTGGATAAAACACAGAGCAGGAGACATACAATTCTCCCCCAAGGAGTTCAGTCACAAATTTTATTAACACATTATTTTTTTTAACAAGTGTCATCAGCATGGAAGCATGTCC
Organism: Mauremys reevesii; assembly: GCF_016161935.1. NCBI lineage: Eukaryota > Metazoa > Chordata > Testudines > Geoemydidae > Mauremys > Mauremys reevesii. The sequence goes on along the minus strand of NC_052629.1, from coordinate 29,595,734 downwards.
TCTGGAATGGTGCCCAGAGCATGAAGGGTCACACATAAATACCTTGCAATGTCAGCTACAAAAATGCCATGCGAATGCCTGTTCTCACTTTCAGGTGACATTGTAAATAAGAAGTGGGCAGCATTATCTCCTGTAAATGTAAACAAACTTGTTTTTCTTAGCTATTGGCTGCACAAGTAGGACTGAGTGGACATGTAGGCTCTAAAGTTTTACATTGTTTTGTTTTTGAGTGCAGTTATGTAACAAAAAAAATCTACATTTGTAAGTTCACATTTCATGATAAAGAGATTGCACTATGGTACTTATATGAGGTGAATTGAAAAATACTATTTCTTTTATCATTTTTACATTGCAAATATTTGTAATAAAAATAATATAAAGTGAGCACTGTACACTTTGTATTCTGTGTTGTAATTGAAATCAGTATATTTGAAAATGTAGAAAAACATCCAAAATATTTATTTAATTTCAATTAGTATTCTATTGTTTAACAGTGTGATTAAAACTGTGATTAATCATGATTAATTTTTTTATCATGATTTTTTTTGAGTTAATCGCGTGAGTTAACTGTGGTTAATCGACAGCCCTACTTAAGTGTAATTATGTCTTTTAAGTGTTGCTATTGAAAAGTTAGCTTGGTGGATATTTAAATGCTGTATTAATAGCTTTCAATTGCTAATTTTAAATATATTACTTTCAAAATACTGTTCTTATAATATGTTTAAAAATATCTTTTGACCTTTCATTACAATATCACCTGATAGAATGAGGGCCCAGCTATACAATGAGTTGTTAGAACATTTTATCTAAAATGGATTGGTCTTGGCCAATCAGAATGCAAAGATATAGTACAATTTTGAATGTTTTCCATTATGCAATTCCATGAACTCTGGTTGTGAAGCTCTTATTTTAATAATAATTTTAGATATGAATAATCATTCAAACATATCTTAATTTATTTAAGCATTTTAGGATAAAAAGAAAAATGTAATTACTTTATAGTTAAATAGGCATCTCAAATATTGTCATATGCTGTACTTACCTTCCTAATATTATAGATCTGTACACCCTTCCTGTGTACTTCATGTATTTACATAAGTGTAACTATAAAACACATCTCTAACTACAGTTCTGTTTATTAATAGTAATACTTGACACGTACACTCTGTGTGTGTGTGTGTGTGTGTGTGTATATATAAAATTTTATTTATAAGATCCAGATAAATATGTTAAAATGGAACTAAAGTTGAGAATAAATACTCATAATTTAAGAGTAAAAACACTGTAGCGATGTTCTACTTAATCCAAAACCAAGTATTACAAACCCTCGAAAGTCAGAATTAATGTTGAATTTAAAAGAAAACTAAATATTTTCATGTCTGGAAATGCAGTTAAGACACCCTAACAACTTTATATCCTTCCTGTAGTGATGCTATGTAATAATCATGTGACTATGATTTGTGCATAATAGTGTTTGTGGTCCTAGATGAGATTAAACTGATTTTAAGAATACATTAGATTTTTTTTTCCTCTCATGGCATCATTACTATGTGGCATTTGGATTAATGGTCTTTGTTGTTGTTCTTCATAATTGAAATATACTACTTGAGCAGGAATTGATTAACAACATTTTCCCCTGGAGAATTTAAAAAAACTTGTCATCTTTCAAAAAGGCTAACATGTCCTATTTTGACCCACAGTGAAATTGAGGCTACACGCTACCCATAAGCAGACACTCTCTTTCAAAATGGTCACTGTCTTCCACTGTCCCTAAAAGGAGTGAGGCCAAGCCATGCTGAGGAAAGTTCGTGGGCCCCTATGTTGTCAGGACCTGTAATCTCCCTCAAGGGTATTGGGAACAATGGTGGTTCCCATCTACATTATTCATGTAGCTGGAGTTGAGTAACTTAGGTCGACTTAGCCCCATAGTGTAGACCTGCTCTTAGTCACTGTATAGATCAACTATTTGAGAGATTGTGTGGCGATTAGTCACCCTTGTCCACATTAAACTATTTACTTTTTCATCAGCTTCACTTTCAGATAAAATGGTTTGTTGTGTATTTCCTTCTTGATGGTGTCATCTAACTAGTTGACAGAGCTTATGAGCCTATCAAGCATTTCCGTCTCAAAGCTACAAAGTGGACCTGCTTGTTAGGGCTGCTTTCCTTTCACACCTAAAAGTTGCAATGATGTCAGCTGGGGCCTTGCACTGCAAGGAATGCAGGAGTAGATTCCCTTATCTGGAGCAATAGAGGTCACTTTGCCTAATGTCACAGGAGTTTGATCTTCAGTGTTGTGTTGTGATGTCAGTCTTGTACTAAAATCATAATTCATATACTTGAATAAAAGTATTCCAACAGATTTTTCAGTGCAAGTACTTAACTACAATGAAGCATCTGTATAATTCAGTTGTGCAAGCTGTGGGCAGCCAATCATTAAATGACAAACTGTCTCTGGCTCGCTTACATATAGGTCCAAACTCTCTTGAATTATGTGTTGGTGATAGAATCTCTTTATAACAGTTGTATTCTAACAGTTGTATTCATGTTCCCTTTGCTCTCATATTTTAGGCAACCAGTGATTGCTTTTCTTGGTGCTAATGATTTTTGGCTTTTCCTACTACTAGATGGCATAGGATGAAAGAATTATTTGCTTCTGCATTCTTGAATGAGCTCTGGAATTCTTCCTTTACCACTGACCCTTGAGGCCCTGGCGTCCCATTTTAAGTTCCTCTTTTGGAAGAGCAGTTGCTGAGTAGAGGCAATTAAATGTGACATCTCCTATACTACCTACCAGAGCAAGAAAACAGGCATTTTGTTAACATGGCAGTGATGTGAGAGTGACAAAGCTTAGGTTATGCTTTCTTGGGAGATATGGTCCTTGGTGACTACTTTCAGGCAATAAAACTTTAGTCATCAGTTTGTATACTGAATCTCAACCCATATGCACTTGGCAACCTAGATCTCATTAGGATGGCAACGATATTTGAATTGATCATGTGATGACAACTCTGTGGACTAGTGTAGGCCACGTGTAATAGATATGCTCGATTATCTCATATTTCCTTGTTATTGTATGAGCCAATGACTTTTTAATCTCACCACCTTGCATGGTCTTTCATACCAGCAACTCTCAACCACCCCAATCAACCCATTTGGGCCAGATTTTACCACTCTTATACATATTAGGCTTAATTCTTTGATACACCATAGAAAGGGGAGGCTGCGGTACCATGATTCTCAGCTGCCCATCCTCAGCACAAGTTACAGCTGCAGGGAAGCAGCTTTAATTATTGCCACTAATATAAGATCCCTCCGGTCCCACCCCAGCATGCCTCCTCCCCTCCCTGAGGGAGTAAGGGGATTTAAGAGTTCCCCTTAGACCTCTGCACAGGCTACCCAGATTTTGGGGCCAGATGTATAGGTAAAGCACTTATTTTGTCCTATTACCCTACCATCAAGCAGGTGTAGGGGAGGAGAAAGAAAGGTGAGGAGTGGGATATGGTGAGAGTCTTGGTTTTGCATACATGAGCCAAGTGATGGGTATTGTGTTTTGCTGTTGTCTTATGCTAGCAGCACACTACTACTTCCTCAGGAGCCGGGTACAAGTGGTGTGTGAGGTAAAATGCCTTGTAGGACTACCCCGGACAGTTTAATTACCATCCGTTGTTGAAATCTGTGCCTAAAGACACAAACTATCCCATAGTATGTAACAGACAGAATACATGAAAGTTTCTTAATTTGCAGAAAACAGGGAAGAAAAAGAAGGGGGAAGGTACTTTAAAAACCTATGACTGTTGAATCCATGAAATGAAGTGATTAACACAGACAATCGTAAGAGCTGAGATGGAGTTATAAAAGCTGTATATATACCATAGATTAGTAGAGAGCACCATGATTTCCTTTACTTATTCAAACAACTAAAGGTCTGATCCTGTAACCCTGACTCCATCAGCAGTCCTGTTGTCTAATTGTGTGAATATGGATAATTCAGATGAGCAAGGTTGCAGGATCATAGGATGATATGTTGGACCAGAGGCTGTTGTTTAATACATTTTCTTTGCGTCTGTCTTAAACGTTAATATTATGATAGAATATAATAGCAAAGTAGTGTTCTAAAATTAATGTATGAATAGCGAGTTACCTTTCTCTCCCCTCAAAAAGTGCACATGGGAAGCTGCATCTTGTTTTTATGTGATAAAATAAACACTGTCATTCGGCTTTGCCTAAGAGGGAGAGTTGATTTGAATATTAATACCGGCTTGCAATAAAACTCAAGACAGACATTTTTCTTAGAGAATAATACAATTTAATTCTTACAGAAGAAGCTAATTAAGTCAGAGGCAAATAGTTCTGTGCTTCTGAGGCTTATTACCAATGTTATTGAACGTTACTCTGCTCTGGCTGTTACTCATGGTAATAAAGATGTGAATGTTTAGCATGGATAAGACTCAGACTTTAAGGCCAGAAGGGATCATCTAGTCTGACTTCCTGCACATTGAATGCCACAGAACCTCACCCATCCAAAGACACCTTATTGTCTGTCTTTCCATTTTGTTAGTGGAAAAAACAATGGTTGTTTAATTTTCTTTTCTGTTCCTTTTGCATGTGATTATTGAACCTAAAGGAATATGTTACAAAAGTCAGCTGTCTCAGTGACTCTAGTAACTTAATAAATTTATTTTTATTATTTTAAATCGGATTAACAAGGCCCCAGCTTTAATTTTACAATCAACTTTGAGTTCTTGTAGGTGGAAATACATTAAACTAGACATATGCCCCACAACATCCTCTGGCTCCTCAAGACATAACATTTTTAGAAGAAAATTTCTAGATGATGTGTCAAAATAGCAAGATAAGTTATGCTCTATGTGTACTTAGCCAAAAGGAGTAGGTGGCTTGCTCAGAAGAGGAAATATCTCCTATTCATTTTTGAAAATAATTTGGGGGAGAATCCTATCTTGAACACAGCTAGGATATAAAATACTTTTAGACCCTGCAGCAATCACAATTTACACCCTATTTTTGAAATTATGCTACTTCCTTTGGCAATATACTTAGTACATGTGATTTCCTTAGTGTAAGTGATTTCCTTTTAGCATTTTGTGTTTTAACATTATACTATATACTTTCAGGTGCACAGTCAATAACCAGAATCAATACAACAGTGCTGGTGCTCTTACAGCATTGTCATTCTCTGTCAGCGATGCCAACCTTGAGTGCCTGTTTGTCCTCTTCTTCCACAACTGCCTTCACACGTTCTTCCAAACTATATGGAATACTGTTGTTGTGTCCTTCAAATTTTCCTCAAGATCCACTTCTACTGTTATATCTACAGGAAACCAAGCATTTACTTTTGACTTCTTTGAGGGCAGTTGGTGTTAGCTGATATTTACATTTTTATTATACATAAATGATTCAGATCCATCTGGTTGCGCTTAGAATCTTATTACTGCTCCCTCATCATCTTCCCCGGCCCCCTTCGCTTATTGTCTTAAAATTAGGTTGTAAGGTCTTTGGAGCTCTTTCTAGGTGTTTGTACAAGGCCTGATACAATGGGGCCCTGCTCATGGCTGAGGATTTTGAGTACTACCGTGATACAACTAAATAAAATAACAATAATAATCCTGGCTTGTTTACTGTGAATATCAATGAATTATTCTTGGCCATTCAGAATTATGGGGCTTGATAAAATCTGACTATTTAGTAAATTCAAAATTACTTGTTAGGATTTATATATAATATATATTTTTCCTGAGTCTCCTAATTGACTCATGATATAAGGCACGATTTACATTGGTGACAGTGAGAGGAGAATCAGGCCCATAAGAACATAAGAATGGCTATACTGGGTCAGACCAAATGTCCATCAAACCCAGTATCCTGTCCTCTGACAGTGGCCAATGGCAGGTGCCCCAAAGGGAATAAACAGACAGGTTATCATCAAGTGATCCATCCCCTGTCACCCAATCCCAGCTTCTGGCAAACAGGCTAGGGACACCATTCCTGCCCATCCTGGCTAATAGGCATTGATGGACCTATCTTCCATTAATCTATCTTGCTCCCTTTTGAACCCTGTTATAGTATTGGCCTTCACAACACCCAAGGAGTTTCAGAGCAAGACAGTGTGTTGTGTGAAAAAATACTTTCTTGTGTTTGTTTAAAACCTGCTACCTATTAATTTCATTTGGTGGCTCTTGTTCTTGTATAATGAGAAGGAGTAAATAACACTTCCTTATTTACACTCTATACCACTCGTGATTTTATAGACCTCTATCATATCCCCCCTTAGTCGCCTCTTTTCAAAGCTGAAAAGTCCCAGTCTTATTAATCTCTCCTCATATGGAAGCCGTTCTATACCCCTAAGTTTTGTTGCCCTTTTCTGAACCTTTTCCAGTTCCAATATGCCCACTGTACTTAAGCTGATTATTCATTATGAATCCTATTTAAATTAACTTGTGTCTATTTTGAATGGATAAAAATATAAGAGTGGCCATACTGGATCAGACCAATGGTCCATCTAGCTCAGATGGTCCATCTTGCTCAATATTCTGTCTTCAGAGAGTGGCTGGGGCCAGATGCTTCAGAGGGAAAGAACAGGGCCATTTATCAAATGATCCATCCCCTGCTGTCCAGTCCTAGCTTCTGGCAGCTGAAGGTTTAAGGACACCTGGAGCATGGATATACTTAATAGGTCCATCCTCTCCACAAGCTATCAAGTCATAGGAGTTGTGGCTAAAGTGATATTTATTTATTGCCCTTGAATAATAATGACTCTTCATAATAGTTGACTTATAAGAGTAGTCAAAAGATTGTCCTGCTGCCATTTAGTGCAATCTTTCAAAAGATGTTGGTCATTCAACTAAGATAATAACCTCTTAATCATACACCATATCCCTGACTTGAAGGTCCATATCTTTTCAGTGCCTATATCTAGAGTTCCATGCATCAAGCTCATTAAGGTGATCTATTACTGTGGTTCATGAGAAACAAAGTTTCCTTTGATGTAAGACCATGTATGTGTACCAATAGCTTCACTGTGGATGGTGTTGTGAATTTCTATTCTGTTTAGTTCCTGAACCTTGGTTTTATTTTAATCTAGTCTGGTGGACTTAGAGGAAGAGAGAGGTGAGGGCTATTGTAGAGACTTTACACAGCACCTGTTCATCTAGGAAGAGGAAAGTAGAAGACCCTGTGCCTTCTCATGGGATTTCAATTTTTTTGGTTTTAACTGAAGGATGGATTGTGTTAAAAACAGCACACTCTAAGAGAAACTATTATTATGTATTGCTAAAAGAAGAAGAGAATGCTGGGAATCTGCCCTTGAAGAAAAGTGAGTCTCTGATTTTAGGCCAGCATAAAGAGCCTATGATAGAAGCAAATAGATAAACTCTAATGACCGGTGATTGCCAAGAGAACCAGGAGGTGGGTAGGCCATTCTAATACACTGTTTGTAATCTGAACACTGAAAATTCAGACAGCAAATAATGCTAGAATTTAGAAATCTAGAGCAAAGTGATATTTAAAACCCAAGAAAGCTGAGAGAAGGAGCTGTTTCTAAAAGAGTTGAGAAAATATTTAATGGAATTACAAAGCTACTACGTGGCTACAAATTCTATGCAGTTGTGCTTGTGGGTAACATTCAGTCTGACTATTTGGAGTGGTAGCTACACAGCTGGGGATTTAAGAACTGAATACTATAGGACAGGAGATAAAAATGAATGTAATGTTCGGCCAAATGAAGTGAGTTCCATCCTGACTGCTAAGTCTTTTCTTCAGGTGGAAAAGCCACCAAGAATGACAGTGGTCTCAGGCCAGTCTGTGTCTTGACACAGTGAAATAGGTTTTGATATGTTATTTCTACATTAGAATTTTGAGAAGAATCCAGTTCCATCCTGGCAAAGGTTCATAGACCATACAGATTCAAAATGTTGTAAGCACCAATGTAACTAAACTACTTTGTTGCTTACAGAGAGGTCATGCAAGAGCTTCACACATATTTTACATATAATGCAAAAGAGGACCAACTTGTATTTTTATTAGTTTTAACTAAACTTCAAAGTTCTCTCCAATACACCCCCCCCATACCTTTTCACTGAGCACAGTGAAATTTGTATGCTTTTGTGTCAGAGCACAGTTGGTCCTGAAAGTCAAAGGGTGAAATCCACTTGCAGCAACATTCTTTCAGCATCTGAATTTTAGCCATGTCACCAGCATGTGCTAGACAGAGGACTGGGCAAGGAAAGGAAATTTTGCAATGAAAGCATTTCAGAAAGTGAAGAGCTGAAATTTTGCCCAGCTTTCTTTCATATTTAATTAAAGCCTCATCCTCTGGAGATGATGAAACTCTTAAATCTGTTAGAGATCTCTAGAAATTTGGTTTTCCACTAAGCTATTTTCATTTAAACTATCAAGCTGTATTGTTTTTCATCAATAAGCAGGGTAGGATACATCAGCCTTTTAAGTTAAGAAGCCCTGAAGGGTTAGAATTGGTCAGTGGCCAGTAACATTTTCCTGATTATATCACTGCACACAGATTTCATCAGTGATATCCTACTAGGCTGCAAGCTTTTTTTGATTCAATTTAAGAAAATTAAAATCTCTTAATTCAGAACTGTTTCATGTGCCTTCCCTCCACCCTACCTCTGCAGAATATTATCCAATGCACTCCTATGGCATTGAACAGGTAGCTACTATTCTTGGAAATAAGTTGCTTTTTTAAAAAGTAGAACAATTTTATAAAAAAAGTCAAAACTTGCTTAATGTAAGAAGAGAGATCTATAATTAATTGCAGTATTTGCAGGAAATATTTTGTACAGCGAATAATGCATATTCAACACTAGTTTAATTGTTTATTAAAAAGGGCTTAATGAGCTCTGCAAAGGCAGGAAAACACTGAATAATGCAAACTAGACTGAACGAAAGTGCTTTGATAATCTTTTCTCGTTGACTGTCAACAACCCCTGACTAAAATGATACATCTGATTGTCTTCTTAAATAAAGGTAGTGAACCAGCTTTTCCAAGATCTGTCTACCCTAAGCAGAAAGCAGTAACTACCTACTTAAAATAGCAGTGCTATTGTATTATATATAGCTACATTTATCATGATAGCTAATGCCAGCTCAACTTGAACTTCTATTTAAGTGTTCAGGTGAAAGCTTGTTATTTGGATTGAAAAGAAATATCCTTAGACTTCATTAGTTTATAAGTCCAAATGAGGAAGAAGACTCCTTTAGTCACTGCAATGTGGACACTCACCTCTAAGTGCCTTTTGGTGGCTAGGTGTAGTATTGCAGGGTTTTTTCATACTCCTGGTGTGCCCTGCAGGCTGCCAGCTGACACTGGTAGGTCTTCAGTGGCTTGGCCCTCCAGCCAAGTCACAAAGTCCAAATGAATGCATTCCAGGGTAATAGAGTCCAATAAATTATCAGTTCTCTTGCCCTCACTAGGGTCTTCAGCCCCAGCTTTAGGCCCTTTAAATTCAGTCCTTTGCTTGGACTCTCAAATAAGCCCTGTCCCCCCTCACTCTTGAGGTTTATGCCACTGTGACTGGTAGGGGAACCCAGGCCCACCTCTATGCTGGGTTCCAACCCAGGGACCCTATAAACAGTTGCTACACACGGCTTGATTTCAGCTCATTGCTGCTTTCTCCCTGGGCCACTTCCTACTTGGCCCCTTTTTGCTCCACCCTTTACCTTAAGGTTAGATTTCTTAGGTCCTGTCTCTGCCTGCAAACCCAGCAAATGCAGCCAGAACCAAACTTGGGTTATCCCTTAAGCTCCTTTGGCCAGAGAGGAGCACCCTCCTCTGCCCCTCCAGTCTCAACCAGGGATTGATCTCTCAGGCCCTGCAGCTCCTTTTTTCTGACCCTGCTGGGTGCTGATTGGCTGCTTGAACTGCTGTGAGGCCTCTGTAGGCCTCTCTAGCCATGTCTCAGGGACCCTCTTTCACTGGTCCTTTCCTGACACTTTGCTGCTTCATGGGTCAGGTTGTAGTTAGACCATAGGGCCTCCTGAAGGGAGCTGCAAATGCCAGGTACACCCTGTCACAATCATGTATCATTATTACATACTGTATAGCAATTACGCAAGCTGTCCCACCATGACAAGGCACGAACACCAGAGGACAGTTTTGTCTTGGTGTTGAGCTTCCTTTCGGCTTTCACCACTGGCAGTCATATGGGACATTGACTCCTGAAGGCCATCACACACAGTAATGGTCGATTTCTCTGTCGCTGTTTCCATAACATATTTTGTTTTTTATGGGATGGGATTGTTAACCCTGTGCCTAACCCCCAACCTGGAGGATGAGGATGTCTGTTTTGTCTGGCCCCGCCCCACAGACCAATCTGACATGGTTGAACCTACCAGAAGCAAAGAGCGCCCACCGACACAGATTCTGGGGATCATTAGAGCACACAAGATGCAAACTCAAGTTTTATCAGACCTGCGTATTTTCAACACTACTTTATAGTGCTGAATGCTGGGGAATGAGAAAGTATGACATGTCCAAACTGTCTTCATTCCATACAAACTGCCTTAGAAAAATCCTCCGTATCTTTTGACCCAGAACAATCTCAAACCAAGATCTATTGACACAGTGCAGCCAAGAGGATCTGAGCACCATCATTGCCAGGAGACATTGGAGATGGATTGATCATGTGCTTCGGATGGAAACTGATTCCATCACCAGAATAGCAATAAGATGAACACCTGAAGGCAAGAGAAAATGAGGCCACTCGAAAACCACATTGTGAAGAGCTGTGGAAGCCGAGCTGAAAAACCTGAGGCACAGCTGGGGAGCCATTGAAAGACTTGCCAGAAACAGACAGGAGTGGAGGAGCTTTGTCACTGCCCTAAACACTAGAGGCATAATAGGAACATGATGACGATGATGATGATAGCAATTACCTGCTGAAATTGTTTTCTACATATATCTGTCTGTCTAGTTTACCTTCACAAGCAGGCAGGAAGCCATACCTTTAGGTTCTGTTCTCTGTGTAAACCTGCTGGGGCCAACCATCTACAAAAGAAAAGTCTCTCACAGCTGAGGCTTTCTGTAAGCTTTATACTGGAGTTTTAAAGTGCATAGGCTGTACTGAGAGTAACAACGTGGGGGTGGGGCAGAGGCCTGATAATATCACCATAATCTGGACCATAATCTCTTACTCCCAAACTGCCCTTGCTGGAGTGGTGGGTGTCATTCTCGTGAAGAACTGGAGAAAGAATCCCTTTCTTTTAACACCGAACAAGCAATTATACTAGAACAAGGAAACCTATTTTGTCCCCAAAGATACTCTGCCTCTTTCTGTATCACTGCAGACTTTTCTCTGGTCCTTTTTCCTTTGCTTTTTGTTAGTTTTGTTTGGTTTTTACTATTTATATGTTTCCACATACTGCACATTTCACAGGCTGTCCAGTAGAATTATGGAATTATGCAATTTTACACCTTGTCAAAGCTGCAAGACCAGGCAATACAAACCCAGACAATACTACATAGACATAATATATGAGGGTTTGGGTAAAAATAATAAAATAGAAGACATACACGAATAAGGAGAGGAGGAAAGGAGAGGATTGTGAAGGGGGAGGGAAGAGGCTAGGTAGAATGGAGCTCTGACATTCTTTGAGCCATCTCAACATCTTTATGCAAATATATCTAGAAATGGGATCCCAATTTCTTCAAATTCATATAATTGCTATCTATAGTGATAAAATATTCTTTCCTTGGTGGCTAATTCAGACAGATCTGAATTCACTGCCTATTTTGAGCATAAGCCTACTCTTCCATTTTTATAAGATCACATGTTTGGTGACCATTGCAGCCTTTGAGAACAAACATCTTTGTGGGGGAGTTAAACCCATCTTAACAGGTAAATAATTTCCTAGCATATTATTTTTGGCTCCAGATTGGCTGCTGAAGCTGAGCGCTATTTTAACTTTTGTGTCCGGGTCTTTCCACAGTTGCCTGACTGTTAGACCGTCCCATTTGAACAGCACTATAGGGATTAATCTGGAAGCAGTGCTATCTACATCACTGCCAGGTTACCTGTAATAAAACACTCAAACCCCACTTGCCTCGATGTTTTCCTTGCCCCTGCCTGATTCCCAGCATGACAATTCCAGTGTTGCCAATTCTTGTGATTTTATTGTGAGTTTCATGATACTTGTTGTTTTTCTTAAAGCTCTGGTCCTTCAGTGAAGTGATTACATGATATTCTCAGCTTTCATTAAAAATAAAATAGTAGGATTTTAGTGGAGCTGGCTGTAGGATAGGTTATTTTATGAATGGAAATTTTTGACTTTTTGTCAAAACAAGAAAACACTCTTCACAAAAATTTTCATTTAGTCAAAAACTCAATTTTCTTCTGAAAAACTGGTTTGATAGAAATTTTTCTACTAGCTCTAGTTCTTAGCTCTCAGAGGTGAGGGAAAAGACTGAAAATGTGAAATGAGTGTATCCTAAAAAGGGCAAATTAAAAAAAAAAGAAGCACAAATGTATTTTTTTAATCTCATGAGTTTTAAGCCAAATTCATAACTTTCTGGGGCTTGAGGCATGAGTTTTGAATGGTTGGGGGTGGCAATACTGTAATACCCTGCCTCACAGTGGCTAGTTTCCCAACCAGTGCAACCCTCAGATTTAAGTTCCATTCTTGGCCAACTGCTGTATTTGTGGGGAAAAGGGCAAGATTCTGCCCTAGGTGACAGACGGAGAGACTTAAATCTTAAATCTAAGCTACTTTACCTAACCACTTCCACTTTCTGCCATTAAAAGGTCATAATTCCACTATTGTTAATTCTGAGTTTAATGTTGTGTTAATTGTGAGTTTAATGTTGATTTTTTGTATGTGCTTAATTTACCACTTTGTTTTGTAGTTTAAACCAAGTAAGAAAAAGTATTGGCAGAAACTGTTTTGACGTCATTCTCAACACGCTGCCTGCTATAGAAACTTCACCCAGAAAGAGGTTGCAATGGCGTAACACCTCTGCTTCATTGTCCTTCTTCCACACAAGGACCTGCAGGCAGCTAGTAAAACTGTAAAACGGTTATGGTTGGCTAGCGAGAGGTTTGGCTAAGGATGCACTGATTCAGTGGCCTGCCATGGAGCTCCCAGAAGAGGTTAAAACTTTTTTCTCTTGGTGTGAAACTAGAAACTAGTCGTGGAAACTAGAACTGGTTGGGAATTTTTAACAAAACTATTTTGTTGAGAACTGTTGATTCAGCGAAACCACTTTTAACTGAAGTTTTGTTGGGAAGGTTTCTCAGGTCCAGGATGCACTTCCTGATAAGAGAGAATTAACCAAAAATAGCCAGTAGCCTAAAAATTAGGGCACTCATATAGGAGACCTGGATTCAAGTCCCTACTCTGCCTGATTTTTAACAGTGATTTGAACTGGGATCTGTCACATCCAGGTCAATATCCTAATCACTGGGCTATTCTAGAGTGAGGCTCTCTCTGGTTTTGATGAGAAATTCTCTCCTGGACCTTTGAAAACTTCCCAATGAAAATTTTGTCAACACTGATAGAAGGGTTTTATGTGGGGTGCTCTGCTTGATTTGGTCAAGGACCTGAACTGGCTTTACCACATCCCACATTATTGCTGTAATCACGAAAGTATTAGCTAATTCTCTCTCTCATCCCAAAACCTCAACATTTTTCATGAAAAAGAATTCTTGTTTTACAGCCGGTCTAATGAAAACACCCCCTGGCCACCTCATCCCAATTTGGAATGAATCTCCCTTTGGCTGCCATACTGCACTGGTGTGTGAAGGTGCTATATATGCCCTTCCCTCCCCCACCCCCAATAACTGGGTGAATCTCTGTGGAGTGTGATCTCCCATCCTTTGGTGTGCACAAATGGGATGTGTCCCCTTTTCTAAGTTAGTTTTCTGTTGCTGTCTATAGCTTCCTTTAAAAAATCATGTATATAATTTTCACACACACACCCTTGTTAAAAATGTATATAAAGAAATGAATAAATTAAGAAATTGAATATTTTAAAAAATGAGGCAAATGAATGAATGAAAGTGTAATGAATGAATCTATTTCTATAATTAGAAATTAGCTTCACAGCTTTAGAGAAGGCTAATGAGAACCTATGATTTTGTGGATTGCTTTAGTAGACAGTCTTTTCTCAGAAAAAAATCTTCTCCCCTCCCTGTGAATTTTTATACCCAAGGGTTAACTGAGTATAAATAGCTACAGAGGCTACCAAATCAAACATCTTCCTAAACAGCTCCCTATCTCAAGAGGTCTTACATGAGATGTTCTGAAAACAGAAGAGTGCAACACTTATTAGTCTGGTAGCAGGAGCTGGTAAATAAATATATAGCTAGAAATAGGATTCCTCTAGTGAGATGGATTAAAGGTGACTAAGCTTTGGGGAGAGCAAGGAATAAGGTTACCCTGCAGAAAAGATATATAGCAAACAAAATTCTTTGTAACAAGATGATGCCCTGATGAGTTTGTGTTATAAGAAGCTTGTGCTTGAAAACAATAGAGGAAACCATGAGAGATTCAAAAGCGAATTGGTTCTGGACCTATTGTGTGAGAATGCTATTAGCTATATAAAGAAGACTGCAGGAAAGCAGGAAGAATGTTAATATTCAATTCAGCATATAAGACACACACAAAGGCTACAATGCGCTTCATATAGTTTTGCTTAGTGGTAGAATCAGTGACATGTATCTATAATAAGGTTAAACATTGTCTACTGATGGAACAAAAGGTCTTGGGTCCTGATCTTGCATACAGGTCATGCCCATGCAGAATGCAGAACCCTATTGACTTCCCCAGAATATGTATGAGCATGTAGGTCCAATCATAGACAACTGAATGCATGATTGGAGCCTTGGAAGGTAAATCAATTTGGTTGGGATCCTCTTGAGTCCAGAGAAGGAAAAGAACGTAGAACAGTTCCAAGTGGTCCTCTCCTGAATTAGATCGTCATTTCATTTAATGCAAGTGAAGGAGGCTGGACAGTACACAAAACCGTTTATGGCTTGAACATGGTGACTATTTCAATGAAGTCCTGTATTATACAGAAGGTCAGACAAGATGATCAGTATGGTCCCTTCTGGCCTTATTATCTATGAATCCCTGACTGGGTCTAACTGGAGTGAAACCAATTCCTGATTAAATGAAAGGATAGAAAAAACTAGAGATATTCCTAAATCAGAATGCACCCCCTAGCAAAACATCTGCCACAATAGTCTCCGAGTTAGAAAAGGTGAACAGGTGTTCAATGAACACAGAGGAATAGAGCACTTTAGGTGAGAATGTAGAAAAAGCGAGGCAAAAGAAAAAAAGCTTTTACTCAATAAAAGGTACCTCTTTTAACATTTACATTTTGTTGAAAATGATGTTTCACAAATTCTAAAGTCAATAGAAATATTTCCATGAAAACAATTATTTTCTTTCACGTTAAACACAACCCTGCATTGTTTACAACCCTAACACCATGGCATTCTAACTGGCCTATTTTCATTGTCCAAGCTGACTGAAATGTGAAATGCAATCAATATTCATTGCAAAAATTAAATTAATTTTGAAAAATTCTTTCAGTTTTAATAAACTAAATGATTAGAACTAAGTACATTTTAAAAAAAACTTCCAGACATACTGGGCCCTTTCGATCTACTGGGCCAAATTCTGTTTTCCTTTACACTGGTGTAAATTACGATTAACTCTACAGAATCTCTCGTGATGTAAATCAGTGGGGCTGGGACCAGGCACAGTATGTCTGGAAACATTAAGCAGGTAGAATTTAAGATGTACGAGTCATTATGCTTTAACTTGATTTTTGTCTCTAATATATTTTGAGGAACAACATAATCTAAAATTAAAACTCAAAGCAAAATCTAAATCTTTAAGACTTAATGAATAATAAATAAATTAATTACAAATAAATTTAAATCTAACCCTGAAACATACATAACAAGCCCTCAATATTAGAGGAGAAAGGAGAAACACTGCTCAGTCAGAGCTGGGTAGTCTTGCTGTCTTTCTTCTAGGTACCATCAACTGCTGTATCTGCTCTGGTGTTTGGCTCACTCTGCCTGTATTACACTTGCTCTGTTCTCACCATATCTATACACTAACAAAGGTCCAGACTGACCCTTTATGATCAACCCTGTGTAAAGAGTAGCAAGGCACTCTGAGGGAAGTCCTGACTCAGAACTCCTTTCCTGCTTCCCATCTGACCCCCACATCTCCTTGGTCTCAGGGAAAGTAACTTATTTCAGCCCTCATTGTGAGTTTACTTTCTTTTTAACTCTAGTTTAATTCTATTGGCTGCCAGGCTGTGGAGGCTGGGGGGCCAGGCTTCATCCACTCCCTGTTTCTCTCCAACCCCTTCCTGGCCATCTACTCAGCGGGGTAGGTAGTACTGGGCATCATGAGACATGCACTAATATGTAGAGGGTGGGAGAAAGTCTTACTCTTCCTTATTCCCAACGTGCTTCCTGCCCTCTGAAGACCCTTTGGATTAGAGAACAGTGGGGTTTAATTGGCAGCCCCCTGAATCTAGATGATGTCAGCCACCCCTTCATTGTTCCCTGAAGAACTTAGTGACTCATGGATTAAAGGAGGGAGCAGAAGGGAAGGAGTTACGTTACTGCTACATGAAGACAAGAAACATAAGCAATGAGGGTTTCTGACAGTTGAGGGATTATGGGTTGTTCAATTAGCATTAACACAAAGTATCCAAATTCTTCCTCGTCACACTAGATCTCCCCAAACACCCTGCTTTGCGGTATATTCTCTTCAAACATTTTGCACAGCTCTGATCAAGTACGCAAAATCTTAAGTTGGTTTTGTAGACGTGGGAAGTTCTGTGATTTTGTGTAGGGTCTCAATAAGCACTCACGTTTTTGGCTGCTAATCTGCACCAAATCTTCAGAAGTTTATATGGTCACTATTTTTAAGGTTGTTGGACTTCAGATACTATTACACAGCTTGTTTTCCTCTGAAACTTAGAAGTGCTACATTGGAAAAGATGACACATGCCTTCTGAACCATCTTGAGATCTGGTCCTTGCATTTCATTTTTCAAAGAACTTTGCTATTTTTAAAGAATTAAAGATGTTATTTGTTGTGTTTTTCAAAGCTCTGCACATGGTATGTGGATAGTAAATACTACTGCTCTGTCAAGCAGTTTGTGAGTGCAAGAGCTTCAGTAAACCAAGCCAAGGATAAGTGATGAGTCATCAAAGAATGCCTTTTCCCCTTTGTATAGGCTGAAAAGTTGAGGGGAGGGGCAAGTGCTGTTACTTGAGCAGGCTGACTAGAAACATGGCTGCAAGTTGAAAGAAGAGAACAAACTCTTGGGGCTGCTGGGCCTGCCACATACTTTTCTTTGATTGTATTTGAGAAACACAGATGTCATGTAGTGACATGCTGAATAAAGTACATTTGGGCAGATTTTGAAAACTTGCAGAAGCTATTTCACCTTGGCAGGCTCTGGAGAGTTTTCTTAAATACATGGAGGTGGTTAAATCATCTCTAGTGCTCAAGTACCAGGCTGCTAATTAAGCACTCATATGAAAACATGTGCCTGTGGGTCATTCACTTCCGGTTAGAGCTGTGTGGAGGACAGAAATTCCATTTAGTCAAGGATTTTGAAATTCAGCTTCACTCCGAATTGGAATGAAACCAAAACATTTCAAAATTCTCTGTGAAGGAAAATGTTAAAAATAATTAGTCTTGGATCAATCAAAACACTTTGTCTTAACTTTTATTTTATATTATATAATATTATGCAAAATAAAAATGTATACAAAAATGTCAAAATGTTTGGTTTAAAATTGTCAAAATAGGACATTTTATCACTGTCAGACCTTTCTTTTTATTCTCCTCAATGAAATTTTTACAAAATTGACATTTTCTTGCAGTGTTTTTGATTTTGGCAGAACTGCACATTCCAACAGAAAATGGTTCTGTCAAAACGTTTCCAGCCAGCTTTACTGTTTGTGTGCCATAGTAGAAAGAAATCTTCTGTGAATCAGTTTGCAAACGCTAAGCTTTCTAAGGGGCATATAGAATATTTCAGCTTTTATTAACTTTGGTTGCTTTTTGTTTTTGTTTTTGTTTTTTATCCCAGGATGCTTTTGAGATACTGGTTGAAAATTATGAGTTCAGAGAAAATGAAGTATCTTGCCTTGCATTTATGAGAGCAGCCTCTGTGCTGAAATTCCTTCCATTTACTATAGTCAGAATGGAAGATCTAGAAGGACTGCCTTGCATGGGAAGTGAAATCAGAAATGTCATTGAGGTAATGTTACAGTGACTTACCTGCTAGATGTTTCTTCTACAGCTCTAATTTTTTTAGGGGCCAAAGAGGGGGCCAAGATGTTTGTCAGTGGGGATAACTTTGTGTTTCTCCTGTATTAGAATTAGGTTATCCTCTATTATTAAAGAGTCAGTGACGTCAGTGTATCTTTTATAATAATCTGACTTTTTGTGCATTCCTTAAATTTCAATAAACATTACTTGTCACAGAAACATTCCTAATGAATTCAGGTAATTCAAGAATAAATAATGAGATACCATGTATAGTGTGGTGCTTTAAACTACATTATCTCATTTAGATGACTTAATACCTCTTCATATATGACTTGTTCTGCACAGTACATGGCAACATCATTTTGTTAGTTTAATGCTTTTTTGAAAATATAGTTTTGGCAAAACCTGTCCATATTTTAGTAATTTAGGCACAGATTCACAGAGGTACTTTGGTGCCTAAATCCCACTGATACCTAAAAACCTTGTGAATCTGGGTCTTAGTGTTAATTTCGCCCTCTCGCCTACTTACAGAAAAGCCTTTCATCCAGGTGAGGGGTAAACTCCACATTCCTCCAAATCCCCTACATTTTTCATTGCTTTAGTTTTTGGCCCTTTCAGGACCCCATGTCTTAGCCACTATTATTTCAGGAGACAATAGAGCAGAATGCCTTAGTTATCTGGAGAGGTCACTGCTGAATGTTTTGATTCACTCTGTTTCCCTTTTCCCCTTTCCTTCATGGGGTGAGAATATTGCCTCTACAATGCTCTTAGCCTCTGCTGGCCTGGGGACTGGGAATTCAATTCAAATCTCCTGCACAATAGAGTGGAGATTGTTTTTTTTTTTTTACACTGAGCAAAAATATATTCATTGTCACAGTGCTTCTGGGTTTGTTTGTTTGTAATAAACTCAATCAAATGCTGAAATATGATTTTCAGAACAGCTCAGTAAAGCATGTGAAATAATTGCAATCCAATTGACAATTGGGAAATAACTTGACGCCCAGCTGCTGATAATGTGCAATATTTTTTGTGGACCAAATCTTTACTCCATTCTTGAGTTAATGGAAGTTTTGCTTAAGTAAGGATTTCAGGATTTGGTCTTTTAGGAACAAAACAAGGGTGCCCTCTCTCTCTCTCTCTCTCTCTCTCTCTCTCTCTCTCTCTCTGCTGCTAAGAGTTCCCACTGGACTATTATATTACAGTTGAATAATTTCAGAAGTAAGAAGTAACCTATTACTGTATATACAGGAGATAATTGAAGAAGGAGAGAGTTCTCGAGCTAAAGACGTGTTAACTGATGAACGATACCAATCATTTAAAGTAAGTATATTTGTCTTAGTTTTGTTGTAGTTGCTTAAAAGTATGTGTGATCACTTTTTTCATGAGATCTTGGGTTCTTACTCAATATGTCTAAGAATCTAGTTAGACTTTATAATAAAGGAGCATCACAAGTACTGAATTTGATTTAATTCAGAGAAAGAGCATCACTTAAAAATAGGGACTGTGATAGAGTAAGAGAGAATAATTTTGAATCAGTTACCCTTCATCTTCTAATTAATGTGATACAATGTAATTTGTTGAACTTCAATTAAAGGGTAATTTTCTCCCCAAAATTGATGTAACATACACCCTTTTTTGCCTTAGGCTTAACCCAATATATTTTTGGTTCATTAGTCATGACTATGGCGCAGCACAGCCTTATTCTGATCTTATAAAAATGTCAGGTTGGGGATGATGACTAAGATCTATCTTTCATTCTGCTGAAACATGCCTCACAGGGAGAGGAGGCAGGGATGGAGGGAAGGCTTTGTTAGCAGGCTACTTCTAGATTTAGAAGTACATGAGAATTCAGCTTGAATAAAAAGTAGTTCAGAATCAGATGAGGTAGTAGAACAGTTCCCATTTAGTGAACATTCAATACATTCTCCACCAGAGAGGCTCTCTGTTTCAGGAGTTTATCTCTGAGAAAATTTTAATTTGATGGGTGTGTCTTTCCATGCATAGCAGTCTTTGGTATCACATATACTATAAACAAGGGAGTTTTGTTTTTCTAATACCCACCTCATCTTGTTGCCAGAAACTGTGTTTTAGTTAAGGTGATGATATAAGGACACAGGTGAAGAAGATAAGCTGTACTTATGAGGCCAATACTGGTCACATAGGTTATGTCTACACTGCAATTAGACACCCACGGCCAGGGCTGGCTCCAGGCACCAGCATAGGAAGCTGGTGTTTGGGGTGGCCAATTCAAAGGGGCGGCACTCCGTCTGGTATTGGGGCGGAACGTCTGGGTCTTCAGCGGCAATTCGGTGGCGGGTCCCTCATTCCCTCTCTTCCTCTTTGAGTTGCCACCGCTCTTTTTTTTTTTTTTTTTGCTTTGCCGCTTGGGGTGGCAGAAAAGCTGGAGCCAGCCCTACCCACGGCTGGCCCATGCCAGCTGACTCAAGCTTGCAAGACTCGGGCAGTGGTGCTATTTAATTGTGGTTTAGATGTTTGGGCTTGGGGCTGCTGCAACTCAAACCATGGGAACCTCCCACCACACAGGGTCCTGGAGTCCGGGCTCCAGCCCAAGCCCAAATGTCTACACCCTAATTAAACAGTCCCATAGACCGAGTTCCTTGAGCCAGAGTCAGATGGCCTGGGCCAGCTGCAGGGTAGACATACCTTTAATATACTGAATAAAGGTCTTGTTGCATTTGACCAGAGAAGGGTAGCGAGAATGATTAGGGGCATGGAAAAACTCTAATTTGAAGAGAGATTGAAAAAGGTGTGATTCTTTAACTTGGCTTTGTCTGCACTGCCCCACTATAGTTTGAACTACTGCAGTGTACACTAAATTGCTACACTGTAACTCGCCCGTGTGGGTGCTGACGGTGTGAACTAAAAAGTTCCCAGTTTGTGTTAATGTAGTCCTGTCTAAAGGGCTATGGCCAGTGGGAGAGTGGGCTGCTGTGCAAACTTCCCAGCCTGCACTGTTCTGCCAATGCACCACAGGCCTGCCCTGTAATCCCACTATAACTGTAATGCTGGCCCTCTCTTGCACACAGATTATCAATCATTTTGAATGTTTCCAACCTGTGTGGTAGCATGCAAATGTCCACTGAAAAGTAGGATGAGACTACAAAACTCCTGGCCAAAATCTGATTCCAAATTTGTGTGACTGAAGCCTATATTTTAAGCTAGGTCTGCAGAGGTGAAAACTGGTGCACACTAAGCCAATAGGCTACCTATTGTGCTATGGGTTTTTTAATTATCAACAAACCAAGCAATATATAAATATGATTTTTTTTAGTTATCAAATTGCAACAATGTTATGTGCTTATTCTTTGAGCAACATATTGTGTACAGCTAAGCACATGTATAGCATGTGTTTAGCTGTACACAATATGAATGACAATGCATTTTATTGACATTAATTCTTGTCAATACTGAAATGAACTGTGGTACAGTGGGAGTAAATGTACAATGACTTTTACCAGCAGAAGCTCAGTACTGACCACATATACAATAGTGAAAATGGAATATTTATAACCCAAAAGACCCTTCGGCAGTGAACTTCATGGATCTAACTTCAGTGAATGCTAAAGGACTGCAGTTTGTAGAGAATACAAAATTAATTTTGTTTTCCTTCACTGACAATAAAGTCCATTTACTACTGATCTCTAACCATTGCTAAGCATTAATAAAGTTTCTTGGAATCATTCTACAACCAGTAACAGACCCTTTTGAAAATGCAGCACTAGCAAGAACATTAAAAGATAAGAATCTAAATGATTTTTTAAAATAAGATTGAATATGTAATCGTATTCCCTTACAAACACCCATGTTCCAAACAAAGAATAGGTAATCTTATCTATTATATACAACATGTAGGGTAATTCCTATTTAAAATTATCCAGATTTTCATCCTTCCCTTTTCTTTATCTTAATTACTTCCAAAGAATTAATCTCATTAGAAAAACACCAGATAAAATTAGCACGGTCAGAATTCAAAGATTCAATGAAAAAAGAAAATTGTGCAGCCACTCATCAAATATATGAACAGGCAATGAAATCGCTCAGAGATACAATATTGACAAAGTGAGTATAAAGAACATATGCTTTGGGAAAAGCATGGACGTTTTCTTCTCCACTTTCATATCACAATCCATTTGAGAGATTGATCCACTGAATATTGTTTATATTTTAGACATTTTGCTCTACATTCTTCTCTTGAAACAAAATTGATGTACAAAATTACTTAGCAATGGATGGAAGTGAAACATACTAAAATTCCATTGACTTGCCTTATTTATAGATTTACAGGCCTTACTCATGAATGACTGATACAAATCTTGATGTTGTAAGTGGCACAACAAAGTCAGAAGACATGTTTCTCTTGTGCATCTTACTGCTGTTATGTATAAATGTAGGTTTCTTTGAGCATCTTGATATAACTGGCTGGTTTGTAGTACAAGAGGATATTGGCTTAAACTGGGAGCAGAAACAAAGGGTTAAATGTCAGAATTAGCATAAATAGACAAACAGAGAACACTGATTCATGAATGAAAATATTCAGCATGTATCTTGAAAAATCAGATGCTTCAGTTGGACCTGCAAGCTGGTCTAACTTGTTTTTGTAGTTCTGCCTTGATGAAATCAATCGACATTGACTATGCTGAGTAATATTTGAAGTAGCCATAAAGTGTTTGTAATATGTTAAATGTATTATGAAATACATACATTTCTTTTGTTTTTGTTTACGTTCATATTGTGTTTTTAATCATATGGATTTAATATTCCTGTAATAGCATGGCCCAGGGGATTCCCAAAAATGTACTTCCAAAAACTGGATAATTTCTGGCACAATGGCAGCAACTTTATTTAATAACCAACTAACCAACAAGAATGTAAGCAAATGGAGGAGGGGAATGAACATAGTCTTTGCACCAAAGTGTGGCTATAGCACTCAGACTGACCTTGAGCAGCTCTTGTCCTGACTGGTAGATCCCAAAGTCAAAACTGCTGGAGAAAGCATCCCGCTCTGGACAAATAGCTTTCACTAAGCTATACTTCATCCTTGTAGAGAGGGATAGAGTCACCACTGAAACAGACTCCAGTCCATCATTTCTGGTTAATGTTATGGTCCCAGCTACATACTGAATACCACCTTTCTGGGAGATACATAAAACCCTCCCCTATCAACCATCTCAGCCCAAACCACCAAATATATTTCTTTTTCTGCAAAGATTCTGTCTGCCCCCAAAGTTGTGACATGACATAGTAAAATGTGGGGGTACGTGGATGTGAATGGAAAAAATAATACAATGGTTTAACAATGTAAGAACATTATATGCTTACCAATTACAGTATCCAAAGATTAAAGATCATCCACTTGCCCAAAGCCCCCACTCCCACTACATGCGGGTGAATGGGATGAAAGGCCTTGCTGTAGCAGCAGGAGAACCTCAATGACCCTTTGTTTCTCCCTCAGCTCAGCCTAAAGAGGTGGAGCGTCAGTCTCCTCCTTCCTCGCCAAAAAGAAAGCTGCTTAGAGCTGGAGGAGCAACCAATGGCATAGCCTGAATCAAAGTGGGGTTCTGCAGGGGTCTGTTTTGGGACGGGCTCTGTTCAATATCTTCATCAACGACTTAGATATTGGCATAGAAAGTACGCTTATTAAGTTTACAGATGATACCAAACTGGGAGGGATTACAACTGCTTTGGAGGATAGGGTCATAATTCAAAATGATCCGAACAAATTGGAGAAATGGTCTGAGGTAAACAGGATGAAGTTTAATAAAGACAAATGCAAAGTGCTCCACTTAGCAAGGAACAATCAGTTTCACAACAGAATGGGAAGGGACTGTCTAGGAAGGAGTATGGCAGAAAGGGATTTAGGGGTTATAGTGGACCACAAGCTAAATATGAGTCAACAGTGTGATGCTGTTGCAAAAAAAGCAAACATGATTCTGGGATGCATTAACAGGGTGTTGTGAGCAAGACACAAGAAGTCATTCTTCCGCACTACTCTGTGCTTGTTAGGCCTCAACTGGAGTATTGTGTCCAGTTCTGGGCACCGCATTTCAAGAAAGATGCAGAGAAATTGGAGAGGGTCCAGAGAAGAGCAACAAGAATGATTAAAGGTCTAGAGAACATGACCTGTGAAGGAAGGCTGAAAGAACTGGGTTTGTTTAGTTTGGAAAAGAGAAGATGGAGAGGAGACATGATAGCAGTTTTCAGGTATCTAAAAGGGTGTCATAAGGAGGAGGGAGAAAACTTATTCATCTTGTATCCTCTAAGGATTGAACAAGAAGCAATGGGCTTAAACTGCAGCAAGGAAGGCTTAGGTTGGACATTAGGAAAAAGTTCCTAACTGTCAGGGTGGTTAAACACTGGAATAAACTGCCTAGGAAGGTTGTGGAATCTCCATCTCTGGAGATATTTAAGAGTAGGTTAGATAAATGTCTATCAGGGATGGTCTAGACAGTATTTGGTCCTGCCATGAGTGCAGGGGACTGGCCTCGATGACCTCTCGAGGTCCCTTCCAGCCCTAGAATCTATGAATAAAACTGGGTTATGATTGTTCAGGAGGGGTAAGAAACATCTGGCATCAATCCAGGGGTCCAACCCCATCAATCCTTTTCCAGATGACCACGGTCTTTTGTCTGCATGAAGGGTAAATGGATGAAGGGGTAGAGGGGCAGCTGAGCTGAGTTAAATATAATATGAGATGCAGCTTGACTTTGTAGACAGCACATTCTGGCATTTTTACTAGAAGAAATATTTGTGAAATATGGGATGACTCATGTGAGGGCTGCAGGACTGGAACTGTATTTACAATGGGCAAAGCAAAAATTTGCCTCTCTGTTTGTGTTTGAGTCCCTTCTTAGAAAGTGTTCAGCATCAAGTGCAAATTCTTATGTTTCTGTAGGACACCTTTTCAGATCTAGATAACTGCTCTGTGTACTTACCATCCGTATCCACAGTTCTGTCTTGTGGGCATTGAGATTCATTTCTATCAACTTAGTCCTTAAGAGCCAAAATGTTCTCACTCACCCCATCTCATAGGAGTGCAGTGGCACCAACATCAGGAGATGTACAAGCAACAGCTTGTAGTTCAGAAACAGTAAAATCAGGATGTCACTGAGGCTAAACAGACAATGTGGAGGCAGTTCTTCTCCTTTATGCTAGGAAGTCAATGTAGTGCTGACTTGGAAGAGATTTTTTTTTTAAATTGATATATAAGGTTACTGTATGTATTACTTAAACAGTTAATTTGAATGGTGAAAGAGTAAGTATAGTTTCTTAGTACTACTGAAAATCCTACATATTTAGCTAAATCATGCCAAGATGCTGAGATGCTGCTGTATTTTTTTTGTAGATTTCATGTTAATTAAAACTCTTCAGGTATGATAGCCATTTGGCTGCACAGGGTAATCGTGCAAAAAAACCAAACCAAAAAAAAAAGGAAGGTACACCCCTACAACAAATCCAATGAGGTTGAATTTTGCCCTATGTTTTAGTTGTACACACAAACCTCTATGTTTTTTACTTTATGTTAATCCATTGTTCCTTTTGAAAGCAGCACTGTGTTGTCTCAGCAGATGTCTGCAGTTACACTGAAATCTGCATTGTTCTGTTTACTTTAGCTATTTATTTCTGTCTTTGGAGTGGGATTGAAGACATCAGAAAAATGGTACAGAATGGGTTTTCGGACGCTGGAAGAAGTAAAAGCTGACAAGACCCTGAAGCTATCAAGGATGCAGAAAGCAGGTAAACCCCTCACTAAAAGATCTGTGATTAAGTACTTTAATGCCTTTAAAACTGCATTAATTAGTGTAGGCTACAGCAGTGGTTCTCAGCTTTCAACACTACAAGAGTCTGATTTGTCTTGTGTACCCCAAGGTGTTGGTGCTCTATAAACGTCTGCCAGAAGTGAAGCACAGCCTTAGGAAGGATGGCTGTGATCATCCTGTCTCAGGCCAGGAGCTTGAGTCCAGGACTGAGGGCAAGGAAGAGTCCTGAGGGAAAAGGACTCAGAGAGGTCCAGGATCTACAGTGGGAAGAACGGGTGGGCTGAAGGAAGCCTGCTAGAATCAAAGCACAGCTCCAGGAAAGGAGGGCTGTGGAACCCTGCCCCACAGGAAATGAAGTTTGAGCCCAGGATTGGCATTTGGGAAGATATGGCGGAAAGGACTTTCTAGACAGGTCAGGCTGATACATAGGAGGAGGCTCTGGGAACGAAAGAGAGTGAGTTTGAGTTATGGTACAGATAGCCCAGTTGTTCAGGGTTCCCAGGGTTGGGAACCCTTAGCTGAAGGTGCATGTGGGTTCCCCTGCATGTAACCAACCTAGTAAGGTGTACAGCAACTCCTGCTGTTAATGGGAGGAAGAAGAGACTGACTGGATCCAAGGGATGGTTGGAAATTAAGCCCAGGAAAAGAAGGGTCGAGACTTTGTGCAACAGGACAGATGCTCATAGGAAGGGCTGTGCATCATTTTTTTATAAGTGGGGCAGAGTGCTGAATCTTTACAGCAACCAATCTGTGCTGAAGGCTGAGAGAACCAGGGTGACTGCGGTTTCCTGGTGCACCAAAAGGGGGCATCCTCTGGGACTGCTACATGATCCATACACCAATACCCCTTTTCTTAATGCACACAGGTGTGTCATTTTTCCCCCAGACTATATTAATTTGCCTCCCATTCTCATTCTGTTTGTGGATCTCTGTTCTTGGATTCAGTGGCAATTTCAATACCTCTAACTTTGAGTTATTTAAGTTTTCTAACTAAAATAGAAAATGTTTTTAGTATGTCTGTTCCTTATAGACTGTAACTAAACTTTATTTGGGTTGTGAGTTTGCTAAGTAACTTTTTAAGGGAACTTCCTCATTGGAAGGTTGTTGCCAAACTCAGTCAAGCCAATTTTAACATTGTTTTTGTTTGTTTCTGCAGAAAAGCTCCTCAGTTCCCCTTGAAATGGAAAAATGTAGACCCAGCTGTATTTATGCCAGAGGTGTAGCCTCTGGGATTTTAAAATAAAATTTGGTTTGGTTTTAAAATACACTGTATGTTCCGGTCATCAACACCTCTGTAGCCAGCTCTCCTTTAGCTTGAGTGGCAGAGGCCTGAGCTTTTGTTGCTCTAGGTTCTGAGTTTGACTCCTCCTCACTGATGATTGTGATGTTGGCCCCAGTTCATGATACACGGTAACAATTTTTGAGAAAGCTAAACTATGTTCTCCTTTAAAACTGGTTGTTGAAATGCTCTGACTGGGGAATGCAGGATGCTTTAAAATTCTTCTTAAAAACACAACAAAACTTTTTTTTCCCAACTGGCATAAATTTATTATTTATCTGGATATACATTTTTTTTTTCAATTCCAGGTGAAGTGAGGAGCTTTTTCTCCGCGCACACACCTTTTTTCTCAAGTGGTAAAAGCCTCTGCTTTCACTGCCAAAGGTCCCAGGGTTGTCACCTACTGGCTATTTAGGAAACTTTCAGTTTGTGCCAAGGAGTGAGAGGGGAGAGAAGGATCCACACAGAGTTAGTGTACAACATGGTATTGTGTGCTAGAAGTTACCCCCCAGCTGGTGCTCACTAATGTACTATATAGACAAACCCCCACATGCACAATATGGTGACCTTCACATGCATGTGCCCTGTGCCAGGTGCACTTTTTCTATCATTCTTTAAAGCTCACCTATTATTTTCAGACACACTAATGCTGTTGATTATTTTATGTGATTTAAATGTCATTGTTAATATAGTCATTATTACAATAAAGTCTGCATGGATCCAAAGGTCCAATCCCTGTCCAAATTCTATCCAGACATGAGTGGTCCCCACCGCCAGGGCTCCAGTCCAGTCCTCTCCTTTCCCAAGCCTCTAAAACATGAAGGGTGAAGTCACTCAATGGGAGCTCTCCCATTTTCTTTCACTGGGGCCAGGATTTCACCAGTATCAAATCTTAACTTTCACTAACACCAGAGGCTGCTGTAGTCTTTGTAGCAGTTGATCAACTCTCAATCCCTTATAATGCTGAAAGCCTTACATCAGCCCAGCTTACAGAACCTTTGAAGACACCTGATCTCATATCAACCATTCCTAACTACCATTTCTTTTGTGACCTAAAAAAAACAATGCAGCCTCTTCTCATGTCTCAATGACACTTTTCTCCTAGCTCCCCAAGAAAGACCAGAACCTTTTCTGTTCTTGTTGGCACTTATCTCCTAACCACCCTTGCTAGTCTCCATCCACCGCCCAGTCCTCAGCAACTGAACTTCTTTGGTGAAGCCTGAGAGTCATTCCCCATTAAGGACCTGGATCTTCTAAGGAAATCTGCTAGTGACATTTTTCTTTTGGGGAACATTAATAATAGACTCAATAAATGTATCAATAAGTTTTCCCTGGTTTGTTCTTGTGAAAAGCAGAAATTTCTTGAGATGACTCTGAAGAGATAGAGCCATATTTGGAAGTAATGTTGAAATAAAACAAGCTGGTCATAGATTTTAAGGCCAGAAGGCACCATTAGGATTAATCTGAATTCATTGTATAACACAGGCCATGACATTTTATCCAGTACTTCCTACATCAAGTTCTGTTTGAAGTAAAACATATATTTTAGAAAGACATCCAGTCTTAATTGGGGTCAGCTTAGGAATCACATACCCGTCATGCAACTTGAGTGTTTTTGACTTCCTGCTGAACAGGTTATTATCAGCCTTAAATTTTAGCTTGCTTAATAATATCGATATTTTAATATTTCATTCAGATCAAAAAAATTTTACTCATGTAAAATTACTTTTAGGGTTTCTCTACTATGAAGACCTCCTTAGCTGTGTATCTAAGGCAGAAGCGGATGCAGTAAACTTGATTGTTAAAGATGCTGTACGGACATTTTTACCAGATGCTTTAGTGACCATAACTGGTGGTTTCAGAAGGTAAATAGGATAAATAATGTGTGACTTCACTTTCCCCTCCCCTCTCCCTGTACATACACAAAATGCTGATTTCTGAGCTATAGAGAGCAAGCAAAGAAACTAAATGGGAGAGTATGGAAGTTTGTTTCTAATAGTTATTCAAACTGTAAAAAAACCCTACATGGACAAATCCTAGGAAGAAAGACTTTTTCGACCAGATTCCCAAGGGTTTTGATTCTGAAATATAGAGATTCTTGGTTTATCATTATAAAAATCAATTAGCTGACAAACAAACCTCATACAAAAAAGATGAAGTGATATGTTTGTATTGCACATTATGGTATCACATAGGATTTTCCATGCTTTTTATTGTTGAAACTAAATTCCCATACCTAAAAATGGTACAATACAATAATAGAAGTTTTATGCTTTAAAAAAAGCCTTAATGTGTGGTTAAAGGCAATGGGTTTTCCTTCTTGATACTCAGGCCTGGTCTACACTAGGGGGGGTGGAGGGGATCGATCTAAGATGCACAGCTTCAGCTATGAGATTAGCATAGCTGAAGTTGACGTATCTTAGATCAACTTAGAATCACTTACTTCATGTCCTCGTGGAGCAGGATCGACAGCCACCCCTGTCGACTTTCCTTCCACCTCTCACTGAGCGGGAGTTCAGGGGTAAACGGGAGAATGATTGGGGATTGATTTATCGCGTCTACACTACATGTGATAAATCGATCCCCAATAGATCAATCGCTACCTGCCAATCCGGTGGGTAGTGTAGACATACCCTCATTCTTAGAAACTTGGTTGGGAGAAGAAAAGGTGGCAAGAAAGAGCCCAATATCTGCAGAGATAGACATGGTGTGTTGATTGACCTGAGAGACCAATAATTTCTGCATAGCTAGATGATCTTGGAATTTCCTACCTGCCTGGTTATTTTCCTTTAAGCTTTTTAATTTAGAGAGAACATATGTGAAGTCAATGAAAAAAAATCTCACCATCCCAGTAAAGCAAAATTAGTACCTAAATGTTTTCTGTAACATCAAAAACTTGGGTGAAACCCTGGGTGAAACTTGGGTGAAACTACTGAAGTCAAAGTCCTATTGGCTTCAGGGGAGCCAGTACTTCACCCAAATCTCTTCCCAAGCACTAATAATACTTGGTATGTAATGTATGTAGAGCTACGAATTGCTATACCAAACGAGCAACCCTTGAAAAAACAAAAATCCAAATCCCAAACAAAATGTTATCCTAGGCTTACATAATTAATCCGCACAATCCTCCTTTAAGATAGGTGTATTCTCAATTTGCAGTTGTGGCAGATGGAAGTACAGGTAAGTTAAGTGCCAAAGTTAGTGGCAGTATTAGGATTATAATGCAGGAGTTCCTGGCTCCCTGCCCCATGCTCAGTCCACTGATAGATGCTGTTCCTTACAGCATTGTTATAAAACTAAGTTTAGTTATACAAGTGAATATTCACTAGCACCAGAAATTATTTAAATCTATTGTGTTATTTGTCTGTTTTTCAAATCTTTCTTTCTGACTGGCTAGCAGTATAAGAGTACCTTCCAGAAAAATGGTAATTAAAATGCTCTTCTGGTACTTAAAACATGCTCTGTACTTCTCTCAATCTTTTTTTCTTTACAACTACAGGTAAAGCTGCCATGCGAGGAAAGGAGAGGAGAAAGAGAGAAATTAAATTTTATTAATCATAGAAGCCAGAAACATGCAACTGATAGCATACAGGGCACCTTGGGAGTCCTCGTAGGGCTCCACACGTCCACCTGTGTGTTATCAGTTACAGGATCAGGGCCTAAAATAGCTTACAAGTTACTGGTGCCATCACCCTTGTGCCATCTCCTGATCCCTTTTATAATTATTCCCTACATCTATAATGCTAATAGTAAAAATATACACTACACAGTACGTAGATAAATTGTATATAATGGAGAGATGGCCAAAGTGTGGCTTATGGCCCATACATGAACTGTGATCAGAGATGCTGCAACAAGATGGAGTATTACATTCTGGGATTCTAGTATCTGTATGCTGCACCCCCATGTTTAAGATGATTGTGACTGCAATCTGCTCAGTTTGATGCAAATTAGTCATGGACCCTGTGTTCCTGGCAAGATTTGTTATTTTAGGTATAAACTGAGTAACACATGCACCTTCTTAGGGCAGAGTTATGGATATAGAACTGTCATCACAGTCGTAATAATCATGGTTTCTTCTGATGTGATGGTTGCTTGGGGCTTGTTGGTAACATGATGTTTGCAATGTGTGAGTCTCAATTCAGATATAGGCCTGTTGTGCTGTTCATTCTTTACATGGCTCCTTTGTGCTTTTGTAATTGTCATTAGACTTTATATCTTTAAATGGTTATATAAAGATGTGCAGGTGAATTATACAGAAAAGTATGTGGTGAAGTCTTAAGAGAGGGATCACTCTCTTAAGGGGATATGATAAAGGTCTATAAAATCATGACTGGTGTGGAGAAAGTACCACAGGATTTAGGGGTCACCAAATGAAATGAATAGTCAGAAGGTTTAAAAGAAACAAAAGGAAGTATTTCTTCACACAACACACAGTCAACCCCTGGAACTCTTTGCTAGAGGATGTTGTGAAGGCCAACATTATAATAGGGTTAAAAAAAACTAGATAAGTTCACGGAGGATATGTCCATCAATGGCTATTAGCTGGGATGGGCAGGGATGCAGAACTATGCTCTGAAGTGTCCCTGGCCTCTCTTTGCCAGAATCTGGGAATGGACAATGGGACGGATCACTCTGAAGCACCTGGCATTGGCCACTGTCAGAAGAGAAGATACTGGGTTAGATGGACCATTGGTCTGACCCAGTATGGCCGTTCTTATGTACCAAGAGTATAACAGGTTATAAGTAATAGCCAAACTGAAATTGTCGAGAAAATATCATACCAAACCCATCTAATTTCCTTCTTCAACAGGATTGGTGGCCTAGCGGATCGGGGGTAACTGTAGACATAATAGATCTTGATTTTAGGAAGGCTTTTGACACAGGTCATTCTCATAAGCAAACTAGGAATAAAGTTTAGATGGAAGTACTATAAAGTGGGTGTACAGCTGGTTGAAAGACCATGCTCAAAGAGCAGTTATTAATGGTTCACTGTCAAACTGGGAGGGTACATGTACTGGAGTCCTGCAGGGAGCTATCTTGGGTCTCGTACGATTCAATATTTTCCTTAATGACTTGGATAATGGAGTGGAAAGTATGCTTATAAAAGTTGTGTATAACATCAAGCTGGGAGGGCTGCAAGCATTTTGGGGGACGGGATTATATTTTAAAGCATCCTTGTCAAATGAGAGAATTGGTCTGATGTCAACAAAATGAAATTCAATAAAGAGAAGTGCAAAGTCCTACACTTAAGAAAGAAAAATTAAATGCCCTAAAACAAAATAGTCGATAACTGAGTAGATCATAGTAGTACTGCTGAAAAGGATCTGGGGATTGTAGCAGATCAGAAATTGAATGAGTCAACAATGTGATGCAGTTGTGAAAAAGGCTAATATCATTCTGGCTGTATTAACAGGAGTGTCTGATACAAAATACAGAAGGTTATTGTCCTGCTCTGCTTGGCTCTGGTGAGGGCTCAGCTAGAGTAATGTGTCCAGTTCTGCATGCCACACTTTTAGAAAAGATGTGGATAAATTGGAGACAATGCAGAGGAGGGCAACAAAAATAATAAAAGGTTTAGAAAATCTGACCTATGAGGAAAAGTTTAAAAAAAACTGGTTGTGCTTATTCGTGAGAAAAGAAGACCAAGGCAAGACCTGATAATAGTCTTCAAATATGTTAAAGGCTGTTAAGAGGATTGTGATCAATTGTTCTCCATGTCCATTGAAGGTAGGACAGGAAATAATGAGCTTAATCTGCAGCAAGGGAGCTTTAGTTTAGGGATTAGGAAAAACTTTCTAACTATAAGGATAGTTACGTTCCAAGGGAGGTTATGAAATCCCCATCACGGAAGCTTTTTAAGAACACGTTGGACAAACACCTGACAGGGATATTCAAGGTTTATTTGGGGCTGGACTTGATGACTTCTCAAGGTCCCTTCCAACCCTACATTTCTGTGATACTGTGATACTATGTTCATGCCACAAATCACCTGAAAGGGTTCAGATAGCTGGGAGAGGGCTAATTAACTGAACAGGCTGCACTTGGGGGAGAATAGAAGATGAAGCTCAGCTGAGCAAGTGTAGGCTGGGCCAGTATAAAGCCAGCAAGCTGAGAACAGAAGGGGGCTACAGCAGAAGTAGTCTGCAGTCACTCCCTGGAAGAAGGGAGCATGGGCTGGAAATCCTGGTGTATGTGTGTATGGAGATGAATGGGGTGACAGAAAATAGAGCAGAGAGGTAGGTAGGAGTCCAGGGAAATAGCAACAGAGTCTGGGAGCTAACAGACCATATTTGCTAGACATAGGGTCCCTGGACTGGAACCCGGAATAGTGGGTAGGCCCAAGTTTCTCTACTAGCTGCTGGGAAAGTAGCATAGGACCTGGCCTTGGACTGGAAGTCTGTCTGGAGAGGCATTCTGACAACTGATCCAGTTGGACTTTGATGCCCCCAGAAGGAGAGAAACAGACAGTGACCTGGCTGGAAGGCCAAGTCACAAAGAGGGAGCCCACTGAGTCCCAGAGAGCGAGAGGGGCTGTGGCGAGAGCAAACAATGGAAGCGGGTGTCAGACCTGGAGAGAGCTAATCCTCTGAGCAGCCAGGAGGAGGTATCCTAATAGTGAGAGAACCCCATGACAGAAACATTTCAATGAAATCTAAATTATGAAGCTGTTTAATACCTTGTCTTAATAAGACCTATATAAGCCTGGTGATATAGCTCCTGAAAAGCTATCAGGGAACCCTCTAAGGAACTGAATAATTTGGCAGCATTCTTTTCAATGCAGGAGAAAGCGTTAAAGAAAACCTTGTTTGAGAGGCTGCAACAACCTCTTTGGTGATCTTTGTTTATGAAAACCTACAATATCAGTACTTTTACCTACATGATCCACATCCAAAAAAGTACACAACCCCATCCTCATCACCATTACCAGAGGAATGGATGTACTCTTAGAAACAGTCTGATCAATGCCGTGCAAACAAGGGTTTTTTTTTAAAAAATCATGTGAAATCAAGACAATAATATTTTAAATCTATGTTAACTAAGTATTTTGGTTTTCTGCTAGAAATTTTTCTTTGTTTCTTAGCTTAAAGTGACTCTCTTCTGACATATTCAGTTTAGGCCCTGTGCCTAAGGAAGTAAGGAGCTCAAATAAAATGGTATAAACCTAGTGAACAAATCTATTGGTGTGTATCATCTGGATTTAAGGGATCCTTCAGCTTCACTTAAGCATTTCAGCACACTTAAGGAGAAAAAAAAAAGGATAATAGGCCTACATAGCCTGGGACTATGATAGTATTTGCTGAATAAGAAGGAAATATTTTGAGGGATTTTTTAAAAAGTCAGATATTTCTGATTTTTTGGCCACAAATAAGATGGAATAGTTGTGCCAAATAACACTTTCATTAATGGTGTCACAGCATTGTATAACGTTGTTGATTTAGCTACTGCTATTGTGGTAATGTTGCCCATGACCTTTTAGAAAGGTTCTGCTAAGAGGGTTCTGTAATCACATAATTACATTGGTGGTGGTTCCTCATAAATGAAACTATGTATTTTCTAATTTATTTTGTATGAGAGAGAGAGAGAGAATATATGAAATATACAAATGCTTTCCAATCTATTTAAATATTTTGAAAACATTTATGGTTGGTTGAACTGAACCACTCATTGGGTCTCAAAGTAAATTCCTTGATAAGGCCTGATAAGAAGGAAGCTCTGTTTGATACTTTGTGTAGTTGATAAATGCGTGCTTTAGTGGGAGCTGTAAGTGTTCAAATCCTGGTTAATTTTTAATATTCAGTGTCATTGTAACTGCTGTTTGTACACCATACAAATGATTTTCTTCCTGCTCTGGAGATGTGTAAGAATACAATAGTATTAGATTTGGGACTGATACAACTAAGGAGGGACATCTGCTTTCATTAAGTTTTCAGTCAAGTTCATCAGCGGAAGTTTATTATTCTTCTCAAATCTTAGCATTATACAATTTCTTGGCAGTAACATTATACATTGGACATACACATTTCCGTGTGGCTTTTCAGACTAAAACATTAGGTATAAATCAGGAAGATGTAACCTGTACGCAGATGCTCAAGTCCAATTACATTAGTTTCTGCTTACTTTCTCCCAGTGCAGTTACAGGGAGGACAACTGTTTTATCTGCTGTTATTTCTCATTTTGTCAAGGACAAATCTGCTTTAGGGTAGCTTTGAGGCAACCTGCTCACTGAACATTTGAGTTGACCAAACTGTTTGCACATTCTCTAATTTAAACATATCCTAGATGGATTTGGCAGTTCTGTAAGCAACATACTGAAGAGAGCATTTGGACATCATCAACAAACTCAGATTTGCCTCTAGTAAACTGTATTCCACTGTGGATGAGGTTTCCAACTAGAAGTGATCCAATCCATGCTAATGAAATACCATTAGCTTACAGGACTCCTTAATAAGATAGTAGAGGTTACCACTCCCTTTCTTCTTCAAAAGCTTCCCTAACACTTAAATCACCAGTCAGGAAAGGAGGAAAGTCCTTTCCTGGGTAACTACGTGATTAGTGGAATAAGTTTAAAGGCAATCTTGGTGTCTCCAATGGTCTCATTCAGAGAGTGACCTCTGCTATCAGAACTTTGACTGTTTTTTTTCCTTCTCATGGCATCCATCACAAATCACATGTAAGCCATGATGAACTGTGAGGGTGAAGTTGTGGAAGAAAGTATTTCAGAGCCACAATATCACTATGGACAAAATATGTTCTTACTATCCCACCAGACAATTCAGAGGGTGGTCAGTTGGAACCATAGACACCATTCCCTCAAAGCTTTCTGGAACCTATCCAGTTTCACCAGTATACTAAGTGGACTATTAAATAGGACCTTCACCCCAACTGCATGAGAGTGTCAAAGCCTTGGACTGGAGGTGATCAGTCCATAACGGTGTTATGTAGTTATAATCTCCATATTCTCCAAAGCTATTCCAAACACTAGATCCAGAGTGGTGACAGCAATGGGACCAGGATTTCACTCTTTATGTAAAGAGCCAGAAATCATGCAGGATAACCCTATGGTTGCTATTATAGCCTTGACCTCCCGAGTCAGTCCAGAAGGAGCATTGACATGCACCTTAAAGTCACTGACCACTATCATCCTTGGTATCTCCACCACCACAGTGAGGAACATGAGAAACTCAGTCAGAGGGTCTGTGGTGTAGTGGAGGAATTTATGTAGCAACACAATTAAACCCAACGTTATGTAATTCCAGGTTTTGTACATCAGCTAGACACCTTTTATACAATCATAGCTGCAACAATATTTAATTTTAATTCACTTGAAAGAATGACTATGCAATCCCAAAATTGGAACAGCCAGCTTTTCTTTTCTGACAGTGCAATATGAAGTCTTAGTTGTCCATTGACATGTAACCCAATGTATTCTCAGTTTAATCCTACATTTTTTGATTATATTGTAAACACATGAAAAATACAGTAGATTAAAATCTTAACAAATGCCTATGCATGTAACTGTTATAGGATTTGAAATATTCTCTAAATATTTCTAAAGTGAATACAGGAAATATTGCAGTAATGTTTTCAACTTGCAAAGGCAAAATTGTAAAGACAGTAGTATAGTACAGGTGACTTGCTAGGAGTAACATTATGTACTGCCTTAATGCATTATTTCTTTAGAAATTAAATACATTATTAAATCAAAAATTCATATGCAGAAACATTGTCTACATTTAATCAGTCTGGTTTGAATAGAATACTACAGCTTTAATTCAGAGTTCAGCTATATGTTAGTGGTAGTTGGCAAGAGTTGTACACAAATAAAAATATTGTTCTACCATCTGGACCACATTGGTATAATCAAAACTACAGACAAGGTTAAAGTGAAAGCCAACCTGTGCTCAATTAGTATAGCATACCTAGAGTTTTTTAATGAAGATACCACAATTTCTGGTATAATAACAAGCCTAAAATTCATGGCATTGCAATTGTTCTTGATCACTGTACAACAGGTGGGTTGTCTACTTCACACAGTTATCCTGAAATAATGTAGGAGGGGGAGTTTTTAATTAACCATATACTTTTAAGTTAAACACATACTACTATTTTGGCAATTATCAGATGCAGAATTGCCTTGGTAGAGTTTCATGCAGTATCTCAGAGGGCTGCTAGTGGTGGTGAAATGTAAAAGTTTGTTAAGAGATTGCTTCAAGGAATAAGAGTGGAGCAAGTAGGGCTAAAAGGAGAAGGCTGATTGGTTTGTGAATAGGTAATGTAATATATATCTATATCTATAGAGAGAAAGAGAGAGCAAGAGAGAGAAATTTTTTAAGCGTGTGCGTGTATACAGACCAGCGGATAGCATGGGATCAGGGGCGGCTCTACCTTTTTGGCCGCCCCAAGCAGTCATGTGCGGGAGGCGCCCTGGAGCCGCGGGAGCAGCTTGGCTGGACCTCCCGCGGCTGCGGACGGTTCACGGGTCCGGCGGGTCCGCTTGAGCTGCCGCAGTCATGCCTGCGGGACGAGCGCCCCCTCCGCAGTCATGACTGCGGCAGGTCCGCCGGCCCAGCCTGCCGCCCCCCCCGCTGCAGGGGACGGGCCGCTCCTCGGCTCGCAGCGGCAGGATGAGCTGGGGCCCCAGCCTTTTGCCGCCCCCTAGATTTTGCCGCCCTAGGCACCAGCTTGTTTTGCTGGTGCCTAGAGCCACCCCTGCATGGGATTAAAAAGTTCTTTATCTTTCATTCTTTCTATGATTTGCCCCTTACGGTCATTTTTTTTGTATTTTTTGCTACATTAGAGGCATCCACTTGACAACTCTGGGCTTCTGAATTATATGGTTATATTTTTAGAATGCCTGCCTGTGCATAAAACTGAACTGTTAATGGCTTTACTAAGTCAAATTAAATTTTAATGGCCTTGGTTTAATTTTTCCTCTAGCCTGTTCACATCCTTTTAAATAGCATTAAATGTGATTCAGTAGTCTTCTAATATCTCAGCTGACCTTAATAGCCTTTTCAATTAGGCTTTCTAGATTAAGCAAATCTGATACATTTTAAATAAATAAAGATCTTTTTGTTTGGTTAAATGCTGATATTTACAGCTCATTTAGTCCATTTATAGAGAAGCGATGTCAAAAGAACAACAGGATGCACAGAGATAGTACAGAAATAATCATGGCTCTCTGTTGCTTTACAAGTGAACAGAATTTAAGAAGAAGAAACTCCAACTGTTCTATTTAAAAATTCAAAAGAGACAGATACATTAAGTAATGTAAAAGGAAAATGATTTGCTGAGAAATTATATAAATTAAAACCATTTTAAGCAGCATTAAGTGGGGAAAAGTAGCAAGTTAACAATGCGGAGTTCTCATGAGTTTATTTTCACACCTTGCATATCGTCTGATCTCAAAACAGTGTTAGAATGTCCCCTGTGGTCTTTAAATCCATTTATTCTATGATAATATAATTTGATGAAATTTAATCTTTTCATGGCCAATTTAAGTGCTTATAAAATTATATGCTTATTACTTATGAAAGGTAATAGAATTATGATTATAGTTTTAGAGCACTGCTGTACAACTTTAGTGCATGCAAAAGCATCTTTGATGTTTCCATAATAAAGTTGTTTGATGTTTATTTTAAATTTTGGATGACTGTTTCTCAGAACTTTTTCCACAAATCATAGACCCCTACTGAAATAAAACCTCCACTGGACCTGGGGATGAATGTGGGAAAATACCCTCTGAGCTGAATACTCTGCATGAGATTCAGTCAAAGCCTGCGTCACTGTATTTACCATGTAGGCATACTGGAAAGATGGGTTAAGAATAGTTTGCTACAGAAAAGATGGGAAGAGAATAGTTTCCTATTGGTTTGGTCATCAACGTGTTTAAAAAATTCATATTGTCTTTATTAGTTAGGGATGACTCCATTTTTCCACTCTGGTTTTTTTAGAGGAGTGCCAGGTAGTAAGTGTGTTTACTTTAGATGTATGACCTACCTCTGAAACAGATGCCCATGTACCATGGTGATAATACCTCAGAAATACCTAGATAGAAAGACATTGTGGCAGCCACCATTTTGAATTGCATCATCCCAAATTTGAAACTTTAGCTGTTTATGCTGTAAACACTCTTAAAAATGTATGGTACGGTACTGTTAGCAATAGGGAAAATGTATGTTTCTACTCATCTGGTTCTCAAAGTGTTAGAGGGGATTTTGTTTATTTTAAAGGGAAGACAGGATCTAGAAAATCTAACCCAAATGTGAATGATTCAGAAAGATGAAAACCAGAGATTCTGATGAAAACCTTCGGCAATGTCACTGAGTGGTTGCTCCCTTTAAGGAGAGAGAGGCTCAGCCCCACCTGTGGCACAATTAACTCACTTCCCCAGTGGTGAGAAGCAATAAAGTCACAAGATTTGTGGGTCATGTGGCTTATGGCTTTCCCTCATACGTATGTCTACACTGCATCTAGCAGCAAGCCTCTCTGCCTTGGTAGGCAGACTTGTGTTAGCAGGGCTTGAGCTAGTGTGTTAAAAATAACAGTGTGGACATAGCAAGTCCAAAAGGGACTTGGCTAGTCAAGCTCAGACCTTGAAAGTTGGATGGGCTTGAGAACCTAAGCTGCTGCTCAACCGGCACTGTCCATGCTGCTATTTTTAGCATGCGAGCTCCAGCCTGCTGGTGCCAGTCTGTCTGCCCATGCTGGGAGGCTTGCTCCTAGCTGCAGAGTGGACATACCCTTAGGGAAAAAAGAAGAGGGTTTAGGGAAAGGCAAGGGTCTTTCTCTCCAGGCATGGAAGAAGGAAGAGTCCAAGAAGG
The DNA here is from genome assembly GCF_016161935.1 of Mauremys reevesii. Taxonomy (NCBI): domain Eukaryota; kingdom Metazoa; phylum Chordata; order Testudines; family Geoemydidae; genus Mauremys; species Mauremys reevesii. The sequence continues at coordinate 29,555,567 of NC_052629.1, read as the reverse complement.
AAGTCCTGGGAGTTGCTGCTCAGTAAAAGAGCAGTAAGACAAACCAGACCCTCAGGACAGAGGGGCTGGGCCCTGTTTGAGGCTAGGGTGTAGGCTGTGAGGATGTTTGTTTCTCTTTTTGGACTGGTATACCCGAGAAGGGGTGGGCTTTTGTTCAATGACTTAGTTGGAGAACCAAGTAACTGGAGCAGCCAAACCAGACTCTGGTGAAGGTGGATTTTTTTTTGAGAAACCCTGAAAAGGGGAAACTGAGGCAGGGCACCAAGAGCCACCCTTGGCAACAAAAGGGTGCTCAGGAGATGGCATACCCTTAACTGTATCATGTGCAGCCAGGGACCCATTTAGTAAGTTAATGCATTCATTACTATATTCTTCTAATCCTTCTCTTGGTACAGTTGGACCTGAAAGATTTAGCAATTCCACTGTGCTAAATTAATACAGGGCTATATTGTAGAACAGCTAACTTATACAGTACTGCTTAGTGCCTATGTATTATTCAGTTGTTTTCTTAAAACATTCTGAGCATGAAACATCAAGCTTGGTGGTGGTCCAGACCAAAGGGAGTGAAATGAAATTATGACTCCTCTCAAACAATTCCAGTATCCATTCTACAGGAAGGGGGAGCCATCACTAATTTTTGGCCTACTCTAGAAAAGACTTTCTCAAAGAGTGAAATTCACCCTTGTGTAGAGGTACAGCAAAAGGTCCATGCATGTGTACGTTCCACATAAGGCCTGTTGCCTGGTGCATAGGGCTTGTGCTGGCTCTCTGGACAGGGATGAATTTCATCCAAAAGTTTTATTTTTTTCTACTGTCAGTGAAACCCAGTTGCCTTAGTAGTACAACACACAATATGTTGCACTATCAATCTGAGGATTTTGCAACCACATTACATGCAAATAGCACTTAAATTGAACTATCCTGATGATTTTATGAACTGGAAAATCTATTTCCTACAGTAGCGGTGATCCACTGTTCTTTAAATGTTTTGGTAATTTATGAGTATGTGACTACATGACAAACATCACAAGAATATAAAAACCTTTGTTATTAAAAGGAAATTGTACAAGGTAATTGGTGTCTGATGTTAACTTAAAAGGATGCATACACCAAATAAATTACATTTTCAAAATCTATAGAAAGAATGTCAAATAATTCTTTACAAGAAAACCTCAGGCAAGATCAATGATAATAACGTTAGAACTGTTTTGTAGCACAGTTGTGGGATGTGGTTTGCTGGTAATTGGAAGAGCATAAAGTAGTGTGTGTTAGTCTACAGTTTGTGGATACTTTCCTTTGCCTGCTGCTGGTATCTGGTAAACTATTGTATAATAAAAATGTGGTATAAGAAATTACTTTGGCTTCCCCAAATGAATATAAACACTTATTTGTTTAATTTTCACTGAGATTATTGGATTTTATCATATGTTTCACTATGTGGAAGAAAGTTGAAAATTAACAAGGTTTTGATTAATTGTACCTGGGATATTTCTGATCATTGGCCTTTTTTTTTTTTTTTTTTGACTGTCATGAATAGGGAAAAAAAGCAGCTGTATATACCATTTTGTAGGAAGGGCATGATGAGGGCAATTAAAATTATTTGTGGAAAGAACGAACCACTGGTAATAATAATTTACCAGTCAGGGAATAAAATAGTGAGTGAAAAAATAACTGAGGCTGGTTGAAAACTTCCTATTGAAACGACTTCACTTCACTTCTGAAATCCTTTCCCCATTTCTTGATGAAACTGCTTATTGACAAAAAATTGAGTTTTGACTGACTAATATGGTTGCTAAAAGTGTCAGTTTTCTGTGGAAAACTTAACATTTTCATTGAAAAACTGAATTATTTAGATTCTGAAATGCCACTAGAGTACCTCACGGGAATTGTAGCTCAGGTGCCTTATGCTCCCATTCTATATTCTGGGCTGGGCTACCTGTATAGACTTCATTTCTTGTGATGCAAATCTTCCATATAGCTGCCATGATGAACCACCTCACCTCACTAAAAGAGGAGACCATGGTGCATCATAGGACATGTAGTTTGATGAGAGAGTGCAGTCTATGCGTTAGAATGGGAGTATGAGACATCCAAAGTACAATTCTCATTAGGAACAACAGTGACATTTCAGAACTGAAATATTTCAGTTCAGTTTTTTACAAAATTTCCTGTGGAAAACATTTTTTTTCATTTTTGTTGAAATTCTCTATGGAAATATTCATCCCATTTTCTGACCAGCTCTCTTCATAGCTTTACTGTGAGTAACACACGTGGTAGAACATGATTAGTGAGAGAAGTGAGACTGTAAACAATATGGATCACAATTTTCATTTAGGGTTTGCAATAAATGTTAGAGTATAAACAAATGTTTTCAAATGTAACTAGTAATTTGGTGTGCTTGTGTGCTGGGGTATTCAGTGTGATGTACCTTGCAGGGGCATGATTTTCAGTTAATGCTGAGCAACCTTAAAAATCAGGTCTCTTTAAGGTTTGTTTAAGCTGACACCCAGAAATTGAGCCTCCCCCACCAATCATTCATTAAATTGGAGAATCTCGGTCACTGAATTTCAGCAGAACGGATTTTAGAAAAATACAAGGAGATTCAGGAATGTAAAGCAAGACTGGGGTGGGGGTGGGGGAGGTGTTTAAAGACATATGGGAGATAAATTGATGTGTGCCCAAGGGTTGTGTGCGCCATCTTGCAATAAATAGATGAAGAGTCAAATATATCCACTATGGTATGGAACAAATGTAAATAAAAGCCTTAAACATGTTCTAAAATATTAGGTAATCAGGAGAATTATAATGATAACAGAATATAGGGGGAAAGTATAAAACAGATAATTGAAGAAAAATGAAGAATAGGTGGAAGATTTCAGGTATGGTAACGAGATACAAGAACATAAGGAACGAGAGGGCAAATAAAGGAGACAGTGTGGCCTTGAAAAGATGGGAAGGATTATTTATTATATAGAGAAAATCCAAGGCAGCATTAAAGCCATAAAACAGCCTCCTCAGGGTTCACCAGCTGAAAATATGAATCCTAAAGTAACACAGTAACTCAAAGTAGGAATGGAATAGAAGAAAATTGTTGTTTAGAACAATTTAAATTCTTCCCAGCTCTTTCAAAAGGCTATATGTAGTTCTAAAAATAGCCTAGTGGGGTGTCAGAGTGGAGGTGAAAGCTACAAAGTACACTTCTCTTGTGGAAACACTTTTTAACTGAGTGCCCTCTTTGACAATAGCCATTGACTTTATACTGCAGTTTTCTTTCCCCTTTTTCCAGGGGGAGAGGATGTGGCTTTGGTTTGGCCAAAGCGGAGAAGCCAGGAGTTCCATCCTTGACCAACAGATGCCTCTTTTGTCCACTCTGCTACCTACCCACACCAGCTGTTGCCTGCCCCTAGGCAGCATGGCTCCCCTGTGGCTCTTCCTGGAAGCCTTAAGGGATGTGTGGGTGTGTGTGTGTGTGTGTGTGTCTCTCTCTCTCTCTCTCTCTCTAGTGAGGAGGTAAAAGCATCAAACAATGAATACAACATTGGATAGTATTAACTTCCACCGAGTCCCTCTGTGAATTATGGAAGGGCAGAGTTTGTAAAAGCCAAGTGCTTCCCCATCCCATCCCTCCTGTATGCCTTCCAATTCTGCAGAGCATGGAGCTCAGATGGCATGGAGTTGGTGGGGTTGGAGTGAAGAGTAAGCATTCCACAAAATCTAAAACTTTCCCGCTCCAGGCACACACGCACACACACACACACTTCTTCAGGCAAAGTTTCCACTCTGTATTTTCATGGTTGTTTGTAGGAGGGAAAACTTGAAAGGAAGGGAAGAATCTCATAGGGTGAGATGTCTCTGGAGAACCACACAAATCTATAAGGAGTAAAGGTTCCACAATATTTCATTGCATACTTAACTTGAAGTTTAACATTTTTAGAATTTTTTTTTCAATTATTTGGCTGCAGAAGCAAAGACACACATTTGAGGGCTGTGGTAGTGGAGAGAAAGAGAGAGAAGAGAAATCAATCTTTAAAATATGAAAAATTCAAAGTAGGATGGAGGTGGGAACATGGTCATTTAGCCACCAGGGATACCATCGAGAAAATGGAATTCCTCTCTTTATGAATTTACAAGAAGATGTGCTGCTCCCTACAAAGGAGTGGAAGAGCAGCCCCAGCATCTTTCTAGCAGAGGTTGTGGTAATTTCTAGATCCAACTCAGGAGCTTAAAGGAAGAATTAGTGGCAACCAAACACCAGCCTACCATATTCCAAATGAGAACATATTCTTCTCCATGCTTTCTCCAGAGGGTACGCTTGGTATAAATGGGCTATGGTCAAATAGATATGTACAGGTACATAGCAGCCACAAGACCCCCTAGGGGTTCCTTCTTAGCTCTGTCCTTGTGGCCTGGAGTCTTGGCACATGGAGCAGCTGCAACAGAAAATATCACCTTGTCTAAGGCATTGGTGTCAGAACACTGCCAGGAGTAGTAGATTGAGCACCTGGAAGCAGAGTTGCAGTGCACTTACTGCAGTGCATAGTGACTAGGACTGATTAAGAGATTTACTTAGTTTGTCAAGAAAGAACAAAGTTATTGGCTCTGAGTCAGCTCTCAATATGACATGTCTAAGAGTACCAACAAACCAGCATCCATCCCTTCACCATCTCTTTCACCTATAAACTATATTGCTCACCCTATCCTTGATCAATACTGGATTAAAAGTCATTGCATATTGTCTTGCCAGTAAAGCTCCACTGATGTTTTTTAATTGCTCCCTATCAAAACCTGCTGGTGCCTTAGAAATGTTTAAAAATAGCTTTTACTATTTCATATTATTTATATCGTTAGCATAGTTCTGGTTTAAAGTTAAGTGACTTAGATAAAATTCTATTATATTTTCTGCCTTTCCCTTACTATATTTATTATTAGAAAATTGGTCTGAAAAAGTGTTTTTGTGGCATAGTTAACCTATCACTGCTATTTACTCCTCACTAGAAGTTGGGTTTATTATCTGACAGTTAGTTGCTGTAAAGATGGTTTGATGTCACAAGCTGAGAATTATGATTGTGTGGCAGAAAAATCATGAGGAGAGAAACTTGTAAGCACTAATGATCTTGTGATCATGCTTAGTCCAGAGTAACACAGTTTGGTTCAGGATATGTGTTGTAGATCCTCATAAGTAAGAGTGACCGTAACATAATTAAGTTTGACATCATCAGAATGATGATGAAGAAATCTTTGTGTGAAGGACAGGAACTGAGTGGTGACTAACCCTAAGCGATGGTAGCAGTATGGAAAAATATTCCCAAAGGCTGTTAAATGATATGAGAGAGTTGCAAGTGCAAACACTACTGCAGTTATGGGGAAGCCTCAGAAGGTATCACTATCTCTAGAGGAAGTAAAAGAAACTCTGAAGAATATGACGAAAACTAAATCAGCTGGTGAAGAAGAGATAATTGCTGATATGATCAAGGCAATTTGAGATATTGAAGTAAAATGGCTTCATAGATTACTATGTATTTTCTAGGATACCAGATGACTGAAGAATGGAGATGATTGCACCTTTTTGGAAGGGTAAGAGTGATATAACAGTACATCACCCTGTTAAGTCAGTCTCTTAAAGTCCTGGAGAGAGAGATTTGGAGGCAAGGTTGAGGTGCAAAGTGGGGGAAAATATGGGAGAGGAGCAACATGAGTTTAGGAAGGGATGGAGAAAAGAAAACATGGGAGGAAGAGGACAATAAGAGAGGATGTGGAAGACTGGGATACAATAGAAGGACTCTGTCAAAAGAAGTTTAAAAGGACTGGAACTCCAAGACCTGTGACCCCGTGCCATGGTCAGGAAGGAGTGGAGAAGAATTGTAGGCATTTCCAACCCCATGTAGTTCTGACATGATAGTGGTTGTGGAGAGATAACATGATAAAAGGTAGATAATAGTTTGCTAGATTATTTTTTTTTTGTAGGCTGTGAATCACAAAAGACACTTCTGCACAAGTCAGATAAGACAGAAATGGTAAAAAGGTAAGAATAAATGCTATGGAGGATTGTGGCTGATGAATAATAGAAAATCACCATTGAACACTGGAAACTGCTATGATAGACAGCAGTTACTGTCCACCACCTTTTATAGGTAGTTTACAATGCTCAGTAGGGCTGGTTTGAAACAAAAATAAAGCTTTTAAAACTATATGGATTACCACTTCTCATCAAGAAAGAGTTCTATTAATCTGTTCCTATGGACTATATTAACTTCATGGCATATGCTGATAACGTGTGAAATCTGTCATTTATCTAGCTCCATATTAAGGTCATTTAATTATGAAAATCTAACGTAGTGTCCTGGTCCAATAAATGGAGCATAAAGTCTTAGTTATATATTTCTACTGCAGAGGTTATGGTGTTCAGTTGCATGTACTTTGTCTGTGTTAATTGTTCTTTATTAGGGACTGGTGCTTGTGAAGTTTCCCTTTGTTGATCTAAGAATCTGCATCTGTTGTAGTAGTTCATTGCATGCCATTACATTGCTAGCATTAGTAAAGGTAGGCTGAGTATCCTTAATGAAAGTTGACAGGAAAATCAAAGAGGGAAGCATTGATCAGTAGCTTACTGGTACATTCTGGCTAACAGGCTTAAAGTCAATGAGAGTCCTGTCAATGATTTCAGTAGGAGCATGACCACGTAGAAGGGGTATATTCCCATCTGTGTATGCAAAAAATTTTGTGTGCACCTTCTGATGCTACAATTACACATATCTCCAGATGTTGGCCAAGGAAACCAACAGCAGGGCTAAAGCAAAAGAAATGAAGACAGACTTTTAGCCTCTAAATAAAATGCTCATAAAATTTGGGGAAAGAATTATTAGGAGCTACACAACAATGCAGAGTTAAAAAACAGGTAATAATGGGGAAGAAGCCAAAACAAGACTTTACTGTTTAGGGAGATACGATATGACTGACCTTTTGAGAGATTCTCTGAAAATAAATAACTAGGACTCTACACTAAAGTAGAAAAAAAACAAATAGGGAACACTCAAGAGTATAATTCTCAACAGAACATCCCTTTGCCACACTCTGGGATTTAAAAAGTCAATTACTAACTTCAGAACTTTTCAATTTAGGATTAAATCAACTAAGTCTACCTGATGAGCTCCTTAGATTTACTGAAGATCATGCCTTGATGCCAAGGGCAGTTTTGTAAAGGAGACTGACAAGATTTCAGCAAAGCCAGTTGGCTACCGGACCTCTTTGGAGGGATTTACTTAAGACCAATGGATGGAAGATAGGCTTAAGGACAATTTACAGTGCAGTTCTTATCTGAAAAACAACTGCAAAAATGGCATTGTGGGATTCCATTTTTGTTGTGTGTCAGTAATTTCCATATCAAATATGCTCAGTTTAAAAGTAAAGGCTGTTTCTCCTCAGTGACAGCCTAGACTTGCAAACATAGTCTGGGTTCTGAGAGCCAAAGTGGGGTCTGCTCTTATACAAATTTGCTAGATTCTACAGAACAAATTAGATCTCAAAAACATACAACAATTTCATTTTCTTCAGACTTGCTTCAGTGACACCTTTTCATACCCATTATTTTCAGTAGATGTACATAGACGTAGCTGATTAGAGCTGATTTGCACCAGTCCTGCAAACACTCACACCTATGCTCAATTTCAGTCATGTGAGTATTGCTATTGACTTTAATGGCATTACACACATGCTTAAAGATAAGCAAGCGCATACGTGTTTGCTTAAACAGAGCCTTAGTAACTTTTATTCTGATGATGTCCAAGAAGGAATAGATTTAAGCTCACTACCCTAGAGCTGCATTGTTTCTGTAATTATATCAAGATCAAAACAATGGTAACATCTAGAAATTAAGCAGATATGGCTCTGATACCTACAGAGGAAAGTTGAGTAAGAACATGTCATTTTTATATAGTCTCTTTTTGGAGTAGAACTACAATTTAGATCTTTGAATTTTCCTACATACAGCAGAGACCACATAGATAGATAGCTAGATTAGATAGATGGGTAAATGGCAACATCACACCTAAAAGATTTGCCAGGAATACAACTGTAGGAGAGTTCACTTCAAGTTCATGGGAAGTACTGGCATACACTACTGGCCATGTGAAGTTGGGCTTTGATAATCCCTGAATAGTCACTGAATTCAAGCATCTATCAATATACAAGACCATTAGTCAAAGAAATAATCATCTTGAAGTCACTTAAGACAGAAAGATCTGTTTATCTCTAAATAAAAAATGAGGGCTAATACTTCTCTTAACCAAACTTTAACTCTGAAACAAACTAGAAAAACTGTAGACAGATTAGCTTTCCATTTGTTTAATATCTTCCTGACTTCACCACATATATAAACAGCTGTCTGCTCCTCTCAGCTATTGCTGCACTAGCTCTCGTGGAAGAGACTGGATACTATTTACTGTTAAAAGACTGTCCAACAGGTCTTTTCTCCCCCTTCGTCATTTGGTTAAATCTAAGTAATCCATTTCTCAGTTCAAGAAATATTAGTGGGAAAGCTGTCATGTGTATGTAACTTCCAGTACAGCTGAGCAGGAAGCCAGTGGCAACCTTTCTGTTTGTGGTGGTTTAATTCTGCAGATTGTCCCATTGCTGCCCAAGTAAGTGAACCCCCAGCCTGAACATTTCACATCTCTCAGACACTTTTGCAAATGTGCATGGTTCCTTTCCTACTAGTTATTTATCTTTTCTTTTAAATTGCTCAAAGTGAATGTTTTGATTTCAAAATGATGAAATAGACAAACATTGGAAAAGAACATTTTGTTAGAAGTTTCAGCACTAAATGTGACAAAGAAATAATACATTTTAAACCCTCAAAGGAGTTAGCTAGAGAGAATTAAAATGGGTTGGGATTACATGCACATTTCAGCTGTGCTACCAGAAGGCTTTTGCCCAACAAATTTGCTGCCATTAAGCCATTTTTAAATTTTATTATAGCTTCAGTAAAGAAAAATATTGTCCTCTCACTTCCTTCAAAATAAAATATAGTCTCTCTAACATATTAGTGTATATATATTAATGAGATTCTGAGCAAGTAGAATAGAAATATAATTTGAAACTAAACAACCCTCTTTTGGATAATAAAAATCTAAATTAGTAAATGGAAATTGCCAGAGCTACAAAATCTTTTTATTCCAGTTAAAAAATATAAGTGCAAAAAATAGCTTAATAATGGCATTTTTTGAAATATAAAGCTTTCATAATTAATAACCTAGACTCTTGTCTACTTATTTCAGTAAATAATTTGAATGCAGCTGACCTTTCTATTTTCCCCTGCTACATTATTAATGAAGCTGACGAGATCACTGGGTTATTGTTCTAGCAAATATATCTAGCTTAGCTGCGGCTTGGGTTTTCCACTAATGCCTTTTCAGATGTGGCACCTGGCTAGTTTATGTACCAGCAGGGATGGAAGAAATAAACAGAAAAGTTTTTGACTTCACAAACTTGGAATGTCAAGGCATTTCACAAGTTCAGCTCAAATCTCTGACATTTTGGACAAAAGTATCTTTTGGAACTAGGTGTTGATTATCTGCATTTAAATTAAACAGATATTTAAAAATAGTTCACAGTGGGTAAAATTTACCCCTGAGCAGATCACCAGCACAAGACCTGTGTACCACTTCAGTCTATTTAGAGTCAGAGGAATGTTGATATAATCTCTTCACCAAACCCTGATGTCCTTATTCTCTTTTTTATGCAGGCAAATCTCTACTGGATCCCTTCCTGAGAAGTGCTGATCACCTGCAACTCCCATGGAAGTCAGCGAGGAGTTGTTAGGGCTCAGAACACTCAGGATTGGGTCTAATGGGAGGTTTTCCTGGGTAAGGACTGAATTAAGGTTTTTTTTCAGCATTTTATCCTACATTTTCATAATCCTACTTCGGCTTCTTTTTACCAAAAATATATAAATTACTTCATTATCTTATGTATGACTCATTCAGGAATAAACTATGGGAGTTCACTTAACAGTGTGAGAGAATTTTTGGGTGTGCTGGGTTCTTTCCAGTGTTCTTTGCAAGCACAAGTCATTGAAGAATTTTCCTACCTTTTACCTTAGTTCGCATAATACTATTGATATGAAAGTGACTTTGCTAATGCCTGCATTAGGCCTCTGATCTAGGCCAGTGTAAACTAAGTGTTTCCAGACTTCTGAACAGACTTTGTCTGAGATTAGCGCTCTTGCAATTAGTAAAAATCTTGTGCCTTCTCTCCGGGCGAACCTGACTCTTGAGTGCTCACTAACTATTATACTAACATATTCCTTTTTTGCAGGTATCGGTATATGTAAAACTTTATAATTCTGGATAACCAAACCTATAGTGCCATTGTCATGCAGAATATTTCTCAGTAGTGAAAAAGTTTGCTGCATGTTTTTGTAAAATATGCTGACAGTCGAGTTTGTGCAGGCAAAACCAGATAGATGTTTTAAGACTAAAGTATCATCATCTGCATATTCTTACATTTCAGCTGAGTACATCAGATCCCAAATCCACATCAATACTCATTGGAGTGCATATCTTTTTTGAACAGCGTAGAAGGGTTTTTGCTTCAGCATTGATTGGCACTCAAGGAAATTTATGCATGCAGGAAGTTGCTATGATGTCATTTGAAATGCTTGATTGGAATGGAATGTAATTTACGAGATTTGCCAAGACAGCAAAAGGAAACCTTGAGCAATGTATTTTATGACTAAATAAAACTGTGACAGATTGGTATGGTACATTTCATAAGCTTTAAAAGCTTGAAATTATATGGACAGCTTCCAGGTAGAGTTGCATTATTTACATGAAATTGAGGCTGAGTTATCAGTGATTCGAAGCTTAAGCATAGTTTTGTTTTGGATGGTGAAGTAGTGGATTTATTTCAGACATAGAATTCACTGAGTTTAGAGCTATTAGTACTAGAAAATCTTTTTGTACCAAAGCCAAGACAGGAGTAATCTTCAGCATCAGGATGTAGTTAAAGACAGCTAAATACCTGAAAGTTAGGAGACAATAATATTTTACAGGCAAGAGAACTACTGAACTACATACAGATGTCTATGGTTGATTTTTTTAACAACAAAAAAAGAAAAATGTTCCATAAAAATGTAATGATTATAAGAGCAGTCATGTGTAAGCACTTTGCAATTGACCCTTACACAGGACTTGGTTTACAAACATTTTTAAGTGTCTCTTGTACCATTAATTTTAAATTAATTCACTGTAACTATTTGTTTCCATGCAGAGCTTAATAAATTTGAATTTATGTGGGAATTTAACTTTTTTCCTTTTTGCAAAAAAATCACTGTGAGGTTAATCCAGGTGTTTCTTTTTTCACTAAGGTAGGTTACCTTTTGTACTACTACAAATGACTCATTACTATAGGTATTTAATGACAGGGAATGTTAATATTTCCTTTGGCAATACAAACTAATGCAGAATATAATTCTGTGATACACGTGATAAAACATATATTGAATAAGACGTACAGGAAATGAACACCGATAATCTAATGTGCTGTTTAATACCACTGAACTTTTAAGCAAAGGTAGAGAAGAGTTAACTTCAATATTTGCCTTGCATAAGGCTCTTCCTCTCCAAAACCAAAACCAAACCAAACAAACAAAAAAACACGCCCCCCCAAAAAATGCCCGCAAGAAACCACAGAAAAACACACCAGACTCTATTAAAATGTATGGGTTATATTATTGTTAGAATGACTTTCTGTTTTCTGATTCAGGAGAGAGAAGGTTTGGGGATTTTTTTGGCCACAGATCTTCTTCCCTTGATTTTGGTTAAATTCCCCAGATTATTGCATAATACAACAGCATGCTTCACTCTACCCATGCATAAAAGAGGCCTCACATTGATTTATGTTTTCAAATCTTAACTGAGCATGCTCTGGAAAAAAGAGTGATATAAACGCGTGGGTAAAGGTTCACAAAAACTGACACACAAAGCCAATATGGACAAGAGCCCTTAAAGGTAAAATCACCATTTGTCAGTTCATTCTTTCTGCAAAGAGCTATGTAAATTAGTATGTCAAGATTCTACATTATAGTATTTTCAAACAGTTACATAAACGTTTGTGCAGCTGATCTGACATGGATTTTAGAGATGAATGGACAAGTTTACTTTCAACTCTTTGCTACTTGTGATTTCTGGTCCACCATTAATAATGATTTCCTGACATTTTCTTCTCATTGCATGAAACGTCTGTCCATCTTAAGAAATACTAAAAATATTGCTAAAGCCAGGGTTCAAAGGTTAAATGTTTGCAAAAGAGACATCATCAGGAACTGAAGAAGAGTAGTCAAGTGTCTAGTACTCTAGGAAATGAGATTTGGATTCCATTTATGTCTGGCATGTAAAGGACATAGACATACTCAGGCACAGCATACCATTTACTTCATTCTGGAAAGTGTATGTAGTGACCTACTAGGTGGAATAATACGAACCACTGTATGATTTGGAGCAAGGGTAATCAGTGAGGGTGAAATTAGGGTTTTACCTGGGATGTAAGTGGTGCTGTAGAAGTCTTGGGTAAGTTTCATCCTGATAATATAATTCACATAAATAACCAGCAGTCTGATCTTTTCTGCTATATCAGGTGGCACCTATTTATCCTGGCTTGACAACATGAAGACCATATTTTAAATAATGTATTACTCTGCATTCTAGTATTCAAAAGCATTACTCCATTTTTCTAAACTTCTCTTTGGTCAGCAGTCATGTTCTGAAATGACTGATATCCTGCACTGGTGGATGGGCATGTGTGATGGGGTGGACTAGGACCGAAGGCCCCCTGCTGGAGGCCTTGTGGCCCTGCCACTCCCCGCACCAGAAAAGGGCAGTAGAGAGGTCCTCCAAGCTGCTTAGAGTGGCTGTGTGGGAAGCAGCCAGTCAGGGCCCAGCATGCTAATATAAGAAGAGCTGCAGGGCCAAAGTGAGTTCAGTTCCTTGCTGGAGTTGAATGAATGTGGATGGTGTGTGGCTAGCTGATGGAACTGCAGAAGGGCAGTGCTACGAGAAGCCGGGCAGAGCGAGAAGAAGCCCTGAGCTGGTTGCTGGGACTCCATTAGGACAAGGCCCTGAGGTAAGGGTGAAGATGGCATGGGGCCACAGGGAAATGGCCCAGGGAATTAAAGAAACTGTTTCATAGTTAAAGGGACACAGCAGATGGTTGCTATATACAGGGTCCCCGAGCTGGGACCTGGAGTAGTGGGCAGGCCTGGGTCTCTCTCACCTCCCATCAGAATTAGTGTTCCACTAGATGAGAAAATTGGCATTTTTCATGAAGCGTCCACCCTCATGTAGCTCTTTGGAGAAGACACCTGTGAATCTTAGTCAAAATACTTATGTGGTCCTGCTGAGTTTCTGTTGAATAGCTTGGCTGGGTGCAGAAGTTGCTATTTGGTACTATTAAGATCTAACTTATAGTCACCTATGAGAACACTGGCTCAAGTTTTTCCTTGTTTTCTTTTTGGATACATTCTGATTTAAAAGTATTTTGTGGTAAATTAGTGAAAACTAATGCTGCAGACAAATTTCCATCTATTCTGTATTTCAACTGCAAATTCTCTCAAAATGAGTCTGATTCCCAATCACAACTGTGTATGTATGTTATCTGTTCAGTTAAATATATAATAATCAATTTAAGTTATTATTTTTTTGCCATTGGCAAAATTTTTTTTACTTAATTTGGTTTGATTAGTGCCTTTTCAGACTTTCATTGGCATCCTATAAGCATTTCAGAAATAAAAAATTAAGTCTCACAACCAGCGGTGGCTCCAGGCACCAGCGTGCCAAGCATGTGCCTGGGGTGGCAAGCCGTGGGGGGGGGGGCGCCCTGCCGGTCCCTGCGAGGGCGGCAGTCGGGCAGCCTTCAGCGGCTTGCCTGCGGGAGGTCCAATGGGAATCCGTGGGACCGGGGACCTCCTGCAGGCAAGCCGCTGAAGGCAGCCTGCCGTGCTTGGGGCAGCAAAAAAGCTAGAGCCGCCCCTGCACACAACAGACCTGTGATATACAGTTATGGAAGAATTTTCCCCATCTTATAAATGGCTAAGGCCAAAATGTCCAAATGTGGCCTCTGATTTTGGGTCTAAAACCTCAGTCACATTGGGTTTGGCTTTTCAGAAAGCTCCCACATCTCCTGTTGACTTCAGCTGTAGTTATGACTGATGCACACTTCTGAAAATCAATCCCAATCTGAAAAACTGAAACCTGAAGCACCCAAAATCAGAGGTAACTTTCAAAATGTTGGCCTAAGTATCATGCTTAAAATAACACTTCCTACTTCAGCAGACATTATGTTTAATGTCATCATCACCCCCATTCTGGAGGGAGGCAGTGACCAGTCAGCGTGCCCAGCAGTGAATCATCCAGTCAGGACAGTTGGGACCATAGTGCCCAAAGCAAAGTGTAGGGGTCAGAAACTGAGCCAAAGAACCTTTCCCCACCTTGATGAGACAAAGTAGGAATTATTCTTTTCCTCATTTCCCATAAGTATGTTGTTTGATTTTGATTCTTGAAAATTAAAGACTAAGTACTGGGAAGGGGGATAAAAAGTGATTTGCTTTTTGTAAAGCAACCAATACTACCTGCTTTACCCAAACAGAAAATGTATGATGGACAGGACCTTAAACTTGGAAGGGCTGACACATCTTTGGGCCAAATTAGGTGCTTGCATATACAAATATAAGTTGCGCTGAGTTACTTGTCTCTGTGACTTCCTATTTACATTTCCAATACTGCCATGGAAGCCTTCCCTGAGTTAGGGCTCCAGGATGGGCTCTATATGATTAGGGTAGCTGCAACACTTGAAATGTTTGATTTACTATACATTTGACATGATGAACTGTCTAGATATGCCTTCTGACCATATGACATGATGAATTATAAAGGAAAGTCTTGCATCTGGCTTCCTCGTCCGTCTTGCATCTTTGTCCCTGTTGGCAGACGAAGGTGTAAAGATTGTACAGCTAGTGTGCATGTGAAATTGATGCACAGCTTATTTGATTGAGTACCTGGGATTTCTTCTTGTTGAATACGCCCTCCTTTCACTTTGTTAACAAAGCAAACAGAAGGTGCACAGCATAAGTCAAACCTGAAAATGGTAACTTTTTGCTTTCTTCTATTTCCGTGTTTTCCCTGTGTTGGTGTTTTTTGGGCCATTAACTTCAGTTCACTTCAATGAGCCTTTCTTTTCCTACTACCTTTCTGTATGTATGTGAACCGACATTGCATTGACACTGTTGAATCTACATACTGTTTTGAAAAATGCAGAGCTGACTTGAATATTAATGGGAACTGCTGAGCTAAAACTGACACGGATTTGAAGAATGGCTTATGTTTGGTATCTAGGGTTTAGCTGGGCATTTGTGATAGCAATGTACTGGTATAATAATTATGCTGCCACTAAGGCTGTTAACATTTAATATGGGGTTGATCAGATTATCCAATTTACATATTTGATTAAATGACCTTTTCTGCACAAAATCTCAGAGAAAATAACAAGTACTTTATTATTGCTAATTTTCTAATTTTTGTGCATTTTCCAGTTTCCATCATTGTAACTGCTGAGAAACACACTTACTCCTTTCATTCAACAAAGCTCTTTGATATAAAGCTTCCATCATGAATGCATCCTCACACTTTTGACTTTGTCTGGAAAGCACCTAGTTCACAGTTGGCACTGAACTAATTATAATAATAATTGTGATGTTGCACTCCATCTGCTTTATGAAAATATGCTTATGAATGTAACTGGAATATGCTTTATGCAAAAGGTCTCTTGTAAGGTATCATTACAAATCTTATAATCTACTGAGTGTGTTCATCTTATTTGTTTGTATTATTTCTATGTCTGGAATTAGGAGAATAAGATATAAACTTGCATTACTGATGTAAACATATTAAGTGGAAGCCATTAAGGGTGCTTCAAATGGCTCTGTTTACTTGCAAACCTTCCTGTGTATGTGTGGGCTAGCCCAGAAAGAATGGGGGCTGGGGTCTCACAGGACATGTGACCCTGTCACGTGATACTGGGATCCATCTTAAATCTGGTACTTTTCCATTTAGAAGGAGGGGTGGGGACCCAGAGAGACAAAAGATTCCTGCCTTGTGCCAAAGCTATAAAAGGGGGTGGAACTGGACAAGGGGGGCAGTCATGAGAAAGCCCCTGCTTACCACCTGAGATGTCTGCTGGAACTAACATGGACTGTACCAGGAGAAAGGATTGGGCCCAGACTAGGAAGGAGTCTAGTCTGTGAAAGGAGCTTATTGGAACATCTCTGAGGGTGAGATATTACCTGTCATCAATTCCTAATGTATTAGGCTTAGACTTGCGTGTTTTTGCTACATTTTGCTTAGTGACTTACTTTGTTCTGTCTGTTATTACTTGAAACCACTTAAATCCTACTTTTTATACTTAATAAAATCACTTTTGGTTATTAATAAATCCAGAGTAAGTGATTAATACCTGAGGGAGCAAACTGCTGTGTGTATCTTTCTGTCAGTGGTATAGAAGGTGGACAATTTATGAATTTACCCTGTATAAGCTTTATAAGGAGTAAAACATGTATTTGGTGTTTGGATCCCACTGGGAACCGGGTGTCTAGGTGCTGGAGTGGTAACCTGCTGAGCTGTTTTTGGTTAAAGTCTGCAGCTTTGGGGGTGTGGCCCAGACCCTGAGTCAGTGTTGCAGCAGGCTAGCATGTCTGGCTCAATAAGGCAGGGTTCTGGAGTCCCAAGCTGGCAGGGAAAACCAGCTCAGAGGTAATTTCAGCACATCAGGTGACAGTCCCAATGGGGTCTCTGTGACCAAACCCATCACAATAATATCCAGCAGAATCAATAATCTTTCTAGTCTCTTGGGCCCAGATTTTTAGGTGTTGCTGCAGTTAGCGTTGCAATACACGGCTGATTTAGGCATCTAAATCACATGTTCAAACGGCATTTAGGCTGTCATCATCAGCTGTCAATGGGATTCCGGCTTCTGAGCAGAGCAACACCAAAATATCTTTTTTAAAAATCTGGGCCTGAAGCCTAGGAAGAGCACAGATGTTGGTGGCCGGGTAAGTCAACCTGTCACTGAAACCCTAATACATAACCATTGTCTCAGGTCCAGAGTTCAGACCAGGATTTTGAAAAAAAACACAGAAGAGTCTACCTTCAAATAATCAATTTTAGATTATATGTTGGTTCCAGTGCATTCATTGAGACAATACTCTAGTAGGAGTGTCAGTTATGGTGGTATGTAATTTAGATGCTCATGCGGTGTGGACACATTCATAAAACTAGTAATTACTTAATTTAATATAGTCCTATTGTTTTTAATTCAAGAAGCTCCTGGTAATCTGTGGCATTACTGCAGTGAATGAGAAATTCATGGGTGTGAAATCCTGACCACATTCAATTCAAACGGAGTTTGTCATTAACTTCACTGGGGCCTGGATTTCCCTCTGAGTTCCCTGCCTCCCACACTTCAATACTAACAATTCAAGGACCTTCTCTTCCTATATTTGTCTATTAAGTCTGCAAAAGTTATAGTCATAATTATTGTAAATATCCTTTCCAGACCTGGGTGTGGAAGTGTGATAATTTCTGGGTCTAGTTTCTCACAAGGCAGGCTAACCTCCCACTATCCCCAGATTACCTGAAAACATTGGGGTGATATCAGCTGCCCCCACCTATGCATTAAAAGTCAAGATTCCTTAGCCTCCTCTACTGGGTGCTGTTGGTGTAGGGCCTGATCAACTCTCATTGAATGCAATGGGAGTTGGATCAGATCCATACTGAAGGGGAAGAACCATCCCCACAACAAATATTGAGGGGGCATTGAAGAAGGCTAATGGGAAGGGGGGTCTTAAAAGGGTGTAAATGTATATATGTGAAATTATATGTGTATGCCTACCCTGCACATTGAAGATACTCTCATTTGAATGTGTATGTCTAATTTAACAACAGTAATATGTATTGTATAGTATCAGTAAATGATTCAGTTGTCATATCTAAAAATAACTATCCTCCTGCCTACAAAATCTGTTTGCCACTTAAACAAAAGGTGATTTTGCTGTACCTTTATTTGTTAGTTCAATTAACTCTGTGTATCATTCTGCAACGTTATTCCCTTTTCCATTATCAGATTGTCATCACTTTAGCAATTGCATTTGGTTTTCATAGACAGTTATACATGTGGTTATCTATAGTCAAGGGATTATTTAGGTGGCAGCATAAATTTTCAGATCACTTGAGGATGTATCTGTCTATAAGCTCTCTTCTTTGCTTTTCCCAAAAGAAGTATGTTGTGGGACATGCACTTAATTTAACATGTTGTAAATTCCCATATTTCTTCCCACAATTAAAGGACTTACCATTTTCTTTTATATCAGCTTCCAGTATCTCAGTTGGTGTTCAGCCCACTCTACAAATGACTTTCAGCAGGATCCATTTTAATCTAAGTTCTTTGGGGGATTTTTTTATCTCATTATGTTTTGTTCACACTCTCCATATGATATCTTAAATCCATGCTCCATGCAATTCTGGACTGGGATTCTTCTTTACTAGTTATCCCAGCTTTCCCTATCAGAAAATGATTCAACAAGAAAAGGACTGGAGGCCTTAAGAGCTATGTTATATATAGTGCATATTGGTTGTGCAACAATTCCTGATGGGCTGATTGTTTTGCTGTCTTTCCTGATAGCCATCATTCTCTGACAGCTATTTCACAGCTGAGGTTTCTTCTTACTCAATGAAAAGGCAGGGAAATGATATGGGTAAAAATATCCATTAGCATTATTTATACAGTTTAAATGTGTGAAATGAGAATATATTGTAAACGTGACTCTACTGTTTTGGTAAGTACAGCCCAGTTCCCTCACACTGTAAACTCAGAACATTATCTTATATCCAGTGCTTATTAGTTCATGTACTCTCCTCCACACTCTCCTTTCTTAATTTTAGCTGAGAAAGAAAAGTCTATAAGAGCAAGAAACCTGACGTTGTACATTCTAAATATTTCTAGAGTCTTTCTATTTTCTATTATTCCTTCCTATAAAACATTATTATGACATACATTGTAGACAAGGTCTCTCAGACATGTTAATGGTGTTTTATATTGTTGAATGAATGTGATATTTGATGCTTGATGGTCTGTTATGTAATGGACTCTTAGTTCATTCACTGGGACATTGATCAGTTTATGACCTTTATCACGTAATGCTGTTTACCAGATATTGACAATGGTTAGCTGTTGTTTTTGTAGGCTGTAATTCTGGAAGTTCTTATGTACATGCTTAATTAGATGCACATGAATAGTCCCTTTGAACTCAGTTGGAATACTCATGTGTAAAGTGAAGCATGTGTGTAAGTGTATGCAGGATTGCGCCCTCACGGATCACATTCAGCATTTACTATGCTCCCATGCTGTCAATGAGTTTTGCCTGAGTATGGAGTAGGTAAGCTTGCTGAATAGATAGTGGGTTGGCTGTGATATGAATGTTGCAAACTGAACAATTTTTAAAATGGAAATGTTCCATCTGTTTCTCTGAGAAACACAAATAGAAATTGGCTGGCCTGCTTTTAATGTAGGCATTGAGAATTTAGAGCCAGTGGGCCAAATTCGTCCCTGGTGATTTGTCTCAGTAACTACCTGAAAACCTCTTTTCTCCTTTTAAATATTGAGTGCCTTTTTTCCCCTAGTGAGAACGTTCTAGTGTCCTTTGCAAGATGCATTTGAGGGCTGGTTAAATTACAGTATATGGCAGCTCTGAGGAAAGATTTCTTTGACTGGCCTGAAAACACTATTAGTAAATCACATTCCTGCTCAAGAACTTCCAAACAGCAGAACAATATTCACTGGATTTCTAATTATAAATCAGCCAAACAATTTGCTCTTTAGTAGAGAAAGACAGGTCTGAGGTGAATGATTCAACTTGTATACACTTTCTTCACACAAATAAAATCAAGCAGAGTCTTGATTAAGAAGGATTTGTAAAAACTGTAATAATCCCATTATCAATTTAATGAGCCTGTAAGATTATTTTAAAAATGTTGGCTATAAAGAAGAATCACCAAGTGCTGCTATCATATAACTTAAATAAATGGAATACCTTTTGCTCACAGAATCATAGATTTTAAAGCCCGAAGGGATCTTTATGATATTCTAGTCTGACCTCATCTATAACAGCGGTCATAGAATTTTACTCAGTGGTACTTGCATCAAGCTCATAACTTCTGGTTGAGCCAGAGAATAATTTTTAGAAAGATATCCAATCTTGGTTTAAAGACTTCAGGTGATTGCGAATCCATATGCTCCTAGGTAAATTGTTCAGGTGGTTAATTACCTTGACACTGTGTGTGTGTGTGTGTGTGTGTGTGTGTGTTTTAAAAAAAATGCTTTATTTTTCATCTGAATTCGCTTTAGTTTCAGTTTGAAGCTGTGTATTATGTCTTTATCTGCTAGATTAAATAGCCTTGTATTAAGAGAATTCTCACCTACCATCCCCCATAGGTACTTATAGACTATGATCAAGTGTCCTCTTTGTAAAACTAAATAGAACTACTTGTTAATTCAGATATTCTTGGTATGCAGGAGGACTCGTGTGGGTTTAAAGAAACTTTTAGTAGGTAATCTGGTTGATTTTTCAGCTTCAAGGCAGGACTGATTTGGTTTCCTCATTCCTAAACTATTCTTGACTCTTTAAGATGATTCTTAAGTGAGCTTTTTGAACATTATGGATAGTTCCTAAAACACTGAGTTGTGATTGGGGCAGAAGTTTGTATATAGTCCCTGATCCAGTAAAGCTCTTAAGGTTACTTTGTTTTCCATAATAGTCTCTTATCCAAGTCCTGACCAGTACTAATACTGTTTAGATTGCCAACATAGATCATTCAGGTTTATTCCACAACATACAACATGTGTTGACCAAGCAGGAAATTTTTATGGAGACCAGAACAAGCTTCTAGAAATATCAAAACAAATATGTACATTTTGAAAGATTGTCGGGGGAAACCGAGAGAGAGCTAGGGCTAAGAAGAAATATACAAGTAGAAAGGTTTCAGAGTGGTAGCCGTGTTAGTCTGTATCAGCAAAAACAAGAGGAGTCTTTGTGGCACAAGTAGAAAGGCTACTACAGCATTAACTTAAAGAAAAAATTCAATGGAGAAAACATCTGTTTTTCCACAGTAATAGAGCACAGAATGGTTCAAAATACAAAGTGATTAGTAGATAAAACGTTGTTGTGCAAAAAAGGAAAGCACCATATCTGATGTAATAATGCCTAATAGAAAAGTAAAGGTGGATGAAGCCAGTAAGAGAGAGGTGGAAATCATTGGGCTGTGTTTATGAAAAAATCTGAGACTGGCCTTCCTCCAAGCCAAAGGGGAAGAAACCACCCTCTGCTCCCTGGTGGACAGAGCCGGGCTGGGCCTGCCCCTTGCTCCAGAAACTGAGAGGTGGGACAGGAAATATAAGAGGAGGGGCCTCCAGCTTAGGTGGGCCAGAGCCAGTAAAGGAGACAGCCAAATGTCTCTGGTCTGCTGTAGGCCTCCGGCTGCACTACCAAGTCAGGTAGCACCCTGACCCTAGAGGAGACTGAGTGCAGAGAGGAGCTGCTGGGATTGTCAGCTGCCATTTACCCAGAGAAGACCAAGTGTGGAGAAGAGCTGCTAGGATTTCTAGCAGCCGAATACCCCAAGGAGAGATGAAGGACCCTTGGACCATGGAGCCCAGTCCCCAGACTGTGGTAGGAAGTAGCCCAGGGAAACCAGACTTTGCTGTCAGAACACGAGTCAGTGTATTTCAGTGGGATCCCTGCTGACCCAGTGGTGGAGCCCTCCATCACTGTCAGGGCTGTGGGCTGGGACCCGATGGAGTAGGGTGGACCCAGATCCCCCTACTCCCTGCTTCCAACCTTCCTCTTCCCCTCCCTGCATGGGATGGCAGCCTCCCCACCTGAGGCTGAATGGCTTGTTTGCCTGCGGTCTGCCCAGCCAGAGAGCTCCATCCCTAGACTGCTTACTGCTCTTCCCTGCCTGTGGACCAGAGGCCCCGAGACTGTTTACTGTTCTGTCCTGTCCAGAGAGCCAGATCCCCATAGACTGGACAGGGCAGAGTGACAAGCAGAGTGCCAGATTCTTTAAACTGCTTCGTGTCCTACCCCACCCAAAGGGCCAGGGCCCTAGCCCAGTGATTTGCTAATTCCCCTGCTACTTGACTGTGATCACTGTGACATAGTGAGGCAGAGTGGCCTCCCTCTGAGCCAGATGGGAAAGGATAACTGCCAACCCAGTACAAGAATAATGAAAGAAAGACCTAGATGATATCAGAAAATGTCAACAAGAGACTTGGTAACTAACAGGGGCACTAAGGAGGAGATGGTGGTGGTGGTGATTGAAGATCTTAGAAGTAAGATTTTTAAGGCAGGATTTATGTCTTCCTCTTTTTTGTGAACAGGGCGTAGCACACTGTGGGTTCTAGTGAGATGCAAACAGTAAATAATATTTAAGCACAACAAAATATCACTCGTAAAGGCTATGAAATGGTTCTAGTCTAAAGCCATTTAAAACCGTATCAGATCTATCTGAAGGTATTGTATAGTATTTTATTTTACTTTCCTATTATATGTTTGGATACTATAAGCAATTATTCTGACAAACATAAGATGTTGGTCTTTGTTCTGTATTTCTTACACTACAAGGGCATGGAAGGTTAAGATAAGATTACATTTGATCTAAATGGGAGCATATAAATGGAAATCCAGTATCTTCCTCCATATCCATTTGAACTCTATATAAGCATGGTATACTAAATGGTTTTCAGGGTTTTGACACATTACTGTTCTCTGCGAAAAGGTTGTTCAAGGCATTCCAATAGTGAACCTTTTGTGTGTTAGAAAAATGCCACTCCATCTAACCTTAACAAAATTCAGTGGCAGCCTGCTCCATTCTTTGAATTGAATTAAAAGCAACTAGTTGTCAAGATCAGTGATGATGTGACATAGTCATTAAAGTGAAATCAAGAGGTCCCAAAAATATACTCTACATATAACTCAAAGTTTTGCATGTGTTGTCCTTATGGAAAAATATCATCTAAGTTGTCAATTACATTATCCTTTAATCAATATTATTCATGTTCCATAATAATGCTATACCGATGTGGTGACTTGGAATTTAGATTTTTTTTTTAAATATGCAAACCCCAACAACGTAAGATTAATTGAATAGTAAAAAACACTTACCAACTTTATACAAGGTTAGTTTAACAAGAATTGAATACCTATTTAAGCATTCTGCCTTTTATATTTTTAAGGCTTGCCTCCATATCAGCACAGATGATTAGGACAGTCCCTATTGTGTGCTCAATCCTGCAAGGTGCTGTGCACTCTGGCCCCAATCTAGAAAAGCACTTGAGCACATGCTTAACTTTAAATCTTGAAGTCTCAATGGGACTATGCACATGCATAAAATTAAGCAGCGAATAAGTGCTCTGCTGGGTTGGGACCAGAATGCTCAGCAGCAGCAGCAATGTCATTCACTATTGAGCAAAGGGGGCAGTTGCCCCCTCCACTCTCAGACTTTGGTATGCTCCTTCCACAGATTTTTTTCACAGATCCATATACTCCATTATGTTTTCCACTTTTACTCTCTCCCTGCCCCCTTCCCCCCCCACCCCCGACTTTGGATGCGATCCTTAAGAAAGCAATAATTGCCTATTTTTTCTCATTTTGTGGTGCTGTTTGAGACAGAGAATATTCTGTGTGGCTGGCATAACTCTGCCCCACCACCCAGAATTTTTCTGCAGTGAGACCCCCTACTCAGCACCTTGCACAATCAAGCCCTATATGCACTAGTTGTACAATGCCAGAAATTCCCATGGCCCCATATCAATTCCATGGATGAAATCCTGACCCTCTTTAATCGATGGCACTATTCTCCTTGGCTTCAATGGAGACAGGATGTCAACCCTTATGCACTTTCCTGAGTGTGTGCATAATATATAGACCTTAAACATTTATTCATCATAAACACATTATGCAAAATTTGAGCCTAATAAATTATTTTCCTATTATGAGGAACAGGGCCGGCTCTGGCTTTTTTGCCACCCCAAGCGCAAAAAAACCCAAAAACCTGCAGGGTGGCCGGAGCCAGGGTGCAAACTTTCGGCTAGTGGGAGTCCCTGCGCTGGAGATGTGCCCCGGGCAGTGGAGTGCGTGCCCCAGCTAGCAGGGGGGAGAGGGAGGGAGCGGGGGGGGAGAAAGAGAAGGGGGGTGACCAGGGCTTCCTTCAGCCCGGGCGCTCACCACTCAGCCCCTCCTGCCGCTCCGCCTGCCGGGAGGGCTCTGCGCCGCTCCAGTCGGCGAGGAGGGAAGGACACGGGCTGCCGAGCTTGCTGCAGACCTGGCATCGGCTGGGGCAGACAGAGCGTGCAGCCGGCTCCCAGCAGGGCACTCCCCTCCTCTGCGCCGCCGCCCCCTACAGGGCGGACCTGAGCAGCAAACAAAAAAAAAGGGCAGCCGTGCTGCCCTAGGATTGGATGGAATGCCGCCCCTTAGAATCTGCCACCCCAAGCACGAGCTTGCTTGGCTGGTGCGTGGAGCTGGCCCTGATGAGGAGGGAACAGCCAACAAGTGTAGAATGAAATAAACTCTTTGGTAAATATTGCAGAGGGAAATTAGGCTGAGTGTCTCCCAGTAAAGAAGGTAAATCCAATGAGAGTTAATTTGATGGGGAATCTGGAACACGGGTATGACAATAATTTGTACCTTCCACAACAGAAGTTGGTCCAATGAAATATGTTATCTTTCCTACCTTGTCTCCCTAATAGCAATCATAATAATTATATTCTTTTTATGTAGTGCTTTTATATTGGACCTAAACACTCTAACATCATGTATGATAAAACATTTTAATAAGTGCCCTACGCTTGGCCAAACAGTAGAAAAAATAAATGTGCTCATGGAACTTTAGAGGCAAGTACAGTATAGTTGCCTGAGCATGTTGAGCTATTAGCCCAAATTAGGGTTGCCAACTCTGACTGAAGCTATTCTGGGAGATTCCATCCCCCCCCACCCAACATGACATAATGTCATTTTCTTAAAATATCCTATTAAAATCTCCTGGATTGCTTTCAGTGGTGTCTGGGAGATAGATGCCAATTCTAGGAGACTCCAGGCCAATCCTGGAGGGTTGGTAACCCTAACCCTGTGGAGGGGCAGCGATTACTATGCCAGTGCATAGGTCAGAATGACAATAATGGAGAAATGGTTTCAGCCCCAAGGTCTGTCTGTAGCTGAGGAAAGGAATAAGGTTCTTATCCTCTCAATTCCCTGCACAAAACATGATTATTTTCTTGTGCAAGAATGATTTTCCTCGAATGACACTCTTAGGGAGACAATATGGACTGGTGGCTAGAGCACTGGATGGGAGTAAGGAGACCTCCTCTTTATTTCTGGCTCTTCACTGGCTAGTATGTATGACATTGGGCAAGTCATCTTATCTCTCTGTGTTTCACTTTCCACTTCTCTAAAATTGGGAAAGTAATTGCCTCCTCTGAAAAGCATTTTGAGACATTTAAAAAAAGCTCTGTATAGAATTATAGTTTGCAGTGTTGAAATTATGTTGGTCCCATGATACAAGAGAGACAAGGTGGGTGAGGTAATATTTTTTTATTGGACCAACTTCTGTTGGTGAAAGAGACAAGCCTTCAAGCTCCAGAGTTGCTGTGACCTGAAAATGAGCTTTGTGGAGCTCGAAAGCTTGTCTCTTTTGCCAAGAGAAGTTGGTCCAATATTACTTCTCCCACCATCTCTCTCTGTATAATTATAATAATTTACAATATAATGGATTCCATCTTACAGCATAAGTGAAAATCTGTTGCATGAAATTTTTTTAATTATTTTAACTTCTCAAGGTTTGAAGTGCTGTTCTGACTTTGTGCCTAGATTCATGCTTTATTTGAAATTTCTTTTAAAATCATTTCCACCTTCTTAAGAGATTTTGACTTAGTTTGTGCAGTCACTGCACAATAGTTGCAGTATTGTGAGTTAGTCTGCTTGTCAAATGTAAAACTGATTTTCATTTCCTTATAGCTCTCTGCTGCATCTACTCTAGCATCTTGCCTATCAATCGTATGATTTCCTGTCATATGGATGCCAGTTGACATGCCTGTCAGCCATATCAATTCTTACAAATATTCCAGGTTTAAGGAAATCTGATTCAGTTTTACGAAACACTGTAGGAGAAAAAGGAATATTTGGTTAAATCATAACACTAGCTCCCATACATTTAAAATGGAAATCTTTTGGCTTGGATATTTCCAGTTTTCAGACACATTGTGCAACAATTATTTCACATTGTTTGTTTCCTAGAGCTCTGTCACTTACTTTTGAATGAGTCATTTCCCCACAGTTTCATTGACTTGATTGCCTTGAAGCTTAAATGTGATTTAGGAGGAAAAATTCTCTTTGCCATGTGCCAGAGGAACTTGTACCACAGCTGGGAATAATGCAAGACAAACTCACACCTGAATTATATCATAATATATGGAAGTTCCATACTATACACTGTATGACATATAGAATATTGACTATGAATGCACCAAGAGTGTAATTCGCTTATCTTGCATAATGTTTAAGTAATAAGACTCTTTCTGGAAGAAATGGGAGGTAAAATCTACTCCTCCAACACAGGGCCAGGAGTCAGGGCTGCAGTAAATTGCACTCCATCCAGTTGAGCAGTGATGAGCTGGAGCAGTGATTCCAGCTCCTCTGTACTAAATGCACAGGTTTGGGGGCCACTAGATCTGTTGCCAATACAGGTTGCATGACTTCTGACCCCTTACCTGCCCAATCACAGATCTTTGAGATGGCCTGGGCAGCGACTATGCAGAGATGTACAAGCAAGCCTGGTGGCAGTGTTTAAACTGGGATGAACACTTCATGCTGGTTCTACACTCCACAGGTGAACTTCACCCTCACATAAGTCACTGCACCTCAAATGCTTCAAAAATCTAAAGATGACCCCCATTATATCTTGTTCTTTGCTTGCTAACACCAGTCAAGCTCTGACTTCAACAGGAACGTTACCGGGCCCTTACTTAGCACAAGTATAATTCTTTTAATCTCCAAAACTAATTTATAAATATTAATTTGTTAATCCTTCCAAAAGACCAAGAAAGAGATGTCATGATTATTCTAGTTCTAGTTCATGATTATTAATCCCTGTTATGTTGAATTACTTTGATATGTTGGCCTTTAAGATTTACACCATAGTATGAACTTGTCAAAATGAATCAGTCTTGAGGGTGTATAGGGGAAGCTGGACACTTAAATCCAAGTAAAGAAAGACAAGAGACCATCGCAAGAAAATAGTTCTTTTTTCTCCAAATAACATTTTCAGTTAAATTGATTAACATGGGAGTCGGGACTTGACTGTAGAATCTTTATTCACCATGGTAAACAATCATATGAGTAGTCCCATTAAAGTTGAACTATTCTGTTTAAAACAAAACAAACATTTTAAATAGAAGAAATGTCCTACATACAGATATTTTATGTCTCTCATAATAGGGAGGAATACAAATCACCCTCTTTGTTAGTTCAAAATGTTCCAACAAAATCTAAAGAATGTTAGAGTCTACAGCAGTAAGATTGGCAAGTTTATCAGCTGTTACTGCTCTGGATTCATAATATATACTATTATATCCTGGTTATGATTTCCTCCGTCTTTTCTAAGATTTGAAGAGAGAGATTTAACATCTCAAGTTACCAAAAGAATCTGTATTATCTGGTTTGAACAACAGAAGAAATGTACATCAAATACTGTAAATTATTGCTTAACAAAGAACAGTGACAGGTCTGATAAAAGAAATAGATTCAATTTTTCTTATATTTGAAGAAACATTGCTATCATTTTATCCTGCAAACTCTTCTTATAATGCAGCAAAAATATTCTCTTTGAAAGTAAGGCTGAAATTCAACAGGAACTTTACTGTTTTATTCTTCCTATGTATTATTACTAGAGGTAAGAAGATTGGACATGATGTCGATTTTCTGATCACCAGTCCAGAGCTAGGACAAGAGGAAGAAGTTTTACATAAAGTGATTGACTTATGGAAAAAGCAGGTATGAAGCAAACAATATTTGGATACAAAAGAATTTTGTTAACTGCACTGGATTCAGCACTGTAAGCTGATGTAGAGATAGGTGATGAGTGCCTTAGAAATGATTATGTTACTAATATTCAACTCTCCAGGAAGTATTTGAATATTAGATGGTGCAGGTGCCTCAAACTATTTTAGCTCAATAAATATGGTCCCTTGGGAATAATCAATCTGCTACTTCTCCTTACATTCATTACTAGTAAAAATATCACTATACATTTAATTTCTGTACTGTTCAAAGGGATTGATTACAAGTCAGGCACATTCTTTGTTGTCTTTCATATGAAATGTAATAGTATTTGTATTTAGAGGACATA
The DNA here is from genome assembly GCF_016161935.1 of Mauremys reevesii. Lineage (NCBI taxonomy): Eukaryota > Metazoa > Chordata > Testudines > Geoemydidae > Mauremys > Mauremys reevesii. Next base: position 29,527,068 of record NC_052629.1, on the reverse strand, counting down.
TTGCTTTCAGAGTCACTTTTCTTGGCATTAAATTGGAAATCATTTTGCTTCGTGTAAAAAGGAAACTCTTTTTGAGGTGAATTGTCAAAAGCCCAGAAGCTAAGTAAGATTAGCTTTCAGTTCAAGTGGTAGAGAGAGGATAATTTTAAATTAGTTCTGGAATTATATGTATTTTTCAGTGTGTTAATGAGGAACAGACATCAGATGATTCAATGGTTTGGAAATGCCTCCAAACAGATACCTGTGAAGGTGGTCCAGAACTTTTGAGCCAACCAAACGCTATCCTACCAACTTACTCAGTAGATCCTGGATCCTTCTCCAGGGTCACACAACAAAGCCGTAGCTCCCTTCCTTCCTCCCAGTCAGCTTCCAGTCTCTGAAGAAGTTCCAAGCCTGCCTTCTGAGTCCTGGGCTTCCACCTTACTTATGCACAGTATACTTATTGGGACAGATCCTCAGCAAGTGTAAATTGCCATAACTCCACTGAAGTCCATGGAAGATCTGTGAGGATCCGCTGAGGATCTGTGCTGTTATTATTGATGTTATTTATTTAAAGCTTCTTTCATGGGGACCCCACTCACTTTATACAGAGCAAAGTACACTGTCTTCTGGGCAGCTGTCTTTATCCTTCAAATAGGAGCAGTATGAGGGCTCTCCAGGACTATATAGCTCGGGGTAGGCAACCTATGGCATGTGTGCTGAAGGCAGCATGTGAGCTGATTTTCAGTGGCACTCACACTGCCCAGGTCCTGGCCACCAGTCTGGGGGGCTCTGCATTTTAATTTAATTTTAAATGAAGCTTCTAAACATTTTGAAACCTTATTTACTTTACGTACAACAATAGTTTAGTTATATATTATAGACTTGTAGAAAGAGACCTTCTAAAAACATTAAAATGTCTTACTGGCATGCGAAACCTTAAATTAGAGTGAATAAATGAAGACTTGGCGCACCAATTCTGAAAGGTTGCCGACCCCTGATATAGCTAATGCCAGATTGAAAAATGTGCCGTGCCTCCAGCTGGGGTAAGAGTCTGCACACTGTGAGTGCAGCACTTCATCCTCCCAGGAAACTTCCCAGAGTACCCCTTTTATACTGGTGGGAGCAATGCTTATAATCAAAGGAATCAGTCAGCCACACAAGCAGGCAGTGCAGTTCACCTTGTGCTGCTTTATTTAAGGGATAGGGAACTGAAAATAGAAAGCTGTTTAAAAAAGAGAGAGGTAAAACTAGGCAGATGAAGCAGTGGGAAGAAGAGGGAGAGGATGGTAAGTAAAGAAAGGAGAAGGGGTTGATAAATGGATCAGGTTTCAGTTGGAGAAGACATGAGAGCAAAGAAATGGAGGAATGGCAGGTAGAGGTGGTGGTGGAGGAAGGGTGTAAGGTGGCAAAAAGAGCCAAGCCTAAATATACTGGGGATCAGTTTAAGTGATAGGCAGAGTCCCCTTCCCCTCCCCCCCAACAAAGAATCCCTGTTTATAGTACCGTATATAAATCTGCTGCTCGCATTGTTGGTTATGCTGCTTGAACTCAGTGCTATATCACTTCTAATATGCATCTTCCTACTGTCAATGCTGAGAAATTGGCTGCCAACAAAATCAAAATGCAAAAACAAAGAGGAATTATATGCTTCCTGCCTTTTTTATTACCTTAGATTTATTTTAAAAAAATTGTAAAGCACTTTTATACTTTTTGACAGTAAACCTGTCTGCCTCCTTGCTGCTTTCCCACTTTTGTGCTACTGCTTCAAAGCTCAGATGCATCAAAGAACGTCACTAAGGTCATGATGCTGACTTTCTTTCAACTGCTTTTAGTGAAAGATTCTGCAATGTTTAACATGTAAACTGTGGGAAAACGAATTTAAATAGTTTAGAAGGAGCTTTTTCTTTGTTGAAAAGTTTAGTGTTGCAGACTCTTTCTACTGAAAGCTGGTAGAAAAACTAAGTGGGTAAGTCAACAACACCATATTGCTCTTTGATGCAGCAGCATCAAGGATAAGTGGCTCTAGAAACAGAAGATATGTCTCCTCTGAGCTTCAAAATGGAATGGTAAAATGGAAAAGCTGCAATGCGGTAGACAAGTTATCTTTTAATAGTTCAGTAATGCTTTAAAAATGAAGTAAGTGTGCTTCAAAGGCCATGTAAAATGACTTCCCCTGTGGGCTGCAGTTTGGAAGTCTCCTGGCCACTAGTTTCTTAGCCATATGTGTCAATACAACTTTTTAATGCATCTACAGTGTGTAAGTGTGTAGTGTGTTCTATTTTTATTTTTTGTTAGAAGCCTATCTAAATACATTTCTCTTTATGATGTTAACTATATACCTGTGACATAGCAGAGATAACATTGCTGTAAGGATTTTAACTTTTGCATTCTCTCACTTAACATTTTTAACTGCACACACGTAACACTGCATTAGCATAGCTTGGCATTAATTTCCTTGTGGGTTTTTTTAAGAAAGACAAAGAATAACCAGCCTGTGCTGAATAATCTTAGCATTTAAATGGTCCAAATCAGACTCTGACATTCACACCTCCATTGAGGGGAATGGACAGGATGGGAGAGGTCTCACTGAGGCGAATGGCAGGAAGCTAAATAACAGGGTTAAGCTCAGTACTGGAGACTGTTCTATGCAGATCTGATTTAAAAGGGCAGCAACACATTTATTACCTGTGATGGCTGTATCCTGGCAATGGGAAAAAATAGTTTGGTTGAAATGAAAGTTCAGAATTTGCAAAAACAATGTGTAACTTTCCCATACCAATAATTTTCTCCATCTCTTGAAGATAAGGCTGTGGATTTTTGCTCTGTGTGTGTTTACAGCTGAGACAATTACAATCTCTGTCATGCAAACTGTTTTAGCAGCAGACTAAACAGCAGCACTTGTGCCTTTCAGGCTTGGAAAGTAGAACATATTTTCAATCCTCAGCTGGTATAAACTGGCCTAGTTTATCTTCAATAGAATGATGCCAATTTCCACCACCTGAGAATCATGTCTATGTGATGTCACAAACGGGGTTGGACTTCATTTGGCCCTGCTGAAAATTAATCTACAGAAGTGATAAATTTATTATTGTCCCCAAACTTCTACCACCCTGAATGTGATTATGGATTTACTCCAAAATGAGCATTTCTTTTGAGGTGCCAAAAAACCTGTTTGGTGGTGGTGGTTGTTTTTTTTTAAGTGTGGTATTATTTTTTTAAGTAGGAAAATTGTTCTACCTGTCCTCCAACTCCAACTTTCCACAAAATCCTCACTTGGTTTCGACAGTGCTGAAAATCTGTGTAATAAAATGTGTATGTTAATCTTCATTTAAAAATCTAAATCTGTAAATAAGGACTAAAGAAATGTACAGAATGTAGGTCAAAGAACTGGTGTTTGCGGAAGGCTGCAGATGCACTAATTTACACGGTGTAATGTAAACGTGCTGTTTTAAACCAGCAATATCCAGAACTCTACTAGATCTTCATGGCTGACTGCACACTCTGTCTTTTTTTTTTTTGGTCAGTTTGTTTGAACCTAGAGAAGTGCTGTTTCAGCTGCATTTTATGGAACAATGGCAATGTCCAGCACCTAATCAAATTAAGTTAATCGGAAACATTATGCCAATGGATGTGTCCTGGGCCTTGATTCCTATTTAAAAGTGGCATTCTGGCTTTCAAGTCAGATTTCAGCTGCTTGCGGAAGTCAGCACTTGTGTAATTGTTGCCTTATTCCTCCTTTTATTTATGTTAAAGTAGCTATTTGCAGCATGATACATCTTTACATTTTCTTCCTTTTAACTTTTACAAATTGCCAAGCCATTTAACTATGGAAAAGCAATAAATAATCTATAGATGTGTAGTCCTGAAATGGCCTCCTAGTCACACTTACTACCCAAAACTATCTGTGGATACTTAATATATAATCACTGGAGGACATAGGCCAATCAACAAGGGAAAAGGCCAGGGTGCTCCGTAGCAGAGCTCCAATACTGAATGACAGCTCTACAATTGCATGCTGGAAACCAAAGTGAGTTAAGAAATGTTTTCTTGAAATGTCTAACATGAAAATAGGGAGCAGAAGATCAGACAAGAAACATCCCTCTTAAATTACAGGCAGTAGCTGTACTCACAGGACATTTCCCATCTTTCAAAACAACTTGGGAGCTCTCTGTTAGCTACTGGAAGTTCTTCCCAAGAAAACAAATAGGATGCAGGTTAGAACTCACATTTGAGAACCTAGAAAGCAAGGTTGAAACCCTAGCAAATAAACTCATTATGATGGATAATAAATAGGGATGAATGGAAACTAAAACTAAATGAAAATCTATGGAGAAGATCAGAAATAATATGACAATGGAGGTCACTGCTAGAAAGAAAATGATGATGAAATGGGGGATATGGGATGATCACAGGACAAAGCAACTTAAAAACCAGATTAGTGCCAAGAACACTAGAATTCTGGGCTTTCGTCATCTGAGTGTTTTCAGGTCGTAGAAGGTGTCTCAGATACTGATAACTGGGCCTGATAGTGAAAGATGACCTGAAGTGTATAATGCATTGATACAGTAGTATAGGTAATATACTTGCACCATCTCCTTTCTGAAAACTGACAGGTACGGGAACTGTCCATCTCCTAGACTGACAGCTCTGTTTGGAATTTGTCAGCCAGGACTATACCCTAAACAACGCAGACTTATTCAGTCTTCCCAAATGTATGACATATGGGGATGCACCAACTATCCCCACCTAGGAGAGACTGCCTGACATCAACCCCAAAATGTTTGGGTTGGGGATGGGGGGGAGCAGAGTAGCAAATATTGCCTCCTGATCAGAGGCATGCCCTTCTCTGATTACCTCCTTCTCATGTTCTGCTAAGCTCTCCCCAACAGCTACGCAGCCCAATCAACAAGAGCTGGTCTGCTGGGCTTCAGGTTGTCAATATGCTGGGATTTGGCCTCTGGTATACAGTACTGTGAGAGCTGTAACAACTACATAGGTGTGAGTTTATGTTAATGTAAGACTATCTGGAAATTCTGAATTTCTAGCAAAATCAAAAGCAGTAAGCAGTGCTTTTTTTTTTTTTTTAGGGCTTGCTTTTATACTATGATCTCATTGAATCAACATTTCAGCAGGCAAAACTACCAAGCAGAAAAGTTGATGCTTTTGATCACTTCCAGAAATGCTTTGCAATTTTAAAATTACATCAGCAAAGAGTGGACACCAGCAGTTGTGATACATCAAAAGAATCTGATAAGGCAGAAGTCAAAGACTGGAAGGCAATCCGTGTAGATCTGGTTGTAAGCCCCTTTGAACAATATGCATATGCTCTGTTAGGTTGGTCTGGCTCCAGGGTAAGTAACTTTAAGAGCCACATTTTTTTTCTTTGAGCTACTAACCTATTTTTGTTGTTGCTGGACTATTCACAGTTGGTTGACTTTTAAAAATGTTCCTTTCTTCATATTTTTCTATTATCTTCTTCTTAACCAGTTATTAGGCAACCCATTATCCTAGCTAATGGTGACAGAGGCATCACTAACACTTATATGTTATTTGTCTTCTAAAAGAGTTAACATCTATTTTCCTTGAAGTTTAATTTCTAGGAATCATAAGCCCGATATTTGGTGCACCTACAACCTTCTGCCACTCCAGCACTGCAAAGGGTTTAACTGGCCATCTGGGCAAAGGGGAATTCCCCAGGTGGCAAAGACTTTAGGGTTTAATAACTATTTTATAACTTTAAAGTAAAATAATTTATTATTGGTACTGGTAGTTGATCTTGTGATTGATAGTTACTTTGCTAATTGGTAGCTGGTACTGTAATTGGTGCTATAATCGGTATAATATAAAAATTAAAAAATACAAAAATAATGAAATAAAATCACTATAAATTTCAAAATGAAAGGCAATTTCAAAACTAAAAATCAAAATGTTACATTCTGAAAAGGTTTCCAAATATTTCATTTAGATTTTCTTTTAAGAATTTTTGCCAAAATCAACACATTCCAACACAATGTCATTTTGTGATGTAAAAGTGTTCCATGGGCGAGTATTTGATTAGCTCTGCTCTACATCACTGCCCTCTGATGCCACTTATACTAGAATAAATAGCCCAATTCAGCATGTGGGGATGGGGAGACACATCTGGGACAGGAGCTGCTTATAAAGTCAATTTGCAGGGCTGGCCTCAGTCTCCACATGATTTAGAGCAGCTATTGGACTTCTCTAAGTGCCACTGATATAAGGTCCTGAATGGTCCTCAAATGAAGCTCCACTGCTCCCCATACCCTCCCCATCTCTGACAGGTCCCTGGCCTCCCTCCCCTGACACACCTCTTACAGCAGGCCAATAGTGGGGACGCACTAGTACAGGAGCCAACTGCAGTACACTTGTATCAGCAAAGAGTTCCCCTCTGACAGATGAATTCTATGCTGGGCTTTTGTGGCCCCATTGTGGCTTCTATGGATGGCAGCAGTGAAAAAGGGCTGCAACACAGAAGGCAATCTTTATATTATCTCAGTTTTACTTCTGTAGCTGTGTCCATGCAGGAAGTGCTAAGCAGGGTTAAGGGTGTTCAGGAATCCTGTAGTGAGATATGTGCTGTGCTAACTTCTGTCTAGTAGAAATTCAGTGCAGAGATAATTTTACCATCGAAAATACCTACTTTTCCCTTCCATGATCAACATTTTAAACTCAAAAGCCTATTTTGCTCCTATGTAAACATAAAAAGAAATTCAGTTGTTTATTAAAGAAAGAGAAGATTGACTGATGGATTTCCCCTTTAACTAACCATTTTAAAACTTTTTCAGAAAAGGCAATTGAAACATCAAATTATTTCCCTTGCTCACTTGTAAATCCTATTTCTAATCTCTGAACCTCCTGTAGCCAGTCCTTGAGATCTTAAATTAATCCTCTGTTTTGGGTTTATAGATTATATTTCATAGTTTCATAGATTCCAGGGCTGGAAGGAACCAGATTAAATAGTCTGACCTTGAGTATAACACAGGCCATAGAACTTCCCCAAAATAATTCCTAGAGCAGACCTTAAAACCTTGATTTAAAAATTGTCAGTGATGGAGAATCCACCATGTAAATTGTTCCAGTGGTTAATTACCCTCACTGTTAAAAATTTATGCATCATTTCCAGTCTGAATTTGTCTAGCTTCAACTTCTAGCCATTGGATCATGTTATACCTTTCTCTACTCAACTGAAAAGCTCATTATTAAGTATTTATCCCCCATGTAAATACTTATAGAATGTAATCAAGTCACCCCTTAACCTTGTCTTTCTGAACTTGTCAGGTCCTGCAGACTCAGACGCCCTCCCACTCGGAGTATTTGCCATGTGGAAAAGGTCTCTTTCCCCTCCCTCCCCAGGGATCATGCTCCTACACCACATTGCACCAAATTTGTGCCTTTGTCAATCACCATAAATGCCCTTAGGCAGGTACCCAGTGCTCTCTAAATGTCTCTACACCACTGAAAAAGCCTAAAATAACCAAGCCTTTCTTGATTTAGAAAAATGGGTTGATTAGCAAGCAAACTGTGGGAGTCTAGTATATGCTTAATTTAAACTATTTCTTGTTACAATGCTATACCATTAGTAAGGCAACTAGTATCAGGCAAAGCTAATATCATGTAGTATTGTATGTCAAAATAATATCCCTGTGAGTGTTTGTTCATTATGGGACTACCATGAGACTTAAGTTAGATCCATTAAATGAAACAGGTAATGTACGAATGAATGCCAGTTCATATTTCTGCATGTTATGTGTACAGTAATGTTGACCTGATAAACATCCTTATAAACAGTGAGTAGGCTTTTTCATACACACACATTTTAAAAGTAGTTTTAAATTGATCTAACTTACCTGGTACTTCAGTTGGTGAGAATAAATCTTTGTGCAGCCTCTGAAAACATTCATTTTATGAAGGTCTTGTTTAGCTGTACTGAATTTGTCCAGAATATGTCTCTTAGCAGAAGATGGTTGTTAATCATATCATTTTAAAATACATTCATTTATCATTTGGATTGGTATTCTAACACTTATGCATATTAAGCAACAAAGTGAGTATTCAATTTGGTTTGGAATAGTAATGTAACTTGTGTATTGTACAGCAATTTGAGCGTGACCTACGAAGATATGCCACTCATGAAAGGAAGATGATGTTGGATAACCATGCCTTATATGATAAGACAAAGGTACAGTTTGCTCTTTGAAATGAAGCTACAGTGTCATAATTTATAAGGATATATTTTCAGTTTGTTTATGCTACCCAAGTGCAGTGTATTCAGCTTGTAGATACCCATTATTTGAAGAATAAATCCTCTTTCCACAGAACCGTTTTTCATATTCATTGCCACTGAAACATAAAGGTTCCTTGACTATGGCCAAATTGTTCATGGCTCAATTCAAGATTGTGAGATATTTAAAGGTGGCTTTAAGCACATTTGCATTTTTCTGATTCTGGGCCATTCTCCTGTCACAAGTTAGAGCAGTCTTAAAGCTGCTTTAACTTGCACAGGCTTCTCAATGCCCCCAAAAGCACATATACTAGCTAAGGATCACAGTGGAGGCCCCCCAGCCTTACGTCCTCTTCCCTGCTATGTCCCCTTATACGGATCAAAGTGGATATCTGGAGCTAAAGTCACTATCGTAGCTGCTTTACTCCAGTAGAGGAGCTCTCAGGTACAGTGCTACTTTCCAGCAGTGCTGTGACACAAAGCAGACACAGCGTAGACCAGAATCAAAATAATTTCTTTTGATTGTTATGCATGTAGTGTGTGTGTGGGGGCGGGGGGATAGAGAGGGTGGAAAGACCATGCAGAGTCAAGCTAATTATGAATATCTATAGTTTTATTATCAAACAAACAAAATCCCTTTTTTTGAAAACACTTGCCTGTGATAATTTTTTAAAGCTACTCATACACTATTGCAAATATACCCTATAGCAAATATACTGTGATTTCTAATTAAACATAAGAGTGCTTAGAAGAGACTGTGACCATTTGAATCATTTTTGTTTTAAAAGGCAGTATTTTTCCACTCTATTCTGCATACTGTGTGAGATTGCTGTTTTATTCTTTTTATATTAATATTCATGAACACTTTGGCACTGGAGGTTTTATTGTGGCCCATTGCCTGAAATGTGATGCATGTCAGAGAATCCTATTTTTCAATATCAAGGGGTTATGTCAGGGGAGAACCCTGGATACTTTAATATATTTCCAAAGAGACTTTGACAGGAAAAGGCAGCATTAACACATAGGTCATGAATCAATTACATAGCTTTGCAGATGGGAACAAAAAGTAGAGATATTTCCTCTGGGGACTCATTACAAAGTTACACTGTGAAATTATTCTTCAGCCTTGATTTTTCAAGTGTATGCATGTACATAGTCTATGAATCATTGTATATGTCTATTGGGAGATATTGTACAATTTTAAAATTACTGTATTTTTTGAGTTCTGCAATTTTTGGGGGGGCATTTCATTAATCTTTCATGGATGTGAAAAATTCCCAAACTGAAAAATGAGAATTCCATACAACTTTACTGAAAACCCTCCTCTATAGGATCAGGAAAAAATGGCTATGGAAGGGAAGAGGATTTTAAAATGGTAGCCTAGGAAGAAGATGAGCAAATATTCAAATCCCCCAATTAAACCATCTATAGGGACAGATCCTAAGTGGATGTAAATGGACTTAACTTCATTGACTTCTATACTCCACTTTGATTTCTGGAGCTATAGCGATTTACACTAGTGGAGAATTGAGCCTACACTGTTGAGGTTCCATTCTCAGCCTCAGGGAAGCAAGAGTTTCTGTGGTGCACAACCAGGGAGGACAAGATATAACATATGCTCAAAGTCTTACAATATATCTACGGTTGCTGCATCAGTTACAAATTGTACACGCAGTTATAAACTGGGCCGATAACCTCCTAAGTGCAAAACTACAAATTTACAAATCCTTCCTCTGTATTTTGATACACTGTGTGTGGTGGATTAGTAAATTGGGGCTTGGTAGCACATCCATTTTGATCATGTTTTAACTTAGTTTCACTTACTTATATAAATCACAGCTTAGGTTACCTACATGTCTTATTCTTCAGAAAAGTTTAGGCCGAAATGAGTTTGGTAAAATGTGGTATTGTTGGACTTTTGCATTCTGCAGTAAAATGGATGATTATGGCACTGGCAATGCTGTGCTTACTTAAAACCACTCCTACAGACTGGGGTGGACCAGTTGTAAAGTCCTGTATGCCTATGACTGATGCCTTTTCTGATTATCTTCTCTTTGCCATCATAGCTGCACCTTTAACCTTAACTTTCTTGTTAAATTGTAGATGCTTATCTATATACCTTTTTCACATTTTTAATGACTGCTATCTGTCTGTACTGATCTGGTAAACTCGTATCTCATGTTCCTATAGCTTGATGTCTCTATGGGTATGTCTACAGTGGAACTGGAGGTGTAATTTCCAGTGCAGGTAGACATACCTGTGCTAGTTCTTATTGAGCTAATGTGCTAAAGATAGCCGTGTAGCTGAGGCTGCATGGGTGGCAGGACAGGCTATCCACACAGAGTACAATCCCATCTGAAATCTTACATATGTACCTGGGGCATGCCAATGAACCTTTATGTTTAAGTGGCAATGAATATGAAAGTAGTTGTTGTAGCTGTGATTTTTTTCAAATAATGGGCATCTGCAAGCCCCCTTCTGACTGAGTGTGGCATTGCAGGAGCTCCCTGCCTCAACTTCCCCTTCACCTGGGTTTTGTCTCTCCTGGAGAGTCACATGCTCAGTCCTACAGCTGCAATGCTCTGAGTTCAATGCCCTTTTTGGTAACAAAAGCCCAAATAAAACCAAAAATGCTTTTGCTGCACTTCAGCTCAACTTTTGGGCTCAGTTTCCAATCCCTTCTGGATTATTTTTCAGTCTATCTGACTCCTGGGCTCCTTCTCTGGAGCGCCCTCTCAATCTCCTGCAGATCTTGCTCAGGGTCCTCCACAGAACCATGACAGCTCTCTGGGGTTCCCCCCTCAAACTGACTTTTCTCAGCCTTTTTAAAGAAATCAGCCTGTTGATCAGAACCAGTTTGTGGAGGAGGGGAAGTAGGTAATCTAACACAGGTGTGGCTAAGCACAACTATCATGAACGGGCAAGCCAAAATGTGATTGGGCAGGTAGGCTGTCCAGCTGCCTGTCAAGCTGTGGCTACAGTGCTATTTTTAGTGCATTAGCCAGTGATGTTGGAACAAATTGTATAGTGGGGGTGCTGAAAGCCATTAAACAAAACTGTAAACCCTGTGTATGATGGAAACCACTTCAAGCCAGAGGGTGCTGCCACACCCCCACCACCTTTAGTTCCAGCACCCTGGGTGTTAGCTCAATCAGAGCTAGTTCAGGGATGTCTGCCTGAGCTGGAAATCACACTTCTAGCACCACTGTAGACATACCCTAAGAAATGCTTCTCTTGGGCAAAAGGTCCATCCCCAAGAACAGCTCCATCTTCTCTCTCTGCTGGAATCATAACTCCTTTGCCTCTGATGTCTATAACTCTAGCATTATCTATAACACTCAATTCTTTCTCCTCCTCATATATTTTGTGTCTTCAAATCTCCACCTCCTTGTTTATCTCATGTCTCAGTCACCTTAACAATACTGCTTTGGCTTGGTAATTCTCATCCATGCCTTCATTTCTCATCACCTTGACTTCTGCATCTCAAAGGCTCAGTTCTGTGGGCTCCAGCATGAGCACAAGGCTGCTGTCCACCTTCTCATATATAGTAATAATACCACTGCTGAGTGTTGATTGGCTGGAGTTTAGTGGGAGCAGGGTTCAGGAGCTATAATGCTTGCCTTAGCTTTGGAAGAATTGGTCTGGCCTGGGTTTAGTTTAGCTAGAGGACTGCTCCAGTTTTGGAAGACTTAGCCTGGGATTAAAGTTAGCCTAGAAGCCTGGTCTAAACAAGGGTCTAGTCTATCCTTGAAAGACTGATTGAGCAGAGAGACGTACCAGCCTAAAGATTTTGTTGAATCTGGACAAAGTCTTGTTCTAACTCTGGGAGCATTTACATTAGTTGGGAGCTACATTGTTATGAAGTTGCTATAGGAACTTTTTATAACTTACTTCAGTTTTGCTAGGACCTAAAAGTAAAAGTATATTTTTCTTATATATTTAATGCTCCAGAGTTTTTTTTCTGTCCCTTTTCTCCTTTATGGTAGGTGGGTCTAAAATCCACGATTCACACTTGTCAGACTATTATGTGATATAATGCTACTCTACTAACTCCCCATTCATTTTAAGATGCAATTTAAAGCCTCCTTACTATGTTTTAAACCAGTTCAAGGACTTGTTTTGCCCTACTTCTGCTTCCGCCACTCAGTAGCTTCCTCTGTGTGCTGCCTCGTCATGTGATCATTGGGGTGCAAGGGCCTTCCCCATTGTTTCTACTCTTGGCTGACGTGTATGATTGTTTTAGATGATGACACATTTCTGTTATTAGTATAATCTGATGTATGTTTGTACTAATGGCTGTGGCTACAGCTAGAGGTGTGATTTCCCCTGCTCACATACACATGCTTGCAGTAGCTCGATGGGGGCTAGCACGCGTATAAATAGCAGTTTAGCGCAGTAGCATGTGTAGCACCAGTGGAGGCATGGCTAAGCCGGGCCAAGTGTAAACCCACCTAATGCCAGTGGATAAGTACTTGGTATGTCTCAGCCGTCCCTCTGCTGCCCCTACCTGTATTACCACAGCTACAGTGCTATTTGTATTCAGGCTAGCTCTCATCGAGCTATGGCAAGTAGGTGTACATGAGCAGGGGAATCACGTGCCTAACTTGTAGTGTGGAAATAGCCTGTGTATGTATGTGGCCACAGATAGTTACTTTACCTGTAGGCAATCCTGGCACCTGTTTTCATTCTTATGTGAAGGAAATATAGTATAGATAATCTTAAGTATTTACAGAAAAGCTCATACATTTAGGCACAATAAATCCACAATAAAATTTGTGCAAAGGGTGCTCTTCTACTAAAAAAAAAAAAAAAAATGATATCATGTGTACTACTTTTTTGAGCCCTAAGGCCTGTGTCATAAACTTTGGAAACATCACCAGAAATGCACAGCAAAACAACTTATAACCTTGTGTCCATATGTGGAAGCTTTTGTGGATAATGCTTCTATACTGGCAGTCGTTATCAAAGAAAGCAAAGAGAAGAAGCTGTTGACATGTGGGGAGGGCTTTCATATGCAGACTGGCAAAATCTCTGGAGATCAACTTTACTTGCTCCTGCTTTCATTCTGCACTAAATTCATCATTGCTCTGTACACGTGTCCTATGTCTCATCAATTTGTAAGTGGGCACAATGCCATGATGACAGATTGGGATGAGTAGGCAACCAGACGATCATGCATGTGCGTCAGGTGTGTGGCACTGCAGGCAGCAATCCCACGTGGGAACAGTCAAATCATTCTTAGGGTTCATCTTAATTAACTGTAATTAATAGGATGTGCCACCAGTCTTCTGATCAATCTCTAGATTGGATTAACTCTTAAAAAGAGCAGCATAAAGAAGAAAGAAGATACATGGCTTATAAAAACCCGTTTCCTCGAAAATTTTCCAGCCAGCTCTAATAACTATATTTAAGATTCGGAGTTGCTTCCATGCTATGGTAATGGGGGGCCATGTACCTTACATGGATTGTCCCCCTACATTTTCTCCACTCTGGGTGTAATGTGGAATTACATGCCAATGATCTCTTCACTGTAAAGTTCAGCAAATGGAAACCATATTCCATGTCTTTCTGTGGAGTCAGGTACTAGGAACAAATTGTGCCCATGGCCAGATTTATACCTTGTGTGCCCCTAAGCACAGAATCTTCCAGATTCCCTCCCCACCTACAGCTGACCTCCGTGTTTTCCATAAACAATGAAATAAAAAGAAATATAAATGATAATTTAAATACAGTAGCACCTCAAAGATATGAACATCAGAGTTACGGACTTCCCAATCAAGGGGACACCCTGTGGAACCAGAAGTCCTCAATCAGGCAGAACTGCAGACAAAGAAACAGACACCCGCCTCCGCCCCAAATACTGTATTGCCCTGAGGTGGGTGTGCAGCCACAGGATGGAGGTGGGGTGGGGTCAGGGCTCTGGGCTTCTGACCCTCAGGAGCACTGGGGCTCAGGGCTTTAGATGGCGAGGTCAGGGGAGCGCTGTGGCTTTGTTCCCAGTTTCAGCCCCAGCTAAAGTCCCAAGCCCTTGCACTCCACCCCACCTCCCCACACTGAAGCAGGGAGTGGAGCTGTGGGGATCCCCAAGCCCTAGCGCACCCAGCAAGGCTGAAACTGGGAGTGGAGCTGTGGGGCTGAAGCCCCAACCCCAGTGCTTCCCCCAGGTCTAAAGCCCTGAGCTCCAGTGCTCTGCAAGGCAGAAGCCCTGAGCCCCACATCTGGGGCCCTGGCTCCCTAACAGTCAGAAGCCCTGACTCCCTGACCCCAGCCTGGAACCCTGACCATCCTACTCCACCCTGCGGTGGCAGCCCCAACTCCCCATGTGGTTGAAGTCTGTAACCTCTTCTTCAGACTTACGGAACATTTCAGAGTTATGGACAACCTCCATTCCCGAGGTGTCCTGAACGCTGAGGTTCTACTGTATTCATTTTTTAACTTTTAACCCACTTTTAACTTTTAGGTGCTCCTAGAATGCTGGTGCACCTAGGCACATGCCTACTGTGCCTAATTGGAAATCCGGCCCTGATTGTACCCAACATCTAAAGCTGCAGAGGGATCCTTAGAAGTGTAACTGATGCCATTCCACTGCATAAGGTGTAGGATTTGGGGGACAGGAGTAATGCATCCACTGTACAGTGCATAGTCCAGCTCCACAAAGGCCACCTGTGTCGCAGTGGCTAAGGGGCATGTACCATTTGTGCAGGATGAGACCGAGGGATGGGGCAAGAGGTTTCACTGCTGTGTGGATTCTCCAAGCCTTTCCTCCCTGCCTCATAGAGAGAGCACAATAGGGCTGGAGTAACTTGTGTTGAACAGTTCCACTGATTCATTGTGATCTGGTTAGGGGAGAAGGATTCCTCCCCTCCACCCACAATGATCCTCAGCACCCAGCCAAGATCCTCAATCTTGGTGCTGAGGACTGGATTCACCCTGTAGCATTTACATTTGGACTCAGATATTTGCCAGTATTGTCAAAATTACTTCTCTGACAATCATCTATCATTCCATTCATTACTTTCTGCAATTAGATAAAGTGCAGTATAATACTGTAAATAATTAGAATTGCTTTTTTTTGGTAAGAGAACAGATGGGATTCTTAATGTATAGTGTACAATAAACGGATTAAATTATCATCATATTAATGTTCCTGTAGCTAACATTGTAGAGGTTTTTTTTCCAAGCTCAGAGCTGTTTTCAAAAGTCACTGAAGTAGAAAGCAGTTATAAGTTTTATGTCCTGTGAAAATTTAAGATGTGGAATAGCAGCCTTAATGATTTCTATTGTTAAAGAAATATTGGGGGAAAATGACACACTATGCAGAGTACTGGATACGATTGATGACAGTTTTGTATTTAAAAACTATTGTGTGATTCTGAATTACATAAAATGTTATTAGTTTCTGAATAACAAGGAGGAGGTGTACTGTACATAACTACCACAAATAGCAAATTCCTAAGATTCCTGAGAACTCTTTCATGGGGCCCAATCTGATGAGATGCTGAATGCTAAGCATCTTCAGTGAGAACTAGCCGCAGTAGGAATGATTTGCAGCTAAGTGGCAAACTAATATAAATATGAAAAAGGGGAATGTGGGCTTTTTTCTTCCAAATTGCCAAGATAGTACATGCAGTAACTGCTATGAATGTTGCACATAACTTTATTCATGAAATCCCCAATTTCAGAATGTATCCCTATTCAGGAAAGTGCTTAATTGCTTTCTTGAATAAGGCCTAAACAATCTTCTTTTTTTTTTAATTTTAGTCCTCTTCCTAAGAGTTTATGATAGAAACCGCAAACAGTTATGTGGTTGGTATAATCCGCCTAAATAAAATACTTTCTATATTACACTAGATTCAATGTTCCTCTACTAGGAAAAGTTCTAAAAACATGAGCGCCATTATGTGACCACTGCATTATCAAATAGTAGTGACTGATGCACATTATTGGCCTAAGCCTGCAAGTAAGCTCTTCTTAACTTTTGAGGGTGACTTTAATCAGCCTTGGAATTTGTGGAAAAGCTATTAAAATTATTATTTCCCCTTTAAGAATACAACTTAGAAGAGAAATAATAGCCTTGTAATAGCTGTGCATGCTAAAAGTTTGCACATGGAAAGCTGTAACATTTCATTTAACATTGTTGATGATTCCCAAACTGTCCATAATGATGGTTAAGGAATGGAGGTCTGGATACTGTTGTGTGCCCGCTGTATTGTATAGGGCAGTATTGTTGACTACATAACTTTGTCCAACTGAATTTTTAAAATATTATATCTTAGTATTAAATCTTCATGCTTTTCAGTCTGGGTTTATGTAAAAGGCAAGAATGAAAAACGCAGCATAGTAGATAGTAACAGTATGTTCCTGGCATGATATCTGATGAACCTCAATTTTTTGCAGCTGGTGAACACAACAGAAGACTGTCAGGAGCATTTCTAGTTACTTTCTTTCTGCTTTCTAAAGCCAAAGAGTAGGGATCTATTATCGACCACCTGACCAGGACAATGATAGTGACAATGAAATGCTAAGAGAGATTAGAGAGACTATCAAAATAAAGAACTCAATAGTAGTGGGGGATTTCAATTATCCCCATATTGATTGGGTACATGTCACCTCAGGACGAAATGCAGAGACAAAATTTCTCAATACTTTAAATAACTGCTTCTTGGAGCAGCTGATACAAGAATCCACAAGGGGAGAGGCAATTCTCAATTTAGTCCTGAGTGGAACGCAGGATCTGGTCCAAGTAGTAACTATAACAGGACCACTTGGAAATAGTGACCATAATATAATAACATTTAACATTCCTGTGGTGGGAAGAACATCTCAACAGCTCAACACTGTGTCATTTCATTTCAGAAAGGGGAACTGTAAACGGGTCGTACTCACCGCTGCCGCGCCTCCTGCTGGTTGGGCTCTGAAATTCCCGCAGTTCTGCCCTGGAGCGCCCGCGGCAGGCTGGTGACCCGCCTGTTCGCAGGCCCCGGCGTCCCTCCCTGGACCCGGTGCCCCCTATCTATAATTGGGTCTCCCCCTCCCAGGGGAACCCCACGCTACTATCCCCACCTTGCCTCAGTAGTGGCTACTGACAGTCATGGTCTAGCCCCACACCCTGGGGCAGACTGCAGTATCAGCCCACTCATCACAGGCAAAGGGGGTTTGGACCTGCTGCTTTGTCCTACCCCTGGGTTGCCCTCTGCAACCCCCAATACCTATTGGCCCACTGCTAGGCCGCAGCCTGGGGCTTCCCTGACTAGAGCTTCCCTAGCTCCTCAGCCTGTCCCCCAGCCCTGCTTCCCTCAGGTATCTAGCCTCAGCCTCTAAGCAGCCAGGCCCATCTCTCTCTATAGCCAGAGAGAGACTCTCTGGGCTCTGGCTTCCCTGCTTCTTATAAGCCCCAGGGCTTCAGTTTGGGGCGTGGCCTCCAGCTGCAGCCACTTTCCCACTCAGCCCAGCTCTGTCAGGCCACTTTTAACCCCTTAAAACCCCGGAGCAGGGTCCACCCTGCTACAGGAACTATGAAAAAATGAGGAGGTTAGTTAAACAGAAATTAAAAGTTACAGTGACTAGTGAAATCCCTGCAAGTTGCACGGACACTTTTTAAAGACACCATAATAGAGGCCCAACTTAACTGTATACCCCAAATTAAAAAACACAGTAAAAAAACTAAAAAAGAGCCCCCGTGGCTTAACCACCATGTAAAAGAAGCAGTGAGAGATAAAAAGGCATCTTTTAAAAAGTAGAAGTTAGATCCTAGTGAGGTAAATAGAAAGGAGCATAAACACTGCCAAATTAAGTGTAAAACGATAATAAGAAATGCAAAAAAGGAGTCTGAAGAACAGCTAGCTAAAAACTCAAAAGGTAATAGCAAAATGTTTTTTAAGTACATCAGAAGCAGGAAGCCTGCTAAACAACCAGTGGGGCCCCTGGATGATTGAGATACAAAAGAAGCACTTAAAGACGATAGTCATTGCAGAGAAACTAAATGAATTCTTTGCTTCAGTCTTCACAGCTGAGGATGTTAGGGAGATTCCCAAACTTGAGCTGTCCATTTAAGGTGACAAATCTGAGGAATTGTCACAGATTGAAGTGTCATTAGAGGAGGTTTTGGAATTAATTGATAAACTTAACAGCAACAAGTCACCGGGACCAGATGGCATTCACACAAGAGTTCTGAAAGAACTCAAATGTGAAATTGCGGAATGATTAACTATGGTTTGTAACCTGTCATTTAAATTGGCTTCTGTATCCAATGACTGGAAGATAGCTAATGTAACGCCAATGTTTAAAAAAAAAAAGGGGGGGCTCTAGAGGTGATCCCGGCAATTACAGACCAATAAGTCTAACGTCAGTACCGGGCAAATTAATTGAAACAATAGTAAAGAATAAAATTGTCAGACACATAGAAGAACATAAATTGTTGGGCAAAAGTCAACATGGTTTCTGTAAAGGGAAATAATGTCTTACTAATCTATTAGAGTTCTTTGAAGGGGTCAACAAACATGTGGAGAAGGGGGATCCAGTGGACATAGTGTACTTAGATTTCCAGAAAGCCTTTGACAAGGTCCCTCACCAAAGGCTCTTACATAAAATAAGTTGTCATGGGATAAGAGGGAAGGTCCTTTCATGGATTGAGAAGTGGTTAAAAGACAGGGAACAAAGGGTAGGAATAAATGGTAAATTTTCAGAATGGGGAGGAGTAACTAGTGATGTTCCCCAAGGGTCTGTCCTAGGACCAATCATATTCAACTTATTCATAAATGATCTGGAGAAAGGGGTAAAAAGTGAGGTAGCAAAGTTTGTAGATGATACTAACTGCTCAAGACAGTTAAGACCAAAGCAAACTGTGAAGAACTTCAAAAAGATCTCACAAAACTAAGTGATCGGGCAACAAAATGGCAAATGAAATTTAATATGGATAAATGTAAAGTAATGCACATTGGAAAAAATAACCCCAACTATACACACAATATGATGGGGGCTAATTTAGCTACAACTAATCAGGAAAGAGATCTTGGAGTCATCGTGGATAGTTCTCTGAAGACGTCCACACAATGTGCGGCGGCAGTCAAAAAAGCAAACAGGATGTTAGGAATCATTAAAAAAGGGATAGCGAATAAGACGGAGAATATCTTATTGCCCTTATATAAATCCATGGTATGCCCACATCTTGAATACTGCATACAGATGTGGTCTCCTCATCTCAAAAAAGATACTTGCATTAGAAAAAGTTCAGAAAAGGGCAACTAAAATGATTAGAGGTTTGGAATGGGTCCCATCTGAGGAGAGATTAAGGAGGCTAGGACTTTTCTGCTTGGAAAAGAGGAGACTAAGGAGGGGATATGATAGAGGTATATAAAATCATGAGTGCTGTGGAGAAAGTGAATAAGGAAAAGTTATTTACTTGTTCCCATAATATAAGAACTAGGGGCCACCAAATGAAATTAATGGGCAGCAGGTTTAAAACAAATAAAAGGAATTTCTTCTTCACACAGTCAACCTGTGGAAATCCTTGCCTGAGGAGGTTGTGAAGTCTAGGACTATAACAGCATTTAAAAGAAAACTAGATAAATTCATGGAAGTTAAATCCATTAATGGCTATTAGTCAGGATGGGTAAGGAATGGTGTTCCTAGCCTCTGTTTGTCAGAGGGTGGAGATGGATGGCAGGAGAGAGATCACTTGATCATTACCTATTAGGTTCACTCCCTCTGGCGCACCTAGCATTGGCCACTGTCGGTAGACAGGATACTGGGCTGGATGGACCTTTGGTCTGACCCAGTATGGCCATTCTTATGTTCAAATTCCCAGTGCAAATATGTCCCCTTTTCAGCTTTTCTCCTCCTCCTGTATTTTTTTTTCCTTTAGATGTCATGATTACTTGAGACGAAGTGAGTGAAAATATATTTTTTCCTTCTGGGTTTATGTTTAGTAGAGTAAAATACTGTCCCATTTGAAGTCAATGGGAGTTTTGCCACTGATTTCAACTGGGGCCAGGATTTCATCCCAAATCTTGTCTTTCCTTTTTCAATATATCTGCCTGTCACTACATTTGAGGAAAATTAAGGAGACTTTTGGAAGCTTCCAAGGGAGATGCAGTGTGTAACTGAGAGGACAGTTTAGCTCAGTGTTAGGAAAAGAATCGCCAGTCTGAATGATTTGGGAATATTGAGCAGGTTGTATAGTTATTTAAAAAAAAAAAGAGAGAGATTAAATTGATGCCATACTATCCCTGTATTTCTGGAAAACACAGGGTACATTAGCTATACTTGTTCTTTGGCAAGATACCTAGTAACCTTAATCATATGAATCATTGGAAAGAGCTCAGAAGAAAGATGTTTATGCTATTATATATTCATTTTATTACATAAATATCTACAGCATTCATATATGTGTGTTTAGCTATAATGTTAAACAGCTATATTTTAAAGTCAGTTTTCTTGCTGCAGCATCTGAGAATGTTTATTTCATGCCATCTTTTATTATAGGGAATGTCTGCAGTAGTTTACTTGCAGAGTTAAACAGATTCTTTAAAAACTGGATGTTAGTCTTATGTTGGCAGATGCTATGTTAAAATTATGAGGATATAACAGAGAGACAGTCAGCCTGGAGAACATCCTGATGAATTAAACATGCTACAGCTGCAAAGTTTGCTTTAGATGTTTGCAATAATGACTGGATTAAAAAAAAACAGGAGTACTTGTGGCACCTTAAAGACTAACAAGATAAAGTAAACATAAAGATCCAGAGTTTATATTGATTTCCAATGTGATCAGTGTTGTTCACATAGTCATTGCTACAATTGAACACTGAATCATTGTAAACAGATGCACATACTTTCATTTACTAAATGCTTCCAATTCTCTTATCACTTTTGGCAAAATAGCAATTACACATGTGACTCCGGGGATTAGTTTTTCTTTGCACCTGGTGTGTTTTAGAAATTAAGAACTAAAATAATCTGATTTTTTTTCCTGATAGATAAAAAAAGATCATGCATTTTCTTCCACATAAGTGCCACTTAAATAATGTTCTCTTGTTATCTTAAATGTCTAGTAAATAACATGTGATGAGTCACATTTACAAAGCCAATTTGTAAATCCACTTGCATACAAAACTAATCAAGTTATTGTGTAAACAGTATTTTAGGCATTTAGCCCTTTATAACAAACAACAGACTGCATGTCCATCACAAAATACAAATGTGCAACCTAACCTTGGTCTCCTTTGATTGGTGTGTTTTCTGAATAGCACAATGAATCCTAGGTTAATACTGAAAGGAAATGGCTTTCAAGTTGTGCAAATATCTGCTCATCCCAAACATTTTGACTATTTTTCTTTACTAATGCCAACTTCTAGTGCTAATTTTGTGGTACCTCGCTTCAATTATTACTTGGTAATTTGTAAGATTACTTAAATGTATAATAATATAAACCGAGCAGAGCTATATTGCATAAAATCCAGACCTCCACGTACCTTTCTGCTGTTAGTCATTCAGATGAGACTTTATTAAAGCAAACAGAATAGGTCAGCCTAACAGTATTTGACAAAGCAGGGCTACTGTAAATATTATGTTCTTCAGGCAAAACAAGAATAAAACTAAATTGAAAGACCAACTAACCCTTAATAATAAATTTCAATGCCTTTGTGACAAAGAATAGATTGTCAGAGAACTATATGGGGATGTAAGTGCACAAGTCCTGATATTTTTAATGGAAATTATATTCCTCCTGTATAACAGTTCTTTACTGAACATGCTAAAACTTACCTGTGGGTGTTCGCAGGGAATTTGAAAGTTCCCCTTCCCCTTAGTATGCCCAGAAATAAAACTTTTTAAAGTTCTTCTCCTCCTTCTCCTGGTGCTAATTCATAATTGGCTTTCTGCACTTGTCATACAGGGTTTTTAATTATGAAAACACTAAGAGGTGGACATTAAATTTTGTTCCTTATGTTAAAACTAGCCTTATATATTGCATCAATATTTTGATTTTATGCAGGATTTTTTTTATTTAATACATAACACTTGATTATTTTCAAACAAAATTTCATGGATAGTATTAATTTACTCTTGGTATGTTATTTTTCAAAATGTTAAATGCCAAGAGTGTTGAACACTCTTTTAAACTGGTATTCAGTCTTTATTTCTCCTTCACTACAAGTACATACAGTAGTATTATATGTAGGCACAAATAGTATGTACTGTGTGCGCACATATGAAGAGGAGGAGAGGTGATACCTTAGGCCTGCAGATGTTTTGTTAATCTGGGTTTTAAGGCACAGTAACAGGACAAGTACCTGGTACATTCCAATATTAGCATAATTAATCTATTTTACACAGTGAAACTACTTCCTGTGATTATTCAGAGATATAATACTAACAAATCTGTTACTATAGCCCTGGACAAAAACTTTCAGCTGTAGTATTTCTGATTAAGAATAGAGGACATGTCCAACTGTAGAATGAAATGAGAATTTATCATACTGGCTTCTCTGACTTTCAAAATTTATTCATGCCTAGAATTATGAGAATAACTTCCACTGCAGTATTTTGCATCAATACTATTACGCATGATTTTGCCTGTGGGCATTGAGTCAATGGGTAATGCTTGCAATACTGCTTTTTCAATCATGGTTTGTTATAATGTCATTTCAAAGAGTCATTTTTCCCCTCTGACTTATTTGTCATCTTATTTGTAGCTAGATTAGAAATAGATTAGTTCTTATTTAAGCATGCACAGTGATGTGAATATTACTACAAAAATATCAGTTAAACATGAAATTTACATTCCTAGCATAACATAATGTCAAAGGCACTTCTAATGATTTGCCAATGAAAGTTGTTATGATATTATCAAAGAGAGAATGCACAGCACATGCACAGTACTGTGGGATATTACTATTGCGCTTAAGGAATACTTCACATAACGCAATTAGTACTGTGATAGTCTATAATTGTCATGGAATTGTACTCATGATGGCCTCATTGTTCATAAAGGTATGCAAGATTCAGAATTAAAGATGTTTCTTAATGGAAATTCACATTTAATAATTGTTTAGGGCCTGATCTTGGCACATTTTTCTCACCAAGTTATATCTTACTGTGAAGGTAGTCTCACTAATTATTAGTGGAGTATGGAATTGTACTACTCAGGGTGAGTAAGGGTGGCAAACTCAGGTCCTTAATAGGGCTGGCCAGGAAACCAGAATTAATGTTTCATAAAACATTTTGAGCTTTCAATATTTGTTTTCATTCCAGGGCAGAACAAAACTGACACCTTCTGAAATTTTTCATGAAAAAATGAGAGGGCAAGATAAATATTTCAGAACAGTTTAATAGTCCAGCGGTTAAAGCACTCACCTGGGATGTGGGAAATCTGCTCTGCTCTTCCTAATACAAACCAAGGACTTGAAGCAGTGTTCCCAGAACCCGGGTGAGTGCCCTAGCCACTGGGCTATTGGCTATTCTGGGGTTTTGACCAGATCGTCCATCCTGGATCTGAAAAACCTTCCTGACTAAAGTTTTTCTGAAAACTGTGTGTTTCTGTGTAAAGATTTGGTTCAGACAAATCCACATTTTTGATAAATATATATATATATTTGAAAAGTTCCCAACCAACTCTAGTTCTTAGAGAGGTTTGCTTTTCATTTTATTAATTCCAGTTTTTCTACCATGGGAGATAATTGCTGCATAAAATTAACTGATATTTACTATGAATGTCAGCATTGTGTCTAGTTTTCAATGATAATCATTTTACTGAGCTTTATTTTTAATTCCTAGGGTTTTTTTTCTGGTATTGACAACATATCTACAGTTTGATAAAGGAATGAGTCATTTAGTTTGCTGAAGAAGGTTCTAATTATGAAGGTATTTGTTACAGTCACACCTGAAGAGGAGGATTTAGCCAATTGTTACAAAGCTTTAATCACCATTTTAGAAAAACAATAATGACTTGCAGAAAGTGCTGTTAAAACTTGCACTTCATAGAAAGTTGGAAGGCACTTTTCTATAATTGCTTTACATAATTTTATGTCATTTGCAACTAGAGTAAAACTGTGTCAAACTTAACTTTGTTGGAGCTCTGACTTGATTGTTTTCTACCACAAAACTACAGTATCTTAAAAGTAAAAGGAAAGATGGTAGCTGGTTACATGAGCCATATTTCCAAAGTTTAACCTTCAGCTCTAAGGATATCTGAACAGTAGAGCTAGAGGAGATCTCACATCCATCTTCTGGAAGAAAATGGAGTCATAGACATGAAGGAACTTTGTAGGTGGTCATGACCAACCATATATTTCTATGACCAAAACCTGCCATAGAAGTCAGTGGGAATGTTATCTGATTATGGCTGGTAGGATTACACCCCTCTTCAGTATATTATTATTTAAGGTTTGTACAGGTGCCTAGCACCGTAACATAAAATGAAATCCTAGTCTCTGCCTCAAAGAGCATGATAGTCTAGGGTTCAAATTATGCCTGATAGGCTCTGGCTTAAGTAGAAGGCAGCATGAAGCTGCATATCCAGGGAAGCTCTTCAGTTATACATGAGGGAGCCATAAACAAATGTTCATAATAATACCATCAGGAAACGTATCCTTATTCTTACCCAAATGTACTGCCCTTTGGGTTAGGAAAATATAAATTTGCTGAGATGCATGTTTGATCAACACAGTCTTCCCCTTCTTGATATCATTTACTTTCTAGTATTTTACAGTTTTCATACAGTGCTCTCATGTGGTTTCTTTAAGATATGTAGGTTAGAACCTTCAGAGCTGTTGCACAGGTGCAGCTCATGGCTTAGTTAACAATTCACAGGTGTCAGCAAGGGCACTGTTTGGTCTGCAGGATATTACTGGTGATGACATGCAAGAAGCAAAACTCAGCTTGACTTTTGGATCCCAGAATGACTTTGTAGGGATATATGCAGTGTTGCTGTAACTGTGTTGGTCCCAGGATAATAGAGAGATGAGGTGAGGTAATGTCTTTTATTGGACCAACTTCTGTGGAGATAGACTAGTGTTGGGGCTTACACAGAGCTCTTCTTCAGGTCTGGGAAGTAAGAGAAAAAACGTCTTGTGAAGTAAGCATATTGGAGCTGGAAGAGATTGAGACACGATAAACTTACAACCCCACAATGCTATTTTTACAGAGTCACCTTGCAGAGTTGAACCATGCATATAACCCTTTCTTCTAGGGCTAATGAACCCAGTCAGATAGAATCAATGAGGAGTCCGGTGGCACCTTAAAGACTGGACTTTATGGATACAGACTAATATGGCTACCCCTCTGATACTTGACAATCAGATAGAATATGCATATTGTGTCCAATCTGTAACAGAACGCTTCCTGTGATGTGAAGAAATTTCTTCCACTTCCCTCCCCATCATTTATTGTGTCCACCCCATCATTTCTTGATTTTATCTGGAAGCCGAGGTAGACATGCTAAAATACTGTGAATGTCCAGCTTCATGAGATTCTAGTCTGGTCTTATAGATAGCTGAGCCAAGGAGTTGGGAAGCATCTAACTGAATCGCTAAACCTTTTGAAGTTAGGCTATCTTCTCTACTTTCTTTAGTCTTACCTTCCCAGCTCATTATCTGTGTTTCACTGGCTTGTGAAATGACATAGTAACACACTAGAGGCCAATAATTGTTCCCAGTATAATAAAATCCACTGTATATAGAAAAATTACTACTTCTTTATGATTGCTTTACTGGGCTGTGTCTATGGGCGTATAGTTACATATAGTTTACTTTTTTTGCCACAGCTGTGTATTATGAGTTTATATTTAATCTGTCCCCCAGTATTGCCCTCCTCAGTCCAAATTTTTTCCTATTGTATTCTCTTACTAACATTCTCCCTTTTTGAACTTTTCATTAATGTTAGTCTTTCGTAAGTGCTTTTTTTGGTGGGGGGGGGCAGAACTCAAGTTCCCCAGGCTCCTGAGTCTAGGATAAGTTTAATTGAAATCAATATTCAACAAGAAAATAATCATTCCAAAGTGCTATTTTGAAACTCATAAAACTTGAATGTCAATAAATGGAATGTCCAATTATTTGTGCCGTGGACTTTGGTTAATGTTTTATCACTCGGTCCATATAGCCTGATTGCCTCTGTTCCAAGTGACCCTTCTCTGGGAACGGGAAGTGTGTGCAGCAGATATTGAACATATGTTCTCTCCACCCTTCCTTTTCTCTCTCAGGTACTCCTTCAGAGTCAATCTGTTTGACAGTAGTGCTTGCCTCCTCGTATCTAAAACCTCCTAGTCAGCTCTATGCTTTGGTCTGGCTTGGAACATTACCTTTTTTTTTTTTTTTGAAGGAACACTGTTCTTGCCAGAGGTTGACTTTTCTGTCACCTCAGTGTTTAATGGTTTTCATGCTTGCTCTTGGTTGTGAGCCTAATGGGGGCTTGTGATGCAGAACAGGCCTCTGAGGTGAACAGCAGAAGTCTGCTTACTGGCTTTCAGGAGGCTTATTTGCTAGGGTTCACGAAAAGGCCATGCAGTTCATGGCAGTCTAAAGAAAAAGGCTTTCACATTTTTCCCAGTTAATTGACTTTTAATTATTTTGCAATGACAAAACATGGGTGGCAGTGTAATTTTTGGCTTCCCTTTGACAAGTGTTTACAAGGGGTACAGCAATCTGTGATTACATCATGTCATGTAGTTGTAACAGTTTGTTGTTATCTGCATCTCTTCTGGGAATTTTTTCACCACTAGACACAATGGCAAGTATTGATACCTTATCTCGTGGGTCATTTTTTTCTTTTTTGCTGTAATTTTTTAGGCTGACCAAGTTTGTATGACTAGAAAAGCAGCCTGATTGTATTTTCTTTAAAAAATTGGAACAGGAATTAAAAAATATTCATATATAGTGTAAAGCAAGAAATGTTGAAAATATCATTTTTTTTTTATTCTGTTGTTCCAAGTGAGGGGTAATCAACAGGCAGACCGTGGGCCAAATCCGGACCACCAGATGCTTTTGACTGGACCACAAAATCTTTTTATTTACTATTTGCTGTTTTGTTTTTATTTTCTTCCCTGGAGTCTGGACCTTGACTATACCTTGACCAAGAAATTTGGACCTTGGCAAAAAAAAAAATTGACTACTCCATATCTACAGTTTTGTAAAGCCAAATGCATGTACAAACTTTTTCTTATTTTCTTGTCCGATCTCCCCTTATATACTCCTTGCTACAGTGTTGTCCATGGTAGGCAACTAAATTATTATAACAGTTCCATTCTCACTGTTGTTCTTGAAGCTATCCTTCATCGTGCTCCATTTGTGATTCTTTCTCCAAAAAGAAAGACACAGAAATCAAGATCTTTTGCCTTCCAGCTCCCAAAACATAACTTCTTACATGAGAGAGCATTTTTCACTGCTCTGTGGCATATTGTTTTTACTGTACTCTATTTCTCTCTGTCTAGTGGATTTGTATATTGTCAATCCTGGGAACATTCATTTGGCTCTCAAAATATGAAATAACCGGAATTGCATTAGTATAACTGGCGTGCGTGCACACACACACATAATAGGTTTGTACCCAAGAACTGTTTCTAATTTCTGGTAGGCAAAAATCCTCTTAGCAAAATGGAACCCTCAAATTATTCCCCCCCCCCCCACAAAAGGGGCCAAAAGGATGCTGGTTTAATTTTATATGTGAAACTTTTCACCCAATTTTGTTAACTGCTAAGATAATCGAAAAGTGTCTGTTTCTTGGTCTGTTTTTAACTTTTACCCTCCAGCAAATCTCATCTGTGTTTTTGCAGAATTTGATATGTAAGCCCAATACTCTCTCTTCCTTAAAAGTCTGATAAATGAAAAAGGGACTAAGTTTGGGCTTTTGAGAGAGTGTTTATTTCTTTCTTTCTCAATCTTTTGTGGGTTAGAAGAAATTGCTTTCGGCTAATGTCACATATTACATTTAATAACAATACATCAAGCAAAAAATCTATGAACTGCAGTTACCTTTTAGAAAAACGTTGACAGTGGCTGTCTTCTCTGTTCTTTCAGATAAGCACACTGATAATGGTGACTCTTGCACCTGTTGAAGCTTACTTTCTTATGTCCATTATTGATGTCTCTAAGATTTTTACAGATGTTAAGTGGTCTGAGGCAGCCACTTTATTGTTGCCATAACCCTACTCTCATAAAGTGTAATTACTGGATATGCTGAAGAGAGCTGCAGCAATTTTAAAAAAATACTAGAAAAGCTATAACAGGACATAAAGACATCAGTGTTGTTTTTTTTTTGAAGACAAGGTGTTTTCCAAATATTTTTCCTGCAATAAAATAGAATCTTTTTTTAGTCAAATATCTGAATTCCTTTGAGGTGATACACAGGGGTGTGGGTCTGAAAGTAATTACATAATGTTTTTAAAAATCTCCGAAGCAAGTAAAGAAATCATAGGTGCAGTCTGAGGCTTGCACATACTGTTCAAGTATCAAGTGAGTCTTTCATCAGGAGGATTTTTTTTAAGCATAAGTGAAAGAAAAGAAATTTTATCCTGTGGAAAAATCATCAGCCCTTCTACACCGTTCAGTGCCTTAGCTCATCAAGAGTGTTTGCACATTAACATAGATGAACGCACGAGCAAGTGAAAGATCTTTATTGGGAAGGCAGATGATTCTTTCTCTACTAATACAAATATATCTAAGTACATTTTAATTTGGAAATAAAACCAGTTGCAGCACTGAAAGGGAGATATATATATGGAAGCCTTGCAGAGGAGAAAGAACAACTGTGGAAGGGCTGGAGAGATAGAAAGATAGAAATAACGGGATCTAGGAAATGAGAGACTCTCCGAAGGCAGGGGAGGGAAGGAGATACTGGGATGAGGGTGGGGAAGGGGCAAACAGAAACCAACAGGAAATAGAAAGAGATGCAACAAGGGGAAAATTCAAGATGGAGTAATCTTCATCCTGGGACTAGAATGATTTGAAGAAAATGCCATATTTTGGAGAAAAAGGGAAGCCGTTTGTAAAAGGCTGATTTAATTAAAAATGGCTCCTCAGAGTCCTAGAATGTTAGTGTAATCTACACTCGCTGGTGTGTTTCATCAGTAGTCTTGGTGAAGATGGCTTAGTTGGCAAAGGCAACTGAAGTCAGTTAAACACTATCATTATTATTTATAACATCGATACTGCATCCACGGTACTTATGTTTCTCATTTACCATGTTTCCCTTAGTTCATCTTACTTACCTTAAAAAAAACTTCAGCCTATGAGTACTTGCCTGTTACAATAAACATTTGGTCTGGTCAGAAATACCTACCAGTCAGACTTCATACAGTTTGACTGGGACCTTCAAAGTTTTTTTTTTTTTTCTGACTGGAAAGTTTGATCTTGCATCCTAATTTATTTCAAAAGTAAAAAAAGAACATTCAGATGAGAAATAAGCTGGTGCCCTAACAAGTTGTGTATTTTACTGTGATTCTTTCTACAGCAAATACATCTCACATTTGAATGCTTAATTTGGTAAGTGCCAAAGTGAATTAAGTATATTATTTTGCCAGTTAGACTATGACTGTAGGAAACTGGCCATTTCAGCTCTCTTGTTAGCCTTTGGTATTGTTTACCCTTGGCAATTACTTAGGTTTCCATTTGATTAGTATAATAATAATGCTCCACTTGTTTTTCTGCATCCATAGTCATAATAACATAAGAATGGCCATACTGGGTCAGACCAATGGTCTATTTAGCCCAGTATCCTGTCTTATGACAGTGTACAGTGCCACATGCTTCAGAGGGAATGAACAGAACAGGGCAATTATTGAGCGATCCACACCCTGGTGTCCAGTCCCAGCTTCTGGCAGTCAGAGGTTTAGGGACTCCAAGAGCATAGGGTTGCATCCCTGACCATGTGGGCTAATAGCCATTGATGGATCTATCCTTCATGAACGTATCTAATTTTTTTTAACCCATTATACTTTTGCCTTCACAACATCCCATGGCAACGGGTTCCACAAGTTGACTGTGTGATATGTGAAGAAGTACTTCCTTATGTTTGTTTAAACCTGCTGCCTGTTAATTTAATTGGGCGACTGGTTCTTGTGTTATGTAAAGGGGTAAATAACACTTCCTTATTCACTTCCTCCATACCATTCATGATTTTATAGACCTCTATCATATCTGCTATTAGTTGTCTCTTTTCTAAGCTGAACAGTCCCAGTCTTTTTAGTCTTTCCTCAGATGGAAGCTGTTCCATACTCCCTAATCATTTTTGTTGCCCTTCTATGTACTTTTTCCATTTCTAATATATCTTTTTTTGAGATAGGGTGACCAGAACTGCATGCAGTATTCAAGGTGTGGGCGTACCATGGACTTTATACAGTGGCTTTATGATATTTTCTGTCTTATTATCTATCTCTTTCCTAATGGTTCCTAACATTCTGTTAGCTTTTTTGACTGCTGCTGCACACTGAGCTGATGTTTTCAGATAACAATCTACAATTACTCCAGTTCCCAGACTCCAGTTTTTATTAGGACATCTTGATTGATTCCACCGGATGACTGTGCTTTGGTTCATGTAGCCCTGCTACCCTTAAATGAGAATTGCAGTGAGTGAATAGATAATTTATAGATATTTATATTTCTGTCTGTCAGTGGCGAGGATGCTATTTGGACAAGGGAGGGCAAATAGAGAACAAATAACCGAAGAGCCTTGCACTTTTGCTCTAACCAATCAATCATGGTCTAATGTTTAAATTGTAGATCTTGGAAGATGTCAGTGTGTTACTCCTGTAACTTGCCATTTAATGCACTGGCCTTTCACGTCTGGATAAGTAGTTTCAAATCTCAAAGACTGCAAGGTCTTTGTTTAGTTCTGAATAGATATTGTAAAGGGACCAAACTGACATAATATCTTGGAAGATATATCCATAGTAAAGTGACAGAGGGTGTGCAAATTGCTGTGCAAGATACATTTGAGCTGCATTATAGTATCCTAGGGTGACCATGTTTTCCCAAAGGCCTGGTCTACACTACTGGGTTAGGTCGAATTTAGCTGTGTTAGATCGATTTAAAAATGACTGCGTCCGCACAACCAACCCTGTTCCATCGACCTAAAGGGCTCTTAAAATTGACTTCTGTACTCCTCCCCGATGAGGTAAGTAGCGCTAAAATCGAGCTTGCTGGGTCAAATTTGGGGTAGTGCAGATGCAAATCAACGGTATTGGCCTCTGGGAGCTATCCTAGAGTGCTCCATTGTGACTGCTCTGGACAGCACTTTGAACTCCAGTGCACTAGCCAGGTACACAGGAAAAGCCCCAGGAACTTTTTAATTTCATTTCCTGTTTGGTCAGCATGGCGAACTCAGCAGCACAGGTGACCATGCCATCGCCCCAGAATCGTAGGCTGTAGAATGTTTCTACGCTCCCCATATCATCTCTGTCCCTGAGGTTATCGTAGATTAGAAGGTGAAAAAAACACACTCACGATTATATGTTTTCCGAGCTCATGCAGTCCTCCCGCACTGATAAGACACAGCTTAATGCATGGAGGCATTCTGTGGCAGAGGCCAGGGCCGGCTCCAGACCCCAGTGCGCCAAGCACGCGCTTGGGGCGGCATTTTGCCGGGACGGCGGCAGGCGGGTCTGGCGGACCTTCTGCAGTCATGCCTGCGAGAGGTCCACTGGAGCCGCGGGTCCAGCGGACCTCCCGCAGGCATGACTGCGGAGGGTCCGCTGGTCCCGCGGCTCGGGTGGACCTCCCACAGGCATGACTGCTTGGGGCGGCCAAATTCCTAGAGCCGCCCCGGCAGAGGCCAGGAAAGAATTAAGTGAGCATGAAGAGCGGAGGCAGGACATGATGCTGAGGCTGTTGTGGGAGCAAACAGACATGATGAAGCATCTGTTGGAGCTACAGGAAAGCCGACAAGAGCACAGACCCCCGCTACATCCACTGTATAACCGCCTACCCTCCTCCCCATGTTCCACAGCCACTCCACTCCAGAGGATGGCCCAAGCAACAGAAGGCTGTCATTCAAACAGTTTGATTTTTAGTGTGGCTACAATAAGCAATGTGGCCTTGTCCTTCTCTCCTCCCCCACCCCAACCAGGCTACCTTGTCCGTTATCTCATTTTTCTTTTTAATTAAGAAAGAAAGAATGCATGGTTTCAAAACAATAGTTACTTTGTTTCGAAGTGGGGAGGTTGATTGGCTTACAGGGAATTAAAATCAACAAAGGGGGCTGGTTTGCATCAAGGAGAAACACACATAACTGTCATACTGAAGTCTGGCCCGTCATGAAACTGGTTTTCAAAGCCTCTCTGATGCGCAGCGCACCTTGCTGTCCTCTTCTAATCGCCCTGGTGTCTGGCTGCTCAAAATCGGATGCCAGGTGATTTGCCTCAACCTCCCACCCTACCATAAACATCTCCCCTTACTCTCACAGATATTATGGAGCACACAGTAAGCAGCAATAGCAATGGGAATGTTGGTTGCGCTGAGGTCTGACCAAAGGCACCAGTGAGCTTTTAAATGTCCAAAGGCACATTCTACCACCATTCTGCACTTGCTCAGCCTATAGTTGAACTGCTCCTTACTACTGTCCAGGCTTCATGAGCCATGGGAGCAAGCGGTAGGCGGAGGTGGGTGTAACCACGTGGTGCTGCCAGATGGGAGAGCAGCCTGAGGCAGAAGCCTCTAGCTTGCATGATATTCCAGGCAGGACTGAATCTCCATGAGATGAAACTTAAAGAAGGGAATGACCTGGAGTCTCTGGTTCCCATTCAGTGCTCTAAGAGGAGGATGGCCATGTCTGTCCTGGTGCCCCTGATCGACCTCACTGAGGAGGATTCCAAGGAGTCCTCCCAGAACAGCAGTACCACGTCTGCCAGCAGCACCCAGGAGGACCAGAACGGATCGCCTGAGCTTATCGCTTGGGAGCAGGAGAGCAGAGTTGGAGGGGAGGTGGTGGAGCCGTACACCATGCCCTGGAGGTTGCTAGGAGCCAGGCAGGGAAGATGTTCCCAGAACCCCCTGCCAAGCTACATGTCCGACGAGGACAAGTGCCAGTCCTACTGCTGCAAAGGCAAGGAGCTGCTGCTGTGTAGCAATGTCAGCTGCTGCAGGTGCTTCTGTGTCAAATGCTTGGAGGTCCTAGTGTAGGGCAAGGTACCTCGGCCAAAGCAAAAGAGCAAGAGCCCTGAAGCTGTTACACGTGTCAACCACAGAAGAGCTATGGGGTGTTACAGCACCAACTGGACTGGAATGCACGGCTGCAGGACTTCTTCACCAGCGACAAAGGACAGAAATATAATGCACCTAAAATCTAAAAAGGCCCGCACATTTCCCAGAGTCGCTACCCTTGATAACAGAACATCAATGATTGCATTGGCTACTTGGATCACAGCAACCCCCACAGTAGACTTGCCCATAACAACAGTGGTGACGGTGAGCTTAGTGGGCTCAATGCTTGCTGTGGTATGGCGTCTGCACAGGTAACCCAGGAAAAAAGGCACAAAATGATTGTCTGCCATTGCTTTCACAGAGGGAGAGGCGACTGATGACATGTACCCAAAACCACCTGCAACAATGTTTTTGCCCCATCAGGCATTGGGAGCTTAACCCAGAATTCTAATGGGTGGCAGAGACTACGGGAACTGTGGGATAGCTACCTACTGTGCACCGCTCCGTAAGTCGATGCTAGCCATGGTAGTGAGGACTTAATGTGCTTAGTGGGGACATACGCAATCGACTGTATAAAATCAATTTCTAAAAATCGACTTCTATAACATCAACCTAATTTCATAGTGTAGACATACTCAAAGGGGAAAATGGGACAAAACTGGTTTGAAAATAGCTCATTTCTAGGCACACTGAGCAGTAGACTCCCAGGTTTGTAAATGGCGATCCATCTACATTTTTCTATCTATTCATTTGTTACCGTCTTGCTTACTCCCACTGTGATGACTCAAGTAGTGCTGGAGCTGTTATGAGTATATTGTCTGCCTGGTATTTACCCAATATATTGAAAATACTGTAAAAATAGTAGTAATTATGCTGCCAATTAAATTTAACTTTTTAATAATTTTAAAATGAATGGAAAATGTGTACTAATTAAGTTAATGTAGGTAGATGTCACATACCACCTTGTACATAAAAATTACTGAGTGTAAATCAGGTTTAAATGAGAAAATCACTAAGAACGCTATACGCAAGAGTTTCTCATTTCAGAATATACAAGCATTTTGGGATACAAAGGGAAGACTGGAATGAGTACATGCATGATATTCTCTGATGCACACCTAAAAGTCAAAGCTAGGCCAAACACTGCATATTTTCTTTGCAATTTGTTACACTATTCTCAAAAATATTTTTTCTGTTTTTCCTCCACAGTCTGCTCAGTAAAAACAAGTATGTGAGAACCAGATCTTTTATAGATCTCAAAGCCTAGGGCCTCAAGGGGTCTTGTATCCCAGCTGGCAATCTGCCTCCACCTTCTCCATATTTTATACGTTCCATGGGATAATGTAATCAATACTGTGCCCATTGCATTTTTACAGGACTAATAGTTGCAGCAGCTAAACAGCCAATGCTACCTTAATTGTAGGAAAAATGAGGTTTGGGACCAGATGCTTCACTCTGAGAAAGATCTTGGCTGTATAAGCCAGAGCAAGATCAAGTATGAGACTCCCAAATAATATTGAAGGGTAGTGGTGAGGGGCAGTATGTGTAATTTAAAATGAGAGCTGATGGCTTTTTGGTGGCCTATGTGAACCAAGCTGGTGATCTTAGTCTACTATTTCCTAAGGAACTAGGGTCTAATCCTCATCATGGATGGCAGTATCATCTAAATTAGCAGTACCCCTGATAAGCCAATTATTTAAATAATGGGTACAGAAAAAATGAACAGCTGATCCTTCCACCAGATGACTCTTGTTCAGGATTAAGGAACGTAAGTGGGGAATGCATGAGAGCTTACTCTGAGGACCTCACTTTCCAGTGCTGTGAGTTTGAAATCTTTTGCAAGAACTAAATCCACTTTTATTAATTAGATGATGTCTGTTGGGTGCTATGAAATTGTAAGTGCTAGGTGGGTATTTTATGAGTTAAGTTGTGGCAGACAAGCTCATTTCTGAACCGCTGAGGTGGGAAACAATCTGAGGTAAAGTCCTATAGTGAGGGATGTTTATCTTATTTAAAAATTTCTAGTACCTCTTTTGCTCAATTCAGTATTTTTACTCTAAGTGATTTATAATAATAGTGAGATGTACTGGTAGGTTTGCATGGAACAGATGTGAATTTGTGTCTATTTTGAATGCTAACTGAGTGAACACAGTTGACAGATCAGGGTGTTTTTGCAATGACTACAACCTATTAGAAATAGAAGGCCAGGTAAAGAATCATAATCTCATGCTGGATATTCCAGGACAACACTATATGGTTGTGCCTTAAACCCTTTTACAAAACTTGCACTCTTAAAAAGTAACTCATACAAGCGTCTAACTAGGTTAGTATAACTGTAATTGTGGGGTTTCTTATGAACTAGACCTATTGGACAGTATCTACAGGCTGGTTTTAATTTGAATATTTTAGAAAGTCCTTTGCTTTCTATTTGTATAAAAACTATTTTCCACATGGTGATCTTCACCAATCTCTGCTTTCTTTGGACCGTCTTACCCTTCTACCTGTATTGTATTGGATGAATTGCCCCTTACATGCTGACGATAGAGTGACCAGACAGGGCGGCTCTAGGCATTTTGCCGCCCCAACGGACAGGCAGGCTGCGCTCCTTGCTTTTGCTTGCGGAGCCGCTGCCCCCCCCACAGCTTCGAGAAGGACCAACCACGGGACCAGCGGACCCTCCTCAGGCAAGCTGCCGAGGGCAGCCTGCCTGCCGCCCTCGCGGTGCCGGCAGAGCGCCCCCCACGGCTTGCCGCCCCAAGCACGCGCTTGGCGTGCTGGGACCTGGAGCCGCCCCTGTGACCAGATGTCCCAATTGTATCGGGACAATCCTGATTTTTGGGTCTTTTCTTATATAGGCTCCTATCCCCCCCGTCCCAATTTTTCACATTTGCTGTCTGGTCACCCCAGCTGAGGAACTAGTAGGTCTGTATATGTGTTGGCCTAGTCAAGAAACTGGACAAAAAAAGGTTAATGTTACACACAAAAGTTCTCTGTAAAATGGGAGAAGGAAGTCTGTGAGCCACAGACATGGAAAGAACCAGAATGCTTTATAACTCTTCATGTTGTTTAACTGATACCTATAACCCCCTGCAAAAATTGCCTCTCATTCCCAAAAGCAGCACACCCATATGATTTATTTAACTAATACTATAATTCTTATTTAGATATTGATGTTTTTGTCTAGCTGGTTTCATAGAATTAAATGAGATTTAAAAAGGTAATAATAAAAATAGCATGACATCTGATTGAACTTTGGGAATCAGGAATTAGGAAATCATCAAATAGTGCTTCACAATTTATTAAAGATCTTATTGATCATTAATGCCAAAATGAAAAATAAGAAGTAGCAATTCACACAAGAAAACATTTGGAAGGTAGATTAATCTGCATTAAGTGTAGTTAATGGTCATGTTTGCAACCACAATTTTAATATTTCCATCCACTGGAATAACAGAATTGATCAAATGGGATAAGAGGCAAGAGATACGAGCTGCTACAACCCATTGTTTTTTGTAAGTTTAATTGATGATGATGATTGAGTGGGAATGCAGCTTGGTTCTGTTGAACTTTGGTAAAAAGCTGCAAAAAATTCACAAGAAGACAGGCAGTTCATTATTTACTTCTTTTGAGCAAAAAGGAGTGTGGGGGGGGGTGGAGGGGGGGGGAGAGGGTAGACCCAGGGGTAGGGGAGAAACAAAAAGGAAAAGAACAGGGTTGTTTGCTGATTGTAATAATCAAATATGCATCATTGTATTAGTTCAGTACAGATTGACAAAGAGGCAGCATAATAGGTTATGATTTACATTAATACCACTCAGACAGCTAAAGTAGTTGGCAGGTACCAACTAGAGATTCATTTAGAGACATGGGCTGTAGCTGCTAAGAACAGTTGTCAGCATCAACTTCTTGTATTAAAAAATTCCTGTCAAGCAAATGAGATGAGTAGTACTCATAAACATGCTATTTCTGTAAGTAGGGTGAGAGAACAAACTTAAAAGTGCGATTCTATTGTGCAACGGAAATGGCAAGCAGTTTGAGGTCCAGAAGACATGAAGTGCTTCCATTAAAGACCATCCATAACAGATGGCCACACATTTTAAGAACACATCTCGGGTTTCTGCAATTATTCATGGATGTTTTAAAAAAAAATCATCCAAGTCCCATCCTCCCACATGGAGGGGGGAAAATATCATTATTTTGCCTGCTTTTTGATTTTTTTAATTGGATGATTTTAGCAGTTTGTTAAACTGAAAAATCTTTATTATACAGTCAAAACACAGTGCACTCAGCATTTATGTAAAAATTAATATTTGATCATCTTAATCTGTTGTGAGACCGTTCTGCAGATATGCCATGATCCATTCATGTTTTCCTCTCTTCCATTATCCACAAGTGAGTGACAAAATCCTGCCTTTTAGAAATAACTCAATAAAGAGAGAAAGGAGACAAGTAGGCTTAGGAAAATGTGGGTCCCTCCAATTACCATGATTATCAGAATACCTAGTTGGTTACCCTCCCTCATTCCAAATAATAGTGGATGGTAGGTGTCACTAGGTTTTTGATGTTATTCCCAGAAGTACTGCAGCAGCCCAGAAAGTAGTGCTGTTGCTTGGAAATGTGTTGCAGTTTTGGAAGGCTGCACCCTGATGTTTTGTAACTCAGTTGTAATATATCATTTTCTGGAGAAGAAATATCTGGGATGCCATTATAGTATTGGGCGAAGATTTAAGGGATACTTAGGATGTTCTCATTTTGTTGTCTTCTTAGATTTTGTCTTTTCTGTCATTTCTACATTTCCCCCTATATGGGAAAGAATATCTTTTTCTAACGGGTTTTTTTTTGTCTGTCTCTTGCTTATTTCAGAACATAAGATTTAAACTAAATTTAAAAAGTAATGGAACATAATGGGCTTGTGTTTGAAAAGTCGCCTCTGTTATTGCAGATACAATTTTTAACTTATAATTAAAATTGATGCTTGATAATTGCTGCATATTTATACTGTAGAAAATAGATTTCCAACTCTTTGCCTGTGGGCACCTTGCCAGTGTTTGGATGTTTTATATGCTATAAACTTCACATGCAAAAATTGGAGGTTGGACAACCCCCCTCCCCCATTAAAAATCAGGACTCCATGCTTATTATTATTATTATTATTATTAAAACAAAAATGAGTGTCAAGCTTCTTCCATTAGGAGCAAAAGACATCTCTGAACCAAGGGGCCAATCCTTCCCTTGAGTTTTAACATAGAATATCAGGGTTGGAAGGGACCTCAGGAGATCATCTAATCCAACCCCCTGCAGGGCTAATCCCCAGATAGATTTTTGCCTCATATCTCTAAGTGGCCCCCTCAAGTATTGAGCTCAGAACCCTGGGTTTAGCAGGCCAATGCTCAAACCACTGACCTATCATTCCCTCCCTGTGCCTTACTTGCAATGGATATCTCCTTAGACATACGTAGTTATGTTACGAGCGAAACAATTCTACATACCCTATGAAGTTTTGTTACCATTATGTACAAATGATGAACCATCAATATACATAGTACTAGGTCTAAACTGGGGAAAGCGTTATTGAAATCAATGGATCTACACCTGTTTACACCAGGGCCAAATGTAAAGCTAGTGGAAAAGCTGCCACTGTCTTCAATGGGCTTTGGATCAGGCCTGTAGTGCAGTGCAATTGGTACACAAATTCCCAGTAACTATGGAATATGAATCCCAAATAATTGGATTACATGACTTAACCAAGTAGATCCCATGCCTAGTAGGAACAAGTGTAGACAGGCTGCACCAGGGAAGTAGAGACTAACAAAAAGTAAATAGGTTTAAAGAGATCTGGCTATAAAATTTTGTGCACAGTTTCTAAAAATATCTTTATATTCAAAATTATATATAGTTAATATAGAATAAATACTTGCTATTTATTTAATAGAGAATAAATGAGTGTTAATTACAATGTCTGGATATTTGCACATTAAGATGAGTTTATGCTGCCAGTTCAGAAAAATGTTAAACACATGTTATACACTGTTGCACAACGTGACAGTAATTTACTGAGAGAGAAATGACTTAGGTTCCTTAAATGGGTTCAACTGCATATTGAGGGAACTTCACATAAATACCTTATTAGTAGGTTGATAATT
Source organism: Mauremys reevesii (assembly GCF_016161935.1). Lineage (NCBI taxonomy): Eukaryota > Metazoa > Chordata > Testudines > Geoemydidae > Mauremys > Mauremys reevesii. The sequence goes on along the minus strand of NC_052629.1, from coordinate 29,487,575 downwards.
TTGAAACCGTGAAATGGGAACCACATATCTTTTCCCCTGTTGAGTTCACTGGAACTTTAAAGGATTATAATTTCATTCTGAAGTGTCTAACTTCTGCCATTTGATTTAGCCCTCATAACCTTTCTAGAACCATTGAACTGTCTTTCATTCTGTTCTGTAGTCCCGCAAAATAGCTGTTAAGAAAGTTGCTAGTTTGACTGACCTGGCTGTTGAAGCTGATCTGTGTCAATGAAATATGGGCCCAAGCTGCAAAAATTGGATCCAGATCTTAATTTCAAACACCCCAACAATGAAAGTGTTGCATTTAGACTTTGATTCAGTTGGATCTATGCTGAAGGTAGGACCCAACTGAAATATGGAACACATTCAAGTTTGGGTGCTCAATTCTCCACTGAGCAAAGCTTGGGCACCAGAAAGGGTGGGGCTGACAGGGACCCTATTGTAGTCCCTGATTCTGTTTTACCTGGCTCTGGCATGACTGAAAGTTGCATAGGCCTAGCTTTAAACTGTGCTGATGGTGGTAAACCTTTTTATGAGCAAAGAATCCAGATGTGGAGAAATCTTGCTCTTCCACACTCCCTACCCTTCCCTCTCTTCCCCAGATCTCGTCCTAGTCTTTCCTCCCTACCCCCCTGTGTGCCCCTTCCCCCCATTATGTTCTCCAGCCAGGTTAAGTTCATTTTGCCCTGCAAAGTGAACTTGGTGAACCAGAGAATCTGGCCCTGGATTCTTAATGGACCCAAAGTTTGAGGTTGTTCAGATCTGGGATTCTGATTGAAGCACATCTGAACTATACAGCACTCCCAGGTGATAGTGGTAACCCACTGAACACCTGTCCTACTTCCAAACTCCTCCAAATGATGGGGTCCACACTATATTTTAATGCTCATCTGCACTGCAAGCTTTGTATCTTTAACTGATTCAGCACCACAGTTATGAAAACAGTACACAACTACCACTTAGCTGTCCATACCACTTAGCTGTCAGATTTTCTAGTTTTCTTTCTTTAAAGAGTAAATGCTTACTCCTGGTTTCTGTGCCAGCATGTTACAATACAATATAAAATACCCATATGTGAAAGCAAATGTGAATTTTATGGTAACAACTTTATTGGGGAAAAATTCTAACTGTAGCTAATAGTCCACAAATTTTTCAGCCAGTTTTCATTTTCACATGACATTTCTTGTAATAAGGAATGGAATTAAAGCTCTGACATGCTGAGTTTTGCCCATAATTAGTGTAACTGTGTGGAATTGGCTTGAACATATCTTTTGAGAATAGTGCTATTTTCATATATATGACACTGATGAGCTTATTAGGAAAGTCAACCCTGGAGGAAAACCTTAACTTTCATTTAAAAAATGAAGTCCTAATCCTTATGCAGTTAGCCTTGAAATGTAAATCAGCACTAAAAGATGTAAACTAGTCACTGGGGTTGAAAGCAACAAGCAGTTTGGCTCCACTTCTGCAGGATAAGGAATGATTCTGCTTACGGTCTCCCACATTCTGAGGTCATCACTGTGCAGATTGATGTGGTAATAGAAAAAAGAGTTGCTTATGGGTGGGAGTGAGGGTGGAGAAGGCAAAAAATGACTAACCTAAGTTTCAAAAAGCAAACGCATTAATTTAAATAATCAAAAATGATCATATTAACCTTTCCCCCCCTCCCTTTGCAGAGGATATTTCTCAAAGCCAAAAGCGAGGAAGAAATTTTTGCACATCTTGGCTTGGATTACCTTGAACCATGGGAAAGGAATGCGTAAAAAGATTTGCCAATGTTCTTTCATCAGTACACAGCTGTGGTAATCTTACAGTTTTTATTAGTGCTCATCGTTGTAGTATCTTTCTGAATTAGCTATCTATGTGACAAGTGTAAATGTGTCTTTATAAAGAAAATTAGTGATGAAAATATTAGTTAGAATTCATTATAGATATTGATGTTTTATGTGCTCCTAGAAAGAATACTTATTTAAGCCCCGAAAGCTTCTGTTCCTGAGCTGTGCAGTAGGCAGAGCTTGAGTTACCACAGTGTTACTCCAATTTTATGCTGATGGATTTGCACTATAACCACTGGAATAAAACTATAAAGTATTGCAGCAGTGAGTCAGAGTGTAAATGTACACTTAGCTGAGCTCGTGGTGGACTTACAGTCAACTCAACTACTCTTCGCTGTTTGTGACACAATATCTTTTGACTGCCACATTTCAGGCAATGTTCTAGGTACTAATGGCTTCAACCCTATTGATTTTGGGGGGAAATCAGAAAACCAAAAGGGTGGACACATGGAGCTTCTGCCATGTGATTAGTACAGCCACCACTTCAAGCACCTCTGCAATTGTTTATAGATCAAGCAACAAGTTTGATAGCACCAATTAGCACCTTCCATCTTAACACCTGTCAACATCTTCCAGCATGACAACACTCCATCTCATTTCTGCCTATCCTCCCAATAGAGTTTAACATATTGACACCCAAAATTACTTTTCTGCCAGACAAGTCTGCTTTCTCCTAGACAAGTCTGCTTTCTGCATTACCATGCTGATACATGAAGCACCTTCCATTGTGTTTTGCATCATGATGCTGACACTTAAACAGCAATGGGATTTTTCAATCCTAGTGCAAGAGAATAAAAGCTACAGTTGCTCATCTAAATACAATTCTTAATTCAGGGCAAAATTAATCAGAAATTATACTTTAGGATTGTGCCATTTCTGCATACTTCATACCACAAGAGGAATTATTTAACATCCTGGTTTCTGCATAAAGAAGTCTTTGCAACTGATAACTCCCATCTTGCCTGCATATGCATTTCTCTCAGTTATGTCACCTGGAGAAGCGTGTATGTCAAATGGAGTTATAGCAGACATGCCAACTCTTGTGATTTCTAAGTAAAATTAAGCCTGAATTGTACAGGGAGATTTCGGCAAACCAGTAAAGTGCCTGAAACGACTATGGCTTATTGCTAAAGGCAGCCTAGTCAGCGGTCTCAGCTTGACCAAGGCAGGAGGGGAGGGGGTTTGGGGTGCCACAGAAAGGGCAGCTTGACCCCGCATCCTTCCTGGTAAGAATTGTGTTGAAGTTGCTGATACATGCATTTTAGAGGAGCAGGGTCCCCAGGAATGTCTAGTGGGGCCTCAAGGCTGCAAACTCTGGAAAAACCCACACCTGGTTAATCAATAATCAGAAGGAACCTCTTGCTTGACCATTGAAACTGCTTACTTAATAAGTTTTTTTAAGGGACATGTTATTCTATTACTATTGTATAAATAAGGGGAAAAAGTTTGAGGTAGTTGGACTCGTTTGGACTCTCCCTCTGGATACATCTTGCAATCCCCACCGGCAGACGGAAGATTTGGCCACTGGAAGCCTGCCGCTGTGTCACTCGAGAGCCACACTCAGCTTTGGTAATTATCAAGAGTTGGAGGTGTTTTACTAACCTGTTGCAGACGTGTGTAAGTGCTTGAGACTAAGTAAAGTTTAGCTTTACGTGAAAGCACTCTTGTGTTGTCCTGTTTGTGCCAGCCATCTATCGGTCGGATGGCCGTGTCTCCCCTGATTTATTTCCTGACACCACCTCACACAGAGTAAAAGTTACCAAGAGCTTTGGGTTGAAAGAACCCCGGGTAATAGAGTCATTATCTTGCTATAGAATTCTGAAATGTCAGGATTTTTTCCCCAGCCATGCTGAAAAAAGAATCCTGACATTTGAGAGTTCTATCCTGAGATCATGAGTCAGGCTTAATAATTTTACTGAGAAATCGCTGCCAGCCCTAGTGGCTGGGGCTCCCGTTATCAGTCAGCCCTGGAGCTGACAGGACTGACAGCAAGAGCCCCTCCTTAAGGGGACAGTAGGATACTGGGGCTCCCGCTGTCAGCCACATGTGTGACCTGAGAACATCTTAAAGGTTCAGAAACCCGAAGAGAAATAGACCCCATATTTTATTGGTTTAAAAATCATAAGGATTTTTTTTAACCTCATGATTTTTGGGGGTCTGACTCATGAGTTTCCAGTGGTGAGGTTGGCAACACTACAGCTCCCCTAACATCGAAGAAAACATAGCATCAGTTTGGTTCCCTTTTTCTGAGACGTTTTATCATTTGGTACATGGAAAATGAATATATTTCTTGCAAAAAATGACAAGCTGAAATAACTGAGATTCACAGTGAATTCATGAGTTACAAAAATTACTATTTTTGAGTGAGGTTCTAATTCCTTTGCGAGGTTCTCTGATTTCAGTGATACGGGAGGAACCTTCCCCCTCCCTTCTCTTCCCTCTCTCCAGCCTGCTCCGGAGAGAGAGATACCTTGATTCAAACTCCTTGAATCTCTACACACAGGGAAGCAGCCCACTTCCCCCCTCCCTCTCCTCCTTCCAGAGACTTTCCTGGGGAAGCACAGATCAAATCACAGAGGGAGAAAGATTCCTTTCACTCCCCTCTCCCTTCCCTGCTTTCTCTGCTTGGAGACAACCCTTGTCTCCACAGAGTGGCGCCTAGCTTCCTTCCCCTGAATCCACAGGTAAGGAACTTAACCAAGTCCTGAACTTAAGAGTTTATTAAAAGAATAAAAAAAGAAAAAAAAATACACAGTCTCTATGAATCCAAGATAGACATTCATAGGGTCTAATCTTATTAATCCCTGGAGAAATTTCTCCCTTTTCCTCAGTACAAACAATACAGGCAAAATTACGAATAATCAATACAAACACACAGAATTGCAGACACAGGATTCTTATATGAAATTACCCAGTACTTCTAATACTCACTAGCTTGAATAGAAGAAATTAGTTCAGAGAGATGAGCAGACTTGATTGACTGGTGTACTTCCAGACGGCTAAGAACACAGAACAAAGAACACAGAGACCCAAGTTCCCGCTCTCTGGGATTTTCAAATTCTCTTCCCTGATTGGTCCTTTGGTCAGGTGTTTCACCAGGTCTGTGTTAACCCTTTACAGGTAGAACTTAACCCTTAACTAACTACTTATGACAGCGAGGTTCTCTGATTTCAGTGATACGGGAGTCAGACTAGATGATCATGATGGTCCCTTCTGGCCTTCAGATATATGAAGAAGGTAATACCTGGTATTCACACTTGTATATGAGGAGCAGCTATCCCAATTACTACCATAGTGTCCACCTTCTTGTAACACAGGACAACATAAATTAGGGAGTGAGCTAGAACATTTAAGGTGGTACCATACATTAAATGGTTGCAATGGCAGAAGGATGAGGCTCAGAAAAAGTGAGTTACAATGGACCTCAGGCAGCAACTAGGCCCAACTAGTAGGAGAAGTGGGGGCGAAGTCAGAAGATGAAGTATGTGCTGTTAGGTTTCTGAGTAGCAGCTGTGTTAGTCTGTATCCGCAAAAAGAACAGGAGTACTTGTGGCACCTTAGAGACTAACAAATTTATTTGAGCATAGGCTTTTGTGGGCTACCGCCCACTTCATCGGATGCATAGAATGGGACATATAGTGAGGAGGTATATACACATACAGAGAACATGAAAAGGTAGGAGTTGTCCTACCAACTTTAAGAGGCTAATTAATTAAGAGAAAAAACTTTTGTAGTGATAATCAAGATAGACCATTACAGACAGTTTAACAAGAGGTGTGAGAATACTTAACATGGGGCAATTCAATGGCTCAGCCATTACACACATTGAATCTATTTCATCTTTCCTTTTCTCCACTCCACTTCACCCCGTCCCCCTTCGGAGGTCTCCGCAGTTGCCTGCAGTGCTCCTCCTCACCCGCCATCCCTGCAGGGTGGTGTGTGTGCGTGAGCTGCAGGCAGGGGAGTGAGGAGGTGAGGGGAGAGGGTCCCTCATCCTTGAGAAACTTTACACAAGTAAAAAAGTTTTCCAGACCAGTAGTAGCAGATCACTGAAACTGTTAAAGGGCCATTAAAGTGGTAATGAAGCCATTTAACAGGCATTTGCCAATGCCCAGGAAGTCTTTGGCCACATTCAGCTGGGTTTTATATTGTAGGAAAATGTGTTATTGGGGTTAAAACAGTTTCCAAAGGACCATCAGTTATTCTCTGTACCCAGCAGAAGTATTTTTGTCTAACCTCGCTCAAGGAGGAGCTGACATAGCCAGTGAGTTTATTTCTTGATCTAGTGGTTTTATTCAAACCCACTTAAAGTAAACAACTCTGGCAGGGAATTCTGTGTAAGAAAAGTTATTAAACTACTGCCCTAATGCAGGCTGTCAATGACAAACACTTTTTCAAAAGGAGAGATTAGACTTCAGTTTAGCACAGGTACCCTGGTTTTTCCTCTCTCTCTATACTGTATACACCAAACTTCCTGCCACACAGAGGAAAATCCATCTGGCAATTGATCTCTAGCAGTTGCCTGTTCAGTTCCCTTGGGGAATGTTATTAGTGCTTTAAGGTGAAAATAGGGGAGAGTTTCATGGAGGAGGGCAGCAGCAGGGTGAGGATGTGAGCAGCGAGCATGGCTGTTGGTGGGGGTGAGGCGGCAAGCAGGGGAGGAGGTCAGTGGAGGGGGGGACCTTGCGGCAGGGATGTGAAAAAGCGAGTGGTGAATCAGCTGCAGGCAGGGGCAGGGCAGGGGTGGAGTGTGGGCGGGGCTGTGAGCGGAAGAAGTGGGACAAGAAGCTAGCCTCCTCCAGGGGAAGTTTCACCCACCACCCATGCTCAGCACCTTACAAGATTAAGGGCCCAATTAAGAAAGGGAGAGGTCATGAGGGAGAATCACAATGGAACAGGTTAAAGAAAACAAAACCTAGATCACATATTCTAATCAAGACGAGCTGCTGCCATCTCCCTGCTAGTGGAACTGTTGGAGCCATTGGTAATAATTCTTGTGAACTCATGACAGACAGGGGAGGCCCAGGGGACTGGAAAAGGAGAAACGCTTTTAAAAAGGTAGACCTGTGTTTATGAAGGGAAGCGGGGAAGACAGAATTTCAGATCAGTAATCGTAATATGTAATAAATTGTTAGGGTGATTAATAGGCTTTATTTTTTTAAGCACCTAGAAAAAAATAAAGTGATAAATCATGAGTAACATAGGTTCATCAAAAACAAATCATACCACACTAATCAAGTGTTAGAGTCCCTGGCGGTTGTTTTACAAATGTCTGTCCCTGCTTCCATGCCAAAGCAATTTGGCAAAGGGCGGGGAGATTGGGGAAGAGGGGGTGGGAAAGGAGAAGGATAGTAATTTTTATAAGCTTCTGAGGTTTAACAGTTGATCAGTGACTCTGCCTCTGGGAAAACCAAAAGATTTACAAAGCAAAGTTAAAATAAGAGTAAAATCATTATACATTTAATCATTTTAATATAATTCAGATAATTTTTAATGACTGTCAAATATCCAGGAATATCTGATGTAATGTTTACCAGCAATAAACATAGTTTCATTTCCCACATTGTTCTGTTATAGTGACAGATATATGAAGAAAAAATAATTGTAAAGTAAGTTATTGCTCCAAATTGTCTCTTTCAATCCTTTTAAAGCTATCCTAACAGCAATGACCAATATCAGGGTATGTCTGACTTAGGTTATAGGTAACAGCACCAGAGAACCAGAACGAGCAATCTACGATGATGTAGGAGGAGCTTGGCTGTCTCAATGACTCTCCACAGAATCTTGAAAACAGACAACATAGCTCTTTGTACAGATTACATTATATATAAATAAACTCAGCAGTGCACAAGCTTTCTGATGCTGAGACTGTTCTGCTAACTTGTCAGAATCCTGTGAACTATCCATAATTTGTGTGTGGATGGATACACACACACACACACACACACACAATCTTTTTTTTTAAATAAAAATCTGCATAGTCCCATGCCTCAGCTTCCTGAGCTCTGTAAAGTTGTGTTTTACATTGTACTCAAACCCTGATTTCATTTCTGCCAGAACTGATGGATAATATTATACTTTTAGGTTACGGGAGGTTTTCCTCTTATTCACAGAGTTCTGTACGTGTGTGAAATGGACTCTCCCACCTAGAGTATATGGGTTGTTCTCCCCATGGCATACTTTGTTCCATCAGCTGCAGTTAAAATAATATACTCCTGGGGCAAAAATGTTCAGTGACGACAATGAAGAGTCCCATAAAGAAATAAAGACTGAGGCTTTGGACAGCTTTGCAAGGACAAACTTCTGTCTGAATGGCTGTTGGTACAATAATATTCCAAAATCAGCCACTGCTACTGGTTTTGCTCACTGGCAGTAAATAACTTGTAATTCGGATGCAGGGCAGCTAATTAGTTGAGGTGTAGTTTTGTTTTTTTTTTTACTATAAATCATTCTAATAAGATGGACGAACTAGTGATTGCCTGGCTGCATTTGTGCATCAGGCACCTTTTATTTTGATCAGCTTGCACAGATACAGTGTGTCTATAGTTCCTCAGGAACAGCACTGTTCAGCTCTGTGATGGGTTGCCCCCCTTCAAGGTGCCATTTGACGTGCAGAGATACCACTGAGGCTGCCTGTTCTGCCAGCATGGGCCCCCTTTAACCTGTCTTGCTGAGTCAGGCTCTTAAGCCTCCTCTAGCACACACACAGGCAAGGACATACCTACCAGCGGAAAGACACAGACACTGATAACAACTCTGGGAAAACTCAGCTTAAGGGACTTGCCCTGGCACTCAGGTGCCCTCCTCCCTTGGAGTGCAGACCCAAAGGTATATTGTCTTGCACTATATAGAAAAATCTGCACAGTGCAAGCTCATAAAATTCACTCTCTCCCTCTCCTTCTTGACCCCCCGCCCCAGTTAGAAATTGCACAAACTGGGTTTAATAATAAACCAAACAAATTTATTAACTATAAAAGGAAGCGTTTAAGTGATTATAATGGATAGCAAACAGAACAAAGCAGATTACTAAGCAAATAAAACAAAGCACGCAAGCTAAGCTTGATTCACTAATGAAATTGGCTACAGATAGTAATTTCTCACCCTAAATGTTATCTCAGGCAGATTACAGAGATTCTTGAAAGCCAGCTGCACTGGCCTGCAGCTTGAAACTTCAGGTATTATTACTAACAGGTTAGACACCCTTCCAGCCTGGGCTCAACTCTTCTTCCTCCAGTTCAGTTCTTCTTTCCAGGTGTTTCCCAGTGTCTCTTTGGGCGACGAGGCAGAGGAGAACCATGATGATGTCACTCCCCTGCCTTATATAATGTTTGTGTGTGGTGGAACCCTTTGCCTTCCAGTGGAAAAACATTCCAAGGTGGGGTCCGGTACCAGGTGACTCAGTCACATGTCTCTGCAGAGTCATATCAGCCATTATTTGCAGGCTGTTTGGAGCATCCACAGAAATACTAAATTGTTCACAGTCCATTGTCTTTGCTGCTGGGCCATCAGCCCTGTCTGGCTTTTTCATTGTTGTACCTGAAGGGCTAGTTCTGGGTGTCACCCAAAGTAGTAGATACATGATCAATATTCCTAACTTCAGATACAGAAATGATACGTGCATACAAATTAGTAAATCATACCCTTTCCCCTTATCAGATTCCCAGTTTGATCAGTTCCATTTATTTTCAATGGAAGGTTTAACCGTTGCAGTGTGAAATTGTAGGGGCCTCAAGAACCCTCTATAGACTCATAGGACTGGGAAGGGACTTCGAGAGGACATCTAGTCCAGTCCCCTGCACTCATGGCAGGACTAAATATTATCTAGACCAGTGGTTCTCAAACTTTTGTACCGGTGACACCTTTCACATAGTAAGACTCTGAGTGCAACCCCCCCTTATAAATTAAGAACACTTTTTTATATATTTAACACCATTATAAATGCAACCCCCCGTTATAAATTAAGAACACTTTTTTATATATTTAACACCATTATAAATGCATTATAAAGGCAAAGCAGGGTTTGGGGTGGAGGCTGACAGCTTTTGACCCCCTATGTAATAACCTCACACCCCCAGAGAGGTCCTGACCCCCACTTTGAGAACCCCGAATCTAGACCATCCCTGACAGATGCTTGTCTAACCTGCTCTTAAAAAGATCTCCAATGATGGAGATTCCACAAGCTCCCTAGACAATTCATTCCAATGCTTAACCACCCTGACAGGAAGTTTTTCCTAATGTCCAACCTAAACCTCCCTAGCTGCAATTTAAGCCCATTGCTTCTTATCCTATCCTCAGCGGTTAAGAAGAACCTGTCTTTGGCTGTAACTAATACCTGACTCTTGAGAAAAAGGGTAACTCTCCTCCACCCCACACAACAGTCTCCCCTCCATAATTTTCCAATCCAGTTATGGATTGTTATATTGTACACAAGAGGCTAGTATTGCCTGGTGGATGAGCAAGGGTTAATAAGAAATCCTTTATTATATAAAACAAACAACATCCTTCTACTACCATCCTCTCAGCTCATGCTCAAGGAGTTCCCTAATCACTCACAACACAGATCAATCCATAATACTTTTTGGCCTAAGGCTGTCTACTAAAGTCAAATTCTTTCTGTTCCAATATCACCTCACTCAATGTCAAAGCACTACTAGAAAAGGTTCTACTTCATTCAGTCCTCTTGAAAATCCTTCATTTAAAAAAAATAAAAAATTCTATCTTCAGTCTGTAAGTGTAAAAGACAATGCAGAAAATCTAACTCCATCCTTTAATTCAATACTCCCCAATAAATTAAGATGTTTTAAATTTTAACTGGTTACATGGACAATCTACATTGCCTGACTAATAAACTACATGTCCCAGGAGTTCATTGAGCGGAAGTCAAAGGTCAGAATACTCTTCAGCTAAAACCACTACTGTTTGCAGCCAATCATTGTCATTAGTGAGAGAGGTCTAGCTGTGAAGACACCATGGGTGAGTACTAAGGTTACTAGTTTCACTTACTCATGTAGGTATTTAAGCAAACAACATAGTTACAAAGAAAACCATAACAAAGTTACCTTTTAAATGTTGCATAAACTAGAACTTGGCTCTCCCAGGGGTAGTCAGCACACGCTTTATTTATATATTACCCCTTTGCAGACTGGTCTGCCCAAAACAACATGAGGGTTCAAAAGGACTTCTTGAAGGAATAAGCTTTACAACTCCTTTTCCATTAGGCTTTCATATCATATGGGATAAACTTTCATCTAAAGGCAACTCAAGGCCATTCATTACAACAAGCAAACAAAAACCCACTTACAACAGGTGTTAGGAGGAGTGGAGGACCCCCTAATTCACTCATTGGTATACATGCACATACCTGATACCTCTTCTGTACTGAGTTTCTCTCATCTGCAATGACTTTTCCTTGCTAGGAGGTTATTCATTAACACCGAAAAGAAATAAAATAGCAGACAAGGTAATTTCAAATTGATACAAGTAATGTAGGCTGTATTCCTGTTGCAATGGGTCTCAGTACTACTGGTTCAATGTCAGCTCTTGATTGTAAATTGGATGATGTATAATATAGAAAAGAAAATAGTGCCAACTGTTTGGAGGGTCAACTATCAACCTTTATAGCATGTATGTTAACATTTGAAGTATACATTCTGTAAACTGCTTCCTATCCTGCACTGGTTTTAGGCTTGTATACCAATACCAAGTTCAAAGACGTTATTCTTCGTTTACACCATTGTAAGCAAAAATAGAATCCTGTGTTAAATTTAGGCCCCAGCCTTCAATCTGGTCAACATGGTCTGAGTTTTGACCCTGGATGGAGCCCTGTTGACTTTAGTTGGACTCCAAAAGTTTGGGGTGGAGGCTGACAGCTTTTGACCCCCTATGTAATAACCTCACACAAAAGTCCACCAACACAGATCCTACTGCGGGGTCAGATTCCTGAGATCCTATGTTCCTGGGGGCAGATATTGTTCCTTCTGTTTTTCTTCTAGTACAGAGCCAGTCAGCAAATAACATAATGAAACATGGCACATAACTAATAGCATAAGACCTACTACTTCAAAAAGGTGAGATGCAGAGAAGCAAGCCTAGTTTTTTTGATGGTGAAAATATGAACCAGAGTTGCATATAGGTCATGGGTATCATCAACAAGTTGAGCTTTTTGAAAATACTGCAAGCTACTCTGTCACATGACTGTGTGTAGGGAAATCCTCTATGAAAGGCACCAAAACGAGACAGACTCTGTGGATAAGTGGGCCTCTTAACTAAGACTGTTAGCAACAGATGGCTGCATTGACAATCGGGATAACATGATAAAGGAGTGAATTTAAATACCTACACAACCCAAATAAGTGCAAGAAAAGTGCCTCCAAGAAGACACCTTAGATTTAGACTCAGCTTCAAAGGTCATATGAAATTATTATCAAACAAAGAATTACAATGTATTAAAAAAGAAGGATAAACCAAAAAGAAATATTCTTTAGAAATAAGAGAACAAACCATACCCACGCATGAAACCTATCAACAGTGCAACGAATATTGCAGTGATACCTGTCTAAGAGAAATTAGAGCAAGAGCCTCTGAGAGATGTGGTAAGTCACTTGGTAAGAGTAGGCAGTGTCCTGTGCTCAACAACATGAGCTTAGTTTGTGGCACGTGAAGCCACTATGCTAGAGCCTGGAAAATCTGATCAGCAGTGATGTAAAGGATTGGACAAATTAGCCACACACGAATGGATGAGAATAGTGAAGACAGATGATGATGAACTATTATTAGCTGCATGTGTCAAAGGTCAGGGTGTAATATTTGTAAAACAATAACTCGGGTCTGCAAGATGTGTAATTTTAAAGCAGACTTGGGAGTTAAAATAAACTGCATTACATTAATGGAGTTCAAGAAAAATAAATGGAATAAAATCCCACTGCATGATGAAAGAGCTATCTCAATGGGCCTGTGATGCACCAGGCAGGCAGGAAGGAAGGGTTAAGCAGTTGCTCTGGGCTGGAATGGCCCCAATGTACTACACCTGCAAGTCATGTCAGAAGTGGAGGAGGAATTCCAACAAGGGAGAAGTTCAACTCAGAGGCATAGGCGGCAGGTTATATGGGCTCGAGGTGCTCGAGCACCAGGAATATTCAGAGTCAGGGGCTTTGCTCCACCAATATTTGGAGCTGGGTTTCTCCTCTGGCCCTGCTTGGAGCGCCCCCCAGCCCTGCCTGCCATCCCTCCTCATGTCCCCCCACCCCACCCCGGAGCATCCCCCCAGCCCTGGAGCTTTCCTGCCTCAAAGAAAATAGCGCGCCTCTCCCTTGCTTCTGCTGCCGGCTGCCGCCTAAGGGCTACAGCACAAGAGCAGCGCTGGCAGATTAAGGCAGCTGCTGCTGCTGCTGCAGCACCTCGGGAGAGGGGAGGCTGTACTTGGCAGCCCTTCCCTCCCCTCCTCCGGTACCCACCTGGAGGGGACGCGAAGGGGACTTCCAGCCAGGAGACGGACATCACTCACCTGAGCAGCTGCTGGGGCTTCGGTGAGTGTTTGACCCCATGATTCCAGCCCCAGCCCCCACTCCTGCCCAACGCTGGGCAAGGGGCAGCCCCATCCCTTACCCCCCAGTGAGGCTATGGTGAGGGGCAGCAGGCTGCAGCAGGGGAGGAAGGAAGCCATATGTGAAGGCAGTGCCCCTGCTCTCCAGCACCCACCCACCACAGGGCAGATGGGGGAGGGGGCTTCCTAGACCCACCTGAGCAGCTGGGGCTTGGGTGAATTTTGTGACAACCTGCCCTGCCTGCCCCCTCCCCCCAAGCCACCACCCTGCAGCCCCCACTCCTGCCCCACGCTGGGGATGGAGAAGCCCCATCCCCTACCCCCAGTGAGGCACAGCAGGCTGCAGCAGAGGAGGAAGGAAGCCATATGTGAAGGCAATGCCCTCTCCCCCAGCACCCACCAACCCACCTGCCACAGGGGAGATGGGGGAGGGAGGCTTCCTAGACCTGAGCAGCTGGGGCTTGGGTGAATTTTGTGACACCCTGCTCCCCCCCCCATAGCCACCACCCTGCAGTCCCCACTTCTGCCCCATGCTGGGCAAGGGGCAGCCCCATCCCCATCCACAGTGAAGCTATGGTGAGGGGCAGCAGCAGGGGAGGCCACCCGTGATGGCAACCCCCCCGCCCCCCATTACCCATCATAAGAGAGGTGAGTGAGCTTTCTGGACCTGAGAGGGGCCCTAGGAGCATGTGCAGTGACTGTGGTGCAGAGTGAGTGTGCTGCAGGATGGAGGGGGATAGGAGGTTGCTGCTGCCAGTGTGGGGGGGGGAGTCCTCTCTGGCCCTAGCCTGGGGCAGCCTGTCTGCACCCCAAGTTCCTTATCCCCAGCCCTGCCCCACCCCAGAGCCCTCACCTGAGGCGAAAAATGCGCAACTTAAATTTGGTGGTCAGTTTGGAGTATCATTGTGTTTAGCACAATACTTGATTATTTTACACCCTTTAAAGTATATAACTAGTCAGATACAGGTGTTACAAAGTGGGAATGTTCTTAATGTTTTTACTGTGTGGTTGCCTCAGTTTCCCCTATGCATTTCTCAAGGATCTAGATGGTGGGATAAGGGGGTGTGACTGTTGTAGAGCCCTAGAGGGACAGTGTGATGCTGTCTGCACAGAGAATGGCCGAAACCCTGTCTCCTGGTCACTGATGGCCTGGGCCGCTCTCCTGCAAGGTGCCAACTGAAGGTGTTGGAGAACAAAGAGATCAGGTGGCCCCTAATGCTTGGAAAAGAGACAAAGGCCAGAGGAGGGAGTGTCAGTGCCTGTGTGGACTTCTGGGAAGTGCATGGTGTGGAAGGGGATGCTGGGATGCTTTGGAACTACTCCATACAAAGCCAGTCAGGACTCTGGGGGAGCCTCCTCTCTCGGAGCATACTGTCACCAGGGCAAGAAGCTTACACCTTCCTGGGTCTGACCTCGGAGCATTCAGCATGCCCTTCCACACCATGCGCTTTCCACAGCGAGTCTGCCCAGGCGGGTCCTGGAACAACCAGAGGTCCCTGCACCCCAGCTCCGCAGTCAGACGTGACTCTCAGCCAGACGGTAAAACAGAAGGTTTATTAGATGACAGGAACACAGTTTAAACAGAGCTTGTAGGTACAGAAAACAGAACCCCTCAGTCAGGTCCATCTTGGGGGGTGGGGAGCCCAGAACCATTTCCCCAGCCAGCTCCAAACTGACACTCCCTCCTCTGGCCTTTGTGTCTCTTCTGGACAAGGAGGCCACCTGATCTCTTTGTCCCCAACACCTTCAGTTGGCACCTTGCAGGGGAAACTGAGGCACCTACACAGTATTCAGAGAAAACATTAAGAACATTCCCACTTCGTCACAACAGGTGCAACAAAATATAATACTGTATATTGAAGCAGGCAAGTGCTGCTTCTGACTTTCCACTTTTAATTGACCCTTGTAATCTTGTGGCACTGACGCTTTGTAGCTTCATTTTATATCGGCTTACAGGGCGGGAGCGGGGGGGGGGGGCACCACCATTTTGGGCACCACCAAAAATTATACAAACCTGCCGCCTATGCTCAGAGGCAGTCAGTCATGCAGGGAAAATAGACTCCTAGTCATCCCAGCTCCCAGGAGAAGCCTGATAGAGGACAGAGCCTGCTCCCTTGCCTGAAAAAAGGTCCAGGTTCCCTGAAGCAAAAGTGGGCTGGACCATATTCCTTCTGGTAGCTAATCAGTAGACTTTGAGGCTTGTTCAAGGCCTCTCTGAAGGAAAAGACGCTGGCACTGACTGCCTATTTCCTTTTCCTTTGTTTGTTTTTCTGCTCCTACTTTTTTTGTTCATTCCTCTGCTGGAACCTTGGAAGAGGTAAATATCCAGAGAGACTGGGGTGGGAGGGCTGAGACTCTTCTCCTGTGACAGGACTACTGAGTGTTCCCATCAGAGTGACTGGAGCTGGAGTGAGTACACAACCTTGTGATACCCCAAGGGTAGAATTACCAGAACTCTAACAGGGCCATTAGTGACAAATCACCACTATGAGAGAACTGATGCTTCAGAGACATCTACTTTGTAGTTGATATAACTACTTCAGCACTAGTTATAATACAAAGAAGGAGACATAATTAAAGTTGTTCTTAACATAGCTGAAAATTGTTTACAAAGAGGTATTGTCATAACAAGACAATTTTCTAAAGTCTAGGAGTCTGGCAGAGGCTTACCACATACACTTTCAAAAGAATAATGGCTTAGGTTATACTTGCCCTTAGAAAAGTTGCTAATGGGGGGTGGATGGGAGGGGAGAGTAGTAATTCCATGATTCGCAGTTTCATGTCACCTAGCTGCTGCCTGGTATTGGGCTATGATTGATTCGTTTGTATGATGAGGTTTTTGTTCTCATTTACACAACATGATGCAAACATTATGCTTGTGAGTCAGAAGGCCTGATTCTGTTCTAATTTATGCTGCCATTGCACCAGCAGAACTCCATTATCTTCAGTGGAGTATTTCCTCACTTTTGCCAGGGGAAGAGCCGAATAAGACCCAAAATGCCTGTGTGGAGTGAATACAATACAGGAAATAACCTGCAGTTATCTAGTTTCTCTGAAATGGGGAAAAGTATGCAAGGGATGTACAAAAGATCAGCAAAGAAACTTGGACAGAGAATTCAGTTATATGAAAATGAGTGGGCACTGGGATACCCTAGGGATGGGCAAGGTACAAAACCCTGCATAGAACAAAGCACATATTTTACAGGAATTCTGAATACTTTGTATGGGCTTTTGGATTTTAAAATACCAAACTAATGAACAAGTTAATAAAAGCTGTGGTCTCACTCTGAAACAACAGAGTAATTCATTGTTCAAATGTGATCCAAATGAGAAACAGTCAAGGTATTGGCTTTATAACTGACAGTAGGGTAGCACACTGTCAAACATCATTGCACTTATGCTGGTACGCGCTGCATGGGCAAATTACCATCATTGCTCTTCTCTGAGAAGAACTAGAGTTGACAGGGAATTTTTTGACAAAACATTTTTTCAGTGGAAAATGCAGCTTCATTGAAATGGAAACTTTTTGTGGAGACATACTGGCATGGCCTAAACCTTTGTTGGGAAGGTTCCTCAGGTCCCAGATGCAATTTCAGGTCAAAGCTAAAGAGGGTAGACCCACCCAGAATAACCAGTAGCACTCACCTATGAGATCCAAATTCAAGTCACTACTCTGCCAAGTCAGAGTAGAGATTTGAATGTGGATCTTTCACATCTCAGACAAGTTCCCCAACCACTGCAGAGTCAATCTCTTCTGTTGGGGCTTTTCTACTTTGTATAAATAATTAAATATTCATGGGGCCAAAGAGAGACTGAGTCAATAGCCTGATGGTTAGGGCTCTCAGAGACTTGAACCTAGGTTTTTCACATCCCAGCTGAGTGCCCTAACCACTGGGCTATTGGTCTTCCTAAAGTAGGAGGGACTCTCTTTTTTTTGTGAAAAATTTCCAATGTGGAACAAAAAGAAATGAAAAAACATCGATGTTTTTCACAAAACAGAATTCTCGGGTTTTGGCCAGCCCTAGTAACAACACAAGACTGGCTTCTGGAACGTCTTTTGAAAGCAATTCTTGTCTTCTAAACTGTTAAGGGTGTTGACTACTTAACAAATGCAAACAGAATAATCACACATATGTTAAATGAAGGTGGAAATAAAAATGCTCCCTTTTATTGTCCACTATTTTATTGCAGGTATTGGGCTAAATTCTACCTTCAATTATGCCTAGGCAACCAAGAGCAGAACTTGATCCAGTGACTGCATTAACAAATTAACTTAGTTTTATGAAGATGCTAAAAAGGATGATACTTCCATTGCTATTGCTATTAAAAATGTCTTAGCTAAACACAAAACTCAGTTTACTGAATGCATTAGCATTCATGACTGATAATGCAAATGTGAATTATGTCACGGTACACTCAGTATACCATCTGCTCCACAAAGAAAAACAGCTGTTGGTAAATGTAAACTGCAGAGCTTACGTGGTACGCAATATGTTCAAATGCTATCTGGAATAAATAAATTGGATGTTGTCAATTTATTGTGTTAAAAGTATTCAACTACTTTCTTAAGTCTGCAAAAGGAAGAGCTCAGCTGCAAGTATTTTTGAGATGATGGAGAAAATTATTATGCCATGTCCCATCCAGATGGCTTTTGCTGAAGCCAGCCATTGACAGGTTGCTGCAGTCATCATCTGTAGTTATGAGATGCTTCAGAAGCATGGACATAGATGAATGTGCTGTTCTATGGTAGGGGTTTCTGTGCTTGAATTGTCATGATTATGATGAAACTGCATTTTGTGTTGACATTAATGAAATTGCTTGAAAAATGTTACTTAAATATTTGCTGAATTTTTGATTGCGCACCTCTGAACTCTGATTTTGTAAAGCTAGTATGATGGAAGTCTGTAGGGTAATGAGTAATTTTAAGAGTAAATCACAGGAATGCTATAATTTGTGGGAGTAGGGTGGGGCTAAATAAGAGTAAGGAAGGTATTCTTGCTATTGTATGTTTAAATACTTGGATGAATGAGTCAAGAAATGCAATGTCATGTGCCACTTGCGAAAGTGACAACATCTGAACTAGTCATTATTTTCCTGTTTATATTGCCAATATCATGATCATGAAACATTAAATTTCATATGTATGAATGATATAAAAGAGTTTTGCATCCCAATTACTGTGAATACTTAAATGTATATAGCAGCAAAGAGTTCTGTGGCACCTTATAGACTAACAAATGTATTGGAGCATGAGCTTTCGTGGGTGAATACCCTCTTCGTCGGATGCATGTAGTGGCCACTATAGAGCTTTATATTTTCAAAGCTGTACATTAATGCAATTTTGGTAAACAAATTGATGATTTTGAATGAAAAAGACCATGCAAAGCATCTTGAATTTAATGCTTTTTTATCTAGAGTATCCAGATCCTGTTCAAACAGATACTTTACTTTAAACAGATAAATGGACTTCCCTGAATTAATTTCTATGACCAGACCAGACCAGATGATCACAATGGTACCATCTGGCCCTTATAATCTATGAAATCTTTAAAGTCCTATAACTGCCTGGTCTCTCCAGCAAAGAAAGGATTTTGCTTTTGGCTTGCAGTTCACCTTAAACTTCAAGCTGAGACTACAGGTCCCTTACTTTCTCAAAGAGAAGAGTGCCAGTGACATCAATTTCTGGACCATATATGCATTCTTTTGTACGATGTACAGCCCATCCCTGCATATATCGTGGAATCTAGCACAACACAAAGGAGAAACAGGGTAACAATCCAGCTGTTAAAATCAAATCTCTAAAATAGAAAATTCCTGTAAAAATTGAGGATTTTAGTTTGGATTTAAATTGGAAAAAGGTGTAGTTACTTTTTAGTATTATTAGAAAGGAAAAAAATATATAATCTCTATCTAATCAAAGACATCTGTTACCACTAGTGGTGGTTTGGAGGTTCAGTTTGAGTAAGCATTTAAGATTGTTAATGCTTATTTTTAACCTCGCGAAAGGTTTTGTGTTTCCCTAAGGCTCTCTCACTGGAGCACTTCAGTAGCCTGCAGGTCAAGTCTCCACATGGCATTTCAGTAGCCTTTCCCACTCCTCTCAGTTCACTGTTCTTTTTCTTCAACCCTCCAATATGTTCTTGTTCACTTTCAGCTCATATCTAGAGTCGGGCAGAGTCTGCAAAAACTATATTTGCAAATAAAAACCATGAATTCCCATCAGTGCTATTTGCAACCCTCTTCACACATTTTTTTCTCACATTTGTGTGAGCAAAACTTTTTGAGGGGGGTTGTTCACAAGAATGTTGGTGGAAAGTGAAAGTCTCCCAAACACTATGGTGATATATTTGCATCAGACAATAAAAGTATCAGTATCTGGTCAGAGAACAGACATGATAACATGTGACGTAAGTGACTGATCACATGACATGAACAACAAATAATTAATAACAAATATTCAAAGCAGTCGATGCTGTGAATAGTTGTGTGAAATACACAAGATCAAATTTTTCACATAACACATTTGTCAAATGACTAGCAAACTTGTAAAAATGTACTCTGTGAATAATTAGAAAACAGAAAAAAGGCTGAATAGATGGAATAAATTGTTTGTTATATATAGTTCACCTACCTCTAGCCACAATCCTCTTCTAGGACCTGGCCTCTTCCTCTTAAGCTGTGAGTCCTCCAGGAGCCCACTGCTCTGTCAGTACTGTTGTGCCATATGTCTTTCCCTGAAGCTTCAATTGTGTATTTTGCGTATTGCTAAAATAAAGTTTTGCACGCTTTGGAGCTAGACTGGGGCATGTGCTTGACCATATAGTCTGTCTAAAAGCATTATAAGCTTAAAAATATATTTATCTCTCCGCTGAACAAATACTGATAAACTACATTGTTGAACATAAATCGAATACAAAATACCAGGGACAATATAGACAGCGGAATTTTGAATTAGCTGCAATTTGCCAGTAAAGAGCTTAGGAAATACAGCCAGCTTTACGATGATCTTGTTGGAAGTAATACAAGTGTAGACTCAAGGTATCAATAGATAATATCCAGATAACAGAAAAAGTGAACTCTTTTTCCTAGGTAAAATAGGTGGGTGGGTAATAGAGCCTCAACTATCAATCCTAAATCCAAAAGTTCTCCTCTGTTTTAATGCTTGGACTTCATGAAAGATATAGCACTGACCACACACCGAAGAACAAAAAGGTAGTATAGCTAAACATCACCAGGAGCCCATAAGGATAGCTTTTGCTTTTTCTGTCAAATTTAGATGCAAAATATTGCAACTCATCCAGCAGCAGAGATCAGACAAACAATGCAACAACAATGAAAATGCCTCAGAGACAGAAGGTGTTGAAGAAAGATATAGCTGGGTAACAGCATCCATGTAGGCATCACACAATGCCAGGGAATTAGGCCTCACAGTGCCAGCATATAGATTAGGAATATTGCTGGGCCCAGAATGGAACCCTCTGGGGGACATCTGCAGAAGAAGAAAACAGCCCAACGTCAGAAACTGACCCCATTACGCTTCAGACTGAAGCTAAACAAGGCTAGTGTAACAACCAGGGCAAAAAACCCGAAGAATTTTAATCTGCTCGATAGGGTCCTATGATCAAAAGCAGCAGTGATGTCTAAAAGAACACACACAATGAGGGACAGAGAGAGAAATGCTAAGTCATGACGAAGTGTAGTAGGAATCAACACATCTCTTGTAATTAAAATATATGGCTTGTACAGTGGTGCAAAGAGAATAAAAAGTTTATAGCAGTTCTAGGTGAGATGTGACCATAACTCAGTTCTGGTCCTCAGGGGCGGCTCTAGACATTTCACCGCCCCAAGCACGGCGGCATGCTGCGGGGGGCGCTCTGCTGGTCGCCGGTCCCGTGGCTCCGGTGGACCTCCCGCAGGTGTGGCTGTGGAAGGTCCGCTGGTCCCGCGGCTCCACTGAAGCCGCAGGACCAGCGGACCCTCTGCAGGCATGCTTGCGGGAGGTCCCGGAGCCGTGGGACCAGCGGACCCTCCGCAGGCATGCCGCCGAAGGCAGCCTGCTTGCTGCCCTCCCGGCGACCAGCAGAGTGCCCCCTGCGGCATGCCGCCCCAAACACGTGCTTGGCGTACTGGGGCCTGGAGCCGCCCCTGCTGGTCCTTGAGAAGGACAAGAAAGTTAGATAACAGTGATAAAAATGAAACTGCAGAAGCCTTGAAAGCCAATTCAAAATGCCAGTTACCTTCAGTTATCGTCACAAACTAAATATGAGTCAACAGTGTAACATTGTTGCAGCAAACCCAACCATCATTCTGGGATGTATTAGCAGGAATGTTTTAAGCAAGACACTAGAAGTAATTCTTCTGCTCTATTCCACGCTGATTAGGCCTCATCTGGAGTATTGTGGCCAGTTCTAGGCACCACATTTCAGGAAAGATGTGGACAAATTGGAGAAAGTCCAGAGAAGAGCAACAAAAATGATTAAAGGTCTAGAAAACATAACCTATGAGGGAAGATTGAAAAAAATGGGGTTGTTTAGTCTGGAAAAGAGAAGACTGAGGAGAGATGGGACACGATAACAGTTTTCAAATACATAAAAGGTTGTTACAAGAGGGAGAAAAAATGTTCTCCTTAACATCTGAGGATAGGACACGAAGCAATGGGCTTAAACTGCAGCAAGGGCAGTTTAGGTTGGACATTAGGAAATACTTCCTAACTGTCAGGGTGGTTAAGCACTGGAATAAATTGCCTAGGGAGGTTGTGGAATCTCCATCACTGGGGATTTTTAAGAGCAGGTTGGACAAACACTTGTTAGGGATGGTCTAGATATTACTTAGTTCTGCCTTGAGTGCAGGGGACTGGACTAGAAGACCTCTTGAGGTCCCTTCCAGTCCTGCCATTCTATGATTCTGCAAAGAAGGCAAAATCTAAATAGAAGGAGAGTGAAAGACCTTTGAGGCATTTGGGATTATTGTTGGGGATCAGATCAAGAAATTAAAATTCTAGTTCTAAGATAAAAGCAGGCACAAATGGTTTTACATCTTTTAATATATTGTGCATAATGTGAATTCGTGGACCTTAAATAATTGTTTGCATTTCACAGCAAACGTGGAAGCAGTCCTAGTATATACCAGTCCAGTCCCCACAATGGAGATGCAAAATAAAGTCAGATCATTGTAAATTTGTCTCATCTGTTAGAAATCTTGTGTGACGGCCATTAAAATAAAGGACCGTACACTGAGAAAACAGGCAAAGGAATAGAATTGAAGTGGCAAGAGAGATTTGGGGGAGAGAGAGGCAAGAATAGAATTCATAAGAAGCTGGTTTCCTCTGGGAGAGAGTGGAGGTGCTGGCAGTTGACAGACTAAGATAAAGGGCTGTTTTACATGCTTGACAGCAGTGGAAACAAGGACATGGGAAGGCTGGAGGAACATGGGTTTGAAAAATAACACTCTGGTGCATAAGGCCTGAAAAGAGGAAGTGGGTGTAAAGTTAAATTATACATAAAAGGGAAAAAAGTGTTAAGTAAATGAAAGGCATGTCAGGAATCATAGCAGTGGCAGTGATTTTTCCAGATCTCAATCCAAGGAGGATGGAGTTGATCCATGCAGGGCTGATGTGAAAAGGACATAGGGGTGGATATCCAGGAAAGATTTTTCTTCCCATTATAGGAAAAGGGTTAGATTAAGGCTGGAGTTTGTATCTATTAACTACACCCCTACTGTGATCACCAGAATCAGAAAAGAGAAGGATCTAATGATGTGACACAGCAAAGTCAAAATACATCTGGAATGCTGTGATGAGGAGTTCATCCCACACCAGCCTTGAAAAGGTTAATGAGGCTGAGAAGGGGGCCAATTAACTTGATAGCCACACCTGAGGTTAATTAGGCTGGATAAGCAGCCCCTATTGGGAACAGAGCCCAGCTGAGAAGGAACAGGCAACACTATGATACAGCCAGAAAGTTAGCAGTAGGAGGAAGTCTGCAGTTACTTTCCTGGTGCTAGAGTGAAAGGAGGAAACTTGGGGGGAGAGGAGAAGTCCTTGGTCCTGAGGGAAGGGTATACCTAGAGGAGAAAAATAGGAGGGAGCATAGGGAAATGGCAGTAGGGTCTGGGAGTAAGTGGGCCGTGGTTGATGGACTGAATGTCCTTGTGCTGGAACCTGGAGGGGTGGGTGAGCAGGAAGGCCTGTGTTCTTCTACCAGCTGCTGGGGAAGTGGTTCAGTCATGGCAGTGGAACTGGACACTGGAAGGGGGAAACATGCATAGTGACCTGGCTGGAGGGCCAAGACATGAAGAGGGAGTATGCTGAGTTCCACACAGCACGAGGACAGAAGGGGGCGCTAGACCAGGTAAGTGCTGATCCTCACAACAGCTACAAGAAGGTGCCACCTCAGGTGAGTGAACCCTTTTGTAAATGTACAAGAGCACTCCTTAGTAAAGGCAAATTTCAGCCATTAAAATATGTTGAGTGAAATTAATAAGTGTTATGCACTCTAGTTATTGAGGAGGATTTTCTGTAGCTTTCATGTTAGTTTCATTTTGCTGCTGAAAATGCTTCATTATTTATAGTATGCATGGAACCTGATTCTCTAAGCTTTAGGAAGGGCTTTTTTTTTTTTAAAGCCACCAGTACATTCCATTTCTCAGTAACATGCCAACAGCTAGAACTGCAGTTGTGAGTGCCTCTACCTGTTCTGTTTGTACCAAGACTGTATTTCTGATTTTCAAATAATCAGAGTTTGTTAGAAATTAAAACAAGAAAAATAACTGGATAATGAAGGTGAAAATGCTACATAAATCATGGTTTATATTATTTTTTTAGAAATACCCAGTACAGTAGCATTAACCACTGATCGTTCCTACAAAGTTTTAGAAGCACTATGTCACTGTGGCAAGAATATATATACTGTGGGTAACATTAAAGACTGGACATTTCATACCCTGGTGAATTTAACTTCTATGTGTAGTAGTTACTTTCCATCCTGAATATGGAAAATACTGCAGTTACTTTACTGCTAGAAACAGAAGATTGTGGATCTAGTAAATACTGCAATGTGGTAAATGTCCATTTTCAAGTGGTGTCTATAATATAGACTTCTCTCTGCTACTACCTACCTCTCTGCTCTTATTTCCTCCTCTGCCCCCTCTCAATCTGCCAATGTTTCTGTTCTTTCTACTAGTCCCTGTATCAGAGTTAATTGCCTTCACCGTCATTTCAGATGATAAACTCTTCCAGTCTCAAAGAAGTTTCTAATAACCCCCATATGTTTTTTATTACTTAGATTATTGCTTAGATAATAGCAATAGTTTGCTACAAGTGGCTTATCCTGGTCTGTGCCAACCATCTCCTTGGCTCCTTTCATAGGCTTTGTTTTATCACATCAGTTTTGTGCTCATAAAACCTTCACAAATTCACCCCAATCTATATCTGGATGGTCCAGTGATTAAAGCACTGGTTTGGGAAACCTGGGTTCAATTCCCTGCTCTACCATGGGCTTCCTGTGATGTGGGGCAAGTCACTTTCTCTCTGCCTCAGCTCTCTTCTGTGCTTCCCTATCTCACAGTATTGTGAAGATCAATACACTAAAAGAATGTGAAGGGCTTTGAGATCTACTGATTAGAAGTGCTATATGAGAAATAAGTATTATTTATTCCCTTCTTCTCCCTATGATCCTCCTAATCTTCGCTCCTATCTGTTTCCTTTATCTCTTTGTCCCACTCTTGGCAATATGCTTAAGCTACCCTGGAACAGTGTCCTACTGCTTGTCTACCAATGCCCTCCCTTACCTCCTTTCAAATTCTTCTATCACTTGTGCAGGTTTCATAATTGTTTGTTTGATAGTAAGCTCCTTGGGGGCATGATTTCTTATGTTGTAAAGCATTCCTGTAAATTAAAACTTTCTATACATAATGTACTGAGTTTTTAAAGTTTTAAGAGTTGCAGTGACTCTTTGAGTTGTCAAGGAATTAAATTAAACATGCAGACTCTTGTAGAGTATAAGATTATTTACAAATTTAAAGTAATAGGGAAAGCAATACCTATGACTTATTTTCTGAAGCATTATTTAAATCCCAATATGGAGAACCATAAACATTTAAAAATAGTAATTTTCAAAAGTATCAGAGGGGTAGCCCTGTTAGTCTGGATCTGTAAAAAGCAGTAGAGTCCTGTGGCACCTTATAGACTAACAAATGTATTGTGTTAGTCTATAAGGTGCCACAGGGCTCTTTGTTACTATTTTTTAAGGATTTTTTTTCCATCTAAGAAGAGTTTAGGTGACTTGGGGTGAAAATCTGTTTCTAATCATTTGCCATTCACTCAGCAGAATCAGGCTTTCATCCAAGGCTTATATTAGTTACTAAAACTAAGTAGGGAAGAATCTCATAGGTCACAGGACCTAGAAAAATGTTGTCATATCCTTTTGGGAATTAGTGTTCCAAGAACATATATAATGGAGGATGATGATCCCCTTCTTCTAAGTGAAATGATGCCCTTAATTTGTTTTCTCTCTCTCTCTCTCTCTCCCCTCCATCTTTTCTTCTGTGCTTTATGTGTATGAAAGTGATTCCTGAATGAAGGATCCTAACTGGAATCTTTATAAAGGCTCAGTGCTATTGGAAGACACTTCCCCGCCCCCCAGCCCTGCTTAAGAGGTTCTTTAGGTTAGATTTCAATCTGCATTAGATAATAAAAGGTATATAAAAGTTTGTAGAGCTCCTTGAATACAAAAGTGATAAGTACATACAGTAAGTGGACGTTTTCTTTTTTGTGTTTTAAGTACACAAAGGCTCAGGAGGCGGCCTGAGATTTGTGCAGCTAAAAAAATTCTGGTTCAAAAATTCTGCTGAAGTGATCTATTCATTTCATCTCTGTTTGTCTTCTCTCATGTAAGAGAAGGTGACTTGTGGTCTCATAGAATGCAGCTGGAAGCTATAGCTTTAGAAATACAGGACCAATTTCTTTGCTGGCATAAGTATTGAAATCAGTAGAGAATTTGGGTCCCCAGTGTATCTTAATGGGACTGTAGGGTTCTTGGGTACTGCAAAATCCACCATACAAATTGCTTCAAGGAGCTTGTTACTGGTATGCCATAATGTCTGCTGAAGGAGCAAAGAGCCAAATGTTGCCTTAGTGGAAAGCTCTGAATTTGCTGATTCTTCTACTGTACAATTAAGAAATTTGTTCCCTAACATTTTGAATGGGTTAAGAGATGACAGTTATGAGCAGCATGGGTGTGTGTGTGTGGGGGGGTGTTGTGTTTTTTTTTTTCTCGTCCTATGATATCTGTTTTGTAGAAATGACTCCAGGAATGTAAGGTAACTAGATTTGCTTAAGTCAAGGAAAGATGAAACTCTGTCTGGGGTTTACTTGTGATTTTCACAGGTGAAGAAGGTTAGCTAACATTAGTCTCAAGAAATGAGCAGGCCTCTTTGTTATAAAAGTGCAGCCAGTGTTCATTACCGCTTCTCTCCTGAATAAGCCACCACAAGCAAATCTCTCATTGGAGTTTCTTGTGAAGTATAAACAGATTATAGCTTTTTCCCCTCCCAAGTTCTCATTGTGCACAAAGGATGATAAGTCACGACAAGGGCAATTTTGGTCTCCTCACTTGCTCATTAGTCCACTTCTGCTGGACAATAACGTTTCCCTTTCATCAATTCCACTCAAACGACATTGGTCTGAGATGTGGCAAGTGACTATTCAGACCTGGATTGGTTTAAGGTTTGTGACAACTTCAAGGAAACTGTCAGGAATAGAAATGGATGATTTTGTCCCACTGGAATGCCTGGACTCTCCCATTTTCAGTGGCTCTCAGCTTTCATTTCTAATTCTTGACAATAGCAAGATACTGTATCCAACTTGATGATGGGTATATAAAAAGGGATTTCTGGAATCTCTAAAGTGGTATGGTTTTTCTTCCCTTCAAGGCCTGTATGATTGGATTTATAGTACAAACAGAGTGTGGTTTTACAGATGAAGGGATATGAAAAATAATACTGTAACTTTTTAAAATCTTTTTTAAAAGCAGTTCGTCCAAATATGTGGCTTTTAAAAAAGTGAATTAGTCACAAACTTTCCACTCCTGCAGAATTGTGCTCTATTGAAGCTTTTTTTTTTTTCTCCTTTAAGGTACCAAAACTACTTAGCCCTCTGGTTGTGTAAAAAGCCACTCAGATGTGAACTAATCATGGGCTTCTGAATCTACAAACTTCCAGCCTCTGTCATGTGGACGACCTACTCCACTCACCTAAGGCTACATCTACATTGGAGCTATGGGGGTGATGTGATTCCCATCTTGCATAGATAGAGACTTTCTCTAATATTAGGACAAATGTGAGGTGGTCCTGTACAACTCCCCTTGATTTCCTTGGTCCATTGTTCACTCCCTGTTCAGTGCTAGGACTCGAGGTGGGGCTCTTTGACCCTGCACATACAGCTGGGCTCCTTGCTGTGAAATTCACCTCTATTGGAGATCATCTCTTTCATAAAGTTGCAAAATGACCCCAGCTGCCTGCTTTGGGAAACTAACCACCTAGATTTGGGGGAATGGGGATCAGGTGAGGATGTTTATAGTTAAGTATATGTAATGCATAATATAGAAATGTGTAATATGACAACCTGCTGTGTGAATGGGTGTCTTGGATATACATCATGTCGAATAATACAACAATGTATTGACCATGGGAGCTCTTGTGTTTGATTTGTATTTATTACCCTTTTAAACAGGACATCCGTCAAATGTATTTTTAGTCAAATCTGGCATTTCTCCCACTTTTTGAATCATGATCTCGGTGTTGTCACTGGCCATCTATATCTGGCCTGTGTTGTGGGGCATAGCACATGGGGTTCTAAATTAAGTTCTATTAAGTACAAAGCTGCACAGAGAGCTACAGGGGATAGACTTCCTGATTCATGTGTTTGGGTCACTTCAAGTCATTGAAAGCCTCTGGCTTGTCGTGGACAGACAACCACAGCATGGCAGAGTCCATTAACTTAGTTATTAGGAGGTAGTTATTTTGTGGCCCACTCTTGGATACTATAGATTGCTGATGAAGTGATTTTAACATAATCCTAAAAATAACAAAATAATTTGGCTGCTGCATGGATAGTCTGCTGATTGTCTGCCCCAATTACAACAGAAAGCATTTAAGCGAAGAGTGAACTACTGGCAACTGTATAAATTTAAGGAGACATTTCTTTGTAAATATTTAAACATTAAAATAACCTTTCAAGCTTTGTACAATAAATGGTTCGGCAGATAGGCGAGGATTATAGTTCTGTAAGTGTCATTTACTCAGTTCTGTAATCAAGGTAGAGCTCTAATGGGCTATCTTAAAAGATTCACCCAAGTGAATTGTGGTGTTTTCATAGCAGCCTAACACATGAATTGGATGCTTTCTAATGCACTTGTAAAAGAGTATCTTTTCCTTTTTTGCAGACATGTACCACAGAGAATTTAAGCAAATGTGAAGGGGTTTGTACTTTTTTTCGGCTTGGTAACTAGTAATTTCCATTGAAAAGGAACACAATTCACACAAATTGATCAGATGGTCAACATCTGGATTTTATACTGAACTTTCCAAGGTCTCAAATCTGGCTGTCCTCCAACCCCTGAGCAAGGAGTAGAATATGTTTGCTTCTGGATCAGCATTACTTAGGAATCTGACTCAGAATCAGCCTGGTTCCTAGCTCTCCTCCTCCTACCCCTCCCCTCCTCTGTCCCTGGCTCTCAGGGTAATGGTGAAGTAATCTGCCCCCATGCCCACCACTCTCCACCTACATCTGTGGGAGGGGAAGTAGTAGCCATGCAGAGACTGCTCTTCTGTGATGCAGGCAAAAGAGAGAGGGGGTGCCATAGTGCTTGTTTCACTAGAATTTTGTACTTCAAGTTTATTACAAACATGTTAACTACCTCAAGTTAACTGGCAAAGGCTAGTATGGACAGTTCCTGCACTCTTGATCCAGGTTACAAAGATCTGGTTTTTACCCTCCAGTGGTAGAAAACTCTGCGACTGTTCCTTTATGCTCCTTTGCTCCCTTGTATTTGCATATAAGTTTGTTTTGACAATTGAAGCTTCAAAAGACCACATTTATTTTCCCAGAGCAAGAACAAACTGGGTAGTTGATACATCAAATGCTAGCTCATCCATCCTTGCTTGTAGTACAATCCTTCATCCTCTTCTGACTGGGTATGGGTGAATGTATGCAGCACAAATAGGCAACCTGGAAACATGTCTATTATTCAATTCAATACAGCTGCTTTCCATGGAAAACTAATGAGATTTTAAAAAGCTCATAGGATCAACTTAAGTGGCATCTTCAAGAACAAAGCACATTTTTTTTAAAGCAAAGTGTTTCCAGTGTCAGAACACATGGTGTGATCTTCAAAGATGAAGAATGAATATGAGCATGAAACTTATCTAAATCAGTAATTGTGTGCATACTACATTTTCTCTTCTGTGAATATTAACAAAATGCTGGCCTTTTTAGAGATGATCCTGTTAACTATTTGCAGTGGTGGCTCTTGGGGTACATTTAAATGAGATGACAATGATCAGTGATGCCATCCCTGTCATCCAATCCCACTTCACATTCCATTCCAGTGAACCCTGTTACAGTGAATCCCCTGAGAGTAATGTTTTTATGGTCTCAGTATACCATCCAGCGTATTGGAGGTTAGTAAAAACATCGCTCAATGGGTGGGGGTGGGGGGGGAAGAGGGAGGGAATCATGTTATACTGAATGATCACTTGGCAGTGCTGGTTATTTTATTAGATGGATTCCTTTAAATTTTCACTATCTGTCCTGGCTTCTAATTATCAATGCAAAACCCATAATTCACAAGTGTATCATAAGAGGAAAATATAATTGATATCTCTGTATTGTATTTTTGGTTATTCAGTGCCTCTAATTTCCTTTTTTTTTTTTAATACACTGCATTTCCCCTGATTTATGTACGGGGACTCCTTCATGGCAAACATGCAAGAGATTAATTCTACTGTATTTGTGGGGAGAGGCAAGAAAGTGGTGCTGATCTCCTTTGTAAAGCACATTGAAATCTCTGTATAAAGGGATAGCGATGGAATTACCTGGGTAGCTTATTTCTAGAGGCCCTAATGTGTTTTAGGTGCTAAGGTCTATTTCAGCCAGTGTCAGATGCTAAAAGGGGGTGGGCTGTGTGGGAAGGACAGATTGCCTACAGAATCATTCATCATTCATTCATGCCCGTCACCCCAAAATAGCAGAGACAAATACTTGAAGTTACCAGAACCAGCAGCTAAGAAAATGTTCATCACACTCTTCTGTAGTAAAACAAATACAACCCCATCTATACAGTACCTCTAGCCTTCATAGAGGCATATTTGCCTGTACATAACACAGCATAAGTAAGCTCAACAGTATATCACTGTCTCACAGCAGGGGTGTTACTTGAACTCATTGAACCCAGGCTGGGAATTAACCCTCGCAGTCCCAGGTTCCTGTCTAGATTGGTGAGGCCTCCTCATAAAGACACTGCTGGGGCATGGTGTAGCAATAGTCTGGAGTGCCTTCTAGAAACCCCTAAATGACTGCACGCTCCCTCCTTGTCACCCTTTTGGAAATGTACTTATCACATTAGTCACTGGGCACAATGTTCAATTAATATAACTAGAATTAATATTTTCTTTGTGGACATTGCAATATACCTACAGTGTAACATATAACACTTTGATAAAAATGTATACCAAAGTACAATGGTCTGGCTACAATGTGCTGGTGTAAGCAGATTACACACCTAAAAATGTTTAGATTTGGCCCAAAATTTTAAACTGATGGCAGTCAAGGGGCGTTGAAATTAAGCAGGACAAATTTTTGTGTCAATTCCTAATTTTGTAGGAGATGAAGTTCTCATTGCATTTGTATTCTACCGTTTTTTTTGTCATTAAGCATTTCTAGCTTACCCTCTCCCAGTGGCTCTTAGGTTTTTTTTTTTTGTTTTTTTTTTTTGGTCCTGCAATCTTAAGGAGATTCATAGGTACTTTGTGACACTAATATATATAATCCAAATCATTACTTCAACTGTTTTGGCCTCAATCTTCTTCCAAGAACTACACTACACCCTAGTAGTGCTATGTCATGTCTTTTGTTCTTGCTATAATGTCTCCTTCCCTCATTCTGACAGGTAATTTTAGAAAGGTTCGTGGCAGGCTTCCATGCGTCTGATTCCATGGGATGGTGAAGAGAGTGAGAGAATGCAGTTTGGGGGAAAGGGAGGGAATGGGGGTGGGGG
This sequence comes from Mauremys reevesii, assembly GCF_016161935.1. Lineage (NCBI taxonomy): Eukaryota > Metazoa > Chordata > Testudines > Geoemydidae > Mauremys > Mauremys reevesii. Next base: position 29,455,926 of record NC_052629.1, on the reverse strand, counting down.
ACAACTGTTAACTGTTCGGGTGCATGTTTAGGCACTGATACCTATATTTAAAAATTTCTACTAGTGAAGAATATACGCAGTCATGGCAATACAATTATGTAGAGAATCAACATTTCCATCCTTTTTGAAAAATATTCATAATTATTTTGCTTAATTTCTTGATTTTTTTAAATGCATTTTTCTACAGTTTAGATATAATTTTCCATCCTATGGTAGCTTGGAGATGCAATGTACACATTCTTTTATTCTTTTTAGTTTTTAAAAACTAATCCAGGAAAAACAAACCTAAAAATACAGGATACTTTCCAACAAGTGCACTGGCCTGGGATTCGGGAGGCCTGTGTTCTGTTCCCAGCTCTGCTACTGGCCTGGCCAGGCTGACTTTGGGCAAGTCAATTTTTACTATGTGCCTCCATTTCTCCATCTGTAAAATGGGGATAATGATACTAAGCTCCTCTGTAAAGTGCTTTGGGATCTAAAAATGAAAAGCATCTAAAGAGAGATACCAAAACAGTATCATCATTGCATATGAATGCACTGCTGTCACTTGGAATAACAAATATCACAGGCAAGTTACAAACACTTTACCTATGTAAACAAAATTAATTAGTTAGGCTCTGCTCCTTCAGTTTACAAAGAATGAGCAGACTTCTGGACCAACATGGAGTCTCACTGACTTCAGTGGGGCCACACATTGTAAAATCAGGATTTGACCTTTAGAGCCTGATCCAAAATCCTTTGAATCAATGGGAGGTTTTTCCATTGACTCTTAATGTGTTGGATCAGATGCTTAGTTGCTTATTCCAAAAGGTGAACAGAAACCTTCGTCAAGTAACCTATTACGTTGATCTGTTGTTGTGACTGACCAGTTGGCTGAGAGTGGTATACCAGCAAAATATGTCAAAATTATGCCTATTTGTTTCTTCAGGATCGCTATCTTGGCAAGAGAGAATACTCACTCACAGCAGACATCTCTTATGGATTAAAACCAGGGAACCCTTTTTAAAAAAGCTTGTTTAAACTAATTCAAATTGAGGAAACTTATTCCTGTTGTTGAAATACATATTTCTCCAAGGGTCACAAACAAGCACTTCCCTAGCTAAAGGGAAACCTGTGAGCTATACTGAAGATAGCTGAGACCAACTGCTCCCAAAGCTAGTTGGTGCCTGTATATGCTAATCCTAATGTATCTACTTTTTCATTAGAATTTTTCTCTCTGCTCCTGTCACACAATCTTTGTATTTAACTATTTGTTTTACTTTACCTGGCTTTTGACATATTGTTTTACATATATTTTTTCATTGGGTTTTCTTTTTCCCTCGGCTCCTTTTTTCAACTTTAGTAAATTGCAAACCCTAATTGGAATCTGAGATTAATGTTCAAACCCATGTTTTTCTACACCTTTGAAATTTAGCCAAAACGAATTACTCTAAATATAAGTTTAATGACAGATCCATAACCTGAAATATTTTTTTCTCAAGGAATGTTTATACAAATAGAATTAATTTCATTTGAAATTAATGATTTAATTAATTCTCAGCATGATTTAAAGACTTTTTTTTTCTTTTGACCACAGATCAGACTACTTTTCAGTAGATCAACCACAAAGTAGGGATACTGGCTCATTCTTAAATTGTTTATAGTAGGAAATATTTAAAATGTAATAAAATGACTCTTAGTAGGTCAGTGACCCAAAGAGTATAAGAGGCTCTCTTATCAGTGATGAGAGATTCTTCAGTGGATAACTCCTCTAATTTATATTGCTATCTGCAAAAGAGGACTACTCCAACCAGGCCCCAATCACTTAATCACATGATTTGCTTTAATGAAACTTCATAGATTGATCGACTATAAGGCCAGAAGGGACCACTGTGATCATATATTCTGCCCTTCTGTATGACACAGGCCATAGGACTTTTTCTGAATTAAGCTCTAGTTCAAGCAGAAATTATCTTTTACGGAAAACATTGATCGCTTAATAGCCTTTAAGGTCAGAAGGGCTGTTTAGATTATCTAGTTTGACCTCCTGTATATCAGACAATTAAATTTCACCCAGATACCCATATATTAAACTAAAACTTGGTGTAGACTAAAGTACTTCATTCCTCAGGAAACTAAACTCTTTGCCACAGGCACAGAGCAGGAGACCAAGGTGCAACCAATGCTTGAGGCCCCTGCAATGGCAGGGAATTGATTATTTGAAAGATGCCTAGATAAGTGTCCAAAAGCCAGCCTTGATTTAATTTTCAGTGATGGTCAATCCACCACAGTCCTTAGTAAGTTGTTCCCATTGCTAATTATTATCACTATTTAAAAATATGCACTTTTATTTCCAGGCAGAACGTGTCTAGCTTCAGCTTCTGGCCATTGGCTCTTGTATAAATTTCAGTTCCCCGTGTATGTACTTACAGGCTATGATCAAGTCACCCCTTAACCTTCTTTCTGTTAAGCTAAATAGATTGAGCTCTTTGAGTCATTCACTGTAGGGCTTGTTTCCCAATCTATTAATGATTCTTGTGGCTTTGCTCCGTACCCTTCCCAGCTTATCAAGATCCTTCTTGAATTGTGGATGCCAAACTGGTCTCAGTTCCAGCAGTGGTCTTACCAGCGTTAAATACACAGGTAATATAACCGCTGTATACCTACGGACGATTTCCCTGTACCTATATCCAAGGACCATTGTCCCTTTTTGGACACAGTGTCACACTGGGAGCTTATGTTCAGCTGATTGACTAGCATGAACCTGGAGTCTTTCAGAATTAGAGAATGGGAAACAGTGAGTATGGCAGACTTTTTGTTTCTAGATATATAATTTTAACTTTGGCCACGTTGACATGCACTGTTACCCTTTTGACCTGAGGTGTTAGCCAAATTGGGGATGTTGCAGGTTGCTCCAGTTAGGAGGAGAAATTGATGGTTGCATCAGACAATGCCTGGTTGTATTGTCTTTATTTAAACTGGAGGAACCTAACAGGATAGCTTCTTTCTTCACAGCCCCAAGCTTCTGTCTGTATCTCTCTTCCCCCACACACCCCGAGTGCCTGTGTGCTGCTGTCTCCTGCTTTTCTTACCTTACCTCACATCTGGGCAGACAATACCCAGAGAACACTGCTGCTCATGTTCAAATATCTGGGCACCTTAGTGGGGTGGGTGTGTGTGTGTCCACTCGCTCGCTGATGGAAAGGTGGAGGTGGTTACACCCAACCAATAACAGCAAGGTTTAACTTTAGCCCACAGTGGCATATCACGTGATAGCCAAATGATCCAATTTTTGTCATCTGCAAACTTGATTGATCTTTTTCGTGCAGGTCATTGATAAAGTTAAATAGTGTAGGGCCAAGAACATATCAGTTGCTCCACTATTTTGTCCAGGATCAGCAACAGGCTAACAGGGCAAAAATTACTTGCATCATCCCATTTACCTTTTAAAAATATTGGCACAAGTGCTTTCTTCCAGCCTCTGGAACTTCCTCAGTGTTCCAAGACTTATCGAAAATCAACATTAATGGTCTAATGAGCTCCTTGGTCAGCTTTTTTTTTTTTTAAACTCTTAGATCCAAGTTATCTAGAGCTGCTGATTTTAAAGTCTAGCATTAGTAGAAGCATGTTAAACAGCAGCTAAGTTACTGTTGGAATAGAAAAATATGTAATCATAATCAGATGTTCATATCATGGCTTTTTCCCAAACACAAAACAAATATTTATTGAACACTTCTCCCTCATCTGCCTTATTTATAATTCTACTACTTCTATCAGTAATGTGCCAATACCATTGTTAGGATTCCCTTTGTTCCTAACAGTGGTGGTCTCTTAAACAGTGTAGCCCTCTTTCTCAATTGTGCCTTTTTTGGAGGGGAGGGAAGCAGGTGGAGGGGTATTAGTAGTAAAATATTCTTAAACAGTACACAATTGTCATTCACTCTTTATTCTTTTTAAGTTCTATCCCACAGCTGATTTGGCACTCAACTTTTTTTGGAATTGGCTTTTTTTTTAAAGCTGTGTATGTATATAATAAAAATATAACTGGTTCAGTTTTTATTCTCTTTGCACATGTAATCAAGTCATGATCACTTGCACCAAAGCAGCAACAAATCTTCTTTATCAGTTAGCATAATGCAGAATTCTATGTTGAATGCAATACTTGTTGAGTTAGGAAATTGTCAGCAATAATATTTTTAGAAATTACAAGGAAGTTTTAGGACTGACAGCATGAGACCTCAATCATATGTAACTCAGATTGAAGTCCCCCATGATGTAATTTTTCCCTACACAAAATAGGTCATCTTGTTCTCTAGTATGATTGGATGGTCTGTAGTCAACACCAACTAGTACCCCGTCTCATGCTTTCAGTATTAGAACACTGACCCATAAGCATTCAAGATCATCTGCTTCCAAGTTGTCAGGTAAACTTAAAGCTAAGCACATGTTAAGATACTGTGCTGAATTAAGACCATATTTTATTCATTGGGACTACTGAATGTATAAACTTAAGCAAGTGCATAAGACACAACTGCAGAAATAGACCTCCACCCCTAATTTAGAATGGTTATCAATAGTGACTCTTGTCAGTTACCATACAGTGAGATCAAAGTGATATCAGTGTAGGTAACTTGAAATGTATGGGCTAGAGACGCTCACATGGTATAAGTGAGCACCAGTGGTTCTAAATCTGTCACCCTGCCTTGTTACAGGTTATTCCCTAAGCTGTATACATAATTTATGTAAAAGCATGATTTTTAGGAGGTGAGAATCTGTAAAAACTGAAATATGAATGCAATGGAATCAGAAAAAGGGAAGAGTGCAAGAAATGCAGATGTAAAGAAAACAGAAAAATATTTCCTTTTTCTTGTGTAAATAGTGAATTATCTAGTATCATTCTTTTTTTATACAGTCCCCCACTGTACACTCATTCTTGCTTATCTTTCATCCCACACAGTGTGGCAGACCTTAAAATATCTGTGTGGACATGAAAGGTGTCAAAGTATTTTATACATGAGAAAAATCAGCATAAATTGGTACTTGACTAAAGTTCTGTACTAGCTATACTGACCAGCTGCTGGGCTTGATAATATAGGAATTACCTTATTGTACTAATACTAATTAACTATGTACAGTTTCTCTTGTAAATTAAATTCTGAACCTCACAGGGCTGCTTCCAACCAATTGCATATATGGCAAAAGGTTAATTGTTTTATGAAAGACATGAGAAAGGGCACCTCTATGACTCCAGATATAAATGAAGAGAGTAATAAAATCCTTCTGTGGAAATTCACCTGCTTCACACTTGATGTGCCAAGTGTAAAACTTTTATGACGCACTGCTTTTCAAAGATATATTTGTATGAGATGCCATTACTTTACTTACACACACACACACACACACACACAATTCCTGAGTTGCTCTCTATGATACACAACTGGTCTGTTTTGATAAGGATGATGTCACAGGGATCATATAAAGTGTGTTTCAGGTATGTATATAAGTGCAAATATATGTAGTTGCACAAGAAGTTTGAAGCATGATTAAAAAACTGTATAATGCTCTACCAATATACACTGCACCCACCCCACCGCTCCTATCTGACTAATGTGGCATGAAATATTGATATTACTCATTAGTGCAAAAGTCATGAGTCTCATGCAAGTCATCCTGAAGAAGTGCCAAAACACGCTTTCACATGGCACCACAAAATGGCACAGCTAGCTTATGCTGCATAGTTTATAGAAAAATCATTTTTGAAGGATTTTACAATATGCAATAAATGTAACTGATATGGCCCAGATCCATAAAGGAATTTAGGCATTACAATCCTGAGCATTGTGAGGCCTAGAAATTCACAAACACTGCAATTCATACATGCTGGAACTGGGGGTGCTGCCATACCCCCTGGCTTGAAGTGGTATATACAGAGTTTATAGTTTGGTTCAGTGGCTCTCAGCACCCGCACTATAAAAATTGTTCCAGCATCCCTGCTGCAATTCACAAAGCCTAAGTTAGGTGCCTAGGCACCCTAGACAATGAATAAGGAGAGAAAGGTATCTAGAAATCCACATACTCAGCTCCCCACCTAGTTGTCTAAGACAATGAGACACTGACCAGAGAAGGTAATGCTAAGCTCCACCCCTTTTGTGGAGCTAGGCACCTAAAGCTAGGTTGCAGGGAGCCACCTACTCTGCTAGTGATCCACAAACTGGAAGAAGATTGAAGTAACCAAACGCCTATTGTGTACAGGGCCCAATTTGGTAGGAGTTCTCAGAGGCTGCTTAAAACCACAAAATGAGGGGTGCAGGCCAGACCTCCTTTGGCATAGCAAATAGGGTACTCACCCATGATTTTGTCACAAGTCAAGTATCACCTCCTGTAGAGGGGGAGGAGGGATCTGAACAGGGGTCTCCCTGCTGTCAGGTGAGAGTGCCTACAAGTGCTTCCTCTGTCCATTAAATACCTATAACAATGCTCAGTGCTTACTTGGTGCTTTCCATCTGGAGAATCCCAAAGTGAGTAGTAATATACAATTCTCCTCAGTCTGAGGAGGAAAATGAGACTACTTACCAATGTGAGGAAGGTGCTGTTGTCTGGCCCCATATGAATAAAAAGAGTGTAGAGTAAATGCTGTACTTGTTACAGCATATCTTTATTCAGTCAAAGTTGTTTGCTGGAAACAAGACCAGAATGAACCTCTGACATACTCTTACACTTGACTCACTTCAAGGTTTTCCACAGTCCTTCTGTTAAAGTGCTCAATTTGAGGGGGGAAATAATTAATTAGGCAACATGACAAAAGTTGTCCTTTTTTGGCAAATTGGATCAGACAAGAAAACTGTCGCTGGTGCTCAGCAAAGGACTGACAAAGCATTACATTGTTGTTTGCAATGTAGTTGTAGCTGTGGTGGTCCCAGGATGTTAGAAACAAGATGGGTGAGGTAATATCTTGTATTGGACCAACTTCTGGTTGTGTAAGAGACAAGCTTTCCAGCCATGCAGAGCTCTTCTTAAGTCTGTTCTCTCTCACCACCAGAAGAGCTCTGTTGACTCGAAAGCTTGTCTCTCTCTCTCTCTCTCTCACACACACAACCCGAAGTTGGTCCAATACAAGATATTACTTCACCTCCCCTTGTCTCTCCTAAAGCATTATACTGGCAGGTGCACATCTTAATGCCTTTCTCACACACAATTTCAAAGGGGTATAAGTTTTAGTCCGGTATGAGTTGGACTGGTAGATGATAGAGTATTTTGGAATGTGAATAAGCAAAGTCTAGCAGTAGGCTAAAAATGAAAAGAAGAAAGTTAAAAACAAAAGTATTGTAAAAGAGCCCTCTAGGCATATGCAGACATTAACTTGATAGTTTCCTGCAAAAATCAAGGGAAATATAGGAGCTGTCAGAAAACAAAGGGGAGAAAATATAAAAGCCTACCATTAGAATGATAAAAGAGCAAGTGAGCACAACTACTAGTTCATTAAGAACACTTGTTTCTATTTAGAATGTTCAATGAGCTCTTCTGATTTGTTTAGTGAGATCATCCAGCTATCAGGCTGATTGGCTAGGGCTTACAGGATTCCAAACAGAGCTGAATAACGGAGATCTCAATGTGTTTTATTGTCGGATCACATAAGGGGGCATTACTGCAGTGCCTAAGAGCTCCAGTTATACCCCATTGTACTAGGCATTGCATAAGCAGTTTGTTTCCTCTGCCATCTGTTTTTTTTTAACTTTGTACTGTCACTTATTCCAGTAGTCCATCTTTTCCAATATCTTGGTGCTGACAGAAGTTAGTTCTAGATGCTCTTTAATCATTCTATGTTATTGTTTAATTTATATCTAGTGGGAATGTGTTCCACAGGTTAATTATGCACTGTGCAAAGTTTAACTTTTTTTTTTTTTTTAATTTGTCACCTTCCAGTGTCATTAAGTCAGTGGGGAAGTGCCTCTCTACTATTCAGCTGAAAACTTCGTTCGCATTTCATCCTTGCATAGGTTACAATGGATGGGTCTCCCAGAGCCACACTGGCTCACATGTTTGCAGCCAATCCATTTGGCTAGATGCAGGCAGAGGGATTAATATGATAATGGATACCTCTCTAAAAATTTTGCTTCCAAGAACTCTGTATTGGATATATCCCATCTTGGAAATTGTCCACCTCACAAAAGTGTTTTCTCTAGGGTAGTGCTTGTACCCAAATAAACCATATTGTTTATGGAAGAGCAGACTGCCTCCAGGGATAGAAATGTGGCACAGACTTCGCTGACCTGCCAGCTAAAGAGCAGGTAATCTTTCAGTGAAGAGACTTCTGACAAATTTTGAATAGATTTGGTTGACACTTTACAAATCATTGATTAGTTCCCAGTGGAAAGAAACCAAGATGTCACTCTCCTTTCTGTTCCCTGTCCCCCTTCCTTCCCTTTCCAGTCCTTTACTTTTTGTTCTTTTGTCTTCCCTTAATTTTAGGGAAGGACGGGGGGCGGGAATCAGTATCACTACCTTTTCCATACCATGACCCTCCCTATTACAACAGAAGACTTTCGTGCTCTCCCACTCCTGTACTTTTGGTGAGGTGGGTATTTTCCCTCCATCCATAAAAAGGGAAGTTTATTACAGTGCCCTATGATCCACCTGGAGAGAACCCATTCTCTATCACATTTCCTCTTACTCACCTCTCCTCTAAATTAAGGTAGTCCTAATCTTTTCAATGTCTTTCCATGGTTCTGAAGTTTTGTTCTTTTCCCATTTCTGCTATACCTGGCTTTTGGCTGGAACTGAGATGATCTGATGCTTTTGACCAACATTTCTAACCAGCTTTATCAGAACTTTTCTGTGTGTGTGGGTGGGGAGTGTTTGGTTTTTTTGTTTGTTTTAAAGTCTAGACTCAAAAGGCTCTTTGGTTGTTGCCCTTTTTAAAGTTTACTTACAAGATACTACGTTGTAGACTTCTCCAGCTGGTTATTGCCGTTTAAGAGAAATTTATAGATATGCAGTCCTGAAGCTTTTCTTGTTCCATATTTCTTCATCTTCATTTTAGAGTATTTCCTTTTAAGGACAACTATGATGCTAATGAGCCATGCATCATGGTAATACTATAGGAAAAGTAGTAACTTTATTATTAATATATACATATTAGCCCAATAATGTCTTTTAAATAACCTTAAAGCTCATTTTGAATGCAAATTGAATAAAACACCAATAAAATCTTCATAAAAGATGACAACGAGGACATAATTACTCTTAATTGATGTGAACATTTGAATTAGCTGCTTTTAACTAAATGTATATTTTGTTCTTACTAACTTTTCAATGTATGTTTCAATATGTCCTACAGAATTTTTGGTTACACACAATTATGAAACTGTCCCCTCCCTTAAACATATTTCACAAAAGGCTTTTTTGCAAAATGTATGTACCTTCCAATTCATTCTAAATTGGTATTTACAGGCTTAAATACTCCATAGCCTATGAGTTCACATGTCTTCCTGCTTCAGGGTATAGAAATATTTACAGAATCTTTGGTTTAGGATTCATTAAATCATTTTATCAAAGCTAATTTGGTGGTTGATTGTGGTTTTTTAAGCACGTGCTTCTCCTTGTGCTTGGATGCGTTCAGTCTTTGATCTGCATTTTGCCTTACAATAATGTGTGATCAGATCCTATAATTCATTACTAAATAGATGGTTGTGTGATAACCCTGAGGCACAGCCAAGGGCATACTGTAGTGCACTCCAGTTGATTAATACCTGACCAGTGAAAAGCACAAATACTTCTCTACTAACAACTATCCTTATTGTAAGTTGTGTGTGACCTTTTTGAAGGATTTTTATTTAAAGTAGTTCTGATCTTTAATTCTTACCATTGTCAATACAAGGGAATGATTTTAATGTAGTCAGCAATAAGTAGTAAATTCACTGGAATTTAAAAATAAAAAAAATCACATTTTATTGTGTTTACTCGCTTGGCAGAGCCCTCAAAACGAACATATTATGCCCAGCACATCTGTTTTCTTATCACTGAATTTGAGATTGTGGAACCTCTTCTAGAAGGGATAGAACAACTCATTTTGGAGTTGGTGCTGGGCCTGTTCTGTGCAATGAGTGTCACACAGTGCCATGACTGTTCTTCCCTATAGGAGATCTACGAAATACCACCTCAACTCAGCCACCACAGTTTTTTTTTTTTTTTTAATGGCTTGGAGGATCTAATTTGCTTTAAGGCAACTAAAAGGGGTCATTCAAATGTGTTCATAAAATAAGCAGAGCTTGCTGTAAAGCTGCATGGACTAATGGATTCTCTTCTAGATTCACTTTTTTAAATATACCATGAATAGATTTTTTTTTTCATACCTACTTTTTTGGTAAAACATATTTAATTATTCCACTTTAAATTCACTTTACACAGCTACGTTCCCTGGCTCTGTCTATCACATCTCTTAGAGCGATCAGATAGAGATCAATCCAAGTGAAGAGAATCTAATTCTCCATTGAGCAAGTTGGCTGCATACACCTCTTCTGAGGCTGAGGGAAGGGAAAAGCTTGCCCTCAGCTGAGTGCCACTGAGTCTGTAGGAAAGGAGGAGGAGGCTGTATCTCCACAAAGCTAATGAATGGCCAGATCCAGTCCCTTTCGTGAAACCCAAGTAAATGGCAGTATGGCTTGGAGCATCCATGAGTTGCAATAGCTTCCAAGCCTGCTGCCTTTACCCCCCTGATTAATAGTTTCAGACAATAGTTTTGCATAACTGTAAGCCACCTTTGCCCCCACCTTGTCATCAACAGGCACTGCATGGTATTGCAGCGCTGAGCAACTCTGTATCGTGCTCAGCACAAAGATGTTGCAAAGCTCTTCTCTGTGGCATTTGCAGGGGACAATCTCCTCTGCAGTGCTGCTGCTTTTCAGGACTTGCATATTCACTCAAAAGGACAAGATTTGGCCCTAGAATGCATCTGAGAGAGTTATAAGCAGCTGAAGAGGGAGACTAGAATGGAAGCTGCATCTCTGTCCTGTAGCCAGTGTTCCATGGCAGAGCATAGGTGCCAACTCCATGGGTGCTCCGGGGCTGGAGCACCTACAGGTGGGGGGAGAAATCAGTGGGTGCTCTGTACCCACCAGCAGCCGAGCTCCTCGCCTCTGCCTCCTCTCCTGAGCACGCAGCTTCTCTGCCTACCTCCCAGCACTTGCTACCACAGAATAGCTGTTTTGCAGTGTAACAAGCTCCGCGAGGGAGGGGGGAGGAGCAGAAACACAGCGCACTCAGGGGAGGAGGTGGTGCTATGGCAGGGATTTGGGGAAGGGGTTGGAATGGGCTGGGAAAGGGCCACAGTTGGGGTAGGGACTTCGGGGAAGGGGTTAGAGAGGGGGTGGCCTGGGAGCAAAGGGGGGTCAAGCACCCACCGGCACCAGCAGAAGTCAGCACCTATGTGGCAGAGAATTCTTACATATGGGAATAGCTCTATCCTTAAAGTATGCCATGTGACCTTCTCCTAGAGTGACCTCTGTATCTCTGATTCACTTTGTAATAGTCAAGTATTAAACAAATCACATACTTTTAGGAGCAAACAGTGCTGTGTTAATCATTCCAGGACGTTAAGACACTCATAGACTTCAGCATGTGATAAGAAAAATGTACCACCTAGCTGTCTCTTTAGAATACTTCTTGCAGGTTCAGGGATGACCCCAGAGTTTACAAAGTTTGGATGCATTTGAATTTAAAACATGTATAATTTCCCTTTTGCTAGATAAAAGAACCATTGGGTGTCCTATCGTACAGTAACATAAACCCACTCTAATGACAGAGACTATAATGTTTTATGCCATTCTGTTCTTTCAAGTCAAGTGTGGGTCAGAGCCAGAGGTGGGGAAGATGTATATTACTCTTTGGAAGCCAGAAGTATTATCTGGTATTCTTTTCAGTGAGGCATCAGGAGTAACAAAGCTTGATTTGACAAATGGCAGGATGTTATGAATTGTTTGATTATGAAATCAGGCATCTCCCGGATATACAGTACATGCTTCTGAAATGCTAGGACAATACAACTATAAGTAATATTTACCTCTCTCTCTGAAATACTCAAGCCCATTATTCAGATACTTGAGTCACAAAGAGGCAAGCCATTAACCTTAAAACCACAAGCCCAACAAAACTGTCAGTGGGTACTAAAATATTCCCACTGATACCTTTTGTAAGTACTTAAAAACTTGGATGAAAAAGTTTGAATTTAATCAAGCCTTCTTTCACCACCTTTAGAAGTATGATTCAGTTTTTTTTATGCCTCTTAAAAGTGTTCTAGATTGATTCTGCTTCAGAGTATAGAGCTACTAATTTCAGGGAATAAATATTTTACCTTTGGCTCCATAAATGGATTACTCATCTATTTAATTAGATAAATTTTATTCTTTGAAATGTGTAGGTGCTCCATAAAATTCAGTCCATGTTGTTCAAAACCTTTAAGGATTAATTCTTCTTTTAGGAAATGGCAGATAAATGAAGAAAATAGCTGGTACTCGGACAGATGTCTCTGAGTTCGCTTATCGTTTTAATAAAAAGAATCCTCTAGGTTCTTTTCATAATACCCATAGAGAGCAAAGGGTTACTGACTTAAGTTTCAAAACACGGCAATTTGCTGCTGATCATGCTGAGAAAATCACAGCTTTGAACATGAAAGATGTTATGGCAAGGCAAACGCTGTAACATATAGTTTAAGTATGTAGCTAAATACTTTCACGCTGCAGTTTTTATAATTTTTTTTATGCTAGTACTAGTAATTCTGAATAGATAACTTTTATGCATCACTTGTATATCCATGTGGAGTATTAAATTACCTATTTATGAATTGTTGTCCTTCAGGAGAGTAAAAAGAGTTTGAATATCTGACAATCCCTGCTTATTTTTATACTGAGGTAGATCAAGTAGGTGGGATTTGAGTTGAAGGCTGAATCAGGGGTAAAGTTGAGGCGCTAAAAGCACATGCGCTGGTTTCATGGGATTACATCCCCAAATGGCAGAAATCAGCTGTCTTCTAAGACTTTTAGTCACTTCTGAAACAGAACTATATATAGGCCCCTTCTGTTTTGGGTCCAGTCCAGAACCAAACCATAAGGTCAGGTTCAGATCTGGAGAACTGAATTAATATAGCCCCTCCTACCCTGAAATTCAGTGGAGTTCATCAAGGAGCTTTTCTGATTAACTGCATATATTAAAATATGGCAGGCCAATAAAGAATTTGAGAATCGTTTTCCTATCAAATACCACTGAATATTTTTACTAAATTAAGGCTCCTCCAGCAAAGTGCTGAGCATTCTAGCCTCAGTCCAGATACATACTTAATTTCTGTTTGCATTTCTAAAGTTGCACATGCTTTACTCAGTTGAGGCCAGAGCACTGAGCACCTGGCAGGATTGAATCTTTTAGTCATGATTTTTGACCATACCAGAGTTTTACTAGAGCCCCATCTCTTGTGTACCTAATGTAGTAATTATGGGCTTGTTTTCCCTCATGTTAGTCCCTGGGGGCAGGGGTGAACGGGGTGAAGTCACACAGAGGAGGTGATATTAGCACAGCAGGAGGAGTTCTGCCAGAAATACCCGCTCTAAGCTACAACTGAGCCTTTATAAAAGCCCTGCAGATGGAGGGAGAGCTGAAGGTGCCCTGAATCAGAGCATCTAGCAGGCTCTTCTTTCTTCCTGGACTGTGCTTGCTAATACTGGGATTCAGATCAGATTCTCAGGAATGATGGTGGACAAGAACAGAGCATATCCTGAATGTCTGAACACTGAGCAGGGGCAGCTCCAGGCACCAGCACTCCAAGCACGTGCCTGGGGCGGCAAGCCACTGGGGGCGCTTTGCCAGTTGCCGCTAGGGCGGCAGGCAGGGTGCCTTCAGTGGCGTGCCTGCGGAGAGTCCGCTGGTCCCGCGGCTTCGGTGGACCTCCCGCAGACATGCCTGCGGGAGGTCTGGCGAAGCCGCGGGACCAGCGGACCCTCCGTGCTTGGGGTGGCAAAATGTCTAGAACCGCCCCTGACACTGAGTTGCTAGATTGTCCCTTTAAAATTTCTTGACTGTCATATATGATATCCGCCAGCTCAAGAACAATGTAGCCCAAAGCCATCTACTTCAATGCTAAGCTTTATGCTAGTGCTTCTATGCCATAGATAGGGATATTAGATTAGATAGTCAAAACATCACTCAGATCAAAGGAACATATGTTCAGCCCAATGTGCCACTTCTTTCCCCTGCCTGCAGCCCTTACTGGAGTCTAATATAAGGATTATCACAACCTTTAAGGCTGTGAGAACTCCTGTGGGCCAAACAGGGCCATTATGAGGGAGAACAGTTGCTAGAATTAAAGGGCCTCTGGATAGGTTAGTCAAGAGCATAGCTAACATGCACCCCAAAAGCCATGTGCTATAATTTGTGCCTGCGTAGATCCCATATATTGCACCATTGGGATTATTTCATCTACCATTTATCTAATTTATTCATTAGTCCGTTTAGCCTTTCTTATACATTAACTTAAAAATGATCATTTTACAAAAGACTGCAATGGAAAAGTGCAGCTTTGTCTATATTTGATTCTTTTATAGACGTTGGTCTATAATGTACCTTGAGTATTTGACTGACTGCTTTTATAATTCTTTTGTTGACTTATCCAGTGCACCCTCTAGCTGGTATCTGTCAATGTTCTACCAGAGAAATTGACAATGAAATTCCCTTTGCTTTCCTGTCAGGCTTATAATTTAGCAATTTCAGTGGTCTGTCAAAAGTTGCATTCCCCTCCATGCACTTCCAGCCTCAATTACAAAGTACCTGCTTATTTGTAGGAATGTATTTGTATTTTAGTTTTAAAAATAAGAATGAAGTACTTGAATATTGTCACCACTACAACATGATTTGAGGCGGGGGGGAAGGATCGAATATAGCACTTGCATAACTAAGTCAAGTATATTTTGAAATCAAACTTGATCCTTCAAAGAGACTCCTCACTTCCTTTTCATCATTTTCCATGTTACCATAACAATTTACTGGGGTCAAAGGTGGCATGGTGGCCAGTTTTCCCCCAAGCTGCAATCAGAAGTCAGTGGTCTGGGATCATTTTAAAAACCATCTGAGGAACAAAAATGATAGAGGATTTTCTTTCAAGTTTTGGAATCTCCATTTGTTGGAAGGAAACCAAACTCTCCTGGTATAAAAGTAGAAGATGGTGAAAACTGGGTGATAAGGAACTTCTATACCTCAACTATAAATAAGTAAAATGATTTTTTTGACTCATTGCAGGATGTTTTCCTGTATCAGTTTGTTTGTAGCCAAGTTCAGCCCTCAGCAGATTACTGTCACTCAGGGCATGGGAAAAGGCAGTATTCTACTCCTCTCCTCCCCTCCCCCCCATTTAGAGTGCAGGTGGTGCATGCATTTAGTTTAAATAGAATGCTTTGTTATAACAGTCTAGACAGGCTATGATCAACAGACTGTGTATGGGAGCAATTTGTATTTTTTTTTTAAACTTTTTTATTTGATTACAGGGATAATGACTTAAAAAAATCAACCTGACAATTTTGCATGATTAGAAAAGTGGTGTTCATGCAGATTTCTCTTCATGTTTCCAAATGGAATGGGATTCCTGTCACATGCTGCATACCATTTATCTCATAAGATTATTCAGTGCCTCTTACTTTCTGCCTCTAAATAATCTCAGATGCTTTATGCATGTAACTAGTCTGCTATTTTGACAGGGCCAGACATCTCAAAATCATGTATTAGCCATTTTTCCACACCACTGAACCTGTATAAAGGGCAAGATGTCTTGAAACTGAAGGGACAGAATGGGGGGAAAAAAATCAGATTGCATCAGGTATGATATTTACACACAAATGGATTCCTTAGAGTACACCTTTATGTTGACATAAACACTTCCATTTCTTGTACCCCGGTGAATGACCATTTTACACTGAACCCTTCACTCTCATGTTATGTAATGTTTAAACGGATTGTTGGTGTTCTGGCTCTAGCTACACAGTCTTATTCTGAAATGTAGTAGTCGGTCATTCAGGTTGATCAACATTGGATGGCAGAGCTGGTTGAAAATTTTCTGTCATTTTAAATAGAAAATGGCATTTTGGATTAAACTAAAAATTTTGTAAAGTGTCTGCTTTCCTCAAACTTTAGAACTTGCTGTTAAACTAAAAAGTTTTTAGTTTATTCAGCTGTTTTCTCCTGGAAATTCTTGTTTGGTAGGGAGTTGTTTTTAACAAGGAAAAGCATCCACGGCGCTGAAAAAACACCCATTTTCTGACTGGCTGCGTTTGATAGAAAGCCAGTGAAGAGAGTGGAATACTACGATGATGTGCTTGTGGTGGCCTGTGTTGCTGAGCAAGTAGATTGCAGTATTCTGAACCAACTGTAGGAACTAGTGGTGTTCATCAAGGATAGGTCTTGAGACCAAGCTTATTTAATATCTTCATTAATGAATTTGGCACAAAGTGGGAACATGCTAATTAAATTTGCAGATGACACAACGTTGTATGATATTCTGGTCTCCCTCCATATTGGCGATGTCTCCCAAGAAAATTTGGATGACCTTGAAAACTGGAGTAATAGAAATGGGATGAAATTTAATAGTGCAAAGTCATGCACTTAGGGACTAATATTAAGAATTTTTGCTATAAGCTTGGGACTTACCAGCTGAAAGCAATGGAGGAGACAGACCTGAGTGTATTGGTTGATCACAGGATAGCTGAGCTGCCAATGTGATGTGGCTGTGGAAAAAGGCTAATAACAACCTGATGCATGCTAGGGTTCTATTTCTAGTAGAGATAGGGAAGTGTTATTAAAATTATACAAGGCACTGGTGAGCCCTCATCTGGAATACTGTGTGCAATTCTGGTCTCACATGTTTAAGAGAGATGAATTCAAACTGGAATGAGTGCAGAGAAGGGCTACTAGGATGATCAGAGGAATGACAAACTTAAGGAGATTGGCTTGCTTATCTTTCCCCTCAGCCTTTGGTTTACATGATTCCTTCTCTAAATACATCAGAGGGATAAACACCAGTGAGGGCACAAGAACAAATGGATACAAACTGGCCATCAACAAGTTTAGGCTTGAAATTCAATGAAGGCTTCTAACCATCAGAGGAGTGAAATTCTGGGACAGAGAACCTAACTGACTTCAAGACTGAACTTAAGTTTTTATGGAGGGGATGGTAAGATGAGGTTGGTGACTATAGCATATGGCCTATTCATGACTGCTATTAGCAAATATCTCCAGCCATTGGAGATGGGACACTAGATGAGAGAGCTCTGAGTTACTCCAGAGAATTCTTTCGCAGATGTCTGTCTAGTGGGTCCCTCACATGCTCAGGTCTACCTGATCACAATTATTTGTGGCCAGGGAGGAATTTTTCTCCTAGGTCAGATTGGTAGAGACCCTGGGGAGTTTGTCTTCCTCTTTAGTGTGAGGCATGGGTCACTTGCTGGTTTGAACTAGAGCAAATGGTGGATTCTCTGTAACTTAAAGCAAATCGGCCAGAGGTTTTGTGCCTACAGTAGGAGTGGCTGGATGAGGTTTGGTGACCTGTGATCTGCAAGAAGTCAAATTTAGATGACCATGATGGTCCCTTCTGGTCTTTAAAATATGAGTCTAGTTCATCCACCTCCTTTCCACTTACATTAGACTTACTCTGCAGAGAACAATGAATTTTCTAGTTTCCTTTTAAATATTCTGGCTACTGATGACCACTACTTCCCTTTGGAGAGTATTCCAATCTAATGGATCTCACTGCCAGGTGTTAACCATCTACAAACATTTGAAGGTTGTGATCATTCATATTTGCTGTTGCTTAGCCAAGTTAAACACATTTAGTTTCTTCGGTCTTTCTTGTGCTCCAAATGCTCTAACATTTTAAATATTTTGCTGCTCTCCGCTGTGGAAATGAAAGGGAGGAGGGAGAATAGGTACAGACAAGGTAATGTTGTGTGACTGAAAGATGTTCAAAGAATTTATGAGAATATAAGGGGGGGGGGAAATGAAGAGAACAGAGTACAAGCAAAAGGCCTTTGTCAAAGCTGAAATGGAGTAGATAAGACATGAGTAGGAACTATGAATTGGCTTCCATGGCCCTGAACTTTCCTACTCCCACATCTCTTATGATTAACTCTGCCCATGTCAGCCATTGACTGAACTCTTGCTTTACTCCGCTAAATTTTCCCCACCAAAATTATTGGTATCTAACCTTTAGTTTCTATACTCTCCCAAGGTTCCAGCTCTCCAGACTCTAGGAGGTGCAGAATGCTGCAACCCAGTTCATCACAGGTGGTTATTCCCTTTGCTGAAGATTCTATGTGGTGGTCTCATTCATTCTGTGATCTACTTCAGAACTGCTCCCTTCATTTTATAAAGCTCTTCATTGACTTGCTTCAACCTCTTTTCATAAACCTTGTCTTTCTGCTCTCCTTTATTCTCCATTCACTCACCTACCCCTGTTATGTTCTCTGCCCCTCCCCAGAATCTTGCCAATGTTTGACAGGCTTCTCCTTTGTAGTGCCTGCTACCTGGAAAAGATTGCAGTGGAGATACAGGTAAAGTAACTTTCTATCTCCCTTCAAATTTTAGCTTAAATAGCTTTATCCCTGGGCTATAACTTTTTTTATTTCTGTCCGCCTTATGACTGAATACTTTAATGTATTCACTGTGCAGTATCCTTCCTCTTTCTGTAGTTTGCGCCACATACTCTCTGCTGTTGAGACATTTTTGGATACAGTTTGGATGGACGATACTGTGCAAAATAAAGCTGTACTATAATATTGTATCTTCACCAAAGGGGTCTGGGATCAGTGCTACTCATTAATAAATGTACTTTGAGCATCTTTTTGAAGACTGCAGCTTACATCAAACTGGTTCTAAGTTACACCTGCTCTCCAGCTCAGGTACTTGATGCCTTTCTGACAGGTTGAAAAACACATCAAAATTCTGGGGGGGTGTCCCTCCCCCAAGACCATTGAACATGTTTAAAGGGTAGGGAGATTTGAAGCAGTAGAGTTGGATGGCAATGCCAACCTTTGAGAAATAAGTTACAGCAGTACAAGTCATTCTCATGGGTTATGTTAAATTACGTGAATAATTAGAATGGTGCATTTGTAGCTAGCTAGGAGAATTTCAGCAGTGTTGCCAGCTTTTTAAAGTAGCGCCCACAAGCAAGGATATTTTGCACCTTAGGCGAAACTTCCACCTTGCACCCCCCTCCCGCCGGAGCATCGCTTATTATAAACTTTCAGAAATGAATAGTGTATAATGTGGCATTGTTCATTAGACTTAATACACATTTGGCTTGAAAATTTATTAATTTCATTCTACATATTTAATGAAAATAAATGGCCTTGGGTCTCCTGCACATGGCTAGAGTCCCTCCTGCCCCCGCACCCCATGGATCTGGAAAGGGCTGTTTTGGGATCAGAGCACAGAGCTGGGAGTCAGGATCTGGCTTCTATTCTCCACCTTGGCACCAACTTACTGGATGACTTCAGGCAAGTTACTTCTCCGTTCTGGGCTTCAGCTCTCCCCGCCTCCCCCCCCCCCACCCCCGCACTAAGGTGTGAATGGTTCCTTGCACCTGGGCTGGAAAGTGCAATGCAGGCGGGAGGGGGTGTCTGAAGGCCTGTCTTCCCCACAGGTGTAAGGCGAGGACAGAGTTCCAGCCTCCATCATGACCATCCTGGTTGCTTTACTCTGCCCCACGCCAATCGCTGCTGAAGCCCCTTACTCAGAGAGCTCTGGCCCAGGGCAGAGGCATCAGTGTCATTCTGGGCCTGATTTTCAGAGATGCTGAGCACCTGTGGTTCCCCTGATGTCTGTGGGAACTCCAGGGTTCTCAGTACTTCTGAAACTCAGGGTAATTTATTTTGAATGCTGGGCCAGGACTGAGCCTGCAAAGGCAGGTCCATATACACCCATCAATAATACAAGAAATCAGGAGAATGATGAGGGGCAGTTGGCCCAATGCTGGAATTGGCCTTAATGTGGTCAGTAAAACTTCTACCTAGTAAAGTTACTGGTGCATCTGCTGTCATTCTGTGGGAGAACAAAAATCTCTGGGGTGCTGCACCCTGCCAAGGGTTCAGCTGCACTTAACCCGAGTTGCTCGCACACCTGCAGTGGTTGTGCACCATGCAACTGGTCACCCATGTTACATGAAAATCTGGCTCTGATGGTGTCGTAATTAGACTTAAGTTACTGCTGCATTTCCTAGAGCTGTTGTTCCAGGCTGGCTGCAGACTCAGACAGACAGAACTGTGTTGCCTAGACACCCATCACCTTTGGAAGATTTTCTTTGTAGCCATAAGGGCTTGACAGCCACGTTTCTTCACTGAAAACTTGCAGTGTGCTGCCCCTGAATTCCAAATTAATACCTTGTATGGGCAGGTGCAGAGCTCAGGGCTTGAAGGCCTCTGGTCTAATCGCCTGAGCCAGCGCAGAACTAGGAGCCTCAATCTCCTGTGTTCAAAGCAGGACTCTGACAATGACTCTCCGGGTGACCTTGGGCAAGTCAGGTCCCTGTTCTCTGCCTCAGTTTCCCCCCAAATGGGGCTCTATTTACCTGCTCCACAGGGCTGCAGGGAGGGATGGGGATGAAGCCTTGGAAGGTGGCACGTGCTGAGGACAGTTACACTTTAGCAGCTCTTTAACCCTGTATCCTCTGGCAGGGCCATGATCCACCCCTGCAGGTGGACCAGTGGCCATGGTCTCCTCTTCCTCCCCCCCCCCCTCCTGCCACTGCATTCTTGTCAATAGGGCCAGCTGCAAGTAGGCTGATGTCACCTGCAGCCGGCAGCCTTTGGGCAGCAGCCACTGCTGCGGTAGGGGGTCTGGGACTGCCAGAGCTGGAGGGAGTGGGCTAGGAAGCGATGCAGCAGCTCGGGGAGGAGGTGGCTCCAGGCGGGCAGAGGGGGCAAGGCAGAGGGAGGCAGCGGGGCCTGCGGTTGCAGAGGATGCCTGCAGAGGTAGGTGCTAACGCGGCTGCGAGCAGATCATCCCGCCCCCCGCCGGAAGCAATAGTGTGTGTTTAAAAAAATTTGGGGCTTTTTGGCACCCCCAAATCTTGGCGCCCTAGGCGGCTGCCTAGTTCACCTAGTGGTTACACCAGCCGTGCCCACAAGGGATCCACATTCATCATTTCACACAAGTTCAACCATCTAGTGTTGAGTAGACCCTCATACAGTTATCTTTTGGGTATGACATACAATCACAATATGATGGAATGTGGATCCCTTTCCTTTCCAATCTGAGGTGAGGGAATAATCACCCATAGTCCTCTTCTTTCACTTTAATTTTCCCTGTAGGGAGGAGGTTGATGAAAGATCTCCAGTTTTCACCTGAATATTTTTATTTGTCAACCATTCGAAATTGGAGTAAAGAACAAATCCCTCATGCCCTTTCCATGATAGAGAAATGTTCCAATCATGCATTACCTACAATTACAGCTAGCCCCAAAAGTAGCATTTGAGTGATTTCCTTATGCAAGTTGCACATTTTTGTTTTGCTGCTTCTGTTTTGTTGGCTCAATAAATTTTATCTCTCGGCTGTATGATTAGTAATTTTGCTTTGAGTTTGTTTTCCTAGGGATGCTTTTTTTAAGAGTGGTGTTTACTTGTTTTACTCAATCCAGTCTGAGTTTCATATTTCTTTGGCTTTTTAGTTATGATTCTCCTTTTACCTTCAGTTTGATCCACCCCTCCGTGCACACAGCCACTCTTTCATGCCTTCATTTGGAAAAACACATCCTCAGACAGTCAAATGGCAATAAAAATGATCTCAGTTTGTCTGATTGTGCATGTACCCTCTGCAAGATGCTGATGATCCCCCATCAGCTTTCATTTAAACTTTTTTTTGTAATGTTTCTAAGGGGAAGGGAATTACCTCAAGAGATGAATGTACCAAGAGAATACTTGTAGGAACACTTTGCCTGAGTGATCAAGTAATGCACCAAAAGAGTAGTTTAAACTCATGGTGTGGGCTGGTGTGTCAATGCAACAGCACTACCCCCTTTCCCCCTCAAAAATGGAGCATTGCACCAGAGTTCACTTGGTCTGGAGTGGGCAGTCAGTTCCTCTTCTCAAGTCCCACTGACACGTGAGGATTTCCTCCTTATTCCTGGTGGGGTCTGCTGGCTCTGGTGCCCAGTGGAGTCTAGAAACCTCCTTAATTAATTCTCTGAGGAAGTTGGTAGGGAACTTGAGTCTGCTCAGTCCACTGGGGTATGGCTGAAGGCCCTTAAGCCAGCCAGGCAGAATCAGGACTGTGGGTACGTCTACACTACGGGATTATTCCGAATTTGCATAAACCAGTTTTGTAAAACAGAATTTATAAAATCGGGTGGAGCGCGGCCACGCTTGTCACGCTGCAGTGCGCTGAGTCCCTGCTATGGCGTCTGTCTGGAGATTTTTAAAAAAGGATTCTGAATTTCATCTTCTGTAACGGAGCGCTGATAGAACGGATTTGCCTGCCCTTATCCGCATGGTCCATGCGGGAGCTCTTTTTTTATTTTGATTTCGGACTGCATCGCCACCCGTGCTGATCGGAGCTCCACGCTGGGCAAACAGGAAATATTCAAAAGTTCGCGGGGCTTTTCCTGTTTACCTGACCACTGCATCCGAGTTCAGATTGCGGTCCAGAGCGGTCACTGGTGCACTGTGGGATAGCTCCCGGAGGCCAATACCGTCGATCAGCGTCCACACTAACCCTAATCCGATATGTTAATACATTAAAATCGATATAAGGTGCCTCCTAGTGCTAGTGTAGACCAGGCTTCAGTGACTCCGGCTGTACCTTCATTAACCCGTTGATTGCTGGGCCTGCTTTGGATATCTATACAGGCCGTGACAAGCCCCTTTAAGAGTTTCTGTTTTCAGACAAGTGATTAAGGTGGAGAAGGAGGATAGGCTGTATATTTGACAACCAAATAAATTCTACAGAAATAAAACCAGGATTATTTCATGGCTTACATCTACATTGCAGTAGGACCTGGATGTATTTTCAGAGGCTGAAACACTTGGGCCTAGGGGCCCAGCTGATATAAACTGGCACAGCTCCAGGTCCCAGGCAGTTCCCATAGCTATGGCTTCCATGGAGCCACATAATCTTACACGGGCTGCAGAGCCAGGCTGGCATCTTGTTTGCATTAGTTTATTTTCCCATCCTCTGGCTTTTTCTAAAACTAGATTTTTAAGATCACAAGATTGCCCAACTTGGAAACAAATTGTCTTGACAGGCTGGCTTTCCCTAACTTGTCTGTCTAGAAAATAATTACATCATTCTTGATGAGTTGTATAGAGTTGAGGATGAAGTGAAAAGCCCTTGTATTCTTTCTCCCCTCTGAAAAATAACTTTATAGATGTTAGAATCCATCTTCTTTCAAAGATGTAATGACATGTTTTCCTCTTATCTGTCCTTAAGACATTAAATCTTTTATATGAATTGGTTGACAGTTTTTGAAGGATAACCTTTTCAACATCATAAAATAAATGGAGGTAGTGAAGGATTTAGATGCTAAATGCTTTCCGTACACTAATAATTTCAGCACCGCTATCATTTTTTCTAAAATGGCAGTAGATTAAATCGTAGTCTTCCAACAAATTCCTTTTGAAAAGGCTCACCTTTAAAAGGTGATGCCACAAAACAGCTTTGAAATGTAATTGATATTTGAAATGTCCCATTGGCAAAGTCCACTCTTAATGATGCATTATGAATATTCTGTACATTCATTCTGGTGCTCTTCTTTAAATATATTTACAAGGACATGATATAGTTTCTCACCCACGGTAAAACCTTGTGCTCTGGCAACTCTAGTGATTTTGCTGTTTCTCCAGCCATCCATGTCAGCAGCATGTGGCCATGATGTGAAAGGAAATTGCTTCCAACCCCTCCAAAACTCCTTGCTTGGCTTGAATTAATCTTAATCTGAGATGTTAAGAACTGTACTGAATCTCATTGCTTGATCATCTTTGCTAATTTGATTCTATATAAAACATTCAGAAAATGACAGCCACTTTTGAGGCCCTGCAGGATTTCTGTTGCTGATACTGTTTCTATGCAGGTGGCATGAACCACACTGGTCGTTAATGTGACATACCTTTTGTAATCAATGTCCCTTTAAAATTGCTGGGGATGTATGTGTCGGGGAAATGGTCAGGGCCTAAACTTTGGTTAAGCAGTCTGTATAGTATGGCCTGAAGGCAGAAAGCGGGGGGAGAGAGAATAGAAAAAAGAAGGGTAACGAGAAATTATAAAAGCAGAACTAACTGTAAAAATTATAAAAGTAGAATAAACCTTTTGTAACAGCTTATGATTAATAGCTGCCAGGTGACAGAGCAAGAAACCACAAAGGACAAAAGTAAGGAAAAACAGGAAAGGCTGGCTTGGCTTTATTCCTTATATGGATGTAAAACTTTAAGGAAGTGTGTGTAACTTTTGTGGTTTTATCCTATATAAGCTCTCGTATTTTATCTGTCCGGGGTGGGGAGGGTTGGCTGCCTTGGCTGACTCCCCCATGCATGTTCGATTGATCAATAAAGGAGCCTCAGGCTGTGTGATCCAAAATCAACCACGTGGTCAATTTTCCACAACAGATGCAAGTTCATTGTTTTCCTATTTAACTGCATAGTCTTGCTGTCTGAAGGGCCAAATACACACTTCGTCTTGTGAAAGACAACTTTAAACAAGATACAGTACATTTGTCTTCAGACCCTTAATTTAGGGATCAGAAGTAAGTGACCTTACAAACATGATTATTTTTCAATCAAGGTTCTACCAAAAATAGAGAGGCACAAGAAGGGCAACAAAATCTCAGCATATCACCAAATGACTTTGAGCTGGTAACACTTAAAATCAGTTTCAGATATCTGGATAAATGGCTGTTACTTTCCAGATGAGAAACCAGATCACAGCTTCCAGTTACTGTTTAGTGTGTAATCAGTTCTGTTAGCTCATTTTCAGGAAGTGCTTTTTAATTGACAATCTTTCTTTTAATGGCAACCTTTTAGGCTCAGTTGCATTTTCTATCTCCATATTGGTCTTATGTCCACACAGCTGCCAAAGATGTTTTTATTATGATGTGGTCAGTAAGAACTGTTCCCATTGATAGTCAGTCAGGAAGAGCCTGAGCAATAGATTCTCCTTCCCCCTCCCCCAGCAATATCAAAAATGCTAAATCTATCCACTTAGCTGTCTCATTGTGACTTGTGAAATCTCACTGCAGTAGTCTTACATTAAAGACGAAGTTTTCTGAATGGGCTACTTAGTGATAAAGTTCAGAGACATCCATAAGTCAACAGTTTATACCAGGGGTCGGCAACCTACGGCACACATGCCAAAGGTGACTCACAAGCCAGTTGTTGTTGTTGGCGGGCTGGGCGGCTCTGGGGTTCCCGCTGCTGGCCCCTTACCATCTGAGGTCCCGCCGCTGGTCCCTCTCAGTGCCCACTGCTGGCCTGGGGGAAGGAACCCCACGCTGGCAGTGGGCTGAGACCCCAGCTGGCAGGAGCCAGTGGCCAAACCCCCCCCCCCGCTCTGGGGTTCCAGCTGCTGGCCCCTTGCCAGCCGGGGTCCCCACCGCAGCCCCATTCACCTTGCTTCCAGTTATAGTTCCAGCACAGGCCCCCTGCCAGACAGGGTCCAGGCCTCCGGCCCTACCAGCTGCCAGCTTCACTCACCTCAGCTGCCGATCTGGGGTTCCAGCTGGTTAACAACTGATCACTCGGAATCCTGTGTGCAGCTTAAAGTATCCAAATAGGTACCACCAGATATTTGGAAAACTCAACAAGGAAAATCAAGGGCAACGATCACACTAAACTAATAAGATCTGCATTTTAATTTAATTTTAAATCTTCTGACAGATTTTGAAAACCTTGTTTACTTATAATAGTAGTTTGGTTATATATTGTAGACTTATAGAGAGACTTTCTACAAAACATTAAAATGTATTACCGACATGCGAAGCCTTAAATTAGAGTGTATACATGAAGACTTGGCACACCACTGCTGAAAAGTTGCCGACCCCTGGTTTATACAGTAACTCCTCACTTAAAGTTGTCCCGGTTAACATTGTTTCATTGTTATGTTGCTGATCAATTAGGGAACATGCTAGTTTAAAGTTGTGCAATGCTCCCTTCTAACATCATCTGGCAGCCGCCTGCTTTGTCCACTGCTTGCAGGAAGAGCAGCCTGTTGAAGCTAAGTGGTGGGGGCTTGGAACCAGGGTGGACTGGCAGGCCCCATCAGCTCCCCGCTCCCCTAAGTTCCCTGTGCAGCAGCTGCCAGCAGGCTAGTAATTGCAGCTGTCCCTCCCTCTACTGCCATGTGCTGCTCCTGCCCTCTGCCTTGGAGCTGCTCCTCGAGCCTCCTGCTTGCTGTGGGGTGGGGATGAAGGGGGCGGGGGCTAATGTCAGGGTGCCCTCCTCCTCCTTGCTCCTACACCCTGCTTACCCCTTCTCCATATAGAGCAGGGTGGGGACGTGGATTGACAGAGAGAGCCTGGGGCAGCAGCTGCTGTCTCAACCTCCTGATCCACTTAAAAAGACAATGCACTTAAGAGTGGGTCAGCTTACTTAAAGGGGCAGTGTGCATTTCTCTCTCTCCCACACACAAGGTGTGTGTCTGTCCCTGTTAGCTATGCTATCTCCTCTCCCCTCCATTCCTGCTGCCTTGTAGAATGAGAGGCTACATTAACAACAATGTGTTAGCCCTTGAGGGCTCGGCTGAGTGCTAGTTCATCATTTAGCACAGGGGTTCTCTAACTGGGGGTTGGGAGCTCTCAGGGAGTCACAAGGTTATTACATGGGGGGGGGTCACGAGCTGTCAGCCTCCACCCCAAACCCTGCTTTGCCTCCAGCATTTATAATGGTGTTAAATATATACCATATTTTTAATTTAAAAGGGGGGTTGCACTCAGAGGCTTGCTTTGTGAAAGGGGTCACCAGTACAAACGTTTGAGAACCACTGATTTAGCAGCAAGGCATTCCCTGGGAAATATCCCATCCTCTTCCACCCTCTAACTTCACCACCTCAACCAAGCTTCACAATCATCATAGCTGTGAACAGTATTAAATTGTTTAAAATGTATACTCTGTGTGTGTGTATATATGTACATAGTTCTATGTCTGGTGGAAAAAAATTCCCGGGAACCTACCCCGCCCCATTTACATTAATTTGTATGGGGAAATTGGATTTGCTTAACATTGTTTCGCTTAGTCTCATTTTTCAGGAACATAACTACAATGTTAAGTGAGGAGTTACTGTACTGGAAGAATCTCGAATTCTGAGAAATCCTGAGATACCTGGAAGCAATTTGGATGTTGGCTAAACTAGACTGACTACTGGCTCAAAGAGCAGCAGAGGTATATTAGGCCCTGTCTACACTGCGGGTTGGGGGATCGATTTAAGTTAAGCAACTTCAGCTACATGAATAATGTAGCTGAAGTCAACATACTTAGATCGATTTACCATGGTGTCTTCACTGCAGTGAGTCGACTGCTGCCACTCTCCTGTCGACTCCACCTGTGCCTCTCGCTGAGCTGGAGTACAGGAGTTGATGGGAGAGCACTAGGGGATGTATTTATTGCATCTAGACTAGACGCGATAAATCACCACACACACACACCCCCACACACACACCCCCACACACACACCCCCACACACACACCGCTGGATCAATCGCTGCCCGCTGATCCGGCAGGTAGTGTAGACATACCCTTGGCATTCATTTTGTGAACCAGATTTCTGCTTGCTGTAATACTTGAAACAAATATATGAAATGTAATATAGGAAACAAAGCTGGCCGATAGGTGCAAGCAGCATGTTTTTCTTGGCTTTGATTCACATTTTGTAATATTTGTCATGTCCAATCTCAGGATAATGGAATACATTGTAAGGAATGTAATGCAGCCAGAGAAATCATAAGTATGGTGATAGTTCCAGGGGCCTGGTGTGTCACTGATTCTATCCTATGTATTCAATGCACTAAAACCTGGGTCTTATCAATTCATTACATTGTAGTGTATGAGCCTTGCATCTTCATAAATTGGATTGAGACTATTCGTACCTTTCTTTGGTAGGCAGAGGATGTCTTGTAGAGGTTTCTTTTGTTTGACAAGTCTTACTTTTCAAATAAACACTTTTTTAAAAAAAATTTTGTTTAGATTTGATGGGCATATCTCAAACAACAATGTTCATCATTTGCTTATAGCTTTGCTGTGTCATCAGAATATATCCCAGAAATTAACCATATCATTCAATTAGACATGGAGGAAATGAAAAACGGGGAGGATCTGGCTGCAAATAAGTCAATTGTACTGTGTGTGTGCGCACACATAGCTATTTTTCTGTCATTTAAAAAGTGTGCTATTTAAAACAATGCAAAGGCAGTTTTTACTTGTGTGGCACTTTTTCAATGTAATCAGTGAATGTCTGATAGATATTGATAGCAATATACAGGGGACAGTTCCACAGAGATGAACTCTTCTTGAATAATTTATCCAATGTATTGTGTATAAACAGGGTTCCTTTAACATCCGGCAGCTTTACACCTATTGCGTTACATTCTTCACCAAACATAGTAACAGTGAGATTTTTTTGTAATGCAATATCTGCTCTTTCCTTGTTATGTGCTCTGCGGGGATTTCCTCAGTTTTGATGAGCCCATTATTATGGTGTTATCTTCATTTGGCTGTTACTAAGCCAGAAACTTTACTGAGTGGGTGAGAGCAATGCTGCATATATTTTAACTTTATATATAAAAAATCTGTTAGCATTTTTCCTTTTTAGCTTTGTTCCTGTTGCCCCTGCAAAGAAAGTTTCAGCAGCATGTAGTTTGATAGCTGGAGGTCTGCTGCTGGCTTCTCAGTAAAGTTGCTGTTCTATACCCTTCAGTGACCCTGAACATTGCCTAAAGATTGGGTTGAAGAGGAAGCCCTTCCAGGAGCAAATCTCCCCTTGCTTGGAGAAGAGAGAGGCATCATGCTAGCTTATCCTCAGGTGTCACAAAGGGTGCTCCATTGGGTCCTGGAGCAATATCTGGGGGAAAATGAGTGAAGGAGTATGGTCAGGATAATAGGACTGCATATTTTTCCTGTGCTCTAGCTGCCCAAAAATTAACACAGCTTCAGGTATGTGACAGGGTGCTGGGCAGGAACACCTGAGCCGGCCCTGTGTTATGCCAGCTCCAATTAAGGGAGGTAAATTGGAGCTGGCTAAAGAAACCTGCACTTGATTGACAAAGGGGAAACAGCTGCCAGCCCAATTAGCCTGGGGCTATATACAAGTCTGAAGTAGGGGAAGCCAGAGTGGAAACTCTTCCTTCCTGGCTGCAGAGATTGAAATCCCTAAGGCTGAAACCCCCAAACTGTATGTGGTGAGAAGGTGGTGGGATTGCATGCTGTATATAAACTGTACCGGTGATTGCTGAACCTGAGGTCTGAGTGGTTTTTGGAGCAGAAGCAGGACCAAGGGGATCCTGCTATGCCCTGTTACAAGGTGGCATTTACTCTTTCTATAGAACTCCTTTGTGCCGTCGAGCCCTGCTTTAAGGGCTGGCAGGGCCAGTGGCAGCCCATCAGTACAGTAGTGCTGTACTTGCAGAAGACTGTGGGAGAGTTGCAGGCCTCTGGTGGATCTCATCTCTGGGTTCTGGGAGCTGAAGCCTGTGGGTAATCTGCTGGCAACTCCTTTTTCCTGTCCCCTTTTTGGGCTCTACCATATTGAGGGACAGTCTAGCTCTGTCTTGCTTTCGATGCAATTAAAGCTGTAAACAAAATGAATTTTAGCTATAAGACCTGAAAATACTATGGGATTTGAATTGAGGTCAGATAATCATTGGCATGGATGACCTTACCTGTGCTAAACACCTGCACAAGGAAAAACAGTCTACTGAGGAAACTTCAAATATAAAATTCATGGATTTCAACATAGCTTAATTTGTCAATGAAAGGGATTTAGTGGTTGGAGGTTCGCACCAAGGCGGCAGTAACTATAAATCACAGTATTTAACAGAGATGAGTGTCTGAATCTTCACTCACTCCCTAGACTGAGAATAACTGCAAAGCTTATTTTAGGGCTGCATTTGAAACCCCTGCTACTTCATTCTAGTGAAGTTGGCTTTGTGCTGCTTGATACACAAATGCACCAAATATGTTCACTTGTTAGGAATCTCCTGCTGTGCTTGGCAGCAGTGAAGAAAATTTCACACATTGGCTAACATAGAAAATATCTCTCAAAGGCAGAAAACAAATGTGCAAAAGTAATGCCTCATAAAACCAGGTCTGTCAGAGGCTACGGTTCCCCTTCTAATGCCTGGCTCCTTTGTCCTAGGGCTGAGCAACACTAGCTAAAATGCATTGCTCTAAATAACTGAGATGGGCCCTAATTCCAGGAATACCATAGAATTAACTGAAGGCTGTAAGGTCAATGGCCATCCTGGATATAGCTTTCTCACTCTTCTGTTACCCTCAAACTTCTATGCTTTGAACAGTCTGAGCACAAGACTCTTAAACTTAACCAAAACATCATAAGAACCAATAGCTTGGAGCTTTAGAACTAGCTGTAGAGCTCTTATTCCCACTGAGCTCAGTGCAGGAGTAACTATTTGGAGGATCAAATGCTGTGGGTAATGCCAACAGGCCCCGATTGTCAGCAGCAGGATTGAACCTGGGACCTCTGGAGCTTAGTGCATGAGTGAAAAGCCAACTGACTTGGCTAAGGCTATAGAGCAGACTCATTTCTGTCTTGCTGTCTCTTTTCTCTCCCGCCCTCCCACCCAGATGGGACAGAACATCACACCCAGAAGGTGTGTGGGCTACATATGCACCTAGAGCTAGGATTTTTTTTTAAATTTCATAGTCTGCCCAGAGTCAGGTGGGGCATGTAGTTGCATAGCTCCTGGTTGAGAGGAGAGTACAATTTGTGACTCAGTTAATGCCTCTTGCTCTGCAAAATAAGTTACATCATCCCTTTTTGTGGAATGGCTTGCACCCTGCTGTGCTTCTGGTTTCTGTCTTGTGTGCGTGGAGCCAGGGCTCCCCTGAGTTGGCTCCTTACCCACTTGCTGCTGTGGTCCACTTACCCTGAACTCCCCATAGCAGGTGGTCATTTGTCTGACCCAGGATGGATGTCTTGCTCCTAGCTTCTCCCCCAGTGCAGTGAAGTAAGGGCTGTGACAATCAGCCCCACTAGAGATTTACATAGGTGCTTTGAACTACATTGGAAATAAACTGTTTGTTTTCAACGTTGGAGAAGTATCAGTCACTCTTAGGGAGATGCAAATGGCAATGAAGGGTCTCAAGTATGACCAGTTTGGCACTTTTAGCAGGATTCTTTACAAATTGCACATTCCTTTCCCTTACAAAAAACTGGATTTTAGTACAATTCATTCTTTTTGTGGAAAGTGGTGCAGATTTAACTTTTTTTTTAAAGGGGGGGGGGGTATGTGAATGGTCTTTACTTAATGAGAAGCTCCAGAATGACCTAGAGTATAAACATATGCAGATTACAAATTGCTGGAGAGTTAGGGTGAACTTCATTGCACTGTTTCCTAGGTTGGAATTGCTTGGCATACTTCTAGCCTATAGAAGAGACGGTCTCACTACATGCTCATCAATAGTGTTCAAGGAGTGCTCCAAAAACTCCAAGTCATTAGGTTTGCCAGCTTTCTACTTGCACAAAACCGAACCCCTTTGTCCTGCCCCTTCTCCAAGGCCCTGCCCGATCACTTATTTTCACAGGGCTGGCTCAGGGGGTTGGGGTACAGGAGGGGGTGCAGGCTGCAGCTGGGGATTTAGGCTCTGGAGTGGGCCTGGGGATGAGCAGTATGGGGTAAAGGAGGGTGTTCTGGGCTGGGGCTGAGGAGTGTGGGGCACGGGAAGGGGTTGGGTGCAATCATAATATGATGGAATGTGGATCCCTTTCCTTTCCAATCTGGGGTGAGGGAATAATCGCCAGTAGTCATCTTGGCCAACCCATACTCTGTCTCTTCATATTACCTAAGTAGTCAATATTTGATACTAATGTGTTTTTATTTTTAACCTAAGTATATTTATTCCAAAGAAATAAACTACAATATAAAATCATTCACAAGCATCTTTATTGCAATCATTGATATAAACAGATCAAAACCACCTGGTGTTCTTTACCATTTCAACCTTTTTGTTTTTGCAAATTGGCAAGAAATATTTTCAACCCTTCAATCTTACCAATAGGTGGCATTGCAATTGCTACCATTCCTATAGCAAGAACCATCAGCCGTTTCTATGAGCATACAATATTAACAATTCTGTGTTCTATTATACACAATATGGCTGAGGGAAATTAAAAACGAAGGCATTTTCAGTAGGGACTTCAACTAGCATTGCAAACCTTCTAAGTTTTTTAAACCCCTGCAGTTAAAGCATGATCTAGTTCTGAGTTCTAAGCCCTCCTGCAGCTGTCAACAGACATCTTCTTGATCTGTCAAGTCTGATGAATGGATTTTTCAGGCCAGACATGGAGGTTAGAGATACAGTACCTTCCCTCCTTTTTATTGCTGCACAGAAGCAAAGAAAAACTAAGACAGTGTATGCACAAAGTAGGGTCCCCCAGGAATAATCTCTTGTCAAATGGTTTCCTACTCATGATTGAACTGCAAGTAGCAGAGAGAACTCTCCCTTTTCTTATGCCACTCACTTGGCTTTCTGTCCCTATTCCACCTTCCCACTGAAAACAGAAAATCCCTCAAGTCAGAAGGACAGGACACTCTTTTCCTCTCCCTAGACCCCCTGCTGCCTCCTATATTTTTTTCTTTCTTTGTTGCAAGGACCTTTTAGCAAAGTTGGTTATGTACCATAGGTATTGCTGATGTGAAACGCCTATTTCTTCTTATACCCGCCTCTCATGTGGAGGGGGGTTAAAAATCCAGTGTCCTGATCCATGCTTAGGTACTACAATGATGAGCCGGGTGTGTGGATTTTTTTTAAAATCCAGACAGTAATAAGACTCTCTTACTGGAATCCTCACTCCCAGTGGAAGTTGCCAGCTAATTTTTAGATCTGACCTAGGTCCATGTGCAGTGATAAAGTACAGTAAATCTGACACCTGTGTAACTTATGCCACTCAAGCAGCATAAATAGGCAATAGAATTCAGGAGAAACCTGAATTTGCCCCACAGATGGTAAATTGTGGTATGCTGGCAAATAAGTAGGGGGGTTGAATTGCAATCTGCTGCCTAAGTAGCAAATTGAATGCTCCAAAACCAGTGAAAACAGCAAAATTATCAATGTGAGACTGTGTACCAATGACACATCTAAAAAAGTTAATATTTGCAAATGGGAACATGTTCTGAAATTGTGTTGCATGCAACCTTAATTCTTAAAGATTTACAGGGATTTGGTTTTATTGATAACACCTTTTTTATATACAGCGCTGTGCTAACTCAGTGGCACTTGCTCATTGTCTTTGAAAATTGCCTTTATTGTTATGAAGCAGTGGTTGATTGGCCCATGATAAATATCCTTGCTTTCTGCTGTTGGGAATGAGTGTTTTGAAGCTCCCTGTGTTCTCTTAAAGCTGACAGTCCTGAATTTAAATACATACCCAAGCATTTTCATAATATCTTGCACTAGCTCTGAATGTGCCCAGCCTAGCCATGTGAGATCAGTGGAGTTACACCATAGATGAATTTAACTCCACATGTCCATCAGCTGTGCAAAGGATAAATAGGAGGAAACTATTAAAATAGGCACCTATTTGATATGTTAACTATATGGATGCACTGGACCCTTTTTCTTTTTGGTCCCCCTTTTTGTGGAAGAAAGCTATAGAAAATGAGTCATGACGTACCTGGGGATAAAACCTAGGTTTCTGGCTACTGCCTAAAGTGTTCTGACAGCTGTGCTATGAGTCCCACTAGATTTTAATGCCAAGCGAACCATTGTATAGAAGGTTTTTTTATATAACTTCACAGCAGGGATTTATCACTAAATCTGGGCAGCTAAAGGGGCATTTTTTTTTAACCTTTGGGTATGCTGTGCTGATGGGCACCAAGACTGCAGGGCTTTGATCCTGTCATGTTCTAATGCAAGCATGGGGTAGTCAATGCACTCTGGTGCCTGACTTGAGGAGGAATGCAGAACGAATTATCAGGAAGAAAAATAGGATCGCTGTAGTACGTCCTCAGTATTGCTCTAAAATTGTATGAATGTACAGGGTTAGACATGTTGGAATCTTTGTAGGTACCTGCTGCTGGTATTTGAGCAGATTGTAAACATGCTCTTCTATCACTAGGTTGGTCTCTGTTAAGACCAGATTTCTGAGCTGTACAACTCTGGCCTGGAGAAGGTGTGCCTGAGTCACTCTCAAGCTGCTTTTAAGACCTGTGTATTAGTTATTTAATACTTCTATTATGATAGTGTCTAAAGCCAGTCAGGGCTAGCCCCCAGTGTGGTAGGTGCTCTACAATTATACACTGGACCTCTGCCCCTGTTCTCTTGTTTTCTTCTAATCTTTTCTCTTTCTCTCCTCTCCTGGCTTTAACTGGGAACTGATTGCTTTTGACTGGTGGGATGGCTTAGCTGTATCAGACCTTTATTTCAGATTAGCTGTATATTTGGGCTAGTTGGTATATTGATTTTAATGCATTATTCTGCATTTAGTGAGTTCCTTATGAACACATTAAATCATTCATATGCAAAAAAAATCCATTCAACAGAACTGTAAAGCTAAAGGTCAGGAAATGAAAATGCACAATTGCCAGCAGCAGCCTTAAAGTTCCCATCCTATATATTTTTAATGACAAAAATAGCAATATATTGAGATTTTTATTATTAAATGTATGTTCAAATTGGTCAGGTTAACATTGCTGTTGGAACTGTCACTTTGGCAATGGGAAAGTCTTTCAGTCTTTTATCGTTCAAAAATGGCTAAGGGATTCTTTTGAAGTAGTACAGAGAAAAAAATATCATTCCAAAAGAGGAAAGCTCCAGAAATTTTTAAGCCTGTGAAAATAGTTATGATGGAAAGAGGGGTGTGTGTGTGTGGGGGGGGGGGGAACTTATTATATCATCTCCTAGAACTGGAAGGGACCTTGTAAGGTCATTGAGTCCAGCCCCCTGCCTTCACTAGCAGGACTTGCCCAAGATCCCTAAGTGGCCCCCTCAAGGATTGGGTTTAGCAGGCCAATGCTCAAACCACTGAGCTATCCCTCCCCGCACCTCTATACCTCTTTAGCTATGTGTATGGTTTCTACAAGCACCTATTATAATTAAACTCCAATATTTTTCTGTATAATTAAGATGGTGTACTAGGATACTGAGGACTTAAACTGTATCATGATTATGATGTCCTTACTCCTTTGTATTGCTTATTTGTACTATACATGTTTACTTTACAGAATAGGCAGCTAGAACACTGGATTAACAGCTATATAGGACTTTTTATACCTTTTAAATAACTGAATAAACATGATTACTAAATGTATTAATTCTAGTAATGGAAAAACAGACTGTAAGAAGATGGTGTTTGTTCATACAGTACTTGCGCTTTACACACTGGAACCAATGGCGCTTTTGCCATTGTGTGTTTTTTTTAAACTGGGAGCAGAATTGATCAGCTAGTACTGATCTAAAGCCCATTCAAGTCACTTCATTGAACTGTGCCTCAGACGCCTACTGTATATATGATTGTACTGCATGTGTATTGGATCATTGGCTTTTTCTAGGGAAAACTAAGAACCTGATGATGCAATCTCAACTCCCATTGACCTCAATGGATGTTTCGCTTGAATCAAAAGCCTAGAACTGAGTCTTGTACCTTTTTTAAGGTTTAAAAATCACCATGGGCACTTCTTCCTTATGAAAACTGTCCTCTTCCAAGATGGCCACATGGAATAGAACTTGCATAAAAGCTGGGTATCTAAATATTTCAAGGGACAGTAATGTAAAAGGAGTTAGTCAGAAAAAAATAAAGGAATATTTCAGAAGGTAACAAATGTCAGCTACCCGGAGATTACATAGGTATAGAGTATGAATGTTTTAGTATCTGGCAGTACTTTAGCCATCTCTCTATTTCACATAGATATCATAAAACTCTGCCCTCGAGTCCAAGTGTTCCTCTCTCGCTAAAGGCAGTCAAAATTAATGTGCTATATGAAGGCAGAATTTGGTTCATAGTATCTACATATTTATGGGTTATTTAGAGCTGGTTGGAAACTTAATTTGTTCTTTAATTTTCCTGGTTTTATTGCAAAACCCCAAACCCAAACTTCTGCAATTTTTGTGTGTGAAGGCCCCAACACTTTCAGTGATGATGGCATCGTTTCATGAAAAGTTTTTAGTTTATGGAAGGGTTGTTTTTTGTTTTGTTTTTTTAAAGGAAAAAATAACAGGATTTTTTCATCTACATCGGTTCTCTATATAAAAAATAGACGTAAGATCCTTTCTAGGCTACAATGGGAAGAGTCCTATTCCAGCTGACCACATTGGCTTGCAACATGAGTGCAGAGGTACAATTCAGAATGTCCTGACTTATAACCTTGGCTCTGCCACTCACTTGGTTTCTTATGTTGGGCAAGACGCTTTGTCTCTGGCTCTGCTTGCCTATCTGTTCGTTGTAAATAACACTGATACCTGTACCTCACAAGGGTGTTGAGGCTAATTAGTTAATGTTTGTACAGAGCTTTGAACATGGAACATTATATAATGTATTCTTGACAGCTGTACTGTCATGGCCATGAAATGTGTGTAACAAAAACTCCGAACTATAGTTACAGTATTTTAACCAAAGAATTGCAATGTACAAAAACTAGTTTGGATTACCCATTAAGGTCCCTATTTCACTGTTCAGTAATAAGTGGTCTTGAAGTACAAATGCATGGTTTTAAAACATCAAAAAAATTCTACCTTTTCTTAGTGGTTTTTGTCCTGGAAAAAGAAAATATCCACTGCACCTCTAAAGAGGTGTACACTAAATTCCAGATTCATATTTAGATTTATCTATGTCTTCACTCCCAGTCTTCTGGGTGCACAGTCACTGATATAATAATGCAATATAGGCTTCTTATGCGACAATAATAAAAAGCAGTCATCAGCTCATGACTAATAATGTTTCAAAGAAACTTGCCCTTTATTTCAAGATTGAGAATGCAACAAGAAGCATGTGTCAATTTTTTTGTTATAAATGTCTTCATTAATATACCAACATCTGCAGCAGTATGCATAGAGCTGAGTGGAAATTTTTCAACTAAGTTTGTCAGAAAATGCTGATTTCAGTTCCAGCCAACTTTTTGTGGAATTGGGTTTGATGAAATTGTCCTTTGAGAGAATTCTCAGGTCCACAATGGAATCTCTCTGCTCAAAATGAGAGAGCAGAACTGACTCAGGCATTCTATTGCACTCTAGAGTCAAGCTCTGTATATCAGTCTGACACTGACTCTATAGCTTGCTAGTTAGGGTGTTCATGTAGGATGTAGGACACCCAAATCCCTGCTCTGGGTGATTCAGAGCAAGGACTTGAATTTAGGAATCTGTCAAGTGAGTGCCCTTGACCATAGGCTAATGGTTTATTTCTCTCTCTTCCTCTCTCCTGCAAATTTTCCATTAAATATTTCAAAAAATCTAAACAAACACGTCAAAACCTTTAAACCTTCTATGAAATGGAATTATGATTTTCTGCCCAGCCCTAAGTATATCAATTAATTGACACTGTCTCTGTCTCTGTCTCTCTCTCTCTCTCTCTCTCTCTCTCTCTCTCTTTCTCTTTTTCCCTGTGGTCATTTCAGTTTTTATAGTATGTATTTATCTCCTTTTCTTCCCCTTTGTCTCAGTTCTTCCAAGCAGAGAATGGTAAGAAAAAAGGACATTTATTTTCCTCATATAAGCAAAAGATGACAATAGGAGCCTTTTGCTTCTTGATGGTAACTCAACTCAAGTTAGTTATGACTAAAATTCTGATGCCTCTGTGGTGACTAATCATAATTTTAACTAAGGAAAAGTTATGTTTACTTGCCTTAGCCTTAACGCAAATGAGTTAGTCTTACGTTTCAAAAGGTGGTGGTAAACTTTTATAATAAGCAAACCTTATATGTCCCTTAGGGCTAACCCAGGCTGAACATTGGGGATCTCTTGCTTATGCTAGAAAAACTTGTCCTTGAGAGTCCAAGCAGTATAGAGAGTTTATCTTGTTAGTGATTTTTATTCCCTTTCTCCTTCTCAGAGCTATATTTGTCTAATGGTAAAAGAAAATTTATATGATCATTCATTGGAAAATTTTGAATTTTAGTAAAGTTGCTTTTGGTTGATGAACGTACTTATTAATGCTGAAAGATTCCTAATGTATGTCTATTGTGCTTCTGTATACTTAAATTTCATCTGGATTTAAGGGAAATAATCACCCTTGCATCTGGACCACATCAATGGCATACTGAGTTTCATAGGGATTGATTATTTGCCTTTCTCCTGACAAATGGAGACAAATTCATCCTGTGGATAAGTGCAGTGAAATTTTGGTGTTTACTTTTATTGCATTCCTTGGTATTACAAGGATTGCCCGTGCACCCATTAACCCTACCCTTAGTACTTATCTCCATGCACTAGAGCCCTGAGAGAACCAAGTCCTCCATATAATGCCATAGCACAATGGCAGGTCTTGTTGGACTGTCCCATACTTACCTGCTGCTTCTCATGCATTCCCTTGACACTCCAGCCTTGGTTATAAGCAGGACAAAGAACTGAAATCTCCAGGATAGCCTATCCCCATAGATATGAAACCATTTAAAATGTCTTGTTGTTTTGCACTTGTTCCTTGTAGAGCTAACCTGCTTGCTTGTGTAATAAGTTGAAGTATTTATCTGAGTCCACCCATCATGCTGTATTTTAATTTGCTCTCAATACATCACCACTGCACTGCCTCATGTAAACTCAGAGCTGCTACAAAAAAAAGAAATATACCTAGTACACAAGCTGAAACCCACCACTAACAAAACAATGCTTTATAGAAGCAATTTATAACATGGATTTCTGCCTATTTCAGTCCTTAAACTATCCATCCTTACATTCTTCTCTGTGCTGGCAAAATACATGCATATGTCTCTGATTTTGTTCCCATGTCTAATATAGGCGGCATTCACATAAGTTACACTTCGGGTAAGACTGTTTATCCAGTCATGTAATTTGCTGCAAGGTCTGTGGTCTCTTCACACCACAAAGTGTCTCAAATCCTTCACACTTTCACAAAGGCTGTGCAGAATTATCAGGCAGATACTAGGGTACCCACATTGCTGATTCATGTGTCGTTGGGACTTCTCTGGGGCAGACATCAAGTTTTTTTTTTTTTTTTAAAAGATTGCATGATGCACTTTGTCTGGCTACTCTCTTGGAACTGGTTGTTATGATCTCCTAAGGCTGGCATTACTCCAACATGGTAACCTTTTCCTATTTAGTGGACTACTGGATTGATGGGGAGGCCACAGAACAGGGACATGGGTTCAAGCACAGTTTGGGAAACTCAACTTTTCAAATTCCTCATTGATTTCTAGCACACTTGCCACCTTGATCACATATGCTTGAGAAACTTGATGCACTAGTCTCCACCATAACAGCACCCACCAGGGGCTTCCCAACCCCAAATTGGTGTCCAACTGACTGATGATTATCTGGGGTGGTGAGCTTCCACAGGGCAATTGCCACGCTCTCTCCTGTGGTGAATAGAGCTCTCATCCAGGGCCGCCCAGAGGATTCAGGAGGCCTGGGGTCTTCAGTGGCAGGGGCCCCCCCGCTTCAGTGGTAATTTGGTGGTGGGGTCCTTCTGCTCTGGAAACCGCCACTGAAGTGCCCCGAAGACCCGCGGTGGGGGCTCCCTGCTGCCGAATTACCACCGAAGCGGGACCTAGCACTTTGGTGGTGGGTCCCGCTTTGGTGGTAATTTGGTGGCAGGGGCCTGCTCCAGGGGCCCCGAAAGTCTCATGGGGGCCTGGGGCAGATTGTCCCACTTGCCCCCCCCCCCGCCCCGGGCAGCCCTGCTCTCATCCTAGCAGTCTGAGTCCCACTTTCCAGAAGTTTTCTTCCCTTCCTCCCCCCACCCCACCTCCTGGCCTTCTGAAGATCTGTAGCTCTTGCTGTTTGCCATACCAGGTCTTGAAAATAACTTGTCCAGTCG
The DNA here is from genome assembly GCF_016161935.1 of Mauremys reevesii. Taxonomy (NCBI): domain Eukaryota; kingdom Metazoa; phylum Chordata; order Testudines; family Geoemydidae; genus Mauremys; species Mauremys reevesii. The sequence continues at coordinate 29,415,786 of NC_052629.1, read as the reverse complement.
TAGACCAAAAGCATCTTTCTACTCAGTAAACTTCAGAAGTAGTGGATGGATCCAGTCACTCCATGGGTGTGAGATCATGTTCCTTGCTCACTGAGTAACAGCATGAATTGCATTAACTACTGATTCTTTGGCTGTCTGTAGATGTTGCAGGAACATCCTTCACCACCTCTCCTGGGCCACCTGAAATGATTGATTATTTTTCAGGAGCTCCAGAAGAAAATTGCACATTACAGCAAGCACAGGCCATTCAACCTGGCCTCCATTTTGAGTTTTCTGCCAAGAAATAAATGAACTTCCCTTGGGAGTTATGGAAGTTTGACCAGTTCTCCCACAATTCCCTTAGGTGCATTGATACTGAGCAGAACTAACTTTGAAACGGGAAGCCTACTTTGGATTCTCTGCACTGCTGCTTTTTTGCACCAGTGCAGTCATACCTGTCTAGTTACCAACACCATTCACTAGTGTCAAAACATCTGCAGGGCTTGATTATACTCTGACCAATTTTCACTCCACTAACTTCAGTGAAGCAACTTGAGATTTACAGTAGTGGGAGAGTGAGGGAAATAAATTCCTGAGTGCAGGCTTGATTAAATAGTGTTTCTCAGGTTTTAGAAACCTTGTTAGCAACTCTTTGCTTCCTCAACCTTGATTTTTTTTTTAATTGTAAAGAAAGATATACCTTTCATTTCCCAATCCATAGCTGTGAGTGATTAATGTGGAGGATTTAAAAGGTGTGGATGAATGCCATGGCTAAAGAATGCTTGTCTGTTTCTGCTCTTCTATCACCATATGCTGCTTTTATATAATTAAAGCAATCCTATGATTTTTTTTCAGCTACAAATTTATCTCTTGTCAGATTTTATTTTGCTGCTCAGCAGGAATCTATGCAAGCTTTCTCTAGTTGAAGCAAACAGATTTAGACACACTTGTGCAGATCTATAAATTGCCGTTATTCTCACCCAGTGTAGATAATACCATTTACTCTCCCGACTTAGTTTATTAGCATTCATTTAGAATATGCAATTACATATGGATAAAGTAACAAACCTTTTGTCTTTGAAGGTTCACCTCCATCTTCTTCCCCCCCACCAAACCCCCCCCCCCTATATCTGAAAAGTACACCAAGACAAGTCCTGTATTTATGCAGTATTTTTAGCGAGCATTAAGTGTAACAATTCTGGTTAGGTAAAAAAAAAACCTATGATTTTTCTTAACCAGTGCAAAGAACAAGTCAAAATGACTACACTGCAAAGTAAATGCAGTTTCAGAACACATGAATATCAGGACTAAACAGCTGACAATGGTCAATAGCCTAAAATGAAAGGTGACACAGTTCAATTCATGCCTAATGGAGTGTGTACATTTCAGAAAGAATTACAGCAAGTTTTTCAATGGCTTAATAACCTATTTTTCAGGCTCAAAGACCTACTTCAACATGATTGGGTGTTCCAAGAGAAATCATTTGTCAGATTCTGACAAATTAAACCAAACTGTAGTATAATGAATATACTCTCCTGGTGCACTTCCTGAAAGCAATTAAAAGTAGGTGATGGACTAAATTCTTGATTGATCAGATCAAAACAAGAATGTCTAACAATAGATTTTTTCAGGATGCTCCCAATTTATTTTAATAAAGCAATTTTTTCAAGTTATTTAGGTGCTGTCTGAAATTGGAAAGCAATAAGAGAATGAGAAAAAAAGATGACAGGTTTTCCACACCCATTCCTCAGTGATGGTTTTAAAAAGCTAGTTTGTCCTGGACCACTAATTTCAAAACTATTGTTGGACCATGCCAAAGACATTTTAGTTGTACTTTTGTCTCTTAAATGATAAGAACATTGTATTCAGAACTGAGAATTTTCAATATTAACATTGCTTTACTCCTAAAATTTTCAAGTTCAAATAACTCTAATGAAATGAAATAAATTATACTAACTATGGCCATATTTGTGTAGCAATATATTTTGATTATATAAATAGAGCAGGAGCTTGAAAATAAATCTCATTTATTTATGGTATTAGTATATTTCTCAACTGGTGGAAAGGCAAACTCTAATCTGAACCTATCTTTTTTCTTTCATTTTAGGTAGAGTAATGGACAATTTAACCTCTTTACTCCTTTAGCATAAATCTTTTATTTCAGATAACTTGATGTATTTCCAGCTAACATCCTTTCCTTTTGTATGGTTGAGAATAGAATGCCTGTGTCTTGATTTTTCCACTCTCACTGCCTGCAAAGCCTGGCGTGTTTTTTCGTTTTTGTATTTTGCATTTTGGGCCCACTCCTGGAAACAGAGGGCCTGACTCTTTTTACTGGCGTTACACGGGACTAAAACTGGAGTCCCAGTAATGGGACTATTCTCAATGCAGCTTTTTCTATTGTGAAGTAAGTGTATGCAGGAAAGCACTCTTAATTTGTCTACCAGCTTCGGTCTTAAAGTGATTGACAGTAACTTTGCACATAGTGTCATGTATCGGAGGGTAGCCGTGTTAGTCTGTACCCACAAAAACAACAAGGAGTCCGGGTGCACCTTAAAGACTAACATTTATTTGGGCATAAGCTTTTCTGGGTAAAAAAACCACTTCAGATGCATGGAGTGAAAATGACAGCTGCAGACATTATATAATGACACATGAAGAGAAGGGAGTTACCTCACAAGTGGAGAACCAGTGTTGACAGGGCCAATTCGATCAGGGTGGATGTGGTCCACTCCCAATAATAGATGAGGAAGTGTCAGTTTCAGGAGAGGCAAAGCTGCTTTTGTAATGAGCCAGCCACTCCCAGTCCCTGTTGAAGCCCAAATTAATGGTGTTAAATATGCAAATGAATTTTAGTTCTGCTGTTTCTCTTTGAAGTCTGTTTCTGAAGGTTTTTTGTTGAAGGATGGCTACTTTAAAATCTGTTATAGTATGTCCAGGGAGATTGAAGTGTTCACCTACTGGCTTTTGTATGTTACCATTCCTGATGTCTGATTTGTGTCCATCTATTTTTACATGAGGACTGTATTTTTACTGTTTGGCTAATGTACATGGCAGAGGAGCATTGCTGGCACATGATGGTATATATCACATTAGTAGACATGCAGGTGAATGAGCCCTTGGTGTGGCTGATGTGGTTGAGTCCTCTGGTGTTGCCAGAGTAGATATGGGGACAGAGTAGGCAACAAGGTTTGCTACACAGATTGGTTCCTGGGTTAGTGTTTCTGTGGTGTGGTGTGTAGTTGCTGGTGAGTATTTGCTTCAGGTTGGGGAGCTGTCTTTAAGCGAGGAATGGCCTGCCTCCCGAGGTCTGTGAGAATGAGGAATCATTTCCCAGGATAGGTTATAGATCGTTGATGTGTGGGAGTGGTTTTAGCTGTGGGCTGTACATGATGACAAGAGGCTAAAACCTCTCTTGAAGGGGCCACCAGACTCCTTGTTGTTTTTGCACATAGTGAAGACCTGCCTGTAATTTGAGTTTTCACTATCATGAAGTACTCACCTGAGCTATTGCTTCTGCTTGAGGAGCTAGAGTTTCTTATATGTTGCTTAATTTGCTCCCTCCATTGTGGAGAAGACTGAATTTCTAGGATTTATTCTATAGTGCAAGGGTCAGCAACCTTTCAGAAGTGGTGTGCCGAGTCTTCATTTATTCACTCTAACTTAAGGTTTTGCGTGCCAGTAATATATTTTAACATTTTTAGAAGGTCTTTCTAGAAGTCTATAATATATAACTAAACTATTGTATGTAAAATAAAAGTTTCAAAATGTTTAAGAGGCTTATTTAAAATGCAGAGACCACCAGACCGGTGGCCAGGACCGAAGCAGTGAGTGCCACTGAAAATCAGATCGCGTGCCGCCTTTGGCACCTGTGCCATAGGTTGCCTACCCCTGCTATAGTGCCTTAAGAACTCAAAGGGAGGGCTGAATACTTCTGATAAGCCCAGTCATTGTTTCTTCATAATGTAAACATTCATGTGATTGAAGCTGTCAGTGACTGGCCCCTGTGAGAGGGAGCCAGGGTCCAATGCCTCTGTGACTGGTCAACTGACCCCAATTGGGCTTGAGAAGGCAACTGAGCCCTAGAGGGAAGGAGACTGGGTGAGTCTGCCTGGGAGGAGTCATTAAGAAAAGGGTAGGTGAGAGTTGCCTGAGAGAGCCAGGAAGAGCAGGTCAGAGCTGCCTGAGGAGAAAAGGAGACTCCCTGAAGAAACAGGAGCAGCAGAGGAGAGCTGGGCTAGAGAGCTTTTGGGAAGACTGAAAGGTGAAGAGTGTTAATAGTGAGGACTGGTCAGAGCTGAAACAATGCAGAGTCACAGACGGCAACAAGGGGAAGAACCAGCCTGGTTAGGCAGAGCTGAGAACAAAAGGGTTGATGCTGGAGGGTGGCTCCCAGGAGCCAGGGTAGGAGTTGCAGGCAGGGAAGCCTGGGTGAATGGAACCATGATGGAAGCCTTCCTGCAACAGGCCTGAGTGGATGGCTGTGGGATGCTGATCCCAGAACAAGGGGCTGGTTCTGAAGTGATGCTCCCTGAGCAGGGGTAGGAGTGCTGCAAGGAGTTCTCTTGTGGGGGACCTAATTTGGGGCTACCAGAGAAGAGTCACAAAAGGAGTGAATGTGGGAGCTTTTGGGTGGATGGCCTGGAGAGTGGAGTCCTGGAACAAGGGCAGACTGGAGATGGTCTCTGAGGGGGGTGATCAGGAAATAATGTCCCAGGAGGGAACATGGCAAAGCGCTGTGAACTTGTTTGGAAGAAGGGTTTTATCTTGACAGGACTGTTGAACATGTACAGGAATAAATTATGGCTAGAGGTGAATGTGGTTTTTTTATTTTTAAATTCGACTTTGAGACTGTTCCCTTTATCCCTGGACCAAAGGGAAACGGAGGCCACCAGCCTCTATCATGCTACATCCTGCAGGATGGCTCTCGAGGAAGGGCCACCTTATGACAGATGCCTTACTGAATCTGTAAATAGACAGAAACAATAGCTATATTAAAGATGTGAACTGCTTGCAATCGTCTCAGTAGTATGGTATCTTTAAAGTCTTATTAAGACAGCGTTTTTACTATTAATGGGTTTAACAGAATGATCTGGCTACTTTGGGATTCTGAGTGAAGTTTGAGCAGAGCTTCCTACAGATTTTCCAACTGGCATGTTCATGGCTTGTGCTTAACAGTCGATGGTCACATGGCTTGGAACAATTGATCTGGAGGAGTGCAGTATGTTCAGAGGGTTCTGGTCAGGTTTTTGTTCTCGGTCCTGTAATGCCTGGTTGTAGAAAGACTTTGAGATGACACCAGAATTTGATATTTTTTCTCCAGTTCTACTCTTTCATTGTCAGGAGCAGCCTGTGGAACTGTACATTGGTCTTCTAAATGGGTTCATAGTTTCAGCAGGTGGTATTTTGTCCTGTTCAGTATTTATATTGATTGCTTGACCCCAGTCTTCACTCCAGCATGGCTGAATTTTAACTAATTATTCTATCTGGTAGTATTTTTATGCATTTATTATTGGGTCATCTTGTAACTTTTAGTGACTAAGTAGGCTGTGTACTTACTGTACACCATACTGGTGTACAATATTAGTCCATTCCTCTCCCTGAAATTTGTGCCTACAGTTGGACACTTGAGCATATAGGTGGATAGACATTTTTGCCACTTAGTCTTGTATGTGTTGAAAGGTGCACTCCAAGCAGGCTGTAACTTAAAGCTGTATTATGCACTGAGCTTCATGTCCTACCCTATATACTCACAAGAGTAGTCAACTTCAGGCATGAGGTTCAGGGGAGATATCTGACAAACAATTAACTGATTCTCTGTTCTGGCAGTTGTCAAGGTCTTGGACCAAGTTGAAATCCTCCTTGTAAGAGCATATTATATTTGCGACTGCTGGATTGCTTGCTGGTCTGGAGGGGGTTCAGAAAGACTTCATTGGGAGTTTTGACTAAGTGGTCTGAAAAACTGAACATGTACCTGGGAGTTGGAGACCTGGCACTTTCATATTCTGACACTAATGAAAGCTCCCAGGATCTGGTGCCAGTGTTAGATACTGCTGACAGGTGTGTAGAACATTCTGTTGACTGCTGGATTGTCTGTGGTTTGGATGGCCCTCCATTGCATTGTGTGGTGGGGGGAGAGCACGAGGTTCTTACATCCATTCTGTGCAAATTAGCATTGTCCAGTGCAAGATTCCAATCAAGACTGCTATGTTCCATGCTGACTTTTTTAGCTATGCTCACTGTTTCTAATACACCATTTTTTTCCTTAGGATATGTAAAGGTTACGTTAAAGACCTGGGAAACACCTGGTGTGCTGACATGGTATTAGGGAATAGACGCACAGGCAGTTTCTGTGCTTGATAAAGTGCTACCCCTCTCCCTTCCCTTCCCTTCTCCTTGTTAAGGATTGATAAATTTCTTATGCAGCTGCAATGCTTGTGAATCTAAAAGACACTTTTGTGTAGAGCGCTGTTATCTTCTCCCCCCACCACCCTTTCTTTCCCAGCTACATTAAACAAGTTTGGGGTCATGGCCTCTTTCTTCCTCCCTCCCTTGTGAATTACTGTGGACTTGTGGCTACAATTACTGCAAAGAAATGTGTGTTCGAGGTAAAAAAGTCTGTAATATACATAATGCTGTAGATAATAAATAGGGGCAGATATCATAGTATGGGCATTCATATTATTTAAGGGTTTTGGGGGTGTAGTATATAAATGCCTTTATTTACTACTAAAATAAAGTGTCCTGTAACTAATTCAGTGCTTACTCCACAATTTGGTCAAGGGGAACAAGTACCGCAATAAAGAAGCCTATCTACTCAATCTGCCTCTGGGTCAACCTGCTCGTTCTTCTAACATTTTTTGCCTGTTGAAAGGCATGCTGCAGTGCACAATGGTCCTTTTTAAAAATGGGCCTTTTTTCCGTATTTTGTCCCCTCCTCGACATTGAACCACAGATGGGCATGCTATACCCACAGTACATTTCCCCCCATCCCCCAATATGACATCAGAAAGGAGCAGGGAAGAATAGTGGCTTAAACAAGTAAATGTTCACTAACACTGCAACCTACAAAGGGATACTTCATATCTTGACTCATTTTCTGTGCACTCCAAAATTTTAAAAAATCACCTTTCAGTGCTTTTAATTTTGTAGCCATTAGGTTTAATTACTTCAGCTTTAGGTCATCATATGCCTGACAAAGGTTAAGACCTATTTCTTTTCCTAAAAGGTGAACTATCCAGAGAAGAAGTCGGTTCATATAGCTTAATGATACACTCAAAGTCCTGGTCTACACTGGGTGGCGGGGAGGGGGGGTCGATCTAAGATACACAACTTCAGCTACGCTATTCTCATAGCTGAAGTTGCATATCTAGATCGACTGACTGACTTCCTTCCCATCCTCCCAGCACAGGATTGATGGCTGCCGCTCCCCTGTCAACGCTGCAAGAGGCGGAAGCGGAGTCGAAGTTCTGGAGTCGACGGGGAGCACATTTGGGGATTGATTTATCACATCTAGACAAGCCGCGATAAATCGATTCCTGATAGATTGATCACTACCCGCTGATCTGGTGGGTAGTGTAGACATACTCTTAGAAGAATCTTCTGAAAGAGGTACAGTTGTTGTCGTATAAAAATTCATAGGAAAGTATCTCTGTTCCTACCATATATACTTTGTTTTTTCATAGCTAGCAAGAACCTATTCATCATCATTGACATTTTGTCCAAATTCTCTTTTATATGACCAGGGAGAAATTTATCTTTTGCTTTATTAGGTGCGTCATGGAGGATTTGTCCTTTTGTAAAGGGTTTTTTATGCTGCTTTTTCCCCCCCTCCCGCCAAAGTGCTGTTGTATGGTTCACTGATGCCAACAATCTACGATGTGTGTAGTTTAGTTTTCTTTGAGTGTTATAGTCTCAATATGTTTCTAAAGATTCTCTTTGTGCTTCCACTTTGAGACCTACTCAGTCATTGATGTATCTGTTCTGTTTAGTCATTTGGTAAGACTTTTTTTTATGGTTATACATACTCCTTATTCTCAATAAGCTAGATGTTTAGTGTCTAGCATGGATATTGATATTTGTTTTTTGTTAACGTGATCTGTATACTTCTGCATGTTTAGTATTTGTGCAATGTAAAAAGCCTCCAGATTTAATGATTCTTTCCCATATATTAAAAATAGTAAATGCTCTCTGAATCTATGGATTGTTTCACATTACACTTTATTAGATGGTTCAAATTCCCTTTTACAAAATCATTTTAATTTTCCTAGTTTATTCATGTAATTCTGTCTCCAAGTGCCAACTGCATGGCAGAGTCAGCAAATGAGCTGGCTACGTTATTAGTTAGCCCTTTCTTCCCTGTTCAGTATTCTATGCAATCCCATTGTGATTTATATGATTGTATTCATTAGTCACATGTAATCACCATACAGTTTTAACAATTTTCAGCCAATGGATAATTCAAACTGTTCACTTTGAATATTCACTACACATGAAGTCTGGTCACTTAACTCCCATGGTGGTGTTTCTCTTCTTTAGTTGGATGAAACTCTTCAAGCAGAAGAATGACTAGTGAATAGCAAATGCTCTTCCTTTTGCATGAATAGATGTGTTCCAAAAATACTCGTACAAAACAGACTTTTGTAATCATTTAGGTGAACAAAGATATGTCTGAATAGTGAATAGAAAGGGGGTTAAAGCATTGTCAAATCAGAGAGCTATTCCGAAAACCATTTTTTCCAACACTGTTTAGAGCTGAGTATGCACAGTCCATAGTGTGGAATGGATATATTTCTTCTAGTATTTTTATTTAATAGCTCTTTCATTGTCTTAGTAAAACATATATATTTGAAGATCATCAAAGATGAGTGGTGGTCTGTGAAGAGCCAATGCTCCTTTAAATACTTGCATTACTTTATAACAAGAAGGTAGATTTATGCTTTGCGTATTATGCTGTCGCCATTATGAAAATTCTGTAACTTGAATATTTGGCTTCTAATAAAATGAACAAAATAGGTAAGATTTTGTGAAATTCATAGTGACTAAAATATATTTAAAATATTTAAGTCAATTTTTTAAAGTATTGGAAAACTTGTCCCAAAAGCCTGCCGTAGACCTGGTGACTAGTCTTGCCTACTCACCCTCCCAGATGAGGAGAAGTCCTGAATAGCCCTAAAGATTTTGCTGGCTAGGGTGAAAATTGTTTCTGATGCTTCACTGGAGTGGTCAAGCAATAATAATCAACCAATCAGCAGAGCAAAAAAAAGAGCTGAGTGTCACAGCACCCAGCAGCAGGGTGCCCCGGAAGCTGGTATCCAGGACAACTGCCCTGCTCACCTGCTTCCTACAACCAACCGTACAAGAAATACTGAAATATTTTAAAAATCTTTATGGATTGATTCAAAGCATTATTATATGTAACCTCCTCTTTCCTTTTCAGGTTACTCCTCAGACAACACTCACTTGGATGCCCAGGTGTCTGATGCGGTCAACAGTAAAGGAGATCCTGAGTATCCCAATGGTAGTGATAGATAGGTGGGAAACCTCTAGCCACCCCTTTTCTGGAGTCATTTTACTTATAAAGGAAATTTAATTTTGGTGGTGCATCCACCACCAATTTAGAAAAATACCATATAGGAGATTGAGATTAAAATGTCTCAACCACTTTAAATCAATGAGAGGCTTCAGTAAATCAATTAATGCAGTTTACAGTAACAAATAAAATTAAATTTGTGTTTACACTGGCCCCATTTACCCCACCCCTGAGCATGCACTCCTCTGAATTTGAGTTCTAGATGCTTGCTTGGGTGTGCCTGAAGATCTTGAAGCTGAGGCAGCACTCTGTTGGTCCAGTAAAGCAGACCAGCCAAGGCAGAGCAATTCTAATGTGGGAGTTATGTAGCTTGGAACAATCCCATCTTCAGAGGGATTAAAACCAGAGGTCAGGAACCCTGGATCCTGCTTGGATGAGACCACCACTGCTTCCTTTCTCAGACTCTGGGGAAACCCCTTTGGAAACTGCTGCTTAAACTGTGGGTTGCAATCGTAACTGGGGTTGCTCCATCAGCAAATGGGATCACAGCAATTCTGAATGTGCAGAGGATCCCATTATATAAAGCAAAATTCCATCCTCCACGTGACATGAACTTGCACATATGATGCATGTGAGGTCACACTGCATGGAGAATAGCAACCTCTCTACTGTTTGGGGTTGCCAGAGGCAATTCATGTTAAAATGGGGTCATGCAGGGAAAATGTTTGGGATCTTCTGCCCTAAAGTCTCTTTGATATCCCCATTTCCCAAACAACAAAGGTGGTGGTTACACTGCCCGCACTGCAGGCCAACTTCAGTCAGTTCTGGACACAAGAAGTGTCTCTACCCTGGCTCCAGTGAAAGCCAGCAATAGTCTCCATAGCTCCCTGCTTGGTCAAAGCCCCAGCAGTTTCTCAGCAGCAACTTCTGCCTTGGACAGAGCCCACAAGGAAATCTTCCATTTTCTGACCAGGATTTCAGCTCCTCACAAAATGGACCCCTCCACCTTGGTGGCTGCAGCCAAAAAATGAGGCTCCCTGTACCCTGGAATTGGAAGGCTCTCTTCTCAAAGGCATCCTGGGACTTGTGGTCTCCAAGGCTGATCTGATCCAAGAGGCAACTATAACAAGACCGCTTGGAAATAGTGACCATAATATAACAACACTTAACATTCCTGTGGTGGGAAGAACACCAACAGCCCAACACTGTGGCATTTAATTTCAGAAAGGGGAACTATGCAAAAATGAGGAGGATAGTTAAAACAGACATTAAAAGGTACAGTGACTAGAGTGAAATCCCTGCAAGCTGCCTGTCCACTTTTCAAAGACACCATAATAAAGGCCCAACTTAAATGTATACCTCAAATTAAAAAACACAGTAAAAACTAAAAAGCCACCATGGCTTAACAACCATGTAAAAGAAGCAGTGAGATAAAAAGGCATTTTAAAAAAAGTATAAGTCAAATCCTAGTGAGGTAAATAGAAAATATAAACACTAACACGTTAAGTGTAATAAGAAAAGCCAGAAAGGAGTTTGAAGAACAGCTAGCTAAAAACTCAAAAGGTAATAACAATGTTTAAGTACATCAGAACCAGGAAGCCTGCTAAACAACCAGTGGGGCCCCTGGATGATCAAGATACAAAAGGATCACTTAAAGATGATAGTCATTGCGGAGAAACTAAATGAATTCTTTGCTTCAATCTTCACGGCTGAGGATGTTAAGGAGATTCCCAAACTTGAGCCATCCATTGTAGGTGACAAATATAAGGAATTGTCATAGATTGAAGTGTCACTAGAGAAGGTTTTGGAATTAATTGATAAACTTAACAGTAACAAGTCACTGGGACCAGATGGCATTCACCCAAGAGTTCCGAAAGAATTCAAATGTAAAATTGCGGAACTACTAACTATGGTTTGTAATCTGTCCTTTGAATCAGCATCAGTACTCAATGAGTGGAAGATAGCTAATGTGTAACCAATGTTTAAAAAGGGCTGTAGAGGTGATCCTGGGAATTACAGACCAGTAAATCTAACATCAGTACTGGGCAAATTAGTTGAAACCGTAATAAAGAATAAAATTGTCAGACACATAGAACATAAATTGTTGGGCAAAAGTCAACATGATTTCTATAAAGGGAAATCATGTCTTACTAATCTATTGAGTTCTTTGAAGGGGTCAACAAACATGTGGACAAGGGGATCCCGTGGACATAGTGTACTTAAATTTCCAGAAAGCCTTTGACAAGGTCCTTCACCACAGGCTCTTATGTAAATTACACTCTCATGGGATAAGAGGGAAAATCCTTTCATGGATTGAATGGGTTAAAAGACAGGGAACAAAGGGTAGGAATAAATGGTAAATTTTCAGACTGGAGAGGGATAACTAGTGGTGTTCCCCCAAGGGTCAGACCTAGGACCAATCTTTTCAACTTATTCATAAATGATCTGGAGAAAGGGGTAAACAGTGAGGTGGCAAAGCTTGCAGATGATACTAAACTGCTCAAGACAGTTAAGACCAAAGCAGACTGTGAAGAACTTCACAAAACTAAGTGATTGGGAAACTAAATTTCATTTGTCATTTTATGTGGATAAATGTAAAGTAATGCACATGGGGGGGGGGAATAACTGCAACTATACATACAATATGATGGGGGTGGGGCTAATTTAGCTACAACTAATCAGGAAAGATCTTAGAGTCATCGTGGATAGTTCTCTGAAGACATCCATGCAGTGTGCGGTGGCAGTCAAAAAAGCAAACAGGATGTTGGGAATCATTAAAGAGAGAGAGAATAAAACAGGGAATATCTTATTGCCCTTCTATAAATCCATGGTGTACCCACATCTTGAATACTGCATTCAGATGTGGTGGTCTCATCTCAAAAAAAGATATACTGGTATTAGAAAAGGTTCAGAGAGGGCAACTAAAATGATTAGGGGTTTGGAAACAGGTTCCATATGAGGAGAGATTAAAAACACTAGGACTTTTCAGCTTGGAAAAGAGGAGACTAAGGGGAATATGACAGAGGTATATTAAAATCATGAGAGGTGTGGAATAAGTGAATAAAGAAAAGTTTACTTCCCATAATATAAGAACTAGGGGCCAGCAGCTTTAAAACAAATAAAGTTCTTCACACCACGCACAGTCAACTTGTGGAACTCCTTACCTGAGGAGGTTGTGAAGGCTAGGACTATAACAGGATTTAAAAGAGAACTAGATAACCTCCATGAATCTAAGTCCATGTTTGTCAGAGTGGAGATGGATGGCAGGAGAGAGATCACTTGATCATTGCCTGTTAGGTTCACTCCCTCTGGGGCACCTGGCATTGGCCACTGTCAACAGGATACTGGGTTGGATGGACCTTTGGTCTGACCCAGTATGGCCATTGTTATGTTCTTATGAATTGCAGCATTTGGGCTCTTCCTGACCAGAACACTCCCAATTAAGGACAAAGGCCCTTCTAATAGAGGGTGCCTATATATGTTAAAATTAATGTAGAGATCTTTAAACTCCATCACAGGCCAGGAAATTCCATACAATTAAACTGGTAACTTCATTGTTGGTGACCATATTTCATGTGCCATGGATACAGGGCAAACTGTGCTTTGGACCCCTTCAATCCCTTTTGGGTGCACCCTTGGGTGGCAGGCCTGGCTTCATACCCCTCTCTCTGGGTGGATGGTCCAACCACTTTGCAACTGGAGCTGTAGGCTGCAGCTTCCTCTTCACCGTGTTAATTCAACAGGCTCATGTGTGTTGTAAGCCCTTTCTCTGGAAACCTGTAACCAGCAAGTTGATTTAAGTGATTCAAAACTGTCTTCAAAGCACTATTTTATCCATTTTTTCCCAAAGGTGCAAAGCATCTAGAGCACAAGGTAAAAATAAGGCCTCGGTGCATGGGTATTGTGCCTTACTCTTTCCTTGACAACTTTGGTAAGTTGCCATCAGCTCAGCCATCTCTGGCTGAGAGAAGCAAACTGTCCAGCTTGCATCATGCTCGGTCTCTGTATGTTTGGTTGCCAGACTGGTAGCTTTCACCGTTGCTCCCTGGGCCGCCTCTCTTCACCCAAATCAGCTCCCTTTATAAGTGTGGAGCTGTGTAATGGTTTAGTGATCCTTTTGATCTCTCTCTCTCTCTCTCTCTCCTTCCCTCAACCTTGGCAAAAGATATGTCACCAAGCTTGGGGTCTGAGTTGCCTCTTCATGGCTGCAAACCTAGCTATTGTGTGTGTTGAGATGCTTGTTGTTTAAGCCCGTGGTTCTCAAACTATTGTACTGGTGACCCCTTTCACATAGCAAGCCTCTGAGTGTGACCCCCCCAATTAAAAATACTTGTTTATATATTTAACACCATTATAAATGCTGGAAGCAAAGCAGGGTTTGGGGTGGAAGCTGACAGCTCATGACCCCACCCCACCACGTAATAACCTTGAAACCCCTTGAGGGGTCCTGACCCCCAATTTAAGAAACCCTGATCCAGGCCATTGTTTTACCTTTCCTGCCTGATACTACCCTATTGGACTGAATTTCATAGGCTACTTGCTGTCAAAAACACAGACATTCATCCTGTTTATAGAAAATACAGACATTTCCTAGTTCATCAGACCCTGCCAAAAATATATATAGGGTTGGCCAGTTGGTTACACCTTTAAAAGCTTTAATTCATTCAGTACAAGTTCCATCAGTCTTAAAGAAAGACAAGTGGTGTTAGCAATGATTACCTTTTACCACTAGCTATTCTACAGCTTACTCTCAAATGGCAGCACAGTCTTGTGCTGCCCCAGCTAGGGTTCCAGTTCTGCAAAGCTATTTGCTCAGACCTTCACACCAACAGAGTCTAAGTGAAGTCAGTGTGACTCTGTGGAAGTAAAGGTCCATTGTTTGGATTGCTTCCCAATACCAGGGCTTAAAACAATTTATGTACTTCATATACCTCAAGGCTGTAGTTGAAATCAAACCTATGGGTTTTTTTTTCCTGTTGTGGGAACAAAAAGAATCCGATTTCTCTTTTTATGAGAACTGCAGTGGAACTCAATACTATTAAAAAGACATTTAGGACAAACACACACAAGAGGGGGAAAACTTCTCTTGACTTGTCTTTTAAAAGAGTAGGGGAGGAATGGGCCTGTGCCTTCAGGGAAGTCTTTAAACTACTCATACACTGCAAGTGAATCTAATAGGATAGAGCAAAAACTTTTCGACTTGCAGTGGCCTCTATTTTCTTAATAATTCTGATACGAAATAATATAACTTTTTGAATATTGTCATTCATCTTTCCTTGTTTTTTTTTTAAAGTGTAATTGAAAATAATGGCTAGCATTTACAGAGCACCTAAAGTTTGTAGCTGGATTACAAGCCTCCGCAGGGAACAGTACGCCTCAGAGCCAGTTGTCTTTCTGTGATGTGTGAAAAGTGGTAGCCTTTAAGCAGCACACACTATCCCTTCATAACCGTTCAGAATAGAAATAGAAAAAAATCCTTACTACTTCAAACAGCTGTTGAATTTCAGGTAGGCAGAATAAATTAAAATTAGCGGTGATAACCAAATGGTGACATGGCTACCCTTGGGTCGGGGGGGAATGGCACTGGATTTTGAATAAGCAGACCTCAACTTCACATCTAATCTGAAAAACAACACCTCCAGTGGCATAATGACTCCAATTCTATGATGGGTCATTGTTTTATTACTGTCACACAGTTAGGAGTGTTACCTGTTTTAAATCACTAGCACCACTTCCTACAGCAAGTTCTAACTAGGTTTGATGTTGTGTACACTATGAGCTCTGAGGTGCTATGGCTGCAGGAAACCCCTACTTTAGGGCAAAGGGTGGAGAAATTCCATAGAAAACAGCAAAATAAAGAGCAGAAAACTGCCTGCAAAGAAATGTTTGGGGCGGGAGGAGGGTGGATATCCATACCAAACTGTAACAAGGTATGAGTGCTCATGGTTGGGCTAAATGGAGAGTTCTCTAATTCACTACAGAACAGGCACATCATTGCAAGTTATTGACGCTCTGTCCCATGTTCTTCTAACCTGGCCTGGAGCAGCCACCTGCAGAAATGACAAGGTATTTCTATATCTCCACTAGGCTCTAGCTTAACTGGAGTAAGTCTAGTAACTCATTTTACAAAGACTACATAACAGAGGTTGGATTCTGAAAACCTCCAGTTACTGTATCCAAGAGGAGAATGATTATGGGAATTAAACCTATATGTATTGAGCCATCCAGTATCCCAACAGGTTTGTTTTGAACACCTAGTGACTACCTCTGTTATAACCTTCTCACAGGCACCTTCTGGTAGAAACCAGAGTGTTTCAAATAAGTGGTGTACTACAGCCTTGGAAATATATGGGCCCTTTACAGTTGCCTCAATACAACCATTTATTTTTTTAAACTATACAAATTGCTTCTAAGCACTTTTTCCATAAAAATCCCATTGATAGCTCTAAGAGACCTGAATACTCTTTCAAATTATATATTTCATCCTTTTGCGTGTAACCCTACATGCAGCCAAGTCCTAATTTCATAGCAACCAAAAAACCTTGTACTATTGCCTGATGCTCTTTGCATCTGCCTCATTCTGTCTCCTATTTATAACAAGGACTACAATTACAGTGCCAGCTCCTGATGTCCTTGCTCAATTTTTACATGGGCAACAATCCCACTAATCTGAGTAGAGGCTATGAAAAAACTGAGAACTGTATTTCTGTTGTATTCCACGCTGATTAGGCCTCAACTGGAGTATTGTGTCCAGTTCTGGGCGTGACATTTCAGGAAAGATGTGGACAAATTGGAGAGTCCAAAAAGAGCAACAAAAATTAAGGGTCTAGAAAACATGACCTATGAGGGAAGACTGAAAAAATTGGGTTTGTTTAGTCTGAAAAAGAGAGGACTGAGAGGGGACATAAAAGGTTCTTACAAAGAGGAGGGAGAAAAATTCTTAATGTCTGATGGGACATGAGGCAATGGGTTTAAATTGCAGCAAGGGAGGTCTAGGTTGGCCATTAGGGAAAAACTTCCTAACTGTCAGGGTGGTTAAGCACTGGAATAAATTGTCTAGGGAGGTTGTAGAATCTTCCTTCTTGAAGATTAAGAGCAGGTTAGACAAACGCCTGTCAGAGATGGTCTAGAAACTTAGTCCTGCTATGAGTGCAGGGGACTGGACTAGATGACCTTCCGAGGTCCCTTCCAGTCCTATGGTTGCCCTGTCCCATGTTGGGCCCAATGGGAAAGGGCACAAGGATCAGAGAAACTTTCATCTCAAGCTTTCCAAACAAATCATTCCTTAAGCTTTTGAATGTTGAGTATGGAGGTCTGAAACCTCTTATGCTCGTGGATCAAAGGCATGACGGGGGAAGGACCCAGATCTGCAGAGGACTGAGCTGTTTGTATGAATAGCTGCTCCACTGGGCCCTGCTGTCTGGCAGCATGTCTTTTTCAGGAGCTGTGTTGCCATTTACTGAGTACCCTCACAGCCACTCTGCCATGGAAGAGACCCCAGAGCAATTAATGCAGGGGGGAGGGATAGCTCAGTGGTTTTGAGCATTGGCCTGCTAAACCCAGGGTTGTGAGTTCAATCCTTGAGGGGGCCACTTAGGGATCTGGGGCAAAAATTGGTCCTGCTAGTGAAGGCAGGGGGCTGGACTCAATGACCTTTCAAGGTCCCTTCCAGTTCTAGGAGATTAGTATATCTCCAATTATTACCTTATCCACTGTATTAAGCCCCTGGCAGAGGCGGTTTTGCATGTAATTCCTGAGGGTGATGGGGAAGTCTGAGTAAGGATTGTAGGAGGTAGTTCACAAAGAATGGTATAACTCCCATATTTTCATAAGATTATTTTTATCCTTCAACTTGGATTTGTGGATCAAGCTTGGGCTTTATCTTTAAGTTATTTAGAAGTCTATCAGCCATCTTAGGTATGGTAGTCCGATATTCTAAGTCAACCACAATCAGGTTTTATTTTGAGGCTCATACACATATAATCTTCTCAGACTTTCTTTTTGATTAGTTTTATTGGATAACCTTCTTTTGAATTGAATAGCTAACCCTTTCAAAGCCTTTTTCCCCACCCACCAATTAATAACACGTATATCTCCTACTTTCTTAGCATCCCTCTTTCACATTAAAATTGTGATTGCTATTACCTATCAGTGCATGACAATTTCTCAGAGAATCCCTCCTTCCACACCATGTACAGTCCTTCAATTAAATCTCTATCAATGGTAACAGCCTATTTTCTACCTCCATAACAATTAATGCTGCAATGCACATTATTCAAAAAAGGAAAGAATAAAGAGAATGATTTGACTTTTCCCAACACCAACAAACTATATATTATCTATGCATGGAGAGCTAGTGCTTTGGCCGCAGCTGTCTCTAATACTTTGTTTTCAGCATTCCATTAAAAATGTTTACAAGAGAAGAGTGATTCCATGAACTGTTCAAATAGTTCACCTTCAAAATATATTGAGGCAAAAGGTCTTTTTAGTCTTTTGAATACATCTTGTAAAAAGTTCCTAGGTTTCCTGAATTAAGATGACACTTATTTCACATGAAATCTTTCTAGACCGTCTCCTCTCTGAACTGCTAGCCATGTGACTGTAGAAGAATTTTTAAACACATTCCAAGATGCACTTGACTATATTTATTAAAAAGCTAAAAAGTTCTCATAATTGTGAATTTGGACCATTACTTTGCCTGTAGAAAAGTCTACTTGGAGCAAAGTCGATAACATAAAAGATAAACCAAGTTGTGGATGTTTTTAAAGGTACGTAATCTGAGCAATCATAAGCCTTGTGTGACATTACTATTTGGGAATGCCAAATATCTTGCCAAAGTTCTCGAGCACAGAAAAGCAGTGAAATCCTGATATTTCAAATTAAAAAAAAAAAAAAGTTCAAGCACAATATTTTCACTTTAAAAGGCTTGAGTCCATCTCCTTTATCATAAAAGAGCAGTAAAGCTGCTAATTAGCCATTGCTACATTTTACCTAGCATAATAGACATTTAATTAGGTTTTTCCCTCCTCCATTAAGAAACTTTTTAGTTGCTAATGATGAGTGGGAGTAGTCTGGTTTTATTTTATTAATTTGTAATTCAACTATTAATACTAATAGCAAAACTTGCCCCCCCCTTCACATTTCTTCATTTGGAAGCAAGTTCTTATGCTGCCAAGAGTCAGTATCCCAGCCCACTTCAGTTGGTTACATTTGTCAACTGACAACAGGGGTCAGAGTCTGCCAAGTCAAAGCCCGTTAACATCTCTCTTCTAACTTTTAAGGTGGAAAAGAAAACTATTCCAAGACTCCAATCCTGCCTTTGGATATGCATAGGTGGGCTAAGATTAGGGTCTATATGGAAATCAGTACAGTGTTGTCTTCCTGAGTTTGCAGACAGAGCAAGAAATAACCTGGGGAGGTTCCCCCAATGAATTTCATGATAAATTAACTCTGAAGTCTAATACTGATAATTTAAATGGTTACTTTATTAACTATTTTAAATGGTGATCACTTTACCAGAAACATCCAGCAACTCTGGGGTTGTAGGTTGAGCTCCTGAATTGGGATCCAGGGGTTTCTACTTCCTTCCACATATAGAAACTGAGGTGATCTTATGGCCCAAAATATTTAGAATGCCTCCTATTTCTAATTCCAGTACTACTTTATGCAGGAGATGCCCACTTCGGTATGTTGGGAAGTCTGCCATTACCAGGAATTTGGATATATGTCTGCACTTGAGAGAGTGATGCTGGCCTGCTAGCAACAAACTTCAAATCTTCTGTTTCCTTAGAAAAATGCCATATTTGTACACTACAACTTTATTGACAAGATCAAAAATCTGATGTTTATAAAAACATGCACCAGAAGTTCAACCACAAAAGGAAGTGAAGAAATGGTGAAATTTGCTTCTCACTTGATTTAAAGTTAGCTTTTCCAAATCAAACTTACCAATGCACATTTCATAATACAATATAGGAGTGTGTGTGGAGGGGGGAATAATGCTAGTCCTATTGTTATAAAAAGTAATAAAAGGAAGAAGTTCTAGAGAACAAGTTGTGGGAATAGGATCAGTTTGATATTACCAATAAGAAGAAATGGGCTTCAAGACAGGAGAAAATGGATATAATGATAAACAGGTAGAATATTCAGAAGGAGTATAGCTTGGTCTCAATCTTATGTTGGATTGCTGCATCATGGAGGCCTTAACTTATATTTTTAAATAGTAAATTCAGCCAGGGAGACCATCAAATCACCTCAGGAAACTGAGGAAAGGAGAGCTTAGGAAGAGTCCCTATATAATTCTATGTCACTCACTGTTATGATTGTTAGATTCAGTTGAAGAAATTATGAAAACTTTGGTAAAACTAGATTTAAATGCCCGATCCTGCTCTCAACAAAGTTAATGGTAAACTTTCATTGATTTAATGGTGAGAAAGATTGGGCTTATAGTTGATAATGTAAAAGGTTACTCTCACAGAGGTAAATTCATCCTTTGCTTGCCTTCATCATTGGCAAATCACTTATCTCTGTGCCTGGTGCTCTGGAGGAAACACAAGCTCAACTAGAGCTTCTGATTGCCTTGTTGATATAAAATGTGACACCGTCTAGTGGAGAAGAAAGTGTTGCTGTATGCTTCCATCCATGGATCAGAGTAACAGAAGTGTATCAAAACATTCTTTCAGAATGCTTGGAACAGCATCCCAGTTAGGGTTCATTATTCTCCCTCTTCATCTTCAACATTAGAAGCATCACCTGTTCCATGCAGCTTTCTTGATATTAATCACCAGTATGTTTTTGGTGTGTTTTGCTGTATAGTTTCATACTATTCCTGACTGCTGTGAGAATGTACACTCTTTGGGGCAGCTTGGTATCCAGCCCTTGGTATTCTTTAGGTAGCTTGGTATACAGCCCTTATGTTGTTGGGGAAGAGTATACAAGGAGACTCCTTCTCTTGCGCACCTATGTGGGATCAGGCATGACAGTCCTTTGTGGTCAGGGGATATAAAGACTGCATGGGTCTGGCACTAGCCTTCCAAAAGGAGTGGAGAGGGCTGGGAGAGTGGGGAGGTGTGAACCTCTCCACAGTACATCTAGAGCCATGAAATATTGTTACCCTTCTGCATCAAGGGGAGAGCTTTTCTGGGGCTTATTGTGTCAGCTCCCTGGCACCCTAGTCTGTCCATCTCACCAGCAAACTCTTTGAGGCTCTGCCGGTCTTAACCTTGCCTTCCAGGTAACAATCAGTGAACCCTAGTTCCCCAGACCCATCTCTCTGTAGTATCCAGTCCCTCTCACTGGACACTCATAGAAATGTAAGTTCACTGCTTCCAAAGAGCATACACATGAGCCTGTTAGATTAGCTGCGGACTCTTAGTTTACTTTAATATAACAGCACTGAGATGATTTATAGTAAAACTAAGAATAGGTTTATTAACAAAGAACAGAGATTTATGTGACTCTAAGTAGAGATAACAGAAATAGAAAATGGTTACAAATAAAACAAAATAAAACATGCTTTCTAGTGCCTAAAACTTAATTCTAGCAAGCGTGTGTCTTTGCCTAAAATATTTTTTCACTGTCATTTCGCAACATTCACTGTCCCCTTTGTCCACAAAGTGATGTATAAATGTTCTCATCTTTTCTTTGAAAAGTAAACCCCGACAAAGTTCTTTTTCCCCAGCTGCTCATCCTTTAGGGTGCAGGCACCAACCCCACTGTTCATCTTCTGGCCAGTTTGCTTTCTTGATTGGCTTAATTACTTTGTTTACCTTAGATGCAAGTGTACTTCCCGTTGTCTCTGGCATTACCTTGCAGAATTTACACTGGTGATACAGGCAAAGCAACATTCTTTTGTCTAGGACAAACTTGTTTATGGAGTCTGTCCTCAAAACCTAACCGGTGAGTCACTAGCTTTCAATTGAGACATGACTTGATACTTTGATATTACAATAATACTGAACTTCTTGGCTGCCCTTCACAAGTTTATACTGTAATTTTCTTTTGGTCTTGGGCGTTGACAGCCAGAACACTAAACCAAGTATCAGATTCATTCTACAGTAATGAACAAAATCTTATCCTAAAACATGAACCAGCAATAATTTAAAAGATGCCCCAGAGGGCTCTGTGGATTGATTATTCTTTTCCCTTGATATATTTTAGTAGCCCCAGTGACTTCTTGTAGATTCCAGTACTGTTTTTATGCAGATGATGCTGTTATGTGCATTAATAGGCCATCTGTCACAGACCTTAAGACTGAACTATAGTGCATTTTGAGCTCTGTGCAACTGATTTCCCTCCCCCCCCACCCCCAAAAAAATATTAACAACCTGTTCCCTTATCTCTCCTTCCTAATCTGAATTACTGGATGAGTCTTGTGAAATATCCACTGTATGAGCATACTCCTTCTGAAATATATATAGCCAGCCTCTGGACAGATTAATTTTCAACTTGCACCTTTTTTTGATTACCATATCAGTGACTGTTGCGTTAGATTAGGATTCCTCTAAATTAATTTAAAATGCTGTGCTTGCGAAAGGTACTTGACATTAGTTTCCTATTTTGCATTGCTACAAATTCATTACAGTGATCATATGTACAATGGGACTTTTTTTGAATTTAAGGTAAAATCAACAAGAATGTGCCATAGTTCTGTTAAATTCATTTTCCTCAGATCCCTTGGGGAATCTCACAGGGACATATACTTGGACTGAACTGATTGTGCTGAAATGAAAAATTCTTCCTGCATTAACTAACACTTATTCCTAAATGTGTCTTATGGAAACATGCCTACTTATGTCAGAATCTAAAGTCTAGAATCTGACACACTGCATCTTATTGATACTGGTGCACTGAAATAGTCAAAATGCAAATCTAGTCAGATAAAGTCCTGATTAAAAACTCTTATTTCACTGATAGAGGGTGTCATCTTATTTTTTTTCTTTTATAAAGACCTGGATGTACTGAACTGGACATAAAATATTTGCTCAATGGATTTGCTTTTTTTAACTTTTTTTTTTCCTGCTTATCTTGGGCCTTAACTTTTGAAGTTGTCACTTAAATGAATGCATGAAGATCTCCTTAGGGTTTTTGTCTTTGTTTAAATAAATTGAATCAGATTGATTTAGGATTCCTATTACAATCTGTTAAATTTACCCAGGCTGTTGAGGGATATAATGTTATCAGGGTTTGTTATGAATTACAAAGGGAAACAAATGAGAACTGCTCAGCAGGTTGCTTTGACCATAATTCATCATTTAGGTAACATCCATAACACAATCACTTTAAAGCAAAAATCTAGATCATGTTTGTTTGAACAATTTACATATTCAATTGATAAATTGCAGGTTTTAAGTTTAAAAAAAAAACTAAAATAAAGCAAACTTTAAAAGCTTCCTTTTTTATTAGGGTCCTTATTTTTAGTCTAGAAATTCTCATTAAATAACTATAAAACAAACTTTGACTGCTCAGATGTGTTTCTAAGATCCTGCCGAGAACTTTATATTGTAGCTCTATGGATATTTGTTGTAAGTTTTAGTTATCTACCATTGTTTCATTTTTCCTGTTGTGTTTAACTGGTGTATTGGGAGAGAGGAGTGAGATAGGAGTTAAGTATAAATGAATACCTCTCATTCCCATGAATGTCAGCATTTTTCCCTCCTACTATGCTCTGTCTACATCAGGCCACTTTTAAACACAATTTAACGGATCAAAACATTTTAAAGGGTGCTTCCTTTATAGTGTGGTGAGGGTAAAATTCCAAACTGCAGCCAGTGTTGCTGAGTCCAGTAGTGGTCTGCTACCCTTCTTGCCCAACATCCCTCTGCAGCTCTCTGGAACGCCTATGACAAGATAGCATAGTGATTCAGGTGCACCCTGAACTAAAGGAATTGCAGGCACAGCAAAAACAAAAAAAAGTTGTATAGCCTGAACTAATTAAAATGTGCACAAATGGCCTTTGTATGACCAACAAAAAAGGACCTTGGGACATAAGTAAATGTAATAACGAGTGTGCTAAAGAGGTAAGAAGCACATAAGTGGATGAATGAAAAATGTCTGGAAAAGACTATAATGAAGGAGCAATTCCAGTGTTGGGAGAGAGCACACAGACACTTTAAATAAAAAGGAAAAATGAATTTCTGGTGGGATAGAGGCAAGCTACCAGTCTTGGGCCTACATGCATATGAGGCTCTTGGTTTCATTAAGAGGATGCATACCACAGAGTCAGAAAGACAACATAGTGGATGTAGGGCTCCTCAGCTAGAGTATTGTGTCCAGTTCTTGGCACCACATTTCAGGGAAATTTTGGAGACAGTCCAGAGGAGAGTAACAAAAATGTTTAAAGGTCTAGAAAACATGACCTATGAGGGAAGATTGAAAAAATTGGTTTGTTTAGCCTGGAGAAGAGAAGACTGAGCCGGGGCATGGTAACAGTCTTCAAGTACATAAAAGGTTGTTACAAGGAGGATGGAGCAACATTGTTCTTAACCTCTGATGATAGGACAAGAAGCAATGGGTTTAAATTGCAGCAAGGGTGTTTTTGGTTGGACATTAGGAAAAACGTCCTAACTGTCAGGGTAGTTAAGCACTGGAACCAATTTGACTAGGGAGGTTGTGGACTCTCAACCACTGGAGGTTTTTAAGAACAGGTTTGACAAAAACCTGTCAGGAATGGTCTAGCTGTTACCAGGGGCAGCTCTGTTTTTTGCCTCCCCAAGCACGGCAGTCAGGCAGCCTTCGGTGGCATTTCTGTGGGAGGTCCGCCAGTCACACAGATTCGGTGGTGGTTCTGCGGATGATCTGCTGGTCCTTCAGCATACCTGCCGCTGAATTACCGCCGAAACCACGGGACTGGTGGACCTCCCTCAAAACGCCGTCGAAGGCTGCCTGACTGCCACCCTCACAGCGACCGGCAGGCTGCCCCCCACAGCTTGCCACCCCAAGCACACACTTGCTGCGCTGGTGCCTGGAGCTGCCCCTGGTTATTACTTAGTCCTGGCTTGCATGCAGGGGACTGGAGGTCCCTTTGAGTCCTCACTTCTGACTCTGTCACGTTATGCTAGGCACTGTACAAACACATTATGTGAAAGTCCCTGCAACGATTATCTTAAAATCTTCATGGCACAGCAAGTAACAAGTGCTTCCTTCCTACCCCAACCTACTTGCCTAGGATGGGGAGAAGTGGCCCTGCAAAGGCAGCTCTCCCTCTTGAACTGCTATGCATCATTGGTAGCCAGTGCAGTGCAGCCATTAGCATCAAAGGGACTTGGGCATCCAGTTCCCTTAGACAGCTTGGAAAAGCTCAGTTTTATAGCCCGATTGTGCCATTATTGCACAGCCCTGCAGTAAGGGATAGTACAGAAAAAGCTTTGTCCATGGAATGATTGTGTACAGTGCGCCTGATTTTGCTTCTTATTTACACCAGTGTAAATCAGTAGTAATTCAATGTTTAGATTGTAATAAACAGGTGTATGTGATAAGAGAAGCATGGCGGATAGTTCCTGGGTTTTGAAGAGGGTGCAACATGCCCACGTGTCAGTAAACAGGGCAGAATTTTCCAACTGTCTCCCCTGATGTCAGTAAAATAAACCAAACAGTCCCTGTCTGATACAGAGAACTAAAAAAAAGCTGTCATTCATATTAATCAGTAGTTAGTAATGTTGGACATTTTTTAAATCCTCAGGTCCAGATAACTTGCACCCAAGAGTTTTAAAAGATATGGCTGAGAAGGTCTCTGGACCACTAATATTACTTTTCAATAAGTTTTTGAACACTTCTGAAGTTCCAGAGGACTGGAAGAAATTTAACATTTTAAAGGGGTAAATGGAACAATCTAGGTAATTTATGGGCTTGTCAACCTGACTTAAATCCTGGGCATAATAATGAAATGGCTGATGCAGGACTCATTCTTTAAAGAATTAAGGAATGGTAATAGGATTAATGCCACTCAACATGGTTTTATGGAAAATACATCTTGTAAAACTTTTATATAAAATTTTAATGATTATAGGTTTGGTTGATAATGGAAATAGTGGTGTTATGATAAACTTAGATGGCTGTAAAGCATTAGACTTGGTATTGCATGAGATTTTGATTAAGAAATTAGAATGACACATTCAAATGGCACACAGTAAATGGATTGAGAGGCACCATTTAGCCAGTTTTTAAAGTGTAATTGTAAATTGGGAATCCTCATCAAGCAGTTGTATTTCTAGTGGGGTCCTGCCTGGATTGGTTCTTTACCCTAGCCTATTTGACTTTTTATTTTTCCCCACCAATGACCTAGAAGAAAACCTAAAACCATCACTGATAAAGTCTGCAGATAACACAAAGATTGGGGGAGTGGTGAAAAATGAAGAGAACAAGTCATTGATACACAATGGTCTGGATTATTTGATAAGCTGGGCACAAACAAATACATATTTTAATATAGCCTAATGTAAAAATGAAAAACTGCTTGGGTCTAAGGGGTGACAATGCATTTAAATGGGGCCCAATATCAAGTTACACATTGAGAAACACAAAATGTTGGCTATCCTTACAGGATGGGGGGATGCTATACCGAGAAACTCTCTCTAAAAACAGACTTGAGGGTCATGGTGTATAATCAACTGAACATAAGCTCCCATTATGACATTAACCAAAAGGTCTAATGCGATCCTTGGCTATATATATACACAGGAGAATATCGGGTAGGAGTAAAAAGGTTATGTTACTGTGTATGTGATATTGGTGTGACTGATACTGGAATACTGTCCCCAATTCTGATGTCCACAATTTAAGAAGGATGTTGAAAAACTGGAGAGGTTTCAGAGAAAAGTCTTGGGAATGATTATAGGGTTAAAGACATGCCTTTATAGTGAAAGACTCCAGTGAGCTTGATTTATTTAGTTTAACAAAGAGAAGGTTGGGGTGACTTGATCAGTCTGCCACTATCGAGACGGGGAACAGACTTTATATGAAAAGATCCAAAGAGATCAAATGGCTAGACTTTGAAGCCAGACAAATTCAGAATAGAAATAAGGCACATTTTTCAGTGAGTGTAATTAGGCATTAGATCAGTTTACCAAGAGTTGTGGTGAATTCTCAATAACTGAGTATTTTTAAATCAAGATGAGATGTTTTGCTGCTTTTATATTTTTTTTTTAAAAAAGCTTTAATGCACAGAGGAGTTAATTTAGGAAAGACCTATCTAGCCTATGTTACGCAGAGGGTCAAACTAGATGATCACAATGGTTTCTTCTGGGATTTATAACATACGAATTAGTCTTTTTATTGACCAGTAACACTTACCACATTCATCAAAAGTCCTTAAGAACCATATTCCAGATACTTAAGGATCTGCATTACACACATTTAATCTTAAAATATAAACATTAAAGATGACTACTTTTTTAACAGAATGCTAAGTAACCATTCTTGATTTATTAGAAAAATCCCAGATCAAAACATCTTTAAATCTTTCACTTGATCTAATTTTATAGTTTTGTTGTTGCATCTGCTGATGCAAAAGCTTTACTTTGTTTTTTATAAAAATCTAATTTAAGCTAAATAAATGTAAAGAATGTTTGTCTCCAGGATATTCTTGATGGTGCCATTCTGATGATATATTACAACAATCTATTATCACAGCAATTGTTGTCTGATAGTGTACAGTATTAGAACAATAAATCACTGGTATCCTAAAAACTGGCATGTTAAGTTTCTTTTTATTTTTTTATTTTAGAGGGAGGGTGAGTGTGTGAGAGAATGAACTAAAGTTGAGAAGGAAAGAGGAGAACTTTTAATAATGGAGGGAACACTTCAAGGTGCTGATGAGTTCATAAGATGCAATGTATATGTATATAGCTTTTTATTACTGTAGGTCACAGTGAAAGGAACAATTAACACAATAACCCACAGATCTGGTAAAGTTCAATACACATCAGTGGCATTAGACGTCAATATGGGGTAGAATTTCACATTTTTAGTTCATAGGCAGCATATAAATCTTGTTTCCATATATTAAGCACTTATTATTATTACCACAATACATCACAATTTTTAAAATTTAAATACAACTATTCTAACACCCCTGTGAAGTAGAGAAGTGCTATCCCCATTTTACAGTTGGCAAACTGAGATTTTTTTTCCCCCAAGGTCACTCAGGCAGACAGTGGAAGAGCAAGGATGTGAACCCGTGGTCTCTTCATTTACCTAGGCTAATGCCCTACCCGCTAAACCATGCTTCTTTTGAGCGTCTGCTTTTTCTGCATATTGTTGTTCGCAAAAAGAATATAGGCCTCATTTACAGGATGTCCTGAGAAGGACATAGGGATCATAGTTGATAGCCAGTTGGACAAGAGCTAAGAGGGCTAACATGACCTTTGGATATATAAGAAAGGAAATAGTAAATGGTGTTCTATTGAATTAGTTTAACAAAGTGAGACCATCACTGGAATGCTGTGTCCACCTCTGGTGTCTACACTTCATAAGGGATAGTGAAAAATTGGAAAGGGCTCAGAAAAGAGCCAAAAAGAGTGGTTCAAGTCTATAAAACCTGTTTTATAGTGAGAGAAGCTTAACTTTCTCTTTGATAAACTAAATAGAGTGAGGTGACTTGATCAGTCTATTAGTATCTGCCTCCGATGATCATTTCTGCTGAGAGCTCTTCTATCTACCTGAGATAGACAAAACAAGGTCTCATAATTGAAAGCTAAAGTTAGACAAATTCAGCTTACAATTAAGGTATACATTTTTTTTCAGTGAATCATTGGAAAATCTTACCTGGGGATATGGTGGGTTCTCCATCACTTGAAGTCTTTAAATCAAGATTGGATGTTTTCTATACTTTAGCTTGACCAGAAGTAATGGGCTTGATGCAAGAATTGCTGGGTGAAATTCTAAGGTCTGTATGATGCAAGTCAGACTAGATAATCATAATGGATCTTTGGGGTCCATTGTATTAAACATCTAACTTGTGTATTATTGTAGGCCTGTATGTAACCCCTTTGGGGGTGGTGGCAAGGGGACATGTGAGACCTGGGGGTTCAAAAGACTATATTGAACAATGTCAGACAAGAATGGACTCTTAGAACAAAACATGTGAAGTGGTTTTCCTAGGGATTATCAAGGGGGAGGTACATGCAAATTCCTCATCTCCCATTATGCAAAAATCCAGCCCTTTGAAGCTACATGCTGAGATGCATGCCATTGTCTGCTGATCACCTGTTACATGAGGCCAAGATCAAAGGCCCAAGCTGTATAAAGGAAAGACTGAACTATGCATGATTGTTTTGGTTCTGAATCTGAGATCACTATGAACATGTTATCAAGGGGAAAACCCAGTTGAGGTTGAGACAGGAGCTCCGGTGTTTTCTAGTAAGCTTTTTAGTATACATATAGGTTCTCTTACTGTTTTATAATACATTTTCTGTGTAACACTTTCACCTTAAGAATAAATGTGCTTGCTTATAAAGATGTGTGGTAGCTTGTAACTGCTGGCAGTTACACTGTTTATAGCCTTCGGGGAGAGAACAAAGTGGAAATGATGTCCTATTTATGCAGACTGGCTTGCTGGGGATATTACGGCATAGGTGGGGAACTGTGCAGACTGGGGAAAAACCCTGGTCAGGAGAGAGAGAGACACACACAGGTCTCTACCCAAAAGAGGTGACAGCTGAGGAGCTGGGACCACAGAGTGGTGCCCTTGAGGGACCACGGAATGGGACTACAGGTACAATTGCCCTAAACAGTGACGGGTTCCTTATGGCCTTACAAATAATAGATTCATGGATTTTTGTTACTGGAGCCCCTAGAGGACATGATTAGGTTTGGCGCTTCATCATGCTAGGTACTGCTTACACACACAATGAAAGCATTGTCCCTACCCCGACAAACTTGCAGTCTAAATGATGATTAATGACCAGGTGCCATGAATTCAGTTAAATATTGTAGGGGGGCTCATGCATGTCTGAAATTTTAGCAAACCACTTATCTGTGGAGACAGATGTGATGAGTGTTCTAGTCTGTAGCTCTGACAGTTCCATCTGCAAGGAGGGGTAGTTGTAGCAGGCATCTGAATTGCCTAGATCAGAGTGATTTTTTAAAAAAAAACCTCTCTCTCTCTCTCAAGAGTATAGGAGCTCCTGTCAGTGCAACACTGAACTGTTTCTTTTTGCATTCAGGTTAATTGTAGAATGTTCTCCCTTAATAGGACTGGTAGGTTTGATGTTTCCTGAATTGTTTACTCAGAACTATTTTTTCCTCAGCTTGGAAGCTCGCATACAAATTTAAAAATTAGGCTAACACCAGGCATGCCAATATAGCCAGCAAATTCTGTAGCCACCTCCATCATGCAGCTCTGCTAATATTATACTCTTGCTCTAGGGCATCCCTAATATTCAAGTAATTGACTCTGATGAATAGCGACTATGAAATCAGTTGTGTGATAGTTTTGTTATATACACAAACGGAAGCTGGGATGAGGTCACAAAACTCATTTTTCCTCTTGATTCCAAACATGATTGATCCCAGGTTTCCAGAGGTAAAAGGAGAATGCACCTTGAATGTCCACCATGACACCTAACTTCCTATCCCTAATCAGACCTACACTTGTTCCATACCACAACATGTGAATAAAGCTTGTCTTATTGTTACATGCTTACTGAAAATAACAAGGACATTTAACTCATTTACATTTGAAAACAAGCAGTTGTGTTTTCATAATGCTGATTCTGAAATAGTTTAACTTATCATATAAATCACAATGATGAGTCCTTTGGCAGTAGTGTGAATCTGCTTAATGTGTTCTATGGTTTCTCAGGTGAACTAAAGATGATTCGTTTCAGTTCCTTAAATACCATCTCTGTAATATGCAAATAAAAACACCATTAGGTGACTGCAACTACTCTTCTTTAATAAATAGTGATGCTGTTTTATGGTTTCTATAGCATAAAGAAACAGTACAGTTCACCAATGATGAAATCCACCCACTGCAAAAGATTTATGCTCCATTTAAATCCCATTTGAGTCCCATTTCGAATGTGTGGAGAATGAGGGAGTTGCATATTGGTTTTGTTTTATAAATATTGTAACCTTGAGGGGCTTATCAGTTTGATATTAAACTGCTTGCCTGCGAGGAGTTAAATCAAAAGAGGCTGTTAAGGGAAAACCGATGCCAAAGACAGAATCATGGAACTGGAAGGGACCTTGAGAGGTCATCTAGTCCAGTCCCCTGCATTCATGGCAGGGCTAAGTATTATTTACACCATTCCTGACCGGTGTTTGTCTAACCTGCTCTTAAAAATCTCCAATGATGGAGACTCCACAACCTCCCTAGGCAATTTATTCCAGTCCTTAACCATCCTGACAGTTTTTTTTTCTAATGTCCAACCTAAACCTCCCTTGCTGCAACTTAAGCCCATTGCTTCTTGTCCTATCCTCAGAGGTTAAGAGAAACTGTTACAAGAAGGAGGAAGAAAAACTTTTACATACTTGAAAACTGTTTTCATGCCCCCCTCCGTCTTCTCTTTTCCAGACTAAACAAATCCACTTTTTTCAGTCTTTCCTCATAGGTCATGTTTTCTAGACCTTTCATCATTTTTGTCACTCTTCTCTGGACTTTCTCCAATTTGTCCACATTCTTCCTGAAATGTGGCACCCAGAACTGGACACAATACTCCAGTTGAGGCCTAATCTGCATAGAGTAGAGCAGAAGAATTACTTCTTGTGTCTTGCTTACAACACTCCTGCTAATACATCCCAGAATGATTTTTTTTTTTTTTTTGGCAACAGTGTTACACTATTGACTCATATTTAGCTTGTGGTCCACTATGACTCCAAGATCCCTTTCTGCAGTACTCCTTCCCAGGCAGTCATTGCCCATTTTGTATGTGTGCAGGTGATTGCTCCTTCCTAAGTGGAGTACTTTGCATTTCTCCTTATTGAATTTCATCCTATTTACTTCAGTTCATTTCTCTAGTTTGTCCAGATCATTTTGAATTTTAATCCTTTCATCCAAAGCACTTGCAACCCCTGCCAGCTTGGTGGTATCCTCAAACTTTATAAGCGTACTCTGTATGCCATTATCTAAATCACTGATGAAGATATTGGACAGAACCAGACCCAAAACTGATCCCTGCGGGAACCCACTCATTATGCCCTTCCAGCATGACTGTGAACCACTGAAAACTACTCTCTGGGAATGGTGTTTTCCAACCAGTTTTACACTCACCTTATACTAGCTCCATCTAGCTTGCATTTCCCTAGTTTATGAGAAGGTCATGTGAGACCATATCAAAAGCTTTACTAAACTCAAGATATACTATATCTACCGCTTCCCTCCCTGTCCACAAGGCTTGTTACCCTATCAAAGAAAGCTGTCAGGTTGGTTTGACACTATTTGTTCTTGACAAATCTATGCTGGCTGTTACTTATTGCCTTATCTTCTAGATGTTTGCAAATTGCTTGGTTATTTTCTCATTATCTTTCTTGGTACAGAAGTTTAAGCTGACTGGTCTGTAATTCCTTGGGTTGTCCTTACTTCCCTTTTTTTATAGGTTGGCACTATATTTGTCCCTTTTCCAGTCTTCTGGAATCTCTCCCATCTTCCATGACTTTCAAAGATGATTGCTAATGGCTCTGATATCTCCTCAGTCAGCTCCTTGAGTATCCTAGGATGCATTTAATCAGGCCCTGGTCACTTGAAACATCTAGTTTGTCTACGTAATTTTTAACTTGTTCTTTCCCTATTTTAGCCTCTTCCGAACCTACCTCCATTTTCACTGGCATTCACTGTTGGATGTCCAATCACCACCAACCTTCTTGGAGAAAACCAAAACCCAAGTCATTAAGCACCTCTGTCATTTTCACATTTTCTGTCCCCCCCCCCCCCCATTCAGTGATGGGCATACCCCATCCTTGGTCTTCCTCTTGCTTCTAATGTATTTGTAGAATGTGTTGTGGTTACCCTTTATGTCTCTAGCTAGTTTGACCTGGTTTTGTGCCTTGGCATATCTGGATAGACAGCTTAAAGATAACAATGGCTGGGCCTTCAATTGGGAAGAAGTTACCTGGATGGCTCTTGCAGGGCTGGCTAGAAAGCCTAGAATCAAAGGGAATTCTAAACCTTAAAGATTCTGCATATGGGTGTCAGTAAGAAGCTGAGAGCTGATTGTCTGTGTTTCTCCTTGCCAGCCTAAGATGGCATGCTGGAGGCTAGGTGGGCTGAGGGGAGCTTACAAATGCTTGCAAGGAAAAGTTAAAATTTAGGTGGAAAGGCCTTTGTTGTATTAGCCCTTTGCTCTGTGTGCTACATACCTCTAGGTAAAGCACTAAATAACGGGATTTTTTTTAAGATGCTGTTGCTGTGTCATTTCACAAAAGGAAATTCTTACAAGTGCCAAACCCAGTTGAGCTGGTCACATTAACATGGTTAGGAAATGGGGTGCTGCCACCCAGGATCCCTATGGTTCCACCCAGACTGAGGTACAAGAAGTCAGATGTACTCATGAAGAGCAAGGGGTCTCGTCTTAGATGTGGCGCACCCTGTAACCATGACACGGGGTGAAACAATGCATAAGCTTTGTACCATCCCTCTGTAAACACCCCAAATTTGTCTCCATTATTTAAATTTTGTCCAAATGAAATTTCTGAAGATAATTGGTGCTCATAGCCCCCCGTCAGGTGGAGAAGGTATGTTATCCCTACTTACTGATGGGGAACTGAGTCAGATTAAAACATTTCCACAAGGTCTCTCAGTCTGTGGCAAACTAAGAACTGAAATCTGGTCTCCTATATCCCAAGCCTTACTCACAGGACCACCCTTCTTCTCTCACCTGGCACAATAAAAAGTCCTGGGAATAAGAATAATTTAAGAAGAAAGAAATCACTAACTCTGACTGGATCTACTCATACATTGACCTAGTATCATCATCTTACAGCTGTTGTAAAAAGAAAAATGCAGTAGGTACAGTTTGAATTTTAAATACAATACAAACTGCACTGACAAGCAGTTCTTCTGCTCCAGTATAAAAGGAATCTTGAGTTTCATTGTAACTGGCATTATCAAAGATATATTCTCTATTATGGAAAAATAGCTTTTTCATTCACTTACAGAAATTAGAGCTGGAAAAGACCTATTAGGTCACCATCTTCCTGTCAGTGCAGAAGGTTTCCGTTTATTTGCAACCTCAGGCATATTTTCCTTATTGCAAAGATGCATGTATGCCATGTAATTATCTCATTCTAACCCCCTAGGCTTCTATCAGTGGTTCTGACAGTTACATCTACCAATGTTAAGGATAATAACTGGGGGTAGGTTGATTGTCAGATTATAAATCCTTTAAAGGGTTCTGACAACATTAACCTTAGGGGCACTAGGTTTTTGTGCTAATGGAATATTAGAAAAAAAATGTGGAGTCCTGTTGGCCTGATTGCATTCAAATTTAGCCCTGATGTCAGTGAATTTTCACATAATGTCCCTAGCTACAAAACTACTGTATGAACTGGTAAAAGCTGGAAAAAGCAGGTTTTAACTTAACAGGTGTGCAAAATATTCATTGTTTTTTTTCAGTGAACTTTGACTTTTCGAAAAGTTTGAGTTTAAATATTCTAAAATGACTCAAATTTTGTAAAATGTTCAACATTTAGTGCAAAATATTTGTCACTATCTGGAAGCTTGTGAAAAAGCCATTTTAACATGAAAACTCCTACTTTAAGAAGAGCCTGCAGGAGAAGGAGGAGGAAGACACTCCCCTCCCCCTGAAAGAGTCGCATGATCTTTCATATCGGGATTGAACACAAGATTGGGATCCATGAGGGCTGAGTTCTATTCCAATATTTGATGCTAACTGACCTTTTTAATACTTTTCACTTATTTTTCATAAAGCTTTTGATTTCTTCAGAGAATGGCTAGTGGTACCCTCCACCACTAAGGCAGTTCTCTAGGCTGCTTCTCTATTTGCTGTTTTTGGGTATAAAAGCCAGCAAAATACACCATACTCTTCCAGTAGAGTGAGCAGGCTATCTGCCCATTCCCCTAGTCTGCATCCAAGTAATCAAAATGCTTCACCTGGTCCCACTGGCTGATCTTGGCATTACTGGAGGTGTGTGTGTGCGCCTGCTATTTGCAGATGACAAAATGTAGGAAGACGTGGAAGGCCTGTTGTGAGGAAGAAAAGTTTAGTTTGACCAAGTTTTGAGATTTGTTATGAGATGGTCACACAGATCTAATTACAGGAAAGCTTGCAGACAGTCATCAGATCTCACAAGTTTTCTCACTGAAAATAAATGGGAGACTCAGAATCCTATAGATTTTCCTGCAAGTCTCTAATGCGGTCATCAATATAAATCAAAAGTGTTTATGATAAATTCCAAATCCCAGTTATAGTTATCTACACTCAGTCACTGATTAGTTATAACGTTCCTTTTTCACATACTATTTAATAGCAATACAGCATCAATAAACTGAGAGTAGGGAAATACTGTAAATGTCATAAATTGGGAGGTACAACTGGTTACTGTGTGTCTATACTTGTAGCTATATAATTATATACATACATTTATATGTGTGCCTATATATGATTTTTGTGCCACTTTCATTTTGGTGTCTTAATTTGTTGTACATCTATTTTTATATACAAGGGCTGTTGATTAATCACAGTTAACTCACCGGATTAACTCAGAACAATTAATCATGATTAGAAACATTAATTGCAATTAATCAGTTTTAATCACACTGTTAAATGCTAGAATACCAGTTGAAATGTATTAAATATTGTTGGATGTTTTTCTACATTTTCAAATATATTGATTTCAATTATTTATGTGCCAGATGCACTAAAGATTCATATGTCCCTTCATGCTTCAACCAAAGGACGTGTCCATGCTTGATGACGGGTTCTGCTCGATAACAATCCAAAACAGTGCGGACCGGTGCATGTTCATTTTCATCATCTGCCATCAGCAGAAGGTTGATTTTCTTTTTTTGGTGGTTCTGGTTCTAGAGTTTCTGTATTGGAGCATTGCTCTTTTAAGACTTCTGAAAGCATGTGCCACACCTCGTCCCCTCAGATTTTGGAAGGCACTTCAGATTCTTAAATCTTGGGTCGAGTGCTGTAGCTATCTTTAGAAATCTCACATTGGTACCTTCTTTCCATTTTGTTAAATCTGCAGCTAAAGTATTCTTAAAATGAACAACATGCTGATCTATCATCCCAGACTTCTATAACATGCAATGTATGGCAGAATGTGGGTAAAATAGAGCAAGACATATGCAATTCTCCCCCAAGGAGTTCAATCACAAAATTAATGAACGCACTATTTTTTAAATGAGTCATCAGCATGGAAGTATGTCCTCTGGACTGGTGGCCGAAGCATGAAGGGGCATATAAATGTTAGGCATATGTGGCACGTAGATACCTTGCAATGCCGGCTACAAAAGTCCCTTGTGAATGCCTGTTCTCACTTTCTGGTGACATTGTAAATAAAAAGTGGGCAACGTTATCTCCTGTAAAATGTAAACAATCGTGTTTGTCTTAGCGACTGGCCGAATGAGAAGTAGGACTGAGTGGACTTATAGGCTCCAAAGTTTTGCATTGTTTTGTTTTTGAGTGCAGTTATGTAACAAATAACCTGCATTTGTAAATTGCACTTTCACGATAAAGAGATTGCACTACAGTACTTGTATGAGGTGAATTGAAAAATACTACTGTATTTCTTATCATTTTTACAGTGCAAATATTTAATCTAAAATATAAAGTGAGCAGTGTACACTTTGTATTCTGGGTTGTAAATGAAATCAATATATTTGAAAATGTAGAAAACATCCAAAAATATTTAAATAAATGGTGTTCTATTACTGTTTAACAGTGTGATTAATTGTGATTAACTTTAATCACTTGGCAGCCTGTGTGTGTGTATATACATATAAAATGCTGCTTGCTAAAACAGCTAGGGATAGTAAACCTCATGAGTGAAGTTTTGCAGATCTTTTGAAGTGCCAGTGCAGAGTCCATCCATAGCTCAGTTGCGTGGTCACACTCCATACCACAAAATCCTACAACAGTACTATGTGGGGTGGAAGAAAGGGGGAGATTAGGAAGCTCTGTGTTTATAGAAATGCTATATCTACCCAACCATGCCTTCACCCTTCATACCAGGAGTAGAGTTGAGACTTTTCCTCCCCAACATGCAAATCCCACTGCCACCAGTAGGAGAGAACTGGGGAATAGTGGCAGGAAAGGTGGCCCAGTATTTTTCTGCTTTTTTTTCTTCCAGCCTTTCCCATATGGCATGTGAATCAAATAGCACTGAAATTCGTAGGCATGTTGTTAAAGTGGGTTTGAAATTAGGCAAACTTGTCAGTCCATCCCTCTGTGCTATATACAATCCCAGGGTTAGGTAAGCAAACATTGGCATAATGTTCTGGATTTTCAGGTCTTTAAAACAAGATTTTTTTTTCTTCTTTCACTATAAAACAGCATCCATATTAAATCCTTTGCTCAGGCTCCCAACCAATGCATTTACAACTGATACACTTGGTAATTAACTTGGAGGAAAGTTTACTTACACGCCCAGATAGCTGAAGTTCTGAACTTGCTGCAGTCCAATTTAGTCCATGATAGTAACAGTAATATGAGAGACCATGAAAACATATACTTAGTTTTGAACTTATGACTCTAAGAACTGGATGCGGTTTTAGCTGTAAATATGAAGGCTTCCACAACTTGTCACTCAAAAGTGTCACTAACTATATTTTCTAATGTACGCTACTAATCCATTTAAAGCAAATAAGAAGGATCAACTTTAACACTGTCTGTCTGCTAATGTGTGGACAGCAACAAATATTTCCATTGTGACTTTATAGTATATTCAAATTCCTCCTCTACACAAGCTGTTTTGCTCTCTAAATAAAAGGGTTTGATGCTTGGTGAGGATGCGGCACTGGTGGATATGTCTATCTTCCCATTCACTCTGCCGTCAAGATTTGTCTTCTCATTGCTTCTGACCCACTAAGATAAAAACACAATAAGAACCATATACTGCTGACCACTTAGTTAAAAGACCAGGCTAGTAAGGTGTTCAGTGGAAGCATTGCTTAAATAAATTGTAGGTTTAATAATTGATAGGCTTATAATGGTTATGATTATAAAAAACATTTCATAGGGAAACTTAACACTTAAGTATTGAAACTCTAATTCATAAAGCAGGAACAACATAATCATTTTCTAATTTACCTGGGTCGCATGTAGCTATCATCCTTCTCCTTTAATTACTCAACGTATTTTCTAGGAGACCGAGTTACAAAACCATTTTTGTAACAGCATTTCTTATGTTTTGCTGAAATTGTTACAAAAAGACTGGTGAAAAAGACACAGCATAGAAATATGATCATAAATTATTCTCTAAGCTTTATTACCCTTTGTATGATTTCTCTGGGTTCCAAAGAGATTAAACAATACTGTTAAAAAATCAACTCGGATTTTCAAGTTCGCAAAGGCCTGAGTTGGATTAGAAGAGACAGATTATATGATGAGGTCAGATGAAGGCAATCTGATACATGTAATGAAATGAGGCCTGGATAAAATGCAGAACATTACTCTTTGTGGAGACCTTTACTACCAGGCAAGATCATCTGCAGTTGATAGAGTTCTTTATGGAAGGATCTTATCAGGTTACGTATACACTTTTTAGCATTAAAGCGAAAGTGGATGATATACTTCTGCTTTTGACTGTCCTTACTCAAAAATTGTTATATTTATTCAAAGTGCCTTTAAAAAAAGGGAAAAAAAGAGAACGTTGGGAACTACAGACCGGTGAGCCTCACTTCAGTCCCCGGCAAAATCATGGAGCAGGTACTCAGGGAATGCATTTTGAAGCACTTGGAGGAGAGCAAGTCATGCCTGACCAACCTGATTGCCTTCTATGAGATAACTGGCTCTGTGGATATGTGTGTAAGCAGAGTCAGGATGAGCCCTACCCTGACATCTGGTGGTACATTATGAGGAGTGGGCAAAGGAATTTTAGGAATGTGCATTTGCATTGGTAAACCCACTCCACTTAGCATAACACACAGCAGCATGGGAAGGTTATAATTATGTGAATGAGGAACTATGAGACTGCTTTATGACAGAAATGACTCAACCTACATTAAATAGTACTTGCCAGACAAGGGACAGGGTTCCAAAACCCAGTGAATTTGAATCTTTAGGAGTCCATCTAGAGGCTGCTGACCTGAATTCACAGTTGAAATCACTAAAAGAGCAGATCACTGAGTGCTGTGTTAGGTTCACGGGTCTGCTGGAGGAGCGGCACAGCTGGTGGAGTGGAGCCAGTCGTGGTGAAGGCTGCAGCAGAACTTGTCCCAGGATGTGGAAAGCAGTGGATGTGATATATCTTGACTTTAGCAAAGCTTTTGATATGGTCTCCCACAGTATTCTTGGGGCATATGACTTATGAGGAGAGGCTGAGAGAACTGGGGTTATTTAGTCTGCAGAAGAGAAGAGTGAGGGGGGATTTGATAGCAGGCTTCAACTATCTGAAGGGGGGTTCCATAAAGGATGGAGCTAGGCTGTTCTCAGTGGTGGCAGATGACAGAACAAGAAGCAATGGTCTCAAGTTGCAGTGGGGGAGGTCTAGGTTGGATGTTAGGAAACACTATTTCACTAGGAGGGTGGTGAAACACTGGAATGGGTTACCTAGAGAGGTGGTGGAATCTCTATCCTTAAAGGCTTTTAAGGCCCAGCTTGGGAAAAAACCTTGACTGAGATGATTTAGTTGGTGTTAGTCCTGCTTTGAGCAGGGGATTGGACTGATGACCTCCTGAGGTCTCTTCCAACCCTAATATTCTATGATTTTATTTTATGATTCTAAGCCCTGGGCTACACTATGAGTTTAGGTCGAATTTAGGAACATTAGATTGATTTAACCCTGCACCTATCCTCACGACGAAGCTATTTTTGTTGACTTAAAGGGCTCTTAAAATCTATTTCTGTACTCCTCCCCGACGAGGGGATTAGAGCTGAAATTGACCTTGCTGGGTCGAATTTGGGGTAGTGTGGACGAAATTTGATGGTATTGGTCTCTGGCAGCTATCCCAGAGTGCTCCATTGTGACCGCTCTGGACAGCACTTCAACTCAGATGCACTGGCCAGGTAGACAGGAAAAGCCCCGCAAACTTTGAATTTCATTTCCTGTTTGACCAGCGTGGCGAGCTCATCAGCACAGGTGACCATGCAGTCCCAGAATCGCAAAAGAGCTCCACCATGGACCAAATGGGAGATCCTGGATCTGATCTCTGTATAGGGAGAGGAATCCATGCTATCAGAACTCCGTTCCAAAAGACAATGCCCAAATATTTGAAAAAATCTCTAAGGGCATGAAGGACGGAGGCTATAACAGGGACACACAGCCATGCCGCGTGAAACTTAAGGAGCTCAGGCAAGCCTACCAAAGAGGCAAACAGTTGCACCAGGTCAGAGCCCCAGACCTGCTGCTATGATGAGCTGCATGCCATTCTAGGGAGTGCCCCTACAACTACCCCACCCCTGTGCGTGGACTCTGTCAATAGATTCTCTCACAACAGGGATGCAGATTTTGGGGACAAGGGAGAGGAGGAGAAGGAGGAGGAGATTGAAAGCGCACAGCAAGCAAGTGGAGAAACTGTTTTCCCTGACAGCCAGGAACTGTTTATTACCCTGGAGCCAGTACCCTCCCAACCCGCCCACGGCGGGCTCCCAGACCTTGAAGGCAGAGAAGAGACCTCTGGTGAGTGTACCTTTGTAAATATAATACATGGTTTAAAAGCAAGTGTATTTAATGATTGATTTTGCCCTGAAGATTTGGGATGCATTTGCGGCCAGTACAGCTACTGGAAAAGTCTGTAAACATGTATGGGGATGGAATGGAAATCCTCCAGGGACATCTCAATGAAGCTCTCCTGGATGTACTCCCAAAGCCTTTGTGAAATGTTTCTGGGGAAAGCAGCCTTATTCGGTCCTTCATGGACACTTGACCATGCCAGGGCCAGTAGCATGTAGTCGGGAATCATTGCATAACGCAGCGTATGGTCCTGGTGTTTGCTGGCATTCAAGCAACATCCATTCTTTATATCTCTTTGTTATCCTCAGGAGAGTGGTGATATTCATGGTCACCTGGTTGAAATAGGGGAATTTTATTAAGGGGACATTCAGAGGTGGCCATTCCTGCTGGGCTGTTTGCCTGTGGCTGAACAGAAATCATCTCCACTGTTAGCCATGTGGTGGGGGGAGGGGTGAAGTGATCATCCCAGAGATTCGGGTGTGTGTGGGGGGGGAGGGAGGGTTTAGCTGGGTTTGTGCTGCACACTAACCTGAAAACCACAGCCCCTCCTTCTAAATGGCCAACCCAACAGGTGCTTGGATGGGAAATGAGGGCGCTGCTGTTTGAAACCATTCCCACATGTTACGAAGGTTAAAGCAGCCAAGACTGTGGCTTACCATGTCTGCCTGCAAGCTGAATTCTGTTGCCTGCTGGCCCTGCATGTGTGATCTCACACCAAACTGGCAGGCCCTCAATATAAGAGGCTATGTAATGTTAACAGCTTGATTCACCGTGAAAGAGTCTACCCATTGTTCTCTAAAATGGCTTTCTAAATACTACTCTCCCTTTTTTCCTCCTGAAGCTGCAAATGTTTCAGCGCTCCCCCTATCATCTCCATCCCAGAGGCTAGTGAAGAGTAGAAGGCAAAAAACCACATTTGCAATGAAATGTTCTCTGAGCTCAGGCAGGCCTCCCACACTGAAAGAGCCCAGAAGAATGTGTGGAGGCAGACAATGTCAGAGTGCAGGAAAGCACAAAATGAATGGGAGGACAGGTGGTGGGAGCAAGAGAGGTGGCGGGATCAAGATGATAGGTGACATCAGAGTGATGAGGTGGCAGGAAACAGTGCTGAGGCTACTGGAGGATCAAACTGATATGCTCCAGCATATGGTTGAGCTGCAGGAAAGGCAGCAGAAGCACAGACTGCCACTGCAACCCCTGTGTAACCAACCGCCCTCCTCTCCAGTTCCATAGCCGCCTCACCCAGACACCCAAGAACACGGTGCGGGGGTCTCCGGGCACCCAACCACTCCACCCCAGAGGACTGCCCAAGCAACAGTAATCATTAAGTTTTGAAGTGCAGTGTAGCCTTGTCCTTCCCTCCTCCCCCACCCATCCCGGGCTACCTTGGCAGTTATTTGTCTGATGAATTAATAAAGAATGCATGAATGTGAAGCAACAATGACTTTATTGCCTCTGCAAGTGGTGATCAAAGGGGGAGGGGAGGGCACTTTGCTTACAGGGAAGTAGAGTGAACCAAGGGGGCGGGTTTTCATCAAGGAGAAACAAACGGAACTTTCACACAGTAGCCTGGCCAGTCATGAAACTGGTTTTCAAAGCTTCTCTGATGTGCAGCGTGCCCTGTTCTGCTCTTCTAACTGCC
Organism: Mauremys reevesii; assembly: GCF_016161935.1. Classification (NCBI taxonomy): domain Eukaryota; kingdom Metazoa; phylum Chordata; order Testudines; family Geoemydidae; genus Mauremys; species Mauremys reevesii. The sequence continues at coordinate 29,373,835 of NC_052629.1, read as the reverse complement.
CTGGTGTCTGGCTGCGCATAATCAGCGGCCAGGCAATTTGCCTCAACCTCCCACCCCACCATAAACATCTCCCCCTTACTCTCACAGATATTGTGGAGCACACAGCAAGCAGTAATAATGATGGGAATATTCGTTTCACTGAGGTCTAACCGAGTCAGTAAACTGCACCAGCGCTTTTAAACATCCAAATGCACATTCTACCACCACTCTGCACTTGCTCAGCCTATAGTTGAACAGCTCCTGACTACTGTCCAGGCTGCCTGTGTACGGCTTCATGAGCCATGGCATTAAGGGGTAGGCTGGGTCCCCTAAGGATAACAATAGGCATTTCAACATCTCCAAGGGTTATTTTCTGGTTTGGGAAGTAAGTCACTTGCTGCAGCTGTTCACACAGACCAGAGTTCCTAAAGATGTGGGCATCATGTATGTTTCCTGCCATCCCACCTTGATGTTGGTGAAACGTCCCTTGTGATCCACCAGTGTTTACAGCACCATTGAAAAGTACCCTTTGCAGTTTATGTACTGGCTGCCTTGGTGGTCTGGTCCCAAGATAGGGATATGGGTTCCGTCTATCGCCCCACCACAGTTAGGGAATCCCATTGCAGCAAAGCCATCCACTATGAGCTGCACATTTCCCAGAGTCACTACCCTTGATAGCAGCAGCTCAGTGATCATGTTGGTTACTTGGATCACAGCAGGCCCTACAGTACATTTGCCCACTCCAAATTAATTCCCGACTGACCAGTAGCTGTCTGGCATTGCAAGCTTTCCCAAGGCTATCGCCACTTGCTTGTGAACTGAGAGGGCTGCTCTCATCTTGGTATTCTTTCGCTTCAGGGCAGGGGAAAGCAAGTCACAAAGTTCCATGAAAGTGCCCTTATGCATGCAAAAGTTTTGGAGCCACTGGGAATCATCCCAGACCCACAACACTGTGCGGTCTCACCAGTCTGTGCTTGTTTCCTGGGCCCAGAATCAGCTTACCAGGGCATGAACCTGCCCCATTGCCACCATGATGTCCAAATTGCCAGGGCCCGTGCTTTGAGAGAAGTCTGTGTCCATGTCCTCATCACTCTCGTCACCATGCTGCTGTTGCCTCCTTGCCTGCTTTTGAAGTTTCTGGTGCTGCATATACTGCAGGATTATGCATTTGGTGTTTACAGTGCTCATAACTGCCACAGTGATCTGAGTAGGCTCCATGCTTTCTGTGGTATGGCATCTGCAGGAGAGCAGAGTGGCAGTGGAAGCGGTCATTCGATGATGATGGTTTGCAGCCCTACTGCACTGTCTGCTGCCAGCAGAATCCAGGACACAACAGCTGAGCGGGCTGCACACTTGCCATGGTATGGCATCTTCATGGGGAAAAAGGTGTGAAACGATTGTCCTCCTTAAACAGTTCCACACAAGGACTGATGAAAGGCCACTGTGAACATGAAAGACAAGAAGTATAAGGTACAACTATAAAATGCATATATAACTTTCACAGATGCCAATGCATGTTGAACATATGTATCTAAGAGCAATTTTTTCCCCAAAGCATAGACAGGGGTGGGCGAGTGTGTGTGTGGGTGTGTGTGGGTGTGTTTTTTTGTTTTGTTTTACAGAGAACCATATTTAAGTAGGGGGAAAAGACAGATCCGTGTTGCAAATTACAATATTAAAATGCTATGATGAGTGAATTGAATGAGAGACATTAACAAACATAATGAAGGCTAAAGGTGAAATTCTAATCAACAGGTAAAATAGAGTGAGGAGAAAACACAAACTCCATAACAGAATGGATGGAGCTACAGGTATAAATGAGAACATGCTGAAATATACCTTGACTAGAGTAATTATTTATAATTCCCTTTTTAATGAAATGCTAGGTAATTCTCTACTAAAAATGTCATCTATATTAACTAGCGCAACCTTTTTATATTTTATATTCCTGCATTAATTTCCCTGAATTTATTATCAGATATTGATGTTGCTAAATTATAAATATTAGAATCAAATGCCTTATGATAGAAGGCTTAGAAAATAAACAATTATTGCCAGCAAAAATCCTTGCCTTGTGAACATGAAATATAATGAATATGACTATCCATATTCAAATGTAGGGTAGCTTAATGAAATAAGCCTATATTGTATTCTTTCTGAAGGGAAAGTGAGTAAAGCACTTATATTAAATTCTAGATACATTGCAGTTCTTTATGGTGATCCAACATGGCTGTTATGTCACTGTCATATAATGAACTATATTTTCTACACCTGCTTTGTTTGTATGCTTAATGTTCATACAAACAATGCTGTATTGCCTAATAAAATTAACTTACTCATTTAGTACATTGTTCTATTGATCTGCCTATTTAGAAAATGCAGTGGAGTTCTACCATCAATCACATGGTGTGAAATCATAGTTCTGAGCTCCCACTGCATAATCTCAATAGACTCTAAGTAAAACAACGTGGTGCATTATTCACAGTAAATATTCCACAATCCTTCACCATATTGATCTACTCTTACAAAATATTTAGGCCCAAATTTGTAAAGGTATTTTTGGCGTTGCTATGCTCAGTGTTGCAGTGCTTAACTGATTTAGGAGCCTAAATCTAATTTTCAGAAGAGATTTAGCCCATTGATCTTGGGACAGATCCTCACCTCATATAAATTGGTGTCACTCCATTGACTTCAGTGGAGTAATGTCAGTTTACACCAGGTGAGAATCTCAACCCACTAAAACTTGTTTTGATCTATTTGTGGTAACATCAAACATAGAAGAAAGAAGTCCAGCATTACTAATCATGGAAGAAACTGAATTAATGAAACCTCTCTAAACTTTCTAGGACTTCAGATGTTTTTCCAAGGTAGTTTAATGTATCCATATATTTTTTAATGAATTTAAAATTTAATTGATAACTGTTCTTAGGAAATATGTCAAAACAGAGAAGTACATTTTTAAATAATTTTAGCACAGGCTTCAACTTATCTGCTACATTTCTGGATATCTGGCACCTAGACAAACCTGCATTGTATTAATGGCCTCAGCAACCTATGAAGACAATTAGTGTTATGAAACCCAGTGTAAGGGAAGTCTTCATCCTTTCCATCCCACCCCCATGTAATGTGTGTGCGAGACCAATTTCATGGCAGAAAATTGCATTATCAAAAGAAACTAAATCAGAAGGAAAGTCCCAGAGATAATTTAATATTCAAATTGAGTAGTAAACAAGGTGCTCCAGGCCCTTCAATAAATGGCATCAACAATGAAGAAGCACGTGGATGCCTATTTTGCCTGATGTGAGATGCATCAAAAGTATATAATTTGGCATAAAGCAATCCAAGGACAGCTTCTCCTGTGGGGATGACCCTAAGTTTTTATGGTTAAATGTATTTAGTCAATACGTGCAAATTACTGTAATGCAGTATTTGTAACAATCCAGATTTATGGAACAATCCCTTCAACTGAGGTCTTTTATTCGTTAAATTCTTATTAGTTGCAAACTACCATGTAAGGTTAGTAACAGGATCCCAAAGATGCTAGAGCTGGCTTACTAACACTGCTGGTGGTAGAGCTAAATTAATCCTTGCCAGGAAGATCCCAGAAGGCGACTCTTCACACACCATAATAATGCTTGTAAAGTGTAATTTATTCAAACATCTTAAACATCAAGCAGAGTGCAAGGTAATGTTTCAGTAGGAGTCAGCTTTTGTCAAACCACTAGTGAAAAAGAATTTTGAATCCTGTTCATCTTTCAATTTACGTTTGAAATGCCTGAATAAATTGCACTTTAGGTTCTTCATTTCAGTATGCAAACTCCCTTCTTCTGGGAATCTGACATGAACAAACCTAGACCAGGGTCTATGAAGTCTCTTAATTTCAGGTAAATTGTTTTTGAAACTAGATTGCCTGAGAAGAAAAAAATCCTTTTCAGTATAAAATACTATTAAAAAAAAAAAAGCAACTAAAACCAAAATTCATGAACAAGAATGAAATTCAAGTTGTGAGATGAGTGCACTAGATGAAGAAAGACAGTTCCTTTTCCAAAGAGTTTACAACCTAAGAATTAAGAACCACTTTTTCCTCCTCTCTTCTCATAAACCGATGTCTTCACCTATTGCTCACAGCTGCACGATTAAGAAATACTAGTGCATTCACAGGGAGGCTCTTCTTATGCTTAAATATTTTTAATTGAGTGATTTGGATTTTTTTATTCTTAAGACAAAAGTCCACATGTGATGCTTTGAGGATTCACCCAGACCAGTAAGGGGTTTGGTAACCACATGCTGCTGCCTAGTAACCCTGGATGCCTCAGTTCTGTGCAGCTTTGGCTCAGCGCCCTGACACTAGCAGCATGCTCACAGCACAGTCGTCTCACCCTTGCTTCCAACAGCCCAGTTACTCCTTGCAGATGACCCCAACAACCCTTCTCATCGCAAGGCTCCCCAAAACCATCTCCCCTGCAGGGTCCTGTCATACTGGACACAGAAGTCACACCACCTTTGCTGCCTCCAAACAGCCAATACACACAACGGCTTGTTAGCAAAGCTGGGGTTATATGCTTCAATACACAGCACTGAACTGTTGCAGTAAAACCAAGAATAAGTTTATTAACAAAGAAGAGAGATAAGTGGCAATAGGTAAGAATGAGCGATCCAGGTATGGTTACAAGTAAAACAAAGCAAAATCTCCCTTTCTAGGGACTAAAACTAAATGTCAGCAAGTTACAAGCTTTGTCTAAGCAGGTTTCTCACCTATAGTCAATCTCCAGCTACTCTTGCCTCTATGGCCCAGAGGGTCTACTTTTCATGAACTCAAAGGCTGCTGCTCCCCTTAGTCCCCCTAAGTGATGGATGACTCATGTCTCTTTGCCCTCTTTATATTACCCCAAAGTTCACTGTTTCTGTTTCAAGAGCCAGGAAGGCTTCATGCTGACTCCATCCCCCGTCGTGATCGTTAAATAGTAATTTCCCCCATGTGCTAGTTTGATGGCTTTGTTTACTTTATATAAATGAACACTTTTTCATTGTCCTCTGCAGTCCAGCCAGTCAGACAATAAACATTCCTGGGTGTAGGGCAGGATGGGCTTGATGCGCTGCTGACTAAAGCAGGGCCGGTGCAACCTATTAGGTGACCTAGGTGGTCGCCTAGGGAGCTAGGATTTGGGGGACGGCATTTTCTTCAGCAGCGACCGCGGCGGCCGGATCTTCGGCCGCCTCAGTCGCCGCCGGCATTTAGGCGGAGGGAGCTGGGGTGCGGGGAGGGCTGCCTGCAGCAAGTAAGGGGGGGGCAGCACTCAGGGGAACTCCCCGCCCCAGCTCACCCCTGCTCTGCCTCCTCCCCAAGCACGCCGTGGCTGCTTCACTTCTCCCGCCTCCCAGGGTTGCAGCACCTAAGCTGATTGGTGCCGCAAGCCTGGGAGGCGGGAGAAGTGAAGCAGCGATGGCGTGCTCGGGGTGGAGGCGGAGCAGGGGTGAGCTGGGGCGTGGGGGGGGTGCCTCAGGGCGGAGGGAGGGTGGGGAGCTGCCCCGGGGGGGTGCCTCAGGGCAGAGTGGGGGGAGCTGCCGCAGGGGAGGGGTGCCTCAGGGTGGGGGCTCGGGGATGGGGGAGGGCGCAAGGTGGAAGTTTCACCTAGGGCGTGAAACATCCTTGCACCGGCCCTGGACTAAAGACATTTAAGAACATAAGAATGGCCATACTGAGTCAGAGCAATAGTCCATCTAGTCCATTTCCTGTCTTCCAATAGTGACCAGTGCCAGATGCATCAGAGGCAGTGAACAGAGGGCAATTCAGTGAGTGATCCATCCCCTGACATCCAGTCCCAGCTTCTAGCAGCCCAAGGTTTAGGGACACCCAGAGAATGGGTTACATTTTGACTAAGAGCCAATAGCCTCCATTAATTTATCTTTGGGTCAAGTTCATAGCTGATGTGTAAATTGTGCAAATTAGACATCTTTACACCACCTCACAATATCTTACACGCAAGACTCATTTTGTCCTACTTACAGACACTGCTGAGATGTATGGGAGTCAAAGTTGGTATAATGTGTGCAGCTGAACTAGAAGGCTTAAATTGGGGTACCCTCACCTTACTTTAACTTACATTTTGCTAACTAAACCAGTTTAGACTCCCTTGCATGTGTGCACACGCACACCTTGGTAAATGCGAGTAAGAAGGTCTACGGGAGCCTGAGAGTATAAAGGATCCTATGTTTATAAAAGGAATTCAGGCTTGCATCTCCTTACACATCTCTTGTGAATTTACACCATTTATTTCCAATCACTCAATGACAATGAGTAATTTTCCAACTGAGTTGGGGGGAAAAAGCCCTCAACACTGGAGGAACTGTTGTTTCAAAGTAAAATCACATTTATGCTGTTTATAATCTACATATTATAGTATCTTGTCATTCTTCTACCTCTCTGGATATCAGATATGTGCACTTATGTCAAGGAATATAGAAAATAGGTCTTTTAAAAACCTTTTGGGAATAACATGCAATTAACTTTTTTTTATTCAAATAACCAAAAATTCTTATGGTTCAAACAATTGGGATCAAAGTAAATGTAACTATTCCAAAGCAAGGTACAAAAGCAATTTGTCTACAGAAGGTATCAGTATGTCTTTTGTAGTAAAAAAGCCAGAGTTTATTATAATTAAATTTAAGAACAAAATCTCTACTGATCAAAACGAAATAATCATTAATAGCTTAATTTTGTATGGGTGCCTGGTTGCCTTGTGGCTATATCTTATAGTAATACAGTTGTGGCTGAAAATGAAATAGTAATTCACAGTTGATCCAAAAATATTTAAAACCTGACATCTTGATTTTAAAACTTTCTTTCTAGAGAAACTGATAATGATCCCCTAAAATCTTGGTTTAGGACTTGAAACACCCTCTTCCTGGCTTCATTGAGCCCTATAGTTTAAAAAAAAAAAAAGTCTATTACATTTTATGGTTTCTTAACTCAGCATCCAGAATTGCTTCAAGAAATGATAAACTGCAACACTAAAATGACAGTTGTATATTCAGAAGGATAGGCCTGCTAAATGTCTCTTTGGCTTCTTTTTCTATTTGCTTGTCTAATGTACAGATTTTTTACATGTGCCTTACCATGGTATCTGTACCCAAATTTACTTAGGACAAAGTTTTAAAGTATGCTAACAATGCAAAATGTACTCTTGACTTTCATATAGGCTAGATTCTGATCTCAGTTACAAAAATGTAAATCTGGAGAAATGCTATTAAAGCCAACTGCATTGGTTTGTGGCTTATGTGAACTAAATTGGCGGTCTTGGTCCATCTGCAAATGGGAAAGAATATATACTGTTAAAATCATCTTTACTGGCACCATTCTAGTCTGTCTCCACAGAGAAACTAAACATTGACTGGGTATTCCCCTCCTAGTATAATCTCCTTTTAAGGACTCAATCCAACACTGATAGTAGTCAATGGAAAGCTCACACTGACTTCAGTAGACATTGGATTGGGTCCTAAATCAGTAGTAACCCTTTTAACTAACCACACAATCTGATAGAAAGAATCAAAGTCCTTATGTGAAACACAGACCCTATCTGAGTCACAAAGCTGCCAGAAAATTTCAAACTTCTTTTATACAGCAACTACTGAAGCTGCTGAACCCATCTGGTGCAGATTGTGTGATTGCTTCACCTTCATCTCCTTTGTGTGTATTTTGAGGTGAAGTGAGGTTTCACCATCAGAAAGAAAGGAAGAGGAGGGATTAATGAATTCCCAAATACCTGCTTAGTCTGCTTTTTTCTTAGAAATGTTATTTTGGATTCATGCAGGGCTGTTCCTAGCTATTTTGGTGCCCTATGCAGCCCCAGTCCTCCGGGGTGGGGACTGGGGGGGCCACGCCCCAGGCCTCCACAGGAGGGGGGTGCTGGCCACTTCCTGTGGGAAGTGGAGTGACCTGGCCCCAGCCTGCCCTGTTCCCCTGGCTCCCAGGCTTGGAGGGAGTGGGGAACCAACCCCCAGCACTCACCGGCGGCATGACTGGGAGCCAGGGGAACGGAGCAGGCTGGGGCTGGGTCACTCTACTTACCGGTTAGTGCAGGCCTGACTGCTTCTGGAGTCCTCAGGGGAGGGGAGGCAGGAAGAGGCAGGGCTGGGGTGGGGAAGGGGCAGGGTGGAGCTGGGGCGGGGGCTGGAGCAGCATGTAGCTGCACTGGGCACCAGGAAATTTGGGGCCCCAAATTTCCTGGTGCCCTACGCAGCTGCGTACTTTGCGTATGGGTAAGGACGGCCCTGGATTTATGGATCTGTGACTTGACTAGTCACATAAGTGAGAGGCTGTGCACGCAGACCCAGGGCTGGTGCAAGGATGTTTCGTGCCCTAGGCGAAACTTTCACCTTGCGCCTTCCCCCCCCACACTCCCGCCCTGATGCACCCCTCCCCGCCCCAGCTCACCCCTGCTCCGTCTCCACCCCGAGCACTCCGTCGCTGCTTCACTTCTCCCACCTCCCAGGCTTGCGGCGCCAATCAGCTTAGGCACCGCAAGCCTGGGAGGCGGGAGAAGTGAAGCAGCCACGGCATGCTTGGGGAGGAGGCGGGGCAGGGATGAGCTGGGGCAGGGAGTTCCCCTGCGTGCCGCCTCCCCGCCTTACTTGCTGCAGGCGGCCCTCTCCGTGCCCCCCTGCCCCAGCTCCCTCCGCCTAAATGCCGCCGGCGACCGGGGCGGCCGAAGATCCGGCCGCTGCGGTCACTGCCAAAGAAAATGGTGGCCCCCAAATGCTAGCACCCTAGGCGACCGCCTAGGTCGCCTAAATGGTTGCACCAGCTCTGCACAGACCGTAGGTAAAACACTACAATTGTACATGGATATGTTTGTTGTTTTTGTGAGACACTATGAAAAGACACTTGCCAGCTTTGACCCAGAGTAATTACCATGCATATTTTAATACTTTTGAAATAGAAAGGAATGCTAATTTATATGAAAAATATAAAGCAGACCAAATACTACTCTGAAGTGTTAAAATATGCTTCTAAAAGTTTTCCAGATGTCATGTGACAAAGTGCTGTAACATGGTAAAAAAGTGACCCACTTTAAATTTTGATCTTGCAAATCTTGAATAACTCAAAGAAAATGTCTTAAAGCATAAAATTTGCCATGTTTATCATTGCATGGGACTTTTGTTCAACTCTGTATATTCATCTTGCTTTGTCAAACATATTTTTTCTTAATAGAATACTCTGTTGCCTTAGCAATCCACTCTCTATACAGTGAAAGTCTCTCAACTTCCATTGAATTTCTGCAGAGTCAGCCAAAACATCCTTTCTCCCTCCTGCCACTGAGTCTATTCAGTTTATATAAACGCATGCATCATGCACATTCTTATTTATCAGGTCTCAATTATTGTGATATATGTAAATATTTAGGAAAAAAGCCTGTTTTGCTGTTTTCCTGGGGAAGGGCACATCAATTTTGTGACCTAAAAAAAGGTAGAAATATGGACAGGAAATAAAATGAAAGGCACTATAAGAAATGCAAACTAAACTTCTGAAGAAAATTAATCCAAAATGCAGATGTTCAAGCAGAGGAAGGTGGTGGGAAGGCTGTTATACTCAAAAGATTCTGCGAAAGGACACCTAATAAACAGCAGATTAGATATGAACTTGCAATGTGTTATGTTGGCAAAATATGTGGTTGGTTTTCTCTTTTGGGGCAGAGCTTATGCAGAGGCAAAACATCACAGGCCATGGAGGCAAATAGTCCTCCTTCACTGGTGAGACCACTCCAACTAGTAGAACCCTGCACAGGGTTCCAGGTACCCAGTATCAGAAAGGTGTCAACTTATACAGAGAACTCAGAAAATGTAACAGGGCAGATTTCTGCATTGGCAGGGAATGAATAAACTGGTGTTTCCTCACTCTACTTCTTATGGGGTTTGATTTCTTGTTTGTTACTGTCATACAATAATTTGTGAAGGGCCACATTCTCCAGGCTTGCTGAGCTATGGGGTGAGGGTGGGAGAGACAGAGTCCAAAGATGTCTTTTAGCCTGGAGCAGTCCACATGAGATCCACTTCCTGGACACTACAGTACAAAAAAGTGATGATCACATAAACACCATCCTATACCGGAAACCTACTGACTGCTATACTTACCTACATGCCTCCAGCTTCTACCCAGGACATATCACACGATCCACTGTCTACAGCCAAGCCCTAAGATACAACCGAATTTGCTCCAGTCCCTCAGACAGAGACAAACACGTACAAGCTCTTTATCAAGCATTCTTAAAACTACAATACCCACCTGGGGAAGTGAGAAAACAGATTGACAGAGCGAGACTCGTACCCAGAAGTCACCTACTACAGGACAGGCCCAACAAGGAAAATAACAGAACACTGGCGTACAGCCCCCAGCTAAAACCTCTCCAGCACATCATCAATGATCTACAACCTATCCTGGAAAATGATCCCTCACTCTGACAGACTTTGGGAAGCAGGCCAGTCCTCGCTTACAGACAGCCCCCATTCCTGAAGCAAATACTCACCAGCAACTACACACCGCACCACAGAACACTAACCCAGGAACCAATCTCTGTAACAAACCCCATTGCCTACTCTGTCCCCATATCTACTGTAGCGACACCATCAGAGGACCCAACAACATCAGCCACACTATCAGAGGCTCATTCACCTGCACACCTACTAATGTGATATATGCCATAACGTGCCAACAGTGCCTCTCTGCCATGTACATTGGCCAAACCGGACAGTCTCTACGTAAAAGGATAAATGGACACAAATCAGACATCAGGAATGGTAATATACAAAAGCCAATAGGAGAACACTTCAGTCTCCCTGGACATTCGATAACAGATTTAAAAGTAGCCATCCTTCAACAAAAAAAACTTCAAAAACAGACTTCAAAGAGAAACTGAAGAGCTACAATTCATTCGCAGACTTACCACCATTAATTTGGCCTTGAAGAGGGACTGGGAGTGGCTGGCTCACTACAAAAGCAATTTTCCCTCTCTTGGGATTGACACCTCCTCATCAATTGGGAGTGGATCACATCCACCCTGATTGAATTGGCCTTGTCAACACTGGTTCTCCACTTGTAAGGTAGAACTCCCTTCTCTTCATGTCCAATATATATATTTATGCCTGTATCTGTAATTTTCACTCCATGCATCTGAAGAAGTGGTTTTTTTTACCCATGAAAGCTTATGCCCAAATAAATGTTAGTTAGTCTTTAAGGTGCCACCAGACTCCTCGTTGTTTGTTTTTAACCATTGTTGCACTCCCCAGTATAGTGCCCAACACAAGGGAAAAGGCTGTTTTTCATAGGGTGCCAATTGCTCCAGGGGCCATTCCATGAGCCAGATCAAATGGACACAGAGGTGGCCTGGGCTCCCCTCCTTTACCCCATCATACATTCTCTTCTGGGAGCTTGGGGTGGCTGTATGCCACTTGAGAATTTCCCTTTGCAGAAAACGTGGGACTAGCCTTCCAGAGAATTGGGGCCAGAGTTTCCTGTTGGAGCACTGGACTGGGACTCGGGAGACATGGGTTCTGTTTCTGGCTCTGCCACACACACACCGAAGCAACATAGCTTGGGTCCTAAGCACTGTCTCCCACCAACATAGCTTCCGCCTCTGATGTAAGTGGAGTAATTATGCTGATGGGAGAGCTCCCATTGGCATAGTGTCTCTTCATCAGACATGCTACAGTGGGCATAGCTGAATCGATGCAGCTGTGCCAATGTGGTGCTTCTAGTGTAGACTATCCCTTAGTTAACAGACCTAAAAGCTCTCTAGCTTTTTCCAGGATCACACTGTGCCCACCAGCTACTGCTTGGCTTTCTTGCCTTTGCCTCTATCTCTTGTTCTCTGAATGAATGCATGTTCTGCACACGCACACACACACAGCAAAATCCCCCTTCCCCCAGTCCAAACTCCTAGATGGGGTTGTGACCTTCTTTTGTCTCAGGTGAGGACTTCTGATTAACTCATCCTGACAGTTATGTTAGTTGACACTCAGTCTCCAAGAGGTTTGTGATTCATGCAATCACCAGCCAGCATACCAATAACAATATCAAGTAGTGTGAGAGAATAATCAGCCCTTTATCACTTTTGGTTGTCCCTCCAGTAAGCTCTCCAATTCCCATTTTTACAGTGGAATTTGCTTCACCTGCATAAAGCTTGAAAATCAGCCTCAGTGCTTCTGTGCCATTTTCTTAGAGTGTTAAGGACACTGCATCTGCAATACAAAGATCTGATTGCAGATCCCATGGCCCATCTTCTGGCCCACCAGACAGCTGCCCTCTGCAGCAACCCCTCTGTACAACCTCCGCAGCAGTTCATCCGGTGCAGTCTAACAGCAGGATTTTAAAAGTGTAGTGTGCCCTAGCGAACAGAGTGAGTTAGATCCTTCAGTTTTATTATGGATTCCTACATTCTTCTTGAAGAAGTAATCATGCAGAGTATGAATATTGTAATCACTGAGCAAAATCCCTTTGTTTTGGTAGCCATACATCTCAATCTATTTGCATAATTTAAAATTTTAGTTGATGCCCTATTGACACCACACCAGGGCCATATTGCATAATTAAATTACACTGGAACTTCAAAGTCATGTTATCAAAGTGTACTGCAGTGTTTATGTAGTTTCCCTTTAAATCATTGTATCAAACCTGCAATTAGAGGCTTTTGTTTTTTAATTTCTGCTCAGTGAAAAAAGACCAGTCCATATTCATAACTTTTATCTCTGGACAGCAGCTGAAACCTGCAGACTTAATTTCGTAACAATTTAAGGTTGTTTTTTTTTCATCCAGATAAAATGTTTCTGATCTGTTTGGATTAAACCACAGAGGCGATTCCTCTCAGACCTTCCCAGAGGAAACACCACACTTTCTTGTTGAAATCGTTAGATATAGGTGTGATATAATATTATTTCTGAATATTTTATTTGGAACATTTTATGAAATCTTTATATATTCACAAATTATTCAATATTAGGCTCTATATGCTGGATCAGTAACAAATACCGTTTGTTAATTTTTTTTTGATTATCACAAAATTTGTCTTATACTTATTTGATGGAGATTACTCAGTTAGATAAGGTTATGATATAAAGCCCTAGAATCCCTCACTGAATTTTTTTCTGTGTAAATCACTGTCACCGATGGAGGGTGGATGATATTAGAAACCCAGTTTTTGATACTATAGTGTTTCCCTACACATAAACACAGGGAGCTGGAGGATTTACAGGGCACAGTACTGAAGCTTGATTGACTTTAACCACCCAAGAATTACAAATGTTTCCTAAAATGACACACAGATATTATTACTACTATGAAAGAGAAAATATAGCTGAAATGAGGATGAAAGTTGCATTTAATGGGTACTATTGGTATGAATCTTATATTGACAATTGAAGTCATTAGTAGCCAGAAGTCTGAAAATGTACATAATGTTTGGTATGTACAAACACACAAAATATTCCAAAGGTGAACATGCATTAAAAATATATGTTTCTACATACTTTTTCTCCACTTACTAGAATACCCCTATACTATTTTTGCTATGCTGTCCTTAGTTTTCAACATTTCTGTGCTTTATTAAAAAAAAACCACAATAACATTTTGGCCTTTTTGTGTGTGTTGCAGCAATGACATTTACTATATTGGATTACTCCCCTTGCACAGTGTAATTAATTGCCTCAGCACTGCTGTCAAAGATACTCTTCTACAGCTGAGTCTGGCTTTGTGCCAAGCTCCATAGACAGTTGTGTTAGTGGCTTTTGTAGATCCTTGTTTTATGGTTAAGCTTAAAACAGACAGACAATTTAGGCTGCTTTGTCCTCTTGAATCTAATTTTCTTTGAACTTACCACTGAAACGGTGGAATTTGTTTATGTATTATTGGAGAAGTACCAGTACTTCAGCACCTGCCAGTCTAAATTACTTAGCGACACTGGGAGTATTCGTGCTATCACAAGTATTTCTAACAACTAATTGCCTGTGAAAATTCACTGTCATTTGCAATTTGAAATGACAGCAAGTGTAACACCAGTAGTAGGAAGCTATTCCCTCCCCACCCACCTCCAATTTCTAGCTTTACTGTGTTGAGGGTTAGGGTATAATACTGTGTGTCAAGGTACACAGGTGTTAAGGTGTATAGTGGGGGGAAAAATCCCTAATATATTAATCAAGTGGTAGGCTAGATCCCCAGATTGGTTAAGTTGTCATAGCCCTATTTGATATAACTATGCTGATTTACATCATTTGAGGATCTGGCCCTATGTTTTTTCTCTTTTTTTTCTTTTGCACCAGCCTTAAATTGAATATGGCCTCAGTAAATCTGTGCTAAGCCATCTCTTTTGCTTTACAGGGTCATGTGACCTCTGAACCTATAGTTGAGCTCTAGCACGTTGGGCTCTATCTAAGCTGCCATCTTGGATCAATGTTAGTGAAAAATGTCCTACGTATTTATATTTTCTTTCCTCACATTAAGTTTTACATCTTTATTTTCATTTAGAACATTATTCTAACTCTATTATGGACAATTAATCCTCTTGTTGGGTCTCCTTCCCTGAATCCCTATATGCACAGTGTTATCGGATGTCCAGCTCTAAGGAACCTTGCAAGTAGATGCAGAGCTATTTTGCTGACTCAACCTGGCAGCAAGAACAGGTGGATATTATTAATTGCTGCTCAGGAATATGCAAGAGTTTATATCTATCTGAAGTAGCAGTAGAGGAGAAATAGACTTAAAGTTAGGCTATGCTGCAATATATAAATAGCTGAGAACATAAAAATATTGAGGCTGCTATTGCAGAGCAGAGCCAGAAAGATAGGTTTGCTGCAAATAACCTTTTTTCAGCACAGCAATTGAAAGAAACGCCATTTTGATTTGAGTAGGAGCCACATTTACACCTGTCTTTTCTGTTTGCTGAGCTAAGCTTATTTACAGGGTTTATAAATTAATGTTGCTTAGTTTTGCACATCTGTAGCTTTTATAGGTCTGTGAAGTTCTTAGTTTGAAAATTCTCTGAGATATTTAGCCCACACTAGTGGAAGACAAGTTATGTGCATTCCCATTCATGTTTCCCCGGAATTGCAGTTGTGAATCGTGAATGAAATCAAGCATTTTAAATCTTACTCCATATACACTGTGCTATAAATATTAGATTTATTTTTTGTATCTTGTACCCTCTGCATATTTTTTAGTTAAGTAGCATATTGATTGCATGCATTTTATAGTGTAATTACACTGGCACTATTCACGCCATTATGTTTAAGACTCAGCTAGCATTTTCATGTTAAATCTATATTTTCAGGGTGTTAGTTTAGCCATAAAAAGTCAGGCCCTGCTCAAAACTGAGACAGACAGACAGAAGATCTAAGCCAATGTATTTATTTTATAGTTTTAAATTCTGGCCTTTTAAAAAGTGACAATTTTAAAAAATACAAATAACTATTTTATGGTGTCCAGATGAATGACGACTTTTTTCCTACAAATGGAAATTCAGTAGGTAATTTCACCAGAATAAGGACTAATTTCTTTCACTCCTTTTAACAAAACAGTTATTTTTTTGTTTAAATATAGCTTTTCCTCTCTGTAATTTTGATTTAGTGCTGGTTGTGGAAAAATTGTAAATGCTCAATGTATTAAGGAAACAAAAAGCTTCCTTACGGCTTATAGATTCTGCATAGTGGCCTGATCCTGCAAACACTTAACACCAGGTGTAATACTTACTACTGTGATGTCAATGTGTTACTCATGGTATTAAGCACTATGGATTTGATTCACAAAGGTATCCCTATTCAGGAAGTACATGCTTTACTTTAAGCATATAAGTGGTGTTCAAGTGACTAGAGTACCCACTCAGCTGTGGGTTCCTAGTACTCTGTCCAGGGGGAAGAGGGTGTCTCAAGTAACTTGGGCCAAACATAGGTAGGACTTGGAAGATGAGCATTGAAACCTTGAGTTTGACCTAGTTTTCTATGAGGAACTGGTGAAGAGAGCAGAGCATTTGGATGATGTACTCTTCGTGTCCTATGTTGGTGAACTATTGGGTTCTGAACCAGTTATAGCTTTGTTAAGGTCAGCGATTTCATTCCTAGCTGCAATAATCAAGGCTGGAAAGTAAGAATGTGTGGATCACCATGGCTAAGTTCAAATTCAAGAACAAAGGGCACTCTTCTTCCCAGCCATAGACAGAAAAGTGCATTATTCATGGCCTTATCCGCCTAAGTATCCAGGAGCAGTGAGGAGGCCTGGTAAACATTTAAGTGAGGGGACGGATAGCTCAGTGGTTTGAGCATTGGCTTGCTAAACCCAGGGTTGTGCGCTCAATCTTTGAGGGGGCCATTTAGGGATCTGGGGCAAAAATCTGTCTGTGGACTGTGCCTGCTTTGAGCAGGGGGTTGGACTAGATGACCTTCTGAGGCCCCTTCCAGCCCTGATAGTCTATGAAGTGTACATTTATCAAAAGCAGCTGAGCAATTTATGAACACGAGTCTTATTGATTTGTCCAGGTGTCCTGTGAAAAAGAATAATAAGTGATCATGTAAGTAAAGACTGGATCATAATGGATATGCAGAAAGGGACCAAATTAAAGTTGCACTGGCAGCCTTAACTTTGGCATTTACTAACTTTTGAGTGCTTGACCCTTTTAACATAGTATTTCTAATATACTTTAAATAAGTTCAACCTAGCCCCTCTGCTTGGGCACTTCTCTCTCATTTTTAAAGAAAAGTTGTTTGCAGATGAGCTTTTTTTTTCTGGTTTCCTTTTCCTTTTTGTTATATGGAACATGTATTTATTTTGAGAGATTTTCAATTTAATAATATTCCCTTATCTTTCTTTTTCTCTTTACCATCTACAGCTCTTTTTGTACAATACCTAAAAATGTTTTCTTTTGATGTTTTTCAGCATTCAAAGGTCTAATATTCTCATTTGGATAATGTTACTGGATTTTGTTATTGATCTGCTATCTTCTTTGTCCTTCTTCCATGTTTAAACTGTAAGAAATTTCTGCCTTTCTTTTATTGGCACAGCCAACAATGAGAGAATTAATCTCCAAAATAGGCACAATTGCTTCCCCTTTTTTTGCTGGTGATTGCTTATTTGATCTGTCAGTCATGTCACCAATTTCAAACACAGTTAGAAACAAAAAGTAAGACTAAAGGAAACGTATTAAAGACATTCACATTTTATCGCTATAAAATCCAGGACAAGCCTATCAATATAAATTAGACTTCTATTTGTCACCTTTATCACAAAAAATATATTCTTTTCATTTTGGGAGATTGCATTAAACACAGATGGAAATATCTTTATACATAATTTAACAACTGAAGGAAGCTAAATTGGGACTAGACAAAATCAAGTGTGAATTCAGAAAAGCAGATATCGGTAAATGGGAGATGCCTACATTTATTTTAGATGGACAGTAGTTCTCAAAATTTTAAGAGGGCAAGTTTCACACTTTTCTTAAAACAGAGTGGTATAGCTTGGTTAGGCCCTGCTCCTGCAAAGATTTAGACATGTGCCTAATTTTATGCATATGAATAGTGCCACTGAAGCTAATGGGAATACTAACACACACAAATGTAAGTATGTGAATGAGCCTTGTAAGATCGGGGCTAAAATTATTGATTGGGGGGGGTATATTTATAGGCAATTTTTGTAACCAACAAGCAATTTTCAAAGATAAGATGTTACTTATGCTAAAAGTGCTCTAGTCCCTATGCTCTTGAGTTTTATGGTTGCATACACATTTTTGAGCTATAGCTCCCTACTTTCATTATTTTCTAACATTTTAATCTGTGGACATATTTAACCACTTTTGTGATCATTATATATATGATTTGGAGGACTTTTACTCCTAAGCCCCCTTTTAATAATCTTCTGCTTGATCCCTCTCGAAGGAATCCCATTAGCTTCAGTGGATTTTGGATTGGCTCAGTATCACATCTCTCCTGATAGAGAGCATCATCTTGATTAATCTTGGTTCTGTACCAAGGCTAATCTTGGTGTGACTGATGTGTAAAGATACTACTGGTAACTAACAGAATTTCAGAGGGGTTCCATTGTGGACTCACAAATAAACCTTGCTGCATCCAATGAGATTCCACTTTCACCTAGCAATTGGCATAATATATTATAAGTCAAATTAGCATGAATAAATAATTATTACATATATAATTGTGGGGTCACCAGCAGAAAGAAAATCTACAAAATAATTAAAACCAGCAGATGTCTTACCACCTGCTAAATTTAGGTCACCCTGCCTATACCCTACCAAGGCCTCAAGGCGTGACCCAATCAATTTAGGCAATCCCACCCTTTTCCTTCTGCGGGCTCAGGGTGTAAGGCATCTATCCTTACCCATGATGCTCAGGAAGAAACCCGATCAATTTAAGTACCCACCGTTTCCCTCTGAACTCAGGGCTCTACCTTTTCACAGTGACAGAGCCTTGCACAGTTGGGCTCTAAACATCTATTTATTAGCAACACACACAGAATACGTACACCAAGCAAATCTTTTATGCTCACCACTCCCAATATACAGACAAATTTCACCCAATGGCCAGTTAGGATTCAATCATCTAGGGATTCCTGGCGGCAATACCTCTGCACGTCTCGTTCATTCAGAGAGGTCGGCGTTCCAGCAGCTTGATCTTGCACTGCAGTCCGGAAATGGTTCCCAAAGAGCATTGTTTTTCATTTACATTATATAGGTAAAACTAGTTAAATTTACTAAACCTATCACATTATCCCACACTCCTAAATAACAATTTTAACCAAGCACATACTGGCACCTATCTGTCCTCCTTCCTGCCCAAGTTTTTTTACATTTTATCTTTCATGCCCAAATTGTAACTTAGTTGTGACCTTCTCTGTTTATGCAGATGGTCAGCATAAAAACACAGGTTAGAGCTTATTTTACCATTTATTGAGTGTCTCTCTCTCTCCGTATCCTCCCTAATTTTCCAGCGCCTGATTGTCTCTACTTTACAACCTTGGTGGTTATAACTCTTGTTAGGGACATTCCTGAGGTGGGGGTGCTTTGTCAGCAGCAGAAAATTCTTTTTTTCAATTTTAGTGGTGAACTCCCTGAGTTTCACCCAAGGCTGGTTTAATATGAGGCGCGGGGGGAGTTTGATTGGGTCTCACAATTTCCCTCCATGATGACGCTATCTGGGAAGTCTGGTGATAGTTGTGATGTCTAAACATGGTGCATCATATGGTTTTGGGGAATCTTGGTACAGAAGGAGGTATAGTTGGCTGAAATGAAGCAAAAAGTGTAGTTGTGTGCTGAAAGACCCATTTACCCTTGCTATCCATTGCATCCAGCACCCCAAAATACATGTAGAGCCTTTTTTTTAAAGGCAAATATTTGATAATAGAAAGGAAAATGAATGTGTCTGTTTCGTTCCAGATTTCAGACACAACCAAAACTTGGGCATGTTCCAATTAGTCAGGTTTGGCCCATCATAGAGAGAGATGCTAATAACCAAGTTTGGACCAGAGTCTAAATTTTTAAACTCTCCCTTCATCTACGTCAAAGTTCAGCTCTGTTCAGACTCAGATCCCAGTAAGGATTCATCTCTGTTTTATTAGGGGTTTCATGGGAAAGACAAAAAAAAACTTTAAATATTGTGCATATGGCCACATTATTAAAGTATGTATTTAGAGCACATATCCTGCAATCACTCCAGGAGTTCTGAAATAAAATACAATATGCTGCTAATTCATTTTAACTCTCAGACACATTTGTGGATTATGGATCTGAGTTTTTCTGAAATATAGATCTATCACATGAAATATGCAATAAGTCTTTATGAAAAATAGTTACTACACACAGACAAGGTAGCTCTTCTTATACTTCAACTATTTACATTTTTCCTAAATACCAAAGCTGCCAAGTCCACACTATAGATTACTAGTTTGTACCTTTTAATTTTACAACACAAAACTGTTTAAAGTTACATGACCCTAAAGTTTATGAGTCTATGACATGACTGCTAGGAACTTAGACTTGGATGTTAAAAAAATAAAACTTTACAATGTATATTTTAAACACATTTCTGAAAACATCCACTCTTTTGCTGAACCATTGTATGCCAAGTTTCGTCCTGGAGAAAATGTTCAGAGCTGAGTTACAAATGCCTGAAATTGCCCCTCTGTAATGGGAACTCGGATGGCCCCATTACGGTAGCATCAAATGCTGGTGGCACTATAATGACATCTTTATAGAAAATATAGGCTAACATTGTAAAAATAGGCTCTGGATCCAGACATTAAATACTCCGAAGATTTTTGGTGGTTTTTTGCTTCTGATGTTTTAGTTCTCCTCAAGAAAGGGGTTATTTTCAACACTGGGATCCCAACATGGGTTCAGATTTTGAACAGATCAAGGATTTTGATTTGGCTCCATCTCTATCTGGGGTCACGATGGTTTCAGTGTGCTGATGATACCCAGCTTCATATACTCCTTTCCCATGAGAGGTAGCGGAGAAGCAACTTATCCAATGTCCAGCCATCAGAGCTAGCTGCTTGAGACTCAACCCAGACAAAACTGAGATCCTACTTATTGGATGAGGGAAGCAGCCAGAGGAAATAGTGGAAGATACATCCACCTGTCTGATGCCTGATTTTGTTTCTAATAGTCATGTCATATCCCCAACTATGGCTGGGTATCCAGTAAGGTGTGCTGCTTATCCTCTGTACTTTGCAAGAAGGTGGTGTCCTTCTCTTTCAGTGACAGATCTCACTATAGTCACTGATAGTTTTGCCACCTCTAGGTTAGACTATTGTAATGTGCTGTATATGCAGCTACATACTAACACTATTCAGAAATTGCACAATGCAGCAGCCTGTTTAAGCAGCCTTTCCCACCAGGAGCACATACTACCTTTCTTCTATAAACAACAGCATCTACCTGTTAATTTCCTGGTGAAATTCCAGATGTTGGTTTGTCCTATAAATCCCCAAATAGTTTTGATCCTGTATATCTGAGGCTGTCTCGCATGATACCATGGCAGTTGTGATCATCTGAGGAGGATGAGTAACTGTCTGCTGTAACAAGGAGATGGATGGTGGCAGGGCATTTTCAGTGAGAAGTTAGCAGCTCTGGACTGATGTTTTGCATACTCTGCAAAACTCTTTTTTTTTTTTTTTGCAGATGTTTCCTGGGGAAAGAGTTTAAAGAAGTTGGTTGAGGTTGATGATTGAGATTGGGAAGGTTTTCTTTCACTGTATATGAAGGCTTATTTATAGAACTGTAAAATATTGTGCCATTTTAAATCTGTGTAATCCATCTAGAGTTCAAGAGAAATACAATAAAAGTCTAAATAAATAAATCTTCATTCATTCTAAATAAATAAATCTGTAAGAACACAAAACCAGGGAACTCATTAACTGAATATCCATCTTTCATAGTTTAAGACCTTGCTTAGTAGCCTGTTGAACTAAAGTACAACTGTAGTGGCATGGACCATGCCTAAGCCGTTGTCTAAAGCATTGCTCTAAAATCCCTCTTCAAAAATGTCATCTAAAAATGTTAGTTTTAATATAAGTACATGTAAAGCATCTCAACTGCTGGCAATGGCTGGAAATCCTTTTTTGGAGATATCCTACCTCAGGGGAAGGGGATAATTGTCTCCTAAAATTCGCTAGCAAAACCAGACTCTAGGAATTTCCCCAAGATGATACCATCCTTGTTGGGTGGCAAAGAAGCAAATCTCATTTAGAGTGTCTCCTTGAAATTGTCCCACTGGCTTGAAAGATTCTACCAGGTATAATAAAATTCTGTATTTTTAAGACAGGTAATATACCTGCAACTTGCAGACACTTTCAAATCAGTGGTACTTTTTTAAGGATGCCTGCTAGATGTCCAGTGAAATCACTGTGACCTGTTCCTACTTGTAGACTATATTTTTACGTTCCTTTTAAAGGTGATTTCTAATGCTGGTTCCCTATAAATGTAGCCATTTATATATGTAACTTACAAATTCTGTGGGCAAGATGCAAAGGTAGACAGATTGCTATGACTAATGCAAAATTTTGAATTGGCCCATGTGTATATAAGGAATATAAATATATATATTTTTTAAATATCAGCAAACTTTGGTCTCATTTTGTAACACATTTGCAACCTAAGCAATCTTTCCTACCTCAGCATCTACTACAAATCTTGCAGACATCTTGTTTTTGTTTGTCTGTTCTGAAGTTCAACCAAACATTTTCAACATTTCCTGCAAAACTAAGTTCAGGAAAAAAATTGTTTTGGGTCAAATTGTTCTGATTTTTATTTTTTTTAAATATTACTGTGTATTATACACCATAAAATAAAAGAATTGAAACAAACAGACATTTCAAAATAGAAAATTGAAACCTTCCATTCAGAAAAAAGTTGAAACAGAACATTTTGACCTTACTGAAACATTCTCCATTTTCTTTATGAATGAAATGTCAAAAAAAAAAAGTGTTTCACTGTCAACGAATCAGTATTTTCTAACAGGAAACTGAACATTTCCAAGTTGTTCTTCTGTAGGCTGTGCATCATCAAGGCCTTCCCTCTGGTTTAGAAAGGCTAATTCTATACTCTCTGGTGTTCTTGAACAGGGCTCTGAGTTCTGGCCAGAAGGTGACGCTGCTTCTTCCAACATCTGATATCGTGCTCCTCACACCAATGGGAGAGTAAGCCACACATTTAAGTTTAAAGCATATATATCTAACACATTAATGGCACAGTCTAATTCACTGGTCTACAATTTTTGAGAAGTTGTCTGCTTCAGAGATAAAATGTGATATTTATTATGTATTTTGATGTGCTGAATTCAAATATGACAATTAAAACAACTGATTGGCTACTGTTTCTAAGATATTTAAGTTTTTACATTTTATGTCTATGTATATTGTGTAGATAGTAGAGTTTTAATCATAAATTGTAAACCTAGGTCTTTTCATGTGTTTATGGTTGCTTTACATGATAATATTTCACCTGTCCTGTTTATGTAACACTTTAAAAATCAGCAAAAAGGTTATATAAATAAAATTTATTATGAGACAAAAGGCAAAAAACTATTACGTACATAGTTTAGTCCTATTCAGTGTATACTCAGCGCTTCTTGGCTTGTCTCTTGTATTCATTAAATGGAGCATCTCTTGTCACTGTCCAGCAATAGTCTGCAAGCATTGATGGTCTCCATTTGCCCTGATAGCGTTTCTCCATTGTTGCAATGTCCTGGTGAAATTGCTCGCCGTGCTCGTCGCTCACTGCTCCGCAGTTCGGTGGAAAAAAATCTAGATGAGAGTGCAAAAAATGTATCCTTAGTGACATGTTGCAATCAAGGCTTTTGTATGCCTTGAGGAGGTTTTCCACCAACAACCTGTAGTTGTCTGCCTTGTTGTTTCCGAGAAAATTTATTGCCATTAACTGGAAGGCTTTCCATGCCGTCTTTTCCTTGCCACGCAGTGCATGGTCAAATGCATCATCTCAAAGAAGTTCACGAATCTGAGGACCAACAAAGACACCTTCTTTTATCTTAGCGTCACTTACCCTTGGAAATTTTCCTCGGAGGTACTTGAAAGTTGCTTGTGTTTTGTCAATGGCCTTGACAAAGTTCTTCATCAGACCCAGCTTGATGTGTAAGGGTGGTAACAAAATCTTCCTTGATTCAACAAGTGGTGGATGCTGAACACTTTTCCTCCCAGGCTCCAATGACTGTCGAGTGGCCAATCTTTCTTGATGGAGTGGGAATCTCTTGCACGACTATCCTATTCGCAGAGAAAACAGCAGTACTTTGTGTATCCAGTCTGCAGACCAAGCAAGAGAGCAACAACCTTCAAATCGCCACAAAGCTACCACTGATGTTGGTCATAGTTTATGCACCTCAAAAGTTGTTTCATGTTGTCATAGGTTTCCTTCCTATGGACTGCATGACCAACTGGAATTGATGGCAAAACATTGCCATTATGCAGTAAAACAGCTTTAAGACTCGTCTTCAATAAATCAATGAACAGTCTACACTCATCTGGATCATGAACGATGTTGAGGGCTGCCATCACACCATCGATGTTGTTGCAGGCTACACGATCACCTTCCATGAAGAAGAATGGGACAAGATCCTTTTGACGGTCATGGAACATGGAAACCCTAACATCACCTGCCAGGAGATTCCACTGCTGTAGTCTGGAGCCCAACAGCTCTGCCTTACTCTTGGTTAGTTTCAAATTCCTGACAAGGTCATTCAGTTCACCTTGTGTTATGAGGTGTGGTTCAGAGGAGGAGGATGGGAGAAAATGTGGGTCCTGTGACATTGATGGTTCAGGACCAGAAGTTTCATCCTCTTCCTCATTTGACTCAAGTGAGAATGATTCTGGTGCATCAGGAACCAGCAGCCCTTCTCCATGGGGTACTGGGCGTATAGCTGATGGAATGTTTGGATAATGCACAGTCCACTTTTTCTTCTTTGACCCACCTTTCCCAACTGGAGGCACCATGCAGAAGTAACAATTGCTGGTATGATCTGTTGGCTCTCTCCAAATCATTGGCACTGCAAAAGGCAAAAGGCATAGATTTCCTTTTCCTGTTCAACCACTGGTGAAGATTTGTTGCACAAGTGTTGCAGCATATGTGTGGGGCCCACCTCTTGTCCTGATCTCCAATTTTGCAGCCAAAATAAAGGTGATAGGCTTTCTTAACCATAGTGGTTGTACTGTGCTTTTGTGATGCAAAAGTCACTTCACCACAAACATAGCAGAAGTTATCTGCACCGTTCACACAACTACGAGGCATCTCTGCTCACTTTGGCTAAACAGAAATGTGTCCCTTTGCAAAATCAAACACTGACAAATAAGAGAGCATGACACTGTATGATTTCTAGAGCTGATATAGGGCAATTTGTTCAGCAGAGTGATGTAAACTTCGTTATGATTGCATCATCCATGACTTCTAGGAATAACATGATGCAATTCATATAATGTATGACGCAATACCCGCTTCAGATTGCATCATTCATTGTTTTGCCTAAAAAGCAAGTACTGTCCAAACCCAGTCATAGATTTATTCATAGATCCAGTCAAAGATGTATTTTAGTCATTTCTGGTTTAAATTGAGATCCCTTCCCTTTATAACTCACTTATCCTCCGCTATTCCCAAGTCAATGGTCGTATATACTGACCCAATAGCATATCTTGAAAACTAGAGCCAATCAACAATTTTAAGCATCATTTTCGTTCTCAGTGACCCAGAATTAGTAAAGTTGGCCTACATTTATTTCAGAAGCATTTTGGCTGTAGAGCAGTGTTACCCCTGGTCAGCACGGATTACAGTTAGTATAGCTGTAAAAACTCTATTTTGAATAAATCATGAAAACAGTTTTTTTGAGTTCAAGCTTTATTAATGTTGTTTGCATTGCACTAGTTCACCAAAACCCCACTCAGGATTGGGCCTGGCCAGGGGCGGCTCTACAAATCACGCTGCCCCAAGCAGCGCGGAGCGCTGCGCCGCCCTTCCCCAGTCCCGCGGCGGGTCCCCTCTTCCCGCGGCTCCGGCATCCTGGGGAGGGCGGCATTTGGCTCCGGTGGAGCTCCCGCCGGCATGCCTGCGGCAGGTCCACCGGAGCCCGGGACGAGCGGACCTGCCGCAGGCATGCCTGCGGGAGCTCAACCGGAGCCGCGGGAAGACGGGACCCGCCGCAGGCATGACTGCGGCAGGTCCGCTAGTCCCGGGCTCCGGTGGACCTGCCGCAGGCATACCGGCGGGAGCTCCACCGGAGCCAAATGGCGCCCTCCCCAGGACGCCGCCCCAAGCGGGTGCTTGGCCCGCTGGTGCCTAGAGCCGCCCCTGGGCCTGGCTGTGCTAGGTGCTGTATACAGTCAGTTAGGAAAACATGGTCCCTGCCCTGAAAAGCTCCCAAGCTTAATGGAAGAGACAAGAGACCACATCAACTGTGGGGGAACAAGAGAAGAGAGTCTGGAGATAAAAATAAGCTCACACAATATAAGTGATCAAAAAGCATGATGTGGTGATAGTCTATTATGTTACAAGCAAGGAGAGGGAAGAAACTGGTAGAAAAAGGCAAGGGAGAAAGACTGCTTTACATTGCAATTTAAAAGCCAAGTTATTACACACAAGGAAAGATGGTTATTCTTTGAGGAAACTGATTACAATTGTTTAACAGGGGGCTGATGTGTGAAAAGGATGAAAATATTCTTGGTGCCTCATACTCAGCAGTTACTGCATTCAGAATATTTTGGCTGTTATTTTGTTAGATTGCTATGGCTTCCTGCAGCTTATTAGGTGCAGCAGTAGTTCTCCCATGGTTCTCTACTTTGTCTGGAGCATAGATTTGGACACCTTTGGAAAATTAAATTGAAGTGGGTTGCAATAAGATTGGCAGAAGCAGCTGATGCTGGAGTTTTTGTATAAATCCATCCATCCTAATTTTGAAGGAAGGTGAACAGGACATCAAAAAAATAATGAGACAGAAGACAAATGGCTTGCCTGTTCGGTCATGTGGTGTGCGGAACTTCTGTTTCAGATGTATTTGCACACTAACCCACAGTAGTCAGAGAAAAGGAAAAAGTGGTAAGAGCTGGAGGAGAAAGAAAATAGTTTATATTAAAAAAATATGGCATGGCTGTTAAGACATACATACAGTGACTCACAATCTAACCCTCATCACCCTTTACCCGTTTCTCTCCTTCCTTATTGTATGTTACTCTCACTCATTGTGTCACCTCTGAAATTACATTGTAAATTCTTGTTTGTTTTGGAAAGTGCCAGCAGTGGTAAGATGCTGTATAACAATATGCCTGGATCTAATGTGGTTTTAGATGTGGTATTTTGATACAGTTGACAGCGTGAGTTTGACTAAGCTTATTAACAAACCAAAATTATGTTAACTATTTCCACTAACCCCCTCTCACACACACAGTGCTGCACAGATGTAGGCACACCACTGCGCTGCTGCAGCGTGTCTGGTGAAAATGCTCTATGCCGACAGGAGAGATCGCTTCCGTCGGCATAATACCACCACTTATGCTGATGTCAGCTGTAGTGTTACACACATCCTAAGACACAGGAGCCTGCCCATATAGAAATCAGTGTGGGATCAGGGCCTGAGGACTGTTCGACACTGAAGAGTTACATCAGCATAGCTATTTCTCTCAGAGGTGTGAAAAATCAACACTCTTGAGAGACGTAGTTAAGCCAGCCTAAGTCCTGGTGTCGACAGCACCTCTTGTGACGTCGATTACGATAGTGATGCTCCTGTCACTGTAGTGTCTATCCTGAAGCACTACAGCAGTGCCATTGTAGCATTTCAAGTGTAGAAATAGCCTAAGGGTATGTCTACACTACGGGATTATTCCGATTTTACATAAACTGGTTTTGTAAAACAGATTGTATAAAGTCGAGTGCACGCAGCCACACTAAGCACATTAATTCAGTGGTGTGTGTCCATGTACCGAGGCTAGCATCGATTTCCGGAGCGTTGCACTGTGGGTAGCTATCCCGTAGCTATCCCATAGTTCCCGCAGTCTCCCCTGCCCTCGAATTCTGGGTTGAGATCCCAATGCAAAAACAGTGTCACGGGTGATTCTGGGTAAATGTCATCACTCAATCCTTCCTCTGTGAAAGCAACGGCAGACAATCATTTCGCGCCCTTTTTCTCTGGATTGGGAGCTCAGCCAAGAATGCAAATGCTTTTCGGAGACTGCAGGGACTGTCCTTAGTCCCCCCTCCCTCCCTCCATGAGCGTCCATTTGAATCTTTGGCTTTCCGTTACGCTTGTCACACAGCACTGTGCTGTGGCCTCTGTCTATCATAGCCTGGATATTTTTTCAAATGCTTTGTCATTTCGTCTTCTGTAACGGACATCTGATAGAACAGATTTGTCTCCCCATACAGCGATCAGATCCAGTATCTCTCATACGGTCCATGCTGGAGCTCTTTTTGGATTTGGGACTGCATCGCCACCCGTGCTGATCAGAGCTCCATGCTGGGCAAACAGGAAATGAAATTCAAAGGTTCGCGGGGCTTTTCCTGTCTACCTGGCCAGTGCATCCGAGTTCAGATTGCTTTCCAGAGCGGTCACAATGGTGCACTGTGGGATACCACCCAGAGGCCAATACTGTCGAATTGCGGCCACACTAACCCTAATCCGACATGGCAATACCAATTTCAGCGCTACTCCTCTCATCAGGGAGGAGTACAGAAATTGGTTTAAAGAGCCCTTTATATCGATGTAAAGGGCCTCGTTGTGTGGACAGGTACAGGGTTAAATCGGTTTAACGCTGCTAAATTCGGTTTAAATGTGTAGTGTAGACCAGGCCTATGTGGCTATTATCTCCTTTTCACTTATGAATGAATGAATCTTGGGGAAAGAACTAATAGCATTTTCTAAGGGTCCAGTCTTGAAGTTCATACTTGGGGTCTGGTCTTATAAGGAGTACAGGAAGGTGCAGGTTCTCAATACATCTCCGGATGTGCTCAGTAACTCACAGGATCTGATCTTTATCCCTTACTCGGACAACACTCCAAATGAACTCAATGCAGGAAAAGCCTGAGGAGTGCTACACGCTTGCAACTCTGATGGACTGCAGTGGGAATTGCGTATGCTCAGGAGCTCTCAAGATTTGACTGAATTGGAAGTTTGTCTGAATAAGAATGTGAGGTATTGAGTTCCTTCATCTTCCATTGACTTCAGTGGGAGTTGAAAGGTGCTCAGTGGGAGTTCTCAAGAGGCACTTAGCACCTAGAAGGATCAATCCCTGTGGCAGGAGTGACAAGCCTTAAATAAAGGTTAGGTAAAGAAATCCTAAAAAATGTATTTATTTTGTTGCTCGTGAATTGCTTAGTTGCATATAGGAAGAGAGAGAGTTGATTTATTTTAGTGAAAACTATTAGAATGCAGATACCTGTACGATATATCCAAACACTGTCACATTACTGTCTATTCATGGACAGTGTGGGTTTTCATTTTGAGACTTGTGATCACTGGCGCTGCCCTCATAGGACCACTCAGAGATGCTAGATTGTCAGAGTGATTGGCTCTGTGACAGAACTTTGAACTTGTTCTGGAAAAGAAGGTTTTCCAGAAAATACAGTTGAATTTTCAGGCTCTGTCTTTGAATTACAGCTGAGTGACACTGATCTGTCCAGTTTCCACCTTGATCATCATGAAACCTACAAAAGAAAGAAAACAAATATGAGAGTAATTAACCTTTGGAACAACTTACCAAAGGTTGTGGTGGATTCTCCATTACTGACTATTTTAAAATCAAGATTGGAAGCTTTTCTAAATATGATCTAAGAATTATTTTGGGGACGTTCTATGGCCTTTGTTATACAGGAGATCAGACTAGATGATCACAAGGTTCCCTTTTGTTCCTGGAATCTGCGAATCTGTGAAAATGGACTAGAAGCAAAGATGGAAGTTGGATATGCCATGGGTATACAACAGGACATATTTGGGACTCTTTTCCTTTCTTCCTAAATTTACTTCAATTCCACAGGTTTCACTCAATTTTCATGATTCCTGTATTGAGCCAGGTGAAATAACGGACCTTATGCTGATAATCGCATTCAGTGATTTGGTGTTTTTTTTCCCTCGTATGTTGAATCTGAAAACTGTTGTCACCAATAATCAGTAAAGCTATAACAAGACTCCTGCAAATTTCCAGAGATGTTATAGTTCTCATTCATCAACGACTTCAGATAACTGAAAGACTGCAATTGCTCCAGGTTGCGCTGTTAACCCAATTGCTCTCTATAATGTGCTACTTAACTTGATTTTTTTTGACATTCATATTAAAGCCAAAATGAGGAGCAGCTGTAATTACTCTTGCATCAGGATTCTGTATGGAACTTTGTGCTTGCGATGAAAACCACAGTTTTCTGCACAACTCATGGTTTGTGACCACAGTAATGTCACCATATAATGTACTCTGACTTTAAAAAACAGCATGTTTCTTATGCTGTTAGCTTCCTGCTCTCTGCTTTACTGCTTCTTTAGCATAACTTGGGCTCAGGAGCATGAGGGAAGAAACGGAAAGAGTAATATTCCATTACAACTCTGCTTGTCCCTCCTTTCCTCCCAAAACAACAATTTTCTATTTGAGTGAGGGGACTCCAGAATAATTAGACTTAACTCTTGTACAGGTTCTGAGTAGAAATGGGTCTGGGTTATGAAGTTAGGCTCCCAGTTTGGATTCTAATTCAAATGCCTCTACATTTGGGAGTGGTTTGATTGGCTGATCTAGCATGTCCCAATACAGTGTTCTGTATTCTAATGACTTGATACAGATTCAAATCCAAACTTCAGTGGTGTTTGGATACGATGTTCTAGTCTGGAACCATCCCCGATTCTCCAATCATAAATTTGTTTGAAGCAGTAAAAGTCAGTCTGTCTGCCTTACTTTCTCGCTCCCTGAAAGATGTATGCATCATTACAATCCTGAAAAGGATAATTTTTCTTACCTCCAGTTTTGAATGGTCAAAGGTCCAATAGAATATTTTGCCTACCTCTAATTGTGAGTCTTTGATTCTGGGGAAGTTCTAGAGTATGCAAGCACTAGAGGCTATTTGGAATCAGAATACACATTGACTAAGGTAAAGAGGATATTTATCCAAACCTCCAAAAAGATTGTCTGGTTCAGTGTAGAGATGGGGCTGAACATAACACCAAATGAAAGTCCTTTCTCATCAAAACTTTGTAGCAAATCTGGATCTGAATTTCATCTCTCAGGACTATTTTCAATTCTGTACTTCAGCTGTGGTCCAGGTTAGTTCCCAGGTTTTTCTGAACCATTTTTCCCATCCGTACAATGCATTTACTAAGGACATTGCACTGCTATGTATGGATATTGCAACACAACATTCTGACGTGAAGAGTTCATTTCTCAAAGTTTTGTTCTTCAGGAAGTTCCTGTAATCCCATTACATCAGTACTTAAGCAGCATGTATGGCACAAGTCATTCCTAGAACAACGATCTCATGGAGACCAAATTTCAGGGGAAATGGGTCACTAGTGTTGGAAAGTACTTCTGTGCATAGCAAAATCCCTCTGTCCGTATTTCTCCTTTATGTACAGAGGTACCAAATGACAGGTACCCTAGCAAAGATTTATCAAATGCATAGTAGTACAGTGATGCTGGAACTAGGAGTGTTGCCACACCCCCTGGCTTGAAGTAGTAATAAACACCAAATACAAGGTTTCCATCATCAACACTTCGACTATAAAAATTGTTCCAGCACCGTGTAGTTCTAGGTGTTAATTTGACTACAGCTGCACTTGACTTCAGCTTCCTATTTGCTTTATATTAACTTCTTCCACGCAACTATGACATCTGAAATTTCAAGTTTATAGGGTTGATTATAGAAACTATTTCTCAGGCAAGTAGTCCTATTGATTTTAATGGGACTGCTCACATAAATAAAGACTACTCAGTAAGGGTTTGCAGGGCTTATAGGGTTTATGAACTTTTGTACAGATAAGAAGCAAAGGCCTGAAGCAAAGGCCTAACCTCTTTGGAGCAATAATACTTTCCAGCTCCCATTATCACTCTCCTCTTTGATATTTCTTAACCAATTATTAATCCACCCCCTTGTTTGACCTAGGATTCTTGTACTTAATAGAAGTTTGCCATTAGGAATTTCATCAAAGGCTTTCAGAAAATATAAATAAATAATGTCATCTGCCATTACAGAACTTTTTGTAACCTCTCCTAAAATATCAAGGAAGTTAGACTGGCAGAATTCATCACATTCTGTACTATGCTAGTTATCCTTTATTAAATTATTGCTTTTCCTTAGAGACATGCTAGTTCTGAAATATCTTCTACCTACTTATTCTTTCAATACTATTTCTGATTGCTAATTACCTGGAAAAAGTTAGGTGACATCTGACCCAAATCTTATGAATAGCAGAGATGTTTTTCTAGTCTTGAAAAAGTAACTGGTAATTTTCTTTTGATTGTTGTAGAGTCTCGGTTTTTTGCATGGGATGAGCTGGCTAAAAGGCTATACAGACCATGGGCCAGAGTTGCTTGGGCTATTGTCAGTGTAGGACTCAGAGAGAGCATCCTGCTCCCCTGGCCCACTGCCTAATCAAGGTCAAAACCAGCTCCCAGCACAACTTAGCGCAGCTAAAGGTCCAGTTTGGATGACCATGGATCACCCAAGTACAGTGCACTCTTGCTCCCTTCTCTAAACAAACTAGGGAAATGTGCCCTAGATGGAGCTACTATGAGGTAGGTTTATAACTGGTTGGCAAATAATTTCCAGAGAGTGGTTATCAGTGGTTCACAGTCAAGCTGGAAGGGCATATCAAGTTGGGGTACTGCAGGGATCAGTGTTGGGTCCCGTTTTGTTCAATATCTCCATCAATGATTTGGATAATGATGGAGAGAATACCCTTATAAAGCCTGCGAATGATACCAAGCTGGGAGGGGTTGCAAGTGCTTTGGAGGATAGGATTAAAATTCAAAATGATCTGGACCAACTGGAGAAATGGTTTGAAGTAAATAGGATGAAATTCAATAAGGAGAAATGCAAAGTATTCCTTCCTAACTGGAGTAATCAGTTGCACTCATACAAAATGGGAAATGACTGCTTAGAAAAGAGTACTGCAGAAAGGGGTCTGGGACATACAGTGGATCACGAGCTAAATATAAGTGAATACTGTAATGCTGTTGGGGAGGGAGCAAACATCATTCTGGGATGTATTAGCAGGAATGGTGTAAGCAAGACACAAGAAGTAATTCTTCTGCTCTACTCCACACTGATTAGGCCTCAGCTGGAGTATTGTGTCCAGTTCTGGGCACCACATTTCAGGAAAGAGGTAGACAAAGTGGAGAAAGTCCAAAGAGAAACAACAAAAAGATTAAAGATCTAGAAAACATGACCTATGAGGAAAGATTGAAAAAATTGGGTTTGTGTAGTCTGGAAAGAGAAGACTGAGACGGACATAACAATTTTCAAGAACATAAAAAGTTGCTACAAGGAAGAGGGAGAAAAATTGTTCTCTCTAACCTCTGAGGACAGGACAAAAGGCAATGGGCTTAAATTGCAGCTAGGGTGGTTTAGGTTGGACATTAGGAAAAACTTCCTAACTGTCAGAGTGGTTAAACACTAGAATAAATTGCCTAGGGAGGTTTTGGAATCTCCATCACTGGAGATTTTTAAGAGCAGGTTAGACAAACACCTGTCAGGGATGGTCTGGATAATACTTAGCCCTCCGCTGAGTGCAGGGGACTGGACCAGAAGGACCTCCCAAGGTCTTTTCCAGTCCTATGATTCTATTATTGCACCACACATAGAGGAGGTGAACATATCCCGTAGACCCAGGTACACCAGCATAATACTGCTCAGAAATCATTCTACTTTGGGGGAATCTCCAGCTGCCCTGTTAGAGCAGCTCTGTCCCTTAATGTAAAAAGGACAGAGGCAGGGGAATGGGATCTGGCTCCATGTGTAAATGATGGAAACTGGAAGCTCACTCCTGGGAGTGAAAGTCTCTGCTCTGTCCATACCTACATTAGCAAACACCTTCTTATATTGAAAATTGGGAGTGGTGGTCCATTCCAGATGTTCCTTTCAGAAGGAAGAAGTCTCTAGGCATTATGAAAATTATATCTTTCTATTTGAGCATTTTAATGATTCCAAAAGCCTAATCTTAGATTTCTATAAATATCTTGCTGAGCTGCTCCAGACAATGTTGAACTGTAATTGTTTGGGGGAAGGAAAGCTGAAACAGTGGCCAGAGTTAGTGGTCAGTGTACTGAGAATCTAGGCTCTCTGTTTTCAGTGACAATGTGGAATAATCATTTTCTAAAATTAAGATGTTATCTAGTGAAGGGAGCAGGGATGTCTAAGTACTCCCTAAAAGTCTACTGTATGATTAACTGTAAAAAATTAGAAGAATGAAAACATTAACACTTACTATGCTTCTCTGTGCTGTTATGAACTTCTATTCTTGAAAAGCAATCTTTAAATAACATTTAATATTTGTAAAGCTTTTTTAAAAAAAATACACCAGCTCAATAAAACACGTGTATATGAATTGTTGATGCAAAATCAATTGCAGTAACAAAACTGGGTAATAGTGATTTTGGTAGCCATTTAAGAAGAAAGCACTATTTTTATATTTTAAATTACTCTCAAATCTGTGTAAGAAGCAACTACATTGTATATTTCAGCTATTTTATCATCTATCATCTTTCTTCCTTCCTGTCTAATCGGAGATACATGTGACTGTTCAGATACATAAGTGGTGCCATTGCAAACGTGGGTATCTTCCTACCTTTGCATATCTTGTGTGCAATTGCTTTCCCTCTCATTCTTATGCAAGAAAACTAGTGATAACATTACTTGATTACATTTTCTATGTCTGGTTTGAACCTTGGCCACTTCAAAGACAGCCTAGAGGAAGAGAGACAATCACAACAGTTGAGATGGCGGGCGGAGGAGGAGTTTCTTGTTAACATTCCATAGATTGTCTGGGGATGGAGGTAAATCATTATCAGTAAAGAGATATCAGATCTCAGAGCTCCAAGTTAGCCACGCTCTGTTGATTTTCTGGCCAAATGTATGGTCCATCAGCCCACTTTTCTGTGGTGCTGCCACACTGGTGGAATTGTGGGTTGGCCATGGGAGGATTCCTTCAATGTAGGTGAATCCTGCAATGTCATGGAGCTCAAGTATCATCTCCTAAACTGCTCTCCTACTTATCAGGTGCCCTTACACTCTGCTGTTCTCTTTTTGTATTGGCTGTTATCGGGCAAAGGCTGCTCTGAGTTGCATTGGGGGACCAGGAGACATACCCCAGCTGCCCCATGATCCTGAGGGGTACAAAGTTAAACTTTGCATTCCCCTTCTTG
The DNA here is from genome assembly GCF_016161935.1 of Mauremys reevesii. NCBI lineage: Eukaryota > Metazoa > Chordata > Testudines > Geoemydidae > Mauremys > Mauremys reevesii. The sequence continues at coordinate 29,338,980 of NC_052629.1, read as the reverse complement.
ACCAGTGCCATGCAGTGCCATAGCTGTAGATGAAAGATTAGGGCCCTTGTATTTACAAAACTTTTTGCCTGAATGGGGCAAGGGGCTGATTGTGGGTACATACATTGTAATTTTGTTTGTAACATATTCATGCTGGGCACGTGCTGGACACAATGTAAAAAATAGCCCCTGAACATCTGAGCCGGCAAAAACAAAATGATGAAAAATTGTGCTCTCTGTCTCTCTATTTATTTACAGACACCATTTAGTTCAGTACGTGGGAGGATGGAACTCTTTGAGAAAGAGGAAAATGTTCTAAATGACAAAAACAAAATGTTAGAGGACTCAGTGAATAAGGGATGGTGGTTTGGGGAGGATGCCTGGGGGGACCTATTTTTTCCAGCTCAATGAGATGTTACTTGGTGCACATTGTATTGGAATTAAAATAATTGAAACGGACGAGCCTAAAAATACTTTTCACAATCATGTGCAGTGTTAGGGATGGGTATGAATGGGACTGCCTGATTGTATTGCTGTAATATGCACTACAAGAATGAAATATGTTATGAACATATTTATATCCTCTTCTATGGAAAAATCCAAATGATACTAGTTAAATATATTTAACACAACATTTTATAAAAGGATAACTCTGGATCCATCTTTTATTTTTGTGAGTTATAGATGACCTCATAACTTATGAGCGATGGAGCAAAGCAGAGCTGGAAGTGAGTTATAAAAGGTCATCAATAGAAATAAATGGTGTATTCAGAATCAGCCCCCTCTATAAGTTCTGTTTATGCAACACCAATTTTAGCTGCAGTCTGCACTGTTGGACTATAATAGTTTATATTAAGTGCTGGAGCACCATGTGTGTCTTGGTCGCAACGTGCATGACTGGTTGCATTGCTGATGTTTTTGAAAGTAGGAAATGAGCAAGCATGTAAAGTAATGGACTATATCACAAGAGCAGCCATTGCCACTGAACCTTCCAGTGCGGATACAAGAGAAGAGGCGATAGTGACAGGATCACAGGAAGGCAGTTAGCAGATTATTTTTTTAAATTGAGGGTAAATTCAATAGATCCACACATGTGGGGACCCTCCACACATGAACCTTAACTGCTCTGCTTAGAAGAGGAGTTGGGCACTGTCTCCCATTCCAGAACCTGCAAAGACCTCTCTGTGTGATTTGGGGACTATGTGATCAAACGGAGGAGATGGCGAGGGGGCAAGGCAGGAGGAGTGGTGAGACCTGGGAATGCCTGGCAATTCCTATTTTTGCGCCTCTAACGGAAATTACCTAGAAAAGGAATACAGTTTGAGGCACACCAAGGGATTCAGACATGCATTTGTATGTGTCTTTCATATTACAGTTGCAAACCTTTCCTGTGCCTATCATGTTTTTCTATGCCAAATAGTCTGCTAGGTAAACAGGCAAAATTCCATTGGAGTTCTGAAAAGGATTCAGGGGTTATAGTGGAGAAGCAACTCAACATTATGTAAGCGGGGGAATGGTCCCGCTATTGTGGGGAACTTTCCTGGCTTCTGCACTACCCCAATGAAATGGGCTAGCGTAAGGATCTGAGTTCTTGTTCCCACTTCCTTTACCCAGAGACCTCCCTGCCCTCGAGGACTCCCCTTCCACTCTCCTGTCTGGCAGAGTCCTCGTAACCCCAACAAGGCTGGGCCCAGGATTCCTGGGGGGCTCGACCCCCAACCCTGCTGTGGTCACCTAGGTCAGGAGCTAGGGTGTCCCCACTCTGGGGTGCGCTCTCTGCACTGGATGCTTCCCTGATCCACTGATCATTACATACGATTTAAAGTAATACAGTTTACTTAATTAACAATTAGTTTAAAAAGGAATAAGGAAAAGTGGGAAAGGTTAAAGGAAACACATCACCCCGCTCTGTGGCAGGGAATATCACAAACAGTGTCTCTGGAATGTCAGGGCAGTTCACAGTCTGTTTCTTGTAGGTCCCAGGCTGCCTTCTCAGGCTCTGGCTGTATTGCAGGGATGCTGTGGGTTGGACACTTGCTCTGGCGGTGGCCACATGCTCTCAGGCAGGTCTCTTCTTCCCAGCATCGCCCCCGCCCTGTCAGGGTTACGATCCCTCTCCAAATCTGGCCTGCAGAGCCTCTTGGCTGAGGCATCTCCCTGTGCTGGGCCCTCTGCCCAGGGTCCCCCTCACTCTCCCCAGCTGTTCACCATACCTGGCTCCAGACTGCTCCACTCTGCCTCCAGCTCCCTGGGCTGCTTCTCTGGCCCCTCTGGCTCTGGTTGCTACAGCTCTGCTCCCAAGACAGCTCTGCTCTCTTTGGGCTGTGCTCTGGCTTTGGGGCTGCAGCTCTGCTCCCAGCAGCTTAGCTTGGGCCCCTGCTCTCCCCTTAGCTCGGCCTCACTCTGTCTGACCCAGGCAATTCCAGCTCACACGGAGGATGGGACCCCCCGGGCCTCCTGACTCCTTGATTAGCCTGCCCACCCTGTCAATCAGGCTGACCTGGAGTGTTGGCCTCTCCCCATTGCCCCTGAGGACTGTCAGTCTCAGAGTCCTGATTTCCCATGAACCCTCCCCTTTTGGTGCTGGGAGCTTGCCAACCAAACACCCCCACTGAATGGTTGTAAGGGGATAACAGTCGCCTTACAATTAGTTCCCAGTCCTATGCTGTGACAATAAGAGCCAGATTGATCCTTGAATGTATGAACAGGGGAGTAGTGAGTAGACATAGCAAGGTAATTTTACCTCTGTATGTGGCACTGGTGAGGCTGAAACTGTAATACTATGTACAGTTCTGGTGTCAACATTTTTTAAAGGATGTTGAAAAATTGGAGACAGTGCAGAAAAAAGCCACAAAGTAATTTGAGGATTGGAGAAAATGCCTTGTAGTGAGAGACTGAAGACTTGACTTCACTACCGAGGAGATCTACACTGCTGCCATCGATGCAGAGGGTGTTGATTTAGCAGGTCTAGTGAAGACCTGCTAAATCGATGGCAGATGCTCTCTGATCAACTCCGGTACTCCAGCTCCCTGAGAAGAGTAAGTGAAGTCGACCAGAGAGTATCTCCCATCAACGCAGCACAGTGAAGAAACTGGGGTAAGTTGACCTAAGCTACGTCGACTCCAGCTACATTATGCACATAGCTGGAGTAGCGTAACTTAGGTCGACTTACCCCTGTAGTGAAGACAAGCCCTTAAAGAGCTCAATCTGTTTAACTTATCAGAAAGAAGAGAGCTACTTGATTACAATTTATTAAGTATCTTCTGTGAGAAAACACTGAACACTAAAGGGCGTTTTAATCTAGCAAAGAGAGCCTAACAAGAGCCAATAGCTGAAAGCTGAAGCCAGACAAATTCAGATTAGAAAAAAGGTACAGATGTTTTTTTTTGTTTTGTTTCGTTTTGTTTTTAAAACAAGGACAGTGAGTAATCACTGGAACAAACTACCAAGGAAACTGGTAGATTTGCCATCTCTTGATGTCTTCACATCAAGTCTGCATACCTTTCAGGAAGAGAAGCTTTAACCAAGCACAAGTTATGCTTTAGTCACACACAAATTTAATGGCCTTAATATAGGGGTAACGGTTAAATTTAATGATCTGTAATATACCAAGTTCAAACTCTCTATTGCAACTCTATTGCCTATTTTTAAAGTTGGTCTATATAAAGTTCCATATATGGCTTTACTTTCCATTTTTATCCTATTTAGTAATGCACTGAGGTACAGAGGCTTCATTAACACCAGATAATTTGCTTATTTTATAGTATTGTCTCAACTATTTTGAAAGCACTAATGCCCTCCTTGTCATTGGTTAATACCACGCCAATATAGAACCTATTAGCACTAGAGTTTGAGTTTCTAATTAATTCAGATGATGATATTCACTACATCTTCATATCTGTATCTTTCCTCTGTCTCAGAGGTTTTTGGTAATTAGAGGATTGGAATTACCCACTCTTAAGTCTTATTAATTTTTACCTTCTCTCATCTCATCTTTGAGTAGAATTTTATTCTCACTTCTTTTCTTTGCTCTGGAGGTCTGTACAATGTCCCTAGTGCTATCCTTATTTTTATCCCTGTCTGGTAGCTTAATCCCAGATTGATTCATTATATTTCTCTGAGGTTCACTATTGCAATTTTTCAGTTCTGATTTTTTCTCCTGATACACACAGTGCCACTTCTCCCTCTCTCTCTTGTATTTTTGTCTTCCAGAAAATCCTGAAGCCCTATGCTCAGAATTAATACCCTTCCTTGGGAATAAATCATGTTTCTCATGTAACTGCTACAGTAAGATGCATTTGATTAACAGATGCTTGATTTTTGAATATTGTACTTCTGTAGGAGCATCCCCAGAAGCAACATCGTAGTTGCAAACTGGGTGAAGAGGGGTGCCATGAATATTTTATAATTCAGTTCATGGTAGGTCCTCCTAAAGTGTAGATTTCATATCTCCATTCCATGGGGAATAAGTTGTACTATTGTTCAGGAAGCTGCAGCACTGTTGCTAGGTTCACATGACTGTTATCAATAGTCCCACTAGGTCTGACCCTCAATTTTAATTACAATGTCATAGAATTGTAGGACTGGAATGGACCTCAAGAGGTCATCTAGTCCAGTCCCCTGCACTCAAGGCAGAATTAAGTATTATGTTGACCATCCCTGGCAGATTTTTGTCTAACCTGTTCTTAAAACTCTCTAATGATGGAGATTCCACAACCTCCATATAACACAACATATATAAATAGTTATGCTGCATTTCTCTACCGTTGTATATGCACATCTGCTGGAGAGGGAACTTGGAGGCAAAGTTTGGTTCCTCAGTGATTGAGGTGTTTGGATCTGTAGTTTTGGAATGCAAAGACTGCAATACTGGATATAGAGCTCAGCAAAACTTGGGATTTCACGAGAAATTTCAGGATTTCATTGATCCTGGAAGCCCATCCCAGGACTTTGTAGACTACCATCCCCACAATGCTGAGCCTGCAAGCCCTGATAGCGCCTAGGATTCCAGGCTAACTGTTGCAGAGCTATACACCTAGACTCTGACAGCCCTGGCCAGAGCTGGATCTTTAGAGCTTCCATGCTGCCATCTCCACAGTCAGGAGACTGGAAGCCCTGAAAGTCTGAGTCAAGATAGGGTTCTCAAGGCATCCAGACCCCTGCTGCACAGCCAGGAAGCAAGGTCCTCCAAGGGCTCTAGGGTTGCTTCTGATGCAGACTCAACCACTTGCCTAAAAGGAGGAGGAATTTTGGGTCAGAGTGATTAATTAAAGAACCATAATACCATTGGAAAAAGTTTCTTAGCAAGTTTATGTACTACTGGTACTTACCAAAAAATCCTTTTTATTTTGGTAGTTTTCTGCTATTTCCCACAAGCAAATTTCTACATAATTTAAAATGCTTCTACAAAACCATGCAGTAATTTTATCCTTGGGCTAAATGAGTTCAATCACTGTCTGAATTTACAAATAGAAATGGCTTTTGTGGTCTTGTTCCAATCTCCATTGATCCATATCACCAAACTGCTTTATAATTTGGCATCATTCAGGACAGGTAATCTCTACTGTGGAAGGGCCTGCAACTGTTGCAAGTCAGGATTGAGGTACATCATATCAAAGAAATTGTCCAAACTTTGCCAGCCTTGTGCCCCCAGCTCTAAGCACTATGTGAGCATGAGCACTAAATTCACTCACAAGTTTAAAGAGAAGTTAGAAAAAGTTCCATGAAGTAATTTTTCCATGTTTAAATTTTTTTCACTGCAGATATAACTTTGTAAGAATAAACAAACGTACTATAAAAAGGTTCAGTGTTTGGTTTGTTCCATTTATGAAAATGGAAATAAAAATGTTTAGAGATAGAGTATGTTATACTTACATGCATGGTTATAACTCTTCCGAAAACTATATTTGCCTATAATGTTGAAAGTTGCATCCAACTCCCCAATACCATCTTGCCTTTTTATTACTTTTATTTCCCCATAGCCCGAGACCAGCTATCCTAATCTTGGTTTAAGCTATACACTGGAACTGCATTAGCTGTCATTTTGATATTATGCATCCAGTTTTGAGTAGGAGGGTGCAAAGTTTATGTATTAAAGTGAGGCTGAAGCTTCCCTAATGCAGTTATATATGCTAAAATTTGAGGGTTTTACCATACATTCTTTCTTTCCCATGGTTTATAATATATTGGAACATTTATGGCTTTTTTCTGGAATGTTGAGTGAGTGTAAAGAAAATACTCTTGGCTTGAAAAGCATAGGAGGAAACATAGGCCTGGTCTACACTAGGAGTTTATGTCGAATTTAGCAGCGTTAATTCGATTTAACCGTGCAACCGTCCACACCAGGAAGCTAATTAGTTCGACCTAGAGGGCTCTTTAGTTCGAATTCGGTACTCCACCCCGACGAGGGGAGTAGCGCTAAATTCAACATGGCTATGTCGAGTTAGCCTATGTGTGGACGGAAATTGACCTTAGTAGCTCTGGGAGCTATCCCACAGTGCACCACTGTGTTGATGCTCTGGACAGCAGTCCGAGCTCAGATGTTCTGATCAGCCATACAGGAAAAGCCCCGGGAAAATCTGAATTCCTTTTCCTGTCTGGCCATTTTGAATCTCAATTCCTGGTTGGACATCGGGGCGAACTCAGCAGCACTGGCAGCGATGCAGAGCTCTCCAGCAGAGGAGTCCATGCAATCTCAGAGTAGAAAGAGGGCCCCAGCATGGACTGACCGGGAAGTCTTGGATCTGATCGCTGTGTGGGGCGATGAGTCTGTGCTTTCGGAGCTGCGCTCCAAAAAACGGAATGCAAAGAAGAAGGTCTCCAAAGCCATGGCACTCAGAGGATACAGCCGGGATGCAACGAAGTGCCGTGTGAAAATCAAGGACCTGAGACAAGGCTACCAAAAAATCAAAGCGGCAAACGGACGCTCCGGAGCCCAGCCCCAGACATGCCGCTTCTACGAGGCACTGCATGCCATTCTCGGTGGGTCTGCCACCACTGCCCCACCAGTGACCGTAGACTCTGAGGATGGGATAGTGTCGACGGGCAGTTCCTCGGCGATGTTCGCGGATGGGGAAGATGAGGAAGGGTTTGTGGAGGACGAGGCAGGCGACAGCGCTTACAATACTGCTTTCCCCGACAGCCAGGATCTCTTCATCACCCTCACAGAGATCCCCTACCAACCCTCCCCGGCCGTTAACCCGGACTCTGAATCAGGGGAAGGATCAGTCTGTAAGTGCTATAAACATGTAAACATTTATTTTTAAAAAAACAGGAATAAAAACTATAGAAAAGAAGGTCAATACATATAGGGATCGAACAGAAATACTCTTGGGACAGTTCCACGAAGCTCTCGTAGAGGTACTCGAAAAGCCTCCGCAGGAGGTTCCTGGGGAGAGGTGCCTTATTGGGTGCTCCGTGGAAGCACACTCTTCCGCGCCAGGCCATCCTGAGGTACAGTGGGAGCATTGCCTCGACCAGCATGGCAGCATAGGGCCCTGGTCTGTGCAGGGATTCATGCAGCATGCGCTCTCTGTCTCTCCTAGTGACCCGCCTCAGGGTGATCTCGCTTGGCGACTGCTGCATCTAATTAGGGGAATTACTGTAATGTTACTATTGTGAATGCTTGACTTTTCCTTTGCATAACAATGACCGTCGTTTAACAGCCATGTGGTGGAGGCTGCAGAGGGAAAGCATACAGGGATCTTTCCTGGGGACAGCCGCGAGGGGCTGGAACAGGGTCAGACTTTATGCTTTCCAGATTGCCTGCAGCAGGAGGGCACTGCTATCCATTAACTGTTAAGCAGCCTAAAGTTTACGGCTTACCAGGCCTGGCTGCTACACGGATTCTGCTGTCCTGCCCCGCTTGTCTGATCTCCAGTGCAAGACCCCAGGCAATGAAAGCGAATGCCGAAAATTCGAACTTGTCCTGAGAGCACATGAGATAGGTGCCCTGTATGGTCTTGTTCACAGAAACAGACTAGACTGTGTTCACTGTTTGCAAACATGTATCTTTGCAAGGCAATCACTTCCTTTTTCCCATCACACAGCTGCGGCTCTTTCCCGAACTGCCCCGGCATCCCCCTCACAGAGGCTGGCACACATTAGGCGGCGAAAGAAAAAGACTCAGGACGAGATGTTCGTTGAACTGATGGCCTGCTCCAGAGCCGAGGCGGCCCAGCAGAGCCAGTGGAGGGAGACCCTCTCTCAGCAGCAGCGCTCACACAGCGAACGGGAGGACAGGTGGCGGCAGGAAGACCAGCAGGCGACTCAAACGCTGCTTGGACTAATGAGGGAGCAAACGGACACGCTCCGGCGCCTTGTGGATGTTCTGCAGGACCGCAGGCAGGAGCAGAGAGCCCCCCTGAACTGTATCTGTAACCGCCCTCCCCCGCCACAAAGTCCTGTCCCCCCCTCACCCAAAATCACAAGAAGGAGGGGCGCTAGGGGCCGTGAAAACTGTCACTCCACCCCAGCAGAGCGCTCATGTACCAAACAGCTCTCATTCCCTAAAGTGTGAGAATTGCTTCCCTTCCTGGCTCACCCAATCCAAAATCCCAGTTTCATCCCCCAACTGTGTAGTTGAGTATTAAAAATAGTTTGCTGTTCATTACTGTTTCCGTCATGTTTCTTTGCAGAAGATTTTTTGTGAAGGGGAGATAGGGGTTTGTTAATTGCATAGGACAGCCACCATTACCAGGGTGCAGACATGGGGGCAGGATCAACAGCAGGTCACACACAGAGTGCAGTCACTAGGCACCCGGGTCACTCTGGGAGGTGTCTGCTGCCCCAGGTCAGTCTGGGAGGTGTATGCTGCCCCAGGGTCCGAGCGCCTGGCATCCACAAATGGCAAGGCAGGCTGCCCTTACCATGCCCTTCCACCCTAGCCATGAACCTCTCCGATGCCCTGAGCCCCAGCCAGAGCCATCATCCCCCTACACCTACTCACCCTTCCCACACACCCCTCACCCCTTCCTGCAAACCCACCCCTTCCTGCACACCCTCCTGTAACCGTCCTCCCACCAGAGACCGCTGTAGGAGCAGGAGCCTGTCAGTCCTCGAGTGTAGAAGCGGTCTATACATCACTGCACACCGTACCCACCACAGTCTGCGTCCCTGTTTGAACCCTTTAACGCGAATTCGTTAGTAAAGAAAACTTTGTTAATTAAAAATGTTCCAATAACTTTATTTTTAAACGTCTCTTGGAAGGGGGGAAACCTGGTGAACGGGGTATGTAACCGTTGAAAAAAGTCAATAGTAACTGAAACAGGGGCAGGTTCAGCTTCTCTGTAAAGAGACTGGACAGTCATAGGTTACCTGCTCTCTGAGGAACCTAGCTTTCAAAGCCTCCCGGATGCACAGCGCTTCCCGCTGGGCTCTTCTAATCGCACAGGTGTCTGGCTGAGCGTAATCAGCAGCCAGGCGATTTGCCTCAACCTCCCATCCCACCATAAAGGTCTCCCCCTTGCTCTCACAGAGATTGTGGAGCACACAGCAAGCTGCAATAACAATGGGGATATTGGTTTCGCTGAGATCCGAGCGAGTGAGTAAGCTCCTCCATCTCCCCTTGAGACGTCTGAAAGCACACTCCACCACCATTCTGCACTTGCTCAGCCGGTAGTTGAAGAGCTCCTTGTCACTGTCCAGGGCACCTGTATAGGGCTTCATGAGCCAGGGCATTAGTGGGTAGGCTGGGTCCCCGAGGATCACTGTAGGCATCTCCACATCCCCAACACTTATTTTGTGGTCCGGAAAGAAACTACCTTCCTGCAGGCGTCTAAACAGACAAGAGTTCCTGAAAACACGCGCGTCATGAACCTTGCCCGGCCACCCGACGTAGATGTTGGTAAAACGTCCCCTATGGTCCACCAGTGCTTGCAGCACCATTTAAAAGTAGCCCTTTTGGTTAATATACTGGCTGGCCTGGTGGGCCGGTCCCAGGATAGGGATGTGAGTGCCATCTATAGCCCCACCACAGTTTGGGAATCCCATCGCGGCGAAGCCATCTATGACGACCTGGACGTTTCCCAGGGTCACTACCTTTGAGAGCAGTAGGTCAACGATTGCGTGGGCTACTTGCATCACAGCAACCCCCATGGTAGATTTGCCCATGCCAAAGTGGTTCGCTACTGACCGGTAGCTGTCTGGCGTTACAAGTTTCCAGAGGGCTATGGCCACTCGCTTCTGCACAGTCAGGGCTGCTCGCATCCGGGTGTCCTGGCGCTTCAGGGCAGGGGCCAGCAAGTCACACAGTTCAAGGAAAGTGCCCTTACGCATCCTGAAGTTTCGCAGCCACTGTGATTCATCCCAGACCTGCAGCACTATGCGGTCCCACCAGTCCGTGCTTGTTTCCTGGGCCCAGAATCGCCGTCCCATAGCATGAACGTGACCCATTGCCACCATGATCTCCACAGCGCGGGATCCCGTGCTTTGTGAGAGGTCTGTGCCACTCTCACACTTCATGTCCTCACCACGCTGCCGGAGCCTCCTTGCCCGATTTCTCAGCAGCTGACTGTGGAAGAGGTGGACGATAAGGTGCGAGGAGTTGACAATGGCCATAAGTGCAGCGATGATCGCAGCGGGCTCCATGCTCGCAGTGCTGTGGCGTCCGCGCTGTCACTGACCAGAAAAGTGCGCAAACAGATTTCCCGCCGGCGCTTTCAGGGAGGGAGGGCGGGAATGACGGTTGAATGACGACAGTTACCCAAAACCACCCTCAACACATTTTTCCCCCATCAGGCATTGGGGGCTCTACCCAGCATTCCAATGGGAAGCGGGGACTGCGGGAACTGTGGGATAGCTGCCCAGAATGCACCGCTTCCAATGTCGACGCTTGCCCCATTAGTGTGGATTCACAAAGTCGAATTAGTGTCCTTAGTGTGGATACACAAATTCGACTTCATAAGGTCGAATCCACAAATTCGACCTAAGTTAAATCAAACTACTCTTGTAGTGTAGACATACCCTTAGTGAGCTACTCCATTGAGAAATGCTACTAAGCACTGAAATACTGCAAAAGCACTGCTTCTCTGATCAATCTCTGTGCATAACTCCTATTGGCTGGGAATTAGAAGGACACAGCAAGAGTGATGAATAAAATAGGGCCTTATGTTCCCATTCACTTCAAACAGATGTGTCTGTACCCACAGATCTGATTTGGCAAGTCATGGAAGTGGGGCATGCTGCCTTTGCAGTATGCGCTCCTTTCCATGCCTGCTTATGCAGAAGCCCCTCTGTGGGCACTCCAACTGACATATAGAAACATTGTTTGGGAAGGAGCATTGTTATAGGCTTCGGGGCCAGCTGCTCTGTACAGCAGGTTTCTCTTCTCAGTCCATGGGCAAAATTGTGCTGAGCAAGATGTGTCCTTTTTTGCACTAGCGAACCCTCACTGCTGCAAGTTTAGTGCATAGTGAATACAGGCCCTGAGACTGTATTTTTTCCTAATGCTACTTACAGAAATGTAACTACAAAGTCCTATTTTACACCACTTCCTAGTTATGTTGGTGACTGTATAGCAACTCCTCATAGGGATAATTAATACAAAATCACCCATATTGTAGGGTGCTTGTGAGGATTAGTTAATGTTTGCAAAGCACTTTGAAGATGAAAAGTGTCATTAGGATGCTAAATATTATTGAATACATTATCATCCAAAGGCTTTCTATTCCCTCTTCAGGTTATTTTCATGTAGGGGAGCATAAACTCTGAGCTTCTCATCTTGAAATTCAAATCTTGAATTTCTGAACCATTTTAAATACTATTGATTTCAAATATAGTTCCTTCCAAAGGCTTGAATCTGATCCCATTGTAGTCAATGGCAAAAGTCCTATTGATTCCTATGAAGCAGGATGTACAAACAGGAATAATCCCAGGTCTGGACTTCTTTCATAATTATTATTTACATAGCACAATACATATGCATGATGCTTTGCAGACAAATGAGGCAGACTGCATATTTCTTAAGACTTACTGTCTCTGCACCAGTCCTGCAGGAAGATCCACTCTTACAGACCCTTAGGGAGACCCATTGACCTCACTGGGGTTTTATACGGGCACAATAGATCCCATTTCAGGTTAAGGACCTAAATTTGATGTTATACAATGAGGTAATGGCAGTAGGGAAGAGTAGGAGGGGCAGGAGTAATTGGAGGATTCCTCTTTGCATCTTGAGGTGCCGTTTTAAAGACTTTTTAAAGACTTTGTTATTTATAACTATAAAAAGTTTTTAAATTTTGGGGGTGCGGGGGTTGAGAGCATTTTCTCATTTTTCCCACCCAGCCTCTTTTTTTCCTCCCCATCTCTCTCCTCCTTATGTCCCGATTTTTATTGGTTTAGTATTGTCCTGATGTATTCATGATCCCTTTCCCTTGAAGATGTTGTCCATCTTCATTTATTCCCTTTCCCGCCACACCCCTGAGTTCCCTAGTTAAAGCAGTCACATCGTGTAAACAAACTGAGGAAAAGGAAAGGCAGACAGACTGTGAACCCCACCTGAGAAGATAGGTCCCCTGCCCACATCAGAAGCACTTGATACAAGTATCTCTCCTGCCCCTGGTATTTCAGCTGCTGCTTCACCCTAAGGTGGGGGGAACAAGGTCCTCCACTTGCTAATGGGGGTGAAGTGAGCAGGAGGCCTCCTTCATTGGGAAGTGCATACAATGATGTTAGAAGTAGAGTTCATAATTGAGTTCTCACTAAGATGAAAAAAATGACATCTCAACATGAGCTCATTTAAATTTGACCTTTTTAATGTGTTACAGCAGCATATTATCTCATGCTTTTAGCTGCGTTGGCTCTTAAATCAGGGTCTAGATGTAAAAGGCCATTACTGAGTCCTTGAATTACGTATTTCACAAGAGACAATATCTAATTTTTTCATGGTTAATGCTCAGAGCATACAGGGATATTTAGAGGAGAAAGCACGAAGGCATGTGACAATTCAGTGTCTTTGCATACCATGTTCCACTAGTTGCAAATGTTCAGTAATATAGTGAGAGTAAGCAAAGTTAAATAAATAATGGTTAAAATGTAATGCTATGAAATAAAAACTTTTGATTTCCTGTGAAATCAAATGTAAATCTTTTTTAATTCAAGAAAAAAAATTGACCTATGTGTCAGATACTCAAGAATTATAGAAGTTAAATATAAGTTTATGATTTTATGGTTCTAAAAAATTCTTTTCCCATTGGGAAGCATGAGTGTGTTTGCCAGAAATTGTAGAAATAGTGACTTATCTTTTCAATAATTTACACAGGATAACTACTTGAAAAGCAAGATCAGCATGGCCTTTTTTTTTCTGAATAAAAAGAATTTGGCCAACTAGTTTTGTATACTTAGAAATCGGGGATTTTTCAAAGCAGAACATGGACAATGCTTGTTCTTTGCTAATATGCTGTCTGTATTAGGTTCTGCAGCTCTCTTGGGGATTTCAAGCCTCAGCTTGGTGCCTGAATGATGCTGTTTTTGAATGATGCTGTTCTCCATGTTTTTAAAGGTCAGAGTGCCCCCCAACTCAAAGCTCACTCAGACACTTCCCCAGTCCTCTCAAGGGATACTTGTGGCCTTCCAGTGTCAGGACACTTCTCTCACCATCACTTAAATGGATAGATTGAAAATAGACTTGGGGATAAGAAGGGGTTAGTTAATGTTTTTTTTTAAACGTGATTTCAAAGCAACTTTACACATTCTGTGCTTGAATATTACAAATGTGGAATATGAAGCAAATGAGGGACAATTTCTATGTACCTTCTTCTGAACTAGGCATTTATTTTTATCTGCTGGAAGGGATGTCAAGAGAGAGAAAGATCCTGTTTGTGTAACTCTGGGAGGTCACTCTACCCCACTTTTATGGACCCCAGATTCTTGAGACGCTAAAGATTGTTCAGTCCGTATTATAAATTAGAGGACTGTCACGGGGTGATGCCCCTTTACGAGGAAATGGGGGTCCAGTGCTCAGTTGGTCTTAGTGGAAGGTACCTGGATCTTAAAAAGAGGGAGTCAGCAGCAGGTGAAGTAGGCTACTCTCTAGCCTCTTGCAACCCAGAGAGGTAAGAGTGCTTTTAGACTAGAGGAAGCTGTGGTAGAGACCAAAGAGAGCAGGAGGCTTCTGAAGATCACCCTGAGTAATGGGGGGAAGACCAAGAGAGGAGCAGAGAGGTTTTGCCTGCTGACCTCTCTGAGACAGGCATCTGGGACCAAGGTTCCCAGCCTGAGTCCACAGACCTGTGGCTGTGGGGCTTGCGCTAGCATGATTAAAAATAGCTGTGTAGATGTCGCAGTTTTGGCTCTCAAGCTGGGGGTGGGCTTGAAAGCCCAAGCTCCAGCCCGAGCCGCAATATCAAAGCAAAGTCTACTCACCATATTTAGTAAGCTAGTGCAAGCCCCACTAGCACAAGTCTGGGACCCGAGTTGGGAGGCTTGCTCCAGAGGTGGGGGAGAGCTGAAGAAGGCTGAGCTCTAGCTGGGAAAGGCTGGGAGTGGCTGCTTGCCAAAGACAGATTGGGTCAGAAGATGGTCATCTCCAGACTGGCTGAAGATGGCAGAGCTGAGTATGAGCTTTTGAGTTGTGGTGATGGACTTTATTTTGGGTGGTTGAGGATTGTTTTGAACTGTTTGTTGTTAAACCAGCCCCAGGCCTGGGTGCTGGTAGGCGTAACAAAACCTGCATGGAGTTTACTACCAGAGCCCTAAGAGAAGGGGAAACCATAACACTCCTCTGCAGAGCCAACCCAGGTCACGTGGGGGTGCTAGGGAAGTGATGCACCCTGTTACATGGACTCTTTTGGTTCCTGCAATTCGTAGCCAGGTGACCACAGCCCTAGAAGCCAGAATAGCTGGTGTGCAGTACTTGTGTTGCCACTTTGCTTTGGCCACATCCCTTATACCAGAAGTTGGAAGAGGGGATGGCACAGAACCACTGTAGTAGTTTTATATCCCCAGGGCAGTTCCAGGTAAAACACCATCAAGGCTGGTGTTAAACAGTGTCAAATGGTGGTTTTGTTAAACAGTGTCAAATAATAAACACACAAAAATATTTCTTACAGATTTGCTGGTGTTGTACACAACAGAATTTTGACTCTGAACAGAATTCAGCAAAAGTTTTTTTGCTAAAAATTAGAACAGGGTCTTGTGAAAGCCTGAACATGACTTGATGTCCAACATAATGAATATGTAAAATGAATAGCCACAGGACACAGAAAACACATTAAACGTGTTCCATTAAACTTTTAACAGTGGGAATCTGCTATGACATTGCATTTTTCTTTTGGGCATTTCTAATTTAAAATTTATTTTAGTATACATGTCACTCTGGAACCTGTAAATGGTAACTAGGTTAGAGGGGTATGAGAAAAAAATTGTACCAATCAATAAAAAGTATTACCAATAAACACACATTTGAAAAACACACATATGTAAAAAGTACAATCCCAGACTGCAGAATATTCTAAATGTTTGAGGTGAACTGAATAACCCACGCTTAGCTATGCCATACATGAATAATGCAGTCACCCTGAACTCATGCTATTAGAAATTGTAATAATAGTATGATATGAACACACTACATTACATTAGGGATTTATTTGGCCCAGAGCATTCCATTACAACACACAGTAGGATTCAATGTATATGTTAAAATGAAACATCCAGTATCTGCTAAAATGGAAAAGGAAGCTATATGTTTCTAGCACAGGCCCTAGATATTACCATGTTTTCTCTTTTTAAATGATTTTTGGACCTTTCACAAAATTGGAAGTGTGCTGAAAGTGATATCAGACTATATTTAATATTAAATCAATGCTCTTTTTACTATTGCTGATTTTTATTACAAATTCTATTTTGTAAAATAATGTAAGACACTTTAGGCTGTGCACTTTAGAGATATTATAGTGCTACTTGAATACTTGCTGCTATTTAATATCTACCTTATAGTTATGCCTTCCTATTGTGTTAGCCACTGAAGGAAGACATGATTCCTGATCTAAAGAGTTCACAGTCTAAGTTTACATTACCAGATCTTTGGTCCTGTGCCTTAAAGTCAGACAAAACCTGTTAGAGTTGTCTGGAAATTGAACTGTTCTCATGTGTTAATTCTTAATTATAAAACATCCAAGAATGTGCAGCAATTCAGTTCGCTCCATTGGCTCAATATCCTGGTCTCAATTCATGCAGTGGAACAGTTAAGGGATTATTCCTTTGTTTTTGTTTTTAAATTGCATTCTATTTAGAGAGCCTTCAATGTGCTCAGCACCCCCATAACATCTGATGGATTCACACACGTTAATGACTTCATCCTCATGACACTCCAAGAGGTATGATCCTCATTTTACAAACAGGGAACCCAAACACAGCTACAGTAAACCAACATCCTCAAAAGCTGTTACTAGCTTTGGGAGCCCAAATTGAGATACAGGTGTCTTATGTTGGACAAACAAAAACAGCCACCCAAAATTCTAAAATGTTAACATGTTAGGGCTTATCTACATGGAGATACACAGGAACATTAATCTGAATTATTTTTTAAAATTGATTACTTGTCCTAGATTACATAAGAAAGCTTTGACAGAGCCATGAATAAATCCCAGGTCTCCTCTTACAGAACCTAGCTAGTTAAAGGGCCTGGGGGATGGAGGGGTAGGGGACTTTCCTTTTAATTACGACATTAATATTTTATTTTTAAACCAAAATTAAGTTATACAAAATCCTTGAGCATTCTTCACAATGTATTATTAATATATAGCTGCTGCATGTATTTTTTGCTTCTAGAGTGAGCCTCAGTTTTCAGTTTAATTCAAACTGCTCCTGTGAGTAATAGCATGGGGAGAAATAAGCCCCACAGCTGCACTTATTGACACACAAATGCAAAAAAAAAATCATCATAAATATTACGGCAATGATGCTGCAAAGAGAATGGCATGGGTAGACCCTGCACCCATGTGGTGCTTGCCCATACAGTTCTTTTTGCAGGATCAGGACAGAGATTGAAAATTTAAATGCTGAAAAGTAAGGAAATTCAAGGGTAATACAGTGGAGTGGAATATTTAGCCCTTTAAATACTATGAAAGGAAGAGAGATATTACAATAACGAGTATCTCTATTTCTTTAAGAAGGGCTTGTTTTGTCAGTGGGTGAATTAAGATGCAATTGATTCCCTTTATAAAGTTTGTGGAAAATTCTGTACAAGAAGCATGGACATAAGATAAAAAGAAAATATTTCAAAAGTTGCTAAGTGACTTAGGAGCCTATTTTCCATTGAAAACAATAGGAGTGAGATTCCTAAGTCGAACACTTTTTTCAAAACTTTACTCCTACTCCCAAAAGTAACATCATCTGAATAACTGAAAAATAAAAAAGAGAATGTCCCTAATTATTTAATAAGATTAATGTCTTTCCTCCGATATTTACCTCCTGTTATTTGCAGCATGAATGAGAATTTATATCTAATCTACTCAGGCCCTCTCAGCAGTCCAGAGAGGCCCGGGCCACTTCCAGCTTTTGAGGCCCCTAGCCATAATAAAAATAAAAAATGACAACACATGGAAAACAAAATAAAGCACCAAAAAAGAGTGAGACGTGATTTGAATATTTTTTTTATTTAACAAATGCTTTTCTAGCTTTTTTCTGTGCAAATGTACTAATCATTGAGGAAAAATCTAGCTTTCGTGCAATGTCACAGTTGATATTAAGCATGGCAAGACCATTCAAATGCTCTTGTCTCATAGTTTAACGGTGGTAGTTCTTTACCTGCTTCAACACAATGAAGGTGTGTTCAGCTGAAGCCACTGATGCAGGCAAACTGACAAAAATACACAATGCAATTGTGATATTAGGAAATACACCAGAGAGTCCAAGTTCGAGTATTTCTTGAAGCAATTCCTTTGACTTGCAATCCAATTTAAAGTTTGTGGAATATATTTGTCTGAGGAAGATCATCTCATCACTGAGATCTTTTGAGATTTCTTTGTTGTTGTGTTGCTGAAATTTTTCAGCTGCAGAAAGTAGATCTTCATTACTCAGTCTGTTGAACTGCCAAAGAAGCCCAAAAGGGGGACAAATTAGTCGCAGTGACTCAAATAGACGTGTAAGACCTGACTGAATAGAGCCAATGATGACAAGGAAGACATTGACTTTATAATGCTGCTCGGCATCAGATTCAGTAGGTAAGTTGTGATTGGTGGAGAACTCAGATGAAATGCCTATATTCTGTGTTACTAATTTGGACTCGGTTAGGATTGCATCCAATTGGTCACAAATCTGTTGAATGTCATTGATAAGACTTTCAGTGTTATCCCTCTCAACATGAAGTGTAGAATTGCATGCTTCAATTGCCAGATCAGTTTGGTGGATCATTGTAAGTAGCTTCATCCACAAAAATGACATCAGACTGCATTCAAATTTGGACACGTGCTTCTGAATAGACTGACGTTGCCCCCATGTGTTGAATTAATTCCCCTGATTGTCTTTCTTCTCTCGCTCCTGACTTTATGGAGTACTTTCTTCCTGGCCAAAGGAGAGTAGGTGAGAGTCCTATTGGTGCTTCTCCTTTACTGCTTGAAGGGTCCCAGAGAAATGAACAAAGCATTTGCTCCTTACATTGGAAGCACAAGAATTTTGTAATTTCATATATATATAAGTTTTGAAAGCATCATGATCCATGTTTTCCAAGCTTGTACCAGAAAACAATACTGACTCCTTTTAGATTGTTTTCTTTGAAGCCAGTGTAGTCTACAATGCAAAAATATATTATACTTTTAAAATCTGTAATGTTTAAGAGGTGTTTATCATCTGCCATGAGGCAGATCGACAGGGCAAGTCTCTCTGTGTGTCCCCACTCCCAGGGCATTATTTA
The DNA here is from genome assembly GCF_016161935.1 of Mauremys reevesii. Taxonomy (NCBI): domain Eukaryota; kingdom Metazoa; phylum Chordata; order Testudines; family Geoemydidae; genus Mauremys; species Mauremys reevesii. The sequence continues at coordinate 29,320,154 of NC_052629.1, read as the reverse complement.
CCTGCAGAATTTAGTAGCACGTAAGTGCCTAACAACTTGCCCATGTCTGCATGAAGCCATTGGGATGTTATAGTATAGGAATGTGAATTTAAAAAGATATAAGATAAAATCATTGTACATATGCTGTAACCAGTTGTATATAGCTTGACAGTTTTATGATAATTCTTAATTCTCTATTTCATTTAATCTGCTTATTTTTCAATTAATATAACAAAACTTTTAATTTACTTCCTTTCCTCATAAAATTAGAATGCAATAAACTGTTTTCTTAACATTCTTACTGAAAAAATGCAATTTTTTTAAATTGCAAAACTGTTTCCTGTAGGGCTAAACTAATCCAGTGCACACCAAATTTCAGTGTAAAGTGAATTTTGTAACCAAGTGGTAAACAAGGGGTTAGAAAAGAAATGCTGACCGTGACAGGTCTGCTACTATGCTGATGGTAACTTACACTGCTGTAATAGTGCCAACTGTGAGAAGTTTCTAAAACTGCCCTACTATTTCCATCTTGTGTAATTACAGTACTTACAAAAGCATTTCCCAACATAGAAAAAAGGCTAAACTTAGCTGCAGCAGACCTGTCATTTTGCCTCTTTTTCAGCATTCCTACTTTTCTTGGAGGTCATTTTTAATGAGTGCATAGAGCACCTGAAAAATCAGGTGCATAAATTAACTACCAATTAGAGCAGTAAAAAAAGAAAAAATAATTACTAGTTTCTATATTTAAGTCCACTCATTAGCATGCAGTACGCCTGCATGTTTATCACATGGCAATTACTGAAGCTCCAAAGAAAAGTGATGCTTTCATTGTGTTGCAGTCCTGAAACTGGATACAATATGTAGCAAAATCTGCTTTCAAGTTTGTGTTAGTTGACACAGCTGAAAGACTATTATCACATTTTAATAGAAAAAGTGCTTAATTATTTCTTTACAAGTCCCCTCCCCCGCACACAATTTAATATCATCTGTCTGGAGTGACTGTTGACCTAGTTTTCAATTAATTGCAATGGGAATACAAAATTGACTTTAAGGCAGTGAATTTCTTCACTGGGTTACCTGTGATGGCTCATCTGAAATGATGATTTCATAATTGCTAAACTCTATCAACAATGAAGTGGCATCATAACACAAAATCTTACTTCACAGTATGGCATTAGAAAATATACAGAGTGTAGAAAAACAGGACTCTACAGGATACATAACATTTAGCCACAGGATAGGGGGAAGGAATGAAACATATGTCATCAGGATTCAAGATGCCAGTTACCCTACACATTCTGGTCAGCCATTCGGTATCTATTTTATGTAACTTTGCTGGGGTTCAACTAAGGAGCATCATTCAGCCACATAGTCATGAAGCTAAAGAGCAAGTGGTTCCCTTCAGCCTCCAAAGAACAGAAGGTGGTAAGATAAAGTAAGAACCCAGTGAAGAAAAAAATTGGCCATTTGTTGCAAATCTTCTCACTGTAATGGATCAAGTGTACAACCCAGCTTATCTGAAACAGTCAGGCCATGCTTTAAAGTGCAGAAGACAGAGTCAATAAGCTGTATATGGCAAACTATACATGTTTGGTGAAATTTTTGTCAGTATCAGCCAGATTTGGGGGAGATTCTCACATCTGTTATAAGGAAAGGTGACCATATTTCATTAATTCTCTTATAAAGTCCAATTCTTAAACAAAGAGCCTCCTGCTCCTTCTATATGTCTGGATATCACTGATTCGTATTCCAGATAAGATCTTCCAAACAGAAGCCTTGACTATGTTAGAAAATGTGCACTGCCACTGCTGTAACTAAACTGATTTTACAGGTACAAACTCCCAATGAAGATGTGCTGCACTTATGCAAAGTGGGGTTTAAACAATTTTAGTTCAACTTGGTAATTAAAGCCATTAGAGATTTACACTGGTGTAGCTGCATCAGTTTTAAATCAATTTGGTTACATCAAAAAAAGTCCTCTAATATAAACCAAGTCTATAGAAGTAGTATAAAGTCTGCAGGTGGCAAATACACAGTGGTATAGTGGTAGGTATCTAAGCACACCTCTACTAGAAGGCCATTTTTCTGAACCATCTATCAAACCAAACATCAGGGAGCAAATGGATTGTAAATTGGTTGTTGTTGGCATCTCAGATTCCAAACTAAGTGAATACAATTTAAGTAATGTGCAAAATGCAGCACACTGCATTATGGATATTTTACTGTTTGAGTGCTTTCAGCCCCATAATTGCTATGGTTTGTGTTCAGAACTTGCTATCCAAATTAGTGTCATGGAACACACAGCTAACACCGAGTTACCATTTCATTATTCTCCATCATGCTTTGTTGTAGCACATAAGCCTACAATAACATACAAAATGAATCATCTTAAAGTAATTTTATCAGCCAAATTCTCCTCTTTTACATTGGTCAACTGGGGCTGCAGTGTTGTAATGAGAGAGCATAATTTAGCCCAATAACTGAAAGTTAAAAGAGATGATGCTTCTGTATAGATTGCAGTCTTACTTACAATTTGGACTTCAAGTTGGTTGCATTTTAGTAGATCCTGTATGCTTAATATGAATTATACACAGTACAGTAATGACAGGGGTTAATGGTGGCATTATTAGCTATTAATACAGCGCTCCTCATATGTGCTAGTGATTGCTTACTCTCATGCCAGTTATTATTCCCCATAAAATTACTATTAAGCATGCAGTTCAGGCATGTCAACACTTTCCTTCTCAGCCATGGAGAGTTCATTTATCTATAAACACACACAAATTATTCATGGCTTAATTTATTTAGAAATTATTTGGCGAGCTGTATATGGTTTTTAGTTGTCATTTTCCGTATGACCTTATATGTTTACAAGTGTGCTGATATCAATTCAGAAAAGAGAGGCTGTAGATGGACCTAAGGTGAGAAGTCCAGGTAAGAGCATGTTAATTAAATGTGGGACCCAAAATAGAGGTATGTACAGACAGAGGGACTGATTACAAAATCATTGCTGAAACAAGTCTGTAGAGTTTCATTCCTTAATATGAGCTGCAAAGCCTGTATTTTGCTGCTGGATGAAACAACCGTACAGAAGGGTATAGACTCCACACATCCACAATGCCGATGTCCAGTTCACCTACACCTGCTGATACAAATCCATGCACAGAATTAAATACTACGAAAGCACAGTAGCCCTCTATAAAGCACATGGTGCATCTAGTCCGAGTACACTTGTTGTATAGGACAAAAGTGGAGATACGTTGGATGTGAGTATGGGATGGGAGGTAACTGAGGATGAGGAGGGGACTGATATGTGGAGATGCCGAATGACTTAACTGCTTATTTCCTTGCTTTGTGTAGCTGTGATGTTGGGATAGACAGCCCAGCAACCTTAAGTCAAAGCTAGAGCTAGACAAGAGCAAGTTTGACACTAAGTGGCAAATTTAACCTGAAGACTGTTCCTGCTTCTCATGCAGGTGATATCCCTCAGGTATTTAGATTTGGGAAATGAGCAAATACTGTTGTTTGAAACTTTGTGGGTAATTACCAAACAAGCTAGCCTATGAGAAGTTGGTATCTCACGACTGCTCGTCACCAGGCATATGTATAAACTGTCTTTTATTAGCTTTAACATCCTGGCAAGAGGTGGATTGTGGTTTTGTGAAGCCTTGGGTCAGAACAAGTGGAGGCCCCTCCCCACCCCTTCTGCCTGCAATCCCCCTGAACCCCAGTGCTCCTGCTGGGGAAATGGGGTCAGAGCATGGCGGCTTGTCCCTCTCTGCCCGCCTGGCATTCCTGCCGGGGGGCGGTGTTGGGGTGGGGGGCTTCCCCCGCTCCCTGGCAGGGGCATTGGGTGGGCTGAACCGGGCAAGCCCTCTGACCCCTGTCCCCGGCAGGAGTGCTGGGCAGGTGGAGGAGATTGGGCAATGAGGGCGCCCATTTTGACCCTGAGCCGTCTAATTGGCCAGGGCCCCTGGGCACGGGCCCTGTTGGCCCAGTGGCTAATCCGCCACTGATCCTGGCAGACAATGTCATAAGGAAGGGTCTCAAACTAAGGGACTCAAACACCTGGCACCACAGATCATCAAATTACAGCCCAAAGATGTGTAGCAGTTTTATACCCATGTCTATAGAACTTATCAGATCCATATAATTGACTGTAGATTATTACATGATGAACAACAACAAATCTGATTCCTCACAGGGTAAGTTATTGACCAGTCAGCGATTATATGTTACTGTTATGCCAGACAGAGAAGTTAATGGTATTTAGAAGCTTAATCTGGGTTTAGAGTGGGACAATTCAATTTGCCAAGCAAATGATGACACAACATAAGTTTATGTTCATTTAGGCCAACTTAAAATAGATGTATTATTGAGTAAGACTGATTTAATTTAGAAAAAAAGAGTCAAATCATAATTAATTTTCTGTTTGTCCCATACAGAATGCCTACTTCTGAATATTAAAGCTGGTTGAAAATTTTCTATCAAAGTGGTTGTAGATGGAAATTATCTTGTCAACAACACAGAAATTTTCACCAAAAAATCACCATTAATGTAAAAAAGTTTTGGTTTTTGACCAAAAAAAAAAAGAATGTTTTGTTTCTCAGCATCCAAAAAATGTTCTTTTCAGGTTTTCAATTGAAAACGCAAAAAAAAAAAAAAAAAAAAAAAAAAAAGGAAACTTTTCAAAGAGGGGAAAAAAGTGGTTTCTATCTAAATTTTTGGCAGGGGAAACATTTTTCTGAATGGCTTTATTGGGTATTCATTTTGATTTTCTGAAACCAGAAACACATACTTGTTGTTCTCTGTTATACATGGTACCTATTCATGGTACACAGCTGGTACCTAAAAATGACTACTTGCTCCTTACATGGAGCCTGATCTGACCCTTACCTCTGATTATTCACATTAGGTTTTTGGAGTTTGGATATTTGGATAAATATATATCAGATATTCAGCATCCTAATGTGCTTCATGGTAGTCTTTTACACAATAAAACATTGTACTCTGGGATCCCTTCATGTGCAGATCCATGGATCCATCCTTAATCCTCTATTGTGCACTATATGCTAATTTACATGTGGGAAATAGCCTTTTTTATCGTTTTGCATCTCTCTGTACTTTAGAAGCTCACTAAGGAGAATGCTTAGAAAAGTGTCTCCTCATTAGGTGATCATTCCATGATAATAGTGCCATGAGACACTTTAGGAAACTTTTCACTTCCTTTTCAATTGAAATTACATAATTTCTGAAAGCACCCAATTAAGATGCATTCCCAGTTCAGACTGGTGGCTTTTTGAATTCTTCAAGGGATGAGTGCAAATACTATATCCTTTCATTTCATAGCTCTTGTCATTCATTTATCTAGCAGAATATAGGAAAATGGCAAATACACATCTGAAAGGCTTTGTGAAGGTGTGTGGCTACAGTATCGTGCATTGTGTTTGGGTTAAACAAAGGAGGGGGAGCTGCAGAAACAGGAGGCAGTGAAGGTGACAGAGAGGGTGTAGAGAGAGCCTGTTGGGGTGGGGTAGAAAGAGTGTCTTAGTGTGTCAGAATGATTTAAATTAATAAAAACGATGTCATTATCAGTGTAGTTTTATTAAACAGTAGAGAAAATGTCTCTTTAATACATAACCATATTCAGGACCTACTTCTCAACTCCGTTTTTCAGAATTAAAAGTGCCTTAATTTGTTCCTCCATCTCCATCTCCTCCTGCCCCATGTAAAAAGCAAACACTTCCAATTAATTTCAAGCCTTATGTTTATTTTCTTAATAGGATTTACAGAATTCTGTGTTTGAGGATGACTAGGTTTTATCTGCACATCTGTCTAGGCAGTGGCTAAGAATATCTTATAAGGATGTGAGAAAGGAAAGGGACAGAGAGGAAGACTGGGAAAGACCTTGTGTACAAACAGGACTACATTACTCTCGTCACCTCTGCAGGTGGAGATTACATGAACCTGATGGATTCAGGTAACACGAAGTGGAGAACCTTCAACTCAGGGTTTTGCAATTTCTCAGCTTTGCAATTTTGGGAATCTATTTTGTAAAATCTGGCAATTTTCCCTCAGTAACAGGGCTATTTTTTTAATTATTATTATTATTATTATTATTATTTATTATTTAATAAATTTCATTAAAACATGCATCCTATTTTTAGTCTAAAACTTTGAGTTATATGTTGAGTTCTTGGTTCAACAAAACAGTTTTGCATCAAAACTTTTGACATTTCGTATAGTTCAATGTGAAATTGACTTTTTTTTTTTTTTTAAAAAAACGTAAAAAAATGCTGGGGCAAGAACAAAAAGGCAAACATATTCTCACCAAATTTCTAAGTCAGTGGGAAAAGGCTCTTGTAATTTCTGAACAATGGTATCCTATCATTAGTTTACATGCAATTCTCAACTCTGAAGCTCATGATTGCTATAATGAACAGTAAAAATGTTAAAATGTAGAGAAAAAAGTAACTTTTTGGGTGTAAAAGTTGAACCACACATTTCAATAAATACTGTGTTGTGTTTTCAAGGCCCTGATCGTGGAAAGACTTCTACACATACTCAACTTTAATACATGAGTAGTCACATTGCGGTCCAAGGGCACAATCCTGCAAACTGTTACTCATGCAAGTATCTCTATTGCCATCAACCCAGTACAATGATGATAGGGATGAGCAAAGATTTGCTGGATCTGGCCCCAGTACAAAAACCAGTCAGAGAGCAGGTTCTCCTTAACATTCCATTGGCTTTAGAATACTTTAAAAACATCAGTAGCTATAATAGGTATTTATAGGATAGTTATCTGTATAATTTTCTTCACTTTTTACAGGTTTTGTTATAAGCCATAATTTGTGGGGGAAGAATGGAGTTGAATCCATAATACAGTGGTCTATAATGCTAAAAGCAGACCCATTTTTGAATCAGAGGTATATAACTCTTTCTTAGAACTGTGGTAATTACGAAAATTATTCAAGCTTCAATCTCATGAATGGTCAGCACCAGAACCATTAAATGGAATTATCGTCCCTCTGATTGGCAATTATTTGGTCCTTTACAGGTTAAGGACTCATAATGAGCAGTGAATGAAAGAACCTCCATTTCTTTTAAGAAAAGTCATTTCAAGAAGGAACTATCCAGTTGTTTAAATTGTTCCCATTGTTAAAGTAATTAAGACTGGAAATGGGAGAGAAATATAAAATGTGTAGCTAGAGCAGCTGTACGATAGTAAATCTATAGCTGGGTAAGTTATTTCACTGGGAAGCTGAACATCATCTATCTTAGGAGCTTGTCTACACTGGCAAGTTTTGTCAATGAAACTAATGTCAACAAGGAAAAATCGACAAAAGCAAAGTCACCAAAGCGTGTCTACATTTGCTCCCTCTGTCGACACATCGTGTCCACATTTGGGGCACCTTTGAGGAACCATTTTGACAATAAGGGGCAGTAACACATGTCTGCTTTGGAGTTGCTTCCCTGTTGCATCTATGTACAATTTTGGGGCCCAGGATCCATGCAACACAATGCTTTCGAAGCCTGTACCCGAGAGCGAATTGATTGCTATACACTTTTGTAGAACACAGAATAAAAATGTTGTACCATTAAATACCTTAGCCTTTATTTATTGTTAAAAAGGGTAAAACCTCACAACTGTGTGTAGCTCCAGCTATCATTGTGCAAGCTGTGAGAGGGGGTGGAGTGATGGGGAAACTCAGGAGTGCTGGGGAGTGAAAAGGAATGTGTGGGCATAGAGGGGGGTGAGGTTGGCAAAGAATTGTGCATCTGCTGCAGAAGCGCTTGAACTCGGATCTGCTCAGTCTGCAGCTGTATCAAGGACTTTGAGCATCTCTCTCTGATCCTCCATAACTTTTATCTTCCGCTCTGTTGCTTGCCTAGCAAAAGCAGCATTCTCTTTTCTGTCCTGCCTTTCGCCTTCCCAGCACTCTTTCTGTGCCCTGGTCTGTCTCTCATCGCGCTCCAGTACCTCGCGGAACATCTCCTCTTTGCTGCACCTAGGATTTTTTTCTTATCTGTCACAGCTGGTCCACGGGGGTGCGTGATGCGTTCTTCAAGGTCTGTGCTGAATGGAAGAGGGATTGTTACATTCCAGCAAATGATTGAAACATTTTAGTAAAAAGGACATTTTCCGAGTAGCAATCACTTTCTCTCTGAAACTCTAGGCAGGCCCACAGCTCCGCGAGCACCCCAATTATGGTGAGTTTCGGGAGGGGGGGGAAGGCGGCTGTGTGTATGGACAAAAAGGCCTTGGCTTGCAGAGGAGCTTTGCAGGTAACTCATTATAAAATTATCCCACAGGCGGCCAACCTGCTGGCTGACATCTCGCTGAAACCAGGGCTCAGCTTCTGAATGCTTGCGGCTTTCACCCTGGTCTCTATGCAGCTCAGCTATGTGCTGCTTTGGTCCCAGCTCCAGTGATTGCTAAATGGCATGGTACAGTTTCCTACAATGGGGGACCTAAAAGGCTGCAATCCTTTGCAATCTGTGGCAGAGGATTAACAAGTATCTCTTGGAAACTTTCCAGAGCCTCTCTCTGGAGGGTTCCCTGCAGGTCTCGATGTCCAGCGACACTCTGCATGGCTATGCAGATTAGCTACAGGCTACCTGCCTCCCACTTTTTGATTCCCTACACAAGCCATAGCAACTTACCTGGCATCTCATCTGCTTCCTGCTCCCCGTTGAGCACTTCTGGAGTTGAGAAAAGTTCCTGGCTGCATGCCCCACCAGGCGACTCCACTGGGAGCACCACAGCTTCTTCTAGCTCGACTTCTTCATCCACAATTTCAGTCTCAGGGTTACCCCCTCTTTCAGCAGCCTTCGAAGTATCCATGGGGCAATTGGCGATGGAGGTGGGGTCACCACCGAGGATAGCGTTCAGCTCCTTATAGAAGCAGCAGGTCTTACGTGCACCACCGGAGCGATAGTTTGCCTCCCGCGCCTTATGGTACGCCTGCCTCAGCTCCTTTATCTTCACTCTGCACTGTTGCATGTCCCAATCATAGCCTTTTCACACAAGCCTTGAGAAATTTACCCATATGTGTCCCGATTCCTACAGGTCACTCGCAGCTGCGACTGAACCAGACTCCTCTCCCCATATACTGACCAGATCCAACAACTCAGTGGTAGTCCAAGTGGGAGTGCACTTGGGGTGGTAGCCAGCCATGTTCACCTGGGAAGCTCCTCTGGGAAGCCAGCAAACAGAAAATGAGATTTAAAAGTCCCAGGGCTTGCAAGGGGGACGGGTGGGTTGGCTGCAGGGCAGCGTAGTTCAAACCGCTGACCAGAGCGGCAGCAGGGGAATTGTGGGATACTTTCTGGAGGCCAATAAAATTGGGGTGGGGGGGAACTGCGGTGTCTATACTGGCTGTTTGTTGACAATAAAGGGAGAGGGAAAAGGCAAAAGTCTCTCACAGGGTTGGAAGTTTTTTTTAGCTGCTTTTTTTCGCTATTGCTGTTTTGTTGCCAAAAGCCAGTTCTTGGTGACAAAACTTGCAAGTGTAGACAAGCCCTTAGAATATTGGAAACAACTGAGAAGAGTTTCATAAAGTTTAAGGCCAGAAGGGACCATTAGATTCATCTAGTCAGATCTCCTGTACATCAGTCTATTACATTTCATGCAGCTGCTTCTATATTGAGCCCAATAACTTGTATATTTGACTAAAGCATAACTTATGTGTGGCTAAAGCACATCCTCCAGAGGTCCAGTCTTGGTATGAAGACATTGAAGATGGAGACTCCATCACTTCCATTAAAAGTCTGTTCCAGTGGTTAATTACTCTCACTGTGAGAATTTCCAATTCCTCCTACGTAGTATCCACACTCCTAGCATTGCTATATAAGTAATTTGAAAATGTTGTTCTTTACATTCTTTGTCACATTGGTTCAATTTGTTCATGATGTGCTGAGTTTGAGTTTGTAATGCATTTGCCTTCTTAGCACCCTCCCCTTGCACTAATGCCTTCCTGGCTGCTCCAGCTAGCCTTTAACAGAGAACATTAGCTCCCCTTCCTGTGAAATGCAGGCTGTCCCATTCATACAAGCCTCTTTCCCACTGGAACATGGCCCAGTACTCCACAAACCAAAGCCTACAGTCACACAGCCAAAGCCTTCAGCTACACACCAGTCACACAGCCATTGGTGAAGCTCATGTACTTCTGGTGGCAGGCAGACCCCTGTAGACCTACTGCTAGTATTTTCATTACCTCTCATAATGTGAAACACAAATCTGTTCACTTCATAACAACTCCTTCAAAACCATTTCAATTACAGATAGGCCAGCCTAGTTTGGAAATCTTTGAATGTGGAGGTACCTAGCATTGATAGGTCACTAAGACAGAGAGAGAGACCAGAGCTTAAAAATAATGCACTGATGCACAGATGTGCAGTGATATTTGAAAAACATGTACTGACCTTTTAAAAATGTACACATTGTTTAAAACAAAAAATCTAAAGTCCTTCACTCTTTGACTCTGTCGTATAATGTATTACAACTTTTCTTATTACAAAATTCAGTTCCAGAACGCTACCTTTTTTTAACTGCTTCGTGTTCCTTCCAAACATACTAGCTATGACTGACTGGTATATACCCCCTTTCTGGCCAAACATACCTAGCATGTCCTGACATTCCATTATACATTTTAAGATCTCCAGCAGAGAAGAGGTTAATCCTTTGTTCATGACTGCCCAGCTCCCATGGCTATATCATTTCCTTTCCAGCACTTGTATTTTATTGAATGCTGCCTTGAGTAGACACATGATCAATGTGTCCATCTCATCACACTCCTTTTCTCTTCACAGTAATTTCAGACTTCATTTGGAGTTTGGGGAAAGCAGTGAATTTTATTCATTAGAAATTACTGCAAATAGTTCTGTCTGTTTTGGTGCCAAGAATTAGTGAAATTGTATAAAAAAAGGCACCATCATTCTTAAAACTACATTGCATTAATTTTAAAAATCATATTTTTCAACTTGTTTAGCTGTGTAATTAATAAGACCATAGAATCTGGTAAATGAAATCTGATTTCAGACTGAACTTGATGTTCTCCATTTACAGCATGTAACTTTTTTTTGTTAAACAGTTCTTAAAATTCATATTTTCCCTTTTCAGCCTCCCAGTGTTCACACCAAGTCCAACACCTTATCCACTATGCCCAGTTCAGATTTCTCTCCAAGCTCCAGTTGCCCCTTCTTACCCCCTTATGTCCCATTTCTGAGACACTTCAGGCTTGCCAGCGTAGGATGTCTGCAGTGAGTTTCACTGTGCTTCATCTCTAGGGACCTGATCTAAAGCCCATGAAGTCAATGGAAAGACTCCCATTGGTTTCAATGGGGTTTGTATCAAGCCCTAGAGGAGCAGGATGTTCAGTGAGAAGCTTTTACCTCAGGCTTAGGGTATCCTCATCAGATACCAAGAATACTTTAGGGATAGCCTGTCAGTGGCAAGAAATTCCTTAGTAGCCAGACAGTTTCCCTGATAGAAACGTCTGAGGGGAAGAGCCTGCTAAAATTCTGACAAAACCTCATTCTGCTGTTCTTTGGTGTCAGCAATGAAGATACAGTCCCTGCCCTGAGAAACTTCCTCTCTGCAAGACAGGCAAGTCAAGACAAGAGAGTTAACTTAGTGTGTGTGTATGTGTATAAGTGTAATTTAGAGCCACATTATCCGTGACCCTTGTTCATGTACAGAATACATGGTAGGGATATGCTAAGTGTCAAGTGGACCATGTTTAAACAGTCTTTAGGCTCCATCAGGCCAGAATGAATTGTGCTATTCAAATAGGACTGAATTCTGCAAGGTGCTGTGCACCTGATCCTAATCCATCAAAGTTCTTGAGCATGGGAACTGTTTGACTAAATGCAATGGGACTACTCATATGCTTAAAGTTGAGCATTGGGCTTAAATGGCTTGCTGAACTGGGGTCAATGTCTTCAGCACCTTGCAAAACTGAGCCCATAGAGTGGATTAGGTCCTAATTTTGCCTTGAATACTTGTTTGTTATTCCAACAGTATTTCTTACATTGGAAAATATTTAGGTCTTTTTTGTAATAATTGGGAATCTGTGATTTTTAACTGTGCTTGTAACTTTACAACCTTAAAAGATCACATCCATTCTGTTCTGCAGTCAAGGCAGCTCTGTGGGGAATCTTATCTCTGACATATGCCAAATTATACAGAATCTCCTCCATCTAATTGCATATCATGTACAGTGACTTTTTAAATGTATTTTTAGGCCCTGTGAGTCTTACTAACCTTTAAAAAACTGCTTAATCCACTTGCGGTGCCGTCACCTGTTTAATTTTTGTCTTCTGGCCTTTAAGGAGAAAAAGCTTGGCTGTTTACTATGTATGCTAAGTATATAAACAGATGCACAAGTCCATCTTAAGATATGGACTCACAGGCCGAACAATCACATTGGCAGTGGCTGGTGCAATGCGCACCTGTGGCTTGATGAGAGTATGCTGGACTCAGACACCGACTCCATGGTTGCTCCAGGGTTGGAGTACCCACGGAAAAAATATAGTAGGTGCTCGGCACCCACCACCAGTCCCGCCGATCAGCTCCTCCCTCTCCTCCCCCACCCTCCGCCAGCACCTCCTGCCCACTGGTGATCAGCTGTGCAGGAGGCGGGGGAGAGGGAGGGACAGAATGGGGATGGGACGAGGTGGGGCAGGAAAGGGAGGTTATGGGAAGGGGCAGAGTGGTGGTGGGGCCTGGGGCAGAGCAGAGTGGGGGATCAAGCACCCCCCAGGAACTCAGGAAGTCGGCGCATCTGGCTGGACTACAGTTTAGAAAACATCTATGGTCAAAGCTAGCCATTTTGTTCCTTCATGTGAGACTTTCTTTTCAGTTTTTCTTCTGACCAATACATAGCTTCACTGGATCGGTGGACTCTTACACTCACAGAAATCAGCTTGCAGGATTGGGGCTTATACAAATATTCAGCATCGTCCACATCTATTTTGCCACCATTTAAAAAGTGCTAAATATAAATGCATCTATGACAATAAATGCACAGAGATTTAAGGAAGTATGTAGTGGAAATAAAAACCCTTTAATAAGCATAAAATCATTGAATGGGGTTTTCTAAGTGACCTAACTGATAAGTTTCAATAGGAATTGAGTTCATAACTATGAATTCCGTCCATTACCCCTACCTTGTTTTTGTATTAGGATAAGAGTGCTGCCCCAACTTTCTATTTTTAAATCTAGAAATTAAAATTATTTTGCCACACTCTGAAACCTCAACAATTGACTTTATTTTATTGAAATGTGAAACATATTTGTAGAAATAAAATGTCCAGGGTCAACTGAAAGTCATTTATTTTTCCAACTAATTTAATTTGACCTGCTGCTGTTTCATTTCATTATTCTGTCAAACTTTGATTTGTTCCTCTTCAGCCCTGTGGGTAGTGTGCAGTGCCCAGATCAGATTCAATAATGCTGTAGCTATGTATTGTTAACGATGGAATCCTGAAAAACTCTCACAGGCAAACCTATCAATCACATGGGGCACAATTGCAAGAATTCCCCTCCCAAACTCAAATGCATCCAAGAAACTATTTTTGAATATATAACTTGGTATTTGGTCCCTGGAAAATCTGCAGAATGCTGTGAGAATTGGAAGCTACAAGGTTTGACAGCTCAAACCATAATCCCTAAAAATGCTTAATCTACAATAATTCTCCCTTACTCTTGTGCATTAGGATCAATAGAACTTAATTCTGTTTCTTTTTACTGCATGGGTGGCATAGATTTTTAAATTCAGTTTTAACAGGAATATAAATACTTAAGAGAAGCTGTATTGTATTTTTGTGGATTTTAACCCTAAAATACTTTCCCTGTTTATATCTAAACCAAATAGACAACCATGACGCTATCCCACTGCCCAGGGGAAAAGGGTGAGATGTGAGGGGTATTGAAGATTCAGGTAAGGGTGGTTTTGTTGTTGTTTTGGTTTTAATATTATGAAGGAGCAAAATAAATGTGTTTCAGTAACTCATACACACTAGGGGTAACCAAGTAAACTTTTCCTCCTAAAATGCAATGTTATCTAGTGTTAGCACATAGGCTGTAATTAAAAAAAACAACACATTTGAACATTAGTTAGGCCAAGACCTGTGGGAAGTTCTTTTTTGTTTTTTTTAAATATTTTTACAGTTCTAAAAAGAAATTTGGCCAGGTACAGCAATTCTAGTTTTGGCACTTTGCATTATGCAGGTGCACACCAAAGGTCCAGATGAAATAACTCTCCTTTTGAGGAGGGTGGGGATGAGAAGAGTTTTATAAGTGTGTTTCATACTCATCCCAAGGTGCACTTGTTCCGTATGCTATTATTTAGATATATATACCAGTATTTTGGAAATGTAAAACAAATACCTTTCCCCTTTAAAGACCATGTAAGGGACAAATAAAACTGGTGTGACCAAGGCAATGTATCTCACTATGTGCATGACTGGGGAACATAATAGAAGATTTATAGGAGGGTCCATGATAAACGTCAGGATCCCTGACCCATGGTTTCCCCAGTTGCTGTATGTGGTAATTTGGGATGTCTTCGGCTCGTCCATAGCCAGGAATAGTGAGCAGTGGTGCCTTTCCTTTCCACCTCCCCAGAAGCTTCCTCTGCTGTTCCCCACTCCATAGTATTCCAGAGGGTCTAGGGAAAGTCTGCCCATACCTTAGCAATGTTCCTACAGATATAAGATTAAGGACCAGGCTAGCTGACCACTCTCAGAGATCCCAGGACGGGGTAGTGTGCCTGTCAGTTCCACCAGAAGAACCTTGGAGGGAAGAAGATAGTATCAAAAGGCCTTGCTCATCCCAAAGATGGCTTTCAGAAGTGGAGGGAGGCAGGCAATCTGGGAGAGATCCATAATCCACTTACCTAAAGGGATCCAGGATGGAGAGAGCTGGATGGATGTGAACGGATATTTCTTAAGCCCTCCGCTGGAGTCTACAGATAAGTGTCTGGCCATGGGCACAAATGTGCATTATTTGGAAGACATATTATTTGATCCATTCCTGTTCATTTTAATGTGGCTTGTTTATTGTTGCCAAAGACATTTGGATACCAGTTTGGTTACCTGTTTACATGTAGAGTACTGTAGCAGTATTCATGGATAGTTGATATCCTATTTTAACTTTTTTTTTAAGATAATTAACTTAGTCCCTAAAATTCCAAAGTGAATAAAAGCAAAAACATTGTGTAAGGCAGATATACAAAGGGCAAGTTAGTGGCAGGTCTCAGAAAGCAGCTCAGGGCTCTTCTGTACACTTTCACTCCTCCTGGGTCTGCTGTGTATATGGCTGTTCCACTTGTCCTGTCTTAGGCCTGGTCTACACTAGGACTTTAATTCGAATTTATCAGCGTTAATTCGAACTAACCGCTCAACCGTCCACACCAGGAAGCCATTTAATTCGAACTAGAGGGCTCTTTAGTTCGAATTTGGTACTCCACCCCGGCAGGTGGAGTAACGCTAAATTCGCACTTGCTAGCTCGAATTAGGCTTGGTGTGGATGCTAATCGAACTTAGCAGCTCCGGGAGCTATCCCACAGTGCACCACTCTGTTGACGCTCTGGACAGCAGTCCGAGCTTGGATTCTCTGGCCAGCCACACAGGAAATGACCCGCGAAAATTTGAATTCATTTTCCTGTCTGGGCGGTTTGAATCTGACGTTCTGGTTGCACATCGGGGCGAGCTCCGCAGCACCTGCAACGATGCAGAGCTCTCCAGCAGAGGAGTCCGGGCAATCCCAGAATAGAAAGAGGTCCCCAGCATGGACTGACCGGGAAGTCCAGGATCTGATCGCTGTGTGGGCGAGGAGTCTGTGCTCTCGGAGCTGCGCTCCAACAAGCGGAACGCGAAGACCTTCGAGAAGGTCTCTAAAGCCATGAAAGACAAAGGATACAGCCGGGATGCGATGCAGTGCCGCGTGAAAGTGAAGGACCTAAGACAAGGGTATCAAAAAGTCAGAGCGGCAAACGGACGCTCCGGAGCCCAGCCCCAGACATGCCGCTTCTACGAGGCACTGCATGCCATTCTAGGTGGGTCTGCCACCAGTGCCCCACCAGTGACGGTGGACTCCGAGGACGGAATAGTGTACCGGGACAGTTCCCCCTCCCTGTTCGCCAATGGGGAAGATGAGGAAGGGTCTTTAGAGGACGGCGCAGGCGACATCGAACCCACTCCCACTTTCCCTGACAGCCAGGATCTCTTCATCACCCTCACAGAGATCCCCTACCAACCGTCCCCGCCCGTTAACCAGGACTCGGAATCAGGGGAAGGATCAGGCGGTAAGTGCTACAAACAGGGAAACATTTATTATTTTAAGAAACAGGGATTTATATAAAAAATAGAAATACTATATAAACATTTTTAAATATGAAACTAAACAAACAGCAGGTCTACACAAACAGCAATGGAGCAATAGTCCTCTGGGGATATTTCAAAAAAGCTCTCAGAGAGCAGCTGGAAAAGCCTCAGCAAGAGGTTTCTTGGGAGAGGTGCTTTATTGGGTGCTCCGTTGAAGCACACTCTTCCGCGCCATGCCATCCTCAGGTAGAGGGGGACCATCGCCTCTACGAGCATGGCAGCGTAGGGTCCTGGTCTGTGCAGGGCTTCTATTAACATCCGCTCTCTCTGTGTGCGCCTGACACGCCTCAGGGTGATGTCGTTGTGGAAGTGCTGCATCTAATTAGTGGAATTAGTGTACTGTTACTATTGTGCATGGTAGACTTTTACTTTGCATAAGAAAGACCCTCGCTTAACAGAGTTTTACTTTGCATAAGAATGACCCTCGCTTAACAGAGTTTTACTTTGCATAAGAATGACCCTCGCTTAACAGCCACGTGTTGCAGGCCTCAGAGGAAAACCATACAGGGGTCTTTCGCGCTCACTGGCGGGAGATGCCGCATAACGCTCATCTTTTCTGCTTTGCACATTGCCTCCAGCAGGAGAGCACAGCTAAGCACTATCTGATAAGCAGTCTGTACTGTAAGGCTTACCAGGACTTTGTGCAAGAGGATGCAGCTGTCTCTCTCGCAGCGCTATCCAGTGCAATCGCGCCGCCAATGAGAGCGTATTCCGAAATCTCGGACTAGTTCCGAGATCTCCTGAGACTTGGTTCCCTGTTTGGTCTTCTTAACTGAGAATGACTAGACTGTGTTTACTGTTGGCAAACATGTATTTGTTCAAGGAAATCACCTACTTTTTCGCATCACACAGCTTCGGCTCCTTCACGGACTGCCCCGCCATCCCCACGCAGAGGCTGGCTCAGATTAGACGCCGAAAGAAAAAGACAAGGGACGACATGTTCCAGGAACTGATGGCCAGCTCCAGAGCGGAGGCGGCAGAGCAGAGACAGTCGAGGGAGAGCCTGTGTCAGCAGCATCGCACACACATGGAACGGGAGGATAGGTGGCGGCAGGAAGACCAGCAGGCGACTCAAACGCTGCTTGGTCTCATGAGGGAGCAAACGGACACGCTCCGGCGCCTTGTAGATGTTCTGCAAGACCACAGGCAGGAGGAGAGAGCCCCCCTGCAGTGCATCTGCAACCGCCCTCCAATGCCAAGAAGTCCTGTCCCCCCCTCACCCAAAGTGACAAGAAGGAGGGGCGGTAGGGGCCGTGAGAACTGTCACTGCACCGCAGCAGAGCGCTAATGTACAAGACACCTCTCGCGCTGTAAATTTGTAGAAGTTCTTCCCTTACAGGATCACCCAGTCCCAAATCCAAGTTTCAACCCCCCACTGTGTATAACATTATTAAAAGCGGTTTGCTGTTACTCTCTGTTTCCGTCACGTTTCTCGTGTCAGAAGACTTTGTGGGGGGGGGGGATTTTTAATTACAGTGCATAGCCCACATTACCAGGGTACAGACTTGGGGGCAGGGTCAACTGCAGGGCACACACAGACTGCAGTCACTAGGCACCAGGGACAGTGTGTGTGGTGTATGCTGCCCCGGGTCTTTCCTTGATGTGTAGGGTCCTGGTGCCTGACATCCCCGAATGTAAAGGCAGGCTTCCCTTCACATGCATTTGGACCGTAGTCACGATCCTCCCCGGTGCCCCGAGCCCCAAAAAGAGACCTCATCCAGGGGCAGATACTCACCCTTCCCCCACACCCCTCACCCCTTCCAACGCCCAAACCCACAGCCGTCATGGTAACCCCTATCCAAGGACGGCACCCCTCGCCCCTTCCTGCAAACCCACCCATCAGTGCACACCTTAACCAGCACAGAATGCTTCCATGTTTCAACGAAGAAACAGAAATGCAAAGTCAACGAAAGATTTATTATTAATTACTAAAACATGTCCTTAGTTTTAAAACGTCCTTGGGAAGTGGGGAAAACTTGGTTTATGATCAGGCTCTCTTAAAATCAAGTGGACAGTCACAGGTTACCCTGCTCTGCGAGGAAACTCGCTTTCAAAGCCTCCCTGATGCATATCGCTTCCCGCTGGGATATTCTCTCAGCACGGGTGTCTGGCTGATCATAAACAGCAGCCAGGCGATTTGCCTCAACCTCCCAAGCGGCCAAAAAGGTCTCGCCCTTGCTCTCACAGAGATTGTGGAGCACACAGCAAGCAGCAATAACTACGGGGATATTCTTCTCGCTGATGTCCGAGCGAGTCAGTAAGGTCCGCCATCTCCCCTTGAGACGTCCGAAAGCACACTCCACCACCATTCTGCACTTGCTCAGCCGGTAGTTGAAGAGTTCCTTTTCAGTGTCCAAGGCGCCTGTATAGGGCTTCATGAGCCAGGGCATTAGCGGGTAGGCCGGGTCCCCGAGGATCACTGTAGGCATCTGCACATCCCCAACCGTTATTTTGTGGTCCGGGAAGAAAGTGCCTGCCTGGAGGCGTCTAAACAGACCAGAGTTCCTGAACACACGCGCGTCATGAACCTTGCCCGCCCACCCGACGTTGATGTTGGTAAAACGTCCCCTATGGTCCACCACAGCTTGCAGCACCATTGAAAAGTAGCCCTTTCGGTTAATGTACTCGCTGGCCTGGTGGGCTGGTGCCAGGATAGGGATGTGAGTCCCATCTATAGCCCCACCGCAGTTTGGGAATCCCATCGCGGCGAAGCCATCTATGATGACCTGGACATTTCCGACAGTCACTACCTTTGAGAGCAGTTGCTCAACGATTGCGTGGGCTACTTGAATGACAGCAATCCCCACGGTAGATTTGCCCACGCCAAAGTGGTTCGCTACTGACCGGTAGCTGTCTGGCGTGGCAAGTTTCCAGAGGGCTATGGCCACTCGCTTCTGCACAGTCAGGGCTGCTCGCATCCTTGTGTCCTGGCGCCTCAGGGCAGGGGACAGCAAGTCACACAGTTCAAGGAAAGTGTCCTTACGCATCCTGAAGTTTCGCAGCCACTCTGTGTCATCCCAGACCTGCAGCACTATGCGGTCCCACCAGTCTGTGCTTGTTTCCCGGGCCCAGAATCGCCGTTCCACACCATGAACTTGACCCATTGCCACCATGATCTCCACTGCCCGGCGTACCCTGCTTTGTGAGAGGTCTGCGCCACTCTCCTCACCGTGCTGCCGGAGCCTCCTCGCCCGGTTTCTCAGCATCTGACTGTGGAAGAGGTGGACGATAACGTGCGAGGAGTTGACAACGGCCATAAGTGCAGCGATGATCGCAGCGGGCTCCATGCTCGCAGTGCTGTGGCGTCCGCGCTGTAACCGACCAGACAAGGGCGCGAACAGATTTCCCGCCGGCGCTTTCAAGGAAGAGAGGGAGGGCGGGATTGACGGTTCAATGACGACACATTTTTCCCCCCAGCATGCATTGGGGGGAAATCCCACAATTCCAATGGGCAGCGGGGAGTGCGGGAACTGTGGGATAGCTTCCCACAGTGCACCGCTTCCAAAGTCGAAGCTGGCCCTGTGAATGTGGACTCAGAAGTTCGAATTTGTGTATTTAGTATGGATACACAAATTCGACTTATTAAGGTCGAATCCACAAATTCGACTTAAGTAGATTCGAAATAGTCCTGTAGTGTAGACAAGCCCTTAGAGCTCTTTTTTTCTTGCACTAGCCTTTTATGGTCAAAGGGGGCCAAAAATGCAGTGCAGGATCAGTGTGGCATAAGGGCATCCCATCCATGCCTACCTTCCTCCATTACACTAGCAGCAAGGAATCCTGAAGTCAGTTCTGTATCATTGCAGTGGGGTGATCTTTGCTGGGACAGATGCAGTGATGTTCCTTCTGCAGCTTAAAGATTTGTGAGACTCTTGGAAAGGATTTTCTCTCCATATTCTCCCCAGGGAAGTCCTAGTCCATACACTCTAGGTTCTGAAGTCCTGATGATCTTTTCAGAATGGTTCTACTCTAAATTCTCTCTTCACTCCTCTGTCAGTCCAACTATAGAGGACTAAATGCCAGTTGTTTCAAAACTTGTCAATGAGACTCCTTAATTGATGAAAGCAAGCTACTCCTTTCCTTTGGAGGAAAGTCACCTCTGCCAAAACCTGCCTGCTCATAGACAAAGAAAGGACATTTAGCATTCTTTTGAAAAAGCCAAAGCCATACTCATGCAAGTTTTGTTGGGGGAAAGAACTGTATATAATATACAGAAGCATAATTTCCTTTAACTCTTAACTCCTTTTGTTGAACAGTCTTTTCTCACAAAGGTAATACAAGCTTCTCATCCCTTAAGGGATTTCATTCTCTTTCATTAGCATGGTAGTGAATTCGGGTATCACAAACAATGAATTGTTACATCTCTAGAAATCAGATTCTAATGCTCTTAAACTGCGTAGTACTTTATTCTCTGAGCAGCTCTTTGATTTCAGTAGGGTAGTGAGCAAGAGCACTAGAATCTGGCCTACAATGGAGACTGATTAGAAACATATTCTATGTCCACAGGAATATCTTAGTTCTTAACAGCATTAGGAAGGGAACTATAGAAAACATATCTGCTAGCATAGGGCCTGATCCTGAGATATGTTGCTTCTACAACTCCCATTGACTTCAGTAACTTTCAGGACATTTTGGTAAAATGTGATATTTTTGTTCATTTTTGAAGTAGTGGCTGTATATCTGGAGAAATCAAATGTCAGTCTCCAGAGGCAAATGCATTGTGATTTAGTCCAAGGTGCTGAATTTTTCTATTTTTAGGTCCCAAAATATTATTTTGCTTGAAATAAAGTGGTTTGTTTTGTGAGAAGCATCTATAATTCTATGTGCAAACTGCTTAGCTCTTCAGAACAGCATAGAGATTCTGCAGCTGCTGTGTTGCAGAGGCGTCACTGCATTTTCTCTGTTTCACCCACACAAGTTATGTCCAACAGCATTTCAGATGTATACACGTTTGGCAAAATATTTGATTGAAAAAAGTAATAGCTTTATATTGGCTTGCTGTTTCTTAAGAAACATAGTGCTGTACATTTACATGGCAGGAGTTAATAAATGATGGCAAATTCCTTAGGGCATAATCAAATTTTGTGAATTTGTGTATCTGATCAAATATTTATTAGCTGCAGTCTTTTCCTGATGGATGATTTCTCTTTTCATTTATTGCTCTAGGCCTTACTACACAACGCTAAGGTGACACTCTTCGGCTTATGTCCCCAAAGAAAGGCAACCATTATGAAATATCTGACTTCAAAACCACAGGCTGCCTGAATTTTAAAATGTTTAATATTATTTCTTTAAATAAACTGCCACACTATTTAATTATCTTTTCCAGCTCATTTACTTGACCTATATTAAAACTAACCAGAAACAAAATTTCATTATCTATGCTGATCACAGACATTAATTTCCACTGATGTGACCTTTTAAGCTTTTTACTCTTGTATTTAAGCCATTCTCACCATTGTAGTTTGCTACAATAAGAAAATGGATACTTCTGATTGATTGTTTGGCATCAATATTTGCTGCTTTGTATTGTGGTGGTCTGTTATGAATTGGCTGGCTGCGCAAAAGTCCTATTGCACCAAACTATTTGTGCCGTTTGGGATCTTGCTGTGGCATCAGTGAGGGTCATGAAAGAGCAGAGGTGGTCAAAATTGTTTTGAAATTTCAGTGAAAACAGGAAAAGGCACTACCTCAGTGTTGTTTCCCCATCGCTAACACTGAGCCACCAGCAAAGCTGCTGAACATAGTGCGTTGTTGCAATCCACTCAGTTGAAGTCAGCCAAGGGGAGCACGTGCTCTGTATGAATGGGGCAGCAAGAACGTGGTGCCCAACATATTATAGGGCGCACTGAGGGGCTGGCTCTGAAAGATATAGTTTTATGGGAACCTTTGGCAGTATTTCCGTCAGTGGCTGTCCCTCGTGGCTGCCCTGTTTCCAGCTTTCCCCAGCAGGAGTCCTTCTGCATCTTCAAATGAAGTAGCACTTCAGCATGGTGGCAGGAATAACTTAACCTAATGACAATGGCAGCTATGCACCTTATTTGCATGCCTGTGATTGGCCATAAACCAATGACCAGACCCTATCTCAGCCTGACCCAGCCCCACTAATCCTGAGTGCTCATTTTAGAGGTTTACTCATGCTGTCATGTGCTGGCCCTGTTTCTAAAATATGGAGGAGTCTTTCATGGCCATTGATCCCAAGAAGCATGCACTGCTGAGCAATAGCACTCTGCCTCTCCACACATCTCTCAGCAGCATGCTAGATGGAGCCTTTTCAGACTGTAAACAACTAGGAATGTCTGTATGGCTCACTGCAAATATTACAGATTAGATTGTCTAAAAAGTCCATTTTCTGCTCTGACAATATCACATCTTCAGGTTTTCCATGGGCATCTGAAGCCCAGGAAATGCCATATGCCTATTTAGGAATGACTCTTGCCATAAAAAAGGATATATGCACAGAGCAAACCCAAGCAGTCAGCATGATCTTTTTATTGCATCATGGGCTCATTCCTAGTCCTAGGAAAGTCAATAGGAGTTTCCCCGTTTACTTCAGTAAGAGCAAGCCCTTAGATTTACATTCACCCATATGCAGGGCCAGCACAGGACATATTCTGAGGACTTCAGTTGTACATCAATACAGAGCACCAGAAAGCTTCAGTAAAGGAATGGATAGAAATTTCCTAGGTGCAGTGTTAGAGTTGGTCTACAATGAACTGTGACGTGGCTAGGCTATGAGCCCTTAGATTATAAGCTCTTGCAGGGCAATGGCCTTTCCTGTGGCACTGTATAAATAATACTTTCTTTGTCATACGTCGTCTCTTAAAACCACAAGTGAGCTGTATTAACATATTCCTGCAGGAGGCAAATACACACAAGCAGAATCCTTCTGAGGTAAGGGTTACAAGAGCACACATTTTGCAGAGAGCGAGAGAATCTCAGGAGAGCACAAAGACACAACACTTGTATGATAGATTTATATATTTGTTTATATTTATACAGACAGACAAAAAGATAAGTTCCTTGACACTTATTTAAAAGCAGGCTGTAGGCACTTGGGATTAAGGAAGTTTACCAGCCAGTGTAACCGCTTGGGGCAGTATTTGGTTTTCTGCAGCTTGCCTACAACAGGCAGTCCCTTAGGATGAAGCATACATATTACTCTGACCCACATTCACTATTACAGCTCACAGAGGTGCTTTTCTCTGAGCTTCCTCATACCGAGGTTTCTTGCAGAGGCATTTCAAGGAGTTTTATAATGTCACCGACTTATCACGCCTTGATTTTATATTGTCACCTGCCCATCTCTTGATAGTTGGGTGGCTTAGGTAATTCCTGCCTTCTGTAGTCATAGAATCATAGAATATCATGGTTGGAAGGGACCTCAGGAGGTCATCTAGTCCAATCCCCTGCTCAAAGCAGGACTAATCCCCAACTAAATCATCCCAGCCAGGGCCTTGTCCAGCCTGACCTTAAAAACCTCTAAGGAAGGAGATTCCACCACCTCCCTAGGTAACCCATTTCAGTGCTTCACCACCCTCCTAATGAAAAAGTTTTTCCTAATATCCAACCTAAACCTCTCCCACTGCAACTTGAGACCATTACTCCTTGTTCTGTCATCTGCTACCACTGAGAACAGTCTAGATCCATCCTCTTTGGAACCCCTTTTCAGGTAGTTGAAAGCAGCTATCAAATCCTCCCTCATTCTTCTCTTCTGCAGACTAAACAATCCCAGTTTCCTCAGCCTCTCCTCATAAGTCATGTGCTCCAGCCCCCTAATCATTTTTGTTGCCCTCCTCTGGACTCTTTCCAATTTTTCCACATCCCTCTTGTAGTGTGGGGCCCAAAACTGGACACAGTACTCCAGATGAGGCCTCAACAATGTCAAATAGAGGGAAATAATCACATCCCTCGATCTGCTGGCAATGGCCCTACTTATACAGCCCAAAATGTCATTAGCCTTCTTTGCAACAAGGGCACACTGTTGACTCATATCCAGCTTCTCGTCCACTGTAACCCCTAGGTCCTTTTCTGCAGAACTGCTGCCTAGCCATTCAGTCCCTAGTCTGTAGCAGTGCATGGGATTCTTCCATCCTAAGTGCAGAGTCCTGCACTTGTCCTTGTTGAACCTCATCAGATTTCTTTTGGATCAATCCTCTAATTTGTCTAGGTCCCTCTGTATCCTATTCTTATCCTCCAGCGTATCTACCACTCCTCCCAGTTCAGTGTCATCTGCACACTTGCTGAGGGTGCAGTCCACACCATCCCGTAGATCATTAATTTAGATATTGAACAAAACCGGCCCCAGGACCGACCTTTGGGGCACTCTGCTTGATACCGGCTGCCAACTAGACATGGAGCCATTGATCACTACCCATTGAGCCCGACGATCTAGACAGCTTTCTATCCACCTTATCATCCATTCATCCAGCCCATACTTCTTTAACTTGGTGGCAAGAATACTGTGGGAGACCGTATTAAAAACTTTGCTAAAGTCCAGGCATAACACATCCACTGCTTTCCCCTCATCCACAGAACCAGTCATCTCCTCATAGAAGGCAATTATGTTAGTCAGGCATGACTTGCCCTTGGTGAATCCATGCTGACTGTTCCTGATCACTTTCCTCTCCTCTAAGTGCTTCAGAATTGATTCCTTGAGGACTTGCTCCATGATTTTTCCAGGGACTGATGTGAAGCTGACTGGCCTGTAGTTCCCTGGATCCTCCTTCTTCCCTTTTTTAAAGATGGGCACTACATTAGCCTTTTTCCAGTCATCCGGGACCTCCTCCGTTCGCCAGGAGTTTCCAAAGATAATGGCCAATGGCTCTGCAATCACATCCGCCAACTCCTTTAGCACCCTCGGATGCAGCGCATGGACTTGTGCTCATCCTGCTTTTCTGAATAGTCCTGAACCACTTCTTTCTCCACAGAGGGCTAGTCACCTCTTCCCCATGCTGTGCTGCCCAGTCAGTCTGGGAACTGACCTTGTTTGTGAAGACAGAGGCAAAAAAAGCATTGAGAACATTAGCTTTTTCCACATCCTCTGTCACTAGGTTGCCTCCCCCATTCAGTAAGGGTCCCACACTTTCCCTGACTTTCTTCTTGTTGCTAACATACCTGAAAAAACCCTTATTGTTACTCCTAACATCTCTTGCTAGCTGCAACTCCAAGTGTGATTTGGCCTTCCTGATTTCACTTCTGCATGCCTGAGCAATGTTTTTATACTCCTCCCTGGGTCGTTTGACCAAGCTTCCACTTCTTGTCAGCTTCCTTTTTGTGTTTAAGATCAGCAAGGATTTCACTGTTAAGCCAAGCTGGTCACCTGCCATATTTACTATTCTTTCTACACATTGTTCCTGCAACCTCAATAAGGATTCTTCAAAATACAGCCAGCTCTCCTGGACTCCTTTCCCCCTCATGTTATTCTCCCAGGGGTTCCTGCCCAGCAGTTCCCTGAGGGAGTCAAAGTCTGTTTTTTCTGAAGTCCAGGGTCCGTATTCTGCTGCTCTCCTTTCTTCCTTGTGTCAGGATCCTGAACTCAACCATCTCATAGTCACTGCCTCTCAGGTTCCCAGCCACTTTTGCTTCCCCTACTAATTCTTCCCTGTTTGTGAGCAGCAGGTCAAGAGCTCTGCCCCTGGTTGGTTCCTCCAGCACTTGCACCAGGAAATTGTCCCCTAGTTCTTCAGGTCTGGATACAAAAAGGGTTTTAGAAACCTTTGAACAGAGAGTGGGAATGGTACCTCTCCCAATTTCAAGGGCCAAAGAAAGATTTCCTCTATTTTAATGATTTATAGTATGTCTAATTAATAGACCTGAGCAAATAATTGATTTTTCTGATTCAGTGGCTGAATTGAAAAAATAATTTTAAAAAAGACTCTTTGAGCCAGAACTTTTTTTGGGGGGTGAAGAGTAGGAGGATCTTGCTCAAACGAAAAAACAAAAAAAATTGTTCAGGTTGAACAAAACATTTCAAATGTTTCAAATTGATATTTTTTACATGAAATGTCAAAATAGTTCATTTGAAAATGCCAACACAAAGTATTTTGACATTTCTCGGGGAGGGGCATAAATTAGTTTTTATGGACAGTTTTTGGCCAAAACTATTGGCCGAATTTGACCCAAATTTGTAAATAATTTTGCAGCCCTGAAAAATGCATTTTTTTAGTGAATTTACTATTGGCTAAAAAAAAATTCACCCAGCTCTATAAATGACTTAGCAGATAAGTGCCAATTTACTAACTCATATAAAACTATAGAAAAAAGGGGAGAAAGAAGAGGTGTTCAAGTTATTGTAATGTTATTTAAAATGCTTTTAATCTCGCTGAAGACTGTCACAAATTATCATCCCTCACAATGCTGAGTCAGCTCTCCCATAGGCACTACTTCTAGTGCTCTCAACTGGGGACAGCAGGGGACAGCATCATCACTGGCTGCCCATAAAGGAAGAAGGATTGAAATTAACCCAATTATGCAGTGCAGTAGAGGGAATTTGGTACTGGAAGAACTGAATCAGCACAGGCAGCAGGTACTGTGTATTCCTGCATAACATACCCCAGCCCCTTCAAACTCAAGCACTAACCAGGTTTACCTTTTCTTTTCTGTTCCTTAGCCACTGCTGAGCTATGTTCAGTTGCCAATCTCAGCTCCAGTAGTGCTAACCCATCCTTTATTTATGTTGCCATGACAGATGCCTAAATGTGTATTAAAGTGTGTTTCCTAAAATACTTCTACTTGATGCAATGGGAGCCTGAACTGTTGCTGAGTGGTTCTGGCATGGTAAAATCAAGGTACAATATACACTTCATACAATGCATTGAAATATGAAATAAGCTTTCTTTTATTAGAATTAATATTGTGCTGTTAAACTCCCTCTAAGAATAATCTTAATATATTCCACCATTTGGACGCACCATCTGTGTGGTTCCCTGGGCTGCTGTAGCTGCAGGCTATGAAGGAGCCAATCCCACAAAATAGGCTCCTGTCTGGATCAGTGACTGAAGGATGGTGACTAAGGTCACTAATTATTGCAGCCATTCACTGCAGGGAGCTGGTGGCTGCGGTAGGCAGGTTTATTTTATATCCTTTTCCCTTCTTTATTCTTTACCCTCCTCCCCAATCTGTGGCTGTGTTTTTGGAGCATTTTTGTGTCTCATTTAGGTGTTTGTTTTTCTTAATTATACTATAAGTCTGTGGAGAGATCACAGTCTGTGTTGATTTTTAATGAGGCATTAGGGCCTGATGCAACTTGCACTGACTTTAATGGGCATTGGATCCGGTCATTAGAGAGTGTCTCTTTGCATGAGTGTTTTTTTAATTTGTTTTTTGTTGTTGTTATTTTTTGTGTTTTGTTAATTTATTGCTTTCGAATGTCTGAGGTGGGAGGGGAAGTGAAACCAAATAACTATTCAATGTTCGCTATCTGGTTAATTGAATGTACCAGTAATATGCCTTGGTGGAGTTTAAAATGTATTTTTATTTGGGCTTTTTGGGTCTGCACTGGCAGTGTCACGTGTACGTATTTCTAGTATGTGTATGTGAGAGGTTTCCTATGAACCCCAGCATTCCCATACATCAAAGTTGAAGAGTTCCTTGACTTCTAGAAATCCATGACTCTAAACTAGTTTGAAGAAATGCAGAAGGTGGAAAAACATGCCTTCATGTACAGCACTACAGCAGTGCAGCTGCACCAGTGTAGCACTTTAGTGAAGATGCTACTACACCAATGGGAAAGCTTCCCCCATTGGCGTAATTAATCCACCTCCCCAAGAGGCAGTAGTTAAGTTGACAGGAGAAGCTCTCCCATTGACATAGCACTGTCTACACGGAGAATGGAGGGCGGGAGGTTAGAGAGGGTATTAGGCCAGTATAACTACTTCTCTCTGATGTGTGGGTTTTTCACGCCACAGAGTAATGTTGTTATACTGATTATAGGTCTGTAGTATAGACCTGACCAAAATGTTAATGAAAAATAATAGCCCTGTTTTTGTTGTATCCGTAGCTGAATTTGGATCTGCACATATGCAGAACAATAGGCTTTATGGGAGCTTTGTTAGGGCTATTAGAAAGTATCAGTGTTCTAGATCCTTCCAGTTTCAAAACTGTTTAAGTCCACTGGGCCAATGAAGTCAATGGAGCTTGTCCATTAACACCAGGTGAGAATCTGGCCTATTGTCTTCTAAAGTCCCCAATTCCTAGCTCAGGAGGTTTATTAAATATTTCATATTCCTAGATAACATCAGTTGAATAAAATGCTTTTCTCTAATCAGTAAAAGGGAGTGTAACTTTATGTAAAAGTGGAATGTTACATCATTCTTTCTAAGAGAGTGTGAAGTTTACACGTATACATTTTGATTAGTCGTGTTTTGGCTTGGTCTGCCTAGCTAACTAGGTTTATATACTACATGCAGCACTGGGGTAGGGAGCTTTCAGAGCACCTTGCACAATTAAATATTCTATGTGAGTGATCTATTTAGAGTTGATTCTTTGTTTCTCTCCCCATACTCAGAGGTAGATAATATTAGTGAGAACTATTTTTGTCCTCCTATTCTTGCTCTTCCTTCTTCTGGCCTCCCCTATCCTGTGAGTAGTCTGGGTGAAGTCTGTGTGCTTCTCAGTGTGATTGGCTGTGTCACATTATATTTTGACCATGGTTTGGGTTAGGTCCTAAAATGTCTTTGGGGGAAACCCTTCTTTCAAAGATGTAACTATGTTTGGAATAGTTTAACTTTTAATAGGAATATGAGGATTTTTCTTTATTCACCTTAAAACTGTTACCATATGTTATGAAAACTACAGCAAATGGGATTCAAAACCTCAAACAGTATTGTCAGCTGCTGAAACCCCTAACAGACCAGTTTCCTTCCTGAGACTTGGCTAAGTTTTGTGACGCTAACTGTGAAATATAAGCTTGTGTCCAGAAATAACACTACAGTCAAATTGTAATAAAGTCTGATTCTGCTGCCTTGATTTGATTTTTTTCCAAGGATGCTCTGACTCTCAAACACAAACAGCCTAGAGCACAATGTAGGTGCCTTTCTCTGTCTGTTATCTTTTCATACACTATAACTAGGTAGTCTCCTTAAGTGTAAGGATTAAGGAGGAGATTTTCAAAGGCACAAATGGCAGTAGGTGCCTGACTCCCACTGAAAGTTTCAGTTGAACTGTACAAGAGCTTGTCTTATTTTATAGAAATTGGTAAAATCTTCACTACTAATAAAAATGCAAATAAATGTATTTTGATTTTAACTTGCAATATGAAATAGTGGTTCATATTGCAAGTTAATGTTGTAGCTGAAGAAAAAATGATTGCACCTCGGTAACTTAGACTTTATTTTCTCTAAAATTATAGCAGATATATCTATTATCATAACATGCTATTGTTGTCTCTTCATTTACATGCACTATAATGATATTGAGCACAACTTTGAATTTTAAATCTCGTCTCATATATGCTGTTAATCTTTCAAAATGAAAAGACCAATGACTGTGGTATATAAATGAATGTTAACAGCAATATAATATAATATTGTATGTAGAGCTGGCCTAAAATTATTCATGAATAATTTGTTGGATGTGAAACCACTTTTGCATTTCGTATTCATTTCCTGGGAACATTTCTGTTAGCAAATCAGTTACATATAGAACAATGTCCCCCCTGTTTGCTGGGGTTGGGCTTTAGCTTGACAAGGCAGGGAGAGAGTCACCTGAGTGAGGGAGCAGAGTTCAGCTCTGCCTCCTCCCCATTCCCTTTGAGTGCTCTTTGTAGGTAGAGGGAGGAGAAACAGGAAGAGGTGGGTTTGAAGTGAGCCTCTGGTCAGCCATCACACCCATACTGGGCATGACACTGCGGTTTGGATGTTTCAGAAGGGTCTCCACTGGCCAACCAGGCCCACACCCATCTGGTTTATAAGGGGCCTCCTCAATGGTGTCTAGCCAGTGCCTGAAGCCCCTTCAGGAAAGGTGGAAAAACCTTTCCAGAACAAACCTTTCCACAGTAAAGGAACCAGGACTGGATCTATCTCTTTGAATTGTTCTGGTAGCACAAAGGAACTGGAGAGTTACTCTAACAGGTAAAGGTGGCATTCCTAAGGGAGCCAGGGGCAGGCGTGCAGCACTGCATTCTGGCAATCTCCACTTGGTGGTGTGGTCCTAGGGAACTGCGCTGGCTGGCATAATTGGCATAGAATGTCTTCATTTAAAGCAAACTTGTGCTCAGGAATGGTTTGGCCTCTGGTCAGCAGAATGGAAAGCTGATCCACCCTGGGTCTTGTCACTGAGTGCAGCTCAGCCGGATCTGGAACCTGGCCCCAGATCTTTCGAGATACCCCAGCCAGTTGTACAGATCACTCAGTGGTGAGACTGCATTGTGTTCACAACACTGTCAAAGTACTTAGGATAGTTAATTCTTGCTTGCTATAGAAGAACTGAGCTTCAAAGGAAGTAGTGTCTAACTAGTTAGATTAGGAGACATTGTGCAGTTTGAATTAGTTCATCAGGAAATTGTAGCTCAGGCAGAAGTCAAACTAGTTGAGAGGGCCCCAGGAAGCTTAAAGAGAATGGGATAATGCATTAGCTGCCTTCCATTCTGATCACCTTTCTCTCTTTCAAAAATTCCTCCCTGGCCCCCCATTGTTTTCATGTGTTCCCTGTTTTCAGAGGGTGGCATTTGTCGTTGTTTGTGTGTTAAATTGTTTGTTTTTATTCTATTGTACAACATTCCAAAGTTGGGTTTATGGTGAAAAATTTAAGGCCCCAGTCTTGCAAATGCAAGTGAGTAACTTTATGCACGTGTAGTTCCACTGGACTTGAGCCTTTGCCTCTGCCTGCATGGTTGAAGTAGTTTACACTAGTGATGTGAGTGTTAAAAGGCTGATCTGAGTGTGTCATATCCACTTTGCACTGGTGTAAATGACTTCAAACCATGCAGGGCAACATAGAATCAGGCCCTCTGGGGTCTGGTCTACACTACAGACCTACCTAGGTATAAACATCACTCAGGGGTGTGAAAAATCCACACCCCGAGTAATGTAATTATACTAACCTTGTAGATAGTGGTGTTAGCGGGAGAGCTTCTCCTGCCAACATAGCTCTCGCCTCCCAGGGAGGTGGATTAACTATACCGACAGGAGAGCTCTCTCCCATTGGCATAGAATGTCTTCATTTAAAGCGCTCCAGCAGCACAGCTGCGTCGATGCAGCATTTTAAGTGTAGATGTGCTCTGAGTCAGTGGGGACTCTCTTGAGTAAAGTTATTCGTGTGCATGTGTTTGCAAGATCAGAGTCTCTGCCAGCCTCCGCTGAAGTGACAGCACTGCCACCAGTATTTCATTCTCCTTGGAATATCCTCTGCAAAGCTAAGAAATGCTATCACAACTAGCTATGAGTACAAATGTGGATTTTTGTAATTGGGAGAACTACAGTAGCTTTAAACAAAGGGCATATCATTACAAGGAGACTTATAATGAGGGTGATAAGTACTTGCACTGCTGCAACAAGAACCTCTGAACTATACTGTATGGAAGTCTAATTACTGTTTTTTAAAATTAGTTCCGTGATGGAATAAATCTAATATGACTTTCCCCTATTGTCTTTTTGTGACATTAGATCATTTTCTTCAGTCAATGTTTCATAGAATCTCCTGACTGCTCTTTGTTGTTAATAGAACACTCTTCTTTGTTACCGTCTGGAATTATGACTGGTTCTTTAACAATATAGATCACACTATTGCAGAAAAAAGCATATGGGCACCTAAGGTAAAACCAAAGGCTCCAATCTGTAATGGATTGACATTTTCCAAATTCTCCCTCTCGGAGACAAACCAAAAGCCTCTTGCAAATTAAGGTTCCAACCAGAGTTCCATTATGAGTTAAAGTTGCCTTCTCCCTGGGAACTTCAGAAAGGGAAAATGATTCAGGCATAAATATTTTTGGTTAGTCTCAAGGAAGAGTAGATGATTTTTAAAGTTTGACGTAAATTGCTCGAACCATATCGTGTGCAAGAGCTTGTACATACATATATTAAAAAGATTGTTTTTGGGGGGGAGGGGCACATTACATTGAAATGGAAGTGTCTTACATCTGCATCCCTATAGTTTAAAATGAATTAATTTAAAAATAATAAAAAGGAGTATGATATAAAAAGATCTTGCATTTGGAAGCTGACCAGTTACCTGAAATTTTCATGTTGTCTAGTTTTCTAAAATGTTCAGTATAATGTGCATCAACTTATCTCATTTTTATCTAATTTGTATTATATCTATATGAAACTACATTTGTTCCAGTTATAAAATGCAAATTCTACTCTCAGCATTCTTATTGGCTGTACTTAGATTAAATTAACATGTTAGATATATTTTTCAGTCACATAACTTTGATATATAATACCATTTCTGGTAATTTTAGAAAGGTCTCTCAATGATGATTCAAGCAATATAAGTTTCTATACTGCTACACAGAACAGCATGATTCCTGGTAGTTTATACTGGCCTAATTATATTTCACATTTAGATTTTGTTTATTCTGGGTAGCATTTCAGTAGTGTATCAACTCAAACACACCAAACTCGCCTTTAGTGAAATGTATAGAATGTGCTGATAAAAATCAATATATATTTTGCATAGTACATCCCATAGGAAACATAAAATGTGTGTGGCTTGAGATGATTTAGTGCACTAAGCAATAATATTCATGCAATGCAGAAGATAACAACTACACTTAGCTGTGAAGGCGTTAAAAATGAAAATAAAATTAAAAAGCCCTGAAATTTAATGTTCAGATTCATGCAACATAGAAGAGTAAAAATATGGTCCTCTCAGTGGGACTAACTGCATAACAAGAAAGAATGAAATTGATACCAGGTCAGAATTTGAAAGTGCACAGACCCAACAGGCCTGAAAAGATCTTGTCAAAATTAGATAATTTCAACTGTGTTTTAGTGTTGTATCATAAACAATGTCTAAAACGTACAAAAAGGTTAAAATAGCTTTCTTTTTACCATTTCACAAGGCACTTGACTGAAGTCATTATATGGGAGAATTATGAATTCACAAATTTCTGACTGGGCCATAAATTCCCTAACAAGCTGATTTCCGCCTTACAAAAATTTTAGTTAATGTCAGTGTTAAATTCTGAAGCAGTATTTGTAGGTTTTACCTGACAAAGACTCTTCACTGGAGTTGACCAATTTAGAGACACAATGATCAAATGGGCTACATCACTAGTCCCAATACTTGTGACTGCGGCAGAGACCCTCAAAATATGAAGCATCTCCTGCTATGCCAGCTGCTTGAGCATGAATGCTTTTCCAGTGTTCTTGCAGAGTGCTATGATTGGGTAATCACATATGCCTGGAAGTGGTAGGAAACAGCATGAGGACATGACAAGAAGCAGACTTGACAAAGAGAGAGCCAGGAAACAGTGGCTGTTCGTGTTACATATTTGAAATCAGTTTTGCAATCCGAGAGCTTGGAGATCAATAGAGAAACTATCAGAGAGTGGATGAAGGGACAGCTTATAACCAAAGTAATCCACGAACAGCCTCTTCACCTACTTGGCCCTTGCTTTCAATGGACCAGACTCACCTCTGTTGATGCAAGGATGCACAAGTAACTCAGCTCCCTGTGTCACCGTACACAGAAGGACACATCCACAGGGCAGGGCAGTTGGTGCTTCCATGTTCGTTTTTTCA
Organism: Mauremys reevesii; assembly: GCF_016161935.1. Lineage (NCBI taxonomy): Eukaryota > Metazoa > Chordata > Testudines > Geoemydidae > Mauremys > Mauremys reevesii. The sequence continues at coordinate 29,286,099 of NC_052629.1, read as the reverse complement.
TTTGTGGGATTCTACCAGGGGAGGTAGCTCCTAGTTCACCCAGGAGTGTAGAAGGAACCTAACCAGTGGAGACTGCTTTAGGAAAGTGTTGATACATAACATTCTCTAACAACTCAAGTCATGCTCCTTCCCCCAACCAGCATTGCCATTGTTTGATTTGTGTTGACTGCTTGTGGACCCATTAGCAGAAGGAAAGTCACTGCTAGTATAGACAACGGGTAAAATTTTCAAAAGCACCTACACTTAAGAGCCTAAGTTCCATTTTCAAGTGGAAGCCTAAGAGTATGTCTACTCTGCAAAAATACCCCTTGGCAGTGAGTCTCAGAGCCCAGGTCAACTGACTCAGGTTCGTGGGGCTTGTGCTAAGGGGCTAAAAATAGGGTTAATGTTTCCACTCAGGCAGGAGCCTGGCCTCTGAAACCCAGTGAGGGGGAAGGATCTCAGAGCCTGGGCTCCAGTCCGAGCAGGAATGTCTACACTGCTATTTTTAGCCCCATAGCGCAAGTCAGTTGACCCCATCTCTGAGACTCACTATCGTGGGGTTTCAGAGGGGTAACCATGTTAGTCTGTATCAGCAAAAACAACAAGGAATACTTGTGGCACCTTAGAGAGTAACAAATTTATTTGGACATAAGCTTTCGTGTGCTGGATGAGTCCACACAAGAGATCCACTTCCTGGACACTACAGTGCAAATAAGCGATGGTCACATAAACACCACACTGTACTGGAAACCTACAGACCTCTATACTTACCTACAAGCCTCCAGCTTTCACCCAGACCACATCACACAATCTGTTGTCTACAGCCAAGCCCTAAGATACAACCGCATTTGCTCCAATTCCTCAGGCAGAGACAAACACCTACAGTCTACATCTAACAAGTGTTCTTAAAACTACAGTACCCACCTGGGGAAGTGAAGAAACAAATTGACAGAGCCAGAAGGGTACCCAGAAGTCACCTACTACAGGACAGGCCCTACAAAGAAAGTAACAGAACACCACTAGCCATCACCTTCAGCCCCCAACTAAAACCTCTCCAGCACATCATCAAGGATCTACAACCTGTCCTAAAGGATGATCCTTCACTCTCATAGAGCTTGGGAGACAGGCCAGTCCTCACCTACAGACAGCCCCCCAACCTGAAGCAAATACTCACCAGCAACTACACAGCACACAACCAAAACACTAACCCAGGAACCAATCCCTGAAACAAACTCCATTGCCAACTCAGTCTGCATATCTATTCAAGGAATACCATCATAGGACCTAACCACATCAGCTGCATCATCAGGGGCTCATTCACCTGCACATCTACCAATGTGATATATGCCATCAGGTGCCAGCAATGCCCCTCTGCCATGTACATTGACCAAACCAGAGAGTCTCTACAGAAAAGAATCAATGGACACAAGAATTGTAACATTCAAAAACCAGTAGGAGAGCACTTCAATCTCCCTGGACACTCAATAACAGACTTAAAAGTGGCCGTTCTTCAACAAAAAAACTTTAAAAACAGACTTCAACAAGAAACTGCAGAACTGGAATTAATTTGCAAACTTGACACCATCAAATTAGGCCTGAATAAAGACTGGGAGTGGCTACAAAAAATAATTTTCCCTCTGATACTTACACCTTCTTGTCAACTGTTGGGAATGGGCCACATCCCTCCTGATTGAATTGGCCTCGTTAGCACTACAAAAAGTAATTTTCCCTCTGTTGATATTCACCCCTTCATGTCGACTGTTTGGAATGGATCACATCCACCCTAATTGAATTGGCCTCATTAGCTCTGACCCCCCATTTGGTACGGCAACTCCCATCTTTTCATGTGCTGTACATTTATACCTGACTAATGAATTTTTCACTCCATGCATCTGATAAAGTGGGTTATAGCCCACGACAGCTTATGCCCAAATAAATGTGTTAGTCTCTAAGGTGCCACAGGGACTCCTCGTTGTTTTTATTGTGGGGTTGTTGTTTTTTTTGTTTTTTGGTTGGTTGGGTGGGTGTTTTTTGTGCAGATGTGTCCTGAGTCAGACTGAAAGTCAGTGGGACCTAAGAGCCACATCGCTTTTGAAAATGGGACTTGGGAGACTAAATCACTTGGTTATTTTTGAAAATGTTCTCCTGGGTGTGTGAAGTTAGGCCAGTTTCAGACTCATCTCTACTATCTAAAGTTGCATCATTTCCCAACTCTGATTATCCAGCTTTTCCCCACTTTTTTGCCCACTGCTTTGGTGGAACACTTCACCTTATGAAATTCCCTTTATTCCAATTTAAATCAAAGCTTTGGAAGTATTATTTTTTCTATATATTTTCTTCTTAATTCACTCTGAAATAATTGCTTTGGGGCTTATGAAAAACACTCCAAAATTTGCTATCAAGTGGGGATTTTCAGATTCCCTGCTTTGCTATCCATGGCTTCAATTATATGAAATCTTTGAGGAAGAAGGATTCCAATTTGGGTTTTTGTAAGTCGTCCAAAAAAAATCCAAAAGCCCAAGAGCAGTAGAGTACTTAATATAAAGGCAAGTTAAATGGCAAATAAGATTAATAAAACTGTCACGCTTTATTCAGCAGACAGATGCCTTCTGTATTGTTGTGAAGGGTTATGGATTTGACTTTTTGGCAGAACTAATGAGTAGGAGCCAGACGTGGCTGCAAAAAGCCTATCTGAGGTCTTCTGTGTGTGCAGGGTTCCTGGAGAAAACCATTCAAGAATGGAGACTTCATTAAAATGATTTAGCCCAGGCCTTTTTCCCCCTTCACAGCTATCCTAGTCAAAGGGTGTGAGGATGATAATTGACCTTCTGGATACAAAATGACATTTTAAAAATATAAATGCAATACAAAATTAGTCTGCTTATTCTCAAAAAAAAAAAGTGGTAAGATACTCCTTGTTTTCATTATTACTTGGAGCAAAATCCTGAGTCCATTGAAGCCTATGTGAATTTTGCCATTGATTACAATGGAGCCAGGCTTTCATCCTTGATCTCCCACATTTAGAGGGTTTCCCTCCTTTGGAGTGTGGTTAAGATTAGACCCTGGTCATGAAATTTTTGACAGAACATTTTTTTGTCAAGACCAAAACTTTTCATGGGAATATGCCAGATTTGACTCAACTTTTGTTTGGAAGGTTTGTCTGGTCCAGGATGGAATTTCTGGTCAAAAGCTGAGGGAGAGAGCTGCACCAATAACCTTGTGGTTAGAGCACTCACCTGGGATGTGGGACACCTAGGCCTCCAATTAGGGACTTGAACTTGGGTCTCAGAGTTCATTTCTGTCTCTGTCTCTATCCCGCCTGTCGGAGCTATTCCACTTTTTATAAATAATTAAATATTCATTGAGCCAGAGAGAGAGAGAGAGAGACTGAGATCAATGATTGGGCCCTCATTGTGTTAGGTGCTATACGCACACGTAGAGGAAAGACAGTCTTGGATTTAGTAGATGGATGTAACCAACAAACAGTGGAGGAGGCGGGCAGTAACAAGGACTCTGAGTGAGATAACGGAGAAGCGGGGAGGGGGGGTTGCATAAATTAGCTGTGTTCATAATCAGTCTGCACAGAGTTAGAAAATAGATTTCCCCCCTGCATTATTGGCGATACCAGTAAATGTTTGAGCTGTAATGCATTCTTATCTTGTCTAGAACTCTGAGTCCACCTGTGAAAGCTCGAAAAGATTCATTTTTACTAATTCCACCCTTTGGGTACCCTGAGACATAATTGGTGCATCTCAACAAGAAGTGTGAGCCATGAATGTATCTTGGGTCCATGATGCTGATTATGTCTCCCTCAGAATAGATGTCTGCGGGAGGGGCAGGGAATAACAGGCAAGGACTTAATGCACAGTGGGGCTTCATTCCCCAAGAAAAAAATTGATTTTTTCCCCTCCTGCTAAGAAAGAAGTTAGACTAATAACTTTCTCAATTTTCAGATGGCTTTTCTTCTTCCTATTTGACCCTTTTGAAAATCAAGATATTTTATTGAGAGACTCAGGCCTGGTCTACACTTAACATTTAGATTGACTTAGCTACATCACTCCGGGGTAAAAAATTCACACTCCTGTGCACTGTAATTAAGCTGATCTAGCCCTCCCCCACCCCCAGCGTAGATGTGGCTCAGTTGAGGGAACAATTCTTCTATTGATCGAGCTACTGGCATTTGGAGAGGTGGATTACCAATGTGGGAAGTCTACATTACAGTGGCATAGCTGCAGCTGTAGTGCCCATATTGTAGACATGGCCTAAAGTGATGTGACTATATTTAGCAAATATATACCAGAATACCTCTTTGTGGACACTTTTAGAGGTTCTGTGTTCTAGTGACTAGAAGATTGAATTCTCAGTGGAAAAGGTTGAAGAAATATAATCAGATCTGAGTGAAAGCCGATGAGAAGGAGATAAAAATGAGGGGAGGAGAGATTTTTTTTTTCCCCGAACTTCACACACCAGAGTTGCAATTTGCCACACAGCTGCCATCTTCAGCAACGCAGCTGACTTCTTCCACCGCTTCTGTCTTAATGCAAGGCAGTGCGTTTATTGAGTTGCTATACCAGAATAGACAAATTTGTCAATGCTAGATCACAAAAGATTAACTTCACAAACTAACAGGCTGCACAGCTATATGATGGGATAAAATAAATAAACCATGAGTTAAAAATGATAGGCACATGGTTTTGCCACAACTGAAATAAAATGCCTCACAATTAAAAAAACAAACAAAAAAACAAACAAAAAAAAACCTTTCAGTGGTTTAATTCAAAATTGAGATTTTTTTTTAAATTAGGCTTGGGCAAAGAATGTAATTCATGGGAATCTCTGTTAGAGATGTGGCCAATCAACTACTTTTTTTAAATCTTGATTACCATAGATTAGGCTTTAAATTTAATCCGACATTACATATAACTCTGGGGGAAATGTCATGACACAGTGTATTTGAAAAAGTGTACTGTTTACATATGGCACCAGGAATATTCTATCCTGGGGGAATGTGGGGAATATCTTCTGTACCTTTCATAACTCATCCAACACAGCAAAAGGCAATGCAGGGAGGGGCGATGATTCCCAAAATACTTCATGTTGACCAGTTGCGGAATTAAGTGATTTAGAAATTAAATTACATATTTATTTTTGGGAGGGAGTAATGAGAACAGAGGCTAGAAGTCAAGAAATCTTGGTTCCATGCTAGCACAATGCCTCCAGGAGCTCCCACAGGAAGAGATCTTCTCTGTACGCCCCTACATGTGGCTGTCTTAAAGGCCCAATAAAGTTATCTAGTGTGTGCCTCCATTTTCCCATCTGTAAAATGGTGCTAATAAAGCTTCCTTTGTGTCTTAATTCCTTAATGTTTATCAGGTATCTTGAGATTCTTGGAGGGAAGGCACTATACCATGTGAGTACACTCTATTTGTGGTTTTTCACAAGCTGTTGTGTATAATTTTTACTATATGATTTTTGCTAAATGAGTCACATGGTTTCCACTTCTTTGGTCTCCCTACGATGTAGATATGCTGCAAACAAGACTCTGCCAGGTCTGGAGAGCTCTGAGTAAGGCAGAGCTTTTCACCTGCTTCCTGCCATCTAAGCAACAGTTGTACTTACAGACACGCCTATGGTGATGGGTGTTTCCTAGGGTATGTCTACACTGCACACTCCTTAAGGTGGCGTGTAGAGCGTATACTCTGTACACCCCCTACTAGGTGTACAAACAGCAGTGTAGATGGTGAGGCATTGCTTAGGTGAGTAAAGACACACCTTAACCTTTTGGATATATACCCTACATGGCTTTCTACATGCTCAAGCGGCACCTTCCCCATCTATACTGCAGTTTTTAGCAGTGTAGTGTCCTGCTGCCTCCCTGCTTCTGGAGACTTTCCATGGGTTTCGGCAGTGGGAAGCCACTGGGGAAAGGCTCCGGCAGCTCCCCATCGCTGAAGCTTTTCCCTGCTGCCTCTCCGCCACAGCTTTTCATTGAGTTGTGTAGCTACACCCTGTGGTGTGGAGGTACCCATAGTCACCTGACAATAAACTGATACATTTTTAACTGGTTACATTGTGTCTGTATGTACATGGAAAATTTTACTGCTGTTACTAACAAACTTCCATTTTCCTTTCAGATCAGATGAGTAGAAGAGATCCTCCTATAATAAGGTGCTGGCTTAAGGAATAATAAGGCCCTAATCCTACAGTCAGAGTTGTATTGGCAGACCTTATGCCCACACAATCTAGCTAAAGTCAGAGCTCCCAGTTCAGATTCCCCTCGGGTTTTCATTTTCCACCAGAGAGGAGGAAGAGCTCTGGAGAACCAGCACTACCTCAAGCCAGATAGCTGCTCTCCTCCTGATCCTCTGTCTTCCCTTGCATTCCCTCTTACTTGAACCTTGGAATGTTTTCAGCTTGCGCCTGGGAAGATCAACCTTTGTGATTTCTGTGTTAACTCCTAAATCAACCCAGGTTCTCAGGAAAGGTTCATAAGCTCTAGTAAGCCTGGCTGGCCTGATTTTTAAAGGTGGTTATAAAACCAGAAAATAAGTGAGTTTCTTGTTATTTTAAGGGTTTTATTGGAAAGATTTTGCACTGTTCAGGTCTCAATGACTTGAAGACTGTGTCTTCTATGAAATGTTACTGACTTGGTTTCATAACTTTCTTGAAGTGGGGCAGGGAGGGTGGGTATGTTCAGAAATCCTGTTAACAAACAATAAGATTTATATTACTCATGTGCATTGCTTTTAAAGTGCACCATTCAGTATCTGTTTTTAACTATGTAGGTAAGAAATCCTAGGTGCTTGCAATTGTGAAAATGTCATTTCTCTGAAAGTTGGATTCAATCTTTTCAAGCATTTTTTCCAAAGAACTGATTTTTGATACAACATAATTAGTCATGTGTGCACTAAGTAAATGAGATATGCAAATTTGTGTTGTTTACACCCAGTTTACTGTTTCCAGTTGAAGGTGGTAAAGTTGCAGTCACACAACCATAATGTGTTAAATGTCAATGTGTTTAATTTGGCATTTGTTCAATCTGATAGTGGCATAATGTGAATCACTTCCATATTAGAATCACTTCCATTGATTGTATCAGCATGACTCAGCTATATTCAACTTTCTTTTCCAGAGATCATAGAATCATAGAATATCAGGGTTGGAAGGGACATCAGGAGGTCATCTAGTCCAACCCCCTGCTCAAAGCAGGACCAATTCCCAACTAAATCATCCCAGCCAGGGCTTTGTCAAGCCTGACCTTAAATACCTCTAAGGAAGGAGATTCCACCACCTCCCTAGGTAACCCATTCCAGTGCTTCACCACTCTGAGTAAAAAAGTTTTTCCTAATATCCAACCTAAAGACTGTATGTATTCCCATATCCCCACCTATGGGGAGACTTGTAATACCAGTTTCTGGGATATGAATTCTGCATACCTACAGCAAAGGAAGAACTTTTTTTCCTAGTCTGCATTATAAATTCAGAAATATAAAGAAAAGGCTGTTTTTCCTTGAATAAACTGACATTTTTAAATGAATACTGCATTAACTCAATAATGTTACTTATGAAATTTTATAACCATTTAATTTATGCTGTCCTTGCTTATTGCAATTATTGTCATGGGGTTTGTAAGCTTGTAAATGAACAGGGCTATGTGTCATGTTTCCTTCCACCCTTAGCTCCTTTCCCTTTCAGTATCTTTAAAAAGGCATTGGAGAAAATATGTAGCACTGATCTCCCCAGGTAGAAATCTGTACTTTTCCAAACTTTGCAAACAGCATTAACTGTTCCTGTTTCACTTGCCTCTAGAGACTACTCATTCACTAAGTTGATGCTTATCAGTAAACTGTGTCTGAGCTATGCTGCCTCAAGAACAGTTCTTATTTTATAGCTGCAGTATCCACTGCAGGGGAGGGGGGAGGGGGAAAGCCTTCCTGCTTTGTTGAAACTATATATGTTGACAAATTTGGTGTGTGTAAATTTAAAGGTTTCATTTCAATAATTATCTGACATTCACTAGGAAAAATCTATTCTCTTTTCAACTTGAGTTTAATTATACCAAGAATAAACAGTGCACAAATAGAGGCTGTTAAACTGGAAAAGTATTTGCTCATGCTTTCTTCATGCACCATTGATGAAAAGTCAGACAAAACAAGTAATGATTTAAACAGTTTCACATTTATAATAAACTTTGATATGGTGATAATCAGTGTATGCAGGCGAAAAATTCCCAGTGGAAAAACTTTGACCCTGGTTTTCCATTGCTCTTCTCCTCATACAGCCAGTCACACCAGTGCAATGTGAGTGTTAAATGCTACCATTCTGATCTGAGTTGGTGCACCAGCCAGCGCAATCTTTTGGAGTGAGATCTGAGAGTATAAAGTTCATGGTTTCTAATCCCATCGCTGCCACTAATTTGCTGTTTGCTCTTGGGCAAGTCACTTTGGACCAGATTTGTAAAGGTGCCTAAAGATGCAGGTAAGTGCCTATTGGGATATTCCAAAACTCATATGTGCCTAACTCCCATTGATTTGGAATATCCTACTAGCCACTCATCTGCATCTCTCTTGTTTTTACTTTCCCCATACAGGGCTGTCCTTATCCATATGCAAAGTACGCAGCTGCGTAAGCCACCAAGAAATTTGGGGCACCAAATTTCCTGGTGCCCTGCACAGCTACGTACTGCTCCAGCCCCTGCTCTGGCTCTTCCCCAGAGCCCCCAGCCTCTTCCCTTCCCCACCACCACTCCTCTGAGGACTCCAGAAGTGGTCAGGCCTGCGCTCACCGGTAAGTAGAGCGACCCGGGCTCAGCCTGCTCCATTCCCCTGGTTCCCAGCTATGCCATTGGTGAGTGCTGGGAGGCAGTTCCCCCCTCCCTCCAAGCCTGGGAGCCAGGGGAGCAGAGCAGGCTGGGGCCGGGTCACTCCACTTCCTGCAGGAAGTGGCCATCCCCCTTTCCCCCACCGTCTCCCATGGAGGCCTGGGGCAGGGCCCCACACAGCCCCCCTGCAGAGCTCTGGGGCCAGCCCCTTCCCCCCAGTGGAGGCCTGGGGCCAGGTCCCCCCTGCATAGGGCACCAAAATAGCTAGGGACAGCCCTGTCCCCATATAACTTCCCAGTTAACACAGTTAGTGGTACCACACAGTAGCATAGCTAGCAGGGTTCAGGAGAAGCAGCCACTTCCCCTCAGCAAGTTTCAAAAAGTGGCACCTGCTGGGCTGGTGCTGGCGGCAGCACGGCCGGAGGAGCCATGCGGGAGCGGCAGGCGCAGCCGGAGGAGCGAGGGGGCCGGCTCCTCAGCCATCACGCCCCACGCTCAGCGCAGCCCCAACATAGCCATAGCCTCCTTCTGTGGCGGCGGCTCAGGGCTCAGCAGCCAAGCACTCCCCGCCCCTTGCTAATGCAGCAGGGGGAGGCGAAAGGGCCCCTGTGCCTTTAAGGCCCCCTGGCTGGCGAGCCCCAGGTGGAGCGCACTGAGCGCCGGGAGCAGGCCGGGGACAGGCAGCGCTGCAGGACGGAAGGTGAGCGGGGGTCTGGTGCCTTGCACTGGGGGGTCCGTGCAAGGGGCTCCCCGGGGCTGGGCCCACAGGGCAGGGACGCAGGCCGTGCTGTCTGGACGGGGGGCCCTGGCGCAGCACAGGATCCTGGAGCCTGGGGGGGGGGACGAGACCCTGTGTGTGGGGCCGGGCAGCACAGCCCGGCAGGGGACACCTGCAGAGCGTGCTGGGCAGGAGAGACTCTCCCGGGGACGGGGAGCATCCACACCCCCGGGAAGCCCGCAGGAGTCCTGAGCCAGCCCTGGGGTTAATCTGTGGGGGGGGGTGGAACGGGAGGAGTCGGGGAGTGTGGTCAGAGGAGGATCCAAGGGGGGGCATGGCCAGAGGAGGAGCCAAGGGAGGGCGCCTTTTTTATGTTTGCTCCCCCCCTACACTTAAAACCTGGCTACACCACTGGTACCACATAAAAACCTATGTAATAATATGAATCTGCCTAACACTGGTGGTGTGAGGATGTTTGTACAGTGGTTTGAATAACATGAAGCCTTCAATAAGTGTGCAGTATAATTATGAATAATATTAAACATGTTTGATGGGGGAGGGAGAGATTGGACTGGGTGATATTACTCAGTTCTGTTCAGAGTACACCAGTTAGCAGAAGGACACCCTGAGTCACTCCATTAGGCTATATCTACACTGCAGCTCCGAGGTGTATTGCCAGCTCAGGTAGATCTAAACACAGATGCTCCGACTAAAAACAGCAGTGTGGCTGCAGCAGCACTGGCAGTGGCTTGCCCAAGTACACTGAGTAGCTACCTGAGTAAAATCCTGTCTGAGGGTACGTCTACACTACGGGACTATTCCGAATTTGCATAAACCGGTTTTGTAAAACAGATTGTATAAAATCGAGTGCACGCAGCCACACTAAACACATTAAATCGGTGGTGTCGTCCCACGTCCCGAGGCTAGCATCGACTTGGTTATTCCGTAGCTATCCCATAGTTCCGCAGCCTCCCCGCCTCTTGGAATTTCCGGTTGAGATCCCAGTGCCTGATGGGGCAAAAATCATTGTCGCGGGTGGTTCTGGGTAAATGTCATCAGTCACTCCTTCCTCTGGGAAAGAATCAGTCCTGCCTGCTAGTCGGCGATTGTTTTCTTCACTTCTGGGGTGGGTGGAGGTGCGTAAATTGCCGAGCTATGCCCTGACCCACCGCGGACACTGTGTTTGACCCTAGAAGCATTTGGAGCTCAGCCAAGAATGCAAATACTTTTCAGAGACTGCAGGAACTGTGGGATAGCTTGAGTCCTCCAGTCCATGAGCGTCCATTTGATTCTTTGGCTTTCCGTTACGCTTGTCACGCAGCAGTGCGCTAAGCCCATGCTATGGCGTCTGTCTGGAGATTTTTTAAAAATGATTTTGAATTTCGTCTTCTGTAACGGAGCGCTGATAGAACAGATTTGCCTGCCCTTACAGCGATCACGTCCGCATGGTCCATGCGGGAGCTCTTTCTTTATTTTGATTTTTAACTGCATCGCCACACGTGCTGATCTGAGCTCCACGCTAGGCAAACAGGAAATATTCAAAAGTTCGCGGGGCTTTTCCTGTCTACCTGGCCACTGCATCCGAGTTCAGATTGCTGTCCAGAGCGGTCAGTGGTGCACTGTGGGATACCACCCGGAGGCCAATACCGTCGATCTGTGGCCACACTAAACCTAATCTGATATGGTAATTCCGATACTAGCGCTACTCCTCTCGTTAGGGAGGAGTACAGAAACCGGTTTAAAGAGCCCTTTATACCAATATAAAGGGCCTCTGGGTGTGGCGTTAAATCGGTTTTATGCTCCTAAAACCGGTTTAAACGCCTAGTGTAGACCAGGCCTGAGATCCTCAGTACAGCTACATACTCGAGTGGCTAGCCCAGACCACTGTCTATGCCACTGTGGCCACACTACTGTTTTGGGAAAGGTCAGAGCATGGGCCGGGCTGACACTACTCTAGGGCAGTATTCCTTCATGAAGACTGTTTGGGGTTTTGCTGATTTGAGGGTACAAAGGTCAATCCTGGTCCTTATGCTGAGCAGAGGGATCTTATGGGAGCTTGCTGGTGCAAAGTTTTTTATACAGGGCAAAATTTGCTAATGGCTGTAAACATCAGTTCTCACTATGAAAAAATCTATGTAGCAAACCCAGGGGATTTTACGTAGCTCTGTCACCAACTTAAACTAGTAAACAACATAATTAGAGAGACTGTCAAGTCGTTCACACCAAACATGTTACTTGCCATGAAATTAGAATAATGTCCTTTGATTTCCAAACACCTTTACCCCTAAAATCCACGCTTTTAAAAATAGAGAAATTAAAGAAGAAACAATTGACACTGTCTATATTGTAGTTAAACTATCTTGGCTTGACACCTTTTTCAAACTAATGAAGCCTTACTCTATATACAATACATTTCTATTCTAGCATCCTCCCTTGCTTAATTATGTACTAATTACTGCCTTTATATAGAAGTATAGCATCATCTTATTCACTGCAGAGGAGGCTGAGGAGCTCACATTTCTGCATTTGGCCTTTTAGCCTGAAGCAGTTTTAAAAATAGATATGACAATGGATGTTCATTTTTCAACCCTCTTTTTATTCCACTATAAATTGCCCATTTAAAAATCAGTGACATCTATTCACTATATCACAGTACCTATAGCTGAGTGACACAAGTCTCTGCCCTCTTGTGGCAGATCAGGCTGGCAAAGTTAGATAATTATTGGGGAATGTTTTCTTTTCATTAACTGCAACAGCTTGGCATTATCATAAATGATGCAAAGTATTAAGGGCTCATGCCTGCACCCACTGAGATCAACCTGCATGTTGGATGCAGGATTAAGCCCTAACTGTTCAGTCCTCCTCTTCTAGAGGTGCCCAAGAAAATTAAGTAAAGGGACATTAGATCCTGATTGGGGTGTATTGCAGTTTTAAATATTACAAAATAAAACTAACTTATAAATATATGGACAGTGCAATGGGAATCGACATCCTGGCATAGGAGATGCTTTTTCCCTCCCTTTCTATTGCGCCAGCATCAGGATACATTACAATGACAACTTTCCAGGCACTCATTGATTAGCTAGCTCTTTTGAGCTTTGACAAATCAGGTGAATGGGTACACTGTGAAGAGAAGAAAGAGAAGGAGTGGAAATGACTATCAGCAGGAGGTCAAGAGAATGATATGGAGGAAGGCTAACATGCCATGGCCATGATCAGGGCCTGCTCCAGGCACCAGCATTCCAAGCTGGTGCTTGGGGCGGCAATCTGCGAGGGGCGGCAGTCCCTGTTGTTTTGCCCCCAAGCAGCGTGCCGAATTGCCGCCGCAGACGGCAGGGGCAGTCAGTGCGCCGTTAGGTCGGCAGGCGCGTTTCCGCGGTGGCTGCAATTCGGCGGCAGCTTCTATGTTTAGCTGTCCGCGGCGGCTTCAGCTAAACATAGAAGCTGCCGCCGAATTGCTGCCGCCACAGAAATGCGCCTGCCGCCCTAAGGGCACAGGGACTGCCCCCGCCGCCCACGGCGGCAATTCGGTGCGCTTCTTGGGGTGGCGAAAACTGTAGAGCCGGCCCTGGCCATGATGGGCCAAATGTGACAGGGAGTGAGAAGAAGGTAATGGGTTACAATAAATAAAAGGCAAGGGTTCACATGTGTAAGGTAAATAGTATAATTAAAAAAAAGAAGTCACATTTAGCTACTTTTCTTTGTATGTCTATCATGTGCAGAGTTATTCTGCTGGCTTTGCTAGCCACTCCAATTCAGGAAGTGAATGAAAAGTGGACTCAAACTAGAGTCCTACCTCAGTGATTTGTGATATCAAGTAAGGGTAAAGAGGAGCTCCAAGAATAGGGTTTGGACTATAATCCGTTGTGTGTCAGATGCCTTAGAAGTAGCATTGGAACTCATACTGATTTACAAGGAGAAAAAAGTGTCTGTCTGATTATGGTCCAATCCTTCAATAGGAGTCTTTATGGGAGTAAGGTTCTGTGAGTGTGGGTCTGTGTGAAGGCTCTATAAGCTCCTTAGAGAACAGACCATTCTCCTGCATGTCTGTGAAGTGCTATTGGGAGTCAGAGAAATAAATAAACAAAGGTGACAACCATAAGCAAAAGAAATGCACATACCTGGGTCTTTGTTTATATAGCCAATTGCTACTATATAGCATAAAAGCCAACAAAACCCACAAGAATATGAAATAAAAATGAATCAGTAAAATAAATTAATGTATTTAAATGCAAATAAAAAATAAATTGTGGCATGGCATCAATTTATTGTGAGCATATTTCAATTCAAATTTGCTGCTGCTTGTCTTTTGTGTACTGCTACCATTAGCAGATAGCCTCCCATTTTTCAAACATCTGTTTTGAAAGACTTGCGAATATTTGCTTACAGTAGCATGTATTTAACATTTAAGCACGTTCAGCAGCTCTTTGAACAATTAGCTCATAATGAGCAGCCTCCATGCTAGCAAGCTATACTAAAATGCTTATTAAATACTTTAAAATGTTAAGGTTTTGATTCTAACAAGAGAGAGGCCACGCAATTCTCAGCTCACCCTGGGTAGCCACCATGATGTGTTATATCTAAAAAGTTGAAAATAATTGCTGTTAAGAAGTTTTGTTTTGCTGTATGCTTTGTTGCTAGGTCAATGCCTCAAGGTGTACATCAAAGCCTGGAGAAATCCAGGGCTTTGTGACAGATCCCAGAGATAATACAAGAATGGATCTTTGACATGATACAACATAAAAGTTTTGGGGATAGAATTGAGCTCCTTCATAAGAAGTTACTCACTTTGTGCAGTAATGGCTCTTTCAAATGTGTCTCTCTGTGGGTGCTCCACTGTAGGTGTGTCTGTGTCCCTGTGCTGCTGAGCGGAGAACTTCAGTAGCAGTGTCCATTGGGCCCACACGTGCGCTCTCTCTCCTCATGCTGTGCCACGAGGCTAGCCAGCAGGTGGGCTAACCATCCCCAATTCCTTCTCTACCACAGAGTCATAGCAAGAACTCTGAAGTAGAAGGGAGGAGAGTGGGTAGCGGAGCACCCATACAGGGACACATCTCGAAGAACCATCATAACTGTATAAGGTGAGTAACTTCTTTCTCTTCTTCGAGTAGTGTCCCTATGGGTGCTCCACTGTAGCTGACTCCCGAGCAGTACCACTCTTGGAGGGCTGGGGCTTTGGAATCTGGTTAGTCACAGGTGATAGTCACTGGGCTGCCAAAGATGGCATCAGAGGCAGAGTTTCCAGTGATCACATAATGTTCTGCAAAGATGTGGACTGATGCTCGCATTGCCGCTTTGCAGATCTCTGAGATAGGGACATCCTTAAAGAAGGTGACAGATGAGATAGAGCTTGTGGAATGTGTACGGATCGAGTCTGGAGTGCTTATGTTACAAATTTGGTAGCACTGTCTGATGCAATTTAAGAGCTACTTGGAGAGTCTTTGGACTGATATCGCTGAGCCCTTAGACCTTTCTGCAATAGAGACAAATAGTCTAGGGGCATCCTGAAAGCCTTTGTCCTATCGGGGTAGAATGCAAGGGCTCTCCTAATGTCTAGCGTATGGCCTCCCTATTGTCTCAGTGATGCTTTGGGTAGAAGACAGGAAAGTAAATAGACTGAGTCATGTGACATTAGGGGGTCACTTTAGGGATATGGCCTGAGTGTAACCTTATCTGGGAAGAACACTGTGTATGGGGGATACGCCATCAGAGCTGCTATTTCCCCTATTCTTCTAGGCGAGGAATTGTGATTAAAAAAACCTCATCGATAGGTGTGCTAGTGAACAGGTAATCATAGGTTCAAAGTGGAGCCTAGTCAGTCCTTTCAGGACTAGGTTTAGATCTTGAACTTCTGAGCTTTGACAAACTTGTTGAGAGCTCTGAGGTCCAGGATGGGTCTCTAACCTCCCTTCCTTTGGGGTATTAGGAAATAATCAGAGTAAAACCCCTTGCCTTGTAGGTGTTGAGGTTCTGTTTCTATGGCTCCTAACTGCAGGAGTCGATCTATCTCCTGCTGTAGTAAACTCTCATGAAAAAGGTCCCTGAAGAGGAATGGGGAAGGGTGTTGTGGAGGGGGTAGGGAGGTGAAGTGGATGGAATATTTGGATCTAATGATCTCTAGGACCCATCTGTCCAACATTATGCACTCCTAGACACTGTGGAATGCTGCTAAATGGTGGCTAAATGGGTGCGTGGTCACAGGTAGTAGTGGGGAGTGGTTTTGCGGTGTCTTGACCTGCTTGTCAATATTGTTGCTTAAGGGCAGGCGGTTGGGTCAAGGACTGGGAACCTGAAGGATTTTGTTTTGAGAACTTTCTCTTTTTCCTCTGGGGCTCATAGTGCCTTTGTGGCAGGAATTGGGATGACTACTCTGTTGGTATTGAAGGCTAAAGCATCTCTTTTGCCCTAGTGTATAGATTCCCGGTGATCTGAGTGGCCCTGAAATCCTTCAAGGAGTAAAGAGAGGCATGGGTCGTCTTGGTGAAGAGTTTCACCCCCTCAAAGGAGAGGTCCTCCACCATGGTCTGCACATCCTTTGGGAATCCCGAGAGGTGAAGCCATGATGCTGGTCTGATCACCACAGCCATGGAGACGGTCCTGGCAGCCATGTCAGCAGCGTCAAGGTTGTACACCTTAATACCAAAGAAATCAAGCAAAGAGTCCTGTGGCATCTTGTAGACTAACAGATGTATTGGAGCATGAGCTTTCGTGGGTGAATACCCACTTCGTCGGATGCATGTAGTGGAAATTTCCAGGGGCAGGTATATATATGCAAGTAAGAAGCAGGCTACAGATAACGAGGTTAGTTCAATCAGGGAGGCCCCCTTTCTTCTAGGAACTGGAACTGATCAGCATGCAGGGAGAAAGAGACTCTGAGCTTGGACTTTTTGTGAACTCTGACTTGTAGCATTCTCTGGTTGGTGGTGGAAGAACCCTTCCAGGGGAATGAAATAAAATCCAGGTTAAGGTATACAGTTGTAGTATGTGATGGAGTTTGAGTCCTGCAGTCAGCTGAACACCTGTGGGGCTGATAAAGACTCAGACTGAAGCTGCAAACATGAATTATATTTGTTCCTGGAACTACTTTCAGGAATCAATAGATAAAAGGAGTCCCGCCTCTTCTTCTCCCAAAATGCTTTCAAGTGGCCAGTTACCACCCCCTCCTCCCAAATTTAGGCTTCTCTTACCTAAATGAGTCTAATCCACAATTTTCAGCTCAAACAACATAACTTCACTGTATGAAACAATTCATACCAGGCTCTTAAGCATATCCTATAGTAACTATAAAAGAGATGTTAGTGTATCATGTCAATAATCCATAGTATGGCACTATTGTGGCGCTAACTCAAACATGTAAATCACCAATGTTACGAAAAAATACAAAAGTACATCCGTTTAATTGTATAAAACATAGAGATGTTAAATTATGTTGTTAAA
Organism: Mauremys reevesii; assembly: GCF_016161935.1. NCBI lineage: Eukaryota > Metazoa > Chordata > Testudines > Geoemydidae > Mauremys > Mauremys reevesii. The sequence continues at coordinate 29,269,141 of NC_052629.1, read as the reverse complement.
AAGCCAAAGATGCCCAGTCCATGATTCTGCACTTTTTAATTTAAAACTGAATACAGGTTTTCAAAAACATGTTAATGGAAATGGTAAAAATGCCTGTCTTTTGTCCTTCAGTAATTAACAAACTGCAGAATTGATCTTCAAAAATTTACAAGAAAAACATTGTCCCTGAACTGGGAACTTGTAGTGTACTGAATATAACAAGTCTCATCCCAGAGCAATTTTCACCAAGCTAAGAACCTTAGGAGGAAAAAAAAATTATTGTAATATAAATACTGACAGAACCTTGACTACAGGATTTGTAGAGTTTTCCCTATAATACAGTCAACCTAGCAATACTGAAAAATGTGTCTATGTTTTGGCTAAGTGAAGAGGTCAAAGCTGACGGTTCTTTAGGTACTCAGATTATATTGATATTTGTTTGTTACTCTGTATAGTGCAGAGCTTTAACTCCCAAGAACTAGGACTGGGATTAATCTTTGAAATAAAAGCTTACTGATGTCATTGAAAGGAGAATGGGGATTCATATCTTCCCATACCTGGATGATTGACTAGGGAGGAGAAAGTCCAAAGACCAAGTCCTCTACCACATCCAGTTCACTCTACGTCTCTTCAATCATCTGGGGCTGATTTTAAACAAAGGAAAGTCCACATTAATTCCAACACAAAAAATCAAGTTTATTGGGGGCACTGCTAGACTCTAAAGTTCAAGGGCCTTTTTCCCACATGAGCAGTTTCAGACAATTCGCCGCTTATGTTTGTCTTTCACACTCTGATTCAGATGAACAGCACCTGCATACACTGGATGTAAGATGATCCCTGGTATTCTATCTGGACAGGACTAAACCGTTTCATTTATTGCCCCTATGTGGAGCAGATGAGGGGTCAAATGATTTCAGCATAGACAGCTTCCAGATGGATTACTTTCTGCACTATGACAGCATATGATGCAGCAAAGGTCATGCTTCCACAAAGGCTATTGGCTCATTTGATAAGGGCCTAGGATGCTTCAGTTGTGTTTCTCAGGGATGTTCCCCTATTGGACATATGCATTCCTCTACCAAGCACTGGACTATCATGACTGCTTCTAAGTCCGGATGCAAGCTTTGGAAGAGCAGTTCTACAGTCACTATTTAAATAGACTCTGAACCCCACCTCTTTCTGCTGCTGCTCATGAATTAAGAGAGTGGATACTCATCTGCAACCACTCAAAGAAGATGAAATGGTTACTAACCTGTACTGTAATTGTTGTTTGAGATGTGGATGCAGACATGTATTCCACAAACCACCACCTGTCCCCTCAGTGTTGGAGTCTTCAGACATGGATTACAGCGTAAAGGAACTGAGGGGGCTCAGGATGGTGCTGGTCCTAAATAGTCTTGGGAGGGGGCCATGAGTGGAGGCATAAGGTGCATGTAGCATCCTGATGAGTACTGCTCTGCAAAGTTCTCCATCTTTGATGTGCTGGGTCTGCGCATGCCTGAATGGAATGCACACTTGCACCTACATCTCAAAGAACCATAGGCGCTGACTCCATGGACAACTCCCCTTCCCCCCCCCCCCCCCGCAGTGTGCTGTGTCCCTGCTCCTCTGCCTACCTCCCAGCGCTTCCTGCCGCCAAATGCTTAGGACTTTCCAGGATGGGGGGGGGGAGGAGCGGGGATGCGGCATGCTCAGGGGAGGGGGCAGAGAAGGGGAGAAGGGTGGAATGAGGGTGAGGTGAGGGAGGTGCAAGGGCAGGCCAGGGGTGGGGGTCGAGCACTCACCAGGAACAATGGAAGTTGGCTCTTGGCAAAGAAAAATAGTTACAGTACCAGTAAATAACTGTTTCCTCTGTTAGATACACTCCATGGCCAAAATGTGTCTGAGTCCCAGAACTGATATTGAGGAGTCACATGGATTGAATCAGCTGGGAGTGAACTGTGGACCAAAGCCTACAGACATAGTTTGCTCTAGGGAAATAGGAGTTAGCATGAAGTGAGGGGAAAATGTAGGGCTGAAAGGGACGTCAAGAAGTACATCCTGTTAGGCCATCCTTGACAGATGTTTGTCTAACTTGTTCCATGGGTATTTTTCATGCTTTTTATTTTTTTTCTGATCTGCTGAAATCTGGGGATTGCAGGAGTCAATTCACCTTGTTTAAACTTGCTGGCATGCAAAGTTTTCCCCGTGGAAAGAGCTTGGGACTAAACATTTCCCTTAGAAAAGTGCTCTCTTTTAAATTTTTGCCCAAGGGGCTCATATTAAGATTTCTCTGTCAAAAACAGCTTGAAGATTAATTAGTTGTTGAGGCAATTCCTGACTGTATTCCTGTGGTGACAAAGGGTGGGATGCTGTGTCCATTGAAGTGACAGCCCCACATCTTAGCTTTCTCCGCAACATGTGGGCCACAACTCCATGGATCATTTTTTGCAGTGTCCAAGGATACCCTGCTCCTAAACAGGCCAGAGAAAGTCAGTTCATAAAGGGCCTACATGACATAGGTGTCTCCAGGGAATGATCTGTGCTATAGTTTTTTGGAATTGCTTCATTTTCCCCTACCTGCTCAAACACAATTTGAACACTGGTATAAAATGTATAAAATTTGCATTGAGTTGTGTCAATGATAAAAGGCTCCTTTCAGATTCTGTAAATAGACAAGAGCCCTTGCTAATTATGCAGGTTTTGAAGTCCTAAATCAAATAACCAAGGCATTTTCTGCACTCCTTGTTTTCTGTGATTATCCATGCAATTACCATAATTGCTTATTGTATTCAATGCATTATATTAATAGTCTAATAACCAATGTTTTGCTGAAAATGTCATATTTCTAGGCATTGTGTAAAAGTCAATGGAAAGTGCATGTGTTTTGCATGATAACGGCCATATCGTATCAAAAGAGAACATATAGCTTTACCTCATGCTATCTTAACAGAACATTTTATTTTTAAAAATCTGCTTTCAATATTTGTTTAGACTATGACATTTGTTAAGATTATGAAGGTAGTGAATGTGAATGAGTTGAATAGGTATAGCATATTTGCATAGCACCTTATATCTAGAAGAATTTGCAAAATATTTTACAAATTTAGGGCTAGATTCTTATATACTTACACTGAGTAGTGCCTTCATCCTTGAGTAGTCTCATTGCAGAGAACAGGACTTCTCAGAGTAAGGTACATTCAACAAAAGAAAGGGTATGAGAATCTGGCCCTTACTAGACTGAAATACACAAACCATGGGATAGACAAGGATCACTTCTTCCACTGCTGGAATGTATCCATCTCTGGCGTGAAAATAGCCACTGCGATATAGCACAAAATAACATTCATAGCCATTTAGGACAGAAAGTGAAGAATATTTTATCCATTTGAAACTACAGGAATAAATTAGTTATGAGCATTTAAATTACACAAGTTGAAATTTGGCCAGGACATTGGGGTGAATATCTCTACTTCTAGAGAAGGTGCCCAGATGACTGTCTCGCAGCACACAGAAAAATAAGACCTTGGGCTCCTGACAAACATGGCAATTGTTCTTAAAGTCTGAGTAAAGTTTTCACACTCCTTTTAAATTGCACTATTTGGCTTTGTGATACATTCAGACAGCCTGTGCCACATCTTATGGTGCGTTTACTAAATTCCCACTCTGGTCCATGAGACTTTTGCATGTGGAAGGACTACAAGATTGTGCTCCCTGTGGTACACAAGATAAGTCAATGTTCTCAAACCCCTAAAATATCTATGCAAAGCAATATGAATTAAGCCTTTACTTCAAATTACCTTACTTTTGTGGATTTGTCTGATCCTTAATGTTGTTTGAACACAAGGCTTATGCTGTAATTGATTCACAGGCAAAACTTCCATTGACTTCAGTGGCAGTTCTGCACAAAATCAATACCACATAGAAAGCCCATAGATCTAATTTGTTTGCCCTGAAGTTCTTCTAGAGAAACCATGGATTTAGTGGAAGTTGATGTTATAGCAATTTTAATAAGGTGTATCTTGAACTTGATTGATTGATCCCATGCCTCCATTTTGAGTCTTCATTGACAAAGTAACTCCAAATGAATTTTGAAATTTTTATTATACGTTCTGTAGAGGTTTGATCCGAATGACTGTGAGCATTTCTTCTAGGAAGCCAACCTGATTTGAAGGTACCTGCATTATTGTTCCTTTGCATGCTATTCACAAGGAACAAAACTGGACTAAGGAGTGACTGAAAGTGATTTTTCAGTGTTTCCCAATATGTGATGCTTTTGTTCCACAGTGTATCAAAAGACCAATGGTTTGGACTGGGAATATTATGTGAAAAATTGGTCATAAAAAGATTTTTTTTAATAGTTCTATAGAACAAAATGTTTATAAGTGACCTCTGATTTGGGATGCCTCCATTTTTGGGTGTCCAGTTTGAGAAAACTTGAGGGTCACTTTTCAGAAGGGTTGAGCATCCAAAGTTCCCATTGGATTCAGCTGGAACTCTTATTGCTTAGCAACTCTGAAGATCGGGCCGAAGTTGTCCACAGTTGTCAAAACTGAGGCATGTTTTTGAAAATGTTGGCAATTATCCATTAACCATAGACTTAGTAGACTAGTAAGGCTATTGACCAAAAATCCTGATGCAAAAAGCTCCATTATTTAAGTATTAATCCACACTATAGCCTTAGCCTATAAAATGTCTGTGTCAGAAGGTTTATTTTTTTCCTGTGTTTTCACTTTTTGGAACACTATGTGAAGTCTGAAACAACAGGAATATGATGATTATTGAGGGTTTTTTTGGGGGGTAGAGGTGTGTAATTAAACCATAGTTGCAGCCACTGCTGTGAGAGAATTGAATGTGACATGAGTTATGCATCCTAAACCAAAAATGAGATTGTGCAGTAGAAATCTAGTTTATTATCTCACAGTGGTACCCATAACAATAGAGTATTATGATTAGAAGAGTATAGCTACCATTTCATTTTCTTGTTTTAGTATTTCTCCTGTGACGAGTGTGTTAACTCATTCTTTTAAACATTTTCTCACAGCATAAGCATCATTTTCTGGGATTAACCCATGAGTTAGAGTCTAGTGATAAATAGATTCTGGGTATCTAACCATGTTCCGTAGTAAACTAATTTGTTAAAATGACCCAACTAATGTGTTTACCAAAACAAAAAAACAAAACCAAAAACCAACCCTGAATTATTTAATATTTATATATTGTCAAATACAATCCAGCACAGGCAGGAAGATGAACTGAATAACCCAAAGACTGCCCTTTTCCATTTCCAATTTCTTTGGATCCTTAGTTCCCCATTTGTAACATGGGATTAATAATGTTTCCTTAGTCAGTCTTTTCCAGTTAGACTATACGCTCTTCAGGGCAAATACTGTGTTTTTACTGTGTTTGTAAAGTGCCTAACCCAATGGCACCCCAACTTTGATTCAGGTCTCTAATCAGTATCATGATGCAAATATTAAACATTTATGTTCTTCACCTAGTGGCTTTGTTCTGCTCCCACTGGAGTCAATGACAAACCTTGAATGATTTGTACAGATGCAGGACTGGGTGCTAGGTGCCCTTTTCATGATAGGTGCTCAATAGTTATTTAAACAAATGAATATAATTTCCCCAGTGGTCTGGGACTTTGAGGATCTGGGAACATGCAGCCTAATTACCAACTCTGAAAACTGCAGTTTATAAAGAGAACTTTGACAGGCCCAGTCTCCCAGGTGCAAGTAGAAAACTACAGTAAGTCCATCAGATATTTTAACCCAGAGTTCAATAACATTTAACCAACCCATTAAGAGGTGTTATTTGTTTCATAATATTGTATTTAGAACCCTTCACATTTCCTCCCATTCATTTAATTAAAATTACTCTGTCTACACAAGCAGGAATAGAAGCCAAACAGGCTTTATATATTAAATTAATTCATTTGTGTATTAGACATATTTCTTTCTTTTTAACCCCAAGCATTCCATTTGAAATATTTTTCTTTTTGAGTCTGATCCTCCTTCCAAGCCCTTTCTTTCATCAGAAAAGTTCAAGTTTTAAGCCTGTGGATCAAAACCATTTTTAAAAATGTAATTAAATAACTGTTAACCCAACCATGCAGATAAAGGGGGAAATTGAAATGCTTTTATGGCCTGAAACTTTACATACATGCAGGGATAAATAGATGGAGAAACATTAGTGAATAAGTTAAAGGTATGTAATGTGATTCTTTCATTGTAAATGTAATCATTTATCAGTTAACCTCTGTTTCATTATGCTGATTGATATGACTTCACATTCTCCTTGGAAAATAGTGGGGTTTTGCCTGTTCTCTGCATTTCTCTCTTCTGTATCTATCACTGTCATCTGTTAAACCATAATGAATATTTTACTTGATAAAGAGGATAATGATCATTCCCCAATGTCTGGATAAATAAAATCCATCTCAGATTTTCTCAGCACCTAGATGAATAAAGCTGAGATTAACTGCAACTCTCAAAAACTGGAGGAAATATTTTTTTAAGTAATTCTTGCCCAGCAAATTTCTGGTCCCTATTTCTCCTTCATAAAAGAAAGGTGAGAAAATGGTTTGCCCAGTGCCAAGGGATATATTTACATTTAGGCCTATTTTGTGATTGGCCCTTGTGTGATAAAGTTGCCAAGAGCCTTACTCCCTTTACCACCCTTGCACAAGAGCCAGGCACAGTTGCAGACTCTGTGCTCCACTCAGGTTAGGGACTGCTCCTTTTTCAGCACACCCTGGGTCTCTAGCCACCCCAATGGGGAGATGGAGTTGTTCTGGTATAGGGACCTAACGGATGATAGTGTGTGTTCATCTTCCATGGTGATCTTTGGAAATTCAGGGGAGACTGTTTTTTCCTGGAACAGAATTCCTGTCACAACTGCCCTGGGAAATGAGGTTCTGCAATACCCCCAAGTGGGGCCAGCGTCATCAAGGCATAGTTTGGTCCTTAAGATGTGTCTGAACTTCCCACCATTGTACTCCTGGGTTTGCACAGGTGAAAGTAGCAACAATGGTAATGCCAGCATAGACAGGTGACTGGCCTTTTAACCATATCATCTAATCCTGCTCAGAAGAAGGTCTGCCAGTAGATGCCATGGTGGATAAAACACTCCTGGTTTATCTGCACAAGGGTTTCTATCATTACTACTACCAGTTGAACTGTACAACTGGTAGATTAAGTAGATTGTTTAAGAAAATGTTTACCGTGGACAAGGACTTAATGAGCCAGGTAAAATTATTCAAACAAAGTTAATTGGTCAGTGTTATCATGCCAATCAGACCCAATATATTTTTCACCTTGAAGAATAATCAGTTATGCAATAGTATAGATTGGCAAACTGTCTGCCATACATCTTGCATGACAAACTCATTCACTGAGCATTCTGTCTTAATTCCCTATGTGTTGCAATTATTGTGCTGGGATGCCTGATAATGTCAATGCATTAATCAGGTAGCTAGAACTCTGTGATTTCTTGAAAATGTATAAGTTTAATATATTATTAATTGTTATTTAATGTTTATATAGCACCATAGTTGTGAACAGCAACTTAGACTAGGTCCTTGTACGAAATAACCAATATAACTCTTCAGTTCAATCAAAACCAAAGCCAAAACTTTTCAGCATTTTTGATAACCCAGAAAGTTGATTAATTTCATTCTGGGCCAAATGAAACATTTTATCTGACCCAAAGCTAATGTTTCATTTTGTTTCTGGGCATTTTTAACCTCTCTCTTTGCCTCCCCCCCCACACACCCCTTTAAAATAAAAGCAAAGAAAATGATAGGGTAGATTTACAAAACAGAGGTGATGTGGGTGCCCTCTGCCCCCAATAAACTTTACCCAGTGGTTCAGCTGGGATGTGGGATACCTAGATCTGAATCCCTACTGTGGAACAGAGACTTGAACCCAGAGTCTGCACCCCTTCTTAATGAGCATCTAACCACCAGGCTATAGAGTAATCTGGAGTGGGTTACTCTCAATCTCTTCTGTTGAAGCTATTTCACTTTGTATCACTAATAAAATAATCCTTGGGGTAGGGATTTGAGTTTGGGTGTCCCATATCCCAGGTGAGTAACATAACCTTCAGGCTAAATGTTACATGGGGTAGTGGCACCATCACTGTTTGTTTTGTGAATGGCTGCTAAACCTTCTTGTGAATCTAGCCCAAAACTTACTTTTGTCTAAATTTGCAAATTGTTTTGATTGGCCTGAAACTGTATTTTTCAGTGAATAATCTATTTGTCTGAAAAAAATTTGCTCAGCTCTGGGTCATTTTCCTGAGTATTGAAAACAGAAGAGTCAATTTCTTCCTCATCTTAAGAATCTTCCTACAATTCTGGTATTATAAATGATAGGCAACTGTGAGCTAAAAAAAAAAATGTTGAGGGGTTGTGTTGATATATTGTTATCCCTAAAGTGTGGAAAATCTTGCATCACTAAAGTCAATAGGAGTTTTGCCATTGACTTCAATAGAGTCAGGATTTCACTCTCAGTGCACATAGATTGGCTTTTTTTTAAATTTTGAATAATGTAAGGTTCATCTAGTTTCCTATCCCTCCTCCCAATTACTTTTCTCCTCTTCCTGCTCTCCCTTCCTTTAATTCTCCTTACCTCCCTTTCATTCTTGCTCTGACTGCTGTCTGCCGAGCCGTTAAATTTTAAAATAGCGCTTTTCTTTTGAAGTGCTAATGCCAGCACTGATGTTTCTGTAGCATTTAACTTTGCTGGCTGTTGTTGGTTCACTTTTATTCTTTGTTTTGTGTATGTGGGGTTTTTTTTAGTAATCAGGAGCAGAAAAAACCCCACTCCTAATTAAGTTTTCTAGATAAAAGTTAAATCCCAGCAGCCATACAACTCCAGGCTGTGATCTTGTCAGATCTCACAAACTAAGCAGGTTGGCATGGGTTAGTAATTGGCGAGATCTCCAAGGGAAACCCAGGATACTGCTTGAAATGGTGCTGGAGATTCAGTAGCTGCCCCTCTTCCTTCTTTCTCAATCATATTAAACCACTGCATAAGTCTTCTTTATTCACTCTTCTAAATTACTGTGTAGTGTTTCTGTGAGCTGTTAAACTACCACCACCATCCATCTCCATGATGTCTGCTTTTCAGTGCTGAACAAAATTACTCTATAAAGATGTGTGTGTATATATGTAATTATTATTTGTATTAGAGTAGTGCTTAGAGGCCCCAACAGGGTTGGGACCCCATTTGTGCAAAATATTCAACAGACATATAATAAAAGTCAATCTCTGCTCCACAGTTGTTTATCTATTTAATTATATAAATATGTTAATATATTAAATGATTTGGAATCCTTATGGATGAACTATAAGTATGCAGTATTATTAAAGCAGCTATCATGTTGTGTAAATGATACGTACATTGTAAGAGGTAGAAAGTTTTGAAGGGTCTCCTTTTTAGCAAGGCAAATGTTTTAATTCACGAGTGTGCTTTATATTACATTTTGGTGATTTCAAGTTTTTCCAGCTGCAAAAGAAGTATGACCAATTAACAGTAAAGCCACCAGTTGTGCTGCAGTAAATTTACTATAGAACTCTGGCACTGTTAATTAGCCAACATTGCCTACCTTGTGATCCCCCAGTAAATGTATTGCCAAATTATTACTTTTCCTGGTAGAAGCAGACTTTGCCATTATATAAGTTAGCTAATTAGTTGTATTTAGATCTGTCTGGTAAAAGTGGAGAAGAGGGGAGCAGGGAGAGAAATGAGGGTACAAGTGAGAGACAATGGAGGGGGGAGAGAGAGAGAACAAGCACTGTTGCCCTAGCACACTCTGCAATGATTTAACAGGTGTACGTCTTGCTGTTTACACACTGAGAATATTCACTTATTGCACTAGGATCATCAGATACCTGGATATATAATATTATTCTAAGGTTCACTTTTGCAAAATAACTTGAGATGTTTGGAATGCAGGAAGTGAGACCGTGTGTATATCCATATAACTGAATATTATCACTGCCACCATAAATTTTGTTACAAACCATAGTTCAGTTAAAGACTCTGAGCCAGCTATCCAGTCTCCAATAAGTCTGTTTTGTGCTGCAAAGTGCACAGGGAAATCTTCTAGGCTATCATCTTCCCTGTCCAGTACCGGTGCTGGTTAGAAGGCACACAGGCTGTAGCACATTGCACACCAAAGATCCTTGGCTATTGTAATAGCCTCAGGAAGCTGTTAAGAGTCAGTGTAATTTATAACAGACTTATGGCTACTCTAAATTATGCCAGGGGCTAGGACTGGGCCGTGGCTGCCTGCATGAGCAGGGGAGTGCAATGGTGGCTTTAATCCTTTATTCACCCTCTGCCCTGGTCCTGCACAGCTCAGTGAGACCCAAGGATCTGGAGAAATGTCTCCTTTTTTATATATAATCTTTCATTAGTCCACCTCTCCCATTTTCTCTTATCCCTTCTTCAATTCAGTCTCTCAGAAAGACCAACTCAATACAGTGCAGTGGATGCAAGAGTGAGTAGATTTAAAATGGGAAATAGAATAAGTAATATGTGCGGCAGTTTTTGAAATTATCTGTTCTCAATAGGACTATCCTCATTAGCCACTGAAGAGTGATATGATCACCGCATTTTATGAAAAGAAATTCCAATATTCATAGAATAACACTGACATACTCCAACTAACTTGTCTGTCACTTTAATATTAATAAGAATTTCTAACTGTCTTCTGACTTCAGTGAGAAAAGTCATTTCATGATAATTAAGAGGTCATGGATTACAATACCCAATTACCAAATAAATATTCGAGAAGATGCACTTCTCTGGAGTCTTTCAAAGGTTAGCACTGCATGAATACCAGATGCTGCAGATGTCAAGCCCTGAGGTTTAATACAATAAAGTTCCTGTGAGTTTTATGCAAATTTAAATCCATATTTGTCTGAATAAACTCACTTTATTATACTACTGTGAAGAAAATTTCTAAGATAAGTAATAAAACCTTGGGCCAATGGTCCCAATAGTGTCAAAACACTTTAAACTTATTAAAAATTAAATATATATTCCACATAACATTTATATAAATATGACAATTAACACTGATATAACAAAAGTCCAAAGAAAATGAATCAAAAAGAATGCAATGAATTAATCAAAAGAATGTGTTGAAATTGACATATTCCCATGAAATATTTCAATTTTTGATGAAACTGCATTTTTAGATGTGAAATTTCTCTCAAAAAAAATGTCCACCCACTCTTCCCTGAAGCCTGGGAATATGTGTAAAGCACTACTGGTAAGTCAGGGTTAGAACTGGTCAGAAAGTTACATGGAAAATTAAATTTGTATGAAAAAGAGAACCTAAATGTTTCATTAAAATGTTAAGGAGCCAGGCTGGCAGTTTCTGAAGGCAGAAACAGAAGTAGTCATCCATTTGAATCACCTTGGTCAAACTGAATTAGGTTGTGACAACTAATGGAATAACTGTATGTGCTTAAAAGTTCATAACTGGCTTTTGCGTGAGTTATCACAGTATGTATGCAGTTATTGGAAGATTGGTAGTTAGAATTACAGCAATCCCAAACATGAAGAAAATGGTAACATTTCGGAAAGGAAAAATTTGAAAATGTTTCTTCTTTGTTTTATATTAATTTTTGCAGAAAATGCAATTGTTCTCTGAAGGGACAAGTACTGAAGTATTACTGTGCCAAACTTGTAGATGAAATTCATTCAGTCAAGTATGAAATAGGCTGCTTTAAGCACAAACCAACCTGAGCTATGGAATTGTTAGTGCTTATTCCTTTGAATAGAGCCACCGTCTAAAAATCGACAACAAAAAAGGAAAGAAAGAAAACATAAAACAACACTGTGCCATGTAAATTAAATCCCTCTAGGAGCAGTTTTCCCCTTTCCTCTTGTGTTTTGTTCTCTTTTCTCAGACTTTGTCCGCATTTGGCATGATGTGGGCTATAGTCGTCAGTTACCAATGTAACCCTATTGCTTCCCATCCACTTGGTGTAACCAAGGGGCAATTAGTCCTTAGGTTCTGATTCTGCAAATCCTGGGGCATGCTCTGTTCCCACCTGGAGCTAGGGTTCCCACATAGCAAGTGTGAAAAATCAGGATGGGGGTGGGGGTTAATAGGAGCCTATATAAGAAAAAGACCCCAAAATCGGGACTGTCCCTATAAAATTGGGACATCTGGTCACCCTACCTGGAGCCCCACTAATGTGTGGGATTTGGACCCTCGTTTGTAAGCTTCCTGGGACAAGGGGCCTGTCTCTTTATTCGGCAAGAAGCAAGGCACCATGTGGGGCAAAGGACTAGCCACGGGTGCTGCCACTGAAGTCAATGGGGGTTTTCCCAAAGGCTTTGGCCGCTACTGGCTCCACCAGGCTTTCCTGCGGGTTTGGTCCAACACCCCCAAACGCGCAAGCTGCTGGAAGCCGCTCAGCCGGCCCCTCTGCAGAGTCCCGCTCCACGGGCGAGCCTGAGCGCGCTCCAGCCCGGCTTGGCTGGGGCAGGGGCTTAGGTCCTGCGCTGGATGCCCCCGCGGCGCGCTGCCCCCGCCCCCTCCCACCGCAGCCTGCTCCCCGAGGGCAGCGCCAGGAGCCCGCCCGAGCCCAGCTCAGCCCGGCCCGGCCCCGCGCGGGAGCGGTACCTCCCGCGGCAGGGTAAGGAGGAGCTGGGCTCGCTCCCACCGCGGGTGTCTAGTCACCTGCCCAGACTCCTCCCCTCTCTCGGAGCCAGCGCCGCGCTCCCCGCTGAGCGGGCCCCCTCCGCTCCGTGCCCAGCCGGCCGGCCGGGGAGCCATGCGTCCCTCCAGCAACTCCGGAGTGACCGCGCGAGCCGCCAGCCCAGCCCCCGCTCCCCTCGCGCCGCGCCGCGTCTCCTGCTCTGGTCACCCGCGCTGATTAATTAATCATGATGGGGCTGCTGCTGTTCCTGCATTTATCTGGGGCGGACGGGGCCACCGGCTCCAGCCGCAGCACTGTGGGGTGAAGCGAGCGCTCGCCTGCCCCCCGCTCCCTCCAGCATCTGATCCAGCTCCCAGCCCGGCAGACCCTGACGCCGAGGAAGCGCCGCTCTCTATGGCTCCGGAGGAGGTAATGAGAGTAAGGACTTGCCGTAGAAGCCAGGGACTGGCTTCATCCCTGGCTCCTGTTTCCAGCAGCAGGCAGGATACAGGGCTGGATTTGGGGGGCAGCGTAAGGTTGTGCATGAGTAACTCCTGCTTTTATTGTTAGAGATCCCTTGGTAGCCTAGGAAGACGAGTAAACAGACGCGCAAGTAGCCTGATGTCCTTAATCCTTTCAATAGTTAAGAATCGGCTCTCCCTGCATAACTCTGCATGATTCATTCCTACTTTTACAGCTACTGATGCTGTCAAAAACATTGTGATTTAAACCTCCGGACTTCCAGGTCACTTGAAAAGATATGAAATAATAAACACAGCAAGTACATTCATAGTGCCCTGGTTACACCATAGTAATGAAGACTTGCTAATTAATTTACATACTAGGAAATTATCTCGTGGGGGGAACCACACCCCATTGCACCTGCTCCATAGAGATTTGTCATCTGAATCTAGAGAACAGCCATAAATCATGTAAAGTGGTTGCCTTAGATTATACTTGTGAGATCTGTAGAATTATGAATCCAAGTGCTGAATTTAAATTTTCCACTAGGGAAAGACAGACACCATTTAAACTCTGGTCAGATCCAAAGTACCTCATTTCATTTAAAGCTAAGCTGCAGTTATTTATTGTAATGCTGAAGAGAGCACTCTTGTCTTGTTCTGATACAAATACAGGTAATCCTTTTAGAGTACATAATATTGGGTAAATTGTGATATTTCTCAGTCTCAAAAGTGGGTGACTAATATAAGGATTATGTTTTAGACTTAAACGCATCCCTTTATTTTGACACCTGTAAGTGATAAAATGAGACTCATTGGGCTATGTTAAATTTCACTGTCAAAATTCTGGAGAGTAGGCATGCAAGATCATGTTCTCCAATTTATATCATGGCTGAAAATTTGACTGGAAAAGCTGCAGCTCCCAGTATAATGATTCACTTTCTCTTTCTCTTTACAAAAGAAAATCTATGCCAAATGTACATAGACTGCCTTGACCCTCTGAATCACCCTTTTAAAATTGTAGTAAACTTCATTCTCTGTAGATTTTTGACTACTTCTCCAAGTGAAACACTTTTAAATAGTTTTTGGTTCATGAGAATGAAATGAGATTAGCCAATATTTTGTTACTTTTTTTCCCCAAAAGCAATTGCATGTGACCGCTATTTATAGAAAACTCTTATCAGTATGGTTGATATTGCTTCACTAATTGGGTAATTTGATTATAGACGGGTATAGTTCTAGAAAATCGTTTGTTTCATGTTATAGTATCTTTGAGATAAAAATTTAGATTTTTTTGTTGTGACATCAGTTAAACTTGCCTATATTCTATTAGTCATACTTGCAAATTTGAACAGATGGCTTGTGTCTGTACATATGCAAATACTATTTATGTTGGATTAATATTAGCAATCTATAATATATTTAATAATTGTTATTCCTATATGTAAATCTTCTGGCAGGAAACAGTGAAAGTTGCAAAAACTACAAAAGTTTTGTTCTTTCAATTGTGCAAAAATACTGATGTCCATACTAAAAAGACAAATTGTTATGTTTTGCAAGTTTATTTGAGGCACAATGACTGAAGAAAATGAGGGGTGCTGTTATAATAGAAGAGGTGTATCTGGTTTGACCTTTCATAACTTGCAGGTTTAGTGAAGAGAGATTGTTGTCAGTTAGTGTAAGGGAGGCTTCTATGAAAATATTTGATAAGCTCAGAAGTAACAAAAATAATCACAAGTGATCTTACTACTGGACACATCTAGTCTTAAAAACAAAAATGATTATACTAATTGTCTCATCTCATCAAAATTCAGCACTACAACTAAAGCATGAAGGAGTCAAAAACAAACAACCAAGATGTATAAAAAGGACAAAATATAAAAAGAAATTATTGAGGAGGAAAATATATTTGAGAGTTGTGGTCTTTCTGTCAAACCCAGTCACTCAAGGATTGACAGAGCAAGTAGATAGTTCATCAAATATACAGCTGGGGGGGGGGGTTAAATTTGTCAATAAGCCAGTCAGAAAAGTGGGGCATCAAGTGTAGATGTGAGTGGGGCATCAAGTGTAGATGTGAGTGAAAAAAGGAAACTACAGGTCAAATCACTGTGAACAATGGGGTCTTCTTTATTGGCTTCTTAGTTGGCTTGAATATCTGCTGTTGCAATTGGAGGGCAGTTGCTTTTCTTTAAAAGCATAGTGTTTGCCAAATATCATTCTGCTATCACTATCAATGGCATACTTAGAACTGTCATAACATTGGAACATCCAGGGTGTTCAAAGTATACACTGAGTGGTGAGCAACTCGGAGAATAACATTTTGGATATTTGGCTGGAGGGTGGGGGGTGATGGGAATGGAGAGACTAGCACCATAGTTAACTTTTTATTTTTGGATATATCAAAATGTCTTCCCTTATGTGTTGACTTTTTTTTAAAGAAAAACTATTGAGCAATAATATTTTTTCACTGATCTAGAAGCTGATTGAATTTGGATCGCAAGCCCTGAACCTGTATAGATTGATAAGAGAAAGTAAAGTGTTCTACATGCTCTGTAGTAGTCTGAGATGGCAGGGACATGATGTTCTATTGCTGCTTTTAGTAGTCCTCTTGCTGTCACTCTGGCTGGTGTTCTGCCTGAATACGTTGCTACACGTGACATGGAAACTCTGGAAAAAAAAGATGATACCAGAACCACCATCACAGTTTGAGATTAGTATCCATATAAGGCTGAAGTATAATATATGTTTGGCCACTGAAGCCTGGATCACTGAAGCCTGGATTATTCTAGCACTAGAAAAGGTTC
Source organism: Mauremys reevesii (assembly GCF_016161935.1). Taxonomy (NCBI): domain Eukaryota; kingdom Metazoa; phylum Chordata; order Testudines; family Geoemydidae; genus Mauremys; species Mauremys reevesii. The sequence continues at coordinate 29,253,251 of NC_052629.1, read as the reverse complement.
AGAAAAGGGCAACTAAAATGATTAGGGGTTTAGAGAGGGTCCCATACGAGGAAAGATTAAAGAGGCTAGGACTCTTCAGCTTGGAAAAGAGAAGACTAAGGGGGGACATGATAGAGGTATATAAAATCATGAGTGATGTTGAGAAAGTGGATAAGGAAAAGTTATTTACTTATTCCCATAATACAAGAACTAGGGGTCACCAAATGAAATTAATAGGCAGCAGGTTTAAAACAAATAAAAGGAAGTTCTTCTTCACGCAGCGCCACCAGTCAACTTGTGGAACTCCTTACCTGAGGAGGTTGTGAAGGCTAGGACTAGAACAATGTTTAAAAGGGGACTGGATAAATTCATCGTGGCTAAGTCCATAAATGGTTATTAGCCAGAATGGGTAAGAATGGTGTCCCTAGCCTCTGTTCATCAGAGGATGGAGATGGATGGCAGGAGAGAGATCACTTGACCATTGCCTGTTAGGTTCACTCCCTCTGGGGCACCTGGCATTGGCCACTGTTGGTAGACAGATACTGGGCTAGATGGACCTTTGGTCTGACCCGGTACGGCTTTTCTTATGTTCTTATCAAATTATGTTGGAAATCATTTGTTTCCATTTTAATCAGAATGGTCAGCCAGCAGCAAGGAAGGAATGTGCACGTACAGTCATCATGCTTTACATCTCAGACTATATTGACACTGTTGGTTGATGCAATGAATCCAGGGCTCAGTGACTTGAGTAAGTGACCATCCCCTCTGGTTTTTCAACTGCTGCAACAGGTTGAGTGTTACTTCTCTTAAAAGTGTAGTGCTCCATGCCTCTTGGTGACACGTGGTTTAAAAGGAGCAGGGCAGAGCAGAGTTGACTGACCGCAGCATTTACTCAACATGCTATAAATGACCTATAGTTCACTATTTGACAATTGGTCCATATCTGTGATAATGTGAGCATGCCTTCCGTACTGTCTATAGCTTGTTTTTCAATCACATGGTAGTCTCTGGTGCTTAGCATCATAAAACTGTTTAACAGAATGTCTGGAGATACCAGAGGGATATTACCTGGGCATTAGCTGCAGCCATACATTTTAAGAGTGGTTGGTATGAAATATTTAGATGGCAGTATAAGTCATAGGCCTGTATGCATGAGCAATTCACTATCCAGTCACTATTCTTGTTTTATACATTGTCACTTTTCTTGAACATGTCTCTTAACTTGTGTTTCAAAAGGTGGTGGTGCTTTCAGGGTTCAAAACAAGCTGTTCACTTCAGCAAAACTGGAAGGAGTGCCATAGTCTTTGAGAGTGGACTCATAGGTGCGGTCAATTACAGGCTAGAAGTGGGTGGCAGTAATCTAGGGAAATAAAACCACACTGAGAATTGGAAGGCACACACAAAGACAGGTAATTACAAACTTGGTAGCTGGTGAGTGGTGGAATGTTAATTTTCTTATGAGCCTGTATGAGAGGCAATACCATTCCAGGCCATCAGTCTGTTTGGTAAAATTCCCAGTCTCTGCTTGAATCTCTTGATTTGAAGAAAAAAGTATGTTTCTAGTCTTCTTCCATGCAAAGATAGCCTGGAAAATGTAAAAGGATATGAACCAATCACTAGGGGTTAAAGCTTGGAGCCGATTTTTTCCTAAGCATTGTGGGTTATTAACAGTCAACCTGGTTTAGGATTTGGTGTCCAGAAAAAAGAATAACTCCAGGTCTTTGGGGTTGTGGGTTGGTGTATTTTTGTGGGGGAGGAGGGGTTAGAGTGGTGGTGAAGACTGCATACTGTGTTTATGGTTGTAATCAGTGTCACGTAAACTATTGCTGAAGGCACTAGAGCCACCATAAGCTCCCTAATAGCTAGCTGCCTGGGCCTGTGTCAGTGCCTTTGCTGAGCACCCTGCACGACTTGTGACCACAAGGAAGGGCAACTAGGTAGTAAGAAAGCCAACGTGGTCTAGTCAACTAATCAAAGGCCCGAGAACAAGGGACTAATCCCAGCTCAGGCACTGACTCTATCTGTGGCCTTTGTTAAGTCACGTAAGCCAGATATTTTAAACATGTGTGCCTAAAGTTATGCACCCAAAGATGGAGGTGGAATACCCTAGTTCACCCTCATGTCTTTTTCTCCTCTCTCTCCAGTGTTTTTCTATCACATTCACTAGTCATGCTAAAGCTGGCTGGGAAATATGTTTTGTTCCTATGAAAAAAAGATGAAAATTTTACTTTAGAAGATTTTTCTTCAAAAATTTGTCAGGTTTTAATTGAGAACCCCAAATAGCTTGTTAATTTTTGGCCAAAAATTAATTGAAAACAAATTTCCAAGTTGATGAAAAAGCCATTTTTAATTAAAAAAAAATCTGAATGAAAGATTTTTGACCTGCTCTAATCAGTCCCTCTTATTCCCTTTGGCCCAGAGGCTGTGAGGAGAAACAGGAGCACCTGGCATTGGCCACTGTTGGAAGACTGGGCTAGATGGACCTTTGGGCTGACCCAGTATGGCTGTTCTTATGTTCTAACACCAGCCCACAGTTTTTTCATCAGTGGTTACCTGCATGTGTTAGTGCGGCTGCACTGCTCATAGGGTCACCATTTGCAGAGTGTCCAGAGTCTTGCACTTTGTATGGATCTGACTGTGGCCTCGTCTACATTAGAAACTCTTACCAGTATAGCTGTGTTGGTTAAGGATATGTTTGTTTTTTACTGACATAGCTGTGACTGCAAAAGTCCTAGTACACTGCTACCTCAATATAATACTATCCGATATAACACAAATTTGGATATAACGCGTTAAAGCAGTGCTCCGAGGGGGCGGGGCTGCCCTCTCTGGTGGATCAAAGCAAGTTCGATATAACGCGGTTTCACCTATAACACGGTAAGATTTTTTGGCTCCCAAGGACAGCGTTATATCAAGGTAGAGGTGTATAAGTGCAGTTTTACCAGTATATGCCAGTACAGCTTATGTTTTGCTGGCATGTTGGTTAAGAGTGTGCAAAAAAAAAAAATCTCACCCCTCCCTATCTGACAGACCTATGCCAGCATAAGCCCTAATATAGATGGAGTTGTACTGGCAAAGTCTGTTAGCTGGTGTAGCTTATTTCATTTGGGAACTGATATAAGCTATACCAGTGAAAGAACTTTTTGTCGGTATAAGCTATGTCTCCACTAGGAGGGTTTGCCAGTAGGGCTATTCTGGCAAACCCTGTCCAGTGCAGATACTGATACCAGCAAAGCCTTCCTCATGTAGACAGTACCTTTGTATGGAAGAGGGTTATCATGAAGAGGTTGCTTGTTGTGAGGCTTCCTGGGGACAGGAGGGCAGCATGACTTATGTCAGAGCTGGAGTGCTCCTTGAGGTGCATATATACTGATCCATCCTGTTGTCTGTCTTACCAGCTCAGCTGGCCAGTGGCTACTTCAGGTGACAATTCTCCTAGGATTGACAAAAACCATGAGACAACATTCTGGGGTTTTTTGTTTGTTTGTTTGTTTTTGTTTGTTTTTAAACTGACAGGGACAGGCCCTGAAAATGAAGTAGTTGAGCTTCTAGCAAAAAACAGACCGTCTGTCATGAAAATCTGCTACTATACAGGATACTACATGGGGAGCTCGGGGAAATTACAGCCCAGTAAGCCTTACATTTGTACCGGGTAAATTGGCTGAAACAATAATTAAAAATAGAATGATACCTAGAATATCATGATATGATAGCAATTAACAAGCATGGCAAAAGAAAATTGTCCCTTAGCAATCTGTTAGAATTCCTTGAACAGATTAATAAAATAGTGGCTAAAAAAGAGCCAGTTGATATTTGTTTGGATTTTTTTAAAAGGCCTTTGACAAAGTCCCTCATGAGAAGCTACTAAAGAAATGAACTAGTTGTGAGGCAGAGGTAAAATGCTATCATGGATCAGAAACTGGCAACGGACAGAAAACAAAGAATAGGAATAAAAGGTCAGTTTTCATCATGTTAAAGGTAAACGGTGGGGTGCTTACAAGATTCTGTACCAGGATTGGCCTCAGAGTTGGGGCTCCAGCCGAAGCCTGAATGTCTACGCTGCAATTTTATAGCCAGCTAAGTTATGTGAGCCGAGTTAGCTGACCTAGACTCTGAGACTCAGCGCTACGGGGTTTTTTTTTGTTTTTGTTTTGTTTTTTAATCAGAGTGTAGATGTACCCACTGAGGGTAGGACTTGATGTTTTCAGTAGTAAAAGGAGTATCCATAGTTACAATAACAAATATCAGGGTGGATAAAAATTTACAACTTAAAAAAATTACTTACATTTATATTAAATATAGGTTTATTTTTTAAAATTAAACTTGAAATTATGGCAGCCTATGTTAAGGCCTAAACTTACTATAATCAATTGTCAACATCAGTAGCATTTTCTGCAGGGTACAGAGAGAATATTTTCTTCAGTTTATTCAACTAGTTCAGTTCAATGACTAGTTCATTCATAGTTAAGAAGTCAAGTGGGAGTTGAAAATGCAGGAAAGCTTGTTTTCCTTTTCCTATTTATGAAAGAAAACTACATGTGAGAGGCTGAGATCTACAAGTTCTAAAACTTTGAACATAAGAATGGTCATACTAGGTTAGACCAATGGTCCATCTAGCCCAGAATCCTGTGGCCAATGCCAGGTGTTTCAAAGGGAATGTACAGAACAGGCAATCAACAAGTGATCCATCCCGTCGTCCACTCCCAGTTTCTGGCAAATAGAGGCTAAGGACATTCAGAGCATGGTGGTGCATCACTGACCATCTTGGCTAATAGCCGTTGATGGACCTATCCTCCATGAACTTATCTTGTTCTTTTTTGAACCCTGTTGTAATTTTGGCCAGTTTTGAAGGACAATGGTAGCCGGAAACAATCAATTCAGTTCACTTACCTACAGATAATACTTCATTTGTTTAATCAATCAGTTAGATTTAAATACAAAGCATGTTTTGATAAACCTTTTTTCTTATGTATCCAGCATATTTACAGTAGTTTTATTTAACTAATTTTTTAAAATGTTGGTTTTGTGCATTAATTGAATTCAACTTTTCATCAAAAAACAGCTTGACACAAATCACAAGTGAGAAATGCATCATTTCACCATTTTCTAACTTAATAAAAATGTAAAAATTAAGAATCTGAATAAGTGTACTGACCACTATCAGGGACAAGATACTGGAGTAGAATGACCACTTGACTTATATGGTATGGCAATGCTAGTATTTGAAGTACACATGACAAGCTTATTATTTGTAAAACCTGAAATTGTGGTGGCCATTTATATTAATGAAGAATGGCTGTGATCATCATGGACAATCAGAGTTATTTTTGTTTGCTTTTTGTGGGGGACAGAACAGGAGTCAGTAATTTTGGTCAGAGGCACCTACTTTCTAATGTGCCGTGGGGTGCTTGACCCCTGCTTTACCCCAGGTCCTGCCCCCACTCCATCCCTTCCACCCTGGCCCTGCCTTATCCTGACCTGCCCCCACCCTGCCTGTTCCTGCCCCTGCTCCGACCCCTCACTCACTCCTCCCCATCCTCCCCAGCGCCTCCTGCACATTGTGGAACAGCTGATCGTGGCAGGCGGGAGGCGCTGGAGAGGGAAAAGGAGGCGCTGACATATAGGTGCTGGGGAGAGGGGGAGGAGCTGATCAGGGGGGCTGCTGAGCACCCACTGGTTTGTTTGCCCCCCCCCCCCCGTGGGTGCTCCAGACCCAGAGTACTCACAGCGTCGGTGCCTATGATTTTAGTGGCTCCTGAATGGCATTAGTGTTGGATGTCATTTTTTGTATCAAACTTTAGCCAGTAGATGTTGGATAAATTAGTAGCCCAGGCACCTGTCCACTGGAATGAAAAAGAGCTTTCTTTCTCCCACTCCCCTGTCAGAGTATCCTGACTGTTAAGGGGAAAAGAGGAAAGATTTCTGCTACTCTCCCTTCCCCAGGCCCTTGGTTGCTGCTAAAGTAAAAGTGGTCTCTGTGACACTCACACACAGAAGCAGCCCTAGCTGTTTTGTTGGCCAGGGTGGAAAACATTTTAGGCATCCCCACCCATGAGTGGACGAGCAAAAAAATATCCACACAATTGTGAAGAGGGGGCTGGCCAATCAGCTGATCAAAACCAGCTGCCCTTCTCTCCCCAAAAAGCCAAGCAGCACAGCGGTCCAGCACTCCCTGTAAGGGCGTGCCCAAGGTGACCAACCTGGTTGCCCACCCTTAGAACTGGCCCTGTGTGTGCACACACTCGGTTGCTGTTTTGTCAGTCTCCCTCACCTGTGTGAGAAACTGAAGTGCTGCTTGCAGCTTTCCCTAGCAAAGTGAAATTGACATAAATGTTGTCCATTTCACCGCTGCCCAAGAAGTTCTGAATGAAAGTCTCCTGTTACTTTCAATGTAAAGGGGCTGCATGAACAGTAAAGAACTGTTAGTCTGTGGGCTCAAAAGAATCCTGTCCCTTCAGCGCACAGTAAGAAGGTTACCTCTACAACCAAGAACTTAAATTCTTTTAAAATAAAGGCCTAACTTCTGTACAAAATAGAAGGATTTAGGCCCCACTGGCTACTCATCTACTCTTAGTGGTGAGGTTTTTTTTCCCAAGCCCAGACAACGAGTATATGCAGTCCGTATTTATGAAATATATATGTTCAAGTGGTAAACAAAAGAGTTGGGAACACTAATAGAAAACCATAAGAACTATAAAGGCTTGGATAAATGGAACTCAAATAAAAATGTCCATGCATTTAACATATTTATTTTTTTCAAATGTAGTATTTTAAGGTACTTTTGAGTTTGGTTAGTACATTGACTAGTTATATTAGTGTACTGATCTTCTTTTAGTTCATGTTGACATCATAATTAGGTTTGTAAAGACTTGTTCTGGTATTGATTTGTTTCATCTTGACATTGTAACATGATCTCCATGGAATTGCACGCTTACAATTTTGCTAGTGGCTTAAAATTAGAATGTAAACATCAAGAGAACAATACAAAAACCCTGTGTGAACGACACATTGAAAAATAAAGACAAGATGTACAGATTCTTATCCTAAGTAGCACTAACTTACTCTTACACCGGGGTGGGCAAACTATTGCCCAGAAGCCGCATCCGGCCCTTCAGATGTTTTAATCCGGCCCTTGAGCTCCTGCTGGGGAGCGGGTTCTGGGGCTCCTGGAAGCAGCGGCATGTCCCTCCTCTAGCTCCTACGCGTAGGGGCAGCAGGGGGTTCCGCATGCTGCCCCGCACCAAGTGATGCTCCTACAGCTCCTAGTGGCTAGGAACTGCAGCCAATGGGAGCTGCAGGGGGTGGGGCCTGCGGACTGGGCAGTGCACAGAGGTGCCTGGCCATGCCTCCACATAGGAGCCAGAGAGGAGACATGCCTCTGCTTCCAGGAGCTTGCTTGAGGTAAGCGCCACTGAGAGCCTGCACCCCTGACCCCCTCCCATGCCCCAACCCCCTGCCCCAGCCCTCATCCCCCTCCGTCCCAGCCCAGAACACCCTCCTGCATCCCCAACCCTTTATCCCCAGCCCCATCCCGAGCTTGCAACCCCAGCCTGAGCCCTCCCCTCCCCACACCCCAACCATCTTCCCCAGCCCGGAGCTCCTTCCCGCACCCTGAAGTCCCCATTTCTGGCCCCACTCCAGAGCCCACACCCCCAACCGGAGCCCTCACCCCCTCCCGCACCCCAACCCCGAATTTCATGAGCATTCATGGCCTGCCATACGATTTCCATACCCAGATGTGGCTTTTGGGCCAAAAAGTTTGCCCACCCCTGTCTTACACACACAACATTTCCCTTGTTTAGATGCTCAACACACTTCCCTGTGGGGAGCTGTCCTGCCCCTTGGGAAAAAAACTTCTCCCTCCTTGTACAGGCAACACAATAGTGGGGCGGGAGGAGGCGGAGGCAGGAGTGCCTGAACACACATAGTCACATCATGTTCCCAAGTATAATCTGATCCCAGTCTGGCCCATACAGTACGTGTGAAGTGGGAAAGTTAATGTTACTTGTGTGAAATAGTATGTATGATCTAAACACTACATCTGTATTGTCTGTATGCATGTAATTTCCATTTTCCCCTTTAAAGTGGGGGAGAAACCCTACCCAGGCTTAAAGTTTAGAGCGGAGGGTTTGAAATGTATAGCTCTTCGAAGTGAATGGATTGTGGGAAGGGAGGAGCTAATGAGTCAGATCTTGGGGCATAGATGAACTGCACAATGCATAGGTCAGGGTGAGTGGGTTCAAAGATGACTAAGCTCATATTAGCACTCCTCGATACAGTTGTATATAGGTAACTACCTCTTTTACCATGTTAGAACAGCCTCTTGTAATTTACTTAGGCTCCAAATGTTCATAAGAGACTGAAAATGCCAATGACCGTTGTGGCATGCACACCCCTATTCTTTTGCCCATGCCCCTTTTATCTGCTATTCCAGTAGCAGAGAACAGGAATAGCATCTGAGTACCTACATTGGCACTGCACCGTGGGAGGATGGCTTGTATGCTGCATTGATACTCCATGCACTGGGTAACCTTGTTTAAGGGCCAGATTGCTGTGTGCCAGGAAATCTGTTTCAATATCTTAACTACTGTTTGGTTGGAGACAGATGTCTGCAAGGTTGGGTTATTAGGCCAGCGGTGCATCTGTTTCCAAATGGACAGCTGTATCTTCACAATGGAGGGGGTTGGGAACTTATCACTAAAATGAAAGGTTAACATTTTACAGAATCTTGCAAAATGCAGAGAAATCATAAATTGATGGGATCCACAATTTTCTCACATCCATTATTTTTTTTTTCTTGCCCCTGATGTGAAGACATGGGTTTCTGGAGGTCCGAAGATATATGTACTTGAGGTTTATAATTTGGTATAGTATTTCTCAATCTGTGTAATCTCTGTATGACTATATTGTAATGCTACCTAAGGCCCATCAACTCACAATTCACATCCATTAGCCCACACATGAGGTGCCTTCTAGAAAAAAATAAAGGGCTTTCTCTGTATGGCAGTCAGTCCCTTTCTAGAAGGCAGAGACATGCAGATGTTTGTGAGAATGACTGAGAGGTTGTCAGCTGCAAGAAACAGCCATGAGCTGAAACACTGAGAATCATATAACAATACAATTTCCAGTCTTTGGCCTTTTTCTTGATTTTTCCCCTCCTCCCCCTCCAGACCTGGATGCATCATCTTATAGTCTGAGTTTAACACTGGTAAGAGTAAATGACTTTGGTTTTTAATCGGTTTCTCTTCTTGCTTTCTTAAACTAACATCATCTTGTTTAAATGTAGTTATAATTGGGATCTGATTGTTATCTGTGTGTCCCTGGGAACAGAGGCGCCTTTGCTCTTGGGGACTGAGTAGGGTGGACCACAAAGGTGGCATATGTAAGCGAGGGAATGGTCCCGTTATTGTGGGGAACTTTCCTGGCTTCTGCAGTACCACGGTGAAGTGGGCTAGCGAAAGGATCTGAGTCCTCGCTCCCACTTCCTTTACCCAGAGGCCTCCCTGCCCTCAAGGACTCTCCTTTCATTCTCCTGTCTGGCAGAGCCCTCGTAACCCCAACAAGTCTGGACCCAGGATTCCTGTGGGGCTCAACCCCCAACCCTGCTGTGGTTGCCTGGGACAGGGGCTAGGGTGTCCCCACTCCAGGGTACTCTCTCTGCACTGGGCACCTCCCTGACCCACTGATCATTACATACAGTTCAAAGCAAATACAAGTTGTTTAATTAACAATTAATTTAAAAAAATAATAAGGAAAAATGGCAGGGAACATTACAAACTGTGTCTCTGGATATCAGGGCACTTCACAGTCTGTTCCTTGTAGGTCCCAGGTCCTTCTCAGGCCCTGGCTCTGCTGCAGGGATGCTGCGGGTTGGACACTTGCAATGGTGGTGGCCACACACCTCCGGGCTTTGGGTGGTGAGACCCTTCTTCCCAGCATCAGCCCCCCGTCGGGTTAAGATCCCCCTGCAGGGACCCTTGGCTGGGGGTGTCTTTCTGCGCTGGGCCCTTTGCCCAAGGTCCCCCCTTGGCTGGCCCCAGTTGCTCACCACACCTGGCTCTCTGGCTGCAGCTCTGCTCCCAGCACAGGATCTACTCTCCCTGGGCTGTCTCTGGCTCTGCTCCCAAGTCTGACCTGCTTCCTGAGCTGCTTTCCTGGCCCCTCTGGATCTGGCACAGCTCTGCTCTCCAGCTCAGCTTGGGCCCCTGCCTTCTCCTTAGTTCGGCCCCACTCTGTCTAACCCAGGCAATTCTAGCTCACAGGGAGGACGGGATCTCCTTGGCCTCCTGACTCCCTGATTAGCCTGCCCATCCTGTCAATCAGGCTCAGAGGCTAAGGCTGACCTGGAGCATTGGCCTCTCCCCAATCTTTTAGTGCTGGGAGCTAGCCAACTAAAACACCCCACTGAATGTTAGTAAAGGGGGCAACAGTCCCCTTACACATAAAATAAACCCTCATGGCTAGTAGCGTGCAGAGACTGCCAATAACAGGGAATGACCATATGTTTTAATGAGGCATTTGCAATCTCTCTGTTGTGAATTGTCCCTGCTGCTTGAGATCAGAAGCCTCTGTCTTGGCTGGGCAACTGGTCAGGCTAAGAAGGGAGAGCATGCAGTTGCTTCTTCACTGGTATCACAAAAGGGTGGAAAGCCATTGCACTCTGCAAACATTTTAGCAGATAACTACAAAGCACGCTCAGTTATGATTTTTTGATTATTTAATTTCTTTTCATTCCCCATCACCAAATTTAACCGAACAGGTTTTATTCGTAGAGGTTAACCACTGGTTAACTTTGGAGGGTGGGCAGGATTTATTTGTATATCATCTTTATAATATTTGGCATCAAAAAAGTCTTTTGCTTTTTTCATCTTAGTGTTTAGCTCCTTTTAAAAATATATTTTTTTCTCCAACTTTAAATAAAACACAAACTATAACACCATTTCCTTCTGGCATGAGACCAACCAAAGCTTTAGACCCAAAAATATTTTTTATACAGCTTTGGTTTGTAATGGAACTTTGCACAGTGTGTAACTGAAATGGCAGCTATTACTACTGCCCAGTCGTGATATCCCAAAGCACTTTACAAAGTATAAAGAAAAATGGAAGCTAGGAAGCTGTGTAGGTCTTATTTAATAGCAAAACTAAAAAATACAGTCAGTTTTTCAAACTTGAGTGCCTAAAGTTTAAGGCAATCAGAATTCTCTGAGCAGAGCTGAAGAAATATTTACTCTCTGAGGCTGAGAGAAATTGGACTAGTTATGTTCCCTGTCATAATAACTTAGCATTTATATATAGTGCTTTGTGTGTTCAAAGAACTTTGCAAACATTAATAATCTTAACATCCCTGCAAAGCATGTAGATATATTTGTTTTACAGATGGACAGTTTAAGGCCAACAATTTTTAGACCTGGGACCTTTAAAGTTAGGCTTGATGTCCCCCTTCCTGCCCCCCAGTGATAATGGGTTGGGTTGGTATGCTCTGCCTCTCATACTCCCCTTATCCATTAAATGTCCCACTCTGATGGCAACCTCCTTCCCTCTCTGCCAATGCCCCTATTCAGTTTTCATCCTCATCCTCATTTTCCAGCCTTTCCAAAGGCACGGCTTCTGCAGCCTTCCTTAGGAAGTGAGCAGTTGAGGAGTCGGCATGACAGGGGATGATGGGACTAGCAGTGTGATTTGGTACTCCTTTCCTTATTCTCCTCCACTCCTACCCAAGTATTAGATGAGTCCAATAAACTTAAATTTCATTGTCTCCCATCTGTGTTCACAAGCTAAGAGTTGGTGAACAAAGGTTAGAGTTTGTTGTCTGTGCTGAATGCCTAATTTTAAAAAAATGTTTCTTAATTTACAAACGGCTTGTCCAATTTAACAGCAATTTATTTTTCTGTTGACAAGTCCCTCGTGTTCAATTGACATATTGAAGTCCAACTCTGCAAGGAAAAAGTCTACAGATTTACTTAAAAAAGAACTATAAAAATTTGCCTTTTGATTTGGGCATGGTATGGTGGAGCCAATGTCATGCTTAAAATGGAAACTCATTTGCAATCTTTAATTCTGATGTGGCTGCCATCTCTCTCTATCCAGTGTCCACTGAAGCCATCGGAAAGACTCCATAGTCTTCAGTGAGACTACTGTCATGCTTAAATCTAAGCATGTGTTTAAGTTCTTTCCTGAATCAAGCCAGAGTGTGTGAACCTCTGCAGGATTGATCTGACTTTGCAGCCTATTTCTGGACTTCACAAAGGTGGAATAGAAGAAAAATAATTTTAAATATGGTTCCTTGAATTTTTTTGTATATTCATTTATATTTACAGAATTCCATTTTTACTGCTTTGGTTTTGCACCACATTATTAAATGCTGTGGCTTCTGTCTTGGCCCTAGTTTTGATAACCTGTGCATCACTGATACTTTCTGGTTGTAATATTTTTATTTTTTTTTGTTCCCTGGGATACAACATTAATGAAGTCTCTTTGCAATGTATAGCCTCCTGTGTACTTCTAGGGGTTTCTAAGTTCAGAAACTGACATGTGCACTGGAGAATGAAGAAAAAGAAAAGGCTTATTATTTTCATACTCTACTGCATCCTCATGGTAGCGCTAAGTTTCTGGATCTTAAAGTTAGACCCAGGTGTGTATCCAGCAAAAAACAAGAAATTGAGTCAGGATAACAGACCAGATGTCTGAGTTTTCACTGTGTTTCCAACTCCCTTTTTCCCTCCATCTTTTAATCAAATTATAGAAGTTGAATATAGCTAGCAAAAGTTAATATATACATCTTCTCATGAGCTCCTGCTTTATAGACTATGTAAAATAATGATAGTTCAAACAATATGTCAGTGATACAAAATGGAAAATTTCAGACTAGATTTTTTTTCCTTGAGAAAAGGGATGGGGGGAAGATTACAGTTCTGTTTTTATAGAACTGCCTGTAATGTGAATCTTTGCTAGATGAAGAGCCAGGCATTCTAAATCTCATCAAAATATCAATAAAATCCAATCCTGATGCCAAGGTATTCAGAAAAGAGTACAGCATCTTTTTTTCATTCCTGCATGGTAATACACATAGAAAATTGTGCTTTAATACTCCAAGGAATTGTTCTACTTTGCTTCTATAATGAATCAGTTTCCTTTAATCAAGTGAAAGCCAATGGGGATACACAAACATCTGACGTGGTTTTATTTTGCCCACTGGGAGATATTTGGATTAGTGCTGGCTTGCACTAGAAGGAAATGCAGTAAAAACATTTTTACCCCCTCCCCAAAAAAGGAAAAATACAATGTTCTCACCCCACTCCAGCAGTTAGTGTATACTTGTTGTTGTGTTTCTAAAATGTTAGATCATATTCTATATTACATTTTAGTGTTCAGATAATCTATTGACATTCCAGTACAAAACCCACATTCTTCTAATCCACTCATTTGTACTACTGATGATTTTTTTTTCTATAGTGTGCATGAAAAATCAGAGACTGGGAATCTGAGCTCAGGAGTTCCTAGTGCCTGGTCTGCTATCAACTTGTTTTTTGGTTTTATAGAGCGCCAAAGGGGCTTGTCCTCATCTGTAAAATGGGGATTATCAGTCTTGCCTCCATCACAGGGATGTTGGGAGGATAAGTATATCAAACACTATTTAAGTTCTGTTTCTTTCAGAGATATTTTCCTCTCTTGATAAAGTATTCCACACACACATCAGTTATACAGAAGCCTATATAAAAAGAATGTTTAGATTTCAACGAGAATAAAAAATAGTCAGGAAATGCCAGATTTAAGTTTGTCCACACAACTCCTGGTGTCTTGATATTATGATGCAATCTTTAACTTAACTCCTACATACTATATTTTCCCACAGGACTCCTACCTCAGTTGTTGTGCATATATAATAATTACAACAAATGGTTGGCTCTTATATAGCACGCTTCAATGTAGATTTTAAAATGCTTTAGGAACTCCCCTTTTACAGACAGGGGAAGCAAGCAGTGCAAGGTATCATGGCAAATTGGAGATGAGACAAGTAACAAAACCCAAGTATAGTGCCCTATTCACAATGAATGTGGCAGCTGTTTAGTACTTTCATCTTTATTGTTAAATGGGTGGTTGTGGGCCTCATTACTACACAACCCTTGCTTTATTCACTATCCAGCCAGTGAACTTGAAGTAAGCAGGGGTCCTTTGAGGGAAAGTATAGTATGTGACCATGTACAGTATATTAAGGCTGAATTATAATGCATATGCATAATGAGGTAGAGCTAATGGAATGGGAGCTTCAGATTTTCAGTGCCTAAAGAAATACTTATAAGAAAGCACCCTGGGATGGGTGGGAAGAAGTGTGAAGGGTAATATCATGTGGATATTGTCTCTGCGTAGACTCTCTCAAAAGGTTTGGATCCTGCTATTGAAAGTTTTAAATGTGAAATCCAGTTTCAGAAAAGAGGAGACTAAATAGTAAACTAATACTTTGTGACCCCTTCCATGGAAAGTACTCCATGGAAACACAAAGTGCTTTGCAAATGTTGATTAGTTAAGCCTCACAGCACCCTGAGAGAGAGAGAAAAAATATCCTCTCTAATTTTATAGATGGGGAAAGGATAGTGCTGAGATTGAAGGTGGCCTGCATAGGAAAAACCTGTACTTGTCCTTTTTGCTGCTTTGCGATAGATAAAGATGGCCTGAGGGGTTGTTTTGTTTTTTAATTTTTTAAAATTTCTGCTAGGGTTTTTTTTTTTTTTGGTTACATTAGAAATTCAGCTCTTGTTGAGGCCAGTAGACATGATGATTGGAGAACAAGTGTGATAGTGACATCATGTTAGCAAGAGAGCTGAAAGTTAATTGAAAAAAGAGGCAGTTTTCAACTGTTTAAGACTGTTATGGTGTGTGGCGGGGAGAGGGAGTTAAACACCTGTCTAGCCCTTCAGTGACTGATGCCGAATAAAACGAAGTCTGTTAAAGATTCAACACGTGCATATCTTCAACTAAGGTGTTAGAGCTCTTAATAAACATGTTTTCAGACCGCACTATGATCCCACAAGAAAAACCAAGGAAGACCAGACTTGATGCTACTTTTTCTAAAGTAAGAGAATAGGGAGGAGGGGAAGCTCAGGCTGTCTTATAAATCAGAAAAAAAGAAGCAAAAGGAGGGGAGAGAAGCCCAATTTTTTTTTTTTTAAAAAACCTTTACAATCAACTTTACATGACTTGACCAACTTCACACTGGAATTTATGGCAAAACCAGGAATAGAGTAAAGATTTCAGAGCTTCCAGTTCTGTTCTTTCAGGAGAGGAGGGATGGTTTTGTAGTTTTAAATGTAATACTTTTGTTTAATTCCCATGCATTTAAATATGTAGTTACATTTTAGTAGATGTTGCACAGTGTAAATATATTGAGGGAAAGTGTAATAAGTTAATCATAATATTGTACAGTTGTATTGTTTTGACATTTTTCTAAGACATGTTTTTCTTTCTTGCTTATTTGCTGTTTTTCTATTATTTATAGTTGAAATTTTTTCCAGATCACCATTTTGGTGTACTTACACACTGTCACCGTTTGTTTGTTTGTTTTGTTTGTTTTTTGTCCTTATTTCTTCAGTCACTTGACACCTACTTGTGCTTTTCTATTTCCCTTGCATTTCTATTTCTCTCAATGCTTTACAATCCATTTCCTCTTTTGATTCCCTGTTGCCATCCTTCACTATCTTCCAGTCTCCCAGCTTGCATTATACAGGAGGTCAGTCCCTTCTGGCTTCATAATAATCTTTAGGCTCCTAAATACCTTTAAAAATCTGGTCGTTAGATCGCTTCCTGCTCTTGTGTCTCAGTTTAATTCCACCTGGGGTTTTGAACTGCATAAGAACAACTTTAAACTATAAAATCAATATGTTCTTGCAGTAATTTGTTGAAAATACCACCATAGGCTTTTCCAGTCTTCTGTCAGGAGACTCCAAAGTACAAAACTACTGGTGTTGCAGGCCATTCCAGAAGATGCACACACAGTGAAAAGCAAACAAAGAAGGCAGTTTCTTGTCCATTTTCAGTGGACTTGCTGGATATAGTGGGGAGGCAGATGGGCCCAAATTCACAAAGGGATTTAGGCGTTGCAACGCTCAGTGTTGTGATACTGAACTTTTGGGCACCTAACCACCTGGTAGAATCCACAAACCCTAAGGGGCCTAGGCTCCCTATACAACACGGGGTGGGGAGAGAGATGTGCCTAAGAATGGGATCCACAAAAACTAGTGTGTAGGAGGAGGGATCACAAAAGCTAGCCAATAGCAGATGCTGAGGAAAGAGGTGTATCCTAAGTCACCCCTCCCCCCTCCCTCTGTGAGTTAGGTGAGTAAGCCTAGGCTGGAGGGAGACACCGATCTCCAGCGGGAACACCTATTTTCACCTTGTCTGAGGAGCCCGTTGGGGCTTAGGTGAGAGAGAGAGATGCCTAGGTGCCTAGACTGAGACATTGTGAGCCCAATGGCAGCAGCAGAAACATAGGCACATAAGGGACTTCACTGGCAAAAAATTAGATGTTGAGGGACTTAAGGCACCTTCAGATTTAGGGGGCAACCAAGCAGGAGTTTTGAGGATCTCAATTGTGCCTGAAATGGGAGTTAAGTGTCTTTTTGTGGATCTGGGCCTAGGTCTACTTCTTTTACAGAACAAGTAATTTAACGCTGACTTTGGGGAAAGACTTGACAAAAGTAGAATTGGACATTTGGAAAAGCAGCGTGAGAACTGTCAAAGAAAGGTCAGACTAATTATTTGGATTGCCTGATCAGTATTGCCACTGGAAAAGAACAAGACTTAGATATCTTGGCCTACATTTTCAAAAGTGACTACTGATTTTTTGGATGCTTCAGTTTTGGGGTGCCAACTTCCACCTTAAAGGGGCCTGGTCTGCTGAAGTATTCAGCACTATCCCTCTGCAAATCGGGTCTCTTCAAGGTGTCTCAAGTTGGGAGCCCAAAATTATTAATATTTTTTTAAAATGTAGCCCTATAGATTCTAGGGTTGGAAGGGACCTGGAGAGGTCATCGAGTCCAATCCCCTGCCCTCACGGCAGGACCAAATACTGTCTAGACCCTCCCTGATAGACATTTATCTAACCTACTCTTAAATATCTCCAGAGATGGAGATTCCACAACCTTCCTAGGCAATTTATTCCAGTGTTTAACCACCCTGACAGTTAGGAACTTTTTCCTGATGTCCAACCTAAGCCTCCCTTGCTGCAGTTTAAGCCCATTGCTTTTTGTTCGATCCTTAGAGTTTAAGGTGAACAAGTTTTCTTCCTCCTCCTTATGACACCCTTTTAGATACCTGAAAATTTCTATCATGTCCCCTCTCAGTCTTCTCTTTTCCAAACTAAACAAACCCAATTCTTTCAGCCTTCCTTCATAGGTCATGTTCTCTAGACCTTTAATCATTCTTGTTGCTCTTCTCTGTACTCTCTCCAATGTCTTCACATCTTTCTTGAAATGCGGTGCCCAGAACTGGACACAATACTCCAGTTGAGGCCTAACCAGCACAGAGTAGAGCGGAAGAATGACTTCTCATGTCTTGCTCACAACACACCTGTTAATGCATCCCAGAATCACGTTTGCTTTTTTTTGTAACAGCATCACACTGTTGACTCATATTTAGCTTGTGGTCCACTATAACCCCTAGATCCCTTTCTGCCATACTCCTTCCTAGACAGTCTCTTCCCATTCTGTATGTGTGAAACTGATTGTTCCTTCTTAAGTGGAGCACTTTGCATTATGTACTTTTGCACTTTGCAAAATGTATATAACTATACATTTTAAATCTTTGTTTTTAAATTGATATTGGACTTTTTGTGTTTTCTAACATGTTTTTCATAGACTTGATCAGCTACATGTAAATAGCAGAAATTATTTTACTGGAATGTTGTACCCCTGTTCTACCTTTCATTGAAGTAAGGCAATGCTAATTGATTGCTTAGACCCCTCTTTAGATTTATAATTGAGGTGCAATCATTGCTAATTAATAAAGCACCTGATTCCTTGAGATACTTAAGCATGTGCATAATTTTAAGCATGTAAATAGGCCCATATAAGTAAGTAGAATTATTCATGTGATTAAATTTATACAGTTCATGGAATTGATGCCAAAACTGTATTAAACAAAATTTGATGTGTCTTCTATAAAGGCAGAGGTGAAAGTAAGCTGGTCCGGTCCAGCATACCAGCAAGAGCTGGTACGCTGTGCCAGACTGAACCGGCTTCTCTGGTAGTGATTTAAAGGGCCCGGGGCTCCCTGCAGGGGCCAGCGCTCCAGGCCCTTTAAATAACTGCCAGAGTTCTAGCAGCCAGGCTCGGGCGGGGATTTAAAGGGCCCGGTGCTCCTGCCACTGCAGGGAGCCCTGGGCCCTTTAAATCACTGCAGGAGCCCTCTCTGCGGCGGCCGGAGCCCTGGGCTCTTTAATTTGCCCCTGAGCCCTGGGGCTCCCAGCCGCCTCTGCAGCTGGTATCTCTGGGGTGATTTAAAGGCCCTGGGGCTCCCAGCCAGAGCCCGGAGCCCCAGGGCCTTTAAATCTTAAAAAGCCATGCCTCTTCGGGTTGAGGCCTCACTCAGGACTCCAGCGTATCGGTAAGTCCTTTTAAGTTACTTTCACCCCTATATAAAGAGTTAGGGGGAAAATCTAAACCTGTGGAAAAATAGAAGGATGGCACATCAAATTAAAAAGAAGCTTAGTGGCAGAAAATCAGCATCTCTAAAATCTTTTCAGGCTGGGAACAATCTATCAGCTTGTAATAACTTTTAGATGAAGTTTGGATTGTAGAATTGAAAGAAATTAGGAGGAACAATGTGGTCACATTTTGAACAAAAGATTTTAGGCCAGTTAAATATACAGGCTAAGAGCTGTCAGATGCAGATATGGAATAGAATGACTCTTGGGTCAAAGATTAAAAATTAAAAATATCTAAATGGAAAGTATTAGAGTATACTAACCAGAAGAAGGATGTGAAGGCTCGGTAGAAAAATCTCTAATGTATTAAGCATTATTTCACTACAGCTCTATGGTGGTGGAGGCGGAGAAATGCCTAGAAGAATATGTTGGAAGTGATAAGTGGCTATTACGGTGATAGCCAGGACATGTCTACATGGGGATGCTCAGGAAAGTTGCACCAAATTTACTGAAAGTGGAATATACAGCTAATTAAACCCCTGTGTGGACTCTCGCACATTCAGAAATAAAGTGGCTGTAGTTCACTTTAGCTTAATTTACAAAGTGGCCACTTTACTTCTGAATTGGAGCATCCGCACATGGATTTAATGCACTTTAACCAATGTACCTCAACTTAACTTTCCTGAGTGTCCCTGTGTAGACATGCCCTCAGGCCTTACCTAGCCCCCTACAATGCTAGAAACTGTGTACTATTGTGTGTTTGAGTAGTTAGTCAATTCAATTCACTGCTGATGCAAGAGGAGATAACTTAGTGGGACAGTACCCCCTTAACCCAAAGGTGAATTTGGCCCATTGTGTGTAATTCCTTTTCAAGAGGTGAGATGGAGAGTAAATCAAATAATACATATAATACAAAAAGAGTGTACTGGTCTCTCTGGTAGGTGACACTTTCTCTGCTATTTCACAGCAAAAGATACAGAACAAATCATCATCCATCTTCCTGGGTTAAGTTTTGGTGTTTTAATAGGTCTAGCTAAGATCAGTGACAAGAATTAACCCAAAATGTCTGGTTATGTATGTTCTGACCCTGCTCTGACCAAAGTATAAGCACAATGAACTTGATTTTTTCTGTAGCAATCCAGCTGCTTTATGCCATACCAATGTAGAGGACCTCTGGGTATGTCTGCATGGCAGGTGAGGCAGTGATGCTCAGACCAGGTAGACAGACTCATGCTAGTGGGGCTTGACCTAGCATGCTAAGAATAGCAGTGTGGAAGTTGTGGCTTGGGTGGCAGCTTGCATTCTCAAGCCCACCCGACTCCCAAGATCTGAGCTTAGGTGGGTAGCCTGAGTCTGTGCTGGAGCTGCAGTGTCTGCACTGCTATTTTTTAGCGAGCTACCTCAAGCTTCACTAGTGCAGAAGTCTGCTTACTGGGCTGGGAGGCTTGCAATCAGCTGAAGTGGAGACATACCCTTTGTGGCTGGCACATAGCAGGCGTAAGGACTCTGCATCTGTTCCCCAACAGCCCTCAGCATAGGAAGAGTGGCCAGAGCACACTGCACTCCTTCTGTTTTAAGGTGCCCATGGACTCCTTTACTCTCCCCACATTTCTGTGCACAGAAATGGAACAATTGAGAATCAGGGCCTCTGTATTGAGAGACGCTCACTTTTTCTGGGTCCTGGTTTTACTGGAAACTCAAATGAAAACATATGCCCAAAACTTGGCCGGTTCTTTGGAAAGAATCTTCTGCCTAAAGGGCTGCTCCTACCTCCTCCATATGGTGAGTTAATGAGCTAGATCTTCCATATTGAGTAATTAGTAATTAGCTGGCAGTTTTATGCAGGATTCCATCATAGCATGGGTCGACAGAAGAGCCTTGCAATCCTATTACTGTTATCAGTATAATTAAGCTGGGCAGAATTTGATACTTCGTAAAATTTCAATGGATAATATCAATATTTATCTTAAGCAATATTTTTATTTCTACTGATTTTAAAATTTTCACAGTTGTACACAATTATGGGTTTTAAACATTTTTTTCCAAATTTTATCAAATTTTCACAGTTGTGAGAATTATAGGTGGTCAGACAATAATTATTTAATGACAGTAGAAGCTGAGATTCAAAAAAGTAGTTTTATAACCATTAAAACACAAATTGTCTATATTACGAGTCAAAATATACAAAGTTTATGTATCAAATCAAACTCTAAGACGTTCTCAAGCAGCATCTTTCTTTTCCTATCTGTATATTTTGATTTTTATCAATGACAATATTTTTTGTTGCTCTGTGTGAAATCTATGTTTACCAACATTTACCAATCTAATTCTTCCATGCCTACATATAATGCTTGATTGCTGAAATCAGTCTGAAGTCACACATCTGCAATAGCCATAGCTAGGACTAGTTCGACAATTGCAGAAGCAAAGCAGGGTCAGGCATGGACAATACTTGGATTGGACATGCTGGGCAGGAAGGCAGCATGTAGGAGTGAAGTGGTGGTGGTGGTGATGGATTATCTCTGCCTGACTCAGTACTGAATGAATGCCTTAGCAGGATGTTAGAGGTCAATGTGCTGTTGGGGTTCCATAGCTGAAGTGTTAACCCCAGTGCCCTGGCTAAGTTTTGGTTTAGGTAACTATATTCTGCCTACCTAAACTGCTGTGTGTTTCTGTATTCAGTTAAACTGGGTAGAAGGAGAAAGGAAATTGCCAACTGCACAGGGCACACAGAAGCAATTCTACCTCAGTATTATTACTATTAATAATAAAAACAAAACCTAAAGCAATAAAGTTGATCCTGCTTCATTTATGCACTATTTTTATTTTAACCACTGCAATTGGTTTTCAGTGTTTTATGGTAGATTCTCTCATCAGAGCTCACTGATGTTATTGTTTGTCCCCTCTGTCTCTGCTCTGGGCTTGTTGGTATCTTGAATAATTTCTGTATTTAGCACTCTCTAATGCTGGTTAGGGGAAACAACGTATCTCTGTGGCCTTGAAACTTCTGTTCTTTGTTTTTAAATGAAGCAACTAAACCCTAACAAAGGGAAAACTGCACTTCTTCAAAAAGCTAATGGTGAAGAGGAAAAAAACAGTTTCACAAAATGAATGGCATCAGCTTTTTGCTGTATGTGCATCAGCAGTAAAAGGCCAAAACCGACAGTCATTTATGTCACCAAGCACTACAGTAGTATTGGGTATTCACATATTGTGGTGATGGAGGGCAAAATAAGTAGCTAGATGGATAGACAGATGGTATTTTTATTTATTCTCCTTACTGTAGTCATCAAGGTTGTAAATTGTTTAAAGTTTTAATGGGGTGAAGTACTGAGTAAAACTTTTTTTTTCAAGTGCTAATATAGACAGGCACAGTGATATTCACTCTAATCAAAATCTAATTGTAACAGAATCTTGATCTAGTATTTTACTCCTTGAGACTTTCCCCATTCTGTGTAATTTTGCTATGTATAGCCTGCATTAAACCAGAATGCAATCTGGTTCACATCTCGATGATACTGAAAAGTATTTTAAACAAGGGATGATATTTCAAAGATATGGTGCATCTTTCTGATAAATAGATGTCTCTCTTCCACTAGATTGAGTTAAAGATACAGCAGCTCTTGAATGAATGCAAACTTTTATATTGGGGGATTTGCAGACCCAGTATCTGAGCAAGTTCATGTGGGTGGGGAAGATCTCAAATTGTAGATGGGCTGGAGAAAATAACAAGTACAGAACATGCTCCATTTAAAGTTGTGCAATGCTTCACTATAACGTGGTTGGCTGCCTGCTTTGTCCACAGCTGGCAGCCCCCCATCAGCTCCGCTATGCCCCCCACAGCGCCTCCCGCCTTCTGGCAGATCCCGCAGATCAGCGCCTTCCCCCACCTCTCCCCGCCTCCTGCCCGCAGCAATCAGCTGGCTTGCAGCATTTGGGGGTGGGGAAGAGCGAGGACTCGGTACGCAGGCTCCCACTCACTCTCCTGCCTCCTGAACGCCATAAACCAGCTGATGGCGCGCAGGCTCCCCCTTCCTCCCCTGCCTCCTGCCTGCGGCAACATCCTCGCTCCTGCCTCCTGAACACTGCAAACCAGCTGATTGGTGCGGGCAGGAGGCAGGGAAGGGAAGGGGGAGGACGTGGCATGCGGAGTAAAGGGGGAGGAGGGGGGAAAGAAGAGGCGGGTTAAGGGTGGGAGCTTGGGAGAAGGGGTAGCGTTGGCGGGCCGAAGGTTGAGCCTCCTGCCCCTGGTGCTTGCAGAGTAGGGGAAGCTGCTGCTGCACAACGTGCTTCTCCTAGCCTACGGCACCTTCAGCCTCCTTGCCTGCCTCATTGTCTCCAGTGCCAGTGGGCTGTGCCTGTGTGGGGTAAAGCGGGGACACTTCCCTACTATAGTACTGTACTGTATGGCAAAACAAAATTTCCCTGGAACCTAACCCCCCCCCCCATTTACATTCATTCCTATGGGGAAATTGGATTCGCTTAACATCGTTTCACTTAAAGTCACATTTTTTCAGGAACATAACTACATTAAGTGAGGAGTTACTGTACCAGCTTTTTCATGCTACAATAAGCAAGATGATAACTGAAGAAACAGGGTCAGAGCTGGAACATTTCAAAGAGGTGAGGATCTAAGCAATTGTCTCTAGAGAACCTACAACATATCTACAAAGAACAGTTTAGGAGGCATCCTTAGGGCCCAAGGGCAACTGGAGCTTATTGGGAAGAAGGTTATGTTAGAACTAGTCACAGCAATCTTAGTAGTCTTTGAAGGACCTGTTCCCACTGAAATCAATGGGAGTCTAGCCATGCACTTGAATGGGAGCAGGACTTGAGCCCCTTGCACCTGATTTGATGCCACACACTGGTGCAGCAGGAATTATAACCAGCCAAGGAAACCCAACACATGTTGAAATGTTAAGAAAT
The DNA here is from genome assembly GCF_016161935.1 of Mauremys reevesii. Classification (NCBI taxonomy): domain Eukaryota; kingdom Metazoa; phylum Chordata; order Testudines; family Geoemydidae; genus Mauremys; species Mauremys reevesii. Next base: position 29,229,709 of record NC_052629.1, on the reverse strand, counting down.
GACTTTTTTTCAAACTGGATGCTATTTTGGCATGTGTTCTGTGCATGGCTCAGATAGCTATGATGAAGGCATAGAGGGAATGGATTTTAGCTGATCTTGGTAACAAATGAAAGATTTTCAAATCTGTTCTGTAGGTGGTGTGCATAATAATGTGTAGCAACCAAACCTGGGTTGTGATCCATGCCATTTTCATTCTGCTTTCTGTACATGTGGGTGGGTAAAATTAGTTTTAAAATTGGCCTGAAAAAGCACCTCTATCTTGTCTTTTTCTCTAGTTGTATTAATTTCCTTCCTACACCCAAACAATTATTTTAGGAATACACCTCTACCCCGATATAATGCGACTCGATATAACACAAATTCAGATATAATGCGGTAAAGCAGCGCTCCAGGAGGGAAGAGTGGCGGGGGGTTGTGCACTCTGGTGGATCAAAGCAAGTTTGATATAACACAGTTTCACCTATAACACGGTAAGATTTTTTGGCTCCCGAGGACAGCGTTATATCGAGGTAGAGGTGTATATGTTAATTTAAAGATCAATCACTTTAAGTGCCTTCCCATTTTTACATATGTAAAACTTGTTCCCAGTGAATCTCATAGCTTTAGTTTCTTGATGAACAATTCTAGTAAACAGAAAACTTTTCACAACATAACTCCAAAAGGGCTTATTCAGATTTAATTAATTTCTGAGGAATTAAATGTTCAGAAGAAATATTTCTATCCTGGTGCATTGATGAGCAAGCATCAATACCAGGAACTCCTATCACTAATAGCAGGAAGCCTGTTTAAGACCATAGACATTTAAGTACTCTAACTCTTTTACAAAAAATATACATTTCACCCTTGCATTTTTTTTGTGGTTCTGACACTGTAAAGACAGCAAAACTTTGCATTTAATCCTCTTTGCTTTAGTGTCTCTGTGTGCACCCATTTTGTTTGAAGAACTACTTTGCTAGTTCTCAAAAATCTAGGACAGAAAGAGTGTGTCAAATCCAGGACTGATGTAAGTGGCTATAATAACTCTATTGAATGTATTAGATTCCCACATATATTTGATTCTTTTACTCTAAGGACTGAAGTTCGGCCAATATTTTGTTAGCTCCTCCTGGACTCTTTAATGAAATCTTACAGCAGCAAATGTTGTCTTGGGTGGAATATGAACTGTTTTATAGAAGCTTTGCAATGGCTGGTCCAAACTTAGAGATTGTTCTCTTTCACAAACTATTACTTAGCTTAACTATTGGTCCTTCAGAATATTCCTCCTGCTGGCTTTCATTTACATCTACATGAAAAGTATGTATGTAGTTGCAGCATGAAATAGCTTCTCATTTTATTTGGAAGTTGCTTTCAACCATGGAGTTTACTTTTACATAGCATAGTGTGATCATATGCATAAGGGCACCATGGTGCATACAGTATAATTCAGCACCAGGAAAGGACCAAATGGAGCCAATATTTGAATTAGTGTCAGTGGTTGTTTTTTTTTTTTTGTTAAATCTGCTAGTAGCTAGTAAGCTCCTTCATATTGTATCCTCCATAATTTTTGAAGAAAAGTCTAAAAGAAAATAATAAAAGTGTGGGTGTTTTAAGAAGAAAATTGGTTTACCTAATTCAGGAGTTATTCACACAATATATAGGGGAGGTATACAGGCAGCTTCCTCTCACAAGTAGAGGAGACAAGACCACAGCTGATTTAGCTGCACTTTATGAAGATAAATTTTCCACACAATGCTATTTGAATAGTAGATTCCTTGCTCTGAGTTTATGTATAAAGTGCTAATGATCAGCTGCAGTTTGCCTCTAATGTAAAACAAGTCTCAAATATCAATAATGCTCACATTTTTCTTGGAGAAGGGTAAGTGTGAACAGATAAAGCAATTTCTTAATGGTCATTACACTACCACGAAACATATCTCTGTTCTAAGTGACTTACTGTATTGAGAGAGTTCTAGAATCACACAGAATATCTTGTATACAAAGCCCTGAAGAAGAGCTCTATGTAAGCTCAAAAGCTTGTGTCTCTCGCACTAACAGAATTCTGTCAAATCAGTGGTGGATTAGCCACTGGGACAATGGGACCAGTGCCCACAGGCCCCAGCCAATTGAGGGGCCTCGGGGAAAATGGCTCCTACCTGCTCTGTTCCACCCCACCCCCCGGCGCTCTTGCTAAGGAGTGGGGTCAGAGCACTGGGGCTTGTCCCGCTCTGCCTGCCCAGCACTCTGGCCGGGGAGCGAGGTCAGGGCACAGGGCTTGCCTCACTCTGTCTGGCACTCCTACTGAGGAACAGGGTCAGCGTGCAGGGGCTTGCCCTGTTCCGCCTGCCTGGCACTTCTGCCGGGGAGCAGGACAAGCCCCCTGCGCTCTGACCCTGCTCCCTTGCAGGAACGATGGGTACGTGGAGCGGGGCAAGCCCCCGCGCCCCGACTCCACTCTCCAGCAGGAATGCCAGGCAGGTGGAGCAGGGCAAGCCCCCACACCCTGACCTCACTCCCCAGCAGGAGCGCCGGACGAGTGGAGTGGGGAAAGCCCCCACGTCCCGACCCTGCTCCCCGGCAAGATCACCTGGGGTTGGGGGAATGGCAGGTGGAAGGGGTGGGGAGGGCCCAGGGCCGCACAAAACTGACCACTTGCTCTGGCCTAGCAAAACTGTAATCCACCTCTGGGTCCAATAAAAGATATTACCTCACCCACCTTGTCTCTCTACCAGAGTAGTTCGATTTTACTTAACTCGAATTTGTGGAACCGACCTTACAAAGTCGAACGTGTGTATCCACACTAAGGACAGTAATTCGACTTTGTGAGTCCACACTAACGGGCCAAGCGTAGACAGTGAATTCCTTACAAAGATACATTTTTGCGAACAATGAACATAGTCTAGTCTGTCTCTGTGAACAAGACCATGCACAGCACCTATCTCATGCGCACTCAGGACAAGTTTGAATTTTCGGCCTTCGCATTCATTGCCTGGGGTCTTGCAGTGGAGATCAGACAAGCGGGGCAGGACAGCAGAATTCATGTAGCAGGCAGACATGGTAAGCCGTAGACTTTTGGCTGCTTAAAACTTAATGTATAGCAGTGCCCTCCTTTCACACTCAAAGCAATGGTCATAGCGTTTGCAAGTTCCTGCTGCCGGCAATCCGGAAAGCATGAACTCTGCCCCTGTTCCACCCCCTCGCGGCTGTCCCCGGGAAAGATCCCTGTATGCTGCCCCTCTACCGCCTCCACCACATAGCTGTAAACCGCCGCTTATTGTTATGTAAAGGAACAGTCAAGCATTCCCAATACTAACATGCCCCTAATTCAAAGCAGGACGCCCTGAGCGAGATCACCCTGAGGAGGATCACTGACAGAGATAGAGACCACATGCTGCGTGAAAGCCAGCACAAACCAGGGGCCTATGCCACCATGCTCGTCGAGGCAATGCTCTCAGAGTACCTGCTGATAGCCTGGCGCGGAAAAGTGTCCTACCACGGAGCACCCAATAAGGCCGCTCTCCCCAGGAACCTCCTGCGGAGGCTTTTCGATTACCTCCAGGAGAGCTTCGTGGAGATCTCCCAAGAGGATTTCTGTTCTATCCCCATATATATTGACCTTCTTTTCACATAGTTAATATTTATGCTCTGTTAAAAATAAATGTTTATATGTTTAAAGAACGTACCGACTGATCCTTCCCCTGATTCAGGGTCTGGGTTAACGGCTGGGGAGGGTTGGTAGGGGATCTCAGTGAGGGTGATGAAGAGATCCTGGCTGTCGGGGAAATCAGCGTTGTAAGCGCTGTCGACTGCCTTGTCCTCCTCATCTGCTTCCTCATCTTCCTCGTCCGCAAACATCTCCGAGGAACCGGCCGTCGACATTATCCCATCGTCAGAGTCCACGGTCAGTGGTGGGGTAGTGGTGGCGTCCGCACCTAGAATGGAATGCAGTGCCTCGTAGAAGCGGCATGTCTGGGGCTGGGATCCGGAGCGTCCGTTTGCCGCTTTGATCTTTTGGTAGCCTTGTCTCAGGTCCTTGATTTTCACGTGACTGCGTTGTATCCCGGCTGTATCCTCTGTTTCTCATGGCTTTGGAGACCTTCTCGTAGGTCTTTGCATTCCGTTTTTTGGAGCGCAGCTCCGAAAGCACAGACTCATCACCCCACACAGCGATCAGATCCAAGACTTCCCAGTCAGTCCATGCTGGGGCCCTCTTTCTATTCTGAGATCGCATGGACACCTCTGCTGGAGAGCTCTGCATCGCTGCCAGTGCTGCTGAGCTCGCCACGATGTCCAAACAGGAAATGAGATTCAAACTGGCCAGACAGGAAAAGGAATTCAAATTTTCCCGGGGCATTTCCTGTGTGGCTGGTCAGAGCATCCGAGCTCGGACTGCTGTCCAGAGCGTCAACAGAGTGGTGCACTGAGGGATAGCTCCCGGAGCTATTAACATCGAATTCCATCCACACCTAGCCTAATTCGACATGGCCATGTTGAATTTAGCGCTACTCCCCTCATCGGGGAGGAGTACAGAAATCGAACTAAAGAGACCTGTATGTCGAACTAAATACCTTCGTTGTGTGGACGGGTGCAGGGTTAATTCGATTTAACGCTGCTAAATTCGACATAACCTCCTAGTGTAGACTAGGCCTTGTATACAAAGAAGCAGTCACAAATTTAGCTTAGTGAGGAAAGTCCTTTTCCATTGTCGCAGTTTCACTTGCTTTCATCATAACCGGAAAACAGTTTTGACTAGTAAAAGTGCTGTCATCTTCCCCATATGGAGGTGCTGTAATATGTTGAAAGCATAAATTCAATTGACTTATCAAATCAAAATAGGGTTGCCAACTCTCTAATTGCTGAAAACTGGAAACCCCAGCTCATCTCTTCCTCTGCTCTGTCTCCTTCTCCCCTCCCTACCCCCATCACTTGCTTCCCCCGGAGAGCTGGGCTGGGAGGAGCTGATGTGGAGCCTGCCTGCCCAATCGGGGTACAGCAGTTGGGCTCTGGTTCAGGAAAGGTCAGTCCCCGGAACAAGGGGCTGGGGGCAATTGGGTCATAGTGGGGCAGAAGGAGGTGTTGGATCCCGGAGTGAGGGGCTGGGGGAAATCAGGGCACTGCAGGGCAGAGTCAGGGTGTTGGCCATGGAGCGAGGGGCCAGCATGGGGTTGGTCCCTGGAGCAAGGGGTTAGGGTGAGGGCAATCAGGGCACAGTGGGGTAGATGGTCCCTGGAGGCTAAAGTTGCAGGTCTGGGAGCCAGTTCTCTCTGTCAGCAGCTGAGCAGCTCCTCCAGGCAGCAACTGCTGCTTTTCGTGCCCTCTCAGAGGGGAGGCTGATTGCAGTTACTCTGACTGACCGGACACTCCCAGGGCTGGTCTACACTAAGGGGAAAAATCGATATAAGATACGCAACTTCAGCTACGTGAATAACGTAGCTGAAGTCGAAGTATCTTATATCGATAACTTACCCGTCCTCACGGCGCGGGATCGATGTCCGGGGCTCTCCATGTCGACGCTGCCACCGCCGTTCGGGGCGGTGGAGTTACGGAATCGATAGAAGCGCGTTCGGGGATCGATATATCGCGTCTAGATGAGACGCGCTATATCGATCCCTGAAAAATCGATCGCTACCCGCCGATACGGCGGGTAGTGTAGACGTAGCCCCAGGTCCCCTTTTCGACTGGATTTTCCAGTTGAAAACCATACACCTGGCAACCCTAACCCACAAGTCCGTTTTAGGAAGATCAGCAGTTTACATATCAAAGAACAAATACAAGAATATTATAAAAAGTCTTGTGTTGGAAATGGTGTTTTCTGCTTGGTTTTTTTGTGTCATTTACATGCTCATCATAAACAGTGGGACAGAGTGTGACATTCCACCAACCACTTGTGTTTTGCAATGCAGAATGTAGGTGCCTCAATATGCAATCTGTTTGGCTCCCAACTTCTATTTTAGAGCAACCTTTACTTAGCAACAACCAATGTGATAGCTTTTTGTACCTCATAGATTTTGCTGCAAGGCTGTGAGGTCTTTCTACAGTTTGACTTAATAAAAGATGACATGCTGCAAAATGACATAAAATCCAACCCAATGATACTACAGTGCTGAACATTTTTATATTGTGACTTTGAGTCAACCCGAATCTTGTGTATAGTACAAGAAAACTCTTTGCAAGTCTCAACAGAAAAAAAAATGGGATATTTACAACAGGTGAAATCTGAGCTCAAATAGGAATGATTTCTAGCTGATCTAGGCCATGTCTACACTTACAAGCTTACAGCAAGACAGTTGTACCAATACAGCTGTGCCATTGTAAGAACACTTGTGTAGCTGTGTTATGCTGATGGGAGAAAGTGTTCCCGTCGATATAATAAAACTAGCTCAACAAGCAGCAGTAGCTATGTCGGCGGGAAAATGTTTCTGTGATGTAGCACTGTGCACATGAGTGCTTATGCCGGCAAAACTTATGTCACTCCGGGGTGTGTGTGTTTTTCACATCCCTGAGTGATAAAAGTTTTTGCCAACATAAGTGCTAGTGTAGACATGGCCCTAGACTTGAATTTTTGCCTGTAAATATAAAATGCCAGTGTCTAAAATTATGGAATCAGCCAGCCAGTAGGAGGTTACCCTTTTAATAACTATCTATTCTGAAAGAAACAAAGGAAACACATTATCTTTTTGGAGGGGTGAAATTTTGGGGGAGGTGTTACACTAATTTCAAAAGGGCCAAGATTTCACCTACAAGCTAAACAATTAATGTGCATCTAGCACTGATATACATTATGGCTTTCCCAGGTGACAAAGAAATGTGATACAGATGAGTGTGCCCTGACTGAATGGTACCTAAAGCAATGTTGGAAGTGTTATGTTGTTTCAGCTATGCATTCATAGTGAAGGCCATTTACTCACTATCTGCATGTATCCAGAATAACAAGAATAATAGGCCTTGATTCTGCATTTCCTCTTACTTTTGGTAATAGATCTATTTACTTATAGATTTCACTGGATGTGTGACACATAATGCATTATTCCTTTTTAATTCAAATTATTGAAGAATGTGAAACATGGGCTTCTGTAGAAATTTTGGCTATGATTTTAGATAAGGTCCATAATTTTTAAAAGCAACTAGGGAAGATAAATGTAAAGTTGTTTAAAGTTTTAATCTTCCCTTATTCAATTCTCATTATAAAGTATCCATTCAGTTATAACCTAGTTGTAATTTCCAACCCTATATGGATAAAACCTTATTAGAATGACATTACGGAAATGTCAATCTACTAAATATAATGCTTATAAACAGTCAGTTTTTGAAAAAATGTGAAGTCAGTGTGAACCTGGCAGCCCAGAAAATCCATATAAAACATATCTGTAGTCTGGAATACAAGATAAGTAGAATTATAGATTAATTGCAAAAGCAGCAATAGTGAAAGGAAACAAAAGATTTCTACAATATTTGTAGGTTTTATATTTTTTGTCACATTTTATATATTTAAGGTACTAGTCATACTGCATAGGAATAACAAAATCAAGATCTTTTTTCTTTCTTCACTCTGAGTGAAACCACTCTTGTATTGTATTCCAATACACCGAATCCTAAATTCCCCAGTGTTTTGGGTAATTCCCTTCTTAGGTTAATTCTTAACTTCTAAGTCAGTTCTTTCAGTCAGCATTTCAAGATGGGCAGGATTCTTGTATGTTTCTAGTCATCTTTCATATACTTTTGGATGAGACTACTTTGATGCTTTTGCTAACTGTACTTCTCCTTTATTCATTGCTGATCTCATTTATGTGGAGGCAAGGGGTCAGGTATTGGGAAGGAAGGCATAGGATAAATTGACTTGAAGTTGGGGGTTGCTGTGGGGAAATATGAGGGGGATGAATAGCAGAGACTGAATTGGAGAAGTTAGCCACACCAACAACATAAACAAACAAATCTATAACTAAGATGTGTGCTTGTCGTCACCCTGATCAACGTCCATCTATCTAGCAGGTTATGGCTATGTCTACACTGCAGTTGAAAACCCCTGGCTGGCTCATGTCAGATGACTTGAGCTCAGGCTAAGGGGCTGTTTAATTGTGGTGTAGATATTTGGGCTCAAGCTGGAGCCCAGGCTCTGAGACCCTGCGAAGGGGAAAGGATCCTAGAGCTCGGGCTGTACCCGAAGGCTGAACATGTACACCACAATTAAACAGCTCCTAATCCTGAGCCCCATGAGCCTGAGTCAGCTGACAGCAGCAGGCGTTTAATTTCAGTGTAGACATACCCTATGTGGCTCTCATTTGCTTATAGGCTGTATTTATTTTGCCCCAGCCCTTGTCTGCCTTTGCTGTATTAAAATGTAGACTTAAAGGCAGGAACAGTGTCTGAGTTTGTGTAGATCTGGTGCACTGTGGAGCACTACTGCAATCTAAATAATAATGATCTCGTGAACAGAAACTTTTTATTTTCAGTTAGCTTTAGAAATATTGGCTCATTTTATCATCATACCCTTATAATGGAGTTTAATCCCATTCTAAATATTAGAAAATGGAGGCAGAGTGTTTGGGAGTAATCCAAAGCCACAAAGAGAATTCTGGTGTACTGAACAATCTTTTAAAGGTGTAGGTTACCACTTCAAATTTCAGTGTCTTTTTGTGGTCTTGCTTGCAGATTAGGGAGCCCTGTAGGAAAGTGTGTGATCTGGGCCTACCAGCAGTCAGTCTGCAGCAAGCAAGCAAGCTTACAGTAAGATGGGGGTGAGTTGTGCCTCTGTTTTAGGGAGATGCCTACTTTGTCTCTTGCTATTTCAGGGTTTTGTGGTGGTCTGGATTTTAAGAAATAAAATGGTGCTACATTACAACCTTCCAGAATGTGTGTTATGTTCTAGATAGTAACAATGAATATGAAGAACAAAACCAAGATCTTTTCTCTTAGAATGAAGTAAGAGTGAAGCCATGCTCTTAGTACTTTATTTTAGTACAGGGGTCGGCAACCTTTCAGAAGTGCTGTGCTGAGTCTTCATTTATTCACTCTAATTTAAGGTTGCGCGTGCCAGTAATACATTTTAACATTTTTAGAAGGTCTCTTTCTATAAGTCTATAATATATAACTAAACTATTTTTGTATGTAAAGTAAATAAGGTTTTTAAAATGTTTAAGAAGCTTCATTTACAATTAAATTAAAATGCAGAGCCCCCACAGACCAGTGGCCAGGACCCGGGCAGTGTGAGTGCCACTGAAAATCAGCTCACATGCCACCTTCGGCACACATGCCAGAGGTTGCCTACCACTGTTTTAGTACGTTAGTACAGGATCCCAAAGTCCACCCCCAGGTATGTGCTGTGAAGATAATAAGAATCCACGTCAGAACTGGGACATGACCTTAGTAATTCCTGTCATGTAGGCCCTCACCTTACTCTAGTCCATTGAGAGAATATAGTTATTGAAATGTAAGATGAGCCCTGTAAAAATCCTTTGCTTACATATAATATAGGAAACGCTAGTATTGCTGTTTAGTGTGAATGATGACATCCCAAATTTTAATTAGGAATTGTCAGTTTTTTCCAGCTGATGCCAATTGCTGTGTGGATGCATTGAGGTGCCCCTTCCTCCTCTCAGGTCAAAATGGAAGGTGGTAGATAGATTGGGCTGTTTGTGAGGCTCCTGGATTGTTTTGATTTGTTGTGTGGGCTACTCTTATTGAATCCCAGCTGAAGGAAGAAATCTCTTACACGGCAGGGTAAGAACATCCATTCTGTTAGCAGCTCTGACTCATTTGTGGATTACCAGCATAGATCAGGTTCTTTAAAGTACTTGGGATGTTCCCTGGACATCCTCAATTTGGTCAGTTGTGACTTCCTTGGCCAAAATTCCATTGACAAGATGAAGTGAAGCAACAGCTCTAAATCTAAAGCAGGGATATAGGAATGCAATCTACCCTCAAGCATAGGAAGAAAGAATAAAAACTCATAGTTACCAGCTCCAAAGAGTATCCACTGCATCTTCCTGAGGCAGGAGAATGTCACCCCCACAGAGCCCTGTCAGAGAGAAGCAGTTTTCAGTTTCAGGCTTCCATATTACATATTTAGCCATCACAGCCTTTCAAGGCACACTTTCTTGCAAACAGGCTTGGAGCCTCATTCTGTTACCAAAAAGTGAGTCATGTGATAGTTATATGAGAGGCCCAAATAAGCATAAACAAACTAGATCTCTTTTTCAGTCAGGAAAGTTCACAACTTCTTGATAACTCGGGACACCCACAAAGATGTTAGTACTCTGCTGTTTTATTTGCTGTAGGTATAGGGAGGGAGGGAATCAGACTGGCTGACAATCTGATTGCAAGGAAGTCTCCCTCAGATCAGAGTCTTTCACAGACCTATCTGCAGGGATCCCCATAAGAGACAGATTTGTTTCACTTCTTTAAAAAACAACAATCCTAAAAAGAGAACCTAAAAAAACTTCTGAGATTCCTGTGCAAAATGGCTGTAGTGAGAGATGTCTTCTCAAGCCACTGGGCATGCCCTCAGTGCCTGAGCATCACTTCTCCCCTTGGGCAGGTGTTAGCAAATATAATCAAGAGTCATTCAGTGTGAAGCCTTCTGATCTTACCCCAGTTCCTGTCAAGTCATGGTTCAGCTCAGTTCTACAATTCTTGATAGATTTCTGCATAGTCTTGAGCAAAACTAGGCATCACAACCCAGATGCAGAGGGGAAAGAGGGAAAACTCTGCATTGAAGGATTTTCTGATGCTAACACGTATGCTGTTGGGATTCCTTACAAAATACAGGTTTTTGAGAACAATTGTCAGACTCCTGCTTTAAGTTTGCAAAATATGCCTCCAGTAGATCATGCAGTAGGGTTTATAGGGACTTTGTTTTGTGGGCATAGTCAAAGCCAGGCAATAAAAAATTCTCTTTCAGAAGTTAAGCTTATAATCCTTGATTACTTGGCTAGCAAGGTGGCAGATGGTTAATCTACTGCCACCATTAAGAATTATATCTCTGCTCTGGCTTTTGTTTTCCTTTAGGGTGAAAAGGACCAGAGAATTTGGCATGCTAGTCAGATCTCCCTCCCTAGCCAAAATAATGTAATGCCCAGTATGACTCCTTTAGGGCTATTAATGTTTTGCTAAATCATTTAGTTGTTGTTACATAGATTTGTAAACTCTCCATCACCATAGTGGTTTATTGTTTTTTTGTAGGTTGTAATTTCTTTGAGGCTGGGATTATGTTTTTGTGTATGTTCAGCACTAAGTGATGTGTTTGTAAGCACTAAAGAAAACAATATCTGTTTGCAGATTTCATCATCTAGATCAGGGACAAATCACAATTTCTGCCAAATAAATAGCATATACTTCACAATTGTGTACAAAATGGAGCAAGTTACACTAAAAGGACCAGAGATTAAATACACTTTTTTTTCAAAAAGTGCCTAAATGATATTGTCTTGAAAGTCAGTGGGACTCCAAAGAGACAAGATGGGTGATGTTTAATATCTTTTATATGACCAACTTCTGTTTGGTGAGTGAGACAAGCAATCACTCTACATCTAACCTATTGGTCCTCATCTTTAAAGGAAACCCACGCAACACTTTCAAAAGACAAGCCTGGGAGCATTTGTAACTTTGCTAGACACTAAAAATCATGGACTGAATAGAGGTGCTGGATTTATGGCTTATTACAACAATCTATAACCCACTAATAACACCCCAACCTTCTCCTTCCTTTCTCCCCTATGATTGGGTGGATAATGGGCCACCTATCCTTGAATGGACCCTCAAAATATGTGTTAATTACTTATGCTAAACAATCTGTTCCACCTTGTTTTTAACTGTGACGCTCTGAGTATATTTCCCAGACCTGAAGAAGAGCTCTGCGTAAGCTCAAAAGCTTGTCTCTCTCCCCAACAGAAGTTGGTCCAATAAAAGATATCTCACCCACCTTGTCTCTCTAATATCCTGGGACCAACACGGCTACACCAATACTGCATACAATGATGAGACCTCAGAGTCATTTAACTAAAATGTTACTGTTGGCCTCCAACAAGTATATAGCTGCTAAATTGGCTTGTCTCTTACCTTGGTGGACCCAAGTAAGGCTATGTGAATTGCCTCTACTAAAAACAAGTAATCCCTAGCTGAAGAAAAATCTGGTAGGGTACACACACCTCATCTCTGGGAGGACTAAAAAAATCAGCAAAATTGTAACCCTGCTTTGCTTTGTCTTGTCATAGATGACAAGATAGAGTCTGTGTTCCCGTGTTTCTTCAGAAATACATTGATATGAGCTGTGAGTGCAGCAAAGTTCCTGTAAGCCTGAAGTGTATGTACAGTAATGGACTAGGTTATATTCCAGGTGTGAAACACGGGGTTAGACCAGTGCATCTGTGGTACTAGAAGGTGGAATCTCCCATCAGTGGAAAAATAGAATCACTTCCTGAGGTATAAAAATAGACTACTTTTAATTTTTAGCAGCAGTTGTTTAGGAGAAGGTAAGTTTCCATTATTCTTTTCTTACCCGAGAGGCATGAATCCAATATGACAGTCTTTCTATCTTAATAAGACCCAATATGATGGCACTTGCTGAACATTTGCTTTGGGACTTGACATTTCAAAACCTTATTTCTCTTGTAGTCAGATGTGTTGACTGAGGCAACACAGTTTACCTCAATGTTGTTATAAAGGTACCTCATGACTAGATCTGGTCTGTTGTATCTGACAGTGTCCCTGATCTGTCATTTTCTTACATGCATCTAGTTCATAATTGACTCTGAGTGAACTTTTAGCCCTCATCCAATGTCTTAAAGGGCTAAGAGTAAAATTTTCTAAAGTGTCTAAGTGACTTAGCAGCCTGAGCTCCATTTTTCACAAGCTCATATGTCACTTACTGTCTATGTTCCACTGACAGTCAATGGGACTTAGGCTCCGAAATCACATACACATTTTAGAAAATTTTACTCTAGGTGATTGCCTTCCGGAGAAATACATCTTTCCCCTCTAATTAACCAAATTACTGTTGTAATAATCAAATTTAATCTTTTTATACTGTTAATTTATGCTATGCATTTGCCCCAGTTTTAGACAACTAAAACAGATGAGTGAAATTTGTTTCTAGTAAGTTTCTGGTTCTTCTACAGTATCAGAATGATGTAATGCTTGGATAGCACATGTTCCTGGGAATGTTTCTTCTGTTCCCTTTTCCCCACTTTAAAAATAAAATTATTTCATTTTTTTTTAATAATAGGGTCCCTTTATCTCTTAAAATTTGTTTTTACAAAAATAGCTTAGGCTTTTTAGTCTAAGCTATTTTAATTTAAAATTTTACATCTTCAAGCTAATCATTTGGACATAATGTGCTCCATTAACATTGGATAGTCTCACTAGAATGCCTCCTATTCGACAGAAAGCCAACTGACACATTCTCTATAGATTTGTTTTTTTAATCTTCTCCTCTATTTTTTTTTCTGATTAAGATTTTGGTATTCTGGGTTTTGCTTCAGGAAGCATCTTCCCAGTACTGTATTAGCAAGTTGGTAATAAAAAACAAAACAGAGAACGCAATCTATTTGTTAAAATGAACATCAGGAAGGAGTATGTAGAGACATACGCATAAGGATACTTACAGCTGTATCCTGTATCTGTTGTGTCTTTGATACAAGGTGTGCTTGAGAGTAACATGTTGGAGGGTGCTATATTATGTATTACTCTAATATACTCCCCTTTTTTCCTGCAGCTCTGTCTGCTTCTCTGCTGAAGCACAGGCCACAGCTCAGTTTTTACAGGACTTAAAAAATAAAAAATAAAAAAAAAAGTATGACAGGGTTAAAGCACCAAGAAAGCATGCCACACAATTTCTGAAGGAATAACATTTAATATAGATAAACCTCTGCAACCAGGATTTGGAATACTTATGGCATAATAGTTGTGAAAAATGCTCACAACTAGTAGTGTGTTCCCCAGGGAGACAAGGTGGGTGAGGTAATATCTTTTATTAGACCAGCTTCTGTTGGTGAGAGAGACAAGTGTTCGAGCTTACGTAGAGTTCTTCTTCAGGTCTGGGAAATGAAGGGCTTGTCTACACTACCGCTTAAGTTGATGTAACTTATGTTGCTCAGGGATCTGAAAAAACCTCTCCCCTGAGCAACATAAGTTACATTGACTTAGCGCAGTGTAGACAGTGCTTTATGTCAGCAGTAGATGCTCGCCTGCTAACATAGCTTCCTCCTCTCATTGAGGTGCAGTCATTACATTGATGGGAGAGCGCTCTCCTGTTGACATAGCGCATCTTCACCAGATGCAGTTTTAGTCCCATTGCCAATTGCTGGCTGTATCCTGAGCTTCCAGCGAGATAGGGAGGCTGCAATCTGGATCCAGAGGCACAGGCTCTGGGACGTAGTCCTCACAGCAGACACCTCTTAGTCCTGTATTTGTTCAGCCCCTGAGTCCACAGAACTGTCTTCAGCTCTTCCTATTGTAACGTTGATCCTAATGAGGTCCAGCTGTCTCAGTTCTCTGATGGTGGGTGTGTGGAACCTGCTAGACTGCTTGTCCTTAAAGGAAATCCTTTGCACTGCTTCAGAGACAGCTACTGAACAAACCTGTAACTATGTCATTCAGATGCCTCTGGGCCCTTGTAAGTGCCCTCCCCTCCTTTCCTCTCTCCATGTGTGCAGAGACAAGATGATTAATTAAAAATCCATGTCTTCTCCCAACTGCCTTTCTCCCCTCTTTTAGACTAAAGAAAATCAATCAGTGCAGTACTACAAGAATGTGAGTTACATGAGCAGATGGTGTTGAAAACTGACATGACATATTGAGATCCATTAATGTGATAACAATGAGTCCTGTGCTCCTTGCTAGTGACTAACATAGACATTGATAGAGCTTTGTTTGAAATGAAGAGCTCTGACAGTAACTGTGACAGCCAATAATCCTTACCTGCTATTCATCCAAGGAAAGAGCAGGAAAAAATGAAAGTTTCTTGGGGTGACCTTTTGAAAAGCTAAAATATAGTATGTGTTAAGGTTTTTTGGTCATAACTCCAGAATTTAAGCATCTACGTGAGAAATATCTTGCTGGTAGAAGACTTTAGATAAACTTTCACGCAAACCTGGTGATTTGTTGCCTTGCATTAAAAACATCAGAGTATCACCTATTTTCTCTAATTTTCACCCAGAATCTCTTAATCTCATCAGGTATTTTCATATTTTTATCACTTATTTATAAAGATTTATTTATCACTTAATTACAGGCATTTTGCGCTGACCTGTTTACCCTGTGCTGCTTATATTAATGATATGATTTAAATCATGACATACAAAGGCGGTAGAATTCATAAACTCAAGAAAATGAGTAATTTTGATTACAAAGTTTGCTTCTAAAATGATTCACTGATATTAATGTTGGTAAAGCATAAGATTTAGGTCAATAAACCTAATAGCTAGACTCTAGATACTACATAGTAATTTTATTTATATATACATCCATACTTTAAAACTTTCAAATTAAATTATAGTATACTAGATAAAGCTAGGTGAATGCATCGCTTCTGGTATACAGTAACTTATTTTGTGATGGTTCAATGTAGGACAAGGTAGGAAAATACAACTTTTTGACATGAAATTATAAAAACGTTACCTGATTATATATGCTCGTTCCTTGGATTCCATGTACTCTCTTAAGTTATCTTTTTGTCTCGTCTAGCCTGTGATTACATATACAGTTATTGCTAGGGTGTGAAAGTGTTCTTGAGAGACTTATGTAGAATCCCACACAGAAAACCAGGCACAACTGTAAGGATACACTAACTCACAACTGTAACTGCTAGACAGACAATGTGAGGTGAGGTAATATCTTTTATTGGACCAACATCTGTTGGTGAAAGAGAGAAGCTTGAAAGAGACTAACAGAAGATGGTCTCACTCACCTTGCGTCTCTCATCGCCTGGGACCAAAATTGCATATGATTCTCTTGTAATTTTGAAACATTACAAAATATGCATGCATATCTTTATACTATATTAATGATAGATGGGCTATCCTTAATACAGTAATCTATAAGGTTAACAAATTATTTTCTGAATTTCTTGCTGCTTTATAATTCTTCCCAAGCAGAAGTATCAAAGGCTGAAAGGAAATCATTATTCATATAACCTTATGAAAATACTGTTAGTTTCATTGCAGAATACTAAGTGTACCATCCATTATGAAGCTATGCTTGTGAAATAGAACTTGTTAATAGACAGCACAAAAAATCTGTTCAAATAATACTAAGGATCTAAGCCAAACCTACAAAAGCACAGAATTTCCAAGTTGAAGTCCAAACTCCAATCTATCTATTTTGCCAAAGTCTCCCAACAGAGAGTGTTTTTCCATGCTTTCTTCCCCAACTTGCCTTTCTTCCTCAACTTGCCAACCTGAAAATATTCACAATGTTCATGGATAATTTTTGCAATGTTAGACCTCAATCCTGGAATAGATGCAAGTGGTAGATTCCTGTGTCCACATGGAACTCCACTGTGTGGGTGCCGGATTTGGGCCTTCATGTTACTGGACTTCTGCACAATTTTGCTAAATTCTCAGTTTGCAAATAAACTATATTTATAAAGAGGATATCTGGTGCATTGTCTTTAGTGGGGGCCCTGCGTGGTTTTTATTATTCATATTTATTACAGTAGTGCCTCCAGCCCAATCAAGAATGGGTCCTCATTGTGCTAAGCACTTTACAGAGTAGTAGAAACCCCCTGACCTGAAGAGCTTACAGTCTATTTGACAAGACTGACACAGTGGGGGAAGGGATAGAACGCATAAGCAGAGTGAACAATGTGATGGCAGCAAACATCATATTAGTTGCACAGTTTTTGCGGGGTGGGGTTTAGTTCAGAAGGGATCAGCTAAATGGAAAGAAAACAGAAGGGAACAGGGTAGGGGAGAACAAGGTAAGAAAGGTAGGTGTAGAGTGAAGCAGAGGTGAAGAGAAAATGAGGGAGAGGGACAGTTGGATGGCACAGGAATCCATCTGCATTCAGCTTACTGCATGAGTGAGGCTTAATTTTGCAAAATTTCTCCATGAACATTGCAATAGTTTTTATTATGTATTTAAAGAGGAGGATGGATTGGAGGCATGATAAATCCCACCTTCTGCTTTAAGACCCCCCTGTAACACCTGGGTGAATTAGAGCAGGGTGTGGGGAGGGCTGACATTGTTGAATCTAAATATACAAAATGAAGACTTTGGCAAATACTGCAAAAAAAATTGGATTTGCTGAAATTTTTTAATTATGTGCTTCTTTTGTGCTCCTCACCTCTTGTGTGTTCACTTTCTGTGAATTACTCCACATAGTAGGCATTATTCCAATAGTAGTCTCGTTTCAATCCTGTTTCTTTGCTGCACAGGGGAGGGAAGAGAGCCTGAGCAGGGGAGGATTCTGTGTTGATTCTGTTCTAACCCAACCTGACCCACCCCTTACATCGTGTGGGAGGTGGTAGTTGGTGAAGGAGACACCTCTACTGGGATTACACCTACAGAATACTTCTCCCTCCACAAAGTGAATTCTCCACTGGCCCTTGATGGCCAAAATCCAGCCCCTTTGCACCCCTTCATCGCGCTAGAGAATCTGGCCCAGTGCATGTTGACAGGGTTAGAAAGGGAGAGGTGTTTCGCTTCATTACAGATAGATTGTACCTTATGCTGATACAAGGTTGCAGTTTTCTGAAAACATAGATGTGGAGTAGAAATGTAATTCCATGACTAAATAGCCTCTCCAAAGACAAAGAGAACTAGACAGAGGCTGTTTTTTGCATTTACCACGGGTAATGAATCTGATGTTTAAAGAAAACATCTTTATTTACAGGCACACAGTTACACCTGCTTCTCTTTTCTTACACAGCAGTAGCCAAATTTTTCACTTTTTGAATGCTTCTAGGAATATTTTATAGGCAAATAAATACCAACAGTGTAGAGTGACTTCACTGTGGGTGGGAAATCGGCAAATAAACATTAAGTTTAGCTATAAGTATTGAAGATGAACTGTGAGCAGTAAAAATACGTTCAGATAAAGATTCTTGTCCATCTAACTGTATTCTTTAATAGCTGAGTCCACTTAACTGCTCTAAAATAGCCCACGTTGCACAGCTGGTGCCTTAGTACGGGAAGTTCTTGGTAGCTGGACCAGGATCACATGGGAATTAGGCAATCTGAAAATTGTAAAAGCGCCTGCATCTCCTCTTTCAAAAGGAAGTATGAGTGCAGAAAGAAAAGAGTACATGCTTTTGATTTCAGTGTTTCTCTTGCTATTCCTGCAAACAGCTGTGCTTTTAAATTTAGTTTTATGTTATAAATTTCTCATTTTGAGTGAAATTCACTTCTATGCCAAGGACTGGATACCACTCAGATCCTCACCAATAGGTGCTGTTCTGTGCTCACAGAAGAAATTTGCCTTTTATGTGTCAGTTTTATAAACAAAGGTACATAAAAATGAGAACAGAGAAAACTGCAGTTCACAGATGGCTTTCCTGTGGTTTTCCTGTTATTTTGTTTTGCTTGTTTTGTATAGAGCCCACAATTTGCTAGGCACAAATATTAAAAGTGACAGTCCCTGTTGCAAAGAACTCACCATCTGTATGTTCTTTCTTCATTCTGTGTTAGTGTAGTATTTTACACATGTGAAAGACTAGTGTTTAAGCAAAATTGCTATAAAACTTGCCACCTTATATTAATTTTTGTCCATGGTATAGCATAGACCAACTCTCTGAAATGCCCGAAGATAGAACGTGTAGCTAGACATACCATTCACGGAAGTTCATATTAAAGTATTTGGGGTGAATGGATTAGTAAGGGAATTACCCAGACATGTCATTAGGGCTGGAAGATATGAGTGACTCCCCAGGATTGCAAACACATGGTAGTGTCACTAGGACATGGGTCTTTAAATAGGGGAGGGTTAAATTAGCCAGTGAAGTAGCGCTGTACCCAGGCTTCAGGGTCACCTTGCCTTGACCCAAACTCTGCTGCTCCAGACACTTGTGCTTGCAGGTATTGGAGGGATGGGCCTAGTGTAGGGTTACCATATGTCCATATTTTCCCAGACATGTCCGACTTTTTAGTTGTTAATCACCGTCCGGGAGGATTTTTTAAATATATAAAAACGTCCGGAAAATACGGACGTATGATAACCCTACCCACTGCCCCTCTCTCCTCTTGGGGTGTCAGCTCACTGCAGCCTGCGGATTGCAACCTCCCTTCCCCCGTGCCCCCCCCCCCCAGTGCTGCTGCGGCTCCATGGCTAGGAGTGGTGGCGTCTCTGCAGCCAGCTGTGGGGGGACCCGCGGCCGCTTCTCCAAGCATCCCCTGCGGCTCTGGCAGAGCCTCAGTCTCCCCCCTCCGCCCTGGCCATGCAAGGAGCACCCCCGCACCCCCACCAGAGGACCATGCAGCTGGGGCTGCCTACCCGCCCCGCGGAGCCGCTGCTTGAGGGGAGGGTCCTGGTGCAGGGGAAAGTTTCTCGGTGCGCAGCGACGGCTCCCGGGAGCCCAAGCTTCTCCCCGCCCCCGAAGGACCCACGCTGCAGCTGGGTCCAGCTGGAAGTGGGGTGGAGGACCCCCTGAGCCCAGGGGCAAGGCCCAGGCCACGCAAAGAGCACTTCTCTGCTCCAGCCTGGCCAGAGAGGGAGCCTGTGGCTGGGATGCAGCCTCGCAGGTGGGAGCGCGTTGGGGTTGGGATGTCCAGCTCGGAGGCAGGCCTGGGGCCCGAAACAACTTCTTACCCCCCGGCTCCGGCTGCTGCTGCGCAGGGGAAGTGCCCAGCTGGGGGCGCACGGGCTGGAGAGTGGCGGGAGCCGGGAAAGTTGGAACCTGGGGAGAAGGCAGCTGTTTCGGGTGGCTGGGCAGGAGGTAGGAGGAGGGGGAATGAGGCACGCTCAGGGAAGGAGGCGGGGATTTGGGGAAGGGATCCAGTGGGGCAGGGAAGGGGCAAAGTTGGGGCAGGGCCGGGGACCCCTGTGGAGTGTCCTCTTTTTTTCAGTGTTCAAATATGGTAACCTTAGCCTAGTGGCGGATTAGCCATTGAGTTGACAGGGCGTGTGCCAATTGATGGGCCCCAGAAAAATGGGTGCCCCTGCACCCTGACGCTGTTCCCTAGCAGAAACACTGGGAGAAGAGGGAAGCCCCAGAGCCCAGACCCCTGCTGCGGCCCCAGGTTGGAGGAGCTCTCACTCCCCACTGCGGCCATGGCAATGGGACAAAGCTTCTCTGGTTTTGGAGCCACAGTGGTGAGGGATGAAATGGAGTAGGACCATGGCTGGAACCAGGGCTGCAGGGGGGAGGGGAAGAACGGGGCAGGACTGCATGCAGAAGGGATGGGAAGGGCCCCCCACTTGCTCTGGCCCAGGGCCCTCCCACTTGTTCTGACCCAGGGCCCCACGAAACCTTAATCTGTCTCTGGATGAGCCCTTCTCTCCCCTTTCCTCTCCAAAAATATCTAATCACATTTGTGAGGACACACTCAATGCGGCTCAACTATACAGGGCACTACTTGAATAGAAGGGAACTTCTGCCACAGAAGTTCAGAAATAAAGGGGACCTCCAGATCCAAAACTTTCTCTTCCTGTGCAGATGACACCATTCCCAGTGCAGCCACTTCAGAACAAATCTTGGGATAGGACAACATGATGTTTGATTGGAGGAGAAGAACAAAGAAAATGGGGGTAAGGAAAGAGAAACCAGGAAAATGGGGTGAGATTTTGTGACCGGGGAAGAGGATAACAAATAGCTGAAAATAAAGGGATAAGAGCACAGAGGAGGAGAAGCAGAGACAGAAAATCTATATTGTGAGAAATATTTGTCAGTGGTGGGCATGAAAATAGTGCTTCCAGAAAAGCCAATTAAGGTATTGTGAAATGGCTGGAACAATAGGGAACCCTAACTCACCTGATCTAGGGAAAAGTAGGTTGGAGGGGATTTAAAAATGACAGTGGTGAAAAGTTAGAGTAACATGATTAAAGTTAGAGCTGTGCAAACCTGTTTTGTGTTATCACCATGTTGGTTGTGAGTTTTAGATGTTTAGTTTGTTTTTGGTCAGAACTGAATTCACAGGCTCTAAGGTTTCAACCAGGTTTTCAATACTCTAATCTGATTGCAAACACATAGGCAAGGCTTGTGGTGGAGGAGTTTGCTTTACTCACGTGGGTTTGCTGGAAGTGGGAATAGACCTTAGCTCTGATTCAACCAGGAAACTCTGGTGTTAGTGAAAATCCCCATGATTTTATTATGCAAGTCAAAATTTAATGATGCCAGTTCCTACTTAACTAGGAGAATTAAAGAAGGTTTTTATGTTCTAGGCCACACTACTTCTTACATTTTGGTAGAACCTCCTTCCAACTGGGATCAGATATAATGCATTCCTCACCATATCCATCCTATTTCTTATTTCTGAGAAATCAAATTAAAATGGCTTCTGCTAAGTAGACCTTCTTGTTCACCTGGGAGCAGTTTTTTTGGCAGACAGAGATACTGAAGGAATACCATGTGCTATTCCCTAAGATGTGTGCTTTAGTGCTAAATGCACCAAATCCAACACAGTCAAAAGTCCAGCAGTTCACAGATACTGCAAGCAGTTTCACAAAAAGCTTTGGTAATTTTATGGACTAAAACAAATGTTCTACAGGCTTATTTTTAGGCCTTCAATGATTGTAAGTCAAATATTTAGCACAGTTCTATTAGAAATACTTCCAACATGAATTTATATTTCAGACTTTTTCAGGAGGCTCTGAGAACCCTCTATTTCACACCTACATCTGGGACTTGAACTTCCAGCAAATTCAGCTGTTCCACTGATGTCTCTTCTTTCCCCCTCCCCTGAGTAAATAAACCGTGTTTATTATTCCTTCTCCCTGATGATAGTGTGTGTGTGAACTGACTCCTATCAACAAATGAACTCCTGGACAGACTTTTCCTTGGTCCAGGCCATCTTGATAGCAGGAACTATTGACCAAAAGTCCATAATGAATTAATTAACTTTTCTTTTAAAATGCCAAGTATGAATTTTAGCAAAAATAACTGTAGTATACAAGCAGATTCCCCTGGATCTTTGTAATTTTGTTAGTTAAATACATACTATGTTGTTTCTGGTTATTAGTTATGTTCATGCAGTATAAATACAAAAACTAACAGCATATAATAGTTTTTGTTTCATTTATATTCATTTGTTTTAATACACATTCCATGGACAACAACAGTCATAATCAACAAAATATGCAAAATTGCTATAAGCAATCATGGGATGCTACAAATCCAGCATATAAAATTAACTAAATACTTTTCAGAGACAGAATGGCATATTTATAATTTTTTGTGACACTTGTTCTTGATTAATCATACTTTACTAAAGAAACTAATTAGCTAACTACAGTATGTGACATGATGTCCCACATGCCCTAAATTTCCAGCTTGATAATTAAGCAGGAAACATACTAGAATGGGGAACTGATTGAATGCAAATGATGTGTGAACTTTACCATCTTCATGATTTATCACATACTCTAAAAAACAAAAAACAAACAAAAAAAAACCCTCTCCAAATCTACCTTTTTGGTTGGAAAAAGGATACTGTGCATACACAACGGTGAATATTTAAAGCCCAATATCCATTGAACAATCATCCCACCATCAACCTCAGCCTAGGCCAATCCACACAAGCGGTCCATTTCCTAGACACTACTGTGCTAATAAACGATGGTCACATAAATACCACCCTATACCGGAAACCCACTGACCCGCTATACTTACTTACATGCCTCCAGCTTCCATCCCGGACACACCACACAATCCATTGTCTACAGCCAAGCTCTAAGATACAACCGTATTTGCTCCAATCCCTCAGACAGAGATAAACACCTACAAGATCTCTATCAAGCATTCTTAAACCTACAATACCCACCTGCTGAAGTGAAAAAACAGATTGACAGAGCCAGAAGAGTACCCAGAAGCCACCTACTACAGGACAGGCCTAAACAAGAAAATAACAGAACACCACTAGCCATCACCTACAGGGGGGTGTACTCCTTTTAAAAGGGACCAAGTGTTTTCTTTCCCCTGAGGGTGCAGACCTCTGAGGCCATGGGGCAGAGACTTCCAGTGATTTCAGTACCCATTGCTATGACTGACCATTTATACAGCATTTCGATTGTTTTATTCCTGAAAGAAAAGAGTTTATTTAGTCTCCATGTTCATGTCTGCTCAGTTTTTGCCTGGGGCTACATATGTTTGGGGGTATTGCCTAGGTAATTAGTGAGGCAACTGTCTGGGGATGTTTCAAGTCTGCACTTTCCTTGTACTATGCCATGGTGGCAGGTGAACACTACAAGATTCTTTCTATATGCCAATCACTGGCAGTATGCCATCAATGTTTCAGGTCAATTAATGTTTTATTAATTGTAAATATACACAGAAGCTTTGCCTGGTACATTTTTAAAAATAACAATGACATGAATTATATATCTGTATTTAAGAATTTCAAAGCAATAGTTCACAATGGATATATTTAAATCTAGTAGAACCAGAGCAGATGAGCTTTTGTGGCTCTCTTTGGTTAGTTTTACCAGATGAAACTTTTTCATGTACTCTAATTCATTTTGCAAGACTTTTCATGCTAGGTCTTGACTGTCTTTTTAATCATGAGATCTGGACCGTAATTCTTCATTTAAATATATTCCCTGGCCTCTCCAGACATTTTTAGCAGCTTAACCTCATATACTGTTTTAAAAAAAATAAGCCAAAGGGTAGGGAAAGAACTAAATTTAAAATTAAATCTTTCATATTTTTTTCCTAATTACACCTCTACCACAATATAACGCGACCTGATATAACACGAATTCGGATATAATGCGGTAAAACAGTGCTCCGGGGAGGCGGGGCTGCGCACTCCGGTGGATCAAAGCAAGTTCGATATAACGCGGTTTCACCTATAACGTGGTAAGATTTTTTGGCTCCCGAGGACAACGTTATATCAAGGTAGAGGTGTATCTTCTTGCTATATAGTCTGTCCAGTGGATCTTTATTTTGTTACTAATAGAGAATTTCTATTCAAGCTTTAAAATAAAATATTTTAAATAATTTCTTTATTTCAAAAGCAGGCTTACAATAAATATTTTCCCAGCAGAAGTGTACCATAAAACACTCTAGGAATTGTAAATTTTAATACCAGCTGATGACATCTGAACAGAAAAGCTAAAAAATTATCTTGCCATCTCTAGTATCCAAACTAAAAATCAAGACTAATTAAGCCAATGTGGTGTTGTAAAGCAGTAGCTTTCTTAAAACAATCTGCTGCAGTAAGTCAAGTTCTGTTTGCTATTCACTGACTTGCTATTTGATAACACTTGATTGGTTTTGGTGTATACCCCTTCTTCACTTACAGCGAATGGCTGCTGCTCTCATTATTAGCATATTTGCATTGATACAGCTTAGGCCCAGGATGCCTAGGGAGACACAGTCAGGAAGCTGCCACTTCCACTGTCCCCACTCAATATCTCCAGTGTTGCTGGGGACAATCCTTATTTTATTCGGGTTTTTATATCATTCTCATTGCTACAGTATCTCAGCACCGTTCAGCAGTGCATTAAGCAACATGACTCATATCACTTGCAGTGTGACTCACTCTGGTGTTATTTTTATCTCACTGTGTTTGTTGTTTTTCGTAAAGCCCCAGCTCCTGGAATCTTATGATTATGTAAAAAAATTTTCAGCTTTCATTTAGGAAAAAATAAATAAAGTTACAAGTACTTGTTGCAGAGAAAAGTTTTTGAAATTGTGAACCCGAGCATTAAAAACTGGAAGGCATATAAAAAGAATCTAAAATGCTGAGGCATTGTGGGATGTGTGTGTGTGTATGTGTAAAAATAATGATTTGTTTATTTTATTCTCACGATTACTGTTGAGCCTGATTTATGAACATTGGGGTTAGTGGATGAGGGTGTTTTTAAAGGCCTCTTTTTCTGTCAGCCTCCAAGTTCCCCCCACCCACACACTTCTGATGATGCCAAGCTGTTTCTAGGGAATCCTTCCCTGTGAGGAATGGGATTGGCATTAAATAAGTAGCTGCCTTACAGTTGTCTGTCATATTGCTACAGCTTAACCAGCCTTTCCTGAAAAGGATTCTGCTAATAGTTTAATCTTCAGTTTACCTTCACAAATGAAACAAATGATCCTTGCTCAGCTGTCAGATACTGTAAACTCCTGGCTCACGCAACCTTGGATATTATATTTCAATTGGGATTCACTGGGAATGGCTTTTTTTTCTATTTCTTTATGTGAATAGTAATGGCTGTGCAAAACCTGCAGTTATTGTTGTCTGTTTATATTATCTTATCACCTGGGAGCCTCAGTCATGGACCAGGACCCCTTTGTGCTAGGTGCTGTATAAATAAATAACAAAGACAGTTCCTGTCCCAGAGAGTTTACAACCAAGTATAAGCCAAGAGACAACAGATACATATAGACAAACAAAGGAGTATAAGGAAACACTGAGACAATATTGGTCAGCATGATAGGCAGGGCTCTAACCAGAGCGAGGCAAGCGGGGCAGCCACCCAGGACACAAAGCCACAGGGGTGGAAAAGGGGCCAGAGATGAAGCTGGGGAAGGGCATGGGGGGGTCACATTACCACCACACTGATTTATTTATTTATTTATTGTTGCATCCCCACCCCTAACGCAAACAGGCTGGGTGGCCCACTGAGGTAAGTCAGCGGGTGGAGGTGGCACTCCCTTCCTGAGCCCCACTGTGTGGGGATGGCTGGACCAAGCCTTCCCAAACATTACTCCGGGGTGCATTCCACAGTTGGAAAACCTTTGTGGGGTGGTCACATGCCCCCCCCGAACCTTTACATTGTGCCCCTACTCACTATCAACAGTTGTGTCACTTCTGAATGGGGCAGAAAAATTATGGGGAAAAAACAGTACGGGGTGCAATTATACTTGCTCGCTCCAGGTGCTAAAATGCCTAGTTGTGGCTTTGATGATAGGCAGGGATCTCAGCACATCCGCAGCTTATCTGCTGTCAAGTCTTTTCTAGGCATCACAGCAAAGGAGAGTTTTAAGGAGAGTGTTGAAGCAGGATAATGGGGTTGCTTTGCGGATATTTGTGGGGAGCTCTTCCCAAGCATGAGGGGCAGCACAAGAGAAAGTGGAGGCTGGTATCATGGGCTGGTAAGAGTCAACATTTCAATAGCGAACGTGAGATGATAAGGCAGGGATAGGCTTTCAAGGGTCTTGAAAGTGAAGACAAGCAAGTGAAGACAGAGCAGGCCTTTGGCTAAAAGTTGTGTTTGATAGCTTCAAAATCTTTGAACTTTTCTTTCTTTACAGAATTGACTGTTTTAACACTAACGTTCCAGGAGAAAAAATTCCTTCCTTATACTATGTTACAGTTCAGAAAAAAGTCACCCAATGTGTGCATTAAGCTGTTACAGATTTTCATGAGTTGCAGTCACTATAGAATCCAAACAATCTATTTACAGACTGAGGCCTTCAGAGGGTACATCTGATATTTTTTTTCTCTTTTGTGCATAGAGTTGAAATTTTCACCTTGAATGGCTTCTGCCATGCTTAATTAACAAGCACCTCATGAGAGAAACTGCTTCTCCACCAACTGTGACCAGCAGGTATAGACAAGAAAGCCATGTAAACGCTACAAACGTTAGCTAGTGTGCTTAAAACAGCAGGAAAAAAATGTGCTCAGTATCCCAGAGTTACTCAGCTTTATATATTGGACAACAGCTTTTACTGGAGATGTGGGTATAGGACTGGTGAGTGTGCTAAAATCTATTGCTAATGCTCTAGCTGTTCTGTTTTGTTTTTTTTTAACAAGAAAATCATATCAGTGCTGTATAGTCAATACTATATGGATTAAAAATAATTTCTTGGCAAGAACACTAAAAATGTAAAGAATTGTCCATTTAAACATTTTCTGATCATCTGGTAAGTTTTCATCTTTGACATTAGCACTGAAGCCTTGGAACAGTCACTTTCCCATAATAGCAAGGTTCTTCACTGCCTACCACTATTGAAATTTCAACTGGCCTGTTAAAACTTTCTCAGAGACACAAAAAAATCTTGTTTCTTATGATAGAAGCACTAGAATCCAATAGTGATTAAAAAGAATGAACTGTGCCTCTAAATAAACTTCAGTGGCTAAATGTAAAATTATGCTGATTTTTATATGGTTTGTACAGAATAAAATCTACATACTAATGACAGACAAAAAGCAACACATCTTATATTTCCAAACTGTGTTTATTAAGATAGAGTCTTGTTCTGTACTTACTTAAATCCTAATTTTTGTTGGAGACAAAATTCTGTGAGTGGGGCTGCAGAGCTGTGGGCCTGATTTGAAGAAACAGGCACTAGGTGTTTCAGGTTTGGCCCTTACAAAAGGAGGTAGCCAAAATTATTCGACACTTCTGAAAAAGTTGGCCTAAATTTCCATCTTATCAGAGTCTTAAAATCTAATTCAAAGGTATTTCTAAATGCTCTTAAAGAAGACTATGGTCTTGCTCCTTCATGGTACTAAGCACTCTAGCCCATCAAGCAAGCGGTGGTTAACTTGAAGCATACATATAAGGTGGGAGAGCGATAGCTCAGTGGCTTGTGCATTGGCTTGCTAAACCCAGGGTTGTGAGTTCAATCCTTGAAGGGACCATTTAGGGATCTGATCTGGGACAAAAATCTGTCTGGGGATTGGTCCTGCTTTGAGCAGGGGGTTGGTCTAGATGACCTCCTGAGGTCCCTTCCAACCCTAATAGTCTATAACTTTTTAATTCCACTAAGTTCATTGGAGTACCAGCACACATAAAGTTAAGCATGAGGCCATAGAGCTTAGAATTTGCAGGATTCAGCCCCAAATGTCAGATATTACTTTTTCTAGGCCAAAATATTCTAACCCTTGATTTCAGAAGATACACAATCCAAAGAAGAGATGTCAGGAAATACACTATGATGTAGAAATATCTTTGTATATTTTTTCATATGACAGCTTGTTAACAGATTAATTTTACTGGAACAAAATAATGTCCCAACTCAGGAAAGCACTTCAGGACTTAAGTACTTGCTTCTGACCTCAATAGAACTTAAGCATATGCATAAGAGCTGTCCTCCTGAATGTTTGCCTAACTGTGGTTCAAAGTTAGGTAGAAACAGAAATATGGATCTAAAAAGTGAGAGGAGTGTGCTTTTTTAATTGCTTTAGATTACTATCGCAAAACAGCAGTATTCAGGGATATGTGTTTTAAATTCTCGTTATTCATTTTAGTCTTTTTTTTTTGTACCTCTCATAATATTGGGTAATAATTATTCATGCTGAATAACATTTTCAGTTCAACACCTCTACATTCTTAGCGTCAGCATCCTGCAAGAGAATATTATAGTGTAGTTTTAAACAGCATGAACAGTCCCATAAGCAGTATGATGTTCTTTATAAAGATGCAAACTACTGACATTTTAATACTATCAAACAAGGACTACATTCTGACATTTTAGGAGGGAAGCCATTGAATACTGTATTGTTTCTACCTACTAAAGTACATTGAATCTTTTATTATTATTAGAGATGGCCTTCCTTTTTAGGCAAGCTTTATTTTTATGAAAGACTACTATATTTAATAGCTCTTTTCTCTAGTTGTATTTGCTTGGTGCCTCTCAATCTTTTATAGCTGGTAAATGTAGTCAAATTTACCAATGAACCGTGTTCAGTAATTTATTCCTAATTAGATGCAAAATTTGAATTGCATTACTTGAAATAATACAGTAGTTTAATTTAGGGACCTGTGTAATCCTATTTAATTAACAGCAAATGAACTTTTATTAGGGTGTTTTTTTTCAATGGAGGTGAGGATTTTTTGCATAGGATAAGTGAAGAATCAATCTACAAAGATTTGTTTTTCTTAGTGTTAATTATAGTGTGAATAAAAGTTGAACCTTCCAAGTGTCCCATTTATATTTGGCAGAAATGTTGAGCAGGTTTAAAGTGATTCAGAACTGAAGAAAGTATCTGAGTTTGGGCAGGAGGATTACAGAAATCCCTGTGGGGATTTATTATACAATTTCCCAGATGATGTTTAAAGACATGCTATTTAATCCTTTCCCCCTCCCCTGCATCCAGGAAAACCCAGTTACTGAATTAGAGCAAATCTGCTTCTGAACTATACAGTTGGTGTAGCAAAAAGTATAGTATGCCCCTGGGAGTCTAAAGAAAATTACACATACAACTATTTTCTGTACTATTTATCTTCAGGCCTTTATGATTTGTGATTCAAAATCCAGAGATCGGTTTCAATATTCTTATGCTAATATACAGTCAGTTTCAGCTTTATGAAAAGCAAGGTTCATTGTCTGAAAAGCCCTGTATAAGAAACATTATAGAATTCATACAGAAGCAAAATGATCAGAACATAAATTCATAAAGTATCTTACATTATTGGGAACATTATACAAAAGTTCTGAGTAAGACTGGAACATCAAACGAGGGGCTGACTATAAGGAAAGCTCTATACCTTGGATGAGTAGAGGACAAAAGCAAAAGTAAATTCCCTTTGTTAAAGACTAACATTCAAATCCTCTATAGTGGGCCTAATTCTGAGGTGAAACCCTGGCCTCAATGAAGTCAATGGCAAAGCTTCCATTAATTTTGGTGCGGCTAGGCAGTGTGAAGCAAAGTTCTATGGTGTCTGGGGGGCACAGGAGGGGATAAAACCTCTCCCTGCTCTGGGGTGGTTGTTGCAGCCTTGAGCATCAGGAGACTGCATAACTACTTCTGCCTACTTCTCATAGGGGCTGGCTAGTGAAGCCTGTGAGTCAGGGGAGCCAACCATGTGGAGTGTGAACTAGATCTGGCTCACTTGGTACATTTATTTGTCCCACAAAGAGTATTTTGATGTTCCTGGCCCTCATGGCTGAGAACAATATCTTTTGCATGTGAACTGAGAGTAAACTGATTCAGTGATGTTTCCAGAGTCAGAAGTGGCTAGCTTCAAACACTGGCAGAGGTGTGAGCTCTTCTGTACCCTGTTAATCTCATTGGAGTGTTAACTCAATGATGACACTTCAATGTCTCTGTTTTCTGCCCAGTTCTAACACAGTTTCCCTCCCATTAAAAATTGATTTTTTTGGGTAACATTTTCATTGCAAAATGGGACAAAAGTAAAAAATTAAAAAAATTTCACCAGAGGAAACATTCTAAAAAATTCTTTCAGGTGAACAAAAACAGAATTATTGGGCTTGTTCCTGGTCACCATACTTCCCAGGTTGCCTGACTCCCCATGAGGTGTCTGCCAAAAGTGTAAAATCAGCACTTTTTGAAGCGGAAATTTTGCATGGTGCATGCATGTCGCAAGCTGAACTTTTTGGAAGGTTTCTGCTAAAAATGATTCAGCTGTTTCCAAGAATGAGGTTAGGAAAGAGGTAGCTCATGTTAAAAAAAATGCTTACACCTGTTTAATTCAGAAGCTCTAGCCTCCATACTTTTGAAGGGGATGTGGGGGAGTGAAGGTGGCTGTGCCCTAAAGAAACATAGAGACTGAGGATTCCTCCTGGGTTAAATTCCAGGATCTGTAGGGGTATGTGCTCCAGCGTAAAGATCCCCTGAGGTCTAATTTTTAAGCCCAACCTGAACTTGACACAGCCAATCTGAACCTGACCTGAGCCCAAGAGTGTTAAGAAAAATCATATCTGACACAATCCATCCAAACCCAACACTTGTAATTGGGTCCCCTGAGGCAATGAGTGGTTGAAGGTTCTAGTCAGAATACTTTTCGCTGTACTGTAGCGCTGGGGGACCTCTGTGAGCAGTCCTCCCTGCCCCCTTCCTTGGTGGTGGAAGTGGGTCTTTCCCCTTTGTCTGCACCAGGTGGAGGAGAAAGGGTCCTGAATCCTTTGAGTCCTCAGTCCTGGGCCACCACTGCAGCTGGGACACTGTAGCTCACCACTCACACGAGGTGTTGGAGTTTGCCTCTGAAGACAGTCCTTTACCAGGCAGCTGGTGGGACCTGACACCTGGCATCAGGGAACTAGGGAGCAGGATGCCCTGGCTGCCACAGACCTTGGGAGTGAAGGGCTCAGGCTGGCTCACTCACTTTGGGAGGCAGCAAGGCCGCCAGGTCTGCGTGGCTGGGAAAACTGCCCAGGCAGGCCTTGCACACACAGCGAGTGCTGAAGAGGCTGGCACCCACCTCAGTCTCTGCCAGCCATGGCTCACTCTGTAGGCTCAGATTCATGGAGTTTTTTGGTTTATTAATCTTATATCAGAAACGTTTAGGCTCTGCAAAAAAACTACTTAATCTCAACAAGAGCATACCTTTTCAGTCTGCGGTACCTATCAGGCATAGCAGCAGTTAAATGGAACCACTTTGCTCATCTTTCACCATGAAATCATTTAAGATGGAAGAGACCCCTAGGGAATTATGCTAGTCCATTTCCTGTATCATAGAGGGACTGATTTCATTAGTTCTGAAATATCCCTAATAGATGGCTGTTTCGGACAGTCTTGAATACCTCAAATGATGATGATCTTCCTGAAAAGGCTTGTAAATTTCAGCCAAAACCTCCACTGCTTTGATTAACAAGAGGGCTTCAACCAATCAGTATAGGGAAATGCAGCTGCTTTTCCTACAAACCTTGTTGAACTAACTAACCACTGTAAACTGGTTTTCTCCCAAATAGGCTGGGTCAGTATAAAGGAGGCGACTCTCGACTCTAGAGCCAGGCTCTTCTCCTTTACTTTACATGAGCGCAGCCAATAGTCGCTTGTTCTGCCTATCAGCTATATTGTTTAGTTATACCATGGGTTTAATTAATGCTGCAGAAAAGTTATTGGCCTCGCAAAATGAGGGATAGAAAATATTGATATTCCTTTCCACTTTTCACCTATGGTATGTGTCAGAAATGTATGGCATAAGGAAAAGGTTGGTGAAATAGATTCCATTCTAGAAAACCTGAAAGTGATGATAGATGTAAATAATCATTTCTCACTTTAATGCTCAACAATATATCTAGTATGTCTGAGAAACTTGCTTCTGAAGTGCAGCCAACATGTCAAGAAAGTTAATGAAAGTTCCCTTGAAAACTACTGCTAAGGAACTTTGTATGTTTCAACTGATGTGAGGGTATCTAAAAAGTTCCTTTAAAATGCTTTGAAATTAACACCTCCATTTAGGTGAATGGAAGCCATTACTCTTGCTGTCTATTTTTATGACTGATCATGCTTTAATTTATTCCCTATATCTTTTCACACAACTGTTTTCTGTAGTTTGTCAAATACCAACTGCTGTCATTTGTTGTTAAATTGTAATAAATATTTTGGAATGTCGTTTGTATAAGAGACTATAAAGATGAGTTGTATTGTACATATCACTGTCTGACTTACTGGGACGATGCTGCAATGGCTACTATAGAGAATTCTACTTGGACAGCAGGAATAACTACAAATAGGGCTGGTCAAAAAAAAATCATCAAAACTGCTTCTTGACAAAAAAAAATTGGGTTTTCAACTAAATGAAAAAGTGTCTAATGTTTTTGATGAAAATTCAGAATTTTCCATGGAAGCAAAACTCCATTTTTTCTGACCAGTTCTAATTACCCATGGGTTTTGTTTTCTTTAAATGAAAACTTTGTTTGCTTTTTCATATAGCATCAAATTTTTTTTAATCAAATGCAGAAAGGACCCATATTCCGGGATGCATGATTTACTTATCTTATTTCCCACTGGCCTTGATATTAAGGTCTTGGTTTCTTTAAAGGGCATGCAATACTTTAACTTTCTCCATTAATTTGCTGCTACTTTATACCTTCTGTCTCCTCACTACATCTTTAGTCTGTGAACCACAGTCATCATGGCAGGCTCTTTTAGTGTCCTTTTGAGGCCTTCTAAAAGTCAGTAGATCTTGCTTGTGCTTTCACTATAAATCATGAACTATATGTTTTAATAATAAAGTTTCTGGTCTTCCCAATATTTATGACTAGTTAGTGAAATATGAAAAGCTTTGCTTTGAGCGGTGATATGAAAGCTCTGCTAAGCTGTTCAGAAACAGAGACCCCTGAGAGGACAATAAGGAACAAATAAATCCTAACCTATTAAGAAATTCATGGTTTAGTTGCTGATAGCTTGATTTAAATAAAAGAGCACTGAATTAAAAAAAAAATTATGAAGAGGGTATTGAGCCACTGATGGAAAATTAATGTTCATATATGCCATTCCCAAGTATTGTGATCAGAGAAATAGTCTTACACATTCAATTCAATTTCACTTTAACTTCTTATAAATCTACTTTATTATTATAATGGATACTTGCTTGCATAAGAAAATTTTTACTTTCTTGTATTCCAAAATCCTTTACTGCCTTATCTATTACTTGGTGGGTTTTTTGTTGTATTGTTTTGGTTTGGTTTGGGGGTTTTTTTTGGCTTTGGCGTTGTGTTTTTGTTTTGTTTTTTTGCTTTTGAATAAATCCTCAATGATATTCTGTGACACTGAGTTCCACAAATTAATTGAGCATCACTAAAGAAGCATTTCATTTTATCATTTTTTATTTTTATTTTGTTACCTTTCCATTTCACCGAGTGTCCTTTTTTCAGGACTTGTGAGAGGGTAATAGGTGTACCGATTTTCTCTCACTGACATAGATTATTTTGTCTCTCTTTTCTAAACTAAGCAGTACCAGTCTTTTGAATCTCTCCTGACATGAAAATGTCTCTATGCCTGTAATCTTTGTCACCTACTTCTGAACCTCTTCTGTTTCTACTATATCTTCTTAAGATAAATTGACCAGAACTGAGCACACTATTCTCAGTCAGTCTAGACCATTAACTTACAAAATGACATAATAGCTCTGATATTTTCTGTCCCATTGCTTTTGCATACTAATGATTTGTTTGCCTTTTGACCACCACTGTGCATTGGGCTGAATTTTTCATTGAACTTTCCACAAAGAAACTTATTGTTGGGACTCTCTAAGGAGCCAAAGGGAATTAGGTGCCATCTCCTATTGAAATTCACATTCAGTAGGAATTAGGCACAGAAACTCCCATTAGGGTATGTCTACATTTCAAAAGACCCATTACAGCAAGCTTCAGAGCCCAGGTCAGCTGACTTGGGCTCACAAGGCTCACGCTACGGGGCTAAAATCAGCAGTGTAAACATTAAGGCTCAGGCTGGACCTGGACCTGGACCTGAGACCCACTCCCCTCTCCAGGTTTCAGAGCATGGGCTCTGAAACCCAGTGAAGGGAGTGGATCTTGAGCCTGGCCTTCAGCCTGAGCCAACAAAGCTATTTCAGTTCTTTAGTGCAAGCCCAAGTCAGATGACCCAGGCTCTGAGACCTGCTGCTGCAGGCCTTTTTTGCAATGTAGACGTACCGTTAGTTCTTCTTCAAGAGATGTCCCTGTGGGTGCGCCACTCCAGGTGTTGGCGTGTCCCTGTGCCTTCACTCGGAGATTTTTACAGCAGTACTTGTACTGATCGCGCATGCGCAGAGCCTGCATCCTACCCCACCCCCGCTCTGAGTGTACCTTAATAGTGCGTGTCAGTGACTTGTCTCCTCAGTTCCTTCTCTACCGTCCCCGGCCTGAGACAGAGCTCAGCAGACTCATTAGAGAATTTCTTCTCTCCCCTGTTCAACTTTTTTCCCCTCTTAGTTTAGCTTACCAGTATTAGTTAGGTACCCTTTTCCCTTCTCTTCTTTTCTCTTTTAAAAAACAAAACAAAACAAAAAACAACCAAAAAAAGCCCTTTTGTTCCTGTCACCGCAGCAGCTTCTGGCATGCCTGGCTCTCCAGGTTTTAAGCGCTGCTCTAACTGTAAAGATGGCATTCCTCTTTCAGATGGCCACTCTAAATGTATTAAATGTTTGGGGAAGTTCCACATCCCGCAAAAATGTGCCCACTGCAGCAAGTTGAAATCCAGGGCATGCAAAGACAGGGAGCTGCGGTTAAAACTACTCCTGCTGCAAAAATCTCTCGGACCAGCCTCAGACCCGGGCTCTGACTCTGCTGTACACTGCAGGCCCTCACTTCAAAGAGACAAAAGAAAACTTCAAAAAAAAAATCAGTCTCTCTCACCTGCAAAGGGTATTCGCAGGGACATGCCTTCTCCAGGTACTGCTTCCCTCCCTGCACTCCCTCGGCTGAGTGCCTTTGATGTGCCAGGCTCCTCTGGTGCCACGCAAAACCCGCCTGCGGCTGCGGCAGTCACGCTCAGGGCTGCCAAGAGCAGGTTTGGGCCCAGATGAAAAAAAAATTTTCGGGCCCCCCAGCAAGGGCGGACCAGCTAAACAGGGCCGACGAATCGGGGGAAGCCGGGCCCCGGTAATTTGTACCGGCTTTCCCCCCCAGCCCCCTCATGGGCCCTGGTCACGCTAACCTCCAGTGCCGAGGCTTCAGGCTTTCAGTTGCCTGCCTCTCAGAGGGCACTGTTCAGCACCACAATGGAAGCAGTGCCAACGCATACTAGCCTGCCTGACATCCTCAGGCTCCTCTCACTCTCCCAGCACTGTCAGCCTTTGAGCTAGCCAGCAGTGATAGAACGCTCAGGACACAGTGCAGAGGAATCCCTCCTCACAACAAATTCCTCTCGCTCAGCCTTCCCCTCACAGAGGCACTACAGCAGGCAATTCACACAGGGACCTCCTGGTGTTACCCCTACTTCTCTCCAGACACTCAGGCAAGATCCGCACAGCTTTCCTCCAGTGATGAGGCTGCAGGGAGAATTTTCACCTTATCAGATCTCCCGTCCACAGACCCCAATCAAGAGAAGTCATAGAAAAGCTGCCTTGTCCTACTCCGAGTGTCCTATCCCATGGTGCATGAACCCCTGGATGGCAGCACCCATGCCCTTCCCACCACAGTGGCAATATTGGGCTCCATGGACTCCTTATAGCACACTCGTTATACCACTGCAGCTAGGCGTTAGACCAGCTTGGTACCACCAGCTGACAACCCTGCCACTGACTCCAGACCCCAGGCAGCTCTGTCACAACCGCAAGAGCAAGCACGGCCTGCCTCTAACCCAGTAGAACCAGTTGTTCAGCCTGATGAAGCATTGCTTCCTCCTCCCCCGACGTCTTCAGACGACTTCTCAAAATTTCAAGACCTGTTTAAAAGAGTTGCCAGTGAGCTACGAATTAACCTGGAGGAAGTCCCTGAACAGCAGCATGAGCTAACAGACATTCTGCAGCCCTCTTCTTCTTCTAGAATTGCATTACCTATCAACGCAGCCCTTTTAGAACCTGCCAAGGCCATTTGGCAAACCCTGGCTGCAAGCCTGCCTACCTGTAAGAGAGTGGACCATAAGTACTTTATTCCTTCCAAGGGCTCAGAATTCCTGTTTACTCACCCAGTGCCAAACTCGCTGGTAGTAGACGCAGTTAACCAAAAGAACAAACACCAGTTTCCCTGCTCCACCCCTTCCGACAAGGACAGTAAGCCTCTGTTTGTCAGAGGATGGAGATGGATGGCAGGAGAGAGATCACTTGATCATTGCCTGTTAGGTTCACTCCCTCTGGGGCACCTGGCATTGGCCACTGTCGGTAGACAGATACTGGGCTAGATGGACCTTTGGCCTAACCCGGTATGGCCATTCTTATGTTCTTATCTGCTTGCACATAAGGTATACGCTTCTTCCACATTGCAGTTTCGCACTGCTAATTATACAAAGGTTCTCTAGAATACTGTAGCTTCGTTGCCCCCCATGGCAAAACATTTGGAGAAGTGGTACTTTGTCCTTATGCAGGGTTTTTGAGGGTTTGTACTCCCATGTGGCCTCAAACGCCCTGATGGTGACTGCAGCAAATGACAGGGCTTCGCAGGACAGGTGTAAGTCCACCTCAAAGAACAAAGACTACAAAAGAATGGACTTAATGGGGAGGAAGTTTTATACCTCCTCTTCTCTATAAATGTGCATCGCGAACTAGCAGGTGTTGCTCTTTCTACAAATGAATTTGTCAATTGAATGACTGTGTCTAAGTTCTCAGACAAATTGCTAGAGCCCTCCAGGGAAGAGTTTATGGCATTCATTGTGGAAGGCTATATGGTGGCCAAGACTTCAGCTCTGGACATGGGGGATGCCATGACCAGAATTATGGTGCCTGATATGACCATGAGGAGGGCCTCATGGCTGCAGAATTTGGGCATTTTTCCCAATATGCAACAAACCCTTGAGGATTTACTGTTTTGATGGCCAGGTTTTGTTTCTAGAACATGAAATCTTGCACTCTTTAAAAGACTCCTGAGCTACTTTACATTCTTTGGGAGTATATACTCTGGTCACAAAGAGATGCCACTATAACACTCAGCAGCAACACAGCAATACCCCTCTCAGCATTTTTTCGGACAGTCCTCCTTTCCTTTAAGGCAGCAGGACTACTCCTGGAAGGGCCACAGATCCAAAAGGAGGAGATCCTCCAGTTCTGGGGTTACCCAGCCAGATCATCTCTCCCCTGCCCCCCATTCCCCCACACACAACGGCATCCAGCAAGTGCCTATATTGACTTGTGTGTCCAGGACAATGACCCAGTGGTAACCTCCTCTTTGTCCCCTCTGTTCGGGGACAGGCTGGCTTGTTTTTATAATGTTTGAGACTTGATTACCACAGACAACTGGGTCTTGAACACCCTCAGGTCAGGTTATGCCATTCAGTCCCTCTCCATCCTCCCCCCGCCCCTCAGAGGAGAGCCTGCTCCTTGAGCAGGTTCAGTCTCTGCTGGCTTTGGAGGCTGTAGAGGAGGTCACCCTGCCAAATCGGAGACAGGGATTCTACTCCCAGTATTTCCTGGTTCACAAGACCAAGGGAGGGATGCAGAGGTGAAAGTAAGCCAGTACGGTCCGGTACGCCGTGCCAGACCGGCTTCCCCAGGCTGGCGATTTAAAGGGCCCAGGGCTCCCTGCAGTGGCTGGAACCCCAGGCCCTTTAAATCACCTCCAGAGCCCTGCTGCCAGGGCCCCAGGGTAGCAGCTGCAGGGCTCCAGTGGTTATTTAAAGGGCCCGGGGCTCCGGCCACTGCAGGGAGCCCCGGGCCCTTCAAAGCGCTGCCCAAGCCCGGCTGCGGGAGGCCCAGCATAGTGGTAGCAGGGTTTGGGCGGCACTTTAAAGGGCCTGGGGCTCTGCTGCAGTAGCGGCAGATGGAGCCCCAGACCCTTTAAATCACCCCTGAGCCTTGGGGCTCCCAGCCGCCTCTGCAGCTGGTAGCTCCAGGGGTGATTTAAAGGCCCCAGTGCTCCCAGCTGCAGCCAGAGCCCTGGGGCCTTTAAATCTTGATTTAAAGGCCCAGCCTCTTCTGGTTGAGGCTACGCCCCCACTCAGGACTCTGGCATACTGGTGTGTCCTTTAAATTACTTTCACCCC
Organism: Mauremys reevesii; assembly: GCF_016161935.1. Taxonomy (NCBI): domain Eukaryota; kingdom Metazoa; phylum Chordata; order Testudines; family Geoemydidae; genus Mauremys; species Mauremys reevesii. Next base: position 29,191,378 of record NC_052629.1, on the reverse strand, counting down.
TGGAGGGATGAGACCTATTCTCGACCTCTGTAATCTAAATAAATACATCAGATATGTGAGATTCCGTATAACTACTAAGGAGTTTGTACGTGTGACAAGTATTTTCCAAGTACACTGATGTCAGACTTTCCCCCTTGACCAAAAAGTTCTGAAGAAAATTTAACCTGTTCTTAACATTAAAGTTGCTTTTGGCTGAAACATTTAAATTTATATAGATAGAAACCCAGAGAAATAAGTAGGACATGAGCATGAAAATATTTTAGCTAAAAAAAACATAATGCTAGAGTATGTGTCTAAGATGAAAATACAGCATTAGAAAATATAAAGTAAAGTATAGGATTTACGTTTTCTAGATAAAATACTGTCCTCTCTCAAGAGGATAAGCTATTACCATTTTTCCAAGAGAAAAGTGCTGGCGTCAGTAATTGATAGCTTACATACTCTTTCATTCCTTTTTTTTTTTTTTAAGTATGTTATAAACAGAAATAACTCTTCCATATTTGTATAGTTCCCAATTAAATTTCAAATCTAGATTTATTATCCCCTGGGATACATTTTTTTGGTAAAAGAACTGAACATTTATAATCAATAATTCAGAAAAGGTTATTATTTGTAGCTGCAAAATTAAACCTGACATCACTGTAATGAGGAAACGCTTTTCTCACCGGACTAGACTGAAATGTTGAAATAGTATTCTGCGGGGTTTACCAAGCACTTTGTGTATAAATGACTAAACAGTGAGGGACTAAAAACTCATTGAAAGTAAGAAGAGCAGACACGATATGATCAATGATACTAGGATTTCAGTGCAGATACTTTTTTTACCTAAATAGATTTCACATTAATCTTTCCAAACAAGTGAATGTTTCCTTGTTGTCTAAAAATATAAATAAGGCTCTTACAGAGCACAGCAATTTTTTGAAATATGTCACCAGCTGCAAAAAATTAGTTCTCAATTTTTTTTTCACATATAGCATCAGTGCACATGCTCTGTGTCACACACATCTTGGTAAGTGTGAGAACTGCACTGGTGAGTAGATCTCCAACTATAAAGACACGGTGGGTGAGGTAACGTCTTTTATTGGACCAACTTCTTTTGTTGAGAGAGAGGGAAGCTTTTGAGCCACAAGGAGTGATTCTTGAGGTCTGGGGGAGGTATTCTAAGCATCACACCTAAATGCAAGATAGAAAAGATTGTTTAGCACAATAAGTAGTTGGCAAATATTGTAAGGGACCATTCAAGGTACAGTGGTGTGTTAATACCTTTGCAGTCATAGAACAAAAAGGGGAGTTAGTGGGTTATAATAAACCAGAAATTCAGTGTGTCTGTTCAGTCCCGGATTTTTAGTGTCTAGCAGAGTTGTGAATTTAAGCTCCCGGGCTTATCTTTTGAAAGTGTTGTGCAGGTTTCCTTTGAGGATGAGGACTGATAAATCAGATATAGAATGATCACTTTTCAAAAAGTGTTCACCCACAGGTGATATGATGTTTTTGTCTTGTAACATTATCCTGTTAGAGTTCATTGGAGAGAGTAGTGATTGTCTGTCTGGTTTCACCCACACTGTTGTTATTGGGGCAGTTAGTGCACCGGATGTGGTACACCACATGTTGTGATAGGCATGTGTAGAATCCATGGATCTTGAAAGGTGTATTGTGGAGGATGTTGGATCATTGTAGCAGTGGAGATATATCTGCAGGTTTTGCATCTGTTTTGGCAGGGTCTGGTGCTGCTTTGAGTTGGTGTGTACTTCGTCTGTGGGGAGCTTGCTTCTGAGAATGGGCTTGGTGAGGTTGGAGGCTTGTTTGACAGCCAGAAGTGGGGGTGCAGGAAAGACTTAGTTCAGGATGGGGTACCCATCAAGCATGGCTTATAGTTGTTTGATGATACCCCATATGGGTTCCAGTGTGGGGTGGTAGGTGACAACCAGGGGTGCGCAGTTGGAAGGGATTTTATTTCTGTATTAAAGCAGGTTCTCTCGAGGGATTTGAGTGGCTTGTTCCAAGATGCGATCCACTTCACTGGTGGAGTGTCCTTGTTTGGTGAAGGTGGTTTTAAGTGTGCTAAGGTGCATATCCTGGACTTCCTCCTCAGGGCATATCTTGCGTCTCTCAACAACAGAAGTTGATCCAGTAAAATATATTACCTCACCACCTTGTCTCTTAATATCGTGGGATCAACACAGCTACAACTATGCTTCATCCAACTATACGAACATACTGCATGCAGTAAGGCATTTGGCCATCTGTGATACATTTTTTGGGGGGGTGGGTAGCTTCCATAGGTAAAAGAAAAAGAGTGGGCACTGACCAAAAGGGATTTTACAGCTAACTGGCTGGCTGGGTGTCCATCAAAGAGAGCTACTCCCCCACCCTCTTCATGTATCACACCATCCAAAGGGATGCAGAAGCACATCCATTGCTAAATGACTTTGGTTTGATTTTTTTTAAAACAAATTTATATATGGAATGTCATCTCTCTGAATTTAAAACAAACCATCCATGAACTCTTCCTGGGAGGTGGTAGAAAGACCAGTGTCCCTGGCAGGGGTTAGGTAGGAGCTAAGTGAATGTACAGGCGGTAAAAAGACTGTGGTTTGTTACAAGGATTCATGTATTCCCAAAACATACATAAATCAAGAACGCTCACCCTTCTCCTTTTTTGCTTTTATATTTGTCACTTTGCTACACAGACTTTTCTAGTCTTATTTATTTGTTTTATTTGCCAGTTGCCTCTTTTTAGTTAACTCCTTAACTGACCCCATTATTTTTCTAGCAAATATCTCTGTGATCTCAACCTGTCCCCTCCTCCAGTTCGGCTTTGATTTGTCCTGCCTTTTATTAACAGATATAATATTGCTTTCGGTTAACTGGCAGATGTCTTTGACCTGACTGCTCTTCTCCACTTGTCAGCTTTCCCCCTAGTTCCTATATTAAATAGTTGATCTAAAACTTGTTAATTTTTTCTTCTGGCAGCCTGGTCCCACTTCAGTTAAGGTGGAGCTCATCCCTTCTGTACAGATTTTCCTTTCCCAGTGCTGAATGAACTTCAACCCTTCCTCTTTACACTCCCTTTGCATCCATGCATTGAGAGCCCCTGAGTTTCCCCTGCCTAGCTGGCCTGAGTGTAGAATGAAGAGCCTTTCAGAGAATACATGAGGCCCTTGCCTTAAATCCTTTTCCTGACCCTCTAAGTTTAGCTTCCAGGACACCACTCTCTTGTGCCTTCCATTGTTACCAGTTGATACCAGTTTGTACCATGACATTCAGCTCCTCTGCAGGACTCGTTAGAAATGCGCCAAAATATCTTGTGGGATCTGCCACGTTGCTAGAGTGGGGAAAGAATCTTTGGGTCAGTTGGAGAAGAGGAAATGTTAGCATTTTAAAATGTCCCATCCACACCCTGGCTGTGGTGAAGTAGTACTTCTTAAAATGTAACTGGAGAGCAGTTTCAGAGCTAGATCCAATTCACAAACCGAAACAGTGACTGCTGAGCAGGCATCTAAAAATATATTGCTCTAAAGCTTCTGAAGTAAAGCTTTGTAAGGTAAAGCACCATTTGTAATGAACTTCAAGAAATGGTCATATGGAGAGCAGTCATTAGTTTATAGCCTGTTTCTGTCTACTCATGGCCACAATATCTGAGCACTTCACTTCACAAACAATGAATTTATCCTTTCACCATCCCTGACAGGTAGGGAAATAGTATTATTCCCATTTTACAGGTGGGTAACTGAGGCACAAAGATGATTAAGTGACTTTTTCAAGGTCTCACAGGAAATTTGTGGTAGAGTTGAGAAATGAGCCCATGTCTCCCAATTCCCAATCCAGTGCCTTAATAACAGGGCCATACTTCCTCCCACTGAGAGGGGAAATCTGCAGCACCAATTAATAAAATAACAAGTATTTAAAAAATATAGCTTTCTATTTTGTAAATTGAATTTCAGCTCAACCCAAACAAAGAATATTCAGATATAGAGCAAAGCAAAAAATGGAAAGCTAAATTTTCCTTTATTATCTCTAAAAGAGCAGAACACAGCAGAATTTTCTGAGATATTGGGTGGCTGTCTTAGATTAAAACATATGGTGCAGTTGCAGCTTATAAGGAATATTCTTTTCAGTGCACGGACATTCCTCTTCTAGTCATTAATGGAAGTCAATGCAGATCAAGAGGAGAGTATTATGCAAAGCAAAAAATGATCAAATCTACACAGGATTTGATTGATCACCTGTTCTCTGCACCCCAGGTGCAATCCTGTGATGTGCTCAATGTCTCCTGAAAAATGCTCAGTACCCTCAGCTCCCTGAGCACCTCATAGAATTTGGGCCTCGAGTTTGGGATGGTGCTTTTAAAACCCACCCAAAGGAAAATGTTTGTGTTGGAAATTATTTAAAAATTCTTCATGCTGCCTGTATGGGAAAGCACTTTGCAATAATGAGTTAGCTAACAGCAATAGGGAGTTTATATACAATAATTGTGCAGACAAATGCAGCAGCTCACCCTCAGCAAGTAGCTCACATGACATCCGAGATATTGGAACCTGTTTTAATGAAGGAGGGATGTGAACTGTGAGGAAACCAGGGTTATCTAACCCTTTTGAAATTAATGCAACTTCCACCTGGATAGCCACCAGAGACAGAAAGAAGGGAGCTCTCTTTAAAAGCTTTAATAGCAGGGAACTGCACTTGTAGCAGACCACTGCCCCCTCCTGGTGGCACACTGCAAAGTCCAATACTGGTATGTACTCAGTCCTTGAATCCATATTTAAGAGGTTCACAAACACAAGTAAACACATTATTTCAGGATCAACATTAATCAAAATAAATATTCCCCACCAGTTGACAGTCTGATTTCTCTTACACTGATAGGTAGCCTGATGACTGATTCGTCATCTGAAGGGTGAGGTTTTTTTTTAATCTAACAACTATAAGCCAGTTGATTTTTTTTCAATACTTGAAAATTCTGTTTTCTCAAGAATTACCTGAACAATAATTGTATAGTAGTTCTTTGACCTCTGCTATTTTCCACAGGTTAACGTTTCCACTGATAATGCTTCCCCTAGAAATCTTTACTTACCTATACCAGCATGCAGTGTTGGTGAGCTTTTCCCAGTGAAAAAAAAACAGGAGTACTTGTGGCACCTTAAAGACTAACAAATTTATTTAAGCATGAGCTTTCGTGAGCTACATCTCACTTCTTCGGATGCATAGAATGGAACACACAGACAGGGGATATTTATACATACAGAGAACATGAAAAGGTGGAAGTATGCATACCAACAGGCAGAGTCTAATCAATTGAGATGAGCTATCGTTAGCAGGAGGAAAAAAACTTTTTGAAGTGATAATTAAGATGGCCCATAGAAGGTGTGAGGAGAACTTAACATAGGGAAATAGATTCCCAGTGAGCAGGTATTACTAATCTCAGCAACCATAACTGTTTAATGAAGAGTTACCTAAACCTAATGAAACTTTGACTTTTTTCAAAGGATTTCCCAAAGAGTCAAATTGAATACACTTGTTTGAAATGGTCAGTGTAAAGATTGGGTCACTATTTTCAAATGTGGATGCCTAAAGTCAGACAGCTACCTCCATACTTAGGCCATCAGAGCTGCAAGTGCTCAGCAATTATAAAAGCTTTTAAATATGGACTAGCTTCTGCTGCTCTTACCTAACTCCATTTTCTTTAATGGGACTACTTTTGGCATAAGGCACTACTCAGCATGACTAAGGGAGGCAGAATTTCTCCCTATTGATTTAAATGCCCAACTTGGAAAGTGTTGGCCTTGTGCTTTTCTCTCTGTCTCAGCAAGCTTTGAAATTAACTGCCATTCACCTGTTGGCCTTTGCTCTTTATAAGTCTGAAAGTAACTATTAGGCAGGTGATGAAGAGTGACACCACAACCATGTTGAAAATAGCTCTGCCGAGTCAACCCTCCAGGAAAACTCAGATTTCTTTGAGAACATGAGGAAAATGACCTGCTCAAAGGTAACATGCAGAATGAGATGGCACACTACAAGGATGGCATTAACATGGGGGCATGTTATTGTGATTATGGGGTAGGAGGGATAAGGAGTGAGAGGTGCAGGAAGGTTGTACATTTAAAACCATGACCTTTTTTCATATGACAAGTCTTCAATAGTCAAGAGAAAAAAATGGCTACAAAGAGAAGCAGGGGCTGATCTTCAAAATAGATCTTTTAATTTTCTTGTTCTTGAGTAACCTAAAAAAGGGACCAAAAAGGGGAGGAAATGCTTGGCTTGAGATCCATACAATAAAAAAATTGGAGTTCCATTCCTTATTAAATACCTAATGAAAAATGGAAAGAATGATTGATCACAAACCTACACTTCAACCTTTTCTAATAGTTTATTTTCCATTTTATTTGAAACTGAGGGGAAAAGTAGGGGAGATGCTGGATTAGAAGGACAGGACCAAAATAGAACAGCACTTTCAAGTGTGCTTTCCTCTCTCTTCTCCCTCGGCCCCAGAGATTGTTACATATAACGCCAGTCATGGAGAGCAAGTCTTTTGTTAGCTTGAAACAGAAATAAAACATTTTAGTGCTTTGATTTTTTGTTCATTTGTTTTTGCTTTGACAGTTTTGCCAACTATGTTACTTCACTATGAAAAAAAATATGCTATAAAATTCTGTGTTACCTAAGAAGCATGAATACTTCTCTAACATTACATCATGTCTAAGGTTTGTTATTTGGACATTTTCTGGATGTCACATCAATATGATGTCCATCTGATGTTTTATTATGGTACCACTTTGTAGTTGTTGAATGTGTGCATGAAAATTCTAAGTTCTCTGTGGGTTCAAGTACAGATTTATGTACTCTGTAAACTGCTGGTAACAGAACAACAAACATGACAGCCACTTTTTTGCAGATTAATTAGAGTGGTATTTATCAAACCTTGTTCACCCATGACCAATCCAAACCACTCATTCCCTCCCCCCGACACCCTCTGTTAATCAAGTCTATAATATAACACCTGGTCTCCATCTCCCAGACTACTTTGTTTAAAGAAAAGTAATGAGTTAAAGTTCATTGTGCCACGTATAGCCAAAGTAGCATGCAATTTCACATTTGAAGCAAGAAGTATAATATGAAATTGTTGTGAAAGACACATTCCCCAGTATAGGTTGACCAGATGTCCCGATTTTATAGAGACAGTCCCGATTTTTTGGGTATTTTTCTTATATAGGCTCCTATTACCCCCCACCCCCATCCTGATTTTTCACACTTGCTGTCTGGTCTCCCTACCCCAATATCATATTCAGTAAGTATAATTATTGCAGCTTTTTCAATGCAGGAGGTTATCTTGCTATGCCCAGATATTCTCATCTGCTATGCCTCATCCCTTTCCTCCTTGACATCCGTTGCCAGCTCTTGTGATTTTTATTGAGTCTCACTATATTTGAGAGTAGCAGCCGTGTTTAGTCTGTATCCGCAAAAAGAACAGGAGTACTTGTGGCACCTTAGAGACTATGCTCAAATAAATTTGTTTAGTCTCTAAGGTGCCACAAGTACTCCTGTTCTTTTTACTATATTTGAGGTTTTTCTGAAAGCCACAGCTCCTGCATTCATGTGATTAGGGGAGAATCCCAGATTTCATTTTAAAAAAATGTTCCTATTCCTCATGGTTGCAAAGGAAAGCTTAAAATCTCAACCCAAAATGCACACTTAACCCTCAGAAACCAGAAGACCCTTTTTTTTTTAATCTCGTCATTTTTGAATGCTTGGGCTTGGCAATACTGCATCCCTTCTCACAGCCCACTCAAAGAGGCTCGTAAATCATAGCCTAAAGAACAAGGAGTATTGAAAAGATCATGGGTCAGGTCCTCAGCTAGTGTAAATGACATAACTCCATTGAAGTGATGATTTACACTAGTTGAGAATTTGGCCCCATTTGTCCACTTGCTCACATAGGTAAGAAATTTTACCCAGGCAAGAATGCTGAGAGGCAGGCTCAGGCTCTTCTGGAGAATAGAGCTGACCAGGAATTTTCCAACCAAATGGGGCTCCTTGGAAAATGCCAATTCCTCTAACCAGAAATGTTTTTCGGAAGTGTATTTGATACAAACTTCTGACAAACCATAGGCAGGTTCCCACTTTCCTGGCAAGCTGCTGGGAACACCATGCTTCCCAGAGTCTGTAGCTCCAGGGCAGACTCTCCCAAGGTTGGGGACTCCTGGGCTTCCCAGAGCTGGAAGTCCTGGGAGCCTCCGCTGTAACCGGGGATCAGCTCCTGGCTCCACAGCAGTGAGCCTCAAAGCTCTGAGAACCTTGCCTGGGGTCAGGGATTTCAGTGCTTCCAGATTTCCTGCCATGGATCTGGGAGCCTGATCTCCCAAGTTTATGCTCCTGGCTCAGCTCCCAGGGCTTCTAGGCACTCAGTTCCCCTCAATACGATAGATTCTGCTAATCTGTCCGCTATGGCTGATGAGGATCTGGGAGCCTAATATCCCTAGGAGCCATGACTGAGCTGGGAGTCTTGGATCTTGGACTCCCAGGCTCTATTTCTTTTCAAAATTTGAATTGAAACATTTTGATTGTTTCAAAACAAAAACAAAAATAATTGGCTTTCTCCTTCCATAGGAAACTTTGAAAATTCTACTTTTTGTTCCAGAGTGAAGTGAGAGTGTGTTTGAGAATTTCCTGTGGTACTGAAGTTCTGACACTCAACCTGCTCCTCTGGAGAAAACAAGAGCGGAGCAGCCATAGTACTGCTACTCCTTGAACAGAAGAGAAGTGGGGAAACAGGGCAGAGAGAGATTCAAGTGTCACTAGTTCTTTTTTGATGAAGTGAGAAGGGGAGCAGAGTATTGGAGTCTGCTACATTTCTCACAGGATGAGAAATAGGAATAGGATTGCCTCTGAAAAGCTGTTTCTTTAAGATCAGGGATACGGGGACTTAAAAGCAAAGGGCTAAGGTGAAGAAGAGGAGCTGGCCAAAGGCCTCAAACTTACCCAAAAGAGCAATGAAAGAACGGCTGAAGGAAGAGGAACCTTTCTAAAAAGTAGAGGGAAAGTAACTGATTTGAGTGGCAGCATTAATTGACTTGGAGGGAAGCAGTACTAAATAAATTTGAAGGGGCAGACTATATTAGGGGATGGATTTGAGCCGTAAACATAAATTATTTTTATCTGTTAAGGCAGAAATGATTTACTGAGGGAAGTGAAGATTTGCTAAAGGAAATTAAACATACTGTTGGGCTTTGTAGGCATGGTCTTGGCATCCTTTCATCTGTGAGAGATGGTGGGAATTGCAGCCTATGATGTAGCTAGTCTGCAATGTCTCATGTGACTGAATAGGCCAATTCGAGATTTGCATGATCTTTGGCAGTTATTGCAAATGATGTATCTTGGTTGGGAAATGCTTGCTTCCTACGGGCTCTTTTCTCTTCAAGCTGTAGGAGCCAGCTCCTCTCATGGACTTTGATACCCTGATGAAGACAATTGCACCACTTGCTCCGATCACTTGCCAAGATTTCCCATTGGTCAGGATCAGTTCCAAATTCCTTCATATCTCACTTGCATGTGTCTTTTATAAAGAAGCTTGGGATATCCTGTTGTTCTTGTTCCCTCTGATAGCTCCCCGTATAGTATGTTCTTGGGTATGCATCCATCTTCCAACCTACTCAGATGGCCAAGCCAGCGCACTCATCTTTGCTTGAGCACAGTTGGTAAATTTTGCCTTTTGAAAAACCTCTGCATTGGTGACTTTATCTTGCCATTTAGTGTTGAGTATGTGGCATAAACAATGTAGGTGGAAACTGTTCAACCTTTTCTCCTGATGAGCATTAGTTGTTTCCCCACCATACATGAGAGTACTGAGGACGCAAGCTTGGTACATTAGCATTTTGGTCTTGATGGTAAACTTTGAGTTGTTCCATGCTCTTTTAGTCCGCTAAAGGTGGTGGCAGCCTTTCCAATGCGAACATTTAGTTCTTTATCCAGTGAGAGGTTGGTAGTCACTGTAGAACCTAAATAGCTGAATTATTGGACTACTTCTAATTGGTTTGCATTTAAGGTAATTGAAGGATGTTGTGGAACCCCCTATCCTAATACAACCGTTTTCTTGATGCTGATGGTGAGAGCAAATGCCTGACAGGTACTTGAAAGGCTGTCCATGAGTTCTTGTAATAGATCTTCATTGAGGGCTATGAGGACAGCAACATCAGTGAATAGAAGTTCCCTGATTAGCACCTTTTTAACTTTTTGGTCTTTGATTTTAAGTCGGGACAGGTTGAAGAGTTTCCTATCTGATCTTGTGTGGAGATACACTCCATCTTTCATGTCCTTAAATGCACAGTTCAAGAGTACTGAGAAGATTCCAAAGAACACATCCTTGCTTCACTCTGCTTTTCATCTCAAAGCTGTCCAAAGTGGACCCATCAAACTGGGAAGTTACTCTCATGTTGTTGTGGAATGAACATATAAGACTTAACAGGGTTGGTGGGCATCCTATCTTTTCTAGTATTGCAAATAGACCTGCTCTGCTGACTGTGTCCAAAGGCAATGTACAATGGTCAGTTTTGCTCTTTGCCTTTTTCTTGGAGTTGACGCAGAGAAAATATCGTGTCTATAGTTGATCTTCCAGCCCTGAATCTGCACTGTGATTCAGGGTAGATATGATTCGTCAGCTGTTGTAGACACACTAAGATTACTTTTGGGAAAGCTTTTCCTGCTACACTTAATAGTGATACCCCTGTAGTTGTTGCAGTCGCCCTTTTCACCTTTATTTTATACAAAGTGATGATGTTTGCATTGCGCATCTCTTGTGGTACCTCACCCTCTTTCCAACATTTAAGAAGCAGCTGATGAAGATATGGTAATAGCTGTCTTTCCTGCACTTGAGGATTTCCGCTGGGATGCCATCTCTTCCAGGAGCCTTGCCTCTTGATAGCAAATCAATGGCCTTGCTTAGCTCTTCTACAGTGGGCTCCACATCTAGCTCTGGCATTACCTGTAGAGTTAGTATTTGGTCCAGTGATTCGCTGGTGATGTTTCTTTCTTGTGCGTATAGCTCTGAATAGTGTTCAACACAACTTGACAACTGCTTACTTTTATCTGTAATAATTTCACCGCTGTGTGATTTGAGAGGGGCAACCTTGTTGACAGTGGGAGCTAGAGCTTTCTTCAGGCCATCATACATGACTTTGAGGTTTCCTGTGTCTGAGGCTGTCTGTATCTCTTCACAAAGCTTGATCCATTAATGATTTGCACAGCATCTGCTTGCTTGTGGTATCTCGGTTTTTGCATGTCAAAGTCTCTCTGAGGTGCTCTTTGTTGGCTTCTTGTTGTGTTCCAGGTAGGCTATGTTCTTAATGTTGATGAGAGGTAATAGTTCTGCTTCATTTTCTTCAAACCAGTCCTATTTTGATGGTCTATTTCCCACAAATGTAACTAAAGCTGTTTCATGGATTGTTGTTCTTAAATCTTCCCAAAATTCCTCTGCCTTCCCTGGTAATGACTTCCCATGCATGCTAAGTTCAAAAGCCTTCACAAACTCCTGGCATTTCCTCTGGTTTTCAGTGTTAATAGCATTGATTTTGGGCTTACTCCTAGGTTTTGCTCTATGTAGTTTCTTGGCTGTAATCTTCACTTTGCTAATAATCAGGGAGTGGTCACAATCAGCACTGTGGAACGTGTGAGTGTTCTGCACTAAGGGTAGGCATTTCCTCCTGACGATAACAAGGTCTAATTGGTGCCTGTGGCCTGATCGTGGATGTCGCCATGATACTTTGTGCCAATCTTTTCCTGTAAAATGTGAATTAGCAATGCACATTTGATTTGGGGTGCAGAATTCAAGAAGTCATTGGCCGTTCTCATTCATCTTGCCAATGCCAAATGTCCTAGGCAACCTGGCCATGAGTTGTTGTCTGCACCGACTCTTGCATTAAAGTCACCAAGGAGGAAAAGTTGCTCAGCTGATTATATTCTTTTGACAACTTGATGCAAAGAGTCATAAAATGTATCCTTCTCCTCCGGGCTAGATTTGAGTGTTGGCGCATAGGCACGAATGATGTTCACAGAGCCGATGGTTGTCTGAAGTTTAGTGAGATGATATGCTCTGACTTCCCAGTGGGTGTTTCTAGGAGTTTTACCCACTTGTTTCTCACAGCAAAACAAACACCGTGCAGATGATTTTCTTAGCTGCTTTTACCTTGCCAAAAGAAGGTGTAATTGGCCTCTTGGACAGAACCAGCATCTGCAAGTCTTGTTTCCTGAAATGCTGCAATGTCAACATTGAGTTTGTACAGCTCACGGTCTATCAAAGCTGACTTCCATATGCTGCTTGTGTATTATAGGTTGTCATAGTCTGTCGGTCCTGACATTCCAGCTGCCAAGCCGGAAAGTTCTTGGTTTCTTATTTTTGCCAGGTACAAGGCTTCCATCTGCCATTCAACTTTTGGTCAAGCTCCACATATCCCATGAGGCAGGCAGACTGTGGTGGGTCAGCACCAAATTGTCTGGGGGCTGCCCGTCTTTGTGGTGGGTGGCAGCTGACCAATGGAATGCAGTGATTCCTCCCACTGTTGAACGTGACCCGTAGTGCTCTCCTCTACTCCAATTAAGTGAGAGCTTATAACCCGTAGCTGCCACCTTCCATGTTGTGTCCACATTGCCAGCAAGGATGGAGCGTCCTCTCCATGTGATGTGGCTGGAATAGCCTGGGCAGTTGATATGGAGGCGCTGCTTTGCCCAAGTGTTAGCATCCCCATCTTGACTTTACTGATTTGGACCAAAGGAAGGATGGGAGTCGATACATTTGGAACCAGCTATGCTGCAGGAGTTGCCAGAGCAAAGGAGATCTTCCATCTGCCTGCCTTTCGGGGCTCCACTCCTAGATTGGTTATCAGCCACAGCTGAAGGACCTAATCTGTCCTGCATGGATGTTATTGGCAAAAACACTGAGTGAATTTGCTCATCCGCCTTTTGATGGCGTTTCCTCCAGCAAGGATTTCACTAAACTCCCCAGCGCTCATCAGCCCAAAGCCATTGGCACTTCCTGAGGTTTCGGGGTTAATTAACTGCCACCCGGCACTTGGCGTTGACCAAATCAGGTTGTACCACTTAAGGTCATAGTGGTAGCAGGTTTTAAATCCTGACCTGACCTAACCAGGCATGATGGTGCAGGTAATTTTCACCTAAAGAGGCTTAGGCCCAGATCCCCAACGATATTTAGGCCCCTAATACCCATTGATTTCTATGGACTTCAGGTGCCTAACTACTTATTACCCCTTTTTACCCAAGCAATTAGTCAAAGGTGCGTTGTTGCGGTTGGTGTAAAAATTGACGATGGAATCGGGTACTTTCTTTGATGCAATCTTGTTTATTTATCAGGAATGTACAAGGTTCTGTTCCTCTGAACACTGTAGGAATCAAATAGGAGACTGTTGCTTTGTTCACCATTCCAAGCCTGTCTTTCCAGCCAACACTCTACACCCCCAAAAGCTTTGTCTCTTTCCTTTGTCACAGGACCATGTTACTGTGCTTCTAGGCTGCCTGCCTGGCTGTGTCTCTGTTTCTGTCTCTGATATATGTGTGTACACATACAGACACATACAATATGGAGCACAAAGTCCAAATTCTTGTATGGGGTCACATACCCTCTTTGTTTAAGTGGGTCTGTTTAGCTTGTTCTCACTATTGGTTTAAGAGGGGTGGAGGTCAACAGTTTAGATGAGGTCTAACCCAACCCACTTGACATACCTTTTAGGATCTGGGCCTTAGTGCTCATAAATATAGAACACATATTAAACACTTTGTGTTCAGCTATTGAGAAAACTTCAGTTTATGAACATAAACATATTTGGCACAAGGCAAAATGTACGAGTAACACCCAAGTCATCATTTCATTTACAATCCCCCAGTATTGCCAGGAAGTTTGTGATAGACAATAGCACACTTCAGAGGCTCCTTCCAGATGTCAGTGACCTCCAAACATATTCAGAGTATCAATTAGTAAGGTTACCATCCTTCCTCTCAAGTTATCAAAAAACCGAACAAACCAAAAAAACCACCAAGGAAAAATTAAGCTCTGACAGTTACCTGCTTTCTTCCTAGGACACAGTTCATTATTTTGTCTTACAAAAGAATACCTTGGCTCTTCTGGGTATAGTCCAGAGGACTTTAGGGTGGGATTTTTAAAGGAACCTAAGTGAGTTATACACCTAATTACCATCGAAAGTAAATTCAACTTGGGACCCTACCTCCCTCAGACTCTTGAAAATCCCAGTTTAAAATCTTGGATTTATTTTTAAAGGAAAGCTTGATCACTATGTGTTGAGTCTGCAAACATTTTTGTACATGCTTAATTTAAGCATGTGTGCATACCATTGACTTCAATGGACTATTTATATACTTGAAGTTAAGCATGTACTTAAATATTTGCAGAATCTGAGCCCAGAAAGAGTTTTTCTAAATTCTATTTTTTTCCCTCACAGAAATGTATAAAAAGCCGGTGGAAAAAGGTAACATTTCCCACCAAATTGTTCTGCCCTATGCAAGGTGCAGTCAATTTATCATTCAAAAGGACCCAGGGATGGAGCTATGTTTTACATCACCTGGATATCAAGCATGTATTCTTTGCCATTTATGGGTATAAGTGTATTCTTTGCCACTTTTGATTCACATTGGGATGAAGGGAACCTTTCCTCTCTATATATGCATGTACCTCAAGTGGGAAACTAAAACCATCATTGGATAATTTGGAGGTTTCTCATCAAATGTGCTTTCGTTTACTCTTAATCCTCTGTTTAAAACTATAAAATTAAAAAAAAAAAAAGTCAAATGTAATCCACAGGAAAAACGGTTAATTCTGATTTAATTTTGTTTTTAGCTTGCATAGCATACAATTCTATCTTTAAGTTCTTATTTAACTGTAAAAGGTATATCATATTGCATACATGTGCTCAAACCCCATCAAGTTCGATAACAAGCAAAATAACTAACTGCACCCTAACGATGTGATAGAGAAATTTTTCCTAAATAACAAGCCTTAGATGTACTGTGAAGCTAAGAGTAGCTAAGAAACTTTCTTACTTAATTCACAGTTTAATACCATACTCTTCCCCTCCCCACCCCCCAAAAGTTGAGAAGTAAGAGTCAGCAGAAAGGTTTGTCAAAGCTCTGACTTTACAAGCTCTAATTATTTGGCATCCAGCAGTGTTGCTACAGCTACTGGTCCGTCAATGTCTCCATTAATAAAACTGCTTTGGAGGGGTTTGGAATGCCGATATTTTAATTCAAACTTGGCTGAACTTTTGCACAAAAAATAGCCCAGATGTCAATTGTGTTAAACAAAATTTAAAATTCTAAATGCAGCAACAGCAACATACTTCAGTGGTTTTAGATCCTGACTTCCTTTCCTCAAATTTAAAACTCTGACTTCTGTCCAAATTTCCTTCCTTCCATCTTTTTTTATTATTTTTTTTACTTCATATTTGTTTCTGCAACTACTAAAACTGTAAGATGAGAGAGAAATGTGTTTTTAAATGTGTTTCCTTTGTGCATTTGAAAATGCTTGATATATACTTGGTCCCACTGTTTTTCCTGAGGAAAAGATCAGTCATCTTCCTCTTGGTGTCTGGGATTAAAAAAAAAGGAAAATGTGATTGTAATACCACAATATTTAGCAGGGACTCAGAGACAGAAATAGTACCTGAAATTACTTTAACTGTTCAGAGTGTAATTCTCTAGATCAAGTTGATGATATCCTTTTGAAATAAAACTTTTTTCAAGTAATTCCAGAGGTCATTTACTATTCTGATCATTTTATAATATCTAACTTAAGACTACAAACTACATCTGGCTTGCATGGTAGTTAGATAACTTTTATTACCTTAGATACTTACTTATATAGGCCTCAGACATTATAGCAACTGAGCTATTATCCCTGTTTTGCAGATGGGAAATTGAGGCACCAAGAAACTAAGTGATTTGCCCAAAGCCACACAGGAAGTATGTCATGGAGCAGGCAATTTGTCTCTCCCAAGTCCTAGGCTATCACGCTGGTCCATCTTTCAATACATGCTGCAAATCAAACTGTACATCTACAGTGGAATTAAAGACCTCTGGCACAGCCACAGCTGGCCTGTATCCGCTGACTCGGGATCATGGGCCTTGGGCCGTGAAGTTAAAGACTGCTGTGTTGACATGCAGGCTCAGACTGGAGCCTGGGCTCTGGGACCTTTCTCTCTCATGGAGTCCCAGAGCCCAAAAATCTACACTGCAACTTTACACCTGCAGCCCGTGAGCCCAAGACCGCTAACCCAAGCCAGCTGCAGGTGTTTAATTGCTGTGTAAATGTACCCAAAGGGAAAACCCTGCTTCCCCAAACATGTCCCTGTAGTTAAACTGCATGATATAAGCAAGGAGTTAGCTGCAACCTCTGTCACAGAGCATGGGAGAACAGGAATTTAAGCATGCACGCCTAACACCAAATACATTAATTGGGCTCTTATTAGTGTTATTGAGTGGTGGCTAATGCCTCCACTCCCATTTCAGTGTAAATGCTAGATTGGTAACCTTATTGTAATAATCTGGTTTGATAAGGCGACAAAAGCAAATAAATTTCAAGTTAAGAAAAATAATCCGTTTTCCCTGTTCAGAACCATTAAGCTACATCCTCTAGCCTTAAGATAATATGTCCATGGAAAGATGGTGCTTTATCCTGTTTTGTGGTAGAAGCCCTGTGTAAAAAAACAAAACTGTGATCACGTAATTAAAGACTATCTCGTAATGTACTCTCATATGGGGTACGGGTTAACATTGCACAGACAACCTTAATTTCGACACTTCCTATCTTTTGAATCATCATCCTTGCAACCTTAACATTCTGTTACCATTTCTTTAATGTAAATTTCTTACTTTTCTACAAAAACTGAAAAAATTAGAAATTCCACCATGTTGAACCATATACTGATCACCAGCTTGGGTCATCAGCAGGGTTTGAACTTCTAGATCCATGGCACAGACCTTGAGAGAGTGGAGGAGGCTGAGCATGTGGATAGTAGTAGTAGCAGGCTGAGTATGCAGAGCAGATAGCAGAGGGGTATCAGACATACACTTTGTTAGCTGTTTGCTCACAGAGGAATGTTGACACTCAGGAGTAAGACTCCTCGGTTTAATTCCAGGATCTGGAGGGGACTGTGTCAAGTCTAACCTCTTGACCCCTCCAGGCCTCTCTCTGCCCCCAACATCCCTGCTCCTGCCTCATTCCTTCCTCTGCTCCTATTAAACCTCCCTGACGCATCTTTCTCCTCCTCTGCTGCCACCACTACTGTCACCCATTGTTTTCCTTTTGCCCACATCCCCTCTGGCTCTCTCCCTATCCCCCTCATTGCCCTGGATTCTAAATCAGGCTGCAATCTTCTTCTCGCTGCCTGGGCATCAGCATCAGCAGGGACAGCATTGAGAACGCAAGAGAGAGAGTCTCCCTGCCCTCAGTTCTGGTCCTGGTGCCACAGCAGCCCAGAGTAATTACAGGGGGAAATCCTGCCCAGACCCAAGGTGGAGCATGCGAGTCACTGTGTGGGGATGGTACATGAGCAGTGCAGTCACATGAAGGAGCTCTGTAGCATACCCGTGCAGACAGAATTTCTCTGTCAAAACCTAGCAACTCCCTACTGAGCATGAATGATCTGTGAGAGTTCAAAGGCTCTCATAACTTGGCCATATATGGACAATATTTCACAAGGATGGCAATAGACACCTCCCTGATGCCAGGGCAACCCCTCCCCCCACCAAATTTCAAGTCCCTGTGCTAACCCAGAGAGGTGCTAGAGCTTCTAAGTAATACCACCACCACCCGTTCATGAACGTGGGCAAAACCAATAAATTCCTTTAGTCTTCTTCTGAAAAACTATTAAACTATTTTTGCTTAAACTTACCCAAAAATTCAGCCTGAAGCAGACACCGAGCATGGAAAACTTCAGCATGAACAGTTAAAGTTTGGCAAAGTTATAAGCAACTGAAAACAGAGTCTTATAATAGGAAGTGTCAGGCAGCCTTAATTTGTGTCACTGCCTATACTGCCAAAAATAACGTATGAACCTGTGTGTACATACTTCAAGAATACCTGAACTAGCCAATATACTTAAAGGTGTTGCAGGATTTAGGATGTTTGAGTGCCTTAAAGCCTGTGAAATAATTTGTACTAAGATACAGTCTAGAAATCTTATAAAAATCATTTTAGGATTTTTTTAACTGATTATGTGACTGTGTAACTTTGATGGTAGGGATACTTTGTCTTCAACATCATGTCTTACAATACATGAGACACACTTATCCTGCACAAATTATATTATATTATAAGGCGTTCCTTGCTATCTTTTTTTTTCTTATATATGCAAAACATTGTAATTAACCAGATAAATTAATTCATCTTCTAGGACTTTTAAAAGAAATAGAGGGAGCAGCGGTAATGCAAAATATTTCTGGGAAAAGATGAGGCATCAAAGCCTCTGGTTTTTATGTTTAACTTACTTTATTTTTCCAGCAGTAGAGCTGTTTTCTGACTACAGCCCAGCATCTGAAATATTGATCTTTTTTTCTTTAAAGTTTGAAAAGTCCTGTATATTCTCTTGTCTGTTTGCTCACACTAGTCTACAAGGTATGTATCAGCATCTCCTTCATCTTATTCAGTTAAAACTGACAACTGCCTGATGGGCCAGTGCTGCACAAAAATCCAATCAGCACAACGTCTGTGGGGCTTCAAGTCCAGTTCAGGGGCCAGATGTTTTTCCACAGTAATTCCATGGAGTTCAGACTCTGGGCTATACTCCCTTGACTTGTACAAGGCAAGAAATGAGCCATCCATCAGTTGCCATATATTGAGGATGGGTTACACCAAGGATATGATGATGACTCGTCTTGTTGGGTTACAGATGCCAACGTACAAAGGAAAAATCTCTAATTCAGAACATCCAATTGTTCCCCATTTTCAGCAGCAGGACCTAGGAATTTGTTGCTACTGACTCTCAACTTTATACCTGAGAGATGTCCCAAATTGCACTGATGCACTCTATGGACTAATGAGATGAGGTATAAAGGGACAAAGATAGCAGCTGGATCCAGTAGTGATTATATAGGTCTTGCTACGAGTATCTTAAAAATACTTACCTAGTGGATTGGGGAAAGCAGCCTACCTTGCTAACCCAAAGATGCAGGGTGGGCGAGAGTACCACAGTATTAGGAGTTAAAAGGGGGGCAGATAGCTGCCAAACAGAGTCGGGGTGAAGAGCATCAAGGCATCTGGCATCCCCTAAGAAGATAACTAAAGATGAGTCTGTGTGTGTGAGAGAGAGGTATTGTGTTGGCACTGGGATGCTTGGAACCTGTTGAGAGGATAAGATAGTTTGTGTGGAGGGAAGAAAGAGTCCAGTCTGACCTGACCTACTTCTTTTCTTGACAGGGTCCTTCATGTCCCTCCTGGAGCACTGGGTGATCTTTACTCCCAAAGTCCTTAGGGAAGGGAGCTTCCAGGGGAAGGAGGCCAGGGAAGAGAGATTGTCCAGCCTATGTCAGCTCAAATGGGAACTGCTGGCTGGGCTGAGCCAGGCAGAACTAGGAGTGCCATCTGCTGTTTCTGTCGCTGCTCTTGGATACTACTCACACAAATATTAGCCATATTCTGAAGTACTTGGTTCAGTTAATATGGCTGATTCATGTTTAATTAACACATTAATTATTTGATTTGCCCCTTCCTACTTGCCACACTAAGTTCTGGTTGTAGTACTGGAATTAGGCCAGCAGGACTGCGTAAATTGGGATCAATATTAGATGGAAAGGAAAAGGAAAGCAATTGTCCTGAGACTGTGATTTCAACTATAAATCTGTAAATTAGCTTTTTATTGCTGAAAGCACATGGCTTACAAAGTCCAGGGGTAGAAACATTAACAAGCAATTATTTTCTTACAAGTTTCTACCCAATTCTTTTTGTAATTGCCCTAGTAGAAGTGTTTTTATTCCATTCTACCCAGCCCTGCCTACAGCCAACTCCTCCCCATTCCTGGAAAGTCCAGGACCTCCCTTCCAGAAACCTCTCTGAACCTTTGCCCAATGATGTGTCAGGGTTTCCAGCAGTTTGGAGCAGTGAAAGTTTGTGCTCTATTCTTCCTTCCCTGGGAGCTGAGGCCTTTTTAAAAGCCTCTGTGGGAAACCTTGAAGGTCTTCAGTTTCATAGGTTTGGGGAGGAGGCGCATTTGGTTCTTGGTGCCCTGTAGTTCTGTGAAGCTCAACTGGCCTCTTCTTGTGAGCCATCAGTGACTGACACCCTTTTGTGATTCTAATAATTATTTATACTTTGATTTGCAAAGTATATCACGTGATTCCCACATGGTATCTTTTCTCCCCCAAAATTGGGTAATGTCAAAGTGCCCTTTGTATTAATTCAGGATGAGGGTGGGTGAATATAATTAATCGTGCCACTGGTAGAATGACCTGATCCTGCAATCTTTACTCAGCGGGAGGTTTCCTGAGTGAGAACTGCAGGACTGGGCCCTCAAACCACTGCCAGTGTATAGCTGAACACGGTCACATCTTGCACTTGATGTGTACTACTATTTTGCTGAAAGCATTGCCTGTCATGTTTTATTGCTTAATTAAAGCATTCGTCCTGAAGCATAATTGACAGTTACAGGTGTAAACTTAAACAAGACTATAATTCTGCTTGAAATATGCCCATGCTGGTTTAGACCAACATTTCAAACTGACCTTGTCAGTTTGTATTAGTCTGACCACAGGCTATAGCATATTAAGAGATTTTTTTCATCCCCACTTAGAGGCAATGAAGACATGTTTTGTACTTGCATGGTTATGTGGAATTAAGCACATTAATGGAATTTACCAAGACTAGAATACAACAACACATACATGGAAGATTTTGTTTTTCATCTTCAAAATACCATATTGATATAAAAATGACTAGGTTATAAAAGATACACTTAGCCCAGAAACCTATTGCTGTGTGTGTGTGTGTGTGTGTGTGTGTGTATATATATGTATATATATATTATAAAATTTGCAGTTATAATATCATCTGGCAATTTTGCATCTTAAATTATCAGAAAAAGGAATTAGAAAAAGGTAATTCTAGTCTCAGGGAAGTAAACTTTTTAAAACTCCAATCTGCTAACATCACCTGCCAGCTATTTAATGTATGTATAGTTTATGCTAACCTTCCATAGTCTGTGTACCTGGTAAGAGGAAAGCCTGCAGCCAATTGCAATTACTTTGCAGCGCCTGTCTGTAGCCACGAAATAGCTATTTTCTTTTTTATTTCTGGAAGTTGGTGATTGTGGGATGTTATGGAAATGCAGCCTCATTAACAAAAGATCTAACCAAATAAATTCACTGCTAATGTTAGAATTTGTAAATGTTTACTTCTTCACCCTGCTCTGGGTTAAATATATATTATGTCCAGTAATTTGTGTTTAAATATTTACCTTTTGACTATTTTTCATTCTCGGGAGATGAGATAAGATGGCTTGTGGCTCCTGATAAGCATTTTAATGCGTTCTTTTATACCATATTTATTGGAAATGCATCATTTAAGAAAATGTTTTATTAATGCTTCCTCCGTCACCCCTTAATTTAAGTACACACATGTTCTAATTTAAGTAAAATGAAATTGATGATGTGCAGTTGTAGTCAATATTATTAACATTGGCAATGGTGTGACCTTCTGCTATCTCTGTCTGTTACTCTGAATATCACAGGGATCTGCACTCAGTACTCACCTTGTCCTGTATTCCTTGCATAACCCAAACTGAGTGACGGTATTGTGGGTGTCCAGGAAAGCAGCTTCAGGTCCAAAGTTAGAGAATTACTCTCTTTAGCAAGTAGTACGAGCCCTTTTTTCCTGATCAGTGCTTCCATACATTCCACAACTGACATTGGTACTGAGGGAATAGGAATTCCAAAAATCATGCATATAAGGCTTTTTCCCATCCATTTCTATCTGTCTAGTTTCTGAGTGTACATGGAAACAAGAATAACCTCAGAATTATGATAAATCTCTGCCATTACATAGTTTGGAAAAAAGCAATGAAATCTATGATAGAAAGTACTGTACTTGTACCATACAAATGCTTCTTCCCTTTTGGGTCTGATTCTCGAAGGTCCTATCAGTATTGATGGGAGTTAAGGACTTGAGTCTGCACCATTTCAGATCAATGGGTTTTCTCATTGAATTGAATGGGAGTAGCATTATGATTAAGATGGTGATGGAGTATTGAGCAAACACATGGGATTATAGGCCCAGATCCTAGGAAGTATTAAGGCACCTAACTCTCATTGATTTCAGTGGACACTAGGTGCCTATATAGCTTTGAGGATCTTGGCCATAGTTACCAGTTCTTTCATGCTCAGAAAGATGTGCTGGTATGAGTACTCTGTCCCTCTTTTTAGCTTCATGGAATAGTTGGGTTTTAAAAGTTACTAATATTGACCATTTTCTCATTCTCACATGTTGTTCTTCCAGAGAAATTATGCTCTGCTTAGAATGTTGCAGCACTGACTTCAGCTTCACCTGTCTAGCTCCTTCATGTGTTCCTTACTGTAACTCTGATTTGAGACTCTTTTTAGAGCTTCCATGTTATTCTTTTATTTTACCAGTCCACTTCCTGTCACTGCTCAAATTACTCTGCAGCATTTATTGCTCTGTCCTGCTACTTACCCTCCATTCATAAAACTTTCTTTGCCTAAACATATCCTGCTATGTTTATTTTTCATAATGTGGGTGAATACAAAGCTGGTTGTATCAGTGAGCACAATTAGCTCTTACAGAATTACATCCCTGTAATACTTCTCCCTCTGCTTCCGCAAAACCCATAACTGTCATACTGGGCATTTAATTTTCACTAACCAAAAAAAAACAAAACAGTAACTCTACTGATTTTCCTTCTAGGGACTATTCAGCACCTTCTTTATTCAGGCAAAACTCTCAGTGAGCCAATAGGAATCTTGCCCAAGTAAAGCAAGAGGATTTGTATCTTAAAATCTAAAGATACTTCAGGGGTGCTGGAATAGTTTTTATAGTGGGCGTGCTGATGCTGGAAACCATGGAAAAGTTTGCTATTACTAATTCAAGCTGACAGCACCCCCAGCACCCCTAGATCCAGTACCACTGAGATACTTGAGCAAATCACATTTCATATTTTTCTCCTTGTGATATGTTGTTTGTTGTTGTTTTTATAGGATTTTTATTTGATTCACTTAAGTATAACTACTTATTCTAGGGGTAAAGTTTTCAAAAAGCACCTATGTCACTTAAGGAGTTTAAGTTCTATCAGTTGCTTAACTGCTTTTGAAAACGGGACTTAGCAGCTAAGGGTATGTCTACATTGCAATTAAAAGCCCGAGGCTGGCCCGTGCCAATTGACTCAGGCTTAAGGGGCTGTTTTATTGTGGTATAGATGTTTGGGCTCGGGCTTCAGCCCGGGCTCTTGGACCCAAGTCCCAGTGTTTTTGTAAGGTATATTTTGAATATGTTTTTGGAAACTAAAGTTGGCTTAAAATTAAGTGTTAATTAGACCCGGTAATTTTAATGATAATCTTATCTCACTGTACAGCATGCATACTCTCTTTTAGCAGTCAGCAGTCTAAGATTCCAACCCAGGCATCTTAACTAGGTTGCGCTAGCATTAAGGCTCTCTCACTCAGAACTATTAAAAAAACAAAAACCTTCCACAACAGAACCCAAAACCAAGTGAGAGACATCTGGTTTGGTGTTCTATTGTAAATTTGAAACCTCAAGCCATATTCTTAGAAAAGTTTGAACTTGGATGCACTTTTGAGCAAAATTGGGGCAGTTTATGGATTTGCACTGAAATCATGTGATATTTGCAATTAATTGCACATAGGGTTGTGATATAAAACCTGGTGAAAGTTTCTACTCCATTTAAATTGTATCTGAATCCAAGTCTCAGTGAAACTGTTAAGACAAAAATTTACAGTAATTAAAACTGAAGAGCACGGACCAAATTCAGATTTCAGTTTTGTCAGTATAAAGCTGCAGTAATTCCATTGGTTTCACTGAAGTTAAAGTTTACTCAACTTTTTTTATTTGGAATATTTTGGGCAAGTTTGACTAGAAGCATTGTGATTCTTTCTTTCTTTCTTTCTATGAAGCATTTGCTTTTTCACACTAAGAATCTATTTATTTAATGCTGCCTTTCATTCCTCCTCAGTGACTGGACTGGACATCTCTGAGCTATGCACATAAGGGTATCTGAATTTAAGAATGGAAGGAATCAACCAAAGATAGGCACTCTTTGCTGTAACAATTGCACACATGATTATTCTACAGAGAGAGATTAAGGCATTGCAATGATGACTTTGGATGGTCCCATTACTTTTACATCTCATTGCTAAGAATTAAAAGATTTATTCTTCCCTTTATTGGATTTGAATAAATTCATATTTAATTATACTAAGCAATGGGTCTTATATGCATTGGATTATTGGGTTGCCTGTTTTGTTGAAATGGATAAAAAATATTAAGTTAAAACAGATTTGCATTTATTACCTAATGTGACTAGCTCCACTTTCACCACCTAGCATACCAGCATCTATGATAACTTGTGCATTCTACAAAGTTTGTCCACTTCAGTTTTGTCAGTTTTGTGTTGTGTTTTTTAATTTAAAGACAAGAAAATGTTCTGGTTTATTTCCCCCTAAGAACTAGGTTCTCTACTTTGCCAGTGATATCAGATGTTACTGGCTACTTTTCCTGCAGTCTCCTTTGCACTTTCTCCCAAACCAACCCTTAGGCATTAGAGGAGCCCCTATAAAAATCTGCAAAGCTAATACATTATCTTGCTTCAAAGCTCTCCAAAGCTCACTTCTACCACGATGCCTATGAAACACTTGGCAATGACTAGACATCTGATGTGCTGTGATCACTGCCTGTTTGACTAATCATAATTGTCTCACTGTCACCTTGTGCCCACAATAAGGTTCCCAACTTTCTGATTGCAGAAAACTGAACGCTCCACCCCTTCTCCAAGGTCCTGCCTCCCACTCACTCCACCTCCCTCCCTCTATCGCTTGCTCTCCCCCACCCTCACTCACTCACTCATTTTCACTGAGGTGGGGCAGGGGGTTGGGGTGTGGCAGGGGGTGAGGGCTCTGGCTGGGGGTGCAGGCTCTGAGGTGAGGCTGGGGATGGGAGGTTTGGGGTGCAGGAGGGGGCTCAGGGCTGGGGCAGGGGGTTGGTGCGTGAGAGGCATTTGGGGTGCGGGCTCCAAGCGGCACTTACCTCGGGCATCTCCCAGAAGCAGCCAGCATGTCCCTGTGGCTCCTAAGTGGAGGGGCCAGGTGGCTCCGTGCACTGCCCCACCTGCAGGCACTGCCCATTGGCCGTAGTTCCCTTGGGGCCACAGGAACATGTCGCCGCTTCTGGAAGCCGCGTGGAGCCATGGCAGGCAGGGAGTCTGCCTTAGCCCCGCTGCACCGCTGACTGGATCTTTAATGGGCCGGTCAGTGGCCCTGACCAGAGTCCCCAGGGTCCCTTTTTGACTGGGTGTTCCAATCGAAAACTGAACGCCTGGCAACCCTAGCCTGCAAGTCTGTTTGTTGTGTCCACCTGATGTCTCATGTCACATACTTAGACTGCATGTTCTTTAGGACAGGGACTGGTTTTTGGTTGTGGGGTTCCTGGCACAGTGGGGCTCTGATCTTCATTGGGGCCTCTAGGTGCTTGGCAAAGGAAGTTCACCAGTTCAAATCCAGCCCAGGTAAGGCCTTGTCTATGCAGTTTTTGTATCGATATAACTGTTTCAGTTAGGGGAGTGATTTCTTTACTGAAATCGTTATACAACTACAACCTTTAGTGTGAAAACAGTTCTGGTGGTATAGCTTACTCGCCTTCCATACCTAGGTATAAGCAATACCGGTATAAGGAACCTTGATACCCATATAAATGCACCCATACTAGGAAGGTTGTACCACTTCAACTATACCAGTATAGCTAAAGTGAAACAACTTGTGTGTGTAGACAAGCCCTTAGTAATGTCTGAAAGATACCATCTTAAGGCTGCTTGGTAGCCTGTGTTGGAATGGGCTGGTATCCTTAGTGTAACAGAATTTCACAGTGAAATAATATTTGTTCACTTCCAAAAAAAGGCTTTTGATTTACAAGAAAATTGTTAAGGGAGGAACAAAGTATAGTTTGCTTCCTCTGGTCCCAGCCCAGCCCCCCACAAAAATGTTTGGTTTTGCTGCTGTTTTTTTTCCCCAGATTCCCCAGTGAAGGGACTGTTTTTGCAGAGCTGTGTTATGGACTGTGAAAGCTAGAAGCCAAATATTACTATTTTATTGCCTCTCCAACTTAACTACATAGCCAAATATTGTAGAAGAATTGGCTGTTAGCCTGAGATACTGAGTCTTTTCTCTCAAGTTCAACGTAAATCTTCTGTTGCCATGAGAGAGGGAGCAATTGTCATGTAACAGCATGAAAGTTGTAATCAGAAGCCCTGGGTTCTGGTTCTGCCACAGACTTGCTATAGAGCCTGGGCAGGTCACATAAGCCCTGATTCATCAAAGCATTTAAGCATGTGCCTCAATTTCCCTGTGCAAAATGGGAATGATATACCTACTGCACCTCACTGGGGTGCGGTGAGTTAATTCATGCATGTCAAGTGCTTTGAAATCCGCATGCAGAAAGCACTACAGAAGTGGAAAGTAGTAGTATTCATTATAATGTTATTACTATGGTTAAATTGACCCTATAATGCTTTATTTAAGACTGACGCAAGATAAATTATAAACTCCCTCAGAAATAGGTTTTATAAGAGTTCAAATAGACCCTTAACTGCTCCACACTCAACTAAATTAAAATGATTTTCAGCCAATTTATTAGACCCTTTAGTAAATGTCATCACTAAGATTTTCAAAAATTAAAAAATACCCTGGTTTTCTCTGCAGCATGAATTTCCTTCTAACCCTCACTTCTGTCGAATGTATACCAAGTCTACTGATGTTACTAGGCAACGCCAACATTACCAAATAGTAGAAAACATAACATATAATGATGCTATAATTTTGACGCTGTATCATGGGGTTAATTTTTTAATTATGTACCATAAAGCTAATAGGAATGTGCTGAGATTCAGGAAGTGCATGATGCTGCAATTTAAAATCTAGTGTTTTCATTATACAAAACAGTTCATATTGTCTTCTAAAAATGTGCATTTAACTGCATAAAGACAACAAAATACAAAAATTATTGAAATAATGTATTCCAATTTAAATCCTTTAAATCCTGTTTAAATCCTTTTTACATTTATGTAGCAATTATAGCCTAACCACAGGATCTAACATCATAGAGCTTCATCAAAATCAATCAAATTTCTTAGGCTGAACCTGGAATGTTGTTCTGTGGAATTGCTCCCAAAGGCAATTTTGATCTATTTAGGCATCAGTTTTACAGCATATTCTAAATTAGATTATCCCTGGTAATATTTTCAAGGTAATGTTTTATTCTGGCAATAAATCTAAGAAATTTCCATCATGTAAAATAATAAATGAATTGTAAACTAGCTAAACTGGAGTATTTGTACTCAAAGACATTATTAATACTGTTAGAAAGTGCAGAACCAGTTTTGTTTTGTATGTAATTGTAACAACTCTTGATCTCAAACAATAGGCAAACCAGTCCCTGAGAATCCTTTGGTGTGGACCTGCTAATAGGGGTACAAGCTTTCTGTACTACTGATTATGTATTTGTCTTTCAATTTCTGGGCTCCCTTGAATCACAGTACATGTGACTGAATCTATGAGTGAATGAAACCAGATCGGTCACTTACTCATGGGATAAAGAGGTAACTAAATTAAATAAATAAATAAAACATTGAGTGAGGACAATTTGGGCTTCTCCATGCCTGTGGCCAGAGCTGGGGAGAACCTAACCAGGATTCAGATTCTAATGATCACTTGATGATTACCTGTTCTGTTCATTCCTTCTGGGGCACCTAGTATTGGCCACTGTCGGAAGATAGGATACTGGACTAGATGGACCTTTGGTCTGACTCAGTATGATCGTTTTTATGATCTTATGATCTGTCTACATTACAAAACTATCCCCAATCTGAAACACTTTTCTAGGTTTTTAGAAACAGACCGGAACCAGGAAGCAAAACTATGCCAAATGAGAAAAACTTTCAAAAAGTTGTTTAGGGCGCTAACTTAGCTAGTCTTATGGGTCATTTCCAGAAACCCTTCTAAAACATGTTCCCCAGCCACACAAGATGATGGTTTCTGCTGGTTAAACCATGTTACCTGACATAATTTTTAGGAACCAGTCTATAAACCCTTTCAAGCTTGGGGATTTTTTTCAGAATAAATTGCATCATCATTTATTAATCAGTTTTTGTTTATGGTAGCACCCCAATGTATTCAAGAAAGGACAGTCCCTGTTCCAAGGATCTCAGAGTCTAAGGATGTACAGACAGTTAGACAGAGGTTGAGGAAAGGAAATCAATATGGATTTTCTTTTAAAACACAAGTCAACTGCTATTCTGTATGAGAGTTTTATACTGCCCTCATCACTGTAGTATATGAATGCCTTCCAGTAATAGTAGTAAGCAATGTAACTAACAACTGAAACAATCTGATTCACTCTAGGCAGGATGGCAAAAGTAGGTCTTTAAATGGGACTTAAACATGGACAGGTTAGGGGCCTTGTAATTGGGAGTCAGGCCATGCATATGAAACCATGTAGAAGATGGCATAGAGATGATGAGTCAAGAAGATGACACATAGGGGATGGAGGCTGGCAATGCTGCATGGAGCAGAAGGAGCTAGGGCAGTAGTTTTCAAACTTTTGTACTTGTGACTCCTTTCACATAGGAAGCCTCTGAGTGCGACACACACCCCCTTATAAATTAAAAACACTTTTTAATATATTTAACACCATTATAAATGCTGGAGGCAAAGCGGGGTTTGGGGTGGAGACTGACAGCTCGCAATCCCCCATGTAATAATCTTGTGACCCCCTAAGGGGTCCTGACCCCCCCAGTTTGAGAACCCCTGAACTAGGGCAACATGAAGCTCCACAGGTGAGGATAAGTAGGAAGGAAGAGTTATAAAGAACTCTGAATGTTGTACAAAGAAGCTTAAATTTGATGCTATAGCAGACATGAAAGCCAGAGGAGGGATTTGAAGAGGGTAGAAGCATGATCAAATGAGCAGGTAAAGAAGATGGCTTTAGCAGGTGGATTTTTTTAAAGTGGCTAAAGGGAGCAATGTGTGTTTTTTGGGAGGCCACAGAGGAGGCAGTAGTCAATGTGGGATATAATGATGGCCTGATGAAGATATTTGGTTGTGAGGTTGGTAGGAAAAATAGACTGGATACATTGAGCATCTTTTCATAATTATTCTAACACACTTATAATGTTCTTTGAAGGTGAGCCAAAATAGCTCTGGCAAATACTATTTTTTTAAGTGTTCAAGTTCCCAGATACATAGCATAAGGGCTTAATTGTGCTCTGAATTAAGACATGACCCATGGTAGGGAATGATGTGGAATGATGCAGTAGCTTCTAAGGCAGGCCTGCACAACTCGTAAAGCAACGAGGGCCACATTACTCCAAAGAAAACAGCTGAGGGCTGAAACTCCCTGGCCCTGCAGAAACACCCCCCCGCCCCGCACCTCCCAGCCCTGCGGAAACACCCCGCCCCAGCACCACCCAGCCCTGCAGAAACAAACCCTCCTTCCTCAGCGCCGCCCCACCAAAACAGCTGTGGGGCAAAAAGGAAGGTTGCGGGTGGGGAGGTGATACTTGATTTTAAATCAACCAGGGGCTCCCAGTTGAAGAGGTGGCTGGGAACCCTCAGGGGCAAATTAAAGGGCCCGGGGCTCCGGCGCCTGGGGGAACCCAGAGCTTTGCGCGGCTGGGGCAGGGATTTAAAGGGCCCAGAGCTCCTGCCGCTGAGGGGAGCCCAAGCCCTTTAAATCCCAGCCCCAGCCCATCCGCTGGAGCCGCGGCCGGGATTCAAAGGGCTCTGGGCTGCCTGCAGCCGCGGGGAGCCCAGAGCCCTTTAAATCTCAGCCGCTGCCTGTGCAGGCCTGTTCTAAGGGATTGCGCCACAGGCAGGAATAGGGCTTCCAAAGTTAGGAGAGTATAGCTCCTGCACCGCTCTGTGCTCTTGGAAAGGGTTAATTTATGCTGTTTCTTTTGCCTTGTGTTGTACCAATCCTGATGACTTTGTGGAAGACTGGCTGGGTCATAGACCCTCTCTAATCATTTTGAAGAATCCAGTTTTGCAACAGTGATAGACTTGGTAAGCCTTGATCTGAGAGGAATCATGATTGTGCTAGACCATGTGTATGAGTTAGGAAGGATATTCCTTGCACCCCCACCACAGGAATACCCAGTGCAGAGTCCAAGCAAAGTAGAGTTCTTCACATATGTAAATATATTTGCAATCTTTAAGAGAAAATACCTGATGTCACATAACTGAGCACATACACTAGTAATGTATTATGAGTGACTGCCTGTGATGGCTTGGCAATAATGCAAAACTCTTTTAGGGCACATGATACTTTCCCCAGGCACCTAAAAATAGATTTAGACTTCTTATAGTGGCGAAATCACTGAGAGAATCAGTAGCTATGGTTATTGCCATGGTCCTACACTACATGTTCTAGAACATAAATCAAGGTGGTTTCTGATACTGTTGTGGCTGCTTCTGCATTAACTGGTACTTGAGGAACTCTGCAGGAAAAAACACAACTTGAAAAGTTAGCAATGGGAAAACCTGATGTGTTTTAGATGCTACACAAAGCTTACTCAAGCTACCACAAGCAATTGTTTGCAAACTTGGGCAAAAAACCTTGCAAGAACAGTCTCATGTTACTTTACTAGTTCCAGACACGTGTTCTCTTTCCCAGGCCTGGTCAAACCCTTCACAACCTTACCCCTTCAACAAGCTACACAAAGGTTATGTGATATTGGAATGTGTTTTGTTCTGCAGAAAGACACATCCAATTGCTTTACTTAGGGTGGATTAGAGATGACAATTCACAGCATCTTTAAGGGTTATGAAGCACATTCTCATCCCCAGCTCTGCCTGCTTGCTAAAACAAAGCACCCAGAAAGAAAGTGCAATCTAAGCACTTTCTAAGGGAAAGCTCCAAGTGATTTAGCCATCAGTGCTACATCGGGAGTATGGCTAAGAGAGGGGATGTGGCCAGAATACTGCTGCACTCGAGTGGTTTGAAGCTGCTGGAAGTAGCTGTTGCAGCTATGAGCAACTTAGGTCAGTCCTGAGGCTCCAGGTTACACCTTGGCCAGCCCCACGATAAGGAGAACCATAAACGTAACCTAAGGCCTTTGGGGATGGTTGATTGTGGTGTGCAGAAGCCTACCTCTCTGGGAGCATTTCTCATGCTAAATCACCCAGCTATGAAGGATGCCTGGCCCACCTAACAACATTTAGACCAAAGGGGGCAGATGGAGATGCAGGTAGCAAAAATAGCAGTTGATTGCAAAACTGTCACAAGAAATAGATGCCGTAAATACAGCAGCTGTGAAATCTGATTCAAAGGGCCCTGTGAATGATACTACATTGCAAAAAATGGAGCCTGTTTGTGCTCAGCTTAATGACTGAGGTACAGGGCCCTATATGACTATTGTGACTAGAAATACTGTGACAGATGTACAACACAGATTGTTGCCTGATTGTAGTAAAAGACTTTGGGCCAGACTCTGAATTCTGTTACACTGGTTTAAATCCAGAATAACTCCATTGAAGTCATAAAAAAAACAGGAGTACTTGTGGCACCCACAAGTACTCCTGGTTTTTTTTGCGGATACAGACTAACATGGCTGCTACTCTGAAACCATTGAAGTCATAGTTATTCCAGACTTACTCTGATGTAGCTGAGATCATTAGCTAGCCATTTAAAAAAAAAACTTTTTCACTGTTTCTGATGTTTTTAAAACAGCTTACAGTTTTCTCCAGTCACAAATGAAAGCACAGATTGTAGATGTAGAGCAGCAGAATTAAGCTTTGTGTTCTTACCTGAGTTTGCTGTAAAAACCTGTGTATCAAAACAGATGTAATAACTCTAAACTCTGCTCAGTTGAAACATTAAATACTTCATATAAAAATAAGCACTGCCCTGAAAATTGTCTATTTGCAGATGTTACTTGGGACTTTGTTTTCTGGTAGCATGTATGTAATAAACGAGCAATCATCATTAGTAAAAAGAAAGTGTAGATATGTTTGAATGTTTCCCAAAATTTGTTTTAGGACTGTCAGCATGTAACTAAAATAGCCCAGATTTTAATTTACTCTGAATTTTTCTGAAATGGCAAATCCAGATAGTCAAATGTTTTCTCTTCTGTAATGATTTGCCTTTACATAGTGTTAATTAGCACTTTGTGAACTACCTGCATGCTTTTCTCCATGTTTTCTTTTAAAGTCAGCTCAATCAATGAACATGCATTTGGATATTTTGGCCTTCTTTTTTTTTTTCTTTTTTTTTAAATCCACTTATTTCCATTTCAAAGTTTGTTTTGTTTGTTTGTTTTTCCTTTTTCAACATGAATATATAAACTTCAAGCACACCTTGATGATTCTCTCCATGACAGCATGGCATTCTTTGTGCACTGTTGTTCACATGGTTGAAACCTAGTCAGCTCTTACTTACTTACAGCTGTCTTGTCATTTGTCTCACACCTTCAGAGGTACAGTTTCAACCTGACCTGCTGAAATTGAAAATGTAACCTTCCCAAAATAACAGATGAGATATTCTTTGAGCTGACATTTTGTATGAGCCTGAGTCTGGGAATCTGTGACCTAAAGCATGAGAAACATCTAAACTACCAGCTTTCTATACTTACGGCTGCTGTAGCCTCCTAAGAGGGTACATCAGTTGAACTTCACTGTATATGTTAACTTTAATGATCATAGAGGTTGTAAATAATAGGATGAATGAACAACAGAATGCACCTAACTGTCCTTAATGTGACTCCTTGACAGTTTAACCTCATTTTTAGCTTTGTTTCCACATTTTGAATCAAAATAACTACAAGACCAAACAAAACAAGTCTCTCAGGGCTTGGGCACAATAAATAAGCACCTTGTGTAATAGTTCATCTACAGTGTTTTGTTCTTATATCTACAAAATGTAAAGAGCTAAGTAAGTATGTGTTGGTTCCATGCCTAGCACGGTGGTTTCTCAATCTTGGTCAAAGCTTCTGGGAACATTGTAATATAAAGAAATAATATTTAATAGGCAAACTGTGTTTTAAATCAAGGCTGAGATTTTTCAGTGGAACCTATGAGGGATAGATGGACAACTCGCATTGTAGTTAATTGAAAACCCCACACTATGGACCCTAGTTCTGCATCTGAATATGTGTGCAGAGAAGTTCACTTATGCATGTCTGTTTGCAGAATCAGGATTCTAGATGTTACAGCATGAACCAAAGCATTTGTGTTTTAATTCACCAAAGCTGGTGGGGATTTAAACACTTTTTTTTTTAACAGTTTGTTTCTATGTTGCTGAAACAGTACATCAGTATAATTTTCCTTGATAAATAAATTTTCACTTTTGGGTAACTCAGCCTATTTCATTCTTCATATGGTTTACCTGAAAAAGAAGAAAAAAATGAAGTGCATTTCAATAACAGATTAAATATCCTAACAATGTTTTTGTAAAGAATATCAGAAAAGAATCATTTTATACCATTAATTATTCAAAGAAGTAATTGGCTGATTATGCAAACTAGGAGACTACCACTGATAAACCTCTTAATTTGCCTTTCTTCTCTGCTGACATATGAGTAGAAATCTTTTCCACTGGAGCTAAATGAAAAGCATAAGAAAACCTCTCAGAATTTTGGGATCTCAAATAAAAAGGTCAGAGGTAAGCAAGAGCATAGGATAACTTAAATATGAGCTGCATTTTTCATGAGAAGCAAATAAATACAGAAATATCCACTGTCCTAATCAGTAAGTGTCCTTATGAGTCCCAGATCCCTTTCTTACTTGGTTCTGAAGGACCCATGGTATAACTAGATTCCACAGTACACTGGGTGTTTGTGGAGCCTCTCTGTAGGCCAACATTTTCCTGTGCAGTGGAGTGTGGGATTTCTGCTATACTCCTTGCCTGCAGTGCCTGTAGGCAGAAAGCCAGAAGAAAGCAGTATTTCATCTTTTATACCTAGTTCTAAAGGCAAGACTAGGCCTAGCTATTACAGGGTGGATTTACATTCTAATCACATTTTCATTTATAATTACTGTAATTCTTTTAATGTGTTCTTGTTCCCACTACATCTTTAAACAAAAAATGGTATTTAAGGTATATAGGCTACATGGTGCTTCTATGTTTGTGATGGTTTTCATTAAAAAGGGGATTTTTTAAAATACCTTTTTTTTATAAGTGTCCTTAAATCTGATTCATAACACTGTGCAAACCATTTTGAAATATCAAGAACCACAGAGGTAAAACTGTGTTGGAAATTCTTAGACTGTAGCATCTGACTTGCATTCAAATCCTATGGCCGAAATTTTCACAAAGAGCCACTGTTTTTAGGTACTTAGTGTGTTTTAAGCTGTCTTTAGAAAGTGCTGTGCACCTTTAGCTTCCATTGCAGTTTTAGGTGCTCAGCACAGCTGAATATTAGGTCCAAGGTTTCTCAAGATGGACACCCAAAAAAAAAAGCCATTTTTTGAAAATGTGGCTGCAAGCAAATGACTCCTGGTATGAATATATATAGTCTGTCATAGTGTCCTAATATAAAAACTTGCCTTTGGTGTCCCCTGTGTTGTCTTTGAGAATTTAAAATAAATCTTGAATGGAAAACTCATAATAAAATGGTGATATGTATGAATCCTTTAAGCAGAAGTTTTCTTTCAAATGGTAAAACTATAACAATATTTAGTCTAGTTGTGACTACAGCGGCATTCTGCTTTGGACTTTTAGCTTGGGCTTGATTTGGCTTAAAATTTCTGACTAGATTAAAGATTGGATTTTTCTAGTATTTAAATATGGACATATATGTATATATTTATGTATCTATTGCTTCTTTTGAATAGGCTGCTGCTCCTGGGTCTTCCACTGGGAGCTCTAGGGCATGCTTTAATGTGGATCGAGTCTTGAGTGAAGTTAGTTCCACAACAGGAGGCACTGTTCATAAGTAAAATTAAAGTTTTAGATATATTCAGTCAGTCCAAAAATCTTGCTGATGAATGCTACCTATAATTTAGGGCCTGATCAAATTCCCATTAGAGTCAATGGGAGTCTTTAAATTGACTTCCAAGGCAGTTGGATTTGACCCTTAATTATTAGATTTAGAATTGTCATTTAGTGAATCTGCTGCTTTACTTATACAGTATTAGGAACTACCATCAAATTTTGACAATATTACTGTGATAACTTAAGCCTGTAAGCTGCCATTAACTCATACTAAACAATTACCAAAAGAAATATAATAAAAGGAAGCTGTGAATCCTCTTCAGAGCCATGACAAATAGAAAGTGTCTGCTTTCTTTGAGGTACTATGTAAGAGAAGTTATTAGTGAACTAATGTGATGAATGTTCAAAAAAAGCACAGCAAATCACTGAAACTAGAATCTGAAAAAGAAGCTATAGTAGCAGTAACCAAGATCATTTTAAAATTGGAGAATAAGATAGAGGTAATATATATCTAAAAAGGTAGTTCTTGTTTTAAGTGACTTGCTTCATTGTATAAGATAACTTCACTATTTATAGGCAGAGCTTGTCAAATGAACTAGTTTTCACACTACATTTTATTAGGATTAAAAAATAAATCACGTTAAGAAAAATATGGTGTATATATTACACATGCTTATTACCAATTGAAATCTTCTAGCTGCCCAGAAATAGGGCAAAATCGTAAAGTCTTTCCCATGGAAATTTTTCCTGAGTAAGGACTTAAAGGATTGAAACATCCAGTCCAGAGCACTCAAGCATAATTATCCTGGTGCAGATGTTGTATTTTTCTAGATTATTTTTATCAGTGGTTCTGTAATGCCAGCTCGTTATAGCTAAATCTCCAAATAGTATATAGAGGGGCCTCACACAAAGTCCATTTTAAATATTAGTAAAACAGTAGGAATTTATATATATATATTCTGTATATATCCCTTCCCCCATCCACAGGAGTCCT
Organism: Mauremys reevesii; assembly: GCF_016161935.1. NCBI lineage: Eukaryota > Metazoa > Chordata > Testudines > Geoemydidae > Mauremys > Mauremys reevesii. The sequence goes on along the minus strand of NC_052629.1, from coordinate 29,155,217 downwards.
GTCCCATCTAGCTGGGACCTGCATCCCGTTTAGCAATATGGGAGGGCGGGATAGTTGCAACTGTCAGATTGAGAACCTCTGCTCTCCTTTTTAATAGCTGGTTTTCTTCTCTTTGAGGATGAATGAATAGTAAATAGAGCCCAGATCCATCCAATCTTACCCCCTGCTGCCCTATCTCACCCCCACAACAAAAACTTTTAGGATCTCCTGAATGTATTCTAGGTATCTCTTGGAGACAACCATTAGCCACTCCTTGGAAAGACTAATGTTCTCTGCTCTAATTCTAAAGCTCTGCCCTTGCAGCAACTACCCCAGCTACACATGTATGCATGCACACACCCCAGCTCCTTGATCTTCCACAACTAATCCACTCAGACTAGTTTATCCTCTCATCCCACATTCAATTGATGCAGACTCCATTTTTCTTGCTCTGATGCATTGTTGTGACTGTCTGTCTCTTTACTGATCGAAATGGCTTGCAACCCAAGGATTTGGCCTTATTTCACTCCTGCTCTTGCTAGACACATCTTTTCTGTGCTACAAGTCAGGACTCTCAACCCATTGGAGACCGAATTAAGGCATCAACTAAATGACACTTGCTATTTAGATTCTAGCAGTGAATTTGGGGAGATGAATTGATACTCCAAAATGTCATGGAATCATTATTAATTACTAAGGTTGTCGATTAATCGCAGTTAACTCAAATAATTAATAGCTATTAATCGCACTTTTAATCACACTGTTAAACAATAGAATACCAATTGAAATTTATTACATATTTTGGATGTTTTTCTACATTTTCAAATATATTGATTTCATTTACAACACAGAATACAAAGTGTACAGTACTCACTTTTTATTATTTTTATTACAGATATTTGCATTGTAAAAATGATAAACAAAAGAAATAGTATTTTTCAATTCACCTCATACAAGTACCATAGTGCAATCTCTTTATCATGAAAGCACAGCTTACAAATGTAGACTTTTTTTGGTTACATAACTGCACTCAAAAACAAAACAATGTAAAACTTTAGCGCCTACAAGTCCACTCGGTCCTACTTCTTGTTCAGCCAATGGCTAAGAGAAACAAGTTTGTTTACATTTACGGGAGATAATGCTGCCCTCGTCTTATTTGCAATGTCACCAGAAAGTAAGAACAGGCATTGACATGGGACTTTTATAGCCATCACTGCAAGGTATTTACGTGCCAGATATGCTAAACATTCATATGCCCCTTCATGCTTTGGCCACCATTCCAGACAATATGCTTCATTTTTTTTTAAATTGCGCAATTAATCGTGATTATTTAAATTGCTTGACAGCCCTATTAATGGCATGTGCTAAATAGCAAAAAGTAAAAGGAAGGAAATGATAGCTAGGAATAGAACCAGGTAGATCCTCCTCTTCTTTCTTCATAGCCTCGTCCAGTGTTTTGAGTTAGCAAATGTTCTCACTGATTTAGTATCCACCATTAATCACAGCACTGAGCAAGAAAATGTCAATTCACCATTTTTCTCTCCTGAAACAGAGTGGCGGAAGGGTTGCGGGGAGGAAGTAAACTGCTTTAGATAATTTTTCTACATGGTACTAATTACAGAGAAGTCAGACTTTATCTGTGATGCATTCCTGCATATACACAGAGATAATGATTCATCTTATTTTATTTTGCAGATGCTTCAGAAAGTTGTTTGCTCGCCCTCAGTTCTGTCAACCAGCTCCTCAAGTGGGGAATCACCTATTACTGAACTAATTTTTTGAACTAATTATTCTCCACATGGCCTTCCTCCTGGTGTCAGCTTATCTTTTGCTGACTCACACTCAGGGTGCTCCTGTTGAGAATGAGGCACTGCTGGAGACGCTGAAGTCACAAGTAGGATTTTTCAGTAATAAAAGTGAACACTATTCTGCACAGGTGAGACCTCATGGCACAAACCGACGAATACCTCAGACGATCATTATAGGAGTTCGCAAAGGAGGGACCAGGGCCTTGTTGGAAATGTTGGATATTCATCCTAATATTGTGGTAGCAACTACAGAAGTCCACTTCTTTGACTGGGATGAAAATTATGTTAAAGGAATAGACTGGTATAGGCGTCTGATGCCATTTTCTTATGAAAATCAAATTACTGTTGAGAAAACACCAGGCTATTTTACCTCACCACAGGCTCCAGAGAGAATTCATGACATGAATAGCTCTATTAAACTGCTGCTCATTCTAAGAGACCCCACTGAGAGAGTAATATCTGATTATACCCAAGTATATTACAACAGACTAGAAAGTCACAAGCGTGTTCAGCCCTTTGAAGAAATTGTTATTAAAAATGGAGCACTTAATACCAAATACAAAGCTATTCAGAGAAGTCTCTATGATATCCATATGGAAAAGTGGCTTAAGCATTTCAACTTAGATCAGATTCACATAGTGGATGGCAATACTTTAATCAAAGACCCTCTTCCTGAGTTACAAAAAGTGGAAACATTTCTTAATCTTCCTTCCAGAATTATGTCTTCAAATTTTTATTTTAACCAAACCAAGGGGTTCTATTGCATTAGAAGTGATGGAAGAGAGAGATGTTTACATGAATCCAAAGGGCGTCCCCACCCTGTTGTCAACAACACTGTTTTAGAGCAACTTTACTCCTACTTCAGAGAGCACAATGCAAAATTTTACAGAATGGTTAATCATTCGTTTGACTGGCATTAATACATTTGGAATAAATGTTTCTTAAAATGTCCTGAAATAAACTATTTTCAAAGTTACCTTTGTAAGCTCTCTGAGGTAGCTCAGACTGAAAACTTCAGAAGTTGTTATATTGAAAACAAAGCCTTCACTGGGGATAGTTATCCATTAGCAGCACCCTTTAAACATGGGAGAAATAAGTTTGATATATTTGTGTATAACTACTGTGGGGCAGAATTTGATTTCAGTTTCACTGCTGCAAATCCATTAATTTCAGTGGAGTAACTTCAGATTTACACCTGTATGACTGAGATCAGAGTTGAGTCTCTTTGGGAAAAATGAGACTGCTTTAAGCAGTGTACAAAATGTAGATAGTTGAAATGGTATAATTCTAACTGTTCTGTAATTTTTGTTCGTAGTATTTTTTTATGTCATGCGCCATGATAATGACATTGATTTCTAGAACTTTCATACAGTAGAATAATGACATATGTTAATACAGGGGACTCCAAAAGTGCTTCCTTTAAACAATTTAAAATCTGTGAAAGTAGCTATTATTGTAAAGTACTTCCTACTTAAATAACTAACATATGATAAAGGGGCTCCAGTCCAACTCTGGTTTTGAATACCTACCAGCTTGCTCTGTGTTGAGGCTCCTTCTATATAGAATGTTAGTATTAAACAACACACTTATTACTTGGTGCAAAATCTTCAGACTGGTGGAGAAAATTAACTATTTGGAGAAACTTAAAATTTTGGGGTTCAGGATGCAATCCGACAAGGATCCAAAACACCCTTGGTTTACATAGCAAAATTGATCTGCTTAATAAAAAGTAAATCTGTAAACAAAGTCATTAGATGTCAGCAATTGTACAAATGTTTATTTAATTACATAAATTGTCACTTTCCTCTTGAATGGAAAACAATTTTTCATCAATACTACCTTATTGTTTGTATTTCTGTGACTAATTGTTCTATTGCTCTCTTAGATTTAGTTTACGTATCTAAGTTGACACATTGTTTACTGAAAAAATATTAATTGCCTGCTCTCCAAAGCATGGAATAACTTTTTTTTGTAATTTCTATTTGCAAATCATGAGATGTACTCAGAGTTTAAAGAAATTTCATGTAACATGTATATAATATTGTATATCAGTCACAAATTATCAGATTCAAGATATCAAGTATGATTTACTCAGATTTTCTATAAAATCATGTCAATCCATATTCATGTACTAGGAATTGTTTAGTCATGCGTCTGACAAAGTGGGTATTCACCCACAAAAGCTTATGCTCCAATACATCTGTTAGTCTGTAAGGTGCCACGGGACTCTTTGTTGCTCTTTTTAGGAATTGTTTGTTCATTATAATTTTGACAGCATCATGCTGGTCTTTTTTAGGTTCTAACCCTTCTCAGGTGTATCAATAGTGAAAAAGAAAACCTACTTTAATCATTCTGACAGGAGTTATTTTGCCAGTTACAGGCAGTTGCATTTGGGTTTTGGTCTTAATTATCATAATATGAAAAGTCTCTTTTAATAATCACCCACCAGTGTACAAATAAGATCCGGTAGTGGGATTTTAAAAATACTTTCTATATCCATCAACAGCCATGGTTCCAGGCAGGTAGGAGAGAAAAAGAAAATATAATCTTCATCATCAGGTGCAATGTTGCTACTCAGGAACTCCAGTTTCACAGTGATAAGTATTGATTCAGGCACACAGGCAGAGGTGAAAGTAAGTTTCTACGGTCCAGTATGGCATACCAGTAAGAAAGCCAGAACACAGCCGACCGTACCAGCAGAGCTGCTGATGGGGGTGGAGGGTGCAAAAGGGGCAGCTGCCCTGAGGCCCAGCAATTTAAAAGGGCCTGGGGCTTCCAACAGCAGCTGGAGCCCCTGGCCCTTTAAATCGTTGCTGGAGCCTCAGGCTAGCGGCGGCCAGGAGCCCTGGGGCTCCGGTGCTGATTTAAAGGGCCCAGAGCTCCCGACCACTGGTGCCAGCCCTGCTCATTCTGCCCAAAGCCCCACCCCTTCTGTGGGCCCAGAGCTGCCCCACCCCACACCTTGCCCAGGATCCCGGCTGCCCTGCATACCAGTAAGTCCATCAAGTTACTTCCACCCCTGCACACAGGTCACATTGGTATGAATGGGAGTTCTGCTACTCATCCAGTATTACTTTGAAATGTTATCCCTTAGATGTTCCTAGTACCACAATGCAGCCTGTTCCCTAGTGACCACAAACCTCCACTCTACAAGACCTGTTGACTACTGAGCAATAACAGGGGATGCCGTTCTGGAAGACATAGTTTAGTTTTAATGAAATGCTATAGTCTGTTATACAGCAGGTCAGAGTAATGATCTTATAGTCACTTCTGGCCCTAACATCCATGAATCTAGTGCTTTCTGCACTGAGAGTGTGTATGCCTTGAAATCCAACTGAAGTAAATGGGAACTGAAGTTATTCAGTCCTTCTACAGTTGGTTAGTGTGTTCTTTACATCCAAGGCCAACTCCTCTTGAGGTTAAATAGAATCATCCCCAAACAAAGTTAAAGGGAAAAATATCTTTAGTCAAAACCTCTCCAATATAAAAGCAGACTGTTAAAAATTGTGCAGAGCAGCTTGTATGTTCAGACTAATATTTAAATTACCTACTTTTGCTATTTGTGTGTGTGTGTGTGTGTGTGTACATATAATAATTTCTGTATTAAGAGCCACTCGCTCATTCATCATTCTGAGATTTTCCAATTATTTTAGTTTTCTGGAGTATCAATCACTTAATAAATCTCTGATTTGTAGAAGTGGGTACATACATCTGAAATGTACTTATAGAGCAGGGGTGGGCAAACTTTTTGGCCCGAGGGCCACACTGAGGTTGTGAAACAGTAGGGTGGGCCGGGTAGGGAAGGTTATGCCTCCCCAAACAGCCTGGCCCCACCCCCATCCACCCCTGCCTACTTCCCACCCCCTCGCTGTCCCCCACCCATCCAACCCCCTCTCCTCCTTGTCCACTGACTGCCCCCTCCTGGGACCCCCACCCCATCCAACACCTCCTGCTTCTTGTCCCCTAACCACCCCCTGGGACCCAGGGGCGCTCTACAGTTTTGGCCGCCCCAAGCAGTCATGAGCAGCGGACTCCCGCGGTATGACTGCAGAGGGTCCCGCCTCCCAGGCATGACTGCGGCAGGTCCGCCGGCGCAGCCTGCCGCCCCCTAGATTTGGCCGCCCTAGGCACCAGCTTCTTTTGCTGGTGCCTAGAGCCGCCCCTGCTGGGACCCCACCCCTCTCTCCAGCCCCCCTGCTCCTTGTCGCCTGACCGACCCCTCCCCCTCCCCCAGGATGACCAGACAGCAAATGTGAAAAATTGGGACAAGGTGGGGTGGGGGGGTAATAGGAGCCTATATAAGAAAAAGGCCCAAAAATCAGGACTGTCCCTATAAAATCGGAACATCTAGTCACCCTTCGCCCCCTCCCCCCGAATCTCCATACCCTCCCTGTACCCTGACCACGCCCTGGGACCTCCTTCCCCTTACCCCGCCCCCTTACCATGCCATTCAGAGCAGCAGGACAGGCTTATTGGAAAGCCTGGGAGGTGGGCAGGCGCAAGCCACGCTTCCTGCACAGCAGCGTGGCTGAGGGGGAGAGGGGAGAGCAGGAAAGGGGCCAGCCTCCCTGGCTGAGAGTTCCAGGGCCGGGCAGGACGGTCCCACAGGTCGGATGTGGCCCGCAGTTTGCCCATCTCTGTTATAGAGGAATAAATAATTATGGTCCAACTTTTTTACCAAAGTCAGAGTTATATCTTCTTCTAATGAAAGGCCTCACTAGAGTAAGGGTGTGATTAGAGTGTCCAACTGAAGTCAAAGCAGAAGTGAAAACCGTATTCCAGAAGAGGACATACTATTAACTTGTATCATTCATTCCCCCCTGCCCCGTATTATTTTCCATTACTTATGCGTTCTAATACTTTAGTTGTACCATTTTTCACATTTTGTTTTCCTTTTGGCAATGTTTTGACTGAGGTTAGTTCTATTTAATGGTATCAAGCAAGTGTAATGTTTTTCCTTGGTGAAAAATGTAAGTTGAAGACAGACTTATTTATAGTAGTTGCCAATAACAGATGATTTCACAAGGCTGCATCAAATTCCTTTAGGCTTCTGAAAGAAAGCAAGTATCTTTCTATACATTTGCCTGCAGGCATCAATACAGGTTTTTTGTTTTGTTTTTTTTCTCTGAGGTTTACAGATAATCTTTAAGTGACTAGTAGGCAGGCATACCAGTTGGCAGAAACCTGTGTGCATCTGTGAAAATGTTAGTGTCTGTTTCTGAAATTTACATTTCAAGGAGTGCTGATCTATATGGATTAGTGATGCATAAATCTACCTGATTTGTCAGCAAAGTGTCCATCCATTTCTGTTCAGCAGTTCTGGGAAAAACAGCTAAGGGAATGAATTCAATTAACTCCTTACAATTTACTAATACCAGGAGAAATATATTATGCATAGTTTAACTTTGTTGATCAATTTTTTTCATTTACCTAAACCCTTCTGAAGTTTGGATTGGGGAATCCATTTTAAAAGAGCCAGTTTAACCTTTGCATTTCAGTATTCACCGGGCAGAAAAGGCTGTAGTAGAGAGTGCAACTATAATTTCAATGACAGACCCCATTTCAGTCTCCTGCAGGACTGAAATGTTCCATACATGGGCTCAGGTGAAAGGCGACTTTTCCCCTGTACGTATAATAGAAAGTCCATGCAGCTATCTTTTAGCCATATGAAACTAAACATAATAATTTCCCCTGGTGACATAATACAATTTATTTTATATACACAACTCAAAAATGGTTGAATTTTGAAACCTGCTATTTAAATAATGCTCATTGAGGAGTATATGCACCATCAAGTAGGAGAAACTATTATCCAAGGAATTTTTAAAGGTCAGGAGTGACAAATATCATCACTCCCATTCCCTTCCCCCTCCCCTTAAAAAAACCAACTTTTGGATCATCCAAATGCTCATTCTTCTGACATGCCCTGCCAGCCAGAGGAACTGCTTCAGAGGCCATTTTCACGGGGGAGATTGGTTTGGAAGATTGTGCAGAGATTGTTTTAAGCCCTGCCACTAACATCAGAAACAAAAATACTGTATTGCAGAGACTGAGGATTTCAGAAGCTTTCTAGCATTCTGCAACATCCTGTAAATTTTAAGCTTTCACTTTAACTATAGTTTCCCTCCTTTTTCAGTTGGCAAGATACAGCTGTCAAAAACAGCTGTGCTGTTGCCTTTTTTAATGCAGCCTTGCAGAGAACTGTCACCAGTCAAACAGCAGCAGCCACAACAGTGTGAATTCTTTTTGTGTTGTCCCCATCTGTACCCCCATGCACCTCAAATGAAAGATTTTACTTTACAGCCTAACACTGAAAGGTCCCAATGTTATTCAGCTAAGGTGTACTTCGTCTCTCTCACACACTAATAATTTTCCAGTTGATTTTTATTATTATGGGCTGGATAGTAGCCTCCTGTGGTAGAACCCACTCACTGATAGCATGGCTTTGATGGAGCCACATGAGTGGGCTCCCCCCACCATCTCCCTTAAGGGGGGATTCCTTGCATAGGAAGGCTCTCTGTGGACCAGCCCTAGGATGCAGCTCCTTCCCATACGAATCTTCAGAGACCCAAATCCTAGAAGGTGCATATCATGTCACCCTCCCAGCCCCACAAAATACTGCACACACCCCAGCAGCAGGGCTACATCTTTCCACTCCCCCCTCTCCCCATGTGGACCCCAAACCCATGCCGCTCCCAAAACAGGGTCCTGGGAAATGGTTATGATTAGGCTGAACCATCCTTGCAAGAGAAAGGGGGGAATATTCACATATTTCAGGGGCATGTGCAAACAAGAAAAAAATGCAGAAATTCAAAAGGTTCCCACAGCAACCTTAACTCATAATTGCCCCACTGACCACTACAAGAGCTTTTCCACTTTCAGTTGATGCATAAACGTTTGAGTAGTGTCACGATGCTACATTCTATCTTGTTCAAAATACTGAATCTGCTTTGGCAGTCTATTCCAGTTTACAAACTCAAAAACCCCACAAATGGCTTACGTATTACTCCTGTGGGGGAGACAGACGGAAAGATGAACTGATTTGGGTGCGGGCAGGGATTGCCTGTATTCTAGCCTTCAAAACAATTATTTTACAAAATGTATTAAGGTCATGGATGAAACGTAAGGCTGGAAGTTACTTCACAAAGACGTCAGGGCCAGGTCTCTGTGTGACACCAACAGACCCGCCCCCCCCTTAGTTGTCGGCAGGCAGGATCAAACTGGGGACCACTGGAGCTTAGAGCATGATCCTCTACAGCAGGGATGAGCAAACTTGTTGGCAGAGGCTACACTGGGGTGCTGAAACTGTATGGCGGCCGGCTAGGGAAGGCTGTGCCTCCCCAAACAGCCTGGCCCCTATCCACCTCCTCCCACTTCCTGCGCCCTGACTGTCCCCCTGAGAACCCGACCCATCCACCACCCCACTCCTTGTCCCCTGGCCACCCCCTCTCAGAATCTTCACACCCCTAACCGCGTCTCCCCGGACCCCCCCATCCAACACCCCCGCAGCTCCCTGTCCCCTGACTGCCTCTCGGGACCGCCTGCCCCTTATCTAACCACCCCGCTCCCAGCCCCCTTACCATGCCGCGCAGAGCCCAGGACTGGCAACCGCGCCTCCTGGCCGGAGCCAGCCACACTGCCGTGCAGTCTAGAGCACCAGGGCAGGCATTTGCGACACGGTGAGATGAGGCTGTGGGGGAGAGGGAGCAGCAGGGAGGAGCTAGGGGGGCTAGCCTCCCCGGCTGTGAGCTCAAGGGCCAGGCAGGACAGTCCCATGGGCCGGATGTGGCCTCCCCAGCCACAGTTTGCCCACCTCTGCTCTACATAGGGTGACCAGATGTCCCTATTTTATAGGGCAAGTCCGGATATTTGGGGCTTTTTCTTCTATAGGCGCCTAGTTCCCCCCATCCTGATTTTTCACACTGGTCACTCTAGGTCTACAGAGTGAGCCAAAAGGCAACTGGGTAGTAGCTAAGACTGTAAAGCAGACAAATTTCTCTCGCTCTCAGTGGTCTGGGTGCCACTAGATGGGACAGAACACCACACCCAGGAGGTGTGTTGGTTACACCTGCATTGTGGCAAGATCACGTAAACCTCCACCAAATATCCCTGACAGATATTTGATCAACATGGTGTTCTTAAAAATGTCCCGTGATGATGCTTTCACAACTGCCCTTGGAGGGTAACTACTCTTCTAGTTAGAAATGTTTTCGTAAACCTACATGCAGCCACAGAAACTCCAGCCTTTACTCAATTACACTTTAAAAATATAACTAAAGAGAAACTGGCATCCAAACACCGAGGCTTGAAAAATATGACTAATGTGCAGGGAGCTAAGCCTTTAAATTATGAAGCTGAAGGTTAGACTTTTTTCCTGCAGTTGTAAATTTGATCCCTGAGTCCAAAGTTTGAATTGCATCAGTAGGAAAAAAATGCAGACACGTTAGAATTAAAATCAATAGTAACTAGCCTATTAAACCGATAGTTAATGACCAATGTTTGTTACTGGCCAAATACTTTGCCCCCTGGTTATATGGGATTTTAGTGTAAGTGGCATTAAATTTCAATTACTATTTCATAAACCAAATGCCAAGGTAATCTTGAGCAATGGCTAAAAATGTGTCTGCACTATCATATAGACAAATTAATGGAAAGAGAGAAAATAGTTGGATTCAGGACTATGAATTTCACGCTAGTGCCTTATCAAATCTTCTGTGATTGCTGTCACTAATATTCCATATAGGTTAAAAATAGCACATTGTATTATGAACATACTGTATTCCTCTAAGGGCATGTCATGTCAAATTTATAGTATCTAGTAAAATAACAGATGTGTAGCAAATATCATTTAGTACGTTTTTGTGTTATACTTTTGATGCGGGTTTGACTTGCACTTTTATCCTGTCTGTCCTTTTATTCTTAGTACAAATAACGCCCACCAGCTTTCTGAAGAAAAAAACTGTCTTACTGCACGCTCTTTAGAAGAAATGCGGAGGTGTTTTTGGCAGAAGAGAATGAACAGTTTTTCTTAGCGGTAGTTCAAATGTTGCTACAATGGAGCAGAAGGACATGAAACATGCTGGGATTAAATGGCAAGAATTGTGATGGTTCTCTTTAGTCATGGATTGAAAGTAGTTTTAGAATATAATTTGCCTCATTTTTCATTTTCTACTCAGAAATACAGCTAAGTAATCAAGTATTTTTGTCCCGTACAGACATATACTGCTGTAAACTTTTAGTAAAGCATAGATCTCTGGCTTCAAATGAAATAGGAAGGGTGTGAGGGAAGCACAGTGACCTTAGACTCTGTTGCCATATGTTACCACTAGCCTTGAGCAACATGATCTAAGTCTGAGTCAGGCAAAAATTCTGAGTTGCCTGATCTGAGAAGTAAAACACCTTCATACTGAAGTATCTCTTTTTATCCCTCCTGAAAAACCATGCCCTGTAAACACTAAAGTGCCCTCTTTCCCTCTCTCTCTCTTACACACACACACACACACACACACACTCTCTCTCTCTCTCTGCACTAGTACAACAAAAGGCAAGTCACACAGAGATTATCACAGAGTGAATGACAGGTGAATTTTTGTCTTGATTGGTTTGTAAGACGAGTGAAAAAACAGTGAAGCTTCAAAGGAGGTCTGCTATAGCTGTTTGGAAAATACCCTGCTCCAATACAAAACAAGGTTGTATCCAAAGCACTGCATTAAAATGAATATCCTGTTGGGGGTGGCCTGTAGCATAGGCAGCTATTGGAATGTTTGTAATTTACTGTTACATTCACATACTTCAGTCATTCCAGGGCCATGCTCCAGTGAGTCCCTCATGAGCAAACACCTTTCATCCTTCCTGATGAATCTTTCCTAGTGTGACATTCTATACCTTGGGGAAACATCATGGAACGCCCATATTCCTCATTTTTATATAATTGTATATAAAAATATGCCTTGTAAGGTATCAGGGGAAAGGTTATGATCTGCTGAAAGTCATTGTTCTATCTAACTATGTGTATCATTAACGCATATGAAGTTAAGAGAATTGTGTTGTATGGTTGTCACTAAATATGCTGTGGGTTTGGGAGGCACCTAGATACTGGCTCTACAGAGACAATGACAAAGGGGGTAACAACACCCGGGTTGGTACTGTTGAACAGAAATCACCAGCCATTGTCCAGCAAAGAAGCTACAATTCAATGACTCAACTGCATGAGGCCGCACCAGGGGAATTGCTCAACCTTGCCCCCAGACATGCCTGGACTTGCATTCCCCAAGCACATGGGCCTGAGGGTATAAAAGAGACCACAGGGGCCCCATGCTTGGCTCTTATCCTGCCCCCATCTACACTGCAAGCAACCAAGACACTGAGAAGAAGACAAGACTCCAACGGAGGAGATTGGCCCAAGTTTAAGGAGCAAACCTGTATATTAAAGCCTGCAATATCCAGTGGGGTGAGAAAAACTGCTTCATCTAGTTGTTGCCCAGTCTAATAGGGTTGAGAGTTTAGCCTGCGTGCTTATATTTTATTTCTTTGGTAACTAACTCTGAATTTTTGCCTATATCACTTAAAACTCTACCTTTTATAGTCAATACATTTAATTGTTTATCTTTACCAGTGAGTTTGCATGAAGTGTGGGGCAAATCTGCTCTGGTTTGACAAAGGCTGATGTATGTCCACTTTCCATTGCTGAAGTGGTGAACCAATTAATACATTTTCACTGCCCATCTTGAGCAGTGCAAGACGGTATATTCCTGAGGTACAGTGCTGGGAGCTGGGGGGATTTGGCTCTGGTGCCTTTCTCTGTGTGATTCATGAGTGGCTCTGGGTATGGGGCTCCACACGCCAGTGTGCTGAGTGATCACAGCGCCTGGAGGGGCTTGTTGCTGGTCACTAGCAAGGCATTGTGAGAGACAGCCCAGGCTGACGATAGTTAAGGGGGCACAGCGGTCCCTCAGTCCCAGGCTGCACCCTGGGGGGATCTCGTCACAGTGGCGCAGAGTGCAGGGTGAAATACACAGCTTGTTGTACTGAGCAAGATTTGCACTTCATAGACTGGTGTAAAGATTTTAAGTGTGGTGGCTAATGACAATCAGGAGGAGGCTTCTGGTTTGTTATTTTCTGTTTGCTTATTTCGGAAAAGGGCAGTAGGAACAGAAAAGCAGGAAAATCACTGAAAGCAGTGAAGCGATTGAGAAGATGGAGCTTTTTAGGCTGCAGGTTGTAGAAAAGGAGTGGGAGCACCAGAGACTATTGCAACTGAAAGAACTGGAGATAAAGGAGAAGTGGGAAGAGAGAGAGAGCAAAACCACTAACTACAGAAGCAGAACCAGAACCCCAGCGTTTCCCATTGTGCCAGAAATCCACAGTTGGGACCATGTATGTCCTGTGTACAAGGAGATGGATGATATTGCTGAATATCTGACTACCTTTGAAAGGCTGCATGCAGGGCATGAGAACCTTGATGCCAAGAGAGTTCCTGATTTCAGAATTAACTAGTAAAGCTCTAAGTGTATTCAATGAAATGCCCATTGAGGATGCTTTAGACTACTGTAAATTCAAAAGCACTATTCTACAAAGGTTTCCGATTACCCCGGAAACATAGAGAGTTACATTTAGGAATCTTAAGAGGGATATTGGTATGAGTAATGGGGAATATATGAACAAACTGAAAGATTTGTTGGGAAAGTGGGTGAGAGGCAAAGGTGTTACAAGCTTTGAGGGGAATGTTTGATCTTGTGGCTCAAGGGCATGTCCTAGGCATATGTAAAGCTGATGTAAAGCAGAGTCTATGGGACAAAGATGTAAAGTCTGTGGATGAGATGGCGTCTCTTGCTGATGCCTTCGTACAGACCCTGGCATCTACTGAAAATAAACCACCAAAAGAGGTGTTTAAAGCTGGTGGGAAGGGGGGATCCCATTTTATCCCTAGCAAGAGGGTGGGAGGCTGGGTACTCACTTCCCCAAAACCATTCCTCTAGCCCTCGTCCCAAATCTCCTGTATAAGCAGAAGAGCCCAAAGCATGCTATCAGTGTAATTCCACTGATCACCTGAAGAATAAATGCCCTGTGCTAGGCTCGGGCAACCAAGAGCTCATGTTAGTCACTGACTGAATTAAACAATGGGAGGCAAATACTAAGCTCTCTGCCAGCTGATACCTTCCACTCTTAGGTAGTACATTGAGGGGGGAGGGGTATCAGGCATATTAGGAAAACCATAGCAATGTATGATCATAGAATCATAGAATATCAGGGTTGGAAGGGACCTCAGGAGGTCATCTAGTCCAATCCCCTGCTCAAAGCAGGACCAACCCCAACTTGATTGTTGTCAACAGGGGCGGCTCCAGGCACCAGCACGCCAAGCGCATGCCTGGGGCGGCAAGTCACGGGGGCACTCTACTGGTGGCTGCAAGGGCGGCAGGCATGTTGCCTTAGGCGGCATGTCTGCGGAGGGTCCGCTGGTCCCGCGGCTTCGGCGGACCTCCCGCAGGCGTGCTGCCGAATCCGCGGGACCGGGGACCTCCCACAGGCAAGCCGCCGAAGGCAGCCTGCTTGCCGTGCTTGGGGGTGGCAAAATACCTAGAGCTGCCCCTGGTTGTCAATCAAGCTCTGAAATGCACATAAGTTGAATCAATCTGTTCTCTACAGCTGGAGGGTTTCAAAAGCACCTCTGTGACTGAAAATCCCACCCTCTGCTTCCAGGGCATGTGAAGCATGCCAGAAAAGGATTAGAGTTAAAATTTTGAAAAGCCATCTTAAGGCTAAATTCACAAAGGGGACTTGAGTCTCTTTCTGAACAGTGGAAGTCACAGCCCCCAAAATGGACTCTCAGTCAACAAGTGAAGTAGGGCACTGCCTAAGCTAGCCTGTAGGCCAGGGGTAGGCAACCTATGGCACGCATGCCAAAGGCAGCACTCGAGCTGATTTTCAGTGGCACTCACACTGCCAGGTCCTGGCAACCGGTTCGGGGGGCTCTGCATTTTAATTTAATTTTAAATGAAGTTTCTTAAACATTTTAAAAACCTTATTTACTTTACATACAACAATAGTTTAGTTATATATTATAGACTTATAGAAAGAGACCGTCTAAAAATGTTAAAATGTATTACTGGCACGTGAAACCTTAAATTAGAGTGAATAAATGAAGATTCGTCACACCACTTCAGAAAGGTTGCTGACCCCTGCTGTAGGCAATGCACAAGAATGACAGGTGCTGAGGGCCCAGCGCCTAAGGGTGCTTAACTCCCATTGGATGCCTGACTGACACATGGGAGGGAAGCACCTATCTCCTATACTGATTTTCAGCTGTGAAGCCTGAGTTCGGTGCCTAAGTCAGAGCAACCCTTTCTCACCAAAAAAAAAAAAAAGAGAATGAGAGCGTTTATTATCCAGTGTTAGGAGGGCACTCATCTGGGATGCAGTGCAAATCATCACACTGACTGAGAGGAGTAGAGACTTGAACCCAAGTATTCAAGCAGCTTTGCTGTGAGTAGCTAAGCAGTTTCAAGACTTAGGTGGCTTTGTGCATATGTAGTGGCAGAAACTTAGGCAGCAGCTGAGTGGTGGTTTTATGACCATCAGTGATACTTAGTTGGACTTAGTCATGTAAGTGTAGGGCTGGCCTGCATCCGCTGACACAGCGCTCGGGCTGTAAAACTGCAAGAAGGTCCCACAGCCCAAGCTCCAGCCCAAGCCCAAACCTAGATACTGCAATTAAATAGCCCGAGCTAGCTGATACAGGGTCAGCCTCAGGTGTTTAATCACAGTGTAGACATATCCTAAGTGCCTTTGTGGAGCTAGCCGTAGGTGCCTACGTTTCTGCCAATAGGACTCACGTCTGATGAGCTGTTCAGAGTCCTAGCCCTGGTGGAGGTCCCAAACTCCAAGTTTACAAGTGGGAGTCTGATTCTATACTGCCCTAATGGCAGGGCTATAGCATCACACATTGTTTCTCTCTAGCCTAATGACTATTGCCCACCCCAAATAGCCTGGTGGTTAGGGCACTCAACTGGGCTGTGGGAGACCTGGATTGATGTCTCCGTTCCAAATGAGCGGGAACTGAAAACAGGGCTCCTGCATCAGAGCTGAGTGCTCTAACCAAAGGGCTATTGGGGTGTCTCTCATGAGAAAGGTCTGTTGGCTTTGGTGCCTAACTCCACAAGATGGTTCATGGCTGAGCATCCCAAACAGAAGGATGCAGCACCCATCAGTCTGGGGGGACCTAAGGCCCAGATCAATGGGAGTTAGGCATCTAACTCAGAGCTCATCAATTGGATTGGGCCCCACAGGTGAGCTAGGCAGGGAAAACTCCTAGTTTGTGAATCCTGACAGGCAGGGCCGTCCTTACCCATATGCAAAGTACACAGCTGTGTAGTGCACCAGGAAATCTGGGAAGGAATTTAGACAGCTCAGTGGGGGTTTTTGAGGATCTAAATTTTTTATTTAGGTGCCTAAAATGGCAGTTAGGTGCATAACTCCCTTTGTGGAACTAGCTCTCTGTATCCATACTTTTCTGAGGGGCTCTGTCTGTGACCCCCACCTAGCCCAATTAACAGCGATAGCAATCAGGCTCTGTGGAGGAATTAATGAGGGATTGCATGTCAGTCAGGTACAGAAGAGCCTGAAAGAAGTTTCTGCCTGTGTAGCTCTATTCTGGAGGTCACACCGGGGAAGGCGGGAATGTCATGTGACCAGAAGTTCAGTCCCTCGCTGCACATAAAACCAATAACTGGAGGAAGCCTCCTGAGGCCTCTCCCATAATGACAGGTGGGCCCCAGTTTGCTGGAAAGGTGACTACCCTGCCCACAACACAGTGAAAGGACTGCAGGTAGTCATTAAAAAAAATCCCAGCCTATACAGCAGGGCCACAGCCATCCATCCTATTCTGTAAAGCAACACAGCAGGCAGAGCTCATTGGTATGGGCTGTCCTCTCACAGGCAACTCCGCAACTGCCATCTATAGAGGTGAGCCTTTTTTTTGTTGTTGCAGGGTTCATTGAGTTGGCCAATCTTCCCCACCTCTCATCATTTCATGGCTGGAAATGCACCTACATATGATGCTGGATGAGACAGCAAGTTTTTATTTTATTCTCTGCTAGGACATTTTCCTTCCATTGGAGTAATTATTACACACAAGAAGGATTTAATCTGTGATTTCCCCTTGGGCTGTGAGTGTTGTGGGACTGATGTTTTGGTGAACTGTAACTGCTTTACACCCAACTAATTCATTGCTACAGGCTCTTAACTCGAGATACTTCCTCCCCTCCATCAATGGCCTATATAACAATTACCTACCTTTTCAGATAGTGACAGGAGTCCAACTTACAAATCCAAGCTTAAGTCACTTAGGACTAGATTCACAAAGGCACTTAGAAATTGCAGTGCCTCGCCCCTCGGCACCCTGCTGCCCTGCGTTAAGCGCCCAGGCTCCCCATGCATTATAGGGGGCGAGTTATGTAGCTAACACCTGTAAACCTTTCCTATTGACTAGTTTAGGTGGCTGTCTGCTCAGCCTGCTAGTATTTGGGAATCGCATTCTCAGGTGCCTACCTCTCCCTGGCCATTGCACAGGGAGCCTGAGCATCTAACTCAGGCTTGTGGATTCCACTAGGCAGCAGGGCACCTGAAGTCAGGCTCAGAATTGCACTGCCTAAGTCCCCTTTGAAGATCTAGCCCAGACTGTCTAATCAGCTTTCTGCAACTTCTAGTTTCAATGGGCCAGCAACGGCAGAGGCACATCTTACCTTGATAAGGCCCTTAGTGCATTAGTCTTTTTTTAAACAAATCAGAACTGGGTATTGTCTCAGTCCCACATGTTCTAGTTTTTATGAACCCCTCTCTTGATTACCTGTATATTATGATCATAGGGAAGAGGAATGCATTACCCAGGTTTAACACTAAAGCCCAAGGTGTTTATTTTACATAAGCCCATCTTCACTATCACTCACAAGCCGTCTTTGATTTCCTTCTCTTTTTGTAGATTCTCCTCTGTGTTTTTAAATTTTGAATGAATCCTGACTTTACTAATTCATGGAATAAATAGTTTTGACCTTAAATTGCACCTCCCTGGACTGAGAGAAGTAAAAACAGAACCATTTCCCTTTTCTGTGGCTTTCACAACTGAACAGTTTTATAGCTATGTTCCATTAGTGTCTCAGGAGACCAGGCACGCAAACCTGAAAACAATTAAAACAAAACAAAAATACCCTTCCCTAACAGTCATATCAAACAAAGTGATTGGGTTGCTATTCTTAAAAAAGTAGAAAAACCAATTAATCTTCAACTGAATATATATTTGCTGAATATATATATAGCAAAATTACATAGAGACAGAACTTCAGCTGCTGAAATTGGCATAGTTTCCATTTCCAGCCATAACATCCATCTTCAGTGGATGTTCCCCCAAATATTTATTATAGCTCTGGCAGAGATTTTATGGAATGTTGAGAATGAAGAGCTGATACATCAGTGTATGCAAAAAATGTTCTTTCAGTCTTTGGTGGTTGATAAGCCAGCTAGAATTACTGTACTTTCTAAAATACAAATACAGTATCTCTTAATGTATGAATTAAACATATGGTAGCAATGTTAATAATAATATGTAAACCATTTCTCTCTCAATTTAATTTATCAGTAGAACTACCATTCAGTACGTTAATGAATGACAAGCAATAAACTGTGTTTTCTAACTTCATATATAAATAAATATATTTACTGCTAAGAGTGGGGGAAAAGTTTCCTTTATTTGCATCCCTGGCCTCATTCTGTCAACATATCACACAGATTGCTGGATACACACAGAGATGCACTCTGGCAATGCTAGGGAGGGACCTCCTTTTCCTGCTGTCTGTTTCAACTTATTAATAATAGGATGATGCTTCTGGCACATGTAAAATAAATTAATATTGGATTAATTCAATTCAAACAAGATTTCAGGAAAACACATTGCAGTTTCATTCATCACAGATTTGAGATCAATCCATTTAAAAAAGAGTAAGAATGTCATTATGTTTACATATATAATTGCCTAAAGCTGATCTAAATGATAGAATAAACTAACACTCTCCAGCATGCCTTCAAAGATGATAAGCCACCAGTTTATAAAATAGAAATATAGTATTTGCAACACTAGCAGTCACACTGAGGAATTCTTTTAAATAGCTATTTAGTTTTACTTTAGATAACATGTTATCTGAGCTATGAAAGTAACTTATTGTAGCTGTTGTTTCAAATTTATGCTCTGTGGCAATTCCTTTGTAGCTTAATGGTGATAATTTACTTTTAATATAAAGCTCATAGGACTGAAAATCTAGTATAATTTTTGCAAATGCTACTGCAATGAACTCAGCAACAGAGTGTTTGCCAAAGTTAACACAATTCATTTTAAGTGTAGTGTTCTTTACTTCCTTTATTTGCTCATTTGTAGAACTTTATGGATGAAAATAAAATATCCAAATAATCTGTGTGTATTAAATTCTATCCCGTGCTTTTGATGTTAAAATACAGAATGCCTGAATAAATATTGTCGCCTTTACAGTATGAATCCTGTTGATGGGTAGATCAAAATAGACAGTATGAACTAAATGACGGATTCTGGAGCCCATCAAACTCCTACTGAATGTAATGGGTGTTCTGCCTGAGCTAAGAGCTTATCTACATGCTGCATAAGTGTGCACCAATGGGGGTGTAAATTCTAGTTTGTTCCAGTGTGTCATGCACCAACTGTCTGTGAAACAGGACTGAGTCAGTGCACACTAGAGAACTTTTAGTGAGCGCCAGCAGGGTTCACACAATCAGTGTGCAACGCACAAGTGCACATTTCAGTCAGAGCATATCTAGAAACAGTTAAAACACTTACAGTGCAGGGGTTCTCACATTTCTGAATGCTGGTGTATAGACCTCTTAGAAATACCAAATGTATGATTGTTCTCATTTCTGGAAGGAAGGCATTCCCGCAGACCTAGAGCTCCACAGGCAAAAGTACAACCTCTGCTTAGTCCATCACTAAAAGCCCTCAGGTCAAAAAGCTGTCTTTCCCTCTGACTTTTGAGGCTGGGATGGAATACAGGGCATCAGAAGTTCAGAAAGACACTTGGGATAGAATCCATTTGGAGCTTTAAATATTAAAATTAAAAACTTTAACCTTGATACTTGGGC
Organism: Mauremys reevesii; assembly: GCF_016161935.1. Lineage (NCBI taxonomy): Eukaryota > Metazoa > Chordata > Testudines > Geoemydidae > Mauremys > Mauremys reevesii. The sequence goes on along the minus strand of NC_052629.1, from coordinate 29,135,277 downwards.
TAACAGGCAGCTGAGCTAGATAGCAAGACAGTGAGCAGTCAGACTGACCTCTGTTAATCGCCCCCTGCAACAATCAGACACTGTATTCTGAACCAGCTGCAGGCAGCAGATCTCTTACTAAGGTTGCCCAGCATATAGCACATTACAGCAGTCCTACCAGCAAATCACAAAGATATGGATCATGGTTACCACCAGGGAATACCACAGTCTGGGGGGCATTCTTAACATCGTAAAGTAACAGCCCTTACCATAGTTGACTCCAGATGTCCTCAACTCAGCCTTAGGTCAATGATCACACTATGCTGGTCCGGAGAAGCAGCTCCTCATTACAATTCAGAAGGCCTAGGGAAATGACACTTTCTTCACATTTCCTGCCTGAACCAATCTGCATAATCTCATTTATGCAGCGGTTCAATTTTAGCCAATCTCTGGTCAGTAAATTAAATTAATCAGACACTGCATATCCCCTTATAACAAAAGCACACAGCCGTGTATCTCCTGTACATGGGAGTCCAGGCCATCCTTCTGAAAAGCTTCTTGAAAAGACAGACTACAGCTACATGCATTCGTGCCAAAACCAATCTGGGGGAACACACCACACATGAGCCTAGAATTCTCCTGTCATTGGCTGGGATGCCTGAAACCACTGCTATACCAGTGAGACCATACCAAATCTGCCTCTATTGCCCCCAGCACAGCATTTGCATTCAGTTATACCAAAAATGAAAAGCTTGCTGTAGGTTTAGTCTTGCCCCAAATGCATGGGCCTACACCAGCACTGTTTACACTGTGTAGAACAAAATCAAACTAGGGCACGAATGGAGTTAACACAGTAGCTATCACATTATTATAAATGTCCACTGTTCTTTTAGCATCCTTGTGATGGAAAGGTAGAGATTACTTTCCCTTAGTATCTTCCTAGAATGTCTTGCATCCAGTAAATTCTTTGGCTGAAAATATGTAACTTTGTCATAGGAGGATGAAACACCCAGTGCTGAAATACAGAGCATAAAATAAAACTCTAGTGTCAATACGCAAGCCTGATTCATGTCTAATTCCCAACAGTTTACTGTGGGCCAAAGTCTAAGGTCCTAACACAGACAAGATTGCCCTCACCCCCATGAGAAAAAAATGGGAAGAGACCAGGGAGTGTAGTGGGGCAGAGGAAGGGGTTTCTGAGGCTCGATACAGATGTTTCCTCCTGGATTATGAAGCTGGGAAGGGACAGGCCAGGAATGTCTCTTCTCACTGCAGAATGAGAAAAGGTTCAATGATACATAGTATTGAATATGGCAGAGGCACAGAACCATCTGTGCAGAGACCTTGTGCTTCTGAGCACAACTCCAAGACTCCTGCCCTTTCAGACCCTGGCAATCTGACAGCATGACTCTTCCCCCCTCCCACATGGCGGAGAATAGAAAAATAACGGACACCCTGATACTTATCTGCAGATTTAATGCTGGTCATGGGGGAAGTCTCACTGACCTTGTCACTGCTGGACTCAGCTCCTTTACCTTCTTACACAAGTGGAGGGTCCTTCACTGAGTTCAGGGCATGTGGGGACATGGTTTTGTAGAGGCAACTGCTACCTCCTCTCAGTTCTTCCTCATTTTCTGCCACTCAAGTGCAGAGAAAGGACACTCCATGTGTGGTTCCTGAGGGACTGAAACTCTTCCCCTAAACTGTAGGAGTTCCCCTAAAAACTGAATAAAGGACCTCCTCAAGATTTAGCCCATTGATCACAATTCTATTTTGCCTCCTTTCATGTTAAATACCATCTAACTCTAAATCAATGCATACACACACACATTTTCTGCTAATGCATTCCATGCATAGAATCTATCTATCTATCTATATAATCTATCTGCATTCATATGAAGATGTATGCAGTGTTGGTGTAGCCATGTTGGTCCCAGGATATTAGGGAGACATGGTGGGTGAGGTAATATCTTTTATTGGCTCGACTTCTGTTGGTGAGAAAGACAAGCTTTTGAGCTCACACAGAGCTCTTCTATTACCCCAGACAGTAAACAAATTTTGAGTCATTCCCCAAAGAATCAAGATTGGTTTAAAAAATAATGAGATTTTAAAAAACAAAAATACATTTGGGTCTTTTTATTTGCCTTTTGGTGTTTAAGCCTTTATGGTACACTCAGGTTATATTTTCACACTTTTCTCTAACAATGAGGTATATATATTTTCCTTAAAAACAAAAAACATAAGCGGAGATTCTCATGTATTTACCAATTCCAGCAACTTGGACTTTAAGCGCGATTATCTTGAGACTTGTACTTAAAACACAAGAGTTGGCAACACTGTTAGTCTTCACCACAGAGAATGTTGGGAGTATTCATCACAAACCTACTCTTTTCAGTTCATTAGGATGAGGGACTGTCTGAGACTGAAGTATTCAGGAGGTGTTGCAACAAAACGATAAACTGAACAGTAACAAGTCGCCAAATGATATTCATCCAAGTGTTCTGAAGGAATTTAAGTATGTAAAGCCTGATCCAAAGCCTTCAGAAGGCAATAGGAAGGCTTCTACTGACTTCAACTGAAAGTGTGAAATGGTCAAAGCAAATTTTGTGTAAGGCTATTATTTGTGATGTTTGGCATAAATTATTTTGTTGATAACAGATAGCTCCTTGGCAATTTGAAATTTTAATGGCTCTTGGAGATCATTGTATTTGGCTATTCATTCACGAGGAAACATTTCCACATAATTATGTACAAAGGCGTGGTTATGCCCATACGTAAATAGCTTGCAATGTTGCTCCAATTTGGCATTAAGCACCAAATTATTAATCTCTTGGAAGCCTTATTCTAAATTCAGTACATGAGCACTTTCTTGATAAACACTCTCAATCATTAGTCTCAAAAGATAGCTTCTTTTTTTTAATAGGTTTATTATCAATGGAAATGATGTCAAGTTTGCTTTCATTAAAGATTTTTCACTAATCAATGCAAACTCAATTCACATAGAGGAACTGTTTGTTTGTTTGTTTGTTTTTTAAAAAGGTCCTGAGAGGCAAGGATTTGTGGATGCTTGTGTACTTGCATTACTATCCTGAGCCAAACACAGGTACTGGGGCACATACTAAGCAATCCCAACTTCAGAGATTTCCTCTTTTCACTTGGAAAACGTAGCATATTGTTCAGTACCCCACAGCATGTTGATGATTTCTAATCCTTTCCCCCTCCCACGAAAGACATATTTCAGTTCATCCATACCTCATTCACTGTATCCCTGTCACTGAAGAAAAACAGGATCGTCTTCCAAACCATTTTGTAGGGGAAAGGAAGCAGACGCCTCCTTCAAGACTCTGGAATCTCAGACCAACTACTTAGCTAGTGACCCTCTTCGGCAGCAGTTGAATTGGACATATATTTTTAACCTGAGAGGACCTCCCCATCACTGTAGTGAGACAACAAAAGAGTAGAAGACTGTTCAGACATTCTCTTACATGATGCTATACCTAATTTATGCTGAGCAACATTAGTTTCAGAGAGTCTTCAGTACCACATGGATATCAATTATCTTCTGTAGTGTGCTTTCTTATAATACCAAATACCACTATGATTATAACAATAATGACCCAGTCTTGTTTACCTTTTGGAGCTGAGTAAATCAGAGTAATTTTCAGATATTGAACAATATGATGCAGTTTCTTTGTCTCTAAAGATATGTCTCAGTTACACTCAACTAGTCCAAACAAATACTGCAGCAATTGTATTTTCTTTACAAATGCCTACACTGCTATGGTAATAACTTTCTCATTTTCTCTAAAGTCGCTATCTTAAGATGCAGGAAAAGAAAATTGTTTCCTCTTTTATTGCAGACAACACAACATTAGAGTCCAACATTGTTACTCTTGGAAAATATCCAGGCTTGAACCATTTAGCTATATGGCAAATGCAAAGTGGGTCTTAATCATGAAGATCCAATTTGTTTAAATAGATTTGTGCTTTTAATTCTATTACCTTTGCCTGTAAGTTTTAGTACTTAAAAATGCATGTGCAAATGTTTGTGTGTGCACTTACTGAATCTAGCTTTTAAATATTTAACCCATGGGGTTGGAAGAAGGGACTCAAATTATATCTGGTACAAGTATGTACCAGGAGCACTTCTTCCCCTCCTCTCCTCCCCCCCGAATAGGGGAAGTCTTAAGAATTGTGATCAAAGTTCAGATGAACAGAGAGCTGCTATTGTACCTATGTAGGCTTTTCAATTATATATATAGTGTGTGTGTGTGTGTGTGTGTGTGTGTGTGTGTGTGTGGTTAGTGTTCCTCTAAATGTTCAAACTCTTCATAAGGATTCTTTCATTCAGATCACCTTTCAGTTTTCAATTTACTTTATTAAAATCTCAACAAATCATCATATTGCCAACTTCTTTAACTGAAACTCATTAAAATATCAGAAGATAATTTATCAGTCACATCTCATATATTGCATTTCATATATCAGTTTGTCATTTTTCTGCCTTCATTCTCCTTTTGTAGAACCTAAGGAATTCTTATCTTATTTCAAATTTGTATTAATGAGGACGTCGGTGTATATTTTAACTGTTTTAACTCATCCAAAAGCTTAAATTAACTAAGTTAAAATGTGCCCTTTTTTTTTTACCTTTTTCATTTGATGAATTAAAAACATACTTTAAATCTTTTTAATAATCTTTGTTGTAATGGCAATGGTAGTAATGAAACGCATCTGGTTGAATTTTTATATATTGTTATGTATTGTGCATTTTTGTGTGATATAAAACTCCTCATAAAAAGGGGTAAGCTTAAGCCTTTCCTACACTAGCAAAATTTTGCAAAAGTTTTCCACAATCATAGAATCATTGTACTGGAAGAGCTCTTCTTGTCCTGTTCTCTGCACACAAGGCAGGACTAAATATTATCTAGACCATCCCTGACAGGTGTTTGTCCAATCTCCAATAACAGAGATTCTGCAACCTCCCTACGCAATTTATTCCAGTGTTTTTAACAACCCTGACAGGAAGTTTTTCCTAATGTCCAACTTTAAGCCCATTGCTTCTTGTCCTATTCTCAGAGGTTAACAAGAATATTTTTTAACAACCTTTTATGTACTAGAAAACTGTTACCATGTCCACCCTCAGTCTTCTGGTCTCCAAACTAAACAACCCAATTTTTTCAATCTTTCCTCATAGGTCACGTTTTCTAGACCTTTAATCATTTTTGTTGCTCTTCTCTCGACTTTCTCCAATTTGTCCACATCTTTCCTGAAATGTGGCTCCCAGAACTGGACACAATACTCCAGCTGAGGCCTAATCAGAGCAGAGTAGAGAAGAATAATTCATTCTTGTGGCTTGCTTACAACACTCCTGCTAATACATTCCAGAATGTTTGCTTTTTTTTGCAACAGTGTTACACTGTTGACTCATATTTAATTTGTGAGCCACTGTGACCCTCAGATCCCTTTCACACGGGTGTGGTGAAGGTAAATATATTAAAGATTGTGAGGTACTCAGATACATACAAAACCTAAGATTAGACAGATAAGCAGCTGCCAGTGTGTTAAGCACTGTGTCATCTAATCCTGCTCAGGTCTGACCAACTTGGTCCTTAAAAGGCCATTGGCAGCTAGCAGCCTGTCCACATTAAGGGTCAGATTCTCATTTTCACTAAAGCTTCTTTATACCACTCTGTCAGTGTAAATAGTAAATTACTCTGTGAGGTGGGAGGTTCCCAGAGCCCGAATGTCTACATCACAACCAAACAGCCCCTTAGACTCGACACTAGTTATAGCAGACTCCTTTTGAGAAGTTCCTTTATGCATCTGCTCTGCAACAGAAAAGGAGGGCAAATGCCTAAGTGCATCTGACCTAGTCTGTGCTTCCTACTGAGACTAATAAAAGCCAGGTGACTCTGAAACAGGGATGTCCTCAGGCAAGAGTGTAGCGGAACAGCTAATGGGCTGATTGCAGGACAGAAACCAAGGATCAGATTAGGAGCAGCTTTTCTTGTTACAGTGGCCTTGTCCACGCTGTATAAAAAAAAAAGTTGTGTTCTTAACTCATGTTAGCTAATGAGTTAACTAACTCAAGGTAAAATCCTAGTGAAGACAGGGCAGTTTGTAATTTTCACACAAATTAGTAGGTTGACATGAAGATCATTGGCTTTGACTCAACCTGCTAACTCAGGGGTCGGCAACCTTTCAGAAGTGGTGTGCCGTGTCTTCATTTATTCACTCTAATTTAAGGTTTTGCGTGCCAGTAATACATTTTAACATTTTTAGAAGATCTCTTTCTATAAGTCTATAATATATAACTAAACTATTGTTGTATGTAAAGTAAATAAGGTTTTTAAAATATTTAAGAAGCTTCATTTAAAATTAAATTGAAATGCAGAGCCCCACGGACCGGTGGCCAGGACCTGGGCAGTGTGAGTGACACAGAAAAGCAGTTTGAGTGCCACCTGTGGCATGCGTGCCATAGGTTGCCTACCCCTGTGCTAACTCATGAAAACTACAAACTGCATTGTGCACCAGGACTCTTTGCTGCTTTTACAGATCCAGACTAACACGGCTACCCCTCTGATACTTGACAAACTGCATTGTCTTTACTAGGATGTTACCTCAAATTAGCTATTTTAAATTAAGGACACACATCTCTCTCTCAGCAAAGACAAAACCAATGAAATGTTAGCTGGAGTTTCTGCAAGTCGAATTCTTTGTAGTTTTGCTGTTGTTTCCATCTCTGGTCAGGGTAAACATGAATTGTGTGGATCTTCTGAATAAAAATAGATTATGAGAAAATACCCCGAGGGCTTGTCTACACTAGCAATTAACAGTGCTGCAACTTTCTCGCTCAGGGGGGGTGAAAAAACACCCCCCTAAGTGCAGCAAGTTGCAGTACTTTAGCATTGCCAGTGTAGACTAGCCCAGTCTGTTTCACCACTTTCTCCTCTAATAAGAAACAGACCCACTACAAAGCCCCCGAAATCTGCTCTGAAAGGACATGTCACCTTTTTCACTGAAAATTGGTTTTTGTCCATAGTTATTAGGTGTTTCCTCTGTCTCTATTGTCCACAGGCCTGTAAGAAAGACACATAATGGGCGAGGACCCCCTACTCTATCCTCTTTTGACCAAGAATCCAGATCAGAAGAGGTTGTAGATAATCTTTTAACTACCTCTCCTTAGGGCCTAATTACAAAAACAGAAAACAATACTGGCAATGAGTGTCAGCAATGGCTGCTATTGAAGTTGTTCTGAGCATATTTTGAACTGGAAGCATGGGCAAGTACAATCATATTTAGCACCATTTTAGGCATTCAAGCAATAAATAATTGCAGGTGCAGAAAGAGAATCCAGTTTCTAAAAAAATCTTGCCCTTAATTTAATTTCTTTCTTATACTTTATACCTTGCCTTGCTCATATTGGTGGTCCTTGTTTCTTAAGGTATATTTGACCTACTCAAAGATGTTCTACAAACTACCTAAGAGAAACAAGGGGACAGTTAACTGGTGCTTCTTGGGACATGAACCTCAATAATCATGTTTAATTCCAGCAGATACCTTGGTTCCAGCAGATGAAATTAGCCTCTTTTAGAATAAAACATAAGATCAGAAAAGTTTCTGCACTGGATCAGACAAATAGTAGTTCTATCTAGGCCAGTGTTTTCTTCCCAGTTAGCAGCCAATATAGAATTCTTCAGAAGATAATGAAAATGCTATAATTCCACCTAACTAATTTGTTCAGTGCTATTTGGGGGGAGGTAGGGGTGGAACAGAGATTTATTTGTTTCAATGACCTCTTGCAGCAGTAAATGCCACCAAATGATTATACTCTGGGGGGTGGGGAAGAATCCCTATATTTGTTAAAATGTCATGTGCTTTAATTTCATCTTGTCCTCTTAGTTTTCTATTTTCAGATAGGGTTAAAAGGAAGATACTAAGCAGTTCTTACTAAGCCCTTTATAATCTTCTCACCTCTATCAAATCCTTCTGATTCACCTTTCACACTAAATTATCCCAGTCTTTTCAATCACTCCATGTTCCTATGGATATCCTGCCACACCACTAACCATTTTCTGTACCCTTCTCCGGACCCTTTCAGTCTCAGCTCTATCTTGCTTGAGCAGCTGTTAGAAACCACTGGGATCATATTTGCTTGGGGAAATTGTGCATAAAGATGGAAATACAAATGACAGTGCTTCACAATGGGTCTCTCAGCATACTCGTGAGAATGACCAAGTAAGTGCAAAATCCTTGAATTTAAACCCAATGTGTTCTCCTCTTAATTTATATGCTCTGTACATGCTCTTCATTTTTATAGGTTTTATGCAAGGTGGAATCTGTGAAAGTTTCAGATGACAAAACAGCCCAAACTTGCAGCCCGTTGTAAATATATTTCAGGTGCAGGAACCTACAGACACAGAGGCAAAGTATTTTTCACAGCAAATATTCTCCAATTTCATGGACACGCTGTGGAAAAATATTGTGAATTGCATGGTAATGATGTGGGCCTGCCAGGAGGGGGAGCCAGGATCAAAGAGAAGTAGCCACATGAGGATGGCCCAGTGGGACAGATCAGAGAGGGAAAACCAAGAGCCCAGGGGAAGCCAATCCAATGGGAAGGAGCCTGGGGCGGTGGTAACAAGGAATTGGTCCAGCAGGAAGTAGGGAAGGGTGGTAAGAGATAGCTGCTCCAGCAGGAACAGGTGTTTCCCGGGGGGGGTTTGCAGGTCAGCAGTATTTTTAACTAGACATAGCTGGAATTCATCCAAAGAGTGAAGAGAAATGACAGCATTTTTGCACCATCCACATAAAATACCCAGCTTTAGTCGCTGGCACACTGAAGGTTCCTTCAAGTTTCATCAATCTAGTCCCTGTGAAGTTTGACACAAGAGACAGAATTCTTGAAACCATATTTCCTTCACAAAAGAAAGTAGACAATGATCAAATAAAGCATTTGACTCCTCTACTAGAGCTTAAGCCATGCTGTATCAGTGAGTAAATATTAAAGAGCTCCCTTTCCTCTAAAGGAATTTAGTCCTTATTCATTTTCATTCCACAGTTCTGAGTTGTATATTTTGTGCAGAATTGCTTTGGTCTTGCCTTTCTCCTGCACGACTTTGGATCATGGCTGTATTTGATAAAAGCATCAGACACACATATACAAACAGAAGGCTGTTTGTAAAACTGCCGGTGGTGAACACAGCTTTCGTTCAGCTGAGATTTCCATGCCCTCCACCGACATCCACTTTTTAGGACTTGTCTACAGACATAAATTGGATTGCTTTAATTTTCTACAACCCCCAAATGTGAGTACAGTTATATCAGTACAAAGATGCTTTAGAACAGTATAGCTATTCCCATACTGGAAGGGAAATAAGCGGTACCAGGATAAGGCAGCTTTATACCAGCATAACTGCATCCACATGAGGTGTTGTACTGGCGTAACTATTTTGGGCAGGGGGAATTATACTGATTTTCAAACTTTCTGAGCTGAGTCCCCGCCTTTGAGTTACAATTTTTGGTTACGCCCCCCTCCCCCGTGCCCAGACAAAAATCGACACATGCTTGACAGCCTACTCATAGACTTAACACAACTTTAATTAAATTATCTCAAATTAAATTAAATTAAATTACCTCAGCAGATGGCTGCATCTGCCTTGCAGGCTGGCTGCAGCGTTAGGGCAGAGCCCTCCCCGCTCCGGTTTTCAAGGTGGGGAAAGGTGTGTGTGATGGTCTCTGGAGGCGGAGCCTGCCAGAAGCAGAAATCAGACACTGACCCATGGCTGGGGGGGTGGGGGCTGCTGAGGTGAGTCGGGGGTGGAGGGGATGGTCCCTCCCCAAGTCCCACTTTTTATGGCTGGTCTGATCTGCCTGGCATTGTTGTTCACCCATTCAAATATTCCTTGAGGAGAGGGTGCCCCACAATTCGAAAACCTCTGCACTATGTGATGGAGTCTATCTGCCTTCTCTGCCCCCTACTAGGGCACCCTGACTCTTCCCCTGCTGCTCAAGGAAAAGCCACTCAGACCACTGCTAAAGAGACAGTCTTTCAGAGGCTGGTGGAGACACTGACCAGTCAGGAGCCAACAGGCATGTCTGTGTCCTTGCAGGGGCAGTGCAGGGTGAGGCTGGGTTTGAGGAAGAGCAGCTCAATGCCAGCCCAGAACCCCAGGGCCAGGTCAGGGCCTTGCCTGAAGTGCTGCAACTATGCACCTGCCTTTGAGTTTTGTCAGGATGTATGTGCCTTTAAACACACACATTCTGAGATTTGTTAGCCATCCTGCTGCAAGGAGGCAGCCATGACTTGGGAACTAAGGCAAGGAGTGCTTGGGGAGGCACAATTCCTGGGGCGGCATTCAGGGAGGGTTTTTTGTTTGTTTGTTTGTTTTTGCTTGGGGCGGCAAAAAACCTAGAGCCGGCCCTGCTTGACTCCACAGGAACAGCCCCACCTGTGACATACTGGTACCAAAAAAAATGTGGCTCTCCTTTCTAAAAGGGCATAGCAGATTGCAACCTGGAACCCATCCTTTTATAAAGGCCTCAGGAAATGCCCACAGGTATGCTTTGACGCCCTTTATCTCATTAACAACCAGTGATAACGGATGACAAAATTATTCTGCTCTAGAGCTGGGTTAAAGTCATTTTTGCTCCACTATTCATAGCTGTTCAGTGTTACAGAATCAGGATTAGCTTAAAAAGTTCCCTTTTTTCTTTCAGGATTGGATCACATTTCAATCCCTTTTCAGACTGATTCACAATGAGTGAACCATGCTCAGCAGTAGAGGTGAGGGTATATTTTCTTCTAGTCAGTATCTGTCAGCAAAACTGAAACTTCTGCTGACACAAATCTCTGGTCCAGAGGGAATCTTTTTCTGCTTTCTTAAGAACTGCGGAAAAATAGAGTTAAATTCCCATTTAAGGGTCTGTGTAAAGTTTTGATATTGACAGAAAAAACAAACGGCAAAGTCAGCATAACTCAGCTAAATGATCTTACAAGTAAAACCAATGGTCAAACATCTAAAAAAAACCGTCCCACATGTTTTCATGTATAATACTGAGAAAGACTTTGAGTCAAATTAATCTCTATGTAACTCCATTGAAATTAATGCAGTCACACCAGGGATGAATATGGTTCAATTTCTAGTGACATTTGCAGCTCTCTGTTTCAGTCAAGGAGGAAGAGAGATCAGCTCAAGTATTCTGTCAGAAAATTTCTTTAAACAGATGATGCATGACCCTAGGAAAAAAAAAACTAGCAAAGTTTTGTAGAGAACTGAAGAAAAAACCCTTAAGAATAAAAATGTGTCAAACTCTCTGGACTTGTTATGTCTAAATCGCTTTCTTTAAGAGACAAGGTTTTATAAATGCCTTTTAGCTGAATTTTGTAGCTCCTAGATGACACCAAGTGGTTACTCAGGCCAATTACTCTATTTTTTCTGTGAACAGTCACAAGATCTTCTCTTGTAAGTTATTCCAATATGTTAAAGGGATAATTTATTGCTTGTGTTCCTCTATTTTAAACTCAGTTTTGACTAAAGTGTCAGTTTCAATACTTTTTGGGAAGAACTTCCTCTCTCTAACCATTCCCTCCACCCCAAAAAAAAAAAAGTCACCTGAAGGACATAACGTTTGCTTAGGTCCTTCCAAGTCTATTGTAGAATGTAGTCCTTAATGTATCTTTCATGTAGTTTTCAAAAACAACCTAAAACACAGGAGATTCTTTTTGACCCTGCGGGACCCTGTCTTAACTTGATACAGATTAGTTCTTGTGGAAGGTCAGTGTAAAGGCAGAGACACACACAATTTGATAAAGAAATTCAGTCAGACACATCTCCTAGGCATGATTATATGTGAGGAACTGATGTAGCACTCTGGTTATAGAAGTAATCTCCTTAAGTAATATAGCAAGCAAGCCTATGAAATGGAAAACTCTCTAGCACATTGCAGTTTTCTCTCTTCGCTGTTGCTTGAAAGAGATAAAGGAAAATCATCCCTACATAAAGTATTTATTAAACAGTATGTTTCCATGATCTTACCCAAGTATTGTACATGCAGCTGTGTGTTTAATGGTGAGGGAGATCACCACCACCAAAAAAACAAATCAAAACAAAAAAACGCTCTACTTAGAACCCAAAGATGGATGTAAGGTTATATATACACATTAAGGAAATCTAATGCTCTGAAAACAATCTCTCACTTCTGGAATTCATCTATAGTTTTCTTTCAACTGCATTGGTTCACTGAACACTAGACTAATTTGAAGAATTAGACTTAGTTCTTCAAATTTTCATTGGCAGGAGAGAAATATTTCTCTGATACTAACATACACTAAAAGAGTCTTGTTGGCACATAATCGAGATTGCAGCAACTAAAAGAACTCCCATACCATGGATTTTTATAGGCAATAAGGCAGCAGTGGCTCTTACTGAAGAAGGCAAGAAGAAAGTTGAACTGAAGCTTGATCTTGGAAAAGAGTTACAGAAATGTGGTATTTAGTTTGGAAATGTTTAAATGGCTGGACAGAAAAAAACATGTTAAGTAGCTTTCATCTTTAGAAATAGTCTAATTTATTGAAGTTTATATTTCTCAAAATTATATGGAAGTAAGATTTCTCTTTCAAGGCCTCTCCATTTATCTCCAAATACAAAACAGCAAAAATTACATTCTGGAGATGAACTTTGGGACAACTCAGGAGAGCATTACTACTGTTTGCCAGATCTAATTTGTGGGCCAATTCTCCACTAATTTACACACTTTGCAATGTCATTGATTGCAGCTCCCGCCCCCGCACACACACACACACAATGACAGTAAAGAGTATAGACCTATATGATTCCACCTTTCTCTAATTCTGTATTATTAATCACAGTAAAGCTTCTTAGAGTAAAAAGAAGCAATGTCATATACCAGATATTAATTTTTTCAGGCTTTCTGGCAAAGATTTTCAAACCTAATGCTAGGTTCCTCAATCTATATGTAGGCATCTAAATAGCCTATTTTTCAAAAAGTGCTGAACACCGAGCTGCTCTCATTGATTTTTGAAAATGTTGCCCTTGACCTAGATCCTTAATGTTAATAGATTCTACAACATCAGTATGGAAAATAATATGGGTCATGGCCCTGCCAGTTGCATCCATACCTTCCCTTGCTTCCCCAGGGTAATGTCCATATAAGTGCATTGGATGCTAAATGTAAACCTCTTTCCCCCATCTCCAGCCTAAATATCCTACAAAAGGTTAAGCAGCCTGAAGATGCCTCATAAAACTTAACAGGATTGCTTCCAAGCTCTGCCTTGGTAGCAGATTCTACCTTGTGTGCTTGTCAACTAATACCTTTAGTAGAATAATCAAATAACATGAAGCTGTCACTCTCTATCAAGAACTGCACTAAGATATCTTGTCATGTTTTGATTTGAAAGCTCTGATCAGCTCTTAGAAAGATGTTTACATTGGCTACGAAACTTGCAAAGGCACATTTGTGGCTAATTCCTCGAGAAGTTCAGTAAGGCCCTAAGCATGATACTCTTCTAGATTCTCTGAGGAACTAGGCTGCCCTTCAAAGGTTGATAATCACTCTCATGCCCCAAGCGATTTTTCTAACAAGACAGTCACCTTGCTTTTTCTGAACTCTGGGGTCTCAACACTGAGCTTGATTCAGAATGACAAGGACCCTGGAATTAATGAATGTCATCTAGATGGTAGGCATGAAACCCTGCTTCATTTAAATCTGGGATATTAACAGTAATAAGGAGACACATGAAAATTGTACTTATATCCCAATTTATTGTAATGTTTTCAATCCAACCACTTGTTCATATAGGAAGTAGTGTTAGAATTATTTAGATGACATATTGTTTGGTTTTAAATCGGGGATGAATTTAGCTCAGGGTCTTAAAATAATTAAAGATATACAATACAGCTAGGCTGACCAGATAGCAGTTGTGAAAAACTGGGACACTTTTTTATTTTTTCAGGAGGGGAGGGGGAGTATAGTTTTGTATATAAGACAAAGCCCCTAATATCAGGATGGTCCTGAAAATATTGGGACATCTGGTCACCCTAATTACAGCATGATTCTACATATGACATGTTAGAGTGTTACAATATTAACAATAAAGATCAATAAAGACTGAGAATTAATTACAAGTGAAAGGTCTGAGCGGAGTCCCACTGAAATCCAGAGCAAAACCCCATTGATTTCAATAGGAGCAGTATTAAGGATTTTACACTGGTCATTACTTCCTTTCAGAATAAGGGAATACCCTAATAACAGGCAACTGCGAACTATGGTGGGCCCCTTATTCCTTTGAAGGAAGTCAAGTCATAGCTAATGTCTCAATCCTGTAAGGTTCCACGTACCGCCAATGAATAAATCCACCGATTCCTTTTGTTACAAAAGTATCCTAGTTCTTGTCTCATTCTTGGTGGCTCCACCACCTTCCTTGCTTTCGCCATTGCCAGCGCAGCTCTCCCTTGACAGTCTATTGGCTCTTCATTATCTTCAGAATAGCTTTGTCCTTCTATTCTTGGGGCAAGCTACTGGGTGAATTACACAAGTCCAGGATGTGATTGTCTATCTTCATGTTGCATGAGTGAGACATCAGCCATTTTTTTAATGGACTGGAAGTAAAAAACAAAAAAATGAAGCACAGCCTGGAGGCACCTGACCAGTAGTAACATAGGGCAGGAAGATGATGGCAAAGGAAGTGCATCCAAAGCAGTGTGTCCAGTACATTAAATGTGTACATTGGACACTAACATCCCCAAAATTATAACAACAACATTGTCACCCAGAAAACCTGAACAATAAAGAGTCATGACATTTAAATGCTGCTGTCTTAAGAATGGTCCCATGTTAGCAATTTCATTGTATGACGATATAAATAAAATAATAATGAAAAATATATTACAAAACAGAATAAAGGTAGAATGGAGCAAACAATACATTCCTACTTTGAGCTGGCTTTCATCTGCAGCATTACTATAAAAAAGCATCCCTTCCACGCTGGCGCTCTGGCTACAGAATTTCATGTGTGCAGTCAGTGTTGCAATTCATCTAGTACCTTTTAGTCTTAAATCTCAGAAAGCATATCCTAATAAAATAGAATTATTGTACTATGTCCTTCTTAACAGTATTGCATACAAACACACTGGTCTTCTATTCCACCTCTGACTTGGTGTATTTAACCTGAGCCATGCTATGTAGTGTGTAGTTAAAGAAATACTGTAAAATCTTTCATTGTGCCATCTTATGACATTTCACTGTTGCTAAAACAAAAACAAAAATGTTTGTATTGTTGTGCTTGCAAACTCCACATGAGTGGATCTGAAGAACACTGGAGACCAGAAATTAATACAGCAGCATGAATAAAAAAAATAATCTTACTATTAAAATCACATTGTATTCATGCCAAATAAACATTTTGTCCTCCTCCAAAATCACACAGCAAAATGTACTCTTTTCATGATACATTTCAATGATACTCCAGCAAAGAAAGCCATATGGTTTTGCTTGCTTGTTTGTTTTAAGAGTGTGCTATATTAAGGCTGACTTCTGCTGGGTGTTTATGAGTCAGAAATAGATCATCTAAAATAGCCCTGATCCTGTCACTGTATCTGCCTAGGCAGACCCTTGTAGCTACATCAGTATTATCAACCCCAAAGGCTGGAAAATTATGACTCCAGGCCCCCTAGAATCATAAGATTGAAAAATATTTCTTGAGTTCTTTTTAATTGCCCTTTGGCTTTTGAAGCATTTGTAAACTTTCCTCTGCAACGAAGAGGGTTAACATTTCCTTTTTTTAATTTTTATTTTAAATGAAAGCTGAGATTCTCACACAAGTAGAGGAGCTGGAGCTCTAAGAAAAGTACAAACTATCATGAGAGTTGGCAACACTGTAATGGATTCATATGAATGTAAGCTCTGTGGGGGTGAGGGTCATGTCTCTCTGATCCGTTCTGCACTGACTTCACTGTAGATAATCAAACATAAAACACCTGGGTCACATCACCTCCTCTACTTCAGTGAGTGGGATGCAAATGTCCCTTTCTGCCCCATCCTATCCCCATGGCACCCTCCCCTTCATCGCTGCACCATGCACAAGCCTCTCTGCAAGGTTTTTGGTGGTGGGGAGTGGTAGAAAGGGGAAGTGGCTGAACTCCACCCCACGGTCCCAAGCAGAGCACATTGATTATCTGAATAGATGCCCTAGCTGAAGCTGAACTTGGTTAACAGCAGCAAAGCTCCTTCTGGAACTTTGCTCTCCAGTGGAGCTCAGCACAGCCCCCTATTCAGGAGGAGTCCTTACTGTATGGAGCTGGATGTACCATAGTCATCCATACCAGGTTGGGAAGCCTGATTTTTCACTAGTTAATCACACAGCTTTCCAATTTCAACTTTTCTACAATGAATTTGCACAGAAGCTGCTACAAGCTATTTCCCAAAGGGATGAGTCATGAAGAATAAGCCCTTCTATGCCTACACTTGATGAACTCAGCTTGCAGACTTTACCTTGTGAGCTCAATATCCTTTGTCTATTAATGTCACACTGCAGATTAAACTTATACTGCCTCCTAACGTCTACTAGGCTTCACTATTAACAGTTACTGTACACATTTGCCAAAACTCACACCACTGGGAAATTCAAACCACCTCACATACAGAAGTTAAAGGAGCTGCTGAATCAGAGTGTAGTGTTCAAAAATGGAGTCTCTACACTATAATCTCTTCCCAAATTCCAAAGGGATTTGCCCCCCACGCCTTTGCTTGAGCACCAGAAACACTAAGAGGGAGTGTGATCTGAGTGCCAAAGAGCACATCTCAGCACCTTCTTTTTCTTGAACATCTGGAAGGGCCCTCCATGAGCAGTCAAAAAGAAGAACTATATTAGAGAGACTCAAAGTGGGAATAATACTTGCTTACAGTCCACATATGGGAAAACTAAACAAAATTTTAGTAGATATCAAATAATGTTACAAATATTTGGGGGATATTAAAATCATATTTTAAATATTACAAAATAAAAACCTTTATACTACTTAAAATATAAAGGACTATTATTGAAAAAATTTCTATGGAACCTTGTATTTTGTACAATACATCAATAGAAGAATATTTACATATTAACCTGATGTAAAAATATATTATACAGATCTGTTTTTCCAGCATATTAAGACAATTATTGGATAAAATCCATGCTAAAAATTATAACAACATTAATTCAGTTATATATGAACATACATCTTATAAAATAAGATTCTTATAATGATATTAAACATACATTATGTAAGTTTTATAAAAAGACTATTTAGTGTTTAAAACATATATCATCATGTTGAAATGCTCATTGTTCCAACAGCTCCTCCCCCACAAACGTGGAATCTCATATGGTACCTTCTTTATTCTGCCAGGAGTAGTAGGGAGGTTTCCCATAATCTTGGTACAACTAATTAAGAAGTGTGTGGGGAGGAGAAGAGTTACTTTATCCTGTTAGATACTATTTGTGAAAGATTGGGTTACAGAAACCCCCTTGGGACTGCCACCTGATGTGCTGAGACTACCTCTAAGCCTGTTTTCCGTGCCAGTTTGGGACTTCAGTACCCTGTCTTGTTGAGCCAGACATGCTAGCCTGCTACAAACACAGACCAAGGTCTGAACCACATCCCCCTAAAGCTGCAGACTTAACTGAAAATGGCTTAGAAAGTGCTCCTGTCTCTAGCACCCATATACCCAGTTCCCAATGGGATCCAAACCTCAAATAAATCCATTTTACTCTGTATAAAGCTTATACAGGGTAAACTCATAAATTGTCCGCCCTCTATAACACTGATAGAGAGATATGCACAGCTGTTTGCTCCCCCAGGTATTAGTCACTAACTTTGGGTTCAATAATAAGCAAAAAGTGATTTTATTAAGTATAAAAAGTAGGATTTAAGTGGTTCCAAGTAATAACAGATAGGGCAAAGTAAATTACCAAGCAAAATAAAACAAAAACACACAAGTCTAAGCCTAATACAGTAGGAAACAAAATGCAGGTAAATCTCACCCTCAGAGATGTTCCAATAAGCTTCATTCACAGACTAGACTCCCTCCTAGTCTGGGCCCAATCCTTTCCCTGGTACAGTCATTGTTCCAGCTAAGGTGGTAGCTAGGGTATTTTTCATGACTGCAGCCTTCTTTGTTCTGTTCCACCCCCTTATATAGCTTTGGCACATGGTGGGAATCTTTTGTCTCTTGGGTCCCCACCCCTCCTTCTAAATGGAAAAGCGCCAGGTTTAAGATGGATTCCAGTACCAGGTGACATGTCCTGGGAGACCCCCAGACCTTCATTCTTCCTGGCCTGACTCACAGGAAGTCTCGCAAGTAAACAGAGCCATTTAAAACCAATTGTCCTAGTTGATGGGAGCCATCAAGATTCCAAACCACCATTAATGGCCCACACTTTGCATAATTACAATAGGATCTCAGAGTTCTATTTCATATTTCTAGTTTCAGAGACAAGAATGATACATTTATACAAATAGGATGACCACACTCAGTAGATAATAAGATTTGTAATGATACGTTACAAGAGACCTTTTGCATGAAGCATATTCCAGTTACATTATATTCACACTCACTAGAATATGTTCATAAAATTACATGGAGTGCAATGTCACACCAGTCAACTGCTTGCACCACCAATGAATTTCCCTACTGTGTCTTCGCCTGGACACTTCTTGAACACCTTATTTTGAATGACCATACCCCTTTTCCACCTACACTCTCTCTTATCTGATTATAATTAAAGGGTTTGCTACCCAGTTTTTAAATTACTGTTTTGGTTTAGAAACTAACACATTTACAGTGATAAGCTTTACAGAGATATGCACCTTCATACTGGTGTAACTGCATCTAGGCTTTGGAGATGTACCATTTTAAGTATATTTCTAACTGTTTCTAAACTGATTAAAGCAGAATAACTTTCAAGACTAATATCAAGGTCTATGTCTTGGTACAACTTATTCCTGTAAATGTGTGAGTTTCTCAACCAATATAGTCAGAGTGGTACAAAAAAACTGTGTGTAGGCTGGCCCTGGGAGGAGTGATGCTCCTTTTGTACTACTAATGAATTCCAAATTGATGAAAGTTCGATTCCTTTGAGACTTACATCCAGTTTCTAACTTGCATACTGTGAGAATGTTTCTTTAAAAATGTATCAGGAAGAGAGTAGGCAGAAGCACTGCTGTGAAGCAAAGAGAAATGCAGAGGAGCTTTAGGGGTAATATTGTTTTCCTTATTTTAATGAAGTTCCTTCTTCAATGTTAGAAGAAAGCAACTCTTTGCCACATGGCACATCTGGTGAGTAATTTACATCACTGAGGAATTCAGCCCAATTTAATGTCTTAGGGTGCTTGGGAGGAATTGCTGTAACAATTAAGAACCACAAAAATTCCTTCATATGTTTACATTTTAGTCAGATTGAGCCCACTTCTGTTTGGTGATTAAGGTTAATTATTTCAAAGAGAGAAAATTAATGTGATGAGAATTCTGTCTGACTAGTGGAACTTTTATTGAACTGTTAACATTTGAGTGGAAATATTGCCTCTGACACAATATTATGCTTGTAGCAAAGTTGCTGCCCTAATACATCCCCTTGTGGTCAGATGTGCACTCACACACTTACACACACTGCCCGTCAGCCTACTTCTGCCACAGCCTTCCAGCCAGGCTGCTTTACAGAGTCTTTTACCAGAGTCCTAATGTAATGTGTACATAAGCAAACCTTCAGCCTGGCTGGACTCAGCTGGCAGCCATCTCACACAGGCATGCCTCTGCTGCTCTAGCCTGTCCTGGCTAGCCATAGGTTTCCATGCCTTCATCAACCCCACAACTCCTCCCCTCACGTAGGGGTTCAGGCTGGCTACAGCTCCTCAGGGTCCCTGTCTCTAGTCAGGCTTCCTGCTCACTCCTGCAGAAGCCTGTTTGCACTCTCTCATTCTCAACCTTCTTTCAGGTTGCTTGCCAGAGAGCGGGAACTTTCCTATGGGTCTCCCTGCTCCAACTGAGCTCACCCAGCTCTTTATGAGGAAACAAAACAAACAAACAAAAACAGCTTCCTCTCCTGCCTTCCCCTCCAGCTGGGCTTTATCTTTAATTAGGCCTGGCCAACCCTCAGGTATACCCAGTCTGATTCATGGGCTTCTCAGGTTCATCTTAACCTTTTCACAGCAAGTGAGGAGTAAACCCCATTCCAATGCTGTTTGTTTAGTTTTTAAGAGGCTTATAAAAAATGGAAGGGGTTTGAAGTTATAGTAGGGGAAAGAGGAGACTCCAAGGCCCAAAATGCGTGGGTATTTTGTTTTGTTTTATTGTTCTTTTTTGTCAGTGCCATCTAAGGGGTACACAGATTCGTTTAGATATATAAAGACAGAAAACAATACACATATGCTAAGTACAATGTATTAGATATTCTATTTGATAGGGAAATGAGCGGACAAGTGATTTGACTGTGATAGAAAGAGCTAGTTTCTTAACTGCCTTGCAGGTTGTGTAGTCATTTACACCTATTGAAAATGTGTGTGATGTGCTACCAAAGCAGAATAGTTTCATTCTGCACCTGCTTGCAGTTTGCGGATGTGCAAATGATTACACACGGTGCAAACCAGTGGAGAACTAGGACTCAAATCTTGGTGTTAAGATTACAAAGATTACAATCTCATAGGACAACTGGCACATGAAGAACATCCATGATGAAAGTGACCTAAACTGATTTCTAAGCGTACAATTGTAACACGAAGTGTGGAAACATACGGAAATCTTTGAAGATATTTGTGGGAGAACGCCATGTGTTTATACACAGAAAAGCAGAAGGGACTCTGCAATCTGACTGTTGAGGTGTTCCTGTTACGGTGGGAAAAGTTGCAAGAAAGAGAAGCACCAAGTAAGGAAATGAACTTGCTCTTTCACAGCGAAATCTGGGGAGTTTCTCTTCTACCTTGTTCTGTGGTCATATTATTATTATTTACATTGCAGTCCTCAGAGACCCAAACAGGACCAGGACCCTATTATGCTAGTGCTGTACAAGCATATAGGAAGACAAGCCCAGACCCCAAAAGGTAACCATATAAACTGAAACAAGGCACCATAGGCAAGCATAATAAACAATGGATAGGAATACAGGAAGGAGGGCAAAGATGGTAGCAGAAAGATCAACTGGTTGCACAGACTAGCTAGAAACACAAGTTGATGCTTCCAAATTTGAACCATTATTTACTGGTAAAAAGAAATTAACAATATCAGCTGTCTCCAGTTGCTGATTTCTTGTATCTGCATCTTGAGGAGGGATTTGAAGGAGAAGAATTAGGTATACGAGGGTTGTTCCATACACAAAGGGAAACGTGTAGGAAAGCACAGAGGCTTTTGTGAGAGAAGTGAACATTCAAGACTGGCATCAATGGCAGTGAAAAGGGGCGAGGAGAAGCAGTACAACATAATAAGAGACAAGACTGGGAGAAGTAGTATTGTGAAGGCCCTTAAAAGGTAGGACAAAAGAGCTTGAGTTGGCTATTGTTAAAGAGGATCGAGAGGAAGGATTCAAATAAGAATGTAATGTGGCCAGAATGATGAGCAAGAATGACATTAGCAGCTGCATTATGTATGAACTGAAGGGACTGAGATGGGTGTTGGGGAGGTCAGAGAGCAGGAGACAACAGGAGTCCAGATCTAAGTTCCCTGTTAGCTGCATGGCCATGCAGCAGCCTATTAAGCACTGCACAGGCACTCAGGGAACCTGCCCGGCTGGGAACTACTGCGGCCTAGCCTCCAACCTGCCATGGCCAGGGAAGGGGTGCCCCTCCCCCGGCCTCACCTCAGCCCCAGACCTGACGGGGGAGGGGGCGGCCTGAACCCAGCCCTGGCCCAGCCCTGCCATGGCTAGGGAGACCCTCTCCCAGCCCCAACTCAGCTCCAGAGCTGCCACCGCTGAGGTAGGGGCAGCCCCAACTCAGCCCCGGCCCAGACCTGCTGCAGCTGGGGGAGGGGTGTCTATCCTGCAGCCCCAGCCCCAGAGCTGCCATGGTGGGGAGAGAGCTGGGGGGAGTCCTCTCTCCCTGCTATAGCCCAGGGCAGCCTTCACCCCAAACCCCTCATTCCTGGCCTCACTCCAGTGCCTGCACCCCCAGCTGGAGCCCAGCCCTGAGCCCCCTCCAAACACCTACACTCCAAACCACTCAACCCCACCCCATGAATTTTGTTATGTGCACCAATTGGAGGTGATGTGTCACACATTACCTCCATATTGGTGCGCACAAAAAAATTCATGTGTGGGAGAAATCAGAGGGAACACTGGTCCAGATGTGAGATAAGGACCCTGGGAGTCTGATAGTGCGCTCTTTGTGTACCCACACTCCTGTTAAGCGATTGGGAAGTTGGGGTGTGCCAGGAATGTAGGACTGGCTTCCTATTGCGTTTGTGTGTGTCTATGGGAGGTTCTGGAAGGAGGAGACATGATTATATTGTTAGTCAATGATCAGTCAATCAAGGGCTCATCTCTGCACACATGGGAAAATATAAAAGAGGAGCATATTTAAAATGCATTTCTTTCCCTTAAGATATACTTTATTTTCTTATATCTGTATTCAACATCCAACAGGCAAGGGATTTCTATTTAATTCAACATTCATAACTTGCTGCAGTGAAAAAGCTGTGTCTTCCACCTACATATGGAAATAATGTGTGTTTTTATATTATCTGGAAGGTTGTCTTAGAAACTGGATACCTAATATGAGTGTATGTTGTCAGCTGTCCAGAAAAAGAAAAAAAAACAACGATGCAATTATTTCCATATTCCATCCTGAAAAAATTAATGGCAGTACCATCAGGGCTGGCTCATTTTCCCTTCATCTTCATCAGCTGAAGGCTATGCCACGGTATCATGGGAGACACTTTCAACATTAAAGGAAGAGGTTTTTTCCATCACTGTAGTTAATCCACCTATTTGAGAAGTGAGCTGCATCTACACCAGGGGTCAGGGTAACCTAACTATGGTGCACAGGGCATGACACTTTTCACAGCCCTGAGTGATGGACCTAGGTCAGTCTAATTTTTAGATGTAGACCAGGCCGCAGTGAAATGAAATCTAGAGTCTAAAGAACTAAGATCTAGACCTGAAATCCTGCATAAGCGTGGGAAGTAGAAGTGCAGGGGGTGCTGCAGCACCCCCAGGTTTTGTGCCCGGCATCCCGGCTGCTGGCCCTGAGCCCCTGCTGCCCAGGGTCCCGGCCACCAGCCCCATGCCCGGGGTCTCCGCTGCTGGCTCGGTGTCCCACTCAGCCATTAGCCCCGGAGGCTCCGCTGCCGACCTCAGGGTCCCAGATGCCGGTCCCAAACCCCTGCCACCTGGGGTCCCGGACACTGGCCCCATGGCTGGGGTTTCCGCTGCCAGCCCAAGATCCTGCTCAGCTGTCAGCCCTGGGGGCTCTGCTACTGGCCCCAAGGTCCTGCCCAGCTGACAGCCCCACGCCTAGGGGTTCTGCTGCCTGCCCAACACCTGGGGCTTCTCACCCACTCCTAGCTGTGGCGTCAGCCTCTGCCAACTTACCCTTGTCCGCATCCCCCCCTCCTGGAGCCATGGCCCTGCTCCTGGCCCCAGCTAGGGGGTGGTGAGGGGCACGGACAGGGGCAAGAGGGGCACAGCTCAGTACCCCCACTCCAAAAATTGTTCCAGCACCACTGAAATCCTGGCCCCACTGAAGTCAAAGGGAATTTTGCTATTGATTTC
This sequence comes from Mauremys reevesii, assembly GCF_016161935.1. NCBI lineage: Eukaryota > Metazoa > Chordata > Testudines > Geoemydidae > Mauremys > Mauremys reevesii. The sequence goes on along the minus strand of NC_052629.1, from coordinate 29,111,537 downwards.
AATTAAGCCAGAATTTTACCTGCAATCTGGCTGAGGGAGTCGTACTCCAGTATGAAAACTTTCGGGACTCACTTCATGCATCAGATTAGCTCCATCTCCTGTGCTCCCATACTCACAGAACAGGAGCACTTGGGGGAACAAGTCAACCCCATCCTCATGGATGGTGCAGAACCTGTCACATGGATGGTGCACACCAGTCATAATTTCTCACATAGCTCCCCTGAACCAATTGGCTTTGTACTGAACCCTATTCGGGGCTGAGAGTATATCACAGCCTAACCCCATGTGTGAGAGTATGGGATTGCAGGATCCGGCCCATGGTATATGAACAGAAAGTGGGGTGGCAGCTGGAGAAGATGATTTTCCAGAAAACTTCATAATGCTGCTTGGATTGGCCAAGATCCCTGCCTTGGAAAGGTGAGAAAATATGCAACATAGTGCTCAGACTGGGCTCTCTCTCTCTCTCAACTTCCCTGAAAAAGTCAAACCATGAAAGACTGCACGGCAGGCATTACAATGAAACACATAGGTTGAGACTCAGTTATGTCTAGACAGAGTCAAAACAGTCTTCTGCCCAGCTGTAAAGAATGACAAAGAATCCGGTTCTGGCCGACAGTCAAGGTGAAGAGGAGTGGGAGTACAACCGGCTGTGTCTCAGACACTCAGCCTGTTGCGGAGTGAGATGAGTGCCTATGGGCTAATGCCTCTATGCAACAATCTATATATCCCATATAGAGACTGGATGTGCACCACTCCTGTTCCAATTTCATATCATTCTGCTGCAGAGGCTGATTTACTAGGGAGAGAGCCCTCAGCAAACTTTGCTCCAGCATGTTAAGAAACCTGTTTTTCTTCTCACTGTTCTCTGGCTGCTCTAGTTCATGCAGGTGTAACCCACACCTGCTGGGTGTGGTGCTCTATCCCATCTAGTGGCACAGAGACCATTTCAAGAGAGATTAATGAACCTTACTCTACAGCCTTTGCTAATGGCCATGAGGCTTTTAGCTCATGCAGTAAAGGCTCATGCCTCTAACTCCAGAGTGCCCCAGTTCAATCCTGCCAGCCGACACATAAGGTCTGTCGATGTTACACGGGCACAATCCAAACTGTCCTAATTTTGTCTATTTTTAATCAGGCCCAGTGCTACCAGGGGAGCAAAAGGGGACATTTGCCCTTCCAAATGATTTTCAAGGGACCCCAGATTGTCAGAAAGGAAAAATATATACAAAGTTATCCAACTTCAAGCAGTGGACCAGCAGCAGATTAGAGTCTTCATCCTTTATAGAAATTATAAATCACAGCAAAATACTGACAGTTGCCAAATTTTGTTATTTTAAACTCTTAAACTTGGTAGAAAGATACTGGACTAGATGGACCTTTGCTCTGACCCAGCATGGCCATTCTTATTTTAAAATCCAAGCTTTTCCAGGGATCTATCTAGCTCCTGGACTCGGTTTCTTTCTTTATCAAATAGTGACATGCAGGAGCCCCAAAATACCTGCTTGCTCCCCTAGAACCAGCCCTGTTTTTAATTCTTCCATTGTCTTTAATTAAGTTCTCCTTAGGCTTGTGGGAGTAGAAGCAATCTTTTTCCTGGTTTTTAAGCAAACAAAAGCTGAAGTTTGCTGAACAGGCAGATTTTCCTGAGCTCTCACAGCTTTAATTTTAACACTGAAAGGCTAATCAAGTTGCATTTTGAAAATCTGTGAAATGTTACTTCCTGCTGCTAGGTTCAGGGCTGGTAATTACTGACTGCTTTTTTAGGAGGGATATCTTGACAGTGCTTAGCCTTCTTATCTAAAATTGGCAAGATGCCTTTTTTACTCAAAAAATGCCCTCTCAAAAGCTTGCTTTGCTGCACTTTCATTTTTCTTAAGGTCATTTTATTGGCATCAAAGCAGATTCATTGGATGAGTTCAGATCTTTTCCATGAAGTTTAGTTAGGCTCTGGAAATGTACACAAGGCATCGGAAGCAAAATAACTATTTCTTTAAAAAATTGATTAGCTTCATGTTCTGAAGATATGATATTAAAGTAGCCACATTTCATAAAGTATAAAGTTAATTTGTAATGTTTTTCAGGGAACATGATCCATTGTAATCTAAAGCTTCAGTACCAAATAAAAGGCAATATTCAGATAGGATGGTGATTTAGGCAGTTCAAACTAATGGATCCCTCCATAGGGAGAAACTAAAATAGTATTGCCAGGAAGAATTTGCTTTTTGGAAACAAAAACAAACCAGCCGCTTCTCCCCACACTCTGCTCGATTTGGTTGTTGGCATTCTCAGAAAAAGGACAGTTATTCTGAAGTGTGGCTCTATTAGTGCCTACATACAACAGTGAATGGTGCTACATAAAAACCATCAACAGATTCCAAAGAAAAGTACAATAGAAGTGACAATTCAAACAAATATATCATTATTCATTCACCGATAACATGTTATCGCCCCTCTTCCCCCCCTTGCAACTTGACTTCAATAGCATTCCCAGCCAGGCATGGACATTTGCCCAGGTAGAACAAGATGAACTATCAGGATATTAACTTGCAAATTAAAGGTACAGCTGTGTACTCTGGAATCTAGCCTGGGACTTTTAAACTGTATTCCACAGAGCTACTTGTGTCGCACTAGGAAACTTCTCCATCCTCCACCTCCTCCTAGTTGTAGCCTAATCAAAGACTCTTTCTTAGGCTTCCCGAATATTTCTAGACCAACTCATTAAAAACAAAACCCAAATTCCGAACAGAACAGAGAGGAATTTAACCAAGCAGCTGCACTCATCTTATTAAACCAGTTTTATTTTCAGTTTGTGTCCTTAGCGCAGTCCTAATAACATTTTGTGTAACTGAGCTTTATAGTTACTGCAAGGCTGTTGTAAGATTGCAAGTGTGTGTGGAGAGCCAGCTCTTTAAGACATGGTCTAAAAGCCTGAGAATCCCCTGGGTCCCACAGCGTGGGGCTGGGGGATTTCAAAGGGAAGGGAGTTGAAAAGCTGTGCATTACCAATAAGAACAGCCTCTAGCTTTCAGCTTTCATCTTCTCAAGTGTAAACCTATGGGAGCACACCCACATATAAAGAGGAATCTCTGGAGAGAATGCCCCACATCCTTTTAACTTCTGACTTCCACTCAGCTGCTACTTGGAGAAGATGGAAAACTAGAGGTGCAGGACTGAGTATTTTTATTATTTCAGTACCAAAGATTTAGCATGCAATGTTTGTTCTTCTTTTGCAGATTCTGAATTCACTTGAGCAAAGAACAGTAGTTGAATTAACCCACAGACTGAACATTTAGTGTAGCATCAGCAGAACGTTTTCCAAGAGGACTAGTTAGCAGTGTATTGCTGACTTTTTACATCAGTGCATCTATCTCAAAGCTCACTTATACAGCTATTCACACTGTGGAATTCCGACAGCAGAAAGCCTGTAGTTCATCACTCTCAGCTTCTTCTAGAAGAACTTTGGCTCAAATCCTACACAAAGTTCTGCCTGGTTACTATGAGGGTCACTCATTCTTCCACACACACACTGTGTGGTCAAGTGAGGGGAGAGAGAAGGGGAGAGTCTAGACCTGTTGCATGTTGGCTATGTTATTTGAAGCTTGATTCTTCTGCCTCCTTTATTCATGTTGAGTAAAACCTTTCACCAAGGCTTTTTATGGAGTAAGGTACTACTCAAATGTGAGCAAGGGGAACAAAATCTGGCTCCTAATCCCACTGTGCCTCAGTTACCCCATCTATACAGTAAGGATTACAATGACCTATCTGATCATCTCCCTCCCTCACATCCTTGGGGATGCTTGAGATCTGTGCATAAAAGAGTGTTATCTACGTGCCAATCATTATTACCGCAAAAGGAAAGTGCTTGGAGCAGGGGTCCCCAAAGCGGTGCCTGCAGGCGCCATGGTGCCCGCAGGTGCCATGGCACCCGCCGGGGCATCAGAGTACACCTGCATACTGGCTGGCGGATGAGCAACCGTCGAAATGCTGCTGACAAGCAGCCTCATCCAGAGGTGTTGCTGCTAAAATGCCGGCAGTTTTCGGCGGCATTTCAGTGGTGACCCCTCTGGATGATGCTGCTTGTTGGTGGTGACGTCTATTGACATTGCCGTTTGTTGGTGGCATTTTGAAGGGGGCTCGTCCGCTACCACGGTCCTCCGTGGCTCGTCGTCTGGCACCCGCCAGATGAAAAAGGTTGGGGACCACTGTGGTTGTTACACAATGAGGACATGGGAGACACCTAAGTGAAGTGTTGAATAGTGGACTGTGGGCTCAAGGAGTTCTACAGAAAAAAAAAAAGTTTTTGTTTTTTTAATAAATCAAGATGTTAATTTAGGGCCATTAGCCTCTTGGCCCCTTCGAAGCTGCCAAGGTCCAAAACCGCATCAAGACAGTTTCCCCAATACAGAAGGATGCAGATGAAGCCTAAAATGTGGGTCTTTGCCCTTTCTGACAAGGGGATAACATACCTCTCGGCTTTGTAAAGAAGAAGGAGGAGGAGGAGGAGTTTGGGAGGATCCAGAGTTTTTGTGTTTGTTTTTATAGGGATGTTCCATTAAAAAATAAGGAAAAGTGAGCAGAAGAGATCAAAAAACATTAAAACAAAAATGAGATGAGCATAGGGCAGAGCTCCTAGAGTGCTAACTACTGAAAGCTGGAAATACTAAAAATCAAAAAATAGTAATAATGAATCAGTAAATTATATAAAGCACATTTCCAACAATATCAATTGTAACTTCCAGTAATAACTGGGAATGTTTTGAAGGTTGTGTGTATAGGTGGTATTAGTTACATTTGTGTTAGTGTAACATTACAGTGCCCATCACCGCCTTAACCACACTTGTGTTATGCCCTTTCCCCTACCCTCTCTGTGTTTTCCTTTAGCATGTGATTTCTGTGACATCTCTCTGTTAGTGAAGCAGGGAACCAGGGCCACAAACCAGATCCAGTACAATTACACAGGACCTCTGCTGTGGATTGGTGGACACATTATGCCCCCTTTAGCAGTACAACCCATTTTATGCCACTGGATGTTTGCAATAGCAGACACCTTTGAAATTTTATTTCCCTTAACAGCAGTTACGCAGCATGACTACTGATTAATAAACATGTACAAATACCAGTTCCCCTGCAATCACATCTGATGTTGCCTCATCTCATGATTTCAGGCTCCCCTTCGCTCCAGTATACTGTTTTCCACAATTACCACATTTACCATTTCTTTGCAGCAGAAATTAGCTTCGCAGTTCTCTTGCACTGACATCATTTGATGTTTACAGGTTTGTCCTGACTCCTTCAGATGTGTTCATTAAGAATCCAGAACAATGCAATTTCTCTCCCCCTCATAATACTGACCTTTATCTCTTTTATATCCACTAGTCCAGCTCCTGACTTGCGTGATCTGATACTGATAAAGGCCAGTCATTTAAAACAATAGGCAGATGGTGATCTAACTCTCTGGCCTTTCACATTTTATTCAGGCCAGTCACAAAAACAATTTGAATATTCTTCAAGAGGCTCCTCAGGGCTCTAAACAGAGTTCCTAATGGCCTTTTGTTTCAGCCTGTATCCCATGAAATATCTGTTAATGTTTTTTAAAATCGTTTCCTCTTCTCCCTTCATGAAGAAGAAATGCACTTGATTACTTCATGCTCATCCCAGCTGCATAATTAGTATGGAGAGTATATACCAAATTCTAGGTGAAAGAGCAGAAACTACTATTAAAAATTTAACCATATTTATCAGGATGAGTTTGACAACTTCTCAAACTCCAAATCAATGGAAAGTCTTTACAAATACCCAGAGACCAACAATGATACAAGATTGTTCACTTTTCCTCCTACTCAGCACAGTGATCTTACACACTCACACACAGTATAGTGGGTGACCATAATCAATCAGTTGCCTCCCTGGAGGCAAGTTCAAATATTGCCATCTTGGCATGGATATGCCCAGAGGGTAAAAGAGAATAAAGAGATAAAAAAGGGGGAGCTGAGAGAAATAGTCTCTGAAAGGAGTGTGACTGAAAGATGGTGTTTCTCTGGAAGAATCTCAAAGCTTATTTTGGTGGGGGTGGGGAGGAACCCAAACTGTTCATCCCTTATGGTCTGGATTAAGCAAGAATGGAATGGACTTCTAAATAAACTACTAAATCTCAGTCTGCACAATAATGCCTCCTTCCACTGTACGGGATGATTCTGAACTAGTTAACTTCATTCCTATAGCCCTGTTGCAGTGTACAGCAGGAGCACCTACCCAACTCCCTCCTGCAAACTGTCTTAAGCACTAGTGTTTATTTCCTACCTAGTGTGGAATAATGAGGTCTTGTCGTGAAGGCACTGAGTAGGACTTTGGAGATCTGAGTTTAATTCTCAGCTCTGCCCCAAAGTTCCTGAGAGACCTTGGGCAATCAATCTCCTCTGTGCCCCACCTGTAAATGAGGATAATACTTTCCCACCTCACAGAGGAATTATGAGGTAAATCTATTAAATGCTTGGGAGGTACTCAGATACTTCAATGATGTTTGTCCATATAAGTAAAAAGATAGATGTCTCAAGAGTTCAGGGTCACAATAAGACTGGTGCATGGCAGAGAAAGGACATGTGTGAGAAGAGGTAAGTTTAAGCATGATCCTCAGCATGCAAATAGGATGTTTAGCTCTGGACTCCCCGCTTTGACATTACTCCTGCAGGATAAGGTTACTCTGTATTCCCTGTCCTACACTTCTACATGCAAAATGCTCTACTTGGCTCATAATCAAGCTTTCTGAAAGTCACACAAATCTGAGATTTTTCTTGCGTTAGTGGAAAAGTATTAACTATGTAGTCACTCTATAGCAAGAGATGGGTCTAGGCCCTATCCCTGGATCTGGACACTTCAGAACTCTGCGGTCAAGTTTATTTCTAGGTCCTACACTAAAAGATAATTATGAGAATATAAAGTCTCTAGGAATGCTGTAGACTGTGTTAAAATTATATTTTCCATTTTACTTAGCTACTACTGCCATCTAGTGTTGAAATAATATAGTTACATCAGAAACTTCAAAATATATTTCTACTTGTGTGCTTTTAACATTTATATAGCTCCACAAATGTGCATGGAATTTGCAGCACACATACCACTATCATCAGTATCCCTGCCCTGTTTTAGCTTATAGTTTAATGCCCCATTCCTGTAAACACTGATGCATGTAAATTTAGATACATGAGTAGTCCCATTGGCGTCATTAGAAGCACTCACTTGGGCCCTAATCTTGCAAACGCCTACATGTAGCTGTTTGGAAAGGAATTGGCCTTCGGAGCCGAGTAATTCACAATGTATTTAATAGAGTTAGCTCTCCCATACACACCTCCTGTTGACAAATCTCCCACAAAGAGGTCATGAAATTCTTGACTGTATTGATTGTTTGAAATTATTCATTAATTTCTTAAATGAGTAATGCTTGGTCCAAGTATTGTTCGAACAGTAAGTATGATCAAATTACAATTCACAGTTCATACTTACAATCAGTGTAAATAATGAAAGCAACCAAGCTTACAGTAAAAAGGAATGCAGGGTCCTCTCCTCTGCTTTTTGCAGAGACAAAGTTCTGTTACCTCTCCCTCTCCTGGACTCAGGGCCAGCTCTAGGTTTTTTGCCACCCCAAGCTAAAAAAATATCTGGCTGCCCCCTCCCCCCCCTTTTTTTGGCTTTTACACTTTGCAATTTGTTTTTTGACAGTTTAAAAAAGAATTTTTAAATGAAACAGAAAATTTGTAGATAGTGAAATAAAACAATTTCCTACTCGTGTACTCATTTAATTTTAACAAAATCACAATTACAAACACTGATACTGGTAATGTTAAAAGAATGCATAATGCTATAGCAGTGTTTGGAGTGAAAAAACATGAAAAAGTCATTTCTTGCTCTAAATTCTAATACTCTTAGAGGAGAAGTTTTAGGACTTATTAGCTTTATCTGAGCTATGTCTGGTTCAGACACAAGCAGCTGCCAGCAACTCTGGACCCAGAGAGGCAGCAGCACACACAGGTTCCCCTGTCCCGTCACCCCAGTTTAGTGGAAATCTGGTACACGGGTGGGGGGGAGGGGGACACCCCGCCATTAATCGGCCCCTACCCCCTGCCGATCAGTCAGGAGGACGCTCCCAGTCTGGAGTGGTCAGGGTGACTCCAGGGATGACCGGAGGGCTGCAGGGCAGGGGGGCACAGTAACAGCAGCAGCGGCACATGTGGAGCATGGCGGAGGAGGGGCTCCCCCCCCCTTCCTCTCTCTCTTCTCTGACTGGTGAAGTGATGGACTCACCAGGCAAAAAACTGAACAGCAGAACAACAGGATCCTGGATGAGGAGTTTCTGGAGCATTACTGGAAGCTGAAGTTAGACTAATTCTAATAAAGGCACAAATTTTCAACCATGGATGGTACCTAGCCCTTGGAACAACTTAGCCTGGGGATGTTGTGGATTCTTCAAATTAAATCTTTACATTGAGACTGGATCTCTTTATAAAAGATATGTTCTAACTCAATAGTAATTATGGGCTGAATGCAGAAATTACTGGTGAAGTTCTATGGTCTGTTTATGAAGGAAGTTTGACCTAGATGATCCTAATGGTCCCTTCTGGTCTTAAAAATCCATTAATCTAATGCATTTGTGTGCACAGACATGTTGTTGTGCTCATAATCTTGCATACACATATTCAGAGTCAACACATTCAAAATGTAGCCCTAACTGTCTTGCTAAATAATTACATGGATGTTGCTTTACAAACTGGCATGTCAATAAAGGGTGCAACAAGGCATATCTCCCTGCGCTTCCAGAGATGTATCTGTCTCAATTTCCCTAGGTCAACTCACTCTGTCCCCCAGGTAATCCTGTAATTTGCAGCATTGTTGGATCACAGAGGTGATTTAGACCTCAAGCTGTATCATCAGAGTCCACTCCTTCCATGTTAACAAACAGAGGTCCATCACAAGCAAACATATATCCAGAAAACTCACACTGGGTCTTCAGTCCAACTTCAGGCTTTGGGGGGAGGGATAGCTCAGTGGTTTGAGTATTGGCCTGCTAAACCCAGGGTTGGGAGTTCAATCCTTGAGGGGGCCATTTAGGGAAGTAGGATTAAAAACCTGTCTGGGCACTGGTCCTGCTTTGAGCAGGGGGTTGAACTAGATGACCTCCTAAGATCCCTTCCAACCCTGGGAGGGGGGGGGCAGGAATCCTTTTATCCCTCATGAGAGGTCTTAGTAGCCTTGTAGGGGAACCCAGGCCTTCCTTCAATTCTGGGTTCCAATCCAGGGACCTTGTAGTAAACAAAGTAGGTCCATTCACCACTTTCCTAGAGCACTTCCTACATAGGCCTTTCTTGAGTTCTCTGTTTCTAAGCCTCATCCCTGGGCTCACTGCAGAGTTTCCTTGCACTGTCTACAACCCAAATAGCTCTACTAGAGAAAACCATCCTGCTCCCTACAAATCTTTCTCCCTGGTTAAGCTGAGCAGGCTCTACTTTATCTGTCTCAAAGTCCTTCCTCTGGGGAGGAAGCTGACAAGGCACAGGTGACACCAAGCCCAACTTCCTTAAAGATCCATCCCTCCCACCCTTCCACCTCTGTGACCAGTCCCAATCCAGCAAAGTGTTTCGCTTATGCACATACTTAACTTTAAGCACATGAATAACTACACTGCTCTTCAAAGGGGACTATTCATGCTCTTAAAGGTAACCATGTGCTTAGGTACTTTATTCAGTCAGGGCCTAATACAGTAAGTGTCCTTGAATATCTGTGGGTTTATGAGCAGATGAATACTCAGATTGACAAGTTATAGCCCTATTAACAGCACATTTCCTAATGAACACAATGAATCCCTCCATTTCATTTTTTTTAATTATTTAATTTATTTATTACAATTAAAGCTAAAACAGGTCTAACCAATTAGGCCAACTTGGTACTTAAATGACTCTATATACACAATATAAAATGTGATAATTTTGCACACTAAGCCAATTCTGTTGTCACAGAGATAAAATTACCTCAGACTGCTCCATGAAACCTGCTAAATGCTACAATCCTGAAGAGGGTTTGTTTCTAAATATTCATCTTGAACATCCCCAGTTGAATGTCATCACAAAACCCCATGGGCTCTCTGAGAATATTATCGACTACTGAAATTGTCAAGGAGGAAATGTATGTGCAGATTTCATGTCCTTTTCCTGCATACTGGGTCCCCCAGGCAATGTCTTCAGACTCAGACATGTTTTGCAAATCTACAGCTCACACCAGTATGTGGGCAAAAATTCAGTGTGGCCACTGCCACTTCAGTGAAAATGATGAAGTAAACACTAGTGCTAGAATCACAGAGGGTTAGATATTGTTAATTAAACACACAACACTTTCAGATTATACATCTTGGAGGCCTGCAACTTACTATATTCAGTCCTGAGTCACAGACAGACAATCTCTCCCCCCTCCCCCCTTTTTTTTTTGGCTAGTCTGAGAAACTAATGAATGTTGTAAGGTCTGGTATTTTTTTAAACCCAATAGAGCTAAACATAATTACTTTATTACCAGCTTTCCAGTGGTATAACAGCTTTCAAATGGTAGCAATCATTAATTTCAAGCTACCAGTTTCTGCTGTGCTATCTGGTAATAAAATCACAAACTGAAGCAGAGAGAGAAGTGCAAGATGGCGCTCAGACGATGGTACTTGAAGGCTCACTGGAGACTGCCAGAATTTGCAGCAGTTTGACAGTACATATGGTCCCAGGGCCAGTGCATATTTCTCAGCATTGGTTCAAGATCAACTAACATAAAGGCAAATGTTTAGCCTGATAATTAAATAAAGAAAATAGCTCAGAAACCTTACTGGAAAATAGTTGTCAAAATGCTATGAAGTAAGAGGGATGACTGAAGCTTACAAAAGTCAGAAGAGCCTCTGGAGCATAAAATCTGAGCACAACAGGTGGAATCCAAAATATTTTCTGGGGTCTTTGTCTTGCCAAGCCCTTTGCAGACTCCCAAGTGTTCTCTTTCCTCCCATCACACATCTTTGTCTAGTGTCAATCACAATTTATAGAAGAAGAGGGGGGACACATTCAAAGTGAGATTAGGGCATGATTCACCCTGATTTCACTATTTTTCCTTTTCACTCCAATGCCTGCATACAGAGGTCTTGTACCAGGCAATCTCTTCTCCAGTTTCAACCTGTCAACACTAGTTGGATACAGGGGCCAGACGATATCACCATTTTGTGCAGAAGGGATCACTAGGAAGTAATAGCAGTTGCTCGCTGCTTTCTCTTTCCTGGCAGCTCCCATCTTCCCCACACTCCCAGAAGCTACTGGAGCGGATGGCATAACAGCCTAGTGTCCATTACCCATTTCTGTATCTCAGAGGTTTATTACAGCTGGAAAATGATCAGAGGCCTGAAGTTTGATCCCCTCAGTAGCAGTACTTCATAAGTGTCTCAAACCATTTTGCTTTCGAAGACCATTGAAGAAAATTGACTGGAAACGTTTTCTATAACATGGCTAATTGAAAACAAGACAGGAGCTAAGTGTCAGGTTCCAAGATATTACAATCCAATGAAACTCCTCAGTGCAACAAATAATGAATCATGCAAGCCCTTTATAACTAATATGCCATTAGTTATAAATAATTGTTTCCTAAGATATGGAATCCAGCAATTACACACAGAGCTAAAATTATCCTCAGCTAAAAATCAATTTTAAAAATATCCATGAGAATTAAAAAAAACCCTCATCATCATATAGCTAAGTTTTTTTTATCTATCAGTCTCCCTATATCATAAAGGACAAAAATGCAGAAACATACAGGAATAATTGACAACTTGGAAAAAGCTTGAATATTTGTGAATAATTCACAAAAAACATACATACTAACAAGTCTGAAAAGAGAAAGGATTTAATGTGGTGTATGTGCTAGGAGACAGAGACATGGCAAATCACTGTTTTTTTCGTGCTGTGAAAATGCTCAGGAAAAGCGTTGAACTGACAATCCTTGAAACTTCATACTTCTGTTTAGCTACAGAACAAGTACAGGGCATGGAGCAACCAAGCTGCCCTACTGTTCCACCAATGAGCATCAATCCTGCCCTGCAGCATCCATCTCTAGAGGTGAGAAGGCTCATTCAAACTCTATGACCATTCATTTCTCAGATCTCTGCTGAGATTGCTAACAAAGTCGTCAGTTAGTGCTTAGTGGTTACATCCAGTTGGTACTGGACTGAAACCAACAAATTATTTTACATTCACCACCAAGTAGCAATCAGGTGGTAACAACTTTCTGTCACTATTAAGGGATGAACTGAAATTTAGAAAAGCCAATTTCTAGCCAAAATTCTGATTTTATTTGGCTTTTGGCCAAAAATATTCAAAGTGACATATTTAAGATGCGTCTTTTTCTCTCATCCCCAGAGCTTGTTGGGATGGCGAGCCAGAATAGTTACAGCAGGGGCAGAAGTTAGGTGGAAGCACAGCTGGTTACAATGTGCATCACTGATCACTTCTTTGGTCCCACTCCTCCTACAGCCAGTTTATGTCAGACCTTTTCACTAATATTCCTTTCCTACTCATCTCTTTGTCATCAGACCTGGCCCCACTTGCTCAGAAGTGAACTGAGGAGCTCCTGAGTCCTGCAGGTTCAGGGAGCACACACCAGTCTGATTTTTCTAAAAAGGCTTCTAAAGGGATGGATGAAATTAAATAAAAGATGCAAAATTGCAAATTCAGTTATTTGTCAGCAATATCACCCTACCTGTCTGACTACACCTGCAAAATTGATAGATAAGTGGGTGCAACGGCATGATGAAACAGCTATGCCTTCAATTTCCCACCTGCATTTAGTTATGCACACAAAACTGCATCTACAATATTGGAGACCAGGTAAAGCCTTACCTAAAATCAGAGCCACAGCCCTCAGTGAGGCGACTGATCTCATTTCTGATACATTAGTCCACTTTTACTCATAGAAATTAAAACAAAAAAAGGATACTATAGAAGAAAATTGGCAAGATGTTTATGGAAACAGGACCTTTAATGATGAATAGGGATTCAGTACTGAAATTCCGATATACCTTTTAATCAAACGTAAGTTATTGACAAAACAGGAAAAGTAATATTCTGAATTTTGGGGTTAGGAGCTTAGTATTGATATTGGTTCCGATTGCTAACTCTGTACTGCAACCAATGATCAAATGGAACATGGGACTATTCTTTGTTACTCTAACTTCTAACACCTGCAGACGGATATATTTCCAGTTATTTAATATTCAGAGAAATACTGAAGTTAGGCATTCATCACTCCCAGCCTGGGCTTCACTCAGTACAGGCCCTCATGGGAAGAAAATATCAGGAACTACAGGGCTCTTGTTTTAGCACAGAAAACATAACTGGAACCAATGGCTGGAAGCTGAAGCCAGACAAACTGAAATTAGAAATTAGGCACACATTGTTAACAGTGAGGATAATTAACCACAGTGAGGAACAAACCAGGGGAAGTGATGGATAATCCATCTCTTGATGTTTTTAAAATCAAGACAGGGTGCCTTTCTGGAAGTTACACTTTAATCAAACACAAGTAATTGAGCTCAGTGCAGGGTCTACTGGATTAAATTTAATGGGTTGTGTTATACAGGAGGTCAGAAAGATGATCTACTTTAATGATACCCTCTGGTCTTAAATTCTTTGAGGGTCCACTCCTTTATAATATTATAATAATCTGCATCAAAACAAAATCATGTTTATATGCAGCTTTGAATCCATCCAGTGTAACTATAATGTGGGAAGAAACAAAGAGGGAATAGCTCCTCATATGGAGGAAGTGAGACCTCAAACTTCACCCGACAGAAGAGGAAAAGGAGGGAGGACTCATCACAGGATCCCCTTCCCCAAAGGTTAACTCTGATCAGCTAACATTAAGGGTGTTTAACACATTTATACAATGAATTTTCCTAGAATAGACAAGGCCAAAGAGAAGTCCTTCAGAGGCTCCTCAACCCACGCAGAGGGGAAATTGTTGGACAGTAATTTAGTTGTTCAGTTTTAAACAGCTCCTGTATTTCAATAGTGGGAAAGAGATTCTTACATCTGGTTTGGGAAGTGGCCCTTCGGGAAGCAAGAAGGGAACTAAATATATGTGATGTAAGATTATTAATGGAGCTAGTTTACATTTTCTTCAATTTTTTTTTGTTTAAAATAAAGTGCTTTTTTTTGTTGCAAAAATTAAATTTTTAATAACAAATGGTCGACATTATCCAGGTTTTCCTTTTTGTGTGAAATTTGACCAAAATTTTATTCAACATTTTTCCATTTGCAGAAAATCTGATTTCAATAAGAAAATGTGGTTTTTTCTACATGAAACTTTTCAAAAATGATGTGGCTGAAGAATTAGGTAAAAATGTTGTGGGAAATGTTATGAAAAATGGGATACAGGTCAATTTCAAACCCTGAAAAATGGGAAAATTACTTTGAAAATTCAAAATTATTTGCCAGATTGTTTCCCTGATTTGCAACCTATTTTAAAATCAAATAGTTGAAGCACTGTAGATGTGGTCTATTGTTATATCTGGCGGACAAACCACATGCCAAGCAGCTCATGCAATGAGTTAAGAATGAGAGCAGTTAAAAAAAAATGTCCATAGTACAATTAGGAAATATTTTTCTTTAAACTATTCCTTCATTAGTCTCTCTCTTTCCAGAAAAGGGTTTCTGCAGCTGATATATAAGCCACCTAGGTATATTCTCAGCCATTGATAGTGCCAGGCATGGGATTTGTTCATTCCAAAGCTGTTGAAAACAAATTGAAGTTGCTCACATAAAAATTCGGGAGGGGGATAGCTTTGTTACCATTGAACTAGTTATGGAAGAATAGACTCCCATAGAACATCTGAGCACTTACCCAATACTACCAGTTGGGGCCCTATGAGGGAAAGCAGCAAACTCCATCCACCCCTGCTTAGGTCTGCAGGAGTGTCAGAAACCCCTCTTGGACAATGGTATGAAACACAGTTGAAATATTTTAATGAATTAATCTGAAAACCTGGAGTGAAATCCTGATCCATTGAGGTCAATGGAGTTTTACCTTTGATTTCAGAGGAGCCAGGATTTCACCCCTGTGGCCATCCATTCCCAGCTGCCCTCAGTAAACATTAGTTACACTTATGTGGTGTAATTTTTGCATGTTACCATGCAGCAAATAAGCCAGCAGAGACATGTGTGAGATCAGTTTCCTCTCTTGTGAGAAGTTAAGTGACCACACAATTGTCTCATTAGAAGGATGCAGACAGTACTTAGATGGGAGTGTCTTTTAAGATTTAGTCCATGGAGGAAATGGAGAACAGAACCATGATCTTTGTAAGTAAATATTAGACCTTATATGTAGCTTAGAAGATGTCAGAGTGCTGTGAAGCTACCCAGTATCAGTCTGACAGAGAGGATTTACAAAATGAAGAGGAGGGATGTCACAGGGAATTACAGTCAGAACTGAATTGTTTCCAAAGTACACCTATTCCAGGAGAAGGAATTTAGCTCTCACTGAAGTTCCCTAGTGTCATTCATTCTTCTGTATCTTTTAGATCCTAGTCCTCAAAGTGATACTGAGCAGCTTCTAGGTATTATCACATCCCATCTGGGAGATGCATATCTAATATTTATTGTTAAACATATTGTTGCCGTAATTTGTCCCACCTGTTGTCCCCTACTGCCCTCCCTCCTCCTTACACAAACTCCTCATCACTGTAACATTCTCCATGTGTTTTAATAATGTGTAGAAGCCTGGCAAGTGCTGTGAGAAAAAAAAACAAAAAATAATATTTTTTTTTCATTTGAATGGTAAAATTCCTCACCACTTACCAGATGGACTGAGGGGAGTGTTCAGAATCCAGTCTTCATTATCAACTTTCCTCCCCCGTCCTAAAAAGGGGAAAGGTTCTCACTGTACTTCATTGATAAAGGTTTTCTTTAAAGGTCCCGGAAGAAAGAAAATTAACCTTGAAACAACTGGTGAAATCATAGATCTACATAAAGCACGTGTATTTGACTGCCAAGTGTGGTAGCTTCTGTATTTAAGACTATTCTAGTTTATTTAATAAATTGGAGGGGGTTAAAGCCAGCTATCTGGCCTGAACCAGAGCTCTGCCCTAGTCCAAATATATTTTTGATTCTATTCCACTCAACCCAGAATAATATTTTAACCCAAAATTCAAACAAACAGAGCTGAACTTGAAGTTTGAGGATGTCTCTGAAGGAGGAGTCTAGGAAAGAGAAAACACAAACACCGGACCTTAGCCATTCTGCTGGGAAGTTCTATTTCAGCTGACACAGGATGGGTATAACTTGCATTAGCTTCTCCTAGCACATGTACTCACTTGAACAAAAGTTAATGATTTTGGGTGTCTCACTTTTCACCTACAAACTCCTTAATGAGACCGGATTTTCAGATAATGCTGGACCAGCACCTTAAAAGGTCCTGATTATCAGAAGATATCTGCAGTTGAGGCGTCTAAAATCACTAGCCACTTTTTAATTTCTTTGCCTTAGTTGCGTTTTAATGTTTGCAGATTCTAACATAGGCCCTACATAGATGTTTATCCCAGTTGTGTTTAACCGTAGGCTGAAGCATTCTACTATCCTGCCTACAGCTGAATTTATAGTAGTTATAATTAACTAATAACATGTGAAAACACAACTTAATGTTCAATGAAGACATACCAATAACTTGTAGTGGAAGAATTGTGTATTAGGGGAGAAAGCAAGTACTTGTTTTCTTTCCCCAAAATACTTAACATAAAATCCTCATTTTTTTTTTTAAATAAAGAGATTTCAGCTTTTTCTTTCACCAAATAATTATTGGTTAATTACCCTAGAATTTCCTGCTCTGCAGAACACTGATTGTAATTACGTGCCAAGTTATTCAATAACTCATTGCTTTTGGATTGGAAATTAGGAGCACGGAATATTTGAAGAGAATTTAGCTGCTAAACACAGAGAAGACACACTTTAAAAACCCAGTTTTTTAAAAATTGAGAAATCATGCATAATGACCAAAAAGGTGCACTGTTTTTGACATTTAAGTAAAGGCTCTGCCAGGTCATTGTCACATGATTTTAAAAAAATTAGGCTTTCACCTAATGTTTATCTAGACCTACTAAGATGTAAAAAACATATCTGTGGTCCCCCATGTAGTCGTTATGGGCCACTTCCGAGTGTGGGCCCGGCACGAGGACACCATAGCATACCCGGTACTGCTGGGATGAGGATGAAAACCTTTATTCAAAAACAAAATAAGATATTTGAAGCCACACTTGATTTAGACCGCCACTCAGCCCCTAGAGAACAAACTGGGATAGCATCAATATATCCAGAATACTCTTGAATTTGGTTTATTTGTGTGGGAGGGGGTTGGTTGTTAGTTTTGTCTTTTTTGTTTAAGCACTCAGGGCCTGCTTGGGTCCCTGAACACAAGTGCTTAACTAGCACATTTATAAGCCATCTTAAGCTTGAATCTAGCAGTCAGTGGAGTTGCACCTGCATCTCCCCACCACCACCTCCTCCACCCAAAGTTACATTCATGAATACATTTTTTGAATGCTGGATTTTCTACTTTGGTTCAATAATATTTATCAAACTTTTTTAAAAGTTACTTTCTTTAGCCTGTTTCTCCCTTTGCCTCACCACCACCACCACCCTATGACTTCAAGTGAAACAGTAAAGTTACTGGGGAGAAGCATGGGGAGGAAAATTTCTTGTGTCCATCTTTTGCAGGGCGAAAAGGCCACTGAGATACACACACACACACATACACTTTACCACCAAGGCTACCACAATCCACCTCAAGCCCCTACCTCAACTTTCACACCTGGGCTCTCCTCCCTCTATCCCCCCACACCCTGCTTCTCCTACTCCTCCCACACACAGAGTCACTGCCAGCTCCCTCATCGCACCCAGACTTGCCCCACAATGCCCCTTCCCCCAAACCGTGCTGTGCCTCCTCCATACCCCAGTTTCTAGGCATTGCCACTTGCAGGGGTGTGGCAGCCAGCCCCACTGTCATTGCCCCCACCCAGCCCCAGGGACTCAGACAACCAGCCTCTCTCTATCCCCCCACACCCTGCTTCTCCTACTCCTCCCACACACAGAGTCACTGCCAGCTCCCTCATCGCACCCAGACTTGCCCCACAATGCCCCTTCCCCCAAACCGTGCTGTGCCTCCTCCATACCCCAGAGTATGTGGCAAAGTTTCTAGGCATTGCCACTTGCAGGGGGTGTGGCAGCCAGCCCCACTGTCATTGCCCCCCACCCAGCCCCAGGGACTCAGACAACCAGCCTCTCCTGAGCTGGCCTGATGGCGGCTGAGGATACACCCCCCCCACCCCCCCACACACCCCGTCGACGCAAAGCTGCAGGATCGGGATGAAGCCCAAAACCGGGCATTAGGGTTTCCGGGGGAGTCACAGAGCTGCTGCCGTCCCAGGAGAGCGAGGGAGGGAGCTCGGGAGCGGGTAGGGGCAAGCAAGGAGCCCTCGTGTCCGTACCCCTCTGGGCTGCATGTACAGTGGTGGCTTAGAAGGGGCCCATAATAAACCTGGCCCATTGTAAACCTGGTACTGCTCTGGGTTGCACAGGGGGAAAAAATGTGCCAGTTTAGAATGTGACCAGTG
The DNA here is from genome assembly GCF_016161935.1 of Mauremys reevesii. Taxonomy (NCBI): domain Eukaryota; kingdom Metazoa; phylum Chordata; order Testudines; family Geoemydidae; genus Mauremys; species Mauremys reevesii. The sequence goes on along the minus strand of NC_052629.1, from coordinate 29,092,873 downwards.
ATTTGGGATTCCTCGTGTTTAGGGTGCCCAATTTGAGACACATTAAAAAGGCCTGATTTTCAAAAGGAGGGTGACCAACACAGTATTCACAGACAAATCTTATGTGGCATGATATTTGTCCCTGAAATTTTAAACAACACAGTGCCTAAGCTATAGAAAGTGGGAAGCTTTTGCATTTTGAAAATCTGCAGTATCATGCTATAAAAGTGCAGGATATGAAAGACAGACACCCACAATTAGTTAAAAAAACTCTTGGCCTCTCCATATCCATAAAACTAACATTGTGTCACTGTTTTCACTAGAATATTCTCTAAACATTTCTCAAGGTTCATTTTGCTGTCACTCCCTCTTGCAAAATCAGAAGATAATTCTGTCTCCTTATTAATTTCTTTCTTAGCTTGTTTGATATCAGTAACATGCACCAACACTATGTGAACTTTTCATCTCTCTTCAAGGCCACCAGTTTGGATTTTTCGGTCTACAGTATTTCTAAAGTATTTCTTTTAAATGTTCTAAACTGTAACATTTCAAAGAAAGATCACTTGTAGAAAACCTGTAGGTTATTTCATCAAAGCTAGTCAGATTGTTGTGAAGAGTAATATCTTAAATATCTCTTTAGGTAGTGTTATAGGTAGAGCTATTAACATTTCTGACTAATTAAAATTGAAGTGGTTTTGCATAAGCCATTGATCAAAAATGTTCAGATGCTGTAACAGTCAAATAAATAAGATTGAAGAAAATTCTCCTTGGGTGATATTTTGATGTCTGTTGAGACAGAATAAACCAGTAAGTTTCATTTACAGATTTTATCTAGCAAAAAATATGAATTCTTAGCTTTACTCATCTGAGTAGTCCCACTGAAAACAACAGATTATTCATTGAAATAGACAGACAATTATCTTTTAAAATGTCAAGCATATATAATTTTTTACAGGATTGGGATTCTAAGGCCCAATCCTCAGCAGCTGTAAATAGGTGTAGCTCCAATGATGTCAAGGAGGTATGCAAATATACACCAACTGAGGATCTGTGAACTCTTTAGGATAGAAACTCTTTAGGATAAGATATTTCTCTCAAGAACAGAGAAATAACAAAGGGCCAAATTCTGCCACCTTTATTAATGCTGAGCATTCCTTTACTCCTCAAAACACTCCTATTAAAATCAGTGGGTCCATTCATGAAGTTAGATACAGAATTTGCCTCTGTGATGATAATACTTTTACCACTAATGCAGAGGAAAACCATAAAGAAAACCACAAGGATAAGAAGATGGTAATGAGCTATATTGCAGGAAGTCATGCCAGTTTGTGGCAGCTACACAATTTTCATCTGGAGTCTGCAGCCAGCCTATTTAACTGTTAACAAAAGATAAGTGGAACTACTGTAGGCAATGTGGTTGTAGCTGTGTCAGTCCCAGGATATTAGAGAGACAAAGTGGACCAAAAAAGTTGGTCCAATAAAAGACATTACCTGGCCCACATTGTTTACTGTAAGCAATGGCTTTGTAAAGCCCTGTCAACAAACCTATGTTGGAAATACCCACTGTCAGGATTTGTACAAATTGCCAAACAGTACTAAAAGTCTGTAGAATACATTTAAACCATGAATAGCACAGTTCAAAAGTGGTCCTTTCCTCAACACAGTTTGAAAGTTGTAGGGGCGGATCCTCAGCTGCTATAAATCAGTGTAGCCACAATGAGGCCAGGTGAGGTTTGCTGATTTACACCAGTTGGGGATCTGGCCTATAACACAGATATGGACAGGCCTTTGAAGTTCTCATATTATTCAGATGCCAATGATTTCCTTGGGACTTCTGGCTTATTGACAGGGGCGGCTCTAGGCACCAGCAAAACAAGCTGGTGCCTAGGGCGGCAAAATCTAGGGGGCGGCAAAAGGCTGGGGCCCCAGCCCATCCTGCCGCCGCGAGCCGAGGAGCGGCCCGTCCCCTGCCGCCGGGGGGGGGCAGCAGGCTGGGCCGGCGGACCTGCCGCAGGCATGACTGCGGACGGTTCGCTGGTCCCGCGGCTCGGCTGGACCACCCGCAGGCATGCCTGCGGCAGCTCAAGCCAAGCCGCCGGACCCGCGAACCGTCCGCAGCCGCGGGAGGTCCAGCCGAGCCACGCGGGACCAGCGGTCCCTCTGCAGTCATGCCCGCGGGAGGTCCGCTGCTCCCGCGGCTCTGGGGCGCCTCCCGCGCATGACTGCTTGGGGCGGCCAAAAAGGTAGAGCCGCCCCTGCTTATTGAACACTATCTTCTGACCAATCTTTGAAGTGCAGGAATTTGTTTATGCTTATTAAGGATTTAGCACTTTGATACATAAAAAATATGTGAGACATTTTTAGGAGTAAGCTCAAAGAGAATCTTTTGGGAAGGTTATGGAAATGATTAATTACAATTTTCCCAATATGTTTAATTTTCGACATGTCTGTCTGTCCTGGAGTTCAATTAAGAGGGCCAAAATGCCATGGGGGGGGGCAGGGAGGGAAGAAATGTATTCTCACCTGTTGCAAATTGCCAGAGCTCCACTGAATTCAATAGAGTCATGACAATTTACACCAGCTGAGGGTCTGCCAGTAGAAGTTTCTGTCTTTAATATTTCCATAAACTCGGACTGTGAGCTTTAATTCTGGACACTTGGGACCTCCCCCACCCTCCACCACCACGGTCACATTCAGGTCATGAATCCTAATACAAAGTAACTGCAAACTTACAGCCAAAATGAAAGGTATGCGCTAAAGAAGTTAATTGATTACACATGGACCTTTTTAAAGAATTGAAATATAAGGCCCCAATCTGACAAATACGTACACACATGCTTAACTTTACGTATGTGAGTAGTGTAGTCTCATTGAAGTCATGGGACTACTTAAGTTTATGAAGTTACATATATGTAAGGGTCTTCACTACTGAATTAGCCTGGGGGATTGGCACTTGGGTGAGAGCACTAAGATTGGCCTATCTCAGTGAGAGCAGCCACACTCCAAAGTCAGACTCCAGTGCATCCACACTGATGCTGTAGTCGCTCGCCTATCTGGGACCATATCCTGTGGGCCTTAGCACTGCAGTAAGCTGAGCTGTTCTATGATTCTTTCACAGTGAATAGAATCTCATTTGTCCTTCTGGGCAATGGGAGGAACTGGGAGAAGACAGTGGAGGACTATCAGCTCTCAAGTGGTTTAAGCTAAGCCTTTGCTGCAAAATGGACAGGTTACCAGCTCAAGTGTAAGCAGCACTCAGGATTTAGCTGATAGCTCAGAACAGGCCAACTAGCCCAGGTGAGTGGTTTGCCTGGGTGGATGAGAGCAGGGTGAAAGGCGACTCCCAAGTAACAGCCCAGGTTGTCTTCACTGTGGAGTTAAGCCTTAGGTGTTTGCAGGATTGGGGCCTAATTTCTTCCATGTTCTCCTTTAGATAATCTTCAAGATATTTAATAGGCTGAGACATAGGGATGGTCTAGATAATACTTAGTCATGCCTTGAGTGCAGGGGACTGGACTAAATGACCTCTTGAGGTCCCTTCCAGTTCTATGATAAGTGCCCCACAGACCACCTTATCCTCTGTATCCCTCAAGACAACTCTGCTCCACAGGGACCCAGCTCCTGCATAGAACAAAGTTTCCTACTACTGAGCACTGGGAATAGAGAACCATAGCTGTGGGGCTTTTTGCCAGAAGAGATTAGACTGAGCCCAAGCTGGCTGTGTTTAGTAAAAACACCCCTTTCAAATAAAAACATATACCAGAGCAGATGGTCTTTAAAAGAAAGCCCCACTCCCCTGCAAAGAGAAACAGAGAAATCCACCTGTTTCTTCTGGCCATTTATGCTCTTTAGTTTTGTGCAATGCTTAGATTCCACTGTGACAGGCATGGTATAAAACCAAACAAAAACTGAGGTGCTAATTTGCCTCCTAATTTATTTTTAGGACATCAAATCTTGTAGCTATGTTGAATTTGTACTAATTGCTAACTGTTGAGTTATGTTACGTAAAACACTGGTACAGCAACATACATTCTCACTAACAGTGGAAAATGAACAAATGTAATAAGGGTTTGGGGCCTGATCTGAAGTCCATTGTAATCAATAGGACTCTTTCTATGACTAAAATGGACTTTGAATCAGGCCCCCTGCCTATTTGTTCATTCCAGTTCACTTTGTAACAAGCTGCTTCCTGCAGCTTGCTCACAGTCAACTTTGTTCACCCTGTTTGGTCGAGAAAGATACAGACTTGAAGGACACCCGCTTTATCTTGCATTCTTTTCACACTGAAAATGTTTGCCAACTTTGTTATTTCAGATACACAATACACTGACTCTTCTTCCAGACCTTTAGACCACCAGCATTTATGTCACTGGCATATTTTTCTGTTTATGTTTCAAATATTTGGGTACATTTTGTGTAGCTGCAATTTAAGACGATTTAATAGGAAAGAAGAGTGGGAAAACTGTGTGCCTTGTACCCGTTATCAGAACCAACTTGCAAGGTGAACATCCTACTCCTCCTTGTTTTTGAAACACGGAAAAAAATTATGCAAATACACTGGTATTATTACGTCCTTTTTTCAGAAATAATACAAATATAAATCCTTTTTCATTCAATGCATTTTTCACTGGCATAAATTCTTACAGATCCTAATCTAGCAAAGCCCCTATGCACTGGCATAAGCATGTGAGTAGCCCCAATGACTTCAGTGGGACTTATTCTTAAAAAGTTAAGCATCTATTTAAGAACTTGGCAGAATGTTGCCAGATGGAAATAAAAAGCGACAAAAAGTTCCTGCCACAGGGTGTTTACAATCTAAGCTGGACGATACAACTGGAGCCTATTAACATCAAGGCAAACCTAAACAATTTTAATTAGATGATTTGTCTTTCATGCCTGCCTCATTCCACCATCCCCCCCTCTGCCTTTGTAGATCTGTTCTGTCCATAAAGTTCAATGTAAACCAATGGTTCTATAAGAAAATAATATATATGACCAGATTTGAAAGAGTGTGCATAGGTACAACTCTAATTTACAATGTGCATATAAATACGGAGTTAGGGTGTGTACTGAGGCATCATATATTGTAGTTTCAAGAATTGTCAGCATATACATAACTGAAAACACACAAAAAAAACAGCTCATGTAGGAAGCAAATTTAGGGGGAGAAATGGAGGGACCAAGAACAGAATACTGAGGGACACCTACAGAAAGAGGGAGAGGAACCACTGAAGACAATGCTGAAAGTATGATCGCCCAAGTAGGAGGAGAGGACAGAATTTTGGATGCCCAAGGAGAGAGGGTGAATCACCCTGTTGAAGGCAGCAGAGGGATGGAAAATGGCTATTGCTTTTAAGTTGTGATATTTTGCATGTATTAGCTAACACAATTTAAAAGTCCAGTGTAGACAAACAACACTGCTTTTAACAGGTGTTAAGTTAGTCAAGGTAAAGACTAGCATCAAAGAGAAAAGATCACTAAGAGATCATTCCACTAACATTTTCAATCCCTCTCAGAAACACACCTGCATTAAGAGGAATGATAATTCATTCCATTACATATTTAGGGAACAAAAAACAAATAGGGACGTTGAAGAGAAGAGAAGAGGGACATTGTATGATGCAACTGCATCCGCTGTGGGACACACAGATACCCCTTTTCTGTTAATAGTCCTCTTCAGTGAGCACTCAGAAAAGGAGCCCAGGAGTGAGAAACAACAGAGGAGGATGTTCATATACCTTTTAAAAGAACAAGCTAATCCATCATTCTCCTCCACCTGGACACCAACATGGAAAGGGCACTCATGGGTGAACACTCTCCCAACCTTTAACTCAACTGGGGACCTTAATCTAATCTCATGTGGGACACTAGACGCGCCGATATCACCACTGTGTCAAGAATGTATTAGAGATATTCATTAGAGAAGCACAATGCCTGACCACATGCTCTTTACAAAATGGAGATTTCTGAAAAATATTCTTCTAGAAACCTGGCCTCTACCTGATTTTCCCAGCTGCCTCCTCTCAGGGTCCATAAATCATATATTGACCCAAGCACCCCAACTGCTGCTTTATTCCCAGTTTCTAAGAACTACACCTCCAGTCTAATTACCCTCCTCCAGCTGGCCTCTTGGCCCCATTGAATCATATCCCAACCACAATTATGGCCTCAACCCCTATAAATCATGTTGTTGGTGGATGATCAGTCCAGGACGTCTATGTCAGCTGCAAGAGTTATTTCCCTGTGAGCACTCCCTCTCTCTGCTGCAGCTGTTCATGAACATCCATGCATAGAGGGACAGGGCACAAGTGTTTGTTTTAGATAGGCAACCCAGAATAGAGCAATTTATCTGGTTAACATTAAAAAAGGGCTGGTCAAATGGTTAGAAGCTCAAAGGGACTGACAGAAGGACACAATGAATTATATGCTTAGTTTGGATGGCCATCCTCAACTGTCCCTTTAAACCTGTGGAAAGTTTTATCCACACAAGCTCTCTTGTTATATACATTGTTACTGGCCTGTAAATTAGTCACAGAGAGAACATTAATACTTGCAATCAAGAGATCATCTCTGGGGAGTACAATGAAATGTATAAAGAATTCTACAATTTTTAAGCAGAACTTGCCAGGTTCATTAGCCTTGGCAGATTCAATACAAGTCCTGTATAATGATCATATTTTCATTTCCAAAAACTGGAAAACCAAAAAGTTATCTTTAAAAATAAATAAATAAATAAAAAGTCACCTTAGCCAACTTTTTTCAACAGCAAACTGACTCACTTCTATCTAAAAATAAGGAGTGCTCCACTGTACATACCATACAGAATGGCAGACAGTTGAGGTGGAGAAGACCTATAGGTTTTCCAAAGTGCCTCCTTGACAATTGGGGATTCAACCTCTGACCCAGTTTGGACATACTGGGCCCAATCCTGCTTCCACTGAAGTTAATGGGTGTTTGGCCATTGACTTCAATGGGAGCAGGATCAGTATTCATTTTTGGAAACCCAATCTCTTCAGTTTTATGCAGCACCAAATATTTAAGATAGCCAGCACTAATCCACTCATTGACGGCATTTGAATGCATTGCAAATAAATAAATTTAACAACTGCTATCAGGCAACATCAAAAGGGAGGGTTCACATATTAACTAGGGAATAATTCCTGTTCCCCATTTGCAGCTATTTAGAACATTGGACTATTCAAAGATAATGTTGGAGATTAGATTGGAACTTATCATGAGCCTACCAGTATGAGAATATGGTAGGCTACTGAATAATCTCTTGTTAAATAAGGCAATACAGGTTATTTTTAAAAGATAGTTTCATTAAGGTGAAATGTACCCTCCCGCTCAACTAACCTCCTAGTAATTGGGCTATGTAAGGGGATCTCCATGGGGACTGAGGGAGATAGGATTCACACATTCAATAAGGCCAGGGAAAATGTTGTTCTGCTCTTCACTGTTCTAGAATATAGGTGGAATAATGGGTATTGCTGTTCTATACCCTCCAGACAGAGTTATTAGGTCTGTGTAACTGCAGATCCCACAGTATTGCCTCAGCCTGCCCTACAATATCCACTATGCACCAACTTATTTGAAATTGGCATGGAATTCCCCTCCACGGAATACAGGAAACAATCACATCATAGACAGTTTGCCTATTCCTCACCAGCACAACCTCACTGCAGGGCTTATGTGGTGCAGAGGGCCTTGTGTCAGCCCTCCATACCCTCAAAGCACAATCCATCCATGTACTTGTGTTAGAAATTGTTACCCGCACTTGTGATTGTGCAGTATTTCCTGAAGCTAGAACCAGTAACCTAGCGATGAATGTCTCACGAACTATTTGGAAAGCAGCACAGCAACATTCAGCATGGATTTGGAAAACAAAAAAACAAAAGCTCCTTTTCCCTCATAACATACACAACATTGTATTTATGTGCGCTCATGCTGATAACCCTCCAAAACACCTTAAAACCACAAGGGTTACATGGCAATGTGGTTTCAGACAAAATCTACAGGAGGACAGTGTAAAGCACGTCATAATAAAAATAAAACACACTTCCCAAGCAAAAAATATCCCTTTACCCATAAATAAACCCTTATCAACACACACACCAGAAGTGAAATAAAAGTGTCTTCCTCCATGCCATGAAAGACCTCAGCTCACAGATGAGCTCTGGCATAAAGCTGAGCCAAGCATTCCAAAGCTGTATGTGCTCTGCCTTCTGCCCTCTGGAGAATATATCATGGGATCATCAGCAATTCTAGCCTCACTGACTTTAGGTGCCATGATGGGGGTTAGAACAGTAGACATTCCCTCAGATATACTGATACTAGATAGTAGGTTTTTGTTTTTAAGGCTATGATCCTACAAAGACTTATGCACATGCTTAACCTTACAGGTCTACTTGTATGCATGAAGCTAAGTACATGCATGTGGCTTTGTCGGACTTTGAAGTGCACTCACTGAACTAGAGACCACCAAGCTGCTCATAAAGCACTCACATAATTAGGCCTTAGAGACATTAGAGAGTTATGCTGCACTAGCTGCAGCCTATGTAGCTTTCAAGGGAAACCCCGACCAGAGTGCTGTGCAGTAACTGAGCCCAGAGATCACAAAAGATTGGGACTTTTTAATATTTCTGGGGTGGAAAAAAATAGTGGCTCATGCTAAAACATTGCTTCAAATTGTAAAATATACTTACCTTCCTGGGCAAAACACACTAACAAAGGGCCTAGTGCTTTGCAATTGAAGTAATGGGAGCTTTGTTTGAGCAAAAATTGCAGAATCTAACCCAAAGAGAAAAGAGCTATAGGTTAGATGCATTAGGTACTTCCCTGATATACAAATGTAATGCCCACAGATCCTGTTCATCAGAGGGGAGGATTGAACCTGGGACCTCTGGAGCTTAGTGCATGAGCCTATATGGCATGAGCTAAAAACAAGTTGGCTCTTAGCTAACGCTCTAGAGCAGGCTCATTTAACTTTCTCTCGCTAAGTTGTCTTGATGCCACTAGAGGTGACAGAACACCACACCTAAGAGGTGTGTGGGTTACACAAACATCCAGTACCCTTTATAAATCGCAAGCTTAAGGTCCTGATCCTGCAAACACTTAGGCACACGAATAACTCTACTCAAAAGTGAGCAGACCTATTGACTTCACTGTGGACCTTTCATCTGAATTGTTATTCATGTGCACAAGTGAAAAGTCCCGCTCTGTTATGAATATCAACAAATCCTCAGCAGCTGAAACAGTGCCTCTCAGTGAGCTACAGCAGTCAATCCTCAGCAGCACATAACAATTAGTATTGTGGTTACTTAGTATGTGAGGAAAACTGCAGATGCTGTGGCATTCTGATCCATTTTGAATTACAGTAGTTCACCCAGCCTTCCTCTAACTGCAAGAAGATCTATTTCATCATATGTCCATAATATGGCACATTTAGGAAAGAGTTGATGGAGTAAAAAGATCAAGAAAGTGTTGGAACATGCTGAAGGAAAAGCAGCAGCTAGAAAGCAAATGGTTAAAGCATTTGTTAGCAATAAGGATTAAATATGGTGAAAGAGAATTCTCAGCCTTGGTACCCAGTAGGGGAGCCTCGCTGGTGCCTGGATAAGCAGGGAAAAGCCTTGTACACAGACCTTGATATCTCCTCACTAAAGCCATGTTTGCAGTGAAGGACATTGATAGAGATTTAAAAAAAAAAAAAAGACACGGGGGAAAAAATGAAGTGCAACTTTCCAGAACGAGAAGTTCTCTCCCAGGTTTACATTTTCTAACCCATTGACGTATGTGAAAGAAAAAAAACAGGCGATAACTTCTCATCCTCACAGCACATTTCAGGCCATCTCTTCTAATCATTCCTTTTGTCAGTTGCACTCCCTTACATACCTCCCCTGGCCCACAAGTGATCCTTTCCAAGTTTTCAGCACTTTTACTAAGCAATGCTTTTGTGCACCCCACCTGCAGGTGCACCAGAGTCCTTGGCAAGGGGCAAGCTGATTATCACTTATGAAAACAGCTACACTGTATTGTCCATACTTCTTCAAGGTCTTGAGCAAGGCATAAATGCTGATGAAAATGAAGTTGATGCAGGCAGAGCTTCAGAGGGCTAATCAGGTAAGTCTTATTTGTTGTTTGAAGAGAAGGCTTTACAGTACTTTGCAGTTTACATACAACGTTTTTTTCTAACTCTCTTGTGTTTGTGATACTGGTCTAATGGCTTTGTAAAATCAAACAAAACTTTAGCATGAAGTCAGAATTATTGTACAATGTTAATCAGAATGCTATCTTGTTAATGACCTGAAATCCATCTTTAGATGATTTGTGGAGAAATTGTTATTGACTTTTTCCTTCTGCAGACTCCATATCTTATTTCCTCTTAAAGATAGCTAACTTAAATTGATTCATTTTCTATATACTGAATACTGTTAAAACAATATTGATGCTTGATATAGTCACCACTTTCTTGTGTTTTAACCACTGTTCTAACCTGTATCCATTGGGGGATATTTCAAGAAAACAGATACTGTTTCAAGGGTAATTACTGATTTTTATTCTCATTAACATATATATGTTTACACTTTAGGTTTCCTTGCCAGCTGTTGGATTTCTTTTGATTCTGCTCGTTGTTCCTTTTTCCTATGCATATACTTCTTTGAGAACTGGAACTAAAGAGGCATAGGGCATGGGAAAATGGGGCGACTGAGGTACTCCACCACTCACTCTACAAAGCATCATTGGGAGGCATGTGGGGGAAAAAATGAAAGCATAGTAAGTACCTGGTATTAACAAACAGGTTAATTGTGAAATTCTAAGGGTAGAAAAATGCTTTTTAATAGTAATGTGTAATAATTTACATAATATTTACTCAGATACAGTAGCTGAATGTTTGTCTCATGTTAATACATTTATTTTAATGTCTTGTCACGGGAGTAACAATATTTAGCACACGCCTATTTATTCAATTACAAGAATCAATATGAATTTGTTAGAGGTTCCTTCTTAAAGAAATGCATTGCTTAGGGCTCACTCCTGTAGTCCTTACTCAAGCAAAGCTACCATTAAATTAATGGGAGTTTTGCTGCAATAAGACTGCAAAAGTGGGCACTTTGGGTCAAATCCAGAGCCTACTGAAATCAGTGAGAGATTCTTTTTAATGCGTTCAGTGAACCCTGGATGAGGCCCATAGAACAGTCATGCCACTGTTACGAATGCTGGTGGTCTTTAATGGGACTACTCATGGGAATAAGGATCACAGGCTTCTTAGGGCCCGATCCTGCAAAATGCCGAGTGCCTTTTGTATGGTGCTGAGGACTCTCAGCTCCCACTGAAGTCATCTTGCAGGATCAGGCCATTAGTCTGAAACAAGTAAAGAAAGATAAGACTCACTTTTTCCTTTGTTTCATCCACAGGCATTTGGGAAGTGCAACCTGTAACCTGACTCCAATTTGTCACTCAACAGGAAAATAGCCATTCATTGCAGTGCTTTTATGTCTGATTCATTTTATTTAGTTTTGATACAGATATGTGATTTCTGGGAAAAGGGTCCATAGAAAATGAAATAAATTTGAGTTATATGTACTACAAGTGAAACAGAAATCTAATATTTTAATCATAAATCTGAAGTTTGCCTAGTACTGTATCACAAATTCTAATAACACTACTTTGTTTATTGCTACTTGTTTATATAAAGCAGGGCCATGTCATATTACATGGCATTCAATTTCTAACATATACTGTTATTATGCCACACAATACAGGCTAATTTAAAATAAGACAAACTAAGTCAATATAGAGATAAAATGCCATATTTTCTATTGCCTTTAGCATGTAGAGTTTTGGAGAACTTTCATTTTACTTGTGAGTTATTCCTTTCCATATATTAAAGTGTAATAAAAATATTCTACCCACAACTCTGTGTATTATTCATTTATTTCATATTGAGGCTGGGTGGAGGGGAGAGTCAGAGGTAATTTAAACACTATATTTTAGTAACAATGCATTTTCTTATCTGTTTGCAAGATGCTTGAAGGGTGTTTGAATGGAATAAAATAATTGAATTGTGTTTTTCATAACACTTTAATTAAACCAAAATGCATCACCACAATTAAAGAACAAAAGGGAAACAAATCTGGAATGCAAAACAAATGAAAGTAAAAACAATCTTGTTGCCGAGAGGGGAAACTCCATACAACGTATGGGCTACTCAAATCCGGAGATTTTGTATTAGAAATCAAAATATAAAAATGCAATTAAATAGACTATGGAATTGGTATGATGCTTGTAGAAAGCTCCCTTGTATAAGAATTATTATCTATTTTTATATTCAAAAGTGCATCCCACCAGGGTGCTCAGAAACACATGTTCAATATGATTAAAACCACACACAAAAAATACAAGTAAATCCATAGTTTAAACGAACACCATCTTAAAAGTCAAAATGAATCAGACATGGGCGTGTGTGAACTGTTAGCCCATTAAAGAGACAAAAGTGTGGTGGGAGGGACCGGTAATAAATATGGGGCCCAAGAGCAGTCATACTAAAAATGTTTGTAGGGGGAGAAGATTAAAGGTAGAGTGTGAAGCACTGAGGTGCATGTCAACAGGGAGAGAAATCCAAACCTTGGGGCCCAAAACAGGAATGGTCTCTCTTTTCTTTTGAAATTCAGATTAACAACTTTCAAAAAAAGCATATTAGAACAGCTGAGATTTTGGCAATAGCTTGAAAGTCAAGAAACCAATGTAATGCACTCCCTGCAGCAAAAAAGGAATGCGTTTCACTCACTGACTATTTTATGGGGTCATCAGTTCATTCATACATATCCATTGAAAGGCATTTATCCTGCTAGGAAATAAGAGGCAGAGTGTAAGGGCCCCAGTCCTGAGAGGAGCTAAGTACTCCCAATTCAGAGTCAGCGGAAGCTATCACTCCTCAGCATCTCACAGGATCAGGCCTTAGAGGCTAATGAAATCATTAAATGGGCTGGTATCTAAGAATACAGGTGGAATTTTCAAAATCACTTAAGTGAGTTAGGAGTACAAGTTTCATTGAAAGTCATTTAGGTGTTTTAGAAAATCCCTCCGTTTGTGTCAGTCTAACTCACCATTCCAAATATCATTGACTAGCATTCCAGTCATGGGGCCAAAATTAAGCTTCACAAGCCATTACATATTACTGTGCTTACCTGCTTGGCTGGATGGGGGCCTGAGCAGGAAGACGGAGGAGCAGCGTATAGTGGCTGGAGAAGGAGATAGGTGCAGGCAAGAAGCTGCAGTAAATTCCCTGTCTCTTCATGACGTTACTAAATCCAAACTTTACTCCAGCTAATCAACACTAATTAAAAAAAACATTGTTAATGGGGTTAATGCAAGAGTTAAACTAATCTGTTTTTGCCAAGTGAAATGGAAGCTTTTCCGTAGGGATTAGTAGGGGGGTGGGGATGAGGAAATTCAGCCATCCCCAATCTTAAAAAAAATGGGGGGACGGGGAGAAGGGGTGCAAAAACTTCTCATTAAACCCCCCTAAACTCATCTCCAGAAAGACAGATTGAGGGAAACTGATAAACGAATGTGAGGAATACAACATGCATAGAGGCATATGCTACTTAGCCAAATATTTAAAACACACATTAAGGCAATATTAAGGATCTGACTGAAAAATACAAAGAAAAGGAAATTCAGCGTTAAGTCTTTTACTGTCCTATCATGCTTCAGCACTGCAGAGTTCAGAGTGCTGAAATACTTTAGCACAATGTCCTGACTTAAAGATGAAGTGGAAGCCTTTAGCAAAATTCCTTTGCAAGACTATACTCACAGAGCTCATTTAATTTGTCATTTTAAGGGCAATTGTTAGGGAAAGGAAAGACTTTTATGATGCCCACTTCTATAGATACAAGACACTGATCACCTGCATCACAGCCAGTTACTGCAGTTTAAAGATACCATACAATGTATGTTATCTTCATCTGCATTACCATGTACTCTGTGGAATCATTAATCTCCAGGCAACAGATAGCATAGATCAGGGCCATTCAAAGATTTTATCTTAAGACCCAGAAAAAAAGAAAGAAGCAGAAAGAACCACTCCGGAGCTGCACAGAGGGAAAAACTGTTCTATTACATAACTCCAATTCCTGAAACGTACCTGCGGATGCCTGTCCCTGTAAACCTTATAATTAGTCTCTTTCTTGGGCCTCTCAATCCTAAAGAACACTTTGCACCAGCCTCTCTGTCATACAGTACATATCAGGTGAAGAAAGAGCTGGGGAAATTTTCCTCCACTAAAACCCCCTTTCCAAAGCTGCTTCTAATTTGTCAAGGAGCTCAGTAACTAATGATCATAAACTACTCACTCCTGTGTTGTCCATGAGGGGAACAAGGGAGTAAAAAAAATCTTCTGTATTTTAAAGTTTACCACAAACAAAAATAAAGCAAAAGCTATGGTTTGGCTATGTTGAGGCAGTGCCTCCCAGTATCCTAGGTGGAACCAGTCTGCTCCAATGTATTTCCTACCTTGGCTGTCCTAGCTGAGGTGACTCAGACCTCTGCAGTCAGTTTTCTTCCTCTCACAGTGACTGACAAGGGCTGCTTCCATCAAAGGGACTGACAAGGGCTGCTTCCCCATCCCTCTGCCCTTGCTCTCTATTCTCTTCTCTCATCTCTCTTCCTATTTTCCCTCTTGTCCATTTTATCCCCTACTTCTCCCTCCCCCACCCCCGCCCAGTCTCCCTAACTCTCATCACCATGTCCTCAAGGTATTTCTCTCTTCCTCCCTGGAATCTGCTGCTTTTTAGTTGGGGGTGGGGCAATTCTTACAGGTTTCTCCTCCTCTTGTGAGTAGTGCTTATTCAGAATCATCAGTGTCAAGTTTCTTATTTCCTTTGCCAAAAAACATCATTTTACCCACCTACATCCCATCCCATTCAAAAAGGGAAAGTAAAGGAGAGAAAAGTGGAAGCATTGCTTCGTGAACAGCAGTCATCTTGATTATATGCTGCTATTTTTTGAACAGCTATAGGGCAGATCCAGCAAATCTTTACTTATGCATTTGACATTACTCACAAGAGTAATCCCATTGATTCCCCAAGACTGCTCTCTTTGCTTACTCTTTTCCTAAGACCAGTTGTAAAGGTTCTGCTCATTCATGCCCCGATTCAAAAGAACACACAGGCAGGTGCTTAATTTTAAACACTGAATCAGGACCTCATAAAATGAACAGAAACAATATCATGGAAAATCATAATAAAAAAATTAACCAACACAGCCTGAATTTTAGATGTCCAGCACTCTTAATCAACTGCTCACAGTCAAAACTACACACCAATAATTTTTCATAGAAATTATGCAATTCTAAATAATGAATCATTTTTCAAAAAGTATGTTACTTGCAGTTCACAAAAGCAAGAGAAGTTCAATTTATCTAATAAATCATTCACTATAAATTGTACACTCAGCTTTTATTTCCTCACACCCCAAAGTTTTGAATGGCTGGTCCTTTCTAGTCCTATTCTTCTATGATTCTGTGTCCTGTTAATTTTGTGGAGAAAAATTAATTTGCATTAGGTCTCAATATTACAAACCAGAGTGATTCTAGAATTTTGCACAGATTTTTCCACATTATTACATTAGGATCAGGGCCTAGTTTTGATACCTAATGTGGATGTAACAGCAATGAGGAGTGAACACAGTTTGAGTCCTAATCTCACTCTGTGGGACATTTTTCAGAAACAAAATATAGAAATGGAAACTCATAAGAACAACATAAGCTGCTGTGCTACAATAAAATGTAGGCCAGGTCAAGCATATATACACAAAAATCATATTCACTGTTAAATCTGAACTATGGTCTCCCAATAGATAGGCCCCTACTTTAAATGACAAAGGTATTTTTCATAATCATTTGTCTCATTATTTATAAATAACCTTCTTGGAAACTTTCAAAGGAAACTCGATCCCTGACTGACATAACTTTTCCTGCTCACGGGTGCATACACACTGCTTTGTGATGTGGGGAGTTTGCTCACTGCGAGCTCTGTATTTATATTTTGTTTAGAAAACACAGTACTGAAATATTTGTTTTGAACCATGACCCATCCTGTCCTACCAGTATCAATCTTCACAGTGCAACCAAAATACCGCTCAGTGTTACCAGACCCTGAAATGCCAAGCATCTTAAGCCTAATTCTTAAGACTTGTATATGCTTCCATTTTGTAACTGTACTTACTTTTACTTGATTTTTCATACTGTAGATGATCCTAAATTCTGCCTTAATAAATCAAGGAGATTAGTGGAGACTGCTAGTTCAAGGCCTGCAGCTAATTTTCAGTCCAACTTTCCCTCTTACAGATGGAGTTTCTCTCCTTACCACACCAGGGACATGATGAGACCATTATCTCTCTAAAAGAAAAGAGAGGTCATTCATAACAAGGTTTGGGACTGATGTTTTGCATTACAATTGCAGGAATGCAGTTAATGTCACTGTGTACTTGTGCAATAGCTCCCCTGTAAAAGCATTTTATGGTATGTAATTAAGAAGACATTAGAATCTATTTTCCAAGCCATTGTAGCTCATCTAAACCTAACTTTGTTACATGAATCCACATTATTTTATTAATACCTCTTTTGTCTAATTGGAATATATTTTATGATCTAGGCATGAATGCCTATTATTAGCTTACATTTATATATAATATTTTATTGCAAGATATTTTTACAAAGTTTATTCCCAATTTGGCAATCAGATCTACGTGAGCAAATCACTGCACCCACATGCTGCCCAATGGAAACCAGTGGGTGAAATCCACTCCATCCACACAGAGCATAAGCATTGGCCTCTATGCAAGTGGCATGTGGAAGAGATTAAATTCACCTCACAACCCAAGGCCAATGTGCAAGTCTACTACGCTAGCCACAGCCACTCTGCTCAAGTCACTTGAGGATTGGGTCACCTGGGCTATCCCTACTGTGGCCTTCTCTCCAGCATTCATCTTCATTCATTCGTCTTTCTCTGTTCAGCCTATACAGGGGCTTAAGTAGAGTGGAGAGCCTTACTCTGATCCTGCAGACCACAACAAACCAATCTCACCCCACATGAATGTCCATAATCACAAGAGACCCAGGATATTCTCATCCAAAAAAGAGCATTAGCTATGTATTACTTGCACATATATTTTTTGTTAAACAAAAACAAAACAAAAAAAACCTTCAGTAGTCCAATCAGGGAGCAGAAACAAGTCCATATGATTTAGGTGATGACCAATCATACACCACAAAAAGCAAATAACCAAAGTGATCAATTCATGAGCAACCTAAAGGTGAAAGTTTAGAACACACATTTGAATAATTAATACATTTAATAACACAAACTGTTTCATAAACCATCTTCCAAACAGAAAAAAAGGACTAAAATCGTACAATTTTTGAAATTCAAATAATTCTAAATAATATAGTCATAATTATATATAGCTACAAAATTATTTGGAGTTTTGGACATTCAGCTGACACCATGAAAAAAACCTAGCAACATAATTTTTTATGCTCCATGAATATTTCTGGATTTCAACAAACAAAACAACAAACCAACCGAGATACCAAAGCTTGACAAGTCCGTTTACAAGACAGAATGCTAAGAAATATAATTTAGTGTTTAATTTTAATGTCAAATATTTTAAATGCTAAATAGCTGCTTTCACAAACAATGGAGAATTTTCATAGAACCGAGCAAGCAAATGAGTTGAATCTAAGGCAGAGTGTTTGACACTTTACCAAATGTTTGGTCACTTAGTACTTCATAATTGTCATGATGCTC
This sequence comes from Mauremys reevesii, assembly GCF_016161935.1. Classification (NCBI taxonomy): domain Eukaryota; kingdom Metazoa; phylum Chordata; order Testudines; family Geoemydidae; genus Mauremys; species Mauremys reevesii. Next base: position 29,075,081 of record NC_052629.1, on the reverse strand, counting down.
AACATTGTCACCACCTGGTAGTGGCGGATTAGCCACTGGGCCAACAGAGCCCATGCCCAACAGGGCCCTGGCCAACTGGGGGGCTTTGGAAAAATGGGTGCCCCTGCACACCGAGCTGTTCCACCCACCCGGCACTCCTACTGAGGAGCAGGGTCAGGGTGCGGGGGCTTGCCCTGCTCCGCTGGCCCAGCGCACCTGACAGGGAGCAGGAGAAGTCTCCGCACCCTTACCCTGCTACCCGGCAGGAGTGCCGGGTGGGGAGTTGGGGGGACTGCAGGCAGAAGGGATGGTGAGGGGCCCCCACTTGCTCTGGCCCAGGGCCCTACAAAACCATAATCCGCCTCTGCCACCTGGGACATTAAAGTAACAGCAAGGATAAAACAGACACTTCTGTTCAAAAAGCACATCCATAGGCACTTCTCTTAAGGCACAGTTATGTCACTGCAGCTGTGCTGCTGTAGTGTAGATACTTCCTACATCAATGGAAAGGGTTTTTCCAATCAATGCAGTTAATTCACCTCTCCAAGAGGCAGTATCTAGGTCAATGGAAGAATGCTTCCGTTGAGCTAACCACATCTATATCAGGGGTTGGGTTGACCTGACTACCGTACTCAGGAGGCAAAATTTTTCATAGCTCTGAGCAACATAGTTGGGTTGATAATTTTTTAAGTGTAGACCAGGCTTAGGGGGCTGTAACTCTACCAGTATTGGTGCCACACAGTTGAGTATTTCCAGTTCCATCCAGAGGAGGGCATGTGTGTATATCTCTCTCACACATGCACTGTGTGGCTTGTAAGTTTGTCTCTCTCACCAACAAACAGCAGATGGTCCAATAAAAGATATTACCTCACCCACCTTGTCTCTCTAATATCCTGGGACTCTCATGGCTACGACAACACTGCACACACACACACACACACACACAATTACAACACTGATGGCGTCCTGCATGTCTTGAAAATCACAGGCAATTACATAAATTCAGCTTTATGAAAATAATCTAGCAGTTGCCATATACAGCTTAGTCAAATAACTGGAAAACAAAACAGATAATACAATTTTCTGATGCAGAAATGCTGCCTAAGGAATTAATGCCACTGATACTATTAATTCAAAGTGAGTATCTTGATTTTAATGGTGTTTCCCTTCTCAGAAACAGTGGTAACTCTAACTGATTAATTGAATGCAGCTTTCTCCTCTTAGCACATTTTCACAGTTGTAAATACATTTCTTCCACGTGTGCCTGTACTAGTTTTCATATAACTGGGGTGAAAGGCAATGATAACTCCTCTGTTTTTCAATTATGCCAGGAGCACTTTTAAAAAAAAAACTGACAAGCAATACCAGTAGAAGCCAGCCAAACCAACCACATCACATAGCTCAGTCCTTTATTTTCTTACAGCATGCTGGGCACATTGCTCTTCTGAGGAAGCAGGAGGCTCACTTTTCTCTGTAGTTACTCTCTCTCTGACCCAGGAGGGGCAGCGACAGACTCACTCCAAAGAAGAGAACTGTCTTTGAAGTGGAGGGGAATAAAGAGAAAAGTGGAGAGATCCCAGAGGTGCTCCCGAAACATTCATATCTTAATTAACATTCAGTATTCTTCAAGTTAAATGGACAGGACAGATACAACTTTAGATAATGTTTTCACTCCTCAGCCACTACATGCACTGTACAGCCAATTCACTCAAAACATTACCCACTTTGCACTGGTGTAAACGATGAGCCAGGCCCTGTAATTCTAACAACTGCATTTACGTATGCAAGATCCCATGCAGAAATAACATATCATGGCCAAGTTTTCAACTGGAGGAGCATAAGGTCAAGCACCATGGCCAAATTAAAGACTTTTAGGGCCCTGTGCACTATGGAGATTCCCCCCCGCAACCTTCCTTAGGGTGCGAGGCCCTGGATGGGAGATTGGGCCCTGTCTGCAGTGTGGGTGACCCCGGTGGGATGAGGGTTGGGATCTGCCTCCAGGAGGGGGACGCCTGGAGGGTGAGGTTGGAAAGCGAGCCTGCTCCTTGCCCTGGCCTGTTGGCTGTCACTCCAGCATGCAGGCAGGGCAAAACTTCAGTGTACTGCCCCCACCACCACTCAAATTTGGCCCAGCCACCCCTCCACCAAACCTATTGAAGGGCCAAGTCTGTTCAGGTGGGGCTGATCCAAAGTGCCAAGGAAGGCAGACACCTACCCATGGAAGTGCACCCACTCCAGGCCTGATATCAGGGTAACCAGGTCGAGAGTCAGCCCCTCCACACAGACCCAGAGGTGCAGCAGGCATCCTGGCATGGCCTTGGCAGCCCCCAGCACCTTGGGCTGTAGGTCTGGGGAAAACAGGGTGGCTAACCCCCATACCAAAACCTCAGTGAGGTGTTTGAAGTACATCCCATCTCCCCTTTTCAGCCTCCAGCTGGCTTTGGTAGCTGGATTGGTGAAAGTCTCCTGCAAGAAGATCACAGAGTACCTGGCACCTGTGGAAACTCACCCTACAGCCTCTGATGTTAAGTGATGCAAAGGAGGTGGGTTTCATTGGCAAGGTAGAGGATCCTCATGGCCAGGAGTGCCACCTGCCCTCATTGAGCCACACAGCAATCCATGGTTGATTTGATCCCAAAGGCGATCAGGGAATCGTGGAAGCTGCAGGCCCACTGGTAGACTGTGACCTGGCGTCCTGTTTCCTGGCCCTTTTGCCTTCCCCCATCAAGGCCCTCCCAGCTTGGAGGATGAAACTGAAGTCTCCCCACCACTGGAGAGCAAATTGCACCTTCCCCTGGAGCTACATGTGTCTGCCAGGAACTGGCACAGCTCATCCCACAAAGCGTTTGAGACAGAGCGCTCCATAGCCTCAATCAAGCCCAAAGACTCCCAGCTGTCCTTCATCTGGGTCTCCTTAGCAGCCCTACAGCCTAACAACAGGGACATGCTGGGACATGTGTCCCTGCCCAGGTACCAGCTCAGGACAGGGCTGCAGGCTAATTCACTCACATGCTAATAGAAACCAAAGGAGTGTCAAAAGGTATTGTAGTGTAATCAGGCCAATTCACTTGTGTGTTGTTTTGTTCAAAGGAAATGTTAATGATATTCCCTTATCTATAACCTGTTGATTGCTATTGCATTACATTTTGTATATCCCTGTAACTAGGTAACCCTAGATCAAAAGTGTGTGGTAGTGTTCAGCTGAGAATGTACCTGATGTGTAAACTTCATGAAAACTAATGAAGGATTGTTGTTTGTGATTACATTACCTTTTACGTTGTGTATATCCATGTAATTAAGTTATTCATCAAGCGGGAGTGGTGCCTTGGAAATGTAAATGAAGAAGAGTGCTAACTTCAAAGCAAGGGTTCTTGTGTTCAACAATGGGAATTCACAAACTCAGTCTGCATTTCCTATTCATCAAAACCCACATGGTTAAAGACAGTGTTCAGATTATTTTCTAGAGAAGCTATAAAATAGATTTCAAGGGATGATCCTGTATCTCTCTGACTGTTTGGACTCTTACAAGGAAGATATCAAATGCAAAGTGGAGCACCCCAGAAACATCTAGGGACCCTGAAAAGACTTTTGGGAAACTAGCAGTGTATTATATCAACCACTATGATTTTGGACCTACAAACTTTTATTATATTTTACCTGCTTTAACCTCTCAATAACTCTCATTCTTAGCTAATAAACCTATAGTTAGTTTATAGAACTGGCTGTCAGCACTGTCTTTGGTGTGAGATCCAGAGTACCAATTGATCTGGGGTAAGTGACTGATCCTTTGGGACTGGAAGTAACCTGCTGTGGTGTGATTTTGTGTTTTAATAATCTTTTTAATCACAAAGTTCCACTTCTCTGCGTGGCAAGATAGGCTGAGTGCCGAAGAGGACTGTCTGGGACTCCATGCTAAGACTGGTATAGTGATCCAGGAGTGCACAATTGGTACTGGTTTGGTGGAATATACCACCAGTTGGGGGTGCCTGCCCTGACAGGTTTCTGACAGTCTGACCTGAGATTGGAGTGGCTCACAACTGTGAGTGCCAGACAGCATGACTATACATACCCCTCCCTCAGTGGTAGCAGAACGCTGAACAGCATCACCCACACTGCATTGTCCACCTGAGCTCCCAACACAGGTGCGGCGGAGGGAGTACATCAGCCCCCAGTGGAGCAAGGAAAGGGAATACAACCACCTCCCAAGGATCACCTCCTGAGAAAGGAAAGAGGACAACCTCCGGGGCAGCCACAGCATGGGAGGTGGAAGGTGGATAAAGGTCCCTGGCAGCTGAGCCACCATGGTGCAGCACCACCTCACCAGGCACAGAAGTCATTGGGGCAGATGTAGGGGGCTCTTCTATGACACTGGGCTTGGGTGCCAGGATGAGTTTGACACCTGCAGCCTTGGCATCAGATTGAAGACTGAGTCAGGGCCCCTCTGCTGATCTGGGAGTGACTGTCCTGTCTTGGAAGATGGGGGCATGTGCCCTGGAAGGCTCTGACCCTGGCTGTTCAGCACCAGCCATTGCTGGGACCAGCTTGGTGGCATCAAGCTGGGCAGGTGGAAAAGGGAGGGGATGCCCCAGGAATGAGAGCAGGGGCAGCACCCCGGGCAGTAGGCTGGGGAAGGAGGAGGTGGTGGTGGACTCAGCACTCCATCTGAGGCCCTCTGGCAAAGGGTTGTTCTCCCCCTTGTTACAAGGGTCAGGGCCTCACTCTCCTCAACGTTCACTCAGACAGATAGTCTAAAGGTGGTGGGGGCCCTCCCTCTAATGCTTCCCTCAGGAGGTGACAGCATTGGCCCCCTCTGCTGCCAGAGCCTCCTTGGCCAGTTCCATCCATTGGACTTTCTTGAGGGGCATGGATTGAGGTCCAGCAGTGGCCCCCCAAAGGTCTTACAGGAGGCCTCCTCCCCACTCTCGAGGGCAAGGTGCTAGGCCAGTGAATTAAGTTTATCGAGCTTTCCCCCGTAATTAGTACCAGCCCTCCATGGTGGTATTGTTGGCTGGCTGGCTGACGGGGGTGGGTCCAGGGGCAAAGGCGATAGGATTGGAATTTAAGGAGGATGGAGATGGGGCAGCAGAGGGAGAGATGCTCTCCTCCTGAGATGGACCCTCTCCCGAGCTCCTGGATGTCCTAGCTACCCCCTCCTCCAGGGACCTCATCCAACAGCTTTTATCAGCAGCAGGGGCCCACCCACTCAGCTGGGTGTGATGGGAGGCCACCACTGGCACCCAAGTGGGATCATCGGTTGCCCTGAAGCCTTGCAGAGGAAGCACTGAGCCTCCCCGATGAGTAGTGGACCTGGCATAAGGCTCCCTGAGGGGCACCTGGAAGGACCTCTCCAAGCTCCCTCCACTATAGAGCACCACTGGCAGCTGAATGGTAACTTGATGGAGGAACAAGGGGATGTGACAGAGGGTAGGGTCCTTACAGCTCAGCAGGAGAGGGCTGATGGTTGGCACCAGCTTCCCCAGGGTGGAGTGGGGAAGTAGAATGGCAGTTTTAGGAGGAAGGGCAGGATGAAGGTGAGGACCACCCATATCCCCAAGTCCTTCAAGCACTCAAAGGGGATGTAAAGCCCCCCCACCCAACTGAGATGCCTTTTTCCATCACCTCCTGGGCAAAGCCTCTGATCCCAGAAAACAACTTTCTTGTACAGCTTGGAATTGCCACAATGGCCAAGGACCCCACCACCTGGGCCAACAGCTGCATGTAGGTTTTGTCGTAGAGCAAGGCAGCCACCAGGAGACTGCGTTGATGGTATTAGCAGAGGTGCTGGTAGCTGTGGGGACAGATGGGGGAGAAACCTGAGGTGGGGCAACAATGGTGGCCAAGGGTCTCCCCCTTCAGTATCGCTCCATCCCACATAGACAAAGCCATTGGAGCGGAAGCTTCATGCACAGCCATGTCAGGGTCCACCATCAAGGTCAGGTGATGGGATCAGCCACCAGAGAGCAGAATAGCAATAATAAATAGAAACATGGAGATGGGGAGAACAGAGGCTAAGGGTTCCTCACCACCACCCCACTGAACTGCATGTGGTGGGAGGAGGGTGCAAACAGAAACTGGAGGATTAGTCAAACAAGAAAAAAAAAAAGGGAGTCGCATGTGGGGGGAACCCGGCTGCACTGGGAGTGAAGGGCAGATGTAAGTGGGGTGGGGTGTGTGTGTGTGTACGCGCGCGCACGCTGAATGGGATAACAAACAAAAGTTGGGGGTGGGGGGTCTCACCAGCACAGAGATTCACAGGTTCACAGAGGCAGGAGGGAAGCAGCCAGGGGAGGCTGGAGAAAGCAGATACCACATCCTGGGACATCCTGGGCAGGCAATAAACAGGAATGGGTGTGGGGGCTGGACAGATTGCAAACAATGAAATGGGGGCTGGGCAGGACAAGTAGCAAGCAGCAAAGTGGGGGTGGGGGAAGGGAGGGAGAGGCCCACCAGCCCACTGCAAACTGAAGGACAGCAGGAAAGGAAAGTCTGGGAAGGGGCAGCACAGGTACCCACATGTGCTTGTGAGGCTGGAGGGTCTCTGCTGCTATACGCCCAGGCTGGAGAGGTGGAGGGAGGCAACTGAGTGGAGGCAGTCCACAGGTGGTCTTCGGAAGCAGAGGCAGGCGAGCGGATGGACTGCAGCAGAGGGCTCCACGCCACTTCCCTCCTCCCCAGCAGCAACAACAGCAAAGCAGCAGGGGTGGTGCAGCCCCAGCAGTACTGGAAACCCCCACCCAGAGTCACAGGTGTGCAAGGAATGAGTAGGGGGATAGTAGGAAGAGAAAGGAGGGTTCAGTGTTTAAGGCAGTTGAATGCTGCCCTGGAGCCAATCCCTGCCTCTGCCACAGAGTTCCTTCCTGATGCTGGGCAAGTCACTTAAAATCAAAATGCTCACATTTGGCCGCTAATTGTGTGTTCCTCACTTGTGGGTGGCAGGGGCCCAATGTAAGACATCTGGAGCCAAATGACCATTAGGAAATTAATTTGTATTCAGTGCACACTTTGGATGGTGTGTCTTAACTAGGTAGGGGCACACATTGAATGAGAAGAAATGTTGGTTAACTACTTATTCACTGAAGAAGGCAGGGGATCTCTGGGGAACAAATAGTATGTGATCAATTAGTTAATGACATCAAAATGAAGACACACAAGAGGGTTGAGTTTAGATTTCACTTTATTTGGGGGGGGGAAGTGTTAAATGTAATTCTAATAAAATCAATTATTTAGTGTTAGGAGAAAGCCTTCCTTTCCCGTTATCATGATACTCATTTGCACAGCAGAATGACACTGGTTCTCTATTCAGGGAAACTCTAAAACAATGCAAGCAAAAGCAGGGTTTGCCCTTAGTGAAGCAGAATGCACCGTTTGTGCACACAGTTGCTTCACAAACCACAGTGCCCATTTTCAGTCCATTAATAGCTTCTCTGCTGAAGATCACTAGCCAGGTCCCAGTGACATAACTCAACACTGTTACAAAAGCCTTTACGCAGCAAAAATAAACCAGATTCAATTCAATAAAGCATTGGAGCAAAGCAAAAGGGACACACTGCAAAGTCAAACTCATCCAATCAAGACATCTACAAAAGCTGACAAAGAGGAAGCCATGAAAATGCAAGCTGCCTGCAGAAGTCTTGTTTGATTTCCCAGTAAGTTACATAGGTGTTTGCACATTACCCCAGTAAAGTACAGTCACCATAGAAACTGCCACAGTACAGAACAGATATACTGTATCTGTTCAGCCACAGAGCAATTTCTTAAAGAAATGCTCTCGGTGTATCTCAATGGGGTGTGGTGGGCATTACTTACGTATGCTTGAGAATATGTTGGCACATTTTCAGAATGGATTTTAATATTATTTTTAAAGAATCCATTAATTATTAGAGTGGCTCCAAACAACACAGTGGGTAACATGCTGGCAGACAGTGACACCTTGTTTACATTAGCTTTCCCGCTCTTGCTACCATGGTGGACCTGAGCTGGCAGTAGCAGCAGTGGGAATTTAATACCCCACTCCTGGGGTTGACCTCACCTGGCTACATTATGGTAAAAACTAATTTCTGTTCATTGTCTTGCTGCAAAAACATACACACACATTATTTTTTGGCAGTGAAGATATATCCTTAAACATGGGGAGAGGGGTATTGGAATACTGCCTTCCCTTGAGTATTTTTAATAGATCACTGTCATCTGTGAAGACAAGCTAACATACATTAGGGGCTGGTCCACCCGGAAAAGTTACATCAGCATATCTATGTCCATCAGGGATGTGAAGCCATAGTTAGGCATATGATGCTGACAGACCAGTGCCAGTTCTTGCCAAGGCTGTAGGCATCAGCTGAGAACTGACAAGATTCATAGCTGGAAACCAGACCAGCTCACCTGTACGTTAGTATTTTGCTGTAGCGTTTTAAGTGTAAACATAGGCTAGATAGAACACTGGCTGCCTGTGTTCTTAAGTGAGACTCTTAGCTACATTGATGACAAACTATGGTTCAGTTTGGCATGTTACATATTTAAAATAGTCTTTCCCTTAAGTGAGGCTCCAGGCATGATTCCCTATGGGGAAAGTGGAATCAAATACCAGCAAACTTCTGATTCAAATTTCATAATGTAAAATCAGCTTCAAAACACTGCCATGTACAAGGGAAAATAGACAATGTAATATGGCTGCTGGAGATGGGTTAGTGCAGCACAAGAGGGCAGACTAATGCCTCAGTGCTTAATAACACCTTATTCTACCAGTAGTTCCACTGACTGGCACTGCTTGAAAAGGACCTGGTGCCACATCAAGAGTAAGGGGATCATAATCTGGCCTTGTGTCTTAAAAGTACTAATAAATATTATTATTATTACTGGATGATAATAATAATAATAATCCATGAAAAGGGGACAAGAAATAACATACATTCAGTAGAAATTAGCATGAGAAGGTGGGTTTGAAAGGCTTTGTTAAACATTTCCATATTCATCATTTTATTGTTATGATAAAAGTTTTGCTTTAAAGAAAAATGTTAAGTTTGGAGAAAACAGTACGGGGCTGGGAGAAGAACAAGAAAAAACTGACAAAAAATATACATGACCTATATTTTTCTGCATTCCCTTTTCTTGATATCAAAGATGTATGGCTAAAATACATATATATTCTGATCAAGAATATGTAATTACATAACCTTCCTATGGAATTGACATCTATACAGTTTAACATGGATAAAAACAGAAGTAGTTTTAATTATTATTTTACTTAAATGTATTAAATTGGCTCATCACTATTTATTTTACTTCTATTTCGCATAACTCCTCAAAGTTGATGTAAAGATAGAATCCCGCAGTCCCACTATGTTTCATTGTTTAAAAGGAGTTAACTGCTTCTCCACTGCTTACAGAATACATATGGTTCGCATCCCTTTTCTTTGCATATCTATTCTAATTAGTGCCATATTAGAGCACATTCATTGAGCTGCACCAAGCAAGTACATTTGCTGGTAGTTTCTGGCATGTCCTGATGTTTCCTTCAGCAAATAAGCTATTAGAAGTCAGGGCATCTAAGGGATTGTCTAGATTAGAGAAATCTGGGGCAAACTTGTTTTGCACCAGCATAATGTGTTTACATTACAGGTTTGCACTGATTTATGTGTATATCTACATAGATGTATTATAGTGGTACAAATTCCACTAATCTAGACAAGTCCTAAATAGCCACAATGTTAACATGTGAATGGAAGCTCACACCTCTCTTGCAGCTATTATTTCAGTTTGATTTGTTCGGCTGTGTACTAAAAGAAAAGAAAACCAAACTGTTACATTATAACAGCTCTTTTTGCAATTAGAAGAGCTAGCAACTTCCGTTTATTATTCATTACAATGCCTACCACAATGGGGCAAGGATCTTTTTCAGAGCTTATGGAAATTACCGTAATACAAATTAACAAATACATTATTTATTGATCACGGGAGGGTGCTTGGCACAGTACAGATTTAAAGGGAAACATGATCCCTGTACACAGGCATCTTCCGTGTGCCCACCACTGTGATACCAAGGTTCCTATCCAGAGGGATTTACAACACTATTTAAAAATGAAAACTTACATTTTGGAAAATAAAGTCTAAGTGTCTCTCTAAGTTGTCTCTAAGGACCAGATCCTGCTCCAGTTAAGGCAGTGTCCTAGTTTCTCTGCTGCACTGGCTTTACACTTGGCACAGCAAAGTGGGGGCCATCATCAGAGCACTAGTTACAGTTCCCTGATTCTCTGTTCATCTGGTACTGGTTAGAGCAACCTCAGGAGTCTCAAGCCTGCACGAGTTGGCAAGTTTCCAATGATCATTTGCCAGATAAGGATAGCCAGAGTGCAGCACACACTACCTCCTTGCTGCCCTTCCACATCTGCATCATACTCCTTGTGCTACCCTGGCTCTGAGCCCACTGAGAAATTCCTCCTAATCTGGAGGTACTCTTAGTAGGGGAGTCAGGCCTACATTCTGCACTGCCCCTGCATTGTAAACAGGATAGAGAGGATAGCCCAGTGAGAGTTTTGCCATTGACTTCAATGGAGGCAAGCCTAGGTCCTGAGGGGACATTTGGAAAAAGTTCAAAAGTATGCAGTATTAATCTAACAATGAACACAACCCATCATTCTAAAAGCCAAGTGTTTTCCATTATCATCATGATCAACACTTTTGTGGATGTGACTTTTACAACCAACCAACCAATGCATTATTGATGAAGCTAGTATTCCTTTGTAAATTAGACTTCATTTTTCACCCTCACGCCCATCACAAATATGTGTACATCCAATAGGTGGCAATTTGATTGACTTTAAGGATTTTGCTTTTACTCTCAAATACATAAAAGCAGCAAAGAGTCCTGTGGCTCTCAAATACATACTCTCAAATACACAGTAATTCATGCTGTTACAAACACTTTACAATTGCTTATTCGGTGAGTCGCCTTAAGCCAGATGTAGAGCATTTCATTTCTCGTCTATTTAAAAGGTGACGTCTGATACTTCAGAATATGAAAATAGTGGGCTTTTAAAATAAGTGTATTGGTCAAGTTCAAATAGTGACTATGGGCTATATTGTCCCCTTTTAAGGCTACTTCTGTGTCTCAGGGGACTGTTTAGGGTATATCTGCACAGTAAGTGAAGGTGTGACTGTATTGCGGGTAGGCAGCTTGTGCTAGCTTTAATCTAGCTAGCCATGCAAGTAACAATAGTGAACAAGGGGTGGCTCAGGCTTCAGTGTGGGCTAAGCACCCCACTACAAGGTTGCCAGGGCCCTGGGTATGGACTGAGGTGGCTAATCTTCACTGAAGTCTGTGCCACTGCTTCTTCACTACTATTGTTATCTGTGCTAGCTATACAAAAACTAGCACATAGCACAGGTATGCCAACCTGCTCTACAATCACGCCTTCACTTGCTGCATTGGTGCCAGCTCCACTCAGTACAGGCACCGATGAAAGTAAGACAAAGGTGAACGTATGCTGCCTCTGCTCTCCCAGCCTTGGGACTGGTTTAGCTCACTGGCACCACTAGGTAAAGCAGTCCCAGAGATACTCAAATTTTCATAGGGGCTGCAAAAGCACAGCCGCACACCCTTTCCTTAGCCATGTCCTGTGTGCAGGTGAGACGTGCTAGCCCTATTCAGATAGCTGGCTAAAATGGCTTGGCAGCACCTTTGTATCAGCAGATAGGTGCAAAGCAGCCATACTGAGGGCCAGGATCTAGCCTGCTGGTTTTCTAATGAAGTCTTCCTTTGAGTGCAGGGTTAGCTTTTCATCCAAGTGACAGGGAATCGAGGGTCCCAAACTTGAGATTTGTGTGGCTCTACGGAGGTCAGGACCATCAGCAATACAATCCCACACTGATCCCCAGTCCTCTTGGCATCATTCTTTTAAATGGCATAGGATAGAGACAAGAGAGCTGTTTCCTGATTATTGCATACTTGAAGGCCCACTGATCTGCTTTTGCTCTTCCGCAGTTCTGTAAGTATGGGAATGTACCAGGAATGTGAGAAGTACTCTCCTCTATTGTTACCAAATAACATGCTATGATCTGACATTCTATCAGTCTGAATGGGCATGCTGTTACAAGTAACACATGTATGGCCCATTAACAGTGAAATGTTCTGTAACTCATTACTGCTGGGTTTTGTTTCTCAGTGTAGACACATCACACTACCTACACCTAAAGGAGGGCTTTTCCCATCAGCACAGGTAATACACCTCCCTGAGAAGCGGTGGCTAGGCCGACAAAAGAATTCTTCCACTGTCTACACAAAGGGTTAGACTGGCTTACCTACATCACTCAGGGGAGTTATTTTTCATACCCTTCAGTGATTTAGCTGGGTCGACCTAACTTTTTAGTGTAGACCAGACCTCAAACTATCTTGCTGAACAACAGCATTAGAACAGTCCTAAGATAAATTGAGATGGGAGGAAGAATTCACACTATTTGCTGGTGCTATTATTTGTTTGACAACAGTTTGTCTCTGGGCAAGCTTTCTCTACACAGGACCTTACACACTAAACATCCATTATCATTTATGGTAATTATGGCATGGGACCGATTCTACTGTCCTTATTAATGCAAAATGCCTACTAAATTAAGGTTTCAGAGTAGCAGCCGTGTTAGTCTGTATCCGCAAAAAAAAACAGGAGTACTTGTGGCACCTTAAAGACTAGGCCTTGTCAGTTCTAGGAATTGTTGGACCTGTAGATGCCAACAGATTTAGCTCCAGTGGAACTTATAATACAAACCTGGCTCAAATGGGATCAAATTTTATCTAACCCTGTTACAGGTCAAGAATTATTGTCAATTTTTTAAGTGATTTGGAATAATCAATAAATTCAAGAATACTGTGATCTGCTGAGAGACACTCTGCAAACAGGAAAGTCAAAATTCATCAGATAATTCATTATAAATAATTTATTTGTCCACCACTTCCTGGAATGCACACTCTTTATAAAAAAACACCTTCTGTCAGGATATGTGGTATCTACACTAGGGGGTTCTGCCAAAGTAACTATACTAGCAAAGCATTTTTAGTGTAGACAAGGCCTTAATAACAGCAATTTTGCTTCTGCAACCCAAGCATCTTTTTTTCCTATCTCCATAAAGGCACTATGTCTCACAATGTACACTTAACCTACATTGCACAGCACGCTGCAGCACAACTAGGGTCGGAGGCCTGATTCTCCACTTCATTACATCAATTTCATTCCAGAGTAACTTCATTGATTTCTTTATTTGATTTTGCTCAACTGATTTGATTTTCACTGACTCCATCAAGTTATACCAGGGTAGAAGATTAAAAGAATCAGGGCCAGAAATTGGCTGGTATTAGCAGTCCTCCTAGAAGTACATCTTTAAATGGGCAAACATAGCCTCCTCTATGTTAACCACTTAAAAATCCTCTCTGGTCCTGATCCCCATTGCTTTGCAACTATGTAGTCATTTACACCAATGTAAAGTAAAAGCAGCAGAGAGTCCTGTGGCACCTTATAGACTAACAGACGTAGCATTTTACAGTGATCCAAATGACTACACAAGGTGGATGGCAATGGAAAATTAGCTGCTTAATTCATTTCTGTAGGACACATTTTGCAATTGTGAAATTTAATTAAATTAATTCCCACCTTTGAAAACTGTTATGAAGGTAGAAAGTATTCTTGCTATACAGTGACATGGCTTCAAAATGCCATTCTCATGATCTGCAAGGCGAGGGCCCATGTACGATACAAATATATCTAAATCAGAGGACCCTGTTACAATATAGTCTCAATTTAGTGTTCAGCTGGGATCTTGGCTATGTTCCATACTGGGAGCAACACCCAAAGAGCAACTGTACCAAACGATGCAATAAAGCAATGACCAAAACCAATGCTTACTACTATCAGAATATATATCATGCATTAAGAGAAGTTGAAATAGCATGATGGAAGCAGAGCTATACTTAGTACAAAGCACCTTAATGAGATCTCCATTATAAAAGGGTATCCTTAGATCACAGTAGTAAGCTCTCAGTTGCATTGCCTCTGGGAGCTCACCTGGCCAGTGGTGTACATGACACACACTTGCTCAGTTTGTGCTATTTAATTTTGTTGTTAATATCTTTATGTATACGCAGATGATACTGAATACTGGAAGTGGACATTGTTTCATCACAGCACTTGCTACTTTGTGTATTTAACAATTAACAGTTGGCAATGACTTCTTCAACTACGATTCCTTTCATGAGGTGTATACTTAAAGCATCCTAGCAGTTTACTGATCAAAGTAGTTTTGGTTTCAAAATGTGGAGTTTTGCCTTAAGCTTGGTTCTGTATTTTAAATTAAGCCTTTTTATAATGTACAAAGCATTTTATGTATATTTCCTCTCTTCTTCTAGGTTTTTGAGTATCTACCCCAAAGCACTGGACACAGTCAATTCCATAGATTTCCCTGCCCCCACCTTCCAGTTTGTGCATGGTAGTTATTATTATGGCTTCCTTTGACTTGCTTACCAGAAATAAAGTTCATATAGTATCAGCCTGAAGCAATGTTATTTCATTTGTGAGTCAAAGTTTGTAACACGAACAGAAAAAGCCCCAAAATTCATTTGTATTGTGAAATATATAAACCAATACAGATGAAATATTAGAACAAAATCTTAAGGGAAGAATTCATTTTAGGTATTCAGACTAACAAAGCATTTTTAAAACAAACTAATAATAAGGTTAAAGCAGAGTAGAGCATTTTATACAGCAAGCATGTGTGCATACAACAAAACAAAGATAATATTAGTACACCATATTGATAAGATTTTATTTTCTATTTCATTACAAGTAATGTGTGCTTTGAGTAGCACTAGGCATTGTGCAGTATATGTTCATGTGTGCTTAGAAATATGAGTGCAATAGAAATGGCATAGTTTTAATTAAGTGACTTTCTTACACTTGTGTAAATTGGGAGGATTTTGAAGTCAATGAATTTACCAGAATACAACAGGGGTAGCTATGAGGAAAAGTTGCAGCACCTGAATCCTTTGTGGATCCCACGCTAAGTAAATTGTTGGATTTTCATTAAGAAAATGATTGCATTGTTATTGGATTATATAATTTTCTCTAATCAACCACTGATGTTTTCAAAACTTGCTTCAGTTTATAAATTATTTTACATTCTCTGTACATCAACTTTTTTTTTCTGATTAATTAGCCACAAGGGCTTAACCTTGCAAACAGTTATTCATCAGAGTAGTGGATTGAGTTGAATGGGACTACACACAGGTGCAAAGTTAAGCAAGTGTAAATGCTTGCAGGATTGGGATCTATGTTATTTTAAAATATATTTTAAATATTTATTTTGTGGGAAAAATCACTCACAAGAATCTTTCCTCCATGGCCATTACTCCATATTATCACACTAGGATCAAGATCACCTCTTGTCACGAACAAAAACATGCTGTTTGGTCATAGTCATTTTTTCCCTTCCTTTATAAACATATCTATAGAAGATATTGTTACAAATGGGAATAATTGTCTACACCAGTTTCATTAAAATTAATATTGTTTTACATTAAAATTAAACAAATACAAAAAAATTGCTGGCCAGGTCTAATATAGATATATGTTTATAGACTTTGAGGCCTTTTCCACTTAGGGATTATTTACAGATGAGGGCTTTGGTTAGTTCTGTAGAACAGTTTATTATAACATGGTTGTTCCCTACCCTTGTCTGCACTGGCCAAACGAATATTACCATAAATCACTACACCCTGCAGTTTCAGTGCAATGGGAAAGGAATATGCTGCTACAATAATGGAACTTCAGTCGCTAGCCATTTTGCCCAATTAACATTTTTGTACAATGCATACAAATTTTAAAAAGGCTTATCTTTTGTTTTCTTTTACAGCATGAATATTACCTCAAAATATGCAGTGCTGATGAGAAAGATAAGCAGATTCAGTAATTAGATAATTAGACAGGGTTTTCTCCAAATTACTAAAACGTAGAAAAATAACTAGAGATTTACCTGTGAAATTTATTCCGGGTGGGTAGTCACATAGAGGTCTCAAAGTTGCTGACTCATGTCATGCTGTAATGCATTAAGCACAAAATCATGTAAAGCGCGTTACATTATATGACGGGGAACTCCATTGCCTTGCTGGGCAATTGCATAAAGCCGCGGGGGAACAGACATCTCAGAGGGTGGAGTTATCTGACACTCACCATCTCACTGCAAATATAGCACCGTTCATAACAGGCTGACAAGAATCCTTTGAAGTCTAAGAATTAACATATCTCAAACATGTTCGGATCAGCATGGAGGAGTGGAAGAACATAAGCTAGTTCATTATCTCTGGGCTGTATAAACTCATACAGTTGGCGACTATTTACTGAAACAACCTGTAAAAGTGTTAGCTAGTATTTGCCGAGGCTAAGGACTCTGCTGTCCCAGACGCACTTCAGACTGTAAAAGTGGCTTTTTTTCTCACTCTTATCTGAATCCTCCCTTAACAGACTTTGCCTCTTTAACAGAGTTTACACTCCTCGTCTTTGATCTACTTTATAAAAACATTAGGGCTGTTTACTTTGAAATGCACCAGCCTCGTTTCTTTTCTCTCAGCTTTTTTTTTCTTCCAGACATTGACGGTTACATTCGAAACCAGCAGCTATTTCCTCGGGGTTTTCCTTTCTTTTCTGCCCAAGGCCCTGACACATATTCCCCCACTGACCGGTTTAATTCTAAAATAAAATCACTGTAAAATTAATTGTCTCTGCCTACTAGAGGATCAAAAGGGTTAGCTCATGCTGCCAAACAAAGGAGTAAACGTGATATAGTTTCTGACCTGTTAATGAAGGAATTTACTCTGCACTATTAAGGTCAATACGACTTCTGGGATAGATTTTTCTGGAAGCAGGAACAAGCCTTAAATGTGTAGGTAAGACAGGTTTATTTGCCATATAGTTAACCATACTTTAAGAGTAGTGAGAATACAGAAAACTGCATTCAACTACGTTCCCCACACCGCCTAGTTCAAACAACAAACACTGGCGCTTTTATCGCCCTCTGGCCAGGTATATCCCAACTGCCTGTCTACATAATGGGAAGAATATTGCAACTTTAATTTCCTGATGAAGTTTACCTACGCCCCAGGCCCGTGGGTCTGCTTTGCTCTAACCCTGTGCTCTTACCTTACCTTTGCTGGTTAGAACGGCTGGTGAACTTTTGCAAGCACTGGAGCAGCCAGGGTGGGTGTTTCCAGCTCCGTGGCAAGCGATCAGGCAGAGTCTTGGGAGCCTTTTTTTTCCTAACAGCCACGTTCTGAATCTTTGTTCTTGATCGTCCAAGATAAAGATTTAAACTCCTCGGATGGCTCAAACGCTGCAGTAGCTGGGGTGAGTAAAACAAAAGTGCAGGCCCTGATGTAATTATTACCAGCTGTATCATTCCGAGATGAACTTGGCGCCAGGTCAGGTAGCCTTGAGTTCTGTTAACAACTGTGTTCAGAGATTAGTCGGATGTAACAATCACCTGAAAGGGGAGATTAAAGGGTCTCAATGGGATCCTTTGTTCTCGGTCTCATTTGATGCTTTGGGGCCTTTTCAAATCACGTCGCGGAGGAGCTTTAAATATTTGGAGACCCAGGGGGATGGTTAGTCGGCCTGCTGGGGCGAGGAAGGGCTCAAAGGGGCAAAGGGCACGGAGGATGGAGAAGGGGTCTTTCTCGGTGGAGTGGCTCGCTCAGAGCAGCCACGAGAAAGCCCAACTTGCAAGCGGGGTGTCTTCCATCCACCACCCCTCGCGGGGCCACCAGTCCCTGCCCAAGAATGCAGCCAGTGCCAGCGGCGATCAGGAGAAGGGAAACCCAGCGCTTACCAGGCCAAGCACTAGGAGCCGGGAGAGGCCGCCTGAGGGCACCCGGCGGAGCCCAGGAGACCAAGGTGAGTGCCAGCCCTGCCCACCCACATGTGGAGTGGGGCAAGAGACAGATCCTGGTCTGTCCCAGCCTGCGAGAAAAGGGTCCCCGAGTCTGGGGGACAATCGCAGTCTTTGGAAGGGGGGGGCAGGCTAGGGGGACCCCATTGGGGCAGAGACCTGTTAAAAAGCTGAGCCCAAAACTCCAGGTAATGTGGACGCTTGTGCCAGAGCTGGCTGAGAGATGCTGCCCTGGCCTTCCCACCCACCGGCTGGGCTGAGCCGGCCTGCCGGTGGTGAGGCCACTATGAATCCTCCCTGACAGAGGCCAGGCGCGGGAAGAAGGGCACTGGTGGGACATGGAGGCCCCATGTGGGTGTCGCCTGGCCAGCTGAATTCAGCATGTAATGCCACGTGCCCAGGGCCGGCTGGGGCATGAGGCTGCCCCCTCCTGGCTGCGGGTGGGGCTGCGGGAGTCTCTCTTCTCACGCCTTGCTCCCGTTATTCCAGCTGCCCCGAGGGAGCTGCAGGAAACTGGCCCAAGCAGCGCCGCGTCCAGCCCGAAGGAAGAGGAGGAGGCGGGCGGGGAAGGCAGCGGCTCGGAGAGCGCCAGCTGCACCCAGCCGGGGCGGCCCCGCACCAAGTTCTCGGCCTCGCAGCTGCAGGAGCTGGAGAGGAGCTTCCGGGAGCAGCGCTACATCGGGGCCAGCGAGAAGCGGCGGCTGTCCAAGGTGCTGAAGCTCTCCCAGACCCAGGTGAGGGACACGCCAGGAGGAACTGGGGGTGCCCAGCCGCTCAGGATTACACTCCACGCGAGACCACCTGTTCTCCGAGGGGGGGGGCGGGAATATATTCACGTGAAGCCGCCCCCCTACTGTGAAAGAGGCCAAGAGTGTGCGAGAGAGAGTCATGGGATCGTATCTTCTGTAAACTCTTTTCTAGTCCCGGGGCTGGAGCTCCACGAGCCCTAGTTAAGGCGGGTACTAGCCCTACATTGATTCTACCCTCAGCCTTCCCCCAGCTTAATTCAATCCGCCTGATCCTGTCTGGGAGAAGGTGTCTCCTATGCAGCGCCTCATGTGTAATATGGAGTCCTCGTTGTGTCAATGCTTGCTCCACAGCATTGCTATTCTTAATTCCCACAGATCCTAAAGGAGGAGGTGGGGGCGCAGAGTGCTAGTCACCGCACAAGCGGATAGGTTGTCCCGAAAATATCAGAATCTAATTTGACAAGATGTTACAAATGGGCGTTACAAAAAGTGAACGGGACAGAGGACGAGGATCCGTGACAGGAAGACATACTTATGTAGGCTAGCTATGGGCACAATTTGATAGTTTCAAGTGTTTGTAGATTTAAAGGCTCTATAATGAATAGATATCAGCAATCCCCATGGGCCATCTACCCACCTCATGACTGTCATGAGGTGGCCACAACAGAGAAAGCAGCAGCCAAGAAATCACATGGGGAACCAGTGGGCAGCTGCTCTGTAAGAAAGGGAGAGGGAGTCACAATGGGGCTGAGCCAAAGAAAGGAAGAAGGAAATGCAGAGACAGTCCATAGACCAGCAGCTTGCAAGCTAGGAGTCCCTGCACAACACCGGTAGGCTCTGCAATTTCTGAACCCCACTTAGAATGATAAAACCATATGGTTAAAATGGACCACAAGAGGCATCTAGTCTAACCCCTGCCAAGATACAGGAATTGTTGTCTAAAACACATCAATATAAGCAGAGTTTGGGACTTACCAAGAATGCCTTTGCTATGTCTAAATGACACACACACGCAAAAAACCACCGTAGCAAATCTCAGAGCTGGGGTCTACAGACTGGGGCTTGCACTATAGTGCTAAAAATACATGTCTGACACTTAGTAATTCTGAACTGTAAAAAAAAATATTTCAGATACAAACTTTGTTAAATGGGAGATGGGGTGACCCTATATCACCACAGTGAAAAATAACCCTTAAAACAAGATCATTTTCCTCCCTCCCCCAAAAAGAGACAATGGAAATTAAACAAATTACAACAGAGAAGCTGGAAATACCATAGCTAAGATTCCACTTTTTAAAACACAGAAATGCATATCTAAGGTCACTCCATGTTCTCTTACATCAATCTGACAACACTTAAACAATGAGCCAGATTTATTCCTGGCTTGCAGTGAGTATAAGTCTACTAAAATCAATTGTATTGTATCTACTCTGGCCCAATATGAACAGCAAATAACATTGCATGCTTATATAACCGATGACTCCCAAAACCTATTTTACTAGACTACTCTAGGCCCAGTTAATCCAGCAGGAGTAGTTGTGCTTAAAGTTGAGCCTATGCCTAAATATATGCAGGACTGGAGCTTTAGTTTGAATTTTAAAATTAATGCACACTAAAGACTTATTGAATCAAAGGTCCACCAGGGTTTGCAAATGCACATAACTAATGACTATGTAGGATTACATACAGTCTATTAAAAATATCTGGCCACTTCATTATTCAAGAGTGTACTGGGGAAAAACATTAATGTTCTAATCACCAAAGATATGCTGCTAAATGCAAGTGCTGCTGGACACAGCTACCCTATCTACAAATGCAAACCTCCTGCAACCCCAAATCTCTTAATGATAAAAGCATAGTGTAGTGAGGGGTCAAAAGATCAATATAGGAAATGTGATAGCTGAAACATGGGATGGGAAAGAGAGTAGCATGGAATAAAGTTAAGGTTTGGGTAAGCTTCCTGCACACTGCCATACTATCTAATTTTGGTTGGTTGGTTTTTTTTTACAGTGGAACCTTAACTGAATTTCCAAGCTAAAAAAGATTGCACAATTTAATATCCTTAGTGTGTTTCCTATGAAGTAAACTGGTTTCTTGCCGCATTAAATCTGAATTAAGTTCCCTGAAAAATAGGGGCGAAATTCTGCTGTTCTCTCTCTTGGTACTTATACAGTATGAAGGAGGTGCAGTGACTGAGTGCCTTAACCACTCAGCTACAATCCTGAAGGTCTGGGTCCGAGTCTATCTTGATCTCATACTGAAAGGCCACCTCCAGTGCATTCAGATGAAAAATGGTTACCTGCTACATTGGGCAGTCAAAGGTGATCTGACATGATGCTCTGGCCACATCACTCCCTTGTGGACATTGTCTATGAAACTGCATCCTTGGGGGAAAATTGACTGTTGTATGAGGATCATTGAAGTCAGGGAAAATGCTCCAGATTCATATAGTTGTAACAGCAGAATTTGGCCAATAATCACCAACACTTAATGCATTTCTAAAACTTGTAGAACCATGTGCACATCTTTATTTGGCAAATGAATTAGTAATAACCTCTTGGATGTTTATTTTTCAGATAAAAACCTGGTTCCAGAACCGTCGTATGAAGTTCAAACGACAGACCCAAGATGCCAGGGTTGAAGCTCTCTTTTCAGGCTTACTTATACCTTATCGTTACCCAGAGATCCAGACACCCAATTATCCCCCTGGGATGGAGTTCAACGTCTCATCTGCTGCTGCTGTTACCTGTTCCCTTCACCCAGCTATGCCAAACCCAGCCCTGCTGCTACCTCCTGCTCCAACTCAATCTCTTCAGCCAGTTGTGCCAACCCCAGCCCTGCTGGTGTCTGCTGCTCCAGGATTTTCTTATCAGTCTACAATTCCAACTGTCTCTCTAACCCAGGATCATAATCGACTGAGATTCCAACCATATCTTCCTCCCTCTTAAACATGCATAAAAGTGCTCTGAGCTGCAAAATGAACTTTTTTTAAAATGAACTACCTGAAATCATGAAGAGTACTTATTTAACTTATTTTTATTATAGTTATTAAATATATTCAGTATTTCAAAAACTTTATTTTTTTTGGATATTTTGTCTTTAAAGCAGTGTTGTTAAAGGGAAACAGTCAAGAATGGGCTCAAAATGGTAATTAGAATAGGCTGACAAATGGTAGAGCAAGTTGATATTGCAAAAATTCTACTCCCTTCCTCCAACTGCAGACATATTGCCATCAAAACTTCAATGAAAACTCATAACTGGGAATAATGGTGTGGGACTATAGGAGTGATTTTTGCTGATTATTAATTTATAATAACCCAACACTTATTGATAAAGTGTTAACTGTCCAACTTATCTACTGAATCCTATCTGCAGAAATACTAATCTATTATAATAGCTCATGTAGTTCATAAGTGTGTGTGGCAGGGGTGGTGGCGGAATTGTTTAACAAGTGCATGGTGGGGACAATAGGGTGTTTTTAGTTTCTAAGACTAATAACTTTACCAGAATTTAATATTAACACTTGAAAATGTCCCTTTACAAACATTGTCAAACTACCTCTAAGGAAACTCTTGTAATAATTACAGTAAAGTATAGTAATGGGAACACTTGATTGAAAAAGGGTGTGTGCTTGTGAATGGTAAATACAGAAGTTTAAACAACTATATGGGACTAGGGACCATCATGGCTTTTACAAGTTCATTTGTGGGTAGAGGCACCTTGTGATTAAATCTTTTTTTGGGGGGAAAACAAAACCGTAATAACTAACATCCATTTTCTGTGAAATAGCTACCACTAGCAAGCCAGAAATGTCTCATGTAATTAATACTTGTTTTCTTATATTTCATGGAACAAAATCTTGTACTCAAAACTCCTATTTCAGGGATCCTTTTCTGAGCGTTGCAAAATTTACATTTTACACTAATTTTAATATTCAAATTCCATAAATATCTAGTCCTGTGCAAGTGTCATTCAAGACCAGTTAACTTCAGGATGTTACTCACAAATTTTATCTGTGTATGTGATAAATATAAACTGACTCAGCATGAGTGCTTAAAATAAAAGGTGACTTGTTTTATTACTCTCAACTTCATGGCAGTTGTTTTGTAATATAACTTTAGAAGGCTGGATGTGATCAATTTCAAGGAATGGTCTGGGCATCGATATGCACAAAACTATTGATTGTGGTGCAAAATGGAACACCCAGAAAAACCTGATTAACAAAGACACGCTGGTGATGCAGGCAAAGGAGCTTCACCCCCTACTGCTACCTGCACCTATCAGTGAGAGCCAGCTTCACTCCCTGCCTGGGGACTGAAATGAGACCTACAAGGAGGGCTGGTGGGGGGAGAGGGGCAAGAATGCAGATTTGTAGGGAAGCAGTGGAGACTGGAGACCTGGAGATGGAAAGTGGATGGGTGGGGCAGGGGAAAGATAATGGAGGGAGGAGAAAGTGGGAGTGGTGAGGGAAGCAGGGACCCATATAGGTGAAAAAATGGGGCTGGTGAGTAAGAAAGGACCCGGAGTGGAGGAGATAGGGAGACTAGAGATTGGGAGTGGAAAACATGGACCTGTCTCTGGCATGTGATGGAGAGGACCATGGCAAACACACAGAACCTGTCATGATCAAGGGGGAGGGCGGCTTACATAAAGTCCCTGAAATAGATGGGAGGGTAGCACATAGGGAGCTTGTGTGGGATGAAAGGATTCTCTCCTGCATGAATACCCTCAGCCTAGGGAAGCTACGAAGTGCAACTCTTTCATCCAGGGTCATGACTGAAGTACCAGCATTCTGACATTAGAGGTCACCTATGGCTCACAACACTTCTTTCCCTTTTTGTTTTGCCTAAGGGAACAGTACAGACAACTCTATTTACTCTATCAGTTAAGGTTGCTCAAGTGCATACACTGAGTTGTGAAAACCCCTACAAGGCCTAGGCAAAAAGTGAAAATTCAACAGCACATGTTTTGTGAATTCATGCCAGTTTGCCTGAATTATTGTGAACAATCCAAAAACCTCAAGACTTCATTTCAACATTTTTTAAATTAAATGTTATTTTTGGTTCAAAGAGACTTTTGACACAAACAAATTCAGTCTTTACTTTCAGGAAAGTGGAGGGAGAGAAAAAGGTTGGCTTGGGGTGAACTCAGTGCCTCCATGCTCAGGCATCAGCACAAGAAATTGAATGTTTTGCTCCTCTGTCTGCAGCAATATTTGGGGGTAGCCATTGATACAGATACCATGTGTCTGGAGAGCTAAAGCAGCAACACAGTGGCCTCGTCTCAAGGGTCAAAAGGGTGTGTTTTTCAATCATGTTAAGCACACTTTTAAAAGCCCTATTAGGCCCAATCTAACAACAGACAGAGGCGCTTGTGGCATGCTGGGCTTCCTACCCATTGCACTGTGCTTTGCATCCCCGCAAGCAGACAAGTATGCATGTCAGGGGTTCTGGAACAATTTTTATAGTGAGGTGCTGATGATGGAAACCATATATTTGGTGTCTGTTTTTACTACTTTAAGCAAGAGGATGCAGCAGCACCCTTAGTTCCTACACCACTGACTGATTCATGTGTGCAATATACAAACTTTGGCAGCCGTATATGGACATGCTTCAATGGACTTTTTCAATTGTATTTAACTTGATTAAAAATACACACCTTTTTGTGCATCAATAAAGGGCCAGTTTTCTAATCAAGTTAGTTCAAACAATTGAAAAGCCCTATTAAGATCTAGCACAGTGGTTCTCAAACTTTTTTACTGGTGACTCCTTTCACATAGCAAGCCCCTGAGTGAGACTCCCCCTTAAATATATTAAAATGTTTTTAATTTGTAACACCATTATAAATAGGAAGGATGGATAGCTCAGTGGTTTCAGCATTGGCCTGTTAAACCCAGGGTTGTGAGCTCAATCCTTAAGGGAACCATTTAGGGAACTGACATAAAAATCTGTCTGTGGATTGGTCCTGCTTTGAGCAGGGGGTTGGACTAGATGACCTACTGAGGTCCGTTCCAACCCTGATATTCTATGAAATGCTGGAGGTAAAGCAGGGTTTGGGGTGGAGGCTGACAGCTTGCAACCCCCCCTCCCCATGTAATAGCCTTGTGAGCCTGAGGGGTCCCAACCCTGATCTAACATATAAAGCCATGTTAACTAGTTGCAGTGAGGCAGGAGGAGAGTCTAATATGCCTAAGCAACAGAGTTTCAATTATTGTAGCCTGTATCTTAACAAGGCTTTCCAGTTGTGTTACACCCTTTGCTCATTGTAGTCATAGAGTTTAAGGGCAGGAAGGACCCCTAGATTGCCCTCCTGTCTATCACAGGTCACTAAACACAACCCAGCTACCTCCATACCAAGCCCAACAGCCAGAATTAGACTGAAGTATTACAGGCCTGAGATTAAACTATTTCATGCTACAGGCAGAGACATACTCATTGTGGCTCTGTTGATGCCTTAGCACAGAAGCAGGGGGCTCTGATCTCGAATTTCCTCCATACAACCAAGATTAGTCAGTTCAAAACGTTATTTCAGGAGGAAATGAGTACAGCTACAAAAGTTACATGGAACATGCAATAGTGCTCTGTCAAGTCCTTGTGCCAGATTTTTAAATTAAAATTAATTTAAAAAGGGATTTTAGTCATACTTTAAGGCAAAGACTTTCAAGAATATATGTTATGCTCCAAAATCCCAATTTAGTTCCTAAATAGGCTAATTTTAAGAGTGCTAAGTACTGAGCAATTTCCGCTGAAGTCAATTGGAAGCAAATCCCAGCATCTATATCTCATTTTTGCCCTATAGGAGAAATAGTAACAAATATTTACCTATCTCCTGAGCTTGTCAGTACACAAAAAAGTTGCACCATTTCCACTGTTTTGTAATTGATTTAAATGGATAAAGCCTGTGTGAGCACACACACACACACACACATTTATTTAGAAGTTGTTTATAGCACTGTAGTTTAATTCAGTAAATTACCAATTTAGTTAAATCAATATAAATCATTTGTCAATTGATCAGTGCAACTATTCTATGTTCTACATTTGTAGAACATTTTGAGGTTCTTGGGTGGAAGATGCAATGGAAGTGTAAAACAGTAATTTATGTTCACAAAACAACCCTCCTACCCCCCATAAATTTACAGAGAATCCTATTATAGAAGCACTATGCAGTACTGAGGTCACAAAACAAGTACATTTTATGATTCTACTCTTTAAATAGTGTATAAGTTTTAATTTTCACTGGCTGTAAAAACAGGCCAGCAAACACTTGGATGAGAATAGGAAAAGTGGACATGGGCAAAAGTCACAAATTGCATAACTGCCAACTCAGGATTATGTGGTACATTGGAACTAAGTTTATAAATGGTCTTGTCATCCTTTCCTGCTCCTAACTGGACGTTCTATGTGTATCATCTCATCAGAAGCCAGTTGCCAGCTTTCTGATTATAAGTACTACCCAACCAACAATTAGCAAACCTGAAACCTAATTGTGTCTGGTTTCTGTGCTGCATATACACAGGAAAAACTATTAGATGAACATTACAATAACAATGCCTCCAGATTGATGGTTTCTTCACAGTTGATAAGGTTTTGCTATAGGTTAAATGTTTGCATAATATTTTAAAGTATAGGACTCCAGGGGTAGGTTGTGACCCTCTACAACAACGAATTTTATCTCAGCCTTGCCTACATGGAGGGAATCCTAGTGTAGACAAGGCTGCATGACCAAACCCATAAACAATTTGTGTTCAGCACATGTACATTAGGGTTCTCACCAGTGCCAGCAGTAGTTCCAGTGGAATTCTCCTCCTATGGACAAACTAATTGTCAATATGGAATTTATAGCTAAAGATCCTTTTAAGCATCCACACACTAAAGGAAGATAGCATAATCTGTCAGAATCCTTCAAATCAGTAACCTTCAAATTACATAGGTTGGGTATAAACCCAAGAATTAGGACCAGAGTGCCTCTAAAAGCATTCAAACTCAATTAAATACAATTATACTTAATTTAGGTATGAACCTTTATATTTAAACTTTATATTAAAAATATACACTTCTACATCAGACAAATATTTTACATACAGTTGAATCATATATAGTGTATTATATTATACCTCTCTCATATCTTCCACTTTGCTTCAGTTATAATGTTTGAAGAGGATTAAATTGTTTGTTGTCCATTTTGTTCTGTATAACTGGATGGACAGAGAATTGTGGTAGAAAGTGTTGGTGAAAAAAAGGCAGATCATGTGCCCTAAGGGGGTATGATGGGTTCGGGGCCTCATATATTTGAAAGGAAGAGTTGAACTGTAAAGCACAATTAGGAGTAAAAGGCAGAAGTCTTTGTTGCTGTGGACTAGGATAGTGGGAATAATCCTGTAACATATTTGGTGGGGTCCCTTGCTTATAGCCATAGAAGGGATCTGAAGATATGAGATTATGATGGTGGTCTTGTATTTGCCTCTTAAATTTCATCCTGCGATTCTGGAACCAGGTTTTGACCTAGAAAAAAGAGTTATGTTAAAGAAGTCAGGGTCCTAACAGAATAATTTATAAACTATTCAGAGCATCTATAACTGAACTCACTTGTGATCCATACAGTATAGTCGGAGTTAAAATAATCTGAATTAAAGCATTAATCTGATCAGCGGGAAAGTTTCCATATTGTGTAAGCGCATAATTTATTGTTTACTGTGTGCATTTGCCAGCGATAGCAACTGCACAGACCTAATCAGGGGCTTTATCCAGCTTCCATTTCAGTCAATGGGAAGTCACTGATCCCAACGGGAGCATGTTAGGGACCCAAATCTTAAATCCATTAATTGTGAGCAGCCCTTGACTGATTCTACAAGGTGTTAACCAGTGAATAGCAAAAGCTTGCAGGATCGGGGCCTTATTTACTAACTCTAAATAATTTTACTGTCCAAGTGAATATCAAATAAACTAACATTTATCAGCATCAGATCCCGGTTGTATTTTTACGTTAAAAGATATTAAGTACAAATGTTTAAGAGTGTTTAAAGATACTCTTCGGACGCATGGAAACATGGGCTTCGGCACTTTCTTTAATGGACAACATGCAGTGCCCTGCGTTTATAGTCTGTAGGAAGCAATTTGAATACCAGTCCCCATCAGCAAGAATTCATAACCAGTTAGCGTTATGCTCAGGACCCGTACGGTTTACACGGGCAGCGCTCAGCGCTCTCTTTGCTCAGGCGAGCTCCGTCCGGGGAAACCGATGCACTCGCGGGGCCCGACTGAAGCCAAGGGGCAGCTGGAGGCGCTCGGCGTCCCTGCACACGCCCCTGCAACTAGGGGAGCGGCCCCAAACTCCCCAGCCCGGCTGTGTCTGTGCCGCGGGACTGACCTGAATCTCCGACAGCTGAAGAGCGGCCGCCAGCTTCCTCCTCTCCGCCGCCCCCACGTACTTCTGCCGCTTGAAGGTTTTCTCCAGCTTGCCGACCTGCTCCGGGGTGAAGGCGGTCCGCGCCCTGCGCTGTTGGGGCTCGTCCTCCCCCGGCGACGAGGGGATGCAGGAGGCGGCGCTTTCGCTCTCGTACCCGGAGGACTCGTCCGCGCTCACCCAGCCGCCCTCGGGAGCTGCAAAGGCGGAGGGTGGGTTAGGGCTCCGGTGCCCAGAGGGGGCAAAGCAGCCAGATCGGGCCCCGCGGCCCCCTGGCTTGCGATCCAGCCCTCCCCTGCTCCCCCAGCCAGGGCAACAGCACTTCCTCCCCGCCACCCCACAGCACCCGCTGCCGCACCCCCGGCCAGCTGGAGGCTCTTCCTCGCGGCCGGATCAGGGCCCTACTTCCCGCTCCAGCACCAGCCACCACCTCCCCCTGGGCTCGCCTCTGACTTACCGGGACTTGCTCGGTCGTTGGGCAGCTCCTGGGGCTTGGTGTCTTCCAGCTCCTCTCGGCGCAGGCTGCTGGGGTGGAGCTGGCCCCCGGCCGCGGCTCCCCCTCTGGGTTTTGCTTTGGCCAGGCGGGGACTCCGGCTGAAGCAGGTGGGGGCCCGCGGAGGAGGGACGCAGCAGATGTGCGGCCTGCCCGCTGGCCTTTGCTCCTCGCTGGCAGGCTGGGCCGGCAAGTCCACGGAGAAGGCGGCCTCACCCATGGCGAGTGGCGGCGGAAGGAGCGGGGCTCACATGAGCTGCCTGCAGCTCTCTCGGCTTAGCTAGCGCTGCTCAGCTGGAGGGGAGGGCAAGCGGGCGGGTGGGGGCCTCCATTTATTTATAGGGGGCCCTCCCTCGCGGGCTCGTTTGCAAGTGTGAATCCACATCAAAGTACGAAGAGAAAAGAGATAACAGCTGTCAGTTAGGAGTAGAGTTCACACGTCTGGCAAATGTCTGCAGCCCCTGGCTCCAGAGAGTCTGCACGATTGTTTCTGCCCCCCTTGAAATGCAAACCTGCTCTGGGCCCCTCCTGATTCTCCCCTGGAGGGGGGGAGTGGCGGCATGGACAATTCCAGCCACACCAAACAAAGGACCAGCAAAAGGGCTTTTAAAGACAGTTACACGCCAGATAATGGCACAACGATGGGGTTCAATCATGTCCCTTCCAAACGTTGATGGACTAACACAAAAGGCACATACGACACATTTTAAATCGCATAGATCTCCAAGCAGTAGCAACCGCATCTCATTACAGCCATAATCAGGGAGCTCCTTAGGGCAGGGACGTGAATGGAGCAGGATTTTAGTATCTTTAACATGCGAGGTTCCGGTTCTATGTATGAGAACATTTATCCCCGATTAACACAATTCGGAACTCTGTTATAACAGAGATTTTTACACCAATCCTTACCTTTCAAAATGCAGATCTAAATGACGCTACCAAGTAATCCTTTGAAATGTCCTCATTAGACTGGCAGTATATATTTCAGAGGCAAGGTGGGTGAGGTAATAGCTTGTACTGGACCAATTTCTCTAGCTAGCCGAATAAAAGATATGACCTCACCCACCTTGTCTGTCCAATATCCTTAGCCCACCAGGCTACAACACTGCAAACTGTATATTTCAGGTCGGCAAAAGACGTAGGGGACTCCTGCTGAAGGGGAGAAGGAGGGATAGTCTAGCAATCTTGTAACACAAAACGGTACTACATGGTAAATAAAAGTCATGATCGATTTCCTATAGAATCCCGTCTATGTTCCCTATCAACATCAGAATCCCTTCTACTGTAAACTAATGAGCGGAAGAAATCCAAGTCCATTGTAAAGGTCGTACGGAGACGACAAAAGTCTGGGTTGGCTTGGATTTCCCAGCTCCTGGCTGCATTATTGCTGTGTTTCTGGTTTAACGGGTACAAATTCAACCCTGCACCCCTCTCAGCTTGAATTTGGCGCCAGTTGTCTAGCCAGAAATATAGCCAATCTCCAACCAACTCCTGGAAGTTTAGCGATCAAAGCAATACAGGACCAGAAAGCTCACACCTCATTAACTTCAAACTACCCCAATTTACACGTTATTTATAAAGCATAGCTTCGCCTTTGTGATGCAAGGGGCAGATAATGCTAAGAACCGCCCAGAGGTTTAATCACTGCAAGTATAATAAGCGTTATTAGAAAACCTATCACTGAGGTTTCAAGCATTTTCTGCGTTTAGATAAGCCAGTGGAAAAACATACAGCTAGCACAAAGCACAAATGAGTCGGCTACAAAAGTCACCGGGACACCATATATTCAGATTGCTCCTAACTGGGAGAGCAAACTGAAGATATTCCCTCTCTAACCCTGAACCTTGATACCAGGGCCCTGTTCTTACAGTGCTCACAGAGGCTAAACTTCTAGTGAACTCGCTGAGCCCCCGATGAAACCCGCCAGAACTGAAGGATTTGACTCAAACTCGGATCTAATGAGCAGCATATTTGTTTCTTCTTCTTCCTATAATTAGATTATTGATCTTTCTTTCCAGAAGGAAAAACATAAATGCCTCCTTCTTTCCCCAAAGGCAAGTTTCACTGAAAATGCAATGGTATGTGAGTGAGGCTGCTTTTCTTGGTTTCCAATTCCACCCTCATCCTCTGCTACAGATGTCTTAACACAGGGAGCTGCAGCAGATTATGAACTTGTACAGATCTGTATCACAGAGTTATACTATCTAAATGCAAGGGGCCATTTAAGCACAGAACTTTCCAGGAAAAGTGTAAGAATCTTTCCTAATCCTACCAAAGCACGGAGATTCAACTAAAGTTGCAACCTGGCCCATTACATCCAAGTATCTATTGGGTTTCTGGGAGCTGGGCTGGCGGAAGCCTGCCCGATGCTAAAGGATTCACCCTCCCCCCCCCCAGCCTAAGGGGAGGATCTACAAGACCTCAGAAACCCACTAA
The DNA here is from genome assembly GCF_016161935.1 of Mauremys reevesii. Taxonomy (NCBI): domain Eukaryota; kingdom Metazoa; phylum Chordata; order Testudines; family Geoemydidae; genus Mauremys; species Mauremys reevesii. The sequence continues at coordinate 29,044,103 of NC_052629.1, read as the reverse complement.
TTTCGGGGGACAACTGATAAAAGAACAGGGACAGGAGTGTGGTCAGAGGGTCATAAGAAGGGAGCCTGATGGGGACACCAAGCAGAGAACCCCGGACAGCACCCACTGCTCCTCGAAGAGGTCAAGGGAGCCAGTGGATGCTGCCCAGAGGAACTCTGCCCAGATACTTGAACGGAGAGAGGATCGGAACCAAGCCCCACAGTCACAGGAGTCTCCATTGGCCAACCTCCTCTCCCTGGTTGCATACATGGCCATTTTGGCCAGGTTGAGGAGGAGGTTGACCAGGAGGTCCTGCTGCTTTGTGGGGCCACGGATAGGGAGTGCATAAGTAGGAGGGCAGCAGGGCCTTAGGAACAGATTTTACTCAGCACCCGCATTTCGGGAGAGCTGCATACGCTAAACATGGCTGAATATCAGGCCACATGAACCTAATTTCTTAAGAGGCCTTCTGAGAAGCGCTGGCTGAGCTGGCATGGGAGTGGTGGTTCAGTAGAATTTACAGGTTCTGGCTCCACTATGTGTGGAAATAAAGCAGCAGCAGCCCTTAGGATGCTGTTTTCCCCGATCTTTCCTTTCTCCCTGTAATTCAGATTTAACAAGACATTTTTTTTGTTCTATTTATTTTCCAACCCCAGATGGAAGTAGGCTTAAAAGGCTCCTGTGCCCACCCCCACCCCTTTGCTGTATTACAACTAAACTATTGTGATTAAACACACCAGTTATAATGGCACACACCCTGTCCTTGGCATGACATGACATGGCCGGGCAGCGTCGCGGTAAGAAAACAGGTTAGCTACAACCGTGATTGAATCATGCCAGGCGCTCATCCGGCTAGTTCGTTCTCATCCACAGCTCCCGGACTGGGGCTTGTTCTATTCGTTATCCCTGAACACACCCAGGCCAGCCTCTGCTGCAGCTGCAGCAGCTGGGCGGGGTTACTCCGGCTGTCCCTTTCCGCTCCGCCCCAGGAGTGCTGGAGCCCCCCCGAGCTCCCTGACTCTTGGCGTTTCTTCTTCCCAGCGCTGTGCCGCGATCGCTCACATCTGTGCCTTTGCGACGCTCCGCGCTCTCCCCCCCCCCCCCCGCGTTATCAAAAGGGACCAGGCTCCAGCTGGTTCCCTCCGAGCCTTACACGCCGCTTCCTCACACCTGCCTGCTCGCGGCGTTTCCTCTTCCCGAGGACGTTAGAGCAGCTGCTGCTACCTCTGAGCTGGAAACCTCTAAAACGGACTCGGCTCCACTGCGGGTGGCGTGTTCGGAAACACCCGGACCCAGTCTCAGACGGTTTAAACAGTGAGGGCTGCCTGGGGCTTTTCATGGCCGAGCTTTAGGGGCACTGAGCAAGGGAGAGATTTCCCGAAGCTCCTGCACGGCCCTGAGCCAAGAGAGCAACCCCTACACAAGCGTACAAGGCAGGCTGGGCTCAGACAGGCTCGAAAGCCCGAGGGGCCGCCCGTGCGAAGTGGCACTGCTCTGCGAGGCTGATACCGTAACTCTGCAGAGGCCCCATGTCCATTTCAAAGGCTCTCCGCACGGAGGGGTCAGTGGCTGCCGGAAATGGTGCTTGCAATAAGAAATACCAGCAGGGCAGGCGATTCCGATCTTTAGAGTCCCTGAAGTCCCTCCAAACACACACACATATAACCCGGGGAGCAGCGCAGAATAAAAAGGGAAAGGCCTGGGCCTCTCCCTTCACATCTGCATCAGCAATAAGCAGAAACTGTCCCAGAGGCTAATTGAGTAGAAGGGAGTCATTTTTAGCCCCTATTTGTTTAGAGTGCTACCTGCTCTTCAGTGTCTCTCCACCTTTCCAGACTACTGTACCCCTTTCAGGAGACTGATTTGTGCTGCATACCCCCAAGTTCCATGGCACTTAAAAACTCTCTTACAAAATCAGACATAAAAATACAAAGGTGTCACAGCCACTATTACTACTTTTTCATTTTTACCATATAATTATAAAATAAATCAATTGGAATATAAATATTGTACTTAGAATTCTGCGTATAGTATATAGAACAGTTCAAACAAGTCATTGTATGAAATTTTAGTCTGTATTGACTTCGCTACCGCTCTTTATGTAGCCTGTTGTAAAACTAGGCATATATCTAGATGAGTTGATATATGGAAAACCTCTGCGTCCCTTCCCCCCCTCAAGGTACCCTTAATTGAAAACCACTGCTCTACAGACATGTCATAGCTGGACTTGTGGGTGGGCCTCTTGGCATATTCTGAAGATGTGCTCTTTCTGACTCAGGGTCCAGGACAGGGTGACAGAGCCTTCCCAAAAGTGTGGGGGCCAGCAGGGACCCCTGCCCCCTCCATGGCCCCATTCTGCCCCTTCCACCTGAGGCCCTGCTCCCGGACAAGCCAGAAGCCAGAGCGGGCCAGGAGCCGCAGACCCTCCACCTGCCCAGGTGGGGAGGCCAAAAGCAGTCCCCCACCTGTCTTCCCACCCCTGTTCTCGGTGGCAGGTAGAGGGTTTGCAGAGGGTTTCCCACTACCTATTCCCATGGTAGGTAGGGGGTTTGCAGCTCCTCCCCAACCCAGCTCTGGCCAGGGAACAGGGCCTCAGAGCCACAGCCCAGCCATAGTAAGAGCTGTGCAGCTGCCGGGAGGTGTGGACCCTCCACCTGCCCTGGGAGGAGGGTCTGGGGGACAGGGACACGGGCCGGGGGCTGCTCTCACCCCCACCCCCATTCTGGCTCCTGGCCTGGCCAGGAGGGTGGGGTCTCAGGGGGAAAAGGAGGGGCAGAGAGACCTTTGGTGAAAAGCGAACAGGCTAGGCTCATCCACTTTCAGAAAGTGGGAGGGCCATGACCCCTGCCCCCACCGCCCAGTAAGAGGTTCTGGAGGACCCACAAGAGGAGCAGCAGCTTGACGCATTCTATATATTTATGTGTGAGGATCTCCCTCTGGATGCAGAAAATACAGGTGTCTGGAGTTCATGAACTATGGCAGGTACATGCCCGTGCTCGCAGCTCCATGAAGCAGCCACCAGCTAATATCTCTGGTGGGCCATGGGACCTGAGTGGAGTACCAACTAGCCAATGGGACTTCCTCACCCTCTTTAGGTAGCAACCTGTCTTGTCTCTGGGTGTCAAGGTAGGACATGTGGGTGAGGAAGTGGATGGTATGAAGCATGAGCACAGACAGGCATTTCCTGGGTATGGTCTGGAGTCAGTCTGGCTGGATGGTGTTCAGTTAGGGTTAGCATATGTCTGGGTTTTCCCAGGCATTGCCTCTTTTTTTGATCATCTGCCCGCTGTCTGGGCAGATATTTCAAATAACAGGCAATGTCTGGGATTTTAGAAGAGCAGTCATTGCAGCTCAGAAAGAGCCCTGATTGGTCCGCTGCCTGACTGGTCCCTCCCTGCATCTGCAGATGACTGGTCCATTCCCCTGCAGTCACAGCTGCTGGATCCCAGCTCTGAGGTGGGAGGTCCCAGAGGGAGGCACTGACTGATGGCTGGCACTACACCCTGGGCTTGCGCCAGCCACCCTGCCATCACAATAGGGAGCGACACCTCCAGTGATTATGTCTGCCACAGATAACCCCTCTATCACTCCCCAAATACCCCTCCCAATATGCATGTACCTCTCCCATACCCCTCCGGTATCCTATTCAGCACCCCCAGGGTACCCCTCCCAGTACACACACAGACCTCCATCACCCTCCCAAATACACTATCACTGAGGTTCTGGCTGCACTTTTCCTCATGGCTCCTGCTCTGTGCACCCCACAGAGTGTAAGTCAGTGTATCATAAATATTGATAACATGGAAAAATGGTAGGGAAATATTTAGTGTCAAGATATTTACATTTTCTGTAAATAAATAAATAAATAAATCCATGGCCCCACAAAGTCACAAGACCTCCTCAAGAACCACCTCCTGGGGATGGCTAAGTCAGCCATTCATCATACCAGGAAGAGGAAGCTGGATGGGGGATACTCTGGACTTCTGACACCTTATACATTCATGCCTCTGGACAGAGTTCCTGAGGGCAGTGTCCACTGACACCTTAGATGCCTTTGAGGAGCTTTGGACATTGTCTTGGGTTCTCTGCTTGGTGTCCCCCCAGATCCCTTGTCATTAACCTTTACCTCATTCCCTTGCCTGTTTTTTTCATTTGTCATTCCCAGAATTCAACAGTAGCTTGGGTTCAGGGGTTCTACCACCTTAGCTGAGGAGGAGGGCCTACACCCACCTGTCCCATTATTACTAATAGTACACATGTGTAATAGGAGTGAGATCTTAGTCTTGAGGAGCTTACAAATATATATTTATACAAATATAAAACATACAAGGGATAGAATTTATAACCAGACCAGTGCCAGTGCTACCCCATTGTGCACCCTAAGCAGGAATATCCCCCACCCAACACATACTAATTAATAGGGGACCCTCTTGAGCAGCTCAGGGGCCTAAGCAATTGTTTAGTCCACTTATGCTTAGAATTGTCTGTGTTTATAACTAAAGCCAATAGGATGGGATGGAATGTGCCCATCTTCTGAATTCCATGATTTTTGTTGTCACTTTATTTTATATTTATGAATAAAAATAGTAAACTATGATAATTTGATTCTCATTTTTGAAAAAGAGAATCCATAACTTTCACATAACCTCAGCATACACAGAAAATGTAAATATCTTGACACTAAATATTTCCCTACCATTTTTCCATGTTATCAATATTTATGATACACTGACTTAATTCCTTCAAGTTCAGCTTCAGAGGTTCTGCTGTCTCTCTTGTAAAGCGTAATACCTTACAAATATAAAATATGTTTCAGCTCCCAGGGTTCCATAATGACATCTCAGTTAGAGGCATACAACACTACAGAAAATCAATCATATCTGGGGTGGAGGACACTAGCCAAGAGGCAAATAGTGCAACAACAGGAAGGGAAATTTTGACCAAGAGCTTTGAGACAAACCCCTAGTCTGGGGGTCTTGGTACTAATAAGATCCCCCAGAAGGACATTATATGGTGGAACCATGTAATGAAAGAAATAAACCTCTGTTTGGTTCCTTTTCTGCGTCAGTTGTCTGATCACAGCTGCTGCATGGTGCACTGAACCCAGGGTAGCAGTGTCTGAGGCAACCAGAATATGTCCAGGGGCTGCAGCAGCAGCTCATCTCCATATACCTTGGCATCCAATGTCACAAGAAAGCCCTTACTGTTCACACAGACAGGGCTATGTTAAGGAAAAGTCACACACAGCATACTCTGTGATACTTTCTTTTTCAAGGGTGGAAGGGCTGAGTCAGCCCAGGAGAAATTGGGCCTTATGCTGCTCTCAGGGGTGTTTTGCTATTGGGTTCATTAGAAGCATGGCAGGAAGAGCATCTAGTCCTGTATATCACAGGCCACTAACTGCCACCCAGTCACCCCAACACCTAACCAACAACCAGAACTAGGCCACAGTATTACAGCCTTTCGGTGATTAAATTATTGTCTGTAACAGGCAGAGAACAGGAAGGACTAAGGTGCACCAATACCCAAGGCCACTGTCAGAAGTGAGAGAGGATTGATTAAATGAGATATACCCCGAGGAGGATATATATTTTGGATGAGATCCATATATGTTATTTAAATGCACACCAAGATTCACTCTATTGATGCAAGGGCATAATAGTTTTATTGAAAGAGAACAGTTGTATTTCCACCCATAGACCTTTCCCCGGGCACATAATATGGCACAAACCATATCCACCCCACTGGAAGGCGCCAGGAGTCTAGGAGCATCTCACCCGGCCGGTTTTGCTGATCAAAGGGACCCAAACTGGGGAAACTCTCACTGTCGTCAGCCCCTTCAGCTTTTATTGTTCTTAGACTTTCCATGAGAGACAATGAATCCCAATACTTCACTTAGGCACACACATCGTTATCTGCTCAGAGGGACAGCTTCCTTTTAAGTATGGCTGATAAGAAAATTGATCACTGTTTGTAACGCTCACTGCGCCCCTTAGAAATGCTAACCAGTTTATTCAGCGAGGCTTTGATGTACTGATACATGCTATTAGATAGTCAATTAGGCATCAACGAGATTACTTGTTTAAGAGTAAATGCCTTTTTATTTGAAGTACCCGTGAACACTAACCTGTCCATTGCCCCCTGACTCCGTTGGTTGCAGCTGGAGGCAGAGTTCTGGTAACATTATGGGGATATTGCAGAACCGTTTTAAAATACAATTTAAAAATTCGATTGCATGTTGCAATATGTCAATTTTCCTTTTTGGACTAAAAGAACAGGAGTACTTGTGGCACCTTAAAGACTAACAAATTATAAATAAATTTACAAACTAACAAACAGTCTTCTACTCTGAAAACGATTTGGACAATCACATCACAATTGTGGGAGTGATCATTTTAAAACCGGATTTTGAAAATCTCATTTAGCTCTTCGAAAATTAATACCAAAGGATGACCAAATAAAGCAAGAAAATGTAATGAACCTAAAGTCTATGCTTCACAACACCCCAAAACAGCTGAGGGATGTCCAAAGAACTCCGACACCTTTACAGTATGTTGTTCAAATGTGAAAACAGAGTTACTATAAATAATAAATACGAAGTTACCTGGGTTAGAAATAGATCTTTGTAAAAGGGAAAGGCTGAAACGTGTCTTTTTTGATTACAGAATTATTTTGCTTTTGGGTCCATTAAAATCACAGCACAGAATTTTTTTCGGGGGGAGAAGAAATCCTTTTCCCCACGAGGTTTGTTTGTATGTAGCTGAAAGGAAAAGTTAACAGGCTTTGCACAGATCATGTACTGAAACCTGAAGGTCTCTCCTCCCCCTTCTCTACTTCAAGCCCTCAGGGCTTTTCCAAGTTAATTGTCATCTAATTGCCTATCAAAGAGAGAGATAATGGGCAGCAATTAGATCTAATGGCCCTGCAGTGTGAGCTCTCTCCCGATTAGCACACAGCACGGAATTGCTTCACCTGGTTTGAAAACAGGTCCCTTGAGTGGCTCCACAGAGTCTGCGAGCAGCAGGGGTCCAAATATTCTGGCCAAACCGCTACTATCCTGGCAAACTACTCTGGCCAAATTGGATAACGGCGGTTAAGCAAGCGCAGGCTGCAGACATCTCTGACATTATTGCCTTGCTAATTAAATCATGTTCCCCACGCCGCCGGGGCAGAGATGATTGGCAGTAGAACTTTGAAGTCACTGCTCCAGCGCTTTTGCATTCTAGCTTTTTCCTCCATCGTATTGAATCTCTCCGCGCAGATCCAGCTACCCATCAGATGTGGGGTAAAAAGCTGAGGGCGGAACAATAATAGCAGTTTCACTGCGCTGCTTTTTCAAAGGAACAAGTAGCAAACTCGCTTCCACTCCCCAACTACGTTACTTTCTAAAGTACAAACGGAAAAGTTGACTCACTGGCATCACGCTGTCCTCAGGGAGGACTGATCGCTTATTGTGCCTGACCCCCACCTGCGATTAAAGAGACAAAAGGGGATGTTGAAATAAGGGACTTGCTCAAATCTGCTGTTGGAAAAAACCCACCCAACCCTCCTCTGCAGCGTAATTCAGGCACATTTTAGTTGCTTTTGTGTATTAAGGCGTGACCTCAACCTCTCTATCTCTCTGGCCATTTGGAAGTGCGGACTCAAAGTTTGCTGCAGAGAGAGGACTTGCCACTGGCTCAGCAGCTCTAATTCCTCTGTCTACTTGGTGTCCAGTGTGCCGCATAGCAATTGATCATCTCCCTCTGTCCCCGAAGTAGTTGCACTTCAGTGTCCCAACCCAAGCTTATATATAATTATTAAGCGCTGTGGGTTCTTTGGGGATGGAATTCGCTACAGTGTATACTACACGTTAAACGTGTTATTATCAAACTTCAGCCTTCCGTTCACAAGAAAAAAATTAAACACTATGGCTGGAAAAAAAACTTGCAAAAACAAAAGAGAGCGGTATTTGTTTTTGCAGCTGCAACATATACCATATAATCACGCTTAATAAAACTTATTTGCACCGTTCTGTTTCACTGAAACTCACTCATGTTTCTCGAGATGTTTAGTTAAATCAGATGTTGCCAGATACAACTGGTATTTGTCAGGTGGAGGCCAGAGTTGCTATATTACCCTCGGAAGTTTAACCCGGTAAAAGTGTCTCCCATAGTCATACAGGCAGATTTTGGCATAAATCGGGCCACCGTTTCTAGTTAATGTTGCCAAATGCTAGAAGATTTCAAGGCGGTTGTTGAATAGTCATTATGCAAAGTGCTCATTAGCACCTTTTAACTGGTGACAGGGTGTTTCTGCCCTGTCTTTCTTTTCCGCGGTAGTTTCCTCCCAGCGCCCCAGACCAACGTCAAAAGGACTCCCGTTCAGGAATCATTGCAACGCACAATCATCTGCTGCATTGTTTTCACGCACCCAGGCCTAACCCTTACAGCTAAACTTTGAAAAGTATCTATCACAAATGAATATTTCCAGCTTGCTGAATGTAATTACCACAAGTGCAAACAATGTGCGTGCATGCAACACACACACAGGGAATCGAGAACAATGGGGTGTTATCCCAACTGTATGATTTTGTCGTTGAAGGGAGAACGCTGGGAATGCAATTGTATGTATGCACCCCATAGCAAGGCAATACGCTTGGGGTTATATTACTTCAGTTTTTTTCCAGTCAGGAAAAGCAGAAACCGCCCACCCCCATCCAAAAAAGGCATTTTGAAGCTGAGTTCCATGCCCCGTTTTATAGTGTATGGCTTTAGTGAGTTATTCCAATCTTTGCCTGTAAAGCAATAATCCCATGAAGTATATGACAGACAAAATAAAGCAGATAAATTTAGAGGTTTTCATGTAAACATGCATATTTATAGACATTGACTGTTTGACCCTCCTTAAAATTTGGCCTCTTTAGCCCTGATAAGAAATCTACCATATGAGAGCTTCCTTGGAGATATCTTAATACATTCATGCATTTAAGAGGTACAATTCATAATCCAAGAAGATTGATCAACAGAAGGAAGATGAAAGCCAATGTAGCTACTTCAGGAGGACAAATGTTGCATTTCAGAAATAACGTTTAAATCTACAACTAATTTAGGTTGCATTCAAAACACTTTCCTCAATCAAATCCACTCATTTTGCTTTTGATTTCTTAAAAGGTCACACCAATAGCAGGCAAACCCCTAGGCTTATTTCTTATAGCCCAGAAGTACATTTAAATCCACAAACCTCTATTTTTCCTGCACATCTATTTTGAACCCCCCCCAAGCAAATATTAAGATGGAGTTTTAAACCCAAAATGTTGACATGTTCCCTGAGTTGAACATTACAGAGAATATTAAGAGCCATATTTAAAAAAAACCCTCGAAATATGGGTTTAGCTTCCAAACTAGGGACCCTGTTCAGAAGACCAAGTTTACAGTCTCTTGTATGCATTCTAGCTCAGCATCAGTCCAGCCTATTCTGGAGTGCACAAGGGAGAAAGCAAAACAAAGCCATATGCCTGGGCCAAGGGGTCAGAGCAGCTTAAAGGGATGCAGTGTAGGAGACCTGATCTGAAACCAATGGAAGTCTTTCAAAATATCTTGGGGTAGATCCTCAGTTGGCGTAACTTTTTATAGCTCAGTTGAAGTCAATGAAACCAGAACAATCCTTTCCAGTTTATCTCCCCTGTCCTCCCACCCCCATTTCCATTGATTTCCATGGGCTGCCAATGGGCCCTTGCGGAGTGTGAATTTCTTATTTAAGGTAGTATTATTTAAATTTTAAAAAACCAACAGTGAATCTCACAGCAAAATATAAATGGGACAGACTAACCAATGTTTTATCTTTGGATTTTATTGAAGGCAACCTGACACCTGATTGATACAATGGAGTTTCTGAATATCATTATGGTGGGACCCCCGACTCACAGGAGACTGACAGGAGTCTAAGCTGACGAAGAAGTTACAAGGCTGGATCAATGATAAGAGTAAATAGAAAAGTAAATCTGGATTGATCTGGGTGGGATGAGTTCATGTGAGTATGGTGTTATTTTTCAGAAGGCTTCCCAGAGGCACAACATTTCCAGGAACACCTATAATTTGAACATTGTCATTTAACCACACTTGGTTGAGCTAGGGATTATTTATTCTTGCATATTCATTTGTTAAAACAAAAACAAACAAACAAAAAGACAAATACCCTACCCTTTCATGGTATTTGGTATCAAAGAAATCTCAAAGGGCTGGGTGGTGTTTTTCAGGGTGAGGAGTTAAAATTTTATACTTTTAAAAAAAATGCCTACTAATTGCCTATCTAATTTGTCTATACACTCTGTCTTTTAAAAGGTATTCCCCAGTAATTGGTTGGCTAGCACAAAAATACATTTAAAATGTAGCAGTAGTGTATAAATATTAAAAATTAATGTGCACGAGCCAGTCTGCTTTGCACACATATATGTACTTTTGTCTGTGTCATACTTGTTCCACCATAGACTATCAGGGCCTCTCATGTAAATATGTCTTCCATTCCTTTCTGATTTTGTAAAACATAGCAGTTCCTCCAGGTCAGTCACTACTGTAATTGGCCTGATCCTGAAAGCCCTTGCTCAAGGTTACAAGAGTAATCCTACTGATGTAGCTATCTGCTTTTCATGTGAATAAGAGCTGCAGGCCCGATTCTGGACAGATCTCTTAGACTTATCATTGTATGCTTAAATGTAGGAAGCTGATTTCCCAAATATTAACACCTTATTTTAGATGCATGAATAAATCTGAAAATGAATCCTATGGTCATTATATATTAGTGCTGTCAGATTAAATAAAATAGAAGCAGAGCCACCCAGGGAGTAGTTGACACAGGGCCCAATCTTGTTCCTGTTTGTGTCAGTAGCAAACTTCCCTATGGTGAAATCCTGGCCCCACTGAAGTCACTCAGTAAGAGTTTTGCCATTGACTTCAATGGACCTAGGATTTGACTCCTAGTGATTTAAATTGGATAATGATGGAGTGTCTATAATAGTAACAGTTTTAACCAGAACAGGGCAAGTATAGGCGCCTCTGTACCAAGGATCAGGCAGCAGCACTAAAACTCAACACAGTGTGAAATCCTGGCCACAGTCAAGTCCATTGCAGTCAATGGGAATTTTGCCATGAGCACGATATCACCCATTGTGTGCATACTGCAAGGTTCAACACTCTGCTGGCTGCTGGGTGGTTTGGCAGGGTATTGAGTTTCTCCAGGTTATGATTCTTAAACTCTCAAACCCACTTCCTTAAAAGGTGGTCTCCAGGCAGAGACTATTAAACCAGCTCAAATTGCAAATCTATATAGGAGCCTATTCTGGGCCCATGGAAGGGAAACATTGGATTTGAGTCAGGGCTTTGCAGATTAGTTGACATCCTGAATTTAGGAGGCAGGGTGGAAGGAAGGAAAGAAAGAGGCTGTGTTCAGGATTATGGCAAGTAAGGGCTCCTGAGGTCTTGTGCAAGGAAGTAGAGTGAAAGCTGGCAAGTGTTCGGTTTTATTGGACGGTTCCACATTATATTAATACTCGGCCCCATTATCCTCATGTAAGTGTCCATATACAATATTGTCGCTATGTCCCAGGGGATCGCATCATAAACACAGCAGGCAGGTACAGGCCTAGGCGACCCCGCAGAGCCAGAGTTAGTGCAAATCCTTCTCTGAGTCACAGGCCAGCCCAGCGGGTTCAAATGGGCAGCAAGAAGGCCCTGGAACCTCTGTAGCCCACAAAGCAGGGCGCCTGCCAGAAGCCTGGCTCCCCCCGGAAGGTGCTGGCGGGGCTCAGGCCAGAGGCTGGCAGTGCTGGGAAGGCGAAGCTGGCGGGTACGGCCTCCTGCCTGGGGAGGTGAGCCAGGAGCGGCTGGTGAGCCGGGTAGACGTAGTGCAGGGGCAGGGGCCCGCCCCGAGCTCCGAAGGGGACGGGGCTGTAGAAGGGCTCCGGCCTCATCTCCTGCAGCTGCCGCTTCAGCTTCATGCGCCGGTTCTGGAACCAGGTCTTGATCTGTGGGGAGAAGAAAGAGTGTCACCCAGGCGCCCCCGGAGAGCCCGGCCCGGCCTCTAGCCCGCCGCCCGGCCCGCTCACCTGCACTTCGGACAGCTGCATCTTGGCGGCCAGCTTGCGGCGCTCGGCGGAGCCCAGGTACTTGTGGCGCTTGAAGGAGCTCTCCAGGGTGCTGATCTGCTCCACGCTGAAGGCGGTGCGCAAGCGGCGGCTGCCCCTGCCGCCGGGCTCCTCGGGGGACTGGCACTCCGAGCGGCCGCTCTCCCAGTCGGAACCGGACTCCGCGGCGCCCCACGCCCGCTTGGCTGCGGCTGGTGCTGCTGCTGGGCACAGAGAGGAACCAGGTCAGCCCCGTTCAGAGCACTCCAGTGGGGAGCTGCAGGGCTCACGCATCCCTCGGCCATTAAACACTGAAGGACGCAACTGCGGGCAGATGACAAAGGCTTTTCCTGGCACGGAAATCAGCAGTTTTCCGGGGCGATTCTTATCTCCTAAATGGAAGGGCTCAGCTAGTGCCTTGCACCCACGTATCTCCTGGCCCCATAGGCGCTCCAAGAGTGTTACCACGGTCAAACCAAAGAACTCCCCTTGGAGGCTGGCATAGGGAGATCAGATGACTTGCCCACTGTCAGATCTGAAACCTGTGGTAGTCGGGGAAATTGAACTCAAGAGTCCCGATTCCCCGTCCTGTGCCCGGTCACTTAAAACCATCCCCTGGGTCAAATCCCAGCTCTACTGAAGTCAGCGGCAAAACTCCCACGGGCTTCAGTGGGACCAGGATTTCACCCTTTGTGTCCCAATACACTTAGCAAAGAATAATGCACAATTCTCCTCCCTCCACTCACTGTTATAACTCAACTCTCCTCCCTCCCTCTACTCACTGAAGAGATAACAAGGGCAAGCATTCATTGGGATGGTCTTTAAAGCACAATGCAATTATAATCACCTATAGAGGAGGAAGAATCCAAAAGCTTCTCACTCCTGGGGTCGTTCTTAGAAGAGGTGTCCAGGGTCTTTATACGTTCACCCTTCTTCCCTGTTTGGTGCGGTTGTGGGTTTGTTCTGGAGTTGCAGACTGGATTTCCGACCCGGGTGAGCAATCCATGTGATGCAAAAGTCCTGCCCTGAGTGCCTTCTGCGTAGCTACTGGGCCTTTGCTGTGGTTCATAGGTGTCCTGGCTGCTCTGGGAAAGCCACTCTACAGAGAAAGGAGCCTTGGTCATCCTGGCGGTCTTCTATTTCAACACAAGCTAGGGGAGGATGGATTTTTGAGCAGCAGAGTCAAGAGAATTCCTCTCTCTGGGTTGCTTCTTTTATAAAGGGAGTCCCAAGGAAAATGCTGTTTATGTAAACAAACATCAAAGGCCCAGATAAGTATCGTCTAATTGCCATCAGGTCTCCCCCACAAAAGATGTTGTTCACACATTTTCCAAAGCTCGGTTAGGGTTGGCTCCACAATGTCTGCCAATAGATTAGTGAACTCTGTTGTAAGTGATTTACAATACTTGTTACATCCTATCCCTATGTAAATGGCACTTATTGCTTGAACTCACAGAAGCTTCAAAAGACAATCGGGAATTTAAAGAGCTTTTCTCTAAACGTATCGGGTGTTTAGAAATGTACTTTATTCAATTTATATTTTAAGAAAACTATACTTGAGTGAATTGGTAATTTCTACTTTCTGCAGACAGCGGAGTACCAATTAAGGTTTCCACAGGTCTAATTTAAGTTTGAGATTTTACAAGTCCAGAAATTAGGTCTGTTAAGTTTTATGCGTGTATGTTTTAACAGCTAATTATGAGCCATTGTTTTACTTGGATTTTTTTGACAAGGTGGAGGGGAACACGCTGCTTTATGGATATATAAGAAAAAGTCCCTGCCCTAAAGGGCTGGCAATCTAAACACTTGATCCTGGATTTGACTCTGTGCAGTCAGACTGCTGCACTCTCACAGAGCCCTATTGACTTCAATGTGGGATTTGCTCACACACATAACAAATTGCAGGGCTGGGGCTTTAGGGTGGGCCCAGTACACACCTCTTATTGCTGGGCATAGTGCTTGCTTGCTACAACAGCCATTAGTATTTAGCTGTGGGATGAAATCCAATTCTACACACTCTTCATGCACAGAACTCCTTTTGACTTCACTGGGATTTCTATGGCCTACCACAGGGGTCGGCAACCTTTCAGAAGTGGTGTGCGAGTCTTCATTTATTCACTCTAATTTAAGGTTGTGCATGCCAATAATACATTTTAACATTTTTAGAAGGTCTCTTTCTATAAGTCTATAATATATAACTAAACTATTGTTGTATGTAAAGTAAATAAGGTTTTTAAAACATTTAAGAAGCTTCATCTCCTCCTCCTATTCTTACCTCTCCCCTCAGATACTCCTTGGGAAGGACCTCTGTACCTCCCCCTCCCCCACTGTCCTTGTCTTCTTGCTCTTCTGTCTATACCCTCCTTCTGTGGGCTCTCCTCTGATTGCTCAATTTCAATAGCTATCCTCACTCCAACGTATCTTTCCACTTCCAATTTCTACATTAAATCCTGAAACTTGGCCTGTTACTCTGACACACTTGCTGGATTTCTCATTATTTACTTCAGTTTAACATCTCCTGACCTGTCATTTCTGTCACTGTTGACAATGCCACCATCTCCGCCAATCAAATCTGTAAGGGAAGGGTTTATCTCCAGTGACTCCTGCCCAGATCCTCATCATCTTATATCTTATTTACTGCAACCTCCCTGAATTCTACAGCACACCTTCTGGTCCATTCAAAACAGTTGGTAAAAGCATTCTCCTTTCCCAGTGCTCCTGGCAGGGCCGGCTTTAGGAAGTGCGGGGCCCAATTCGAACATTTTTGGCGGGGCCCCGGCAGGGATGACTAAAAAAAAAAAACATGTAAAAAAAAGCCTTTCATTTCTTAGCAACCGGTTCCCTGTAAAAAGTTCTGCTTTAAGGGATGTGCCACAGTATGTATTTTTTGTACCAATAGGGTTACCATACGTCCGTATTTTAAAAAATTCCTCCCGGATGGCGATTTAAGAACCAAAAAGCTGGACATGTCTGGGAAAATACAGATGTACGTTAACCAGACCTAAAGTTCTTTTTTAAAAAGATGAGCCTGAACTAGAACTGAGCTCCGTTTCATGTGTGTGGATCCCCGCCACTCCCTGGGGGTGTGCTAGGGTGTCCAGATGTCCAGATTTTATAGGGACAGTCCCGATTTGGGGTTCTTTTTCTTATATAGGCTCCTGTTACCCCCCACCCCTGTTCCAATTTTTCACATTTGCTCTCTGGACACCCTAGGGTGTGCCCATGTGTGGGTCCCAGCTGCTCCCTGCCCCCCCTCATTGAAGCAGGGTTACTGCCCTGGGAACTGCAGGGCAGCAGTGGACATGGGGCTGGCTGGAGGCAGGGCAGGGGCTGACTGGAGGTAGGGTCTGGCTGCAAGCAGGGCAAGGGGTGTGGGGCTGGCTGGAGGCAGGGGTGTGTGGGGTGGGCTGACTGGCTTCAGGTAGGGCTGCAGGGGGGTGTGGCAAGGGTTGGCAGCGCTGGACACAGAGGAGTGCGGGACTGGCTGGCTTCAGGCAGGGGCGTGCGGCAGGGGTTGTCTGGAGACAGGGCAGGAGGTGCGGGGCTGGTGCGGGCAGGGGCTGGCTGCAGGCAGGGCAGGGAGTGCGGCGCTGGGTGCAGGCAGGGGGTGCGGGTACAGGGGGTACCGCCCACCCTGTACGGTAAGTGCCTCCTCCTCCCTCCCCCACCAGGGTAGCAGCAGCAGCAGCCCGGGGTTCGGGGGCTATTTAAAGGGCCTGGGGCTCCCCTGCTTCTACAGCCCCGGCCCTTTAAATAGCCACGGGAGCCTTGGCAAAGCAGTGGGGTTCCAGGGGCTATTTAAAGGGCTGGGGCAGTAGAAGCAAGGGGAGCCCCAGACTTTTTAAATAGCCCCCAGAGCTCTAGCAGTGGGGCTCTGGTGGCAATTTAAAGGGCCTGAGGCTCCAGTCCCTGCTGGGAGCCCCAGGCCCTTTAAATTGCCCCCTGGGGAAGCTGGGCCACCCCGGTACAGCGCACTGTCAGGGCTTGTGTGCGGGGCCCTCTTAGGCGCGGGGCCCGATTCGGGGGACTTGGTTGAATTGGCCTAAAGCCGGCCCTGGCTCCTGGCACTTCACCCCACTTTTTGAATCCCTCCACTTAACTCACTGCATGAAGTTCAAACTTGATTTTTAAGACCCTTCACAGCTCTGCCCCTCCCTACTTGTTCACACTGTCCTACTCTGCTCTGCTGGTTTGTCAGCATTTCACACAAATCTCTGTTTTCTTCCACACTGCTTCTTATGCAAGGAATTCCTATCCTGCACCACTCTTTAAGGCCTCTACACTCTTCTTCAAATAACTCTTCAAGACTCACCTCTACTAAGTTGCCTATGTCAATTGTACCAATCAGTGCTGGCTAGATGGGGATCATTGACACTTTATCTATTTAATATGCTATATACATAATTTACATATATATTTAAAATTTAAAATGCTTTCTCTATTTGATTGCATCATTATCCCTAGGTCACTTATCTACTTATACTATAAACTCACTGGAGCAGGAATTGTGTCTTTGTACATGTTTTTAGACCATCTAGTGCTCTGGGGCTGGATTTTAATTGTGGCTTCTATGGCCAAGTGCTTCAATCTAGCCCTCAAATCTTTCTATGCCTTGGATTCCCCATCTTTGTACAGCCTGGCTAGGTGTATCAAACACAATGTAGGCAGAGAAGTGGATACCAGACCATAGCAAGGGCATTTTTATAGCAAATATTCTACTGAGGGTTGAATTAATTAGCATTTTTCTTGATTAAATGGATACACGATGTGCATAATGGCAAATGTAAATTATTGTGAAAATGACCAAAAAAAGAAAAAAATAAGTGGGAGGTTTTCCACAAAACCTTCAGGGCAAACAATAGTCTGTGCTCCACCTTAGGTAGGGATCTATGTAAGCATCATTTGCCATCTTCCATAATCTCCACTCAACCCATATTTAAAACTAGGCAGACTGAATCTGCCTCCTAAGAAAGGCTAAACGGAACAGTATTAAAATGCTTAAACCCAGACAGCTTCAAACATAGGTAACAATGGCACCCCTATTACATACATACTAAAGATGATTATGAACATTTCTGTTATAGACAGGGCTTTAGTGCGTGTCTACATTAGTTTTCCCCAGACCTAAATTTCTCAACTTGTGACAGCAATTGTGAGAATGGGTGCCAGCTACAGCTGGCCAAAATTCTTTGAAACCCAGTTCAATGAGAAACGGCCTTTTTCACAAACCAAATATCTTCACATAACTATTCTTTAAAAGAAAAAACACCCTCATCTGCAAATTTTTGGTTTCCAGTCCCCTCTCTCTTTTTGCCTCCTTTCCCCCCTTCCTCACGTTTCAGGTCTCACCATCCTCTTTTTTTCCTTTCCATCCCCCTTTTCAGTGGGGAAAAGCAAAAAAAAAAAATTAAGAGATTTTTCAATCAAAAAATCAGAAAATGTCATTTTCACTGTTGTATGAAGTGTTGTTGCAGCCATGTTGGTCCCAGGATGTTAAGAGAGCCTAGGTGGATGAGTGATGGATCTTGTATTGTACCAACTGTTCCTTCTCTCTCACCAACAGAAGGTGGCCCAATAAACGCTATTACCTCATCAACCTTGTCATGCTAACATTTTTCACAAGTCATACTTATTTTTCAACCAGTTCTAGTGCCAACATTTCACCATGGTATTACATAAACCCGCTCAGAGTATGAATGTAGGGAAATTTTAAGGGGAGTTGGAGGCTAGTACAGATAAGAATATGAGGTACCAACCAAGCTACAAATGATAGTATTGAAATTGGGTCCCTTCATTAAGTTTTATTAATTCATGTGGACCAGAGGTGGCCTCTGGAAGTGAGGGTTGGGGAAGCCTGGACTGTACTGTGTATTGTGTACCTGTCCTGGGGATAATTAGTTTTCTTTGAGAATCTCAGTAGGACACCTTCTTTCACTAGGACTAAATTCACCTGAAAATTAAAAAGAAAAGTGTTGTATTTTTTTCTGGCATTACTTTTCATTTTAAATCACTCTCTATCCCCCCCCCCCTTTTGAGTGATTCACCCTCATTGTGGCTCACAAATGGGGCAAGTTAGGACATGAAGCTATTTAATCCCTGGCCCCATAAGAGAAATATTTCCATTCGCCAGACACTGCATGTGTTTTATATGCAAGCCTTTTTCTTTTTAACCTGCCCATTGTCAAATCATAATTACAATGGTAAGTTGTTGGAGAGCACACAACATATTGTATATTATATGGAACTAAAAATGACAGACTTTTAGCATCCCCCATGTATCTGGTTTGTTTTGTTTACAAATTTAAACACCAATTACATTTATAAATGCAGTTTAAATCTATTAAAGCAACTGTTTCAGCCAAACGATTGTGTGTTAAATGCAGAGTGTGCAAAGGGGCACAAACTAGTCAATTGGAACAAAGGTATTATTGTAATGTACATCCTACAGGAAGTGTGCTTACTTATCCTATTTACAGTTTGGCTGACTTGCAGGTATAATGAATATTACAACAGTTAACAGCCACCTGCTGAACTTGTTGCTTATACTGCGTTATTTATTAAAAGTCACCTTGGTTCTATTTTTATTTATTATTTGGCACGTTTTGCTCTTTTTGTGTGTGTACCAGTTGGCAACATTCAAATGCAACCTGCTTTGAATATTTAACTGGTGGCTTTTATGACGCTACACGAGGTGTTTTCCAGCAACTGACTTATCTTTACGCTCAGAATCATTCTTGGGGCTTGATCCTGCTCCCACTGAAGTTCTGCCATGTCTTTGAATGGTGGCAGGACTGGGTCCCTCCTTTATGCTCGTCTCCAAGCTGCATGGTCATTCTCCGGAGCGTACAGGCATGAAAGCGCCGCTCATTTTCCTGGCTACGATTCCAATATTTTATGCAGATAGTCATGTGATAGCCCATAGCTCTCTCCGAGACGTCGGCGCCGCCGCTGCTGAAAAATATTAACAGCCAACTTCCTTTTAGCCCCGCAGATCAAAGGCACTGATTGGGATCCGCAATGCAAAGCCAAACCAAGGGCCCTTTTGTCTGGGGGTAAATGGGGAGAGGCTGCGTTTAACTTTACTACCTAGGGCGTTGGGTGCCCCATTCTCTGGCCTCAGTGGGGTGTGGGATCCGGGACTGGGAGCAGCGGCTGTGCTAGAGGCGGACAGTTATAGGTGAGATTAGCCAGATCCCCCTCTGGGGGGCGCTTGCTGCAGGGTTACTGGGAGGATAAAGCTGTTTAATTGCTGTACCACCGCCCCCGTCTAAGCACAGGGCACCTGGGCCCCCCTTTGTCTTTCCAGCGCCATTACCCCGAGGCTCCCTGGCAGTGCTGTTCCCTGGGACTCCTACTAATCAGCTGATAATGTGGTGGGCCCAAGGACAAGAGCCTCGGCCTTTGTTAGCTAATGGGCTCCCCAGCTTCCAGCCCACAGGTCCCCGCCCCACCAGGGCACTTCGCGGGCTGCCCCCGGCCCCGCTGAGGTGCGAGGCTGACCTCTTTCATCTCGGCTTGGGCTGCAGCTTTGAAGGACCGCTCCGCCCCCCCCCCCCCCGGCCCAGGTCTTCCAGCAGCAGCCAGGACTGGAGGGAGGGTGAAACCGCCTCCTCGTCTGAGCAGCAGAGCGCTACGCCGGCCCGATCGGGAGCCGAGGAAACCGCCCCTCGGCCCGTACAGCGAGCAGCCCAGGACCGCCCCTTGCAAAGGGCCCGGGGCCGCTGGGACCAGCTCGGCGGTGCCAGGTTTCCCCTGCAGTCAGGCTGCAGCGGGGAGCAGCGATTTCCCCGCCCGCTGCCCACCACCGGCGGCGTGTAAACCCTGGGGCAACCGCTAAACCCTGCGCCCCCTCCGGGCAGCGCTGCAACGATGCAGATAAAGGGGCACGTTCAGGCCCAACGCGAGGCGTCCGCCTTCTTTTGTGCCGCTCCCCGGCAAGCCCCTGGGCGTTGTGCAGGCGTACGGCCAAGCAGGGAAAAATCCCTGCTCCCCTCTGCAGCCTGCCTACATGGGGCTGCAGGGTTAAGGTCGCTAATAAATCGCTGCGGCTTCTGACCTGGAATCATTCTCCAGCCCCACTCAGTTCTGAGGACTAGCCGTTCCCCATAGGAAATAAATATGGTGAAAAGATTTGAATGGCACTAAAGGGGACAAGGTGCCCTTGAACTGACCTCCCCTTCACCAGGCACTTGTCTGATCTCTCCTCCTGAACAGAAAGAGAACGAGTTTTTCATGGGGCATTAGACAGACCAAATGCTCACAGAAATACCAGGGAACTCTAGAATTAAACCAAATGCCAATGGAGAGATGACAATTAAAATCTCACTCTACCTCACTTCTTCAGATGCATCTGAAGAAGTGAGGTTTTTTACCCACAAAAGCTTATGCCCAAATAAATCTGTTAATCTTTAAGGTGGCACTGAACTCCTTGTTGTTTTTGTGGATACAGACTAACAGGGCTACCTACCCCCTGATACTTCACTGTGCCTGTAACTGATCTATTTCAAAACCGTACTTAAAATGTCATCAGCTCCCATGGCCTCTCTATTGTAAGGTGTTGCTTCTAGTGGTGGGGAACCTGTGGGAAAATTTCCTCCAGGGCTGCTGTAAATATAACAACCAACATGGGTGTGTGTTTGGGCCTAGTCATTTACCAGGATTCAAACCAGGGGTTGGCAACGTGTCTGTACATGGACACAAGTGTGCATGGTAAAAAATGTGAGGCCCGTGGGCATACGCGGGGAGTTCCATACCCATGTGGTGCTCGGGCAGCAGCAATATGCAGAACCAGGGACCCAGCTCCAGCAATATATGGAGCTGGGTGCCCCCTCCCCCACCTGCGCCCCCCCCCCCCGAGTGTTCCGCGGCCCCGACTTGCTGCCCCCGGGCCCTGCCCCCCACTCGTCTTTCCCGGGCCCAGGAGCAGAGAATCACTGATTGTCTCTTCCCTGAGCAGCTCCATGTTGCCTCCCAGCAACTGCTGCTGCAGGGTCCTAGTGCCCCCCTCACCTCCACGGCCAGGACAGACTGACTGAGCCTGCCCTGCCCCCTCAAACCTTTCCCTTTTCCGGCAGGACCCTCAAGCAGCACAGGGGGGGCCCCCTCTGCCCACAGTCACCACTTCTGCCCCATGCAAGGAGGCAGCCCCATCCCTCACCACCAGTGAGGCTACAGTGACAGTGTGCTGCTGGGGAGCAGGAAAGGGGGGCTCCTCCCCGAGAGCTTGCTGCTGCCGGCAGGGAAAGGGCTGGGGGGAGTCCTCTCTGGCCCCTGTCCCAGAGCAGCCGGCTTGCACCCCAAACTCATCCCCAGCTCTGCCCCACCCCAGAGCCCCCCCACCGCACCCTCAACCCTCTACCCTAGTCCTGAGCCCCTCCAGCCCCCCAAACACCTTATCTCCAGTCCCAGCCAGAGCCCTCATGCTGCCACACCCTGACCCTCTACCTTAGCCCCAAGCCCCTCCAGCACCCCAAACACCTTATCCTCAGTCCCAGCCAGAGCCCTCATCCCCCACACTCCTACTCTTGCCCTGAGCCCCTCCCACACCCCAAACCCCTCATTGCCAGCCCCAGAGCCCTCACCCCCTACACCTCTACTCTCGCCCTGAGCCCCTCCCACACTCCAAACCCCTCATCTGCAGCCACACCCCACAGCCTTCACCCCTGCACCCCATCCCTCTGCACCCCTTCCATCCCCAAACTCCCTCCCAGAGCCTGCATCCTGCATCCCAATCCCCTTCCCCAACCTAGGGTCTGCACCCCAGACCTCCTCCCTCACCCAAACTCCCACCCAGAGCCTTGGGAAGGTGGGGGGTGGAGTTTGGGGGCGGGGCGGAGTTTGGGCAGGGGCGGGTTCTGGGCACCACCAAAATTTCTACAAACATGCTATCCATGTCCGTGGGGGCACTCACCTCAGGTGGCTCCCCATCCCTGCTGTTGCAGGCAGAGGCGTGGCCAGGAGACTCTGTAGGCACCGTCCCCGAGGCTCCCAACCTGCACCTGCCTGCACCCCAAACCCCTCATCCCCAGCTCTACCTCAGAGCCTGCATCCCCAGCTGGAGCCCTCACACCCCCAGCCTCCTGCTCCAGCCCAGAGCCTCCTCCTCCCACACTCTGAACCCCTCATTGATGGCCTCTCCCTAAAACCCACACCCCCAGCCGAGAGCCCCTACCCCTTCCCCTTCCCACACGCCAACCCCCTGCCTGCACCCGGAGCACCCTCTTGCCCCCCCGCCACTGTCCGTCACTAAGACCGGTAATTTTGCCAAGTGTCCATCACGCAACACGGTGGTGCTGACCCCTGATTCAAACATGATTTTACATAGAGTTGAAGGCCAGAAGGGACCATTAGATCATCTAGTCCAGTGGTTCTCAACCTTCCTATATTACTGTAACACTTTCAAGAGTCTGATTTGTCTGGTGTACTCTAAGTTTTACCTCACTTAAAAACTTACAAAATCAGACATAAACATACAAAAGTGTCACAACACATTATTGCTGAACAATTGCTTACTTTCTAATTTATACCATATAATTATAAAGTAAATCAGTGTATAGTATATAGAGCAGTATAAACAAATTGTCTATGCAGTTTTAGTTTGTACTGACTTTGCTAGTGGTTTTTATGTAGCCTGTTGTAAACTAGGCAAATAACTAGATGAGTTGATGTACCTCCTGGAAGACCTCTACGTACCCCTAGGAGTACACGTACCCTTGGTTGAGAACCACTGATCTAGTCTGACCTCATGTATATCACAGGCCATTAAATTTTACCCAGTTGCTCCTGCACTGAACACAGAAACTTGGGTTTAGCTAAAGCCTATCTTCCAGAAAGATATCCACTCTTGATTTGAAGACATCAGAAGACAGAGAATCCACCACTTCCTTGGTTTAAAATAGCAAGCTTTTTTTTTGTTTGTTTAAACTGCAAAGAAAGAAGAAAAGCTATAACATGCTAGGGCTAAGACAATATTTAAACACAAGTATCAGAGGGGTAGTCTGGATCTGTAAAAGCAGCAAAGAGTCCTGTGGCACCTTATAGACGAACAGACGTATTGGAGCATGAGCTTTCATGGGTGAATACCCACTTTGTCAGATGCTCCAATACGTCTGTTCGTCTATAAGGTGCCACAGGACTCTTTGCTATTTAAACACAGTTATTGTTGTGTAGTTGGGGGTGGAGGGCAGGAGCAGACAGAGCTTCTATGCTAGCACACAGCCAGGACACACCTGTTTTCCATACAGTGTCAAAATCATGGAGTTAGTTTCTGTGTGTCTAGACAATTTCAGTGCTGGCTCAGGGGGAACCACTCACCAAGAAAACAATTGTCAGAAATGGATCCATTTCCTAATACACACAAGGTTTAATTGCTGTGTGCACATCCATGCATTAGGAACTGGGTTGTACCTAGATTGGTTTTTCAGATGGTGATATCAGATGTATCTACAAAGGGAAATTTACACAGAAAAATCCCACCCAGTCTATTACCAATTCAGAGGACATGGACTAGGAATGTGAATGAGAGACCACACATTTCACTTTCATCCTCTGACATCTTTTATAAGGGATAACAAAAAAGAGCCTTTCTTCAGCTAATATGTTAAATCAAGGTGGTGGTTGGTTGCTTTGTTTTGCAAGTATTTGCTGAAGGATCAAAGTTTCCATGACAAATTCTTCTAAAATTACATTTAGCAAAGTACCTTAAGATAGATCCACCTGGTGGCTTGAATAAGATTAAAGATATTCTTTAGTTACTCACCCACTGCCTTTTAAAAAAAGAATATTACACAGAAATATAGCTGTGCAGTTAGTAACACATTTGTCACCCCTGAAAGTAACTTTCCACTTTCAATATTAATTTTTATTTTTCTTGAGTTTAGAACTAGCATTTGAGCAACAGGAAGTCAGCCATAGAGCATGCAGCCAGATCTGGCACTCCTTAGGTCATTTATCACTCTCTGTGCCCATGCTGGCCTATACCAGCCAGTGCTCTTTTAAACTGCATTGGTCCTATAGATTAAAACATTTTATCGACTCGTCTCTTCTCTCCCCAGTGATAAATCTTATCCTTGAGCTGCCCCTAAATCATAGGCTAGCATATAGCCATATGAAACAAAAATACATTTTTATCTTCCTGTTATCTTTCTAGTCCATTTTTCTCATCTTTCTTGCTTTCACTTGTCTTCACTCCATTTTTTTTTCTGGTTCCCCACCTCCCAGCCATTCTTCAAGACCCGAGACTCTAGTGCATGCATTTTAAAGCATCTCTGCCCTCTCTCTCTTTTTCTGGGGTAGGGTAACCAGACAGCAAATGTGAAAAATCGGGCCGGGGGTGGCGGGTAATAGGAGCCTATATAAGAAAAAGACCCAAAAATGGGGACTGTCCCTATAAAATCAGGACATCTGGTCACCCTGTTCTGCAGGGGGGGGGGGAATAGAAAACCTTTCAGCAACTGCTCTTCCCCTCTTTTTGATATTGTATAAAGGAATACAGCCTGATTTTATTTTACTTTGTGGGTCACGTTCAACCTTGTTACACACTCCTGTTTGTTGCTACAACCCTGCTCAACTGCCTTGTCTGCACTAGGGACATTTTTCAGAAGTTTCTCACTATTGTTGACCCTCCTGGTCACTCCACACTCATCCCCCAGCAGCGATAGAAAACCTGAAGCTCTGGCAGTCTCCTCTTGCAGCCCTATATCCCCGCCTTCTGAGGAAAGTCTGGTATGCATGGGGGTTTCAGACCCACAAAATCTCTAGGTCTGAAGAGAATCTCCCTCCTATAGTGAGATTAGATTATAGGAGCTGAAGAGAACATAAGAGGCACCTTGGGTTCAGGAGAAGGAAAGGCATGGATACCTGCAGTTCGGTGATGGTTGAAGAAGAACCACACATGGAGCTCCTAGGCTTCTGTAGTGAAGAGAAAAAAATACTTAATGAGGGAAGAAGGGGTGTCTGGGAGCAGGGAATAGTGAGAGAGACCAATAATTATGTAAACTGAATTCAGTGTTAGAGAGAGCAGCAAAAACATGCAACAACAATCACCAAACAACTGCAGCTGGTGAGGGACAAGGGGGAAAAAAAACCCCGAGATCTAAAAGAGGGAAAGGAAAAAGGAGTGAAGGGTGGGAAAAGAAAAGAAAGAACAAACCTAGACTATATATATATTTTCTTTCAGGTCAGATGCACAAAAAGCACCTACCAACAATGTTTGCTTTGCATAACAGTATGTGTTAGGGAATTGCTAAAAATAGGTGTAAATTTACTGCTGTTATCTGCAAACACTTTGAATATTTTATTCTGAAGGCAGCAAAAGTTAATTTAGAGCAGCAGCAAGTGGCAGCATTTGCTTGCAGAGGCTGGTAAAGAATGTGAAAAAAATGTAATGTGAATAATGGAGCCAGCCTTTTGTGCTTCAAACACTTCTGTAACTCATGTATGTGCACACATGTTGTTGCATATCTGTACTTTTTATACAGGGAAACAACCCACTATTTTACAATCAAGTAGCTCTGGAAAAAGAATGACCCTTTTTGTCAGCCAAATCCAGCCCCCTGACAGGCCCACAGCATGTAACGTTTCAGCTCAAGCCAGTATGCATTAAGGCCTGCATTTTATTAGTGTATGGGTAGATTGCTCCTAGGGTTGCCAATTTTGGTTGGACATATTCCTGGAGGTTTAATCACATGACATTAATCTTTAAATAAAATTAATCTTTAATTCCTGGAGACTCCAGGACAATTCTGGAGGGTTGGCAACCCTAATTGCTGCACCTGTGGGAAGCCTCAGTGACAACCGTTGGTGAAGACACAGCGTTACTCTTGCATTACACAATGGAGGGCTGGGGCTGTTGCTGGTATAACTGTACCAACACCAAGAATTTTGCCAGCATAGCTAGGTCAGTCAGGGATCCTGACTGATATAGGTCTGCTGGCAGAAGTGTGTGCCATAGACATGGCCTCAGAAAGGTACAGCCAAATTAAGAGAAAAAGTTATCTAGACATTTTGCCACCCCAAGCACGGAGGGTCCGCTGGCCCCGGGACCAGTGGACCCTCGGCAGGCAAGCCGCTGAAGGCAGCCTGCCTGCTTCCCTCCTGGCGCCGGCAGAGCGCCCCCTGCGGCTTGCTGCCCCAGGCACACGCTTGGAGCGCTGGTGCCTGGAGCCGCCCCTGAAAGTTATAATGGGGAGTGAGAAGTGACTAAATTCTGCGCACCACTATGTGCTATACCTATAAATTGCCATCTTGTTCCAATGTTCCCCCAAAAGTTCTCATTGCCTCCTTATCTTGACTACTCTCATTATTATGCACCACACCCTGATATATGGAAATGAGTGCTTTAAAAAAGCAACAGGCAGGGAGGTAATTTGCACACTTTTAACTATGCAATTATGTAGCATGTCCCTGTAAACATTAAAGTGCCCATGATTAGAATTGTATTTAATATTTCATTTTAAAATGGAAATTAACAAAATTAGACAGCAGCAGGTTTTCTTTTTAAATGGAGGGATTTTAGCCTGACACTGGGAAGGTCAGACACTTTTTGTTCCATACTGGTTATGGAGTCCTGTGTTGCGTTTTAAGTTTTGAAAAAGCTACAAGGCAAGGCTCTCTGGTGACACCTTCTGACTAAAATACATGATCACATACAGAAAATATTGCCATACAGAGCAGGATGTGGGGGGAGAACGTGCTGCTGCTATAACCACTGTGAAACTGGCTAGTAAATATATTCAGTACCTACTGCAATAATAGGGGACTTCAAAAAAATTCACCTTTTCCAACTGCTTGTATAACAGAATATTTTGAAGGAAATTCATAATAAGAAAAAACTGTGAGCATAGGGGGAGGGATTAAATATTGAACAAAGGCATTCGACAACTGGGTTAAGTTTGTCATTAACCCTGGGTTGACAAGTTGTAGGAGGTATAAAGAATTCAGCATTTTCTCTCCAGAGAGATCCTAAATTCAATCCCCCTTTTCTTTTTATAGGTCTCAGCCCATTGCAGCATCCTGTCTGCATGCGCTTGCCCTGTTTTCTACTGTGTTCTGCTCAAATGCTTTATCCACAGGAAATTGTTGTGTTTTTAGATTAGAGGTCAGGGACCCACATATCCCATCCATTGCATAGGCACAAAGTCCATGGACCCAAAGATTCAACCGCAGCTCCTTTATTCTAACATTTTAATTATGTTACATGAGACTAAATTCTAGGCAGCAATGGAAAAAATGCAAAGTAAAAGCCTTCCTTGAAATTGAAAAGGTTAGAAGAAAATGAAATTTAAAAAAATTCATGACTGCAGCTGAATGCTTCTTGGGTCCTCTCTACACTGTAGAGAATATAGTATCAGGGAACACACAGAGCACTGTTAAACATGATGGACTTTCTAGAGACATCACATTACTGAGATAAGGAATTAACATAAGGTTTGATGCCAAGATCACTGCAAAAACAATGCTATTCTTTTACTATATTGTAACCCAAGGCCGGGCAGCACTGTTTATTTGTGGATGGGACCTTAGATTGGCTGTGTTTACTATTAGCATACAAATAGTCCAACTGCACTTTAAACTTACTCCTAAGCAAGCTGAATAGGATGGACAAAGCAAAGATTCCTGTTCTCATTGATATGGAGACCATGTGCATCAGAGGTAGAGTTTACATCTTTGATGATGATGCTATTTGCAAGACCTTACATTGATTTATTCTGTGAAGGCTCTTAGCAATGGACTTAAGGGTCTGGTCTACACTAGAAAATTAGGTCAGCATAAGAAAGTTGCTCAAGGGTGTAAAAAATCCATACTACTGAGCTGGATACATACATACTAAATCCCCATGTAGACAGCAATAGGTCAATAGATGAGTTCTTCCATTGGCCTAGCTATGGCCTCTCGTGGAGGTGGATTATCTATGCTGACAGAAGAATCGTTCCCGTTGGAGTAAATTGGGTCTACACTGAAGCTCTGCAGAGGCACATGTAGCATTTTAAGTGTAGGCAAGCCCTGAGATAACACATTTTCCAGAAATTACAATGTTCAGGCTCACAGTCCCTCCTTGTCCCTGCCCAAGAATTGCAACCTATGCGTCCTTACTACATTTTATTGTGTTGGTACTAAGCTGTGAAGAATCAAGTTAGCTTACAAAATGGTGCCCTCACACTAGTGAAGCCAACATTAAAACATGAAAGAGGAAAATTAGAATAAAAAAGATAGACATGTGCATAAGGCACTGAACAGATTTAGCTAACAGGGTTCAATTCCCTGTTCCGCTATAATGCTTGGTGGACAAATTACTAAGGCCTTATCTACATGGGTTTTTTTGGGGGTGGGGGTGAGGGCAGGGGGACTGGTGCAGTAGTTAGATAATGTACTACATTAGATATACTACTGGCCTGATACAACATACAATTCCTATGTTTCTAGGATTTCCCACTTACCATATGTGCTTGTGTATCAGTCCATTCAGTGCTTGTGGATGTCATACAAAGTACACCAAATTCATAACTGGGCAGCAGCAGGTGAGAGCCCACTGCAGCTTATAAAAGAGGACTGTCATCCAACAGCAGTTGGAAAGCATATAGCCTTTTCCAAAAGCAACCGCATGAGAAGCTAAAGACCTTGCCTCAAGAAAACTCCATTCTTGTACGCAGTGTCATTGTAGCCGGGTTGGTCCCAGGATATTACAGCGACAAGGTGGGTGAGAAGTTGGTCCAGTAAAATATATTACCTTATCAACTTTTTTCTCTCTAGAAAATTCCTGTGGATGACAGATGTCAAGGTTTAATGAGGTGGAGGATGCCAGAATAAAGGCAGCCAGGCCAAAGAAGACAAGCTCTTCAGCCTCTCTGATTCAGGACCTCCCAACAGGAGGCTGACTAGGCTGAACCACAAAAGACACAGAACACAAGAGTGAGTTAATCTGAATGTGAAATCACATCAAAACTAAATGAAGCCTCCCGCCCTTAATAGAAGAGGTTCACCCATTAGTACTTATAATATGGTCTTTCATTACAAGATCCCTTAGCACTGGGTAAAGTGACATTTATTTATTTAGCAAGCAATACAATTAAATCCAGTAAAACAGAGATTTGTGTATCAGTGTGTGTATGTTGTGTTATCATGTAAAGAAAGATCATTGTAACGCAGATGTTAGTGTGCAAATTAAGTAGACTGTAGACAACTACACCTCTACCCCGGTCCTCAGGAGACAAAAAAAAATCTCACCGTGTTATAGGTGAGACCGCGTTATATCAAACTTGCTTTGGCCCTTGTTGGTTCCTTGTTCCCTGACCGCCCCCTCCAGAGACCCTTCTCCCTAATTACCTCCAGGAGCCCACCCCCTACCCAACCCCCCTGTCCCCTGACTGCTCCGATCCCTATCAACACCCCCCCCCCCCCCGACAGGCACTCACCGGCAGCGGCGGGAAGCGGAGCACTGGGCTGGGAGCTGGCGGAGTGGAGCTGGCTGGGGCTGGGCTGTTTTGCTTCCGCCGCTGCTGGTGAGTGCGGGGGGGATCCCCTCCCCCAAGCGACATGGCTGGGGCCAGGGTGAGGGAAGCAGTGTGGGCTGCTTCCGGCCCCCTGCTAATCCCCTGGGCCACTCTGGGACTGCAGGGTCTGCAAAAGTGCTCTCCCACAGCTCCTGCCCCCCAGACCTGGTGGGGGAGGGGATGCCCCTGACCAGGGCCAGTGCAAGGATATTTAGCGCCCTAGGCGAAACTTCCACCTTGTGCCCCCCCGTGCCCACGCCCTGAGGTGCCCTCCCTGTGGCAGCTCCCCCCCTCCGCCCTGAGGCGCCCCCCCACCCCAGCTCACCCCTGCTCTGCGCATGAGCACGAGCATGAGCACCCCGAGCACACCGTCGCTGCTTCACGTCTCCCACCTCCCAGGCTTGCGGTGCCTAAGCTGATTGGAGCCACAAGCCTGGGAGGCATGAGAAGTGAAGCAGCTCACTCCTGCCCTGCCTCCTCCCAGAGCACGCCATGGCTGCTTCACTTGTCCTGCCTCCCAGGCTTGCGGCGCCAATCAGCCTAGGCCACCGCAGTTGCTGCCGAAGAAAATGGCGCCCCCCCAAATCCCAGTGCCCTAGGCGACCGCCTAGGTTGCCTAAATGGTTGCACCGGCTCTGCCCCTGACCACCCCCGAGACCCTCTTCCCCTTATCAAACCCCTTGGCCCTGGCCTGGCCCAGCACTCTTAACACGCTGCTCAGAGCAGTGTGTCAGACTTTACCACTTTGTATGCGAACCCCCCCTTATATCGGGTTGTGTTATATCGGGGTAGAGGTGTAATTGAGAATTTCTTAGGTTTTTTACATTTGCATTCTTTACCATGAGTCATTTACATGGAGAAATATGTATTACTTACACACACACACACACACACACACACACACACAGCTCTTAAACCTACCACACACACACGCAGCTCTTAAACCTACCACTCTGCTAGTCCGAACCAAACTCCATCCCAAGATATCCAGCACAGCCTCCGACTAGAGGTAGAGAGATACCCATTCACAGCATTAAATGCAATACAATGAAATTACTTCATTTGAATGCTGAAGGGACAATGCACAAAAGTGAGTGCGTAACACTGGAGGATTTGGTCCTATATATTTTGGTAATAGAGCCATTAATTAATTAGTTTTATGTTGTGAACTTTAGGAGTATATTTATTGCTTTCTCTTACCATGTAAAGTATTTTAATGAGTTGACAATCTGCAATTTTAACGGCTTTGGCTTTATTTAATCTCACTTGGTGGGGATGGACATGTATAACTCCTCAAGGATTGGGAGGGGAATGTAGGACCAGATCCTATGGTACTTAGGCAAATTTCTGATTGATTTCAATGAGAGTTTTGCCTGAGTAAGGAGTATAGAACTTATTCCTTGGACAGGATGTTCAAATTCTGCTTTCAGTTACACAGGTGCAATTTCTATTGACGTCAGAGAGTTCACATGTCAGCGGGAAATATACCATGTAACAGAGAAAACTTTGGCTCATTCCAGCCTACAAATCGGTCATGTATTTGTGTCAACAACAAGCATACAACTAAATGAAACCTGTCTAGAAACAGTTTTATTTAAAAAACTGTCATGCAACATATAAGCAATTTGCTTATAGTAATGCCCAAAGAGTGGTTTGCCTGTGAAACAATTATTTTCAGCAATTTTTATTTATATTAAATATTTTATTTCTGATTTTGGGATGATATCTTTATTAAATACAAAATCTAAAAGTTTAATATCTGATTGGCAAGAACATAATTTTCCACCATATAAAAGTACTGCAAGAGTAATTCTATACATTTATAGCAATACAAAGTGTAATATATTGAAGCAATATATAGAAGGTATTAAATGAGTTTTAGATGCTTGAATAGTATCAGTCATTTTCATGGAACAAACACAATATTTTGTGATTGAGAAAAAGCCAACAACTAAAGATAATTAAGAACAGGTTAAAATAAGATAGATAATCTATTTTAAAAAGATTTGTCTGGCAATTCTACATCTGTCATTGCCATCTTTCTTCATATACTGTAGTAATGTAAGAATACTTCAAACTACAGTACTTTTTATGTTGCAAAAATATTATATGAACACAATCAAAAGATAGCAACAAATTTTACTTCCTTAGTTGTGATTCAGGATTCACAGAACTGCTTCTTAATGACAAAGATTTATGCAAAAACTCCCTGATCACAGACAGAGATCTGTTCTCAGTTACACCAGTAACAGAGCACAATATTTGGCCTTGTGTTGAAAATACATCACAGTGTGAAAAAATAATTATAGTAGTTAATGATGGAAAGAATTAGCACACTGAGGAAAAGGGGAGCAGGAAGTTGGTGATCATATATTGCCATCGGATTGGGATCTTTTTCTCTTAAACACTGTACACAAACCACAACTTAACACATGCACATGCATTTTCTGTTGAATATTTACAAATTCAGCAGCAACAGGGTGTTACACTAGAAATTTGTGTTATAATTTACAAAATACTACAAGTGTGCATCTCCCAATTTCTTATTAGTAAGCCATTTTCTTCTGTAGCTAAAGATCCTAAGCCTTTCTAAACAATACAGAGTAAATGCTGTTACAGTCAACATAACCAGGAGAACACTCCAATTACAAGAATATTTCCATGCAATCAATTCATACCTGGGATTTCAACAGGATACTTCTCCTTTTTGAAACACAGTTCTGACACCACCACTTTATGATCTGAGAAATGCATTTTACTTGTTTATTTTAGCTGGGTTTTTTTGTAACATTAAGACCCCACCCCTCTGAAAACAATATAGAAATACTTAGCTTTATCAACAAGATACAGACAACGTTTTAGAGATCTTGCATAAGCCTGGGGTACCTTAATGAACTTTCTAGCTATAGAACCACATTTCATTGCCAGTCAGAGTGTTTTATAAGCACAGCTCACTGTAAAAATATTATAAATACCAACCTTTGGCATGATGTAGTTACAAATTTGATGCAAAGTTATTTTGTGTTATCATACTTTTGAACATTACAATACTAGGAAAGTAACCTCAGCACAAGGCATAATCATGTTTATGTAAACTCACATACAAATTTTACAACTATTACTTATCACAACTGGAGATGAAGCAAGCAAGCCTTAAAAATTACTCTTTTCATTAGGCCATGAAGGCAGAAGCAGGTCAACACAGTGGTAAAATGTTGATTCAGATCTGAGTTTTATATGGAGATAGGCTGGCTCAAGGGCATTAAAAATACACAGTGCAGTGTTTCCCTTTTTACTTATTCTGTCTTGATGTCCAATGGGAAGATTCTCCATCACTCAAAATCAAGAGTGTAGTGTTGACATTCATAATTTAAAACTAAGACAAAAGCAAAACCCATCAAAAATGTAAGGCTAGGTATATCCATAAATTCAAATACATAGTGACAGGATACAAATGTACAGTGCTTACATAAAAATATAATCTATACTTTGTCAATTATAATCTGAATTCTCTTAGGCCAAAACAGCACTGAAAGTTGAAACATTAGCTTCTTTACACATTACTTCTCTTCTGACATCATCTAAGGACTATTTTCATACTAGAGACAAGTCATCCTTTTTTCCTGTTGCTCAGGTCTAAGAGTTTTAGCTAACATTTTATGATTCTGTGATAAGAAATATATCCATTTCAGATAGAGCTAATGTTTTAAAACTCCTTTCACTCCAGTGTTTGCTTGGGAATTGATACAGGAGTCGAAGCCATTTTTATCCACAGTTTTATACTCTGGAGTTAGAATTAAACAAGCAGGTAAAATGTAAACATTTATTGAAATGTTGCCTTCATTCTGCGCAATGTGTCCTGAATTTTTCGGGAATGTTTTTCAGCTGGTATCTGATGGAAGTTGGCACAGTTGTCAGCTGCTAAAGCAGAAATGTCTGCATCATTAAAATGAGCTATTCTTTGTTTGAGGTAAGATTGGAGCTTGAAATCTGTAGTAAAGGTATAGGGATTTTCTTGAAATGCATGAACCTGGCTCACAACTTTTGCAATGTTTCTTTAAAGAAAATAGAGAAAAACATTAGTCTGCTTTAGTGCTGATAATAAAACGTTAAAAGGCAATTCAAAGGCACGCGGCATCCATTTGTACAGTATTTGTCTCTTTAATAAGTTGCCAAAATGACTGAAGTGTTTTAAACTGTCAAAAGTGCACTGATGTGTTACTTCTTATGACTCACTAGACCGGGGTCGGCAACCTTTCAGAAGTGGTGTGCCGAGTCTTCATTTATTCACTCTAATTTAAGGTTTCGCATGCCTGTAATACATTTTAATGTTTTTAGAAGGTCTCTTTCTATAAGTATAATATATAACTAAACTATTGTTGTATGTAAAGTAAATAAGGTTTTTAAAATGTTTAAGAAGCTTCATTTATTTTAGATTAAAATGCAGATCTCCCCGGACTGGTGGCCAGGACCCAGGCAGTGTGAGTGCCACTGAAAATCAGCTCATGTGCCGCCTTCGGCACATGTTCCATAGGTTGCCTATCTCTGCACTAGACAATATAGGTGACATATGTATAATTAAAATAATTACCTAAGTTTAGTCCACTTATGAGCTCCGTTTGTCATAGTAAATCCTCCAGTTTCAAGCTGCTGGACGTGCATGGCCAGAACATGGGCTGATGGAATTGTAGGGAGCGTTTTGAATCTCTCTCCTTCCATCAAACACAAACTGTCACTTTTTAAAAACACCTGGTATAATTTACACAAAGAAAGCCCATGATAAATGTCAGAGCAGGCTTCATAAAGTAGTCCTCGGTTTTATGTCTTTAACAAACATTTTTGTTTTACAGTAATTTTTTCATGTAAAGTATAGAAGTTAAAATGGAGATGAAGGAGATAATGCATTTGATCAACCTGGTGGCAGCTCAATTAAGGTAGAGTATGGAACAAAAGTTACTTCAATTAGAAGATAGTCCAGATGGAGTTTTTAATAAACATTTCTAATTTACAACCAACATGTTGTAGCTGGAATCACAGAATGCACCTTAGGTCTAAGGGCAGGTCTACACTAAGAATGAAATCGAACTAGGAGTGCAATTCAGCAGCTCGTGAATGAATAGCGCTGAATTTGAAACCTACTTCTAAACTGAACACACGTCCAGGGCCGGGAACGAACCTCCCTCCGGCGCTCCAAGGTCTCTGCTGCTAACTCCAGCTGGGTGGAGGAGAGAGGTTCCGAACTAAGCTTCGAGGAGTTCGACTATCTCGTTCGGCGATAGTTGCGATCGATTCAACGAACTCGGGAACTCCGACGTCGTGCACCCGTGTAAGGTAAGTGCCTAAGCAAACTCAGTTTCACAAGTACATAAAGTTAGTGATGAAATGTTATGACAATTACTGAGAGATTTCAGAGTAGCAGCTGTGTTAGTCTGTATCCGCAAAAAGAACAAGAGTACTTGTGGCACCTTAAAGACTAACAAACTTATTTGAGCATAAGCTTTCGTGGGCTACAGTCTCTAAGGTGCCACAAATACTCCTGTTCTTTTTACTGAGAGATGTTGTTTGAGATTTTCAAAGGTAACTAGGGGATACAGCCATGTAATTCCCTTTGAAATTAATAGGAGCTGGGTGCCAATCTCCTATCTGGCTCTGAAAATCTCTGCCCTTTTTTTCAGTCATTCAAAATAGAGTTTTACAAAATACTAGAGTGAAAGTGTTAACATTTAACACTTGGGATGTGGCATCTTTAAAAAGTGGCAATGGGTTAGGCATTGCATCAAAAGCCTAAATAATGGAGCAAGATAAGATGTCCAAGATGATCTTATTAGCACTTCCAGCAGACTGGGGTACTGCTGACAACTGAGGTATTACTGAGTCTGTTGGTGGGTAAGCAGACTGGCCTTTGTTTTGGGATAAATAGTACCAGGTGTTATTTGGTAAGACTGAATTAAGTATCCCTGCCTTCGCATTTTTCTCCCTTGGCAGTCAGCTAGAGCTTGAGCTTAGGGCAGCGTGGGTTATCCACTGGGAGCTGCGGGCGGCCACGCAAATGTAAACAAATGGTCTGGCGGCCCGCCAGCAGCTTGCCCTGATGGGCTGCAGGTTGCTCACCATGGGCGTGGAGATCTTGCACACTGCAAGGCTCAATTTATTTAGTTTTCTTTTGGGTTTGTCTGATAATTTGGGCTCTTTGTATTCTTAAAGATTTATGATCAGAAAAGTCATTGTTAAAACAGCAGCTTTCCCACACAAAACATTTGCTCCCTGTGTGCATTTGGTCATAACTGCTGATTTATTAACTAAAATAAATGGTTAATGGATCTGGTTGAAAAAAGGAAAGAGTTCTGCAGAAGCTTTTGGCAAATTCAAAAGCATTTGCCTGTTATGTTTTGTAATGGTCTAATTTTCCTTTTTATTGAAAAAAGGAAATTCAAGAAAACTTAAGTCTTTTCACACAAAAAAAACTAATAGTTTTCCAATAGGCCAAATTTAGACAAAATTTCGTTATAAAATTCTAACCAGCTCTTATTGTTATCAACACACTTATGGGAGAGTGAACTGTTCTGTCCTGACTATCATCAAAAGCATTGTTAATTAAGTGCTAGTTGCACAATATTAATTTCTGGCAATTAGATGCAAGCCAGAAAAAAATGCAACTTGACTTTCAGAGCCAAGGTTGGCATTTTGGTCTTGGCAGGTGGAAAAGCCCAAACAGTCAACTGTAAAGTAATCAGGTTTATGTGGAAGTCATTAAACATGGAACAATTTTTTTATACAGTATAAACTGTATTTTGGCTTCAGTCCTGCAAAGAGAACTAATTAAGTGTCACATAAGTATTTCACATGAGAGACTCATACTGTACCTCAACAGCCTTGAGTTCTTCCATTATTTCAGACACTTTTGATGGTAAAATTTTCCAAGCCTTTAAAAAAGTAAATAAAATACTTTGATATCTTTTCAGATTAATCTCTGTAATGGAACAGACTTAATTTTGCTAAAAACAAAATAGCTACATGTGGAAAAAAAGTCCAAAAGTCCTTACTTACTGGTAGCTGTCGTACTACAAGATTTTCCAGCCCTCTTAAGATTTGCATTGCGGTAGCAAAATTTCTTTGTTCATAGCAAGATTTTGCTATAAGGAGAAATTTTGATAGTAAATGCACCTGCAACTGGAAAAAATAAAGTTAAATATTAAAATCTACTACATCACACTGGTCTGGTCCATGACAAGGGTTCTTAGGCATTACAGTAATACAAATAATAAATAATAGTAATTTGCTGGAGCTAAAACAAATAATATGTTTGAGAGTCATCACATGAAGCCAATTGCTATGAAGAAACTTAAGCTGGATATCATTTTATTTCCATTTGAGGACATTGTCCAAAGGCCAAATTGCAACTCTACTGCCAGTAAAACAATTGATCCTAAAACTCTTAACTGGTTGGGAAGACATACAGTAATTAATTCTAAGGAGGCGAAAGGACAGAAACAATCAGGAACAAGTGAGGGACTAAATGAAAATCACTCATCTAAATGTGTTCAAGTGTAGTACTAATTGTATAAACCGGCATTTTTAAAGCTGGCAAAATAAATTGAGTTTGTTACATTCTGATTGGCTAAATTACAACAACTAACTGAATAATACTGTGCTTAAAATTGACAGAGGATTAGAGAACTGTATGCTATGGCTGCCATATTCTGATAAATTACCCCATCTCAGGCTTTGTTTTCAAAAGCAATAAAAGCTGCTCTCCAATTTGTATGTTTCTGAGAAGTGCAATAGACAAACAAGTAAACAAACAAAAAGAACAGCAGCAGTTATAAGGTAATTCCAATTTGGGGGTTTGGTGACAAGCCTGTCATACTCTCTTAAGGTTAATGAAAATATCAAAAGTCCATGATAAAGTTATTATACTAGAGTTCTTTATTGCACAAATATTCTGACTGAACACAGAGGAATATGAGGTAATTAGTCACCTGTAATTGTTGTTCTTTGAAGGTACCCATTTTTGTGGATTACCACTTTGGGTGGATTTGCAGACCTGGATGGAGCTCCCATAACTTATCATTCTAAGACACATTACACACTACCCCTATTGAGGTATCAGTGCTCATCTCTCTTCACGTGGGAAGTAAAAATACTCCCATGATAGCCAATGATAAACAAAACAGAAATATTCTGTTCAGAAGTAAGAGGGTGAGGGGTAATTCACTGAGGTGATAGCTTCAGAAAACCAACAAATGAGCAACTGGCTCTTATATGAAGATATTAAGTCAATGATTCTCACTTATGGAGACATGCTCCAGGGAGTCTCCAATATAAAAAAGAAAAGAAATCGTGCACACAGTGATGATCACTAAATGTATGGCGACCATTTGGATTTGGATTAGACTGGTTTAATCTGAATGGGCAGATTCAGGTCCAGGTCTAGAATCATGGTCAGAAATGAATTGACCATTAAAGCGTTGGGAGCCGCCTAAGTACTTCTTGCACTACCAGTAGTGATGCTATTTACTTGGCAGATAAAGACTTAGGGTTTGAGAACTTCAACTCTGTTGTCACCACAAATTTTTATACAAAAGTTGTTACCAACACCCACCATGAGTTGTTATGGGACCACTGGTTTCTGTTGACTTTATCATGATTAATTTAGAAAATATTGTATTAAGAAGTTAATGGAGAGATTTCAGATGAAGAAATTCAGAATGTATATACCAATGCACAAAATGACTTCATGTTTAATAAACATCAAGCTTTATTTTTTCTCTTGAGGAAAGTATTAGTTCAATTGACCTTAAAAGTAGACTAGAAATGTGAGAAAAATAAAAAGGTACATTTTGTTTTAGGATTTGTTACTTGAAGTAAAACAGCAGCAGGACTGCACACCTTGCCTCTCAAAGTTCTAGGCAGAAAATCTTTCAGTGGTAAGAAGGCCATTTCAATAGCAGAAAGTCAGACATCTGCTGTCTCATGGTAAATGAATTCTTATATTCTATTAAGTCTTTAACCCCACCACCAGAACAGATCCAAAACACTAAGCGGATCTGCCAACAACAGTCAACAAACTGTTGCCAACACAGTGGCAGGCATATTTCAGGCTGTGTGTGTAGGTTTGCTATACAGAAACAGTAAACAATAGCAAATAACTAACTACTTCCTAATTTAATAACCAAATAAAAATTATAGCAAACCTTGGAAGTATGACTTGTAACAATTTCAGCAGCAACCCAGGTGCTGATATTGTCTGCATTTCTTAAAAGCTGTAAGAGGTACTTGTCTTGTATGCAATTTGGCAGAAAGAGGTTACAGACTTTAAGTGACAGTGATTCAGTGGGAACAGCTCTGTGAAACACAAACAATAGGGAATTTAGATATTACAACTACAAAACATGAAGGAAAAGATGTTAACATTCTAATCATTTTTAAAATGAATAATATGTTATTTAGTTACAATCTTGATTAATACATTTTAAAAGGGCATGTGCTGGGATTCTATCATATATTAATTTCTCTTCTCTGTGTAGACTTTATAATTCCAGTACTAACATACATCTGCAAATGGGACTACTTAAAAAAAAATAAAAATCACAAGTTTTGCAACTTGAGCAATTTCTTTAGTTTGACTAACAATAACAAAGCATTTCTCCCCTCATAAACAGTGGTCAAAGGGCCATACTCACCGAAAAGTTAGTCCATCTTTTATTTTGTGGAATATGAATATGAACACAAAAAAATGAGATTCTACAAGACAGAGTCCTGTCTGCACTACAACACAGTAGGGGCTAGATGGCATTTTTATTGGATTTTAAATGGTAGGGCAAAAGATCCAGCTTGCAGGGCCGCCCGGGGGGCGGGAGAGGCAAGTGGGGCAATTTGTCCCAGGCCCCGGGCCCCGCAGGGACCCCCATGAGAGTTTTTCGGGGACCCTGGAGCGGGGTCCTTCACTTGCTCCAGGGGCCCCGGAAACCTCTCGCCGGGCCTAGGGCCCTGAAGCATCTTCCATGGCAATTTGGCGGCAGGGGGGTCCTTCTGCTCCAGGACCCACCGCCGAACTGCCCCGAAGACCTGCGGCGGTGGATCCCCAAAGACCCACGGCAATTCCCCTCGCCGCCAAAGACCCCAGGCCCCCTGAATCCTCTGGGTGGCCCTGCCAGCTTGTGTTCCCTTTCTTAGACATTACTTGAATCAAGTCTAGAGTCACAATTAATAATTTCTAGATAGAAAGTAACTGAATCCACATACAAATTAAGATGAATTAAAACAAAAACAAGGATAATGAAGATTGTGTGTGAACTGGTGATAATGTTAATATTTATTCTGGATTAGAACTGGGCAAGTAATAAAAATCTGAATCACTTTTCTTTAAAAACTGCAATAAAATTTCTCTCTGTTTACAAATATATATGAATTATTCAATCAGTACTAAAAGATAGACAGAATTTCATTATTTTTCCATCTATATGGATATAATTACAACATAATATACTTGAAAAATATTGTGATATTTTTCAAAAACATTCAGCAAATATTTTTTTACCTGCTCTACTCTGGATTTCAAGTCACCTGGACAATGTGGCCTAAAGAAAATGTTTTGGTCTGCTGAACTTCATTTTACAAGTCATCGGAAGGATAAAACTCCATTATTCCTCACTGTGAATTTTTTTTTTACATTGAAAGACAATGTAGATTCTCCATTTCCCACTTTCCATATATACATAGGGTGTAATACAAAAATCAACAATGCATCAGCAGGGAAGGGGGGATAGGAAAAGTAACCCACTTACTTTTGTACAGTGGTACACTTATCTTTGACACCAAGTGCTCTTGAATTTAGGAAGTGTACTGGATGGCATTTATGAAACATTTCCTGCACAGACAATAATT
Organism: Mauremys reevesii; assembly: GCF_016161935.1. Taxonomy (NCBI): domain Eukaryota; kingdom Metazoa; phylum Chordata; order Testudines; family Geoemydidae; genus Mauremys; species Mauremys reevesii. The sequence goes on along the minus strand of NC_052629.1, from coordinate 29,003,648 downwards.
TAAATCATAGTGATCATTAGGCTTGGCAATTATTTTAGGTATCACAAGAAATACTTTTTCTTCCTCTATGTTCTCTTCTCTAAGGTTCTCAGGAGAAACCATTACCAGAACTCCTGATACTAGTGACTCCAGACATTGCAGGGACTTGGGGAGGAAATTGGGCTATTTTTCCATAGGTGTTGTGAACCTCAGAATAAATAGCAATCAACACATGAGGTGAGGGAGGGAAGGAAGAAGGGTGACTACACAACAAACATTTACACTGATTTGTCCTCACTCTCAATAGAATAGTCTTTTTACCTGTTGTAACAGTGTCAGTTGACAGCAAAGCTCTTGTGCACTATATTCAGTTAAGAGAGATCCTCCTTCATTTGCTTTCGCATAAGAGCCAGAGAATTGTTCTGTAGAACTGTAATAGCATGGCTTCGGTAAAGCTGACCCAACTGTGTATGGTCTTTCTTTTTGATGATGTGTAATAGGGCCATTTCCTTTGGCGAGTTTCCAGTTAAAGCTCTATACAAGAAAAAAGTAGCTTATTACAGCTGTAACTTTCCTAAAGCCTACATTATGTCTCTTCTCAATATAACTTACTGAGGGAACGTCTACTCTGCAAACTTTTGCTAATGCAAGTTATGTCGGCATAAAGCCACCACAGTTAGTATATTGCTTCTGTGCAGGCATACTTGGCTCCTTATATTGGTGTTGCAAATACTTACCAGTAGTGCTTGTGTTGGTGCACCATGCTGTACATCATCAGTAGATATCCCAGAGTGCAACTTGCCACCATTCAGAGCACTTTGTTTTGGGAAGTTTGGATAATACATGGTGGAGTAGAAACAAGTCATCCAAGGGTGACTGGGAGCAAGGGGTCAACTTCCCAGCATGCAATTTTCTCCATCCCATAATGTCAACTATATCCCATAATTTTCACCTTTTAAAAAAATCTCCCAGCACCCATGTAGCATTCTTCACTGTCTGCCATTTGACAGAAGCATAGAGCCTGCGCAGCACTGGACTATTGTGATGAGTGTTGCAAGCACAGGACACACAATCCTCCAGTATTTGCAGAGCTGCAAGAACCACTAAATCATCAGGGAACATGATGGTTTTGTGGAGGACAGATTTCTGTGGGACACAGCAAAAAACAGTTCAAGGTTGATGGTGGCGTTCATGAAGCATTTGCAGATGGTAGAATGCTGCCTCTGAGCCTGAGAAACGATCACTAACTGGTGGGATTTCACTGTAATGCAGACTTTGGATGATGAGCAATGGCTGCAGAGCTTTCAGATGTGCAAAGCCACAATCCTGGACCCGGTGTGCTGAGCTCGCCCCAACCCTCAAGTGCAAGGACACCAGACTGAGAGCTGCACTGACAGTGGAGAAGCGAGTGGCAATTGCACTATCTTGCAACTTGCAATGCTGGATTGCTACCAGTCAATGGGAAATCATTTTGGAGTTGGACAATCCACTTTGGGAACTGTTGTCATGCAAGCGTGAAGGACATAGCAGATGGATTTGCAGCAAAGGACTTAGGGCTTACAGTGGACGAGAAGCTGGATACGAGTCAACAGTGTGCTCTTGTTGCTATTTGTTCATTAAAATATCTTTGCTACCCTACCACTTCAGTGCCTGAGGATATAAAAATTAGACATTCCAATAAATGCATCATATAATTGATCAACTTTATACGGGGTTACAGTTGCCAGTGATAAGTTAACATGATGTAATGTTAAATTAGCTGTAATTTGTATTAAATAATCATTCTTGTCTCTTCGGACTATCGAATTCTTCTCTTGAACTTAATTCATTTAAGAAGAAATGGAATGAATTTAGGGCCCCAGATTTAGGCTACCATAACACTGTATGAACTGGTGAAGGAGAATACCTACCCTAGACTTCAAATTTTTTTTTTATAATAATCGCTGTCCCTTGCCCCATGCTGTCCAAGCTGACAAACTATTGAGTGGAGACGGGAGAGAATACCCAATTTATGTTAGGCTTGCTCTGACGTTTAACTGCCAGTAATGTAAACAAACCTAATTTGTTAGTGTGCATGTACACAGCGTTGAGGATGTAGGTATAAAAAACAAGAAAACTAAACCTATTTATTTCTAGGTAGCCTAAAAAAGATATAGAGATAGTTTGAGTTTATAAAATAGATATGGAGGTTTATTTTGTCCTATGATGGGTTCAGCTTCTGCCTTGCTCTTGGGAACTCTCATTTCTTCCTCTCCCACACAGTTGGTGGCCCCACTAGGGCTCAGTCTTTCACCTCCTCCTTTTCTCCCTCTATACATTCTCACAGGTTGAGTTCTCTCCTCTACATGGATAACTTCTCACTAACTAGTCGTGAATTTCTGCCTCTGACATCTCCACCTCAAAACATCCAAATCAGGCCTTGTGTCATGGGGTGCGTCGCCAATGACCTTCATGGAGCTGTAATCACTTACAGTTTTGGACATTTAGACCTACTGTATGTCCTCTATGTTCAAAACGCACTGCATAGTTAAACCTTCACCATGTCACTGTCAACACTATCTTTCTTGTTCCAGAGTTCTCATCCTTGACTCCTGCTTTCCTTTGCGTGCGTGTGTGTGACATGCATACTTTTGCTTTTTTCCCCCTTCGGTATCTTGAGTTATTGTCCCTTCTTCATGAACTTCATTGCTGTGATATTAGTTCAGCCTCTAGTTACGTAATGACTTGATGATTATAACTGCCGGTCTGTAGCCTTGTTCATTTTCATTTCTTTTCCTCCTCCGAGTACATAAAAAAAATCCACTTATTTTCCTGCTCCTTTATCCAAGTCTCCCTTCCTCTCTTCTTCATGCCCCATCTTTGCTATAAACTATCCAGAGTTTCCATACAGCTCTGTTGATTTAACCCCATTAAATTCTATAGGATTTTTGTATAAAGGCAGTAGCATTCTGTAAGCTCATTGGGACAGGGATCCTGCTATTCAACTAGCATATTTGATCTGTGAAGCACTTTGGACTCTTTCTTGTGAGGATGCTTTTTTTTCAAGCAAAGTCTATTGGATTCTCAGGACTCTGAAGTTACTTTGTACCAGCTGATGTCTTCTAATTCTGATTTATGCGAGTCAGTAGTGTAAGAGGAAGGTGCAGTAAAGTTTTGAAATTCTGTAGGCAAAAAGCATTTTTTCTCCTGTTCATTTTAAACTTTTTTATATAGGTATGATGTTTCCGTGGTGTTATCTGGACTGGTGATCTGCTAGGTCACTCCAATCCTCGACTCTGGGAGCCGGCCTTACCCTGCTCTGCTGTGAGAACCCCCACTCCTGGAGGCTGTTCTCCCACAGCCTCTAGCATGTAAACTGCTCCCAGTTACATGAGTGAGCACTTTTGGCCAGCCACTGCTTGGATTGTGCAACCGAATGACACTAGCTAATATCTCTAGTCCCAGACACAACCCTAGGAACCTCCATTTTGCAGTGTCCAGTTATGCTCACTGGATGCTGCAAGCTTATATGGGTTCATCAATTTAACAAAGAAATTGATATGTACCAGGCTTCTTATCCCAAGGGGAGTCTCTGACGTGCTTCAGGTAGAATAAACAAAGAAATGTATTAACTACAAAAGACAGATTTTAAGTGATTATAAGTCAAAGCACAAGTAGTCAGATTTGGTAAAATGAAATAAAAGCAAAACACATTCTAGGCTGATCTTAACACTTTCACTGCCCTTACAAACTTAGATGCTTCTCACCACAGGCTGGCTGGTTGCTCTTCAACCAAGCTCTCCCCTTTGATCAGTGCTTCAGTCGCTTTGTGGTGGTGTCTGTAGATGGAGGAGAGAGAGCATGGCAAATATCTCTCCCTTTATCGTGTTCTTTCTTCCATCTTGGCTTTGCCACCCTGCCCCTTCAGAGTCAGGTGAGCATTACCTCATCATAGTCCCAAACTGACCAAGGGAAGGGGATGACTGATTTGAGAGTCCAACAGATCCTTTGTTGCTGCCTAGGCCAGTGTCCTTTGTTCCTGTGAGGCTGGGCTGGGTTTGTCCCATACATGCCCTGATGAGGTGTGAACTGCCCCTCTGCTCCTGGGGGGTCCTGCCTGGGCTTGTTTTAAGCCATGAGAACACATTTTCAGCCTCAACTATATACATGAAATTACAACCTTTAACCTATAACATTACTATAACAACAATACACAGTGCATCATGAGCCTTCCGAAGACACCCAACATGACTAACCTTGCATTGGATACCACACAATCATATTATAAGGATGAACATGGTGTTCCCCCGAGGTACTGAGCATCACAATAAGTTATTTACAACAGTAGCAAATTTCATAGGGAAAAATATTCTTTCAGCAATTATGAGTCACAAAATTGAACAGAAGTAAACATTTTACAGCCTCTAAAATTAGTATGACTGTAGCAAATCATTACTGAATCAGCAAATCACTTAAGCACATGCTAAACTTTAAGTCAATGGGACTTAAGCACATATATAAGAGGTTTGCTGAATTGGGGCCTAAAGTGTTAAATTTAAAATTCCTTTATTTTTGCAAGAAAAATATACAAGACCGCTCTCTATATAAAGTAAGCTAAAGAAACTACATGCCTTTTGGTTGACATCTTGAGAGAGCTTTTTGCACAATGAATGTAAAGATTTTGAATCATCCTCTTCTGCCTCCTTCCACTCATCCCAGTTATAGCACTGGAAAGCACTGCCACGTTTCCCGCCAGTAGCATTTTCAAGCACTGCCAGCAAACGTTCACCATAGCCATTTAATGGAGCAATCTAAATGGAAAGTAGGTTTTAGTAGGCAATTCTATTGATTTTTCTTTAAAAGATTAGTTATGAAGTAAAGAGCATTTATATTTATAAGAAAATTCACATATTTTATTTCAGCTGTGTAACAAAAAAGTGTCACTAGGCATAATTTTTTCACACTAATTTTACTCAGAAAGACAAGGATCCTAATAATAGTGTTTGCTTATATACCATAACTACATTTGATTTAAATGACATTTTACTTAAAGCTTTCACCAAAATAACAACAAGTTGTAACAACAAGTTACCTTGGAAGAAATAAAGTCTTGTAGCATGCACAAAAGATCAGCTTTTATTGCAAAGTCTACAATATAACAGTCTTCAATCCAAGCCTGCAGAATGTAGAAACTCCGATTGTATATTTTGATAAGCAGAGAGGTGGGATCCCCATTTGCACTGGTAATATGAGAAAGGCAGTGAGTGCACTGAAACTGTCATTTTAGTCTAATCTTAAAAAGAGGTTGAGAGAGAGAAGTGCAAGAATTTTCTGCCAGTTGTATTACTTAAACAAAAAAACCCCAAGTCTCCCTTTCTCTGGCATCTACACCTCTAGAGGAACAAAAGTTTCATTTATAAAAATGTCCCAATACCCAGCTACTTATTGAGATAAAACGCCCACTGAAGTCAATAGTAGTTCAGAGTGGAAGTAGGAAGAAAGCATATTGTCCAGTACAGAACTTACTCTATTTTCACTGTGTTCCACTCTTATGCCTGGCATACACTTAACACTTAAGTCAACCTACCTACATCACTCAAAGCTGTGGAAAATGTGCTGTGTGCAATGTAGTTAGGTTGAACTAACCCCCACTGCAGATGCAGCTTGGTTGATGGAAGATTTTTTCCATCCACCTAGCTACCATCCCTGGAAGGGGTGGATTTACTATTGTGATGGAAAAACCCCTTCTGTCGATGTAGAAAGTGTCTGTGCCTCTGCAGCGCTTGTAGTGCAGACATTCCTTTATTCACAAGAAAATCTTTTTTTAAAAAAAGTAACAAAATTCAACTCAATTAGGTGCTTCTTTTTAGAAATACTTCTTTCACATTGGGGAGAAAAGTCTCTAGCACTTGGACAGTTTTGTTCACAGGAACTTACTGTACCTGGATAAAGTGCTGCTGATTCTATCAAGAAGAAACTTCAACAATTCTTCTTGTGTGCAGAAATAACGAAATGTGTAGAGGAACTGCTGTACATAACCTTCTAAAAATGCATTTCTGTGGGATATAAGAAAAAAAGCTTCAGATAAGCAATTATATAGTTTTTTTCTTGTATTAAAACATAGCAACAAAAAAGTTACAACTAGAGCAGATTGAAAGTCTGAATTCCCATTCCATGGAAAATTCTTAAGTAAAAAAAAAAAAGTTCCATTTTGGAATAAAAAAATAAAATTTGGAATTTCTCATGGATGGGAATTCTAAACATTAAACTATCTGACTTTTCAAAATTAGAAAATTTCCAAATTAACCATCTCAATTTCCACATTCCTATTTTTTAATTTAATTTGTATACAATATATTCTGTGGTTTTAGAATGATTATAAAAGCTGATACTCTAATTTGTACGGCTTGAGGGATCTTATTTTCTTGTTCAAAGTACTGATATTTTCTGTCTAGTGCAGTCAGGATGATAGAGAGGCAGGCTGGGGAGCTGGCAAGAAACCAGACTGGTTTCAACTGGAATCCTGCATGAGGCTCGTCAACATTTTAATTTCCTGTGGAACATTTCACCTCTCTCAAAACAACAGTTTGTGATGGAACTGTTCTTCTGGGAAGTTTCCAGCCTGATCTAGTTACAACTGAAATAGTCTTATTCTTCATATTTTTATTTGTTAAGAACCAGTAACTTCAATTCCTGAATTTCATGTTTCTTTATTAAAAACTTTAGCTCCTCTATCATTAAAATATTATGTGTACCATGGCTAGAAACAAACCCTAGAAACAATATGCTGGACAATGCTACTGAAATCAGCTAAAACTCTTACTCCTGGTGGAATTCTGCACCAAAAAATTAAAAATTCAGTGCAGAATATTTTAAAATTCTGTGCAGAATATTTTAAAATTCTGCAAAATTCTGCATATTTTATTTGTCAATACAATGCAATATAATCACTCCAGTTTCAATTATTTTGGTAATTTATTTCAAAATACCCATCAACAATACAGACAACAGCAAAAAAGATGCCTCCAGGAGTAGAGAGTTAAAGAAACATCTACAACAACCCAATTACAGTTGGGGGGATATTGGAGGGGGCTGTATGGGGCACCCAGAGCCCAGACACCTGCACTCCCATCCTCCCAGAGCCCAGCCATGGGGCAGCCCCCAGCCCAGACACCAGACCCCTTTCCCCACAGAGCCCAGCCATAAGGCAGCCCCCTGCCCAGACACCAGCATCCCCAGAGCCTTTACTCCCCCCAACTTCTTTACTATCCCACTGGGGGACATGGTGTGGTGAGGCTCTGTCCTTCTTCATCCTTTGCCAGAGCTGGCTGGGCCTCCCAGGCCCTCTCCCTTCCCTGGGAGAATGAGGATCAAAAAGCATGCAGCCTCCAGCCCAGCCAGTGACTGTGACTTGGGCTTTGCAGAAACCAGTGGCCCGTAATGAAGGCCAGAAATTCTGGGCGGGAAACAGGGAAGTCTGTAAAATTCTGCATTCCACAGTGGTGCAGAATTCCCCCCGTAGTAAACTCTGTGAGAGTAAACTTTGCTGTGAGAGAAGCTGACGAAATGCGCAAGTATATGGATATTCATCCAGTGCTGGAGAGGAAGATGGTGATAGTTCCTACCTCTTCTTATGCAGCATTTTTCACTGATAAATTGCAAAAGCACTTCACAATAGGAGATATGCATCATTATTATCCTCATTTTACAGATGGGGAAAAGGAGTCCTAAACAAGTCATTGGCAGGACTGGGAACGAAACCCAAGTTTCTTAAGTCCCAATCCAGTGCCATATCCGCTAGACTATGATGCCTCTGATAGTTTTCAGGGGCCAAGACATGAGTTTACATACCATCATGACAGTCCATCTGTTCAAACACTACAGCGGTGAAAGTGGCACAGTTACCCTGCTGTAGCATAGATGCTTCTTACACCAGTGGAGGGGGTTTTTCCATCAATGTAATTAATCCACCTCTGCAAGATGTAGTAGCAATTCAATCTAGCTGCATCTACTGTGGGGGTTGTGTCAACCAAACTACGGCATACAGGGTGCAAAATTTTTCACAGCCCTGAGTCATGTTGCTTGGTTGATCTAATTTTTAGGTGCATACTAGGCCTCAGACCCAAATCTAGTGCCTAGTTCAAGAACCTGGGCAGAGTGCCAGGGAGAAGTGTGAGAGGAGGAATCATGTTGCCCCCATCTAATTACCAAGGCTGGTTTAATATAGTGAGGAGGGTTTGGATCAGGTCTCAGGCCTTCAACCAGGCCCATTATTACCTGGCTTCCTTTTTTGCCATTTGGATGCTGATGACTGCAATTAAATACTATTTCTGCATACCATTAAGTTAATACAAGCAAAGGAGTGGTTATATAATGCTGACAAACATTATTTATGGAAGCTACTAGATTTGTATGAATCCTGTATATTTAAACTGAATTATGTTTGTTCTGCCCTGTAAATTAGGGATTTATAGAATACAGCATACCTGGAGTATAGACATGCCATTAACCCAAGTGGCGTCCCAGCTTGTAGAATCCTTGACCTGTTCTGATTATTACATTGGTGCTTTATCATATTATAGAAAATGAGCAATGACGACTCATCCAAAGGGCTGACATCCAACACATCAGTTCTTGTAATGTTAACTACTGTAGGAAGTGCACATGATTCCACTCCCCACTGCTCTGCATACATGATCTGTGTGAAGAAGAGTCAAAGCAATGTAAAAGGAAATAATTGAAAAATGATGAAAATGAAAAATCGGAGGAAATAAAGTCAATTCAACTTAAAGCCACCATCACATTTAAAGTCATTCTTTTTAACAAGACTAGTTAACAGTTACTTGAATTTCAGTCAGTCATTCTTAAAAGTTCTTTATAAAATTATGACTTTTGTTTAAAACTTTTTAAATTTAATATACTGACTTGGGCATCCAGTTACACTATTATAGCCACCTGTATAACAAACAAATAAAAATAAAGTGAATTCAAAGCTGACTTGCCTGTAAATACTTCTTCACCAGTTCAAGAAATTGCACCTTGGATTTCATTTCTTGTAGCTGTCCCCTCAATTTGGGCAACATACTTTTAACCTCAGAACCTTAAGATGTAAAATACATTTAGCACAAAAGCACATTTTGATGCAGTTGTGAGATTTATATGAAATGACTTAAGGCAAATCCCTTTATTAGCATATCAGTTGTAATTTTACCTTTGTTTCTTCTCTCATTCTGCAAAAGCTTCTGGTAGAATTTTATAGTTTTCCTATAATTTTTTGTCTCAATCATTAGTATTTGTTCAAGTTCCTATCAAAAAAGGAAAACATTCTGATTTGAATGTTAAAAACTATACTACTGGGCAGTTCTGATAAGCAGTTTGATTATATTAAATAAAAAGGTTGGTTCACATAACACAAAAGCAAGAACATCCCACAGATAGGAACAGGAAATTCACCAAGAAAAAATATTAACACTTATCTTTGCTAGAAGAGAAAGTTACACCAAGCCTCTTTGTACTTCTGTGCAAAGAGGGCTGATGTTAAAATTAAAACTGAATATTCAAAAACCACAAAGACCACTGCTTATCATGCTGACTCTGTTGCCTCATTGTTGACTTGCACTCTCTGGTCTGTCTGTATCCATTTGTTGTCTCTTGCCTCATACTTAGATTGTAAGCTTTTTGGAGCAGGGACTGTCTTACTGTTTTAAACAGCACTCTGTTCTGTACAGGGGTCTTAGTCCCTGACTTGGGCTCTTGGGCCTTAAAGCAATACAAAATAGTAAATAATAAAATAATAATAATAATAATAAACAAAAAAATAGATGGCTGCACTCAGCCTTAGAATATGTAGAAACAATGCACATTGAAAACCAGTGGAAGTTGAATCCATTTATGCCAAATCTAAGTTTTGTTCAAGTTGTTTAGAATATTTTTAAAACAAAGATATAATTCCATCTATTAACGTGCATGCAGCATGTAAATTCTTTAAAATAGTGGACTTGTGTAATACTACTGAACAGTCCCTATGTGTTTTTGATCTGACACTAAAGTTCAATTTGTGGTTCACTTAAAATCAGTATATAAGATTTTACAGTGGTCAGATGCTGCACCCCAGTGGTATTTAGAGAGAGGTGTGCAGGGTTTCTACTTCAACACATTTTTTTGCCTAATGATTTGTGATGTTGCATTCTTCCTTGTGTACAAACAATAAACATACTATCCTTTAAATTAATTTCTTACGCACTGGTATATTGTGAACACCCATAGTCTACCACAATTCTGTGAAGGTCAATGAAGCAAGATACATAGCTCAACCTGAGCAAAACTATCCAAATACTGTAATGCTAGATCAGGGGTGTGCAAACTATGGCCCGGGGGTTGCATCCAGCCCTTTAGATGTTTTAATCTGGCCCTCGAGCTCCTGCCGAGAGCGGGGTCCAGACCTTGGCTCTGCACGGCTCCCAGAAGCAGCACCATGTTGCTTTTCCAGCTCCTACGTGGAGGGGCAGCCAGGGGGCTCCCCATGCTGCCCCCGCAGCTCCCACTGACCAGCAACCATGACCAATGGGAGCTGCAGGGGCAGCACCTGCAGATGGGGCAGCGTGTAGAGCCGCCTGGTTGCGCCTCTGTGTAGGAATTGGAGACAGGACATGCCACTGCTTCCAGAAGCTGCTTGAGGTATGCACCACCCAGAGCCTGCACCCCTGACCCCCCCTCCTGTGCCCCAACCCCTTGCCCCAGCCCTGATCCCTGTCCCACCCTCCAAACCCCTCAGTCCCAGCATGGAGCACCCTCCTGCACCCCAGAGCCGCACCCCCAGTTGGAGCCCATTCCCCAACCCGCTGCCCCAGCCTCGAGCCCTCTTCTGCACCCTGAACTCCTCATTTCTGGCCCCACCCTAACAAAGCCCACAGCCCTCCCACACCCCAACCCCCAATTTTGTGAGCATTCATTGCCCGCAATACAATTTCCATACCTAGATGTGTCCCTCGGGCCAAAAGGTTTGCCCACCCTTGTGCTAGATGTATTTATGATCTTCATTTCTATGGGCATGAAGTGGTCCATTTCACCATGACTTTTTTCCCTATACATTTTATGCAAAAAGTGCCCAGTGATTAGGAACATGGGCCACATCTTTAAAACCAGAGTAACTGGCTACATAGTGATTCCTTCCTGGGCAGGGTAGCTGTCTCTAAGACACTCACCACTCTGACTTCCACCCTGCCCCATGTAATGAGCATATCAGAGAGAAGGGAACAGAACTCAATCACTGCTGTATTCCAGCTGTTCCCTAGCTGGTATAATGGCTCTTTTTGGATGATTACCAGCTGACATAAAGCATCTGTAAGGCTCCTCCAAGTTAAGCCAAATGGTAGCAGCATTGGGCAAAGTGCAAAAGTGGCACCACCCACAGGCTCTGCACCACACCTCAGCTTTGCCAACCAAGAAGTGGGACCCATGTATTTGCATGCTTTTTGTTTTAAATTTGTAAACTGCTCAGGTAACACCCAATCCAATCTCAGTTGAGTAAATGGAAAGACACTCACTGACTTCACCATAATAAAGGCTTGGATCCAAACCCTAGCGAAGTCAGTGGAAATCTTTCCTTGGGAGTCACTGAGCTTTGGATCAGGCCCAAATTACAGCAATGAGTACGGTGTTAAGAGTCCTAGACTGATACGCTACTGAACAGAGATATTAAAGGGGGCTCCTGGAAAAATACCACAATCACCTATTATACCAGTAGGATTATCTCAGATTATTAATAAAACATGATAGTTTGAATTATCCTAAGAAGTGACATGAAACAGCACAACTGAAAGTAGCAATTTTATCAGAGAGAGAGATTACTCTTAAAAAGGGGATTAGGAAATACTATAACTTGTTTAACCTAAAATAATTAAGACGCTGTGGGTTTTTCTTTGAGACACTGCCTTACATTTCAAAAGTGGTATATTTAGAGGAAATGCTGTGGTAAGTACATAAATTAATTTAAATATTGAATAAAAAACAACATATGGGTAAGATACAGCATTTCTAAGAATACAATAACTTGTATTCTTCTTGGGTGAAAAAAATCAAACTATAGTTTAATTCAATAAAACTGCCTCATAGACAAAAGAATATGGTCCTTACTTTAATCCAACTAGTCCTTTTTGAAGCAAGAGACCCCTTCAAGCTATTTTTCAGATTTCTGATAGTGACACTAAATTGCAAGTGCACTAATCCTGCTGTTCGTAAGACGATGCATTTGACTTTAAGAACATAAATCAGAAGCCATTCAAAATTAGAAGCAAAAGGTTTTGAAGCCAAGAGATGCCCCAGAGGACAGCTCTATTAACCACTTGACCTCTCCTAATAGGTCATTATGTGCTTCAGGAAGAGAATGTTAGTTTAACTTAGAGGGATCAAACTACTGAAGCCATACTTACATTGTCGGGGCATAGCTACAAGGATATCCGAAATTCTTCATGCTACCAGGGGACAATGAAACACTAGAAAGCACTTTAGAATAAGATGAGGAAGAACATGATAGATACATTTTCCATACTGTCTAGAACGGTCTTGTAAATGAAAAAAAAAAGGTGCCATTTAATTTTTATAAATCTAAGTATAAATATGTTCATGTTTCTTTAAAAAATATAAACTCTTTTGCAATCCTAGTATCTTTCACTGTGTACAAGGATCCTCTTCTAGTATTCTAGTATTTGAGAAGAATTTCAAAGCAGTTAGAGGAAAAGTAGTAGAATCAAGGGCTTTATTAGCCATTATTTAAAATATATACAGGTTAACGGAAATCCCTGAAAAGTAATATAGGTTTTCTTGGGCTTTGCACTCTGCAAATTTAACAAAAAGTATCTGCCATACTAAGGCCAGGTCTATAGGTCATTGCGTGGGAAGGAATAGCTCAGTGGTTTGAGCCTGCTAAACCCAGGGTTGTGAGTTCAATCCTTGAGGGGGCCATTTAGGGATCTGGGGCAAAAATCTGTCTGGGGATTGGTCCTGCAGGGGGTTGGACTAGATGACCTCCTGAGGTCCCTTCCAACCCTGATATTCTATGATATACTAATGCAAGGTTACAGTGTAATTATGTCACTCAGGGGTGTAAAAAATCCCCACCCCTGAGTGACAAAGTTATACCAACCTACCCCTGGGGTAGTCTGAGCTTTGACAACAGGAGGGCTTTTCCCATAGACATAGCTACCGCCTCTCACAGAGGTGGATTAACTACACTGACAGGAGAAGCTCTTCAGATTCTTAACTTTTACATTATATTATGTTAGAATATGAGTGTGGCATTTTTTATTTACAATTATTTTTTTATGTTATTCGTGTGAAAGATGCTTAATCTGGCTATATTCTATTGACCATTACTTGGCTCGTGAAGGGAATTTGATTTCATGGCGTATGCATGCATTCAAATACCTCCTCCTCAAGGTGAAGTCTGACCTCCAACCTTACCACCATAAAAATGAAGGCAAATGAGGCAACAGTAGTAGCTCCTACCTCACATACCTGAGGAGAAGGTAGGCATCATCCCCAGACCAAAAGGGAAGACTGAATGGGTGGCCTGGCCATTTCTAAAAAGAAGTGGTCTGTCAAGAATGCTTATGGGAAAGTCTCATAGAATTTTATAAGGATTAAACCAACAGAGTTCAATAGACTTCAAACACACCTATAGAAAAGTGACCATTTCCTATTAAATACCACAGGATTTTTCCATAAGATATTCATATATCACACTTATGGGCCATATAAGAAATTAAAAATGTGGAATGACACTTCAAAAATATGTTATATATGCTATGGTTACAGAGTACACTTCCCAAAAGCAGCATGGTACAGCTAAACAAGTCACAGAAAAGTACAAGAATATTAAAGTTAGAGCACATTTTTACATTTAATGATCAAAATGGGAACAGTACAAGTGCAATTAGTAGACTAGAGAAAAGTAATTCATAGCAGAAAGAGAAACAATAATTACAATCTGATACATAAAATTTAAAACTTGCAAACCAAAGAGAATCACAAAAGGAGATCTGCTGAGACATTAGGAAATAAGAATGTTAAAGCATGAAGTGTGACACAGTTTTTCAAAGTGGTGGCTTTTGCACTTGGGTCCAAAGCTAATCATTGGTGACCCAGTTATATGAAGTAGAAAGCATTTTAAATGGGACAAGTTCACTGAAAGCATTAGACAGAACTCCCGTGAGGAGAGCAAGCAGGATCAGCAAACACATCGTTCACAGCTAATATATCAAACAAGTGACTGGTAAATAGATAAACTTTTAATGGGAAAGATTTACTAGAAGTTGAGTTTGAGCAAAAAATCCTATCACTAAGGGGTATGTTTTTGACAAGTGTACAAAGGTTTAGCTCATTAGCATTAATAGGAGTCACACAACTAAATTCCTGTGCACTTAGCTGAAGATTTATAACTACATATTCATCAGATTCAGAGTGATGGACAAATGGGAAAATAAGTATCTAGCTAATTTATCAATTTGAAAATTACCTGATTAAATAAAAAAAAACAACAAGGGCCTAAGTGAAAGAAAGTTGATGACCAGTACACAATCACTGTCAGAAAAAGAAAAAAATGACTTTTGGTGTTTGGAAACTATAGGATAATTTAAGAAGACTTCTGATCTTGAACAAATAACTGGGATAAATAGCAATCAGTTCAAATGAAGCAGATGAATAACAGATAATGACAGTGCCACTATTTTAGCTGACACTAACATTTTATCCAGTTGTGTCTAATATACAAGTAAAAAATCGAGATAAAGAACCTGTTCAGTTCTTGCATGGAGAAACCAAATTTACACCTATTTTTCATCAAGACCTTTTTAAGAACAGTCATACTGGGACAGACTAATGGTCCAACTAGCCCTATACTTGGTCTTCCAACAGTGGCCAGTGCCAGAAGCTTCAAAGAGAATGAACAGAACAAGGCACTTATCTAGTGACACAGCCCCTGTTGTCCAGTCCCAGCCCCTGGCAGTCAGAGGCTAGGGATACCCAGATCATAGGGGTTGTGTGCTTGACCATCTTGGCTAATAGCCATTGATGGACCTATCCTCCATGAACTTATCTAATTCTTTTTTAAACCCAGTTATGCTTTTGGCCTTCACAAGATCCCTCAGGCAACGAGTTCCAAAAGTTGACTGTGCATTGTGTGAAGAAGTACTTCCTTATGTTTATTTTAAACCTGCTGCCTATTAATTACATTGGGTAACCCTTGATTCTTGCGGTATGTGAAGGTGTAAATAACACTTCCCTATTCAGTTTCCTCACATCATTCATGATTTTATAGACCTTTATCAATCCCTCTTTAGCAGTCTCTTTTCCAAGTTGAATAGTCCCAGTCTTTTTAATCTCTCTTCATACAGAAGTTGTTTCAGACCCCTAAACATTTTTGTTGTCCTTCTCTGTACCTTTTCTAATTTTAGTGAATCTTTTTTGAGATGGGGCAACCAAAACTGCATTCAGTATTCAAGGGGTGGGCATACCACAGATTTATACAGTGGTATTATGATATTTTGTCTTACCTAGCCCTTTCCTAACGGTTCATAACATTGTTAACTTTTTTGACCGCTGCTGCATCTTCAGCAGATGTTTTCAGAGAACTATCCATAATGATTCCAAGATCTTTTTCTTGAGCAGTAAGAGCTAATTCAGACCCCATTATTTTGTAAGTATAGCTGGGAATATGTTTTCTAATGTGCATTACTTTGCATTTATAAACACTAAATTTCATCTGCCATTTTGTTGCCCATTCACACTGTTTTGTGAGATCCTGTTGTAGCACTTCAGTCAGCATTGGGCTTAACTATCTTGAGTAATTTTGTATCATCTCCTAATTTTACCACCTCACTCTTCATAACCTTTCCGAGATCATTTCTGAATATGTTGAATAGCACAGGTCCCACTACAGAAACGGGGGACCCCGCTATTTGCTTCTGCCCATTGTGAAAACTGACCATTTATTCTTATCCTTTGCTTCCTTTAACCAGTTACTGATCCATGAGATAACCTTCCCTCACATGCCATGATTCCTTACTTTGCTCAAGATCCACTGGTGTGGGACCCTGTCAAAGGTTTTTTGAAAGTCTGAGTACACTATATCAACTGGATATAGTTATCCACATGCTTGTTGACTCCCTCAAAGAATACTTCCCCACTCGCAAGCAATGAGTCTGTGTATAACAGAAAAAAACTTAATAAAAAAGAAAAAGGAACATGGCATTTATTTGGGAAAACACCATCACCATGATTCGAAAGCATATGACCATGAACAAACACCCACCCTAGAGTATGTTGGGCAATGTCCTTTGCCTCAGTTTCTCACTTTGCACTGTGAAAGTACAAAAAATATTCCTTCAACCTGCTATTGCTTTTTCCCTCCACTGCATCCCACTCATAGTTGCTGGACTTGGTCAGCGAAGGTCCAGAGTTCAGAGGTGAGTTCGCCACCCAGCCGGAGAGGCGGTGGGGGGTTGGAGGGAAGTGAGTCATCGAGCTCGGCTGTCACCTCTGCAACAGACTCATGATTGCCACTGTTCACTTTGGTGCCACTTCCTGGTGCTGTTCACTCCGGTGTTGCTACACCTCTGTTCACTCCCATGTCACATTCTGAGGTTCTACCACTCGAACCAGCTCTCAGTGATATCAGCAGGTAGTGAGTAACCTCACTGCAGGCTGAGCAGTCTTTCACTGCAGCATTGTCCCACATACAGCAGCTAGACCTGGTTATCAGTGATTTCAGTTGTAGTGATTACTTAACAGAACAAAGACTCTAAATTGAGTCTAATCCGCCCTATCTTTAAACAATGGAGGAGGAGAGATTCAAATGGCTTCTAGGACTCTTCAGGCAGAGCCCTCACCACCAGATTTAAGGCTCTTGGGCCTTAAAGCAATACAAAATAGTAAATAATAAAATAATAATAATAATAAAAAACAAAAAAATAGATGGCTGCACTCAGCCTTAGAATATGTAGAAACAATGCACATTGAAAACCAGTGGAAGTTGAATCCATTTATGCCAGATCTAAGTTTTGTTCAAGTTGTTCTAAGTTTTGTGCAAATATTATGGTGTTTTTAAAACAGTTTCCATGCAACTTGCAGACATTTCACTCTTGACATTATTCCTTTTAGTTTCCATTTAACTAGTGTCTTCACTTTTGTGTAGTTCTCCTTTTCAAGTTAAATGGTAGTATGGTGGGTTTCTTTGGTATTTCCCCCCACCGGGATGTTAAATTTAATTACATTAGGTTTGCTGTTACTGAGTGGTTCAGCCATACTCACACCTTTTGGACCAGATCCTACGCTCCATTTAGGAGTAAATAAAGAATTGCCTCTCCCCTTGTGGGTTCCAGAACTAGCTGCTCTAAGAAGCAGTAATAGTGTCTAGAAATTTCCTCTCTGAATCCCATCCTGAGGGACACCTACCCAATCAATAGGGGGACAGCTGAAATCCCCCATTATCACTGGGTTTTCTATTTTTGTAGCCTCTCTAATTTCCTTGAGAATTTCACAATCACCATCCTGGTCAACTAGTCAGTTGTATATTCCTATTGCTATGCTCTTATTATTCAAGCATCAAATTTCTATCCATGGAGAGTCTATGGTACAGTTGGATTCATTTAAGATTTTTCCTATATTTCACTCTAGGTTTTCTTTCACTCCATGACCAGCATGACCTACTCTGTCATTCCAATATATTTTGTATCCTGTGTCCCATTATCAATCTTCCACCAAGTTTCTGTGATGCCTATTATATCAATATCCTCATTTAATACTAGGCACAGAAGTTCACTCATCTTAGTATTTAGATTTCTAGAGAGACAAGGTGGGCGAGGTAATATCTTTTATTCTGTTGATGAAAGAGACAAGCCTTCAAGCTACATAGAGCTCTTCTTCAGGTCTAGGAAAGGGATTCAAAGTGTCACAGCACAATACAAGGTAGAACAGATTATTTAGCATAAATAGTTAACTCATGGTAACACAATGGTTCTCAAACGGAGGCGCGCCCCTCTGGGGGTCACACAGGAATGTTTGGGACATGCAGCGAGGCTGGAGCAAGCCTCCACAGGAGGTGGGGAGGGAACACCACACTTCCAGCATTTTAGCTCATCACTAGTAAGTTACACCCATTTTGCACACACAATTAATGCCAACTTGCACTACATTTTCCCCACTTACACCTACTGCCTAAACAACATGCCCTCCATGTGTAACTTACACCAATGTTTAAATCAAAGGATCGGGCCCTACATTTTTCAGATGATACAAATAAAGTTTTTTGCTGTGTTGAAATAAAATGGTACTGTAGATAACATTAAAATGAAGAATTTAACCCCAATCCTGCTCCTAACAGGGCAGACTGTTAAGAAGCAAGGCACAAACCTCTGGATTTTAAGTAAACAACAAAATCCACACTGAGCACAATAGGGAAGGATTGGCTCCCTTGTCAGGAGCTGATACGGAAATTAAAGTTATGCTATGTTATTACACAATTGCTTTTGTTATATTATCTTTCTCCTGACTGTGAATAAAAGGTAAAGGATGGGAGATGTAAGTGTTGGATAGCTTTACACATTTGCAATTGACTGATTCAAGGCTATACACACTCCAGAATACTGATATAACTCACAAAAAATGTAAAAAGAAACAGAGGAAGTCTAATTTAATATTTTACATATATAAAACGAAAATTCTGTAGCAGTTTCAGAAACTTTATCTACAAGGACTCTAATGGTTAATTTTCTGACATTGATGTTTCTCACGGAGTACATGGAAAGTCAGCATTTTAGGAAAGAACCTTGTCTATACTGTAGCAAATTTTAAAGATTTAAATTAATAATTTTATATTTAGAGCCAACTTTTTAGGTCCTTATTTTGTGACCTTTGGAAGACGCCAGGCTTTACAGAAAGTCAATGAAATAGCAACAATCAATCATTCTGCTGGCACACTACAGCATGGCTTTAAGGGGAAAAAAGGCACTAGACTGAAAACTGCTCAAGGCTTTAATCCAATATCCTGTGGTGTATTAATAACAAAAACATGTAATAAATAGAAAAAATAGCAAGACAACAAAGATTCAAATGGAGTCTTTTTAATAATTAATCTAAGATTCTATACTTTTAAAAACATATTAGAGATCTTCTGTACATAAATATCTGGCAGGATGTATTGTCTTAAATTATATATGCATTACTTAGAAAATGGATTTTTCTTTTGCAGTGCATTCAAAGGGTATTTATATTGTACAAGAAGTGAACAGAACGTACACTAGAACTCAGTTTGACCCTGTATCTATCACAACACATCACGTTACATTATTCCTTATTTGGAAAAGTCCACATTGAGTTTAATTTTTTT
Organism: Mauremys reevesii; assembly: GCF_016161935.1. Lineage (NCBI taxonomy): Eukaryota > Metazoa > Chordata > Testudines > Geoemydidae > Mauremys > Mauremys reevesii. The sequence continues at coordinate 28,984,306 of NC_052629.1, read as the reverse complement.
TAAATTATTTACAAATAGACTTTAGATATTGTGGGGGAAATTATGGGTCTTGGCTTTTCTGCTTGGCCTGGGCCCGGCCGGAAGCTGACAGGCCCAAAACCTGAGCTAAGCTAAGTACTGTGCTCCCTGACAAAGACAGTCAGGGGTTGGGATGCGGGGAGGGGGGGACAGAGGGCAGGCGATGGAAAGCCCCCAGAACAGGAACAATTTGCAATATGTGCCTACTGCTGTTAAAATAGAATATTCGCTTGTGTGAAGCAATAAGGTAACCTGTAAGTGTGAATCAATCATAGACCATACCTCCCTGTACTCCATTTGTGTAACCATGCCATTTCCTACCCCATTTGTGCAACTGGACCCTGTAAAAGGACAATTGTATAATAAGCACCCCATAAAAGGCAAGGTTGTAACCACCAAAAAGCCCTCTACTCACATTGCACCCATCCTAGGCAAGGTTGCAACAGATGGCTGGAAAGTACCAAAAGACCCTAACTCTATTTTTCCTAATAAGGTCACTGTTACTCAAGTGTGTGTAATTTGATTCCGAATATGGTCACTTATTACTTAACAGTGTGTAATTTGTTCGCGGTTTTAAGTTTTAAAAGCTTCTGCGTGCTTAACATTGGGGGAGCAGTTCCGACAACTGCTACCTCCAACGCGTTGGTGTGTTCATCAATAAACGGGCCTCAGGCTGAGTCTCTGATCAAAATGATGCGTGGGTGAATTTTTCCACAACAATATTATACAGGACTTTCATTGTAATATACTGAGCGTTTCTATTATCTGTAATTCATTACCTTACCCCTGCTTATACATTTAGATCTAGTTTACACTACAAAGTTAGTGTAGAAAAGCCATGTGGTTTGGGGGATTTTTAAAAAGGTGAGAAAATGATGGGATAGGGATGGCATTATGGGATAGAGAAAGTTGCTTGATGGGAACTTGACACTCAGCTTCCAGAGCTCCCTGAGCAGCTCATTTCTACCCTGTACACATTGCAAAAATCCTCCAAAACTCATTGTGACAGACAGTGGCGCCTGGCACACTGAGATACCTACCCATGAGACACTGCACTTTGGATTGCTACAAGCACACATGGTGAGTACACAAAGCACCGACGCAAACCACTGAGCATGCATGTGCACAAGCAATATACGAACTTTACGCCAATGTAACTTCTGTCAAACAAAGTTGGTAGTGTAGATATGGCCCAAACATATAATAGTTCCCAATTCAGATCTCATTTGCACCAGCTGGACATCCATGTAACTCCACTGAGTCGACAGAGCAAGATCAGAATCAGGCTCACTTCTGTCCACAAAGACTTTTGAAGCTACTTATAATTAATATAACTATCAATATAATGCACAGATCCTCAGTGAGGTAAGCATGTGCATTCCCGATGCATTTGCTCAACTTTAAACTGTACCTACACTTGGTACATGATGTTTGTTATACTTTTCACAATATACATGGAGTATAACAGAGATAAAAAAAGAATGTCTTAGATACCAAAGTATCACTCTCTGCAAGGATTCCTCACAAAACTAACTTCTTCCTCCCATATTCTTTTCTAACTCATGATAAATGTTGCCACATACATTATAAGGAAAATGCAAGTTAGAAGGTGTTTGTGTAAATCTACCAGTTATGCAGGTAGTGCAAACAGCAGCAACGTACACTAATATGCACTAATTTTCCAAGTAAAAGCAAAAGGGACACACTCAAAATTACTTTAAACATTGCTTCATTTATATTGTACTCCAGGAAGTTATATAATAATAATAATAATTAATAATAATAATAATAATAAAACCACCGACAAAGAGCAGAGATGTTTTTGGATCAAACTAAATCACTTAATCTATAAAATCCCAGGGAAAAAAAAGCGGATGTCAGGGTAGGGTAGGGCTGGGGGGGAAAAAAATCACTGGAGATACTCAAGAAAACTCCTTACAAATTTGCAGTCAGAAAGTAGTCCTTTGAGCAATGGAGATCATGTAATCCTTTTCTTCTTTTTGTACCTGATATGCCCAAGCAGTATTTAACTGACCATATATAATTCTATGCCGCTATAGAATTATATGCCCAAATTGCTAGATTGACAGCCCTGAAGAAGTCTGTTCTCTTTTTTGACACACAACAATCATAGGTCAAGTTTCCCATGCTGCTTCACTAATGTACCTGCACTTGACATGAGGGGTAAGGAGGACAACTGAACCTCCATACTCATCCAATCCTTAACCTCCCTGCTGAGACTGCAAACAAAGGTGTCAATTGCAATGAACTGGAATGAGATTATTATTTGTTTCACTTACACCAAACCATCAATGAGAGTGGACCAAGTGGTATTTCAACTAATTACTTGGAAGCAAAGGGTTTATGTCTGTTATTTCTGATTACTTAGTTGCACTTCGTTATATTTATTTAGAAATATATTGACAAATCCAATAGATTGTTCACGGTGGACAGATACAAAGATAAATCAGACAGCAGGATTAATAGCGCTTGCTAGACAGACAGACCCATTTTCAGACCATAGAGTATGTCTTCACGGATGAGTTTACTAGAATTGTTTATATTCAAATTACTCCTCTCAAGTGAGAGTGGCCACACAGCAAAATAACACTCAAGCTGCTCTATCCACAATGGTACCTCAATCACTCCTGTGTGTCGTTAAGACTTCTGGGGGCATATCCCATGGTTTTGTGCTGCAATAAGCAAAGTTTCTTTGTGAATTCTTTCCAAGTGAATTGTGTGTGGGAGAGCAAATCTGGTCCTTTCTGGGCACAGGATGGCATTGTGGGAAAGCAATGAAGGAGCAGCAGGATTCAAGCAGAGCTAGTTTGCATCCACACTACAGAATGGATGTGTCAGCAGCTGATGAGTTATGCTGACTCGATGTTTAGCCTATACCTCAGAGGGGCCAGCCTAGTCGAGTTAAAAGCACCATGACACTTGAATAAAGATCTTTTGGTATGGAAGTAACTGGGGTTAAGGCCAAAAACTCAAGTTAAAACTTGAGTTAACTTTACTGTGAAGACAAGCCCTGAATCCCTAGGTGTAAGGGATGCTACTCGTAAAACTAGGTTGCAAGCCATTTAGGGAAGCCTGTGTTAACATAAAGACCATGTAACTCATTCCATATTAAAGGCATCCCTGCTTTGAGGTCAGAGCTTTCAGCGTGGCATTTAATTTACGTATGTACACCATCCTCCCCTCCCCCTGCTACAACTCCCTTTAAACGACCAAGCTATTATACCATTTATACAATAATGCAGCATTTTGGATTATGATTTAAGAATCAACAAGAGGCAAAGACTTCAATGGGCCGATGCAATTTCATTATGTTCATAACCTCATATGGCCAGGGTGAGGAGCCACACTATACTACAACTTATACCTGAGACCTATAAACCTTTACAATTTCTTTTTTCCTTGTCTCAAAGAGAACTGTAGAATCTTGTATAACCAAATGGAGATCCAGGGTCTGCCAATGATTGGACATTAATGACTCAAGACACTTAGGCCCAATTCAGACCTGCTGTAAGCAGGATAAAGGATTGTACGTTAATTTAACATAGAGGAAAAAGAGGACCATCCCCTCCTGGTTTTTATTGTTAAATATCCCACCTTTATCAATGAGCATTACAATACATCTTGAATTTTCATAAATCAAAGTACTTACCACTCTTTTTGAATCTATATTTTGTGACTCATTTACTTCCTGCTTTCCAAGTTTTTTCATATAACTGTAAACTTCTGAACTAAAGCATTCACCCCCGTAGAATGCACTGCTCCAACCAGGCCTACAACTTTGAAAGTCAGATGAGCTGGGGGAGACAGGGTAATTATTTTCAGAAGTCTCCTCTTCTTGTTCTCTATTCTCTTCTATGAAGTCAGGACTGAGACAATCATTACTTTGTAAACAACTTCCACCCTTTTCTGTTCTTAATATAACCTTCTGCAGCCTCAATTCTTTTTCAAAATTATCTCGTGGAACCTCATCCGAGTCCATTTCAGCCAATGATATATTTGTAGTGGGCACTGCCTTGGTGTCAGAGGCCACCTGTCTCTCTTTCCCTTTTAAAGAGAACAAAGAAATAAAACAGTCATATGTAGGAGCATATCTAAATTTCGGTTTATTTTTTTAGATTTAAATGCCAGGCATATGAAAAGCAGTTGTCAAGCCACCTATGCCCTGTGACTGTGGCACTGTCAGTTGTCATGACAACCACCACCAGATATCTTAGTAATCCAAGGGTACTAGCACTTTGCTGGCAAATAGAGTGACAAAAAACAGGTGACCCATAAGTTTAAAGGGCATAAGACTAACATTATGTAACTACACTTTTAAATGCCCAAGGTCAAAAATATTGTCGAAGTGTGGAACTATTAAACCTCACTTCAAGAGTTTCTGTAAAATGCAATAAAGATGCACGCTGAACATGTACAGCAGCTCTAAAATATATAGGCTGGGATAGAGGCTGCACACAAAAATAAATGTGGCTCATAAACATATGCACCCACTAGTAAATAAGTGCTTAGCTTTTATATAATGCTTTTTCATCTATAAGTCTCAAAGCTCTTTACAAAGGACACAGAGGCCATACATAGCAGGCCAGGTCCTCTGCTAGAGCCAAACTGAACACAGAGCAAGTTGACAAAGGGGATTTTTGGGCACCAAACTTACTTTAGCACTCAGCAGGTCTTACTGATGTTGGACACAGGACCAATCCCCTAAACTGTGTTGGGCCTTACAACAGCTGTTAACAGCCTCAAGAGACTGAAATGACAGTCAATGATTGGATTAGTTTGTGAGTGCTTTGCAATCCCAGTGTGCAGTTGCACACTGTGTTTGGAAGAACAGACATTTAGGAGTACTGAAGTCTGGGAGGTTTCCCAACTTGAGACCATGAAGAATGGAGTTTGTGGGAGTGAGGCTGTGGCTTCTGCAGCAGGCCAATGTTCTCTCAAAAAGTCAATTCAGTGAATCCATGTGCTGAAAACAGTCACCTGACCTGCAGAAATGGATGTTGGACTCCAGAAAACAGTTCCATAACCACCTGAGTTGAGGACACCTCCCTTAGCTGACACTAGTAATAGACCCATAGGCTCTGGTGCACCCAGGTCACAGCTTGACCATATTTTGGCTGGGCCAATCCTGAGTGGTGCTGCAACCCCATATGCCACGTCGCAACACCACTGACTCAAATTTAGCACACCCGCCCCTCTGTCATGATGCGGGGGAGGGGTGTTGCAGTGCCACTCAGACCTGCCATTGTGGTCCTGGGTGCCAAGTCACAGTGCCACTAACTCAAATCTGGAGCCACTGGGTAAGGAACTCATGGGATTGGGGACTGGGGTCAGGCTGCTGATGGGGACACCTGAGAAGGGGAAGCGGAGGGTCAGGTGTGCGGCAAATCTGTGCCCCCACGCATACTTTAAATGGTGCTCCATAGTCCAAGGACCCTCTGTGGGTCAACCCACAGAAGAAGGCACGTGATACATACACACAGTGTATGTTATCATCAACATCCGTAGCTCCTCTCTAATTTACACATTTGCTTTCTAACTGGTATTTTCATGAATGTGGCCCTTTACCCAAAATGTAAGAAATGGTCATTTTAAGTCTGATATATTAGGTAGTGCTGGTTATAAATTATGCACAAAAAACCCCTAGATTACCTTGTAAAAAGGTTGGGTTTTTGTTTTGTGTTTTTAAACTGAAAGGTTCCTTGCTAGGTCACTTATTTTACTATTCAGTACAACACGTTTAATTCTGATAAGCCATGCTGAGCAGACAAAGCAATATCAGGATCGGAGACTTTAGAGAAGAATCAGCGTTAGTTCACCCATTTACTAAGGCTCTCAGCTCTCCTTGGAACTAAACTTGACACCAGGGGTGGCTCCAGGCACCAGCACGCCAAGCACGTGCCTGGGGCAGCAAGCCACGGGAGGTGCTGTGCCGGTCGCCGCGAGGGCGGCAGGCAGGGTGCCTTCGGCGGCTTGCCTGCGGAGGGTCCGCTGGTCCTGCAGCTTCGGTGGACCTCCCGCAGGTGTGCCACTGAATCCGCAGGACCGGGGACCTCCCACAGGCAAGCCGCCGAAGGCAGCCTGCCTGCCATGCTTGGGGTGGCAAAATACCTAGAGCCGCCCCTTCTTGACACACTGAGTTGAACTGATTCAGTGAAACTATTCTAACTCACAGATTCCCTCCTCCATCAAAGCACACCACTAGAACACCTATTAAAAGAACAAGCATATAAGCACATATAGTAATTGGGACTTCGAGAGTTTTTCCAACATTCATAACATGCTTCAGTAAGTAATTAAATTAAATTTGGTAACCCGCTAAATGACATTTGGTGTGATGTAGGCTAGATATTGTAGACCAGAGCCGTGCAGGGTGTCACCATATAGTAACACATTTTCAGATACTTTGTAGTTTGCTTTGTCGCAAGCTCAGAGGCTAGTGTTGTCCTGCAGGCACTCTATAAACACCAGTCCCTACAGGCTGTAGTCCTTGGTGGGGTCCCAATTCACACAAACACCCAATAACAAGTTCTTCTCTCACCCTTTGTCTGTTTGCTGCTGACCAAAAAACTGTCAGATGTCTTCAAACTGTGGAACATGCTGCCACGTTTTGATCCATCTGTTTCAGTTACACTGAAAATAAAATGGGACAGGGAACAATTAACATTTCATATTCTTAAATATTGATGTCAGGAAAAGCTTAAATATAAAAATGAGATCTTACAGATCAAACCACGATGTGTGCTAGAACTTTGTCACATTTATCTACTGCATGATATATATATCTATGTATTTTTTAGGTTTTATTTTATAAAGAAGATCTTCAAAGGCTTTATGGACATTAAACTATGCTGGGTAAGGTGCAATAATTATTTTAGTACCAATTGTGCTGCACAATGGTTAACAGAATCTGAAGAACATCAGATTGTGTTTAAACCAAGTACTACACTAAATGGCAAACTGTCTCAATGCAGTCCTCCACTCAGGATTCAATCAGCATCATAGTGTCATGCTCTGGGCAGCAGTCTGACTCCAAGTCATTCCTATTTAGGATAACCATGATTCTGAGATGGATTAAACATGGTATTGTTAAAACAAAACAAACCACACATTCTGCTTCCCATCCTCCAGTGTATTTTCTACCTTATAGCATGTAGGTGTGGCTGTTTTTATTCATTTTAACCGCCAACACACACAACTTCAGTTCTTACTATATTTTTCTTCTTTTTTCTGTGCGTATTCTCTATCCCCTATCAGGGTTCGATACTTTTGCTTACTGTTTCTTTTTTTCACTGTACCACTACTACTCACTCTCATTTTCCAAACTGCACCTTTCTGTCTCACCCAACAAGGTTTGAAAGACAGACTTGGCAGGTCCACTTTTATCTGCCCTCCTGCCTTCCTCTATTCGTCTGCCTTCCCACTCTCTTCCCCACTCCAGTTTATCTTCTACAGCAACTTAATACATTGGTGGGATCATCTGCATGCCTTTCAGCAATTCAGCTAGGAAAGAATTTATATTTTGCTACCTGATGAACTGCTAAGGCATGGCCAATGAATGGTTGGACCAGCTGCCTAGCAGCTATAGGAGGCACAGAAATGAGATCATCTGAAGAATATATTGAAAACTATGATATCAGAACGGTTATATGAAATAGGAAATAGGAAATATTCCATTTCCAAAGTTAGGCATGTCATCACCCTATCCACAAGGGAGGATCTTACCATACATTTCAATTATGAAATCTGCTAAAAAGTACTGGAAAAGGTATCACTACTCACAGGAGTGCCTAAACCATTAATTCAGAATTGCCATGCTCTGCAGCTAAAGGTCTTTTATTGGAAATGCAGTATCTTAGGAAGAGATTGTAGGCAGTTCTTCACTGGGGTCCAACATTTGAGCTTATCTTTTTCTATTGGGTGAAGGGGATGATGCTTGTTCTGTTCTCCTTCCTCTTTCAAAGCCTTACACATCACATCAACACTTCATGCTGAGGATGACTGATTCAGATACCTCAAGAATCCACTCACAATGGATCAGTATGCTGCCTCCACAACATTCAAGGCTGGGATTTTCAAAGACACCATGGGAATTTGGAATGCAATTCCTACTGATTTTCAATGGTTTCTGGGTGCATAGCTACCTTAGATGCCTTCGAAAATCCTAGCCCAAGCAGACAACTAGACCAGCATGTCTTATAGACCTTAACTCTGGATGTCTTCAAATCCTCTCTCTCTCTGAGCCAAGGCCTTCTAGAACTAAAGTCTTTCAAGGATGCAAGGTTCTAGAGTCCAGTTATAAAGGTATGTAAACTTCCTGATCAAATGTCTAATCCATAGGCATGGAACACGAAAAACCCAAAACCCTACCACGAGGGAAAAACATTATTGATGTAAATGCATTAAATGCTGCCTGCAGTGATCCTCATTATAGATTTTTTACAAACAAACATGTCTCTTTTACAAGATGCAATAAACACGAATGGTTTAATTGTTTAAGACAGATATCAGAGATGAAATACTACATGAAATATATCAATATTGTGTTTTCTCAGTTTACAGTCTCCTGTAAACTACAGAAGGTTATGCAGAGGAACCTAAACCATGTTGCAATGATTTCTTGTGCCTAAAACAAGAAGGAGAAGCCAGAAGTTTGAGCTTGCACGTTAAAATGTGCACAACTAAACTAAAATGTGCAAGTTGCACTGTAGGAACAATACAATTGAATTTTGACTGTACAGCACCTTTCAAACAGAAGCACTGAATACTCCACAGGCCATTCAAGTCAATTTATGCAAACAGGGAAAAGTATTTAGTTGACAATGCAATATAGAGCAATTCTGCAGCTATGTAAGAGCAGAGATGAAGGACAGTTTAAATTAGTAACATTTCAGCAAAACACTGAAGCACATGCTTAACTTCACGGATTTGCTTAAGTCTACCACTATACATCAAAGCATTTACAGAGTCATACAAATGTAGAGCTGGAGGGGAAGTCAAGAGCTCCCCCTGTTCAGACAGATGATTGATGTGTTTGATGTGGGGAGAGCTATGAAGAGTCTTATAAAATGGGAGAAGATTATATAATGCAAAGGGAAAGAAGCAAGTAAAAGTACAAATGGATAGAGGATGTATTCTGTCCCACTTTTAGCTACAGATTATGAGGCAAGCTGGTGCACTTTGGACGCAGAAAAAGCACTAAATGAGACCTCAAGCATGAGGAATGGAAGTATACACTTACCCTATTTGTGGAGTCGTTTTCCCACTTAGTACCTTGTAAAGATTCTCCAGTAATTTTTCATCCCAATAAAGGTCACAAAACTTCTCAGAGACTGCATCACAGAAAGCGTCAAACTTAAGATCCTTTAAGGTGAAAATATAGTTACCTTGTTAAAAAAAATAAAATATGATTATTTAGGATTGTTTTTTGTATATAAGAATATATTTCTATATAAAGATAAATGTATGCATACCCATAGCAAGAACTTCAACTCCATACTCCAGATAGCCATCAAATGCAAACTCTTCTTGTATAAGATACACTGCTTTCTGTAATAAAGTGTCATTTGTCTCATGCTGCTGGGATAAAATTTCTACACTGAAGGGAGAAGATGCATTTTGATTCACTGATGAATGTGATGTGGGTCCTGGTAAAGGTGAACTACTGCCTACTTCACTATTACATTCTTTGTTTTCTAGATAGCTGGTCTGAATAATTTGATTAGCTGAAGGCAATGATAAATTATAAATTTTGGCTTTCATTTTATCATGTTTGGTCTGTACCTTAGTGGGCTCATAATTCTGTAGCTGGCCAAGGAAGGAATTATTTTGTAAATTTATATCACTGTTATAATTTGCTACTGTACTTGAAAGGAGTACAGGCAAATGATTATAGCAATCATAAGCAATTTTTGACTCAAGAGGTTTATTTGGTATTTGCTCAGATACAGCTAGCTGTATTGGTACAAGTGTTAACACTCTTGTCTCTGGGTCCTGTTTGAGAAGGGAGTTATTTATAAGAGGCAGCCTCTGTGGTGTAGAACAAGATGAGGAGCTTGAAGAAATTGCAGATAAAGTGTTCTTTTCATGTAAATTGCATGAGGAATCAGATGGGGATGGCGATTCAACTGTGGATGTAACCATATTGCTTGGATTTTGCTCATTTGAAGGTATTTGGGATGAATGGTTTTGTATGTCTAAATCATGCTTGGGTATCTCAGGTGCAGCTACAACTTCTTCATCAGCATGGCTTTCAATATCATCTACAAATACTGATTTGTTGTTACCATCCATATGCATTTCTTTTTGTACATCTCTATCAAATTGCTCAGGAGTGGATGTGTGTGTCCCTCTGAAAAAAAAGCAAAGCATTTTGTAAGGACACCTATGTTAGATTTAAGTTTGAAGTTTCAATTTTAACTTGCGCTGTATTAGGACATACATACTTTGTTAGCTCTGTGTTTTGCTGCAGTATAATAGGCTTAAAGTGAGTTGCAGAAGAGGTGAATGCAACAGGCAATGTACATGTCTCACTGTTTAAAGAAGTCTGACAAGGCACTGGTCCTTTAACTGCTACCAGCTTACTTTCACTAGTAATGGGCACAAATCCTGAAAGACAAACAGGATTAGGTCAAAGATAAGCAACACCCAGAAAATACAAAGACAAAGTAAATAATCTGTTTAAACAAAAGATGATATTTTTTCCACAATTGTGTTGCACTTTACTTGGCAAGTCTCATGCGATAATGTAAATTCTGACTCTGGAACAAAGTAATAACCATGTAACAACTGGATTACTTACCTACACTAGACTCTGAAGCATCCATTTTGTTTCTTTTATTTTTAAACTCAAAAGGAACATTATCTTGAGAAGAGTTTATTTCTTCATTGAAAGCCTAAGAGTAAAAAGTGAGTTCCAGAGTTTGAACAAATAATGCATGTACTTTACTCCAACAGTCCTCAGCAAGTTATTACTAAAATTATCTTTAATACAGTGTTTCATTACTCTGCATACCTGTAATCTCCAAAGGAGGATCCAACTGTGTGGGGGTTGAGGGGTAAAGGTGGAGGGGCTGCAGAACTCCTCTGACTGGTAAAACTATTTGTACCAAGCTCATACAAACTGAGCACTTTATCTAAACAAATTCAAGACTACAGATTGTTTGAAAACTCTATTGTCAGTATTCCACACTCATGCCCTGTGACAGTCATGTTAGTATTGTTTTCTGTTCCCTGAAAGGATAAGTATAAGTGAAATAAAGAAAGAAAGTCTGAAAAGTCAATAGCCCGTTGAATTTCTGGGCAATGATGACAGTAGATTGTGGCGGCAGGCTATTAGGATTTAGGAATTTTAGGACATTCTAAATCTTTTCTTTTCTGGGCATGGAAGCCAGGCATTGCCTGAGACACCACTGCTAGAAAGATTAGGTTATTGGAGTACTCTAGATGGAGCTAAGATTTAAAATAATTTTTCTTGTAATTTGCACACAAGATAAGTATATCAGGCACATACATGCTCAGTGCTAGCCAGAAAGAATGGGACAGATTCTGCTTTGTCTTAGAAAATTGCCTGGTGGCCAAGGCTCTTGCATGGTCCAGTATGACAGATATGGCAATTTGCTACAATATCCTAGTTAATGTGTACTGTACTAAATGTATCACTGTAAGCCAGGAACTGTATTTCGGGGGAGGGGGGAGAAGAGAACCACAGCCCTTCAGGAACTAAAACAGCGGGGAGTGATTAGGCAAATTCACTCAGATTATAATACCTCACAGAGAGGCACCATCACCTGGACAGACTTTCATATACTGGTTCAAACTGGATTCTCTAGAGACCAGCAGACAAATAAAGGACTCTTGGATAAATAATCTGAGTTTGATCTGATTCAGGGCCTTCATTCTTATCCAGCAAACAGACAGGATCTTCCTTCACAGGGGAGACCCCAGTCTTTAGAGAAGGGTTGGAAGGACTGACACTGACCAGAACCCTTGTGGTGATGGTGGGGGTAATCTCTGATAAACTTATTAGCATTTGTATAGGTTCTTTTATTGTTTTTAATATGTTTTCTTTGTAATGATTGTACCCTAAGAATAAATGTACTTGCTTGGAAAGAACTGTATGGAAACAATGTGGGTAATTAAGCTGTTTATAGCCTCTGAGGAGAAAAACAGAGCAGGCCTGCAGAGACAGTTGGCACTACTGGGGAATTCGCAGTTTAGGCAGGGAACTGTGCAGTGTGGAAATATCCTGGTCAGGAGGGAGAAAGATGCATGTCTCTGCCCAAGAAGTGATAGCTGGGGAGCTAGAAGGCTGAGTGTGGGTGCCCTTGTTGGATCACAGAAGGAGAATACAGGTGCAGGTTTACAGTCTTCCATATCCTGCATGACTTGGAAGGCTGCAGATATCTTTAAGTGAGTAGGAACTTAGCAATGGTTAAGCAATTTTGTTACATTACAATTCTTTGAAGTAATAAGAAGCAGCTTTAGAGCTATGTCAAGTCTTGCAGAGAAAAATTATTAGGTACAAAATGCTAGCACTCTTGATAATACCTATGGGATAACTGAAAATTGCAATCTGTTAATTGGTATATTTGTATGCAAATAGAAAACATATTATTTAATATTTTTAGCATAAGCTTTTTTGTTACAACATTCATTTGAGCAATATTTTAATGATTATATTTCATTATATTTTTATGTTAAAAATCTATATTTAAAGAGGGCACTTCAGAATATTTGTGTTAAATAGAAAGCAAATTGATCTAAAGCTGTATAATCAAACACAGAACTACAGAGAACTACTATTCTTTCACTTCTGTCGATGAAGACTGATGTAGATCACCATATTTTGAGATCCTAACTAGATATTTTGCAGGGAGTTGTGTATGTGTTTGTTTTGTGGTTTTAGGAAGTACTAAGAGGTTTACAAATCCTTGCCATGTAAATATCTGAAACAAAACAATCATTAGAATAGTGAGTTTTCATTTACAGAGATATTTACAAGAATATAGTAACCAGATTTCTCTATTTAACAGGGGGTTACCATGAGAGTGAGCACAATTACAACATGTATGACATGGAGATCCCAGGCCATTTTTAGATGCTTTAAAACTACTTTGCAATTCCAATATTTTTAGTATTCAAATCAAATGTATCTTGTACTGGTATGCACAGGAAGAGGGGAGAACTTAAGTCTGCAGAGAGGCACCCAAAAAGAGAAGAGAAACTTTATATTTGATTCACCATTCTCTCTTTTCCTTGAATTCTTAGCTTTATATAATTCTTGCTGAAGTTTGACACACTGCTATATTTCACTGGCTCAAAATATTTGTTCTTCATACAAATTCATTGCTCCATTGCAACAGCTACAACAAAAGCGTAAAAAAATGCTCTCTCCTAAACTGGGTTTTAGGGATTCTACATTAGACTCCTCCAATGTCTTAGCCTTAAATTAGAATACCCAACTACTCGGCAAGCTGTGCTCGATTTAGAACTGATTTTAATAACATTGCTTTGAAGACTTAGAGAATCTGGAAGTCAATTATTCACATACAGTGAACTTAAATGTAGCTGCTAGAATATATAGCTACAAGCAGGCATTAGAAATCAGCAAAGCTTTCTAAAAACAGAATACAATTTTCATAATCTATTTCATATTCCTACATGGAATGAAAAATATTCACTCTCAGCAGTACCTAAATACTTTTATATTAATGATATCCCCACAGGAGTAACCACCTAATCATTTACAAGAATTTACAAAACTGAAAGAACAAAAGAATTACACAGCCAGCATAAAAAAAAATCTTACTGGAACAAGTTGTACGGAGATAATTGGAAAAAATATAATACATTGGAAAAAAATTACTCTTACCTTGAAGGCAGATTTACTCAAAAATGCCAGAATCTTTTTGCTGTTTATACTTTGTTCAAGTAGATAACTACTGCATATCTAAAAGTATTAAACATTTTGAATTAAGACAAATTTCCACTCAATTAAGATACGTAATAGAGGAGCATTGTCAAGATAAAGTATTTAATTTTTTTTAAATCCAATTCAGGAAGTCTTATTAACTTGTTCCAACTCTCTGGTTGACAACTTCAATATTGATTAAAACACACCCATTAACCCTAAAGGGCACCATTAAAGTGCAAAACCAGAAAAGTAATTGGTTACCATTTAGTGAGCTATCAGGCCATAACCAAAAATTAATTAATATTTTGATATTCAAATTCATTATTAAATAGGTTTCTAGCTATGACTGAACACCTAATATTATAAAACAGCTTCATCAAGTCACCTTAATTACATCAGCTATAGAAGGCCTTTCTTCAGAGTTTCTTTTTGCCATATCCAGAAGAAGAGTCTTTAGTTTCCTTGGCAACACTAGTTTGTGATCAGGTGGATAATTGTATTTGGCTGCTGTCCACAAAATTGCAGCAACACAGTAAATACAGACCTGTTGAAAAAGCAAATATATAATGTAGGGGCAAGGAAAGCTGTAAAGAAACATGAACTTCCAAAGAACTGACTGCATCCTAACCTCAAATATGCTGTTGTACACCCCAGCATATTGCAGGAAGTAGCTTTTATGCATAAGAATAGCAGCTGGTTTTCCAAGCCAGGGTCAACACTCCTTATTTTCCTCTTAATATATGCAAGAGGATTCAGGGGGGAAAAAAACCAAAATGTTCTCATTATTTCGTAGCAGGTCTTTCATATAAAAATAATTCTAAATTAATTGCAGGCTTTGGGATCCTGCCCCAAAACCCTGCCAGTAGCAACTTACTTAAGAACAGGCTCCTATAATTCAACAAGCTGATTGTCAGAAACTATTACAGCTTTCCATTATGAATCCTACCTTTAGAGAGATGATAGTTTTAATTAGAAAAACTAAGTACTGAAAATTTGTTCTAGGAATTGTGCTAACTGCAGTTAGACCACTTGAAGTTGCCACAGTGAGGAACCTTAAAAAGACCTAAAATGATTTCCATTTTTGGTTAAAGTATGTTCATATTTTAAAACAGAGAGACAAATTCTGCTCACTTAGCAGAATATACCTACCTTGCCAGTGTTGTTAGAACTCTGACAATACTAAAGCAGCAGAATTTTATACCTTAACCTAGCCATTAATATTTTGCCATGGATTTCAGCAGGACCAGGATTTCACCCTAAGAGTTCATGTAATTACTAAAAGGACCATTTAACCCAGGACAGACTTTCAGAGGTTTTTTTCACTGGACACTGACTAGCACACTTACTTTGACTGGAATTACATTTCCCACATTCTCAAACTGTAGTCACAACTTTTAAATACACAACATGTACAAGCTAGGTAAGTTCTACCTGGGAAGACCTAAGTTTCGTGGTTAGAGTCAACATTTTCTGGCATCTCAGGGAAGTGGGAAAATGTTTCCATTTTGTCCTGAACTGTTCTAATAGAGAGTTTATCTGCTTCCAGGATGACTTAACTATAAGCACAGAGAAAAATCAACATCCTTAAGATTCAGGGATACTGGATCTAAAGGAAAACAACAAGCCTTCTCTCTAGAGCAGAAGTTCCTGGAAATACTGGAAATGGTCTAAAAAAAGAAGCAAGTTACAAAAGTAGTATAGATTATTTACAAAAACACAGTCATGCCAAGGATTCATGGATGAAGAAAGCATTGTCCTTTTAAATTTTTTTTTTAAGCTAGCAGCTGAAATAAGGAAATGTACTGAATGGGGGAAAATCAGTATCCTCAAGGGAACATGTCAAGAAGCTACCCTTACAATAAGGCTAGGAACACAGATACACTGATATCAATGTGATAAGCTCAGGCTGGAGGGACAGAGTTTATGTTCCCTCCCACACATGCACAGGACCCACTGGTTCTCTCTCATGCTCAGGTAATGCCTCCCTCACCCCAGCTGTACCCTCTGCCCCCAGCTCCTGAGGAAAGGGAGGACCTATAAAGGAGTCACTATCCTTTTTTCCTCCACCCGTTCAAACAAAGCCCCCCCTGCATTTGAGATTGCAGGGGTTGCATTTTCCATGTCCCTAAAGAGAGGTATTCTGTGATCAACAAACAAGGTGGGAAATGATAATGAGCCCTAAAATTCTATCAGTGAAATAGCTGTGTGAATACTGAGATAACACCACCACAATCTGGAGTTTGTTAGACATGCTGATCACTCTCCAATTTTTAAAACTTGTATACACATTACATAGTTAATTTCAAACAATCTAAAAATCAATAAGAAGATTGCAGGTCTTGGGATGCTTAAAATTTCCAGTTTATGATAAAACTGCCATTTTCTACTCACAGCCAAATCCACAGCAAGTCAAAATTGGCTTGAAGTAGAATTGAAAACCAGTTTTTCCTTTAGATTGCGAGGCATCAATTTTTCATCCTCAGAGTGTGGGTCTATTCCGAAAAGTGCTAGTGTAAACATAGCATTTTCTTATAAACACAGAAAAGATTTATTGGGTATCAGTCATATATGCTGACTAATGATAAAATTATATATTTTACTTCTCTTAGAATGATAGAGACAAAACAGTATGAACTGCAGATTCTATGCCACCTTGCACATCAGAATTGAAAGCAATGGGTTTGCACAGGTGTCAGTGAAAGCATAATTTGAACTGCATCACCTTTTATTACTGTTGATGCATAATATAGAAGCAAGTAATTTTGATTCTCAGAGCCAGGTAAGAGTGTGCAGTATTACAGTTACAAACACACATCTTACTTGTTATCTGAGCTCATGGATTACAGATATTATTGAAAACAATAAAACAAATCCACTGTACTATTTTTACAATCACTTTTCAGAGTAGATCTGCACTTTAAAACAATAGGTCATAATCTGATAAGTGCATGGGACTGGGAGTGGGAGTCTTGCCACTGACTTCTTATGTGTAGTCTGTTTCTTACATCTACCCCCATTTACTTACTTACCTCACAGAAGAATACCACAGTGCTACTTATTTACCTGTCTCACCAATGACATTGATGTCCTGACTGTCGACAGTGGTGGCATTTCCATCATGTCTGGTTACAAACTACCATGCAAACAATTTATGGTTGCTAGCCCATGTCACCTCAAACATGACAAAACATGGGTGATCAAAAGTGATTAACAATCACAGAGTCAAACAGGGCTATAGTGTAACTGATAAAAATAGTGAATTAGTTGAACTGTGGGCAAATGCACTCAACTTGAACTTAATTCATGACTCCACACCTTCCAGTTCTTTCAACAGCAGATAATGGAAATGGAGCCACCTCCCTAATCTGGTATTTGTCATGCAACAAACTTAATATGGGTCTGGTTCCACATTCACATCACCAGCCTATCGCCATCCAGATCAATGCAGCCATAACACCTAACTCAGTACCATTCCGGCACAGCTTTAACTTTAAGAAAGCTGAATAGAAGGGCTTCACCAACTACCTCAATGCCACTGTAAGAAAGATAGACCCAATACCAGAAGATTATCATCAGTTTGTCAGTGTGGTGCATACTGTCTCAAGGAAACATATTCCACAAGACTGCATTACAAATTATGTGCCAGGATTAATATCTGAGTTATTGGATCGGTATGCAAAATAGAAACAGAAGTTTGAAGCGGACTCATTTGCTGAGGATACCATCACAGCTAACAAAGAACTAGTCTCTGTACTAAAGGATGAAAAGCAGAAGTCATGGCAGAATCTCACAGAGTGTGTGAACATGACCCAAAGCAGCAAGAAAGCATGAATAACTAATGATCAAAGGAAGCAGAGCAGCACTACAATGTAATTGCAGACTAGGTCACACACACCAACTCCTAGAGAATTACAGATTGCCAAACAAACAACCCAAGATGTGGTTTGAGTGGCAAGAACACAAGGTGATAATACAGTTATAATTTTAGGGCACATGACTGAATTAATATCCAGAATTAACGCCCTCAAGAATGGCAAGGCCACCAATCTAGGTGACACCTGTACAGAACAAATCAAACACTTCAGACCAGCAGCAAAGAACTAGTTAATCAAGTTGTTTAGCACATGCTCAGCCTCATATTAAGTACCCAAGATCTGGTGACAAGCACGTATTGTGGCACTCCTGAAAGAATGTAATGGAGCTGAAGAACGTTAGGCCTGTATCACTACTAAGTCATTTCTACATTTCTACGAGCATCTAATTGTAAACCATCTATCATGACTTGTTGAAATGCACCTAATCCCAGAGCAAGCTGAATTCCACCCAGGCAAGTCATGCACAAATCAAGTGCTGAACATCACTCAATATATTAAAGATGGCTTTGAAAATGGTATGGTAACAGGGCTGTGTTGGAACTAGGGGTGCTGGGAGTGCAGTAACACCCCCTGACTTGAAGTGGTTTCTGTGTTTACAGGTTTACAGTTTTGTTCAATGACTTTGAGCACTCCCACTATAAAAATAGTTCCAACATCAACGTTGTCGACCTATCAGCAGCATATGACACAGTGAATCACTGTAGGCTCCTCACTAAAATATATAACATGATGAAAGATCATCACCTCATGATGACTGATAAAAATGTTGTTTTTAGTACAGATTGTATGTCAAACTATGTGGGAAGTGGAGCCAATGGTGGCAACAAAAAAAAGCCATACCGCAAGGCATGTGGTACCAAATGCCGTACCACAAGGGAGGTACTCTTGCCAATACTTTTCAACATCTACATCAACGATCAACCAATCCATCTCAGCACAAGAAGTTTTATCTATGCCAACGACCTATGCGTTGCTGCCCAGGCCAAGGATTTGGCCCAGATCGAACGTATGTTAATATTGGTGCTGTCTAGGCTCTCAGTTTATCACAAGAAGAACCAATTGCTTGCTAACCCAGCCAAAAAGCAAGTGACTTTTCAATCTTCGCAATTGTGAGGCCAATGGAGAAGTTATCATCATCTGGAATTGGGTATCACTTGCCTATTGCTAGAATCTTGTCTATCTTGGAATAATGCTAGAGCACACTCTGTCTTTTAAGGCACACATGGAAAAGACAAAATGCAAAGTTAGCACCTAGAACAATGGTTCCCAAACTTTAACTGTGAACCCCTATCACTAAAATGACAAGTCTCACGAACCCCCTCCTAAAAATGAATATTTCCAGGGATTTTCTCCTTTACCTGAGTATAAGTTATAAAAGCAGTGATCTTGGAAATATAGAAGTTGTTTTTATGAAATGCTTATTACACACTATTTTTTATTATCATTATTACAGTATTTTTATTACATTATGAAAACAGCAACACTCTTCCAAGATCTCACTTTCGGAGCTTGTATTACTTTGAATAAGCCTGTTATAAGACAAGGCTCCTACGTTTCATCAAGGGCTATCAGATGTGAAAGAGCATGAAGGTATTTAAGAAGCCAACTCAAAGAGTTCCTCCTACATAAGCATTCAGATCTTGAGCAGTCCTGGCAAACAACGCATGTTACAACAAAGCTTAAATTGTTTTTTATAATAATTTTAAAAACAATACTAGCTGCCTATTTAATTTTAAAAACAGCAAAAAATATTCACCTTCTTTTCCATTTCTTATAAGGAGTCTTGAAGTTTAAATCTCCTCAGTGTGATAGATATGCTTGCTTTGATCTGTTTAGCTCTTGGAAGTCAAGGGGCCCCAGGCTGCCTGGGGTCCCTAGGGACAGCTCTGTCTGCCATTAGAGATTTTTCCCCCTGAGAACCCCCTGTAACATTTTGCAAACCCCCAGGGGTTCATGAACCCCAGTTTGGGAACCACTGATCTAGAACAACTTACACAGGAAGCTTAGAAGTTAAAAATGGGGAACCAACCCAACACTAAGAGCCACTGCACTTGCACTTTGGCCATCGATGGCCAAATATGCATGTCTGGTGTAGGAAAGATTGGTTTATACAAAGAAGCTGGACCCTGTGTTGAATGACAGCTGTGTGAAGTTCCCCTCTGGTGTTATCCAGACCGGTGATCTTCTAGGTCACTCCAATCCTTGACTCTGGGAGCCAGCCTTACCCTGATCTGCTGTGAGAACCCCCACTCCTGGGCTGTTCACACACATGTAAGCTGCTCCTTAGATTGTGCAACCGAATGACACTAGCTGATATCTCCAGTCCCAGACACAACCCTAGGAACCTCCGACTTGCAGAGTCCAGTTGCAGCACCCACTGGATGCTGCAAGCTTATATGAGTTCATCAATTTAACAAAGAAATTGATATGTGCCAGGCTTGTTTTCCCAAGGAGAGTCTCTGACATGCTTCAAACCAAATGAACTGCTTCAGATAGAACAAACAAATAAAAAAAGATAGATTTTAAGTGATTATAAGTCAAAGCATAAGAAGTCTGATTTGGTCAAATGAAATAAAAGCAAAGCGCATTCTAAGCTGATCTTAACACTTTCAATGCCCTTACAAATGTAGATGCTTCTCACCACAGGCTGGCTGGTTGCCCTTCAGCCAGGTTCTCCCCTTTGATCAGTGCTTCAGATGCTTGGTGTGGTGGTGTCTGTAGATGTAGGTGGAAGAGAGAGAGAGAGCATGGCAAACGTCTCTTTTTTATCATGTTCTTTCTTCCCTCTTGGCTTTGCCCCCCTCGCTCTTCAGAGTCAGGTGAGCATTACCTCATCGCAGTCCCAAACTGGCCAAAGGAAGAAGGGTGACTCACTCGAGAATCCAACAGATTCTTTTGTTGCTGCCTAGGTCAGCGTCCTTTGTTCCTGTGAGGCTGGGCTGGGTTTTTGCCTGGGCTTATTTTAAGCCCCGAGGATACATTTTCAACCTCATAACTACACACATGAAATTATAACCTATAAGATTACTGTAACAACAATGCTCAGTGCATCATCAGCCTTCTAAAGACACCCGACATGACAAACTTTGCATTGGATACCACACAATCATTTTACAAGTAGGAATTTGGGGATGTAGGGTGTTCCCCCGAGGTATAGAGCGTCACAAGCTGCCACTACATCACAGGAGTCTAAAACCAACAAACAAGCCTTTATGTGCTTGCCAGAATCACTCCATCAGATATTAGGAGAGTGGTAACAATCAAAATGGTACAATTGTCAGGCTGAAGATATTGGACTTCTGCTGTAGGGCCACTCTGCAGCAGTTATCCACCTGAAGTCACGGAAAAAACTTCCTAGCTGCAACAGAACTGCTTATAAAACAAAATCACTGACAGCTACATGACTGGAAAGGTAGTGTACAGGGCTCAAAATACTCATGAAGGATGTCAAAATGCATATCAATCTTGCTAAACACCTTCCCACGGGCGCGGAAAAGGATTGGTCAACTTGGAGATGTTTAAATCGCCTCTGTCAAGGCTGAATCCCCACTCTGTCACTCCAAGTGCAGAATTTAAGGGTAGGGGCCTGCAAGGATTCTAAAAATTAATACGTGCCACTCCAGACTTGTATTAAACTCCCAAGGTTATAGCTTTTCTCTGACCTTGGCTTGGTAAACGCTGCCACCACCCAAATGCAAAAAACCCACTTTGAACCCAGGAAGGAATTTCTCCTTGGGAATTTCTCCCTGTGGGGTACCTTCAAGCCCTTTCACCGCCACCCCGTGGTGGAAGAGCTGAGAAAGAAAACAAAGGAAATTAGCTGTGGCTATCAGCTAATCAAACAACATGCACAAACCTTTTAGGACACCAAAAATCCAACCCTGTTCTTAAAAACAGTAAATTTTATTAAAAACAAAAAGGGAAAAAAACATTTGGAACTCAGGCTTTTTGCTAGATCTTAAAATAAACAATTACAAAATTTTAGCACCCAAACCAGCTTTCTTGGGGGTTCAGCTTAAATGTTACAAGCAAACAAAAAGCATCTGGGGTTAGCACAGGGGAGATCCACAAGCCTTAAAAAATAAACAGACATAAACCTGATCACGTCTAGCTAAACATTCTGATCTACTTACACATTTGGAGTTCAGATAAGTAGTTCTAGGCATGATCTAATGATTTATGATCATACCTGGCTTAAAGCTGCTTATAGCATGGCTGCTCTGTCCCTCCAGCCCAGAGAACAACAGACAAAGGGAAAGTTTCCTTCCTCATTTTAAAAAGTTCTATCTTCCCATTGGCTCTTTTTGGTCAGGTGCCCAGTTCCCCTCCCCCCCCATTTACCTGGGGGACTTTTTAACCCTTTACAGGTAAAGCAAGTAAAGAACAGCTACCAAGAGGAATTTTACAGCTAACTGGCTGGCTGTGTGTCCATCAAAGGGAGCTATCCCCCAACTTTGTTTATCAAAGCATCCGAACAAGAACTGGTGGGTCAAAAGTCAATATGGGGAAGTGAGGCTATTCCAATAACCCAGAAAACATGTGACTGAAGGGAAAAATAAACCATGGAACATCTATTCATCTGCTGGCTCCTAGAGGAACTCCACACCATCAAAGATCTTGCCAGGGCTACAGACCAAGCCATATATTGTGCCCAACATTGGATGAACTTATGATTGTGGTGGAAGGACACAAGATGATGACCTCTCTCTCAGAAAAAACAGTATTTAGTTGTTTCCAACTACTATGAAGATAATAAGTAGCACTCATAGTGCTCTTCATTACTATCATCATCTTTGGGTTGAGAGTTCCTTAAGACTTCTTTACATGGAGAAATTTATCAGCAGAACTATACTGGTATAATTATACTACTGTCATTGTACTGATATAACTCCCCACCTGGACACTTATTCTAGAGTAAATGTCCATACGCAGAGTTATACCAGTGTAACGATAGCAGTATAATTATACCAGCACAGTTCTGCCAGTAGATTACTCGCATAGAGACTCTAGGCTGAAGCCCAAGCTTTGAAGTGCTTGTTTCTGCATCAAATGAATAATTTAGAATGCTGTAGCCTCCAGTGCCATTTCCATTGTAAACGGATTAAAAGAAATCAAACTTTATGAAAGTGCTTTTGAAAATAGATTTTTGGGTTCACACTTCAATATTTGGGAAAAATGAGAAGTGCTTCATAAGAAGCAACTATTTATTCATGAGAGCAACATCAAACATTTGATGGATGATAGATGTACTCATTGAATCTTGAAAATATTTAGCCTTCCGCCTCAAGCCTCACTGAACAGCAGAAGTATGCAGCAGTCTTTTTCCCCCCCCTAAATAAAATGAATAACTACTCACATGTAAGAGACTCACAGACATGCCTCAAATCATATGACATTACCTTCTCAGTAACAAAATCCACTTCTTCAATTTCAGGAGCCAGATAAAATGTATCATAACATCCTAAAAAAAGAGAAGAGAAACCATAACCAAAGAGGTAACATATTTGCTTTCCTCACTTCCACAACAAGGAGGAAACATTGCTTTTATTACTATTTTACCTTCATCTTTTGGAGCAGCAAAGAGAACATTTCCATGGCAGTCAATCAGCACACAGTCCAAACATAAAAACACTGCAAAATAGGTCACAAGAGAATCATAGCTATACCAAAGTGCATCCTTTGAAGAATGAATTCTAACATGAATAATTATGACTCAATTTGTTTGAAAAATATTTAATATTAACAGTCTCATGAATCATGTAACTGATTAAGTTTGTGTGTGATATAGTTAAATAAAAACTAAAGTTGAGACACAAACTGGCTAATAAAAAGTAAGAAGATAAAATTACCCAGACCTGCAGGTAAAGATGTCCTATTACTGCAGAATAAAAACAAGCAAGAAAGACAAAGTTGGACCTTTAGGAATAGAAAGGACTTCGTAATAACGTCACTTTATGTAACGTCTCTTTTCATGTAGTGCAGGAGAGTGATGTCAGACGAGAACAAAAGCAGCAGCTCTGGCTGGATCTGCCCTAGTCTCCTCACAAGGTAAACATGAAGGCATGAAATTACTAACCTAAGAGAATTTTTTTCTCCCAAACCTTGAAGTGACAATACCATGGAGATTAAATGTAACAAATGCTCAACTAAGGTCCCTCTAAAGTGAAATTAACTGGGACTGCTGACCATAACTGCAGAGGCAATATCGTCAAGGAGATAGAACACAGAGCTAGAAAGGCCATTATCTGGAAAGGAATTGAAGGCATGTGTCATAAACATAACCAGTTAAGGGTTAATTCCTCTTTTACCTCTAAAGGGTTAAGAAGCTGACACCTGGCCAGAGGAACCAATGCGGGGACAAGATGTTTTCAAAGAGGGAGGAGGGAAATCAGTCTTTTGTCTGTTCAGAAAAGTTTTGTGCTGGAGTGAAGAATCCAGGAATCAGCCATCTAACATTTCTTAAAAGTAGTAAGTGTTTAGAGACAGAATGTATTAGATTATGTTTATTTTCTTTTGTGACTTTGTTTTTGCATAGAGGGAGAATCAAATTGGGTTTCTTTGTGTAACTAAGGTTTTGCCCAGAGGAACATCCTCTGTGTTTTGAATCTGTTGTCTGTGAGAGTAGCTTGCATGCTAATCTCACAGAAGTATTCCTTTCACCCTTTTTCTTTAATTAAAAGTCTTCTTTTAAGAACTTAATTGATTTTTCCTTGTTTTAAAATCCAATGGTATTTTGGATCTGGGCTCACCAGGAATTGGTGGGAGGTGAATCAGTCTCAATCCTGCCAGGAAAAGGGGGATAAAGACTGAGGAAATATTTGGGGGGAAGACAGAGTTTCCAAATAACTCTCCCATAAACGTTTGTTTAAACTATTTGGTGGTGGCAGCTACTAGATCTAAGCTGGTAAATAAGCTTAGGGGTTATCTCATGCAGGTCCCCATATCTGTACCCTAAAGTTCAGAGTGGGGGTGACACCTTGACATGTTTGGCAGCAAGCCAGATGCAGGACTCCTCTGGGAATTTTAAGATTTAGAGCCCAATCCTGCAAACACTTGTGCACAAGTAGCTTTACTTACCTAAGTAGGCTCACTGAAGAAGATCCTCACTTGCATAAGCATTTGCTGGCTCAGACCCTCAGCCCTACTCTGAGAAAATACTTGAGTTGTATAAATATTTTAGCTGAGGTAAAATCTCAAGAAACTAATTTTCCTGTATTTAACATTAAGAATGTAAGATCATTTTATAAAAACTCAACCATGCAAAACTGATGAGTAAGACTCTCTCTCCATTAGATATCTTAAAAGCACAGACTGACTTAATGTGCTTTGATATGATAAGCCATCTGATTAATGTGGTTCTGTCTCAGTGGGAAAGCATCAAATAAACCCTTTTCCTATGAAAAAAAGTATTAGTAATAATTTTACATTATATAAATTCTAAAAAAAAGAGAGAGAAGTTTGAATATGTTCTGAGAAAATGGTGAAAAAGTCCTTCTTTAGTTAACAACAAATCCATGAAGAGCAGGTTAAGACAGAACAGCGAGGAAATTAAAAGTTATTGGCCTCAATTCAGGAGAGCACTTAAACTGTGCTTAACTGTAAGTACATGCTTAAGTCTCATTGTTTTCAATAAGATATAAATCACATCCTTTGGTACTGTCCTGAAGAGAGATGCTTTCCTGGAGTAGCGGGGGCATTACTTATTATATCAACTGAGGCAGTGCCCAGAAGCACCATCAGGACTAGGACCTCATTGTGTTAGGTGCTTTACAAACAAATAAGATGTTGTCCTTGCCCCAAGGAGTCTAGATTTTAAGGCCCTGAACCTCCAATTGGATCCATGCAGGGCAACCCTGGAGCCTCACTGCAAGAGTGGAAGGATCTTCCTGCATGTATCCAATCATAAGATCTGGGCCAAAGCCCAGAAGCAACATATAAAGGATAAGAGGATCGGAAATAATCGAAGTCCCAATAAAGGACTCAGTGTGCATCCATAGTACTAGAATCCAGTGTAGGGTCAGGATCAAAATACATAAATTTAGAGGGTGTTTTAAATGCACTTGAGCTACCTCAAAAATTCTTAGTTAGCTAATTATTTGGAAAGTGGGTTTGAGAACGATTCAGAAGGAGGAAAAGATGTCTTTATAAATATGCTCAAGAAGGGCAGCCTACACATAGGACAGCATTGGGAAAGGCAGGAAGCATTAAAATTAAAAGGGATACTGATTTTTAAAAAAATAATTAAAAATCAATTTTATAACAGGAGTATCCTGTATACAGTGTGTCATTAACTTTATATCTATATCTATCTATATCTACATATCTATATATTAAGTACAGTAAAAGACATGCTATCCAGCATGTTGGAGGAATGGGGGTTGCTGGCTAGGCAAAAATTCCAGATAACTAAGGGGGCTCAGGGAGGGAGTTTGGATGCGGGAAGGGGCTCGGGACAGGAGGCTGGGGTGCAGAGAGGTTTCGGGGTGCCAGATCCAGGCAGCGCTGACCTCAGACAGCTCCCTGCAAGTGGCAACATGTCCCTGCTGCTTCTAGGCAGAGGCACAGCCAGGCGGCTTTGCGCACTGCCCTGTCCCGCCCACTGGCTGTGCAGCTCCCATTGACCAGGGACCGCAGCCTATGGGAGCTGCGGGGGCGGTGCCTGGGGCAGAGGCAGTATGCAAAGCTGCCTGCCCATGCCTCCGCCTAGGAGTGGCAGGGACATGTCGCTGCTTGTGGGGAGCCACAGAGGTGAGCGCCACCCAGATCTAGTACCCTGAAATGCCAGTTTCTAGAGTTTTCCTGTTTATAAAGTGCCAGAAAACACAACTTTTACTGTATTAGTAACACAGCAGAATCACGTATGTTTAGAACAGTCTTTTGGATAAACTCAAGAAGGTTCCTATCAAACAAACTCAGTTCACTATTGCTCTCGCTCCCTATGAACACACCTTCCTGCAGTCTCTTTTGTTTCAGATTGACTTCTGCTCTGGTGCTAAACACCTTCTTGCAGGACTACAGGAAGAGCCATACAAGCTGCCCTAGAGCACTATGTAAGTGATATAATCACTCTCATGCAAGAGACAAGAAGTGAAACTGACCAACAAACCAGTGAAGTCGATTATACTGAATGTGCTGTCAAAGTAAACAAATGAAGCTACAGGGGAAAAACACACTAACTTTTTGTTGTAATTTTTTTCAGTTATAGTAGCCTTATGGGTTACTGGTTCAACATTTTCATATGGAAATGTGATTTTCAGGTTGGTAGTGCCCTTTTCCAGCTGCATGTGCAAATTCACTCTTTCCTTGTCTGAATTACAACACAGACTTTAATACTTTGGTGTCACAACCACATATAGTACTTTACACATATGCTATTTGTTTTATCACAGTGGTCCAGAGGTACATCTTTTTATTAACTCTGGACCCAATCCTGCAAGCTGCTGTGTGGGCAACCCCACCCCCATGCAAGTCCCCACTGCAGTCAATGGGGGTCTACAAATGTGAAGTACCTTGTGGGATCATGGCCTTAAGCTATTTATATGGCAAGTTCTAAGGTATGTATTTTAATAATTGTGAACACCCATGACCTAGCATTTATTTTCAACCAGCAACACAGCTTTCTTCCACTGCACTTCAGGACTAAGTCAGTTAAGCAACTAAGCTGCAAATTTAGGTGGGCCTACATGTGCCAACAAAAAGTTTATTCTTCTTCTATGTAACTGTCATGGCTCCAGGGTAAACTGTGCCTCTCAAGTGCACACCTTAGATGACAAGTCTGGCTTCCTGCACCTCACTTTGGATAGAACCACACAGACCAACCACACAGCCCCAACTTTGTTTTGGCAACTGTAAGAGTTTCCCCTTCAGAAGCCTGTGACGTGTGCAGTGACACAAACAACGTCTTGAAAACAAAGCTTTATTTATTCTCTCACCAAATGTACAAAACAGATAGAGAAAAGAATAAAAACAACAAGAGGCCAACACACATGGGTATTAACCACTGTAAATTCCCCTCAGGCCAGCTAACTCCATTCCTGGCAGGGAGAAAACAACCTGGCTTGCTCACAGCACATGCGTGTCTATCAATCTGTCAGCTTCCACTGACACCCTCGGCGTCTTCTCTAGCTATCCAAAACACCTCCCTTTTCTAGGATCTTTGAGATTTAGGCTATGTCTACACGAGAGACCTTAGAGCAGCACAGCTGGACTGATGCAGCTGCACCGGTGTAAGATTGCTTGCGTAGTTGCTCTATGCTGACGGGAGAGAGCTCTCCCATTGACATAATTAAATCACCTCCAACAAGTGGTGGTAGCTATGTCAGCCACCGATGCGATACTTAGGTCACTCAAGGGAGTATTTTTTCCACACCCCTGAGTGACATAAGTGGTAGTGTAGACATGGCCTTAGATACACTTTTATCCCAGTCTTCACCCTTGGGAACAGTAAACCATTCCAGCCTGGATGGAGAAAGTCAGGTAGTTTCATCCCCATTAAAAGCCCATCCATTGTTTCAACTAAGAGCTCTTATCTGTGTCATTGTTTCATTTCCTGCAGTTTCTCCCTCAATGGTCTCTTTTGAACTTCTGGCAGTTAGGCAGTTAACATCAAAATAGATTACCTGAGGAGGGGGTATATAATATGTATAGAAATCTAATATACCTAACTCCCTCATTTGACATACTAATACCAAAATGGAGTACACTGTGCAAGTACTATTTACTATATAGTTTTTCACATAATGATTTCATGTACTGTCTGGCATATATCTGATAAGCTTAATTTGAAATGTGATCCTGTACTTAAAAAACATTTCCAAATTTGAAAAGGAAAAAAAGCAAGCTTTAGTTAAAATGAATTTAATTATAGAAACCTGTTTTTTAAAAAGCCTGGAAATGAACAGTTAATCAAGCCATACAGATTCCTATTGCCATTTAAACAGTAGTCATTCCTCACTTTATCAGTCTTTCACTGCCATAATTAAGATAAAGTAGGTTAAAAAAATACACATATTTTTAAAAAAAGACTCAAGAATGGGTAAAATGAATCATTCTTAAGATTGTGCTGGGAAGGGGGTATTAAAAAAAAATCAATAAGATAAAGAGTTTTTCATTAAGTAGCAAATTAAACCTAAAGCTGTTTTATAATGTGTACATATACACCTCTACCCCAATATAACGCGACCCGATATAACACAAATTCGAATATAATGCGGTAAAGTAGTGCTCCGTGGGGGCGGGGCTGCGCACTCTGGCGGATCAAAGCAAGTTCAATATAACGCGGTTTCACCTATAACGCAGTAAGATTTTTTGGCTCCCAAGGACAGCGTTATATCGGGTAGAGGTGTATACATACATACACACACACACACACACACACACACACGGCCTCATCAGAACGGTTCTAAAGTGAACAATATTCAGCTCAAAAGTTTCACGCTGAAAGGCAGAAGACCCAAAATGGAGATTCTAGAAAGGATATCCTCCCATTTACTGGTTTGTGTCACAACCTTAATATTTATTTAAACAGTTTTTAATTTTCAAATGCTAGACAAAGTTCAGATCTCAGATTGCATCAGTATGTTGAAACTCAGCTGCTCTGGATACATGTATATGCACAGTAGCAGAGGTTCGTTGGGCATATTAAATTAGAATCTAGCTCATTATATGCAGTAATTTGGAGTCTTTCCAAACATTAGGGACATGCACCATGGTTCTGAAATCACATAGAGCAGCATAGGTTAAAGTGCACAAAAATCTACTTTTATAGCTCATTTTCTTTGTAATATTTTTATACTATAAAAAGATAAAAATGGCTGAATCAACACAACCCTAAAAATGCTATGAATTATTGTATTTTACTAGTGATTTGTTTATATTCATTCGCTACTGATTTAACCAATATCCTTAGGCAGAATTTTTAAACAAACAGAAAGCAAAAACAAACAAACAAAACAAAACCAAACCAAACCAAACCAGCTCTCTTTATATTAGAGCTTCTTCAGGTTTATCATTAGTGTAAGCTGGACCAAAAATGTTCAAGATTCCTACTAAAATTCAGGACACACATGAAATCCTCACCCCCCACCTCAGCTCTTTATGCTAGAGGGCACAGCAGTAAAAAGGGGCCT
Source organism: Mauremys reevesii (assembly GCF_016161935.1). Taxonomy (NCBI): domain Eukaryota; kingdom Metazoa; phylum Chordata; order Testudines; family Geoemydidae; genus Mauremys; species Mauremys reevesii. The sequence goes on along the minus strand of NC_052629.1, from coordinate 28,954,352 downwards.
TAAATGCTCAAGTTCCAGCTTTGGAAAGATTCCTTCCCCCGCGCCCCCCACCCCGTGTCAGATCCTCGGGTATGGGGACATGGTTGGGGGAACGGCCTCACCACACAGTTCTGTGTAGATCCTGAACACTATGAAATCCTATAGGCTGCTGGAACTTACAGAGGTCCCCATGGGCTTGTTAAAGGTACAGCACAGACTCTCACCCAGGGAAATTAATCTCTTTACTCTATACACTTCCTCAGACATACCAAAAGTTCAGTAAAAAAGAGATATAGTCTTCCCATGAAATGCATGAAACTTAACTCCAAGTGTATTAAAAATTTTCAATCACAGTCTCTATAACTGAAGTTAATCACAGTATTTTAAAATTTCAGGTTTCATTTGAGTTGCAGAAGAAACATTTAAATAGGTATATGCAGTGAAAAATCCTGATATATATTCAACAATAATCTATGCAAGTGAATATACATATAGAGTATTTAGAAGTCATGAAGGCACTACCTGGATAATCTATGCAAGTCTGTAGAGTAAATAAGCATTCATGACATAATGCCCAGAGTTCATAGTCTTTCAATGGCTTACCATACCAAGACAAAAGAAGTTTCAGAGAGACCCCCTGAAAATAAAATCAAAGAAAAAAAAGTTATGAGACAATACATTTCTAAAAATAAAATATCTACTGATGTTTTGATAAGAAGTACCTTAAACTAAATGCACACATTTTAAAGGCATTGAGCTTAGGCATTTTTTTCCAGTTAGTGTTAATAAATGTCACTGGTAATTTCTCATAGAAAAATCTTTGCACAACAACAAGATGAATTAATTCTAAACTTCTGAAATACACAGAAAAAATTGTAATTCAAATTAGCTTTCATGGGAAGGGGAAAAAAGTATCTCTGGAGAGCTGATCTGTTTGAAATCTTTTTGCTTATCACAATACAAAGATTCTTTGCAGCATGACAGAAATAATTAAAAGGGACATTGCCTAGCAGAGCCCTGCATGAGACTGCAGCAGGACTGGGATTCTGTGGGTCCCACAGGACCGCTGGCATTATAGCAGGAGAGGGATTAAAGAATAGTTCCATGAAGGGCTCTATTGCCTAGCCTACAAAAAGCAGAAATCCTGATCTATCTTGACAGCAGCATTATAGGTCTTACCTTAAAGATTGCATCAAAGTTTCTTGTACTTCTGTGAAACAAGTTACACAACATTGACAACAGAAATGTCAGAATTATTTCGAAGTAAAAACATTATTTTGTTTTTAATAATTGTTGACAATTTAATTTACACCAGTGGCATGTTGTATCACTAAAAGTTGTAGCTTGTTTATCAAGCTAGATGTTTACACTTGACCATCACCCTAGTATAAAAAAGTGTTATTGTACAAAAGCAAGAGAATATTTACTGTTCTTCATAGGGGCTGGTACTTCCTAGGCTATAATTTATGAATATTTGCTTTGGAGTTTCATAACTATAACAGAGGTTTATTACCTTCAGTCACAACAGTTTGATGCAAGTCATCAGACCAAGGATCAGTAGCCTTGGGAGAAGAAGCCATATTATATTCATACCTGGAATCTTGCAGGTACACTGACTTTCACCATAAGGCAGCCATCAAGGTAGGTAAATACTTTGGCCTAATGCCTTTTAAACATCCCTTTAAAAAGTGAACTGTATAAACTTTCAGAGGGGTAGCCGTGTTAGTCTGGATCTGTAAAAGCAATAAAGAATCCTGTGGCACCTTATAGACTAACAGACTTGCATCTGAAGAAGTGGGTATTCACCCACGAAAGCTCATGCTGCAGAACGTCTGTTAGTCTATAAGGTGCCACAGGATTCTTTATTGCTTGTATAAACTTTGTATTAACTGTTGAGATGTACAGTCAACAATAACTTTTTAAAGTCCTATGTTTTTGTAGTCTGCTCTTAACATACGTTTCCTTGTGTTAGATTCTCTCTACCAAACACCGCGTGTAGCATGTTGCATAAAAAAAAGCACAGCTAACTTCACTACGGGTAAATGTCATCCAACCTGATTAAGTTTCATTTTCAAAATTTGCCATGACCAGTATTTTTGAGCCTGACCCAGAGCTCAAGAGCTCATCCACAATTCTGTTTCTTCATCTTGTTTAAAAAAAAAATAGCTGATGAAAGCTATTTAAATAGTTAAGAGGAGTCAGCTGCATAAAAACATGACTCTTTAAAAATAATTTTAAAAAAGGAGCCAACTTCTCAAAGTTTGCCAGACAGCAAAAACAAGACACTAACTGAGCTTCACGACCCTCACTTGAAAAGTGGTCAACATTTGGTATGAAGGATTTTTTATGTCCCTTTTGGCTACCCTTTTTGTTCCCCTCTTCATACAATGATACTTCTGACTAGTCTCTGAGCTGTGCCTATGACCTCCTCCTGGAGAGAGCTTTAAAACGAAAACAGGTGTTAACATTTCAAATTCAGCCATGGGATAAAACTGCCAGAGTTGGAGAAACTCTCAGACAGTCTGGGAGTGCTGCTTGGTCTCAGAGAGTCTTTCAAGTCAACAAATACTGTGATGCCAACTTCTCCACATTGCCCTCTGAGGCCATGCTACTCTGTTCTACATCAGAGCAGCTGCTAGGGCAGAGAGGAAGCTTTCCTCACTGATACTTGCAGTCTGCTGCCCCTAGAGGAACTCAAAGATCTGCACAGAAAGCTGATGCTACCTCCTCTCCTTTTGTTCACCTGACTGCTTTCTCTGCTCCACATATCAGGTGCTTCTGACCACAGCGAGGAGCTAATGAATAGATGGCAAGGGAAGGAGGAAGAAGATGGCCCAGTCCCCCATGTTCATCTTCAGCAATAGCATCCACCCTTAAGGCTCCAGTGATGTGGGGAGTAAATATGAAACACACAAGTTAGTAGGGGAGCAGAAAGAGACATTCTGTACTTTCTCATTACATGCAGGGAGAAGGAGAGAGAGGAAGGAAAGAAAGGAACATTGACTGGAGCAGGAAAGTTGAGAGAATTTAAGAAGGGTAGCAAAGGGGAAAGGCTTACCACAGGAGAGTGTGTGCAAGCAATGGTGGACAACAGAATGGATGAAGAGGTGAGAAGAATCACAGGAATGGAAATGCTGTTTCAGAGAAAGGCAGCAAAGACAAGGATGTAACAAAGTAAATACTAGACAAGAGAAATACCACAATTATCTGTGACTGAGTGAATCAGATAAGCACAAGGGCAGAATAAGAAAAAAATAGAAGTGGGAGGGATGGGGAAAGAAAAGAAAAGATGCAGGCAAGTTACAGGTTACGTAATTTTATTTAATTGGTATTCTTTTGAGTGACACTTCCCTGGCAAGTGTCCTAGATCTCAGTTTTGGAAAGAGGGATGAAATAAGTACTATAGTTATTTAGAAGTATTAGTTTCACTGGCTATAGAGGATCCTGTAGTTCCATAATGAGGTTATCTTGGTTTCTACCTATATTGCTATTACTTCTTCTGGGTGAATGTTGTCCAGATATTGCTAGACAAAGATTACTTTTACTCCAGATGGTATGCAATGCCTAAATGTTGTCATTATGGAGAGAGGGGAAACAGGAAAGAAAAGGAAGGCCCCTCCAGAGTCCACTATCAGGGCTTTATTCGCCCTACTCCTTGTGCAAATTATTAAGTATGAGCACTATGCATATTATCAGTAAATACTCAATACTCTTGTTTAAGCAAAATAATTGCACCAAGTCCAATTAAATGAAGTTTACTTGGTAAGCAGTGTTGCTTTCCTTAGTTATGGCTATGAGGCAACTTTTTTACTTAAGGCCCCAATTCCCCAAATAATTTAAGCGTACATTCAACTTTATGCTCATGCTTATGTTCCACTGAATTCAGTGGGACATTTTAAAAAAAGTTTAAAAGCCTATTTAAGCTTTTCAGAAATAGCACTAGAGACTTCCAGCAACGCAAGTTTCAGAAGTTTTGAATCCTCTAGGCTGTTGATATCAACTTTATCCAACATCCCTACTTCTTTAGTACTGCACCATTAGCAATATACTTATATGCATAAGTCTGTGCAAAATCCTCATTTTCTCCATTTCTGAAATTCTCAAATTGTATCAATTTTTTGGAAATGTATCCTTTTCGTATTAGAAATGGTTTAAGAGCTCAATTTTTAAGAAAACATTTTCTTAATCAGAGTAGCTTTGATGAGAAATATGAAGGTATAGTAGAAGTTGTTTTATCCGGCATGTTGGGGGAAGGGAGCATGCCGCTAAGTAAAAAATTCCGGTTAATTAAGAGGGAGGGAGTTTGGGTGTGGGAGGGGGAGTGCAGAACACAGGCTCTGGGAGCGAGTTTGGATGTAGGTGGGAGCTCGGGGCAGTGGGTTGGGACGCAGGAGGAGGTGCAGGGTGCCAGATCCAGGGGGGCGCTTACTTCTGGCGGCTCCCCACAAGCGGCAACCTGTTCCGCCTGCTCCCAGGCAGAGGCGTGGCAGGCAGCTCTGCACACTGACTACGCCCACAGGTGCAGCCCCCGCAACTCCCATTGCCCGCAGTTCCCAGCCAATGGGACCTGTGCAGCCAACACTCAGGGCGGGGCGGGGGGGGGGGAAGAGTGCGCAGAGCCACCTACCACGTCTCTGCCTAGGAGCAGCCGGGACAGGTCGCCACTTGCGGGGAGCTGCCCGAGGTGAGTGGCCCCCAGATCCGCCACCCCCTCCTGCACACAAACTCCATCCCAGAGCCCACAGTCCACACCCGCTCCCCAACCCCCATGTTGGCCCTGTGCCAACCAGACTATAAACCAGCATTTCAATGAAGATCAGAAATGCTGGTTTATAGAGCTTTCCAGTTGGTGAAGTGCCAGATAAAACAGCTTTTACTGTATATTATAGATTAATATATATTGTAGGCATTAATGACTTTTCACTTTAATGTGAAAATTCTTTAGTATGTATTGTATGCGCCTTCTGGCTACTAAGGAGAATGATGTTGGTAAAAGGACTAAAGTAAAAATGTTTAGTGATATTCTTATAATTCACTGTTGACACCAGTTTTATATACCCAAACATCTGGGAATAATAAATATCTGAACCATGCCTGCCTTTTAGGCCAAGAATAGTACTATATTATGCAAACATACGCTGGCATCTTATAAACAGCCATAATGAGGCAATAAATAACACATTAGCCCTCTCCTAGGGAACACCATTCTGGGAATACACAATTTTTCTTACCTGTAAATGATATTTCACCAATGGTCAATGTCATTCTCTACCTAGGTGGGTTTTCACTTCTGTCACACCTGATTAGATATGAGTGACCAACAGAACACAGATGTTTGAGCATCAAAATAGTCTACCTCCAGGTGCCTGTTACTGGCTCTCTGGTGTGAAAGCCATAATATTTGTATAAAAATATTTAAAAGCACAGATATGAGACACACCTGATTGGAATGAAATTGATTAGAGAAATAAAGGATCCCCACTCAACCTTGAAGTGATAAATGTTTATTTATGGAACGGCAAGCTATCACTAAGTGCCCTGACAAGATACATTGGAGAAGCAGGACATTAGCAAATGAGCATCTTTAGTACCGCCAATTGGCCGTAAAGCACATAGGAAGCAGGGTTAGGGTATTAGACAGACAGATGATGTCCTCTGGAAAAATACTATTGACAGGTAAGAAAAAAAAACCTGTCTATTCTCCATTGTGGACAAGGTTAATCACTAACTAGATGGGACTTATATAGTATTCTTTCTAATTAGAGAATACTTGGAGATGCTAGAACAGTTCTGTTGAAAATTGCATTTGAAGACATATGCATATCTATTATATAATGCCTGGTATATAGTAGCTTTGCAGGTCTGTTCACATAAGCATTCTCCTATTCAGGGGAAAAGCTGGCAAAGTACATTCTTATTGGAGTCACACCCTCTCTTTGTTCCCTTGCAGTAAATGAAAAAAACTTTGACTCAAATTTTGTGTTCCATACCAAGACAAAAATGTTATATAGAAATCTGGAAGTTTCTTTTGGCCTTGCTGGAAAAAGGACATAAGAATTCTGACACTGGGGAAATCAGGTGTGGCACATGTGCACAAAGGATGTCACAGAACTTCAGGCTACTCTGTAAGAATAGAGTTTTTAAAATGAGGAGGATAGTCTGTAGGCAAAGGCTACCATGTGCCAGAAACTGGAGGAGAAAAATCATTTGCTGTTAGAAACAAAAAGACAGTTGCTAGAAGTTTTAAAAGAACTTCCTTCAAAAGGAGGATTTACAAAGAGCCCTCAACTCTGTGTTTAGTCTGTAGGTGGGAAAACATCTGCTTAAGAAGGCAGCTTAACTCTAGAACTTTAAGGAACTGTTTGGACAGAGGTAGTTGTCAATGGCTCCTTTTAAAGGTCACCAGAGCAGTGCCACAATGCCTTAGAGAACATATGGCAATGCCTTTGTCAACATCTTGTTTGTAAAAAAACCTAGAACTTGATGAGAAATAATTTGGTAGGTTTAAATGGCCCTCTCCTTAAATAGTAGAATTTCTTCTAGACCCTATGTTAGACAAAGACCTAGGAGAGCTTCTGGATTTTAACAGGGTCTCTTCAGCATTAACTGTTTGTGCGTTGGAGCCTGAAGTTTTACGTAGGACTGTTCACTAAGACGGGAAGTTGAGAACCTGAGTCAATAGAACCCTTCCTTCTACTTACAGTACGTCTCTATGATCCGTGGCCTTCTTTGTCGCAAGCTTGGTGTCTGTCATTTCTGATCAGATCATATTCACTACCCTTTGAGAATTAGAATAACTGGAGCAACTTCCAGGGTGAAATCCTACCCTATGAGAGTTAATGAGAGTTTTGTCACTGAATTCAAGGGGGGAAGGATTCTACTCACCACCCAGAAGAGAGGAGGTGAAAAGTAATAAACACTTATTAAATCTGTGTCCAGAATGAGCAGGCTATACATTCTCTCTCTCTCTCTCTCACACACACACACACACGCACGCACAAATGTGACTATGAAATAAAGTAGGCACATGGAAACTCAGAGGAACTGATAATCACTTCATCATGGAAAAAAAGATACAAGTTTGATTTTCGATCCGACTTTCCCCATCCCCTAAAGAGTATGTAGAATAAATGGGTGATAACAGAAGATCAGAAGAAATTGAAATAAATTACCTGCAGCAAACAGATCTTATCCAAGAGTCCGAGAATATGAAAATCCATGGGGTTTGAATAAAACATGGGGGACACCATGTTTATAGTCAGAAGAATTCCCGGCAAACTGAACCCTATGGAGCTTGCACAGTGATCTTGATAGACAGGAACAATGTGGGTGTAGTAGGGGTGGGAGTGAGGGTATAAAATCTCCAACATAGAGTTCCTTTTTGATAATTCAGGAGCCTACCTGCACCACAAGCTCTTCAGTTAGATATCTGTTAGTTATTTGCTACTATTCAGGCTGAGGGGGTAGATATCTCAGAGTTGAGACCTGCAGCAGACACTCTGTTACAGAAGGCAGGTTGATCAATCTTTCCTTTGGAGAAGAATTTTTTTTATTAAAAATAAAAATGAGCCCAGCCAAAATTATGCAAATCAAGCATGAGAACTGAACATTCATGATGCTCATTCTGTACAAGTCACAGCATAACTTGAGAAGCTTAAACAACCAGAGTAGGTATTCACAAATTCTCCTATTCCATGGATTGCTCATGACTGTTAAAGTGTGACACAAGAGAAAACCATCTAGTCAGAGACCAAACTTGTCCACCCTGAGAACTTTGAGGGGGAGGAGGCAACGTTGCCCCAACTGTCTAGTAGAGTACATTGATGGAATCGACTCTTCCTCTTCCCTCTCTTTTATTTGGCTTTTCATAGAAGCAAAACATTTTTGGTCAATGTACACATATAATATATGCATATTATGAAATGTAACGTAGCACATATAAAGAAGGGCCTTTTAGAATGAAGGATGAATATGAGAATTTTTATACAATTCTGAAATAAACTTAAATATGTATGTGGCTTTAAAAGACAAAAAGGAGTGAAATCTTGGCCCTACTGAAGTCAATGGCTTGTTTGTCAGAGATTTCAATAAAGCCAGGAGCTCACCCAAGTACTCTAATTCTCATTAATGCCTGGAAGGTCCACTACAGCTTAGTGAATTTTGTGAGTCAGCAAAACATATGAACCTCCTAAAAACAACCCTACCCCAAAACAAACATCCAAAGAAAATCCATCAAAATACACTTTGTGCTTTATCCCAACAAATGGAGTTTAATTTAAATTATATGCTGCCACTTTGTAATATACTAGCATACACAAGTACAGCCTGAAAAAAATGTTAAAATGATGAAGGCTTAGCAATCAAGACACCTTACTTCAGGCCTTACTTACAAATCTTTGGTGAGAAAAGGGGACAGAACAAATTCATGTAAAGCATGCAGATTAGTGAGGTTCTACTCTATATAGCTATGTTAATTTGGGGAAAAACGTGGATAACACATGGTATTCAAGTCATTTCCTCTCCACATAAATGACTACAGCAACTATATAATGAAGATTTTGTTTTTACTACCTGCTCATTACTTTTGACTTCTGATTCTCTGCTTCCACAGTGATTTTCATTATTGTTTGTACTCATCACACCAGTAAGTAATTCTGGAGAACTAATTAGGCTTGACCCATATCCATTCCTATTGGTTTTTGTTGATAACACTGAAGCCATCTTATTAAAATGTGCTAAACAATTTTCACTTGATCCTTGAGAAGTTTCAGTAGAGTCCTCCAGTGCAGTAGAGTTGTTTACCACTTCTGCTCCAGCAGCTGATTGATCTGGGTTTTTTAATGTATTAGTGATATGTCGAGTTTCGGAGGCAGCATGGGAAGATTCTTCTATATGATTACATGAAAGAGAAGCTTTCTTTTTACCACTAAAGGATGGCATATATTCCTCTAGATACATGCCAGAGACCTGCGTACACACACAAGATGCATCTAAATGAAGATCAGAGACCTGGTAATTCTTTGGTTTTATTCCTGGTGGATTATTAACATTGAATGGACTACGTTTTCCCTCTGAAGCAGCAACCTGATTATTGTCTAGAGGTACTGATTCATATGTTAGTGATTGTTTTTTATGAGCCAGTAGTCCACTGTTTGTTAGAGATGTGAAAACATTACTTGTGTCTGTAACTTCAAGCGGTAGCTTTGGAAAAGTTTTCATTTTTCTCAAACAACTTTTCTTAAAAACATCTCTCTCTCTGTCATTAGTAAATGGTTTTGTCTCCAAAACAATGTTAGCAAATCTTTCATTATATATTATATGCTTGTCCTCTTCTTTGCTCTTTCTAACCTCAGTTGCAAGTTGTGAATGTTGAGATCTTTCATTATTCAGATCAATTTGCATTTCCTCTAAACCACATTCTCTTGCATTCAAGGCCACATTGGCTACAGAAAGGTCTCCGTGATAGCTTGTTGTCATGTCTTCCATTGTAAAGGAATCACCTTCTATGTTGTTTTTTTCATTTGTGTATAATTTAAATCCCACACTTGTCTGGCACACTCTTCCCTTCCACATGTTATCACAGCTGTCTAGATGCAAAAACAGATGTTCACATTAAAAAGTGTTTAAATCGTTCATCTTTTCTAAGACTTTTCTTTTATGCTTTTATGTTTTTTTGCCCCCATAGCACATTTTAAAGTACATTATAGAAACAAGATTCTCTGAGCACGTCATTTTTATCAGAAAGGACAAAATTTTAGAGAGCGTCATCATAAATCACAATGGAAAATTGTTCAGTGTAAGTTTATTATTGTCACTGAATGTTTGGCTTTTTCTTAATAAAAGAGAATCCACATATATTTTGATCCAAGTGTTATTAAATAGGTTATATTTTCTTTCTAAACAACAGAAAATGAGTACAGCAACAGAATATAAGACTTCCAGATCATGTTCTTTGATTTCACTATTCACGTGTTAGGACTGTCTGAAATATGTTATTTTAATCTGAAATACATTAAGTTTACCTTGAAAAGTACCAAATGATTCTATTGAGAGCACCCTTCTTCCAACAGCAGATAGATTTCGACAAATATTACTTGAGGAAGCAAACTTCAAATTTTCTTCACATAATGAGATGATACTCTATAGACAATTAAAGTTAAAACATTTACTGGTTATTTAAGGTAAATAAATTCACCAAGTTTTTGACTTAAAATGATCATGTTATCATACATAGCACATTGGAATTTTTTAACAAGATCTTAGTATATAGGACCTACATTTTGCAATATATTGTATGTATATTACATTGTTAACTATAATTTATTTCTAGCATGGGCTACTATAGAATACTTAAAGTCACGTTTCAAGTTACGTATCACAGTTTTAGACATAGGAAATACTAGGAATGACTGGTAGAGATAACTATTTTAAAATTTAATTTCTATAAATAATTTACTCTGTGTTCTCAAAATAAAAATAAGTATACTATTTTGTAATGGCTCTAAATTGTGGCCTGTGTTTTACAACAGCATACATTAAAAGCACTAGAAAAAAAAAGTCAGTACAAACTAAAATTACATACAGATGACGACTTGTTTATACTGCTCTATATACTATACACTGAAATGTAAGAACAATATTTATATTCCAATTTATTTATTTTATAATTATATGGCATAAATGAGAAAGTAAGCAATTTTTCAGTAATAGTGTGCTGTGACACTTTTGTATTTTTATGTCCGATTTTGTAAGCAAGTTGTTTTTAAGTGAGGTGAAACTTGGGGGTACCCAAGACAAATCGGACTCCTGAAAGGGTACAGGTGTCTGGAAAGGTTGAGAGCCACATCTATGAATTGCTTTGGTAAACAATTAGAAACAGATAAAATAAGAACAGATATGGTAAAACAAACATTTAGAATGTTAAAAAGGCATCTAATCAGAGACAGTTTGCCAAAACAGCTGTACAATTACAGAAAAAAATCATCGGTAATCAAACACAGGTTTATTTATTTATTTAGTACTTAGTACTTTAGTAAAGAATGCTCCAGAAATGCCCAGAAGTAGAATGACCCTAAGCCTGATTCTCTTATCCCCCTGTTGTATACACTCAAAGTAATATTTGAGAGCCACAATATGGGTTCCTTTGTAGTATAATACCCTCTTTTCTTACTTATTTCTAACATTTTCAAAAGTAGATGTCTCAAGAAACTAATCATATGTCTCAAGCGATAGTGCATATGGGAGACTGTGGATCCACATCTGACATGTACAACCTTCTGGGAACTACAATTACCACCAAGTAATTTCTCCTCTCTTCTCTACATTTATAGCTAAGACTTTGGAGATGAAGGAAATGAAAAAAAAATTCTAACTCAGAAGACATTTCAGGTCAACTATACAACCCGGACACATGAAATTAAAAAAAAAAAAAAAATCTTCTATGCCTTATACACATGTAAGAAAAATGTTAGCTTACTAAAAAAATTAAAAAATCATAGCTGGATACTTTACCTCAATGTCTGGCCTATCTTCAGGATTCTCTTCTTGCATTTGTTCCAGCAGAGTCTGTAGATCCTGCCCAAACTCTGAGTCCATCTCAGACTCTGTCACATACTCAATTGTTGCTTTCAGTGTTGCACCCAAAGAATAGATATGTGCCTGCATGAAGTTTAAAATAAAAGTTATTTAATATCTTATCAATAAACCATTAAGAAAACGAGCCATATCCCTATTCATTTTATGTGGATAACTTCTATCCTAGCAGAAGCTGAAAGTGAAAAACATACTTTAGTGTTATTTTTACAGTGTCCAAAAGTTGAACTACTGTTTTTAGCAATATTATGGAAGAACATGTTTATAACATAAATAAAAAAGAAATATCAGGTTGCATGCTTATAAGCTTTTCTTTTATGACCTTTGATGGTTAAGAGTCAAGTTTATATCAGATACATTTTGTATACAAAAGCTTTGTACCCTCCTATGTGCATGAAACCTAACAAAACAGAAGACTATGGGAAGATTTTATGGTGCCCAAGTTGATTTCTGACACAGGCCTTGGTAATGTGGTAAAAGGTGTAATTCACCTCAGATAAATGGACACAGACCATACAACATCCATGTGATATCCTTATTTTATGGTCTCATGAGAATTTTATAGTAGGATTTTGAAAAGTGCTCAGTGTTGGCCTAACTCTGCTCCTACTTCAGTCAATGGCAAAATCCCACTGATTTCAGTAACAGTAGAGTTAGGCCAATGCTGAGTACTTTTGAAAATCTGACTTGAAAGTATTGAATTTGTCATATAACCCAGATAATAGAAACCTTTTAATTTTTCTAGTTAAAATAAAAAGAAAATAAAAAGAACCAGAAACAGTAAGCCAGCACTTTCAGATTTGGTTTAGACTGTACTATATTTTCAAATTCTGTTTAGAGCACGCTGTTCTAATATAGTAACATTTCTAACCAAGTACACAATTGACCGTGAGTGTAGCTTTGGAGGAGGAAGTTATGTAGACAGGCATTTGCTGGTGCTGAATATTTGCTGGTGCTGAGTATTGTACACTATACAGTGAAGCTACAGACTAGGAGCTTATCCTTCTAACTGCCTTGTTTTGACCAAGTTAACCATGTTTTATAATTCAGCCAGTCCTCTAGGCTCAGCCATTTTTCTGTTCTTCCTAAATGGCAGAATTGCCTTCATTTTAGGCAAAGGAGGAATGAGCTACACAGGAGGCAAAGTCAAACCTGAGCCAAGGTTGTTCAGCTAAAACAGGCCTGGCTCCTCCACCCAAACTCATGAAAGTACAAACCAGAGGACTGCTTGCCTGTCTGTGCATAAGGGCTGCAGACTTGTATGGACAGGGCTTGATCTGTTTGCTTAACTGAGAGGTACCATCCCTTTTTGTAAGCAAACATCATAGTTGTGACAAAGTTAGGTCAGTGAATTGCATATGATCTAAGAGAATTGAACATTCCTTAGAATTTACTCAACTGTTTTGCAGAAAATTGTCTCAATTAGCTATCTTTTCCATCACACCTAGAAACATCATTCTTTTTTCCCCCTGAATCCACCACTGCACTATTAAGTGGATGAGAATAATGTCAGCCTAAAACAACATGTTTTGAACATCTCAGACATAAGTCTAGATAAGAATATTAGAAAATATTTACAGTTTTGAATGGAGGGAGAAACTGCAACTAAACACAAATAACTGGCTCTATTCACTCTCCTTCTGCCACTTAACTAAAGTTGGCACAGACTAAAGTTAGTGCTAGGTAACCAAGAAAAAGCACAGTGTATACTAAGGATCATTGATAGTCTGGTAGAATCCCTGTGATAAGATGGGAAACACTGACATCACTGGTAAAAAGCTATGCAAACAACAATTCTGGGTGCCTAAAACATGAATAGCAAGATGATGGGAGCAATCATTTCTGAACTCTCACTAGTCTCCCAGCCATACCACTACTCCACTTCCAAACATGGGGATGAATCCCCCGCTAACACTAATAGGACTACCCCCAGTATAAGTGCTACACCCTGTAGTAAATGTTTACAGGATCAGGCTCTTAGTAGCATTCTTATAAGGCAAAATAGCTGTAAAAGAAACAAGGAACAACAGTCTTCTGAAGAAAGTATTTTTTTCACTGAAGAAAGTATTTTTTCTACTAGCCTAGAATTTGGTTTTATAGCCAGTTTTGTAGACTGAATTACAAACCAGTGAACAGCATATTATATATCAAGCTGTAAAACTTATTCCTTTACTTTGAGGTTGGATGTTTCATTTCTGAAAGTAAAAATGATTTTATGTTTCTCTTTGGGAAACAGAACACCTGAAACCGAACAACCACCACCAAAAAGGAACAAGAAAATACTGAGGTAAATCCTTCACCTTTTTATATTGTTATGTTTGGAACATAGCAATAGACTGAGCTTTTAGGATATGCTGAACATTCAATATACAATGGCAGATTAATACCCAGTAAATAATCACAAGTATAAAAAAGTTATTCTGTACATTTCTGTATGCATGAATACCAAATAAGCAGTGTAACACTGCACCATTGTGTTCCATAAAGCATATCTCAGTATGGCCTTCCTCAAAATTAGCAGTTTTACAAGAACAGCTTAGTTATCCTCTAAAATTTGGAAAGTCTTCAACATACGCGTATTTACATTCAATAGACTTTGACAATATATTTAATTGTGTAATTACAGAATCTCAATAAAAACAAGTTACTGTCACTCTAAAGTGAGTGTGTCAGAATATTAGAGAAACTGATACTAATGTGTGGGGGGCAGGAAGCCCTATCATTCAGGAAGCACTAGCAACTGGGACAACCAATAACAAAATTCTATGAAGCAAGATTTAAAAAACAAACAAACAAACAAACAAACAAACCCCCCAAATGGCATTTTTAGTTCCTCTACCTGGTGAAAGTCAATTTTAACACAACATATTTTGCTCAACACATTTCAAGAGATCCTGGAATGGAATTAATTTAATATGGTTCTAACAATTTATATAAGTTTTAAGGCTCAGTAATGCAGCAATGGTTAGGGGAAAGCTTGATATGGAGAGCACTTGTGGGACTAACTTGGGCACTTACTTATAAAATACAACAGTAACAATATTCTGAAAGTTACCTGAATCTGTAGCACTCAGTATGTTCTTTTTAAAAAAAAAAAAGGTTATTTCAGAGCTACAGCTATGGAAGGACAATTTATTTACTCTAAGTCTTCAACCTACACTGCCAGAAAGGTTTGCTTCTTTGGATTAGCTGTTCAGCCCAATAAACACATAAGCAAAGCCTTCTCAGAAAGCTCCGAGAACTTTCTCCCGCCACATTTAAACTACAGTGCCTTTCAGCACAGCAACCAAGTTAATAGACCACAGAGAGGAGTCTAGATCATTTCCTATTAATGAAATTTAAATACACAATGCACTAGATTGTCTGTCTAATTTAGAACATAAAGTCCTTGGGGGAGTGTGTTCATGCGTGTCTTTTGTAAAGAAATGAATGCACAAGTTACATTCAAATAAAAAAACAAAAACAAAAAAAAACCACCACAAGTGTTTACCATAACGGTGTCCATAGAAGCAGACTGACATACCCACAAGATTCCACTTCAGGATCAAGAATGAGGAAGAGGTCGACTGAGTAAAATATTTGCCTTTAACAAAGCAAATATTTTCAGTAATAAACTGAACACTAAAAAAACTGGTCAAGGACATTACTTTTCAACTACAGTGTTTCCTTTCAAGTTTGCTGTACAGTAACTACTTGGTTATAAGGTAATAATTGGAGATATACCAATCTTGTAGAACTGGAAGGGACCTTGAAAGGTCATCGAGTCCAGCCCCCTGCCTTCACTAGCAGGACAAATTTTTGCCCCAGATCCCTAAGTGGCCTCCTCAAGGATTGAACTCACAACCCTGGGTTTAGCAGGCCAAAGCTCAAACCACTGAGCTATCCCTCCCCCGTTAATGTTGTAGTGATGTTCCTGAAAAATGCGACTTTAAGCAAATTCAATTTCCCCATAAGAATTAATGTAAATGGGGGTGGAGGGGTTAGGTTCCAGGGAAATTTTTTTCACCAGACAAAAAACTATATATATATATATGCATACACACACACACAGTATAAGTTTTAAACAATCTAATACTGTACACAGCAATGATGATTGTGAAGCTTGGTTGAGGTGGTAAAGTTTGAGGTTGGGATATTTCTAAGGGAATGCCTTACTGCTAAATGATGAACTAGCATTTGGCTGAGCCCTCAAGGGTTAACACATTGTTGTTAATGTAGCCTCACACTCTACAAGGCAGCACGAATGGAGGAAGGGGAGACAGCATGGCTGACAGAGACAGAAACACACACCCTGTGTGTGGGACAGAGAGAGAGAGATGTGCATTGCCCCTTTAAGTACGCTGACACCACTCTAAGTACATTGCCTTTAAAAGATCAGGAAGCTGAGACAGCAGCTGCAGCCAGCAAACTCTCTCCGTCCTGAGCCCTGTCATGTCCCCACTCTGCTCTATATGGAGAAAGGGTAAGCGGAGGGCAGGAGTAGGGGCGAGGGGGACACCCTGACATTAGCTCGTCTTCCCCCCTCCCCTGCACAGCAAGCAGGAGGCTCTTGGGAGCTGTTCTAAGGCAGAGGGCAGGAGCAGCACATGGCAGTGGGGGGAGGGACAGCTGAACTGCCGGCAATTGGTAGCCTGCTGGGCAGCTGCTGCACAGGGAACTTAGGGGAGCGGGGAGCTGATAGGGGGCTGCCGGTCCACCCTGTTTCCAAGCCCCCACCTGCAAGCTGCAACGGCCGGTCTTCCTGCAAGCAGTGGACAAAGCAGGCGGCTGCCAAACAACATAATAAGGGAGCATTGCACAACTTTAAATGAGCACGTCCCCTAATTGATCAGCAACGTAACAACAAAGCAACGTTAACCGGGATGACTGTAAGTGAGGAGTTACTGTAGTAAGTACAAAGTGAAGATATTCTTGTGGCTTTTTTCCCTCCTGAAGCCTCTTCTGTGTCTGGTGGGAATGGGAAAGACGAGGGAGCACAGGGTGGGTGTAGGGGTAAGCCATCAGCCTCACCTCCAACAACTCATCATTGCCGGATTCACAGAGGAGACCCATTGGCTTCCCCTTTAAAGTGCATAATGGGCACCTTCTAGATGTGGATGGCCAGTATTTGGCACCCTTTTGGCTCCATCCCTTTAAACAGTTTCCCATTTTCCTCCCTTTACATAGGTGTGCTGCATGTCCTCTAGTGGAAGGGCTGGACCAATCACCCTTTCAGGGGGTCAGGAAGGGATTTCCCCTCCACATATTATAATTGGCACAGCTGTGCTGCTCCCCACCACCCCCAGGAGTCTGGTTTTCTAAACATCAGTTTTAATTGTTGCAAATTGTGGTGAGTTTCCTGTGCCAATTGCAGCCTAACATAAGTCAATCTGGGGCCTTTCACTCCAGGTAGGGATTTTTCAAAGGCGTTTGTGCGTTAATTTAGAACACTGTGGGTGCCACTCTGTCTTGTGCAGTTTGAGGCTCTTCTCATCTTAAAATTCCTATCTCACACCAGAAACAGGGCAGACACTTTAGCTATCCAAAGGTAAAGACGATAAAGAAATGCATCAAGGAAGAAATAAGACCTTTCTCCATATTTGGGTTTCTTGATCCCTCTGCTTGAAATCTATACTGGAAGTGTCCAGCTAGGTAGTTATGCACTGGGGTGCTGTGACTGTAAATTAAGTTAATGGTTAGTTAAATGAAGTTGCAGCCACTGCATTTAACCCATACTGCTGTGTCTATGTGTCCGCATTCATAGAATTCGAACACCGAACAAGGAATAGGCAGCTGTATCTGACGAATGCTTAATATATAGTCTATAGAAAGGACCTTCATTGGAAAAATCTCAGGGGAAGAGAAAACATGTATTGTACCACATATGTGGAATCATTATCATCCAGGAATTAAGTTGCAGAGGCAAATGAAACTGCATTTATCTTACATCTTCAGCCATATCACCTGTACTCTGCCCATACTCCAGGATTAAAATTGGTTTAAGAACAACCATCCACAAAAGTGTTGATTCACAAATGCGAGACCACCCTTTCCCCTCTGCCCCCAGAAATAAGTTACCCTGGGCCAAAGGTTGGAGTAAGCAATCATCAGTCAAGCACTAAGCTGCAGGTTTAAGAGGTGATCTACAAAGGATTTAAAAATCTACCAATTAGAACTGTCCTCCTACCCTCCTTCATTCTTTAAAAACAATCTCATGTTTCACCTTAGAAGTATCAAGTCTGGTTTTCCCTGATTTTGGTGAAAGCCTTACTGGGGACTTCAGATGTTTATTGTGAACTCTGACACTTTAATTGAAGAGTAAGGGGTTGTTGGGTCCTTAACAAGACATCCATTGTTCTAAATGCAAAATTGTCAATAAAGCCTTAATACTAGACTACTCTGTATTTGGTATTTAGTTTAAATGAATTACATGTATTGTGTATCACACCCCCTTTCACAGAACTCCATTGTAAAGTTTTTCCATAAGTCTGAGATATTAGCAAATGTTGGTATGTTCCATTTGTATTTATAAAATATCTTTAAAGATCCTACTTGGTTTGCAAAGGAAGGATCTAAAACCTAGCGACTACTTTGTCAGAGTACATATGGCAGACTGTCACTCATACATATTAAGTGTACCACTTCTTTTTGGAAATAGATCTGGGGTAAAATGGTAATAGAATGCATTTTTACAATCATCCACTTGATGGAGTTTTCCCCAAGTTTATAAGAACCACTCTTATAAAGGATATGGACAGAAGATTTGGTGCTTCTGGGGCAAATTTAGGCCCCTAGTTTATACTTTGGGAGTTTACTGGCTTTAAGAACTTTCACTGAAGATTTTTCTTAACAAAAGTTTTATAGGTAAATGCAGAGACTGATTTACGAACATAAACAATTATTATAGGATATGAATATGGTACATTTCTTACTCTTTTCTGAAGACTAGCTATTTGGTTCAGAGATTAAAATAGATATAAAAGAGTATGTCACTAACTTCTACCCAGAATGAGTATGGACATTAGCATTTAATAAACTCACTACCTGCTTAAGATGACATGAAACGAGGAGTACCATAACAGCATTGTCACGATAATTAAAAATCTGTGCACTCAGTTTCCTTTTCAGAACATAACATAACCCTGTTCAGTTACACATGGTGAAAGACTGCCTGTTGTCTTAGAGAGAGATTAGATTTGAGGTTGAATTAACAAACAAAAATACAGTAGGTGTGCAAAATGTCATTTGGCAATATGGACTTATATGGACTAAGCACGCTACATATTACCAATAGCGTAGCTCTAGAAGATTAAAAGAGTTAGTGTGGACTTTCAGAGTTTAATGAGATGTCCGGCAAACTTTTAATCAAATTAAATCAAATTCCAGTTGATCCATGGAGTTTCAGCTCTTCTCTGACACATTTCTTGAAAATGACCATTCAACAGCTTTTTGAAGCTGTTCATGAAAAAATATTTGTGAATGCAAGTAAGTGACATCAGATTCACATCACCATAGGTATGTAAAGCATTGATCACATATCTTTCATCACAGGACACTGAGAAATCTTAATCTACTAGTCGTCATGCATGCATTATTAAACAAAAACCTCAACATAAACTGCCTGCAGTAGGAATTGCTTTGCAAGTTTCACTGGAAGTCTCAAAACCCTGTATTAAATTGTGCCCAGCCAGTGGTGGCAACATGGTACAGCATAATCACTATGGAATGGCAATTAGGCATACCACACTTCGGTCACTGCTTCAGCTTTGAACAATGACTCTTGGTCCTGAAAACAGATTAGCAGTCACTCATTCAGACACTTCAGCTCTTCTACGAAGGTGAGAAAAATCCCAGCCTCAAAAAGAAAATTTCTGTAACATCGGATTCATGAAACCTAGAGTTGAAAGAGACCTATTGACCCTTTTGCATGTCAGACTCACTTGTTGCAGCTTGTCTGAAGTTTGTATGTAAGTTCTTTGAGGCAGGGACCATCTTTTACTATGTGTTTGTATGGCATCTAATACAATAGGGCCCCCAATCACAATTGGGGCTTTAGGCACTACTGAAATAGAAATAAATAAATAGAGTGGGAATAAGGGAGAAGGAAGGATACAAGACAGCATTAAAAATGCCCAATAGATGAACATTGTGTCCACCCCAGCTGTGAACAACAGAAGACCACCTTGCCCCTCCCTGCATACATATTTTCCTTAGAAGCGCAACAAATTCTACAAGAAAAGGAACTTAGCCCTGGTCTACACTACGAGTTTAGGTCGAATTTACAATGATAGGGTCTAAATCAGCTGTTACCACTCAAGAAAAACAATTAATAAGACTGGGACTTTTCAGCTTGGAAAAGAGGCAGCTAAGGGGGGATATGATAGAGGTCTATAAAATCATGAATGGCATACAGAAAGTAAATAAGTAAGTGTTATTTACTCCATCTCATAATACAAGAACAAGGGCCACCAAATGAAATTAATAGGTAGCAGGTTTAAAACAAACACAAGAAAATATTTTTTCATGTAACACACTGTCAAGCTCTGGAACTCCTTGCCAGAGGGTGTTGTGAAGGCCAATACTATAACGGGGTTCAAAAGGGATCTAGATAGATTCATGGAAGATGAATGGGGGGAGGGATAGCTCAGTGGTTTGAGCATTGGCCTGCTAAACCCAGAGTTGTGAGTTCAATCCTTGAGGGGGACACTTAGGGATCTGGGGCAATAATTGGTCCTGCTAGTGAAGGCAGGGGGCTGGACTCGATGACCTTTCAAGGTCCCTTCCAGTTCTAGGAGATTGGTATATCTCCAATTATAAATAAATAAATAAGATAGGTCCATCAATGGCTGATGGGCAGGAATAGTGTCCCTAGCCTCTGTTTGCCAGAAGCTGGGATTGGGTAACAGGGCATGGATCACTTGATGATAACCTGACTGTTCATTCCCTTTGGGGCCACTGTCAGAGGACAGGATACTAGGCTTGATGGACCTTTGGTCTGACCCAGTATGGCCATTCTTATGTTCATCTACATATCTATCGGGCAGAGGGTCTGTTTCTCCAGTTGGCCTGCCTTATCTGGACACTTTTAGCAGGTCCTGGTCGTTGCTCCACAAGTTGTCTCCACTGCCCTGCTCCTCCCTGCATACATACTTTCCTTAGAACCGCAACAAATTCTACAAGAAAAGGAACTTAGAAATATGGCCACCTACAATGAATTTAGAAGAGAAGAAATACAGTGTCCCTCAGCATCATACGTAATGTAATAGTCCCATTATTTTTGTCTTGTTTCATAACAGAGAGAACAAAAGGCTTCCTGCATAAGCAAAATGTAATTACTTTGAAATATTGTATTATGAATAAAAAAATCATATATTTTGCACCTTAGATGTGATAGAAAATTAGTCTGCAAATAAAAATCCTAAATAGTAGAATACTCAAACTACTTTCTAGTTATTGAATTGCTGAAACAAACTGTAGGATAATTGTATACCTATATTCAGGGTTATGTTTTTTTAAAAATTTACTCTGGTAATCATTCAGATTTAATTTGTTTGCAAAAAGCTGAAGTGTCCAAAAAGTATTTGAAAGCTATTTACTCAAAAAATATTTCTGCAGGGGGGAAATATGGAATTACAGCCCGGGAGTAATCAAATAATCCACTAGTGGTTGAAATTTACAGGCAATTTATTTCACTACTCAGATTGACTTTTTTATTGGCCTAACATCTAAATGAAAGCTTGCAAGTCTTAACTTGTTCTTTTGTGAAATGTCAAGCAATCAATTTGCATTGCACAACATTAGTAATTCTTTGCAGTCATTAAAGTCTAAAAACAGAGCTGGAACAAAATAAAGAGAAATGAGACAACCTAGTTTAACTGACAATTTATATAACACATATGATATATATTTGTGAATTACGTAGTGTATACCATGATCTCTAGGCACATAATACTGTTGTGTTTCAATTGCCCCTAAACTAAGTAGTCCCTGCTTATTCACTCAATATCATAGCTGATGAGTCAAGCTCCTTCGGTTTTAAGGCCTTATAAAAGGCTCTGACACTTCACTGTTAATACTTCTATTGTCCTATGCCTTTACAAAGCGGTCTATTTTTAAAGATTTCTCTAATTTCAATAACTTTATCTGAAAGCCAGGAGTATAACCAAAAAATCTAAATAAGTCTGGAGGCAGGGGCAGGGTGGCCAGGTGCCCGGTTTTCAACTGAAAAGTCTGGTTGAGATGGGGACCTGACTCTGTCCAGTCAGATGTACTGATCAGACACTCAAAGTCTGGTTACTGCAGGTGGTGGAGGCACCAGGTCATCACTTGCACCAGCCCCTACTCAGCCAGGGCCGCCACCTACCTGTGTCAGGCAGCTGTGGCTCAAAGCCCTGGCTGGCTCCACGGATGAGACCCTCCTGACCTGGGGGGGGGGTGAAGAGGTGTTAGCAGCCAGTGACGGGGGAAAAGAGGGGAAGAGGCAGCACTGTTGGAGTGTCTAGTTTTTAAATATGACAAAGTTGGCAACCCTGGGCAGGGGAAGAAGAACAAGATTGGATGCAGTGGGTAGATTGCAGAAGGACAGAAAGTGGTATCTACAATTGAAAACTAAGATATTTCAATGTGCCAACTCTTTTCCAAGACACCTTATTCAGATTTTCCATCTGGAGTACAATAAAAGTGCCAGACATTTCTGTCTTGATTTATAAGATCCAGGCTAGTCTATACACACTTTCATTTTAAGCAGACTCAGTTATACAAAATTATGGTTGTCACATTTCAGAATGCTATTCTGTTCAGTGAGGCAGATCTTCCCCCATTAACATTAGGAGTCACGCATGAACAATAGCAATAGGATTTTAAAAGAAAAAAAGCTTTGCAAACATTAATAACTGTGGGTGCCCATCATTAACCCACTAAGTCCCTAGAATAATCACACAGACTGCCACATTCTCTCAGGGGCAAAAGGGGTACAAAGGACCTCTTGGTAGCAGAACCAATGAGGGAGAAAGGCAATAAATATTTCAAGAGGGACCTCTTTATAGCTTAGATACCTGCAGTATGGACTGAAGTTTCACAGGGAGCACCCCACAGAGCAGAACATGGAGTGGGGGGAGAGGGAGGAAAGGGGATCACGGACAGACCAAGGATGTTGGAACTGTCACCACTGGGTCCCCTGGTCTCTCTGACCTCTTCCTCCCAGTAAGTCCGTTGGCCCACGCCGCTTCCAGCAGCTCCCATTGGCCCGGAGCAGCCATCCGCGAGCGGCCGGACCTGCGGACGGGGCAGGTAAACACACCAGCCCGGCCTGCCAGGGGCTTTCCCTACACAAGCGGTGATCCCTGTTTGAGAAACCCTGGACTTATGCTTTCCAGGCATAAAGAGCCACTATGTATCTTCAGTTCTAATGATTTACTTTACATTATGGAAATAAAACCAAGAACAAAAGTAAACCTCCATTACAGAGCAGAGTGTGTGTTTCCTCTAACGTGCTGAATCAACTCTGCCTCACATAATGGTAGCTGACCTCACTGATGGGCAAAGTCCTAAAGACTAAAAGCTGTGGTACACTAAAATGTCACCAAAAGTTATAACGCTACATACCACACAGACTTCTTCATAGTATGGGCCTGAAAGCCACAGACTAACTACTAATATAGTGCCAGTAGTGAATTAGTAAAACAGCTATTGTGGGCTCAGAATTGCACCCATAGAAATGGAAGCCATATTGACAGCTGGCTGAAAGGTCAAACCCATAAAAGTCAGTTCACTTTTTTCATTTATTGGGAGACTGACATGTCTTACTACTTACCAAAAAAAAAAAAAAAAGTATTCTTTCAAACTATTCAAAACCGTTTACTGGAGGAACATAGCCACTAAACAGCCTTAGCTTAGTTTACGGTAAATCTGCCAGCCTTTCATCTCCAGTAACTAGAGTTCTAATCCTGCCTCAAGTCAAAATGAATATTAGTTTGATGCCATTCTACAGTTGCCATTAGCGCACATAAAAGCCACCACACAATTCAGTGTGCTTGACAGTTTTTGCTTAGGAGAGACAGAGAACTGAAAAAAACCCCAACTGTTACAGGTCAAAATTTGTGCATAGGTCCCCGCAGGCTCAGGGCACTGCTATTAGTCACTTTCCAAAGCATTCACTTCACTTAAAAACCCTCTTGTGAAGGGTATACACACACAAGAGAGGTCCTCAGCCTGCAAACACTTAAGCTTGAATAATTTTACATATGCTACTAACTGGATGCACTGACTTAATGGCACTATTGAGCTATGTAAAGTTACTCACTCATGTATTTGCACATTTGGGGCCAAAGTGTAGAAAAAGCTACCTATGCCACCATTCTGACAGTACCCTTCTAGCCAGCAAAAATTGTGTATACACCTCAAATTTTGATCAATAAGGTCCCAATTGATTTCCCTGCTAAGGATTTGAAAGAGTAATCCAAGGAGTAATTAAGAAACTGCTGGGAATAGCATTACAATAAAACATCTGGATGCCTGAAAGACCAGACAGGAAAAATTAGAAAACTCATTTTAGAAGCTTCTTACATTCAAATTTTATACTCACTCTGAAATTGTGAGCTTCACATCTACTTCTTTAGATGTATCAATAATTACCCAGAATACTTCCTCTCTACTTTCAAGGTGACTCATAGTGTGAAACTGTTATCGCTTAATTAACTAACACACACAATTTGTTCCCAATTGACATAGCAAGAATGGGACCTAGAAAGCAGTTATACAACTGTTGAGCAGAAAATATTTATATCACCTCTCAAATTCATACCTGAATTAGATTTTTTTATTGTGCAAGGAAAAGTTAAAATTAGAGCTATCTACAAAAAATACTAAGAAAACACCTACACAACACATTTATCAATAAAAAAAAATATCCCACCAAGGTCCATGTGGTGCAAAGACAACCCTGAAACAGGGAAAGGTTAAATTTATCTGTGTTGACAAGTCGCCTATTTAAAGCTTGATTTAATAAAACCTGAATTCCTTTGTGTAGGAGACACATCACTGAAATGATAAATATGGACAAGTTTCTTTGTGGAACCTACATTAAGATTAGTGTTCTATTTTAAGCAAGTGAATTAAGAAATCCTCCCCACTTAACCCCTCACATTCCCCTCCACACTATAAATAAAACCCTCAAGATAGATAAATATTTTTGAACATACACATGTGAATGTGTGCGTGTACACACACACACACACACACTTTCTGAATCTTAGGGAAAATAAATGTGTCAAATTTGACCTAGCCATAGTATTAAATCGTGCATTTTTAAGGGATCCCAGTAGCCAAAATCCAGCATCAAGGATTGCAACCTTACATTTTGTCATTGGATATGAAAAGAGAGACGGCAATACAATGTCTCTCATCCCAGATACATGATACATTTGTCCTTTTCTATGAAAATTTGATGTTAAAGCTCCAACTACATTTCCCATATTTCCTGAAGTGTCCATTGACTCAAGCTCTAAGGTGTTACCCTCACATATGGTTCACCAAACAGATGGAAGCTGCACATTAAAAGAGAGCTTGAGGAGAGCTTCTCAGACCCAGGGCAAGGCTCAGTCTCTTCCAGTCAACAGATAACCAAGAGAAACTAATTTCTTCTAGACCTTACTGCACAAACAGAACTACTTCTGCACAGACAGAGCTCTCCCAACAGATTAAGAGGCTGTCAAAAAGGGTTAGGAAAAGCTGATCATGCAGTTTTCTGCCTTTTGATGGCATTTCTCTGCAAAAAGAAAAAGATACAGACTGATAAATATGAATAGCCTAATATCTGAACATGAGTCCCTTAACAGCCAAATCTCACATGTAGACATATACAGTAAACTACCATGTAATATGCTTAAAGGCCAGTTTGAAAATCCAAATTCAACAGCCGTACAATCTCAATTTGGGAACTGAAAGACTAAGATGTACTTTATTACAAATCTGTTATTTTGCTGGCCTCGTATTCTGCCTTCAGTTACATTTGCGCAAAACTAATACAAAAACAATAACAATGACAGAATATGTTACTAAGAAGAGTTGGTTACTGGAACTTTGTTAACAATCTTATGCATGAACAGAATCTAACTCCCTCCTCCACAGCATTGCAGAGCTATTATAGTGAACCAAAATAAAAGTTGCAAGTTATTTTTGTCATGGAGGGAAGTAGACACAACGCTGAATAAAATACAGGAAACTGAACTGTGGAGAATGGAGACAGACAGCTACAATACCTCTCTTCGCCAAGCAGCAGAATGAATTTAACAAGACTGATCAATTTCACTTATATTATTCAAGATTTTCTGGACAGTAGTCAACTACCAAGGATCATGTGAATTTCCTGTTACTGCTGGAGGAGCCTCACTAGGACGCATACTGTATTTAACCACGGTGGAAGAAAACCCACAGGGAACTGTCAGAGGGGTAGAGTATCAGAAAAATTTCCTTGCTTTACCTCCTATCAGAAAAAGTGTTCCATGGAATGAACAAAATAACTTCTGCCTCTTCCTTCCAGTGCCCCTGCCACGCACACATGCAGCTTGGGAGGAAAGAGATATCCTACATTTCACAGCAGTCAAAGAGGTGGCTTTGGAGAGGACAGGGAAGTAAGAAGACAAAGCTTCTTCACACTTTCAGTAGTTATGGGGGGTGGGAGGGTGAATGTGACAGAGGCCCATTGATGGTTCATTACTCTGTCAGCAACTTTTGTCAGGCATGACATACTCACTACAACTAACTCACTGTTGTCATAATTTGTATCTAAAAGGAATCACATATGGTTTCATATGCAAATTGGAAACACTCTGGTCCCCAAAATCATTGCATGGTGTATGTACAGGGTGTATATGGTGAGTTGCAACTACGTGCTAGAGCTATGTTCTTAAAATGCATTTGGCTAGCAATGTATAAGCCCAATCTGCCCTAGACAAAGGAATATGTATTTGCTTGTCTGACCAGCCTGGTTGTCAGGCAGAGACAAACAAAGGTACAGTTACATGCAAGGCAGACTAGAATGGAGGATGGCCACTCTTGGCAGGGGATGGAAGTCACAGCTGCAGAAAACCTTCCTGCCTCCTGAAGCAAGGTCATTGAACTTTGGAAGATAAAAGCAAGGACAGAAAGCCATTTTGGCATCCATTATAGGGCAGATACAAGAGACCAGGGCTCTTTTATACCTGAGAAAAGTGGAACCTTTCAACCAAGGGGGCTGAAAGTCTCTGAAAACTGAATATAGGTGAGAAAAACTTCTTTGAACAAAAGACTCTAGCTTGCTAAATTGAGTTTTGGTCTTAGCAGCATATTTAACTTTTATTTGTTTGTAGTCATTTCTATCCTTATTCCTTATACTTAGCATCACTTAACCCTATATCCTTTTGTTAATAAACTTGTTACATTTTTATTATAAGCCAAGTGCTCTGACTGAAGTGGAGGGTTCATCGATGCCAGTTAAGTTAATAAGCTGCATACTGTCTCTGTGTTCAGCAAGAGAGCTGAACACTACAGAGCAGACAGTTTGGGGAAAATTTAGGACAGAGGAGGTGTTGGGATCACCCAGCAAAAAGTAAGTAGGCAGTGAAAGCCGGGGTGTGACTTACATGCTCGTATTCTAGATGTAGGTGTCAGGGCTGTGAGCCACAGTATCATAGCATTTAAGGCACTCAGACTTGCAGGGAAGGTGGTGTCGCAACCCTTTACTTGTCTGGATTCAATCCCAAAGCGCCACTGGGTGGAATTTCAAATTTAGAGAGACACCTACAGTCAAGCTGACACAAAAGCTAGAGCCTCAAGCAAGGTCTAGGGAGAGCAGCCTGGTAGAAGCCACAACATCATCAGGATATTGCCTGAGACCACACTGGCAGACCCAGCACACAGACCCTGAACTCCCCCCCTACCCACTTCCTACCTCTGCCATCACCTTGTGCCCTCATACCCTATTGGGGATTTTATTCTCAAGACTTTACTATAGTTACAAAGTGTGGTAGGGTAAAAAATAAAATATAAACGACTAAACTTTGTTTCCGTCTCTTAAAAAGGAAGAGATCACAGAGTTATCATCAATATTTGTGCTAAATGTTAAATCTGCTATAGGCAGAAAAAAAACATCAAGAGGTCCTGAAGGCACATGTAGATTTGGATTAAACAGATCAGTTAGTTGGCACAAAGGTGAAATGAACAGCTGTGCTATTAAAAAATTATAAACCATGTTCACACATGGCAGACATCTAAGTCTTGCATCTAAATGCAAGATCACATGCTAGAAATGTGGGGCTGTGCTTCAGTGATCCACTGCCCCTGACTGAAGGGTAGTTTTGTGATATGGACAAACAGCCATTTGAAACTTGGCTGAAACTAGCAACACTTTTAACCCAAGGCAAACTCCTATTATATTGAGTTGGTGATGGAAACAAATCTATTGAAGAACTCTCAGTAACACTCAACTATTTCTGTTGTGCCTCTCTTATCGGTCAAAATTCACTAATCACCATGCTTGCAAACTGTGATACAAGGGAAGGGGAGGAGGGATAGGGGGAGCTGGGAAAATGTACAGTAGGTCAAACTTTTGATTTAGAGAAAAGAAACGTGTCTCAATATTAGTTCATATAGAATCTAAACTGTCTTTTTTACCGTGCTGAATAAACCTGCATTTTTTAATATAAAAGCAGGCAAATATTGAAAGATAGCAAAAGACCAGATCAGGAATATAAACAATACTTGTAAGTAATAAGTGCCTTGAAATTAGTTTATTTCTCAGCCTCTTTTATAATAATGTGCACTTGATACTTTGTTTTCCAGAAATGCTACTGTCCACTAGAACCAGAGCAGTGTCCTTGTAAAACGTATGTTCATTTTTGGGGTAGGTCTTTAGGCCTGGAGTACCTGTTTAATATCCATAATGCATTCTGGAGTACCTCTGGGCCAGAAAAGCTCAAAATCTTTCATTTCCAAAACTATTGGCCAGCCAGAGGCTTACACATGATGGCACACAAGACCAAGCTCACCAGAGGTAAAGGTCTTTGGACTCATGGAGAGAAGACAGGCTTGTGTAGGAAAGGAAAAAGGATGTAGATCTCAAAGAGCTGGAATGAGAATGCAAGACTTGAGTAAGACTTGATCAGATGCAGGCGGCCTATCTGGGCATAAGGAGTAGAGAAAATATTTATCACTCCAGACTTGAAGGAACTGCAGGGACATCAATCTAAAGGAGAAAACTAAAAGTTTCAGTGCCTCTCAGGAAGGAATAGCCACCAACTATATCTTGCTCACCCAAAACAAGTCAGAATATAAAGAACATTATCACTGCCCTCCTAAGACAGTGTGCGCCAAAAACTGGAAGTAGAGACTGTCAAGCCATTTGAGCTCTGATTGCCTACGTAATTGTAATGATTGCCAAGTGTTCATGGTGGTGGGTAGAGATGAAGAGGAACTCCTGTCCCTAAAGCTTCCAAAACTGTACTATACCAGACACATTTTATATATAATATGTGTGTGTGTGTGTGTGTGTGTGTGTGTGTGTGTATATATGTACATGTGTGTATGTATTTGCTAAACAAGAGATAATTATAAACCAGATTATACAAAAAGATAATCAAGCATCAAAATTAAGTTATTTATATTAGATTATGTGGAAACAAAATAGATTCCCTTGTATCTTGACTGACAACAAAACATGCTTCCCATTAAACCAATTTAGGTATTATCTAGAATACAAGCCAATAAAAACATTAAATAGTGTATCCAGGAATTTCAATAGAAAGGAACAAAACCAAACATTCTTGTAATACAGCAAAGGGATGGCTGATTTGGGAGACTAATGAATTAGTGTAAACAATTTAGCACTAATTTAATTTAACAATGTAGAGCATTTGTGGATTGCAAGGCAACAGACATCCATTTGTTTCTTCATTAAGCCAAAGATAAAATTGTTGATTGCCCCACCATGAATTATTTTATTGAAGAAGATAGCAAACAAATGTTATATTTAGTATAAAAATTCATAGCTAGTCTCTGAACAAACAAATGTAACCAATGAAGGATACATAAAACAATTCAGACCAGCTGTGGTTTAAGGCAGACCAATATACCATTCTTGCAAAAAAGGGTTTACATGTTTTCAGTTAGTGAAGAATTGTTTATATAGAAAATTGTTATAAACATACCATTTTACTTCACTAGAAATTTCCATTTAATACACATAGTCTGCATTCCCAAAATAGTATACTCATTCATGAGCATTAAATACAAACATTAAAACTGCATGCTGAAGAAAAACTATAAGCATTCAGTATTGTAAAAATACCAACAATAACAACAAGATCTATATCTTTATCTGTTACTTGCCTCAAATGTGTTACCAGTGATGTCAAATTCTGGTGGGACAAAGGCACCTTCTGGATCGTCTATAAAAAAAGAATGCCAGATGAAGAAATTGACAATTATATATGCATATAGCACGTTTTGACAGTTTGATGTCACAAAATGAAATCTACATAATTGACAAGCCTGTTGGTTCTCACACCTCCAAGCTACAAAGACAACTCTGTACAGAGCTGATTGTTCCAGTGCTGTAAGGGAACTATTAACTCTTACCAAAGGACCCTTAATGATTACATATGGAAATGTGCCTTTCTGTACCTTATTTCTAACCATCCTGAAGAAGCAAACTATCACTCTCCCCACTAAGAAACAAAAAGATTAAATTCAGAGAAAGAAACAACCACCATTTGAGACACCAAACTACCAACTTAATATTTTTAATCCCCTTCCTTCTGTGAACCTGAAAGTTTTCAGGTCGGGGCTACAGCAGGGGCCAGGACTGCAACTGGGGCCAGGAACAGAGCTGGAGGAGAAGGCCGGGGCTGTGGCTGGGGGTGGGAGCTGGGAACGGGGCTGCAGCTAGGGCTGTGGCCTGGAGTGGAGCCGGGAGCGGAGTCGGGAGCTGGGGCCAGGGCCAGAAACCGAGGCCAGAAGCTGTGGTTGGGGGCAGGGCCGGAGTAGGGGGTAGGGTGAGGCTGGGTGGGGCTCCCTCCCCACCCCCAATGAGGGCTGACCTTGGCCCCTCCACATCCCCCCAAAGATTCCTCTGTGCCCCACTAGCGGGGGGCACCCCACAGTTTGGGGACCACTGCTTTATAGTGAAAGGCTCACAGAGCTCAATCTATTTATCTTAACAAAGAGAAACATAAGAGATAACTTGACTACACTGTAAGTCCCTGCATGGGGAAACAAATATTTATTAATACACCATCAGTATAGCAGAGAAAGGCATAGACACAAACCTATGGCTGGAAGCTGAAGTTTGACAAATTCAAACTGACAATAAGGTGCACATTTTTGACAGCGAGGATACAACCATTAGAACAATTTGCCAAGGGTTGTGGTGGGGTTTCTTCAACACCAACCATTTTAAAATCAAAATTGGATATTTTTCTAAAAGATGTGCTCTAGGAATTATTTTGAGGAAGTTCCATGGCTCGTGTTATACAGGAGGTCAGACTACATGATCACAATGGTCCCTTCTGGCCTTGGAATCTCTGAATCAAAACTCCAGGCCAGTAACCAGGAGGAAGATTTCCCAGGGCCAGCTAATAAAAGCTTATAGGAGTTTGCCTTGTATTACTTTTCAGAAGTTACAAAACAAGCACATGTAGGTAAGTCTCCACAGCCACCACCTGTAACTACCATCTTCTGAGATGAGGAAGAACGAAATCTCCATCTCCAAGGTACGCAACCTAGTTGACTGCTGACCTACTCACACCACAAATATGATTGATGCCCTTGTGGGCCTCTCCAGCCAGCAGGCCAACATAGCTGCTCACTCCACTTTCCAATCAAATCCATATGGAAAGACCATGAGAAAAGCTCTTCATTAGAGGAGTTGGGCCTGGACGACAGCTTGTAAGTGGACTACTTCAGCAGCGATGCTGCATGATGCTGTATTAATACATATCTGGCAACTCAGTCATTGGAGGTATAACTATGGTGGTGTTTTGATGGTGTTGCCCCATTTGCCTGAGGGATTTGGCTCCAAAGGTTGGGTAATTTCCCTTAGCCCTGGTCTACACTACGAGTTTAGGCTGAATTTAATAGCATTAGATCGATTTAACCCTGCACCTGTCCACACGATGAAGCCATTTTTGTCGACTTAAAGGGCTCTTAAAATCAATTTCTGTACTCCTCCCCAACGAGGGGATTAGTGCTGAAATCAACATCGCCGGGTCGAATTTGGGGTAGTGCGGATGCAATTTGACGGTATTGGCTTCCAGGAGCTATCCCAGAGTGCTCCATTGTGACCACTCTGGACAGCATTTTCAACTCAGATGCACTAGCCAGGTACACAGAAAAAGCCCCGGGAACTTATGAATTTAATTTCCTGTTTGGCCAGCGTGGTGCGCTCATCAGCATACGTGACCATGCAGTCCTAGAATCTCTAAAGAGCTCCAGCCTGGACTGAACAGGAGTTACTGGATCTGATCACTGTTTGGGGAGACGAATCCGTGTTATCAGAACTCCGTTACAAAAGATGAAATGCCAAAATATTTGAAAAAAATCTCCAAGGGCATGACGGACAGAGGCTACAACAGGGACCCACAGCAGCGCAGTGTGAAAATTAAGGAACTCAGGCAAGCCTACCAAAAAACCAAAGAGGCAAACGGCCACTCCAGGTCAGAGCTCCAGACATGCCATTTCTATGAAGAGCTGCATGTAATTCTAGGGGGAGCCTCTACCACTACCCCACCCCGTCCATGGACACCTGCAAGGGGGGAGTCTCATGCAACAGTGATGAGGATTTTGGAGACAAGGAAGATGAGGATAGCACACAGCATAGAAGCAGAGAAACCATTCTCCCTGACAGCCAGGAACTGTTTATCACCCTGGAGCCAATACCCTCCCAAGGCGAGCTCACAGACCATGAAGCCAGAGAAGGCACCTCTGGTGAGTGTACCTTTGTAAATATAATGCATGGTTTAAAAGCAAGTGTATTTAATGATTAATTTGCCCTGACAACCTGGGATGCATTCGCAGCCAATACAGCCCCTCCCTTTTAACTGGCCAACGCAATAGGTGCTTGGTATGGGAAAGGAGGGCACGGCTGTTTGAAACCATTCCCACATGTTATGAAGGTTGAAGAAGCTGAAAGACTGTGGCTTACCATGGCTGCCTACAAGCTGAATTCTGTTGCCCGGTCCTGCATGTGTGATCTCTCATACCAAACTGACAGGCCCTCAATATAAGAGGCAAAATGCGACCTTATGCCGAAAGCACATGTGCTACGTAATGTTAACAGCTTGTTCACCGTGAAGGAGTCTATCCATTGTTCTCTAAAATGTGTCTTTAAATACTACTCTCCTTTTTTTCCCTCCCACAGCTGCAAATGTTTCAACGTTCCCCCTATCATCTGCATCCCAGAGGCTAGTGCAGATAAGAAGGTGAAAAAAACCACACTCGCGATGAAATGTTCTCTGAGCTCATGCAGTCCTCCCACACTGAATGCGTGAAGGCAAACATCAGAGTCCAAGAAAGCAGAAAATGAACACGAGGACAGGAGGGACGAATGAGATGAGAGATGGCGGGAGCAAGATGAGATAGGCAGGATGCAATGCTGAGGCTACTGGGGGATCAAACTGATATGCTCCAGCATCTGATGGAGCTGCAGGAAAGGCAGTAGGAGCACAGACCACCGCTGCTGCCCCTGTGTAACCGCCTGCCCTCCTCCCCAAGTTCCATAGCCTGCTCACCCAGATGCCCAAGAACCCCGGGGGGGGGAAATGGGTGCACTCCGGGCACCCAAACACTCCACCCCAAAGGACTGCACAAGCACAGAAGGCTGGCATTCAATAAGTTTTGAAGTGCAGTGTGGCCTTGTCCTTCCCTCCTCTCCTTCTCCCCCCACCCCTCCCAGGCTACCTTGGCAGTTATCCCCCTATTTGTGTGATGAATTAATAAAGAATGCATGATTTTGAAACAATAAATGACTTTCTTGCCTCTGCAAGTGGTGATCGAAGGGGGGAGGGTAGTTGGCTTACAGGGAAGTAGAGTGAACCGCGGGGGTGGGGGGGTTTCATCAAGGAGGAAAAAAAAAACGGTCACACTGTAGCCTGGCCAGTCATGAAACTGGTTTTCAAAGCTTCTCTGATGCGCAGCGTGCCCTGCTGTGCTCTTCTAATCGCCCTGGTGTCTGGCTGTGCGTAATCAGCGGCCAGGCGATTTGCCTCAACTTCCCACCCTGCCATAAACGTCTCCCACATACTCTCACAGATATTGTGGAGCAGACAGAAAGTGGCAATAACAATTGGAATATTGGTTTTACTGAGGTCTAACCGAGTCAGTAAACTGCGCCAGTGCACTTTTAAACATCCAAATGCACATTCTACCACCATTCTGCACTTGTTCAGCCTATAGTTGAACGGCTCCTTATTACTGTCCAGGGTGCCTGTGTATGGCTTCGTGAGCCATAGCATTAAGAGGTAGGCTGGGTCCCCAAGGATAACTATAGGCATTTCAATGTCCCCAACAGTTATTTTCTGGTCTGGGAAGTAAGTCCCTTCCTGCAGCTGTTCAAACAGACCAGAGTTCCTGAAGATGAGAGCGTCATGCACCTTTCCAGGCCATCTCACGTTGATGTCGGTGAAACGTCCCTTGTGATCCATCAATGCTTGCAGCACCATTGAAAAGTACCCCTTGCGGTTTATGTACTGGCTGCCAAGGTGGTCTGGTCCCAAGATAGGGATATGCGTTCCGTCTATCACCCCACCACAGTTAGGGAATCCCACTGCAGCAAAGCCATCCACTATGACCTGCACATTTCCCAGAGTCACTACCCTTAATAGCAGCAGCTCAGTGACTGCATTGGCTACTTGGATCACAGCAGCCCCCACTGTAGATTTACCCACTCCAAATTTATTCCAGACTGACCGGTAGCTGTCTGGCACTGCAAGCTTCCAGAGGGCTATCACCACTTTCTTTTCAACTGTGAAGGCTGCTCTCTTCTTGGTAAGCGCTCTTACACAGTCAAAAGTTTCACAGCCACTGGGAATCATCCCAGACCTGCAACACTATGTGGTCCACCAGTTTGTGTTTTTTTCCCGCGCCCAGAATCAGCATCCACGGCACGAACCTGCCCCATTACCACCATGATGTCCAAATTGCCAGGGCCCATGCTTTAAGAGAAGTCTGTGTCCGTGTCCTCATCACTATTGTGATCATGCTGTCATCGCCTCCTCACCTGCTTTTGCAGGTTCTGGTTCTGCACATACTGCAGGATAACATGCGAGCTGTTTACGATGCTCACAACAGCGGCGGACAGCTGAGTGGGCTCCATGCTTGCTGTGGTATAGCGTCTGCTGGAGAGTATGGGTTTTTAGTGAAGCAAATTATGTGCATGGACATAATTCATATTATTGGAAAGTCTTGATTAGGATTTCTCAAAATTCAATTATAGTTAAAGAAACATATTTAACTGATGGCTGACAACCAGGAACTGAGCTTAGATTTTTTCACCTCTTGTGAGCACTTCCTTTCTTTCCCCAAGATCTTAATTTTTGGCAGTACAAAGAACTTTTGTCCAGTAGACATATTCTCCTTTAGCGAGGCTCCTGTACATTTCTTTAAGAAACATCAGGTCAAATTCGATCCAAGATTTAGATTTTGTAAGAGTCAACTTTTACAAAACTGAGGAAAAGTGTTTCTTTACTGAAGTTATAATACAAACAATTCTTTTAACACAAAAACCAATTTCCCCTGCAGTGTTAAACGAACTATGGCAGCACAGGATTAGTACATGGGAATCTGAAAATGTATTATACTTAAAAACAAACACGAATCTGTCAAATCTATTTTGAAGTTGTTCATGATGAGAAATAAATAATGAATACATTTAAAAATATACTTTCAGTTTTATGTCATGTTTTATGACCTCTCAAGTAAGGACATTTGATTTAAAACTCTGATTTTTAACCTGATGTAGTTTCATTTCAACAGTTGGACCAAAATTATGGCTAACACACCCACATACATGGTTCATTTAATGCAATCTGGAAGCAAAGTGACAGATGTAGTTATTCTGACATTGTTTTAAAAATAAATTAAGATTAAAAGACATAATAAAAAGCCTAAAGAGAATAGGTATGGCACAGAACTGATCTCTGAGGCTTCTACAGCTTGGCACTAGGTTCCTTCTTCCTCATTCTCTACTGCAATTTTCTTAGCTGACATTTCTTGCAATGTGAGAGACTAAGGCTCTTGAGATTTTTGCTGATTTCATCTTATCCAATAATAGACTTTCGTTCACAATGAAATCAGAAGTCCTTTTGTGAATGTCAGCATCCATGTCTCCAATGATACATAAAGATCTTACATTCTGCCATATGCAGACACCACTCAATCCTCCATTCTGAGAAAGCTTTATCAGGTCACATCTATTCTACTGTTAGATCTACAGCCAAATAGCCATCTTCGTTAGCCATACTTGTAATTTCATGGACATATTTTAAGTGGTGAGAGAAGCAGCACCATGATTATGCTTTGCCCATACTTTCAGACATGCAAACACATATCTGCACAAGTCCATAATTTACTATGTTTAAAATGTAAGTGCAATAGATTAATGTGGAAAAAAAATCTGTGAAAACAAGTGGATCCAAGATTTTACTAAATTCAATCAGAAATCTTTATTCAGTACTAGTATAACTAGTGAATGTACAGTGCTCCTGAATCAAATTTAGTTTCATATGGACTGCAATTCATCCATTTATCAAGAAATTCTGCTTTGCAGTCTAATTAAATCTACATAAAAGTTTGAAGAGTATAATGTTTTATTACATGCTCTCAGCATGACTTTGCATACTTTTTAACAAATTGCCTAGAAGCATAAATACTTACCACTGAGCTGTTCCATGAAGCACACATTGCCATTGGTGTTAAAAGCCAAAGTGTCAGGAGTAATGCAAAGTGTCTGGAAGATTGCTGAATGGGAGATGCTCTTCATAGAATGGCTACACTCCAGGCAAATTGCCCAGATATCTTGCTCGGTAAGACAGCTATCCCGCAGTGACAGAATATCAGCAAGGGACACATTCTCCTGCCAAGACATGAATTCAGAAATGACTCTGCATTTGATGACATTACTTGTAGCCAATTGTGTCAAATGTCATCTACAAGACACAACCTGATGTGATTCCAGCAAGTTCTCAGACTTCCTGGGACAAAGAATTTAACCTCCAACTCCTACCCCCCAAGTATTTAATGTAAAGAACGTTCAGCACAAAGAGTGCCTCAGGGGAAACAGTCAACGTGTGCAAAGATCTTACACTAACATCAGAAAACAGGTATTTTTTTGTGATATATTTAAATCGAGACACTCCTGCACCACACTAAAATGAAAGGCTAGTCATGAGGTAAAGGCACAGGGATTTGGATTAATTTTCTGACTCTGCCACAAGTTTTCAGTGTGACTTTGGGGAAGTCACTTTAAGCTCTTTTTGCCTCAGTTTCCCCCACCTGTCTCCTGAAAGGGGTCGTTGCAAGGTTTACTTAGTGCTTGTAACTGCTTTGTGAGCCTCAGGTAGCGCAACACACCTTATGGCCTCTGTTTTGGGGGGCGGGGGGGGGGGGGGGAAATAAGTCAAAATTTTAGCTAAACAGCTCCAGGTGCCTGATGGTTGCCTCAGGTTTTTGTTTATCCAGTGCTCCCCAGTGGTCAAGGTAACATATGACTTACAGCTAAAGGCTGTCTTCACAGCTGTGATATTTATTAGGCTCATGTGGGAAGTCCAAGAAACATGGCAAAAGCTGTGTTGGAGACATTTAGAAGTTAGTATTTGCTTTGTTCAGTCTAGTTTAGACTAGAGAATAACTTTACATTGGAAGGACGATGCACTGGAAGATCTGACAGGCTCTTTCAATTTCTTACTTCTATGTATGCTTTAGGAAGCTGCTTGGATAAAAAGATGCCTAGTAGCTGTATTATCACACAATAATTACTGTTGCCAATCCTCCAGGATTGTCCTGGAATCTCCAGGAATTAAAGATTAGTCTTTAATTAAAGATTGTGTCATGTGATGAAACCTCCAAGAATATGTCCAATCAAAACCAACAATCCTACACAACATAATGACCCCAAGATAAGGGCAGTAAACACAAGAAACGTATTTGCCTTTCCCAAGCAACTCTAAAAAAATGGAAACAATTCGGGCAAAATTTCAAGCTGGATACATACCGATTACAATTTAGTCAAGAAAAGACCATAACAGCAATTTTCTCAAAGCTCTAATAAGTAGTTGACATTTCTCAGACCTCCAAAATTCCAGATATTTAGAACTGGGTTTAGCTATAAAAAGTAATCAAAGAGTTTTGGGTTATAGAATGTGTGTTTTACAAATATCTAACAATTGATTTTTGTTTGTTTTTCTTTGGGATGGAGTAAAAGCAAATTTGTTAATATTTGTTATTTATCATTGCATTCAGCATCACTTAATGGGAAAAGTATTCCCAACATTAGAAGCACCACCATTTTGGTCTTCTGATTCTCCTTTCTCTTCTTCCCAGTCTGTCTCTTCCACTTCCTACTTCAGTATCTCCCTCTCTGTAACAACTCCCAATTCCATGTTACTGGGCTCCTCTTCCACCCCTACGTTCCCTTCTCTTAAAAGGATCAGGAATCAAATAAAAAGTGACAGAGTCCTGTGGCACCTTATAGACTTACAGACGTCAGACGAAGTGGGTATTCACCCATGAAAGCTTATGCTCCAATACGTCTGTTAGTCTAT
The DNA here is from genome assembly GCF_016161935.1 of Mauremys reevesii. Lineage (NCBI taxonomy): Eukaryota > Metazoa > Chordata > Testudines > Geoemydidae > Mauremys > Mauremys reevesii. Next base: position 28,916,013 of record NC_052629.1, on the reverse strand, counting down.
AAGGTGCCACGGGACTCTGTCGCTTTTTACAGATCCAGACTAACACGACTACCCCTCTGATACTAGGAATCAAATAGCTAATGCTAAATCTTGAAGAGATTTTCTAAAAGTTTAAGGGATTTAGGAGCACATGTCCCCATTGCTTTTAGTGGGATTTGTGTTCTTAGATCTCTTAGGCATTTTTGAAAAATCTTTCCTTCAAGTTCAAGGCTCATCAGGCTTTCAAGTTAACATTTCAATGAAATGAAAGAGTCAAGGAGAGCTCAGACTCTTAGAGCCATTTCTTATGGTCACCTGTAGACTCATTGCTTGTGTTATCACACAGATCCTATTTGGAAGATCTTTATCATAAGGTTAGAAACCCTTTGAGGGAGATAAATGAAAGCTTAGATTCTGCAGACTCTGCACATGCTTTGTGGTCCAGGGCCAACCTGGATGTTTGCCACCAGTAAACGATACTATAAAACACACTGAAATGAGAAAGATAGCATTTTAAATATAAAGAGGCATCTGACAGAGTGAGCAGTGAAGAATTAATAAAATATTCCTAGACAAACTGGACAGCAAAAAAGCCATTTCTCAAAACAAGACTATAGAGTATCTATTCAAATGGGAACTTTTAGGAGCTTGCCAGGAATGGCAGTCAAGCTCCATTTAATAAATATCCAGCTCTTCTATGGTGCTTTAAGAGATTAAGAGGTTGTTTTCCCCTCCACCACCCATACTTTTGGGTCTCCAACTTTTAATCACTCTTCTTGAATATTCCCAAGAATGCTATAATTGTGTCAGTAAGCACCCTTAATATCCTGAGAGCAATCTGGGAGATCTTCCAAAGGGTAGTCATGGAAAACTTATTGAATCATGATTCATACATCAGCAGCAGACAATAATCTTGTTCAGTCTGAGGAATAAAAAGGTATCCCCAACTGGTTTCCACATTGCTAAAGGATTTTGATTCACGCTCAACTCTCTTGAGAGCAAAAATGATTGTGCCAGATCTTCTCCACCATGTGACAGGCTACAGGAAACAGAGGTCACCGGACAATGTCCACAAATTGATTATCTGATCCTACTTGAGTTTGTGAAAAGAACTGTAGCCAGTCCCTCCTCCAAATTATTTACATTGCTAGGAGCTTTCTCTATGGGTACTCCCTTTTCACTGTTACTACTTGATGGAGTCTACCCGTGAAACTGGCAGAGATGTAAGAAGAAAGAGAAGGTGCTATTTAACAACTGAACCTAATATGTGAAATGTATCCATCACTATTAACTGCTAGTTAAAATATTTCTGGTCCATGTTATCCAAATGCTAACTAACCAGGCAAGCAACACTCTCCAAATCATTCCTTGAGTTATGAAGGAAGACATCAATAATGCAAGAGTAGAACTATCTATGACAAAACAACTCAGAACTAGAGTCAGCTCCATCTTTACGTGTTTGTTTAGCACAACTACTGACTAATTTAAACAAACAACAGTATAAATAGTCTTAGCGGCCTTTTACGTGGCAGCAATGAAACTTTTACAGAAGAAAAAATGATTTGCTTATTACCAAAGGGGATTTGTTTGATTTATGTGATTTTGTCTGATTAAGAGTTATTGTTATTAAATGCTACAACAAAGTCATAGTCCAACATTTGTGACATTAGTCTACAGACATGACAATAATTATGATACAGCAGTTAAATCATATTGATGAATATGGGGTATCAAGAAGTAGGGTGTGAGGGAGTAAATCCATTAGGAACACAGGTTTCTGGGATTATTAGGAAGAGGGAAGCAAGAGAATCTTATTGACATGAAAAATGCCTCTTTGTATGCCCCCTAAATAGATTTCTCCAGTTCCCATATAATAAGACTTCCAAGACTTTTGATAGCTGCTAATCATAAATCCTTACCCAGAGATGTTTGCATGCTACAGTTTTGCAGGAAGAAGATCGTTCAGAACATTTCCTTTATAACTTACTGCTTTAAAGAGTAAAAGCAATTTGCCCTCACAGCTTTTGAATGGTCGGAGAATCCGCCCCTTTCCCAACAACTGAACTAAGATGATCGGGTCCCTGTGAAAGTTGATTTATACCCCTTTGACTGGCCAGTCCGCGTTCACCACAGGGTTAGTTCCCCGTTAAGTCAACCCTATCCACTCTCCCCTAGTTTGCGCAGCGCAGCGCACCGCTGTAAACAAAGCCAAGGCCGGGAAGGGCAGGCCGGGAACTGGACGCACAGGCCAGCAGCACAGCGACCAGAGAACTAGCAGCTGAGTTGCTGACACAAAACAAGTTCATCCAGAGAAGCTACCCCAGCAACTGCAGCGCCGGGGCCACTCTGCAGCTGGGAAGGGTCGGTCTCGCCCACAGGAGCCAGAGCTCTTCAGGGATGAGCGGGTGCTCTTGCCAAGGAGGGGTGGGGGCGGCTGCACTTTGGCACACTCACCTCATCCTCCAGCAGCGTCGGCAGCGGCTCGAAGTCATAGCAACCCACCTCCGCGGGAAACCCAGCCACCGCGGCGTCCGCAGCCTCCATGCCGCCTGGGGAGGAAGTGGCAGGCGAAGGCTTCACCCCAGCAGCCTGGCTGCGTGCTCCAAGCCCAGCCCTCTGCGGCTCATTCCCACCGCCGGCTCGTGCCTCCGGAGCGGCCCCTGGCCGTAGCCCCGCAGCGCCTCGAGCCCTCCTGCCCCGGCCCGCTCGCTTCCCGCGCCCACCCCCGGCTGGGAGCCCTGCCCGGGGCACGCCCTGCCCCTTCGCTAAGGAAGCGATCGCATAGTAACGGGCACGGCCGCCGCGCCTGGCCTGAGCGCCGCAGGCCGGACTGCAGCTCCGCCCGACCGCCTCCTTCCCCGCACAGCCCAGCTCCACCACTGCAGGGGCCTCGGCCCGCTCGCTCCGGCCTGGGTCCCTGAGCCCTAGCGCCCTCCCGGCGCAGCCAGGTGCCTGCCCTGAGACTCACCCCCGCCCCCCGCTAATCCGCTTTCATCCCTGGTTCCCAGCCCCCCGCTCCGAACTAACGCGGAGCAAACTTCAGGCAGCAACTTGCCGCCAGCGCAGCCCCCCTCCCCGCACGCCAGCCGCGCCGCTGCCGCAATGCTCCCTCTGCACCGCCGGAGAGCGGCGTGGCTCGGGGCGGTTGTCAGCGCGCAGGCTGATTGATGCACCAGGGTTGGTTTGTGTCTGATCTGCCGGGCTCAGAGAGCGAAGCCTGCGGCATGCACTGGCAGACTGGCCCTTTGCCAGGGCTTTCCAAAACCTGCACCCCTGATATTGATGATCGAAACTGAATGTTATCAATCAAACCGAACGCTCCAGTCCTGCAATGAGCTTCATGGAAGTGGACCATGGAGCCCTAGTGACTTCAGTGGGGCTGCAAGGTTGTGCAATCGGGGAATGGATTTCGGGATCAGGGCCTTAACATTGACAACATTTTCTGTTTGCTTTCACTGGACTTGGACATTCAATTAAATTTAATTTAATTTTGTCCCATCACCCCACATGCACACACCTTGCTGCAATTTGATCTACCAGCAGGGACCCCTCACCTTGAGACAGGGCCGTAGCAACAAAGAACGTGGCCCCCTCCGAACATATGTCCGGGGCCCCTTACAATGCAGAAACTGGAATGCGGTATTTATTTTATACAATATACAGGGTTCATATTATGTATACATAGGCCTACAGTGTACATGTATTCCATAACTAACTTACCTAGTTATACCTTACATTTTTTTTGTTACTTTTAAGAGCCCCCTTCCTTGCGGGGCCCCCTCCAGTTGGAGGGTACGGAGGGCACTCGCTACGCCTCTGCCTTGAGAGAAAGTGGTTGGGACACTAGGCTACAAGTTGAGACAGCAGGGTTCAAATCCCTGTCATGCTACAGACTTCCTGTTTGACTTAGCCTCTTTGTGCCTCAATTACCTGTCTGTAAAATGGGCATAAGAGGACTGCCCAACCTCACATGTGTTATGAGGCTAAAATACATTACAGATTGTGGTGTCCAGGTACTTGTGACCCAGGGACCTCTTGATGCCAACTGGCAGATTGGGTGCTTAGAGTTTTATAAGACTCCCTTGGGTCAGATATATGCATAATAATACTCTAAAGGGTAGCAGGTAAGATCTCTACCAAGAGTCAATAACCCACTTACCATGATAATTGTGAAATGTATGTTTGGATAATGTTTAAGGAATTATGTATCTGAACTGAAAATGGTATTCTCAAGGTATGTGAGTTAAGGCAGGTCAGCAGAAGGTGATAAACATGCTCCTGGCAAGCAAGAGGCACACTCCTACTTAGTGGTAGGAGTGTGCCTGTTGCTAACCTGCAGAGGGACATCAGATCCAGCACTGGGCTGGATTTATTAAGAACCAATTTGGTACTGATACTGCCCACATAATATTACTTACATGTCAAATGGATGACATAGTGTTACTACTGGATTATCTTTAGCTGCTGAGAAAGCATTCAACCTCATGAAGTGGAAATATTTATTCCATATGCTCACTCTGTTCCAAACTAATTGAGTGTCAAGGTGTCATTGATAGTCTCTTTTTAGAGTAGCTATCCATTGAAGACCCATGTCAGAGTTCAGGGCAATTGTATCTATACTGTCCCTCTATGATACAGCAAGGGCACCCGCTCTCCGGCTTCCCCTGTCTGCCATCTCTCTGGGGTGGAGACCTACATCGCTCTCCCTTCTGACCGGAGCATCACCAGGCTGAACAGTTCCCTGCCTTCTTCCTGATCCAGCAAATGGACAGGACCTCTGGTCCATGGAGGGCCCCCATCCTTAGGGAAGGGTTGGAAGGACTTGGCTTACTGAGGCCCCATAAGATTGTGTTCTTGGTCTGAGCTGAAGCAGTGATGAATCTGAAACCACAAGGAAACTCCAGGAGTGGTTTTGAAGGACTGCACCTGCCAGAGCCCATGGGTTGATCTCTGGTAAGCTTATTAAAATACATTAGCATTCTATTGTTTTTAATGTTTTCTCTGTAGCACTTTTACCTTAATAATAAAATAGGCTTGGATAGGAAGTGCTGTGTTGTACCTTATAATGGTGGGCAATTACTCTGTTCTGAAGAGAAGCTTGCTTAGGGACCCCATCCTTTGCTGGGAATAACACAGTGAAGGCAGAGAACTGTTCAGGCTGAAGCTATCCCAGTCGAGGGGCGGGAAGGGAGGGAGAGAGAGAGAGAGCGAGATCTACACCAAACAGAGGTAATGGCTAGAAGAGCACAAACTATTCTCCCAGGACTGCTTCCAATCTTCCAATATCTGCCCTTCATTTTTCTAGACTGCTGGGTTACCAAATCTTAAAAGGGACACACCATTGGACAGGAAGTGGGATGCCCCCGAGGCCCTACTTCCCTTAAAAGAACAAACTACCCTGTCACAGGAAAATTCTAAATGTTCTCTTTAGATGGTGGGCTGCCTCCTCAGCTACACACTTTGCACCCTGGTGGGCCAGTCTGTATTCTACCTTGGTCCCATGGTCTGCCAAGGATCTTAGTTGGTGGCTCCTTCATGGACACATGAGCACAGGCATGTACCTGGAGTGGTTCACCCTCCCTCCCCCAACACTCGCCCATTTTGCAGAGTGAGGGGGACTCTGGTGCACATTTACATTGAGTGCACCAGGTTGCAGCCCCTTTTCCGGCTTCTCCAGAACCTTCTTCTTAGGTTCTGGCTGCACTTTTCCCTGCACCTCCTGATCTACACTCACCACATCCTGATGTTTGCCAAGGCAGCCATCCATCATACCAGAAGCAGGATGCTGGAGGGGGAGGTGCGCTGTGACTGTGGGACCTATTTCTGCTCCTCCCTCAGGTTACATATCTGGGCAGAGTTCCTCTGGGATGCATCCACTGGCTCCCTGGATGCCTTTGAGGAGCAGTGGGTGCTGTTTAGGGTTCTCTGCTTGGTGTCCCCCCTTAGCACCCTGATTTTAACCCTATGACCTCACTCAAGTCTGTTTTTCATTAGTTGTTCTCCAACCTCATTTGAGCCCTGGGCTCAGTGGCTCCTCCCCTTAGGCTGGGGGAGGGGGCATTAAATGTTGGTGGGCTTACACACACACACCCCCAACCCCCCAAGAACTCAATAGGTACACAGAGATGTGCAGCTGAGAATGGGGAACTGGGAAGATGGACCTACTATCCCTACCCTGCAGCTTCTGGGCTTTATGTCCTATGTGGGGAGTGAGTGACAGAAAGTCCCAGATATGCAGCTTTATGTCTTGGTCTCCCACGCATCGTTCCTTGCTTGAAGTAACTTTAAGTCTCCTTTGCTCTGCTCCAAGGCTGAGGACCTGGACCAAAGTCTTAAAGACATATGTTCCTTGGATGCATGTCACTGATGCAGATTATCTTGATTTTGGTCTTAGAAAATGACATACACACTTCAATCTGCAACAAACTGGTTTGGTGACATGCTGCAACACATGTTACCATTATTAGTTGCACTTTTTTTTTGTTTCTCCTGTGAAAGTGTGTTATATAGCCCTTAGGGTGTGTCTTCCCTAGGAAAAAAGGTGCATTCTCAGTATGAATTAACCACTAAAAGTGAAATCCTAGTGAAGACAAGGCAGGGAACTCACTTGAGTGAGTTATCTCATCATATAGTCCAGGTTAAAGAGTAAGCTTGGCTCCTCCACAGTCTTTAACTCAACCTGCTAACTCCTGTGAAAACTAGAAAGTGCCTTTTCTTAATGAGGATTTTACCTTGAGTTAGCTAAATGGGTTTAGAGCACATCATTTTTTCCCAGGGGAAAATAACTCTAAGTAGGATCAAAAGAAGAACCATACAGCCCTATGTGTTGTATACTCTGCCATTCTGTCACAGGAATCCTCTGCAGTGTTTTAGGCATTAGTGATTGCACCATTCATTAAATAGTGTAGGAAACCCCATGCTTCCTCCCGCCACCCCCACCCCAAATAAACCCAACAACAACAACCACCACCACCAGGACCTTGAACTAAAGTAGTGATAAGTAAATGGAGAAACTGATTTTCACCCCCCCCTCCCACCGCCTTTGGATGTTATTAATTATCTGCAAATTCAAAAAGAAGCCATTCTGATTACCATTACTTCATTAAGCCCTTTTGATTTAGTCATCATGGGGCTCACATCTTCATCCTTTCAAACGCCTGGACTTGCAGAACACTGTCAAAGTTATAATCTGAACACAAATAGCTGGAGGAGGGAAATCCAGTATATTACTTTTATGGCACATTGTGTCACTAGTTATGTATTTCATGTAAATTACTAACTTTTTTTTTCTTTTCATTATAGCTGTTTGGTTATTATTCTTTATAGATTACATAATTATAATTGACTGTATTAAAATTTAGGAGCATCAGCATAGTAGATAAAACATATATTGTTACAGCATTAGATGATGCATTCTGTTTTTAAAAGCTTTGTTTACTGGCAGTTTGTCTGAAAGTTCTCATTTCAATTTAGTTTGGGTGATACTGCAGGGTCCAAGGGGGGAGGGAGGGGTCACTGTAAATAACTAGTCATTGCATGTGTTTCTACTATTTATACCCTATTCATACTGCTTTTATTAAACAGAGCTTTTTCTAATTCCATGTGCTCTAATACAGTTTCTGTCTATGAAATTACTGCTCCTTTATAGCAATTATAGCCTTTAAGACAAGGGAAAGCATTCTGCTAATAGCTGACTGAACTGCCTATATGGCAGCAATGAAAATGCATCATAGAAAAAGGTAAATAGTGTTGCTGGACATTAGCATTCTGCCACCAAATTCAGAGTGAAGGACACTAGAATTTTTAAACCTACCCCATTATTGTTACTAATTGTGTATAACCATCTATTTGTTGGTCTGAAAGGGTTGGTGAACTGAGGCTGTGCTAGTCTTGATGGACTGGGCTTTTCTGAAAAGCATTGGAAAATTCTGTTCATGATTACCTTCCGCACATAGTATGAAGAAGACTATTCCAGAAACATGCCCCCGCCTGGGGGGCGAGGTGTTGAAGACTCTACCACTCAAGTAGTACAGCAGCATGGACCTGATCAAGTAACCGCTGAAATCAAAGGCAAAATCCCCCTTGACATCAGTGCTGCCTCAGAAGAGGCCCCATTGAAACAAGACTGTGGTTGGAAGGAGAATGCCTGATGCCTCAGTTGCAAATACACAGAGCCAGCACAATAGTCTTTCTGTCTGTGTAAGGATGATCAAGTAATCTACCAATGGGAATTCAAACAGTGTACAGTCCCCTTTACTCCAGTGGAGAATTAGTCCTAGAGAGGAGAAATGATTTGCCTGAGTCCAGAAAGCAAGTCCTTCGCAGAGCCAAGTTTGGTACTCAGGAGTCCCGGGCTCTCTCTCCCACTGTAAGTTCACTAGACCATCCTGTTTGTCATAAGTCTGGTTAATATCTTTTGCTTTTTAAAGAGATCCATAACTTCTATCTTCCTGGGTTCTTATATGGCCTCCATCACCACAGTACCTGAATGCCTCCCCAGTATTTATGGATTTATCTTCATAACAGCCTGGTGAGGCAGGGAAGTGTCACTCTTTGCATTTTACTGATAGGGAAGAGAAGCACTATAAGATCAAGTGACTTGCAAGATCATACAGGAATTCTGTGACTGAAATGGGAATTGAACTTGTATCTTGAATCGCAGTCCAGTGCTTTAGCCACCAAACCATCCTGTCTCAATTAGTTTGTAATTGGATATTTATAAGATCACATATAAATCTCTTTGTCTTTATAACCCATTTTAGTACTGTTCACTTGAGAGCATTGAAAAAAGGATGCACCTGATTATTTTAAAACAGCATGCTTTTGTATAATAAGATACCCTTTGCAATTTCACATTGTAAAATATGCTAACAGGATAGTAACTGGCCTGCCGTCAAAATAGCATCTCACAGTAATTTGTCTGCATCTTAAAGCTCAATTTTAAAAAGTAAAAGTAACTGATGTGCAGGCACAGTAGTTATTTTGAAAACGCTTGTATATCTCACACGTTAAACTATTTCCTTAAAATACTTTCTATGGAGATTTATGGTGTCACTACAATTAGAGCAGAATCACATAAAGACTAGTAAACCAAAGGCTTCCCCCAGCCATGTGAGAATGAAACCAACTACATTGGTTTATCCCCAAGGCTCACAAAGTTGGTGAGCTGCTAGAATGTCTTTCTGCTACAAGACCAATGAATGGATAGTCTGGTGGAACTATGCAATTAGCTGGTGTCCTCAACAATTGATATAAATCCCCCAACCCTCTTCCAATCCCCTTCTCCCCAATAGCACAGATGCCTATAGGTTCATTAGCAAACTGGGAGGCATGGATCAGCATTCACATTGCACTCCTCACCAGAACCTGGCCTGGGCTGGGGAAGCTAATGATCCAACCAGTGGACCAAAGTTGGTGATGAATCTTGGTCATGTGCCACCTGAGGCATGTTGTGTGTACGTTAAGACGATGACTAAAAAACTATGCCCTGTGAAACATGAAGACAGGCATCTAGGACACAGGTAGCACATAACTTGCGATCAACAGAGACAAGATATGATGTTTCCCACCGTCAGCTTCCCAGGATATTATGCTAATTTCTTTCCAGTGAGGACTTAGCTACTGTGCTTCATGTAACTCCCCCTACCGGAAACTAAAGCCAAAAGGTGTAGAGAAATTCCAGCTTGTGCAATATGCAGCAGCTCATCTCTTGAGTAAGGAAAAAATGTTGAGATCATGCCAAATGGGTGTTCTCCACATTCCATTGCCTCTCCATTTGTTACTGATTACAATGCAATGCCTGGCTCTAATCTTTAAGGCCCCATAAGTACATGGCTATTTCAGAGATTGATTCTTCATCTGTCTTCTCTCAATGCCACTGTTATCAGTGAAAGCTCAATGGTTGCTGGAGCCCAGTGTGAAATTCTCAGAAGCAGGTGTCAGAATATTCTCAGCAAAGATCCTAGACTGTGGGACTCTTTTCCAGAGGTGATTAGAATGAGCCTGATCATTGTCAAGGAATGATACAAAAAAACCACCTTTCTACAGAGACCTTTAGTCAACAACAAAGAAGCAAAAGAGGGTCAACCCTTCCCCACTCTCTCAAAATCATTTGGCCTTGCAAAAGGCGAAGAGCAGGGTCTTTTATAAACTGAATGCAAGACTTCATTTTGTATTGGCACACTGATAATTTGGTAATGGATGCATCAGTTATATGCCTATGCTCTATGCCACTGGGGACTCCCCTCCAGTGAGGAGATGAGATCAGTGCTGACCCCACTGTGCTGCTAGAATGACACATCATAGGGAAAAAATCAAGGGAGAGAATTTAGCCGTGTACACCATATAAATAAAATAAGCAAATACAGAGAAGAGACTAAACCCTTATCCTTGCAGCAGGAGGGAAATGTGCAGTTCTCCCTTCTGGCAGGGGAGGTTATCAACTGCACAGAGGAGACATTGTGTTTCAGATATTTGTCATTAATTAGGCAATGGCAATTATCTCTTGGATAAAACTACAGCCATTCCAGACCCCATAAAACCTACTGAATCAGTCTATGCCTTAGGAATTTGATAATCCAAATGAGTCAGCTGGATAAAAGCCTCCTTAAAGCTAGAAGTTGCCCAGATCTGTAGAAGCCAGGGACTCATCTGGACCTATAATGTGGTGTTAAATATTAATTCTTGCTAAAGTTTGTTTTATATAAAGGAAAAAAGGAGAAAAGATATATTGTTTAAGTCTGTAGCAGGCAGGTGGGAAAATGAGGACTGGGGAATGTCCTAGGCAGGAGCCTACATAGAAAGAAAAAGCCAAAATAAATGTAGACACAATGGATGAGATTCACAAATGTATTCAAGCACCTAGCCCCCATTTAATGTGAATCCCACCAAACCCTGCTTTCTTGAGCCTAATACAGTTCATTGTTTAGCATTTGAAGGAAGCTGTCGTGGTTCTAGGGTGAGGTGTGCTTTTGACCCCTCAAGCAGCTTCTCTGGGGGCACCTTCTTCAGGTGACAAGCCCACATCTGCACTTCTCTCGGAATGGAATCCTGAGAGTCACCTCACTTTTAGGCAGAGTCACCAGGCTATAGAGCCAGTAGGTAAATGCAATGACTCAACACAACTCCATCAAAACAAAATACTACTTATCCAAATGAGCATAGCAAAGGAAAAAAGTTATACGTATATTAAGCTAGCATTCCTCTCACAACTTAGGTATGCCCAACTTACCTCAGTAGTCCCTACCTTGTACTCCTGGGGACATTACAGCCTGCTACTTTTTGCTGACTGTGTGTCTTGTGTCACAAATGCTCAGCTTTTAACCACTTTCAAGCTCTTTAAGATTTCCTGCCTAAAGGCCCCTGAGATTTCAAGCTCAGACCTGTCGCCAGTGCCCATGGGATCAACCAGACTTCTGATTCCACATACATACATTTTCTGTTTGTATACTGGCCATTGGGGCTGTCTATAGCCATTGACTTTGGTTCCTGCAGATACATGGCTAACCTAGACTAATTTAACTGATTTAACCCTTAGCTAATCTTAGCCAGCAACACAATAACAATCAAACCCACAGAGATCTATTCATCTATATAACAGCCATAAACTTAATACAGATACCTCCCATGTAGTTCACAGAAGCATTAAAGAATCATAGGAAGTCACTATTTTCACATGGCCAGGGGAAAGGCTCCTTTTACCATTTCTCCCCCTTTCACACCCATGTAAAGCTAGCCACATTTTAAGATCTATAAATATATGACCAAATTCACTGGGCCATTAGTTCTGTGTTGAGTTGTTCCTGTAGTGCTATTACACCAGCTTACCTGGGGATTCCCCTGAGGTGAGAGAATCTGAGTGGTATAGGGTCAGTGAAGTGGCTCCTATACACATGTCCCCCTTGTGTAGGAGGACAGCTGAAGAAAAAAGGGGGAACAACCAAGGAACATGCTCCTAACTCCTGACTGCTGGAGCAGCCTTTGTAAGATGGGAGCAACGTCAAGGTGGCTCTATCAATGCAAAGATGCCCACCAGGAGGATTCCCCCGGTATAAGGGGAACTTCAGGTGTCACAGAGCCACTGTAGTGATGCCTAAATCATCCCTTCCTGGGGCAAACACGGTGGGTAAGAAAGTATGGCAGAGGCATCTCCATGCCCTAGTGATCCCTGGCTGCAATAATCTGAGCATGGGCCACAGTTAGAGAAGCCTATTAACTTGACCCAGGGGACAGACTGGTATAGGATTGGGGTATTGATGCCTAAAGCCAACTTGATACCCTAATCCTCCTCAGCTCTGCCAAGTGTATCTGAGCTGCAGACATAGACCTAGCAAATACACTCACTTAATCATTACGGAGTATGCAACAAGCAAAGAATTTCAGCCAGGAAAATTAAACAGTATTAGCACATGAAACAGTCATTGTCCAGTCATATCACTCCTATTCCACACCAGCAATTCACCTTGAAGTCTCACTATTGAACAGTATCTGCCCCTCATCACTTAATCAGTATTTAAAGCTGTGTCTGCTGAGTCATCGAACCTAATTACACCTCCAAGGTGTATGTCACTGGAAAGTCTAAGAAAGAGTACAAAGCACTTTGCCACCCTCCAAAGAGAAGTAAAAGATGCCTTTTTCTTGTTTTCTCATTTTTGATTTTCTCATTTGTTTTATAATAGCAATAATCTCTATTGCTTTCATATACTTGCAACAAATGGCTTTTGCAATCAATAAAATGTCTCAGCTTTGCTTTGGCTATTAATCATTCTCAGTAGCCATTTATTGCTTTGTATATTACAAAACCATAGTGGGAGAGCCCAGACTCCGCTGTCACGCACCCTTGTTATGAAGTACATGAAAACCCTTGTTTCCACACATCCCCATCCACACTTTTGGCAAGCAGCAGACTTTGGAAACTCTGCGGCTGGGATTAGACACCCACAGGATTGATGGATGGATGACAGGTCCCCCACAATCATGAGGGTGGGGAACCCAATATCTTCCTTAAAGCTCTGTTATCCCAGAGAGGTAGAAGGCTAACTGGTGACCTAACTGGAAGGTTGAGTCAACACCTACCAAAAGGCAGACCACCATGAGGTGGGACAGTATTCCAAGAGATATTGGACCTAGGGTGATTGGAGACATAGGGCCCTAACCTGTACTTCAGTAATGATACATCCTGCCTAGTCTATATCTGCATATGAAATGAGTCTGTGCTTTCAGTGATGCAGTTTTATGCTATTGCAGCACAGAGTCACACAAGATGCTATGATACAAGAACAGCTGAAAAGGCTGCCACTAGAACATCCATGGTTGTTAAAAGGAATCCTTTGTCATTTGCTTTTCCATTAGGATTTCAAAAAGCATTGATCAGCCCTGAAAAAAAGTTCATCTAATAATGAACCATTTATGCTTATTTTAGTAATTAAAATATGTTTACTGCTTTTTACGCCTTTTAGTTCTGCAGAGACAAATGAATTATGAGGGAGGGAGCTGAATTCTATTCCTTATGCATCATTGACTGAGTTGTTTACTCAGTTCCAATCTAATCTAAATTATATCTGTGTAAACCCCTTGAAGGGCAGGTGTAGGTGCAGGACTGCAATAGAAAGGTCTGGCACCTGGTCTTGGGCATTTTTCAGATCGTGTAGGCCACACTTCACTTTAGTAGAGCCACTTTACTCCCATATCTCTGATGAACTTTTGGGATGGCAGGTCCCACAATGCAACCCCTGGCTAAAAATAGTCTTGTGGGTTGGCGGAAACATATACCTCCTCTGAACGTTGTTATTCAGTGCAGAACATTATTTTATCTTTACCACTGTGTGGAGTAGGCTGAGGATTAGAAAGAGTCAAGAATTTGTTGACAAAGATTTTTTTTCACCTTCTTTTTAAATCAAAAAGTGGTGATTGAAACAGATTTTTTCCCCTCAGGAAAGGATCAGTTTCAAACAAGAAGGTTTCTCATGTCCAGGATGGAATTTCTGGTTAAAAAAAAACACAAATCAAACCAGAGAGTGACTCCTACCCCAGAATAGTCTGGTGCTGAGGGCAGTAACCTGGGATAGGGAAGACCTGATTCAGCTTGAACCTAACTCTTCTACTGCCCAGGTGAGTACCCTCACCAGCAGGCAATTGGCTATTTTGATGGGGACACTTTCATCCAACCCCCTCTCTCCCTCTTCCATCCAAAAAAGCACATCAGTTTCATCCTGTTGTGGAACAGAATTTTTTACATGTTTGTGGGAGGGGAAAGCCATTTCCCACCTAGTTTTATTGTGTCTCACTTCACCTGTCTCACTTTTAAGTGTGGTTACAAGAGACCCCTTTTAGGGTGACCATATTTCCCAAAGGGAAAACAGGACACCACGCGGGGCTGGCCCAAGCCCTCCCACCAGCCACCTGCAGCTGTGTCTCCCCCAGCCCCCACAGGGCTGGCTCCAGCTGCCCACCCAAGCCCTGCCAGCCCTCTACTTGAGGCTGTCGCTCAAACCATGCCAACCCCCCCACTCCACAGCATTCCTCTGCACCGCACCCCACCTTTTTGATAAAAGTGAACAGTTGTCCCATTTCCTCTTGCCAACTGATCCGGTTGGCAAGAACAAATGGGACAAATGCCCACTTTTGCCAAAAAAGTTGGGCTGACTGGGACAGGGCTTAAAAAAGGGACTGTCCTGGCCAAAATGGGACATATGGTAACCCTACCCCTTGTTGCTGTCTTGTGAACTGAACAGAGTTATTCTATTAGGGACTGTACCTCTGAATTGTGATGTAATCTTAGGTAAGTCATTCACTCTGTGCCTCAGTTGTAAAATGGTATGAAAATGCTCCCCAACCTTTTCACAGCACTAAAGATCTATGGCTGTAAATATGCTAAAGCAAGGCAAAGTATCATCATGGGTTCTATGTTATTATTGTGGGGTTGGGTTTTTTTTAGAATGGGCTGGTAGCACAATGTGTCACCTTCTCACTTGTTAGAGTACTGTATTTTTTAAAAAAGTGGGCTAAACTCAGATTTTTACCAACCCCAAACTTTGGAGATGTTGGAACTGGATTCAGCTTGGCATCCAAACTTTACAGCAACCTGCCATCTTCAGATCCAAACCCTTGAATCTGAACAACTTCAAGCTTAACAGCTTACCCCCATCTCTTGTTTGTTATAGAATCATAGAATATCAGGATTGGAAGGGACCTCAGGAGATCATCTAGTCCAACTCTCTGCTCAAAGCAGGACCCATCCTCAGACAGATTTTTGCCCCAGATCCTGAAATAGCCCTGTCAAGGATTGAACTCACAACCCTGGGTTTAGCAGGCCAATGGGTAAACCACTGAGCTATCCCTCCCCCCCCAAAAATATAGGGAGATATACCTATCTCATAGAACTAAAAGATCATTGAGTCCAGCCCCCTGCCTTCAGTAGCTGAACCAAGTACTAATTTTGCCCCAGATCCCTAAGTGGGCCCCTCAAGGATGGAGCTAACAACCTTGGGTTTAAACAGGCCAGTACTCAAACCACTAAGCTATCCCTCTCCATCTATACTCAGCTGAGTCATAGCATCCCCATTATCCATGAAACCTTGGCATCACCAATAAGAAAAATATGTTTTATGAAAAACAGCTTAGAGCTGCCTGAAGTATCTCAGCTACAACCTACAATTACTGAGATTTGAAATATATTATCAACAGATGTTTGTATGGAATAGGAATTTCAAGGATACTTAATAACTTAGGTGTTATCTTAGTCGAAGTCATTGTCTCCAGTTTATGTTTTAATCAAAGTAAATAAAAGTTAATTACTGCAATAGTTATAAACAACCAAAATGCCATACATACAAAAGCCCAGTGAAAAATTATTGCTAATACAACCTCCCAAAGCATAAACTTTACAGTGCAGATTGTAGTGCTGGTAATTTAGAATTGATTTGAGACACAAAACTTTTCTTAAAGTTTGTTACTTCTAAAACTGCTCTATAGCATCTAATAAAGGTAGAGTGTACATTCTGTTTCTTCTTACTAAAGCAAAAAGATGGATGAGTTGTTCTTTATTTGCAAATTGATTTCAGTAACCTCTAAGGTATTCCATGCTTATGTTTTGGACACATTATTCATCATGCTTCTATTTTGGAGAAGTTATTTTGAATCAGTTAGCATGCTCTCTTGTTTCACTGTAGTCTTCTATCACATTTTTATATCAATTTTACATAATTACATCAATCACTGCTGTTCAAAAACTAGAAAATATAAATATTACTCTGCAAATAGTATAGCTCCTTTTGTCTATTTGTATTCAGTCCTCTATTTTTCTCTTCATTGCCTTATTAAATAAAGAAAATTAATTTATTCAATGAATCAGGTATATAAGTAGAGAAAACATGCATGAGTTTCTTGATATACACCAACAAATTACATAATATCCATCAATAATTTTATTCACTGATGTCGAATATGAAATAGAGAGTTTGCAACTTTCCATGAATTTAATCAAATGTTCTTTTTATACTTAGAGTTTTAAAGCTTAAATAAGAAAAAAAGGTCAATCAGAAATTCCAATCAGATTCCCCGCTATGTCAAATCTATAGCAAAGATTTTAGACATCTCATATAATGGAGTTCTTTTTTTGCTTTATCACCTAATAGGCTGTCCTCTTCTGTACTGGTTGCTGCATGATATGGTGATAAATTTGCTTCTAAAAACCTTCTGGCATCTTCAAGGTTATGAAAAATGTGTGTTTTATTCCTTACAAAACTACACGTTATCTGGTTATAAAATTTGCCACATCAGCGTTAATACATGTGTATTCTATTACTTTCTTCTGCTCTTCAAAAAGTTACAATCAGAGTTTACATCAGTTGTTTTGGAGACAGTGAAATAATTTTTATTCATAAACTACAGCACTTAGTACAAATTTCCACTTTAAAAAAGGAGCAACGGCACTTGACATATAATCAAAGCCATAGAGCAAGGTTCTATGCAAAAAAACATTGCTTGAGAAGTGTGAGGGAAATAAGTTCTTACTGAAATAAGAATATTAATGTAAGGCAAAAATTCCTGTAATCCTTGGCTTGTCTACAAGGGCAAATTGACCCAAACAGCTATTGCAAAATAAGCTATACCTCCCTGAGTGGGCACTCCATTTCAGAATAAAAGTAACTTTTCCCAGAATAATTAGTGCACTGTGAGAGCACACAAATTATTCTGGGAAAAAGTAATTTGTATTCAGGAATAGAATATCTACATGGGACACACTGAGAGCTATTCCGAACGGCAATTCAGAATAGCTTACTCCACAACAGCTCTTCTGTTCAAATTTCCTCTGTTCAAAGTCTAGGTATACAGGTTTTCTATAGGCCAGAACCACAGAACTGGGGAGGATGGAATCCTTTCTGCTCCACCCCAAGTCCCCAAGGCATTCAGAGCTACATGGCTGCTGCTGAAGTGCATGGGCTGTAGATGTCATGGTTTTAATCAGTGGCTCATTCATTTGTGGCCCCTGCCCTGCCCCACCCCAGCTCCACTACAGCATGGGGGGGATAGCTCAGTGGTTTGAGCATTGGCCTGCTAAACCCAGGGTTATAAATTCAATTGCTGGGGGCCATTTAGGGATCTGGAGGAAAAATCTGTCTGGGGAGTGGTCTTGCTTTGAGCAGTGGGTTAGACTAGATGACCTCCTGAGGTCCCTTCCAACCCTGATATTCTAAGTATTGCTCCATAGCAGAGACATTACAGAGCAACACATAATGTACTAGTCCATGTTGCGTGTTCACTGAGCAATTGGAAAAATAGAACTGTACTAGGTAAGAATATTGTTACCCTTTTTGACCCAAGCAGCTAGCCAAAATTCAGGGCTCTGGTGACATTCCAGGTAGGAGTAGAAACTGGACAATGGAGTCTCGTGTTTTCCTTGATGCAACCTTGTTTATTTGTAAGGAATGTATAAGGTCCTGTTCCTCTGAATGCAGGAGGGACCAAAACCAAAAAGTGCAGTTTCTTAGCTTATGGCCCCAAGCTTTGATCAGTTTGCACTCCTGACTCACACTTCTCTCTAGGCTTCTCCTGGGTCACACCACGTGTACAGGCTGCAGCTTGGCTCTCTCACTCTGGTCCTGAGTCTCCCTTGTTCTGTGCCCTCACAGCCCACCCCTCAGCAAAACCCACCCTCCACTCATTCAGTCCAAAACTCTTGGGTCGGTTCACAACCCCTTTTATCATAAGTGAGGGGCTTGTGATTAACTTATCCAGACAGTTATGTTAATTGAAATGTATGTTCATAGCCAATCTCAGAGCGTCTGTGACTGATGCAGTCACTAGTGCCTCTCAGTATAACAATATTAAATTCTTGTGAATATCAAAAAGGCCAGACAAGCTACATTTAACACATAGAAAAGGTCAGTATCCTATTATATCAACAAACATTTTCTGAGAGCCAAACTATGACTTGACCAATCAAGCAACAATCAATAAAAACTGAGATACAGGAAAGAAAATTTAAGCATAAGTAGAATTAGATAAGATCCAGAAGACTAGAACAAGAAGGCATACAGTACAGCAGTCTCAATTTCAGAGTGGTTATCTAGCAGTAGCCTGGCAAAATTCATATAAATAGTGGAGCAGAGCAACCACATTCCTTTCTAGAAACCTGATTTTACATGTTCACTATGGGCTTGATCCTGTCCTACTGAAGTCAATAGGAGTTTTGTCATTGATTTCAACGGGAGTAGGACCAGATCCTAAGTCCCCAGTGCACATTAGGCAGCTAGGATGTAGTGCATTAAGCATGGAGCTGGTAGTCAAAAGACCATGATTATCAGTTATCCCATCTGTAAAACGGATAATGTTTACTTACCTCTTTATAGCACATTAAGGTCTGCAAATATAGAAAAGCCATCGAAGTACTAAGTTACATTATAAATAAGTTTGGAGATCTCATTCTCATCCCCTTTCATATGCCACAAAATCACTACATGACTATCAGTCTGCACAGAAGGGATCCAGGAGTGGACTAGAACATTGCAAGTCAGGACAGATGTCCTTTAGCAGGGCCACTGTATGTGATGACATCTCTATGGCCTCTGTTCACACCATGTCTGACCGCCAACTTCTGCTCTCATTAACACCAAAATTAACCCATTTTCATGGGCCAAATCTTCAGCTCTTGTAACTTGTTGTAGCTCCACTGAAACCAGTGAAACTAAGCTGATTTATACCAGGTCAGAACCTAAACTATTGGCTTCTTTGGATTTACACTGGTGTAACTGAGGGCCAAATTGGACCTTATGAATTAGCCTTCAAATATTTTTTAAAGAGTGGAATGAACACAGTGGTGTCTCCAAAGTACACTGTTGGCTGCACACAATCTGTCAGATTAACAACCACTCTTATTTTAGACTCATAGACTTTAAGGTAAGAAGGGACCATTATGATCTCTAGTCTGACCTCCTGCACAATGTAGGCCACAGAATCTCACCCACCCACTTCTGTAACAAACCCCTGACCTATGTCTGAGCTATTGATGTGCTTAATTTGTGGTTTAAAGACTCCAGCAAGTGACCCGTGCCCCATGCTGCAGAGGAAGGTGAAACCCCCCCAGGGCCTTTTTATGAAAGAGACAAACAAGCAACATTAATAATGGTAAGAGGCTCATCTTCCCAAATAGGAACAAGAAAGTGTTACCTTTATGTCAGGTTTTACTATCACTGAAACCATTTTGATGAAGGAGGTGGATGGAGCAAGGTAAAACTGACTCAAGAAAGGCTTTTGGGTGTATTTCCCCCCCCATTGCAATTAAAAAAAAAGGGAGGAGGGGTAGTACTTGCCAAGAAGAGGTCCTGGTCAGGGCTCCTTGGGATGCAATGACTCAGCACATTCAGTATACACCCTCCACCAGCAAATCTGCTATGGAGCCACAGGTGTAAGTTAAAGATATCTCCCTCTGAGAGAAAGTGGTGGTTCAAATATCACAACTGGAACCTGGGAAGATAAGTAAGTTGCCACTCGTTCATTTCTTCCCACTAAACCTCAGGATTCAGCTAATGCTTATCCGGATATGCAAAATACAAGCTGTTTGGCTGTGATTCCCTAGAATGTAATCTGATGACTCTTAATAACAACAAAACTTTAAATCCACATGTCTATCTTAAAAGACATAATATATAATAATATATTTATAAAGATAGATAATTTAACAATATCATGCTAGCTGTTCAGTGCTTAACTTAATGCATCTATTTAACAGAGCCTTTCTTTGAACAATCCCAAATATTAGCATGTAACAGCAGGACTGGGGAAGCATAGCAATAGTCTCATCTGAGGCTTTAATATAAATACGTACCATCAGTCAGTCTGCCTCTAAGCGAGAGGTTTAGCCATCACTTAAAAATGAGCTTTACAAAACTCATGAAGGCTTTTTTCAAGGTTTCACTGAGTTTCCTTTCAAATTTTTCACTTACCTTAATGCCTTGTTACTCCTTTTTGACCCAAGCAGTTAGCCAATATTTTGGAGTCTTGTGGGTTGTTTCCACAGGGATAAAAAAAAAATGATGATGGATTCAGGTATTTCTTTGCTGCAATCCTGTTTATTTACAAAGAATGTACAAAGCCATGCTTCCCTAAACACAGTAAGACTCAAGCAGGGGGCAGTTTCTTTACTCACAATTCCAAGCCTCTTTCAGCCAACGCTGTGCCCAAAAACACACTTTAGGTTTGCTCTGAGGGTCATGCTACAAGTGCATCTTTGGCTGCATCTGATGCTTCCTTCTCTGCCTGGGTCTACTTACTTACTTACCTACTGAAGTGTTTTCTCAGTAGGGACCATTTTGCTGTTCATGTGATATTTAATGTTAATGGGTTTCAAAGGCACATTAATCATAGCCTATGTGGGTCATGATTTTATTTTATCACTCAAAAACCATTAATAAGTCACTGCCATAAGTGACCTTATTTATTTGTATTGCAGTGGCAGGCCATGAATTAGAGTTTCATTGTGCAAGGTACTGTACAAACAACAAAAAGACACCTCTGAACTGAAAAGGTTACAATGTAAGTAAGTTTATCTCACTTTTAGGTTACTTATTTTGTCATTTTATTGCAATTCAGATTAATTTTGCTCCAAAAGAATTTACCTAGAATATTATTTCAGACTAGAAATAAGGAGCACATTTTTAACAGCAAGGGTAATTAGCCACTGGGACAATTTACCAAGGGTTGTGGTGGATTTTCCATCACTGGACGTTTTAAAATCAAGATTGGCTGTTTTTCTAAAAGATATGCTCTAGTTCAAACAGAAATTAATTCAGGCCCCCTCAATCCTCTGGGCAGCCCTGCCAAAATGGACTGTGAATTTGGCAGGGCCCTTATTATGGCTCCAGGAATTACAGCTAGTGAAGAAGAGGAAGAAAAAATGCAGTGCCAGAGCTGAGGTAGTCTCAAGAAATTAATTTCCAGAACACAGGAGGAAGCACACTCACCCATAGCCCCTGCTACAACAAGTCAAAATTTTCCACGAAAAGCAGACACTGTTTGGAAAAAATTGTTTAATTGAAAATCCAGTTTTCTGTCAAACAGTACTGAGAGAAAATTTTCACCCAGCCCTATAAAGTAAGCCATCTCTCTTCCAGGTAACATCACTGAAATTCTGGAGATTTCTCCTTGATTCTGAAGTGCTTATGCTACACAGAAGCAAGAGACAGCCTCTTTCTGCTTTTCCAAAAGGCACAGCTGCAGTGTGTGTGCTTCATAGCAAAATGCATTCAGGGTACAGATAGTATCTTCTGTTTTGTCTTGCAAAGTGCAAGGCACACCTCAGCGCATAACAAATAATAAATAAAACAACAATATAATTGTGGCTGGGATTAGATTGCAGCTACCATACTCGGCAGTCTCTGTAGTGCTCTTTCATCTCCCTTTTGGCAGCCCACTTGCCAGTTTCCTATCATACTTTGATAAAGATCAGCAAGGGTATCAGCTACACACGAGAGCAAGAAATCAAAAACATATTTCATTAACATGCCCTCTGCATGAGTATTTCTCAGCAGGAAAACCTTTAAATGTAGCTTGTGAAATAGAGGCCAGCACAGAAACAGAATGCAATTTATAGCACACCCTTTTAATGAATTTTTAATTTCTATCTTCTGGAAAAGATGGTTGATATAAAGACACAATACACATCCTAATTCCTCCCCCTCCCCAGTTTTTTTCCATCTCTCTACTTTAATTCCATTTGCATATGTATGTAAAGTATATATTCCTAGATAGGCTACCTCTATGATCCTGTGAACTGTACTTTTATTAACAAAAGCTAGTATAATATCATAACCATGGTTGCACACTGCAGTAAACCTGAAGTAAGCTATGTAAACCCTCAAGCTTCCTCACCTCGAGCCACCTGCCATGGCACCAATAGAGTTAAACACAATCCAAAATTCTCTCTCTCTCTCCCCCTGGACTACCATGTAGCCCTTTTGCTCTGTCTGTTTATATTACACAGTAGCTCCTCTGGTGTCTTTCTTAATCTTTACCATGCAAAATGCATTCCCTTGGATACATTCAAATCTGTACACAGGACACTTCCCAAGGCTCAGTGTTGCAGTGGCATAGATTAAACGTATGTGCAGATGTATAAACAGTTACTAGATGTTCCAGTAGTTATTTATTCATTGAGATTCATAAATAAGTGCCTGCCCAATGTTCTGGGAGCACCTACATAATTTACTATTCACAATAAATATCTTAATAGAGTGCCAACATGAAAATCCACTTACACAGGGCTGCAGCTTTCTGCACTGGCTTCAGTTTCTGAGTGGTTTCAATGCAGAGCATTGCGTGGAGCACTTTACAGTAGCATAACCTCATGTGTCAAAGGCAAAACTGGCAAGACCCACCTTAGTGCACACTCTTCCTGTCAGGAACAGGTGGAGGAAGAAAGCAATCTTCCATGGCCCCTACTAATATAAGATTATGTTAATACATTTAAAAATGACTTGGTGCTTGTTTTAGTTTCAAAAGACAATTGGCAGGTGACACAAAACTTAGGCGTTCTAATGTATAACTGAAAAGTCAACATCTCCATGAATAACTCTTTAGTCCTCCTCCTTATCCCTCTCCAGCTACCTGGGCTGTTATCAGAATAGCTAACATTAGGTAACATTAGGTTACCGTTAGATGTCAATATTCCATATCTAAAAAAAAAAAGATTATTTTTGTCAGCCTGTCCTGCTCTTTTACTTCATTATGAAATTCCCAGAAATAGGAACATTGAGCACTTTCTAACCTCTTATCAAAATGTTACAAGAAAAACATATTGAATAATGTAATACCTTAAAAAAAGAAAAGAAAGGATTTGTATATATCAGGAATAACTTATCACGTGGAAAAGTCTACTTAAAAATAATTCTGCATAACTAAAATATCTCCATTTGGATATACTGCTTTGACCTCATTGATTGTTATTCAAAATGAATCTAAACTTGTTTCTAAATGAAAATATATACATTCCTTGATGTTATCCAAGAGAAATAAATTAGAATATTTATATATTTTCAATGAAAAGTATAAACATACAAAATGAATGAATTCTTTGGAGGGTTATTGTCTGAAAAAGCAGATGCATTAGTGTCACATAGCATTACCTTCATCCATAGGAGTTGAGATGGCACCCTCAATTACTCACTGTGATTTCTGATCAGGTGGAGAAAAAAGTTAAGAGAGAAAACTTTAAAAGTTGATTTTTTTAAATAATTTTGAAATTGACAACCTACATTAAGGCCTAAACTTGCTATATTCTATAAAAATCATTTAAATTAAATATACAAATAACATTAAGCAGTACATGTTTGCTGCTAAATTTTAAAGAGAGTCAGACCACTGAATGGGTGGAAGTCACTGGCTAAGCACCTGGATCCAGAATTTGTTGAAGTGTTAAACCAGCTTTTGATGTAGTATTTTTTTCATTTCACTTTATTCAGCTAGTTCACTTCAGTGGCTAGTTTATTCAAAGTTAAGTACACCTACTGGGAGCTGAAAAGCAGGAAAACTTGTTTTCTTCTAATCTATGAATAAAAACTAGGTGTGTGAGGACAAAGTCTACTAGCTCTAAAATCTGGAAAGACATGGCAACTAGAAACAAATTCAGTCAGTTCAATCCACCACCTACAGATAATACATCCTTTGTTTTAATAAATCAGTTAGTTTTATATGCACGTTTTGATCATTTTTTTTCTTTGTGTCCAGATGTAGTTTTATTTAATTTATTTAAAATGTTGTTTCTGCATTTTTAATTTAATATACATCTAAATAGAGCTTGAGATAAGTTACAAGTAAAGAACTAATCATCTATTAAAAAAGAAATGCATCATTATGTTTTCTAACATAAAAATGATAGAATAAGAATAAATGTAAATTAAGCTATATAATTGCTTAAGTAAGTGTATAGATCTCATATATCCTTCCAGTTAGAAAAAAAGAAGTACCAATTTAGCATGAAGACTATATTTAGTTGCAAATCAACATGTTTCAATAGTTACCAAATCAATGAGATTCAATCTTTTTTTAGGAAAACCTCCCACAATGATTTAAATAAAGATTTCCTGCTTGCCAACTTAAATTATGATTAAATTGATTTAAATCAATCTACCTTGTTTCTAATCTCATTATAGGTGGTTCAAGTCACAAAATATAGAGGAAAATATTTCCCACTCAAGCTTTATTTTACATAAATAAGCGAACCCGTACTCTCCTCTCTGAATATAGAATTCCTCTCTGAGGGGAAAATTCAGCTCAAGACCTATGCACCACTTAAGTCTTACCTAAAACCTCCAAATAGTGTGTAAGTGGATTTAAGTTGTGCCTTAAGCTAGCCCAATGCACAAGGAGGGCTCCCTCGAACCCTCTCCAGACCTCACTGCCAGCCCTTTATACTGTCCTTTCCCCCAGTTCTCAGCACATGAGGGGTTCTCCAAGTCAAGCAAACAGACAGAGAGGGGAGAGAACCTGTCTTTTCTTATGAGAGTGGAATCTGAATGAAAACAAAGAAAGGCAAAGGTGGTCTGTCTCTCAGGCAGTCTTTCTGGATTCAGTTCTTTGAGCTTGGTCAGTCAAGGTCTATTGCCCCTTAGTGGGGTTTACCCTCCCCTTGGAGAATAGTTCTTTGCTGCTAGGCCATGCAGCTTTGGGAGCAGTGCTTAATTTATGCCAGGATTTGCCAGGACTGAGCACTGACAGTTCTAAGCTTGGCAGCTTATAGCCCCAGCCCCTCTGGTCTTATCACATCAGTTATGAAAGTAACAAAATTGCTTGACCCCCGGCACCTCTCTCATTACAAATTAAACACTGGTTGTGAGGCTTGCAACTGTCTCCTTCTCAGCTGACCCATCTCTGTTGTCAGCAGCCTCTGAGTTTTGCCGCCCCAAGCAGTCATGCGGCGAGGCGCCCCGCCCGCGAGGAGGAGGACCTCTCCATGGGACATGACTGCAGAGGTCCCCGCTGGCTCTCCTCTGGACCTCGCGCGGCGCGGATGGCGGGCGCGTCCGGGGCTGCTCTGTGCCCTGCCGCATGGGCATGTGGGTCGGGAGGTCCCACGCGGCGCCCGCTCGCCTCTCCGCGGTCATGTCCGGTCCAGTCGCAGTGGGGCCTCCGGACCTCCCGCAGGCCGCAGGGCGCCGCCCCCCCCCCCGCCCCCCCCCCCTGCCGCCCGCCTTTGCCCACCACCCCACCCAGCTTGTGCCTTGGCCCTGGCCTGCCGCCCTCTGAGGTGGAGTAACTCTCCTTCTGTTTACCACCCTTTCCTGTGGCAGATTTTCTCCTTTTAAGCTCCTCCCCATCCAGGCAGAACAAGCCTTCCAGGGGCACCACATTAGAGGTGAATAGGCCCAAAAGAGTTTGTTAGTCTCGCCACCAAAGTGAGGACGTGTCCCTTCACACCCTAGTTTCTTAACTTTCAAGTGCTAGAATTTAAAAGGTCTTTAATTTCATGTAAGAGTGAAACTTTAGCTCTTAGCCCTTGGACATTTGTGTCTAGCTCTTTAGAGGTGGATAAGGGGTCAGTTCTCAATTTGGAGCACACAGTCAAAATCATGAATTAGCTTTTCAAATGCAATATTTGAACATTTACAAAGATTGTCAAAGAACCATAACAATATGATGCAAAGAGAAATATTTGAATAAAGAATGTTTAACATACACTATTACATTCAATTCAGTCTAAAACCTCAGGCAGGAAATCTTGCAAGACAGACGATGTAGAAATATATAGTACTTAGCTTTTTCACAGTCATACCCAGAGATCAGCTATGTTCCCTTTAACAGTCTCTGCCAGCTCAAACACATAGAAACAGACAAACACATTTTGGGTCTCTCTACCTGACTCTATGTCATTTGATGCACAGACACCGGAAGCATTCATACTCCTGTGTGATACTTCAGTCTCCATTTCTTTCCCTCCTACCCTAAGAAGCCTTCTCCTGTCAAAACTCTCCATTCAGAATTCTCTCCAAACATTTCCTGAGCATTTCAGATAGACTATACAAGGCATTCACTGGTCAGTGTAGTGTAGGGAAGATAAAGATAAACTAGATGACCTCATAAGTATCATGATGTTCTGACATTGATTTATTAAGCAAGGTTAAAATATTTTATATCACATTGTACTTAAGGGCTGGGGCTTGATCCAAACACATGTGGATTCTCTGAACCCGTTTACTAAGGGAAAATCATCACTGTCCCTTAAGGCCTCATCTGGTATATGCAAGTTCCCAGCAACAGGTCCCTTGCTCACTGCTTCTGGCTGTCCAGTGACTACCCAGTGGAATAGGTGCAATTCAAGGTGCTATGTGACTTGTTCAACCCCTGTTCAGTCTACATTGTGGGCACCGGGAAAAGAGCATGTGTTGAATGCCAGTGTCCAGGCTCAAGGGGAGATACTCAGCAGGACATGCCCCCATATTGGCCATTACCCCATTGTCATCAATGCAGGCTCTCTGATGTTCACTTTGGGGCTAATCTAGGTACCACATCACTCACACATTTCATTAAAGGTGAAATGGAAAGCAAAAGCATTGTTTTCACCCTTCCACGCTTCTACAAGCTGTAGTAAGAGGGCTGCAGATTTTTCACCTTTCCCCACCCCTTTTCTCAGAGTCCTTGGCATGGTCTTTGGGAGGCCTTCAGACAAAAAGGTGAAACTTACCATGCAGCTTTCCCAACTGCCAAACATGGGAGGAAGAGATGGTGTAGTGCAAGTATCAACTTGCAGAGTTCCCTTCTGATTCTTCTAACCAGATGTGAGGTTCAACACCCTGCCCATCCTTCACAGATGCTCCCTGGCCACTGCCCTCCCATCTCCCTGCAGCCTGTTGACAGCACAACTGCTATAGGAGTCGGTGAAGGAGGATGCTCACCACCTAGTGGTGGTGAGGGTGTGGCAGATTGTCTTCCCAAGCATCGCCCTTTTCTTACTGTGACTGTGCCCTACACTGGTCTGTCTTTCCAATGCCTCTGCCCTTCAGACAGGTTACATGTTCAAGTTTATCCCTTTCAGGGGATGTATCAAGAGTCCAACAATGGAGGAGCCTTTGGGATTAAGCAGGAGGCTTCAGGGCACCCCTCCCTCTTTGGGTCTAGATCTCACAGCCCGGACCCTTTTATCTTCTCCCCTCAACTACATTCCCTGCATCAGGGATAGGCCTCTATAGCTGTCCATGTTTAGGGGTTGGTAAGAAAGCCTGTCCCCACCACTCCACTAGACTCCAATCCAGGGCCCAATGTCCTGCATCCTGGGGTACTATATGGCTACTTCCCTGGATACCAGTCCCCTCTCCTCCCACACGGTGAAATAAACAACTAAAACACAAGGGTAAAGTCTCTAACCTTCAGAAAGCCACAGGTTAGGCTTGGTCAGGTCACTGTAGCCAGGCCACAGGCAGCAAGAGCTACTGCGGGGTTCTTCCTCAGGAGCTTATTGTGTAGGTCAGCTCACCTCCACTATCTGCCTTCCACTACTCTGGTCCCCCTTTTAAGCATCTCCTCTGGCCTGTGCAGGCTTTTCTGGTGCAGTGGAGCAAGACCATCAGGGCCTGGGGTAGGGCCCTTCCTTTCCAGGGTGGCATTTGTACACCCCATCACGGAGCCGCAGTGCCAGGGTTCCCTAATATAGCTACTGTAGGAACCCATGGACTGAAGTTCATGACATGGAAGGGGAAGCAGTGCATATATCCCTGCAGGCTTGAGACGAGGGAAGAGCACAGTGGACACCTGCCAGCCTGATCCTCCCCATACCAGTCACACCTACCCAACCCACCGGGGAGCACTCACAGAAGAAGTTCCATGGGGTTGGGGAAATGGTAAACATGGTATGGAAGCACCATTCCTCTTTTGTCTTCCCCACTCCCATCATCTGCAGCTCAGCTAACACCGGCAGAGGGAAGCATTAGGGGTCATGACTTTTATACTTGAATTAAAAAAATTAAAAAAAAAATCAGAGATTTGCTTTTGCTCCAGAAAAGTGATAATCGATAATGGCAACAATGAGGGAAAAAAGTTAACAGACCTTTTTAAAATGAAGAAACAACATGAGCAAAAGTGATGAGACATTATAAAGCTGAAATTAGCCACCAAAAAACGCTCATTTGATCCAATATGCTCAGTGGCAACTGTTACTTTGACGAAGACACAGACTAACTAAAATTGTTTACAGGAGCAAACAAGCTGTTGTTGAAATATTATGATGCAGTTGGCGGGGGGCAGGGAGGAGGAAGCTATGAAGAATTGTGTCTCTAAATATTTTACCAATAATGCAGAAAATTTACAAGAATAGCATCTGTGAGAGAGGAAAGCCGCTACTACAAAATGCCAGAAAACGCAAAACAAATGGAGCCCATCCCATAGGTGTTAGTGCAGCAGTGCAATAATAAATAAATAGAACAGATGAGGAAGACCACGAGCGCCAGTTTAAACATCTGCAACCTCAATTTCTTACTGAAATGGGGAGAAGAGCTAAAAGGTGATCCCATTCCTGGCAGTTCCAATGTGCAACCTCTGGGACTTTGCAAAGCTTGAATGGCAACTCCAAGCACAGCTCCCAAGGCATATGAAAATGGCTTTGAAATATAAGCCAAACATGGCATCCAATAGGCTAAAAGACTTTGGTTAACAGCACAGGGAAATATAAAAGTGACTTTTTAGTCACAAATAGAAATTAATGTCATTCCTGAGAATGATGAGGAAAACATTTTTAAAATGGATAAGCCTACTAAGGAAATATAGTATGTCCATTAGTCTAGTTAATGATATATCAGTGATACAAATCAATAGTCTAATGTTTTAAAACAAAGGCTCATGCTAGTGGTGACAATGCTGAGTTACTTGTAAAGATGGGTATAATGTTACCACTAGCATGGAAGGGGCAATGCAAATAATGGCATGTTTCTGTGGAGATAACTATTCTAATACCTGCATCAGGCATCTGAGCATTATCTTCTGTAAATTAGACATTTCTAGAAGCTTGAGCAGAGTCAGATTGCTCCTGGTTGTCACGCCATTAATCAAGTGGAGTGCCTTCTCTCCACCAACCTGACTCCTCTCAAGTGCTTTGCTAAATATCGAACAGCTGTGTAAATTGAAATGCTACGTAACATAGAAAGCTGCACCATGGCTGCCTCCTGAATACAGCAGAATGTTACAGTGAGAGTAAAGCACCCAGAAAAGAAATACATTTTCACAATTAAATCTCCTTGACAGAATTGTGGGACAACATGGCTCAGAGGAAAAGCCACAGAAGTTTACAACTGTTGTTTCTATAAAATGGCAGAAGGTAGGTCTGTGGGAGGATCCCTTTGGTGTGACATGGTCCCGAGAATGAAGAAACCCTGGTCTAAACATCAGATGGAATTAGGAAGAGTGAAAACAACTGTGCTTGAAAAATATCCTGGTCAGATTTATGGCTTTCTGAATAAAAATATGGACTCTAAGGAAAATGTGCTAAGGTGTTTTGTAACTTCCACTTGGTTATTTTTTTAAAATTCATTTGAAATATTTCCTACCAAAATACCAGCAGCAAGAACTTCAATTTTTCAACAATGAAAATCTAACTCCCAAACAGTCCAGAATTTTTTTAAAAAAAATCCAAATTAGAAAAAGAAGAATTCATTCCTGAAAAAAGTGATACGGTGCCTATAAAACTAGGTTATAGGCAAGTTAGAAATGTTTTGTTAGCTTCTTGAATTCTTAAGTTAACCAAGACACAATAAGGGGTAACTTGATTTTCCTTCATCAATTCATGACTCCTATTTATGTGTGGATTTATGAGCCCATAAGAGAGGGACAAATTAGCCCTAACTGTTCTGGCTGAATTCACCAAATCACTACATTGTGACAATTTAACAATAAAGATTTCAAAAGTTCTCGGTTGATATAGACTGAGACATTAGAGAGGGAGGAAAAGCCCTGTTAAGGGGTCCTCTGTCTAGTCTATCCCTGTCAGTTCAGGATTGTCCCTATCAGACATTTTTTAATGCTTTGTCCATTCTCCTTTACAACTATCTCCAGGGATGGCACTTATATCACTTTTCTTAGAAGATTATTCCATAATTTTATAGTTACAAGCAATGGCAGCATGAACCAGATAAGAACCAGTTCAAGCACTTGCTCATTCCCAGTGCTCAAATAAGGGGGATATCCCATCCCTTCTATCCTATCATCAGATTACACTAATGTATTGATTTTATTTAAGCAGAACTGCATTCCCCTTTCTTCCCTATCAGTTCAACCCTGGTCTCAACTGAATTAAACTCTTTGTAATGGTCCAGATGAATCTGGGTAAGTGTAGTGCCCCTCTCAAGAGTCCCTTCCCCCCCTCCCCATCATCCCCAATTATTTATTTACAGCAATGTCAGACACTCTGCTGGGTATGAATACCAATGGCTGGAATGCTTGTGGGTCCTGAATTGCAAAACATTCCATCAAGGGATGCCTTCGGATGCATTATGCTTTAATTCGGGAGCAATCTTGCTGACGTTGATGCTAATCTCCACAAATAAATCCCAAATGTAAGGAGACTTTGAGTGTCACTGGGAGTTGTGCTGAGCATGTTAGTGGAGGACAGGGAGGTGTATTCAGTTACTGGGAGCTTTCTGTGGAGGGAGGGTGTTACTGCAAATCTGTTTGTTGGGAGATTTTTACTAGGAGCCTGTTGGGAGTATTTTGGGGTAAAGTCACTTGGAGCGTTGTCCACGCTAGACTTTCCTCCTAACATTCCCCACTATTGCTATCAACTGGTGTGGCTTCATCAGTGGTAGGGGACAGGGTTGCCCGGAGGGGGGGCAAGTGGGGCAATTTACCCCGGGCCCAGCAGGGGCCCCCATGAGAATATAGTATTCTATAGTATTGCAACTTTTTTTTTTTATGGAAAGGGCCCCCGAAATTGCTTTGCCCCAGGCCCCCTGAATCCTCTGGGCAGCCCTGATAGGGGAGCTGCCTAGGGCATCAGAATTTTAATCTCTGTGCTGTCTAGTTCTGCTCTATGACAGTTGATGTAAGGCCTGGTGGTTTGAGTCACAGTCAAAAACAGGTACAAGGGTCAAAGCTGGCTGTAGAGTCAGGACCAGGCCAAGGGCAGCACTGAAACTGAGGCTGGTGACAAGCTGTGCGTCAGCGTCCGTAGACAAGCCAAATCAGGAGCCTAGAGTCCAGATGCAGGCCAAAGGTCAAAGCTGGTGGGAGTCAGTCCAAGGGCCTGCGGTGTCAGGAGCAAGTGCTGGGCTGGAGCATGGTCAGAATAGGGCTCAGGCGAGGCTGGAACAAGGTTTGGGGAAGAACTGGATCATGAACAGGCTGGAAACCTAAGGAGTCTGTACCACTGTGAGGCAGCAGGAGGGTTCCTGGCCAAGTACTGTTGTTGCACAGACACATGTGCAGCTCTGGTGGGGTCAGAATATTAGAGAGATGGATCTAAAATTTAATTTTCCGAAGGAGGTTTTGAACTGAAAATCTAATGTGCAGGTTCTCCTACAGCAGGGGTGGGCAAACTGCGGGCCAAATCCAGCCCGCCACCTGCTTTAACCCAGCCCTTGAGTGCCCGCTGGGGAGCGGGGTCTGGCACTTGCCCTGCTCTGGTGCTTCAGCCGGGGAGCAGGGTTGGGGGCTGCTCCACGCTGCTCCCAGAAGCATCAGCATGGTCCTACTCTGGCTCCTATGTGTAGGGGCAGCCAGGGGGCTCTGCTCTGCATGCTGCCCCTGCCCCAAGCGCCGCCCCTGCCGCTCCAATTGGCCGGGAGCTCCAGCGATGGCGCCTGCAGATGGGGCAGTGTGCAGAACCTGTACTCCCAGCTGGAGCCTGGATCTCTTCCCACACTCCAAACCCCTGCCTCAGCCATGATTGCCCTCCAAACCCCTCATCCCCAGCCCCATCCCAGAGCCTGCAGCCCCAGACAGCGCCCTCACCCCCCCCACACACACACAACGTACTCCCCTGCCCCAGCCTGGAACCCCCTCCTGCACCCTCAACTCCTCATTTCTGACTCCACCCTGGAGTCCGCACCCCCAGCCAGAGCACCCTAAACCCAATTTTGTGAGCATTCATGGCCCACCATACAATTTCTATTCCCAGATGTGACCCTCGGGCCAAAACATTTGCTCACCTCTATCCTACAGCAATAAGTAGCTAGAAAGCTGGAGACAGAGAGAGCGGAGATATGTATATGTGATATAAATCAGTATGGCGCGTAACCTTTGTGCCCATAAAGAACTCCCCTCACATGTTTTAGCAACATAGTTGGGTGAAAGAGCTCAAGTAGGAACAACAGTCAGTTCCATTTTAAAAAAAATTATCATCATCTAGCCTCAAGTCTTTTCTAAGGCAAAAGAAATAAATCTCCCTAATGTGTCCATTGTCCTATAGTAAATTAGTGGTGATCATCAAATTGCTCATTCTACTGAAGGCCATTTCCAATCCAGCTCATTAGCATAATTTTCAATCCAGTTAAAGCTGGGTCAAACTGAAGTGAGCAACTAATGGACTGAAACATTTAATTTTGGCAAAAAAAGTTTGCAAACTCAGAAAATGTAATGTCTCAAGTGCAAGATCAAATGTTATATGTGTTTATTTTGATTAGAAGAATTTAAAATGTGTATCAGCATGTATTTGTTCCAGATCCCCTCCGAAAATAATGTTGACAAAAATTTTGTCAATTATGTTGACAAAATACACCAGAGGCCAAAATCTTGCCTGATTTAAAACACAGGCTTTAACCGAGGACAGAATTTTTGCTTTTGAAAAGTATGAAGTGGAATAATTTAGATTTTTTTTTCTTTTCCCTGAACACCACAAAAATTTGCAAAAAGAAACAATCTCATTGACTACCATGAAGGTCAGAAATAGATGTAAGAGCAAAAGTACTTGACACAGTGTAGCTCAGAATGTTTATTTAAAAAAAAAATACAGTGAGTGTGTGTATTTATATATAAAGATATAGTGGAGAGGGATGTAATGTGTATGAAAAAGAAAAATGCTCAGTATTCAAACATGTGCAAGATAGTGTTAATAATTGCTATATATGCAATAACGTTTGAAGGTTCAGATTTTAAAAAAGAAGAGAGGCTCTGGGCCTCATAGAAAACATGTATCTAATTTGTTCAGGGATAACAACTGTGCATACAATACAAGTATTTATGCATGTAAGTGCCCAGTTAGGTTTCTACAGGCCCACTTGCATATTGAAGTATCCAGTCTGCACATACAATGACTGGAGTGCACAAATTGGGCACAGAAATTCACTCGCTGAGAATCTGCCCTGCTGAAAATCTAGCCACTAGTGTCTTTATATATTTAACATTTACAAATATAATTCTATGTAATGAGTAGTTATAAATCATCATGGTCTAATGCATGACATAATTAGATGGCCATATAATTGTCCATGTAATTCCTGATATTTGGAAACATCTACTTAATTATGCTCCAGTATCTAAGCTTTCCATTTTAAAAAGTCTCAAGTCCTTATTGTTGTGACGATAACCTTGAAAATGGAATTGATTCAAAACATAACGGATGCACTTATAGCTGCTGAGCATGCAGGCAGACTGGAGAAACAGCTGTGAAAGAGGAGTAACTTGCTCCAATTCATCTTAATGGAGTGTTAACTGTGAAACCTGAAAATGAAATGCAAACATTAGAATTGTTAACTGTTTCACTAGTAATAATTTTGGCAGAAGTATCTTTTGAATATGCCCATAGATTGTTGTTTGATGGGACAGATAGAGGGGTGAGGTGCAATGGGGTAGCTGGTTTATCTGAGTTATAATAAGGGTATGGAATGAAGAATTCAATCCCACTCCT
This sequence comes from Mauremys reevesii, assembly GCF_016161935.1. NCBI lineage: Eukaryota > Metazoa > Chordata > Testudines > Geoemydidae > Mauremys > Mauremys reevesii. The sequence continues at coordinate 28,881,716 of NC_052629.1, read as the reverse complement.
CTCCAAATGTGAAGTTATCTCCACCTTTACTCAAACAGGGGAGGAAAGGAAAAGGTGCATAGATTATAAATCCAGAAAGGAACACTGTGATCATTGAGTCTGCTCTCCAGCATAACACAGGCTATAAGATTTCCCTGAATTAATTCCTGTTTGAACTAGAGCATATATTTTAGAAAAATATCCAGTCTAGATTAAAAAATTTCCACTGATGAAGAATCTACCTCAATACTTGATAAGTTGTTCCAATGGTTATTTACCCTCACTGTTAAAAATATATAATTTCTATTCTAAATTGTCTAGCTTCAATTTCCAATCATTGGATCTTGTTATAGCATTGTCTGATAGATTGAAGAGCCCTCAATTATCAGATATCTGTTTTCCATGTAAATCTTTATAGATTCACCTTTTCCTTGATAAGATAAATAGATCGAGCTCTTTGAATCTTTCACTATAAGGCATGTTTTACAATCCTCTAATCATTCTTGTGGCTGTTCTCAGAACCCTCTCCAATTTGTCAACATCCATTTTGAACTGTGGACACCAGAACTGGACATGGGTATTCAAATACCAAATGCAGAGTTAATATAGTGCTATGAGCGGGGTTAAACCTTGTTATAAGTTATGGTAAAACCTCATTGAGACAGAGAAGTGTGAACTCACCTTAATTAACATCGTTTTAAAGATAAGCCCCCACCTAAGTGAAAAAGGAGTAAATGATCCCACCTGTGACAGAGTGCTAGGAGCCTAGAGCTGACCCGGTACTTAGGTCATGGTCAATAAGGTACTAAACTATTTCCACTCTGGAGTGGACATAACTGGGGGATGGTTCTTAATGGATTAATTAGGCAGCAGGCTGATGAACTTGTCAAAGTTGATTCCGCCCTCTGAAACTTTGAGTGCAGAATGTGGCAACCCACAAGGATTCTAAAAATTAACACTGAACACTCCAGGTGTGTATTAAACTCTCAAGGTTACAGCTTTTCTCGACCTTGAATGGGTAGATGCTGCCACCACCCAAGTGCAAAACCCCTTTGAGAACCCAGAAAGGTTCACTGGGGAATTCCTTCCTATGAGGTACCCTCAAGCCCTTTCACCCGCCCCACCCCGCACCCAGAGAAGAGCTGAGAGGGAAAAAAAAATGGGGGGGGGAAGAATCAGCTGTTGCCACCAGCTAATTAAATAACATGTGCACAAACCTCTTAAGACACACAAATCCAATTCTGTTCTTAAAAAAGGTAAATTTTATTCATAAAAAAGGAAAAAATACATCTGGGCATTTAGGCTTTTGCTAGATTAAAAAAAACTACAAGAATTAAGCATCAAAAATAGCTCTCTTGAGGTCCAGCTTAAAGGTTACAAGCAAAACAAAAGCTCCTGGGGTTAGCACAGAGGAACCCACAAGCCATAAAGAAATAAAAGAGATTAACCTAATTACGTCTTCCTAAACGTTTCCTGATCTTGCATAGCTGGGGTTTTAGATGAGTGGTTTCTAGGTATGATACTGATGATTTTTCATACCTGGCCCAAGCTTCTCACAGCATAACTGCTCCCTGTCTGCCTCTCCCCAAGAACAACAACAGACAGACAAAAGGGGAGTCATTTCAATTTTAAAAAGTTCTAGCCTTCTGATTGGCTCTTTTGGCTAGGTGCCCACTCACCTCCATTTATCTATGCATAGCAGTGAGACTTTTTAACCCTTTACAAGTAGAGCAATTAGAGAACAGCTACTAAGAAGGATTTTTATAGCTACCGGCTAGCTGGGTGTCCAGAAAAGGGAACTACCCTCCCCCCCCCACCATTTATCACAGAGTTAATGAAAGCAATCAATCCATCTTCTGGGACCAGTTAAAGGACAGGAAGGAGATGCACAGGGGAGGCTGGCAGGGACTAGGGGATATGAGGGTCTCAAGATGAAGAGATCTTACCCTCTGCCTTTCTAGAGAATAGGCTTGGAGGAAGTTTACTTCCAATTGTATATGGCTGCACAAGGCTCTACTCCTGAACAGGGGAGGGAAAGCCCCATAAATAACACACTGGTATTTATAAATTCAAAAGCATTCAGCCTGTTTGTAGGAATTCAAAGAGTGGAGAAGGGAGCCCTGTCATGCCACTCAAGAGTTTTTGCTGAGTATTGTTTTGGATAGATGTGTGTGTGGCCAGAACAGAGGCAGAGGCAAAAAGCAAGAAAGATGGCAGTAGCCAGTGAGCCCAGTGTGACCCTGGAAAAAGCTTGAGAGAAAGCTTTTGGTCCGTAGGCTAAAGAGACTTGGGGGGTGTAAGCTAAGGGCTGGTCTACACTGGGAAAGTACATTGGCAAAATGGTCTCTTGGGAATGCAAAAAATCCACATGCCTGAGAGACATAGCCATGCCAACCTAACCCCCGGTGTAGACAGTGCTAGTCTGATGGAAGAATTCTTCTGTTGAAGAATATCAACTATCACAGGGGTGGATTAACTACAGTGATGGGAGAACCCTTCCTGTCACTATAGTGAATATCTATATAGAAGTGCTACAGCTGCCTCACTGTAGTTGTGCCGCTGTAGCATTTTAAGTGTAGACATACCCTATGAAACTGTTCCTTTTATCCTTGGTTCCTTCTGCATTGGGAGGAGCAGGACTTCGCACTTTCTTTGTAAATAAACAAAACTGCATAAAAAAAACCTAGACTCCATCAATTTCTGCTTGCAACTGGAACATTCCCAGGCCCTCAAACTTTGACTTCCCTCTTGGGTCAAAAGGAAGCAACAATAAACCTCCCTCTCTTCCCTACTTGGTATATCCCTGTTTATACAGCCAAAGATCTTATTAGCCCTTTTGGCCACAGCATTGCCTTGGGAGCTCATGTGTAGCTGTTTATCTTTTTCTGAGTCCCCACCCTAGTATCAAAAGCTTCTCCCTATCTCATTGAAAAATGAAGACAAATTGCAAATAAGAAAATCTAAGATGTAATTTCCTCCCCAAGAAATATGTTGACTGTGTGTTCAAATTATAACAGATGTCCTGGCTTTGTATACTGCAACTAGCATCAACAGAACTGCCCAAAACAGCCAAAATGCCCAAGAGAAACTGTCTGGAAGTTCTACAAACCAAATCTTTATCAAGCCATTTGATCGTTTGGATGATGGAGAAACTAGGATTTAGATTGCAATGAGATCACATGCCATTATAAATTGCTGTTCTCAGGAAGTAACAACTGGTCTGTACAAGTAGTTTACAGTTTGCTAAGATTGATCATAAAATGCTCAGAGCCTCAGAGGAAATGCTGTTATCCACAAGATATTTGGAAAAGACTGATGACTATTTTTAATTGTACAGCACACATAGTGTTAAAGGAAGAGTAAGCAGAACTTGGTTACGCTTTTTGGGGGGGACAGGTGCCATCTATATTTCATTTCCAAAATTTGTTTTACATTATTTCTTTTGCTCCTCTGATTAAAAAAACATCCTGGGTTTGTAATTTAAGGAAGCAATAAGGACAATTTGCACCTTTCTATGTCAATAAGGATAATTAGACCATAGCATTTATATTATGTACCACTCCAACAAGGACTTTGCCCACCATTAAGAAACATGGACCAACAGAATGGAGGCCTCTTTTAATGCTGGAAAACAGAGGGTTTGATTTTTCAGAGGGGTTCAGCACATACAATGCCTATTGACTTCCTCTGGAGTTGGTTTTGCTCAGGATTTCTGAATATTAGGCCCATAATAAGCTAAATTATGGCCTTCCTAGGATCTTTGAAAATACGAGGAACAATAATGTTATTGAACTGAACTGGAACCCAGCGGAGTGGATGGGCCTGGTTTTGCCTACCAACCCACCAAGGAACTTAAGAACAGAGTGGGATTTCAGATCCCTCTTGGATCTAGGAATTGATAGATAGGCCCACCAGACTGAGTGGAATCGGTTGCAATGCTCTGCCTGGCTAAAGGGGGGCACCATTGCACCGACACAGTGGCCCACATTTACCTTCAATCAACCAGAGATTTAATTATTCGTAGAACAATGACTTTCTTGATGCAAAACCTCTTTTGTGCTCTACAAAAATGATCTTATAATAATAAAAAACTTCAGAGGAGTGCCCCATATCTTTCAGAAGTAGAGCTGCATGGAAATTATTTTTTTCTGTGAAACCTTTCAATGAAAATGAAAATTTTTCTTCTAAACTTGTTGTTTTCATTGAAAACCCTAATACCAAAAAAAGTTCCCCTTTTCTTTGGCAAAAAATTCCATTTTGTCAAAAAGTTACTTTTTATTAGGAATTTTTTTAATGAAAAGTTTTGACCAACTCTATTTATAATATCAGTAGGAAAACTACAGAATAAATCTCCCACTTAATGGTATGGCTCAAGTTTAAAGTGTAAACAAGTTAGAAAATATCTCTCCTTCTGGTATCCATATTTCTGTCCATACTGTATCTGATTCCCTATACAATTTATCTCACTTGACATTCTTGGGAAAATTATTTACAGCGCTGAAGGATTAAAGTTGTGCCATTACTTAAACTCTTCTATTGGGTAAAATAAGCAAATCACTAGCCTGTCCTTCCAAAAAAATTCTTCATCCTGTTTTTGCCTCTAAGTTGTCAGGCATGAGCCTGTGCATGTTGGGGAAAGAGGGAGAAACAACAGCACTCTGCTATTGGCATAAGAACATTCTTTCTTTTTTCTTACATAGAGCCCTTAACATGGGGAAGGGGGGTGTCCCAAACACCAGTTACATAACTGACCCATTTGTATCAAACTTATCCAGCCTGTTTCTCTAGACTGAGATCTAGAAAAGATAAGTGCAAGAGGAACTTAGGGTAACTATAGCAGCTTTAGGAACAAGATCTTCCACACATGTAACCAAGTCTCTGTGAGCCAGCTGTGCAGTCTTATTCTTGAAATTCACTCAACTTTCTAAATGACCCAGCCCCCTGGCTGCTACACTAGCCCCTTTCACCCAACCCGAGAAAGCCACTTTTGTTTTAAACTCTGCTCACCATGTTCTGAAGCCTCCTGTCAAAAGTTTGAACTTTTCGTGCATTGCCATGAACGTGACCTTCCAGTGTGTTACAAATGACTAATAGTCCTTCAACTCTCTACTGCAGAACATAAGAACGGCCATAGTGGGTCAGACTTTAGGTCCATCTAGCGCAGTATCCTGTCTTCCAACAGTGGCCAATGCCAGGTGCCCCAGAGGGAATGAACAGAACAAGTAATCAGCAAGTGATACATTCCTTGTCACCCATTCCCAGCTTCTGGCAAAGAGAGGCTAGGGACACCATCCCGGCCCATACTGGCTAATAGCCATTGATGGAGGTATCCTCCATGCATTTATCTAGTTCTTTTTTGACCCCCATTATAGTCTTCACCTTCACAACATCCTCTGGCAAGAAGTTCCACAGGTTAGCTGTGCATTGTGTGGAAAAACATACTTCCTTTTCTTTGTTTTAAACCTGCTGCCTATTAATTTCATTTGGTGACCCTTAGTTCTTGTTATGAGAAGGAGTAAATAACTCTTCCTTATTTACTTTCGCCACACCAGTTATAATTTTATAGATCTCTATCATATCCCCCGCCTTAGTCGTCTCTTTTCCAAGCTGAAAAGTCCCAGTCTTATTAATCTCTCCTCATATGGCAGCCCCAATTAGTTTTGTTGCCCTTTTCTGAACCTTTTCCAATTCCAACATATCTTTTTTTGAGATAGGGCGACCACATCTGCACGCAGTATTCAAGATGTGAGCGTACCAAGGATTTATATAGAGGCAATATGATATTTTCTCTCTTATCTATCCCTTTCTTAATTATTCCTAACATTCTGTTCGCTTTTTTGACTGCTGCTGCACATTGAGTGGATGTTTTCAGATAACTATCCACACTGACTCCAAGATCTCTTTCTTGAGTGGTAACAGATAATTTAGACCCCATCATTGGGATTATGTTTTCCAATGTGCTTTACTTTGCATTTATCGACAGTTAATTTCATCTGCCATTTTGTTGCCCCCTCACCCAGTTTTGAGAGATCCTTTTGTAGCTCTTCACAGTCTGCCTGGGACTTAACTATCTTGAGTAGTTTTGTATCATCTGCAAATTTTTGCCACCTCACTCTTTACCCCTTTTTCCAGATCATTCATGTTAACTGTGTCTTTTCACCAATGAACCCAATACTTCAGTCCTTGCAAAGACATGCTCCCCTTGCAGACAATCAGAGTTTTGCCTCCATTAGGGTTGCAGCACTGGTCTCCTTTATTGTTAACCACTTCCTGGATTTTTCTTACTGAGGTTTGGTCTACACTAGAAAATAAGATTGGTTTAACTACATCTGTCAGGGGTGTGAAAAATCCTCCTGAGTCCTTGTGTAGACAGCATTAGGTCAATGGAAGAATTCTTCCATCAATCTAGTTTCTGCCTCTTGGGGAGGTGGATTACCTACACTGACGGAAGAATTCCTTCCATCGGCATTGGTAGTGTCTACGCAGAAATGCTATAGCAGCACAACTGCAGTGGCACGGCTGTAACATTTTAAGCATAAACAAGCCCTTAGTTACTGGAGAAAGTGAAGCTGAAGACAGAAATGGCAGCAGTCTACTGCAGAATAGCAACAAGCAGCAAGAGAGGGTTTGGGTGACTTACAGAGACGATCCTAGTAGATGAAAGACAGCCAAAAATTGGCCAATGCCAGCCATTTTACAAAATGATTAAGTAGGAACAAATGAACATACAATTTTATTAGGTATTTTACTTACCACACTCCACACCCTCGTGCATTATTCCCTATAACAGTAACCACCGGTGCTAGTGGATACTGACCTCTGTTATATTACAGGGCCATTGGCCTTAGCAATCCTGACCCAGATCAAGTAACTGAGACCAGGATGTAAAGTTCCTGGTCTCTTAGCAGTAGTCCTGTGAGCCAGGTTGTTATTACATTCCCCTTCTGGTGTTTGTAGTTTAAACCAAGTATTGAAAATGGTTCTGCCAAAACACTGCTTCTGCACGACCAAATTCACATCCAGGAAACAAATAAAAAGGAAAAAAAAACTGCACATCCAGGGCACCAGAAAAGGGATCTCTCTTCTTCCTTCAGTAGCCAGACTATTAAATTAGATTTAAAGCAGGAAGGAGGGGAGGGGGAAAGAGAGAGAGAGAAGTTGAACACATAATGTTAATTATTCTTCTCTACCACTTTGCACTTAACAAAATACCATTGATCACATCACTACTAAGGCATCAATAAAAGCACACATTCAACCCTCCCTGTAGTTTTATGAAACAGATGGTTCTGCATCTTAAATTATATCTTACTATTCAGCTGGGGCAACTTAGAAAAGGCCTCTCTTTTTAGTTTCGCTATCAACACAACCTGAATTAGAATTTCTTGGCAAATAAATCCCTACCAAATGACAGAGTAAGAGTTAAGATCCCAAAGTTGAAAAAATTATTTTGTCTTCTGTGTGGCATGCCACAGCAATGCAGAGCCTGTACCTCATATGCCATCATAGGTGATTCCTTATGGTCACAAATACTGAACCCGCTTTATGTGCATAGCAGAAAACAACCCTCCAAAACACAGCACAATAGGTTCTGTTGGTGAAGGGCAGCTTTCACTGATGATTTACTGGTGGGTGTCCAAGAAATATAACTTTTCTCCCCAGCCATCAGTTTCTTAGTTTTGAAGCTTTCCCAATGAATTCTGAATACCTGGCTTTTGGAAGATCAAGGTGGGCTCTCAGAGCAGGACAGCCCAGTTGGGAGCTGGCACAGTTAGCCCTGGGGTTTGAGAAGTGTGGTGCACTCTCGTGGTATAAATACTGGAAAACCCCAATGGTGCAGAGAGAGAGTGAATGAAGCCATGGTAGAAGGGTTATGGGTCCCGACATAGGTGGTGCCTGTGCTCCACCAATATTCAGAAACATGGTCCCGACTCCACCAATGTTTGGGCTTATATTTTCAGAGCCATCTTGTCCATAGTACAGACTGGGGCAATCACCCAAGGCCCCACACTTTGGGGGGGGACATGGGGTCCAGGGCAGCTCCGCTCTGCCTCTTCCCGCCCCTGCTCCGCCCCACCCCGCCTCTTCCCACCCCTGCTCCACCTCCTCCCTGCCCCCATTCCACCCCTTCCTCCAAGCCCCCGCTTCTGCCCTGCTTCTTTCCGGGTTCCACCCCCTCCCTCAAGCAATGCCAGGAGCCGGCGGGGAGGGGTGGGCTGAGGCCAGGTCACTCCCTGCTGCCAGTGCCAGGCCCCCCGCTAACCTCCATGCTGCCCTGAACTCCACATCCCCCTGAAAACGCAGGGTTCGGGGTGGTTGTCCTGGTCCGTCCGATGGAGGGGATGGCTCTGCTTGGACCCGTTCTGGGCACCACCAAAAATTATACAAACCTGGCACCCATGGGTCCTGATCCTGGACTAGGGAAGACCTTCCAAAAGGGGGGGAGGAAACCAGAAACCTTTTGGCATCCAGGAGGCATGGGAACCTTTCCCATACCTACATGATTTTTCAAGAGGAGGAGGTTATAAGGTCACCAGGTTGCATACCAAGAACTTGCGCTGGGATAAAGAAGTACCAAGCTTGTACCTGGACAGAGTGGTTAGGTTATTATTTTGCCTAAATTGGATTGCCCATCTCTACCACTAACTTGACAGACTCTAATAGCAGAGCTAATCGAGGTAGAGAGCATTAAAGGGTTATCACAGTTTATAGCCCTTGACATATAACATAGTAGAAGTTATTTTTTTGTATTGCATTGTTTATACTAATGAATCCTTGGACACTTCAGTGCCTCAAGGATCACTGGCACCTGCACTCAGTGTCTAAAATGCAGTTATGTGGTCACTTAATTTACCATTTTTTGGCAATTGCTAGATAATTGTGCTCCAGAATCGCAGCTTTCATTACAATCCCATGCCTCCTGGATGCCAAAAGCCCTAAATATCTGCTATCCCAGCTGTCAAAACCTACAGCTTTCCTTCGATAGCTTCTATACTGCACTTATGTAGTGTTGTACAACTGTTTGTTGCACACTGATCATTTGGGGGCAGAGTAAAATAAACTGAATTTAATAGCAAATGAATTAACTCAAGGGATAGTGTGCTGATTGTACTGGATAGAACTGGAGGTAGGAAAGAAAGTGGGAGGGTTGAGGAAGGATAATACTACATAGTTCCAGGATCCCTACTGCATAATTTAGGTCTAATGTGCCACTTAGGACCCAGGTCTTTGGCCATAGGGGACAATCCTGCAGTGGCTGGGTGCTGGGCTAGATGAGTAAACAGGGCTTTTTCATATACAGCTTCTACATTTCTATGTACTACAAGTAGGTTGTGAGATACATTTATAGGCTACCTGTAGGTGTGCTAGGGTTAGGGAGTGTCTCTTGATCTGGCAGAAGTCAATGACAAAACTCTTTATGCTATCAATGGGAGAAAGAGGAGGCACTAAGTGCTGTGCTGCAGACAAGTTGCTAGGTTGATAATTGTGCATAGGAAAACTGGAAGCTTGACATGGGACTAGAATTTTTATTGTATCTGTTTAATTAAACAGGCAAAAGAGAAGAATTGGAAGTCAAGTAAAGAGAAGCTGTAAATGATGGTGAGAATCACCCTGGGAAGATTTACTGTTCTTTGTGTAGACAGTGAAACAAGAAATGTTGTTTTGGTAGAGAATGAATTGGCCAAATCTGGCCATCCTTATTCAGGCTTCTCTGCTTATTATTCAGAGAGTTTTGCCAGGGCTAGAATTAGAATAAGTACTAAGGCTACTCTATGCCACTGGAGTGGAATAAAGCAGCCTTAGCAGGGACCAAGATCCAACCCTAAGAAACTATTAATTAAAATGGCTATTATTATATATTTACTATGCATGAGAATCATAATTGTTTGAATTATACTACAGAGTAAATATTCTATGCTTTAGAAATTCCAAAACAGTTATCAGCTGTTATGTAGTTGTAAAACCAATTTCCCATATTTTTTTTTTTTGCATAGAGACATTTTTAAAGAACCTCATGGAACAACGAAGCACACTAAACCAAATAAAAACTAGGTTAAAATAATGTTTATAATCTCCCAATACTTCCCAAAGCAAAAATAGTCAAAGATTTGTTTTAAAATCCATGCTGACTTTTTAGATTTATTTAGATTTTGACTAGGCAGATTCATGCTGTGTTGAAAGAATGATCATTACTGCTGCTTGGATCCCAATAACAGTGCATGTACATTTGTGGTTGTTTGTGCTTGGTGTCACTCCAAATAGTCCATAATCTGTATCCATTCTTATGAGAATCTTACCATCAAAAGAGAACCTTGATAAAGAAACCAGAAAAAATCATGTGACACTGTCATTTACTCAAACTGATTTATTTTGTTCAAGTACCAGCTCATGTACTGTCTCGGCCAGGGTTAAGGATTGAGCGTCAGCACAGATTTTATCCTTAACTTTAACTTTCCACAAAAGTTTGTCAAAATACTACTGTTTTCACTGAGAAGAAACTTCCGACTCTGAAATATTAACCGGACAAATATCATTGTAGGTTAGGTAACACTGCAAGGATTCCCATTACGATCACAGCAGCTAAAACTTTATTTTCCCTCCAAAAAATCTTGCAGGGTATGTTTGCAAAGTCTGCAAATTGCTGTGGAAAGCTCCTTTACAGTGAAATGACTGCTCTGCAGAACCTTGAAGAACTGTAAACAAGTCAGTCTTTAGCTGACATCTGAGTTCAGTTATAAAATTTGCATTACTACCATCCCTAGTGAGGTTTTTACACTGGTAATGTAGGTTGATATTTACTGAAAAAATAAAACTAAAAGCTGCTGACTAAACAAATAGGCTGGACAACCATGTCCCTCTGTCCTGGCAGCACGGATGCAATGAGTGTTTGTCAGCAAAGATAGCATTTACAGGTATTTCAGAGTCTTGTGAAAGACAAGATAGATCTCAAATGGACATAAATGGCTTTGCCTTAGGGAAATGTATCCTTTTGCTTTTATAGGGTGTATTTTTCACATGCCATTCAGCATATGCTCATGTGTGATGTTTATCCAACATGAAGTGTTTTTGTTATTTATATTTCATAATTTTTCAGGCCAGCATTTACTTTTCTTCCCCAGAGCCTTGGCTGAGCTGCTTGTTTGACTGCCTTAGAGCCCAAATCTAATTCCTAAGCTGAATGTTTTTTCTCACTGCTCCAATAAAGGACTTTAGCTTCAGAGTCGTGACTAGCATGGGGCTGGATATATACCCACCTTACATCATCACTGAGAGTCTAGATGACATGCTGACTCATCTATGAATGATCAAAGTACAAACTCATCATAACACACAGAACATAACTCAAAAATAACCTTCTCAATCCACAGCCCATCTCCCTGCCATGCCTTAATCACTGGCAACCTTAGGAAAAATGTGTCATGTTACTAGCTTTTCAAAATTAAGGTCTGATTCAAGACAGCATTCATAGTCAGGAAAGTACTCAAGCATGTGTTTAACTTTAAGCATGCGCTGAAATCTACCTGAAGTTACTTTTGTGGCATTTGAAGGGGCTTTAAGTGCTTTCCTGAATAGGGGATGGATTTAAGAACCTGTTCAGTGTATTCCTGATTTGGGTTTATGGGATTAAAAAGGCTGGCAATATTTTGTTCAACAGACAGATCTGGCTTTGGTTCTTAATTATTAAAATCTGCTATGTTGACTTACTTCTAGTCATAACACTAAAAGAAGAGGCAGAGAAACCTCGTTTGTACTGTTTTGCCTTTGACTTTAGCATAGTTTAAATCTGTTTTGGAAATTACTTTGCACAGGGGAAAGGCTTGCTTTCATTTTAGCTCCATTTGAAGGTGCACAATATTGTCAAGCAGTTAGGGTTATATACTTTTGACTCCGGTAAATCAGGTGCCAGGTCTTGCCAAGTTTGTAGGCATCAGCTGAGCTGACAAATTCATAGCTAGAAACCAGACCAGCTCACCTATATGCTGATATTGTTCAAAATACGTGTTAGATTTGTAAGGATGTGTTTAATGCTTAGACTCTATAAAACTGCTTGCAAGTTGCTGCATGCATTAACCTCACTTGTAAAGTCTGTATTACATGTTAGAAGGTAAAATATGAGTTTGTATTATAATTGTAAAGATGCCTGCTCTGAACTTATGAAGTCAGACAGGAAGGGTGGCTCCCCCTTGCCTACCCGGGAGGAATATCAACATTAAGTGGGTCATCATAGGACAACAGCTTTGTTAATTACACCATCCACCCATGGGGAAAACATGCTGAAGGCTTTGTCCCATTAGTTTGAATGCTGGAAGAGGGAAATGAAAATAGCTAACAAAGATTTTTCAACTCATTTTTTGGATTCTTACAAGGGCTAGAGCTAAGAAACAAAAAGCAGAGATATCCAGGGTCGACCTGGGTTAAGCCCTAAAAAGACATTCAGTGCACACAGATCACTCCATTTCTGTCAACTTTTGAATCACAGACTGAAGCTCATTTGTGTATATATACTTGTTTGCTATAACCTGTAAATAACCCTTATTTTCCCCCAGTTAATAAACCCTTAGTTAATTTATTACAGGATTGGCTACAACCATTAACTTCGGAGTGAGATCTAAGGTACAAATTAATCTGGTCTCTTGGGCCTAGAAGCAACCTGAACATTTGGTGATTTTTTATATAAGTGACCATTTATTCCTAAATCCAGCTTGCCTGGGTGGAAAGATAGATTGGAGTGCCCAAGGGAACTGCCTGTGACAGGGCCGCCCAGAGGATTCCGGGGGCCTGGGGTCTTCAGCGGCGGGGTGACCCCGCTTCAGCAGTAATTCGGCAGCGGGGGGTCCTTCCGCTCCGGGACCCGCCGCCGAAGTGCCCCGAAGACCCGCGGCGGGCCCCCCCCCCCCGCCGAAGTGCAGTCAGGTCTTCGGGAGACTCCGGCGATGGGTCCCGGAGTGGAAGGACACCCCGCTGCCGAATTACCGCTGAAGACCCGGCTGCACTTCAGCAGCGGGTCCCGCTTCGGTGGTAATTCGGCGGCGGGGGGGTCCTTCTGCCCTGGAGCAGAAGGACCCCCCGCCGGCAAAGACCGGGAGCGGAAGAAGCTCCGGGGGCCCCGCGAGAGTTTTCTGGGGTCCCCAGAGCAAGTGAAGGACCCTGCTCCAGGGGCCCCAAAAAACTTGTGGGGGCCCCTGCGGGGCCTGGGGCAAATTGCCCCACTTGCCCCTCCTTCTGGGCGATCCTGGCCTGTGACTCCTTGTGACTTACAGTGATGTAAGCGTTCACATTTGTTACTGATTGGTGAAATCTAATTATAGAACATACCACCAATTTGGGGTATCTGCCCTGCTTTTGACAGTCAGCCCTGAGGCTGGAACTCTCTGTCATGAGCTACTTCTGGAAGCATGACAGCACCCTTTCATCCAGACAGCAACTTCTCAGAGACTTGACCTGGGGCTCTGTTGGATTTATTCTCTCAAAACATAGGTACTCATGCAAGGGTCTGAACGTTTCCTCTGTTCCTCAGCTCCCATTGAATTCAATGAGCCGCTATCCTTTTTTTTTTTAAGTTGTGAAAAACTGATCTTTATTTTCCAGAAACAGACAAACTTATTCTCTTATTTCTCCATCTTCTTCTCCTACTCCTCTGATGTACAGCAGTGGTTCTCAAAGCCTGTCCGCCGCTTGTTCAGGGAAAGCCCCTGGTGGGCCTGGCCGGTTTGTTTACCTGCCGTGTCCGCAGGTTCAGCCGATCGTGCCTCCCACTGGCCGCAGTTCGCCGCTCCAGGCCAACGGGGGCTGCAGGAAGGGTGGCCAGCACATCCCTCGGCCTGGGCCACTTCCTGTAGCCCCCATTGGCCTGAAGCGGCAAACTGTGGCCATTGGGAGCCGCAATCGGCCAACCCTGCGGACGTGGCAGGTAAACAAACCAGCCCAGTCCGCCAGGGGTTTTCCCTGAACAAGCAGCAGACCAGCTTTGAGAACCACTGATGTACAGGAGGTTGTTACATCTTATCAAAACTTCACCAAGGTGTCCTGACAATGCACCATCTATGTATTCTTCTGTGTTTACAAACTACATGTTCATGTAGCTGTCAACAGACACCAGGTAGCCATTGCATTGTACTCCATCCCCGATTTCAGCTTCACCATCACCAGCTTTTCTGTCAGCCTGTTCAGGAAGGGCTTGGGTTAAGGGGCAAGGAAGCAGTAAAAACAAAAATTATTCGCCAGGCCGCACGTGTGCCTGCCGGAGTCTAAAGTCTAAGAGAAAGGCAGGAAGTGACATCTGCACCTTTGTTTTATGTGGGGCAGGTACCTTGGCCTGCCATTATTTCCCTTTACTGAGAAGGTCGGCAGCCAGTATTGTCTTCAGAATTGGATTTTGAGAACCCTTTCTGAGTTCCCAAAGGCACTAACAAAACAAGTCTAATGGAGTCTAGTTCTTGTTTCCGAAATTAATTACCAGATTTTGCTGCATTTCAAGCATTAACTGGTGCTCATTGTGTAACAGGAAACTGTAGTCCAACTGTACCTACGGCAGGACTGGTGTGTGTGCGTGGACTGTGGTACAGTTACTGAAATGTTAGGAATTATATTATTAGATTTCTAAAGTCTCTGTTGTTCCACAGAAATAAAGCAATCCATTCTTCTTCCTATCTCAGAGCCTTGGAAAATTCCATTAAATGCACCTTTCAGCTGACAGCAGTGAATACCAATCACTTCTCAACAATCCCTTGAAATAGAAATTGATGGTGGTGATGAAGAAATCTTCTAATAAATGAGTCCCTTTTACATTAACTTCAGCAATTCTCAGTTGCAAAGAACTCACTTTTGTACCAAAAGGACCAAATGAGCCCTTCACATTCATATGACAGTTTCTGTAATTTCAAACAATGTGGTAGGGTATAATCTCTTAAATACAGAGTGTAGTTTAAATAAGTTTGAAAAGACTCACTTTAATACATAATTTCTTATTGAGTAGAAAGCTTAGACATTGCCTGGTAATTGGGATAATGCTGAATGCACTTGGTAACTTTCCTAGGATAACAGTACTCTGATAGTACAGAAGAGCTGAGCATAGAAGTTATTTTTCTTTCTCAAGCTGCTCACCCAGTAGATTGAAGCCTGGTTTCCACAGAAAAGTTCTATTGGCTGAGCTACATTGGTCAAGGGTGTGAAAAAAATATACCCCTGAGTTCCCAAAGGCCACTTATGCCAACATGACCCCCAGTGTGGACACAGTTACAGAACAGGGCTTCCATCAACTTAACTACACCGACAGAAAATAGCTATGCCAACTCAACTACACCACTATAGTCTCTGTATTTAGAAGCACTCTGATTACTTTTATTTCTGTAATGTTTTTAAGTTCAGCATCCACATGGATGTTTTTATTGTATTATTAAATCACATATTTAACATCAGTCTGTAGAAAAATCACATGTCCGGACAATGTGTCCAATATTCATTAGCATTAAATGGAAAATTAGATAGAATATATGACCTCTTTAATAACAGAGTGGCATCAAAATGTCTCATTGACAGACACTTCTATGAGGCCTATTACACTATTGAATTTTGCCTCTGTTTTTTCCATCATTTACAAAAACAAAACAAAACAAAAACGAAGCAAGGTGACCTTTCATCACATAGACTGCAAAGAAGCTTAGGAGTGGCTTTGGGCACTGATATCAGCTGCACCTCAATTTAGTAATCTTATTGTCTCTCTCTGAAATAGGTCATCTGAAAGCCAATTCCTCACTCTTGCCTGAAGGGTATTGCTGTTGGTATTACATACCAGATATTTCTGTACAAAATGACTAAAATGGAACTCTTAACTCAGCATTGTGAGAATAGATTCAGATTAACAGAAATAAAATCAATGTTTTTGCAAATGCCATAAAATGCATCATTATACTGGATGCATTAATATAGTATCTGCCTTATACTGCAGGTCCATGCAGTGGCAATGTGTGGTCTTTGCAAAAACAAGAAAATTTTTTAAATTACTCAGCAACCCTCAAATTGTAGCATTTGTTTTGCTACTTAATAACCATGTTACCTATTTTATGAAAATTCGTGTGTACAAATGGTCATGTCATTATATGCAGCTATTAAAGACCTAGAGATCAAACAATGTGCTATTAACATGCAAATAATATGTTCTGTTCATAGTTAAATATTTGTACTCTTTTTGCCACATTTTAATCCCTTTTGATGCCAACTGTAACAGCTAAAATAGAACATTAAAAAATGTTATGATGCAGGGGCACAGATAGTTGCAATTCAGAGTGTCAAAATGTTTCATTTTCCCCCTAATGAATGGCAAATTGTGGGAGAAAATAGATCTTGTCAATAATACCCATAATCCCAGGTGTGAAAATGGTATTGGTTAGCTAACGAAGAATTATTTCAGATGAACATTCATAAAATGTTAGTTTGATGGAGGTCACATACATAAATAAAAGATCTGTGAGGTAATATCTTTGACTTGACCACGAGGTTGGCATATTGGGAAGCCATCTGAGTACCCATGGCTATTCCAATGGTTTGAACAAAGTGTTTATTGTTGGTGGGGTGAATATATGCATGTTGTGCATTGTCTTATAGATATTCAAGGCAGGCGGTGATGCTGTCATTGTGAGGGGTGTTCGTATACAGGGAAGTGATATCCATAATGGCAACATCTCTCACAATGATGGCATTGTCACCTGGCTCAAATATCTACAAGAAAATGGACAACACTCAGCCATCCACCCCAAACACATCTCCAAACTCATCCATTTCATTCTCACCTACAACAAATGTTTTGTTCAAACCATAGCAACAGCCATGGGTGCTAGTATGGCCTATGTCTTCATAAGCCACCATGAGGAAGAATTTCTGGATAAATGCATCATTCAACCAATGATATAGCAGAGATACATCAAAGATATTTTCATCATGTGGACAGATGACCGTGTCAAGCAAACTCACCACCTATCCATTAAACTCTTTCTAGAACACTCTCACACTAGGATCAATTTCTGGGACACACTGATCAGCTTCAGTAATGGAAGCCTACAGACAACTACATACAAGAAACTGCCTGGATCACCACCCCTCCACTGCCACTGCCCCCTTCTCCTCCTTGCTACACCTTTCAAGATCCTTGGGTACTAAACATGCCTATCACAACATGTAATGTACCTCATCCAGTGTGCTGAATGCCCTAACAACAACTATGTAGGTGAAATGAGACAATTGCTAATCTCTCAAATGAACGCACACAAAAAATGATAAAAGACAAAACACTATATCACCGCCAGTAGGTGAACACTTTTCACAAAACAATCACTCTATTTCTGACCTGTCAGTCCTCATCCTCAAAGGAAACCTGCACAATAGCTTCAAAAGATGAGTCTGGGAGCTTAAATTCATAACTTTGCTAGACACTAAAAATCACGAACTGCATAAAGACAATGGGTTTATGGCTTATTACACCAATCTACACCCACTCATCATCCCCCTACCCCCACTTTTCTCCCCTTTCCCCCACTGCAATTGGAGGTGTTAACTGGCCACTTCATCTTGAATGGTCTCCTGTGTTATACTAAAAAATCTGTTCCACCTTGTGTTTAGTTGTGACACAGAGTACATTTCCCAGACCAGAAGAAGAGTGCTGTGTAAGCTCGAAAGCTGGTCTCTCTCACCAACAGAAGTTGGTCCAATAAAAGATATTACTTCACCTACCTTGTCTCTCTAATATCCTAGGACCAACAACCCTGTCTCTCTAATATCCTAGCCACAACAACCTTGCATACAACACCCCTCCCCCCTGAAAGGTCTGTCCTATAGGTAAATTACTTTGGCCCAATTGATTTTCTGCATCTGAAGGGGACTCTCAAAACCACATTGAAATTTGCAGCCTCAGTTCTTTTGGGGGCTGAAAGGTACAGTTATTTCAAAAAGGCAGGACGGCTTTTTATGGGAGACAACACCTACTGAATGCAGTACAGACAATGAATGTGTTAAATCAACTATTCTCAGAAATGGACTAGTTTTAGAACAGGTAGAGTAGTTTGCAGATGCCATCTATCTATCTTCAGAAAAGTGTTTTGTGGAGAAACAAACTCAGAAATTAAAATAATGGGGGCAAATTCTGCCCACAGGCAACACCTGTGCAATCCTACTCTCCCATTGACATAATTAATCCACCCCAAGAGTGGCGGTAGCTATGTTGGCGGGAGAAGATCTTCTGCTGACATAGCGCTGTCCACACTGGTGCTTATGTCAGTGTAACTTATGTCACTCAGCACGGTGGTTTATTCACACCCTTGAGCAATATAAATTATGCTAACGTAAGTGGTAGTGTAGACATAGCCTAAATGTTCTGTCAAGGCCTCCCTTAGCTGTAAAGCTCCACAGTGAGCTCTTCTAACAGCCCTTGTGTCTGGCTGTTCAAATTCAGCAGACAGCTGCTCCACTTTTGCTAGGGTGACCAGATGTCCTGATTTTATAGGGATAGTCCTGATAGTTGGGGCTTTGTCTTATATAGGTGTCTATTACACCCCATCCCCTGTCCCGATTTTTCACACTTGCTGTCTGGTCACCCTAACCTTTGCCCGCCACACCTGTGGCAACTTTTCCCCCTTTGCCTCACAGATATCATGCAGGACACAGCAGGCAGCTATAACCTTTGGGATGTTTATCTCACTGAGATCCAATCTTCTGAGTAAATAATGCCATTGTTCCTTCAATCTACCAAAACCACATTCAACTGTCATTCTGCACCTGCTGAGCTGGTGGTTGAATCTTTTCTTGGTGCCATTGAGATGGCCAGTGTATGGCTTCAAGAGAGCAAGGGGTAGGCTGGGTCTAGTAGCATCACTACTGGCATTTCAACATCACCAATGGTAATTCATGGTTGTGAAAGAAAGTCCCTGCTTGCAGCTTTCTGAACGGTCCTGTGTTCTTAAAGATGCAAGCATCATGAACCTTCCCTGACCAGCCAACATTGATTCGGTGAAGCATCTCTGGTGATCCACCAAAGCTTGCATAACCATAGTAAAGTAATCCTTTCTATTGATATTCTCTGGAGTAAGATGGGCTGGTGCACAAACAGGGATATCTATCGGTGCCATCTATTGCTCCACTGCACTTTAGGAACCCCACTGGTGCAAATCCATCCACTATGTTCTGCACATTGCTAAGAGTGACAGTCCATGAGTAATGGCCCTCAACACTTACATGACAATGGCCCCCATAGTGGATTTTCCAATTCCCCTATGATTTCCCACTGACTAGCAACAATCCAGTGTTACTAGGTTTCACAGTCTGATTGCCACTTGCTTCTCCCATGAGTGCATCTCTCATTCTGTAGAAGCAGCAAAGAATCCTGTGGCACCTTACAAACTAACAGACGTTTTGCAGCATGAGCTTTCGTGGGTGAATACTCACTTCTTCGGATGCAAGTAGTTCCTGCACAGAAGGGCTGGGGTGAGCTCAGCACACTGATCCACGAATCTGGCCTTTAGCATCCAAAAGTTCTGCAGCCACCGCTCATCATCCCAAACCTGGATTACAATGCCATCCCACCAGTCAATGCTCATTTCTTGGGCCCAGAAGAGGTGCTCCACCATCTGCAGCTGCTCCATGAACACTACCAACAACCCTGAATTGGTTTTTCACCATGTCCCACACCAATCTGTCCTCCATGATGATGTGGTTCTTTTTGCAGCTCTACAAAAACTGGAGAAATTGTGCTTGCAACGCTCATTACAACAATGCAGAGCTGTGTGGGTTCCACACTTCTGTCAGAGATGGTGGACAGTGAGGAGGGCTGTGTGGCTTTATGGGATTTTTAAAAAAGGTGCTAAAATGATGGGATATGGTGATATTAGGGGATGGAGAAAGTTGCAGGCTGGAACTTGACCCCTTGCTCCCAGTCACTCCTGTGTGACTTGTTTCTGCCCAACTGTGCATTACCAACTCCTCCAACCCCCCTCCTCCCCCAAAAGGACAATGTGCTGGGCAGTGGAGAGTTGCACACTGGGATGCCTGCCCATGGTGCACTATACTGTACATGGACACAAGCACTTTTGATTCGTACATGCAGCACTGATGCAAGGAGCCAAGTATTCATGTGTACAAGTGATATACTAACTGCAGCAGCTTTATGCCAATGCAATTTGTGGCAGCCAAAATTTGTAATGTAGATATGGCCTGAGTGGAGAAAAGATATGAAAAGTAGATTTACTAGCAGAATCCAGGAGGCAGCAAGTTCATTTACATGACATTTTATCCCTCCAGGCAACTCCATAACCTACTGCTGCAGAGCTGGGGTTTTTGTCTTTTGCCATCTGCAGAAAGGCATCTTTTCTGCTGAATAGGCAGGATCATCTAGCTTCCCTGGTCTGTGCATCTCTGAAGACTCTGGATGTTTTTTGGCTTGAATGGGCCCCGCAAGACTAGAAAAACTGCTTCCATAGTAAAGAAAAAAACTGATCAGATCTAATCTCGGCTCCACAGTGCTCACTACCTCCATCTAAAACCACCTGACATTTCACCTTCAACAAAATGTGTATCTCAAAGAGCTGCTTTGCAGAGGTTTTTTTTTCTCTCTCTACTCAAAAGAAATGAAGTGCACTGAAATAACATCTCTACTTTACATAGCTATTAGGGCTGATTTTCTGCTCAGATAAAGTGTTCTGGGGAGATTTCATAGGAGTGACCTAAGGAAGGGAGGGGAGAACTAAAGGGAGATAAAATGCATGCAAAATACTTGGGACTAAAACCCAAAGTTCCTTTTCTTATATATCTGCTGGTTGAGCAAAAATGTATGAGCCACATCACCCTACACATTGAGGTGCCTTCAGAAGAGCTACAGAGGACCAGGAATATTTGTGAGACTGAATTTGACAAGTTCAAAGGGGAAACACTAGAAGTCCCCTATACTAGCATAGGTAAAGGTTGCAGACTCAGGATACTGCAGATATCCTAAGATTCATGAGGAAGGGAAATCCATCTACAGGAGCCATGCTCGCCAGAATCCTCACCCCATGCCTAGGCTCCCATGGCTATTGTGTGCTGTTGCAGCCATGAAGCTTACCGAGCAGGAAAGAATTCTGCCTTACATTCTGCTCTGATTTCCAGATGGAAAACCTAAGGTGAACAAGATATGAAGCAATGGAGAATGGCTGGACTACCAGCTCCAACCCAAGCCTAATCCCTAACTAAACAAAGGCAACCCCAGATTTTCAAGTTATGCAGGGATGTTAGAGCCACACAAGTTTTCAAGGAAACTTTTAGAGCTAAAATTCTTTAAAAATGGGGTCTTTAACACCACCCTTCTTAGCAAGGAAGCTGTGCCCTAAGAGAAGAGAGACATCTTTTGGGCCCCCGTGGTTCCATGACAGAATCCTGTACTGTTGACTTCCTCAGCAGCAGAAGGGAAGGGAAGGGGGACAGGACTCCTCCCTCCCACAAGTCACCCTGGCAACTCTTCTCCCTCACCCGATGGGCAGAAGACAGCTGGGCAGCCTGCAAACAGTCTCTGACCCTGGACAGAGCCCTGGGTGCCCAGGAAAGGAGCAGTGAGGCTATGAATAGCCCTGCTTTCCTCCACATGACAGATACCAGTCAGGAAGTGGAGGAGAAAGAAGGTTTCCCTATAGCTGGCCAACATAGCACTTCCAGGCCCAGCAACTGGCCTGTCTGGAGGGAACTGGCCTGTCAGGAGGGAACAAGCCACTACTCCTGCCCCTAGCCTGCCAGCAACAGAAGGAGACAGACCATCTCCCCTGCATGCCTTGCAGCCAGCCCACACCGGATCTGGGATTTTGGTTCCAGAGACCCAACCTGCTTACAAATGAATCTGCAGCTTCCAAGCATCAAAGACTTAGGACTGTTCCAGGTGGGATTGGATGGTTAGTTCCTCTCCAGTGATCCCCATGGAGGACCTGCGTGCTTGCACCAATCTCCTGACTGCTCAGCCAGAAAAGGAACCTGAGTGAGAACCCTGTATTACAGTTAGATTGGTAGTTAGGGTTTAATTTTGCACCATTAAAGCACATTGCATCTGCAAACGGGCTTTCATCTGCCTGCACTGCCAATTCCCAGTATAATAAAGTGTGCTTCTAACAGCATCTCCTTTCAGGCCTGTAACATGTCTCCACATGTACCACCTGGGTACCCCAAGATGTGGGGGACAGACAGAACTGAAGGGGCAGACATTTTTATTTAGAAACATTGGGGAGTGTGGGTCATGTGACCTAATGTGCTTGCCAGCATAGCTATTAGTAATGAAAAAGCGTTATTGATATCTATTGTCATTTTAATCCTCTAATATTTTTACTGATTGTATATTCCTCTCTAATCAAATCCTTACATACAGTTCCTAGTTATTGTTTTTAATTTGTTTGCTTGTGTGAGTGTGAATTATTTGCAAGCTCAAGTGTGGTAGCTGCTGCCCGAGTATGGTAAACTCCTTGTCTCACCGGGGTCACTACCAAGTAATTTTATACTTTAGCACACCAGAAGGAGGAGTCAGGCACCTTGAGCAGCACCATGAAATGATCCCAGGTGACAGAAACTTTGGAACTGTCCAAAGGCTATAAGGTACCCCTCTCTTGCACATCATACAGGTACTCAGCCAGTGCTGAAAAAGGAGTTACATGCCTTTGTCACACTTTTCTTTGCCATGAATGAACTTATTAAGAAAATTACATAGATTTAAAACTTTAAATCTTCTGCACAGGAAATGAGGTTATATTTAAGATAAAATTATTCATGACTGATATATCTGATAGTTATGATTATAAACTACAGACAGGTTCCAGTAACTCCAAAGTGGTGCCATTATGACATCAGAGCTAACTCAACTGATCAGCAGCCTTCATCTATAGATACTTTGCATGTAAGAATTCTATTGGTTGCAATGCCTCTGATATGAGAGAGTCTGGTCAGATGTTTCAAGAGTGCTCATTGGTAGATTAGTTGGCTCAGTTGGTGCTATTCTTTAAAATTCACAAGACTACATGCTGGCTTGGGTATCAGTACTTGAAAAGTGACCATGGCACCACAGCTCCTTAAACCAATAAGGTAATTGCAAATTAAGAGCTAGACACTTCAACTGCTTTCTGCTGCTTTGACAATGCAAGTCAGTCATAAACCCCAATTAACTGGCCAGGGTATTCTGGCAGCTTTGCGCTGCTCTGGTTTACTGGTTAATTTGCTCCTGCAAATTAAAAAATATGAAAACAATTTAAAGTTGATGCTACATATCTGCAAGGCATTACAAATATTGCATGGGAGCATTCCCATTGGGTTTCTTGTTTACTGTTTATGTAGGATATTTTTAAAAAAACGAAGGAAATTCACAGACAAACTAGGTGAAAAGGAAATTAAGGTTGGAAGGATGTATCAGTACTTTAAAACAATAATACGTCTGATTTTGTCAAACTTAACACAAAATGCTAGATTTCAATATCAACATTAAAAGCTGTAGTCTTCCTTCATACACATTTTTACACTAATGAACTCTCATATATTTCCACAGCGTTGTTTTAAACCAGTGTAAATGCCAGGCTATGTCTAAGCTATGAGCTAGGTGTGTGCTTCCCCTGCTTGTGTGCAAATAGTTGCAGTAGGTCAATGAGAGCTAGCACACATATAAATAGTACTGTACCGACAGTAGCACACGCAGTGGCAACAGAGATATTGCTGAGTACGTACCCACTGATTTCAGGGTTTTTTTTTTGTTTTGGTTTGGTTTTTTTTAACTTGGCATGATTCAGCCATGCCTCTCTGCCAGTGCTACTGCAGCTACACTACTATTTGTACCAGTGCTAGCTCTAATTGAGTTACCACTAATATGTGCACATAGAGCAGGGGAATCACATACCCCTAGACATAGCCAAAGAGGAATCAGGCATCTGACCTATCTGCTCATAGCAAAAACAGCTGAAGGCCAATACCATGAGCTAATTCTTGATTAAAGAGACAAGGTGGGTCAGAATATCTTTTTTTGGAGCAACTTCAACAATAAAAGATATTACCTCACCAACCTTGTCTCTCTAATATCCTGGGACTGACACAACTACAACTACACTTAATTCCTGCTGACAGAATTGGAATATCACAATTTACTTGGCAAATTGAACAGTGGGTGCAGTTTAAAACATCAAACTTTTGTTAGCAGTAAGATTTTACCACGGCTACCACTCTGAAACCCGTTACCAGTACTAGTGGTGTTCCTGTTCCAACTCAAACTAGGCAGGAAAGGGTTATTCTGTTACACATTGTTGCCTAAATATCTTAGCTCTGCACTGTGATGTAATCCTATCAGTACAAAGGCCAGCTCTGTTAAGTCAGTGCTGAAGTCAGCACTGTGCCTGAGTGGGCGATGAAGCCTAGCTTCTTTCCTAAATGGATTTTTTAAGGTCTACATCAGGAACAAAGCAGCTGGGTGCATCTCCTAGCCAGAGCAGCATATGGGGGAACACGAGAGAGAGAAAACAGAAATAAATAGAAAGGTACAAAATCCCAGTCTCCACTCCTCAGGCTTCATATCCCTGTCTCCTTGCCTAGCCAGTCTTAGTCTCCCCCTCCAGCTCACGGTCCAAGTCCCAGTTTTTCCCTCCCAGTCTTTGACCCTTCCCAGATGCACTCCCAGGTCAGTCCTTGCCCAGCCAATCCTAGGACCCCACTCCCAGCTCCACATCACCTAGGTCTCCCCCTCCCAGCTCCACATCACATCTCTCTTTCCCCTCCCTGACCACTGGATTCCAGTTCTAGTGTCCTCCCGGAGTTCATTATCCAATCTCAGTCTCTCTCCCATGCTGGCTCTTTGCTCCAGTCTCCTTTCTCCCTGTTTCCTTGTACCAGGCTCTTTGGCCAGCCAGTCCCAGTTCTCTCTCAGCACTCCAGCTCCTTGTCAGAGTTGTTGTTCTCTCCCCACAGTCCCCAGACTTCTGCCTAGCCCCAGTCTCCTTTTCTAGTCAGTCCCAGACTCTCCCCTTTTCCCAGTTCCCCAGCCGATCTCTGTTCCCCACCTCAGCTCACTTGCTCCCAATCTTCACACCATTTCCCTCACCAACTCCCAGTCCCAGTCTCCTTGCCCAACCAATTCCAGCCTCCCCTCACCATGCTGGCCCCTACTGCCAGTATCATTGCCCAGTGAATCTAGCCTCCACACCACCAACCACCAGCTTCCAGTCCCTTCTTCTACTCCCTCCCAGTCTCAGTCTCCTTTCCCAGCCAGTGACAGTCACAGTTTCTCCCCCTCCAGTCCTAGTCTCACTCTACTCCTTTGCCTCCCTCTAGTTCAGCCTTTATCCACTCTGCATTTGAATAGGACAGCTTCCTCTTCCATGCTGCATGGGCGCTTGCAAGGGGGTCATTGAGAGCACAAAAAAGACAGGCTCCCTGCTCTCAGTTCTGGTCCCTGGCCCCATCCCAGGCCAGAGCAACTGGAGGAGCCATTACATGGAAAGTGCTCCTGAACACGCATAGCCCTGGGCTGGAGCATGCTCAGTCACTCTGTGGGGATGACACATATGCAGTGATAGAAGCTGTGAGAGGCTGTAGTGTGCTCAGCGAGAATGGAATCTTTGGAGAATTTAGTTGCTAAAACTGAAGGTGTTGAAAATGTGTGACCTGCTATTTTTCAAAGACTTGGCCAAATTTGGGCAGATTCATGGGGATGGTAATTGGTAAAAGGCATTTCCTTGACACAAAGGCTACCCTCCTGCCAAATTTCAACTCTTTGCTCCAAAGCATGGGCGAAGCAGAGCTGTTCAGTGAAAAGATCACCAGAATTGTTTACCATGGGCAAAAAATAATGTTTGTCCCTAGCCTTATTTGTGGTAATGGCTGAGTGATTTTTGGATGAAATTTTCCAAATAAATTCAGGTTGAGGCAGATCATGGAAAACTTCAGCCAAAATGGTTAACATGTGGCAAAGTTACAAGCAACTGAAAACAGGGTCTTATAACAGGAAGTGTAAGGTAACCTTAAGAAATAGTGCTACCAGCTCCACCTATAATAGGATAAAAGATGGGTAATGAATGAGTGCATTCTGCTAGGAATGAGTACAATTCACAAACCTGAGATTATCATCTTCTCTTTTTCTCCCAAAGTAGCCCCCAAAGATTAGTTCTTCCCTTTTCCAGCTGCATCCTTCAGGTATTGCTTAGTCTCAGGGGGTAAGTGGATGGAGCCACCGATATGCTGAGCCAGATGACTTGTCCTCTACTTGCCAGACAGCTAGACAATGTACTGCAGGAGTGGAGGAGGAGCTACGACAGTTATAATGACCAGCCAATGAAAGAAGTTGGTTTTCTGCCTACCCAGAGCCCAAGAGTCTTAAGTGATAGATATCACAGTGATCGGTACCTTTAGAAATACATCAAAACAACCCCCAAAGCAGATAGTAGTTGGAAGAGTAGCCCCTACTGCTTGGCAGGGGGCATGCATTTAAAACAAACCTCTCTCTCTGACTTGGTATGCTGCATAGTCTTAAGGCATGAAATTTATCAGGGAGGATGGACAGCTCTAGAAACTGCAGAAGCTTGAAGGCCAAATCCTGACCTTTCCCATTAGACAGCAGTAAAAGCTGCTTTAGCACTTCAATTTCATTTATGCTGTCTGCCTGGATCAGACCAGTCCTGAGGACATTCAGGTTGTGTGGGAAGGTGGGGGTGAATTTATTCATTTTCACCTGGAGCTGCAGTAATTTCTGCAGAGAAGATATAGAGCAGGGAGAGAAGAGGGGACCAAAATATATGTCTTTTATTTTACGCGCACACACACACACACACACACACACACACACACACACACACACACACACACACACACACTTATACGTTGATAAGAATACAGCTGGCTTTGAGGAATCATAGGGGATTACGCCCTTCTACATCTTCCAGTCTCCAAGGCAAAGTGATTCACCAAAATGCTCCAGGTGACATCTCATTCTGGAACTTTTGAGTGGGTCAGGCCTTTTCTGTCAAAAAACCCATTCTGTTTTCAAAATCTGCTTAGACTTACCCAGACTGCCCCACTGATTGTCTGAAGGAAGGAACATGCTTCACTGTAGAAACAAAGAAGCACTGAGCACTAACAGGACGTCCACAACAACATCCTCAAGTGCTCACGGAGCACAGCATTATGGACTCCATCTCAGGGCATAGATCAAAGGGGGCCAACCATTGAGAAGATTTGTGGCTGAACCTCAGGGGGTGTTTCCCTCATGATATACTTATGCTTCTCTGACCGCATAGCTCTACTAGACTGTTTAGCGCCATCTGGACTCTGGATGCTCCTGGACCAGGATTTGTTCCTGAGTCTCAAAGTGAGCATGACTGTGTGAACACCTGGGAACAGCACACATGCCCCAGGCATAATTTTCAAACATTCATAATTTATTTCCATATTGAATTTCTTTACATGAGGTTAAGCAAGAATTCCTCATGCAAAACTGCATGTGTGCCATGACCCAAGTCTTAAAAGAAAGCCACTTTGGGGTGCCCAAATCTGAACTAATTAAAACTGGAAGCTGTGTACATACACAGAGTTAAGAATATATCCATCATAAGAAATTGGAGTAATAAATTTGATCCCTGTTAATTACCTTTATTTAGAGTTCAGTATGAATGTTAAAGTCAATGATTCACTGACTCTAAATGACAAAAAAAACAACAACAATGAAATTATCCCATTTATCTTGGAAAAAAAGTCAAAAGCACAGAAAGAATTTTGGTCAAATCTGATGTTATAAAACATTTTTTAATTTATTTAATATCATGTTCTCCTACTCTGTAGTTATATATTTCTGAAAAAATAATATGCAAACAGATTATTGCATAACACATCTTTTCCAAATTAGCCCCAAAATATTTACTAAATTAATATTTTAACACAATAAGAAAGGTGTTTTCATATTTAACGTTAATTTTCCAGAGAGTTTTATCACATAAGATATTCTGTGGAAAGCAGCACCTATTTTACTTTTTTGTAAGCCATTATGAAGATCATACACAAGCCTCTCAGACAAAACAACACGGGTGACAGAAACACAAGCTGAATAAAGAGCCTCACTGAGTGTGTTCTAGCAAAGTGAATATTTCACCTGGCCATGTGGGATATTTTGCATAATGGTCTAGACACCCTCTAGGATTCATCTATTACAGAATGAATATATAGTGCTGAGATACAGAGAAGTGGTATTTAGCATTATGTCTATGCTTGCTTAGGGCTCACTGTCTATGTGAAATGAGAATAAAATAATATTAAAATGAAAATAATTATTAAACAGAAAATATCGCATTATGCAAACAATGAAAATACTGTATTTTAGTTTTGAGACAGTTCAAGCACATACAGCATATACACAATAAAGCATAGGTTTTTTTAAATTCCCCCCATCATTTAAAGAAGCAGTCATGAAACGGTTGTATACTGGTTTAAAACTCAACAACCAACTAGTGCATTCTTCCTGCTCACCTTTTAACGACACACATAATACGAATGGATACATTACACTGCTGTAGTTTACAATATATATTTCAAATTTACAAAAATACAGAAAAACAAGATTTCTTGCACTCAGATACTGAGCATTAACCCTTTGAGTACTAATTCCCACCTGCAACACTGCAGAACACATTCATTTGACTTATGCACTTTTATAACATTGCAACAATTATAATTGTCATCTATATGTACACTGTTAGGAAATGTATTCCTACATAATTTAAAAAAAAGAGTAGGGACTAATAAACTGCAGCTAAAAGACAAATGATCGGCTGAAGCATGTATTTCTGCAAAATATACATTGTAAATTGATGCTCCATCAAGGGGCTTTTATTATTTGTTCTGTTCTCTATAGCAATGTATCAGCTACCCAAGCCTGTCTTAGAATATGACAGACTTGTTCACATGGCCATACAACATTGTGCTTTGTCTTTTTATTTATGGAATCACTTCTCTCCTTTCATTGCAGACATTTTTCTTCCAGCTATATGTTTCTATTCACATTATATAACTCATTCTTACTTTGCAGCCTTCTTATTTTAAAAAAACAGTTTCATTTCACATAAGGATAATTATAAATCAGCTCTATCCTGTGAGTTGACGCTTTGTGTACAGACGTTCATGGACAAAGAATTTCTTGCCAAAAGCCTTGTTAGCAGAGAATTTTACTGACCCTAAAATGCCCCATGGTTGAGCGGAATTAATGAACACAAGTAACTGCTTTTGAAGGTCAAATTTGCATTAAAGGATAAAGACAATCTGAAATTTGCTGGGACGGAAAGTGGCTTTCACATAAGATGTGAAATTAATAAATTAGTATCTGGAAAGTTATGTTTCTGGAAAATGATTAAACTTTCACTTTCCTGACAACTCGGGACTACGTTGTTCATATGATTAAACAGACAATATAGTATATACAGTCTCTCTGAACTAGATTAAGCTATTTTTAAGAAAATGACAGTAGTCCTCAAAGAGTTAATGATAAAACTGCTCTACCTAAACAGATTTTGAAAGGTTATTGTGAAACAGCTTACAGAGTTGTTCAAAAGGCATACTTTACAAAGAAGTGTAAAACTTGTTGAGACAATTGCTATTACACTGCACAGTGTCACATACAATGAGTAGTGCATGCTCTGTAAAGACATTAGAGTGGACCCTTATCAAAGCTATCATATAACCTTATACAAAGGATTGTGCCACTTAAACTAGTGCAGTAGTGATTTTTTGTAGATTCATAATGCTTTAGATTAATACCAACAGGGTTTCCACAGCCTTTTACAATACTTGTTTTTACACATGTAACACTACAACACAGCAAATGGTATATCCTGACATATGTCATGCAAAATACAATCAATACAGCACCATAGATGTAACAGACATTACCTAGTACTTCTCTCCAACAAGAAAAGAGACATAACGGAGACTGTACATTATATGATTTTACAGGCCATATGCTACAGAAGATCGTTAGAGGCAGTATCACTTTGTAGGGCTAAAAAGCTGTATCAATAATTTTATAAAATCCTGCTCCTCATTTTTATTATTGTAACTTCTGATTAAAATCCATGGCACAGTAATAATATTTTGCTACAAAAATAAATAAGTAAAAGATGCGGATATGTATATAAAAGAGTCTGAAGTTACCAGAGAGTTAAAAAAAAAACAAAATCATGAATTAAAAGTGATGTATTTCTAAAGAAATACAGTTCTTTGTAACAAAAGGATATTGCCTCTTATATTCAGTACTCTAGACTTCAGTTTCTAATTCTCTCCCAGAACAATTTTCTAACATTCTTTTAAAAATAACTTCACTTTTAAAACACTGCTGCTACTTCTCTCTTTTAGTCGCTCATTCAGAAAACAGAAATAAAGGTGGAAAACCTGTACAATTTGCTGATGTGCTACACAAACATGTAATCTTATTCAGTTTAGAATAAAAACAAAACTGAAGATGATCTGAGTTGAAAAAGACAATATAGTAGCTCATGAACTACACAGTAGTTTCATTCTTCCAAGGACCAGTTTTGATATTTCCTGTACTATCTGAACTGTATATCATGGCTTCATGCACATTTCCCTTGAGAATTCCATTGTGATTAGTTGTATTAAACGGTAATGATTGTGTTCGTGGATGCATCTCAAAATGAGCTGTATGGTGCACAGTGTCACTTTCTGGGATTTTAGCACAACTGTATATTACAGTACTTGCATCGCTACTTTCAGGCTGGTTGATAGTAGGATATGCATCACTTTTCGCACAGCAAGCCCGTCTGTGCCCCGACTGACTATCATGCGTACTGTGTGGACTGTCTGTATGTGAACTGTGGATGCTGCCATCAATGCTCGAAGGAATATGATAGGCATATTCTCTTTCTCCTGCAGATCTATGTCGACTGAAGTAACGTGGTTTAGTTCTGCTTTTCAGACATCTGTGAATGTGCATGTTGGGCCTGAAAGTTCCCTCGTTATGCACGTGTATATGAGCTTCATCATCCAAAAGTTGATCACAGTGCATTTTTGCACAACATGGTGTAACTGGTGAAAGGCAGTTAACATGGTTTTGAACAGCTTGTAGATTAGTAAGCTTGCAGTGATTAGCAGCTGGCTGATTAAAAACAGCTGATTTGTTAGGACATGGTGACTCTTGAAGACAAGGTGCATGAACCTGCGTGTCCCCATTGACATTAACCTTTGGGCGGACATTAACTTGTACAGAATATGTGCTTCTTCTAGATGGGCAACAGGACCACCAGCAATGCCATACATCATCTCGCTTTGCACAGTGATGGATGAGGATGAAAAGCCCCAAGGTCACACAAAATGCTCCATAGAGGCAACTAAATATCATATCCAAGAAATGTCCTTGAGATACAGCAAGTGCTCCAAAGGTCCAAGTGGCAGTAAACAAGAACAAAGTGAACGCCGCAGCTCGAAGCTGAGCCTTAAACGAGTGCTCGTTTTCCAACAACGAAGAAGAAATCATGGAGCATGTTGTCTGGGAAACTGACCCAGAGTCTGTAATATGACTATGGCCCACTTCAGTACTTGCCAACCTTTGCTGATCTTCTGTCCTTTCTTTTAATTCATACTTGCGTTCTGGATGACGCTTCAATTGCACATATGTGCAGAGAAAGTAAACGCAGGTGACTAGCACAATGAATGCTACTGGCCCATAAAATGCACCGAGGCTAGGTTCCCAAGCCATCCAACAACTGCAAACAAACAAACAAAAAAGTGAAAGTCAAATTAATTTTTAAACCCAAATTTGACATAATGGACAATAACGTCTCATATGTACAATACATTGGTTTTGCCTTAACAGCATGACATCCCCTTGATGTGTATGGAGAGCTCTCATTAATGTCAAACTATTAAATGTTAGCAGTGGGAGAGAGAGAATATGATAATTAAGGTTCATTATTTTGAGTCATCACCCTCAGTCCCATTAAACACGTATTTAGATTGAGATACTTTGGACTCTGGATTTACTGACTTTTTTTTGTTTGTTTTTTAAAGGAACGAATATATTGTAATATAGTATATTAAGGCTGGAGTTTTCTAAGGAGGTTAAGTGAGTTAGGCACCCAAATCCAATTGAAATTTAAGGACAATTAGCCACCAGATTCCTGCAGACTCTTTTAAAAATCCGAGCCTAAATAAATATCTTAAAGACCCAATGAAGATATTACGTCTTCATTGCAGGTACTGCATGAGAAACACAAATGAATAGGATTCACCTATTTGTATCATTACACTTTTCAGTTTTCCTTTTGGTAGGAGAGAGATAAAAAGTAACAGCAAACAGCAACAGCAAAATAAACAGGATGTAAGGGAAAGGAGAGAGCCACATTCCCAGCCATACATAAGCTCTGATCATCAGATCCTGCACTAAGCACAGCTCACTGGACTTAGTAGTTGGAAGATAAAGGTGGCTGCATATCACCTTTGAGCTCCCCCTGTTTTGGTTGCTAGGGGCTAGCTTGTTAAGTCTGAGCAGCCTTTTAGGGAATCTTTATGGACACTGTTGCTCAGGCAGTGCAAAATTGTTGTAGCATGGGACAATATCTGGCCACACTGTAAATAACACAACCGTATGTACTTTTAGAATATCAACTACATACTTATGGGTAAAATCCTAAAGATAATCTGCATGGCAGTATAGGCTGCAAATGCCTCATTTGGTTACATACACTGGCTGTAAACTGAGCAGAACTGTCCCGGGGATAAATGGAGCTTTGTGGAGATTAGGCACTGCAGGAAATGCCACCCAGAGGGTCCAGACTGACACCACTCTGCAGATTTCTGATTGGCCCCTGCTCATGATTTAACCCTGGAATGTGGCCCAGGAAGTTGTCTGGACAACCACACAGACTTCTGATCTGCTATTGTAATGCTGACAGACCCCGGTCATCGGGACCAAAACGGGAACCTCTGCAGCTTAGTGCATGAGCCTCTACAGCACGAGCTAAAAGCCAACTGGCTGTTAGCTAATGCTGTAGAGCAGACTCATTAATTGCTCTCTAAGTGGTCTCAGTGCCACTAGATGGGACAGAACACCTCACCCAGAAGGTGTGTGGGTTACACTATGACTCTAGACCTCACTTTGCTTTCTGACCTCCAGTCTCCAATCCCAGCCTGACTGACCCTGACTCAGTCCTCCTGATTCCTACCCGGTAACTGTCTCTGATATCCAGCCTCTGACCCCAGCCTGACTCTGACTCTTGTCTATGGATCCCAGGTTTAGCAATTACTCATTCCTGCTCACTAACTACCACCTTGTGGCTGTCCTTGACTTGCAGACACCAGCTCAGTTGTGACCACAAGGTCAGACCACTTATGCCCCCGGTCCTTTACACCGTGGTCATGAGGCAGCAGGAGTTACTTCTACCCTAGTGCTGTAGTCATTTAAGTATTGTGGAGAAAAGGTAACAGGACGGTGTTCCTTTTCTATTTATTTCAAACAAAACAGCAACACATGTTAGCTGAGAGAGGGAGAACGGATGAAGTCCCTTTCTGTTTGCCAATATGATTGCTATTTGGGGATTGCTATTTTCCCCCCGGATGACACTCTTCTATTTCTCTTTGACTGAGTCCCATTTCCGAAACATAAGAATTCTCTGAAACCTGCACTGACCCTTTTCAGTGTCTCTCCTGTGGCTCCCTGACATTTAAGCCAGGGAGGAGCCCACCATGAGAAAATGATCATTTCCATAGAAATGCAAACATTGAGATGGATAAGTGGTATAAGCAAGAAAGACCACATGAGGAATATGTTTGTTAGAGACAAGCTCAAAGTAACAGTCTAATGGAAAAATGAGAGCGTGCAGGCTCAGAGGATCTGGTCATGTAAAGCACAGTCCTGACAGCTATATGGGTAAGAGAGTCCAGCAGATCGAGATTGAAGACAAAGCCAGAGAGGCTGACCCAAGAATAGAGTGGTGGGATGTTATAACAGAAGACATCATCATGTGGTGTGATAGAGGATACGGTATTAAACAGAACACTTTGGAGCGAGAGGATTCAGAATGGATCCAGTTTGATGCAAGGAAGAAGAACAAGAAGGACCCACTCTCCTGCTGGGAGGTAGATGAGGTTCTACCTTCCCAGAGTCATTTTTCAGAGTTCATTATCTACATATGGTATTCAGAGTGAGAGGTAACTCAGACTATTTGATGTGGGCTCCATAATGCAAAAAAAAAATGCATGTTAACAATGGCCCCTTAGGGAAAAGAAAGTGGCATGGAAGAGGCATGATACTTTATTTACAATGCTTATTCACAGTCCACTAATAAAAAATAGGGTTAGTCATTTACAGCCAGAGGTGTGCATGATGCTTTACAGGAGAACAGAAGTCCCCAGTACTGCATGTGGTCCATCTAATAAAATGGTTCTGAAACTTTTCCATGCCAGGACTCCCTCTCACCACACTTTCATGTAGCCAGAATCCCCCTGACCATTTAGTAATATGAGTGGTTATACTCTCTGGGTTCAGAACCCCCATCATTTAACAAAATTCAGCTGTGGTGTGTTTTGGTCAGCTTGAGTAGCATTTACATTTGATTATTATATTAACATTTTTGATTCTGGACTCTGATCTTTAACAGATGCACACAATTTATTATTTATTTCCTAAGCACCTCAGGGGTTAAGTATTCTGCCCTCCTGACAAAAGACCAAGGTGATTTTACTCCCAAGGTCATAGGAAAACAGGTTAACACACCTACTTTTCATTTGATAAGGGTAAAGCATCAATATATGTGCATACATTAAATAAGTTCCAGTGTTGCACATTTGATGCAAAGTGAAAAGCGGAACATTCCCCAGTAGAACACTGTCTCAGGATGGTGTTGTTTCACGTGGAATCTCATCATGGATCACTTCAAAAATCAGTTCCCCAATTTCATAAAAAAACATGCTGAAGTTACTGCATCTATATATTTGTGTGTTAACATTATTAAAAATGAATCAGGCACATAACTCACTGTGCTGATGCTCAATTTGTATCTTTCCTAGACAATTTTATAACCATCCCTCACCTGCTTTCCGTTTTCTGTACAGATTTTGATATCTGGTATTGATTGTCTGTGATTAAAGTGATTAAAGAACTACAACCTCTGTAATTGTGCCAAAATAAAAAAATGTCTCAGAGATTTATGAACATAAATAATCAAGTCTTTAATATATTGTTGATTATAAGTGATTGTTTAATTGTACATGTTTGAATAAATATGTCTTGAATATATGACAGGGATGGTCTGAGTAGGTACCAGCTAAGCAGATTAAGTTGCCTAGGGTCTGTACTAATGTAGTCAGGTTTTACAATTTAATTCTCTCTGAAAATGATTTTGAAAGGTCAAATATTTAATTTTTATACCTTTCACTTTGTTTCCAGACAACTCTATATCTACTCATTTCCATGGCTGCTTTGAGATGTATCAAGATGCATTTTCAAAGCACCATAGCATTAATTGAAACTGAAGCCCTTCCAAGAATCAGTAACCCTGTATTGGCACAATGGACTGAAAGTTCCATTAGAGCACTGGTCACTGGCATGATGAATCATCTCCATGCAGCCAGTGTCAATTGCTATTCTAAACCACTTCCTGTTCAGCTCTTCTGGAAAAAGCCTAGTGGGGGCCTCCTTTGACACTCCCCACCCCCAGGCAACAAGAGCAACTAATGTAGCGAAGATGCCTGAAGCACCAACATGTGACAGCTGTACAGCCACCTTGGTCAGACTGGGTACTAAATGGTTGGGTCATAATTGCAAGACAATATTGCTGAGATGTTTCTGGGTTGATGAAAACCCAAGAATGTTTTTTTTAAGGGAAAAAATATAGACAGGGTTTTTTTTTTATTATAATTTTGTTGAAATTACATGAATGATTTCTTCATTTACAAAGAATAGTCTTTATTTCCTTTTAAGGTTGGGGGCTAAAAGTGTCAATAGCGCCCTTAAAAAATGCTCCGCATTAGGTATTTTGTAGCAGTCATAATGATACTAAGCAAAATATGGAGGGACAACATCTGGGCACCTGATAGGTGCATGCAATTGGGGGTTTCTGGTCAGCTCAGTGAAGTGTGGTACTTATTCCTCTGATACCAGCTGGTGTACGTGGGGGTGTCCTTTCATCATTGCCCCCTTTAGGGCTTCTCCGATGACAGTCAGACAGTCAGCACTGTGACTGTCCATTGCACAAGTGCGCAAGAAGTAGGGAAGGTCATGTTGAGCTATCACTCCCCACCCAGCACAAACCCAAGCAGAGCCAGTTATAGTCTGGTTGCACTGGTTTGAATAGGAGAATACATGGTAAATCAGACAGTAGTTAGAGACATAATTAAGATTTTGTTGTTTCTGATTGGCTAGTGTAGTCCTTTTTATACAATACATGCAACAATACATGATTACAGTGAATGTAAATCAAATGTAACTCCACTGATATCAGTGGAGTCAAGCTGGTATAAAACTGATGGTAAATGAGCAAAGCAGCAGACCCCAAAGTGAGACAATGGTCTTTCATAGCCATTATTCCATGCAAGCAAATATGAAATTTTATCTTAAACTTTTATGAAGACAGAAACATTTATCAGCATCTGACAGAGACATATTACTTATTTCTGAGAGTATTTTATTATAATGCTATATACTTACTATGGGGCATTGCTTTCAATTCCATAATTATTGATGTTGGTTGCTGCTGTAATCCCACATATAATAAAAGGAACACCTCCACTAATTAGATAAAATCTGTCAAGAGATAACAATAGATATTTTAATTTTCTTGGTTTGCAATTGCTAGACTTGTTTTAAAACAGTTTTTCTTTTTTGTAAAAAGATAACAATGCACAATATAGCCTGAAATATTAAATATCAGAAACATAAGATCAGAAAATCAAGAAAATAAAATGAAAGCCCTATATGAAGCAATAGCAGAGGGCTAATGTTTACATCGATCCATTTCAGAATTTCCTCACAATCTCTTGACTTGTAGTTTCAATATGTATAATTATACTCAAAAAATGACCTCAGTAATGAGAAAGTTATTACAACATCTCAAATAATAAGCTATTCCTCCTACTTAAATGTTTTTGCTTACACACACACACAATAAATTCAGAAAGTACAGCCAAGTCAGCTGTTTATGGTCTATATCCAACCTAAATTTTCTCAGCAGCTCCTGTTCTACAGAGTTTCTGGGGTAACAAAAACTGTTTCCTAGCTGACAACTCTGAAATGGAGGAGAAAAGAGGCAGTCCATTGGGCAGAGCTTGCCCTCCACACAGGGACACCCTGCTAACTGTGATGAGGGCCCTTTCCACTAAGGTATGGCAATCAGGATGATAAAACCTCCCTCTGGCTACTGCTCCTCACTAGTGAAGGGTGGTGGGACAGCACTCTCACTAACAATTTAATGCCCTCATCCTGCATCTGCATCCATGTGAGCAAACCTCTGAACCCCTGACCAAAGCCTCACAAATATCTAGCAAAATATACATTTTAATATCTTTCTTTGGTAACTAGTATGAAAAGATTGGAACACATAATTTCACACCCATTTAACTGGTTAAACACCACTTTACTTGGAACCAAATTAATCCCAATAACGGGAATTAATACTAATACTGTTCCAGTTAAGCAGCAGTCATTACCATTCACTATCATTAGGCTAAATCAGATTCCTAGGAGATATCCCTTTGAAGCAGCCATCCTATTTTATTATGTTTGAATTCAGCAGAGTGTACTGTAATATTATTTTACATTTGCATAGCACCTTCCCTTCCAAAGCAAACAGCAAATTATGCATATAATGCAGCACTGAACTGCTGTGACCTCTGAGATAGAGAGCAGCAGCCAACTGGTGCACAGGAGACTGCAGAATAGTTATGGTGGAAAGGAATTTTGTTCAGTGGCCCACGGAGAAAACTCAATTTTTTACAGACAGTGTTAGGCTCTTTAATATCCACACAGAAAACTTTAGTTTGTAGAGTGTTGTCTGAAAAATCCATGCAGTAAGCACTGGTGAACTCACTTTATCTACCTTTAGGATGAAGGCCTGAGATAACGCTGCTTAGCTTTGAACCTGTGGCTGCAAGGACACTACTCATTTCAAACCAGAGAACCAAGCCCCTCCTGCAGGCTCCTGGAAGCTCTGTTGTTGTTCTCTGTGGGCATCCTCCC
This sequence comes from Mauremys reevesii, assembly GCF_016161935.1. Lineage (NCBI taxonomy): Eukaryota > Metazoa > Chordata > Testudines > Geoemydidae > Mauremys > Mauremys reevesii. The sequence continues at coordinate 28,843,543 of NC_052629.1, read as the reverse complement.
TCATCTCCTATTTAAACCAGCTTTTCTCTCTGCAGAAAGAATTTCTTTCTCTTCTATCACCTCTCAACTGTGGAAGGCAGTAGAGTTAAATTATAGGAAGGGATATTTTTTCTTCCCCACCCAGTACTTTCTGCTCCTCCAAACAAAAGGGGAACCTCTTACTTATACAACACATTATTGTGTGAGGTTCTGATCTGAGATCAGAATCTGGTCCCTATATTTTCCAAAGCCCTGGTCAAACATTAAATAATCTCATAGTCATTGTAAGATAGTGCTTGGGCAGATCGGTGAAACAGACGCACAGTGAGTGGAAGTAACTGCCCCAAGATCACTCAGCAGGCTAATCAGAATCAGGGTTTTAATCCAGATTCTTTTGGTTCCCAGGCCCAAAGTTAGAGGTCACTTTGTAAACAGAAAGATTGCACAGCAAAGTTTATAGCACACTCTGCCCTAGGGTTCCAAGCTGTAAAAAAAAGCAAAGAAAATCACCCTGCATACACCTCTTTCATCTTTTATACCTCAAGCACAGTTCCTTCAAACTTGGCTTAACTAGATCTCAATGAGTGCTACAGAATAAGCTAAGTCCAGACAAAATCCATTCAGCCATTGCTACTTTATGATTATGTACTGTAATCATTTTGTGATCTCGGCAGATAGGACAAATGTAATGTAATGTAAAGTATCTTTTTTACACACACAATTCAAAACTGGATGAATGAAGTTTTCAGAAATGTTTAAAAAAATGACTCTGGGTAGAGACAAAGCATGAAACATTTCAGACCAATTTGTCTGAGAAAATTATAAGAAACACAAAAATAGGAATGTACAGATGTGTATAGGAAATCACATTTCAACCTTAAGTATAGTAGTCACAAAAATGTCACTATATTACATTCTATAATCTCACTTTCTAACTAGACACACATTTCTTCTATATTGAATATACACTCACACACGTATATCCTTAAACCCTATAAACACTTCTATTGTATATCTTTGAACACTATAAAATAATCTATTTTAGGTTTTCAAAATAAATACATCATGTCAATATCACAAAGGGTACTGTGCTGTACTGTATGCTGGTAATTCTCAGATGCCCTGGAAGCAGTTACCTACACGACGCTCCAGAAATGTGGCAATATCTAGCCAAATGTCTGTCCTGTCTCATTACTAAAGATAGGAAAATACATTCTAGAAGTGACATAAGGTGAAGTCAAATGCTTTCAATGCACCCGAGGTACACTGTACTGATATCCATAACAGCACAGTGCCTGCCCTGTCTCAATGCTATTTAAAAAAATAATAATAATAAACAAAAATCACAGGCTATAAATGATACTATGTACAAATGGTTCCTCAGCTATGGTATCAGGCCTCCTCAGGAATAGGAAATAACTCCCCAGAAAATATGAGGCTGAGAAATGAACCTGGGTGTCAAATGAATGGTACAAAGCAAAATGAAGACAAAATATGGAGAAACGAGAGTTAAAGAATAAGAGCTAGGTTATATGCACTTTGGGGCAGGAACCATGTATTCCTGTTTATCTGTATAGAGACTAGAACACTATGAGTGCCGTAAATATTATATTAATGAACAAACAATACGTATCTGATGATTGAACAGAGAGGAAGAGGCATTGTTCAGGATGGTCCAGAGGAATATAACTAGTAGTTTAAGAAATTTAGATCATTTTTAATGTGGTCTATGAAATATTAGAAGAGTCTGCCAAGAGAAGAAGTGGATGAAGGCTCAGTATTTGAGTCATTTAAAATGACTGGACAAAGGACTGGAGAAAATACTGCTGGGGACAATTTGTTAGGAGACTGGACTATGTGACATAATAGGTTTTTTCCAATCATTAGCGGTTATGCAATATTTTATTATTAAAAGGAGAACATTTATAAATGCAAATAATTTCTAAGAAGCAGTCAAGAACAGAATTCACAATGCAGAGGAAAGAAAAACTACAATAATGAATAAAAAAGAAGAACAGGTTGCTAACAATTAGTAACACTTAGTACTTATAGAGCACCTTTCATCTGAGGGAATTAAGGTGCTTTATAACATTAATTGATTTAACCTTACAAACCCGCTGTGTGGTCGATAAGCATTATTAACCTTGTCATACCGATGAGAAAACTAGCAAAGAGAGATAATGTGGTTTGTTCAAGGTCACACAGAAAGTCTCTCTCAGAACCAGACCTCTTGATTCCCAGTCCTGTGCTTTAAACACAAGACTATCTTTCCACCCTGTTAGAGTAAAATGAAGGGAATGGGTCACAACATGCCATCCAGGAAACAGTTTCCACATCAAGGAGCTTACAAGAAATGGGATTTGCCTCCCCTTGGAGAGAACAAGGGCATCGTCCTTCATAAAACTCTGACATCTCCTGGATTAGAAGCAGGACTGAGGATTCACAAGGAGGGCTGGGCAGCTCTGTGCTACTCCTGGGGCTTGTTGATGCCAGGGTGTCCCTGCTTATATCTGGCCATTACTCCCTGAAAGGGTTTGAAAGCATGGATGGAACCTGTGAGAGTTAAGCCGGACAGTGTTAGTACTAGCTTCCATTTGTATATCCTTCTTGGATTGCCAGGGAATGTCACAAGCGGCAGCTTCCCCCCCACTCAAATCAATGTCAGAATTTTGTCAGAGGTGGGGGGTGTTCCTCTGAGATCAGAGCAAGAAGCGCACTGATCAGGTTCAGCTCCTCTCCCTGCAGCATATTTTCTGCTATTTCAATAGATTTTCCGTTACTTTCATTTATACAGCAGGGAAAAATCAGGGGAAATATTCTTGCCCAATGACACACACACACACAATCCAGTACAGTAACCAATTCTGTGGTGTGAAATGCAACTTTTCCCCATAAACAAACACACGTCTCTCAATCACATTCTCGGCCCATGTTTACTTTCCCATTTTTTTATACCACCCGCCTTTTTTCATTCGCTTCTTCACAGTGTCCCTTAGCATTTATATACTCCCCTAAACTTACCTTATCTCCCTGTAGGTACATCTGGGTTTCAGAGCTTGGCTCTGTGCCCTTTGCCTTTTCACTTTCTAATGATCTTCTCCACCTTTGCATACATTCACTCAATTTTTTTACAATCCAGTTCTATTTGTGCTTCACCCTCTTTAACTAAGCCTGGCCTTAGCCAGTTTGTATACAAGGTTTACAGCCAAACCAGTGCCTCCACTTTGAATTTTTATTTCTCCTTTGTTTTACTAGCTCTACTTTTTATTTACTATGTGCACACTGACTCATCACCAGATTTATTTAAAGTGTCTGATCTATGGAATAGATGATGCTATAACATCTTAGCATTACTGAAAAATTGGCAGAGATATGGGCTAACTGTTAAGAGATGGATACATGACATTGGCTTGCCTAAACTTCAAACAACAGGTGAAGGTGCTTGCTGTTCAGATTGTGACTTTGTTGGATGCATACAAACTCAGCAGTTGTATCAGCTGAAGGAATGCAGATTGCTAGCTAGAAATAAGGATTCCTATGATCAGGCACTCTGCATACATTTGACATCTGCATACATTTATTTACTTGAATCATACACTCCTTCCATTTGAAGGAGCACCTATCCTTTGCTCCAGGACACACATACACACACACACAAAGTTATAAAAATAGACAAATCTTCTAACACCTTCTGTCCAATAATGCACGTATATAATAACCCATCAGCTGAAACCATATTTAAGGTCTTCCCAGTCCTTTGAAGACAGGGAAAATAAATGGCCCTTGCAACGTATCCTGCAGTTTGATAAAGGCCAATTTCAGAACCATATGAACCCATGAGAGTCTTGGTTCCATATCTGTGGCCTGGTGAAGATGGAGTTGTGCAGCTCATTAGGAGTTATTTTTCTTATCTTTCTCATTCCCAAACATAAGCTCTCTCTCTGTTTCTGCAGGAAAACATCCAGTAACATCAGAGATCAGAGCTAGTTTCACCAACTAGTGTGGCTATTTCAGAGCTCATGCAAGTTAAAGCTGATAACGTATGTTATCAGCAGTGAAACAAACCAGGAGGCAGTAAGATAGAAAAGCCATGCTAGTGGGTGAAGCCAGCCCTGGCATCACTGTGGAGTAGGCTAATGTGTGGGGTTTGGAGTGGGAATGATGCACATAAACATGCATGCTAGAAATTCTTAGCGTCTTAGAGGGGTCATTAAGAAAAAACAGAAAGCGTACCAGGAGTGGAAAATGGGAGGGATCAGCAAAGAAATCTACCTTATTGAGGAGGTGGGTGGGGGGGAGCAAAAGAAGAAAAAGGCAAGCGACGGGAGATGGACTCTAGGATTAAAATTAAAAAAAAACAATTTTTTTTTTTTTATATAAAAATAAAAAAAGAAAGAAGAAGAAGAGAAGTGGAAAAATTTAAACGGAAATGAGGATAGAGAGGATGGATATAATATACTATCTGACATATTTTGCCTTTGTATTTTTTAATGATTGGGCTAATGAAGGGGATAGAGGCTAAGGAATAGTGATAGAGGACCGATGGATGGGGGTATGGTAGGGTAGATGACGGTAGTAGAAAAACTGAACAAACTTGAACAAAACAACGGAAGTAAATCGGATCGGAAGAAAGAATATTCTAGAAATTTTAATATATTGAATTAATGATATTGATAATAATTAATTTAGCGATAATTTAAATAGTCTCTAAAAAGGGTTGATAAGTATGAATGACTGATTAGATTCCTAAAGTGTTATAAAAAGGGTGAAGGGGAAAAAGTGTGTTGTATGTTACAAATCTGTAGTAAAAGAAGTAAAAAAAAAAAAAATGGAAAAAGAGAAAAAAAAAGAGAGAGGGAATGATGGCATGGATTGGAGATCGGAGCAAATATTACAAAACCTATCGTGCCAAACCAACTGATCTTTCTCTTCTTTAGACTTTAGATGATTTTGTAACAGATTTTTTAGGAAGATAAAATATTGGATGATTATTATATCTTTGATAGTGTAAAGATTAATTACTAAAGAATAAAGAAAAAAAATTGTCCAGAGGGAAATGATGGGGAAAATGAAGGGAGAGGGGGAGGGTCAGGAGTAGGGAGACTTCAGAGGGAGGGTAGGGTTGGAGGGGAAACTGTCAGGTTGGAGGGGGTTTAGTTGGAGTTCGATTTTATTTTATTTGTTTTTTTTATTTATGACATGAGAGTTGACCTGGGCCTGGGAACCAAGAGTAGGGATGACAAGTTGGGCAGATGACAAAGAGGACAGGAAAAAGGAGATTGATATCGGACAGGATGAGATTTGGTATTTTTAAACTGGATTAAGTAGTAAACTGGAGTATTAGTATTATAAGTGTAAGATGATTAAATTTAATTGTAGTTTTATGATTTTTAGATGAGGTTTTAGTTATAAGTTGAGGTTGGGATTGGAGGGAGGAGAGGAGAGGAGGAGAGGAATGGATCGGGAGGATGAGAGATGTGGATGAATAGGCAATGTGATGTAAAATGTAAAAAGGAAAAAAAAAAAGCATTATTCAGTAGGGGGATTAGGGAGGAGTGGGAGGTGCTATGCTATATAATTAGTTTTTGGTGAGACTCATTTGGTTAGTGTTTTGTCAGTTTGAGTTTGATGAAGTGGATGAAGGAAACTGAAAGAAGTACAAGAAAAGAGACTAGAATGGAAAGGAGAAAGGAAAAGAAGGAAGAAAAGGAGAAAGGAAGAAGGGAGGAAGGAGGAGAGAGGAGGAGGAGAAGATTTAAAAGAGATAAAGGAGATAGAGGATATATATCAGAGATATAGGACAGAGGGAATAAATTAGGAGGAGAGGGATGGAGAGGAAGGAGGAATTTCAGCTCCACGAGATAAATTGGATATAAATCATCAGGAGTGAAATTCAGGTAGAGGGAAAAATTAAATTAACCGGTTAGGGTGAAATACTGGAACAAAGGACCGTGGGATACTGGAACAGAAGATGATGGATGTGATTAAGATGACTTTAAATATAAGTTTTAATAAGATTGTGTGATATATAAATAGTATGGTATGATAGGATAGGATTAGTCAATAAACTGTAAAAAATGTATGATGACAGAAATGATATGATTCCCTTTTGAGTGATGGCTATGGCTTGCCCGAGGAGTGCATGGGGCTCCAGGCCTTTTTATATTTGGGTGGGGGGGGGAATTTTTTGGCAGGGAAGGGGGGCGGGGCCCAGGGGTTTTTCGCGGTTTGGAGGTGGATCGTGGTGGGGCGGGTCGCTGGGATCAGTGGATCGTGCTATGATCCTGCATCTGGCAGGAGGGATGATCATAGATCTAGAGATGATCATAGATATGATTCTATGAAATGGCTTGAGACACAAGAAATGGCTTCACACACACAGAGGAAATGGCTTCACACACACACACACACACACACAATGGCTTGAGATTCAAGGAAAACTACAGAGAAGAAATAAGGATTTTATAGATAAAAACTGATCTTGACACACTGTAATATGCATCCGAAGAAATGAGCTGTAGCTTACGAAAGCTCATGCTGAAATAAATTTGTTAGTCTCTAAGGTGCCACAAGTACTTCTGTTCTTTTAGCGGATACAGACTAACACGGCTGCTACTCTGAACCTGTAATATTTTAGAATTGTTTTAAAGGGAATTTAATCCAGGGGGTAATTCACACATAAAGGCAATTGCCAAGCAATGTCTTCGGCAGTCCCTGAGGAATGCTTTTGAGTATTTGCACATTGTCGTTAGCATTGGGCCACATCCTTGCCATCAGTCCAACGAAGTGGGTATTCACCCACGAAAGCTCATGCTCCAATACATCTGTTAGTCTATAAGGTGCCACAGGACTCTCTGCTGCTTTCTTGGAGACAGTGAAACTGCACAGCCCCAGAAGGGCTCCAGGAGGTTCCTTTCCTGGAGCTTCCAGGAGTGCAGAGGTTGCACACTTGCTACTAGGGCCCTTTTTCGGGGTGCATCTTATATGCTACAACCCCATGGCGTAAGTCAGCTTTGTTGGCCCGTGCACGGGAAGGGCAGAGTCATGGCCCTGCCTCTTCCCCAGCCCCTTACAGACTCTATGACTCCCCACACTGCCCAAAACACAAGGGCTAGAGCAGATTCTAAGAATGGCAACTGCAACCTATGTGGTCCTTACAGGGACCATGTAAGTGGGGAAAGCTCTCCTCATGTAAGGGTCGTGAAGAATCTGGCCCAGAACGAGAGTAGCAACTGTAGAGATTTCCACTCAAGCTTAATGAATAATAACTAAGTAGCACAAATGAGTAAAGAACTAGTAATGCTGAAATAAGTAAATAAAATATTTCTACAGCCTGTTTGTGATCTGTAAAATATAAGGAAAGTAAATGCACAAAAATCATATTTTTTTAAGCAAAGGGCAAAAGTAAATGAATGCAAAATGAGGATTTAAATTACAGAGAAAAAATGATTGTGTCAATCCTTTGAGAAGAATTATATAATCTAAATAAATACCTCTTTCTCCCAAAATATTCACATTTGATCCTTACCCCACCCCTGCCCACATGCATTTTCACTGTCATCTTCTCCTTAGGAATCATAACAAGCTTGTCAATGCTGTTTAAAATGTTAATTTCTAGCAGTAAAATGGCTGATACTCTTGTCGTAAGCAATTCATTGCTTCCTCCTTCTTCCGGGCATTTGACTACATCAGTGTAGAGCTGTTATCTAAAATTCTATTGCAGCTCCAGTCTGCTGAATCAAACACAACTGCATTACCAGGCATCACAGAATACACCTTTAGAAAGTCAATTACCATCAAGATGTCCTTCTGCCTTTCAGTGAGGAGAAAAGAACCATTAACCTATCAACCCTCATCTAGGCAACAAATTCTGATAACTGCCTATTTATGACGATGCCATTTTATATCATACAAAGCTGAATGGAAAATAAAGCATACAAAGATAATGATAATAAGTTCTATGACCTTATATTCTGCACATTTAATACATGGTTCACATTATATTAGTATCAATGTTTTATAGCTGTCAATAGAATCAGCTTGCATTTTAAATAGAAAATATAGATTTATTTGGTACTGCTTGATGTAAGTTGCATTAAGTCTGCCAAAGGAACCAAATCAAACTATCACCAAAGGGAAGTGAATTGTACTTTTGATCAAGTATGCAAGCCCTTGACAATGGTTCCCAGTTTGTGTTCCTCTACAACTGAAATATGAAATAGTAGTTTTTAAAACTAATTTACTCTAATCCTGTAAGTCATTGGGGGATCAGCAGTGTAGTTCCCTGATTAGTAATAAAATTTATCTCCCATGCTACAGAGCTGCGTTTTTTTGGCCATTAAATAACATTTTGTATATTTGGCAGCAGTCTTTCTCCTCTAGGAATTCTCTTATTTAAAATCCAATGCACACATCTTAAAACACCTTTCCTCACTTGTACAAGAAGAAGCATTTGTACAATTCTTTCTGCAGTATTTTATTCACTGTTGGGGATTTTTCCTTACAATATGAAAGATGGCACCATAGATTCAACCAATTGTATTAAAAATAAATACTGTATCTGGCAATAATTACACCATGAGTTATACCACAAAATTAAGATTCCATTATCTGAATCATGGATTTCAAAGAAAATGTGTGGAACTGTTCATTTGCCATGACAAAAATGTAAAGTCTCTGAGAACAAATGAAATTTAACTTTCTGCCACTTTTCTCCTACTACACATGCATAGAGGGAAGCTGGGGAGCCCTGGAAGAGAGTGAGCAAGCAATCTAATTGAGTTACAGGCTTTACTAGTGGAGCCAGATGGTTTGTTCTTAGACTCCCACAGCGGAGCCTATAAATTAGAACTCTGAAAACAGCAGAGGAAGAATGGAAGACAACACACAGGAGGCTCAGGAGATAGGAGACCCACTTCTATTCTATTCCCTTCTCATAAGTTCATGACTCTTCTTTTCCCTCCTCTCTTACTGCAATCAATAGTTTAGCCTGAAGGGCGGGCTCCTTGTTCCAGCAGCCAGAGAGAATTAAGTCACTGAGAAGTGGGAGAGTGGAAAATATCTCAAGTCATTCAGAGAAAGGAGCCCTGACTTTCCATCCTAGCCTGCTATCAGTGTTCCAACTCTCAAAATCTGATTGCAAGTCTTGCGATATTTGATGTTTTTCTTAACCCCAGTTCTTGGAGTCAGATGATTATGTGAGAATCTCAGTTTTCATTAAAAAATCAAAGTTTCCAACACTGGTGGTTATGGAGAAAAGCTGGAAAATGGGAACCCTAGTGGTTCAAAAACCAGAAGACAAATCAAAGGAACCTCAAATTTATTATTTTTAAACCTCATGATTTTTGGCCAAGTCACGATTCTTGAATGATTCAGATTAGCAATGCTGCCTATTGGAAAAAATACTATTAGGCAAGTACAGCTCCAACAAGCTAAGAAGCACTTGGAAATTATTTTTATCTTTTTTTTTTTCAGGTACCAAAACATTTTTAGCACCCTATAAAGCCTTGTTTGATTGATACTGGCCAATAAAATAATGTAAATTAGGAAATTTAATGTTGCCCCAAGAAATTTGCCATTTTCTTCGTAAAAAAATGGGCCATTTTCAATTAAAACAAAAATTACAGTCTTACACATACTGTATATAAAATCAACTGAAATGCATCAGCTGGCTTCCTTTGCATAATGGTTAACAAATGGTACAAAGTATGGAGATTAACCTGTCACAAATATTTTAAAATTATATGCTCTACGACCATAATGTAAAACATTTTTGAGCTATCTAGCACTATACATTCCTATTTTCCAACCAAGCTCTATATTATGAAGTCACGTTTAAAGCAAAATGGTATATTTTGTCACTTTTATGGATTTGTTGTGCATGTCATATGCATATCTATTAATGAAGGCTTTTTTATACCCCAGACAAAATATCTGATTATATTATATGTGCATGTATATGGAGATATTTCCAGGGACTGTTAAAAGGTTAAAACATACCTACTGTTTCTGTGGGCATAATTCACAAGATACTAAGAAATAAATCTTTAAAATATTCCTAAAGCATAGTTGCTACATCGTCAAAATTAAATACATTTAGTATGTCAGGCTACTGCATCTTTTTTCTGCAATTATGTTCTAATCACATTTTACTTTTTCCTCCTATCTATTTAGATATTCAGATTTATTTTCAACTTCATGTATCTAAAAATCTAATCACACACAGCTACAGCAAGATGTGTCCTCAGGCAAAGTGAGAGAATAGCACTCTTTAAGGCAGGAAGTAAACCAAACAAATAAAAATATCATCATTGTATTAAGTCTAGTTGGTCTAATTGAGAAATTCAGTCACAAACCCAGAAGGCAATTCAAAATTGAGCCTTTATAGAAATGCTCCATGGATATCATCAAAACCCCAGCTGTTGAAGCTTACTAGCTGTCAGCTTTTGTCATGGACAAAGCCAGCATGCACTTTACAGAACAGATGAAACATTCTCCTGAAAAGAATGGCTTAATATCTGAAAGAAATAAGAGATAATAAATTCTTCTAAAGTCCACATTCAGTGCACCATACAGAAAGCAGTGTCGACCCCTATATTTAGGTTGCCTATCACTTCCCATTCTAAAAATGTTTCCAGTCTGTTTGGAAGGGCTCTAATGCTTCCATGGTTAGCAGTAGGAACTTGAAATTTGTCAGGGGGTAGTCTTGGGGGTGCGAGGTTCAAAAAAGTGCTTGAAACACCAAGGACATGATTTTCAGAGACGTTGGGCACTAAAAACTCCAGATGAAGTCAATAAGAAATGCAGCTGTTCAGCATCTCTGAAAAATAAGGTCCTAGCTGCCTCAACTCGGCCGCCTAATCATTGAGGCACTCCAAATTAGCGAAAAATTTGGTCTAAATGACTTGCCAAAGACCACACGATGTCATAGAAAATCATTACTATTCTCAAGGTATTTATAGGACTTAAATAGGACATCAGTTTTATTTCCCCCTTTTCATTTTCACTCTCCATTTTAATCTGTCCACTAACATTGGCTGAGCAAACATCTCAAGCTCAGGACTGAAATGAGAGAACAGTGTATCCTAGTTTGAGGAATTTCCTTACAGTATATGAAGGCTGGAAGTTTAAAAATCTTTGATGGAACAATTCTCTGTAAGAAAATGCAATTTCCTTTAACCATTTCAGGAGGACATGTTAATTTCAACAACATTTTCGATGGGAAAGTCAAAATGTTTTATTTAGACTTTCTTGTTTCATTTCAATAATGTTTAGATATTTCATTCAAATAATGTCAAAACCATTCATTTTAGTATCAACTTCTATATAACATTGATTTTATTATATTATATACACATTGCAATTAATATACAGTACATATTTTTTCTAATTTTTCTAATTTTGAAATTTCAAACTTTTGGTTTGATTTGGAAAAAAAACAAACTTTGAAATGTCAAAGTTTTCTGTGGAACAGAAATTCCATTTTCTAATCAGCCCTAGTTGGAAGATACAGAGATGATATCTGAAGTTGGAGGTCCAGATATGAAATGCTATTTGTGAGCAGACAGACACACCTATAAAGAATACAGCAGAAAGCCAAAACCTTATCTTGATTAACGATAATGTAAATGGCTACACTACTTGACCTGGTAACTTAGGTGCTATTTTAATGTTATGTCAAATGCACTTTATCATTTCCAGTCTCCCATGGTGAAGCATTAGGTGTAAATGCTCTTTATAGATACACTTGTAATGCCAACATCGCTGTGTGTTTTCCTGCAATTCAATACTATAGGCTTTAAGCCAGATTCAGTGTTTAAAACAGGACATTCTTTTATGAGCTTCCTTCTTTACATGTGCTAAGCGATGAGTGGACCAAGTCATTATTTAATACTCAAATATATAAATCCAGATGAATGTATTTTGATGGCTTTACTATGGAACAACAATGGCATCCAGTGGCCAGAACCCTTTATTGTCTAGCCTGTACGGAATATAATGCACCAGACAGTGATTGCACTATGGCATAAATTCCATACATTTAGGGTGTGTACATGTGGTGCCAAAACTGGCAAAAGTGAGTAAATTCTAAGCTTCATTGCTTACAAGGCCAGAAGGGACCATTATGATCAACTAGTCCAATCTCCTACATAATACAAGTCCAAGCTCAACGCAGGATCAATCCCCAACTAAATCATCCCAGCCAGGGCTTTGCCAAGCTTGACCTTAAAAACCTCTAAGGAAAGAGAATCCACCATCTCTCTAGATAGCCCATTCCAGTGCTTCACCACTCTCCTATTGAAAAAGTTTTTCTTAATATCTAACATAAGCCTCCCTAACTGCAACTTGAGACCATTACTCCTTGTTCTGTCATCTGCTATCACTGAGAACAGTCTAGATCCATCCTCTTTGGAACCCCCTTTCAGGTAGTTGAAAGCAGCTATCAAATCCCCATCCCCCTCATTCTTCTCTTCTGCAGACTAAATAATCCCAGTTCCCTCAGCCTCTCCTCGTAAGTCATGTGCTCCAGCCCTCTAATCATTTTTGTTGCCCTCTACTGGACTCTTTCCAATTTCCCCACATTCTTCTTGTAGTGTGGGGCCCAAAACTGGACACAGTACTCCAGATGAGGCTTCACCAATGCCGAATAGAGGGGAATGATCATGTCCCTTGATCTGCTGGCAATGCTCCTACTTATACAGCCCAAAATGCCATTAGCTTTCTTGGCAACAAGGGCACACTGTTGACTCATATCCAGCTTCTTGTTCACTGTAACCCCTTTTCCGCAGAACTGCTGCCTAGCCATTTGGTCCCTAGTCTGTAGCAGTGCATGGGATTCTTCTGTCCTAAGTGCAGGACTCTGCACTTGTCCTTGTTGAACTTCATCAGATTTCTTTTGGCCCAATCCTCTAATTTGGCTAGGTCCCTCTGTATCCTATCCCTACCCTCCAGCGTATCCACCACTCCTCCCAGTTTAGTGTCATTTGCAAACTTGCTGAGGGTGCAGTCCATGCCATCCTCCAGATCATTATTGAAGTTATTGAACAAAACCGGCCCCAGGACTGACCCTTGGGGCACTCCGCTTGATACTGGCTGCCAATTAGACATATTGGCAGTCAGTATCAAGTACAATGAAATCCAGAGTGTTATGTTCCCTCCACCTCCAGCAACACTCTTTGAGAGGCTCCAGTAACTCTATACAGTGTGTGATTTGGAAAGACATTCTGGTGGCTACAGACTCTCAGTGCAAGTCTCAGAGTAGGTCCTGTACAATGTATCATCTTATCAGCCTAGTTCTCTTTAGTTTTATTGTAGAATGATTTATTTACTTAGCGGTGGGCACATATGCACATATTGTGTTAATTGTACTCTATTACACTGCTTCACAATGCCAATAACAGATAGCATTGGGAGATTGGCCACAAAATGTAAATTGTCAGTGGCTTTATTTCAAACTGAACAGGCAACATCTTGTATTATAGCAAGCAACTATATACTCTCATATATCTAAATTTATGTGGTCAACATCAAAAAGTGGTGTTTTCCAATGGTTACCTCTTTAAAATTACCAGAATCTTCCTCTACTCTCACAATAAGAGATATCTACATGGTAACATTTGGCAAAAGGTGACTTTTTATGGTGACCACTGTAACTCATTTCCCATATCATTATATACCAAGTGATAATTTAAACGGAACCACAAGGGCTACAGATTTAAATCATTTGCTGCTAAAAACTTTATTATATGATTTTATTATTTGTTAGGCGATGACAGAGGTATGGTGCTGCTGTATTAGTCACAAAGTTAAGATTGTCCTTGCTTACAGGCTAAAAGACTAGGCTGAGTTCACTCAGAAATCCAGAAAGTGTGTTGCTTAACTTTTCTTTATTCCTTTTATTAATGAACTCATAATTTATAGGTATATAGGAGAAGTGAGTTTTATATTTCTTCCATATTCTGGCTTAGGTTTTTTCATATCTTTCTTGTTTGATTCTTGTTATCCTTTAAATCATGCCAGTTATCCCTCCTTATCAGCTGTTCCCTGTTCAATGCAGAGAGAAAGTCTCTTTAGTTCTACTCTTATTGTTCCTTTGTATGACAATGTAAATTGGAACTATGTACTATTCAGGAGACTAATGTATTTGACATACTAAGTTCAGATAAATATACATCAGTGTTTCATGTAGAAGCTATATATTAATCTTCCACTGCACAAAATTGAAAGAGGTCTTATATTACACCAGGTGGATCACAGACCTATAAGACATATCAGGCCAGATTCTTTTCTGCATTCCTACCCTTTGCGATGATTTGATAGTACAAGGGGTATGGAAAGCCACTGAATCCCCCCAGGAAGGGATCCTCCAAGTATCGGGGAATCTGTAGCTGGCACACATCTGGCAGAAGCAAATCTATAACACCTGCCATGAAACTATGAGCACAGAGGTCAGGTCAGGGCTACAGTGGGGGTCGGCAAAACTCTAGCTATTATTCTATGGTGTAATGGTCCCCCGGGACTACAGCCAGGGTGCATTAAAGTATTCCTGGGCTGGTGTTGAATTGTTCTCTGATGTGAGAAACCACAACCAACTTCTTTGAGACTCATCCCAGAAGATAATGCACACAGCTGAGTATGTAGCCTACAGCCTGTATACTTCTTGCACTAAAGGAAATGCTTCCTCTAAAGCCTATTTTTATCTGTGCTGTCTATAGAACCTCTCTGTTACAATACAGACGCAAATGTGGAACTGTTACTCATGCTGATGAATACATACTGTGACTCATGCAAGTAGTCACACTGACTTCAATCAAGCCCTATACAAGTGTAGTCTAGACACACAAAATTCAGTACTACAGACATGCATTGTTCATCATTGGGAACTCATTCATTCTGTGAAGAATGTTGGTGAGGTTTCATCAGTTTTCATGAAGAAAAACTAACTCTTCTAAGTTTGTTTTCATGGATAAAATCTCACTTTTTATTGCTGGTCCAATTTCACATTTTACAATTTATCACCCTAAAAGATAACTATAGATAACCAGCAACTCAAACCCTTACGCAGCTGCTAACTATTGAATACAATAAAGTAGTATATTTGAAGCACGAAAACATGATGGAAACCACTCTCCCTGCAGTTTCTCCTCCCTAGGTGTTCACACCTCAACTGCTAGAAGAGGGCCCCATCCTCCCTGATTAAACTAACCTCGTTATCTCTAGACTGATTCTTGCCTGCATATTTATACCTGCCTCCGGAAATTTCCACCACATGCATCTGATGAAGTGGGTATTCACCCACAAAAGCTTATGCTCCAATACATCTGTTAGTCTATAAGGTGCCACAGGACTCTGTTGCTTTTTACAGCTTTTTGCTTTTTTTTGCATTTAGCCATATGGAGTGGAAATACATCAACCTCATGAAGAAACTTGCACAAGTACAGACAGATGATATCTTCCTTTCCAAATGCAAACGGATGGACATCATACCAAATGGACTGAAGGTGAAAAAATCCATTACTATCTACATACTGCACAGACCACAATGAGAGATTATGCCATACACTATCAAAGAAACTGAGGAGCCACCTGATCAGCATCATATACAGCAAACGGGAAAATATCAAAAAAGAGCTCTCCAACCTGGAGACTTCCATAAATAACCAACCTTCCACATAGACGGGAATTACTAAAATAAGGCAGGAGATCTACATTACACACTTCACCTCTCTACAAAAGGAAAAAGGACCGTAAACTGTCTGAAAAACCTACCTGCCACATGGGGCCACAACAGTGGTATCCCTAACTCACCCAGCAATATCATCGATTTATCCAGCTACACACTCAACCTGACAGAGGAGTCTGTTCTATCTTGGGGACTCCCTGGACACACAATAGCAGATTTAAAGGTAGCCATCCTGCAGCAAAAAGACTTCAGGACCAGACTCCAAAGAGAAACTGCTGAACTTCAGTTCATTTTCAAATCTGACACCATCAGTTTAGGATTAAACAAACACTGTGAATGGCTAGCCAACTACAAAAGCAGTTTTTCCTCCCTAGGTGTTCATACCTCAACTGCTAGAAGAGGGCCTCATCCTCCCTCATTGACCTAACCTCGTTATCTCTAGACTGATTCTTGTCTGCATATTTATACCTGCCTGTGGAAAGTTCCACCACATGCGTCTGACGAAGAGGGTATTCACCCACGAAAGCTTATGCTCCAATACTTCTGTTAGTCTATAAGGTGCCATAGGACTCTCTGTCACTTTTTACACTCTCCCTGGTGACTTCTGACTTTTGACTTCTTCTTAGAGATCTCTCTCTTTCATTTCTGCTTTCTCCAGAGGGCACTGTTCAATCTGCTAATAAAGAGACAGCATAAAAGCATGCTCTTTTAAAGTTATACATGAAGGATCGATATTAGGGATTATAATGCTATTAAGTCACAGAGTAACTGTATTCAAGTAATGATTTGAATCCACAAAACCAAGGAGATTTAGAGTTAATGGCAAAAATTCAGGTTGACATATCATCCTTAGCTCACCCTACTGAAAAGTAAAAAACAAAGGTACAATGGCAGGAGTGTCAGCCCAGATTTTTAGCTTTAAGGTTGAATTCTTTTGCTATTGTCGGTTTAAGTTGGATACCTACATGGAGCTATGTGAAAACTTTCACATATACAATTAAATTCATGCATTCTGGCTTTCTGTTGTTTTTTAAAAACTGACCACACACATCTATTTTTGGTGGCTCCTGTCCCAGATTTTTAACCAGAAGCCAAAACAAAACTTTGCCATCATCTGTAAAAGTCAAAGGGTAAATTACAGAAAGTCACAAGATTGTGAAGGATGAATCCCCCCAGCATTCAGACCAACAATGATGAAAGACTTCAGAAAGAAAGAAGAGAGGAGGGAAAGAATATGGCTATTTTGATGTGTCTTGAGACACACACATCGGGTTAGAAATTAAAATTGGCTAAATTGCCTAAAAATGTTGGGCTAAATATCCAGTCAATGGGAGATTTGCTAGAAGAGGAATGAACAACTAGCACTGATATCATCAACAAAGCTGCCAGTCTCAAAGTGCGGTTTCTGCTCAGTTTCCCGTTCATTAGGCTGCTTAGTTTATAATCAAATGAATTTATTTTGGCCAGCACTCATGATCTTTTTGCATTCACTTTTCTTCATGAGATTGACTTTTACTGGCATAAATGTTCACAGAAAGCAAATTTCAAAGTGATATGCATAAACACTTGTGGAAAATAAATTTTGCTTGCATAGGTATTTGTGCTGGAAGTGCCTGCACACTCTATCCACTCAGGGAGCAGAAGCAATACCCTGTGACCTGTTTGACTGTCATGACCAACATATAAAGCAATATCAAATATTCATAGGACTTTCCATAATCAATTGGGAATTTTTGTTTTTTAAATCATGAAATAATTTAGGACAACAGATAAACCTGAGGAAATTATAATCTGCTCCTGGACATTCTGGGAGCAGAAACAGAAGCTATATTTACTAGGTCAATTATTAATTGAAAATTATATACTGTTGTACTGCTTATATACAATGAGTGTAGCTACAGATCGAGGCATCTCAGAAGAGAGAACTGTGCTGTATGCCTATAACTTCCTACACTTTCAATGTCTTTCACAATAAACAACAAAACCTTTGTAGGTAAACATATGCAGCAGTTTAGCATAGCCAGTTTTGCAGGCACTGTTGAAAAAAATCACAGGTACTAGCACAAATTATCTTATGGAACTACTATTGCACAGTACATCTATTTACAATCAGATGACTGGATCTGGATCTCACCTGGATCTCAAAAAAAAGGCCAATTTCCCTTCTTAGATGCACTGGTATAAATCTGGAGAGACTTCACTGATAGTGGTCCAATAAATATGGCATTACCCACCTAAAAAAGGAAGGGCCCAGTAGGGACATAAATTGTATACTGGACATTGACCAGTATTTTTGGAGCATGTGAGATATGTTAAATTGGTAGACTACTTGTATTTCAAACTATTTTAAACTGTACTGCTGATACTAATAAGTACAGGAATATGCAGGTAGTTACTTTTATTTATTGGCACTTGTAAAGGGGAAAAGATATGTGGATGAAATACTTCCCTGAGTTACACATGCGCAGCTGGCAATGGTTTCAGTGAGGGGTGTGCGTGTGTTTGTCTGACTCAGAGCAGAACTTGGCCTACATTTTTGTTTTGTATTGCAGAGCTCTACAGCAGTGTGGTACCTGAACAAAAATACCTGGAGGACCAGCAGCCAGCTTCTACTAGACTCACAACAAATATGCCTTCCAAACACTGCAGGCATATTTGGAACACATTAGTTTCAAAGTCTCCTCTGTCAGAGTTGGCTTACATAATAAAAGACAATAGGTTCCTACCAATTCCATAAAGCTGTAGGAATTCAGCAGGAAACGGGCTTTTGACAATAAGAACACGGTTAACAAAAATGCTTATTTTTAGATTCCTTATCCCATATTAATATACTTTCCAGAGAACATTTTTTGGCTTATTTAAAGATGCCCACAGCCATTCAATATTTTCTATCTGGCAGGGACTTGCCATCTCCTCGTTTTATTTCTGTCCTCCTTTCCCTCATTTTCTGAGTGCAAGACCTTCCTCCTTCTGCCTGCCCCTAACACCTCTACCTGCCCACTGACCCCATTACAAGCAGTCACTTGAGGGCTGAGATGGAAGAGAACTGAGGGCATAGTTCCTAAGACCAGTGGTGAGAGGCCCACACAGGCACTTAGGGACCCAATTGACCACCTCTTTCTGGAGGAAACCTCTATTCCTGTAATTGGACTGTTTTTCTTGGGGAAGGGATGCTTTGGATCCCCCTTCTCTTAACTATCACTACATCTACATTTGTAGCTGGTAGTGATATTTCCAGTTGAGCTGACATACTTGTGCTGGTGTAACGCTGACAGACCCTGGTCATCAGCGGGTGGGATCAAACCGGGCACCTCTGGAGCTTAGTGCATGAGCCTCTACGGCATGAGCTAAAAGCCAACTGATTCATTTGACTCTCTCTAAGTGGTCTTGGTGGCACTAGATGGGACAGAACACCACACCCAGGTGTGTGGGTTACACTAGCCCTAAGCAAGCTAGTGTGCTATAAATAGTAATATAGCCACATTAGCACGGGCAGTGGCCAGTGACAGCACAGTCTAGCTGCCCTGAGTATGTATGCACAGAGTGCAGGTGGGTTTGTAGTCGAGGCAGATATCTCAACACTTCCTATGGCACTGGGGCTACACTATTATTTTTTAGTATGCTAGCTCAATGAGCATCAGTGTGAGTTTGTCTACATAAGCTGGGAATCACCCCCCCCCCCCATGTAGATGTTGCCTCTATGTTGAGACAAGGTCTTTTAGCTTTCTTTTCCCTCCTATCCTCCACTATGCTCTCAATGACCTGGTCTGCAGACTCCTCTCTTAACGGCTTCCCCTTTGCTTCAACCTGCAGGGCCCAGTTCATGTGAACCTGCTCCAGCAGGGGGCCAGTTTTTCAACCTGCTCCCTATCTGGCTGTTCTAAGTAGGTGAGACCAAGCACTATCTAAATGTTAATCATAGTCATAATCTCTTGCCTTGATTTTTGCACCCCCCTAAATTCCGCCCCCGTTCTCCCTTATGTTGCTGCAGCTAACATTTTCTACCTCTTCTGTATTTCATTAGCATCATCCCATCCTCAAATCCCTTCAACTCTTCCTTCCATTTTCTGCATTATATTGTCATTATTACCTTTAAGGGTGTGGACAGTTCTCCCCGTGACCATGTCAGCCTTTGTTTCCACCTGCACCCTGTCTCAAGCCCAAGGCCTTCTCAGTTCTCTCTCCCTCTCTAAAGCTTTCTTTGCCCACTTTTGTACCTTTTTACACACTGGCCCTACACTTGAAACAGCTTCTTTTTTTCTGTGCCAAACTTCCTTCTCCCCATGTGCCTCTTCAAGCCCACTTTTTTCACTGGCTCTTTCATTTGCCCTCATTCCTGGCCCTTCAGTCCTCTGCATTGTGTCTGTCCCAATTACAATGTATGCTCCTCTGGATGGGGAACGTGTCTAAATGTGTTTGTAAAGTGCATATACTCCCATAGCATTGTATAATAAATATGGTAAGTAAAATCAATGTGAGATTATGGTTGAGAAATTCAAAAACGAATTCCATCATGTTGCACAAGATGTATAAGTTAAGGTGTACAGTTTATGGTACACAATACTATAAAAATTAAAATGTTAATGTAAACATTAAAAAACACATAGGGAAATACTACTATGAAAAACATCATGGAGTTAATGTTAAGAACACAAGAACTTTCATATTGGATCAGGCTCATCTACTCCAGTATCCTGTATGAGACAGTGGCCTGTATCAGCTGCTTCTAAGGAAGGAATAAAAAACAATGCTCTAGTCAGTTATGGAGTAATCTTCCCCCCAGATTTCCTCTTAGCACCCAATGGTCAGCGGTTGGCTTATGCGCTGAAGCATGAGGGTTTATATCCTCTCAGTACTTATGTTTTAATATTTACTATTATAAGTCTGGATATTGCATAAGAAATCTTCATTTGTCAAGGCCAGTGTTGCATTAACTTTAGTTACAGCATTTAGTTCTCCTATTTTTTAAAAGTTAAAAGAAAAGTGAATATAAATGCAAAAAGCAAGCTAAAATGCTTTAGATGTCTTTAGATGTCAAGTGCTTAAGGTAGATATGCACTAAAAGCAGTCTTAAATGCTCAGCCACCTTACACTTTAAGGCCTTAAGCACCTAGCTACCTAAAGGTGGTTTTGTTGTTTACAGCTTTAATGGTTTAAGGGCAATATAAAATGATTTGGTGCCTGCCCAGCATTTTAAATGGATTTACCTTTAGGGTGCCATGAAAATCAAATTAAAACACTCTATCATAGCTTTGTGCATATTCCAACTTGAAACATTCATAACTTTAAAACTACAGGTGCAATTTTAATTCAGATGTCTTGACATTTGGTGTCAAGGCTGATTCCCCACTCTGCACTTCGAGTGCAGAAGGTGGGGCCTGCAAGAATTCTAAAAATTAATACTGGTCGTTCCAGTCTGGTATTAAACTCCCAAGGTTACAGCTTTTCTCCGACCTTGGATGGGTAGATGCTGCCATCACCCAAGTGCAAAAAAACCCACAACACTTTGGGAACCCCTCCCTGTGGGGTACCCTCAAGCCCTTTCACTCCCCCTCTGGGGAAGAGCTGAGAAAGAAAAACAAAGGAAATCAGCTATTGCCACCAGCTAATTAAACAACATGTGAACAAACCTCTTAGGACACAAAAACCTGTTCTTAAAAAAGGTAAATTTTATTAAAAACAAAAAGAAAGAAAATACATCTGGAACTTAGGGTATTGCTAGATTTAAAAAGAGCAAATATAATAATTCAGCATGAAGAATGGTTATCTTGAGGTCCAGCTTAATGGTTACAAGCAAAACAAAAGCACCTGGGGTTAGCACAGAGGAGTCCACAAGCCATAAAGAAATAAAAGAGATAAACATAATCACATCTTCCTAGACATTTCCTGATCTACTTACATATCTGGGGTTTCAAATGAGTAGTTACTAGGTATAATTTGATGATTTTTCATACCTGGCTCAAAGCTTTTAACAGTAGTTCCTGTCCCTGCTTTCTGGGAGAACAGTACAGACAGACAAAGGGGGAGTTTTTTTCCCAATTTTAAAAAGTTCTAGCCTTCCCATTGGCTCTTTTGGTCAGTTGCCCACTCCCTCCCTTTTACTTATGGACTTTTTAACCCTTTACAGGTAAAGGAAGTAGAGAACAGCTACTAACAGGGATTTTATAGCTAACTGGCTGGCTATGTGTCCATAAAAGAGAGCTACCCCTCCTTCATTTATCACATTTGGATTCTTCAGTGAAGACTATAAAAAAGACAGATTTGCTAGCTTCAGCCACTTATAATGTACAAGCATAAAAATGCCATCTGGAACATATGGGGAAAAGTGTTTTTTCCCAAGCTCCTATAACTCAAAATCAATTGAGCTAATTTAATTCAAACCTTTTCCCCAAAACACCAAGACCAGTCAGCCAAATACACACACTTTTGGCTGGAGATTAAGCATGGAAAATTCCAGCCCCAAGTGAATTTGTCAGAGGAGGTTATGAACAACCAAATAAAAGGATGTTAAAATGGTAGATAGATTTCAACCTTAAGCATAGTATTTGCTTCCTGCCAATACAGACGTGCATACAATAGCACTTACAACAGTAACCACCACACGCTGCATAGTGTAATTAATAATCATGAAGTCCCATAATCTTCTCTGGTGACTATATGCAAGTTATGCTTTGGTTTGAATGCATTATAAGGCACCAGTGTGTAGCTATCTAATGATAATTCACATCTTCTGTGTGTTTACTTGTTCTTTAATTTTTAATTATAATTACTACTTGTGAAATGTCCTGAACTGACAGCACTTACAGACTGAAATGCTCTATTTACTCTGTTCTCAATGCAGATTATCACACAGGAAACTACACCATAAACCGCTCAACATCATTTCACCAATCTGCTTAATCCTTTTATGGAGGGAGGACCTCCACAGACTGAAAGGTAGCCAAAGTCTTCTGCCAATTTCAACTTTGGTCTCCTGGCAGAGACTGTCAAAAAGAGGCCAGTTAGCGCCAACTGTGATGTGACACCTGTCCATGTGGGATTGATCTAAAACCTCCAACTCATTTGAACTGGCAACAGACACTGAAGGAAATAAACATTTTACATGCTAGTTGTCCTCTATCCTCCTATTCACCTTGGGCCACATCCTCTGGGCTGCTAACTGTCTTAGCTGAGCAGCTGAGGATATTCCCCTCACTGGGAAATCCCTGAGTAGTGTAGAGTTGGCACAACTGTTTCTACATCATCCTCTCTCAGTCCCTCCATTAAAGGGGGCATGGCTGGTGGCAGCTGTGGCCAAGGGAAGTGGGCAATATCCAGCTGGTGTAAATACCTCTTGGAGGGTACTACCATCTGGCACAAGTTAGAACAGCCCTAAGACAGCCCTAACTTGTGCTGGAAACTGAACCAGCCTCTGATCGCATAAAGCCACCTTTGTTCCTCCAACCCAACTTGGGTTCTCAGCAGACTCCACCTGGACAGATAAAAAAACTGGGACATTTAAGTACAGTAGCACCTTACAGACAAGCATAGTATTATACAGAAATTGTGTATTAAACTGTGCCACCTAGGGAGTTGTACTATTTGCAATGATCCACCGGCCATATTAAAAGATACTGATGTTACTCCAAGTCACACTGGCTATAGCCACACATACTATAGCCATATACATATGACACTAGGGCACAGCATCAGAGTATTTTTTTTCCAGTGTATATCTCCTGACAATAGTACTATTTTCTTTTCTTGATAAAGCCAAGCAAAATATTTTTAAATATAATAGCATGTTTAAATCAATTATTGAAAAGGAAATTACATACATACACACACACACGCACACACACAACTACTTTTGATTGACAATGTATTTTTAAGATAACTCATTGTATACAATGCAGTATAAGGAACAAAAATTTCTCTTGGTATCTTATAACATCTTGAATCCACAAGTGCTTAACAAATTAACTGTAATGCATCATCAAAATACTATAATCTTTATGTATATTTATGTTATGCTACCACAAACATATAGTGCTTGCACTGTATTGGAATTATGATTGATTGCTGAATCCCATATTGTTAACTGCATTTGAAGTTTCTGAAATGTTGCAGCCTGTCAATTACATGTTATACTTAGTTCCTCGAATCACATTTTGCCACACTAATTCTTTAACCACTTCCCTGTTTAGCCCCTCCTCCCCTGCACACATACCCCTATACATACATACACAGTTGAAAATTTCTAATTGGACAATATATTGGGAAGTTTCTAACTGCATTATTCACAACATACCGGCTAGGGAGTTGTACCATCTTCTGTCACATATTCATAGTTTTCATAAGCAATACTTTTTATCCTATATTTCATTTAAAAAAACCAATATATTCATTTTCTAATTTCCTTAATAAATAGTATCTGTACTAATCACTGACAATGAATGTCAAAATGGTCTTTTCTGTAACTGTAGTGAATATTATTCCCTATAGAGAGGAATGGTTGATCATGTATGTCACAAATCTTTGTCTTTATTATGGCAATATCCGCCATATAAACATATGCAATGAATTCTTATGCATTTGTCCTTACAAATCTTTGCATAATGAAGTTTCTACCTATGCAACACTGCATTCATCACAGAAAATATCTAGAGCCTCCAAATCTGACAGGGTTTTCTACAAAGCCCCTGCTGACGTTTGAATATATTATCTTCAAGGATTTTCAGAACTTGGAACTTTTCCAATTACCCCTTTACATTTAGCCTGGAGCAGCACATTAAAGTTGTAATTTTATCTATCTTACTCTATCCTCTACAATTACATATATGACTAGATCAGAGTCTGGAAACTGTAGAGAGATGTGCCAGGATCACAAGAATTCTGAATTTCTAGGAAAAATCTAGATGTGGATTTGTGATAAAAGCACTGAAAACATCCACTCAAATCATAGTATTCCAGAGCAGCACTTTGTGGTTATGAGTCTATCCAACCTGATAAAATCACAACAGAAATTCCACTGAACCTATGTCATTTTGGTAGCATGAATTCGACTAACAACTGTTCTATACAATGATGATAGCTTTAATAGTTTCACGTTACAAGCATCCTAGGCCTAACCTTTTATCTTTTTGTTAGTAAAACGACTGTGTATCACCCATATGTTGCCTCATTTTTTCCCCTCTGCTAAAAAGTTTGTACAGATGCACTGAATGCCTTCAGAATTTGGGAGATTTTAAAGCATATCCTCCTTCAAGTCATCTGCATTCCCAACTGATAGCTCAAAGGGTCCCGGAGAGATATATACTTGACAAAGCAGTTAAGTAGCTTGTTAACAAGTAATGAATTTACCTACATAACTTTCTATTTGAAGTACCTGTAAACCATCTGTATAGATCTGTAGTAAGTAGTTTATTCACTGTTCTTCTAATACAGAGGACAAACCTCATTGTATATCCAAATTACCAATCATCTCATAAAGACATGGTATTATACCACCTTTTATTATTGCACATTATATGCATCATAAATACTGAATCTGAAGCTATTACTGAAAGGCATAATTTTGCTGAATACATTTATATCTGAGCTTTTCAAGTTTCTTTTGCTACTCTTTATTTTTTTATTTATTTATTGGTGGGGTGAGGTATTTTAGTTGGTTCTTCCACTCTTGTATTTCTAGCATGCCCATCCCCCATGATGTGAACTCCATTTGTGCTTTCAAACATAAAGTCGTGGCAGAAAAAAAATACTGTTTTACTTTGGTTATAACAACCATACTTGTAAAAATATAAATATATTATGGTGACACTGCAACATTGTGATGAATCCTCTCAGTTCTGAGAGGCCAGCCACTTATTCGATTTACTTGTTCTGTACCCCCATCTCTCGCTCTCTTTTTGCCCGAGGGACCTTTCATTTTCATTTTCTCAGCCTTTATCCTATGTCCCTGGCTAGCGATACAATGGTCCTAGGTGTATTCCAACCTCTACTGCCTATATCAGAATATACACCAGCTTTTTAAATGTGTGATCATGTGCCACATGCATGTTAAGTAGTTTGTAATATCAACAGATAACAGGGCCATTTCCTGACATCTCAGATGAGCCTAAGGATATCTTTGTTTCTGATATCCTGTCTCCCATTGCATCCACAATCAATATACTCATAAAGGTTTCAGAGTGGTACCCATGTGGGTCTGTATCAAGTACTCCTCGTTCTTTACACTCATAAAGCTGGACTCTGTCCTCTATTTGGTACCATCAGGCCTCTCTCTTTCCCTTCTTTCTTTCTTTTTCACCCTGTGCAACAGCCTCTTTTTGTCCCCCAAGATTCTGGCTATAAATCCCTCCCAGCGTGATTGGTTTTGGACTTGGTCATCATGATATAATCTCTCCGCTAAATTGCATGTTCTTATGATAACACTGCTTAACAAGAGAGGGAGGTATCTCCTAAGACAGCCATCATGAGAAAGTCAGCATTTTTGGTGGTGTCAATGTGGCACTAACCACATCATCTTTGTCTGTCTAAGCTGCTAAAAATTTGGTAGGGCTGCCTTCAAGAACGTGGAACTGTTCAAAGATTATGTTTGGTAAGTAAATTATTAACAACAAAAAATAAAAAAACAAAATACCTAAGTGGATTCAAATATAGTATCCTGGCAGATTTTCTTCTTCAATTTATATTGGTTGTTGTTGGCTACTGTAATTCATATTTCAATATATAATGGATTAATAGCAAAAAACCTTTCTTGTACAGTACTGTGCCTTCTATGATACATTTGCATCTACTGTGCTTTAGCCAGTGCAAAAATTTAAAAGGCCATATTATATTTCAGCAAACTGGCAAGGACTTTCTTGGCAAGCATATTAAGCTTCAAGGCAAGAGCTATAAGGGCTACCAAAATGTAGAGAATGTGTCTGAAAGTAGCTATTATGCATTGTGTCCTCTGAGAGGCTTCTGGGATTCAAGCAATGTGCAAGCCTGGGAATACATGAGAATTGCTAACATTTCCATTGTTCAATAATGAATTAACCCAATTACAACACAATTTGAAAATGATCTAAAAATATACATTACAATTACTGGAGAAAAAGAGACAAGTTTCTAGTATTAACTTCTTAAGATTTCCCACAGCTAACACGAGAAACATACTGTGGCATTAGTTATATTCCTTGCTTTACTACTGTACCAAACAAAAGTGGGAGTGGGAGAGACTAACTCTATTAACAACACTCCAGTTGAAGCCTAATCAGTGCGGAGTAAAGTGGAAGAATTGAGTGGGAGAGACTAACTCTACAAATGCTAGAATTCACGCTAATGGTCCAAACTATGTTGTCCTCTAAATAAAAGAGTGCACTTGGCTAGGACATGTGGTCAGGCAAAAGTCGTGCGGGAATAACATACCAGTATGCCTAGAAATTGGAAAAGTATTATAGACCATTCCTGAAAGGTGTTTGTCTAACCTGCTCTTAAAAATCTCCAATGATGGAGATTCCACAACCTCCCTAGGCAACTTATTCCAGTGCTTAGTCACCCTGATAGTTAGGATGCTTTCCCTAATGTCCATTGCTGCAACCTTCCCTTGCTGCAATTTAGGCCCATTGCTTCTTGTCCTATCCTCAGAGGTTAAGAAGATGATTTTTTCTCCCTCCTCCTTGTAACAACCTTTAATGTATTTGAAATCTTATCATGTCCCCTCTCTTTTCCAAACTAAACAAACCCAATTTTTTCAATCTTCCCTCCTAGGTCATGTTTTCTAGATCTTTAATAATTTTTGTTGCTCTTCTCTGGACTTTCTCCAATTTGCCCACAACTTTTGTGAAATGTGGTGCCCAGAAGTAGACACAACACTCCAGTTGAAGCCTAATCAGTGCGGAGTAAAGTGGAAGAATTAAGTCTTGAGCTTTCCTTACAACACTCCTGCTAATACATCCCAGAATGATGTTCACTTTGTTTTACACTGTACACTTATATTTAGCTTGTGGTGCACTATGACCGCCAGATCCCTTTCTGCAGTCATTTCCCATTTTGTATGTCTGCAAGTGATTGTTCCTTCCTAAGTGGAGTACTTTGCATTTGTCCTTCTTGAATTTCATCCTATTTACTTCAGACCATTTCTCCAGTTTGTCCAGATAATTTTGAATTTTAATCCTATCCTCCAAAGCACTTGCAACCCCTCCCAGCTTGGTATTGTCTGCAGACTTTATAAGTGTACTCTCTATGCCATTGTCTAAATCATTAATGAAGCTATTGAATAGAACTAATCCGTGCGGCACCCCACTCATTATGCCCTTCCAGCATGACTGTGAACCACTGATAACTACTCTCTTGGAATGTTTTTCAAACCATTTACGCACCCACCTTATAGTAGCTACATCTAGATTGCATTTCCCTAGTTTGTTTATGAGAAGGTCATGTGAGACAGTTTCAAAAGTCAAGATATACCATGTCTACCACTTCCCCCCTTCCTCAAGTCTAGTTACCCTGTCAAAGAAAGCTATCAGGTTGGTTTTACACTATTTGTTCTTGACAAATCCATGCTGACTGTTACTTATCACCTTATTATCTTCCAGATGTTTGCAAACTGATTGTTTAATTATTTGCTGCATTATCTTTCCGGGTACAGAAATTAAGCTGACTGGACTGTAATTCCCTGGGTTGTCTTTATTTCACTTTTTATAGATTGACACTATATTTGCCCTTTTCCAGTCCTCAGAAATCTCTCCCATTTTTCACAACTTTTCAAATATAATCGCTAATGGCTCAGATATCTCCTCAGTCAGCCCCTTGAGGATGCATTTCATCAGGCCTTGGTGACTTGAAGACATCTAATTTGTCTAAGTAATTTTTAACTTGTTCTTTCCCTATTTTAGTCTCTGATCCTACCTGCCAGTTTCACTGGCATTCACTATGTTAGATGTCCAATCATCACCAACCTTTTTTGGTGAAAACCGAAACAAAGAAATCATAAGCAACCTCTACCATTTCCACATTTTCTGTTATTGTTGCCCCCGCTCACTGAGGAACGGGCCTACCATATCCTTGCTCTTCCTCCTGCTTTGTGCAATGTTTTCTTATTACCCTTTATGTCCCTAGCTAGTTTGATCTCATTTTGTGCCTTGGCCTTTCTAATTTTGTCTCTACATACTTGTGTTATTTGTTTATATTCATCCTTTGTAATTTGACCTAGTTTCCACCTTTTGTAGGACTTTTTGATTTTTAGATCATTGAAGATCTCCTGGTTAAGCCAGGTGCTCTTTTATCATATTTCCTATCTTTCTTATGCAATGGGATAGTTTGCTCTTGTGTCTTTAATCATGTCTCTTTGAAAAACTGCCAGCTGTCTTCAATTATTTTTCCTCTTAGACTTGCTTCCCATGGGATCTTACCTTCCCAGTTAGGTAAGTTGTAGAGGGCTGGGAAGTCTTTGGGATAACCAGTCAAGGCTTTATAAATTAGGACTGGTATGGTCATTGTAGGATGAAAATGCGTTTCCATAAAGGAAGATTAGAGAAAATAATATTTAAGAACACAGAAGAAAGAGGAAAACAATAGGCAATAACTGATGCTTATCTGGTGACCCCGCTCCCTCTCAATCATTCTTTTACACTAGGGGACATAAATTCCTAAGGTTCATTTCTAATTCAAAATGCACTAGAACTTAACTGCATAAATTTCAGAGCTGCTGGTGCCAAGGGGCCTGTACAGTCTGTGTCTATCAGGGTGTGAATTATGCCACTTCATATGATTTGACCTGAAGATGGCAGGACTAAAGACGTGAACATGGCTGAGAAGATGATGTGACTCATTTGGAAAGTTCACACATCTTTGAAAGGATCCAAAATACAAAGTCTTGACATTTAGTAAAGGATTTGTCACCCTCAGCCAAAATTCACCCCAAAATAACTTCATTACATTGACTGGTATTACACTAGGGATGACTTTGCACCCATGAGCTATACATTGATAAGGGAAATTTCATTGACTCTGAGGTTAGTGACATCTCTTGCTAAAGGAACTTGCAACCCTGAGTATACTAGATATACTCGATGTACTAGATATATTGATAAGTGAGGGGTATTATTGTGCCTGAGAGAACTAACTATAAGACTCTTGAAAAGTTAAAGGAGAACCTTTTATGCGTATAGATGCTTTGACTCTTAGGCCTGGTCTACACTACACGTTTAAACCGGTTTAAGGAGCGTAAAACCGATTTAACGCCACACCCGTCCACACTAAGAGGCCCTTTATATCGATATAAAGGGCTCTTGAAACTGGTTTCTGTACTCCTCCCTAACGAGAGGAGTAGCGCTATTATCGGTATTACCATATCGGATTAGGGTTAGTGTGGCCACAAATCGACGGTATTGGCCTCCGGGCGGTATCCCACAGTGCACCACTGACCGCTCTGGAGAGGAATCTGAACTCGGATGCAGTGGCCAGGTAGACAGGAAAAGCCCCGCGAACTTTTGAATATTTCCTGTTTGCCCAGCATGGAGCTCCGACCAGCACGGGTGGCGATGCAGTCCGAAATCAAAATAAAAAAAAAGAGCTCCAGCATGGACCATGCGGATGTGATCGCAGTAAGGGCAGGCAAATCTGTTCTATCAGCACTCCGTTACAGAAGACGAAATTCAAAATCATTTTTAAAAAATCTCCACACAGACGCCATAGCAGGGGCTCAGCGCACTGCTGCGTGACAAGCGTAACGGAAAGCCAAATAATCACATGGACGCTCATGGACTGGAGGACTCAAGCTATCCCACAGTTCCTGCAGTCTCCGAAAAGCATTTGCATTCTTGGCTGAGCTCCAAACGCTTCTAGGGGGTCAAACACAGTGTCCGCGGTGGGTCAGGGCATAGCTCGGCAATTTACGCACTCCCCCACCCACCCCCAGAAGTGAAAGGGAAAACAATCCTCTCTTGACTCTTTTACATGTCACCCTATCTTTACTGAATGCTGCAGATAGACGCGATGCTGCAGCACTCAACACCAACATCCTCACTCTCCCCCCCGCCATGGGTGGCTGATGGTGAAATATGGCTGATATCCATCGTCATCATCAGCCTATTGGCACATGGGGCAGTGCAAAAGGACTGGTAACCATGCCGACTAGCATCAGTGAGGTCGATCAAGGGCGCCTGCTCCTAATTTTTCCTGGTAGATGGTGCAGTATGGCTGGTAACCGTCTTCATCATAGCAACAGGGGGCTGAGCTCCATCAGCCCCGACCCTTCATGTGTAAAGAAAAGATTCAATTGCCCTGGACTAGCAGCGGGATGCTGGGCTCCTCTCCTCCACACTGCTTAATGTCCTGTCTGGACTATCATAGCAGCTAGAGGCTGCCTTCCACTCATTTCTCACTAACAAGTCACTGTGTCTTATTCCTGCATTCTTTATTACTTCACCACACAAGTGGGGGGACAATGCTACGGTAGCCCAGGAAGGCTGGGGGAAGAACGGAATCAACAGGTGGGGTTGTTGCAGGAGCACCCCCTGTGAATAGCATACAGCTCATAATTTCTGCAGGATCTGACACAGAGCAGCTGTGCTCTCTGGTTCTATGATAGAGTGGTTCTCTAGTACACTTGCCCATATTCTAGGCAGGACTGATTCTATTTTTAGATACCAAAAAGGAGGGATTGACTCAGGAAGTCGTTCCCAATTTTGGCTTTTGCGCCCCTGGCTGATCTCAGCCAGGAGCACTTTTGACAGCAGCAAATGGTGCAGTGCAAAAGGACTGGTAACCATGATCATCTTATTACCAATTTATGGTATGGTAGATGGTACAGTATGGCTGGTAACCATCTCTGCTGTCATGCAAAAGCAAAAGCATGCTGCTGTGTAGCACTGCTGAATTGCCTCTGTCAGCGGCATCTAGTACACATACGGTGACAGTCACAAAAGGCAAAACAGGCTCCATGGTTGCCATGCTATGGCATCTGCCAGGGCAATCCAGGGAAAAAAGGCGTGAAATGCTTGTCTGCCATTGCTTTCCCAGAGGAAGGACTGACTGACGACATTTACCCAGAACCACCCGCGACAATGATTTTTGCCCCATCAAGCACTGGGATCTCAACCCGGAAATTCCAAGGGGCGGGGGAGGCTGCAGGAACTATGGGATAGCTACGGAATAGCTACCCACAGTGCAACGCTCCAGAAATCGACGCTAGCCTCGGACCGTGGACGCACACCACTGATTTAATGTGTTTAGTGTGGCCGCGCGCACTGGATTTTATACAATCTGTTTTGCTAAACTGGTTTATGTAAATTCGGAATAATCCCGTAGTGTAGACGTACCCTTAGTTACCAGAATTCTAAACATTCAACACCTTCCTTAGAGTCCAGAAAAATTGCACACTTGTGTTTTTATGATGTAGCTTAAACATACTGCATGCGGCCAAACTCAGGAGTGCCACAGGGTGGTATAAGGCAATTGTATGTAAGTCAATGTAAACAAATGTAATTTAAACAATAAAGGGTGAAACAGGAAGGGTGTAGAAGAAAAGAACAAAAGAGGGTTTAATAAGGTAAAAATAAATGAGATTCATGCATCATTCTGCATAATTAGATTCAGGTTCATCCTGCTTTATCTCAGAACCACTTCTTAGTTGCTTTTCTTGTTACTTGCTCCCCAAGTCCACTGAATTATACCCATTCACAACAATTCACTGGTGTGCAACTTACACAATATTTACCTCACTGCCCAATTTGGCTTTTTAAAAAAAAAAAACAAAAACCAACCACTTTGGCTCATAATTCTTGCTCATAAACTAGGATCTAGGGCAGCAGTAAGGTCAGGGAGCCGGCCTTCAGTATTCATAATTTGCAGTGAGTGGAGGGTTGATCCATAAGAAAGATGTGGTTTGCTCGTCATAAGGGTGGGCTCTTAGGGCACCCAGCCCTGATAGATGTGCCCTAGATGACCCACAATTTCTGCAGTGAGGTAATTACTATTGCACATTGTTCAAACTGAACAAAAAAGACTGTTCTATTGGTTTATTTGCTTATTCAATAAAAGTTGCAGCCAATTTGATTTCCATGCAGTCTCTCTGGATAGTCACATCTTGGCAAATGCCTTATAATATGGCTGTAAAACTTTAAACCCACTTGTGACAGTGGCTTAAATATTGTGCTTGTCAATATTCGAGCCATGCCTCCATTGCTTCATACGATTCACACTGAAACAAGCAGGGCTAAATCTATGGGACCAGAGGTTAAGTAAATGACCTGACCCCAATGGCATCATTTAAAGACTTGTGAAAAGAGCGGAGGTGCAAGGCCAGAGGTTTAGTGAAGGACTTGTTACAGGATGTCGAAGGGTGATTGGGGGAGATTTTTTAGACTTTGACACTCAGTAAGACTTCTCTCACTACAAAAGATAAATGCAGTAGACAAGTTTAAGTGCTAGATGGATACAGCTGGATACCAATGACTGACTTTAGGGTACCTGAGAGAACTAAAGATAACATTATATCCTCGAAAGGATTGAAGGAGCACTTATGCATATTAATGTATTTCATACGTGTGGGTTCTGGAAAAGAGTATCTGTAATTTAGTGATTTGATTAGAAATTGAGTAGGTTTTGTGGTTGATTTGCTTTAGAGTGATAATGATATGATGGGGAAAGCCCTTTTGCCTCATCTTTTAGATAAAACTGAAGAATCCAATGGAGTTTATGTAGGAACATAAAATCTAAAGTTATACTGTAACTTTTAATGAGCTTTCAGATTAGCTTTTCTCTTTGTGATCAATCCTATTTTCTAATGCATTATATGATTTCTGATAGCCTATTCCATGTCAGTCAATACTGTGAGTGTATATATTTTATATATATATCTATCTATATATCTATCTATCTATATATATATATATGCAAGCACATATGCGTGTACACAGACACACTACATATGTGAACCCATTCTCATGTATGGTAGTTTGAGTGACAGCTGGAATTAAAACTGCATAACCATTTCCATTCTAACCCACTGTTTTCAGTCATTCATAGTGTTCATTCAACTTTGATTTTTGAGTTGAAATTTTCCAGGCCTGCGCTGTGCCCAAAGGTGATTTTTTAAATGAAATGTTTATGTTCAATGTTTTAGTCATTTTCTTGGAAAGTGTGAAAATATGAACATTTCCCCATTAATTATTCTTAAATTATAAACTTATTATAAAATACACACTTATTTTGAAAATTTTAATTTGGCAGCTCAGTAGTGCTCACTGAGAAGTGCTTCTGAGTGTTCTGGTGAAAGCTGATTTAATTTGGGTGAGTTACAACCTAGGAACATAAGAATGGCCATATCGGGTCAGACCAAAGATCCATCCAGCCCAGTATCCTGTCTACCGACAGTGGCCAATGCCAGGTGCCCCAGAGGAAATGAACCTAACAAGTAATGATCGAGTGATTTCTCTCCTGCCATCCATCTCCACCCTCTGACAAACAGAGGCTAGGGACACCATTCCTTACCCATCCTGGCTAATAGCCATTAATGGACTTAACTTCCATGAATTTATCTAGTTCTCTTTTAAACCTTGTTATAGTCCTAGCCTTCACAACCTCCTCAGGCAAGGAGTTCCACAGGTTGACTGTGTGTTGTGTGAAGAAGATCTTCCTTTTATTTGTTTTAAACCTGCTGCCCATTAATTTCATTTGGTGGCCTCTAGTTCTTATATTATGGGAACAAGTAAATAGCTTTTCCTTATTCACTTTCTCCACACCACTCGTGATTTTATATACCTCTATCATATCCCCCGTTACGCCTGGTCTACACTAGTCCATTATTTTGGAATTAGCCGAGTTAATTAAAAAAATGATTCCGTCCACACAACCAAACCATTTTTTTTAATTTAAAGGGCTCTTTAATCTGATTTCTGTACTCCACCTCGGCAAGTAGAGTAGCACTTAAATCGAGATCGCAATCCTGGGTTAAAGGTAATGTGGATGCAATTCGATGTTATTGGCCTCCGGGAGCTATCCCAGAATGTTCCCTTGTGACCGCTCTGGACAACACTCAACTCCGATGCACTAGCCAGGTGGGCAGGAAAAGCCCTGGGAACTTTTGAATTTCATTTCCTGTTTGGTCACCATGAGCACAGATGACCATTCAGAGTCCACCATCACAAGAGATCACGCAGTCCCGATTCGCAGACGAGCTCCAGCACAGTCCAAATGGGAGGTACTGGATCTCACTGCATGTTGAGGAGACGAATCTGTTATGGCAGAACTACGTTCCAAAAAAAGGAATGCAAATATGTATGCTAAAGTCTCCAGGACCATGACGGAAAGATGCTACTCCAGGGACACAGAGCAGTGTCATACAAAAATCAAGGAGCTCAGGGAAGCGTACCAAAAAGCCAGGGAGGCAAACGGGTGCTCTGGGTCACAGCCTCATACATTCCGCTTCTACTGTGAGCTGCATGCAATTATGGGGGGTGACGCCACCACTACCCCACCACTGTCCGTGGACACCTGCAAGCGGGAAGTTGCATGGAGTGAGGAGGAAGAGTCATTGGAGGACGAAGAGGAGGAGGAGGAGGACAGTGCACAAGCGGCAAGTGAGGAATCCATTTCCCCCCCTAGCCAGGAACTATTCTTAACACTGGAGCCAATAGCCTCTCCCCACTCCCAAGGCGGGCTCCTGTACCATGACCCTGGAGAAGGTACTTCTGGTGAGTGAGAACCTGATCAGAGCCACGCATTGGGTGCGGGGGGGAAACCCAGCCATGCTGGGCTGTTCGTGTTTAGTTTAAAGGGCTCATCCCTGCTCAGAGCCTCATCGGAGCCAAGCAGTGGGTGCGTGAGGGGTGGGGGAGGGCGGTGTTGTGTGAAATGATCATCCCAGAGAGCCCGCAGGCCCTCCTTTTATATGGCAAACCCACCAGGCATTTGCTTGCTATGGGAAAAGGGGCCCAGCAGTTTGCAAGCATTGAAATGAATGTAGAAGAAGCAGAACCCCGCATGCCCCTAGGCTGCCTGCAAGCTGAATTCTGTTGCCCGTCCATGTGTGATGGCTTACTCACACCAAAGTGGCAGGCACTTCAGTATAAGAGGCAAAATGCTAACTTGTACAGAAAGAACATGTGCTGTGTGCTATGAATTGCCTGTTTTACTGAGAAGGAATGTCCCCTTTGTTCTCTGAAATGTATCTTTTAAAATACTACCTTCCCTTTTTCTTCTCCCGCAGGTGCAAATGTTTCAACACGGCCCCTATCTACTCCGTCCCAGAGGCTGGTCCAGATTAGAAGGCGGAAAAAACGAACTCGAGATGACATGTTTGCTGAGCTCATGGAGTCCTCCTGGACTGATAGGGCCCAGCTGAATGCATGGAGGCAAACAACTGTGGATTCCCATAAAGCATTACAGGAACACGAAGAGAGGAGGGACGTGCGCGATGAGAGCAGGTAGGATGCTATGGTCAAGCTCATGGGGGAGCAAACTGACATGCTCCGCGGTATGATGGATCTATTGCAGGAAAGGCAGCAAGACCACAGACTGCCGCTGCAGCCCCTGTATAACTGCCCTCCCTCCTCCCCAAGTTCCATAGCCTCCTTACCCAGATGCCCAAGAACACGAGGGGGGAGGCTACGGGGACCCACACACTCAACCCCAGAGGATCGCCCAAGCAGCAGAAAGCTGGCATATGCAAACTTTTGATTTGGTTTCTGTACTTGTCCTTCCCTCCTCCTCCACTCCCCTTACACAATACTTTCCCCTCCCCCCCAGTCTACATTCTGATTTCTCTCAATGTGTTGTGAAACAAATAATAAAGAACAGTTTTTAAACAATTTTGACTTTATTTCCTTTCATATATATATAGGAGGTGGGTAACTTCAAGAGAACAAACACAACTTTCACTCCATACCCTGGCCAATCATGAAACTGGCTTTCAAAGCTTCTCTGATGTGCAGTGCGTCCTGCTGCGCTCTTCTAATCGCCCTGTTGTGTGCCTGTGCGAAATTGGCCGCTTTACTCTCATAGATATTGTGGAGCACACAACAAGCAGCAATTACAGTTGGAATATTGATTGTGCTGAGATATAACCGATTCAGTAAACTGCACCAGCGCGCTTTCAAACGTCCAAAAGCACATTCTACCACCATTCTGCACTTGCTCAGCCTATAGTTGAACTGCTCCTTACTACTGTCCAGGCTGCCTGTGTACGGCTTCATGAGCCATGGTATTAAGGGCTAGGCTGGGTCCCTGAGGATAACTATAGGCATGTCAACATCCCCAACAGTAATTTTGTGGTCTGGGAAGTAAGTCCCGTCCTGCAGCTGTTCAAACAGACCAGAGTTCCTGAAGATGTGAGCGTCATGAATCTTTCCCGGCCATCCCACGTTGATGTCGGTGAAACGCCTCTTGTGATCCACCAGTGCTTGCAGCACCATGGAAAAATACCCCTTGCAGTTTACGTACTGGACGCCCCGGTGTCCTGGGGCCAAGATAGGTATATGCGTTCTGTCTGTCGCCCCACCGCAGTTAGGGAAATGCAGAGCATTAAAGCCATCCACAATGGTCTGCACATTTCCCTGAGTCACTACCCTTGATAGCAGCTGATCAATGATTGCGTTGGCTACTTGCAGCACAGCAGCCCCTACAGTAGATTTGCCCACTCCAAACTGATTCCCGACTGACTGGTAGCTGTTGGGCGTTGCAAGCTTCCACAGTGCTATGGACACTCATTCTCAGCTGTGAGGGCTGCTTTCATTTTGGTGTCTTTGCATTTCAGGGCAGGGGACAGAGTCACAGAGTTCCATGAAAGTGGCCCTACACATACTAAAGTTTTGTAGCCACTGGGAATCACCCCAGATATGCAACACTATGCAGTCCACTAGTCTGTGCTTGTTTCCCAGGCCCAGAATTGGCGTACCATGGCATGAACCTGGCCCAATGCCACCATGATGTCCCAAATGCCACATGCTGTGCTTCTAGGAATGTCTGTGTCCTTGTCCTCATCAGTATAGTAATTGCGCTGTTGTCGCTTCCGCGCCTGGTTTTGCAGGTACCGCACATACTGCTGGATAATGCGTGGGGTATCTACAATGGTCAAAACTGCAGCGGAGATCTGAGTGGACTCCATGCTTGCCACACTATGACACCTGCATGGGTAATCCTGGAAAAAGGGAGCGAAACATAGGAGAACTGTTCGGTTCAAGATGGCCAATAAAAGGCAATAAATGGTTGTCTTCTGTAGTTTTCACGGAGGGAGGAGCAAGTGACGACACACACCCAGAAACACCCGCAAGAATGTTTTTGCCCCATCATGTACTGGGAGCTTAACCCAGAATTCCAATGGGTGGCGGGGATTGAGGGAACTGTGGGATAGCTTCCCACAGTGCACTGCTCTGACATTCGATGCTAGCCTTGGTACTGTGGACGCATGCCGCCGAATTCACACGCTTTAGTGGGGACACACAACACTGAATGTATAAGTTAATTTCGTACTGTAGACAGACCCTTAGTCTCCTCTTTTCCAAGCTGAAAAGTCCTAGCCTCTTTAATATCTATTCATATGGGACCCGTTCCAAACCCCTAATCATTTTAGTTGCCCTTCTCTGAACCTTTTCTAGTGCCAGTATATCTTTTTTGAGATGAGGAGACCACATCTGAACGCAGTATTCAAGATGTAGGTGTACCATGGATTTATATAAGGACAATACGATATTCTCCATCTTATTCTCTATCCCTTTTTGAATGATTCCTAACTTCCTGTTTGCTTTTTTGACTGCTGCTGCACACTGCGTGGACATCTTCAGAGAACTATCAATGATGACTCCAAGATCTCTTTCCTGATTTGTTGTAGCTAAATTAGCCCCCATCATATTGTATGTATAGTTGGGGTTATTTTTTCCAATGTGCATTACTTTACATTTATCCACATTAAATTTCATTTGCCATTTTGTTGCCCAATCACTTAGTTTTGTGAGATCTTTTTGAAGTTCTTCATAGTCTGCTTTGGTCTTAACTATCTTGAGCAGTTTAGTATCATCTGCAAACTTTGCCACCGCACTATTTACCCCTTTCTCCAGATCATTTATGAATAAGTTGAATAGGATTGGTTCTAGGGCTGACCCTTGGGGAACACCACTAGTTACCCCTCTCCATTCTGAAAATTTACCATTTATTCTTACCCTTTGTTCCCTGTCTTTTAACCAGTTCTCAATCCATGAAAGGATCTTCCCTCTTATCCCATGACAACTTAATTTATGTAAGAGCCTTTGGCGAGGAACCTTGTCAAAGGCTTTCTGGAAATCTAAGTACACTATGTCCAGTGGATCCCCCTTGTACACATGTTTGTTGACCCCTTCAAAGAACTTTAAGAGATTAGTAAGACATGATTTCCCTTTACAGAAACCATGTTGACTTTTGCCCAACAATTGATGTTCTTCTATGTGTCTGACAATTTTATTCTTTTCTATTGTTTCAACTTATTTGCCCAGTACTGACATTAGACTTACCGGTCTGTAATTGTCGGGGTCACCTATAGAGCCCTTTTAAAATATTGGTGTTACATTAGCTATCTTCCAGTCATTGGGTACAGAAGTCGATTTAAAGGACAAATTACAAACCATAGTTAATCGTTCCGCAATTTCACATTTGAGTTCTTTCAGAACTCTTGGGTGAATGCCATCTGGTCCTGGTGACTTATTATTGTTAAGTTTATCAATTAATTCCAAAACCTCCTCTACTGACACTTCAATCTGTGACAATTCCTCACCTACAAAGGACGGCTCAGGTCCTCAGCCGTGAAGATGGAAGCAAAGAATTCATTTAGTTTCTCCGCAATGACTTTATTGTCTTTAAGTGCTCCTTTTGTATCTTGATTATCCAGGTGCCCCACTGGTTGTTTAGCAAGCTTCCTGCTTCTGATATACTTAAAAAACATTTTGCTATTACCTTTTGAGTTTTTGGCTAGCTGTTCTTCAAACTCCTTTTTGGCTTTTCTTACTACGTTTTTACACTTAATTTGGCAGTGGTTATGTTCCTTTTTATTTACCTTACTAGGATTTGACTTCCACTTTTTAAACATTGCCTTTTTATCTCTCACCACTTCTCGCACTGCAGAAAATTGCACATGTATATTTTTAATGACAATAATGCTAACCTTGATAAGATGTGTAGCAAAGGAAGGATATTGCCCATTCATAAAGAGCTATATACTGTAAAGTTCACTGTAGGAATGCAGTGTCTGAAGCAGCAATCCCTAGATGCCCTATTACATTCAGTGGGTATCCTGGAAGATGTGCATTTTGTACACTGCATAATGAACAAGACAAAGCTTCATGGTCTCATTCATTGAACAATTGGGGCCTGCGTAGCAAATAGGGTTGTATTTGATGACACAAGCAGCAATGGGACTATTTACGTGAGCTAGGGTTTGCAAGGTTAGCCCCCTGCCAGGCACCCAATGAATGAGGGGGAGGGAAGAAAACCAGGAGATCTATTTGTCTTGCAGATAATTCCCAAGTTTTTCCAAAAGGGGGTGAAGTCCTCTGGTCCTCTTCATTGTTTTATTTATTTGTTCAAATTTTTAAAATTCAACTATTGGTGCCCATCCTAGGTGCTTTAGGTAGCTACCCAATAAACTAAAATCCACACCATTAACAGAAGGACTGCCACCAAACATACATACTGAGCCCACACCCTCCCCAGCAGTCTTAAAAAAAGAAGTAAACAGATAGGCTTTGTAGTGTGCTCAGAAGGTTTACAAATCTGCAGAGGAAATAATAAATATGTCCGAGAGGAAAATAAAGCTAGCAAAAAATGGAATGAACTATATTTAATTACTAATGCAAAATAGATAAAGCTAATTCTCAGCTTTGCTATTAGTGATATGCTGCCCCTGTCGATTGTTGAAGGGAGTGGCTTTCACGCTTTACTTAAAAAAATGATTCCTAACGCCACTGTTATTTGTACAGAAACATTAAAACATAAGCTAATGGGACAATACAACTTGGATCTTGAAAAGAATTAAGAACAAATTGGCATCTGTGCCTTATATTGTCCATGAATTGTCTTCCTTTTTGGAAGTCAGCATGGGTGTTATCTGTCAGGGGACTGACCCAACTAACCTAACAGAATCAGCAGTCTTATGTTTCTCACGCTTCACTGGAACACATTCGTACAAGTTTGCTTCTCTATTGACTGAGATCCACTAACAGTTTGATCTGGACTCAATAAAAATAACCTATGTCCTCACAGACAATGGTAACAATTTTGTTAAAGCCTTCAAGCTGTTTTCAGATGTTGGAGAATGATGCTGGAAAGCAGGAGGAAGAGGATGCTGGTAAGGAAGTGGACTTACCAGATTCTGATTTATGTAGCCCTGTGAGTACTGATGAAGTTTTGTCAAGCAATATTGCTGACTGTTAGTGTATATTTTACTTGCCACCAAATAGGATCTGTTTTTCCTACACACTCAACATGGTAGCAACTACTGATGCTTACAGGGCTCTTGCCAAAAACGTCTTTTCAGAAGTGTGGCAGGTAAGTGCTCTGCACTGCAAACCAAAGCTCAAAGATTGCTGAGACTGTGAATGCCACACTTGGAAAAACAATCCCTAAAACTACCTCTACATGCTGGAACTCAGAATTTGATTGCTTTCCCCACATTTATGACATGAGTAACAGGATTTAAATTGTGATGCAGCATCTTCAGCTGCCAAAATTCCCCAACCCAAACCTGGAATTCTAGGTGGGTAGTTGGACACGATGTCCCCAATTTCTACTGCCCTTGACAAACTTCGGGAGGAGGAGAGCATAAAGTCTTTCTATGGGATGGTTCTGCCAACTGGGTTTGTGCTAAAATCCAAAACTTTACATGTTGTCTCCAAAATGCAGTTCTTCATTGGCAGATAATTTGAAGGAAGGACTTAGAAAATGGTTCAGGACTTAGAAAATGGTTTTGACCTTTGATGTGGTGGTGAGTAACAAAAGTGCTAAGTCATTTGTTATTAATCCTGTGTCACATCTATTTCTTAAGTTGCATTGGCTGCAGAATCAGGAAAAGAGAATAACTGAAGAGGAACTTAAAAAAAAAAGATCTGGTTTGTTGTGACACCTTATTGAAGCCTGTAGATCAAGCTACTACATCCAAAGCTGCCACGAATTTCTATGGCTTTGATGATTAATGGAGCATCTGCATCTGACTCTGATTTAAGAATTCTTGGGATGCAATTCCTCAATGATCCACTGCATGAACTGGCTCAACTGAAATAATATCCAACAGTTGCTATGCTTTTTAACAAATTTAATATCAAAGAGCCAAGCTCTGCTCCTAGGGCAAGAGTATCCAGTTGTACTGGACAAATCCTTTTGCCAAGAAGGAACCGTCTTCAGGATATGTTTGAGATTATGCTGTTATTGAAGAAAAATGCCCACTTCATGGAATGATATGCTGTACATAATATGTATATCTATACATATGTACATGCTGTACATGATATTCTTATATTATATACAGGAAAGGAAATGTATACATTTATTTAAAGATTTTTTTCATTGTTATTCCATGCTTATTTGTATATATGAATAAAACTTCACTGTTGCTCTTTTTCTTTCTCTTCCATTATGTACTCATATTATTTAGGTAGTAGTCCATATATTGACCAAACAATTGCAGGGAATACAGGAGCTGAAAGTACTTGAACTTATACTTGTACTTATAAATACATAAATACTATTTCCATGGAATATTTCCATTTGTATTTATAAGTGCTTCTGTAATAGTGTTCTTAGTTGCTTATACTTAAGCTCTTTTTATCAGTTCTTATGGGAACACTGCAAGCAGGGCCAGGGTAGAATAATGAAACAGAAAATTCACCAAGGCTGAATGGAACACAATCACCTTTGCTTGGCGTGTTTTTACTGCAGAGGTTCTATTTTAATGTAACCCGATACAAATTTAGCAACAGTCTCTAGCTACATGACCCTTCTATACATTTATAAATACGTCTGCCGTGTCAGTATAATTATACAGGTTAACACCTATATTTCCAGATATACTAACCCAGTTTATAGTAGTCTAATATTATTCTTCTCATCAAAAATCATTCTAACAGAGCTGTTTAATGATCAATTTTCTCCCACTCCTCCTATGAGTCTCTCTAAAATGTACCATGCAGTGTTCAAATTAAACTGATCAGTCCTAAGAGACCACACGTGAAGCCCATGTATGCACTATGTGCACAACCTGATCCTATCCACGCCTGACAGTGAGATGATGCCAAATTTCAAAGCCCAGAACCAACCAATAGAAGAGGACAAAGTCTGCCAGCTGAGTACTCCTCATGTTCCAGGACAGTGGTGGGCACTTTACAAATGCCATACATAGACAGAATAGATTTAGTTCCACTCACTCTGAAGCACATCACAAACTATGTTTATATAAACACATGAACAGCATTGACTTCATTTTTGCAGTGTTAATGGTCAGAATTTAATTGCACAAAATTCAGTGAAGCATTCATTTGATACATGTCTTGTAAGCATTCTAAAGCATTCATCTGAAGGGCAGTTTGGAAAATGCCAGAATTTTAAGAGCTAATGAGTTTCTTTCACTAAATAGTTATGGGCATGAGAGCTTGCATTTTATTTAATCATTGATCTATGCAGAAAAGAAGTCATTATACTCAAAATAATGTTGCCAAGGAGGAGTGAGTTTCAGTAAAAATGTACTAGTTTTATAGGCATGTCCTTTAAGTTCCTAAAGCATTTCAGTTTTGGTCACTGTACCTATACATATTAAGAAAATAATCTACAGATGGCCAGCATTTCTTTCAGCAACCGAACACCCATAGCCTCAGTCAAGAAGCAGAGAAAATCTGTGCTTTAAAAAAATAAAAAAATAAAAAGCCTGAGAAGGAAATACATCAAATACGATTTGTCATTTACTTTAATTCTTTAAAATTATTAAATGCTGTAGTAATAAAGCAGAAACCTTTTTGCAAGTCATATTTTAAAAAAGAATAGAATGAAAAGGAAGTCATAAAATTCAAGTCACAATAAAAGCAATAAAATGGTATTGCAAAATTTCAGAGTCTCATCTCCTGTAAAACTGACAAGAGAAAAACTTGATAAAAACCACAACAGGTCTACATTGATTTTTACATTGTTTGATTTAATAAACATGTCTTTCTGGGTCAAATGTATATTTATGAGTCATATTTTTTAAATGGCACAATTAGGCTAAAATATATACCTGTAATTGTGCACACAATTAGTATAAAACTGCATGCTCAAATGGTAAAATGTACATTCAAGTGGAAAGATAGACTCTGTCTTGATTATTTGCACATATAAATGCAGTAATTGTATGTGTAACCTCAAATGTCTTTTCACATACATAGGTAGAGTCTCCATTTTGAAAATTTGTCCCTTTGGTATTTATTCAATATTTTCCACTATTTCAACTGCTTTAAAAGGTGAATCAAGCTCTTTTAAAAATGCATTAGGTTTTTTTTTATTTCTTGGTAAATATTTGGTAAATGCTGTTCTACTGAGTTATTGTTTAATTTCCTGCAGTAGAATCCTCCAGTGAATCACAACAGATATCCTTGTCTCCTACAGCAAGAGTACATTAAGAGGGTTTATAAACATCCATATGCAAACTGGGAAGCCAGTCAATTCTACACATTCATTTTGAGGAAAGAAAAGTTTGTAGGAGAGCAGCAAACTGTGCAGTTTATGTGATATGCAGTCATAGACATGCTTGACAGAAGCAGAGATATTATATACATTTTACAAATGATAGCCCTTATATGTAATAGTAAAAAGGCCTCAACTCAGCCTCTCTTACGTGAGCATAATTATTTATGGGTGCTATAATCAAGGTAATTTGTTTTCATAATATTTCATACACACAAAGCAGCCAACGTCAGCTTTCAGGTCCAA
Organism: Mauremys reevesii; assembly: GCF_016161935.1. Lineage (NCBI taxonomy): Eukaryota > Metazoa > Chordata > Testudines > Geoemydidae > Mauremys > Mauremys reevesii. Next base: position 28,798,992 of record NC_052629.1, on the reverse strand, counting down.
AAAACTAACATTAGCTGGTTAAAACCTATTTCTTATTGATATACTAACAATTTAAGCATTACCAAGTAGATGTTATGGAAATATTTATGGATACATGATACAGAATACTTTAGGTATTAACTTCATTGAAATAACCAAATTAAAATGACGATGATATTATCTTTGCCTTTCCAAAAGAACAACAATTCCTAATTCTGGGTTTGAGCGTTCTCTGAATTAAAGGATTTTTCCCCACATAATATGCCCATTTTCTACATGAAATGAAATAGATCCTTCACTATTTTGAAACTAGTACTAGCCACTATGGAATCACATCAGATATTTTAGTGGTTGAATCTCTAGGACATATGATGCTCTGAGTGAGAAAACTAACTGTAGAATCATTTTAGTTAGCTATTAAACAATTATTTACATGTACTCTTACAGCTAAAAGTATCATTTCTATTACAACGTTTAAAATACCTACTATTTATTTTCACTGGCTGAGGAACTCCATACAATTGCCACAACAAAGGCTCTAATTAGAGTAATCTTTTCTGTAACCTGATTGTCTGTTGTTTTCTTCCAGCTCTAACAGGATTTGAATTTGAAGAACATACAATACACTGGCTCTGTGTAACCTGAAACAATTTTCTTCCTTAATAACCTCACTGCAGTACTTGAAAATTGACAATTATTCATTTCGCCATGAGCAAATAACTGAATGACTGAAATTCACATCTGTGAAGAATGGTATAGTAAAGCACAGTTTAGCACACTCAAGCTCTCTCAACAACGTTTCCCTTTGCTTATATCTAACACAAAGCCAGCCGTCAGTGTGAGTCTTCTCCTTTCCACCAGACAAATTTTATGTAAGTGTTAATTAATTTCATCTTTGGAAAGAAAATATTTTAAAAAGCAGAGAACTGATGACAGTAATAAAGATTTCGTTCAATGGGGTCTGGATTATAAAACACAAATCTTTTTACAGAACATGTGCACGGTGCATATTTCTATATAATGTTAACAGTCTGGCTCAGGTTCACACAGCACGGCCTATCAGGGCCATATAACAGATTTTATGTTCTCAGTAAAAATGCTGTTCTAAGCATTTTTGTACAGAATTGACTATTTTGGACTGAGTTCTCATGAAATTATGCCCCTTTGGTGAGAATTTTTTGAAATTACAGCTGCTGCAAACTCAGAAGAATTCTTTCCAGATGGCCTCCTCTACTGAGCATCTTGACAATCTTGATAGATCATCTCTGGTGTGGGGTGAGGTGGGTGGTGGGAGGACTGGCATGGAATCTCTATGGAATGAAGAGCAGGAGCAAGATTTGTGGGTCTGAGGGGAAAGTGAAGGTCATTATGGGCCAGTTTCTGATAATTGAATAGTACCTTACTCCACAAGTGGGCCACAGTATTTGGCTCAATAGGAAATCAACAGGATCCCTTGGGGAGGTAGCTGCTATCAGGCATAAATAAGGGAATCAGAATCTAGCTGTACATAACTTTTATATATTTCAATGTTTCGAGTGGAATTAGCCATAACCACCTCTGTAAAGTAGCAGATTTTTCCACATATTTAACAAACATTTCTGTAGTACTCTGAGGGATTCAGGTTTTCAGTGGCCTTACCTAAAGTTTGCACAACTGAAGAGGACATCAAATAATGCAACAGACTATTTAAAAGTTTTGAATTGTTAACAAATCTTAGGAACTCAGAAACAAAAATCAACCTTTAATGTTGTTAGTTCATACCTGAGCAATGGCTGTTTTGGATAAGAAGGTTGGTCACTATTTTGGCATGGCTGAGCTTTTTTTGTGACTTGCTTATAAATATTCCTTGCAGTTACTCCGATCCATAGCATAGTGGAGAGGGTGGAATAATGCAATACTATGCCAACCTAAAACAAGAGGGTGATAGTTACAGAAATCAGCAAATAGCCAGTAAAACAAAAATACTTTGTAACATAAGCCTATTGTACAAATGTACAAGTAAACCAGAATAATTTTATTTTAAATGAACTGAATTTATGATTGCCTTAACAACATTTTTGCATCTCTCTGGTTACTTCTAATCAGTGCAAGAGAATTAAAATGATTTAAAAAGCAGGTGGCATCTCTTACTTAAACTAATGTTTAAATTATAATTGCTAATATCTGAGACACCCAGTAAGATGTTATGAAATCAGAACACATAAAATGTGTTTTCTGAGAGCATCATTAGTGGCTACTCACTGAATCTGCAAATTTAAGTCTATGGAAGATTGGCTTGATTCTCGAAGCTTTGTTGGCAAGGAACCTGCCACTACTTTGCTAATTATTCTGCATATAATGCAAATTTCAAGTCTGGGGTCAATGAAAAGGCAAACGTTTTGTCTGAATTTGTACTATCAGTATTCATTTTAGTAAGTTTTGTAGGAGCAGTATATCTTATTTCCCTCTCAGCGAGGTACAGCCATGTATGACCTGATGAAATGAGGTTGGGATAAGATCCTAGCATCTCAGGCATGCTAAGAAAAAATTGGTGTCTTAAAAAAGTGGCCATTTTAGCCACACCAAGGCCAAAAGTAGGTGAAGAAGATCTGCATCTTTTAGAACAGTACTTAGTACACAAATAAAAGAAAAAGGAAGTACAAACCTAACAGTGTGGCTGTTCTGATCTTTCCAATAAAGTGCTGTGTATATCATTAAAAGTAAAACAAAAATACCAACACTAAAATGCTAACATCTGTACTATGCTCGTAAGTGTTATTCATTACTATGGAAACAGTAATTGGAATTTTATCCAATCTACAATGCTTTATTATATTAGCTAAGTCTCCATCTGATTATATAAAATGAGGTTACTTTTGAAGCAATAACTTGACATTTTGCTGTGACAAGTAAAATATTGCTATAATTGGAAAGCCCATAAATTTTTAAGGAATACAGAGAATTGCTGAATAAAGCTAACACAAATCTATTATAATGATTTATCTAAACTAGAGTTCCGTTTTTGCTTAATTGAAACAAAATAATTGATAGAAAAAGAAAAAAATGAATTTTGTTTAGGTTTAATAACACATCGTAATATTTATATATATACACAACAAATATTAATCAAGACAAAGGCTGTTGGAATTCTTTTCTTTTTCCTGGGCTTGTCTGACACATTAGACAGGGGAAAATATGAACTTCACAGGGGCTGTAGCTTGAGGTGAAAGAAGCAGAAATAAGAGAATGAGACATCTATGCACCATCAGCTAGCAGATGTTGCCAATTCAGTGGCTAGTGCCGTCTGGGTTTATTTTATGTGCAACTCACAGAAGAGTTTTGCAGGGACACAGTGAGTACTAGTATGAATCCAAGCGGGGAGGGAATGAGAAGGAAGAATCAGAAAAATATGAAGGACTAAATTAATAACATTGTTCTAGTTATTTCAGTGTAGGATTGAGGCTGTGCTTTGTATAATTATTCAGAAAATATATGAAGGGTTTAACAAATGCATGGGCATGAGAGATGAGTCTGGTGTCATTATACAAATGTGTGAAGTTCAGACAACATATGGGATGATAAAATTCCATTCCCTATCGATGTACCAACAGATATGACCAACAATATAAATTAATGTGGATCCTAATAAAATAGTACAATAAAATATTAATCGCAACAATTTCACTGCACTATCAAAGAAGCAACAGAAAAGGGGGACAGAACAGAATTTTTGTGTCACACGCTACCCACATGCCTTTTTGTTATACCATGCCCATCTTTCAGAGATTAGTCTCTTCAGTAACATGGGATAAAACATGTTAACAAGGAAGAGAGACGACAAATACTATTAGCTGTTGCACAACCTCTTAAATAATAAGACTATTTAATAACCTATTGGTATTTCCTGCCTTTAATAGAGGAGAACATGTTTTCAGGCCCTGAATGACTGGTACATTTGAAGGATGATGGTGGTTCTAGACTTCTTATTTAGCCAGACATATATGAAGGCATTCATAAAATAGTCTCAGTGCAGATTGGGTGAAATGCATTGGCCTTTATATTCAAGTCAAAGGGCAACAATGTCCTTTTTCTTCATAGAGTCTAAAGCCAGAAGGGACTATTGTCATAATCTAGCCTGACTGCCTGTTTGGGCCTTACTTCACTCCAGAAACACTGGATTAGAGGACAGATTTTTTTGATGTTAAATATTTATTCAATAGAACAGACGTGTTTGTCACACCGTGTTTTGGAATATGTCAAGTGTTTGTAAGGGTACCCTCACTCAAATCCAGATACAGGATATGGGAGTTCAAATGTACGTGGTGGGTACTGAAAGTCCTAATGGATTACATGTTTAAGGTGCTGAGTGGGGTTTGGGTTTATTTGTGTATACTGTGTTATTGGATTTGGGTCTAGGACACATGCATATAAAAATACAAACAAACATATTAAAAATTAAGTAGTTTCAACATGATGAAAATATGCTTGCAGTGGATGTGGTACTTGGGTTCATCATTGTGTACAGATGATGTTCATGCTTGCATGATGGGCCCTGTTTCCCGTATGGAGAAAAGGATAAAGATTGGGAATATTAGAGTAGTGATGTTTTATTACAAGAGAGTTTTGTGCTGACAGGCCTGTGTATATTTTCACCAAAAACTACAGGGCGATCAGCCAGGACTGTCTACATATGTTATAGCCAACATTTCTTATGTTGTCTAATAACTGCAGTTGCTAAAGCAAAACTCCTCATTTTTCCATAATAATTACATGGTCTCAGTCTTTTCAAGGCCTTTGTGTTCTTGGAACTGTATCAATGGAACATACACTGTTTAACTGAAAAGCTTATTACACTTTTTAAAGCAAAAATTTTGAGAAGATGATGTATTTATGTCCTCCTTTAAAAATTTGTTCAGTGTCTTAGAGGTAGCTTAAGAACCATGTGATGTTACAGTTGCTATGGTAATGACTAGTCTCTTATTGATTACCAGAACAAATACTTGGGTAAACCTATACAATACTGGTGTCTAATGCTCCCTTGGGCAGCCTTAACTTGCATTTCTTTCTTGTTGTCAATTTTTCCTTTTTAAAATGGCAGACATGTTCTGGAGAAGGTTGCCTTTAATTCACTTGCTTCTGTTTGGTTGTGGCTGCACATACCCCCTGAAGCCCCGGAGAGCTGGGAAATTGCTTTCAGTGAAATGAAGAAGTTGATTAATCTATTTTCGGTACCTATATGGTTGCCATCACCATAGTAGCTGAGTGCTTTACAATCTGTAATGTAATTACCCTCCAAATGCTGTTGCAAGGTAGGAAAGAACTATTATCCTCATTTGATCCACAAAACTTCCCCTTGGCTGTTGCCTAACCCTGTAGGCACCTACATTCACTTGGTGCCTAAGTTTTTGCAGTATAAGTTCCTAAGCATCTGTGTTACTGCCTCTGGGCATGCACACGACTGCTTCACTCTGGGTGCCCAGATACCTATCTCCAGGGCTGGCCTTACCATGAGGCAAACTGAGGCAGCCACCTCAGTGCCAGACTGAGGGGAAGGAGGTGTGCCACTAGGACTCAAAGTGTAGAAAATTGTGTCTGCTGCTGGTGCATATGTATTCTCTCTACTCTAGATGCAGAGATGGTGGAGTGCTGTGCTGGAAGAAGGAGGGCACAAGAGAAACAACAGGCAGGCAGGAGAAAAGGTGAGTGGGAATAACAGAAAGCAGTAGGAGCTACAGGAGAAAGAGAAGGAGGAGCCTTTTATGTACCTCTCTAGCACTGCCAGGAGCTTGGACTGATTAACACCAGCCTCTCATGGAGCTTCCTGTTTCCTGCTGCTTCCCTGAACCCACTTGAGGAGAACAGGCAGTCAACTGAAGTAGTAGGAGCCAGTTAAGCCCTTAAGATGCTGATATCTTCCCTCACTCAGGCTCTGCTACCAGCCTGCTTATCTGTCCCCTTCAATTGAGTGTTGAGAGCCGCTATAGCTGGCACAGAACAGCAGTCATGAATGAAAGAAGAAAACACCCCTCTGGGGCAGCATTCAGAAAAAGAAAGAAAGCAAAGGAAGCTTTTCTATCTAAACAGGAAGGAGCTCTCCTGAGATACATAGACACAAATGTTCACGATGAGCCTTCCGGCCCCAGTGAGGATGTGAGTGGTGAGGAGAAGCCTGATCTTCCAGTTAGTCAGCATGCAGGTGACCTGGCAGCTACTGCAGCATCCATATCTCCATCTCAAATGGATGTAATCATGCACATTCCTGAAGAAAACTGTAGATCAGAGACGAGTGTGGTGGAGGCACAAGAAACAGCTGCTGCTGAGTTTAGTTCCTTAAATCTAGATGATCCAGGACTGTGGACCCACTTGAGCAGTAGCCTGAGGGACTTCCTTGTACTGCATGGGCCACAGCAAGTGGAAAACTTCATGTTCCCCAAAGACAATGAAAATAGAAGTTTCCATCCAACACAATACTGGCATGAAATCCCCAATAGCAACAAAGTGGAGAGCCCATGGCTTATGTACTCAAAAACCCAGAATGCTGCATACCGTTTTTGTTGCAAACTCTTTCAGTCTAATGTTTCAGCCACATTAGGTTCTACAGGAACAAAGGACTGGAAAAATCTGGCTAGAAATCTGGCATCCCATGAGAAGGCAGCAAATCACTAGAAAGCATTCCATAGGTGGAAAGAACTTGAGATGAGACTAAGGTTAAAGGCCACCAGAGATGATCAGCATCAAGACAAGATTGCATCAGAGTCTCTTTACTGGCAAAATGTTCTGAAAAGGCTCATTGCTATTGTGAGAATGCTTGCTACCCAAAACCTAGCATGATGTGGCACTTCAGATCAGCTGTATGTTGCAAGCAATGGAAATGTCCTTAAAATTGTGGCGCTGATGGCTGAGCTTAATGCTGTACTCCAGGAGCATCGAAGAAGAGTCACCACTCAAGAAATGTACACACACCACTACCTTGGAAAAACAATTCAAAATGAGATCATACGGTTACCGGCAACAAAAGTCAAAGAGAAGATTGTGGCAGATCTGAAGTCAGCAAGTCTGTTATTCTGGACTGCCCACCTGACATCAGCCATACGGAACAAATTACTTTAATGGTGCTTTTTTTTAACAACAGAACCTAGTGAAAATGTCCCTGCAATGGTGACTGTCAAAGAGCATTTTCTAGAATTTATTGACATTGATGGTACTACAGGAGCTGGTATGACAAATGTGCTTCTTAAAAAGCTGGAAGATACGAGAATTGCGATAGCTGACATGAGAGGTCAGGGCTACGATAATGGTGCCAACATGAGGGGAAAGAACAGAGGAGTGCAGACACAGATCCGAAAGTTAAACCCTTGAGCTTTTTTGGTCCCTTACAGGTCTCATTCATTGAACTTGGTGGTCAGTGATGCAGCATCAGCTTCTAGTGAGGCTGCTGAATTTTTTAATGTAATTCAAAGCATCTATGTATTTTTCTCTGCATCAACTCACCGATGGCAAATTTTGAAGCAACATCTGGGAACATCCTCTCTGACACCGAGACCACTGAGTGCCACATGATGGACAAATCAAGTGGAGGCGATAAAGCCTATCAAACATTAAATTGGGAAGATAGATGATGCCATAGTTGCCATTATGGAGGATAATGCTATGACAGGAACTGTTTGTGGGAGAACAGTGGCAAAGGGAAATGGAATCACCAGAAACATATATAACTTCAAATTTCTATGTGGCTTAGTGTTGTGGCATGACATACTGTTTGAAATAAATGTTGTAAGCAGGAGACTCCGAGGTGTTGACCTTGTTATATCTGGAGCAATGGAACAACTGGACAAAGCAAAGTCATACCTACCACCTTACTGGTCAGATGAGGGATTTCAAAACATTCTGAAAAGTGCACAGAAGTTGGCAGAGGAACTTCACACTGAAGCTATTTTCCCACCCATTCAAGAATACAAGAGTCACCAAAGATTACGATTATGAGGCACAGGATAATCCCATAAGAGACCCCAAACAACAATTCAAAGTTGAATTCTTTAACCAGGTGCTAGATTGTGCAATACAGTCAGCTGAAGAATGTTTCATGCAGCTCAAGAAACACAGTAGTATATTTGGGATGTTGTATGATATTCCAAAACTCCTCACTATACCTGAGGAAGACCTACACCAGCAATGCAGGGCACTAGAGACAGTGATGACACGTGATGACATGCATGATATTGATACAACTGATTTAGGTGATGAACTGAAAGCCCTTTCAAGATACATTTCAGCAGGATCAACTCCAAAGGCTGTTCTGGAATATATGTGCACAAATAAGATGACCACCCTCTTTCCAAATGCTTTTGTTGCCCTGCGCATACTTCTAACACTTCCTGTAACAGTTGCCAGTGGAGAACACAGCTTCTCCAAGCTGAAGTTAATAAAAACACATCTATGCTCCACAATGACACAGGAGAGGCTGGTCAGTCTTCCAACCATCTCAATAGAGCATGAGCTGGCCGAGACTGTGGACCTTTAGGAAGCAGTTCAAATCTTTGCAACCAAGAAGGCACAGAAAGCACCACTTTGATTATTCAAACAGATAAAAATGTCAGTGTTTACTATGCAGACAAAAAAAGTTACATTTGCTGTGCAGGCATTTTAAAGTTAAGTGTTTCTTAAAATTTTTGAACAAGGCATTCTAAGCTGTTAGTTCTCCTTTATTGGGGTAGGTAGCAGAGCAGTACCATGAGAGGAGTAGATCAGGAACAAGGCAGAATTGAGACCTTTCAAAGTTTGGGCCCAAGCGAGGGGGCATGAGGGTATCATTTGAGCTCCCTGCCTCATGTGCCAAAATGTTGTGGGCCGGCCCTGCCTATCTCCTGCTTAAGTTCTAGTGTGCTCAATAACCAGGGGAAGAGAGGCACTCCTCTTCCTAAAGATGGGCGTGAAGCCCAAATCCAATAGGCAGCCTCTGAGGCTGCCTAGATATACACAAAACAGCAGGAGGGGAAGGGAGCCCTTCCTTATAACCTTTAGCCTAATGCTTAGAGCACTCACACAGGATGCAGGAGATCATGGGTTCAAGTCCCCCCTCTGACTGATAAGGAGAAGGAATTTGAAGAGGGATCTGTCACCTCTCAGGTGAGTGCTCTAACCACTGGACTATGGGATATACTGATGTGGGTGTCTCTCTCAATCTTTTCTATTGAAATTGTTCCCCTTCAATTAAATAATTGAATAATTAAGTATTAATTGGGCCTTAGAAAGAGTGAGAATGACTCTATAGCCTAGGACACGCACCTGAGAAACAGATCACTGGGAGAGATAGGCACTTCCCTGCTGCCTGGACTTAGGCACATATCTCTGAGAGGGGGTAGGGTTTAGGACACACCCATCTCTCATTGGTTATTTTAGGGGGCTCCCCACCTAGCATGCTGGCTTTGTAGATTGCATTTTAAGGTGCCTGTCTCTCCCCACTCATTGCATAGGGAACCTAGGTAAGAACATAAGAGCATAAGAACGGCTGTACTGGGTCAGACCAAAGGTCCATCTAGCCCAGTATCCTGTCTACTGACAGTGGCCAATACCAGGTGCCCCAGAGGGAGTGAACCTAACAGGCAATGATCAAGTGATCTCTCTCCTGCCATCCATCTCCACCCTCTGACAAACAGAGGCTAGGGACACCATTCCTTACCCATCATGGCTAATAGCCATTTATGGGCTTAACCTCCATGAATTTATCCAGTTCTCTTTTAAATGCTGTTATAGTCCTAGCCTTCACAACCTCCTCAGGCAAAGAGTTCCACAAGTTGACTGTGCGCTGTGTGAAGAAGAACTTCCTTTTATTTGTTTTAAACCTGCACATCACTCATGATTTTATATACCTCTATCATATCCCCCCGCCTTAGTCTCCTCTTTTCCAAGCTGAAAAGTCCTAGCCTCATTAATCTCTCCTCATATGGGACCCGTTCCAACCCCCTAATCATTTTAGTTGCCCTTCTCTGAACCTTTTCTAGTGCCAGTATATCTTTTTTGAGATGAGGAGATCACATCTGTACGCAGTATTCAAGATTTGGGCATACCATCGATTTATATAAGGACAATAATATATTCTCCTTCTTATTCTCTATCCCCTTTTTAATGATTCCTAACATCCTGTTTGCTTTTTGACCGCCTCTGCTTTTTTGACCACCTAACTCAGGCATTGTGGGTGACAGTCTTGTTCCTATGATTTTCTAGGTGCCTAAAAGTTATGCATAATGTTGCAATGCTTAAGTCCATTTGTAGATCAGGGTCAGAGAGACATGCTCAAATCACACCGCAAGACTGGGGTAGATTAGAATGCTGAATTCAGATCTCCCAAGTCCCAGGCCAGCACTCTAATCAGTAGACCATCCTTCCTCTCTTTATAAATGACAAATAATAAGCAGCGAATAGGTAGCAAAATGAGGAAAACTATTTGAATGGGATTTTCATGTCTGAAAGGAATTTTTAGACGTTTGGATTTCAGATTAAAATAAATACTGTACCATAGAAAGAAGTTGTTTTTTTTTAAATTTAGTTCAACTACTTGACATTCAAGGAGATAAAAAGGTGCATTAGTGGTCTAGTGCAGGAAACAACCCTTGTTCATATTATTAACACTTTCTCTCTAAACTCGGATCAATGTGAGACACTTAATTCTGGGGTAGAGCAACGGTTAAACTCAAATATTCTGCAAAGACACCTGTTGGCTAAGGAGGTAGCACCTGAAGGGAACTCAGTTTATTATTTCACGTAGGTGAAAGAGTTGTAATGAGGTTATGTCATGCAAAAGAAAGTGCTTGGGGTGTGAAGCTGAGAATGGTGAGAAAGCTAGAAAAAGATTCACTCCACAATACTCAGAGCAGTGACTCCAGGTTTACTCCATCAGAAAAGGCTGCATTTGGAATTTTCTACCAAGCATTGCACCATAAAACAGTGCAGGGCTGGACTTGTTTCAGGGCTGCATTTATGTTTACATTTGTAAAGCAGGGAGACACACTGAAGGTACTGTAACTGTATCCCCTATGGAATATATATTAACTTGTTTTGCTTCTTTGAGATAAATAATTTGAAATAGCATCTTTACGAAACGTATGATTAACAAGCAATGTTATGGTAACAGCTTCTTCAGATACATCCTATCTGAAAGACGACCAGATAGTTCTGTACCAGTGTTCTTTTCTTTCTGCCCAGGTCCAGTTGTGCCTGCCAGAATTTAAAAAGGGATCAGCCAATCCTCAGTCCTGCTTACACACTCCTGAGGGACACCTGAGCCAAATATGGCTATTTAAACAGGTTCTGCTCTGGCCTGACTGATCTTGACGATGTCTGTACTCATTGTGTGCACCCACTCCACAGGGCCTTGTGGGGAGCTGCTTGAGGGGCTATTGGGTATCATCATATAAATGAGCTCCCAGACACCCTGAGAAGCCATCTGCAGGTCCCCTTTCCTTCCAGCACTGGCCCCTTACAGGTTACTTCAATGCTGCTGCAGCAATAATACCCACAGAGCTGTCACAAGAGGAGACAGGTACCAGGACTGGGGGCTCTGTATGACTTTTTTACATGTGTATGTTGGCAGGCAAGGAGGTTAGGAAGGGTGGTGGTGGTGAAACAATGGCTGCAAATGGACAGTATGTTCTGCCTGTGGTATCAGCTGAAATATCCCCTTCATGGGTTGTCCAGTCCATTTGATATCCCCTGCTGTCAATCAGCTCCTCTCAGGGAATCAGAGAAGCAGTATGCATGTTCAGTGAGTCTGTGTCATCCCTGGACCCTAGGTGGAGTACGGTGCTGACATTGTCCTTAGACAGGGCATGGTCTTATGTGGGTGAGTAACCCTAATGCAGGTACCTTGGGGGGTATGTGTGTGGGCTCTCAGGATCTGTTTAGATTTCTCTATGCTTTACAATGGCTGAGGATTTGGCCTAATACCATGAGAGGAAATAACTACCATATGCACGCATTTTATGAAAATATTCCTATAGTTTATCATAGAATCATAGGACTGGAAGGGACCTCATGAGGTCATCTAGTCCAGTCCCCTGCACTCATGTTATGTATTACTCATAACAGAATTATTAATATCTCATTTAACAAAATCTATCTTTCATTATCATTTTTACTGTACAATCTGCAAGGTAAATAACCAGGCAAAAATTGTAACAACAGATGGTCATTTGTGACCATGTAATTACATGGCCATGGCTGTCCTACAAACTTTCAAACTACAGATAAAAAAAATTGTAAATTATATTTAGATTTGCTAGAACTTAGAGGTTAATTACCATGCAATTGGCTAGATATTAAGAGATATTTATCTCCGAATAATGAAATAGACAACCATGTCCTATAAAATAATGTCATGTAAGGCATATTTTACAACATAGTGTTTATTGCATCAGAGAAGCTTATAATATTTATGGGTGCTGTTTGCTGAAAGTCATACAAATGTAAATGTTCCACTTTCAGAACAGGTTACAGAAAATTAGAAACAGAATTCCTACAATTGGTTATGGGAGCTGTATGATATAAATTCCGGTACTCATTAAAGAAATCTAAATGTATAAAATGTTAAGGACATGCTTCAAACAATGTTAGAATTTTAAGTTGTGAAGAACAGGAGAATTCTAGCATGGAACTGTTGTCTTGTGGTTAGAACAAGAAAGTGTGAGTCAGGATTGCTGGGTTCTTCTTGTAGCCTTGTAATGTGACTTTCACTTAACCTCTCTGTGCCTTGGTTTATGCACCCGTGCAATGGATATAGTAGTAACAAACTCACTTGAGTGTTTTAAGGTTATTTCTGTTCATAAAGGGCTTTGACATCTTCCAGTTAAAGTATTATGTAAGTAGAAAGTATTACATCAGCAAGAACAGTCTTGCAAATCCTCATTGGTATATTACACAGATCCTAAATATTTTACCACCATTTTTAATTGGATTATATTTAAGAACTTCATAATACACTAAGCACTAACTGTACTAACTATGGGCCAAATACTGCCTTTATTTACACCCACACAGTGACATTCAATCCATTATAAAAATGGGGAGAATTGTGTGTCTTGTTTGCTTTCCTCAGACAGGAATAATTCAAAGTAAGATGTGAAACTTGCTGTCTATTTGTTCCCTGGGTCACTATTCTAACTGAGAGATTGCATCTCAATTAAAATTTTACTTTATAAATAAATTTGATCAGGAAATACAGAGGGAAATACATGCTGCTATTTTTAGTAAGCCTGCTGAGCAATCATGAGTGCTTAGAAGAACAATTGCAACGCTTTTTGATTCTCCTTGTTAGTAACAGAAATATTATAATACATGAATGAAAAAAAAATTTTTAATTAAAAGAGTGGGCAAAGAATAATTTATAAATTAGCTAAAAAAGGCAAGCAAGATTTATTACTGGTGATGTTTTTTTAACCTCTTGACTGCTAAAACCCCATGAAGCTCTGCTCACTTTTGAATTAAATGTGAGAACAGAACTTCTAATATACTAGAACTGTGGCTAGACCGTGCAGACTCAGTTTGATCATGAGTAATGGAAAGAGATCATTCACACATTCATTTTCAATGGACTGGGTTTCAAGACTATAGACTGTTTAAGTAAAGGAGAATACACATCTCATATTAGAGGTCTCAATGCTAATACCATTAGATAAAAGATGAGTGTTGCAGTCACAGATATTTTTGCTTAATGAAATTCTTTAGCAAAGGTCAGCAAAAATATCATTCATGAGAACAGGGGCATCTGTTGTAAAGAATTCCAGAAAAAAATATTAGAAATACAAGGCTGGATTTTAACTGGTCCTTGTGAGGTTTTGCTGAGAGGAGAGGACTGAAGCAGCCTTCTTCCCTTCCTCTCCTACCAAAGGACCAATCACAATCTCATTCCCTGTATCCAGGAGAGCACAGAGACTGCTCCCTCTGTGACTGTCTGGGGATGTACCTCCCCATATAAAAGGTTTCACAGGAGGAGGAGGTGGGGATAGTGCAGCCTGCACAACACCTACACCTGCATACCAGGAAGCTCAGTGAGGCTCCCTTACACACAAAAGCCCTTTCCTGGGAACAGGGTGGCATAAGCATTGCCTCCAAAGCCTGCGCTGAACTTAAAAGACATAATATATTATAAACATTAAGTTGCTAAAAAATATTCAGTGGTTGCACAGTGGGCATAAAGGGCCTACATTACAAAGCTGAAACAGGTAGTTTAGTATGATATTCTCATGGTAAGCAACCACAATAGTAATAATCCTAACTTTGCCCCTCTAATCCGAAGATCTCAAAGGGCATTACAAACATGAATAAATCATATTCCCCAACACTCCTGTAAAGAAGAGAAATAGTATTAACTCCATTTTGATTTTGGATAGGGAAATTGAGGATGGAGAAGTTAATATATTTGCCCAAGTTCACACAGCAACTCAGTGACACAGATGGAAATACAATTCAGAGTTCCTGACTCCCACTGCTGCACATTAGCCTTGACAATCCTCATAGTGATTATTAATTCTGGTACATATGCCTGAGAAAATATAGAATCTTTGATAAGAAAGAACATCATCAGTATTAAGTCAACATGTATAATTTCAGGGGCTTTTTTCTTTTTAAAATAACAATAAGGTAACAAAGGTACTTACAGCTTGACATATAATTGGGTATTTTATGCGATTGATTCCACCAGCAAAGACAGCAAAAGTAAGAGCAGTATGGAAACAGAAGTTGAGAAGCATGTGCCATCCTTTTCTACTGATTCGGATTGTGCTGTTTAAAATTAATATATTTTTTCAATTCACATCTTGATTGTAAAAATCTTAAAATGCATTCTTATATTTTTGGAAAAAATATATTTGACATATAGATTTCAAACTCTCAGATTCTTGACTACTAGACTACCTGCAGCATAAAGGGTCTGTTTTAAAGCTCATTGAAGTCAATGGGAGATTTAAAAATTTTTTTTACTGACTTCAATGGGCTTTTTAAACAGGTCCAGAATGAAGAGTGATTCATGTATTTAAAAGGCTTTCTGCCAGATGTCAAATATGCAGTAGTCTAACTATGACAACTCTGAAGGATTACATATAAGTTGAAGATCAAAATTCATTACATTAAATACATTCTTAATTAATGTTTATCAGCTTATACAGTAAAATACATTCCTGCTCTTTTAAGTAGCTAATGACTTTTAACTACTGTGTACACACACACACACACACACACTTAAAAATCTCATTCATATAAATGAAATCACAAAATATCTAAAACCAAACAAATTTAAAAGCAAGAAAACACCTTTCTGATAAGATATTTATCAAACCCTTTGTACAATGTTATTCTCTTATTCCAAAACAATTAGTGTATCCAAGAGGCTGCTGTGAAACTGTAAGCTAGCGTCCAGTAGTTTGATATCAAAGGTGGCCTTATATCACAGAGCTTTATATTGCAGTGTCAAATTATAAAGAATACAAGAAATTTTAGGAACAATATAAGACTATCTCTAGACACACATCTGCTTCTTTTTAGGGGAAGCTACAGCTTGGGAACAAGCCCACCATAATGTTTTATGAGTTTATAGTTTTCTAGTCCTTAAATTTTGTTTCTGTGTGAAACCAATATTTGAATGGATAATTTTTCCAAATGGAGTCAAGAAGGACACATTACCATAAATTACTGATTAGAAGAGTTTGTTTTGGTATGTGTTTTCACATGTAGAAAGGTTAATTATGAATGTTTTTGAGGGGAAAGTTCAATTTCCCTTTTCTCTCACAGAGCTTAGTATAAACAAAACAGATTATTTGACTTTGTATACATTTTTACTTATGAAGCACCATTTTCCATTTTTTTTACCACGTTATACTGTAAATTTTAGTATCCAGCAGTAATTAAAACATTTAAGCATTTTATCTTTGTGCAAAGAAAAGACAGAAAAGGACTGCTTCAGTTCTATTCTAACATGAATGTGTGTTTGCTGCTGTATTGAATTCTTACCTGTGATGCACAATGTAAGTGATAATGGACGCAAACAGGCACAATAACATGACTGCAGTACATGCATATACCACAGGGTGCAGGAACTCCCCTGGGTACTGGGGAAAGGAGAGCACTGTCTTCAAATCCTGCCAAGGAAGGAAAATAAAATTAGCTTTTCAAGAGGTGAGAATCTAAGACTTCGCTGCAATACTCCCATCATTCCCAATTAACCCCCTCTAGATTTTCACATGCTGCATTTTGAAACAGGAAAGTAAAATGATGAATTTATCTGCATAAAGTTAATGAATTTACAATTTCATCAAACTGCTCTCCATGATTCTGCATATACTTCTCAGGGGGAAATTAACTTTCTTCCACAGGTAAGTCTGTCCTGATTTAAAAAAAATAATCCAGAAAGAAAAATGTGCAAAATTCCACAGCAAGCAGACATCAGTAATGTCTGTGCTATCTGACAGCATGAACTTTATGCATCTCTTTTACTATGATAGTGAGTACAAAGTATCTATTTACCATGAAGGTCCCTAGATGGCACATATTCTACTTCCAACATACTCGTTTCTTCTTAAGGAAACAGAAATGTGACGAGAGACCCAAGATAGCTAACTGAGAGGATTCATTGTTAAGATACAACAGGAGTCTGATCCTCAGCTGCTGTAAATCAGCATAAATCCATGTGGGCCAATAGATTGGAGTAGAATGTCTTTCCATAAAGGAGTTAAATGCCACCTTTGATGCACAGGTGCATAGCTTCTGTTAATGTCAGTTGAACAGCAGCTGCACAATTACATCTAAGGGCAAAACCTAGGTGCAAGAGTTTTTTTTAGGGATGCTGGAGGTGTTGTCACAGTTATTCATGGAAACAGCATGTCAGTGAGAAGTGAGAATACTGACAAAGGACATTCTTTGGTGGACTCAACCATATCTGATTCCCATACCAACCTGTTGGATGCCCACCCTGGTTACACCTGGCATAAGGTCCCAAATACAAGTGAGACTACTGGAGATAACAGGAGAAGCTACCTCAGCATGTAAAGTGGATTGAAAGGCAAATGTAGCCTTTGTTATAAAGGAGGACGATGAGCCACTCTGGGTATAACTTGGGTATAACTTGAAAAAACAATAGATGTCCCACTAGGACTCACTAAAATGCACATCTGTTTGTGCACCTACATTTTTGCAAGCAACTACTACAATTGTGCATACAAATAATCACCTGAGCTAATGTACATTGCAATTTGCTGAAGTCGGTTTCCAAACACAGTTACATGAACTGTGCTTGCAAATATGCATGACCTCTGGAGCTGTAGTTATAAAAAGTGTAACCTTTTATATTTGTCAGTTAAAGGATGGAAGAAACTCATTAACAAAATGAACATTTCCCAGTACTCTTAATAAAATGAAACCTGTGTGGTAACACTCAGGAAAACTAGAGGGACTGGAAAATTGAAGTCACCTAAAAGGTACAATAAGCACATTTAATTTTTTTTTTACAGTTAAAACAATATGTAGAGACATATGGGAAAAACTGAAATACCTGCCGGTGAATATGGAGATATTTGGGCTAATAAGCACTTAAGGACAAAACATTAAAATTCTGAAAATGTCAAACTACAATGACTTGATGACTCCTCAGCTTAACAGTTAAGAGGGATTTATAATTATTAAGATTCATTAAAAGGAGTTTTTCTTATTTGTTGGTTCTAATTTTTGCCCTCTAAAGACAGTCAACCCACTTGTTGACTTGAGTGAAAGAGAGTAATCAGTGTCCTTTGCTGAGAAAACCAGGACTCTAATGCTGACGACTAAGTAAGTGGAACTTTAATCACACCTTGGCTTGGTTTATACCTAAACCTTAGATCAACCTAGCTACCACATTCAGTACTGTGAAAAATTCACACACAACCCCCCTCCAGAGAGATGCAATTAGCCAACATAAGCCCAAGTGTAAATGCCGCTAGGTCAATAGAAGAATTCCTCCACGGGGGAGGCTTCTACCTTTGGTCTGGCAGTTTTCTGGGTCTAGCGGCCTATCCTTCTGTACTTATTTATAACATAAATCCCATTTATAGTGAACTTGTTCCTTTAAATTAATTCTTAATATTGAAAGAATTTAAAAAAAACCCTGATTGGCTAAGAATTGTGTACACAGTTAGTCTGTGCTAGAACATACTTAATCCTAACTCATTATTCTCCTTCAAAACCATCCTTAAAATTCTCCTTTGCTGTGAGGCCTACAAAATCTTGATCACAGCTAGGCTGTTGGTGTGCCAAGACCATAGATTATCATGTTAACCAATATTGTTTCATTGTTTTCTTGTACTCCCTTGTCTCTCTATATCTGTCGGTTTTCTCTTGGCCTATACTTAGATCATAAGCTCTCTGGGGCAGGAATGTTTTTTTTTTTTGTTCTTTGTTTTGTCTTTTTGTTGACTGGGACTCGTAGTGCTACAATAATAGATCTAATTCAAAATAATAATAAAATAATAACAGCAACAACATCCTATTCTCCAACACATCTGTTTGTATCATTCACCTGCTATGGCTTATCTTTTAGATTGTAAGCTCTTTCAGGCATGGACTATCATTCACTACAAACATACAGTGCCTAGCAAAATGGGACTTGGGTGTTGGACAGACCTCAACTACTAAAATATACAAATAATAAAACTAGAAGTGCTTTGCTGAAAAATATAAAATAGTATCAGCTCTCAGTAATGTAGTCACATTTATGGTATATAAATACCAAAACCATGATTAGAATTTTGTTTTGAGACCCTTTATATTTCCAGAAATGTATATAACAACTACCATACCTGGAATAATAACAGCAATACAATTATTTAAACAAGTAACAAGAGATGAAAGCACCTTTCTGACATTGCTTTAACCTATTATTGAAAAAAAATTATAAAACCTAACAGAGTTGAAAACAGGAATAAAAACCCCCTCAATGTCCTACTTTAAGATATATATAGTATACCAAACGTAAAAGGATTTAACAGACATGGCATCGTTTCATATATTAAAGAGCTAGCCTTCAATCATGTGTAATAGTGTAGATGCAGGATTCTACCAATCCTTTACACTTGAGTGTTTACATGAAAGCAGATAACATATGTCTTGCAGGAATATAGCTATTTTTGCTTCCAGAAGAGTCATGGACAATCAGCCTTTTAAACCTATATCCAAGTTTAATCTTTATCGCTTTTCTGATCTTACACCAGGTCTGCTAAGGAGTGAAATTCTAAATAAAAGTAGCGTAATGTATTATTGCTACTGTAGCATATCCTTTTTTAGAGTTCTGAACACTGAAAACTGATTTCATTACAGATAAATGATAAATGTATCTTGTCTGCACTTTAATGATAATTAAAGCTTATTGATCTGTCAACCGCCCCTGAGTGATCTTCTGGGGAGACAGCATGAGAAGATAAAGTTAATTTTTTCATGCCTTATGCAAAGTAGTATAATTGTACATTATGTTGAAACAAGACTGTTTTGATTTTATTTCCTGGAGCAGATTCAAAGAATGATAATATTAAAAAATGGCAGGAAATATCTAAGGGAAAAATATATATGCGGTCAAACATTTTGACATTCTAAAGGAACCACCATCTAGAATTATACGGCCTGTAAAATGCTGCCGTAATCAGAAATCTCCAGTCACTCCCTCTAATAGTAAAGGTGTCAAGCTCACTTATCACAGGTGTAAATGGCTGCACCATATGGAAGGCAGTAGACAATCAGGCCCATAGAAACTAGAGATGGAAAAGACTTATTACAGCATCTAATTCATCCCACTACAGGATTTTTTTTTTTTATAAGTTTCACCACAAACAGGGTTTTCACCACTTTCCTGTTGGAACCCATATGAAAATAAGTTGTCTAAAGCAGATAAATCCATAAAGATGGCCTAGAGGGTAATATAAAAGTATAAAGAAGTGTTGATAAATTATATAACGATAGTCCAGAGATATCCAAGAGCAAACACTGAGAAAGGAGGGGGAGAAGTTATTTTGCTCTAGAAAACAGGTAGAGGCAACATTGTCTGTGCTTGTTCACAAAAATATATGAGTTATTAAACAAGACGGTGCAGTTTAGAAAGGTAAGTTTTTGTAATCTTGGTATTTATATTGGTAAATTCTGAATTTAGGATTCAAAGTCAGATAAAGTACTACGAATGAAGACAAATGTATAAAAATATAATTGGCTTAAGCTTTTAAAAAAATAAGTGCCTGAAATCATCCTTGTAAGGATGAGATTTTTTTAAACACCTAAGTGACATAGGAACACAAGTGCAATTTTAAGTCTATTGGACTTATGAACTTTTGGAAATCCCACTCCTGATTCCCTCTTAAAAGTAGTCTGATTTTCAACAATGCTGAACACCCAATAGCTCCCTTTGCCTTCCATTTCATACTAGAAAGGCCTATTTTCTCTGAAGAAAAGTCTGATACACCCTAATTACATTATCCTTCTAAATTACATCCCTAAAATAATCCCTTACTCTCAAAAGATTTAGAGGTTCAAATGAGTTTGGAGAAGAATCTCAAGTTCTAGAACTTTAGCTGATTCTTATTTTAACAATCTGAACTTTATTTGTTCACAAAACTGGATCACATGAATAGGCTTCATTAAATTTCTGGCACTTCCTGCTTCCACTCAGGATGAAAATATTGTGAGAGTACCCTCCCTTATAATATTGTGACACTTCTGGCAAATGAAATTCAATGTTGATAAATGCAAAGTAATGCACATTGGAAAACATAACCCCAACTATACATCTAAAACGATGAGGCCTAAATTAGCTGTTACCACTCAAGAAAGAGATCTTGGAATCATTGTGAGTAGTTCTCTGAAAACATCCATTCACTGTGCAGTGGCAGTCAAAGAAGCTAGCAGAATGTTGGGAAACATTAAGAAAGGGATAGATAATAAGACAGAAAATATCATATTGTCTCTATATAAATCCATGGTACGCCCACATCTTGAATATTGTGTGCCGATCTGGTTGCCCCATCTCAAAAAAAGATATACTGGAATTGGAAAAGGTACAGAAAAGGGAAACAAAAATGATTAGGGGTATGGAACAGCTGCCATATGAGGAGAGATTAATAAGACTGGGACTTTTCAGCTAGGAAAAGAGATAACTAAGGGGGGATATGATAGGTCTATAAAATGACGACTGGTGTGGAGAAAGTAAATAATGAAGTGTTATTTACTCCTACTCATAACACAAGAACTAGGAAGAACAGGAGTACCTGTGGCACCTTAGAGACTAACAAATTTATTTCAGAATAAGCTTTTGTGAGCTACAGCTCACTTCTTTGGATGCATAGAATGGAACACAGAAAGGAGATATTTATACATACAGAGAACATGAAAAGGTGGAAGTATGCATACCAACTGGAAGAGTCCAATCAATTGAGATGAGCTATCGTCAGCAGGAGAAAAAAAACCTTTGAAGTGATAATTGAGATGACCCATAGAAGGTGTGTTCCATTCTATGCATCCGAAGAAATGAGCTGTTGCCCACAAAAGCTTATGCTGAAATAAATTGTTAGTCTCTAAGGTGCCACAAGTACTCCTGTTCTTTTTGCGGATACAGACTAACACGGCTGCTACTCTGAAACAAGAACTAGGGGTCACCAACTGAAATTAATAGGCAGCAGGTTCAAAAGAAACAAAAGGAAGTATTTCTTCACACAATGCACAGTCAACCTGTGGAACTCTTTGCCAGAGGATGTGAAGGCCAAGACTATAACAGGATTCAAAAAAGAACAAGGTATGTTCATGGACGATAGGTCCTTAAATGACTATTAGCCTGGGTGGGCTGGGATGCCAAACCATGCTCTGAAGTGTCCCTAGCCATTATTTGCCAGATGCGGGGAATGGGTGACAGGGGCTGGATCATTTGATGATTACCTGTTCTGTTCATTCCCTCGGAAGCACCTGGCATTGGCCACTGTCAGAAGACACGATACGATACTAGGCTAGACAGAGAATTGGTTTGACCCAATATGGCTGTTCTTATGTTCTTCTCATCCTGGTCAGAATCAGAAGAGTCAAAGGATGTGTGGAAAACTCCCCCAGTTTCCCCCAAAAGAGAGTTCAGAGTTGTTCCAAGATTTATGTTGAGCAAAGATTCAGTTTGGTTCTATTGTTGTGAAATTGGCCTGGCCATGCCTAGTTATCAGGTACCAAATAGATGTCCCCGACTACGCCACTCTCCTGACCAAAGGAGAATTACTGACATTCATACAAAGAAAATTAACAATCATTTACATTATTTTTAAAAATTAGAGTGATACACTAAGTCCTGTTTTACGGTGATAAAATATAAGAAATGATAATTTCAGACTTCTCGTTTGGCAAAAATTCATTAAAAAGAAGAAGAAGGAATCCTAACAGCATTCATTAACACATTTTCTCTTCATTTAGAAGCATACTGTTTAGACAAATTGGGGGATTTCACTTCAATTTATTTACTAAATGTGTGGAAATTATTATGGACAAAACCAGTCTGATAGGGACAGGGGCGGCTCTATGTTTTTTACCGCCCGAAGCATGGCAGTCAGGGAGCCTTCGGCAGCATTTCTGTGGGAGGTCTGCCGGTCATGTGGATTTGGCGGTGGTTCTGCGCGTGA
The DNA here is from genome assembly GCF_016161935.1 of Mauremys reevesii. Classification (NCBI taxonomy): domain Eukaryota; kingdom Metazoa; phylum Chordata; order Testudines; family Geoemydidae; genus Mauremys; species Mauremys reevesii. Next base: position 28,776,385 of record NC_052629.1, on the reverse strand, counting down.
TTTACCGGTCCCGCGCCTTCAGTGTACCCGCCGCCGAATTGCCACCGAAACCGCGAGACTGGCAGACCTCTCGCAGAAACGCCGTTGAATGCTCCCTGACTGCCGCCCTCACGACGATCGTCACGCTGTCCTCCCCTCCCCCCAGCTTGCCATCCTAGGCACGAGCTTGCTGTGCTGGTGCCTGGAGCGCCCCTGGATAGGGAAAGGAATGGACTGTACACAATTACAATAACATTTATCCCCATTAAATTGTGACTCTGTTCTAAGAAAAAAAGAAATAAAGAAAAACAAAGGAAAATGACAAAGATTTAATCACAGATTTCAGAGTTTCTCATTTTATCTCCTTAAGAGTTACAGTCCTCAGCTATATGCTATGATTGCAGGAAACTATAACTACTCAAAAAAAATAAATGCTGTTCTTGCAGAAATGAAAACATTAATATAACACTCATTTCGTAAGTGATGCACTCATATTTGTCTATACTTATTAAAAACTTCTGCTTGTTACAAAACAAACTTTGGTAATTAGATATACTAAGGCTTTAGAATTTGTTCATTTATAATGCTACAATAAATCAGAACAGTTTGCTTTATATAGGTGCATTTTTATGTGTATCTGAAGATCTAAAAGTGCTCTGCATAGAGTAAATAATAAAGCCTCACATCACCTCAGTGAGAAACTAAGTATTACTATACCCCTTTTATACACAGAAAAACTGAGGAAGGGAGAAGTTAAGAAGTCTTAACCAAACTCATGCAGCAAATCAATGGCTGACACAGGAATAAAACTCAAGGGTACTGTCTCACAGTCTTCAGTTCTAACCACTAGACTACACTTTTCAACAACTGATCAGGGGAAAATAATGCTATGCAAAAATCTTGATGTAACACGCTCCCCCCTTCTAGCCACTTGCCCAAGCAAAAACAGGGTACATTATACCCACTTGTATCTCACTCCCAATTCAAGCACTGAAACTTTCAAATTATATCACTTGAACAACATCATGGAGAGAAAAACAGCTAAACATAAATACCTACATAAACATATTACTCTCAGCTATTAATTATTATGGAGAAAAATCTCAAATTATATTTACTAAACAAAAACAGTATTAAAACAATCTTTCTGAAGAAGTCCTCCACTAAACCTAGATTTTAATACTTTGTGGTCATAGTCAGCAGCAACTCTAGAGAAATAACTCGATGGTCCTCTTATGATATTCCAAAAAGTCTCCCTGTCAAATACATAATAGCTATGATGAATCTGAACATGTGCTGTGCTAGCAGTACAATGCACAGCTGAATTAATTTAGGCATCTACTTCATCTTGTTCCACAGCAGGGTATACATTATCCTGATAGTAATGCAAACCTTCAGGATCACTGTTAACTTTATTGCTGCACTTCAGTTTACATGTATTAGTTCAATTCACTGATATTGGCCCACACCAGAATAGTGCTTTATTAATTTTGATTGTTCTATGTATTTTTGAATTGTACAGCAGGATTTAAAAAAAATATATCCCATACCAGTACATGGCATCCCATTCTACTGAGACACAAATACAATGCTACCTATTTTTAATTTACTGTTAGGGTAAAATACATTAGGTACTCAGGGGATCTGATTAGATGAAGCTATGTATTTTATTATTATAACTTAGTAGATCATTAGAATAATGCTTCACTATTCTGATATGAACAACAAAACACCTAGAAACACCTTAATCTAAATCAAACTCAACAAATCTCTCATTTTATTTCCCCCAAATGCCACATTAACAAATAAGACACTAACATTTACAACTATTAATACACTTAATTATGCTGCTCAAGTTTTCCATTGGTTCTTCCGGAGGATCTTGGAAGACATGTCTGGATAAACATTGCAAAAAAACATTATTTCTTTTCTTAACAGAGATTGAGAAACACAGAACAGGTGCCATATTACATTATTTAGAGCTGTACCAACTACTAAGGCAAAGTAGGATGTGAAAAATTTTATTTTGATGATGCTTTGCCCAGATCAAAAAGGAGATCCATATATAGGGAAAGAAAAGATGGAGTAATGAAACAAACAAAAAAACTAAATCAAAGTAACAAACATAAAAAGTCCTAGAAAACTCACCATGTTACATTTTACCAGATGATATAAGCATGGAATAAATTTGATACAAATGTCTAAAATAAAGATAAAATGAGTCAATCTTTAAATTAGTATATGATTTTTGTAAACAAAACAAGCAAATGAGTTACTTGTGAGTAAATGATTAGTAGCCACTTAATAACTAAGAAAACTTTAAGTATGGTAACTTGAACTGAAACAGTTCTAGAGAGAGACAGCCATTTTGGGTGTGGTACCTGCAAAGTCAACAGGTGTTTTCTTTAAAATATTTAGAAAAACCTCTTCAGAACAAAATTATGTTTCCTATTTGGGAAAAAAACCATAAATGTCCAGAAAAAATAAGTCCATATGAGCTATAAAAAGATAAGACATGTTTGACATCATCTCATCTTCAGCAACAGGATGCTAAATTCTGAGCCATTCAGGTATGTGTGAAAATATGATCAAATAACTCTGAGGGAAATCAGTTCTTATAAAGTAGACAATAATTCCGCATTTAACTACTCATTGTCACAGCTTCGTGCAATGATTGGCTGACATCTATGCTCCATCTGACAGCAGCAGATTGGTATTCTCTGCACACGTCTTCTCAATTCCTGTCGTCTATGTTTGCTGTCCTTTACAAATACACACAATGCATTATTTACTCAACTATAAACCTTTCAAAAACATTCATAAGCAGTACCAACCATGTACAAATGCACCAGCATTTAGGAAAAATTCAATATTAGGCATATACAAGTGACTAATCTATTTACAATCAGCTCACAATGACCCTTTTAAATGATGTAAAAGATTGTCAACGTGTTCTTCAATCAACAACTTTACATTTTTTCATTTGCTTTTCTTTTTCTCAGCCATTTATTATTGCATACGTGTGCCTTTTGTTTTCATTAAGGTAACTTTCTGTTAAGCGTGGTAGTTAAATAACTGCAGTGTGAACTGCAAGTGTGACTGAGAACAGATCAAAGCAGCCTGATGTGTTAGTATTGCACAGAAATATTTTTCTTCATGAACAGCAATTTAGCAAAAAGAATATTATCATCAGTATACAAACTAAAGCTCCCAGAACACCGGCAAGGACAAAAAAGTGCTTGTTTAAAAGAGCAACAGATTTTATTCACTTCCATTTATTAAATGATTCAACATTGCGGTATGCCTGCAACTAATTAGTATGATCAACACAGTGTGAGGCAGGAACAAAAGCAGATGAGCTTTCTGAGATATATTGATGTAAAAGCACACATGAGTATACAGTTAAAAAACCTTCTCCTGTAATTTATAACATTCACATACTGATCATTCCTTGATGGAACTTTCATCTGACAAGATTGACTTAAATGTCATTTACGATTGGGCCTCTCTCTAGATATTAGGCTGAGATGACCACCAGGCTTATTCACTTATTAGCAGTTAAATAATTTACTTTTCTTTAAGATTGTATTGTATAAAACATAATGAGAAATGAAACCTCAGTTACAGGCAAGCAAGGATGGTTTATGTACATATAAGAGGAATACATCTGTGTATATATAGATATATATTTATAGATATACTTGCTAAGTCATATACTCACCATTAGCACTGCAAAGTTACTGAAGTGTGTACTCTGAATGATGGTAATATTGCCTGCAGAGCTAATTATGTGGCACCCTTCTCCACACCAGCCTCCATGTCCATCCAGAAAGTCAAAATCCCAAAAGGCTGCAATGGGGTCTATACCCCTTGCAAAGTGTCTCAAACCTATAGTAAGAGGGGTGGTGAGGTTTCCAAAACTGCATCCATCTGCAAAAGCAACAAACTGAATCAGAGAAATAGAGTGGAAAATCCTTTACTGCTGAATGCTGTATATTCACAGATTCAAAAATGTACTGAACTATGGAAAACCAAGCAATAGCCACATATTCCTTTCTGTATGAATTAAAACAAATACAGAAAAGTTTACTACAATTTAAATGAATCTGAATGACTATTTCAGCCTGTTGAGGTGTCTGATTGATCTGATTATCATTAATAAAGCTGGATTTGTTGTGTAAGTCTTAAATTAAGACACGTTATACTATATACTCATGTAACAAAAAAAGAGCAGTCTCTTAGTATGATTAATAGCTAAGCAGTTTTGCACTTTTAAAGTTACATTAAAATGCTGTTTTAAAAGCAAATGTGAATAATATTCAGAATAAAATAAAACTATTAAAATTGCCTGGATGACTAATTAACATCATTAGTCACAGTTCTGTAAGATTAATCACATTGAGACAAAAGCCTCTAACAACACCTATTTTAGGTCCTTCATATCAAAAAGTATGCTGGTGAAGATTAAGATACATGCAACAGGGCATTAACACCCCCCCATCTTAATATTTATCTGAATCCAGAGTGGTGGTATTGCTTTTTTCCTTGTATAGATTAAAACAAGGTTCTTTTCTATTTCGCCTTGGTTTGAGATATAAGCTTCTGTCACAACAACATAAAGAAATTGTGAAACCTAATTTGCATTCTGTTCCTACAATAACTACACTTCTCTTATGGACAAATTAATTTGAATAAAATCATACATATATGAATAAATCCAAACACTTGTGTTAAAGAAACAGGCAGACCCCAGTCCTCAGCATACTGTACACTCTGCTGCTCCATTCTCTACATAATCAAGTATACCGTAGCTTTCAGATTAAAAGAAATAATGAATAACACTCCTCACCTATTTTAGCAAAGACAGCTGGTGTGGTAACCGTCCTACGTTTCCCGTCATCTGCAAGATTTGATGAGTTTCCCGTGCTAGGAAAGAGTTTTCCATTCCGAAAGACAATAAACTGTAGCTTGCAAGTGGAGTTATCAACAGATTGCAAGGCTGAAGACTGAGAGAAGACAGACTGTGGCAAATGAACTGAAGCTACTGCTACAGCATTCTGTACAATGAGAGGAAAAAAGAAAAATTTAAAATGCAAATCACAACAGGGTTGCTTTCAGTATGTTTTAAACTCCTGTACAAGAAATGTATGCTGCCTCCCTTTTCCAACAGAGTAGAAGCAACCAAACAAGCAGGAGCTGTAACCATGGGAATAGGATTGGTACAGCGCATATTAAAAGGAAAAACGTTTTGATTGAATGTGTGAGCCTATATGGTCAAGCTCCCTGCTGCAGAGGTGCAAATGGTTCTTACCATGCCTGCTAGAGGGTCCATCAACACTGCAGATCTGATTTAAAGAGACAACCTCTACCAGGTTTTCTCCTTCACTTAAAACAGAAACAGACAATTTACATGATTTTTTTTCTCTGAAAGGGTACTTAAAGAGTACTGGTATAATTTTATTAATACAAAAATTACATCAGTGGAGAATTCTAAAAAAGAATGCAGTGTAGTAAATATATTTTATGGGTAGTATTTCATTCTTGCTTCACATAAAGAAAATTATTCATCCAACTCCATGTTTTAGTAAATCTAGCATTATAAATATATCAAAGTACCAATGTAACAGAAGAAAGCAATGTTATTATGAAGTGAATACAAAGACTGTCAGATCACGATAATGGCTTTGACTTGTGAATGTGTTAAACACCATTATGTGAGTAGAGACTTCACTTACAAAATGAATATAAACACACCAAAATGAATGTTATGCTGATTTTTCTCATCATTCATTCCTCTTTCTCCTGCACAAGAGGGAACCTTATCAGTAAGTACTAAGATAAGTACAAGAAAAAACAAAAGGGGAGCAGAGGGTAAATAAACAGGACAAGAGATTGGCCTGAGTCTATTTATGTGAAGAGTCTATTTATTTAAAAACAAACAAATTGAAAAATGTTCCGAGTAATTTACATTCCCCCAAAGGCAAAGTACAGCTTCTGTGCACACAATTTGCATAGATTATCACACAATTTACGTATAGCACATGTGCAGTACCTCTTCGAAAATTAAAAAAGAATCATCTTCCCAATCATACAGACAAACATGACATTAATATATTTATATGTGCTGGGAAGGATACATGTGTGATAGATACATAATGCTACTCAGGTGAGTGAGCTGAAAGGCTACAATCATGTAACAGAGTTCTTGTGACATCATAGGTATGAGAGCAAAGATTGAGTGGCTTGTGATGTCATCACAACTTTTAGATGAGTGGGTATAGGCTTACTCACAATTCTCCTCTGTTGCAGTGCACATTCTGGAAGCGTATCAAGATTTTAACATGACAAAAGTGCTTAAAAATTACATAAAAGTCCTTCTGGACTGGATGGCATTTTCTTATCTGGAAAATGTCATTTGTTAAATAAAGACATATTGGAAAAACAGAACAAAAAACAACAGGAGAAAATCTTTTAGATATTTTTAATCTCACCATTAGATTTTAAAACAGCTGAGGAAGTAGCCATTGTTAGGATGCTGGAATTGTGACATTAGCAGTAACTCAGTTAATCATCATGCACTCAACTTCAGATAATTTTTATATTTCAGTCCCATTGATTATAACGCTGTAAAATTTCTCACTGGTTATTCCCTCATACTTTTAAAAAAAGTCATATTTCACTGTTATGATGTCATACAGTAGCTGTGAAAATATGAATCTCTGATGACATCACCTTAGTCACAAAACTGTTTTCAACAACTAGAAGTAAGGATTTTTACTAGGTCCATTCATCAAATTTCAGCAAGTACCTATGGAGGACTTCTCTAGGGTTGCATATGAGCGTGAGCGAGGTTATAATTTATTTATATTGTTCTTTTATTATTATTACTGTGGGCTGGAAGCAAGAAAAGCACTAAATTACACAAATTATTTAGTACATAAAAAGGAGCAAGCTAGCAGCTCTTGAATAAGATTATGATAATGAGACTGACGCCTAAAAGCATTGGGATAAATAATGATGTACATAGCTTGACAAAAGCAGCCGTGAATAAGCTGGATGAACACAAGGGGCTTTTATAGAGTATTGACTGAGCTAGAAAACTATTAAGCCAGTGTGATTCTCAAGCTCTTCCATACTGTGACTCCATGTTACAGAGGGGAAAAGAAGTTATGGATCCCCCTTTCCCAACGAGGTGTAAAGGAAAGTGGCAATAATGCCCTGGAGCTTGCTCAGAATCCCAATATTGAGAAGCCATGATCTAAGCCAATCAGACTTGGAATGCTGTCCATGTATTGCAAATGATTTGTGGAAATACCTACACTTGGCTGAGGAAGTCTGATGTACGTAACACTACAGAATGGTGAGTCAATCAGATAATAAACGAACAGACTAATTACATTGTTGTACACAGCATAATTGTAGCAGTGTTGGCCTCAGGATATTAGAAAGGGTGGGTGAGGTAATATCTTTTATTGGCCCAGGGCCGGCTCCAGGCACCAGCTGACCAAGCACATGCTTGGGGCGGCACCTTGTAAGGGGCGGCCAATCTTGGGATGGCAGGGCGGCGCTTGGAGGTTTTTTTTGTTTGTTTCCATGGGGCAGCACTCAGGGTTTTTTTTTGGTTTGGCGGGGCGGGGCAGCACTCAGGTTTTATTTTTTTTGGCAGGGCAGCGCTTGGTTTTTTTCTTTTTGTCGTTTCAGTGGGGCGGCACTCAGGGGGGTTGTTTTTGTTTTGGCGGGGTGGTGCTCATTTTTGGGGGGGGCAGGGCGGCTCTCCTTTTTTTTTTGTTTCGGCGGGGCAGCGCTCGGGGGGGTTGTTATGGTGGGGCGGTGCCCTTTTTTTTTTTTTTTTTTGCTTCGGGCGGCAAAAAAGTTAGAGCTGGCCCTGTATAGGACCAACCTCTGTTGGTGAGAGACACACACACACCTTGTCTCTGTAGGATTAATTACAGACAAATGAAATTTTGTCTTCATTAGTAGAGCTGAGAAAATAATCTGTAACAAGACACTTCATTGCTGAATTTTGTCTCTTTTTCTTTATAAAAAATGCCCACAAACAGATGGCAATTTTCAAAAATATAGCTATTATTTTGAAATTATCTACCAAAAAATCTCTGAATAATTCTTGATCTGTACTTCATTCATGAGCATTTCATTTTGAGCATTTAATATTTCAAAAAAAAGTTGTTTTGAGTGGATATACAGGGCATGTGCGTTTGGTTTTGTTGGGTTTTTTTTCCCTCCCTGATTGGAGATGTGTAAATCTAAAGAGCAAATACTCATGATTATGCATTCAAAATTTGCTTTCCATGGATATTCTGCAATGATAGATTAAAACTGGCTGTTTCAGCACACATTCCTGCCAATAAACTCATCTGCTAGAATATTCATGGAACACACACACACACATTGTGAGTGCCTACACATTCACATTGCTGTTTAAAAATATGAACAAATATTTGTGAACAATTTTTACATCTTAGCCAAGTGAGAAATTTTTTTTCAACAGCATTACTCATATGGGGAAGGTGTACTGTACATTAGAACGCTCTCTCTTCTGTAACAGAGAAGGCAGCAGAGTCTCATGGATAAAGCACTGGCCTAGTTGGAAGACTTGGCCTCTGTCCTTGGCTCTGACGTTAACCTTCTGTGTTAGTGCAGGCAAGTTATGTCACCTCTCTCCCTTAGTTTCCCCACTTGCAAAATGCAATAATGATATTCACTTCCTTTATAAGACATTTTGAGAGCTACATAGGGTGACCAGATGTCCCAATTTTAAGGGATAGTCTTGATTTTGGGGTCTTTTTCTTATATAGGCTCCTATTACCCTCCATCCCGTCATGATTTTTCACATTTGCTATCTGGTCACCCTAGAGCTACAGCTAAAAAGCATTATAGAAAAACAGTTTTAGTATTACTTATAATATTAATATTACATCTGGGGAGACTTATGACTGAATGAATCAAGTGCCAATTGCTGTACTATATGTAAAAATTGTTGTTATGGTTTAAATGAAGACATTTCCCGTTACAAATTTTATTTAATTACTATAGTATGAAACTGAATATATATGACACTTTACAAAATTCAACTAACGGTATTTATTATGAGAAGGAGCTCCACCGTTATGACAATTATAACACTGCCCTAAAAATGCCATCTGGTGTCTAGCAAGGGAACTGCAGCTTCACAATGATGTTCAGATTCAGCAATGACACCTGGCATTTGCTCAGCGAAAGGCAGGAAAAGCTGCCAGCTTGTGCAGTTTATTTAACCATTAGGATTTACACACTCGGTGGGGTTTTGCAAAATAATTATGTAGGTAATCCAGTCATGACAGCAGGGCTGTTTGCATTCCATTTCTCACGACTGTATTTAGACTAGACACACCCTTCAAAAGGGGAAATACTAGAGCGATTGGAACTAGTTCAACACAATGTTTTTCCAATGGAAACACTGATTGGTTGAAATCAAAATGTTCCATGGGAATGTGTCAACTTCGATGAAATTCTGATGGAACCGTGCCTGCCAGGAATGTTACAAAACCCACTTGGTTTCTTGCCAGCTCACCTACCTGGCTCCTCAGCAGACCACCAGAGGAGCTGAAAGCCTGCAAGCCCTGGCTCATGGCTTTTTGAAATCCAGAGTTCCTAGAGTTCCTGGCTCTTGCACAGCCTGCCAGGTAGACCCGTCCTGGAGCCAAGGCTCCCAGCCTCCTCATCAGCCTAGAAGCCCGTGAGCCCCAGCTTCCTGAGCTGCTTGGCTCCTTCATTGGCATGCTGCAACATTAGATAAGGATGAAACAAAATGCCATTTTGACATTTTCTAAACAAAATTTCAGAATTCCCATTTTGTGGAAAATTTTGACATTTCAATTTTGTTTTACTTAAGAATTTTATTTTGGAATTTCCCACAGAATAGGAATTCCAGTTACCACCCAACTCCAGAAACTCTAAAAGGGACATAGAAATCCAAGAGAACAATACTGAAATTAACAAGTTTGTCTGCAGTGTTGTTGTAGCCGTCTTGGTCCCAGGATGTTAGAGAGACAAGGTAGGCGAGGTAATGTCTTTTATTGGAGCGACTTCTGTTGGTGAAAGAACCAAGCTTTTGAACTAAACAGAGTTCTTCTTCAGACATCACCCACCTTGCCTATCAAAAAGTTTAAAATTTCTCATACCATAAAAAGTGAATGATCCTCAAAATGTTGAGTTATTGAATCTTGACTTTTTTGTAGCTCATGCATGTGTGACTCTTATTAAAAATATTTAAGGGAAAAAGTGAAAGATTTAAAGTGAATTTCTTCCCCCAGGCAATTTTACTATGGCCTGGAGCACACTTCCTCATAATTGATGCTAACATTCACAAGGAGTTTTTAAGTGTTTAGAGAACACATTGCTTAAGGTGCCTTTGTGATATAGTAACCCTCTTCCTGGTTGCCCTCTACTTTCATGACCTTTACTTCTTTAAAGAGGCCTGCTCCTGTCTTCAGCATTCGTTGCTGATTGTCCTGCTCTAGCTAAACGGAATTGGTACATTGTAAGGAAACTAAGCACCAATTATCAGAGGTTTGTTATTAACATATTTTACTGCTTGCCCTGTGCTGGAGTGACCATCCATTGGATGATCTGGTATACAAACTCTTCTTCTAGTGCTGCTTTTGCTGTTACCATTACTATATTGTGCTGCAAGAATATGAGGGTCTTTTTCCATTGTAGCTGGAGTGCTCCATCAGCTGTAGTGAGTCATGACACAACAGAAACCCTTCCCTCTGGCTGCATACATCTTGTAAGGAGTGCACTGAATGAGGCCAGGACTGTCACACACTATTTTTCAAATATTACAATAGAATATTATAAAATATTTTCTGCAACCAAGGTAATTGCAGCTTGTATGGTGAGGAGTGATTGAGGCAGAAACCTGCAAGAGCCATTGTCTTCTTCATTATGCATCTTGTATATAAATGGATTTCATGGAGCCCTGTTTGTGCTGTAAACACAGAGTAGTACACAGATCTACAAGACGACAAACACATATCTAAGAATGTATTTTATGATATTATATTACACTGCTTAAGAAACAGCATATGCTCATATAGTTAGAAATTGTGTGACAGATAATTCAAACACACAAAAGGAAAGATATAAGGCTGCCCATGCAACCTTAACTTTTGCATTTCCTGATTTTTAAGTGCTTCAACTTTGCTTGATTTAAATTCTTCTTCAACTAATTGGGAATCCACCACATCCCTAGATGAGCTGTTCCAATTGTTAATTTCCCTAACTTAAAAATTTGCACCTGAATAGGAGGTCAGAAGAAAACAATTTCTGGCAAAAATGAAACAAATATAGCCACCTCAATCCCACAATCTGAAAAAGAAGTTGGCAAAGAAATACAGAAAGTAGGTGCAGTGCTTCCAAACATTAAAGAATTTGATGATTGTCTAATGGATTGGGATGCATTAAGGATATAATACATCATACTGATACAGATCTGAGTGTGCCACCAGAAATACATGTACCACATAAAGTTGCATTAGCAGTAAGAGAGCAAGTAAAAACTGAACTTGGCTGGATGGTAATATCAGGTGTTACTGAACAAATACAGACACCAACTGACTGAGCTAGTTGCATGGTCCCCACAATAAAATCAAACAGAGGATTTATAAACAAATAGAGAATATCCAAAAGATGAAAACAAGGACCTAAAACGAGACTTCTACTCCATTAAAATTGCCGAGGAGGGCCTATAAAGACTTCAAAACAAAAGAGTATTTTCAGTTTGGGATGCATGCCAAGGGTTTAGGCAGACTGACTTGATACAAAAAGTGCAAAACTCTGCACTTTCAATTCCCCTTGTCGGCAGATATTTGTTGAAACAACTTCCCTTTGGGATTGTCTCAGCACATGAGACAGACTGAGGTATCAGATCCCCGATCCTTGTGGTTCTAGAGTGGGCAGAAGTAAATGTTGAGTTGCTGATTTGAGGCAAAAATAATTAACAATTAATGAGAGCCTTTGTAATATTCTTCAATGTGCCAATTAAAAAAGGGAAGGAGGAGGATCTGGGGAACTACAGGCCAGTCAGTCTCACCTTAGTCCCTAGAAAAATCATGGAGCAGGTCCTCAAGGAATCAATTCTGATGCATTTAGAGGAGAGGAAAGTGATCAGGAACAGTCATGCCTGACTAACCTAATTGCCTTCTATGATGAGATAACTGTCTCTGTGGATGAGGAGAAAGCAGTGGACATGTTATTCCTTGACTTTAGCAAAGCTTTTGATACCGTCTCCCACAAGTTAAAGAAGTATGGGCTGGACGAATGGACTATAAGGTGGATAGAAAGCTGGTTACATCGTCGGGCTCAACGGGTAGTGATCAATGGCTCCATGTGTAGTTGGCAGCTAGTATCAAGCGGAGTGCCCCAAGGGTCAGTCCTGGGGCCGGTTTTGTTCAATATCTTCATTAATGATCTGGAGGATAGTGGGGACTGCACCCTCAGCAAGTTTGCAGATGATACTAAACTGGGAGGAGTGGTAGATATGCTGGAGGGTAGGGATGGGAACTAGACAAATTAGAGGATTGGGCCAAAAGAAATCTGATGAGGTTCAACAAGGACAAGTGCAAAGTCCTGCACTTAGGACGGAAGAATCCCATGCACTGCTACAGACCAGGGACCGAATGGCTAGGAAGCAGTTCTGCAGAAAAGGACCTAGGGGTTACAGTGAATGCAAAGCTGGATATGAGTCAACAGTGTGCCCTTGTTGCCAAGAAGGCTAACAGCATTTTGGGCTGTATAACTAGAGGCATTGCCAGCAGATCGAGGGACATGATCATTCCCCTCTATTCGGTATTGGTGAAGCCTCATCTGGAGTACTGTGTCCAAAAATGATTAGAGGGCTGGAGCACATGATTTATGAGGAGAGGCTGAGGGAACTGGGATTGTTTAGTCTGCAGAAGAGAAGAATGAGGGGGGGATCTGATAGCTGCTTTCAACTACCTGAAAGGGGGTTCCAAAGAGGATGGATCTAGACTGTTGTCAGTGGTACCAGATGACAGAACAAGGAGTAATGGTCTCAAGTTGCAGTGGGGGAGGTTTAGGTTGGATATTAGGAAAAACTTTTTCACTAGGAGGGTGGTGAAGCACTGGAATGGGTTACCCGGGGGAGGTGGTGGAATCTCCTTCCTTAGAGGTTTTTAAGGTCAGGCTTGACAAAGCCCTGGCTGGGATGATTTAGTTGGGGATTGGTCCTGCTTTGAGCAGGGCATTGGACTAGATGACCTCCTGAGGTTCCTTCCAACCCTGATATTCTATGATTCTATGATCTTTAAGTCAAACAGAAGCAAATGACAATTTGAATAGAATGTAGTTAGTTATAAGCTTGGTGACAAAGTTTGACAGGACCTAAGAAAAGTAGAGCTAATTGTACAAATAGAAAGACCCCCATGTGAGGAAACTTTACAGAGTCATAGCCAAGAAAATTAGTCATAGTCAAATCCTCCACTTAGAATGCTGCTTGAACACAAGAGCAGAATGGTACAGGAATGATTGGCAATAAAATAAAGCTTAATTTTTTGTCAATTAAATGAGAAATATAAAATGACCTAACCTTACAACTGGTTGGGCAGTGAGAAAAAACTAGGTACCTCCAAGAATAAATATTTATTGAGACGACAGAGATGTAATTGTTGTATGACAGGATTATTGTGCACTATGGACATTATGTAACAATACTGCATAGCATGAGTTTGGAAATACTAAGCATAAATGCACATCCACCTATGTACTGAGAAATGTAAGATTAGAGTCCAAGAAGTCCCATTCTGGCCAGATATGCCATAGGGTATAGTGAAAGTGTGGAATCTACAGTAAATAAATACAGGAGATGCTATGCAAAATAACCCAACAACCCTGAAACCACATGAGAGTCCAGATCTCTTTTGTTTCAGTGCTGGTGCAAATGTACTTGAATTTAATAATAAATAATAATATATATATATATACACAATACACCAAGTAGCAATGTAAACCGTATTTCCTTCCATGAGATTCTAGAGAAGTTGCTAACAAAGAATGGCTCATTTCTCTTCGGTATATTACCTCAAACACACCAAGTCACATCCTTTTTATGCAGTCAAACATGTTAGCAGAAAAGTCAGTATGAACAGCAAAGAACTTTATTTAATTGTTCCTTTGTTTGGCTAGCTATCTAACAGTAAGACAGTCTAAACACTAGCTCAGTTCTGAAGCCCAGATAATTGTCATTTATTTTAAAATAAACCTGAAAATTCATCAGAATAAATGCACACAATCTTTCCAGAAGTGTAGGATTAGGAACCCCAGAACTGTGGTTTGTTTGGGAGTTTGCCTCCTTTTATTCATTATTAAAGGTGAGTATGTGTGCAATCCCATGTGCCTGTCCTAAGAGGGGATGTTGCAAAAGAGAAGGGGGGCAGTTGGGGAAGCTGAGAGGCCTTGCGCACTGCAGGAAAGGGGAGATCTGTCAATCGGGGTAAAGAGGTATCCAAAATGAAATATTTTTAAAATTTGAAATCTGGTTCTGTAACGGGAAAGGGCTGTAGTTTGGATTATTTCTTGTGCTCTCAAAACTAGTTTACCCATCCCAAATTGTAAGTCCAGCATAGCCTCATTGTGCTTGTCACAATGCAGTGGCCTGCTTACTGAGTGGAGTTTCACACTGAGAATGCATGTCACTGGTATTCCGGAGCTGTGCTGCCTGCTTATGAGTTTCAAAGTGGAATTGAAGGTGCTGTTTTTGACCTTTTAAAGGTTTGAGACATAGTTACCCGAGATGACATAATATCCCCATTATCGTTTGCCTCTGCAGAGAGCAGCAGAAATGCTCTCGCTGGAGCTCCCTTTCCATAATGGAAGGTAGCAGCTAGCAGTGTGTGCTCCAGAAAGCTCCAATCAGATCTAGAATCTGTTCCCCCCTTGGCCCCTTGCAGTCTGTATTTGTTAAACTCTGGGAATGATACATTTTTCCCCAAACATGTTGGGTGAAGGCTGCCTGAGGTGTGGAGATGTATTTCTATTTTATAGGAAATGTTATTTGCCATCTAAGGCATGTTGGAAGTGAAGATTTTATGGTGGAATGAGGAGACTATTTATTATTATGATATTGATGGGACTGTAACGTTAATTGTTACAAGGGCACTCAGAGGATAGGATGGGCATCTGTTGAATTCTTGGATTTTTTTTTATAAATCAAAATAAAGAAACAGACAAGTAAAGAAATATCATCAGTGGAGCTGTCTGGATGGCTCATTCAGCCACATTCCATGTTTTGCATCATGGGACATTGGAGATAAGAATCACAATTAGACCCAATAGCCACCCAGCCAATTGCCTCTGTGACTTATCATCCACAGAGTTGAATTATGGATGAGCACTGCCAATTTTGAACAAGGAGTCATGTGAATTCCAGCTCCAGTATATTAACAGATATTCTTTTTTGCACATGAACATATTTGATTTCCATTTACAACTACTTAAACCCTGTCAATACACATGCCTCATAAGCTTTTAGTTTTTATTTTCCACTCGGGTTCATAGCTTACTGACACAGACACAGAAGATTCTCAGTAAAACAAGGAAGTAGTACTTTTTATCAACCTTGACATCTTATTACTCCCACCACCCAAAAATAATAAAGTGCCACCCAAAGGTTTTACAGCATTAGGATCAAAATATTTGGGTTAAAAGAGGATGCTTATGATATGTACAAGAAAAAAATATTTAAGACTGAGACTATATTGAAAACTGTATTTGCATTTGGGTAGTATACAGAACATATAAGAAGGCACCGGTCAAACTTTTACTGAAGTCTTAAACAATTTAGATACATTTGCTTACTGAATCTAATGCAAACAGATTCAGCCATTAAGTGACTTATAAGGCCTTACTTGAACTGCAGGATAATTATCAAAAAATTGCAGCTAAGTTGAGGACAAGCCATGGAAAATTGAGGAAAATTAATAATGGACTTTATTATTTGCAGTAATAGAGTCCATTATTACTTTTCCGTGATTTTCCTCTGTCAGCCACCTGGGGCTGAGGGCAGAGGCTCGCACTGTCAGCCGCCCAGGGTTGAGAGCGGGGGCCCACATCGTCGGCCACCCCGAGCTGACAATGGGGATCCATGGCTGAGAGTGGCCACCAGGGCTGATAGCAGGGGATCCTGCTCTCAGCCCTGGAACGGCCAAGCCTCCCGCTGTCAAAACTGCGGTGGAAACCTAATATCGTGGACTCCACAACTTTTGCAATATTACAAGTTACAAAAGACCTTAGTGATGTAATAATTTAAATGACTGAATATTACAGCTCTTTAAGCATATTAGTTAATAAGATTCTAAATTTCACAGAACTGTATTCACACTTTAATTAGATAAATATAAAGTTCATCAAGGAACATGAATGGGAATTCAGTGCAAAACAAAATTCACAGAGCTCTCTCATGAAGTTTGTCATTAGAATGTTCAGACTGAAATATATAAAGAACATAGAGTGTACTGAAGTCTTGGTATTACATGATTTTTAGCATTCTTAATTATTTCATGTGGATAGAAGGGTGTTGATTACTGAAGTGAGATGCTGATATTACTACCCAATGGCTATAGAGAAATTGCTTTTTTTTGTTTAAGGAAGAACATAAAAAACTCATTTGATGCAGTCAATGGCAGCAATTCCAGTTATCTTTGTTTTTTCTGGAAGTGGGTTGAGGAAGTTCATATCAAAAAAACTCCACTCATCATTCTTCATATTTTAAATTTGATGGTGAACAATTCACAGACAGTATTAAATCAGTGTTCCCCAAGCTGCATGCACTGCCACAGTTGGGCGTGAGATTATCAAGGGTTGTAAAGGCATTTCAAGCTCCCTCTTCATGTGGTAAGAAGGGGATCTATAAAGGGAGAAGCAGTGAGGCTAATATTAAGCTTTGCCCCTATTCTAAGAGCCATATGTAGACCCATCCCCATCTTTTGCTGTACTCCAAGAAACAACAACGCTGCCACCGTCACACTACTAAGGGGCACACTCGTCCCCAAGGGGGTGGGGTCATATATTCTTTTCCCTGTTCCTGTCCCTCCCGCTTGAACCAATACAGACTCCCCATCCCAAAGATAGATAGATATCAGTCTCTCTTTTCGGAATTCCCAGAGATGACAAATAGCAGTCTCCTCTCTGGATCTCACTTAACACAGCTGATAGCTTCTAGAATGCAACTTGAAGGAATAAGTAATAGAGAGAATTGCCCTGGGGTCAAAAGGCTTCATTATCTTGTTAATGAAATTTAAATGTCACAAAGGTGGTGATTCTCACACTGGAAGGTAGATGGAGACCAAATCCTTAAGAAATGTCTTCACATTTGGGTGAACAAAAAGAGAAGACCATTGAACTGTGGGTTATATGATAATATAATTGATGAGTGGACTTTAACAGTAACAAGAGCTAGATCTGATTTTTCAGAGAAAACATGCTGTCCAAAACGTTGGTAATGGAGGAAGATAAAGACTCTGTTCTTGCTGGATGCCCATATTGTAAACCACCTTTATTTCACAACATGTGTCTTTTTGTAGTATTCTCATGAAATTCTTGAAGAACCAGTTGGATCTACTGTGAACACCGAGGAGGAAATTCTGACCCTATTGAAAGCAACAGGAGTTTTGCAATTGATTCATTTGGGCCAGGATTTCACTATAAAAAGCCTAAGGGCTTGTCTATACTACCGCTTAAGTTGATGTAATTTACAATCGCTCAGGGATGTGATGTAATTTACAATCGCTCAGGGATGTTACCTGCTGAACCATGACACAGGCCTGGGTGAAGGACCTAGCTTTGGGCTTGGGACAAGAGAACTGGAGATGCTATACTGGTAAGTGATACAGAGGTTCCAAGACTATGACTACAGGTTCCAATTATCAGCACTGTTGAGCCCAGGTTGGAAATATAAGGATGATGTGAGCCTTGCCCTTACTTTAGCTTTCTGAAGGCTTGTGGGTGATGTGGAAGAGAAGAGGATGCTTAGCTGTGCACCAGTCCATAAGATCCAGGGACAAATTTAGGAGCAGGTGACCCAGGCGACTGCCTGGAGTGCTGGGCTTGGAGGGCACTGGGCTCAGGGTGCTATTTTGGTTGTTAGTGACAAAAGGGAAAATAGAATGTTCGAAGTAAAATGTTTCATGTATTCTGTATGTGGAGTCATTTTTCACTAACTTCCTACAAGGTTCTGGACCTTTGTAGAATCTCGAGGAACCTTCGAGACTTTCTGAGAACTACATTGTCCTTGAACCTCCTGGAATGTTGTCGGCCTGCCCTCAGTTGTGTATAACGGGCCAGGCATCACCAGTCAGTCAGTGAACTATAAGAACAAAGTGAAGTGAAGTGAGAGCCCAGCTGTGATATTGTGAACCTTGTTTTATTGTGTACTTGTGTTTAAGACTTGAAGAGTGAAAGTTGTGACTAATAAAGGACATATTTAATGAGATGCTAGAGATATCTATCAAACCCCTATCTATGCAACAATATAAAAGAAATACTGTTACTTATTTTGCCATGCTTACCACATGTTTGATGACTTTCTAAGACTGCAGAACATAGACTTTTGCTCTCCCTAATACTGTCTGTTTTCCCCTGTAGAAAATACAAGATGCCCCCAAAGAAGCCTTCAGGAGCTCAGTATAGGAAGTGAAAAGCTCAATTGCAATCTAGTTTGCAGCAAGGGGCAAATTTGATGGGAAAACATCTGAAACAGAACAAAATAGAATGGACTTTAGGCAGTAGTGATCATCCTGGTGCAGAAGAAACTGAAGAGCGAAGCGTAAATGATGGAAGTCCTATTACTAAGGAATTAGCAGATTTACCTGGTGCACAGTTCAATTTATTGATGTTGATACATTTCAGTTATCCTTAACATTCAAAAGTTTCTATAGGCTTAGAGGAAACAATTTTTGTATTTGCTTATATATGGCATGAATAAATACAGATTTACAGATCCTAGCATGCAAATTTCCAGTCTTACATAACAGGGATAAATAAGGCATGTAAATCGTGCATCAGAGTCATGAAATGGGCTACAAATGCAATATAAAATAAGGTATTCAAAAGTTTAACAGATGGGGTGGTGGGGGGCGGGCACCAAAGCACTCCTCACCTGGGGCTCCATTCGGTCTTGGGCCAGTCCTGATAAGATCAATGTTCTTTAATAAACTCAGATTATATCCTTATTAACTTTTGAACAATGTAAAGGACACTTAGTATTGTCTTACAAGACAAACTTTGGGGTCCCCATTGTTAGAATCAGTCTTTAGTGACACTTGTGTTGATCCTGTTGTTTCAGGTCCTTTGTAAAGAAGTTATCTTTGTCTGCCAAATTTAGAATCACAGGGAAGCCTGGATGAATAAACTACTGCCAGAACCATGTGAACAGTGAGGAGTGAACCCTTCATGTGGTAGTACATTCTGACTGTGCTGTATGTCAGAATCCATGGTGTCAGACTCTTGATTCAAAGAAGAAAGACATTCCGAGCCACAAAATCCCTCACAGTTCAAACTCGTTCATTTGAAGTCTGGATTATCTGATCATAAATTGTTAATCAGTCTAGGTTAACTCCCTAGGTTAACTAGGCTGGATGCACAGCATTGATGGAGATGATTGACAAAATGGAAGCCACTCCTCACCCTGAATCAATCTAGCTAAGGTTTTTCTAAGGCTCTAACCACAGACATATCTAAACATCAAAGAACATTTGCTATCACTACCAACAAAGGCAATGACAAACATCCTGAGGCAACATATGCAAGATCTTAATGTTGCTTTTCTCACGCTGTGTTGCCACTTCACAAGGTGCTTTCAACTGACAGTATTTTGGGGGGAAAACAAAAGATATCTTGGGTAAAATTTCCAAAAGCACCTACGTGATTTAGGATCCTAACTGACTTTTGAAAATGGGACTTAGGTTTCTAAATCACATCAGTGCTATTGAAAATTTTACCCTGTTATTTTTGAAAAAATAAAAGGATAGTTTAAAATGCCACTTTGCTGGCTCTGTATTTTGCAAAAGTTGATTGTGAAAAATGGTAAATTTTTAACAGAGACAAAATCACCATTGAACATTCACCATTTTGCTCAAATACCATTAAAAGCTGGTGACATTTCATCCTATGTCAAATTTGAAAATAATCACAGACATCATCAATTTTCACCACAAATACTCATCATGTGAAAACTGATAGCTTAAAGTGAGGCGAGGGTAGCTAGATATTTGAGGGACAGTATGAGAGAAGATTGTGAAACAGCAGCTCCTGCCACAGACTTGCTGTATGGCCTTGTGCGAATCCCAACCTCTCTTCCCCATTTTCTAGATCTGTAAAAAGGGAAGAAGAAGAATATTGTGTAATCTTCCTCTTCATTCTTGTGGGTGGCTGATTGATTTGCAAGTGATAATATAAGGTTAAGTCATTACAGTATTCCAGAAGTGGATGGAAAGCGTTTGTCTTCTAGTTTCTTCCCTTGCTTATGAATTAATATGTTTTCACATACTAATGATGCAGGGCTCTTATCCTTCAGAGAAAAGCATTAATAACAAAAAAGCAGTTTATACACCATGCAGTACTTATTTTTTATTCTTGTATATGAGGAGCAAATTTGCAATTTAATAAGAAAAAAAAGAATTGTTTTACATTATTATATATAAGCATTTGCTATAACTTGAATATTTTTGGTCTTTCCATCTTGCTCTACTGATTTTCTAATTCCTTTCAGTAAAGGTCAAATTTTCTGGCAAAAGTATATTTAATGTGTTCACAAATTTGTACCAAAGGCCTTTAGACTAAAGGGCTTCATTTTATCAGTCAGACACATCAACATTGTGTATATTTCAGATTTACTCAAGGGCTTCCACTGCTAAATCTGACTAATCTTTATTTTTTTTTAAAAGGCAGCATTTTGTCATCCTTACTGCATCACTTCCAGTCTCCCATTAAATTGATATACCTTTTTCTATTCATTTTCTATCACAAAACCGTAATATGTTCACATTTACCCTATGCGTTACTTCCTCTTCTGGCGTCTCTAACTTTACTTTAAACAGTAGCGTCCTAAAAGAATGGGAGTGCTTTGGTAAGTTTGGTTCATGCATTTTTGCATTCTCACTACTATTACAAGAGGTTGGTATGAGGACCTGAGTGGAGGAATCAATAAGAGCCAGGAGCTGAGAAAGCATGTTGAGGGGCGGGGGAGGCAGCGGGGAATCAATAAAGAAAAAATTGGGTCTTTGATGCCAACTGAAGGGCCAGCACTGTGTACAAAATTAATAACATGCATTATTAGCTGAAAGACAGTAGATTTGAGAAAGTTTGGCAGATTCCTAAATTGCCTACCTCAGCAACTGGTCTTGGAAACTACACACCTAAGGTGATCACAAAATGCTCCTGACAAGGACACAGAGTAAACTAATGACTAACCTCCTATTGCTTTCTTCCTTTCTGACTCTGCAAGTCTATAGTATAACCTAGCAGGGAAAAAAATATCTGTCATGATGATTGTTGTGGTTAGATGAAACTAGACTTGACTAGGATCGCAAGGAAACCAGTCAATTTTGACACAGCTCCTAAAAAACGATGATTGAAGAGTGGTGCTGCACTTCCATGAAACATATAACATCTGCAAAAAAAATGAAGACAATGTCTTTCCTACAGTTTGCATTAAATAAATGGTTTAATTTTGATGAATGAAATATCATAGATTGAGGTCTCCTTCCCCTCCAGATGTAAAAACAAAAATTGAACACAATAAAAATTGATTGAGCTCTTTATGCTCCTCTGCTACTCAAAATGATGATGCTACTACATTCTTTCTATAGTACATACTAAAAATAAATTGACAAACATATTCAAAACAACACAAGACAAATTAGATTATAAATATTTTACATCTCATCTATGTATTTTACAACCATGTTAGGGCTCTTGAAAGAACCTTATTCAACACTCATTTTCTGGATTAGCTTGGGTACTCTTTAACTGGTTAGATTTTCAATGAAAATGTTCATTAACAATAGACCAAAGCGATGTGCTCTGGGGTATCTGTTTTTTTTTCTCTTTTTTCTTTTGTACCTTGACATGGAAAATGCAAGATACTTTTACTTGCTAAGCCATGGTCTATTCAGCATCATTGTGTTAGCATTACTCACCAAGTGGAATTAAAAACTGCACTACAGTTACCATGACAACCAGCTGTCTCCCACATACAGCATCAGTTTGAATTTGTGCAGACTATTTCTAAAAAAGATTTAAGTCAACAAATTCAGTCTTACCCTGAGGTAAAACCATGGTTTAAGGACAAATAAATAAAATTACTAAACTGAAAATATTTAAGATCAATACAGGTTTATCCTTTTCATATGACTTTGTTCTACAAATATCAGCAGTGACTTTTGTCAGAAATTAAAGGCAAACAGAAATCTCCCTGTTCAAACTATATCTGAGGGCCAGTGAAATTCTTGACCCAACATCTATCCAAGATTATTTAATGTGGCGAAGCTACAAGAAATTCTTGATATATTGTGCCCCCAGACATATTAAGCTTTTCCATTTAGCATTATTTTTGCAATTCAGTCACATAATAAATGAAATAAAATATAGCAACCCCAATGTTTACAACTGCATTTCAGGTCCTGAGGTTCTTGAAGCAATAGAACTATAAAGTTAGGTATTATGAATCCTTTGTGTTTCAACAAATCTGCAAATTAGCCACTGAACTGAGGAGTAGGGCTTGCATAACCAAATAAATAATTTAGGGAAAGCCAGGCAGAAAAGACAGCACTGTTCTCAATGGTCTAATATATTATACTCTAATATTTATCACCATCTGATTATGTTTTAAAACATTATACACCCTTTCCTCCAAGCAGGCTGTATTTCATTATCTATTCCGGAAAAACACTCCTACTAAATATAAATGTCCTTTTTAAGCTACCTTTTTAAAAAATGAAAGAAATTCAGAGATTAAGAACACATATAAATAATCTTTACTTAATGTGGGGGGGAGGGAAATCCTAACAAAATCAGACAATGCACAATTCAGGTTTGCACTCCCCTGGAAAAGTGTGACACTGTGACATGCAATTATGAAACAAAACAGGTAAAACACCAGAAGTTTAGCACAACTTTAGCTTTAAATGTTCTTGCTGTTGATGGTTTGTATGATAATTGCATTTAAACAGCATCAAAGTTTTGTTCTGATTAACAAAGGAGCAAAATAAAAGGAAAAGCTCTTTCACAGAAAGACATTAAATATATAGTATATTTGTATCACCTTCTCCATCCCTAACTTGTTTTCAGGTAAGAGTGTGTGTGTGTGTGTGTGTGTGTGTGTGTGTGTGTGTGTGTGTGTGTGTGTGTGTGTGTGTGTGTGTGTGTGTGTGTGTGTGTGTGCACGAGCGAGAGAGAGAGAGGGAACAAAGAATAATGTAAACAACCACTCTTCTGACCAGAATTTTTGGATAAATAAATTATTGATCTCAAACAAATCTGTAACCTCAAAGTATCTGGAAAACATACATTAATCAATCATACTAATTATTATAAAACATTTATATTGCACTATATATTTCCCATTTTGCTTTACAGAACATTAAAGACATTCCCTGTCTTGAAGAGCTTACTAACTAAGGCCTGGATGGACAAAAGGAGTTAGTCATTGTGATGCTAGGCATAGAAAAATCACTGTGATTCACAAAGCCTTAGTTAGGCACCTAGACTCCTAGAAAATGACTGAGGAAAGATATTTGCCTTTGAATATGATTCACAAAAGCCATTAGGCTAGGCATTGAGCTGCCTAAGATAGCCAATGGATGATGTTCCTTTGGTTCAGATAGATGCATAATAATGCCTTAAAAAGTGGCATATGAGATCTCTACCAATAGCCATCTTTGTAACCAAAGGGATGTGTCTAAGCCCTACCCAACTCATGGAAATAGGTGCCTAAGTCCAAACTGCAGGGAGGAACCTAGCTCAACTGGTGATTCTGAGCCGTGAACCTTCTTCTTGAGTTAGGCGCCTATGCTGATTTAGCAAGAACTGGGGGGGGAGGAGAAGGAGGAGGAGCTCCCTCATAACTTTTAGCCCAGTGGTCAGGGTATTCACCTGGGATGTGGGACACCTCTGGTTTAAATCCCCCTTTCACCTGAGGGGAAGAAGGGAATTGAAAGGGGGTCTGCCACCTCTAAAATGATTGCTCTAGTCATTGAGCTATGGGATGGGAGGCGGGTCCCTCAATCTCTCCGGTGGAAGCTGATGCACTCTGGATAAATAACTAAGGTGTCACTTTGGACAAAGTGAGAGAGTGAGAGAGCACAAGTGTAAGAATGACTCTGTAGCTCAGTGGTTAGAGCTCACTCAGGCAGCAGGAGAACCAGTATCCAGTCCCCCTACTCCACTGACACTTTCATTATTTATCCAGAGTGCAACAGCTTCAAAAGGAGAGACTGAGGGACACCTACATCAGAATATCTATAGCCCAATAGTTTGAGCACTTGTCTGAGAGGTGGCAGATCCCTGTTGAAATCCATCACTCCTCAGCTGGATGGGGGACTTGAACTGTGGGTCTCAGATATCCCAGGTGAGTACCCTGACACTGGGCTAAAAGTTATGAGAGAGCTGCCTCTCCTCTCTAACACTCTATCCCGGTGAACTCACCTGAGGGATCCAGTCTGGTAGGCATGCTCAGAAGGTGCTTATTGGATGGGGCTGTGCACATGACTCAGACAGTCAAACATCTATTTTGCCCTGGTTTGTAAATCTCCCTGAGACTAGAGGCAGGCAGCAAAATGCGTGCTGAGAGATAGAAACACAGGCATCTAGGAAACTTCTACTACAAAAACTTAGGTGCCAAATGAGTTTAGGTAGCTAAGGGATTCAGCGGGCATCTTGTGCATCGCATTGTTCCTGAAACTGGGACATATGCACCTAATTCCTTTTGTGCATCCAGGCCTAAACAAGAAGAAGGCAACAGATCCATTCGGAAGAGGCAGTGTCTC
This sequence comes from Mauremys reevesii, assembly GCF_016161935.1. Lineage (NCBI taxonomy): Eukaryota > Metazoa > Chordata > Testudines > Geoemydidae > Mauremys > Mauremys reevesii. The sequence continues at coordinate 28,751,345 of NC_052629.1, read as the reverse complement.
TTGGGTAGACTATTAACAGATCTTGGCCTCCATTTCCTAAGAGGTAAACTGGTAAGACTAATATTCCCTGTGCTTGCAAGGCCTCTCAAATCTTTATATATAGTTTTCTTGTTCTGTCAATTGCAAAACTCCCATTTTATAATTGGATAAACTGAGACACAGAAAGGTTGCAACACATCCACAGGAACACCTCAGGGAGAACGTAACTGCTCTGTGTTCTTAAGGTTCAAAGGTGATTGTGTGCATGTGCATGGTAAGAGTGAGATTTTACCCTGTTTCTTTCAAATCTACCGGTCTGCACACTTATTCATTTTGATAGCCTCTGATATTCACCACATTGCCCCAAACAGCTAGGTAGTGAGTGTATTTTTTTTTTTAAAACAAATTCAGTCGAAGAGACCACCTGCCCAAACCATCGACTCTTCATTGTTTTTGTGAATATAGACTAACACAGCTACCCCCGACACTCACTATACAAATTGTTCCAGTACCCCTGCTTCCACATGCACCTTCTTGTACCTAGACATCAGGGAAAAAAGCTACAAGTTACTCTGGTCAATATTACTCAAATCACTTTGCAGAAGGAAAAACAAACCCTAAAGAAAGGCACAGCCACAGCCAGGCCATTACATCAGCACTAGTGGGGGTGGAACAGCCAAGGGAGTGAGATGGAGTAGGGGCTGACTAACATTAATAAAAGTGTTTGACAAGGGGTAAGAGGGCCTAAGATGCAGAAGTTTGTAAGCCACAGGTCTAGAGGGTTAGACGTGGACTTTCTAGTCAGGGTCTTAATCTACTCAGCTCAAGTCATAACCATGGTTTCTGAAATGGTACTTCACACTGTGTCCTCTTGGTTACGCTTGCTGTTAAATCATGTTGCGCGCTGATTCAACTGCACCTGCTGGTGACATCCATTGTCAACAATGGGTAATTCTGGTAGTGAGGACAAAGCTTTATTACAGCTGAGATGACAACAGGCCCCCGAGACAAGGCTTCCATTTTATATTCTACTTTGTTATGTTTGTGCTTTGTATATGTCTGTATTTTCACATTTGAATACAAAAAAAGGGCAAACCTTGTGGAACTGGAGATAAGCAAACACTGAAGGTGTAATACAATTGCAAAAATATTTCATTTATTATTAATAAATAATAATAAACATTTATATTGTAGTAACCGCCACCGGCCCAATTGTGATTGGGCCCCATTGTGCTAGGAGGTGTACAAACTAAGGCCCTATTCCTGCAATGACTTATGCATGTGATTAGCTTTATCCAATGTGACTAGCCCCATTGATTTCAGTCAAGTTCAATATGTGTAAAGTTAAGCACACGCATAAATCTTTGCAGGAATAGAAAACGGACTCTCCCTGCCCTAGAGGGCTTCATTTCACAAGCTTCCCAGATAAGTTTGGGAACCTTTCTGTCCCTATAATGTAAACCCATGGGGTGATTCAAGTTAAAGGGAAGGCAAGAATCATCCAAAGAGAAGATCTGTTACTCTGCATTGGCTCTAGCCTATAACACCCTCCACTGCCCTGGGTTCCTGGCAGTATGTCTCCAATGGAGTCACACTACCAGGTATTCCCTCAGGCCTGCCAGTAAAAGGTGAGATGAACTCCTATGACTAATAATAAATCACCCCCACCCCCATGCCAACCTACAAAAACAAACAAAAAATGACTTAGGCTAGCATAAGTGGGCTATTTTTAATAGCACATATATACGTTATCTGTGATTCCCATTAGATTTTTTCCTCAGGTCTCCTCTCTGCTCCTTTTCCCACTGATTCTGGGTAAAACCTGCCCTTACCAAAATCAAAAGGAGTTTTAGCATGGCCAGGATTTCATTCACTGTATCTGGCTTTAAATCTGCTGATTTGCTCTATTTTTCATCCTTTCATTTTCTTTCTCTTGCTTCTTATTTCATTGTCTCCCCTGAGCACATCAGAAATACTACAACATTCCAAATCAAGCTGAATGTATGAACCCTTGGTCTCTAGGTGGGTTTGATATTAAAAGAAACAAGTTCATCTATTTCAAAATAATAATCCTTGGTGTATAAAAAGAAAAATACTTTAATTCACAGCCATCTGAGTGGCGACTGACTATTCACATAGTTTAAAAATAGGTTCTGGGTCTTTTGGTTTTACTTCTTGCTTTTCTGAAGGAAAAATGCATTTGCCTAACTCATCTACCACCCGCCACAAAACCTGAATAAACAGCATGTCTCTGTTGGCCTCATCCTGCCTGTATAGTGGCACAGACTGAGCACATAGAAGTGTGTGTCTGTGGACTTTCCCCTCTTCATGTGCCGTAGATCTACTACAATGGGACATGGAGGAAGAGGTAGGATTTGACCCTTTGTAAGTAGTGAAAGGAAAATACAGTGCTTTATTGTGAACTGAATTAAAGTACAGAAAGTACTTTTTAGAAAAAAAGAAAAATCCCTCTTTCGGTTTGTGAGATCTTCTCCCACAGTCTGCAACCAGAGATTATCTGCTCCTGGTTCTTACTTGCAGATGGAAGTGGTTAATTTCCCAAATACCATGCAAATAATGTTGCATTGTCATTTACACCTGTGCAAGATGGGCGATGGGCACCGGTGCCGCTACTAAAGCAGAGTTCTCTAGTTGATACCTCCTAAATGCAGGATACAATGTATGACAAAGATCCCAAACAAGAGCCACGAAGACATTATTCATGCAGGAAACTTAAAAGGGTGCAGGACTCATTTCTGTAGCATCAATAATGATTTCCATAACATGTTTCATGATTCTGTACTTCTACTGTAAATACTTTTCTACAATAAAAGTGCTGAGGACACACATTTTGCGTGGAACCAATGTGCATTTGGGACTAAAATAAGAGCTGTCCCTTAAAAAAGTTTGTTTGAAGCTACATCTACTCTATGAGCTAAAGATGCCATTCCTCTGCTCGTATTCACATACTCGAACTAGCTCTCATCAAGCTAGTGTAAGTATAAACATCAGTGTAGCTACGATAGCAATATAGTGGCAGCAGAGGCACAGCTTAGCTGTGCCAAGTATATACCCACCTGTTTCAGGCAACTTTTTACCCAGCACAGCTCAGCTATGTCTCTGCTGCCACTTCCATTCCTACCACAACTACAACACTATTTATACTTGCACTAGCTTGACCAGAGCTAGTGCGAATATACGACCATGAGAAGGGGAATTACATCCCTAGCTCATAGTATAGACATAGCCTGAGAGGTATGTTCTATTTGCACTAAAAGTAGGGTTTAACATCTAGTTTGTATGAATGTAAAGGACTATACAAAATTCAAAGCAGGGGAGAATCGAGATCCAGAACAAACTTTGGGATAATCCTACACAGTTCCCATATTCTGGTCAAAAGCATATAAAATTCCTCAGTTTATATCCAAAACTGTTTCTGAAAGTTCGTTGTGGAAAACGTGAAATGCATAATGAGGGCTGTGAGTCACAGTAATTTGTTCTAAGTTGCAGACATGAAAGTTGCAAATTTGTCTCTTTTGAAACATTTCTGAGCTTTGTGTTCATGAAGTGAACTAACATGCTCATTTACAATGAAAAGCTTTTCTAGTCATTCTTTGCCTCTTTTTGGATTTACATATCACCCCGCACATTTTGATTGAGGGTCTGGCTCATGATGTATAGAAAGGCTTTTGTATAAATTACACAAGAAAGGCATGTTGCTTGATTGTCTTTATAATTAATATAATATACCTTATTATGAAGCCCTACGTAAAACTAAAATATAAAAATATTAAGATTAAGATGCAGATAACTATAAAAATCAGACAAATAAGCTTGCAAAATAACTTTTATATTAGACAAGGCCAGGTCAGCAAAACATGTCCAAATGCTATCATCAAATTGTAAAACTTCGGGGTTTAGATTCTTTATTGACACATAAATGTCTTTTTAAAATAAAGTGGTCATGAATCTAATTTTTGCTGTGCTTTCCCTGTTGGATCCCAAGAGGAAATTCTTAACATCTGCTTCCTATTCAAAGGTGGTAAATTGAATTCAAAACTAGAAAAAGACTTTCTTCCCAAGAGTTGCATCACTGATTAAGATGTTGTCAAGAAGATAAGCCTTAAATAGTCCTGGCAAAGTAGTAGTTGAGAGGCATTTACATATTCTGGGACAACATCTTGAGGGTGATGGGTATTCTGATCACTGATGGGTATTTAAAAGCATCCTAACTTCTTATGTTGTACCATCAAATACCAAGTCACTGATTTCTATATGTATCACTGTACAAATGCATTATCTTCAGAGCTCTTGTTTAGCCTAGAAAGAATAATTGATAATGTGATATATATAGCTATGCAATTCCTTTCTTTGCACTGCATTTTTAATTGTCTAGGAGTTGGCTTTCTGCAAGACTAACTACCATTTGGCAAAGATGATGTGATGCAGAATGTGACATGAGAAAGTTACTACACTCTTTCATAGAGACATTTCTTTTATTCTAATGTATTTTACCACTCTTCTCAATCTAAGAGTCTTTAAAACAAAGCATATGATTACTCATTGCATATGGAAAACATAAGAGAATTGTATATTGTTCATAGCAGAGTTTGTGTGAACAAATTAATTTTAAAATCATCTTATTTAACAATTTTGTAAGTCTAGGTTTGAATCATTGTGTGTTGATTACATTAGAAAGCATAGCTAGTGTAGCCAAGCTCACCCAGTAAGGGAAGAATTTGCAATCCATGTTCATTTGAAGCATCACCAGGCAACAGCTACAGCATAGGTTAAAAAAAGTATTAGTTCCTGTAGTGGAAATTCTAAAATGGGATTTTTTTCCACTAAATCCGATGTGTTTCACTTGTAATCCAATAATGGGATTTCTACCATACTTTTCATATCTTAAACAATTTGCAAAAACAGTAGAACCTCAAAGTTATGAACTCCTCGGGAATGGATGTTGTTCATAACTCTGAACAAAATGTTATGGTTGTTGTTTCAAAAGTTTACAACTGAACATTGACTTAATACAACTTTGAAACTACTCTGCAAAATAAATATTCTGCATTCCCTTTTTGTTTTAGTTTACGTTTAACACAGTACTGTACTGTATTTGCTTTTTTCTGTGTGTCTCCGCTGCTTCCTGATTGCATACTTCCAGTTCCAAATGAGGTGTGTGGTTGACTGGACAGTTCGTAACTCTGGTGTTTGTAACTCTGAGGTGCCACTGTAAAGAGAAGGCAACTAACCCTGCCCCTTGCCACAGCTGAGCTAATGAAGAAGAGGGGGAAACAATGATTGTTTCCAGCATATCATCTTTATATTCTCTAGTGCAGTTGCAGTAAGATGAATGTCTGGTTATAGAATCATAGAATTCAAGATCAGAAGGGACCATTATGATCATCTAGTCTGACCTCCTGCAAGATGCAGGCCACATAAGCCGATCCACCCACTCCTGAACTAATTCACTTCCTTGACTCTGCTGTTGAATGCTCCAAATCATGATTTAAAGACTTCAAGTAGCAGATAATCCACCAGCAAGCGACCCCTGCCCCATGCTTCGGAGGAAGGCGAAAAACCTCCAGGGCCACTGCCAATCTATGCTGGAGGAAAATTCCTTCCCGACCCTAAATATGGCGATCAGCTGAACCCCGAGCATGTGGGCAAGACTCTCCAGCCAGACCCTCTGGAAAAGGCTAACAATATCCCAACATTGACCCTTTGTACTAATTACCAGTGTGGCACGTTATTGACCTATTGACTAAACCCATTATCCTATCATACCATCCCCTCCATAAACTTATCCAGCTTATTCTTAAAGTCATGGAGGTCCTTCGCCCCCACTGTTTCCCTCGGTAGGCTGTTCCAGAATTGCACTCCTCTGATGGTTAGAAACCTTCGTCTAATTTCAAGCCTAAATTTCCTGACTGACAATTTATATCCGTTAGTCCTCATGTCCACATTAGCACTGAGCTGAAATAATTCCTCTCCTTCCCTGGTATTTATCCCTCTGATATATTTAAAGAGTGCAATCATATCTCCTCTTAACCTTCTTTTGGTTAAGGAAAACAAACCGAGCTCCTCAAGTCTCCTTTCATAGGCTTTCCATTTCCTTGGCTTTCCATTCCTCGGATCATTCTAGTGGCCCTTCTTTGTACCTGTTCCACTTTGAATTCATCCTTCTTAAACATGGGAGACCAAAACTGCACACAATACTCCAAATGAGGTCTCACCAACGCCTTATATAACGTTATCTGTATGAGGTAGCAGTCCAGCACTCTTCAAACCCTGTTGATCACTGAATACACTTACAATAGGGAATGGATGGTTTTAATTGCCAGTACGTAAACATATAATGCAGCGACATCCCAAATCTGTTTGCAGGGGATTCGTCAATTTTGAAAAAAGAAAAACAAACTGAACAAAATCCCACCTCCAGAATACAAAACCCAGTTGATTTTGCTCAAAGGTAATATCAGCACAGGGGGCTGGAGCAAAGGGTTGGAAAACATTGAAATAATGACAGGAGAAATCAACAGTCTATTACCATTTTTTAAAATGCAATCTAATCACAGGGAATGAAATAATTTATTTTCATAAAGGAAACCATAACAAAAAAAAATCAAGGAGAAATTCTTAGGATGGAGAATTTGACAGTAGCTCCCAAAATTATTAATGGAAGTAGTAACAGTATGTGTTCAAGTCCACACATATTAATACTATATCTCCAACTCCTCACTCAGTGTTCTGCTAAGATAATGCCATGATTTAGGACATTACAGGTACCACTTTTCATCTCATGTTTAAAGTAGTAATTGAGGTGCTCCTGTTTTGGAGTCTGATATAGAACCAGTAGCATCACAGAACTTAAAATACACAACAAAAAAAGAAAACAGGTTGAAATCAATATAAAAAATTTAGCATTGTAAACACCAGAGACATTATAGGAGCAGATGCTGTTTGTGAGCAGTTGTAATCTGTGACTGAAGGCTATCAAAGCCTAACCCCTCAGCACAAAATATATTTTATCCACACTAAAGCTTCTGAGGAGTGCATACTATTGCTTGCAATTTCATATTACTTTTCTCTACTTGGAGCACTTGCCAGAGGATAAAGTTAGAAAAATAAATGAAATCTAGGAAGACTAAGGAAGGAAGTTGCACAAAAAAAGCATTTAGTCCTGGATCACTGTGGACACATTTTTATTGTGACAGGTAATGTGAAATGAAGCATAAACTGAAATCAAACCCATCTTTAAGGTTACACTAAACTGAACTGACAAGAACACTACATGGAAGGGGCGGGGGGGAAGAAATGGATTGCTCTATAGTGCTTTCATCTTCACAAATGACAGTGCACAGTTCTTAAATATAAAACCAGAAGAGGTGGAATTCAAGGTAGAGGAGAGATGGAAAACAAGAGGAGGTGTAATCTATAACCTGGAACTCCAACTCCCCAAGTCCAGTCAGATGCCAAGCTTTGTTGGTAAAGTAGATTGAGGGAAAAAAGGATTGTGCAGAAGGAGAAATAACAGAACCGGGTTACTGATATTTAACAGTGCTTTCAATATGTACTCAGTCCTATATTTAGCTTCAGCATAAGAACATAACAAAAACAAAGAATAGAGGAAAATCAAGTGGTAGCCTAGGCAGACATTGAGTTTACTCTGAGGCTGGGTTTGATTCCTGAGATTACAAATGCAGTTAAAGAGTAACATTGCTAAAAACAGCTAACAGATACTCTCTCAGGGCATTTTAGAAGACTATAGACAATGTCAGTCAAAGGAAACATTTTTCTATGTGGTTTATTGAATGTAGCAGCTCAAAAACAGGCCTCACAGATTGCTGTCTTGAAATGAGAAAAGAAAATTAAAATAGCAAGACAGGAAAATCAACCTGTTATGTTCAAACTTAATATTCCAGTACATATCTGCAAACATTCCCCACCAAAGCCAATTTCCAGAACTCCTATAAGGCCATCTGCAAAAACCAAAATGGGGAGTGGTGTTCTTTAGCAAGTCAGAACTTCAGGCATTTGCAGCTTGAGGTGGGCGGCTGAAACAGGTCTTGAATGAAATGAGTGCTGGTAGAGTGAAGTTGGTTCTGAAGTTATTTTAGACCAGATTCATTAGAATCCTTATTCCAGATTCACAATGGTGTAACTTTATTGAGTTACACCTAATATATACCAACACAAACAAGGCAGAATCAGTCATTTGTCTCTCCACAGAAAAAAACAACAGATCTTATAGAACTGGCAATGGAAAATAAAGCTAATTTCAGTCTTACCAACAGTACCTCTCTTGCATCCGACGAAGTAGGTATTCACCCACGAAAGCTCATGCTCCAAAACGTCTGTTAGTCTATAACGTGCCACAGGATTCTTTGCTGCTCTCTTAATGTGACAGCTTTGCATTTATTTCTGCGGTCCACATTCTCTTGAGCTTCCCCTGCAGGTAGAGGCGCTAGAGAGACTTGCAGTGCACTGCCGTCTCAGTACTATTCCTAGTACAACCATACAACAAAAACCACCTTAACATGGTATGTTTATAGACAGTCTAAGTCTGCAGAGACTTGGCCTACCCTTTTTATCTAGAGGTGGGCACTTCATCTGAGGATATAAATACATTAACAGAAATATCTTGGAATCTTTCAGTGCTGGAGACCAGCTGTAGATAAACTGAGTGCTTCATTTCTAGTGCTAGTCTAGTGTGCTTTAAAAAGCACAGAATTAAATATTTTTAACCAAAGATCTTGGTTTTGTGTTTTTATTTTAATCTAATAAACAAGAATTATTTTGAATTGTGAAGCATTACTTCATCCCCAGCAATGTAATGGCAGTAATCCATATGACTTGTCCAAAGATGCAAAAACAGAAAGGAGTTTTGATGTCTGACTTTCAGATTGGATCGAATCAATGAAAGAGCAAGTCAGGAATGTTTATTTTCTCCTGAACAATTTAACCTCTTCTCAGATATCTACAAAGAGAAATGCTGGATGAGATTTCAATTCCACTCACAGGAAGGAAATAACATTTTTGTTGTGCAGATAATCAAATAAGATATTTATAAGACTTGGCTGACTGAACCAATTATTCCAGTCCAAACTTTGTATTTCAGATAAATAAGTACATAATGAACAGCCTGTTCCTAAGAGAGGAGGCATGTGAACAGTAAAAATTAGTCTGAAAATGAGTATTCCTGCATTCATCAATTTCAATATCGACAGCAGTAATAATCCTACCTATCATCTTTGTCATTTCTTATATGGGTCCCAATACAAGGGAATGTTCAACAGATTTGTTTCCAGTCTATGCCCTTATTTATTCTGAATATTACTTACTACCTCATAATGTAAAGTCCTTAACTATCAGTAAAGATGTCAGAATTTGGCCCTATGTTCAAATGCACAATCAGTCACTATTATCCCATGTAGTTCATAGCCTGCTTCTGCTATTGACATGGTGACAAATATGGTTGTGATTACTCCTTTAACATCCCCACCATAATGTGGGATGCTACTATTTCAGTGCAACCCATGGACCTATCTCTATATTCTGTTATCTTACAGAGATCATCATCAAATAAATGTGCTGCAGGGAACGATGGAATATAGCCAAACTGAAGCTGAAATTGCTAGGCCATAGCCACAGATTGAAAAAAGATTGAGCAGCAACAGCCAGTGTAAACATGAGTGTGTCCCAGCTCTAAAAAGCATCATACCCAAATGTGTAGGCAAAATAACAACAAATCTTCTAAGATGCAGACAGTATTATTAAATTGATTAGAAGTTTAATGGAGTGTCTGTTTAAGAGGATATAATACTCTGCTGCTCAAAGTGAGAATCTCCTAAGAATAAGTATTCCATCCTTGACTTTGTTTTTCAGATATGATAAGAGACTATCAGATACTCCAATTCATTTAACTTATGAAGACAGGACATACATAAAAGGAATGTTGGGCGTGAAAACAGGCAGAATGCTGCTAGAGATTACTTATGTGGGCAGGATGAGGAAAACTTTTACAGAACTGGCAAAGATACCAAATAGGGTTACTTTGACAAAGAGGGTCAAATATATCAAGTGAAAAATGAACTGCATTAACACATTTAAGTAAATGTTCATAACCTAGGCTTTAGAGGAAGAACTACTTAACACTTCTCATTTACCCCTCTCAGCACACTCAGTAATCTCATTCTTCAAATATGAAATGTGAAAGCATAACAGACATATCTGCAAAATTATAACTGCCTATTCTACTTCATACCTTGAATTACTCAAATGTACTAGTATTCTTAATCCCTTTATATATATTTTTTTTTACAAAAAGGAAAGGAAAATGTCATAGCAAAATACTACTTTATGAAAGCTGTGGGCCTGATTTACAGTGGTATAGAGGACCCATAATTGCCAATGAGGTCACTGGGGGCCACAGGTACGCAGCACCTCTGAAAACAGGCCTATATCTGTACTTCATCAAAAAAGAACTTTAGGAAAATGTCAAGATCACATGGTTAAATGCTCAGTAGTAAAGAAATAAGCACACAACCTTAATTATGCCTTATAATAAATATACTTTATGATGCTGTCTTTAATTATATACTATTTCTCAAATTATACAATGTCATGCCATTTTTCTACACTCAAATATCTATGTGAAGAATATTTCATTATTTTCTACTTAAACTAACTTCCATAATAATCCTTCTAAATGTACTGATGTAAATATTTCATGTAATCTCAGTAATTCTATGATGTTTATTTCAATAATTTTGCCACGTGTTATGGAGTGTACCTTTTCTTTTCCATCAGCACTACAGATCTGTTTAGAAACAATTCAAAGAATAAAACAATTGGCTATGAAGTTAACTTAGCTACATACATAAAGCATGGATTTCCCAGCCTGCAATTTGGGAGATGAGATTGTTAGCTATGAAATCCTGCCCTGTTGCAATTTAGCCATAAAATAGCTAATACTAGTCAAGAATCTTTCTGGAATAAATGCCAAAGAAACGTATGGTCCTGTGTATACAAGGCATGCACAAAGTATCCTTTGCAATAACTGGCTTTCCTGTTTAAAAAAATGTATCATAGGTTTAGTTAGATTATACAATTGGATTTCACAAACAGGTAACTCAGGAAGAGTTGCAGAGTATAATTTTGGATTTAGTGGTATAACATTTATCCTTTTCATTGGGTATGAGGGAGAGTTAACAATTTCACATGCATACTGCTAACACTAATATCACTTAGCTGCATATACCACGTGGAAATAAATTTCTCTAACAAATGTGCAAATTTAAAATGAGAAAATGTGTATCGCTAGTAAATGTTTGCTCCAGTGAGGCTGATAAACTGCATCCAAACACTGAACGCTCAAGCTACAGTGAGGCAGATCCCCTTTTGGTGTAAACTGTCATTGTTCCATTGAAGTCTGTGGAGCCCTTACAAATTATACCAGCTACCGCCTCAGTGTCTCTCTTTTGCTTTTGACCAAAAAGGTTATAAAACAATTTAACCTTCCAGACAAACTTTATATTTCCATAACAACTTCTCGAGGGCCTCTTATCCTAAATGACTGGGGGCCTACTCCTGCTCCCAATGAATTAATAACAAACTCCCATTGATTTCAGTAGAAGCAGGATAGGACCCTGGGTGACAGAGCAACCTCCTCCCTGGTGCAAATAGCCTGTATAAATCTCAGCTCTATTTAATCCCTCAGCACCAAAAGACCAAATTTTGTCATCTTCACTTGGACAAAACAATCACTGAAACTTTTGCAAAGGGACTGCTACGTGCAAGAAAAAATAAGTCTACTCAGTGGACTGCAGACTGGGAACTTGCTGCTTTATTTAACTGCATCACAACAGAGTTGGGGGTGGGACTGACTAAACAGGAAGTAATGCAAGGGTAGAGCATGGCACCAACCTATAATACTCTAAGTAACCCAGCTGACCCTTTGATATCCACTTACTACAGAAACCAGTAGAAGTTTTGCCTGAATAAGGACTACAAGCATCACCCCAGTGATGCAAAGGGGTTTACACAGATAAGTTTACCCTCCAGATTTTATGTACATTTGCAAATCTCACTGTGATTTTAGCTTCATCCAGACACCTTCTTTGTCATATTGAATACCTGCATAAGTCTCTGCTATGCTTGACTTTGCATTGTACTTTGGTCTGGAATGTCATTAAACTGATTCAGCTTTATGAATGAACCATCGGGAATCTCTCTAGTATTACATAGGTTATAGTCTTCCTTAACGCCATGAAACACTCAAAAGAATCTGAACTTAATTGAAAAGTTCAAGAATGCATTTTTTAATTCCTTCTTAAAATCTCTGGTCCAGAAAACAAAATATTATTAAAATATTTATCAACTATTTGGTAACAGACCAATGTAAAGGGCAAAATTCTGCTCCCAGAGTTAGACATTGTTTCACTCTGGTATTCTGCTCTCTCTATACACACAGATCAAGGGATTGTCATCCATGTAGTGAGAGCACAATACTGGAATTGAAAATCACTGTGTGAATCTGAGAGCAAAATTTTGCTGATGCTTTGGTGGAGTATTTAATCAGTTGCATGGAAGGAGTATATGACAGGAGATAAAAAGACAGAGATCATCTCTATGGAAACCACTATGGTCTACTTCAGCAGTAAGGGATATCACAAGAATGAACTATTCTAACATTACAAGGAAGTCCAGTAATGGAGAAAGTGCGATTTGAAACCAATGTCTGCGTGGCCAAAATTATATAAAATTATTCACATAAATTGCATTTATGCAATTTTACCAGCAATTTCCACTAATGAAGTGATCAAAGATGAAGTGGTTCTGTTGTGCTATAGCAGAATCATGAGGTCCCTGAAGTTCCTGTCACTATTGCATATGTTTAAATGAGAAGAAGTAAAATACCGTGATAGCTGTTTTGGAAGATGGCTTAATCTTAGATCTAATTTAATACAATAGTAGTCATTGATGGACTTCAGTCTTACATAATAAAAGAAATGACCCCTCAACATGCGGTTTCACTCTGCAAAAATATCTGTGTAAAAATGGCACTGTCTTACTCAACAGATCTGCTCCCTATGTATATCTGAGATATAGTTGCTTACTTCAGTGACAACATGACATTTTTACAGATTTTTATTCTTAACCCAGATCTAATAGTTAAGGCACAGTGAACTAGATTCCGTTCTTCCTTGTGCATCATCAGCAGAATTGTTCACTGTGTTCCAATCAGTCACACCTGCACAAATCCATTGAAGGCATAAGTGTCAGTAATGGCCTAATTTGCTAGCTGCAAAATTTCAAAACTTCCAGTGTAAAATGGAAGATTTCTGTGGAAAACTCCCCCCACTTTTCAGCCAGATCTGACAGCTGGTGATGATGCTCAAGAAGGAAGGACCATAGTTTTTAGTATGATTATTATTATTATTAATTACCGGTACAGCACCAAAACATGCAATAAGCACCTTAGAGAACAGATAATTAGACTGGCTCCTGTGCCAAAGGGCTTACAGTCTAAGGAATAGCTAACATATATGAGGACTAGGGCAAGCAAGAAGAAATGGGTCAGGACAGGACAAGTTCATAAGATCATGCAAAGACTAAGTAGGTGCCAATATATTTCATGTGAACAGGTTTTATTTTCTTCCCAGTCACCTAAAGTATTAATTTGGTAAGTTTAATTGGTTCACTTCTAATAGGCTTTGTGTGAGGGACGGCACACCTCAAAGCAAGGCCTGCAAGTCCCAAGATGGTGCTCAGACCACAGCTGCCACTCAGCAGCTCACCTAACTCCCTGGAGAAGGAGGCCAATGAAGCTCTGGCTTACAAAGGACTCCACCCAACAAAGCTCCTGATTGGGGGAGACATCCTGCCTCACTAATTGGCTGGAAAGCTCTATTTAAACCAGAAAGAGACACAGGAAATTGTCTGAGCAACTGAATCCATGACTGGCTGCTATTATGCACCACACCTACTTGCCTGACTCCTGAGCCCTGCCTGTTACCAGTTCCTGCTTTCCGCCTTGCTCCAGGTCCCTGCTGATCTGTCTCTGACTCTTGGCTTGGCATTTGGCTCTGGTTCCAGGCTCTTGACTCTAACCATTAGACATGACCACCCATGCTCTGGTCTCTATTCTTTGCAGCAGTCAGCAGAGGAGCTGATTAGAAAGTAGACAAATAGCATAACTCCCAAACTGAGGTTACATTTGCAGGACTGAGTTTTAGAAAAAAAAATTTTACTTGTGAAATGAGCAAATCTAATAGGCAAAAATCACTAAAAGGGAAATATGGAACTTTACAACAGAGCCTCACAGTTTTTAGAACAGAACTTCACTTTAAACGTCTCGCCACAGTTAATTGGCTGTTGTTGTAAGTCTTTGACATTTATTATATAATTTCAGTAGTTAGGGTACTGTGGTGGGGGAGGCTCATATTAAGCCTTTTTTAAACATTTACAACTTTGGGAGAAAATTATCGCTTGGGCTAAAATTTCTAATGTTACTTTTCTCTCCTAAATATATATTTATTAAGTCTAGTAACATTCCATTTTGATAATTTTTACTAAACCAAGTATAGACGACCATGACTGAAATCCTGGTCCCATTGGGGTCAATAGAAGTTTTATCATGGACTTCGCTGGGGCCAGCATTTCACCCACTGTTTATTTCATGTTTAAGAATATCCACGTGTGCCTTTCTTGAACATGGGTGTGACGGACTGACACTATCTTGCAATATTTTGAAGGAATTTTATTGAATTAAGTTTATCATCTTTGGGATTTATTGTATTAAAAATGCAACTGTGTATGTGTGATCGCAGAATTGTACGTATGTACCTTCTCTAGGAGACTGACTAATGCAATTTCTGGAAGCTATTAGGAACTTCAAAGGACTTTTTGGGACAATATCTGTGAAGTGAATTTCATAGGAAATACCTAAGAAATGCAAAAGACCTACTTGAATCTACTCTTTTGAAGCTATGTCCTGGAGAGAAAAACCCATGGTTTACTAATTACCTGCTCCTGGAAACTCTAGTTCAAACACCCCTGAGCTGCATAAAGGATGGACTAACATGTTATGAATGTGTTTTTTCTGAACTGAAGCTGTGATGAACTTGTAGCCATATGGAATCCCCTTGGATGAGGATTTCAAGGACTTCTTCTGCCATGGTCCATATAGGATTAGGTGAACTCTGGTAAATTTATTAGCATGCAGGTTGATTCTTTTATTGTTTTTAATGTTTTCTCGGTAGTGCTTTTTACTTTAAAAATAAAGTAGAAAGAACTCTATGGTACTTATAACTGTTGCAATCGCTCTTATTAATCTCTGAACAGGAAGCAACCAGGTGTGCTTGGGTAACCTGCCCCTGCTGGGAATAACAGTGCCCAGTCAGAAGGAAGTGAGATATAGGTCTCCACCCAAGAAAGGCAATAGTTAGGGAGCTAGAAGTGTGCGAGTGGGTGCTTTGCTGGGCCACTGAGGGGAAATAGAGGTTCATTTGCCCTGAACTGTGACACAGGGATTCAAAACCAGCTACTCAAAATTTCAACTTTTCCATAGACCTAGTAAATGAGAACACATGCCATTGACATGTTCAAAGATAATTTAATATAGAAGTATTTGGAGTTCACAGAGTTTGTAAAAACATTTTCTCTAAAGGTGTTTGAAAAAAATAAAAATCTTTATGGTCACAGGTATGGTGATGTTGATATGTTCCCAAAGAGCGGTTTCTGCTTTAAGTCTATCCATCACTTGAGACATAATTGAATGTTTATTGGTTTTAGGCTAGACACAGATGAAAAGCCAGAGGATTTTGTAGCAATTAAAATAAGCTGAGCCAGTCCCCTGATAAAATTTATCTTTTAATACAGCTGAAAAATATATCTTCTGCTTTCTGACAGAGCTTCCAGTGCTTCTCTTCCAAAAATTGATAAGGAATATATTTGTTTATTTTGTATGAACATGGTATTAAGTTCCTTTAATATCCAAGAAGAATATGAAAAGGAAGTGTAAGATAAATCAAATTCAAAAGGTCCATCTAATCTGATCATCTTCCCATCAGAGAAATATAGTTATTTAATCAGAAATTGGAATATATGTTCCAAAATTAATAGTAGAAACCTTTTAAAAAAGACAGATGTTTTCTGTTACATATATGTAGAGGTTATGCTGATTCAGAGAGACACAAGTCTTTCTGAGGCAGGGATAGACTGGAGAGTTTGGAGACCCAGCTTTATATGATCTTGGAATGAGGTATGTTGTTACATTAAATCATGGCAAATAAATGGTTATGATGCAAAAATCAGTTGAAACTCAGTGGTTTAGAGTGAGTTTCATGTTGAGAGATTGAGCTCCTTCAATCAATGATCCAAAATTAAAGAGATACAAACCACTGTGGAATGAGTATTTGCATGACACGGAAGATGTGAAACAGCTAAGTTTTGAATCAGCTCTCATACTAGTAGACCTAGCTGACATATGGGGGTTAACGCAGAACAACATTTTATACTTGACAGGTATCTAGCAACTAAAAATCTATTTGTAGCATTACATTATGTTAACTATAGGAATAAAATGTCTTGGAAAAGAAATAATAAATAATAATAAAATAATAATAATAATAATAATAAGGCCTATCTGTGAGATTAGGAAGGTGTTTAGGGTTTTTTGTTTTGTAAAAGAGTTACAGTGTATCTTTTAATGTCAGTTTTGATAATGTGCAATTATTTTATTGTCACTGAACCACATCTAACAAATGTAAAACTAGACATTGTTGATTTCTTAAGTGTACCTCCCACTCCACCTCATACCAAGACTCTTGGAACCCTGCACCAAATTCAGTATAAAGTAGTAAATACTCCTAGGTTTCCAGCTGAAACAGACAAGATCGTAGGAGATTAAATACAAATTAAAAATGTAGTTTAACATTTTTGAAAATGGACAAAACCCTACACCAAACATACATGCATGCTTTCCTACTAATGCTTTGCATTTAAGCAATTGCTGTATTTGCCACATGGTGATGTGAGGGGGAAGGTATCCAATCTGAGCACACATGAATAGAAAGACAAAGCAAAAAGAGATGGTTTTGACCAAAGCAAGGACTCACACCACTAAGGGTTTTTACAAAAACAATAGAATCAATTGACCCCTATGGGGGGGGGGCAGTGGAAAGAAAGCAGGACAAGGGGGATGTGATCATGATACATAGTATGTTTTCCTTTGGATTTATCCCCACAGTGATTTGCTATAGTCAACAGAGAACTAAGGGGAGGTCTGTGTCTTTTTCACAAAGCACATACTGGATGATCCTATTTCAATAAGCTTGTGAAAGGTGGAAAAACCTCTAGGTGCCTATAGGATGGGGTAGAGAAATTCCTTCCTGACCCAAACTTCCACCAGTTCACAAGGCAATTTTACAAATGAGTTCTCAGTGATGTCAGCTAGAGGATTCTTTCTTCCATATAACAGTACGGTCTGGAAATGTGCCAAAATCAATAGGCTCTAATATTAGGAAAGGAAATTTCCAGGCCTTCTAATCTGTTGTTAGAAGCTATATCAGTGTGTGCCTAACTGGGGAAGGCTGGGAGGGGAAATGGGATAAAAATACTAGGATATAGGCCAGACTATTACCTATTTTTGGTTACCAGAAAAAAATCATTTAATTACGTTAGGTAAATTAGGTACATGGCATTTAAGATATAGAAGTTTAATAAAATAAGGCATCCTTTCATAGCACATTTTATAAGCCTGTTTGCAATATTATGCAAGATTGCTGCCATAGGATAAGTGGAGTTAATAAACTATGATGCCTTATATCTGTCTCTGTTTTTATCTGCCTTTGACTCCACTTTCAGGAGCATACAACCCTTCCTTGAACAGAAAGTACAGTGTTGTGCAGTTATGTCATGTCAATTTGGTTTGGTTTTACATTGCTATTTTGAACAATTACTCCCAGTAAGAGCATTCATGCTAATTCAGCCAAATGGAAAATGCTGTATGTGTGTCATACAGACAATGTTACATTTGCTGAATTATGCTGTTTTCAAAAATTTTATTAAAGAGAGAATTAAAAAAAGCTAGGTGAATTTGGTTGAGCTGATTAGCTAATGTCAGTCTTAAGCTTTGATTTTTACAAAGCAAAATTCAAAGGTCAGAATTTCATTAGTTTCAAGTGTTGAATTTTGTTATATTATATTCATTAGTCAGACCTAGAGAACCTCAACCTTATTTCACAATGGGATAAATCTTGAGAGGGGATGAGCACCTAAAACATCCCCTGGATTTAGGGCCACCTGTCAGGATTTGGCACAATATAGATGGTGTTTTGTAACGGTGAGTGTGATTTGTCAAGTCTGTATAAACTCTGGGACTCACTCACTTATTGCTGTATGGAAAGAAACCGCTGGCGGTAACACATGTGACCCCTCATAGAACTGAACATTCTTTCAGACTCAGGGATATTAGAAAGACTGTGGATCCAACACTATCTGTTCCCAACCACTCACTCATTCATTCATTCAAAGATCCAACATAGCTTTCGGAAGAAGTGGAGAACCTGCAGATGCAATATACATAAAGAACTGGTTTCTTTGAGTTAACCTTTCTTTCTCCTTCAAAAATTGCATCTGCAGAGCACCGCTCTGTGAGATTAATAAGCAGTACGACCCCCTAGGAGGAACAGGGATAAAGATTACTACTTGAATAAAGAATGTAGGAAAGGCTTCCTTGAGGAGTACGGGCTCTGATGAACCAGTCATTCAAGTAAAGGTAGACATACAATTCAAATCATCCACAGTGTGCAGCTGCCACAGATAAGCATTTTTTTAAAAAGACTCAACAAAGCCATAAGCAAGCCAAAGGAAAGGACTATTATACTGGTATTGGCTGCTCCTTGTTCAAAATCTGAAGTACTTGTCTTTCACTGAGCAGCCTTGATGGAACCATCAAAGATCTTCACACTGAGCAGGTAGGTGCCAGGAGTCCTATTTAAATAAAGACCGTAGATCTGCCCTACCAAACTGGGAATAAGACCTAATAGCTGCATCCAGTGAGTAGTGCTAAATAAAAGCATGCACTGGCTGCCCTTCAAATGTCTGATATAGGCTCACCTATTAGTGTTTCCTTCAGAAGTTACAATTAAATGGTGGAGGCAAATATCCCTGTCATGTCAGACCCTGTGGGCAAAACTAGCCAACAAAGAGCACAGCCTCAGTCTGAAAGTAGTGGGCATACAAGTCAGTCACAATATCTATCAATATTTAATACTTATATTGTAATAATGCTCAGATGTGCCAATCAGTATTAGATTCTCATTGTGCTGCGATGTATATGCACATAAGATGATGCATCTCTGCTTACAAGAGGCACAAAGCTTCTGGGGTTGACATTTACACGAAATTGGAAATCTCTGCCCCATAGATGGAATGCCAGTCATAGCAGACAATGAGGGAACAGAGACAACAATGGGATAGGACCCACATGGATAGGACCCAGAGTCATGCCTAGCTTTAACAAAACAAGAAATTATTAACTCACTTTGCTTCTACTTCAAACTAAAATTTCTTATTAAAGGAAAGGAAGCCCTAGATCATTTGAGAGTGTGTGTGTGTGTGGGGGGGCAGATATACATGAGCAAATGCTCCCCCACACACACACACTACTTTCCAGAAGATTCAGATCCAGTGGTGCTATGGGTGAATGCATTCCAGAATTGGAATCTGCAGAGACAATTCTCAAAGGAGAATAAGATAATCATAACAATACACCCCTTTGAGAGACATATATTCTTTCAATTCACACCTCCTTATGTTGAAGAGCATTTCACTTTCAGCCTCATGCTTACCTTCACACTAGGTTAAACTAATGCAAAACAATTCACACCCAGTCATATCTCACTACCTGAACATAACAATCTCATGTAACAGAATTCATATAAGACAAAAAAGAACAGGCCAAATCCATCTTTGGAGTAACTTCATGAACTTCAGCTGGGCTACTCTTGAGGACAAATTTAGTATAAAAATAGCATGAAAAAGTCTCCGATGCGACAAAGGACTAGTGATCTGAGAAAAGAATGCTACGACAGAAATATTAAATGCATTAGACAGTGGTTATCCTTAAAAGTTTGTCAGTTGCCTTTGAGATAGGTTTACCTCCTTATTTGGATCATTTTAGTTGTCTCGTCTAGTAAATATAGGAAAGTTTAGGTAGGACTGAAAATTCTGAGATAAAGTTATTTAATTAAGGCAAGATTGTCAAGTTTTTAAGAAGATCCCTGTAGATTTAATTTATTTAACTCACTCACTACTTTAACTGCTATTAACACATTGTTTTGCCCAATTTCATAATAAACTTAATTATTTTAACAAATGACTGTAATAAGTATTTAACATTAATGTGAACTCCCTCAACACAAGAAAATTAATGATAAATAATACAAATGCTTTCCATTTCTATAGCAGAAGATCTTAAAGTGCTATATAAATATTTAATATAGTTTCACAAGGGAGTTAAGAATTATTATCCCTTAATTTTACAGAATGCAGAACTGTATGGAGAGGTTAAATGATTTGCTCATAGTCACATAGCAAGTCTGTGGCACAGCCAGGAATAAATCCACCCGAGTCCCAGTCCACAAGACCATCCTCCCTTCTTATTCCTAGTTAAAGCATCACCACTCCTTTATCTCAATTCTACTGTTTCCAAGCATCATAGTCTGATAAAGTCTTGCATTGGATTAAATCACAATGAGTAAACTTGCATACAATGGGCCAAATTCTGCAGTCAGACATACTGGTAATACTTAAAGATCAGTATTAGCATCAGCCATCTGAAAACTGGAGATACCATTTCCTCCATTTTCTTTTCCAATCCACCACACAGACAAACAGCAATAGGGACAGGTGTGTCAGCTATTTTCACTCTGCCATACCTCGCCACACAACCCACCATTGGAGAGACCAAAAGCAGCAGCAACAAAGAGGGACATAGAACAAGCTTCTTCATGTATTTGTTGTTTTTTCCTTCTGCTCCTGACCTCTCTAAGCCTAGTCTACACCTAAGCTTAGGTCAACCTCACTATCTTGATCAAGAGTGTGAAAAAAAAATCACACCCCTGAGACACACAATTAAGCTGTTCTAAACCCCAGAATAGATACTGCTAGGTCAAAGGAAGAATTTTTTTTTTAATCAACCTAGCTATTCCCTCTCAAAACCCCCTTCCATCACTGTAGCAAGTGTCTATACTACGGCACTATAGTGGCACAGCTACAGTGCCATAACTGTGTTGATGTAGTATGTGTAATGTAGATATACCTTTAATCTCAGAACCTAGTTCTTCCCAGAGCAGGTCACATTGGCAGAGTGGAGTAGCTAGATTGATGGGCCTCCCATGCTCCCACGCAGCTCTCTATTTATTTTGTTCTGATACTAGCTAGACCTGCTGGAGTCGGGTGAATGCTATCAATAGCTTAAGTTTTTTTTTTTTGGAGGGACCAGCCAATCAGACATAGGAAAACCAGTAAGAAAACAGCACCAAATTAGAACACAAATGACAGATAAGATGACAATCACTGGAGCTGGGAGAGATGTGGGCACTGAGCTCTCCTTGTCTATAGATATTTTAACAATTACTAAAGGCACTGTGGATAATTCTGGAAGGAAACTCAATGACTCATTTGATGCTAAAATAGATGATGCTGTTGACTTTGAAACACTGGCTACTAAAGTTACAGTTAGGATTCAGGAGGCCCAGTTGTGCATTGTGATCATAGAAAGGCAGTTGGAAGAGTCTCCAATACTGCTAGACGTTGGAAAGGCTGTGGACTGAACAGTAACTATGTGTGCACCTGGTGGAGTTGTACTGTTGCACACGTGGTGGAATTGTTCTGTTGTTAAAACATTCTGGACAGCTGTTCATTCCAAGATCACCATACTGTTACAGACTGACTTGCCATTGGACCCTGCACCATTTCAATGGACTTTTAAAACGTTGAGTGTAGTCTGCTGAACATTAACAAATCACCTTATTCATGCAGCACTGTATAAAAAAGTCTCAGATAGCTTTCATATGATCATACTCAGCCAATCATCAAGAGGCTGGATGACTATACATTTACATGGAATCTGCTCAATTCTAGAACTTTGTGAGGCTCTAATCCTATATCTCTCATCCTTTCCTCACTCTGTTTACTAATGCTCACTTCTTGTTACCTAACTGCTGCTTCAACACGCTTGTCGATAGTGTTATAAGAGAAAATAATTGTGCATTCGAAAAGCACATAAGAAACATAAAAAAGAGAGGAGTGTCTCAGCCATTCAGAATATCAGCAATATCTGATGTATGTTAGGGACTTTACTTGTCATACTGTTTCACATGAATCTATTTTATGTTACATTTTCCCAAAGAGGCTTTAACTGGGTTAAAAAAACAAATGTATTAAAGACGATCTGAATGAAATTCTAGTATGAAATTTTCCATTTGGACTGAAAAGTTATCTCAGTGTATTTGGAAATGTCCAAGGGCTTGATCCTGCACTCTGGCCTCAATCCAGCAAAGTCCTTAACTTTAAGCACTTGAGCAGTTCCACTGAAGTCACTGAGTGGACAGCGATATGGAGTTGTGACCTCAATGACACAGCATGCTAAAGCGCAGGATGTCATCTCCTACAGAAAACTAATACTACTTACTCTAACTCCTCTAAATAGAAAAGGAGTTTGTGGGGAGTGGGAGGAGTGGGGGTATTCAAACCCTTTATAAAATTAGCTATGGTGTTCTTTATTCACAGAAAGAGTTAAGGAGCACAGAAATCTAGAAAGTGCTTTATAGGTCCAAAGGCCGAACGAATTCCATATACAGCATAACATACTGTTAGTAGTGGGCTGCCTTCATATTTATCTCCAGAGTTTATTTGTTTAATTACTGCTCCACAATCATTCAACAGTTAAGTAAGTACGGTTTCATAAAAAATAGTAGTAGTAAATATATTATGCAGTCAGCCAGGGGGCATGTTGTACATATACAAGATAATCCAACTCATAGGTTTGCATTCTTGAATTTCACATTTTGTGCAGTGATCCTTTGAAAAACTGTATAAAAATGTAAACTAGTACAAACATTTGGAATATTCTAATTTGATAAACCCAAGCAACCTTTAATTAACAATATTGTTAAAAGGCCCCATGATTCTTAGGAAACCCTTCAAAGCAGGTTATCACAGATTAATTTTATCATAATAATCCACATGCAATATTCAGTTTTTCCACCATCCCAAGAATACATGCCAACTTCAGGAAGATTAAATAAAACATCATTTCAACTCTAGGATTCCTCTGCTTAGTTTACTTTATTTTGAGACTGTTCCTTTGTGACTTTATAAAACAGACATTTACACTCACAAGGACACTAGTGGACAGACCAACCATCAAGATAACCCAATAAGTTATTTAAAGTGAGTACATGGACAATGCCCTGATTTTCTGTTCATTAAAAACATAAAAACAGCAGCATTTTTGTTAGGTCTTCATAGAAATGTGACAAATATTGTATTTGGATAACCATTTAGGACCAAATCCTGGATGGCTGTGCAAAAATCATGTAAATTAACTTCATGCAGTGCAGACTGAAGCAGAGCAAATTCTTCCCCCAGGGTGTGGCGCATCAGAGCAGATGTTCTGCAGCCATTACTACAGCCCATAGGCAGTGGGAGCCACAGCTGCTATGAATTACTCTAATCAGGAATTTGGGATAGTAGATCCATGTAGTACAGACCCAATGACCATGCCCCCATCTCAATAACTCCTCCTTACTGCCCAAAAACAAAAACAAAGAACCCAGAACCAAAAAACACCAGAGAATTGCTCCATAGAGAGCAAGGAGTGCAGAGTTCTCAGTATGGCCGTTCTGCAGTCTTCTCCTCAACAACAAAATTGTGCCATGCAGGAGGACAGGATTTGGCCTTCTGGAGCACATTTTAAAGTTATGACATCTTAACTGTACCCGTAAAGCATCTACTCCTCGTGCAAAAGACATATCTGCATATGCAAATGTATGTTTTGTGATTGTATCAGAGGCACAGATAATTTAAATGTGCCCCTAAAAGAAATCTCTTCAGCAGAAAAGATCCATTGATCTTATTCCCTCAAGCTTTGCTTCTCAATCCTGCTTCCCAGGAATAATCAACCACTTAGAGCTCTTGAGGGGCAGTGCACATTATCTTCATAGCACAGACCTTCTCTAATGTATATCACTACTAGGTATTTAATATTAAGTATAACCTTTATAACCTTTTCCCTTACTATTTACTGTCTTAGCTGTAAACCTCCTTTTCAAAATTTTGACATTTCCCCCCCACACTTATCTAACCACCTATTCCTAAAAAAGATCTCAATTATATTGCCACTCTGATGTCCATCCTTTTCACAGTGCAAAATTGTGATCCATTGTAAAGGGCACATGGCATCTGTGCTTACAAACTGGCAAGATTATATGATCAGGCTATAGTTGCCAAGCCAGAATATGGTTAGATGGGTAGAATTACAAATATTTAAAAGCACATCCTTGTTAACTAAGAAACACAAAGTACATGTGTTTATAAGAAAATATACATTGTCTTCATTAATTCTTGGAACGTTTTTGACTACACTATTCACAGGGAGATAAAAATAAGTAAAACACAGTATTTAGATTGATTAAGCAGAGAGTTTGACATGAAGATTCTGAAAAGAAAAAAACTGCACATGTTTACAATCAAAGACTATTAGGAAGAAATATTGCTGAGATTTAAGTGCATGGAACTCCTTTGTGAGCTCTCACAAAATAACCTGAAGAACATCCTTTAAGGGATGGAATAAGGGCATGTGTCAAACTGAGACATTCAAGAAGCTTTTGCTCAGGTTTGGGTTTGCTAGATAATCTGATGACCTTGAGAGCTCTCACAGACTCCATCTGAAGCAGTATGCAGTCATAACCTCATTAAAGGATTTTAACTTTATTTTCTGTTAGCTTTAGTCTGAAATCAGCCACTAAAAAAGGAACAGACAAATTCTGCAAACTTAGAACACAAAGGCTCTTACAACTGTATAGTTATCTTTCTGTGGTACAAATTAGGGGGAAATGTAAGCTTTATAAAATGACGAAAATTCTTTTCAAAAGCAACTGAAAATGCTTTGGAACTTTCACAGCACTCAAACATATAACTCACACTGACAGAAAAGAGCCTAAAAAAGGGAGGAACACTTCTTATGAAGAAAGAGGGGAAGGAATATGTCAGAATGAGCAAATAGTTTGCTATGTAATTCAAGAAAACACTTAGTAATTTTTATGCCTTCACAATGGGAAGTGCTCAGCACCCTCAACTAGTCAACAGAAGTAGCAGGCACTCAGCAGTATCAGGACCTTACAAATCTCCTGATGGAAAAAGCACATATCCAATTCCTAATATAGTAACTGACAGCATGCAATACATTTATCATCCTCATTCTAATTTAAAAGACACTAAATATCAGAAGCATTCTAGACACTTTGCAGAAAATTAAGAAGAGAAGGTCACCACTTCAAAAATCTTACAGATGCAGTACCATTACTCAAACTGTAATGTCTTCATATTGTACAATAGCATATTTCAAATTATTTTCCTGGCCTCAGTGTGTGTGTATGCACAGAAATAGAAAAATAAAAATCATAAAACCATAGAACCATAGACTACCAAGGTTGGAAGGGACCTCAGCACGTCATCTAGTCCAACCCGCTGCTCAAAGCAGGACCAATCCCAGGCAGAGCTTTGTCAAGCCTGACCTTAAAAACCTCTAAGGAAGGAGATTCCACCACCACGCTAGGTAACCCATTCTAGTGCTTCAGCACCCTCCTAGTGAAAAAGTTTTTCCTAATAGACAACCTAAAAATGACCTAGAGCAAAGACTATGTTAAGACTTACTTGTTTTAATGTGTTTTAGTTGATTAATAAATTATTTACAGCTAACTAAAAACATCTTAAGGTTTTAATGAATATACATCATGACAAGGTAGTTCTGGCTGCAAATAGTAAAGAGGTTTGTAATAGTCTCTTAGCTCTTTGAAAGAGCTTTCACTGCCCTGAGAATACATACAGTTCTGGTTCAATACATCTTTTATTTGTACTAACACTGCAGATTTCCTGTGTGCATTTTGCAACCTTGACGTTTCATCCTGAAACCCTTACTTTATGCAAATTATTCTAGGACTACTTGTCTGAGTACAGATTACTTACATAAGCATTTGCAGGAACAGGTCCTTGGTTTACGGTTATTGTCATAAGGTAATAATAGTCATAAGGTAAAATATAGCACATAAAAACTTTTGTTTCAGAAGCTACACTGAAGTTATACAATGCCTTTAAATACAAACAATATACTACTCATCATAAACTAGAGAATTAGAATTCCCCAACGTTTAAAAATTATTTTTTATATTCCTGGTATTAATATTTTTAATATGACAGATCTTTTCTTAAATCTTTGTTTATTCATGAGCATGGCTTCCTAAGACTAACGGTGCACTTAGTAATCTTTGATTAGAATGTTGGATTTGATTGCACATCACATTGGGGCCGTTCTTTCCATACATTAAAATCAAAGCTATTATTTTAAGGATTTCTGTCTAGTCACTGATATGAGGTTCTGGAGCAAAAGGACAGACTCTCTTTTCTATCGTTTAATTTTGCTGATGAACCAATATTTTCCTCTGGGCTCTTGTGACATTATATCTTACTTCAGTGAATTTCACTCAATATTTAATTGCTGATAGAGGCAAATTTGTTTTTCCTTGTAAATAATAGATCAGTAAAGGAGAATCCCTAATTATTTGCAATATTTATATAAATATATAAAATTTTGTCCTGGAAATGTGTATTTCTCAATTACTCTTCACATGATATTATGAAGAACAGTGGTCACCTTTGTGAATTGGCTTAGATCACAGGTTTTTAAACTATAGTAGGTGAGGAGGACTGTCCATCATCGCAAAAAATATGGGGTTACTAATCAGTTTAAAAAAAAAAATCTAATGGAACCCCACCAGCTCAAACATTACCTTAGAAGGTGAAGAATTGAGTCAATTCACATATATTGTCAGTAACATGCATGCCAGTGAGGCTATCCGGAAGGAAATAATGTCACAAATTGGCAAAGAGGCAGCTGCATTCACCAGCTTAAACAAGATTTAATCATCAAAAAAGTCTACAAGTAAAAGACCAAACTACAAATTTTTAAGTCAAATGTTATTTCCATCTTAATCCATGGACAAAAAGCCACCAAAAGTACAAACATATCAATACCTTTTGAAAAATGCTAGGTATTAAATGGAATAAATTTATAAGATATGCTAAGATTTTGTCAGAGAGCTCAACTGTTCCATCTCTCTAAAGTTATTCAGAAAAGAAAATAGAAATCTCTGGGAGCTATGTTAAGGATGAAGCCAGAGATTCTGCCATGGCAAGCATTGCCATTGGGCAACTGGATGAACAGGCAAAAGAATCTAATCCAAAGAATCCCTCCATCGAACACTGCTTAGAAAGGGAAAATATATGGAACTTAACAACATAGAGGACATGCAAAAAGCATCTCAGGATAGACAGGGATGGCATGATTTGTTCATGCCAGTGGCTCTCAATCCTTCCAAACTACTGTACCCCTTTCAAGAGTCTGGTTTGTCTTTGCATACCTCACAAATTTCATCTCACTTAAAAGCTACTTGCTTACAAAATCTTGCTTATGTGACATCTGATAGCACAGGAAGGATTCCAATTCTGAGTGCCTCATGGATGCTGAATGGTCACTAGGGTTGGTTGAAATTTTTCTGTCAAAACAGTTTGCTGACTGACATTTGGTTTGTTGTTGAAACAAAAGTTTGTGTGGAAAGTACCTGCTTTCTTCCAAAACTTATAATTTTTTTTGTCTGAAAATTGAAAACCTATTTTTTGTATCCAAAACTTGAACATGTTCAGGTTTTGTGTTTTTAACTAAAAAAATAATATTTCTGTGAAAATAAACCTTTCTGACCAGCTCTAGTGACCACAAATGGAAGCAGAGATGTCTGTGTGATTCCAGATAGGACGGGAAGTGTATCCATGAAATAGCATTTTTACAAAAATGTGATCCACCCTCTGAGAAAGTTTGAGGACCTTTGCAGTAGTTAACTAAATAATTCTACCTCAGCATTTGCAGTATTCTCCAAAGCATTCTTTATATTAAGTACTGGGAATACTTAGAAAATCTTTATATTAATTCAAGGTAAAATTGTCAAGTTTTTAAGGCTGTCAGACAAACATTTCTGTGTTAAAGAGAACTGTTGAGATTAATATTGTAGCATTATAGTATAGCTACATGACAAAGTGAAACAGGACTGAGCAGTTTGAACCCACTCATTGTCCAGCCTCTTTTATCATAGTGAAATACAGAATGAAAGTCATACAATCTGCAACCTCTTTCCCCATAATCCATGAGTGCAAAGGAAGTCTTCGCATATAATACACAGAGGTCATTATCACATTTGAATTGTGCTTTGTTAGCAGTTAGCACTGTATGGGATACTTCAGGTTTGAGAAATTTCAATATGAATGATAGCAGCAGGTTTCCAATACCAACCTTTACACATTTCAATTGAATGATTGCTGGCATTACATTAAAATAATGAATATACAATTGTGAAGCTGTCAAATAGTCTCCTTTTTCAATATTGTTTGGAGAAGATTCATGAGATAACAGCAAGTGAGAATATAGGATCTGCTGGTACAAAATGCCCAGTTCCTAGTTACCTCTTCGGAGCAAGAGTTTTATATATTGGTAAGAAGGATGGTTATTCTTTTTGACTACAGAAGATGATTTCCAGTGTACTGTAACTCAACACAAACTACTTATAGTCTACCAGAGTAAAAGGCAATATTTTGAAGTTGCTCGAAAAATGAATATGTCCAAAAGGTATAAAATATGTTTGATCCATTTCTAAGGAAAAACAGAGTGTTTTATTATATGTTGAAGCAAACATCTATCTGATCCAAAACATTTCACATTTTAAAAAGCCAAGTTAGAGAAAGAAAAGTTCTTCCATTTAAAAAGGTGACAGTTATAAAAGCTGTCATATTAGAAGAGGACTGTTTAAATGACTAAATCAAGATAAACACAACAAATAGAGCTAATTTGGTCCCTTCCTTGTGATTTGTCTTCTCTAGAGCTAAATACTGATAAAAATGTTATCACATAACTATCTGATATTATTTCTGACAACCTTATTTTTAGATGTCTGAAACTGAGGTGAACCATACCTCACACAGCAACCAAAAATTACTTTCTTAGGATATCAACATTTAAATACTTTTGCTTACGTTTCCCCTTGCCCTATTTCCTGGTCTACTAGAACAGGTAGGCAATTGCTTCTGGCAAAAATGCTATTTACAAAATCATTAAAAATAGAAATCACAAAATATTTGCTTCTGAAAGCATTTTGTGCATTTCATACATCTTAATTTAGAGGATTTCACTCTGAGATCTCCACTATACAGAATTAACAACTAGCTTCACAAAAGCACTACACAAATAAAACCTACTAATCGGAGTACCAGACATAACAAGAACTCACCATAGCCACTGTGCCAGAATGTACCTCTGTGGTCATGTACTACACATTATTGTAATAATCTTTGTATCAGGTATGCTTTGTGAGGTATTTGAAAACTCAATAACTTGCTGATCAGTAATATCATGGTAAAATGTATGTAACAACATTATGTGTAAAATTATGAACACAAGCTGAAATCATGACTGAATATTGTTTCCTAGATAAGTCTGGGGAGTGGCTAAACCAGTTTCTCAAAGAAAGTACAGTGTAACACCTCAGCCAGCTGTCAACAAAGCTGATGGGCCTTCACTTATCAAGTGGCTATTCTTTGGCAAGAAAGGGGCCAGGGACAAAGAGATCTGCATGTTATCAAATAAACGGCATGAGGTCCTGCA
The DNA here is from genome assembly GCF_016161935.1 of Mauremys reevesii. Lineage (NCBI taxonomy): Eukaryota > Metazoa > Chordata > Testudines > Geoemydidae > Mauremys > Mauremys reevesii. The sequence continues at coordinate 28,721,365 of NC_052629.1, read as the reverse complement.
CCAGACCCCCGTCTCTTGAGTCTCAACTGGAAATACATTTCAAAGAGGGACTGAAACTATAAAAAGAAGGGGAAAACACCCCAAAACACCCCCGTCTCTCTTCCTGACCATCTCATTCTCTGCATCTCAGATGATAAAGGAAACAGCCGTTGGACTCTGGGGGAGGGGTCCTGACCTGAAAATTTGGTCAGTAATGCTGTTGGATGCATGTGGCAAGAAACTTTGCTATGAATCTAATATAGTCCATTAGGATAGGCACTAGAAAGCGTTTTTCATCTTTTATTTCCTTGTAACCATTTCTGACTCCTATGCCTCATTCTTTGTACTCACTTAAAATCTCTATCTTTGTAGTTAATAAACTTGTTTTATTGTTTTATCTAATCCAGTGTGTTTAACTTAAAGTGTCTGGACAACTCTATTTAAGGTAATAAAGCTAGTGTATATTATTCCCTTCTAGGAATAATGGATTTAATATATTTGTACTATCTACACAAGGCTAGGCAGTACTGGACATACATTTCTGGGACTCAGAGTGGATTGGGGTCACTCTGCAGAAGTAACCAAGGCTAGTAAAAGCCAGAGTGTAACCCAAGTGTGGCTGGCAGGTTTCAGTTACACACAGACCCTCAGGGTATGGCTTGCACACTGTAGGGCTATTTCTGAGTGACCAAGGTGGGAAGTACTGCAGCAAGCCAGTATAAGGCATCCAAGGTAGCAGAGCAGGGGTCAAACAGCCCCTCACTGGTTTGCATTGCATGCCAGTATGTCATAAACACCAGCAAACCACAGCGAAGAACCAGAGAATCAAATGATTAATTCCAGCTTTCACCTATAAAATAAATTATTCAGAAATTAAAAAGCTATTAATTTAGCAACCTAGTTGTGAATAATGAACTAAGGTAAAACATGAACACTACTGCAGTTATCATGCTGCTTTAACATATTTAACCTCCAGGATGGAATTCTGCATAAAAGAAAGAGATTGTGCCATTTGAAAGCAAAATTATTTCCGCAATTATGGAACTCAGAATATACACTATAAATAAATACCTACTATACATTTGGGATTGGGAGTAAGTTTCATTTCAACTCTGTACTGCCTCTGGTGTCATTACGTTTTTTTAAAATTTTTATCCATATTTTTGGGTAGGTGCTCACATTCAAAAGCCCAGTAGAAATGAAAATATATGCTCCTTATTAATTGTCTGTGTTAAGAAATGAAACTATGGAAAGTTGCATACCACACAAGATGACCAACAGCACGACGGCATTAGCTCCTTGGATGCAACATCTGTCATGTGCAGGTCGATTTATTTCAGGGTATTGACACTGATGTATCAGGTCACACAGTGTGCTGCAAGTCCAGTGGGATATCAGTGATATTAGTCCAACACATTTTGACAGCAGTTTTACTATGCAGCAGTGAAAGTACTAGTAATTTCCACTAGTAATGGAATGGCTTTCACAAATCTTTCAAGATTCTGCCCTTGCAGATTTCTCATTTTCTAATTTATTGACACACAAAAGTTCAGTGAAGATGTGGGATCTGGTTTCCACTGGAGGCCAGCTTATTGCACAATTCCAGCTGGTTTAAGTGAGGCACAAGAAAGTTAAATGATTTGCCTAAGGTCACACATTAAGTGAGTGACTTACATGAGATGAGAAACCAGTTTTCTCCAAAGTCCCAATTCTGTCTTGTATACTGAACATTAGAATTCTTGAATAACAAACTGTTTTGAGGTACTATATGCTTAGTCAAAACTGTACAATTCCAATGCTGATGCAGCTTACAGATTTATAGGTAAGGACTTTTGTCCTTTCTCTCTTCTCAAAGCATCTCTGGAAGGTGCTCAGATACCATGGTGAGGGGTATAAGAGTGAGTAGAATCTATAAACTCAATTTTCCAGAGCCTCTACTGAGTTTAAGAAAATGCATGCACAATAAACCATGGCATAGGACTTTGGAGCGATTAATTGCTCCACAACTTTATTTTCAGTTTTAAAGAGCAAAACAACAGGCCTGAATAGCTACATGTGCTTTTATTAAACTTGTTTGACTAAATTTTGACACTGATATTTTTAAAAGCAGCATAATTTTGGAAGCTATTTGTCCAGTAATCTAGTTACTGTTGATATTATTGAAACAATACGAACAAAATCAGCAGTGTACCTGCTGTTTAAAATTTGGCTATAGCCCACTGCACACTACAGTTTTCACACAGCATATAACCCAAAACTCTACAGATACCAGTAAATTCAAACACAGTAAATAAATGTTTCATTTAAAATAATCCCCAGTTAAATCAGAAGTCTAATATCTCTTCTTGTAGTGTCTCTAAATCCCAATAAGATAATGGGGAGCCATACACATGAAACAGTATATCCAGAATACATTATAGATAAAACAATCTCCTTTGAGATAGGATACCTATTTTTCTCAGTGTAAATATTACTTGATATTTTTAGAGGTGCCCCAGAGTAATCAGTAATGTCCTTTCCATATAGCTGACTGTTCAATAAACAGTCCCTAAACACAGCCAGCCATATTCCATTAAAAGACAGTAAACCTTACCTTCACGGGTCAACATTTTTAACACGTTGGAAGAGTGAGTAGAACAACCAGGATTGGAAGAACTCTGAGGAAGATCTGTCTGTGGCCAGAGTACCACTTAGTTACTTTGCTAACTTGCCAGGAAACTAAAGGGTATGTTACAAGATTTTTCTCTGCATCTACAAGTAATGTTTATGTTGTTTTTCCTTCCCTTAAAAATACTTCAACAAAGGGCCATTACTCCAAGTAAAGTGCAGCAGACCTGCAAAATTCTGCATGAACTATTCTCAGGAGCAAATTACATAGCCAAGGATGATCGATTTTAATAGAATATGCATACATATGTATATTATATACATATATTTGAATACAAAGAAACTTAGTTGAGGTTGCAGGCTCTGCTTCCCTACACAAACCTAACCACTAAGGTCCTTGGGTTCTTAAAGGTCCCACAAACATGGTGTCCATAGAGTGGGATGGTTGGGGAGCCCCCAGTAATCCTAACTAACAACTACTGGAACTATATTCAACTGATAAAAAGTATGTACAAATGGCAGAAAACAGACAAGTTCACTTAGAAAAATTAAAAATAATAATAATAATAATTGGAGATATGCCTATCTCCCAGAACTGGAAGGGACCTTGAAAGGTCATTGAGTCCAGCCCCCTGCCTTCACTAGCAGGACCAAGTACTGATTTTTGCCCCAGATCCCTAAGTGGCCCCCTCAAGGATTGAACTCACAACCCTGGGTTTAGCAGGCCAATTAAGAGTAGTAAGGAACAGGAGATGCTAACTTTGGCCATGCAGCAATAAGAGGGAACTGGAACAGCATCATCCTGCACAGCCTCTTAAAGCCTTGGACGCACCACACAGTTGATGCATGTGTGGATCAACAGGCACTAGTACAAACAGTTCCAGCTGCAGTGCATGGCGCGCATGCGCACCCACATATGGAATCTATATAGGTAACATTACTTGAAGAAATATACATGGCTGCATCTACTCAAGGAAGAACTTCTACTTACATTCCAGAAAACCGGAAATCCTTATTGCTTCATTGTCTCTCTCTTAAAGGGCAACAAATCATCAAGTATCTTCCTCCTTTTACCTGACTTACAGCAAGATGCAAGTCCATATGATGCTCCTCTCTAAGCCCTGGATGATCATGTTAATCCTCTACTAAATGTGGTTGTTGAATGCTTCAAGGTCTATTTCTATGCTCAGATATCTCATGAGCCCATCGACCATTACATAGCTGCATTACATGAGTTGAGTGCAACCAGTGAATTTGCCAGTTTCACAGATGAAGTGATCAGATATCAAATTGTCATGAAGATGACTAGTTCCAAGATTTATGAATGACTCCTAATGATAAAAGACCTTACCTTGGAGAAAACTTAGAAACTGCCCAACAAGTGGAAAGCACCATTCACTATGCTAAGTGAACCACCTGCAACACCAGATGTCTTTCAACCTGCAGAAGTTAATGCAGTTTGATACAAGACTTCAACCCACAAAACTCCTGAGTCTACCTCTCACTCTGCTGCCAATGCTACAGATGCAGTGACTCAGGTCACAAGAGACTTTCAAGGATGTCCTGCCAAGAAATCAGTATGCAGGAAATGCAACAAAAAAGGACATTTTGCTAAAGTCTGAGAGTATGCTGTTAATGTTGTATCTGGAGTTCTCACAGATGAGGATGAATCTCAGTGGTGTTCTGAACATAACAGGAGATCACCACACCACTCCATACTGCCAAGTGAGAGTCAACGGCCATGAGATGAGGATGTTAGTAGATTCTGGTTTGCCTTACACTGTAATTCCTAACCAACCCTACACCATGCTATTTACCATCGCCCAACCTAAGTTGGGCTCTCCAGACATATACCCTGGAGGGTAAGGAGGATCTCCCATTCACATCAATGGTTATTTTACTGCTACTCTAAAGTACAAAGGCCATAATACCAAGGGAAAAGTCTATGTATCCCAGAAGGGAGCTTCTATTTTAGGATGGACTCAAAGTGATTTTAACATGCTTTTAGATCCAACTTGTCTTTGACTTACCAGAAGTTTTCACCAATACCACAGGTGTTGCAAAAAATGTCAAGCACAAGGTCCAGCTAAAAACCAACATGGTGAAATGTACCAACTGCACTGATACAACCACTGAAGGAGGAGATTCTGAAACTATGCATAGCAGATATAATTGAATCAGCTGATTAAACAGAATAGGTTTTTCCTATCATTCTCACCAGGAAGCCTAATGGTGCTATCTGCATGTGGACTTGAGAGATCTAAACTCCATCAGTGTTGTGGATTGTCATCCTCTACCCAAGATTAATGAAATGCTGCCAACCTTGAAGGAGACAAGAGTCTTTACAACCCTTAATTTATCCTTAGCTTACCACCAGATCCCCTTAATGAAAGAATCTTGTAAGTACACAGCTTTCATCACTCCAGAAAGGATGTTTCAATTCATACAGATGCCATTTGGATTAGCCTTTGCAGTGTTCATATTCCAGAGAATGATGTATCAGATTGTTGGCGAGAGAAGGGGTGTTACTTACTTTCAAGATGGCATTCTAATGTCTGACAAAGATGAATCTGAACATGATGTCAACCCAAAAAAAGGTTCTAGAAAAAGTGTCAATGTCATGGACTTACAACCAACCAAAAAGTATAAAATTGTGTACTGACTCAATGGCATATCTACAACGGAATGGCATACAACTAAAATCAGACCTAGTGCAAGCCATTCGTAATACACCAGAGTCTGACAACTATGACAAACTTCAGTCAGTCTTGGGATTGTACAAATACTGTTAAAACTTTGCTATGAAAGTACAGTAGAACCTCAGAGTTACGAATATCTAGGAAATGGAGGTTGTTTGTAACTGCAATGTTCGTAACTCTGAACAAAATGTTATGGTTGTTCTTTCAATGAGATAAACTCAATTTCCACCAGTCCTTTTGATTCTAAGGAGCAAACAACTACCACAACAGATGCTTGTGAGTATGGTCTTGGTGCTGTCTTGACTCAGCTAAAATGGCTGGGAAGTCACTATTGCATTCACCTCTAGAGTGACTAATAAAAAAAGTTCCTATTCTGTCATTAGGATAGAGGGCAGTGAATGGGTGGGTGAGGTTCTCTGGCCAACAATGTGCAGGAGGTCAGACTATATCGTGATTAAAGTTAAGATTGTGTTATTGTTATTTTTAGTAAAAGTCATGGAGAGGTTACAGGCAATAAACAAAAATTCAAGGAATCCCACAACCTGTCCATGAATTTTACTAAAAATAACCGGGGGAGGGAAGGGCTGACTGCCCAGGGGACTGACAGTCTGAGCCCAAACACTGGGTGGGGGACTGAAAGCCCCAACCACTGTCATCGGGGGACAGCTCCAACTCCAGCTCCAGCCACTGGGGTGGGGTGGTGGGCACTTCTGGCCACAGCCACTGGGGGAGGGACAGCTCTGGTCACAGCCTCTGGGGGAGGGGACAGACAGCTCCAGTCCTAGCCCTGGCTGCTGACAGCCCTGGCCCCAGCCATGGAGGAAGGGACAGCTCCAGCCCTAGCTGCTTGGGAGGCAAGGGACAACTCCATCTCCAGCCACTGGTGGGGGGACAGCTCCTGCCCCAGCCACTGACAGATCCTGCCCTGGCCCCTGACAGTTGTGGCTACAGCCCTGGCCCTGCTCTGGCCCCAGCACCAGCTGCTGACAGCTCTGGCCCTAGCCATTGGAGGGAGGGAACAGGGGGACAGCTCCAGCTCCTGCTGCTGACTGCTCCAGTCCTGGCCGCAGGCATAGCGGTGGGGGATGAAGCCAAAGAAGTACCATAGGTCCATTAAAGTCTTGGAATCCATGATCTCCATGGGCAAATAGTATCCTTAATCATGATGGCTCCTTCTGAATCTACAAGTAAGATACTTCAGAACCTACCTTTGGGGTAGATTTTTCTTAAGATCTGATCACAAACCTCTTTCAGCTTTATTCACTGCATGAGGTTCTGGATGAACACCACCAAGAATTGCCAAATGGGCCACCAAACTACTGGACTTTGTTTTCCAGTCAGTTTATTTTCCAGGTTCCAAGATCACAACTGCAGATTGTCTGTCTCGCTTGCCCATACCTTATCATGAGGGTGCAATACAGAAATAGATTATCATTTCACAAAATCACAGCTTCAGAGTTGGCAACAACCATGAGAGAAGACAAGGTACTTAAGGACATAGAGACTTACAGAGTCAATGGATGGCCTTACAAGATGACGAAACCAGAACACTTGCAACCATATAGACACATCACATGACTTGTCCCTTGCAAATGAATAGCTCTTAAGAATTGACCATCTTATTGTGCCTACATTTCTGAGAAAATGATTGATCCACGTGGCACACGAAGGACATCTTGGGGTGAGTTTAATCAAAAGTTGACTGTGACAAGATTTTTGATGGCCAGAGATGGACAAGAAGGTTGAGGAAATAATCAAGAATTGCATGGCTTGTGCTGCTAGTGATAAATCAAAGAAAACCTTCAGCATTCGTCTCACAACTGTCCATGGAAGAAATTGGCTCTCAACCTAATGGGACCATTTGAAGATCAGCCTGTTATGCAAAGGTTTGCAATAGTAGTGATAGACTATCATTCAATGTGGCCGGAAGTTACATTCATTGGAAAGGTTACCACTGAAATAGTAATTACCGGTACATCTTTGCTGAGAGGGCTTTCCCAGGAAAGTGGTAGTTGAAAATGGAATGCAATTGACCTCTACCAGAAATGAAACACCACCTCAGTAACAATGATATCAAGCACAAAATGGTGTCTCTATGCCATCTGAGAGCTAATGGTCTAGTTGAGAGAATGAACAGACTAGTGAAAGAAAGTTTGCAACTTAACAGTTTGCAAGCAAGACCATGGAATGAAGCTTTATGTGAAACACTGTTTGGTTAAAGGGCCACTCCACACTCAATGGGAGTATCACCTTTTGAACTGTTAAGAGGACTCTTTTATTGTTATATACATTTTAGGCCAGATCCTTGGCACCATTAGGGGTTTTTTTGTTTTGTTTTTTTTTAAACACACTGTTCCAGAAACACAAATCAGCCTTAGTGTTATTTTTATTAGCAACTGGAGGAGTCTCCCTACATCCCCCTGTGGTTCTATTGACAACACAATCTTGGCTCCAACATTTGCTTCAAGATGGCATGTTTTTACAGAATGTTCTTGAAGTTCAGTGGTACAAGAGGAGGGTACAGCCTACAAATGGAATAACAGAGGCTGCCTTGAAGAAGTAGCTTCCATTTTCAGCCCTACCAATGTCCATAGCACATACATATAGTATGACACAAGGCCTGAAAGGGAAATAGAGGGAGAAAATGATGTACAGAAACTCTATTGAGAATGCAGCTCTCAGGCTGTTCTTTCAGTGGTTCCTGGTGTGCATGACATGCAGATCTCACAGCTGTGACAGCCTGGCACACATGTGGTTCATGGCCATGATTACAATGTGTGGGATATAATTATGCAGGTGTAGATGCTACATGATCACATCACTTCTCACAAAACAAGCACAAACATACAGTGAAGAAACCATGGGACAGATTTAAATCAGTTGAATAACTCTGAATTTATGCCGCTGTAACTGAGATCAGAATATGGCCAGAAAGTGAAAGGGCAGTTAAAATATTTCTTAACTTTTTACTGTTAAAGATAAAGGGGATACCCACTTAAACTAGTAATATCTTATATACTGGTACAAAGATAAAATAATTTTTTTTACCTGTATCTACTCTCTCCCTCTCTCTGTGGTACAAGCACAAGTAGATATGAGTAAAAAGCTTTGACTTTCCCAATTCATTCTTTTGGAAACTGAACTAGTTTAAACCTTCAGTAAGGTGATAATTATAGTATACATTTAAGATCTGAACTAGTCATACAACAGAGTGAAGGTTGAGCTTATTACATTCTCTTCAGCACACATCAATTATACCCACCATTGAAGGTGATGTAACTATGATTCCAGCTAATTAAGTCTGTACTATTAAGATGGAGTGGTTTAATAAGGCTTAGCATGGGAGAATCAAGTTAACTGTCAATCTCCTTTGTAATAATATGTTTCATTTCTAAACAGTCAACATAGCTGTGATTTGCAATGTTGCCTAGTTCCAATGCATTTGGGTGCTTTTTGTACAAGTTTTAATAATAATAATTAGGATAGAAGCTCTTGGGGTGGCCAGATGTGTGTCTTTTGTGTTAACATCGTTATTGGTATTGTAACGAAAGATTCTCTAAAATCCAATAGGGAAAACACTTGTTTTGTATTCTACATTCTAAATCTTTCTCTGTGTTTTATTATCCATAAGAAGGAAAGCCAGAATAGTATATTGGAATAGAACTACTTTATCAGACCTCACTGAGTGATGTTACCCATTTAATGACTGATATGGTCTTGTAAGAATCACGTGAAGCCAAAACTTTTCAAAACAAACGTGAGTAGTTTTGTCTCCCGTTTTCTACTCACTATCACATCACAGTCCTCACTTACAAATACACATACAAACTCATGACTAATATTAAGCCTCTTAAACAGTAGGTTGATGCAGTATAGAGAACTCCACAGCAATTTTCTGATATCATTCAATCCTTTCATATAAAGATGCCAGGGCATAATGGATACTGATGATTACTTAATTTGGTAATAATGCAACAAACACATATTGTGCAATAGCAACAGTTTAGCTTAGACTAGAAATAGTTTACCTTAGGTAGGTCTGAAGGTCATTACATTGTTCACTTTTATTACGGATCCTATTTAAATTGAAATTTATAGTCTTTGACATTGGCTTCACTGGGAGTAGGATCTGAGTCGACAATAATGTCCATTCCAGTGTTCTCTGGCATTACAGTTTCTTAACTCTGAACGGCATAATTATTCTTGCTGTATTCATATTGACAATGAAATATATTTTAAAAAAGAGTTCCACTCTGACAAATCAGTGAGCAAAAAATGGTACCTCCTTTAGCACTGCACAGCCAATACAGCAGAGAGATAGAGAGAAAGAGAGAGTGCATGCATTAGATTCTGTTCCTTCGTGTACATCAACAGAATTGTTTATTAAGATCCGAGAAATTACACCTGAAGAAACACCCAATGAATGCTATTTGAAGACAATGGGCTTTCACAAATATAAGAGGGCCCAATTTGGCCTCAAGAACAACACTTTAAGTGAACATTGAGGGGACCAACAAAATTTGGTTCTTTTGACACACACAATCTTCTAATAGAGGTAAAGAAGAATTATTCTATGCCTAGATTTGCTCTCTTACACTGGTTTAAAGTTTGGAGTAACTCACTGAAGTTGTACTTATATGAAACATGTAAGAGAAAGAAGAATCAGATGCAACATGGTTAGGAATTCTTTGGGGAAATCTCTAGGAAGGGGTTAAATAAGAAGGGTCTTTTGTAAATTACTGTGATTTAAATCCTTAAGGCTGCATCCTTAGCTGGGGTAAAATGGTGAGCTCCACTGACGTCTGGGGTGCTATCCTCAGTTGGTGTAAATCAGGATGTGATACTAGTAATCTTCACTTTAATATCATCAATACACAGTGAATTACATTTGTATATTCATCTCTTTACTGAAAATGTCTTTATCATAAATCTCTTACATCCAGTAATCTTGGGGTTCTTTATGCATTTTTGTGAAGATTGTGTACACTTGCAGCCCTCTATTAAATATTATTTCAGTAACTTCTTACTGATAACATAGGATCCAGCATTGTCTTATTTATCTTGTGATTAATACATATGTTTTAGTATTATTCTAACTTATGTTTAATATGAACTAAATAAACTACCCTTCAAACATAAATGTAATGTTACAAAGGCATCCTGTTTAAAATACAGAGAATTCAAAAGCCTTCTATCAAGCTTCAGATGACAAATTAACATTCAACTCTTGTCACTAACAGAGTGACTAATTATGCCCAAGCAGGCACAACAGAGATAACAGGTGTCTGCAATAAGGTCATACAGAGGGCTTTATATTCAACTTGAATGAGAAAGTGATTGTTGTAACAGTCTGCATAGCAACACCCAGCCACAAGCAGCATGTGTATTTTGAAAATTGCTAATATTTCTAAACATGGGAAAAAAATCTTTATTTGATAGCACCAAGACTATCTTTGAGTTTCTGATTAGGATGCATACATAAAAATAAATGAACACAGATATTCCAAAAGAGAATCAGTATGAGCAATATTAAAACACTCTACATTATTTAATTTTGGTATTCCTTTAGGCACTCACCACTTGCTACTGGTCACATAAAGCCGACACTCAAAAGGATACATGATATGCTGTAAGTTATTTATTCTTCTGGTCAGAAGGTGCTAATGATATAAAAATAGTAACAGTAACAATACCGTATTATTTAAAAATTGAGATGGTCTTTGGTTTTGCTACTAAAGATGGAGTGGAGATGTATTTAAGTTGCCCAGGAACCATTAGCAATTATTTCCAAGAACTCACAGAAAACAGGTGAGGTCTCAGAGGACCGGAGAAGGGCAAACATAGTACCTATCAATAAAAACAGGAACAAAGAGGACCCGGGGAATTATAGATCAGTTAGCCTAACTTTGATACCTGGAAAGATAATTGAACAAATTATTAAATTATTAAATCAAGTTAATACATTAAATTAAATTATCAAATTAATAATAATTAAATTAATTAAACCGAGATGTTAAATTAAATTAATATTAAACAATCCATTAGTAAGCACCTAGAGGATAATAGGGTGATAAGGGATAGCCAGCAGAATGAATCTTGCCAAACCAACCTAATTTCCTTCTTTGACAGGGTTTCTGGCCTAGTGGATAGGGGGAAGTAGTAGATGTGATATATTCTGATTTTAGTAAGGCTTTTGACATTCCCACATGGCAGTCTCTTAAGCAAATTAGGGAAATGAAGTCTAGATGAATTTACTATAAGGAGGGTGCACCACTGGTTGAAAAGCAGTATTCATAGAGTAGTTATCAATGGTTCAGTAGCAAAATGGGATGATGTAGCTATTGAGTCCCATAGGGGTCTGTCCTGGGTTTGATACTATTAAAAATTTTCATTAATGACTTGGATAATGGAGTGAAGAGTTTGCTCATAAAATTTATGGTTGACTCTAAGTTGGGAGGTGTTGCAAGCACTTTAGAGGACAGGACTAGAATTCAAAATGACCATGACAAATTGGAGAATTGGTCTGAAATCAACAAGATGAAATTCAATAAAGAAAAGTGCAGAGCACTTTGCTTCAGAAGGAAAAAATTCAAATGCACAAATTACAAATGGAGAATTACTGGCTAGGTGGTAATACTATGGAAAAGAATCTGGGGGATATAGTGGATCACAAATTAAATCAGTCAATGATGTGATGCAGTTGTGGGTTGGACAAATACCTGTCAGGGATAGAAATACCTAAGATATGTGGCTAAGGTGCCTATTTCCTTGGTATTTAAGTACCCCTTATCCCAGGTACTGAGAGAGTGATACAGTATCTCAGTCATACGGTCACCTATATTCAAGAAGCATGCTTGTCATACAGTTTTATTAAAGCCTTCATATATTTAAAAAAAACAAACTATAAACTTTTATTATTTGACTTGGTCAGGATTAGTAATGTTCACTGTCTGCAAATAGAAGCTCTTGTTCTGGAGACTTGTAATTATTTCTACTGAGACAGCTCTATTACATTCTCCATTTCATTATCAAGATGCATGTTCTCATATTTTAATATCCATGTCAATGCTATGCTCCTGATTTTACACATTATATTTAATGTTAATGAGACCCACGGTATTATTTTAAAATGAACTATCAACACTCTTTTTAAACAACAGGATCAACATTATTCATACTTCATCTAGGAGCAAGTTGAGATTTCAGTTTCTTTCATGAGAAGAGCAAACAGAGGATAGACCAATTCCCTCCCTTCCACCCAACTGACTCTGCCAATAGAACAAAAGATACATCTGTTTAATTGAAATTCACTATATGTAAAATTCTTAAAAAACAAACAAACAAAAAACAAAAACAAAAAAACATGTGTTGTAGAGTTTATTGAAAGATATGTGTGAGTGTGCATAATGCTGAAATACTCAAGATGATAAGTGTGTGTGTGTGTATCTATATGTAAAATCCAGGGGGTTACCATTTGAATGTATAGATTTGTTTGAAAAGAGAACAGTGAATATAAGCATTCGATCTTCTTTTGCTTATTTGTATGCCAGAAACATCTGTGATGACTCTGACCATGGTTTCAAAAATTTTCCAAGCAGGGTAAACCTCTCCTGGGATTCTGACTCTGATTCCCTGTGTTCAAATTGAGACAGCTCTCCTTCTTCCTCTGAGAGTGGAGATGAGTCACAGGAATAGGAGGACTTTTGTTTCCTTTGAAATGTTTTCTTGGCATGTTTACATTTCTCCTCTTCTTTTGGGACTTATGCACTGTGATGCTGGACAGAGAAGAATGGTGATGTACCATTTTCCCTGACTGTATCCTTTTCAGAAGCACCTGGAATCCTGAACAGCTAAGCTGACCCTATTCATTTCAGAGTCAAAAAGGCTCATGGACCTGGAATAATTTTATAATTCTGATACGTCTTTGAAATCAACTTCTGAAAGAAAAATCTAATGAAGAACTCAATCCAACTCCCATTAAAGTCAATGAAAAGACTCAGATTACCTTCAATGGGTGCTGGATCCAATCATGTTATATTCATTCCAACAGTAATTTACTGTTGGAATAATTTTTGACAGAAAATCCCATTTCTGGAAAGTAAAAATTTTCCATAGGAAAATCTGATTTTGCTGAAGTTTTTCAATTTTTTTAAATCGGGAAAACCAACTAAATATTTCATTTCTTGTCAGTTCAAACAGCATCAAAATTAATGACTAAGTGGTGTGATGCTTCATGGGAGAGATTGCATTGCATCCTGAGAGATGTACTACAGCCAAAGAGTTGAGTTCATAAAAGAGAATGGGGTCATGAGGCCTGGAAACTGCAGTGAGGCAATGCACCACAATAGGGAAATGTATTTTAATGCTGAATTAACTCAAAATTAAATATTTCAGATCAAGTCAACAATCCTGTCTCCTGCTGATGAAGTTGTGTGGTGCATCATGGGAGATGTAGTCTGGCCTGGGAGTCTAGCCCTTGAGGAGAATGGGGGCAAGGAGAATACAAACTACAAAACCCAGGAGGCAATGTTACTCAATAGGGAAATGCAGTTTCATGTTGAATTGACTTGGAACAAAGTGTTTTGGGTCACTTCCACAAACGGAAATGAAACCTTTTGATTCAGGAATATTGGAACATTTAGTTTTGACTGAAAATGCAAAATTCAAACATTTTGCCCTTCTCAGCTCAAAGTTTTTTGGAATGTTTTGTTCCATAATTTTTTTTTTGATACTTCAGTTGTTTGTCCTGATTTGTGACAAAAACAAATGTTGGAATTTCCTCTGGGATGGAAATTCTGGTTTTTGTCCAGTTCCATTTATTATCATTCTAATATGTCATACTCTGTTAAATTTATTATTCTGATTGAAGACAAGTTAACATCCCATGGCTCTGATATTGCAAGATGTTCCATGGTAGTGGACCCACATGCCACTGATGTCTTCATTTTGGCTCCATGGTAAATGAGAGGAGAAGGAGCAGGGGCTATGTTGCTAACACAAGAATTTTTCAAAGTTGATACTTGTTTTGTAGGTATTGGACACCATTTCCCAATAGATATTTTCTCACTAAAATGTCTTTCCAGGGCTGGTGCAAGGATGTTTCGCGCCCTAGGCGAAACTTCCACTTTGCGCCCTCACCCCGTCCCCAAGCCCCCGCCCTGAGGCGCCCCACAGCAGCTCCCCACCCCCACCCTCTACCCTGAGGCACCCCTCCCCTGCCCCAGCTCACCCCTGCTCCGCACACGAGCACCCCAAGCATGCCATCACTGCTTCACTTCTCCCACCTCCCAGGCTTGCGGCGCCAATCAACTTAGGTGCCGCAAACCTGGGAGGCGGGAGAAGTGAAGCAGCCATGGCGTGCTCAGGGAGGAGGCGGGGCAAGGAGTTCCCCTGCGTGCCACCCCCTCCTTAATTGCTGCAGGCAGCCCTCCCCGCGCTCCCCTGCCCCAGCTCCCTCCGCCTAAATGCCAGCAGTGACTGGGGCGGCTGAAGATCCGGCCGCCACAGTTGCTGCCGAAGAAAATGGCGCCCCCCAAATCCTAGCACCCTAGGCGACCGCCTAGGTTGCCTAAATGGTTGCACCGGCCCTGTGTCTTTCCTTGGAGGGAAAGAGTTGGGAGTCAGCAGGTGCAGAGTTTTAATTTGGGCACTGCCACTGGCTAGCTGTATGTCTCTGTCTCCATTTCCCCATTTGTAAAAAAAGTTATTAAATAATATGTACCCACTAACCTCACAGAAGTATTGTGAGAGCTAATTAATTAATTTTTGAACAGTGCTTTGAGCAGCTACAGCAATATTATAACTGCTAAATATTAGTATTATCAGCAGTCAGTTTGGAAAAGGTCTTGCACTATAAAATTACCCAGATGCATCAGTGATCTCTTGAAGCTGAGATCAAATTCAATCAATTTTGTGGGAATAATCCCATTAATTTGCACTTTCAGCTATTTCTGTGCTTTACAAAATACTAAACGAAAACAAGAAAACATACAAACAATGCCTTAATATGAGGATTTGCATCAGTTTTGATAAAGAATTAGGTTGCAGCTCTATGATTTTCTCTTTTCCATAGATTTCATTTTAATCAGCCTCAGTCATAGGGTACATCTACACTGCAATGAAAACCCATGGCTGGCCCATGCCAGCCAACTTGGGCTCACGAGGCTGTGACTGCGGAACTGTTTCATTGCAGTGTAGACTTCTAGGCTCAAGCCCACAAGTCTACACAGCAATGAAACAGCCCTGCAGCCCGAGCCCAAGTCAGCTGGCACAGAACAGTTCAATAAGCTGAAGGAACAGATGGTCTCAGCCTTTGGGGAATTTTCTACTGCTAAACAGAAAGTTTTGCTTCTTCTAGGCAAGACAGATAACATGGGAAAGGGAATTGAACAGTGAAAATGTAAAGATTATTTATATTTCAAAGAGCTCCAAAGACTGATTTCTGATGAAAAACTAGAGAAGATATGGCCGCAGGGAGAAAACAAAAAGTAGTTTTCTTGATGACTCTTTTCCAAGAGTTTTTAGACACTAACATATTAAAAGGGTTAAGATTTTGACACCACTGTGTCTCATCTTAGTACATAAAAATTAAAGTTATCTTTCTATCTATGTACTGTTTAATAAACACTTAATTGCTAGAACAGAAATCAATCCCACATCAGCTGAAAAAGCAGAAACAGTTTTTCCCCTTTTGTCTGGATTTATTACTTACAATCATTTGATAAATAACTTACAAAAGTGATTAACGACTACAATGTCATTTTAGAAGGTTGAAACTTTAAAGATTCAAATTAATCAGTTATAGTACACTATTTCTTTAGTTCAGTAGCTGTGCTGATGGATGGATATATGACTAGGTGTAATTATTGCACATTTTTAAGTCTTTTGACAGGAAATTTTGCACAGTATGTTTCCTTTTCCATTTACTTACCAATTTATTTGAAAAAGCACATCAAACTTACTAGAGGGATATTGACTTTTTTTTTTCTTATAGATAAATTGTTTTTGTTCCCAATAGAGTACAACCTTCTGTTTGAATTGTTAAAATTACTATAATTTAATGAAAATTAAATTGTCCAGGAGGTAAAACCCTATGTTGCTTGGAAAATGTCAAAGATGCATTTATTCTTTTAAAAGAAATGTATCCTTTTATAAAGTAGTAACTCAGCTGCAGCTGGAGTCATTAAGCTATTTTTTCAGCTCCCTAGACTCAAAATGAGATCCTGACTGTAACTACTATAGCAGGGTGTTGAGACTTGGGATGCATGAGT
This sequence comes from Mauremys reevesii, assembly GCF_016161935.1. Taxonomy (NCBI): domain Eukaryota; kingdom Metazoa; phylum Chordata; order Testudines; family Geoemydidae; genus Mauremys; species Mauremys reevesii. The sequence goes on along the minus strand of NC_052629.1, from coordinate 28,704,810 downwards.
GTATTATTATTATAATAATTATTATATCCCTTAGCCTCTTGGAAACAGGGAGCTGTATTTGCAGGACACATGAATAGGAGCAAGAATGTATCTAGATTCCTGTAGGTCACAAGGGAAAGAGCGAGGGTCAGAGACACTCTAATATGGCTACACAGTAGCCAGGAATGGCTCCTGAAGGGGAAGGATGTGTCCTCTCAGCTCTCAGAAGCTGGGCTACCATATAGTAAGGGTACATCCTTTTCCCTCTCAGGAAGCTGGGAAAGCCTCAAGTGGGTAAGTACCACATATTCTGAGATAATTTGCTCTCGATTTGGAACTACTACTTGTGTTCTGTAAAACTGTGCAAGCAAAGGCAGCGATAGGATATTTTAAAGTACGAGTTCTTTAAGTTGGCACTTCTACTCGCATCACCCTACAATTTTCCAATCAGTTTAACCAGAACTAGGCGAAGTTATTGACAGTGAATATTTTGAACCAAGCAAGAATACAGACTAAGAATGTTCTGTGGTGCTAATTCCAGTTTACCTGCAACAATTCAGTGTATTCTCACCATCTTGTGTGCCACATTCTTAGCACAGCCACAACAAATGCTAGAAAACAGCTCAAAATTAATGAGACTACCAGCATTAGGAAAGGGAATGACATCTGGTCAGTAGGAGCAAGGGTAAGAAAAGTAGGAGCTGTGGAGAAGACCCACCTTGCCTTCCACCGCACTCTGGAGCTCATGGTGCTTTAGAGAAGAGAACAAAGGTTGCTGACAGGGCAGGGAGTAGGGATTTCCACCACTTTCAGCATACCTATCAGTGGAGACCTGGAAAGTCTATTCTACAGTCTGGTACTATGACCAGGAAGTGCTGAGAAGTCAAGGAATAAAATAAAATTATTTCATGCCTCACCCTACTGACGGCCTGAGGAATGTTACAAGGGTGGCACATGATCCCAAATGGGTTCACTGGCAAGAAAGAATATCTATACCATACTGGAAGACATTATACATCAAAATGAAGGTAACCCAACAGATAATATCACGTCTGGATGTAAAATTTGACTGGTTAACAAGTAGTGCAGATAATACTGAAATTCAAACATGGAAACAAATGAACAGGTTGCAGTTAGTCTACAAAAGGCTTCACAACTTTTAAAACAGACATTGTAACAAGACTGGGGGTGCGGGCTCTAGGGTGGGGCTGGGAATGAGGAGTTTGGGGTATAGGAGGGTGCTCTGGGCTGGGATCGAGGGGTTCAGAGGGCAGGAGAGGGATCAGGCTTGGGCAGAGGGTTGGGGTGTGGGGAGAGGCTCAGGGGTATAGGCTCCGGGTGGCACTTACCTCAAGCAGCTCCCGGAAGTAGCGGCATGTCCCTTCTCCAGCTCCTATACAGAGATGCAGACAGGCAGCTCTGCATGGTGCTCCATCCACAGGCACCACCCCTGCAGCTCCCATTGGAGTGGGGGCCATTGAAGCATATAGAAGCCAGAGGGGAGCCATGCCATGGCTTCCTGGAGCTGCGTGGAATGGCCCCCAACCCTGCTCCCCAGTGGGAGCTTGAGGGCCAGCTTAAAATGGCTGGTGGGCTGGATCCAGCCCGCGGGCCGCAGTTTGCCCATGCCTGCATTACAGCAAGAGTTACAAAAGTCCAAATCAGACTAAGTTCAGAATTGCTCACCTGCTTATACTGTTCAAGATGCCTATATGCAGAGGTCCTCCTAGCCCAAGTTCCAGACATGATGTCCCTCCCTAGAACCAAGGACCCACTTCCCTAATGAAGCCTGGCAGTCAGTCCCTTCCTTACATGAACACTTAGTTGCCCTTTTATCCTCTTGGTAGGGCTGGTATATACATATTGTCATGTAATGCTACACGACAAAAACAACTCTACCCAATAGCAGGCTAACCTCATCTGCAAAATAAAAAATTCCTCATAGCAAAATGTGGAATCACCATTCATAAATCTGGTAATATTGTAGGTTTAACACCAGTGGGGAGAGGAAGGAAGGAGGAGAGGAGGGAGATGCAGCACATCCCAAAAGAAGTAGGAAATCTACTACAAACATTTGGGAGCGGAGATGTCAATAGCAGCCCCAAATGGGAAAAAAGTAAAATCAGAGAATGACAAAGTCTGAAAACAAATACATTGTATAGTAAAGACTACAGAACAGTGGGTATATAATAGATAGTTGTAAATTATTCTACTGTTGCTTTAAGATGCAACTCAGTAAATTGGGAGATTTTTTAATAAGATGTGATTTGATTGATTTTTATTTTGCTAGTATGTGTTAGTATTCTTCTGCACACTCTAGGTATACAGAGGCATGTGCTGGACAAATTAAAATTAATAAGGTGGGTTTTTTTTGGACCTCTTGTTCTTGCAAGCAATGAAGGGATTATATGCCTATTAAAAAGCCAATGGCTGCACAACAATATTTCTAAAAGCAGATGCCAATACTCCCACATCCTCCACCGCTGAATAGAGGTCAGACTTTGGAAAGCTGAGTTTTGATCATTTTTTCTTCTGTAAATGTTTTAAGATGGAAATTTGAATTCTCTATGTTAAAATTGACTAGAGGAATATATTTACAGTAGCTGCTGGTTTTTGTTCTTTTATACCAGTATGCTCCTTGTGACTTTTTGACATTGTATGATATTAAATGTTATATAAAAATCATTAAACATTAGAAAGAAAAAGTGAAATCACTCCAAACTGCCCAAAAATCTATGAAGTAACCTAAACATCTAGAAGAAATTATACAAGTAACATTTTTTTTCCTGTATTGGCCATTGGCCATAGTAACATGTTAATGTATGTTCAAGAATGCTACAATTTGCTATCACATAAATATTTCTCACTACAGTTATGCCAAAGACTAGAACTTGCTAAAGTATTTATAATAGACCAATTATTATGTATATTTAACTCCTTTTTTCCATCTATGAATTGTCCATTAACAGACTTTGATTTCTATTAAATATATTCATTATTTGAATTATTCAATCGGTGGTTTAAACTATTTCAAGGTATGTTGCTTAAGAGCTACTCCTACTAGAACTGTGTTGGAATCCTTGACATTCATAATTTACTAACTGTGCTGAGTGACTGGTAACCTAAATCACATGGTATTCTTTTTGCTCTTTGGTTGATGACTCCCAAGCCCACAAAGATCTTTTAGATAGCCACTAAAAGAAAAGCACTTCCAGCCCAAATATTTATATGCATACATATTTCCAAAGTATTTGCAAGACTATTTTTGTGCAAATGTTCTTGAGAACAAATATTTGCACACACAAATATTCAAAGAAAGCACATTGAAGGGGGTCACAAATACCACCTAGTGGTTCAAGTGCCCTGAAGGTGATGTAGCAGGTGACCTGAAGAATAGTTCTGTGGAGCTTGAAAGTGTCTCTCTTTCACCAACAGAAGTTGGTCCAATAAAAGTTATTACCACATCCACCTTATGTCTTTCCTATCCTGGAACCAACATGACTACAACAACACTGCAAACAACAATGGTTGATTCTTATAGGCCAGTGCAACATATGTTTGCCACTGCCAAGAAAACAGTTATTTGTTTCAGCCTCTCCACCCAAACTGAATGTATTGAATGTTTCAGCAAGAAAACAATTTGGCAAGTCAACAACTACATCAAGGTATACAACAAAATTCAATTTTCTACATGCTACAATGGTAACTGAAGCAGAAAGAAGCAGTGTTCAGTTACTGTTTGCTCTTGGTTCTGATGGAGTAAAGCTAGCATATCAAGAGTGGGCACTAATGGAACATATCTTCCTTATACTCAGTCCCTTTGCGACAGTCACTTGTGATATATTTTCTGATAATGCTGGTATAAGCCAGGTCATTCCTCTTATCAGACTCCTGAAACGCTACTTGAGCATGCTCAAAAAATCATTTAGGAAAAGTCAAGTTCTTAATGCTATATCTCTGATTGATTCCGTGCAAGAAAGATTCACATAAGTGAAAATCATTAGTTTGATATAATCTGAGCAATGTGTCTTGGATTGGCATCACTCAAAATCACACCTTGAAATATACAAACGTTGAGCAACCTCAGTTATAAACAATTATACCGAGAAGGAACGGTCTCAGCCACTCAGATGCTTTACAGGGGTTTACAGGTGCTATACAGGGGTTGACGAACAACGGAACAGCTTTGTTCACTGCTGTACAACTTCTGGACTCTGGTTGTGAAATCTGATTTACATAGCAACTGGATAGACGTATCTCAGTGACAGTATCTCAGTTCATGAGTTCTTGTATTGTAATTAGCTGCCAACACTTTGTTAGGCAGAATGTGATAGTTTACATGACCACTACCCAGTAATTTAATAATTTAGTAAAATGTACTGTGAATATGTAAATCTCTCTACTCTATTGGCTGCCATAATTCCTTTTTTTATTGGCTCCTGTACTCCGGAACAAATACTTTTATTATTAGAATACTGAACTACAATAAATAAATTTAATTTGACTTCTCTTAATTCATGTTAGAAGTAGTGGTTAATGTAATCAAAGTTTTTATTAATTCTAATGCTGCAGTTGCTGAGAGCTCTTTTTGTATGATTTATATTGTACTTGATTAAATACTGCAAAATCTTTTGTTGAGTAAAAAGGACCTACAAAAACTGAGTAATAAAAAGAATTGTGGGCTTTATCATGTATATGGCCCTCTGAATATAAATGCACCACTGTAGAGATAATCTATGAGAAAATGTGAATTCTGGCTAATAACCAAACATTGTATCAATTCTACTTTATTAGCTTGAAAGAAAATAATTAGAGCTGACAAAAAACCTCACTAGTGGCTTGAAGGCAAACAAACAGGTGGATAATTAACACATCAATTGCTAGTTGCTTAATATTGCACATAATGTATACATAATATTTTGACTGGTTTTCAAACATTTCTATTGGGCTTTAAGTACATGCTGAAGAATTTATTATAACTGCTCAACCTGAAAATGTTAGGTACACCATTGTTATCTGCTCGTATTTTTCAGAGAAATGCTGAAAAGAAGGAAAAGAGCAATGCTTCTGAACCATGGAACTGAGAAAGGATGTAAGAGTGAGAGTTCAATAACTTGTGACTGATCATTAGAACTGAAGTTATGCAAATATTCAGGTTGCTTTTGACAAATGTGAAAGCTGAATTCAAATTCAGCATAATTTGAGTGGTTTTGTTAATTTTATTTAAATCTTCTGATTTGTTTTATTACTGAATGTTATTAACTGCACAAACTGCTCCTACTTCTCAACTCTCTCTGTGTATATGACAGCAATATTTGCTCTTTACTGGAGCATTTCTCTATGAAGTTCCCACAAAGTTCAAGTAATGATACACAATAACAAACAATTTTTAATTTTATTTTACTAGTGGAGGGAACTGAGATAATAACTTGATCTGCCACTGTATTCTAATTCTACTGAAACAGCCACTAACAACGTTAGGCTCCTATCTCTTTGGGAAGGGGAAGGAGAAGGAGGGTGGGAGGAGATTGTGTTGAATCATTCCTACAAATGACATGAATCATCAAAGTGAACACCAGCTTGAAAAAAATGTCAGGGTGAAATCTTGGCTCCACTGAAGTCGATAGGAGTCTTACCGTTTACATCAATGGGGCCATGATGTATACAGGGGTTGATGTACAATGTCACACTATACCTTAAGAAAAATGGTTAAACTACCTTTGAGGAAAAGTCTGTATTATCATTTTTTAAATTTGGCTTATGTCATTAACTGCCAGCCACCGACATGTAAAATAACAATCCCCTCTTCTACCTCCCCAAAGATTTTATGTTTAACTTTGTTGTTCTTGTACAAAAGATAAGCTACTCAGAAAAAAGTTTATGTGAGGGTGACCAGCTAGCAACTGTGAAAAAACAGGACAGAGGTGGAGGGTAATAGGCTCCTATATAAGAAAAAGTCCCCCAAAATGGGACTGTCCCTTTAAAAACGGGACATCTGGTCACCCTATTTATGTAGCATGTTTAGCTACTCAAAGCCTTCCATTTAATTGGCTAAATGGGCTCATCCTCTTGAAACAGGTCATTTTCTTGTCTCCTATAGGTAGCACTAATTTTTATCTCAGAAATCTGTTCCCAAAAGTCTTGACAAAAAGAGTGCAAACTCACAGCCTTAACTAGGGTTTTTGCCACTCTGTCAAACACATCTTCTTGTACAACTTTTATAGACACATGGTAGTGAGTATAATATTATTTAAAGATGCTGTTGCACTGACAGCTAAATTGATTTTGTAGCTCAGCTTTCTGCAATAATAGAATTATATGTTTTTAACACTTTAATATATTTTTAATATCAGATGTTGTGCTGATATATGTACTGTAACTTACAATGAGATTTTAGTTGTGAACTTTTGCCATAAATTTAAAAAGAACTCCCCGCCCCTCAATATTGCATGTAATGACAGCTCCATACCCTGCTTTAAAAAAAACAAAAAACGATGAATTGAGATTAGAATCTATGATGTGCCTACAAGGCATAGTCATACCAACTTCAGAGCTCCATTGACTAACTGAAAAAGAAAATGGGCTTCAACATGCATAAGAAATGTGGGAGTGTTCTGTCAACAAACTTGCCAAAAAACCCATCGCTAATATTCAACAATAACAAAAACAAATATATAGGCTCAGGGAATCTAAATAGCATCAACAGCAGCTTTCAACAGACAGCAAAATGCAAAGCTGGAGCCTGGATAGAGTAATGGAGTCTGTTCACTACAATAGTTTTCACTAAATTAAAAATACAGCCAGGTTACTCCAATAGCACTTCTATTGAAAAGACAATAATGAAATGCCTATTATGTACTTTGAAATGAAACTTTCCACGGAGACACTTGCCAAAAGTAGCCAGTACCAATTGGCTACATCAACTGCACCAGAGAGTCCTAAAGGGTTGAACATATGGGTTAAACATGCTCTTACATCTCTATGGAGACTTGCAAAGAAATCCCTTCCAATGGATATTTGTCTGAGTTACTCTGTGTTGAGAGCAGCTGTCCGGAAGGGTAAATGTGCAGGCTCAGAGCTAATTCATGCTGAATACTGAGAACAATTAGCTCCATTGGGTCAAAAGCTGGTGACTTTGGGATGAGAGGTGTTCCAAGTGAGAGTACCAGGGAATGGATAGTGTACTGAGAAACAAGAAGACTAAAGGTGAGAAAGAGCTTTATTTCTGGCACCAATACTGGACACCCAGTTAAAAGTTTCTTTATGTGGCGGTAGTTATGTGTAGCTTTGCTGTTGTTATTGCCATCTCTTTTCAAGATAAACAGAAGCCATGTGCCTCTTGTGAATAAATCAAACTACGAAATATCTTGAGCCTCTGTGTTTGCTAAATTCGGTTCCAGTAAATAATCATTCTACCCCAGAGGTGTAATTGCTCAAAGGGACATCAGTATAAATTCATCATATACATTTATAGTGTGTTCTCTGCCTACCACTTTTGGATATCCATGAATCACTGGGGGTGGGAGGGATTTGATTTTAATGATTTAGCCAGTTACAATTACAATTCTCTGGGAATTGATTTTTGTTGACAAATTTTATTGGGCAATACAATGTTTTTTCTTTCAAGTTTTTTTTTAAAGTCTTTGGAAGCTTTGGGGGTTTCACTGTAAACCCCCCAAATAAGCTTTTTTGGTGCTCAGCACCAACAGCTCAAATTTTTCAGTTGTAGAAAATGGGTTAGTTTTTGCTTTTTTGATGAAAAACCTGAAATTTCCACACTGCAGGGGAAAACACCTTCTCTTTATTTATGGGGGAAAAAGGTTACTGGAAAATGTTTTGACCAACCCTAAATGCAATGTAATTATATAAGACATTTGGGCAGGGACAAAGCTAGGGCAGTAAGGTGGCTGAGCAGGCAATGCCATATCTAGATTTTTAAAAAGGACTGCCCCTGAAGTATAATAAGCTACTAACTCCCTGAAAATTCCTGCACTGAAAAATTGGGTGTGTTTAGTCAGCTACACAGTGCATCTTTGTCTTGAAGTGTGCTGTCTGCATTTCCTTCGGCTATGGAGCTGTGTGTCACCTTGTCTGCAGAGTATGAGCAGATGAGAGCACAAGCAGTCCAAAGGCAAGATATGCCTGACAGTTTCTGCCACAAAGAGAAAAAAGAAGAGAGAACCAGCAATGAAGGAGTAAAGAAGAGTCTAAAGGATAAACAATACTAATTTAAAGAGACAAATTACAGGGGCAAAAGTAGGAAATGCATAAGAAACTGAAGAAAATAAATTCTAAAGGAAAAAGAGAAAAAAGGAGCGAGGAAGAGAAAAGCAGAGAATTTAAAAATGGAGAATAAACTCATGCCAGAAAAGGAATAAGGAAAAAAAAAGATGGAAATGCTAAGAAGAGAGCGAGCGAAAGAGAGAAAATGAAAGATGACACTTTTCAGTGATTATTTTGAATTTGTTCTGTTGACAAGTACTTCCCCATGGCCATGTGTGAAACTTTGTTTTGAGTTTTAAAGAGCTCCCATGAGCTGACACAATGAGTATAGACCATTTTCTAGGACAGATTTTAAAACCTGGTGACAGGTAAGCCTCAGAATAAAAATGAGGGGGTTGAAGCCATTGGATCTGTCGACATGCAGAATCAACACATGTAGTGTCTTCTCTTAAAACAGAATATAAGCTCCTTGGGACAGGATCCATCTGTCAGTTGTTTGTTAGTATAGTTCTAGTACAATGAGGCCCAAATCAGGAGTGCTGGGCCTCTGGTTACTACTGTAATACAAATAATTAGAATAAGGCTTGCGAGTAGCAGGATCCACAACACTTATGCACCTCTACTCTTCCTTTGCCCCCATCCCTAATCTCCAAACCCCACAGCATGCTGGAGTGCCATGAGCCATTACAAAGGCACTGGAATCCTGCCTACTTAAGAAGTATAAGCACACCATTTTTGTTGCAGGCAATGTCCTCTGTGGCTATGGAGGAAGGAGCAACATTTTACCCCTATAAACAGTATTTTAACGAAAACCGCACTAAGTATTTCTCACGTTGCTTAATGGTTATAAAATGTTTGAACTACGAGAGAAATTCCTATAAGTCCAATATCAATACTGTAAGAAGAAAAATGGAAAGACGTAAGATGAAAAAAAGCTATGGGATATCTTGACATTGGTTGTCAGGGACACTATGAAAATTTGTTGTACCTCAGGAAAAGCTCATGATAGATAAGTTGTCCTTCATTGACATCTGTAGGCTTAGCTGCCTGTTTACCCTATCAAGATAAACTTTGAAGTACTAATATGTATTTTTGTTAGATACAACATTTGATTTATGTTTTCTCTGTTTTCCTCGTATTGTGTGTGTCACCTTTAAAATAAATACAGGTGTTCAGATTTTAGCTGCAAAAAAACAGTGACTCAACCTTTACTATCTATGTGCACAGTATTGGTTTGAGAGCTTAAGGTTTACTTCAGCATTTCTTGAAAAAAACAAAACCACCACCACCACATTTAGAAGAAAGGAAAGAAGGGTGAATTGCTTCCTGTTCAGTATTCCATTCAATTCTATGTAGTTTGTAAAATACCAAACTATGATTCAGCCTGACTTGACTTATTGACATTAAATAATCATAAGGATTGAGAAGTTTGCTTCTTTCTGGGTGAAATTAAGCTCTTTGCTTAGGTCCAACTCCAACACAATTTAAGGCCTTCCACTGGCCCTCTGCACTAGGGTGAATTCCACCTAAAACACAGAGTATTAATTTCTTTTGTAATTTATTTGGGCCAACATAAAATTCATGGATTACACAGTTTGAAGGTCTTTCTGCAATTTCTTTCTTCAAAATGTAAGTTTTCATTAAAAGAAATGTTTTTCCATAACAGAGAGCCTTAAAATATAAACAGATGCACAATTAATATAGGCTTGCAAAAACAATATTCAAAACTAAAATGGTACTCAAACAGCAGCAAAATGTGTAATGCTCCTTCACAAAATACAGATTCCTGTAGTACAAGTGAACAGTTACGTACACTTTAAAGGAAGCTTGCTGCATTTGCATCATATCACTGTCTACTAGTCTGATCTCTTGCATAACACAGGCCAAAGAACCTTATCCAGTATTTTCTACATGTAGCTCATAACTTCTGTTTGAGCTATAGCACATCTTTTAGAAAGATATCCAATCTTAAAGACTTCTAGAGATGGAGAACCCACCATGTTCCTAGGTAAGTGGTTGCAATATCTAATTACCATCAATTAGAATTTTTTTGCCTTATTTAAAATTTGAATTTGTCTAGCTTCAGCTTCCAATCATTAGATCTCATTATACCTTTCTGTGCTAGATTGAAGAGCCTCCTCTCAGGGGTGCTGGAATAATTTGTACAGTGGGGGTGTTGAGGGGCATTGAACCAAACTGTAAACCCTGGATATAATGAAAACCACTTCAAGCCAGCGGGGTGCAGCAGCACCACTAGCATCCCTAGTTCCAGTACCTATGCCTTCTCTATTATTAGAAATCTTCCCCCATGTATGTAGTTGTAGACTGTGAATCAGTCACCTCTTTACTCTCTCTTGGACAAATTAAACAAATTGAGCTTATTAAATTTCTCACTGTAAAAGCAGATTTTGCAAAATTTCAAATTAATCTTATTGCTCTTTTCTGAACCTTTTCCAATTTTTCAATATCCTTTTTGAAGTGATGACACCAGAACTGGATCTCACTACTGCTGTAAATAGAGGTAATACCACCTCCCTACTTTTACTTGTTATTCCCCTGCTCTTACATACGAGAATCATGTTCTTAGCTACACCAATGCACTAGTAGTTCTAGTTCAACAGGTCGAGTCAACCATGATCCCTAAATCCTTTTCAGTGTCCATGCATTTCAGGATATAATCCCCCAATTTGAGTGACCTTCATTCTCTGTACATGACCTTGCTTTTTGCTGTATTAAAATGCAGATTATTCAAATGAGCCTGTCTCTCTAAACAAGCTGGGTTGGTCTGTGTAAGTGACCTATTCCCATCATTACTAACTATACTACCAACTAGTGTATCATTGGCAAATTTTACTAGGAATGATTTTATATTTTCTTCCAAATCATTGATGAAGATACTGAATACCATCTGGTAAAGAACAGATCCCTTTGGCACAGAAACAGCCCCATTAAATGACGTTTTCCCACAATTGCTAATATTTTTATCAGAATGTCCTACAGGACTGACACCTTTGAGTAAGTTTCCCAGATCTGAAGAAGAGCTCTGTGCAAGCTTGAAAGCCTGTGTCTCTCACCAACAGAAGTTGGTCCAATAAAAGATATTACCTCACCCACCTTGTCTCTCACGCAGGACTAAGTAAAAAACCTTACAGAAATCCGAGCACGATGTCAACAATTACTGTTATCAACCAAATGTGATGCTTATGCACACTTCTTTGCATATGGCAAACCAAAGGAAATTAGTCATGTAAAGTCATTGGCCCTGACTCTGCTTTTAACTACAGTCCTGGTGACTTGAAATGCCTCCTTGTCCTCTCTTTTTTTTTTTTTTTTAAGATCAGTCAGCAGCAGGCAGCAGTAGGAGGCTGCTGAGAGAGGCTGTGCCTCTCTAAACAGCCTGGCGTGGCCCCACCCATGTTCCCCACCATCTCACCTTCCTGCTCCCCCTTCCATCCTTCCATTTTCTGGGGGGGGGTGCCCAGCTGACTTGGTGCTGCGGGGTGGGGTGGCTGGGCCTGGACTGCCCAGCGCTCCACTGGGGGGGGGGGGGGGGCTGGGGCTGGGGGCACTCAGGTGGTCTGGGGCTGGGGCAGGGGGGCCAGGGCTGTGGTGGGGGTGCAGAAGGGGTGTGTGAGGGGCAGGGCCCTGGGTAGAAGGGGAGGGCATGGGGGTTAGCCTCCCCCAATGGCCTGTTCATTGGCCGCTCATGATCTCAGTGTTACTCATTGAATTCATCATTGGGGCAAGCACTACATTGCAGGACACATGCAATTGTAAATGTTCAGTTCTGTGCATCAGTACTTGCCTATGCAATGAACTGGAGTTACTCCTGATTTACTCTGGCCCAGATTCTCTCCTCACTTACACCATCCCATGGGGAAAAAAATGACACATTCAGCCATAAGGGAGGGGAGAGAAATTTAGAAGTAGATAGATTTTCTCCCTGGTCTATTTTGTAGATTTGATTAGGCAGAGATATAAGGTTACTCTGTGTGGCAGACATGGCATAGGGTTAGGTTCTCACTCCAACACCGGTGAGACTATGAGAGGGAACAGAGAAGAAGCAAGTACTAGAGCAGAGTAGGGGAACAGAGAAGGTCCATGAAGACTCCTTTTTAACTGCTTCTACAATCTGTTCTATATATTCTGTGGCATTTACATGCTATGAAGTTACAAAATTTGCTTCTTAACTAAGGAAACTCAGTAGATGCCTTTGCATCTTGGTAGATTTCTAAGGCCCAAACAAATTCCCATAAATAACAGTGGAAAGACTCTCATTAACTTTTGCCAATCAGTGCAAAAGAGTCTAGGTCTAGGTTTGGCATTTCCACTTATTTCCTTATAGTTTTTTTCTGATTCTATTTGACCAACACATGCATTAACAAGCAGAAGGGTTCCTCCATGTCTATATTTAATTTCTACACAAAATGTCACGTTTGTCTCTGCTTTGCCTACAGGCTACAACATCGCCATGCTCAAAAAGACAAAAACTGAAAAGGAAAATTACATAATGAGGTTTAACTACAAAATGGTATTATTTCATGTTGTGTCCTTAACCTTAAATTTCAATTACTCTCTGGGAAAAACTCTCCCTTCAACATGGTATATAATTCCTGGGAATACTAATGGCACACACTGATGTGCAAATAGGAGAAAATATACCTCAAAATTTTGAAAATGCTTGATTATGTAAGATGAGATGCACTTACAATGTTTATAGGAACCAGCTCTATTCTTAATTAAGACATCCCAATTAAAGGATCTTAATGAAAAGAAGTGCATTTTCACCATATTCAACCTAAATGATGAATGGTTTGAAATAAGCAATAAAACGATAGTACCTTTCACTTAATGTTAAAATTTGAGGGACTCTCTAGGGCCTGATTTTGCAAACATTTTAAACAGTGAGAAACTCTATTTGCATGAGTATTCCCACTGCAGCCAGACCACACAAAGGAAGGTTTCTGGTGCCCTTCATGTCCTGAGCACCTACAAAAGGGTGAAACACAATCTGGCTATTATTTAATGATTATTAGGTGGGTAAAATGCTTTATCAATCCTTCCTCACAATAAAATAAATCACAATTGCTTGGATTTTTAAAATATGTCTAAAAACTATCATTATGCAGATTTTAGTTAGTAAATCCTTGTACAGAACAATTAAATAATTGCCTTGTACTCTGTTCTATATTGGCTCTAATATTACCCTTATCATGGTATCACCTGAATGCCTTCTGTATGTTTTGATTACTCATTTGACCTCTGAGTGACTTTCACCCTTGTGCAGAGAGTCAGCTGAGTCCCACTTACACCCTAAAACACTGAACAGGCCTTGTATCGGCCTGCTGTGAAAGGGTGAGTTTCACCTTTCTTGTAGAATATTTACTGAATGAATTAATAACATAGAAATTCTTGCTTTTCCTATGTGTCTATGGACAGTGATTTTATAATTATTTTTACATTATTTTAGATTTAGAAATCGTAGAATCATAGAATATCAGAATTAGAAGGGAACTCTAATGTTAAGATGTTATACGTTGATTTTGACTTGTCCTTTTTTTCTCATTTTCATAACTAGACATCATGCATAGAGTTGGTTAACTTATAGGTATAAAATATATGTCCTGCTAAAGCAATTATTTTCATTTCTGTTGTACAAAAATTTTCTTAAAATCATAAATACAAAGCACGGAATGTTTCAAGCAGCAAGTAGAGAATACTATAGTCAGATATTTGTTAAAATGTTAATTTACACTATTACATAATTTAATTTAAACAAGCGAGATAAATTTGCCAGTAGTCATCTGAAACTCATAAAAGTTATTTCCAGCATAACTTGGAATAATTTTACTTAAATTTAATGTATAATTATACCATAGCAGTTTCTTTAGGGGGAAAATTATTTGGCTCCTATCCAAAATCTGCATGTAAATTAAGATATATTCCTGATTCAGGCCTCCAAGCTGAAGTCAGCATGCTCTAATTAGTACACAGTTGTGGTAAATATTGAATACAAAACCAAGTTAACATACTCATTTATAAGAGAGAAAAAGCAATGAAAATCAGGATTATAACTGCTATCATGTTTTAAGGTGAGCTACATTTTTTTTTAAAGAAAAGCTCTTTTAAGATTTTAAGTCATTAAAAACATACAATTAAAAGTAGAGATAAATACAGTTAAAAGGGTTTGCAGCTTACTTTCCATCTGCCAGGATGTAAATTCCTAATCTTGCCAGCATTTACTGCTCTGACTTGTCATTTCAATGTGCTATTCACAGCAGTAAATATTAGGCCTGGCAGCAAATGTAGGCAGCATTTGAGCCATAGATTATAAAATTCCTCTCAGAAGTGCAGCACTGAACTTGCAACCTGAGTCAGGGAAGTAGGGAAAAAGGGGTGCCAGGGTGAAAGTTTCCACCATGTGGCCACGTCATTTTTTGCTGTGAGCTCACAGTTGGGTGAAGACATGAACAAAGCTGTGTATGAAATGTGTAGCCTGTTCCTTCTTTGTACTGCAGATGTTTATATTTGTGCCCTAACGTTAGGAAACCAGCTCCAACATTTGTTCAATGGGCTACACAGACATTTCTTCCCTGACTCTTCAGAGTTCTAGAACAAGTTCATGTAATAAATCTGTTTATCTCCTTGCCTTTAATCGGCATATTTCAAAGTTCAGTTGTCCCATCTATTGCATTACTTCAAAGGGGCCCTGTCACTTTTCAGGAAGTTTGTCCTCAGAGCATGATAGTGATAAAATGCTCCCGTCTCAGAGTTAATCCACCTAAGGTCAAGAATTTTTATTGTAATACTGCTCTTGGGAATATTGAGCAACATGTAAAATTTTACAGGTGAGAGCCTCTATCAGCTGCAGATGTTTCTGCTAATTGAGGACGTACTAGAGGTGATGATGCCACTCACCTCATGTTACTGGTAATGCTCTCTTAGGAGACTAAGGATTCCCAGGTCTTGTCTACTAAGCAGTGATTCAAAAGAGGCAAAGCCCAGTAGAAGATCAGAGGATCTCATAGAGTAACAGATGACTGCTATAGAGGCAATTTGTTCCATTTAATGTTTATGCAATCCCAATATGTATCACATAAACTACTTTCAATTCTGTTGAAATGCCTATTACATCAGTTTGAAGGTTATAGACTAAAGATTTTGCCATAATCACCTTTGGGAGGGACTGCACCTCTCCCTAACCCTAATCAGTTAACAGTTTTGGGGGATATCATCAACCTCAGAAAATATTTTCAGCAACTCACTTGTCAATAATTGCGCTGGCTGTGGACCAAGTTAATCACTGTTCAACTCCAGTTTTATGGTGGTCTAACTCCACTGGTTGCATACAAGCATAATATTGTGGAAACTCAGTGGTAACTCAGGGCCAGAAAGTGCAGCAGAATGGTCTCTGGGTAACTGTTTGGATAGTTAACTGTCATTAGATTTTAACACCACCTACTACTTCTCAGCTTGAGAGGTTCTATCTAACATGATCTTACAGCATGTACATTTACAATAGCAGGATGAGTAGGCCCTTTGGTTACTCTGGGGGGAAAAAAGAGCTGGCACCCCGAGGAAAATTCACAATTATCTTTATTTTAAATCATCCCTGACCATAGGAACTCAACCAACATTCTTCCCTGTTTCCTCATGATCTCCAAAGGGCCAGATCACTAAAAAGAATGAGCTAGGCTCAGTGTCGTCTGCTGAAAACCTTTTCTTAGTAATTACTAATTACTACAACTAAGATTTTCTTGTAAGAATAGTGTCTTGTTTGGGTTGTTTAATGATCCTCCCCAGGTCAAAGTGGGGATAGCTGTACACAGGGTAACATCCCTCAGTGCCTCATTTTCACCCTACCCACCCACACATAAGCAGCTGAACATAGAGTTGTTTCTGTGGTCCTATATAAAATCCGCAGAACTAGTAGTAACCAACTGAAAATTGACTGGTGAGAGGGCATGTGGTGGCTAGACCTGAACAGGTACTCCATGACAGTCCAAATTATGAAGTCCCTCTAACCCCATTTATCTGGATCTTCTGGGGTTATAATTTAACCGCCATTTGGTCAACAGATATTCCCGCTGTTTTTATAAGATGGAATCTGGGACAGAACAGGTTTGGGTCATGAAGGGGTTTTATTTTCTCTTACGCATATGCATACCTATCTACACTCTCTCTCTTCCTCTCTGTTTATATCTCCTCAACCATATGTACACACTCTCACACACAAAATCTGCTGAATAAGCTCTGATAGCTCATTGTGGCAGATGAAGCTTGTTAATGCCACGAGTGTTGGAAAATCATAGTGCTAATGAAGCCTTTCCGTATTAGGCCTGAGTAAACCAAAGTTATGTTATGCTTGTCCAAACTGTGTTGGAAAGCTTACAGAACTCATTAGACTGAAGGCCGTGTATCTACCTAAGTCAGCTATTTCGCTTATCAGTTTTGTTTGGCTCCCCAAGTATATGTTGGCTCCCCAAGTGTATGCAGCTGCGTTCACATGTATGCATCCAAAGTATCTAGTACAAAGGGTCAACGGATGTATCTTGTGTCCCTTTCAGAATGACAAATGTATCCTCAACAGCTGTATGTCTCTTGTAGCCCCCACAAAATGATATATGTATCCTGCGTACCCAATTATCCCCTAATAGATACATGTACAGGGTCTATAGGTCAACCAAATGACGTAGACAAACGTAGGCAAAGTTGTTTGTTTCGGGGTATAAAGGTAAGCCCATCTGGCCATGTAAGGTGTGTCTCTTTCTCTGGCACTAGCCGAGAGGAACACCCGCTCAGCTGACCGATCAATAAAGGGTGTGGTACTTGTCTTCCTGTCTCCGTGCCTCCTTGGTGTAATTAGGTAAGCTCCGGGGGGAAAACGAGCCCTTTTGGCTAACAAAATGGCGACTCCGCCGGGACTTCTCTCCCTGTTGGGGGCGCTGACCGGCGGCCGAGGACGGCTCAGGAGAGTGGCCACCTTGAGCTATTGGTTTGCTCGAGCTCCGGGTCGCCGCAATCGGCCGGGACGGCTACGCCCCCTCCACAGAGAACTCCAGCCGACACGGAAGCAAGACAGTACCAGAAGAGGGGAGTCCACCTGCCGGACGCGGCCACTCCGGGCGCGGTAAGTGCGTTTACCTCTTGGGTTTGAGGATTAACGCCCCCGAAGAGTGAGGGTTGGGACATTGGGCCCCTAATGGTGAAGGAACCCACAGATAGGAAGGTGTGTGGGTAAAAGTTTTCTGACTGAGGTACCTAGGTGCAGGCACGACAAATGAATAACTCCACTAACTCTACTGGTTCGTGGACCGTGCTGAATGAATATTGGAATGTAAATACTACCCTCTCTGCGTGTGTACACGGAAAATGGATAAGGGACAGTCTACACATTCCACCTCACCCCCTAAGGGTACCCCAGCATATTATATGTACGTACATTATGGTCCTAAAACCTGCAGGTATTTAGAGAATTGGAATCTTTATACGCGTGAAGATCCATCTAAACAATGCCCATTAAAAGGTACCTTTAATCTAGATAAGATCATATATCTCAGAGGAGCTTTTAATCACCAAAGAAAAGCCTCTGACACAGTGTGAGCAATTTGTCTAGAAACGGGTTAATTTAAAACTCAGCTTCGCCCAGAGATAAAAAGAGAAAGTTGTTTTATGCTCAAGGTCAAGCAAACCAAAGGCAGTACAAGTTACAGAACTGAGATTACATTTGCAAAGCTTAACTGTTTGGTGAGATCCAACAGTCTGACTTTGTGACGGATGCCGGTGCTGGTGTGGCTTGGTGACACTGGAGAAGCCAGAGGTAGCTGACCTGGACTAGAATCTCTGAAAGAGACACCGCAGGAGATTCCAGGGTGTAAAAGAACAGCCTTCCCAAGAGCGGAAGCATGTTGGAAATTCTGAACAAGCTATATACAGGATAATCTCCCGTCCACCTATTCCCCTTTTCTGAATGTTATATACAGACGTGGCCAGTCTGGATATGTGTAAGTATGGGGCATTCGTATTTTTTATGAGTGATGTGGAAGCGTTCCCAACGCTCTCCATTGTTGTTTTATCATTTTAATGAACCTTTAAAATTTGGTTATATGGTGTGCTTTCTCTATCCACCCCCCCCCCCAACCGTCCTGCAGTGTCAGTTTGATCACCTAACATGAGGGATAATTGTCACAGTTTGGTGAGCAATAGAGAATGGGGGAACCCTGTAGAATTTACACCATCTATTTGTTTTACCCTTGTTGTTTTATGTTTGTTTTATTTGGTTCTGTTGGTGTTATATGTTGAGGATTGCATAATTAAAGGTGTGCCCATTCTCAGCTGCAGTAAGTCTGAGAACTGGAGAAGGGTTTAGCATTCCTCTCTCCACCCTGGTTGACCAGGAAGGGTGGCAGGTGAATCTACCCCCAGTCGTAGCAGGACTGGGCAATAGAGTAGTTGGAGAAAAGGAAAAAAATGTGTATTTGATAACTAGAATTAAGCAATTAAGAGCATAGATCATGAACCAGGCAGCAACTCAAACCTGCGCCCAGGGCAAGTTGCAGGCCTTGAGACAGGACTTCCAGTTAGAAAAGGAAGCCCTGGCTAAGCAAGTACCAGTCCTTCAGGGACTTGTTAAAATGTAACCATTCGTGCTCAGCATATGCCGTAACAGCAGTGTGTTTGCTACAAGAGGCAATTAAATAGTTAACGCCAGTGGGCCATGCGTTTTGCCCAGGTGGCAAGCCTCACGAGGGAGGACTCGGGTCGTCTTGTGAATAAAATGTTTTAGGAAAAAAACCAGAAGGGTGGGGGCAGAAGCCCATGAAAGAAACGGTTCAGCGCAAAAAAAAAAAAAAAAAAAAAAAAGGATCGGGCCCAGGCGGGCAGGCAACAGACAGAGAGCTTGGAGAACAGGTTGGAAACTTTTGAGGGTCTAGTGGAAGGAAGAAGTAAGTGAGTGTAAGCATGGGGATTTCAAATACTCAGAAGGATATTTGGAATGGTGATTTGAATTGGTAAGTGGCTGTTGGGAGCCAAGCAAGTGATATAAGGAAAGAGCAAGTGATTTGAAGGAGAGTGAAAAGTTAACTCTGTAGTTGCTGGAGGGAATAGTAGTTGAACTTTGTAAAAATGCTAAAGAGAAAAGTTCTTGGTGTTTTTTTTTAAATGTTTGTAAATAAATTCAGGCAAAGAAATTATTAGATTGCAATCATTTGGCTATGAACAATTTTGTTGAATTAGCTGAAGAATGTATACAGTGCTATGTAAATGAAAATGTATTAGGCTCTAAGGCACTATAAGTGGTGATGTTTTCTTTCAGTGTTTAAAAGCAGGAGTTAAAAGTAAAAAGCAAGCCAGAAAGCATCTGTATTAATGCAAATTATCTAACTGATAAGGTAAAAGCCACTGAAACCTGGGCTGCCTATAAAACATATACAAGAAAATATGGGGTAATTCCCCTGTTTTGCCTAAAATCAACAAGGGTATTTGTATATTTTAAGCAATAATTGACTGCCCAGAAGGGGTAGACCTCTGTTTTTGTCTTTCAGATAATCAAAGAAAACTAATGCCAGCTAAACAGCATACAACATACCATGATTTACTGGCAGAGTAAAAATTATGTTTTGTGTTCTATGTTCTGTCTTGTGGTGTCTGTCTCGTGGTCAGAATTGTTGTGTTTAATATTTTCATGGGATGGTCTGGTTTAAAATAAAGCAAAAGGCTTGAATTGAAATGCAGATATTTGTTTTGTTCAACTTAAAATACAAAGTGTTTGGATACATCAGAAAAATGTGATATACTAAAGTCTTATGTATTTTCTTAAGTAAAAGAAAAAAACTGCATTGGCCAAATTGCATACTAACAGTCTTTGGAAGCAAGGACATCAAAAGTTAACCCACTCCCCATATTGTACATGGGATCCTTCTGGCTACCTCAGATTTCTAGCCAGAGGGCTGGGGATGGTGGGAAGCTATTGAACTAGAGCTTGTATTAAATGAACTCATCAAAGTGGGTGTGCTTGTCCTGGCTTGTTGTTCCAAAGCTCTCTAATAAGGTTATTTTAGTAGAAGGGTATATGTGGCATACATTAAATAATAAGACTAATGTACTGTATAACAGCAATGTGTATGTGTTCATTGTTAACAAAAGGTGTATAAGTAAAAAGTAAAAGTTTCCTTTGTAGGTTAAAAAAGGAAGCCAAAAAGGGGAAAAGGAAAAAGAACGAGTTAAATGAGAAAAACTTTAACTAGCAAGCTCAGTCCAAAAAAAAAAAAGAAAAAAAAAAAAAAAAGAAAAATACACTGACTTCGTTCAAGGACACTTGGCTAACAACCAGAAAAGGGGGGCTTGAATATGCCCAACCAGCTGTACAATCTGTAAAGACACTAATGCAATGTGTTAGGTTTCCTTTTTACACAGGTAAAGACGCACTACCCGAAGACCCTAGCAGCCCTGCCACTCCATGGAACCTGGAGACCGGATCAATGTACAGGTCCACCAACAAAAGACTGCTTTGGCTCCACGCTGGAAAGGCCCTTATTGAGTCCTGCTGATTACCAACACCGCTGTGAAGTGCCAAAGACTGACTGCTTGGACCCATGATTCTCACTGCAAAAAGACCCGTCCACATCAGGAGAACTCTCCTATATGATTAGCCTATTCCTTCTTCTAGCTCCACTGTGCCTTCTGGACAGCAGGGAAAAAGGACAAGGTGACGTGCTAGCTAACCTCTCCCTTGTCCGCTGACAGACCTACTGTGCCTTTGAACTTTTCTAGAAGAATCAAAAACCATTACAGGGTGATGTGCTGATAATCTCTCCCCTGTAGAATGCTAAACTACAATTGTTTTGGGAAAGGAGAAGGAACGCTCACTCCACTGACACTGCCAAAGTCCAGGAATTCCTGACTAAAAAGGACATTGAGAACTGACCCTGGTAAAGAATCAAAGACTTATACACTGGCAGGAACAAACTTGTGGGACCCCTGCTTGGGAATGTGGTATTAATTGAATGTTGGGGTTTATTCTACAGGCTGCGCCCTGTGTTTTGGATAAATCCTTTAGTATGTCTTGCCCTCCCTAATTGGATTTTAAATGACATTGCCTTTATCCAGTTTTCAGATCACTTTTACATACCCAGATTGCTCACAGGGGACTGCCATTAGATTAGCACAACAAAGAGCCTGGGTTATTTCCTCTGGAAAAAGGGGGAATGGACCTGATCCTTGTGGGCTGGGGCTAACACTGTAACAGCCATTTGGAATATTCTTAAAGGCCAAGAACATAATAAGAAATTGGGCCGACTAGAAAGGGCCACTAGCCTTATTTTTTTAAGCTCAGCTATCTTAAGTACAGGCTGGAGCTGGTGAGTTACATGTCATTTCCACCCTTAGTTCTATAACCCAGAAGTTACTGACAGAAATGGTGTTAAATATCACTAAGACTGGGAAGGCATTGCAGTGGGATCTAGTATGTTTAGAAATCCAGGATTTCCTGAATGACCAGCTGATGGCCATTTGGAGTAATCTTGAGTACCAGACTTGGCCCACTGCCCTTACAGACACATCTGAAGTGCCATCTGATCTGTGGTCATGGAAACATATTTGGACACTTTCTGGATGAAAGTGTGTACATTTACAGTGCTCCTTCCAAGCATATGGACCGGTTAGGGTGGATGTGGGCTCCCACATACCGAATCCTGCCGGGTCCATGGGGAGGATGCATATGGGACTAAATTATTCACCGAGGCATCTGGGAAATTAAACCATTGAGTATGCCTATCTGAGTTATAGTCAGTGCCCCGATCCCTTAGTTGTTAAATGAACAAGGTTCCACTCTTTTGTCCATGCATTCATTCCTGGGTTGGGGGTGACTAAGCTTAAAAGAGCAGTTGTAAATATTTCTGCAGAGCTTCATTGCTTTTTGGCCTCAAAGTGTGAGAAAACTCAGCCAAAAGGTTTGGTGAGTATTCTCAAAGGGGGGAGTTGTTGGAAAATCATAGTGCTAATGAAGCCTTTCCGTATTAGGCCTGAGTAAACCAAAGTTATGTTATGCTTGTCCAAACTGTGTTGGAAAGCTTACAGAACTCATTAGACTGAAGGCCGTGTATCTACCTAAGTCAGCTATTTCGCTTATCAGTTTTGTTTGGCTCCCCAAGTATATGTTGGCTCCCCAAGTGTATGCAGCTGCGTTCACATGTATGCATCCAAAGTATCTAGTACAAAGGGTCAACGGATGTATCTTGTGTCCCCTTCAGAATGACAAATGTATCCTCAACAGCTGTATGTCTCTTGTAGCCCCCACAAAATGATATATGTATCCTGCGTACCCAATTATCCCCTAATAGATACATGTACAGGGTCTATAGGTCAACCAAATGACGAAGACATACGTAGGCAAAGTTGTTTGTTTCGGGGTATAAAGGTAAGCCCATCTGGCCATGTAAGGTGTGTCTCTTTCTCTGACACTAGCCGAGAGGAACACCCGCTCAGCTGACCGATCAATAAAGGGTGTGGTACTTGTCTTCCTGTCTCCATGCCTCCTTGGTGTAATTAGGTAAGCTCCGGGGGGAAAACGAGCCCTTTTGGCTAACACGAGGATATGAGAGAGCCTCTGGTCAGAGGAAACTAAGGGCAGAGACAGGGATTAAAGAAAGGAAAGCCTAGGACTTTTGTTGATAAATTTTAGGCTGAAGTTCATATTTTGTTGTTATCTGAGTTACAGTGAAGACAAACTGCATGGATGGGGTGCATTTTACACCATTTATATACCATGTGTATATGTCATTTGGAATATACACAAAGATATATGTGCACATCCACTCACTCTCTCTAAAAGTTGTAGCCAGAAATTAATTAACACAAGGTGAGAGATAAGCCTTTGAAAAATAAACAATCTAAAAACAGATGGCAAATCAAATTAAGCATACTGCAAAAGCACGTCAAAAATGAAAATTTGAATGTTCTGTGTGTAGGCCTTATCCGCAACTATTAATTAAATAATTTTGCATATTAAATCCTATTTTTTCTTCAAACTAGAACATGTACATATTATAATTATTAGTATTGGTTAAATAGTATGTTTCTGACATCTCTCTAGAAGATATTGCTCTTTTCTGATTAGGAGTACTTAATGCTTAAAAGACAGATCATATCTGTAAATAACTATTCAGTTCAGTGAGTCTGATAATTACATTTGACTTTGGCAGGTTATATTTAGCAAGAGTGTCAACTCTGTTGAATATACAATACTGGTCACCAAAGTGAACTTATTAAATGCAGGATGTTTTTTGTGATGGACTCTCTTAAGGAGGTGGTGTTTTAAGTATCAATTCTTAGGCCTACTCTTTTCTTTTCCAGTCAGAATTGGAGCATATGTTGGTCAGTGAAGCATAAGCTAGACAGCTGTTAACCCTACTCTATGACCTGCACATACTGAATTAGCCATTGTGTTTTTCAATTCTGGTTCATCAAACTTTTGGTCTGAGAAGCTTTAATCTATATTTAGTAAAGGAACACAATTCAATGCTCTTTTGTCTATCCATAATTCATAGCCCCCAGTCTGCTTTATGTTTACAGCAATTGCTAAGGATTTTTTTGCAGTTACATTGGAAGTATAGAAAAATAATAAAGTACAAGGATGGATTGTAATAAACCTAAGAATAGTTCCTTTGTTAGCAGTTTTGATGAAGTAAATGCTTATGGAGTTATATATATGTACACACAGTGGTAATTAATAGATGTTTTTGGTGTCAATAACAATGAAGAAGGCCATCACTCCTATTCTTAGTTTTTACCATTTGCATGTTTTGTATATTAAGAATGATAATTTAGCACATAAATACCATACAATACAAAATAAAAAACAATAAGGGTAGAGCCCACTAAGACCAGAGGTGAAAGTGGGCTGGTACGGCGTACTGGAAAGAAGTGCCTGCCAGTACCAGCCCGTACACAGCCAATGTTAAAGTGCTGCCGTGGCAGCGCTTTAACGTTGATGGCCTTTTGCTCCCCCCACAGGGCCGCCGACAGGGGGAGAGGGAGGGACAGGGACAGCTGCCCCAGGGCCCGGCGATTTAAAAGGGCCCAGGGCTCCTGACCACCGTGGCCGGAGCCCCAGGTGGTGCAGGCTGGGCAGCGTGGAAGGGTTGCCTAGGGGAGGCCCCTTCTGCCCCTTGTGCCCGAGGCCCTGTCCCTTCCAGAGGTCTGGAGCCAGGCCCCTGTACCCTTCTTGTTACTCTGTATGTTGCTTTCATCCCTAGAATCATAGAGTATCAGGGTTGGAAGGGACCTCAAGAGGTCATCTAATCCAACCCCCTGCTCAAAGCAGGACCAATTCCCAACTAAATCATCCCAGCCAGGGCTTTGTCAAGCCTGACCTTAAAAACCTCTAAGGTCTGGTCTACACTGGGGGGGGGGGGGTTGGGTACGCAACTTCAGCTACGTGAATAACGTAGCTGAAGTCGAAGTACCTTAGCTCGAATTACTTACCGTCCTCACGGCGCGGGATCGACGTCCGCGGCTCCCCATGTCGACTCCGTACTGCCATTCGCGTTGGTGGAATTCCGGAGTTGACAGGAGCACGTTCGGGGTTCGCTCTATCGCGTCTAGATGAGACGCAATATATCGAACTCTGAGAAATTGATTACTACCCGCTGATCCGGCGGGTAGTGAAGACGTACCCTAAGGAAGGAGATTCCACCATCTCCCTAGGTAACCCATTCCAGTGCTTCACTACCCTCTTAGTGAAAAAGTTTTTCCTAATATCCAACCTAAACCTCCCTCACTGCAACTTGAGACCATTACTCCTTGTTCTGTCATCTGCTACCACTGACAACAGTTTAGATTCATCCTCTTTGGAACCCCATTTCAGGTAGTTGAAAGCAGCTATCAAATCCCCCCTCATTCTTCTCTTCTGCAGACTAAACAATCCCAGTTCCTTCAGCCTCTCCTCATAAGTCATGTGCTCCAGCCCCCTAATCATTTTTGTTGCCCTCAGCTGGAGTCTTTCCAATTTTTCCACATCCTTCTTGTAGTGGGGGCCCAAAACTGGAAACAGTACTCCAGATGAGGCCTCACCAAGGTCGAATAGAGGGGAATGATCATGTCCTTCAATCTGCTGGCAATGCCTCTACTTATACAGCCCAAAATGCTGTTAGCCTTCTTGGCAACAAGGGCACACTGTTGACTCATATCGAGCTTCTCGTCCACTGGGTCCTTTTCTGCAGAACTGCTTCCTAGCCATTCGGTCCCTAGTATGTAACAGTGAATGGGATTTTTCCGTCCTAAGTGCAGGACTCTGCACTTGGACTTGTTGAACCTCATCAGGTTTCTTTTGGCCCAATCCTCTAATTTGTCTAGGTCCCTCTGTATCCTATCCCTACCCTCCAGCGTATCTACCACTCCTCCCTGTTTAGTGTAATCTGCAAACTTGCTGAGAGTGCAGTCCACGCCATCCTCCAGATCATTAATGAAGATATTGAACAAAACCGGCCCCAGGACCAACCCTTGGGGCACTCCGCTTGAAACCGGCAGCCAACTAGACATGGAGCCATTGATCACTACCCGTTGAGCCCAATGATCTAGCCAGCTTTCTATCCACCTTATAGTCCATTCATCCAACCCATACTTCTTTAACTTGCCGGCAAGAATACTGTGGGAGACCGTATCAAAAGCTTTGCTAAAGTCAAGGAATAACACATCCACTGCTTTCCCCTCATCCACAGAGACAGTTATCTCCTCATAGAAGGCAATTAGGTCAGGCATGACTTGCCCTTGGTGAATCCGTGCTGACTGTTCCTGATCACTTTCCTCTCCTCTAAATGCTTCAGAATTGATTCCTTGAGGACCTGCTCCATGATTTTTCCAGGGACTGAGGAGAGTCTGACTGGCCTGTAGTTCCTTAGATCCTCCTCCTTCCCTTTTTAAAAGATGGGCACTACATTAGCTTTTTTCCAGTCATCCGGGTCCCTCCCCTGATCACCATGAGTTTTCAAAGATAATGGCCAATGGCTCTGCAGTCACATCCGCCAACTCCTTTAGCACCCTCGGATGCAGCGCATCTGGCCCTATGGACTTGTGCTCGTCCAGTCTTTCTAAATAGTCCCGAACCACTTCTTTCTCCACAGAGAGCTGGTCACCTCCTCCCCAAACTGTGCTGCCCAGTGCAGCAGTCTGGGAACTGACCTTGTTTGTGAAGACAGAGGCAAAAAAAGCATTGAGTACATTAGCTTTTTCCACATCCTCTGTCACTAGGTTGCCTCCCTCATTCAGTAAGGGGCCCAGACTTTCCTTGACTTTCTTCCTGTTGCTAACATACCTGAAAAAAACCCTTCTTGTTACTCCTAACATCTCTTGCTAGCTGCAACTCCAAGCATGATTTGGCCTTCCTGATTTCACTCCTGCATGCCTGAGCAATATTTTTATACTCCTCCCTGGTCATTTGTCCAGTCTTCCACTTCTTGTAAGCTTCTTTTTTGCATTTAAGATCAGCAAGGATTTCACTGTTAAGCCAAGCTGGTCACCTGCCATATTTACTATTCTTTCTACACATCGGGATTTTTTTTTCCTGCAACCTCAATAAAGATTCTTTAAAATACAGCCAGCTCTCCTGGTCTCCTTTCCCCCTCATGTTATTCTCTCAGGGGATCCTGCCCATCAGTTCCCTGAGGGAGTCAAAGTCTGCTTTTCTGAAGTCCAGGGTCCATATTCTGCTGCTCTCCTTTCTTCCTTGTGTCAGGATCCTGAACTCAACCATCTCATGGTTACTGCCTCCCACGTTCCCATCCACTTTTGCTTCCCCTACTAATTCTTCCCTATTTCTGAGCAGCAGGTCTAGAAGAGCTCTGCCCCTGGATGGTTCCTCTAGCACTTGCACCAGGAAATTGTCCCCTACACTTTCCAAAAACTTCCTGGATTGTCTGTGCACCGCTGTATTGCTCTCCCAGCAGATATCAGGGTGATTAAAGTCTCTCACGAGAACCAGGGCCTGCGATCTAGTAACTTCTGCTAGTTGTCAGAAGAAAGTCTCGTCCACCTCATCCCCCTGGTCTGGTGGTCTATAGCAGACTCCCACCACAGCATCAACCTTGTTGCTCACACTTCTAAACTTAATCCAAACACTCTCAGGTTTTTCTGCAGTTTCACACCAGAGCTCTGAGCAGTCATACTCCTCTCTTACATACAATGCAACTCCCCGACCTTTTCTGCCCTGCCTGTCACTGGGAGGAGTGGAGAAGCAGGAAGGGGAAGCAATCCCAGGGCTTGATGAGTCTCGGCAGTCTCTCCATCACATCGTGAATCCTAGCTCCTGGCAAGCAGCAGACCTCTCAGTTTTCTCGGTCAGGGCGGCAGATAGATGACTCAGTCCCCCTGAGAAGGGAGTCCCTGATCACCTCCACCCACCTCCTTCTCTTGGGAGCGGTGGTCGTGGAACCCCCATCCCTAGGACAGTGCATCCCTACTAAGACCTATTCCATTAAGACCTACCAGAACTTCAAATCTACCTGTCTGTCATGACTGGGATGTGGGCAGTCTGACCTAATGGTTGGAGCAGGAATCAGGCAGGGTCAGGTTACCAGGAGAGCAGGATCAGGTATTGCAGGGGAAATAGTCCAAAGCAGGGTGAAACCAGTTGTGTCAACAACTTCCTGTTTCTGTGCTGGGTTTAAATGGGAGCTGTGATCCAATTAGTTCCCAGGACTAGAGTCCTCTATCAGAGTTCAGCTGCTCTTCTGATGACAGTTAGCAGGTCACTGGATTGCAGGATGGAACTTACTAGTTCCACAGAACCCTTTGGACCAGGGTGGTCCCTGACATCTCTACCTCCCCCAGAGGCACTATTGAGGCGATGCGGGACCAGACTTTTCAGAGTGATTCCTATGGAATGCTTGTACAAGCGCAGGGGCATGGACTTTTTCGTCAGGTTCCTGAATCAACTCCTTAAGACCATATCTCTTCCAGTCAACAAGATACAAGAGCTTGCCACATTTATGTTTTGAGTTCAGGATTTCGTTAAACACATGTTTCTAATGGCCCTTTACCTGTATCAGTGGAAAAGGTGTCTGGCTTCTGTGAGGAAAAGGGGTTTCGATAGAGGGTTTCAAAAACGAGACATGAAACACCGAGTACACTAGTACATCTGCGATGCCTCATTCCAGTCAGTATTGGCATTGAGGCAGCGAATTGCATGGCATAGGAGGCTACAGTGCCCCTGTTGGAGCTTCCTTAGGGAAGCCTCTTCTGTTTGAGCTCAGTATTGTCAAATAGCACCGACGTGCCTTGGAGGAAGACCTCACAGGTGGACAATACTGGGCTGTGACACTCCATGCAGGGGGAAGCCCAGTCTAGTACTTCCCTGGACAGCAGGCTGATAGCCAGGCTCACCTGTGCACAATCAGTAATACAGGATCATGAGGGAGGATCATGAACAGAAGACAGCATTGGTTTATAAAAGCCTGGAATTGCTGGTGATTACTATCAAATCATTGCATCAGATATAGTGGGGAACAGGATTCTGTGAGCCATGTCTGGAGTTCAGCATATTCAGCGCACAACTGAATGAATTGCTCCTGCAAGAGTACATTCTCTGAGCAGGGGCGGCTCTAGGCACCAGCGGGCCAAGCGCCCGCTTGGGGCGGCATCCTGGGGAGGGCGTCATTTGGCTCCGGTGGAGCTCCCGCCGGCATGCCTGCGGCAGGTCCACCGGAGCCCGGGACGAGCGGACCTGCCGCAGTCATGCCGGCGGCGGGTCCCGCCTTCCCGCGGCGCCGGTGGAGCTCCCGCAGGCATGCCTGCGGCAGGTCCGCTCGTACCAGGCTACGGTGGACCTGCCGCAGGCATGCCGGCGGGAGCTCCACCGGAGCCAAATGACGCCCTCCCCAGGATGCCGGAGCCGTGGGAAGAGGGGACCCGCCGCGGGACTGGGGAAGGGCGGCGCAGCGCTCCGCGCTGCTTGGGGCAGCCTACTTTGTAGAGCCGCCCCTGTCTCTGAGGTCAGCTGGATGACACGGGCCAGCAGGGCTTGGTTGTCTGCCTGAAGGCAGGTGGCCCTCTTGAGTGGATCCGGTGCTCTCAAAGGGTTAGTCAGGTCCATTCTGCTGGTACCAGGACCAAGCCTGTGACCTAAGTGGTCCATGGAAACTGTGTAAACGATATCCAGTGTGCATGTGTAAATCAAATAGTTGCATGTACATGTGACCACTCAGCCTACAGACTCATTTTAAGATAATCTGTCTGAGTCTTTATTAAATCAGTTAGGTAAGTTCCCTTCATGCATTATTCAACACATATACATTATTGAGTAATTCCCCAAGATGCTATGAAAATAACATTCTAATCAGTCTATATTATAAACAAACTGGAAGTTTATCATCAGAAGCATAAATGATGAATCAACAGACTTACTTGTAGAAGGAATTCACTTTAAGTTCATGCAACAAATGTGTTTGGACTTTCAACTGTCTTCACAGACTATTTGTAGACATAGCATCTAGAAGTATTCTTGGAGTCAAAGAAAACTCATATATATGCATGGAGAATGAATATTTGTAGCTCCATTGTGGATTAATGATGATGGAAAGAATAAACTTCACAGTACTCTAACTCTGGGGAATATATGTAAAGTTGCATCCTGGATATATATCCTGAATTCTTAACTTTAAACTTAACTTTAAAATCAGATGTAAATGGTTCATTAGAACTATTGAGGCATTAAAACTAAGAAATATCTTAACAATATGGAAAGGTAATAAGAAAACTAGTTTAAAACAGTAGATTAATTCAGTGCCAGAAATATGGAATTTTGAAGATCATTTTTTATAAAATACATTCAGTAGATAGGCTATGATCATATCCGGGAGGACTTTTTTAGATCTCCACAATATGCACTAAATGAGAGATTGATTAATTTACAACCTCTCCTTCACATTTTATATATGATATGCCAACCATGCATAATTCAATAATGCAGGAAGTGCTCCCTATCCGAACATGAATCAGAAGATCAACATTTATTTAGATAAAATTACTTTCATTGAGATAGCCTTCTGAGATGCAGTGCGTATGTCTTCTTTGTGAGGGGCACAGGGGAATGGTAGTCATGCAATCTTCTTCATATGTTACAAACATTGTAATGTAAGAGTCTAAAACAGCAGAAAAAAAATGAGTCACAGTTTCAGTCAACTCTTTTTACTCTGACAAGGCTTCTTAAGATAATTAAAAAAAAACAATTCCTTGTTTTATTGAAAGAGACATTATTCCACCTCACTGGGGCTTTCACCCCACAAAAGATTGACTCTACAACATATTATCCTACTCTGATATCAGATCCTACTCTGATATCAGATCCTCCCCCCCCCTTTCTTGTTCATTTCTTTCTCTGTGCTTTTTTTGGTTTGGTTTTCTTGTTGTTGGTTTATATATCTATATCTATACACACAAGTTTACAATGTACTCATAACCCAAAAACTCATCATATATTCTATTTATATGGTAACTAATATTTCTTCAAAACTAACTTTGTAAAATATTGCCAGTTGAGTACTGCCAACTCCATGTATTCAAAAATAATAAGTCAAGATCCCAGAATTATGAGGGTTTTTTTTTAAATAATATTTTGGATTTTTTTATTTGCCTTGCATTTTCTGAGCCATTAAGATTTCCTCTGAAACAATGAGGGCTACAAACTTGCCCCGATTTTTAAATGAAAGCTCAGATTCTCGTGTTATTACTAGATTCCAGTACTGGGGCTTCAATAAAAAGAATTATCTCAAGATTCGTGATAAAATTGTGAGAGTCGGCAACTCTGCTAATTCCTGCCTCCATAGGGATTTACACTCTGTGTTTTGGAAAACACACAGGAATCCTGATTTGCAACCAACTGGGGCAGGAATATGCCATATATTACTTCTGGGGCTGGCAGGTGCTGATCCCACCTGTTCCAAGGAAATGTTTATATTGTGGCTGGACAAAGGAACAGAAGGTCACTTTAGAATGGTTCCATCCAGCCCTGGTTTTCCCAGTGATCTGAAAAGGAGAATGTGTAAAGAAGAAGAAAAAAAAATCACAAGGATTCAGACAGCCTCCAGAATTCCAATGAGTAACAACAACTACTGAAGTTACTAGATACTGAACCCTGTCACATGGCAGGGGCAATCAATCTTTTGCAGCCTTGACATATGTCATCATCTGACCAGGACCAAGAAATAAAGATCAGTCTCTCTTCTCAGCATGCTTCTTATTATTATTAAAACTGAAGAGCTGCCAAAAATATAACAAAAGGAAGCTGCCAATCTGAAAAGGAACTGGGCAGAATACAGGCAGAGCTAGATGAAGTATTTTCAGGTTCTCCTGGAAGTAAGGTGACCAGATAGCAAATGTGAAAAATTGGGACGGGGGTGAGGGCTAATAGGGGCCTATATAAGAAAAAGTCCCAAATATCGAGACTGTCCCTATAAAATCAGGACATCTGGTCACCCTACCTGGAAGCAACAGGCATTGAAGGCAAATCAGACAGGCTGAAATTCTCCACATAAACCCAGATGCATTGGAGATCTACAATGCATTCCAACTGGACTGCAAACAGCTAGAAAATGTCATTCAAAAATTTTAGCAATATTTTAATCCACACAAGGCAGTAACTTGGGAAAGGCCCATTCTCTTTACTTGAAATCAACAGTGAGGTGAGAAAACTGACCATTACATTTCAGACCTGTGTAATAAAGCTAAGTCCATGTGAATTTGAATATGTGTAACCCTTTGGAGGGGATGCGTCTTAAATACCACATTGAACGTTTCAGGGACTCACCCCTGGACTATAGCATTAATAGTGACAGAGGCTCAGGACTCTGTTTCCAGGTTGCCAAGAGTCCAGGACAGAGACAGAACTAGATAGCAACACTACCAGAACCAATCATAAGCCAGAACTCAAAGACAAAGGGTTTGGTTGTACTTTTGGTTTTAGCTGTATTTGGGGAGTGGAGCAGAGAGAGGAGCTACATACCTACCCTCCACATTCCTACCCAAGGGAAGACTTGGAACTCTTGGGATCCGGGAACATTGAGCAGTGTCATTTGAGCAGAGATCAGAAACCCAGGAGGCTGAGGAGAGACACAGTCAGGATACCAAGAGCCAGCCTAACTGTATGTGGGAATCCAGACCAGAGAAGCACAAAGACAGTCATACCATCTTTGGTATGGAGACTTTGGAAGAACACTCCTCTTTATTTATTTTGCTATTTTGTTCAAAGCTGGCCACTGATCTCAGTGCTGCACCATCGATCAAAGATCGAGCCTAACCTCACCATTTGCCTAGGCAGGTGCTAGGAGGGAGAACAGGGTGGTTTGTACTGGCTGTACATGTTAGAAGGGGTAGAGTTTATGTAATGTTGCTTTTGCCTTTTATTATCCTGATCCCTTTTTCCAGTGCCCCTATCCTGAGCTCCCCACACCTAATGAAGCCCCAGCTACTGTTTTATTACTCTGGGAATTGTGATTGCTATTTTTATTTATTTATTTTTGTTGTGCTCTGTCACGCCTCCGTAATAATTGTGTGTTAAATATTTTATCTAGAGACAAGCCCACTGTGTTCTCTGCACTAGGAAGGATGTCCTTGAGTGGAGGCACCAGGCAGTCTCATAGGTGAACCCAGGACCAAGGGCGGCTCTAGGCATTTTGCCGCCCCAAGCACGACAGGCAGGCTGCCTTTGGCGATTTGCCTGTGGAGGGTCCGCTGGTCCCGCAGCTTTGGCGGACCTCCCGCAGGTGGTCCTGCCAAAGCCGAGGGACCAGCGGACTCTCCGCAGGCAAGCTGCCGAAGGCAGCCTGCCTGCTGCCCTCGCAGCGACCACCAGAGCGCTCCCCAGTGGCTTGCCGGCCCAAGCACGTGCTTGGCGTGTTGGTGCCTGGAGCCGCCCCTGCCCAGGACCTATACCCCTGAAAAAGAAAAGGGAGAAGGCTGGATCCACACCGCAGGTATGGATGCAAGATGGACTATATAAAGTCAGAATTATTTAATAGTTAGTTAGTTATTGTGTGAAACTGACGTGACTCTCAATTATAAAGACAGCTGATATTTGTGGGACTAGAGAAAACTTCCCAATGAAAGACTTAGCAAACAATGAAAGAACTGTGATGCAATTAAAAGTGCACTTCACTTTATAATGTGAGCTGCCAAAAATTCATGCATCATGTAGTGCAATAAAGCTTTGATGTTTCCTGAACTTTTCTTCAAATAAATGTACATGAAAATTGTTCACTTTTTGACATTTAAATATATAAAATGTAATAAAAATATTCTCAAATGAGATGGATGGCTGATATTCAAACAGCCACTGTGCGCATATTTTCCAACTTGGTCACCTAAGTCCAATAACTGCATTTGGCCTCTCAATCTTCATTCACACCCCCAACCTATTTTAAGTTCTAATGTTCTGGTGTGAAGGTGTGAAGTTGGGCACCCTAAGTCAGTGATTTTCAACCTTTTTCATTTGTTGGCCCCTAAAAATTGTCCAATGGAGGTGCAGATCCTTTGGAAATCTTAGACATAGTTTGCGGTCCCCCAGGGGTCTGCAGACCATAGATTGAAAACCACTGCTCTAAGTCATCCAAATTTGAAAACTGAGCTTGCCTGTTGTAAATAGAAGTAGACAGCGTAGTGAAACTGCCGTGTAGAAGGAACACTTTGGATTAACTGTGACTATCCACTGGTTGCTACTGTTGTAATATATTCAGCATAAGTACATTTTGCTATTCGATATCGAGTATATTTTGATGACTGAAAATAAAGTGGGCTTTGGAAGCAAAAGCTTAGAAAGAGCAGTTGCAGTCATTCAGCTCATATATGGAACCATGATACAGCATGATATGGTATGTCTTCAAATGGGCTACAAATGAAAAACATCATTACTGCAGTAAATTGCTCCATTAGATTTAGGGTCTAGTTCTTGAGGAGCTGAGAGCTTCCTCAGAATCATGCCCTCAGGAAACTTGTACAGTACTCAGTGTTCTACTCGTTCTTCATTATAGTTAATACCATTAAGTTAACTTCAAATATATTCTAACAACTAAAATGCTATATTATTAACTGTTACAATGTCAGTGTGGTTTTATTATCAGATTTATCTTAATTAGCGTACATGCTACTATTTAACAGCACATTGCACATGAAAAAGTTTGGCAATTTTGCTTTCTTGGCTCATAATAATAATACTAACTTCTAATGCACTTTGGGAAATCATGAAAACAACTTCCCATAATAGGGGAGAACGCAAAGTGAATAGGAAGAATCTTTCTTATACACACCATTTTGAATTAGAAATAGATAGTTTGATCAATTTTTCAGATATGTCTGACAAGTCATGTAATATTTGTATGACGTTTGCATGTGCATGCATTGTATCTCATTTTACAAGATTCAAGAAAGTCAGAGGAGAGTGAAAGGAAAGAGTTTCTTGTGGGATACAATTTTACAGTGTTGTCAATCCTGTGTTTCTTATTTCTTTTTCCTACCCAAACTTCATAAATATCTATATTGGAAATGCAAACTCCACATATCTTTAATGGACAACCTAATATAAATTATACAACTAGATGAATAGATTTATTTTTGGTTTTGTGAACACTTTTGGGGAAACTGAACAATGCCAAATTTTGTTCAAATCTGGTATTTTTATCCAAAAATTTGTTGTTTTAAAGATAACTCATGCCTACAGAAACATCAGTCCAGAGCCAAACTTACAGATGTAACAACTGCTTAGCAACTGATACTACTATTTGCATAATGAACATTTTATTTGTTGCAAGAAGGCGACATAGGATGGTAAGAGGCAAGATGCAAGATTTCTGAAGGATACATTTTAAAGATGTTTCTATTATTACCATAAAAGCAAACAGAAGCCATGTATAAAGTATAGGAAAATGAGAAAATCCCTTTTCCTTTTTTATTTTTAATTTTAGAAGAATTCACGTGGAAGGATAATCAACTGCATAGCTAAAAATCTAAAAGCATACATGAAATAAACAATGAGACCATGGGAAGAGTGGGAACGATTAGTGTGTACATAATACATTACCCCTTTTGTTGTACATGTGAATCTATTATTATAGCACAATTTAATCTCCTTGGTGGTTTTGTTTGTTTGTTTGTTTTTAAAGACATTTGTAACAGGAGGGAAGCATTTATATTTAAAAGACTATAAAATAAAACTATGTTGAGGTATCATATATGAGGTGTCAAATTATCCATGTAGATGGGATCATTGTAGGAAGTATAGGTATTTACATAGATTATTTCGTTTTTTGGGCGGCAGGGCATGCATTCTGGCAATTTTTTAAAAAATGGAGGTGAGTAAATCTTCTTCTCATTAAAATGACCTGATCCATCAACTGAAAAAAGATGCTCAGTTTTCCCCA
The DNA here is from genome assembly GCF_016161935.1 of Mauremys reevesii. Taxonomy (NCBI): domain Eukaryota; kingdom Metazoa; phylum Chordata; order Testudines; family Geoemydidae; genus Mauremys; species Mauremys reevesii. The sequence continues at coordinate 28,669,204 of NC_052629.1, read as the reverse complement.
CAACTGCTTCTTACTTCTCAAGGTAACTACAAACAAATTCATTCCTGTGAAGAGGACTAGCACAAGTCAATGCCCCACTCAAGTCCAATTGAAAATAGGTGATAGTTCACTCCAACTGACTATTCCCATTCTTAGTACTAGATATATTAAAGATTTAAGCCTAATTATGATTTCAGCTTGCATCATCGAATTGATAGTTGCAACAATACAACAATGACCCAGTGACTTCATTTTTAATATAGCAACTTTTCTATTTTTCCTAGATCTCCGTTCTTATAAAAAAGAATATTGCAAGTTGTCAGTACATATTTTGGCATTGATATGAATGGAATGATAAGTACGGTACATGTGTATACATTCTACTTACAACAAATCCCATTATATCATAAATCTAGAAATTGAAACCTTAATAGATTAAAAAAGCCAATCAAATGACACAGGGAGGGGAAAAAAGCGTGTAAACTGTCTATGGAATGTAACGATATCCCGGTGTGAAAGTAGCAACCAAGTACACACACACACACACACACACACAGAAAGAAGCAATAGATTCAGAAGAATTACAGTACAAACATAGGTGCAGACTATGTAGCATTTGAGCCAATTTCCTCATGAATACTCACAGTAAACATCCCAAAAGACATCACCATTTAATATTACAACAGCAGAATGCTTTTTGCACTTGGACATCACAGTGGTGGGTGATGAAAAGGTATAGAAGAACAAATTACAAAATTCTAGCCCGTAAACAGAACAATTATTACTCAATCTTGACTGAGGAAGTGCCTTGCAACACTTGGATAAGAAAATCTGAAACCAATGTAAATTACTGGTTATTGGTATATTATCTTCCCTTCTCTTTCTTATCAGCATTGAGCCTAATTGCCTCCAGATGATATACAGTACCTGTAAACTGGAAAAGTCAGTCCTCTGTTGTGTATCTGTTCTCTTGAAACAGCACAAACTAGAAAAGAAAATTTCTTACTAATCTTACCTATACTTGCATCTGGACATTTTATTTGGTGATACTGTAATAGTCCATCTGAAGCCAGCAAAATGTTTACTAGGGAACTGGTGTCAAATAATGTGGCTAAGAGCACCATATCTTCAATTACACCCTACACAGATCTATCAATTTACTAAATGTTACCATACTGCGGCATCAGAGATACTGCTGTTCTCCCTTCTTCTAAATATAGAACAGCCATCATGGTATCTCTAATACTACCGTTCATTAAAGGTTGACTTTTATGGCTATGATTGTGTTTGTGTGTGTATTTATACCCAAAGAGAATTATTAAAATCACATCACCTGTAACTGATGCATAGCCATCTCCTGACTGAAACATACATTTAATATATTATGATATTAAACAATGACTAAGTGAAGAAAATCAGTTCCAACTGAATTTACTGGGAGAATTTTATGTTGGCAGATTTGGCTAGGACAGTGTGGTTAAAGCACTCATAATCTTGTGAAAGTTGCCACGAAGTATTTATATGCCAGCAAGCAGAAAAAAATGTAATCTGAAATTCGATTCTACTAACGTTCACCATTTTTTTTCATTTTCCTATACTTCTGAATTCCCTTATCTGAATTTATCTTGCCTATATTTTATGGGTATCCAAATTTTGAGCAAAGCTGAACTGTATGTCTGTAATGGATGCACTTCCCATTACAGTCAATAGGCTTTAAACACATGCTTATCGTTATGTGCTTTCTTGATTCAGGTTGTTATGTAGTTAGAGCTTTAAGGACTCAGTTGTGCACACAAATCAGTTGTGGGCACAAATTGCAACCACAAAATGAAGGCCACTCTTTTGAAACTTTATCCACTGGAGAACTGGAAAAGCTGCTTCCAAATGCCTTCCCAGTCTTCAAAGTAATAGAGGAAGAGTTATTGTTCAAAAGCCAAGTCAAAACTGGCTGGTTTTATAAAAGTTCAGTATGAAAACTGTTTTGAAACCTATAGCTGTTTAGCCACACATGTGAAACATTCTGGGTTTTGACACTTTCAGTATAAATCATAATTATTTACAGAAGAACTAGCTTTTGCATTAATGGGAAAGTTAATTAGTGCACACTCTGCTAGGCAGCTTCTGAATAGATACAATTAATTATCCACAAAGATTCTGAAAATTTCACACATGCTGAATTATAGAGTAGAAGGCACTTTCATTATGAGACCTATTTTCTGGAGCTTATAACTTTCCCCTTCAAATTCCTCTTTGGGCTTTAATTTTCCAAGCTTGATCCTAGCTCAAAATTCCCCCCCCCCTTTTGTGGTGGAAGCAGTTGTATTATATTCCATTCTCCACTCCTTTAACTCAAGCACTTCTACTTAGTGATTTATCATCATCATCATCATCACCACCACCACCACCACCACCACATTTACTATATTACTATAATTTACACAGTATTTTTATAATTTGAAATTCAAAATTGATTCTGGGCAAAAGGAAAACTGCTTCTCACAAGATGATTGCATATTTTTCAATTTACAAGTCATTGTGGTAACAGTTCCATTTAATAATATTATTTAACATCTGAAAATATTATACCATGAACCAATAACCATAGGTTTTTGTCAAGGTACTTTAAAATACAGATATGTTTCTTCATGGTTGACATGTTTAAAGTTATAATACCAATTCAACTTTTAACAACCCAACCTACGGACATCTCCTGTAATGCAACCTGACAAATCAAAAGGCCAATCTTGCTCTGAAAACCGTAAGAAGTAAATAGAACTGAAAAGCTAATAGGAATGTGTGGAGTGCAATGAGCCTACCTTGAATTTTAAAATGAAAGGAATACATACAGGAAATGAATATTATTGTTGCATCTCTGAAGTGTTAACTCGATGATTCACTTCTCTGTGAGATGACCCACTAAAGGGAGGTAAGGCTTTTTATTGTGGTTTATACTCTGAAACAGCCATCACTTAAACCGAGAACCTGCAAGTAAAATGCTTTTCAAAGTCTATTTATGATGCTAACTCTAAGACCCTGTCTATATTACAAATTTGACTGTGATATTAAAAGTTTTTTTTTAAAAGGTTTCTGCTAACAGAATTTTAATGATAGTATAGAAGGGCTATATATTTAATGTACTGTACATGTTCAATATGAGTCATATTAAGATTAAACTGGATTTCAGGTCTGAGGATGAATCAATACTAGAATTTGGGTTCAGATTTGACAGGTCTGAAATTTCACAAGCTGTTCTCACAAGATCTGAACCCCAAATGCTGGAATATCACTTCTTGTGATAGCTTGATAGCAACCAATGCAGCCAGAGCAAGAGAGAATCAGCCCTAGTTGTGAGTTTTTAGGACAAGTGCCAACATATAAGAAGGATCAGAAGTCTGAAATTCTGGCAGTATATAATGAAGGTTAATTGATGTTCTTCAATCTCAAGCATTGTGGAAAAAAAAATCTAAACCAACTTTCCTTTTCTTGAACACACACACACACACACACACACACACACACACACTCTCCAGTATTTTTCCCTAAGCCTGAAGTCACACTAAAATACTTTATTATTATTGATTTGGTCTAATCAAATTGTATTGATTTTCTCTCTCCAGTAGTAAGAGGTTCGATGACAATAATGGGCTAAAGCTCTGTGTGCACACGTAGGGGGGAACTTCCATGGTGCCTACTTGCAATACATTTCACTCTCACTATTAGATACTCCCTTTCTTTTATTCACTCTCCATTGGATGCTGGACTTACTGCCTTGACTTACTTTATGGAAAACATCTTAAAGTTGAAATGAAAATTAAATTGAAAATCTGTGAATGAGACAGGAATGAACGGCGGGCTTTAGGACATCTTGAGAACATTACAAGTTATTCTCCCCAGAAGGGTCTTGCTGATAGTGGACTCAGAACTGGATGTTGAAATGTATTAAAAATTGTTTCCTAAACTTCTGTGAGTGACTATTCTCTCTCTCTCTCTGGTGCCGTTTTTGTAATTTAGTTTTACATTTTTTGTCCTTATTATAATTTGTTTTATTGTACCCGTTTAACTCTGTATTCAGTACATTATGCCCAGTTTGGTTTTTCTCCTTCCTGAAGGCTACAACTGGATGACCTATTCACAGCAAAGTATTTAATAATTTTGCCATATTTTTCTATTTATGAAAATAGAAATAACAGGCTCCAAATGTTAGTAGTTTATTATTCAAATGGCAATATATTTCACCCTACATCAGTAAATTGTTTTCAAACTACTTATTGTGGCTACTGCTTGAGTATTTATTACTCTTTTATTGTGTAATTGGTCGTCTACAATATGTGGGTTTTGTTTATGCTCCCTGAATTGGATGACTAAATATCTCATAAATAAATGACATGATGGTTATATATTTCCAGAACAAAATCATGCAAATATTTCTCTTTCCTCAAACATTTTTGAGGACAACAATAGTTAGTACTTATGTTGGTGGAAAGCAAATAACAGGGATTAGTAAGATTACTGTTGTAGTGATTTTGCGGCTGTTGCTTCTCCTTCCCCATCCATATTCACCCAGCTCAAATTAAGGAAATGCTAAAAGAATAATTAAAAATGGAAAAGTAGTCTTTGAAACTGAGACCAACAGCCTCCCATTACTGCCACTGATGGGCCTGATTCTCCATTTTCTTGCACCTTGTGTAGTCATTTACAACTGTACAATCACTATTGTCAACCAGTAAGGTTTGCACCGGTATAAATGTTTTTTACAAAGTGCAGGGCAGTGGGGAATCAGCGTGGATCAGATAGCTGGAATTCTCCAGCTCATTTTATTGTGAAAGAACAAAATATATAACAGGAGAAATATAGCTACTCAACTGTTTAAAAATAAATTAAAAGAGAACTGTTTAACTTACCCAGTGACTGAGAAAAGCCAGTCTATGGAAAACTCTCATGTCTCAGAATTAAGTTAAGGAATATACTTTGATGCGGCAAACTCATATCTTATATCTAAGCTCTGACTAATTTTTTAGTCAAGTAATAAACCCATGAAAATACAACAGAAACTGCCACTCAGCCTCATCTATAAACAGCAACAATGTGCTGATATAATATTTATAAATTCACATACACATTTCACATGATAGGCAATGATCCACTTAATGAAATCACCTCTTTCAAAATATCTCATATATTCCAAAATTGCTTTGCATGCTAAATAAGTAAAGCTTTCTTTTCAATTTCCATCTTCTTCCTTTGTGTACATTCAGTACTGATGGTTTCCCCTCAGTACTGCATATGGGTTTGAAAGCAAGCTTTGAGTTACCCTATAGCAGCATGGTAACAGAAGAAATGTTCTTAGACCCAGAGGAAAATAACTACCTAATTTCATACTTTCTCCTATTGACTAAGAGTTGGAGGTACAGATGAAACTTCAGACTAAAGCATAGAAATGCAATCTGAGGAAAGGCAGGGGAGAAATAGAAAAGGAGTCACTGGTGAAGCTCTTTAGTAACTGTAACGATGGCTGCCCAGTGCTCATGAGGGTGCATGGTCTGCACCATCCATCAGAACAGAGCTAATTGATCCTCCCAAACACATTCTAGTGTTAATGTCTCACATTCCTCTCTGACCCTTTCTGGATGATTGCTTATCAGGGGAGGAAGGGGTAAGAAATCCCATTTTCATAGGTAACCCTTGCACAGACAGGGAGAGGAGACTCTTTGCGTGCCTCCCCCACCCCAACACAAGGACCACTCACAATCGGGTCCATCAGTAATTTAAATTCTCTATGTTCCAAGGGCACATTTGTTTTTACACTGCTCTTGATTTGCAGAACTTAATAATTCTACATTTTCTAGATATAAAAGTGTGATGTACAAGTACTATAAAATTTAACGAGCTGAAAGAGATTGACTTGCATCTTGTTTGAAATTACATTGCAAACTCTTCTACACTGCGATCGTTTGTCTACTGCCTAGTACCATGGGACCCCCAAAACATTTGAGGCCTTTGGATGCTATGACAATAAAAATTGATAATAATGATGATAATGATAACAAAAATTAACAATAAGATGGAAGTGGAATCTTTTTTCTGCCAATGCCTGATACAAATGTATCAGATCAAACTTACAATCTTCTTTCAGGTAAATACCTTATTGACTTCAGTGCGGGTTTTGCCTGAATAAGGACTAAGGTCTGCAGGATTTGTCTCACTGTATCCATTTTACAAACGGAAGGGAAAAGTGTGTGTTTGAGCATTACTTTGTATGATTGCTATTAGAAGAAATGCATCAACTTCTTACAGAAACAGCATATGTGATCAGTCTGAGGGTACCTCTAGACTACCCGCCGTATCGGTGGGTAGCGATCGATTTATTGGGGATCGATATATCGTGTCTCATCGCAATATATTGATCCCCGAACGTGCTCCCCGTCGACTTCGGAACTCCACCAGAGCGAGCGGCGGTAGTGGAGTCGATGGGGGAGCCACGGCCATCAATCCCATACTGTGAGGACGGGAGGTAAGTCAAAATAAGATACGTCAACTTCAGCTACGGTATTCCCGTAGCTGAAGTTGCATATCTTACATTGACACCGCCCGCTACCCCCACAGTAGACCAGGACTGAGAATAAATTTCAAAACAGTTTAAAAAATGTTCTGCTTGAGACATGGAAACATTCTCACCTAACAAACACAGATCAAGAAAATGTGTCACCACTACAAAATTGTCTTTACTATGTTTAGTGGTGTTGTAGCCATGTAGGTCCCAGAATCTTAGAGAGAGACGTGGTGGGTGAGGTAATATCTTTTACTGGACCAACCTCTGTTGGAGAGAGAGACAAGCTTTCATAGAGCTCTTCTTCAAAGATATTTCCTCAGCCACCTTGTTTCTTTACTATATTTGGTATAGCTAAAAGAGAAGAAAAGACAGCTTACAATGTTTCAAGCTAAATCAGGCTTAGTTTCATTCTATTTTATTTTATTAAATTGAGAATGAAGGATGCTTACATGTACCTTTTTCAGTTCTAATATATCTTTTTTTGAGATGGGGTGATGAAAACTGCATGCAGTATTCAAGGTGTGAGAATACCATGGATTTATATATAGGCAATATGATTTTTTCTGTCTCATTATATATCCCTTTCTTAATGATTCCCAACATTGTTTGCTTTTTTGCCACTGCAAATTGAGTGGATGTTTTCAGAGAACTATCCACAATGACTCCAAAATCTCTTTCTTGACTGGTAATAGCTAATTTTGACCCCATCATTTTATATGTATAGTTGGGATGATGTCAAGTATCAGGAGGTAGCCATGTTAGTCTGTATCCACAAAAACAACAAGGAATCCGGTGGCACCTAAAGTGAGGTTTTTTTACCCAAAAAAGCTTATACCCAAATAAATCTGTTAGTCTTTAAGGTGCCGCCCAACTCCTTGTTGCTTTAGTTAGGATGATGTTTTCTAATGTGCACTACTTTGCACTTATCAACATTGAATTTCATCTGCCATTTTGTTGCCCAGTCACCCAGTTTTGTGAGATCCCTTTGTAACCCTTCACAGTCTGCTCTGGACCTAACTATCTTGAGTAATTTTGTACCATCTGCAAATTTTGCCACCTCACTGTTCACCCCCTTCCCCAGATCATTTATAAAGATGTTGAACACCACAGGTCCCAGTACAGATCCTTGGGGGACCCCGCAATTTATCTCTATTCACCGTGAAGTCTGACCATTTATTCCTACCCTGTGTTCCTTAACTTTTAACCAGTTACTGATCCATGAAGGGGCCTTCCCTCTTATCCTATGACTGCTTAGTTTGCTTAAGAGCCTTTGCTTAAGAGCTATGAAAGTCCAAGTACACTGTATCAACTGTATGACCCTTTCTCACATGCTTGTTGACTCCCTCAAAGAGTTCTAGTAGATTGGTGAGGCATGATTTCCCTTTACAAAAGCTGAGTTGACTCTTCCCAACATATTCTCTTCATCTATGTGTCTGACAACTCTGTTCTTTACTATAATTTCAGCCAATTTGCCTGGTACCGAAGTCAGACTTACTGACCTTTAATTGCTGGGATCACCGCTAGAGCCTTTTTTAAAAAATCGGTGTTACATTAGCTATATTCCACCCATCTGCTATGGAGGGTGATTTAAGTAATAGCTTACATAGCAAAGTTAGTAGTTCTGCAATTTCATATTTGAGTTTCTTCAGAACTCTTGGGAATAACATCTGGTCCTGGTGACTTATTACTGTTTAATTTATCAATTTGTTCCAAAACCTCCTCTATTGACACATCAATCTGAGACAATTCTTCAGATTTTTCACTTAAAAAAAATGAATCTCCCTCACATCCTCTGAGGTGAAGATTGATGCAAAGAATTTCATTTTGCTTCTCTGCAATGGCTTTGAGTGCTCCTTTAGCATCTTAATCACCCAGTGGCCCCACTGACTGTTTGGAAGGCTTCTGGCTCCTGAGGTATTTAAAAAAAATTTGCTGTTAGTTTTTGTGTCTTTTGCTATCTGCTCTTCAAATTTTTTTTTGGATTGCCTAATTACACTTTTACACTTGACTTTCCAGGGTTTATGCCCTTTTCTGTTTTCTGCAGTAGGATTTGACTTCCAATTGTCAAAGGATGCATTTTTGCACCTAATTGTATCTTTTACGCCGTTCTTTAGCCATGGTGGCATTATTTTTGTCCTATTACAATTTTTTTTATTTGGGGAATTAATTTAGTTTGAGCCTCTGTTATGATGTTTTAAAATAGTTTCTATACAGCTTGCAGGCATTTCACTTTTGTGGCTCTTCCATTTAATTTCTGTTTAATTAGCTTCCTCATTTTTTCATAGTTCCCCTTTCTAAAGTTAAATGCTACTATGGTGAGTTTCTTTGTTATTTAAGGATGTTAAATTTAATTACATTACGGTTGCTATTACCGAGTGGTTCAGCTATATTTACCTCTTGGACCAGATTCTGTGAATTACTTTGGACTAAATCAAGAATTGCCTCTCCCCTTGTGGGTTTCAGGACTAGCTGCTTCAAGAACAGTCATTAATGGTGTTTAGAAAGTTTATCTCCGTATCCCATCCTGAGGTGTACTCAGCCAACATGGGGATAGCTATAATTCCCCATTATTATTGCATTTTCTGGTTTTGTAACCTCTCTAATCTCCCAGAACATTTCACAATCACGGTCACCATCCTTGTCAGGTGGTTGGGAGTGGACTCCTGATGCTATATTCATTATTTAAGCATAGAATGTCTATCCCCAGAAATTACATGGAACTGTTTGAGTCATTTAAGATTTTTATTATATTGGACTCTGCTTTCTTTCACATATAGTGCCATGCTCTCTTTAGCATGACCTACTCACTCATTCCTATATATTTTGTTCCTTGGTATTATTGTGTCCTATTAATTACCATCATTCTGCCAAGTTTCTGTGATGCCTATTACATCAATATTTAATACCAGGCACTTAAGTTCATTCATCTTAGTATTTAGATTTCTAGCATTTGTATACAAGCACTTATATAATTTGTCAATATTTTGTTGTCTGTCTTTGTGTGATGTAATTAAATGGGACTCTTTCATTTGCCTGTTTCTCTTCATTTCCTACCAGTACTTTATCAACTTTCCTCTTTACTGGGATATAGAATATCCCCTTTAATAGGTCCTCCCCTAAAGAATGCATCTGTCTGAACCGTGTGCTTCACATCATCTTTCCCCCAGCCCTTAGTCATATAAAAAAGCATCCATGCATGGGACCCTGAGGCCACACAGATCCTTTTGCCTAAAATAGTATTATTAGTAAATTTTATGAAGAGATTTATGCATTTAAAAAAATACTTGCTTTCAACGTTCATTTTCTCTGATGAATTTTCTTTTGGTTTACTGATATTATTGAATAGATTTAATTTCTGTTCAATGTTCTGTAAAATCACAGATGACTTACTGCTGCATTAAGTTACAAATGCGTAAGGTATAAATAAAACAATAAAAGAACAGGAAGAATGTGATACTGAAATAACCTCTTGAGATGTCAAACCAAAATATGTAGGAGAGATTAGAGAAAAAATAAAAGAAAAAAGGTTAATTTTTTAAAGAATAATGAAACCTTGTATAGAATAATGTCCTTTTTCCTTTGGAAACTTGATGCCGTTTAGAATCGTTCATGTGTTTGACTATCCAAATCTTTCTTATTCTACACCTGTGCCTTTAAACACTTAAGCACTCATATACTTTACTGAAATAACTCAATACTACTAAAATTACACAAGTGTGTTTGAAACATCGCACTGAAGGATCACATTGTCACATAGCAGCCTGGTGGGGGCCGAGTACCTTCGCCCCAGGGCCAGTCCCTGTGCCTCATACTGTATGCATTTTAGTATGCTCTTCACTATATAGTTAAGTTAGTTATGATGATTCAAACCCTACTTAGTGATACAATTTACAAATTTAGCATAACTGCTATAGAATGTATTGCACATGATCAATTTGCACTTTTCAAAGGCTCATAACTTGGTCATATCAAACCAATGCACACTAGAACACTTACAGGCACTTTCTCCTCAATGAGGGCTATTTCTATGCCAAGTTTTAAGACTCAACCATTTTATATGTATCATTAGATCTGTTTTGATTTGATTTTTTAATATTGCTAGAATTTGTTTTTGATAATAATAAAAGGAAAACATTATCTCCTCCACTCCCTTGTATTCAAAAAACAGGTTTATTAAATCTTTGTAAACCAATTCACCTTTGAACAGTCACAAAGCCTGGAAAATTTCCACCGGAAAGGTGAAAGTTTTCAGTCATAATAATTTTTTAGAAATGGGTTAGAATGGAAAGCATAATTTAACCTTACCTACTATACAGAGGTCGCTTCTGTTCTCAGTATAAGAAGAACATAAGAACGGTCATACTGGGTCAGACCAAAGGTCCATCTAGCACAAACATTCAGTAAAGAAATGCTTGCCTCATGCCCAGCTATAATCTTTAAGCTTACCGATGCATAGGTTAAAGCAGGGGTTCCCAAACTGGGGGTCGGGACCCCTCCGGGGGTCGCAAGGTTATTACATGGGGGGGCCACGAGCTGTCAGCCTCCATCCTAAACCCCGCTTTGCCTTATAATAGTGTTAAATATATAAAAAAGTGTTTTTAATTGATAAGGGGGGGTCACACTCAGAGGCTTGCTATGTGAAAGGGGTCACCAGTACAAAAGTTTGAGAACCACTGGGTTAAAGGGACACTGTCAAATTTAATAGGGCAAAAATTTAACCTACTTTATTATTTTTATATCTGTTTACAGTGTCTCTGCCATTTTTGTAAAACAAATGCTTCAGTGCTCTTTTCTTCTCAAAAGGAATGATAGATTCCAGCAGCTCAGCACTCATGTGAAAAATACTTTTCACATGTGTTGGAAGGGAGAAATGTGTGTAAGGAAATGGTTTCATTTTCAAGGAGTTATTATAAATAAAGTGAAAAGAAAAATGAAGTATAAAGTTATGAAAAATAACTTAACAGTCTCCTTTGCAAGCCTTAGTTTGGTATCAAATTTAGCAGTACATTCCTGATAAAACCTTACATTTGGTTATAATTATAGAACAATGGGGTTCTAAAGAGCATTATGAAATACTCTATTGCACCTGCAGTTTCAAATATATTTTTATCCACTGAAACTAGATATGAAAACACAAATTTGGATGGAAATTTTGACTTGGCTGCTTTCTATAAACATGGCAAAATATGTAAGAAAAGATTATAATGACCCTTTACGCAGTGATGCACTGCCAACTTTCTATAAAAAGGGGCTTCAACCAAAATGTTCTGCCTTAGCCTGTGATAGATATTGCATGCCTGGCATGTGTGTGTTACAGACATGAAGGATGAGGGGCTGGGGAATCTATTCGTTTTCCTATTTAAACCAAAATGCTTTATCATAACCAAAGCAGGAGACATCACTTGGCAAACACACTTCTATGAACTGCATTTACTGGAAATGTTTATACTTTGTTCCTGAAAAATATACAAAGTACATTCATAGATTTATGTATTTTAGGGCCAGAAGGAACCATTATAATTGTCTTGTCTGACCTTCTGCATAAGATTGGCCAAAGACCCTTACCAGTAAAATCTGAATCAAGCTCACAACTTCTGCTTGAGTTATAGCACATTATATATATATGCTATAACTGTGCTATAGAGAGAGAGAGAGAGAGAGAGAGAGAGAGCGAGCGCACAGTGTTCAGCTTGTGTTGTTTGAAGTGTGTGTATATATCTATATTGATTGTTTTGTAGGAAGGCGCAGAAATATTAGTCCCTAGGGATCTTTCTTTTTTTTTTTCCTTTTTAATCTAATGTCAAGGATTACATTCTACCTTGTGGATTCCAAAGACTAAAAAGTTGCTCTTCAGAAGCATCTTTGTAAGTCATCCTAGGTATAGATGGTGTTCATCCCTCCCTGGATGCTGCTAAACTATCGAAGGGAGGAAAGCTACCCAATCCTTCCTTCAATTTGGTGACAGAATTTTTACAAAATTCTCCCAAGAGCTCCCTCCAGCACATCATTGCCATTACCTAAGTTACACAGAGGTTCAAAAGACAGAACTAGGAAAATAACTGCAATCAAAGTACTTTCAGAGTTCAGTAAGCTTGTAGTAGTATCCAGAACAGTATCATTTTGGAGTACTCAGCATTTCAAGGAATAAGCCTATTAAAATGAGATCCTGTTGGAGGATAACTAAAATTCAGCCCTAGTTCACTTAAATTTAATAACACGCTCAACCAAATGCAAAATTTCCATTTCTCGCTAGATAAAAATTTAATTGTTCCACTTCATTATTTGATAATAATACTGCATTCTATTAAGAGGCTTATTTATTATTGTTTTCCTTAGGCTGTTCCAAAACTCCAAGGTAATGCTCTTCTTTTCTATCAAGTTTTCGAGATAAGAACCGTAAAACAATTTAGTGGAAGTAAAGACAATTTTTCTGAAAATGTCACTATCCATGCAAGCTTAACTCATCTGAGAGATCCTGACTAAACTAAGTATTTCCCATTGACTTCAATGGGATTGCTCACATGTGTAGAAGTTTGTTGGATCAAGCCAATAGATTGTAATAGCAAAATATATACTCATTCCTGTTTATATGTTGAATTTTTACATCAAGCATGGAACACTTATGCAATATCTGTAAACACAGTACACTGGTATTGGAAGTAAAATATGCATTATAATCACACTTGAAGTTAAATATTTAAGACCAGTAACAAGTTACAATTACTTTTCTTATTAATCAATTTATATTAAATAAATATATGAGCTTTTAATCTTGTAATCAGTTTGAGTCCTGCAGTGGTAAAGTAGAAATCTGCTTTGAATACAAGATACAAATGAAATATATATATAGAGAGAGAGAGTCAGTTGTACACAACTGTTTATACCACTTACTTTGGTAGAAAAATTCATGAAAGAACCACTGAGACTCCCATCGTTGCACTTAAAATTCAAATGTTGGTCTGGGTGATAATCTGCTTCCCAGCTCCCCACATCATGGATCAGTGACCTGTCTGAATTTTCAGATATTTTCTGGAAGGCAGTGCAAGTCATTCCTATGAAGCTAGATGGCTTGATCATAAAGGCCTCCAGAGCAATATTAAGGGAAATCTGTCAAAACACATTGAGAAACTGGAATTTTGCTAAGATACTTTAAAGGGAATCCTCAGTACAAAATATGCATTTTGTATACATTGTATATTATATATATATGCACACATATGAAATGTGATAATAAACACATGAGAAGGTAAACTGATCAAAGAAGAAAAAAATAATTTCTGTAATAGTTCAGTGGTTTTGCTTGCACCTTTATTATGAATACAATAATGATAGAAGAAAAAACATCATATAAATGTACAAAAAGCCTGATGCTCCTTTCCCGTATACCAATTTTACAATAGTGTAGCTACCAACATCAGTGGAGTTAATCCAGATTTATAGCAGTGTAAATGCAAGGAGAATAGAGCACCTATTAGTAGTAGTAAATATGTTAAATAGAATCCAAGATTGTGCTCAGTTCCTCCTAACACAGATAATATAAATGGGGCAAGATCTTCATGCCTGGCCATTTGGCAACTGGCATTGTTCAGGTAGCTTTGCTGTTCCCTGATTGCTAATCCACCAAGCACCAGTCAAGTCCAAAGTAGTAACACAGAGCAGTCTGAGCATTGTTCTAAGCTACACGGGCTCCAGCAGCCCATAAAGGTCTTCTCTGGCAGCCAGAAATTGCTGAAGGGCACGTCTCTCGCCATGCCTGCTTTTCTTGGCTACTGCCTCTACATCAGGACCTAAAGATTCTCCTATGGCATCAGTTATTGGTCAGTAACTCTGAAGTCAACTCCCACCCACTAGGACTGGCTGAGACAACCCCATTTCAATAAAATGCCTAATACAGAAAATATGAAACATCCATACATATTAAATCTGATTTGTATAAAATCTTGAATGTATATATAGTAGAGCTAAGGACAGTGACAAGCTTTAGGTTTTGTTTGTAGTGAAGTTACTATTGACTGTCCTTATGTTTCTGTTCCACTCAGGAAACAATTAGACAGAACTCAGGAATGTTTAAGATACTTTCCCTACTAAAGCATATCCATGCTATGCTGTGCAGCAATAAAAGCTTAATAAAAGCTAATATGGCCATTAAGACATAGGCCTGGAAAACATGGGAAAATATTATCATTGGTGCAACTTCCCTCTCAAGTGCTGTTTTTGCACTTTCCATGTTCTGGTTCATACTATCAAAAATGGGTACATATGCATACTATAACTTCCATAGGTCAATCTAGGTCTGAAGTCATACAGGGCTGATTAGTGGGTTCACATTTGCTGAGTGCTGTCAATGGAAGAGCACAGACTTTACAAGACCTAGAGAGCAGACCTGTTTTATGTTTCATTATGCAAAGTGGTAATTAATGTTGATGGGAAAGTTTTAACAGCAGCACAGCTCAGAAGAATAGCACGTTTTCTACCCCTAGATTTTTGTCAATCAGGTATATTTGCTACTGCAAGAACACAGTTTTAATGATTTGTAGTGTAACAAACATGCACATGGCACTTTATAGATTCTTTTCATTTGTGGGGATGGGGTTGTCAGGGAAATTTTGTCCCTTGATTTGGAAAAGGAAGGGATTCTAGAGTTTATTAGGCTCTGAGCATTCCATGATATTCTTCAGCACCTCAGGCAATAGTGTTCCACAATAAGACTCAACTTCACTCAGTATTGATTAGAATGGGGTGAAATTGTCACATCAAACCCCAGAAAATTTGGAGCATGGTGCCAGTTCTGCTGAAGGTTTATTTTGCAGAAGATTTTCACATGACTTCACACTTGTGGAAAGTACTTTCTATCTGGCAGGGGAAAAAAACAAACATACAAGCAAACAGTTTAGAGCTGGCTGAGAAACTGTTTTTCTGTCCCAGGAAAATGTTTGAAAATTTGAATATATTTCCTGTCTTGATTGGAATAAAAAGCTGAAATTTTGAAGTTTTTTGCTGAATTGATATATCACAGTATTTCATTTTGGAAGCACTAAAATGTGGTACTTCTGAAGGGAAATGTATTAATCAGGATCCCTGACTTCCCACCCGGTGAGCTGCAATGGAGTTGGGAACCCTGGAAGCCCTAGCAGCTGCAGACTAAAGGTATGTTGACATGATTCTTGTCAGTTTCATGACTGCTCACCACTGAACAGCAAAGTGAAACTGACCAGACCCTGTTGTCATGTTAACAGAAGTCTGGTCAGTAACAGGGCTGCTGTTAGTGAGGACCACAATGAAACTGACAAGAATGTCAATTTCAGGCCCCTGTGGCCAGGTCTTTAAGGGTCTTCCAGAGCCCCCAGCTCCAAAGCAGCCAACCTGGTGGGGGATTCCAGGCTCCTGGTTTCCCCTCAGCCTGCATGGTGGGCTGAAGTGGAACTGTGAGCCTGGAAACACTGGCTCCTGTGTTCTGAGACTCCCAGCTCAGTGGACTGCCAAGAAGCTGGTCAAGCAAGCTGGAAGGAAACCAGGCAGGTTTATGATGGAAACCTGACTGGCAGGCAGGTTTTGAAACCTGGGGTCCACTGGAAGTTTGTAAAAATCCAACCATTCTCACAAAATGGTTTGATCTTAATGAACTGGCAAATTCCAAAAAAAAAGTTTTATCAGCATTTTTCTGATCAGCAGTTTACTCAGGATGTTGTAGGCTTGGAGCCAAAACACTAAAACCTCATTGTAAGGTGGGGAGGAAATATGGTGGCTTTGCTGCCCTTAGGTCCTGCCTTGTCAGTCTGGATTGTCTGGATTCTGTCATAAGCCAGTGAGTTGTCTCATAAGCCAGTGAGTTGTCTTCAGGGGCTGGTTTATCTGTGTGTGCTCAAAATGAAGCTATGAAGTACAGTAAATTCCCCTCGGCCACAAGTGCTGCCACCTCCAACACTCTATTTAGGCTAGCACTAATGGCTAATTATAGCAGGAGCTGCAGCTTCCACTACAGTTAAGGTTTCATAATATTTCCATTCTAAACCCTTGTTTAGTTGTTTTAGTTGTTGCTAATTTTTTAAAAACATTCACCTTTCCAGATTTTTTGAGTAAAAATGGCTGACCCAGTTTAGAACACAAGAAGCAGAACTCCCCCCCCCATTATAAAAAATATCCTGAGACTTTGTTTTGAACAGTCTAATAGCTGGAACAGCCAGACAGAAAAGCTTTAAAATTGAAACCAGGTTTTCCTGGATAGCTTGATGTACCCTACACACATAGGTTTCCATGCTGTGCACACAAATTTCACTGGCACAAGATATGCTTGTGGAAAAGTCAAAAGATGTGGGTTCAATCCCCAGCTCTGCCCAAGACTTCCGGTGTGACCTCAGGAAGTTACATAGTGTCCTTGTGCCTCAGATCGCTCTAAATAATCCCACTGAAATTGTCAGAGAATTTCAGGTTAATTGTTAATGAGGCTTTCCCTTTCTAGGCTTAGTCTTTGTGCCCTTTGGCATTGTCCTGAGCTGCACACCCAAGGAGCCATTTTTGCCATCCTCTTAAGTGTTGCCCCAAACTGCTGTTACATACATGGACACCATATTATTTTCTATATTTATAGCACTTGGAAACAAGAAGATTAGTTTGGTAGCTTTCCATAAAATGTTTGCTGTTCTGACTGTAACTTGCTATGATTGTACGAGTGGAGTAGAGGTGGCCACCTATTTTAGATATAATTTCTGAAAAATGTGCTGAGAAATTATCATAGAACATGTTATTCCATGGCAAAGAGATTGCCAACAATGTCACTATCTAGGTATAGATAGGCAGGATTATTTGCTTTTGAAAGCTAAACAATTACCATAGATAGATGATTAGATTAGATTAGATTACATAGACAGACAGACGTTCCCCTGGTGTTAGCTGGATTGGTGATCTGCTAGGTCACGCCAATCCTCGACTCTGGGAGCCAGTCTGCTGTGAGAACCGCCACTCCTGGGCTGTTCACGCACAGCCTCTGGCATATAAACTGCTTTTTGGATTGTGCAACCAAATGACACTAGCCAATATCTCCGGCCCCAGACACAAACCTAGGAACCTCCATCTTGCAGTGTCCAGTTATGCCCGCTGGATGCTGCAAGCTTATATGAGTTAGTCAATTTAACTAACAGGCTTGTGTACCAGGCTTGTTACCCCAAGTGGAGCCTCTGACACACTTCAAACCAAACACACTGCTTCAGGTAGAATAAACAAACAAATTTATCAACTACAAAGATGGATTTTAAGTGATTATAAATCAAAGAACAAGAAGTCGGATTTGGTCAAATGAAATAAAAGCAAAGTGGATTCTAAGCTGATCTTAACACTTTCAGTGCCCCTACAAACTTAGATGCTTTTCACAACAGGCTGGCTATTTGATCAGCCCTTCAGTCGCTTGGTGGTGATGTCTTTATATGGAGGTGGGAGAGGACGAGCAGGGCAAACGTCTCTCCCTTTTATCAGGTTCTTTCTTCCCTCTTCATCTCCACCCCCTTCAGAGTCAGGTGAGCATTACCTCATCGCAGTCCCAAACTGACCAAAGGAAGGGGGTGACGCAGAGCTTGTCTACACTACCAAGTTTTGTTGACAAAACTTATGTTGATACCCAAAGGTCAACAAAACAAAAATTGCTAAAGGGTGTTCACACTTGCTCCCTCTGTCGACTGATCATGTCCACATTGGGGACACCATCATCGACAGGGTGAGCAATGCACCGTGGGTACGTATCCCAGAATGCAGTGTTGTGGAAAGAAAGAGCTGATTGCTGTGCATCTTGGGATTTTCTCCGAGTTCTCCCACAGCTGCCTCAGCTGCTGAGAGCAGCAACATGAGTAGCTCTGTGAGCTCTCTGTGCTAAGGAATGGCAAAGCAGCACAGCAGCCTGTCCCCCTCCCCCTGCAGGAGCAGTCTGCCTGCTGCTGTGTTCCTAGTGCCGGGCAGAACAGGAGCAGTCCAATGATTTGCTCTTTGTTTGTTTCCCTAACAGACCCACACACAGATACTTCTCGGAGCTTTGAAAGGGGTGGGGCACATGCCTGCAGGGCAGCAGAGATCAAAACACTGAGCAGAGCAATCAGGGCAGGCATTGTGGGATACTGGCAGAAGCTAGTTCTGTGGACAAAACAATCAGCAATGTCTACATTGGCTCTTTGTCGACAATAAAGGGAGGGGAAAAGACAAAAGTCTGTCATAGGGGTGGAGGTTTTTTGTCACTCAAACTGGGCATTTTTCGTGACAGAAGTCCCACTGTAGCGTGTACACTCTTGCTGTTTTGTCGCCAAAAGGCAGGTTTTGGCGACAAAACTTGCCAGTGTAGACAAGCCCCCACTTGAGAGTCCAACAGATCCTTTGTTGTTGCCTAGGCCAGTGTCCTTTGTTCCTGTGAGGCTGGGCTGGGTTTGTTCCATACATGCCGTGGTGAGGTGTGAACTGCCCCTCTGCTCTTGGAGAGTTTTTGCCTGGGCTTGTTTTAAGCCATGAGGACACATTTTCAGCCTCATAACTATATACAGGAAATTACAACCTATAACATTACTATAATAACGATTACTATAACATTACCATAACAACAATTCTCAGAACATCATGCACCTTCTGAAAACCCCCAACATGACAAACTTTGCATTAGATATCACACAATCATAGTATAAGGATGAACATGGGGGTGTAGGACGTTCCCATGAGGTACAGAATGTCACAGATAGATACCATGAATGGAAAGGTATTGCAGACAACTCAGTAAATTTACACATGCATTAACAATGAAGTTGGTTTAATTCGAGTGTGTCAGGTTAGCACACTAAGGGTATGGCTACACTTACAAATCTGCAGCGCTGGTAGTTTGCAGCGCTGGTCGTCCAGCTGTGCAGGGCCAGCGCTGGTGTGTGGCCACACTCACAGCTACCAGCGCTGCAGTGTGGCCACATTTGCAGCATTTGCAGCGCTGTTGGGAGTGATGAATTATGGGCAGCTATCCCAGCGTTCAAGTGGCAGCAACATGCTTTTCAAAAGAAGGGGGTGGGGCAGTGTGACAGGGACCGGGGGGGGGGGAAAGAGAGAGTGGATTTTTGGAACCGACACTGTGCAAAATCAGAAAATTTTCCCACCCCCTTACTGTTAACTGCAAACAGCCTGCATCCAACATACTCTCTTTCCCCGCTCTGCTCCCTCCCCCCGTTTCTCTCAAGCAAAGCAAACACTCAACCCCTGTGAATGACTCCTTTTCTCGCTGCTGGTCAAGCAAAATGCATACTCAACTCCTGTGAATCACGCAGGGAGGAGGATCTCATTTGATTGTTCACAGATTGATCACAGCAAACAGGAGCTGATAAGCAGCTCCTGTAGAGCAGCTCCAGGAGCAACGGACCTCCGGAGGTTCACAACAAAACAAAGAGAGGCTGCATAACAAAACAAAGGGAGTAATTTAGTTAAAAGCATTCTGGGATACACCCTTATATCCTGGAGGCCAATAACAGCGCCGGTGTGTGGCCACACTTGATGACCAGCGCTGCAATCCTTATTCCCCATGCTGAGTGAGGTGTATGGCCAGCGCTGCAGCCAGGGAGTTGCAGCGCTGGAAGTGCCCTGCAGGTGTGGCCACTTACTAATTGCAGCGCTGGAAAGCCTCCACCAGCGCTGCAACTCGCAAGTGTAGCCATACCCCAAGAGCAAAAAATAGCAGCCTTTTCACTTGTTTCTGTCCCATCAGAATTTTGTGTTCACAGGAATTTATTCTTACTTTTTAATATAATATACAAAGAAGAGTTTCTTTTTCACTCTGCACGGTAATATTAATTTGAAGCTATATATAATTTCCTACCTTAAATGCATTATTATACATTGGATAAAATATCTGGAGTTTATACATTTGAGAAGATGTAACAGGCCATTCCTTATGTACAGAACAATATCTATATATACACACCACTCCAAACTCAGGGAGGCATGAGGAAATACAACTGATCTATTGCTCTATCTTTCAACTCAGGGGTTTGTTTGCCTTTGTGATAACCCATCCCATAGTGCATGAGAAAAACATGTCTGTCTTCCCCCCAAAAAAACATTGCCATTTAATGAAGTTTTCAATAGACTTAGAAAGAAAATGGCCAGGTTCATGTCATACAATTGACAGATTTAGTAGGAGCCTTAATTTTTCAGAAATTATATCTAAAACAGGTGACCACTTATCAAAGTTTGTGCAGTCTTACTCTGTTTAAAGAAACTAAAGCAATTTCTGTGAGCTAGTTAACTGACTAATTGCTTGCTGGCTGGTGTCCAAAAGGAACAGAAGTTGTTTAGTATTGCATGAGACTACACAAGAAAGTCCACAGATTTGTTTATTTACAAGCTGCACTCGACTGTGCACTGAATCTCCTACAGAAAACTGTAAGAAGAAAAAAGATAGAGCACAGCTAATAGGTTAGGGATACAGATCTACAGCTTGCATAAACAGAAAGAATTACTTTGGATAGGAATGTCAACATCCTCCCGAAGCAGTGACAAGAAAAATGACCTATGGAACTTGACATTTAAAATAAACCAGGAGTTTATACAAATAGAGCATCCCCTTAGCTGTTACATAAAAAGTCAGCCCTAGGAAGGCGCTTTACTGTCTATACGTATTCTAAATAGATACATACATAAAAATGGGCATTGAAAGTGATTCTTTTCTATATATAGAACAAAGAGTCCTGTGACACCTTATAGACTAACAGACATATTGGAGCATAAGCTTTCGTGGGTGAATACCCACTTCGTCAGACACATGTGCTCCAATACGTCTGTTAGTCTATAAGGTGCCACAGGACTCTGTCGCTTTTTACAGATCCAGACTAACACGGCTACCCCTCTGATACTTTTCTATATATAACCATTTAAATGAACAGCTTTTTTTCTTTAAAAACAGACAAATCAGTTCCTCACAGAGTATAATCTGCAAGTGAAAAAAGACTGGTCCGTCTAGGTCTTGCTTCTTTAAGGATATGTCTACACTGCAACTAAAAACCCAAAGCTGGCCTGTGCTAGCTGACTCGGGCTCGCAGGGCTTGGGCTAAAAGACTGTTTAATTGTGGTGTAGATGTTCGTGCTCAGGCTATAGCCCAAGCTCTAGGACCCTCCCACCTCACGTAAGTTGCATTGTTGAAGGGGCTAAGGATATAAGCAGGCCACCAATGTGTGTTTGCAAATACGCACTGGTCTGTAACTAAAATGAACAAGGAATTCACTTTCAAGCAATATCCCCAAACAAATTCTGTAGATAATGGACCAAAATATGCAAGGTTTGCAAGTTGTTATTGTTTTTTTTTTAAACATACCCAATAACTCTTTAAATATTTAATTTAAAATTGTAAAGGGTTTGGATTTAAGCTTCTGATTTTGGTCCATTCTACTATTTAAATGTTGAAAAATTGCTAAAAACATACTCAGTGTCCCAAGGGTGAACTCTTGTGAGCTGGAGGCTGGGCATTTTTGGTAGTAGGTCCAAGAATCTACAATTTGCTCCCCATAAAAATAAGATCAAACAGAAAACTAGCTGATATCTTTACCAAGAGCAACAAGATGCACCTTTTCAGCCAGGTCTTTCTCACCGGTTTATGCTATAATACCTAGAATGCTCTCTGACAGCCATATCAAAAGCTGCAGGCAACAACGGAGCATGTTGTCTTATCCTCTTATTGGAAATGTTGATTGACCCAATTTAAGCCTTCTAAAATGAACACATATACCAACAGCGAAGGGTAAACTGAAGTGAACAGCAATACCATATTTGAAGAACACGCCACAAACGAAACAATCCACTATAATAATAAATAGATAAATGTCAGTTATTGAGCCTATCAGTAATGTTAGATAAACCTACTGTATTTTTGCTTTTTCTGTCTTCCAACAGTACTTTAATGAATATAAAATGCTAATGCAAAAATTGATAGAAAAATGACAGCTCTTTCAAACAAACCCCAACAAAATATTTATAATTTTATTACATACCTTTGATATAACCTGAGTATGGCTGGTCAGTGTCTGATTTGTAATGTGCGCCACACATTGTACAATCCTGGTACAGGCTTTGTTTTCATTCTGGGCCATCCACAACACATGGTCATCTACCAGCATTATGTTGCTGGCAATTTCAACTATAGCATCTCCAAGCTGAAGGAAAAAGTAATTACATGGGAAACTATTATACCATTAAAACGGCAACAAAGAACACAAGAGTGCAATCAAAATTTGGCACCTTATCTCACCTAATGACAGTCATTTTAAGGAGACTAGTCATTCTGTTAGATCATTACATTTAAACAAACACAGAGACCAAGGAGAAGAGGAGACAAAAGTGCAAAGTGACATAAAAGAAAATACTTTTTTGTTCACTATTTAAGTGTAATATCCCCACAGTTTTTATTTTTTTATGTATTTATTTATTTATGTATTTCACCATTTTGAGTTAAAGCAGGTGTTATTGGTCATTTTTTTCCATTAACTAAAATAAATTAAAATAAAGTAACACAGCTCATTTTTGGTTTATTACAAATATGTTTATTGATCAGGGCTGCCCATAGGATTCGGGGGCCTACGGCAAAGCAATTTCAGGGGCCCCTTCCATAAAAAAAAAATTGCAATACTATAAAGTACTATATTCTTTATATAGTACCCTGTGGGGCCCGGGGCAAATTGCCCCACTTTCCCCCCCCTTCCCGGGCGGCCCTGTTATTGATCATTCCACTGGTTGATTTTGGTATTTTATTCTGCTCTGCTAATTTAATATGTTCAACTCTACTGTTTGTCTTATTAATGTGGGATATTTCCAAGTCTTTATTTTTAAAGAATTTCAGTTCTCCTCTTACTGTCTCAGCCACTAGATCTTCCCTATAACACCAAATATGAATTGCTTTTTTATGGATTTATCTTTTCCCAAATTATTTTTTTAAAACTAAATCTATTTGAGTTATATATGCCCAAGGAAGCATTCTGCTCAGATGAAGTATATTTTAACCAGGATTTTTAATCAGGATTAACCAGGCAAAAAGATCTCCTTCACAATTTATATAAAACCAAACCAAAATACCAGAATGAAAACCAAAACAAACACCCTCCCCCTCCAGAACTTCTTGTTTTCTGAATTACAATCCCTGTTTTCCCCCCCTTCATAAAACAAGAGACTATGATGGAAACAAGAATACAGCCATAACTGCTACAGTGCAACTTGCAATATCCCTTGATATTTTACAGCATTTTGTACAAGAAAGGAAATGCTCCATATGACTGAATACATGTCTAGCAACAGTCTGCATCAGAATTCTGGCAGTTTGTGAGAGTCTGACAAATTTCATCAGACAGCAGAGTGAACATTGCCCAAAACAAAGGTGTTCCTGAGATTAATAGTGTGGTACCCAAAAAACAATCATTTTATATTTTGATGGGTACAATGATTATTCAGAAAGTCTGAAAAGACAATCAACTTAAAAAACACATTTCCGTCTGAAAACCACTTTCCCTGGTATTGTTACAAGTAATACCTACACTTACTATAACTGAGAGAGTTTTAAGAAAACATATTTATTTTTTTATGCATTTGACAGCACTTTGTGTATAGTCAGTTTCACTCTCTCTCTATAGGGAGAGAAGGCCTAATTCTCAAAAGCGCGGAGAACTCACAACTCAATTTGAAATTAATGAGAGTTGCAGGTCCTCCATACCTCTGAAAATCAGGCTCATAGTCAGTTTACATTTTTGTTTGCTTGCTTCTATGTATGAGTACTGCAATAGTTCCAGGAAGCCCGTGAAGAGCCCCGCTGTCCTAGGTGCCTTAAATGAGTCCTTGCCCTAAATAGCGAAAGTTGAAGAGAAAAACATTTTAGAAAATGTGATTGTAATGATACTCCAAGGATTTCATCTTGAATTGAATTGAATGATGCAGTGGCTTCTTTCTTCACTTTTCACTTTGAAATGAAAATATTTTTTTTTTGTAAATTAAACTTAATTTAAATCAGATTACAAAGTAATATAGCCTTGTAAATGTATACAGCAGTTTTCAGAACCCACAGATATGGCATCCCAAAGAGTTTACTGATCATCTCACACAAAAATGATGCATAGAAGAGTGATTACATTCAGGGGCATAAAAATAACTAAAAAATGTTTCAACAGGGAAAGACATAACCTAATAGATCTGGCTATGTGGTTCAAAGTACAGATATTCAGCAGAAAGAAGAAACCCATAAAGCAATAATACTGAGACATCGCAGATGGCAGACATTAAGAAATTAAACTGGAGTTTGCAGTGCTAATGGTTGCTGAAAAAGTCAATGCAACTTTAAACTTTATATACAGCAGTCACACAACAATGGACAAAGGTATAATGTGTCCTCTCTATATGGCTCTTTTGCGACTACCTGAAATAATATATTAATTTCTGGTAATCTAATTACTAGAAGGTTATTGACAAATTGTGTTACTGATGCAGTGAAGAGTAAGAAAAATGATTAGGAGGCTGGAGGCAATGATTGATGGGAAAAGATTAAGACACACAGCTCAGCTAAGTGAGGGACAGGATAATAGCCTATAAATAAATAAGAGGTGGGAAAAGTAGGAAGAGGAAGCCATTCTTTAGCATAATAAAATGTGCTAACTAGGAGTAATAGCATGAAATCAAGAATATGAAAAATTGGGTGAATGTAAGCACATTTTCCTGGCAGCATGATGTACTAGACTGTGAAATTATGCCCCAGGAGAAGCCGTGAAAGCCCTATCATTTGGCACATTTGACACTAGATGGGACAATGCAAGAGTAAAATGTGCAGTAAGGAACCAACATGCATGATCAAATTGGTCTTTTTCTGCTTTAAGCACATCAACACAGAAGTTGCACAAATTTAACTAAAATCGGTTTAAAACAGTGCAAAACTGTTAACCCACTTATGTTAGTTTACAAGTGATTTATATCAGTTTAGCTTATGACACAAGTCAGTTGGAGATAGCTGCGTGTCCACACAGGGGTTTGCACTGTTTAACTAAATCAGTTTTAAACCACTTTTAGTTAAACCAGGGCAACTTCCAAGTGTAGAAAAGGCCGTAGATTCTATAATTCTATGGCAAAAGGAGAACAGTTCAGGTATCCACATTTTTTTTGTACATCACTAGTGAGATTAAAGTAAGAAACCAGTAGGTGTTAAGGATGGGTTTGAAGAAGAAGAGAGAAAGTGCTTAGTGAGGATGAAAGCTGGAAGCCATTCCAAGCACTGGAAGCAGCATGAAAGAAAAGGCATGTCTTCACTTCAAGTTACGGTGTGAAGGCAGGCATAGGTCTGATAGCTTTAATCTAGCAAGTGTGGATAGCAATAGTAGTGGAGATGTGGAGACAGGCTAGCAATCCAAATATGTATCAAGCACCTCCGGTGGGCTTGTCTTCAGGTGCCCAACCCAAGTACAAGTCTGTGCCACCACACCTTCACTATTCTTAGTACCCATGGTTCTCTTGATTACAGTCAGCACAGGTCTGCCTACCTGTGCAACAATCACATTTTCACTCGCAGTGAAGACATACCCAAAATGCGAAGCTGAAAGTGGAAGCAGTAAGGAGAGAAGGTGGAGCCAGTGAATGGTGTGAGGGATTATGAAAGAAACAGGTGGAGAAGTAACACGCAATGAGGGGTGGAGTTGTGTGGCTGCTTTGATAACATGGATCAGGAGTTTGAACATTACGTGGAAGGAGGGGCAAAAACAATTGGAGCTGATGCTAATTTATGTAATGAACAACACATAAGGTGCTAGTACCAAAACCAAAGAAGAATCAAAGAATTTTTTAGGAGAGCTATAACTGAATAAGGCTATTTTTTTTGTCAGAGAGAAAATTCTCACTTTTTTTTTTTTTGGTCAAAAAGCAACATCATCATATTGGGATTCTGAGCCAGGAGGTTGAAAAGCAATTGTAGCTTTGAAATATGACTATGGGAAGCACTTAGTATGCACTTTAGTTCTGGCATCTGATGATGAAATTAAAGTTGAAGGCACTCTCAAAGTGGCACTAAAACATTAACCATTACAAACCCCAAAGCCAGAATGAAATGAACAATACCAAACCAAAAGAAAACAAAATGTTTTAACTATAACTATCATGTATTCAAAAATTACAGATTATGAAATCTTTATGCAAGCAGCTACTCTGAAAATTAACAATGAAAACTTTTATGAGTATCATTGCTGTTGTCTATTAAAAGCTATTTTTTCCTTTGAGGTTTGCATAACTCTGATTACATTTCCTTGTAAAATGTCATCCCCTGTCCTAGAAGTTTCTTCAGAGAGTTATACTTAAAGAGGCATTTTGTCCTCTTCACATGAAGTGATTGATACACACACTCTTAATTCTTCAAAATGCAGTGAAAATATCCTCCATAGTTATTCTGTTGGTAATACAGAACAAACAAAATAAACATTTGTGACATTCAGATACTGTCATGGAAACATCCAGAAGGAAAGGCACCCTGGAGTTACTTCCAATACTTTAGCCACTGTATAATTTTAAAAGGCACAAAGTAAAGGAAATGTGTGTGCATGCTAAAATATTTTGTTCCAAAACAGCAATGGATCTATCAGGCAGATGAGAAGGCTCAATCCTCCTCTCAGACACTGAGCAACCCACTGCTTAATCTTTTGTACAGCGTATATGCATTCACAAGAGCAGGGAGCAATTTTAGAATCTATACTGCAATGTGTGCCTGCATATGTTAAAACAGGACCATGCCCTAAACGTACAAGTATGTGATTTCAGTTTTAAGTGGTAGATTATTCAGTATCTTACATCTTTGACGTCATCCGCGATGACTATTAATTTTTCCATTATGTAAGCCAAATATATAATATCCATCTTATCTGCAAAGTTGGAAGCACCTCTTGTGTAGGCTGTAAGTTGGCGGGAAAATTCAAGAGCATTGGTGGCGTTGACGTGCATCTGGAAATACATCAGAATTGTTATGTGTAATATCCGGCTTGGCTTTTATCACTCTTTTACAATTTCTGAGGCTATATACTTTGTTTAATGTGTATCAATTTAGGATCTGATCATAGAATCATAGAAGATTAGGGTTGGAAGAGACCTCAGGAGGTCATCTAGTCCAACCTCCAGCTCAAAGCAGGACCAACACCAACTAAATCATCCCAGCCAGGGCTTTGTCAAGCCGGGTAAAAACCTCTAAGGATGGAGATTCCACTACCTCCCTGGGTAACTCATTCCAGTGCTTCACTACCCTCCTAGTGAAATAGTGTTTCCTAAAATCCAACCTAGAAGTCCCCCACCTCAACTTAAGACCATTGCTACTTGTTCTGTCATCTGCCACCACTGAGAACAGCCTAGCTTCATCCTCTTTGGAACCCCCCTTCAGGTAGTTGAAGGCTGCTATCAAATCCCCCCCTCACTCTTCTCTTCTGCAGACTAAATAAGCCCAGTTCCTTCAGCCTCTCCTCATAAGTCAGGTGCCCCAGCCCCCTGATCATTTCCATTGCCCTCTGCTGGACTCTCTCCAATTTGTCCATATCCTTTCTATAGTGGGGCCCCCAAAACTGGATGCAATACTCCAGATGTGGCCTCACCAGTGCCAAACAGAGGGGAATAATCACTTCCCTCGATCCTGCAAAAGACTTACATATGTGAATAGTGCCACTGACCTAAAGTGAAGCATGTGTACAAGTCTTTGCAGGATAAGGGCTTTAGTCAAATGATTTTCACTAACATGGAACCATGCAGCTAAAAATCAACACCCTGCATGGAATCAGGACGCCCTAGGACCTGTGATTTTTATCTCATATACACGGCTGTGAATCTGAAATAACTTTTGACTTCAATGACATTTCTTTGGATTTACACTAACGTGAAGGTGACCAGGATACATGGCTCTTGGAGCCTTTATGTCATGAACATGTCCAGGGTTTCAGAATTGTAGCTACTGGAGTAAAAAAATCAGTTTAAAAGCAGAGAGGTATTTTTGTATTGACATTAATTTTTAGGTAGAAAAGCAAGTCCCAACTCTGAAGGTCTGGGAAGATTATAAGCAAGTGGTTATAATGGAAAGGGATTTTCATCCTTAACTATCCCATGCACTACACACATTCACTATACTCTTTCTGACATTGGCTAACTACACAGATGACTGCAATTCAAACAGACTAATAATGACTCTGTGCAGCTTGGCTCTCTAGCTTGGATTTGATAGTAACATCTGATTATTAAACAATTGTTTAATAAACTTTCTGCCTTGGCAACAGGCAGCATGATTTCTCTAGAGACCCAAGAGTCCTCCAAAAAGGGGAAGAGGTGAGACAGGAAACTAATTAATGGGGGGAAAAAAAGCAATAAAAAAAAAGTCCCATAAGCAGGGGCGGCTCTAGGAATTGCGCCGCCCCAAGCAGGGTGGCACGCCATGGGGTGCGCTCTGGCGGTCGCCGGTCCCGCGACTCCGGTGGACCTCCTGCAGACGTGCCTGCGGAGGGTCCGCTGGTCCCGCGGCTCCGGTAGGCCTCCCAGAGCGCACCTGCGGGAGGTACGTCTGCAGGAGGTCCACTGGAGCCGCGGGACCGGCGACCGCCAGAGCGCACCTGCCTGCAAGGAAAACTCACAAGTATGTGTGAGATAAAGATATTTTCCCAGGATAAAGCCAGAGTAAGGAAACAGAATGTCTGGATTCATTATCCGGAACCACTGAAACCACACAGACTAAACAGATGACCAGGCAAAAGAAAGGCATTGCTTTGCTGTAGCATTCCTGCAACCCAACCTTTTAATTTCTCTTTCCTGAGATGCTTTTCCTCAGATTAATCTTTGTTTTTGCTCACAAATAGAATTTTTTTTTTAAAATGACATTTGGCTTACCTGTCAACTGTTCTAGATTATTATAAATGGAAATAATATTTCCAGATTGAACTGTCTGGCTCGGTTATGAAAATATGCTCTGTTTATGTTTTAGTTTAACTCTGATATTTTAACTCATTGTATCTCTGATATAATTCATTTGAAGAAGTCCAAAGAGTAGAAGAGGCAAAAGATCAAAGAACAATTCTCTTCTTCCCCCTGTACCTTTTGATGGCACTGTTTGTGTGAAGTATCATTCCATCAAGACTTAATTTTTTAACAAGCTAGAATTAAAGGGGGAGTTTTGCAGGCAGTGGCTTTAACAGGCACAAGTTAAAAATACATATTTAAACTTTGCACTGAGAACAAGGGGGTGGAAACAGCTGCCTCTGTATATAATACTCCTAGTAACTTTTTCAGACTATTTATGCAGCATCGTAGGTCTGTATCAGGCGTTACAGAAATAAAAGTAGAAATGCTCCCTACTCCAGAAAACACATAATCTAAAGCCCCGATCCTGCTAATTGCTCAGTAACCTTAATTTCCAATGGAGTCTGGCGTTCAGCACCTCTGACCAGACTCTGCAATTTGCAGCATCAAATTAAGCAAACACAGGGAAAGAAAATGGACAAAGATGGTGGGAGAGAAAGGGGGATGAGGGTTTCAACAAACCAAGATAACGTGATCTGAACTGTTATGCTGCGTGCAGCCCATGAATGTATTTATTTCAAAGAGAAGCTTGTGAAAAAATGTGAAAGAGAAGCCCTAGGAGTGGAGGTATGGTAGAAATCTAGTGAACAGAAGCAATTTCAGGCTAGGTAGGGTAGATGGGTGCACTAGGAAAGGGAGGCTGTTGTCACACATTAGGGGCAATGTATGAAAGGAAGTGCATGGAAGGAGACAAAGAAGAAGAGTGGTGGCATGAAAAGAGTGAGCTGAGAACTGAGGCATGGGACTGAGATGGGAGGATGTGCAAGCAGGTACAAGCTGTGCAGTTCCAACCCCTGTCCTCCCTTCTATACACTTTCCTGCTCTCTCCCTATACCTCTTTCCCCATCTCACCCATTTTTTTGGACTATGATGCTATCCAGACAATGACTGGAAGTGGAGGAGGTGATGGCAGCTGCTTCCCTCTTACAACCTTTAGTCTAATGACTAGGGCACTCAGCTGGAATGGAAGAGACCCCAGTTCGAATCCCTGCTCTGGTGCCCTAACCACCATATGGGGTATTCTGGGGTGGGTCTTTCTCAATCTCTCCTGTTGAAGCTGTTCCACTTTGTAAATAATTAAATATTTATTGGAGCAGGGACTTCAGCTTGGGTCTCCCACTTCTCTGTGCTAATAACTAATCAAGGGAGTGCAAATGACTCTATAGCCTGGTGGTTACAACACTCACCTGGGAGGAGGGAGACTTGGACTCAAATCCCTGTTCCAGAGTGACTATTTGAACCTGTCTCCCTTACAGCCCAGATGAATGCCCTTCATGCCACGGTAAAGCTTGGGGGTGGGGGAAGGGAACACCACCTCCCATTCCCCGTTTTATGACTCTAGTCCTTTAAAAATGCTCAGAAACAAAACATTTTGGATTAATGAAACATTTTGTTCAACTCACAACAGACTTTTTTGAATTACTGAAATTAAAAAATAAATAAATCGGATTTACTTCAACCCAAACCAATTTTTTTTCTCCAGTTTTTTCAGAACTGCCACCAAACCAAAATAATCAGTTATTCACCCAGCTCTACCAAACCTTGCCTCCAGTAGGTGTTGAACACTCCTCATGCTAGTCTAAAACTTTCTCTCTTCCTGTTTCCTACAGCCTCTCTAGTCTGTGCCCTGCTTCTTACCCAACTGAAATGCTCACAGAACCAGGATCATAGCAATGAAGAGAGGCATTCCAGCTGGGGAGTCAAAGAGATAAGAATGCAAGAGAAACTAACACTACTGTGGCAAGAATGTGTGTGTGGAGGAGAAAAGACAAATTGAAGTGGTGCTCTGGTGTCTCATCGTCCTTGTCAGTGAGTACCAGCATATCACTCCATTACCAATGTTCATATAAGTTCCAGACACAGGGAGAAAAACCCATTGCAATAAAGATGCTGATATGCTGTACACACTCACATCCACAGCACAATTAAAGCACGGCATTATTCCAGTTTTACCTCAGTTTAAGTATGGTTACACTGAGATAAAATGGGAGTAAGATAGGGTATGTTTACACAGCAATAAAATACCTGTGGCTGGCCTGGATCAGCTGACTTGGGTTTGTGGGGTTATAAAATTGCAGTGCAGACATCCAGTCTTGGGCTGGAGCCCAGGTTCTGAGACCCCACAAGGCCCCGCAGCCTGAGCCCCATGAACCCAAGTCCACTGACCCGGGCCTGCCATGGCTGTGCTGTGGGTCTTTTATCACAACATAGATGTACCCATAGTGGTGAATTTGGCCCAAAACATTTTCCTATATATATATATATAATTTTTACTGTCTCTTTTGTGATAGAGAAAGCTAAGGAATAGGCCCTTTTCTTATTCTGAGAGTATCAGTTTCCACAAACTCTTCAAATGAGAATTGCCTCATTTAGATGAAGCACTTCATTTTGCCTTGCTAGAGTGTAGAAATCCCAAACTTGTGCCTAAACTCAGGTTTGCTTGCAAGCTGTGCAATAAATCAAAGCTACAGCAAGGTGGCCCCAGTTAGTGCTTTAAAGCACCATGATCATATTCCTCCATGGTATTTGGATCCTGACAGGAACCCAGTGTTGTATACCCTAGAAACAGACACACATTCTGTTTAGTGTGAAGTACCAACAACCACCTCACATATATATATGTGTAACCTAACAATAACTACAGTATATTCTATGAATAAGGACTTTGTAATATTACCTGACTAAAGGCATGAAGGACTTGAGTTACTTCTTGTGAATACGGACATTCAGAATAGTTTTCATCTGCCCAGCGTCCCGTCCGGTTACATTTACGCCATGCCTTTGACTCTTCTGCTCCATTGTGGAGAGAAATGGAGCTAAATGAATACTGAAGACAGGGGTGATAAGCAGTTATCCCAGCTAGAGTTCTGGGCCATCTATGAAGAGGATAATAAGCAATTTTAACTTGACATGCCTTATTTAGAACCAATTTACAATGTGGCAGCAATATGGCAGAACATTTAAAAAAACTGTCAGTACAAAGTAATAATTTAAAACATTTTATTTTCTAAAAATAGCTTCCTGTTTTTGTGCTTTGTGGTAAATTACTTTGTTTTCTTGGGAAATGCCAAAAATACACTAACCCAGAGTCTGGCAGTGATGAAAACTGGCAACTGATTTGTTCTAATGAGGCGTTTGGTTGTTAAAAAGTATATATATATAGATGGCATGTTTCCTCCATTTGTGTCTATACAGCTTTCTAAGAGCAGAGCTAAAGGGCACAGAGCTATCTGAAAATGCAACATCTGTTATTAAAAACCAAGTGGCAAATGCTCCAGAACGGGATGGCCATTTGTACTGTGGATTTTGGCCCAAAGCCACAGAAGGGAAGAGCATGAGTTCCCTTGCAAAGTCCACTTTCTGCCTCAAGCACATGGAAACCAATCTATTGGGGATCTGCAGAACGTGGGACCCATAGGTGAGGAGGGTGCTAGGCCCGAAGTGAAATGGGACAGTTATGCTCTAACAGGTTTCCCCTAAAAAGTATAATGGATAAGCCAGTGTAAGTTATACATGAGTTCCTCTGCTGTGCTGTCAAGTCACTCCTGGAAAGAGGACTCATAGGGCAACAGCAGTCAGCACAGCTAAATTAGGCTAGAGGGGACCAGTGGGCAATGCAATGTCTCTGTACTGCTACTGCACTCTCAAGAGGCTCACAAAACCCAGGGAATCTGAAACTGTTGGGGCTGAATCCTGTGCCTGGGGGGACAAAACATGTTCAAATGATTAAAAGGGGAAATTAGAAGGAAACATAAGTACAATCTCACAGAGTTTCAAATGCCTTCGTAAGTTTGGAGAGGATCAGGCCCTTTAGCATATGTCTAGACAGCATTTTGGAGTGAGCCGCCCAGTCTTGGTCAACAGACTCGGGCTGGCAAGGCTTAGATTTAATCATTACATCAGTATAATTTAAACTGAGGATACGTCTACAGCACATTTTGGAGCGAGTCTCCCAGCCTGGTTCGACAGCACTGTCTACACAGTTGTTGTTAGAGCACTAGTAAGAGCCACTAGTCTAAGACCATAAGAACGGCTGTACTGGGTCAGACCAAAGGTCCATCCAGCCCAGTATCCTGTCTACCGACAGTGGCCAATGTCAGGTGCCCCAGAGGGAGTGAACCTAACAGGTAATGATCAAGTGATCTCTCTCCTGCCAATCATCACCACCCCAAACAGAGGCTAGGGACACCATTCCTTACCCATCCTGGCTAATAGACATTAATGGACTTAACCTCCATGAATTTATCCAGTTCTCTTTTAAACCCTGTTATTGTCCTAGCCTTCACAACCTCCTCAGGGAAGGAGTTCCACAAGTTGACTGTGTGCTGTGTGAAGAAGAAATTCCTTTTATTTGTTTTAAACCTGCTGCCCATTAATTTCATTTTGTGGCCCCTAGTTCTTATATTATGGGAACAAGAAAACAACTTTTCCTTATTCACTTTCTCCACATCACTCATGATTTTATATACATCTATCATGTCCCCCTTAGTCTCCTCTTTTCCAAGCTGAAAAGTCCTAGCCTCTATAATCTCTCCTCATATGGGACCCGTTCTAAACCCCTAATCGGTTTAGTTGCCCTTCTCTAAACCTTTTCTAATGCCAGTATATCTTTTTTGAGATGAGGAGACCACATCTGTATGCAGTATTCAAGACGTGTGCGTACCATGGATTGTAAGGGCAATAATATATTCTTCTTATTCTCTATCTCCTTTTTAATGATTCCTAACATTCTGTTGCTTTTTTGACTGCCGCCGCACAGTGCGTGGACATCTTCAGAGAACTATCCACGACTCCAAGATCTTTTTTCTGATTAGTTGTAGCTAAATTAGCCCCTATCGTATTCTATGTATAGTTGGTGTTATTTTTCCCAATGTTCATTACTTTACATTTATCCACATTAAATTTCATTTGCCATTTTGTTGCCCAATCACTTAGTTCTGTGAGATCTTTTTGAAGTTCTTCACAGTCTGCTTTGGTCTTAACTATCTCGAGCAGTTTAGGATCATCTGCAAACTTATCACCTCACTTTTTACCCCTTTCTCCAGATCATTTATGAATAAGTTGAATAGGATTTGTCCTAGGACTGACTCTTGAGGAACACCACTAGTTACCCCTCTGCATTCTGAAAATTTACCATTTATTCCTACCCTTTGTTCCGTCTTTTGTTCTATGTCTTCTGGATCCCTCTTGTCCACATGTTTGTTGACCCCTTCAGAGAACTCTAATAGATTAGTAAGACACGATTTCCCTTTACAGAAACCATGTTGACTTTTGCCCAACAATTGATGTTCTTCCATAAAGAATAAAATTGTCAGACACATAGATTGTCTCAACTAATTTGCCCGGTACTGACATTAGACTTACCAGTCTGTAATTGCTGGGATCATCTCTAGAGCCCTTTTAAAATATTGGTGTTACATTAGCTATCTTCCAGTCATTGGGTACAGAAGTCGATTTAAAGGACAAGTTACAAACCATAGTTAATCGTTCCGCAATTTCACATTTGAGTTCTTTCAGAACTCTTGGGTGAATGTCATCTGGTCCCGGTGACTTATTACTGTTAAGTTTATCAATTATTCTAAAACCTCCTCTACTGACACCTCAATCTGTGACAATTCCTCAGATTTGTCACCTACAAAAGCTGGCTCAGGTTTGGGAATCTCCCTAACATCCTCAGCTGTGAAGACTGAAGCAAAGATTTCATTTAGTTTCTCCGCAATTACTTTATTGTCTTTAAGTACTCCTTTTGTATCTTGATTGTCCAGGGGCCTCACTGGCTGTTTAGCAGGCTTCCTGCTTCTGATGTACTTTAAAAACATTTTGTTATTACCTTTTATGTTTTTGGCTAGCTGTTCTTTAAACTCCTGGGTCTGTTGAACAGGCTGGGAGACTCACTCCAAAATGCAGTGTAGACATATCCTCAGTTTAAATTATACTGAAGTAATGATTAGACCTAAGCAGTCATACAAGTACTCAGCTTGCCAGTGATGCATGTAGCACACCTCGATTATTAACGTTTAGATTAAACATGTAAATTAACCCTTTTCACTTTTGCTCTGAAGGTTGATTTGAATGCTAGTACATAATACGCTGACAGGTTCTGAGCCATCTACATCTTTTCAATTCCAAAGAAAGCTAAGCCAAGAAGAAAAATTATCTTCCTTTTCCATAGCTAACTAACTAATGAAATAATTCATCAAATGGAGCAAAAACATTGGATTCAAAATGAAACATCAACAGAGTTTGGAAAAAAAAGAAAAAGAAAATACCACATATTTTCCTCCTTGCATTTGAACTGAATGTTACCTTTAGTGAAAGGTAGTGTACTGTATTAGCTAAAAGCCCAATTCTTACCTCAAACATAAAATCAATGAGGCTCCTCAGAAAAGTAAGCAAGGCTATCAGAATCTAACCCTTTAGGATAGGAATAATGCAACATAAGAACAGACTTACAGTGAGTGGAAAGCAAAGTACAGCATCACACAGAATATTATGCAGTTCATAGGATCAGTTCTCTCTGATTCACAATGCATAATATTCTTATTGCAATTATAAATACCACCTGGGCCTGCCAACTAAAAGGAGCAACCTTCCACCGCATTTATTGCTTCTCTGCCCGATAAAGAGGCAGTTCTTTTTAGTTTTGCTTTTGTGGATGATGTCTTTCTACCTACATATTTGCTATGATATCAAAACCTCAAAGATCTTTCCATTAAAAATTACTGGCGTGTTAGCTACATCTCAGAGGAGAAACCTTTGAAACAAGCTTCATGTGTTAATGCTAAGTTTGCTCAAAAGAAGTTCTCTATAATTTTACATTAATTCCCTTCAAATGCCAAAAGAATCCATGGATTCAAGATACTTTTGATCTATGCTTCAAAACTAAATTTGTCTGGACTTTCTGAAAGATGATCAATAAGGAGAGAAACATGCATTCCTGTTCCTTTGATTTATATAAAAAGGCAAAATGCCCTTGGAGCTAGTTTGAGACACTATGTAGGAATTTATATATCTTTTATTTATAAATAAAAGGATGACATTTACTGGCAAGTGTATAATGGGCTTCTTAAAGTTGCCATTTGAAAGCTGCATTGTGTGGCACTCAGTACTATTTTATATAATCTATTTAAAAATGGTTCATTAAAAAGCACCCAAAATTCACCCTTATGGGGCTAGGCAGAAAGGTAGTTTTGCCAGTAACAAATAAACCCAACAAGCTCTGGTTGAGACTTTTAAAGGAATCAAAGGGATTTAGCTATGTGTCTTGCATTAATTTCAACATTTTCCTTGAAATTTGTGGTGAAGCAATAATATGTTTTGGGGTGGGTTTTTTTTTTGTTTTTTTTTTTTGTAGAATTGTGAAAACAATCTTTGGTGGTAGTAAGTTCTCCTTCTCCCTCCCCCCGCCCCACTCTATCTATGCTGTACCATAAGTGAAAGCTAGAAGTGAAGTCCCAAGAAAAATGAGTCATTCGCACAGTTTAAGGATAAATTAAAGGAGAAGATATTTAGTCCAGTTGGAAGCTTGTACAGAGAGCGCTTAGCTCCCACAGGGAAAAGTCCCTGCCCACCTTACTTTTCTTTTAATTAATTATGCAACATCAACTGTTATTATAATCAACCTGGCAACAAGTTACCTTCTTGCTCTTTGGGGACTGTTACACACTGGTGTTACTGCAGGACAGGTTAAAATAACTTATCTTAGAGTTTTATACTCATCACCACCATATTTCAACTTCTCCCACTTAAAATCTCTAGCAATATAGTGGAATCCCTAGCTGATTTCATGAAGTCTCTGGTTCTCCTTCATTTTGGGAGTTAAAAACTTTTAAAAACATATCATGTGATTAAACTGGAGATAAATCATAAGTTACATTTGGTCACCACTTAGTGCAGACTATAGGATTAATATGTAATTTTAGAGGAAAAGTCTACCCAAATGCAACTAATATATTTAATCTCTTTCTAAATACAATTTGTGGGTAATACTCATATTTATTTAAAAGAACAAGTTTTTCAGAAGGCAGGTTTAAGTATTCTATTATTATTTTTTTCAAATTTTACTATACATTACCAGGTATTTTCGTAACTTGGGTGCTATATTCATAAAAAGTCATCTCAAGCAATCTGTTTGTTTATCTGAACAATTTTCACTTTACATTTTTAGTACCTCCAGTGGAGTATTCCGTAACAGTTGTAATGCTATTTATTGCTCCTACTAGCACCTGAACAAAACAATTTGAACTCGAATGGATTCAGAAGTGTATTGAAGATCATATCCTTTAATGTTTTAGTGCAGTGGTTATTGACTTATTCTTTACTACGATTCTGTGTTACAACAGAGAAAGGAGTCCCAGAAGTTTTCAGATCCTCCTCCCATTTAGCCATAATGAAAAGAAAGACAGTCACAACCCCCCTAAACCTTCCATGACCTCAGGTTGAGAACCCATACTATACTGCAAGCATTATAACAGAGTTTCTCATAATGCATTCTATAGACCACGGAGCACTTGCTGGTGGTCCTCAGACATCTGGCTAGTCAAAGGGTGTTGGTTCTTCGTCCTACTAAAGCACATTAAAAACACAGCAAAAACTAAGTGAGATACTTTCCTAATGTTCCTTTTCCACACGAGCACTTGTTGCCATAAGGATATTTATATAAACCATGGATGAGAAGGAAAATAGTCCACAGGTCAGTTTCTTGTATTAATATGAGGTCCATGCTGAGAAAATGTTTGAGAACCTGTTGTAAGTAATGTGTTCAGGATGAATGTATAGATCCATTTTATAGAGGACAAAGGCCTTTGCTTTCTTCATGTTTGTATATTTTAAACTTAGACAAAATCATACCTGAAATCTCCTTTATTATTAATTATTCTTTCTTCAGGGCAGTAGGGTGCTGCTGTTTCTAATACCACAATTTCTACGTGCTTAGTACTAGTTCCAAAGGAGTTGTTGATCAGACACTCCCAATCTCCAGTTGCACCAATGTCAATGCTGGACAAGATAAGCTCACTATATGTATATATAAAAAAAATAAAATACAAATTATTGACCACAGCTAATCTATGCATAGGTAGACATTTGTTACTTGAAAAATATGAAGTTATCTTTTAGGGATTTACTACGAAAATACAAAACATTTGTGTGTGTGTATTGCGACAGACAGAGAAACATGGTGATTTGGTATGAAGTTTTCATCAACAGGAATTTGGATTAGCTGTCCTGACCATGAGTGACAAAGCCACATATATTTGTACAGGTCATCCCAAATGAGTATCAGTTACATACAAAAAGCTACATGAAAAGAATGTTATTTACACTGCAAAGTCAAACAACGGAAAGTTAGAAAATGCCAGATTTACAGTTGCCACTGCAACCTTAATTTGGCCATGATGTTCTCCACCCCACAGATGTTTTAGCAACTCCAAGGCATTCTCAGTCCAGTGTCTAGTACTGCTGCAGCATCTGCAGGGGCCTGGATCTTTACAATTTTCAGTGGTTTTAGCAAACTGTCAACAGTTTCCTGAGTAATGCAAGCAAGAAGATGCACAATACTAAAACAATTATCATTTTCAACTCAGGGACATCTGAATGGCATTTCGAGAAAAAAAGAAAATACATTTGGATAGCCAGGGAGTTCTCATTGTTGCTGTTTCTGCAAACAGTGGAGGTGTTACTACTTGTCCCCCTCCCCCAAAACCCCCCCACAAACCCTTAGAATGGAGTGTTAAGAAACCTAAATATAGAGGTTACTATCAAGTCCCCAATACTGAAACTTATGTGCAGTACCACACCATACTAACATGTTGACTCTGTATGCCAAATATTCTACAAGGTTTGGGGAATTATTTTAGACCCATTTCTAAATTTTATTAATACTATTTTTCATAGACTTCAACATGTCAGCCCTGCTTCCCTTAGTATAATGAGTGAACCCTTTACCCCATTGAAGTCAAAGGAAATTTTACCATTGACTTCAATAGGACCAGGATTTCACCCAATGAGTGCAATTCCATAGATCTAACTATTGAATTTCTGGAAGCAAATTCAACATTTAAGTCCTTATTAAAGATGCACTTCTGCTGTGCTACATACAGCAAATATTCTTCGTTTGAGTCCTACCTACAACAAATCTACTTGGAAACAAACAAATATTGTTCCCCTTCCTTTAACTTGTGTATCTGTCCTTAGACTGGGAGATTCTTGTGTCATGGCTCATCCCTTTCAGAATTTCTGGGAGGTGCCTTGTTAACTGTAATCACAAACAAACAATGAGACACCTTTAAAAGGTACCTAAACACTTTTATTTACATAATTCATGTTGATACTTAAAGGTGTAAAGTGTCACGCTCTACCATGAAAAATTTACACCATTGAAAAAAGCTTGCTTTCTAATAAACAAATTGCAAAATATTAGACCGCAAATCTGTCACTGATCCAGAACCGAATATTGCTCATTCTGATCCTCAAGGAAGTGCATTTCTAGGAAGAAATTCTAGATTTCAAAAGGAGTTGGCAGGGTGGGAAAGACAACATCTCCCTGAAAATTTTTATTGTTTTACAAAAATGGTAGCTGTTCAAATCTGCTCAGTGACTTGGAATGTTAGTTGTTCTGGAAGAAATGGATTATGGGCAGAATGCAGGGCAGGTGATAAATATGCATGATAAAACAATATCACATAGTTCAGTAACTGTCAAAATGATATCAAAACAAAATTTGAGGTATTTAAAACAAGACAACATCGGCAAGTGTTTGGAGGTCCTTCAAGCTATCTGTAATGAGTCTGACAATTTTTAAAGGTAATGTGTAGTAAAAAGAATTATACCAGAGTTATTGCATTTTGTCATCTTAAGGTTCTTGACAAATTTCTATGCTCTTTCAACTTAAATCATGATGAATAAATTAAACAACAACACAGCTGCATGAAGACGTCCAATTTCCTCACATATAAACTAGTTGAACCAATGCTTTCATCTATATCAAAATGGACTACAACTGATTGATTCACTCAGCAACTTATATTTCCGTTTTTTTTCTCCATAAACAATGGAGGACGACCTCCTCAGCTAGTCACTTCAATACTATTAACCAGTTGATAATGATTCCTAAATTAAATTTACTCTTTCAGACCACCACAGATACTTTCACATCACCTTCACAGTCAGCTGGGGACAAAAAATTCTATCTAGTTGAAAAATGTCCATTGAAACTGTTTTTCAATAAAACGTTTTTTGAAAAAAATGACCTCGCAGTGGCATTGAGGTAGAATAACTTCTGAAATGCGTGAAATATGGGACAGATGAGCTAACCTATTGATATAATTGATAAAAAAGCATATAAGATAACTGTTAAGGTTTTGCATTTGAGTACAAATTTGATGAAGTTGCTTTTGGGTATCTGCTGGATACAGATGTGAAAGCTTTATGGAGGTACCCGACTGCATTATCAACAGATTGTGGGGAATCTGAAGCTGGAAAGGAATGTACATGTCTTTCCCCTTAACTTCTTATTTGCATTCTTTTAAAGTTCGGATTACATGAAGTTTTGCCATAATCTTAACTACTATTAAATGTAATTTTTGTTTGCTAATTAAGTTAACTTAATTTTTACACAGCTCCACAGGCAAATATTTACTAGCATAACATTAGCCCTTACATTAGAAGTACAAGAGATCAGCGTTCCCTGAGATCATATGAGGAAGCTGACATTCAGATTCATTTAGCCTTCTATGAGCCTTGACTAATGGTGGACAAAATAAAAGGCCAGATCCAGCGTTAAGCAATGCAGAAGACCCTGCATAATGACCTGGGTATGAATTACCATCTGGCCATGGCAAATTAAGAATTAATTTATATTCCTCTAGGAACATTTTGGGTAGTGAGCCCAATGGTGAAATTGTTCATTTTCTTACCATCTGGATATGACAAATGATTAACTGATTTTATTCCCTCCTGGAGGCTTTTTGGGGACTGGTCAAGTACAGAAACCTTTTACATTCTTAAAAAGAGAAGTCTGTAAATTGTCCTGCCACTCAACTTGATGCCTTAAACATTTTTTCACCTATAATCCTTAGCAACTTCAGGTTTCTGGAAGACTTTAAAGAAAGCACGGGTCTGTATAGAATTTTAAACTCCTTTGTAAATCTTTCCAGGAGATGCTGTGTCTTGGCATTATTACAGTAGACTTCTCAAAGGTTCCAATAATAATAGTGGTTTTTGGCTCCTAATAACAGGCTGCTCTTGAGCTTCCTTGAGGATGGTGGGGAGTCTTGGCAAGGGGTAGAAACTCTCAGTCTCCACATGAGCCTAGAAGAATGCTGAATTTAGGGAGCTTGATCAGAGTGGAATCAAGACATGAGGAGGATGGAGGCTCCTGGTCCCTCCTGTTCACATGAGATGCATTTACTTGTGCCTCTGGCTGCCACCTCTCCTTCAGGGACCTGGCTTATCCCACAAAGGCTGAGGATCATCCCCATGAGTTCACTCAGCAGACCTCGTGGCAGTAGTGAGGTTTCCAAGGGGTGAAGCAGAGGACAGAAAGAGCCCACTGCAGCGGGCATCATGCCTTTCCTAAAATTGGAATGTTTTTTCTCTCTCTTCTTGAGAGGTGCAGTAGTTGCCATTTCCAGTAGAAGCTCGTGACTTGCCAAGAGGTACAGTGGAGGAAAGTCTGGGTGTTCACAAGAGGGGATTACTGCAATTTGGAACTGAAGTGTTCTGACTGGAGAGCTGCCTGATGAGGTCAAAGGGCCGAGTAGCACAAATTTTGTTCATTTAGATTTCACTGTCAATTTATCATGCACCTTATATTATAACACAGAACCTTGAAAGCAAGGAAGAGGATTGTAGTGGGGTTCACTCAGAGGCCAGCTGGCACAGTGGGCATGCTGTGGCATAACAGTCTCCAAAGTCTGGAGGGACTGGGGGCCTTGTCAGGCAGGGGCGGCTGGCTCCAGGCACCAGCACGCTAAGTGCGTGCCTGGGGCGGCAAGCCCCGGGAGGCACTCTGCCGGTGCCAGGAGGGCGGCAGGCAGGCTGCTTTCGGCAGCTTGCCTGCGGAGGGTCCACTGGTACCACGGCTTTGGCGGACCTCCTGCAGGCGTGCCGCCGAATCCGCGGGACCGGGGACCTCCCGCAGGCAAGCCGCCGAAAGCAGCCTGCCTGCCGTGCTTGGGGCGGCAAAATACCTAGAGCCGCCCCTGTTGTCAGGCAATCTCAGGGTCTGGCAGCCAAGTTACAGTCTGTCCTTCTCTATGTTGGACTAGGGGCAGAGGGAAGGGTAAGGAGACCTGGGTGATCCCTCTCCACATGGTCCCAGCCCAGAGCCCAAGGGATGTGTCTGTTCCCACTGGCTGATACACCAG
Source organism: Mauremys reevesii (assembly GCF_016161935.1). Lineage (NCBI taxonomy): Eukaryota > Metazoa > Chordata > Testudines > Geoemydidae > Mauremys > Mauremys reevesii. The sequence continues at coordinate 28,626,252 of NC_052629.1, read as the reverse complement.
ACCAGCCTCCTCTGGGCCACTTCCAATCCCCCCCCCCCGCCCAGGTCTCTCTTTGTTTGGGGAATGGTCACAGACCTCTGCTTGCCTCCTCACAAAAGGTCGTTCAAGCAGTCTCAATGAATCAGATAGTCAGTTGGGGCTTCCCAGCTCGCTTCGCAGTGTTCAATGATTTCCTCCTTGTCAGGGAAAAGGGGCGAGAAAAAGAGGCCAGGTCACTGGCTGACTGGTTGGGCCTTACCCACAGTCCTTCCCCTGTGTATTCCTCTTTCCTAGAAGGTACTAACTGTCTTCCTCCCTGTATACAGCCTCTCTTTCACTCTCCCTGCAGCTTGTTTGCCAGAGTCCCATTTCTAACAGGTCCCCTATTTGGAGCACACTCTGCAGCTGCTGAGGGGAAGGGCCTTCTTGGCCCAGTACTGCTCCATCACCCCTTTAGTCTTAGTGAGGGGTCTGCAAACCCCATCAGAAGGATATACATATATTCTCCTTTTTGTGCTGGGAGAACTTATGCATGATAGGAGTCCTCTCTCAAATGTAATGATTGACATGCTGGAAAATTAACCACAATATACAACTGAAACTATTCCATGAAAAGTCATTATAATACTCTACAACAGCCTGCAGCATTGGTCATTGCTAAGTGAGGAAGCTTAATACAGGCAGAAAGCATATCCATTTAATCAGTTAACCTATGGCAAAAGATTTTCATTTGAAGCATAGATTTTCTTCGTTATAGCTATGCATAACTAATTAGGCAGATCAGAACTAGGTCATGTTGTGTAGAGTTACTCATTTCTTGTCCCCAAGTAATACCTTAGCAACATTTATCTTACATTCTGATAGTCATTTACATGTCTGAAAAAATAACAACCATGGGAAGGCTACAGCAGCCTATTTTGATAATCTTTCCTTCAGAAAGGTTTTAGAATCTGACCTAATTTCCTGTATAACGCTGGAAGAACCAATCTCTGTACAGGAGAGAAACAAAAATAAATGATTGGAACACGAACAGTTTTTTTTTAACTTTGTGGCACTCTTCTTCAGGCAGGCAGACACAGAAAATTGTTTTCCACAATTTAGGCAAAAAGCCTGCATAGCCTATATCTAATCCAAGCCTCCATAAATTATTAATACTAACAAAGAATTTAAAAAATGATGATCCCTGGAGCCTGCTGCTGCTTAGAATGCGGACTTTCACAGAGGATAAAAGGTTAAAGCATGGAAAATCGAAAGAGAATGTGCAAGTCTAGGCATTTAAAACTAACATATTGCTAGCCTGATCTCTCTGACAAATTGTCAGAATTGCCCATGAGATAAATATCTTTAGAGAACTGATGGATTTTTAAAGAAAATTTGTGTCAGACAGCAGCAAGAAAAAGGGAAGATACTTATTCAGAGTCTTTATGCAACACAGAAGAGGTCTAGCAAATATATTCCAGGTGTAATCAAATTTGTCAAAGTCATAGCAAATTCAATACACTGGATGTTCTATTTCTTCTGATCAAATATATACAACACATAACTAATCATTTAATTCAATCTATGTGTTGAAAAACCAGACACTCAAAATATTTAATATATTAAACATTAAGTTTCATTGTGATTTAAATAGTGCCTAACTTGCTCATCTTTGCTTTATGTACTAAGAGGACCGGGCTACCCTGTGGATTACCCAACTATCTTGGAATCCACTCGATTGCCACAGCAGTCATTTGGTACAATGCAGTTAGACCTGTTGTACATCTTCCATTTGCTCTCAGAGAAGTAGTATTCTAGACTGGAATATTGTATCCAAAGAAAGTTTTATTCCATTTGCATAGTTCTTGTACACTAGCAGAGGTTATCAGACAAAAATATCATTGTGACAATCAGTCCAACAGAGTCAAAATTGCATAAAAAGCTTTTAAAGTAAAAACATTTCCCAGATGATTCATGAGAAGTGTTAACCTCTTTTTGATGATTCTTGATTACTTGATTACAGGCCTTTGGGACTAGCCAGAAAAAGGTAATGCTCAGTTCACTACATTAACTAATTTTTTAATTTGAAATTATTTCTCTCTCATGTTTTTCGTTCAAATGCTTGTACAGCAGTGTGGCTGAAGTGGGGCTGCTATCTAATCACTTGTAATTATGAATATTGAAATGTAACAATTTATGAATACTGTATGAAACCTGGTCAGTGAGGGTTACTGGGGTCAGAAGACTTGCATTTGTGAATGCATTGATTTAGCAAGAGAAGGCTATGGGAATAACAAACAGGGAAGCAATACTATGACTTCCCAGATAAGAACATCCAGGTAGACACTTGAAAGACAATGTGGCAAACTGTTGACTTCAAAGGTCCTGTCTCCAACATGTTATACATCTTGTTTTGCCAAAGTGGGGAGTTGACAGATCAAACGGCTATAAAAACAGTCAAAAAGTGTCTTGATTCCTGCCAGGGTCATGAGTTGCCAAGGGCTGCTCAGGATGTTCTCAATGAGGCCTGACAGGCTCAGATAGAGAGACAGAGAGGGACCATGTGGCAGCTGGTTAAATACCTGGCAAGATAGATGTATGTGACATATGACAATAGCCCGGACAGACCTTATTGAATGAAGTTAAACCCTACTGGATTAATTCACTGTATTAAAAATGCAAATGGTTATGTGTTATTGTGGGATTGTATGTAACGCCTCTAGAGAGGTGTCCTGACTAATGGAAACCCTGAGCCTCAAATGATTATTTTTTTAAACAACATGAACTTTTAAAAGTTAAGTGGGTTTCCCAGGAAATCTTTAGGGGGAAGTGAGTAAAAATGTAATTCTTCCAAGTAGGCAAGAACTCAGCCTTTTGAAGCTGACCCTTCCACCATTCCATGCTGGAAGATTCACTAAATACATAGCTAACAGTACCTATTTTCTTTAGGAAACATGATTTTTTTTTTTTAGCCTTTCAGCCAAAACTTTACAGTTAACAATACTTGTTTTGATTAATGTTCTTATCTCGTAACAATATTTCAGTATTCTCAAAATTAAGCCGTCAGATAGTATATCACAAGACAAATTTTTTCAGTTGCCTTTATTCCATCAAACAAGTAGAATGTACCATATCTGCCCCTACTGTTTTCCACGGGATTTGTACATTTAGTTCACCGATTTATTTTAAAACTATTCCCACGTCTTTAATAAGTTACAAATGGTAAATCGTCTCCCTTGTCGCTGGATTTTATTTAATCAATTCAGATTATTTCAGAAAAATCCTAACATTACTCTTCCAATTAATTAATGTGAAAACTTTCCTGTTCTTTTCAGATAATTAAGCCTTAAGTCTGTGTCCTTCCAAAAAAACGGCACTGATTTTTTAACAATATTGTTTACAGTCTAAAAATACTGTCTGAGATGAGATTCTTTTCTAAAAGTTTTAGCAATATGGACTTTTCGTGCTTTCAGTATCCTTTGTTGCACAGTCTGAAGTTTAAAGTAACCTCAAAACAGTAGAGGAGCATTAATTTACACGTTAAACGGGTTTTTGCTTTGCTAAGTCACTTTACCTAGCTGTTCAGCAATTAAGCATCAAATAGAACCCAAGATTGCTGCTCAAATGATGCACAAATAAAATATCAGCACTATACAATTTCTGCTGATTACCACTTGCCTCTCAATATGCCCTTTAGTTGCTCATCCATCAACAAGAGGTCACTGACAGCAGTACATAAAGTCCTTCTAAAAAAATCTATGGGATGAATCAGATTTCTTGGTCTCTCTTATCCTCACAACTGTTGTCTTTTTGTCTTGCCTAGATTAAGTCTCCCATCACTTTACACTCATACAGCCTCATCTAATCATTCATCCGGTTTGCAATCTATTTATCTCTAGAACGCAACTCTCAAAATACTCCTATCATATCAGCACCACCACAAGTTCACTCACATCTCTTCCACTGGATCTCAAAATTGCCATGAAACTGACAGCCTACCTCTTGGTATGTCTTGATGCCCACTGTGTGTTCTCTCCCAACAGCCACACCTTGTCCTATCCTCATTTTGTCAGCATGCTTTTGCAACTCTTCCTCTCACCCAATGAAATTCTTTTTCCAACAGCAGTATTGCCAATCCCGACAATTTATAAATAATGAGTCAGATACTAAAAACACATGAGATTGATTTTAAGATCATGATGTATTTTGTAAAAAGTGTTGAGCTTTTTATTTGCCTTCTGGTTTTTGAGTCTTTGTGGGTCCTGTTTTTGAACTTTCCTCTGCAACCACAATGATTATAAATTTACTTTAAAAAAATAAATCAAAGCTGAGATTTACATCTAATCACTTTCCTTCAGGAACAGGTGCTTTAAGGAATATGCTTTTAGCACTTTGCAGAATTTTATTTCACTCCTTTTTTCTCCTATCCTTGCATTTCTTGAAGGTTTATCAGTGGTGATTTTGTTCTGCATTGTCTCAAACAGGTGTTTCCTGTTTCCTTAATCATTAACACTCAGCCCAAGACAGCTCATCACAACATACGTAGAGGACTCTGCTGGGAAAGCATGAGGAAATACTATGTGCATGAAACGCTCAGATTCCTACTCGTATTTCCTTTTGGTAATGTATTCTAAATACTCTCAATGTACATCTATGGCAGCTCATAGCTCTATACTTTGAACACATTTTAAAATGAAAACTATCAATTGCAATGGTTCATGGTTGGGACATAGCAGCATAAATTCCAGGTGGCATTTGGATCTACATAGCATGATGATCAAATACTTAGATGATGTGAATAGTATGTCTTCTAATAGCACCTACTATCTCAGCTTCAGTTAAGGGCATGCTAGTTTTCCCGTTAACACCTACTTTCATGGGTTCTTAACCTACTGCACAAGTCACTGTTTTCAAAAAGAGCCTCACAAATCATAATAGCCCCACAGCAACTATTAAAGCCTCAATGAAATAAGTGCTTCTAAACACTGCCTAAATAAGTATTTACAGGATAGAACAAAGAATCTCTAAAGTAGTCATTAGAGTCTATTGGGTAAATAGTGCAATTATCTGGGGGAAAAAACCTCTCACTGCTGAGGAGCTGGTGGATTCTTGACAGCTACAATATTTTCTCTGAACAGAAAATCTAAAAATGATAAATGCTAATATATAATTGTAGTACCTGCATACTGGCAACCCCTCAGAACAACAAAGTAAAAAAATAGATTCAAGTTTGAGGAGATAGTTGTTGTTTGCTGTACATAACTCTTCTGTTAGCAGAAAAGGTGCTTTTACCTGGAAGTAAAACTGTCCTGAGCTGGAAGAGAATTTTTTTTTTTTGTAAAAAATAACATCTGCCCAGCTAATGGAAAACAAAACAAAAAGAACAGTTTTAGAAAAGTTCTGGTAATATGTAGAATAATGTGTAGTCTCCTAGAATTCCTATAATTTATCATAAACTGTTATCAAACCTAACACCTAAGTGTTACCAAGCCATTTCATAAGCTATAATCCTGAAATATTTACACATGTAAATCACTTTACATATGCAAATAGCCCTCAATTTTACTTGTGCGCCTAAGGGTTTGCAGGATTGGAGTCCATATGTGTAATCTCAAAGGACAGCAAATAGAATGGGACAAAAATGAGACAACACCATAAATCAGAGTGTTAATGTCTTCACTGTCTATATATCAATCCTGCTCTTTATTTTACACCTTTACTTAAAATTATCTTCTCAGTTTCATTTAATGTCCCAATTTTAAAAAAGTCCTTAAATTCTAAAAAACCCCAGTAACTAAGTCATCAGTAAAAGGGTGGCTACTATAACAAACCACTGGATTTATTTTCTCTACAAACTACGGGGCAGATTGTGGCCCACCTTGCATGTGTAAGGGGACTGTTGCCCCCTTATTAACATTCAGTGGGGGTGTTTTGGTTGGCTAGCTCCCAGCACTAAAAAATTGGGGAGAGGCCAATGCTACAGGTCAGCCTCAGCCTCTGAGCCTGATTGACAGGGCGGGCAGGCTAATCAGGGAATCAGGAGACCAGGGGGGTCCTGTCCTCCTTGTGAGCTGGAATTGCCTGGGTCAGACAGAGTGGGGCCGAGCTGATAAGGAGAAAGCAGGGGCCCAAGCTGAGCTGGGGAGTAGAGCTGTGCCAGATCCAGAGGGGCCAGAAAAGCAGCTCAGGAAGCAGGTCAGAGTTGGGAGCAGAGTCACAGAGACAAGTATCAGAGGGGTAGCCGTGTTAGTCTGGATCTGTAAAAGCAGCAAAGAGTCCTGTGGCACCTTATAGACTAACAGAAGTTTTGGAGCATGAGCTTTCGTGGGTGAATACCCACTTCGTCAGATGCATGTAGTGGAAATTTCCAGGGGCAGGTATTTATATGCAAGCAAGAAGCAGGCTGGAGTTAACGATGTTAGTTCAATCAGGGAGGATGAGGCCCTCTTCTAGCAGTTGAGGTGTGAAAACCAAGGGAGGAGAAACTGGTTTTGTAGTTGGCAAGAGACAGAGACAGAGACAGCCCAGAGAGAGCAGATCCTGTGCTGGGAGCAGAGCTGCAGCCACGGAGCCAGAGACACCCCAGGGAGAGCAGATCCTGTGCTGGGAGCAGAGCTGCAGGCATGGAGCCAGGTGTGGTGAGCAACTGGGGCCAGCCAAGGGGAAACCTTGGGCAAAGGGCCCAGCACAGAAAGACACCCCCAGCCAAGAGTCCTTGCAGGCCAGACTGGTAGGGGGATCTTAACCCAACTGGGGGCTGACCAGGGCCGCCCAAAGGAGAGGGCAAGTGGGGCAGTTTGCCCCAGGCCCCACAGGGGCCCCCACGAGAATATAGTATTCTATAGTATTGCAACTTTTTTTTTTATGGAAGGGCCCCCTGAAATTGCTTTGCCCCAGGCCCCCGAATCCTCTGGGCAGCACTGGGGCTGACACTGGGAAGAAGGGTCCCACCACCCAAAGCCCAGAGGTGTGTGGCCACCACTATTGCAAGTGTCCAACCCGCAGCATCCCTGCAGCAGAGCCAGGGCCTGAGAAAGAGACCTGAGACCTACAAGAAACAGACTGTGAAGTGCCCTGATGTCCAGAGACACTGTTTGTAATGTTCCCTGCCACAGAGCAGGGTGATGTGTTTTCCTTTAACCTTTCCCATTTTTCCTTATTCTTTTTTTAAATTAATTGTTAATTAAACAACTTGTATTTGCTTTAAATTGTATGAAGTGGGTTAGGGAGATGCCCAGTGCAGAGAGTGTACCCCGGAGTGGGTACACCCTAGCCCCTGTCCCAGGCGACCACAGCAGCCCCACAGGAATTCTGGGCCCAGACTTATTGGGGTTACGAGGACTCTGCCAGACAGGAGAGTGGAAGGGGAGCGAGGACTCAGATCCTTTCGCTAACCCACTTCACTGGGGTAGTACAGCAGCCAGAAAAGTTCCCCGCAATAGTGGGACCATTCCCCCGCTTACACATTCAAGCATCAGGGAATACGAGTATCAGTTATCTCCCTTACTCCCTTGTGCTAATGAACTGTATTATAGCTTCCTGTGAAAATGGGAAGCAGACTACATTTCCCACCCTCACCCCAAAGGTGGGTGGGAAGTGTTGAAGGGAATAGCTGGAGCCTAGACTCCACACACACCTGTAAGTTTTAGTTACGCCAGTGTATCAGTGTAACTAAATACTGTGACACCCTCCCCAGAAAAGTGAGGAGATCAGGAGAATGATGGTGCTCAAGTGAGTTAGTCTCTCTTCTGGGCTGCTCCAGAGATCGCGTGTTATTGTGCTGCCTCTTACCATGAGCTAGGTCCCAATCTAATGGTTTAGCCCTAAGAAACTAGCACTGACTTGGTACAAACACAAGTCAATTTCTCCTACATCAGTTCACTGATGATAGGAAATTAGTTCCGTATTACAGTTACATTTTCATGTACGGATATGACATATGTATATATACACATATAGGAATAATGACAGAAAGTTCAACATGAGCACAATCAAATACTATTATTGTTGGCAAGAAATGGTAAATGTGAGCTAGCAGCAGAATTGAAAACACCCTTTTGAATATCCCATAAGGAAATGCCCTTTGCCAAGAAAAATATCACAAGACAGAATATGGTTTCAAAAATCTATAATTAACACAAGAAAAAGTGTTTATTTTATTCTGCTTTACCATAGGAGACATAAATATGCATTTGGATATTCTATCTTTGCATGTTGTCAATTAATAAAATGGAAAGATTTAGTAGGATATTTGTGTTACAAATCCATGTCTACAAATATCTGAAAATCTGGAGCTACTAAATAAAATAATAATCTACAACTGTTTAAATAAGTTGCTTTTGGAGCATCACCTCTTTGTTCAAGTAGAACCATAAGCTGCTAAGCATTATGGGTCAAATTCTGCCCTCAGTGCAATCAGAGAAATGGAATGGATTTCAATGGGAGCTGAACGCACAGGAAGGCAGTATGTAGTAAGAACTACTGGAAGGAGTAGTTTTATTTATGTATTGATACTATGTGAGCTCCCCAGGGGAGGGACTTTTTGTTTAGAGTTGTACAATGCCTATCAAAAGTGGTAGTTTATGGCTGGGGACCCTAAGCACTACAGTAATACACAGTAATAATAACTGCAGCAAATATATATAAAACCATTCAATACAGCGTGCATGAAAATGACATAAAAACTTAGAAAATGCTGTCAAGTGATTTTAGGACCAAACTTTTACTAATGTATTTTTAGTACAGTAACTCCTCACTTAACTTTGTGGTTATGTTCCTGAAAAATGCGACTTTAAGTGAAAGTCCCTTTGCAAGGTCCAACTCCACATGGCTTTTGGCCTTTCTAACTTTATCCCTACATGTTCTGACCTCAATAAGGTGGATTTCCTTGCTGATCTGCCATTCCTTGTAGGCTTTCTGCTTTTTCTTAATCACCTCTCTGAGATGCTTGCTCTTCCAGCTTGGTCTACAACTCCTGCCTATGATTTTTTTCCCATTTCTTGGGATGCAGGCTTCTGATAGTTTCTGCAACTTTGACTTGAAATAATTCCAAGCTTCCTCCATCTTTAGATCCCCAAGTTCTTCAGTCCAATCCACTTCCCTAACTAATTTCCTTAATTCTTTAAAGTTAGCCCTTTTGAAATAAAAAACCCTAGTCCCAGATCTATTTTTGTTTATCCATCCATTTAGTTTAAACTGAATTAGCTCATAATCGCTCGAACCAAGGTTCAAAGCATCTGTTTAAGAGCACTCTTTAAAGTGATAGACAGAAGCTCAGTAATCTTTATTAAAATATTACTATAGGCATAGATTTGTATTTTATGATTGGACAAAAAGCTAGCAATCATAAATAAATTCAGTTTGTTTGCTCCATAAACTAACTTTTTAAAGAGGAAGCAGTAGCAATTTTGCAGACCCTAATATGATCAGACAATTTAATACTTCAGTGTACTATGACCCTCTTCCTTCCTACAAATTGCTCATATAGTATAAGATATAATTTGGTTGAAGAGTGTAATGATGGTAATTAACAGTATGTCTCTTAATTCTGATATCATGGAAATAAGGAGCACATGCTTAAATTGAAATGATTTAGCAACACTATACCAGCTCCTACACTTGGCATTACCATATTAATTGGTATAATATTCTTGTTCATTATCCATTACACCCCTTGACATTGCTATTACAAGTTAATAGATGAAAGAATAGATCACTTCCACACCTCTCCATCTATCAAAAACCAAATGGGGTCAAATCACCAATAAGGAGACCCAGCAAAAATCACTAAAGCAGGAAAGCGCCCAATGGTTTGGAAGCAATTTATTAGATACAAAACAACCCTTCCATAACCTTAGTTTGACAGTTCAAGAAGCATTTTGGGTAAATTACATTATAGAAAGTGGTTGAGGTGGAAATAAATTAATGATGTTACAAAAAGTAATTAGTATGGTTACTTTCACTGTTTTTTAGACAGAGAAAGGTGGTGGTAAAGAATACAAATAGCCTTGAAGGATTGATTCTTCCTGATCACATAGGGAAACTGGCCAGGGATCTGCTGAAAGGATATTTGCAATAGTTTAGCTTCTTTCAGAGCTAGTTTTTGCCATCATGATGGGAACCAAAAATAAATATATGAATAAAAATATATGAGGGAAAAACTAAAAGACAAAACAGAGGCATAAGCCAACACGGTAGGTTCACTATTAGGCAACCTTTTTATTAGTTGCTATTTTTAAAATGTTTTTTATGCAATCAACCTTTTACTTGAATTATATGCTACTCTATTCTTTCAACATTTTTTCACATCTAAAACACCTGAGGATATCCAAGGATGGTCATATCTAAGATTGTAGAGACCTGTAAAGACAGGTACTAGTCAGATGCAAAAGACAAGATTATCTAACTAAAATAACTATAAGACACCAAACATAATAGTATATAATGTGCTGGATCCTAAATAAATGAATCCAATCTCTTCTATTTATAGTGCTTTGTAGCTGGATCCCACTTTGCTGTTTCCGGTTGTCTCAGCAAAAAGTGGTTTGGCTAAGATTTGTACATTTAGTTCACCGATTTATTTTAAAACTATTCCCACGTCTTTAATAAGTTACAAATGGTAAATCGTCTCCCTTGTCACTGGATTTTATTTAATCAATTCAGATTATTTCAGAAAAATCCTAACATTACTCTTCCAATTAATTAATGTGAAAACTTTCCTGTTCTTTTCAGATAATTAAGCTTTAAGTCTGTGTCCTTCCAAAAAAACGGCACTGATTTTTTAACAATATTGTTTACAGTCTAAAAATACTGTCTGAGATGAGATTCTTTTCTAAAAGTTTTAGCAATATGGACTTTTCGTGCTTTCAGTATCCTTTGTTGCACAGTCTGAAGTTTAAAGTAACCTCAGAACGGTAGAGGAGCATTAATTTACACGTTAAACGGGTTTTTGCTTTGCTAAGTCACTTTACCTAGCTGTTCAGCAATTAAGCATCAAATAGAACCCAAGATTGCTGCTCAAATGATGCACAAATAAAATATCAGCACTATACAATTTCTGGCTATGTGTCAGAACCACCAATCACTACCTTGGAGTTTTCTCTAGCTCCCAATTCCAGAGCAAGTCAGAGACACCAACATTTTCTCAGTGATTCTTCAAGTTCTAATCTGAATATTGCAGCATGTAGACTAGAAAAATGAGGGTTAGAATATGCATCCACATATAGATATGGAGATTCCATGCCTCTATCTCTCAAGGTTCAACACCATGCATATGGAACACTCCATTTCACCAAATCAAACTAATCTTTCTGCACTTTCCTGTTAGGCTTGTTACTTATTTTGCATTTGTTCACACTGCCTGCAGTACTGTATATCACTAAAATGTGTATACATTACCGTGTAATTAAACAGCAGTCGTGTATTATGCTGTCCTCCACAAATATGCCACTCTCTTCATCACTTTCAATAAGATGACCATCATGGTACCAGTATACTTGGGTAGTGTTGTCAACATATGTTGCAGTGCACTGAAATGGCAAGCGGTCTCCATGAAAAACCACCTGCCTTTGTGATGGTATCAGTTCAAAAAGAGGCAGTTCCAAAGGTCCAGCTGTAGAAAAAAATATTTTCCTGTTATTTAAGGAATGGCAAACAGTCCACAGTGTGCTTTTTAAAAAGTGCTTGGATTTTGTTAATAGCTATTATTTCTACAAGTGTCAGCATGCATTGTAGAAGAAATCAAGTGTTCTATAATTTAATGCTTTCAGATAAGATCAAACATTTTTCATGCACAGGACAAAATATGCAATAAAATATCTACTCTACATATACTACTGCTTTTCTTGCATAAAACAATAAAAATACAACACTGGCTACACACCATGTATAATACTGCACCCATCATGCACAGAATTTCATTTGATCAATTTCATTGATTGGAGTTCTCTGAAGTTAATTCATTCATTGCCTCTGCAGGAAGCAATGGCACAATGGCTGCCCAAGGTGACTTTTGTGCCTCATGTGCATTGTGAAGATGGGCTCTGCACCATCCTAAAATATGCTGAGGCAGAGGGAACTGATGAGGGTGAGTTGGGGAAGGAGCTATTGGATCTGCTTACATAGATGCGGTGTTCCTCACAATTAAGGTGGATGTGGAGGGGCTGAAGCGGCTTCTCAAACCCATAGCTAGGGATAGCACCTTCTAAGGAACTGAACTTCAGCTTCATCATGATTTGCCCCACTACTTAGTTCATAGCATGAATAATCAGGTTTTTTTGTGGGGAAAGTATATTTTCTCTACAACTAGCGAAACACACAGCGTACAGCTATGTTTAAGGTCACATCTTAGACTTAAAGTTGTTGTCTATCAAGGACCATCTATAATCAGACCTGCTGAACTGTTTGTTAGCTGATGATTGTCTATGTCTGCTGGAGCTAACTTTAAAAGACATGCTCCCTAAGACAACTCACTTCCAATGTAAACTCTCCTATAGGTTAACCATAACTTGGAGCAAAAGGTAAATTTGTTTTCTTCACAGTTCACCTATGCGATCAGTTGGCAACCACAATGGCTAAATCCACAGATTGTTATAGCCACCCACGGACAGTATAAAAAGTTAGTGCTGATGTACAATAGTTGTTATTGGTGATTATTAAAGCAAAACAGGACAAATGAGAAAGTTTTTATTTAAATATGTAAATTATTACTCTTGCAAAGCTGTATTGAAAAAAGAATTAACAAAACTTTAACAAAAATTAAAGACATACAATGGTTGCCACAACCACTGAGGAGGAGGAAGAGCAAAGAAAGGAATTAAGTAGTATTTAGCTGGAGTTTCAACAAATAAGAACGCTGGGTTTTGGATTCAGTTCCATTTTCTGAAAAATGTTGCCACATATTTGAGTTAAAAGGATACATTCAAAGTAATCTGGTCATCTGAAATTCTCAAATGCTTGAAAAAAGTTTACCATCTTGGAGACTACCAGATGGAAATTTACCCAGACTAAAACAAAATTCCTCTTTTGCCCAGTAAATTGTCCTCCTATGCAATGATTTTTTTTTACCATGAATACTGTAGACTGTATGTTTGAGTGATTAGTGGAAAAGCCAATAAAACTATTCTAGAGAACCTTAGTCAGTGGGGCAATTATGGTCCAGACACCCTAAGGATGGAACAGAAGGTTTTAACTCCCAAAATGATCAGTTAAACCAACCGATTGTATATTGTGTTATTGTACAATAAAAACATATTAATGAAGGTCTTTAATGAAAGCCTGTAATGGTCTGAACTTGATGGTCAAGACTGATTATGAATGTATGTATTTTTGTATATAGAAAATTGTGCTCATAATCTCTGGCACAGATTCAGCTACACCTCACAGCAGGACGGTGAGCAGCTAAGCAGAGAGGGGCACCTGTCAAGCCAGTTAGTTACTTGAAGCCTGTTGCATGTAAACATCTATTGTCCAGTCCAGGAAAGGACAATGGTGGACCACTACAGTTCATGGAAAGAAATTTAGACAACTCAAAATTGAAAAGAATATCTTGACTCCTGGACATCAAATCAGGAGGGAATTTCCCCCATTCTGATTAACTGTGAGTCACGGTGGACTCGGGGAGAGAGAAGAGAAGGAAAAAAGCCTTTTAAAAAGCAGATTTGAGATTGAAGCTTTTTTCCAGAACTTGGGGGACAGTCTTGAGAAAGGAGGATGCTCATGAACTGTGGATCCCTCCTACAACTAGGGAACATGCCGAGAAATTGTGTTAAGGCAATAGGTAACTCTTATTAGAAAAGACATTTTATCTAAGACAGTGTAAAGCCTAAGGTTGTCTCTTTATCTTGGTTTTCCGTGCAACTTTTATGTTTGCTTTCCCTTACGGTCTCACCTTTCAATCTGTGGTTTTTTTCTATTATATAAACTTTTTGTTTATTTTTATCCCAAGCAGGTTTCTGGTGTGCAAACTGTGTGCAGTGTGCAGGGTCAGGGTTTCACACCTTCTGGGGTGATGAACCAAAGGGGAACGGCCTGAGGTCTGGTAGTTAAGAACTCACAGAAGAAATATTTGAGCAGACTAGGGACTGGAAGGGCTGTTGGAGTCACCCTGCAAAGAGTAACTGGGCTGGTGAGCACCAGGGTGTGACTTTTTGCTTGTGGATGGCTACTACTGGTGTCAGGGATCCGAACCATAACAAACAAACAAAGGCTCTCAGGGTTACAGGGCAGGCAGTGACAATTCCTTGTTGATCTGAGTAGTCCGCAAAACATCACAGTCAGCAAACCTCATTTACTGTGAGAAATAAACCACATCGCAGAGATGATTCACCAACCTGTATCCAGTACTTTGACATTTGTGTCTTTTACAGTACAAACAGGACATCTAACAACCTAAAAACAAGGTTTCAGTGCATTTAAAATGTTTTTTAAAAATATTACATAGACTGCCAAAAATGAAACCATGTTCATTTGCTGTAGCACATCTTTAAATATATTTTGGTCAATGATAAAACTACCTATGGAATGCTTCAGAATATTGGTTGTTCAAACTGCAAGCCTGCTGCCCACTAAAAGCCCCACAATCAGTGGGTTGCTGTGGAGTAGTTATTCATCTGATTAAACTAATAGATTTGCTAAATCTTTAAATGTGCCTAACTGTTTTAGTCTGGTTAATATATTGCAAATTGAACAAAGTGTATAAAATTCTAGCTTCCACCAACCCCAATATTGAAAGCACTCAAATAAATATATGCCTATAAACTACCCACATATTTTCAGTTTTGGCAGCTCAAATATCTTTAAATAGACTGAGGCAAGATTATTATATGATTATTGGAAAATACTACAGTAAATAAAATGTTCATTTCACAGCCAGGCACATACAAAGGAGATGAGAGGCCAATAATATAGAATCATAGGGTTAAAAGAGAGCACAATGGTCATCTAGTCTAACCCCTTGCCAAGATGCAGGATTTGAGTATCTAAACCATCCAAGATGGATGGCTATCCAGCCTCCTTTTGAAAACCTCCAGTGAATAGGCTTTCACAACCTCCTGAGGCAGTCAGTCCCATTGTCCTACTGTTCTTACAGTTAGGAAGTTTTTCGTGAGATTTAATCTAAATCTGCTATGCCGTAGTTTGAACCCATTGCTTCTTGTCCTGGCTTCTGTGGCAAAAGAGAACAACTTTACTCTTTTTTTTTATAGCAGCCTTTCAAGTATTTGAAGACTGCTATCATGTCCTCACTTAATCTCTTTTCCAAACTAAACATCCCCAGTTCCTTCAGCCTTTGCTCATATGGCTTTCATTCCATCCCTTTGATCATCTTTGTCGCTCACCTCTGGATCCTGTCCAGTTTCTCTACATCCTTTCCACATATTAGTGACCAAAATTGGACACAGTTCTCCAGCTGAGGCCTAACCAGCGCCAAATAGAGTGTTACTATCACTTCCTGTGACTTGCATGCTATGCCTCTGTTAATGCAACCTACAATTGCATTCGCTTTTTTTGGAACAGCATTGCATTTCTGACTCATGTTGAGGCTGCGATCCGCCACAACTCCCAGATCCTTCTCAGTAGTGCTGCTGCCAAGCCAGTTTCCCCCCATTCTGTATTTGTGCATTTGTTTTTTTTCCCCTTAAGTGTAGCACCTTACATTTGTCTTTCTTGAATTTCATTTTGTTGTCTATAGCCCAGTTCTCTAATTTATCAAGATCCCGCTGAATTTTAGCTCTATTCTCCACAGTACTGGCAACCCCACTCTAGCTTTATCTCATCTGCAAACTTGATCAGTGTGTTCTCTATACCTACATCCAGGTAATTAATAAAGATGTTAAACACCACCAGACACAGAACAGCTCCCTGTGGAACCCCACTTGAGATCTCCCTCCAATCCAACAGCATTCCATTAATAGCCACTCTTTGTTTGCAGTTTTTTAACCAATTATATCCACTCATTGGTAGCTCTGTCAAACCTGCATTTCTTCAGCTTACTTATCAGAATGTCTAGTGGAACTGTGTCAAAAGCCTTGTTGAAGTCCACGTACATTATGTCCACCTCATTCCCCCATCTACCAAACTAGTTACACTGTTAAAGAAGAAAATCAAGCTGATTTGGTATGATTTGTTCTTAGTACCAGCCATGCTGGCTGCTAAAGATTACCCCATTCATCCACCAGGTATTCACAAATTGAATGTTTTATACATTGCTCTAGTAGCTTCACAGCTAACAAAGTCAGGCTGACTGGTCTATAGTTCCCGGCTCCGCCTTTTTGCCCCTCTCTAAAGATGGGCAGTAGGTTAGCCCTTCTACCGTCTTCCAGGACCTCTCCTATCATCCATGAGTTTGTAAATATTCTTGCCAATGACTCAGATTTCTTCAGCTAATTCCTTCAGTATCCTGGGGTGAATAGCATCCAGACCCGCTGATTTGAATTCATTCAAATTCATCAGAAGATATTTGATGTGTTCTTTACTTATTCCGATCTCCATCCCTTTCCCTTTATTGCCTATGATAATTTCGCTAGTTGTCCAGTCACATATCATTTTTTGTGAGAAGACAAACAAAATAGGCACTCAGCAGCTCTGCCTTCCTATCATCTTCTCTTATCAGCTCACCTTCTCTATTGAGCAACAGATTCACACCATCCACGATCCATTTCTTTGTCTGACATATTTGAAGAATCCTCTCCTGTTGTCTCTAACATTTCTTGCCAGCTGTAACTCGTTTGCCTTAGCTTTCCTGATTTTGTCTCTACTCACTTGCACTATTACCATGTATACTTCCTTGGTGACATGCCCCTCCTTCCATTTCCTGTAGGTATCCCTTTTGGTTTTTAGATAGCTTAGAAAGCTCCTTTTGCAGCCACATTGGCCTCCTGTGGCTCTTCTTATCTTTCCTCTACATTGGAATAGCTTGATGTTGAGCCTCTAGTATTACATCTTTTAAAAACTGCCACTCCCCTTCAACTCCTTTTCTTCATCATTGGTCTTTCCATGGGACCTTTCCTCCTATTTCATTGAGTCAGTTGAACTCTAACTTTCTGAAGTCCAGTGTCCTTGTTTTGCTGTTCTCATGTCCTACTTTCCATAGGATTTTGAAATCTATCAGATCATGATCACTTTCACCCAAGTTCCACCTCCCAAGACCACCTTCAAGTTTGCAACTAACTCATCCCTAAAAGCAGCAAAGAGTCCTGTGGCACCTTATAGACTAACAGAAGTTTTGGAGCATGAGCTTTCATAGGTGAATACCCACTTCATTGGATGCATCCGACGAATTGGGTATTCACCCACAAAAGCTCATGCTCCAAAACTTCTGTTAGTCTATAAGGTGCCACAGGACTCTTTGCTGCTTTTACAGATCCAGACTAACACAGCTACCCCTCTGATAATTCATCCCTGTTGGTCAAAACCAGATCCAAAAACAGTGCTCTAGTGGTTTCCTCAACTTTCTGAATCAAAAAGCTGTCCCCTACATATTCTAGGAATTTTCAGGACGTATTATGTTTTGCTGCCATAGTCTTCCAACAGAAATGAGGGAAGTTAAAATATCCCATGAATACCAACTCATGTGTGTTAGCTAATCTTGTTACCTGCTAGTAGAATGACTCATCCACTTCCTCTTCCTGATTTGGTGGTCTTTAATGGACCCCCAACATAACATTACTACTTCTTTTTCCTTGTTATCCTCCCCAGAGATTCTCAGTAGGTCTGTCGCTCACTTCCCCTTAGACCTCGAAGCAAGTGTACACATTCTTGATGTACAATGGAACACCTCCTCCTTTCCCCCATATCTATCCTTTTGGAACAAGCTGTATCCCTCAGTCCTGGTACTCCAATTATGGGAGTTTTCCCTCCAAGTTTATGTGATGCCAATGAAGTCATAATTTTCTTCATATACCATGGCTTCCCATTCATCCTGGTTGTTCCCCACACTCCTTGGATTTGTATCCAGGCATCAAAGACTTGTTGCAGCCTGCCCTCTTGCTTTTCTTTTTGCCTTTATAATGCAGTTGTGATTCCTACAACCTTCTCCAGAAATTAGCTCCCTCCTCTTGTCTTTGATAGTTTAGCCTAGATGCGCTTTGGCTGGATTTTTGTCACCATCCCCCATAGGACCTAGTTTAAACCTCTCCTTATCAGGTTAACCAGACAACATCCAAAGATGCTCTTCTGAGTATTTGATAAATGGAGTCCATCTCAGTACAGTAATCCCCTTTCTTGGAACATCAGCTTGTTGTTGAAGAAGCCAAAGCCCTCTTGCCAACACCACCTGCATAACCACGCACTCCCTTTCACAATTCAACAGTCCCTGCCAGGGCCTTTTCCTTCAACAAGGTGGATGTACGAGAACACCATTTGCAAACTCTGTTATCCTTCTTCCCAGAGCCACATAGTCTGTAGTGATCTGCTCAAGGTCATTCTTGGCAGTATCATTGGTGACCACATGGATAAATAGCAAGGGGTAGCAGTCCAAGGGCTAAAATCACTTTAGCTTGTGTTTAACATTTTTTCTACTCTCTCTGAGTACAAAACAGAATTCAGTCTCACAGTTCAAAGATCAGATCCTGCCACACTTCATCAGGTTGAGTAGTACCAATCCATTGACCACATCCCATGCTGTGCTTCCTGAACCCTCTTCCTCTTGTTACACAGTAATAAATCAAGTGCAGGTTTGAGGCCAATGAGTAACATTACTAGAACTTCCTGTTCATCTAATTTTGAAAGCACACTTAAAATATACTTCAACTACCAAAGATATAATGCACAACCTGCTCTATGCAGCTTTTGACAGATAACTTAGATCACTCCTGATCTTATTCCATCAATGGTAATGGGATAATTTTCAATGCAATTTGAAGAGAAGGAGATGTGGAATTCCTATTAACATGGAAAATGTACCACATTGTGGCATTAGATTGTGGTGTGTCAATCTCATGAATATGTAAGTACTTTTTGTAACGTATGATGGTCTGGGTGTCAAAAATGATTTAAACTTTAACTTGCCAGTTAATCCCTTAATGCTAATAAAACAATGTCATTCATAATAATTTCCATGTTGTTGATCATGATGTTATTCATAACTTGCTATGCACTATGCATAGACCTCACACATTCTCGTCAATTATAATTCCTTCCAAAATAAATGCAAATGGTTTTATTTATTGGCAGCATTCTACAGAATTTACCACGTCAAGTGAGTTTACTAGTAATGCATCAGCACCATACTGAAAGGATTAATCATTTCACTGAGATCTTCCATGAAGCAAAAAAAGATCCTTCATATGTTTGGCAATAGTCTCTTGACATATAATTATGTAATTGAGGATATTTTCTATTTTTATATTTCTAGACAAATTCACTTAAACTTTGGAAGCAGAAAATCATCAAAATTATTCCACACCTATTTTCAGCTGACAAACCCTTTCCTTCACATTCTAATATATGCCCTTCCATCATGTTAACAGTCCTCTCACCTATGGTTCCTATCTCCCCCAAACCAGCACACTTCCACTACCTTTATTTAATACTATCCCCATCTCTCCCAGGTGTTCTCTTTTCCACCTTATTTCTCACCCTTCAGGTTCAACTGTTTTCCCCAAGACATGGCCTGGTAATAAATGCTGCACATGCTTACTCAGGTAAATGGGCTTTTGCATATAACTATACTTCACAGTTTCTTCTAAGTTTTTGTCATGCAGATCCTTAAAATTAATAAGAATTTTTATTTTTTGAGTTTGCCTCTTGAGATCAACAGTTAAACTCCTGAAGGTAAATTATATTAATTTACTGAACTTCAATTTATGCTAAAAACCATGCCCAATCACACTTGAATCTCTGCATTGGTTTCCCCTTTTTCCTCATATACTTTTAAGCTCTCTACTGTTGTACATCAGCGTATTCTATGTATAATAATTTGTACATACTCATTATATAGCTCTCGTATGCCTCTCTATTCTATGCAGAACATAGGGCCCTCATCACCACTTTCCATCTTTGTCTGTCTCCTACTATAATCTTCCCATGTCATTCTGATAGCTTTCAATTATCCTTCTATTGTGCATTTCCATGTTATTCTTGGTCTATCTCATCACCTTTTACCCTGGGGGTTCCAGTCCAACACTTGTCTTGTTATGTGTTATGAGAATATATGTACTGTTGCTTTAAATTTGTAACAGGAAGCTAGGCAGTAATGGGGAAGAGGAATGGGGAAAGTAATTTAGGCAGAAGCTCTGCAGTGAACCAGAGAGAGGCAGAGGTACTTAATTTTTCTAATATTAATTCTCATTAGGTGTTAGAAGAAAGTGACTCTCTCTACCTGTGATGCTGCTCCCGTGAATAGGGAAAGGACCCAGTCAAATCTGTAAAACCACCATCTTATCCCTGATCTCCCTCCTCAAAATTCACTTCTGCCAAAATGCATACAGAAAACGACAATCTAAGAATTCCTAAGCCAGTAGTCAGTCACGGTCACTGCTACTTGGATGGCTAAGAACTGTGCACATTCTGTTATAGTTGCTACCTTGTCTCCCCTTGCCCGCACCCTGACCTGTTGATTTATGTCATCCACCTGTTGTCTTGTCATTTGGATTATAAATTCTTTGGGGCAGGGACTGTCATTGTTATATGTTTGCACAGCACCCAGCACAACGAGGCCAGACCCAATTGTGGATTTAAGGCGCTTCCACAATATAAGCATTAAATAATAATAAGTTTAAAGCGTATCTTAAACAGGCAGCAAGAAGGACAGATACTGCTTAAAATGACACAACTTTCTTTTACATAGTACCTTTCATACTCAAGGTAGATCAAAACTCTTTATAGCGTAATGGATTAAATTCTTGTAGTAGAGGAACAGTATAAGTAAACAGAAGCCATTGTACTCTCGGTAATAACTCATATATTGCCTTTGTAATTAGAACTTGTCTTATGTACTTAGCCATTGTAATACACAGGATGTGCATGAATGTATGATATTGCTTTCTGGGGATTGGCCTGCAGGGGATTAATGGATCTGCTGATATTATCTGGTAAAATAGTAGAGGTCTATTTTGGCCATTATAGACAAGGGTTTAGTCCCCACTCCCTGTGCAGACATGTCTGTGAAATGCGATTTATGTAGTAATGGTGTCTGTTGTGTGCAGACATGAATTTTTTACACTAGGTTGCTTGGAATATACCCCAGAGTTTTAAAAAAAAGGATTGTGTGATTTTTAACATACAGCTGAACAGCTAAAAGAGATATTAGAAAGGAAGCCAATTTAACAACTTAAAGGATAGCACTGCTACTACTAAGAGGATATTGCATGCTTGCATGGTGTCAAGCAGTACATATTAGCAGAAGTCATGGCATGGGAGGAGATCGGCGGCCTGGCTGAATGAAATGACAGCTTAGCAAAATGTAAGTATCCATGATCAGAGAACATGGAAAAGTAACCTAAGAGAATCCACACAAGTTAAACATACCATCACTACAGTAACAGGAATTCATTAAACTAGCATCCTTAATTCATAAAGTGCTTTCTGTGAACGCGATCACTGTTTACTGAGGGTACATTGTACTGCTGAATTTAAGGATTCATTAGTGTAGTGACCTATTGTGTCAAAAGGCACTGAGTAGAGCATGAAATATAACACCAGTATGTCATAAATCAAGCTAAATAACTTGCATGGAGTATGGATTTAGAGTAATGTCAGAACAGCAATACTTTGAATTTACTTCTCCCTTCACAACTGGTCTTAGATGCTCTTTTCTATCAGTGTCTTGGTATTCAGCCTTGGGAATCAGACCAAAATGAGAAATTAAATAAGCACCAAATATTCTGAACAAATTTTTTAAGTTAAAGACCACAAACAAACTAAACCTTTGTTTACAGCTGGATGTCAAAAAAAGGAGAAAACAATCTTTTGTTCAACATCAAACATGCCGTGTTCATTTTCCTGTTATTTACAAACCCTGGAAAGCATTAGGAGACATGCTAAATGATGCTGAATGGAACCTGCTACTGGTTTACCACTAATTTCTAGGACAGCCTTGTAACCTTATGAACTCTTGCAGAATGTAGATGGTTTGACCAACCTGACAAAAAAATTGTGCACACCCATTTTTGAACTGAAACTGATTTAATCACTTATGAATGTCATTTGCAGTGCATGGAAGAAACATTTTAGTACTGCTTTACAACATCTGTTTTTCATTCTTACGTCTCTGGAAAAATGATTGGTATCTTTAATCCTCAACTGTCTGTTGGCGATAATCTTGATTCAAATGACTGAGCCCAATCTTGCAACTATTTGTCTCCAAGCAGAGAAAGCAGGGAAGGGAGAGGGAAGTGAAAGGAATCTTTCTCCCTCTGTGATTTGATCTGTGCTTCCCCAGGAAAGTCTCTGGAAGGAGGAGGGGGGAACAGAGGGGTGTCTCGATTCACCGAATCAATCGAGTGGTGGCAGCGAGAAGGAAACCTACCCTAAGGGTTAGGGTGGGGGGAGAATACATGCAGGTCCCCATCTTTGAACCCACAAGCTCAAAGTGGGGGTGAGACCCTATGACCAAAAAGTCTCATTGACTTCAAAGAGACTAATCACAGATGCAAGGATTATTCACCATGAAAGAGTGTCTCAGGATTAGATACTATATACTGAGTCGTAAAACGTCTGCATAGCAATAGGAGCGGTGCAGATGGAGACACTTGTTTCTAAAACTATAATCTGTCAATCCCTCAATTTTGGAAATGTGTATAATTTAAAGAGTTTATTTACTGATAGAATACCCACATTTTCAAATTGTACACTTTAAGCAAAGCACAGAATACAAAAGAATTTATTCAGAAGCTGTTTAAGGGTTTATTCTTAGTTATTTTCCAGTTATCTTTGTACAGTGCTTGGCTAGCACTTAATATAACTACAAAAATGCTAGGATAATCATATCCTGGCACTACCACAATTTATTCATTGATTAAATAATTATTGAAGACACAGATAAGTATATAATAAAAAAATCTGTTAAGCTAGTATTATGAAGACGTTGTGCCAAACTGTTACAGCCCCACTGCTGAGTTTTATAAGGCAAATGAGATTTAAAAATATTTACAGATAAACTACCAAAGAAGAGATTTTTTTAACCAATCATTAAAAAAAAGTTCTGCTTCGTAGGCTTTCCTTCCAAACAAACCCGCCCACCTTGCAAAAATTCAGGAAAAGAGAAATGTGATTCTGCTACAGGCATTTAGATCAAGAGTTGTTAAAGTATTTTAATCTCCTATCTTGTCTCTTCTGACAGCACTAAACCATGATTGCAGCGCAGCACCACAGGAATCGCTGATTACACAATGCATTCAAATATCTAACCCATCATTATAATAATTACATCTTTTTCTTTATTTCTCTACCTGATTTCAGTGTAAAACTTTTTTTGTTGTTGACTGAAGCTGTATTCTTTATATTAAAAATGACCATTATCAAATCCTAAATT
Source organism: Mauremys reevesii (assembly GCF_016161935.1). Lineage (NCBI taxonomy): Eukaryota > Metazoa > Chordata > Testudines > Geoemydidae > Mauremys > Mauremys reevesii. Next base: position 28,602,824 of record NC_052629.1, on the reverse strand, counting down.
CCAGATTAGCTATGGTTTAGAACACAGAGCAAAGATGGAACAGAAATTAGCCAGGTTCTACATTAAATGCAGTGGTGGTGATTTTGAATACTGCTAAAGGACCCTTCTATAATAGTACATGATGACAAGGTGCATGTACGATAGCAAAATAGAAATGATATGACATACAAGATCTTATGAATTGTATCTGAAATATGAACAGCATATTTGGAATAGCATGGACGATTCATTGCAGAGCTCTAGGGCAACAGAAATTTGGTCCCAATTTACACACACACACAAACTCTTACCTTATAATATGATTCAGAACACAAATACTTTAAATAATTTATTACTCGTACCCTTAAACCTCAATTTTGACTTAACACTTATAATATTCAAATTATAGTTCTCACTTGGTTTCCTTTTTAAATTTCTATTTTAAAAGATGGGTAAGGGAAGAATGTATGGGACATAAAGGAAAACTCTAACCTATCTTTATGCATAAAAGAAACACATGAATGTATGTGACAGACGTCACCTAGAATACATCTATAACTCTGAATTTTAATTACATTTTAAATATAGCTCTTTGTATTTGAGTAAATTAAGCATTAATGTACTTTTAATGGACAAATACTCTTTCCTGCTGGGTAAGTGGTGAAAAACAAATGTTCAAGCTCAGCAGCTGTCCCACCGAGTAGACGTACTGGGACACGTTCTAAACATTGCTCTTTGTCATTCTTTGGCGAGGCTGACCTACGCGGCATGTGGGAGCATGATCAGAGCGGGTGTAGGCATGTCCCAACACAACCTAACTCCTTCCATGCTGACTTCCACACACACACACACGCTACTACAGCATGAACAAGATAACTTCTCACAGCCAAAGAGTTGGCGAGTATACTTCGGGGTTACCACTCTATAGCATTTTCGTTGTTCAGTTTGCCATTCATTGCTATGATTCTTTTATAAAATTTAGTGAGCCACATAATATAAGAACTAGGGGCCACCAAACGAAATTAATGGGCAGCAGATTTACAACAAAAAAGGAAGTTCTTCTTCACACAGTGCACAGTCAACCTGTGGTACTCCTTGCCTGAGGAGGTTGTGAAGGCAAGTATTATAACAGGGTTTAAAAGAGAGCTAGAGGTTAAGTCCATTAATGGCTATTAGCCAGGATGGGTAAGGAATGGTGTCCCTAGCCTCTGTTTGTCAGAGGGTGGAGATGGATGGCAGGAGAGAGATCACTTGATCATTACCTGTTAGGTTAACTCCCTCTGGGACACCTGGCATTGGTCACTGTCGGCAGACAGGATACTGGCCTGGATGGTCCTTTGGTCTGACCCAGTATGGCCATTCTTATGTTCTTATGTCACATTAGCTTATTTTGCCAGTTTGGAGTGGGTGGGTATAGTAGCGTTAAAGAGAAGAAAATCCAGTTTTTGTAGGTGGCTTACCATGCTTTCCATACATGCAACTGTTATGATGCTTATGCCTCAGAATAAAACAGTGAACTTGGGCCTCTCTTTGTGTATATTATTCAGCTCATTATAGCCTACTGTGAGCTTGGGGGGCATGAAAACCAGAGTTTGGCATTTTATTTCTTGTTAATCAATTGATTTGTTGTACTGTCAATGGGCCTTTCTAGTTAAACTGCATATGCACATTGAGTGTAGCATGTACTGATGACGAAAGCTCTACTATTTGTATACAGTCTCTGTGGGAAAGAAATATGCATGGCAGAGTTCAGTGGGAAGAAACTGGAAGCCATGACAAAGTAAAGTAACATGTCCAATAATGAAGATAAATGAAAAACTGGAGGAGGACTGGAAAAAAATCAACTTTGAAAATGTTTTAAAAATTGTATTGCTGATAAAGCAAATTATCTCTAGTGACACTGACTACACAGAACCAAAGAAAATAGAAAAAACTGGAATGCTGTGAATGCAGGGTCTGCCAAGTATGGAAAGTGTTAGTAAAACAATGCCAATTTATGTACTGGAAAACATTGCTGAGAATGACACAGGATTCTGTGCAGAAGGTCAAAGACAGCACCACAGCATGAGAAACCAGAATGAATAGAGAAGTGGAGCCAAGTTTCAGTTGAATGAAATCCTATCCAGTCTCTGATTTCAACATAATTATAGAAAATGTACCAGACAAGATGTATAAAATAAGAACAAGTCAAATTTTACTGGGCTGAGGGTAAAGACATTGTGAACCACACCCGTACTGCTCACTAGAGAAGAGGAAGAGCCTCCATTCAAGTAATGGCTTCTCATTTCTACCAAACTTCATGCTACCAGCAAGGGAAATCGGGATTCCAAATCATCGTAACAACCTCTGCTTCCTTAATACAAATTCTCTAGTCAGTAATATAAAACGGAAGTTGTTTTCACAGCATCTCAAAATTAAATCACAGCTTTATGTTTGTTTCTCAATGTGCAGCTGTACTCTGAAAAGTGATTGTATAAAAATGGCAGATTTTTACTTAAGAGAGGCTCCCTGTGTGAATGCAGAGTCATACTGGCTGTCTGTAGAACCAAAGTTTTATATTTACTCCTGTTATCTCTGCAGAGCTAAACAGCTGTGCACGTGAGAGAGAGAGAGAGAGAGAGAGAGAGAGATGGACTCTAGAACTTCTTGGTTAAATTGCAGTTGGTTACATGTGTGCAAAAAACATTGAATGTAGCAAAGTTACAAATAAGGGCTTAATTTGACCTGCATAATTTTTATTGCTGGAGTTGATGTATAAAGTCAGTCTCACCCAGAGAAACACATTCTAACACTGGCTTACTGTGTGGCCTTTGGCTGGTCACTTCACATTTCAGTTTGTTTTCCATCTGTAAAATGGGGATGTTACTTATAGGGATGTTGTGAGGATGAACTAATTCTGTACAGTACTCCAAACAGAGAAAACACTATGTGAATGTGAAATCTTATCATTAAAAAGATGAAAAGAACCCAGTGTGAGTTGTAGACCCTAAATTCAGTATGCAGGGCTGGGAGTAAAGTCAAGTCTTCTCTAGCAACATTGAGACACCATCAATATTGCACCCTGCATTATCATTTTCAGAATAGAATTGCACTCTTCAGGAAGATCTGTCATTCTATTTTACTGAAGGAAATGTGTACTGTGCAGTACTTTTCATGTCTACAATGTGACAGAAAGGCCCCAGAAGAGTTAATCCCCCACTGGATTCCCTCAGGAGTTGGGAGAACTACTGCATGTCTCTCTCCATCTCTCCAAGTCTGCGCCCTATTTACACATTAGGGCTCTCTGCATATTCATCCTGGGTGAACAATTTTCCATGTTGCCCATGAGCTTTTATTTACAACTCTGTATGTAGTATTGGGAAGTAACAAGGCATTACAAAACCCTCCCTCCACCCTCCAAAAATATAGTATGTGTAAAGACACTCCCACACTATGGCAGGATTTTACTTACCTCGCACAATATGGACATGCCTCATACTACAAAATGCTGTGAAATATGGCCGTTGTAGTAAATGAGAGCCATCAGAATATCATCTAACTGGAAGAAAAACTGATTGAGGGCTTTGGATTTACAGGGGAGTAAAAGACTAATAAGAAATTCCTTCTAGATCAGAGGCATTCCACACAATACAATTAACAAGGTATTTTAGTCTAATGTGGAACTATGACTCTGGTAATGGCGTCTTGTATGATAACTGCCTGAAGCATTTTTATTTTCTGTTTTGGTTCTCTCATTTTTTTAATTTAAAAAAATGTATGTCAAAGCTACTTATTTTATTAGACCTGAGCAGAAGGTATAGTTAAGGTTCCAATGCAGTGTCCATAATAATCCACTGTTTCCAGTCACTTAGCTTGTTTCAGCTTACACCTTTTGTACTGACATTTTCCAAGCTTGGTCTCCTCACATGTGATTTTGTTTTTAAGTTGGAGCAGAACTCTTCAAACTGGTAGATGAATCAACAATAAACTGCAGGAGAAAAATCTCTCGGTGTAATTTAAACCAAGTTATCACTAACAAATCAAACTTAACATCCAGCCCTCCACAGCTGGGTGTGGAGTCGTTCCTTGCCACACACATTCTCCTGCTTTCAGTTCTCCAACAGTCTCTCCTATAGCCCTGAGCATCTGTGTAAGGGAGTTGGAAACATAGCTGGAGTTTCCCCAGAGTGAGGCCGTGCCTCTCCCTGCGCCAGACCCTTCAGCCAGTTTTGAGTAAGGCAAGAGTGAAAATATGCTTTCCCATCTAACAAAAATATGTCATCTTTATTTTCTGGGAGGGGCAAGGAACAGTTGTAACAGCTAACTCTTGAAATTTGACATGAATATAGTTCTCAGGGTATAATACATGCTCTGCTGAATTTCAGAAAAATCAGTTGTAAAATAGCTGTAGCTGTCTGAAGAATCTGCATGGATGTATGTATAATATGAAATGGTAAATTTTAACCATTTTAATCCCAAGTGTGATCTGAAATTAAGGCATTGATTAAGGGGCTCAAACAGGACCGGGGTCTCTGAAGGGACGATAGAGCAAAGGTGGCTTTATGCCACTCTTGTCACCCCCCAACTCTTGGCTTTTACATTGCCAGACCAATCTCCTGCCACACATTAAAGAAGCTGGGGATTAGCAAGTTGCAAGGATGTTCTGAGGTATGTGGCAACACATCTTTACACCATCAGAGGATTCCCCAGTAGATGAAGACTCCTCCACTGGTCAGATCAACCAGGTTTAGGATATATTTAAACTGGGAGTCTAGCGCAAATTTTCCCTGACTCACCATAGAATCTGTCCTTTAACCTTCATGTAGCCATTCACTCAGAAATAATCAGAATGACTCACAGTTTTATTTTTAAGGCAAACAAGCTAAGGCTCTCTCGGTGGTGTGTGGATATTTCAGTTTATGGTCAACAACAGTGATCAAGCAATGGCAGAGATTAGGACATGAAGCTGCACAAAAAGCTGTATCTGGGGTACTGGTGGGTGTCTGGGTTGGTGAGTGCTGAAGGATGCCAAGGTTGCTGTGGATGTCAGTGTTCTCTCTGGTTGGAACTGGATAGTGTTGGAGTGTCTAGGACAAAAACTGGAGTTCGTCCTGGGTGCTGTCTGGGAGAGAAACTGAGGTCTCTCACTGGGCTGTGATCTGGCTAGGTACTGTTTGAAAAGGTAGCTGGAGTCTGGTTGGGAAGTCTGGAGGTAATATTGATCGCCACTACCTTATGTCACTACTAGCCAGCTGCCCACTGCCACCATTGCTTCTGACTCCTTCCATGCAGAGATCCAATTGGGGGATCAGCAAGAGGGGAAACAGAAAGGCACCAACCCCCTTTGCCTGCAGTCCAGTTGGCTGCATGAGGATCCAGCTGGGCTGCTGGAATGAATGCCTTACAGGGCTGCCATATGCATTAATATCATGTGAGATGTGTAACACTTGACAGTCCTATCAGAGTAAGAATTTGCCCTTTCTCATGCTGCAGTACTTTGAGCACGGATGGCTACCATGTCAGATACTGCAGTTCCATGGAGCTGTGTAATTATATTTTTATAGATACATTAAAGAAAGTACTTTGAGATGAAAGGTGCTACATAAGTGTAAAATATCATTAAAGCATATTTTACGTAATTGGGGGACAGGATGGCTGCTCCATTGCAATGTCTCTCAATAAACTAATTCAGGCTACTGAAAGTGAACAACAACAACAGCTGCTTATCGGGCTAAATAGTACAAATTTAGCTAAGGAGTTTGAGGTATTTTAAACCAGTGTAATATGTGTGAAATTCTGAACTCTAGTCTTAAAAGCACAGGTTGCCAAATTAAGATTAAAGGACACATTTTCTTGGGTACTCAACAGGCCTCATTTAAGTGTGGCTGTGTTCTCATTGTCAATTTTCTCCTCTCCTTCCCTGCAACCCCATCTATTTCTTTCTTCTAGAAAGAGAAGGAGGAGGGACTGTAGGAAATTAGATACAAAACTAAACTAACAACCATTATGATAGTTTGAAGTTAGGTCACATGAAAAATACAAATTAGATATGCTTCCAAATACCATACATGCTAAAAGATGAAATCTAAAAAAAACAAAAACAAAAAATATCACCCCACATACACAACCTTTAAATCTCTCTGTGCATTTCTCTGAGGAACAGTATGAGATATCACAATAATGAAATTGTTATGCATGCACAATTCATTGAGCTCAATGAGAGTTGCAGGTTGTAGCTGAAGGCAGACTTTGGATTTAAGTCAAAAATACATTCTGGAAAAACATGACAATGAAATTAACGTATACAAAAATGAAAACAATATATTCCAAGACGCTACAAGTGTACAGCTGTAGAAAAAATAACGATATTGAATTACACAATATACTGGATTTCAGGAATTATGTGAGATCATTTAAGTAAAGGCTATTGCAATACACATGCACAGGGGGAAAGGTCAACCTAACTTTGGTACTTCCTGACATTTGATGGTTTAACCATACAGTCTTGATGGTACATTATGGGTTTTTTTTTAATCAATCATATTTACACTGAATAATTAATTACTTTCTTTTTCAAAAACAGACTAGCCAGTTTGGGAGGGGGTATCATTTTCAGGATCATTTCATTTTCTAGTATTCACACATTATCACAGCTGCAAGAAAGTATTTAAATAAAAGCTTTCATTTACATTTCTAAAAAGATTAACATTTAATAGAAATGCCTGATCTGATAAATGCGTGTAATCAGAGATTTCAATTAAAAAAAATCACTAGAAACAGCATGCCATGGGTAGGGTAAAGGCGCTCCCTTTGTAATGTGGTAACACACTGTTAAATAGAGAGTTCTGATGATTGTTACTTTATATTTCTCTGAATAAAGGCTCCTTGTTTTAATGATTATTGTCCTGTTTCTGATATTTACAAGCAAGGATTTGTAAACCTGTTAAAACTTCATAAATTTTTTTTTTAAGTTTCTATTAATGTTAGATTTTGGTAGACTTTTTATGTTTTTACTATTAATGTTTTGGTAGACTTTTTATGGTAGACTATTAATGATAGACTTTGTTAGATTTTAATAAGTTTTAGGACCAAAGATTGGCAGTTTTGTTTTCTACTAGTACAAAATGAATTAAAATAACAATTTCCCTGAACTATCACATGGACAGCACATTATTGTTTTATTTTCCAGCTAAAAATGCCCAACTTTGGATGAGAAACATAGGGTTTGTAGCCAGAGCTAGTTCAACACCATTGGCCTCATATTCTCACTGAGTTATCTATTGCAAAGTTTGACATATACAATGAACCACTTAGCCTTGGCAAGAAACTAGAACCCACAACCCCCCACTTTAAAAGACATCCAAAAACTTGCAACTGCATTAGTTGATTTATACATAAATCTGTTACGAGGCATATATTATAGCTACAAAATCTTGGTTTGCTAAAAATTTAACACAAATCAAATACCACAGGATATATTTTTTTTACTCATTATTGGTAAATGTATCACAGTTCATCTCTTCTAAAACCTGAAGCATCTATTAAATAATGGTCAGATCCTGAAAAACATTACTCGTGTATATTCCCATTTAATTAGAGCTATTCACAAGAATTCCCCACAGGATCGGGCCCCAAGTCCTTGATCCTGCTGCTTTGTAAAGTCAGTGGAGCTCTGTGAGGGTGCAGCAGTCCATCTGCATGCAAAACATTGCATGATTGGAACCTTAATTAGGATCATCAAACCATCCCTACTTTGTACTTATGAGTCTCAGTTCAGCAAAATATTTTTAAAAAACCACCAATGTTTACACTGTGCCAGATTTATTGTAGAGTAGAAAGAGCAGCCTGAATGAAGAACTTGTATGACGAATGTCCTGCCTTGAGTACAAGGGACTGGACTAGAAGACCTTTCATGGCCCTTCCGGTGCTACAATTCTATGATTCTAAGAATGAAGTTATCTGTGTGCTAACCCTGGAGAATTTTACTATAAAAAGTACCAAACAACAGGGGTTGATACATTAAAAGGGAACATTGAATGCCATTACTATATAAGAAAGTTATCATTAATTTTGAGCTAGTTTTTACTACTGTAGAATGGGAAGCATAATTTTCCAGAAGGGGCACCTAAATCTACATGTAGGCAACTAAAACTGTTGTTTAGTTGCCCAAGTGCCAATACGGGCAACTAATTTGTGGCACTTATTAGAAACATTTTAAACCACCACTTCCAACCAATGGTTGGCACATACTATCTAACAGTAGTCCTTAAAGCAGCTGATTTGACAAGGTGCCGAATGCCCTCAATTCTTATTAAGTTCAGGATTGAAGCTCAATGCTGAAAAGGCTCTATTCAAAAGTCAACTTTTCCATCATCAATCGCTCTCTATTTTTGTCATTTTAAAAGTACATGCCCTCTGAGGAGCTTCTAATTATAAAGCCAGGTTGTTTCAGTTGGCCGTGTCAGGGACGAAGGTGAAGTTACATGCATGCATGTCAAGTAAAAAATCACGGCTACCTCAACACATCTAGGACATGAGAATCATCAATCAACCACAGTTATGAAAAGAGCTAGTGCCATATTAGAAATACATCATTGGAGAAAAAGACGACATTTCTAAATAGGTGAATACTTCATGACAGAATAATACTTAGAAGGAAATTCTCTTCTTTATAAAATTCCAGAGCTGTAATTGACAGATGTCCTGCATTTTCTGCATTGCTGTAGCATTATCTGTACAATTGCAGTGCACACTTCTTATGAAGAGAAGTTAGGAAGCTGAGTACTGACCTGACAGAAATATGCCTTCGTGTGTTGCTTACACTAAAGGAGTGGAACATAGATTGGAAAATGTCATAGTGGATAAGGAATGATGAAAAGACATGGTGTCCTTCTCACATATAACAAAACAAGTCTTAAAATGATTAAGAATTCTGTGAGACTGAAAGTGGAAGAAGAATGTGAACATGTTCTTCTTTTCTTGCTCAGAGTCAATTTTAGTGTGAATAAGCAGAGTGCATCAGAGCATAAAGTGCTTACTTCTTTACCTGACTGTGCTCCTCCTGGGGATGAATACTTTTGATATTCAGTGAAGTGAGGGCAACTGCAAAAGACAAGCTGGTGAACTGTCTCACAAATAATTCCCTAACAAATGTGTGTTTTTCCTAAGAAAATGGCACAAAGATTTAATTGAAATGTCATATGAAACTTTTAATTAATTGGATCCTAAAACACATAGCAGAAAATAAGGCATCTTTTGAAAATTCCTTCAGAGGCATCTTATTAGACCAAAAAAAAAAAATTCAGATAACATTTTGTGTCACTACTTGCTAATTTCACTTATGACTTAACACTTAAAATTAAAAAGAACAGGAGTACTTGTGGCATCTTAGAGACTAACAAATTGCTGTAGCCCACGAAAGCTTATGCTGAAATAAATTTGTTAGTCTCTAAGGTGTCACAAGTACTCCTGTTCTTTTTGCGGATACAGACTAACACGGCTGCTACTCTGAAACTTATAATTAAGGTAGTTTGCAAACTATACAGACAGGAAAATCATTCAAATGCTGGTGGTTTAAAAATGATTCTCCACCACTTAGGATAGGTACATTCTTTCACTCTTTTCACCCTGAGCCTTAATAAGAGAATTTTTTTTCTTTAGTATTGACACATTTCAAAATATATTCTACTTTAATGCCCACTACAGACCAAATTCTACAGACCTTACACAGACCAAACTCCCATTTGCTTCTGTAAGGTCTGCAGGATAGGGCTGTAAATCGCCAAGAGTAATATATCCCAAGCACTTACTCCATGAAAAAAGAAAGTGTGATTTACTAGCAGTTAAAGCTATATGTAAATTACCAGGGCCGTCCCTAGGGGCGTGCGGGGCCAGGACAAATCAGCCCTGCCAGCGTAGGGGCCCCACTCTGCATCAGCACCGGGACTATTGTTGGCTATAGAGCCATGGCGGTTCAGGGCTCCAGCCGGGGCAGGGGACTCGCTGCACTGAAATGTGGGCAGCAGAGCTCCAGGCGCACGGGGCCAGCAGCCAGGACCCCGGATGTGGGGGGCCGGCAGCCAGGAGCCCCGGGGTGCTGCAGCACCTCCTGCACCCTTAGTTCCCGAGTCTGCGTCTTCTGGGACCAACCACGCCAGCTAATTGCATGGGCCCACAGAGCCCCCGAAAGAGCAGGGCAGGGAGTGGTTGCCCCAATTTGCCCTATGCAAAGGACAGCTCTGTAAATTACAAACCAATCAATAAGTAAATTCACAACACAAATTTAATGCAATCAGTTGCCCTATTATTCAAATCCAGTATGGACTTGCTAACCGATGAGTCTCTTTTGTACAGTTTGTACATGCTGCTAACAACACTACTTACCACTGTTCTTGCCATTTACAGCCACTGAAATGTAAACACCATAAATTGGAGTATACAACTTTTTCATTTAACATATTTTTGTCCATGTATAACATCCCCAGTGGAGTTGGTTGAAATACATTGGGTCCAATTTTCAGAAGCACTGAGCACCCACCCAGAATTCTGGTTAAAGTCAATGGGAGTTGTGGACACTCAGCACCTATGAAAATTAAGCTCTAATTACATATAGCTGAGAGACATCCTCACACAGCAGCTTGACCATCTTTATGAAAGAGTAGACTTTTTATTAATATTAATTAATTATTATTAATAATAATTAAGGGGAAAAAGAAAGCTGTTCTATGTTGTGGAAAGTACATTAATAGTCATTGGCGCTGGGATATGCACTTGGGTCTCCCATGTTGCAGGTGAGTGTCCTAACCACCAGGCTATAAAGTCATTCGCACTCTCTGACCCAATGTATATTTAATATTATTTATATTAAGTGGAACAGCTTCAGCAGCCCCACTCAAGAATCTCCCTATAGCCCAAAGGTTAGGGCACTCCTCTAACATCTCTGAATTAGGCAGAGTGGTGACTTGAAGCCAGGTCTCCCACATGCCCAGTAAGCACTCTAATCACGGTGTTCTACAGTACCTCCTCCTTCTGCCTCCATGAATGGTATTTCCAAATGTCCTTTGCTTTTAATGAAAAAAAAAAGTGGTTAAAATGCCCAGAACTGAAATAATAATAATAATAAAACCCATTCTATATCAGATCATATTAAACATTTTATTTGACCCAAAATGAAATTTTTGTTTGTTTCACCAAGAGAAGTCAACCTGATTTTTTTCTGATTTTTTTGGGTTGGCCAGCAAACAGAAATCAATTATTCACACAATTCTAATTAGACCCAACTATCAAATAGAAACAGTCCATGTACCATATCATTTTTTAATGAAGTCAAGACACTGCCATGAGTATGAGTCAAAATATGTTAAATAAATTAATGTATAATCTTTATATTTAAGATGCAATTTCTTAGTGCTTTATTCATGAAATTCTCAGGGCTTCTTCTCATAGCCACCAACCTTCTAGCTGTCAGGCACCATAGGTCTTGAACACAGCGGACAAGGTTGCCAGCTGAAAGACTTATCCTCTGCACCACTGCACTGCAGGAGCAGATGAGGGAACTGCAGCTAATGCCCCACTACCAGAGGCTGTACCCCTGACTAGCACTGTCAGGATAATTAGCAGCAGACTCGTGAATGGACCCCATCGGCTATAATGGTTCCTGCCTCGTCCCACCCTTTGTCTGAGCAGCTAGTTGCTATGCCTGCTGCTGGCCAGACCTCTGAGACAAAGTTCCTTTCTACTGACCTGGTTCCTGCTCTTTGCTCCTGTTATCAGACTTTGTTCTGAGTTTCTGTTTCCTCATCCTAACTCTGGTTACTGACTCTGGCTTGACCCTTGCTCTCGCATCTGTCTCCAACTCTGGCTTAATCCTTGGTGTAGTTTACAACTCTGGCTCTGACCCTTGGTATGGCTTCTGACACTGATTCAGGCTTGACCGTTGGCTTGGATTCAGACTTGGCTTTGATCTTTGATGGGACTTCCAACGGCAACTCCTGACTCCAACCCTGGTTCTGGCCACTAGGTCAGAAAACCCCCTTACTACCCTGACACTACTAGAGGATAACTGAATAAGAACAACTGGAGAATCCTGTAAGATTCTGCACTGTAAGATACTCCCTTTCATAGGTGCCTTGAATGCTCCCTCAAGAGATGCCCTATTACCCCAACAAACAGGAGACCAGAAGCAAAAACCTAACTAGTGCTTTCCACAGAGAAGTGCAGAATATTACCACCAAGTTTTAAGGTCACCCCAAATTATAAAAGGATGTCACTTGTGCTCTTTATTGCACATTTATTTTAATAAATATTACATATTTTTATGTATCTCAACAGTTCCCTTGTTTTGTGAAGGGTGGATATGGAAAGAACATGAATCACCTTAGGAAAGCATTAAATTAGTGCAAGTCTACAATAGCCCGGACAACAAGAAAATAATTAAACACATTCCTTGTCTCCACATCTGGTAAAGAAAAATATGCTTAAACAATGTAGACTGAAATTTTAAGTTAGTGCCTCCACATACAGGGAAAGCATTAGCAAAAAATGCATAATATTGTCACTTTCTACCTCTTAAGTAGGAATCTGTGAAACACAAATCAAGGTGATATCATGAAATAAGCACATCTCCAAGAAAAATGAAAGCATTCAGCCTCATTGTTCAGCCGGCTGAAACAGGGGCAAAATTAATGTTAATTAATTACTCATTAATGAGGAAACCCCAAATAAAAGCTATGATTTTTTTTTAAAATAGCAAAAATAATAGTATATTTTTATTAAGTATGTGAATCCACTACAGAATTCTGCTCTACTCCTATAAGAAGTCAAAACCATTAAGGCTAAATTAATAGTGAATTAGTGGGCTGGTACCTCAGGGAGACCCAGACTCAAATCGACTGATTTGAACTAAAGTCAGTGCCATGATTATAACTTAGTTCCTAGCAGATGTTGTGCACATCACAAAACAACTTTACAATCACCCAAAATTCAGGATTCTTTACACAAGAGAAGAATAGAATTTGGAAAAGCTGAATTTGAAGCTGAGACAAAGTGGCAAATCTATTGTCTGTGAGAGAAACTTGCCCAATGGCTAACTATTTCTACCGGTAGCTTCGGCCATTGCTAGCAGTCCCTTATTTTAATTAAATTATAAGAATGGCCATACTGGGTCAGACCAAAGGTCCATGTCTAGCCCAGTATCCTGTCTTCCGACAATGGCCAATGCCAGGTGCTTCAAACGGAATGAACAGAGCAGGTAATTAATCATCGGATGATCCATCCTATTGCCCATTCTCAACTTCTGGCAAAAAAAAAATAAAAAAAATCAATCTATGAAAATATAGGGCCAAATTACTCAAGCCCTGAAGTCAACGGAGTTTCATCTGGTGACAACAGATTTTAATTTGGTTCATAAAGTGTTATATTGCTCTACCCTAAAAAAATGACTCTGTAAAAATGATACCTTCTTAATCAACAACTGCCCCAAATGTGTCCTGTGCTATGAGGCGTTTTCATGATTTTGAAAATTTTTCCTTTCCTGAATTGGGACAAAGTCAAAATCTAAAAAATGTTTGCAAACCAATAAACCATAATTTTTTTTGGATCAGATCAAAATGTCTTATATCAATAATTTTGAAACATTTAGTTTTGATTTTGATCTTTTTTAACATAACCAGAATTTCTAAATGAGTCATTATGATTTAAAAAAAGAAACTGTTTCAAAAATTCAGAATGAGACATTCAGAGAATTCTGAAACATTTTTCAATTTTTTGAATGATCAAAACTGACCCTTTCCCGGGAACAATTTTGGCTTTGATAAATCAACACTTTTGGATGAAAAAAAATGTTTCAATGGAAATTCCCAACCAGTTTTAATCTGCAGGCTTTCAGAACAAATACGCTTTTATTATTTTGTACTGTTAGCTTGATAGAGCCCACACAGCTTTGTTGAACTTGTTCACTCAATATAGTCAACTAAGCCTCAATTGCAGCACCACTCACTTTCACTTGTGTAATTCCATTTAAGACAAATGTCAGGTCTACCTGAAAAGTTAGGTTAACCCAGTGATTTCACTCAATAGTCTGAAAAATCAACACTCTTGATTGATGTAGTTAAGTTGACCTAAACCCCGATGTAGTCAGAGCTAGCTTGACAGAAGAATTCTTCTGCCAGCCGAGCGACCAACTCTCAAGGAAGTGGACTAACTATGCTGACAGGAGAACCCTGAAACGCAAGATTGAAGCACTACAGTGGTGCAGCTGCAGCGGTGCCACTGTACTGTTTCAAGTGTAGATAAGGCCAAAGGGCTTACACAGGTGTAACTGAAGGCACAATTTAGCCTGCAGAATCTTTATTGCTAGTGATGATGTATGAAAAGGGGGAAAAAAAACAAACAGTCTGATTTTCAGACCTCAGGTTGAGTTTCCAAGGCTGGTATTCAGAAAAAAGTCACCTTTTTGTTAATAACTTGAGCAAGTTATATCTAGAGCAGGGTTTCTCAAACAGGGGTCACCGCTTGTGTTGGGAAAGCCCCTGGCGGGCTGGGCCAGAGTGTTTACCTGCCCCGTCCGCAGGTCCGGCCGATCGCGGCTCCCATTGGGCTGGAGCAGCGATCCGCGGCCAGTGAGGGCGCGATTGGCCGGATCTGCGGAGAGTGCAGGTAAACACACTGGCCCGGCCCACCAGAGGCTTTCCCTACACAAGCAGCGACCCCTGTTTGAGAAACCTTGATCTAGAGTCAGAGAGAGTAACATGGAATCTTATCATGCCATTTTCAGACACTTTTCAGAGCAATAATGTTCCTAAACTGTTATAAAACCACTGTAGTATCCTGTAGCAGTTTGGTCTGTAACACTATTTTCGTTAAAAGAACGAGGAGTACCTGTGGCACCTTAGAGACTTAGGGTATGTCTTCACTACCCGCCATATCAGCGGGCAGCGATCGATCCAGCGGGGATCGATTTATAGCGTCTAGTCTAGTCCAGCCAAGATATGTATCCGGGTCTCTGAAATCCCAGACCACTGCTATCTGACCATATGTCTACACTGCAATTAGAACGTGTGATTATACCACAGGTAGGCATACCTGAGCTGGTTTTGACTGAACTAGGTCACTAAAAATAGCAGTGAAGCCACGGCAGTATGGGTGGTGGCACAGGCTAGCAGACTGAGTACGTACCCAAGTCCCAGGAGGTCTTGCACTTGGGAATCTGCCTCATAATGTTGAGGCGTTGCTATATTTTTAGCAAGCTAGTTTGATCAAAGGTAGCTTGGGTGTGCCTACATGTGCTGCAATCACACCATCATTTGCAGTACTGACATAGCCTTAGTTGGGAGACTCTTTCCTCTACTATTTGTGACAGCTGCTGCATGATATTCTATTTTGGTGGCAGTTTTGCCAGTTTAGTTGCAACCTGCTGCTATTTTGTACTTTCTGACATTTCTCCTCTCTGCCCTCCCTCCAACAAGGCAGATTTCTGTTTTCAGTGGACAGATTACACAACTAGATAGAATTTTCCACCTGATCCATTGGAAGGCTCTTCTCAGGAAGAACCATCAAAGACAGTATTTTCCCTTATATCAAAATAAGTAACAAAAGAAAAAAAAATCACTCTACAAAGTGCTTCAGAGGCCTTTTTATTAAACCCAAGTACAAATTAAATGATTGAAAATTAAATTTCTCAGTGTTGTGAGCACCATGGGCTGCATAGAACCATGAAGTACCTGGAAGACATTATAAAGATTGTGAACCACTCAGCAATTATTATAATCGTTGTGAAGCTGTCAGAGGATATTAAAAACAGTATCAAGTTATGGGCAGACATGGTAAAAAAGTGTTCGATGGACATATTAAACAGCATTTTATTAATGCTACAAGTATATCAGTGGTGTCCTAAAGAGTGTTATCAGAATATGACTTTCTGAGAAATCACTGTTTCACTTCCTTTATAAAACATTCACTGAACATAAGAACGGCCCTACTGTGTCAGACCAAAGGTCCATCTAGCCCAGTATCCTGTCTTCCGACAGTGGCCAGTTCCAGGTGCCCCAGAGGGAATGAACAGAGCAGGTAATCATCAAGTGATCCATCCCCTGTTGCTCATTCCCAGCTTCTGGCAAACAGAGTCTAGAGACACCATTCCTGCCCATCCTGGCTAATAGCCATTGATGGAGCTATCCTCCATGAATTTATCTAGTTCTTTTTTGAATCCTGTTATGGTCTTGGCCTTTACAACATCCGCTGGTAAGGAGTTCCACAGGTTGATTTTGCATTGTGTGAAAAAATATTTCCTTTTATGTGTTTTAAACCTGCTGCCTATTAATTTCATTGGTGACCCCTTCTTGTGTTATGAGAAGTAGTAAACAACACTTCCTTATCTACTTTCTCCACACCAGTCATGATTTTATAGACCTCAATCGTATCTCCCCTTAGCTGTCTCTTTTCCAAGCTGAAAAGTCCCAGTCTTATTAATCTCTCCTCATATGGAAGCCATTCATACCCCTAATATTTTTTGTTGCCCTTTTCTGAACCTTTTCCAATTCCAATATATCTTTTTTGAGATGGGGTGACCACATCTGCACACAGTCAATATGGGGATAATTGAAATCCCACATTATTATTATTATTATTATTATTGAGTTTTTTACTTTAATAGCCTCTCTAATCTCCCTGAGCATTTCACAGTCACTATAACCATCCTGGTCAGGTGGTCGGTAATCTATCCCTACCGCTATATTCTTATTATTAGAGGATGGAATTTTTATCCATAGATATTCTATGGTAGAGTTTGATTCATTTACGATTTTTACTTCATTTGATTCTATGCTTTCTTTCACGTATAAATGCCACTCCCCCACCAGCAGGACCTGATATATTTTGTACCCTGGTATTACTGTATCCCATTAATTATCCTCATTCCACCAAGTTTCTGTGATGTCTATTATATCAATATCCTCATTTAATACGAACTCTAGGAAGTTCATGTTAGCTAAGAGCCTAAAAATAGCAGTTCAAAGCCTTCTTTGAGACTTCTCTGGCTTCTCCAGAATTTTCAATAGCCAGGAGACACTTCTTCCCACCTGCACTTTATTCTCTATACTGGATTGCTATAAAGTGGCAGACGGACCATGAATGGTATTGCAAGTTTTAAAGTACTTAATAATGTAGGGTGTGGAATTATGAGGCAGTTCCTTCTTGAGTTTTATCCTGATGGGTATCTGCACTCTCTACTGACCCGTTATTTAAGATTCTATCCTCATGACTTTAGGGCTAAAGATCATCTCACAAGTAGGGCTGTCAAGTGATTAAAAAAATTAATCATGATTAATCGTGCAATTAAAAAAATTGTGATGAATCACACCGTTAAACAACAATAGTATACCATTTATTTAAATATGTTTGGATGTTTTCTACATTTTCAAATATATTCATATCAATTACAACACAGAATACAAAGTGTACAGTTGCTCTCTTTATGTTTATTTTTTATTACAAGTATTTGCACTGTAAAAAAACAAAAGAAATAGTATTTTTCAGTTCACTTAATACAAATACTGTAGTGCAATCTCTTTATCATGAAAGTTCAACTTACAAATGTAGAATTATGTACAAAAAAACCAGCATTCAAAAATAAAACAATGTAAAAGTTTAGAGCCTGCAAGTGCACTCATTCAGTCCTACTTCTTGTTCAGCCAATCGCTAAGACAAACAAGTTTGTTTACATTTGTGGAAGATAATGCTGCCCACTTCGTGTTTACGTCACCTTAAAGTTAGAACAGGTGTTCTCATGGCACTGTTGTAGCCAGCCTCGCAAGATATTTACGTGCCAGATGCACTAAAGATTCAAATGTCCCTTAATGCTTCAACCACCATTCCAGGGGACGTGTGCATGCTGATGACGGGTTCTGCTGGATAATAATCCAAAGCAGTGCAGACTGATGCATGTTCATTTTCATTATCTGAGTCAGATGCCACCAGCAGAAGGTTGATTTTCTTTTTGGGTTGTTCAAATTCTGTAGTTTCCGCATCGGAGTGTTGCTCTTTTAAGACTTCTGAAAGCATGCTCCATACCTCGTGCCTCTCAGATTTTGGAAGGTACTTCAGATTCTTAAACGTTGGGCTGAGTTCTGTAGCTATCTTTAGAAATCTCACAATCTCATCTTCTTTGCATTTTGACAAATCTGCAGTGAAAGTGTTCTTAAAATGAACAACATGTGCTGGGTCATCATCCAAGACTACTATAACATGAAATATATGGCAGAATGTGGGAAAAACAAAGCAGGGGACATACAATTCTCCCCCCCCCAAGTAGTTCAGTCACAAATATAATTAATGCATTATTTTTTTAACGAGCATCATCAGCATGAAAGCACGTCCTCTGGAATGGTGGCTGAAGTGTGAAGGGGAATATGAATGTTTAGCACATCTGGCATGTAAATACCTTGCAATGCCAGCTACAAAAGTGCCATGCAAATGCCTGTTCTCACTTTTAGTTGACACTGTAAATAAGAGGGCAGCATTATCTCCTGTAAATGTAAACAAACTTGTTTGTCTTAGCAATTGGCTGAACAAGGAGTAGGACTGAGTGGACTTGTAGGCTCTGAAGTTTTACATTGTTTTGTTTTTGAATGCAGTTATGTAACAAAAATTCGATGTTTCTAAGTTGCATTTACACAATAAAGAGATTGCACTACAGTACTTGTGTGTGGGTGAATTGAAAAATACTATTTCTTTTGTTTATCACTTTTAGAGTGCAAATATTTATAATAAAAAACAATATACACTGATTTCAATTACAACACAGAATACAATGTATATGAAAATGTAGAAAAACATCCAAAATATTTAATAGATTTCAATTGGTATTCTATTGTTTAACAGTGCAATTAAAACTGCAATTCATTGTGATTATTTTTTTTTAAATTAACCGCGTCAGCTAACTGATTAATTGACAGCCCTATTCACAATCACACCTTTCGCTGCAGAGGAAGGTGCTCACTCCCCTTGCTATCTCTCCCAACTTCCAAATACCTGAAAATTATTGTTAAAACCAGAATTTGTATTAGGATCATTGTTGGGTCCCATCTCTCTACTTCCACTATGGTATTAGCATTGCCTACTCTTTGCTTTTATAGTTTTTAGTATAAGGGTATGTCTACTCTGCAGCTGGGAGCTTACTTCCCTGTGTGAGTAGACAGACACATGCCAGCTCTGCTTGAGCTAGCATGTTAAAAATAACAAGGTAGATGAAGGTAGCGCCAGTGGCTCACATTAGCCCCCCCCGTCCCCGTCCCCGAGTGTGTACCCAGGGGACGTGGACAGGTTTGTATTAGCTCTCAGCTGCAGAGTAGTACACATAGAATGCAATTAGTACACTGGTCTTTGTATTGTGTTTTTAGAATATATTTAACATGCATCCCAGCAACCTATTGTAATTCAAGAAAGTCCTCATGAAAATCATATTAATATTGAAGGGTCTGTGAAGTGATACTTCTATCTGTGTTAGGGTTTTCTATTGAGATCATCACTGTGGTATCTGAGCACTTCTGATGTACTTTTTTGCCCTTACTGAAGTATAACACACTCGCTTTGAGTCATCTGTTTTAGTCTCTTCCTTGCTATAAGAGGCTCAGCTTGATATATCTTTTATTTATTCATTCATATTCTTCTCTCTCAGCTCCTGCTTTCCCCATCACTTTGGTTATGGTGGGAAAGCTTTTTCAAAGAGCTATTTCCTTTATACATTTTCAAATAATGAATTTTGCATAACTTGAACTCTTCTCAATGTAAAAATTCTATTCTTCTCCAGTGCACAGTGGTAAAGAATACTGTACAGTTTCATAAATGTGAGAGATGAAGCAATGTGGCTTCACATTTATGCCATGCTATTAAGAGTACAACCTAAAACAATATTGTTTTAATCCCTGCTGGAATACACTGCTTCATGTAGAACTACCATACAGATTGATGTTTATTTTATACCATAATTAAATATTATTTCATATATGGGACATGACAGTTATGTTTCTGTGATTTACAAATTCCATTTTATATGAAACTGTATTTTTTCCAAAGTTGTATTCTCTTTCAATGTTAGTGCTCTTTTCTCTGCGCTGTACCTTGGTTTTCTTGCACTCATGAGAAGGCTAGACATCAGCACATTCTGTTTGGCATCTATTCATCAGTTTACACCTTTTCCTGGGAAATCCACTTCAATTTATAATGTTAAATTAGTGTGCAACTCACCACATATCAGCTGGTTTTCCTTCAGGTTATGAAATGCCAGTCCTCGTAAAGTACTGGGATAAGCACAAACTGTTTCTTCTGCTATTCGAACTGAAGCATTTCTAGCCCACTGCAAAACCCATTTTAAATTACAGTCACAGATGAGCGAATCAGTGTTGAAATGTCTAGGAAAACAAAAAAAGTAACACTGAAGGAATAAAATGCACTTGTGCAAAATAAATTAATATATGCAGCACAAGATTAGACTGATGCATCTAAACATAAAGACAAGCATCACTTGACAAATAATATACATTCTCCTCACTCATGGATTCCAAGATACTACGACCAATTCTACTCTTAGGTACAATGCAACACCCTTTGACTTCAATGAGAATTGGGCCCACCATATCCCATATGCATGTAATTACAGTGATACTGTTTGGCCACTAGACTGATTAATTTTGCGTCATTGTTTGCACTGAAAGCTAAAACCTGTATAAGCATACTGAACAAAATGATCCTAAGCTATTACTTTGTATATTAAAAATTCCTCTTAGGGGGTATGTCTACATTGCAATGAAAGACCCATGGTATGGCTAGGCTATGGCTAGCCTGGGGCAGCTGATTCAGGCTCACTGGGCTAGGGCTGCGAGGCTAAAACTTTCAGTGTGGATGTTTGTACTCAGACTGGAGCTTAGCTCTGAAGCCCTGCCAGGGAAAATGGTGGCCTGGGGGCGGGTCTCAGAGCCCAGGCTCCAGCCCAAGCCTGAATGTGTACACTGCGATGTTTAACCCTGCAGCCCAAGCCCTGCGAGCCTGTGCTGTGGGTTTGTTATTGAGGTGTAGATATACCCTCTGTCTCTAACACCATACAAACAATATTTACCCATTTAAAAAACCTTCTAATATGTGTATTTAATACATTCAGTAATGAATTATTGGAAATTTTCAAATGAAAATTATTTGGTATTAGTTTGTTTTTCCTCTTTTTTTCCTGTTACCATAAAAAACAAAGGAAAATTATTGCAAAAGGCAGTACATTAAGTAATTAGAAACTGACAAAAGCAAGCCACTGAAATTAATACTGCAGTTCTGCCACTCAGGTTCTGAGGAGTTCTCAAATTAGGGGAAAAAGTAACACTATATAGTCTATGGTATCAACAGAAGGAGTTAATATGAACAGTAGTTTTAGCCTTGATTATTAAACCTCTACGCTTTTGACATGTAAAAACTAGATAACTCTGCTACAATATTGTACACATATATGGTAACAACAGAGTTGTATGATATCCAAATCGAATTTTACATATTGAAGCCATACTTACAAGGCTTTCAGAGCTAATAGCTCAGAAAAAAGTCCGTTCATGAGACTTGAAAAAATATTCCCTGATAAATTCCTAGAAAAGAAACAATATATAGTTACTATAACAAATAAAAGATGCAAACCAGTTATGTTATATGGCAGAATTTTGCTGCTGTTAATTAAAAAAAGGTTACTTCAAGGTAATCCAGACTAAATTGATTAATTTAATATTGAGAAGAGTTTAGAGAACATACTGAATATGTTTTATGTGTAAAATGAGACTAACTATACGGCAAGTTAGTTTCATATTCTAAGGCTGAATTACATTATACCTTCATGAAAATAATATTTTCATATTAAGCTTCTAGGAAATGTAAACTTTTTCTATAAACTACAAAATGATCCAGCTTCATGGGATCAGTCAAGAGAACAGCTTATTTTAAAGTCTGTGGTAAGAGGATTTGTCCATGTATTTGCTTTGAAAATTTACTACTGTCTTTAAGGAACTAGTCTGAATAGCTCAGTTCTAAATAACTCTAATTGTCTCTGGTAATTTATTCCTGAATGGCTTTTAACTCCATGACTACAAATATATCAATGTCCTTTTGCATTGTCTAACCATATTGTTGCACTCAATGCATGTTAACATCAATGGCAAATGCCCAAATGTCAAGTCATATTCTCCACTGCTATACCAGTTAAATAAAAATTGGTGTAGCATCTATGATTAAGGTTTCCTTTCAGATAAGGCACATATTTTTGGATTGCTGACAAATGTTTTTTTCTATCTAGGCAAATAAGTAAATGCCTGACACCTTCTGAATTTACATGACTGAATTGAAGACGGCTGCAAAATTTCATGTCTCAGAGGATTGTTCAGCAGAAAATGTGTTGTTACCAAGAAGAAAATAAGTTGTATTGAAAAATAAAGATTCAAGCCTTTTTGACAGAAAAATTGATTTTTTACTGATTTATATTTCTGTTCTGTCTACAAAGTAAAGAACTCAAACTATATTGAAGGTAAGCATTAAGTTTAAAAGTACTGTTTAACGAATGAAGCCTTTGGCAAACTGTAAATACTGTAATCTGATAAAAATCTTTGCAGGGACTGCATTATATACAGGGACGTGTGCCCAGATGAGTTCCTGCCTGAAAGATGAGGAAGTATCATGGGTCAAAAAAAGTTTATGGAGTTCTTTTAAGAAAATAACTTATTTTTGAAAGATAATATTACTTTTAGGGTGTTCATTCGAGAAAAAACTGTACTGTGCATGAAGTCCAATGACAAAATATGCAGCTTGGATGATAATGTATGAAGCCATGAAGATAGATGTTGTAAAGATAGGAGATGCTAAAACCCATTTCCATCCTATTAGACATTTTGGTCCAATTTTGTGAAATACTTTGTACCTTGCATACACATCTATCATAGCGTAGCAGGAACTGCACCCTATTTAAGGCTCTATTACAGAGCTCAGATTAAACAAGAACTTTACATCTTTATTTAGTAATAATCTCATCAAAATGGCAAAAACCAAAACAGAATATAAACGGAATACTATATGCATTTTATCATGCTTTGATGAAAAATGAATTTATACAGAAAAAATAAATTGATATCTTATTTGCACTCTAAAGCAAACCCTCAACAGTGACCTCAGCAATGTTAAGGCAAAAGAACTTCCCAAGTGCATGGAACACGTGAGTCAGATTTGCTGATCTTTTGATACTTGATATGAAAGCAGATGAAGTCACTGATAAGGTTTTGTTTCACCCTCCAAGTCTGATGAAGCTGCAGTATGTATTGCTTTTAGGGATCTGCTAGAGATGGAAGTAAAAGCCTGATGGGGTGTTGCAGTGCATTACTGACTGTAGGAAATATGGAGATGTAAAGGAATGCACTAGACTTTCCCCATAAATTCTTATGTCTATGCTTTTAGCGTAACATAGCATGGATGGAGCTATGGAATTTGGAGCTCTGTGGAATTTTAACTCTAATTAAATATACTTTTTGTTTGCTGATATCAGTGGGAGTTGAGGGCACTCAGCATCATAGGGCTGGTCTACACTAAGGGGGAAAATCGATATAAGATACGCAACTTCAGCTACGTGAATAACGTAGCTGAAGTTGAAGTATCTTATATCGATCACTTACCCGTCCTCACGGCGCGGGATCGATGTCCGGGGCTCTCCATGTCGACTCCGCCACCGCCGTTCGCGGTGGTGGAGTTCCGGAATCGATAGGAGCGCGTTCGGGGATCGATATATCGCGTCTAGATGAGACGCGATATATCGATCCCTGAAAAATCGATCACTACCCGCCGATACGTAACTCTAAAGTCAGTGAGACCAGTGTTTACTTTTAGGCACATGCTTAAACACCTTGCTGAGGTCCTCAGGGTTTCTCAGGGTGAAATGGACTGATCAGGATTTGACCTACACTGTGGTAACCTAAATATTTCTGAATCATCTGCCATCAAGAGTTTTCTGTTTTTCTTATTTGCTGTAACAATGAAGGATGAGAATATTCTCTTCAGAGTTTTAATCAATGCTAAAGCTGCACAACTAACACTTCAAAAGATGTAAAACACACACACACACAGAATAATGATAATTTATAATCTTTTTCCTTCCCTTTTCTAGTTCCCCCCCCCCCTTCTTTCAAATGAGGGAGTGATCCCAGCATTTGACTGATGGGATGACTGTTTGTGGGTATCACAGAAGTGAAGTTTGAGGAGGGATTTAAGTGAAAATAGGGAGGACACACGGGGCATTTGAATAGGCATAAGAACAGCACTGAAGAAAGTATAAAGATGAAAACGATGAGTAGATAAAGGGAGAGGCAAGGAGAGACCAATTAAATGTGGGAAGAAGTTGGGGGTTGGAGGGGGGAATAAAAATGAGAGAAGAGGTGTAGGCTGGGGCAGGTTCCAGTGGATAGTTTCTTGATACCCCTGCAGGAATGTCAATTAGATTCCCTACATGTTACTTGTTTTGTACTTTATCTCTACAGTGTACAAAGTGATTAGCTGCTTCAATGACATTAACAAAGTCACAAGAGAATTTATTATATGATATTATCATAAAGATAACTACTGATGATGATTCAGAGTCAGGATGAAATATAAATCAGATGTACTTTAATCAAATAATTGCAAGTAAGCAGCAAGGTGTGTTTCATACTTTTAAAAGACAGATTCAGGAGTAACTGTTTGTCAAAGCATGTTTCAGGCTGGAACATTTTATAGTCTGAGGTGCTAATTTATCCAGGCTCATCAAAATAGACTCTGATGTATCATTAAAGTGAAAGCCATAATCTTCTGCTGCTCCTGATACTTAGTTCAGAGTAGAACAGGTGTTTAAATTATTAAGAGCCCCATTCAACACCAGAAATCCATTTGCATACCTGGTTCCTGGAACATAGCATTGAAACATGACCCTTGAGAAGGCCAAAAGGAGATATGAAAGACTTGTTACATTCAATTATGTCACTTACAATCATGTTTAGAATATAAAAAGCTCACCAAATAGAAGCATGGCCAAAGGATAATATACAAGCCAGGAAAGCCAAGCCAATAGATTAGCGAGTCATAACAAAGCATCTTTTGAACCACCTGGATTGCAGTCAGTTATACCTGTCATATAACATGTATATATGCTCTAGGATCATTTTGGTACTATTCCATTTTGGCAAATTCATCAGCTCCAAGTAAGTGTAAAACTTGGATTAATCTCAAGGAAAATAATCACAAATCATTGACAGAGAGTGATAAATTCCTGGAACAGTGTGAAAACTTTGGATTTCAATACTAACCAAAAGTTCAACTCCTATTTATTGCAAGGTCTGAGACCTTTTTTTGGCACAAGCTTTGGGCAAAATCTTCCCTCATCAAGGGGTTTATGTTTTTATGTGGATTCAGTGGTTGCACTTGAAACCCAAATGAACTTAAACATGGCAGTTATCGATGAATTTATTAATCAAACTTCCTGCAAATTAAATAAAAGAGTAACAACTCTTAAAAGACCTTGCATTATGTTAATCTAAATGAAATATATTCCAATTTCCTTTGTTTCACCTGATATTTATGCTTTTAAACAGTGTAAGAAACCTAATCTCTCTAGTTAGCAGAAGATAACTAGAGATATATCTGCCTTGCTCTTTCCAGTAGACTTATGGCTCTCTCTACTGGTTCTAATAATATGGCCTACAAATGATGGCTTATACTTTGTCATGCTAAGGTAGTAAGAGAGCTTAGAAGAGTTTCTACAATAAGTAGTTGCAGCATTCAAAGAGCATGTATGTGATTTCCACTTTGCTGCTTCAGTTACCTGGACCACGCTTGATTGCTTTATCAGTGCCAGTTACTAATTTAAGAACTTGTCACCTTCGCATCACTGGCTCATTTTTACTGCTTCAGTGCTTTCAAAAATGTGTATATCAGCACTACGGTTATGCTAAATAAATGTTTCTACACAACTCTTCTACAATTTAGCTGTCTCATGCTCCTCAGTTGACTAGTAAACATGCTTCCAATTATATCAATGGCAAATGCATTATTACCAGACAATTTTCTGTATTTCAAACAGGTGCTAAACAAGTGAGAGTCTGGGAAGTATTTGTTCATGAACCACCAAGAAAACCCCAAGGTGCTGCTATCCAGATTCAAAATATGGCACTAGCATGGAATTAGGAGGCAGTGCATTGTTACCACCTTTTGGACAAGAGATAAAACTAAGGTCCTGACCATTTGTGATAATTAAAAAATACCCTGACACTTTCCACAAGAGTAGGGTATTAACCCCAGTGCTCCTGGCTAAATTCCAACTTCATTCTACTTATGTAAATAGCCTTGATAGTTTCAAATAGATCCAACATTCCTCACTTATACAATATTGCTGTATATTGCTAGAAACTGCCACATGCTACCTCAAAAGGTGGCTTCCTTTTCTTGGTGAGTGAGGAGAATTCTATATATCCTATAAACGTGTTTACTTGAATTAGGCCCATGGATCATATTCTCAAGCTTACTGAAATCAAAGTGCTAATTGGTGGATCCATTTGTAGAATTTAAGAACTTTGGTTCTGTTTGTTTGACAGGTACTATACAAGTGTAATATATAGTTTTATGTTCAGAATATACTACATATTCTCACATAAGCACTAAAACTTGAGAATAAACTACTTATTTCCTATTGGCTGATCAAGACAGCAAACTTCCAAAGGTTCCTTCTGCACATGGATAAACTTTTACCATCTGTTAGATGCAATGACACACTCCTTTCAACTTCAGAATGCTTCAGTTCTACTACTAAATCAATAGCTTTTATAAGAAGTGATTCTTCATTAAATGCACCACTTGTTCTGAGTTTCAACATCCTTGTTGCACTAACATATCATTACATACAAATGCCAAGAAATTCAGGACTGAATGATCCACATGTACAATGAAGCAATTATGCAAGTTAAATTAATGGCAGATAGGATGCTGACTGCTTTCATAAAATTGAGCTGCCTAAGTTAATGTTTCCACAAACAACCCAATTTGAAGTACCCTGGCTTTCTAAATCTCCCCTAATTTGATAGTCTATGGACTACTTTTTCTCAACTACCATTTTGAGTTTTCACTGTAATATGTTATTGCACATTTAAGATTATAAAATATTATGCAATCTGTACCAAATATAAACAGGTGATTTTTTTTTTTACCATTATGAATACCAACATTTGGGATTATCATTAGTAAGTTTGATCTGAGCTGAGTTTTCAAGCTATGCAAAATGAAAGACATTTTATCTTCTGCCTCTTCTTGGTATGAAAATTAAACTTTCATTTGCATTCTTTGTAGAATATAGTCTTGATAGGTAACTTGGCTTATACCATAATTATATATAGAAACTATAGTAGAAGAATGGTAAGCAAAGTTAAGCCCTCAAAAGCAGAATAGGGCTTGAATAGGGGGGGGAAAGTGAGGAGAAAGGAAAGAAAGGAGGGAAAAAAATAGATCTACTCCCATGTTTCAAAACCAAATTTTCACCAAAAAAGGGGATCCTTTTGAAAATGATTTTGATTTTTTTCGAAATTTTTAATGAAAAAAGTCTTATTTTTTTGATAAGCTCTATTCAAATGTAGGAAGTGCCAAAATTAAGGTTGTCCACGTAAACTTTAATCTTGCCCCAAATCTGTGACAGAACTAAGAAAAAATCCATTTATTCCACATCCCAATCCAGTGTTGTGGGACTTAAACACAGAGAATGCCTTTAGCTTTTAGTATTGAAGGGAGGCAGGGGTCTTGTAGTACAAATTATATAATCGTGTAATTGAAGACTTCACCATAATGCATAAGGAGAAAGAGTAAAGGTTTATTTTTGCATTTAAAATGAGTTTAGACGCTTTAAAAATAAATCTGCAGGCTTTCCCTCATTCTGCATGCCCCAATGTTTTCCATACATAACATACCAAACAAATCAGATAATGGCTGGTTTACTATTATGTTCTTCGGCTTCACTCTTGTCCTAGCAGACTTGAGTGACAGGATCCCATTCTCTGTTTGTCATTAAGTGTCCAGGGGAAATCCACCGAAAAAACTTAGATTTCTCTAGTTTAAAATGTACAGACATGCCTTATTTTAAAATCCTTTGCAGATAGTTCAGTCAACATGAGTGACATACAATGTCTCGTTCTCCTAGTTGTAATGTGCTAAAGGCTTTTTAAAAATGATTATTACAAAATGGTATTGTACTCACAATTTGTGAAGATTGTTAAGGCCCACAAATATTTCTGGGGTCAGACATCCAATTCTATTATTGGAAAGATCCCTGAAACACACACACACACAAAATCAAACACATTAGTTGTGTACTACTGGTGTATACACCTACATAGCCACAAACAGCCTTGTTAGTTTTGATGTTAAGGAATTAAAAATACTATAAATGAAAGAATATATATATATATATTTTGTAATGTAACGTATTTGAATTTAACTGATTTTATAGCTTGTTTATTTTGATTATATGAACATAGTTATGTATCACTCTTAACAGTTAAACCTTCCTGTAACATATTGGATTGAATTTTTCCTTAATTGCTTTGTAAACGAGTGTCATGTCTCTAGAGGCCTCAAACAAAGTAAAATCAGTCTTCATCTCGTAGCAATAATTTTTAGCAAAATGTATTTAATAATGAGAAAATAACATGTATTTTATGATTTGCTGCATACAATAGTTTCTGCAGCCTGGACTGAACCCTAAGTATCATCAATTTTTCCCCTTATTAAGTTGCTCCACGCTCAAGGCCTCAAATCATTGCCAACCAGGATGGATTTGATTTAAATCAAATTGATTTAAATCATGATTTGAATAACTAGACAGGAAGATGTGATTTAATCATGGATTTCTACATAAAAGTGCATTCTTGTTGGTTGTTATAACCTTAATACATATTCTTCACAACTCAGAGATAGATGTAGGTTTCATTTTTAGAAGGTACATACTATACACTTTTATTTTGAAAACTTTTCAGATTAGTTTTACAGCTATATCAGAAAATGAATGATTGTTTGGTTATTTCATTTACCAAAAGTAATTGAAGCAGGTATTTATGAAGTCACTGGGAGATGAACTATCTCCAATTCAACAGGCATTTCAACAACATTAGCCTTTATTTCTGGAACACTGAAGTTTTTGGCTAGGAGGTGCACCAAATAAGCACTGCGACCATATGTTGGGACTCTTCACCCTCTTCTAAATAATTTCTTTTAATCTTGGATACATTTGCAGCATTGTCTGTGACCAAGATGCATACTAGACATTTGAATTTTTATTCAGTTTGTTATAGCTTTTACTGCTACTTCTCGTAAATATTCTGCTGTGTGTGCGCGCATTTCCTGATGTATCAATTGTTTCGGTAAGGAAGACATTCCCTTCTTCCCTTTTTCATACAAGCACATACAACAGGATCATTGTGGACATTGCTCCACCCATCAAGACTCAGGTTAACAATTTTACCCTGTAGACCTTTTGCACATTGCTCAATTTCTCTTTCTTGCACTTTATCCAGCAATTTCCCTGCAACATCTGCTCTGTTGGGTGGACTGTATCCTGGTCTTAATGACTGAACCATTTTAATGAAGTGTGGGTTCTCAATCATATGGAAAGGAGAGCTTGTTACATAAGCAAACCGGCAATTTTTTTCATCTATTACCTCTTTTTGTAATTTGCCGGTTGTGTCTGGATGATGGAGTTTTTTTTTCTTTTTGCAGCAGGTGAGAGGAGAGGGATAGCTCAGTGGTTTGAGCATTGGCCTGCTAAACACAGGGTTGTGAGTTCAATCCTTGAGGGGGCCACTTAGGGATCTGGGGCAAAAATCAGTACTTGGTCCTGCTAGTGAAGGCAGGGGGCTGGACTCAATGACCTTTCAGCATCCCTTCCAGTTCTAGGAGATAAATAAATAATTGGAGATATACCTATTTTGGGGGAAGGGGGGATAGCTCAGTGGTTTGAGCATTGGCTTGCTAAACCCAGGGTTGTGAGTTCAATCCTAGAGGGGGCCATTTAGAGAACTAGGGTAAAAATCTGTCTGGGGATTGGTCCTGCTTTGAGCAGGGGGTTGGACTAAATCTCCTCCTGAGGTCCCTTCCAACCCTGATATTCTATGATTCTACTGTGGCTATATGACATACATGATGTGACTGAAACACTATCAGTGGCAGATAACTCTGAAACTATAGAAAATGATGGTGATTTCAAAGGTGAATAGTCTTCAGAATCCTGTATGCTGAGGATGGATTCTCCTAAACAAAATAAGTCAATGCAGTTATTTAATTATTATTATTACCATACTGCTCATTTAGTATTACTCATTGCATTCACTGACACTCAGTACTACTTTAAAGGTGAAACTGTAAAATGTGCCTATTTCAGCTGTTTATTTTTTATCACAACTGCATCTAAAATGATAGTACCATAGAGTAACAGCTATATTTTTTGTTCAATCATGAGAATTCAAGAATATCCAGAAGAAAGACAGGCAGTCCTTAAGAAAGAAGTATGAAATGAAAAAGTTTACTGAAGATTCTGCATGTTCAGACACATTCCTTTCATCATCTTCAACACAGCTTCCTCAGAAGGAACACTTCTCATGATGTTGTTTTATTCGGACAACCAGGCCTTGTGTTTCTTTGTTGCACTGTTTGCATTTTGCACGCATGCCTGTCTTACCCACAGGTAGAGGAACTTCATTAAAATATTCCCAAACTGTGTCTCTTTTACAGCCTGCTGCCATTATAGGTTTTCCCCTCTAATGAGAGAATGGTATGGTAGATCTCAAATCAATGAAGGCTACATTCAGAAAGGCCTCAAGACTTCTGGAATATGCTACTCAAACAGTTTCACTTTTGTTTCTACTGCCTATCCCTCCCTTCTCACATTTATCTCCAGACTTCTTTTTCTTGTCCAGAGCTATTGAGCCTCCAACAACCTTCTATTCATTGAACTTTTTGAAACTTTGCACTTTTAGAGAGGTAAGGGATGGACTCTGTGTGCACAAATTTGCAGAGGAGTAATAGGGTTGAGGTCTGTTATCTCTCATCTCTATATATTATTTATTGATTTAAAAACATTTTTGCTGTTAACAAGCATGTTATCTCTGGAGACACAGATCCACAGTTTGAGAACTGCAAAACTAAGCATCTCTGATGGGATCTTCTAGACTGAGCACTGAGTCCCATTAGGTAGATAGAAAGATTAACCTAAATAATCTATACAGAAGCCCCCTGGAACTCCATAAAATTGGGTCCCCAATCCATGAACTATTGGAACTCATTTACAAAACTTTTCTTAAACATTACATGAATATATTGTCTCATACTATAGAATTTAGAATCCCTATTCCATGATCAGATATCTTTGAGCTACAATGTATCTTAATTAAAACTACTTTTAGATAGGATTTTTCCTCAAAAAGCATTTTATCAAAATACTCCAATTTAAATAAAAAAAATCCTATTTTTTAATTTTTCTTTTTAAATCATTGATTTTTATCCACCCTGTTGCCAACATTCTTCCAACTGAGGAAGACTGGATGAGAGTTTTGAAGCCATCAATACCACTTTTTAACTCACCAGAAATGTAACTCTTGAGAAATGAAAACAGTGTGTTGCTGCCTCTGCAGAATGCCTAGTGTCTGCAGACCAAAATTTAGAGAGACTGGCCCAAACCATAAATTTTGGATCTAGATTGCAAACATCCCCAAAATTCAGGGATGTTTATATCCAGGAGTTTGTGTTGAGACCTTGGGTCTCAAGGAGAAAACAGATTAGGACTGCAAAACTGAACACCCATCTCCCATGTGATATTAACACATAAACCATAAATGTCTTATTGGAGGTCTGTATTAAGAGTTCTAAAATGGAAAAGAAAAAAAGAAAAAAATATATTAGCCTTGAGTAAGCTTTCATTATGATGCCCATTTATACTCTAATTTCAAAGCTAACTTCTATATAGCTGACTGATAGCCATAATAGAAAGCTTAAAGCACTAATTAATAGTGGTCATAAAACCAATTTGTATTGTAGCTTATAAAACCAGGGTGGGGGCTGTTAGGGAAGCAGAGTGAGTGGCACCAATGGGGTATTTCTTCTGCGTTTTGTGTCATTGGTTTTCTTCATCTCCTTTTCCTTATATTCCAGTGTGCTTCTGACAAACATACAAAAGATAGATGCAGTAGGGGCAGGATATGAGCAGCTAGGACAGAAAATTCACAGAAGGCCCAGGTGAAGGAAAGGGGATAAAATCAACTTTTCTTGTTCAAGCAAAATAACATAATTCAGCAAAGTTTCTGGCTACATTGCTTGCAGTTTAACCGTCTAAACTCTACAAATAATACTAATCTGACCAAAGTAACAAACAGGGCAGCTGTTATGTCTCTAGAGCACCACGTAAGGGGTGTTTGGCCCTCCCACAAGAGTATACGAGCCACTTCATAAAACACTAATCCTCACTAGGTTTTCAACTTAACCTGAATGCCTCCTGCTCAAGGAGACACTCGTAGCAAGGACTCCAAATAAAACCATCATGGTATAACCCCAACTCCCTCCCCCCGCTAAAAAAAACCTCTCCCCAAACACAGTCTGTCATAGCAGTGTCTGTTCCTAAAGGTACAGATGGGATGGGCTGTAGCAGGTGTGTGAGACTCTCTCAACAGTACCCAAAGATTGGTACAACCCAACACACCAGAGTGATAACATGAGGCATAAAGAGTGTATGCAAGATTACATTCTATGTAATTCATAACTGTGAGAGCGTACAATTTCAAGAGGCAGCTACCAGGGCTCTCCCACCTTTACAAAATGACAGCTGCTAGTAAGGAAGCCTTTGCTGCATAATTCCAGATTTTCTACTGTATGTGTATTCTCAACTATAACCTAATTTCCTTATTTTCAAATGTTTGGTTTGTAATTTTAACTTAAATTTCTTCAACTATGTTTTTTGTGATAACTCAATGATCTAATTATCTTTCAAATGAACAGATAACCTTTTACAACATTAAATCTACTCTGTTTGGGAAACAGATTGCTATTGCTTCACATATTGTGCCACCTTTCTCTGCCACCCTGTTTTCTCCTATTATCCTCTGCATCTGTCAACACGCATGTCCTAAATAAGAAAGCAAGAGTAATAATTTGAGGAATGAAGTTGCCATCTTGTAACTAAATCCTCAGAATTTTGGAGAACCTCCCCCTCCCACTAAAAAATATTGAAGGAACAGGGCATCTTTTAAATCTCACTGTGTTTCATGTAATACTTAAAAAAATTAAAGTTTTGGATAACCAAATATTACTGTCTTTTTACTAGACATGAAAATATTATTGTGTAGCTAAACATTTTTAAGTAATTTTTAAATATAGCATACATTTTTCTTATACATGTCTCAATTATATTAGCTGGACTAGTCCAGAAAAAGAGTAGTTTGTGCAGCAATATTAAAAATGTTAATTTATATTTTTTCCTACCAAAAGGATCATTACCCCATAATGAACACAAGCATAAAACAGAAATATATCAGTACTTTTTCTAATATGTCAGTGTCACTGGATTGTCCAGGAAGTCTGTAGTTTAATTTAAAAAAACCAAACAAACAAAAAAAACCCAGCCAAATCCTAAGATTGTTACATGGTAAAACTGTATCTGAAATCAATAGGAATTTTGCCTGAGCAAAGACTAAGCAGGGATTTTAGAATATGGATCACAGTATGTGGCAAAACTGCAACAAAGTAGATTTCAGCCAAAAGAGAAAAAAAATCACAAAACTAAAAACTATCTTGTCATCCTATTCATGTAGTTCTCAAGAAGAGATGTGCAGTAACAGGCTATTTCTAACAAGCTACAGCCCATGTATCCTCTTCTCAGCCTCTAAAATAACAAATGCTATTTTCACAATATGTTGCATATGCTGGCAGTAACTGAAATCTGTTCATTGTAAACCATTTTTCCTAATGAAACATTAGCAAAGAGAAGTGACAGCTCGCACCAGCTTGCTGCACATACCTCTCAACTGATCCTTATTATTTTAGGCCCAATTTGCTGCATGTTACAAAAATCTGGTGTTCATTTTTAGTTGTAAAATATTTACATCAGAAATGTTGACTCATGAAATTGATCTTACAGAAAACAAATACTCCTCTGTTAAAGAAATCAGTCCCACATTTTTGTGCTTCCCAAAATTTCATTTTTTATGTATCCATCATCATTTTGTGTTAACCCATATGATAATGCAGTTTGCCATTGTAAATACTGTTCTCACAATACAATCAGTTCTCAGAAAGGGTTATACACAGGAGAAATTGTTAATTTTTATAGGACCCTGACAGCCTGCAATTTACCCAGCTCAGACACTATAACTATGTCTCCTTCAGTGGCCTATGTTACACTAGCTTCAGCTGCTTGCTGTATTACTCATGGGACATACGTGAAACAATAGTAAATGAATGCAAGTACAGTCAAAGTAATTACAGCATTCAGACTTCAGTAAAGTTTTTTATTTAGAGATAGCTCTGGTTGATATTGTGTAGTGATCTTCTACTACCCAAGAACATTCTCCTAGTGAATAAGCGTGGAACATATCAGTACCAAACACAGACTACATCTTTTTAAAGTCTGGCGTGGTATATCTCAGGATTTCCGTGGGTGACTAGAGCTCCTGCTGAGCAGTCTTTTTGCTAGCTGTCCCATCTCCTAATACCTTTTGCCTTCTTTGACTTCTCTTTTGCTGTCAACCTTTTACTTCCTCAAAATGTTTCTTTCCCGTGACTCAAAGATTAAATCATGGTTTTTACAGGTTACCCATTCTTCCCACAAGAGGTCAGGGTTGTGTTATTAGATTATATGGCCGCATCAGTAATTAACATTCATTCTCATCATTGCACTACAATGTAATTATCTGTGTGTGCAATACAGAAAAAATTCAAATATAGAGATAATAACTAAACAGCAAATGTGTATGATTATATATCATCTATTTTTCATAAAATTGCCATCCACAAGCTCTAAATGAAGAATTTACGCAGTATAGGGCTTTACTTATAAACATAACTGCATTCACCATTTTTGATGTTTATTAACACTGCTATTTACAAGACATTGTAAAATTAGCAGATATCAAAGTCCTTTACTAAAGCCAAAAGAATGTTAATTGAAAATGTTGTTAGGGAATTAATGAGTTAAGAATATAAAGGTATATGCCAAAAAGTACTATTTGAAATTTGATCCCATTATTTTGTATCAAATTAATAGAGAAGTAATATTTTAAAACCGGACTTAAAAAATACAGTTATCACATGATCACCAGTATTCAGAAGGATATGGTGTACAGTACGACCAAATAGATTAAACTACAAAAAACAAAAGACAGAGTAGAGTGGACTTAATAGACAAGAAATTGGTGAACTTAACTTCTTCAGCATGCAGAATCTTCCTTCCAAGGAAAGTGTTTTATAAATCTGACCTATTGCGCCTATGAGTAAAAGTGGATCTCATAACAAAAGAAGTTAGTATGCAGAATTTTTTTTTCAATATACTAGTTAAGTCATTAGTTACACATTTTTTAAAAAAGTATCAACTACAGACTTATTTATTTAGACATTTAATAAGGTGTTTATTTGCTAGAAGACAAAAAGATATTTTTAAATACTCTAAAACAAGCCCCAAAATAGAGCAGAAAATGTAGAAGAAAAAAAGATTAAAAGAATCCAAGTACAGTATATGGTTTTATGTCCTTTTCCTGAAGTCCTTCTGTTATTATTGCTTGGTGGCATACTCAAGTTCCCCAAGGACAGAAATGTCGATATGAACACAATTTGCAGGGTAATTCAATTGGAATTAATACTTACAAGCGCTTCAGTTCTGAAAGTCCATGGAAGGCTCCAGGCTCAATAGTGCTAATCAAGTTATTCTTCAGATCTCTGGAGATATATAGGAGGAGCAATTAATTATCACTTTATCTAGAATACTTTTCTTATATATGAACAGAAGAAAAAAAAAAGATAACATACTAAGGCTTATCCTAATCTTTATTTGGCTTAACTCAAAATGCACGCATTTTAAATAGCAAAAATGAAAAATATTAACAAGTTCACAGTTTGGAAATCAATGGGGAGATTTTGCAATGAAAAAAGTTGGTTAAGATTGGGGGAAAACATATGTGGCTAAAAAAAAATATTGCCCAAACAACTTTGGCAGCCTATGGAAAATGCATAGTCAACAGAACATTTTAAAGTGAGTGAAACAATTAGATCGACCTATTGGTTTGTTATTCATTGTGCTGTGCCCCTTTACACTCAAAATATTCTTCCTTCCCACCTACGGAAAGCAAAGCAACTGACATTTGGTATATTGTGTAGATAGATCAGCACAGTGCATTGGCACACACACATATTTGGCAGACAGGTGCTTCATTTTGTACTTGGCAACTATCCAGATACCAACTATCCAGGGGATCAGACGTTGTAGAGATAAAGAATATTTTACTAGCATTAGTAACCTCATCTGCTACTGGCACAGTACTTGAGGCAGTGACACTGCTCTCAATTCAGTCTTTACTATGAGATTTTCTGAGGCTCTCCAGGATTCGGAAGCTGAAGGGCATTTTGGGGGTAATTAGAAAGACAGGCATAGGAAGTATCTGCTGTAAATTCTTGAAGACTCCTGGTGTTCATCTTTTAAACAGTATGAAACGCATAGTGGATGGCTGGCATTCAATAATATTAGTGATGTTTTTCTCAGGGCAAGTCTATATTACAGCACTAGATTGGTGCAGCTGCGCCATTGTAGTGCATCTGGTGAAGACGCACTACGCCGATGGTAGAGCACTCTCCTGTCGGCATAATTACTCCAACTCCAAAAGAAGCGGAAGCTATGTCAGCAGGCGAGTGTCTCCCGCCAACATAGTACTGCTATGGACAGCATAAAATTTGCATTGCTTGGGAGAAGGGGGAGCTTTCACACCCTTGAGTGACGTAAGTTACATTGAGTTAGGCTATAGTTTAGGCCTGCCCTCAGACTGGCGAAAACCAACCATCTACAATGGATGCACTGCTTCTGATACTACCACAGTGTAGATATGTCAGCACCAGTATGAGTCACCCTAGCTATGGCTTTCTATTTTATTGCAAATACAATACATACCAAGTGAAATCCTGGTCCAGTTGAAGTCAACAAGAGTTTTGCCATTGACTTCAATGGGGCCAGATTTCAACTTTTTGTATCTTTTGCTAACTATGTAGGCGGACCTTTACATTCACTGTTTCAATAAGGTGTTGTGTATTAATGTTGCTTAGCTTTAATGCTGGTGGGCCATTAATGCTCTGTCTCCCTTATATTCCTCAGTCACGTGTTGAGTGAAAGCTCGCTTCACATAACTTCCCCCAGTTCCATTAAGAAGGAGATCATGACCACTTACATATAAGGAGTTCCAGTAACTTCTACATTTGTGAACATTTGAATTTTTCCTATTGACTTGATGCAAAAACTGTTATCATTATGCAATAAAGAGCAAAGCTATCAGGCAAACAACAGTAATATTCAGACCTTACTGGAGGAGACTGAAGGAGGAGTGAATGCCTCACAGCATTTCTACTATTCATCCCTCATTTCAGCCAGAAGAGCATATTTAGGTAGTCACTTGTTGAAGTTATAAATATAAACCTGGGCCAGGATAATCATACTGTGATTATTACTGCAGCTAATAAAAAAAGCCTAGCCAGCTCAAAGATTCTGCAACAGCTCAATCTACAAATGCACGTAAGCAAGAACTGAATACTCCAATATTCACATTTACTCCTATATTCATACTGTCAAAGATACCGTTAATGGATACCCACAGTTCATTTGTATCGATGATTTATGTATATGCACATAGCAATAATGTGACAAAACCTAGATCTACCTACAAATAAATATGAAAATAATGTGAAAACCAGACTTTTAAAAATGAGTATGAACTGGTATTGCTTATGTTTAATCCAATATGAAAAAAACAGCAAGTTATTAAGTTATTTAACTTAATGTCATTTGTGGTTAAATTGCACTGTATACTGAGGGATTTGTAATGTTTTAAAATAAACCATTCATAGTGTATTCCCCCGTTGCTTCTACCACAAAGATCATGTATCATAAAAATCAACTACTCTATTGTTCTTAAATCAACTTTTGTTCTTTACGTCAACTTGTTCTACCGGGGCTGAGTTTTCATAATGAAGACATGTCATATTTTCTCATCTTGTGACATCATTAGAACTAAACACATGAGAAAGATGAGAAGGGAGCTGCATTTTTAAAGCTGAGCTAAAATCCTCTTAAATGAAATATAGGTAGTGCAAGTAGTCCAGGTTTACTTAATCCCTATAATTAAATTCTTAATCTAAAAAAGAGAAGATTTAAGAAGAAAGAGTAATATATTGGCAATTTTTTTCTCCCTGCCACCGCAGATATTGCAAGTATAGGTTTGATTTTTTTTTAAATATTTCAGTTGCTATTCTCCAGTCCTAATTTTCACCAATATCATCAGACATACATTGATGATTGTCTTATGCAAACATAAATAAGAGTTACTCATAAGAATAGGTTAAACTTATTTTAACAAAAATAACTTGAACATTATGATGACATGTTGGCAAATATTAATATACTTCAATTAAGCTAATATTGATATAACTTTTTAAATAAATATGCATACACGCACATGTGTACATCCAACATTAGAGGTTTATTGTATTTTCATATATTTGGGTATGGTCCATCAGCCCATTTCCTTGGACCATGACGACTCCTCATGCATACTCTCTTGCTGGCTGCTAGGTAGGCAGGAAGCAAGCATCAGGCCCAGAGACTTCCTCTTTCCCTTCTCCAGCGCAGTCACTCTTCAGGAAGTGAGTGTGCTGGGGGTTGGCTGAGTAAGGGAGAGAATCAGTGCTTCCCTTCCTTCACTGTGGAATCCCAAAAACCTGGGAAAGTTGGCCACTGACAGGTTGAGTAGAAGAGGTGCAGGAGGCAAACAGAAAAGTGGGGAAAGCAATTGAGCTGCAGGACAAGGTGGAGCAGCCAGAAAGGGGTAAAGGGCTTGAGAGAGGAAACTTGACGGTGATTCTGAGACATAAGGGGACAGGAACAAAGGGAACTGAGATAAAGAGAGGAAGAAATATGAAATACAGAGGAAGAAAGAGACAGTGACTCTGCCTCACAGTGGACAAGAGGTGCTGTGGATAACAGACCCATTATCTACCCCTAAAGATGCAAATTTTGTCAGGCTTTTTATGGGCCCAAAATAGACATGTCCTATGGTCAGTTTCCACATAAAGCTCAATGACTGAATAACCATAAATCTAAACTATCTTCTCATGCTTGGAGGTCGTCTCTCTTCAAGTTTGTAGTTGGACAGTCTAACTGCCATGACCATTGATGCATGGACCTCTAGTAGTCCTCCTCTCATTCCCTCAGTCATAGTAGTTTGCCAAAAGTGTGCAGCAGATAAAGTGGGATGGAAGGATAATGGAAGGCAATCACTAGTTACTAAAGTGATAGGAGAAATACATATGCACAGACTTGACTGGAGAAAGACTTGAGCAGATTCTGATCAACTGCAGCATAGTCCTCCTCTTGCTCAAAGTGTATGTGAAACCGCACAGCAAAGGCTGTGATCTTATCTTCTTCTTTTTGGCAAGGTGGTTTGCAGACTAGGGATAAAATGGATTCATCTGCCGTCCTAGGACTACAAGAAAGCAGCAGTGGCCAGAAGTGCCATTTTTCTCCTTCCTTATCTTTTAGGTAAGAACCTCACTGTTTATATAGTAAGAGTGGCATTTATATATATATATATATATATTTTCATTCCTCCAGACTATACTATTGCAATGCATTTGTAGATCTCTTGAATAGTGTCCCAGGCCTTTCAGAAGACATACTTGAGCCTTTGGTTAAGGTTAACCAGCAGAGTTTATTTTCTTTTGGTGATCCTGGGTATTCACCCTGTATAATCTTCAGCCACAACTCAATTCCCTTAACTCTCCGAAATCCAAAATAAAACCTTGCAGCCTGCTGGACTCTGTCCACAAATAACATCAGGAGTTAGTCTTCTCCAGTCAAGACAACTGAAAAATACCTCAGCTACTTAAAGGTGTAACCTTTTACCTGCTTAGTATATTCAATCTATACCATCACAGCACTCTACATGCAGATAAATTTGAAGACCACTTATCAGCTTCATCTAGTGCAGATGTCCACGTTTAGACAGGTTAAACTAATAAGAACACATTACAACAATGATCCATATTCTACATTGGTTGCCAATTAATTTCAATGTGAAATTCAAGCTGTTGATTATAATCTGTAAAGCCATAAATGATATGCAAATTAGCTAACTATTTGAAGAGATCCTCTCTGATAGTTAACAGTACCAATGGCTAGTGACAAATCTAAAAGAATCAGAATGGAGAGAACATTGTTGATGGGTGCATTTTAATGTATGTCAAAATGGAAAAGTTGACACCAGGTTTTAGACTTATTGAAATTTGCTGTGTATTTGCCCATGGAAACTATGTTCTATTTCTAGGTAACTTGTGAAAGCCCATAGGAAAAAGAAGCATGATCCGGAATTATCA
The DNA here is from genome assembly GCF_016161935.1 of Mauremys reevesii. Taxonomy (NCBI): domain Eukaryota; kingdom Metazoa; phylum Chordata; order Testudines; family Geoemydidae; genus Mauremys; species Mauremys reevesii. Next base: position 28,562,189 of record NC_052629.1, on the reverse strand, counting down.
TCTGCAGGAATTAAAAAGCACAGCCTAATGTTAGTAAAAAACAGACCATTTCCACGAAAACTGTCTATCAATTGGATGGCCAAGCTAGGCCATCTGCTCTCCTTATTTTAGAAATGATACTAGAATTTGGTAGGTCATTTTAGTGACAGCTTTCCCCAGAAAACTGTAGATATACTACCCACAGCCCTGGCATCATATCAGTAAGTATGTTCTTCTTGTGATTATTCCATAATGTGCCAGTACACTGTTAACTTAATCTTTTCTGATCTAGAACCCACTGTAGACTACAATACTGTCAAAATAAATGTGAAAATTACCACAATTACCAGTTATATTTCTTATTTCTGCAATAAGAATGTTACTTGATTATTATTACTTCCTTACCTTTAACTGGTATTTTTGTTTCAAACAGAATGACTTTTGCCAAAATATTAAACACAGGCCTGCCATTTTCTAATTTAGCTAAAGCAGCTAGTTACATTGAAGCTTTATAGTAAGTATCAACTTTCACTGAGTTAAATAAAGAAACCAGGCTAATTTGGTTGTATGTTTACACTTCCTCCCAAGAAGATATTCCTGAGATTTGGCAATAGGCTTGATCCTAAACATGTCAAGCAGCAGCCCAGGCTGGGCCACACACACGCACACATATACTCCATGCAAGCAACTTTAGCACTAGCCAACTGTAGGAAATGAGCAAAAAGACCTACTACTGTAATACTCAATGGCTGGAGTATGACCCAGTTAAAGTGACCAAAAATGCATTTTATAACTAATAGTTATGGTTTTATGACAGTGAATTTTAACTTCTAAGTTGCTGTACTTAGTCTAAATGATGTGTCATTTGTGGTATGGGTGTATACATCCGGTGGCACAACCTGAAAATAAATCGAAACTAAGCTGCTGTTACAATTACAGATACATGAAGCTACATGAAGTCCATTCTAGTTGTAAAAATTGAAATGTTTATATCAAGGTTGTACAGTTGTAAAAATATTACTAGTATATTTATTGGAAAGTCATGTCTTGCATCATTTTATATTACTGTTATTAGAGGTATTTATGGTGTGGTACCATGATCTTGACTAAATATGAATGGGAAAAATAATAACAGGGTGGACTTACTTAGTAGGAATTGCCTTGTCATAACAGAAAACATTTTTTGAAAGAGTTAGAAAAAGTTACCAGAAGACAGTTTCCTTTCTATTTACAAATTAGAACATACGTAGAACAGGGGACCACAAACAAGGGAGTTTAGAGGGGGAGAAGGAGACACTCCTGATGAACGAACGAGGTGAGAGTACTAATTATGGGGTGAGTGAGTTTATTTGGCTGTTTGTATTTTTCTTTCTCTTTCAGATTATTTCAGTTACGGGGTCAATTGGGATTGAGAGTCTGGAGACTATTTGAGCCTTTGTTCCCTGGATCATCCTTGATCATCCTCAATCAGCTTTGTGATCACCCTCCCCCTGTGTGATTAATGAGGGTGTAGGGCTGACCTAGGAGAGAAGGCCTTAAAAGCCAGAGGCTAAGTGATCAAGGGGGGCTAGCGAACAGGGGACCGCAAACAGGGGAGTTTGGGGGAGGAAGATGTAATATAATTGCTATGGTTAGGAAGGGTCCCATTGCCAGTGCCAATGCTGCTCTTGTGTCCTCCACTTGCGCCTGTATCCAGACTGACAACCTGCCCATGGATGCCTCTACCCAGAACCTGGTGTGGATTTGCAGACTGTGGCCTGCATTTCCCACTCACAGAAAGCCAGGCTGAGGAAAACATCCAGTGTGAAAGGTGCCTGCTGGTGGAATCTCTCAGGAAGCAGGTGGGAGATCTACAAGAGGAGGTGGTTAGGCAGAGGAGTGTCCGTGCCCATGAGGAATCCCTTGAGAATATTCGTATGGACACATCCAAGGCTGAGGAAGCTATCCAGCTACAGAGAATGGCTGTCACATCACCAGGGGAGGAGGATATGGCCCTGTCACAGGGAGGAGAGTGGCTGCTGGTTACTTCTGGCAGCAGACAGTGCTCCACTCCTACTTCCAATCCACCCACCATGCTGATGGAAAAGAGTTATACTGCCCTGGCAACGAGCGATGAGGAATCACCCAAAGATGGAGGAGGAGAACCCATGTACCCCCAAAGCTAGGAGGATCGCAGCCACCACTCGCAGGAAGAAACATAGGATACTGATGGTTGGTGACTCTCTTCTGAGGGTGACAGAGGCACCCATCTGTCACCCTGACATAGCATCCTGGGAGGTATGTCTCGGATACAGGCCCCTGGCAGGCAGCATTATGGAGGGATTGTCATGGATCATCTGGCCCACTGACTACTACCCCATGCTACTCATCCATGTGGGCACTAATGATACTCCAAGGTATGACCCTCAGCAGATCAGAAGTGACTACAGGGCTCTGGGAGTATGGGTGAAGTTGTTGGGAGTGCAGGTGGTGTTATCTTCAATCCTTCCGGTCAAGGGCAGTGGCCCAGGCAGGCACAGATGCATCCTGGAGGTGAATGCCCGGTGAATGCAAGGATGGTGTTGCCAGGAGGGCTTTGGCTTCCTTGACTATGGGATGCCGTTCAAGGAAGAAGGACAGCTAAGCAGAGATGGGGTCCACCTATCGAGGAAGGGGAAGAGCATATTTGAATACAGACTGGCTAACCTAGTGAGGAGGGAGCAGGTGACCAAAGCCCACAGGTAAGTCAAAAACATGGAAACCTGGGGGGGGGGAGAGAGTTGGCATTTAGGGGTCGGAGGGGTGCATGGGCTGTTATAGCAGGGATAAAGGAGAGACAAGTCAGAACTTGAGGGTGGGTGGAGATCATATCAGTATCTTAGATGTCTGTATACAGTGATGAGCTGCCAAAATCTTAGGAACCGGTTCCCTACTGGGTCTTCGGCGGCACGGCTCTGGCGGCTGAAGGACCCACCACCGAAGACCCGGTAGGAAACCGCCTAGTGAGTACACCCCCCACCCACGTCCTGCCCCCCCTCAGAAACCACAACCCATAACCCCCCTGCCCTGCTCCTTGTCCCCTGACCACTCCTTCCCAAGACCCCCAACCCTAACTCCCCCCCAGGACCCCACCCCTGCCAAACTTGCCCCGCCTCCTGTCCCCTGACTGCCCCGACTCCATCCACCACCATCCCAACAGACCCCAGGAACTCCCATGCGGCGCCTACCCAACCCCCCCTTCCCCATCCCCGTCTGCCCCCCCAGAACTTCTGCCCGATCCAACCCCTCCTCCCCCACCCCAGTCCTGGCCCTGAAGTTTGCTTTCTTGAAATCCACTGTCTTTATTTTGTTGTTCTCTCTCCTACCATTTCATGATCACTTTTCACCCAAGCTGCCTTCCACTTTGAAATTCTCAACCACTTCCTCCTTATTTGTCAAAATCAAATCTAGAACAGTCTCTCCTCAGTAGCTTTTTCCACCTTCTGAAATAAAAAATAGTCTCCAAGTTCTTAGAATGTATTGGATAATCTGTGCCCTGCAGTGTTATTTTCCCAACAGGCGGGGCTTGGGAGGTGGGGACTTGGGCGGCACGACGCTCGGCGGGGGCGGGCTTCAGCGGCACAGCACTCGGGGGCGGGGACTTGGGTGACGCGACACGACGCTTGGGGGCGGGGACTTGGGCAACGCGACGCTCGGGGGGGCGGGGGCGGCGCTCTTTGTTTTTGCTTGGGGCGGCAAAAATGTTAGAGCCGGCCCTGCAGGGATCAGTTCTGGGTCCGGTTCTGTTCAATATCTTCATTAACGATTTAGATAATGGCATAGAGAGTACACTTATAAAGTTTGCGGATGATACCAAGATGGGAGGGGTTGCAAATGCTTTGGAGTATGGGATTATAATTCAAAACAATCTGGACAAACTGGAGAAATGGTCTGAAATAAATAGGATGAAATTCAATAAGGACAAATGCAAAGTACTCCATGTAGGAACAATCAAATGCACACATACAAAATGTGGAATGACTGCTTAGGAAGGAGTACTGCAAAAAAGGGATCTGAGGGTCATAGTGGACCACAAGCTAAATGAGACAACAGTGTAACACAGTTGCAAAAAAAGCAAACATCATTCTGGGATGTATTAGCAAGAGTGTTGTAAGCAAGACACAAGAAGTAATTCTTCTGTTCTACTCCGCACTGATTAGGCTTCAACTGGAGTATTGTGTTCAGCTCTGGGTGCCACATTTCAGGAAAAATGTGGACAAATTGGAGAAAGTCCAGAGAAGAGCAACAAAAATGATTAAAAGTCTAGAAAACATGACCTATGAGGGAAGACTGAAAAAATTAGGTTTGTTTAGTCTGGAAAAGAGAAGACTGAGAGGGGACAAGATAACAGTTTCCAAGTACATAAAACATTGTTACAAGGAGGTGGAAGAAAAATTGTTGTTCTTAACCTCTGAGGATAAGACAAGAAGTAATGGGCTTCAATTGCAGCAAGGCAGGTTTAGGTTGGACATTAGGAAAAATTTCCCAACTGTCAGGGTGGTTAAGCACTGGAATAAATTGCCTAGGGAGGTTGTGGAATATTGGAGATTTTTAAGCGCAGATTAGACAAACACCTGTCAGGGATGGTCTAGATAATACTTAGTCCTGCCATGAGTGCAGGGGACTGGACTAGATGATCTCTCGAGGGCCCCTCCAGTCCTATGATTCTATGAACATGTACAAAATGTGATATAACAAGCAACCCATCTCAGACACACCCATGCAGACTAATAGTCCCTCACATTTAAAAATACAACCATTTTACAGAGTAACACAGGGTGCTTAGACTAGAGCTGGTTAGAAATTTTTCATTAAATAGGTTTATCCAACTAAAAATGCTGATTTTGACAAAGTTTTATTTGTCAAAATGTCTCATTATATTTTCATAACAGAACACTTTGATTTTTCATTTGAAATAAAAACTCATTGTTTTTAACCAAAAATGTTAAAGTTTTAAAAGGTTGAAATTGAAACAATACCTTTTGATTTTATCTAAACAAAACTCAAAGTGTTGTGGGTTTTTTTTGTTTTTTTGTTGTTGTTATTTAGGAATTTTGCTTCATGGGTAATTTTTAGTTTTTGGTCTGTTTCAAAACTGATCTTCTTTTTCAAAATAACAGAATTTCCCATTAAATTAAAAATTTGGTTTCTGCCCCACTCTAGCTGAGAGTTTATCACCTTGAGCCTCTGATCTTTGAACTGGTTCCCATTTACTTACTGGATAATTACAGTTCAGCTAAATGGAGATAACTGACTAAACTCAGGGAGAACTCTGTATTTGAATGGTCAACTTCCCAAAGGCCTTATGGTGGTAGAAAAGAGATGGGGACAGAAACTACTAATGAGCCTTTATAGGTAGAAACTTTAACGGGCACAAAATAGCTGCTTACTTCTTCCCTCTCAACCATCCAGCTTCCCTGTCTAATTGAACCTCTGATTATCCAAAGATGTCCTTGAGACTTTTGATGATTCATGTTTACTATATGCATTCATATAATACAATGAATTATGGTGAAATAGCTATATTTAATCCTAAATCTCATTAATAAAAAAACATATTTCCCTTGACAAGTTAGATGATGACAAAGTGGGCATACTGTTTTAGATTATTGGTGGTTCTATCTTCAGATACCATGGAACTTGCTTCCACTTAAAATGTATGCACTGAAAATATTTTGAATACATATTTATAACAAATATGTTTGGTCTTTGTTCAAGTTCTTAACATTGATACATCTTTCATAAAAATTATTGGTTGTACAAAAAGGACATCTGTGTTTGGAAAGTTGTCATTGTGGTACTACAGACATTACAAAAAATGATCTGAGAAATGTAATCAGTCATGGAGCAGATGCCAAATTCCAGTGAAATATGACTGACATTGCTTTTTGCATTTTGTCTGTTACTATGAAACAAAACACACACACAGAGGTCAAATCCTCCACTCCTTACTCTTACAAAAGTCCAACTGAACTATATGGGACTTATACCCAATTGTGACTATAGGATCATGTACCTAAAAGAACGATGTGCTTTTACAACATGGTTATAATTAGTGGTGGTTGTGGAAGGCCACAGGACAGACAGGACCAAGCTGAGAACCTCTAATGCATATCATGCTAAGATAATCACTTTTCATCAGGTGGCAACAGAGACCAAGAACTAAGGTGAGTTGGCAAATCTATGTGAAGACATTTCAGGAGGATCTGACCATATTATGCCTGTCTTGAGCCAATGATTCAGCGCCCACCTTTCCTTTGATTGGGTGGATATTGTGAAGCATACTCTCACCTCCCACTGCATAGCTATTTTTGTTAACTATTTCAGAGAGAGAGAGAGAGAGAGAGAGAGAGAGAGAGAAACTGTGTATAAGCCAATTCTCTATTAACCAAAAGCTGTTAACACCCTCACAACACAGCACACAATGCTTCTCTGAAACTCTTGGGGTTTGCACTTTTTGGAGCGGGAGGCGGTCATGAAGAGTAAGGTTGTTTACACCATTTTTCAGAAAAGTCAAGGTTGCACTGAATGTAAATGTCAAGAGAGAAGAATACATCCATGCTTATCTTAAGAATTCCCCCAAGAGATATTTCTATTTGACCGCACTCCTGTCCCTGTTCTTTTATTAGTTGTCCCCCGAAATTAGTGGGTTTCTGAGGTCCTGTAGATCCTCGCCTTAGGCTGCGGGGCGGATCCTTTAGCATTCAGCGGGCTTCCACCCGCCCAGTTTCCCGGAAACCCAATAGAAACACCTTCTCATAACACAAGAATGAAATCAGATAGAGAGCAATTACTTCTTTGGAGTGACTACAGTGTTTTAGGTTAAAACTAATTCACTTTTAAATATTTATGTCTTCCTTGTTTAATTTCCTTTATTAAATAATTACAAATCATAGAATGTCGCACACACACACTTTATGTTTCAATTCATGATACTTACTAGTAGAGCTCCCTATGCCAATAGACCTGAGGACAGGAGCAAAAAAAAAAAAATACCTCCCACCTCTATACAATACTAGGAATTGTCAGCAGTTCCTACCCTGCCATATTCAATTGCTATAATGAGAAATAAAACAACAAAGCCTCTCACATAAACGGAACCTATTTTATTTAAGGATGACAACTCACATCAAATGTGCTGCAATAGCTAGGCACCTAGTTGCAATTTAGAGACAAGTTTAAAAATACTAAATAAAGACCATCTATATAGCTGAAACAAAACAGAATTTGACGCATTATGGCATACTTTGAATATGAAAACTACAAAAGCATTTTTAAGATAATTAGTTTTAACGATAATAGCACAGTGACTGTTACAATACCTTGTAATGGAACACTATCTCCCACAGCCCATTTAGATTTTTTTTCTTTTCTTTTAATTGTAGAAGCGTTATGTTGGCCAAGACATATGGGTTCTTCTCTGACCTCTACAGAAAGTGCAGTGGGATGTTTCACTTTCACATCCGCTGCCATCAGAGATACCACAGTTATAACATTTCTTCTGAAGGACAATACCTCCAACAGTGTAATAATTCCCAGCATACTTTGCAGTGCTATCATTTGGTATGACCTTACATCCTGGCAGGGCTCTGAACTTAAACTTCTAGTCCAGATGTGAAAGTGCAACTTAGCCACATTAACACTTTATTAGTTTTGAAGTAGACTTTTGTTAGACTCTCTTTTTTGCTTCTTAGTATAAATAATCTAAATGTAATTGTGTGGAATAGTGTTTTGGTCTGTGCATTCCATGTACAGAGAGAAAATCTAGGCTAACTATTTGGCATGGGTGATTGTCCAATGTTTCCTCTGCTATTGTCCCATCTTGCTTGCTCTAACTTACTCTTGTAAATGCTGGTCACATAACATTGCCTGATGCTATGCGAGTTTCCGACACTGTTTGTACATGTTGGTTTATTGTCATTATTTTCATGATAAGCCCAGAGTTCCCTTATATATCTTGTGATCTACACACCTTGTTCTTTCCTTATATTCCTAATTGCAAACCTGATGATCTATTCACCAGCACCCAGTAACCAAAAGGAATTAATTTCATGTGTATAGTTTACACAAAAACAGCCGCATGTGAGTGCTACACACCACACACTGCTCAGTGTAAAGACAATTAAAGAAACAGAATGGGAACTGTAGTTAAAAAAACACCACCACACTTGGTAAGTAAAGATAGCTGTCCTAAATGGGTGGGGAGGGGGGATTGGGGCTTGTTTTGTTTAAATATATTTTGGAAGATTGCATTTTTGCTCATTTGGAATTTTAAAAAATATTAACTTATGGCATGCTGGCTTCAGAGAGTGACTTTGACTAGGTACAAGTTCTAATCTAAGTTTAAACATGATGCCAACCAATGAGAAATTGGAGTGCAGATGCACAGAAATTAAAATCTGTCAATCACAGATGTAGTTTAACTTAGGTTTGGTGTTTTATTACTGTATATAAATAATATAGAGAAAGTCATCATGGCTGCATCTAATCTGGAGCAGAAAACCCAAGTTGAGCACTACATGCAGCTTTGAGTTCATATATCCCCATGGGATAGATACAGTAATACACTGTTAAAAATGAAAAAAAAGGAATATACTCCAGATTGTTACTAATTAAAAAGTAAAATTTAAATGCAGATATTTACTGCTTTCCTCTCATTCAACTCCTACATGCCGAGATCTCCAAGAACACAAATTATGCTCCTGTTACATAATAAACAAACCACAGTTTTAAACAAATCCATGCATACACTAAAATGTCCACTAATTAAATTAACACGTAGTATCCCACCTTTGAATCACAAGCGTCTTCTGAGCCCCAGCTGGTCCACTGCAAAGAGAAATCAGTTGAAGGCAAAGGCAACAGCCACTCTGGCTGCAGACATAAGCCTTGTCTTTACTACAAAATGTTTAAACACAGTTGTGATTGATCGTGTTAACTGAACATAGTTTAACCATCAGTGTAAACTTGGATCAATCATCTTCAGCACTAGATCAGCCAATTGTGATTAAACTCCAATCTCAGCAGAACTTAATCATGGCTAGCCATATTATTTGTGCTGGGTTTACACTGACTGTTAAACTGTGTTCAGTTAGGCCGACCATTCACAACAGTACTCAAACACAGTAACATTTTGTAGACTAGACAAGGGCACAGAAGTTGCTGGCAGCAAAGGGTGATAGAGGGAGTAGTATATGAGGGAGCTTAGGGCAGAAGCTGAATTGTCATGTTTCAGAGAAGAGAAAGTAGCTGAAGCAAAAGCTTCTGCAGGGCATGGATCCAGGAGTCAGGTCCAGAAATTATATCAAATAAGACTATTTTGAATTAGGAAGCTGTCATTCCAATAAGGATTCCAGTGACTATATAAACTACTCAAGCTTTTGTCTCATGGTTTGTGGAGTGACTAGAATTCCTTGATGGAATTATAGCCTCTACATGCATAGTTACCTATTTACAAGTTTTATTTTTAACATCTTATTGAAATGGAGCTTTTCTGTTAAAACTTATGACAATAACACGCACATGCGCCTATTAGCATCTCAACCTTTACCAATTTTTACATTATTTGAGGCTGACCCAGAAGTCACAGGCTAGCAATAAATACAATCTCCAACCAGGCAGATGAATAATTTTATCCTTCCTACACAGAATTAATGAGGTAGTAGCCAAGCATCTGACAGATGTTTAGGTTTTTACTAGTGAACTTACTTAACCTTTCATTTTCTAACCGCACAATTCCTTCTCCACAAACAGAACAGCCACATATTATTAATATCCTTACCCTAGGTCTTTCCCTCACTATCTGTTAAAGACCAACAATGAACAGATACAGAATAGATGAGAACAGGGGTATACACCACGGTCAGCTAAGGTCTGTGAATTAGTGGCTCTAATTGTTGCAAAAGACACTGCCACATGTGGCTGGAAGTAATAACAGAGAACCAGCCAGGAGACTATGAATTAGTGCCTCAGGAAACCAGCAGGAATGAATGGATGGAGCAATGAATGCCAAGGGAGGCATACAGAATGGAGGAGCTCAGCCTACACCAATGTGTGGATGACGCATTGGAAACAGGATTTTGAGCACTAGGTATCAGCACTGTACTGACATACAGTGAGATGTCGTACATGCTAAATCCTGTTCTCTGCTGATTACCACCACTGATGGCTGTTTGTCTGTCCATAACTGGTTCTCCATGGCCCATAGGTTTGTTATAACCAGCTTTTAGAGAGCCACACTGCATTCGTCTGGCATCTTTTCCTCTACTGCCCTGCATGTGCTGTCTCCACATCTACATGTGACTAGACATGGAACCTTCCAGGAGTCTAGCTATTTCCATGGAGACACTGATGAGCATGAAGAGTCTGGTAGCTGAAAGTAGCTTGAGGCTTCTTTAATATGTACACCCATTGGGACCCCTCTGAGCATGTATGCCCAGAGGGTAATTCTGGGTAGACTAGGTTTCCTTAGACATACTCGATCCTTTTTGTAACTGGCTAACTCACACGTTTGCTTTCTGGGCACAAATTCAGAGCACAATAGCAGCAAATGAACAAGCTGCCTATAGAGAAGATTGGGAAATGTACGCCGGACCTTTTAAAAAAAATCTGATAGAAAACTATACTTTCACATTTATATGCTGCTATGTGTTCCAGGGCCACCAGTACTCACTGCACCCTAAGCATACAGAACAAATTAAACAAAATAAAGTCTGTGAAAATGAAATACAATATAATAATTGCTGTTTGTGTGGCAGATTTCAGGTCTGTTATCAGAATGGTTATTCTCTGTTCTAACTGCATTTATTTATGTACAAAGTTCCAACATTATCAATATAATATTCTCAGAGATCAAATTCCAGTCACTCTTCTGAAGTTACTGGTTAACAACAGAAATATACACTTTTGATACAGTATATTAAATATCTTATGCCTGTATTTCAGAAGTATATTTAAATTCAATTTCTATACTAAATTAGAGAAGTGGCATTTTTACACTGAATTAATAAATACATTTGGTAAGTGAGCATGTACTTTGTTTACTATTTGAGAACTATAATGAATGAATTACTGAAACATGGAAATAATATTTAAAAGGGAAACACATGTTTGATTCTTACTTCTGTTCTGCTGTGAAAGATTATCCCAGACTGACATTGAAGAACACACACAATATGTCATTAAATTTAATTTAGAACTTTGTAAGCTATGTCGCTTACAGTGGATTAAAAGTCAGACTTGGCTATACTAAAAATGGGAGAAATTCAGCCCTCAAATGTGTGTGTTTGCACACAATTCCAAATATTTATTTGAGATCAGATTTGAGCCAAAAATGAAGGAATTTACTATCCTGTAGAAATAAAATTTGATAATGAATCTATCTTTCCAGACATTTTTAGGTTACTCTAAAAACATCTTAAAGAGGATCTTAAAAATGTCTAAAAATTACTAATTAATAGTTTTAGAATCCAAAACCCCACAGAAGGGAATCTGGCTTCCAGTCCACTCCCTTGGTCAGTATAATTCTGCAAGAAGAATTGAGAGTTAATGTGGATAAATAGTGTTACAAAGAACCCCATCAATTTGTTAAATTAATCCAAAATGAGTTTTTGGCCTAGTTACGTCCTGTCAAAGTTCTCATGTTTCCTCCTATAACTGTCTAGTTGTTTTCTGCTTATTTAGAAAAATTTTTTAACTCTGTACAAGTACCTCGCAGAACTTCAGCAAGAACTATATTCTAAGCTGTTCTTCCTATTTACGTGAGCAGTTTAATATCCACAATCAGTAACTGAGGCTGGATAAATTCTAGCTATCTTAAACTAGAACTGGAAGCAGTTTCCAGAAAATATAATTTTAAATTCAGTTTTACTCTTCTGAACAGCACAGAGGCAGTTTTAATGCTGTAGAGAGACTTTTAATTAACTCTCAAATTACAGGTATTTATCAGGGAAATTAGAAGTGGTATTTGAACTGAGGATAGAGTGGAACCATTTGTCTGCAGTACTACTCACAGGAATTAAAATCAGCTAAAAAGGTGTCCCAGGAACTCTTCCCCTGGAAACATTTGTAGATGTAAAACAGTAGCTTTTGAAAATAATTTCAAAACAGTTCATGCATGCAAATGACAGAGCATGCAGAGTAGTTTTAGACTGAGTAGCTGTGATTAATAATCTCCCTTTTCATACAAATAGAAAAGAGTTCACCCGGATTTTCACTGTACAATCTCCATAGATAAACACGGAAGAAAGCGACATCTCTAGCCACCCAGGTACTTGTTAGAAAATTTTATTATTTCTTACTCAAATTTCTTAATCAATACAGATAAGTACAGCACACTAAAAAGTTTGCAAAGCAAGGAGTTAGTAAGGGTGCTGTGATCCGTTGTTCTGTTATGCTCCGTATCAGATATTTTGCTTGTTACATCATCTGTACCCTTGTGCCATTTCTAGGGAAACAGCTTTTTTTTTTTTTATTTTATTTTTTTAAATTTTACCCACATTGGTGAAATGCCCTTTAAACCATTCTTCACTTTGTCATTCATAACTACAATGCATGGCAATTCACGCACACCCTTATTTCATAAGTGGTTATGTCATTCATAGCTTTAACACATGGCAATCCCTCCCCCTCCCCCATTTCATAAGCAGTCAGATAATTCACAGCTACAATGCATTGCAATCCACCACCCTATGCCATTTCACTGTATGATGTGACAGTACCTCATTTATGATTGTACAAGCACATCAACAGATATGCTATTCTTCCTCTTCCAATGGCCCATACAAGCCCAAGTGGCATGGACGCTTTAGCCCCAGCTTTGGAGCCTGGGTCCAGAAATGCTAAAATTAGGGTAAATATGCAGTGTGGATGCTCAAGCTCTAGGCTTATGACCCACAAGGGTCCACAGACTCAAGTCCCACTAATCCTGGGTTTATATTGCAGTTTAGACATACCCTTAAACAAAGTGACTAGATTTGAAAAGAGCACAGAAGCTCTCATTGAGAACAACATGCTCACTGCAACCTTCATGTGGCTAGCTTGAAGAAAAGGGACGCACCCTTACAAGAGGTGGGGAAAGGAGAAAGTTTACAGGGATAGACAGGAAGGACAGAAGACAAGTGGGGTCAGGTTCTTGTAGCAGGTTCTTAGTCCAAAGGATTTTAGCGAAGTCGTCTTGGAAGATGTGCCCTAGAGAGGATCCACATCATCCCATCACTGTTAAAAAAGCTTAGAAATTTGGTGAAAGTACTCTATCAAATATGTAGAAGCTGACAGGAGGTGGTCTTGGTCAAGGCTGCATTCCTAATGGTGTTTTTTCCAGCTTTTAGAGTCAGCAAGCTAGTGCTTGGGTAAGCAAGAGATACTTTGGGAAGCACTTTGGAGTGGAGGAGTTTACAATGGGAAGAGTAATTGGTCATCCCTAACCCTGAGGATCTTGAAAACCAAATTGAGGATGGTGAGGCGAATTCTTAATGCTACAGGAGGGTGGAGGGACAAGGCAACAATTGGCCCAATAAGGGCAGTGAGGACATAGACAGTAAAAAGACTTGTTGGAGAAGGGCCCCCTCTTTATTCATGGTGATGGAAATCCCTTCATAACTTACCAATTTGTTACAGTTTTAAAAAATGGGCTTACAAAGTTACAAAACACAGGCATAAAGAGTCATTTTTCACAGTGGAGGGGTAAATAGTGGAGTCCCTCCAGGATCTGCACTGAGACCAGTGCTGTTCAACACATTCATAAATGAAATTGCAAAAAGGATAAACCACGAGGTGGCGAAGTTTGCAGATGTTACAAAATTACTGAAGATAGTTAAGCCCAAAGCAGACTGCAAAGAGTTACAAGGGGATCTTACTGAACTGGGTGACTGGCCAAATAAATAAATAAATAAATAAATAGCAGATGAAATTCAATGTTAATAAATGCAAAGTAATGCACACTGGAAAACTACCTCAAGTATACATACAAAATGATGGGGTCTCAATTAGCTGTTCTACTCAGAGAGATCTTGCAGTCATCATGGATAGTTCTCTGAAAATATCTGTTCATTGTGCAGTGGCAGTCAAAAAAGCTAACAATGTTAGGAACCAATAGGAAAGAGATCATAGAATCATAGAACTGGAAGGGAGGTCATCTAGTCCAGTCCCCTGAACTCATGGCAGGACTAAGTATTATCTAGACCATTCCTGACAGATATTTGTCCAACCTGCTCTTAAAAATCTCCAGTGATGCAGATTCCACAACCTCCCTAGGCAATTTATTCCAGTGCTTAACCACCCTGACAATTAGGAAGTTTTTCCTAATGTCCAACTTAAAATGCCTTTGCTGCAATTTAAGCCCATTGCTTCTTGTCCTATTCTCAGAAGTTAAGAAGAACAATTCTTCTCCCTCCTCCTTGTAACCTTTTATGTACTTGAAAACCGTTATCATGTTCCCTCTCAGTCTCCTCTTTTCCATACTAAACAGTCCATAGATAACAACATAGAAAATATCAGAATGCCATTATATAAATCCTTGAATACGGTGTGCAGTTCTGGTCACCCCATCTCAAAAACAATATATTAGAATTGAAAAAGGTACAGAGGAGGGCAACAAAAATGATCAGGGGTATATAACAGCTTCATATGACGAGAGATTAAAAAGTGGAACTGTTCAGCTTGGAAAAGAGATAACTCAGGAGGGGTATGATAGAGTCTATAAAATCATAAATGGAGAAAGTGAATAAGGAAGTGTTATTTACCCTTTCACAGAACACACGAACCAGGGGTCACTCAATGAAATTAATAGGCAGCAGGTTGAAAGCAAACAATAGGAAGTACTACTTCACACAATGCACAGTTAAGCTGTGGTACTGGTTGCCAGTGGATGTTGTGAAGGCCAAAAGTATAACTGAGTTAAAAAAATTAGATAAGTTCATGGATGAAAGATCCATCAGTGGCTATTGCTCAAGATCGTCAGGGATGGAACCACATACTCTGGGTGTTCTTAAACCTGTGGCTGCTAGAAGCTGGGACTGGATGTCAAGGGGTGTACCATATGATAAATTGTCCTGTTCTGTTCATTCCTCTGAAACATTTGGCAACAGCCTCTGTTGGAAAACAGGATACTGGGCTAGATGGCTCATTTGACCATACTGAGTTGAAACATTCTTATGTTTTTATGTTCTAAAGTTTGGGCTACTATTTGGTTCCCACTCTTTCCAGATGGGGGCTGCAAGACTGTGGCCCAGCTAGAGCTAGACACCGCAGCCATTCCGGCAATTGGGCAATGGCATTCAAGTACACAGACAGGACATATGTGAGACCCTCCCATTAGAGAATTGGAGCAGATTTTCTACTTGCAGAACCATGCAGAGAGACTAGTGGTGTGGACTTGTGGACACTGTATTGTAGACTAAGTGCACAAGCAGGGTTTCCAGATTGTTGTGCAGTTCACATCTGGACCCAGGGAGTGAGGCAATTCTGAGCTGGCATGAAAAGAGGGGCATGCTATGGAACCAGCTGATGCCCCTCGTATACTCTTGGCAGCCTAGGAGAGGACACCAGACGCAAATATAGTTCACCAGATGCCTGAATCACTGCAGTGTCTAGCTCTAGTTGGGCACAGTCTTGCAGCCCCTGTCTGGAAAGAGTGGCAACCAAATAGTAGCCCAAACTTTAGAACATAAAAACATAAGAATGTTTTCACTTAAAGAGGGAGGCCAGGAGCTGGGGATGGTGTGGGGAAGAATCAGTGAATATCTGGGAGCTTTGCAGAGGTGTGGTGGAGACAGCCAAGCATTTTGCTGGCACCTCCTTGCAGCAGATGTCCAGTGCAGTCACTCTGTATGGAAGGGATACAGTTATCATACAGAATGTATTGGAAAAGGATTTGAAGGAAAGCATCAATTAAAGGATCTGAGTTAGGGGGATTAGGGCTCCTGAATCTCTTACAACAAGGAGCCAATCCCCATCTTTTTCCTAGGCCCTTTAAGGGAGCTTGGGAAGGGAGGTTGGGGCTCCTACATATGGAACAGTGGGGAGCCTCCCCCTTCTTTTTTCAGCCCCCTTTCACCTCAGACGAGGGGAAGGCAGCGGGGTCCCAGTAGCAGGATGTTGGGGTTATGTAGAAATGATTAAAGAAAGGACGATGATCTGCACTGTACAATTTGTTGCTGGCTACTGCCAGATATTTTCAGAGAATAAAGTTGGAGCCTAATTAAACCACATCCATTGCCTCCTATCTTTTTTGCAGTGCACCCTGCTAACAACAGTGTGCTGTTGACATCAAGAGCTGCCATCTTTAATAGTTAATCTAACCCACAATGGTTTAGGGGAACCCTAATGTGGATGCAGCAAAAAAATCTTCTACCAGGTGCATGCAGATACACTGATTTATTTGAGCTTCACTCTATGCAAATCAATCAAGGCACAATCACTTGGATGTGATCAAGACCAAGATTTAAAGGTGTGATGTTAGCAAACATTATTTAAGTCTAGTGTAGACAAAGCACATTGCCTTTAACATGTTAAACTTGACCAATTTAAGCTAGTGTGCTTTGTGCACACCAAGCTTTTAAATGTGTTACTCAGGACATGTTAGCTAACTAACGCCTTTAAATCTTAGTCCAGGTAAGGTCTTCAAGCCTGTAGTGTAGACAAGTCCAAAGTCAGGAGAAATATACATAGACATCATCCTCAAACTGTATAATACTTGCCTTCACTGAAGAAATGGAGATTGCGTGGCACAAACTAGTTCACAGTGACACCTGACCATGCAAAGTAAAAGTTACTGTATATACTTGTTCATTAGTCCATTCGTTTATAAGCTGACCCCTCAAGATAGTTAGGTAAAAATAGTGAAAACTGAATGACCCTTTCATAAGCCGATCCTATATTTCAGGGGTTGGCAAACTTTGGCTCCTGGCCCATTAGGGTAAGCCTCTAGAGGGCCTGGACGTTTTGTTTACCTGGAGCGTTCACAGGCACGGAACCCCTCAGCTCCCTCTGGCTGCGGTTTGTAGACCTGTTTATAAGTCGACCCCTGCTCTTTCATGCGTCACTTTTTTACCAAAAATATTCAGCTTATGAACGAGTATATAGGGTATTATCTTAATGCTAGAGCCCTGCAAATCTGTGGATATCTGCTTTATATCTGCTGACCATTTTGGGGGATCGTGGACCAGATCGTAGATACAAATTTTACATCCACGCAGGGCTCTACTTAAAGCTGTCTTATGACTTCATTCCCTTTCGTATTCCTTTTTGTCTTACTCTTCACGTGTCTCTATTTCCTCCTCTACTGTTTAGCATTCTCTCATGCATTTATGTATTCCCCCTCTCTTGTTGAAATAATTTATTTTCTCATATAATGGAGCATCATCCCTGTGTCCTACACATTTAAGGGCCTAATTTTCTCCCCACTCCAGCCCTTGGAGTTGCTCTGGTGGCACAAAGGGGCAGGAATCAGGTTAAATGAGAATTCTCCATGCACAAGGGAGCTCTCCACTGGCCCTGTGATAGAGCGTGTGCTGGGGGCATAGGTGGAACGTTGATGTACTCCAGCTATTCTCATTTGATGCACGGTTACTTTAAGATCCTTGTCAACTGACTTAGGTTGGAGTCCAAAGGCTGAGGACCAGCTGGGCAGAAAAAAAACCCTCCCTTCTGTGCTGAACTACCTCAGTGACAGTAGAGAATCTGGCCTTTTGTGTTCGTCAATTAAAATTACTGCTGAATGCAGACAGTGTACTCTGTGCTGCACATGACCCAGATAAGGATACAGTCCCTTCCTCAGGGAGTTCACAATCTGAGAAATAAATTTTCTCTTCACAGTTTCTCCCCCACATCCCCACTTTCATCTCCCAGCTTCCCTCCACACCACCCAAAGGCGCAGGAACTAGCAGTGTGTGTCTGTGGTGGGGGGGGAGGGTGGTGCTGCAGCTGGCCCCAGGGTCCCGGCAGCCAGCCCCATGGCCCCAGGGTCTTGGCCCCATGCCTGGGGCTCCTATCCTCAGCTCTGGGGGCAGGGAGGGATGGATAAGGATAAGGGGGCTGGCTTTCAGCACCCCCACTATTAAAAATGTTCCAGCACCACTGCCACTACCATCAGTTAGCTAGTGTTTGAGCTTTAATTCAGTCCACCCCTCCATTTCTTAAACGCTCCCTTCAGGCCTTAGATTCATCCAATCTGGTGCTCAAAAAGGTCAGCTTTTATGTCAGAAACAGCCGATACAAGCCTGCAGCACACGGGGAAGCAGCAATCTGCTTTCTTTTCTCCTTGCAAGGCCTGATGGGTACTATAGCATTAATAAGCAGGGAGTCAAATTGGAGGCGGAGGAGAGTATTCTAACATGTACTGTCCCTCCTCAGACTTGTGACCAGGTCCTATCCTGCTCCTACTCCACAGTTAGAGGTATCAGTGAGGAAACACTTGTGGAAGCAGAGGTACATAATCACTATTTTAAATGCCAATTTAGCATGGTAAAAGATTTTAGTTTGTTTGTAGTTTGTAAAATCAGGGTACATTTTCAAGGCACACCAAAAGTATATTTTACATGATGTAAATTTAAAAATCTGTACTTGATAAATCTTTTCTAAAAGATGACAGCATCCAATACAAATCATTTTTGTCACCTTAATGACATCATTGTTTAAAATGTCAGATGCATATTTCATTTAATTGAGATGGTAGACGGCATGTCAAACTAATTTGACTATTTGCACAGGGTTACTGAGGAACAGAAGACTGGATGTTCATAAATCCAATTATGTGACTTTCTGAAATACCGCAACATTTGTTAAAAACCTATTATATTGATTTTTAAAGATCATATTGTCCGTGATTAAAACAGCTCTATAAATTAACTGTATAGGATATTTTATTTTATATTTTTGCCATTTTGAATGCTAATATTGGAATTTGATATGTAACACATGCTATATATATTTGTTTTGGTGCACTATACACAATAAATTGTTAGTTTAATGGTGTCCAATGTTATTTTAAATCTGTTTATGAAAACCATTGTAATGTGAAATGGAATCAGTATATATTTGTTCAACTATATACATCATGAATAATAGTTCAAAGCAATACAACTTTTAAATAGTGACTGAAAAACAGGACTGCTAGGGATACTCTGTATTTGTCTGTTTAATAAACAGTATGTATTCAAAGTTACAGCTGCTTTTTAAGCCTCATTTAAAAACAATGCCCTAAAGAATATCCCACAAAGCCCTGTGCCTGCAAGAATATATTGCTATAATATACCCTAAAACAGAAACAGTCCAGTAAAGGTAAATGTAAATGAAATAATACAGTACTTATTTTGTATAAGTAATACTTATCACATAGCATACAAGCACCAGATTCCACACCAAAACATGTTATTTAATTCCAAATTTACAACAAAGAATTTCCTTTTGGGAAAATACTACCAGTAGTTTAATTGCTCCCATTTTTTTCTAGAAATGGCAAAGTTTTCAACAAAACAACATTTATGCCAAACTGAAATTGTGTGTGTGTGTGTATATATATTTATATATATATATGCACGCGCACACACAGACAAATTCTTATTTACACAGAAATCCAAATTATGAATCCTAGCCTTTTGCCCCTGCTTACAGCTATCTAATACATAAATATGAATTAAATCCTTCCCCAACCCCCGAACAAGAGAAGTCAAAACTTACCCCAACTCATTGTTTCAATAGCAAGTGAATAATTTATTGCCCTTTGATTGCATGAATTGCCACTGAATTTCAAGCTGACTAGATAAAGTACCTATTTTCTGTCATGTATTGTATATCCTGTCTTCTTGCATCATTGGTACATCTTCAAAAAAAATTCAAAGATACCAAATGCTATGTCCACTTTCCCATTTTAGAGGAGTACATCTATTTTGCTGAATAATTTAAAGTTAAAAGAAACTTACAGTATGTTTTTCTCCTTTAGGATGGTAAATCCACATCTGATTTTACCTATTCATAACATGTACTATAGAGCAAGGTCCATTACCAAACAATTTTAGACCAAAAGAAATTAAGTAGAATTGTGAACTTTCCTTTTAATATGTCCAGACTTTGAAACAAATTAATCATGCCCTATTTCAGGAAAATTCACCTCCAACACAACCATCCTCTTCTCTCTTCCCCTCCCCCCCCTCCGCCCCATAAGATTAATAAAATAATTAAAGGAATAAACTCTACTTTTTATGAAGCACTTAAGGTACTATAGTGATGAATGCTACTGAAATCCCTATGTGCAAAAACAAAATTTTCCTGGCTACCTAAGAGACATAAGTACCTTATAGGATAACAGTACAAACATAAATACAGCCAACCCATTAAATCATTATGATATACAGCATTTTTCTACCCACTTCCTTTGAATTTGCTACATGCTATTTGAAATGGTTAGCAAAGGACTAAGTAGGTGAAACAGAACTTATGTGCAAAGTGTCTTCTGCCTCTGTTCATAAAATAACACACTTTTCAGATAGAAGTAAACTGGGATTTACGTTAGAATAAGCATTGGGGAGTGTACTTTGACCTTTTAAAATATTTTTTTCAGAGAGTTATAAACAATGTGACCAACAGCCAGAACAGTTTCCATCTAAAGAAAGAAGTCAGGGCGAAATGTCTCATTCACTAAATATTATATCTTACACTGGAGTTCACAAAGGAAGTTTCTGCAGCTGATCTTTCACAGAAACATTCTGAAGCAGTTAACTCATTTGATGGAAAGATGACCTTCTGCATCTGTCTTCTTTATTAAAAACATAAAAATATTGCCTCTTCTAGAATAGATTAAGGGAAAAATGGTATTTCAAGCTAGGATTTTTCCTTTTCGGGAGGAGTATTTTGCTAAACTATCTCATAAAATGCATTGGCTTCCACAACTGATTCAATATTTAAGTAATTGTGCATTAAAAGAAGTGCATTGTAATTATTTGTGAATATAAAGAGTGGAGGAATCTGACCTTTGCTTCTTTCTCCAAATAAGTCTCTCCAGCTCTGTGTAATAGATGGCCTAATGTGAACCTGGTTTATACGGGAGCAGGTCACTGATTCTCCTCTAAAGTTGATCTTAGATCTCATCATTTCTCTTGGGGACTACACAGCACGTACAGATGACTTTATAAGCTCTGAAAATAATTCATCTCACCAAGATCAGCAATTGTCCAACCATGCCAGAAAAAACACAGGAGGCAATGGATGTGGTTTAATGAGGCTGCAACTTTATTCACTGAAAATAACTTGGAATACCTGGCAATATATTGTATGCGGCAACTCATCACTATTTACTTAATTGTTTCTACCTATTTGGAAGGGCTGCGACCAGCTCTCCCCTTTCTTAACCTGGTCCCAGCCAGCCGGTTGCTGGGACCCCACTGCTCTCTCCCCACATGAACGTTAAGGAACCTTAAAAAGGGGGCAGAGGCCGACTCCCCGCTATACCAAATGTTAGGAGCCCTGAACCCACTTTTCCCAACTTCGTTAACGAATGCTTTCCTCTAAATCCATGTTATCTTATAACCATATTCCTTCCATAAGAAGTCCCTGCATTGGACATCTGACACATTTTTAGTTATTAAGTTGTAGCATTTTAACCTAACCTCCCTGCTCACCCCACCAGGTCCCTAACCCACTGTGGGGGGAAAAACCACCCACCCCCCCCCGCCTAGGTCACTGTGGCACTGAGGGAAAAATTCCTCCCCAGCCCCCAAGCACAAAGGCAACTAGCGTAATGCCCACAACAGATCATGAAGAGACCCAGTACTAGTCTGATTCCATAGGTGGGAGGGTGGGTGTTGCCAACCCAATCACAGTGAGAGGACTTCTTTAGAATTACCTGAGGTGTAAATACCCATTTCCCCTCCTTCAGTCATGTGGAAAAGCATTACCTCCCCATCTGGTAGAGCCACTTCTTGTTCCTCCCTGTTCTATTCAGGTAAATTTTTCCCTTCTTCTGCTCCACCACCAGTCGCAGAGGGAGCCCCATATGGGGCAACATTTCTTTTCTTCTGGCCTGCCAGACAAAGGACCTAGCACATACAGTTGTGGTGATGACATTGTTTCCAGAGAGCTCAATAGTAAATCTACTATTTTGGCAGTTTCAGAAAAGAAGTTTGTGACATAAGCCATCCTGAGATGTCTTGCTCATGTAAACATTTTAGATGCTGGATTATAATTGGAGCCAGATATAAAGCAAAATGAGCTAAACCTACCTTTAATCAATGCACCATGAGTGACAGAGAAACTCTTTTCAACACCTTTCAATAGCCAGAAACATATCAAAACCAAGAATCAAGTTAGAACCACCTGGGACCACAACATCATCCAAAAAATGTACTCTGAAGGAAAACACCACAACCACCATACTAGAGACTCCTTTACCCAGCAAGGAGCAAACATGAAGCTTGGTTTCATTCCAGCTGGTTAAAGTTTTTCTAGATTGGTTACTGCCAGTTGTGTACAGTTTAAATTTGTTTAAATCATCTGTAAAATGCTAGAAACCTGTTTCTGACAACAAGAACTAGGTCAAGTCTAGGGTGCAACTTCACATTCAAATTAACCAGTAGGGAATACATGGCTGTGGTGCTGCCGGCCTCTTTTCCCAGAGTAGAGTATAACCAATGTGACATTGCTCCCTAGCAGTCCAGGGAGCAAAGGAATGCAACTGGGGAGTGCAATTTAGATCTCTAAATAATAATGGCACAGTGTGATATCCCTAATCCACCAGAAATGTCATGGATAGCACTTTAAAAATACAGAATTCCCTTTAATTGAGAGAAGTCCTAGTTATCTCCAACATAAAACTAAACTCAAATAGAATGCATCAAACCAACTTTATACTCAGTTTCCCACATCTCATATAGGCTGTTTTAGAAAGGGGTAGTCTCTGAGGATAGTCTTTTCCAGCCATACAATACATTTTATGCACCCTCATCCCCTCTCCTCTGCTGATAAGTGATGAGAAAGGGCAGCTCAGAAACAATGTCCTGCCATATATGGCTCCCTCTCAGTACACACTAACCCCATTCTCCAAAATCTCACCACAGCGTTACAGCTCATTAAATTCAACTCAAGGATGAGAACTGAGCTGTGGTACTAAATCTGCACAGTTTGTGTTTACCAGCAAGAACACTGCATGTAGTGTTGCTTACAACATAGTCTTGTAATATGGAAGCACTCTTGTTGGCAGCTTTGACAATTTATCTATTCATAGCAAAGTGAAACAGTGGCTGCTTTAAAACTGTTGCTCCTTGTACTAATGGGAAAAAAGAGGAATATTAAAAACTATCACAGTGAAATCTCTATTGCCATCAAAAGGTCGTTGATCCAAAAGACAAACAACCTAGTGTTAATGATTTAACCAAACATTTTTCACACAGATTACATGCTCATTCATCAATGTATAATATTTTTCACATCATGAAAATAATGGCCATTTCCTTCCAAATGCCAATTACAATGAGTTGTACACAAATCAAATACAGATTAGAAATCATCAGGTTTTTAATCTAAGGAAATGCATTACCAGACACACAAAAATAGAAAGGAAAAATTTTGCCATTGTTTGAAATCTAGACAATTCTCTGGTCAATGAATCTAAACGGGAAAAACAGCATGGTAATGGTGAATATTTTCTTCATTGACCTATTTTCAAATAAGAAAGCAATCTCCAGGACATGATAAAGTGATTCCTACCCTTGTGAGACCCACTAACATGCCCTTTTTCTAATGGAAAGTCCATTTTTCAAAGAAAAACTGAGGAACAGATGTTATGACATTAGCATATCAGGTAGCACATAAAGACCTTAGTCAGATTCAGAGCCATTGGGTAAGCACTGTGTGAAATAAAATAACACCATGCATACTGTATAAGGGTGAGGGAGAGAGGAAGAGAGTCTTACCACTTGCCAAAGGTTACATATGAAATTTGTGGCAGAAGTCGAAGAAAACTGAGAAATTCCAAAAGCAAAAACAAAATAAAATGTATAAAAGAATTAAGGTTGCTTAGCTGACAGCCTATAACCTAATACATCATTTGTAAAACCCAAGCTTTTAAAAGCAACTAAAAGAATGTTAATGATATCTTAATTCTTCACTAGTTCACATAGCACACACAGATTTTTTCCCACCACTTATAAAGAGATGCATACACAAACACAACACAATAAGCTTAACTCTGACCCTTAAATCAGTAATCTCAGAATAAACCAGCCACAAAACCCTTCTGGGAAAGCAACAAAGATTATATGTGTACAAGTCCTCAAGTATTTTTACCATTAAATTAACAGTGCTATGCCCTTTTTCTACTAATTTACATATTCAGCATTGTTCTCAAGGAACTTAAAATATAAGTACTTTATCAAAAGATATGTCAATTGATAAATATATATTTGTGTAATAAATTTATCATATTACATAATATATATTTAAATAATATTTAGGTTCCACAGAGAAAATAATACATTTTATAACCCCAACAAAATTCATCATAATCAGTAAGCGGTAAAGTTGTATTGTCATTGTGGTTGCATTTCTTCATAATTAAAACAATATATTTATTATGCAGGCATTGTAAGATTTATGATGTCTTTAACTATTCATTGTCCTGCTTTTAACTGCTTATATTTTTGAATTGCTGTTATTTAACTACCTTAACTGATGACTAAAAAAGTTTTTTTTGTTTTTTAATTAAAAGGCACCAGTCCTGCAAAATTTCTCTATGTGGAGGTAAGGCCAAATTCAGATCATACTATCTATAAATAAAATAATAATGTTCAGATAATATCTGTACTTGTGTAATGTAAATGTATTAGAAACACAACTGAGAAGCATATTTGGAACAACAACTTCCCTATTACAAATGTAAAGCATTAGTAGTTATGAGTGTTTTGTTATGCAGCAAGATTACCTATTTAGATTATGAAATACAATTTTCTTTCATTAATGGGTTCTGGAATGGGTGGGGTTGAATTTTTTAACCGTTTCAGCACTGGATCTAAATTGTTTGTCTGTGGGCAACATGCTTGAAATTTTCCAATTCGAACAGTGATTTGTTCCACATCCCATATTTACCTGGCTGTACAAAATAAAGAACAGGAGACATTTGACATGGGTTTAATCAGGCCGCAACTTTATTATTAGATGTCTGGGACTACTCGGCAGATAAAAGTGTACAGTGCAGGTAAACCCATGTTTATTCAATAATTACCCGGAGAATTTCTGCCAGTTTCCCCTCTTTTTCCATCCAGGTCCCTCCAGTAAATCCATTGCCGGGACCTTACCATCTACCGCCCTTGTAGGAAGACTATAAGAATGGGGGCGGTTCTCCCTGCCATACTAATCATAGGAGTCCCCAACCGCCCGTCTTTTTTTTCCCCTTTACTGACACCTCTTTTTAAGGAGAGTAATATCAGTGATTATGTCAAGTTTTTGAACACGTTATATTTCTTCACTTTGTATATTTTTAGTTCAATAATTTGTTGCCAGAAAAAATAACTTATGAAAATAGTTCATATTTATATTGTGCAAGTGCCCAGGGGTCCAAATCAAGACCGGAGCCCTACTGGGTTAGGCATCTAGACCCCCAAAGCTGCAAACCTACAAGGATTCACTTGCATAATCATTTATAGCACTGGAGCCATAGACCTAGATATAGTCCATCCCCCAAAGAGCTTGGGGTGAAATCCTGACCCTCTAGAAGTAAATGAGAGCTTTTTCAGTCAAAATTTCACCCTTGAAATCTAAGATGTGTTTGTGTTACAGATGTTGCAATTAACAGTTTTAAAGAATCCAATACAAAATAGTACTTGAAACTAAACTTCACCTAAAACAAGATTTATTTAAAAAAAATTATCCAAACTACTCTAGTTTGGGAACGGGTAGGAAGACAATTTTAACTAGCAAATGTTCTGGCCTCTGAGCATTAGGCTCAAACACAGACTACACGTTACTGATTCTACTCAAAATTTACCTTCCCAACGAGTTTGCACATCCTTACCTAGGAAATGTATTTATGAGACATATTTTTAAGGAGCCACACAAGATTTATAGGCTACCACAGTGTGAGCACTTGTCAGTAAAGACTATTACTTTCAGAGGAATGTGGAATATAATGATCATATTTATTTTTATAATCCTTTTTTTTCCCCTTCTGACTTAATCAAATGTCGTTTAGATAACTCCCACTGGACAAAATGTTCTTCAATAATTAGTGCACTGGAGTGATTTTTTGAAAGTATTAGAATTTCATACTTTTTCAGTAGCAAACGGTCTGTCTCCACTTAAGAGAAAAAATAACCTGGCACATCTTGATGTTCCTAGCATTCATAAATATTCACTGTGCAACCCAGAAAACAGATAGCTACTGTACTAAGATTCTTGGTCCATCTGGTGTATTTTTGCCTCAACTTTAAAATCTGTTTCCAAAAATACAAAGCATTTTTTTTCTAATGGATTTGGATTTCAATGGTCCCTTTCTTCTTTTATACATAAAATCACCCAGCAGAAGGACATTTCCCTGCAAACAATCTGCTATCCAGGCCCACCCTCTCACCCATGTCCTTTGGAGCGGTTCCCAAACCGTCCCCAAAGCACCAGCATTTCAATAACTGGAATGGCAATTTATTTTTAATTGTTTGAGATCTTGCAGTCTATCTGAAAACAAAGCATGCACATACACCACATTCTATGGCTATGATTCAAGTCCTTCTGAAAATAACTGATATATTATAACAATGCCATTTTACGTAAAACAGTGTAGCTCTCATGGGGCACTCAGCAATATACCTAATCATAGGAAGGTTCATTTCATAACCATCTAATAGATTATTTTAGGGATTTAATGACAGTTACATAAATTTAATCTTAAAAAAAATAGTTTTAGCTAGTAGATGCATTAACAGTTTAAACCTAGTTTAAATTATGTTTAACTCATGTAAATAAATTACAGAATTAAGCTAAATAGCATAAAGTAAGGATTCAACTGGTTTAAATTTGTATATTAAAATAGGTGTCAAAGATAGAGCACCTACTATATGGGACAACCCTTCACCTCCCTGTCCTACAAACATATTTTGGTACCAGTTTTCTAATCCATTCCCATTTATTTCATGGGTGAAATGGCTCAAATGTAACAATGTAAACTTGGTGACAACTGATTTTGCAATTTAGATTAAGTCCTCTTCCCTCCCAGCCCCCAGATTTAAAAGTTGGCATGTGTTTCACGGACAATATAGATATCACATGTATTAAATTAAGCCTTGGGCCTTTAGAAAACTTTGCAAAAGGTTATGTTTGTAATCTTCAGTGTTTATTTTACTATGAAATGAATACATTCAGCAATAAGTCAGATTTATTGTGAAAATAAACACATTAGGGTCTTATAAATAGCTGTTAGAAAAGTTCCGTATGGTATGCCAAAAGTTGAAAATGATTGGTTCGTGAACTTTTCCACTTCTGCTCTAAAGCTTGGAAAAAAATGTTTATTTTTGACTAGTTATGAAGAAATGAGGATTATATTTCATCTGCAGCCTCCATTAAAGTAACTGGATTTTGAAAACTTTTCCCAAACTTTTAGGGAACGCATATGCAAAAAATGGTTGACAACAGATATGTTTTAATATGTTTAATGAAAGTGCAGAGAGGAGTGTTATTTTAAATGTAAATTTACAAAATGAGTTTCTCAGTTCACCCCATTGTATCACCTAAAAAGAAAAAATAAATCAATGCTCCGAAGTTACTGAGAGACTTTCCAGGGATCTAGCCAACCATACTTAATGCATATCACTGCTGCAGCAACAGGGTTGATATGCATTTCAGATACAGAACTGCCCATATTTCACCAAAGAGGACACTTTATCCTGGGCCTCTAACTGAAGCATATAGATGAGGTACTTACCGCAGTGGTGACCAATTTAAAAAATAACCTAGAGCGATTATTTTAAGAGCATAGCTGTCATTTGGTTTGTCAGATGGGTGCCTAAAAACGTAATGTGTTGTAGTATAAGGCTTAGCCTTGGTATGAGCAGATAAGAAGTACTGTGAGGTATAGAGAACTCTGAAAGTGAGACTCGGGGAGAGGGAGATCTTCTGTTGGAAAAATTACATCTGCTCTGAAGTTTAACTTTCTGTGTCTGAAATGTTTCGTTCAAGGCAAACCTTCCCATTCACAGGCATGGAGGCACAAATCGATAGCAAAACCTGCAGAGTTTTACGTGCAGGAAGAGGAAGTCAAGCTCACAGTTGCTTGTGCATCACAGAACATAGGTCCACACAGGCTTCCTGAGCATGGACTCCCTCCCCCCAGAGTTAAGTAAATGCTTTGGAGTAGTGCAAAGGTACTTGAATAAGAGGCATATTTAATTCCTCCTCAAAGAACTGTAAAATATAAAAATACAGTGACCAGACAGACCTCCCTCTCACTGTCTCTTCCATGACTTTCTACGCCTCTTTTTTCAGGACCTCATCCCTCCTTTTGTCTGCCCTCTGGAGCTCCATCCCCAAGCCTAGTTTAGGGTACCCTATATCCGTAGGGCATTCTTTTCTTGGGTCTCTATCTTTGCTACAGAGATTCCAGGGTCTCTGCTGTAAGAAGGATACTTGCTTCTACAGATCCCTGCACTTGTCTATGTGACTCTATCACTTCCCTCCAAGACCTTTTCTGATTCACGGCCTCCGATTGCAAGTCTTCACATCATCTTGTGAGACAAAGGGCGTACATCATCTTTGTCTCTGTCGTTCATGAAATAAATACCAATGCCAGGCAACAGGAGGAAACTACTACTAAATGAGATTCAGAAACTGTTATGATTTTCAGTGGAATCAAAGATTTAATGCTACCTGATAAAGCCACATTGAAACAATTTGTTCACAACACACTGTATTTCCAAATATAAGTTCCCAAAATTAAGGGGGTTGTTATTTGAGTAATACGGTTTATTATTTTATTTCTAATTTCTAGATCAGTAGGCAAGGTTTCATGAGAATACCATTACAGAATATGCATATTTCAATTTTAATATTGCCAATATTAATGGCTGAGCTTTTCTATAAATATGGAGAATATGCAGCCAATGACCCCAGCTACATCTTAGCATAATTCAGGTTTAGGTGCAGATCCTTTTCTGAACACACAGAACAAACATGTTCCATACAAGTAAGAAAAAACAATAGATAAGTAATCATGCAAAACAAAGATTTTGTTCCCTTCTGGAGGTCTGCTGGTTTAATCACCAGAATCCTGAGCAAGGCCTTGCATTAGACTGTTGAAAATAAATCTCTCTATATAAAACAGGGTTATATACATTATGTCCATATGCTTGGGTAACTTCTGATTCAACTTCCTGTTTATATTGCTTCATCTAGAAAATTCTATGAACCAAAATCAGCACTCTCTTATTTGAAGTCTTAAAAATCAGTACAGAATCTGACCCTTTATTATTACTGAGGTAATACTGTCCTATCAATAATGAAATGATTTTTCCAAGTTGTCCTGCCTGCTGGATTATAGCAATTCTCAGGAACTCTACAGGGGTACTCCTTAAAAAACAGAATGGATCTAGAAAAAAAATGAATAATACACTTTTTAAAAATACTATATACAGTGTCAAATATGTATGCAGCAAATCTGTGGACAAGTTTATTTATTACTTTTACCTGCCTGCTTACCTGATTTATATGGGCAAAGTCTTATTTTAGGAAAAATGAAATGGAAAAGCGTCAGCACAACATTGATTTATTTATAGGCAATTATCTGCTAGACAGAATATTTACAAAAGCCAAATTATTGTACCCTGTTGGTCTGAAGTCTAGCTTGCTATCCTTGATTCCATATAGTAGCAGAGAGTATTTTAAGGTAAAATATTGCACTATGAATCAATTATGATAGAATATCTTACAGTGGAGGAATCTCATTCCCCTTTTACAGGTATTTCCCCAATTCCTAGAAGAGAAAAAGTTTGAGCCATCTTTACTTTCGTTGGCAAGTACATCTGGGTTTTTTATATTCTGAATTCCTGTTTTAGTTTAAAAACAACTATTTGGTTCTGAGAAATTTCTTCTTGATTTGTCCACATTTTTGAACAGTGGAAAAATTAAAGGTAATATACAAGAAAGATCAATGAGAGAGGGTATTAGACTATTGTGGTCCATTGAAAAGAATTTAACACAGTAACAAAAATAAAAAGTATAACTAATATCGACATCAGGGATCATAATGTATCCCTGAAAACCAGAAAGATCCCTGTTTCCAGATGTTTTTAAAAGATGTTTTCTCCTGGTTTTTGTATACTCCTGCAGACTGAAGGAACCATCAATCAGCTGAGCATCTACATGGGAGGGTGTATTATTTGTGTGTCAATAGGCCTTTGAGAGTGAGGAGAAACATGTAAAGAGGAAACCATACAGAAATCATGAAAAAAAATCATACAGCACATGCAACTTAAAAATAAATCACCTATACATGAATATATATGCATAGGAGAGAGAGTATGCATTGATAAACATGGAGATAAGGAATAATCATTCCACTTTTAAGAGCAGATTAATTAAATGATAATAGATAGTCAAATAATATTTCCATTTCCCAGATAGGAAAACAAGAATAGAAAGAGAGGGGAAGTGATTTTCTGGAGGAAACAGTATGTCAGAGAACAGATTTAATGAACCAATCTTACATGTTTAGCTAGAAAGATGCTTGAAGAAGCTCTGTGCAATCATTCTATTTAGTGTTGTATACAGGGTATAACTAGAAGTACTGAAACTGAATTCAGAAAGGTAAAATTTAGGCTGAAAAAAAATCAGAGAAAGCCTGTCAAGGAGATGCATCAGGCCTGTGGAATAGCTCTCAAAGTAAGTGGAGGAAACCAAACTAAGAGTGCTAGCAGATTGGCTTTGATAGTGGGCGGAAAGTCAAGATCTGTCAGAGCAGGTTGTTGTGGAATTTCATTGAGGACATTATTATTCACGGTTGATGGTCTATTGAGAAGGTTGCTAAAGTGTTCTCGCCATCTTTCGTTGATGCCTTCTTTATCTTTAATCAGCGTTGTGTTGTCTGATGAGAGCAATGGGGTGGTCCTTGGTTTAGAAGGTCCATAGACAGTCTTAATAGCACTGAAGAACATCTTTGAGTTGTGAGTCTCAGCATAGTGCTCAATTTCTTTGGCTTTGCTCTCCCACCAGTTGTCTTGTATCTGACGGAGGTCTTTCTGTGTTTTGCTCTGAAGGTACTTGAAATGGTCCCGTTTAGAGACTGAGGAGGGGTCATTCTGCCATTTGATAAAGGCTTTTCTCTTTACTTCCAGTGCTGAGCATATTTCTTCTTGGTTCTCATCAAACCAATCCTGATGTGTTCTTTTCTTTGGTCCAAGAGATGTTATTGCTGTGTCAGTCACTATCAGCTTGAACTGGTCCCACTTTTCGGTTACAGTAACGATCAATTGTCCGTGGGATGTCAGTTTGTCATCAAGACTCCTCTGTAAATCGTTGAAACACTGAGCATCCTTCAGTTTGGCTATGTTGAAAGCAGGTCGCACATACTTAGGGTGTTTATGTCGAGAGGGAGCGATGTGAAGTTGAAGAGACATCCTGACTAATCTGTGATCTGTCCAGCACTCTGCGCCTTGCATTACTCTGGTGATCAGTACGTCTCGGATGTCTCGCCTTCTGACAATGGCATAATCTATCAGATGCCACTGTTTGGACCTAGGGTGCATCCACATCGTTTTGTATTTGTCCGCTTGTCAGAACAGAGTGTTGGTAATGCCCAGGTCATTTTCAGAACAAAGGCTCAAAAGGAGTAGTCCATTGCTGTTCATTTTGCCTACACCATGTGGCCCGGTTATTCCTTTCCAGTTCTCGCTGTCAGCCCCAACTCGGGCGTTGAAATCTCCAAGTAGGAGTAGTTTGTCTGTTACAGGTGTGGCCTTGATCAGTCTGTCAAGATCTCCTTTGAGTTGTCAGAGCATGTTAGAGTGGGTGCATATGCACTGATGATGGTGGCATGACGTTTGGCATTTAGTGGGAAGCGTAGTTTCAGCAATCTTTCATTGATACCCACTGGAAGGTCTGGGAGTCGATGCATCAATGAGGTTTTTATTGCCAGACCAACTCCACGTATTCTGTCCTCTGTCTCAGTCTTACCCTTCCAGAAGAAGGTGCAACCACTTCCTGGTTCGCTCAAGGAACATTCCCCAGGCAATCTTGTTTCACTTAATGCCGCTATATTGATGTTGTAGTGGGCTAGTTCTCGAGCAATGAGAGCTGTCCTTCTCTCAGGTCTTGCAACAGCTTCTCGATCCATGAGGGTACGAACATTCCATACACCAATGGTAAATTTCCTCAAATTTTTCTTTTGGTTTCGGCCGCAGGTTGGGTTAAACTGCCAGCCACGGCTTGCTGGCCAGTTGTTGTAGGGCAGACAATTTTTAGGCCACCTTTTCTAGGCCCCTCCCTTACTAGGGTGAGCAGTGCTGTCCTGAAGAGGGCTGCTCAGACGCCTGGGATGCTGCCGGGCAACTCTGCTGCCCCAGGTACAGAGCTGGACGACCACCTATCCACAGGCCGCCTGCGTGCAGGATTGGGACTACGACTCCCAGTGGTAACCTCCACCTGTCGCTTTGCCCCTCCCCCATCGCCGCAGGACTTGGGTGGTATGATGATGATGTTTGATGATTTGCACAGGACCTGTGCGTGAAAGCTTTTTAAGTGGTAGAGCCGTTGCACGGGAGCAATCCCACTCTCTCGACCTTAGAAGCCAGACACCAATGGTACGAAAAATCGTCACGACTGGTAACTTCTTTAGTTGCAGTGGATGGCCTTGACATCTTTCGTGCCTCATCAAGCCCTTCGCTGTCCACAAAGCATTGCAGAACCGCCTTCTTGGCCGTTGGATCTTAGTGATCTCTTTCACCCAGTCCGCCGGAGCTGATGTTGCATGCAGTATAGGCATATCCCTAATTCACTGAGGGTTTGAGTCCCATCAGTTACACTCACCTGGTTTAGCTGGCCTGTCGAAGCCGTTGCCCGGGGTGTGGCCACTGCATATGCTGCAGCTACTTGAAGCCACAAGTGAGAGCTGAGTGACAGGTGGGGACCAAAGTGGACGGACCACCCCGAAGGGGTACGACAAGTCCCCCCATCAGAGGTACTACCCCTCCCTGGGCACCCCATACACCCCAATATGATATTTTCTGTCTTATTATCTATCCCTTTCTTGATGATTCCCAACATTCTGTTCACTTTTTTGACTGCCACTGCACATTGAGTGGATGATTTCAGAGAATTATCCACGACTCCAAGATCTTTCTTGAGTGGTAACCATTAATATAGACCTCATCATTGTATATGTATAGTTAGGATTATGTTTTCCAATGTGCATTATTTTGCATTTATCAATATTAAATTTCATCTGCCATTTTGTTGCCCAGTCACCCAGTTTTGTGAGACCTTTTTGTAGGCCTTCACAGTCTGCCTGGGACTTAGCTATCTTGTATTTTTGTATCATCTGCAAATTTTGCCACCTCACTGTTTACCCCTTTTTCCAGATCGTTTATGAAGATGTTAGATAGGACTAGGCCCAATACAGATCCCTGGGGGACACCACTATTTACCTCTCTCCATTCTGAAAACTGACCATTTATTTCTACCCTTTGTTTCCTATCTTTTAATCAGTTACCAATCCATGAGAGAACCTTCCCTCTTATCCCATGACTACTTATTTTGCTTAAGAGCTTTTGGTGAGGGACCTTGTCAAAAGCTTCCTGAAAATCTAAATACACTATATCCACTGGATCTCCTTTGTCCACATGCTTGTTGACCTCTCAAAAAATTCTAGTAAATTGGTGAGGCATGATTCCCTTTACAAAAACCATGTTGACTACTTCCCAACAAATTATGTTCATCTATGTGTCTGACAATTTTGTTCTTTTCAATAGTTTTAACCAATTTTCCCAGTACTAAAGTGAGGCTTACTGGCCTGTAGTTGCCAGGGTCACCTTTGGAGCCCTTTTTAAAAATTGGCATCACATTAGCTATCCTCCAGTCATTTGGTACAGAAGCTGATTTAAATGATAGGTTACAGATGACAATTAGTAGTCCTGCAGTATCACATTTGAGTTCCTTCAGAACTCTTGGGTGAATACCATCAGGTCCTGAAGACTTATTACTGTTTAGTTTATCAATTTGTTCCAAAACCTCCTCTAATGCCACCACAATTTGGGACAGTTCCCCAGATCTGTTACCCCCCAAAAATGGCTCAGGTTTGGGACTCTCTCTCACATCCTCAACAGTGAAGACCTATGCTAAGAATTCATTTAGTTTCTCCGCAATGGCCTTATCTTTGAGTGCTCCCCCCTCCAGCCTTATACACCACTCTGAGCACCTCTTCTCAGGACTTAGCATTCCTCAGAACCAACCCCACCAGAAATCACAAACTCCATTGCCCAAAAATCTACCAACAATGGTTTCATTACATGATTCCAACATTACAAAGGACAGAGATTTGAGAGGTCATGACAAGAAATCACAGATGATGTTAACCGTTAGGAAAGGGATAGATAATAAGACAGCAAATATACTGCCACTAAATAAGTCCATTGTATGCCCATACCTTGAATATTGCAGTTCTGGTGGCCCCATCTCAAAAAAGATATATTAGAAATGGAAAAAAGTACAGCGAAGGGCAACAAAAATTATTAGCAGTATGGAACAGCTTCCATAGGAGGAGAGATTAAAAAGAGTGAGACTCAGCTTGGAAAAGAGATGACTTGGAGGAATATGAAAGAGGTCTATAAAATCATGAATGGAGTGGAGAAATTGAATAAGGAAGTGTTATTTACCCTTTCACATAACACAAGAACCAGGGGTCACCCAATAAAATTAATAGGCAGCACGTTGAAAACAAACATAAGGAAGTACTTCTTCACACACCACGCAGTAACCAGAGGAACTTGTTGCCAGGGGATGTCGTGCAGGCCAAAAATATAATGTGGAGCCAAAAAAGATAAGTTCATTGAAAATAGGTCCATCAATGGCTATTAGCCAAGATGATTAGGAATGTAACCCCATTCTCTGTGTGACCTGAAGCTTCTGACTGCCATATGCTCGGAGTGGACGATAGGGGATGGACCACTAGAAAATTACTCTGTTAATTTTCTCTACGGCATCTGGCATTGGCTACTGTCAAAAGACAGGGCAATGGGCTAGATGGATCACTAGCCTGACCCAGTATGGCCATTCTTATGACTTATGTTGTCTTATGAGTCCCAGGCTGGAAAATAAATTGAGAAATGCTGTCTAGACTAAGGTCCTA
Source organism: Mauremys reevesii (assembly GCF_016161935.1). Taxonomy (NCBI): domain Eukaryota; kingdom Metazoa; phylum Chordata; order Testudines; family Geoemydidae; genus Mauremys; species Mauremys reevesii. The sequence continues at coordinate 28,526,884 of NC_052629.1, read as the reverse complement.
CTCAGTCCCAGAATTTTTTTAAGAGCCTTTAAGCCATCACCTGCTACCCTTCAAGGGTCAGTTGATAATCCCAGTGTGAAATATAATGTGCCATAATTCCTGTTAAATGAGCAAAATTAACTATTTTAATCACAGGTAATCTTGTTTTTAAAGTAAGTTTTGTGTGCTGTAGTAGATGCACTGCATAGTTTTGCTTTCTGCTTGAATGACTAATGGAGATGTGAGCACTTATATAAACAAGGAAAGGGATTTAATGAACATACTGTACAGACTAAAATGGATGCTTTGCTTTGGAAAAGCACAGAATGCATTCTTCCAAGTGTATAAAAATCCTATATAAATGATGCATGCGTTTCCTATGAACTGGGCTAGTCAAAAATTGTCAACTGCACTTACAAGACTAAATTAAGTATGGTAATTGTTCACTTTGATTTGATGTAAAAAAAATAAAGCAGGGAAATTTTCTAAAATGATAGTACTGTTTTTATGTTGCTTTTCATTAGAGACCATTTGAAGATTCAAGCCTGTTGGTTTCAGATGAATGTGTTTTTCTGGAGCAGCAATTTCACTTATTGTATTTCCATTAATTCTCATTCTTGTATGTGAACAGTGACATTTCCAAAACAAGAAGGACACAGCAGTAGATACATTTATAGAATCCTGGCATGTTGGTCACAATTTTATGAAAATTATTAGAATTTCAAGAGACTGTGTCCCAAAGAAAGAAAAACTTTTGTTCAAAAGAATTACAACAGGAGGATGTCTCTTTTCTTGATTGCTCTTTCATCATTCTATTTACTGCAGATGCAATCTTCCCACATCCTATATGAGGATGCATAAAAGGATGATAGATGGTCTTCTGTTAAGCATGGGCCTTGGATTTGGTTTCTATGGCCAGCTGTGCCACAAGCTTCCTGTGTAACCTTAGACAAATCATTTTATTGCTCTAGCATCTCATTTCTAAAATAAAAATAATAAATAAGAAGTCTGTATTTAACAACAACTCTAGCTCCCTACAATTTTAAATTTACTCTCTGCATCTACCTAAAGGGGAAAGGAAATAGGACAATGTTTTCTGGTACAAAAACATTAACTGTCATGTATGTCAAAAAACAAAGTTACGTTCATTCACCTTCTTGGGCGCCAAAAGCCCCCTAGCACCACCAATGTCTTCCAGTGACAGTTTCTACAAGGCTATAAAATAATTAAATGAAAAATATATTGTGTTTCTAGCCATGATTGCAAAGAAAACCATAACAATATGGCCCAAGTTTAACTGACATTGTGTCTTCCCGAGTCTGCTCACAGCCTGAAAAAAAAACAAACCTCTGTAAGATGTGCCCCATTCACTACAAAGGAGCATTAACTCTGAAACAGTAAGAAGGAAAGGTAAATCTCAGGAAAATATTTTCATTATTTAATTGCCAAACATTTGGCAATGGAATTTTTATTATAAATTACTAGCATCATTATTAATTATTATTATTATTATTATTAAAGGCACAACAGCAATTATCCTGATTTAAAGGAAATGTAGAAAAAATAGCAAGAGACCAATATGGATGTATCAGGAGCTCTTTAATGACCTGCAAAATATAAAAAAGAATCCCACAAAAAGTGGAAACAAAGACAAATTGCTAGGATGAGTACAAAAGAACAGCACAAGCATGTAGGGATGAATTCAGAAAGGCTAAGGCACAAAATTAATTACACCTAGCAACAGACATAAAAGACAACAAGAAGAGGTTCTATCAATACATTAGGAGGAAGAGAAAGACAAAGGACTACTTAGTGGAAAGGTAAAGCTAGTAATGGATGACACCAAGAAGACTGACGTATTTAATGCCTATTTTGCTCCAGTTTTCACTAAAAAGATTAGTTGTGACAAGATGCTTAATAGAATTAATTCTAACAACAAGGGGGAAGGAACACAAGTCAGACTAGGGAAAGAACAGGTTAAAGAATATTTAGATAAATCAGATGTATAAAAGTCATCAGGATCTGATGAAGTTCACTTTAGGGTACTTAAGAACTAGCTGAAGCAATCTTGGAACAATTAGCTATCATCTTTGAGAACTCATGGACTATGGATGATGTTCCAGAGGACTGGAGAAAAGCCAACATAGTTCCTATCTTTAGAAATGGAGGAAAAAAGAGGACTCAGGGAATTATAGACTAGTCAGCCAGATTTCAATAGCAGTCCAGTACTATTCAACATTTGCACTAATAACTCTGTAGTGGAGAGTATACTTATAAAATCTGCAGATGACATCAGGGATTCCAAGCACTTTGGAGGCCAGGATTAGAATTCAAACAGCTAGACAAATTTGAGAATTGGTCTGAAATCAACAAGATGAAATTCAATAAAGGCAAGTGCAAAGCATACACTGAGGAAGGAAAATAAAATGCACAAATACAAAAAGGGGAGTAACTGCCTAGGCACTAGTAGTGCTGAAAAGGATCTGGGGGTTATAGTGGATCATAAACTGAATGAGAGTCAATAATACGATGCAGTTGTGAATAAGGTTAATATTCTGTGGTGTATTAACAGGAATATCATATGTAAGATATGGGAGGTAATTGTTCCTGTCTATGTGCACTGGTAAGGCCACAGCTAGAATACTGTCTCCAGTTTAGGGTACCACACTTTGAGAGAGATGTGGGCAAACTGGAGAGATCCCAGAGGAGAGTGATAAAGAAGATAAAAAGTTAAGAAAACCTGACCTATCAGGTAAAGTTACAAAAATAAGATTATTTAATCTTGAGGGAGGACCGGATAACATACTTCAAATATGCTTATAAAGAGGATAGCAATCAACTGTTCTCCATGTCCACTGAAGGTAGGACAAGTAAGTAGCTTTATCTGCAGCATCAGAGATTTAGGTTAGATATTAGGAAAACTTTCCAACTGTAAGGATAATTAAGTACTGGAATGTACTTCCAAGAAACATTGTGGAAAACTCATCATTATAGGTTTAAGAACAGGTTAGGCAAACACTTGCCAGGGATAGTTTAGTTATACTTGGTCCTGCCTCAGTACCGGGGACTGGACAAGATGACTCCTCATGGCCCCTTCTAGCCCTCCATTTCTATCATTATATGATTCTATAATTTTAGCAGAAACATCCAATACATGGGTTATCCCATACCCAGATTACCAAGCGACTAATTTGGTATCAAAATAAACACAGCTCTTGTAATGGTATACAGCCCTGCACCAGCATGAAAGAGAGATTAAGGATATGCTTTGTGCTAGAGTGGCCCCACTTCTCCATACCTGTGAATCAGGACAAGAGGAGGAGTTAAAAGAAAGAAACTCACTCAGGTGGGGGTAACTCTGGGAAAGGAACAAGCTGTTGAGCTCCTCAGCTCCCAGAGAGAGGTCTGACAGCCAACAGAGCCTCTACCCTCACAGAAAGGAGAACACAAATTCCCTGAGATAAGAAAGAAAAAGAGACTGAGACCTGTACTGCAGACCCAGTGAACTCTGGGTAGACTGATGCTTCCAGGGCCCTCTGAAGTAAGAAAGGCCAATATTCTCACTAAAGCTGCCTACAGGTTTTTCTTTCTTTTCCTTTATGCTTTTATTTAACCTCACTTGCTTTCTGTGGACTGTTTTGTTTGCGTCACCTGGGACCCTGAGAAGAAAAGAAACAGTCAGCAGGCTTTGGCTGGAGGTTCAGAGCATCAGCCTCACTAAACTAACACAAACCACAGCACCTGCTAGTGTAGGGCAGTTGCATGCTATCCACCTCATGTAGCTCCTAAAGGGGGCACTTTGCTGAGTGACAGCACTGTGTTGTTTTCCTATTTCATTGATTAAAACCTACTTTTTAAAACATTAGAGGAAGCTGCTGCAAAATTTGCAATCTGCCATACTAGATTTAGTGGTAGAATCCAGTATCTTGCCACAAAAATTAGGTCCAATTTGCTGCAGAATAAAGATCCTTGCCTAAAGCAAAATGTGGTTAACAAAAGAGGTCACAGCTTGGAGTGCCCCAAACGAAACACATGCTTGGTGATCAAGAAGAGGAAAACACTCTAGAATATATAACAAGAGCTGCTAGTAACTATTTAAAATAAAAAGAATTGTTTGGACTCTTGAACACTTATTTAAATGTGACCTAGTAGAAAGCTATTTGGACTAGCAGGATAGAAATTAAAGTAGCAATATGACATATCTGACAATGTCAATGCAGCATAGGTATAGCCCTATTGGTCCCAGGATATTTCAGAGATAAAGTGGGTGAGGTGATATCTTTTATTGGACCAACTTCTGTTGGTGTGCTGTGTGTGGCTCAAAAGCTTGTCTCTCTCACCAACAGAAGTCAGTCCAATAAAAGATACCACCTTGTCTCTCTAATGTAAGACATTTTTGGCAATATGTTGGAAGTGTTATAAAGATAACAGAATCATTTTTAACATCCCTGTGGCAGGGAAAACACCACAGCAGCCCAACACTGTAGAATTAATTTCAGAAAGTACAACTACACAAAAATGAGGAATTTAGTTAAACAGAAATTAAAAGGTACAGTGCCAAAAGTGAAATCCGTGTGAGCTGTATGGAAATTTTTTTAAGACACCATAATAGAAGCTCAAACTCTGGAAAATGAAGTGTAAAAACATAGAATCATAGAATCTCAGGGTTGGAAGGGACCTCAGGAGGTCATCTAGTCCAACCCTCTGCTCAAAGCAGGACCAAACCCAACTAAATCATCCCAGTCAGGGCTTTGTCAAGCCTGACCTTAAAAACCTCTAAGGAAGGAGATTCCACCACCTCCCTAGGTAACCCATTCCAGTGCTTCACCACCCTACTAGTGAAAAAGTTTTTCCTAATGTCAAACCTAAACCTCCCCCTCTGCAACTTGAGACCATTACTCCTTGTTCTGTCATCTTCTACCACTGAGAACAGTCTAGATCCATCCTCTTTGGAACCCCCTTTCAGGTAGGGGAAAGCAGCTATCAAATCCCCCCTCATTCTTCTCTTCTTCAGGCTAAACAATCCCAGTTCCCTCAGCCTCTCCTCATAAGTCATGTGCTCCAGCCCCCTAATCATTTTTGTTGCCCTCCGCTGGACTCTCTCCAATTTATCCACATCCTTCTTGTAGTGTGGGGCCCAAAACTGGACACAGTACTCCAAATGAGGCCTCACCAGTGCTGAATAGAGGGGAATGATCACATCCCTCGATCTGCTGGAAATGCCCCTACTTATACAACCCAAAATGCCATTAGCCTTCTTGGCAACAAGGGCACACTGTTGACTCATATTCAGCTTTTTGTCCACCGTAACCCCTAGGTCCTTTTCTGCAGAACTGCTGCCCAGCCATTCGGTCCCTAGTCTGTAGCAGTGCATGGGATTCTTCCGTCCTAAGTGCAGGACTCTGCACTTGTCCTTGTTGAACCTCATCATATTCCTTTTGGCCCAATCCTCTAATTTGTCTAGGTCCCTCTGTATCCTATCCCTACCCTCTAGCTTATCAACCACTCCTCCCAGTTTAGTGTCATCTGCAAACTTGCTAAGGGTGCAGTCCACACCATCCTCCAGATCATTAATGAAGATATTGAACAAAACTGGCCCCAGCACCGACCCTTGGGGCACTCCACTTGATACCGGCTGCCAACTAGACATGGAACCATTGATCACTACCCGTTGAGCCCGACCATCTAGCCAGTTTTCTATCCACCTTACTGTCCATTCATCCAGCCCATACTTCTTTAACTTGCTAGCAAGAATACTGTGGGAGACTGTATCAAAAGCTTTGCTAAAGTCCAGAAATAGCACATCCACTGCTTTCCCCTCATCCACAGAACCGGTTATCTCCTCATAGAAGGCAATTAGGTTAGTCAGGCATGACTTGCCCTTGGTGAATCCATGCTGACTGTTCCTGATCACTTTCCCCTCCTTTAAGTGGTTCAGAATTGATTCCTTGAGGACCTGTTCCATGATTTTTCCAGGGACTGAGGTGAGACTGACTGGCCAGTAATTCCCTGGATCTTCCTTCTTCCCTTTTTTAAAGATGGGCACTACATTAGCTTTTTTCCAGTCATCCGGGAAGTTGAATGGCCAAAAAAGAATTTAAAGAACAACTAGCCAAAGACTCAAAAAGTAATAGCAAATATTTATTAAAGTACATCGGAAGCAGGAAGCTTAACAACCAATGGGACCACTGGACGATCGAGATGCTAAAGGAGCATTCAAGGACCATAAGGCCATTGCAGATAAACTAAATGGATTCTTTGCATCAGTCTTCATAGATAAGGATGTGAGGGAGATTCCCAAACCTGAGCAATTCTTTTTAGGTGATAAATCTGAGGAACTGTCCCAGATTGAGGTGTCAGAGGAGGTTTTGGAACAAACTGATAAACTAAACAGTAATAAGTCACCAGGACCAGATGGTATTCACCCAAGAGTTCTGAAGGAGCTCAAATGTGAAATTGCAGAACTATTAACTGTAGTTTGTAACCTACCATTTAAATCTGCTTCTGACAGCAAATGACTGGAGGATAGATAATGTAAAGCCAATTTTTAGAAAGGGTTCCAGAGGTGAAACTATGGTAAAGAACAAAATGGTCAGACACACAGATCGACATAATTTGTTGTGGAAGAATCAACATGTTTTTTGTAAAGGGAAATCATGCCTCACCAATCTACTAGAATTCTTTGAGGTGGTCAACAAACTGTGTGGACAAGGATATGTACAGTAGATATAGTGTACTTAGATTTTCAGAAAGCCTTTAACAATGTCCCTCACCAAAGGCTTTTAAGCAAAGTAAGCGGTAATGGGATAAGAGGGAAGGTACTCTCATGGATTGGTAACTGTTTAAAAGATAGGAAAGAAAGAGTAGGAATAAATGGCCAGTTTTCAGAATGGAAAGCGGTAAATAGTGGTGTCCCTCAGGGGTCTGTACTGGGACCAGTCCTATTCAACATATTCATAAATGATCCAGAAAAAGGGGTAAACAGCGAGGTGGCAAAATTTGCAGATGATACAAAATTACTCAAGATAGTTAAGTCCCAGGCAGACTGCGAAGAGCTACAAAAGGGTCTCACAAAACTGGGTGACTGGGCAACAAAATGGCAGATGAAATTCAATGTTGATAAATGCAAAGTAATGCACATCGGAAAACTATATATATAAAATGATGGGGTCTAAATTAGCTGTTACCACCCAAGAAAGATCTTGAAGTCATTGTGGATAGTTCTCCGAAAACATCCACTCAATATGCAGCAGCAGCCAAAAAAGCAAACAGAATGTTGGGAATCATTAAGAAAAAGATAGATAATATGACATAAAATATCATACTGCCTCTATATAAATCCATGGTATGCCCACATCTTGAATACTGTGTGCAGATGTGGTCGCCACATCTCAAAAAAGATATATTGGAATTAGAAAAGGTCCAGAAAAGGGCAAAAAAATGATTAGGGGTATGGAAGAGCTTCTATATGAGGAGAACATAACATAAAATAAGAACGGCCATAGTGGGTCAGACCAAAGGTCCATCTAGCCTAGTATCCTGTGTTCCAACAGTGACCAATGCCAGGTGCCCTAGAGGGAATGAACAGAACAGGTAATAATCAAGTGATCCATCCCCTGTCACCAATTCCCAGCTTCTGGCAAAGAGATTAATAAAACAGGGACTTTTCAGCTTGGAAAAGAGACGACTAACGGGGGACACGAATGACAGAGGTCTATAAAATCATGACTGGTGTGGAAAAAGTAAATAAGGAAGTGTTATTTACTCCTCGTAACACAAGAACTAGGAGTCACCAAATGAAATTAATAGGCAGAAGGTTTAAAAACACACAAAAGTAGTATTTTAGGCCAAGAATATAACAGGGTTCAAAAAAGAACTAGATAAGTTCATGGAGGATAGGTCCATCAACGGTTATTAGCCAGGATGGGCAGGGATGGTGTCCCTAGCCTCTGTTTGCCAGAAGCTGGGAATGTTCGACAGAGAATGGGTCACTTGATGATTGCCTGTTCTGTTCATTCCTTCTGGGCCACCTGACATTGGCCACTATTGGAAGACAGGATACTGAACTAGATGGACCTTTGGCCTAGATGACCCAGTATGGCCATTCTTATGTTCTTATACATTACCAGCTAAATCAGAACTCTTGTTTTCTATAAGATAAAATACACGGTATTTGATGTTTTAGCTATAAATACATGCTATATGATATGTGGCTGGCAATTACCCTTTGTTGTACAACGAATGATTGAATCTTAGTAGTAGAAAACCTGTTTTGCCACACTTTTGAAAGAATCTCATTGATATGGAAGAAGTTACTTTCAATGAGCATCTTGTTTATGATGCTGAGTATGGAGAACTGTATATAATATCAGAAAACAAATGTATATGCGATAATTATATGAGATCCCTATAGAGTGATGTCACTTAAACAAAATTTTGTTTTAATGAAGGGTTGTTTGCTGCCTCTTCCTTGTTTTTTTAGTTATTCTCATTGGTAGATTTTATAGTTGTTTAAAAATCAACAAAAACAATTATTTTTAAAAAAGCAGCCCTGTAATGGTTATAATCATTACTGTGACCTAGATAAGAGAGGGAAAAGACTACATCACCCTAATTAGCATATTTAAAAAAAATCAGAGATATTATTGGAAAGAATAGGGTTCAGTTCCTCGGTCACAGAGGCAATGTTTAGGAAACCTATTGCTGGAAGCCAATTAACCAAACAGTTACAAAAGGGAGAGCTTGGCCTTTTATTTCCAAGCATTTTAAAAAAAAACCAATATTTTAAAAAACTGAATAAGAAATGCAACATATAAAGTAAGTGGGCGAGGGTTTGTGTCCACATTACCATATTACCAAATATCCTTTATTAATATGTTGCTAGTCTTTTATTGCCAGTTGTTGGCACCCAAATGGGAATAAAGAGACTCAGGTCATTAAACTAAAATCCACTTTGATTAAATTGATCCCATTAAAATAAACACACAGGAATAGAAGGCCATTTTTCTTGGTCCTCTCTAATCAGTGATGGGAGAACAAGAGAAGAGACTCATTGATCGATCTCTACTCTAATCTGTATGTTTTGTGGAAGGCACCCACAGAACTCTTGCAGTGGTACTGCTTCATGGACAAACATTCATCTAGTTATCAGAAAACAAAGATACTAACTTTCTACAGAAGAGACCACTTATCAACATCAGGATTAACCTGATAATGGTAACCTCTCTCTACACGCCTCAGTGGCTTATGCAGGTAATTAAAGAAGATCTATTAGGTCAAACTGATTAGTAACATTACAATTGATTCTAAACTGCAGCTGGTCAGGTGTGACTAAATGTTAAATATTGATTGTTAAGATACCATTAAAACAGATTTCTTTCCTTTCAAACTTCACTTTCAGCTTCATGAGTTAATGGATTGAGTAATCATTTTAAATTCTGGATTTAGAATTAGTCATTCTCTTGTACCTAGAAATCTTAGACAGTTACAGAGGAGGCATACATCAGTACTACAAAATGATTTACTCAGCTGCTCCCTTTAGCGGTTCTGCCTTGGGAAGTGCAATTTAATGCTTGAACTTCTTTCCTAGACTCACACACTATAGTGCAGTACATCTGAGTCATCTTAAATGAGTAACAGTTAAACAACTGAACCGTAAAACCCATATAACTTCTAAGTACCAAATGGCGGAAAATGAAAGTCTCCACTAGGAAAGGAAACAAATTGGCTTTTTAAAAATGCGCAGCAATTCATGATGCTCAACTTTTCAATTCTATTTAATTTTTAATAGTTATTTAACTTACCGTACATTGTAGAAATGGGTTGTTTACACAATGAGTTTGACATACATATGCTAAATAGTTAGTGGGTGTTTTCACAGTAAGACTGCTGAAGAAGGTACCAAAAGTATTGTTGTTTCAGCCAATTTTATAGGCAGTGAATGACGGAAAGGGCTACACCCTGTAGACCATTGAAAATTGCACAGATGTTCCTATGTCTTCCTATTTAATCAGGCCAAACCTATTACTTAGTTAAAAAAAAAACACCACCTTTAGGAGAAACGATTTTCATGTCTTATTCGCCTAAACTGAGCTACAAATGAACTGGTATCTTCAGACACTATGTTCAGCCACAGACATATAAGGCCTTTTTTGGAAGAACCCATCACACTATTTACAACCAAGTATGAAAAACTAACTGGAATATAAACTAATGATGCTAAATTGTTTTACACACACTATTAAATTAGCACCCAGATAATCCAGGATACCTGCTACATTACGGTAACTGCCAGGGTACAAATTCAGAATAATGCTTTTCACTAATGGTTTTCTATGGATAAATGGGATATTTACTGTATTAGTCTGGTGTAGGCTATATCCCTATTCACAGTAGTTATAGATGTAAATTAATGTTTTGTTTACTTCACACTGTTTGAACACTTTGTTATGGGTGATAAGAGTCACTTGCTTTAGTATATTTTAATACTTTGGAGAATACTTATTTTTAAAGCAATTCACAAAAATATCTAGCAGCACGGTGTTTAATTTAATTGCCTGAGAACTGGCCAGGTACAGCAGGTTAAATCGACACTTTTTTCCTCTCTAGGGTGTGCCATTTAAGATTATACTATAGCACAGGGCCGCCCAGAGGGGGGGCAAGAGGGGCAATTTGCCCCAGGCCCCGAGCCCCACGGGGGCCCCCACCAGAGTTTGTCGGGGCCCCTGGAGTGGGGTCCCTCACTCGCTCCGGGGTGCCCAGCAAACTCTTGTGCGGCCGGGCGCAGGAGCTTCTGCCGCTCCCGGTCTTCGCCGGCGGAGGGTCCTTCCACTCCGGGGCGGAACGACCCCCCGCTGGCGAATTACCGCCGAAGACGGAGCGGGACCCGCCGCCGAAGTTCAGCCCGGTCTTTGGCGGTAATTCGGCGGCGGGGGGCCCTTCCGTTCCGGGACCCGCCGCCGAAGTGCCCCGAAGACCCGCGGCGGGGCCCCCCTCCGCCGAATTACCGCCGAAGACCGGGCTGTGCTTCGGCGGCGGGTCCCGCTTCGGCGGTAATTCGGCGGCGGGGGGGCCCCCCGCGGGTCTTCGGGGCACTTCGGCGGCGGGTCCCGGAACGGAAGGGCCCCCCGCCGCCGAAGACCCCGGGCCCCCAGAATCCTCTGGGCGGCCCTGCTATAGCAATTTGTAGAAGTGAGGCACCAACAAAGGCTGTAACCACATGATGCCAAACACTCCGCTTAACTCCCCCTCAACCATGGTTTAACACAAGGTAGACATAGACAAGGTCAAAAAGTTTTCAATGCCTGATGCAGAAAATATGCTTGCCCATCCTCTCAAAGAGGGAGCAATGTTTGAGATTGGGTTTCAAGCACAATTCATTTTGGAGTTTGGACACAGGCAGAGAGAAAAAGAAACACTAAAATCCAAATGAAAGTGAATTTGGTCTGAGCTGGACTTTTAGGTGGGTGTATAGAGATGAATGATTATCTGAGATTAACAACAGTGGCAAACAAGTGAAGTCTTGGGCAAATTGGAGCAGGTGGGAACTAAAAAGAGAGGTGACAGAGTGCCTAGATCCTCACATCACTACAGGTGAGAAGCATTAACTGGAATACAGAATACTGATGGCTACCAGGGGCAGCTCTAGCCATTTCGCCGCCCCACGCATGGCGGCACGCCGAGGGGGGCGCTCTGCTGGTCGCCGGTCCCGCGGCTCTAGTGGACCTCCCGCAGACGTACCTGCGGAGGGTCCGCTGGTCCCGCGGCTTCGGTGAAGCATCCGCAGGCACGCCTGCGGGAGGTCCACCGGAGCCGCGGGACCAGCGGACCCTCCGCAGGTACGTCTGCGGGAGGTCCACCGGAGCCACCTGTCACCCTCCCGGCGACCGGCAGAGCGCCCCCCGCAGCATGCTGCCCCAAGCACAAGCTTGGCGTGCTGGGGCCTGGAGCCGCCCCTGATGGCTACCAAAGAATCAAGGCAGGATGCAGAAGAGGTACAATGTTTCCGCATCCTCTGCGAAAACATTTCCATTCTGGTAGATAAACTGCAGGGATTAACACTGCAGTTGAAATCACTACCAGTAAAGAAAGACGTCAAATCAGAGAGATCAAAGACATTGCAGGAAGGACACTGCCTCTTCAGATGATATTTGGGCAAACATGCAGAAGGATCAAGGAAGATGGAAGACCTTACAGTCGCAAAAAGGAAGGGGAAAAAGGGCATGTATCAGTCAATGAACAGATATTCCACTCAGTGAATTGAAAGCACAAACTGAGAAACAGAGAGACTACACTATGCTCTAAACATGGGTAAACAGGTAATAATTAAATTAGAAGTGTTAGAAAGGAAGAGGCAGCAAGCGATGTGGACTGATGACTTGATAGTGAGGAATGTACAGTACCCCCAAAAGCGTTAGACAGACAAACATGTGAGGCTAATCTCCATCAGGGTGCCAGAAGAGAAGACCTGACAAGAAAGAGAGACAGAGAGATCATGCATGTGATTTTTAGGCCTATCCCAAATAAATATAAAGATAACATCACCGTAAAAATTATTCCAAAATGCCCAAGGTCTGCTACCTAGCAATAGGGGTTTTCTTTCTCTTGCTGTACATTCTCTTCTTACAGCTTGCTTTAATACCCCTTGGCCTATAGACATTTTCCAGCTACACAGAAAATCATTTTAGATTTTAGGTTTTCGGGTTTTTTTGGCACACAGTTTAGCCAAAGTCAAACTTCCACTTCAATCTGTTGAAATTCATTGCTTGGCTGAACATTTTAAAATGCAGCAGGATTCTTTAAGCTACCATGTGATTATCTTAAAATATATATGTAAGAGTATAGCCATTATACTCAGGGTACATTAATCCCAATAATGTGAAAATGGATACTAAATTTTTGTAACCATGGATTCTTGTCAGGCAACTGATGCCAGAAAATAAAGACCAATCTATTACCTTCACTCTTTGATGTTACATTTATTATACCAGATACCATAAATTATTTTTCATTAACAAAATATTATTTCTATACTTTTGAGAACTTTATATATACCCAAACTCCTCCTTTGCTCAACTTAATCTAAAAATAGTATTTTGCCTAGCACAAGTAGAAACACAAGTGAATATTGTAGCTCCACTGAAGGGCTTGTCTGTGAATGGCAACTCTTAAGATGTTCCAGATGCTTCAAGCTACTGTAATTATGGTATAACTATAGACCAATTAGAGAAGTACATGCAACTTTAAAAGTATGCCAGATGTGTTATGCAGAATTATGACAGCTGTCCTGAAAGCAACCCAAACTGGGACTTACTATCCTTAGTGGCAAAGTTAAGGTCTGCTTCTATTAAGATACATACATTTCTCATCAAGCCCAGTTACACAACAGTTTGTTGAAAAAGTGCATGAAAATGTGACAGAGAAGAGAGCTCATAAGGAAACTTGAGTGTTGGGAACAACCTCACCACCAGCAGTCTACAGCACATTGTGATGGGATATATGTATCCTGTCCACAGCAAAGGAGCAAGGGGTAATTGAGCTTCTCTGAAAGGAAGGAAAAAACCTGTCCCTTCCCAGAGGGAGTGCACAAGCTGTCATTTCTGGAGGGAGGGCCTGGCCAAACTGTCTCATTAGGGAAACTGTCTTTTAAAAAGAATTATTTGGGTTATTGGAGTGGTTCTTGGCTCTAGCCAGGAGCCTGGGACAAGAGGATGCATTATGAAAGGCAAAGAGACAGGCAAATCTTCTGTGGCCTCTCAGGATAGTTGGTAGAGTGTCTCCTGGAGTAACAGAGACCCAGAATGAAATCCTGTTCAATTACGACCGCAGTGCTGTGCCTCACCATGTGAGCCTTGAAGTCATGTGGTCCTACTGATCTCACCAGGGTTCCCATGCACCCAATTCCCCAACCTTGTGGCAATGGAGTGATGCATAACAACCAACATAAAATAATGTATAACCGTAAAACTACATTTTTCACAATAAAACCATGTCATAAATCTGCTCTCATAAAACTAAGTACTGACTGGGTGCATTTACACTTCTTTTAAAAATAGCCCTAAATAGTGATTTATGATAAAAAAAAGTTGTATGTCAACACTGACAAGACTTACTAAAGATTTAATGGCTACAAAATGAGGGATATAAAAGCTGAACTTTTTTATCTTCCCCCACTCCGTATATTTTGCAGTCTTTAAAAACCCAATTTTACATAAAGAAACACTCTTTTAAACTAATACATTTCCCAGAGTGAAAACACATTAATATTAGAGCTGTCAAGCGATTAAAAAACTAATTGCAATTAATTGAGCTGTTAAACAATGATAGAATACAATTTAAATATTCTGGATGTTTTCTACATTTTCAAATATATTGATTCCAATTACAACACAGAATACAAAGCGTACACTGCTCACTTTTATATATATATATATATATATATATATATATATATATATATATATATATATATATATATATATATATATAAAAAAAAACAGATATTTGCATGGTAAAAAAAACACATATTTTTCAATTTCCCCATTACAAGTATTGTAGTGCAATCTCTTTAACATGAAAGTTGAACTTACAAATGTAAAATTATGTATATAAAAACCTGCATCCAAAAAAAATCAAACAATGTAAAACCTTTGAGCCTACAAGTCCACTCGGTCCTATTTCTTGTTCAGCCAATCTCTCAGATTGGCTGAACAAGTTTGTTTACATTTACAGCAGATAACGCTGCCTGCTTCTTGTTTACAACGTTACCTAAAAGTGAGAAAAGGTGTTCACGTGGCACTGTTGTAGCTGACGTCCCAGGATGTGCTGACAATTCATATGTCCCTTCATTCTTCAACCACCATTCCAGAGGATAATGCTGATGATGGGGTCTGCTTGCTCCAAAGCAGTGCAGACTGATGCATGTTCATTTTCATCATCTGAGTCAGATGCCACAAGCAAAAGGTCAATTTTCTTTTTTGGTGGTTCGAGTTCTATAGTTTCCACATCAGAGTGTTGCTCTTTTAAGACTTCTGAAAGCATGTTCCACACCTCGTCCCTCTCAGATTTTGGAAGGTACTTCAGATTCTTAAACCTTGGATCGAGTGCTGTAGCTATCTTTAGAAATCTCACATTTGTACCATCTTTGCATTTTGTCAAATCTGCAGTGAAAGCGTTCTCAAAACGAACATTTGCTAGGTCATCATCCGAGACTGCTATTACATGAAATATATGGCAGAAGGTGGGAAAATCAGAGCAGGAGACATACAATTCTCACCCAAGGAGTTCAGTCACAAATTTAATTAACGCTTTTTTTTTTTTTTTTAAACGAGCATCATCAGCATGAAGGATGTCCTCTGGAATGGTGGCCAGAGCATGAAGGGGCATACAAATGTTTACCATATCTGGCACGTAAATACCACATGGCTACAAAAATGCCATGTGAACACCTGTTCTTATTTACAATGCCACTTGAAAGTGAGATGTGGGCAGCATTATCTCCCACAAACATAAACAAACTTGTTTGTCTTAGCGATTGGCTGAACAAGAAGTAGGACCGAGTGGACTTGTAGGCTCAAAAGTTTTACATTGATTTTTTTTGAATGCAGTTTTGTAACCATTGTAAATTGCACTTTCAGAATAAAGAGATTGCAGTACAACTTGTATGACGTGAATTGAAAAATACTATTTCTTTTGTTTATCATTTTATAGTGCAAATATTTGTAATAAAATAATATGAAGCAAGCACTGTACTCTTTGTATTCTGAATTATAACTGAAATCAATATATTTGAAAATTTAGAAAAACATCCAAAAATATTTAATACATTTCAATTGGTGTTCTATTGTTTAACAGTGCAACTAAAACAGATACATTTTTTTAATCACGATTAATTTTCTGAGTTAATCTCAAGAATTACTGTAATTAATCAAGAGCCCTAATTAATATGCCTCCTCCTCTGCAGAAAGGGCAGGAAGAGCAGGAAATCCCCCACAGAAATAGGAAGCTCAGAGTGCTGTTATTGTGCTTTATATGCTTCTGATCAGTTAGAGTTATTACACACATACTTAGCTTTACTACCACGAGTAGTCTCATTTAAATCAATGAGGCTTCTCATGCAATTAAACTAACCACACCTGTAAATGTTTTCAGGAACTAGATCATAGTCTCTCTGTGCTCAGTTCACCACCTGTAAAATGGGGATAGTAGTACTTCACTACCAGGGCCGGTGCAACCCATTAGGGCGCTAGCATTTGGGGGGCGGCATTTTGGGCCCTTCGGCGGCAACCAGATCTTTGGCCACCCCAGTCGTCATCGGCATTTAGACGGAGGGACCTGGGGCAGGGGGACACGGGGAGGGCCACCTGCAGCAAGTAAGGGGCGGGGCGGGGCGCAGCACACAGGGGAACTGCTCCCCGCCCCAGCTCACCTCTGCTCTGCCTCCTCCCCTGAGCACGCCACCCCGCTCTCCTTCTCTCCCTCCCAGGCTTGCGGCGCCAAACAGTTGATTGGCACCGCAAGCCTGGGAGGCGGGAGAAGTGGAGTGGCGATGGCGTGCTCGGGGAGGAGGCAGAGCAGAGGTGAGCTGGGGCGAGGAGCTGCTGCATGGCTCCCCGGGCCAGGGGGAGCTGCCACAGGGCTCGGGGGGGGGGGGGGCGGGGGGCGCAAGGTGGAAGTTTCGCCTAGGGCACGAAACATCCTTGCACCTGCCCTGTTCACTACCCTCAAAGAGTTGTTGTAAAGATAAACACGTTAAAGGTTCTGATGTGATCAGATAGCATATATATAGCTAAAATAGTCAGATTAGCAACTGGTCTGAATAATTTTTACAGTTAGGATGTTTACAAAACTAACTTCAGTCTAAAATATTTGTATACCATGTGATAATACTTCTGATTTGATAGTCTGATCTGATACCTTGCTATATATCATGTGAAAACAGCTACAGCTATACTGATTTATGCATGAATTAAGTATTAATTGTAGGCCAAGGGGGAAAAGATTTTTTTTCTATCTTCAACAAGTGTTATACAAATAAGGTAATAAAAATAAAGGAAAATGCAAGATGGTGAAAATGTCTATATTAATAATACAAGACAGAATGACAATTTTCTTCTTTTTTTAAAAATCACTCAATGAATAATTCTTAAATAATACAGTCAAGGTAATAAAAATAGACTTAAGAGAATTCTATTAAGAGAAACTCTCTCTATAGGGGAAGGCTAGTCTATTAAGAGTATTCTATAACTTGCTGTTTAAATACGAAGTTCAAGCTATCTTGCTTAATCAGAATTGGTGACGTCGCATGATATTTCCAATCCATGATTGGACAAATTAAAATCTTATTAGGTTTCTGTGAATATTTGTAGAAAACCGATTTAAAATTTGCTTTCCACAAAGTTTCAAGTGATAAATGCTTAATTTTAAAACACAAAGTATTTAAATCAAACCAATCTGTACACAGAACACAAGACTGTGCCGGGATAGTAGATTTCATTCATAGTATGTATATTTATGATTTTCTGCCATGTTGGGATTTCATCCTTATCTCAAGTGTCTCACATCTGTCTATCCATAAACATTTAAGAAAATCCAAAAACTAAATGGTGAACAGATGACTCCAGGATAATGTATTTTGGCATTTTTTCTTCTAGTGGTATAAAAGCCATATTTAGAGAAGTATAAATGTAGGAACTACAAAGCGGACATACAAAACTTCTTGCACTGTGAGATGTTCTATTTGTATAAGAAAAAAGAGTCACTGCACCAGTGAATGGGTGGGGAATACTGCCACAACTGGGAGACAGTGTCAAAAAAGAAAAAGCTTTAAGTACTTCCACTGTATTATGAGAATTGTTTGTGGTTTTTTGTTTGTGGTCAAAAATTCTCAGAGCATCATTCAGCTATCGATTATGTGGAAAATAGCAGATGTTCAGTTATATGAAAACTAAACCTGCAGTAGAGATTAAGTATGCAAATATGGTATTCTTCCATCATTAACATGAACAGCTTGGCTCCTTTTATATTTACAAAAACAAGTATCTGTAGCCATTAATAATAGTGCCCTACCAAATTCATGGCCATGAAAAATGTGTCATGGACTGTGAAATCTGGTCTTTTGTGTGCTTTTACCCCATACTAGACAGCTTTCACAGGGGAGACCAGTGTTTCTCAAGTTGGGGGTCCTGACCCAAAAGGGAGTTTCAGGGAGCCACCAGGTTATCGTAAAAGCAGCAAAGAGTCCTGTGGCACCATAGACTAACAGACGTATTGGAGCATGAGCTTTCATGGGTGAATACCCACTTCGTCGGATGCATGTCCAACAAAGTGGGTATTCACCCACGAAAGCTCATGCTCCAATACATCTGTTAGTCTATAAGGTGCCACAGGACTCTTTGCTGATTTTACAGATCCAGATTAACAGGGCTACCCCTCTGATACTTGACAGGTTATTGTAGGGGAGCTGTGGTATTGCCACTCTTACTTCTGTATTGCTGCCCTTCAGAGCTGGGTAGCTGGAGAGAGGTGGCTGCTAACTGAAGGCCCAGCTCTGCATGCAGCAGCACAGAGGTAAGGGATGGCAATACCATACCATGCCATCCTTGCTTCTGCACGGCTGGTAGTGGCGGCTTTGCCTTCAGAGCTGGGCTCCCAGCCAGCAGCCATCAGTCTCCAGCTGCCCACTCTGAAGGCAGTGCCGCTGTCAGCAGCAGCACAGAAGGGTACCAGTACTGCAATCCCCACTTCAATAATCTTACAATACCCACCACCACCACCTCCTCCTTTTTGGGTCAGAAACCCTGTAATTACAACACCATGAAATTTCAAATTTAAATAGCTGAAATCATGAAATTCATTATTTTAAAAATCCTATGACCATGAAATTGACCGTGAATTTGGTAGGGCCTTAACTATTAAAGACTGTGCCAAAAGAAGTAGAAATATCCCACTTAGTAAGTTTTCAGTGTTTTTTTTAAATATGAGAATGTTAAAGATTCAATCGTGTACGTTAAAGTAACACACATAATTAAATCAAAATTGGCCCAAGAAGTAGATTGTGTAAAGAGAGGCTTTTACCAATAAAACTAGGATAAAAAGAAATATTGATATATGTTTAAAAAATTCTAATAGACAGCCATTTTAAAACAAAGAAACATTCATCACCACTGTTACAACACTGTAGTAGTATTGTGCTGGTGAATTTGATTCTTAAAGTTAAATTAACTAGAAACAGAAGCAAAAATGGGTAGTTTATTTTCTTTGTCCTGCAGTGTTAAATATGTGGGGAGCAGAGAGGATAGTGGGAGAGAAGAAAAAAGTCTGAACTATCCAGCTTCCAAACACTGGAAGTCCTTAATTAAGTACACCACAGCTGTCCTAGGCTTGCTACCTGAGCTAGAATTATTTATATTGTCAGCTTAAACTGTAATATTTCTATATATAAGGTGGTTTGCTAGGTCTTGTAATGATTTATTACTTACCTGTTTTTACTACCAGTTACAATTTTGAGCCTAACCAATGTGTTTCATAATTGTCAAATAAAAATAATCCTAAAGATCATATGTAAAACCTCACAAAACATAACTAAAAATGCTCAAGCCATATGAACAAAAACAATCCGCCTTTTACAAAAGAAAAATAAATTTCAAAAATTAACTAGGAACCAGAAAAAGAGAGATCTGACAGGTTTGATTATTCTTAAGAATAACTAGCACAGAAGCAAAAAGCTGCAAGTGTAGTATTTTGAGTTATTGTTTACTGTGTGCCACTGCATCTTTCATTGTTTACCAACCTGCCCTGAAAAAATATGCAAATTATGTTAAACACAGTGAGCAATCCAGTTATAAACATACTAAGGGAGTTGAACATCTAAAGGATGTTCCTGGTGTATTGGGGTTTATGCTGTTTGAGTTAGCATCCTGATCATCAACCACATTTTTCACACATCTTCATCATACACAACTCCTACAGTATATTCCATATGTAACACACATTGAGGGTAAATTATTTACAGCTACTGTTATACTCTTTCTTGCTGGCAGCATTCACTCCTTTGGTCAATAGGTAACTTGCTCTCCTCAGGTTGTGCTCAAACCAGAAAACTGTATCCAACTGTACTATATGGCACCACTACCACAAAAAGAAAAGCTCTGAAAAGTTCACCATCTAGTCCTGCTTGTTGCCACCATCCTTCTAGCTAATGAGCATCACCACTGGGGGCAGTTAAAATGGGAAACATTTTCAGGACTCAGGGAGATATGCAGTTCCAGTTCCAAAGAAGGAGGAGGGGGAAAATAGAGTTCTAGCAGAAGAGTGTTCATGCTGAAGTTAAAATTGGAAAGTTAAACTGCAACTATTTTCTCATCTTTTTAATATGTGCACAGTATTTGTTTGGATTAGTGCTTCTTGCAAATCCGGGCAGTCAAATATATCTTTTATGTTAAAAGCAGAACTATTCATTATACATAAAACCCCAGTCCACCGAACAGGGTATATAATACTCTACTATCAGTGAAATACTATCACTCTGTTTCCTTACAGTAATGGGGAGCCATACCTTACAGCAATACTTGGAGCATTTTTTCAGCTTAGGCTTTTGCAATACACTAATCATTTTCAGTAAGCTGACATTTTATTTAAGTAGAGACAGTTCTCAGGGAATGGAAGTATATCATCATAGCAGAAGGTTATTTCTTTGGGAAAAGGTTGTTTCAATACCAAAGAAAACTAATATGGATTTCATAACTTTGCTGAGACGAGCTTAAAATGAATCTGTTTTTCCTCATACAAAATTAAACTTATATAACCAAATACTGTATCAACAACCAGTTGAGACAAACAGTACTTAAAGATTAAGAGAGCTCTACTACCATCAGTGCTAATTAAAATTAATAGGATTCTGATGTGTAATTCCTTGGTGCATCACTGGCAGAGTAGGCCCCAAGGAATTTATTAAACAATACCTATCTTTAGCAGGAAAAAAAAAAAAAGAAGAGACAGAAAAAGAAAGGAAAGTTATTCGAAAGAGCTGGCACTCCAGCAGTTCTTATTAACATACTATAAGAAGCTGTTTCTCTATTTTTCTCTCATTAAATCCTTGCTCAGAAGAGTATGTATGCAGTTATTCAGGAAGGTAAGGGGAACCGTTTTCCTGTTAACAGCATGCTACTGCATTTTATTTTGAATGCATGATACTGAGAAAGCTGACTATCTGCAAAACATGCTTAATATGGATTATACATAATGTTTAAGTGAATGATGTTCCTACAGCATCACTATGGTTAATATACAGGAACCAGATGATGCAATGTCATCAATACCTATGATGACATACAACCACTAGAATTAGTGGTTTATTTTCACCACTGGTTCTAGCTATCAAAGCAGTAGTTCTTCACCCATTTGGTGTGACCCATAAATGCTTTATGAAGGAGCCAGGAAAAAAAAATTAAGCTACGTCAAGTAGTTGCTAAGACTCAAAGTTGGAGCCTAGAGAGGTCAGATAGGGAGCAACTCACTCCCATTTCTGGCTCTCACCTGGTCTTCTCTGAACTTCTCCAAACTCAATCACTTTGGAGCCCATTCTCTCAACCTGTCCAGCACTCAGCTCTATGGCAGGAGAAATAAAGCTCAGCACCACATCTGCAGACAGAGATGAAGGAGAAAGAAGAAAAGCACCCTCAGCAACCTAAATCAGCTCCCCTACCTATTTCCATCCAGCCACCAACTAAGCCCCAGCATCTTTAAGCACCACAATCACCAGGTAACTGGCAAAAATAAACCCAGCTCCAGCTACCCCTACTACCCTTACAGCTGCCCCCAGCATCGCTATCTAACTCCCCCCACACATACATGCCTCACAGCATCAGCCATCCCACCTCACGGCAGCATCAGCAACCTTTGCACAAATCACCACACAAAATCATCCCATTGTTTCTTACTGAAACCCAAACCTCACAGTTCTTCATAGCTGGGACACATTTTGCTGCTGGATGATTTTTTTTTTGACCATTTTATGGGCCACAGAACAAATGACACTTTGAAGACCATTGCAACACAAAGCAGTCATACACATAACAGAAGAAAAACCTGTATCACACCACATCTCTGCTTACAGGATTATGCACACCTATTCCTTGCAGCAATAGAATGGGCTATAAATTGTCAAATACGAGGCCAAATACAGAGGTATCATAAATGGTGAGCCCCACATACTTCATCACTACTGGGTAAATTAGATGGGTGGACAGAAATTTTCTACTATTGTCAAGACCTCTTGTGTCAGAGGTCAACATTTTACAGAAGTATGACTTACTCATTCAAAACCTTCTTTAAGAAGGGCAAGTCCAGCACTAAAAGAAGTAACGTGGATTAAATGCTCCCTCACCCAATGGAGCAAACTTTGCTACACAGAACACTGTGTGAGATGTATATGACTTCTAACAGAGATTTGAGAGTACAGTTATCCCAAGAAGATGAATAAAACACTTTTCCCACCCCACAAAAAACACACATACATAAATTTCTGTGCTTTCTGAAGAAGACCTGCAGGACTAAACCTGGGAGTTAGACTATGAAGGCAGATTTGTGTGGAGTTCAGCAGATTAGTATAGAATAACTAGAAGATCTTAGACACTCTCCTGTCCCAACAGTGGATGGGAGGAGCAAGATAAAATGACCCCTGAATTACTGCAGTTCCAAGCTGGAATAAGTCTGATCTCTTATGTTCCTTGTTCTGGGCATGAAATTTTGCTCCTGAGCCAGGTCTGATTTACAAACCTACTGCAGGCTACCAGAATTTATTCTAGTAGAGTCTATCAGGATTTTTTTTTCTGTCTTTGCTTACAAGCTGAAAAGCTCTGGCCCATTAATAGAAAGGAATGATTTTACTATAGTAAGCTCAATGAATAGCTTGCTACAAAAAGCTGGACAAAAACAATACAATAAAAATGAGTGCAGCTTTTGTATCTACTGATTGTATTTAAATTCTGAAAATTATTGCATAAGCAGTTGACGTTTGGTTTTGAAGTTAATAGCTGTCAATGGAAGAAGATTTTTTTTTTAATGAACTGAGGAAATGTGCTCATATATATTTAATCATCATTGATATTGATTTAGCATCTTATCTCTTACTATTTGGAAGTTTTTGCCTCATAATTAGTGTATTTATAATACATTTTTTCTTAGCATTATATTATATATTCTACACATCCAATTTAATACCATCATGGATATTTTTTATTCCCAATTTGATCAGCTTTTTTTCTTCAAATATCACATATAGGCATAATTAAAAAAAAATCCCAAACTAATTAATTACGCAGACTTTTTTTTTGGCATTTTAACTTTACATCTATAGATGCAAATAAGAAAAAATAAGCTGAATACTGTATACATTAATACAATTCAAAATGTAGTCATGACTCGTACATTAAACACAAATGAAATCAGATTTAAAGCCACCCACTGAGCTGAAAATATTTAGAATTACAACTATTGTACACTGTAACAAAGAATTTTACAAGCTTTACATTCTCACTAGCAGACAGCTTGTACATTAAACATCTGAAGATGTGAGAAAAACGGAACACACTTTATGTGCAAGATCCTTCTGTCTAACACAGCAACAAAAATAAATATTTCATCAAAAACAAACCTGTAAGTGAGGCTACTTTTATTAGTCATACAGTATCTGTTTTATCTCTTGGGTGGCCAAATATGAACTGGTCAGAAAAAAATGGCGAAGTTCTGAGAAAAGCAACTTTTGCACTATTCTTATTTTAATACTGGCAATATTAAACTTTCCCTGAAAAATCGGTGTTATACTTCAGAAATCTCACAAACTCCACAAATAACCTCACATAACATATATTCAAGAGGGTTTGTCACAACCCAACCTCTTTGATATGTCAAATAATTTAAAAGGCAACCTACTGACATATTTCCATGGACAGCAGCAGCTGCATGGCCTGGTGCTGTTGCCACTATTAACCTCAGTTACAATTTGAAGGCTGAATTAAGTTGTCTGCCAGCAGTTCCAGCTGGCATAATACATTACTATAAGGTGTCATGCTGTTTAGCCATGGTCAGTGTTGTGACATGCTGAGCTCCATTTATTTATTCATTCTCATTTATAGATAAAGCATAAATACCAAGATCTCCTAGAAAGTGCCAACTTCTTTAAGGACTGGATAGGACAAGATTAGATACATTTAGAACTGGTAAAAGTACACTGATACCAGCTAAGCTACAGAACTAAACTGTATCCCCCCTCATTTACACACTACAGCAATGATTCTGTGAGAGCCATGGAACCGAAGATACACCTCAGAGGGAACTGGGGAAAATATGATTTTATATAACCTAAGTCTAAACTTGTTATAGGGGCTGAAACAGCCTCTGGCATAAATTAAAGCAGCCACTGGATTGTGCTAATTTATGGCAGCCTCTTTAGGGCTGCATATGTACTGCACTGCAGCCCGCAATCCTTTATCGTGGCACATCCCTTCCTTCCCCAACCCCTATATTTGCTTTGTCTTAAATGATTATTGTCTTAGTAGAAATGTAAGAATACCAGAAAGAAATGGGTTGGTCTGAAGGCAACCTATACATGTGATGGTACTTGTGGCCAGCAGCCCTCTTAGATCTGAAAGGTTCTAAATCATCTCACTTGTATCACCATCAGCAATTCCAGATTCTGAAGCAAATAAAGAACCTTTCCAGCTAAAATTAGCCTATGGAGTGGTTGATCCTCAAATTCTACAGGCTTCGTTGGCTCTGCAACAATGAAGGCTGAGCACAGTTCTAAGGGGAAGCCTTGTTTTCAGTAGCTACAGAATCTCTAGAGTAGAGTTTTCAGATTCAGGCCAAACTAAACTGTATTACTACAACTGTATGACTGAAAAATGATATTGGATGATTCCAGTGAACATGGTCTGGTTCTCTCCCAATTAGTGTAACGTAATGATAAGTTCCTTATTTGGGGCTCAATGCCATGATCACAAGCTGTGATTTCTGTCTGACTCCAAGAATACATTAGTTAGGGAGAAAAGAGCCATGGATAGTCCAGATATCCCAGGAATAAAAAAGGGTGGTGGAATACTAACCTTCCTATGGTTTCCTAGTTATAACCAGAAAATCATTTATAAAAAGCAAACAGGAACCACTTCGGAATGGACTTCAAAGTGCATTTCTATTATCAACACCCTGGCATTCAGGCAAAAGCATATATTTTTAAGAACAACTTTCTGAAATGTACACTCTGAATTTTAAGCACCTTCTTTGGCAAAGTAGATCACAGTTAAGAAAAAAAGGTTGAAATTTTCATCTTACAGGTATTGATTAAATTATGTAACTTTGAGGATAAGCCACAGATTAATTTTGAATTATTTATTTTGATACTAATTTTTTGTGACCATTGTGTTAGTTAAGCTTTTTTATTCCAATGCTATTTTTAATGGCATTGACCTTTATTATTCCTAATATTGAAACAAAACAATGAAGCTGTTAATTGTGGTTCCATGTGGAGTCAACAGGAAACAGCCTTGCCTCTGCCATTTCAGTGACCTCTCAAGATGTGCCTGGACTCATTGCTGCTGTCTGCTCTGACACGGGGCCTGTTTTCCTCCCTAATTATAGCAGCAACTATAATAAAACATAACAGTTCTAGCTAGCACCTCTTCATTTCAGAGTACGATAATTTCTATTATCCCACTATTTTGTGGTAATAAAAATTCACTTTGGGCTGACCCCGTGCCATACGAAAACCTCAAAGAATGCTCAAAGAAACCACTTTTCTGTTTTGAGATCAAAATGGGTTTGATTTTTCTGATGCCCCTCAAATGATGTGAATGAGAGTTCTCCCTGAGCAAGCAGCGGATAATGAGTGCAGAACAAGGTCCTTGATATATATATGGGGGATGGTGAAGGAAAAACAATTAAACTGAGGTGCTTCGGTTAAACACATCTACTTTGCACGCACACAGACATTTTCTCATTAAAAGTTTCATAAGAATGTTACTGCTTTGATAGGCAGTGTTACAATGCAATTGCCAGAATGTTCAAAGAGAAGGGGAGAAAAGGAAGATGCTTCCTTTCGAACTATCTTTCTAAAGTACCAATATGGCCCTAGCACTATAGTGTCTGAATGCCTCACAATCTTTAACCTAGCTATCCTAACAACATCCCTGTGAGCTAGGGCACAGAGACACTAAGGGTTTCTCTACACTGACTTAACTTAAGTCAACCTAATTTTGTAATCAACAGCCACTCAGTAATCCAATTGGCTGTTGGTGTCCACCCTACCCTTCTTCTGCTGGTGGTGCGTGTCCTCACTAGGAGTGCTTGCATAGACTGAAGTGCAGGCATTGTGGGGCACTGACAGCCACACTGGGCTCACACCCGGAGCCCCCCTCCCCACTTTCCCTGGGGTGACAGCACTAGCTGTGAATCCCAGGCGGGCTCAGTTTCACAGCAGGGACTCTACTCTACTAGCAGCGAAATTGACATTCTTGACAATTTCACAGCTCCAGCTGTGAGCCAGGGCTGCTGATGGAATGACAGCTAATAGTCAATGTAAGTAGTGCTGTATCTACATAGACACAGCGTTGCCCTAACTACTCCAATATAAGCTCTATGCCTTTTGTGGAGCTGGAGTTATGATGTTGGTGTAGAAGGCCACTTACTTCAGCAGAAGCAGCATTCTAGTGTAGACACTGACATAATAAGATCAACATAAGGCAGCTTACGTCAACATAATTCTGTAGTGTAGACCAAATTTAAGTGATTTGCCCAAGATCACACAAAGACTGTGGCAGAGCAGGTCTCCCAATTTCTAGGCTACTGCTGTAACCACTGGACAATCCTCCCTCTGTGATTTCCCCATTCATAAGAGAGCCCATACCTCCTTTTTCAAGTACCCAGGCTCAGCCCTGCATAATTCTAATACTGCATGAAAGGCCCTAAGCGGTGTGGAGGGTGATTACTTGCTATGCAAGTGTAATTGATCAGATGCACATTCCCAATCACTGCCCATTTTCTACTTCCACCTTCCTAGTTTATCACACCCACTTCTTCCTGTTCCTTCACATGGCTTTTCTACCATCAACAAACTAATCAATCATACTACAAGGAAGATCTGAGGTAGGGTCTCACATACAGTTCATATTATGAAGTTTAATAAGGGGTGAGATGGCATTAAGCAGGGGAAGAACAGCCCAAGACAAATCTAGAAGCTGGTACAGAGAAAGCTTCAGCACTGAGCTCCTGCAGTTAGGAGTCAGACAATCATACCTCACAAGGACTCTCCCCACAACTGCCTCCCCTCAGTTAAGCACCCTGAAATTCTTTACCACTATCTGCCTGGCAACAAGTTACCCTCTATACCCACCTAGTGGATAGAAAGGATTGTGGGATTTCAAAGATAGAGACACCAATGCTTAAGACTAACCGCTTTATTCTTCTGAAATGTGTTTCAAAGGAATGATTGTTCAGGTCTTGAATATCATTGATAAGTGAAAGTGGGATGGGAGCTTTTGATTTTGCTCCGGCAATGCTGTAATCTATCCTATTGCCTCTCATTGTCTCAACAATTGCTGAGAAGTAGGTGGTGTATCAAGTATTCAATTGTTAATTCTCTCCCTGTTTTCTGTAGTCGTCCAATTTATCCTCAGGGCCTCCATTTCCCCCTCTCTTTCCTTCACAGACTCCATAAGAGCGGTAACCAGCATCACCTTTACATAGAAGCCAGACCAGTGTGGCATCAGCAAATCTCCACCAGATCTCTCACTCTCATGTTGGGGCAGGAAGGGAAGATTGGATTACATATAGCTTCATCTCTGCTAATAGAAGTGAAAGGAAAGCCTTACAAAAGAACAAGCAACTGCATAGGAACCTCTGTGTATCTTGAGCAACTCTTACAACAGGAGTTTTTCTTTAGGCTTTCACAAATCATTAGGCTGGTTTTCCAGTCACCATCCAACCACATGAATCAGGGGCAGCTCTAGACATTTTGCCACCCCAAGGACGGAGGGTCCGATGAAGCTGTGGGATCAGCGGACCCTCTGCAGGCACGCCTGTGGGAGGTCCACCGGAGCCGCGGGACCAGTGGACCCGCTGCAGGCACCCTGCCTGCCGCCCTAGTGGCGGCCAGCAGAGCGTCCCCCACGGCTTGCCACCCCAGGCACGCGCTTGGAGCGCTGGTGCCTGTAGCTGCCCCTGACATGAATGGACAGAATTCCCTCCGGAGCCCAACAATGCAATTTCTGGAGGTGGGTCACTGTTTAGCAATATGAGCTACATCCTTATCCACAGTGAAACTGAATGGCCACACACACACACGGATTTCCCATTAGCTTACCAGGCCTTTCTGAGCCCGATCACTCATAACATTTGCCACACATCTATGTTTTACACAAATTCAGACTGGGATTTTCACCAGTTTCCGGTCTCACTTACCCTATTCCATCTATTCCCAATCTATTTCCACTCCCCTACAATTCCATGTAATTTCTACTGCCTCTGCTTTTTATATCCTGTTTTCCATCTTTCTATAACATTGTTCTCTTCTCCTTTTCCACCAGCCTACTTAAAGGCAGAACCTCTACCTTATTTAATGGTGTTTTTATGTCTGAACAACATTAACTTTTATTAACATAACTTTAATTTGCTCTCAATGAAGTAGATATGGTTAACCCTGTGTGGGTTCCAGAGAAAGAATTTTAATGTTCTAACTATCAGAGGGGTAGCCGTGTTAGTCTGGTTCTGTAGAAGCAGCAAAGAATCCTGTGGCACCTTATAGACTAACAGATGTTTTGCTGCAAAACATCTGTTAGTCTATAAGGTGCCACAGGATTCTTTGCTGAATGTTCTAACTGATTTTGTGTTGTAACATCGCAACACAGATGATGTGCTCCAAGGTTATAGATCCCTGCTACATGTACAAAATGTAAATGCCTGGTATACTAAATGGTTTAAGCAGTCTTCCTTTATTCTGACTTCTAAAATTTTGTGTACACCCTTTGTTATAAACACACAAAATGTCAGTCTCCCAGGGCCAGGATTATTTAAAAAATATTTAGTGCCTTATGTTTGACTTCCATTCTCTGGAATTAAAACATTGTCAAGTTTCCCATATCCCAAGATAATTATCTCACTATTGGCCTCAGGAAGACAGAATATTTCTGTAGCAAATGACTCTACATCTGCAGTTCGTCAAGTTTAGTTAGACTCCAATAATGGGTACTACTACTTCTTACCCATAAATGTTCATGCTCACAATATCTTACATCTACATTAAGAGTGACAGATTGTACAGTATAATTTACAACAAATGTCAGCCATAAAAGCATATAAACTTAGCTGGCAGAAGCAATAAACTTTTGGGAGGGCAGCAAAAACCTACCTCAAAATTTAATTTTTATGTTGAATAGCATCAGTCCAAACTTCAGCTTACTAGAAAAGTTATACTTCGTTGTTAATAATACCTCATGTACTTCTAGAATGTTTCCTCCAGAAGCACACCAAAGTACCACATAAACTTTATTCAAACACTTATATCCACCTCTGGGAAGAAAAGGGCAGCAGACAAAAGGACAAGTGACATATGGCACATTGTAAACTGAAGAAATAGTTCTGACCAAGACACTTACGTCTTAGGAAAAGGACAATGGTATATTTAATATTAATGCAGAAGATCAGACAGCACCTCTTTCTGAAATCAATATACAGCTCAATAAGTGACACTTCGGGGATCCTTCTGATTTCATTCCAGAACTTCCACACTGCAGGTTATTATAGGCTTAGGAGAATGCTTTATATATTTTGGCCCCAAGTAAACATGCTCACAGAAAAGTACATTTGATTAAAAAAAAAAAACCACCTTATAAATTCAAGTAAAATCAAAATTAATTGACACAGGTTTCCTGTTTGTCACTATAGTGTTATAATGAAAAATATTTATATTTTATGTTTCACTCTTCTGTATATAAAACATATTAAGCTTTACACTTCTCTGGGATGGAACTGTTTTAATTGTTTAAGCTACCTATAGCTTTGTTTGCCAATAACCTTACAAGTCCCTGAACTACTTGAGTGCCAGCTGCCCCTCTACCTCTCACCTTGTGTGAGATTCATAGAGTTCATGGCCAGAACTGACCATTATCATCATCTAGTCTGATGTTCTGTATAACAATTTTACCTTCTGTGGTCTCGTGTCTTATATTTAGATTGTAAGGTCCTTGGGACAAGGCCTATTTTTAATTGTGTGTTTGCACAACATCTAACACAATAGGCTCCTTGTCCATAACTGGGGCTCCTAGGCACTATGATAATTTTAATTACTAATCATCATCATCATCATCCACATTGTGTGAAGTAATGAGGCTTCAGCTTGACTCCATCAGTGTGGTCCCTCCACATACATAACATGCCATACTATCTATCTATCTATATATCTTACAATTACTTTCCCAGTTTTGTCATGCATGCATGTGTAAATCCAACTTGAAGTTATGAGAGTCCCTTTACAAAGGAGATTTCCACTCCATTTATATATGATACATATGCGTGCAGTGTCCCAAATGCATGTTGGCAGATATTAATTGTATTGTTTAACAGAGGCCTTTGTGCAAGTATGAAGAATATTGTTTAAACCCTTACAACTTAGCCAAATGAAAACAAATCACTGGGCCATGAAAAGCACATCTGCAACTGCCAAATTTTAAGTTTGAACTTAGAAGTGTTAAAAAAATAAATCAGTTTGCAATTATTTTTTGATATTGGCCAAAGAATTTTTTCCACTCTTTTCTTCAAAATCACCCAGTCACTTTCGATCAAAACTTTCCAGGAAATTAACTCCTAAACTGACTTTGAATGTGCCAAATTACAACCAAAATCAAAACGGTTAGCATCTGAAATTGAAAGTACAGAATTAGAACATATCTGGGCATCCTTAACTATAATCAAACACACACAAATTATATATAGTGAGAGGCAAGGAAAAGAGGATGAAAGATGAATTTCTGTGCATGAATTAACAGTAAAAATGACTGTATAGATAGTTTCTCTCTCTCTCTCTAGTATAATGATGCCTTTTCAAAGTTAATTGAAAAATCGAACCATACATGCCAAAATTTTTATACTAAGAAAATTCTGACTGATAAGTCCCCTTTTTGAAATAAATGTTTATTAAAAAGATATTTCTGAGAATATTCCCAGTTATTTTTTCTTTTAATTGTGCAACATGATACACTGCAGAATTACATTCTGCACAAATATAGAAAGTGCCACTTATCAGAGAAAAAAAACAGTAAGTTCTTTAAAGGGAGTTGTATATTCTTTCAAATTTCACAAGAAAAGTGTACAAAAGTGTACTTTAGTGTAGCACATTAAAAGTTGCTCAGCAAGGAGTCTTCTTTTTTTGTAAGTTAATAGATCTGAAATCCATTCAAGGGCTGCAGAAGATGCAGAGTGCAACTTTGCAATACCTCCTGGAAATGAAAAGAGGGAGCACTTGTTCACAATGTGTTTGATAGTTTGACCATCTCTGCATTTGCACTGTGGCAAATCCTGAATTCTCCATTTATGCATCAGGTGTTGCGCATCATCCTAATACAGTTGGTCACAGACTGGGAGCTTTTGGATGATATTGACACAACTCTTCATTTTATGGCTCACCTGCTTCAAATGTTGTTAATAAGTAAGGCTACAACTGAGAAGGACTTCTAGGTAGCAGGGGTTAGGATCACACGTATCTGCCTTGCCACAGAAGTTTACATTCACCATCATCTTAACTTGATAACTGCTGAGATGGAAAGCTAATTACACCATTTTTGATGGATTGGGATTAAGCCACCAATACCAAAAGTAGTTTTCCTTCCTCTTCAGATCAGCAGTATCTTCTGCTTCCCTGAGGGTTGTGGCTTGTGTTGTTAGTGCCAGGTTGTTGGCGTAACTTGCAGCATGTCATTTCAGGTACATAATTTATACACGTCAGTTCCACATGGGAGGCCATTGTATAGACTCTACTTTTTCTAACCTGACATCTGATATACACGGACCATTCTGTCCGAAATCATTGATTTAAGGAGTCAAAAAGTCCAGTTGCACTGAAGTGGGTTGGATAAACTTCAGCTGTAGGCCCTTGGGCTAGACAGTGTCATAGGCTGATGACAAATCAAAAAGAGCTGTGACTGTTTTAAGCTTCTGCTGGAAGATGGCCTCAGTATGTGTGGTCAGTGCAAGCACTTGGTCTTAGCAGCCTCACCCTGCTCTGAAACCTGCCTATTCTGTGGAATAGTGGCCTACAGGTAGGGGGTCAGCCTCACCAGGATCGCACACTCCAATAATTTTTGGTTGTACAAAGGAGAGGTATAGGGCAGCAGCTTTTGGGGTCATTGGGCCACTTTCCAGGTTTTAAAATGACAATGACCTTCGATAATCTCCAAGTTACAGGGAGTTTGCTGGTGGTGCTGACTTCTGTGAACAGTGCTGCCATCCAGTCATGCCCTCTCAGCCCAAGATATTAAAGTAAGTCCAGAACGATGCTATTAATGCCAGCTACTTTTCCTGCTTTGGTATCAGAGAGGACAGTGCCAATGTTGGTCCTGGGAAGGATTGACAAAGATTTGACGAAGTGGGCACTACTCGCGCAGGATTCCTTAAGAGCTGTTTTCATCTCTTTTCATTTGTTGGCTTACAGTTGTCTTTAAATTTTTTAGTAGGAGGCTAGCAATGCTGTTAGCAGTGACTCACCGTGTTTATGTGTGTGAGGGCGTGGCTCCACTTAGGAGTTAATGCGCTATATTCATAGCAGGATAGCATGACCCATAGCATCAGGATGGGCCACAAGAATGTGTCTTGATCTCTAACTAATGTGTATCCCAATTACATAAATAAAACAAAACTAAGATGTTTCTTGGTGGGGGGAGGGGAGGGAGACGGGAAGCACAGCAATAGCACTAAGGAACTCTGCTCTAAGCAGCAGCCATACAGGACCAAACTGACCTCTGACACAGAACTCAATTTACGTCACTGGAGTTATTAGTGATGAATTTGGCATAATGTGCCCACTCCAGAAAAGAGACCCGTCTAAACTAAGAAAGAACAGAGACCAAATCAAGAAATGATAGGGACCAAAATAAAGAGTCAGTGTTTAGACTCAAGTTAGTACCTCTCAAGTGCACCCCTTGGACAGGTTTCACTATCTTCACCCCTCTCTGGGTGGAACCACATGGTCCTACAACTTCTAGACTAGATTGCTGGGTTGAAGTCCTCTTTCCCAACTGTGTTAACCCAACAGACCCAACAGTGTTTGGCATCTGTAAATCCTTTTTGATCAGGAGCTTGCATCAGTGGCTGATTAGAATGACTCAAACAGCTGCTTCAAAACAAAGCATCATTTATTCATTCACCCAAACGTACATAGCACACAAAGCAAAGAGTAAAAGCAATAAATGTCTATACACATACTTCCCCTTTCTTTACAAGCTTTTAGTAAATTGCATTCATCCTAGTTTACCTCCATCTCTGGGGTGGGAGAAGCAGATTACCCTGTGCATCTTCTGTCTCTTTTTCAGTGCATCTCTGTCAAGGACACTATCTGCATCTGGTGAGGAGAAAACTGTTACATCAATCAACTTGGTGATTGCATCTTTCATAGTGGAAATATAAGTTCCCTCCGTACTGCTTCATAGAATCTCTTAGGTTTAGGCTGATATAGATATGCTTTTTTTTTTTAATCCACAATAGGCACTATAGAGCATGCCACTCTGTTTCAGTAATATGATTTAAATTTTTTTATTAAAGCTAACATTAAAATTGTCTAATACGCAAGTGAGGGAAAGAGTAAGAAGTCTCCTGAGTCAGCATGGGGAAAGGTCTATGGAGAAGGACAAACTACAGGTGGAAGGTACTGGGAGGCAGCAACACAGATCCTGAGGGAGAAGGGGCTGAGCCAAACTGAAGCTGGGATGAGGACTGAGAGTTTGTATTTATTTTGAAAGACTTATTTTGGATTATCAGGAGAGAGACACTGAATTACTGTTGAGGCCTGGAGGGCCAGTGGACCTGAGGACTGAATAAATTGGACCACAGGTAGGGGATGTTTAATTTCCTTTGCCCAGTGAAGCCCAGAAGAAGGGGGAAACAGAGGCAGGGCACTGCAGAGACATCACAGCCAAAAGGGGGCACTCTGGAGGCAGTTGACTATTATACTTCAATATACTCACCAGTGATTTTGCTGTAAGGAATCCATGTTCACATCCTCTTTTGCATTTGGTGGTCATATCTCATAATGACTGTATTTTAGTCTAAGAACATTTTAGAACTCAAGTTAATTTTACCACCAGATTATTAGCCCCAATTATTATTATTTATATAGTGCCATAAATGAGCATAGAGTGTTAAACAAATAAAGAAAAGCATCTGTCCTGAAGAGTTCACAGTCTGAGTAAGAACAAAATACAACATGAGGATGTGGATAAACACTGTGGGGACAGTAGGAGGATGGTAAGGAGAAGAGCTAACAGGGATAACAAAATGACCATGTGTAAGCTTAGGCGAGCAGAATACATATCTTGAGGATTTCATCTTTTTTAAAAAATGGAGAGGGGGAGATGAAGTATCGAAGAAGGGACTTGAAGAGAGAAAGAGCATGGGAACAGGGTAGGAGTTACCAAGCATGAATATGTGCATGCAGGAAGGTACAGTACAGAGGGGAGCACAAAGGTCTATTTAAAGAAGTTAAAGCCTATTATGAGTTGTGCCTTATAGGAGTCTGGGGCTGCTGGGTTTTGGAAACACCCCTCCCCCTGAAATAGGAATAATCGAGAAGCCCACAATACCCTGAGACCTGAGTGCTCTGGTCACATCCACTCCTTTCCCCCACACCTCCTATAATGATGGCTGTGAAGGAGGGTAGCACAGAGCTGTTATGGTTGCCCTGTGTAACCACCCCTCCTGCTTTGTAATTTCAGCGGGGGTGGAGAGAAGGAGACAATAGCAGTCCATTGCAGCATAAAGGAGCCAGAGTGCAGCACAGAATTAGGCATATGGTGTTACAAAACAGCATATCTGATAAACCTATCCTGTGCTTTGGTGTTTGTATGGGACAGAGTCAACTTGAAATATAGACCATTTCAAAACAAAGTTAAGTAGTTTCAGATACTCCACCTGGGTTCCCTGCCAATTTTTATGGCTCCGTAATCCCATTTGTGTTAAATGTTTTCCCCTTATAGTTGCTCTGTAACAGATCCACAAAAACAGCAGGACAAAGCAGGTAAGGTTAGGGTAGAGAGACAAGCAGGACAAACCATAGCGGAGCTGTTACTAAAACGAGTTTCTCCTCTCATGCAATGGAGATGTTGTGTGTGACAGAATACCAGACAGATTTGTCTGAACCTAAGAGCAGCTATTGTGTGATGGACCAAGAGACCTAATATGAACAAATAAGTTGAAGGACTTTCTTGGCTGTATTTTATTTGATTTACACTGAATTATGCAGGAAATGCCACTGACAGCTAACGAGGCTCCTGAATTCAAGGAAATCAAAAGAGAAGGCGCAGGACAAAAGGTCTCAGAGCTGTACTCTAGACACATGTACAATGTGATTGACAGTTTGAATAAATAAAAAGACTAGTTTATTGAATGTGTGATTCTGGCGACAAAATGGAGTACCCTGTATTGTTAATGCTGGTCCTAAAGAAGGGGCCACATGCCTCCAAAGCAGGAGAGTCAATTAAACTTCATTATTGTGGAAGCTCTCCATTTTGTCTACATTCCTCTAACTTTTTCTGGTTAGTGTTGGCTAGTGTGACATGGGTCCTGAAGAAGTTTCTTTATACAGCTGTGACAGTGGACACCCTGGATTCAATGCCCCAGGCTTTTCCAGAGAGGGTCTATTACATCTATTATGTACACAGCTTAATACAAAAGCTATTGAACATTAGACAAAGTCAAACTTGTTTTACATATTCAGTAAACCAGATTTGAACCCAGTCCTCAAGAATTAAAAGAAATACTGTACCAACACTCTGTGTAAGATAAATATTTGCAGATAAATTATCTTATTGCAGGTAAAATATCTGAAAGTAAGCTATATGTTCACAGGCTGTGTGTCTGTGGAGCTCTCTTTTAAGGATATATAATTTTTTTTAAATGTATTGTACTTTTCATGAAGTCACAAGCAAAAGTCTGAAACAAAGATTCCCTATATTGAACACCATATGCAGCAAACATTTATACAAGCAGACCCTGCTCTGTGCAGTGGGAATGCTTAATACAGTACTTAAACTACAGCCTAATGGAACAATTGTCCCTAGTGAGGTACTTGCACTTTGGGGGGAAAATTGCAAGCAATTAGTTGTACAAAGAAAGAAATGCTATCAACTGTCTGAATTTAGCTGCCTACATAGTTCAGAAAAACATTCTTTTGTCTGAACATGATGTACCTTAAATTCTTATTTCAGCTGACAAGCTTCTTCTTAAGGACATATTTTAAGGACATTATTCACTTAGTTTTGTGAAGAAACAAATGTGAATATTGAACATTAGAAAATAAAATGAGTACTTGCGGAAAGTAATTAATTCACTGTGTCTATAGAGGGTACATCTGCTATAAAAAATTCTTTCACTTGACAGTAATTATAGCATCACAGCAACAATGCTATATTTGAGAAGGCACTTTTTAAAAAAAAGAAGCTCTCATTTTCAGGTGCTTTTAATTTTAAAAAAATCTTTTTGGATTAGAATTTCTCATGCTTGTTCACAGCCAGACGTGAATTGATTTGAAAAGTTTCAAACAATTCTATCAGGCCATTTTTTTAGTTGTACAAAATGATAAAAAAATGTTTTCCCATGTTTTAAGAAGCCTTTTCATTATAACTCTAACAGCTTATTTTTAAGAGATCGGCATCCCAATCATTACATCTAGCCATCTCACTTTACACATTCGAGTAAATAAACACGCTGAACTGTAGCATGTTTTTCTCTCTATTCCTCCCCATCTCATTTTAAAATAGAGTGCCAAAGAAATTCCATTAAAAAAAAACAAACAAACACACACACACACAAAATGTTGTGTCACTGTTGATGAGAATTTAAACCCATAAAATACAGCACATGCCAGAGCTCACCTAGAAACAATAACTAAGCTATTTGCAGCAATTCCCTAGTTCATAGTAAAATTTATAGGCCTAGATCCTCAACTATGCTAAGCATGAACCACATGCAAGATGTTTCTTTTTTCCCCAATACCCTTTCTACCCCTGACATATCTCATTCCTACCTCTGACATACCTCTTGTGGTGGCATAAAGCCTGCATTCAGGGAATCTTCAGCTACCTGTTTGAGATGGCTTTAGTGCCCTTGCTATGGTATATAAGGGAACATTAACTGAAGTCAAGAGAAATCCACATACACAGAGTAGGTCTACACTGCAATTTGAGGTAGCTTTGATCTAGCTAGCTTGAATAATAATAGCAGTGAAACCATGGTTCCATAGACCATCCAAGCCACCCCTTGGTATTTACTCAAGAGGTTAGCCCATGCTGCAGCCTGCACTGCTGGGGTTTCTCTGCTATTGTTAGTCAAGCTAGCTAGATATAACCTACCTCAGGTACATCCACACTTACTGCAGTCACACTTTTGACTGCAGTGTAGACATAAGAATCTCAGGGTAAGAGAAAACTTCATGTTAGGAATAGACTACCAAAAGCAGCAATAAAAGCAACAACAATGCTTTTTTTTCCCCGTCAAAATTACAAGCACTTGGCATATATGTGAGAGATAGCTCAGTAGGCAAATTGAACTAAATGAACCATTTACCTTTTGTCCTGAAATGCTACCATACTGTACGCTTCAATGGAAATGGGCACATTTATTGTGCACCAGAGGAAAAAAGGGACTCATTCACAAGTGAAAATAAAATTTTTATCATTACAAAGAAAAACCCTGGGTATTTTATTCCTGGATTGTAGACGAAATCTCAGCACACAGCATATAAGAGCACAAAGAATACGTGAAACTGGGACCACGGATATATAAAATGTCTATACAATTTTCTGTGAAGAATATGCATTGGAACATTCAGATAAACAAAAAAATTCCTTACTCTCAGAGAACTGTTACCTTGGAGTGCCTCATGCAAGAAAGTTCACTTTATTCTATTTGGCACCCTGTTGAAAGAGTACATTCTCCAAAAACATATGAGACTGTTCAATGCATGGACTAGTGAATATTAGCTTTTAACATTAAAGAAACCAACAGAATTATTAGTTACTAAAAGTTATAGCAGTTCTTAAATATTAACATGGCAATGTGAGGAAAAATGCTTTCATGGAGTGATACTTCCTAGCAACAAGTACGGGGGCAGCAGTCAAACACTTCTGACAACCAGTTCATGCTGGACCAACCCATGTACAAGAAGATCTATGGGTGTCTAAATGAGTGTAAGGGTGTCTAACTTATACCACTCTATGCATCACTTCTAAATGTGACTTGTAGCATCAAGCTCTTAGAGTATGAAAGTGGAAGATTAGTGTTTAGACTGTAAACTCTTCAGGGTAGAGATTAGGGTGACCAGATGAGAGGGAGAAAATATCGAGATACATGGGGGGTCGGGGCGGGGGGTGGGGTCTGCCGGCAGAGGGGGGGAAAAAAAGAAAAAAAAAAGGCGAGTGCTGCTGGCGGAGCAGCGAATGGAAAAAAACAAACAAACCAACCAACCAAAAAGGCGAGTGCTGCCGGAGAAGCGGGTGGGGGGAAGGAGGCAAGTGCTGCCGGCGGAATGAAATCTCGGGACTCAGGACAAACACCTAAATATCGGGATGGTCCCGATTTTATCAGGACGTCTGGTCACCTAGTAGAGACCATCTCTTATTCTGTTTGCGGAGTGGCTAGCACACTGGGGCAGTGTCTCCATTGGGGCCCCTAAGTGCTACCAGAATATAAATACTGTAAACAACACACAACCTGGAACCAGTAGAATACAGGTTACCTATATTTATAGCACAATTATTTTACTGTTACTAATTGACATTCTTTCAGTAAGTTTGCTATTTGGATTACGGTAAATAAAAGTTCATAGTCTGTAAATACTCAGTATACCATTGCCTTATTTGCTTACAAGATGTGGAGGTACAATTTAAGGCAGCAACACAACATGCAATAAAAACATATGCTTATATATGTAGCAGCCAGAACCCTTCCATTTCTTAACATACGCAGTAAAAGTGTGCAGAGACACAGATACAGTATTCTGGAATGGAGCCACCAAATTTCCTTCACATGGCAGAGAGTATGCAGCTGACTGGGTAGTGGCACCTGACCAGGCCCCAATGAAGCTAGACACTCATCATAGCTGGTCAAAACTTGGAAGTTCCATCTGGTGGGAAATTTCAACATTTCAAAATTTCCTTTCATCCCAGAATCAGAATGAAAAGTCACGTTTTTAAAAAAATTCCACAAAATAAAGTTTTGGAAAGTGATATTTTAGAAATGACAAAACCTTACAAAAGTGCTCTGTTTTTATACTATTATAGTAATAGAATAAAGTCAAAATAAAAAAAAGTTGAAATGAAGGATTTTGATTATTCCAATGCTGATGCATTCCAGCAAAATATTTTGATTTCATCCAATCAGTATTTTCCTATGAAAAACAGTTCTGTCAGAAAATTTCTCAATCACAGCTCTAGCCAAAACACAGATGGGGAGCTTAGTAGTCACAAAAGCCTTAAATATCATGACTAGTACTACATATGTACAAGTAGTTGGCAGCAACTGCCCTAGATTAAGCAGTTTTGCCATGCCAGAATTGGAGGAACATAATCCCAGCAGCACATTCAGAATGACAGAATATTCCCCCCACATAAATGAGCAATGTCTATGAGGGAACACAGTGCTGGCAAGTGCTAGTATATATAGAAACATGGCAAGAAAAGCAGTAAGATTGGATTGGCAGCTAGAGAGCTGGGTTGGGTGGGGGGATACACTACTGGAAGGAGAGAGAATAGTAATGGCTTCAAGGAGAACAAAGAAACAAGGGCCATTGAGTAGAAAGACAAGTGTAAAAGCATAGAAGAGTGCATGTAGTAAACAGAACAAAAGCAACAGGGCCAAGGGTGAATGGACAGGGTGGGTGGAGATTAAGAGTATTTCTGATTATTATAGATCCATAAACATTCAGAGAAGCTATGATACAGAACTTTCTGATTTTCTTTTCCAAAGTGTCTATTATTGCTAGATTTAAAGAACTGCGTTGTAATCTGGAAAGCAGTGTCTTCGCTTCTTTTAGACTTTGTTTTATTGAACATTACAGTATAGAAGTCTTACAGCAGTTAAAACATAGGGGATTTAGCAGTTCTCTTATCCACTAGAACATGAAGTGTATGACCTCTAACAGCTTATGTAGTGACTTTGCACTGGAAAATAGCAAATGACTAGAGGGGGAAAAAATACATTAGCTTTCTGTCAGATTACATTACAAGTGCGTTGACAATTACTTTGTGCTTGTAAAACACATTACCTACGCTGATTAGAAAGAAAGTAATGTAATCTTCTCTTTAATTTCCAAGTCTTGTGTTTCTGACAGAGAAACAATGGTTTCATAATTCCCAGTATAATATTGCTGAATTTTCTCCTCCATCACCACACACTGGAGCATATTAGTTATGTAACAGTTGAAAATATCTTCTGAGCCTCTGCTTTACTAAATCACCACAGAAGCAATACATGTGTCAGTCACAGGGTGGGAAGGAGGAAGGACAATGAATATAAAGGCAATAGTGACTTAAGATCTTGCCCAATCTTGTGTCCGACTCTGCTGCTGCCTCCATTTCTCTTTCTTGGGCTTCTCAGAAACTTCAAGCAGTTGTTTGCAAGTCAAGCACCACCCTTTTCATGGGGTTTGGTTTAATACAACATCATAGTTCAAATGTGAACTTAAATCTAGACAAGTCATTCCCCCATTCCAGTTTCTTCTGCCTTACATTGGGCTCAACATTCTTTCCCCAAAATCCACTACCTGCACCTTAGAGTTTCCCCAAGTTTCTTCAGGCTTCTATTCACACCCCTCACTGCAGATAGCTCCAGACAGGCCTTTCCATCTTGCTGGTCTAGAGAACTCTTTCCACAATCTTCACTGGGTCCAAGCCAGACTCTCCTCTTCCTCACTGCGAGACCCTCCCTTTTACAGAAGTCTCACCTCTAGACCACTTTCAGAGGATCCTGGTCACTGGACCCAATAACCAACCCAAGCCCAAGTCCATCCCCTGATGCCAGATAATGAGGCACAGGTGGGACTGAGCCTAAGTTCTTTAACTGGCCAGCACATCCTATGATATGACCCTTGGAGTAAACAGATTTGTAATTTATTTACAATCCACTAAAATTCATCTTTGTATGTCACAATATCCAACCACTACATTGTATCATTAATAAACCTGAACAAGATTCAAGTTCTCAATCCAAACCAAAAACATTACATCAAAAACTCCTAAAGGCAAGAGACAATGAGGAGGTAGAGAGCAGGAAGGAAGCCTAAGAGGACACACAAACAGAAATGCAAAAAAGCAAGAGAAGCAGCAAGCTGGAAAAAGGAGAAATTTGTTCTTCCTCCCTTTCAATTTTTAATTCAGCACCAACTCTCGTCTTTTTCCTAGTTCCAACCTCTATCCTTCCTTTCTATTGTCCTTTCAAAGCCGGGCATTCTGATGAATTTTGAGTTAAAGTTTTTCCTAGAAGGGATTGAGGAGAGGAAATTATCCCCGTCCCCCCAAACTCACCAGAAAGCAATTTAAACACTTCAGAGACTCCCAACCTTGTGTGGATTTGAAAAATCATTCTTTGAAAGCTGGAATGGCTACAACCTATAGTTTGGTAACCATTGTATTAATTATAGCAGACTCACTTTAAACTATGGGCCTAATCGCATTGCCACTGAGAGTTTGAGAGAGTATTACCAGGATTGGCTTTTCGGCACTGGGTGGTTTTTTTATCATCAACTTCTTTTATGTCATATTTCTGTTAGACGCACTATGCTCATTACCTTTCTTAATATTATTTTTAACATGATGTGCTGAAATAGTATCATTAATAAAGTCTAATGTTAAAGCTTTCCAATTTTTTCTTTGACTTTAACCTCTACAATATACTAAAATTATTTCCTCTATTTAACTAGTAGTGACCCTGGTGGACCACAACATGACACATGGTAATGCCAACTAAGTAGAAGTGATGGGTGGATAAGTTTTGAAGCTCAAAAATCACTTTTCTGTGAGCAATGCCATTGTCCTGATATTTTGATATAATATTTCAAACTGCTATATGGGAAATACAAAGAACAGATTTTTGTATTTACACTAACTCCTGCACTTTTTTTTGATGGGGGTAAGGGACTGGGAGAATGTGAGCTTCACAAATGCAAAGGCCAGCTCTGATCCCAAAAACTTATTTTCTTATGTAAATATGCATACTCTTGCTGAGTAGAATTGTGATTTTATACATTGTTCAAAAATAAAGATAAAAATTATTTAGCCATAACTGCTGATTTTAATTCACTCTAAGAATGATGTGCACAAATTTGATGTTTACACAGGGTCATTTGCAAGTGAGATTATCTACATTCCCACCCCCACCCATGATAATATATTAACTAATAAAAAGGCTTTATATTTTATCCATCTTGCACTAATTTTCCCCATGAAATTTGACTAAAGTTAGAGTATGTTGTCTTGGAAGAACAGAAGAAATAACATTTGGTGTCAAAGCTTCATCAACATGGGCATCAGCAGAGCAACTAAGTGTCATGTATTTATGCAATCGTATCACATCTCTCAAGCCCAGCAGACATTTGACAGATTCAGCTGAACTCCAGGTATGCCTGCATGTGTTCTTCCTAGCCAGTAGGGGAAGCTGTGGCACCAAAGCAGTAAGACACTCTGCCTCCCTGTCTCACTGTTCCCATGCTGGATCCAAGCAGGGAAGAAGCGGCTGGAGATGGTGCTAGTAGCAGACCCAGAATGTGAGAGACAGGGGCCCAGTGCTGGCTCCAGTCCCAGCCAGTCTTCAGGCACACCCAATTCAACCCCCGCCCCCGACACTCAAAACACTAAATCCAGCAGTGCCTGACACTCACACCCACTCAGCTATCCCAGCCACAGTTGCCAAGTTTTCTGTAACTACCTTTCTGCCCCTGCCACTGTTTAGACAGAGTATATTGATCATAAACTGAAGATTATGGTTATATGCAAATTAGCTAGATAACTGGCATGAAGTGCTACACATGGAGTTGTAAAAAGCACATCAGTTATGCATCAATTTATTTTCTCATCCATTCACTTACACCCAATAATGTTGCCTACCAATCAGGATGGGAGCATGTAGTTATAAGGAAGTGACCCATGCCAAATCAGGTGAAGTTGGGAGAAAACAAAAAAAAAGAATCTGTGTAAGACAATCCATTATCACAATCATCATAATATTGTGCTCTTGTAACTCCTTCCCTCTGAGCATCTAAACTCATATGAACACTAAAGTGTCTACTTGTGTCAGGTAGGTATCTCTTTTACAGATGGGGAAACTGAGGGCACAGAGACATTAAGAGATTTGCTAAAAAACTACAC
The DNA here is from genome assembly GCF_016161935.1 of Mauremys reevesii. Lineage (NCBI taxonomy): Eukaryota > Metazoa > Chordata > Testudines > Geoemydidae > Mauremys > Mauremys reevesii. Next base: position 28,483,292 of record NC_052629.1, on the reverse strand, counting down.
TAAAAGTCTGTGGCAAAGTTCAGAATAGAATTTAAAATCTCATATTTCCCCATCCTCGAACTCAAGCAGAAGACTATCCTTCTTCCAAAAAGTTACCTTATAATTACTAATGATAATTGCTTTGTTTTAAACCCACATATAAGTGAGTGAAAGGGACAAAATCCAGCACATTTGCTACAGTAAGTCATGTAAATCTCTTTTCACAAAAGCATTTTTATGATTGAAATACAATTGATAAATCTGCAGCTATTAACACCTGTTAAACATAAGTCACAGTGGCTATAAAAATAGATTTTTCTTGCTGTAACATGTCTCAAGATTTTTGCTGCCTTTGTGAAATCTTACAGGATCGTTTGGTAACAACTATTTATTTGTGAATAAACACTGAACTTCACAATCATTAACAGGCAGTGTGCAATTTATATACTGTATCAGACAAAAAAAATTGGTTCCTTAAGGTAACAGTGAAAACCTCTTATTGAATAATATTTCCACTTAATTTTATTAATTGAAATATTTATCTGTGTTTTCCACAATTCACAAAAAGAGAGACACTAAAGTGTTCCTGAAGTGCTAGAGAAGTGTTGTGTACTTTGGGCACAATCAATTCATAAGCTGAAGATATTATATTGAAACGTAGCAAGGTTCTAACAGAATTCTGGTGACCTTTCTGTGTTACAAGAGGTAACCTTTGTATCTCATTGAAACTTGACAACAGACTTGTATCAATCTGACCAATCTAAGTCTGATTATGTAATCAGAATTATGTGGCACTACAATGCCTCCACAATGTTTTAATGGGACAGAATATTAAAGATTTTAAATTCTGTCATGCATTGCATTAATTTAACCATTCATTTAAAAGCTACAACCCTCATTGATAAATACATAAAGGTTAGTATTTAAACATATTCATTTAAATATCTGTATTTAATGAACTTCACTACATTGTTTTAGTAATAAGCTATAAAGCTTTTCATCTCTAAATCGCTGGATGAGAAAATAAATTGATGCATAACTGATGTGCTTTATACAACTCCATGTCCCCTTGTGCCTCACATTCAAGATTTTGTGCTGATAATTCTTCAGAAACTACCCCAATCCAGGTCAGAAACGGCCTTCTCCTAGCTAGACTTAAGGGGCTCTTCTTTATCCTCACTCTTTATCTCTCTGCTGCCTTCTCTTCTGCTCTCTCTCTTCTCTGGCTTCCCTGATTCTCTTCTAACCTCTACAGTGGATGTGCATGAGGTGGCAGTCCTTTAAAATGGATGTGTACAAGGTGCTAAAGTTAATGTGGCATATGCAACCTTAACTTCAGCTTTTCAAGGTTTTCTAGTGTTTTAATTTCTGACCTTAATGTTTAACATTGATGGTGTGTATGTAACCCTTCTGCCCCTCTGAGTTGGCAGCAACAAGGGCCGGGTTCAGTATCCAGGGGTTCCATTTCAATAACTCAATGCAAAACCGGCTTGAGCCCCCACCCAGTGACCTGGGACAATTACATACCACCCCCCCGGGCGCCTCTAGGAGGCAATACTTCCCGTCTTGCAAGCACAGAGTCTGAGTGTAGCAAAATCCTTTTAATAAAGGAGAGAAACAATGTGGCATCACCACAAACAGGATTCATAACATAAACCATGAGCAAGAGACCCACCAAATAAGTTTTGGCAATGTCATTTTCCCCTTAGGTCTTCAGTCCACTCATCCCAAAGTCCAACAACCCAAAAGTCTCTGTCCCTAATCAGTGCCACCCCAGAGTTCAAAAGTTTATCTGCAGAGTTTCACCCCCACCCCAGCCTGGGTGGAAATGGAGGGGGGCACACAAGGTGTTAAGAGGCACCTTACGTGGGCCAGGGCCAACTGCTCTGCCTCTCCGTGGAGTTCTGCTGCAGCCTTCACCACGACCAGCTTCACACACACAGCTGCTGCTCCCCATCCCATCCCCCCGCCTCACTCACTCCACTCTGCTCTGTTGCTGGGGCACCACCAACTGCACTGTGCTGCCTCTCTCTGCCGCCCGCCAGATAGATAGATCTTCAGGCCCCCACTAGTTAACAACAGCACAGAGATCTCAGTCAAGTCAGTTTAGTTTTTAGTTTTTTTTTTTCATAGTAGGGGGGCCCCAGTGCTGGTGCACCATTAGCCCAAAGTGAATTCAGCTCAGCAGCCTCTAGATGAGCTCCTAATGGAATCAAAATTAGCTCTGCTCTAGCTCTGTGGCAAAGAGAGAGGGAGGGAGGGGGTATCCAGGCCCTCAAAAGGGGGCCATACCCATCAGGTACACACACACACCAGTCCCCCTCTCTCTCCATTCATTGGGTTTGGCACCCCTGTGTCCCTTGTGCTACTTAATTGATGGTGATGAGACTCTTCTCTCTCAAGTCTCTCTCATAGTCATCATCATCATCAGATCATTGCACTTTTATCACTCCTGCCCCAATAAAACAAAAAAATAACAAAAAAGGGCTGTCAGAATAACCCCAGGCTGCTGCGCCATCTATGCTAGCTATGGATGTGTGGGATGGCAAACACCTGAAATTCCTTCTCACACTCCCTAACATTCACCACAGATGTCAGGTAGAGCTCAGGTGACTCAATCTGGTAATATATATATATATATATATACACATATATATACATACACTACAAAGCTTAATCCAAAGAGGACTTGAGCGCTACTAGGGTTTTATATGTCTCTGTCCCCACACCAGAAGTGGCATAGGGATCTATACTAGGGCATACAAACTGTAGTCTCCAATGGGTAGATAGCTTTCTTCTCCAGTGTTTAGGCAGGAAGGTGAGGCAACACTGCTACCCAGGATTTCAGAATGGGTCAGGACACAAAGCCATTCCCTGATGTGTTTTATTTTCTGGCTAGCTCAGAGAGAGAACATAAAGTAGAGTGTCTCCCTCTGAGAAACTGATTCCAAATGGATATTCCTAACCCTCCTTACTACATGGAGCAGGCCCAACCAACCACGAACCAAAACAGCACAATGTGACTTTTAACCAAACACAAACAACTGTCCTGACAAAAAAAATTTAAAGTGAAAATATGCTTCAAATTTTACTAGTATTCTTAGGCACATTTCCAGAAAAAAAATTAGAAAAATTTTGATTGGTTATTAAAATTGATTTTATTTTGAGGATATTTTGCAACAATTCCCCCCTCCCGCTCTTGTTACAACAGTTAGCTAGAACTAGAGGAGGTGTAGTGAAGAGCTACATCCATGTATTCTATTGTTAAACATCAGAGGGTAGCCGTGTTAGTTTGTATCCATGAAAACAACAAGGAGTTTGGTGGCACCTTAAAGACTAACAGATGTATTTGGGCATAAGCTATCGTGGATAAGAGGAAGTGAGGTTTTTTTACCCACGAAAGCTTATGCCCAAATAAATCTGTTAGTCTTTAAGGTGCCACCAGACTCTTTGTTGTTTCTATTGTTAAACCTATCACAAATGTGGAAAGAAGTGGCAAGAAGCATTTAGATGTTTCATATTTCTCCTACTTTTCTCTCTCTGACTATCTCAATGGTTTTCCAAATTGTTACTGTCTAATTGTGAGCTGGCCAACACATCTGAATTAGACGTTTTTGTAATAAAATTACAATCTGTTTACATAGACTACTATCCTGATTCACGTGGATTACAGATTGAGTGTGAAATGTTAGACAGGCTGGCCATTCGTTACAGGAGCAACCAATATACAGAATTATAGGTGTAGCACAGGCAATTATTAGCTTGAACTAAAAAGACAAATTGTTACACTTTTTGAACTGACCTCTTAACACACCGAAGAACAATAAAGTGACCTGACACTTTCCACCTTATAGATGTGCTGAACTACTATTATTGTTTGCAACTAATGTCATCAATCTATAACAAACCAGAGAAGAGGGAAGACTAGCTGAAAGACTGCAAGGAAAGCTGAACTGGTGTACTTTCAACAGTGACATGAATTACTGATTTACATCGGAGCTGGGTTAGCATTTTTGGGGTAGGACTATGGAACAATTTTTTTCAGTCCCCTGGCCCAGCCTAAATGACACCTGTATGACATTATCAGACCTCTACACATGGCTGTCTGGGAAGGTTAACATGATTCTTTGAGAAACCCCCAAGCGTAACTGACTTGTTCTATGTGAAAAATGTATGTGCACACACAGGAGTGGGGTCTTGAAGTCTCCTGCTGCACAAGTACATCCCAGATGTTTGTTATTTTCACCTCTCATGATTGGTTTATATTAGCTATTAGTTTATGTTTCCAAGGCGATCTTCACATGAAAGAGCATGAAATTTTATCTTTAAGTGTCAGACATCCAAGACTTCTAACTCCCCAAAGCAAAGGGGCCACAGCCACAAGCTCTGATTTAAACTTTTCAGGCATTTTGTCAAGCCTCAGAAGTTTTAGGTTTCAACCAAAAGTTACCATTCCACTCCTATTTTTGGATGTCTAAAGAGAGAGAAGATAATAAAAATAGTATGTACTAGAAGCATATGGAAATGTAAACCTTTAACAGCTTAAGCTTTCAACTAGGCTGAGAAGATGCCAAGTGCAAAACAAGAATGTGATTCTTCTATGGCCTAATTAGTTAATGTGCCTATCTTCCTGCCCCTTCTGGTCCATACAAATTTGAGAGTGTGATACCATCTTGATTTTATAATATATTATGTAGTCACAGAATTCAATTATGAAACTGTATAGCTTTATGTAATACCTTTAATAGTAGTTAAGGACTGCTGATGCATTTTAACTACAATGGGATTTCTCCATAGCTAGCACCCTAACTACAAAGATGCAGGTTTCAAAAGGGGTAGCCATGTTAGTCTGCATCAGCAAAAACAATGAGGAATCCTTGTGGCACCTTAGAGACTAAAATTTATTTTGACATAAGCTTTCATGGGTTATAACCCACTCCATCAGATCCATGGAGTACTGTATTTTCTACTCCATCCATCTGATGAAGTGGGTTATAGCCCACGAAAGCTTATGCCAAAATAAATTTGTTAGTCTCTAAGGTGCCACAAGGACTCCTCATTGTTTTTACAAAGATGCAGTAAGCAGAGGTGCCTGGTCAGATGTGCAGTACAAGACACACTCCATGGAGCCAAGATTTTAGGGATACAGGGCCCCACAGCCTCTATCCCTCTCCTCTCCTCCTCCTAGGAACACCAGGCTCTGCTGTTCTCTCTGACATTTCCCAGGAAAAGTGGTCCTTGCAGGTTTCAGGGACTTTTTGAAATATGAAGAAACTCAACGGCATCCACTGCCAACAACATTCAGTCATTGCATGTTGTTCTTAATTAGACTTTAAGCTCTTTCAAGCAAGGGCTATCTTGTGCTGCACTTGACACAATGGAACCCAATCCTGACTGGGGCATTTGGATGCTACGATAATAAAATAATTATTAATAATTTGGTGAAAGTGATCTGTGCTGGCCTACTGGTCAACAAAAGCACAATAGCAGTAGCTCTGGTTGTTGCTGCTGTACTTAACTGAGAAACAGCTAAATCTGTAGCTTCAATTTATGGTTTAATTAATTATAGAAGTTTTATATTTTCAATTATTCAGATCTTACAAATTGTCATTTAATTAAATGATAATTTCTGGACTGTTGAGATCTACTCCCCAAAGGATTTTATGACTGTTCTGCGATTTCAGAAACCCATTCTACATCTGTATTGCAGCTGGGCCATGTGAGAGATCTGTGATAAGCCCTGTCCTGTGCAGTCCAACATCTCTCTCAAGGACACAAACATTAATGTGAAAAGGGAATTAGAGCTGGGAAACAATACAAAACCTCAAGCCTGATCACTTCTGATCCAGAGGTTTCAAAATCCATATTGAAATCTGTCAATTTCTTTCCAAATGTCAAGCAGTTGACATTTGGTGCAACACAAAGATAGTTTCAAGCTGCAAACTCTGATCTGGTGGTTTTGGCACACATTAACTATAGTTTAAGTCTGTCAAAGTTGTACTATTTTTAAATAGCATCCCCCCCACCCTCCTCAAAAAGAGGATTTCTAGTAAGTTTCCACTTAGATTCGTACTTGTCCCTTGATTTTTAGTCCAAGCTGCTGGAGTAGTCAAGGATCGTAATTCAAACAAGGAAAAAATGCAAGTTTACAGAAAGTTTTTACCCCTCACAAAGCAGTCAAGTGACAAAATCTGTTTGTTAATACCCCTAGATAGCACTACATAGCAGACCCAGTGGCACAGAAGCAATGGATTATGATCCAGATGTCATAACAAATTTGTGATTAAATCTAGTGACAGGCAGTAATTCTTGGTCTGGAGAGACAGTGAATTGCCATTTCTACAGAGCACCCTTGTGACTCACTGTTCACATATCTTACAGGAATATAGTTCATACAGAATCAGCACCTTCAATAATCAGCATCTTCCAAAGTGTCCCAAATGTCAATATTTCATAAACACCATCATTTATGTTGTCCTGTTACAATCTTTATAAAATATTTTAGCTTTGCATCTAATAGTTCTTAGTGAAGGAACTGTACCTTCCCAAAACTGCATTTTACTTAGCAGGGTTGGCTAGGTGCTGAATGTGTGTTACTTGCCTACGTATCAGAGCAGTAATAGAATGTAAAGAAATGTGAATATTGAAAACATTATAGCACTAATATTTACGAGGCAAACAACTTTATGAAAAGTATGCACAAACAAAATGTAATTACTAAGGGAATTCAAATACACCAAGTTACATAAATTTAAACAACACTGCTTTAAGAGTTCTTCTACATGATTAATAATTTAAAAGGTAGAGTCAACCTTAATCTGACAATAGGCATTTTACTGAGAAATTATTTCAGCATCTAGATTCATTTGAGAAAAGTTGCAATGAATGCGGAGGAGGAGGAGGAGGAAGCTTTTGGTTAAGTGATAGCAACTGCACAACGAGCTGGTGATTCTTTCTTGGGTGCTGTCATGGGGTGTATGTACCCCATACTGGTCCAGCAACCAAAGAGTTAACACAAGCACAGCAGGTCACTACTGATGGGCAGCCTCACAGGAGCTAGGAGGATAAAAGGACTGGGAAACTGAAGGGTGGAACTATGGGGTGCTACCAGAGGAGTGAGCAGGCTGGAGAAAGGAGCTCCTGCCAGCAAGCTACTGAAGAGCTGCTCAGAGAGAACAGCCCAGAAGGGTATGAACTGACTGACAGACTGGAGAGCCTGCAGAGACCCAGTGGCAAGTAGGAAGGAGCTCAGGGCATGGTCAGAATCAAAGAACCTTGGTCCTGCTTATCTAGCTCAAGGGCCCTAAGCTGGAACCCCGTAGAGTGGAAGGGCCTGGATTCCCCTACCAACCCCTGATGGACTTAGGAGTGAGGAAAGGTTTTCAGACTCCTGGGCACCAGGAATAGACTGACAGCCCCACTAGGCCATGTGAGCCTGGGGGCTGCACCACACTTGGCCAGAAGGGGCCCTGTTGCACTGATACATTGCCTCACACATGCCAAGTTACTCAGAAAGTGCTGTGAGCTGAAAACATGGATGAAGTTTCTGAATTTCAATTCCTGTTGTGACAAGCATGGGAAGACAAGACAGCAGAAACCTCAGTGCTCCAATTTCTCTTCCACTGCTTTTGCCTGGGGTTTCATTTTTGGAGCACATGATTTTGGCAGACTATTAGGTGCTGACATTGCATTAATCAGCTTCCAAAGATTTAAACTTAGGTGAGATTCCCATTTGTGAGAGACCTAGTATATGAGTCAGTTGGTCTTCTGGTTAGCTTCTTTCTCTACATACATGACATATGTAACATGAGCCCAGGGCGGAAGGAATAAGCGTTGGCATCTCAAGAGGTTGTTTGGCTCCAAGGATGGATTAATTTGAGAGTGCTAGGGTAGGATTAATTTGGGAATAGCCATAATGTACAGATCACTCCATTGCACTTCAGAGCTCCCTTCTACATTAAACAGATTTCTATTCCATTCTGGCATTGGAGTCACCAAGGCTTACTGCCTTCAGTGACTTCACTGTTCACGTGGCTAATAGCTCAATTTGTCCTAGGATCTTATGGCTGCTATAAAAGAACACTACAGGTATAGCCCAAGTGATTTCTTGTTCTACACAGATGGTGTCTTGTAGCCCATAGAACTTGATTAGACTTTTATTTATCCTTAGCAGTAATGCAAGGAATTTGTATCCTGTTAGACATTGGCTTAAGCAAATATGCATGAGTAAAGTGTGCCTGTGATGCTTAGCATATATAAAATGGTTTGACAACATTACCTTAGATTTTGGGGAACCGGGAATAGCTTGCTCAAGGGAGTGAATTGGTACAGAACGATACCAGACAACTGCAGGAACAATGAACTGATACTGGGTTTGGATATTTTAGGATAGAATCACTGGCAGATGTTTAATCACAAACTTGCTTTAGCAATGATGATGACTGTGATAATAAGCTAAAAGGCATTAATATATTAACTTTTAGTTGATAAGGGCACACCAATATTACAAGACTGAGGAAGTTAGATTTGAACATGGGAGGCTGGGCATCTGAATTAATATTCATGATACTACCCAGGCCCTATAATAGGCCAAGGCAACGTGTAGCGGGGGCCAGCTTTCCATCACTGACCCTACAGCTCTTCATTGTTATTTGTCTACCATTGACCTTTGGGCACTGGGTGTATGGACCAGGGACAGGACTGTGTCTCTCACCTCCAGGTCCCCAAGGAAGGGTATGAGTATATAAACTGATGTCATGCTCTGCATATGCTCATATAAGATATCCCTAATACTATAATACTGCTATTTGTTTATGTGGTTTGGAGTTTTCTTGTCTGTACTGATTGTTTAACTAAAAGTAGCTAAGGCTTTGCTTTGCCTTTAGTGTGAGTATCTTTGTCTTATGCCTCAGGATAACCCTACAAGTTATTGATTGTTAGTTTTAATTCTGTGGAGCTTGATTCTGGGATAGAAACCCTATAACCCACAGCTCAATAAATTAATATCAATTGGCAATCAATATATTTTAATTATATATAATTTTTAATATAATTATTAACCATTAAAGGCATCAGGCTACAATCCACAACATTCCCAGCTCTTTTCCTCAACAGGAGAGCAAAATGTGTATCATAGTGCACCGAGGGCAGAATTAGGATTATATAGGTAACCTTAATCCTGTCATGACATAAAATTTCAAGTGTTTGAGTTTAGACACTTAATATTGTTAACTTAATTTTTTTGGGGGAAAAGGGGGAATTGATATGGAACTTCCTAGGCATTTTAAAAATTGTTTAAAAGAAAAGCAAATGAAAAAAATTCCATTATATGCAACTGTAATATCCCTCATCATCACGGTTTACATCTGGGACCTTTAAACCTGTAGCAAGACTTCTGCTGCTTGAGCTAAAAGAGTAGCTTAGGGTATGTTTACACAACCCGCTGGATTGGCGGGCGGCGATCAATCCAGCGGCGATCGCTTTATCATGTCTAGTCTAGACATGATAAATTGATCCCCAAATGCTCTCCCGTCGACTCCTGTACTCCCGCACTGCAAGAGGCACAGGCAGAGTAGACGGGGAAGCAGCAGCAGTCAACTCACTGTGGTGAAGACATCACGGTAAGTCAATCTAAGTATGTCGACTTCAGCTACATTATTCACGTAGCTGAAGTTGTGCAACTTAGATCGATCCCGCCCCCTAGTGTAGACCAGGTCTTAGGTAGCAGCAGCAGACCAGCCAGTAAATATCTGAATTTAGTAGGGGCTCCTTCTGAGCATCTGAAGTCTGCCAAAATTCTCCTCAGGAGGCACATTTATAAAATCCCTCTGCATAAATCATCAGTAAGGCTAGAAATGTAGGATATTTACCACTTCCCCAAAGACACCTAATGACTTGAGCTACAGGAGTAACTATTAGTTAGCAGCAGCAGTAGGCCATTAACCACTGTGGACTAGCCATTAGACGATAAACACAACACACTGCACAGTGCCTAACATGCAAGAGTAGCAGATTTACAGACAGCATACCCAAGTGCACAGATTTGGCAGATTCTCTCTGAGGTGTATCATGGCTAAGACTTGAGTTTGGCATATTACAAATCTGGGGTCAAGGCCAAAGTCTGCCAGAGTGAGCTTGTGCAATCTTTTAGTTACTCCTGTAAAATGGAGAAGGTTGTAGGCAGCATGCTGGGGGATGGGGAGAAGAGTATGAAGATACTTGCGTGCCCCATAGGTTAGGGATAAGGTCTTGCTCAATAATAAGATGATCAATGGCACAAAATTAATAACTACTTTGTAGAAGAGGTGAGATCAGAACTCACAATCTTTTGTCTTCTGTGCTAGTACCTACTCCCATAGGCCTAATAGTATTTTGCTAGAGGAAAGTGGCAGGAGTAAGATCTATTATGCCTGTGTCTCATACAGAGATTCAGTTCTGTGTGGCTACTTCAGAACAATTCAGAAATCTCAGTGGGGCCTAGGATCATGCATGACCTCTCAAGGGCCCTTCCAGTCCCACGACCCTATGATAGTACAGTTGGAATGTTCAGAAAATTAAGCAGCAGAAAATGTCTGGAAATGTGCAAATAGCAATTTTCCACAGCTTATAATTTAGCCAACTCTAGGCAGAGTTAAATGTCTCTGACCTCAGGAATCACTATTCCCCCTGCCAAACTTAAAGTCACTGCTCCAAACAACAGAAATGCTTTAGCAGTTTAAAGAAGTCAAAACAATTTTTCAACATAAAGAGGCCCATTCCTGACTTAACTGGGGCCAGGATGTGCATTTCGAAATTGCCCCATGCTGGGTCCTGGTTGGAGTGCGTGGGGGGATTCCCTCTGGCACCAGTGTCAGTGGAGCAGAGATCTGCTCCCTCCCCTCAAGCTACTCACTCAATTCAGTGGAGCGAGAGAAATGATGGACTCCCAGAGAAGCCATTCTTGCTATTGAAAGCCATGCTGCCCTTTAAGCAGTGTAGCTGTCAGAGCTGGGTTTCTCTATGATACATTGTTAATTAGGAAATTTAGAAAATCAGATGCCAGGAATCACACTTTGGCTATGAATAATAATAGTTTAATTGCCCTTTATTTTTTCATTAATAGGGGATTTTTTTCAAGTAATAGTTTACTAATGGAAAATTAACAGATATATTTTACTTTTGGTATATAGATTAATGGCTTTCTGTTGAAACTGTTTCATTATCTTGGAAATGTTTCATCAGTTTTAGACATTATTCTTTTAGCACACAGACATTTCTGTTCCACCTCAAAAAAATTTGAAAAGAAAAAAAAATGTCAATTATTGCTCCACTGTTGTGATTCAAGCTGACATATTGGGATGTGATAGCAAAATTTTAAAAATCAGTTAGGTGCTCAGATGCCATGGTAATGAGCAGAGCATAGATTAGCTATAGTAACTTATTTTAGAGCAATTTGGAGACAGAACTAAAATACATGATGAATGTCAAAGAATGTCTCAGTATATTTTAAGCATCTATACTAATATTTTTCATACATGGACTATTTTAGTGGAAAAAGATTGTCAGCACATGTGAAAGCAAGGCATCTCAACTAGTGCTAGGAACCAGTCACAAAATCATAGAAACTAAAAACTAGAAGGGATCACCCATTTGACTTCTTGTATATCAAAGGCCTCCAATACAACCCAGCACCTGCACACTAAACCTAACAGCCAAAATTTGACCAAAGTATTACAGCCCACAGAAGATTAGGTTATCATGTGGGGCACAAAATAAAAGGGACTGAGGTGCACCAGTACCTGAGGCCCCCCTCAACGGCAGGTAGTGATATATGCCCAGCTCACGGTGGTTATCTTATTTAAATAAATAAAAGTGTTCACACATAAAACAACTCCCTAATTAATGGTCTCAAACATTTCCCCTTCCCAAGCCCTTCCTACTTCCTAAAGTAGAAGCCTTTTCCTCTCCGACGTCTGACATCAAATCATTTTGTCTGTTTTTCACACTACATTCAATGGGAACCTTTATTCCCCATTGCTGTTTCAGGACAATTTGCCTAAGGAAGTTGATATCCCAGCACCTGGCAGGCGCCTTCAGCATTGCAGTTAAGAGTCCCTTTGAGTCCCTAGGGACCAATAGAGATCAGAGTGTTGAAGTACAGCATGCTGGATCAGAGCAGAAATCAGAGAAATTTCAATGCATCAAGTTATAAGAGATCTTACAAAAAAAAAATCCTTAAATAATTTCCCCTTTCCTTTGTGTTTACACATTTCAAAAAAACCTCTAGCTCTTATAGAACTTTTCACCTTTATTTCAAGGCACCTTATGAAGAATGGAAATTATCCCCAATTTACAGATGAAGTAACTGACACTTAAAGAGGTTGAGGGTCTACATTACAGAGACTACACTGACATCCCTGTGTCGACATAGTCCTGAGAGTAGAAGCAGCCTACTCGCTCACCAACAGAAGGGGGTTTTCTTTCAATGTGAATCACTTCCCCAAACAACGTTTGCTAAATTGACAGAAGCTCTTTTCTCTAGACATAGTTGCACCTATGCTGGGGAGTATGTCGGCATATCTGTGTCACTCAGGGGTGTGGGTTTTTCCACAGCCCTGACCGACCTATGCCAATATAACTTTTCTGTGTAGACTAGGCCTAAGTGACTGCCCATTGGGTCACTATATAGTTTTAAGAAAGAGAACCTAGGCTCTGACTCCTACTCCAGCACCTTCCCCACTGGTCCACTTTGCCTCTGATAAACACTTTAAACCACAGAAGACCTTAGTAATTTCTTAGCAAAGCGATACATTTAGCTCTTATTCTCTCTTCATAAATCAGTATCTTTAGAAAAAAATGATTAAGAGCCAATTTCCAAACTCTTCCAATTTTTCAGATTCTTTCTGGGGAAGCAGTGAGTGTAAGATTTCACTATACAAGATGTTTTACATAAGAATGTAAGAATGGCCATACTGAGTCAGATCTCAGGTCCATCTAGCCCAGGGGCCAATGCCAGCTGCCCCAAAAGGAATGAACAGAACAGATAACCATCAAGTGATCCATCCCCTGTCACCCACTCCCAGGTTCTGGCAAACAGAGGCTAGGAATACCATCCCTGCCAATCCTGGCTAATAGCCACTGATGGACCTATCCTCCATGAATTTATCTAGTTCTTTTTTGATCCCTATTATAGTCTTTGCCTTCACAACATCCTCTGGCAAGGAGTTCCACAGGTTGACTGTGCATTGTGTGAAAAAAATTTCATTTTATGTATTTTAAACCTACTGTTTCATTTGGCGACCCCCTAGTTTTTGTTTTATGAGGAGTAAACAACACTTCCTTATTTACTTTCTCCACACCAGTCATCATTTTATAGACCTCAATCATATCCCCCCTTAGTTGTCTCTTTTCCAAGATGAAAAGTTCCAGTCTTATTAATCTCTCCTCAGATGGCAGCCGTTCCATATCCCTAATCATTTTTGCTGCCCTTTTCTGAACCTTTTCCAATTCCAATATATCTTTGAGATGTGGCGACCACATCTGCATGCAGTATTCAAGATGCAGGCATACCATGGATTTACATAGAGGCAATATAATATTTTCTGTTTTATTATCTATCCCTTTCTTAATGATGCCCAACATTCTGTTTGCTTTTTTGACTGCCACTGCACAGTGAGTGGATGTTTTCAGAGAATTATCCACATTGACTCCAAGATCTCTTTCTTGAGTGGAAACAGCTAATTTAAACTCCACTATTTTATGTGTATAGTTGGGATATTTTCCCCATGTGCATTATTTTGTATTTATCAACATTAAATTTCTTCTGCCATTTTGTTGCCCAGTCACCCAGTTTTGAGAGATCCTTTTGTAGCTCTTCGCAGTCTGCCTAGAACTTAACTATCTTGAGTAGTTTTGTATCTGCAAATTTTGCTATCTTACTATTTACCCCTTTTTCTGGATCATTTATGAATATGTTGAATAAGACTGAGCCCAGTAAAGACCCCTAGGGGACATCACTATTTACCTCTCTCCATTCTGAAAACTGACCATTTATTCTTATCCTTTGTTTCCTATCTTTTCACCAGTTACCAATCTAGGAGAGGACCTTCCCTCTTATCCCATGACTGCTTACTAAAATCCAAATATATTAGGTTTACTGCTTTCCCTTCACCCACTATTTCTGTAATTCTAGGAGGCAGGGGGAGGGGGAAAGCAACAATCAAGTTTGTATGAAAGAATTTCGAACTTTTTATCTTTATATTCCAATGCAGTGATTTGTTATAGTTTAGAGAGCTAAGCAACTGTTCATTTATACATCACAGCTATTCCCCATTTAACCCATAATAATTAAAACTAACAATATTAAAAGTATTTATTAGCTCTAATGACATATAGCAAAGCGTTTATATGTTTTGGCACATACTAGTTTCCTAAGTTAGGCCCTGGTCCATCAGGATACTTAAGCAAATGCCTACATTTAAGGACTTGAGTAGTCCCACTGACAACAGCTGGATTACTCACATGTTTAAGTACCTCAGTGACGCACCTGAACACAAAACTATAACAAATTTTAAATGTAAACAACATTATTCATGCAGATTTCAACTGTACTTACTGATCAATGAGATTTTATATAGAATTTTTTATTCTGAACAATCCTAAAAATCTCAGTAGAGATTGCATATAAAAACATTATCCATCCATCACTGAAATGCAGCTCTGAGGATGAATACATGCAGCTACTTTTTGACAATAACTCCTTATTGCAGTTATTTTTAGGAGGGGCTGTGAAAGATAACTTCAGATGAAAGTACACTGGATATTTTTAGACAGGCATTTATTCTTACCAATTTAGATACCTTGACAAAATTAGTTGCCCAGGGATATTGAAAACAAATAACTCTGTAGACTAGTTTCTAACTCTGTAGATTATTTTCAAGTGATTTATCTAAATATGAACAGAAAACAAACAGTTGTATTTCACTATACAAAGTGAGATTATTTACCTGTTCTGTAACCTGAGTACTTCTAGATGCACTGGTCCCCATTTGTATTCCACTGTGGAGTATGCATATGCACCATGTACCTGAGATTGGAAATTTGTGCAGCAGTGGCCACTGTTCCACACCTGTGCCTTTTGCCGCCTCATGCTCCAAACCAAGGGCATAAGGGGTGGTACAGACTGACCATCGCTCCAGTTCATTCTTTATGGCTAATAAAATCATGAGCTGAAGTAGAGGGAACAGAGGGCAGGTAGTGGAATACAGACAGGGACCACATGTCTTAAAAAATAGTGAGCAGGAGGCCAATGGTTTTCATGAGTACCACTAGGACAAGATTAATATCCCACATTGAAGCTGACTTGCTTACAGGAGGAAAGATCCAAAGTAAGCTTCTAGGAAGTGGATCGTTATTGGATGGGCAAAATTGGAGTAGTCAGTGGGGGATGGCAGGTGCAGATAGCTGCCAAATGAACATGTACTGAGTTGAAAGTGTATCCTGAAGTCTTTAGGGACAGGAGGTAGATCAGGATAGCAGAGATGTCTGATTCTTCTGGATAAGTGTAGTGGTTATGAGCCCTGATGGAAAATCTTTTCCACTGGGCAGCACAACAATTGTTTAGTAGACTCCCTTCTATTATTGTTGAGAATAGACTGGACAGCTCCTGAGCGCACAGTATCCAGCTTGATGCCCATCCAAATACCAAGCTGTCAGATGTAGTGAAGTCTGTATTGGAATGCTTGATACTGCCTTTGTGCTGCATCAGCAGGTTCTGGAAAGTGACATGCAGATGAGCTGACAACTGAAGGAGGCTGGGAAACCAGAATTGTCTGGGCCAAATGGGAGTGATCAGTATGACCCATGTTTTGGCCTGCCAGATTTTCCTCAAGACTCGAGGTAATAAGGAGATGGGGGGGCACAGGGGGAGGAAGGCATACATTATTTGCCCTGACCAGGGACCAGAAGCACATCTCCGATGAAGTTCTGACCCAAAGTCCCCCAGAGCAATAATTCACACACTTTTTGTTCTTGTAGGATGCTAAGAGGTTGCAGGACAAGGAGTCCCAAAGATGGAATATGATCTACTGAGTCATGAAGCGGTCACTCGTGGTCCTGAGAGAAGCACCTGCCGAGGAGGTCTGCCTGGGTGTTGGGCACTCTCAGTATGTGCACTGCTGACAGAATTATCTGATGTCAAATACACCAATTCCAGAGTTCTACAGCTTTTGTATCGGGTGGGGGGGAAAGAGATTTCACTCCTCCCTGTTAGTTTACATAGAATAGCACGGTGATGTTGGCCCACATCACTAGAATGTGGTGAGACCTCATGATGGGGAAAAACTGTTTGGAAGCCTCTCAGACCACTCTGAGTTCAAGCTGGTTTACGGGCATTGTGGCTTCTTTCACTGAGTAAATGCCTTGTGCTGAACGTTCACCCAGGTGGGCATCCCAGCCAAAAACAAAGGTATACCCAATGAGAGAATTCTGTGGTAAAGTCAGAATGAACAGAACTTTGTTGGTCCTTGCTCTCCCACTAATTCAGGGAGACCCTCACTTCTTGAGGGAGGGAGATTAGTTTGTTTATACTGTCTGAGCAAAGCCAGCCTGAAGACAGTCTCCCAAATGAGGTTACGTAAGTATAAGACACTGTTACCCAGGAGGGTGAGACAGGAGTACATTTGCAACTGTGGGCTCTCTCAGTTGCATGGGAAGATGTTTGACACCTGGAGCTCGTCCTGTGGGAGGAATGCCTTGGCTGCGATCAAGGTCAGGGTTGTTCCTATAAAATCTACAGACTGGGTTGGCATGAAAGAACTTCTCAATAATTTTACACAATCCTAGAGACTGCAGGATATTGTCCTTGGCTGCTGACAGCACCTCTTGGTAGGACTTCCCGGTCAGTAACCAGTCCTCTAGGTAGAAGACGACTGATGATGATTGGCAAGAGAAGTGAGCTGCTGCAACTGAGATAACTTTGGTAATCCCTTGGAACCATTGCCAGGCTAAACAGAAGCACCTTGTATTGGAAATGTGAATCACAAAGTGAATTACAGGAACCATCTGTGAGATGGGTGGATGTCCATGGGAAAATGGGCATCCTTCATATCTACAGCTGTAAACCCATCCCCTCTGTACAATGACTGGATCATAGATGCCAAAGGAAGCATTCTGAATCTCAGCTTGCAAATAAAAACCAAACAAAAAAAACACACATTGTCTTAGATCTGCAGCCTCCTTTCTTCTTTGATCTGAGGGAGAAATTATAGTAGAACCTCTTCCCTTGGTGTTATAGAGGTATTGGTTCTATGGCTCTTTGAATGAGGAGGGAGACTAAATAAATAAATAAAATAAATTAAGGGAGATATCCTATCTCCTAGAACTGGAAGGGACCTTGAAAGGTCATCAAGTCCAGCCCCCTGCCTTCACTAGCAGGACCAAGTACTTATTTTGCCCCAGATCCCTAAGTGGCCCCCTCAAGGATTGAACTCACAACCCTGAATTTAGCAGGCCAATGCTCAAACCACTGAGCTATTCCTCCCTTCCTCCCTCCCTACTACTTGGACAAGTCTCCTCCTATGAGAGGAATCCCTGAACAGAGACAGGGAAGCAAGGTTTGGAGGAGGAAGAGAGAGGAATTTGGTGTACCCTGATAATATTATATCAAGTCTCCATCTGTCTGTTGTGATGTCCTGCCCACTATGGAAAAAGTGAAGAAACTGAAGAAGAGAAGACTTGGGTAGCATGGATGGCATCTGTTGATCATGGCTCCCAAAAGGTCGCATCAAAAGTATTTCTTGACCTGGGGTTGAGGCTGGAAAGGTGTTGTTGGAAGAGCCACTTGTTAACTATGGTGTATCACAGGGATCGGCAACCTTTGGCACGTGGTCTGCCAGGATAAGCAACCTGGCGGGCCGGGCCAGTTTGTTTACCTGCCGCGTCTGCAGGTTCGGCCGATCGCGGCTCTCACTGGCCTCGGTTTGCCATTCCAAGCCAATGGGGGCGGCAGGAAGCAGCAGCCAGCACATCCCTCGGCCTGAACTGCTTCCCGCCGCCCCCATTGGCCTGGAGTGGCAAACCGTGGCCAGTGGGAGCCGCGATCGGCTGAACCTGCAGACGCGGCAGGTAAACAAACTGGGCCGGTGCCAAAGGTTGCCGATCCCTGGTGTATCATCTGCCTCTTTCATGGAGGCTTATGAGGGCTGGGGCACTGTATGAGGTCTATAGGATATGGTTTTGTGGTACTTTCTTTTCAGGCCAATTTCAAGGAGGGATGCTCTTGAGTCTTTTAATGAGCGCAAAGACTTCATCTGGCTTGTTTGCTAAAGAGATTATTCCATTCAAAGGGCAGGTCCTCCCTGGATTGTACATCATGAGGAAATCCCGAACAGTGAAGCCATAATGTCCTGTGCATAGCTATTGCTAAAGCCATGGCTCACGATGCTGCATCAGCTGCATCTGCAGAAGACTTCCAGGATGATCCAACTATCAGCTTTCCTTCCATATCCTATACCAAGCTTGGTGGCATGTTTCTTGGTGTATGTGGGGGCCGGGGGAGGAGGGGTCTGATCAGTCTGGGTCAGACTGTGGCCTCAGAGCATATTCCATAAAGTGTTTCTTGAGTCTGTCTTCCCGTGCCTGTTTAGTTCATCTGGGAAAGGATTGGTAGGTGTTGCACCTGGAGACAATGTGGGCTTCTCTAGATACAAACACCAGAGTTATGGACTGACCGGTTAACCGGACACCATGTGAAACTGGAAGTAATCAGTTAAGCAGCAGCAGAGACAACCACAAAAAAGCAAAATATTGTACTGTGTCTGTATTGCCTCTTAAAAATAGGCACATCTGGGTTGCCTGTCCCCACCCCCACTTACAGGAAGCCACGGTGTGCACCACTTTCACCCCTCACCACCCCACACTGGGAGGGAGAGGCATTGTTCACACACACACACACACACACACACACACACACACACACGGGGACAAGCTGGCAAACTCATTCTGATCCAAGGAAAGAACCTGCCTGCAAGGATGCTGTCGGCACTGAGGAGGAAGCTCAGATGATGCTGAAGCCTGTCCTGGAGTGTCAGCTGCCCGAACTGTAACTTTGTTCAGAGTTACAAACATTTCAGTGTCACTGACAACCTCCATTCCCAAGGAGTCCGTAACTCTGAGGTTCTACTGTAACTAACACTAATACTAAACTAAACTAATGGAAACTATTTAAGTGATTTAAAATGATATATTTACTCATTCAAAAAGGAGAAGCTTTGGAAACACTGGAGAAGTTCCATCTCAGATCATGCAACAGTAAGATGGAACTGGAGCAGCACTTGGTCCACACTGCCCCTTATGCCCTCAGCTTGGAGAGCAAAGGGGCAAATGGCAAAGATGCCGACCAACAGACACTGCTAAAAAATTCTGATTGCAGGCTCATGGTGCACATGCATTCCCCACAATGGAATACACATAGGGACCAGCACTCAAAGAACTATTTTATTGCTGATTTATTCATGGAAGGTTCTTAGATTCTTTTTCTAAACTCATGTGAATAAATGAACCAGAGTAAGCAATGCATCTTTTTTTTTTTAAATCTGTGAGTTACAAATACTCTGTAATGGAGCTTTACCAAATTTCATGACCCACTCAAGAAATAAATGCTGTCCAATTTCTTTGCACAGGAAATTACTCAAAACAGAAAGAAGTGTTGGGAACTATAAAGTTAAATAAGCCAGTCTATATATCAGGTACATTACCATTACATATGCCAGTCTTCACTTTGATTGGGTATGCAGTGCAATACAAGCCTCTCTCTTCATGTTTATTTTAGTTCCAAATTGATGGTAGTGCTTTCCTGCATGTTTCCTCTCCATTCAAGTTCACTCATTTCTCTTGCTTATTAACTTGATGATTGCCTAAAAACCCTATTCTAATATATATCTAAGAACTTCTGAATTTTATTACCTGTTTGTTTTACATTTCAAATATGAGAAACATTTTGAATGGAAAGTGAACAGAGGCTGAACAGTTACTCACAGTCTCTCCAGGGATCTCAGTCCAAAGAAAGAGCCATTCTTTAACCACAAGATCTTGTTGTTACTCAGAATTCTGCAAAAAGTCATAAAAGAATCTGGTTAACAGATCATGATAATTTCACTGATTAAGAACATGTAATTACAGTAAATGATGTCACTGTAAAATACTAATCATAAAATTCTCTGCTTCATTTGCATTTTCCTTTATAGCAGTAAATATAATAATCATTTTCACAAGTAGAAAGTTACATCATCAACATTCTCCTGTTTAACAAGCAAGTAAGTCAACAAGTGCAGCGTGGTTCCATGTGAAAACTGTGAAATTAATAGACATCTGCACAGCACTCATTTGAAGAACAGCTGGTGAATGTTAATTTTTATGCTTGCATAAGTCAACAAGCTGGGTGTGTGGATGAGGGTGAGGGGAAGGTGGGGATATATGAAGAAACCTCTTTCTCCAGGCAACAAGACAATGGTGGAATTACTTGGGAACTGCTAAAACAGCGATGAACCCTTCCCCCATCTCCCCATTTTCAGATCCATACACCCAAAAGCCAGGGCCGGCGCAACCCATTAGGCGATATAGGCAGTCGCCTAGGGCGCTAATATTTGGGGGGCGGCGAGTGAGGCAGCTGGACCTTTCGCCACCTCTGTCGGGGGCACCATTTCAGGGGCGGGACCTTCTGCCACCTAGGGCGGCAAAAAAGCTGGCAGCGCTCCTGCCAACAGCAATAACCTGCTCCCTATTGCATTGAACTGGAGCTAAAGGGAAGTACCTCCCCACACAGTTCTAGGTTTTGCAGGAGACTCAATTCTATTTTTCTAAAGTAGCAGAACAAAAACCTTTCCACATTTATCAGAGAAAAAAAGATTTACTTTTTTTCCCCTTTCATATAGCATGTTATTTTAAACCTATCAGATGCTAATTTACCTAGTAGTAATTTATCTCCTAGTATTTCCTACTATAATTAAAATTTAATGAACACTTATTTTGAGAATGCAGAACAGACTGCTGCTGGAGATGTGGGTGTCTTGGAGCCATATTGGCTCACATACGTTGGGATTGTCCCAGAATACAATCTTTTTGTCTAGAAGCAAGCAGGATGATTAATATAATGGATACCTCCTTAAAAATTACATCAAGAACTGTGTTTTGGAATCTAGCCCATCACCTTGAAAACGCTACAACTTACGGAAAGTTTGGTTCTCTATAGCAGTGCTTGTAGCCAAACAATTCATATTGCTTAGACTGAAGAACAGACTGCTTCCAGGGGTAGGAGCTTGGCACAGTGACTTGGCTGAGCTGGCAGCTAAAGAGTGGGTAAAATTTTGGAGAAAAGGGACTGCAGACAAATTTGAAAAGATTTGGTCTGACTTTTTAGAAATTTTTGATTGATGCCTAGTGGATGGACACTAAGATGTCGCTCTCCTTTCCCCTTCCTACCCCCCTTTATTCCTTTCCTTTCCCTCCCTTTACCTTCCCCCACCCCACCCTTCACCCCATCCCTGATTTTTTCAAGGGGGTGAATCAATAAAATATTAATATAAAACATTTTGATGTTGTGCACCAGCATATTTTGCATAGACATAATCTCTCAACCTGCCAAGGCCCAAACGTAGAACACAGTGTGTGACAAACTCCCAAAATGAGGGACACAAAAATAATTATCTAGGCAGGAAAACTTAATATGCTGTGGAATTCAATCCTGTCACATAAAGAACTCTTGATGAGTTCCAAGATTTTTTTTTTTAAGACTAATGTAAATAATTTTCAACAATAAAAATGAGGCGATGCCCAATTTGTGTACAACTTTAGGACTATGTTGAGTGACAGCCCTCAAAATAAGGAACACATTAGAAGTATGTATCAGTGCAATGCATCTCATTTAAATAGATTCCATAAACAAGAAGTTAGTTTAAAAGGAATTAAGGCTGGTTAAGTGTGACACTTGCCGCCCCTCCCTCCCAACTCAAATCCTTAAAAGCAAGGAAATCCTTAGGTATGTAGCAACCCTTAGCTGTATCCTTACATCCTCAGAGAACATTTCTACTGACAGTGACTCCCCATCTTCACCAGATCTCCACCAGATAAGGAAACATACTACACACAACACATCAACTCTTCCACAGTATAACACAAAATCTTAAACATAACCTAAGCAACATTAGCAAATAAACACCACAGATTAAGCATGTGCTCTGTTATGGGATTGTTAAATAAAGTTCAAAGTCAAAACAGTGCTAGTGTTTGTTCTGATTTTGTTTTATAATCTCCTGAACATCTTGCATCCGAAGAAGTGGGCATTCACCCACGAAAGCTCATGCTGCAAAACGTCTGTTAGTCTATAAGGTGCCACAGGATTCTTTGTTGCTTTTACTGAACATCTAAGGCAGCCATATTTGATGCATATTGGTTGAATAGTTTTAAAATTGAGCATTTAAACTGAATATTTGATACATATACTGTTGAATTTTGCTGCTCTTTTAGGTTTTAGAGGTTTTTTGGTGTTTTTTAATTCTTTCCTTCCTTTTTATGGATCTAAACTTTTAAGACCAGGCGAGTTTGAACCAGCCCATGGAAAATGAAGTCCCCAAGGTAAGACTGGCTTGGCTTTGGAGGCTCAAAACATGAAATTCATGTTATTCATATTATACATTGTGTCATTTGGCTATATATTGTGTTATGAAGAGATTGTATTTTGAGGTATATTGTTATGGCAGGGAGTATAAATATTACACTTGGACTGTTCAGTATGACCCAGATTTACAAAGATCTGTGTACCTTAGAACTCCCATCTCACTTCAGTATAATACATGCATTCCTGTCTTCAGATATTTGCCCTTATATATATATATATCATTTGGTTTTTCCAGTTTTCTAATAATTATATTCTGGATATAGAGACAAGATTTAACTCTGCTGACAAACTCCATTTGTAAATATAATGTGTGTTTCATATTGTTCACCACCTGAATTTGCTTCTGTTTGGCCCTAATAGCATAGATACAATACAATATTAAATTATCTGCATAAGGCAATTTCCTTGGACTGGGAATATAGTGAAGAAAAATATCTTCATGATGCTAATAAAACATGGTTGGTTTAAGTTAAACAATGTGGTCACATCCAGTCACTATGTTTGCCTATTTTATTTTTTCTTAAACAGCATTCTTTTGGTCTTCAAAATTCTCATTTTTAAAAGACCAATGTAAACCCCCCAAAAAAGTTTAAAAATTAGAACTAATTAATTTTGCGTTCCTAAACTTAACCTTAAATTGTATACAGACCTTTGCATAATGACTAGGTTTCCAACAGTTAATTTTTCTTTACTCCCTCATCCTGTATACATCAACTGCCAAGAAGGTTTTATAAACATGATAATGTAAAGACAGCAAATGCTTACTTAATTAGGTATAGTTAAAATATGCAATTCAAGCCAAAAATGCAAAAACTTTGGTGGGTGGAATATTAATAAGTCATGGCTTCAGAAAAGTGTAATATCATGATAGAGCAGATGAAAATGGTTTCCTCATAATCAAAGAAAGTCACTTAGTTAGACTGTTCTGTTAATAATATGAACTTCAGCACTGGCAACATTTAAGTTACATTATATTGTATCGTACAATATTGCTAGATATTACATACTTAATCTTCTTTTCTAAGGATATTCACTGTGGGGATAGGAAAGAGTTGTGTGGCCATATTCTGGAGTATATTGATATGGAATAAGAATTTTAAATGCAAAAGTTTAAACAAACCCTTCCATGTAACAGAAGTCTGGCCTGCGGTCTGTACTCAAAGTTCAGTTTATTCTGAAAACTTCAGTACATTTTTACCAAAGCACCTGAAAGAATGGAAGATGTACCACATGAGTAGAAGAATGCTATATTTTTCTCACCCCTTTGTTTTTTTTGTAAATATGCTTCTAGCCAAATGCAGCATTGTGTTTGTAAATAGAGACAAAATCTAGAAGTGATGTAGAAAAATAAACACAAAAGCATCTTTTTAAAATGTAGTTATCTATAGGATTCTTGTTTTTATGTACCTAGTTACTTAATTATAATTGGCAGCTGTAACATATGCTGTGTTTTTATAATATCAGAAATTGATGCACTTGTGATTATTTTGATAAGAGAACATTAACCTTTAACATGAGGGGTTTTTTTCTCCTTATAAATCACAGCAGAACACAACATGTTAAATATTTCACACTTACTATCTACTATCTCAGCATTTTCACTTGTCCTATATTTTCAGATGTGTTAGTTGATTTCAGTGATAAAACACATAGTGCTAAAACAGCTGCCTACTTGCTATGTTAAAGTAATTATCAGTCTCCAGCTGTGTGCTAGGAGCCTTGCATTTTTAATATTTTATTCAAATGAGACAAACATTTAGAAGATAAACCTTTTATTTCTTCAAGTGCCACTTCCAAAAGAGTTTGTGTTTAAATGTTTAACTTTTTCTAAATAGTTTCCTGGCAAATTTTCTCTGTTGCCCTACCTGCATTTTCCCTCTACCTCCAAAAAAGATACTTTCCAGCATTCCAACCTTTTTTCCCCCAAAAAAGTTACCTTTAAGTAATATTCATGTGTACTGATCCAGCATTCATGGGTCAGTGACAGACACATACTAGCGGGCTGAAACACTAAACCTATCAGATATTTTAGTACTAAGGATTCTAGGCCTCTTGATATGGAATAGGACTTTTAAATGTTTTACCCAGGTAAAGATTCCACCACAATTAGGAGGAAAATGGGAAGTTATGATGGGGACTCATACCAATTATATTAATATAAAAACACCCTTAAGTCATAAGGTCAAAATATAAAAAGAATAGCTGTAGCCCTCATAAGGGAATGCCAGGGTTATATCTATCCGCACCCTGTCCCTTTACAGAGTGGGGATCTAATAAGGAGGCCAAAGGAGACAGCTCTGGGGAGCACTGTGTGGTTTCAGGAGAAGTGTTTTTTGGTGCTTGCTCCAGACAGACTCAGCAGGAGTAGGGCTTGCTAAGCTGTGCTAGTTTTTTGGATACAAAGTTCAGTGAAACTCCTGTTTTAAAATAGTCCTTGGTCTGGGAATATAAGAGCCTAAACATTAAATCAATAACCAATGGTAGGTTAAAGAAAAAAAATCAGTGACAAGATCATGGGGAGTCTTTGATACTGGTATATCTTGAGATAATGGAATTTTATTTGCAGATAAAGATTTAGTATCTGCATAGATTTTGTGCTACAGAAGTGTAGAGGAATTTGTCAGGTAGTCCTTCACTCAGAGACAACTGTTCTCAGCACTCTGACACAAAGACCCATGTTGAGGCAAATGTGTTAGTCTTATTGGATCTGGTGAAGGAGTAGAGAGATCAGACTGTACCTTTCCATCTCTTTAACTGAGCATCTCTGACTCTTAACAAAGTAGCAGCTACAGAATGAGTGGAATAACCCTGATGCTCAGGAAACATGGGCTTTCAAAGCAACAATTCATTCTGGTAGAATATATATCAATGTATGTGCATTGAGCTCAGCCATTTGATGGCGTCATCATGAGCCAGGTGGAGGGCCAGTAGCCCACTGTCAAAATAAGTCAGTGGGCACTCAAAGATATGCTAGAGTCTCAAGTTGACAGCAGCTGAATCACAGGTCATTAGAAAAACCCCATTTAAAGAGACTGGCCGCATAGCTGCCCTGTCCTATTAAAAATCGGTTCAGAGATGACCACAGGGACCTTGGTAGATCAAAACCTGATGAACAGATGGTTGGGTCAGTGATGAAAGAGTGATCAATGACTGTCGCCACTGATCACTCATTGCATCAAGCAGATTCCACTGTCATGTCCTGTGGTTCCATAAGTGACCATAAAAGGCATCTAGAAAACAGGCAAGCTGGCCGGTGGTTGAAGAGTTCTGCATAGAAAGGCAGGTTGCTATTCTCACAGATCTTGGCCAGCAGCATGACAGAGGCCTTCTCACAGTGAATATGGGACGGCGTTATGTTATTAAATATCAGTAGCCGTGGCAACAGAGTTGCCTGTAAAGTCATGGTAACTATACTCATAGCTTTGTTAAGCTTTACATCAGGCCTGCACAACTTGTAAAGTAGTGAGGGCCATATTACTCCAAAGGAAACAGCTAAGGGCTGAAACCCCCCGGTCCCTGCTGAAACACACCCCCAGTGCCACCCAGTCCCCCCCGAAACACACACCCTCCCCCCCCAGCACCGCCTGCCCCATGGAAACAAACCCTCCTTCCCCAGAGCTGTTCTGCCGAAACAGCAGTATTGAACTTTGGTAATATGTTATAGCAAGCCCTAAGGTAGTAGGGCTCACCGCTGGCTCACCTGCTCCTCTGCCACTGCCCGCCCGCTCGCCTACTCACCCCCCGCCACCCACTCGCCTACTCACCCCCAGCCACCACCGCTGCCGCCAACTCACCTGCCTGTCCGCCGCTGGCGTGCCTGCTCCCCCCACTGCCAGCTCACCTGCCTGCCCGCCGCTGGCCTCTTACCTTCTACCGCTGCCCCTACCCCCTGCCACTGGCTCACCCTCACTCCCCCGCCTGCCACTGGCCTCTTCAAACACCCCGCCCACCCGCCGGCTGGCCAGCCAGCCGGCCGTTGGCTTACCCCACCCTGCCGCTTGTCTACTCACCCCCCGCAGGCTGCACAGTGAGCCCATGCAAGCCACATGCGGCCCACGGGCCGTATTTGTACAGGCCTGCTTTACATTGAGCAGCCTCGTGTGAGATGAGCAACACCAGAAAGAAGCACAGTACTCTGCTGTTGAATAGCAGAGGGCAAGGACTGATGTTCTAAGTGTCCAGGCACTCACACTCCAGGTTGAAACCAGCCAATTTTATGGCAAATTGTTCCGAGTGTTGACTTTGGATGCAGTACATTAATGACCTTAATTAATGTCACATTGAGGTAAACCAGATTTGGATCATGCTGAAGGTGTTGGCCACTGAGGAAAATGTTTAATTCATGACTTGTACTTGCATTACACAGATGAAATACAAGAAACGATCATGGAAAAGCTCAGCAGCAGATGCCATCGACTATAATAGTCTGCCATGAGCTTCATACCATCATTCAAGGCCTTGTTAATTTCTGAGAAGGACTGAGCTTGGTAGCTGCAGCAGATGTTGTTGGCATAGATAATCTTGCGTGAGAGTGTAGTTGGCAGGTCTCTGATGTTCACATTGAACAATAATTGGTGAAAGAACTGAGCCTTAAGGAAGGCTGTTGATCTGACACCTCCAAGAGCTACAGCAGTTGCCCACACATACTCTAAACTGCCCGCTTTGGAGAAAGAGCTCTACTAGTTCGACCACCCAATGTGAGGCAATGCAAGAGAGTTTAAACAAAAGGCCTCCATGTCAAACGAGGTCAGAGGCAGCGGTCAAATCCAGGAAGACAGCTCCTGTCTTTAGATTTTGTTGAAAACCATTTTTGATAAAGGCGGTCAAGGCCAGGATCAGTGTTCATGTCACACTCCCCATCAGTACCTGGCCCAGACAAATTAATGATCCAACCAGTGGACCAAATTCAGTGATGAATCCTGATTATGTGCCATCTGACTGTGACCCTAATGTATTGCCATCCTTCAATTTTCTGATGGAAGGAGTTTAAATGTACAGGCCTACACATCCCTTATAGATTCCAAGACCAGATGGGACCCTGTATAACGCAGGCCATAGAGTCTCACCAATTTAATTACTAGAGCATATCTTTTAGAAACATATCCAGTCTTGATTTTAAAATGGTCAGTGATGGCAAATCCACTACAACTCTTGGTAAATGGTTCCAGGGTTAAATACTCTGATCATTAAAAATGTACACCATATTTTCAGTCTGAATGTGTCTAGCTTGAGCTTCCAGCCATTGATCACGTTATATCTTTCTCTGCTAGACTGAAGAGCCCATTATTAAATATTTGTTTCCCATGCAGGTACTCAGGGAATGTAATGCAGTCACCCCCATCCTTCTCTTTGCTAAGCTAAATAGATTGAGCTCTTTGAATTTATTACTATCAGGCATGTTTTCTAATCCTTTAAACATTCTCACAACGCTTTTCTGAATCGTCTCCAATTCATCAGCATCCTTCTTGCATTATAAGCACTGGAACTGGACACAGTACTCCAGCAACGGTCACACCAGTGCCAAATAGAGAGCTTATTTTACCTCTCTAACTCCTTCTCAAGATTCCCCTGTTTATGCATCCAAGGATCACATTAGCTCTTCTGGCCACTGCATCATTCCAGGAGCTCATGTTCAGCTGATTACCACTACAACCACCAATTCATTTTTAAAATCACTCCTTCCCAGGAGAGAAAGCTAATAGGAAGTCAGTTCTGTCATTAGACAGAGTGTTACAAGCATTTCTTATGTTACTATGTATTGGTGTTGAACACAGATATGAGAATGTAGCAAGTCCATAGGCTCACTGCTTAGGTTACAATCTGAAAAGATTCCATTTCAAATCTTGTGCATGACAAGCTGACAAAACTATTTCAATTCCAGGATAGAATGGTTGCCCTCTTTTATTGGGTTTGTTTAAACTTTTGCATTTAAAATTCTTATTCCATATCAATATACTCCAGAATATGGCCACACAACTCTTTCCTATTCCCACAGTGAATATCCTTAGAAAAGAAGATTAAGTATGTAATATCTAGCAATATTGTATGATAAAATATAATTAACTTAAATGTTGCCAGTACTGAAGTTCATATTATTAACAGAACAGTCTAACTAAGTGACTGGCTTTGATTATGAGGAAACCATTTTCATCTGCTCTATCATGATATTACACTTTTCTGAAGCCATGACTTATTAATATTCCACCCACCAAAGTTTTTGCATTTTTGGCTTGAGTTGCATATTTTAACTATACCTAATTAAGTAAGCATTTGCTGTCTTTACATTATCATGTTTATAAAACCTTCTTGGCAGTTGATGTATACAGGATGAGGGAGTAAAGAAAAATTAACTGTTGGAAACCTAGTCATTATGCAAAGGTCTGTATACAATTTTATTGGAACAAAATTACAGCAATAAATATCAATGAATCTTTCTTTGGAAGACTAATAATGGACTGGATGTGTCATGTTCTAAGTTGTTTCTTCTCTTTGCATTAAAACTGCAGAGATAGGACTATTAGGCAGAGAGAAGGTGAGGGGCAGAACCGGGTACCCCATAAATCAGCAATTGGAAGAAGTGTGGGAGGTGAGAGTGACATTTAAAAATATCTTTGCTGAATTGGCATAAACTGGGATGGAGGACATTTACATTGAGATGCTGTGGTATAAAATGACAGACTATTTTTAAGGTTTATAATCCTTCTTCCAAGTAAACAACATATAATGTTTATCCCCACAGTATGCATAATTCATTTTACAGTTGTAGTACAACAACTTAGAATAGAACTTGCAACACAAAATAGCAGGGGGTAAAAAAAGCCATTGCAATTGTGGGCTACATACGCAGAGATAAACATCATTGTCATGGATGAGGACAACAACAGTCCCATTCTTTAAGATGCTGATGATACCAAAACTAAAATAGTGCACATAGCTTGGGTAGCTGAATACCAGAAGGATATTAATCTTAACCAGTTGGAAGGGATTTAGAGAGCTATAACAAAATTATTAAAGATCCAGACAGACTGACTTACAAGGGAAGAATGAAGTATTGACAGCTTCCCTAAATGAATAAATAGGATTGCTAGCCAGCTACAGATATTGATGTCTGAACAGGATAGAGAGGGAACTGGTGTTTGAGGTATTCTAAGGAGAATTGGGAGTATTTTTATATACACACAATTTTTTTTGTCTATATGGCAATTTACAAAGAAAGTAAATCATGGTGTCTACCCAGATGAGTTTGAGCAGAAGGAAAACAAACAATTTCAATAAATATTTTTCTAAAAGCAATGTCTATTAGACTATCATAAGTGTGGAAAACATTTCCTAAACAAGTAAGTGTCAGTACTCCTCCTGGAGGAGTTCACAACCTAAGAAAGCATTTTACGAGCTAAATTATGTAATCATCTATATTCTTACACTCCCAATCCTCACTCCACCTATAGTACCTCCCTATTCTTTTACCAAACTCCCATCTCTTGACAAAATTATTTTTTCCACTAGCAATATAGCCAATCCCAAACATTCAAAAGCCACGAGTCGGACACAAATTCACTAGAATGGCTTAAAATGGGGGTGGGGGTGGGGTGCAGTAATTATACATTTAGGAATTTTTTTTGCCTTCTGCTTGAGTCTTTTGGGTGCTCTTGGCTCAAGTTCAAGATTTTTTCTGCAACCAGAAAAGCTAGAAACTTACTTCTTAAAAAAAAAAAAATTCTCACCCAACCCCATGCCTCCAGGTGCTGGGGCTTAAAATTAAACACCAAAGAGCTTGTGACTCATACTGAAATTGTGAGAAGTGACAACACTGCACTGGGAAAATTATGTGACATGAACCCTCCCTTGCGCAGCCCAGTTCTCCTCCTTTCCTCTTTGAGAGCTCTGAGAAGTGAGGGTATTGACTTTCTGGTTGCTCAAGGGCTAAAAAGAGAATATTTGTGAAAGATTGACACTGCATGTGCTTCCATAGCTCTGGGCATGCTCCTACGGCTGTATTTCATGCAGAGGGAGTGCAGAAGGGCCTTAAAGAGCTCTTTGCCATCAGTGCAGATGAGGAAGGATAGCTTCTTTCCAAGAGTAAGAAGGATCATTTCAGGGACAGAAATGTTGATTCCTGTTGCTTCACTCCTTTCCCTGCAGTAGCCCTCCGCAGCTCTGTCCCCTTTGGCAAGAAGCAATGTGAGTGAGTGTTTGCTTAAATGTGTAATGGAGCAGTGAGGAGAACAAAGGGCATTTGAAGAATGGCTTCACGTAAATCCCCTCCACCACATCTCCACCTGAGACCCAAACCCTAATCTTAGAGCTAGTTAATGTTACATTGAATAGAGAGAGAATGTAACTTTTTCTGAATCACCTTATGTCACAGCAGGGTAAGGTATGGAGAATCCAAGTACTCCACAACCTTAATGATTCCTTCTTGAGACAGCCAAACCTCAAGCACACCAGAAGAGGCACTGTTCTCAATTTAGGGCTTATCTACACTTGAAATTCATTACTCCACCACAGACTTCCCATGTCACCTCAGACAAGTCACTTAGCTTCTTAGTTCCCCAGTCATAAATTGGGGATAATAGCACTGCCCTAGCTCACAGGGGTTTTGTGAGTATAAATAGATTAAACGTTGTTTCAGATTAACTTGATTTTTTTCCAAGATAAAATGCCTTGCATCCACATACAGAATATTCTCTCCCTCTCTCCCACCCCAAATTATCTGGTGTCTCAACTGGAATTAATTTTTCCATGCTGAAAATGAATTTACTGATATTCAGGATGAGCTTTTTTACAACAAAGTGTGGATGCAGCCCCATTTTAAATCAACTGTTCTGCCTCTGGAAGTCCTCCCACTGATATCCCACATTGCTTTGCTGCACACCAGCATTGGCCTGTCTGTTAATCTGTGACCCCTCAACTCCCTAGGATCACCGTGACCAGTTGCAACCTGTCCATTTAAATGCTGATGCACAGCCAGGTGTGCTCCTTTTGCAATTCTAACTCATGGCATGTTCACATAACCGAAGTAACATACTGATTACATAGCAGCCACATACAGCAGCCATGCCCTATGATTTTTATGGTCCATTGCTGAGGTCCTGGACTTCCTTGCCTTCTAGGCAGAGGAGACAGTCCAGTTCCATCTTATCAGCAGTCACCAGAACACCAAGATATGCATAAGGATAACCAAGCCACATGAAAGAGAGGGGGCACTTCCAGGGCACACTCCAGTGCCGTAACAAAGGTTATAAACCTTAACCAACAGGGTTATAAAAGCAACAGGAACAAAACCAGGATTTCTGGTAGAACTCAGGTCGTCTGTGCCTACCATGAGGAGCTGGAACACATAGTCTATGAAGGAGACTACCACCAAACCCCAGCATGTTGAGGACACCACCGAAAACACACCAAACACAACCCTGAGCAGGAGAAGACCTGGGAAGACAGGATCTCTTTGACCCACAAACCCCTGACATACAGACAGTGTCAGAGAGCCCAAGGCAGAAACCCAACCTGACAGTGCTGGGGAGGGGACTTCTTGCAGTAAGTATCATGACCCATAGTATGATACAACTGTAGACGGGGATTTAAAAATTTTTCTTCCAAGTAACATCAGGGTGCTGCTGTGAGTTAGGAGTCTCTCCAAGTAATTAAACAGGCCTTGCAATACAACTGTCAATGCATGTGCAGCAGCCAGTTTGTATTAATGACCACCACAAACACAGCACTTCATAGTATTTACTCCTTGCTGCCTGACATCGGTTTGAAAATGGCACTGGTTTGCAAATCAGATGAATTGTGGGATGCATGGAGAGGAATCATGTAGGGATTAAGTATTGTTTATAAATTGTTTTGAGTTATTTGAATGAAAGGGCCTTTAAACATTCTTTGCACTTTTGATCGTTTCACTGCACATATAGTATTTAAGATGAAAATGAGACATTTAATTATAATTGATGATAATACCACATAAGTTTGTAGAAGGATCTTTTGGTGTGAAAGACAATCGAAACCTTCAGTTGAAACTTATTGGAAAATAAAACTCTAGGGTTAAAACCTAGACACAGTATTTTCTTTGGAACAAAAGTATATTGTTCTCTCACTATCCTTGCTGGATGCTTTTCCCCAACACTCCTTCTGGGTGGTATGA
The DNA here is from genome assembly GCF_016161935.1 of Mauremys reevesii. Classification (NCBI taxonomy): domain Eukaryota; kingdom Metazoa; phylum Chordata; order Testudines; family Geoemydidae; genus Mauremys; species Mauremys reevesii. The sequence continues at coordinate 28,450,518 of NC_052629.1, read as the reverse complement.
GAGACTGTTAGGTCACATTAAAAATAACAAGAGCAGAGAATTCTTGCATAAATCATTGCAAATCTGCTTTAATTATCTAAAACACATTTGAGAGCATGTTTATTCAAGCAACACCACAGTCCAGACAGTGAAACTGAACATTCACATCACTAGCAGAACACAGAACTCTAGTCTTAATCCAGATTTTGGTTCATTTGAATTAAATCTTCAAAACAAAAACAAAAAAAACCTAGCTCATTGTCTGTCTTGCACACGGTGTCGGATCTTAGCATGATTCCTTAACAGTGGGGAAGTTCTAGTTCACAGCTTTTGAAACAAGCTCCGTCAGCCACAGGGCCACATTCATTAACTGAACAGGACGAAAAGCAGCAGGAATCAAAGCATTACTAATGGAACTGTAAGTACTTCAGAAAAGCAATATGATTGGCTCTTTTACTGTATTTGTCAAGCACTGGCAAACCTTTAAACCAGACTGATCCACTTAAGTAAAGCATATTATTTTCTCTTTGTTTGTAAACAAATGAATTTGACTGTCCAAATACCGTCAGACCTAAAGGCTTTCCAGTCATGACAGGAAACACTACAGAGAGCTTCAAAAATGCAATCAACTGTATCCAAGAAATTCAACACCTGGAAAATCTATTGCATTAGTGGTTGACTATGGAAACAAATCTGATAGTATAAACAGTGGCTAAAGAAATCCAGACAGCACAAAAAATGTGCAATCACATTTCACTAACGCTCATACAACCTTACAATGCTAAAAGCCTAAAACTAGAGCCTTGCACGGATACAAAATTTGTGTCTGCATCCATCTACGATCCGCAAACATGGTCTGCAGATATCTGCAGATTTGCAGGCCACTGCCTAAAACATCTCTACTATATATTTCACATTTTAATGTAGCATTTGTATGGATTTGTAGAATCCTCATAATATGCAGATTAATTTTGCCCCCCAAAATTCATGACACTAAATTCATGACAGCTTTTTAAGGTCTTCTCTTAAAAATTTAACCATGATCTGAAATGTTCCTTGAGGAGACTATGCTACTAGGAACACAAATCTCACTTCAAAAGTTACCAAATTATACATTTTTAAAATGTGTAAGATATGAGTAGCATTGAGCCTCTGGGCTGTGCTATCACACCTATTGTAATGTTTTCCTGTGTATGGTCCCGTTCCTGTGCTTAACTTTATATGACTACCCTACTGATTTCAGTAGAACTACCTATCTGCATGAAGTTAAGCATGAGAATAAGTAAAAAGAACGAGGAGTACTTGTGGCACCTTAGAGACTAACACATTTATTTGGGCGTAAGCTTTCGCGGGCTAAAGCCCACTTCTGTATTTTCCACTGCACGCTTCTGATGAAGTGGGCTTTAGCCCACAAAAGCTTATGCCCAAATAAATGTGTTAGTCTCTAAGGTGCCACAAGTACTCCGTTCTTTTTGCTGATACAGACTAACACAGCTACCACTCTGAAACCTGTCACCATGAGAATAAGTTTTTGTAGATCAGGGCTTATATCATGTGTTCTTTAGAATAAAGAAATATTCCAGTTTACCACTATAAGGCAAATTAAATCTCAATAGCCTGATTCTCAATAGCAATTGTGTGGTGGTTTACTGATTGGGGACTGGGTCAGGACATCTGGGTTCTAGTCTCAGCTTTGCATCTGACTCATTGTATGACCCTGACTAAATCACTTGCGTGTCTCTATGCTTCAGTATACCTATTTGTAAAATGGATGTCGTAATACTTGATTCTTATGGGAGTTGTAAGAATGTTTGAAAAGTGCTTTAAGAGCTTTTGAGAGGAAAGGTGCTATAAACTGTAAATGGATATGTACTTTTTAAAAAGGTTATTCATGCATTCAGAGTACTAGATGGGTGCATTTTTATCTTAAAAAAGGATTTATATGAAAGATTAACAATGCAGTAAATAAATATAGACATGGAAGTCAGCTTAAGGGATGGGGATGTAAAGGGATTGTTGAGGGGTATGCTATTAAAAACTAGTTTTTGTTTTGTTTGTCTGGCAATCCAGTTGAATTTGAGTTAAGGTTTTAGTTGTTGTATGAAATGCAGACACTTCCACAATTCAGTGCTCACCTATGGTGCAGAAGATAGAAGGAGGAATGAAACCACTAGCTGAGAGTGGGACAATAGCCACCAGCAGATGGTGGCAGTGCTGTTGAGTTGTTTATAGGCTTAACACTTACCACACTGCCTTGAGCCAGAGGGTGAAATCTTGACTCCATTGAAATCAATGTAAGTTTTCCCAATGATTTCAGCGGGTCCAGGATTTCACCTAGAGTCCAACTCCTTACACAACCCATTCTTTATGAGCATGAGGGTTGGCTTGAGATTACTTGCAGAGAATGGTAAGGTGACGGTAACAACATGCTAAGTGATAGAAGACAGGGAGTTTCCAGAAGCAAACACATACGCGCTCAGCTAACCTAAGCCAACCTCCAGGGCTTAGCTGACCAGCAGCTCTTTCTATAACTGGCCAGAATCTACAACAGTTCACAAAGACTGTTTTTGTAAAACAAGCCTTGACAGGACCCAGGGGGAAAAAAACAAACAAACAACAAAAAAACCTGATATTCCCCTTTTTCAAGGCCATGTGGTCAATCATAGTACATTCAGGTTGGAAGAGACCTCGGGAGGTCATCTAGTCCAATCCCCTGCTCAAAGCAGGGCCAACACCAACTAAATCATCCCAGCCAAGGCTCTGTCAAGCTGGGCCTTAAAGACCTCTAAGGATGGAGATTCCACCATCTCCTTTACAAGGTAAACAATCCCAGTTTTTCCAGACTCTCTTCATACAGTTGTTTTTCCATGCCACATGGCCCTTAACTGAACTCCCTCAAATTCTGCAGGATCCTTTCTTTCTCTGCGGTCTTACCAGTTTCAATTACTTACAGTTTATCATGCCATACATTTCTCAGTGTCTCTAAGAAATATGTACTCAGAATTTTCTCTCAAATACTCATGTGTCTCAGCTCCTATAGCAGACATACGCACAATACATCTGAAATACTTAAAGAAAGAACAGGGAACAACAGTCAAATTCTTCATCAACATAGGCATTTATCTTATTGGCTTGCTTTTATAGCTACCATATTTTAACCCAAAGGTACTATTAGGAGATTGGATTTTGCTGAAGTGAAGCCTGCAATGGCATTTCTCCCCCTCATGATGGTATATATTAGCTACTATTAATTCACTAAATACTTGCCAATCCCCATGGGAAATTGAAGGGCTGGCCGTTGCATGACAAAACACACATTTCTTTCTGGCTGATCTATATGAGAAAATACTTTATCCTAAGGAACATTAAAATCTTTGATTTGAAAGAGCAGGATTATCACATCTAAATTCTGTTTGTTCTTTATTCCTTGGGCCATTTGGCAGGGCGGTATGGGTGTCAATAAGAACCTAATATTCAGAGCTCAGCAGTCCAGTGGTTTTTCTTAAGATTACATGGAATTGCACAGATTTAAAAAAGGAATGGAGCTTTAAGAACAAATAGGAAGTGGCGAAAAAAGTTTCTCCAAAATAAACACACCAGTGAAAGCTTGAAAAGAGATCAGCTCCTGGTTCTATATTGTTCAAGTAAATTAAACTACAAGTTTATCAGACAATAATACCAAGTAGCAAATTACTAGCATACAATTACTATTATCTCTTTTACTTGAAGTTACTGAAATTTTCATAAAATATTGTATTGTATTTTAGAGATGGTGTGTACGAGGTCCTTTATGTTTGAAGCATAGTAGTGATATTGGTAATTAGAAAAAATATTTTTCCAGTTATATCTGAATACCAATTTAGAATGTAAATTAACAAAGACTGTTCTTTGCAACTCAATTGAAAAAAAGATTGATAGTTAATATTTTTCTATGAGAATATAAATTTACCCCCAAAAATATTTGCATATGCATATCATAGGAGTAGATGGATCAGAAAAGGAGATTAAAAGTTGATACTTGAATCTACAGTATTCTTGTAATCAAAAATATAAGAATGTGGAATAGAACACAGGGACATTTAAAAGCTACTTATTACTGGAAGACTAGATTTTTAAAAAAAAATCATAACAGCACAGTAATACTGTCCCACATCTATCAATGACTTACATTTGCTATCATGAGGGCCATATGAAATAATCTACAAAAAGCAGTCCCAACATAATACTGTACTTTCAGCTCCAAATTTTAAAAACCCACATGAGAAATTGCAAATGGATATTTGGCTTGTAATTGTGCTCTAACTTTCCAATCTGACAATTGATGAGAGTGCATACACAAAATTTGCTTATATAAATGCGGAAGATCAGTTTGAGGTCAGTTTGAAAGTGTGGCCCTTTTACTCACTGGTTGACAATAGAACATTTTATTTATGCATTTTAAATAATCCACAGTACATGCTGATACAAAGTCTAAAAGGAGAGGCAACATATAAATATAGCTTTTCATGGAGGTCCCTCTATTGATGAAGTATAAATTCAGCTTTCCGACCTGGATTCACGAAAGCACCATCACTTTTAAGGCCTGAATTTAAGGCCCCTTTAAGGGATGCTTTCCTGAATTGGGGCCTTACAGAGAAATTTCAGTGACTAATACGAAAGACTCACCAGGTCAGATATGAATCTAATTGTTAACAGGACATAGCTAAGATGCTATCCAGTTTATGGTGAAAATCAGAACATTTGACAGTTTGAGTCCAAAAGGAATATGAAAAGCTAAAACAATTCGTATGGTATTTAATTCCTCCTCACTCTTTGCCTAAAAATATAAACACTAATAAATGAAGTGAGAGGTTTCCTATAGCTCTCTAGCGACACAATAACCTCAAAGTACATATTTTGGAAAGAGTTTCTGTTATTTCAGTCTTACAATTAACATATATCAAGTTCTTCTGTCAAAAATGGGTGTTATTACATAAAATGTTCCATTTCAATTAATATTCAAGTTTTCATCACATAAACCTTGAAAAATCTAAATTTTATCCCATACCTCAACTTTGCTTTTCAGTCAGTGAAAACTAACAAATGTTGGTTTTCAGTCTTAAATATGAAAACCCAAATTTTGTCATAAATTCCTCAAAAAATGTTTTGTTTTTTTTTGCATTTTTGTGAAAAAAGTTTTCAAGAGGAATTAATCACTTCCTGACCAGCTCTATTCTACTTAATGGTTTAGAACCATGAAACTCCCTCTGTATTATTTTAATGAAAATAATCGGTTTTGATTCTATTTCGGGAATTTTGTGCTTCAAACCACTATGGAGTCAATGAAGAGTTAAGGTAGTTCAAGGTTTATTTTATTTATTCTCTTAGAACAGCCTAAATAGTTGTGCTCAATGGGAACCAAACCTAGCCCAAAGAGCTACACCTATGCTTACAACATTTATTTCAAACAGTATGTCATGCCACAACTCTAAGCCACACAGAAATTTGAAGTTATGTATGTTTCTTGTGATTCCATTTCCCTCTGCCACTGTTCTCCCACAAACAGTTCCTGTCATAGCATTATCCTCCAGAATGGCAACTATGGCATCATCTATCTTCCCAATTTGGTGTTTGATAGGCTTTATTGCTTCCACCTGACTTTTCCATAGTGTGGCACTCAGTGGTTTCAGTGTCAGAGAGGATGATCCCAGATGTTGCTTCAAAATTTGCCATTGATGAGTTGATGGAGGGAAAAATACATAGATGCTTTGAATTACATTAAAAAATTCAGCAGCCTCACTAGAAACTGATGCTGCATCACTGACCACCAAGTTCAAAGAATGAGAACTGCAGGGGACAAAAAAAGCTCAAGGGTTTAACTCTCAGATGCGTGTCTGCACTCCTCTGTTCTTTCTCCCTCATGTTGGCACCATTATCATAGCCCTGATCTCTCATGTCAGCTATCGCAATTCCTGTATCTTCCAGCTTTTTAAGAAGCACATTTGTCATACCAGCTCCTGTAGTATCATTAATGTCAAATTCTAGAAAATGCTCTCTGACAATCACCATTGCAGGGACATTTTCACTAGGTTCTGTTGTTATAAAATACACAATTAAAGTCATTTGTTCCGTATGGCTGATGTCAGGTGTGCAGTCCAGAATAACAGACTAATATCTTGCTGACTTCAGATCTGCCACAATCTTCTGTTTGACTTTTGTTGCCAGTAACTATCATAGAATATCAAGGTTGGAAGGGACCTCTGGAGATCATCTAGTCTAACCCCCTGCTCAAAGCAGGACCAATCCCTGACAGATTTTTGCCCCAAATCCCTAAATCTCCCCTTCAAAGATTGAACTCACAACCCTGGGTTTAGCAGGCCAATGCTCAAACCACTGAGCTATCCCTTCCTCCTCAACTATATGATCTCATTTTGAATTGTTTTTCCAAGGTAGTGGTGTGTGTACATTTCTTGGGTGCTGACTCTTAGATGCTCCTGGAGTACAGCATCAAACTCAGCCATCTGCTCCACAATTTTAAGGAAGTTTCCATTGTTTGGCACATACAGCTGATCTGAAGTGCCACACCGTGCTAGGTTTTGGGTAGCAAGCATTCTCACAATAGCAAGGAGCCTTTTCAGAACATTTGGCCAGTAAAGAGACTCTAATGCACTCGTCTCTTGATGCTCATCATCTACGGTGGCATTTAACCTTAGTCTCATCTCAAGTTCTTTCCACCTATGGAATGCTCTCTGGTGATTTGCTGCCTTCTCATGGCATGTCAGATTTCTAGCCAGATTTTTCCAGTCCTTTGTTCCTGTAGAACCCAATGTGGATGGAACATTAGACTGCAAGAGTTTGTAACAAAAACAGTAGGCAGCATTCTGGGGTTTTGAGTACATAAGCCATGGCCTCCAATTTGTCACCATTGGGGATTTCATGCCAGTAATGTGTTGGATGGAAACATCTGTTTTAATTGTCTTTGGAGAACATGAAGTTTTCCACTTGCTGTGGCCCAGGCAGTACAAGGAAGTCCCTCAGGCTACTGCTCAAGTGGGTCCACAGTCCTGGATCATCTAGACTTAAGGAACTAAACTCAACAGCAGCTGTTTCTTGTGGCTGCCCCACACTCTTCTCTGATCTACACTTTTCTTCAGGAATACGCATGGTTAAATCCGTTTGAGATGGAGATATGGATGTTGCAGTAGCTGCCAGGTCACCTGCACTCTGACTAACTGGAAGATCAGGCATCTCCTTACCACTCACATCCTCACTGGGGCTGGAAGGCTCACCATGAACATTTGTGTCTATGTATCTCAGGTGAGTTCCTTCCTGCATAGACAGAAAGCAAAGGAAGCTTTTCTTTCTTTTTCTGAATGCCGCTCTAGTGGGGCGTTTTTTTCTTTCACTCATGACTACTGTTCTGTGCCAGCTATAGTGACTCTCAACACTCAGTTGAAGAGGACAGATAAGCAGGCTGGTAGCAGGGCCTGAGTGAGGGAAGATGTCAGCGTCTTAAGGGCCTAACTGGCTCCTACTACTTCAGTTGACTGCCTGTTCTCCTAAAGTTGGTTCAGGGAAGCAACAGGAAACAGGAAGCTCCCTGAGAAGCTGGTGTTAACCAGTCCAAGATCCTGGGAGTGCTAGAGAGGTACATAAGAGGCTCCTCCTCCTCTCTCTCTCCCTGCAGCTCCTGCTGCTTTCTGTTATTCCCTCTCACCTTTTCTCCTGGCTGCCTGTTGTCTTGTGCCCTCCTTCCTCCAGCACAGCACTCCACCATCTCTGTGCATCTAGAGCAGAAAGAATACATATGCACCAACAGCAGACACAGCTTTTTACACTCTGGGTCCTAGTGGCGCTCCCCCCTGCCCCCAGACTGGAACCTGAGGCGGCTGCCTCAGTTTGCCTCATGGTGAGGCCAGCCCTGACCAGCACAGCAGGGAATGTGCCAATGCACCCATAAAAACACATTTGCTTCCCCCTGTGCACTGGAGAGCTCTGACAGGCAACCTGACTTCCTTAAGGAGTATTGCTCCTGCTACTCCCTCTATGGGCAATCTAACTTTGCAGCACTTCCAACTCAGAGCAGAGACTAACCAGCATCAGCTAGCCCAAAACTGCTTTAGTATTTTCAGTAATGGAAAACAGGCACTCACTCAGCACCCACCTGGCCCTTCAACACCAAATTACATGCAGTCCCCCTCTTGTGAAAGGAAAGTTTTGTTCTCTTGCCATAGGAAGCACTGCAATAACTCTTCACTGTTTCTTTGACTTTATAAAATAATATCCTCAAATATTATAAAATATTAATAGATCACTAGGTCAATCGGACAGCAGGGGCCACTGATCTTTCTGCGTGCATTCTGCTAGTAGTACTAATGGTCTCATTCAGCTAGATCATGATTTATAATTTGAAACAGTATTACTAATTCAAAGGAAGCTGAATACTTAATAAGAAACCTAAGGATCAAAGCCTATGAAAGCCTTTTTATCCTGATAGATTAGAGCAGTCTTTAGTTAACAGCTACTGATTATTAGAGATGCCACAAAAATTGAAGCCTGCTGCTTTGGGAACAGAAACATTCTAATGGATTTCATCCACACTTTGTACAAAAAGAGAGGACAAATGGAAGCTGCAGTGATAGCAATCAATATTTGTATATTTTAAAGGAGGAATTAATGATGTGTACTAATTAATTTACAGTGCTGTCAGAGCATGTTCTTCAGTTCCATTTGTTTGATTCATGGTTGGAGGGAGGGATAGCTCAGTGGTTTGAGCATTCGCCTGCTAAACCGAGGGTTGAGAGTTCAATCCTTGAGAGAGTCACCTAGGAATCTGGGGCAAAATCAGTACTTGGTCCTGCTAGTGAAGGCAGAGGCTGAACTCAATGACCTGTTAGGGTCCCTTCCAGTTCTAGGAGATAGGTATATCTCTATATATTGGTTGGGAATGTCTGCTCTTGACTACATAATAGCAAAAAAAATTAATGACAAAAAGAGGTTGCTGTGCCCATCATACTGGCATATTGTGCTTTCCTTGTTACACAAAGCATTCTTCAGTTACAGTATTCATTTTTGTTTGAAGTGTTGTTGTAGCCATGCTGTTGCCAGGTTGAGTAAAGAGATGACAAGATGGGCAAGTTGATATCCTTTATTGGACCAACTTCTGTATATAAAAGAGACAAGCTTTCAAGCTTGCACAGTCAGACCTGAAAAATAGTTCTGTGTAAGAGCAAGTCTGCACTACAAAATTAAGTTGACCTAAGTTACATCAATGTACAGCCCTTGCAGTAATTGAATTGGTTTTGCACATCCACACTATGCTCCTTGTGTCAGTGATGCATGTATGCACCAGGAGCGCTTGCACCAATTTAACAGCCAATATGGGACATTGTGGGACAGTTTCTGAAAGGCAGCAACAATTGGAGGTAAGCAATTCAGTGTGTACACTGACACTGCGTCAACCTAACTGCATCGACTTAAGTGCTACACCTCTCACAGAGGTGGAGTTATTAAGTCAGTGCAGTGGGCAAGTTACATCGGTGGGAGCTACATTTTAGTGTAGATGCTTACAGAGTTAAGTTGACTTAAGCTGCCTTATGTTGACCTAACTCTGTAGTGCACAGGGCTGGCTCCAGGCACCAGCTGAGCAAGCAGATGCTTGGGGCAGCGAAGGGGAAGGGGAGACACGTCAGGCTCTTCGGCAGCAATTCGGGGGTGGGTCCTGCCACCAAAGAAGAAAGTGGCGCAGTGGAGCTACCACTGAATTGCTGCCGATCGCGGCTTCCCCCCCCCTCCATCTTTCCTCCTTCCCCACCACTTGGGGCAGCAAAAACCCTGGAGCCAGCCCTGGTAGTGCAGACCAGGCCTAAGCTTGAAAGCTTGTCTCTTTCACCCACAGAAGTTAGTCCAATTAAAGATATTACCTCATCCATCTTGTTTCTTGAATATTCATTTGTTATAGTGGGGTTGTGACTTCCTATCATTAAGGTTGCATAACAGGGTATCTTATAAACAGTGTATATTATAAACAATGTTCAGTTGCTCATAACTATCTGAAAAACTTTCACTATTTAGGCTGAATACGCCTGACAATTTTCCACAAGGCAGATAGAGGTTTGAGAACAAATGTCCCAGCTGTTCCTGACTGGAGGAAAAGAGGAAAAGCTGGGGAGGGGAGAGGAGAGAAAAGATAATTGCTCCAGCCAAACTTTTTTTTTTTTTTTTAAATGAAAACACCTGACCTTTTAAAATTGCTCTTCAGGATACTGCCATAAAAATGGTTTCAGATTTGATGAACTGCAACCTTAATTCTGCCCACTTCTATGTATCTATTACAACAGAAGTTTGAATAATGTAATCACAGATTCTCTCTCAATTAATATTACACATTTTTACAACCTATTATGTATGCCATCTTGTAGTGCTGTGTACAGTTCGCTGAATGCCAGACAATTAATCCATGAAAGTCATTTATCTGACTAAATTGAATATGTGGAGGCTTAAAATTTAATGAAATAAACACTGAGGTAATGTAATTTAAGGCTCTGACTGTTAATACATTATTAATATTCAGAGCACACCTGGAAATACACATTTGCATGTCACCTTCTAGAAAATATCAAGTTTTCAGTTTATTTGTACTTTTCCAAATAGAAATACGCTGAGGAATTTGAAATCAGTTGAAGAAATTATTAATTCTGATCACAAATTATTGCTTATTAAAGAAACACTAACCATTTAAAAAGAATTACAGCCCGTGCTCAGGAAATTAACATCCAAATGTAAAGATAGTTGATGGATAGGTAAATACAAGATAGCTACATTTTCCATAAGATACATATTCAAATGAGAAACCATAATAAATATATTACTTTGTATCAGAACATTTTTTATCCTAGAAACACTTGGGATAATATACTAATAATTTGTTCTCACAAGTGTACTTTTTGCAAAAGAAAAGACAATTGATTTAATAAACTGCAACTTTGCAGAACAGATCATGTAAGAAATCTAAAGTCAAATCCTCAGAGATGCTCTTGATCAGTGGTTCTCAACCAGGGGTCCAAGGTGCACGGGGGGCGAGGGGTGCATGAGTAGGTTTCAGGGGGGCCGCCAAGCAGTGCTGGCAGACTTTCTGGGGCCCAAGGAAGAAAGCTCCACTGCACAGAGCTGAAGCCCAGGGCCCTGAGCCCTGCCACCCTGGCCTGAAGCCAAAGCCTGGGCGACTTAGCTGTGTGGGGCCCCCTGTGGCATGGGGCCCTTGGCAATTGCCCTGCTTGCTACCCCCTAATGCCAGCCCTGGCTTTTATATGCAGAAAAACAACTGTTGTGGCACAGCTGGGCCATGGAGTTATTATAGCATGTTGGGGGGCCTCAGACAAAAAAGTTGAGAATCCCTGCAGTCTTGATCACTAATATAGTCAGCATTGCTCAGGATTTGGCTCTGAGCCAAGAAAGGGTTACTCTGACTTCATTACAACTATTCACATTCTTATTAGACTCTCATGACAATGCAGATGCAGAAGGTAGTGAGGGGAAGAGAGGACACTCAGCCCAGTTACTTTAGTGCTACCTAGAACTTGGGTCCGGCTCCTGAGTGAATTTAGGTTTTGGGTTTTTTTGTTTTGTTTTTAAAGGTGACAGATACTTTCAGAGACAGAAGTCTACTGTTCTCCACAGTCCAAACATGGAACATACAGTTAAGTCTATCTCCAAGTCCATCCAGTCCCCAATATTTCTGCCAAGACAGAGTTTGAGGAAAGAAAAAAGAACAAACTATTTCCAACTGCATTTGCCATCTATCAACTCAGATACTTAAATGCTCTTTCGGAGGCTATGTTGTTCAATATTTGATGTTCTTTCCATTTTAGCAATGTCTGCAACCTTAGAAACTATGCTTTCAACACCACTGTTCAGCCATTTATATAATTAACACAAAGTACCTACCACTTGATCCTACTTTCAGCCCAAAGGTTTCTTTCTCGCTTGAGAATGTTTGATTCATGCTTTGTCCTTGTTTCCTTCATATTAGCCAATGGTCAATCCATTCAATCATTTCATGTATTCCATGACTATTAAGCATTACTTTACCATTTAGATTCCTGTAAAATACCTCCAAAAACACTTAAACGCATGGTTACTATAATTTGTTGCATTGCTTTAACAATAATGAACTCTGGCAATAATATCCACAAGGGATATTATTCTAGGGAATCATGTCCTGAAGCTCTACTAAATGAAGTTCAGTTATTCCAAATGTCTCCCAGTTCTTGATCTTTAGTGTTTTTTAGAACTTTTTTAAAATAACCAGAAAGACACAAGATGAGTGAGGTAATATCTTTTATTGGACCAACTTCTGTTGGTGAGAGAGACAAGTTTTCATTAGACTCACAGAACTCTTCTTCAGGTCTGGGAAATACATTTCCAGCATCACAGCAAAATGCAAGCTTGTTTAGAAGTAGTTAGCACATACTGTAAGGGACCATTAATTAAACCTCAGCATTTCAACTGAAGAGCGAGAATATAACAAGTATGGGCCAATAATATCTAAAGAAAATTGGTTGTTGTACTAGCTAAAGAAGATTAAGATCCAGCTGGGTCAATATCAACAGGTTGCCTTTCCAGAAACAGGCGTCAGACTCATCCTATTTCCAAAATACTATCAAGAAAGTCTATACAAGTCCAAAGGAGGAATATAAAACATGGCTATCAATATCACTGCAACCCATCTGAATGAACCCTTTACAAAAAGATGTCCTATTCCTACAACATAACAAATAGCTAGCTGAATAGATGCATAAAACTTCTCTCAGCAGGTTCAAATGCTCAGGCATTTTATTCTGTCCTCTTAAGGTTAATAGATGTTATTGGACTTCTAGATATTAGTATCTTGGAAGCTGGGAATGAGCATCATTGCTAATTAAGATAATGTTTCAGATGGCCTATTATAAGCTGGACTGAGATCAGCAATTGTCTTCATAGACTGCCAAGTCCCTACCAGAAGATAATACCATATATACTTGTTCATAAGCCGATTTATTTTAGTAAAAAAGGGAAGCACCAGAGAAGGGGGTCGGCTTCTGAATGGGTATAGATAGGGAGAAGTGGGACACAGCCCCTCACCCCAACAGAGAGCAAGGAGAGACAGCACAGCCAGCAGAGACAGAAGGGAAGAGGTAGGGCCAGAGTCTCTCCACTTTTGGCCACACTGCTCTCCCCCCAGCCTCCAAAGCAGCTGCAGCTCCGGAGCAGGCTGCGACCGTTCCCCGGCCCCGGCCCGCCGGAGCAGGCTGCAGCCAGGTCAGAGACATCCTCCTCTGGCCCTCCCCAGATAAGGTGGGAAGGGAAGGGATGGTATGGGGAGAGTTTGGGGGTCCCGGGCTGGGGTGGGGTTACGTGGGGGGTGGTCACAGAGGTTACTCTCCTGACCTCCAGCTTCTCCCTCCCAAAAAATTTCCCCACCAGTTGCTGTCCCGGCCCGTCAGGGTAAGCAGGTGGCGTGCCGAGACACTGTTTACTTAGGTTTACCTCTGTGCCTGCAGACACTCGAGGTAAACAAACCATCTCTGTCCCCCAGCGGCTTATCCTGATGGCCCAGGAGCCAAAGTTTGCCAACCCCTGAATTATAGGGTCAGCTTATGAACGGGTTATAAGAAATTTCCATTTTTACTTATCCACCTTGTGTGGTGGGGGTCAGCTTATAAATGAACCGGCTTATGATCAAGTATATACAGTGTACTTTATTTTCAGGTGCTCCTACCTAGGGCTAGAAAGTAATGGTACCACAATATAGAATCTCTCTTTACTGCATCCAGTACAGTTACAGCATATGCCCAGTATGTTGTGTATCTACACACTAGTGAGTTTTCACAGTTAAGGGGACTCTGTTAACAGATAAAAAAATGGGATATCTCCCTAAAGTTTAGATTAATGGGAGATTTCTCTTAAACACCTACTTCTGCTGTGCTTCCTAGAGTGAATCTAGCCAAATCTATCCCAATTTGTTGGTCTCCCTCCTCTAACTGTTGCCTACTTGTCGGTCTGTCTTTAGATAATGAGTTCTTCAGAGCAGGATACTGTGTCTTTTCTAGAGTGACTCCAAAGTACCTGGTAGAGATCATAGGTGCTACCTCAAAGTAAGTAAGTAAGTAAATGTTTTAGCCCAGCAAAAGAAATGCCACAACAACTATTTAAAAAATTAAGGGAAAAAAATACTAAAAAGAGACCTCTTCTACAAAGCAGACGAATGATCTACATAATTTAATCTAAGTAACTGTATGCAATTCTGATGAAAAGTAAAAGCAAAAACACATGAAACCAGCTATATTCAGCTTTTTTGTTAATTAGTAAATGGATAACCAGATTTAGTTGGGGAAAAAATGTTCCATTGAGATTAAAATTTAAGACTCTGCCCATACAAACTAGAAATTGTCCTAGTTAGAAATCCTTCAAAAGCCTCATGTTGAACCAATTATAACCATATACAAGGAGTTGCTCCTGTGCACATGCAAACTGACAAAATCAGTGGTATTAAATAGGTACAAGAACAGAAAATTATATATGGGGTTTACCTAAATGCCTTAAATTAATCAAATACTTCACTTATACATGAATTTGGTTTTACTAATTTTAACATCTCTGGTGAACTGTATAAGAATCCTTGACCACTTCAAAGCCTTCTATGTTAGGAAAATATGAACACATATTCCTACAGCAATGTTTTTTTCCTATAAAAACCAAATTTAAGCCAAGCACATAGGGTATTCACCTACAGCAACATTATTTTCTGTTTAATGCTAAAAATTTCCTTTCAATCCAGTAACCTAAAAAAATTAACTCAGAGATGCAACTTGTTTCAGTGTTGACAACTCTCATGGTCTGATTGTAAGTCTCACTATATTTGGTATTTTTCTTAAATCTCTAGCTCCTGGACTACAGTGACTGAAGTTCAGCTTTTTTAAAAAAGCAAGTTTCTATCCCTCACCATTTTGGAGAAAAAGCTTGAAAATGCGACCTAGCTATACCCTATGGGTTTAAAAAAACTCAAAGGCAAATAAGAGAACCCATTTAAAAAACAAACAAACAAAAAAAACCCTCAATTTGAAGATCTCCTTTTAGAGGAGCTGGCTCATGATTTTTGGACCCTTGCTTTCCCTCACAGTTTTTGCTGCAGTATGAACACCGTAAAAAATGTATAATAGACCAGAACTTGACATCCTGATATTCAGTGGAAATTTGCCTTAACAGGAAGGCTTCTCCCCCAACACCACCAATATTAGTAATGTAGTCCCTGTATAGCAACTAGATCCTGCATGGAACAAGCAAGGATGACCTTGCTCACCTTTGTAGCACTCCTCTGGCCCTATAGGAGCACTTCTGAAGAGATGAATCCTTTGCTAGGGGAGGGATGCCAGAGGTGAGAGAGGGAGAGCCAGGCCTGGGGGACACGTGCAGTCATATGGGCCTTAATGGAAAAACTGACAGGCACCTACTGAAAACTGGGGAAATGCTCTTGTAGGGCAGGGTCCCAGAGGCAGCAGAGCTGGACTGTCAGAGCTAGGATGGGGAGGACAGCAATCCAAGAATGCACAAAGCCTGTGTGTGGATGGACCTTGAATCCACATAGTCCAAGAATGAAATATCCTCTCCCACCTCCCCAACTGGAAAAACTAGTGAAAACTAGGAGGACAGCCTCACAGTGTTATGCAAACACAGGTTGGTTTTTGGTTTTTTTTGCGCAAGAGGCAGCCATCAAGGCCACAGTGAGAACCTCAGGATGTGTTCTTCTGAGGAATTTTATTTTGAGAATTGCCTATGGAGATTGTTGTGGTACTAACTATTGCTTGGATTTATTTAGCTCAGAAACAGAGAGCACAGATTCTAAAGACGCACACACACACAAAATCACTAATCTGACAAGTGTATAAGATGTTTTTAATTATAGTAAACAGCTGCTATGATGTAATCTGAAATTCAGTACAGCCAAGAGATTTTTTTTTAAAAGTGCTGTAAATCTTTGTGTGGAAAGAATAAGTAATAAACTGTTAATATACATTTCCCAGATGGTACTTTTTCAGATCAATTATTTATAAACTGAAGTAAATTTCTGAATAACCTCATTGTAGTGGTAAGGTTTACAACACCACAGTTCATATTACTTTGCGTTAATCTAATCATTACCTAATGGCAAGCAAAGATCATTTGGGCTTTTAAGTCACTGCAATGAAAACGTTCATATTTTTTCACAGTATCATTCCTCAATTGTTTTGTTATATCCAACTGTACCTGGGTATTATCACATTACTAATGAACAATTTTATAGTACTGTAATTCAAGAAATTACTTGAATTTTGGTCCATAGACATTATTATTACTCTAATTCAGTAGTATGGCTAGCTCAAGTAATTTTCTGTGTTAAAGTGTTAACTTGTCATCCTGTTCTCTGGGCACTGAAAACCCAGGTCTGAACTCATGGACCAAAAGCAATTAATGAAAACAACTAAGAACAGCCAGTTTCTTAGTTTGTTCAGATGTCCTCTAATACACATTGTAGAACCATAACATTAGTAGTCCTTGCTATAGAAGAATAAAATTGTATTAGGTCAAACAGAAGTTTAGCCTTCATCATAGGTGTTGAAATTAGGGGTGCTTGGGGTGCAGCAGCACTCCTTGGCTGGAAGTGGTTTCCATCATATACAGGGTTTACAGTTTGGTTCGGTGGCTCTCAGCACCTCCCCCATACAAATTGTTCCGGCACCCGTCATCTTTGTTGGCTTTATAGATAAGAAACTCATCTGCATTTTGTCATTCAGAGAAAGCTCCACAATGAAAAATAAAACCTTACAGTTCACAAAAGAAAGTGATTTTGTTTAGATTCTACCATAATAACAATAATTTGTCTGGATAAACAAATTCTGTAGGACACAAATAGTTTCATGGACACTGGTAAAAGAATTCTTCAGTTAAACTGTCTGTCTGAATCCTGTACAATAATGATTAAACATTATATTGTCCTATGCTGCACACTTATTTGAAATTTGAAGGGACCTCAAGATGTATTCTATTCCAGTCCCCTGCACTCAAGACAGGACTAGGTATTATCTAGACCAACGGTCCCCGAACTTTAGCAACCCAAGGACCCCCATTTTGATTTAAAAATATTCAGGGACCCCCAAGTTCCCCCATTCAGCCCTTGCCCTGCCCTCTTCTCAAGGCCATGCCCCTGCCCTGCCCCCTTCCCCAAGGTCATGCCCCCACTCACTCCATTCCCCCTCCCTCTATCACTTGCTCTCCCCCACCCGCACTCACTTTCACTACCCTGGGGCAGGGAGTTGGGGTGCAGGAGGAGGTGTGAGCTCTGGGCTGGGAGTTTGAGTGAGGGAGGGGGTGAAGGATATGGGAGGGAATTTGGGTGTGGGCTTTGGACTGGGGTGTGGGAGGGGAGCAGTGCTTACCTCAGGTAGCTCCCAAAAGCAACTGGCACATCTCTGGCAGTGACTCCTAGGAGGGGAGCCAGGGGGTCTCTGCGCACTGCTCCTGTCTGCAGGCATTGTACCTGCAGTGCCCATTGGACCTGTACCCATACCTGCAGTTCCCAGCCGATGGGAGCTGTGGAGTGGGCGCTCGGGCTGGGGGCAGTGCATGGAGACCCCCCTACCCCCAGCTGCAGGGACGTGCTGGCCGCTTCCGGGAGCGGCACAGACCATCTCCACTCCTCCCCCTCCCTCCCAGCACCTCCTTCATGCCAGGGAACAGTTCCCCCGCATAAAGGAGGCACTGGGAGGGAGGGGGAGAAGTTGAGGGAGGGAGAGGGAAGGAGTTGCTCAGCGGGGCCCGCGGACCCCCTAGAGTACCCTCGGTGGTCCCCAGTCCGAGAAACGCTGATATCAGGGTAAAAGTAAGGTGGTACGGGCTGGTACGGTGTACTGGCAAAAAGTACCCGCCAGTACCGGCCTGTACCGCTGACTTTAAAGTGCTGCCTCACTGCAATTTACGCCCATTGCTTCTTGTCCTATCCTCAGGGGTTAACAAGGACAATTTTTCTCCCTCTTCCTTGTAACAACCTTTTATATACTTGAAAACTGTTATGTCCCCCTTCAGTCTTCACTTTTCCGGACTAAACAAACCCAATTTTTTTTCATTCTCTCATAGTTCATGTTTTCTAGACTTTCATCATTTTTGTTGCTCTCCTCTGGACTTTCTCCAATTTGTCCACATCTTTCTTGAAATGTGGTGCTAGAACTAGACACAATACTCCAGTTGAGGCTGTATCAGTGCAGAATAGAGTGGAAGAATTACTTCTCATGCCTCCTTACAACACTCCTGCTAATACATCTCAGAATGATGTTCAGTTATTTTGCAACAGTGTTATACCGTTGACTCATCTAAGCAAGATCTTGCAACTGACAAGAGAACATTAAGATTACAGAAAAAATATATTGTCTGATGAAACACAAAAAGGATAGACAATATAATCATGCTGGCATTCTTTGGGCCAAATATTCCAATGATTTACGTGCACACAGGGCAATCCCACAAAAGCCATTGAGAATGCACAGAGCACAAATCAGCACAGAATGTTCATCTTTCTTTCTGCACACACAATGCACAACTGTGTAGACACTAGCCAGAATTTGGCCCAATGTTAATAGGGTCAAGTGATCTCTCTCCTGCCATCCATCTCCACCCTCTATCAAACAGAGGCTAGGGACACCCTTCCTTACCCATCCTGGCTAATATCCATTAACAGACTTAACCTCCATGAATTTATCCAGTTCTCTGTCAAATGCTGTTATAGTCCTAGCCTTCACAACCTCCTCAGGCAAGGAGTTCCACAAGTTGACTGTGTGCCATGTGAAGGAGAACTTCCTTTTATTTGTTTTAAACCTGCTGCCAATTAATTTCATTTGGTGGCCCCTAGTTCTTGTATTATGGGAACAAGTAAAATTGGAAAGTTGTTTTAATCCCATAGTTTTTAAGCTTCAAACTAGCTGGATTTTGTCATTCATCACAAAAACGAATGAAATAGTGGGTGGGTGGGAGGGAAACAGAGGAAAATGTGAGCTGATCTTTACTGCATCTTTGCTGTTGCACCACTGAAGTCAAAAGGAGTTTTGCCACTCTCTCTATAGAATCTATGTAGTTACTTATATGCCAATCGTCACTATTTCATCTGAGCACCTGATATTTAATGGATTTTGTCCTTATACCACAGTCCCTGTGAGATAGGGAAACACTATTAACCTCATTTTACAGATGGCGAACTTGAGCTCAGGGTAGATTAAATGTCTTGCTCAAGATCACACAGGGAGCCTGCAGCTGGACTGGAAATTGAACCAAGGTCTCAAGACCCAGTCCAGTGATCTGTACAGTAGTCTCTCCTGCCTCCCACATTGACTTCAAATGCAGCATGACACAGAGTTAGCTGCCCTCTGGAAACTACTATCCACCACAGAAATGCTATTTTTCAATTGTGGGAATAATCTTACTGAAAATCAGGTGGCATACAAATCAGAAATGAAAGTTCATCAGGCTTTTGAAAGAAATATTAATAGAATACAGGTCGTACCTTAAGTATATAGTTTTGGTTTGAATAAGGCATGAGAACACCTTATTGTTTGTATTACAATAGGGACTGGATGCTACCATCAGGGATCAGTGTCCCATTGTGCTAGGCACTTCACAAACTCAGTAAGAAGACACTTCCTGACCACAAGAGTTTATATAATCTGGTTTTATGACAAGATCCAGCAAGTGGATAAAACAGAAAAACTGCAGGAAGGATGGGGTAATTGAGGGGCGAGAAAAGTGAGGAAATAGTAAAACAAGCACAGTTTTGCATGATTAGCTATAGTCCCAACTCCTTGCCTGCCTCCCCATTGGCAGACACCAGTGTTCAGTAGGCATCAAAGCAGAAATGAAACGTAAGAGATTGGAAGGGGAAAAGGCTGGTTTGGACATGCGCTTCGGATAGGTGGTTTCCTCCCCCACAGTTAAGGTACATTAGGGAGAAGTGGACTGCCAGATGGATGAAGACTGGCCTCCACAGCAGATCAAAGATTATGTATAAAACCAGCCCGAGCCTATAGCTATAAACTGAGAAGTTAACAGAGGCCTATAGTGACTATTAAACAGCCTTAAAATAGAATACAAAATCTGATCTGCCATCTTTCTTCTATTTAGAGAAAGACAGACTCTGAATGAATTAAAAACTACTTTAATTGAACAGGTTTCCTGAACTCATGTACAGGGAGAATGCATTACAAAAATGCAGAAGCCTGATTCTGCCTTTCCGTCTTTATCACCACTGCTGATGTATTAAAATGATGAACATGTGGCACTTTGTTGCACTCACATAACACACTTTAGAAAAGTTATAGATAAATCTTGCATCTGATCTATGAACCATAGGGGGATACAAATGCTAATATGCAGCAGAAGGATGCAATCTTGGTTATTTCAAAAGACATCTTAAATTAGATTTACATTTTCAAGAACCATTCAGCATATGCCCTTAAGCTGCAAATTAGCTTTCTATTTTTGGAATGTAGTGATAATTATACAGAAACTAACTGTTAAAGTTAAGAGTTCACTTTGCACCTACATGGATAATTTTAGCCCCAGTGAAAGCAGGAGAAATGCATCTGTTTAAACCAGAGCTGAAAATGGCTCCTAATATCAAACTCCTTACCGCATCATAATCATGACAAATTAAAAAAAGATAGATATTTATTTAAGAGTTCATTAAACCAATTGTGTTCCATTAAAAGTATATTATATTTTTTTAAATATCTGGATTTCCTTTGTGCTATCTATTCATAAAATAGTGATGTTAGAAGGTGGAAAGCAAGATATAAAATATGGAATCCTGAGGTTAAGATTATTTGAACAACCTCAGTATTTTATGACTGAACATGTAATAGAAACCCTTAGAAATGCTTCACATCTGAGTATAAAGAAACAGAGGAGACAGATAGTTGGGAAAGTTCTAATACTATTGAATAGTATCATATTGTTTCTTGTTCTGTTTCATTTTAGGACTTTGTCTCAAATAGATAACTGTTTATTTTGTTGTATATTTACAGACTCAATGTTTATACTAGAAATTCCAGTTTCTAGCTATATATAGAAGTTAGAGTCTAGAATCAGAAGTAATTTAAAGTCTGATTCTGCCATTCTCTCAGGGTGAGCAGTACCTGACAAAGTAGTCCCACTGAAATCAAGAAGGCCAGGTTGTAAACCCCTTTTTCACACTGGTGAGCAGCAACTCACACAAGTAGTCCCTTTCAAGAGTGTCAGAAAACTAGTGACTAATCAATATGAACGAGGGTGTATGAATCTGGGACTTTAGAGAATGGACCAGAAAGGCACTTGTCTTATTTGGCTCAGCATAGGAGTAAGCCGCCCCCCCGCCACCCCATTACCTTCTTGCTCAGCTTCTCCAGATCTTGGTTTAGTACAGAACACAGGCTAAAAGGTAATAAAAGGGTAATAATTGGAGATATACCAATCTCCTAGAACTGGAAGGGACCTTGAAAGGTCATTGAGTCCAGCCCCGTGCCTTTGCTAGCAGGACCAATTTTTGCCCCAGATCCCTAAGTGGCCCCCTTAAGGATTGAACTCACAACCCTTAAGGATTGAACTCACAACCCTGGGTTTAGCAGGCCAATGCTCAAACCACTGAGCTATCCCCCCCTATAGGTGATGGGGTAGTATCTGCTCTATAGATACTACCCCATCACCTAATGGGCAGGGGGGGGAATGTTCCAAATAGCATTGCATGCCAGATAAAATATCGCTTCAGATGCAAATACTTACTTATATATACAGTCTTAAAACATGCCTTTGAGAGAGTAAAACTAAAACCAAAATGGGTGCGAAAATGACCAAACTGAATTCATTTATACAAAATTTAAGTATTTGCCCTGCACAAATGAGGAAGGAATTTAGTTATAAAGAGATCTTACTCTAAGAACCCTACTGTAACTACTTGATTGCACTTCCTCTGAACCACCACCATATGGTAACAGTTTTATATTATGATATACCTGAGGTATATAGGAAATAGATCTAGAAGCAAAAAGCTCCATGACCTATCACCTAAGCTAAGCTATCTTCCATCCCATCCGTTAATTGTTGTGTAACCATTACCTAGTCAGCTACCCATTTTAAATATCAGTTACAAAAACATTTTATTGCTAGGTCTTATTTTTTACTGCAAGCTTTAAGAGATGTAAGAAATGTACTAATCTCACTATTTAGTTAGTTTATTGCCTAGAATGTGATGTTAAATCTGCAACCAGCAAGCTTGTTAGAGAATATAAAGTACATGTACTATTATTTTATTTATATTTCCCCAAGCCTGCAGCTAAAGTTATTACTTGAACTAACCCAAAAATATATATAAAACTTATGAAATGAGGACAAATACTAGCTTGAAAGTTCCTTTCACATTATTTAAGTTGTATCATTTCAGAAAAAAACTGAACTGTAAAAAGCCAACCCCAAAACACTACCCTCAATCACAACCATGTTGTTCTCATACAGATTATCACTTAAATATAAATTATAATTTCTTACTTTAAAATAACACTATTTATTTTAATATGCAGGTAAATATCTTTTCAAAGATAACTTTGTACCTCACAAAATTCACTCTGTTCCTCAGAGGGGGCGAACAAGAGCTCCTATTAATTTCATAAGCTCAGAATAAAAAGGAGTTATTTTCCATACCTCTTTGGAATGTTAAGTCTAAAATACTTAAAACGAAGTATTTTAAATTCTTAGGGGTGTTTTCCCTTCCATAATAAAGTGTTTTTAAATTCATAATGCCTATGCTGATATTATGAAGCTTCGAGACAGCGTGGCTTTATCTTTAAAAACATAGTAAGAAAGCAGAAGGATTTAAAAGAGAAAAAACTTTTATAAGGCTGATTAAAATATTTCTAAACTATATAGTTTCATAAATGTTTTAATAAAGAAAGAAGAGCTCTTGAACTTGAAATGGGCAGCTTTGAAATCTAGAAATTCAATTTCCTCAGAGAATAGCTGAAAACCACATTACAGGAAGCTATGGTTCCTGACTTAAGGGAAGTGGATGGAAAGAAAAAAGTAAAATAACAAAATGTGCAGCCAACCTGAACATGCCAAAAAACAAAAATAAATATTACACTGATTATTTTGTCCTAAACTCAGGTTATATTAAAATAGCAGCATACAACTGTTTATAAATAAATCAGGAAAGAAAAACTTTTCTTTTAAAAAAGTCAAAACTCAGCAGACTAAACAAACATAAGCAGCACAAGCTAACTGCTTTTTTGCAGTTTTCAGGAGTTACTGGGTTGTTTGGGGGGGGGTTGCATTTGATGAACATTTGTAAATTAGACTATTGAAGGTTGGTTTATAATTTACTTCTGATTGTTTTGGGTAATGAACACTGAACAAAGAAATTGTCACACTGGAATGGAGAGGACTGGTCCATCTATTTCAGTATCCTGAATCTGACCATGAGCAATACCAGATATTTCAAAACGAAGATTCAAGAAACCTACTAGTTGAGAGTTATGGAATAATCAGCACACATGGGTTCTTCCTAACTCCACCAATTAATGGATATAGTGTTTATAGCCTAAAGCATGAGGACCTATATCCCTTTTAGGGTGATCTAATGTAACTGGATTTTCTCATTATACAGAAAGGATTTAAAAAAAAAAAAAGCCACCACATCTAGAAACCTAGCAGGTTTCCTTGATATATTTTTTGTCAGTGAGTTTCATACATTAAACATACTTTGTGTATCTCACACACACTTCTTTTTATCAATTTTAAAATTTGTTGTGTTTCACAGAATGTCCTCTTGTTCTTATATTCTCACAAGGCTGAACAGAAGTGCCCATTTTCCCTTCTCTGTACGATTCATTATTGTGTATGTAGGAATATAGGAATTGCCAGACTCAATCAGACCCCAGGTCCCTCTAATCCCATATCCTGCCTCTGATAGTGGCCATCAGCAGAACTTTGTATGAAGTTGTAAGAACCTCACAGTAGGCTTATGTGGGATAATATGTTTCCAGTATACTTACTTAGTTTTTAAACACTTTTAGCCATTTGCTCTTCAAATCCATTTTGCCCTCTCTACATTCCCCTGTTATTAATTGCATCCATAATTTATGCTCCTGTTTACTGGCTTCACTGGGGTAAGATTTCCAAATTTTGAAGGATTTCTGTTCAGCTCAAATAGCCTCTCAAACCTCTCCATTTAGGCCTTGGTTTACTTCTTGCCATTCCGGCTCTCTTTAGGTTCAGCAGTACTCGTGCCATCTGAATCTCTTATAAAAATAATAAGTAACATCCCTGCCACCTTTAATGATTTTATTCTCTTTACTTTTCACTTTAGGTTGTCTATGATTAACCACTTCATTTCATTGAGTGCTCCTTTCCTAATGTTGAGTGTAATGAATACACAAGTAAGTAGGGATGTGATAGAAGTAACACACTAACACTTAAGTCTCAATCTTTCCATTCTCTCTTCTTCTAAAAGTTAAAAGCCTCTGTAATGAGGTGCTTCCTCCACACACAAAACATGAAGAGGTTAATATGGGCCTGAGGGTATGTCTAGGGTAGCGGTTAGAGCTTGGGCTCTAGTTATATTACTGGCATCCCCATAAAGCATAAGGGGGGCAGTGAATCAAGCACAGAATCCCCTAGAATTTTACCGCTCGCTTATCCAAGGAGCAACAGATATTCTTTCAGGGACTCAGGCAAAGGAAGCTCCTTCACTGCATCCAGCAGGAACTGGACTCCCAGGCTACCAGAGCCCTGGAACCCTGCTTCTGGAACCCAGAGCTTCAGCCTGAGCCCAAAATGTCTAAACAGGTTTTTTTTAAATCCCTGCGTGGACATACCCTGAGATGCCAATTACCCAACCTATATGCACCTGGAGGGTGGGCCAGGTCTAACCAGAAATAAAACCCAGCGATGGGGGCAGCTGGGTTTTCTCCTCATAAAGAGCTAGGTTGAAGGGGGCGTGGGGGAAGACTCATAGAAGAGGAGGTGGAGAGTTTCCCCTGTCTCTCTGGAAAGCAGCCTGAGAGAAGGCTGAGAAGGAAGAAGCAGACTAGACAGGCTACTCTAGAGGTGAGTGGGATTCCTGAGTGGAGACAGGAGCCCTGAGGACCTGTAGCCAGCCTGAACCGCTGAGTGAGGGGAGAAGCATTCCAGACCCCCTGGACAGTGGAGTTTCTGAAGGTACAGAGTACAAACTGTAGTGGATGAGGCACACTTGTGAGAAAGAGATGGCCAACTGAGCTCAGCCATGCTGAAAGTTTGTTTTGTTTACATTTCTGTTGGACTTTAGTAATGGACCTTGTGGCCCCTGAAGGGGGAGGACTCTGCAAAGCAGTCTGGCCATAGAGTCAGGACAGTCTTCTGCCCAGAGATGGCCAAAAGACATTGGGGGAAACTGAGGAAAAGTTGTTGAAGGCCATGTTGGGACAGCAACTCTGCCACAGCCTCGAATCATTGTTGTCCCAAGTGTGTTCATTTTCAAAAGTTTGTTTCCTTGTTTGTTTTTTGTTTTGGCAAAGAGGAGAAAGGTTTTTCCCTGTAGAGAGTTTTACCTATAAATCCTGTTTTAAACTAATTCACCAGGCAAGTGTTTTTAATCAAATTCCAAAACCTTAAAACAGGCTTGCAGCCCATATAACTGGAAAATATGTTTAACAGATGTTTTCTTGTTTAACTGATAGGATAATATGCTTTAATTGAAGAACTGCTTGATTTAAGAGAGGCGCTTTGATATATCAAAATTAGCGTAAAGAAAACTAAGTAAAAGTAGAGCTTCAGAAGATGGTTAAAACCAAGAGTGTCTAGAGGCTAGTACTGATTTTTCATGAGTCATCAATAACAGGAGTGCAAATTAGAGCAGGGTTTAAAAATCCCAAATTTAGACCAAATCCTTCAATCCTCAAACTTAATAAGTCTAAAATTCTTCCCAATACACTGTTGTTTTTTAGGAAACTCAACCAAAACTACTACCTTTTCTGATGCTAAAGTCTGGGTTCAGTAAATGCTCTTGCACTGAAAGTATCCAAAACATAATATTTGATAGTGACTTGTATATATTCATAAATAGTCCTGGCACTTAAAAGGTGTCTTTCATTTCTCTCTCATCTCATAATTTAGATAATCTAAATATTTTATAACAGAACTGTAGACAGCTTCTATTTAAAAAAAATTAACATATGCAAAGTTTCTGATTTTGCCCTAATCAAGTTTGCAATTTCTTCTTGAGGGCTATAGTACCTTAGAATTGTTGAGGTTACTCCCTGGGGTCAGGGATCAAATTCTTCCTATACTTTTTCTAGAACCTTGTGAGCAGCCTTAAGATGTCGTTGCTAAATCCACATGCACATAGTCCTTGAATGTTTGGCATTTCTATGCTACCTTTTCTATTCTGCATTTCAAGGTTAATTAAGCAATAAAAGGTAGGGATAGTACTAAAAAGACATGAGTTACCTCCCCCCCACACACACACCCCACCACGCTTAGAATATTATCATGGGAAAAGGAAACTAGTAACCATCTTTGACACATTTGGTATTATCTTACCATAATGGAATTTTGTTATACAGAAAGTCTTTAAAACTGATAAGGCAAGTACTCCAGAAAGCTTGTCTGTGTACTGATACAACTACTACAGTTCAGTGCTTTGTTGTTTTGACCAGATTTTGACCAGACGATCTTTTCTCAAAGAGCGTGCTCCATATCGAATTATAAGAGCTATTCTCCTCTAGGGTGATGAATGACAGTGAAGAAGTTCAGGAGCTATCACCAAAGTAGATTTTTTTTCAAATACCTCCTGGCAGTATGCCAGCTTCACAGAAAGAATCAGTTGTTATGCCTTTTCTCAAAAATCATCTCAGCTCTGAATTTCAGATGTCCTTTCTCAAATCTTCATTCCTCAGAAGATACCCTCAGCATCTGATCTATTTTCCACAAGAAATGGACCACACCCAGAATCATTATCTGAAACCATCTGTTCTCCAAAATAATGTTTGGAGTATGCAAAAAAAATAGGGAACAGATCAGAACCACCACTAGTTTGGGATATGCAAAGCCAAAGTTCAAACACAATTATTCTCTGTTTTTGGACGCTCTTCTTCATGCATAACCAGAGAAAAAAATTGCAGCTTAAAATGCATGAGGAGCTCTAAGAAACCACAATAAGCAAATACATTGTAGACCATTTGGGAGCCTGAGGTAAGGTTGTGGGCTTGTATAAGTTAGGAAAAAAGAAGTTCCATGCAGAAAGGGTAGAAATATGAACTTTGTGGCAATAGAGTAAAATCTGGAAAAGGACTGACTGTATAGAGAAAAAGGAACAGAGCAAGATTAACTGATTCAAGACCAAAACTAGGTACAGCAATTTGGTGTCATTAGATACTATGCATGAGAAAGAAGTTTGTCTCATCAATGTGGATAGATATTTATGTTTTAGCATGGGTAGTAAAATATTATATATTGTTTTACATACTGAGAGATGAATTTGTGCTATCACCCTGATCTCCCTGGATACATCCCATATGTACATTTTTCCATGTGTTATACACTGATTATCAGTAACCTCCAGGTTGTAATACCTTGTCCAAAATATATTAAAACCTTAAACAGTGTATTCTTGCTTCAGAGAGATTTCATTTCCAGTCAGTCTCATTTTAAGGTCACCTTAGTTCTTCACCTCAGACACTTCTATTTGTCAACTCAGTTGCTTCCCCCTTACACTTCCAGTTTCACTTGAACACAAGCATGATGTTCTATCCAAAATGAACCCATTTCTGTTTATATCTCCAAACTCTCTGAGCAGACTATTTGCCCATTTCTTTCCTCTTTTCCACACTATTCCCTCCAGTCTGGTTTCCACCCTTTCCACTGCACTGAAACGACCTTCATAAAATTCCCCAATAACCTTTCCTTTCTAGCTCTATGGGTCTCTTTATCTTAGTCTCCAATGCCTTTGACCCTGTTGACTACCAACTTCTTAATGAGACTCTTTTCTTTAGATTTCCATTATGCTCTATTTATCCTGATTATACTCCTACCTTGTTGACTGCTATTTCATGGGTATCTTTAGTGGATCCTCTCCTGCCCCTTCCCCATGCCACCCAACTATTAAATTTCCTTGTGAAGTACAAAACACGGTATTATCAAACAAACAACACTGAGTACTCACTTGGGAATAGTCTAATCCCCCTGTGATGTATGGTCTAGATACATTGCCCTCATTCGACATTGTAACCACTGCTTTGAATAATTTAACCCACATTTTGAGTATGTAATTGTAACTGCCCAAAGTTGTCAAGAACATATAAAGGGTATCTTATTGTAATATCTGACACCTCCCTGAGGACTAACCCAAGAGCCATCAACTGTGACTGTCTTCGAAACAAATGGGTCTGTGCCTAGATCAATGGTTTTGCGACAAATAGTGGCAGGGCTGAAAAAAATTGTTTTTCCATGCTTGGATTCCATAGGGGCTGGGCCTAACCACCCAACTGGAATTCTGACATTAATGACAAAGAACAGAAACCTTATTTATAGGCATACTCTCTCTCCTCATCTCTCCCTTCTCCCTAACGGTTGACTATTGGCAAACAACAGAGACTGCAGCAGGCAGGAAAAGCCCACCCACCTGACACCAGGATGTCCCTAGGACTCACAAGAACTGGAAGGGTGAGCGTAGACTTAAGGGAGAGAGCATCTAGGTTTTGTTTTATTTCTACATTTCTAACTCCTATGCAAAGCTTATGTTGTTCCTTACTTTACCTGCCATTTGGACCCTGAAAAGTTAAACTATAAACCAGAGCACCCACAGCAAGGTGTAACCTGGGGTGGTCGGAGAGCACACATAAGCAACTGGGGTGGGTTTGGAGGGCTCATGACTGGCTTCAGGGCCTAATTTAGTTGGATTGTGTAGTCCCAAATCCCAAGGAAGGGTGCCAGAAGGGGGGAGTCTACACCGGGGACTGTGCTTTAGAGACCCAGAGCTAGAAAGAGTATCTGGAACCTGTCCAGACCCATTTGGCTTGGAAGCATGTCAGATCCTCCAAAAGTAGGGTGCAATTACAACAGACTGGTGATTATCTGCTAGGGGGAAGTCAGTTAGGTTGTTAGAAATACGTTACAGACCTAACATATAGAATATCAGTAAACTAAGGATGAATTTTAAGGAGACTAATCTGTGAGCTGGCAGCTCTATTTCCAGAAGCACTTTATTGACAGATATTAGATTAGAATTGCACTGGTTTGTGCTGGCTAAAACTAAGAGACCCTCTGGAAGTAACTAAGGGTTGAGTTTCAACTGAAACCATTCCACCTGAAGAGAGGAGAGGAGCAACAGGACTTAAAAAACAGACTTGAAAATGGTTTCATGTTGAAAAAAAATAAAATAAACGATCTTACCCTGCAAGTCTCGTTATTGGTTTGCAGATCAGTTGCGTATGTGTCTTGTAGGATTCCCATGTTTGTTACATTCTCAGCTTCTGCGAATTACACAGTACTTTTTGTAAAGAGCCAGAGAAATATTCCCATTTGCCTAATGAGGTCTTACCCCAAATCAGAGTTTAGCCTGACGCCTTCAGGATACAAATAGAGAGTTAATTTCTCCATGCAGCAATGACTGTGATGAGCTATCACGCTGGCTAATGCAATTTTTTTTAATATATTAGAACTGAACTTAATTTTGGTGTTTTAGATACTATCTAATTCTTGTGTCTGATAACATGAAATTACAATTAAGATGAATTCATTGCAGCAAGTCAAGTTACTGTAAAGTGTTCTGTCTTGGGATTCCTTTAAGTGGGGAAGCACAGAGATTTTCAGATGGTTTCAAGTTACAGCTTCAGTTAATGAGCTATCATGCTGTCGGGCTGCTCCAGGTTGTGCTTTTTGTGCCCTCAACCTTTATATTTATTCAATATCATCTTGCTCAAAATCTGAAATAACTGTTGCTGGGAATTTAAAAGGCCCAAAGCATTCTGCAGCTGGAATAAGCTCAGTTCCCAGATAACTTGATGTAGTAATTTTAGACTGCAGTATTGCCAATACTGAAGCAAAAATAAATCATCAGAGATCTTAAACACTTCTTCAGGAGGGGAATGGATATCACTGCATCAGTGCTCATCACCATCAGTGTTCATTGATATTGAATAAGTCTGAGAGAGTTCAACAGCTCAGAATCATTCCCACAGAGTTTCCAAAAAGCAGCTTATTACAGGCACTTGCAAGTAAGCCATGATGGTCAGGCCACTTCTGATAGTTCAATTATAGTCTTTAAATTTCACTAAGGCAAGCACGTACACTAACTACTATACAGTCTACCACTGCGCTCAGAAATGCCAACTCAGAATGTATTGAGTTAAAGTATCTGTGTGTACACATAAAACAGAATTTCTTAACAGAGAATGATTATCTACTATTAAACAGGCTTCTTTTTTATTAAGGTCTCCAGTATTTTACTTTGAGTAATTATATAATGGGTTGGAATGTCATTTATCTTCACTTGTGTGATTTTTTTTTTATTATTTTATTTTTTCACCTTAATAATTCACTGGTGATTTTACACAGTGAGAGAACAGACAGCTAAAGTGGCAACATGATCTACTGGAGGTATTAACAAGAATTTTAAAATGCTATGCGCAAAAAAAAAAGCAGTGAAAAATAATTCCAGATATTTGTTTTCATTTCAAGAAATCTATCTGTACTGAGCAGTGCATGTGGTGTAATGTGCATGATACACAGTACCGTGTTTGGAGGTCTAGTCACCGTTGAATTTAGGTCTGGGCAATAGTCAGTGGTGAAATAAGGTATTATGGAACAGATTGGTTGATATAAGTACCGTGATATAAAGACACGAACACACACTCCTGTGGATTTGGTTCTGGAGTATTTCTCTCAGTCCTTGTAGATTTTTTCCACTACTAAACTGAGCTCTGACTCTCACACAGATTCTCAAATTGTTTTACAGCTTCACTACCAGCCGGGCAAGTCTCTGGAGTCCTATGTTTTTAAATCAATTCAAGTCACACTTACCCTTAATCTATCCTCATCTAATTAGAGTTTAGACATATTCCCACTGGGAGGGAATTACATAGATGCAATCCCACTACCAAAAGACACTGGCCATATTTTATTTAAACAAAAGCATATTGTGGATAGCCATCGAAATCCATCTTTGGCTTTGATATACTAATCATGATTATGTTAGGGATCACTGCAGAAACTTTTGAGAATTAAATGTATTACACTGCCAACTGTTTCACAGAGATGTTCAAAATACAAAGTGCAGTAGCACACCCTGCCCACCTGCCACTGCAGTCCTAGTACCAGGGTACCAGCTCCAGCAATGATCATTGGACACATGATACTTCAGGGTGGGGAGCACTGAGCACCCTGGCCTCCTGCTCCTGGGCTTGATTCTGCCGGGGGCTGACACCACTGGGCCTGATCCTGCTGGGGAGGCCTATCACTGCTGGGCCTGATCCTGTGTTGCCCCATTTTTGCACCCACACACCCCCACCAGGTCTGAGCCCGCGGCAGGTGCCCCTCCCACCCTGCCCCAGTTACGGCCCTGAGGAGGTCACGTGGGCCGCAGCTGTGTGCCGACTGGGCCACATGTTGAGAACCACTGGACTAGACAGTTGGTGTGTTGACATTTCTACTTATTAAGCTAATCAGGGATTACCCTCCTCCACTAATTTGTTGTATCCTCCTGGCTTTGTGGTCTCATATATACAGATTGTACATTCGTTGAACACGTACTTCATTATAGGTGAGCAAGGCACCTAGCACATAATAAATGAGGCATATAGGTGCTATTCTAATAAAAGTTAATGGTAATAATGTGGTAAGTGGAAGTGAAGATGAAAAGGGACTGAAAGGAAATACAAATGCACCATGAAGAATGGCACCCAACAACATATTTTTGGTTTATTCATGGCAGTAGTTCACCACCACTGTTGCAAATACCCACCTGGGCATTATTATTTTTAACCAGTTTTCAGCATTGCTAAAATTTCTGACAAAGTTCAAAAAGGTATATGATGCTCCTGCAAAACTGAAAGATTCTTGTAGCTGCTCCCTTTACAGGATTTTTCTTCTACTCATTTCTTCTCATGAGGAAATGAATTACAGCCTCAAGACTTTATTCATCCTATTTAACCAACAGAGCTATTAACCACTCATTTCTGACCAAACTTCAAGTATTTATTGGCACAGAAGTGTGGCCATGCTACTTCTAAGTGTCTTGATCTTTTCAAAACACAATGCAGATCATTCCAAAAGTAATTTATACCATGTTTGTTTATATATATTTTACACACACATACACACCATGCTGGGTGGTGCCTCCTTCTGGCAATTCTAGGGATTAGTTCCCTCTGGCTCAGTGCCTCCTTTCTCCCCCTCTACGTTTGCAGCTCTCCTCTTGCTTACAGAGTTGCAGTGTGGCTAGTTTTAACCTGGCTGGAGGGCCAAGTCACACACTGTGATTCCCCTTCCAGAGAAGTCTTTCAAAGTCTCTCTCAACAAGCAGCATCAGGCAGTCCTCATGCCTGCTGCCCTGACTATTGAACTCCCACAGTGATTTCAGCAGTCTTTCTATTCACTGCCCCTAGCAATACCACTCTACAGTGGACGGTACAGGAATGCAGGCCTGTCCCCTACTCTGGATTCCAGTCCAGGGCCCTACAGCAAGCAGTTACGGTCTGCAGCTATACCTACTTCCCTCTTCCCTGGACTACTTCCTACCATGCTTCTGCAAGCTTTTCATTCTCCAACCTTCATAGTCTCTTTGTCCTCCTAGATAAACCCTTTCTCATGGGTTCCCTTCCTTCCTTATCTCATGCAGAGACTGCAGGCTTCCCCTCTGCAAAATGGTTGCCAAACTCCTGGCTTTATAGAAGCCCCACCTGCTCCCTCATAGATGAGCCTCCTTCTAATTAGCAGCCTCCCCACTGCCTAAATTTCCCCCAATGCAGCTCAGTCAGCTGAGTGGGCCCACCTGGCCGATTTCAACTCTCTCAGTGCTGGTGTGGGGAGCACAACCCATCACACATGCATATGACAAATTTGAAAAGCCTGTTGAATTTTTCTTAGATTTATACCTGAAAACATACAGAAACAGGTGAGTAAATAGCATATTTCAGAGTTTCTGGCCAGACACAAAATTTCTAAAACCAAAATAAATGCTTTAAGGGAAACTACTAATATAACATTTGAAGGATAACAGGCCACAAGCTATTACTTTCATTTATTTTGGGCAAGTCAACATCTGTATTTTAAATATGTACAAAAGCATAAAACATTCAAGAATATGTGGCTCTTGGATATGAAAACTGGACCATTGATGCCTACAGAATATAAGAACATTCTACCATGGTCAAACTACTCAGCTTCCCATACAGAAAGTGGGAATTTTGAATCTATCAGGTGCAGGATTAAGGCTGATCAACAACTACCAGGGTATCATCCTACAGCAAAGGAATGTGTCCAGTATCTGTCTTAGAATGGTACTGCCAAGCTTCTCCTTCTGAATCAATGCATCATACCTGACTTGAGAGCTCACTATTAAAATGATGTATGTTGTTCTTTACCTTGAGAACACTGAATACAGAAAATACGCTGTGCACTTCAAACTTTGGTCCATATCCTGCAGACATTTCACACATATATCACTGAAGTCAGTCAATGGCAATTTTATGTCCTGAAGGACTGCAAAACCATCCCCACAAATATGTAGCATAATTAAAGCATTGTACAATCTATGGGCCTTTTGGGAAGAAGTATATACTGAAGTTATTGTCAATGAATTACATCATGAGTTATCTTTATAAGTTATTAGAAATCCCAAATGAAAATCCATCCAACTCTGTGTGGCAGTTTCTACTTTCTCAGTTAATGTGTATTCTGTTCAGCCAGTTGTCAAGATAATGACAATACATCATCTGTTTCCCCAAAATGCTATGTAAATTTATATTTTGCCTTTCAGTGTCATGTGCAATGGTTACAATCTTTGAGCACGTGCTATACACTAAAAATGCCATGCAACATTCCCCATACAGACTGTTAACACTGCCTTAAAAAAAAAAAAAAAAGCCCAACACTGCCATTCTAAGAAATACTGACAGCGTGTAGTCATTCCTACATACAGTTTTCCAATTGCAGAAGGGAATGAGCAACTTCTCTTTTCAGCTAAAGAGCCCTATCCAGCTATTCAGAAAAACTCCAAATGAAGTAAATGGAGAGTGCTGGACAGAGCCAGTGAATAGAAGCTTCCTATAGATGCTACAAAAATGTTTCAAGATTCTGCTACTGAATTCTGGCAAAGAAGTTTACTTTTGATTATAATGTTTTGCACATTGTCTTAAAAAAAGTCAGTCATGGAGGAAAGAAAAAAATGTAGATGCTACTGATTTCAAATACGTTTTCTGGTGTGCCTGTAACAGATTTTTTTCAATTGAAGTTATACAGCAGATTAAAATGTAATTCCTCTTATCAACTGTGATGTTCTGTGAAAGAGAAAGTTGAATAACTAAGCTCCTTAAAATATATATATATTTTTTATATATATATGGATCTTTAGGGATATATATATATATATATATATATATATATATATATATATATATTATATATATATATATATATATATATCCTAAAGATCCATAGTTCATAAATGGCAGCCACATTTTTCAAAAGAAGTATCTTCTATAGCAGTGGTTCTCAAACTTTTTGGGCTAAGGACTCATCTGTAAATGTTGTGACCCAAGAAATAGTCTGGGGGTGGAGGCCCTGAGGTGGTTTCAGTTGGGTCCCACACCCAGGGGAGCTGGGTCCAGCCTGGCAGTGACCCCATAGTCAGAGCTCCTGCGCTGTGGGGCTGGCTGGGCTTGGCTCTCGGCTCTGGGCATTGCAACCTGCAGCTTGTGACCTGGCTCAGGGGGTAGTAGTGCCACTCACT
Source organism: Mauremys reevesii (assembly GCF_016161935.1). Taxonomy (NCBI): domain Eukaryota; kingdom Metazoa; phylum Chordata; order Testudines; family Geoemydidae; genus Mauremys; species Mauremys reevesii. The sequence continues at coordinate 28,415,546 of NC_052629.1, read as the reverse complement.
CAAATTTGGCCTACCCAGACTCCCTTCATCATTATGACTCGGCCAAACCTATGTGGCGCTGGGATCCCAGAGGCTGCAGTGCCTGGAGCAGGGAGGCGAGCCTAGCCAGCCCTTTGGAACCAGTGCCCTTTGAAACATTCTGGCCACACAACTTTGGATCCCAACCCACAGGCTGAGAAACCCTGTTCCATAGTTCATAAATGGTACACAGTTGTCAGAGGAAGTGTCAAAGTTAGATTTTTTTCTTCCTTTGATATCTTAAATTACACCCTTAGTGTTAAAGTTTCTGTTTTATATTATTCTTTATATAGAACACATTTATATAGATTTCCACACATGAACAATACTAAATCTTAGTGTGTGTATGTATATATTATACACACACACACACACGTATCAATAAACGGTTCAGATATTAAGACTGTTATGTAAATATTTATTAAGACAGTTAATTAAAACATTTCAGACAAACTTGATTTTCCAATTAACTATGAGCTTAATTTATTGAAAAACAAAAGCAGCAAGAAGAACAAGCTGAAAACAGACACTAAAAATTATGAAACTGTGTTTAGCATGGTTATTTATAAGTTACAGAATGTCACTTCTATTGCAAAATATTATATATAAACAGACTGAAGGAAATCTTAATATGGTCAAAAGGTCACACTTCCTAGTACAGGAAATAGACTATGCCAAATTACAGCAGTCACTTAAAAAAAATTAAAGGGGTTGGAGAGGACTTGCACTAACCACCAAGAAGTTTCACAAGTAAAGATCAAAGACACATAACATTCAAATCATAAAGCTGCCCATGACTTCCATCTCCACAGTAAAGCTACTATGCATTGACTTAGAGCTACACTGGATTTTAATAGCACCCTTTTCCCTATTCTCACCATGCACAAATGCTGCCAGTAAAGTTTGTATTATAAGCCTCGGGGTGGGGGGGGATCCTAACCACGGTCCAGTAAATAAACATGTAACAATCTGATTATTTTGAAACCCAAGTTCTCATACTGATATTGTTATCCATCTTTAGATTTCTGCTTTCTTGAAGTAAGGATTAAAGTTGATGAAGTTGATGAAGAAAGCAAAGCAGCAAGGTAACATCAACAATAAACACCATTAAAATTATTGTCTCGAGCGCAAATTCGAGCCAGAGGTTTTGGCAGAATTTGAAGCAGGGGAATTATTCAGAGATGAAATATGCCTGGTGAAGATGTTTGTCAAGAATCAATCCCGATGACACTTGGAAGCAATCCAGTGTTGAACATTTCTAAATGCACTGAATATCTAAATCAAGCACGTTGTTGCTAGTCTGATCATAATTCTGTATTTAAAATTATATATATCTCACATGTACATTCATAAGTATTAAATTGTCAATTTCAATCAATCATGGAAGAATATGTATGTTAAGATGTATGTGTACAAATAAGAAACAATGATTATCACAAATATAATGAAAGGCCATTTTTAGTAGGGTTTACTGTGACTAAATGCCTGAAAGTAGTTATTTTACAGTAAATGTGTTTTAAGGCTGAAGATCCTCAAGGCAGGCCAAAGAATCCTACCCCAACCCAGCAATCTGCATCTAGCCCATAACTTCTGCTTGAGCTATAAGTAGAGCTTCTGATCTTAGGTTTTAACCAATAAACAGTGTGATAAAGACACCCTAGATACAAAAAAAACACATGTAAATGTGTGTGATTTCTAAAGCACACTATGTTGCAGATTAACTGGGCCATGTAGACCCTGCTGGTGCACACAAAAGGTTCCCTAATGCACTTCAAAATAGTGCTGTTCTGAAACACTACTATGTTAAATTCACTAGGGAATATTACGCATATTACTCATTACAGTATAGAAAAAGAAAGTCCTGAAAACCCTGATTTTTGAACAGCTATATAAAACTACAAAACTGCTAAAAATAACACCCCACAAACAGAACAGGAGTACTTGTGGCACCTTAGAGACTAACAAATTTATTTGAGCATAAGCTTTCGTGGGCTACAGCCCACTTCATTGGATGCATAGAATGGAACATACAGTAAGGAGATACACACACACACAGAGAGAACATGAAAAGGTGGGAGTTGCCCTACGAACTCTAAGAGGCTAATTAATTAAGATGAGCAATTATCAGCAGGAGAACAAAAAAAACCGTTTGTAGTAATAATCAAGATGGCCCATTTCAGACAGTTTGACAAGAAGGTGAGGGGATACTTAACATGGGGAAATAGATTCAATGTGTGTAATGGCTCAGCCATTCCTAGTCTCTATTCAAGCCCACATTGGTGGTATCTAGTTTGCATATTAATTCAAGTTCCACAGTTTCTCATTGGAGTCTGTTTTTGAAGCTTTTCTACTGCAAGATTGCCACCTTTAAGTCTGTTACTGAGTGACCAGAGAGGCTGAATATATATATCCTTACTATATGTTCCATTCTATGCATCCGATGAAGTGGGCTGCAGCCCACGAAAGCTTATGCTCAAATGTATTTGTTAGTCTCTAAGGTGCCACAAGTACCCCTGTTCTTTTTGCGGATATAGACTAACACAGCTGCTACTCTGAAACCCCACAAAATGAAATTAATAAACCCTTATAAAAAGTAGCCCTAGCGATAGGGTATCTTTTAGAAAGATATCCAGTCTTGATTTAAAGACTTCAAGCAATGAAGCATCCACCACAACCTTTGAAGAAGTTATACCAATGGTTAATTATGCTGACTGTTAAAATTTTCCATCTTATTTCTAGCTTCACTAGTTCTCAATATTCCATTTTCTCCTAGGTTTCAGAAACCTCATCGCCATGCAGGTACTCTTAGATTATGATAAAGTCACCTCTTAGTTTATCCCAGAGAAAGTTAAGCAGCATGAACTTAAGTTTCTTACTAGAAAGGCCTATTTTCCAGACCTTGAATCTTTCTTGTAGCTCTTTTTTTAACCCTTTCCAATTAATCAACATGCTTTCTGAAGTGAGGACACCAGGACTGGGCACAGTATGCCAGTCAAGATCTCTCTAGAGCTATACGCAGAAATAATGCCACCTCCCTATTCCCACTTGATATCTCTTGTTCATATATCCTAGAATGTTTGCTCTCTTAGCTACATCACCACACTGGGAGTTCTTGTTCAACTGATTGTCTAGCATTACAGCTAAATCCTCTGCATTCCAGGAAACAGTCAGCCGACCTGTAAGCGTGACCGATATTCTTTGTTCATGGATAAGGACCCTGCATTTGGCGGTGTTAAAATGCTTGTCTGTTGTTTGTTCAAATAAGCCCACCTTCCCTCGTGACCTGATCTGTTATTATTTACCACTCCACCAATTTGTGTGCCTTCTGCAGATTTTTATATTTCCTTCCAGCTCATTGATAATGATACTGAATAGCACTGGGTCAAGAACAAAGCCGTACGGACCCCACTAGAAACACTCAGTGAATGATGACTCCCCATTCACAATTATTTTGAGACTTATCAGTTAGCCAGTTTTTAGCCCACTTAATCTTAGTGATTTTGTGCAGAGCTTTTAAAAAAAAATCAGAATATCATGCAGAGCTCAAATAGCTAAGTGAAGTGCAAATATACTATGCCAAACACACTTTCCCTTTATCAACCAAACTCGTGATCTTAACAAATGAACTTGTTTGACAAGCCTCATCTTCCATAAACCTTCACAACATTTTGATAAAAAAAACCCCACTCCCCAGAAGGTAAAAAATTGGATTCAAGGGCATTAAAACCTGGCTTTGCTGACAGGTCTCAAAATGGGGAATATTACCATTGAGCAGGTGTGTTTCTAGTAGCATATCGCAGGAATTGGCTCTTGGTCCTACTCTGTTTAACATTTCTATCAATGACCTGGAAGAAAACATAAAATCAACACTGAAAGTTTACAGATAACGAAGACATAGCAAGTGGTAAATAATGAAGACGACAGTATTACTGATCATTATTTAGACTGGTTAGTAAACTGGGTGCAAACAAACAATATGCATTTTAATACAGCCAAATGTAAAGTTATACCTCTAGGAACAAGGAACATAGACCATGCTGTTACAGAATGGGGGACTCCTGAGAAGCAGTGACTCTGACGACAACTTGGGGATTATGATGCATAATCAGCTGAAAATGAGGTCCCAGTGCAAAAGGGCTAGTGTGATCCTTGGATGTATAAATCAGGGAATCTCAGACAGGAACAGGGAGATAATATTACTTTTGTATTTAACATTGGTATGACCGCTGCTGGAATACTGTGTCAACTTCCAGTGCCAGCAATTCAAAGATGTTGATAAATTGGAGAGGGTTTAGAGTTGAACCACAAGAACGATTAAGGGATTGAAAAAACAGGCCTTATATGCCCAAGAAACAAACTATTTAGCTTAACAAAGAGAAAGTTAAGGGGTGACTTGATCACAGTATAGAAGTACTTACATGAGAAACAAAAATTTGATTATAGCCTCTTCAGTTTGGCAGACTATGGTATAACAAATCCAAGCTGAAGCTAAACAAATTCAGACTGGAAATAAAGTGGTTTTTTGTTTGTTTTTTTAAAAACAGTGATGGTAATTATCCACAGGAAAAAACGTAACAAGGGTTGTGATAGATTCTCCATCCCCAGCAATTTTAAAATCAAGATTGAATGTTTTTCCTAAAAAACACATGCTGTAGTTCAAAACAGGAATTAATTCAGGGAAATCTTATGGCCTGCATTATACAGGAGCTAGACTAAATTATGACTGTGGTCCCTTCAGACCTTATAAACTAGGAATTTAAGATTGGCATAAATTACACTACCATCCTTTAATTATTTACCAACTGTATTCCATCAGCCTTTGCATTATTTTGCCTGGGATTAAAACCAGGCCAAGTAGTCCATAGTTACCTGGATCATTCTCCTTATCTTTTTAAAATATTGACACTGATAATCAGAAATGAGACTTGAAGCAGAATTCCTGCTGCAGCTCACCCTTCACCCAAGAAAGGTATTGGACAAGCTCAACAGGCAATGTTGTTTCCTTTCTCTTACTTCTCTTTTGAGATACATGGCAAACTAACAATAAAAGATTGATTAGAGATCATACCCAAGTTTTTAACTAGTTTATCACCACCAAGTCAGAGGTGTCTATTTTTAGCAAATATACTCATTCAAATCTTGGTTTTGAATATCTCAATGTGCTATAGTCATATTTCTGTTAAATAAAGAGTTACGCAAAGTGACTAAATCTCATCTACATTTTTCCTATACTCCACGTTAGCAGACCATTCAACTCATTTTTGCCAGAACTCTTAGAATAAAACAGTTCTCCCTCTATGCATTATGTTATATCCATATATCACTGACTATAATGAATGTGTTGTTCTATCCTGAAAACTGACAGTGTAGAAATGGCATAGTTTTGTTCAAACCCGCTTCCTGTGTGCTTTCGGAGTTAGATATTCTCACTTACGTTATAAGAAGTTTTTAATGCTTTTCTCTCAGTTTAGCTGAGATTTATTTTAGTCTTTCTTTTTATATCATTAAACAGAATAGTTTAGATTTCGGGAGAAACCAGAGTAATCAGCTAACCTTGTTTTGTAGTTTAACAGCAGCAATTAATTGGATAATAACAAGAAGAATATAAAGTAACAAAAAGTTACGCTAGCCCAGTGAGTGAATCTCTTGTTTATAAGCTATCTTCTTAGTGTACGTGAAACGTGCCTCCAATGGCACATGACCAGGATTTGATCCGCTGGTTTGCTCATTAGCTTTCCCAGTCCAGGCCACGTAAGGACAGGAAATGCGACATGAATACTGATCCTGGGTTCAATCTGCAACCCAGCTCTCGTTGCAAAAACTTCCAGTGATAAGCCCATTTAACTCTGCCAGCCCAGAACACTCCAGACTGCAGAAGGTACCATAACAAGACACGGACGTCACAGTTCGTAAAGCTCCATATACCACGTTCAGCAAGTTCCAAGCAGGATCAGTAACTATGCAAACCCATTGAAGGCAATGCAGTGACATCTGTGGCAATTCATAACCCACGCTGGCCAACAGAACCTTTATTTTTAGTCACTTTTCACAGAAAGACTCCACTTTAATCACTTCTAAATATAGGACTTTAGATGTTTTTTTCCCTGTAAAACACTCGCTCTACATAATCTGAAATAGTGCTTTGGAAAGTTATAATTTAACACACCAAAAGAGGTAATTTATTCAAAATCTGATCCTGGCCTTTGATTCATTTTCATTACCAAAAATCTTTGAAACCAAGTATTAGGTGCCATAATGATATCAACTAGTAACATTGGGCTGGGATTTTCAAAGGAGCCTAAGAGAGTTAGTCACTTAAATACTGGTAAATTTCAGTGGGATTTGGGAAACTAATTTTCTTAGACTCCTTTAAATATTTCCATCTTATTTTTAATATATTATAAAGAAGCATTCTACACAAGTTACTGATGCTACTGTAATGCTTGAGTAAATCAAAGAAATGCTTAAAAATCAAGATGTCTTAATGAGCAATTTACATTTAAACCGTATAAAATGTTGCTGTGAACACTATTTTATGACACGATTATCTAATGAACCAATAATTACATGGGGGCACAAATTAATCAATCAGGAATTGTTTCTGGAAGAATAGCCAATTAGAAACAAGTTTATAATGATAATCTGATGAGCATGAAGTATTCAAAAACAATGACTTCACTTACCCTGAAGTATTCAAGGTGATAAACAGCTGATGTGTATCTGTACCAAATATGAATCTCTCCTTTATTTACTGCTTATTGTTATTTTTTGTTCATAAAAAGTTTTTTTTTACATTTGTTTTAATGAACAATCTTGCACAGAATGGAGACAAAATAAATGCTCGCTTCTGCATTTTCCTGCATATTTGATATTACCAAAGGGTTTACCTATGCATCATGTTTATTGTGAAATTATTTAGGATTTTTAAAAACATATTAAAATGACAGAGGAAAAAAATTAGTGTACTTGCTGGTCTGGAAAATGTTCTCACTTCTTTGCTTTCATAACGCAAAGAGCTTAGTTCTAGATGTTCAAGTTTTTCCTTGACATTGACCTTGAAGATTAGTGATACAAGAGAGATCTTTAATAAGATCTAATTTTAATAAGCAATTAGTATTAATTCAATACATTGTCTGGGTTAGCTCATACACATTTTATAATTTTATGAAATATTGGTAAGGCAAGGCATCTGAGATTGAATCTTCTGACATTTCTGTCCCAAGCCTTGAAGTCCTGTACTGGGTACTCTGGAGTACCTAGAAGGTGCTCTCACTCCAAATTCTAAGTGGACAGCAGTGGGACTAGCATGAGTGCCCATGCTGCTGAAGAGAAGATGATGGGAGTGAAGTAAGGTCACAGAATCATCCTTTGAAGATTGTCACCTGCCAGTGTCCTTAAGAGCCCAAATCTTCCAGCCACTGAAGGGAAAAGGCTCTGGAGCAGAGGTGGGCAAACTATGGCCTGCGGGCCATATCCAGCCCGCAGAACCGTCCTGCCCGGCCCTTGAGCTCCCGGCCAGGGAGGCTAGCCCCCAGCCCATCCCCTGCCCCGCAGCCTCAGCTCGCCATGCCCAGCCCATCTCCGGTGAGGACGCCACGGCCAGCTGCTTGCTGGGGCACAAGGAGCTCCTGACTGAGGGCAGGTACTGTGGCATGCTATGGACCTGGAGAGCCCACCTGGCACTGCTGTGAGCAGGGCACAGACTGCCAGCCAGGCTCATTGTTTGCTGAGGACAGGGGCACCTGAACGGGCACCTCTCCCTGCCCTGGATCTGCAACTTCCCCGCGTGGGCCAGGTCTTCCACAACTTCTCGGTGCCGGCTGGAGGCCGTGTGACGTTCCCCTGCACTGCAGCTCCTCTCCTCGGGCTGTGGTTCCCCCTGCTCCCTGATGGCCCCCAGAGACCCTCTGCCCCTTATCCAACCCCTCGGCCCCAGCCTGGCACCCTTAACACGCCTCTCAGAGCAGCGTATCTGACTACCCCGATCCCGCCTGCCTCTTTGCTCCCATCTCTGCCTTCTCCAGTTCCTCTATTCTCCACTGCCAACTGCTGGTTCATAAACTCCATCTGCCCAGTAGAAGACCAAAGCATCCTACTGTCATCACTGCAGTCCCTCCTGTCTTCCCAGTTTATCACCTAAACAATGGCCAGGAAATGGGAGGAGAATTCTAAGTGTGGTTTTACTGAGCAGTAGCATCATGGTGACTCCGTTGCCTCCCCTCCAATTGTCAGCTGGAAGGGATAGACACTGCAATCTTCCTTGCTCACCCCCACACCCAGGGCTGGGTGTTGATAGCATGCAAGGGTGGGGGTGGGGATAGGGTGGCCAGGTGCCTGGTTTTCGAGGAAAGTTCGGTCAAAAAGGGAGATGAAAGTATCCGGTCAGATCTACTGACTGGACATGCAAAGTCCTGTTACTGTGGGCAGGGGTGGCAGGGAGGTGCGGGGTCATCACCTGTGTCAGCCCCTACTATGATCACCAGATAGAAAGTGTGAAAAATTGGGACAGGAGGTGGGGGACTAATAGGTACCTATATAAGAAAAAAGCCCCCAAAATCAGGACATCTGGTCACCCTAGTCCCTACTCAGCCGGGGCCACCTCCTACTTGCATTGGGTGGCTGCAACTCCCAGCCAAGAATCCGCAAGCAAGTCCCTCCCAACCCGGGCAGAGAAGAGAGAGAGGGGAATAGCCAGAAAACTAAACTTGTCTATATGTAAAACAAATTTAAGTTTAAGAGACCATTTTCCTCCTTTCTGTGGGATTGCTGGTATCATTTCCAGCCTTTTTACAAGCTTATCATGTCATTTCACCTTAAATCACATTAATGAATTATTCTCAGATATGGGGGCTGCGGCTGACAAATCCATACCACTATTGCAAAAGCCACCATTTCCCATTTATACTGCAGTTGGTGTATAGGAAAGAAAGCACAGTTGATATATCTACTAGTGTTACATTCATTGATCAGAAATGTGTGAGCATTTTAACGAGCTAGATTCTGAACTTCAGGTCTGTGACTAGCATCCTAAAGGGAGGATGAAAAAAGGAGAAGGAACTGGGAATGCATGAGGGTAGAGGTGGGTATGTCTATACTACCCGCCAACCCAGGTTTGATGTATCGGGGATCGATTTATCGCATCTTGTCTGGACACAATAAATTGATCTGCTAATCGACGCCCGTACTCGACCTCAGCAGGAGGAGTAAGCGGAGTCAACGGGGGAGCCGCGGAAGTCGACTCGCTGCCGTGAGGACAGCCAGGTAAGTCGAACTAAGATACTTCGACCTCAGCTGCGTAACAGAATGTGTATACTTGTCCTCAGAAGCTCAATACTGCATTCCCCAGGTAACTTTTAGGTACTATTCCAAGGAAACTCAGTTTGTGTCCTAGTACGTCTGAGTGTTAAAAGCTGAAACTGGTTTTTGTTATGCTGTTGATAAGTCACCATAATGGAGAGAAAGTTTCACACGCTCCTTAGGGTGCATTCTTCCCATCATTTTTCCTATATTTGTCCAAAATGCTATAAATAGAGCTTGGTGAATAGTGGCCCTTTTCGGTTCATTAGCAATTTTGAAAAGGAAACTTTTTTGGGGGAGGGAGGGTGGGGGGGATTAAAGGTAATTCCAAAACAAGTATTTCAAAACAGAAAAATCAAAATGTTTCATTTCAGTTTTTTCAGATTTTTGTCACCCCCAAAAGTGAACAATTTGGCAAATGAGATACAAATGCATAAAATGTTTTGGTGTCGCTGATTCTACAGTCACCAAAAAATGTTTTGTCCAAAAAAAAAAAAAATTCACACAGCTCTAGCTGCAAGGCCTGCCACAGTGTTCAGGTTTGAGGTTTGGGAATCTAACCCTCATTTCTTGTATTGGAAGGTATAAGGTCACTTGCTGGTTTGATCTAGGGTAAATGGTGGACTCTCTGTAACTTGAAGCCTTTAAATCATGATTTGAGGACTTCAGTAACTCAGCCAGATGTTATGGGTTTATTACAGGAGTGGGTGGGTGAAGTTTTGCAGCTTGCAAATGTGTAGGTCAGCCTAGATCAGTGTTTCCCAAACTTGGGACACCGCTTGTGCAGGGAAAGCTCCTGGCGGGCCGGGCGGGTTTCTTTACCTGCCGCATCTGCAGGTTCGGCCAAACACGGCTCCCGGCCAATGGGAGCTGCTGGAAGCGGCGGCCAGTATGTCCCTCGGCCCGCGCCACTTCCAGCAGCTCCTATGGGCCTGGAGCAGTCAACTGCGGCCAGTGGGAGCCGTGATTGGCCGAACCTGTGGACATGGAAGGTAAACAAACCGGCCCGGCCCACCAGGGGCTTTCCCTACGCAAGTGGTGTCCCAAGTTTGGGAAAACACTGGACTAGATGATTGTGATGGTCCTTTCAAGCCTGGAAGTCTATGAGCTTTTCCAGTGAGTTTGTAGCATATTTGTTCTGCCCTCATACAAAATGCTAGAGTTACTGTTAATTTTCAATTAATATCTACTGTCAGGGAGCTAATAATGTATAGCAATTTGACAAACTGTTTAGCTCCTCCGATGGTGGATTCTGTTTCCAGTTTTTCAGGTCCAGTTTTAGGATATCATCAGGTTTAGGTTTATTTTCCCATTTTATTATTTAGGTTGGTGCTTACTTTAATTCCAATATATATAATCCCTTTATTTTTCCACTTACAATTCCAGTCTATGAAACAATCATTGATGCACCTATTTTGAATTGGAATTGGTTCATCTTTACATAAAAGAAGCTATTTATAAGAGGGTCACCTCTGCTACCTTGATTCTGTGGTTCCTTCCTTTTGCAGCAAACTCCTCACTAGCCAGGGAAAACCACGAAGGTCCATATCCTAGTAGCTCTAAAGGCTCTAGGCCATCAAAGTTTTGCAAAGCTACAATGCTGCATTAATAACGAAGAAAATCTCAGCAAGCTTGATTCTCAGTTATGCTGAGGCCCCTCTACATTGCCAGAAGGGCCTTAGTGTAATGGGGAATTCAAGACAGTATATTCAGAGCTCTAGAAGGTAAAATACAGCCAACCCCAACGCCTCAGGATTTACCAAGGGACAACTTTTAAAAAAGAAAAAAAGGTTTAAAAGGACATTCTTATTTATGTGCTACCTGACAGCAAGAGCTAAATTTTATCAGACCCAGAGGTAAATCTCAGAGTTTTTCCACAGGTTTTTATAAGAAGACTGCCACAGTATAATAATACAGCAACAAATCCCACAAGTCTTCACCTGCCTGTGTTTTGTTACTGACAGAACAGTTTACACAGTGGACATAATCTTATCTGAAAAAGAATAAGCCCAATTTAATACAGACAAGTAACTATCATCAGTGTTATTAGACTATAATAAAAACATCAGAAGTGGAGCAAAGGCATGAAGTACATTCACTATTTGGAGATAAATCTCTCAGCTCAGTCTCAGGCATAAGAACACAGTAGGAAGTACTAAAAAGGACAACAGTAGCATGTTACCTCAAAAACAAAAAACTTTAAGTGAATATTCTCTATATTAAGAAAAGACAGGGTATGTGAGGGGGTGGGATTCAGAAGAGCAGGAAAGTGTTTGAGAAATCTACAACTCCGCATTAACTCGCAAAAACTTGAAAGTAAATTTATGGAACACGTGCTGTCTTGACTAACCTTTATTTCGTTGGTCAAGTATGACTAGGGAGGCAGATAGAAATACATAAAATAGTCTGCTTGCTCATGCTGTAGAATTACTCATCAGGGACAATGAAAATGAAGGAGAGCTAAGAAATGAAGTAGCAGTTGTACACAAAATTAGAGACAGAAGGCACAAGTACAGATGCTTGAAAACATTCAGAATTAAACTAGCAGTGAAAGTCAAGTCAGGACAGTGCTCTAAATCTCAGGTGTGAGGCTTACTCATTTCTCTCATGTACAAATACTTCTTAGGGGTTGTTAAAGCAGAATAGCTGTCTCAGTGGAGAAAATCTGCCCTTTTAGCTTCCGGATTTATGCTACAAAACAGCTGTGTATAACAGAAGCAGGGCAAAACACAGTCTGAGAAAAGAAGGATGGATTATTTGGAACAGGGACGGTTTGAGCAGCTGTGACAAGGCCCCCACAGAAGAAAACAGTGTTATGTCTACAGAAATTTTGCTCAGGAAGCTGCTGGGCCCTTCGGTGGAGGCAGCTGCAGAGAAGTGTTCTTTTTGGAAAGGGGGGAAACATAGGGGGCAGAGTAACTGGAGAAACCACTACATGCGTCACAGGATAGGAAGGAGACAGAGAAGGAGCAGAACAACCCTAAGTTGCATTTTTTTCACAAGATGGGAGGCAGGACGCATAGTGGCCTCAGAGCTGCTGCTCCTTTAAGAAGGAGAGGGAGCAACGAGCAGAGTGTCCTGGCAGAAGGAAAAGCAGCAGAGCCCTACAAAAAGATACTTGAAGCAGAAATGATGATCTGATTGGGAAGGGCACAATTAATAAGAGCATAATTGACTCAGAGGAGGGAAGAAGTGACAATGGAAAAATCAAATATACATTAACTTTGGGGGTAGTATTTTTCAGTTGGGATAGTAGGTATAAATTTTGGAGGCCCAGATTCTCACTCTCTCTCCAGGTCACATGAACACTGAGTGTACAAGCTGTGCCTCATGATGACCAGCGAAGACAGTGAGCCCCTGACTATCCCCATCTACACCATATATATTGATCACTCTTTAAAAACGTGTGGAAGATACCAAGATTTCCAGCATGCTGTACACGTGTCAATGTTACTTCTGAGCGTCACTTTCATCACCTGCTTCTTAGGGTAAAGTCCTTTCAGTGGCTGGAAAAACATACTATGATCCCCGAGAGGCATGAACTCCTAGAGTCTCCTTTAAGGAAAACTTCCACATGCATAAGTTACGTGTGAGAGCTGGAATAAGACATATAACCAGCTGGTGGGCAGGACTTCAGCTAGTGACCGAGGGTGGGATCCACAAAGGTACTTAGGGCTTGTCTACACTACAGGACTAATTTGTGGATTCTGTATCCATACTAAATACACAAATTCAACTTCTGAGTCCCACATTCACGCCAGCCAGCTTTGGGAAGCGTGCATGCACTGGAAGCTATCCCACAGTTCCCGCACTCCCGCTGCCCATTGATTTCCCCAATGCATGCTGGGGAAAAATGTGTCGTCATTGAACCGTCAATCCCGCCCTCCTCTCTTCCTTGAATCTGTTCGCGCCCTTCTCTGGTCGGTTACAGCCATGGAGCCGCTGCGATCATCGCTGCACTTATGGCCGTTGTCAACTCCACCTCTTCCACAGTCAGATGCTGAGAAACCACCTCTCAGAAAGCAGCAGTGGAGATCATGGTGGCAATGGGTCAAGTTCATGGTGTGGACGATTCTGGGCCGGGAAACAAGCACAGACTGGTGGGACCGCATAGTGCTGCAGGTCTGGGATGACACAGAGTGGCTGCGAAACTTCAGGATACACTTTCCTTGAACTGTGTGACTTGCTGTCCCCTGCCCTGAAGCGCCAGGACACAAGGATGCGAGCAGCCCTGACTGTGCAGAAGCGAGTGGCCATAGCCCTCTGGAAACTTGCCACGCCAGACAGCTACCGGTCAGTAGCGAACCACTTTGGCGTGGGCAAATCTACGGGGATTGCTGTCATTCAAGTAGCCCACGCAATCGTTGAGCAACTGCTCTCAAAGGTAGTGACTGTCGGAAATGTCCAGGTCATCATAGATGGCTTCGCGCGATGGGATTCCCAAACTGCGGTGGGGCTATAGATGGGACTCACATCCCTATCCTGGCACCAGCCCACCAGGCCAGCGAGTACATTAAGGCTACTTTTCAATGGTGCTGCAAGCTGTGGTGGACCATAGGGACGTTTTACCAACATCAGTGTTCAGGAACTCTGGTCTGTTTAGACGCCCAGGCAGGCACTTTCTTCCCGGACCACAAAATAACGGTTGGGGATGTGCAGATGCCTACAGTGATCCTCAATGCCCTGGCTCATGAAGCCCTATACAGGCGCCTTGGACACTGAAAAGGAACTCTTCAACTACCGGCTGAGCAAGTGCAGAATGGTGGTGGAGTGTGGGAGATGGCGGACCTTACTGACTCGCTCGGACATCAGCGAAAAGAATATCCCGTAGTTATTGCTGCTTGCTGTGTGCTCCACAATCTCTGTGAGAGCAAGAGGTTGAGGCAAATCGCCTGGCTGCTGTTTATGATCAGCCAGACACCCGTGCTGAGAGAATATCCCAGCGGGAAGCGATATGCATCAGGAGGCTTTGGCAGGGTAACCTGTGACTGTCCACTTGATTTTAAGAGAGCCTGATCATAAACCAAGTTTTCCCCACTTCCCAAGGACGTTTTAAAACTAAGGACATGTTTTAGTAATTAATAATAAATCTTTCGTTGACTTTGCATTTCTGTTTCTTCGTTGAAACATGGAAGCATTCTGTGCTGGTTAAGGTGTGCACTGATGGGTGGGTTTGCAGGAACCTTGGATAGGGGTTACCATGCGGCTGTGGGTTTGGGCGTTGGAAGGGGTGAGGGTGTGGGGAAGGGTGAGTATCTGCCCCTGGATGAGGTCTCTTTTGGGGCTCGGGGCACCGGGAGGATCGTGACTACGGTCCAAATGCATGTGAAGGGAAGCCTGCCTTTACATTCGGGATGTCAGGCACCAGGACCCTGCACAAGCATACACATCAAGGAAAGACCGGGCAGCATACACCACACAGACTGTCCCTGGTGCCTAGTGACTGCAGTCTGTGTGTGCCCTGCAGTTGACCCTGCAGCCAAGTCTGTAGCATGGCACTGTGGGCTATGCAGTGACATTACAATTCCCCACAGAACAACAGAAAGTCTTCTGACACCAGAAACGTACAGTCAGTAACACCAAACCGCTTTTAATAATGTAATACACAGTGGGGTTTGAACTTGGAGTTGGGACTGGTTGATGCTGTAAAGAAAGAGCTTGTACAAATTTACAACAGTTGTCTCTAACATTATCGGTGTGCTGCGTGCAGGGACAGTTCTCACGGCCCCTACCGCCTCCGTCTTGTCACTTTGGGTGAGGGGGACAGGACTTCTTGGCGTTGGAGGGCGGTTGCAGATGCACTGCATCTCCTCCTGACTGCGGTCTTGCAGAACATCTACAAGGCGCCGAGCGTGTCCGTTTGCTCCTCATTAGACCAAGCAGCGTTTGAGTCGCCTGCTGGTCTTCCTGCCGCCACCTATCCTCCCGTTCCAGGTGTGTGCGATGCTGCTGACACAGGCTCTCCTCGACTGTCTCTGCTCTGCCGCCTCCGCTCTGGAGCTGGCCATCAGTTCCTGGAACATGTCGTCCCTTGTCTTTTCTTTCAATCTGAGCCAGCCTCTGGGCAGTCCGTGAAGGGCTGTGTGATGCGAAAAGTAGGTGATTTCCTTGAACAAATACATGTTTGCCAACAGTAAACACAGTCTAGTCATTTTCAGTTAAGAAGACCAAAAAGGGAACCAAGGCGCAGGAGATCGCGGAACTAGGCCGAGATTTGAATACGCTCTCATTGGCCACTGGATAGCGAGACAGCTGCATCCTCTTGCACAAAGTCCTGGTAAGCCTTACAGTACAGACTGCTTATCAGATAGTGCTTAGCTGTGCTCTCCTGCTGGAGGCAATGTGCAAAGCAGAAAAGATGAGCGTTATGCGGCATCTCCCGCCAGTGAACGGGAAAGACCCTGTATGCTTTTCCTCTGAGGCCTGCAACACGTGGCTGTTGTCATTCTTATGCAAAGTAAAACTCTGTTGTCATTCTTATGCAAAGTAAAACTCTGTTAAGCGAGGGTCATTCTTATGCAAAGTAAAAGTCTACCATGCACAATAGTAACAGTACACTAATTCCACTAATTAGATGCAGCACTTCCACAACGACATCACCCTGAGGCGTGTCAGGCGCACACAGAGAGCGGATGTTAATAGAAGCCCTGCACAGACCAGGACCCTACGCTGCCATGCTCGTAGGCGATGGTCCCCTGTACCTGAGGATGGCATGGCGACCCAATAAAGCACCTCTCCCAAGAAACCTCTTGCTGAGGCTTTTCCAGCTGCTCTCTGAGAGCTTTTTTGAACTATCCCCAGA
The DNA here is from genome assembly GCF_016161935.1 of Mauremys reevesii. NCBI lineage: Eukaryota > Metazoa > Chordata > Testudines > Geoemydidae > Mauremys > Mauremys reevesii. The sequence goes on along the minus strand of NC_052629.1, from coordinate 28,399,429 downwards.
GGACTATTGCTCCATTCCTATATGTGTAGACCTGCTGTTTGTATAGTTTCATATTTAAAAATTTTTATATAGTATTTCTATTTTTATATATATCCCTGTTTCTTAAAATAAATGTTTCCCTGTTTGTAGCACTTACGCCTGATCCTTCCCTGATTCCGAGTCCGGATCTCTGTGAGGGTGATGAAGAGATCCTGGCTGTCAGGGAAAGCGGGAGTGGGTTCGATGTCGCCTGCGCCGTCCTCAAAAGACCCTTCCTCATCTTCCCCATCACAGGAGGGGAACTGTCACACTATTCCGTCCTCGGAGTCCACCGTCACTGGTGGGGCACTGGTGGCAGACCCACCTAGAATGGCATGCAGTGCCTCGTAGAAGCGGCATGTCTGGGGCTCGCTCTGACTTTTTGATACCCTTGTCTTAGGTCCTTCACTTTCACGGCACTGCATCGCATCCCGGCTGTATCCTTTCTCTTTCATGGCTTTCGAGACCTTCTCGCTTGTTGGAGCGCAGCTCGCGCCCACACAGCGATCAGATCCTGGACTTCCCGGTCAGTCCATGCTGGGGACCTCTTTCTATTCTGGGATTGCCGGACTCCTCTGCTGGAGAGCTCTGCATCGTTGCAGGTGCCGATGTGCAACCAGAACGTCAGATTCAAACCGCCCAGACAGGAAAATGAATTCAAATTTTCGCGGGTCATTTCCTGTGTGGCTGGCCAGAGAATCCAAGCTCGGACTGCTGTCCAGAGCGGTGCACTGTGGGATAGCTGTTCGATTAGCATCCACACCAAGCCTCCACCTGCCGGGTGGAGTAAAGCTGATAAATTCGAATTAAAGTCCTAGTGTAGACCAGGCCTGAGGCACCACTGCAATTCACAAAACTCCCACTTGGCTGCCACCTAACACTGTAGGAGCCTAAAGTTTTTTCCTCTGGGCACACACACTGCAACTTCATTCTAGGTGCCTGGATACCTATCCGCTGCCTGAGCACATGCACTGCTGCCTCATGCTAGGTGTCCAGACATCTCCTGCCTAAGTCACAGAGTGTTTCCCAAACCAGAAATACAGGAATTCAGATGGCCAAGTTATGTATGTGGGCCCAGTCCAGTATGTGATCTCTGAGTATGCCTACCATAATCAGGCCCCTCGTGCAAGCTCACACAACTGTGTGCTCAGGGGGGAAAGGAAAAACCTCCCATTTAATCTTTAGCCTAGTGGATAGGGTACTCAGCCAGGAAGTGAGAAATCTCCAGTTCAAGTCCCCACTCCTACAGAGAAGGAGAAAGGATTTCAACAGGGATCTGCTAACTCTCATGGGAATGCCCTAACCTCTGGGCTATAGAGTTATTCTTGCACTCTCTCTCTCTGGCCCAATTATTATTGTTTAATTAAAGTGGAACAGCTTCAATAGGAGAGATTGAAGGTGCCCACATTAGAATATTCTATAGCCCAGTGATTAGCATTCTCACCCAAGAGGTAGGGGACTCCTGCTCAAATCCCTTCTAACCTCAGGTGGAATACTTGACTTGTGAGTATGCCACATCTTGGATGAGTACCCTATCCACTAAGCTGTAGATTAGACAGGAGAGCCTCCCGCCTCCCTCCCCTCCCCCCAGCTGTTTTGATTAGAATTCTACGTGCAACTAAGGCAGCTGAATACCTATGTTCCCTTATTTCATGGATCACTAGCAGAGTTAGACACCTAAGTTTGGGCTCCATGGAGGAGCTCATGTTTGAGAGAGGGGCAGTGCTTAACACTCACCCCTCTGGTTGGGGTCTCCCATTAGCTATTCTAGGCAGCTTCCCACCTGTGCAGCATATATTGGCCTAACTTAGCAAAGCATGCAGTGGCATTTACCAAATCTCTTCCTGTTTGACAATCAACTAAGGTCAATAATGGATCAACTGGCAAATTATCCCATATGGCAGAAACCCACATGAGGGAGGAAATTCGCAACATAACACTTTACCTAGGCCTATATTCCCTGTTAAAGGTATATACATACATGTTTACATACACATTTTTTTCCTAAGCAGTCTTAAGTCTTTTGTCCCTCTAGAAAGAGCCTACCCCAAAATTAGAAAGTCAGCGATATGCAAGTTGCCTAGGCTCTGATATATATTCCATGTTGTAGGTGAAATGAACAAATAGATAAGTGATCCAAATAAAAATACAGTCCTGGGCCTCTAAAGAGTCACCTGTTTAGAAGAAGAGGGATAGAATGTTTAGGCTGTGGAACTGCAATGATCAATTATTACCCTTAGATTAGTAAGAATGAAAAAGACAAAGAAAGAGACTATTATATATTTAAGAATTTATTATGAAAAAACAAATCTAAGTTATACTGTATTACGAAGTAATATAATAGCTCCCCTATTGCTTCTTTGGCATGTAAAACTGGTATTAGCAATTTGAACACCAAAATGTCAGGATTTAGTTATTCTATTAGGTACTGCCAAATTAAATAGAGAATTTAGGGCTACTTTTCCCCTCCCCAGAAATAACCTCACCCAGGATGACTGTCTAATGGAGAAAATAAAACATTTAAATTCATGGTATTTTGTACTCATTCTGGGTATGTCTAGACCAAGAAAAACAGTCAGTCAGTCAATTTTAGGCTGACCTACAATGCCCTACACAATCTCATCCTGCCTGACATCTCTACGCTCTTTTCCTCCTGTTTCCCAGTCACCTCTCCCTATCACTCACTTCATCTTTCTCACATCTTCGTCAGTTTGCCCTTATGCTTGGAATTTCTTTCACCATGGCTGATTGTCCCTCCACCAATTTTTTGGGAGGCTGCATGGTCCAGCACATGGATAGGAAGCCAGAAGACCTGGCTTTCTATTCCTGTCTCTGAAAATGATCTGTTGTATGACCAGGGGCAAGTCACTTAGCTCTCTTCACCTTAGTTTTCCCACCTGTTTAATGAGCATAACAGCTTGTCTGTCTTTATACGGTGCCTTATGAATGATCTAGAGATTACAAGTGTTATGCAAGGGCTAAGTATTAAAACATTTTTGAAACTCATTCCCAGGAACCTTCTTTTTCCATTATTTCCTCACCAATAATCTTCTTTTGTTCATCCCTGCCTTCCGAAAATATTGTCTTGCATTTGCTTGCCTTGGGTAACTTAGATTGTAGGCTTTTGTGGACATGAAATGTGTTTTATACTGTAAAAGTACAGTGCAGTAAAATTTGCTATATTATTTATTAATAACAACCATTATGAACCACAGCAGCATAGAACAGGCAGAGACAAGACTGGGCATGAAACAAATGTAGTTTGTTTTTTTTAAAAAGTATATAAAGCAAGTGCTGATGTGACATAACATTGAAGTAATTTGGGGACAGGGAAAATGGGGTAAATTCAACCTTTAGAGAATTGTGCTTTGATGATGAAAAAACTATGTATCATCATTATAGCAACCAAGCATCTCTGAAATTAAATATCTGAGGCTCACAACTGCCACTGATCTATGAAAATGTGGGTCTTCAGTTCAGCACATCCACTGCATTTGTGAGAGTTATTTACTATTGTCCAAGTTCTACCTTTTCTGAAATCTGTGTAACCCCTTTTAAGACAACAGAGTTGCATAGGGATAACTGAGGGAGAATTTGTCCATTAAAAGGGAGCTGGTGTGAGAAGAGTGCTAGGTTTTCTTTCAAAGGAAAAAGTAAGTTAATCAGATACCACTATCAGAAACAGGTAGATTTTAGTAATATTTTGTAACTATATCACCTTCCAGTCTAGGGTACCACGGCATTTAATAAAAAGAGTCACAAGCCAAAAGGAAGACGGTATTATCCTCATTTTACAGAGCAAACAAACAAAAACACCAGAGGCACAGACAAGGTAAATGACTTTCTCTGATTTGTAATAAGGTGACAGCAACTCTGTGGTAGAGCTGAGAACAGAGCCTAGATCTCTTAATGACCTAGAGCTTCTTTAGCCTCTAGACCACAGTGCTTTGCAATGAATGTGTTGCCTGTGTATATCTGAGGTCAACAGGACCAACTATCATGTTATGCAGCCAACTATAACTGGAATGACTCCAGAGCCACTTCAGCGCTTGCAAAGACCTTTCCGATTGTGTCTCTACACATTTTTTATTTGCATCGGAGATCCAAATGCAAAACCAAGCAGTCTACTGTGTCATAAGGATTTTCATTAATCCACGGGCATTATGTAGGTCCGCAAGTCAGTGAGGGCTGATCCAGCAATCCATATTTATCCAAAATTCCCTACTGACTTCTAAAAGCAATAACATGTGCATCCAAGGAGTGTGAGGTCCTGAATGGATCACTGTAATTCACTTACCAATAAATCTTTACATCTAGAATACCCATTTTCATAATGACTGGAGATTTTTTTATAATCCTATCAGTATTTCTCGGCATATGTTTAATTTAAACAAATAAAATTTAATACATGTAATCTCAACGCTTTTAGAGCACCTTTTTATGAGACAATGAAACAAGTGGTTATTACCCAAAAAGTTGCAATACATATTGTTTAATAATATTGTGAGAGTTTGGACCATCAGCTCAAGAGCAAACTCCTACATCAACCAGAATTTAGAGTACTCATGAGGGAGAGAGAATCTCATCTGTTGCACACTCTCATGAGCTGCAGGCACACTCAAGAAATAGCATGGACAGGATCTGAAAGGGCAGTTCCTCAGCCAGATGGAAGATCACCACAAAGCAAAGTCTTTGTGATTGGAAGGAAGTATGGAAGAATACTGGAGTGCTCAGAAGGGTACTGTCCCATTAGGGAAAAAGAGTACTATGGAGTAGACAGCCAAAACAAGTTATATGGCAGGCAAGTGCTTCCAAGACGTAGATGGACAGGGTCATAGGATGATCTTGTTTGACAATAGAAAAAAAAATATATAGAAACTCACTCATATTCAAAGCTGAAGGGAAATCAAAAGACAGATCTGCCTAAACTTTAAGTTAAGTTTAGACACAACAGTAACAATAAAAAAAAAAAATCAGATCATTGGTCCTTTTCATTTAGTGTCTTGTCTCAGAAAGTGGACAATACCTTAACCAATTGCAGACTGATCTGCACAGATTTGAAGTAGGATCAGACTTTTGCTGACCCCTGTGGACACTCAAACATGAGATTGGATTACCCACATCATTAGTTTACATAACTACAACTGTCTTGAATAATATTTTGTCCCTTTTATAATCCAGCCAGATATTTGTCTTTATTACCTTCCATGGCAATGAATAAATTCTCTCTCTCTTTAAAAACAAACACTCATCCACCAACATGGTTATACCAACTCTATTGTACAGAAGTAAAATGTGGGCACTGAGGAAGGCTGAACACCACCAGACTGTGGTGTTCAATTCTCATCTTATTTTTCAAGATCAATCTTCTTCTCCATAAGTTCACTTTAAAGGCCGATACAGCAAAAAATAATAAGAATAAAGTATGCAAGCCAAATACACAATTTAAGAAAATATAAACCACCAAGAAAAGTGAACACATGATATAAAAATCCCATTAAGATCCACTTTAAACCCAAATTAATGAAATATGCCAAAAGCAAAATGAAAGAAACGCTACATTATGTTACTTCTACTCATTGGGTCTACACATCAGTAGATATTTGTATCAGTGTGGAAATAGCAGATGCCGTGATTTAACGCCGCTTTGTGACAATGGTATACTGCTGTAGAAAGAGGAAAAGTAATCCCTCTGCTACAGAAGGCACATAAGTCTCTGTTGCAAGTCACTGAGGAGTATCACTGTAGATCAGAACAAACTCATTTCAACAGAAGATACACACTTACTTTCAGAAGCGATAGTAAAATTAGGCAGCGGTTTTATCCATTTACAGTTCCTATTTCAAAGGCAGTGAGATAAATATTGAATACAGAAAAACAGCACATCCAGAAAATTTTAACAAATTTCTTTTTTAAAAAATTAGGATGGTATAGCTGACAGATCAGCTCATTTTCTTAATTTTTCTTCGAGTAAAATTCCCTTAATTTGTTGGGACCATCTGACATTTTATAGTGCAGATATTACTGAATGTAAAGTTTTTGAAAACTATATGAGCCCAGTTAGTGACAATCTCTCCCACCACTCAAACTGAAGATAATTGGTTAATACACCATCCAAAGCCCACTGAAGTCAATGGGAGTCTTTCTATTAACATTAGATCAAACCCTAAATTAGCAAGATATTTAGTAAAATTTATGTCAAATCCTGCCAAATCTGCCCATCACAACCAACTCCAATAGTTAATCAATTTAAAATACTTTAAAACAAACTCTCTTCCCTCACAAAACATATATTGTGTTAAATTAGTTGATAAACTGCATCATATAGCATATATGTACATATGTACCTAAAGGATACAGTATGCACTATAACTTAATCTTATTGATTTAAGAGATATTTATTACTTCTCAATGGTGGTAATTTTTCATAACTGCCCACTAGGGTTATCAGAATATTGTAACAATTTGTCTTAGATCTGCCCTTCCAATAAAATAGCACCAAAAAGAAAAAGCAACTATTATTGAATGAAGTATTAAAATCATAGCAAATTATTATAAAATTTCATACACTTGTGTGTTGCAGATGCAGTAACATTTAATAAAACATGACCTTTATTCACATCTATATTTCCTAACTGTTAAAGCAATCCAAGACTTCGTATTCCATATGTTACAGCTTTCTCTGTAGGCCAATAAAACTGAGTGGAAATAGGCAGCGTGTTTTTACTAGATCTTTTTACACCTCAAGTTTTAAGTCTTGTTTTACCTTCAAGCATTAGCTTCTAATTATAGATTCAAGTCTTGGAAAAAATTTAATCTCTTTAAACTACATGTAATTTAAAAGAGAGGCATTTAGCAGGCATAAGACATTGCAGTCACTTAAATAGAGCAATTTTGAGCATAAGAAATGGAAAACTTCTAAAACACACATTCAGTTTTGAAGTCAGCAGAAGTTGGCCCAATAACAGGTATTACCTCACCCACCATGTCTCTCACAGTTTTGGTCAGTTAGCTATAAATAACAAGTTACCTATTAAGATTAAGTGGCTTTCATATGTCACTTTCAAAAGTGTAGCATAGTGTATTTCTGATACTTGAACAAGTGTGTTTGGGTGTCCTCTGAACTATATGGTATTATCTACCTTGAGACTAGTGCCTTAAATCTTAGATATTAGTGGGCAGATCCTCAGCTGGTGCAAATTGTCACTTTGGAGTTATGACAACTTGCATCAGCTGACAATCTGCCTGTATATATTCCCCCCCCCCCCCCGGCACTACCATCTTTCAATAGTACACTCCTATTTGAAACACTTTCACTGTTAATCCTATATTAAGTATGCTGAATTCACTTTCTGGTACAGTTTAAAAGTATAAATGGCTATAAAAGAAGTGTCTCCAAAAAGTCTGGAGAATTTTTTGCAAATAAATATTTAAAAATAAAGCACAAAGAAACACCTTGTAGACATGCACAATTAGTGAGTTTCTAGAAATTTCTTAAGCAATGGAGAAAAGTAGTTAAGTCTGCACAAAATCTTTTTGGAAAGTTAGAATGCTTTATGTTCTTAAAGAAAATTATAAGCCATGGAAGTAACATTGCATTTATATGGTAGTTACAAACGTATGTTGATTTAATAAAGTTCAATTCTTTGAAAAGTGTAGTTATCACATCTATATATTAAGCACAAGCTTCCCAGATGAAAGATCAGCATAATCAGTTTTAGCAAAACCTGGACTGGATCACACTCAGCACATCTGCACATTTACAAACACAAATTCCCCAGATGTCATAAATTACTATCTTTACCACTTGTCTCCTAAAAGCATTGACTTAAAGAAAGTGCTGTGAACAGTGGAGATGTTCACAGCATGAGTTGTCAAATGAACTAAATTCAATTCCATAGGATCAGTTGGATATATGCATCATCTAAAAGGAAAAAATGTCAACAATGTTAATGCTTGGGTCCCTTATAGGAACATTACTGTAACCTCTCAGTGACAGAGGTACAAAATAGCATTAGTTATGTTTACTTACAATGAATATCATATATTCAAGTTTGTGTGTACAGCAAGCAACACCATATTTGTTGTCCATTTCCAAGACACATGCAAGTAAACAATGCACAAATTAAGAATCATTTCACCACTACTGGATTACTTAAATAACCAAAAAGGTATGCAGACAAACATATAGACATCTCAGCTTCCAAATTTTAATTAGAGAAGAAAATATCAATTTCAGGTAATTTGTTAAATAACCCTTAAAATGCAGCTCAGCAGTACAGATGGCATGTTTTATCATCCTTAGGGTTGGAAATTATCCTGTTTCAAGTTTAAAGATGCATCAGCTGGTCTAATCAGTTTTGCTACCACTAACATTTTCAAAATCACCCTACATGGTAGTATGCAATTTACATTGTAGTAAATTCTGCTTCCCAAAACCCAAACAAAATACCAACAAGAGTTTCTAAACTAGAAGTGAAAACAAACTCAAATATTGTTTAAAAGTAGGGCCAGAGTCCCAACTGCCCCTCCAGGTTGATTAGAGAAACAAGGTGGGGGAGTAATATCTTGCATAGGAGCAACTTTTATAGTTGAGAAAAACAAGTTTTCCAGCTACACAGCTCTTCTTCAGGTTTCCTCACTCACCTGGTCTCTCTAATATCCTGGGCCCGACAGGGCTACAACTACACTGCGTACACCAACTTTAATCTCAGTTTCTACTCCCTTTTTGACTGTGATTAAGTTGTTTGATGTATATTTCATATTCCTTATGTTTTGTTATGCACAATGAACCATTTCCTCTTTTGGCACGGAGAAGTAGCTTTCTTTCAAACTTTTACACACAGGAGAAGGTTTGAGACCGATACTGCACAAACTATTAGTTTTTTCCTAGGTGGGCTTCCTTGGTCCATTACTGTCATTTCTCTCCCAGAACGGAAACAACACGCTCTTTAGAGTCCAAGCTCCTCCATCCCCTTAGAAGCTGTGACAGCTGCCTGGAAACACCAGTGACTAGATTACTGCCCATAGTTTGCATCGGGATGTGTGCGCGCTTTGGAAGAGGAGATGTATCCCCGCCTGGAGTCAGTGAGCAGCTCAGCGAGGTATTAGTCATTAAGCTCCCACACCTCAACTTCCAAGCGCCCAAAGTGTCCTCCAATGTGGGCTCTCTCCCAGGCACGCCCCGCTGCCTGCCTCCTGCATTAGCCAGAGGCTTGCATCTCTGATCCTACCTCCAGCCCTATCCGACCCCCTCCCGCCGGCACGGAGAGCAGCAAAGCCAGACCCTTGACAGCTGGATTTCCTTTCACACGCTCGCCTGGCCGGCTCCATTCACCCCCCCGCACACACCGGCTGTTTATCCGAGGCAGGTTCCACACGTGCACCCGCAGCCCAGCCGGGCTGTACTTACAGAGACACCGTGCGGCTCGGCAGCAGAGAAGGCTGCAAAGTTTCGACCAACTCCCCCCCGCTGCAGACAACTTTGATGCGGACGGTTTGGCGGCCGGGCCCCTTGGAGCGCTCGGCGGTGCAGAGGCAGCTGTCAACGATCAGGTCCGGGCAGTTCCTGCTAGCCCAGGAGAGCGCGGCCAGCGCGGCCGCCAGGCAGAGGCAGCGGCAGAGCCCGTGCATGCTGGAGGAGCGGACGCCGCGGCTCTGCGCCGCTCATGGCAAGCTCCGCGCACAGCCCGCTGCGAGGGCGGCTCGGTGCCCGCCCCGCCTCCTGCACTGACCCGCTGCCGGGTCCCGCGGCGGGGAGGGGGTCCCCCGCCTCCTCGCGGCAGCCACACCGGGCGGACCCGCGGCTGGTCACTCCCAGCAGGAGCCTGGGCGCCGCCCTCCGCTCACCGGAATAAAACTCCCCCCGGGGAGGGGAGAGCGCCTCCCCCCCGCCGCCGCGGCCTGTCAGCGCCACCCGCCCACAGCCAGGCTCCGCCAGCAGCCCCGGGCTGAGCGGGCGAGCCGGGCTGCAGCTCGCTCGGACCGCGGGGCTCGCTGCCTTCTGTCCCCACCCACCCCCAAGGGATAGGGCCAGCGCTGAGCCTGGGCTGGTGCTGCACAGGGCGAGCCCCTCCGGGGCAGGGACAGCGTGAGGCTGAGGGGCACCGTGGGAACCCAGTTTGCAGCCAGCCTCCTCCTCCCCCTCACAGATGTGGGTTTGGAGACCGGAACTGAGTGGGGAGATGCCATTGGGAGTATCCTGACCATGAGTTTGCGGTTAAGGAATTGGACTAGGACTTTGGAGATCTGGCTTCATTTCCCAGCCCTGCCACTAATTTCCCTTGCGACTTTAGGCAATTGGCTTCATCTCTCCATGCCTAGTTTTCTATCTGTGAAATGGAGAGAATAGTCAATTTTAAGTTAAGTTCAGTTTCGCTTCATCAATGTTACTAGCTACTGCAAGCGCTGCCACGGAGAAGTTTACCGGTGTTGCTGCATTAGGGCAGCATAGCAAAAATACACAGAAGCTCAAACAACAAGAGACTCTGCAAGATATAATGTTTACTTTCAATATACATGTACTCCAGAAAGCCATGCGGAGCTGAACAAACTGGGCTGGGGTTTATTCAAATGGTGTTCCAAATCTACTCCTGTTAGTTTGGCCAGCCTCACATGCTCTTTCATTCCCTTTTTGTGAATACTCATGTACATTTGTTTGCTCACAAACGGCCAAGGTTAGGTCGCTAGCAAAGATTAATTTAAATCAAGAAACAAAGATCCCAATCCTGCCCTGATCTCTGTATGGGCAGACCTGCCCACAGTCCCACTGACTTCAATGGGGCTCCATGCAGAGGTGTCTTGGGTGTGGTTCACTGGCTCATTCCCCATACGCATGTGTAATGTATATTTAACCTAGGCTGAAAATTGTTCACAATATGAGCAGTCATGATCTATTTGCAGACAATTCAGGAACAGAAAAGAAGGCTAACTTCTCAGCATAAATTACAACCAACAATTCATCTAGTTCTAGCTAAGAATGAATGAAAAGACAGTTTGTAAAGAAACCCCAATCCTGCAATGAACTGTATTCTGACAGACTTTGGTGCTCACAAAGAGCCTTATTTAAATCAATGGGGGTCTATGGCCTGGAACTCCTTGCAGGAGCTGGGTTACATATTGTAACTTTATAGCATTTGGTACAGTAATATTCCCTAAAGGCAAGGGCTGTTTCTTGTGTGTGTACAGCTACTAGTACAATGTACCCTTAATTCCTAATCTGGGGTTCTTGGTATTAATATATTAAAAAAAATCCATAATAGAAAAGTTACTGCTATTGTGAAATATCATGATCAAGGTAACTTATCCCTAGAGAAATATCTTTCATAGAGTTTTTGCTTTAAAGGAGTCATTAATGTTGCGCTTCTTTTTAAAAGCAAAGTGTTGTAAATCTTACTTAGAGAATAAAATGGGATGTGTGTGTTACATGAGGCATCTCAGCATTCTAATGGTTGTGCCCCTTTTTTTTCTTTTTTAAGATAAAGAAAGCCTTAAAAGTATTTAAATTCATACATTTTAGAAATTCAAGTCCACCATCCACTTTTTTTTTTTTTTTTTTTTTTTACATCTCTTGGGACAACTAGAGAAGTAAAACTGTGTGTATAAACCTGATTGAAAGGGAAGTGATTTTGTTAGTGTGTTAAAACTCTGCTTTGCTTGTTTTTAATCACTAATCTAACTCACAGGCCCTGCAAAATATTGGATGGAAAGATCTTCAGTTAAGGGACAAGAATGTTCACAGAGTACATCCTAGCTGTCTGCAAAGTCCTGCAATAAGAACAGACTTGACATTCCTAATATTTAAGGTAGAAAATAACAGGTAAGTTCCTCTGGAACCCCCAAACAAACCAACCAACCTTTCAGGCCATTCTTATTGATCATAAAGCAGCAAAAACAAGACACAAATCCACTTTGTCTGTTGCCATTAAACATTTATATAAAGTCTGATGCATATGATAAAATGTTTCCTGCCCCAGAGAGCTCACAGTCTAGACAAACAGAACACAAGGTTACTGCACATGTACTCAAAGAAAGCATACCTAGGTTTATCTTCCTGGCTATAGTTTTCACACTGAGCTGCCAGGATTTTGCATGTGTCATCTGTAGGAAATGCTTGAGGGTGTTGTTAAAACGAAGGTGGTGCCTCCTGTACAGCAGCATGAACTTCTAGCACAATTTGAGAAGCATTCAGAGGGTTAGAACAATGTGGGCCCAGCCCAATTCAGATTAATTTCCTGGAGCACAGAAGCAAGCTCTGTTAGCTTTGCCTGAATACTTGAGCTCTGGAGACTTACATGAGACATGGGAGCCTAAAACCATCTGGTTTAATATAATTTCTTTGCAGTCTAAATATGTGCATTAGGTATTGGACAAAATAATTATCTGCATAATAGGGTAGACTTTCATGTGACAAACAGGCCAGGCCAGTATGGGTGTAGACAATAGACAAACAAATAAATGTGAATGTTTTCTATTTATTCTTTTTGCTGACCAGATTTTTGTTTTGTTTTTATGTGCACTGAAGTAATCCCGAAACATACAAGTCTTATTCTGTGGCAGAAAGTATGAGTTAAAAAGGGACATTTATAAATATCAAGTAAAGTCATGGATAATCCTAAATACTGAAATGCTGCTAACATGAATGAGGGCAGAAACAATTTAAAAAATGAATCAGAAGGTAGCAAAATAGGCATTTCTCTGACTTGCAAGGTTACATTATACTTGGATTAGTTCACCAATCACAGACACACGTACCTGTTTAACATGTGTAACTTGGGACACTGCACAAGAGTTAAGTAACAAGAAGTGAAGAATGTTTCATACAATAGATATGAAATGTAGAGAGGCACAATGTAATGATCTGAATTAGAATTTTGACAGGATTTCCAAGGAGTATATTACTACTGGAAAAGAGCAATGGAAACTTTAATAGCTAAAAGTTTGTTCTACCTCTTGTCCCTCCAGCAACCCTCTAACTGCTAGGGCATTGGTTCTATGCCAATCAGAGTGAAGCAGTCAGTTACCTACATCACTGTCTGCAGCACCTAGGTATTTCATTACTGTTTCCCACCCAGGTACCAACCAGATTTGATGCTGTTTACTATAGCTTGTGAGTTCAGACACAATCATACCACACAGTTGTATGGCTACAAGCCATAACAAAGGAAAAGGGCAGAAGATAACTAAATGAGATTAAATTTAGAAAAAATGATGGGTAAGTATCGGGGAGGGAGGGAAGGAGGAATAATCCAGAACAGATTTTGAATGGGTTGAAAATACTTGAATGCTGAAAAGATATCAGGAAGAGTGACAGGGAAAATGTAGAATGAACATGATCCTACAATAAAGTGTTTGGTGTGGCAAAAAATCCCAAATAAAACAAACAAAACTCACACACATACCAACACACACATGATTTTTAGCTTAATATATAATGACTTCATGTCACAAATGAGGGATGTGATAGACCCTGTCCATAAACACCTAGTATAGAGCATTGCACACAGTAAGAATGATAGAATCATGGAAATGTAGATCTGGAAGGGACCTCAAGAGGTCATATAATACAGTCTCCTGTGCTGAGGCAAAACCAAGTGTCTGTACACATCCCTTACATGTGTTTGTCTAGCTTGTTCTTAAAAACCTCTGCTGTCAGGGATTCCACAACCTCCCTTTGTAACCTATTGTAGTACTTAACTACCCGTATAGTTAGAAAGATTTTCCTAATATCTAAACTAAATCTCCCTTGCAGTAGATAACGCTGATTACTTCTTGTCCTACCTTCAGTGGACACAGAACAATTGATCACCATCCTCTTTATAACAACCCTTTACAAATTTGAAAACTGTTCTCAGGTCCCCTATCAGTCTTCTTTTCTCACAGCTAAATGTGCCCAGTTTTTTTAACCTTTCCTCATAGGTTAGGTTTTCTAACCTTTTTCATTTTTGTTGCTCTACTCTAGACTCTCCAATTTGTTCACATCTTTTCTAAAGCATAGCGCTCAGAATTGGACACAGTATTCCAGATGAGACCTCATCTGTGCTGAGTAGACTACATATGACACTACTATTAATACACCCCAGGGTATTAGCTCTTTTTGCAACTGCATCATATAGTTGACTCATATTCAATCTGTGATCCACTAAAACCACCAGATCCTTTTCAGCAGTACCACCACATAGCCAGTTATTGTCAATTTTGTTGTTTTGCATTTGATTTTTCCTTCCTAAGTAAAATACTTTGCATTTATATTTATTGAATTTCACCTTGTTAAATTCAGACCAATTCTCCAATTTTTCAAGGTCATATTGAATTTGAATCCTGTCCTCCAGAGTGTTTGCAATCCATCAAGCTTGGTGTTTTCTGCAAATTTTATCAGCATACTCTCCACTCTCTTAGCCAAGTCTTTAATGAAAATATTGAATAGTATTGAACTCAGGACAGACCCCTGCGGGATCCTATTAGTTTCCACTAGCAAACCATTGTTAACTGCTCTTTGAGTCTTTCAAGCAATTGTGCACCCACCTTAAAGTCATCTTACTTAGACCACATTTCCCTAGCTTGCTTATAAGAATGTCATATAGGACTTTGTCAAAAGCCATACTGATATAAAGATATAGCACGTCTACTGCTTCCACCTACCCGCAATCCTCCAGGCCAGTAACCCTGTCAGAGAAGGAAATGAGATTGGTTTGGCATAATTTGTTCTTGACAAATCCATGATGCCTATTCCTTATCACTATATTATTCTCTCAGTGCTTACAAATTGATTGTTTAATAATTGGTTCCAGTATCTTTCCAGGTATTGAAGTTAAGCTGACTGGTTTGTAGTTGTCCTTTTTAAAGATAGGTACTGTGTTTGCCCTTCTCCAGTCCTCTGGGGCTTCACCCATCCTGCATGAATTCTCAAAGATAATTGCTTCATCAGGCCCTGCTGACTTTAATACATCCACTTATCTAAATATTCTTTAACCTGTTCTTTCCCTATTGTGGCTTGTGTTCTTTCCCCCTTGTTAATATTAATTGTGTTGAGCATCTGGTTACCATTAATCTTTTTTGTGAAGACTGACGCAAAATAGGCATTAAACATCTCAGCCTTCTTGATGTTGTCAGTTATTATCTCTCTTTCACGCCTAAGCAGAAAAACTTGCTCTTAAAGTATTTAAAGAACTTCTTATTGCCTTTTATGTCTTTTAAGCACAGATACATGTCTGAAAGCACAATATGCTTTTCTGTCTTTAAAAAGTGATTTATCACAAAAATTGGTGTTTCAATAAAGTTCAGTAAATGTGCTGCTGAGGTGAGAGTTCTTCTAGGAAAAAATGCTATTCCATTTGTTATGTAGCAGAATAGAGACCAATATATTGATTACATTTGAAATTGTGATTGTAGCTGGGCAATTATACACTACCAGAGGGATAAATACAAATTCAGAAATATTTGGAGAAAAAACAGGATCAGGAGTTGATTCCCAAGAATGAACTGAGCTTTTCCATGAAGCCATTAGAGTTATTGCAAAAAGTCAAATATAGATATCATTAAAATCTTAACACTGACTTTTACTTGCTAAATGAACCTCAGCTATCAATAAGATCCCTTGCAGTGTGCACCACAAAAACCTGGAATAACATTTCTTCATATTTTATTACAAAGTAATTCATTCCATAACTTTCAACATTCAAAGTAAAAAGCTTTTTTTTTAATTTTCTCTCTTACTTGCATATTATTTATTTGTAACAGAGGAACAACTCTCCTGCATGTCCTAGGAGCTGCCCAGGAGAGCAGACTTCTTGGACTATGCACTTATTGGGGAATAGGAGGGACTGGGGTCGTATAACATCATGAAGGACAAAAGAAGCTGAAGCACTTGTAAGAGAAATGGGAGACGTTAGAAGCTTGGCAAAGTGAGACCACTGCCACCTAGGAATCCTAAACCACATAGGAGAAGAAGTTCACTGAATTAGGAGATTTCATTATAGCCACCTTACATGTCGGACACAGTTTCTAAGATCCATGAGATCAGGGTACATTCTTTTTCCACTTCAATGCCCAACATGGCAGGTACTTTCCTATGCTGTGTAGTTCCTACACAGTCTATATTAGAATCGCTACTGTGGCGCAGTTGTGCCGCTGTAGCACATCTGGTGAATATGCTCTATGCCAATAGGAGAGCTCTCCCATTGGCATAATAAAACCACCTCTATGAGAGGCGGTAGCTATGTCGGCGGGAGAAGCTCTCCCGCTGACATAGCGCTGTCCACACTGGCGCTTAGGTGGGTGTAACTGACGTTGCTCTGGGGGTTGGCTTATTCACACCCTGACTGATATAAATTAATGACAAAATGTATAGTGTAGACAAACCCTTGGACAGACAAGGCTCCCGCGTGGCTTAGTACTGTAGCTGCACAGCAAGACAAGGTACATGTCATAGAGAGTACTTAACACTTCAGTGGTAGAGCTGTGCTCCTGTATTGTTCCCCCCCGAAAACAATGCTGCACCGCTTTCTACCTCCTCTTCTCCCTCACCTCCACCACCACAGAGAACTACTGGGGCAGATTATTCTTGTCCTTATTGTCCTGACTTGTGAAGATTTCCCTGTCTCCACTTCCTGCTTTATCCTGTTAGGGGCAGCAAAGGGGGAGGATGTGCAGAAAATTGGCAAAATGTCAGGAGGACAATCTGGGTACATGGAAGAGGGCAAGAAAATGCTACAAAAATGACAAAGCAAATTTATGTGAGGGAAAAATGTAAATCACATGAATGTTGTACAGCAGTAAAACTGAATTTTAGACAAGAATCTGGCTAAACACATTTTTATAGTAATCAATAATAGGCGTTGGGTTTTTTGGAATGATGGTACTTGTGATCATGTATTAACATTGCTACATAAGAATAGTTTGTGTTCTATTACTTCCTATTTTAGTCGAGTGAGTACCAGAAGATTGTGTCAAGAACATTTAGTGAATTTCTAGGTTACTGTGATAATGCATTCAGTGAGACACAATGACATTACTAACTCAAGCTGTACTTTGCTGCGTGTTATTTTTTCTTTGCTTTTAACTAAAAATTGCTGTGTATGGAAAGAGAATATTTTATACTTTGAAGAGAAAGTTGAAAAGAGGGATATCCTTGTACAATGGATGTTTGAATATGTCCAAGTGTTAAGCAGCCTCTGTTCTAACATTCTTCTCTAATAAAAGATGACACTACCTTCCCACCCAATTATATTGAATTCCATTTTAAATGCTAAGGATGGCATTATAAAGAGCGTTCAGTACATTATTGATGGTTCAAATAATTAATTTGTTTTATTCTATGTATGCTGGTCAAAAATTAGCATGACTGTATGGGAGACACAAAATGATTTAGAAATGAACAAACATAGTTTTAAAAGTTATAGACTATTGCACTGAGGCTAAAATTTTCTTTAATCAAGGATTTAACCAGAATCACATTTTGCACCCAAATGAGAAATTTCATGAAATAGAAATCTCGCTTGTATGTGCTGACATATTTAATTATAACAATGTGAACAGCCATGCAACAGTCCTACCAATTACAGTAACCTCGCCTCCAGGCTCTTACTGCCACTTCTTCCTTTATTATATTTTTAAATGTATCATTTGCTCTAAACCCCACTGCCAAGGCACAAGCTAGTTATCTTTCAACATGACAACTGGAATGCTCTTCTTGGGACCCCCCCTAAAACTTTCCTATCTTTCCCCACTCCTGTCCACTCAAAACCGTTGCCACCAAATTTTCTTTCCCACAGTTCTGGCTATACCTTTTCTCTTTCAAGCCTTTTCAAAAAGATTTTTCTTTCATGCAAGATTCTCCTCCTCAGTTTTAAGGCATTTCACCTTCTTGTGCCTCATCTCAGACACTTCCTCTCCTGTGTTCTAATATCATAGAATATCAGGGTTGGAAGGGACCTCAAAAGGTCATCTAGTCCAACCCCCTGCTCAAAGCAGAACCAATCCCCAACTAAATCCCCAAATGGTCCCCTTGGAATTGAACTCACAATCCTGGGTTTAACAGGCCAATGCTCAAACCACTCAGCTATCCCTCCCTGCCTCCTGCAGTCCTACTTGCTCATTCTCTCCTTCCTCCTCCACATGCTGGAACTAGTCAAATGCTTTCTTAATGGTCTCCTTCAAAAGACCAAGACCCTTAGCCGACCTTCTCCATGACATATTTCAACCACACACCACTCTTTCTGTATTGTCTGGCTTTATTTTAGATTTTCCTGCTTGCCCTTACAAAGGAAACACTTCAGCCTTAGGGATCTGTTAATTTTTTTTAGCAAAGCATTATTTTACATATACACATACAGCACAATAGGCCTATTAGCAAAGAAACACAGAAGTACTTACAATACCAGTTACTTCAAGTAAAATCAGAGATTTCAGAAAACCTTAATGTCCACTATTAGTATAGTGATGATCTCAGTATATAAATATCAGCTTTCCTAAAGGATCCCTATCCCTCTACCTATAGCCAAGTTTTATGGTATAAAAACTAGATGTCATGGATAAGATTTAGCCTGTATTTTCTTGAAACCAAAAATACTTATATCCACAGTTAGCTGAATTGCATATGATTAATTTCAGAGAAACATTTTCTAAGTTTTCCCCAGCTACTTGATTTTACCTCATGAGTTGAAAAGCACCAGCCTCCTCCATTCCAACATAATTAGGCTGGAAGTAAAGATGTCCTACTACATATGATAATTTGATGCCGAGGAGGGTGCATATGAAATTAGAAGAAAAATGGGTGAAGAATACAGAATACTGTGCAAAGAAATTTGTGTGAAGATCAAAGAAGACTATGAAGACTTTAGAAAGAAAACATTGAGAGAGGCAACTGAAAAGAATGAGAGTCTGAGGAAGTTAGAAAGGGATTTTAGACTGAAACAGATTATCCTGGCAGCACTGAAAGATGAAAATGGTGAAAGGACACTGGAAAGGAGCAAGATGAATGAAATATGTACAAAATTCTGGAATGACCTCTACTCCTCGAAAGTCTATGTCCAGCGTACACCGTCAAGGCAGCAGGTTACAGAAGAAGGCAGGTTACAGACGTTATGTGGGAAGAAATTGAATACACAGTTCATAACATAAAGAGAGGGAAGAGTCTGGGAGTAGACAATGTTTGACCAGAATATCTCAAAGCAGGGCAAGATACTCTCTTCAAAGTGTTGGCGCAATGGTTCACCATTTACATCAATAGCAAGCATGTTCCAGATGCATGGAAGAAATCAAAAACAATACTATTGATGAAGAAAGGCGATCCAGAAGAACCGAGCAACTACTGTCGATCACACTCCTCTCACAAGCATATAAAAGTCTTCACCTGCATCAGACTCAATTGGATTAAGAAGGATTTTGAAATGCATGAAAGCAGAGAACAAGCTGGTTTCTGCTCAAGGTATTTGACAATTGATCACATCCACTCAGTTCGGCAGCTCATCAAAAAATGCAAGGAATACAAAATAACATTGTGTATTGCATTTGTCGACTACAGAAAAGCATTTGACTCAGTAGAGATTAACACTGTACTCAATGCGCTCAATGAAATTGGAATCAACCCGAGGTACATCGACCTGCTGGAAGAAATTAACTGCAATTCCTTGATAACATTATTCAGTGTCCCCTGCATTATTACTATATGCAGAGGAGTCAGACAAGGCAACACAATATCACTGAAGCTGTTTACAGCAGTACTGGAGTCGCTGTTCAAGCAATTGAACTGGGAAGAAGGAATCAGAATTGATGGAAAACAGTTAATGCATCTTTTCTTCACTGACAACTGTGTAATATTGGCAAAGGACACAGCAGAACTGGAGAACAAATTACAGCAACTGCAAACACTTTCAGATGATATTGGGTTGGAAGTGAACACATCGAAGACAAAGTGGATGCAGAATGAGCTTTGTGCAGAAGGAATCCTCACTGTAAATGGGAAAGAAATCGAGGAGGTCAACAAATATATTTACCTGGGTCAGCAGCTGAGCAGAGACAACTCATTCGAAGGGATTGCAGTAGGAGGCAAAAGGCGGGGTGGGCAAGTTTCAACAAAATAAAGATGTCTCTAATGGATGATGAACTGAAAAGGAAAGAACTGTTTAACTCCACTGTTCTGCCAGCAATGATATACGGAGCAGAAAGCTGGTCAACGACACAAGCAGAGGAAGAAAAATTTGCTGTCACCCATAGAGCAATAGAAAGGCAAATGTGTAAGATATCGCTCTGTGATCATATACCAAATGAGGAGATCAGAAGGCGTACAGAAGTGACCGATGTAGTGCAGCAATGTACAATGCAAAGCGAAGATGGGTGGGTCGTGTAGTCTGCAGGCAAGACAATAGGTGGACAACCCACATCAGTGACTGGATCCTCAGAGACCACAAGCGACCTCTAGGCAGGCCAAAAACACGCTGGGCTGATCCTATGACAAAATTCTTTGGTCAGAAATGGAAAGAACGTGCTCACAACAAAATAGAATGGTGTGGCATCGACTTGCGTTCATGGAGGGACAGATGAGGGCAAGCCAGACAAAGGCAACAAAGGTGACTACTTATGAAGTTTTCAACAACTCCATAATGTTCAAGTAAACTTGACTGTAAAGACTGTGGTGAGTTAAAAAAGGACAAATTGCAGCCTAATGTGAAAATGAAGCTTGCCAATGTTGTGAGGAAGATGATTAGAACCAAATTAAAGAATTGCATTTAAAATGAATCTAGAAATACATTGCATGGGTAAAAATAATGTTCAGGAGAGCCAAACTGCAGTTGTATAGGGATTATTGAAACAATTGTAATTGCTGATTTATAACTGTGCTGCACAATGTATTATAAAACTGCTCCAAAATGTCTGTTAGTCTATAAGGTGCCACAGGATTCTTTGCTGCTTTTATAAAACTGGTTATCAGTGTGCTAACACTACAATAATGCACGAAGTTTAGGATCAGTTTTAAATGACAGCCATCAGCTACTGATAATTTCTAAAAAGCTATTGTTCCTTATTTATTTCACTCTAAATGTACCATTTTCCCACCCCTTTTGCAATTGTGCTCTCTTAACATGTGAGAGTGCATTTGGAATTGGAATAAAATGAATCACCCTCCACAATGATAGCAATTGGTATGCATAAGATGTTAACTGAAACAGGAAATGATTTTTACTAGACTGATATGGATTTTTGGGAATGTGTAATAACTCTTTAAGAAGCTCAATATAAAAATATGAAATGGGGGCCTCTTGCAGATGACCTTCTGAGGCAACATTGCTAAAAGCAGATAAATAGTTCAGATATTTGGACATGTATTTCAACACACATCATGAGCAGAGGACTAGAATCCAGGCCTCCTGATTTCCAGCCAATGCCCTCTGCCAGTACACTGCACTATTGCTTATCAAGCCTAATGAAAGATACTGAAGGAAGTTCTCATGAATTTCTTGCACTGGACCATCCGCACATTCTTCATTATCTGTTTTCTTTATTTATATTTTCAGTACTGCTTTGTAGACTGCATATGCTTTTCTCATAATTGCTTGTGACCTTTGTTTGTTTATACTAAAAAAAGTCCTGACTACTTCCAGACACTATTAAAAATAAACCATTTTAATTGTTCTGATGTTTTATGCCCTCCTCCCCTTTCCAGCCCAGTTTGAGAGGATGGAACATTGTTTCTGCTTGGGATATAACTATTTCTGCTGGAGGAGAGAGAGCTAGGGGGAATCAGCAAATGGATAGTAATCGGAGTTCCAGTCAAGTGAATGTACTTTGTCTAGGAGCTGTCAGGTATCCGGTTACAGGCATATACATTTGCTTAATACATTCACTCCTCATAGTTTCTTTACCAGATAAGCCATAAAATATATGTACTTTTTCATATGACTATGAATCTCACTACCTTCAGTTAAAACTTTATGACTCACCTCTGCCCTTGCTTTCTCATTACACCATTAAAATTTACATAATTTTAAAAGATGTGCACACTCTCCTCCCTACAGGAAGAGAGGCAAGTAAAACAAGACAACCTCTAAAGGTTCCTGATGGTCCCATGTAAGGCACTCACCATAGTGGTGAGTATGAAATGGTTACATAGATCTAAGGGACTCTCACAGCCCCTTTTGATTATTATACCACATCCCTGATTTTGAACTCTAGTTAATCAAGACTCCCAGTTTACTGAATACCCCCTAGAGCAGTGTTTTCCAAACTTGGGATGCCGCTTGTGTAGGGAAAGCTCCTGGCAGGCCGGGCCGGTTTGTTTACCTGCCGCCTCCTCAGGTCCAGCCGATCGCGGCTCCCACTGGCCGTGGTTCGCTGCTCCAGGCAACGGGGGCTGCTGGAAGCGGCGGCCAGTATGTCCCTTGGCCTGTGCCGCTTCCAGCAGTTCC
The DNA here is from genome assembly GCF_016161935.1 of Mauremys reevesii. Taxonomy (NCBI): domain Eukaryota; kingdom Metazoa; phylum Chordata; order Testudines; family Geoemydidae; genus Mauremys; species Mauremys reevesii. The sequence continues at coordinate 28,377,008 of NC_052629.1, read as the reverse complement.
CATTGGCCTGGAGCAGTGAACCGCAGCCAGTGGGAGCCGCGATCAGCCGGACCTGCAGACACGGCAGGTAAACAAAGCGGCCCGGCCCGCCAGGGGCTTTCCCTACCCAAACGGTGTCCCAAGTTTGGGAAACACTACTGTAGATGATGCAAAACCAATACCACATGGGAGAATTATTCAAGCTGAGAGTCCGCTTTCTTCTACAGAAAGATCTCTCCCCCTTGCTGGTTCTCCAGCCCCTTCAGGGAGACAGAAGGAAAGAGACAAACTGCCCCTTCAATAGGAAAATGGAAATACTGTCACATGCTTCCCACGACTAGTGAAAATCCATGGGAAACAGAATGGCCCTGTGAGTTTTCTGTCCCCTTCTGGCCATCCATGGTGTGGGTGGGGAGTGAGCCGAGTGTATGAATTGGGGGCAACCCTATATAGTTTCATGCTATGCACACACAAGAACACACACACACTTTTGTCTGGTTGCCCATGGCCTGCCTGGGAACATGTATTTCTTTTTCCTTTGTCCCCTTTCACTTCCTGATGTCATGTCCCCTCACACAAGATGCTGCAAATCAAATACATGACAATATAAGTTCATGAGAATTGTTGATCTTCCCATACCTATTTTCATCTACTTTAATCCGTAGTGCTAAGTCAGTAACAGAGGCCTGTGCCATGGCTTGAGAAGTAAAATGTGCTTTGCCAGTGAGCTGAGTCCATTCCTTGAACTGAGTCTGGCAAGTTACAGGTGCTGATACAATGACTTTGGAGGCCTATTCCTGGGCCTTGGGCCAGCAGGTGATAGGCCCTGGTGAGAGATACTGGATCAGAATCTGAACTTCAACCTTGATCTACTAGGACAAGGGTTTAACCAGATGACACTAAGTTGACTATGACTTAACCTTGCCTACACTAACTGCAAAATCATAGTCAATATAATGCTAGTGAACATGACACCTTATGGTCATATTCAATAGCAAGTTATATTGAATTAGAAGACCAGCCTTCAATAACTTTCACATTAACTAATTTAGTTCAAGTAAATATAAGATGTTTCCAACTGCGAGTGTTGCTATTTACATCTGCTGTCTGAAAAGTGCTGTCAGCTTTCTGCTTTATATCAACCTAACAAAACATAGTTTTCCTGAGAAGGGAAAACATTATTGAGCTTGTTTTTCTACAGCTAGTGTTGCACAAGGCTTTCTTGTGCTTATTATTCTGATATTGCTAAGATGATACACTAGTGGCAAATTGGTAGTAGCAAGACGACATTTATCTAACCCTAGATGTGCATAACCTGTTTTAGGGTGCATGTGTTGCAATAAGACAACAAATTCTACATTGTTTTTCACCCAGAAAGCCAGTGGTAGAGGCTGAATGATGAAGTAACTTGCAGAGAACAGGGTCTTGTTTAGTTATTAATTCTACAGTAGCTTTGGATACTTAGAACTTCAGTAAAGATGTAACAAAGTGGCTCAATTTAAAATTAATAGCTAAATTCATATTGACTTCAATGAGGCCAAGATTTCACCCAGGAAATTCTGCTGCAGCAACTGAACATTTCATTGATTAAAAAGGCCAGAGGGGACAATTATGATAATCATTTCTGAACTGCTGTGTGACAGAAGCCTTGAGACTTCCCTGAATTAATTTCTAGCTCCCAAAGTATATCTTAATACTTGATTTTAAAATCTGCACTTTTTTTTTTTAAAGGATGGAGAATGCACCAAAACCCTTGCTGGGTTGTTCCAATGGTAAATTACCCTTTGTTAAAAATCTGCACTTTTTTTCTAGTTTGACTAGCTTCAGCTATCAGCAGTTGATCTTGTTATACCTTTGATCTTGTGTTCCCCACCTGAATACTGTTAGCGTGATCAAGGTTATGTCTAATGGTACAAGCTACAGGTGTGATTCCTAGCTCCTGTAAACATACTTGTGCTAGCTCAATGTGAGCAAGTGTGAGTATAAATAGTAGTGCAGTCATGGTAGCACAGGCAAAGGCACAGCTTAGTCGTGCCAAGTATGTACACACAGGATTCAGATGGGTATGTATGTATGCATCATGGTGCATGCATGCAGCAGCTCAGCCATATTGCCACTGCCTATGGTACCAGCATCTATATTACTCTTTACACTTGCAGGAGCTCTCATTGAGCTAATGTGAGGATGTTTATACGAGTAAGGAATCACTGCCCTACCTTGTAGTATAGATATAGCCCAAGTCATCCCATAACCTTCTGTTTGTTAAGCTTAATAGATTGAGTTCCTCGAGTCTTCCACTATAAAGGTGTGTTTTCCAATCCTTTAATCGTTCTCTGGGCTCTTCTCTGAATCCTCTCCAATTTTTCCTTCTTGAATTATGACACCATAAATGGACATTGTGCTCCCATATAGGTTACACCAGTACCAAACAGAGAGATAAAATAATTCTTTATACTGTGAGTCGGGTCAGGGTTGAAATTGACTATTCCCTTCTACATTGAATGAAGGCTTTTAAGAACTCTCCTTTGAATGCCTGTAATTGGATGAGATCTAGTCCTAGAAATAAATCTGAGTACTTACAACTGAAAACAAAAGGCAAGAGAAGCTCATTGTGCTTTAATGGAAAGTATTATAGCAATAGGACCTACCTAAAATGATACTAACATATCAATAGCAAATTGGAGGTGATATTAAACTGAGATGGTACATCCCAAAAGATATATACAGTTAGAGGAAGATAGAAAACAGTTCTACAAAATACAGGACTAGGCCAATAAGTAGTCTTGTAATCCTAAAGACTGGGAGCCAAAGTTTCTTCTTGTTCACACTGGTGTGAATCAGGAGTAATTCCATGCAAATTGAGTTATACAACAAACTTGGTGGAAATAGATAATGAGGGATATACATTTATTTATGGATCCTTATAACTAAGTCAGAGATTTCACAATAGATCTGGGTGTATGCACCTCTTTTTATCATTATTGGCAGTTATACATACATCAACAGGAAAACATGTAGCTTATAATGATCATCTAATGAACAAGCTTTGGAGTTGTACACATTGGTTTTTAGAGACAGACTTTTAGAGAAGTCCTCCAATTTATTTATAGGAAGGTGGGGAGAGACAAGGATATCCTCTGAATTACTACAGCTCAGAACTTGGAGAATGCTTCCTCCTTCCAGCTGTGTAACTAGGAAACAGGAAAAGAAAAAAAAAAGATAAGATTCCCTCTGATTGGCCATGTTAAATCTAACTATTATTACTGGACTTGAAATTAATAATAAAAACATCTTACACAACAAGACCTGAAAGGACTTTAATACCTCTTATACTACAGACTCGTGTTATGCGTTTGAAATCATGGTCTACACCAATAGAGTTCTACTGTGTTCAGAATGCATTCATAGGCTGGGAATAGCTGTAGTCCACAGAGGAAATAAACCCAAGGGATGAGAGGGCAAGCAAATTAAAAACATATCCCCAAATAACCCAAGAATGTAGACCTCTGATTAAATTAGTTTTGGTTTAAATGCATCTCCTATAAAAAGGTAATATTTATAGCTGGTCAATCATAACATATTGATTATAAACTTATTGGGGCCTGAAAAGTATTTTTTTTAATTTACACCAAGCTTAGCCACAGAGTATTGGATGGGGATGGGAATGAGGGAGGCAAAGAGGCTTACTAATGAATTTTCCACTCCCCAATGAGTGTTAATCCTGACTAATCCAAATTTGAATGGCACCCTACAGTCCAAAAAATTTGTTTTAAATTATCACAACAACAAATAGCAAAGAAGTTTCCCAGAATTAGAGGTTTCCTGATGCCATTACCAAATGTCACATTAAGGTCCCAAGTGCAGGGAAATCCACCCCATACGCTAGATATGGGACCCAGGTGGAGCTGAAGACTTAGTAGATATTGTATGGGTGTGATCATCTGCATTTTCCAGCAACAGAATCAGGATTATCCTTGCAGGTACTCAGCTATAGACAGGGACAATTTTTTGCTTAGTTCAGGCCTTGGCAGCATAAAAGACTTTAAAGACGACTTTTGTGAAATGTAACATACCAATTAGATTCCACATTTGCTTTTTCCATTTGTAGAAGTGAGTATTCTGCTCTGCAGCAGTGGCAGGCAGGCACTTTGATTTAAAACTGCTGGATTCAGGTATTGTAATAAATGTATACCTTTGCAAAAGACTTAAAATTCCACATCTAGGAAGGTGTTTCTTTCATGCCTCAAACCAGGTATTGGACAACATTCTATTGCCTTCAGTATTTACACCTCAAACTCATTCAGGGTGTTGATCATTCGTGGCCAGCATTCCAGTACAGTGAAGTTATAATGTATGTGGTGTGTACCAAGTCTATCTATAAGCTGATTTCAGTCTAGCTTTAAAGGATAAATCACCATTTTTTTGCATATCAGTTTATGGTAGGCAAAGGAAAAAAAACAAAACCTGTTTTCCATTTAAAATCAATTGGATGTGTATGATAAAACAGCTGTCTAAGAATGTTTTAAAGAAACAAATGAGGAGGTTCAGGTAATGTCATAACTCATCATAGCTAAGACCATTCAGACCATAAAATTGCACTGCTGACTTGTAATACAATTCTTTGTACAGCTCACTTCTTAAATAATTGATATTATTTTAAAATGTTTGCTCTGAGCTTTTCTTGCTTGTATGTTCAGAGAGTAGGCTAAGTGTTAGGACTCTGTGTCCATAGGCCAGAAGGGGCCATTGTGATAATCTAGTTTGATCTCCTGGCCATAGAACTTCCCCAAAATAATTCCGAGAGCATAACTTTTAGAAAAGCATCCAATCTTCATTTAAAAAATTGTCAGTGATGGAGAATGACCCTTGGTAAATTGTTCCAGAGGTTAATTATGCTCAGAATTTTTCACCTTACATTTGTGTTGAATCCAATATTCAAGTTTGTCTTGGTTTTTTCCCTCCCCCTCCTTTTTTTGGCCAAGCTTTGTATATGATTTGGAGTACAAATTAGACATGAACAGCAGTATAAGTTTGGACAGAAAAAAAACATGTCTCTCACCCTTAACACTCTTCTAGGGTCCGTATCAGCAGAATGCAGAACAGACACTATGTGAAGCACTGTGCTTTAGCAAAGAGTTACGTTGCGATACCGAAAAGGGAAGTGTAGTAGTAACATGCATAACTGGCCTTCCAGCATCTGTTGTAACTACACTTTTAACAGCATCACTAAAGATCTTTAAATCTAGAAAGAAACATTCCAACTTTGATCTACATAAGTAGGAGAGAGTTTTCTTTTACCACTGTGAGATAAAATGAAGGACAGAATCTTAATAAATGATCAAGCTTAAGGTGAGAAGGGACCATTAAATTATCTAGCCTGACCTCCTGTATAGCACAGGCCATAGAAATTCACCCAGTTACTCCAGTAATGAGCCCAATAATTTGTATTTGGCTATAGCATATCTTCCAGAAAAGCATCCACCAGTTTTGATTTGGAGACAGCAAAAGATGGCGAATCCATCACTTCTCTTGACAATTGGTTCCAGGGGCTAGTCACTGTCACAGTTATAAAGTGTATGCCTTGTATCAAATTTTAATTTCTCTGGCTTTAGCTTTCAGCCATTAGTTCTTGCCTTTCTCACTAAATTAAAGAGCTCTTTAGCACCTAGTATTTTCCCCTGTGAAAGTACTTATACACTGTAATCAAATCACCTCTCAATCTTTTTGATAAAATGAACAGACTGGACTATTTAAGTCTTTCACTGTAAGGCATTTTCTCCAGCCCTTAAATCATTTTTATGGCTCTTTTCTTGCCCTCGCTCCAATTTTCCTTTTTAAAATGTAGATACATGAAACGGATGCACTGTTCCAGTGTCTGTCTCATCAATGCTGTATAGAGAGGTAAAAAAAACAACTTCCTACTCAGTACTCTCATGTTTATACATCCAATGATTGCATTAACCCTTTTGGCCACAGCACCACATTGGTAGCTCATGTTAAATTTCTATGATCCCTATGATTTGAGTTGCTATGACCACTATGACCCCTAACTCTGTTTTAAAGCCATAGCGCCCCAGGATACAATCCCCCATGCTCTAGGTATGGCTTGCATTCCTTATTCCAAACTCTACAGCTTTGCATTTGGCTATATTAAATCCCATTTTGTTTAACTGGGCCCATTTTACCAAGCATTCTAGATTGCTCTGTATGACTGCTCTGCCCTCGGTATTGACCATTCCACCAATCTGTGTGTCATCTAAAAATGTTAATCAGCAGTGATTTTATATTTTCTTCCAGGTCAATGATGAAAATATTGACTAGCTTTGGGCCTATTACCCAATCCCTCTGGAACCCCGCTAGAAACACTCTGAACGTAATGCTGACAGATCTCTCAAATTGGAAATAATCAAGTTCTTAATCCATTTAAGATGTACTCGATTGATATTGTATAGTGCTAATTTTTTAGTCATACTATCATTTGCTACTAAGTCAAACACCTTACAAGAGTAAATATATTACCTCTATGCAGTTATTTTCATCAATAAAACATGTAATCTCAAAGAATGAAATCAGGTTTGTTTGACAAGACCTGTTTTCCATAAGACCATCCTGATTGGTATTAATTATATTCTTATTTTTAATTCTCTTAATTGAATTTCATACCAGTTTTCCATTATTTTGCACAGGATTGACATCAGGATAACTCACTCTCAGTTACCTGGGTCATCCTGCATGCCCTTTTTGAATATTGACACTATATTAACACTCCTCCAGGAGACTAGATTTATTAAAAATTAACATTAGTGGGCCAGAGAATTCATCAGCCAGCTCTTCTAGGACTCTTGGGTACTAGCTATCTGGCTTTGATGGTTTAAAAGTATTTAACCCTAGGAGATTTTTTTTTAAACCACATGTCCTCCTTCCTTACTAATGGACTGGAATGTACTTAATCCTCCTCATGTGATAAGACTACATCACCTGCTTTTTTCTCCAAATACAGAATAAAAATATTTATTTATATATATATTTATCAACACCTTTTGTAAATCATTAAATTTACCATCTCCATCTAGTAATAGATCTATACCATTATTAGGATTTCTTTTGTTCCTTATATACTTAAGTTCCCTATTGTCCTTAGTCCTGAGCCATGGATTTTTTCCCCTGATGCTTTAAGGTTCCCTTATTAATTTTCTAAATTTTATAAACTTTTGTATCAGTTGGTATTTCCCCCCTTTTCCAGTTGCTATATATTCCTTCAGCCCCCCTCCCGTTGATGCCTTCATTTTGACACTGAACCAGGATGGACTTTTAGCTAAAGTTGTCCTCTTTCTTATTGTAGAATCCTGTCTATATAATAAACTCCTCAAACTCCCACTGTGCAATCACATTTTCTTTCTAAATTTTTCCTTCTGGTCAATTTTCTTCATAATTTTCACCAGCTTTAGGAAATGAGCCCTTTTGAAGCACCTTCTGTTACTGTTTGGGACTGCCCTCTGTTTGCCACTGTTGAATGTAATCAGATCCCTATGCAATCACAGACTGAGGCCATTGATGAATTCATCTTTATTTATCATAATGAGGTCCAAAACTAGAGATAATTGGTGTTGGGTGAAATAAGTTTTGAAGTAGAAAAAGTTTTGAGAGACCTCTACTGATCTTTTATTACTGGGTGCATAAGACCTCCAGTATACATTCCTGTAGCAGGTTTCATGTGGTCAGGTTGCAGCCAAACAGTCTCTGTAAGCCTTGAGGCAGTTTTCCAGGAGGCTGGTGGCTTGCTAGTAGAGCCACTGTAGGCCTTTGGTTTATGGTGGGAGAACTGATCTGTCCAGTCAGCAACACTTGTCTGGAAATGCTGCTAGCCTGACACACCCAGCCAAGCAATTTTTGGGTTTGCAAGTGCCTTGCAAACTGAATCAGTAGTAAGGATCTAGCACCAATGGAAGAACTTATCTTGCTTATGCTTTTGCTCCTATTTTGGGAATCAGAGATGCTGGTAGACATTTCAGCAGCTGTATTTGTCCTCTCAAAGGCACCTCTTGGAGGGGGTACAGGCATGGCAGATGTTGCTCATGCCTTTTGCCATAACTGGGGATTCCCTCTATGTAGACCGGTAATTCTGGAGCAGTGGTACAAGCACAGACTGGTGAGATCACAAACTCCTACAGACCTGGGATAACCAGTAGTGGCTCAAAAACTTTTTCATGAAGCAGCAGACATTTCTGGAGCTGTGCAATCAGCTTATCCTGACCCTCCAGCATCAGGACACATGCATGCCATGCTGGTCTAGAAATAGGTCATTCTTGTCATTTGGATTGCTGTATAGCCATGGGTAGACAGTTTGGTGTTGGCAGGTCAACTGTGGGGGTTGTGAGGGTGAAGGTTTGTGGTGATAAGGACTGTGATTTACCCAAAAGTGGTAAACAGTAATAATGTTCCTGAAATGATAGCCCCATTCTCTAAAAGTTGGTAAACTGTTCTGGGGCTATCAATGGATAGGCAAGGGCCCTGAGGTAGCACTAAGCATTCTCTTCCCTCCCGCCCATTCTTAGCTAGCTGGTTCTTGCTCACATGCTCCAGGGCTAGCTAATCATCCTATGTGGGGCTGGGAAGGAATTTTGCCCCAGGTCAGATTGGCAGTGACCTTGGGGGGGGTCATCACCTTCCTCTGCAGCATGGAATGCAGGTCAATTGCCAGGATTATCTAAGCATCTCTCAATTAATTCCTTGCCATTGCATGGACCTCAAGCACTGGTACACCTTCTACTCTGTGTGGGGCCCATAATGGGTACATCTCCTGGGGGCTATAATATTTTGATCTCATTTTTGTTGTTGGGTTTAGTGTGCCTGGGATAGGTGGTGGTGGTCTGTGTTGTACACAAGGTCATACTAGATGACCTGGTGGTCTCTTCTGGCCTTAAGCTCCGTGGGAATCATGTGCCCATAGTTTCGTCTCTGCAAAGAGCATATGAGTACATAAAAATGCAAAGGGTAGTACTCTATGCAGGCCCAGGTCAACCACAGAGACAAGATCATGGACATGAGTGGGGGATGTACTGGGAAGATGCATGATGATTTTTGGAAAATCCTGGCAAGTCCTTAATTTCACGTGGAAGGAATAAAGGGAGTCTCTGTCCCCAATATTGTCTTAGGGGAACCATGCATGGCTTATGAAGCCATACACTAATTTCGAAGGGCCTGGCCAGAGAAGGTGCAACTACACACTCAGTAGCTGTAGGGTGGTGATGGAATGCGTGTTTGACAGATTGAAATCCATCTGGCACTGCCTTCAGATCCATGTGGATGCCACTGTTAATGCTATCTGCATTTTTGTGATCTGCTATGTGATGCACAATGGCTGCAAGGCCAAAGTTGAGCTATTTTGCCAGCAGTGAACTCAACATACTGCAGGAACACTACACACAACCAGATAGTACACCTATCATTACTGGGACATAAGCCACATATGCAACAGAAATCAGAGATGCCTTGTGCTTCTACATAGTGAGTTTGCATGGTGACATGGTAGGGGGTGCGGTAGAGGAGAGGGGGAAAAAAATGATAAGAGTTTAGTTATCCCGCACAAACTGCCCTACGTACTTTCTGCAATGTCTAGGGCTAGGCTAGCTCAGGAAATTTTATGAATTATGATGAATTTCCTATAACTGTTTATGTACGTCACATACTTTATAGATTACTGTGATCAAGTTTAGAATTTTGTTATGCTCCTCTGCTGGTCACCATCCACCTCAGTTATGGGGATGGAAGAGGGAGAGTCTACATCAGGAATGCAAAAAAGCATGGAAATGAATGGTGAAAGGGAGCATTAAGTGTCTTAAAATAAAACTATTCAAGGCTGTCCGTCTAGAAAATTCTCTGGTCTTGCCTGAGCAAGGAATGAGTGCCTCAAATTAAAATTAGATGGCACAGCTTATTCCTTGCCCTTCCCTCCGCCACCGTTCCCTTCTTCCCACAAAAATGAATACGTCCCCTCCCACCACCTACAGCCCCCCAGGAAGCACAATATTCCTTAGCAAAATGGGTGGTGTCAATACAGAAGTGGTAAGACGTACTACAACAAACAGGAGCCCTGAGTCTTACAGAAGATCTCTACATAATGCACTATAATTTTGGCTCAGCTTTCAAATTCCCACATACTGAGAGTCTAATACTGATTTAAGTACCTATTTACAATAAAAATAATTGTTAGTTTCACTTGCTTTGCTAGTACATACAAATGCTGTGTCTACCTGTACTGGATTGTAAGTATCTCTAGGAGTCTGCCAATTGCAAGTCTCCTAGCAGTAGAGGGAATTAGCAATATTTGTGTTGATGGCCTGCCATTGAGATTTAGGCCAAGATTTCAAAATATAGGAGCCATAAAAACAAAAGCATCCACAAACAGAACTTCCACTTATGTTTTAAATTTCAATTTTCTGCCTTCAACCACCCACACCATCATCTTTATTCTGCCCTCCCAAAAAGTTCTTTATTATATCAAGTAGAGTTGTGTCACCAAATTTGGTAGGGAACTGAACAGTTTTGTGGTGACATCCAAATTTGGTTTCACATGTAAGGATGGTTTTTTATTATTTCAGAAAAAGTAGTGACAACTGACCATCATCCTCACAGGCACCAGATTTCCATGGACTTCCAGAACAATTAAAACAAGTTTTCTGCAAACATCTCTTATTTTTGTATATTAGCTATGAGATGCCATTTGAAAAGGAGACCAAATCCCGCTGTCTACATTTTTCAAAATACATTCAGCAAAGTTGCACCATGGTCAAGACACATATCATAAAATATTAAATTGAGCTCTGCTTTTCCAAAATAGAAACCAATGAAATATAAAGTCTTTGAAAACATGCATGCACTAAAGGGATGGTTTTCTACCCTAAGGCACTATGAAGATTATGAAAGTAATTGGACAGGGAACAGTTTTAGTAACGGTAAGTTACACAAAAACAGGGGTAAGGGAAGACACTTCTACTCTAAAACATCATTGAAGTAAGGCAAGGCTCTTGTTACATCTTTCTCTATACACACTTTTTGAACACCACAAGTTGGCTTTTTGGGACCCAGCTAAAAATGTTCGGTGTCCTAGTGGCTAGAGCACCAGGGTGGGACTTGAGACCTGGGTTCTGTTCCCAGCTCTGCTACTGGCCTGCTAGGTGATCTTGGGCAAGTCACTCTGCCTCTGACTCAGTTTCCCCTTCTGTAAAACAGAGATAATGATAGTGACATCCTGTGTAAAGTACTTTGATATCTGCTGATGAAAAACCATGGTACAAGAGCTAGTTATTAATACATTTGGAGATTTTGCATCCACTCCTGTTCTCATTTCAATGAAGTGAGAAAACTCTGAATTAGTTCAACAGAAGCAGGATCAGGCATTCTGTCACCAAGTTTAGGAAACGTATCATTTTCCTGCTACAATTTAAAGACTGATGCCACAGCTTGTCAGATAATTAGGGTCAGGCCTGTTCAATACTTGCCTAAGAGATCTTTCTGAAAATCCTAGGGGAAAGCTTCCTGCACCACCTGACTGTATGAGATGCCACTTGCGTTTTCACTCCTGCCCTGGTAACAGCTGAATATGAAAATATAACCCACACATGGTTTCTTTTCTATAAATCCAGTCACATTTCTGGGGCCTAACAGCATAAGGCCTGATAAAGAGTTTGCAGCCCACATCCCAACCACTGGGTAAATCTTTACTTTAAACCTCCCCCTGCCATATGCTTCTTCCTCCAATTAACCAAACATAAAATCACTTTTGTGCTGTCACTTCTTTTGAAAGAAGTGACAGCACATTGCAATGACTTCACCTTCAACTTCCCAAACCCAAGTAACTTGAGTTTTATTCTGCATCATTCAATAATGGGCCATAGGACCCAATTGTATAACTGACAGTCAAGTCACAATTCTTCTGATATTCCAGAAACTCTACTGTAGTTAACTTTGGCATAAGCTCATCCACACTGTGATGGAGTTCTTAGTTGTTTATTACGCTTTTCAGGGAAGCCACCACCTTCACACACTTGAGTAGCAGGATAAAACATGCTGTTCTTCAGGCCCAGGTTGTAAATAGCTATGATGTTAATGAAACTAAATCTATTTAAAGTAACAGTTCAGGTTTACAGTAGCCACATGGCATGAGTGTAAACATGAATACCAGTAAATCTTCATTAAACTAGAAAAGAGTGAGGGTGAATCTCATTAAATTAAGAGTAAAGACGTGTAGAATATACTGAATTGCATATTGTCACTGAGTATGCATACATCTTTTATTGTATGCCTTCAGGCATTGTAGAGGAGCCGGCATTCTGGTGAACTTAGTAAAGCATTTTCAGTGTCTGGAGCAAGCAATTTTGTACCTAGGAGGTAGCCCCCCCCCCCAAAAAACAAACAAAAAAAACCAAACCCACAACAAACCACCCCCAACCAAACTTCAGACACTTAAGCTACCACCAAGACATCTCCCCCCCCACCAAAAAAAATATCTTTAAAACACCTTGTCTGAATAGCCTCAGATTTGTTCCAAGAAAAACTCTCAGCTGGCCACAGGCCACATATCATATATGAAGTAGAAAGGACTATGGATGTGGGAGAGGAAGGAATCCAGGTTTAGAATTGGAAACAAGACTGAACTAAGAGCAGCTGATGTACACTACATAACGCATTCATTCTATAACCATGCTACTCCAAGGCTAAACTTTCATGTAGCAAGCAAGAGCTGGAGGCTTTCTATACACCTCAGAAGGCTAGGTCATCAGCTCATTGACCTGCAACCCTTTATTCAGGATGTTGTAGAGCCTCTGGAAATACCAGTAGAGGAGTCTTAGGATACAAGGAGTCTTGTAAGATATAGTAAAAGAGGAGGCTGGTTAATTCAGTATCATAAAAATACAGGCCTGACAGCAAGTGTGAATATCACAGGAGATTAGTATACAAGTCAATTAAACAGATTGGGGTTAGGATGGAGACTGAAGGTTTCTAAATTAGCCAATATAAACAATATCAGGGGATTTGGTATGGTTAAGTTAGTATTGAGCAATCTAGCATTTCAGAAATAATTGAATGTTTATCTGAACTGTGACCTTGCTTCCTGTCTTTCCTCCAGTCCAAAGGGATATGACTTTACCCCCCTCTACTATTCAGTTAGGGGGGAAATGATAACTTGGCATGGCCACTCCAATCCCTAATCTCTCTACTAGGCAAAAACGCTACCACATATTCTCCTGCTTTGCTTCCCCTAAATCTCCTAGAGATCTCCTAATCCCTCGTCACTTTTGCTCCTCCGATGCTCTGAGCTGACATCTGCTATTGACAGTATGCCCTCTATTCCTGGAGTTGTCCCAGTGGCAAGGCTCTGCTCAGTGCATGGTGGAATCAAGGCAGCAGGAAAGGAAGCACCAGGGACCAAGATCAGTCAGCAAACAGAACCAGATAGAAGCAGAAGTTGAACGGGAGGATAGGTGAGTTAGTTAGAAGGTCTTTCTGGGACTCTAGGGGCAGTTGGATGGGTGAATAAGTGAGGAACAACCCAAGAAACACTGGAAGAGGCACAGTTTTTAGTTTCCCTGTGCCAAAAAGCCTGAACATGTTTGGAAATGCTCTTTGCCTGTCACTATTTTTTTTGTGGGAATTAATTGGCCAGTATTGTTTATGAGATGCTAAGTATTAGTTCAGCCCTTTTTTGCCACCCTCTACCCCCATGTTCTAGGAAGAGCTTCCTCTTCTACTGGGAATTACTAATGTAGTCAGTGGAAGCAAAAGCAGCAGCTTGGGCAACATACATGGCCAGTTAGAACAAGGTCTGTCTAAAGCTATCCTAAGAGGAGGAAGATAGAAGTATCATTGATGAAATGAGCTCTTCTGGCAGAAAGTCATCCCATCCCCAAAATGGTGAATGATATGGAAGCTTTGCAGAGATGGTAGGGCTGCCTTATTGAGGGCAGGAGTTTAATGTCTGGATGGGCAGGCAGAAAGGTTAGCCCTGTCTTTGCAATACTGCCTACTCCCTCTCCCTGCTAAACAACTGAGCTGGCCAGGCCTAGGTATAACTCCCTGCTGCCATTCTTTTGGCCTAGTGCAAAAAAGAAAATCATGTTCTGCCCTCTCGCTCACCCCCAATCAGGGGAAACTGGAATTCCATCCAAATAAGGGGAGAGAAAACGGGATTCCTCCATTGGCAAGCCAACAGACTACAGGAAGGCATCAGAAGTCAACTGGGTGGGCTTACCTTTGAAGTGCAGAAATTCAAAGGCATGGCTGATTTTACTCCGACTTCTCAGCCATTTGAGCATGCAGATTAATACCTCCTCTGTTTTGAGAGGTTTCCTCCTAGCAACAAGCATCATTAACATGCTTGCCTCTTAAAGGCTGTTTAATACTATCCTATTTAAAAGCAGCCAGCAATGTCCCAAATGCTGTTTTTTGCTGGCCCCAACCTATGCTGATGACAATTAACAGAGATTGTACTGGCGGCAGGTTTGTCTGGGAACGTGGTAGCTCAGGGGAAGTGGAAGGGTCATATTGTGCTCCAGAATATAGTTTTCATTAAAATTTTATATATATAGATAGAGATATATATAGAGAGAGAGTCTTATGCTTCTGAAGAAAACCTTCAAAGCAGCCCACACAATGAGGTCTGAGTATGCAAAAAGCCTGAAATAATAGCTCCAAGATGTGAGAGATGAACAGGGCCTTTAAATGGAATGCTAACAATGATGATAATTTATATTTTAAATGCAAAAGAATTTAGCTCATATTCAGTTTACAAAATAGAAGCTTATGTACACAGCTAATAAATGGCACCAGCTGAAATGCATCATCTGTGTAGTGACATGCATTTTGATAGTCAGCATTACAAGAAACTTCATACTAATGTAACTGAGGAGATACGAAAAAGCAAGATTGTCTGAGAGCTATTTAGTTCATGTCATGGAAAGGCAGTGTACTAAATGCTTCCATCTCCGATTCCAGGTCCATAGTAGTAGCTTTTTAGATAGCAAGTTAATTTATGACTATTTATAGTTTACTTCCATTATGCATAAATTTGCTGAAATCTCTTCCAACTTTCATACTAAACAGATAAAATTGAGCCATAGATTAGCAGCAGAGGAAATCCCAGTAGCACACCACATTACTGGATTGCTATTACAACCCTTATGTCACTCATTTCCTGTTCAAAAGGGAGGTTAAACAGGCATAAAGGAATTAGCATGTCTATTTGCCACCTATAGTCTTAAGTTAAATCCTCAATCTTCACTGCCAGCTGCTTTCAATGCCAAACTTGGGAAAAAAGGGTGTGTGAGTGCGACACACAAGAGAGGAGAGGAAAGGACTGAAACTGAGAAAACAGGCTAAGACCGGGCTCCACAAAAGGACTTTGGTGTTGCAACCCTGAGCCAGAGAGTGAAAGAATGATTACAGCCTAGGCACACACCTGGGAAATAGGTAACCCTGTTTTGAGTCCCCCTGCTCCAATAATTATTTATCCAAAGTGGAGCCACATTAATTGGAGAGGCTGAGGGAGCCTCACATCAGATGATCCCATAGCCTAGTAGTTAGAACTCTCCTGGAAGACTGCAGTTCAAATCTTTTTTCCACATCAGGCACAGGAACTGAACCCTGGTCTCCCACATTGTGGAGGAGCACCCTAACCACTAGGTTAATAGTTAAGGGAGCCACCACCACCTCTTACAGCTGGATTTTGTATACAGCCTGATCTGATAAGCATATTCTGCATACACCTACCAAAGCAGCCCCCCCCCAGGAGAGAGATGTGGGGAACTCATGGCTTGAGGATCCCATTGAGGCTTAGAAGTCCAGACATATAGAACGAGACATTGTGCATATACCTAGAGGCAGAAACATAGGCGCCCAGGGGATTTTTAGAGGGGAAAAAAAAAATTAGGCACCAAGGAATTGTTAGTGCCTGCAGGATTAAGTAGCAGGCCAACAAAGGTTCTGAGGGTCTGAGTTACGCTTAAATTTTGGACTTAGGCATTTAAAGTCCTTTTGTGGATCTCAACTCAGATACCTACTTTTTACCCACAAAATACTAGTTTAACATAATCAGAGTGTAAAGTAATCTATTGCTTTCTCACAGAAGGCAGCTATAGTGGAGCTTAGAAGTATATCCAGCCACTGCTTTTACTGGGGTAATACAGTACTGTAATTTTCAGATAATGGGATAGATAAAATGGCCCAGAGAGTGGGAAGACTACTATGACATTATCAGTCTAATTAACCTGTAGAAGAATAACCCAAGAGGTTGCCCTATAACAAATCTTACCTGGTAAGAAGTTTCTTCTATAAATAAGCTCACATTCTCTCTTGTGCCTGCTCTCTCCAAACACCTGAGACTAATTGCCTAGGAATAGAGAGGATTGTTGCTGTCCTCTTATATAGCATGCACCTGTGGAAGGCTATCATGCAGGAGGAGGTTACAAAAAAAAGGAATCATAGCATTGCTGGAGAAGTACTAATGTTTTTGGTTTATAGGGAAGGGCTACCATTATTTAGAAGATAATGAAAAATAGAGTTCTGTTTCATTTGGGTAATAGGGAATGCACTTTGTTAGGTAACCTATCTTTTATAATAAGTATCTGCTTGTTCCTAGTTTACATTTCTACCCTTTTTGATTTTACCTGAAGTACAAGCTTGCATTATTAAAAGCTTCTCCCCACCTGTGACCTCCCTTGCTAATTCTAAAGCCACCATAACTGCAGCAAAGTTTAATTATAGGATTACTAACCAAACTGATTGGGGAACAAGCTCTAGCTAGCTTCAGGAATTTAAAACTTAACCTTGAACAAAAAATACTTAAATCTCATATGTTCTGATTACAAAATTATTTCAGCAGACATAATCAGTGAAGCTAGTGTAAATATACTACACCATATAAAACACTAAAATGAGCAGCCAACTTGCTTTTAAATATATCAAAGTCACAAGTCTACACCTTTCATTAGAGAGAAACATTAGGAGCAATTTAATTAGGCAACAGAGTAAATAATTATGAATCCTACAACATCTAAGAGAAATTTCACTCCAAAGGTAGAGCAAGTTTGATACCATATTTCACAATTCCAGTTAAGCCTTCAGTTTTAAATTATCCAAACTTAGCATCCAGGTCCAGCAGTCTGTAACTCTTTAGCAGCATTCTTCTTGCTTACTTAGTCTCTGCTGTCTCCATCCACAGCATATATAGCTTAGTTAATAGTCTTCTAATAACTGAAGCCATCTAGCCTCTCATGTGGGCAGAGAGAATTCAAGGTTGAGGATTTTCACAGTAGTCTAGAGGATTTAATTTTAATAAATGATGTGTCTAAATCCTCTGGACTGCTTTGAAAAACCTCAGCTCAAATCCCTAGGAGTCTGAGTCACAGGTGAATCTATTATTATGCCAGTCTGTGGAAATTTGTTTCCTTAGCAAGAAAAGGAAATTAGGGAGAGGGGCACTCAGAATATTCCAGACAAGTCATTTCTCTACCCTAAATCTTAGGAGTCTTTTGGTTTTAATGTTACATAATTTATCTTGTCATTTTATTCAAATCTTTTGACAATGTTAGACTTCACATTATGTTAACTCAGGGGTGGTAGTTTTATATTTGGAAACAGACAGCAGACTGTGGCTTTCTACAGTGCTTACTGTATCTGTGATAGAATTATACCTGATATTTAACTGACAGTACAGTGCTTAGCACAACGGGCTTCTGGTCCATAATCTCAGCTCTCTACAATACAAGACAAAGGTAGGGTTTAAAACCCTAACAAGGTCTCTCTATAGGTGCAGTAAATGTAGATATTTTAGAGTGAGGTACTTTCTTCTGTTCAAGAGATGTATGCAGCTGTCACTATTCTTTCTGTAGTATAATGAATATTGCTATAGTGACTACTGGACAGTACGTTGCATAGCTCCTCTATAGTTTGGACATGAAAGCAAGTTGAAAAAAGTATTACATGATTTTCTGGCAATGGCTGAATGCATATTAAATATTGTTAAATCTCACTTGCCAAAATATTGTGTCTTCTAATGCATGTGTGATCATCAATTTGTAAAAATGGCTTCAGTAATATGATATAACTAGTGCTATAAGTACATCTGGAGGAGCAACTCCAGTAACAAAGACCACATTTAATTATATGGGGCAACAGCTGGCCGACCTCATCTAGGCCTTGATCTGGCAAGTCACAGGCTGTGGAGTGCCATTTAAAGTGATGGGACATAAATTTGCTCCCCTACCTGACCTTTCTCTTCCTTTCCAGCCAGCCCTGCTCACAGCCCATGAGCCCTATACCCACCCCTCCAAATCTGAATGAGTGGTATCACAACTTGGCATGCAGAGTCACAGCATCACTCAGGTTTGTCTGTCAAAAAGTGGCTGGACCATGGCCCTGACAGTCCCCCAGCTCCACAGCCTAGGCTGCAAATACTTAGGCACGTGCTTAATTTTAATTCATGTGAGTAACCCCATTGAATAGACTGAGAAGGACTTAAGTGGGTTTACCCACACACATAAACTTTACAAGATGGGGGACTTGATCTTGGGAAACAATAACTCAGGAAAAAAGATTTGGGGGTCATGGTGGATAACAAGCTCCCAGTGTGACACTGTGGTAAAAAGAGCTAATGCAACCCTGGAATCAGGGGCGGCTCTACAAAGTAGGCTGCCCCAAGCAGCGCGGAGCGCTGAGTGCGCGGCGGTCCTCTTTACGGCATCCTGGGGAGGCGGCATTTGACATCGGTGGAGCTGCCGCTGGCATGCCTGCGGCAGGTCCACCGGAGCCCCCCAGGATGCCGCTGGTGCCTAGAGCCGCCCCTGGTGTCAGGGCTAGGGCATGGGCAGCCTGGCCAAGGGGTTAGGCATCAGGCACAGGTCAAGGGTCCAGGAGCCAATTACTAGGAATACAGGCTAGGCTAGAATACCAGGAGATCAGAACTGAAAGACAAACCACAACATAGGCATTGGGTATCAGTTACGAAGAGTCAGACCAAGTCAGGATACCAGGAGGCTGGTCATCAGTATTATCCATTCCCTGAGTAAAGGTGAGTGGTGCAAATTGAGACGACAGAGGTGAAAAGTTTCCCTTCTCAGCCCCCTTAAAGGTTTAGGATTTTTCTACATTAATAAATAGCTTCACAAGGCATGCTACTGAAGCCATATTTGCGATATAAGCATTAATGTAATGTGATATGCCATGTATGCTAGTTGTATGTAGGGTTAAGACTGTAAACTGGAATGCATTAAAGATATTTAGTATATGTAGGGGACAAAATGTGTGTCTTTTGAAATATGACTGACAACCTAATGGGTGTGGGTGTGATAGTGTGTCTACCCTACACAGGACAGGAAGGGGTCTACGGCCATACCGAATGCCCTCAATCCTGTCCGATCTTGGAAGGTAAACCATCCCGACGGGACTAGTCTGGTGCCTTTCTCTGCAGAGGAGGGCACTGGTGCTCAATCAGCTAGTCCTGTCCATGCTCTGACATCGGCTCAACACCCTGGTCCCAGTCCTGGCTTTCCTGGCTGATATCCAGAAGCTGTTTCTGGAGTTCTTTTGGCCAGGGCTGCACTGGGTCTCTGTGAGGGTTCTCCATCTCCCCCTTGTGTACTCAGATCCATGTCTTCTGCCTCCAGGTCCTGCAGAGACTCCTCTATGGTGCAGGTAGTCCGGCTTGGAGCACGTTGGCACACGCCTTCCTGCACTGCTTCCAAGGGCTCCAATATGACTGGCAGCCCCTGTTCCGGCTCCTCCTGAACATCCTTTTATGCTTTTTGGCTGCACTTTTCCCCTCATCTTTTCCTATACTCACCCCCTATTCATGGCCCCACAAAGTCATGGGACATCCTTGTCAACCTCCTCCTAGCACTGGCCAAAGTGGCCATCTACAACACCAGGGAGAGGGGGTTGGCTGAGAGGGTTTCCTGTGTCTGTGGGGCCTATTTCCAATCCTCCTTCCATTCACACATCTGGGCGGAGAGCCTCTGGGCGGAATCTGCTGGCTGCCTTGACACCTTCGAGGAGCAGTGGGCACTGTCTGGGGTTCTCTGTTCAGTGTCCCATTCAGGTTCCCTTTGTTTGAGCCTTAGACCTTCACACCTACCCCAGGTTCATTTTTGATTGTTCCCATAATTATTTGAGTTCCTGGACCTTGTGGACCCTCCCCTAAGGCTAGGGGAGGGTCTTTTAGCAGTAAGACAGGACTGGAAGGGCTTGAGATGGCCAAGTAGGCTGCACCTGGTGGAAGAGCCAGGCAGGTTAAGCTGTGCAGAAACAGGTGGGGCCTATAAAGCCAGGAAGCTGGCAACACATAGGTGCTGCTTTTGGAAAAGGGCAGCTATTCCCTGGGAAGAAGGTTTGGTGCTGGTATTCCCACAATAAGTAGGGGGAACTAGGAGTAGTAGGAAGCAGTCCAGGGAAGGAGCAGTGAGGGCTGGAAGAGGAAAGCCCAGAATTGCTAGGTTGCACCAGACTTGCTGGTGGGCCCTAGATTCCCCTACCAGCCACAGAGGGTAAGGCATAGACCAGGTACAGGGGCAGTGAACTGAAAGACTGCCAGTGTCACTGTGGGGATGATAGAGGATTTGAAGGACTGTACCGTGGAAGGTGGGAATGCTGAGTGACCTAGCTGGAGGGCTGAGTCATGAAAAGGATGCTGTAGTTCCTGGAGTGAGAGGGGCTGCAGACCTGAGAGAGAGACAATGTGATGGTGTGTGACCACAGGAAGGAGGCATTAGATAAGTGGTGAGTGGTGCACTCCATGACAATGGGAGCATGTAATGATAATGACACGATGCACACCTATGGCAAGTGATAATTACCCTCTGCACCCCCGCATCCCTAATAAAACCTATTAGCTGAAGGCTGGGAAAGAAGTTGAATATGTAGTGATCTACTATAGATAACTGGTCCCTAATCTTGCAAAAACATAACTTTGTGCCCATTCTATTCAGGTCCTTACACTACTGTGATGAGGGTAGTATCTGAGCACCTTACAGTAGTGCATTAAGTGACATGACCAATATTGTCACTAGTGGTTCATTTTCTCTCTCCTTGTTTTCCCAATGAGATATTTGTGTGTGCAGTGGAGTGTTTTGCTTCGGCAGCATTTTTTGTTTTTAAATGTACACACTGCTCTGTGTTTATGTTAGAATGCAAAGTATATTTCTTCAACCTTGCCCTCAAGTGGAAGGTGGTGGGGGATTGTGATGGTTCTTAGTGTCTGGAGTAGTTCATTCCACAGCCTCATATTAGCCTCTGAGAAAACTCTGTCTCTGGCACACAGAGCTTTACCCTTGGGTTAGAAAGTTCTACTAGGCCTGAAGAGCAGGGCCGCCCAGAGGATTTCTGGGGGGGGGGGGGGCAGCGGGGGCCTTTCCTTCGGGGACCCACCGCCGCCCCCCAGACCCCCGGCGGGGCCCCCCGCCCGCGCCACGCCGCCCGCGGCCGCGCGGAAGCCGCCCGGCGCAGCCGGTCTTTGTGGGGGACCCGGGGGGCCGCCCCGGGTCTTCGGGGGGGGGCAGGCGGGGCCCGAACGCCCGGCCCCCGCCGCAAAAAACCGCCCGCCACCGAGCTGAACGGCGGCGGCGGGGCGGCCCGCCTAATTAATTTGTCCTAAGGTCCAGGAGCGAAGGGAGCGAACCGGGGAAGAAACGGAACGAAAAGAAGCTCTCGCCCTGCGCCCCCGCGCCCGCCCCTTTTTTGAGCCTGAGCCCCGGAGTGAGGAGGGCCCCCAGAGGGCCCCCCCTAAAAAACTGGGGGGGGGCCCTGGGCTGGGGCCTGGGCCTCCTCCCTCTGCCCCCCCCTCCCGGCTGAAGAGTGAAGCTTTTGAACATGATCTTCATCCCAGAGTTACCTGTCTTCTAGAATCCTGGGCCCAGGCCATTGAGGGGGCCCAGGAGCACCTTAAAGATAAAGACTGAGTCATTGAATGTGATTTGATAACAACATAAGAATGGCCATAGTGGGTTAGACCAAAGGTCCATCTAGCCCAGTATCCTGTCTTCTGACAGTGTCCAGTGCCAGGTGTCCCAGAAGGAATGAACAGAACAGGTAATCAAGTGATCCATTTCCTGTCGCTCATTCCCAGCTTCTGGCCATCAGAGGCTAGGGACACCATGCCCGCCCCTCCTGGCTAACAGCCATTGATGGAGCTATCCTCCATGAAGTTATCTAGTTCTTTTTTTGAACCCTGTTATAAGTCTTGGCCTTCACAACATCCTCTGGCAGAGTTCCACACGCTGACTGTGCACTGTGCGAAGAGATGTGATGTGCTCACTGTAGCCAGTGTTGCTGAGGAGATGTGCTGCAGTGTTTTGTAGTAGTCTGAAATTCCTAAGGGATCATGGATTTATTACCAGGCATATTGCACTGCTGTAATCCAAATGCAGGGTGACAAAGGCACGTATAACTGAGGCCATGGCCTGCCAGACAGGGATGGAGTCTCCTAGCCAACCAGCAATGGTAGAACATGTTACTCAAGGATGTTGCTGCAGTGCTGATGTATTGACTTCAACAGCCATATTTACACAGTTTTCGTGAGATAAGGGCCTTGATTTGTTCCCCCTGAATCTGATTTTTTTTGCAGTTTCATTCCTTTAAGTATATTAAATAGTTTTCACTGAGAAACCACCGTTTCTTAATATAAACACATCAGACCCAGAAATTCAGCATCTTCTCATAAACATCTCCTTTCTGGATACACTTAGACAAATGTATTCTGTTATATCTCTAACAGGAATTTCCAGCTGTAGGGCCTCAGTCCTGCAACTGGATCTGTGCGGGGACAAACTAAATTCACTGGGGATCCATGTGGGTGCAAGAATCTGCCTGCACAGATCCAGCTGTAGAATTAGAGCCAGTAGTCTGACATCCTTAAAATGTAGTTTCCACAGTCTCCTATACTTTGAAAACATTGCATGAGGCTTTAGCTGCTGTTCATTTCCCATTAACTTTAATACAGCTCATTCAGTCATGAGGAAGACTGAAATGATTAATGATACCTATGAAAGATGAACTACAATCCATGATATTACATAATGCAGGTCTGGTATAATCCACTTGACTGGGGAAGTCAGTCATTTCATGTATGCTTCATTATTGCTGATAATATTTTAAAATATGACAAACTATGGCAAGGCATTAAGCGATACATTTTCAGCTTGATAGAACTGCTTAATAATTTAGGAGTAAATATTTAGCTGTATCCTCCAAGCTCTACATTTTATCTTTTACTCTGTTTATTTGCAGGCTTTCTCTGCCATACCATTTGTGCGTCTGGCTTTATTTGCCTATTTCCATAATTCTCTGTAAGCACTTACATAATTAATAGCTGATAGTTCAGGACTACACATCCATCACTGGAGTGGTTAACTATAAACAAATTCTAAAAAAACCACAACCTCCAACTCTTCAACTGGCCAACAGCATTTAGAGAAAACACAAATTACAAATTTCCTTCCAGTTTAAATGTCAACATAGCAGACTGTGCTGATTCAGATTTATGTGACTTAAATCAAATGCAAAGTAACTATCAAACAAATGCCACAGAGTCTAAGATTTTCAAGATAAACCTGAAGAGTCGGGTAGTTACCTCAGCAGGTCCAGCTTGGGGAAGCATGGATGGATAGTATGCCACTTCCGCAACATTGTTGCTAACATCCCATGTAACTTGCTGTACAGGGATTGGACTCCCTAGCTCAGGAGGGAGCAGACCATAGGGCTAGGAGTTCTCATTGGCTTTGTTTGCCTGTCCAAAGCCAGGAGTTTTGTGGTATCCAGTCCACATTGTTCCACTTGGCAGCAGGAGTCCTACAAACTCTTCTGCCTGGGAGCTGGAGTGGGTATATGGGAGCTGGATTCAGTACACGGGAATAAACCTCCAAATGGATGATCCTGTATTTCTTCAGATGTGTATCCCCAGATGATGGAAAAATCTTCATTTACCATCAAAAGAGTGAGGAAGAAATCTTGCAAGTGCAGACTGTTTTTTCCAGCCTCCTCTCTGTACAGGAATGGCCTGTTCAGAGGTTTTCAGCCTTGCTTAGATAGCAATAGGCACTGAAGACAGACAAAAGAAGAACCAAAACATAAATGGTAGGCTGATTTATCCTCTCAGTCATGACAATACAGAACTAGATGAGGGCAGAACTTGACCCATCATCTTTAAATCCTATGAAATATAGCTTTTGGAGAGCTAGCCAAAAAAATGTAAACATCTCCCATAACTTAAAAATAAGAAATCACACTCCAGTTCAAGAAAATACCAAGTTTTTTGCATATAAAACAAGGATTAGGATGAGCTAATCAGTGCTAAACAAGCTTGTTGAATTGCCAACATGACACCCATGTTACGGCGACATGCAAAGCTGGAAAGTCAGGAAAATGGCTTTGGCCAGCAAACTTAACCTTGTATTTTGTAAAGGTTGCTTGCTATGGGCACAGTCCTGATAACAGTGAAGTTAATGGGATTGTTCCTATTGACTTCTGGGGAAACTAGTAAGGTCACATCATAGAAATTTAGGACTGGAAGGGCAATCAAGAGGTCATATAGTCCTGCCTATATGCAGGGGGGCTGGACTAAGTAAACAGATAATTAGGAACAGGTTGGCCAAAAACCTGTCAGGAAAGATCTCCAATGCTGGGGATTCCGCAACCTCCTTAAAGCCTAACTACCCTTGTAGTTAAAGTTTTTCCTAATATCTAACCTAAATTTCCCTTGCTGCAGATTAAGTTTGTTACATCTTGTCCTACTGTCAATGGACATGGAGACCAATTGATTGCTATCCTCTTCTTAACAGCCCTTAACATTCTTGAAGACTTGTCAGGTTCTCTCTTCTTCTCCCACTCACCCCCACAAATTCTTTGCTCAAGACTAACCACACCCAGTTTTTAACCTTTCCTCATAGGTCAGGTTTTCTAAGCCTTTTATATTTTTTGTTGCTCTCATCTGGACTCTCTAATTTGTCCAAATATTTCCTAAAGTGTGGCACCCAGAATTGAACACATTAAGAGAAATTTTGGGTCCCAGCACATCATGTTCACTGGGATCCCCCCTTCCCATTTTATTTTCACATTATAGACATCTTGGGTGGGGGTGGGGTGTCTGAGCTCAAGATACAGTACAATTGTCTGCTTATTCCCCTCCCACACACATATGAGCCCTGGACACAGTACTCCAGCTGAGGCTTCACCAGTGCTGAGTATAGCAGGACAATTACCTTCCATGTCTTACATAGGACATTCCTTACACCCACCCAGCCTTTTCCTCCACTGCATCATGTTGTCTCACATGCAATTTGTGCCCCACTGTAATCACCCCCTCCCCGATCTTTTCAGCAGTGCTACCACCTAGACAGTTATTCCCCATTTTGTAGCTGCATAGTTGATTTCCCCTCCCTGGCCCCTTCCTAAGTGAAGTACTTTGCACTGGTCTTTATTGAATTTCAACTTGTTGATTTCAGACCATTTCTCCAATTTGTCAAGGTCATTTAAAATCCTAATCCTGTTCCCCAAAGCGCTTGCAATCCCCTGTCCCTTCAGTTCAGTGTCCTCCACAAATTTTATAAGCGTACTTCACACCATTATCAAAGTAATTAATGAGTACCAGAGCCAGGACTGGCCACTGGAACTCCACTAGATATACCCATGTGCTTGTAAACAGCAGTGACTGGGGGCCTGAGGAATCTATTCGTTTTCTGATTTAAACAAAATCACTTTCTCGTAACCGAGGAAGTGCCACTTGGCAAACAAACAAGTGTCACATGCCAAAAACCATTTCTTCTTGATAACTATATTGATTTGACTGATAGTGTTCATCTTGTGCAATTTGAAATGGGTGATGTAGATGAAGAACCTATAGGCGTGTCCAGGGAAAATCAGTGAAACATACCTGACATCTAGAGTAGCATGTGATTTCAAAGGGCCAGGGGGAGAAATTGCTCTTAAGTGATTTGTCATTTTTTTATGGGGATGATACAGCAGTGCCCAGGGAAAGGATAAACTCCATCAAAGGTCAGCAAATCTCTCCAGCCCCCCTCTTTGGATTGGTAGTGGGATTTTAAACTAAGGGTTCACTTGAGACACCACCCAGCCCATCTTTGCACTAATTCAGGTTTCTGTGCCAACAGCTTCACTGCTAACATGGCAGTTTCTGAGTCCCCATTCTCAGGGACATTTTAAAAGCTAATTAATTGCAGGCTTCAAAAATGTCTATTTGGGTTTGTGCAGAGCTGCCCGAATTATACTCTCCATGTGCTGATATCCTGTTTTCCACATGGAAGAAGAGACTAGCAATCTCCATGACACCATTGCTCTGTCCTTGCATCCCACCTAGGGCATTCCATGAGGACAGTGATAAATACATGGAGAGGGTCAGGTCAAGCTGGATATCATCCTCCCTGTACCAACTTCCAGGGTACTCCAAAGCAAAGGTAATATAATCTGTAGCCACTTTATTAACATTTGAACTGCCACCTCCACAGGTAATCGGAGGTGAAAGGTTCCCCATTAGCATGGCTCCATTGCAGCGATGCTGCCAGGAGTCTGTGAACAACACCGGGCCCTGTAGAAACACAGATGCACAAGACTTTCCACACAGACAACCCTGGTTTCTTTGGGCTTCCATTTCCCCTATACCTGCCGGAAGAAATCATAAGAAGCAGTGAAAAGGACCTCACAAAGTCCATTCTCCTTTGTGGGTTTTTCCATGAAGGTGATGGTTTGAAACACTGTGACCATGTCACTTTTTCAGAGAAAAATCAAGCATTGCTTTGCAGCTTGCTGCAATCTGCAGAGTTCCTTGTGCATTTCCATTTCTGAAAGGTTTTGTCATGTTTCATGATGCGCCCCTTTCATGATATGCCTGTAGATATGTTTCCATAAACCAAATGTACAGCTAAATGCACTGAAAGGGTAAAGTTAATTATAGATAAATGGCAACTGAGTGATGCCATTGTCATTGATTTGCAAAACATTAGAGCTCTAGGAATTCCGTTTCCCTCACTGGGCAGCATTAACACAGTTATAAATTGCTAAGTGTCACAAAGGGCAAAAAATTCCTTTTTTGCTTTTACTGAGGAAGCTGGCCACAAAGTGACAGAATTCAAATGTCCTTGTCTGCATGAAAATGAACCTTCCCCCTTAACACACAGAAGAAAGTTGAAATGAGCATTCAGCAAAATCCAACAAAGAATGGAAAACAAATCAGCAGACATCTACAGTGGAAATCTAGGGGTCCTTGAGAAAGGAGGGAAGCTGACAGAGCCCTGTCAATGCAGCTGTAGAAATCTAAACTATAGCTACCAGACGATGGGGATCATTGAGGCAAACAGCCCCTGGGCTAATCCCCAGATAATCAGTTATAGTTTTTCTCTCGCCTTCCTCCAGTGTGCATACATACAACTGCAAGAGCATGTGGATTTTTTCCAAGATTAATCTCTCTGGACTGAGTAGATAGCAGAGAGACAGTGACAATCCATGAAGGGCTGCTGGGTAACAAGGGAGCTCCCCATTCATACAGTATGGTGGCTCCCAACCACAGAGTTGGAATCTTCCCACTGTTCCGTTTGTACCAGCCCCAGCTGTCCTTAGGATTGTTGAGGCACTTACTGCTCCATAAAATGGGCCAGAATTAGATCCTTTATATTAATAAGGAGTCATTCTTTGTTGTGGCTGGAACTGGTATCTACACTACAAATGTAATCCTCAGTTCATATCCAGACCTCCACACCATGATGGGTTGATGGCGCCTGACCATTTTAAAAATGCCCCTCTTTTGATAACTCACAGTCTTATTTTGTAATTTCGTAGTTTAGCCTGTTATGTTAAGCAAGGGAGATCAGTGTTGCCAATTCTTGCAATTTTATTGCAATTCTTGTGAAATTTGTTTTTTTCCCCCATAAAGCCCCCACTCCTAGTGTCATCAGCTTATGTGAAACTCTCTGCTTTCACTTTAATAAAAAAAAAAGTAACTATCTAGCCCTCGTTGTTACAGAGAAAAGCTTGAAAAAATGAACTTTAAAAACTCAGAATCTAGAAGGCATAAGCCGTACATTTAGCCCAGAATTTATTACTTAAAAAAAAATCTCAAAGTTAAAGCTTCTTTATTTTTGGAGGACTGATTCATGATTTTTGACTGCTTGGGTTTGGCAATACTGTAAAATTGGCTTAGGGTTGTGCATAAAACCTAGAATAGTTGTACAATATCTGTGAAATAAACTAATGCAAATCTTTTAAAAGCAAATAGAGACCTGACTACTCCTGATTAGTGTGGAGACACAAACTAAATGTGTCTAGTGAATCAATACCACAAGATCTGCTGTTGAACTGTAGGAAAGTGTCTGTTTACCAAAATCTGCAACTTTTTTTTTTTGAGGAGGGTGAAGGGAGAAATAAACCAGATTAGAAACTGAATCAGCAGTGATTTGATTCCCCCCCACCTCCCCGAGGCAAAATATAACATCTCAGTGGCCATAACCTCTGCTGAGGGACATGAATGATAAACTAGTTTTTTACTCTTTAAATGTTTCCTTTTCATCTTGAAGTGAAGACCTATGTCTGTAGTAATGCAAACCTTTCAGGCAGCATTTCCACAAGGAGAGGAAAAAATTTTAAAGCAAAATTTTGAGCAAGATGCTGGCACTACTAATTATCCCTCATTGGGAGAACTCTGCATTTCTTTTCTATTGGGCAATGAATTATAAGCTAGAATTAGCAGTCAGGGAACAAATGGAGTTCTGATTGGAGATTGTCTCTTGTAGCTAAGAAATTGAACGAACAATTTAAAAAAGTTAAGGAAACATTAAGTATTCCTAGTAGATAAGATAGGATAGGGAATATGGCAATCTGATACATTTCTAGAGAATTACAGTACTTTGTGGGAGGCTACATGAAAATTACAGAAATCTGTTATACTCCATGAGGTAAAGAATGCTTCAGATGATAAATACTGTTAGACTAAGGTTAGCACAACATGGGTGTGCAAGGAGGCGGGGAAAAGAGGGTGCAAGTAACCTTCTGTGGTTTTCTTCTATGCGCAGGGACCAGTCTTAGCTTGTGTTTGCACATCCTGACCACAAGCACTGGGAGAATCTCACCCTGGTACCCACTGAAACCCCCAGGGCCCAGGGAAAGGTTGGGCCAGGTGACAGCTTTGTTTCCTCTCCATACAGGCTGGTGGAGTTGAGTTAGTGACAGTCTGTACCAGTAAGGATTGGTGGAACTCAAAACTGGGTCAGCAGAGGGACCAGGCAACAGGCATCTCCATACAACAACCCCCAGTGGCAGCTGTAACCCGGCTGCTCCCCATGACCTGCAATTGATGTACACTATAGCAAGTCTCACCCAAGAGACTCTATTGACAGCTGACTTGGAGGCTTCTGATTAGCCCTTTAACCCTACAAAAGCCCACAGGACTATTGTATTGATCTCAAGGGCCAGAAGAGTTAAAGGTATTATAAATTCTTTCACTGTCCAGACATTAAAATGGTGATACCAAAGTTCATGCAGTTTCCAGCAGAGAACCTGGTTTACTCAGTTTCTTGGCATCCAAGAGCTTTCATTCTAAAGTTACAAGTTCATTGATCAAAATGCAAGAAAACAAGCAAGCAAAAACTGATAGAGTAATTATGCAAAACAAACAATCTAAACATAGTCTGACATTTTGCCTCCAAAAGGAGTCTTTGATTTCCACCAACAACCTTTCTTTGATAAAGAGAGGTTAACTTTACTCTCAGTCCTGATGTGTGTGAAGAATCACTATTTTGTGCCAGACACAAAGAGGAGAGAGAGAAGATAAAAAAACAGAAATACAGCCAGCTGTTGTGTTTCCCACAGGAACACCGGACAGCTAGTCAATCATGAATGGATGCTTTAGGCTGGCAGGTCAGCCACAACACCTATTGCTTGGACCCAGACTTGCATTCTCTCAGACTGGATGGGTCCTCCTCCCTCCTCTCCTCAGAGAGGGGGGGCTCGGGGCCATTTGCCATTGCATTGATAATGCAATGCATGTGGTTTGATTGATTTTCCATTCCATTGAAAAAAAAGAAAAAAAACAGGGCAGGAAGTAAACAGAGGGAAGACAGTCATATGCAGTATGTGCCAGTGCTAGACAGTGGTATATATCTGAGGACTGAGGTGGGCTGAGGACTTGGATGTATGTTGGTGTTTGTTGTAGCTGGCTGTGTCCAGAGGAGACAGGTGGAGTGATTTATTGGACTGGGCTTCTATTGTTGGAGCTTCTGCTTCTGTTGAGAGAGCAGCTCTGAGCTTTTCTTGCAGGTCAGTTCAGGTCTGGGTAAGCAGAAAGGTTTACATGCAAGGTGATTGTTATCACAAACATCTAACACACACACACATTACACACACCACACAAGGGCACCTAAAACAAAAAGCAGGACAACAGGACAAAAAAGGTTTAGTTAAGGTTGACTGTTGTTGTAAATCAAACTGTTGTAACAACAAAGACTCACAGGTAAACAACAAAAGAAACAAAAACAAAAAAAAAAAAAAAGAGAAAGTGTTGTTCTTCTCTCTTCTGGAGCTCTTGTCTCAGAGAGAGTGTCTGAAGAGAGAGAGAGATGAGAGCTGGAATGGGAAGGAAAAAGAGAACAAAATTTTAAGGTTTGGGGGGGGGGGGGGGGGGGGGGGAGGAGGGGGGGCAGGGGGCATGGGGGGGGCAGGCAGCCAGGGCTGCAGGGCAGCACTCAGAGTATGCAGCACACAGTGCATGCAGCAAGCAGCAACAGTCAGCAGCTCAGCCATCAGACAGATCAGAGAACCCAACAGAGAGCTAGAGAGACAGAGACAGGCTCAGAGTGCTGTCAGCAACTGCACAGTGCTGCAGAGCTCCACAGAGCTCTGCTCTGTGCAGACTCCCAGCAGACTCCTCTCCTCCTGCTGCCTCTCCCTCTCCTCCTCCCGCTCCCTCCACTTTGCTCCTCTGCCTGCCCTGCTGCCCTGCACTGCTGCTGCCTTCTCCTCACACCTGCCTGCCCTCTCCTCCTCCTGCCTCCTCTGCTCTCTCTACTCCCTCCTCCCTCCTCCTCCACCCCTCCAACTCTTCTCCTCCTCTTCATCTTCATCTTTCTCTTTTCTTCTTCTTTATCTGATTTTTCTCTGCTTTTGGCTTCTGCCTGCAGCTGAGATTCTCTTTTTTTTATCTTTGCAGATTGGCTCATTTCTCTGTTTCTGTTCTGCCCCCAGCATCTCCCCCCCCCCTCTCCCCTGGCCCCCAAACCCTTGGCCCCTTAGCTGCAACCTATGCCCAACCTAGCTGCAGCCTTCATAAAGATACTGAATGCACAGTCCAGGTTATTTATTTCATTCATTATTTCATTTCATTCATTCATATTTATTTTTTCTTTTATTAATTTATTTCTCTATATTTTCTCTGTTTCTTCACAGTCCTTGAGTCACATTTGTTTTAATTTTGTTTTGCTTCTTTTTTCTTTTGCTTTTTCTTTTTTTCTCTAATTTCTTTTCATTTTTAAAACACCTTTTCTAATTCCACACTTCACAACAGACACAAAGCACAATAACCTAGGAGTTTTCACATTTCTTACAGTTGAGCTCACAATTAGGGTAAATTTGTTATCCCAATTATGGTAGCAAGACATACCAGGCAACATCACAGATCTCTAGCAAGCTACGGTGACTGACTCTACTTCTGTGCTGCTGAACTCGTGGCACTGACTTTGGCTCTGAGTTGGACTCTCTCCCTCTCTCCAGAACCCCAACACAAGTTCTGACCTCGGCTCAGAAATCTGACCTTGAGCCACCCCTTGCCCGAGACCCTGACCATTTACCTGGATCACCCCTAACCCATACTGAAGGCCAGCCTTGTGGTAACATGGAGGCAATGAATCATTCCATGCTCGGCATGTCTGTGAGGGCACCAGAAATGCATGAACAAGTTAACCATCTCCAGGAAGAACTCCCCACAGTGAAAGCACAAGTGTTTGCGGCTCTCAGTGGAGAACCACATGCTGCTGCGGACTACCCAGCTACAGGGAGAGAATGCTGCTCTTCCGGCTCAGCTGGCACGGTACACCCCTGAGAGCCAGTCCCTGTGGGAGCAGACTGCCCCAGCTCTGTGGAAAGAATACTGCACTGCAGACCCATGCTAGGCCCATGCCCCTGGGACAATGCAGAGCTGACCATTCCCCTCCCTGAACACCTCAGTGGAGTGAAGAAGAGGATGGCAAAAAATGAAGCTCTGTCCCCTTCTTTCCGCCCTTTAACTTTGGATTTAGCAACAGGAAAAAAAGGACTGTGTACCTCTCCCTAAAGAGCTAACCCTTAATCTCCAGATGCTGGAATGTTATGTTATATTTAAAAGATTTTGAAACAACTTTTTAAATTTAGTCATTTGCCTTTCAAAGCTGTCTGCTGATGTTGACCTTCTGATGAAGTATCAGAATAGACCACACAATGTTTGGTTTCTTTAACAGAGGCTCATCAAGAATGCACATGGAGGAGAGGATAATATTGCAATAATCTTAAACTCCAGGGTAATATGGAATGCTGAAGGCCCAAGACAGTGTTTAGTTGTGGAGAATGTTAATGAAGTCTTTTGCCATATGGAAGCCTGAAATAAACTTTATTCTTTAATAATTTAAATTAATTTTTAACTTCTCCAAGCTGTGCACAAAGGGTAGAAGTTTCAAAATCATCCTACTCATGTAGTCAAGGGGACATAAGCTCTTAAGTGACTAACGCTCTCTTGCATGTTTTACCCAACAGGACTACACAGTGTGTGCCTTTTACCCTAGAGAAATCCTCAAAAGATCTTATGAAAATCAATCTATTAACAAAAGCCAATGTATGGTGACATTTTTTCACCACATCCACACTCCTTCCCTCCCTCCCCTCCATTCTATTTATTACTTCAGATGGTGAATAAACAGCAGGAGCAAAAGAATCCTGTTTTCATGCAGATAGCCTTAATTTAAAATAAATTCCCCGAGATAGTCAGATTTTTCTCTAGAGAAAATATTTCTAAAATTTTCCATGAGGTGTGAGCTGGTATAATACATCTTTGCAAATGACATTTTTCTGCAGGAACCCTAGAGAGCAAATATACTCCAGGGCTGAGCTGAGCTTGGGGCAGGCCAGAGAGAGAAAGGAGCAGTCAAAAACTGTAGTCCACCTTTGAAACCCCTCTCATCAATAGATGGTGGAACCAGTCACAATGCAGCCCCAATATAAACCAGAATAGCAAACATTTTAATATGGTGTTCTATTGTATGAGAACATGGTAAAGTTAATAGCTCCAAGAAATAATGATTATTTACAATTGTAAATAAGGAGTTTTTTCTAATGTAAAATCACTGTTTTTTTTTTAAAAAAATCAAATCTCCAATAATAAAGCCTAGATATCTATTCTAAAATGGAGTTGGTCCTTATATTTGGTACTAAACCAAGTATAGCAGTAAACAATAGGATACAAATATTCTTAATCTCAAAAATGAGGCTTGTATAATGATCCATTTTGGCATAAATAAATCAAATGAAGGACCTGATCCCACAATGTTCTGAGAGCAGGGCCACCCAGAGGATTCAGGGGGCCTGGGGTCTTTGGCGGCGGGGAGCCCCTGCCGCTGAAGACCTGGCACTTTGGCGGTGGGTCCCGGGGCGGAAGGATCCCCCGCCGTGGGTCTTCGAGGCATTTCGGCGGCGGGTCCCGGGGCAGAAGGACCCCCTTGCCGCCGAAGACTCGGAGCAGAAAAAGCTCCGGGGGGCCGGGCCCCATGAGAGTTTTCCGGGGCCCCCAGAGCGAGTTAAGGACCCCACTCCAGGGCCCCCAAAAAACTCTCATGGGGACCCCTGTGGGGCCCGGGGCAAATTGCCCCACTTGCCCCCCCCCCCTCCTCCTGGGCAGCCCTGAATGCTCTTTGTAAGTTGCTGAGTGCCTTGAACTCTCATTGGCCTTCATAGGAATTGTGGGTTCTTAGCATCTGTCAGGATAATGCCCTTACCTTATGACTTTGAGTACTGTCAAATAGCACATGATGAATAACCATTCCATGCTGTCAGTGTCAACATTTTTCAGAATTGCATCCAGTGGCTCTGACTCAGGGACACTCCCAGCAAATCCAGCGAGTTTGCGTGCATAAGAATTGAGCAAAGCAGTGCGGGAGTCAGGCTCTCCTCCAGATACACAGTGATAAGTTGCCTGCAGAAAGAGAGTATTCCACCTGGCCCACACACTCTCCTTTTCCCTTCATTTTGTGGAAGTCTCTCCCTAGGGCTTCTACTGCATCAGAAGGGGAAGACCAAACACAGGGAAAGTGAGCAAGTTAGGCTCCCTTAAATTCCCCCTCCACCAAACCCATGGGTGGAAATAGTGAGAGTTAAAGCCTATAGTTCTATTGATTCCCGTGGGTCTGCTCGTGTGTGCTGTGGAACTGCTTCTATGGTGATGCCACAGTTAAAGTAGGTAGGGGTATCCCTAGTAGCATGGGTTCAAGAAATGGGGTGGGGCAGGCAGGAGGCCCCGGAGGCTAGTGGGGAGGCATTGGGTGGCTATGTGAATGGCCCTCTAATTTTGTTGGCTCGTCTTCCCCAGGAACCAGAAGATCAGCAGGTTCTGGAGGCTAAACTCTTGGCTTCTTTTACTGGGGCTGTGGGAGGAGGCAACCTCCCTCGCCGCCCTCCACTCCCCCCAGCTCAAGAGGTGTTTCCTAAGAAACACTGATTTGAAACTCAATTTCTGTTGAGGAGAGGCAGGCCCTGGATAAGGACCTCAGAATTAGTCCTTCACTTTTTAAACAAGGCATAGTATGCAACAGACTGCCACAATTACAGTGTACAGTGTGTTAATCTTTTACAGTGCTTTGATTTTAAATTGCAATTAAGCTGAATAAAAAGTTTTATAAAACACTCTCTTGCATAGATTTTCAGCTAGACAGTAGGTTCTCCTGTTTGATAGAGCAGCAGCTTTTAAATCCTGTGTCCAGAATAGGAGTTACGATGTAATCACATACAAAGTTAGTAAATATTGTTTACCATTAAATCCACATTTTCTGACTCACTAACATTTCATAGACTCTTTATTGAAATGTCCCAAAATACGAATAGTCAGTGAACCCTCTCTCTTTAATAATCCGTAACCAGAATTAATTATCACATTGATGCTTTTGCTTGTAACTTGTCATTAAGTGATTATTATGGAGCAAAAATGATTCAGCTCACTGAATTAGTCAGTGACCTATATATTCTGGAACTTCTGCTCTGATTTAGCTGTGGTCAAAATGATGGAAGGTCTATCCAATTGCATTCTTGTTAAAGGTTTTCAACTGAATAAGTCTGGTTACTATCATTCCTGTTTATAATGGAGTTTTTGACAATACTGTCACACGTGCTTTGGTATATTGATGGGGGTCTTTAATTCATGCAGCCATATCTCCACCCCACTTCCCAAAAGCACTGTGCAGGAAATAGAAGGTTGGTCCTAGTGCCCTGAAGTCAATAGAATTTTTGCCATTGAATTCACTGGAAGCAGGACTGAGCCCTAAATTATTAAACTACTCTTTTCTTTTACTTTCAATCCCTTTAGGAGTACTATGTACTGGAAAAAATGTCTCCTTGTCACAATGAAATCATCCAAATGCTGTTCCGGCAAGTAGTAATCCAGCACTTAGCAATCAATGTACTGCAGCAATTCATTAGTACCACACTGGATGCCCAGGAGAATGGAAAATGTGATAGACCTTATAACAACTGCTGGCTGATGATGCTAAACAAAGAGTCTATAGTTATTTTAAGAGATCCACTCTGTGAACCCATGTATTTAAATAGAGGTGAGAACTTTCTATATGAGACATTTCCAAAAGAAACCATAGGAAAGAAAATTATTAAATACACATTGATACAGGTAAACACCCTCAAATTCAGGAAATGCAAAAATAAAGGTTCCAACATCATTGACTTGGCAGTATGGTACTAATTGGATGCTTTACAATACACAGTTAAGATAAATCAGTCACTTATTAAAATCAGCAGTGTTCTGTGCGGAGCGAGACAAGAGGGGTGGGAAGGAGAGAAGGTTTTAAGGTGGGTGTTTGAAGGTGGTGTCTATGCAGCTGGGAGGGTGGGCACAAGAGATGATGAGACTGGAAA
Organism: Mauremys reevesii; assembly: GCF_016161935.1. Taxonomy (NCBI): domain Eukaryota; kingdom Metazoa; phylum Chordata; order Testudines; family Geoemydidae; genus Mauremys; species Mauremys reevesii. The sequence continues at coordinate 28,340,882 of NC_052629.1, read as the reverse complement.
CATTGTGCTGTTTGGCCAGGAAGATGGCAGAGCTGAAGGAAGAGAGAATAAATGTAGAGTGGAGGAAATCCCATGTAGTCATGGGAGTGAGCCAGGGTTAATGGGACAGACTTTTCAGTGGAATGGGGTAAAGCGTGGTGGTGTCAGGGGAGTGACTGTTCAGTATGTATTGTTTCTCTTGCCTTGAAATGAGATTGTAGCAATACTCTTCAAGAATCACAATATACATACAAGAGACCACCCTTATTAACCCACCTCCTCACTTAGGAATATTTTTAGGGCATACTTAGGTAAAATGGACAAGATTATTTTAAAAGATACTAAAATTAGGCTCCTAAATCCTTATTTAGCCATTGATTTAAGTGGACTGACTTTACAAAAGGTATGAGCATTCAGCAGCTCCTCTTGACCTTGTCACACAGAGAGAACTTTCTCCTGAAGTAGAATATGCTACTAGTGTCACAAAGCAGTTCTAAATCATAGCACTCTCTCTTCTGCATTAATACCAATCAGTCCTATTCTTATGGTGATGATCCAAAAATATAGCATTAAATTTTGTTGTCCAGAACTGAGATTAGAATCTCTATCTTTACCCTGTTCACTTGTTACTTTATCACTTCAGATATAAATATTCCTGTCTCATCATTGGCTCCATGTTGCCAAGCAACAGTCAACCAAAAATGTAACCAAACACTTGCCTCAGGGTTTGAGAAATTGACCTTTATTTTCACTTTCCTTAACTACTTACCCGCTAATGAAAAACCTCTCTCTGTAATGGTATCAACTTAATCCAGTCTTCAAAACTTCAATAGAGACACTTTAATATATAACTTATTTATAGATATATTTTTGTCTCACACATACACACCCCTCTCGTATACCCTTAAAACTAGCTTGTCAGCTTTAGCTCCACCAGCTGAGGGCTTTGTGCTTCTGATTTAGTAGGGCATGTATTATCACCACCAAAGCGAAAAGCCATCAGATGTTACAGACACTGGAAAGAACCAGATGGACTCAAGGCATGTGAAAAAAGCAGACAGAGTCATAAGTTTGCCTCACCAGAGCATAGAGGTTACCTAGTATAGACTCTGACTTTTTTCCCCAGCAAATCTGTTTCCTATTTCACTCCATACTCCTCTGCTTTGTTGAAACAGCTGCATCTTTCCAGCATGGTATGAATAGATATCACAAATAATATTTGTACAGCAATTTCTAGCTACTATGCAAACCAAAAATAATCACTTTCCTAATTGCCTTTTTTCGATATATATATAGTACATTCTTTCTTAAAAGATGCAATGACATTTTATGAATACCCAGAGGAGCAAAAATGTGTACCTTTTTGTTATTTCTGCTGCTGATTATCACACTCTCTGCTTTACTTTTTAGTAAGAAAAATGGAAATAAAAACTTGTTTCATTTATATGGAGGATGTAGACACAATATCTCAAAGACTATTGTACCTTCTAAAGATTTCTTGGAGTAAGGAGAAAAAAAGATGCTGCATGTCAGAGGCAGAACATTTTGAACTATGCTTATTTTGTTATTTGGTATAGTACATGCATGAATCTGGCAGTATATACTATCAATTACAACTATATACAGTACATCATGGGGACTACACAGACCATATACAATATGAATAGCTGGATTTTTGAGGTTTCTTAATTTGAGAAACTTTTCTATACTGAAGTCCATAAATTGCTCTGAATCTACATGTACAATTCCCATTGACATCAATAAATTATGCATGTGGATACATTTCAGTATATGGCCTTTCCTATGGAAACTAGGAATAGACTTATTTAGGGTGGCTTAATGCCTCTTTCTGCCCCTAAACTAGTGCAGAGAGGCCCTACTACAGGGTAGGATTTAGACCTTTGGGTCCAGCCTTACTCCTTTTGAAATTAAGGAGAATATTACTGATAACTTCAGTGTGAACAAAATGGAACTCCAAAATACTAAATAAATATACAAATAGTGATGGCAAATATCAGTAGTGAGAGAACCTAACTAATTTACAAAATATGTTGGAGTGGAAGCACTTTAATTGTCAGTAATACTAGCTCTCTATTTTTATTGTAAAATAATGTGCTAATAGATATCTGACCGGATTGGGATGTAAAGATGCATTCTTCATTTCACAAGCATCCCTTTTCCTCTGGCTTCTATCAGGGACATGATATTCTAATTGTTATAGAAACAAAATTTGCTGCTGGGCTAATGCCATGTGAGACTTGGAAAACACCGATAGTTGAACATCTGCTCTTTGAAAGTGAAGCTGGGCAAATTTTCAGGCTCAAGGAATGTGATGAATTTGTAATATTGGCTAAAGTTAGTTAATATATCCTGCAGGCAGGTGCTGGGTGAACTTTCCCAAATGGTTCAGCTTAAGTCCTGCTGCCCTCCTACTCTTTCTGGTCTTGAAATACTTTCTTTTTAAAAAAAAAATTGAAATGATCTCAAATTGGCTTTGTAATGTAGGAAAACACTCAGGGTGGACTAAACTATTAATAATACTTGTGCCTTACATAGTGCTTTCCATCCAAGTATCTCAGAGAGATTAATAAATACCAATTAGGTCTCACAGCACCCCAATAAATATTAATATACCCATCTTAGAGATCGTCAGCTGAGTCACAGAACTCCATTAAAGTCAATGGAAGACCTGTGGGTAGAACTTACTGTAGAAGTTCTGTATAGATAAAAAATAGTCCAGTCCTTCAAAGTGCAATAATGTACTGAGCACTCTCAAAATTCATGGGAACTGAGAGCACTGTGCATAACTGAAGCACAGAAAGAAAATAAAATGTTCCTATTTAAACCCAGTTTTTCAGGTTCCCCAGAGCTGAAAAGATAATGCACCAATCCAATGAACATTTAATTGATATTTAGGCTTGAGAGAATTACATTTTTAATCAATAAATGTCAATTTCACCAGATACGCACAAACCAACAAGAAATATGTCCATTGATTGATTTTAAAATTTACAGCTAGGCAAAGTAAGAAAAATGCTGCTCGAGAACTTAAAGTTTGATTTAAGGAGATTTTTCTTTATTTTGTCTACTGTCTGGACTCCCTTGCAACCACATAATTTCCCACAACTGTGTGAAGTTAAAATCAATAAAAATTGAAAATGTTTAAAAATAAACATTGATATCCATCAATTATAAAAAATCTGCCAACCCTACTGATATTTGTGTGTGTAATATATTGGCTAAGGTGGTCACTAGTAGCTAGTTCTAATAAAGGTCAAGAGCCTACTCTTTTATCTAATGAAGCTGTTTTGCTAGGTTAGTGATAGAGAACTGTGCTTTGGCTTCTAGAAGGTGTGGGTTCTATCCCCACTAATGATTTGTGGTGATGTTAATTCATTGTGCAACTCGTTAAAAAGTTGTGTATGATACAGCATTTATTTGGAAATAATATGGCTCATCATACATGCTTACAGTGTTGGCAGGCACAATCCTGTCTTTCCTAACAAATTCATATAGATTTGATTCTATGTCTGAACAAATAACTTTGGTAACTTTTGTCAAGAATGGCACAGCTGCAGTTGAGATTTTAAAATCATGAAACAGGAAGCAATTTTTCATGAGGAGTGCAGCCAGAGGATCTGGTCCAAAGCTTGATGAAAGTGTCAGACACAGAAATATATCTTTATCAACTACCTTTCATGATTTGTTTCTAATTCACTTGACATTTCTGTTACTTGATGGAGAAAGGTGCATTCTTCCTCAAATACTTTCAATAACTACTGAGCAAACATACGATTCTTTGTAGCTGCTTGTCAGCAGCACCTAGTTAAGTGGCCTCTGTAAAATTACTTTAACTGAAAGAAATCCACTCTAGAGCAGTGTACCATATTTAAACAAAGGAGCCTTAAAACACATGCAGAACAAAAAACACCTCTGTCAAATACCCTCTACACGCATTTTGAATTATTTTTATAAGACGCCGCTCATTTGCACTGGAAAATGTTATTCTACATAAATGCCAAAAAACTGCATACATAGCAACACTGTAGTTAATATTTTAGATCCCTATCAAAAAATTCAGGGGTATTAATCCTACAGCAAATATAACTTGTCTTCTTTATGCCATGCTGTAAAAGGTGATAATATTTAGCATGTTATGCCTCCCCATTCGTGCCTAATCCACAGAAGATATGAATGTTACAACTCTCAGCCTGAGGACTTAAGAACAGATTTTCAAAGACACTTAGACACCTAGTACAATTTTCAAAAGCACCTGCCTCCTATTGATTTCACACAGCTCGTTTTGAAATTCAGTGCTCCTCCTTTTCCTCCCACCTCTGATGTAGGGAGTATGGGCAGGAAAAACGGGGAGCCTAGCCAGAGTGAGTGCCACTGTGCTAGGTTGATTTGTGGCTGCAGAATGGCCCTTTGGGCCCCTTTAAAACTGCTCTCAGGCATTCTGAGAGTCAAAGTAGCAGCTAGAGCCTTAAGAACTGCTTAAAGCCACCTTGGCACTTTCCTGTCCCGCCCCATTCCAAACCCAGCTCAGATACACCAGAGTCTGGAGCCCAAACTACATGGCCTGACAAACAAGGAGAATTCTCATAACAGTTGAGCAATGAGGTTATACCCCTAGACACATATTTGTCCAGAAGCTACAAAGCTTGTCTTCAAATAAGCATATTCTCTGAGATTCTTGAGAACCAGTTTCCTTCTTTTTGTCTTACGTTCTCCCACTAAAAATCAAGTGCCCCTTCTCACATTGCCAGCAATGGTAGATGTTCAGCGATCAGCACTTTTGAAAAATCAAACCACTATTTAGGTGCCTAAATATACTTTTTAAAAAATAAGTACCCATACAAAGGGTGTAAAAAACCTGGGGCTCAATCCATACAGATTTTCCATTAGGAGCAGCAATAACCTGTGTGGGGTTATGTGAGAAAGGGCCATTTTTTGAGCAGGGGGTATATGCCCATCAACATACAGACCATGCGCTTTGACCATGCCCTTTGTCCTAGAATGGTCCTTCATGGTTCCTGTCACAGAATGAGTACAGAGTTGCCTAGTTTGGGATTTGAGGAAAAGCCCAGATAAGCCTGATGACCTGACCACAGTTATACATTCTTTCAGCTGTTCTAAGGACCATCACAAATCTTACCACCTTCGACTCTAAGCACAAGGCACATTTCTTAGCAACATTTTTATTAAAAAAAAAACCAACCCTACCAAAACAACCCACGCCACTGTACCCGCTTCTCCCTTGGGGAGAGGATGAGAGAACAAACAACCCCTGCTAGATGTTAGTCATGACACTTAATGTACTACCAGAAGGCATGGTAGATCATGATAAGGATGATATAAGAACCTATATAGAATAGAAGATGGACAGTTTCCCACCTGCAATACTGTTACTAACTGCAAATTTTGTGTTGGCTGGCTAAGCATAGTGCCCATTAGAATTTGGCCTTAAAACTGGCTGTTTGCCAGCTATAACAACTGAAGGATAGATCAGCTGCAACAAATTGAACAATGATGGTATAATACGACATCTTAGAGATTTTTCCTTATTTTAGTGATGCAAATAAATATTAATATGTGATATTTTTAAACTTGGCTTTGGAATGTTGGAGTCACTTTGTGGGAAAATCATTTGTCCATGGTTGTATAAAAATCACTTTCCAACAGTCAAAACTCTGGCTACAATCTGTTTCTAATTAGTCAACAGGACAAGACAGGGTGAGCATTGTCCTAGTACAATGTTGTATATTGGATTCACTGAAAGCACCCCAGACAAAAGTGATTTTAGTAACTCAAGAGGAACATTTTAATAGTCAGAAATACCAAGTTATTTTTGCAGTGAGCTTGAAACAACTAGAAATTTAGATTTAAAAGGAAAAGATTTTTTGTTTGTTCTTAATTAATTAAACTGATTTAAAAATACTGTAAATGTTATTTAAAACACTGATAACTGTGTAATAATATAAAATAGTAGTGCCCAGGCCAATATATTTTAACATAGACTGCTATGAACATCATTGTCCTGGTATCTGATTATCATTCTTGAGGGATGTATAGAAAATTCAGGAATACTTCCCTAATTACTATTCCATATATCCCCAGGGAGATAATTCAGCTGTCAATGGGAGTGTGGTTAGTCTGTTTGCAACTGAAAATAAGGCAGGTTGTTGATAGGACAATCTGTATTCAAATGTGTGTCATGCCATAGAGAATTTCTGCCTTAGTCTGTATGCTTTTGGGCACAGGAGATATTCTGCTGGAAAAGTGTGATTAAGTAACTAATGATATTCCAGTTCTAAAAGTACTATGATTATACCATATCGTGTTTACATACACCTCATCTATATAAAATGTGCATGATTGTTTCAATTAAAATACAAATAGAGCCTAAAGATTTTTATAATGTTTGTTAATTCAAAAATACTGTAATTCTATCTGAACTACATTAGTTTTTGGCACAATACCTGTAATTATAGTAATTAGCTTTAGATACAAAATGAATCCTGAATGAAGAAGTTATTTATGGCGATCAATCTAATCTATGCAATTTTTCTTTAAAAAGAAAATCAATAGCTTAGGAGCATATGATTTCACTATAAACACAGCACATATTGCTACAAGAAGTAATATGGAAGCAAACAACAAAATGTTTACACCAAATGAATAGTTGCATTTATTATATCTCTATCTAGTGATCAGAAACATTGCAAACTGGCTGAACATTTGCTCAGCCTAATGAAGGAACGTGGCTACATGTATTTCTGGAACACACAGATATCATGGATGGGAGTTTAGCCAAGCAGAAATGACTAGAATCATTTCACTTTTAAGGACAGATTTGTTACCCCTTTTTCTTCTGAAAGTCTTCTGACCCCTTGGCAATAATTTTCTCCCACTCTTGGGCTCCATCAGTATAGTTCAGATGAGAAGATGAGCCAACTCCTTTGTCTCACAGTTTATGAGTTAAACTACAGTCCTATGATATTTGGGTCACTTATTGTGTACTTTGACCGCTGTTACTTGTTCTAATATAACTTTAAAAATCACAGACAACATGTACCTGTAAAACAGGCAGCTGTCTGAACACTTTAGATGCTTCTGATAAGAACTTGAAAATACAATTAAGAAGACACAGCAACCCCATGATACTGCTAAGTAACATTTATATATAGCACTGACTGTACAAAATGGTCACCTTGTAAAATTTTAATTTGTGCAGCACTTGAACTGAACATCTGTGTTTTTGATTTTGCTTTAGGTAAACTGACAGCCAGTGCTCAAATGGTAAAGAATTCATAAAGAGCTTCCCTTACTTTCTATTCTGTATCCAGGTTTATGATGTTACATCCATTAGGTCTTTTATCAAAGGGAGCATATTTGGGAAGAAGGAATCTTAAGAATAGGGAACCGACTGGACTTTAGGAAATCTAAGTACAATTCTCAGCTCTACCAGGAGACTTTCTGTGTGCCCTTGGGCAAGTCATTTAATCTCCCTCCATGCTTCAGTTCCTCTTCTCTAAAATCTGAATTAGTAATGCTTCCTTACCTCAGAGGAATATCTTAATATCATTAATATCTGTGGGGTACTCAACTATGGTACTATAATGACACCAACCATATAAGCAGATTGATATTTCCTCTTCATTCCATATCCATCTTTTTGAGCCAAGGTTAAGTTTAGCTAATATTAAGCTGCTGACTAAAGTTTCAGACAAAGCTGTTTTTCTTGCTTGTGATTTTAAGCTGATACTTCAGTTTCTATGCTAGAAGCATAGGGCTTGGGTTTAGCAGCTTTCCTGACCCTGAAGAGAAGGACTTTCTGTGCTTGAATAATACATTTCAAATGACAATTCTTGCTAAGAGACTGGCAACAAGTGGGAATTGATACATAGGAACTTACACATCTGGAAATATGAATGAAGCAAGGACACGAAGTCTTAAATTTTACTCTCCACAGACTTATAAGAAAGAGTTGCCCAAATCAGGCTCCAGGTGACCTGAGATCATTTAACTTCATACCTCAAATTCTAGATCAGATCTCTAGCGGGGAAAAAACAACTAAAGCAAACAATGGCCATACTGGGTCAGACCAGTGGTACCTGTAGACCAATACCACATATCCGATAGTGGCCAATATCAAATGCATCAGAGGAAGGTACACATCCTCTTACAATGCCAAATAGATACTCAGGAACATGTTGGTCAGTTTGCAGGTACAAAAGCAAGCTACATTTTCAACTTTCCAAGAGAGTCAAGTTGACAATGCTTTATTCCTGAAAGAAGCAGGCAGCTGGTAATGAATCCAGCTGCAGCAGTGAACTGTAGCTGAGCCCTGAGCACCTAATTAGGGAGCCAACCAATTCAATTGAGGAATCTCACAAACCTGTTCAGTTACTTTCTCCTCCAAAATGTGTCTCTTACTTTGTGCTTTTCTCCACATTTTAGAATATTGCCTAAGAGGCAGTAAAATCCCATCCAGTGAGAGAATCTGCAGCACTGTTTTTCCTATTACAATTAATGTATCTGTGACAATTTGTACCAAGATGCCACAGTAGTGTGGTTATAAATTCTGTCTTTCTATAGGAAGAAGATACATTGTATCAAGTTGCTTTTCATTCCCACAATGCATTCTTTTACTAAAACAAATAGCTGAGAAATACAGAGACTTATTTAATGTATTTATTATGACAGTCTGTTCCAGGATGTAATGAACATAAAGGAAGGTTTGGACCCTGTTCTAAAGACTTTGCATTTGAAATTAGAGAGACAATATAAATCAGACAAAAGCACCAGAGCTCCAGTCTTGCCACCACTTTAGTCAATGACAAAATTCCAGTTGCCTTCATTTAGAACAGATTCTGATTTCAACTGAGCACACAGAGGTCAGTTTCAAAGGGAGGCGTTGTTGAGTAAGTGAGTGTGTATTTTCTTCACCTGTGCAAACAAGCCACAAACAGATTAAGGATTTTGTTTATATTCTGATTTGTTTTAATATTTGTATACAATGTGCAGTGGAAGGTAGATGTCAATGTGGTCCACACAAAAAAATTTGAATTGAGTTAATAATGTACATGACTACTTAATTATACAATCATTCATACAATCCCTTAAAGTTCTTTTACCCCTCCCAATCATGATTTTCTGGGCTGTATCTCAAAGACCTCTGATGGGGGAAAATTGTATCTGCAGATATGAAACTCAGTGGCTGTTCTAGGCTAAAATTCTGTTGGCTCCATCATCAACAATGGTCTCCAAAAATGAAAAAAGGTACTTTTAGTCAGAGCTGTCAAAAACTCAATATAAATTTTTGGAAATCAGTATTTCTGCTAAAATACAGTTATTTCAATTGACATAATTATGCACACACAAGAACCCTCATTACAGTACATTGTAACTTGCTGACATGGTGATTATACACTTAAATGTTTTGTTGAATACCTCTTGGTCTACACTTTTTATCAAGCTGATCTCCAGAAAGGATTAGGGGGAGAGGAGAATGAGTGGGAACATTTAGAAGATCAACACACACACACACACAATGTTTCCATACTCCCTGTGGAGAGAACACAGTGATGCTATGTTTATCTGTTCTTAAATATTAGAAATGTCTTGTTCCTAAATCTGATAGTGTATGTCCATTATAACAGGATGGCTTGCCCCAACATGTGGAAAACCTAGGGCTAAGCCAACCCTGATTACAGGAGAAGCCCCACTTGAGCGGGATCGGGAAATTCCCTATAAAGAGCAGCAGGTGGCTGCAGTAAGGGAGGAAGTGGTGGGATATTCAGGAAATAGAGGCTTGAGAAACTGTAGCTGGCTGGCTGAAGCACCTGCACCTAGCAAGATTAGCTCTTGCAGGGACTGAACTGTCCTAGCTCTGGGAAAGAGGGCTACCCATGCCCCCAACTAAAGGGAGAAAGATCTTGAACTGGGGTTGGGGCCTGGGTGACCAGTGTATAATTGAAGAACGAATCAATTGGACCCCATGTAGGGAATATATTAATTTCTTTTGGACTGTTGAGAGTTTAAGGAACCTTATGAAGAAGAAAATGGGGGGGGGGCACTGCCGAGTAATTTCTGACCACAAGGGGGTGCTTAGGTGGCAGCCAACCCTGCTACATTCATTTTGTCAGTCCGTCCCAGAATGGGAAGGGAAGGAAGCTTGTTTCTGTGTGTGTTTTCTCTACTCTATAAAACAGGCTATAATTAGATATTTGCTATTAAGTCCAGAAAAAGAAGAGAGAATTTGTTAAATTTGTAGCGATACTGTGCAGTATCCTGGGAGTAATGTTTCTGAAACAATTCTCTGTACCTCTTGAAGCAGGCTGCTTGGATTTCCCCAAACTATTGTAAATGTCACTGCATTATTGCTCAGCATTTGGAATTCCCAAAAGCTAGATTCAAGGAGTTAATATGAAGTGTTACCTTAATGATAAATGTTAGCTTGAGCAGATCCAAGAGATAGACCTGAAATCATTCTATCAAGCTGAAACAGGCAGGCACATGTTTCTCCCCTAGATGCTCTAAAGTAAAGCTTCCGCATAAGTTATACATGAATAGTTACCCAAATGCTACTGCTCAGTGTCTGTCAAGGTTGAAAAAATGCCTTGCAGTCTTAATTTCCTCAGTGAGCACACTAGTGAGTTAGTTACCATTTGGAGACAAACTCATTAGTTTAGAAGTAGAATGTACAATCAGGCATTATGGGTAAAAATACTATTAATCATTTTCGTGCATATAGCAAGTGAAATAATATTCCTACTGCTAGCAATAAAGTCAGTTAAAGATAGACACAAAGGAAATGTCTCCAAACCAGTGGGATATATGGAATGGTTCTCTAAGTATCATTATCTATGCATTTGTGCACACAGGAATTAAAAAGCAATAAAAGGGAGATCTGGGAAATTTTCCCCTGAGAACATTTCATGTTAAATGGTGCATTTTTGAAGTAAATTCAAAACAAGTCATGCATGTAAATCTTTGGGGCATGTCAAGGGCTTTATTCTGGGCAAGCTGTTGAGTAATAACCCCATTTTTATTAAAAAGGGGAGAGGGGAACAAGATGGCTTCTAGATGAGCAGATTCACCACTGCTTGCTGTCCCCATGTTGAATTTCTCACATCAGCAGTGATAAGCCCTGCACCTTTTACCTTTCCAGATGAAGTGGCCACACACACACGTTGTTCTCATCTGTGGTTTATGTCATTTCTGCGATGCTGTATTAGCTTTAGCATAGAGGACCCCACCTTTCCTATTGTGTGTTGTGCTGTCAGAGATCAGGATGGACCTGTCAGGAGTCAGAGCCGTTCACATCTGCCAAATGTGGGGATAGGTTCTGTGGCCTTTTCCCTAGAGGTCCCATTGATGGAATGATCAAGGAAGAACTCTGAGGGGATCCTTGTTGGCAACTCTTTCCCAGAATTTCCCACAAGAGAGGATGATTCAGGACATAGACTTTAGTGTGGGTATTATAGTTGAATCAACTGAAGGATTAAAAATGCCATGTCTATTCCTGGGACCAACCTGGAAACATAGCAATCGATGTGTTATCTGGGCTCTTCTGAATTTGAAACTATGGTAACTAATCTCTGTTTTCCAGGTGGTGTCAGGTCATAAATCAATGGGGACACAGATCCTCTGTTTGATAAATGATTGGTACATGAGTGCTTTCACCTCAAAATCCTTATTTTTAATGAGTCTCAAGCACACATCTAAAATAGCATCAAGACATCTAGAGCGCCCCAGATATTGTTGCCCAAAATCTGAGATGGTGGAGAGGGGTCAGCAGTAGTTTTCCAATGGCCAGCATTTGTCTTAGCTGCTGGGGAGTTGGATGTCAGTCTCCTAGCTCATTGAAATCCACGCCGAACTTCTCCAAATTACTCACACTAATCTCTTTATATGTTTCTCCAAACAAAGCACATAACTAATAGTAACCCCTAGTGTGTTAACAATTTTCCTAACATCAGCAAAATAATTCATACTACTACTTATCAGCAAACCAACTCCCAGCAAAACTCAGTCAGACACCCAGATCCAAGGTCAACTATCCACTCTCCCTTTCATTCTCATGAATCTGTCACTATCTATTCTTATTAGCAACTCTCCAGCTGTGCAGCTGTTTTTGTTTTGTCTGCTTAGGCAAAGGCCAAATTATTTCTGACTACGTGGTGCTCTTGTTTCCAATTAAAGGGACAGGGCCTCAGGCAGAAGGGGCAGGGCTGAGGGTCAGCGTCCCCCAGCCAGCCCATCTGTGCTGCCTGGCCCATGTCGTCCGGGGCTCCAGTGGTGATTTAAAGGGCCTGGGGCTCTGGCTGCTGCATGGTAGCGGCAGCAGTGGCTGGAGCCCTGGGCCCTTTTAAATTTTCGGCCCTGGGGCAGCTGCTCCTTTTGCCCAACCACATCGGCGGCCCAGGGTAGGCAAAAGGGGCAATGACGTTAAAGCACTTTAAAGTCAGCTATATGGGCTGGTACCAGCAGCCACCTTTTACCGGTACACCGTACCAGCCCGTACCGCCTTACTTTCACCCCTGTGGTTATATCAAATCCAGTTCTCTCATAACAGGCAGTCAAAGAAATAAAGTCAATATTACATTATAAAGAAGAAAATAAAAAATTGAAATTTCCCTCCAATACAAAAACTTAAGCATCTTTCCAAGGCCCAGCTGAAGATACAGCTATCAGAACTTTTGAGGATTATTAAGATTGTTTTCTTTTTCTTAAAGCTAGGCTTGAAAGAATTAGATTTGTATTGATAAAGATCAGTAAATGTTGATTTCAGTGTACACACAAACTGACAAATATTTCTATTGATAATAGAAATTTACAGATAGAAAAGTAAGAAAAATGTCACTTGAGAACTTAATAGAGTTTGATTTAAGGATATTTACTTTGTATATTTTAACGTGTGATCTTGACAATTTGAGTTTTAATGGTTACAAAGCTTTTAACTTTTTGAATCTTAACAACTGTCAGTAAATAATTGTCTAATCCCCCTAATAATTTCCCACAACTCTGAACATTTAAATTGATAAATATGAAAGAAGTGCTTAAAAATAAACATCTGTCAAAATTATAACAAAATAAAAATTGAATTCTTTCAAGCCTGCTAAAAACATATTATATACAGGACAGATGTAAAAGACAGACATCTCCTGAATCTGTCAGGCTGCCCTTCATGAAGTTTGTCTCTAAAGCAGCCCTACAAAATTTCTGATTTGGATTAGGTATCAACAGGAATCAAAACCTTTGCCTTTCCTCCAGTCTGAAAGAGACAGCTACATTCAGCCCACATGTTAGTGGAGGCAAATTCACTGATATTGAAAGAGTTTCAGTTGCTTAAAACAGGGCTGAACGGGCCCAGGGTCTTCATGCTTTTTTGGCAATCTCATAACATTTAATTTTGTGGAGTAATATCCCACATTTCAAGAGCAACAATCACAGTGGCTGCAATGTCGATACACAGACAAGAGATTCTTAATCCCAGTGCAGACTTCTCCCTACATTTGTTGATGTCCTATAAAGTATCAAGATGCTATATTTATGGTTTTTTATCCCAACTGGTTGTCATCATTTATTAAATGAAAATCAACTCTCATGCAGTGAAAAGACACATCCACTTCTACTAAGGTAAATTGAATCTATCTCCTCAAACAAGTGTTGATCATCTGGAGAATAATTATGATTGGGTCTTTAAGCTTTTGTCTTTCAGACAGATTTACTGACTTTTGTTTGTTGTGGATATATTTCAGAAGATAATGTTTGCTTTATGAACTTACAAGGGTACTTTGAATGAGAGCATGTCTTCTCAGATTTATTCATTCCTTTCATATAAGATATTTCCTTGGAGGACTTAGAGTTCAATCCAAAGGCTGTGGAAGTCAATGAAAAGATTCTCATTGGCTGTAGTAGAAGTTGGCTCAGGTCCCTGCATTGCAAAATGGTGTTGGCCAAAAATTAATATAGCTAAGAGTATTTTTACTTGATGTTAACTCATAGCATTTCCTGGATCTATGGGAAACTTTTGCATGATTTGTATTTGAAGTAAAATTGAAAAATGTAAAATATAACTCCAAGCCCAGGTTGTTTCCCTGGAATGTTTATAAATGCCCTATTAAATGCTCCACTTTTGCACGAAGAAAGTGAGGCTCATCCCTTGCCAAAAATTATATTAAAGGCTTCAAGTCTTGCATACTTTCTGGGTTAAATTCCGGCCCTCAATGGGAGTTGTCATTGACTTGAATAGGGCAAAATTTTCACTTTCCATGTTTGGAACTCCTGTTGAAAACAAGGAGAGTTCTGCATCCAGAGGGCTTGCAGCATTGAGATCTATGTTCACTTAGTAAAGCATATTGAGAGCCAGGCATGATAGAATATAATTTAAACCGGGGTGTGGGCCTCACCAATGAGAATGATTTGATTATTAACACCAGGATTTAAAGGGCCTGGGACCAGATCCTTACCAAGCTGGCACCTCACATACGTATAGATGAAGATATAGGAGACATTGACTCTGGAGGAGAAAGATAGTGATCTTTAGCACTGTGGAGCCCTGCATCAACATAAGAACATAAGAATGGCCCTACTGAGTCAGACCAAAGGTCTTCCAACAGTGGCCAGTGCCAGGTGCCCCAGAGGGAATGAACAGAACAGGTAATCATCAAGTAATCCGTCCCCTGTCGCTCATTCCCAGCTTCTGGCAAACAGAGCCTTGGGACACCATTTCTGCCCATCCTGGCTAATAGCCAGTGATGGACCTATCTTCCATGAATTTGTCTAGTTCTTTTTTGAACCCTGTTATGGTCTTGGCCTTCATAACATTCTCTGGCAAGGAGTTCCACAGGTTGACTGTGCATTGTGTGAAGAAATACTTCCTTTTATTTGGTTTAAACCTGCTGCCAATTAATTTCATTTGGTGACCCCTAGTTCTTGTGTTATGAGAAGTAGTAAACACTTCCTTGTCTACTTTCTCTACACCAGTCATGGTTTTATAGACCTCAGTCATATCTCCCCTTAGCTGTCTCTTTTCCAAGCTGACAAGTCCCAGACTTATTAAGGAATAGCAATATAAAGCCAGATACAACCAAATTCTTGTATTGAATGGCAAGAGGAAAATTCATGTCAGGGAACTCTCCACTAGCATAAATCCAGAGGAAGTGTCTGCTGCATGAATCCCCTCCCCTCCCCTAGCATAGTGAGTTTGCCAGGAGAGAGAGAGGAGTCGTATCAGAGCTGGGATGGCAACATGTCAAGAATGGGATGGAGCAGAGCTCTGCTGTGCTGATCCTCCATTGGCATAACATCCTCTACTCCATGGGTCAATCCGGAATCATGGAGCTGTAACCAGCTCCCTGACACCCTTCCCCTGTACCAAGCTGAGTTCAGATACAGGGGTCAACTGAGCCTACAATGTCCACGCCAGTGATGCATCAAAGTTACTCAGAGAGAAGACAACAAAGCCCCCTGTAAGGCTAATACCAAAACAATGCCAACTTATTTAATCGTAAAATAAGATTTTTAACTGCAGTATCCAGAGTACGTGGCCAGCACGATGAAATTCACATGTGTGCTCAGAGTAGCAAAGTCATCAGCAGAGAAATTACTCTGCTTCTACCAGTATTGTTTGCAGTCTAGAATCTAGTAGAAGAGGCAGCCAAGGGGTAGCATTCTTAGGAGCATTCTTGCTGCTTGGCTAGACTAGTTGACTAGTGTAGCATTCTTCCTGGCTGACCAGCTGGCTGAAGAGTAGTATGTCTGTGTCCTGGCTGGCAGCTGGCAAACTGGACCAATTACATCCCTTTCCTGTGTCCCCCTTTGAAATCCCTTCAATTAAAACAAAATAATTTAAACCATCTCTGCTTCCAAATCAATGTTGGATATGCTGAGGTGGGTGAGGGGGAAGAATACCTGCTTCTGCAGCATGTCATTTGAAAAAAGTATGGTCCATTAAGTAGCAAAACCAACAGTAACTGCATAAATCAATAAGACTGAAATCCCCCACAGCAACATCATTCTGTCAGCCGTCTCCCCCAGACTCACAGAGCTGTGAGATGTCTGCCAGGGAAATACAATAAAATACTGGAACATGAATAAATAAAATACAATTCCCTCACCCACAAGTTCTGGTGGGTTTTTTTTCCCCCTTTCTTTAGTGTCAAGTCCCTTCTCCAGTTACTCTTTATGCTCCAGTTTGTTCAGTGGTTCTTTCTCTTTTAACTCTCTCCTCACCTTTCTCTGTCTTTTTTCTCTTTGGAACTCCCCCCTTCGCCTCTTCAGAGTGCAGCAAGAGGCAAGGACATTTGTACACCTGACTGCATCACCCTATCAAGGCAGCATGACTCCTTCTGGAGCTGTGCTTCTATTGGTTTCTCACTAGCCACTGTCCCAAATCCCCACCAGAAAGCTGCAGAAGAAAATACTGACCATGTCAGCAGATTTATCTTCCAAAAGTTGCCTGGAGGGTGTATTGATGCTCTGGAAAGTGGTCTTTTCCTGGCCTGGCCACCATCGTGCACACATCCTGCCCCACTGAGTGTGAACCCTGCTGAATGGCATGGATGGGTTTCCGTGAGAAGCATGCTATGGAGCTACCTCTCCCTCCTTCTGCATCTCCCCAGGAAACTTCCACCAGGTTTTGTCCCCTCCACTAATGTTAGCAATAGGAAGTTTTAGAGCCTGATCAAAGCCCTTTGAAGTCAATGGGAGACTTTCCATAGGCTTTGGTTCAGTTTCTCTATTAGATTATCCATTTATTTTCAATGGCCTATTTACAAAAGAGTTCATGTGCATTCTGTGCAAACAGGGGAAAAGAAAATAAGTGCCATCCTCTGTCTAATGGCAAGTATACTGTGTTAGTGGCTGTACAGATGTTGAAGAAGAAGTTAACATGTGAGAACACCTTGTATAGGAGGGCCTTCTTAAGCAATCCTTGTCACTTCACTTTGCAGTGCTATAACAATGGTAATGATCAGAATGCAGTAAATCTCCTTAGTTAATAGTGTGTAGCTAAGCAATAGAACCACTGGTGATATTGTGGGAGAAATTTCCAGGTTATGACTAGTATGTATCGCAACCACATCACTCTTAAATCTTTAACCAAAGTGTCTAAATATAGGGACCAACCCTGAATTCCCTACTCCAGCAAAACTCTCAAGGAGTGTCAATCTACATTAAGTCATTGGTAACTTAATATTGAAGCCATATCCCTTAAATAGTATCTTAAAAGTACAAGAAAAGCAGATTGTGCCCTTGAAAACAGTGAGGTGAAAAGTCTTTAGAAGTTAGCTATATTACATGATGAAGAGACTCTCCAAACACAGCCCCGTAGAAGGCTGAAATCACTGTTGGTGTGCGTCAGGGTTTTGCAAACTGACATTCAATCATTTAGTTTATCTGCCAGCTGTGATCATTCTGAAACAGATAGAATTTACATGGCACTGTATGGTTCTCTGTTCTACGGGGTCGTGTCTGTGGCGTATTTGAAGCAATACAATTACACTCATTGTGATGAGGAAATAACTTTGTGGCTCTTTACACATAACTTTTAACTATACCATTTTCATTGTACTTTTTGTGATTCTTGAAGAAAAGGAAATGGGAACAATTGCATATTTTAAGTCAAAATTCATCCGCAATGTGAACTGGGCACTGTTTGTAAACCTCTGTTTTTTTCTGGTAAAAAAAAAGCTGGTTTCTGCAGCATTTAATCAGGCTGTCAAATTCCCATTGACTTCACTGGCAGAGTTGGTTGAGCAAAGGCTGATTTCAGGATACGGTCCTATATCATTTGTGCTAGATTTATTACAGAATTCTGTGTGATGTGAGTTTTTTAATCTGAGATGTCTTCTAGGATTCCTCCATTTTTCTCCCCTGTACTTCCTCCTGTGCCTTCAATGGTCCCATATCTTGGTGACCCAGACTTTGGCCAAAGGAAGCTGGATACTTCCCTCCAACTGCATTCCTAAGTCAATGAGCATAGGATGGATGTCACTCAAGAGCTCTGAGCCCCTGTTGATGCAGTTATGATGGAAAGTAAGAATTAAACACAGGACTTTAACCTGGCAGGTTGACCAATGTTTGTATTTGTGTAATAATTAGAATAAATGGTGTTTCCATAATCAGAAGGCTTCCTGAAGTAGCAGGAAGCACTGAAATAAATGTATTGGTGATATTTTATGTAGAAATGTTGGTGACTAATAGAAGTAAGTCAGCCTTACTTTCAGATTTTTATGAGAAGGGAAATATTTATAAACTACACAAAAAAGAAGAATGTGGGGCTTAAATCATTAGCTAAATCACATTAGGCAATACATAGAGCTCTACTCTTATACATATAATCAAGTCAGGCTTTGAGGACCAGCTTTAAGAACAATACAAACAGCAAATATCATTGTTTGAGAACATGCAAAGCCTTAACAACATAGGGCCGGTTGCTCCCTCTCATATTGGGGCCAGAGAAGCAGCTAGTCACAGCCCATTTACTTCCAGTGCTAGTAGACGTTGAAGCTACCCAAGGCACAAATATTCAATGTAAATTCTCTTTGGGACCTCCAAAACTCCAAAGGTAATAACACAATGTTTTTAAGTACATCAGAAGCAGGAAGCCTGCTAAACAACCAGTGGGCCCCCTTGACAATCGAAATACAGAAGGAGCGCTTAAAGACGATAAAGTCATTGCGGAGAAACTAAATGGATTCTTTGCTTCAGTCTTCCGGCTGAGGATGTTAGGGAGATTCCCAAACCTGAGCTGGCTTTTGTAGGTGACAAAACTGAGGAACTGTCACAGATTGAAGTGTCACTAGAGGAGGTTTTGGAATTAATTGATAAACTCAACATTAACAAGTCACTGGGACCAGATGGCATTCACCCAAGAGTTCTGAAAGAACTCAAATGTGAAGTTATGAACTATTAACTAAGGTTTGTAACCTGTCCTTTAAATCGGCTTCGGTACCCAATGACTGGAAGTTAGCTAATGTAACGCCAATATTTAAAAAGGGCTCTAGGGGTGATCCCAGCAATTACAGACCTGTAAGTCTAACGTCGGTACCAGGCAAATTAGTCGAAACAATAGTTAAGAATAAAATTGTCACACACATAGAAAAACATAAACTGTTGAGCAATAGTCAACATGGTTTCTGTAAAGGGAAATCGTGTCTTACTAATCTATTAGAATTCTTTGAAGGGGTCAACAAACATGTGGACAAGGGGGATCCAGTGGACATAGTGTACTTAGATTTCCAGAAAGCCTTTAACTAGGTCCCTCACCAAAGGCTCTTACGTAAATTAAGCTGTCATGGGATAAAAGGAAAGGTCCCTTCATGGATTGAGAACTGGTTAAAGGACAGGGAACAAAGGGTAGGAATTAATGGTAAATTCTCAGAATGGAGAGGGGTAACTAGTGGTGTTCCCCAAGGGTCAGTCCTAGGACCAATCCTATTCAATTTATTCATAAATGATCTGGAGAAAGGGGTAAACAGTGAGGTGGCAAAGTTTGCAGATGATACTAAACTACTCAAGATAGTTAAGACCAAAGCAGATTGTGAAGAACTTCAAAAAGATCTCACAAAACTAAGTGATTGGGCAACAAAATGGCAAATGAAATTTAATGTGAATAAATGTAAAGTAATGCACATTGGAAAAAATAACACCAACTATACATACAACATGATGGGGGCTAATTTAGCTACAACGAGTCAGGAAAAAGATCTTGGAGTCATCGTGGTTAGTTCTCTGAAGATGTCCATGCAGTGTGCAGAGGCGGTCAAAAAAGCAAACAGGATGTTAGGAATCATTAAAAAGGGGATAGAAAATAAGACTGAGAATATATTATTGCCCTTATATAAATCCATGGTACGCCCACATCTCGAATACTGTGTACAGATGTGGTCTCCTCACCTCAAAAAAGATATTCTAGCACTAGAAAAGGTTCAGAAAAGGGCAACTAAAATGATTAGGGGTTTGGAGAGGGTCCCATATGAGGAAAGATTAAAGAGGCTAGGACTCTTCAGCTTGGAAAAGAGAAGACTAAGGGTATGTCTACACTACAAGACTATTTCGAATCAACTTAAGTCGAATTTGTGGAATCGACCTTATGAAGTCGAATTTGTGTATCCACACTAAATACACTAATTTGACTGTGTGAGTCCACAGTAACGGGGCCAGCGTCGACTTTGGAAGCGGTGCACTGTGGGAAGCTATCCCACAGTTCCCACACTCCCCGCTGCCCATTGGAATTCTGGGATTTCCCCCCAATGCATGCTGGGGGAAAAATGTGTCGAGGGTGGTTTTGGGTAACTGTCATCATTGAACCGTCAATCACGCCCTCCCTCCCTCCCTCCCCGAAAGCGCCTGCAGGCAAACTGTTCGTGCACTTTTCTGCTCAGTGACAGCGCGGGCGCCACAGCACTGCGAGCACGGAGCCCGCTGCAGTTATGGCCGTTGTCAACTCCTCGCACCTTATCGTCCACCTCTTCCACAGTCAGCTGCTGGGAAATAGGGCTACTTTTCAATGGTGCTGCGAGCACTGGGGGACCATGGGGGACGTTTTACCAACATCAACGTCGGGTGGCCAGGCAAAGTTCATGACGCGCGTGTTTTCAGGAACTCTGCTCTGTTTAGACGCCTGCAGGAAGGTAGTTTCTTTCTGGACCACAAAGTAACTCTTGGGGATGTGCAGATGCCTATAGTGATCCTCGGGGACCCAGCCTACCCGCTAATGCCCTGGCTCGTGAAGCCCTATGCAGGCGCCTTGCACAGCGACAAGGAACTCTTCAAGTACCAGCGAGCAGCGAGCAGCGTGACCTGTGACTGTTCAGTTTCTTTACAGAGAAGCTGAACCTGCCCGTGTTTCTTTACCAAGTTACTGTTGACTAGCATCTGCAGTTACATACCCCGACCACCCCGCTTCCCCCACTTCCAACACACGTTTAAAAATAAAATACATGTTCCATTGTAACTTTACAAAGGTTTCTTTATTGATGACTTTGCGTTAAAGGGTTGAAACTGGGACGCGGACTGTGCTGGGTAGGGTGTGCGGTGATGTAAAGACCGCCTCTAAACTCGAGGAATGACAGGCTCCTGCTCCCAGAGCTGTCTGCAGTGCCGGACTGGTTGTTTCAACGGAGACTGCCATCCCTCCTTTTTGGGACTCTGTGTGCGGGGGCTATGTGGCCTTTTGGCGGGGAAGGACGGATACAGATTCCTCTGCTGCGTGGCTCTCTGGTCCAGGATAGGGACCGTTGCATGAGATCTGTAACCCCCCTCCCCCGCTACAAAGTCACGTACCCCCCCACCCACACAGAACCTGCAAACCACCTCCCATACTGACCAGGGTGCCTACTGACTGCACTGTGTGTGTGACCTGCTGCTGATCCTGCCCCCGTGTCTGTACCCTGGTAAAGGTGATTGTCCTGTCCAATTACCAACCACCTTCCCCCCTTCAAACACAGTCTCCTCTAAACGAACATGACGGAAACAGTAATTAACAGAAAAGTATTTTTTATTATCAACTAGACAGTTAGGGGATGAAACTGGGACGGGGGCTTGGGTGAGGCGGAAAGGAAAGGACTTCTCAAAATTTAGGGTATGAGAGCTTTTGGGTACTTGAGCACTCTGCTGGGGTGCAGTGACAGTTTTCATGGCCCCTGGCGCCCCTCCTTCTGGTTATTTTGGGTGAGGGGGGTATGGGACTTTGTGGCGGGGGAGGGCGGTTGCAGATACACTGCAGGGGGGCTCTGTCCTCCTGCCTGCGGTCCTGCAGAACATGCACAAGGCGCCGCAGCATGTCCGTTTGCTCCCTCATTACTCCAAGCAGCGTTTGAGTCGCCTGCTGGTCTTCCTCATGCCACCTCTCCTCCCGTTCGCTGTGTGAGCGCTGGTACAGAGAGAGGGTCTCCCTCCACTGGCTCTGCTGGTCCGCCTCGTCTCGGGAGCACCCCATAAGTTCAGCGAACATCTCGTCCCGTGTCTTTTTCTTTCGCCGCCTAATCTTTGCCAGCCTCTGTGAGGGGGATGCTGCGGCAGGTCTGGAGACAGTCGAAGCTGTGTGATGGGAAAAAGGGAATGAATTCCTTGCAAAGATACATTTTTGTGAACAATGAACACAGTCTAGTCTGTCTCTGTGAATTCTGGGTTGAGATCCCAGTGCCTGATGGGGCAAAAACCATTTTCGCGGGTGGTTCTGGGTAAATGTCGTCAGTCATCCCTTCCTCAGGGAAAGCAATGGCAGACAATAATTTCGAGCCCGTTTTCCCTGGATTGCCCTGGCAGACGCCACAGCGTGGCAACCATGGAGCCTGTTTTGCCTTTTGTGCCTGTCACCGTATGTGTACTAGATGCCGCTGACAGAGGCGGTCCAGCAGCGCTACACAGCAGCATGCTTTTGCTTTTGCATGACAGCAGAGATGGTTACCAGCCATACTGTACCATCTACCATACCATAAATTGGTAATAAGATGATCATGGTTACCAGTCCTTTTGCACTGCACCATTTGCTGCTGTCATAAGTGCCCCTGGCTGAGATCAGCCAGGGGCGCAAAAGCCAAAATTGGGAATGACTCCCTGAGTCAATCTCTCCTTTTTGGCATCTAAAAATAGAATCAGTCCTGCCTAGAATATGGGCAAGTGTACTAGAGAACCACTGTATCAGAGAACCAGAGAGCACAGCTGCTCTGTGTCAGATCCTGCATAAATTATGAGCTGTATGCTATTCACAGGGGGTGCTCCTGCAACAACCCCACCTGTTCATTCCATTCTTCCCCCAGCCTTCCTGGGCTACCATAGCAGTGTCCCCCCACTTGTGTGATGAAGTAATAAAGAATGCAGGAATAAGACACAGTGACTTGTTAGTGAGAAATGAGTGGAAGGCAGCCTCCAGCTGCTATGATAGTCCAGACAGGACATTAAAGAGTGTGGAGGAGAGGAGCCCAGCATCCCTCTGCTAGTCCAGGGGCAATTGAATCTTTTCTTTACACATGAAGGGTGGGGGCTGATGGAGCTCAGCCCCCTGTTGCTATGATGAGGACGGTTACCAGCCATTCTTCACCATCTACCAGGAAAAATTAGGAGCAGGCGCCCTTGATCAACCTCACTGATGCTAGTCGGCATGGTTACCAGTCCTTTTGCACTGCCCCATGTGCCAATAGGCTGATGATGACGATGGATATCAGTCATATTGTACCATCAGCCACCCATGGCGGGGAGGGGGGAGCAAGGATATTGGTGTTCAGTGCTGCAGCATCACATCTATCTGCAGCATTCAGTAAAGATAGGGTGACATGTAAAAGAGTCAACAGAGGATTGTTTTCCCTTTCACTTCTGGGGGTGGGTGGGGGGGGGTGCATAAATTGCCGAGCTATGCCCTGACTCACCGCGGACACTGTGTTTGACCCTAGAAGTATTTGGAGCTCAGCCAAGAATGCAAATGCTTTTCGGAGACAGCAGGAACTGTGGGATACCTTGCGTCCTCAGTCCCCCCTCCCTCCATGAGCGTCCATTTGTTTCTTTGGCTTTCCGTTACGCTTGTCACGCAGCAGCGTGCTGAGTCTCTGCTACGCCGTCTGTCTGGAGATTTTTTAAAAATACTTTGGACCAGGCGTAACATTACAGTAATTCCCCTAATTAGATGCAGGAGTCTCCGAGTGAGATCACCCTGAGGATGGTCACTGAAGGAGATAGAGAGCGCATGCTGCGTGAAAGCCAGCACAAACCAGAGGCCTATGCAGCCGTGCTCGGGGAGGCAGTGCTCCCTGAGTACCTCATGAAAGCCTGGCGCGGAAAAGTGTGCTACCATGGAGCACCCAATAAGGCAGCTCTCCCCAGGAACCTCCTGTGGAGGCTTTTCAATTCCCTCCTGGAGAACTTTGTGGAGATCTCCCAGGATGATTTCTGTTCTATCCCCATATATATAGAGACCTCCTTTTCACATACTTCAGATTCCTGTAATACTAAGAATAAAAGTTTACATGTTTAAAGCACTTACCGACTGCTCCTTCCCCTGATTCAGGGTCCGGGTTAACGGCTGGGGAAGGTTGGTAGGGGATCTCCATGAGGGTGATGAAGAGATCCTGGCTGTCGGGGAAACCAGTATTGTAAGCGCTGTCGCCTGCCTCGTCCTCCACAAACCCTTCCTCATCTTCTCCGTCCGCGAACATCGCCGCGGAACGGTCCGTCGACACTGTCCCATCGTCAGAGTCCACGGTCACTGGTGGGGCAGTGGTGGCAGGCTCCGTAGTGTCCGTTTGCCGATTTGATTTTTTGGTAGCCTTGTCTGGGGTCCTTGATTTTCACGCGGCGCTGCATTGCATCCCGCCTGTATCCTCTGTCTCTCATGGCTTTGGAGACCTTCTCGTAGGTCTTTGCATTCCGTTTTTTGGAGCACAGCTCCGAAAGCACAGACTCCTCGCCCCACACACCGATCAGATCCAAGACTTCCCGGTCAGTCTATGCTGGGTCCCTCTTTCTATTCAGAGATTACATGAACTCCTCTGCTGGAGAGCTCTGCATTGCTGCCGGTGCTGCTGAGCCCGCCCCGATGTCCAACCACGAAATGAGATTCAAACTGTCCAGACAGGAAAAGGAATTCAAATTTTCCCGGGGCTTTTCCTGTGTGGCTGGTCAGAACATCCAAGCTCGGACTGCTGTCCAGAGCGTCAACAGAGTGCTGCACTGTGGGATAGCTCCCGGAGCTACTAAGTTCGATTTGCATCCACACCTAGCCTAATTCGACATAGCCATGTCGAATTTAGCGCTACTCCCCTCGTCGGGAAGGAGTACAGAATTCGATCTAAAGAGCCCTCTATGTCGAATTAAATGGCTTCCTGGTGTGGACGGGTGCACGGTTAATTCGAATTAACGCTGCTAAATTCGAATTAAAGTCCTAGTGTAGACCAGGCCTAAGGGAGGATATGATAGAGGTATATAAAATCATGAGTGATGTTGAGAAAGTGGATAAGGAAAAGTTATTTACTTATTCCCATAATACAAGAACTAGGGGTCGCCAAATGAAATTAATAGGAAGCGGGTTTAAAAGAAATAAAATGAAGTTCTTCTTCACGCAGCGCACAGTCAACTTGTGGAACTCCTTACCTGAGGAGGTTGTGAAGGCTAGGACTATAACAAGGTTTAAAAGGGGACTGGATAAATTCATGGTGGCTAAGTCCATAAATGGCTATTAGCTAGGATGGGTAAGAATGGTGTCCCTAGCCTCTGTTCGTCAGATGATGGAGATGGATGGCAGGAGAGAGATCACTTGATCATTGCCTGTTAGGTTCACTCCATCTGGGGCACCTGGCATTGGCCACTGTCGGTAGACAGATACTGGGCTAGATGGACCTTTGGTCTGACCTGGTACGGCTGTTCTTATGTTCTTGACCTATGAAACAGAACACTGCTCTTGGACACTTTCAATAATGAAGTAGTTCAGCTACCCATTCTTTGCAGAGTGAGGCACCGAACAGAGCAGATGTTTGTAAGATTTCTGCTGAGAAAACAATCCCTTCTCACAGAGTTATAAAAAGTTTGAAATATTTTACTTAAATTTGCAATATATGTAAAAGACTTGTTTTACTTATTTTACTTATAATTCTATAAGGGACACAAGTCAAAAAGTCACACATTTTGAAAACCAAATTTCTTTATCACCTCAAATCTCTAAAAGTGAACATTTCACTTAAATGTTCTAAATAAAACGATGGGGTCTAAATTAGTTGTTACCACTCAAGAAAGAGATCTTGGAGTCATTGTGGATAGTTCTCTGAAAACATCCACTCAGTGTGCAGTGGCAGTCAAAAAAGCTCACAGAATTTTGGGAATCATTAAGAAAGGGAATGGGATAGATAAGAAAATATCATATTGCCTCTATATCAATCCATGGTACACCCACGTCTTGAATACTATGTGCAGATGTGGTCTCCCCATCTCAAAAATGATATATTGGAATCGGAAAAGGTTTAGAAAAGAGCGACATAAATGATTAGGGGTATGGAATAGCTTTCATATGAAGAGAGATTAATAAAACAGGGACTTTTCAGGTTGGAAAAGAAACTAAGGGGGGGAGGAATATGATTGAGGTTTATAAAATCATGACTTGTGTGGAGATAGTAAATAAAGAAGTGTTGTTTACTCCGTCTCATAATACCAGAACTAGGGGTCACCAAATGAAATTATTAGGCAGCAGATTTAAAACAAACAAAACAAAGTATTTCTTAACATAACACACAGTCAGTCTGTGAAACTCTTTGCCAGAGGATGTTTTGAAGGCCAAGACTATAACAGGCTTAAAAAAAGAACTAGATACATTCATGGAGGATAGGTCCATCAATGGCTATTAGCCAGGACGGGCAGGGATGGTGTCCCTAGTCTCTGTTTGCCAGAAGCTGGGAATGGGCGACAGGGGATGGATCACTTGATGATTACCTGTTCTGTTCATTCCCTCTGAGGCACATGGCATTGGCCACTGTTGGAAGACAGGGGACTGGGCTAGATGGACCTCTGGTCTGAGCCAGGATGGCTGTTCTTATGTTCTATTTGAAAGCAAAGTGGTTTGCAGCTAGACATATCATACATGTTCTCAGCTTTGGTAGCATATCACATTCAAATAAACAGGTCAGGTTTTGTAATAAATAAATTGCATAGCTACACATTCATTTGCCTGGTTTCTAGATTATTAAAACTCTTTCCACTGAGAAGTTAATCCAAACATAAATGGATACGTCCAGCGTGATATGTTTGTACTAACATTTATCTAGAAGAGTGCTGCAATGGGTATCAAGCTGCCTTCACTGGTGGTTAAGAGAGAGATAAGCAACAGCTCTTTTCTCTGGATTTTTGGATACACCACACAGTGATCTCTGTAGATTCAAGAGTGAAAATTAAAACACCAAACAAGATAATTCATAGAGAGAATATCTGCAAACACAGAAATAACTTTCACCAGCCTAACCTAAAACCTGGGTCCAGCCTGGGCCTGGGTCACCTGATATGCGGAGTTCTGTTGAAAATCTGTCCTTTTACATTGGTTGAGTTGAGGTCTCCTGAAAATCTGGCCCAAAATGTGCACTTTTTGTCCAGCCTGTACTTATTAAATGGGCATTAGTGTGAAGGAAAGAATTAAAACCCTTAGAGTCTTGTGGGACAGGATGTATTTCAACCATCTCTATCACAACATGTCTAATTTGGGGATGGGGGCATATATTGGAAATGATTGATACATGCTCATATTCTCCCCAACATTCTGCTGTGAGTTCCAGTAAACCCAATTCCTAATGAGTAGTTTTGGGAGTAATCACTCAAAGTCTGGCATTGTGTGTGTTGCCAGAGAGACACAGCAGTCACTATAATAATAATAATAGATAAATGGTAATTCATGAATGTCATCTTGCGGTGTTCTCATTACACCTGTGCCAGTTTTCTTCATGGCACATAGAAACGGAGTGATTATTGCTTACATTATTATAATCCCTTAGATGAATCTGATTGAATTTGCTAGGCAACATCTGAAACAGTGTATTACTAGCTCTCAGATCATGCCAAGCATGCGTTTGTATTTGTAATACTTGTTCAGGGCAAAATTTCATTCTCCAATCCACTAAAGTCCCCCTCGAGGACTGATGTTGAGATTCCCTCCAGCTTGCAGGGATGGGGTGCTGATGCCCTTCTGCATGGCTACTTTGCCCATCACCTTTAATGAGGGTTCAAGCAGAGCTAAGGCCTTGTGTAGTTGCTGGGCTCTTGGGCGAACCTCACTCAGAAAAGATGCAGACTATATAGCAGAGCCTCAGCATGCGTGTGGGGGCGGGGAGTGCAGCAGGTTCTATAATGTGGATCAGAAAAGAAAAATTGTCCTAAACCACAATAGTGGGGGTGAGCTTCTTATCTGCTGTATTCGGTTTGTCAAAAGAAAAACTTCACAGGAAAGACAAAAATGTTTTTATTCTCCTTCTTTACAATTGCTTTCTTTCATTTTTCTGCATTTTTCTTAGCAACACTACATGCCATGAGCCTGAGTCTGAAATGGCTATAGACAGATTCTCCTCACAGCAGAACCCTGTCCAATATCAGCCATGTCCCTATTAGTGTAAACAGACTCGGTGGAGCAAGGTTGCTATATTTTCCTTCTCATGCTTTCTTAACTCTTTCCCTAAAGACTACTCTATGGAGTAACCTC
This sequence comes from Mauremys reevesii, assembly GCF_016161935.1. Taxonomy (NCBI): domain Eukaryota; kingdom Metazoa; phylum Chordata; order Testudines; family Geoemydidae; genus Mauremys; species Mauremys reevesii. The sequence continues at coordinate 28,312,723 of NC_052629.1, read as the reverse complement.
TCTCAGCACGTTGACACCCAGGAATTCTGTTTATTACTTGGTTTGACTTCTGCCCTGACTGTTGATGCTGGTAATTGAAAAGCAGTCTCTTAACTGTTGAAAAATCTACCAGTTAGAATGCTAGTCCATAAAGCCATATTTTTCAAGTAGTGTGTATAGAGAGAGTGAGAATATACCCGGTTAAGATGCATTTCAATCACTGTTATTGAATACAAGGAAGCCCAAAAAGCAGTGCCTTATTCCCAAGTGATTCAAGAAATCTAGCTTAGGGGCGAGTAGAGTGTAATGTGTGTGCTTAGAGTCTAGTGTGTGTGCTTAGAGTCTCTTTTGCCCATAAACTGAGATTTTACTGCATTTCATCCAAACGCTAGATTAGATTCAAACACTGCATACTGCATTTTGCATGCAAAATCCATAAATTCTATATATGCATATATTCAGGATTCGACACTCATGTAATTTTCAAAGCAGATGCAATTGCATGTGAATGTGAATTTTTCTTTACCTCTCAAAAATAACCAATAAAGCTAAGATTCAACACAAATGTAAACTTCAGAGTAAAATTGTGGGTAGCATTTTATAGGCCCGACAATATTAGAAGAATAAAAATACTAGCCTAAGAATTTTCATTTTAGCTACTCATGGTTTAATAGAGAACAGTTTTGGGGAGGTGTCTCTGTATGTAGATGTAAGAAATCAAGCATATATGGGCTATATTGTAACAGCAATGGAAAAAATAATGGGTCCTCTGTTCTGAGCTCTTGAGTTCCCTAATCCCATGAAGAACTACAGCAAATGTGAGATCTCCACACAGGTGCTTGACAATACTAAATGTACACATTTTAATGGTGATTAAAAAACCACAGCTGCAAAAGAGCAGCTGGGGAAACGAAGGAGGAAAATTTCACAGTGGTTGGTTCTGGAGAAGCTTTAACAAAGTAACTGCAGTGTAGTTGTTTAAAAAAGCTTGACATAAAATGCAGAATATACAAAATGCGGAGGCAAATCCTTAGGAGGGGAAAGCTGCAAAGTCCTCTGGGAATGAATAGGGCTATAAAAATCCAGATGATCACATTCAGGGTCATAGAGAGTGTGCTACTGAGACAGAAACTTTCTTTCCCAGGCCTCAACGGGTACATCTACACTGCAAAAAAACACCACCAAGAAATACCCACGGCAGCAAGTCTCAGAGCCTGGGTCAACTGACTTGGGCTTACCTTATGGGCTAAAAATAGCAGTGTAGATGTTCCCACTTAGGCTTTGAAACCAGGCAGGGAGAGGTGGGGGTGTCTTGAGCCCAAGCAGGAATGTCTACACTGCTATTTTTAGCCCAATAGCGCAAGCCCAAGTCAGTTGACCCAGGCTATGAGGCTTGCTGCGGCGCGTCTTTATTTGCAGCTTAGCCAAATGTCCAAAGATGTCCAAAGTGAAGTCTGAGGTAGAGGAACTTAACTATGGGAGAAAATCCATCCAAGGGTCATAGGCACGGGAAGTAAGGGTGAGGGGGGCGCTGCAGTACCCCCAGGTTTTATGTGAGGCTGCCGGGCCTGTGCCTGGGGCTCTACTCCCTGGCTCGGGTCCCAGGGGACAGCCCCCGTGTCCTGCTCCCCAGCTGCTGGCTCCACACCTGGGGCCCTGATCCCGGCCCTCTGCCCAGGACTCTGCTCCACGGCCGTGCACCTGGGGCTTGGGTCCCAGTCACTGACCCCGCTCCCTGGGCACTAGCCCCATGCCCAGCACTCTGCTCCCCATCTCGGCACCTGGGGTTCAGGTCCCAGCAACCAGCCACACTCTCTGGTTGGCCCTGTGCCTGGGGCCCGAGCCCAGGGCCCCACTCCCGGCCCCGTGCCTGTGGCTCTGCTCCCAGGGCTCCACTCCCAGGGCCCCACATCCAACCCCATGGTTGGGGCTCTGATCCTGGCCCCGCACATGGGGTCCCAGCTGCTGGCCCCTGCCCAGGGCTCCACTTTTGGCCCTATGCCTGCCCCCAGCTGTGGCCACAGCCTTGGCCCCCTTACCCCTGTTCAGATCTCCCCCTCCAGGAGCCATAGCCCTGCTTCCAGCGTCAGCTGGGTGGGGGGGCATGGACAGGGGTAAGGAGGCTGGCTTTCAGCACCCTCACTACTAAAAATGTTCCAGCACCACTGCCAAGGGTTGAAGAGAACTGGTGGTAGCAGCCCAGTCTATGTATTTTGTGATCTTTATTATGCTCTATTGTGTTTTTCTTAAGTGCAGTAATAAACATCAGTATCTATACTTTATTATGTATTCAGCACAAAATAGGTGTGTGTGGCACGGGGTGATCACCCCACTCCAGCCGTGGAAGGGTAAAAGCAGCCCTGGAGGGGGCTGCAGCGGAGACAGCCAGGCTGATTAGAAAAGCAGCCACAGCTGTGGGCCACCTAATGGGGGGGGGGCAGCTGGCCTTTATAAAAGGGCTGGGGCCAGAAGCTGAGCACACAGAGAGTCTCTCTCTAGCTGCTGAGAGGGATGGGGTTGGCTGCTGAACAGAGTGCCCAGAGTGGAGCAGGGCTGGGGAGCTCCAGCCTGGAAACCCTGCAGGCTGTGTTAAAGGCCAAGAAGGGTACTGGGGTTGCAGAGAGGGCAGCCAAGGGTAGGCAGAGGCAACAGGTCCAAACCCTCCTTGCCGATGATGAGTGGCAATTATACTGCAGCTTTCCCCAGTGAGTGGGGGCTAGATGGTGACTGGTGGTAGCCAAAGACTGAGGTGAGGTGGTTGGGGGTTCCCTGGGGAGGGGAGACCCAGTGAGTGCAGAAACCCTGATGTAGAGGGGCACTGGGGTCTAGGAGGGACATGGGGGGGAGGGGGCTACTGGCAAGATGAGACACTGGCCTGCAGAGGGCCTGGATGACCAGCAGGAAGCACCACTGGTGAGTCATCACACTGTTAGTGTGCAAGGCACTGTGCAGACAAATAGAAGACATGAGCCCTGATTCTCCCCTGCCTTGCACCTTGAGTAGTCATTTTTACTGTTACAAAGTGAGTCTAAAATTCTACTGTTCTAATTAATGGTGTTTTACATCTGCTTTGTACCGCTTAAGTGACTACACCCAGTGCAAGGCTGTGAAGCATTATGCCTGTGGTGGCTGCTTCTATTTCATATTGGTGTGCGATTCTTCCTTCCTTCATTGATGCTGCTATTGGGATAGTATGCAAATGAGAAAAGCAGGCTCCTTCAAAGCGCACCTAGGCATGTGTTTCCAAAAGTGTGTGCGCACATAAGTAGGGAAGTGTGTGTGCATGTGTATACACATATATACTGAGTACATTGTACACAACAATGCACAATCTGAAAACTTGGGGGCTGCCTTACTACTGCATATGTGTTCTGGTGGTGCCAATAAACATAATTTGATTATCTTGGAACACTGGTACCTCCAAAAATTTGAAGGAGCCATATACTCTGAGAACCTTTTAGTAGGTTTTGTTCTATCATTAATATTTGAAACTATTTTATTAAAACAAATAAAAAAAAATCCTGGTATTTTCATATCACTACCTGTACTGAATCAGGGCTCAAAATAAAAGCAAAACAACATTTATTTACTGATGGCCCTGGCTTTTCATGAAGTTAATCTGGTTTATTTATCTGTACAATTCAATTAATCAGTTGTCTGAGATAGTTATGTTTTGGCTACTAGTCCTCTAAATGACATGTTTTGGTTTCTGTTGCATGATTAGATAAACATGCAGTCATTACTGGTATTAATATGGGCTAATGCAAATTTTAAATTTCTTTTCCAAAAACACTTATTCATGGATCTTTGGAATTCACTTCTTGCAGATATTCATGGCAATAAAACATGATTGCATGAATGAATGTGCCTGGAAAGTAAACATGTAAAAAAGGATGTGAGTATAACCAGAGCAAATACATTATAAGATAACTTACATGAGTATATATAGAGGGAAAATGTCTAGTATTTACAAAGCTCTAGAATTGAGCCACTTGTAGTAGTCAAATCTAATTGTCTCTACAGTACAGTGTGGGCAATGAAATACCTATGATAATAAAAACCCTTAATGAATTCTTTCATAATAAACATTTTATTAATCCCAACTGACTAGAAAACACCAAAATGATCAAAACATCCAAATAACATTTGAGCTGACAGCACCCTCTTCTGATTGCTAGATAAAACTGACTAAAACCTCTACTGAAAGTATTGCAAAATCCTTAGTCTCATTGAATTGCACCATGACAAAGATTACAGAGAGACAAATTGCTTGGAAGGAGAATGCAGTCATTTCATTTCCATTGGAACCCCTCCCCCCCCACACACACACTCTAAACTTAGGCTTTACTTTTTATAAGAAGAGGGAAGCCTTTTCCAATCACTTCTAGGTAGAGACCCTTTATTTTACTTGTGGGCAGTGGTGATGCTTATTATTCTTGCAAAATATGGCCCTTCTAGCTAAGAACTCTGGCACCCAGAGACTTTCCTGTGATTTCTCCATTTTATTCTGCTCTTCCTAGCCTCGCAGAGTGAAAGGCTGCTTCACGCACACTTTACTCTGATCTTCCCTTTCCAGGTTGTATTCCTGGGATCTCTCTCTGGACTAGGGAACTGCTAATACTCTCTCCTACATCTTCTTGGAAACAACCTGTTTAGCTGATTCAGGGTAGAATTTGGGTCCATCAGTATGTCGCTCTTTCAGTTCAAAGCTGCAGCAGCTATGTCCCCTGCCGGTGGTGAAGGACAATAATTATGCTTCTAAAGCCCATTACAATAGTAATTGCCTAGCACAGAGATAGGGAAAAGAGATAAGGAAATGAGAGAGAATTAAGATGAATAATGTCATGATAGAACTAGTTTTAATAGAATAACTTAACTGTGTCATAGGCCTTATATTAATAAGCTCAAATGGAGGTTCTCCTGTAGCTCGTGTCCCAGTTCTGTGCTTTTGAAGCAGAAAAGTCTGTGTTCTATCCCAAATGCAGCAGTGGTAGGTGACTGATCTCATGAGCACTTTTCTCTGTCATCCTCCATCTCCTCACTGCAACTGCCTTTTCAAAAGCTCCAGCAGAAAAACCTTCCTTGCTAAACAAGAAAAGCAAATGGAACAGTCATCTAAAATAACTGCTTAGAAATGACATCACTAAATTTCTCCTAGGAAACTGAACATTTTCTAGGATGCTATGGGAGATTGATCTGTACTTCTACAATATACCTGTGCTCTATAACATAACTCCCAAGGACTTTTGAAATCTCCAAGAATCTGCTGATTCTGGTATCTGTTCCAGATACCTATGACATAAGTATCCAGAGAGCAGTGTAAGTGCAGCGGTGTAGTACAGTGTGAATGTGGCTGTAGGGAAAACCTGCAAAGGGCATGATCCCACAGCAGCCTGGCTCGTGAGAGCACACTGCTCTGTTGGTGCTTACAAGCGATGCTAAATAAGCACTTCATTTAGCAACAGCTCAGTTCTTCAGTGTGAGCATGGCCTTAGCTGACCACGAATTTGGTACAGAGAGTGTGTTAAATGAGTTCATGAGGGCTGGTTAGAAGTTTTCACACAGATTTTTTAATTGAAAAAAGCCTCTTTCAAAAATGAAACTGAACCTGTATAACTCAATCATTTTAGGTGGTAACCATTGCTCACATAGATAAAGCTAAAAGTGGGCTGGCCTGCTCTGGGATTCAGAAATCAACAAAAAATGCTTCTTTCTCACCACCTGAGAGGTGGGGAGGCTTTGCCTGGGCCAGCAGGGGAAAGAAAACCCTTAGACTCTTTAAGAACTGCACCACTCTCCACTCCTTGTAGGCACTCGGTCTCATCTTGGGCTTGAAGACAGGGTCTCTGTGCCTGGCTGGTTGAAGGGAAGGGTATAGCAAAGCCTGGTAGCTCCTGTACAACTACGGGGAAGGTTTATATGCTCTTCCTCCAGTCTAGGGCTGCCAATCTGCATTGTGAAGAGAAGGGGCAGGGAGGTATGCAGCAGAGTAGCCTGCTGCAGTTACACATGGTTGTGCAACCTGGAGCAGTTGATGGAGTCCCAAGGAGCATAAGGGTGCCCAGCAGGGTTCTGGTAGGACTGGCTAGAAATCACCCTCCAGGGGTGCAGCTAGGTCCATAGGAGGTAGCACCTGGGGCAGGCCAAGGGCTGTGCCTCTCTCTCTCACACACAGCAGAACCCAGAGCTTTTTCCCTTGCGAGGTGACACAAATCCCGCTTGCCCCAGGAGGATGGTAGCAAGTGCAGATGGTTTCCCTTGGTGGAGATCTCTCCTTAGCTGGGAGCGAGTCTGGAGGGGCAGAGTGGTTGGCTCTCCACCTCCCTTACACCTGCCCGCCACCTCATGCCCCCAGCAGCGGGGGGCAGGAAGGAGTAATGGGAAAGAAATCAGGAATTTTCCCATGGGCTGAAATAATTGGGCTTTCTCCTTCCCACCTGGTCATTCTCAGGAAACTTAGGGGTAGCCCTATAGCTGAGATGCCCATAAGGTTTCCCTGCGGGGTTGGGGGCTCCTTTACGTGACATTTGGTCTTTACCCCAGATTCTCCAGGAGATAGCAGTGGCCTGGCATATAATCTTCACATGTTGCCAGCAGCTGAGCTGTCAGACTAGGATGGGACTGTGGATTGTCTGGGTCCCAGTGCTCCTACATTAGGGTGTAGGTAAAGCACCCCAGTGTGGTGGAATCTGGCAGTTGGCCCCTTGCAGATGATACATAGGGGCAGGGTTGGGGAGTGGCGGCAGTCATCAGAACATGAGCATCCAGCTTGGAGAGGGAATGTAGGGAAGTTAAGGCCATTGAGAGGCTCCCACTGTGTGTGTGGCGAAAGGTGGGACATCCCATGTGGTGAGTGCCACCACAGCTATCAGTCCCAATCTTTCTTTCAGCAAGGCAGACTTAAGCAGGATTGGCCGCTCCAATCATAATGCACCTTCTCAAAGCCAATAGAGATAATACTGAAAGGGAAATATATAGAAATTATCTCTGTGTGTGATAGTGAAGCCATGATAGCAGGCAGAGCAGTCAAGGTGGAGACCTGGTCTTTGCAAGCAACAATGTGCCTTTCAATGAGGGCAAATACTATGGGGAACTTATCCAGATACAGAGGTTTAAAAAAATATTGGCACCCACAGAGGACATATTTGCCCAGCACCCAGAGGAGGTGACACTCCATAAGAATGGGGTGCGGGAGGGATCAGTCAGGGTATCAGTCAGCTGAGAGGTGAGATTCCTGGGTGTGTAGACAGACTTACACTAGCTAGGTTTTAGATAGTGTGCTAATAGTAGCAGTGTGGACATTGCAGCCCAGGTGATGGCTCAGGCTAGTCACCTGAGCTCAGACCCAGGGGGGTCAGGCTGGCTTGGACTCTGGTAGCTAGCCCAAGATGTTTTCCCTGCCTCAACATCCATGCTGCTATTTTTAGTATGCTAGTGCAAGTCCGTCTATCTGCCAGGGGAATCGCACCTCTGATCTGCAGTGCTGACATATTCCCCAGGTGTTCCCCATGGGTATGGGAATGGCCTCACTGTACTGAACTCAAGGTGCTAGCTATGGGTGCTCCAGTGGGATTACCATGACAAGGGAGATAATATTGTGGAAAGGGTGCTCAGCTGAATAAAAGATACTGGATAAAGCTGTAGATTTGATAGAATGATTCCAGACTTCCAAGTCCTTAGAGTGTTTACATTGCTCAGTAAAAGGTAGGATTTATTTTAAAAAGAGGGGGGCAAGTTGCAGGCTGGTGGATATGTGAGCCTCTCTTTTGATGGGTGTGCCCAAAAAGGCACCTGGGGAATATTGTTTGAGATGCTACTTTTATATGAGGAAATTAATGACACAGAATAATGATGAGTCTATTCATCCTTCACCCTCCTCCCTCCTGTGAGGGCTTGCAAATTAGAGGAAATCTCACATTAAGATGCTTTCTTGGCTACTCCCAATGCTCCTTGTACTTTAGTCTGATGCATTTTTTTTAATTATGAAGGTCACTTTCTTTTGACAGGCCAAGCCTACAGACACACTCATAATGTTAAAGAAGAAAAAAACAAACCCACAACTGAGGAGTGACAAGGCAAGACATAGTGCTATAAGAAGGTGGGGAGGCTGGGACTGGCTCTGTCACAGCAGTACATACAGACTGGCTTTGTGTGGCAGTTGCTGGTGCCAGGCCACTCTTTCTTCACAGAGAAGGCAGTTACCTCAAAAAAGCAAGTGTCTGTCTGTGGTGATATCAAAGAGTGCAAGTTGTTCAGTATTGGAGTGGTTACATCCACAGCACAGCTTGGAACTGGAGCCCAACAGCTTCCGGCTAACAATGACGGTATCCAAATGCATACAAGAGTACAGAGGCCCCTCTTGGGAGGGATAATTCAGTGGTATACAAGTGCTAAACTCTTCCTGTTTATCCCTTCCTTCAGGATCAAGAGAATAAGTCAGAGGCATTGGTGACAAGATGTGTGAGTGCGGTACTGTACATTTGGCCCGCAGATGTGTGGCCAGTTCTGGAAATTCACAGCTGGATTTTAGTGGTGAGGGAGCTGGGAGTTGGCATGAATGGAGGGACACATTCTGCAGTCAGTGGATGATGCTCTTGCATTCTTTGGTCAGGGAGGGGCCATGTGAAGGGATCAGTGTATACCTGGGTGGAGCTAAGGATTAGGACAAGGAGAGATGGGATGGTAGTGGAGCTTGATCTTTTTCCCAAGGGTAATTGTAACCTGGCCTGAGATGTTGCAGCAGAGGTTTCTGGCAGGCCTGCCTGGCCTTCACAAGTAGAAAAGGCCATGAGAGGATAGATCAGCTGGTGGGTAAATTGTATGAATAGAAAAGGTTGATGGTTGCCTATTGTGAATTTGCATATCCTAATACTGGAGTTATTCAGTGAAGAGGCGGTACCCCTCTCTGAATGGGGAGTGGATAGGATTCTGGCGGCTATTGGGGAAGGAATTGTTAATAATGTGAGAATCTGGCAGGGATGTTGTGGTGACAGCCAAGTAACTTGCTACCATCTCCTGGTGGCAGATGTCCAGAGCAGGTAATCATTCAAAAGGGAGGGGCCTGGTTCCCAGATAAACCAGACTTGAATGCAGATTAGAACATGGCACCTCCTAAAGAAGGTGCGGAATGGAATTTGGGCACCTAATGTCTGGTACAATGAGGAAACAAACCCCTCTTTGCCACCCTCTTAACACTCATAAGGATTCCCTGCAATGGTGGGGGTTGGGGTTGGATGGTAGCCCTCCACAGGTGGAATGAATTACAATAGGAAGGATGACCTGCACTAGATAAAGTTATTGCCTAGTAGTTCTCACAGAGTTGGGCCCAGTTAGATCACATTCCTGGCATCTTTTCTCTCTTCCTGAGGTGTCTGGGACAAAAGGAGAGATGGGTCTGAGGGCCTGCTGTAATGTGCGTGGGGAGAAGTGTGACATAGACAAGTCTGAGCCAGGTTATTCAAAATGACAAACAATGAGTACAGGATCCACCATCTCCACTCTCGCAATTTTCTTGCAAGTTTGCTGCTATTTCTAAAACACAATGGATGCGGATAGTAATAACATTATTAATACAAATGGAGAGGCTTGGGACATGTGTGCAGGAAAAGACATTAATGTGCATTTCTGGCTGTAAATAAATCTCACAGATTCATTTTGTTGTTTTCTCTCTTCCCCCCCCCCCCTCAATTGGTGCAAGTGTCAGGATTGCCAAACCAAATTTGAGGTTGGTGCTATGTCAGCTTGTGCTCTGGCTCCCTCCCAAGATGGAGAAGTCACACTGGACTCTTTGCTTTGGACTCCTATTTAGAATTCAGACCCTTCCATCACCCGTCAAAGGAAGCTATACCAATTGAATGCCCATGATTTAAAAATATTGTTATGGATGAGTATAGGCAGAAAAGGTAAATTTGGATTGTTTCATTTGAGACTAGCGCTTGATACTGAATCAGGGCTATGGTTTGTATTCAAATTTGATTATGCTAAAATCTCAAGATTATTTTTTTTGGCTACGTTTGAACTGAATGTTGTCAATAGACCCCTTCCAGTCTGAAATCTGGCACAGAACCCAAATCAGGAGCAGGTTCTCATCCAGGGATTCAAATACTAACAAATAGCCCTCCTGCCATGCTGTCACCAGGTTGGAGTTGGAGAAGAAAGATGACTCCAGAGGGGAAACAGATGAAAAGTTGAATTTGGCAGTATTATTAAAGTGGAACCTGTTTCCTAATTATAAAAACAAAAACAAGTAATGGTAAATGTCTTACAGAGGCTTCAAATTCAGTATCAAGCCTATCTGGCAATGTCAGATTGATCAGATAGAAAAGAGAACCTCTCAATCAGATATGAGTACCAAAACTGTTGGTACTTTTTCCTTGTAAAAATTCTTTAATGTCTTTGCTGATAACAATTTAGAGGCAGCTAACATCAGTACTTGCAAGAATTTACAGCAGAGTTCATTCTAGTGTTCATCAGCCAGGTTGGGATAATTTGTTCATGCAGTTATCAGTTTAATCAGCCTAATAGAATCCTGCTGTTCAGACTCCCAATGTTTCAGTAAGCTCTAAGTAGGAAAACTTTTCCAAAAAAATTGTGTTGTCCTTTAAAATTATGTTGATCCCAGTAGTGTGAATTGTTAGCAGTAATGCAGTGAAATACTTGAAAAAGTTTATTCAGGATTATTAAATCTTTTTAGGAAAAACAGTATAGTCCTCAATCAGTCTGTAGTGCAGCTGTCAGACTGAACTGGAAAGGCTATAATAATAGTGGAGGCATATTGACAACCCATGGGAAGAATTAGCCATGTTCAGAGTGATAGGGATAAAGAAAATGTCATGTTCGCATCAGTAAATCACCAAGTGTTATGGTTATGATGTCAGTTTATACTCGGGCAAATAGTGGTGAGCATATAGGTGCTTTAAACAATCCATAGCTAGGTAGGGTAGTCTGGATTTATAAGGAGGACCAAAACATCTGAACTTGGAATAGAAAACAAGAGCCCCCAGTAGTCCACCTGACAATGTTGCTTTGTTTGCTTTTAATTAATCTGTCACTGCAAACATGACCTAGTTGCCATAGTACAGATGTCAGCTTGCAACAGCCTTCCCCTAGAGCCATCCATAATGAGGATTTGACATTTATATCTGCTCACCCAGTCATGAAGAGTAGTTAATTAGCTCCATCTACTGCTGCATGAAGTGAACTGTACCAATAGTAGTAAGTTCTTAGTGGTCTCCTTGGATTGCTCTCTTCACTGTAATTCTAGGGCTCCTTGCTTCACCACTCAACTGGCAAAATATTTTAGTGGGAAGAAGAAAGGGGACAGTTTAATTAGTTTCTTGTAATCCCTTTTGGTTTGTATAATGTATCTTTTCCTCTGTGTGTGGCTTTTTTGATTGCTTGTTTTGAGTTTTTGGGTGAAGTTTGTTTTTTCTTGGCTTTTCTTTGGCTTGCTTTTCCCCTAGTTTGAGAGTGAAGATGGTGCTTCAATAGTAATTCTTGGGAACAGTGTACAGAAGAACAAAGATAAATGAGATCCTCAAGCTACTAGTGTCTTGAATGAAACTGGCCCAACCATTCTGTTTCATGAAAAATGTTGAGGTTTCAAAATTTGTTTTCCTTCTGCATCAGAGCAAAAATAAAATTCTGGAATTTTTCAAGAAAAAACAAGACCAAGAGAGTGACTCACCCCAACTCCCAAGCTATTGGCTATTCTAGGGCCCTCGCCTAGGATATGCCAACCACCAGGCTACAGATTATTTGGGGAGTGGCTCTCTCAATTTCTCCTCTTGCAGCTGTTCCACTTGGTATAGATCATTAAATAGTCATTGGGCCACTGAAAGAGAGCAAGATTGACTCACTCCATAGGCTGGTGGCACTCAGCTGGGCTGTGGGAAATCAAGGATCAGGACATACTCTGAATCAGCTATTGGCTATTCTGGAGTGTCAGTGTCTCTCTCTGACCAAAAATTTCTATCCTGGACTTGAGAAGGCTTTGACTAATTGGCATTTTCAAGTAAAAAATCATTTCATCAAAACATTTCCATCCACCAGCTCTAGTTCTGAATATAAATGGGCTGTAACTGGACACCTAAATGCTGCATTTGGGTACTCATGCCAACTCCTAAGTTAATAGATGCCTGGGTTATACACTTATAATATGTGCCAATTTGAACATCCAAATGTGGATTTCGGCAACTGATTCAATTGCATTAAGTCACTCTTGAAAATAAGTCTCCTTATGTAATATAAAATGTAAATATACATTTTGATTTATTAGAGAGATAATGAATGCCTGTTCTAAGACTCCTTCCTTTCTGAATTCTGCTGAATATTCCAGGTATATCTAACAGAACATCTCTGCTATACCAGTGACTGGACCATATTATGTACTCCTTAACATCCCAGTGAATGTCAGTTGAATGGCAGCAACAAACCAGGTAATATGGAAAACTAGCAGAAAAAGAACTACTATCCCAAATGCCTGACATACACAGGAAAATTCATTGTTATGATGGAAATGTAAAGATGACCTAGCAGTTAGAGTATTTTTACTAGTACCCAGGAATGGTACCTTGTTAATGTCAGAGTTGTGTATCTAATGTATGTGATTAAGCAACTGTAGGAAGCTTGATACACCAGAGAAAAGGAATTGTGGCTCAATACCTTTCAAAGTGTATGTATGTGTGTGGAGTCATGTTTATTGCACTAAATGCTACCCTCATGAAACTCATGGTCAGCTCCCATAAAAATCAATCGGAGTTGTGCGTAACTACACAGGCAGATTTTGCCATATGAATGTATACAGCAGGTAGCAGTGCTACCATTATGTATAATTTTGCACATTTGGTGTCCCTCGTTATTTATTCATCTGAAGTACAGTAGCTCCCCAAATATGCTAGGTTCTTTCTAAATACATAGTAAGAAACAGTCCGTCCTGAAGAGATTACAATCAAAATAAACAAGACCACAATAAGCAGACAGACATATGAACAAAATATCTCAGGTGATGTTAGCTATATATCAAGATAGAGCCTTTCTCAGTTACATCCCAGCATCTGTGAAATTCAGACCATTTTTTTTCCTCTGCCTTAGACATCTGAGCTTGTATTGCGGCCTCTGGTCTTAGTACCAGCCAAGGCTTACTCATCTCTGCTCTCACCCTCATATCTTATCTTCAAAACTTCTTCCATAAATTTCATGTATTTAGAGTATCTATTGCAGCCAGTTACCCAGGAGCTTGGAGATGGTCACTTGCCACTCTGGAATAAATGCTGTGTGTGAGAGGGATCATACAAGTTTTGCTGCTAATTCTTCATGCAATGCACTGAAATCCATTCCCCTGTCCCAGAAGATTACAACTGCTTCTACTTAAGATGCATTCATGCCAAATCAAGTTTTGTTTTTATGAATTTGTCATTAATACAGAATTATGTAAATTATAATTATACATAAGACGGCTTTTCAGTTTATTCTTTCATGAATGCTTGGGAAATTTCCATGTCTAACTCCTGTTACTATTAGCACATCAGTGGGAGAGCAGATTCCATTATAGGATTTTGCACTTCAAATAAAGTCACTTTGACCTGAAGACAGTTTTCAGAAAGTACATTTACTGCGAATTGTCTCTAAATTAATTTAAAGTTATATTAACCAAAGGGGTAACCTTGTGCTTCTACCAAAAATAACCACCTCCCCCAGTTTACTATGTTAATGTAACCAATTTGCCAAATACAAATGGCTATTCAAAAAGATATAAGATGAATTTAAGCTATAGATTTGGAAATCCAAATACAGAGCTTTATTTTATACTTTCTGCTGAAATAACAGAAGGGAAACAAACCTGGAAGTGGATCCCAAATAAAGCCCAGTCCCACAGCTTATGCTCAAGTGCAGCTCTCTTGGAATCCATTGCACGAATAAAGACTGGAGGGTCAGGTCCATAAATTCAGTATGTTAAATGAAAAATTGTTCCCTTTGACATTGTTATAATATATAATTATTGAGACTATTCTACTGATAGACATCCCAGAATATGAATTAGAGGTCGTATTTTTCTTGTTCTTCATACAAGTGCTCTTACCTTGGTTTATCATTTCCACATTCTTTTATATGAATGGCAGGAGAGGTCATGCTGAACTCAGAAACCCTCAGACCAGAGGTAGGCTCTCCCTATTCCTTCAAAAGGGTTATAGGAGGAGAATCTGGAGTTACCCTTCTGCAGTACCTGTTGACACAAAAGCCTGTGAGGCCTTAGAAATCAGGCACCAAGGCCAAGATCCTCAAAGGTACTTAGGGGCCCAACTGATTGTCTTTTTCATTGGCTTGTTTTTTAAAAACACTCAACTGTTATATATGGGACTATATCAAATATGTTCTAAATAACGGCTTACACATGCTTCTGTTGAACTGATGGTATCAGTCCCATTGACTTAATAGGGGTGCGGAAAACCAGTGCGATATTAAGAACATGGAATTTTCCTCCATAACATGTAGTGATGTCTTCCCTCACAAGTAAAAAACTGATGGGTGGATATGAACCCATTGGTGTAAATATTCTGCACAAGTACATATATGTGTGCATTATAATATAAAATACTTGTCAGATCACTGCACTTTCCATGATATACAGTATACACACACATGAGCTGCTCAGTGAATTACTAGGTAGCTGATGAGAGACAGTATTTCTGAACTTTTGTGTAGCAATATAAAAATGGGTCATATACCCAATAATTTCCATAATATTACCGCTGCTGTGAATTACTATTTAGAATGATTTATCATCAACTATTCTGTTAGCCAGGTCACAATTTTAGCTGTGTAAGACTATCAGTTTGCAATTGGAAAATTACTGCATGTGAAAACTAAGATTGGTTAGAATTTTTGTGTTATGCTAAATAAAGGTGAAATAGTCAATGGAGATTGATTGAAAGGGAAGTTGTCTCTTTAAATGAAGCACATCAGGTTTAGCCCTGGCGTAATGGTTATCTGGGAGGGTGTAAATGGCCATGTTCCATTAGAGACTGGCCCACACCTAAACACCACATCTAAACATCTCTTCAGTTGGGAAGAGTACGGATCTGGATCCAAGCTCTTTGGCTTTGGGAGTTCTACATGTCTTTAAGGGTCAGTGTTGCTAATTATTTGTGATCTTGCAAAGTCTTACACGTGGTTTTGGCTTGTGTTAATAGTTCAATCCCTCAAACCACTTATTTGCTGTTAAGCAAAAAAAATTTAATCTCCAGTGATAAGTGTTGTTACATAATATTCTTGGAGATGTATGCATTACTGACAAAGCCAGAGGGAACATAATGATGGAAACATAACAGAAAAATAACTTGACTGATTTTATTTTTAAATATATTCAATGCAGTGCAGAAATTTAGTGTTATATAACTCTCTCATTTTACAAAATGTAACATTTAAAAACAGAACTTGTTGGCTTTTGATAAATAGTACACAGAGAGATGGGCATGCTAAATTAGGTCAGTTTTGGACTATAGTAACTTACAGTAACAGATCTTATACTACAGTAATTTAACTTGAAACTCAATAGAAGTACTACTTGATAAAATGGCAAGTTTTTACCATAATTAGGGCCCTACCAAATGCACCATTTTTGGTCAATTTCACAGTCATAGGATTTTTAAAAATAGTCAGTTTCAGGGTTTCAAATGTTTACATCTGAAATTTCACAGTGTTGTAACCATGGGGGTCCTGACCCAAAAGGCAGTCATGAGGGAGTCACAAGGCTATTGTAGGGTGGTTGTGGGATTGCCACCCTTACTGCTTACCCATCAGAGCTGGGGAGCCAGAGCCAGGTGCCCAGCTCTAAAGCCAATGCGGCCACCAACAGCAGGGCTGGCTCTAGACCCCAGCGCGCCATTTTCCCAGGAGGGCGGCAGGCGGGTCCGGCGGACCTTCCGCAGCCATGCCTGCGGGAGGTGCACCGGAGCCGCCGGACCAGCGGACCTCCCGCAGGCATGACTGCGGACGGTTCCCTGGTTCTGCGGCTCGGGTGGACCTCCCGCAGGCATGCCTGCGGAAGCTCCACTGGAGCCACGGGACCAGCGCACCCTCCACTGGCACGTCCCCCGGAGCCGCGGTACCGGCGCCCGGCAGCACGCCCCCTGCGGCATGCCACCCTGCTTGGGGCGGCCGGATTACTAGAGCCGCCCCTGACCAACAGCAGCGCAGAAGTGAGGGTTGCAGGATATGGAGGGTTGGTTACTATATGTTTGGGTTTTCCTAGCAGCTTCTCTGCCCAGGTCTGGGGTTGACAGCTGGGGCCCCAGCCTCTCCGCCCGGGTCAGGGGCTGAGAGCATTCTCCCTTCTGCACTGCCTTCAGAGCTAGGCTCACAGCCAGCAGTTGTGGAGTTTCCTGCAGCTGGGGGACATTCCCAGAGATGGATCTGACTGCCTCCAGGAGCAGCCCCTGACGGGGAAGAAGTCCAGTCCCGTCCTTCCCCAGCCTAGGCCAGGACTAGCAGCTGGAACCCAGCACATGGTAGGAGCCCCCAACTTGGGGTGCCCTCAGCTCTGCTCCTCTCCTACAACAGCCAGATTTCATGGAGGAGATCAGAGTTCATGGTCTGTGATGCATTTTTCACAGCCATGAATTTGGTAGGGCCCTAGCCATACTGCATCGTAAAATAAAAATGTTACTCTGACAAAACCAATGCAACTTTCCCAACTGTACTCATTATGTCTTACCTTAATTTACATGACAGTTTTATAGCTTAAAATACTTAGAAATACAAATAATATACCCAGTAAAATACATTTATTATGATAAATGATAATGGGAAAGAGAGTCTGGCATAGTTGTCTATGTGGTATGGGTTTTTAACATAGAAACAGTCAGAGATACAGAAGAGTCTTTTCATCACTGTCATTGGTGAACTACACCCACTGTGTTTACTTTTCTCGTCTTTTCTGTTACTGCTGGTATTGATGTTTTTCTTTGAATCAACCTTGTTAATCTTGTCAGAGACATTACAACTGTTTGCAATTGTTGCCAGTACTCCATTAATCTCTTCTTCAACCTCTTCATCCTCATCCTGACAGGAAATAAAACAGCAGGATAGAGGCACTTAAGCATACGTTTTATTGCATATATTTACATTTACACTGAACTGAATGATTAGGTTTCCCTATGACTCTCTTTTTGTAGTGCACACCTGATTTTAGTGGGTGTACACACACATGGAAGCAGCTACTGTCAGTTTTCAAAGTCTCCAAATACAAGGACAACACAGTGACTTACGTGGCAGCTTTTGGCAAAAGTTCAAATCTGAGTGTAAAGGAAAACTAGATTTGTACAGAAATGTTCCATCAAACATTAAAGTGAGCATGAAATCTGTTAAATGTATCAAAGGGGATAAACAATCTTTTTGTTGAAAAGATCAAGTTAACTGTCAGCAGCTAGGAATTGTTTAGGAGTATATCATTATTTTAGCAGAAGATCAGTGGAGCTGCAGCTACCCCTAGATCTAGCTAGATCTAGGGGTAGATCTAGCTAGCTAGTTCAAGCACCTCAGAATTTGAGAGAATCTTACTCTTTGCCCAGTAGGCTGACTATTCTTCAGCCTCTTAGGCTCATGATGAAGGTTGATCTATTTTAAAAAATAATAAAGCACTGACAAGGATAAGGAAGAGGAATGAACCTCCCAACTAAATGAATATTTCAATATTTCATAATCCCTTATTTCAGTTCCTGATTCAGCAAAGCACTTGAAACACATGCTTAAAGTTCAGTGGGTTAAAGTTAAGCACATGCTTAAGAGCTTTGCTGAAACAGGGCAGCGCTTTGAGCCCTACACAAATATTTCGAGGGGTTTTCCTTTGCTTTGATTGGAGAGAGCATTGAGCCAGAAAGTTCGTGGCTGAAGTCCTGACCCTTTGAAATCTATGGGAGTTCTGCTGTTGACTTCAATGGGGTCAGGATTCTACCTCAGATTTAGAAGTAAAATACAGTGAGTCAGTGAAACAGAATAGAAGGAACTGGAAAAATCATCACTGTCATTTTTGTTTTTCAATTTGCCAGAAAAATCTAGTATCTTCCATCTGACAGAGATAAACCATGCACAACACAATGGGTTTTCCCAGAAAATGCACCTGATGGCAAAAATTCCTTTCATCTGCAGTATAGCTTCTTGCAGCAATGTCAGTAATTTGAAATAAAAAACTGAGATTAAAAATATGTTTATAAACCACAGATAAGATTATGCCATAAAATTCCAGTCTGGATTTTAAACACTGCCTGAGGAAATGCTAGCTATGGAGTTTTACTTTGAACCTATTTCTATTACACATTTCAATTTCTTAGCTATTCTACTTTAAAAACTGTTCTCAGCACAACATCGTTCTCATGATCCCAAAGAAAATCCTACCCAGCAGTGTCTCCCACACTTTAAACAAAGCACCAAGGCTGAGTCATAATGATTGTAACTGGCACTTCAAAAGTTAATAAAATCAAGAAACCTCTCAGAAGAAACCTGACTGTTCCCAGGTTCTCATTTATTAGAAAGAGAAAAGGAGCAGAACAACATCTTTGTTTTTAAAATGGTGGGAGTTAGTGCATTGTTCAGTTTAAAGTTTGATTTCTCACCCAAGTAAAGTCAAATAAAACTTGTACAGAATTACAGTTTTATTGCACAGCAGGAAAGGACACCGCCTATGTGCCATTTTTCTTTTTACACAGCCGCATGTGAACGATTCACAGGTGGCTTTTGCTTTATTAGGCTATTCTTAACTTATTTCTTTTCCCTAGGAAGCCCTTAAAACTTGAGTGGAAAATGCTGTCTATGGCGTGGTGCATGTCTCACTCCTGTTGCTGGTTCCAAGCCACTCTTTTTTCACAGAACATAAAAGACGCATTTACAGCACCAGCGTGATTATCATATTGCACCTGTGAAAAGAAGAGACTCTACAACAGAACTACAAATAGGTATCTGCCTTACAAATCAGGGATGTTGGGGGACTGCTGAAAAAGAGGGGCTTTGGGGTACTTTGTGAGAAGAATAATTATGCTGTTTTACCTTATGAAAACCTTGCATTTCAAGAGAGAGTTCAACTGCAGCTGTATTTTTTAAATGTGATACCATTGACTCTTCTCTCACTCCCAGCTCTTAGTGAGAGAATAGCAGATGGCACTATGAAGGGATTTGTCTGAATACAAAAATCAGCAGCATCCATGAAATGATACTGTATGAGAGCTGAAAAGTACTGTATATGTTATCTGCTGTTGCTGTTTATATTAACTGAAGTGTTTGACATCCAACCGCTGACAGGAGGAAAGATGTCACTTCTGCTGAATATTATAGATTTTCAAGATTAAGTGTTTCATCCAAGAGTGTCATGGTATCTGGTGCACCTGGAGATTCCTTTGCCAAGCCAATTTAGAATGTTTGTAAAGGCAACATGTTGCTGTGCATTATAGCTGCAGCAGGTGTGACCAATAGATATAAGACTGAGTGTTTCCACTATTATCCAATTTTCAAATTGTGGCACTTTCCTCTTTCAGGATGAAAGTTTCCAGGCTTGTTCTCTATCCAAAGGTCAATTAAAAAAAATAAGGCTAGATGAGGATCCCTTTCTTTTATACAGGGGAAAGAGTCAAAAGGGTTTCTTTAGTCATAAAGGTAGGTTCTGTCCTTCATACAGAAGAAAGCAAGGTGTAAGGCCTTTGAAAGGTAACCTATTGGTTTATTCAGACTGTTATGCAGTGGGCTAACTGTATTGAAATGAATGGGACATCATGCTTGAATTTCCATACAGCAGGTGATTCATCAGTTTTTGTGATCGACTTTGATGTTGTCTGTGCTGATCATGGCTCACATGGAGCTTGCTACTGCAGGTGTCTGTATATGGCTAGCTATTTCACAGTTCATATTCTAAACCGTAAATCCCCAGCGCATCCAAAGGACTAAAATGTGCCAATTTAACCAATGCTGGCTCTTATTTAAATACTAAAACAGAGTGCAACACAGATCATTCTTACTCATTGTTTAAGGCTACAATTACAAAATGGGTTCAACTTTGTCGTCTTTTGATTCTGCAATTTTGTATGCACAGTTTCTGTAATCAAAATCAGATTTGTGCACAAAGCCCTATTTCCCTGAAAACAATGGGAACAAACAGCAGCAGGCAGTTTCCTTGCTCACAATTTCTAAGTCTGGTCCTCCGGTCATTTCTGTGACCAAGGAGCTCTATCTCTGCTCCATGCTCACTGCTGCTTCTCTCGCCTTCAGATGGCTCTTTCTTGGCTTTATGCCTCTCTCTTACCCACATCCAGCTTGCCAAACAAATCCTTAGCCTCTGCATTTGCAACCATTCCCAGAGAATACCCCCAGACTACATGGCTTAGCCTTGCTCAGGCCTTGTCTACACTACAAAATTAAGTTGACCTAAGTTAGGTCGACATAATGCCACCACAGTAGTTACTGTGATTTTTCATGTCCACACTAGCTTTTTCTCTTGGTGGTGCATGTCCTCACCAGGAGCACTTCCACCGATGTGACCAACAGCATGGGGCATTGAGTTGTGAATGTAGTGATTGTAATTGCTGCTAAGAATGGGGTTATATGGGAAACAGACACTTCGAACTAGAGACCATAGAAAGGTCAGGATATCATGTAGCATGTGCCCCGGGAAGGTTCAAGGGATGGAGTAGCTTAATACCTGGGCAAGCAAGGTGGAAGACAAGAAGTTACAAAAATTATTTCCTAAGCTGTTAGAGGAAATGTTAGTAAATGGTTCTGACCCAAATATGCTGCCCTCAGTTGCATCTAAACTGAGAGTTTTGGTCATGGCAAGAGTCAGATTGCGAGTGGCCTTTGTACAGACAGCTCAGATGATTGCCAAACTCTTATGTAGTTATGTAAGGGCCTCCTGAAGTAGCAGTCCCTGCATTTAAAATGGGGTAAGGCGGAGTCAGAGCTAGGGCCTTGCCCCACTCACTCCATGACGCTCTGCAGAGCAAGGAGTATTCATCCGGGGAAGTAATTTTCTCCTTCTTAATGGATATGGCAGATTGCTTACCCCCTTGTGTGCATGGAACAGCCCCAAACTTTGCCTGTCCTCCTCCTGGGATAGACAATTCCATGCCTTCTCCTACATATAGCTGCAACATAAATGCCACAAGAATAGTGCCAAAGACTTCAGTGATTCATGAACTATTCTTTGTTACTGTCATTGGGTTGTGTGGATATAATTGAGAGACATAAAGTGTCCTCTAGTAAAGAGGGCCTGAGCTGCAAAATTCAGAGTTGGAGTTCAAGGGTGCTTAATTCCCTAGTTTTTGTCAGACCCATAGTGCCTTTTAGTGTCCTTATTGTAAGAAACATTTCCATTAAATTTCTGTACAATTCCCATTAATGCTAATGCAGGTAATGTACTCTCCTGACAAGGAGTTCCCTAGGTATTCGTTCTAATCAAATATTTAAAAATTTAAATACCTTTGTGAGTACCCTCAAATTGGAACGATGAAGAGTGCAGAAATGAGCCACAGCATACTCCAACAAAGCCCCAAAGATGAAACTAAAACAAATACCAAGGTATACATCAATTGCCTTTATGAAGCAATTAGCATTAGGAAGTGAAGTCCTGGCTCCCATCATGAGAGTTGTCATGGTAAGCACTGTTGTGACACCTGCGGAACACAAGGAATGAGGTAAAAAGTGGTGTGTGTTATGGCATTCTATGCAGCATTTGGAATAGCTGCAAATGTGTTTTCTGAGCTTTATGGTTAATGTGAGCTGTTCAGTGTGTGCAACCACATTTCCACATTTACTGCTGGATGTTCTGGAAATAAGACTTTTAAATATATTTAAAGATTTTGAATCCACTTCTTTTAAAAAAAAAAGAGAACAAGGTTAATAATTCAGAGAGTCTGTAAACTAAAATGAGAGGAACTTAAATGACTCATGCTGTACACTTGTGATTATTACGGTACTATGCAAATGGTCTGGATATTCCCTGACTACAAAGATGGTTCACAATGATTTTTTTATAACCACAATGTAATTATCTTGCATCTCTGCTGCATAGCATTCACATGAAAGTAGGTACAGTGAGCATTTCTATGAATTTACACACACAGTGCCAACACTACTCTATTCAACTGTGTTCACTCTGTATGGACACCTTTCCTTCTTACAAATCCAGAAGCATGAAGCTATATATTTTGTAATTATTTCTTCTCTGCTCGGAACATTTCAGTCTTGTGGCAGCTGTTTCTTCTTCTTCCCAACTCCACATCTCTCTCTCTCTCATTTAAAATGAGTTATTTTAATCTCTTACAGTACTTTCTCTTCCTTTATTCTTGTGTTAATTAGTATGTATTGTTCATCCTCACAAATACCTCATAATTCTTTCTTGTGTGCAACACGTTGTACTTGAATGCTTTGAAGTGAGTTAAGGAATGACTGAATGTTCTTTGTGCTTCTCTGCCATCTAGACTCCCTATGGCTTCCCAGGACATTTTCCTTGTTAGATAATACACAGAAATAAAAATCCAAGGGGAATCTACATGATGTATGGCAAACCGAAGAAGTAATTGCATAAAATACAGAAGTCTTCGCAACTTCTAGAAATGAATGCTATGTACCGTGCAACAAAGAACACCTTTTATTGTTTCAGCCTCTGTTTTGTTTTTTTCAGTTACTCACCTATGCAGATTCTGGCTGGAACTGATGATTGGCTTATCCAGAATGATACCCAGGAGAGTACAACTAGCAAGATGGATGGTACATATGTCTCTAGTATGAAATACAAGATGTTCCTCTTGAGCTCAAAATGGAATATTAACTTTGGATAGCGTCCTGTGAAAAGAGGAACAAACAACCTTGGAAACAAACAATTACTCGGTATAAGGTAATGTTAGATGGTGCCACTTACCACAATTTCTTGTAAATGTCAAATTTTAGACATTAAAAATGTTTTTTTCTAAGTTTGTCTTGCACACTTCCCAACAAATCTGTTAACTTTCCATTTCTGATACTTTGGAAGTAAAAGCTCTAATTGGGTCCAAATTGGTAAACAAATATTGTAATTCTTGTCAATTTTGTTTTGCTAAAATTCCAGTATAGAGAGGAGAGCCTTTCTTAAAGTAAACCTATACTCAATATATGTGAGATTCACCCATTCTATACACTAAACCTGAGCAAATAGGTTTTGTGCTAGGTATTAAATTGGGGTAAGTGGAGTAAGAGGACGGAACAAAACTCCTAATCTATGAGGAAACCAATTAACTAAATCCAGGGGTGAAAGTAACTTAAAGGATTTACCAGTACGCTGGAGTCCTGAGTGGGGGCAGGGCCTCAACCAGAAGAGGTGTGGCCTCAACTAGAAGGGGCAGGGCCTTTCAAGATTTAAAGACCCTGGGGCTCCGGCTGTGGCTGGGAGCCTCAGGGCCTTTAAATCCCCCCACAGCTGCCAGCTGCAGAGGCAGCTGGGAGCCCCGGGGATCAGGGGCGAATTAAAGGGCCTGGGGCTCCAGCTGCCATGGAGCTCCGGGCCCTTTAAATCACCGGGGGAGCCCTGCCGCTCCTACCCCAAGGTGGCAGGGCTCCGACAGTGATTTAAAGGGCCCGGGCTCTGGCTGCTGCGGGGTAGCAGCGGCAGAGCTCTGGCAATGATTTAAGGGGCCCCGGGCTCCCCACAACGGCCTTTAAATCACCGCCAGAGAAGCCGGTCCAGTCCAGCGCAGCCGGTACGTCGTTTCGGCTTACTTTCACCTCTGACTAAATCAATCTACTTTATCACAAGGAAACCTTAAGAATCTGACTTTTGGAAACATATTTAAATGTAGTGTGGCAAGGCACCTTCTCGGTCTCACCAGCCTTAGCTGTTTTTGGCCTTGCTGAGATGGACTTAGGTAAAAACAGTCCTTCTTGGCTGCACAGGGGCAGTCCGTTCCTTCTCTCAGCCAGTCTTTTGGGCTTGTTTTTCTCCCTTATCGGAAGGAATACAGCCTCCCCTCCTGGTGAGTCTTGCTGCTTCTAGCCTACTGGCAGCGTGACTCTCTTTCTCTCTCTCTCCCCAAACAGGGGAGGGTTTTAAAAGGTCTCAGGCAGCCCTTAGTTGGAATCAGCTGATCCTAATTGACCCCAGGTAACCCCTTCTCAGCTGAACCTGATTGACCTGTAGTCACCCCTCCTCAGTTGATAGGGAGGAGAGCCTTTTAATTTTCTGGGACTGCAAGAATTTTTAATGAATCTGTAAACTCAAGGGCTGTACCGTACGACTGGAGAATTGCTAACATAGTTCCTATCTTTAAGAAAGGGAAAAAAAGGTGATCCGAGTAATTATGGGCCTGTCAGTTTGATATCTGTAGTATGCAAGGTCTGGGAAAAATTTTTGAAGGAGAAAGTAGTTAAGCACATTGAGGTCAATGGTAATTGGGACAAAATACAACATGGTTTTATAAAAGGTAGATCGTGCCAAAC
The DNA here is from genome assembly GCF_016161935.1 of Mauremys reevesii. Lineage (NCBI taxonomy): Eukaryota > Metazoa > Chordata > Testudines > Geoemydidae > Mauremys > Mauremys reevesii. Next base: position 28,288,294 of record NC_052629.1, on the reverse strand, counting down.
CAATCTGATCTCCTTCTTTGAGAAGGTAACAGATTTTTTAGACAAAGGAAATGCAGTGGATCTAATTTACCTCGATTTCAGTAAGGCATTGATACGGTTCCACAAGGGGAATTATTAGTTAAATTGGAAAAGATGGGAATCAATATGAAAATTGAAAGGTGGATAAGGAACTGGTTAAACGGGTCATACTGAAAGGTGAACTGTCAGGCTGGAAGGAGGTTACTAGTGGAGTTCCTCAGGGATTGGTTTTGGGATCAATCTTGTATAATCTTTTTATTACTGACCTTGGCACAAAAAGCAGGAATGTGCTAATAAAATTTGCAGGTGACTCAAAGCTGAGAGGTATTGCTAACACAGAGAAGGACCAGGATATCATACAAGAATATCTGGATGACCTTGTAAACTGGAGTAATAGTAATAGGATGAAATTTAATAGTGAAAAGTGCAAGGTCATGCATTTAGGGATTAATAACAAGAATTTTGATTATAAATTGGGAACACATCAGTTGGAAGTAACAGAGGAGGAGAAGGACCTTGGAGTATAGGTTGATCACAAGATGACTATGAGCCGCCAATGTAATATGGCCGTTAAAAAAGCTAATGCGATTATAGGATGCATCAGGCGAGGTATTTCCAGTAGAGATAAGAATGTGTTAGTACTGTTATACAAGTCACTGGTGAGACCTCATCTGGAATACTGTGTGTAGTTCTGGTCTCTCATATTTAAGAAGGATGAATTCAAACTGGAACAGGTACAGAGAAGGGCTACTAGGATGATCCGAAGAATGGAAAACCTGTCTTATGAAAGGAGACTCAAAGAGCTTGGCTTGTTTAGCCTAACCAAAAGAAGGTTGAGGGGGGATATGATTGCTCTTTATAAATATATCAGAGGGATAAATATTAGGGAGGGAGAGGAATTATTTAAGCTTAGTACCAATGTGGACACAAGAACAAATGGATATAAACTGGACACTAGGAAGTTTAGACTTGAAATTAGATGAAGGTTTCTAACCATTAGAGGAGTGAAGTTCTGGAACAGCCTTCCAAGGGGAGTAGTGGGGGCAAAAGACATATCTGGCTTCAAGACTAAGCTTGATAAGTTCATGGAGGGGATGATATGATGGGATAGCCTAATTTTGGCAATTAATTGATCTTTGATTATTAGGAGGTAAATATGCCCAATGGTCTGTGATGGGATGTTAGATGGGGTGGGATCTGAGTTACTACAAAGAATTCTTTTCTGGGTGCTGGCTGGTGAGTCTTGCCCACATGCTCAGGGTTTAACTGATCGCCATATTTGGGGTTGGGAAGGAATTTTCCTCCAGGAAAGATTGGCAGAAGCCCTGGAGGTTTTTCGCCTTCCTCTGCAGCGTGGGGCATGGGTCACTTGCTGGAGGATTCTCTGCACTTTGAGGTCTTTAAACCATGATTTGAGGACTCAATAACTCAGACATAGGTTAGAGGTTTGTTACAGGAGTGGGTTGGTTAGATTCTGTGGCCTGCATTGAGCAGGAGGTCAGACTAGATGACCATAATGGTCCTTTCTGACCTTAAGTCTGAGTCTATGAGACTGAGGAGAGATCTGAGCCATTAGCGATTATTTTGAAAAGTCATGGAAGATGGGTAAAATTCCAGGGGGCTGGAAAAGGGTACATATAGTGCCAATCTATAAAAAGGGGAATAAGGACAACCCAAGGAATTACAGACTAGTCAGCTGAACTTCAGTACCTAAAAAGATAATGGAGCAAATAATTAAGCCATCCATTTCCAGACGTCTAGAAGATAATAGGGTGATAAATAACAGTCAGCATGTATTTGTCAAGAATAAATCATGTCTAACCAAACTAATAACTTTTTTTGACAGAGTAACAAGTCTTGTGGATGGAGACGTGGAGCAGAAGATCTGGTATATCTTGACTTTAGTAAGGCTTTTGATACTGTCTCATATGACCTTGTCATAAACAAACTAGGGAAATACAACCTAGATGGAGCTACTATAAGGTGGGTTCATAACTGGTTGGAAAACCATTCCCAGAGAGTAGTTATCAGTGGTTCATGGTCAAGATGGAAGGGCATATATCAAGAGGGGGCCCACAGAGATCAGTTCTGTGTCCAATTCTGTTCAATATCTTCATCAATGATTTAGACAATGGCATACAAAGTACACTTATAAACCTCCCAAGATGGGAGGAGTTGCAAGTGCTTTGGAGGATAGAATTAAAATTCAGAATGATCTGGACAAACTGGAGAAATGGTCTGAAGTAAATATGATGAAATGCATACTATTCCACTTAGGAAGGAACAATCAGTTGCATGCATACAAAATGGGAAATGACTGCCTACGAAGGAGTACTGTGGAAAGGGATCTGGGGGTTATAATGGATCACAATTTAAATATGAGTCAGCAGTGTAACACTGTTGCAAAAAAAAGCAAACATCATTCTGGGATGTATTAGCAGGAGTGTTGTAAGCAAGACATGAAATAATTCCTTAGCTCTACTCTGCGCTGATTAGGCCTCAACTGGAATATTGTGTCTCATTCTGGGTGCCACATTTCAGGAAAGATGTGGGCAAATTGGAGAAAGTACAGAGAAGAGCAACAAAAATTATTAAAGATCTAGAAAACATGACCTGTGAAGGAACATTGAAAAAATTGGATTTGTCTAATCTGGAGAAGAGAAGAATGAGGGGGACATAACAGTTTTGAAGTATATAAAAGGTTGTTACCAGGAGGGAGAAAAATTGTTCTGTTTAACCTCTGAGAATAGGACAAGAGGTAATGGGCTAAAATTGCAGCAAAGGCATTAGGAAAAACTTCCTAACTGTCAGGGAGGTTAAACACTGGAATAAATTGCCTAGGGAGGTTGTGGAATCTCCATCATTGGAGATTTTTAAGAGCAGGTTAGACAAACACCTGTCAGGGTTGGTCTAGATAATACTTAGTCCTGCACTGAGTGCAGGGGACTGTACTAGAAGAGCTCTTGCGGTCCCTTCCAGTCCTATGTTTCTATGACTTGCACAAGGATCTGAACCTTGGAGCCAAATGAAGACTTGGCATAAGTAGTGGAATTACACACCCTTATGCTAAGTCTGAATTTGGTCCTTCATAGTCCCAGATTCCTAAGTGAGCTTTTGTATGTCTGTGCAATTAAAGTTCAGGATGTGAATTTGCTTTTACCTTATGTTCCCGCTAGGCTATAATGCATGAAAATAAAGAAACAATCTGATTTTTATTAACATAACTGGATCTACAATTAATGTTCAGTACATACTTTATTTTGAAGGTTACAAAATGATGATCTGTAACTTTTTTAAAAATTCAAATTTTTCCAAACTCTGTGAGGGTGAAATTCAGGTATTCACTATAGTCAGTTGGCTTGAACTATTTTTATTTAACTAAGTGAAGTTACATGCTTGTTTCTAATATGGTGTGCCATGAGTCATGACTATGCTTTATAAATATGGATGCACTTTAGCGGTAAGCCACAACAGCAATATCTGCATTAATAGGCTATTTGTGCATCCCTCAGGTGCATTGTGAAGTATGAGGTTGAGAGGACTTTTTAACAGCATGAAGTGCAACCACAGCCTACGAATGCACACATAGGTCTGTCTTATTGCTACCAGACTAGAATATGGCTGCTTACATTTAAATGTTTACAATATTTTTAAAATTACATACATAAAACTAGTCTAAAGAAAGTTATTAAGGTTACAAAGAGCTTGGCTACATTAGAAACTATCCCGGCTTTAACTATGCCGGGATAGTTGAGAGTTCAGCCTCCTTACTGAGGTCAGTTATATAGTACCATTGGAGATTTATACAGGTAGTAGCTATTCTCACAGGGAAAAGAAAATTATACTGACATAAATCTCCTTTACACCAATATAACTGCACTTATACTAGGGTTTTTGCCAACATAACTACATATCTTTAAAAAACACTTCCTTAACCAAAAGAGTTATTCCAGTAAAATTTTCAAGTGTAGATCAGGCCGAAGTCAAGCATTCAAAAGTTTAAAAATGTCAAATGCACAGGAAACTGTAAAACACTAACAGGGCCGGCTCTGGCTTTTTTGCCGCCCCAAGCCAAAGAAAAGCGGGGGAGGGCGCAGCCAGAGCGGCAAAGCGGCGGGGGAGGAAACAACCCCCCCCTCCAAAAAAGGCGCGGCTGGAGCGGCAAAGTGTGTGTGTGTAGGGGGAGGAACGGCGCGGCCGGCAAAGCAGGGGAAAAAAACAAAACAAAAAAACCCTACAGGGTGGCCGGAGCCAGGGTGCAGGGGGACTCCCTGTGCTGCAGAGTGCACACCCAGTCTAGTGCGGGGGAGAAGGAGGGAGCAGGGGGAGAGAGAGAAGTGGGGCGGCCAGGACTTCAGTGGGGCGCTCACCCCGCAGCCCTGACCGCCCCGCGGCCCCGACCGCCGTGCTGTCTGCTGGGAGTGCTCTGCGCCGCTCTGGTTGGCTGGGAGGGAAGGACGCGGGCTGCCCTGCCGAGTTTGCTGCAGGGTGCTCCCCTCCTCCACGCCCTACAGGGCAGCCGGATCGGGGAACCAAAAATAAAAATACCTGCTGTGCCACCCTAGCATTGGGTGGAATGCCTCCCCGTAGAATCTGCCGCCCCAAGCACGAGCTTGCTCCGCTGGTGCCTGGAGCCGTCCCTGAACACTAATTCTGCCCCTCTCTTCATCCATGTTGTGCATTAAACGAGGCAAAGGTGCTGGGGGAAAATGCTGTGTGATTATGTAATGACAGACTGTAACATAAAGCATTACAGTTGTACAGGCAACTGTAAATTTGGCGTTTTCTAACTTGATTTTGCAACCTATATAACATTCTTCTAAGCAATGTTTTGCATGCAATTTCCTAAGTTTTTTTTAAAAGGAAAAAGCTAAACACAAATTCTGTTTTTTTTAAAAAAAGGGAAAGTGGAGAGTTTTAAAACAGTTTATAACTCAGAATAGTCTACATAGCAAGCCTCAGTACCCAGGTCAACAGTCTTGGGCTTCTGCTGCGGCACTAAAAATAGCTGGGTAGACAATTGTGGCTCAGGCTGGAGCTCAGGCTCTGAAGACTCACACCATCCCTGGGCTTCAGAACCCAAGCTCCAGCCTGAGCTGCATGTCTACACGGTTATTTTTAGTGCTGCAGAACAAGCCTGAGTCTGTCACCCTGGGCTCTGAGACTCTCTGCCACTCACTGTGTAGACGTACCCTCAGTTAACCTGCATGGAATTTCATGGCACCAAGAAAAGGCACTCTTCTAGTCTGAAGGCTTTCTCCCTGCCAAATTTCAAAGACCTGCTGCATACAAGGAAACAATGGAGTGACACAGCTTTACAAAAAAGGTCAGAAGAATCTTCTATAATGGAAAGTACAGTTTTTGGCAATCTAATAAAACTGTTCTCCTGTGTAACTGAAAGGAGGAGATATGAGATATAGTGGCGGTGTTGTTTTCACAGCACAGTTAACTTGAGCTATTGAGTGTTGTCCCTAACATGAGTTCTGTCCATACCCACAAACCCATAACTCGAGAGTTGTGGTACTTTTAACTTGAATTGTCTGGCCTGAGAGGGGACAGAAGCTAAAGCTCAAGGTAGCACAATTTGTCAGCTGATAGCAATCACTCTGTGCAAATCAAGTGTTATTTTGCAGTGGCTCTCACTCAAGCCAGGCTAACTCGAGAGGAGTAATTCAAGTATGAATCACTCAAGCTAACTCTGTAGTGAAAACATAGCCTTAGACTCCCTTACATTGTTTGCATTCCCCATACTTATTTAGATACCTTGCATATACTTACATTCTTAATATTGTTACATGAAAAAAAACAGGTGTAACATACACAGTGAGGAGCAGAAGGTGTAAGTAAAAATGGTTCTTACTCAACATAGCATGTGCCTTTTCTGGCTCAGTGGCATATACCAATATAGACTCATCTGTGCAATGGTAAAGCAGGTGTAAAGTCTAAGGAAGTCTGAGTGTAAGGAGATCTGGCTTACCTCATTTTATAATTTGTCTCTGTATTTGGCTTTTGGAGTCCAAAGCCATATGCTAGTCTCCAACAGTGATTCTGATTCTTCAAAGAGACATCACTATCATAACCATGGTTTTATCAGTACGGAATGTCACTGCACCACATGAGAAATATACCTAAGATTAAATAAACAGGTTTCCTTCTCAAGCTATAACATTTCTCTTTGGCAGTTGATAATCATCCTGTATATCCAATTGTATAAAAAAGTTCTGGTCTATAACTGAAATCCTTACTGTGCATACTTCTGGCTGATGAGGACATACACCTAGAACAACTTCTCCCACATCTTTGCCCCCAACAATCAGTGGCAGTGGGAGGAGCTTGTAGAGGGAACCATTCTGCAGGATGCTGCTTTTAGCTTTCTGCATTCCCTTTCTCATTTCTGCTCAGTGTAAGTGGAGGGGAGCGTCTGGCCTATGGCTATTTCCTGTATTCTTTCTGGTGAAATTTACTCATATAAAGAGCTCTGGGTAGCACTTTATCTAAAGATGCACTTTTGTTATCCCATGCAATTCCACAAAGAAGTGTGCATTCAGGCACAAAGAGCACAATCTGCTCTCCCCCATGAAATATGTATACAAACCCCTTGGGTGCCAGTTAAGATGTATGGTGTACATCCTGCACAAAGGCATTAATATGGTTTAGCCGTGCATCACTTGCTTCTCCTCTTGTGCCTTATAAGGTGTTGCTTTTTGCTTAAATGAGGGCACAAGAAGAGTTAAATAACATTTGAAAGGGTGCCTCAAACATAGCTGACTACAGAAAATTATACCTTGCAGTATGTGACCAAAATGTGCTATTGCTGTTTAGGATGAAGATCACCCTTCTTGAATAAATGAAATTGAAATTGGAGAAGGAGTAGTTTCTCCATTCCTCTTCCTGGCTACTGGGTTGTGAGACTGCAATGCAGCTCCTCTATGGCTGTTGTTCCAGCTATTGTCCAGAATAGCAATCACTACCGCTCTGTATCTCCTATGCAGAGATTCTGGTCCATTTGATGTGCATAATACATGGATCTGCTCTCAAACCTCTCATTTAACAGTGGGTGTGTGTGTGTTTGTACTTTCTCCATGCAAGGCATGTAATAATTCCAGAGACTTCCCTCCGCCTATGCCATCCACTGCCACTCTATCCATGGTTCCCCAGAGACCCTCTCTGGCCTTAAATAGTACCTACCAAAAGTTTTGCACTGCCTCTCTGCCCCAAGAAGAATCAATGATGATTTTCATTCCAAACCAAAGAACATAATTGTAGAGAAATACAGCTCCTGTTTATCTAGACATTGTTACTTTGGAGTTCTGTTTTAAGAAGAATACTGAATACACTGTGGCCTACATTTTCAAACATGTCCACTCACTTTGGATGTCTGAGACATGCAGGGCCTGCTTTTCAGAGGTGCTCAGCATCTATATTTCCTATTGAAGCCCATTGGAATTGTAGGTGGTCAGCCCATCTGTAAAGTTAGGCCCTATGTATCTCAGGTCGAGCACTCAATGTTGAAGCCACCCTAAGTTAATGGACAATGGAAAGTGGAGGCCTTTGACTTTCCCCCCACACATCATTACACATGTACTTTGGCTATGCTGAGGTATGGTTGCAACATGCTTTCACACTTAGTTTAACTGTGCTGTTGTTGAGATCTGCATGGATCTTTTACGAAGTTGTTTCTTTAGTAGCCAGTCTACTGGATCATAAGAAGCAGTATGGTGTGGAAACACTAAGGTCCAGGTTAAAAAGAGCCTGACTTTCCCCACATTGACTTTCTCCTCATGGGCAACCCCAGACCCCTATGCTGCCAGCTGAAAGACATCATCCTCTTCACAGCAGTGGTGTGGGCCTGTATCTCCAATAGAGCAACAAGAGCATCCACTCTTTCAGTGGTTAGTCAAAGTGAAAACAGCCATAGAGCAATGGGAGAGAGCACACATCTAACTCATTCAGTGGAGAGACCTAATAACTGTTGCTTCCCCTGTGGCCACCAATGCTTCAGCTTTGCCTTCTGCCCTGTTTATATGTGGGGCATTGGATGTTAGGATTGCAGGACCAGGTACAGACTCCGGGGCCGATTCTGTAGGTGCAACCGGCTATAGTCCGTAACTGATGTAGATCTGTGTGAATATTTTATTAAACACGTGCTTGTGCGTCCTAACCCTCAACATCTCCCCACCCAAACCAGCTAATGATAGCTGAACATGGTACTTATGTGAAATTTCAAATGTACCTATATTTAACATTTTAAAGCAGAATTGGATTTCTTCACCAGCTTCAACGATCTCTACTCTAGTTTTAAACAATTTTACATTTTACAATTTCATTCCTTGTGTTTTCTAGATGAGGAAGGACAGCTGGTATATGGGTACAGTAGGTATCAAACAAGCTTTCTCTTCTATGCCCTTGTTTGTTATTCTTGAATGTAAGAGATGTCTCTAGTCAATTAAAATAATATACTATCTAAATTAGAATAATAAAACCAGATTATGTCAAAAAGGCTAGAAATATAAATCCACCCTTCAGGTCTGATCTGGCAAACATTTTCACACATGCTTCACTTTACTCACATGATGATGCTCACAGAACTCAATGAGCCTATTCACATCCTCAAAGGTAAGCATGTGCATGTTTGCAGATTTGGGACTTTAGCTAAGAAGGATTGACCAAAAATCTAGTAAGTGACTGTAGCTCAGAATTTTCCTATTTCCAAAATTAAGCTACACTCTACTCAGACAATAATGAAAAGTAAACGGCAATGCTATTAACGTGCTCTTGGACTGGTTTATGTAATTTGCTTTTGTTGCTTGATTTACAAATAGTTTTCCAACACTTCATGTTTTGCCACTCTTTTTCCTTCTCTTGGGGAAAGCTTTTTGTGTGACAGGCTTATAGATTGATCTCCTCTTTAACTGCAAGATTCTAATCTCAGCTTTGCCAATGACTGTCTCAGTTTATCATTTGTAAGAAGAATTATACACTGCTTTTTGCCTAGTCTCACAGAAGCCTTTAAGGCACAAATAATATTTATAAGATACTTTCAAATATATGTTTGTAAAAAGCTAAATAATTATTACCTTTGGTTTCTGTATGCTCTTTTTATTAATACTGTATATATGCATCTACAATCATTCTTTTTGCCTCTAATTTTTTTAATAGAGGATAGAGAATACATTGCAATGCTTCCATGAAACATTGTAGGAAAACTGAACAGCCTCTGTATTTAACACCATATTCATAAAGGTTTACAAGAGAATTAAGAGGGTTATGGTATTATTTCATAAGCTTTGCTGTTAGAAATGTACTGCATAGCACTTCATATTGCTCTGTTCTTAAACAGAAGAATCCCAAGTACAATTAGGTATGGGAAATTCTAATAAATATAAGCTGTATTTGTTAAAGTACAGTAAAATAGACTTTGACTTTGCAAATGTGTTTAATGTTCTATAGCTAACACTGAACCCAGGGGGAAAGGGTCCACAAGAGATACTAAGGGAAAAGAACTCGTCTGTCCATGTGACTGTGCCTCTAGCTGCATTTCACTTAAGTGGGAAACTGCCCTTATTCCATTTGAGGAAAAACAATGGAATCCATTTTGCGCTTCTGATACAGTTTGGGCCCTCCCTACGTGCGATAGGGGAAGGTGGTAAGTATTAAACAGATTTCTTTTTTTTGGAATGGTGAGCAGGTCCTGCTTCGCTTCTGGGCAGAACAGCACTAAAGGATTATTCTCCTTTGACTGAGCCTGATGCGGTTTAGCTAGGGGCTGTGGAAGGGAGGAAGGGAAACAGATGCCAGTTATATAAGTAGCAAGACTCTTTGTGATCATGAAGCCTGCTATTCTGTGTTTCATCTCTATTTTGATGTCCATTTAGAGGACTTTGATGCTTTAACCTGAGTTAATATTTCAGGTTATATCATAGTGTTTCCTTCTGTGCTGTGTTATTCAAGAATAAAATCCAAACAGTGCAGTAGAGGAAAGAAGTTGCAATTTGTGTGCAACTGAGGGTTAGGAAAGCATATGCCAGAGTCCGGAATTACAATGTAAATGGGTGCATTAGGAGTCATTACATAAAGAAAATCCTTATGGTTGGAATGGTAGGTTGTGCATAAGACAAATAGTATTTAATATGTGATACAGCATGGCCAGAGGGCAGCAGGAGAAGGTTAGAAGGGAGCCTTATTCCCTGTAAGGGGAAGAAAGTTTGCTATAGATTAATTAGAGCACCTGATGCCAATTAGAGCACCTGAAGCCTATTAGAGCACCTGCAGTCAGTCACATGATAAAAACTCATGCTTCAATCAGACAGTTAGGGAGTAGGAGCAGAAAGGATTGGTATTGGAGTAGAAAGAATTGGTGTTGAAGCAGAGGACAGTTTGGAGAAGTGCTGTAGTGGGCTAAGAAGTCCTAGACCCTAGGTAAGGGGCACCTGGCTTGTGCAGAGGGAGGGCAGGAAGCCCCCACAACAAGCTGAAAGGCAGGAGAGGGAAGTAGCCCAGGGGAAGGAACCGTCAGTTCAAGTGGTTCACCACTATCCTCAGGGCCCCTGGGCTGGGACCTGGAGTAGAGAGCGGGCCCAAGTCCCTCCCTTTCCACTCCCCTCCTCTAGGACACTAGTGGGGCAATTAATATTCCAATTTAGGGGCAAGAAATGGTGCCCTGAAACCCCCCCCCCCCAAAGAAAAGAAAGCGCAAGACCCATCATAATAGTGCCGGCAATTTGCCACAAATATGTATCATAAAACAGGAACAAAGAAGAGTCAACGAATAACTCAAGGAGGATAAAGCATGTCTGATAGCTCTTCTTCCCTTTGAAAGATCCTTTGGCATCTCCAGAACAGTCACCATAACTTATACAGTCAAAAAGTCTGTATAGCTAAAGAAATATTTTCCACAGCTTTGTTCTATGATGAATCAGAGTTGCAGAAGTCCTATGGAACTTCTTAAATGATAATTATAGTACCCTAGATATCTTAGGTAGAGTAACTCACAGTTTTGCTTATTCAGGGTTCTGCTTATCAAGGTTTGACTGAAACTGCCAAAACCAAATAGCTGTTGTTTAACTTACAAGCCCTAGTGGCAAAGTCTGCATTTCTTGTAAGTTGTACAAGACTTTAACACTGTGGGATAAATATTGGTTTATGTTTTCAGAAGTGACTAGTGATTTTTCGCTTGCCCAGTTAAAGAAACCTGAAAGATATCTGATGTTCAGAGGCCAAATTATTTAAGGTGTCTTAAGATGAGCACTCAAAATCACTAGTTACTTTTGAAAAATTAGATGCATATCTTTTAGAATTCCCTGTCATGTGAATGTTTCATGTTACAACCTCATTGTTACATTAAACACTTTTCCTCCTTCTCTCCCCCATGTATTCCGTATCGCATACAACATAAGCTTCAGCTAAGAGCTGCATGAGCAGAACTTTGCCTGAAATCAGCTTCTTCAAATTGTATGTGACTTTCCGAGATGTTACCACAGAAGTCCAATAACTGTAAACATTTGAACAGTTCAGTGCATTTTCTAAGAGGCTACAAATTCCCTAAAGAATATCACACAAGCCATATAGCTTACATGAATGAAATTGGATGAGATTTTTCATTTTTGCAAATACTAAAAGAAAGGCAAATTGGTTAGTTTCTTCACGCCGTTCTACTTTCATCCCCACATTCTGAACTTCAAGAGGAAAGTTCTCAAAGGGAGTTCCTACCTGTTTCATAGACTGCTTCAGATACTGAAGTAAAATGATCTTCTACTGTATATTGTGCCAACCGGAGTGTCTCCAAGCCTCGAACTGAATCATTTCCTCTGGTCCAGTAAAACTGTACATCATTGATATTATAGCCCCCTGTAATTATAGACAAACCAACCAATGAACATTTTTGTTAAATATAATAAATAGTTTGTGTAGAACATGTTTGTCTATGATCCTTTGTCATTTGTAAAAAAAAGTAAAATTGGATTATAAATAATGCGATTGTATGACAAAATTTGAAAATTTAATCTGAGTGCCCGGTCTCAAAAGAAATACTATAGGTGGTGTAGAAAAATAAAAGCTGGTGTAAACTGACAAATAAAAGGATTAGTTGTATAGGACATTTAAAGGCAAAGCCCATCAAGTCTGACAGGAGAGGGGAATATTGAGTTCACTGCAAAGTGACGTTCACACTGATGTCCAAAATAGCTTTGAGTCACTTCAAAAAATGCAGATGTTCATAATTCCAGGTTTCATCTAACTTTATGAACTGGCAGTGGATAAAAACAATTCTTGAAGCCTGAGAAAGTTGTGAGCAAGCACACTGCAGAAAGGAGGCTTTTATTTTCTTTAATAGTCCCCATTTTTTGGAAAGGCAAATAGTTCTATCTGAGCAATTCACAGATTTAGAGCATATTTTGGTATCAAAATATATTCAAAATATGAATCTTATCCATTACCATTTATAAAGAACTTCAGGGGAGGGGAGGAGCTTTCATGAGTATCAGGCAAATTACATTTTGCATAGAAATATTACATTGTTTCCCCACTCTAACATTATTCTTAGGGTAGGGGCATGAGTTTCGTATATCACAACATGTTAGAGAAAGTTTGTATTGACAAAAGCTTTGAAACTGATAGGAACAAAACCACATTATTTTTCTTTAATTCTCTTGTCTCTTTAAATGACATTGAGTGGGAGGAGCTAACTTTTACATCCATACTAATGCCTCAATCCTGCAGACTTCTCATGTTCTTTATGCACTGTAAGTAGTCCCAACAAAGTTAATAGGATACTCACAATGCATAAAGTTAATCACATGAGTAGGTCTTTGCAGGAACTTTTCCAGGCCTAAAGGTTTTCAGGATCTCATAAGTAGATTTCCTTTCTCCTCAAAGTCTATGTTTTTTCCCTGATTCTCAAGAATAAGTGCAGGACCTTCACTGAACAGAAGTTGAAGAGCAAATTCCAAAAGGGAATAACTGTTCAAAGGTAGATCTAAAAGATGAATAACTATTTGCAAGTGAGATAGAGGCCTGTGTGGAAACATAGTAATGTGATTGGATACTTGCAGTGTCGATAAGGATTGAAATTGTAAACTCTTTGGGGCAAGGTCTATCTCTTACTATGTGCCTGTACAGTGTGTAGCACCACAAGGCCTCAATTGGGGTTGAGGCTTCTAGATGCTGCAGTAATATTAATAATAATTAATAATTTCATAGTCAATTGAAACTTGATTTTCTGGGAGATAAGTGACTGAGAAATTTCTCATTGTAGAATTATTAAAACTGGTTGAAAGTATTTGATTTCTAACCACAAAAAAAACCAAACTGTTCTTGTTGATATTTTTGTTATCATTTTTCAATCGGCTCTTATAATTAAATAGCAACATTATAAATGAAGGTAAGGTGTTTCATTACATAAGCCACTATTGCAATGTCCTCATATATTCATTATCTTGTAGTGTTATTTAAGTGTTTATATTCATAATAGTTTAACCAAAATTCCTAACATTTTATTTTAGTTCAAATATTTGCTTTATACTATAAATGTTATATATGTGTATAATACCCAGCAACCATATTTACAAGTGAACAATATCTAGAGAAGTAAAATATTATTCTTCTGCAAGTCAATGTTGCTTATCCAATAGGAAAACTAACACTATTGAACTGTAGCACCCCCGCCCCCCCCCCAAAAAAAATTTAAAGTGCTTTTAACAAAAAAGTGACTGCCACTGCTAAAGGCTGTTAATAATCTTTTTCATTCTGCAATCTGTGTTCTTGGCTATTTTTCCAGAAACTAAAGAAGAATGCCATGGGAGCAGTTTAGATTATATTACCGTGTTTTCCCTTTAGTCAGGAGATACTTGTGGGTTGTCTAATAGAACAGATGGAATCATTCTAAAAATCTGAGTTTTCAATTAGACAGGGAATTCCTCTATTTTCTCCCTTGTCAAATACATTTTAAGTTCCTGAGGGAACTACAGAAACTGCTGAACGACTCAGGCAATGGCGTTGATGTAAGTACATCATTCTGTTTTTGACATAACAATATGTTCTCTCCCTGTCTTTTTTATTTTATTTTTTATTTTTTTAGAAAAAATATCACTGCTAACTAGTAATTCTGATTGTGGCCTCCATAATACTACCACTGACCTTAGTGGGAGTCTTGTGTGAGTAAGCCTTGCAGGATAAAACCCTTAAATGGCAACATAATATTAAATTTGACAGCATCTTCTTGATGGAAATTACCTGTAGAATAATTTGCAAAATGAATATGGGGTGTGCTGTTGTTTTGCAGAAAAGAAGAGGTAAAAATGGGAAAATACTGCAAAGAAATTCCACAAGTATTTCCTCAAATTTGAAAGTCTTTGATTCAATTGTGCTCTTGCCCCTTTTTGCGTTCACTTTCAATGAACAATTGTTCAATTGAGTTTTACTTGCATGAATAGTGGTAGAAAACTAGTTTTAATCTTGCATAGTCAAGTACTCGTGGATATTACATATTACACTTGTGCAAGTACTCACAGGTAAAGTGGTATATTTTAATGTAGGATAGGACACTGCTTCATACAAAGCACTGAACATTTAGAACTTAGTCTTTCCATTGATGACTCTCTCTCCATCCCCACGGCTCTGGCATGGAGACCATTAAAGAAGTCACACAAGGATCTGTCCACAGCCTTTACTGATAGAACTGTAGATGCAATTACTTTGCTTTAATGTGAGAGAGAAAATTAAATTTGAACTCTGTCCTCGCCAATAAGCTTAATATTAACCTATTTTTTTTTCTATCAATGATGCTTCAGGGATGTCTTGTATGCCTAAATATTTAAAATTCCCTGAATGATTATCTGCTACTTCTCCCTGAGAAATTCAAGACCCCCCAGAGGTTTCAAATCATCCTTCTGATTACTAGAGTTACACTCATCTGATCAGGGAATGGAAATAATAGCATGTTACATATGTGACCAATCTTAGCTAATCAAAATAGATTGAGTTTGGAATATCAATTCTTGAATAGTTGCAACAAACTACTCATGATCAGTTCACACAGATAAATTTGATGTGGGAACTATAGGATGGCTGTAGCAAAGAAAAAAAGAAGCAACTAAACTGATGAAATTGTGACTGCAGATCCTTTGCTCAGCTCTACTAAAAAGATCATCTGCTTGCAGAACTAAGTCTATGGAGTTCTGCATGTGGTGGAATGGAGGATCAGGCTCATAGTCTTTTATGTTTCTCTTTATTCTTAGACCTTGTCTAAACTGAGAAGGTAATTCAATCTAAATTATGATAGGTTACATAAATTATGTAACTTAAATTGACATAGCTTAGCTCGATGTACAGCGGTGTCCACACCATGCTTTATTGAAAAGAGACTCTCTCCCATCGACTTATCGCATCTTCTCCAGACCCGCTAAATCAACACCACTGCATTGATCACAGCAGTGCTGATTTAGCCCATAGTGAAGACAAGCCCTTAGTGTTTCAGTGTCCTGGGGATGGATTTTCAAATTATCCTAAAATAGAGAGGCACCCAAATCCCATTGAAATTCAGTAGCAGTTGGTCACCCAATTCTCACTAGTCTTTGTAAATCCTAGCCCTGATAATGTTGTACATTATCTAGCAGCCCTTAAAATAGATCACAAATATTGTCCTAACTACATAAAAGTAGCAGTAATGAAGTCTCTTACAGCTTTCCAGTTGCAAGGTACATGTCTGCTTGTCCATAGGGTATTTGGTCAAATCCATACTACATGCAACAGTTGCAGTTATCCTTTAAAAACCAAAAGCAGATGGTTATTAACTATATATAATATTGTATGTCCTATAATTAGAAATGGGTTGTCCTACTTTCTTCAACTAATATTTGTGGGCAAATATATATGCCTAGGAAAAGGTAACTAATGCTTTATGTAAACAAGGAACAATTGAGTTTAGGTTCAAACTATAAATAAAATATCTCGCATTTGTTATGTAAATCTCTGCTTTCTAAGTATCTATAGCAAAATAACAACAACTAATAGTAATGGGCCATATCCTGTGATCATTTGTAATGTGCAATGATTGGAGTTGCCCAAGGTTAATTGCTGAATTTAGTCTCTACATCTAAGCAAGCTGATCTACTTAGAAATCAATTAGTTAATATGTTAATTGCATTGGCTTTTATTTTCATAGAATCAGAGGCCAGAAGTGACCATCAGATAATATAGGCTGATCTCCTGTATAACACAGGTCACCAACATCACTGAGCCATCCCTGCACTAACTCCATCAACTGAAATTAGACCAAAGTACTATAATCCACAGGAGACTAAGCTACGTGCACCACTGGCAAAGAACAGGAGGGACCTTGAGCAGGGGCCAAAGTTCAAGGCCCCTGCAATGTCAAAGAATTGATATTAATATCTACAAGTGGCTAGTACCAATGACCGCCCTGCACCTTTACGCTGCGGGGGACGGGAAGAGGAGGAATATTTGACTGACTGGCCAAATGAAGGGAACAGCATTTTATGGTTGGCGGAGAGAGATGAAAACTTCTGCAAAAGGATCAGCATGGTTGCTGACTCATCCCCTGGGAATGCAGGTTTTAAAAGGGGCAGCTCTGTGCCCGAAGCTTCCCTTTTACATAGAGCAGGCTGCTTGGCAACAGCGATGGGGTGAACCTGCATTGACATGGAAGAAGAAGCATGTTATTGGACAAGCTGATGCCACTGCTGTGTACCATAGAGGCCAGTCAGCAGTCACCGACATGATGTGGCACACCTTGGAAAACACTATTTGGGAATGTGTAAAGGGGTTCAATTATAGCCCAGAACAAGAAGGGACTTGATGCACATCTGTGTTGCAAGACATGCATTAACACAGGGTTTGGCTGGGAGCAGTGGGGGGACAAGGCACGACAGATGCTAACGGGGGGATGGCCAAATCCCTTGGGGTCATAAAAGGCTCAGCAATTTGGGCATAGCGGGGCACCAAATTATTCAGAGAGGATGGGGTTTCTCTCTAAAGCTTTAGAGCCCATTTGTTTTGGCTGAAATAAAAGAGAGCAGTGAGAGATGTCTGGGAATCTGACTGGATTTGGGCGGGAGGCAGCCAAACTAATTGCTGGCTCCTCCTTGTGGCAGATGTCCAGTGCAGGTACTCCATGGGGAAGGAAATACAGTGACTGGATAAAGGGCTTGGAAAAGGATGTAAAAAGAGATGTTCATTAAAGGAACGAATGGGGGGTTGCTGGGGACTCCTATGCTTGGTAAGGCAGGGAGCCAATTCCCCATTCTTATAGCCCACTTTAACCCTCCTATGAGGGGGGTAGATGGTAAGGTCCCAGGCATTGGATTTGCTGGAGGGACCTGGATGGAAAAAGAGGGGGAGCTGGTGGAAGCCCCCCGGGGTATGGTCAGGTCCCAGCAATGGATTTGCTGGAGGGACATAAGAACGGCCATACTGGGTTAGACCAAAGGTCCATCTAGCTCAATATCCTGTCTTCCGATAGTGGCCAATTCGCTGGAGGAAATGAACAGAACAGGTAATCATCAAGTGATCCATCCCGTCGCCCATTACCAGCTTCTGGCAAACAGAGGCTAGGGGCACCATCCCTGCCCATCCTGGCTAATAGCCATTGATGGACCTATCCTCCATGAATTTATCTATTTCTTTTTTGAACCCTGTTATAGTCTTGGTCTTCACAACATCCTCTGGCAAGGAGTTCCACAGGTTGACTGTGCGTTGTGTGGAAAAAATACTTCCTTTTGTTTGCTTTAAACCTGCTGCCTATTAATTTCATTTGGTGACCCCTAATGACTCCTGACCTGGATGGAAAAAAAGAGGGAGCTGGTAAAAGCCCCCTAGGTAATTACATAGAATAAACATGTTACCTGCACTGTACACTTTTATCTGCCAGGTAGTCCCAGACATCTAATAATAAAGTTGCAGCCTGATTAAACCCATGTCAAATGTCTCCTGTCCTTCTTTCGGTATAGCCAGACAATACCTGCATTTATAGAGAACTGCAAAAATATATATATAGTAGATGTCTACAAGCAGAAAAATTTCTAAACTGGGACCAGATTAAGAGCAAATTGTGCTAATCTGAATAATTTAAAATGTAAATAGAAGTTATGTGTAAATATGGCTTATGAAGTATACATACCGTATGGCATAAAGGACTGTTCCATTGGGATATATTCTTATTAGACGATTTTCAACAGTGATATCATGAAGAAAAGATTTCTTTGAGTCTACTATGAAGGTGTCTGGTACCCAAAGCATTTCTACGAGACGACCATCTAAACTTAAACTCTTATTACCCTCAAAACAAAGTCGTTCATCAGTCCATCGTTGTCTAAGAAATATGGTAGCTGTGTAATCCTGAAAGGAGATACAGAAAATGCCACAAAGAATAAACCATTATTCTTCTGTTTTTCATAAGTAATTTGAGAGAAATTTTGTCCTTTTTTTCTCCTCTCCTCAATACATGGAAATAGAGCTGTGGGTCACTCATAACAGACAGTGACTCTGCAATTCTAATTCTTAATTATTGGCATTAAAGTAAGCAGTTTTACTAGCTTGCTTGCTATTAAATTTTCCAGCATTTGAGAATTCTTGTCATTTGATGTGAGGCTGACAATGAATAAGTGTTGTCTCTAATGGATTTAGTCCCTTATGACTGAACAGACTCTAATAGCAAACATTGTTGGCCAAACTTTCCGCTGACATAGCTGGCTTTGTAAATCTATGACCTTCAGGGTAATTTATGTAAATACTACAAACATCTGTTTGCTCATGTAAACTACTAAAGACATTCATTTTAATATAGTTGTGCACATTCAAATGTATAAGGGTCAAGGAAGAAAGGGTAACTGGAAATCAAGGGAACTCAACCAATCAATAGCACAATTTACACCTTCAGAATGACAAGGGTAACTTAATAATGCCAAAGGCATCAAGACTTTGCATTTCATCAAAGGCTCAGCTCGCCTTTAGCCCTGATTCAAATATGACATTTTATTTTGTATATCAGTCATGCCATTCTTAAGCCACTTTTAAAATCAATGCTTGATTTTAACAAAGTGAATGCCTTTGCCATTATATTACATTATCTTTGCATTGTTTCTAACTCTTTTTACATACTGATACATGTAAGGAAGTATGTAGTAATACAGAAAGGATTGATATTTATTTTCTGTAGACAGATTCAAATTTCTAATGGTTAAGTGATAATACACAGCAATAAAAAGTTAGTTAAAAAGGTATATTTAATTTGAATTCTGATATTGAAAAAAATAGTAAGATCCTAACTTTGGACCCAGACTAACTGCTTTTGAAATTAGAGTTTTGCCATTTACTTCAATGGGAGCAGGATTAGACCTTTAATAAATATATAAAGTTAAAAGGTATACTCTACTTGTCTCCTTATTTTTTTCAACATTTGTGGGTTTTTTATAATGAAATACAGCTAGAATGAATGGTTGTTTGAGACACATGGTAAGAATAATAGTATGATTTCTGCTATGGTTAAATAGGAGATTGGTTTCTAATGGTCATATATGGCTAGTTTTCTCAAATGCACAGGGACTGAAATGTCTCATTCAGGAGATAACTGCTGTTATGTATGTCATTCATTGGAATGGCAGAATATTGTGTAAAGTACACATCTAACTGCTGTTGATCTATGGGGGACCTGATTTGCACTTGTACTTACAGAAGGCACAATCTTATCATAAGGTAACTACTTCATGTCCTTTAAATATAAAGCTCCATTTCCTAATATCCAAGGCATAGTGTTGGTTGAACAAGAAGGAAAGCCATCTCAAAACTACACTACTGGGGTCTGTAAAACAACAGGCATTAACTTAGATAAGATAAAAAATATTACAAAGCTACTATACCATGTTTATTTCTGATATTGTATCAATGCTTGCTATATCCATACTCATTCCTACTGAGACAGGACCGTCTGAAAAAAAATTGGAATCAGAACATTGTTTAATTGTAATTAATCAGTAATTGTATTAAAATATTCAGTTTTTATCATTTACAATAGACTACAAAAGTATAATAACTTAGATCTATATTTTAATTATTTAATGATACAATGATTTAATATATTTAGATCACAACTTTTGTTCTTTAGATCTTTATTTCCAAAGCTTTATAAAATGTTATACGTTTTGAATTTCAATGAAAGCTGTAGGGAATACATGATGCAATAAGGCGCTGAGGGTACTATTCCCACTGCACATCACACCCTTTTGCTTCCAGATGCACAGCCATGGGATGAATTCTTCCAGTTACAGCAGCTGGTTCCTCAGATGTTAGTCAGCTATGGAGTTGCTTCTGGATCTGTCACATGATTAATCTGCAGATGGGCTATATGAGCTATCTTATATAGAGTCTATTTAAGAGATTACTGTCTATTCTGTGTCACTGTATCTTGACATCACTAATTGCTTTTTGATCATTAGCAATGAATCATTTGCATAGTTGTGTATAATTATGGTAGAAAGCTAGTTGGTCATTCCATTCTTCCCCTAAAAATACTACAGCTTTAGTGAGACCCTGCACATCAAGAACCCTTATATAACAATGTGATTAAGCACCTTAGAAATATATTAGTTCAACAGATAGAGATACAGTATTGTCATTGTTTCATAGTGATGTTTGTAGGGCTAGGCTTCTGATGCCCCAAAGGAGCCGAGATTTACATAGTGTGCAGAGAGGGTGACCAGCTGTGAACTGAAGTATTCAGAATGATGAAGCGCTCCCATGAGAGCATAGTACACAATTGTCCTGGCTGAATGTGTGCATAATGATTAAAAAAGAGAGCATCTAGTAGGAAACCAACATTGAATATATGCACAACTTTTTTTTAAGTAATTATGAGAAGTTGAGCATATTTCACCCAGCAATAAGGGAAGGTTTAGATCAAATGTATCTAGTTTACAGTAGCCCTATGATGCTCCTTCAGCTCTTTGCAGTGCATTAATATCTCGTATATGCTACCAGAGTGACATATAGGGTCCGGAAGCAGTCCCACAGAGTATCAAATCTTTTGTGTAGCACGTAAAGTTACAATATATATGTTAGTACAATTGTAAATGTTTTCTTGGAGTAAGATCCGGATGGAATGGCAGGGTTCTATTTTCCAGCATCCTGTACTTTGAAGAGTTGGAACTCTGCTGAAGAGGTGAGAGGAGACATAGCTCTGTTGAATAGGGTATGATCATGGCCAAGATTGATGCTCTTGGAAGACACTCCAGCGGCGGTTAGCTTGGGATTCTGTCAAAAAATTTAATACAATGCTCCAGTTTAAAGTAGCACACTGGTCAGTCAGTGTAACATTAAGTTTCCCTGTACATTGTACACTATATTTAGGGATGGAGTAATTGTCCCATTACTCAAACTAAACTTTTGAGGATCCAAGCAAATTTTGGAACTAAATTACTTGATTGAAGAGTTCTCAGATACATCACTGATGTCTTATCTTCCTGGTTTCTATATTAACTTCCATCATCTTCAGCTCATGACAAGCCAGGAAGAGGGTAAGTTTTTACTATGTAAAATTTGCCACAAGAATTGTTCATGTTTATACCATTTCCCATTCTCTTCTCCTGTAAATTGTCATGAAAATGGATTTAATTATTAACATTGAACAAACCCTGCATGGTAATTTATACAAACCAGAATCTGCAAGGTCTAGTTATGGGATCTGGCAACCAAGTTGTCTTTGCTGCTTCTTCAAAACCTGGACTTTCATGAAATTCAATCTCTTTCCATCCAGGATGCAACAGTGCCTACAGAAATTAGCGGACACTGACCATTGATGTGACAGAGCAATATGGCAGTCACAGTACTGTCAACCTCAAAAGTTCAAAAATCATGAATCAGACCTTGCAAATCATGATTTTTTTAAAAAAATCAAGATTGAATCATGCTTTTTTGATCTCTCTTCTGCTTTCTGAATCCCTGCCTGCATCCCAACGTGTGTGTGTGACAATTTAACAGTGTTGCCAGCTTTCACAAATTTAGAATGAGTGTGGTGATTTTGCTCCCTCCCTGCAGCTGGATCTCTCACTTGAGGCCCCAAATGAGTTTGGGGCACCATTGTGCTAGGCACTATACAAACACAAGTCAGTGTCCTGAAGAGCTTACAATTTAATGCAAAGCATCTCTAAATTATTAAAGTTCTCTGAGAATGTCAACAAAAGAGTGGATGAAGATGAATATATTTGACATAATTTGGATTTTCAAAAAGATAAATAAGTTGCCACAGTTAACCTTTTGTTGTGCTGAAAATGGACATGTGTCAAGGTTCCATTAGGACCTGTGTTTATTATATTTAGTAATGATTTGGGAAAGGGTTAAACAGTGGGATAGTAAATTTGTGTGTAATGTGAGAGCTGGAACTGAGGCTTACCAAACTTATCTCATAGGGGTCATCAAACTTCCATTATATGGAACAACATCTAATCCCTACAGAACTAAACAGGATTCAGATGAGTGACCTACAGGTAAAAGGCTTTATAGCTTATTAGCAACATCCTGAGACAGCCAGTCCCGATAAATGCTAGTGTTACACATTCGAGAACTAGGCTAATTTTCTGGAATGATTAGTATATGGGTTGTTTGTTTGTTTAGTTTACACAGGCAGAATCTTCTGTTTTCTGGGAATGCAGTTACAATCTTCCACACCTGGCATGAAGGGCTTGTCTTAATTGCAGTGTTAGCTCAATGTATAACTAAATTATTCCCCCAACCTCACTCCCACCCACACACCCAAATCTCTAGCTCAAGTGATTATTTAAATTTGAGCTAGCTGGCCCATCAGGGGGCATGGGTTGAAACTCAAGCAATGCTGATACTTAAGCTAATAATATAGTAGGACACAGCTACCCCGTGCTGCTGATCCAATCACTCCACAGTTTAAGTGCTTTTCAGTGTGGTCAAGCTAACTCAACAGAAGTTAATTCAAGTGTACATCACTTGAGCTAACTGCAGTGAGGACAAACACTCCAGCTCAAACAGACTCTATCAGTCACATCTTGTTCTTAAAGGGCTGCGCTCATAAACCCAACTACAAACACTAAAAATGCAATAGTAAAAACAATATTAGCACAACATCCAAATTCACTCAAATGCTATGATTTGCAATCTAGAGTTTCTCCAGGATCCATTCCTATATGGGTTAATAGCTGGGTTTGAATGCACAAGTTTGTAATCTACAGCACAGATCACTTCCTCTTCAATGGTGAAAAGGACAGGAAATAAAGACTTGTCTTTTAGCAGCTGTTTTGTACATCAAACCCTTATGATACAAAGCACTTCTTCTATCCTGAAAGGCTTTTAATATCATAGAAATGTATGGTTGGAAGGGGCCTCGAGTTTATTTATCCCATCCCCCTTGCTGTGGCAGGAGTAAGTATATTGAGACCATCCCTGGCAGATGTTTATCTAACCCAGGGGTAGGCACCTATGGCACAGGTGCCGAAGGCGGCACGCGAGCTGATTTTCAGTGGCACTCACACTGCCCAGGTCCTGGCCACTGGTCCGGGGGGCTCTGCATTTTAATTTAGTTTTAAATGAAGCTTCTTAAACATTTTAAAAACCTTATTTACTTACATACAACAATAGTTTAGTTATATATTATAGACTTATAGAAAGAGACCTTTTAAAAATGTTAAAATGTATTATTGGCAAGCAAAACCTTAAATTAGAGTGAATAAATGTAGACTTGGCACACCACTTCCGAAAGGTTGCCGACCCCTGATCTAACCAATTCTTAAAAACCTCCAATCCCCCAAAGTAATGCTTTGTTTTAATAATTTATTATTTTTATATGTAACACAATCATGAAGGATACTTTTTAAAAATATACTTTTATTCTTATTTAATGACATAATTAAGTTTTCCCAGCCCTAGTTTCAATCTTGTACCATATTGTGAAAGACCATAAATTTGTTAATGATCATAGAGTTAGCTGAAACAGTTCAAACGTAATCCCTTTGGTACCCTCTGGATAAATGTATACTAACACATCCAGAATAGGATAAGCTATCTTGCACTGTCTGTGTTTGCAGGTGCCATACGTTGACATCATCATGGCAAGTGAAGATCAATGATGCCAACCGAAAGAATATAAACTATGCGGGTAAAATATAAAATGAAAATTAGGTGCATGAAGAGGAATTTTGAAGAGTAATAGCCATAAGATATAAAACAAAGAAGTACTTTTTAAAATATATCAGAAGTAGGAAACCTGCAAGAGAATCTGTAGGTCTGTTGGCTACCAGGATGTAAAGCAAGCCATTAAAGCGGGTATGGATATTGCAGAAAAAGCTAATTGATTTGCTTGCCTCAGTGTATACCATAGAGGATATTAGTAGGATACTTAATGTGGATCTACTGTTTTCTGGTAATTGAGGTACTAACAGACTCTGAGACATAAAAAAAAAAATGGAACAAACTGATAAATTAAAACAACCCAAGTTACTATGATAGGATGGTACACATCCAAGAGTTGTGAAGGAACTTAAGAATGAAAGGGCTGAGTCTCCTGTAAAAATATGCCATTTCTAGTTAAAATTGGCTATTGTCCAAGATTGCAGAAAATGTTAAACCTATTTTTAAAAGGTGCTAGGATGATCCTGGAAATTACAGACCAGTAAGATTTACTCTAGTACCAGGTGAATTGGCTGAACAAATTAAAAACAGAATTATAAAACAGCTAGGTGAATAACATGATTGGGACAAACCGGCACAGCTTCGGTAGAAGAGAACTGTGACTCTCTAAATTATTAAAGTTCTCTGAGAATGTCAACAAAAGAGTGGATGAAGATGAATATATTTGACATAATTTGGATTTTCAAAATGATAAATAAGTTGTCCATTTTCAGCACAACAAAAGGTTAACTGTGGCATGTGTCAAGGTTCCATTAGGACCTGTGTTTATTATATTTAGTAATGATTTGGGAAAGGGTTAAACAGTGGGATAGTAAATTTGCAGATGACACACAATTATTCAGATTAGTCAAAACTCAAAACATCAGACCTTTCAAGGGATTTAACAAAAATGAGTGAATGGGCAGAATGATGGCAGATTAAATTCAGTGTTGACAAACACAAGTGATGCCCAAAGGAATTCCTGTTCAATGTGCAGTGGTATACTAACACAACAACAGCAACAAAATTGTTATGATGAATAAGGAATGGGATAGATGATAATACTGGAAATAATACAATGCTATTATATAAATCAATCCTATAACTCCAACTGGAATGTGGTGTTAAATTCTGGTCTGCCTTTCTCAAAAAAGGTAGAGCAGAAATAGTGGGGGTTCAGAGCAGGAAGAGTGAAAATGAACAGAGGCATGGAAATATTTCCATAAATAAAGAAAAATTGAAAAGAATAATACTGTTTCATTTAGAAACAGGATGAATAAGAGGGGACATGTTAGAATTGTACAAAATAATGAATGGTATAAAGAGGATAAATTATGCATTCCTTGTTTTCGCATTATGAGAAAGGATACATAGGAATAATTCAATTATATTGACAGCAAATTTCCAACTGACATAAGCAGATATTTTTATAGAAAATATAATTTATGTGTGGGACTCATTGCTCCAAGGTATCATTGAGATTAAGAGTTTTGTAGGATTAAAAAAAAGAATGGATATTTATATTGATGAGAATATTCACAGTTGCATATAGAATGTTGTGTGTTTGGGGAGGGAGGCTATAAATCATCAGTCCTTAGAAAATAACTGACAGAGGTTAGGACAAAATTTCTACAAGAAAGTTATTCCATAAATATGCACTAAAGAGTTCCTCTAACTTTCTTCTGAAGCATCTTTTACTAGCACTATCTGAGACAGAACACTGGATTAAATGGAATGCTGGACTGATCTGATATGGCAGATTCCTATGTTCTTATGTGCTTTGCAAGCAGCATTAGCAAATACAGTAACTCCTCACTTAATGTTGTAGTTATGTGCCTAAAAAATGTGACTTTAAGTGAAACAATGTTAAGCAAATCCAATTTCCTCATAATAATTAATGTAAATAGTGGGGGTTAGGTTCCAGAGCAGCTTCCCCTACTCTGCAAGCACCAGGGACAGGGGGCTCAACCCACAGCCCACCCACTCCACCCCTTCGCCCAAGCCCCCACCTTTGACCTGCCTCTTCTCCCCCCCACCTCCTCCCCCTTTACTTCGCATGCTGCATCCTGGCTCCTCCCCCCCTCCCTTCCAAACGCCGCAAGCCAGCTGATTGCCACATTCAGGAGGGAGGGGGTAGGCGCACCGAGTCCTCGCTCCTCCCTCCTACCTGGGGCAATCAACTGGCTTGCAGAGTTTAGGAGGCAGGAGGGATGGGGGAGGAGTGAGGACTTGGCGGAGGCTCCCTCTCCCGCCCCCCCCCTCCTGCCCAGGGCAATCAGCTAACTTGCAGTGTTTGGGAGGCAGGAGAGGGAGGGGTAGCCTGCACGCCGAATCCTCGCTCCTCCCTGCTCCCTGCTGCCTCCTAAACGCCACAAGCCAACTGATTGCAATGGGCAGGAGGCAGGGGAGGGTGGAGGGAGGCGCGGCAAGTCCTCACTCCTCCCCCCTTCCTGGGGTAATCAGCTGGCTTGCGGCATTTAGGAGGGAGGGAGGAGGAGCGAGGACTTGGCTCAGGCTCCCCTTTCCTCCCCCCCACCTCCTGCCCACGGCAACCAGCTGTCTTGCAGCCTTCGGGAGGCAGGGGAGGGAGGGGGAGCCGGCACACCTAGACCTCGCTCCTCCCCCCTCCCTCCTGCCTCCAAAATGCTGCAAGCCAGCTGATTGCTGCGGGGGGAGGAGGAGGAAGGCACTGATCCGCGGGGTCTGCTGGCAAGCAGGAGTGGGGGGGGGACGTAGGGAGGCTGCCAGCTGTGGAGAAAGTAGGCAGCCAAACATCATAAGAGTGGCGCATTGCACAACTTTAAATGAGTATGTTCCCTAATTGATCAGCAACGTAACAAGGAAACAACGTTGAGTGGGACGACTTTAAGTGAAGAGTTACTGTATGCGTACAGCCCAGCTCAAAATAATTTACATTAGTAAAGTCACATATTCTATTCTTCATTACTGCAATAGCTATTGCTGGGAATCTATGCATAGCCCCTGGATAAAATGTGGTAAATATAGCAAAAAAATGCCACAGAGTGAGTGTCCTAACTGTGGTGATTTGTGCACAAATCTAGTTAACATGCATTGTTATTTTTGCATCTAACTTTCAATAACTGTTAAAAATTTATCACTCAGGACACTTTGTAAAAGCTCTAATGGTCAGTGTTTCAGCTGATACATCCAGCTGATGTTATGATGATATAGTGCACACACCATGCTTCAGCAATACAGGCATCTTGTTTAGTGGGATTGCATTTAGCCAGATGTAATTCAATATTTGCTGACAGGAGATACATTTTAACCTCATCTAATTTATAGGGCAAAATTCTGCCCTGATTTCCATAGGTTGGTTTGTTGGGGGAAAAGATGAGGGCACTTGGTGCTTCTCCCTATTCCCCCTGCTTCTAAGGCACATGTACATAACCAGCACAGAATATGAACCTCGTGCTCTCTTGAAAGCTAGGAGTGTGGGGGGTGTTCTTGGCTAATGGTGCACTCAATGATCCATGGACATAAAGGAGCAGGCCTTTGGGCCCCCATCCTCTTCCTGCTATTGTCAGTGTATTTTGAGGAAATGCACACTGATCCTTGTGGAGCAGCAAGGAGCACTGCAGAGTACATTGTTGCACTGTGCAAGCAGGATGGCTCAAGGAATGTCTTTTTGGCTCTTAGCACTTCATGCTTTCTCTCTCCTGTTCAATCCCAGCCATGCTACACTAATAAAGCCAGATTTGTCATTAACAATCATTACTTTTGCTACATTTTGGCATAAAATGCACAATCCAGAAATATAAATGTAAATTGATTATTACTGTGATTAGCCATTCTTACTTTGAACAGCGGATGGACTTATGCAATAAAAATAACTGTCCACAAGGAAACAATAGTTATTTCTCATGTATAAAACTTTTACTAGCCAAACTCAGAGTGAATAAGCACTTTGAATGCTTTAGGATTGTGTATATTAGAGAAATTAGAATATATAAATGCACAATAGAATTATATCTAAAGAGTTTCTAAT
Organism: Mauremys reevesii; assembly: GCF_016161935.1. Classification (NCBI taxonomy): domain Eukaryota; kingdom Metazoa; phylum Chordata; order Testudines; family Geoemydidae; genus Mauremys; species Mauremys reevesii. Next base: position 28,260,126 of record NC_052629.1, on the reverse strand, counting down.
TGAGGACCATTACATGTTATTGACATCTGCATGTAGATAATGTTGCTCCCTAGCCCAAGAAGGCTAATTGGATTGTGGTGACAAACACAAACAATTCTGAGGGAGTGGCTGTCTTAAGTTTTTTATATCTACTTTTATAATAATGTAAATAAGTTGCATATTTGGCTTTTCTTTGGAAAGAGGATAGACAAGAGGAAGTGGAAAAAAATCAGATGATGATGAACTAAACAGAAAGTTTTGAGACTCCCCTCACTTAGGATAGATTTATGAAAAATTTTGAGAGTGAGACTATCCCTGGCTAAAAATATTTTTAAAACACCTCTTTGTAGGAAGAGGGGATAAAATACTCATCCTAGCTTAGACTGTGGCTAACTTCAACACAGAGATTTGGGAGTCCCAACTTTTACCCCAGACTTGAGGGTTTGGTGGACACACAGGTCTGTATCAAGTTGAATTGGAGAGTGGGCATGGGGTTTTGGGCTGTCTGCCTGTCTGGAATACTGGTGACTGGAGGAGAAGAGGGATGTAAGAGTGTGAATTTAGTGTAAAATTGTTAAGCATGTTAAATAGGAAATGCAGTATTTTAAAAAAATAATTGTTTTAGCACTCAAATTAGCCTAATTAGTAGGGCTGTCAGTTAATCGCAGTTAATTCATGTGATTAACTCAAAAAAAATCACAATTAAAAAATTAATCATGATTAATCGCAGTTTTAATCGCACTGTTAAACAATAAAATACCTAATGAAATGTATTAAATATTTTGGGATGTTTTTCTAAATTTTCAAATATATTTTTCAATTACAACACAATACAAGGTGTACAGTGCTCACTTTATATTATTATTTTTTATTACAAATATTTGCACTGTAAAAATGATAAAAGAAATAGTATCTTTCAATTCACCTTATACAAGTACTGTAGTGCAATCCCTTTATCATGACAGCACAACTTACAAATGTAGATTTTTTTTTGTTACTTAACTGCATTAAAAAACAAAATAATGTAAAACTTTAGAGCCTACATGTCCACTCAGTCCTACTTCTTGTTCAGCTAATCACTAAGAGAAATAAGTTTGTTTACATTTATGGGTGATAATGCTGTCTGCTTCTTATTTACATCACCTAAAAGTGAGAACAGGTGTTTGTATGGCACTTTTGTAGTTGGCATTGCAAGGTTATTTACATGCCAGATATGCTAAACATTCATATGCCTCTTCGTGCTTTGGCATTCTAGAAGACATGCTTCCATGCTAACAACCCTCATTAAAAAAAATAATGCATTAATTAAATTTATGAGTGAACTCCTTGGGCAGAGAATTGTGTTTCCTGATGTTTTACCCACATTCTGCCATATATTTCATGTTATAGCAGACTCGGATGATGACCCAGCACATGTTGTTTGTTTTAAGAAAACTTTCACTGCAGATTTGACAAAATGCAAAGAAGGTACCAATGCTGGTAAAGCTAGCTACAGCACTCGACCCAAGATTTAAGAATCTGATGTGCCTTCCAAAATCTGAGAGTGATGAGGCATGGAGAATGCTTTCAGAAATCTTAAAAATGCAACACTCTGATGCAGAAACTATAGAACCCAAACCACCAAAAAAGAAAATCAGCCTTCTGCTGGTGGCATCTGACTCAGGTGATGAAAATGAACATGCATCAGTCTGCACTGCTTTGGATCATTATCTAAGAGAAGCCATCATCTGCATGGATGCAAGTCCTCTGGAATGGTGGTTGAAGCATGAAGGGACATATGAATCTTTAGCGCATCTGCCATGTAAATATGTTGCGACACCAGCTATAACAGTGCCATACGAATGCCTGTTTTCACTTTCAGATGACACTGTAAACAAGAAATGGGCAGTATTATCTCCTGCAACTGTAAACATACTTGTTTGTCTGAGTGACTGGCTGTATGAGAAGTAGGGAAGGGATAGCTCAGTGATTTGAGCATTGGCTTGCTAAACCCAGCATTATGAGTTCAATCTTTTGAGGGGGCCATTTAGGGATTTGGGGCAAAAATCTGTCTGAGGATTGCTTTGAGCAGGGGGTTGGACTAGATGACCTCCTGAGGTCCCTTCCAAACCTGATATTTTATGACTTTCTAGGCTCTAAAGTTTTATATTGTTTTATTTTGAATGCAGCTATTTTTTTAACATAATTCTACATTTGTAAATTTGTCATTCATTTTTATTAATCGTGAGATTAATAGCAATTAATTATTTTAATCGCCCGAGAGCCCTAATAATTAGAAAAAAAAGAATATTCAGATTCACATACAACATAGTGGTAATTTGAAGTGTTGTTGTAACCATGTTGGTCCCAGGCTATTAGAAAGACAAGGTGGGTGAGGTAATATCTTTTATTGGACTGACTTCTGTTGGTGAGAAAGGCAAGCTTTCGAGCTTTTCTTAAGGTCCAGGAAACATACTAATTTGACTTTTTGGTGTCCAGTTCCTTTAAGAACTACAAGACTGACCATGCAGATGGGTAATGAAGGTTAAAATTTTCAAAAGCCCCAATGTGATTTGGAAGCCTAAGGCCCATTTTCAAAAGCACTTAGCACAGGACTTTCAAAAGTGCCTAAGCAGGTTAGATGCCTAGCTCCTATTGACTTTTAATAGGAGGTAGGTATTTTTGGAAATCTCGCTATTAGGAGTGTGTCTCATTGAAACTTAATGGAACTTAGGCTTCTAAATCACTTAGGGCTTTTTACCCAAAGTTGCTTTGTTGGAGCATGTGCACCAGCTGACACAGACTTTAGTAAAGTGTCTACTAGTTAGTTACAAAGCTAAAGAAAATGATAATTTCACAAAAAATATGGTTTTAAGGTTGAGAGTGGCCTTTAAACATGGGCTTTTTCTTTCCCATATGGAGGTAGCCATCATGTTCTTGGGGAAGGATAACCTAGTTGTTAGGGCACGAGCCCAGAACTTGGGAGACCCTAGTTTAATTCCCTACTCTTTCATAGACATCCTATTGGACCTCAGGCAAGTCACTCTGTTCCTCAGTTCCTCATCTGTAAAATGGAGATAATACTTCAATACCTCACAGGGATGTTGTGAATATAAATACAAGGGTTGGCAAGAAGTCAGTTTACCATCAAATAGTCCAGCCAGAATGCCCTGATGTAGGTGGCTGCCTATCTTTTTTTATTGCATCATGGTGCTGCCATCTGTTAGCTAGCCTACTTAAAAGTCTTGATCAGTCACTTGAATACATGCTAATGCCACCTGTTGGGGAAAAGGTGAACTAATTGATTGGCTAATCTTCAAGAAAATATATTGTATGTATACTTTTATTTGTATACCGGGCAATCAATGTACATTAAACAAGTTAAGAGACAGGGGCCCTGCCCTGACAAGTTTACAATATAAACCAACTAGACAAACATACAGAAATTAACTCAGAAGCGAGTGGGGGAAGGAAAGGAGAATTCACAGTCATTAATCATGAAAAGTAAGATACACAGAGGAGTCACTCTACATTAGGGAATTTGATTTTTCTGTAATATTATCACCCCACTCCCATCCTTTGAATTTATGCTGACTTGACTGATGAACTGATGCAAAAGAAAGACATTGCAGGAGCATTGTTAGGAAATGTGAACATTATTGTTATTGTTAATAATTAAAAAAAATGATATTACAGTAGCACCTTGTAGTGAGGCTAAATGGCCTTGGAGGGCAGAGCCTAGATCGTCCTGCCCCCCTCGCCGGAAGCACCAGTGCGTGTCTGGAAGTATAAAAGGCAGGCCCTGCAGCACAGTTGGGACAGAGCCTGCGGAGGAGAAGGACGCTCCTCCCATTCTGCTGCGGCCCAGAGGCTGTTCCTGGCTGTTCCTGATCCCCAAATGCTGACAAGGACCGGCCCAGAGTGCCTGCCACCGTGTACCCTGAGGAGCCAGAGGAAGCCTGGAGGCTACAGGTACCAAACCCCGGGGAGGCAGGAAGTGGCCCAGGGGCAGCCATGGAGCAGCCGGCTGCAGAGCCAGGCGTGGCTCAGTCGGCGAGTTGCAGCTGGATCCCCGCCAATGCAGGGGAAGCCAATCCTGCCCCTGCCAGGGCACTGGGCTGGTATGCAGTGGAGTAGGGTGGGCCTGAGTCCCCCTGCCATCCCACCCCGGGTGGCTCACTCCCTACACTGTGCAGGGAAGCTCTAGCCCTGAGGAAGGAGCCTCCTTTACCAACTCACCCACAGAGAGCTGTTTGCTGGCTGCCTGAGCCCCGCCCAGGCTAAAGCCAGCCAAAAGACTGTTGCTTGCTGGTAGCCTGAGCCTCTTCAAGCCCAGGCCTCAGCCCACTGATAAACTGGTTGTTTGCTGGCTGCCTAAGCTCCGCCCAGGCCACAGCCATAAGAACATAAGAACATAAGAAAGGCCGTACCGGGTCAGACCAAAGGTCCATCTAGCCCAGTATCTGTCTACCGACAGTGGCCAATGCCAGGTGCCCCTGAGGGAGTGAACCTAACAGGCAATGATCAAGTGATCTCTCTCCTGCCATCCATCTCCATCCTCTGACGAACAGAGGCTAGGGACACCATTCTTACCCATCCTGGCTAATAGCCATTTATGGACTTAGCCACCATGAATTTATCCAGTCCCCTTTTAAACATTGTTATAGTCCTAGCCTTCACAACCTCCTCAGGTAAGGAGTTCCACAAGTTGACTGTGCGCTGCGTGAAGAAGAACTTCCTTTTATTTGTTTTAAACCTGCTGCCTATTAATTTCATTTGGTGACCCCTAGTTCTTGTATTATGGGAATAAGTAAATAACTTTTCCTTATCCACTTTCTCAACATCGCTCATGATTTTATATACCTCTATCATGTCCCCCCTTAGTCTCCTCTTTTCCAAACTGAAGAGTCCTAGCCTCTTTAATCTTTCCTCATATGGGACCCTCTCTAAACCCCTAATCATTTTAGTTGCTCTTTTCTGAACCTTTTCTAGTGCTAGAATATCTTTTTTGAGGTGAGGAGACCACATCTGTACACAGTATTCGAGATGTGGGCGTACCATGGATTTATATAAGGGCAATAATATATTCTCAGTCTTATTCTCTATCCCCTTTTTAATGATTCCTAACATCCTGTTTGCTTTTTTGACCGCCTCTGCACACTGCGTGGACATCTTCAGAGAACTATCCACGATAACTCCAAGATCTTTTTCCTGACTCGTAGCTAAATTAGCCCCCATCATGTTGTATGTATAGTTGGGGTTATTTTTTCCAATGTGCATTACTTTACATTTATCCACATTAAATTTCATTTGCCATTTTGTTGCCCAATCACTTAGTTTTGTGAGATCTTTTTGAAGTTCTTCACAATCTGCTTTGGTCTTAACTATCTTGAGTAGTTTAGTGTCATCTGCAAACTTTGCCACCTCACTGTTTACCCCTTTCTCCAGATCATTTATGAATAAATTGAATAGGATTGGTCCTAGGACTGACCCTTGGGGAACACCACTAGTTACCCATCTCCATTCTGAGAATTTACCATTAATTCCTACCCTTTGTTCCCTGTCCTTTAACCAGTTCTCAATCCATGAAAGGACCTTTCCTTTTATCCCATGACAGCTTAATTTATGTAAGAGCCTTTGGTGAGGGACCTTGTCAAAGGCTTTCTGGAAATCTAAGTACACTATGTCCACCGGATCCCCCTTGTCCACATGTTTGTTGACCCCTTCAAAGAACTCTAATAGATTAGTAAGACACGATTTCCCTTTACAGAAACCATGTTGACTATTGCTCAAGAGTTTATGTTTTTCTATGTGTCTGACAATTTTATTCTTTACTATTGTTTCAACTAATTTGCCCGGTACCGACGTTAGACCTACCGGTCTGTAATTGCCAGGATCACCCCTAGAGCCCTTTTTAAATATTGGCGTTACATTAGCTAACTTCCAGTCATTGGGTACCGAAGCCGATTTAAAGGACAGGTTACAAACCTTGGTTAATAGTTCCGTAACTTCACATTTGAGTTCTTTCAGAACTCTTGGGTGAATGCCATCTGGTCCCGGTGACTTGTTAATGTTGAGTTTATCAATTAATTCCAAAACCTCCTCTAGTGACACTTCAATCTGTGACAGTTCCTCAGATTTGTCACCTACAAAAGCCAGCTCAGATTTGGGAATCTCCCTAACATCCTCAGCCGTGAAGACTGAAGCAAAGAATCCATTTAGTTTCTCCGCAATGACTTTATCATCTTTAAGCGCTCCTTTTGTATTTTCATCGTCAAGGGGCCCCACTGGTTGTTTAGCAGGCTTCCTGCTTCTGATGTACTTAAAAAACATTTTGTTATTACCTTTGGAGTTTTTGGCTAGCCGTTCTTCAAACTCCTCTTTGGCTTTTCTTATTACACTCTTGCACTTAAGTTGGCAGTGTTTGTGCTCCTTTCTATTTGCCTCACTGGGATTTGACTTCCACTTTTTAAAGGAAGTCTTTTTATCTCTCACTGCTTCTTTTACATGGTTGTTAAGCCATGGTGGCTCTTTTTTAGTTCTTTTACTGTTTTTCTTAATTTGGGGTATACATTGAAGTTGGGCCTCTATTATGGTGTCTTTAAAAAGGGCCCACGCAACTTGCAGGGATTTCACTTTAGTCACTGTACCTTTTAACTTTTGTCTAACTAACCCCCTCATTTTTGTATAGTTCCCCCTTTTGAAATTAAAGGCCACAGTGTTGGGCAGTTGAGATGTTCTTCCCACCACAGGGATGTTGAATGCTATTGTATTATGGTCACTATTTGCAAGCGGTCATGTTATAGTTACCTTTTGGACCAGCTCCTGCGCTCCACTCAGGATTAAATCTAGAGTCGCCTCTCCCCTTGTGGGTTCCCGTACCAGCTGCTCCATGAAGCAGTCATTTAAAGTATCGAGAAATTTTATCTCTGCATTTCGTCCTGAAGTGAAATGTTCCCAGTCAATATGGGGATAATTGAAATCCCCCACTATTATTGGGTTCTTAATTTTGATAGCCTCTCTAATTTCCCTTAGCATTTCATCATCACTATTACTGTCCTGGTCAGGTGGTCGATAATAGATCCCTACTGTTATATTTTTACTAGAGCATGAAATTTCTATCCATAGAGACTCTATGGAACCTGTGGATTCGCTTAAGGTTTTTACTTCATTTGAATCTACACTTTCTTTAACATATAGTGCCACTCCTCCCCCTGCACGGCCTGTTCTGTCCTTCCGATATATTTTGTACCCCGGAATGATTGTGTCCCATTGATTGGTCTCAGTCCACCAGGTTTCTGTGATGCCTATTATATCTATATCCTCCTTTATCACAAGGCACTCTAGTTCACCCATCTTATTATTTAGACTTCTGGCATTTGTGTACAAGCACTTTAAAAACTTGTCCCTGTTTATTAGCCTGCCTTTTTCTGATGTGCCAGATTCTTTTTTATGTGACTGTTTATCATCTGATCTGGCCCTTACATTATACTTCTCATTCCTCTGCTCCTGACTATAACCCGGAGATTCTCTATCATCAGACTCTCCCTAAGAGAAGTCTGTGTCCGATCCACACGCTCCTCTGCAGCAGTCGGCTTTCCCCCATCTCCTAGTTTAAAAACTGCTCTACAACCTTTTTAATATTTAGTGCCAGCAGTCTGGTTCCACTTTGGTTTAGGTGGAGCCCATCTCTCCTGTATAGGCTCCTCCCATCCCAGAAGTTTCCCAGTTCCTAATGAACGTGAACCCCTCCTCTCTACACCATCGTCTCATCCACGCATTGAGACTCTGAAGCTCTGCCTGCCTACCTGGCCCTGCGCGCGTGGAACTGGGAGCATTTCTGAAAATGCCACCATAGAGGTCCTGGATTTCAGTCTCTTCCCTAGCAGCCTAAATTTGGCTTCCAGGACATCTCTCTTACCCTTCCCTATGTCATTGGTACCTACATGTACCACGACCACCGGCTCCTCCCCAGCACTACACATAAGTCTATCTAGATGCCTCGAGAGATCCGCAACCTTCGCACCAGGCAGGCAAGTCACCATACGGTTCTCCCGGTCATCACAGACCCAGCTATCTACATTTCTAATCATCGAATCTCCCATTACTAACACCTGCCTTTTCCTAGAAACTGGAGTTCCCTCCCCCGGAGAGGCAACCTCAGTGCGAGAGGCAACCCCAGCACCATCTGGAAGGAGGGTCCCAACTACGGGAAGGTTTCCCTCTGCTCCCATTGACTGCTCTACTTCCCTGGGCCCTTCTTCCTCCTCAACAGCACAGGAGCCGTCTAAGCGGAGGTGGGACAAGCCAGCCCTGATAGACTCTGTTTAAGGGCTGACAGCTTGAACCACCCAAACCCAGGCTAAAGCCTGACAGTGACTATTGATCGCCCAGCCCTATTGTGGGCTCTTGGCTGTCCTGAAGACTCTGGTCCTGGCCAGACAGGACCAGCCTGAGTGGTCTCCCTCTGAGCGGGAGAGCGAGGGGCCATAACACAACAGGGCACCAACCTTGTTGCTAGAAGGTGTGTAAAGTACTCTACAAACCTCTAGTAAATGAGAGGAGTGGATATGTACTAAATATAGACAAACCTAAAACCCCTTGATCAATTTTACATCCGCAAAAAGCTATGAGAGATTAGACTCTATTAACTACATGGATACTACACTATACAAGAGGGATAAATTACCATTTTTCTATTGCTATAGAAGAATGTATCCAGGTTCACTGTATTCACAAGAATAAATATCTTCATAGTATCTTCAATGGTGATTCTAGCTTGATTATTTTTTTAATTGAAAATAATTTCCAATCATCTGTCTACCTCAGAATAAATGACACATGAAAAGGAACTGGCAAGATGGAGGTTTTCCTAAAAGAAAAAATTATGTCTCCTTAAAATGTATCATTAATTAATGACAATGGTACTTGTCTCTCTCTCTTGGCAACAGCAATGGGGAATCCACATTGTCTGATGCCAATCTATTAATAAACGATGTTCTCTTTTTGGGGTTAGAAATCCATTTGATAAATATTAAAGAGAATTTAGTGTCAATTTTTTTTGATAGAGTGATACTAGTATGCAAGGATCACACTAAGAAACTTCATGTCCTGGCTGAAGCAAAACCTCAAATATGAACATCTCCAAGCTATTGTGTTTCAAAATTCAGGATAAAATCTGTTCCATTTTTCACTAGATTAAATCATATTACTAGATCCCTTTATATCTAATTAATACTAAACTCTAATCACTGTTGATGCCAGCAATCAGCTCATCTAAACAAGATCTAGTCATATGACAAACTAATTCCCTTTTGGGAGCATATTTTTTTCTGTAATCATCTTTACTGATAATTAATAGCAGATCAAATGGAGAGCAGATACAAACAAGAATATGCACACTGAAATCTGAGTGTGTTGCATTCCAATGTCTGTTTGTACAAGAAAATTAATGAAAACATTTAGGAGAAGATTTTATCAAATCTATGAACTCCTTGATAAAATGGATTATACAATTTGCAGAGTCTCCTGAGTAATGTAAGCAGCATTATGGTCCAGATTTTCAAATTCGCAAGCACACTTTTATGTGTATCTAACATACATATGTACAAATACTTACTTGTGCTTCAGGGATTGTACAGGCACACTTTGGACTCATGCCAGTGTACATATATGCTTATGTGCATATGCATGTTGGTCTATATATTGTACTTAGGACCAGATCCTCAGATGGTATAAATCAACACAGCTTCATTGACTTCAGTGAAGCTACACCCATTTACAGCAAAACATCCATCTGCATTTGGTCAACCCTTTGTCATTTTCTGTATACAATTATTAAACAACTAAACAAGAAAAAAAAAGTTGAGGTACCCATAATAATAAGACCCTAGAAGAGGTTTATGTGACTACGCTGATCCAGTGGCTTAACCCTGCATTTTAGGGGTTGTGGACGTAGTTGCAGCTCTGAATAAAGTCTGTTATACTTTAGCTTGGTCTATACTTAAAAGGTAAGTCAGCATAGGTACATTGGTCATGAGTGTGGGGAAAAATGACAATAACAAAACCCACTAAGCTATGCTGGGAAAAAACCCCATGTAGATGCACCTATGTCAATGGAAGAGGGCTTCTGTTGACATAGCTAATGTTATTCAGGGAAGTGGTATTCCTGCATTTACAGAAAAAATGTCTTTGTTACTGTAGGCTGTGTCTACATTAGAGAGCTATGCTGCTTCAATAACTTCCTTACTAAAAATCATCATTAGGTGCCACTGATGCCCAGAGGTTATTCTCACAAAAATACATAAACATTTACGCCACAGTCACCTACATTACTCCCTGTTAAATTTCTTCTCTCTCCCATCATGATTAATCCTGTTGTAAAAATTGCCACTTGTAAAATGCATTTCCTGTGGTCTCACCCCACCTCTTCAGCAGACTTACTATAACACAACTGAGAGGTAAGAAGCTCTGGCCAAACTCCAGACGCTGAGAGCCATTGCTAAAATGTGCTCATGTGTTAGGTCTTAACTAAAGTGATTTTGCTGAGGTGCTTTAGTATTGGACCTCAACAGATGTGCTTTGCTACTGCTCTGTGTCTGTCTCTGTACTGAGTCTCACTCAACCAAGGCACGTTAACAAATGTGTACTAGTAGCAGACTAGAACTAAAGTAAATTTCCGCTGATCCAGCCACATATGTATGTAGTGGCCCCAGCAATTCTTATACCTAAAAATGGAAATCCTAATGGTAACTACAGTCTCATTGTGTATTGTCCTAAGTTAGATGGAATGTACTTAGCACTCCATATTTACTAAGGCCTTGGCTACACTTGCACGTTAGAGCGCATTAAATCAGCCCTGGGCACCCTAACTCCTGAGGTGTCCACACTGGCAAGGCACTTAGAGCACCTGGACTCTGCAGCTGGAGTGCTCCTGGTAATCCACCTCCATGAGAAACATAGAGCTTGCTGCACCCTGGCTGAAATGCCAGGGTGTCAGTGTGGATGATGTGTTGCATTACTGTGCTGTGATTGGCCTCTGGAAATGTCCCATAATCCCTTGATGTCAAGTGGCCACTCTGGTCATTGTTTTGAACTCGTCTGCAGGCATGTGGATATCCCCTTTCAAAGCTCCATTTCTGACATCCAGCATGCTTATCTGCTCCAGGACACAAAGCAAACCATCACTGTGGAATGCTGCTGCTGCAGAAACAGGCATTTGTGCGTGTGTGTGTGTGTGTGTGTGAGAGAGAGAGAGGGGCAAGGGGGGGGGCTTATGTCGGGGTTTCCCCCTTCCCCCTGCTGCTGTCTGAACTTACAAGACAGCATGCTGACCCACTCTCTGCTCCCCAAAACACTGTCTCTCCCCCCACATACACACAACACACTCCCTGTCACACTCCACCCCCACCATTTGAAAAGCATGCTGCAGCCACTTGCACACTGGGATAGCTACCACAATGCACTGTTTTCTGTGGCATTGCAAGAGCTGCCAATGTGGCCACGCCATTGTGCTTGCAGCTGACAGTGTGAAAACACGGCAGCACTTTCCCTGCTGCTGTCTCCAAGGGCTGGTTTAACTTCTGGCGCTCTACATCTGCAAGTATAGCCATAGCCTAACATTGTTTGTTATTTGCTAACAACATACTACATAAACAAAAGCAGCTGTGTCAGCAGTTGGAACACTTAAAAAAAGAGAGAAACAGATGTAGATATTTTATGCACTTTTAAATACAATATAGTAATGGCTATTCATATTTTATAAAATTGCTCTAAAAATTACATGCGGTGTGACGTGCTCTGGCTGGTAAACTGATGACTAGTCTCACCGCATGTGTTCAAACATAACTGCATGATCTAAGAACCTCTTTAGCCAATGACTCTAAGTGATTACATAAAAGGAAATAATTTTGTCAGAGAGAATTAAGCTTCTGAACTCCTAACTTTAGAATGATTGCCTTCTTTCCCTTCGATTAATTTATTTTACAGTGCCATACATGACCTGCATATGTTTTAAAATTTAAAACTAGAGAACTTCATTTTCAGAGTCTGCATGTTAAAGGAAGACAGATTTTATACAATATGCTGATCCATGCAGAGGCCTGTACTAACAGTGAGGTGGCAAAATTTACAGATGATACAAATTTACTCAACAAAGGTAAGTCCAAAGCTGACTGCAAAATGTTACAAAGGGATCTCACAAAACTGGGTAACTTGGCAACAAAATGGCAGATGAAATTCAATGTTAAATGCAAAGTAATGCTATTGCCAAAATATAATCCCAACTATCTATACAAAATGATGGGGTCTAAATTAGCTGTTACCCATCAAGAAAGAGATCTTGGAGTCATTTGCAGTATTCTGAAAGCACTATGCTTTCAGAGTACTGCAAATTTATACATCTTTCTCACAGTGCTTGTACCATCCTGAACTGCGGAACACTCATTCTCCAGCTTCAGAACACTTAAAAATCATCTCCAGTCATCAGTGGGACAGATGCAACTGAATAATGTAGCTGTCCTTAATGTGCATCAAGACCATACCAGGGAACTAGATGTAAATAAGATTGCTGACAGTTATCCCGAAAGCTACAATGAGATACCTAATGTCTTTAACCTGGGACGTTAGTGAAGACAGCTTGTAGGTGATTGCAACGCTGTTAATATACTATTTATATAGTATGTTAATATATTATCCATGATAATGTAATTATCAATTAATTAGTAGTTCATAACAATTTAATCATTATTAAAATAGTAAAGATACCAATGATAGACACATTCAATAACTAGAATATGAAAGAAGTGTATAAATATGCTAAAAATAGCCTCCCCCCAAAACTGGCAGAGCCTCTCCTCCCCCGCCCCCAAACACAAACATGTCTTCAAAATCACCCACCAGCAAAAACAAAAGTCAGCGCCTATGTTACGGTGTAAACTTGTCCAAAACATCTTATATACTTACTATCAAAAAATGGACGTAGGTACTTGTTGTATCCCTTCATTATTTTCTGTATAGTTGGAGGAAGAATTTCACCTTTTCCTTCAGCTGTGGACGTTTTCATTAACCTAAATGAAAAGAAGAACATGGAGGAAGAGTTTTATAGAGACAAAATTGAGTTTCCTGAAACTGGTACTTGTGTCAGGGCCACAAAGTGTTGCTTGCCATTAGATTTACATAACGTGAAATGTTTGTGCTTTTGTATTTCATAAAGCACAAATCTATAGAAAAATAATATCCTAAAGAATGTCAGATTTCATGAAGCTTGTTCAATCCCTAATTTGCAGAAACTACCATTTTTAGCCTTAAATATTTTTTAAACTGTTCTAATAACTGAACAGCTTGTGGAAACAACTCAGGTTTCTCTAGCATTGAATGTGTAAAACATACTGTACCATACATCTCTTCTGGTTTGTTTGTTTTAGTGAAATCCACTTAAAGTCCCCAGGGAAAAGAGACAGTTTTAAAAAAAAAAGGAATATTTTTATACACTAAATCTCTCAAAATCCTGCTTTTACTGCACCACATTTTAAAAGAGAGAAATAAACCAGGTTGGGTAAATCAAGTAGAATTACAGTGGACAGCTCCTATGTACACAAACTTGCTATGAGTACAATATAGGAAAGTAAAACAAATAAAACTAGTGGTATAATAAGATTATTCCAGTGACCTAATAGTAGAGGTTTAATGTAGAGATGGAGGTGGGAGTCCTGTGGATAGGATACAGGACTGGAAATCAGGAGACTGGTGTTTTATTCCCCACTCTGCTACTGTGTGACACTGGGCAAGTGTATTTCCTCTCACAATCTTTGCTGGGAGGTAGCTGTATTTCATTGTCAGTTGTAAAGTTCTTTCTTCTAGAATCACATAGACTATATGAATTCTCCTGTCTCTGGAAATTGATTTATTAGGCGGAGGTATTTCATTGATTTACTCAATTTTCTTTTAAGTATGCTCTTTTAACAATACTTGGCCACAATTAATCTGTTCACTATAAGATTTATGATCTTCTAAAGAAGAAAGAACCTTTAAATCAAGTATATATTTTAAATATTAATGAAATGTAGGTATAATTAATTGCTGTATAAGTATCACCTTTTAATCTGTTACATGGAGGCCATACTTGCTGGCGCTGCAGTTTTTCTGTCTCTCACCCAGTAACACATAATTGCAGCTAAACAGTCAGTGAGTTGCATGAATTTAACCACATAGTTTTAATGGACTGTGGATGAATATATTTCATGTTGTTCTAAAAAAAACAGGGAAAATTGCCAGACAACATTCTTTTTCATCACATCACACAACATTGTTTTTCTGATCAATATATGATTACAGATTGTATCCCATTGGTCTGGAGTGTCAACTTTGTTATAATTTACATAAGCTGTTGCATGGTGGGTATGTCCATTAAGTAATTGGTGTTTGGAAACAATTTCTTTCAATCACTTTAATTATCACCCAGCTCCATGCTATTCCAAGATAATTCTGGATTTATGTAATGAGCTTCTAATGTGCAGCCTCATTCCTCTTGTTTTTGATTAAATTATAACTAAGGGTCCTATTCAGTCCACAAGACCTCATAATCATTTGGGCATTAGGACAACCCATTGTATCAGGTGGCTGGAGAAGGGTACATTACATCTCTTCCATAAGCAGAGTAGCACAAACTCTTGAGTTTCCAAAACACAAGTTAAATAAGGCCCTGATTCAGCAAGATATTTAAGCATTTAGCTAACCGTCCAACTTATGAGTTTAAAATTAGACTCCTTGCTTAAGTACCATGTTGCCTTTGGGGCCAAAAATCTGAGCCTACCAAGTAGTCCTATTCTGTAATTGGGATGCTGTGTACTCCCTTCTTTACCCCACCTCAAAAGGAGCAGGGATAACTACTGCAATAGGGCATCTTGTACAGTTGTAACAAAGGGAATTGAAAAAAGCCAAGAACTTTTCCTTTTCCTTTATGCATCTCCGCCATGTATGTACCAGAGCTTCCTTTGCCTTGGTACTTAATTTTTAAACAAATCTACGCTCCTAAAGTAAGCTTTGTTCCTAAATTTTCTTAAGGAATTTATCGAAAATGCATTAGCACTCATCCTAATACAAAATTACTTTGAAACAGCTGTCCCAGGCTACTGTCTAGAGAATGTGTGTTAGAAAAATTATGAATATGTATTTATCCAATAGACTGGAATGCCTATTTGTTCTGGTCTGTCAGGTGTATAATGCATATTTTAAAACATTCTATATTTAACAAACTACAGTGGCTTCTACACAGCAAAACAATAATACTTTGAAATACATCAGCAATTGAAATGAAACTCTGATAGTCACTTCAGTCTATCAAGAATTTAATATGTATGTTAATTCTTTCCTTATTAAAAACCCAATGATGAAATATGGTAAATGCCCTCAAATCCAGGTGAAGGCTGTTAACATTTCACAAGAAGGTGGATGGAACCTCTCAGGATCAGTCCCTGAAAACCCAATCCAACAATCCTTCCTTAATCTTATAAATCTCTCATTGAAATCAGTGAGATATTTCCTGAACAAAACCCACATGATGAGGCCCAATATATCTATCTAATCTGATTCCTACTACATACATGATACATACTTTAAACCATTTTCTATATATTTTATTCCATTGGAAAATTATACAATAATTAAATTTAACATGAAGAACTGTAAGGTAAAATGTCAATGGATTTTGTCATTTTGCTGCATATGCTATTGACCCGGCATTAATTCTAAAGTTAATGGTTACAAATACTCCACTATTCTCCTGTAACTTTTGGTACTGAATACTTTTATTCAATCTTTTATATGATTTTTCTTTACAAAAAATTGCTTCCTTGAAACTGGCTATACAGGCTGTCCATTGATTTCAATATGAGTTAGCTATGCTTTGTGTTGTGACTGCAATATAAAATAATGCCAAGTCCCAGAAATGAAATGAGAAATGTCATTTGTAGATATTGAAATAGGATATATTGAAAATAACTCTTCACCAGTTATCCAGGTCCAACATTATTTGCAAGTAAATAAGTGAAGAAAACACAATTCAGAGAATATACATGGTAGGATGAAGAGGTTGTTGCTAGTCTATCCCCCTCAGAAGACACATCTATTCATTGTAAGATACTTTGAGCCAACAATCAACAGAATAAACTCAATGGCCAATTTATTCTCAGATTTATACCCTATCCATTTGCAAAAGACTGTAAGGGTAGGAGTCTATCAGGATAATCAATTCATCTCCCAATTTCTTAGAGAGATCTCATCCATAAATTCATGGTATTATGAAACAAAAAGGCAAATAGAAAGGAGTTCTTGATTAAGGTCCACAACATATTAATCTCAGAGAAAATATTTGATAATAAAATAGTAGGCACAATTAAGCAATTAAATAGTATGAGTAAAATTTTCCATGCAACTGGCTCCAAAATAATCAAGATTCTGTACAGTGGGGTTCACTTAGGGGCCAGCAAGCATAGTCAGCAGGCCACAGAAACAGTCCCCAAAAACCCCTGACCACCCACCCGCTCGGGCCTTACCCACAGTCCAGGTCCTTCCCCGTGGATTCCTCTGTCCCAGAAGGGACTAACTGGATTCCTTCCTATAGACAACCTCTCCTTCACTCTTCCTCTGCTTGATTCCCTCCAAAAGGAAAAGTGGGATGTGATACCGACAGGGATGTGTTTGGGGGAGCTGTATGTGTGAAGGGCTGAAGGAGAATAAAACTCTCAGGTTAACTCCCCTTTTCTACTAGATTGCTAAACTCCTATTTCAGTAGCAGTTTGTGGCGCTTTTGGCTACTTTTAACCAAATTTATATTATCAAAGCTAAATTGGGATTTTCTCAACACTCCAAATTTATTTTTTATAAATTAAAGTGAGTCGAAAGTGACTGTTGCCACACACGTTTCTGCTAAGGAGGCCGACAGGGTTTTGGAAGATTAACAAAGGGCAGGTTTCCAAACAGGTCAGGAAATCCTAAGTAACAATTCATATATTTTAAATAGTTTGGGGAAATGTATGTAACAGAGTCCTTGGTGGTTCCTCCCCCAGGGAATGGGGGAGCCTGATCACACCCAATTATCTCCACTGGTGGTCGCAACATCAGCCTCACTTTCCTGCTGTTTGAAGGGTGGGGGGAGCAGTTCTGCCCTTTGTGGGCCTCCTTATGGTTCTCTGGCTGGGTGATAAAAATGAAATTCACAAATCGTCATGCCTTCCGGGATATTCTCTCCCTGGAGTTTCAGCAAAAGGGGGATATGGGAGTGGCAAGTCTAGTGCTGCCAAGAATCCAGTCCCAGCATAATGGGTTTAAGGAAATTGCTGTGGCTGGGTCAGAATCAACCTGTCTGTGTTAGCTGGGACTGGGAGCCTGCAGTCCTCTCCTCAGGGCCAGGGTGAAGGTCCCCTGCCTAGGAGTGCCCTTCACAACTTGCTCCTGCAGTCTGCTGCTTAGGGCAACCCTAGTGGTGGTTGGTGCATGCATACTCCCACGACTGGCTGCAGTTTCCTTCCTTTTAAAGGCCTCTTCCCTATAATGCATGACTGATAGGGCCAGAGGGGTGGGGCTAGACCTTCCACTCATGCATCTCTGTCCCTTCCTCATCCGTGTGGGGTCTATACATCTTGTCAGAACATATGTAAACTTTTCCCTCCTATTTTATCTTTTCATAAGGGAAAGATATGTTGCATAGACTTTGACACCCTGGACCCCCAATATTTACCACTGTTATGTAATTAGGATATGTTTTGTACAAAGTATGTCTTGTGAGGTATCATTCCAAAGGTCTTGATCTGTTAGACATTAACATCTTGTTGAATTGTACGTGTTATTGTTGAAAGTGACGTTATGAAGTTTGGCTATGTATGTGTTACTGAAACATGTTGTGAGGTTAAAAGCACCCACAAGCAGCCTTTCAGGTACAACAGTAAAAAGGCCAAACAATGTTAATGGCGTATTGAGGAAATGCACACAAGTACAAGGATTACCACAGGAACTGTGTGCAATAGACACCTCTCAGAGATAGCACTACACAATGGGACCTGTTTGACTCAAGCCACAGCAAAAGAGCTTTCCAGCAAGTGGAAAGAAGATATACAAGTGGGACAAAGACATCATCAGGGAACCTCACCCTGCAACAACACACCTGGAAACAACTGAGGGGCAAGGACTGAACAGTGGGAAGCGATGGTCCCAGTCTAGAAGGATCTTTAGCCTGTGGTATGAAAACCTGGGAAAGCCAAAGCAACTTGTGCCTTAAGAGTCTGCCAGCCTGTTTATCATTCAAAGTGGGAATTTGCTAATTTATATCCTACCTATCTAGTGTGTTAAGATCAGTTTGCAGTTTTTGTTTATTTACTGAGGTAATCTGCTTTGATCTGTTGGCTATCCCTTATAATCACTTAAAATCTACCTCCTGTACTTAAAAAACTTGTTTTTGTGCTAAACACAGTTTGTGTAATTCATAAGTGGGTGGGGGGAGGGGCAAAAAGCTGTGTATCTCTCTCTCCACTTTAAGGGAGAGGGCAAATTTCAATGAGCTTACACTGTACAGTTCTCTGTGCAGCGCAAGACAAGACAATTTTGGGTTTACTCTCCAGAGGGGAAGTGCACTTGAGTGCTGGGCAATTTCTTAGCTAAAATTCTTCCCATTCAGTACTGATTTCAGTTTCTGTGTCTTTCTGCAGCTGGATGTGTCCCTACCTGTGTGTGTGCTAGAGGAGGTTTGAGGGTGTGGCTTAACAAGATGGGTAAGGAAGCCCAGGTGGGCTAAGTGGTATCCCAGTACATCAGGTGGCACCCCAGAAGGGGGGGTAACCTGTCACAGACCTCTTCAAAATTATTTTATTCTTTAATGTTCTTTAAAGAGTGCTTTTTGTCTTTGTTTTTAAAAAGTTACATCCTTGCAACCCTATTGATTTCAGCAGAACTACATTCATGTTTAAAAGGTCAGAATTTGGCCCATTAGTCAAGGGAGTTACAAAGAGAACTGGATTTCACAAACAAATTCTAACCCAGAAAAAATGTTTTCAAACAACTCGTTCCCAGAAAAAATGTTTTCAGACAACTCCTTCCCTTCCCTAAAGCCTTTCAGTGAGGATCAGATCAAGAAGATCTGTGCATACCCCATCCATGGTCCCCCAAGGTCATGGGACCTCCTCATCAATCTCTTTTCCTGGCACTGGCCAAGATGGTCATCCATCACACCAGGAGGAGGAAACTTGAGGGGATGCTCTGCAACTATGGGAGCTATTTTTGGTCCCTTCTCCACTCAAATCTCCAGGCAGAGTTCCTCTGGGCAGTGTCCACTGACTCTTTTGTCCTCACTCCTGTGCCTGTGTTCTCCTTTGTTTCCTGTAATCAAATGGAGCCTGCACTTAATGGTTCCACCCCCTTAGTTGAGGGGGAGGGCCTTTAGTCATGGACAGGCCTAGGCCTGCCTGCACCCAGTAATTCTAATCATACCTCAAGCTTGTACCATCACCTGTTGTATTATGTGTGGCTGAGCTGCTCTGTCTGAAATAAACTGTAATATGCTTCAGGCAGGGACCATGTGGCCATATATATTTCATATTCGTATAGTGCCTGGCACGGTGTTCACTGTCCATAAATAATAATAGTAATCAAATAATATCACTTGGCAAAGTTCATGTCCACTTTATTTCTGGACAAGTTCAACTGATCAACAGTATATTTAGTATAAAATATTATGGATCACTGAAAACAATGAAGTTACGCCGGGGTGAGCTCAGCTCTATATTTCTGCTGCTCTTAGCTGAAGAGGGCTTATTTCTGTAATAGTGAGGCAAGATTCAGCTGGTAAATGTGTTCCTTTAAACTTCTTCCTTGCAGACTCTCAGGTTTGTTACTTGGACAAAAATAATGTTCTAACTAGAATCGGTTTGTTCTAACTAGAAAAATAATGTTCTAACTAGAATATAACCCAACTATATTATGCACACATCGAAGGGATAACAACAGCTTAGCTTTCTTACCTGCAAAACATCACTAGAAACAGGGCTTTGGAACACCCGAAAAGAGTGCACATTGTCAGAGATGGCTTCAAGAGTTCTTGTATTTCCTAAAAGCAAACATGGGAAAGGTTTAATAGTAAAGTATAATGATAAATATTTATTCTAAAAAAGGCTATAGTAAATCAAACTTCAAATCACATGAAGCTTTTTATATGGTAATGGTATACAGTAAAGCCGTGCTAATTTATCCTGAACAAGTGTTGCCACATATTTATTAGCAAATATCTAAAACAAGTAAAAAGACCCACATTGGTTTTAATTACAGTTTTGAAAGGGCAGCAGTATTTGATTTAACTCAGTAATAGATTCGCTCTCTAGCAAATTCAAGCTCTGTGTCCTTTTTGAGGACTAATCGTTATTTATTTATTTATTTGTTTATTTGTATTACTGTAGCACCTAGGAGTCCTAGTCATGGACCAGGACCCCACTGGGCTAGGTACTGTAAAAATACAGAACAAAATGACAGTCTCTACCTCAATGGACTACAGAAGAGTACAAGGAAATAGTGAGACAATATTGGTTAGTATGATAGGCTGTTGTCACTGTATGCCAGCAGCCTAACTTTGTGTGTCTCATGGCAAAGAAAAGTTTTGAGGCGGGATTTGAAGTTGGATAATGAGGTAGCTTTGCAGATATTCCTGGGGAGCAACTCCCAAGCATCTGGGGAGCAATGGAGAAAGGATGCAGGAGGCTGGCATCGTGGGGTGATCGGAAGTGAGCACCAATAGCTTGATAGAGAAAATAGGGTGGGACTGACCATGAAGGTCCTTGAAAGTGAATAAAAGTACCTTATGTTTGTTGTAATAGAGAACGGGGAGCTAGGAAAGGGATTCAAAGAGGGGGATAACATCACCAGATGGGCTAGGAAAATTTGCAGCAGCATTCTGAATGCATATGAATGGGACAAGACTGCATTTGTCAAGGCCAGAGAAAAGGATGTTGCGTTTATCAAGACAAGAGGTGATGAAAGCTTAGATGAGCATTTTAGCTGTGTGGATGGATAGGAAAGGCTGTATATAATGAGATATGGCCTGGATGTGATGCCTGAAAGAGAGATCTGAGTCAAAGATGACACCCAGATTACAGGCTTGAGTGGCAGGTAAGATGATGGTGTTGTCCACAGTCATCAAGAAAGGAGGTAGCTGGGAGGGCGTAGTGAGGAAGGACTTAGGAGCTCTGTTTCACCCAAGTTTAGTTTGAGCTGATGGCTACGCATCCACAAGAACATGTCAGAGAGACAGGCTGAGATTGTAATTTGGACAGAGGAAAACAGGTCTGAAATAGAGAGGTAGTTCCGTGAGTCATCAGCATGGAGATTTATGTTTTTAACGTTTTAACATTTAAATGTTATTAGTTTTTGGAAAAGTGGCATTATACTTTTTAAAAAAACTGCATACTTTTGGTAAATTATAAACAACAAAAAGTTCAAGGCAGTTTTAGCCTATAGTATCACCATACGCACACCCACACTCATGCCCACAACCCACAGGTGACTAATCTGTAATTTCTTTTGACTGTATTTTTCTCACGTAGCAGTTTTAGGACCCATTGCCATCTAAGAATAAAATTCATGCTATATATGCTGTAGCTATATTTGTTACACATCCCTAGCAACATTTTTGTTAATGGACAAAAGTTTAGATGGCAGTTAAAAAAATGAAACTATGTTTTTCTACCTCTAGCCATAAATAATCTTTGAACTGAAAAATAAAAACATTCACATTCATCAAAATGTGTCTGGTTAGGGGCAGGTGTTTTAGTTTTAATATGGAATTTTCTTGCTTTTGTCAGATTGATTCACAACCATAATGATAATTTTAAAACAGTTTGTAAGATCTATAATCCATTTCCTGACTTTAAGATAGAGAGTATATCATTCAAAATGATTTTGTGCAAAACCACACAACAGATCTGAAATTAACCATTGATCATCAAGTCCCTGAAAGAAATAGTTTTGCAGGCATACTTTAAAATATTAAGAAAATATGTACCAGAGAAATATTAACTAAAATTCTGAACAAATGATTTATCTTGGATGTGGATGGGTAAAAGAAAGTTTTAATACAGAATCCATGTTATATTCTATGAACAAAATATCACATCTGACATGATTTTCAGCTTTCAGCATGTATTTTGCAAGAGCACAGCCTCTTGCATTTTGCAGGTTCATGGAAAATTTAGTAATAAAGAATTTGTTCAGGCTTTGCACAGTTTGTCCCCATTCTTGAACTGAGCAGAGTGTGAACAGCTTATTTTACCCTAAGGTAACGTGTGTGTGTGTGTGTGTGTGTGTGTGTGTGTGTGTGTGTGTGTGTGTGTGTGTGTGTGTGTGTGTGTGTGTGTGTGTGTGATTAAAGAAGTATGATTGTATTGTTATTTGTTGAATTACCAGAATCTGAAAGGTATGTTACTTCATTTGCCATATTAAAGAAGCAGTGAAGTGACAGTAGTAAAGGTAATGGTTATTACTGTCTCCAATGAAAAGGGAAAACTATTTCAGTATCTCCTTTAAAACAATTCAAGAATTCATTAACTTCAGTCATTGAATATGGTAGGAGATATTGATGTCTAGATAAATTATGTCTTCCACACATTGTCCTCAGTGGAAAAACATAAATAAGACATTATGATGGCCTGTGTTAGGGGAATCTGGCTTAGTGCAAATGAGCAGATGGTGTTATCAGAACATTTCCCTCTGAACTTTCAGTTTCACTCCTACTTCAAGTCACAGTATCAGTGTTGTGGTGATATTTTTCATTCTTCTTTTGGATGAATGCTTTCTGATTCTCCATGGTTCATCCTTTGAGCACACTTTCCTCATATACGAGAGTAATGCCTCCCTTATTTTTATTTTGATCTTTCGTTCCCAGGAAATTGTTTATTGTCTTTATAACAGGCTCACAAGCCTTCTTTTAAATGTAGCCTTTGTGTTGTTGCTATGGGCTTGTGAACATGTTTTAGGAAACATGCAAGTGGAATAAGGGAGTTTGCAGACATTTCTGTGACTGTATTTCTGTCCTTGGATCATGTCTATTAGCATTTGAATCGGTTGCTGATCTTTTCTAAAGCAATCATCTTTACCTACAGATATTACTGAATTTCTAACGTAGAACTTTAAGGTTAAAAAGATAATTTAAACTTATTGTGACCAAAGGATCTCTTGATACCAACTGGCAGAGGGTACAGAGATACATAATTGTTACAGGGATCCCCTGGATCTGGTATTTACATTCTAATTCTCTAAAGAGGGTCATGTATGGTTTCTGCTGAAAGCTTGTGTCAGACTGATCACCATAATGTTTGTGAAATGTATGTGTATATAATATGTAAAGAGAAATGTATATATTGGAAATTTATGTTCCTAGGGCCTTTTAGTTAAAGGCAGGTCATCCAGAGGTAGCATGCCTTCAGTGAAGTTATACCATACAGGAGATGGGATACATTTATTTCCCTGGCTGACCATTGTGTATTGTGTGTCTTACAATGGGGATCTATTTACATACTGAATCAAATTCTAATGAAGAGATTGTGGGGACTTCAGAAGGAAAATTAAGAAGTAAAACAGGTGGGGTAGGGCCCTGTTTTAGAGATGAAGAACAAAGGACTGGTCTGGTATATCTTGGGGTTCAGAAAGATGCTTTGGCATCCTTCACTGAGGGAGCCAAATTACCATCAGACTTGATGCCATGAAAGAAGAGTCTCAGCCATCCTGGTTAAAAAGTTCTCTAGGAAGGACTGCAGTACCTTACTAGGCAAGCGAGCATCTTGTGAGTTGTGTTTAGGCTCTAGAATGCACGTTAGAATTTTATTTTATATGTAACTGTTTGTTTCCAGTATTTCTGTTTGCTCTCATATGAATCTCTATTCTTTGTTAAATAAATTTATGCTTGATTTCTCCATAAATAAATCTAAGTGCTATGTATTAAGTGGAGCTGTGTTCTAAGGTATAACTAGTAAGCTGCAGAGCACTGTTCCTAGGGAACTGCAGGTCTGGTAATTTCTCACACTAAGGGCCAGTGGTAGCAAGGTGCCTCACAACCCTGAGTACTCCTGGGAAGTGTCACACCCATTGTGGAGCTCATTTAGCTCATCATGTTTTCTGTGCAAAAATTTAGGGTTAAATCCTGCCTTGTGCTAGGCAGGTGTGTTAGTGGGAGAAGAAGGCATGCCATACCCCCCCACAAAGCAGCCAGCCATGATTCTGTCCTAAGCACTAGTGACAAGGACTGGCTACTAATAGGTTGGTGCACCATACCTGGAAAGGGCCATAGTCTGCCAGGTGGGAAATAGTATTGGCTAGCCATTCTGAATGTAAGTGGCTTTGGGTAGCGTGTGTTAGCCAGAACAATGCATGGCTTCTTTTTTTTTTTAATTAAAAATAAAGTAAGGGGCTTATCCTGAGCCATTTTACCCTGTGCCAGCAGGATAGCTCCTGCACATGTACATCTCCCTTCTTCCTGCACTTCTTTGCCAGGTGCTGCACACTAATAGGAGGATTTCCCTCTTAAATGTAGATTTCACTCCAGCCATAGTATTTAAAATGCCTTAGGCAGAATCTTGTTAATAGTTTGCTTACAGATTCTGATGGAAATTCTCTTTCTATGAGCTTTGTAAAATATTTAACATACCCGTTACATGACTGGCCATTTCAGTTCGACTGGAGTTAGTCTGGGCTGGTGTATTGTTCCTGTATTTGCCTGTCTCAGTGTTTTTAAAGATTTCATAAGATAGTTGCAAATTGTGGTTTCTGTAATGGTTTCCACAGGAGTCAATAGATTCTGATCTCTGCCACGTGACAGAGGCAGTGATCTATGTCACTCTGATTGTGAGTGGGGCCAGGAAATAAAGTCCAATTCCTTACCAGCACTCCTGATTTATTATATGGTATCAGAAGAAAACTGAATCTTTCACAGAAATGGAGTAAGATAAACTCCCAAACCCCTGAGTATAAGAGGGAACCAGGCAGAGAACTGGAGGAGATGGTTGCAGCATTTCTGAATTTTCCTGGAAGCAAGTGGTAATGCAGAGAAATCAGAGAGGGTGAAATCCCCCACACTGCTACAAGTGGCTTGACCAGCTGTATTGGAGGCCTACAAGAAATTCCAGTGGGAGCATGAAGGGGACTGCAAATTAGCAGACAAAGGTCAGTATCCCTGTTATATAATAGTGATCAATATGCCACAATTTCAGTGGCTATTATAATGATCTCTGAAACTACAAGTGATGTTACCCACAGGGTACTACATTCACTGTTCTGTACATGGCATAAACTGGGCTTGCATTACTATGAAAATTACAATTGCATTTACTTGACTCCTGCATCCAGATTTTCTAAATAGGCTTGGGTAGCTAGACATTCAGCCAAGAAGCCAATGAAGCATGACAAGCCCCACATTTTGTGAAGCCCTATGTACAGTAAGATGTATGGGTTCCTCTCCAGCTTTCACCCCTTTCTGTGACTGCCCAATCCCCAGTGAACAATGCAAAGGGATGCCAAGCATCAGATATTGTGTGTGACAGTCACACTGTCACAAGTCCTATCACACCTGTCTGCATCTCAGCTGCCATCTCATGCATTCAACTAGGCATTAGCAGTTCCTCTTTCCAGATGGTGGGATGTGCTCTGGAATCAGGTTTTTGCTATCAAGTGATATCTGTCTCTCCTCATTCTTCTCCCATGCATCCAACGAAGTGGGTATTCACCCACGAAAGCTGATGCTCCAATACGTCTGTTAGTCTATAAGGTGCCACAGGACTCTTTGCTGCTTTTACAGATCCAGACTAACACGGCTACCCCTCTGATACTATAATTAAATAGCTACCTTCTAACATGACTCCCTGAAACCTCCCCAGTTCCTTCACTTGTTTGTGAATCCCTAGGATCCAGATGAAAGGGGGGAAATGGGGGGCAGATAATTAAATGTATTTTCCATGAACTCAGTCCAGCTAACACTGCAGATAGGAAGGGCTGGAATGAAAACCAGCAAATCCTCTTGCCACTATGAGGATTTTTTTTTTATTTTGAGTGGGGCAAACAGGGGAGAAGAAAGGAGAAATCCTGGCAGGCAGCTATACTCCAAGTCTGATTGACTGCTTCAGTCTCTGAATACAAGTGATTGATGAAAGTGGACCAAAACACGTCTGCATTCTGTTATGAGTAGCAGCTTATTCCTTCATTTGGCTGACAGGTTAGTTCTCAGCGTGTCACTCAGGCTACTTCTAAGCACTGGCAGCATTTGTGATTCTTGTCTGTAAAAGACCTGCGCCATGCAAAGGCTGCTGGGGCACACAAGAAAGTGCTATATAAGAGCTAAATACTAGTACTCTGAAGTCCAGAGAAAGTAGCTGATGCTTACCCTCTCTACTGAGACTGCCAACAAGGTGCCAATGGTAGTGATATTTTTTAGGAATTAGACTAATACCATTAGCTGAGTAAGTTCTGTTCTTTAAAATATCTGGCATTAGTTTACAAAATCAAGCACTCGATTACTACATACACTCAGATGCACTTTTCTACTTAAAAAAAAAATCTAACATGGCATATATGACATTGCAGAAAACTCCAACCAAATTTTACAAATTTTCTATTTATATATATATAAATAAAAGTAATTTTAAAATAAATTGTGACAGGAAGATGTGTTATGAGAAGGGCATAAATATATATATATTTATATATATTAAATAATACATCTTCCTGTCACAACTGTAGAAACCTTTTTATGCAGCTGGTAAATATTTTCCTACTGTTTTCCTCAAAAATATTCTAGATATTTAAAAAGCTTTGTTGTGACGCAGACTTAGGGTTGCCATAAGCATAG
Source organism: Mauremys reevesii (assembly GCF_016161935.1). NCBI lineage: Eukaryota > Metazoa > Chordata > Testudines > Geoemydidae > Mauremys > Mauremys reevesii. The sequence goes on along the minus strand of NC_052629.1, from coordinate 28,233,299 downwards.
CTTACCTAACACAACCTCACAAAAGCAGGGCAATGAAAGGTTAAACCACGTTATGATACATAAGCTCTGCTCATCTACCCACAGACAATCCTTAACATTATCACAACTGCCATATAACACAGACCAGACATCTCAACCTTATTTCTGCTCCCCTTAACCTGCTGTTGTACACACACCCATTTATCAAACTAATGTCTCCCAATAAAATTAATTGTGGATGTTTGGTGTGGTAGAATAGGAGGGTTTGATTTGTTAAAGGTAGTGATGGAAGGCTGGATACTTAGGGGCCAGAGGAAAGGTCAAGGTGTGCCATCTGCGGTGTATTGTACAGTTAGGCTGTGTGCCTATGGATGGAGGAGAAGAGGATATCCACTGGTAGGTGGCTTAACTTTTCATGCTCTTGATTTTATGGGCTTATGTGAGGTATGTTGTGTATCTAGCAACCATTACTTCTTCAAAGCAAAGGTTTTTTTTGTATATTAATTTCCTAGATATTTTTAACCATTAAACAAGGGTAGTAGGTTATGCCAGGTATTGCACACCAAACCTCTGTAGTATAACATCTGACAGAAAAGTATAGCAGCTGCTGGTGCATAAACTTTCATGATGAATAACAGATAAAAATGAGATCCATTTTCCCCCCAAAACACCCTACATGTTACATCAGATCTACACAAGATACACTGGTGTCTCACATGTTGTGCAGAGAAACAATGTTTTTTAAAAGATATCAGTCAACAATGAAAGGTCAGACTGCCAAGAACAAAAATTGCAAGAGTTTCAAAGACTTCTTATTAAAAACTTATAAAGAGAAACCAGCAAAACCTGAATAGAAAATTCAAAGGTCATTGTGAAATTTCACATTGATAGGCCACCCATTTTTAGAGAAAAAACAGGAATACATCCATCATTTAAAGTCCATTTTATAACACAACCCTAAATATGGTGTCACTACCAGGCAACACCATAAAATCTATTTATGTGTATTGTAACATAAAATCTATTATATGTTGTAACATTACATATAAGTGCTAAGAACGTGGTATAGGTGTGTGTATATATAAAATGTATAACTGCGTCCTTAAAATCACCAATTGCATTGGATAAATAAGTATCTGCAGTTAGATACCTCAGTATTTGTAGTATTCAAGGTATTTCCTATGATGTATCCATATATTTTACCTCTATGTATGGAAGTCAACGTAGTCCCTACATGGGACTTAAGTGGTGCATGGCCCCTTGTGCTGATTTTCCATACCGGGATGAATTTTACCCATAGTGAAGAATATAGGCTGGGCCCAGGGCATCCATGATTCACCAGGTTGCTGCAGAATTCAGGAATCTTGCCACACAGTACATGAGGCCTTCAGTACAGGGAGCTACTAGAAAATACTGAGATAACCTTATCTCACATAAAAATTGCAAGCTTTTAAACACTTTTTAAATGCCCATCTGTGCATTATCATGGGAGAGATGCTGTGAGCTTTAGTTTAACTACATAATGTTTTCTATCCCGATGCCCTGGTTATAGTTGCTCATAACTCTGAAATTTTCATTTTTCAGAATGAAATTTTCCAAGCTTGGAGTCTGTCCAAAGATGAACTTTTTTGAAAAGATTGAGCAGAAATGATTCATCCATTTTTGCATATAGTGGGAATGGAAAAGAATATACGTTTCTGATTATAAAAACCTCTAGTTACCTGTTTTGAACACTCCTACAGTTGGGATTAGAAATTTGAAAATTAACAAGGAAACAACTGTATTTATGTCTTCAACTGTTTTGGCAAAACTTGTTTTTGTTCTGACACTGTGATGATCGCACGGTGCTTATTTTTGCTAGCATGTATTTTAAGAAGGTGAGATAGACATTCATACATGGCTAATTTAGTGCCCAAGACAGTACTGATGTGCACTTAGCTGGAAGTAGACTCCACTGGGGCACTAGGCTTGATCCCTGCAGAACTTTTGAGGTAGAAAGGGGTTAGGGAGAGCTACTGTGCACTTTGGAAAATTTCTAGAAGGATGCCATGCCAGAACTTCACCTTAGCTGCATAGTTGGGGAAGGAGTGAAGACTGTATTATAATACATAAGGTTTGTTCGGGTGCAACCCTAATATTGGCATTCCAGACTTTTGATTTCTTAATCAAGCAGCCTAAATATTTCCTTAACTTAGCTTGGTTGGGTGGCTTTACCTTAATATTTAGGGGTTTTTTAAGCTAGCCTAAAATACTTATATAGCTCTTAACTTTTCCGTTTATTTTAGATATCCTTTAAAGACTATAGACTTTAACATATTAGACTAAATAGTCTCTTGGTGACTTTTGTATATCATGAATGTTAGTTCTGATTATGAACAGAGTGCTTGAATTTGACACGGCTCTGCTTCAGGCTGCAAAGTGTTTGAAACTAAAGAGACAGTGTTGAGGGGATTGTGGAGTTATGTAATATGAAAGATTTATGAAAAGCAGCTTTTTTTCATTTCCAGGGAGTGAAATGAAATTTTTTCCACAATATGAATAGTCTTGGGCACTAGTATCAACAAATTTTGAAATCCTGTTGGCCCTTTAGGCTTATGTTTTTTAAACATTATGCTATTTTAAATTGAAATGTAAGTACATTTGGATAATAAAGAAAACAGTATTCCAATTTTGTGAATGAAATCTGGCCCCACTGAGGTCAAATCTGTTTTGCCAAATGCGGCCAGGAGTTCACCCTGGGTAACAATGACTCATACTAACATATTCCTGCAGGAGGTCCTCCAAAGCTGCGGGACCAGCGGACCTTCCGCAGGCAAGCCGAAGGCAGTCTGCCTGCCCTGCTTGGGGCGGCAAAATGCCTAGAGCCGCCCCTGCCCATGGATAAACAGTTAACATGCCTCATCCCTGTATCTCCAAAACAGATGTTTGGTGGCCTGAACCTAGGTGAAAGATTTGGACTTCCCAGCCTCACAGAAATGATTGTCATTGTCATTTTGGATTATGCCAAACCTTCCAGAGCTGTCCTCAAAAATAGACTCATAGTGCCTTCTGACCTTTAAAGTCTATCATGATCATCTAGAATGACCTCCTGCACATTGCAGGTCATAAAACCTCACCTACCCATTCCTGTAATCAGGATCAGCAGAAGCTTCCTATCAGTGGGGGGCCACCAGTGCCTGAACTAACCATAGCCCCACCCTGTGCACCACCCCTCCTCCTGCCCTGTGCCTCCCCTTCCCCCCAAGACCCCTGCATCTTCCCCATCGCTCATCCTTATGGCTGGTTAAAAAGTGGAGGGGGGCATGGCCACATACCCCCAGCCCCCCACCCCCTCTGTTCTGGCACCCCACCTGTAATAGACTCCTAACCTTTGGCTAAGTTACTGAAGTCCTCAGATCATGATTTAAAGACTACAAGTTACAGAGAATCCACCATTTATACTAGTTTAAACCTGCAAGTGACCCATGCCCCATGCTTCAGAGGAAGGCAAAAAAAACCCCAGGGTTTCTGCCAATCTGACCTGGGGGAAAATTTCTTCCCGACCCCAAATATGGCATTCAGTTAGACCCTAAGCATGTGGCCAAGACCCGGCAACCAGACACCTGGGAAAGAATTATCTGTAGTAACTCAGAGTTCTCCCCATCTCCTGTCACCAGCCATTGGAGATATTTGCTGCTAGCAGTTGCAGATCAGCTACATGCCATTGTGGGCAGTCTCATCATACCATCCCCTCCATAAATTTATCAAGTAGTACATAAAGGAGTAAGATGTTCATACATTTCATTTCTATCTAATTACTAAATACATCACATATTTTGAACCCATGTTCATATTTGATTCACACTTAAATCATCTGGTGTTATGTCACTGCATACTGCACATTGTTAACTTCATAAGTGCTAAGGTTCTAAAATATGTAAAATTAATTAATCTTACCCCATACTATGGGATATTTTCTCCTGTATTTGTTATTATGCTTTTCTATTTTGAGTCTTTATCTGAAAGTGTAAAAACAAATCCAACACATTTGGTCCATAGCAAGTTGACAGGTTGCAATATTCTAATGTATTCCATAACTGATTGGCCAATGCAATGATTTATCTTCTGGATACATTAAGTCTTAGAGACGATATTTCTAGGAAGTAATATGTGGGATTCCAACCTCCTTACTTGTATTGTATTATGTGCATGTATACAGTTCATTTCCATGATAATGGGAGGGGGAGGATTGTTGTAAATAGCGAAATGGAGTAATTCAGTGCTGTCATATTCTAAATAGTGTGCGCTAAATTCTGCCCACAGGCAACTTCCATGGAACTCAATAGCAGTTGCCTGTGCCTGACTTTAAACTAACCAGTTTTAAACTAGCCACAGCAACACATGCTTCAGTGTGAGCTAGCCACTGCAAGTAATTTCTAAGAGTTCCAGGGACTTATAGATTGGAGTGCATGTGCTGCAACTTCACTTCTCCGAGACCAGAGATACCCAAACTTTAATCTAGCTATGTCTTCTTGACACGGTGTGATTGCAGTATAGACATACACTAAAAATAGATTTTGGCCCTGTATATTTTTCCCTTGTACACTCCATTGTTCTTTTTTTTTCTTCTTCCAAAAATCAATAAAGGTGAAGGTGACACATTAAATTTAATTCAGAATCAGAGCTGGCTGAATACGGTACACATTTTTCTCAAATATTCATTTTTAATTTTAAATGGATTCAGACACCTTTTGTGTTTACCTTCTAGGAATAGTTCAGGAAATAAGTTTACCGGCAGAATGTTTGCTGGAACAGCAAATTTTAATCAAATATTTTAGGACATTCATGGAAAGTGAATTTCACATTTGTAATCACAAGTACTTGAGATGGAAACCCCAAAAAAGTTACTCTTATGAAATTAGGGACAGAAAAATGTCAGATGAGACAGGTCCTTTCAGAATAACTCCACATGTGAATGTCAAAAATTCACAATGAACTACTTTCTAATAATCTACAGTGGTAGATTGTTATTCACAGAATAGATTCACATTAATTATTCACCCAAAAGTCCAATACATAGAATCATAGTCCTCAATACCCATTTCCCCCATTATGCCGACTGGTAATTATCCATTTCATTAAGGGTTGGTTGGATCACTTATATTTAGTTGATTTTCATTTAGTTATTTTTGTTTGTTTTTAAATATAGTGTATTTAAATATGTATTTAATGCATACTTCCACACTGGCATAAATAGATATTTTACATATTTTAATTATATCCCTAACCTCCATCCTGCCTGTTGTTCTTTAAGACCCAGTTCTGCTATCCATGCAGTTGGACCCCTATGTGACTTCTATGCTGGTGGAAGGGTCCACCCTTACAAACTGCAGGATTGGCCTTTAGATGGAAATCTCTTTGGGCCATTGACTGTGGCTTTCGATGCTTCTACAGCACATAGCACAATAGGGCCAAAATCCTGACTGGGGCATCTGAGCACTATCAAACTAGAAATAATTAATAATAATTAATAAATGGTTGAAAGGCCAACCCGCAAAAATGATCAGAATGTTTGCTGGTTCAGGCTGACAAGAGGGTAATTATTAGATTTGCTATTACAAGCAAAATCATGCCTTTCGGTTGCAAGTGTCAACTGTTGTTTCCCATGGAAAATAACAGAAGTATAGTTCATAATCCTGGGGAAAGAGTATCCCTCCACATGCCAGTCCATATGCCAGTCAGCAGCATATATGGGCCATAAAGACACTGCACGTGGCTGGGGAGAATTCCCCCACTGCAGAAGCAATGTAGGGTTGATTTAATCAGCTCAATGCTGCCCTCGCTAGTGATGGAGACAGGGCAGAAGGGGTATTTATTTGTTTTACTGCAGTGCTATAGCAATTCTAGGCTGTTCCATGCTTCATAATGAGTTTTGGGAGGCTGACATATATTAGAGCTCCCCCATGACTGCTATAATTTATGCCAGGGACCACACCAGTTCCCCCACCACCACCACCACCAACTGACCAAAAGTCCATACAGAGCAGAGAAGGTTTAAAGCCACCTCTGTCTTCCTTCCCACTGGGTTGTGTACTCTGGTGTGTGCTTAAAACACAGCATAAAACTGTTTTGTTAATTTAGGCAGAAATTATTTTACTTTGAATTTTAAAGATTTTGTATCATTTCATCTATCATTAATTGTGAACTGGATCAATAGATTCTTTCAGTTAACATATATGAGAAACAATAGTTTAAGCCTGCACAGAAAAAGCATGACTTTGCTTGGAACTTTAGTGTTAATAAATAACTTCCTGTCTGTCAAAATTAACTTATTGAGCATCCAGCCTACATTCCTGGCTCAACCAAAATTTCTATTCACTTCAGTGAGAGTGTTGCCTGAGTCCATACTCTGTGACAGGTCCCTTAAAATTTATGTTTTAGCCAGAAAAATTAGCATAAAATAGCTCCTTATAAGCAATAAAAAGGCTTTTACATTTTAAAAAAAGTGTGAAATCAGGGTTCATAAACTGGTTCTATAATAAAAGAGCTCAGAGTCACTTTCATTGTAAAATCAGTTCTTGCATCCTGAACAAATTTACAGATACAAATACATGTAATGTATAGCATCCAAGAAGTCAGTAATATACATTAGTGTACTTTAAGCAAGTCATATTGAGATACGATTCTTGAAGACATATTCCTGAATATATTCGGACGTAGAAACTTGATCATTCTGAAAAAAGAAAGTTTAGATAGAACCTTTGCACTGGGGCTCAGTTTTCCATGTCCAGCTGACATGACTAGTCAGTCCAATTGAAGCCAAAATGACTACTCACATTATTAAGGAATGCAGAATTGAGCTCTTAATAAAATCATTGGGAGTTTTGTCTGAGTGAGGACTACAACACAGAGCTATGAAAGTGCATGTTGTTTTTATGCAGTAAAATGAATATTTCATCTTTTTCATTATTACAGATCACATTAGTTTGCTTTAATTCAGATCAGTATGGTAGCATGTTCCAGGATTTTAGTATTTTAAGTTTTATAACAATGTGGCTGTGATCTTTACATTTTGGGAGATTCATTAGAATTGGCTACAGTTCTGTAATGATGGAAAAGGCAGCCTCAGCAACTTGTATACAAAGTTAGAGTTGACCTTTAAAATAGGAATAAATAACATATATACTGTGCATAAGTAGAAAAGGATTGCTAGTGAAATAAAAATATGGATATTTACATTTTCTTCCATAAGTTTCCAGTGACTAAAAGTACAACAGTTCTTTAAATAAATACCTTCCAATGTTCTCATTGGATGCTGCATATTTTAACCAATTATATTATAAATTTTTCAAACAAAGTCACAGATAATTTATATATCTATGTTTAAAGTAAATTTTCAAAATGACAGATTGGGGGGATAGGAGGTTGGCTTTCTAAATATCTTTCTTGAAGCAGTGTCCTGTATCCTATCAGTTCAGTTTTCATAAGCAAATTTTACTTTTTAAAAAGAGCTTCCTCTAATTTGACTTTTTCATATCTTCATAAATAATATTTCCCCAGGGAAATAACTAACATAAAAGATGAGTAAATAAAAATATTAACAATGTTTAATTTATCTGAAGAAAAAAAGGAGCCAGGGCACTTCTGGATCCAAGTACTTGAGTATCTTGTAAAGCTCCTGGAAATAAAGTTGTGCCTTTAGAGAAAGGCTCCAAACTTACCTATATGAAAAAGATTTTGCACATAGTTCTTCCTTTGTGCTGGAGGGAGAGAAGATAATGCTGCCTGCTGGTCACCTCTAATCCGGCTTTGCAGCCCTAGGATCAGTTCAGGGATCAGGGATCATGGATGCTCTTTGCTGGAGTAGTGCATCGGGTTAGTGTGCCTGACTCACGAGCGCCTTACTGAGCGTGTTTGGGGAGAGAGGGAGATGGAGATGGCTACGGGAAAGGCATGGGAGAGGGGGCGGGGGCTCATGGTCTGAGTACACAGCTTCCATCTGCTGCGACCCATCTCTACTGCAGGAACAGTCGGGGGATTTGGAGGGAGCCTGGATTTGTTGGAGACAGGAGAGAAGCGGTGTGAATGGCTGGAGAAGGGAAGTCCGGGCTCGGGATAAAATTGCGCGTGCAGTGCTAGATTCTCCTCCCCGTCGGATTGTCCTCCCTGCCTCTTACTGACAACGCCGAAGTGATAGAGTGAAGCTGCTGCCCGCGGCCGGAGAGAGACTTGATTCATTGACCTGCCACTACACCCTGAGCCCGGCTAAGCACTCGGAGACATGCTTGTGGTGATTAAAGGGACTGGGGGGAGTCCTAATTGTCCGGCTGAAGGATGGGGGCGGGAGGAGGGGGCGTTTCTGCCATTAAGCACAAAGTCCCTCCCTGACCAACAGCCCCTTTGCACTGTGTGTGTGTCCCACATCTGTGCACAGCTAGAGCCATCAATAAGAGTTCAGTTAATCTGAACAAAGTGACCATTCCTTGTTCATGGCTTTAGCCACATGTACCCTGTGTGGTCCATGAAATCTAGTTTTGGGGGGGGGGTAGGGGGGAATATTTTTCTTCAGAAATGTTCTTTTAATTTGAATTAATAAATGTCTGTTTGAACTTTATAATGAGGTAATATCTTTTATTGGCCCAACTTCTACTGGTGAAAGAGACACAGAGCTCTTCTTCACTCCAAAGCTTGCCTCTTTCGCCAACAGAAGTTGGGCCAGCAGAAGATGTTACCTCACCCACTTTGTCTCTAATATCCTGGGACCAACACAGCTACAACAACGCTGTAACCTTTATCACAGTTTTTGGGGAAATTATGTTCTGCTCACACAAAAAGCAGAAAGAATTTCTTCCAAAGAGGAATACATTTCAAAAGCTTGTATTACCATAGGGGGAACAGTAGCAGGCCCTAAAATTGTTTGCCTAACATTTTCTGTTTAGAGCCCCTATTTTCAGTCCTGTTCTATTTTTTCAAGCCAGGGCCACTTGGGCTGAAACTTTCCATGCATGCTGTCTGCCTCAGGCTGCAGTTTTCTGGAAAATTTCAGTTAAAATCATTCAAATGTTTCTGAGAATTCAATTAGGGGAAAAGGTTGTTTTGCCAATACAAAAAAAATGTTTCTATAACCCTTACAAACATACTGGCGTACTGCTTGCTGCCTGTGAGCACTGCTCGCTACAGAACAAGAGGAAAGTCAAATCAGGGAACCATTTCTGGAGTTTTTCTTTTTTCCATCAGAAATTTCATCCACTGGATCAGGACTAAGGACAGGAAAGCATAAGCAATTTCTGACAGGGTTTAAAGTCAGCTATCAGAAACTGTCTGGGGCTAAGGAAAGGTGGCGGGAAGCAATTTCTGACAGGATCGCCACCATCTATCAGAATGTACTATAGTTGGTCCAGGGGATAAGGAAAGGTTAGGGAAGCATATTTTGACAGGGCTCATTCTCACTTCTCAGAATTTAGTACCTTTGAACCAAGATGACAAGATAAGGTGAGAGAGAAAATCCTGACTGTTCATTCTCAACTCTCAGAAATTGCTACCCATGGGCCAAGATGATGACAACAGTTCAGGTAAGCAAATTCTGAGAGGCTTCTTGTCACCCACTAGATTTTGGTACTTGTGGCCCAGGGAGGAGATGGAAGCATGTTTTATTATGGTAGAAAAAATGATAGGTAGTTATTGCCAGTGTTGTTACCGATAGGAAATTCTGATAATGAGGGTGATCCTGACTGTGCATGCCATGAAGAACTCTCCAGCTACAAGTATCAAGGGGTAGCCATGTTAGTCTGTATCCACAAAAACAGATTTCATGGGTAAAAAAACCTTATTTCTTCAGATGCATGGAAGTGAGGAAACAGATTGACAGAGCGAAACGGGTACCCAGAAATCACCTACTACAAGACAGGCCCAAAAAGAAAGTAACAGAACACCACTAGCTATCACCTACAGCCCCCAGCTAAAACCTCTCCAGCGCATTATCAATGATATACAACCTATCCTGGAAACCCTCACTCTCACAGACCTTGGGAGGCAGGCCAGTCCTTGCTTAGAGACAACCCCCCAACCTGAAGCAAATACTCACCAGCAACTACACACCACACCCCAGAAACACCAACCCAGGAACCAATTCCTGTAGCAAACCTCGTTGCCTACTCTTTCCCCATATCTACTCTAGCAATACCATCAGAGGACCCAGCCACATAAGCCACACCATCAAGGGCTCATTCACCTGCACATCTACTAATGTGATATATGCCATCATGTGCCAGCAATGCCCTTCTGCCATGTACATTGGCCAAACCGGACAGTCCCTACATAAAAGAATAAATGGACACAAATCAGACATCAGGAATGGTAACATACAAAAGCCAGTAGGTGAACATTTCAATCTCCCTGGACATTCTATAACAGATTTAAAAGTAACTATTCTTGAACAAAAAAACTTCAGAAGCAGACTTCAAAGAGAAACAGCAGAACTAAAATTAATTTGCACATTTAATTTGGGCTTGAATAGGGACTGGGAGTGGCTGGCTCATTAAAAAAGTAGCTTTTCCTCTCCTGGAATTGACACCTCCTCATCCACCCTGATCGAATTGGCCCTGTCAACACTGGTTCTCCACCTGTGAGGTTCGCCCTTCTCTTCATGTGTCATTATATAATGCCTGCATCTGTAACTTTCACTCCATGCATCTGAAGAAGTGAGGTTTTTACCCCCCGAAAGCTTATGCCCAAATAAATCTGTTAGTCTTTAAGGTGCTGCAGGACTCCTTGTTTTTTTTCTCCAGCTACAGAACAACAACAGCAATAGTGATTAAAGTTAAAAGTAGGAGGGAAAGAACAGCTCCCACTTCCAGAGCTCTCAATAGCAAAACTGGAGCAGATTTTGCTGCTCCCTTGCTTTTCTGTTATTGCCTAAAGCCTTTTTTAAATTAAAGAAATATAAAATCATACATATACTGCAAATGTTGAAGCTTGATCTGATTATATGCTGAGCTATGCCTGCACAGAGCTACCCTTCCTATCTTCATAACTGGGACACACTCTCTCTAGCTATGTTCCATGTACAGCATTTATTTTTCATTTATCAAACAAGCAGAAAGGAAGCCTTAAAACACACTGAAATACACAAAACCCCTGGTTATTTTCACCACAGAACAGCTGCCACTGAGGGAGACAACATATTTCAATCCCATGTGGTGTTTTATAAAATTCAAATTAAGAAAACAGTTTAAGAGTTTATACCATTACCAGTGTGCTGCCAGCACCAATGCGTTAGTTTGCTCATTTTTTTCTCTTTTCTATTCTGAGATTATTGTAGGATTTTGGAAAGCTAATGGGAAACACTGACGGTCCTACTTCGTTTCAAGGATTATTGTTTTAGAGATTTCATATTACCTGGGTCTGTCAATGTTTCTGGTTTCCCTCTGACTGTAAGTCACGCAGGAATTTAGTCTGAAAAAGAATCTGGCCAAGATTTTCTCAAGTGTTTATTATTATTCGTTTCAGGGGGGTAGTCGTGTTAGTCTGTATCAGCAAAAACAACAAGGAGTCCCTTTGGCACCTTAGAGACTAACACATTTATTTGGGCATCAGCTTTCGTGGGCTTAGAACCCAGTTAATCGGATGCATGAAGTGAAAAATACAGGAGCAGGTATAAATACTTGAAAGGAGAGGGTTGCTTTACTAAGTGTGAAGTCAGTCTAATGACGTAAATCAATTAACAGCAGGATAGCAAGGGAGGAAAAATAACTTTTGAAGTGGTAAGAGAGTGGCCCATAACAGACAGTTGACAAGGTGTGAGTAACAGTAGGGGGAAATTAGTATTGAGGAAATTAAGTTTAGGTTTTGTAATGACCCAACCATTCCCAGTCTTTAGTCAGGCCTAATCTAATGGTATCCAGTTTGCAAATTAATTCCAGTTCTGCAGCTTCACGTTGGAGTCTGTTTTTGAAGGTTTTTTGTTTGTTTGTTTGTTTTTGAATAATTGCCACTTTTAGGTCTGTTATTGAGTGACCAGAGAGATTATAGTGTTCTCCTACTGGTTTTTGAATGTTATGATTCCTGATGTCAGATTTGTATCTATTTATTCTTTTGCGTAGAGACTATCCGGTTTGGCCAATGTACATGGCAGAGGGACATTGCTGGCACATGGTGGCATATATCACATTGTAGGTGATATGCAGGTGAACGAGCCCCGGATGGTGTGGCTGATGTGGTTAGTTCCTATGATGGTGTCTCTTGAATATATATATGTGGACAGAGTTGGCACCGGGGTTTGTAGCAGGGTTTGGTTCCTGGGTTGGTGTTTTTGTTGTGTGGTGTGTAGTTGCTGGTGAGTATTTGCTTCAGGTTGTGGGGGCTGTCTGTAGGCAAGGACTGGCCTGACTCCCAAGGTCTGTGAGAGTGAGGGATCGGTCTTCAGGATAGGTTGTAGATCCTTGGTGATGCTCTGGAAAGGTTTTAGCTGGGGGCTGTAGGTGATGACTAGTGGCATTCTGTTACATTCTTTGTTGGGCCTGTCTTGTAGTAGGTGATTTCTCGGTACCCTTCTGGCTCTATCTGTTTCTTCACTTCACCAGGTGAGTACTGCAGTTTTAAGAATGCTTGATAGAGATTCTGTAGGTGTTTGTCTCTGTCTGAGGGATCGGAGCAAATGCAGTTGTATCTTAGAGCTTGGCTGTAGACAATGGAAGAGAAAAAGAAACAGATTGACAGTGAAGTCACCTTCTACAAGACTACTACTGAGAAGTCACCTACTACAAGACTGGCCCAACAAAGAAAGTAACAGAACGCCACTAGCCATCTTGGGCAGCTATAGCACTTATATCACTATAGCAATACTGAATGATAGTAGCCTTTGATCAGCCTGAATCAGAATTTCCTGAAATAACATCTTTACAGTAATGAATATGCCAGTGTCAATCAGAGCCATGCAGATAAAATAAACAATATTAGAATTAAACCCAGTTAGTGTACATTAAGCTATTAAGTTTGCCAATAAAACAGATTAATGTAAATGAAAGTTCTTCCTCTCTCTAACGCTATTCATTTTTATTGTGATTTGGGCTTGCAATGCACATAGGGTCAAATTCTGCATTAACATCTGTGTTCCAAGTCACAGACATGTCAACCCTACAAGGTGCCCTCGGTTCCCATTGAGATTATTTTGTAGGACCAGAATCTGGCTAGAACAAGATATATTTAATTTTATTGATATTGGGCTTGATTGCAGTACACATTCATTTTCAGTTGTGTCTAACTAAGTCAAAGGGACTTCTTGTGGAGTAAGATACTACATAGTTATTATTTATTCTGGCTTCTTAGGACACATTCTTGTCTACTCCCATATGCTTAATCTCATTTTTATCCTTAATCTAAATCCAGGAGATTTATTTTAAATTGTCATAAACATATATTTGTGGCTATACAGTTTAAGCATAATTATACAACAATTTTGCTATATATTTCCTGATAATGAATAAGCATTATATATAATTTCAAAATAGATGTTTAGTATTCATATTTCAGCTGAAAAAAACCCTTTGTCACAATCTATAGAAATACAAAATGTAGATGGACACTGGAAATGTATTGACCCATATGTTCCTAGTAATTTTCTGCTAGTGACAGAATAATTGGTGCTAAGGCCCATGCTTCCTTTCAAATCATTGTTTTGTGGTTGATGAGGCTACCGGCAGGTTCAATTGCTAGTTCAAAGCTTCAGCCATCTGTAGAACAATTTGTAGGATGGGAAAATCAGATGACTCCCTCCCCAGGCTGACAAATGATGGGATTGGTTCAAACAATGTCTAGCAAAAGAGAATCCTTGATATAGAACATTTGTTGTAAAACAAGGATTAAATGTACTATATCAGATTCTATGGTGCTCTATGACTGTTTTGTGCTATATCAGATGTGGAATCTGGCACTAAAGTCACCTTAGCAAGCTCAGGGAGAATGACTACAGTGTAAAAGGGATCCTCCGGTGGTTTGAAGCTGATGTAAGAACTACCACTTATTTTTCTTGCTCACAGTGTAGCAAGTTAAAAAAGATACAGCCAAGGAAATGGTATGCTGCTGGGATATGCCTGTACCATGCTGATCCTCTGCTGCAGTTTCAGGTCCTTGTGACTATTTGCAGCCTGCAAAGTTTGAATACAACCCGAGGGCCATTCTGAGTACTTGATCCTCCATTGCTATTGTAGCAGGGTAGTTACCCGCTCCTGCCTTGAGGGGTTTAAAAAGTGGCCTGGGAGGGCTTGAAAGCTGCAGCTCTAAAATCTGGGCTGATTGGGGAAGCAGCCGCAGCTGGGCCAGGTCCCAATCAGGCCCAGCTGGCCCCTATAAGAGGCAGTGAGCCAGAAGCCCAGGGAGTCTCCTTCTGGCTGTAGAGGGAGAAGGGCCTGGCTGCAGGGAGCGAGACACAGGGTACCTGGGTGAAGCAGGGCTGGGGAAAGGCAGAGGAGCTGGGGAGCTCCTGCTTGGAAAGTCCCAGGCTGCGACCTAGCATAAGGCCAAGAGGTACTGGTGGTTGCAGGGGGCAGCCCAGGGGTAGGCAAAGGCAGCAGGTCCAAACCCCTTCGCCTATGATGAGTGGCTGATACTGCAGTCTGCCCCAGTGAACGGGGGCTAGATGGAGACTGGGCAGTAGCCATATACTGAGGCAAAGTGGGGATAGTGGGTTGGGGGTTCTCCAGGGAGGGGATACCCAGATTGGTGGGGTACTGCCAGGGGGAAGCACCCCAGTTAAAGGGGCACCAGGGTCCAGGGAGGGACATGGGGCCAGAGGACAGGTGGATCACCGGCCTGCAGAGAGCGCTCCTGGCTGGAAAAGAGCTAATTCCCAGAAGTCACCAGCAGGAAGCACTGCAGGGGTGAGTCCGCACGTCTACAGCCATGCACCTGTATAGTCACATCAGTGCAAAGTGTGTGTAAGCAGCTACCAAATCAGAATGGTAGCATTTTACAATTGTTTTGCCATTTGTGTAAGTGAATATACAAGCTGCAGAGCAATGGCAAGTCAGGCCAAGAGTGTTAAATTTTGGGAGGTTTAATGCCTGCTTTAAATGCAAGTCCCATCTCCAACTTAACTATTGAGCCATTAACCTCTATAATATTATGTGCACAGAGTTTAGGGTGACCAGAATTCCTAATTTTATAGGGACAGTCCCGATATTAAAGCTTTGTCTTATATAGACGCCTATTACCCCCTGTCCTGATTTTTCATACTTACTATCTGGTCACCCTAATAGAGTTATAGTCAAAACATATAAATCACAGCTAATGAAATACTGTTATTAATTATTACAATTATTGAATCTAATAAAATATCACAAGAAACCTGTACATTTGCCATGCTACTCATACAACCAGAAATAGTTCATTGAGATTTTTGGGGTTATTGAATACTGAGAATAGAAAACCAAGAAAGTACATCCTCTTTTTAGAGTGTTATTCTGGTTTTCTTACATAGGCAAAACACCCACAGAGCCGAATGGTGTTGCACAGTACATCTGAGAGTAGACCCTAGCCCATGATTTATGTCATAACATAAGAACAGCCGTACTGGATCAGACCAATAGTCCATCTAGCCCAGTAGCCTGTTTACCGACAGTGGCCAATGCCAGGTGCCCCAGAGGAAGTGAACCTAACAGGTTATGATCAAGTGATCTCTCTCCTGCCATCCATCCCCACCCTCTGACAAGCAGAGGTTAGGGACACCATTCCTTACCCATCCTGGCTAATGGCCATTAATGGACTTAACCTACATGAATTTATCCAGTTCTCTTTTAAACACTGTTATAGTCCTAGCCTTCATAACCTCCTCAGGTAAGGAGTTCCACAAGTTGACTGTGAAACTTCCTTTTATTTGTTATGTTTTATAGTGTCTTTTTAATAAATTGTTTTCTGGGACATTCTGTTACTGAGCCCTGGTCTACACTACGAGTTTAGGTCGAATTTAGCAGCATTAGGTCGATTTAACCCTGTACCCGTCCACATGATGAAGCCATTTTTGTCAACTTAAAGGGCTCTTAAAATTGATTTCTTTATTCCTCTACTCCTCTTCAGATTAGCACTGAAATCGACCCTGCCGAGTCAAATTTGGGGTCGTGTGGACGCAATTTGATGGTATTGGCCTCCGGGAGCTATCCCAGAGTGCTCCATTGTGACCACTCTGGACAGCACTCTCAACTCAACTCCCCGTATCTTATTGCTGTATGGAGAGACAAATCCATGCTATCCAAACTCTGTTCCAAAAGACGAAATGCCAGAATATTTGAAAAAATCTCCAAAGGCATAACAGGGACCCGCAGCAGTGCCACGTGAAACTTAAGGAGCTCAGGCAAGCCTACCAAAGAACCAGAGAGGCAAACGGCCGCTCCGGGTCAGAGCCCCAGACATGCCGCTTCTATGATGAGCTGCATGCCATTCTAGGGGGTGCCCCTACAACTACCCCACCACTGTGCTTCCCTCCTCTCCCACCCCTCCCGGGCTACCTTGGCAGTTATCCCCCCATTTGTGTGATGAATTAATAAAGAATGTATGAATTTGAAACAACAATGACTTTATTGCCTCTGCAGTGGAGATCAAAGGGGGGAGGGGAGGGCAGTTGGCTTACAGGGAAGTAGAGTGGACCAAGGGGGTGGGTTTTCATCAAGAAGAAACAAACAGAACTTTCACACCGTAGCCTGGACAGTCATGAAACTGGTTTTCAAAGCTTCTCTGATGCACAGCACACCCTGCTGTGCTCTTCTAACTGCCCTGGTGTCTGGCCCCACCATAAACGTCTCCCCCTTACTCTCACAGATATTGTGAAGAACATAGCAAGCAGTAATAATGATGTGAATACTGGTTTCACTGAGGTCTAACCGAGTCAGTAAACTGCACCAGCGAGCTTTTAAATGTCCAAAGGCACATTCTACCACTGTTATGCACTTGCTCAGCCTATAGTTGAACTGCTCCTTACTACTGTCCAGGCTTCATGAGCCATGGGAGCAAGGAGTAGGCTGGGGTAGGTGCCACCATGCGGTGCTGCTGATTGGGAGAGCAGCCTGAGGCAAAAGCCTCCAGTTCGCATGATATTCCAGGCAGGACTGAATCTCCATTAGACGAAACTTAAAGAAGAGAATGACCTGGAGTCATTCCCATTTTTGTCCAGGCGCCCCCGACCAACCTAACCAAGGTCAGCCAGGACACCCATGGGACAACGACGACAGTTAGCAGTCATAGTGCACTGTCTGCCGTCCGCAAGGCAAGGCAGGGGATTGCTGCTGTGTAGCACTGCAGTACCGCGTCTGTCAGCAGCACCCAGGAGACATACGGTGACAGTGAGCTGAGTGGGCTCCATGCTTGCCGTGGTATGTAACCCAGGAAAATAGACGAGAAACGATTTTTTGCCATTGCTTTCACGGAGAGAGGGAGTGGTGCCTGACGACATGTACCCAGAACCACCTGCGAAAATGTTTTTGCCCCATCAGGCATTGGGAGCTCAACTCAGAATTCCAATAGACGGCGGAGACTGCAGGAACTGTGGGATAGCTACCACAGTGCAACGCTCCGAAAGTCGACGCTACCCTCGGTACTATGGACACACACGGCCGACTTAATGCGTATAGTGGGGACACACACAACAGACTGTATCAAATTGATTTCTAAAAACTCAACTTCTATTAAATTGACCTAATTTCATAGTGTAGACATACCCTCAGAATACCTGGATAAATTCATCATGATACTTTCAACAGGTTTCATATAATGTCTGATTCTTATCATGCAAGTGATTTTTTTTTCATGAATGGAAATTAATGCTAATAATATCAGTATTAAAGGCAATTAATCAAATTACTATTTTAAATTAGAAAGGGAATAAATCATCCCATAAATTTCTGTCCTGTTTCCAGCCAAAAAAAGTTGAAAATGTCATAAAACTTAATATATTCCACAGTTGCAGAATATTTCCCTTGTAGGTAGTCACATTTAAAACTAGTTATACATTATGCTTGAGGGCTCTGAATTCTTTATTTGCTTTTGTACAAATATCCTAGTAAATTTGTTATTTTATCTCAAAATAAAAAGAACCATCTTCTGATTTCAGCAAGAGAAATACTTCTGTGGGGGATTTCTCATTTTATCACTCATGAAATTTTGTAGTAATCAAAATAGTTAGACTTCTCAGTCCCCAATTTATTACCATGGGCTCTATTGACTCTTTCCTCTCGTATAACTTAAACCCCAAGTTCATATTGGTTGGTTCATAACTTCTGTTGCTACTGCTGTCAAGAGATGCTAATGTGCTTAGTACTCAAAATGACAGAACAGGAGCAAAACAGCTATTACACTTGGAAAGTAAAAATGTATGTCTCCCATCTGACCATAGTTTCAAAGAATCTATAAATGTGGATGTGTTGCTGTAAAGATCAGTTTACATAGTTTTTGGGTGTTTTTTTTTCTGAATAGAAATGACTTGAAGTGTAAGGATATCTTGAGGCATAAGATTTCTCAAGTATTTATACTGCATTCAAGGCCGTCTTGGATAATTTGATTCTGAGAAGACTTTTTTCACAAATAACTACCTTTAAAGTCTAGATCACAACATCTGCAGTGCTGATTACTAGTGCTATATGTCTGTCCTAGAATACAACTTTTAGTAGCTGGCAAATTGAGACTGATGGAAAACATGGCGAACCTTCAGTTGTGAGTAAATGGACATTCTGGAGAGTTATCAAGGTCAGCTGGGCAGGGTGGATGTGATGTTTTAGTCTCTAAGGCTATTTGTGTGTCACCAATTAAAATATACTCAATATACTAATATATAAAATATTTAAAAGGACATTTCACATATTGTAGGCCAAACTTTAGTTGTTTGTTTTATTTTATATAACCTAATATGAATAATATATATTTAATCATTTTTTTTAAATTACTGCAAAGATTTTGATATGGATTTAAATATTTACTTGAGTATTTACAATCCAAATCTTGCAGAAATGTGCTACTGACTAAGAGTCTGAAAATGAGACTTGTGTATCAGGGGTAGGCAACCTATGGCATGAGTGCCGAAGGCGGCACGCGAGCTGATTTTCAGAGGCACTCACACTACCCGGGTCCTGGCCCAGGTGCAGGGGGGCCCTGCATTTTAATTTAATTTTAAATTAAGCTTCTTAAACATTTTAAAAACCTTATTTACTTTACATACAACAATAGGTTAGTTATATATTATAGACTTATAGAAAGAGACCTTCTAAAAACATTTAAATGTATTACTGACACGTGAAACCTTACATTAGAGTGAATAAATGAAGACTCGGCACAGCACTTCTGAAAGGTTGCCGACCCCTGTTGTATATTTTCATGGCTAAGCTGAATGAAAGGCAAAAAGTAAAAACTGTAATAACAGCTGAAATATAAAGTTAAAAATCATTCAGTTTAATAATGTAATTATTAATAACAGTTAAGGATTTTTAAAATTCATTTATTAAATAGTATCCATTTTAAATTATTAATTAAAATGTACTTCACTATGCAGTCCAGTGTCTAAGTAAACAGAATGGAACAAGGAAAAAACACTTTAAAAAATATGGTGTATTTTTAGAATTTGGAAGAACGAGTATATTTTTCTGATTATGACTATAAATTACATGAGAAGTAGAGAATGAGTCAGTGTTCAAATACCTAACAAGGTTTACATTCAAATATGAATGTTCATCCATGAAAAATCCACATACTTATACCTAGTATAGACTGCATGGCTAGTTGCATTTAAAGGATTATTAAAATATTCAGTGACTCGAGGACTACATTCTTCAGCAACTATTTCAAAAATTATGTAAGTGGAAAATGATTAACATACACTTTTAAAAAGCTGGCTCAAAGATCCTGAGGATTAATATCTACCTTCTTGTCACATCTCTTCCCTTGTCCCTCAGGAGGCAGCACACCAGATGGTTTCTTTATCTGGATCATACATGGCCTGGGTCACATTCATTGAATGAAATCACTAGCCTCTTATTCACAAAGCAACTTTATCTCTTATCTGGTATATTTTAACAATGACAACTCTGATAATTAAATGTGTGTCCTGGATTATAAACAGTTTTATGAACCCCATTCAAAGTAAAAATATATGTACTCAGCGCTTAAAAAAAGAGAATGTTGACATTTCAATGCTGCAGGAGACACAGCTGACAGAATTTGAAAATTGTAAACTTACTAGACATTAGAAATTGAGAGGCCTACCCAGTTGTTTTAATTCTAAAGCAAAGGGTGTTGCTTTATAAATACATAAAAAGTTGAATGTTAATATTCTGAACACAAGGTCTGACAGTGAGGGCAGATTTACTATCCTCATGGCTGAAGTTGGCAATTCTTCAATCATCTTTGCCAATCTTTGCCAATCTCTACAGGCCAAGGATGATCCTAATTTTTTTCATAGTTTTTTTTTCCTGAGTATAAATGACATGGGCCACTATCCTGTTGTTGTAGCTGGAGATTTTAATGAAACTATAAACCTGGTCCTTGATAAGTCTTCTCCATCTCCATATAAAAACACTAATACTTGTCAGGTACTTCATATATACACGGTTGACTTTGTGTTACAAGATGCATGGAGATTGGGTAATGCTTTGGCCAGAGACTATAGGGGTTTTTTTTGGTTGTGTGGTTCTGCAGCTCATTCAACATATTCAAGATTGGACTATTTCTTATTGTCACAAGAGTTGATCAATTCTGTCACTGATTGTGGCATTGGTACTATTGTTATATATGACTATACTCCTATACATATGTCTTTTTGACTTCCCGAGTATGCACCCCCAGCTAAAATGTGGAGATTAAATACCTCTCTTCTGTTTTGATACACCATTTGTTAACTCTATTCAGTAGCACTTAGAACATTTTTTTTTTAAACAAATGCCCCCACTGCTTCATCGGCTGCCACATTCCGGGAAGCCTTTAAAGCCTTCATCAGAGGCCATATAATCTGTTACGCCCCCTTTAAAAAGAAATGAAGAGAACATAAAATTGACATCCTTGAAAAGGAAATTAAGACCTTGGACACAGATTATGCTTCAGTCCCTATCCCAGAGAAACGCAGAACCCTCATCTATCTAAGATAGGAAATCAACAAACTTCTGCTCCAAAAAGCTGAGTTTGCTTTATTCTATTTGAAGCAAAACTACTGGGAATCTGGTGAGAGAGCTGGCAACCTGCTGGCATATAGACTTAAGCAAAGGCTAACAAATAAGATTGCTGCTACTCACGATAATAGCAGTAAATTATATATATACCACAGCTATTAATAATTTCTCAACAGTTTTATTAAAAACTATATTTAGTTTTTAATAAAATAAAGCCCCAACCCTTAAGTCTGCTGGCTGCCGGCCTTATATCCTTGTTGTTTTCTCAAGGTCAGTTCATTAACATAATTTATTAGCCTGTCTCAGCCAATCACCCTATTTCAATTCATCAAAGTTATTTTCAGAACATTTGTTTGGAGAGCAAATAAGGAACCTAGACTGGCTCTGAGCAAATTATAGGTACCCCCATATCTGTGGATTTAATTTTTCCAATGTGGAAAATTAACATATCGCCTTTTTGTTAAACCAGACATTTTTATGGCTGTTAGATATTACCCCACAGATCCCACCTGAGTTTCAGATTCAATGAGAATTGGTATATCAGCTCCCTTTTCTGGTATTGTATGGTCAAATTTATAGATTTGATGGCTCCAGATCTGCCACAATAATGTATATGAGGCAAGCTTGGTCAAACTTGGCTAGAAAGTTCTTCTTCCATCCATTCTTCCATGTAGAGGCAGTCTTGTGGTCCCAATTGTAGGCTGAGCCTTTGTACAAGTTTTGGTTTCGAGAACCTTTGTAATCTTCTCAAGCCAAGTGGGCCCAAAGTGTTTCTTTTTCTTTCTTTTTAGTTCTACTCAATAAAACAACACCAAATTTTAAACGAAACCATGGAAAACACAAAACAAACAGCTACAAAGAAAATCTAGTATGAGTGCAGTCCTAAGTGTTTGTAAAATATATTAAAGAAATTATAAAAGTAAATATGACTCACATATTTGGCCAGGGTACCATACACATTATGTAGCATTTTCTATTTTCATATGTACAGCTTACATACGGCTCATTATTGTTTATTATTCATGCATAAAAGACATTTTAAAGATGTTTGAAATGAAACAATATATACATGGAGGACAACTTATTTATTATATTTACAATGTCTGCCTCACAGCTGTGTAGATCTGAGGTGCTATGATTTGCTGTGTTTAATTTTTAAAAGTCACTTATGGAAAATGGAAAAAACCTCTGCTTCTAATGAGCATTTGTTATGCTTCCACTTGTAATTAGGCATGGAGAGTCATTACTTGAGATTATTTAGCATTTAAAAGTCATTTAAAATATGAATTTTAAATGTTAAATTTGATTTATAAATGCCTGACTTTTAAAATATATAAAGTGTGAACAGCCTATAATGCAAGAATATTACCTTAAAATTCTGCAGTTCTTCCAAGAGCAGTACTTTATTTAGCAAATATCAGAGATGATTGCAATGTCTGTTGGTCTTGAATTCATCTTTTTCAGGCATTTGGACATAGATCAAAATCCCAGAGGCTGGACATTTTCCTTCCAGTGTTACCCTAAAACTTTAAATGCCAATTAAAATTAGTCTAGAATAGCACTTCTAATTTAACTAAAAAGTAACAAGGTTGTGGCCTGGCCTAAAGCAATTGCCAGGGTGTTACCAGGGGGCTTGTCTCCAACCCACAAAGGGCTCCTCAGAGCAAGCTAGTTTTGCTAACCCCTGAAAGGACACGGATACAGCCTTCTGCTCAAGGATGGACACACAAGCAGAAATTCTTTGAAAACAAAAGAATTATTTATTTAATAGAAATAAAAGTTACAGCAAGTTTAATAAAGCAAGAAAAGATATATAGGATTTAATAAAACACAACAGAATTACATTGAAGTATTATATAATAAAGTGGTGGTGTAAAATAAAAGACACGAATTATATGAAATATTCCTATATCACATCTAGAGGAAACAATAATGGCAATGTAATTACATTTAAATTATGTTACATTCTGTGAACAGTGATCAGCCAGTCGCAGAATGCGGTGGGGTAGATCTCACTCAAACACAGCCATCCAGCTTTATTGACAGACAGACTCAATCATTCCTTAGTAATAGATAGATAAATCAGGCTTACACTCCTTCTTCTTAAATTCCCTCTGTTACGTCTGATGGGCTGTCTGTTATGTCAATAAGATGTTACACAACCAGAAGATAAAGGTGGTGTGCTGAACTGCAGCTGCTGCTGTTACCTCAGAAGCTGTGGTAGTGGCGGTTGCTGCCTGTAGGTAGTTGCTTGGTTACTATAGAAGCTACTGCTATGGTGACCTTTAGAGCTCTGCTGCAGCCCTTTTCAGAATCTTCTTAGGATGCTGCTGCAGTTGTTTTAGCTGCTGCTCTTCTGGTTACTTCTTGAGGCTTTTGATCTTCACAAGCCCCAAAGCCCCAACCCTTAAGTCTGCTGGCTGCTGGCCTTATATCCTTGTTGTTTTCTCAAGGTCAGTTCATTAACATAATTTATTAGCCTGTCTCAGCCAATCAGCTTCCAGATATCAGCATATTTCCTCTTCCTGTGCAGATCCTCCCCTTTTACGTCATCCTATTTTAGATAGGTAAGCTCTTCCCCATGATGCCATCTTGGATTCTAGACCTTTCTAAGCACCTCAGCCTGATGCCATCTTGTTTGCTAGAACTGTCCACTACCTACATTTAGACTATCATCTCGGATTCCACCATTTTGTTCCTCCATGTTGGATTTTCTAAATGTAAACTATCATTAATTTCTATTTAATTAGAGCCTTAATATTAAAACTAATTACTGTTTTATGCAAACCAAAGTGTCCTGATACTACCTTAATTATGTCAATTGGGAGAAGTGAATTTTATGATGTTTTTAAATCCCTTCCGAGGTTTTCCTGCAAGCCTCTGTTAAGGTGCTAGGTCATTAAGAACATTCAGAGAAAAAAATCTCTCCTTACACCAGAAACAATTTTTTAAAAGCAACAGCATGATAATTTTGTACTGATTGGCTTTCTTCTTGGCGGTAGCCTTGTCAGGGAGACCAAGAGTTGAATGAGTATGCAGAACTAACTCCTTGACCTAGATCCTTTGATTTGTTACATTGGCTTTGTACTACTCTGCTGGTAAAAAGCTAGACTGCCTTACATCTCCCCAGGAGTATCTTCCCTGCACAGGTGTTTACTAGGAACAGAACCACTATAATAACTCTTGTGCCATTCCCTCTCTGCAATCATTGTAGGAGGTGTGGCTGGGCAAGATGGATATGCCTGGTGATCCCCAGCTGCCTGAATTGCTCTTTGGCAGATAAGCAATCACTGCAATACAAAGCCACCATGAGGCTGCTGTAACTTGTCATAGCAGGAACTAACCTGGCACATATCGGCCCCGGGGTTGGGGGAATAGAGTGATGGAGGCATCTCAAATATGACTTGTCTTCAAGAAATTATCATTTTCATATCCTTGCCACTGGTATAACTAAATTTAATTCCAGAAGATATACAGAAATCCCTATAAACAAATGGATTCACCAGTGTTTGGCTTTCCTCAGGCTGATGCAGTCATAAGGATACAAGGCATATATCTAAATCCCTACACAGCACCTTGAAAATTCTAGATTATGAAGCTACTGGATATAAAAGAATGTAATAAGGGTACAATGTCAGGTGGAATTTTCTGTCCTTACCGTGAATATCCATGATTTATTCAGGCTGTGACAGACTGATTAAATTACTGTCATATAGTTGCAGTTTAACCCACATGCACTTTGGTTTATTGTATAGGTGCCTGCTTGTGTTCCCATTAAAGTCAATGGCAAATCTCCCATTGACTACAATGGGAGCAGCATTGGGCCCTAAATGTGTAGTGTCATAACTGGAAGATTGTATTAAACATATTACTCCTAAGGCAAAAGAATTTTGAATTGCCAATGGACTGTGTTAAAAATTAGTAATTATGCTGAAATCATATTTAATTTTCCTCAAGAAAACATCTGCTTTGACTCAAAAGATAAAAGATGTCAGATATATTAAATTTGAAGGAAAAAAATAATCCTCAAAATAAAAATGCCAAAGGCAGCATAAAGGTTTAGATTATAGACTTACACAATTTACAAAAATCTCCCAGTAAAATTTAATGCAAATCAACATCTACAGTGATCTGGACTACCACATTGATTTGAGATCTTATAATAACTGATGGAACTAGAATGAATTCTCCTCATTGTCTGTTTTAATGAACTCAACAAAGTATTCTAGCCTGGTAAATGAGCAATGCCTGGGATATGAAGTGCCGGCATTTTATACCACTGTTACTTTAAGATTAATGTGCCCCAACAGTTTATAAGCCTCTAAATCCAGCAAGAGGTGGTAGTGTAAGTATAATACTTAAAAAAAAAAAAGTTAGAATTATTAGTTCATGTTTCCAGAGCCCCAAAATGGAATTGCTCCCTCAATTTATGGACATTTTGAGGGTATAGTTACTTTCACCAAAAATTATTCTTTTACCCTATATTATATTTTATATCCGGTTCTTTTTCTCTACTTCAGTTTCCACTAACCTATGCATTGTATTCTCCCTGACACTTTCAGTGCATTGCTAACTAAGATTTGCAATTTTGTTTATAAAGCTATTTTTATTTTTTATTTATAAATTATGCAGCCATCAATAATCTCTGTGGTTTGAGCATTGGCCTGCTAAACCCAGGGTTGTGAGTTCAGTCCTTGAGGGGGCCATTTAGGGATCTGGGGCAAAAATCTGTCTGGGGATTGGTCAATGCTTTGGTCCTGGTCCTGAGGTCCCTTCCAACCCTATGATTCTATGAAGGCAATACAAAGTTAAAACATTATACAATAAGAAAAATAAACAAAATCAATGTAAAAGGCAAACTCCCCAGACATAGGAACATAGTAATTGCTATAATGGATCAGGTCCATCCTGTTTCTGTTAAGCGGGCAGCACCAGATGCTTCAGAGGAAGCATTTCATTAGGCAGTTGGGGGATAATTTGCCACCCCCTCCCCCATTAAATCTCCTCTAATTTCAATAGTTAGAGATTGGTTTAAACCCTGATGCATGAGGTTTAATATCACTTCCTAAATTTGCTAATATGGACTATAATAGTCCTGTCATAAGTAGTTAGTTAAGGGTTAAGGTCTACCTGTAAAGGGTTAACACAGACCTGGTGAAACACCTGACCAAAGGACCAATCAGGAAAGAGAATTTGAAAATCCCAGAGAGCGGGAACTTGGGTCTCTGTGTTCTTTGTTCTGAGTTCTTAGCCGTCTGGACCTACACCAGTCCAGATGTTTAACCAAGTCTGCTCATCTTTCTGAACTAATTTCTTCTATTCAAGCTAGTGAGTATTAGAAGAACTGGGTAATTGCATATAAGAATCCTGTGTCTGCAATTCTGTGTGTTTGCATTGATTATTCGTAATTTTGCCTGTATTGTTTGTACTGAGGAAAAGGGAGAAATTTCTCCAGGGATTAATAAGATTAGACCCTATGAATGTCTATCTTGGATTCATAGAGATTGTGTATTTTTCTCTTCTTTCTTTTATTCTTTTAATAAACTCTTTTAATTTCAGGAACCTGTGGATTCAGGGAAGGAAGCTAGCGCCACTCTCTGGGAGACAAGAGTTGTCTCCAAGCAGAGAGAGCAGGAGAGGGAGGGGAAGTGGGCTGCTTCCTGTGTGTAGAGATACAAGGGATTTGAATCTGGGTTCCCAGGGGAGCTGGGGACAGGCCGTGCGTCAGACACGTTAACCTGACTGGTGGCAGCGAGAAGAAATCCTACCCTAAGGGTTAGGGTGGGAGAATATGAACCCACAAGCTTAAAGTGGGGGTGAGATCCCATGACATGGTGGCAGCGGAGTTTCGAACCCATTGTTAGAAGGAGTTTTTTCAGCTGGGCTACACTGAAGGAAGCTATTCTCTTCTTCTAGAGCAGGAAAGCAACCTGAGAGACGAGTTGAGTTTACTAGTCTTCTGTTTCTAAGTGGTATTGTTAGAAGCAGGTTCAGCAGTTTGGCTGGAGGGAATTAAGTTTCCAGCAGGCTTTGTTGGAAGCTGTTTTTCTTTTGGGTTGCTTGGACAGGCAG
Organism: Mauremys reevesii; assembly: GCF_016161935.1. Classification (NCBI taxonomy): domain Eukaryota; kingdom Metazoa; phylum Chordata; order Testudines; family Geoemydidae; genus Mauremys; species Mauremys reevesii. The sequence continues at coordinate 28,206,132 of NC_052629.1, read as the reverse complement.
CTTGAGGAAAAAGCAGTTTTCTTTCTGGTGGCATAGAAAAGCACCTTGGAGGAAAAGAAAGTGTGCATTCCTTAGGTGGGGGGAAGTGCCCTCACAGGTTTGCTGGGGAGATAAGGAATCTCAAGACAGAGGCTCATCCCATCCAACATTTTTCCTGTGACTTTTGAAATGCAGAAGCCAGGAAGCCACTGAGATTTTCACTAGTCTTTTCTCGCAGAGAGACAGAGAGTTTTTTAGATTTTCCCTATTGCTCAGTACAGAACAATAGAGAGTTGCAACACACAATGTGCTATACACAGGATTAATTACCCTTTCTTTACTCAAGTTATCATAAACAGGAGGACCAACTAGAGCTTGCTCGATTGCAAATAAAAATCCTGGAAGCCAAAGAGAGAACACAAGATGGCCATGGCAGCCATAGAGGCAGACCAGAAAGCCAGAGAGGCAGACCACATCAGACAAATGGAATTAAGAGAGAAAGATCTGGAAATCCAGAGGCAGGCTCTGGAAGTAGAACAGGCTAAGCAGCATAATCCACCACCCCATCCACCTACTGATCAAAGGGATGATGTTGAGGCCTTTTTAAAAACTTTGAGAGGCCTGTATTTGGATACCGTCTTCCTAAAGACCAATACATGATGGAGCTGAGGTCACAGCTCAGCGGACAATTATCCCTTGTGGCAGCTGAAATGCCTAGAGACCAGATGGACGACTTTCCACTGTTCCTAACCAAGGCCAGACTCAGAATGGGCATCAGAGCCCAGAAATGGAAACCAGAGATGTCATTTCCAGAGCACGCTGCTTACCTGGAAAAACACTATTTCTCATGGATATCAGGATCCAAGGTTCACCTCCTGATGATGATGGAGCAGTTCCTAGATGGTGTTCCTGAGAACATTAGACGCTACATCCAAGATGGTAAACCAAAACTCTCACTGAGGCAGGAGAGATTGGAGCCAGATGGATGGCATCCACCTACAACCCAAGCACAGTCACACCCTACCTCTTCTTCTACCTCACCAGTTTCCAGTAAACCAACACAACCCCGTGACCCATCAAGTGGGCGATGTTTTGGATGCAATGAACTGGGGCATATCAGAGCCAAATGCCCAAAGAACCTGAACCGGTCCAACTCCTTGCACCTGCACACCAAGGAAAGATATCTCTCAAATACCCATATGCTTTAGGAAACTTTGAGAGTGGGACGGAAAAGAAGTTATCGGAGAGAGAGACACACACATGTGTCAGCTATCCAAAGTGACAGTTCGCCTTCATGTCAAAACCTGTAACATTACCTACAGTGCGTTACCTGTCCAGTACAAGGGCTGGTCAGGGACGTGGACTTTGCTGTCTATGACAATTATTCTGTCCCCATGATACTGGGCAACCACTTGGCCCATCACGTTGAGCCGCCAGAAACAGATAGTTCATCCAGTCCCAGAACCGAAACTGGAAGGCACCCAGCGCCAGCACCGGCGCCAGCTATTACAACTCCACCGCCAGAAAACCAGCAGACAACCCTAAAATAACACCTCGTGGACCAGCGGAGAGCGGGTTCAGTCAACACAAACACAATCTCACACCTACATCACTCAGAGGAACTGGTGTCCTCCCCGCCTCAGGAACAGTTCCAGACAGAGCAGGAAGCCGATGACAGCCTCGGACCAAGGACTTTTATACAAGGAATGTCTTTCGGTGGACACCAGGAGGGCTGGCATCCTCGATCATCCCAGTGGCCATGCTGGGGTGAACAAGACAGGTTGGGAAGGTCCTTCGACTGGGAGGTCTTGTGAGGTATGCCAAAAGGTAGGAAAACCTCAAGACCAGGTCAAGGCCCTCTCCAGCTACTTCCCATAATTGAGGTCCCATTTCAGCGAGTAGCTGTGGATATTATGGGTCCTTTCCCAAAAAGACCCCAAGAGGAAAGCAGTACATACTGACTTTTGTGGACTTTGCTACCAGATGGCCGGAAGCAGTAGCTCTAGGCAACACCAGGGCTCAAACTGTGTGCCAGGCCTTAACTGACATTTTTACCCGGGTGGGTTGGCCCTCTGAAATTCTTACAGAGTCGGGAACAAATTTCCTATCAGGGACCATGAAAGACCTGTGGGAAACGCATGGGGTGCATCATTTAAACTAATGGCCTAGTGGAAAGGTTTAATGGAACATTCAATGAACACTCCAATAATTGGGATCTAGTGTTACAACAGTTGCTGTTTGCCTACAGGGCTGTTCCACATCCCAGTTTAGGATTCTCACCATTTGAGCTGGTATATGGCCATGAGGTTAAGGGGCCATTACAGCTGGTGGTTTACACCTCCTCCAGGGACTAACATTCTGGACTTTGTAAGCAACCTTCAAAACACCCTCCGAGACTCTTGGGCCCTTGCTCGAGAGAACTTAAGAGATGCAAGGTCTGGTATGATCGACATGCCAGAGACCAGGTCATGGTCTTGAAGGCGCAACAGGCCCATAAAATCTGGGAAGGACATGGTCCAGGAGCGCCTGGGAGCTGTTAACTACCTCATAACATTCCCTGATTCCTCTTTAAAGCCTAAAGTGTTTCATGTTAACTCTCTAAAGCCCTTTTATCCCAGAGAATTACAGGTCTGTCACTTTACAGTTCAGGAAGGAGATGACACCGAGTGGCCTGAAGGTGTCTACTCGTACTACGAAGAAAAGAAATGGTGGTGTGGAAGAGGTGACCCTCTCCACAACCCTGCAACGCCTGCAGCGGCAACAGATCAAGGAGCTGTGCACTTGTTCTCAGCCAACCCAGGACGGACTGAGCAAACCTGCCACTCCATTGACACAGGTAATGCTCAGGTGTCACCTCATGCCAAAGTTGCTATTAAACAAGAGATTGACAACATGTTGGAGATGGGTATCATCCGCCCTTCTACCAGTGCATGGGCATCTCCAGTGGTTCTGGTTCCCAAACCAGATGGGGAAATACGCTTTGTGTGGACTAGCTCAATGCTGTAACTCGTCCAGACAACTATCCAATGCCACGCACTGATGAGCTATTGGAAAAGTTGGACGCGCCCAGTTCATCTCTACCATTGATTTAAGGATACTGGCAGGTACCACTAGATGAACCCGCCAGGAAAAATCTGCCTTCATCACCCATGCAGGGGTGTATGAGTTTACTGTGCTTCCATTCCTGCCACCTTCCAAAGGCTGGTGGATGGTCTACTAGCAGGATTGGAAGACTGTGCAGTTGCATACCTCGATGATGTGGCCATTTTTTCTGATTCATGGCCTGAACACCTAGAACATTTGAAAATGGTTTTGAGCGCATCAGGCAGGCAGGACTAACTGTTAAGGCCAAAAGTGTCAAATAGGCCAAAACAGAGTGACTTACCTAGGACACCAGGTGGGTCAAGGAACCATCAACCCCTACAGGCCAAGGTGGAGGCTATCCAACAGTGGCCTGTCCCAAGGTCAAAGAAACAGGTCCAATCCTTCTTAGGTTTGGCTGGATATTACAGGCGATTTGTACCACACTACAGCCAATCGCTGCTCCACTAACTGATCTGACCAGGAAAACCCAGCCAAATGCAGTTAAGTGGACTGATGAGTGTCAGGAAGCCTTTATCCAGCTTAAGGCGATGCTCATGTCTGACCCTGTATTAAGGGCCCCGGACTTTGACAAACCCTTCCTAGTTACCACTGATGCATCTGAACAATGCAGGAAGGACCGAATCACAACTTCCATCCTGTCGTGTTTCTCAGCAAGAAGCTGTCTGAGAGGGAAAGCCACTGGTCCATCAGTGAAAAGAGTGTTACGCCATTGTGTATGCCTTGGAAAAGCTACGCCCATACCTGGGGGGGGGCAGTTCCAGCTACAAACCGATCATGCTGCACTAAAGTGGCTTCATACTAACAAGAAACAACAAAAACTTATCAGATGGAGTTTAGCTCTCCAAGACTTTGACTTTGACATTCAACACATTTCAGGAGCTTCCAACAAAGTTGCTGATGCACTCTCTCGTGACAGTTTCCCAGAATCTAGTGGCTAAAAAGTGTTCTTTACATGTTATATGCTTAGTAGTATATGTAATAGTGCATGTGTTTATTACTCTGTTGGTTTTGCAGTTTATGCTCCCACTGTTGGTGATTAGTAGTTAGTTAAGGGTTAAGGTCTACCTGTAAAGGGTTAACACAGACCTGGTGAAACACCTGACCAAAGGACCAATCAGGAAAGAGAATTTGAAAATCCCAGAGAGCGGGAACTTGGGTCTCTGTGTTCTTTGTTCTGAGTTCTTAGCCGTCTGGACCTACACCAGTCCAGATGTTTAACCAAGTCTGCTCATCTTTCTGAACTAATTTCTTCTATTCAAGCTAGTGAGTATTAGAAGAACTGGGTAATTGCATATAAGAATCCTGTGTCTGCAATTCTGTGTGTTTGCATTGATTATTCGTAATTTTGCCTGTATTGTTTGTACTGAGGAAAAGGAGAAATTTCTCCAGGGATTAATAAGATTAGACCCTATGAATGTCTATCTTGGATTCATAGAGATTGTGTATTTTTCTCTTCTTTCTTTTATTCTTTTAATAAACTCTTTTAATTTCAGGACTTGGTTAAGTTCCTTACCTGTGGATTCAGGGGAGGAAGCTAGCGCGCACTCTGGGAGACAAGAGTTGTCTCCAAGCAGAGAGAGCAGGAGAGGGAGGGGAAGTGGGCTGCTTCCTGTGTGTAGAGATTCAAGGGATTTGAATCTGGGTTCACGTTAACCTGACTGGTGGCAGCGAGAAGAAATCCTTGAACCCACAAGCTCAAAGTGGGGGTGAGATCCCATGACAAGTCCAGATTACAAAAACACATATTCTACTCACATGAGTTACTCAGGAAGGGCCTGAGTGAACACCTAGACCTTGCAGAGTGCCCTGAAGATCAGAAAATTCCTGTTTTGCTGAATCAAAAGGGATATGAGCTCAACCTTACCCTGAGTTCAAATCTAGAGGATGCTAGCCAGAGTCAGGGGCGACTCCAGGCCCCAGCACGCCAAGCTCGTGCTTGGGGCGACATGCCACAGGGGGCGCTCTGCCAGTCGCTGGGAGGGTGGCAGGCAGGCAGCCTTTGGCGGCATGCCTGCGGAGGGTCCTCTGGTCCCGCGGTTCTGGTGGACCTCCTGCAGGCGTGCCTGCAGAGGGTCTGCTGGTCCTGCGGCTCCACCGAAGCCGCGGGACCAGCGGACCCTCCGCAGGCACGCCTGCGGGAGGTCCACCGGAGCTGCAAGACTGGTGACCGGCAGAGCGCCCCCTGCGGCATGACGCCATGCTTGGGGCAGCGAAATGTCTAGAGCCGCCCCTGGCCAGAGTTATGGTTGCCAGCCCTCCAGGATTGTCATGGATCTCCAGGAATTAAAGATTAATCTTTAATTAAAGATTATGTCATATAATGAACCTCCAGGAATAGATCCAACCAAAATTGGCAATCCTTGCCAGAGTGTCCAAGATGAATTCAACTGCTCTGAGAGTACATAGTAAGGGGTGATTTCTAAGGTAGCCACAATCCAAATGATATAGGGTTTTATGACTTAAAATCAAAACCTTGAATTACACCCAGAAACAAAATGTTAGCTAGTGCAGTCTAAAAACCAGAAATAGGTTTAAAAATAATAATTTATCTTGGAGGATTTTTTCCATAAAGAAAAAATATAGGTAGTGAAAGTCATCTATGATTTAAAAATTATATAATACTGATAAAGCTAAATTATACAGTGAATATGAAGAAATAAAAACACTCCCAGAACCACAAAAGGATTTAGGGGGCTAACTCTCGCTTTAAGTGTCTAAATCCAAAATTTAGCACCACTAAGATTCTCAAACCCCATGCTCAGGTGCCGCCTACCTCTGAAGGTGCCTAAAGTTCCACTAGTGGTCTTAAACTGTAGCCCCAAGTACAGCACACTGTAGTCATTCAACATGGAGTTAAAAATACATAGATTATTTTGATGATACATGAATCTGATAAGAAAGATAGCAAACTACTACTACTAGGCAGACACAAATGGGAAAAAGCACTCCTGACTAGTGCTGCTAATCCACAAGACCAAGATCTGCAAGGATCCTCATTGCTGAATTTCATTATTCTTAGGTAGATAAATCTTCTCACTAACAGTAGATATTATACCTACTTGTACCTCTGGATGATCATTTCCTTCTTGTCTAGGTTCAGTTTCCTCCAACTCATTCTCATACAAGCCCATACCCAAGTCAGGTACCAGGAAATCCAATATATTGCACCATTTCTGTCTGATCAAAATGAGGAATAGTGGCAGAGCTGAGGGTAAGCAGTATACTGATTGCACAGAGGAGGAAATGGCCTAACTACATTCCCAGAAGTCTGCCTCCTAACTTCTGCACAAGAGGATGAAAGACTAGAACTCTGCTTTGCCCCATTCAAGAGAGAGAGAGAGCTTGGAGTGGGCTTCTGCCATGGGGTGCTGCGTGTAAAGGAGAGTTGCCTCTTTGGTGTCATGACCTCGTACCAGACACTCCCTCTGAGTCTCCTCTTCTTGCAGGATCATCAGATCTTGTGGCAAAAAGTCTTCAGCACCACCCTTGCTCACTGGGTAGTACTACCACTGGCTCCAGCCCTCTGGGTGGGATGAAGCAAACGAAGTCTATATCCCTAGCTTCCTGACAGTGTCTGAGAATTAGCAGTCTGGGGCTCAGGCCCTCTGGGCAGGTCAGAGCAAACAAACAATCACCAGCAATGATCCCTGGTAGTAATGCCTAGTGGAAAGTGCAGGATGGGAGTAGGGAACTTGGGCCCACCCTACTCCTCTGGGTTCGAATGCAGGGCTCTGTGAAGCTGGAAATCTCCTTATTAAGGATTCAAGTGTTGGCTTCCAACTCTTGAGCCCACTTGGGGCCTGTCCTCCACAGGCAGTGGCTTGGCATCCCTGTCAACTCCTATAACCAATAGACCTGCCATAGTGTAGTCCAGCATCCCCTCCTCAGCAGTCTGGAGCACTGACAATTCCTCAGTAGGAGCCTGCAGCACACATCTGTCCTCCTCTTCAGCCAGCCCCCCACTGAACAGACCAGTTCCCTTTTATTTGTTCCCTCTACCCAGAGTATGTGCAGCAGGAGTGAGGGGGTGTGGGTCCCTAGGCCCAAAGTGATTGGTTAACCCCTGCTTTATCAAAGCAGGGTTAAGACACCCCAGTGCAGCCTCCCAAAATTACCCTTCTCCTGGATTCATAAAGGGGAAAGAAAAGAGTCACTTAAGCGTGATTCTGTCTGTGCCTACCAGTGTCCACAGGGAAGTAAACAGCACCTTAAAGTCAATGGTAACAAAAGCTGCTGAAGCATCTGAAAGAATGAGAATTGACATTTGCCCTTTTTTCTCACTAAAAGTTGCTCATTGACCCGTGAGACTAGTAGAATCTCTAGAACATGCAGGCTTAAAAGGAGAGATGTAAGAGGGCCGAAGACTAGATACACCCAATTTACTTTGCCACAACCTTTTGAATAACATTTTCATTAAAAGGGAATGTTAGAACAGGTGGTAAATGGTAACCTGTCAATATTTCTTGAACAAGGTTATAGACAATCAATTGTTTGAATGATGATTGCCCTCCAAATCGAATTAATAATGATCTCAACTTTCTATTAGACTTTTACTCTCGGATCTCACAAGTTATGGACTGGATATTTTCAAGAACCTCCATCACTGAAACTGGATGAAATTCACTCAGAAGACATTGCATTTGCTACTCCTGATATAGACCTGCTACCAGAGAGTGAAATAATGTCCAAATTTAATTGATTTTATCTGCAATTTAAATAGAAAACTATTCACAATAAGAAATGTTGAATCTGTTTCCAAGCCAACGCAGCCAGATTAAAAAAGTCTATGGAATTCTGAAGCAAAGTGAGGGGTGGTCTCTGGGACACTTCTTTGGATATGAGCTTTACAGAATCTAGGAGGGAAGAATGGAACATTTTCTTGTCCTTTGGTATAACCCAGGTCTAGGACTTCAAAATAACGGTTATAATACCATACAAGACTTTTATTCATGTAGTTCAGTGTCGGTGCACTGTATTCCCCCTCAAGAATTCTAGTACCCAACCATATCTATTACGCTCTGGAAAGTGATTCAATGAAACAGAACTGCTCTGGGAGCAAAAGTGAATCCTGGTTGCAGACTGAAGTAAGTGATTATTTGACCATCATCAGCCATTCTTACTCTCTTCCCATATCTCTTCTTTCGACTGAATCTGTGAAAAACTGTTTGTGTTTCCTGCATTTCACTGTGCTCATTTTTGGGCCCTTAAAATTTAATACTTTTTTAATAATAATCACATTTTTAATTTGATTGTGAATATTTCACAAACATTCACACCTGAAACCAAAAATGAGATCCTGAGTGTGTGGTCTACAAATCATCTGGGATAGTTCCACTGTTATCACAGTAATAGTTCCCAAATCAACCTATTTGCGACATTTTCTGTATGGCTGCTGGTGTTACCCTAAATTTTAGACGCCAATTAAATTAGCCTATGATAGCATTACTAATTTAACCTCTATTCCCTAGTTTTGTCAACAATTTATTTTTAAAATAAGAGACTAAGGAGAGAACTCTAATTTAGTTATTATATTTAGTGTACAAAAGTGTTAGAACTTGAATTAATGGAAGTAGTCAGAGCAATCATATGACACATCTGGCTCATATGCAGCCTAGTTGCATTATTTTGGTTTTCTCAACTGGTGACTCAGCATGATGAAATATTTGAAAGGTTGATTTAATATTATTTAAAAAGAATCTCAGAATGCAAGAGTCATTTAAACTTAGTGATCAGTTGAAAACTTAGTAAAATAGAACAGTTAAGATTTTGTCAGTTGTGTTCTGACAGTCTGATCATACAATGTCTGGTCTCTTGAATATGTGGAATTTATAGTGTGATATTTATATGGCTACTGTGCACACATTATTGAAGCAGCACCAACACTGTATTTTATCAAACTCAAAGAAAAGTCCTGTAGGGATGATATTATAAAAATGAACTCAATAATGGAGTCTGACCAGATTATTGCATTTTACCAACACATTGTACAGTTATTGCAATTTAAGCAAAGAAAAGTTTTTAAAAAGTTAAATGGTTGTGAATCACCTGTACATTAAAGTATTTATTCTGGAGGTTTTGTTAGTTTTAGTGCTGTTCAAATGTGTGCTGAACTGTTTACAAAATAACTTGGATATCTGAAGAGTTAAAACTTTGCCTCATTGAAACAAATGCTGAGTACAGAACTATTGTCTCCTTCCCAGTACACCTCTACCTCGATATAACACTGTCCTCGGGAGCCAAAATTTTTTATCGCGTTCTAGGTGAAACCGCATTATATCAAACTTGATTTGATCTGCTCGAGCATGCAGCCCCGCCCCCCCGGAGCGCTGCTTTACCGCATCATATCCGAATTCATGTTATATTGGGTGGCGTTATATGAGGGTAGAGGTGTAATTTAAAAAAATACATTTAAAAATATGTATTGAAGGCGATACGGTACATTATTGGCAAATTTCCAATAATGCAGCTGTCAAATACAGGGAATAATATTCCACTTACAGTGGATTATAAGGCTGCATTTTCCTCAAGATTTTCTAGTGAAACAATACAGCACAAATCTGAAACTCAAGTTTTTTAGCCCAAGATGGAATTATAGCCTTAATTTATGTACCCTTTGGGAGTACATTATTTATTATCATGTCTGGGAGTGCTGTGAAGGCAGCATAATCTGCTCCGGGGGGATAAGGCTAGCCTCATGTCTGTCAAAAGCAGCAACAGCTGAGCTCTGTAAAGAGCCCTGTTCAGCTAGTGTAAGCAGAAAATAACTATGCTGATGTGAAGCATATGTAATATGTAATAAATAAGATGGTTGCCTAAGGTGGAAAAAATGAAGTCTTTGTGAAATCACTCTTTGATCTGGTTCCCAGGCCATGGGTTTGAAAACCAGTTTAGTTGGTCCCACCTGGAAAAGCCCTACTCTGTGGGGCAATTGAGGTTGTGGAGCAAGCTCACAGACACTTTAGACAGCGAGTAATGTCAGAGAATGGATATGGATGATGTGGTGTTTGCTTTGAGGGGGGAGACACCTAGCAGTGTTGGGGGGGTTGTTTTTCTTCAAAAAAGTAATTTAGTGGATAGCAATAATTGTTCTCAAGTCAGGTTTGGGAGGTTAATTATGGGCTGCTCCAACATTTTTTTAAATGTACATATTTTTACTGTGTTGATGATTCTAAGGTTTTTTTCGTTATTTGTAACAGGAGTAATTAATACTTTGTATTATAATTGTAGTTATGATGAGCAGTCAAGGTGCATGAGAAAGTTGCATCAGTTTAATCTGTGTAAAATCATAAATTTAGTTAAATTTACTAATTTCTCTTATATCTGTTTAAACCAATCTTACTTTTTTAGTTTAAGTCAATTACGAATATATTATACTCAGAAATGAGCCACTCTTAAACTGAAACAAGAATGTCCTCAGAGGGCTGGTGCAACATTTGTCTACACTTGAAAGTTAAATTGGCATAGCTATGTTGGTCAGTGGTGTGAAAAAAGCATCTATGCCACAGTGTAGACACAGCTATGTTGATGGAAGAATGCTTCCTTTAATGTAGTTAACATTGCTCTGAGAAGTAGTGTTCCTACAGTCAGCAAAACCCATACTGTTGGAGTAGGATGCATCTACACTGCAGTGCTATGCTGGTATAGCTATGCTGACATAATCATGCTGGTATATTCTCTGTATTGTAGACGTACTCACAGGCTCCCTCATTCAGTAAGACACTAATGTAGCTAAATCTGTTTAAAATATAGTAAATATAGTAAATGTATGACTTAAGCTAAATAAATATAAGCAAAGGTTAAAGTGGTTTAAATACATCTATACTGAGGATTTGTACTTGTTTAATTAGATTTATGTTTTTTTAAATTAATTTTAGTTAAACCTATACAATTTTATAGACTGCTTAGATAGAAGCTGCTATCCTTCAAATACAGCATGTGCTTAATTTTACACACGAGTAAACCTGTTGAACTAAACCTGTTGAATTAAAAATGCATGCAGGTTTACACTCAGGGTATGTCTACACTATGAAATTAGGTCAAATTTATAGAAGTCATTTTTTTAGAAATCGTTTTTATACAGTCGATTGTGTGTGTCCCCACACAAAATGCTCTAAAGTGCATTAAGTCAGCGGTCTGCGTCCACAGTACTGAGGCTAACGTCGACTTCCGGAGCGTTGCACTGTGGGTAGCTATCCCACAGTTCCTGCAGTCTCTGCCACCCATTAGAATTCTGGGTTGAGATCCTAATGCCTGATGGGGCAAAAACAGTGTCATGGGTGATTCTGGGTACATGTCATCATGCCTCCCCTCCCTCCCTCCATGAAAGCAACGGCAGACAATTGTTTCACGCCTTTTTTTCCTGGGTTACCTGTGCAGATGCCATACCATGGCAAGCATGGAGCCCGCTCAGCTCACCATCACCATATGTCTCCTGGGTGCTGGCAGACGTGGAACTGCATTGCTACACAGCAGCAGCTCATTGCCTTTTTGGCAGCAGATGGTGCATTACAACTGGTATCAGTCATCGTCGTACTCCTGGGTGCTCTTTTAGCCGATCTTGGTGAGGTTGGTCAGGGCACCTGGGCAGACATGGGAGTGACTCAGCCAGGTCATTCCCATCTTCTGCCGAGCACCCAGGAGATGACAATGGCTAGCAGTCATACTTCACCGTCTTCTGGCGAGCAGCCAGGAGATGACAATAGCTAGCAATCGTAATGTGGCATCTTCTGCCGACCACCCAGGAGATGACGATGGCTAGCAGTCGCACTGAACCATCTGCTGCCAGCCTAAGATGTAAAAGATAGATGGAGTGGATCAAAACAAGAAATAGACCTGATTTGTATTGTATTCATTTGCTCCCCACTCCCTTCCTCCGTGAAATCAAAGCCACCCCTTGTTGATTTTAATTCCCTGTAAGCCATGTCATCAGTTGCCTCTCCCTGCATCAGAGCAACAGCAGACAATCATCTCACGCCTTTTTTCAGCACAGACGCCATAGCACTGGGAACATGGAGCCCACTCAGATCACTGCAGCAATTATGAGCACTGTAAACACCACATGCATTATCCTGCAGTATATGCAGAACCAGAACCTGCCAAAGCAAAACCAGGCGAGGCGGCGATGGCAGCACAGTGATGAGAGTGATGAGGACATGGATATGGACATAGACTTCTTGCAAAGTACGGGCCCCAGCAATGTGCACATCATGGTGTTAATGGGGCAGATTCATGTTGTGGAATGCCGATTCTGGGCCCAGGAAACAAGCACAGACTGGTGGGACCGCATAGGGTTGCAGGTCTGGGACGATTCCCGGTGGCTGTGAAACTTTCGCATGTGTAAGGGCACTTTCATGGAACTTTGTGACTTCCTTTCCCCTGCCCTGAAGTGCCAGAATACCAAGATTAGAGCAGCCCTCACAGTTGACAAGCGAGTGGCAATAGCCTTCTGGAAGCTTGCAATGCCAGACAGCTACCAGTCAATTGGGCATCAGTTTGTAGTGGGCAAATATACTGTGGGGGCTGCTGTGATCCAAGTAGCCAACACAATCAAAGAGCTGCTGATATCAAGGGTAGTAACTCTGGGAAATATGCAGGCCATAGTGGATGGCTTTGCTGCAATGGGATTCCCTAACTCTGGTGGGGCGATAGACAGAACCCATATCCCTATCTCAGCACCAGAGCATCAAGCCAGTGAGTACATAAACTGAAAGGGGTACTTTTCGGTGCTTTTGCAAGCACTGGTGGATCACAAGGGACATTTCACCAACATCAACGTGGGATGGCCGGGAAAGGTACATGACGCTCGCATCTTCAGGAACTCTGGTCTGTTTCAAAAGCTGCAGGAAGGGACTTTCTTCCCAGACCAGAAAATAACTCTTGGGGATGTTGAAATGCCTATTGTTATCTTTGGGGACCCAGCCTACCCCTTGATGCCATGGCTCATGAAGCCGTACACAGGCAGACTGGACAGTAGTCAGGAGCTGTTCAACTATAGGCTGAGCAAGTGCAGAATGGTGATAGAATGTGCATTTGGATGTTTAAAAGCGCTGGTGCAGTTTACTGACTCGGATGGAACTCAGTAAAACTAATATTCCCATTGTTGTTACTGCTTGCTGTACACTCCACAATATCTGTGAGAGTAGGGGGAGACGTTTATGGCGGGGTGAGAGGTTGAGGCAAATCGCCTGGCCACTGATTACGCACAGCCAGACACTAGGGTGGTTAGAAGAGCACAGCAGGGTGTGCTGTGCATCAGAGAAGCTTTGAAAACCAGTTTCATGACTGGCCAGGCTACAGTATGAAAGTTCTGTTTGTTTCTCCTTGATGAACCCCCCCGCTTGGTTCACTCTACTTCCCTATAAGATAACCACCCTCCGCTCCCCCCTTCAATTACCACTTGCAGAGGCAATAAAGTCATTGTTGCTTCACATTCATGCATTCTTTATTAATTCATCACACAAATAGGGGGATAACTGCCAAGGTAGCCCAGGAGGGGTGGGGGAGAAGGGAAGGATAAGGCCATACTGCACTTTAAAACTTAAAAACTTTAAAACTTATTGAATGCCAACCTTCTGTTGCTTGGGCAATCCTCTGGGGTGGAGTGGCTGGGTGGCCGGACACCCCCCCCCCACCGCATTCTTGGGTGTCTGGGTGAGGAGGCTATGGAACTTGGGGAGGAGGGCAGTTGGTTACACAGGGGCTGTAGCGGTGGTCTGTGCTCCTGCTGCCTTTCCTGCAGCTCAGCCATACGCTGGAGCATATGAGTTTGATGCTCCAGCAGCCTGAGCATTGACTCCTGCCTTCTGTAAGCAAGCTGATGCCACCTATCATCTTCAGCCTGCCACTTACTCTCTTCAGCCCGCCACCTCTCCTCGTATTCATATTGTACTTTCCTGCACTCTGACATTGTTTGCCTCCATGCATTCTGCTGTGGTCTGTCAGTGTGGGAGGACAGCATGAGCTCAGAGAACATTTCATCCCGAGTGCATTTTTTTCACCTTCTAATCTTCGCTAGCCTCTGGGAAGGAGAAACATATGCAACTGGTGGAGGAAAAAAAAGGGAGCATGGTAGTTAAAAAGACACATTTTAGAGAACAATGGGTACACTCTTTCATGGTAAACCTTGCTGTTAACATTACATAGCACATGTGCTTTCATTAGAAGGTCACATTTTGATGGCTTCACCACTCCCCCCACTGCATGGCTAACAGCCGGGAACATTTCTGTTCAGCCACAGGCAAACAGCCCAGCAGGAACAGGCACCTCTGAATGTCCCCTTAATAAAACCACCAGATGACCATGAATGATATCACTCTCCTGAGGATAACACAGAGAAATAAAGAACAGATGTTGTTTGAATGCCAGCAAACCCTGGGACCATACGCTTTAATGCTTTGTTCTGCCATGATTCCCAACTACGTGCTGCTGGCCTGGCATGGTAAAGTGTCCTACCATGGAAGACGGAAAAAGGCTGCCCTCCCCAGAAACCTTTTGCTAAGGCTTTGGGAGTACATCCAGGAGAGCTTTATGGAGATGTCCCTGGAGGATTTCCACTCCATCCCCAGACACATTAACAGACTTTTCCAGTAGCTGTACTGTCCGCAAATGCCAGGGCAAATTAATCATTAAACACGCTTGCTTTTAAACCATGTCTAATATTTACAAAGGTACATTCACCAGAGGTCCCTTCTCCACCTGGCAGGACTGGGAGTCAGCCTTGGGTGGGTTCAGGGGTTACTGGCTCCAGGTCTAGGGTGAGAAACAGATCCTGGCTGATGGGGAAATTGGTTTCTCCGCTTCCTTGCTGTGAGCTATCTTCCTCGTCCCCAGAACCTGCTTCCATGTTGTGTCCTACTCCATTGATGGAGTCAAAGCACAGGGTTGGGGTACTGGTGGCTGCACCCCCTAGAATGTCATGCAGCTCATCATAGAAGCGGCATGTTTGGGGCTGTGACCCAAAGTGGCCATTTGCCTCTCTTTTTTTTTTTGGTAGGCTTGCCTGAGCACCTTAATTTTCACTTGGCACTGCCACGAGTCCCTGTTATAGCCTCTGTCCTTCATGCCCTTGGAGACTTTTTCAAATGTTTTGGCATTTCATTTACTGGAACGGAGTTCAGCTAGCATGGATTCATCTCCCCATTCAGCGATCAGATCCCATACCTCCTGTTCAGTCCATGCTGGAGCTCTTTTGCAATTCTGGGACTCCATGGTCACCTGTGCTGATGAGCTCTGCATGGTCACCTGTGCTGATCAGCTCGCCATGCCGGCCAAACAGGAAATGAAATTCAAAAGTTTGCGGGCCTTTTCCTGTCTACCTGGCCAGTGCATCTGAGTTGAGAGCGCTGTCCAGAGCGGTCACAATGGAGCACTCTGCGATAGCTCCCGGAGGCCAATACCATTGAATTGTGTCCACTCTACCTCAAATTCAACCAGGCAAGGCCGATTTCAGCGCTAATTGCCTCGTCGGAGGTGGAGTAAAGAAATTGATTTAAAGAGCCCTTTAAGTCGAAAAAAAAAGGGCTTCGTCGTGTGGACGGGTGCAGGGTTAAATCTAGGTAATGCTGCTAAATTTGACCTAAAATTGTAATGTAGACCAGGCCTCAGTTCACATTTGAAAGGTCTTCACAATCCCACTGGCTAGAAACTTCAGACACTGATTCAGCAATGTACTTCAGCATGTACATAACTTTAAGCTGATGAGTAGTATTGATTTCAGAAGGACAACTCACTCATGCTTAAGCGCCTTGCTGAACTGGCCTTAATTTTTTAAATTAAATCTTTCATTCTGGAGCACAATTCTGTGGCTAAGCATGGATTTTGACATGATTTCCATGGCTGCAGAAAGTGGAGTGCATGGGATCCTGGATATCTGATGTATCGTATCCTGTTTATATAAGTGGGTTACACAGAGCCTCAGAAAAAGTTATCTTTGCCTCAAGCCCTGTTCAAAATAAATAAGTATAAATAAACATTTTTCATTTTCTGTCTGAACTCATGGAAGCATACACTGTGAGAGAACCCAATTTTAAATGTCTTAGAAGTGCCTTCAAGAAAAGAAGTTTCCTCTTAATAAGATTAACTATGTGGTGGAGCTCCTATAATTAGTACCGTAGTTACGTTTGAAAGAACATCAACCAAAATCTAAACCACAGAATTCACTTTCCCTAGAGCTTTAAACTGTCTTTTCATTACTGTGGGGGGAAAGGTTAATTGCAACAATTTCAGTTAAAGCTGAAGAAGGTTTTAATGAAGCAGTTTTTACTATATTTATATATATATATATATGTATACTATATATATATTTGAAACCCAGTTTCCTCAGAGCCTTTACAAACACAAAAATCTTGGACTCTTTCATTTTTATGAACTACCAGCATACTATTCAATCAGTGTTTCAAAGATAACATAACTTTGAGACTGGGAGGGAGAATAGAGGGAGCTAGACTGTGGGAGTAGAGGAAGCCAATTATATATGGACGAATGCAAATGCAACTCAAAAGGAATATGCCTAGTTATAGATAGGTGAACATATGAACTTAAAGACTGAAAGTAAGCAATCACCTGAAAATTAAATTGACTATAATCTCTTTGCAGCAAGTACTGCAGATAAGAGGAATCAAGTTATGTACAGCCTGATCTTAAAAACACATCAGCACACAGTCATTGGATGAATTCATAATAGTAGCAATATCCCCAGTTCCTCTGTCCTGCTGCTGCACACACGCCAACCTTTGTTGTTGTTTTTTAACAAAGGCATCAGAGGCATATTCTGCAATCCATTTATATGGTGCTCAGATTTTCTCAATGACTGCAATGTCTAGTGATTCTTCTTTATCAACCAGATTACTGGTGAATGTGTTTTGCTTGCAGGCTGAGGAAATAGCCTTTATTTTCAGTAAGTGAAGTTATCAGCCCTAATTATGATACTCCCCACTACCCACTCACTCCTTATATTTGCTACACTATTACTATTTATTATTATTATTATTATACATTGGTATCAGATCAAGTCTCCATTGTGCTAGGCACTGTATAAACACGTAGTAAGAGATTGTCCGTGCCACAAAGAGTTTGTAATCTAAACAGACAAGTCAGACAAAGTATGGAAGGAGAACTCTACTATTTTTTTAATAGTTTTGGCACTGGTGTTTATGGCAATGGTAGGCATTGGTGTTATCCTCACCAAGTATTGCACATTTCATGTCACAAGCAGTGATGCTACAGCGAGTAGGGGTAACAAAGGGTTAAAATGTGTTTGCCCAAAGCAGTGATCTGCTGTAATGAGAGAACAGGAGTTTGCTGAACAGCGGAAGATAGTATACTGCCACCAGTTGGACAATAGTGGTATAACAAAGCGGTGATGTCCATAGCAATAGAACGAATGTATTAAATAGAAGAAATTTCATCTCTATAAGTGAACATGGTGTTTTAAGCACTTTGAGATCTACTGATGAAAAGTACTATATAAGAGCTAGGTGGTATTATTATTATTAATTTTATTATATTCTCTCAGTTCTCCAAAGCCCCCTTCTGCCCAGCTGCAGATACAGCAGAATTGCTGCTTTTCCATTTTGCAGTTTCTTTAGAAAGTATTTTTTTCTGCAGCGTGAATTCAGCACAAACTCTTAAATATAAACCTGCAAGCTTATGTGCACAGGCAGAAACCCACTGAAGTCAGTGAATATCCATGCAGACTCAAGGTCCAGTGCATTTGACCTTACAGGATTTTGCAGAAGGTTTGATACATTTGAGCTGCAATTAATTTCCCCCATTTTTAAGCAATTAATATTAAACAGTAAATCCACATTTTTCAACAGAGTGTAAGATTTTACTTACAATCATAGAATTAAATTATGGAATCTTTCATTGCAATCCTGATTAATTCTATCTTTGTACATAGAAAAATTGAGGCTATGGAACATGTCATGACATCCTGAATTATAATAGTGATAAAAATAACACTGCAATATTGAAATTTTTGATAATAGAAATGGGGTTGAAATTTTTGGAAAAAGCTTATATTCTGTTAGATTCTCTAGATGTATTTGAACCACATGAATATTTTTTCATGTTCCAGTTAAGACTTTATCAAATACTCCAGTATCTTGCTATACTGTTTCTGCTAGAACTGTTGTTGTGGATTTGAGATTTATTCGGGCGTGAACAGATTATTACTTTTGTATAAGAATTTAAAGTTTGGCTTCTGTGTTACAAGATAAGAATTTGTATTTTTCCAGAAGAAGATAAGGCCACTCAGATACACAGAAAAAAGATTTTGAGCCCTTCAGGCAGACTTTTAGTCATTATGATTTTGTTTTTTGTTTATCTTTTCAATATGTCTTAGACTGAGTAAATATGATGATAAAACTGTGTTTTTAAATTATGATCAAGCTAAAGATTTTCTTAGATGGAAAAAAAGAAAAAAGATTTAGCCCTAAGTAATGAAACAAATCTGCCTTCCATTTCAAAGCCATTCAGTGTGGTTCTTGTTTCCATAACTACATGAGAAAGGTCTAGCTGAACTGAAATAAAATATTAAAAATATTGATTTACATCTGATGTACATTGTACAATTGAAATACAATGTATTCTACCCAGGTTCCTCTTAAGAGCAAGAGAGAAAATCAAAACTGATTGATTGTGAAAGTGTTGGAAACTATTAAATAAACTACTTGAATTATAGAGGAATTGGCTTTCATGCTCCCCACACTCATACACATTTTGCATTTGACCACTCATTGTTTCTTGATCAGCTCTCCTCACCTGCACCCTATTCTGTTTCTGCTTAACCTAGTTTTATGCTTGAATCAAATCAAAGTAAGGTGACTACAAAATTTATTATCCAGATTTACAGTGTGAAATCTGTACACACAGAAGCCAAACTTGGGTTGTGCATAAGTAATTACACAAATTCCATTTGCAATTCTATTGATTTAACATATTTTAGTATGTGGGTTTAAAATATAAAAGTTATTGATTTTTCACCCAAACACATCAAGTAATCCTGCTTTTCAACATAAAAATTCTTGCCCCAGTTCAGCAAAGCACTTAAGTGCATGTTTTACTTGAAGCATGTGAGTATTCACGTTGAAGTCAATTGCTTAAACTTAAGCATATGCTGAAGTTCTTTGGTGAATTGGGGCCTCTGAAAGTAAATAAAAAATTGTTATATCAGAAAGGGTCCACAGTTTCCTTAGTAGTGAGGCCCAAAGTAAGTCGTTCTTACACCGTGTTCATCACTGTAGTATCTGAACCTATACAGAATAGAATTCCTATATATGCATCCTATTCCTTCTTCTACATGAACAATTTCCCCATTTGCTGGATACAGAAAAATACCTGTATGGAACTGAAAGTGTATGCTGCACATGTTGACAATCTGTTGTTGCTCCTTAGATTATATATGTGGGGATTTATGCTTCAGAAGAACCAATTCATTTCCTGATGAAAAGGAGGAAAGTGCTAATGTTTGTAATACATGAAATGTATAAGCTCTAATACTGGCTTTGATGGAAAAGGTGCTGAATGCCTCCAGAGTGGAGCTGAGTACTGCCCCTCTCAGTTACGTTGACATTAATGAAGCCCTCCCATCAATCTTTTTTTGGGGGAGAGGGCTCAGCACTTTCCAGAACTAGGCCCTTAACCTTTCTGTTTCAGTTTTCTGATTTCTAAAATGAGGATAATCAATAATAATAATTGCCTACTTAGCAAGGTTGTCGTGAAGACTAATTTGTGTTTGTAAAGTGCTTTATAGATGTAATTGTGTAATTTCTAAGCACCCTTTTGACAGCTTCAGTTCACCAGAGCAGTTTAATTAGGATAATCAAGAAAGCAATGCCTTTTACCAAAGATCTGCATTTTTACTTTTACCATGTAAATTCATAGCTTCTCTGAAGAAAAATGCAACCACTCGATGAAGTATAATTTCTGAAATGTTTCTAATTCATCTATATATCTGTAGTCATCTTTTTTCCTTAAATTACTTTCCATTCCATTTGTGTTACAGAGAAAAGTACATCTGCCACCTAGAATTCTTTCAAACCAAACACAGAAGCTTTTAAGCTCAAGAGGTAATTACATTTTTATGAGGTTTTCAGGGATGTGTAATATGGTAAGTAAATCTCAGTTGTTGCCCAGGAGCCTTTTAGAAATCAAATGTGATAATAATGAAGGAAAATTATATCAAGAATAAATTTAAAATGTTATGAAATTCCTTTCTCCCATATTACCCAGACAGTACAGTACATTTCATCTGTACATTCAGAGAGAAGCATAAACAAATTTACCATTTATTGGTTTCCTCCTTGTAAGCTAGATGTTATACTTTCCAGATTCAAAATACTCACTGGGCTTGATTCACCAATGTGTTACTTCAGTTTTATGCCACTGTAACTGAATTAATTTCAATGAAATTACACCAGTATCAAACTGGAATAAAGCAGTAGGTCAGCAGGCTCAGTATGTTTTCCACAGGTGATTTAAGGCCTAATTATGCAGGTGAAAATTTGGAAGAACTCTGAGTACATCATAGTACACCCCAAGCCACCAGGCCACAGTCACTCTGGTAATGGGTGCAAAGGAAGCTGTTGACCCTTTACCATGACATCTGCAAGTCCCCATGGATAGCAGGACATAGCCTCTGTCATTCAAAATGCACATACTGGTCCTCATACAGGACAGAACCATTTTAAACTAGCAGTGAAACAAACCAGAATGTGAACAGATGCCTCCAGATGTTTTGTTCCAAATTTTCCCACTCAATCTGGCCTCTTTGCACTGCTTACCTAGCCAGCTGATGTCCCTCTAACTTAGGGGCATAGCCAAATCTAAGCCTATCTGAATGCAAAAGCTAATGTCTGTGTGGTTGTGGATCAGTAACTCCTGTCTGAAGAGTGGTGGCTCTTGACCTTTCTGCAGAACACGGTGGCCAGAGTAGAGCAACTTGGCCAGCCCTGCTGCTGCCTCCAGCCAACAGCTCAAATTTCTCCCAGCCCCAGACAATTTTGGCAAGAGCCATGCCCCACGCAGGTGCAAACCGCCTGGTTCAGCTTATCCCAGGCCTGCCTGTGGTGATTGCCTTTCTCCACTAGCCAACATTCCCTTCATTCAAATCCCTCATCTGAACCACACTAACCCCCCATAATCCTGCCCACCTGGCATTCAAATATAATATGCAGTAGTATATAATGTTATGATACTTCCATCAACCTATCAGTGTCTATACTGGTGCTTAGATTGGCTTAGCTACATCTCTCTGGGTATGTCTACATGGCAATTAGACACCTGTGACTGGCCCATGCCAACTGACTCAGGCTCGCGGGACTTGGGTTAATGGGCTGTTTAATTGCAGTGTAGAGTTCAGGCTCAGTGGGAGGGTTCCAGAGCTTGGGCTGCAGCCACAGCCGGAATGTCTATACCATAATTAAACAATCTCTTATCCCAAGCCTGCATCAGCTGTGGGTTTCTTATTGCAGTGTAGATGAAATGTAGCTAGATCAGTGAAATGTAGCTAGGTGAACCTAATTTCTAGGTGTAGACAAGGCCTGAGAGAAGAAACAGAAACTGAGGACACAGACAAGAACAGAGAAGCAAAGGAAACAAACAAGAAAGTCTAGAAGTAGCCTCTGAGCACAGTTTAACCCTAGAAAAAGCTTCTAGGTCTGTTGGTTAAAGATGCTTGCGGCAGTAAGCTAAGAAACTGTCCCTTTTGTTTGTGGTTTCCTGTGTGTTCAGAGATACAGGACTTTGTATGTTCTTTGTAAACAAACAAAACTGCATGAAAGAAATACCCAACTCCATCAATTCCTACTTCCAACTAGACCATCCCCGGGGCCCCAAAGTTTGCCTAGTCACTCAAGTCAAAAGGGGCAACATTGACATAATATGCAATATAAATTATCTGCTGTTAGACCTTTGGTCATTGCCCATCCACCATAACTTGTGGCCTACCCAAATTTCCACTCCTAGCTACGCCTACTTCTCTGCTGGTGAACAGACCCTTGTAGACTGCTGCCAGCTGCCATAGGTTACTGCTGTCCCTAAGTGGCTTTAAACTATGTCAGACCTGGGACTAGACCTGCACATGGCAGAGAAACAGGGAATCATAACGGTCTCTTTGATACTCCTCCCCTTCTTCGCTAAGCAGATGTCAGGTCTGAATAGATACATTTGGAATTGGGGGATATGGTGTAACAATCCACAGGTCCTACAACTCTTGCAGTGAGTGGATGCAGTGTGTTGCATACACCTGAAACAGGGTGACTAGTATGAAAACATTGTAGAGTTGCTGTTGTATTTCTTTACTGTAGGCAATATTTGTATAGTGTTGGGCAAGTCATGCAACTTCTCTGCACTTCACCTTTAAAATCTGTATAATATTTACTTGCCTACCTCAAACAGGTACCATGAGTGCTAATTGGATAACATTTGGAGGGAGTTTTGGAAATAGAAAGTGCTATAGAAATGCTAAGGGCTAGATGGTGACTTAAGGAACAAGTGGTAGTGCATAAACTGCACTAACCAAGGAGTAACCCTGGAAAACACAGTGACTCAGAGACACTACTCTTATTCCCTGTGCCTTCCCTGCTTCCTCCTTGCCCTATGGTGATAGCGGGGACCCTAGGCTTGCAGCCTATGCTAATACAGTGTTGCTGACTCTCATGATTATTGTTTTCCTTAAAGCCCCAGCTCCTGGAGTCAAGTAGATATGTGATGATTTCAGCTTTCATTCTAAAAGAAATAAGTAAGTTTCTAGCCCTCCTGGCTGTGGAGAAAGTTTCAAAATGTGACCCCCAGTGCATGCTAAAAGCTCAACAAAGCAGAAGGAAAATAAAAACACCAAATCTATTATTTTTGCATAATCTCATGATTTTAAAGCCAATCTCATGGTTTTTGGTGAGCCTGACTCATGATTTTTTGAATATTTGGGGTTGGCAATACTGCTAATAACAAATTACAGTACTCCCTAAAATGGCTTACCTCCAGTGGCCAGAAAATGTCAAGTCTCTGATAATTTTTCTGCCCTTCTTCACCCACTCTGGAGGGAGGGAAATAAGCATATATGTAGATAACCCATATACAAGATTCTAAGGGGACCCACCCATAATCAAATTTACAATCAAGTTCTACCTTGTTATTTTTAGGTTTCCATTAAAAATCTCACAAAGTATTTGCAAATAATACAGTTGAGCTATTAAGTGTAGATCAGGGGTAGGCAACCTATGGCACGCGTGCCAAAGGCGGCACACGAGCTGATTTTCAGTGGCACTCACACTGCCCGAGTCCTTGCTTCCGGTCCGGGGGGGCGCTGCATTTTAATTTAATTTTAAATGAAGCTTTTAAAACATTTTTAAAACCTTATTTACTTTACATACAACAATAGTTTAGTTATATATTATAGACTTATAGAAAGAGACCTTCTAAAAATGTTTAAATGTATTATTGGCACGCAAAACCTTAAATTAGAGTGAATAAATGAAAACTCAGCACACCACTTCTGAAAGGTTGCCGACCCCTGGTGTAGATTATTATCCGTAGTTAATCTCTTAAATAACCCTGGTTCTCACAGCTCTTAAATATCAATCAGTTTGTTCCATGAAACATCTATACTTTTATATTGAAATTAGTCTTCCTTTGCTGCTGCTGCTATACCAATGAACACCAGAAATGTTTTCAGTTACAGTTAGATAGTGATCATATTTGTTTTAAGGTTATAGGACTTTTGGATTAGGACCACAATTCCTACATTGGATTAGGCTGTGTAGCATCAAAGCAGTGTGCTGATAAATGGACTAAAATACTTTTTCCCCCATACTATAAATTATAGAAGCATACCTGAACAAGATGTCTGCTAGCTCCATTGCTATTTCTAACAAATAGTAAAGGATTTCAGTCAGGGTGTTGAAAACATAAAACATGGATTTTTACAAATGATATTTTGCTCCTCTTAAATGTAAAATATCTTGGAGTTAAAATTTTCTGAGACTTTGGGGAAAAGTCAGGTTTAATATAAATTGCAGACAAAAATTTAAAAAATCATCTTCCGCTGAATCAATTTATAAGAAAAGACTTTTGCTGACCCATCCTAAAATGGTAAAATATTTAATATTTGACTTGCTGGGAATTTGAATGGAAATATATATGTAACAGCTGAAGGACACTGCTGATAAGATAGTAATATAAACCAGCAATGACCCTCAGATATTAACACCAAATCTAAATTTGCAGAGATATACCCATTCATAATTAATCTATATCATTATGGGGAAGGACTGGTGTCATAAACATTCTCTATTTTAGGTTTATTTTGTAAGTGCTCACTGTTACTTCCATTAAAATGGTCTAATGATCCAAAGTTAATTAAAAATAAACTTTCCATGATGGAGGAGCAAGGAGGAAATAGACTCAGTCAGTATAATTTGCTGTTTGTGTGAGTGTGTAGAACTCCACTGAAATTAATGGAATCTCACCCCTTTACAACAGAGGAAAGGACTGAATGTGATGACATTTTCTTCACTCTTCATCCTCTCTTAGGCCCCTATTCAAAAAATCATGTAGGCATGTGCTTAAGTCCTATTAACTGCAATGGGGTATAACTGCATGCTTAAAGTTAAGGTTTACATTTTCCCATATGGAAGTGTTATCTCTGATTATGGTCTAAAATTCCATTTGTATGCTGACAACACACTAGTTTCCACTGGGGGTTCTTATTGGTAACTACCATCTAGTGCAGGGGATCTCAAACTTCATTGCAGCCCGACCCCCTCTGACAATAAAAATTACTACACAACCTCAGGAGGGGGGACCGAAGCCTGAGCCTGCCCAAGCCCCACTGCCCCAGGTGGGGAGAGTGGCAAAGCTGAAGTCCAAGGGCTTTGGCCCCAGGCAGGGGGCCTGTAACCTGAGTCCCGACATGCAGGGCTGAAGCTTCGGGTAGTGGGGCTTTGGCCTCGGGTAGTGGGGCTTGGACTTCAGCTTTGGGCTTGGGCCCCAGCAAGTCTAAGCCAGCCCTAGTGACCCCATTAAAATGGGGTCCCGACCCACAGTTTGAGAACTGCTGATCTAGTGGCATATTTGAGCAGAGATACAATTGAAGGTCTTGTATGACGTAAATTAACCCATGTCTTTTTCTGGCCATTCAGTAAAGGGCAGTTTTTATAATAGCGCTGTGAGACTCAGCCTCATTGCATAGAGCACATGAAGCATCTTAGTATTGTAGGAAACATGGCAGAGAATTGAAGGAACTGGTTTCCATGTTTCCAAATTTCTCTTGAGGCAAATGGTATTACAGAGAAATCAGTAATGTGACAACTTGCACTACAGCATGTGTCAGACCCAGAGGCACTTGAGATCTACAATATGTTTCATTGGGAGCATGAAGGAACAACCAGCTGGCGCACAATATAGTTCAAAAATGCAATGCATGCAAGAATGTCACCTGGGATACTTACTTTACAAGAAGCCACTATCCAGGTAGTACTAGGGAGCATTATGTTACAGGACCAATATTGTCAGTTTTCGAAGTGCAAGAATTGCCTAGACACACCACATCCTTGGTAGAGAGGGCAGAGTCAGTAATTGAAATGTCTCCTCCTGACACTCATCTCTCCCCTGCACACTAAATGCCATACCCAAACTCTGCCCTCATCACCTCTCTTGTCTAGCATTTCCCTCGGCCCTTCCAACTTCCGTCTGCACTTCCCTGCTCCCACACTTCTGCCGATCCCTAGGTTGTGCCTGTCATGTTTCCTAACACAGATGAATAGCCTTTTGCATGTGCTACACTCACCAGAGTTCAGGAACTCTGCAAGGATCACTAAGGAAACAGCTGAGCAGATTTAAATTGTACCTCTTTATTAACAGAAATAAACAACATGAGTGTATTGATATTCAACTGCATCTGAGCTTTTCCTTTGAGTCCATGCATCTGTAGTGGCTTCTACTAGTGGGTAGTAACCCCAGTTTTCTTGCATATATAGTTTTTAAAACACAGTGCACAGTCTAAACACTGCTTTCCCTCCCTTCTGCTTCTCTTGGGACTCATGCAGAAGCTGCTGGGACTACTGCTTTGGGTCTCTGTTAAGGTATACAGCAGCCATCTCCCCTGTATCACTAGATGTTGCCATAAGGTAAGAGGAGGAGAAGAAAGCAGTAGCAGCAGTAGCCCATGGTGGCTGGAAGAGGCACCTTAAGCACAGTTTGCAGAGCACCAAGACACTCTGCAGACCTCTGTTACAAAGTTAAGTCATGTGAACTTGAATATCTAGTTGGTGGGTTAAAGATCAGATTATTTTTGGAATAACCAATAGCCAGTCAGAGCAAGGTTGTTGTGAAAAATGAACTCAAGTTTTCAAAGAACAGTGATTATTTGCATACTAGTGAAAGTATTAACAAGCAGAGAAAGAACTGATGTGCAGCCAATTAAAAATTAATACCAAAGCATGAAGGCCAATAACAAGGGGTAAAGAAACAGGTGAGCCCAGATTTTTTTCCTGCAACTGCAGAGGCAGCCATAACAATATTTAAAGATGTCTGCCACAAAGGGCTTGTATATTGTGCTTTCAGTAAAAACAATTATCTTGCTGAAGTATTCAGCACAGATTTAAAATATGGGATGTTACAGATGCAACTTGGAGAAGAATGGAAATTAAATAATATTTCAGACAATAAAGTGAAATATAAGGAGAAGTGAGAATTAGAATACAAAACAAAATGATCTTATATAATACTCTTTGATCTTTTGACACATTGCATTTTCCTATTTTTATTTTATTGCACCCTGCCTAAAACACTGGCTATGCAACTTATCAGCATACATAAATAGAATTAATATAACTAGTCATTTCATTAAAACAGCTTTTGAAGTGATGTGTATATACCATGATATATCAGAAATGAGAGCAAACAACTATTCATAAATGGATACAATCTGTGACAGACTTTCAGCTCATTAAAGAATATGTCACCCACTTCTGCTATCATTATTACGTTTCAGTAGATAAACATTTTAAATGTATACAGTGTGATTTCTAGGATTCAGTTATAATTAGCTACTAAATTTATTCACAGTTTGGAGTTGGGTTAGAACAATAGTATAAATTATGTAGTGCTTAGGTTATGTCATACAGTATCATTGCCATGTTTGTGTCAATCCCTAGATTATACATTTAGGAAAAATCTAATTTCGCTGAGGGTTTTTTGTCAATATGACCATTTTTCTCCCTTTAGGCATAGTTTATAAGCATCTTATTCAAAGCTAATCGTGGGCCTGCAAAATACAGCAAGTCACACAAGGCACCAAATTCCCATTATCCCTCTGCCATGAGAGAGCCAGATGAAAGGAAATAATTTTTTTTTAATGGAAGCAAAGGGAAGAGTATTTTTCTTTCTAAGAAAGAGAAAAAGGAGAAACATGAGAAATCAAGGGGAGAGTTAAAAGGGAGAAAACAAGCACTAAATACGGGAAGATGGATGATGACAAAGGAGTTCAGGAATGGAAAGGGGAAACTAAGCAGGCAATGACAAACAAATTGAGGTTAGTGAATTGTATTTCACTATTTTTTTTCGAAATAACTCGGCTAATTCCAAAATAACAGGCTAGTGTAGACCAGGCCTTATTCCTACATATTTTGGTATTTACCTGACAGGTGTTCCCATAGCACCATAAGTTTGAGTGAAAGGAGGTGTTGCTTTGGGGATTTGAGTTTCTTTATTTCATAATATTAGACAGATATTTTTTTAAGTACCAGCATGTTTCACAGTGGTAGGTAATACAGGTATTCTCCCCTGAATTCCAAAAACTCCTTTGAAATAAAAATTGAAAATAAATGAAAGGAACCCAAAAGGGGAAGCAGGAAAGAACGAGGCTAATTTACCAGCCTCTGGGGGGAGTAGGCTGTTCCCCCAGTCACAAAGGACCCTATTGCCCCTTAGGTCAGAGAACTCCTGCTTTTTATCCACTATTTGAAAACAAAACACACACACATTTAAAACTCAGTTGTTTTAGTAATATTGTAAGACATTCTGGACCATATTTCTAGCTGCTGTAAACTAGCATAGCTCCATTGAGCATCTGGCTCTTTGGAGTAGGGTTTTTAGATGTGCTCAGTGTAGCCAAGGATAAGATATCTGGTATATTTTGGATATAGAGGTGAAATAGAAGTATTAATTAAGGTTGTGTAACAGATCCTAGAGGACTCAGGCCTGTAAGGTATTTAGCTTAGCCAAACATGACCTCAGGTCTAAAGATAGGCTGACATGAGTAGCTAATCGGTGAATGATTCTATGTCACAAGATGAAACAGTTACAGTAATAGATGTACTAATTGTTGCTATACAGGAAATATATGTTGCACTGTACCAGTTAAAGCTGGCTAAAATATTCTGGGGATTTGTGCAGACATAGCGGGTCAGCAATGTGCTAGCCACAAGATTATGGGGACTCAGTGATGTAAATGTTAATGGGTACAAGGGGAATTAACAAGTCAGCCTATGAAAAATGGGGCACCTCAAGCTTAGTGAGGTATAGAAGTATAAATAAGAAACCTTCATAAATATGTACAAATCCCAGAGGGGCCCAGCACAATGCATTATAAAAGCTGTATCCTCGCCTGGGTGCCTTCAGAGAGACTCCAGGATGACAGCCAGTGGTGGGGAGGAGGAAGATGGCTGACATTTTGAGGTTCCACAGCAGGAGATGTGAGCAGTGCCAGTCTTAGGTCTAACACCTTGTACTATCTCTCTATCTGCAGTGGCATTTCGGTGTTTGTGGGATTGCTTATCTGTTTAATGCATTTGTTAATAAAGGGACTTGTGATAAATTGCAATTGTTTCTTGTGTGCTCCTCACATCTCTCATTGTAATAACATTGGTAATAATCTTCCTGATGCTGCTGCCATTCTGGAAATCAAGCCCTTATCAACCACTGCAGTGTATGAAATTAATCAGTACATCAATACATCAATTAGTTCACATCAGCATCTGCCTGATTCTACTCTCATTGAAGTCAATGGGAGTTTTACCATTGACATCAGTGGCAAGAGTTCTGCCAGCACTGAAAGCTTTCAAAAATCCCACAAAAAGCCCATAATGGGAGTAGGAATGGCCTAAGGAGGGCCACAGGATTTACAGCTATGGGGATCAAGTGGCCACTCTTCTGGTTGGGGTGCTAAACTACATTCCAACAATTAGTTCACAGCACAAAGCCTGATATCTCTCGTTCTGTGCAGGGAGGAGTGAATTTTATCCTTCCAGAACACTGAGAAGCAGGTGGACTGATTTATCAGGGATATGGATTCAGAAACCAGGATGAATGAAATTAAAGATACTTAGGACCTTCAAAACAGCCACTTTCATACACTTTCTTTAGTTAGTTCTCTTCTTTCCGAGAAATATATATATAGCTCCACTTTTTTCATAGGCACAGTGATTCTGTGTGTGTGTGTGTGTGTGTGTGTGTGTGTGTGTGTGTGTGTGTGTGTGTGTGTGTGTGTGTAAATAGTGCTTAGGAGGGATTGGAGTTTGTGATTTTTCCTGTGTGCTCACATCAGGATGAATCACTTTAGCAACAAAAAATTTGTTGGTTTCTCACACCAGCTTCTTACAGATAAAAACAGGGTCTTGTTAGCTTCTTTAAAAATGTTATGTATTCATTTTATGCACATCTTCTACAATACTCCCCAGTTTTATTCATTTAAGAGATATGAAAATGAGTGGGAGAGACTTTTAACCTAATGTCAGTGTAGTGTTTGAAAGTGACTGTTGATCAGGCACTGGGATGGACTTTAAGTGGCAGGCCACAACTTCATTAAACTTGACATGGGGAGGGATGCTACCTGTTCCATCACCCATACTCGCAGATACCAGGCATTTTAAGTGGTTCTGGTGCAGGGGTTACAGCGCTCCAGACATATAATCCATAACTCAAGGTAGACTCTCAGCAGCCTAACTCTAGGATTCAGCCTGGTCTTCTGAATCGTTTCACACCTCCTCCTCAAGGAGAGAAAAGGGTACTAAAAAGGAGCCCTTGGTCCCTGAAGGCCACAAGGTTTCACCCTATCCCATAGGCACAAGGTCCACCAGCAAAATCCCAGCTCTTTTACTTCTGAGATCTGGACTTTTAACCATGGAGCAACCTGGGCACTGGAGGCCATTGTTTCTCCTAACTGTCCTTTTTTCCTTTCTTCCATCCTTCCTCCCCCACAACCCCGTCCACCTCTCTTTTTTCTTGCCCTCAGCATTATTAGTTTTCTCTCCATTTTTTGTTTGCTTTCTAATTTTTATTCTTTTTCTCTGTTTTACACCATCCTCCTTTCTCTCTCAAAAACTCTTTGCTTCTCAAGGTGGGCATCCACTGGTGGCTCCTTAGAGATCTCAGAAAAGAGAAGCTTGAGCTGGAAGGTTGCTGCTTGAGCCACAACCCTGTACCTATGAGCTGTTCCCAAGGCTAATTTCATTTGCAGGCTAGGAGCTGCTTCAGGAGCAGGGAGGGAAGGTTGGTGGCTTTCAAGAAAATCCCCATGTGAAGTCCATGCATTTGGAAATGTCAGCCCCATCCCACCCAAAGGGTTTCAGAATCATGCCTCTGAACCCCAGGGATGTCCCAGAATTTCTGCAGCCTCAGTACTTTTGGAGTTTTGCCACCAACTATCATCCTCCCATTAGGTTTTCCAGTGCAGGGTATAATCTGAGCCTTGAACCCATTGAAGTCACTGGCAAAACTGCCATGGACTTCAGTCTAAACAGGGTAAAGCCCAAATGTAGAAAAATCCTCTTTAGGGTTTTCTGAATATTCTGAAGCAGGAATATATGTATCTTTGATTTATTGCCAGAGGAAAAATAAATCTGTTGACTTCGTATTCATAACTCAGATTTATTGACAGATTTGTTTCAATAGGGGAAAAAAAGATTTCAAAAATTAACTTTCTACAATGGATGGGAATTTTCACTCAATAATAGAAATACAGGAGTATAACTTTAACATTCACCAGCCCACAAAAATGTTAAAATCTATTAACCTAGTTTGTGTGCTGACTAATATTTGTTTTTAAATAAGATACATTAGAGCTTTTCATTTTTAATAAAGGTGTTATGGCTACCAGGTTTTTAGCACTTCAATTTACAACAAACTGTGTGCCATGAAACTACTTTTATTTGTTCCGGTGCCACTTGCCTGATATACCTTTTAAATTTCCAGTTCAGTGTGCTGTTCTGTCCTGCATGAACTTCTACTTTTCCTTATCTGCAGATATTTACGCTTAATAAATCTGACAGTACTGTATTTGTAAGAACTACTTGTTATACTGGACCTTCTCTCTGTATGTTTATGTTTAACCCTCAAAAGCTCACTTTATTTCCATCCATGGTAGAATTACACTAATCTGAAAGGTCAACCAAACAACGATTAAACCATTTGGTTCCTTGAGTGGTTTTGACTGGCTGTACTATCCTTTAGAGGCATAGATGGTTTTAATAGAATATCCTATCTAAAAAATGTGGAACATTAGCTTTTATTTCTCTTTTCTGAAATACACTAGTTTATCAGCAAAGTCTATCCTAGTAATGCCAGAATCCAATTTTTTTTTCAGGTTGCCTAGATGGTAAAAAAAGAGGAGATTGCTATATGCATATTAAAAGTACTGGTAACGATCTACATCTCAAGATCATTTATATTTGAAAGTTCATAATTTTTCTTAATCTTCGGTAATGGAAAAATTTCCTAGTTCATGCAAACTCACATTAGGTTTTGCAAAGCAAAAGCAAAAAACTGAGGTAGGAATCCATAAGGAGCCATAGGCAAGTTCTATACATCTTTAGGTACAACAGCCATATGCACAGATAATTTTGAAAGTTACATTGTTTTGCCCCCTCTAATGTGGAGTATATTCTGCCCTTGTTCTTATCAACTAGCAACAAAGTGATTTGTGTCTGGACATTTAAGAAACAATATACAGATAGAAGTCTACATATATTTCAGTGTAGGTTGAGCAAAATTTTCTCCACTGGTATGAGGAGAGGAATTGCTCTTTTGTTGCTTCATCTAATGTGAACTAGAAACATCCCTGGAGAAATGGGAAAATCTGGTCAATTTTGTCCCATTAACATCTGACTGTGCTTGAAACAGAAAGGATCAGAAAAGGAGAGGATCAACATGCATAATATTTTATAATAAAATGCAAATGTAGAAAAGATTATCACTGATCAAAGCTTCAGCTACAGCACTGATACTTTTATGTGGTCTGCAAAGCAGCTTTTCATGTCTTAGCGCAAGCTGCTGTTAATAATGCTTTCTGCTTTAATATCACCTCCCATTGGAAGATCTCAAAGTATTTGATACATTTTAATGAATTAAGCCTCACAACATTCCTTTGTGGCAGGTATTAATTTATTATTCCTGTCTTATGGATGGGGAAACTGACAGGCTGAGAAAATATAAGACTTCCACAGGAGGTCAGTAGCAGAGGCAGAAATAGAACTTAGGTCTCCTGGCTTCCTGTCATGTGCTTTAGGACCTGGTCCAGCCTGGGTCTCCCTACCCTATGATCCCTTGGTCTCCTATAAAGGAGAGTGGTAGGAAGAGACAAACTAAGACTGTGATCCTTTAAAATGCTACCTGCTTTCTCCCTGATCCAATACAGCAATCAAGTACATGCTTAACTTTATGTGTATATGTAGTCCCATTGATGAATATGGGGTTGCTTGCAAGCTTAAAGTTAGGCATATTCTTAAGTGCTGTGCTGGATCTGGGCTAAAGTGCTAAGCTTTAAGAGAAATACCCTATAGCAAACAACACACCTTTGTAAACTTTAAATGGTTTCTTCATTCTGTACTTCCTAATACATTGCTCACTATCCAGTACAGTATTTATTTTTCATGCTGGTTTCAAGATCAGTTGGTCATTGTCTGATTGTAGTGGTATATAGCTCTAAAGAAAGCCTGTGAGTGGAATCCACAATCCCTTCTGCATGACTGTCTGTCACTACTATTTTTATCAATGAAGATTTTACTAGTAAATATCTTCATTAAGTATTCAGTCTATGTCTTTTGGTACTTCTCCTGTGACTCTTGAGACATGATTTAAACACTTTCAGGGTTTTAATTCCCTACATGATCTGTTATTTTGGGTCAATCACTGCAAGAGGGGTTTCATTCTTGTCATTTTATATTGACCTAGATAGTTCTTTTTACTCCAGGGGTGGAAAAGAGACAGGACTGGGATGGGGTAGCTTAGAGTGGATGGGACAGAAGAGGTCAAGCTTGGGGTGATGGACAGAAGAGTCTGTGCCCACTGGAGTATATGCTCTTCCAAAGTCTGGAATGGAGTTGAAGCTTCCTGAGTCTCACAGTTCCTCTGCTGTCAGCAAATATCTTTGAAATCCATCTCAGTCTAGTGCTGGTCTATGTAGAGGATGATAACCTACTATTGCTGTCAGTTACTCCATTAGCTCAAGTGGCAGAGGCTTGTTCTGACCCTGCTGATGACCCATGTGGACGTCAGTATGATGCCATATGATGAAATTTCTGTTTTGCAGTTAGACTTTTTAAAAACCTAGGAAATGATACACAAAAAACTATGTTAAAATAACATTATGAAAGTTGAAAATCAAGGACTCAAAAGCTAGGAAATGCCAAAATTAAGGTTGCCTTTGCACCTTAATTTGCTCCCCCCCCTTGTGCATATACATTATGATAGAGTCGTTAATTACATGATCACATACTATTTTTCCATAGGATCCCTGCCTCACTCAGTGCACAGCACAAAAGGTGCTGACTTAATGAGGAGTTATTTCAATTTTTGTTTTATCTCAATTACTCAGTGTGTGGCCTCCTACCTTATTTATTGCATATTATTCAAACTTTCCTCTAAATTCCTCTCAGAATTATTAATTTCCTCTGGGTTTTTCTGTGGCACTCATTACTATTGTATCTGAGTGCTTCACAGATATTAATCTATTTTCACACCTCCTCTATGAGGTCAGGGGCGAGATATTATCCCCATTTTATAGAAGGTAAACTGAAGCATAGAGAGAATAAGGTTAAAAGTATTCACTAGTTTTGGGTGATTTATTTCAACAGCATATTTTTACCAGTTGCTCCCTCCATATATATTACTGAACTAGTAGGGTATATGTACATTTAGAAACAAAATAAGACTACTTGCAAATAACAGAGCATGCAAAAAGAATGTTAACATAGAAACACAAATAGGATAATACATACTTAAGGAGCAAAGAACCTCCCCTATTTATGGTTTTAAATGAATTACATCAACAATACATGAGGAACCAGTCGACTCCAGGTTGGCAATATAAATGGCTTCGACAGCAAACTCTAAAAAGACTTTAAAGCACAATGAGTATTTTCTGTATGCAGTTATGAATAGTAATCAGTGAGTTTTCACTACTGAGAAATCTCAAGCCTGACACAATGTAGGTTTATCAAGACAAAGTGAATGAGGTAATCTCTTTTATTGGACCAACTTGTGTTGGTGAGAGAGACAGCCTTCCAAGCCATGCGGAGCTCTTCTTCAGGTTTGGGCTCTGGGTGGCTCAAAGAGCTTGGCGTGGCTCAAAACTTGTCTCTTTCACCAACCAGAAGGCTTACCTCACCGACCTTGTCTCTCTACTATCCTGGGACTGACATGGCTACAACTACACTGTATAGAACAGTGTAAGTTTCTTATTTGAAACATGTATCAAAATGGCTTTGTGGAATTTGGCCTTTTGCAGAGATTAGGCCCTTAGAAAGTTTCTGGAGGAAATTCGAGGTGTTATTTATTTTGTTATCCTGTTGGTTTATCTCTATATTGAGCTCCAAGCACCCTGCCTCAAGTCAAAGTGCACTCATATTTATTCCTATTTCTTCATACAGTAGCAGTCCTTGTTTGCAGTGTTGTAGCCACGCTGGTCACAGGATGTGAGAGAGACAAGGCAGATGAGGTAATATCTTGTATTAGACTTACTTCTGGTGGTGGAAGGGACAAGCTTTCAAGCTTCACAAACCCAAAGAAGAGTTATGTGAAGCTCAAAATCTTCTCCATTTTACCAACAGAAGTTGGTCCAGTAGCAGATATTACGTACCTTGTCTCATTGATTTCAGTGAAAGTTAGGAGCCTAAATACCTTTGAGGATCTGGGTCTAAGCAACTATGAATGCATCACAAAGGCTTCTCATGTATTGTACTTTCCTCATAAATAAGGATAGAATGGATCAAAAAGAGACAAGCCCTTGGTTTTGCATTTTATTAAAATCTTTATTTCCTTTCACCAATGAAATGCATGATAGTTCCTCACTACATTTTTGAGGAAGAGCCACAGACAAAACTGAGTTGCCTTGAATTTACCTGTATGAATGAAACAGAATACCATGAAGGTAATTTTCTTTTTCATATTTAAAGCTACTCTAGGTATATGCAATAGCCAAAACAACATGTTTATTTTATATGTAATGGCTTAGAGCAGTTATTTTGTAGGAAGATTTGTTATTATGTAACAATTAAGAGGCTCTTCTCGGCAGAAGGAAATATTTCACAACATCTTTGTGATGCTTTCTTTTTAAAAGATCTTAGTAAAATATAATGTTTTAAAACCTCCTAGAGTGAATATTTTGAGTTATGTTTTATAGCATTTTATACTCATGGATAGATTTTTTTAAGAGCAAATAACTCATGACTTTATACCTCTTTGAAGTCTGAGAAAAAATATTTAACATATGTGAGTTTAAAGTCATTTTATAGTAGGCAAAATTTTTATAGTCTTTAACCTTTCGTATAACTCCTTCAAGCAGAAGGAAAAGTGCATGTTTTAAAATTGTTCCAAGTCTACTGGAAAGAATATTAGATAAAGTACTTAAAGTTTAGCTCTTCTGGTTGGATAAGGCACTCTTCAATATGTAATACTTTTTTGAAAGCTGCACATAGAAAATTTAACACTATGACCCAAATCCTCATCTCACGTAAACTGGTGTAGCTGCTTTGACTTCAGTGGAGCTACACTGATTTACACCAATGAGGATCTGGCCCTATGAGCCTAATTCTTCCATGATTACAATGCAGTGCTATTGAAATCATGCAGGTGACCTCACTGGGTGAGTATACACTAGGAAAATCTACGAGTATTTTCTGGTATAGACTAAGATACATAGTTGCTACCAGCAGCGCAGACTGGTTGCAGGTGTTCTTACCATGTTGGTGGCATCAACCTAGCTGGGGTATTGCTGCAAAATGCTTGTACATTTCTGTAGTGTAGACAATACCCCTCATGTTGTACAGGCTATAAAAAGGGGCAGAATTTGGCCCTGCTAGTTTAGCTAACAGAAGTATTCTTGCCTGTTGGGTTTACAAATTTGCAATAGGCCTGAAAAACAAACTATCAAATATTAATCACTGGAGATGCATACATTTTCACTTCTCAAAAGACATGCAAACTGATAGTTTGTGCTTATTTCTTTTAGAAAGAAAAGAGATAAAGCTGAAAAATTGATAATTACTGTCAAACGAGAACATACTGATCTCAGGAAGGCAAGCTTCTTTTTGAAATTTTTTTTTATATAGAATTTCATATGTACAAGTAAGGAATAGCACCTAATACATTGTGTGGTTGTAGTAAAATATTTGCAAGATATATCTTGTGTGAATAGCCTCTTGCCTGGAGCATTTGAATAGTGTGCTGTAAAAATAAATTATGTTGGTCAAGTTTTTCATAAGGTTATTGCCAATAAAACATGGAAGTTATGTGGAAATACTAGTAAACTGTATCTCTTATTAAGTTCAATATGTTTTTGTGAGCATTTGTATTGTTTAAATGTGAGTTCATTCTAGCTAAATGTAGGTACCGTACACTATAGAATAGTAGAAAATACCAGATTCTAATGTCAGAGTTGCTTTGGGCATAATGACAGTTTTAGCTATAACAGTTATGTTTGACAACGTTTGAAAATGGTGGATCAGATTCTGCTCTCATTTTCACTACTAAAAATTGAGTATGTCTCTTGAATTGTGCCTAATTTACAAGGTGTAAATGAGAGCAGAGTCTGACCTGCATAGCTGCCTGGATGAAAATGAAATATTTCACATCTTTTGGACTTACTATTATAAAAATCTCACATGGTGGCTCAGACGGAAAGAAATAATTTATTATTTGAACATTATGAAAACACCCTGGATGCACAGTAATAGCCAGTGCTTTACAATAGTTACACTGGGGCTGAAGTCAGTCAGAATTTTGCTTGTAAAGTCAGAGTGTTCTAATTGGTGGCATGGAAGCAAATCTGCAAATTGAAGATTTAAGCAGAGCTTTATAGACATTAGAGATGACTACAATAATAGATCAGCTAGTCAGGCAAGCAGAACCAGAGAGAAAGGGAGTGCCACAGCGTGGGTATCGGCAGCAATATGTTGTCCTAACATTTCCTATGGCTGCTTATCTCCTGCTATATTCTTTGACAGGGCTACTGCCCTAGTGGATAGGAGGGAAGCAGTAGACATAATATATCTTGATTTTAGTAAAGCTTTTGACACAGTCACACATGACAGTCTCAGAGGCAAACTAGGGAAATGGTCTAGATGAAGTTACTATATGCCTGGTGCATACCTGGTTGAGAAACTGTACTCAAGTAGTTATCAATGATTTGCTGTCAGACTGGGAGAATGTATCTAGAGGGGTCCTGACGAGGTCTGTCCTGAGTGCAGTATTATTCAACATTTTCATTAGTGACTTGGAGAGCATGCTTATAAAATTTGTGGAAGACACCACGGTGGGAGGGATTACAAGGACTTTGGAGAACAGGACTAGGATTTAAAATGGGTCATCCAATCAAGGAAACAGAAAACATAGCATGTGACAAAATGACAAAGCCCACAAACCAAATTCCAAGTGTGGAATGCTCACAGAACTGCTCTCTATGAAAATTTTTTGAAAATTCATAGGCCCAAATAAGTTCATAAAAACAGTTATGAATTATGTTGAAATTAATAAGAATTGTTGTCTATTCATGGTCAGTTTGTAAATAGTATAAAGGGCCAGATCCATATACTATAGTATCCACAATAGATACTTCCACTTTCTGTAAGTTGATCTGTCCAGCATCTTAATCATTTTGTTGCTCTTCTTTGCATTCACTTCAGTAAATCAATATATTTATGTTACTGTAGAGACCAGAAATAAACACAGTATGTTAGGTATTATCTCATCAGTATTGTACATGAATTGCATGGTTCACGGTATGGTGCATCTGCATCTGCAGCCCAACAGTCACAGTGGGCCATATGCTCCCCTGAGATGCCTGACTCAGAGGAGAAAGGAAAGAAGCAACATTTGGGAAATATGTCACAGAAACCTCCTTGCTAAATGAGCAAAGCTAAGTGGTATGCTGCCATCTCATATCTGATTTAACAAATAAGCTCTCACAGAAAAAGTCATTAGAGAATCATTAATTTGCCATGCATGAGGACAACTGTTTGCATTTGCAAATTGAAGCATTATTGAGCCAGGAAATACTTATAATTAGAAATCATTGCCTTATGGGTCAAGCCAGTGATTCATAAGGAGTTTGATCCATCCTCTACTGAAGTCAATGGAAAGGTTCCCATTGTCTTCAATGGGTGTTGGATCAGTTTACTCCCTTGTCTCCTTATATGGAAAGTGAAAGGATCCCCATAATGAACAACTGGAATATGGAATAACCTGCCCTTACTGGAACTTTATTCCCTAACCCTGTTAATAAGTGGTTGGTTTATGCTATTGAGCATGAGAGTTTCTATCTGTTATATTTTTAATTTTATTGATGCGATATAAATCTTTATGTTCTCATCATCCATATAAACAGAGGTTACTATAGCAACAACCAGGGCCACATTAACTGATGCATGGCACTAGTATGACAGTAGTTATTATTAGTCAGATAGCTGAAGTAGCCAGGAGTATTTTTTTCCATCTGTGATTGACCAAGAGGTTGTGACTATTTCTCTTAGGTGTATATCTCAGCACAGTTATTCATTTCATCTTCATTTCCATTTTGGATTACCACAATTACTGTACACTGGGTTACACTTAAAGACAATTCGAAAACTTTAGGTAGTGCAAAACTTGGCTGAACTACTCAACTTGGTGCTTTTTGCAATGGTTCGCAGAATGAATTGCCTTTCAGCCCATTTCTGAGTGAATACAAGTTGTTGATTTTAACTTATAATGACTGTCTCTCTCTTTGTATTACCAGTGGCAAAGATCAACTGAATTGCTTGAACTGACCATCCTCAGATTTGTAAACTGGGGAATGGAGGCAGAGTGTTCTCAGTGATAGGCTCTCACCTACTCTATGATCTGACAGAGTCAGAATTTGTTGACTTTCAGGACATATTGTAAAGTCTGCCTATTAACCCAGGTTTTTAAGAAGAGTGGAGGGTTATGAGTATGGCTCTGGACCTTATCTTTTATAAGATTACTTCATTTGCTTACCTTGAAATGTGTATTAATTTTTATTGTATATGGGCCTAGAGCTTTTGATAGCTGTATTATGTCAGTTGAAATATAAATCAACATGTATGTGCATTACACAACTTGGAACTATTTTATTCTTCAGGCCAATACCCATTTCAGGAGCAAGTTTAAGATACTCTAAATAGAGATATGCTTGAGTTTGGAAATGCTGGTGCTAGAATTGGATCCAAACTCTACTCACCAATGTTCAACTGGATTATGCAGTGTTCTTGTTTAGCCATTAGACAGATAATAAAAAATATAAACACACTGTGCATTAGAAATGGTCAGCTTCTGGTCTGAACTTCTCCATAGCTCATGAAGGAGGAGGGTTTATGCCTGCTGTTCCAATCTAGGATCATCTCTAATTGTAATGTTCAAGTATTGTGCTAACTGGGCATACAGTTATGGAAGACTGTTTAAAATAGTTACATTTTTCTTATTGTATGACTCAAGACTCAGATACTTGCCAATTATGTTGAGACCTGTCATCTTTTCAGAAATGTGTGAAATGCAGTTACCAAACCATGCTAAATCACATCAATACCATGCCATTTTCTCTATAAGTTTAAGTAGCGTGTGCAGTTTTGGATATTTGTATTCCTTAATGGGAATTCTGGGAACCTAAGAGAGTTGGTAACTCTTGTGTACTTTCATGGACTCCGCATAATAGATTCACAATGGTCTTTTGCATTCACTGTTCATGTGGAGGTGTGGTATTGGTTCGGTTATGTGGAAAGCCAGAGTCATGCTGACTAGCAATCCTCTGAAGGGAATATGCAAACCTGCATTTTCACTACATGCAAGATTTCCTCCAGTTTTGGATAAATGTAATAAGTCTAATTTATTGCTCTGTTTTAGCATTTTCTAAAGCTCACCTCTAGGGTTTTATTTCATCACTGTATTATCTTATCTCAGGCTGTCAGTTGAGTTGCAATCCCATTTTTTGGCACATTTATATATACAATAAACACATTAATATTTTTGGTGGGGAAGGACATGTAGGAGAATTTCTCAGCTATCCTGTTGAATTTTTTAAGTTGACCTGTGATGCACTATGTATGTGCATGCAGTTTTGCCTTCTTGGTGAACACAGAGGATGAGGATATATTTCTAGTACTTGGTTAGGATTTTTTTTAAGCATAAGTGGTAGAGGCCTGTGCTTTTTGAGCTGAAAGACAAGGGTCCTAGTCTTCACTTCCCACATACACATGTAATGTATGTATTTAGTAACTGGGTCTGGATCTGTTGCTTGCCACATAATTTGTTATGCTCCTTATTTTTATCACTTTCTACCTGCATAGCCTCTCATACTGACTATTATTCTATCACAGTGGGACTGAGAAGGATTGAATACAACTCCTTTGGTAGCTTGTCAGTGCTATTGCACTTCTGAATTATATTAAGTGCTCCTCTTACTATCCCATGAGTTGGAACATGCTGCCTTTACAGAATTCTGATCTAGCCTGAAATGCGAGACTTAGAAAATGAATCTATCTATCTAGGCATGTATATTGTTTTTATCACTGTGGCTTCTGAGCACTGTGGCTCCTGGCATGGCTTAACAGGAGTTTGGAAAAAGGGATAGCCCAAACATTTCATTTTGAAAATCTTTTAATTGAAGTAAGCAGGGTCATTGAAGGTCCATTCCAACCAATTCATTTCTGACTGAATCTTTTTTCTGTACTGCTGTTCTCTGAAGAATGGAAATGCACTTGACTGATATACTGTGAAAGGAGTCTAGATAAAATAAAACCTTAGATTTCAAGAGATACTTATTCATACCCAATGGCTGTTGTCTACATTGGTAGTTATGATTTAATGTCTTTTGCCATTACATGTGATTTCAGCCTAAAGCTGTGGACACTGGTGGCATATCTTTTTATTTCAAAAGATTCCATGGTAAAGGTACTAAATGCAAAGATGTACATCAGTGCTGATCACCTTTCTTGGCACTCCTCTTAGTATAAAACTATCAATCGCTGTCTTTGTTAACTAATTCCTGTTCAAAAGTGAATTTATATACGGTATGTTTCTTAATGAAAGCGTGCTTTACAGATGCATTTATTTAAGGAGGATGTCTTTGCTATGACATGAGCAGTGTCCCCGACTTGCAATTTTTGGAATACTGCTAAAAAGCAAGAACAGGATTGTTATTGAAGGACACACAGAGAGAATGTTTCTTTTATCATTTCTTAACTGGATTGATTGTATGGATAGGCTCTGCTCCCATTGTGCTTTTATAACCCCCTGATCCCATCTACTGCTATAACTGTTTTCTATAATAAAAATATCAGTTACTGTGATGTTTTGTAGCACATCCTTTTGTGGTGGCCCTTGTTACTAAATTGTTTGCTTTCCCTGCAACTTCTTCTGTAACTTTAAAGTAATATATTCTGTCAGTTTATTGCTACATCCTCAGCAGTTAGTAGTTTTCTTCTTGTCCCCTTTTGTCTGTCTTGGTTCTGTAAGTGGGGATGCAGATAGGGTGACCAGCTCGGACAGTTTCGATTTTTGGGTCTTTTTCTTATATAGGCTCCCATTATCCCCCCACCCCCTGTCCTGATTTTTCACATTTAGAATCATAGAATAGAATATCAGGGATGGAAGGGACCTCAGGAGGTCATCTAGTCCAACCCCCTGCTCAAAGCAGGACCAGTTCCCAACTAATTCATCCCAGCCAGGGCTTTGTCAAGCCTGACCTTAAAAACCTCTAAGGAAGGAGATTCCACCACTCCCTAGGTAACATTTGCTCCCTAGATGCGGAGATGGGCTGGGGTGGACCTATGAATGTCTCACCAAACACACACATCCTGTGGGCTTGGGAAGAATTGTCAGTGTCCAGGCCATCACAAGCACTCCCCTGAGAGGCAGAGCAGGAAGCAGAGTGTTTGGGGCAGACTGTGCTCTGAATCTGGGTCCCTCCTGTGTGGATTCAGCCCCACACTATTGGCAGTGGCTGCCTTGGGAGTTGGGTGGCTGACTCCACCACATCCCTATTGCTGGTGCCAGCTCCCGGGCAACTCCCTTCCCAGTGACTAGCCAGTCCCCGCCTTGGGGCTCACCCAGAACGCGGGAGGCAGCCGGCATTAGAACACACCCACCCCTCCCCGCGGCCGGGAAAGCGCCGGGCTGGGAAGGGAAGTGTGTCCCGGGCAGGAGCCCGTAGGGGGAAGCGAGGTATGTTGGTGCGTTGCTAGGAGCCGCTGGGCAGCCGGCGGGGAGTGCTGCCGAGCAGGGGATGGCGGGCGCCGCTTGCCGATAGCGTCTGGTGCGGGCAGGTGTTAGAGGGGTGGGCAGGGAGAGCGGGCGGAGCGAGGGTGTCGCGCCTGGGGGGGCACAGAGCGGGGCAGCGGCAGCGAGGGGAGTCGGGGATCGGGCGGTGTTGGGGGGCGGCGGCGGCGGCGTGGACGCTTTGGCAGGACAAGTTTCCTTGTGCCCGGCCCGTCCAGGGGCCCCCGCCCGCGCCCCTCGTGCGTGAAGCTTTCTAAAGACAAGGCACTAGACTGTTTGTAAATGTGTCGTTTGTTTGTTTTGCTGGTTTCCTAGAGTCTCTGGGAAGCGTGATCAGCCAAGAGAGGCCAGGGCCATCTACAGAAAGAGAATTAAAATACACCCCGGTCTGTCTGGCAGCGTTAGCTGTATTTGTGATCTAAATAGACCCTGCGGTGTGCCAAATGGAGATTTAATAGCACAGTCATCATTATGGATCAAAAATAAATTGTGTTTTTTTTAAATCTGATTTAATTAATTCAAGCATCTATGTAAATAGTGTTTATTTGAAACAATTGTGTTTATTGCATTCATAGCAGACTTGTTCAATCGGAGGCTTTGCGACTCAGAACATGGATTTGGTGATCAGACAGCAGTTGTCTGCAGCACAGAACCACCAAGGTAAATGCTTGAATAATATATGGAAATGTTACTTGGCATCTATTTTAAATAAAAGAGGACTATAAAAGTTCTTGCACTACATGGACCTTTATCAGTTCTTGTTTTTATACATACAGAACTGTAGACAAAATATTTTTCTGTGACTACTTTGTATATCTTTGTTAGAGGACACAAAATAAATACCATAATATAGCACTCTTTTTAGTTAAATAGTTTACTTCAAAACAATTTTATTTCATATAACATCTTTAAGAACTGGATCCAAGGTCCAATGAAGTCAATGGAAAGATTCTTATTGATTTCAATGGAGTTTCAGAACAGGCCTTAAATGTCCTTTGTTTTTTTGTCTGCTTGATTTTTTTATTTAAAACTGCAGGAGACTCATTAAAACTCCCAGTCAGCATGTGCTTAGCTTTACACAGGGTCCTTT
Source organism: Mauremys reevesii (assembly GCF_016161935.1). NCBI lineage: Eukaryota > Metazoa > Chordata > Testudines > Geoemydidae > Mauremys > Mauremys reevesii. The sequence goes on along the minus strand of NC_052629.1, from coordinate 28,162,256 downwards.
GATAACTTCTCCCTGCAAATACACGATTCTTTACTATGAGTAAAAATAAGAGCTCTTATTGATTGTTGGGTTGATCACTTGAAATAATACAGTCAAGTATCTGTGCACTCTGGCATAAAGCAAAGAATATTATTTATCTTCCTTATATGTTATTTTTATAAACAGACATTCAAGCTTTGAAGAATACTTATGAGTTGATCAAATCAGCCAATCAAGGGAAATCTGCACTTGATTCATCAGAGAGCTTTAGCTCTGATTTATATGTCTTGTGTGCAGAACAAGCACTCCAGGTAACTACCTTTCTGAGTAGGCTATTTATCTGTAATAAATAAAAAGAACGGTCTAGAATTAAACGATAAGAACATAAGAACGGCTGTACCAGGTCAGACCAAAGGTCCATCTAGCCCAGTATCTGTCTACCGACAGTGGCCAATGCCAGGTGCCCCAGACGGAGTGAACCTAACAGACAATGATCAAGTGATCTCTCTCCTGACATCCATCTCCATCCTCTGACGAACAGAGGCTAGGGACACCATTCTTACCCATCCTAGCTAATAGCCATTTATGGACTTAGCCACCATGAATTTGTCCAGTTCCCTTTTAAACATTGTTATAGTCCTAGCCTTCACAACCTCCTCAGGTAAGGAGTTCCACAAGTTGACTGTGCGCTGCGTGAAGAAGAACTTCCTTTTATTTGTTTTAAACCTGCTGCCTATTAATTTCATTTGGTGACCCCTAGTTCCTGTGTTATGGGAATAAGTAAATAACTTTTCCTTATCCACTTTCTCAACATCACTCATGATTTTATATACCTCTATCATGTCTCCCCCTTAGTCTTCTCTTTTCCAAGCTGAAGAGTCCTAGCCTCTTTAATCTTTCCTCGTATGGGACCCTCTGCAAACCCCTAATCATTTTAGTTGCCCTTTTCTGGTAGTTAGTGATGAGGTTTTTTAAGGTTAAAAACCTTAGAGGTTTTTAAGGTCAGGCAGAGCACAGTCTGCCCCAAAAACGATGATAGTGCTATGGTAAATTAATATTTAAAGATATTGCCAGGATCACTGGAAATAGAGATTCTGAAATTTGTTATGCTGGAATTTTCTTACTTTACAGACCAAGTGCTTAGACATGCGTTTTGGCTTATGCCAGTCTATCCTTTTGCCTCAGCCTCTTCCCAAAGTCAGCATTTTTGTAAACTTCATCAATCAGCAAGCTTCACTTTCTGAAGTCTCTGATTAGCACAGAGTAAGAGAGGTAGATAATTCAAATGTATATTAATAGTTTTGTGATCATTGTTTCTTTTGTTATGAGAATGCTAGTGTGAGCTGTTTGGACAAGATGGAAGAGGAGTTGCTGATGAATGGTTGTTGTCATGCAGAAACTGAGAAAACATTCTAATCACAAGAGACTGTTGCTCCTACCTCTGAGTGTCATATAAAATATGACTCAGGTTTTTATAAGTTTGAAATACTTTTAAAGCATGATTCTGCAGTGGAAAATGGCATATGAAGTTCCAGTGTGTTCAGTTTACAAGTAACAGGTTTTTATGTCTTTTTCCTAGCTATCATCTATATAAATTGTACCTGAGATCTGAACTCTAATGTGCATTATTTGGGGTCATGCATCATTGCCAGCAAAAAAAGATTCTGTAGGCTAAATTCTGCTCTTGGTTATGCTTATGCAACTCATAATTTGACCTTTCACTTAGCAGTTCTTTTAATGATGTGCAATACAGTGTTAAGTATAAAAAATAATACATTTATTTTTTTTGTACTATAGTAAACCCACTGTGTGACTCTAAATAAACCCAGGAACCAGATCTGTTGTGTAAAAAGTTGCCACTTTCCATATTTTGGAGGGAGAAAAATGGTTAACTTTAAAATCTTAATGTATTGAATTGTTTGTGGTGGTCTTACTTTCCAGTTGTAAATGGATCTATGAATGAACATTCTGCTGTCTCACCAAACACACACACTTAAAAGCTGACCATTCTTGACCAACTTCTTTATTGGATTGTTGTTCATTTAACAAAAAAAAACCCACCTTTAAAATAATGTTTTGTTCTAGTTGGGGTATCCAGAAATTAGCAGTGACTGTCTACAGATGTACTTTAAAGGAAGACATCCTGTAACCCAGTTTATGGGTAGAGCCTACTTGTGCCAAGGCCAGTTGTACACCCCACTCTCCACAGATAATTTGGTGAGAAAATGTGAATTTTAACATTATAGTAACATCTAGTTTTAAGAATGTTCATAGTTTGATGTTAAATTAAATTGTGCATCTTAAATAATCTTTGTTCTCAATTCTTTTTTTATATATTTGTAAGGGTAGTAAGTAGAGCTGGCTGAAACTTAAGAGATTTTGGTTTACCAGAAGTTATGGTACTTTCATATTTACTTTTGTTCCAAATTAGAATGAAACCATATTTACCAAAATTTCTCCACAAACTGGAGATAACCTGAAAATTTTGTTTTAGAAACACCAAAACAAATATGTGAAACTGACATTCTTGTAATTTACTGAATAGCAGCCATGAAACTGACAAGAATGTCAGTTTCTCTTTCTGGAGCTCTCAGAGCTGCTAGTCCCCCAGCTGGAGCTCTCAGGTCTATAAAGGCTTCCAGGGCCCCTGCCATGGAGCTGGAAGTCATTGGACTGGCTCCAGCCAGAGCTCCCAGGGCTGCTGCCCTAGAGTGGAGACCCTGCCAGCCCCCAGAGCCCTGGCTCCAGCTGAGACTCCGGGGTCTGGCAAACTCCTTGCCCCAAAGTGGGAAGCCTAACAGACACCAGAATCCTGACTTCCGCGGGAGTTCTGGACAATGGCAGAGTCCCTGCCATGGAGCTGGTAGCCTAGCAGCCTTGAGAATGCTGACTCCAGACAGGGCTCCCAAGGTTGCTGCTGCAGACCAGGGACCCTGCCAGCCCCCAAAGCCCTGGCTCTGCGGGTTTGCATGCTTCCTGCTAGAGATGTGGACCCTGGAAAACTGGCAGGTTTCCTTGTATTTCAACAGAAGTTTTGTCAAATCTCTAAGAGATTTGATGAAACATTTTGCTTCACTGAATCAGGCCTGAACAACTCGTAAAGCGACGAGGGCCACATTACTCCAAAGAAAACAGCTGAGGGCCGAAACCCCCCAGCCCCGCGGAAACACCCCGCCCCAGCACCTCACGGCTCCACGGAAACACCCCGCCCCAGCACCGCCCAGCCCTGCAGAAACAAACCCTCCTTCCCCAGCGCCGCCCCATCAAAACAGCTGTGGGGCAAAAAGAAAGGTTGCGGGTGATACTTGATTTTAAATCAACCAGGGGCTCCCAGCTTGAAGAGGTGGCTGGGAGCCCTCTGGGGCAAATTAAAGGGCCTGGGGCTCCGGCGGCTGGGGGAACTCAGAGCTTTGCAGGACTGGGGCAAGGATTCAAAGGGCCCAGAGCTCCTGCTGCTGAGGGGAGCCCGAGCCCTTTAAATCCCAGCTCCAGCCCATCCGCTGGAGCCGCGGCCAGGATTCAAAGGGCTCTGGGCTGCCCATGGCGGCGGGGAGCCCTGAGCCCTTTAAATCTCAGCTGTGGCTGGGAATCAAAGGGCTCTGGGCTGCCCGCAGAGCGCCGTGTGCGTGGGATTTAGAATCCCTCCGCGGGCTGCACAGTGAGCCTCCGCGGGCCGTATGTTGTACAGGCCTGAGTGAATTAATATTTTCAGATGAAACTGTTTCATTAGAAAATTTCTGACCATCTGTAGTAGTAACGTGTGTGTGACAACTTCCTAAAATGGAGGACACTGAATTTTTATATTACTACTCTTAAAAAAAAATTCCTTTCAGTGAGTATATAGAGTTCAGGTTGATTTAGATTTTTCAGAAATTCTTTAGGCCAGCACCTTTACTCTTCCTGCAATTTTCTGTCTCAGTCAGTATGCATTTTCCAGCTTCTGCAGCAAATGAAGCATGGGTCCTACAAACAGTCTCCTTCACTACACAGCCCTATTTCCAGAGGCAGTCTATTCACTGTGCACTGAATCAGACAGGGGTCCTGTGGAAAAAAGTAGTATGTGATAATGTAATTAAAAGCTGTATCATAAAGCATTTACGAAAGGGGAGCAAATTAAGTAGCACAGGTGACCTTAAATTCTGGCATTTCCTAGCCTTTGAGTGCTTGACTCTGGAACCTTAAAAATGTTGTTTTAACATATTTGTGTGTAATTTCCCAGGTTTCTGAAAAACCTAAGTGAAAAAACAGAAATTCCATCATGTTGCATCACATTTATAGCTATATAAGTCCATAAGGTTAGAACCCTTAGATGCATCACCCAAAACTTTGTCACTTGAGCTAATGGAGGAAATAACGGTCATGGGTTGTTATCCTGTAAGTAGATCATTCTGAGAGCTGAATGGAGTATTTTGCCAGTGAGTTTCACTGATATCTGCTGACAGTGGAAGAATGGTAAAACTCAGGAATCTTGAGTTCCATGCCCTGCTCCGTAGGGAGTATGCTCCAGTGGGAACAGTCCAGAGACACTTCTGCCTATTCCCACCCCCAAAGAATGACCCCTTCTGCCCCTCCCCCTCCAGTCTGTCCCTGTGCTGACTCTTTCCCACCCCTGGCTCCTTCTCCAAGTCCCATTCTCCTTATTTTCTCAACTCTTGAGTTGTCACCAAGTCTTACTCTCCATTCCTCAAGCATCTCTCTCCCAGTCCCAGTCTCCTTGCCCTGCTAATTCTAGTCACATCTGTCTGGACTCCCAGTTGTAGTCTCACCCCACCCAAAACTCCTTGTCCCAGGTCTTCTTGCCCATGTAGTCCAAGTCCCCCTCTCCTGCCCCCCTCATCTCACGGACTCATAGACTTTAAGGCCAGAAGAGACCATCTTGATCATCTAAGTTAGACTCTTGCACATTGTAGACCATAGAACCTCATCCACCCACTCCTGTAATAGACCTGTAACCTCTGACTGCATTACTGAAATCCTCAAATCATGATTTAAAGACTTGAAGTTACAGAGAATCCACCATTTATGCTAGTTTAGACCTGCAAATGACCAGTGCCCCATGCTGCAGAGGAAGGCGAAAAAGCCCCCAGGGGCTCTGCCAATCTGACCTGGGGGAAATTCCTTCCCAACCCCAAATAGGGCGATCAGTTAGACCCTGAGCATGTGGGAAAGACCCACCAGCCAGACACTTGGGAAAGAATTCTCTGTAGTAACTCAGAGCCCTCCTTGTCCCAGTCTCTTTGCCCAGCCATTCCTCGTTGTTCCCCCACACTCTGGCTCCTGATTAGATCTGTCTTCTGTCCCCAAACTTATTTTCCCCACCCAACTGATGCTCTGTCCCCAACATCCTTGCTGAGTCCCAGTTCACTCCACCCATTTCCTCATACAGTCTCAATCTCTCCCCAATTTATTGGCTTGCAGTTCCCCCCTTATTTCTCTCCCCAGCTCTCAGTCCTAATCTCCTTGCCTAGCCAGTTTTAGTCTCTCTCTGTACCCCAACTCCCAGTCCTAGTTTCCCTTTCTCCCCAAAGCATCCAGTCCCAGCCTTCCAGGTGTCTTGTCCCAATCTACTCCCCACAATCCTCACTCCCCTTGGTACAGTCTTGTCCCCTCTGAGTTTGAATCAGGCAGCTCTCTCCTCCTCCAGATTGCCTCATCCAGGCACAGGGTCCCTTCTCTCAGTTCAGGTTCTCAGCTTAAAGCTCTTTCCCCTACAGGGAAAGTTTTGCACAGCCCTGGGTTAGAGCATGACAAGCATGTCTGGAATCTTTGAAATTTAACAAATTGCTACTAAGCATGTTCGAACGGTGACTTTTCAAAGGTTTATAACTTGGCCAAATTTGGGTGGGTTTTTCCAGGGATGAAAAAAGGCACATTTCTTACACAAAGGCCACTCTTCCGCACCCCCCCCCCCATCCCAAATTTCAACGACTTGCTCCAAAGCATAGACTTACCAGAGCCTTTCAAATAAAAGGTCACCCGAATTTTAAAGTGAGCAAAAAAAATGTATTTTCCCTGTGTCAGATTCCCCAGGGTACAATCTGAACTGTTCAACAGCGGTATTTCCAGAAATCTCTAGCTTGCGGTGCCTTTTACATTGCTTTACTTCTAGAACAGCCACTCCTTGTCTGGTCACTCAGCCTTCAGCATGTAAATTCACTCTCAGCTAAATACATGAGTGATCTCCCAGCCAGGCATGAACTACCCACAAATTCTTAGTCCCAGCCTTGTTCCCCAGAAATGTGCATCTTGCACTGCACAGTATTCTCCTGGACAGTACAAGTTCATAGATAGTCCATCATTCCAACACTGGGAAGTGATAATGCATCAATCTTGTATTCTCAAGTAGAGGTTCCCCACACGCTTTAATCGAAACACATACTGGTTAAGATAAAGTTATTAACTACAGAAAGATAGATTTTTTTTTTTACAAGTATAGATGCATATAAGCCAGGATTGGTTACAAAAGAAATAAAACCACATGCTAATATCTAAATGAACTCAAAAGCAAAATGTCTCTCTCACCATAAACTGCAACAGTTCATAGGCTGGATTTCTTTTCTAGCTAGGGACCATCCCCCCCTTAGTTGAATTCTTCAGGTGTTCATTAATGACATAAGCAGAGAAATGGGGAGAAAAGGGGAGAGGTCAAGTCTTTTTCTCCCCCTTCGTAACTCAATTTCTTGTACTAGAAACTTCTTTGCTGAGTCATGGTGACAGGCAGTCCCTTGTGGACTTGAGGTTTGAAACATTCCTGTGATGCAATGTAAATTTCTTGTTTATACCTTCTCCCCCCCCCCCCCCCCGCTGGTAAATAGACAGTTAAGTAGATAATGGCCCCTGAACACCTTGCTGGTGTGCTAGTGGGCCTTTGTTTCTAAGGCTTTGTCTACACTGGCACTTTGTCAGCAAAACTTTTGTCATTCAGAGGTGTTAATCCCCTCCCGCCACAAACGACAAAAGGTTTACCGACAAAAAGTGCCAGTGTGAATAGCTCTTTGTCAGCAGAAGTGCTCTCCTGTCAACAAAGCCACGGCCGCTTGTGGGAGGTGGAAGCTTTTTGTCAGCAGGAGAGCTCTCTTGCCGACAAACAGCAGGTACACTGCATGCCTTTTAGCGGCACGGCTGTAGCTGCACAGCAGTGTCACTAAAAGCCTCGTGTAGCGATATCCTGAGAAACTGGTTTGTGGGTGTTACCTGAAATTACAATATATTTCAGTAACAATCATATAGTAGAAACTTACAACTTTACACATAGAGTTGCTACATATATCTCAACAGAATGATAATATTCAGCAGAGTATGAGTTTACAATGATATTTCGTACAAAATATATCATAATCTTATAAAAGTGGTGAACATGGGGTACAGGCTGTCCTTGTTCTTGGAAATGACTGACCGCCCTGGAATGGGGGAGGGATGCGGAAGAGTGGCCTTTGTGTAAGGAATGTTTTAAGCTGAAATTTTCTAAACATCTGTCAACAAAAATTTTCAGCCTAAATGATTAAAGTTTGGCAATGTTATAAGCAGGTGTAGTAGGGTCTTTATTAATGGAAAAAAATAGACAACCTTAATATTATATGGTACTGGCAGCCCCATCTGTAGCAATAATAATAACTTGATAATAGGCTGAAAATTATTAATAATATGACAGTGTCAAACGAGCTTTAACAATTCTTTGTTATTTTTTAGGAAAAGTTTGAGAAATTTGTGATGTACCTTATGAAAGCATTAGACTTTGCAATACACGATCCAAGGTAAAACTATCTGATGGGGGTTACAGTTCCAAATCTCAACAGCGTTACTGACCTAGTTTTTTAAGATAATTGTTTCTCATACTTCCATTTTGTGGATCTCTGGGTAACACAGATCTTTTTGTGGAGCATATCCTGTCTCAGTCCTACTCCTTTTCTGTAACAACAGTAGTGCTTCCACCATATGAAAAATAATAGTAGAACAATATTAAGGTGACAGGATGAATATAAATGTGCTTTAATATGATATATGTGGCTGCTTATGTCCCTCCATTTTATAACTCTGCTGGTGGGAAGGACAGCACAGGGTTAGCTCTCATTGATGTATTCCTGAGGTGCCTACTGTCCCCAGTCAGGATGGTAGGTGCTATACAAACAATAGAAAGATGCAGTCCCTACTTTTGTTGTTTAGAATCTATATAAAGAGACTTTTAAATAAGTATATGTTTATCTCAGGTTATAAAATCCTATTTCTTGTTTTTCAGATATTATTTTTTGATATATAATGCCTCAGTCCTTTACTGGCAGGTTGTAAGGCCATATCTTAAGCCTGGGTTCCGCTACCTTCTTATTCCCAGCCTATCTCAGATTGTAACAGCATTATATCAAGCTGAAGAGCAAGACAAGCAATGGCGAGCAGAACTCATGATGTAAGTTTGAACTGTTATTTTAGGACCAGGGTCCTGTAGTCCTTTTGTGCATGCAGCTCCCATTTATGGTTATCTTTGATCACAAACTGGCATATTAAATCTTATTCTAAATATATTGTGAGTATGGTACGACTTGTTAATCATAGAGCAGAATTTCATAATTAGTACATAGACCAGTAGTTGTATAGAGAAGACTGTAGGATTAGTCCCCTTAACTGTTCTTTAATAAAAACCTGTATATATAGTACGAAAGATACTCCAGTTTGATATTTGTATTATGGTTAAAATGGAAGTGACATCCATGGATTTGACACGTCACAAGAGTTAGAAAGCTATAGTCACTGTCTCTGCAACAGGTTGTCTTGCTTCATATGGTCAAAATATATATTTTAAAAATCCCTGTATGTAAGGGAGTTGTGGAATTACTCTTGGAAGGAAACTTTTACTGCCTTCATCTAGTCAGTTCCAGTCTGAGGCATTGTAACCTGTTGGATTAAATCAACTGTGGTGCTGAATTAACTGTTGTGTGTGTCCTTTTAGGTTAGGAGACAAACTAGGTACATCATGGCTTAGGAGCCATTTTTCTTCAGGTAAAAATCCCAAGCCTAGATTGGGACAACAGACATATCTCCTGTCCCCTGATCCTTGGAGAGGGTGGGAGGTTCCTGTCCCTGCTGGAGAGTCAGAGGGGAGCATATTCAGTACTTCTGGTTTCCTTCTTTTTTGCCCGATTGCCTTATATGATAATTGGGTTTGGCAGAATGTATGACCTTACCCCTGAAAAATTGACATCCAAACTGCCGTTATTTAGCTGTCACCAAGGAGGAAGACTAGGGGCAGTCTCTGGCTGCATAGCTAAGAAGGCCCTGAAGTGCTGTCTGGCCAGTAGCCAGAGGAGCTCTCTTTCTCTCAGATGAACGAGTGAAAGGTCAAGTGAATTTGTGAAAGGTTAATTTTCGTATTAACTTTTTCTCCTGTTTAATGTAGCTGTACGTCAAAATGAAATTTCATGAAATAAATGTGTTTAGTGAATGACACTTGGAAAATGTATACTAAATACTAAATTTTAGAGTAAAAGGCACACAAATGAATACTAGTGCTCAGTCAGTTGAGGTATGTGGTTTTTTTCATCCATATGATCAGCCATGCATCATTTGTTAGTACACTAACTGAGATATAATATTTCTGAGACAACCTTGGGTATAAGCATTATTCTTCATTATCAGACAGCACATTTTATGACTGTAAAATATGTGAACTCATTTTGCCATGTATAATTCATGCATATATTACTGGATTATACATTAGAAGTAAATTCTCATTAAAGTAATCTGATTCTGTTTAAGCCTTTATTTTTTATCAGTAAGTATTAGTAGCATTTTTCTACCATGGTATCTTAAAGGTTCTGTCTTACTAATTTGAAACAAAGCCACAGGATAAAAGAAGTAGGTCTCATTCTAATTATTCTCTAAAGCTAAATTTTGATCGACATCTTTGTTAACATGGCCTTTGGCATGAGTATTAGCAGTGCTGTCATAGCTTCTGCAATTTCTGTAGCAACCCTCTTTTCCAAAGTAGGAGCCAAAAGACTAAGGAAGGGAAAGAACTTCAGATACCATGTTGTTAGATTTAAACCATCAATTTTGATCTTCCCTGACAGTAGCAGAGGAACTTATTGTAATGTTCAGCCATTTCAATAGTTAATTTCAGAGAACCTATATTTTAAGTCATATGGCACTGAGAGAAGTAATTAGTAATTTTGGCATTCTGAAAAGTTCCCAAGTGCCATAGCTCAGATTTAAACCAGCTGATTTTTTTTCATATTTATATAACTTTTAGGTTTTTCCTGTACATCTTATCTGTTTAGTATTTGGAGTAATGAGCACTAGGTTATACAATTAACTGTGGGCAGAATATTTAACTATTGATGCTCATAATAAAAAAATTCTAATGTAGTTCCATATAGTCTATAATCATCTCTGTTTCAGAGATGCAAATATTAAAGGTATCTAAAAAGTCCATATTGCTTGTACAGGGAAATTCAATATGAAACAAGGCTGGAATGTCACTTAAAAAGATAGGTAAAAATATGAGATTTTGTTATATGTTTATTGTTGTGGTAGTTTTTGTTGTTTTGGTTTGGGATGCATTTAAATGCAATGAGAACAGCAGAAAGATGCATGGTAGTTGTAGTATTCCCATGCAGAATCTAGTTTAAACAATGCTCACTGGATGCATTCCAAATGTTATTTCACTGTGTGAATTGTCAGAGGCCTTAATCTGAAGTTTTGTGTGTGAGGAGATCTGCATGCACGCTTTTCTGGCACTAACAGTGGGATGTAAATGGAATTTGAATGTGTTTTGTGTGTGTGAATTCTGTCTCTCAGGCTCCTAAGTATTAGTGCTCAAAAAGGACACAGGAAGGTGTATTTTGGGGACAGGTGGAAGCCAGTTTTGAAAAATTTGCTCCTATAGATTTCCTGGGTTAAAGGGGAAATTATGTGGTTGGATAATATTTAAATATTATTTTAAAGCAGTTTTTAGCTGGTCACAACAGTGGGTTCCAACAAAATAAGTCTGGGAACGAATTCCTTTAGCAGTATGGGGTCCTGCTAAAAAGACCACTTCTCTCCTAGTCTGGGACTTCTACAATTGAGATTGGCTTGGTTGCTTGAGCTAACAGCCTTGGGTTTTAACAGAGAGGTTATCTGGTGTTCTCAGTGAAAGGGCCTTGATCCTTTTTCCATTTTAGTTCAATCGAGTTGAAAAGTACTTTCTTGGGGTCTTTCTGGGTTGAAGAGCGTACATAGACTAAGACACTTGCAGAAAAAAGAATGTTGAAAATAACTCCGCTCAGAATGCGAGTAGATTTGCTTCATTTTTAATTCTACGAAAAGCAAGTGACATCAGAAGTCTTCACAAAAATAAATAAGAAAAGCAGTAGGAGCAAAGAGAAAAAAATGTTTTAGGTAGAAAATCATCATCAGTGCATTTTTCTAGAACTTACCGCGTAAAGCAGAATTGAAGCTAGGTTAATGGTATCCACATTGTCACATGTTTTCAAAAGATTTGAAAGATATTTAGTGCTTAGATGCCATGGTGCCTTCGAAATACTTAAGACAGACAGCACAAGGAACTTCTTCCAACTGATTTATTGCCTATGAGGAAAAAAAAGAATGGAGAAGTTGTAGTTGTTTGACATTTGTAATTCTCTCCATAGATTAGTATTTCATTTGAAGTTTTGTAGAACTGAACATAGAAATGTGTTGTTTTTCCCTTAGGCCAGTGATAAGGAAAGTCTTAAATGAATGCAGTGATTTTTATTTTAAAAACCCGCTGATTATCCAGATACCCACTGTAGTGAACTATCATATATGGATTCCCTGAATAAGACCAGGTGTAAACTCCAAACGCTCTTTAGGAATTTGCCCACTGAATTGGTGGAAGCTGTTCCATATGTGCGCCAACAGTACTGCCTCCATTTTTCATTGACTGCCATTGTTGCAGCAGTTCCTGAGATAACCATTTTGCAGACCATTCGAGCTCATGATGTATTTCTGCCTCATTTCTCCCTTGATCTCTTTGTGGCCTTTTCGGTTCTTCCATTTACCAGGCGTGACAAATGTGGGAGTTTTCTGTAATAATATTTTTATAAGCTGTCTCTGACGCTGTACCTGATCACCCTTATTTTTGTGTCACCAACATCATAAGATGTTGAGCACCAGATGCCTGGCTGTGTCCACACCCTGACAGATAATCTTCTTAAAATCTTTATGCTTTTTGGGGTGTGGCAGAAAATTCATTTAGATATCAGCCTGCTTCCATAGCTTGAACTGTGCCTTGCCCATGTAAGACATAGCTACCACAGATGGCAGCTGTTGAAAAAAGGTAAACCCTTTTCTCACAGGCAGCCTAGCTTCCCAACTCAGGGTCTGGGGTGATGCACTCTGAGTTTATCCAGTCTAGTGTTGGCAACTGTCAGTCATGACTCTAGGAATCTCCTGGATAGGGCCTGAGTCATCAAACCCAGAAACCTTAGCCAACCACCTCTAAAACTGAAGAATAGTTGGCTATTTCTGGGCACACTCATTCCCTTTGCACTCTCTGCCAATGTGGTCAGCCTCTGAAATGTCACTAGTTTCATGTGTATACAAATAACTTTATTGAATTTCCTCGTCAGCTGGAAAGTAGGAACTTTCTGATCCCAAACAAACTACACTTTGGATGAGCCCGTATATCAGAGGACCAGTAAAGGAACAGCACTACTAATCTTTGCATACCAATGAAAACGGGCAGGAACAAAGTGCCAAGAATGTAGATTATCCCTGCCAAAAAGGAGCCAGTATGACAAAAGAAACTGACAAATTGTTCTCTTATTTGCTTTCAGACTGGCCAGGTATCCCGGATCTACAGGCTTTGGTCTATTACCATCCTGTAACTAGGCCCTTGGGAGTGACCTCTTTAGTGTGCCAGACCCCAAGGACACACACAGTTCTTCAGTCTCTAAGGCTCTGAAACTGGGCCTTCGGGCACCAGTGTCCCTGTCTTTCTCTGTGGCTCCCTGCAGCGAATCCAGCCAAGCCAGACTCCTATGGGAGACTTGTACTCTACTCCTTCAGGGTGCAATGCTCTCCGTACATATTTGCAGCAATACTAGCCAGCCTTTTCAAAACAAGGTAACCATTTATTAGTCCCCTGCCATATAAATTCTGAAAGTCCTTAGGTTAGCAAAGAGAGGTAAGGTTCAGACAGAGATCAGACTGGCCAGCGCCAGGCCAGGGCTCCCTGGAGGCATGCTGCTGGTGAAACCATCTTGGCTCCTCTTCTCTGCTCTGTCCCTTTGTCTTTGGCTCCAGATATGTGTCTGTGTCTCTGAGAGCTCAGCTTTTAATATAGCCACCCATTACCTTGTCTTTATTCTCCAGCTCCAGCCATGCTATATTCACATGTTCAGCTGCCTCTGCAGCTAATCTTTGGTCATAAGGTTTCCCACTGTCTCTGTAGGGTCTTCCATTCAAGTATGTTGATTCCAGCCCAGACAGTCCTAATGGCTATAGGTCTCAAATATCTGGCCTTATCTCCCAGAGAGAAAATGAGTTCTCCCTTCTGCCTCAACCCCCAAATGGGTAGCGATGCCAGACCATGGGCATAGATGTGCACAAATATTCATGATTGCATTTTTCTGGTGTTTATAATGAAGTGCAGCAGAAAGTTGAGGCGTGAAATTCTCTTTTTGGGAGAAAGTGAAAGTCAGTGTGATGAAAGCAAAAAAGGCTTATAGTCACTTCCTGTGGTCTTTTGTCCAGTCATTCACCCTCTCCACCACAGAGGTGTGAGCAATAAGCACAAACTGAGAAGCCTGCTTGTATAACTAAACTGGGATTTAAGTATTGAGAAAATGAGGACATTCTACCTACTCTGAAGACCTTCCTTAAGGAGGGAAACGAAAAGCTTTTTATCTCTGATGTCCCCTAAATACCGTCAACGAATAGGTCTGAGCATTAGCCAACAAGGCTACAAAATTAATTTTTTTAAATATGTTTCAAAATGCAACCCTTTTTTAATGTAATTGATCTTAGGAATATGAGCAAAAGACACTGCAGGGAATTCCAGTCCCTCCTGGCAAAGAATATTAATGAGCCTCTGACACTAGAGGTATCCCCACTGGATTATAATTTTCGTCATTACAGTTTTTGAGATCTATCTGTTGGCTAGTTTTTAATTCATTTAATGTGTGCTACATTGATTTTGTGTAGAGCTAATATTTTAATTAGAATGGAATGCAGTATTAAGTCAAATGTCTCACAGAAGCCTATTATGACAAATAAACTTGATATTTTTGATGAGATCACAAATTTGGTTGATAAAGTAATGGTTGACAAGACTATTTTCCATAAAACCACGTTTAACTTTAATTATAATACTGTCTTTTAATTATTTACTGATTGGATTGTTTATCAGCTTTTCCAAAACTGTGCCCGAGATCAATGCCAGACTAGCCGGCCCATAGTTAACCAGGCCATTCTGTATAGCCTTTTAAAATATTTGCACAATTTTCCAGTTCTTTAGAATTTCCACAGTGTTCCAAGATTTGCTAAAAAGCTACATCAGTGAGTCAGGGACCTTCTGCCTATTCTTTTAAAACTCTTGGGTTCCACTCATGCTACCACTGGTATGTTTTACAAAGCTGTTTTCACTCAAAAACTGGTCTCCTCCTTCTGGAAATTGTTTCTCCCCCCCCCCATCTAATGGCCCTAACGTGGTGTCCTCCAAGGCAGAGAGGATGGGATGGTCAGTGTAGCAGCTGATGCTTTGGCCTTCCTCTGCTAACTGTTGCACAGGAAACTCAGGTGGAGTTGGACTTCACAACATTCAAGGACTGTGCACCTCTACTTTATGCAGAGGAACTTAGCAGTTCTGTTGTGTCCCTTCAGGGCCACAGAATAGGAAACTAGAATGACCCTTTAAACAATATTCGCAGGAGCCAAAACAATAAAGGTAAGATGAAAGCATAGCTACTCTAGATATAGAGTGTTTGGGAGTAAGGAGACCTATAGTCAAGTAACGTAACCATTTCTTGGTTAAGCAAGTTCTTAAAAACAAACAAAAAATCCATTCTAAAATATCTCTGATCTGATATAAATTTTTGTTGCCCTTCCCCATAAATTTAGCTCAATTTAAAATTTCCTGCAGTTCAATTACCAATTCTTCCTCATGCTACTAGGCCAACTAAACAACTGTCATTTTTTCAAACTCATTAAAGCGCTGATCCAGCAAAGCAGATGCATAATTTTAAGCTCATGATTAATTTCGTTGACTTCAATAAGAGCAAAGGCTAAAAGGCTTAAAGTTATGCATGTGTTAAGAGCATTTCTAGGTAAAGGCCTAATTTCCTTGTTTATGAAGTAAAAGAAAAATGGAATAGCTGGAGAGCAATTAGAATATTGGACTCCAGCCAGCTAGAGGCAAGAAGTACAAGGCTGTGGGAAATTATACTATAGATAAATACATTCTGTTTTCTCATATTTTTTCCAGTTTTCATATTAAAGAAAGTAATAAATCAATGTTTGATTTCTTCCTCTCCCCACCACATAAACACCATTTATCATGAGCTAATACAGCAGTACAGTCGGACAAGTTGTAATGTGCTTCCACTGTACTTGCAAAAAAATAAACACTGAATTTAAAGAAACGGTCTCTCCCAAGACGGAGGTATATTCTGTGGTGGCGTTTGTGATCAAAATCAGAAAACTTTTCATTCTGAGAATTTGGATTAAATTGCTGCTGCTCTGAGTTTTCTTCTAATGTAAAGACAGTTATGGCTTGGAGTCAAGCCCAGAGTAAGGGACAGTATGATGTTTCATTGCTCCGTGTGGGGCCCAGGAGGGAGATTTATGACTTAATCACAATCTCCTTCCTCGTCTCCTCACTGCTCCGGTGTGTGAGTAAACAGTGCAGGTATATATTCAGTGCAAAATATGTTTCCTTCTGTGCTGACACAGCTACTCTAGCAGGGGTGTTAGGGAGGGGCTGGCGCTAAGGCTCCTCCCAGTTCCTCCCATATATCCCTTCCTGTCTGCTTGTGTGAGGTGGGGCGTAGTCTGTGCAAGGTTGCAAGGAGGTGCTTTGCATTGTACCCCTCCGTTGCTGTACCAGACAGGGCACAATTTGGCCCTTAGTTATAGTCTTTAAACTGTTACACAATTTAAAATATTTTGATTATGCAGTCATTTACTTGGGTCCTGATTCTGCACCATTGACATCAGTGGGAGATTTACCACCAAGTCTTCTGTTTTAGTATTGGGGAGGAGGGGGGATAACATTATGTAACATGATCCCTTGTACATCTGATAGTATCTTTTATTGTATTACAGTGTCTCTTTTTTTTTTTTTAAGTGGACCCTGGGAGGAAATGAAAAGTTGAACCCAACAGAGAAATATTCCAAATGTTATACTAAAGGCTGTGAAAAATAGCCTGGTATGAATAAATCAGATTATACCAAAATATCTGCTTTTGGGAATGTTGGGGAAACTTGTGAATGCATATTATATGTATGTCCTGCAGGAGTAGTAGTAGTCTCCTTGCATTAACCTTTTCATCTTTTACATTTACTTTTATTTGATAAGAATGTTAAAATGTGTTATTTAAGACTTAACGTTGGGTCTCTACTTGTTAAATCCTGATAAAATACTGAAAAATGCAATAGGTAGACTTCATCCAACTCCTGGCATGAATAGTGATTTATCTCACTTGACAGCTTTGGGAGTCCAGTCCTTTCATCAGGTAGAGAAAAATAAATCCGAGAACACAGCACACTGAAATGTTTTACCAGCTTGTTTCATTTGATTTCACAGTTTCTGCATTTTTTTGTTTAATTCTTTGATTGAAAAGTACAATATTCAAAAAACTGTCAAATCTAGTCACGTGAGAAAATTTGGTAATTGTGATTTTGAAAATGCTGCATTAAATGGAAGATAAAAGCTATAAGGTGTTGTCAATGAAGAAAGGGCTTGGAGCTAGGAGATCTGTAGTTTAACCTCCTGTTTGGAAATTATTGCCTTATAGTACCATTCTTCTATATAGCACTGTAACGGGGTGCATGCAGCTCTTCTGGGAGAAACATGTTTCGATAAAGTCTCCCGATAGAATGTAAATAACTGAAATTTTCTTTAGATAACAAAAAGTATTATTAGATGTTTAATATAATATATTTTTGTTTGACTTGCAGAGAGCTACTTGAATGTTTCTTGGATGCTTCGAAAGTGAAAGAAGCAGTGGATTTTTCATCTACAGCAGCCACATTCATTAAAAATAATGTTCCAGATAAATACCAACACATATTTTCTCTAATGGTAATTTAAAATATATACCTGTCTCTATATATTTATATCTGTATCTATCTAATCTATAATATTTAAATTAAGGATCAGAATTTAATTCCAGAACTAGCAAAATGCCCTGTGAAGTCAGTGAGAGTTTTGCCAGCATCATGAATAAAGGATTTCAGCACTTTAAAAGTGGTTTATCACAAAATATAAAGATCACAAAATATCCCAGAATGCAGTTTCTGGTAAATTTTATTGTTGAATTTCTCTTTTCCATTTATCAGAAATTTCAGAACTTTGAGTATAACTGAAATAACAAATAATTCAAGGTAAAGCAACATAGAACTGATGTACGACAAAGGCAGATAACCGTGAAAATAATTTGCATAATTGTTCATTTTGCTGTTGTAGGCTACAGTCAGCCCTGGGGTAATGTCACTAGATTTTTACACCATGTTATTCTTATAAAACAATATTATAGGGATAGCTACTGCTAATAATATTTGGGGATACTCTATGTTGATAACTTAATAAACATAACCTGGGTTAATAAACTCTTCTTCATCCAATATGTTAATTAGCTTAGTTTACATTTATTAGCTCATAAATAAAATAACTCAAGTTAAACTATTTAAATATGAGAAAGTCCTATTTTAAAAGGCAAAAATTCCAGAGCAGCTAAAGTGTTTGGGGAAATGAATGAATGAACATGCGTGTATAGGACAATTCTTTATTAACTGTGCCTTACATTTCCCATTATACAAATTTTTCCAAAACATTTCTTGGGGAGCTGTAACATTTCCATGGTTTGCAACAGAACTGAAATTTGGCAAGGGAATGTTTGAGGTCACAGAAGTACCTCTTGTGGTCTCCCTTAAAATCCATTTAGATTTGGCCAAGTCTCAAATTGTTAAAAATCGCCACTTGCAATCTGCATTCTGCTTAATAGAGCTTGCTAGAGACTTACTGCTAAAATTGATTATCACTGCACCGGCACTAAGCATGTTCCCCAGCATCTCACTTCAGTGTGCCACTGATGGATTCTCTTGATCTTCAAAATGCTGATTGGCCTAGGATTAGATGCACTGAGTGTGAACTAGGAGACTATGAGATCTCAACTCATGTCCACTAATTGATGTTAATAATTCTGAGCTCTTCACATCATTATTGTTTGGCAAGACTTCATACCCCAGGGAGGGATTACAAAATGGAGGAATGGATTCCAAATCTTTAAAATGGGTGCAGGACTCCTTACAGTTGTGATATTAATGAAGCAGTAAAATGGAGGCAAAGCCAGGCTGTGCATTGTTAGGTGGTTGGAGACACTGTTGAGAGAATCAGCCTGGAAGTAGCCTTAAAATGAACATAAAATGGTTTTAAAATTACACCTGGATTGAATGTCTGAGGAGTGCCACCAAGCTTTGCCCTCCCTTTAGTGCTTTAGTAATAGCATAATTGATTCCAAGAGCCATGTACCCCATTCAGCTTTTAAATAACATTGCATGAGGAAAAATACTCTGTAGGGGATAAACATAGAGAATTCTTGAGTGGGAGATGGGTCGGGAAGGAGATAAAGAGATTGAAGAAAGGTAATGCAGGAATGGAAGAGCTTTTAAAATAACCAAAAAGTCTATTTGGGGTAGAGGGAAGCTAAACCTTCCTCACAAATAAGAGGAACAAAGGGTGAGATGGATGGGAGGACGGAGTAACAGGGTGAGGTGTGAGAGAAGTTGAGGTGGTCATGTTTGTTGGCATGTGGAAGATGAGTACAATAGGCAGTAAATCAGGGTAAATCAGAGCAGATGAATTTGTGTGCTGTGGTTAATGGTATATAAATATACAGGTGTGTGACAGTAGTGGTACAGTGTTCATCCACAGTACTTGGAGGCGACTGTTTCAGAATCACAGCTTTTAAATAAATGCTTTAGTTAGTACTTTAAATCAAATCCTAATAGTATGTAGAGGTTTCACTTATTAATGGGCCAAAACCTCAGGTGGCATAAATTGGCATAGCCCTAGTATGTAAAATATTCTTGCCTGTTATGCAGGAGGTCAGACTAGATTATCACAATGGTCCCTCCTAGCCTTAAAATCTATGGAAGGAAAAATGTAGTCAATGAACCTACATTAATTTACACCAGCTGAGGACCTGTTCTTTGTGGTTTATTAAAATGGTGACTTATTTTGTTACAATTTTTGTAGGTGCATCACAAACTAATGACCACTTCCCAGATAGAGGAAGACATACAAAGCTCCATCAGTTTGTCAGTCATTTATAAAATTCAAACAATAAAATCGTAAGTATTGGAATCCATCTGTCCTTTTTAATGTTGATTTCTGACAATAAATATGTAAAGCCAGATCCTAGCTCCCGCTCTGGTGGCACAAAGCAGCTTGTAAAGCCAGTTTAGCTGATCACTCGAGGAATCCTCTCGCCTAAAGGAATCCTAGAAATCTGGGTGGCGTGGAGAAGCCAGGATGGATCCAATGCCACCCCTCTCCCAGCACCTAGCACAAGGGAAAGAGGTGAAATGGTCCATTGGGATAATGTGCCATTGTGCGAAAATTATGCTGAGGCCCCAGAACTGAGGGAATTTAAAGATGTCTTAAAGTCATCATTGCATAAATGTAGCTGAGTACAGATAACTACATAAATCTTAAATGAGGAGAGAGAGAGAATTGTGGAAGTCACATCTTAAATATAGGGGGCAAGTCATAAAGGGAGAAATTATCACCTATAGCTTTTAAAAATTTAAAAACAAAGAACAAAACACAGGCATCTAGACCTTGCTTTCTCTTAGCAACTGCCAAACACAACTGAGCCCATGGTCCCAAAAAGTTAACCACATAATTTTCCCTACTTCTCAACCAAAGAGCCATTCATTTAAGGGCAAGTTCTGTTCTTATGTAGATAGAGGTAATTCTGGAATAACTTTTGCTTATGTAAATAAGAGCGGAATTGAGCACTCTTTTCTTTGAGCCCCTTTTCCTTGCCCATATGTTCAGTTTCATTCTCCATCTCTAACATTTCTCTCACTCTGAAGTTTTCTTCTTGTCTGGGATTGAAAACATTTTTTCGGATTCCAGATTCCATTTGAATCCAGATAATTCAAGATATCCAAGCGTATGCTGTTCATGTGGATATTTTCTTATATGGCGTCTTGTTTCTTGGGAATCCTTAGCTATTTCTTGCCATGTTGCTACGTTTACTTTCATTTTGAATAATTGTTACAATAAGCAGCAGTACATTCCACTTAGATGATAAGGTAGAAACATTACTGTGGTATGGGGACATACAATACATCTACAGAGCAAAAAAAACAACCAAAACCCACAGAAGTGAGCCTCAGAGCCTGGGCCAACTGACTTGAGCCCACAAGGCTTGCACTGTGGGACTAAATTTATCAGTGTATACATTCAGGCTTGGGCTAAAGCTTGGACTCTGAGACCAAGTAAGGATGGAAGGTCTCAGAGCCCAGGCCACAGCCCTAGAGCCCAAAAGTCTACAATGATCTTTTTAGCCTCACAGTGTGAGCCACACAAGCCTGAGTTAGTTAACCCGGACTCTGAGACTCATTGCCTCAGGAGTTTTTTTGCAGTGTAGGTGTACCCAGAGTGTTACAGAAGAATATTTGAAATATTTATTTTTCTGATTAAATAATCATTAGTATTTAATATAATTGCAGACAATTGGATACAAATGAGTTTCCAAGAGAAGCCACCACAAGTCTGAATACTGTGTTTGAACTTTTGAAACAGTATGACGAGGATTCTTCAATTTCAGTTCTTGATGAAAAGTAAGTTTTATTGGTCATAGTCCTCTGAAAGCTCATGATGAGCCTGATTCTGCTCCCATTGAAGTCCATAGCAGAATTTCTGTTGATCTTTGTGAAAGCAGTTATTCTTAATCATCATTATTTGCAATAGCACTTAGACGTTCAAATGAGGGATCAAGGTCCACTTTTGCTAGATTAAACAGCCCTGTAGTATCAAATATCTTTTCCCTGTGTAGGTACTTATAGACCATGATTAAATCTTCTTTTAACTTTGTATTTGATAAACTAAATAGATTGAGCTATTTAGTCTCTCAATTTAATACAATTTTCCAGACCTTAACCATTCGAGCTATTTTCTGAACCCTCCCTAATTTTTCAACATGCTTTCTGAAGTGCAGACACCACACTGGACCCAGTATTCCAGCAGTGGTCTCACCAATGTTGTATACAAAGGTAATATCTTCTTTTTACTCTTCATGCTTGATATTCTCCTATTAATCCATCCAAGTACTATCTTAGTTATTTTAGCCATCATTTGCACTGGAAGTTCATGTTCATTTGATTATCTTTCAGTCCTCCTTAGGGTCACAGCTTTCTAGAATGCAGTCCCCTTCCTATATGCATAACCTACATTCTCTGTTCCAAGATATACAACCTTACGCTTGGCTGTAGTAAAATGCATGACATTTGATTGCACCAAGTTTGCCAACTGACCTGGATCACTCAATATCAATGATTTGACCTCATTATTTGCCACCTTGCCTGTCTTTGTGTTATCTGCAAGCTTTATCAGCAATTATTTTATATTTTCTTCCAGATCAGTGAAGATGATGATAAGAAATGGTGTTGGGCTAAGAACCAATCCCTGCAGGATCCCATTAAAACACCCTCACTGGTTGATAATTTCCCACAGTTACATTTTAGTATTGATCAGTTAGCCTGCTCTTAATTAATTTACTGTTTGCTGTATTGGTTATGTATAGTGCTAGTATTAAATTGCAATGGCCTGCAGTATTAATTCAGATACCTTAGAGAAATCCAAGTGAGATTTATCACCTTAGGGAATTATATCAAGTTAATTGTATGAGACAAATGATCTTTTAATGATTTTATTATTTTTGCAGAATTCCTTTGCTTCTAGAATTGGCTCGTCTTTCTTTGAAGTTAAACTGTATCCAACTTGCATTTGATTGCATACATGATTTGAAGAGATCTGGGATTAAAGTAAGTGTTAGGATTACACTGGTGTAATACTTTATTGTAACTATGCTTCAAAACAATTCTGTAATGCATTGAGGCCTATTCTCACATTGAGGTACTGATGTAATTAACCCTCATTAATGTGAATAAGAGTTACTTGCATACATCTTCTGTCCCTAAATTAGAGATAAGATGAAAGATGAAGGAAAAGAGTTTAACTCACAATAGTTAAAAGAATAGTTTTGATAAATAAAATGTTAAATACAGATTCTTGTCCATATTTTGAAACTGTCTCCTGTGGAATGTCTTAATTGGGGATACCTCCAAAACTCCTCATGTGGGAGTTATCTCTCTCTCAAAATGATGTCTGCAGTTTTAGAAAAGATTTAACCAGCCCAGCTTTGGAAGATTCTGTCAGCCATCTATATGTAAGCTATAAAAGCAGTGATATTTTACTTAATATTCACGTCACTCTTTTTGAATAAAATATTGTGTAATCAACCTCAGTATACAGCAGGTGGATTCCAGCCCTGCTGAGAGGGAAGTGGGGCATTCATCTGTGCCAAGGTTAGGTTTTTGGTTAGGGTTAAGGTATGGGGCAGTTCAAGAGGGGCTTGCCAAAGACATACCTCAGGTTATTCACTCTTCTCGGTACTGGGAGGTCATAGGGCTGTTCATTCAATGAACACACAAGTCTGTATAGGCTGTGAAACCAGCTGCTCTTGCTATCCCCTTCCATTGCTGGATTTGAGAGGTTGAGTCCTGCTCCTTCCCCAAGCCTCTTCTCCTGACATTTAATTGTTTTAATTATTACTATTCTGTAGTAATTAGATTATGGTGGCAAACAAAGTGTATACCTAGGGGATTGGAGTGGAGTATTGTGTGCCTGTCCTGCATGCTGTCACTATAACTGTTGGCCTGGATGGGTGTTTTCCCCTGTCCACTCTCACCTCCAGACTGGCTGAAGGGGCCTCTGGTGTTTATTCTTTCTGTCCCTTTATTGTCTACCACTGCACATAGGGAGCCCTAAATTTCTCAGGCATTATAGTGTGTGGAAGAGCTGCTGTTCCTGTGGGGCAAGAGAAGGATTTACAGATTCAAAAACTATGTCCCTCTCCCCAAAGTGTGTGTGTGTATGTATATATATGTATGTGTGTATGTATATATATGTATATATATATATATATATATATATATATATATATATATATATATATATACATATACATATATATATATATAGATATATATGTATATATATATATATATATATATATGAGGGCACCTGTTGCAACCAATACTATTAAGGTTGCCTGGTGATTTCCATTATAAACCCCTGTTTTCAGTTGCTTGTAACTTTACCAAAATTTAACCGTTGAGGCTGAAATTTTCCATGTTAGCTGTCTACCTCAGGCTGATTTGTTTTTTGGTGTTGTGTTTTGTTTTTTTGATGTTTTTTAATTTCAACCAAAATGGTGTGGCCATTTCAAAGAATGAGGGTAGGGAAAAATAAAGTTTGGAAAGTTCTTGCACCCCCCATGCTTTGGAATAGCAGCTTGAAATTTGGCAACAGGGGGTGCTGTCAGTGATGTGTATTTTTACTGCCCCAAGAAAATCTACCAAAATGTGGCCAAGTTATAAGACTTTGAAAAATCATGGTTGACCCAAAATCGCCAAAGATTCCATCCTTACTGAGGATGCTTGAGCTTCTCACAGCTCCTAGTGCTGACTAACCTGTGCATGCACCATCTCCTACAGAGTGACTGAGCATGCTCCTGCCCTTCATAGCTCCAGCATGTGAGCAGGTTGTAGCATACACCATCCCCACAGAGCGACTGAGTACACTGCAGCCCAGGGATATGGGGCAAACCTGCACTTTCCTTGTACTGTCTGCTTCTGGCTACTCTGGGCCAGGATGGGTCTGAGCACTAGATCTGAGAGCAGGGAGCCTGATCATCTATGCTTTCGGTGAGACACTTGCTGTCACTCAGAGAGTGTGGAAGAAAGCGTCTGATTCAAATGCAGCGGGGGCTAAGTGTCAGACCTAGGGCATTGTGAGGATAGACTGGGGGAGTATATTGGGAGCAGGAGCCTAGTGTATGAAGACTGATCCTGGTTGGGCAAAGAGGCTGGGAGCTGGAGAGTAAAGTGTGCTTGGTGGAGGGGAGCAATGAGCTAGTGGGCACTGGGGGAAAACTGAGGTCAGACTAAAGTTTGTTGAATCAGAGAAATGTCTGCAAAACATTTTATTTTTGATGAATCAGCATTTTCTGTTGAAATTCTGTTTTGTCAGAAAATTCCTGACCTGCGGTACTATTGAGAGACCTATTAGAATAATTTTTCATATAGATTTTAATTTTGCACCTTTCAGAGGCAAATATCTGCATCAAAATATCAACAATAGCATTGGAGCCTATGCAACATGTAAAATCAGATAATTTTGTTCAGTACCAGCTCAGAAGCAATCAACCATCATTCTTGACTCTTTTGTCTTACTCTTGAGAATTGTATGTTTTAAATGTAATAGAATAGGGTTATCAGTACTCCTAAGAAGTAAACTAATGGAAAAAGAATTAAAAGTACCTGTCCTTTTCAATCAACACAAAATCTTTGGTGTTTCCATTTGCCCTTTCTACTGTACTTTGCAAACATAATGGGTTGAATTCTCCTAGCTGCCAAATCCTCTTTGTGAACCTTAAATGACTGGAGATAGCCACTTGAGAATTCTCTCTGTACTGGCATGTCCATCTCCTGTGCCAGCTTCTCCCAAAGTCTGAGATGTATATGAACGGGGGTGTGGGAGGGTGAATAATGTTTACTCCAGTGGCTCCACTCCTTCATTTCAGTGGGACAGCATGGGACTTCACTAGCATATCTGTTTGCAAGATTGGGGTCTAAATCACTATACTTGTAATTCATTTTACAAATATATTTTATATATTTATATTTCATAGGAGCCAGGGAAACTGATTGAAATAGAATGCCTGGAATGTGAATATGAAGTCCAGAAACTTGGCACTAAAATTGCAACCTATACGAAAGGTGTTGTTGAGGTATGTTCTTTAATTAGCACTAATTTGTATGAAGGTGAACATTAACTTTGTTAAATTTTCTAAAATTTGCACATTAACTGTGTCTCAATCTCATACAACTTTGTGTTTTAAAAAAAAATCATTTTCAGTTTTTTCCATCAATTTTAATATATTATCTTTCTAATGGGCCTGAAAAAAAAGAACATTGGGTGAAATAAATAGAATCCTCTGTTCTGCCATGATATCTACAATTCAGTATAACAGGGCCATATCATATTGTTCCACAAGAATGAACCAAATTGTCTGGTTATACCGAAAGAACGATAGGAGACATTTGATATGGTTTTAATCATGCTGCAGCTCTATTAGATGTCTTGGACTATCTGGCAGATAAAAGTGTACAGTGGAGGTAACCCCATGTTTATAGAGTAACTTCCCAGGGGGATTCCACCAGCCACCCTCTCTTTTTCCATCCAGGTCCCCTAGCCAACCCATTGCTGGCACCTTACCATCCACCCTCCTTGTAGGAGGGTTAAGGTGGGCTATAAGAAAGGGGGTTTGGCTCCCTGCTGTACCATTCATCGGAACCCCAACTCCTCTCCATTCCCGTTCCATTCATTTGACCAACATCTCCTTTTAAAGTCTTTTACCAAGCCATTTATCTGGGCACTGTACACCTTCCGTAAGGAATACCTGCACTGGACATCTGCCCCACACTTACATAATGAGTTGCGACATATAGCCTAACTCCCTTCATGCCACACATCAACAAAGCTCTCCCCGAAGCCACTGTGGGGAAGGCAAGAAAACCCCAACTTCACCTAGGGCAATTTGGTAATAAGAAAAAAATCCTTCCCAGCCCCCCTAAAAAGGGTCTGCTAGCACAATGCCTATAACAAGTCTAGACCAAACCTGGTACTTCACCACCTAAAGGGGAAGAAGGGTGGGTGCTGCCTCCACCTGCTCCATGTAAAAAGGGGCTTCACCACACAGGCTGTGCCTTTTAAGCTCTTATGTCCATCTGGTTCCCAGGAGATGAGTTAGTGTCACCATACTGGCCTGTTGTCCCCTTCTGCAGCAGTTTGACCTCTCCCTCACCTCCCATAAAGCACTGTTCCCTTCATTTGGCCAGCCAGCCAAATTCTCCCCTGCTTAAAGGCATGCAGTCACTGGCAAAAAGGGGACAAAGGAATGCTGTTTCATACTCATATTTTTCATCATATCTAGGGAAACTATTTTCATACACATTGTGATGGGTTCGGTCACAGAGACCCCCTTGGTACTGTCAACTGACGTGCTGGATTTACCTCTGAGCCTGTTTTCCCTGTCAGCTTGGGACGCCAGAACCCTGCCTTTTTGAACCAGACACACTAGTCTGCTGCAACATAGACCCAGGTCTGGTCCACACTCCCAAAGCTGCAGACTTTAATCAAAAACTGCTCAGCAAGTCACCTATCTCCAGCACCCAGACATCCACTTCCCAATGGGATCCAAACCCCAAATAAATCTGTTTTACTCTGTATAAAGCTTATATAGGGTAAACTCATAAATTGTCCGCTCTCTATAACACTGATAGAGACATATGCACAGCTGTTTGCTCCCCCAGGTATTAATCACTTACTCTGGGTTAATTAATAAACAAAAGTGATTTTATTGAGTATAAAAATTAGGTTTTAAGTGGTTTCAAGTAATAACAGACAGAACAAAGTAAGTTACCAAGCAAAATAAAACAGAACATGCAAATCTAAGCCTAATACATTTAAGAAACTGAATACAGGTGAATCTCACCCTCAGAGATGTTCCAATAAACTTCTTTCACAGACTAGACTTCTTGTTAATCTGGGTCCAATCCTTTCCCCGGTACAGTTCTTGTTAGTTCCAGCTCAGGTGGTAACTAGGAGTTTTCTCATGACTGCAGCCCCATTTATTCTGTTCCACCCCCTTTTATAGCTTTGGCACAAGGCGGGAATCTTTTGTCTCTCTGCATCCCCACCCTTCCTTCTAAATGGAAAAGCACCAGGTTTAAGATGGATTCCAGTTCAAGTGACATGATCACATGTCACTGTAAGACCCCTAAGCCTCCATTCTTTCCGGCCTGACTCACAGGAACACAGGAAGACTTAGAAATAAACAGAGCCATTTGCAACCAATTGTTCTAGTTAATGGGAGCCATCAAGATCCTAAGGCACCGTTAATGGCCCATACTTTGCATAGTTACAATAGGACCTCAGAGTAATGCTTCATATTTCTAATTTTAGATACAAGAATGATACATTCATACAAATAGGATGAACACACTCAGTAGATCATAAGCTTTGTAATGATACTTTACAAGAGACCTTTTGCATAAACCATATTCCAGTTACATTATATTCACACTTATAAGCATATTTCCATAAGCACATGGAGTGCAGTGTCACACACATTAAGGGCTAGATTTTGCAAATATCTGCATGAAGGAGTAACTTTACTCCCATAGGTAGTCACATTGAGTTCAATGGGACTAGTCACATGAGTAAAGTTGCTTCTGAATAGAAGTGTTCACATGTTTGGAACCTAAAATATCAGTCACTTATTTCAATTATTGAATAATTAGAAAAAGACATATCAGTGCTATTATCATTTGAATAAATACAATAGAAATTTAGATATATTTAAGAAGTATCCATAAAACAAATGGATATAATGAAATTTCTTTCTAGTTTTTACTGTGTTAAAACTCAACTGAAAGCTAAGAACTTGTGAATTTCTGCGGTAGAGCCCTATTTATGTAGGTGGGATTTTCAAAGAGCTCTGTGTTGGCTTCCATTGAAGTCAGTGGGAGTTTTTCCATTGATTCGAATGGAGCAGAGTTAAGCTAACACTGATTCCTTTGGAAAATCCCACTTAACGTTTCTTCACTTCTTTCTACGCCATGTTAGAACCTCAGCAGCTGATGAATGTACTAAATCCTCCGAATTCACAAATAATCCACAATCATGGATTTCTGTTATCATAGGCAATAGGGATAGACAGACAGGCTCCTGGCTGGGTGTGGCAGTAGCTGTAGCATTATAGCATACCTAAAATGACATTCTTTAGCAGTCAAAATGAGACTTTAAAAAAAAAATTCATTTACTGTGCATGAAATACGGGGTGCACTTAAGGTCCGTGAAAATGGCATAAATCAGAAACTACAGAGGCTGTTTTCTGTTGGAAAGAACCTAAAATTGCAGTTTTACAATAATATTTAGCAAATCATTTGTATTACTTGTATATATAATCAATGTGAAGTAAATTTTTATTTACAGACTCAGCTGAAAGTGATAAGAAGACTTGAACAAACGTTGCAACATGCAGTTCGACTGGGAGACCCCAATGTTATTCAAGTGGTTTGTGCTACGCAGTGGAATCTTTGCCTGCCACTGCTACAACACAATTTGCATCAACATGTACGAAAACCATTAATATCTGTTGCTGATATCTTAGAAAAGATTGACAGGTAAATTACTATGCTATGTATGTTGTTATTTGTTACTTTCAAAAATAGCGTTAATTTGAAAGC
Organism: Mauremys reevesii; assembly: GCF_016161935.1. Taxonomy (NCBI): domain Eukaryota; kingdom Metazoa; phylum Chordata; order Testudines; family Geoemydidae; genus Mauremys; species Mauremys reevesii. Next base: position 28,133,498 of record NC_052629.1, on the reverse strand, counting down.
AAATGTAAAGACCAAAAGGTGATTATGGGCATCAGTAAAAGATGGTTAAAAATAATATTTAAACAGGACACCTAAATAATATTGCATTTCTAGGGTAGCCTTCCCTTATGTAGATGTCAAACATCTTTGAAAACTTTCTCAACAGATTATAATAAATGAAACTATCTGGATAATCTGTATCTCACCCTATCTACCACTAAAATGCAGCCTTCTCTTGAATGAAATATCACAAATGATTAATGGCATACAGAAACACTACAGTTTAGGACAGGAAGTGAGGAATAATGAAGCCAATCGAAATTATATTGTGTCATCATAATGTGATGAAATATGTTGGAATATGGCCTGGATTCTGACATGAACATCTCTGCATCTGGGAAAAATACTGCACAATATATAATAAGTCTTTGTTTGATTATACATGTCCATTCCACTATAGGGGTTTGTGCACCCAGCTCACTGTTGTTGGAGACTTCCTTCCCTCTGCGGCACCTGTCGGGGTGGAGTAAGCACACACTGTTGCCTTGTGCTACTATGCACAGGTAAAACAGGTGGAGTGGCCCTGAACCCACCCATCAATTCCTTCTTACTGCTCATGGTGGTTGTTAGAGGTGGTGTTTCTTGCCTTTGCAAGTCCTTCCCTCTTTCTTGTACATAGTATCTGTTTATTATAATTCTAGAATAGTCTGAAGGTTTTTCATAGTTTCAAAGTTAGATTTAGTGTTAATTTTTAGTTTTTGGTAGTTTGGACTCTGTGATTCCTGCCTGGATATTAGGACTGTGTTGCGAGGCGCGACTTACCCCTGCGGCTCCTCCTGCTGGTACCTTCTGGGAATTAGCTCGCTAGCTCCAGAGTCCCCTCTGCAGGCCGAAGTCTTGCCACTCGCTGCTTCTGGGCCTCGTGTCCCTTTCTTCAGGTGCTGCCCCCAGGCAGTACACCTACTCTCGGGGTCTCCCCACCCAGGGAAACCCCCACCCATTATCCCCACCTCTCCTCAGTATATGGCTACTGCCAGCCCCCATCTAGCCCCTGCTCACTGGGCGGACTGCAGTCTAATTGCCACTCATCACAGCCAAGGAGGGGTTTGGACCTGCTGCCTCTGCCTAGCCTCGGACTGTCCCCTGCAACCCCAGTACCTGTTTGGCCTTGTACTAGGCCGCAGCCTGGGGATTTCCAGGCTGTTTGCTCCCCAGCTCCCTTGGCCTTCCCCCAGCCCTGCTCCACTCTAGGTACCTTCTCTAGCTCACCAGCAGCCAGGCCCGTCCCTCTCTACAGGTAGAGAGACAGTCTCCCAGCCTCTGGCCCTCAGCCCTCTTATAGGGCCAGCTGTGGCCTGATTGGGGCATGGCCCCCAGCTGAGGCTGCTTTCCCCAATCAGCCCCACTTTTCCTTCCCTGCCACAGCCCTCTCTCTGGGCTGTTTTAAGCCTTTTAAGGCAGGAGCGAGTGACCACCCCACTACAGACTGGTACCAGGGTCATTCCTCAGTCTCCAGATTGCAAGTCTTGTTGCTCTTGCATCAAATCAGTGCCTGTGAGTGACTTCATGCCAACTGTCTTAAGTGCCTGGGGGATATTTTTCAGAGTTTTAAGCCCTGTTCCAAGAAAGACAGGGCTGCCAGACTCAAGTTTCACTTAATGGAGTAAATGTGCCAACCATCATTGGAGCCTTCCTGCATCTATTAGGCATACTCTCCTGGTTTGTCTGAGTCAAGAGACAAGTCCTTCATCACCAGTACCAAAGAAGAAATGCTGTAAGACTACTAAGGATTTGGTACCAGAGAGTTCAAGATCCTCACCACAGATGTTGGATGCAGGCAAGGACATGGAGCTGCACTTGGAGAAGAGGTGCTCCTTGGGACAGTCCTGGAGTTCAGGCATGTTGTTATCCCGAGAGCGTAGGACTGGCCCATCAAGACTGACACCTGAAGTGTCTGCCTCATCATTTTCAGCCCAACTTTTGGTACTGCAGGAACAAGAGTCTTTCCTGGTGCCATCTACTCCTGAGGCCTATGCTGCAGGTGGGAAGTTGATAGACTTGTCAGTACCGGCTGCTACAGACTCCCACCTGGTACTGGTGTCTAAAGTACCAAAGTGTATTGCTCCTACTCCAGCTCTGGCTTGCCATGTGGTACCATCAGAGTCTTCAGTTAACGTGCCGTTCAGATTGGTACCAACTAGAGGGAAACCGATCATGATTTCACTGGCACTTCCATCTCCAGGCTCTGGCTGTAGCTCCTTGACAGGATTTGCCCCTTGGTCAGAGGAAGCAGACTCTTCATCTGCTTCTGAGATCGGCTCTTACATGTCACAACCCAGGTATGTACAGCAGTCCCCAGTGAATGCCTACCCATCCTGGTTCCACCCAGAGCATCAATATTGCCCACCACACAAGCATGAATGATTTGAGCAAAATTGGGTCCCAATGTCATATCAGTGGCTTTTCTGGAACCCTTGGGGTTTTCCTCTGCAACCGAGGTCATCCCTGCATCCTTCACAGTCTGCATCTTAGACTAGGCATCAGGAGCATCCACACCAGGGACACCATCTGTGCACCTCTGGTATTGGACCCAGTACTGTACACAAGGAAATTCCTTCTCAGCACTTCCTGCAGCCTAGTGTCCTCTAACACCACACTGGTGCATTTATTCATTAGTTAAAAGGAAGGGGGCCATGTATTGTATTGCCAGCACTGGTTTTTGTAGTATTTGTGACATTGTCCTTAGAGGTTTCTTGTCCCATCCCTGATTCAGGAAGGTGCTTAATGACATACTTAACTTTAAGTAACTATGTAGTCACATAGGGTATGTTTACATGGCACTTTTGAAAATATGGCCATGTCATTTAGGTGCCTAAATAGGAACTACTGAAAATCTGGCTCTTTTTGAACAACTCTATCAGTGATACAGAAGAAGTAACTCAACTACAAGATTGTACTGTTCTTTCTTGGCTGTGTTGGCTCCTCAGGGCTAAGGAAAGGAAAATGTAGTAAATGGTTATGTTAGTTATTTCAATATGGTGATGTGACACAGAAAACATGCAAGGAACAGAGAAGTTATTCATTATTCATTTTTCAACCACATTTTTTATAATTTTAAGTCTAGTCAGCTTTGTCTCTTACTGTTTTAACAGTTTACCTATAAAATTGTCCAATTTCCTAGCTTGTTGATTTTGCTACGTTGCCAAGTTCATATGGAAATTGCTCGTATTGAAGAAGATGAAGATAGAATAGAGGCTGCCATGGAACATTTTCAGAAGGCTATATATCTAGATAACAATGGGCAATACCAGGAACATCTGAAAATGGCTTTTCATCGTCTTCATTTATGCACTATGTTGTACAAGTCACCTGAGCGCCTAGAGGATCAAGCAATTATGATGATTGAACAGGTAATAATAAAGAACAATTTCATTTGTAGAAATATAAAGTTCGCTTATTAAACTTCTCCAAAGGAAATATTTTTTTATAATTCTATTTTAAGAATTGTGTATATTCAAATCCAAGCTTTCTAAGATAATTGAGTTTTGGCCTTTTGAGTAAATTCTTGCAAAGTTATTTAATAAATAACTGTTAATGTTAATCTTTACTGACAATATTCAAAAGAGAGGGCAGCAGTTCTTATCCAGATGGCAGTATCATCCATACACCCATGTAAGGAGAGACTGAACTATCAGGGCTTATGGGGAAAATATACTTGTGTATCGGCATACTGATAATATTCCCCCATGTTTACACTAGGAAGACTCATGTACAATAAAGGAGATAGAATGGTACATTAAGGAATGCTGCATTTCAAATCCCTCTGTGTTGGCATACAATTGTCAATATTGGTGGACTGCTGTATTTTAGGTATGATTTGAACCACTATAGCACAGTTTCAGGACTCCAGCAACTTCTGTGATACCATCTCAGATAATTCAGCTGTGATAGTCCCCAAATAATCTGGTATTTTAGGCACCAACAAAACCATATGTTTTGGATCACAGTACAGAAACATTTCTGTAGTCACTGTTGTTGACTATCTAAAATATTTCTTCCATTTTTATATTCAACATTTTGTTTCTCTCTAGAGTTTGTAAGTAGTCCGTTCATTAGTAACTAAAGAATCAGAAAAAAACATAAAGCCTTAATAATGTTAAAATCCATTTTATCCTTGTGAATTGGATAATGAAGTGTGTTGCACTTTTACAGTGCTTTCTGTTTACACTTCTCAAAGTACTTTACAAATGGATTGATGTCAGTTTCCACAGAAACACATGAAAAGATTATATCCCAAATTTAAAATGACTTTATTTTTAAAAGAATATGAAGCTTCTTCCCCATTTATATCTTTGTTCTGCGAAAGTGGAGCTCAGCAGCTTATGGTTAGGTCTCTACAAAGTTGTCAACTTTTAAAATTGTATTTCAAGGGTCTAAATAAACTGAAGGCCTCTATCTTTAGAACCTAGCCCAGGGGTGGGCAAACTACGGCCCGCGGGCCACATCCGGCCCGCGGGACTGTCCTGCCCGGCCCGCGAGCTCCTGACCCAGGAGCATGGGCGGCAAAAGGCTGGGGCCCCAACTCATCCTGCCGCTGCGAGCCGAGGAGCGGCCCGCCCCCTGCAGCTGGGGCAGGGCCGCGCTACCGGCTCCGCTTGCGGGAGAGGAATGGCCCCTTACCGGTAGCGCGGCCCCGCCTGGCTGCAGAAGACGGGCCGCTCCTCCTCCGCTTGTTCACGCCCGGGTCCTAAACAGCGCAGCAGCAGCTTGGCTGGGGGGGCGGGGCTGAGCTCCGCCCCGCTCAGAGCCGTGTGGTGAGGGGGCGGGGCTGGGAGCTCCACGCCGAGCGGGGGCAGCTGAGCTCAGCCCGGAGCTCACAGCCCCGCCCCCTCACCACGCGGCTCTGAGCGGGGAAGAGCTCAGCCCCCTCCAGAGCCACGCGGCTGCCTCGCTGGGCAGGGCCGCTTCTCGAGGCGCGCAGTGAGCAGGGAGTCCCGGGGACAGTCAGGGGGCACAGGTTCTGTGGGGGCAGTCAGGGGCCAGGAAGGGGGTTTGGATTGGGGGTCTCAGGGAGGTGGTTGTCAGGCATCCCCTGACCCCATTACCCCCCAGGCCCAGCCCTGACCCCCAGCTCCAAGCCCAGCCCCTCGGACCTGGGCACACCCCCGGCCCCATCCCCCTCACAGCCCTGACCCCCAGCTCTGAGCCCAGCCCCTCTGATCCGGACACCCCCCTGACCCCATTCCCCACAGCCCTGACCCCAGCTCTGAGCCCAGCCCCTCTGAGCTGGACACCCCGGCCCCATCCCCACAGCCCCGACCCCCAGCTCTGAGACCAGCCCCTCTGAGCCGGACACCCCCCCTGTACCCATTCCCCCCACAGCCCTGATAAGGGGTGGGGGGCAGGCTGTTTGGGAGGGGGCACAGTCTTCCCTACCTGGCCCTCCATACTGTTTTGCAACCCCAATGTGGCCCTTGGGCCAAAAAGTTTGCCCACCCCTGACCTAGCCCCTAAAGGTTTTGTGTGGATTCTGGTGGATTTTAGCACTTATATTCCGTTTTACAAAGATCAGCTGCCTAACCACCACAACCTCCTGTGGGCCAGGTAATTATTACCTCAGTTTTACAATTGGAGAAATGAAGACACAGAGAAGTTAAGTGACCTACCTAAAGCCACAGTGAAAGTCAATGTCAAAGCTGTGGATAGAAGACAGGAGTATATTGCTTCATCCATTAGCCTGTGTTGCTTCTCATTTTACTGTGCTGCCACTGATGGTGATCACGGATCATACTAGCTTGCTCAGCTGCAGGTTGGCTGGGAGGAAACTTGCAGCAGCCTTTGCACTGTCAACCTTAGAGGTATTGCTTCCTGCAATTACAAATGGATTTGTGGTCTTCATAGAAATTCAGAGATCCTTGGCCATGGTTGTTATAGAACCTAGAAGTCAGTGCTGGGCAGCTACAGTTGGGCTATGAATGTGATCTTTAGGACAAGTCAGTGACAAGCTTCCAACTCTAGTAACCAGTTTATATAGGTTTACAATTTCAAGGCAAGTTTCACAAGGAAGAAGCCTAAAAACATAGTTTGTAAAGAAAAGATGAAAGCTGAGAGTTTCCTTTCGATCTGAAGGTCCAAATCAATGTGGATGGATACACAGATGTAGTCTTTAAAGACCACAAAGATCACCTGTGAATGTTGCTACTGGTCCATTAGTGTACAGATGTGCACACTCCATACACTAATGGACTTCCCACATGTGGAACAGAAGCTGAAAATAATAATTTAATATTAAAATGTGAGGATTTCTGGCTGAAATTATACAGGTTTCCTGAAGGACCATACTGTCCTAAACATCTGCTCTCCACTGGCAAGCCATGGCTCTCCGATTCCTGCAGACCACGAACGTGCATGAAGGGATTTCCTTAGACTGCATCCTCAGACCTGTTTTTGGAATAACTAATTTGCATTTGCTCTGCAATGTGCTGTGAAATGGGCTGATGCTTTTTTGGTCGATATGTTGCATATTAATTCTCAATTATATTTGGTCATAACCAAACTGTTTCGTAGTTTTCTTTTAGTGAGCAATTTTATTTTTGAGAATATATCATAGCAATAGTTCATACATTAAAAATTAAATAGTAAAATTCAGCCATGAATGTGAGCAACATTAAAATGTAGGGGTGAGGGATAGCTCAGTGGTTTGTGCATTGGCCTACTAAGCCCAGGGTTGTAAGTTCAATCCTTGAGGGGGCCACTTAGGAATCTGGGGCAAAAATCATACTTGGTCCTGCTAGTGAAGGCAGGGGGCTGGACTCAATGATCTTTCAAGGTCCCTTCCAGTTCTAGGAGATTGGTATATCTCCTATTATTATTGCCTGCATATGCTCTGAGTTACTCTCAAAATGTTCATGTCAAGGACCAAGGTTTCAGAGTAAGTCTAGCTAATAATAACATTGTAGAACAGTACATAAGTGTTTCTGGGCTGTAATGCAATTCCTGTGGTACATAAACCTGTGACCAATGTTGTGGCTTATTTAATGAGTGAGATTTACAAACACCAATTTAATGAAAATGTACTTATTTTTAATACAATTTGTGAATTTACCCATAACAGTTAGCCCTTCTCTTTATGTAGGCTAAAAAAGGGAAGCAGAAAGATAGTGTGAGGAAAAAGCGGTCTCTTTTGGTCAATGCAGGTCTTGCACTAGCTCCTGATGCATTTCAAATAGTCCTTGACAGTGAAAATGAAGCTAAAGGTAAGGTATGTTTGCTGTGATTAAAAAAGTCAAACATGTGTCTGTTACTGATTCTTTACCCAGCCTGAAAGATAATTTGACCACTGGAGCCAAAAATAATGTTTAGAAGACTATGTTTTGGGGTGAAATCATTGCCGTAGTGGAAAAATTCCCATTGTCTTCAGTAGGGTCATCATGTTTTTGGAGAAAACCCTGTAGTCCCATTTCCTATGCACATAACTGTGTGACACTATAAACTTATGCTCTCAACAAAAATATGATGTCTTGTATAATTTTATTTTAACTCCTGTAACTGCAGAAGCTATTCCTAGTCATACATGGTAACTATTGAATACTGTTTCAAGTTACTGTTTAACTCAATAATATTCTGTGGCATTGAAATACATATGTTCTTTATTTCTTTCAGATTGTTGCCTCTCAATTTTGAATGCTCTCTTGTTTCTTTATTATGCAAAGAACTAAATATGAATTCACAGTTTGCCTTCTAAAACACGGACCCCAGGATTTGAGCTCATTGCTTGTACATTATACCATGGACATTTTATCCCATGAAAGGCTACCCAGTCTTTCATTAAACAATGTCCATATGGAGATAGATTGTCCATACTATTCCAGCTGCTTTGTGCCACTCTAGCAGTACAAAGCACCTATAATACCAGTTTAAGCAGCCTTCTATGGATTCCCCTGCTTTGCCATAGTGTAGAGATCATGTCCAAAGGAGAGGGAGCATAGCTAGGGAGTCTATTCCCTGGTGATCCCTGGCTGCTGGAGCAGGTGACTGGGACAATATTGGGCCCACACACACAATCCTATAGTAAACTCATTTCAACCAAACCAGAACGTCCACCCCAGATTATTTTTATATGAAAAATAGAATTTATCTTTGAGTCAGTAATGACACACAAGTAAGAGTGCCACCTACATATTCACTACTTCCACTTCCTGTAGCACCTCAGTTTCCTTCAAGCACTAATCTTGTACTGAATAAGCTTGGATTTACTTAATTTATTATATATATTGAGATGATAGTCCAAAGTATTATATCTTTAGTGTTTTGAAAACAGTCAGACAGAGTATTAAACTCCAAGAAATAATGTAAACCTGTATAATACAACATCATTGCCATAATGTGTTGAGGCATTTTTTGAAGTAGGTGAGGGCTATCTTGTTCAAATAGCTTCTTTCACTTTATTTTAGATCATTAACTTTTGTAGGGGAAATGCAGAGGCTTGATCTGAGCTCTTGGCAGGTTAAAAGCTTTTCAATTAACATTTAATAAACTATTTGTATAAATTAGACATTAGCTTTAATTGAAGTAAATATACTACCTGCCATTGAGCTGCAGCATTCATGCATCTTGAAGAGACTTAAAGACACAAGTCATCTTAGATTTCCAGCTAATATAGTTGTTTGGTTTTTGAATTTTGGGTTTACTTGAGAATTGTAAATTTGTATCCAGACTTTCTCAAAATAAGTCACTCTTTCACTTACATATTCATATGCTAGCCTTCAAATGTAGATAATCTGAACAACTAAGATCATTTTACAAAATATCAGCGTAGGCTGGTGGACTTTAAAATAAAATTTTGCAAGATGTTGTTTCTTAAAGGTTTACTTTTGCTCTTAACACTCAACAGAACAATGAGACTAACTTTTTTGATAACAAATAACTAAACTAAATAATTTTAAAAGAAATTAAAAAATAAATTATCTTTGTTTACAGAATGAGAATATTCACACAACTGTGCTTTCATCAGCATTTTATGAACATTTTGTTCTCTTTTCAATGTATGTATTTACTTGTCAGTAATTTTAATGGGATTTGTACTCACACATTCAGAAGAGATTGTACTACTTGCTTGCAGTTTACAAATTCTGCTTACATGATATTAGTGTAATTATTGCCAGTTAATCTACAGTTACCACAGTAATGGGGACCATATAATTCATTGGATAAATTATACCGAAAGACTATTTATAAAGACATTAAGGGTATATCCCCTTTCCCATTTCGTTTAATTCAATGCTAATGCTTAATCTGTTTGTTTTTTAAATGTCAGAAATGTTTATGCTTATGCATTTCTTGCTGTTACTTGGCAAGCTGCTCAAGGATCAAATTAAAGCTTATTCAGTCTGGGTTATGTCAGCAATGATAGTTCAACTCGAGTCAATGTCCTGCCTCATCAGATTTCCAGGACAGCCACATATTATACAAAGCATTTCTGCCTTGTCATTATACTGTAGAAATAATCTCTGATGTGTTTTTATCGCTAAAGCTATTTTTCTCCTAGGGGTCCAACTCATCCCTTCCTTGTGTCTTGTCTCTCTCTTTCTCAGTTCATTTCTCTGTCTAATATTTTTATGCCTAAAAAGAGTTCTACCTTTAACACCTCCTCCTCACAAAAAACTAATATTTTGGTGTTTGCAAACTGAATCTTCAATATCTATCAAAATACCCGGGACTAGTGTTAATTTTTTTTATAGATTATGCAAGTTGTTGTAGGTTATGGGTTAGAAACACAGTTTATATGTTATTTGTAGTTCCCAAAAGTGAAGATCTGTAGGTGATGCTTAATTTTAAAATGTAATGGGCATTTGACTTTTTTCAGTTACTCAGTGATCAGATACTCAACACAATTAATATTAACAACAAGGGGGAAGGAATGCAAGCCAAAATAGGGAAAGAACAGGTTAAAGACTATTTAGATGATAAGATGGATGTATTCAAGTCAGCAGGGCCTGATGAAATAGGATACTTCGGGAACTAGCTGAAGCAAATCTTGGAACCATTAGCAATTATCTTTGAGAACTACTAGAGAACAGGTGAGGTCCCAGAGGACTAGAGAAGGGAAGACATAGTATCTGTCTTAAAAGGGGAACAAAGAGCAGCAGAGAAATTATAGACCAGTCAGCTTAACTTCAATACCTAAAATATACTGGAACACATTATTAAACAGTTTGTAAGCACCTAGAGGATAATAAAGTGATAAGGAATAACCAGCATGGGTTTCTCAAAAGCAAATTATACCAAACCAACCTGAATTTCTTCTTTGACAGGGCTACTGGCCTACTGGATGGGGGAAAGCACTAGACATGATATCTTGATTTTAGAAAGGCTTTTGACACACTTCTGCATGACATTCTCATAAAAAAAACTAGGGAAATCTAGTCTAGATGAAATTACTAGAAAGGCACAACTCTTTGAAAACTGTACTCAAAGAGTAGTTATCAATGGTTCATTGTCAAACTGGGCAGGCATATCTAATTTTGCTCTGCAGGGTCAGTCCTGGGTCCAGTACTATGCAATGTTTTCATTAATGACTTGGATAATGGAGTTGAGAGTATCCTTATAAAATCTGCAGATGACACCAAACTAGGAAGGGTTTGGAGGACAGGATTGGAATTCAAAAAAATCTGGACAAATTGGAGGATTGGTCCGAATTCAACAAGATGAATTTCATAAAGACAAGTGCAAAGTACTTCACTAAGGAAGGAAAAATCAAATGCACAACTACAAAATGGTGAATGACTGGCTAGGAGGTAGTACTGCTGAAAATGATCTGGGGGTTATAGTGACTCATAAATTGAATATGAGTCAACAATGTGATGAAGTTGGGGAAAAGGCAAATTTCATTCTGGGGTGTATTAACAGCAGTGTTATACGTAAGCCGTATGTGGCAATTGTCCAGCTCTGTTCAGCAGTGATGAGGCCTCAGTTGTGGTACTGTGTCTATTTTTGGGTGCCATGCAAGTCTAGAGGAGAATGTCACAGTGTTCTCTATTCATCACTGGGGTGCCTCCTTGTGGCTACTTCTGGGAAATAGCTCCACCCAGTTTGACACCCCGCTTCTGTCTCTCATTTGCACTGCGACCTCTCTCACACTCCAGAAGTTGCAGTGAATCAGGATGCTCCCTCTTCATGGCTTGGCCCTCTGGCCAGGCCACTATAGTTTTCAAGTTCTGCGATATCAAAGTCTCACCAGATTGTCTGTCTAGGTATCGTTCCCAGGAGTCCTCTAATTTCAGATTATGCCACTTCCCCAGTGGCTGGTAGGGGAACCTGGGCCCACCCACTACTCCAGGTTCCTGGCTGGGGAACCTACAATCAGCAGCCACAGTCTGCTGTATCCCAAACCTGGCTGCTATTTCCCTACTGCTTCCTGCTCTATCTCTATCAGGCTTCCTTATCCACCACTCTTCTAAGTATACCCTTCCCACAGTTCCAGGGCCCTAGGGCTTCTACTCTTCTCCTGGGTTTCCTTCTTTCCCTCTCTAACCCCAGAGAGTGACTGCAGACTTCCACACTGCAGACTATTTCTGCTGCAAACTTCCCGACTTTCTACAAGCCCTGCCTGGTCCTGTTTAGCTGGGCTCCATCCTCAAACAGAGATCGTCTATCAAGCCTAACTGTTTCTCAGATATGGTTTATCAGATTACTTAATCCCTTCTGAGCCACATTAACCTTTTCTGGGCTAGTGTGGGGTGAACAGCCTATCACAGAGAGCATGATGATAAAACGTTTAGAAAACTTAACCTATGAGTCTTGAGAGAAAAAAAGACTGGAGGGGGACCTGATAACAGTCTTCAAATATGTTAAGAGTTATTATAAAGAGGATGCTGATCAGTTGTTCTCCGTGCCCACTAAAGGTAGGATAAGAAATAATGGACCTAATCTGCAGCAAGGTAGATTCAAGTTAGCAGTTAGGAAAACTTCTAACAATAAGGGTAGCTATACTCTGAAACAGTCTTCCAAAGGAGTTTGTGGAAGCCCTATTTATTATTGCAGAATTTTCAGAGCAGGGTGGACAGATACCTTTCAGGGGTGTCTAGGTTTACTTGGTCCTGCCTCAGCTCAGGAGGCTTATGAAAGTAGTTGCACCAGTCCTCCCTTGAACAGATATTTTAGGGGATGGTTCTCTCAGCATTATTAACCAAAAGTCTGTTCCAAAGGCTGTTGAAGTTATTGAACAGATTCTTGCTGAAAATTCACAGTGGCCAAGCAGCTGGGAATTACTTTGCTGCAGCTACCACTGTCCAGTTTGTCCAGTACTGGATTGGGGTCTTTTGAAGCAGGGGCGGCTCCAGGCCCCAGCACGCCAAGCACATGCTTGGGGCGGCATGCCGCGGGGGGCGCTTTGCCCCGGCTTCGGTGGAGCTCCCGCAGGCATGCCTGCGGAGGGTCTGCTGGTCCCATGGTTCCACCGAAGCTGCGGGACTAGTGGACCCTCCGCAAGCATGCCTGTGGGAGGTCCACCGGAGCTGCGGGACCGGCGACCGGCAGAGCGCCCCCCGTGGCATGACGCCATGCTTGGGGCAGCAAAATGTCTAGAGCCGCCCCTGTTTTGAAGGAAGCTCTGAGAACTATAAAAGTCAAAATTTCAAATGTTTCACAAATTTTGTTGTGAACCAGTATGTATACTTTTCACTGACTCCATATAGATTGCTTTATCAATGAGATTTCAAATATTATTCTAAATTCCAGTTAGCACACAAAATCACACCAATTAATCACACATACTCACACAAATCACATATACCCTGTACAGCAGAGGTCTCCAATTATAGAAACATTTCTCCTTTTAATGAAGCTGCATTGAATCAAACTATTTTTTGCTGACTTGGGAAATTATAGAACATTTTGTTTATACTAATTCCAAACAAAATTGTTAGTACAGAATAATTTGTGTTTTATTTTAATTAGTATAATATAGATATTTTAAAATATATAAGGACCTACTTATGAATGAAGTTATTGTAGTGATGAAAAACATGCATTGTAATGCTTCAAAATTTGCTTGCATTCCTTTGTCTCCATTAAGTTTCCTCAGGTAAAAGCAGGAGTCAAATAAGTTATCTCTGTGCAAAAGCCCAGCATCATACTAAGAGTGTGGAGAAAACCGATGGACATTTGAAACGATTAGGGCATGGAAATGACAAGGAGAGGTAATTACTGTAAAGGAGGTGTATATATATTTCTTTTCCATTTTAAAAGTGGTGTATTGCTATTGCCAAAGGAGAAAGTTTTGCTATTAGGACTCTGAAATTATTTGACGCTCAATCCTGCAAAGTGCTGAGCACTCTGGTACAGATCCAGTGAAGCATTTAAACATGTACTAACCTTTAAGCAGGGGATCAGTGTGACGATATAATGAGCCATTAAACTTTGTTATGGTTATTTATCTATATGCTGATATAATTAGAAATAACAGCTTTATTTCCAGTGTATAAGGAATCTTCAGTAACTGGCATACTCCTCCTGCAGTTGATGCTTGATGCTGTATGATTTATAAGTTATTTTTATTAGTGATAAAAATTGACCCTACATTTAGTAACATTGAATAATAATTGTTACCGGGTTTTAAAGTCTGTATTATGATGAAGGATAACCTGAAGTTTCAGCCTGAATCTAGAATTTAGGAAATAAATCTGTTAATTAAAAAGTTTTTATATTTTTGTATGATAGAATAAGACTTTGGGCAGATTTGGCAAAAGTTGCACGGAAACAAGGCGTATGGGATGTGTGCCGTGCAGCATGCAGATTCTGTCTCTTGTATGATGATGCTCAGATGAGGAAGGTACCAAAAGCTAAAAAATGTAAGTCAACACATTACTTACAGTGTAACTTTTCTTAACTGATATTTTAAAACTATTTTTTAAATGAAAACTCAGTGTCATACACTGTAAATAAGTTATTTTAAATTTGTTTTAACCCCAGAGAGATAATTTGATTATTAAACAATTCAACACTTCTGATTTGGTAAATTAGTAGTAAAATAAAACTTTAGTTTGCAAAATTTTGAGATAGTCTATTATTTTGCTAATTTACAAGGTATTAGGCTTCCGTAATATGCTACGGTATTATGTTACTCAGCAAAGAATTAAAAACACATCATCAATTTAAAAATTGGAATTCCATCTGAGAATGTTTTATGTACTATTATAACTCCTGAGGTTCCTATCACTGCAAGAGATTAGAGCGAATGGAGCTTTTCTTTTCTATTTATTTTGTGCTGTGATAGCAATTTTTGTGTATATAACCACACCATGTATAGATTGTCAGCAGGTTTTGAACCTTGGAACAACCAACTTCAAATTGCAGAACTCTACAACTCAAGCTAAAGGAATAATTCCATTAGATGGTCATAGCAGTAGGTTTTTATCCACTATTAGTAGTAGTTAGTTTCCCTTATTGTTCGTTGTAGCTTTCTCTCAAACACATGGGAGAGAAGAAGCATTTAAAAAAAATTAAGTAAATGTGATGGTAAAATTCATAGATTTGTCAGGGAGGACTTACAGGGTGTCTGAAACTACTTTCAAGTCATTTATTTTCAAATCAATTATGTCCTTTTAAAAGTTAATTTTTAAGCCTGGTTATTTTTCCATTATGTGGATGTCATAGGTTTATTCCCCACTTTGAACTTTAGCGTTCACAAGATGGGGACCTGCATGGACTCCTCTAAACTAAATCCTAGTTTAGATCTGGTAAACGCTGCCACCAACTAGAAATTCCAGTGTCTAGTACACTCCCTGTTCCCCCAAACTTTCCCTGGGGAACACAGATCCCAACTTCCTTGGATCTTAATACACAGGGAAATAATCCATTCCCCCCCCCCCACCTTCTTCCCCCCTCCCCTTCTTCTGAAAATCCAAACAAGGGAAAAAATCACTCAGGTTCTAAAAGAAAAGATTTTATTAAAGAAAGAAAAAAAGTACACTATCTCTGTAATACCAGGATGGAAAAATTTACAGGGTCTAACTTATAAAAACTGGAGAGACTGCCCCTCCCTCCTCCTCAGAATAATCAAAGTAACAGCAAACAGAAATAAAGATATTTCTTCAGCAAACACACAATTGCAAATGCAGAAATTAATTATAAGACTAATTCGCCTTTCTAATACTCACTATACTGAATAGAAGAAAATACTTCAGGAAACTTTGGAGAACTTGAAGAATATGTCTGGCCTCTCTTAAATCCAAAGAGAGAACGGCAATCCAAACAAAGGACACAGACAAAGACCTCCCTCCTCAGAGATTTGAAATTATCTTGTCCCTTGATTGGTCCTCTAGTCAGGTGTTCATCAGGTTACTGAGCTTGTTAACCCTTTACAGGTAAAAGAGACTTTAACCCTTAACTATCTGTTTATGACAGTGGACAATTATATATTTAAGGAATATATGGCCTATTGCTCTCAAAAATCAGGCAATGGCAACTGTATACATGAACTGAGGACACTATATACTCCAAAAGTTTTCATTTCTAGTGCCTTTGATTTTTAATTGAAAAACTGTTTGAGCATGAATAGTTTTACGAGGCATCAGGAATGCAGAAATAGAGAAGCTTGGCCAAAGCAATCCTATTTGATTAATGTATTTTATTTAGAGCTATGCAAGTGTGTTAATGGCAATTTTCAAAAACTTCATCTTTTTAAATTAGTTGAACAGCCATGTCCTTTTTACAAATCAATGCCATCAGTAATGTTTCTCGTGATTTTATGTATATAATAAAAGTGCATTCTGAACCAAGCACTTTTCTAATTGCACAGCTGTTCCTTATACTAGTTAAATCTCTGATGTTAAAATCAAAACAATTTGTGTTACAATAAGATTATTTGTTCTCTCTAGTAATTGAACTTAAAACAAGGTTGCAGGGTGTAAATGTGTACTTTCTTCCTCACACCACGCGGATGTCTAGAAACCTACAGATACTCCCAAACAAAGCTTTTCCAAGAGCAACGTTACAGTGTTAGGGAAGCACTATTTACTGTGCTGCAACATGAAATCATGGCAGTTGGAAAAGGGTCACCATACTTTGTTCTTATTCATGTTTATTGTTTCCTTAAATAACATATATTTGTGTTTCAGGGGGATAATTGTAGGTAAAAACACAAATATATGGTTAGGTATACATAATAATAATAATAATAATACATAGGTCTTGTATAGCAGTTTTCATCAGTAGATATACAGAGTCTACTTAAAGTTAAACAGGTAAATGTTAGAAAGAGGAAGTAACAGGGATAATTGGTCAAATTTTCTGTGGGTGTTAACTGGTACAGTGCCATTTAATCTATGGAACTGTACCAATTTTTACCCGCAGAGAATTTGATGGTATAACTATTGGTTACACGGTTAGCAGTGCTGTAAAAGATATTTGGTACAATTTATCAGTTGTTAGACAAGTAGCAGGCCATAAAACATATTTTCCAGCATATAAATGAAATTTATGTGGCATTATTATTCATTTAATAGGCTGTTTAGTTAAAGCTACATCATTGCTCAGCTGAGAGGTTTGTATGATCAGAATTGTTATGTGCATATGAATACAAATAATTTGTGTCTTGTGCACAAACAATATTACATATCCTGTAAACTGGAATTCTTTTGTCTTAGTGTTCTGTTATTTTAATGCAGGAATATAACATGCTGGGCTGGTATTTTTAGTAAACAAAATCTCGAGAAAAAAGTACGGAGTCAGTCTGAAATAAGAATATTTTATTGTTGAGGATAATCACCAGAGAGAATAGTCTCTGTTTATCTAGAAATTGGTCAAAAATCTGCAACTTTACCAACTCACACTTAAAAGGATAAAACTGAGTTAAATTGGTCCTGGGAGGAAGTGATGGCCTCCTTGCCTGTCACTGGTCCACCCGTTAACTCTTATGGGACACTGCATGCTACATAGATTATAAAGCCAGAAGGGACCGCTTAGATTATCTAGTCTGCCCTCCTGCATAATACAGGCCATAGATCTTCTCTGCCCCCACCTGAGTGCCAGCTCCGCAGCTCCCATTGGCCAGGAACTGCAGCCAATGGGAGCTGCAGGGGCGGTGCCTGCAAGTGGGGGCAGCGTGCAGAGCTCCCTGGCTGGCCCCTCCCCCTAGGAGCCGGAGGGACATGCTGGTTGCTTCCTGAGAGCCACATGAGGTAAGCACCACCCAGAGCCTGCACCACTCACTCCCTCCTGCACCCCCAGCCGGGAGCCCCGTCCCTCACGCCATACCCCTCATCCCCAACCTGGAGCCCGCTCCTGCAACCCAAACCCCTCATCCCCAGCCCCACCTCAGACCTGCATCTGTAGTCAGAGCCCTCACCCACTCCACACTCCAAACCCCTTGACTTGCTCCTGCAACCCAAGCCTCTCATCCCTGGCCCCACCCCAAAGCCTGCAATCCAAGCCAGAGCCCTCACCCCCTCCCACACCCAACCCCTTGCCCCAGCCCTGAGCCCCCTCCCACACGCCGAACCCCTCATCCCCAGCCCCACTTCTGACCCACACCCCTAGCCGTAGCCCTCACCCACCTTTCACATTCCAAACCCCTCAGCCCCACCCCCCAGCCCAGAGCCTCCTTCTGTACCCCAAATCCCTCAGCCCCAGCTCCAGCCGGAGCCCTCACCCCCTCCCGCACCTCAGCCCCCAGCCCAGAACCCTGTCCTGCACCCTGAACCCCTCATTTCTGGCCTTGCCCCAACCCCCTGCTTCAGCCCAGTGAAAATGAGCAAGTGAATGAGGGTGGGGACAGCGAGTGACAGATGGAGTGAGTGGGGGTGGGGCCTTAGGGAACGGGAGAGGCCTTTGGAAGGGGCGGGGCAAGGGTGTTAACTTTCTAATTGCAGAAAACCTAGCAACCCTAATATTAACCAAGTTGAAAATGTAATAAACTGTAATTTGTTAGCACTCAAAGATGTCTAACCTATATGACCCAATTGTGGAAGAATGATAGATTCTGGAGGCAAGAAGTGGAAGCACAAAGGAGCTGCTTCTGTCCCCCTGTGCTTTCTGTAGTTACAGCTTGATGCCAGCAATCCAGAAATGTGAGAAAGGTGCTTGGTTTAACTAGTGAAGACTCTTTAAAGCTGCCATTTCCTGGCCACTGCATGCTGTCCCACTTACACCACCGTCCATCTGACTGATTTACATACCTGTCTCCCAGCACTGCCTGGAGAGAGGTATTTTCAGTCGCAGGAAACTGTAATGAATCAGGATTTTGAAGGCAGCAATTTTAAATCTGAATTCATTCTATCCCTTTTATAGATTTTAATGGAACTAGGCATTTTTCTTATTTAGCAGTAAAGTAAAAAGTCTTTCTGATTTACATAACAACAATAATAAGTGAAGCTTCCTTTCTCTTAGTACAAAAGAAGAAAGCTAGTACAATTATGATGGATGATTATCGAGGTGGAAGCCTACAAATGGAATCATCCTTGCCCATTAAATCATTCTCTCTTGAAAGAGATTTACTCAGAACATTAGCAGAAATAAGATTCATTAATGCAGAGGTTAGTAAATTGTACAGCTGTGATATTCATTTTTGTCTCCTCCATCCTTGGCTTTATCTACCGTGCTGGTATACATTCATCTTAAGGAATGATGTGCCAGTTATTAGAGATTGAAAACAATAACTAATGCGTTTGCAGAGAAACTAAAAAAAATTTAGAGTTTCATGAAGCTACTGTCTAAGAAAGTTTCCATTCAAAGTAAGTGTACTAATGTTTTCCCTGTCAGTACAGATAATGTATTTCTCAGTGATTTTATTGCAAATGTTTGACAACTGCCCATAGAGCCCTGGAGGCTTAAAATTGTGGGTTTTTTACAGGAATTATGTTGAATTCATTCTGCAGGATCTAAGGAATTTGAAGGACTGTATTTAATATGTTTTGTGATATATTGCTATATGCCTACAGAGTATTTGACAAAATTGTGCTGCTAATATTTTATTGTAGAATGGAGACTGTGACTTGAGCAGAAGCCAGTTTCTCTTTTCAATGTGAGAAGGTTTGATGAAATTGAAGTTTCATATATATGTTTTCTATATATATTTCTAGGCGACTACTCATTTGTTAAGATTGGAGGGTGTTCAGCTGAATGATCATGCTGTCCCACCTGAAGATACAAGCCAGCATCCCACAGGATATATTTCCAAACTTCCTGAACATGATCCAGATTGGATAACATACAGGTGTTTTTCTTTAATCTGTACCAAACCCTGGGTCCTTTGGCAAATTCTTTTTGATTATCACACCATGAAGATATTTTCAAAAGTTGTTACTTCTTAAAATAAAATCCATTGTTATCAGATGGTTCATTTTCAAAGGCATGGATTCTTGTGGGAAAAGAGAGAGAAGCTAAAGGAAAAAGTTTTAAGTGGCCATTGCTGAGTTGGCTCCATTATGGAACAGCTACTGGCATGCACTCTTGCAATCAACATTTTAACTGTCAGACCTGAGAAGCTTATAGCCACACAAAAACTCTTTAAAGCTAAAGTTAATTCTGCTATCCATTTAAAAAAAAAAAAGGATTTCATAGTTTAAAAAAAAACATAATTGCCAAAACTCAGAAAATTTTCTGTTAAAATTTCAAATAATAATATCTGAGCATCTATGTAAATGCATAATGAATTACCTTCCTCTCTATTCCCTCCACCCAAGGGGTGTGAATTGAGGAGAAATTAATTTTTTCCTCTCACCTCCATAAATACTGTTAAGTTATTTTTTTCTGTGTAAAATCAGGGGAGAAAGGGGTCCATGTAGTAAATGTTACCTTTGGAACGGAAGTCCTTTCAAGGAGATTATAATGTTCATGAAGGCCACCTCTAATAACTAGTAAGTTGGCATTCAAACTTGGGGGGAAAAAACAACAAAAAAGTGTATGCTCATGCTCATTGAGAATTAATGAAAAAAACACATGGAATTTCTTAAAGTAAGTTGGTACTGAATTATGATTAGACATTAAAAAGGATCAAAATCAAAGTGAAAAAACATCTTTTTAAAAATTCTTGCCTCAAAAATAGATGTCTGCTTAAGATCAAACTTTAAAAGAAAAGTTCGCCTGTGGGCATAGATTACACAAGAGAAATTGTCAGTAAAACAGACTTTTTCCCCATATTTTTAGAGGGGGTTGTGTGGGGAAACATTTATCATCTGTTTTAAAATGGAACTTTGACCATGGCATTACTATCATGACACCATAATGAAGGAATGGGTACTGAGGTAGAAAACAAGACAACCTTTCTTAGGTATGTTTGAAGTTCTTTGAGATCCTCAGATGGAAACCTCTGTAGAAGTTAAGATTATCATCATCATCATTATTCATTTTAATATATTATTATGTAATGCTGAAAGTTTTAGGCTGAGGGACAGTAATTTCCACTACAAATTTTATACATTATACTCTGAAAAACTGAGAGTGAAGAGTAACCATTTCCTAGCAAATATATCCCCTGAGTAAATCCTCTTCTTCCCTTCATTTCCTTCCCTTTCTTCTGTTTCTGGTCTCTTTTTTAAAAAAAAAAACTTGGACTGACACATTGACCCTGTAGACTGATGATTTGCTGCAGAAATTATGGTTTCCTGTTGAGTATCTGAAATCACTGTCTTTGATGTGCCAATGTGCTGCAAGATCCTTTGTGCTGGCTGCTATTGAACATGAAAGGAGAAGATGCAGTAGTCAGCTGAAAGGCTGCAGAGGTACATCACGGCCCTGAGAATACCCATACTTGTTGCAATTTAGTGGTAGGAACAAGTTGAGTACAGTATGTTAGCTGCTTTTATCTCTCATTCTCTTCCCTGCTCCAATCACAGGTTAGAGCAGCCCAGGGGATAATCCAATGTGCCAGCTGACTATGGTCCCCAGGGAACAATCCACCAGTTGGGGAATGCTTCAGCCATACTAACTCTCCACCTCTTCTTGGTCACTTCATGCCCATTCACACACCCTTCTCCTATAGTTTTTGGGAGAAAGACTTAGGAACTCTATTCGATGTATGCCTGATGGGGGGCTTGTGACCAGGCTCTACTCCCTTTGTACTGCCTGAGAAATGCACAGGGAGTAGAGGACAGCAGAAAATCTGCTTTTATTTTTGATACTGGTGAATATTTACAAATATTTTGACTAGTGTGCAGATTTGGAAAGAGGCCAGTAGTAGGGGACACAAGAGAGCTGATTCTCTTCCCACATCTGCCACTTACCTGCTGCATGACCTTGGGTAAGTTGCTGCATCTCTCTATGTACCATCCCACCATTTGTCTCTTGTGTGTAATTAGATTATTGCAGAAGGGACTGTGTCTTACGCTGTCTGTCTATACTAGCATAGTAAGACCCTGATTTCAGTTGGGGGCTGTTGGCGTTGCAATAATACAATTAACAGCAATGAAATGTTTTGGTCAGATGAATCAAGCAATCAGATTCCATGTGGCCATATAACGCTGTATAAAAATGTTAGCTGTATTTTGAGTTATGAAGCCTTTAGATTAATAGGTGGAGTGTGCATCCTTAAAACTGATTTTGTAGTTAAAAGATTTGCTTTATTATTGTATTACCCTAAGCACTTGGGGAAAAATGTTATAATCTTAATTAAAAATGAATCAAAGAATTCCAAAACAACTGGGGATGTTTTAGAAGTCATGGAGACATGCATTTGTTAAATAAAAATATGTTTGATATGTGGAACATGACATTGTGAACCCTTGCCACTGAAAATACTGCTTGGGGGTTCCTGGCACCATGTATCAGGTTTGCTGCAGGAAGGTCAGAGTGGCTCAGCAATCCTTCATGTAGTGGAGGAACACTCTCAGTTCAGATACATTAGCATAGATCCTGAAGAAGCTAAAGGATGTGGTAGGTCCTTATTAAAATCATTAGGGCATCTTCTGGCCTTCTTTATTTCAATATGCTCTCAAGAAAAACTTTAATTAAAGGACCTAAAAAGAAATAATTAAAGACACACCAACTAAGGGATGCTAATACTTCTACCCACATTCAGTTTCATCATGATTTGAAGCTTAAAGCCTCTGTGATTAGGTAGTACTTCCTTTTAGGATACTTTTAGGAATATATGCGCCTTGGTGCCACACGATTGCAACTAGAAAGTAGTGAGCATTTGGCTACAGGTAGAGCCCATCACGGATTAGAGTGTTTGGTGAAAGGAACCATGTCCCAAACCAGCCTTAGTTCCTTTCCTATGTCATAGGCAATAGGTATCAGAAACATCTTCAGTACATCCTCTGTCTTGACATTGAACTCATCTGTCCTTTTGTTATTTTGATTATACTTGTGTTTATACTGTAATTTGTGGTCTACTATGCAAAGAATAATTTTTAGAAGTATGCTGTTACAGGTTCCAAACTACTTGCTAACTGTGCTGCTGTAGAATTCTCCACAGTCGTCTTCATGCTATCAAGTGATTTTGGACTGTTCCCCTCTGTGAAGTTCTGTGGTTCCAAGATAGTTTTACATCAGTTCCTTTACTCCTCATTTTCAATCAACTATATTGCACAAGGGGGGGAAAAAGGCAATACAAAGATGTGAGTCATGTAGCACGAAAATGTCCTTGACAGTTCCAGACACATGCCGAGCAGTTAAGCTTTTTCACCCCACTGTCCCCAGACCAGTGAGGCAGCAAGCACTTAGCTATGTCCGACACCTGTCAGCAGGATGTGCTTCCATGCATGTGCTCAACCTAGAGGCAACAGTAATTACGAGCCTGCTGTATACTATAGAAAGTACAGTAGTTATGGGCTTGATGCAGAAATTACTGGATGGATTCTATGATTTGTGTTATGGAGGAGGTCAAGACAGATTATTATAATGGTCCCTTCTGGTCATAAAAATCTATGAATTCTTGATAGATGTGCAGCACTGAGGTGCCGTCCTGTGCACTTTAACCTAACTATCCAGATAGACAAGCTAGGGATGTGCTGGAAAATTAAATGGACACTAAAAATCTATATTCAATTATAGGTTTAACCTGAAGTTTGTAATGAGCTCTGGGACTGAGGCATGGACTCATGTACACATTATAAGGTGCCCTGGGGATAAAACATTAGATTTGGATTATGGAACACACTATTTGCATTATTTTGGATGACAGTAGTGTTTTAGTGTTCTGGAGACTGATGTTCCTTATGCTGATTTTTCTTCTTCTCTCCTCCCCCCATCTATTTCTTCTTTAAAAACAAACAAACAAACAACTAGAAAATTCCATACGAAATGCTATGTTTAAAAATGCTTTGCTGTATCAAGCAAGAGTGCTTGTAAATTCTAGCTCTTACAATATATTCATTTTGGTTTTGTAGTTTTGGAATAATAGCTTCTTAATATTAATTTTACAGTATCTGGGTAGACCACTTATCCCAATATGCTATGGAAAACTTTCTGCGGGCTGCGGAAATGGGAGAAGAGTTGAATGAGGCCTGGATTGTTCACAACACAGTGGTGTATGTCTTAAATCACAATAAACATCTTATAGCTTCAGGAAGACAGCGAGAGATTGTTGAGTCCCTGCAGAGTCTTCTCAGTGCAATCAAGAATACTGGACACAGTGGGTAAGTATGATAGTTGAGTTTGATTATTACCTTTCTCTTTCCTATTAAGTATTTTATGAAGCTAAAAATAAATTCTAAAAGTAAATCACTTTTTCATTGTGCCATATCCCAGTAGCACTAAAAAGATGTTGTTAGTTTTTATTTGATTGGGACTTATTTGCTTTGATTTGTGAACGGATATTTGAGATGGTATAGTCTATTAGTTGGTTTAAAAATGAAGTCCCCCCAGTCTAACACAGAGATAGTCACTCTACCAGTCTAAACCTTATTAAAGAGTGGCTATGCAAAGCTGATATGGTCTTTTTAGTTTGGAATAGCAGCAGGGCTACTGTGGCTAATCAAAAGGAAAAGCTTACTTGTACTGTCTTGCCAAAGCAAGATGTCATGAAATGTATTCACTTGATGTGTCTCTCTCTCTAATTTAATACGTTATATTCATTGTAAATGTTTAATAATCAAAGCAACTGTGGTCTATTATTTTTTACTACTGTTAAAGCTTTGTAAAATTTAAAACGGGGTGAGGGAAAGCTTTAACAGCAATACTCTATGCACCACCACGGGTGGCAGAAAAAAAGGCTGCCTGATTTATGGCAAAAAGTCAAATAAAAAAATTAAACTCCCTTTACTACTTCTGGTACTCACTTTCTACAGTATGTGCCTTAATATTGTCTCCAGTAGTCTACACAGAAGAACATTTTTTTCATGTTGTCAGATTAGTGAGTACTCCAAGGAAGCAGTAATCATCTCTTGTTTTGGAGTCACTTTTGCCAGGACCCTTATGTAGTTATGTAAAATGCACCTTAAGAGGGAAAGAAAAGTTAATAATGCGGGCACTATAGCTATTGTGAGATACCTCAGTCAGATGTTCATCTGTGCTTTACCAGAAGGGATTCTGCTATAGCTGTTGCTAATCTGTAACTCAACAATTGATTGTTGTGGAAATTAATGCAATGTTACAAATAAAGTATGATTTCACGTAAGAGGAGTCGACGCAAGAATGTTTTTTTTTTAGTGCAAATACTCTTATTAATATAAGTGAGAATGTAGAGGAATAATAAAAATCTTGAACTGATACATAGACAAAACATTTCATAAATAGAATATTTTCTGGGAGGCAATGGCAGATCTTAATGTAGAACACCTTGGAAAGAACATTATGAAAAAACATGAAGGCTAAATTTATCTAAACTTAACTTCAGTATATTTTAACTTTTTCTCCAATGTGAAAGTGTTTCTTTAGGGTTATTTTGCAAATGTTTCATAAGTTTGCTTTCCAAGGGAAACATAGAATTTAGAGAAGTGTTAAACATCTTTCTGTGCCATCTTTATTTTGCTCTAGGCAAATGTTTCTTACACTTAGTCTTTTTGTTTTGTCTTTCAGAAATACTGTTGTTTTGGTGATGTTATGTAATGCTTTGGCTCGAGGCCTAATTCTTTGTTGGATTCCAAAATCAGTTTTGAAAACTGATGAGAAGAAAAAGATAGACGCAGCAACAGACAAAAGTAAAAGGCCCTCAATAAGGGGGCCTGAAAAAACAAACATTGTCCAACCTTTGTCAGTGGATCCAAATGGACTCCCTGATATTAAAGCAGCCTTAGAGGTACAAAGTTCTCATTGCTCTGTTTCCTATCAAACCACTGTATTTGGAGGAGGGAAAAAACCTCTCCCCACCATACACACACATAGGCACATGCTCACGTTCTTTACTGAGCACAGCTCAAGTTGGAGAATTGGAGCCTTTATCCTTTGACTCAGTTGCCTCATAGAGATGTTAGACAGATAGATTGATATGTGGTTTTCTCAGCATACCCTCTGAGGAATGCATTGTATTCATAACAGGGGCTGGGCTATGGATTCATGTTCTAAGTTTTATTTTATTCTTGGATTTTAGGTTTGTGAATTTGTGCTGAATTTGACAAATGGAAACATACCTAATGAATTGGTACCTATTGCTGTACGACAACAGATCATTGCTACGTGGGTGAAAGCGAAACAGTTACTTCAGCAACAAATTTGGCATAAACTTGGAACTGATGATGAGGTATAGATTCTGTGAATTCGTATGTGAAAAATGAATACATATAACATATGTACACTTTTTGAATGCAATATGGAAAATAAGATTTAGTTGTTCTCATTAACACATTACAAAGGACAACTAGTTATTTGCATGAGGTATAGAAATGACATTCTTGAGTTTGTTTAATTTCTACCTTCTGTTTTTAGCTACAAGAAATAATTAGTGGTAACTGCCATATGATGACATCATAACTACACCATCATTTAAAGATATACATTTATAGAGTTATAAAATGCAAAGAGACGTCAAGCATATTTCAATAAATATATATCATATTTTCATTATATAATATTAATTTGAATTTATGTTCTTGCTGATGTATTTCAATGGGAATGCCTGTTTTAAATAAAAACATAAAAATAAAATATATATCTAATAAAACCATGATCTCAGAATTTTGTAGCATATGTATTCATTCAGTAGTTGCTAATCTCTTTCATATTGAAACTATTGGAGTTTTGATTTGACAGGAGTTATGAATGAAATGAAATATATAAAAACTATCAAAAATTACGTTTTAAGGACAATAAAAAACAGAAGGTTAACAGTTTTTCTTGTAGCTAAATGACCTTTTAATGCCAATGAGAGTTCTACATATATATTCTCAAACATAGTTAAATATATCCTTTGTCTACTTATTGATTTTACATTATTTTATAATGTTTATATATGCATAACGTTTGGAATAAATGCGACATTTCTTGCTTCTCAGAATGGCGAGGGACAAAATCCACTCACAAAAGTTCTTGTTGCTTTGGAAATGTACTCATGTAATGGCTTGGGTCTCATGGACTTTACTGTTCCCAGTTTGTCTCAGGTATTTAGCTTTATTTTACTAGGTTTTTACTTGTGATAATATGTAGGTCTACATACTGTAGATGTTGCTGGTATCTTTCTGTAATCTCTGTTTTGCATAGTTGGATACAAAATTATTTCTGCTGGAGAACTATGCTGTTTTTTATTTTCCTTTAAAACTTTTTAAAGTTAATGTAATGATCATAACAGGTAGTAAATTGACATCCCTGGAGATTATATCTCTACATTTAACCACAAAATGGGTACAATAAGAATAATGGGAGTGCAAGATTTCCCCTGCTATTCTACCAGCTGGGAGCTGTCAGATTCTTGTAAAGATGCATTCAACATCAGACCACACTTCTGGCCAGTCATCTCTGTGGCAAAGATGACAATTTAACAGATGCTCTGTGCTGAAAATACTGCACAAAAACCCAAGCCAACACATACCTCAAGCATTCTCTAGTCACTTCTCGAGGTCTTGAGAGTGGGACACAAATAGAACCTGTTGCCATTTAAGGGAACATGAAGAGGTTTTCATTATTTGTGTCTCAGGAAGGCAGTAATGCATCACTATTCACAGTTTCTTTAGTATGTGACTGTTTGTTTTGGGGCAGATTTTGCCACCATTATTCATGTTGAATAGTGCCATTCTCTAAATGTAACCCCACTGAGTTACTAAGCATGAGCCAGGGTGACAAAATCTGGCCTATATCCCAACTGTCAAAGTTGTCTTTGAGCTCCGTCAGTCTATTTTGTAGTCATAGCTGTATGCCATACACAGTGCAGGGTATCACCTATATCTCCCAGTTTCAGGGCATCCACACCTATATTCCCCCTCCATGGTCCACCAAGCGCACAGACTTCAGGCTTCTGGCTCTCAGTAATTACCTCTTTTGGGTGGAAACCCACATCTCTCTCCCTCCTGACTTAAAGGCTACTAGGCCCTATAGTTTTGTATATGTAGTTTGGATTACATTTTTCAGTGTGCATTGCTTTGCACTTATCAGCACTGAATTACATTTGTCATTTTGTCACACAGTCACCCAGCTGGGTGAGATTCCTTTGTGAATCTTTGCAGTCATCTTAGGATTTAACTATCTTGAGGAATTTTGCATCCTCACTATTCAGTCCTTTTTCCAGATCATTTTGTGACCGTGTTGAACAACACAAGTGCCAGCACAAAACTTTGGGAGCCCTTATGTTTACTACTCTCCATTGTGAAAACTGACCATTTATTCCTACTCTTTGTTTCCTGTCTTTTAACCAGTTACTGATTCACCAAAAGACCTTCCCTCTTATCCCATGACTGTTTAGTTTGCTTAAGAGCCTTTAGTGAGGGACCTTGTCAAAGACTTTCTAAAGTCCACATACACTATCTCAACTGGATCACCCCTGTCCACATGCTTGTTGACTCCCTCAGAGAATTCTAATAGATTGGTGAGGCATGATTTCCCCTTACAAAAGCGCTGTTGACTCTATCCCAACATACCATGTTTATGTGTGTCCGATCGTTTTGTTCTTTACTATAGTTTCATCCAGTTTGCCTGGTACTGAAGTTAGGCTTACCAGCCTGTAATTGTGTGGCTTTTTTAAAAATTGACATTACATTAGGTACCCTCCTGTCATTTGGTACAGTGGCTGATTTAAGCGATAGGTTATATACCTCAGGTAGTAGTTCTGTTAGTAGAGTTCAGAACTCTTTGGTGAATATCACCTTGTCCTGGCGACGTATTGCTCTTTAATTTATCATGTTTTTCCAAAACCTCCTCTACATCTCAATCTGGAACAGTTCCTCAGATTTGTCACTTAAAAAGAATGACGTGGTTGTGGGATCTCCTCCATATTCTCTGCAGTGAAGACTGATGCAAAGAATTACTTTATCTTCTCTGCAATGGCCTTGTCTTCCTTGAGTGCTCTTTTAGCACCTCGATCATCCAGTGGCCCACTGACTGTTGTACTTAAAACATTCTTTGTTATTAGTTTTTGTGTCCATAGCCAGTTGCTCTTCAAATATTTTTCTGCACCTGCCTTATTATACTTTTACTTTTACAGCCTCACCTCAGTCATAGGCTATTGCCAGTCACCAACTAGCCCCCGCTCCCTGGGGCAGACTGCAGTATAAGCCACTCATCACAGGCAAGGGGGTTTTGTACCTGCTGCCTTTCTCTTTAACCCAGTACCTCCAGGGGCCTTGTACAAGGCCCTGCAGCCTAGGGAGTTGCTGGCCCAGAGCTCCACAGCTCCTCTGGCCTTTCCCCAGCTCTGCTTCACTCCAGTACCCT
Source organism: Mauremys reevesii (assembly GCF_016161935.1). Taxonomy (NCBI): domain Eukaryota; kingdom Metazoa; phylum Chordata; order Testudines; family Geoemydidae; genus Mauremys; species Mauremys reevesii. The sequence goes on along the minus strand of NC_052629.1, from coordinate 28,104,782 downwards.
TTAGCACTCAGGCAGTTAGGTCCATCTCCCTCCTCAGCTAGAGGGAGACTCTTGCTCTTGGCCCACTGCCCTCTTATAAGGGCCAGCTGGGCCCTTATTAAGCCAGCTACAGCTGTGGCTGCTTTCCCAATCAGCCCAGCTTTCAGAGCTGCAGCCCTCTCTAGGGCTACTTTTACCACTGCAGTCCTCCCCAGGGCTGCTTGTACCTTTCCAGGCCCGGAGCGTATACGTTTAGTTTGAGTCATTTAGTTTGAGTCATTATTAGGGTGGGTTTAGAATAGTGTCCATTCAGTTTGCAGGCATTTAAATGTTCTGACAGTTCCTTTTAATTTACTTTTAACTAGCTTCCTTGCTTTTGAAGTTAAATGCTGTTGTGGTGGGTTTCTTAGGCATTTTTTCCCGTGAAAGGATGTTAAATTTAATCACATTATGGTTGTTATTACTGAGCAGTTGTCATATCTGTCACACAGGGGTTTTTAATATTTTACATCCTACTGTAAAGAGATTTTTTGAAAGCAGTGGCACATATTTTCCCACCTATTTGTAATCTTTTTTCAGGATTTGGAATTTACCACTTATGAATCTGATGAAATTGTTATTTAAACCTTTAGCAGATAGCTTGTTGTATCAACTGTCCCTAAAGATTGTATTCTTAGTAGCCATAAGTCTCCGCAGAGTTCATGAGATCTAGGTCTTGATGACTGAGCTTCCATATGCAGTTTCATAAACTAAAATGATCCTGCAACACCCCAAAATCCTGAGTAAATTTCCCCTGTACCAATCCACCAACCAACTCAGTAATTTTCACTAAGCTTTACTCAAATACCAGGGAATTCAGGTTATATGGTCTATATGTTAAGAAGACACTTAGCCAGTGGTGAGCTGGAGCCGGTTCCCACCAGTTCGCAAGAACCAGTTGTTAAATTTAGAAGCTGGTGTAGAACCAGCTGTTAAAGGGGTGGGCGGGTGGGCAAACAACTCCGGTCCGCAGGCCACATCTTGCCCGCGGGACCGTCCTGTCTCCGGCCCGCCTGAGCTCCCGTCCTGTCTCCGGCCCCTCCCCCACTCCCCTCTCCCCGCCGCAGAGCCGCAGTGTGCCGAGCTGCTGGTGCCAGTGCTCTGGGTGGCTCTGCAGCTCCTGCTGCTTTGAGCAGCAAGGTAAGGGGGTGGGGCTGCAAGCTCCAGCAGGCCGCGCGGCATCCTTACACGCTGCCCTGAGCACATGGTAAGGGGGCCGGGTTGGGAGGAGGGGTTGGATAAGGCAGAGGCCGGGCAGGGAGCAGTTGGAGGGGGTGGAGGTTCTTGATGGGGGCGATCAGGGGACAGGGCATGGGGGGGGTCAGGTAGGCATGAGTTCCAGGGGTCTGTTGGGGTGGTGGTGGTGGTGGTTGGAGTCGGGGGAGTCAGGAGACAGGGAGCGGGGCGAGTTGGGTAGGGGGTGGGGAGGCGTCCTGGGGGGCAGTTAGGGTGGAGGGGGTCTTGGGAGTGGGTGGTCAGGGGACAAGGAGCAGGGGGAGGGAATTGATGGGTTGCTTGCTGCCCTTGTAGGTTCTGAGGGGGGCAGGACATGGGTGGGGGTTGGATGAGGGGGACAGGCTGTTTTGGGAGGCACCGCCTTCCCTACTGGCCCCTGATACAATTTTGCAACCCGATGTGCAGGGCCGGCTTTAGGAAGTGTGGGGCCCAATTCAAAGAGTTTTGACGGGGCCCCGGCAGGGATGACTTAAAAAATAACACACAAAAAAACACATGGGGCTTGTATCACTGGGCGGCACTCCAAGTCTTTGACGGCACTTCAGCGGCAGGTCCTTCACTCGCTCCAGGTCTTCTGCAGCACTGAAGGACCCGCTGCCAAAGTGCCACCAAAGACCTAGTAGGGAACCAGTTGTTAAGATTTTGGAAGCTCATCACTGCCCTTAGCTGCTGTCTAGACATAACTAAGCCTATATAATAATATCCTTGCTGTTTGCAGAAATGTTACATATCAGTAACTATAGTTCTTTGAGTAAATTGTCCCACAGATTCTCAGGGCCAGCTAAAGGTTCAAATGATAATTCTGTTAGTTTCAGAAACAGAATAGAATGTTGAATGCACCATTTAAAAAATCTGACTCCTCTTATTTGGCTCTAATAGAGGTTCCAGTAGGTGAAAGAATTAAAAATAAAGTTGGAAACCTCAGTCCTTCCGTTTGGCATTCAGCACCAAGCCCCAATAGATGTCTTCTTTTTAGAAGATTCTGACTCAATGCATGGAGTGCAGGCATATGCCAAGAGTGGGACTCTATGCCAACAGTGTTCTTCAAGCACTGTAGTCATCATAAATAACCTTTCTTTCCCAGTTCTAATTCTGTAGGTCACATTCCACATTTTTCTTAGCCTGTAATTAGTAATTTTTGTTTGTGTAGTAAACAGTGTTTTTGATATTATACAAGATGCAAAGATAGATGGGCTGTGTTCCAAAGATTTTGCGATCTGAAAGACCAACAAAGAGAAGATAAGATAACTTTAAATTACTATATATACATTTTTTAAAAAATTGTATTTGTGTGAATTAGGAGGATTTGAATGAAAAAAGATGGTGGCTTTGCAAACTGCTATTTGAATCAGGGCTTGTCTTATACACGGATCATGAGAAAGTCATATCATGTACAGGGCAGTACGAAGTGAAGGACAGAAATAGAATTCTGTAATCATACCTTTATATATGTTGTTTTCTTTCAGTCTTTACAAAGTTGTTGGGTGACTTAGAAAATATTTAATATATCCTGGCATACTGTGTATGAAAAGTGATTGACAATCAAAATTATAGCATAAGAGAACATATTTATTTTGCTATTATTTGCAGTTAGTGAAAATGACTTTAGAATGCAACTGGTCAGATCCATTAGTGGAATTGCAGACATTGACACGACTTACACATTTTGCATATGCATCACATGACCATGAAATAGTGATGACTTGTTCCCAAAGAACCTTGCAACTAGATGATGCAGTTTTGTGTGATACAGATGCAAAGAAACATGACATGTAAGTATACAGAATTTTCCATTATAACATAAAATAACTTTAAAGCATTCAGTAAGATAGGTACATTTTTGTGATTATATAATCAAAATTGTTATAAACTGTATTTAAGAGTAAAGGCTGAAACTTCCCTCTTACTCACTCTGTTGTGATTAGCAGTTCCAGCACTGTTTGAGCATTGAGGGCTAGATTATAAATTTACAATGCATCTTGAGTACAGGACAATGCAGGAAGCAGATTGTGAGTCCTTGACTCAGTTCAGGAAAATGTGTAAACATATGCTAAAGACCCATTGAAGTGAATCATATGCTTAAAGTTAAGCATGTGCTTAAGTGCTTACCTCAATTGGAATCTCTAACAATCGTGTTCCTGTTTTCACTTCATTCCAGGGGGAAGGTAATCTGTGCTAGCCCTTCAGGTTATGCAGGATTGTGTCCCTGACTGCACTGGGTTTGATGCATGGACTGAATTGATGCAGTTTGTAGGTGGTGCCAAGACTGCCCACATCTCTGCTCGTCCATTCCCTGACCACTTCTGTAGGAGGAGGAGTAGCCTAGTGGCAGCTACTCTTTCCCACATGGGGGACGGAGATGGAGGTAGCTCATATAAAATGGGCTTTTTATGTTCCCTTAGTCTCCTCTGCAGTCATGCAACAGGCCCATGGTTGAGACCTGGATTATTGTATATGTCATTTATGTTGCAGTACCTAGGTGCAATAAAAATGTTGAGAAAAGAGTTGCAGTCTGAAAACTGGCTTCATATCTGGGATTAAGGCAACTTCCACACTAGGCTGAGGATCTGCTGATATGGTCCTATCGTCCAGAAAAGCAGATCCCCAGATGTATATATGCAGCCCAAAAAGGAAAAGGGGTTTGACCAAGCCTGGATGAAATTAGCCCAGTTAATAATATTGCTTTTATACTGTCAGGGAAAAACGTAATTCTGGATGGAAAATTTTGAGCATAATTAAATGCTGACCTTAACTGGAAAAACATGTGCTCTTTATTATCTGCAGCCATTCACTAGGAAATTAGCTTTCTACCTTTTTTTTCAAATCTTTCAGCAAAATGAGATATTCAAATATATAGAGCTCTTGAATATCATAGATAGAGAACAACTCTCTGAATAAAACAATGAATGGATAAAATATTTTCATCTTGGACACACAACTTTAGTCCAGGATTTGTCATAATTGCAAACAATACTCATTTTTCATTTTGTGTATGGTAAAGAGCAACGTTAGGGTAAAATAGGGCTTAATTTTGCTTTAGTTTTCATTTGTTCAGTGTAAAAGTGAACTGTGGAACACTGGTAACCTCTAGTGGTCATAATCATTGTTGCATAATAGTTTTTGCTCTAAACCAGGGGCTGGCAGCCTTTCAGAAGTGGGGTGCCGAGTCTTCATTTATTCACTGGAATTTACTGTTTCGCGTGCCAGTAATACATTTTAATGTTTTTAGAAGGTCTCTTTCTAAAAGTCTATAGTATATAACTAAACTATTGTTGTATGTAAAGTAAATAAGGTTTTAAAAATATTTAAGAAGCTTTGTTTAAAATTAAATTAAAATGCAGAGTCCCCCAGACTGGTGGCTAGGACCCAGGCAGTGTGAGTGCCACTGAAAATCAGCTCACATGCTGCCTTTGGCATGCGTGCCAGAGGTTGTCTACTCCTGCTCTAAAGGGTAGGTGCTAGGCCAGGTAGACCCAGTAATGCAGTACAAGTAAGTTCACTTTGAAATTTTTTCTTTTTATTCTCTTCTATGCATACAGTTTGGTTTTTTAAAGTTTGCATAATATAGATACAACAGAATTTTTTTTCCCTGCAAAAATCCTTTTTCTCTGAAAGCTTTGAGATACAAATGTCTCAGAATGGAACATTTTTACCTGATTTATTTCTTTCCATAAACTGACCTCTCCTTCATTCCACCTCACCCTGAGTAAATTCACAGGGAGAAGATCAGAAGTGGAGTCATCTGGAGCCTTGTACATAGTTCTACTGTTTAAAGTTGCTGCCTAAGTTTAAAGTTATCACTAACAAATTTCAGTATTTTATAGAATCATAGAATCATAGGACTGGAAGAGACCTCATATACTCCAGTCCCATGCATTCATGGCAGGACTAAGTATTACCTAGACCATCCCTGACAGGTGTTTGTCTAACCTGCTCTTAAAAATCTCCAATGATTCAGATTCCACAACCTCCCTAGGCAATTTATTCCAGTTCTTAACTATCCTGACAGGAAGCTTTTCCTAATGTCCAATCTAAATCGCCCTTGCTGCAATTTAAGCCCATTGCTTCTTGACCTATCTTCAGAGGTTACGGAACATAATTTTTCTCCCTCCTCCTTGTAACAAACTTTTATGTACTTGAAAGCTGTTATCAGGTCCCCCCTCATTCTTCTCTTCTCCAGACTAAACAAACCCACTTTTTTCAATCTTCCCTCATAGGTCATGTCTTCTAGCCCCTTAATCACGTTTGTTGCTCTTTTCTGGACTTTCTCCAATTTGTCTACATCTTTCTTGAAATGTGGTACCCAGAACTGGACACAATACTCCAGTTGAGGCCTAATCAGAGCAGAGTAGAGCGGAAGAATTACATCTTGTGTCTTGCTTACACCATTCCTGCTAATTCATCCCAGAATGATGTTTGCTTTTTTTGCAACAGTGTTATACTGTTGACTCATATTTAGCTTGTGATCCATTATGACACCTATATCCCTTTCTGCAGTACTCCTTCCTAGGCAGTCATTTCCCGTTTTGTATTATGCAGCCTTGGAAATACTTTGCTGTGGGAGGTCTAAAGATTGTGTCCTAATCTTGGAGCCCCTGTACAAGTCTGAATAGGGTTCTGCATGTGTGTGTGTGTATGTGTGTGTGTATATAGATAGATAGATATATCTATATAGATATAGTGACAAAGTTCCTCCTCTGCCTTGGTGGGTCCTGCGCTTATTGGCAGATTTGCTTGCCTCAGATGTTCACGGCAGCCCTCAGTTTGGCCACTTTTTTGCTAGGGACTCAAACCTGCTGTTCATTCAGCTAACCTCAGCACTGGCCAGCATGGGGAAAGGAAGGAGAACAATTGCCACAGTCTCTGCTGACCCACCTAGTGGGTTTGGGGGATAGGCCAGAGACCTTCCCCTCTGGTGGGACCCACAGTCCAGGTCACCTCCTCTTGTCTCAAAATAGGGAGTTGAGGCAGATGGGGGGGAACCCAGGCATGCCCTCTACTCCAGGTTCCAGCCCAGGGCCCTGTGGATTGCAACTGTCTACAGTATCTCTTGTAACAGCTACATGACAGCTACAACTCCCTGGGCTACTTTCCCATGGTCTCCTCCCAACTCCTCCTTTATCTTCACCACATATAAAAAGAGAGAGAGAGAGAAAGCTGCATTAGTGTTAGGACATGTCTACATGTACAGTGCTGCAGCAGTGCAGTATATTGATGCAGTTGTTACTGCAGCATGTCTGGTGAAGACCCTCTAAGCCAACAGGAAAGAGCTCTCCTGTCAACATAATAAAATCACCTCCGTGAATGGCAGAAGCTATATTGGTGGGAGAAGCTCTCCCACCGACATATCGTTGTGCACACAAGTAAGTGTTCATGTTCGTGTAACATATAGGGCCCTACCAAATTCATGGCCAAGAAAAATGTGACATGGACCGTGAAATCTGGCCTCTTCTCCCCCTCCCCCCCCGCCCGTGAAATCTGGTCTTTTGTGTTCTTTTGCCCTATACTATACAGATTTCATGGGGGAGACCAGCATTTATCAAAATGGGGGTTCTAACCCAAAAGGGAGTTGCAGGGGGATCGCAAGATTATTTTAGGGAGGACGTGGTATTGCCACCCTTACTTCTGCGCTGCCGTCAGAGCTGGATGGCTGGACAGAGGTGGTTGTTGGTCAAGTGCCCAGCTCTGAAGGCAGCACCCCGCCAGCAGCAGCACAGAAGTAAGGGTGGCCTGGTATGGTATTGCCACCCTTACTTCTGCACTGCTGTCTTCAGAGCTTGGTAGCCAGAGAGTGGCAGCTGCTGACTGAGGGCCCAGCTCTGCAGGCAGCAGTGCAGAAGTAAGGATGTCAATACCATGCCCTGCCATTCTTGCTTCTGCACTGCTGCTGGCAGTGGCTCTGCCTTCAGAGCTGGGCTCTCGGCCAGCAGCCACCGCTCTCCAGCTGCCCAGCTCTGAAGGCAGCGCCGCCGCCTGCAGCAGCTCAGAAGTAAGAGTAGCAGTACCATAACCTCCCCACACACAATAACCTTGCAAACTCTCCCCCCACCCCCACCCAGATCCTTTTTGAGTCAGGACACCTACAATTATAACACCATGAAATTTCAGATTTAAATAGCTGAAATCATGAAATTTACAATTTTTTAAATCCTATGACTGTGAAATTGACAAAAATGGACCATGAATTTGCTAGGGCCCTGTTTATGTCGCTCAGGGAGCTGGTTTATTCACATTTCTGAGCGACATAAGTTATGCTGACATAGGCTGTAGTGTAGACATAGCCTTGGAGTTGGGGAAGGTCAGTCCCAGAAGGAACAAGAAGGATAACAAATTTTCCATACTGGTTTGTTTTGTTTTCTAAAAAACACACACACGTTTTAGGCTAGCTATATCACAAAAGCCCTGAATTAAGATTTTGTTTGACTTGGATTTTGATTGTGGGTAAGGTGATAAACCCTAACATATTTTATCTCTGTAATTAATGTAAATGTTGTTATCCCTAATATGATTACAGTATTATTTTACAGAACCAGAATGATAGAGTATAAAAAGTATAGAGTAATGTTTGTTTCATATTAGTTTCATAATGTTGTATCTGATTATAAAAAAGGTTTTCAAATTTAGTTTATAGTGTTAACAGAAACCGAATAAACGTTTTTAAGTACAAAGTCCATAACACCACCATTTTGTAAAAGACAAAGACTGTAGACATCAGTCAATGGGAATGGATGCATTCTCACTCTATAAGTTTAGAACACATCATGAATTATTTGTCTTTATGCAGAGATGATTACACAGCAAGACAAGAAATGTTAAGCACTGCTGCTTGTATACAGGGGAGGAGTATAATGGAAAATTTGGCTGGAAAAAAACATTTGCGCTTAGCAGCATCAAAAGCCTTTGTTCAAAGTGCAAGGTATGTTGTATTTTTATGGGGCGCAGCAGAATAATTTAATGCAGCTTTAATTTTTTATATAATTCCTACTTTGAAACCAGATCAACATATTCTTCTTTTCCAAGAAGTGGCTTAAGTGCAAAATGTTGTGGGCTGAAATACTTAAAGGATCTGGTGGAATCTTCTGGTTCAGAAAAATCCTGAATACTCATGTCTCCCATATAGCTGGATACTGGAGCTTCAAAATGAGTATCTTTAAAGTCACTACTGATCAATGAAGGTGAAGCCACAGATCCAAACTGAGGGAGAACCAATTATCCAATACCTATAGGAAATAGCAGTACTGGGGAGAGTAAAAAATATCAGTCTTCCAAACAAAAATAATTGGTCCCACTAGTAGTCAAAAGTAGATAGGATTTGAATTTCTGATAGATGAGAATCCGAAGGTCTAACCTGAGATTGCCAATAGTCCAGCTCTTTTTAAAAAGTGTGTGATAAGTTAAGTACGAGGAAATAGTGTAACAGACTCATTAGGGGATATCCAGTTAAAGCAAACAATTCTGTGCTCCTTTAAATGCAAATGATGAACAGAGACTTCTTCATAAATAATCGAGTATTCTGTACTGAGTTGGGCATAGCTGGACAGCGATTCTAAGAGGGAAGCAAGAAATATTGTTTGCAAAACATTGGCTATAATAATAAATCCAGTGACAAGTTATATGAAGGGAAATACAGAGTTTTTAAAAATGCTAAAATTGCATAACTTTATCAGACACCATGACCATTCTGGTAAGCATAATGAGCAAGCCTTAGGCATCATCATCTAGTAACAGTCTGGTATTTCAGAAGATTCCCATTTACAGCTAGATGATGGGATTTAAGCCACTGAGTAGAAAGATGGCATGGTATCACACCTGGGAGAGAATTATTAACTTCAGGACACAAAAATAGCAATTGTATGGAATACTGTCACAGAAACCGTTCTTGTACGGAACTAGAGACATTGAAGTTGTGTCCTCAGATTACTTTGGTACTTCATCATACTGTGTGAAACCACATATTAGCTTAAGGGTTATTTTTTTTAAATGATACTGTAATGAGAAATTAACATGGTTGGGAGACAAAACACAATAGTTTAAAAATAGAGAGTTTTATTATGAGTCCTAAGTACAATTTCAACAGTTTTAGGAATAACGAATCTTCAAATGGGTTACAAGTAACACACAGATGTTACTGGTATCACAAAGTATATTTTTTTAATTATTTCTTACTGCTGCTGTTTGTGAGTGTGAACATATTCATTACCCAAAATGGAAAATGCTTTCTATAGTGGGTTAATTCAAAAACCCCTTATATGAGGGGGACATATATAAATTCTGATTAGGACACAAAGGGAGCTGAGTTGGGTGGTTTAATGGTTATGCTTAGCAGACATTGACTACAACATGCAGTTTAGCATGAATGGCACTGTTTTGTCAGTTTAATCATGCTTTTCTCCCTCAGATATGCAGGTGAAACAGGAAACTGTACCCTTGTAATGCTGGCAGCTAGACACTTCTGGAATGCATGTTTACCTTTTATAGGTTCTCCACTAGACAGAGAACAGCTTAAAGAGCCCACAGAAACAATTCTCAAAAACATCATTAAAGCAGAATCTAAAATTAAACAGGTAAGATTATCTAATAAGTAGCAACATTTTAGTAGAATTTATTGACCAGTTGTGATTTTGAAGCAAAATTTTGCTTTACTTTGAAACTATGGATATTTACTTCAGGATTTTCTTTGTGGCGGGAGGAGAGAAAACTCCAAGTTTATCAGTCTAGCACCCTTTATGAGCACTTACATTCTCTCTCATCTGCACACGTCAACCCACCTCATCAATAGCCTCTCAACTGGAACTGTTTTCTTCAAAAAGATTTTCTGCAATTTATGACTTTCAGGTGTCCCTTTCTGAAGCTTACAACATGGTATTAATAGAAAATATTAATATAAGAAAATATGGGAAAAATCAGCCAGTAACTTGCAGATTGGTGGTGATAGTAGGTCATATTGCTCTTGATCTACAGGACATATATTCAAAGAAAATCTCCAGCAAACAGAGGTTCTTCTTCAAGTGCTTGTTCATGTCCATTCCAATCAGGTGTGTGCGTGCGCGTGTACACCAGCCAGAAGATTTTTCCCTTAGCAACATTTGCTGGGTTGGCCTGGGCGCCCATTGGAGTCGCACCTTCATGGTGCCAAATATAGGGCCCTGCTGACCTGCCACCCCCTTAGTTCCTTCTTACCGCTGGTGACGGCTAGCTGGAACAAGCTGTTGCTCTTGCATTGCAAGCGCGTTTGGGCAGTGTCCACTCTTCATGTTTATAGTTTGTAGTAGTTTCTAGCGTTAGTTAGTTAGTAGTAGTAGTTCTTAAGTTTCCTTTTGGGGTCGTCTCCCCACCAACGCTTTCCCGGTTTCGGTGTATGCCCCGGTCCTCAGGGTTCAAGCTCTGTGAGGACTGTGGAAAGTTTATGCCTAAGAGTGACCCACCCTCCTCCTGTCTACGGTGTCTTGAGGAGAGCCACCAGAAGGAGAAGAAAGTGTTCCGTCCTAGGACCGAGATCAAAGACTCAAGATCCTTCTAATGGAGGCAGCACTCTGGCCACAATCCAACCCGGGGTCAGCAGAACCCACGCCCAGCACCTCCTCGTTGGTGCGCAGTGCTCCGGCGCCAATGGTGTGTGAGCTGGTGCTGAGGAAGGACCCCAAGGAGTCACGGCTCCGCCCATAGACAGTCTTCTGTGAGGCACCGGTCTCAGTTCCCGGTGCCCCACAAAAAGAAGAGGCCAGAGAGGGTCGCTCTCCCCCCTCCAAGCTCAAGGAGCCTGCGGCAGGGAGACCCAATTTGGGCCATGTCACCTTGGCTCTTCTACCTCCCAGAGTATCATCATCTCCTGCCCCCATCCTGGGGTCCAGTTGAGTCCAAACCCTCATTGCTGTCTGGACTGACATGGCAGGTAGCTCCAGCTCCCATCAACTCCAGAGGCGTTCAAGGCGGCTCAGAACCTTATGCGTCTCACGGTGCCGTTCTCCCCGCAGAGAAGAGACCAGTCGCCGGTGACCACCCGGCCCCCATTCCCATCAAGGAGCAAGCCAGCAATGATGGTGCGCTGATCCCCATTTCCAACATGCCTCTCCCTGGCATGGTCCACTATGTGGGGGAACCGCATCAGTCCCCTGTTTCTCGGCACCGCTTGCCAGCACCACAGAGTACCACTCCTCTGTGGTCCTCCTTCTCTGAGACCTTGGAGTTGGAATCCTACCGCTCTGATAGGACCAGGAACAGAAGATCCAGATCCCGCCATGACCACCAGCCCTATCTGGCACCGTGACCATCTCAGTGGCAACCTTCGAGTCAGTGGCCCTTCTGGACACCCTGGGCAAATCATCAGAGCCAGGGACTAATCTAAGGGTCAAGGTCCAGGTCCATATCGGTGTCATCAGCGTCCTTTGTCCCTCCGCAAGCACAATCGGCACTGCTGGCAGCAGCGCCACCAACACCCTTACCTTTGCCTGTGGTGCCAGCCCCGACTCCTCCGATATCAGCATCGCCGGCAGCCGCAGTCTTGGCACCACCAGTATCGGTGACCTCAGCACCGCCAGAGTCGGCAACCTCGGCAGATGCAGCCTCCTGTACAATGGCCACAGGGGTTGCAATGAGGAGGAGTTCCTGGTTGCAGGTCTCTGGTCCTCCCTACAAGGTCCAACAAACCATCCAGGACCTCCCCTTCAAGGGTTTGGCCCTCTTTTCCGATAAAACAGATAAGACTCCACAGTCTAAAGGACTCAAGGGCCACCCTCAAGTCCTGGGGCCTCCACACTCCTGTCAGTCAGTGCAGGCACTTCCAGCCGCAGCCTCCCTCACTGTTCTACCAACTGCAGAACCAGCAGGATGCTCCTCGGAGAAAGAATAGGAGTGGCAGGAAAAGACCCCACCCATCCTCGGGCCAGGGCTCTGGCCAGCCCAAGCCACCTCCTGGCCCCAGACCAGCCTTTTGAGGATACGGTTGAGGACGGCACACCAGTACAAGAACTAGATCTATCCCACCTTACCTTTTTGTCCTGACTATGCCCTTTCTACTGAGCATGGTCCCATAGCACTTTGGACTGCTGTGTACTCCTCATCGTAGAGAGGGGATACTCCATCCAATTCTGTGCCCTCCTGTCCTTCCAACCCCCTTCCCCATCCCTCTTCAGGGACCCCTCTCACGAGCAAATCCTTATACGGGAGATGCACTCGCTCCTCTCACTGGTAGCAGTGGAAGAGGTTCCTCAGTTGCAAAGGGGCAAGGGTTTCTATTCCCGGTATTTCCTAATACTGAAAGCCAAGAATGGGCTCTGGCCCATCCTAGACCTGTGAGAACTCAACAAATTTGTGATGAAGCTCTAGTTCTGCATGGTCTCTTTGGCCTCTATTATCCCCTCATTGGATCCAGGAGACTGGTATGCCACCCTTGACTTGAAGGACGCGAACTTTCACATAACAATCACACCGTCCCAAAGAAAATACCTCAGGTTTGTGGTGAACAACAACCATTATCAGTTCACAGTCCTCCCTTTTGGCCTGTCCGGCTCCTTGAGTGTTCACCAAGTGCATGGCAGTTGTGGCTGCATTCCTGCGCAAGCGCCATGTACAGGTTTTCCCGTACCTTGACGGCTCCCCTGTTCAGAGAATAGAGTTTATATGGGCAGTACTAGACTCGACACAAGCCAGTACATACCTCCTGGAAGCAAGGTTTTGGTCCCTGGGTGACATCATACAAGGTCTCAGGCAGTTCCCCACCACTACAGCAAGGACTTGCCTGAAGCTCCTGGGATACATGGTGGCTTGTACCTACATAGTACAGCATGCCAGACCCAGACTTCGACCACTTCAGTCATGGCTAACATCAGTGTATCGGCCAGTCCAGGACAGTTTGGACAGGATCATAACCCTGCCTCGCCCGGTACTCGACTCCCTCCTCTGGTGGCTCGACCCACAGGTAGTAGGTGCAGGGGTCCCCTTCACCAGCCCTCAGCCATCACTCTCGTTAGTGACAGACTCATCAGACTTGGGCTGGGGGGCACATTTCGGAGACCTCAGAACACAAGGCCTCTGGTCTCAGGCAGATCTTGCTCTACACATCAATGTCAGAGAGCTGAGAGTGGTGTGCCTGGCATGTCAGACTTTCAGAGCTCACTGAGCAGGGAGATGTGTATCAGTCATGACAGACAACACTATTGCAATGTTTTATATCAACAAACGGGGGTGTCCTGTGCCAGGAAGCCCTCATACTGTGGGACTTCTGTGTAGAGCACTCGATACACCTGCAAGCATCGTACCTCCCTGAAATACAGAACGAGCTGGCGGACCATCTCAGCAGGTTGTTTCATGGCCCCAAGTGGTCCCTTCGCCCGGACGTAATAAACTCAATCTTCCATCGGTGGGGCTTTCCCCGATATACTTGTTCGCTATGCGACACAACAGGAAGTGTCAGCGGTTCTGCTCCTTCCTGAGTTACAGCGTGGGCTCCATCAAGTGGAATAGATTTTCAATCTGGTCGATGCAGCACATTCCGTCCCCAACGCTTGCCATGGTGCCATTTTTACTGGACTATCTTCTCCATCTCAAACAGCAGGGACTGTCCATGTCCTCAATAAGTATCAGAGGGGTAGCCGTGTTAGTCTGGATCTGTAAAAGCAGATCTGTAAAAGCAGCAAAGAGTCCTGTGGCGCCTTATAGACTAACAGACGTATTGGAGCATGAGCTTTCGTGGGTGAATACCCACTTCACAAGCATCCGACGAAGTGGGTATTCACCCACAAAAGCTCATGCTCCAATACGTCTGTTAGTCTATAAGGTGCCACAGGACTGTTTGCTGCATCCTCAATAAGGGTTCACTTGGCCGCCATCTCTGCCTTCCACCCAGGTGCAGAGGGCTGTTTGGTCTGTGCTAACCAGATGGTCAGCTGTTTCCTTAAAGGTCTTGACATACTATACCCACAAGTCTGACAGCCTGTCCCAGCTTGGTCCTTTCCAGATTTATGGGACCGCCATTTGAGCCCTTGGTGATGTGCTCCCTGCTTTCTCTGTCATACAAGGTGGCATTTCAGGTAGCAATAACCTCAGCTAGGAGGGTGTCTGAGTTCAGGGCCCTAACACAGTATTCCATAAGGACAAGGTTCAGCTCAGGCCTCACCCAGCTTTTCTCCCAAAGGTTGTCTCCCAATTTCACATCAACCAGGACATCTTCCACCCTGTATTCTACCCCTAAGCTGCACTCCAGCACCGGGGAGCAGAGGCTTCACTCATTGGATGTCTGCAGAGCACTAGCCTTCTACATCAAGAGAACGAAACCGTTCCGAAGGTATGTCCAATTATTCATGGCAGTGGCAGACAGAATTAAAGGTCTTCCTGTCTCCTCTTAGTGTATCTCGTCATGGATCACGTAATGCATTCAGGAATGCTATAGCTTGGCAAAGGTGCCTGCTCCTTCAGTCACTGCGCACTCCACCAGGGCTTAGGCCTCCTCAGCAACATTCTTGGCGCAGGTTCCCACACAGGAAATCTGCAGAAAAGCAACGTGGTTCTCCATACACACTTTCACCACGCACTATGCAATCACCCAGCAAGCCAGAGATGATGCGTCCTTTGGAATGGACATGAACAAGCACTTGAAGAAGAAAAAATGGTTACTCACCTTCTCGTAACTGTTGTTCTTCGAGATGTGTTGTTCATGTCCGTTTCAATACCCACCCTCCTACCCCCCTGTCTGAGTAGCCGGCAAGAAGGAACTAAGGAGGTGGCGGGTCGGCAGGGCCCTATATTGGGCGCCATGAAGGCACGACTCCAGTGGGCACCCAGGCTGACCCTACGGATGCTGCTAAGGGAAAAATCTTCCAGCTGGCATGCACATGGCACATACACACACCTGATTGGAATGGACATGAACAACACATCTCGAAGAACAAGAGTTATGAGTTTTTTCCTCAGAACTGCAAAATATCTGATTTCTCTTCCACCTGACTGAAAGAGTTTTTATTGAACATACTTTCTTCAATGGGGGCTGGTATTCAACAAAATATTCAGCAGTTTTGAGGGGAAAACTATAACTGAAAGGGTGTTAAGAGTCAATAATAAAATGAAATACTTTTGAAACCTTTTCAGTAAAACCCTTTACACAATGTGGAAATAGGCACCTTTCTAAATACCATCTAGTAGATAGGTAGATAGGAAATACTTGCTGCATAATAGACGGTATCACATTAATTTTCTTCAAATCTCATAGAGCCATGGAGTTTAAGGCCAGAAGGGAACACCAGATCATTTCCTGATATGTGCACACTGTCATATTGAAACATAACCATCTATTTATTGAGACATTTTTCTTTTCTTTTTGTACTTCAAGTTTTTAGAATTCTCTCTTTAGAAAATTAATACATTTCTCATTGAAGTCTTTCCTTTCACGTCAATGGGTTTTGCATCAGGCCTTTAAAATCTTGTTCATGTCTTTTGCATTCAGGCTCAGTAATACCAGAATGTTCCATTTCAGTTTCAGGCTGTATCTTCGATCATGTAGTAACAGAGTGTATAATAAAGAACAAAGAACTGAATTTTATTTCCTCCCCAAGTAATATATAAATCATTAGTAATCAGAAGTGTGATGACTGGTCTACTGTTTCAAAGTGATTAGAAGACAAAATTGATGAGTGTTACTCTGTACTTGAAAGTATAATGATGTGAACAGTTGTAAACTTAAGAGTTTTGATGGCTTATAGATAAAGTGGTTTGACAAAGCTCTGTCCCTGTCTCCCTGGGTCCTGCATTTCCTGACAGATTTCGCTAGGCTCAGAGGCTCACTGTGACCCTCCACTTAACACTTCTCTCTCTAGAGACAAGGGTCACAGTCTGCTGAGCCATTTTCATCATAAGCCAGCCAGTGAGGTGAGGAGAAGCTATCCTCCCTTGCACAGTCTCTGTTGTCTCCTAGTCTTAGTGATTAATCAGGGGGCCAAAGAGGGGGAGCTTGGGCCTGCCCTCTACGCCAGGCTCCAGCCCAGGGACCCTAATAGTATCAACTATGGTAGCTGACCTTTTAGGAACAGGACACGTACAATTCCCTGGGCTACTTCCCCACAGCAGCCCCCACTTCCTCAAGCTCCACTTCACCCTTACCTCAGGGCCTCCTTCCTTGTGCCTAATATGGTGTGTACAGCTCAGTCTCTCCAACAGCACAACTTCTCACAGCTCCTGACATGCACGCCCACCTGACTAACTGGGAGACTTTTAACTAGTTTCAGCCAGCCCCTGACTGGCTTCTGGTGTCCCAATCAACCTAGCATCCTCCCTGCCATCTGGAAACCTCTTAATTGGCCCTATGTGTCTTAATTGACCTGGAGCAGCTGCCATTTACTTATCCTGGTACCAGGGATTTGTTTAACCTGGGGCTAATATATCTGTCTCCCACTACTTTTCTATAGCCATCTGGCCTTGCCCCGTCACAGTAGCTACTTTTTTATACGACACATAATTAACTCATGGAACTTATTGTCAGAAGATATAATTTGGACTAAAACCTTAATAGGAGTCATAAAAAAGATTTAAACATTCATGTGGATTATGAAAACATTCACACATATGCATTAGACAGAACAAACCCTTTTTTTAAGAAAGGTTATAAACCCTCATGCTTCAGAGTATATGCCAGCCACAGAGTGATAGTGGTTAGTTGCCCTTACAGGCAGGTCAGTCCATAGATGTCCATTTCAAGATTTCTTTGAAGCATATTGTATTGGCTACTATCAGAGACAGAAAATGGTGTATGCTAACAACTTGTATATACTGATTCAGTATAGTAGTTCCTGTGTTCCTAAAATGAATGTCAGGTGGGCAGGGTAATACAGTGATACAACACTGCAAAGGCACAGTTGGCAGCTGGTTTAAGATGTGTACCATCCTGGAAAGGTGAGTGGTATCTGAATCAAAACAAAATTTGGGGATAAGGACCAACTCTGCTAAGGACTAAGAGCTTTAAAAAAACAGTGTCCTGTTTACTGTGAGCTATGTTGGTGTTCTCCTCAACTCTCAGTGTAAAACCTAGAGATTCCATCACTTCTAGGAAGACATGTTGGCCTGTCCAAAACTGATCAGTTGTCCAATAGCTATAACTCTAGTTTAGAGAATTTACTAGTTTAGTCCCTATGTAATTTGTGGTCTGTATACCAGCAGAACCATACCTTTGGGGTTTGCATGTGGAAATAGCCAGGTGCTTAAAGAATATTATCTTTGGGGTTGGTCACACTGGAAACGAGATTAAAAAAAAATCCATCCAAAAATCCCTTAATTCTGTGATATCTGTGGTTATCCAGTTACACAACTAAAGCCAGCTAAGCAAGGACAAGACTGACAACGTCTAGTTACCTCAAGCAACATTATGATATGGGAATGTATGATGTAGCTCATTGTATTAATCAGAGCAATTGTGTAATACGCTATGCCATTAGAAACATTGATTTGGAGGAAAATAGTTTTAGTTTTCAACTCCCATAGGCTTATTAACTGACATAATCAACCTCTCAATTAATTATTATTACTCTTAGTGTATTAATAGTTTAAATATTATAATTGAATTTATCCTATTTATACATGGAAAACAATACAGAGCTTGAAGAGTTGTGCTCACAAAAATGTATGCACTACTTTTTTTTTTCTTTCTTTCTTTTTAGGGAACAGAAAATACGTTGCAGCTTCATCAGTGGCCTACAAAGGATTTTCAAAGTAGTGGATCATCAGAAGGTCATTTTCTCCCAGGCATGTATTTTATTCTTGTCATGCAAAAATGAATAGTCTAATATTTCTGTGAGATGGCTGCACTAATTTCACCATGTTAATATATCGTTTGAATGTATTTCAAAGGTACTGAAGAGGATCTGACATTAAGAACATCCCTGTATGGGTTGTTATTCCACATGTATGCTGATAAAAGTGATTGGGAGACAGGGCTCAAAGTGTTAGATGAAGCCATTCAAGTTCTGCCTCGAACTAAACATAGACTGTAAGTTGGTTGATCTCTTTTTTTACTAAAACATTTTAAGCGTTCTGACTCTTGAGAAATATAAAAATATGGATGACTTTAAATATATATTTTACATTAATAAAATAGTATAGAGGTTGCCTTTTTGTTGAGCTGACAATTCTTATAACAGAAGACAATATTGCATCTTTTCCCTGCTTCTTCACACTGTTCTTGAGAATCAAAGAAAGGCTCAATCTTCGATTGCTTCTTATAATTAAAATGTTTATAATGTTTGTGCAGGTCATCTTTAAAAAAGTTCCTAAGTAGGTACTGTATAAACTTTTCAACTATTTGATTATGGCTCTTTCTTTGCTCAGTTTCCTTCTCTTCTAATTACTATCTGAAGTCCAGACTTTAAAAGCAAGATGTTGTAAGAAAAGCTTTTTAGATGTGATCACAGGATGAGTTACGATTCAAATTACCCATTGAAATGAAGTTGAGCTAAGGAGAATGAGATCTCAGGCAACTTAGTCTTCCCTCTTTATGCACGTGTACCTCTAATTTAGACTTTTGATCCCTACTGTAATAAAACAATAATATAAAATATATGATCATAGTTATGTTTCCCCAATGTTATCCTTGCTCTTTTCAATCAGAGTTCCACACATGTTTTAACCTCTCCAGCTCCCCTCTTTATTATTTCTTTGTCCTGACTGGTATTCATGACACCTGTCTATTTTATATCATCTGCCAAAATAGGAATTTGCTAATGATATATTACTTCTCTAAGTAAACCCTCCAGACAATCTTGACAAGCAAACACTGTGGCTTAACCAGTTAAGATAGTATCCCATCAGAGATATATTTCATATTTCTCTGTTAAATTCTTGTGTCTCTTGTTCCTGACTTTGGGGTCAGGTCTCTTCATTGGTTACAGTGGATTCAGCTGAGGCTCTTTGAATGGGGTGACTCCTCACATAGCTTATTTCATTATTTAAGTAAAAATACTATATTAAAACATTATATTTAACTTTTATTTAATGACCAGGCTTGTTGAACATCAAGGCATGTGTTGTCTGGTTGAAGAACATTGTTTGGCTAATACTTTGTTAAAATATATTTGAATTATTAGTTATTATTCAGTTTGTTTTGCATAAAAATCCATGGCAACATTTACGTCTAAATGTGTTGCATGGAGCAGGGCTATAATTTCAAATGTCTGAATGTCTATTTCATGTTAGATGAGAGAGAGAAGGGTGGAGGAGGGGGTACTACCACCTTTTAAGATAAAGTAACAGGAATTTGTAACAGTAACTTTCTCCAGCTCTAAATCCATTTAGGATAAAACTCTAAAACTAGACAATAAGCAACCTAAGGCTCTGATCCTGCAAAGACTTACACATGTGCAAAGATTTAAGCACAGAGATATGACGATTAACAGTAGTTGAGGATCTCCCCTATGTGTAGTCTCATTGATGTCAAAGGAACTGGTCACAGTGCATAAGGTTACAAATGTGCATCTTTGCAGGATCAGGGTCTAATTTATTTTCTAAAGTTAAGGTCTGTAAATATCCAGAGGAGCAGGCAATTTGACTTCACTATAAAAGAAAGATGAGTAGTGAAGTGCAGTTACCTTCACAATTGTAACATATTGTAAGATACAGTGCATAATTGTACAGATAAGAAATTGATTAATTTTTAAACTTTTTTTTAGCCTGATTTTCAAACATATGGTTATAGTGAAGGCAAGACTTGGACGTAACTTTATGATGGACATTCAGAAATTCAAGGATGAAAGTGAGGACTATTTGTCACACATGTGGCATCGTCTAGCACCAATCTCCAAAGACATTGTTGGGCAGTTAACCTGTTATCAGAATGCTATTGAAGCTTTACAGGTCTCTATGTTGTTAATTTTAATAGACTCTTAATAGAATATAATTTTAAGTGTATAGTTTGAAAGTATGTGATGGTATATGCCTATATTTTTAAAGGTGGTTTGTGAGGTAATACTCCAGGAGGTATGTAGACATCCTTTTCTAAAGCAAATAATATGAGATTTATAATTGTTAGCTTTTTCTTTATTTAATTTGAACTTTGAAAGGCACAGTGTTCAAAAAACACCTGACTGAAATGTGTGTATAAATGGAAAAAGTGATAGCATTTTACATGAATAAAATGCATACCCTGCAAAGATAATCAGATACATTTCCTAAAAGATAATTCTTCATCAGTTTGCCTCTGCAGATCATCATTTGAGGCCTAATCCAAAGTCTTTTGAAGTTATTGGAAAGACTCTACTTGACTTCCATAGATTTGGAAGTGGCTGTTGATGAGATAGTATGCTTGACTCACAAGCCACATAACCTGTATTAGAAATAAAAACTACTAGGGGATGCATGCCTTGCCCACCCTCAAGAGCTAAATAATCTATTGCAAAGTGGATCAAATGTTTATTGGAAAAGTATACGTAGATGCTGCCAAAATTGTGGCCAAAGGCATTGAGACCCATTCCACTGTATCCCTGGCAATATCCTGGTCAGAGCCAGATTTAACAACAGTCAGGAAGATTTTTAATGCAACACATGGCCATTGTTAGTTTCAATTCTTTATTTTCCATTTGTTGTCTTCTTCTCTCAGTCCCCCATTCTACTGTCTCACTGCTTAGCTCCTTCCCAATAGTGATGGACTGATAATGAGCAAAAGAGAAGAATGTTTGTACATAATTTAATTTCTTTGATATCTCCATCACTTTAGAATTACACATAAGCGTAAACCATTAATTACATGTTCATTTAGCATTATTTTTCATCAGAATTTAAAATAGTTCAATTTAATAGAAAGAATCAATGTTGTGCAAATTATTTTGTCAGTTTGTTAATTTGGTGTGGATTATTTTTCACAACTTTGAAATTACTTTTCTGATGGAAAACCAAGTGGATGTAGTTTAAGTCTTGGGACTCTGTGTTAACACATTTGAATTGCTGCCTGGCCCATCTCAAGGAGGAAAAGTCCCAACAGTAACTAATTGATGTAGACTTTAATAAAAGAAAAGAAATTTAACTAATACTGATTTTTTTTATTACATTCAGTTAGACATTTTCCCTGATTAGGCAATGTCAATAAATTGCTTGCTACCTATTTAAAATTAAATTTTTGCTTCCAAAAAAATTAATGACAAATCTATATATATATATATATTAGTATCAGTAATTTGATGTTACAGACTACAATATATGAACTAAATCATTCTGTCTTTTGTGTAGAAACAAGAAAGTGAGTGGCAGAAAGTTGATTATCTAATGGAATTTGCAGAATGGTTATACTGCAATCAGTTTCCTCTTAATGATGCTATTAAACATCTGGACTGGGCAGTAGATATCTTGCTACATTTGAAACTTGCCAAAGGACCTCTTGAGGAAGAAGGTGTGTAACTGATGTACTTATCCTTCAAAATAATTTCAGTACATGAATGTAGTATATGCTTTTTGTCTTACTACCTTTTACATGATAAAAGCACGTGATCATTTTTAGCATATAAAAAGACCTTATTTAGTACGTGTTTCTTCATCTACAAAAGACTTAAAGACGAAGTCAAAATGAAAAACCCGAGCTTCTTCACTTAAGGCCCGATTCAAAACTCACTGATGTCAGTAACTGCAGAGAACTTTGCATCAGGCCCTTAAACAAATCACAGAAGAAATGGAACAGGTTGACACAAAGATAGGTGCCAGAGACTCTCAAGAATTCTCAAGTGTTGATGTGGTAAATAACTGGTTTGTACCCCTTTTACAGATGGCAAAATGGAGGCATGGAGAGATTGTCACTTGCCCATGAATGCTCAATGCAACGACCAGAGATAGAATCTGGTGTTCTGACTCCCAGTCCCTTATTACAACTATGAAGCTACACCTCATTTCTTTATCCCTTTACCCTATTTCCCTTACTTTATGAAATCTCTGGGTAAAATTTTCAAAAGTGCCAAAGTGCCATTGTAAAACATGATTGTCAATGGGACTTCAGCCTCCTAAGCAGCCGCATGATTTTTGAAAAAGCAACTCAGGCTCCTAAGTCACTAGGCCCTTTTGAAAAGTTTTTACTCTTTGTAACCATTGACATTGCTAATGCCTCGGAAACTAGTTTTGATCGAATGTTCCAGTCTAATTGAAGAAAGCAACTGATTTCTAGAAGAATAATGTGTGACATTAACTCATATCTCCACTTGTGTCTTATTTTTATGTAGATAGTTGAGATGCAGTTGTGAAAGATGCATGATTCCTCTGTTAACACTGCATAATTAAAATGGCACTGAAAATGTTCTATTCATGTTTTTTTTCTTTAAATATTACTTACCATTATTTGTGTAATGGCAATTTAAAATTAATCTCTATTCTTTCATGGTATTTCCCTTCCATTCCACATAATCTTTCTGGTTGTTGATGAATGCTGGGCCCCTTTGATCAGTTCTCTTTTAAGAAAAAAAGCATTAACCATTTTGTATAAAAATGTGTATATATAGATTTTCATGGATTTTGAGAATAGAAGAAAAACAGTAGATCAAATTATGAACTTATTAATGTTGCCCATTCCCCTTTAGGGGAATATAGATATTTTTGTTAAAATCTCAGATCCCACAATCTTCCACATTTAACTAGTAACAGTTAGAGCAATGGTTCTCAAACTTTTTTACTGGTAACCCCTTTTACATAGCAAGCCTCTGAGTGCTACCCTGCCCCCCTTATAAATTAAAAACACTTTTTTATATATTTAACACTATTATAAATGCTGGAGGCAAAGCAGGGTTTGGGGTGGAGGCTGACAGCTTGTGACCCCCCATGTAATAACCTCGTGACCCCCCTGAGGGGTCCCAACCACCAGTTTGAGATCCCCTGAGTTTGAGCAACACTTTTAAGGGGCCCCAGAACAGAAAGTTAGAATATCCACCCTATGGCTGCTTTAACCAGGCACAATTAGATGAGGGTGCCCTTACTCTGCATTTCTTTGCTTTGTCATTGCTTAGAGTTAATTTTAAGTATTTTGTTATGTTTTTATTAATAACTGAAAATAAGATAGAAGTAATATTATTCTGTCATGGCAAGGTCATCTGTGGTAAATTGGATTTCCATTTTTCTAATAGAGTCATCTTGCTGTCAGTAGATTCTTTTTCATTTCCACCTCAGAAATGCAACTTTAAATAAGGCTTGAAATACTGTATGTCAGACCATTGACATTGTTTTTGTTGTTGTTTTTTTAACAGAGAAAAACATCAGACAAGAAATACCATCTCCAGCAAAGCTGAAGGTGGATTTTGGGATCAATGTTACAATTCCCCAAATTGCTAATGAAGATTTAAAAAACATAAGGCAATTGGAAACTTTGTTTAGAGCACATACTTTAATGGCTGTCATTTCTGGCCATAGTTCACCTTATCATCAACAGCACTGTTTGATGGCTTATGCTTACATCGTTCGAATCTGGCAGGTGAGAAGATCAGAATTTACCAATCCCATTTATTTTTTCTAATATATGAATACATAGGGAGACAGTATTTTGTTATTTTAACTGTCTTTATTGTAATATATTCAATTTTACAGCATTGTTAGGATATAGTTTTACAGTTTCTAAGCTTTAAATTAGAAAATTATCACAAGAAACTAGAGAGCACCTCTGTGTAGTTCAAATTCTTCCAACAACCATGTGGGAGAAAGACAGTGCCCAGTTAAAGCCATTAGTCTATATTGGTGTGTACCGTATTTTCTGGCGTATAAGACGACTTTTTAAACTAAAAAACAACCCCCAAAAATCGGGGGTCATCTTATACGCCGGGTATAAACAGCTTCGGCTGAGCCAATCCTGGGAGGGGTCTCACTGGTGTATTCTATTAATGCATACAAAGCCTGCTCGGATTGGCAAAGGTTGTAATAGCCCACCTCTCTGACTCAGCCAATCCGAGCAGGCTTAATAGATGACACCGCTCCCGTGAATGCTCCGCCCTCCTTCTCCTCCCCTTCCCCGGCTTCCCGCGAATCAAATGTTCGCGGGAAGCCTGAAAAAAGGAGCGGGCAGGTAAGCCGGGCGTGTGGGGGATGGGGCGGGACGGCTCCTCCTGGCCCTGGTCAAGCGCCCCAGCCCGGTCCCAGCCAAGCACCCCCGGCTCGGGCTGGTCCCGCCTGCGCGGCTTGGACCCGGCCCAGCTCGGGCCCCGCGGCTGCGGCTCGGGCCCGGCAAGGTGAGTTGGGCCCCGCGGCTGCGGCTCCGGCTCCGGTGTCGGCCGGGCCCGGGGAGTCGGGCCCCGCGGCTGCGGCGCCGGTCCCGGTGTCGGCCCGGGGAGTGACTTAGATCATTTCAAAGGGTATGTAATTTAACTAAAGGAATTATCTGACTTAGTTAAACCCTGTGAATTGAGTTGTCAATTACATTTTGTGATGAAACCATAACACTAATATTCACTGAGTGTTGTTAATTCTCTAAAGTAATCACTTCTGGCTGTTCTGCAGCATTTCAAATCAAATTGAATGAACCTCATTAAATGTTGTATTTTTTCATTGATGTGGCTGCCTAATTTCCAGTGACATGGAAAACCTCAGAAGGACTGCACTGGATGTTAATTTTTTTTAAATTTATTTAAATCTTTGAAGTGGTGAAAGCTGTACTTGACCTCAATATATGCCACATGCCATCGTAAGTGCCACCTGAGTGGTGTAGGTGAGAGATCTGCAAAGTGAAGCTGGTATCCAAATCAGTATGTTCCAGGTTGTATTATTGTTTTTCCAGTGATTACAAATGCTGGTAATTACTTAATATAAAAGCTTATAGTGAACCCTACTACATACATATGTTGCTAATTATCAGACATTCATTGTGAAATTAATTAGAACTATATAACATATAAAATTTGGAAAACAGGAATTTTAGAAAATAAAATTCTGACTAACATTTCCAAATTTCACATCATCAGAATTTTTAATATTCTGTACTTGACTAAGAGAAACTGGATGATTTCAAGATAATGACAGTAGATGAATAAACATCAAAGTTAGCTAGTGCAGATATCAGTGTCTGTTACAGGACAATGGCAGTAGCTGTTTGTGGGCTAATGCTTACAGATCAGTGCTACTCAGGCCTGAGCAGTTCAGGACCCAAATTAGCGAACATTAGCCAAAAGAGCCACAGTAGTGTGAATTCATTGTTTCATTTACGATAGTACTATATATTCATATTTAAACAGTATGATGGGAAATATTTTGTGTGTGTGTGTGTATTCTCACAGCAAAATGACTGACCAAGTATTTTTTTATCAACTACAATTGTTTAATACTATAGTAAAAGCATCTTGAATGCTTAATAACTTAGGTTGATTAATAATCAAATCACACAGAGTTTTAATATCATGTCCTGTAAAGAGCTGCAGGAGACACATTACAGAGTCACTTGCAGCTTGCGAGCTTCATCTGAATGTCACTGTTCTATATTAACATTACTGTGAGCTTCAAACTTTTCATATAAGGCATTTTAGGATTGAAAGTAGGTTGGTTATAAAGAGATACAGGACAGCTTGCTAACTGTGTGATGTGAAGTTTGTTTGGGATTAAAAATAGAGCAGATTTGATTGAAGATGAATGAGAAGGACATGTTAAAGTCTTTTGAACTCCAGGGATCCTGATGCTTGTTTTCATTTCCAGGTGAGACTCTAGAATCGTAAGACTCTTCAGTAACTATCTGTTAATCAATGGAGTAATTTCTGAAAGCTTAAATAAAATCATGAAATGTTAGATGCCTTAAAAAAAACACATAGTGCCATATGGTAAAGATCCAGTGTGAGATCTTGATAGATTAATGGAACATGTAGCCAGTGTTCCAGTTTTACTCCACAGGATGTCTTGTGGACTTTGATTACCTCTAACAGAAATCATTGTTCAAATATCCTACCAAATTACTATCCTAATTATACTTTAGTCAAGGTCAATAACAAAAAGAGCTTTAGTAGGGAGTTCTCTCCTTCCCTGAGAATCAGGACCTGGCATTGGCCACTGTCAGTAGACAGGATACTGGGCTAGATGGACCTTTGGTCTGACCCTGTACGGCCATTCTTATGTTCTTATGTTTGAATGTAGTCTTGAGGCAACATAATGGAGTGTGATTCTGTTTCTAGTAGCTAAGGACAACACTTTAAAGTTAAATAATTGTAATTATTTTTGTCTAGGTTTCATTGTCTGCAGCTGGATCTATTATAAAAGCATTACCGAAAACCTCACCATCTACTGCTTCCCCGAATACACAGTCAGCCACACCTAAGAAAGATAAAGGCAAAAAGGATGCAAAACAAGTAAGGCACTCCTCTTTGTGAAAAATCTATATATTTTTACTTCAATAAATAGTGTTTCTGAGGTCAGTTCTTCAAGCACAAAATTATAGAAATTGGCATTACAATGCCCTCATGTGAGGGTCATTCATATCATTGAATTTTTGTTTCTGTGGGAGAGAACTTTTGAATCCATGTAGTAAATATGCAAAATTAGGCATGTTGATCTGCAGAAGACATAAGTTTACAAATACTTTTTCTTCTCTTTTTTCCCTTTTTTTACGTTTCTTTGGTTAAAACCTACCACCTGCTGCTTTCCAGATCCCACAGTCAACCACCCTTAAAAAAGACCAAGCCCGAAAGGATGCCAAACAAGTATCTTTCTTTTTCCCTCTTTGAAACAGTTATGTTTAAGTAAATATATAATGCCTATAGAAAAATAAACTCTCTAAAGAATTCCTTTAATTAAAGGTACAGTCTTCAGTTATGAAGGAGAAACCTAAACGAAAAGGACCAGTTGAAGCATTACCAGCGAGTGTGGAGGAATGGGCTAGCTATGACTGTCCTGATGAAGTTAGAGATGCTTTTAAACAGGAAACAAGCTGTTATGTTATTAACCGGGATAATATTCTGGTACCTGTAAGTAAACATCTCAAAATCATTGCTCTAATGTAGGAAAATAAAAGCTGAGACCAATCCTAGACATTAGTTTTTGTGGGTATATAGTCAATGCTTTTTGCAAACAGTTTTTAAAATGATTTTTTTTCTTTCCCTCGTCTCCTTTTATATTATGAAGGTGCTGTTTGCAACCCCATAATTATAATGTTCTGAAACAGGATTAAAAGTGGTAACACATTCCTTTTTATTATGTTGGTGTTCTAACATTATGTGAAACTTTACATAATGTTAGATTTTGTGCCATTTGAATTTTTTTGTTTAGATTTGGGTTTCTTTAAATCAAATGTCATTAAGTAAATGGTCTTTAGTTAAAATTCCTTTATGACAGTTGGACAAGGTGGGTGAGAGAGACAAACTTTCAAGCTTACATGGAGCTCTTCTTCAGGTGTGGGAAATATACTCAGAGTGTCACAGCTAAATACAGTATGAAACAGATTGCTTGGCATAAGTAGTTAACGCATATTTCAAGGGATTGACCATTCAAGGTGAAGTGGTCCGTTAACATCCCTCTAGTCAAAGTGAGGAAAGAAAAAGGAGGGGGAAAGTCAGCGAGGTAGGGGGGTTGTTAGTGGGTTAGATTGTTGTAATAATCCATAAATCCAGGGTCTCTATTCAGTCAATGATTTTTAGTTTCTAGCAAAGTTATGAATTTAGCCTCGTAGATTTGTCTTTTGAAACTATTGTGCAGGTTTCCTTTGAGAATGAGGACTGATTGGTTAGATGTAGAGTGACCGCTTTGTGAAAAATGTTCATGCCAATTGCATATTCTTTTGTTGATATGTATCTTTAAAACAATCCTGTATCTCCTCAGCTATTGGTAGAGGTGAATTTTGAGTGGATCTGGTATGCTGGCAATTTTTTTAAAATATTGTAAAAAACTTTCTGCAGTTATTCATCATAACTGAAAATGTACGTACAACAAATAGTCAATGCATAAGATTTTCTCCATCAGATATAAATCTCCATCAGCTTCATTTTTCTGGCAGATTTTATCCAGCGTCAGAGAAGATGTATATGCAAAACATAATGAACCAGATTGGGACCCATTATTCCCACTGATGAAACCAGTGAGACTGCCCATGTGAATAAGTGCTCATCAATAGGAGTAAGAGGTTCACAAGCTAATCCATGGAAATTATGCACATCTATAAATGCTTTATAGTAATTATGAAAATTCTAATTATAACAGTCATTTTGGCCTGAGGATCTTTTAATTCTTCTTCAAGTAGCATCCCTGTGGGTGCGCCACTTCAGGTGATCTGCACCCTCTGCCTTTGTTTGGAGATTTTTGGTAGTGGAGCCTATTTGGCCTGTGCATGTGCTCCATACATTCTTGTGCCTCACACTGAGGCTATATGGGGCCACTCACGCAAACCACCTAAGTTCCTTCTCAACTGCCTTTGGCCTGAGGCAGAGTCTACAACTGTGCCTGTTCTCTACTAGCATTCAGAATTTAGTTTGTTAGTTAGTATATAGTGTTTGCAGTTGTTGGAAAGCCGTTCCTTCCTTCCTTTTGAATTTTTATTTTTTTAATTATTTGTTTGTGCATATTGTTAGATAGTGTTAAATGTATTTTGTCTTCAGTAGGGGACAGTTTGTTGTTAATTTTCTCAGGAATGTTGTGAGGCTGTCCAAGTCAGCAACAGAGAATCCCACAGTGTCTTTCCTGTTTGGATGATATTCATATACCTAATAAGTGCAAGATCTGCACTTCCTTCAAGAGTAGATCCCAAAAAAATAGGGAGCTCAAGTTTAAATTCTTGATGATGGAGGTTTGGTAGACCTCCCTTTACATAGGCATCCCACTATCACTAGTGCCCCCATCCACATCAACATCTTGATCCCTGGACAAAGCTAGAGACATAGGTGGTACCATGACACTGAGTACATTTACTGTACCAAAGACTTCAGCAAAGGTAGTTTCAATACCTGCCTCTAAGTAGAAGGGAATGAGTAAAACTCCAAGAAAATCTCAGTCACTAACACACAAGAAGAGTATGGAGACCTCAGGTCCCAAGGGGAATTCCACGCAGACTCTGAACCATGTCAATATCACAAAGGCAAAGAGGAGTCAGTTGTCTAAGACAGACATGGTACCAAGCTCGGGTACCCCTACAGCAGAGCAGCAGAGACAAGGTGGTGAAGAGTTCTAAGCTGAGCCATAAACAAGATTCAGTACCAGTAACAGGAAAGTCAGGGCTAGCAAAGACCACTCAGGTGCTTACAGTACTAAAGGAATTGACACTGACTTACTCCCATGCCAAGGGCTTGGTACCAGCTTCTTTGGTACCATAAGAACAGCCACACTGGGTCAGGCCAACAGTCTGTCTAGCTCAGTATCCTGTGTTCCGACAGTGGCCAATGCCAGGTGCCCCAGAGGGAATGAACAAAACAAGTAATCATCAAGTGATCCATCCCCCAGAGCCGCCCCCCACAGTTTCTCGCTCAACCCACTTGGACACCATCTTTACCACACAAATTTAGGTACCCTATGGACTGATAGTATCTTCGGAACCAAAGTCGCCTCTGTTAATGAGTCCTGGGGGTTTGTCAGCATCAAGATTCTTTTGGTCATTGACACCGCTACCTCCTAGGCCACCACATTCATCCTCGTTTTTCTTGTAAATGGAACAGCTATTTCCACTGTTGATGTATGTGGAGGAGGAATCTTCAGACTCTCAAGTAACCATCTAGGTTCCCTTATCTATTCCAGGTCACGCTGCTGTCCCCCCTCAGATATGTAAAACAACAGAAATTCAGGACAGAGGCCAGTGTTCCCTCTAATTTTTCCCAGAGATATGCAGAATGATTTTTATTATGTACACCAATATGGAGGTGATGTGTAACAAAAGATTTCTTTGATTTTTGATCAACAATGAGCATTGCCCATACAAGGTGCTTTTTTCAGTCTATCTTCTCCCCAAGAGTATCCTAAAAGATTCTGGAGGTATCTATATCATTTGGATATAGTAGTTTTCCCTTATCTGAATGATTGACTGATTGGGACACATCATGTCAGGAAGTGTTGGCAGCAATGAAGATGATGTATACTTTTTTTGGCAGTCTGGGCCTCCAAATAAATTCCAGAAAGTCCATTTTCACTCCAACACAGCATCTAGACTTCATATGAGCTTTCCTGGATACACTGACAGACAGAGCAGCAGATTTCTTGCTCTAACAAATCTCATCTCAAGTAACAGTAAGAGATTGTCTTCAGCTGCTTGGACACGTCAGCTTATGTCTTTGTAGTGTAACATGCCAGACTACATCTCATAAGTCTACAGGGATGACTGCAAATGGTTTACAAACCAAGAAAGCACAGTCTAGACAGGCTACTATCTGTTCCCCAGTGGGTTATACAAACACTCAACTGGTGGAAGGACCCAGCTGAAACATGTGCAGGTGTTCCATTTTTCCAGAATCCATCTATGACAGTCATAACATCAGACACTTCATTTTTAGGTTGGAAGATACATCTGGTTCAGAGCAAATGGTGATTACAAGAGCAACTTCTTCACTTAAATTTGGAATTGAGAGCAGTCAAATATACTTGCTTACACTTCCTACTACTAATTAGGTCCCAGTCTATAAAGATAATGACAGACAATGTGGCATGCATGTATTACATCACTGTCAGAGAGGAGCACATTCCCCATCTCTCTGTGCTGAAGCAATAAAATTGTGGAATTGGCATATAGTCAACTAGATAGTCAGCTTCATATCTCCCAGGTATTCAGAATACCATGGCAGATGACCTCAGCAGACATTTCTCTTGAAATTATGAATGGAAATTAAACTCCCAAGTCCTCCACATGACATTCCTAGTCCGGGGACTCCTGGAGGTGAATCAGTTTGCCATGGTAGATAAAGCAAAATGCATCAGCTATTGTTTCAGTGGTGGTCTCAGTCCCAAGTCCCTAGGAGATGCTTTTGTCATCTCAAGGAAGAAGGGACTTCTCCATGCATCTCTACCAACACTGCTACTGTTAAAGGTCCTCAGCCAGGATCAGGTCAGGGTCATAGTGATTGCACCAACGTGGCCAAGACAAGTTTGGTATTCCTACCTAATCAGACTAACCTCTTGCCCTCAGTGGAGACTTACGATCACTTCTCTCCTCCTGACTCAGGATACTAGTTGAACCCTTCACCGCAGCCTGCAGGTTCTGAGGCTCCAAGCATGGTTCCTCAGTGAATATAGGAATAGAAGAGGTATCCTGTTCATCAGAGGTACAACACATTTTATTAAACAGTAGAAAAGAATCTACAAGAAGTACTTATCTCCAGAAATGGAAGCAGTCATCAGATTTCACCTGTTCTTTCCCCCTTTCTCAGAGTATTGGATTACCTGTTAGAATCGGAAACATCGTGTCTTTTCTGTGAACTCTATTGGGGAAGCCTTAGAAGCAATAACAACCTTTCATTTACACACTGATTTTTTTTTCTCCCTCTTCATCACCAAGCCACGGTAAGATTCTTAAGAGGTTTGTCAAATGTCTTCCCAGAAATCAGAGGCCCTGCTCTAGCTTGGACCAGAACATAGTCCTTAATTGCCTATGAGCCACCAGCTATATATTCTTTGTTAGATCTGTCAAAGAAGATGGCTTTTTTGGTAGCTATAACTTCTGCACAAAGGGCTGGAGAATTGGGGGCTTTAATGGGAAACACTCCCCGCCCCCACAGTATTCACCAGAGAGAAAGTGTCACTGCAGGCCCATTCCAGATCTTTACCAAAGGCATCCTTGGAATTAATCAAACTATTCATCTCCCAGTTTTTTTCCCCAAAACCACATCAGACTTGTCAAGAAACCGTGTTCCGTACCCTAGATGGTTGGAGAACCTTAGCTTTTTACTTAGATAGGACCACAACTTTTAGAGTTGACTATTTGTCCCCATTGTGAACAGAAGTAAGGGTTTGGTTATTTGAAAACAGGGGTTATCAAAGTGGATCTCTGGGTGTATTAAGATCTGTTATGACAAAAGCTCAGCTTCAGCCCCCTTCAAGAGTGATAGCACATTCCATTAGAGCACTTTCTACTTCTGTAGTCTGACATAAGGATGTATCCATTACAGACAACTGTAAAGCAGAAACATGGTCCTCTCGCATACCTTGTCTAGTCATTGTGCCATGGTGCCTGCTGCAAGATCTAATGCAGCTGTAGGCAGTGCAGTTTTCTCTTCTGTATTGGACTCTGCTCTGAACCTTGCACTTCCTTAGAGAGGGTATTACTTGGGAACCACCTGAAGTTCTGTAATGAACCAGAGCTACTGGATTTCTTCAAGATGTGTGTCCCTTTGGGTGCTACCCTCCCTCCTTCCCCTCTGCATCACAGTCTCCTTTGTGAGACTTTGCAATGGAGGAGGAACGGAGGGCAGCTCGCCCACATAGCCGCAGTGCGGGTCATGAAAATGTGTGGGCTGCTTGCGTGGGTCAAATGGGCACTGTTACCCAAAATCTCCAGTCAAAGGCATGAGTTCACCTGAAGTTGAGCACTCACAATGACACACATCTTGAAGAACTCCAGTTACTGCACAACGTGAATAACATGTTCATCAAAATGCTAGTGGTAACAGGAAGTCCACTCCCTGGGTCTCATAGCTGTGGTTCACTGCAGGTCAGAACTTCAAAAGTCATCTTCCATACCAGGAGGAAGCATATGTTTGCTTTCTTGTGCAACTCATTACCAAATAACTCTCATTCCTCAGTCCCTCTTTGCCTGCAGTTGGGTTCAGAGTTGCATTCAGTTATTGTTCTCTACATATCTTTTTGACATCAGCTATTTGTGGGGAGAGATAGGGGAGTTAGTGATTGTCTGCCAGTTCCTTAGCTAAGTGCTGACTATTTTCTTTAATACTCTTTTTGTCTTTTAGAGCACTAGCCAGTGCTCTGCACAGGGAGCTGTAAGTGAGGTATTTCAGTAGCTCAAAACAGAATTGTAAAATTCTGATCTGTTGAGCATCAAAGACTGAAGATCCAATTAAGCATGTCTTAATACATCCATATATATGTCTGGAGGATAAGATTTATGTCAGGATTTTTTGTTTAGCTTGTACAGTTGAAGAAAGAAGAACTAATAGTTTAAATTAAAAATATCAACAAGTGGTACAAAATTTATTATTTTTTTATTTTTAGAATTACACTTTATATTTTATGGACCTTTTGGCCAAGGAGCTGCAGAAAATTTCTTGCAACCACTTTACTCTTCCCATCTTTCAGCTGGCTGAGGTTATTGCTCATGATGTTGTGGAAAGTAAAAGTCTGTCTGATCTCTACCATCTTCGGTTTGTATAAATTACTTGCTTTGGCTAAATGAGAGATGTTTATGAAAAGCCATACCAGCCCTCTCCGTTTTGTACACTGATCCTCAATTACACTATGTAAACCATCCCTTTTATTATTTACATTGTTTTACCTTGTTCATCATTTTAAAATTGATTTGTCCTCTTTATTAACATGCATAATGTTTAACAATATTCATTATGGTTTGTTTTTTCTTTTCTGGCATGAAATCCAATAAGGATACCAATATTATTAAGTGCTAAGCCCCAAAGTAAGTGTTTACAGGATTTGGCAAATCTCCTCCAAATGAAATTGGAGGAATTAGGAAAACAACCTCACTTTTTTAAAAAAGAGACGTACTGGTTAAATAGTTTAACATAGTTTGAGGCCAAGCGTCCCTGCTTGCACCCACACAATGTATTGAGCAGTTGTGTCTTTCTCTTTCACTGCTGTATTCAGATTTGCATTCACAGTTGAAGCAACAATTCTCAGCTCCCCACTTATTTTGTGCTTCTGTTAAGAGCATAAAATATGTTAAGGATCTAACATGTTAGATGTTAAAAACTTTCTCAAAAATGTATTGAATTTTTCCAGATTTAAACTTCACAGAATTCTGTTGTTATTGGCTATATTAGTCAAAGTTACCAAAAAAGAAAAAAAAATGGAAAGCATAAAAATACACTTTTTCAGAAAGTTTGTTTCCACCAGGCAGTATTTTCATTTTTGTGATCATTATGCACACTAATCTTTTTATTTTCACAGAATCTCCCTGGTATGTTCAGATATAAAATTGAGTCAGGCATTCTCATATCATGAGAAAGCAGTTGGAGAAGCATACATTAACGAAGTGGAACAGGCAAAGTATGTGTTCTTATTGCAATGCACTTTGTGTAGCTTTTTTGTTTTCATAGAATCATAGGACTGGAAGGGACCTCAAGATGTCATCTAGTCATCTGGTAACATGGAAACTATGCAGTGCATTATAAAGTTAGAATGATAATAATTTTATTTTTAAAACACCATCTCCAAGCACTACATTGTGTATGAAGCATTTCACACAAATTTACCGAATTACTGTCATAAATCTGTGTAGTATAATAACACTTCAGATTAAATATATTTTTAAACAATATTTTTAATTTCCTTCTCTCCCCCCTCCCACTACAATTTAGATATAGACAAGCCATTGCATTAAAAAATGGAAAAAATGTGCAACCTGAGGAGGAGGAAAGAAATGGGTTATCTGAATGTAACAAATCACATAATAATGGATGTAAGAACTCACTTACTGCAAAGGAAAAGGTTATTTAATTCAATTCCACACATACTATATTGAACAAAGTTTCTATTTTTACTGTGTTTTTCTAGACAGATTATGATACATTATTGATTTCAATCAGTTACAGTTTTAAACTGTAGAAACCATATTTCTTGAACCTTAGATGTTCTTTAAAATATATGCTACTTAAGTTCCTCTGACCTAGGTTACCAGCATGTGAGTTGAAGTTGTTCATTATCAAGAACTGATGCAGAGCAAGAGCGGGAGCTGTATGTAAAGCCACTCACTGCTGCTCTTTCCAGTATCTGACAGGGATATTGTTTCTCTAATGCTAGCTCACCTCAACAAAGATTGAGGAACAGGAAAAGGAGCTCCAGTCTCTAATATCACTCTTCTCTTCTTTCTTTTCCCTCCACTGACATCACTGGATACTCCCCGTGCAAGCAGCTCTGAAGAGATACATTCCATTCTAATTCTCCTCTCTTCTACTTTAGTCTTACAAGATAATCCCATGTTTTCTTGTTGCTTTCCTCTACTCCGCTCTTCGTTTGCATTTCATTCCTCTTTTTCCCCGTATTACTTCATTATCTTCCTCTACCCTCTTCCTCTCCTCCCAGGCGTTCTTCCATCTTATTAATGACTTCCTCCTCCACCCGCTCTTTTAACTCTCACATAGTCTTCTCCTGTCTCTCTCTTAATCCTGGAAAAAATAAGTCAACTCCTCCCATCTTAGTTTTGTTTCTGGACAGCACAGGATCTAAACTATTTTCACTACACAAAAGTCAGTTACAGTCTTGCATTTAGTTTATACATTTGTTATGCAAATTCTTTTTGTGTTCTCTGAAGTCCAAATGCTCCAGTAAACAAATTTTCTCCTATAGTTTAACTTCTAATTTCTAGGTTATAAAATAGTCAGAGATGAATATGAGGTATAATGTTAATTAAGATTTTCAATATTAATTTGTATTCAATCTAGTTTTCTGAAAGTCTATAGTAATTTAAAGTTTTATTTTTTTTCAGATTTTGGAGTTAGATGCAGTAACTGGAAAAGGACTGAGTGGACTTTCTTTCCCTTACTTGTGGATTGACAAAGCTGAAGTACTAATTCAGCTGGGCTTATATCAACCAGCAAGGCTACTCCTTTCAGAGGCACACAGTGCAACACAGGTAGATCAGAAATAATTCAAGCCTGAAAAACCAAATTAGTAAAACAGGCAATAATGTTTAGCATGATTTAAATGTCACTTATGTTAATGGTAGTCAAAATGCGGAAACACTCTCCAAAGGCTGGAAAATTACCTCTCAGAGTTTGCCTTGTAAAACTGAGAGTATATATCCTATACTTAAAGCTACAAAATCCTTAAAAGAACACTGAAGTTACTTTAAAAAATACTACATCCATTAGAAACCTAGGTCTTGTACTTTAACTTAAAAGAAACCCAAACATTTGAAAGTCTGGAGATTCAGAGTTATGGCACCCAAACAAGGTTAACTCTTACCTTCTTGAGGCTGTCCTCACAGCTGAGGGGGCATAGGATGGAGCATGCAATGCACCCTGTGAAGTAGTGGCAGCAGCTGTGCATGCTCCTCTAGTACTACTGGAAGCAATGTATCAATTCAGGATCTGTTTGTTTAGCTATTCCACGGGAGTTCAATATTTGCTCTTGAGAGTTGTGACCTGCCCCTACTCGTCTCAGCGTGTGATAACTCTGAAACCTAGTTATGGCAATGTGAAGTCAATATTGCTAATTGTTTCATTACTGGCCTTTAAAAAAAAAAAGAAACATCCAGTTATGCAGGAATAATATGTTTGCAAGGGCAGGGGGGTGACATAATTTTGGGCAGAGTTTAAGTATAGTGCCCTCACCAATCTGATCCCTGCCAATTCAATATGTAAAGAATCTGCATGAAAGATATCTTTAAGTCCTGTCTTGTTACATCCTGTTGCTCGTCAGTGTGCCTTTCTCTTCATGAAGATCATTTTAATCTGTAATAGTTGTTTCTGCCCTTCATCATCATTTCAAATGTCTTTATTTTCAGACAAATACAAATATCAACTAATACTTATCATTATATTTTAAACAAATATTTTTTTCTTTTACATACAGCATGAATTTAGTATTGAGCAGTGAACAAAGTCCAGTGAAATGAAAAAATATCTTGTTATACCATAAAAGATACTGGGCCAGCTTCACAACTGGTATAAATCAGCGGGGCTTTATTGAAGTCAGTGAAGCAACGCTGATTGAGAACAGCTGAGGATATGGCTCATTGAAACTCTTCTCTGTGATCACATTTCTTCTAACTCAGATACTGACAACAGAATGTTTAATATCTGATAAAAGGGAAAAAGAGGATTTGTTTTACAAATGGTGTAAAAGAATCCACTTGGGGAGATAAAGGAAAATAGACAATAGTTTGGAAATAAAAAAATATGCTTAAAATGAGCTGGAAAATTTGTGTAGTCTGAAAAAGCACTAGGAAGTAGCATGAATGCTAAAGAGCAAATTCTTTGGCCAGATACATGCACAAAACTATCACTGATTTTGTGCTTCAGTGCCTATCCCAGTATTTGTCTCTAAATGTTAATAGGACAAGGTAGGATCTCTGCTTTTAAATATATCTGAAATATCTTTTTTTCCCCTAGGAAATGAATGACATACATGCTGTGTCGAGATGCTTGTACCTCCTTGCTGTACTGGCTAACCTGGAAAAGAACCATGGGCAAGCTAAGGCACTTCTTGAGAAGGCACAACTGATAGGAGGAAATGAGCAGTTTTGGTACAATAGCACTCTGAGTCTCATACAGGCAGTTCTAGAGGAAGATAAGGAAGGAAAAGAGAGAGTGGTAAGAAAATAAAATGGATATTGTTCCCTTTCCTGGTACAGTATGTAGCTCTAAATTATATTGAAAAAATGTATTATATAGCCTTCTGACTTATGTAATAAATATAATAATATTTAGTGCATATATAGTTGCTGTTCTCTGAGGGTATGTCTACACTGCAGTTTAACACCCATGGCAGGCCTGTGTCAGCTGACTCAGGCTCACAGGGGTTGGGCTATGGGGTTGTTTAATTTCAATGTACATGTT
This sequence comes from Mauremys reevesii, assembly GCF_016161935.1. Taxonomy (NCBI): domain Eukaryota; kingdom Metazoa; phylum Chordata; order Testudines; family Geoemydidae; genus Mauremys; species Mauremys reevesii. The sequence goes on along the minus strand of NC_052629.1, from coordinate 28,066,968 downwards.
CAAGCTCAGTTCCAGCCTGAGCCTGAACATCTACGCCGCATTTAACCAGCCTCGTAGCCCAAGCCCGGCAAGCCCAGCTCAGCTGACACAGGCCAGCCATGTGTGTTCAGTTGTGGTGTAGACACACACTAATACACGCTCTTCACACTTCCAATCCATTTCCTTTTACTGATTTCTTGGCCGAAGCAGACAGGTGATATTTAGTGGTTTTAGCAGAAGATAAGCTTACTGCTTGTGCACTGGAAATATTGTATCTTTCCAACTAAATAACAGCAGTTATAATCTAGCGTGCATAACTTATTCCCCTGATTTTCATACTTATATGGTTTCTACTGCATAGGATTTCTAAGAGAGAAAAAAGAAAGGTTAGGTAGAAGGAAGGTGTTTTACTTACATGTCAAAAGTACTAACAATACCAGTGAGTTACAGTTAGACAAAGTATTTTGTATACGTCCATTTTCAAAGTATAACAAGTTGCAATTGCAATTTCAGGAGTCTATTTTCTTTTCTGTATGACGCATGTGACTAATTACATTAACTTAAGTAGAAGTTCACCTAGTGTATGAAATGGAAGTCGTATCCCTAAATCTCAGGAGGTACTTTGTTTTGTGATTTTTTTTTTAAATCCTGGAAGGCATGTATTACAATGCATACAGTACTTAATGCTTTAAAAAATCCATTTACTATTTAACCCTCTGCAGATGAGCTACAATTTCATGAAGTTAAATGCTAAGGCAGAAATAATTTGGTCTCTGAGTCAAGAGCTTCTAGTCATTGACATTTAGGGGATAGTGTTTTTAAATAATATTGGTTTTCTGTTCATGAGAAACTGAAAAAATCTTTTTCTCTTACAAAGTCTCCCTGATACTTCTATATGCTCAGTTACATGCTAACTGATTAAAAATTGAACAGTTCTTCAAATTGTTCCATAATAGTTTTTGTCAGGTTGCAAAATGCTACATTTTGGCACCTCTAATCATTTTAAGTTGTATCTTATTAGGGCTTGTCTACACAAGAAACTGTTCCAGAATAGTTCTTGATTAACTCCATGTGTAGATGCTCTTATTCTGGAATAAGAGTGCTGTATTCTGGGGAAAGAGTGTCCACACACGGAGCTAATTAGGAATAGTTACTCAGCTTTAAATTCACACCCTATCTAATTCTGGATTTACTGCCATGTGTAGACAAGCCTTCACTCTGCAAGTAGTCTTATTTAACCCAGCCTGGCTAGTGGTGGAGTAATGTGCTGCTCGGTGAGATGCTGGGCATCAGAAGCTGTCCCTATATGAATATTTGTAGAATAATTAAATCAGTATAGTTAATTAAATTTTGTCCTGTCTATACTGTTACTTTTTAAAATTCTGAGCAAATTGTACAAAATAAGCTTGATAATCTTGGAGAACATTAGGAAAAAATAACAAAGATTTTCTTCTCAATTGTGTTCTAAAATAATGGTTAACATTGTATATAGAAATATAAATTATAATGTTATCTGCAGGCATGCAAAATTCTGCAAAAAACTGTAAAGGTGTTCAGATCTACGTTAGAGGAGAGACCTAACAGAAAGTCTGAACTGGGCTTTATAATTGCATCCCTTGAAGCCAGGTACCTTTTTATATAGTAATATATGTATGCATTATGTCTGTAGTATTTGTTTTTTGGGGGATATGATACTAGCTATATATGTTATGTTTAGTAAAGAAGCTTCTTTACTTTAGATGTAAATTTTAAAATTATAAAGTTGTTTCCCTTTGCTATGGACATTCTGTTATCAGAGTTTTTTATACAATTTACTATTCCCTGAGTGTATCTGTCATATTTTTTTTGTCCTGCTACTCCTTTGTAACTATATAGTGTTTTTCCTCCAAGAACCTAAAAACATCTTAAAGATATTGTCTCAGTACATCATGTTACATTTTTTATACAGATTGGTTAATATTTCTGGTAGAAACAGGAATCACGAGTCCTGACACCTAATGTTGCGATCTAATCAGTAGGCCTTGCTTCTTTCCTTCTGCCAGTTTTGGCATTTAAATTATTATATACGAATCACAGGTGTGGTTTTTTTGTAGACGTCAGTGTGCTGTTTAACAAGCATGTACCACAAAGTGTTATGGTACCCACAAGCCATCAAGTAATGATACTCACAAGACTCACATTCTAGAATTTTTCTTCTGGGGAAAGATGTCAGTCTGAGAGAACATTTTTTGAATAAAGTCAAATTTCTAAACTCATCCTCTGATTGGAATGAAGGTCTGAGTTCTTAGCTTAATGATGCCATTTTCCTCACTGGGAAGCAAATAACAGCTTACATTGTGGGTTTGACTACTGTCCCTTCTCAAATTTTCCATGGCAACGCTGGTCTATTCTAGCTGAGGATCTGGCCCAGAACATTTGTGTAAGAAATAATCTATTTTATGACTTTTAGATAGGAATATGGATGTCATTTATCATTCAGCCCAACTTTACTTTGATATTTTCTATGTATGCTTAAGAGTGTTTTCTTTAGTTAACTCCTTGTGATGCTGTTAATCTTTAATGCCTAATTCTCCTTTCCTAATTTTGTATATTGCATGTAGCCCCGTTAAGTGTTAAAATCTAAGGGTATGTCTATACAGCAGCTGGAAGCGTGCTTCCCAGTGCTGGTAGACAGCTATGCATTAGCTCTGTTTAAGCTAGTAGATTAAAATAGCAGTGCAGCTGCAGCAGCCCGGGCAGTGCCTCAGACTAACACCCAAGTACAAGCCAGCATACCCCCTCAGGTAGCTAGACATTCAGTTTTACTGCTATTTTGAGTATGCTAGTTTGAGCATAGCTAGCATGTCCGTCTATAAGAACTGGAATGCACCCTCCCAACTGCTGCGTAGACATACCCTTGTGAATCTTATGGTTTTATATAGTTTGCCCTACCTGCCTGAGGCTGATGTGTTTAAACTAACAGAAGTCATAGTCTAAAATCAGAAATATAGCTTATTATGACTACTTTTGGAGTGTGCTACTGAGCACTGTAATCTAACCTAAGTTAGAGGGATCCAGGAAGAAGCCCTTTGCCCTGTGAATTTAAATCCTAGCAGAATGAACATCTACATTTGAGCTGGGAGGTATGATTCCCTGCTCACATAGATGTACCCACGCTAGTTCTGCTAGAGCAAGCATGCTAAAAATAGTAGTGTAGCCAGGATAACCTGAGCAGCAGCTCAGGCTAAGCACCCAAATAGAAACCCACCTTGACCCCCTGGGAACATACACTGGATACTAGCTTGAGCTGATGCCTATGCCTACCCAGGCTACACTGCTATTTTTAGTGCACTAGCTCAAGCAGAGTAAGCGCAGGTATTCACATCTCTCAACTCAAATGTAGACATACCCTAAGGGTTAATTTGGTGATAGTGAAACCCATATTTATTTTACCCTCTGTTATATATTTTAAATCATGTTACTTGAAAGGTGTTATTTGAGATGTTAAAGTATGAATTTGGGTGGGTAGGAAGAGGAGGGATGTCCATAATATTCAGATCAATAACATTTTTTCCAAAGTCCAGTAGCATTTGGATTATATGGGCAAGATATAATGGACCTATTAACTGGGTCCTTTTCTTACTTGATGTTTTTCAACTAAGAAGAATACATATATCTACCAGCAAAGCCATCCCTTGGGTGGGGCGAATTGAAGCGACACCTCTGGGCCCTGCGCTTTGCAGGCCCCGCCAGCCAGTGCGATTGGCCTGTGCGGTCAGGGCGGAAGTGACGGATTCATCTCTTCCACCCTAAGCCCCGCACTCCCCTAGGGACGGCCCTGTCTATCAGACTAAGGGCTATCTCTTTTAGGGTGACCAGGTGTCCAGATTTTATAGGGACAGTCCTGATTTTTGAGTCTTTTTTTTTTATATAGGCTCATATTACCCCCCCACCCCCTGTCCCGATTTTTCACACTTGCTGTCTGGTCACCCTAATCACTTTTCAATTTACTGCTCATATTTAGTTGTCTCCTTTTTCTTGTAATTACAATATCACTCCAGTCATTTTTATTTTAGCTGAATATGGACCTATCTTTTAAATGACTGCTTAGACCTAGGTCAATGTATTAAATGAATATACATCTAATAACTGGCACCATGGCATCACACAGATGATGTTGAAACATTGTTTCTGAAAGCCATGCTTTGTGTCTTTTATTTTAAAACTACATCTAATTGTTTGAGCACATTAAAATGATATAAAGAATTAGAGGGGTTCCTCCTCCAGATCTATTACAGACAGAAAAATAGAAAGGGATGCAGAAAGAAAAATAATCAGCAGTTTTTGGACACAAATCTGAGGTTAATACTTAAGCTGTTTCTCACAATTCTTAACCCCATGCTAGCATATATTCTATTATTCTCCATAGGAGAACACTTATTCAAATAAAATATGCCCAAAATTTCATGAAGGTTAAAGCTGAGTCCTCTCAGTTATCAAGTAAGCTACAGGAACTATATGATGAATTAATTCAAATTGAGGAGGACTTTCTTCGTTATGGATATAAAGATCACAGTGCTGAGATCCTGCTGGAACGTGCAAATATTCACAGGTAAACTTACAAATTTGCTGGAAATGTTTATTACGCCTTAGTTAAAAAAATCTTCAGGTGTCTGATTTAGAGTAAGATTTCAGCTGTCTGGGAAAGAAGTACAGGAGGGTTAATAATATCACGTACTTCTGTATCCTGATTTTGGATTCACATTGTCATTCTTGATGGAATATATCAACAAGTGTTCTGTAAAATCAAGGATTGACTGTTCCTATGCCTGTAGCAGCTGTTGTTACAAGATTTATGATTATCTGCACTACCTCTGAGGTCAGAATAAAGCACCAAGGATTCTTTCTATTTTAGGGCCATTTGATTGCTGAACCAGCCCTTGGCATAAGTTAAGTAGCCACAGGATTCCTTTAATTTATGTCTCTTGAACAATTCCCTAGGGGCAGTTGTTATGGCTAGAGATTGCCAGAGCACAGTGTACTTCAACTTCCAGCTTTTCCCAGGGCACCCCTATTCAGAGACTGGGAGAATGAGAAGCGTAAAGCCCGCTATGCTAGTCGTATGCCATTGCGGCATACCTTCTGGCAGAAGACTCTCCACCTATCTGTTTAGGGCATCTTTAAGTTCTCTTTATGTTGCTGTACAGTGCAGAGGGGACTTAACCTGGTCCAAGAATCAGGCCTTTAAAAAATTAATGCTTAAATATTTACTTTTTGAATTTGAGTCTTAAACAATATACACAGACAATGCAAGTTAGTTGTTCATTGATCATTTTGAATATTTATAGCATTATAGAAGTAATAATATTTTATGCTACTACTCTTGTAAAACTGTGTTGCTTTTTTACAGAACAATTGCAACACATACAGAAGATGAAGAAGAAAAACATAGTCGCTATCTAGATGCGTACAAGTTAGCTCAGAAAGCCGTATATGAAGAAGAAGAAGTGTTTAACAGTATCTGGAGCTTGCTTCCAGTTCACGAGGTAAATGGGTAAATACTTTTATTGTATGCAAGATCTGTTCAATTAGTAGTATTATTAATTGTATTACAGCAGTTCCTACAATCCCCATCAGAGATGGTGCCCCATTGTGGCAGGCAGGGTACAGAGTGAGAGACAATCTCTGCCCAAAGGAGTTTAGATTCTATATAGACAAGACATAAAAAAGATGGAAGGGAAAATGGAGACCCAGAGAGACGAGATGATTGTCTAAAGTCACACAGGAGGCCATTGGAAGAGCTCGGAACTGAATCTAGGTCTCCATAGTCCCAGTCCAGTGTCCTGTCCACTAAGCACCATTGCCAGTCCTGTTTACTAAATCATATCGTAAATATTTTTACACCAATAACATTCTTTGTAAAATTTGACAAAAAATTAGATACTAGCATTGCAAATATATTCTTTCTTTTGAAATACGCTAATTTCCCACTCATTTTTTCAGCATTTAATTCCAATATTTATCCAGATACTAAAGAAATCAATCAAAAACATAACTACCTGAATTTGACATTATTCTCACAAACATTCAGTATAAATCCATCATAAATTTGAAACCCGGCATAATAAAGTACAGCGAACTTGAGGAAGAAAAAGCAAATTAGGAATGTCAATTAATAGAAATTCTAAAAGATAAACTATGGTTTCACTCAAACCTTACAAAAGAAAAAATATGACGTTACGATGAAAAATCATCATAACTCAGATAAAAAAAACTATAAGGAATTTGTATTGACAGTTTTTGATCAGGCTGTATACCAGTTCACCAGAGTTCAATAAATGATTTGTCAGATAATGAAAATAAAAGAAGTTGGAATGAAAATAAAAATAATAGCTCAGGATAAATTTGTCGCAAAATTTAAAAGACTTTTTTTTTCATGCTTCATATAATGCAGAAAAGAAAAATTTCCCATATAAAATTGAATTTTCCATTTATCCCAAATATTCTAAATATTATGGGCCAGATTCTCCAGCCCACTCTGCTTCCTTTGTGCCACTTGAGTAGCACAGTCTGAGCGGGGGCTGGCCATAACTACCAGGTAGAAATACATGCTAACAGGCATGGAGCAGGCATAACTAGTTCCTACACTTCCCTCCCTGCAGCCTCCAGTGCGGGCCAGGAATCCCAGCTAGCAGATCTTTGGGGATTACTTACAGCTGCCAAAAGTTAGAGTAGTCCCAGGCTGTTGTAACTTTCACTGGGCGGGGCAAAAAAAGGGAGCCCAAACTTCCCCCAGTTCCCTCCACTGTAGATTATCTGCCCTCTCCTCACACACCACCTTCTAATCTCTGAGGTGAACAATGTGTTTAGTTAGTTCAAAGGAGTTTATTACATTTACCTAGCCCAGTGCTAAGGCCTCAGTTTGTTTGAGACTCAGAAGCTTTTTACCAGCAGAGCACATGAAACCAAGTTTTCCTGTTAAATACCATAACTTCCCTTTCATTGTGAAATGAGAAATGTCATTACTTCCCTTTCATTGTGAAATGAGAAGCCAAATTCCATTCTTAGTTTACTTCTGTGCAACTCTAATGAAGGGTCCACACAGAAAGTTAGTGCATGGCACTGTAGTGTGAGGTAGATTGACTCCCCTTTGTGCCACGCACTGACTTGGTTGTTTAGACATGTGTAATTGAGAGCAGAATTGGCCCTTAGTACAGAGTAAATATTTAGGCCCTAATCATGCAAATAGATCTATATGAAGGTAAGAATCCTCCCCTCCCCACCCCTGCCCCCACTTTTCCCCCCAGAAGTCTGACATACTGAGATCAGTTGTCTTTTGCTGTTACTTCTAAAAATGGTACAGATAGCATATTTTTGAAGGATAGCTGTTTTCATTTGTCCAAGTTGTTTTTAGCCCATAGACTCATTTCTGCTGCCTAGTAGTCTGTCTAAATGATAAATTATGATGGACACCACAGCTAGCTGTTACTTGGCTAAAGCACTTACCTGCCTAAGACAGTACCAAGAAGAATTGTGCTTCCCTGCTGTGGGGGCTTACTCTGCTAAAATTGCCTAGATCGTCTAGAAGTGAAATGGCAAGGAAGGGAAGTAAGCATTGTGTTGGGTATTAGGAAATATATATCCCCTTTCTTTTTAAACTAGCATACAGTAAGTTATTAGGTGAGAAATATACCTTCTGTGTGGTCTGTGATGATACAAAAATGATATCTAGATCTGTCAGAAATATACAGGATAAGGGAAGACCGTTATACAGTTACCAACTAGTCAAAAATAGGTCACTCCCTAATACTATGAATGCACAGTGGGATAAGAACTAGAGGCCATTATAAACTTCACCACTTTCTACTCCAAGTGCAAGGTTCATTTCTTTGACCTTACTTTCTCTAACAAATACAAAGCTGCTGAAAGGTGCTCAGATACTACAGCGATACATATAGTGCAACAATCTACACAGAATAGAGCAGGACACATTTTAAAAAAAACCCCAAAGATCTGAATTGAAAAGGGATGCATGTGTGTATGTCGGTCCCTTCTACTTGGCCAGTGATGCAGCTCTGGATACCCTACTTGTCCAGTTTTCCCATATGTTTCTCCATGATTTTTCCCTTGTGACTTTTTACATGTGGAAAAACTTTTGTGAGCTGGTCTGAAATGCCACTATCCTCTGACCTCACCTGAAGACCCACTTCTACATTGATGCAAATGATTTTGGCAAGGATGTGAAGAATTTCAGGATAGTCTGTATATTTTTGTGTATAAAAATAAAGTAGGTTATATTTTCTGGATGAGGGCAGTTGCCACCTGTCCACTTTACTTGTCTATTGTACCCTTATTTCTTTCCCTGCTTTATTATTTTCATTGAAATATCACTGTGTGCTATAGTGTGTCAATCTCATTATTGTTTATTTAAAATGTATGCCTCAAATAATTAAGAGTTCTGAAATTCTAACTTTAATCCAATAAATTAGCAAAAATATTAACACTGTGTATTTAAAGATAGATTGGGCAGGGTGGCACATGCCTGTTATTCCAGCTGCTTGGGAGGCTAAGGTTGGTGGATTGCTCGGGGGTTCTGAGCTGCGGTATGCTATGCTAGACTGGCTAGAACATGACTGATGTGTTGTAATCAACTCTCTCTCTGTGAGAGCTGATGGACCGATGGATTAAGGTGATTTAAAGATAGACTTCCACTCAGTTTTCTTATATTTCAGATTAAAAATATTAGTATTCCATTAATGAGACGGCTTGCTAATATGAAGCTAAGCTTTGTGGAAATTAATTTGGATCTTCTTCATCTTGTTAATGTGGAAAAAAAGCTGAAAGAACTGAGAGAGGGATCACTTAATCAAGTTGTTGAAGAATTTGTCAGATTAACACCTGATAGTGCTTCTGTGGAACAGGTAATTACATATGATCCTGCCTATGATTTAGCTATAAATGTTATATTAAAAAAAATCCTTGTGCTAGGCTAGAGGGATTGCCTTAGCAGATCTTCCTCTTCTGATTAAAAACTGCTAAACAGGAGAAAGGGCTGGCAAATCTTTCATTTGAATACTGGGGCACAGAACATTCAAGTATGGGTTTTCACTAGCTTGTTATGACGTTGGTCATTCTCTGTACCAAAAAGGCTATTGTCTCTCCAAGGCAAAGACTTGAGGATAATTGTCAGAAGCAAAAGTTGAGTAAAATTGAGCTGTGTTTTCACTGAACTACATTTTCCACATTAAATCACACTCTTTTCACCACCCATACACATACTATGACTGCAGCATTGTAATTCATCCTTAAGGCCCTTCATTTTCAGGTTTTACTGAGAAATTCCCAGGTTTTAAAAAAGCAATTTGGATTTTTCACCTGAATTTTGGACCACTCAACGACATGAAAATACTGATTATTTTAAGAAAACCCAATATATTTCATTAGGTAGTTGTGTTTGTTAATAATAAATTAGTCTTCGTGTAAATGTAAGGCTGTCTGTTAAAGTAAGGCAATGTAATGGAAGATACATATGCATGCATATGCATATGTGTATGTTCTATTGATACACTTCATGAAATAAACCACAATATTTAACTATTTTACTTTCAGAGCTGTTACTTTTTTCTGTATGTTGCTTTTTTTCTGTCCTCCCATTCCCCAATATTAACCCCCAAATTTATCCTGAAAACCATGAAGTTAAATTTATGCACCGATTTTTCACTCATTTTTCAATATTTGTAATAAACCTAAATAGAAAGGGCTTTGCTTATCTTCCAACTAATAGTCCCAATCAGCACTCCTGCTTTAAACTGTCTACTATGAATCGTCATAAACATGGCATCACTGGGCACCCAGTACATCTGGGTATAGTGCTTACTATAGTGAGTTTAGAGGATCAACCCCTAGATTAACTCCTGCTCTTTTGGCCAGGTTCTCTGGATGTGTAAGTGGGCATAGCTCCATTTAAGTAGGTGGATCTACACTGGTTCACCATAGTTGAGAATCTGGCCCTCTGACACTTTCTATTCTTACTAGTCCACCAGTGTGTGTATGAAGTTAACCTTGCACATTCCACCAACACATGTAGTTATTTTAGAAAAAAAAATCCAGTGGTTCTCTACATAACAGGAGAAGGATTGTTCTAAGAAATTAATGCCTGGAAGCTGAAGCTAGACATACCAGAAATAAGGTGCAAATTTTTAAAAGTGAGGGTAATTCATCATTAAAACAATTTACCAAGAGATGTTGTGCATTCTCTGTCACTTGAAGTCTTTAAATGAGTATTGTATGTCTTTCTAAAAGACAGGCTATAACTCGTCCAGAAAGTATGGGCTTGATGTATGAATCGCTTGGTGCAATTCTACACCCTGCATTATGCAGGTGAGCTCAGATGATCAAAACTGTCCCTTTTGGCCTTGAAAATTAACAGAGCCCTTAACATGCTTTGGAAAAGCAAATAGTGGAAATTAGTTTCCAATATTGCTAATTTTGGAAATTCTCATATTTATAAATTTTAGTATATTGAATTTCAACATTCAAAATAAAACAGATTTATTTTCTGTTTTCATTTTCTATTATTGCTTCAGGGTTCAAAAAAAAGGGAGGAATAGAGCTGAAACTATCTTTATTTTTTCAGAGAAAAGATGATTACATGTAGTTGAATAATTAATTATTAGGTTTCACATGCAACCCCAAAACCCAATATTTCAAGCTAACGGGCAATATAAATCTATGAATCATTGATTCATTCATGATGTCTAAGAGAACATTTCTTTTATATATGAAAATGTGACTTGATTTAACATATTTTTGATTTTACCAGGGATGGATAAACATAGGACGAACTGTGGGTCCCATTGCACTGGCTCAGTTAGCAAGTCTACAAAGTCTTCATACAGGATGTCCTGATATCAAAGCCAAGTACCTGTATCTCACTGGGAAAACTCTGCGTTTACTTGCAGTTAATGTGGACCCCTTAAATTCCGATATTTACTGGAATGAAAATGTAATGGTATGAATTTGGTTCTAAATTAAGATTATTAAATATATAGTGATGGTAAGTGCTTACTAGACTGTTGCTTTTTATGTACTATTAATGCTATTTTAATTGAAGGATAGATTGTGCAAATTGCTCAGAACCCATAGTAAAAGGAGCCTTGCCTTCCCCAGAGCTGCCAGGTGCATACCTTCACTGTGTTCTACAGTTCCATGTGGCTAGCCACCTCTGCTGTAAGCCCTGCTTCCTCACTCCCTTTGAGATGTGTTCCTGGGGGCTTGTCTAAACAAATGGTTAGTGAAGGGCAAACTGAGGAGTAAATCTGCAACACAGTAGCATGCCATGCACTAACTGTCCATGTGAACCCTGCTGCTGCACACTAAAAGTTCTCTAGTGCACTTTTGATCTAATCCACTTTTAAATGGGAATAGGTCATTGCACACTAGGGAACTTTTAGACAGGTCCACATAAACAGTTATTGAGCAGCACATTAGTGCTCTGTAGATTTACATCCCAGCTTGCCATGCACTGCACTGTTTGTGTACACAAGTCCCGGGAGGGACTTAGCAGTCAGTGCACTCCCAGAGCACAGAGTGTAAAATCTTGTATGTCTTTTGGATAGGCTGTGCAGTGAGAGGGAGACTTCTGCACATGTCTGTATGGGCCAGGCAGAATCTGATTCTGAATGAACGTATATAAAATACAATGAATGTTATTTGATAAGCTCAAGTTTACATCTTTTTACAATATTTTGACCACTGGGAGAAAAGAGTTGAGCCTCTTCAAATACTGAATAAAAATGTTCATGAGAGCTGAATTGAGCAGAACATTTACCAGAATGTCAAAATAGTGATGTCAAGGACTAGAGGAGAAGGTTTTCTTTAACTCTTTCACCGCTGCTTCCCCACTACATTACTGTGTAGCACAGTGTTGCCTACTCTTGTGATTTTTATCATGTGTCTCATGATATTTGGTGCTTTCCTTAAAGCCCTAGCTCCTGGAATCAAGGAAATATGTGAGAATCTCAGTTTTTATTTAAAAATATAAAAGTAAGGTTCTAGCTCTCATGGTTGTAGAGAGAAACTTGAAAATATATACTCTAATTCTCAAAACCCAGAAGGCAAATATAACCCCCCCAGCCCAATTATTTATTTTTTTAAAATCTCATGATGTTTAAGACAGTTTCATGTTTTCTGGGAACCTGACTCAGGATTTTTGAATGCTTGAGGATAGAACTACTGTTGGCATTCCACTGAAACCAGTGAAGTCACTCCCTTCCCACCATCCCCTAGTGTACTCTCATTCCCGCTTGTGGGAGGAGAGTAAGAAGATTCAGAGATGGGCTAGATTCCAGGGATTAGCCAAGGAGACAACCCTTGAATATTAGTTATTTAGTATGAGTCCTTTTAACACTGCACTGTACCTGAGTAAATACCTCATGCTCTGGTGGGCAGTTTGTGTCTCACCATTAAAGTTAATAAAGTTGTGGTCTCCTGATTAAAAATCCATCCCCATGTCTACGTTTCATTCTCCTGCGTATCCTGATTAATGTTAGGTACTTAGCAGATACATCACTATCACATGCTAACCAGAGTTTAATGCCTCAATGCTAATTCACTTGATATTATAAAGGTATTATTGTGGTGAGATACACCCTCTCTCCATTTTTAAGGCTGAAACTAGCTTCCTCTTTATCCAGCTGAATTTCAATCCTCCTAACTTTAAGTACAATAACTAATCCACTTACATTTTAGTGAGCTAGATATATTAATGAATCCTCTCTGTTATTGGTGGGTAGGAAGAAACTCCATTGAACACCATGAAGCCTCCCACAACCAAAGCAGAATGCAATGAACGTGAAATGACAAGTAGCAGTTCTCCAATTAGTAAAAAACAACATGATGAGCAAAGGAAGAAAGCAAATGAATTAAAGGTATTTCACATAGATATTTATATAAATAACTTGATGGCTTCCTTTTTATGCCTGGGGCTGATTAGCCTCATGGTTGAGGTGTTCTTAGAAAATGAATCTGAGGCTGAAGAACAAGTGCTGTAGCAGAATTCACTCTTATAGACAACTAGCATTTTAGTACAAAGCTTTTAATTAAATATCCAAAGTAAAGAAGCAAACAGAAAATGGGGTTGGCAAGCTGCCAACTTTTTCAAATACAAATTACAAAGCCTTTTGGGTTCTTCTTTCTCATCATCTCCCCTTTTCTCCCTTCACATTTTCCTCTTCTTTCACTCTTATTTCTTTTCCCCATCTCCCTGGTTGCTGCAGGTTAGCTAGCCTCTTTTTCCCTGACTAGCTGTCATTTGGTTTAATTTGTATTCAGAACTGAGGTGGGAGAGAGTGTGTGGGATTTGCCAAATGTACAGTAAATAAACAAGGCAAACTTAAATGTGCCTGTTTTTCTTGTAAGAACTTTGAATTATAGGAGAGGAAAGCCTCTTGAGGAGAAGGAGGAATTTAGAGTAAAGAGTTTTTCACTTGCCTGAGTGTATACAATCCCATATTTGGCATATTTTTGGTACATTCTTGGTCTTGAATATTTTAAAGTTTTCTGCTGCGGGTGACTGGACCAAGAAGCTGAACTGCTGTCTTTATTGCTGGCAAGCAGCTTTAAAATTACACAAGCCAGTCAGAGTAGGAAGTTACTCTCATTCACAAGTGATTAGTGAGAAACAACTATAGTGATTATACATATGCGAACAGTGCTGATTGGCTAATAATGACTGGCATTTTGGTATAATGCTAGCTAGTACATATACATAATTGTAGATGTTTTATTGTAGACAAAATTTCTCTTTTAAAAGAAAAATATAAATTAGATTAGATGTTTTTTAAAAGAATAGTTTAATCAGTATAGCTCTCCACTAACTGATCATTCAGTCTAGTCTCTTGATTGCACACTAGTAACTATCACGGCTGTTAATAGATATTAAATGCATTCCTTACAAGGAGACTAAACCCACACAATTTTTAATCAAACTTAAAAAAAAAACATTATATAAGAACAAAACCAGATTTATCTGCCAAGATTGTAGTGATCAAAAATGCATCAGTTATGTATTTATGTAATTTAACAAATATTTTAATGTAGAACATTTTTATTTTTATTATTTAGAGAAAACGGATTTTGGCCCAAAGATACCTCTCTCAATCCAGTGAAGTTTTGCTTCAGTGCATGAATGTTGCATTCAGTAACAACATAATTCATATTCTGGCTGCTGCTAGTCTTGAAATCATTGAATGCATTGGACAATTTGATCCAGTTTCAAGTAGCCAGTTTTTGGCCCTTCATCAGGTAACACAACTGCTGCTTAAGTCCCTCTACAATATAAAAAAAGAACTTTGAGTACCATAAGTAAATTTCTCTATTTGGATAGCATGACAACTGACCACTAGGAGCTAGGTAGTGGAATGATTATTCATAATAATTAAATATAAATATGTTTGCTGATTTTAGTGTTTTTTGTCAGTGTATTATTGACATATGACCATTGTAAAACCTTGATAATTTTCATAGTATGGACTTCAGGTTTTCCCTAGTAGATGCCATTATTGTAGCATTTTACTATGTATAAAATATCATAATAAAATTAAATGAACTAAAACTGTACTGCAGTAAAAAGTGCAATTCTGCCCTCTAAAGTGAGTGTAAAAATGGCTGGGTTTCTAGGATTGTGAAAAAGATGCCCTGAGTTTCTGCATTCATTGTGTTAAAGCAGATTGGAAAATTTTACCTGTACATTTGGTTTGTCAGATTTATATCTACAGCAGTATGTCCAACCTTTTGCATTGTTGACCATTTTCCAGCAACTAATTTTCAGGCTTCTGAAGGTGGTTTAAGCTGTCGTCTTCTAGTTACTGTGTGTTTGTAGTTACTAGATACTGAATTGCTGAAATAAATTTCCGCACACCTTTGGAAGTACTCTTCTGGCACAATCCCAGTGGGCCTGATTTGGAGGCCCAGGCTCCCATAAACTCATTAGAACTCTCCCCAGCTCAGTGCAGGGAGGAGCATTCCAGCAATCAGGACTAATGGAGAGATCAATTTCAGAAAGGAAATTAATAGTTAAGAAATCTTCCAGTCTACTGCCAAAGCTTTTACACTGTTTTGTAACTGTAATGGTAATATGTTTGCCATTTCATTTCACCTTTATATGACAAGCTTTTTCAATAACTATTTGTATGAAACATTTGGGAAAATAAACAAATATTAAAATATTACAGAGCTGTTCATCATCTATGATGATGAAGGATATCCTGCTAGCAGCCACTTCTAACACTAGCAGCTCTCAGCTGGCAGCACTATTGCATCTTCAGCATCAATTAAAAGAAAATGGGGACATAACCAGTAATCTTCTAAAAAATGTGGAGCAGAGGCTAACTGCTACCTCAAAGGTAACTTTTTGAACAGTACTATGTATGAGTGGAACGAAGTTGTTCTGGAGCAAAATAATGACCCATAGCAAGCCAAATTATATATTATTATGTATAATATTTATACATATGTATTAGAGTCTATACAGTTCCTTTTACAGAGGAGTATAAATGGTCCAGATGTATATTCCTATGGAAATGCTTTAATTGCTTTTAGAAAATATAAATGTTGAGTTGAAATGTTTTGCTATTCCTTTCTACTGATAATATTAATCAGTTTCAACATTTGGTAGTTTTTTAGCTTGATATGCAGTATAGTAGGCAAATAACTCGTGTTAATGTTAGCCATGAATTATTGGTTTAACTTCATTTATTGTGCACTACACTAAAATAGTCTTTTCTAAGTATGCCTTTTGCAAATATCAGTGCCTTATTTTTTTAGAAATATTATATATCAGTCTCTTGATGAATGCATTGCACGTGTTGTTCATAAAAAGATAGGAAAAGTAATGTCAGTTTTAAATTATTGTACAGGCATGGGGAAATCTCTGTGTTCTTGCACAACATTTTAACATCATAAATGAATTGCCACCAAACTTCCATATACTCATTCTCCAGCATTCAAATGACAGGTATAAAATTTTATCATTTTGTTTTGTACAAACTTTATTTTCCTTTGCCAAGTTATTTTGACTGTTTGTTTTTTTTTACCATTTACTTCTAATTATGTTGATTTTGTAACCTAGGGTAAGTGAACAAGTTCAGAAAAAATAAGAACTGACCAAAACTCAAACATGAACCTAAAGTCATTTTTAAGTTTCCACAATTCTCTCTCTTTCTGTTCCTCCGGGTGGACAGGAGAGACCCAAAATCTTAAAAGTGGTCCACAAAATTCTACTTTACAGCCCCCATGTTTCACTGTGCATCCCCATAGAGATGGTGGGAAGAGTGACACTTACCAGTTGAAGGACCAGATATGTATTAGTGAAAGTCTCTTAACAGGTGTAGCAGCAAAAGAACCTTCTCCCCAAGCTTTCACACACATACTTGGGTGATGTTTGCTTACAACTCTGCAGGCTGTCTTCTTTACCTTTCTTCTGCTCCCTGAAAGGAGAGAGTTTTTCTCTCCTTCCCCAGTCCCGTAAAGGCATATGCATAAAACATCTGGGAGAATGCTTTCCAATGCTGATAGACAGGCTTGAGCTATCGAACTAAAAATAGCAGTGTGGCCATGGCGGCTTCGATTAGCCACCCAAGTATAATCCCACCCAACTCCCTGGGTACATACTCAGTCAGCTAGCCCAAGTTACTGCCTGTGGCCACACTGCTATTTTTAACATGATAACTCAAATAGAGCTAGTGCATCTGTCTACCCATGCTAGGAAGCATCCTTCCAGCTGTTGTGTAGACATACCCTGAGAAAGTGGAGGTGGCGGACAAGAAAATTAGTGCAGCAATTCAAAAACCACCAGGATAGTGGGTGGATTTAACAGTGCTCATTGATCTGGCTCCATATCTTAACAATTTTTAGTAAGTGTGGCTCACTGTGCTTTGTCTCATCAAATTTCCTGCTCTGAAGAGGTCACATGAAGCAAGCTAGGTGCCAGTCAGCCACTTGTATGTGGGTCTTTGCAAATGCTAATAGCAGAAGCAATAGTAGCCAGCCACCCCGACGGTCTACTTGAGGGAACAGCCCACAAGATAACCACTCCATGGTTCAGTCCAATCCCATTTTTTTCTGTGTCTATTAGATCCCCTACTGCTTGAGGATTATATCCCTCAAAAGCAATCAGGAGCAGATCTGAACATCTGGCAGTCTTTGATTTGCCAGCTTTGGACTTGGTCTGCAAGATTTGGGCACTTGCCCAAGTTCAGGAGTGCTTAATACATCTCAGGGCATCTGTGAACATGTAACATTAGAGGGCAATAATTACTTATTTGAAAGGCTGAAAGGTCTGAATATGTGAATAGTCAAATATTGCATTCTATTTTTTATTGCTTTCCATAGATCAATGTTGTATAGTGCAATGATTGATAAGCAAAAACTCAGTAGCGGACAACAGAAAGGAAAACCAGGTCAGCCAATGGGTGAGTGTCTCTGTTTAGAAATAAAGTGATCAAAATGGTGATGTTAGGAGATCCATAGCTCTCACTGTTGCATTCAATACAAGAAAATCCAATTCATGCAGTCAAGCAATTGATATAATTTTAAGACAGAGTGCTAAGGAGTATAGTCTTACCTTAATACCTGGAAATTTATGTACATAAATACCATTAATGCCAGTGGAAGTTATATGTATGACAGATGTACTGTTTCTGTGCTTATCACTAGTCCAAATTTACAATAGTCTAATTGCATTGTTTATGAGGGCCAAAAAATGGTCATAGTCAGAAAAATGGTTATTGTAAGCTTTTTATTGTTATACCCTTTTTATAGGTGAGGCATGATTTGTGTGTTTTAAAGTATTATATGTCATAATAGTAAAATGCAAATGCATCCTTAATAGCATGGGGGAGAAATCATTTTTCTTGCCGCACCAGGGAATGTGCTTTTAGATACTTGATTCTCTTTCTGCCCTGTCTCCAAGTTGAAGATAGACTTATATTACTGTTTTTTTCCTCGATATTGACCATATCTAAATAATTGTGCTGTTATTTAATACTATATTTTATCACTTTATATACTGGAATTATTCAAAGTGAAATATAAAAAATATGTGGCTATGTGGAAATTATTTTTTTAGAAGGAAAATGTTCTCAATTACTTTTTTTCTTTTATTAGTGCGGGCTAAAGTTTATCGTTTTCCTGTGAATCCTGATACAATCTTGATTTTGTTGGAAAAAGTACATCTTTACAAACAGGAAAGGATGAATAATCTCCTCAGACAGGAAGTACAAAAGAAATTCCATGTAGAGAAAATTGACTTTCAACAATGGCAAGAAACTACTCCCAAAATAGATATGGTAATATATTTGATTCAGGATTTTTATTTTTAATAGAGACATTAAAATATATATGGAAGATAAAACAAAAAGCTGTGCAAAATAGCGCTTATCTACAATTCTTAACATTTATTCCAAATGCAACTTCTTATAAGCTCTGTAACTGTTATCTCCTGTGTATGCTCTACTTTGAAACTTACCGTTATTATCTTTGCTCTAAATAGTAGTTTGTTGTTCTGTTGTTGTTATTATGGAAAAAATTTTCAACAGCTTTAAACTTCTTTAACAATTTAGACTGATGGAATTTTGATGTAAAATGAGATTCATAATTTTTCCCAAATGAAATATTGTATATCTTAAGAGCTCTTCATTTATACTTATATATAAAAATTAGGGGAAAAGTTTTTAAAAGAAACTATAGGAGTTAGGCACCAAGCTCTCCATTGGTTTTAATTCCCTTAGGCATTCCTGAAAATCATTAGGTCCCTATTAAACCCCAGTCCTGTGGAGATTTACATAGTGCTTAACGTTACATTGTCAATGGAACTGCTCACAGTACATAAAGTTAAGCTCTTGCATAAGTAATTGCAGGATTGGGTCCTTAATATGCATTCACTGTGTTTAGATTGCAAGATCACAGGAAATTGATGTCAACTCAAGAACTTTGGCTTCATTAGGTTAGATATGCTTTTACACACAGTAGTTAGTTAATTTTCTCGCAGGCATACAATATGTGATGTTCAAATGCCAAACTTTTTTCTTAACTTATAGCCTCCTAACAAGAGCATTGAAAAACAACTTTTTTTTTTCATTATTATTTATCTATAGTTTAATAAAAAAGGTTGATCAAATAATTCTTTGTCTGAACTGGAAACGATTGTCAGTGTTTCATGTCCCGTGTGCTGCATAATAACGTGAAAAGACTCCATGCTTGTAAAGCTGAAATGGTGGTTTATTTTAAAGCACCTATGTACAGATTTGCTGCAACTGCAGCTAGCATTCAAGTCATTTGCACACAGACTGACTTCTTGGTGCCTCTTCCAGACTCTTCTTTCCTGCAATCAGCACTTCTCCAAGTTTCTTGTAGGTTGCTACAGTCACTACTAGTAAAAGCAGGCCTCTAGTCATTAGGTGACAATACACATGTAACTGGGTGATAAATAACATGTCTGAGAAGAGAACCCTGGCTTTTTAAAAACTTTAAATGCTTATTTTTGATTTAAAACAAATCTTTGAACACTGCCAATTATCAGGAAGGAATTTTAAAACTAAAAGGAGACTCTTACCTTTTCTATCCCAGTGTCCCTCAGCAAAAACCCTGATTAAATCTGGTAGGCAAAATATTGATGATTTTGTTTGTAGCCATAGCTAGCCTTAGTTGTTACGGAGAGCTATGTGATAGTTATTTTGGTTCCCTCTCCTCTCCCTTCCTTTGGACCAACAGGGAATTGCATAGGTTAGAATGAACAAGGCCAGAGTTTTAAAACACTGGCCTCCATGTGTGCATATGAACTGTGTGTATTCAGATACCTATAATGACACTTGAAAGGTTAACACTTGCCTGTTCAGTTAATAAATGCTGTCACTTGCCTGCAAACGATAGAATTTACTTCACGGAACTCATCTGCTGCATGTGGATACGATAGCATTTATCAACTGTACGTACAGCCATTTAGTACTTCACAGTTGCATGTGTAAGTATTTGCGCGCACACATAGTTACACCCACACAAATGGAGACTGTGGTGAGATAGCTATAAAAATGGACCTTTCAATGTAAAATTAAATTTTTGTGTTTTTAACTTTTCCTTTCTATGCTATTCAGTTATTTCCCCCTTCTTTTTATTTCTAATCTACTTTCTCCCTCCTCTCTGTCCATTTCTTCTTTCACCTCCTTTCATCTTTCCCTTCAGTTCTCTTCCCATCTGTTTTCCTCAACTTGTTTGAGTCCCTCATCAGTCTCTCTCCCTCTCAGACCATACCTTTTCTCTACCACTCCCATCTACTATTCCTTGATTTGTGCCATCACTTTACTTCTCTCTTTTCCTGGTCTTCTCTCTTCTTCCTCCTCCTCCTCCTCCTCCCAGCTAGCTTCTTTACAGCAATCACTTGTTTTCAGTATAAAGTATTTGTGGTTAAAATATCCCATTTTATATCCCCAGGCATTATTGCACTGATTCTTGCATTAGAGAAGGAATTGTCAACAAAATGCTGACATTAATAAAGCGTTCAAAGAGAACAATTTTGAAACAGTTCATTCAGTGATTTAAGGAAAATTCTTTATTTTAATTTTATAATGTTTCAATTATCATAATGATTCAAGTTAGCCCTGATTAACCTATTGTACGTCCCATCTTTGTTGTCATTTAACTTTGTAAGGATTCTCATGATTTTTTTATTTTTATGATAGACTCTAACAGAAAACATAAATGAAAATGAGAAAAAGTTTACATCAGATTTCTCTGATATTTTAAAAGCCATGGAAGAATATCTGAAACCAGTTTTGCCAGTATTTGATTTTACTGATTTTAGGTAAGATTTTTACAAATGTTTTATCATCTCCTTTCCTAAATCATATTAAAATTAACATTAAAAATATTTATAAAGTTAGTTCCTGATCCTGCAAAAACATATACACATGCTTAGTTTTAAGCAGGAATAGTCCCATGAAAGGAACTACTTATGTTCTTAAAGGTAATATATGTAAGTCTTTGCAGAATCAGGTCTTAAATATGACTAATGGCCATCACTGTTAAATGTTATTGTATAACAAAAGTTATATAGTGTTAAAATTAGAGTTGAAACATTATCATTAAACTATTTAAGGCTTGCATTTACCAAGGAACCTAAGGGAGTTAGGCCCTCCAACATCCACTGAATTTCAATGAGATTTAGACACTTACTTCCTTTACAATGCTTTGAAAATCCAAGTTTGCCATGATATATGTAGTATTTTGAGATATAATTCTTATTTTCAGACAGCAGAGTCCATCAATTTCAACAGCAGAATCAGGAAAAACAAAAGCCAAAGATAAGGAGACAAAACATACTGGATTACAAGGTATGTCATATCTAGAAAATAATATGTAAGGACAGATTTTGAAATCTTGATACGCATACCCGTCCTCCTCCTCCTCCCCACCCACCCCCCCAACCCCCCGCAACAGTTTGTACGTACAAATAGTTGTAAGTGCAGTTTAGGACATTTACTGTATATGTCCAGGTATTTGATTATGCCTGCAAAATAGCTGATTAGATTATCCACTGTCTTCAAAACTGCACAAGCCCATAGCAAGCCAATCTATTTGGGAGAAAAGCTGACCCATTGCAGAAGGTCAAAAAGAGAGAACTTTTCTGGGGTCCATCAGTCTCCTTATTCATCTTCTCCTCCACTCTTCTAGGCTGTGGGGGTTTGTATAGTCCTAGGCTTGATCTATACTGAAAAGTGACATCAGCATAGGTATTTTGGTCAGGGGTGTGAAAAAAAACAAAACACCCCGACCAACATAGTTCTGCCAAGAAAAACCCCAGTGTGTATGCAGCTATGCCGATGGAATATAATCTTAGCTAAATTGATGGATGCAGTATCTACGCTACAGCTTATGTTGGAATAACTTTATGTCGCTCAGGGTTGTGAAAAAATCACCCTCACTCCCAACCCCCGAGCGACATAAATTACACTGACATAAGCACCAGTGTGGACAGTACTATGTCAGTGGGAGAGCTTTCCCACTGACATAGCTTCTGCCGCTCGCAGGTGCTGGAGTAGTTAAGCCAACGGGAGAGCTGTTACACACATGCTTAGTTTTAAGCAGGAATAGTCCCATGAAAGGGGCTACTTGTATTCTTAAAGGTAACATATGTAAGTCTTCGCAGGATCAGTTCTTAAATAGGACTAATGGCCATCACTACTGTTGGCTTAGAGTGGCTACATTAGAGAGCTTACAGAGGCACAGCTGCATCGGTGTAGCTGTGCTGCTGTAAACTCTCTAGTGTAGCTGTGCCCTAATATCATTTGGAGAGGCGGTGTTCCTCCAGTGACAGAAAAACTCCTCCTTTCAGTGTAGGCTGCATCTATGCTAGGAAGCTACATGGATATAACCATGCTGGTACAATCTCTGTAATGTGGACACACTCTTGGTGCTTGAGTTTCTCCCCTAAGAAGCTCCAAGAGGAGAAAACGAGAGGGAGATAGACAGGTTCAGGACTCAAATTATGGACTGCTTTGTTCTGTGGCAGGGGATGGGAAAGTTACTCAGCTAAAAAGAGGATTGAAGGCTATATTAGAGATAGTGACAGCTCGGACACCTGATTTAAATCAAGAATGAGGAAGCAAAGAGAAGTGCATTTTAGACACCATCTCACACAGTCTGCTCTTCGTCCAGTATCAGAGTCCAGTCGGTCTGTGCAGGGGAGCTCATCCACCACTCCTTTGAGGAGTGTTCTCTGGGCCTTGCCATCTGGCACATACAAGAAGAGATCTCCTTCACCAGAGTCATCCTCAAAGAGGCACTGTTAGTGCCCAGGACATGGATGGTCATGCTACTGGTTGAACCAGGAGTCAGGCCTAATAGTCAAAGCAGGACTCAGACCTAGTGGTTAGAATAGGAGTCAGTAGCCAGGAATCAGAGCCCAGTATTACAGCTGGAGTCAGAGGCCTGGTGCGAGAGCCAACGGTGAGGGTCAAAGTTGGAGGTCAGGAATCTGAGTTGTGGATCAGAACCGCGTTACCTAGAGTGAGGCAAGGCAGAGGCAAGGCTGGGTGCAGAAGAGGAGCAAGACTGGAACAAGGTAGGAGGCAGGTGGAAAACAAGCATGCACAGAAGTATCTGTGAGCAAATGTTTTGAGCAGCCACTGAACTTCTGCTGCTGGCCTTGTGAGCCAGTCTTCTGACTATTCCAATCAATCAGATGGCACAGCCCATCAGGCACCATACTACAGGCCAGCTGTGCTTATCTGGTTGCCTGGAGACTAGCTTCTGTTGCAGGCCCTGATTCCTGACAGTTTGTATATATGTGACCCAACATGCCAGGTTCCATCTCTAGGGTATGCAGGCATGGCTAAAATTGGTCTGCTGCCCTCAGGTATGGCATCTGGACAAGTTGGTACACATCCCAGACAGAGTATTGTCAGCCCTGGATTGGTGGATGAACCAGGACAACGTGTGCTGGGGAATTCTATTCTCACCAGCTCTCCCTGCTATGACTATGGTAACAGATGCTTCTACCATGAGGTGGGAGGAGCTCATTCAAGGTATATACAAGCTCAGCGCATGTGGCCCATTCACAGGGACAGAGTGGAGTGGAAATGAGTATCTAAGCACCAAATAATTGGGTCTAAAAATTATTAAAAACATCAAAAAAAATTCTCAAAATGGATAACTGGGAGATAGAACAATTAAATAGATGGAATTATTGATACAGCCTATTCAAGAGACTATCTAAGGAAGTGTAACTCCCACTAATTTCGTCACAGGGTTCTTTTAATGCAATAGCTGATGTCTCAAAATCAGCAACTGAACTTGATGTTGAAATAAAGAGAATGTTTACTGAAGTAACTAAAATAACAAGGAAATATACAAAATCAATCAATAATATGCAAATGATTTCAGTATATCAAATGAAACATAAATGAGGAATAAGTTATTAATAGTTAAAATCAACTTCTAATTAACTATGAAATTCTAAAATAAAAGAACAAAATCACAACAAAATGTGATTATCTATGACAGAACTAGTATCATAAAAGGGTAAAATTCAAAAAGTCATGAGAATCAACAACCATGCTATTCAATCAATTACTCAAGGCACTAAACTTACCAAAGAATATTTTGTCTCTTACTGAGAGAGGCTAACAGCTAAGCATTGCTAACAATTCAGTGCATACATTAAGTAAGATAATATCGAATAACAAAGGTAAATTCAGTGAAAATAAACTAGGTTACAACATTAACTCAATATCGAAAATCTCTTAAACTGAAGAAAAACAATTATTATTAAAAACTAATAAACTAAATATTCTAACAAACAAAGCTTGCCAAACAACTAATAATTCTTCTCAATTTTGTCATAAGAAACTAGAATTCTAGGACTAAGCATTAGATGTAAAGAAATAAGTTTGAGGTCATATGACAGCTACAGTTCAATATTAATCAGTATTCAAATACATATGCCTAGCTGGAAATAGTTGCGATAACACATAAAAGTTGGGGCATAATGGACAGCAGGTAGCATTCTCTTTGGGTTGGTGGAATTAATAGGCTAGTTTGGAAGTGATGAACACTAAAGGAGTCTAAAAAGTAGCATATAAGGCTATGTCTACACTACATACCTTTTAGTGACACCGCTGTGCTGCTACAGCCGTGCAGTTAAAAGGCGCAGTGTAGCCGCTGTTTGTCAGCAAAAAGAGATCTCTCAAACCAACAAAAAAATTCCACCCCCAATGAGCAGAGGTAGCTTTGTTGACAGGAGAGTTCTCCCGCTGACAAAGCGCTGTTCACACCAGCGTTTTTTGTCCATAAAACTTTTGTCGTTTGGGGGGCGATGTGTTTTTCACACACCCCGAATGACAAAAATTTTACCGACGAAAGTCCAGTGTAGACAAAACCTAAGGTGATGCTTAAATTGAATCAAGATGAGTGGTTTAGAAAATAGGAGTTAGGTGTGAAAAAGTGTTTGCCTTTCAGTTAAATTGCATAACAAACTTTTTAGGGTGAGGTAGTCATAGACAAAACACAAATATATGAGGAGGTATAAACCTAGCAAGATTGATATGCAGAAAAGTAATTAAAGGAGCACAGGGCTCTTAGTAATTGGAATAAACAAAGGTAAAGCTGTAACAATTTAAATTTTCTGACCCAAAAAATGGAAATGAGGCTAGTTTGGAGTATAGGATATTAACTCATTTGATAACTCTGTAGCTAGAAACACATAACACACAGTGTAAAAGTATTCTAAAATTTATAACAGATAAAGTCTGAAGTGAGGTTTTTAAGTTAGAAGATAGCTTTTTATTTTTACTCTCACAGTGTAATGTAACAAAGGAGAGAGATCTGAGATCAGAGGAAACTGAGTTTAAACAAGATGCATTCTTCAAGGACAAGTGCAACCTGGGCCTCACCCTAAGTTCTTATCCAAGGTACTATCTGATTGTCACTTTAATCAGTCATACATACCAGTCTTTTTTCCAAAGCCACCTGCTCTGGCTTTTTACATAGAACAAAAACCTTTTGGGTTTCTTCCCAACTCTTTGTTTCCTATATGGAAAGAATGAGAGGCCATCCTATTATGGCACAACAACTTTCTAAATGGGTTACCAGCTGCATTGCTATGTTGTATGCTGCTGAAGGTCTGATGCCACCTGAGAAAATGCCAGCGCATTCAGCTAGGGCACATTTGGCCTCTTCTGCCTTTATGGGAACAGTCTCTATTGTTGACATTTGTAGAGTGGCCTCTGTATGGACATTTTCTAGACATTATGCAATTACTACAACATCAAGGGACAATTCAAATGTAGGGAAGGCAGCCCTCCATTCCCTTTTCAGATGACACTCCTTGTCTCGCCTCCATTGAAAACAGTTTGGGAGTCATCTGCAGTGCAACGAACATATGAAATCACTCAAATAAAAAAAATGGTTACATACCTTCTCATGACTGTTGTTCTTCGAGTTGTTGCATATGTCCGTTCCACGACCCACCCTCCTTCCTATCATCTCAATTCCAGTATGAGGGAACTGAAGGACGAACAGGACAGCTCCACCCTTTATACCCTCAGTTCCAAGCATAAGGGAAATCAGGGCACGTGTGGCTGCCCTTACAGGGGCCTCTAGGAAAAACTCTCTAACACCAGTGCACAAGATGCACACATACCTGTAGTGGAATGGATGTATGCATGCATCTCAAAGAACAGTTACAAGAAGGTAAGTAACCATTTTGGTTTGGTTTGTTTCATACAGAAAGATACTGCTGTCTTTGGATAACAGCTCCTTTGAAAGTGTACTCTGACTGAAATTCCTTTAACTTGCCTTTTTGTTAGAACGTTGCATGTCAGAATGGGCAAGTCAGTGCATTTCCTAATATTATTCCCATGGTGGAAACTGCATATATGTCAAATTCATGTGACATGGCTCGAGGGACAGTATGGTTGTTCATGAGGTACTTTCTCCTCTGAAGAAGGATTAGGCTCCTTATCCTAGGAAGTTTGCAGAGCCTCTCTTTGGATGAAGGGAATTATCCAGAATATTATTATTAAATTATTTTGTGCAGTGGGATAAAGAAGAAACTCCATATTCCCAGGTAATTTTAATTATTAACATATTTCTGATGAATTACTAAATATCTCATTTTTCTTATATCAGGTGGACTTATGGATTTAGGTGAATGTGTGATATTACTAGCAGACAAACTACTTATGGAGTTACCTCTGGAAGCTCTAAGTACCTTTCAAGAAGAGGCAATAAGTTCTGTATCCAGAGACTTTTCTCTCCAAATTCTCTACAATCGAATACATGTAGAAGAACCAGGTACAATTACATGAATATTCTTTGCATTCAGAAATGACGATATCATAAAATCCATTATTTATTATGTTATTCATTTCTTTTACATTGAATACATTTGACTATGAGACAAGATTTCATACCCAAAAGTTTCCTAGTAATATTGACTGGAATATCTATTGAGAAAAGTATATAAAAACATACTATAGCTTTTCAGTAATGTCCAGACTTACAATACCATTACAGTGTGAGCTGTAATGTTTTTCTAAATAAAAAAAAAAGCCACCAAGATTGAATCCATGCTAGGAATCTGTCACCTCTCTGTAACCTACATTTTGACCATACAGCTGAAAGACTTACCCAAGTTTTATGTACAGCCACTTTATCTGCAGTTCCTGCATGACTGATTTTGCAACATCTTTTGCAGCGGCTGTTCATGCTCCCATGTCCAGCTTGCCAGCCCAGTGCCAATCTCAGAGGAACAAAGGCATATCAGGACTAACAGCTATTGTGTTCCCATTGTGTTCAGCTATTGTATCCCATTGTGGCAGCAACTCTGGGATAGAGACAGGCATGGTGACTAATTTAAGAAGCCCTAAATTATATCCCCCTGTTTGTAATGTGGTATGTGATCCTGGACTAGGTTTAACAGACTAGAGACTGAAACAGCCAGCGTGGTTGTCACAATGCAGAAATTTAGCTTTGCCCAAACTTCACAGTGTGACTGAAGGGTAGCAGTGCGGATGGTCAAACATGTGGTGGAGGAGTGCACAATTAGAAGATTGGAGGGTGGATTGAAACACCTTGCTGCCCTCAATATTCTGCCGTCTAACTGCTGCATCAATCTAGATATTGACTTGTGATGTATACGAAAGAAGAAAGTGTCAGTACAATATCTGCTTCCAAGGCCTCTAATTTAAAATATCCTGGACTTCTGTAAAGCACTTGTAAAGTTCGTTGGACTTTAAAAGGTCTTGCAACAAGTGGTTCTAAGAACTGTAACATTTGAAGTGGCTGTCAGAACAGAGAACAGAACAAAGAAGCTAAAAAAAATTCAGATTTAGCAAAGCAATATAGGGGCTTGTCTGTGCAGTGAGTTAGTGCACAGCAAGCCAGGGTGAGAATGTATAGGACACTAGCTTGCCACATAGTAACTCGTCAGGGAGACCCTATTGCCAGGCACTAAAGGGTCTGGGTCAAAGAACACTGTGGAACTTTAGTGTTCAGTAGCAGGGTCCATGCAGCCAATGAGTGCATGGCAAGCTTTTTCGCTCTAGATTCACACTCTCTGGCTTGCAACACACTAACTTGCTGTACAGAAAAGCCCTAACATAAAACCATATGTGAATAAGTTTTAAGACATTACTTCAAAACTACTGAACCATTTTCCTTTATATTTAGCTGAGATTACACTGAGAGCTACATATTTCTTTTGATCCACTGAGCTATTGCTGCAAAATCTTGATCAGAAAATATGGAAGAATTGTGTGAAAAGGATGGCTTGCATTACATGCCCAGAGAACTCAAACCCAGTTGAGAAGGCTTTGTCAGTATGTCCATAAACAAAATTTGTTTGAATGGAGATCAAACTTGTAAAGTTTCATATACCCCTGCCTCCTCTCCATTAGAAGAGGGCTGTTCTGATTTCTAAGGGTACTCACTGAATTAGATCATCTCCTAATTGATTTGCATATCCCTCTGTGCAACCAGCATTCATAGAATCATAGAAATGTAGGGCTGGAAGGGGCCTCCGGAAGTCATCAAGTCCAATCTCCTGCTCGGTGGCAGGACCAAGTAAATCTAGACCATCTGTTACCAGTGTTTGTCTAACCCATTTTTAAAACCTCCAATGATGGGGATTCTACAGCCTCCCTTGGAAACCTATTCCAGAGCTTCACTACCCTTATATTTAGAAAGTTATTCCTAAAATCTAACCTAAATCTCCCTTGTTGCAGTGTAAGCCTATTACTTCTTGTCCTACTTTCTGTGGACATGGAAAACAATTGATCACCATGCTCTTTATAATAGCCCTTAACATATTTGAAGACTATCAGGTTGCCCTCAGTCATCTTTTCTCAAGGCTGTCACCACTGCTTCATGGGGATCCAGACCTAGTAGACAGAGCCAGAGTCTGCAGTCAGAAGACAGGAATCAGCTGGGTCAGGATTCCAGGAAATCAGAAGCAGGAGACAAACTGGATGTCCTGAACCACAAGTCAGATGCCAGGAGTCAGGCTAGTTCAGGATGCCAGGAAATCAAGAAGCAGAAGGCACACAGTACAGAGCAGAGTGGAGCCCAGTTGTTCAGAAACTTTCCTGTTCCTGCCACTGGCTTAAGTAGGGCCAGTGGACCAATCACCTGCTCTGGGGCTCTGCCAATCTGACCTCAGCGGCAGCGCCTCACCTCGGGGATGGGCTTCACAGATAAGCCATTTTTAGCAGACTGTTAGGTGGAAAGTTGGAATATGGTTTCTCCCATAGACTCTGAGGACCTAGGTTTGAGACCCCTGAGTCATGACAAATCCTAAACATGCCCCATTTTTAACCTTTCCTAATAGGTCAGGTTTTCTAAACATTTTATCATTTTTGTTGCTGTCTTCTGGACTCTCTCTAGTTTGTCCACATCTTTCCTAAAGTGTTGCTCCTGGAACTGAAAACAGTACTCCAATATAGGCCTCACCAATTCCGAGCACAGCATTGTTACTCATAGACTCATAGACTTTAAGGTCAGAAGGGACCATTATGATCATCTAGTCTGACCCCCTGCACAATGCAGGCCACAGAATCTCACCCACCCACTCCTGTAAAACACCCCTAACCTATGTCCAAGTTATTTAAGTCCTCAAATCGTGGTTTAAAGACCTCAGGGTGCAGAGAATCCTCCAGCAAGTGACCCGTGCCCCATGCTGCAGAGGAAGGCGAAAAACCTCCAGGGCCTCTGCCAAAATTCCCTGGAGGAAAATTCCTTCCCGACCCCAAATATGGTGATCAGTTAAACCCTGAGCATGTGGGCAAGACTCACCAGCCAGCACCCAGGAAAGAATTCTCTGTAGTAACTCAGATCCCAACCCATCTACCATCCCATCACAGACCATTGGGCATTTACCTGCTAATAATCAAAGATCAATTAATTGCCAGAATTAGGCTATCCCATCATACCATCCCCTCCATAAACTTATCAAGCTTAGTCTTGAAGCCAAATATGTGTCTTCTGCCCCTACTACTCCCCTTGGAAGTCCCATGTTGTTACATACAACAGTTCTGTTAATACACCCCAGACTGAAATTAGCCTTTTTCATAATTACATGACATTGTTGACTCATATTCAATTTGTGATCCACTATAATGCCTAGTTCCTTTTCAACAATACTAGCCAGTCATTCTCCATTTTGTATTCGTGCATTTGCTTTTTCCTTCCTAAATTGACATACAGTAATAATACAGTATGTATATGTCTTTTCCTTCCTAAATAATACAGTAGAACTTCAGAGTTACGGATACCTCGGGAATGGAGGTTGGCACACCAGGCCAGGCTTCAGCAGCAGCTGAGCTCCCTCAATTCTTGCAGGCAGCTTCTTTCCCTGGGTCAGACTGCAAGCGCGTGTGTGTGTGTGTGTGTGTGTGTGTGTGTGTAAACAGCAAGTCCCATTCCTGGCAGGGTGTGGGGGGAGGTGTAAAAGCAGCACAGAACCCAGTGCAGTAGGTGGGAGTGGGGACAGGCAGCCCACATATGCCTACCTTTACATGCAATACAGGCACATTTCAATATATATATTTTGGTCTCTGCTGCTGCCTGATTGGTTATTTCCAGTTTCACATGGTGTCCAGTTGACCGGTCAGTCCATAACTCTGGTGTTTGCACCTTTGAGGTGCTACTGTACTTCGCACTTTTCTTTATTGAATTTCATCTTGTTGAATTCAGACCAATTCTCCAATTTGTCAGGGTCCTTTTGAATTCCAATCTTGTCCTCCAGCATGCTTGCAGTCCCTCCCAGCTTGGTGTTTATCAGGATACTCTCCACTCCTTTATCCAAGTCATTGACGAAAATATTGATTAATACTGGACCCAAGACTGACTCCTGCAGGGGTCCACTAGATATGCCTACTCAGTTTGACAGCAAACTGTTGAGTATGGTCTTTCAACCAGTTGTGCGCCCACCTTGTAATAATTTTATCTAGATCACATTACTCTAGTTTGCTTATGAGAGTGCCGGTAGGACTGTGTCAAAAGCCTCACTGAAATCAAGATGCATCACATCTACTGCTTCCTCCCATCCATTAGGCCAGTAGCCCTATCAAAGAAGGAAATTAGGCTGGCTTGGCAAGATTTATTCTTGACAAATACATGCTGGCTATTCCTTATAACCCTATTATCGCTAGGTGCTTACAAACTGATTGTTGAATAATTTGTTCCAGTATTTTTCTAGGTATCAAAGAGCTAAACCTAGCCGTGTGGTGCTGGTTGGCTGGTATCAGATTATTTGTTAGAGTATGACCTTAAGCACAGGGCCTTGTGAATCTCTGCTGCAGTACACAGCTATTGAAGGTGGGGCTTAGAAGGGCTGCAGAAGATTCTGTCCCAGCAACACACAATGAAAGTCATAGAAAGGAGCAAAAAGCAGGGGTTGCAAGAGTTACCGGGAAGAGAAATCTGCAGGAGGTGCTGAGGATAAGGTCAAGAACTGGGTTACTGGGATGTGTCAGGGAGCACAATTGGCTTAATCCTGTTCCCACTGAAGCCCATGAGAAAATGCATGCAGGAGTGGACTACAACTAAGCACCTTGAGATGTTTGTATGAAAAGCACTTTTCAGTGTAAGACATTATTATATAACATAGACCTTGTTTCGACAACATCTCATATTCTGTTACCCAAATATAGTTCTGGGTGTTGCAAAAATCAATCTTCACAATATGCTCTGAAAACAATTACTTCTTTGTCAGTATGAAATATTAGTGAACAAGAAGAATCCTAAGCCTTTGCAGACTTCTAAATAAAAGATCTATTGGCCTATAAATATTTACATTTAATAATTGGGCCACACCATTTGCAGTGCATACATTCAACTTCATCCCTTTCTTTTGTTTCTGTTTTTTTTTAACTTTCAAATACTTCCTTGCATTTTGAAACTTATTCTGATACAGATTTTTGTTTTCTTCCCATTTTAGTATGTCAGATCTGTAAAACATTATCTGCTAACGTCTTGAAATGTATATGTGGTGGATGTGAGATTCATTAGTACGTTCAGATGCATATGCACTTCAGAACTTGCGTGCGTGCCTCTTTGTTGTGTGTATCTGATAGACTAATACATAGTCTTACTTCAACAGGCATCTTTGCACATATACACAGATTAATGTATTATTGTAATACATATATCTCATGCAATGTTTCCTACTAAAACAAGTTATTTTTATATATTTGAATGATACAAAAGTAGAGTGAACACTGGAAAAAAAACAAATAACACTTTTTGTAAAACCCGGAATTTTTCGGTAAAAATTGGTTTAAACTGAAAACAAAGGGGCTTAAGTATGAGTAAAGTCAGGAAACCTAGCTGCAAACCAAGACAGCAGAATGTATTCTATATAAGTTCTAATACCATGATTGTCACTGTAGTATCCATGTGCCTTCCACTAGTGCATTAAGCAATGCGATTGACATCTGTCACATTTGTTCTCTTATCCTCTTCCCCAGAGGTAGAAGTGTTTTGTTTTTTCAAATGTTTGTATAATACACAGATACACAAACACATTGCCATATGTTTGTTAGAAAGGCAGTGTTAGAAAATGTCTCTTTTTTATTTCTGTTTTCAAATTTTCATAAGTGACTGGAGGTCACTGCCCTGCAGCTTCTGATGGTGCTGGCAACATGTGGGGGGCCAGCTAGAGCTGATGCCTGCTGCTGCTGTTGTGTTCCACTGGTGGGAGGGAGGAGAGAGTCACATCCCTAAACGCACACTCCAGAGTACATGGAAAGCTATTTTCATGGGTGTTGAAGGGATGAGGGTGTGTAGCCTGAAGGAAAGGTCTTGGTTTATGCAATTATGGAAGCAGCCATTGAGAGTGAGGAAAGAGGAGTAAAAATCAACCAGTGAGTAATAAGGGGCACCTCAAATTATCCCCATGCTGCAGTGTGCTCCATCAATATCTGGGTGCTGTACAGCCACTTGCGACAGTAGCCAATTGATCAAAGTTTAGAGCAGACTCAGGTAGTTGTTGCAGAGTGCACTGAGAAATTAAAGCTCCTTTCTCCTGATCCTTCAAAACCACTTAAAGAAAAAATACAATGCCTCTTGTAAATACAGGCAGTCCTTGTTTCCTTGTTCTTCACTTTAGTTCTTTCACAAAGGCTCCAGTTCTTTTTAAAAGGTTGTAGTTACTCCAGGGATAGGTACTGGTGCTTGGTCCTCTAATAAGCCTAGACAGTGCTTCTACAATTCTTCCCCAGCCCGCCACTCCTAAATCTACAGTACAATAATCAGTGAATATATGTGTGTTTTCCTGGAACTCTTGTGTGCCTAGGTGACCACCTTTCTCACTTCCTTTCCCACTTGGCAAGCATCAGCCTTGGACAAGTGGTTAGTAGAGATAGTTCTTCATTGTTATTCACTGGAATGAAATTGTTTCCTGTTTTTAATCTATTCTCTCAGAATAGACCTTCAGAAACAACAAGTAATCTTTCAGGAAATATTTCTTCTTCTAAATCTCTTCTTCAGCCCTGTGTCTCCCACAATTTGTTACCTATGAACTAATCCTCAGTTCCTTCTTGCCGCCAGTGATGGTGCTAGTACATCTGCTGCTTTGGCTAGCATTGTTTCGTTCTCTGCCAGTGAAGAAAGGTGTCTTCACATGCTGGACATCCAAAGGGCCTTGGCTTTTTACTTAGAATGTACCAAGCCTTTCTGTAAATCAACTCAGCTCTTCATTGCTACAGCGGATAGGATAAAGGGCCTTCCAGTGTCCTCTCAGAGGATTTCCAATTGGATTACCTCATGCATAAAGACTTGTTACAACCTGCCGGGGGTGACACCGCCGCCCCCGATTGTCAGAGACCACTCGACTAGAGCTCAGGCATCTTCCGTGGCTTTCCTGGCACACATCCCTGTTCAGGACATCTGTAGAGCCACAACACGGTCCTCTATCCACACATTCACGGCTCATTATGCCATCACTTAGCAGTCCGGGGACAACGCTGGGTTCGGCAGTCCCTGTTCAGATACAAAACATTCCACATATTGTCTATCTTTTAAAATCATTATGTATTTTTTTTCAGTGAAGGTGCATTTGCACAGCAGTTTAGCAAATACCACCTATATTTTAAAGCTTTTATTCTTTGAACTTTCACAGAGAATGAAGTAAAAAAAGACCCTAAAAGTTCAAAGGAGCCAAAACCAAAAGTGGATCAGAAAAAGAATGTCAAAATGGTAAGCAATAGAAATTCATACTGCTTTACATAACAGTGTAGTGAGACATTCATCCCTATGTTAAGACCATAATCGCAAGCTATCTCACAAACAGATGGAACATAGTTATATTTCAACTTTTAAAAAAAAATTATTTCCTTAAATTTTTCCTAAGACACATGAGTTAAGAGAAGCAATAGGGTAATTTGTTGTTCTTATCAGGGTCTTTGTTACACACACTGTAAGTGTGAGACGGAGTGAAAACCACAGAATTTGTTAGAATCTTTTTTATTAATCTTTCCCAATAACTGCTGAGCTGGTTCTTCTGTGAGTGCTGGCGCCTATATGTACTCCACACCGGAGTATGCATGAGTGCTATGTGCCCGAGTCCAGAAATTCTAACATGCAGTGTCCATTGGCCCACATGTGTGCAATGGATCTCCTTGTGCTCCCAACTGAGGGCATAAAAGGCAGCACGGGCTGACACTTCTACAGTTCCATCTTACTGCCTCATGGCCTGAGTCATAATCCCTGTGTCCACAGAGTTCTGCAGCTTTTTCTCTTGATAGAACATGTACATAAATATTCAATAGTTTCTATGTTTCATAACTTTTATATTAGTCTAATTAGAGTTTTATAGCATTGTTATAGCTTGTTTTTCCCTGTATTGGGGACTCCCTCCCCGTGGCCTGGAACTATGCCCACAGTCCCAGGGTTCAAGAATTGCGTTTCCTGCCCTTGTTCCTTCTCCATGAGTGACAATCACCAATGCTGCCTCTACTGCTTGAGTGAGACTTGTATCTCTGTAAAATGCAGACATTATTAGCTAGTTCAGGCCTCTGCTGTAGATGCAGCTGTGCAAACTTCAGTACTGCAAGCATCTTTGCTTCCAGCTTCTTCTCACTCCCCTCCAGTCTAAGCACTGCTTGTCAATTCACCCACATATGGAAGAAATGAAGGTTACTTACCTGTAACAGGAAGTTTTGGGAGTGATCCCTATCTGTATTACATAAATCTCACCCTTCATCTCCTCTGCTTCAAATCCTGTTGGATTTGCAATCAGAAGAGGGACTGGAGAGGTGTTGGCCCACACTGCCTCTTATGCCATCAGTCAAGTATGGAGAAATCTGTTGCACATTTGTGGGCCAATGGACACTGCTGCTTAGGATTTCTGGACTCAGGCTCATCGCGCGTATGCGTACCCACAAGTGAAACATAGACAGAGACCACACATCTTGAAGAACGTATGGTTACAGGTAACTAACCTCTGTGTCCTTTAAATTCATATTCTGTGTATGAGCAAAGTATCCAGCATTAGATCAAGGTAAGCAGCTTCAAACAGACTTGAACTGCTTCTCTCCAACAAAATATGCTTATGTTTTTTGTTTCAGTTGGCACTGACATATTGTACCGCTTTTGGTCTAAGCCCCCAGACTTCAGCAAAGCATTTTAGTGTAGCTCATTTTGTCTGACACAATGTTGTGCAATGTTGATATAACTACTGAATTTTTTTGCATGGCAAAAAAAAAAATCTTTGTTATTTAATTGTAGGTACCCATTAATCGTGTTCTACCTCCTAACTGCCTGTCTGTTGATACACACAATTTTAAATGTATCCTTTCAAACGGAACTATTAACCAGAATATATCAGTTAAGATGATAGATTTCATTATTTACACCTCCTTAGCTATAGGTCAGATGTTGTGGATCCATATAATGAAGCAAGAGAAGCAGGTAATATATTTAGAAAATTATTTTCTCCACAGACTAAAGGTTTTGTGGATTTGGAACATTTTTATAGTAAGTGATGAGGTAGTTGACATAACAGCTCATCCTCATAATGTTGCTTATGTTTTAATTATTTGTTCTCAGCTTCTTATAAAAATAAAAACCTGTTTCAGATTCAGTCAAATTAGGCTGCATTCTTCCTTCTTTATATAAGTAATAAAATATGGAACCAACATCTCCAAGAAAATAATTATTGAAATAATCTCTCATTATATTTTTCCCACAAAATGTACAGCTCTTTAACAATAATTTATTTTGTTATTTTTGGATTAAAAAGGTAAACTTAAGGGCCTCAGCAATACTTAAGCATGCATTGGAGGTTCATGGGGAGCCACAGGAATGAGTGCTGTGTGATTTTTCCTTTGTGTTGCAGAAGAGATCTGCATAGGCTAGAACAGACTAAGGCTCTCGAGCTGCAACTGACACTTGAATATGTCTCCTGCAGCTCTTTCCAGCACATGATATTAAAACATGGGGTGATTTAATTATTAACAAATCTAAGTTATTAACCAATTAGGATGCTTTTACCGTGTTATTAATCAATTGTAGAATACTTATATAAAAATAGTAAATGAAACAATGAATTCACACTCCTGTGGTTCTTTGGGGTCATGTTGGGTAATGTTGATGACTAATTTGGTTCCTGAACCACTGAAGTCTGAGTACCTCTGGGCTAGAGGTAGTGGCAGGAGTGGGGTAGAGGAGAGGCAGAGTGATCTACATTGGGAGCCAGTCATACTTAGATAACATGCAACTGATACAGGGGAGCTCTAGCTGCTACTTCAGTTCATAAGCTGCAGTGGAAGTCTGTGCTGCAACTCCATACCTTTGTATCTGGTTGTGAGGGCAAATTTCAGCTCCCAAACCCACTGTCCCTTGGCGTTTCACCTGCACAGAGCCTGATCACTCTGACTTCATGTTGGTGATGAGACTTTCACCCCACGGGAATAAGCTGGACTTCTTTCTTTTTTAAATAATTAATGTAAAACTGAAATTCTTACAGTATTTAGTATGTAGCTCTTTTCCTCCTTTGACAATTGGTGTTAATAGTTTCACATTTTCTAAATTTATAGAAAAGCAGCATTTCATAAGTATCAAACTGTTATCTACAAGTGACAGCAAATAGTGAATCAGCACATTTCAAAAAATCTGTGTTTATTCTGTGTTCTTTGAAATGTAATCATACATACAAACTTTTGTGACCCTGAGTATTCATTCAAATTACCTGAAATGTTTGGTATAATAATGTAACTCTATCACTTAAATCCAGCCTGGAGGTTTGACACTTAAAACCTGTGTGAAGATTTGGAAGACAAAAAAAATCAAATTGTCTGGTTTCAAAATTACATAAACACTGAAAGTAAGATTTTCAAAAGCACTTAGGCACTTATCTCCCAAATAACCTCCTAGAAATGTGATACCCTAATTTAAAATTGAAAATAAATAACAAATAGAAGTAACATTTTCTAGTTAATGTTTGAAAAACAAAATTATATGTATTCTATTGATGAATAAAAAACATTATGCTAGAATTCTGTATATATTTTATCGCTTTTAACAAGAGTTATATTTAGAAGTCCTCAAGCCAAAGATTATAAATAAAACTCATGTAGTGATTAAAGCCATGAAGTGGCATGTTATCTTGTGATTCTTTGTAAGAGGTCAAGGATACAAGGATAATCAAGAGTGTCAATGTAAGGTCATTTTAAAATGGCCACTTCTTTCTTGAGTGCATTTACCAAGGCTACATGTATCAGTTACTGTGTTTGTACAGTATGACACAAAATATTTTCATAACTACCAATGTCACCTATTTTCCCACTGAAGACAATTTATTTTTATTCAAATTTATTAGCAAAAGCTAAGTTATTCTGCATGCTCAAAATATGCTTAAATTTGGAATTTGAACCAAATAAAGTTATAAAAAATAATCTTTAACAAAGGGGAAAATATTGCTCCAGCCATAGCATATAACAAATGTTATGACTTTGGGACACATTGGTCTACCTAATTTCTCTTTGATAGCAGAGCAGAAATAACTGATTCTGAAGTTTAGGAGGAGTTCCACGTAGGTGGAATTATAGCTGCATGAGCATAGAAAACATAATCAAGATGGAAAAGACTAATTCAACTGTAACTAAAACTGAAGGGTTATTTGTTTTTGAGTTCAGTCTTGTGAAATGTGTTAAACTGAGAGCTCTGGAAATTGAATCCCATTATGGATATAGGTGCTATATAGTTCCCATCACCACAGTCTCTGAGCCCCTAAAACGGGAATCGTATGAGCAGTGCAATGTTATGTTAACTCTTGACACAGAAAAACCACTTTTAGAGCTCATTTTTATACCTATTCTATCCTTGACTTCTCTCCTATATTATCTTTTCATCCCTGTCAGTCACAAAATATGCCATCACACTTGTCACTAGCTGGCACCTTTAGCTTTAGTCAGGATTAAGACCTACAATTGACAGGGCATGGTGACTGGACTTTTCTCATGAAAAACTTTAGATTGAATGATGATAGAAATAAAAAAAATTTATTGCCAGCCTCTGCATGTTAGAAATGTAGGCTGCATTGCATACTGTATATTATGTTAAATGATTAAACTGTTATGTTACAGAAGCAGTAAGTCCTTCCCACAAAATAAAGGAAATCCTAGAAAAATACCATGAGCAATTTACACCACACTGGGAAGGAGTTATTGGTAGCATGCATGTTCCAAGGTTTGTTATGGCTCTTCTATATTACTCTTTTTTTTTAAAGAAGTATTTCCCAGAGGCCTCAGTCCTGACTAGGACCCCATTGTGCTAGGGTGCTGTGCAAATGCATAGGAAGACATCGCCCCTACCCTAAGCATATCTGCAGATTTATACGTGGAAGAATTTAAAG
Organism: Mauremys reevesii; assembly: GCF_016161935.1. Classification (NCBI taxonomy): domain Eukaryota; kingdom Metazoa; phylum Chordata; order Testudines; family Geoemydidae; genus Mauremys; species Mauremys reevesii. The sequence continues at coordinate 28,028,105 of NC_052629.1, read as the reverse complement.
AAAGAATCCAGAAGACACACCTGTAATACATTTTGCCATATTGATCACAAGCAAGGCTATAGTATGTAGGGGTATTCTGTTGATAGTAAAATGGCACTGTCCTTCTTGATTGTAATAAAATTACCATAAATGGAACTTCAGAAAAAACTTCTTATCTAAAATAATGGAAAACTGGAGAAGACATATACAAGGAGTTTTTGAGAGAAAGTTATAAAGTGTATACATAGACAAATTTACAACATTAGCATTCTAGCAATATCACTCTGACAAAATAACAGGAGGTTACAAGTCCAGGTAATTCAGATCACTTCCCTGTCCATCTTACAAGTACTTTCATCGTCACTGAGTTAATAAATCAACAATTTTGGAATCAAATAATTGAAAACTATAGCATTTTCATGCTCACTATAGGATTGTAATATTATAGCACTTACTTCTGAAATAAAATAGTGAAGATTCATCCTGTAGTTTCCAATTTCAAGACCTGATGATGTAATTCATATTGTTTCATACAGTTGGTTCACTTAGCTTCATTTATAATTACTTCAATTTTAGAATCATCTCTTCCCACCCCCCAATTTCTTAGCTCCCTAATGAGTGTATCTCTTCTAGTCCTCGAGCATTCCCCTTGAACATTAAAATAAATACTGTATCTCAAAGAAATGGGGATTGCACAGTATATACTGGCTTGTTTCTCTGGAAAATAGTCCCTTAAATCTCAAAAGCACAGTCCATGTCTTATTTACTGTGAGGTGTTGTTACTTTTCAAACAATTGTTTGTTGAGTAATTAACATTGAAACATTTTGTACAGATGTATCCAGAAAAATATTACTGTAAAACAGCTGCCTGGTCTAAATAGCTTACCTTTCTTTGCAGCCAAGCTGAATGGGAGCAGCTACTGAATAACTGCAGTGCATTTCTGTTCTATGGAATGGAAAGATTCTTGTCTCATATTTTACTTAACAGATTCATTGCTATGAACATCCCAGGTGAGATAAGGAAGCTAAAAAAACTATATATTGTGTTCTCTTCCCTTGCAAAGCATCATAAAATTCTATTCCATGCCAAATAATTATGAGAATATTAGGGTTATGCAATGAAAGGTACAGTTTAACACAGAGCTAAGGGACCATGCTCTTCATTCAAGAAGTTCTGCATTCAGGATATGGAACAAATAGCAATTTAAATTCTTGTTGTTTGCTATCTGTTAGAATAGTCTTAGAATTTAAGCAGTGAGAATCTAACACTACTTTTGGGAAGGGGGAGTTCTGTCAAATTTACTTGACTGTTTTTATTGCTGGAAATATTTTTCTTTCTCCTGAAATTTGGTTTCTTCCCATTGGGTTCAAATTTCTCAAAAAGACATATATTAAAAGGTTAGGACTCAAATTTTCAAAAAATTGCCTCAGATTTTGGGGGCCCAAGATCTGATATTCAGAGTTTCTGAGTGCTGACAGCTCTGAGTTGAGTTGAATTAGAGTTGGAGATGGTATTCATAAATTACACCTTACATGTTTAGAGTTGGGCACTGAAAATTAGACGTCACTTTTGAAAACATGGGCCTAAATGATCTGTCTCTGGTAGTCTTGTTTTATAATCCCCTATAGCAGGGAAATGCTTTTCATGTATGTGTCTAGACCAGGGGTTGGCAGCCGTTCAGAAGTGGTGTGCCAAGTCTTCATTTATTCCCTCTAATTTAAGGTTTTGCATGCCAGTAATACATTTTAACATTTTTTAGAAGGTCTATTTCTATAAGTCTATAATATATAACTAAACTATTGTATGCAAAGTAAATAAGGTTTTTAAAATGTTTAAGAAGCTTCATTTAAAATTAAATTAAAATGCAGAGCCCCCCGGACCAGTGGCCAGGACACGGGCAGTGTGAGTGCCACTGAAAATCAGCTCATGTGCCTCCTTTTGCACGCATGCCAGAGGTTGCCTATACCTGGTCTAGACTGATGGTGCTTCTTGAATTCTGAATCAAATTTCAAGTGCTAGGAAAAGTCTAGACCCCCTATTTTATCAACAGGAAATTCTAAACGTGTTGACAAAGACACCACTGGAACAGAAAATATGTGAGGCATGCTGGAAATCACACAGCATTTCTCCATGGACAGAGACCGTAGTGCAGGGGAAACACAGAGGCTAGTGATACAATATCTAATATTTTCTCAGAAAGCTTCGGTAGGTTTGTTAGTAACTCAGATGCATTTTTACCAACATGGAGATGGCTTTCACCATCACTGGAAAAGAAAACAAGTCTGTTTCCTGTGTCTGTTAAATTTATCTGAGCCTGTGAAAGAGCAAAGTCTTCTATTTGCAGAAGCACCCAAGTGTCTTAGAAGCCAAATCCCATTTTCAAAAATGATGTAAACACCTAGGCTACTAAGTGCTTAATGTCCTTTTCATGTAGCTACCACTTAAATTCCTTTAAAATATAGTTATTCCTATTAGAGGCTGCACAGTATATGTTTTACAGGGAATTAATCCTGACAGATCCATTAGGGGCATGGGATATTTAAGGATTTGAGGCCAGATTTTTAAAGGTATTTAGGTACCTAAAGAGACAGTTAGGCACCTACTGGGATTTTTTTAAAGGACTTATGCACCAAGCACCCATTGATTTCAAGTATCTTTACAAATCTGGCCTCAAGCCCTTAAATATACCCTGTACACAGTGGATCTGTCAGGGTAGCTCCACAGTCTTCCCAATTCCTGTTCATCTACCCAACTTTCCACAGGTTGACAGCCCATTAAGTCATTTAATGTTACCTGTAGGCTGAATTGGGTACAGAGCTAATTTTCATGGAACCTAATAAATACTAATTTTTGAGAGCCTCCACTGACCTATATCTGCAAACATGATATTATAATTCTCTATCACTAAATTTTCTGAAAGCGGAGATTGTTTCTTGCCATCCTGGCTACAGTTATCCACATTTCATAGTTTTCCAAAGCACATGAATATTTATTTTAAAAGGATAAGTTAGCTATTTGAATTACAATAGCTTCTTGTGTTTTTCCTTAACAAATATTCAAAAACAGTACAGAAAAGGCATCGGTAGTGAATTAGTCTGCTATATATTCCTTGATGGGTCTCACTGACCATGTAAATTAACTGATTGCATCTGGAAAAATCACATTTGATTTGCAAAACATGATTATCAGAATAATATAAATATTTGTAAATCTCACTTAAATTTAATTTGCTTTCAGACAGACAACTGACAAATGAAGCAGAGATCCCTGTCATTTGTTTGTAAGAATATATGGGACCTTTCTGGATAAAAGTCACATTGGACCAAATTTTGCAATCTTTACTTAAGTAGTATTTACTCATGCAAGTAAATCCTACTGAAATCAGTTCTACCGAACTTGAAAGGGTTGCAGAAATGAGTCCTGTAAATTTATTATTTATTCTTATTATTTGTTTACTATTTGTATTACCATAGCACCTAGGAGCCCTACTCATGAACCAGGACTCCATTGTGCTAGGTGCTGTACAAACACAAAACAAAAAAATGTTGGGTAGTAGTAGAAAGTGATTATTCAAACACTTTTCCTTAACAAATAGCTGAGTATACAGTTATGGCAGAAGAAAAAATAAATGTTTATATTGAAAACTGTTTATTCAATACTTTCACAAGAGCAATAACATCAGAAAGATACATGTTATCTATTTTCATTTTGTAAATGCTGTTAAAACAACTAACTTTATTTTTCCAGAATGCCAGTTGATGGTACTTTTAGATCTGGTGCAGTCAAATCAGAGTTTCCAACGACTGGCAAAGCTTGATACACTCAAAAGGTAGAATAAATCTTATTGTATCCTGCAGATAGTCACAGTGTCTCATTTTTTGTCTTTCAAAGCAAATTTAAAATTGTCTCTTGTGCTTCTGAAAGTAGGGTGGACTCAGATCTGAGTTTGGAGTGGGGAGTTTGGCCACTTTCCTCCATGACCCTACAGAAGCCTTTTTCACAGGTGCTGCATTGTATCAGGGCTCCACAGATGAGGAGAGGACAGATCAAGGCTGTGGGGAGACTGAGTTGCGGGGGGCAGAAACCTTCCCCACTGTCTTCTGAATTCAGGATTTTTAAATTAAGCTACACCTCTACCCCGATATAACGCTGTCCTCGGTAGCAAAAAAATCTTACCGCGTTATAGGTGAAACCGTGTTATATCAAACTTGCTTTGATCCACCGGAGTGTGCAGCCCCGCCCCACCTGGAGTGCTGCTTTACCGTGTTATATCCAAATTCTTGTTATATCGGGTCGCGTTATATCAGGGTAGAGGTGTAGTTAAATAGTTACAGCCTTTCTAGCATAGAAAGATACTTTAGAGTCCTTCTGAAGGTTTATACAATTAATACTTTGAGACCGAGCCAAGTGTTTGTGTTTTGCTGGAATAAATTGTTTTGGGATGCTAATTAACTTCCTTCCAGATGTTTACTATTGCTGATTAAAGGTGTTAACCTTGAAGACAACTAAGTATTTGCCTTGCATCTAAATTTAAAGAGACAGAGCTCACACATTTATTGTATATATCTAATACAAATTCTTGAGAGATTAAAATACTTTCCACTTTTCTGACTTCACTAATAGGAAATAAATAGAAAAGTCCCCCTAAAAATATAAAGAGTTATCAGTATCGCATCGCCACTTCCACCGAAAGTACCTGTACACCTTGCAAATTAAAATGTGCTGGATGTAAGATATCTAATACATAAATACACACACACACACACACACACAATAACTAAATATTTAAATCCAGTAACAAAGCCTGAATCCCCCTCTTTTATATGAAAACAATTAAGAATGGTCCCTTTATTTCTCAAAGCTTTTTTCCCCAAACACAGTCATTCCCTAAATTAAGTCAAAAGACAATTCCTTAATGTTGGTTTTCCAACTGTGTACATTTGCAGTCTCATCCTAATAGATTATTGTATTTACCAGCCTGTTGCTGTCATCCTGCATCTCTTAAATGGGTGATTTATGGCTCTGACTGTGACAGTTCTCTGAAAGTTTAGAATAACTTCAATTAAAAGCTAAATCATATAACTTCTTGTTCCCCCAAGAAATAAATAGCATCCTCCAAAGAGATGATAGAAAACCTTCCCTGTTGTTTTATACAAGGATTACCATGAAATGCAGATTGACAAAAAGCCAAATTCCATTTTTAAATTACTACAATTCCAATGCTATAGAATTTCACCTGAAAAAAAAAACCGTATCAAAACTCCAACTCTCCATGTGTTCAGTTGCAGCAATTTAATTTAATCCAGCTCCAGGGTAGAGAATGTCTTTTCTTGTATATCGTTTCTGAGTCTCCAAACTTTTGCTGGACTCGCTCTAACAGCTTGTTTTCACTGCTAAAGTATCTGCATTTTTTTTACTGTGGGTAATTAATATGTGTGAGCTATGCTGAGGTAAAAACACAGTAAGACCAGGAACTCTAGTTTAACTGCCAGGACAACCTGAAGTGCCTTGTCTTTACTGTTGTTTTACCTTGGGGTAGCTCGAACATCTTATTACCACAAGGGAAACAAAACACAACTTTTTTAGTAGTAAAGACCTGCCCTATCTCCAAATATGACAAAGTACAGACATGCATCTCATGTAAGGCGAAATCACTTCTCGTCTTTTTCGTCCTCCTGAAGGTAACCATTACTGATAACTCTGCATGCCTGTCTCCAAACAACTCAGCTGGATTCTAAAGCCTACTCCACAGCCCCTTATCCACAACTAATGTGCTTTGTCTGCTATTGTTTCCTTTAATTTACTCTATTATCGTTCCATAAACAGTAACATGGCAGTGCACAGTCTGCTAGGTGGGACTTCACACCCTGCAAAGATGAAGTAGAACTTAATATAGTTGTTTATATAGCATCTCCTACTTAATACAAAACATTCCAACACACTGTCACTAAGAATTAAAAATGTATGAGAAAAATGCAGTCCACCATTTACTGATATGTTTTGTATGGTGAAAGTTGAATAAAAATCATTTTTGTCCTCTATATTCAAAAGCACAACACACATCAAAATGTTTCAGGAAACTTTGTACTTATTTTTATGCATTGTATTTATTGATTATTTTATTCTTATACTATTGACTTTCTTTAGTCGTCTACATATGTCTGTAGAGAGACCAACAGAGACAGCAATCCTTCTAAGCCTTACTGGTGTTCGTTCCATTATGGCCAACCAGTGGTATACAACCCTGCAAGAGAATGCAGAAAGGCTGGAAATCTTGTCTGAAAGTATGTACTTGTGGCAAATCTTCCCTTAACACATTAGTCCTTAAAATTTTTCTGATTCTTTATGTAGAATAGCACAATTCTTATGCTATCCTCTCTGTAGAGTGAGGGCTGAGAGAGAGGCTGTGAAGACCTGCATGCTAATAAGTAGCAGGGATTGGCTGGCTATGTGGGCTTTCTGCTGCTCAGAGCCCTACCTGTCCCCCATTAATGGAGAGAGAAGTGTCCTTGAGCTGCCGTACATTAGCAACTATTACTATTTTGAGAAAATGTTCTGTGATGCCTTCAAGGAGAATGTTAACCTTGTCGTCTTGCTTTAAGAATGTAAAGTGAATGTGAGTGAAGGACAAGCTGCTGGTTATAAATTAAGAGCAAGACTTTTATAGTTAAGAGCAAGGTCTTGAATCATGAGAGCCACAGAGCAATCTGTAGGTGCTGCAAAGGCACAGAAAGGGAAACTACCTGAAAGTTACTCGCGCAATCATAGAACTATAACTAACTCCTAGTGATCTATATCATTTTGATTTGCTCCATTTTTAAAAGCTGAGGCACTGGTCTAAAAAAACCCAGGGTTTGTATCTTCTTGTTTTTCAAAATTCTCATTAAAAGTTCATAAAAATGACAGTAGTTCTTTTTAGATTTGTTACAAACTGGAAAAACAACTGGGCAGACCATTCGTGTTCTTCAAAAGTATAAGATTGGAGTGGAAAAGTCACCAACTAGAGGTAAGAAATAGACACCTTTGTATAATGTACAGAAACTGGCCTCTGATATTAACAAAATAAGATGCTTGTAGTTTAAACACTGTTACAATTTTTTGTTACAATGCAAGAGAGGAAAAATGTGGCCACTTCAAGTGTCTCCTGACTTCTGTTGCACTTCTCCCTCAGCTGATTTACTGCAAAACTAAAGCTAAGATTGGAAATAAGTATGTTTTAAACAAAGGAACATCAGAAGAATATTGTGGTTTTGGAAAAAAAAATATTTAAAAGGCCTCCACTATCTAGGAGATAGGTATATAGAATTACAACAATTTTTAAAACATTTTGCAGTTGATAGGTACATCCACAGTTCATGGAGGGAGTAGGGGTAAGAGAAGAGATTCAAAAGTCAGACCTTGTAGACCAATACAAACGCAAGATAGTCAAGGTGAACTAATATCTTAGCGTGTCTAATATGTACTGAATCATAAAGTGTTTTCATCGCCATATAGTCACAATATATATTAGAAACATATTAATTCAACATAGGTTAAAACAAATAAATCTTAATCTCACTTTTCTGGACTGTCCAGGACAAGATGTTGATTCTGCTTCATGATCTGGGTCCTGATAAATCACTGCATTATTCTATTTTTATGTTGATAAAAATCCATTCTATTTAGTCTAATGGTACACATTTTATATCATTTATTACATAATGGCCTGGTCTTCAGAGGTGCTGAGCACCTGCAATTGCCACAGACTGCAGTCGGAGTTGCTGGTGCCAGGAGTCTCTGAAAATTAAGCTTTAACTAGTGCATATGTCATGGGGAATGGATATTTGGAAAATGTCTATAATTTAGTAAGGTACTTTTCAAGTTTAGTTTCTATGGAAAGCTTAATTAATCTTTACATTTTATGAAAACTTCTTCACTTGATTCCAGCAACTTCTGAATTTGGTTTCATTTGACATATGCAGTATGTATTTGTGATAAAGTAAACTGAACTATCTCTGCATGAAGTAAATCTATTATTATATAAAATTATATCCATAAAAATGCAAATTCTCAGTAGGAAGTAATGAATGTGACTCACGCTGTATAGTGTTCTCTGCAGTTTCCAATCTGTATTTAGCAACAATGTACTGTGTGCAGTCATGCTGCCTTGGGTGTGCTGTTATCCATTAACTAGAGTCAGAGCAGATCAATACGTAAGTCACACCTCCCTGGAAAATACAGTATGATTGGTGATTAAGTTGGTGGCACTCTCCCCTCTGGGGCCCCCATCCTGCAAACAGTTACTTATGTGTTTATCATTAAACACATTAGCACTTCCATTATGGTCAGTACCACTACACACAAATTTACATAAGTGTTTGCAGGCAGACGGCCTTAGGCCTGGTCTACACTAAGGGGGGGGTCGAACTAAGGTACGCAAGTTCAGCTACGCGAATAGCGTAGCTGAACTCGAACTACCTTAGTTCAAAGTACTCACCCGTCCAGACGCCGCGGGATCGAAGTCCGCGGCTCCCCCGTCGACTCCGCCACCACCGTTCGTGGTGGTGGAGTTCCGGAGTCGACGGGAGCGCGTTCGGAGTTCGATATATCACGTCTAGATTAGACGCGATATATCGAACTCCGAGAAGTCGAACGCTAGCCGCCGACCCGGACGGTAAGTATAGACGTACCCTTAGTTAGTATTGAATTAATGCCATATTGTGTTTAAAGGGGGTGTTTTGCTGGGATAAGTGCAGTCTAACAGATGAGGCCTAAAGGTAAGATCCTGGCTACATGTGCTGACATTCAGTGGCAGTTTTTGGAAAAGATAGGGGTATCAAGGCCAGTAATATGATCAAAATCTAATTTGGGTAATTACATTTTGCCTGTGTAAAATTCCCTGTTTGGTAGCTTTATCACAATTAGCCAAAATATTCACCAACATAGTGTAAATACTTCCCAAGAGGTCTGACTGGTATAAAATTTAATTTGTGTGACTGGCAGGCAGCGTTAAGAGCATGACAAACATGAAATATACAGTACTCATTAATTTTACATTTTACAGTATGTAGTAAATTACAGTGATATGGCTGCAGATCATGGCAAAATCTCTACAAACACAAAATAAGTTCAGCCTGCTTGGTAGAAGGCAGCCACTAGAAATTCTTCTCTGTATAGGGTAATTTATACAGGAATTTCCACCTGCTAGCTTGGGGTGGGGGACCCCCACAGGGGCAGTCCTTGACTTCTCTCTCTATTGGTTGTTACTAACATAGCATTATAAATCGTATTCCATTTACAAAGTTGTGTAGAAGTTAAGGCCTCTGCCGGTAAAGTAAAGTACAATAAAATAACTCATTTGTTCTTTTGGAAAAGCCAACAAAATCTTCACTTTGCCGACTTATTGTAGTAATGATTTGGGATAGTGGGAAGACTAAAATCCTAAGTATTGTCTAAGTTTTCTCCGTTCTATGCTCAAATGTCCCTTGTGCGTATTGATCATCATTTCAATGTAAAACAGAGGAATGCAAAAGATACTTGAATATTTAAGCAAACAGAAGGCAAAAATACTATATTGTAAAATATTCTAATAGGTGTAATTGTAAATAACAATTTTTTTGAATATTTTCTAGTGGAAGAGAATTCTAAGAATTCTTCTAGTGATGAAATCGAAAGCCAAATAATTCCCAATCAGTCAAACCTTCCTGCAATTCAGCCATCATCTTTCAATTGTATATTATATGGGCTACCCAACATAATTGTTATGTGAACTCATGTCAGGTTTCTATCTGTAAATAGGAACTCATCTACAGTATACATGATATTGGCCTTATCTTGAAAGGTAGCATTTAGTCAGTCATCTTAAGTACTTTTTGTGTAGACTAATAAGAATTGAGTTTAAGAATATGCAAAGCGTGTTAGCTAATTTATTTTGTTTTAGATTTGTGTACTGATATTAAAATAGCGAAGATTTTTGTTAGAGCTTTGTATTATTGAAAGTATGTATTTCTCTGTGCTCTTCTCTTAATTAAAGTCTTTAAAAACAGATCTTGGATTTCTGCTTATGATTACTCCATTATTTACCTTCTGCTTAAAAAAGAGCAAACATACTGTTTTTCACATCACAAACTTGTGCAATGAGACTCAAAAGTACTTATTAATTGACTAACTTTCCTTTGAATAATTTATAATAGCATTGATGAAGTTCTCAAATCTCTGCTGTGGTTCACAAAATTCCAGAAAACTCATTCACAATCAACTATGTTGTATTAAGCAAAAATAAGGTATATTTTCCACTTCTTTTTGCATTACTTGCTCTGCATTCACCTACAATAGTATAAGTAATGATTGGATTTTCCAGGGCCATATACTACAGTGACCAGATGTCCCAATTTTATGGGGACAGTCCTGATATTTGGGGCTTTGTCTTATATAGGCACCTATTATCCCCCACCTCCGTCCCAATTTTTCACACTTGCTATCTGGTCACCCTACTATACACAGATGTGGGAAGGGAGCTCAGCTTCCTCTACAGCAGCATTCTTCTCTTCCCCTGACTTCACAAAGGGCTCTGTGCGGCACCAAGGATCTCCGAGCTAAGGAAGGAGTACATGGACCCCAGCGGCATGACCAGAAAGTACTTGCAGTGTCTCGCCACAAGCTTCATGGAGAATAAAGAATAAAATAGATATAGCAAGTGGCTCTATGAATTTTGCCTATGATTCCCCCACCCCCAACAATGGGGAAGGCCTCCTTGAGGCTCTTACCAGCACTCCTGATGTTGTCACACCTTTATTATATTGCTGACAATGCTTTATGCTACAGTGACAGCATAGAGAACACAAGATTTGGGCACATTCTAAAAAGCCAGTGATGTGGTAGCAATTATAGAAGTATTCTGTTGTACACTGGAGTTTTCAACAGGTACAAGTCAATAAAATTCCTTTCCCCTATCCTACTTAATAGATTGTGCCCCATTTTAGGGAACCATGTATATTACTTAACCTTTTCTCTCCTGTATTAGTTTAACATTGAACATCAAAAAAAGCTTGACACCCAGACAGACCATTTAATCTCCATGGAACCTGACTGAAAATTTTACTACGGTATCCTGTTCTGAGGCAATTGATCTTTTTCCTGGTATATTGCAGCAAACATGGATAATGTGCTGGCCTCCAAAATAAATAAAAATAGAACAAAATTAACTAGCTAACTAATAAGGGAGTATAAATTATGTGTCCTCCACTACCTAAAACAGAGATGTAATATTTAATTGTGGCAGTCTGCTCATAGATTTCATGGATAATATGGAGAACTATTAACCAAATTCCGAAACAATTGTAAACACGCCTTATGCTTAGTCAGTCACCGGTGGAAGTTTTAAACAATTTTATAACTTTTTTTGTACCAATAGAAATAAATGCAAAATAATTTAGAACTTAGTGAAAATATAAAGCTTTGATCATCATTTCAAACAAAAAAGTTTTAAAATACTCTTTTTTCCCAGCAAGGCAGCCAAGCCTGTTCCCTATGATAAATTTTTTGTACTCATTTAAGGCATTAAAATGTCACCAAAAAGATACTGTTCCTGGCTACCATGCTGTGCTAAAGTTAATTAGAACCTGATAGAGCTTTAAAGATTTGTAGCACATTATTATAAAATCATGACATGCAAAACATCTTTTTTGTTCACACAAGAATATCAATAAATTCTTCTCCACTACCAGAGGTTTATCAGATAACTTTATATGACCTGTAACTTCTACATTTTGTAAATGGATTGTCTTGCTTTCATCTAGGCTTTTGGGAACATGCCAAAATCAAACCAGGAAATGTTGGCATATAACATTTGTTTTTAGTTATCAGTGCTAAAATGTAAGACTGATTCAGCAAAAAAGTTTTCTCTTCAATCTTCTGTACTTTTCAAGATCCAGACAGCCACAGCAGATGGCCATATTTAGCATGGAATCCCACTTAGTTATTTCCCAACTTCCCATAACCTTGCACATTCAGAAAAATCTGCTCCCCATTGGCAAGTGTAGCTGTCCAGGAGACAGAAAGCTTCCAACCTCCTACGTTCTTTTATTCCTGAGTCTCAGAAACACCAATTATCTCTCCCATGGGTATGCACGTCCTAGGAGATAATCCAGGTATCTAAATGCAGCATCTCTTGCCCTGTCACAGTTAAATATATTTATGGCTGTCTTCTCTTTGAGAGTGGGTGGATTGTTCTTGTTTTGTTTTGCATCTTTTAAATATTTAATAAAATATACACACAGTTAAAGGTGAGGGACTCATTACTTGATTGCATGATACCTAGGAGTCCTGTAGATTTTTAGTTACTGTTGTGGTCCACTGAGTGTCTTCTACCCCAGTTTGCTGTAATGTTCAAGGGAATTTCTCCCTTTTTCTTCAGTTGCTCTTTTTTGATGCCTCAAGAGGGGGAAGGAGTGGGGGGAATGTGGTAAGGAGGAAATAATTGTTGGGCATTGTAGCCCCTGTGTTGCTTCTCATGGATGATATACAGAATGAACCTGTCATCCAGAGAAGACTCCAGAGTTTCGGTTATTCATTCCTTACTGACAACCATTCAGTCAAAAAAACTCTTAAGACCCCTGCGCTTGTAATATGACATCAGAAGACACCTCAGGCTTGCATGAGTTCCTCAATGGCATTCCTCAGTTGTTTCTGTGACGATCAGGATGGTAAATCTATCTTTGGGAGTTGGGCACGGGGGCAACCTAAAGGCTGAGATTTTCAAAGCTGTGTGGCTAAGTCCCCTGTACTCCTTCAAAAATATCAACCAAAATGTAGTAGCCTCTGGGGGACCGAGAGGCCTATGGTGTGTGTGTTTCAGTAAATACCTGTACAGCAGCTAATTTCCTTTTTTGGATTGTGCCCTTTGAAGGATACTCTTTCTTATAAGGATTCAGTAACACCCTAAAATTGTGAAAACGAATGGTAAAGCTCTGCCAACAGAAAGAGAATTATCAGGTAAGAAATTTCTCAAACTCTCTAAGCCTCTCCAAAATCCTCAGGCAAGCCCTGTGAATAATAGTCATAGCAGACTGTATTAAATCTTTGCTGTGGGTGGAAGCCCAACCAAAATGCAAAGGTCAACTGTGCAATTCACTTCCTTTTCCAGACCATTAGTGGAGGTGCTACATAAAACCAAATGTAATACCAATCCCTGTGGTGCCCCAACAGACACTACCCTTCATCTTGATACATTTCATTATCCTGTTAGCAGCCTGCATTATCCTCTTTTCAGAACAAGTGAATGTTCATATCCACGCCCATTTGAATTGCTCCTTTACAAAATCTTGCATGAAGGTCTATTAAATGCTTTATTAAAATCATAATCTGCAGCATTCCCTTTACCCACCAATTTTGTAATTCTGTTCTTGCCAAGGTTGTAAATGCCAAGGTTTTTCTATACAATTTCTTCCTAAAACCCATCTTGCTTGTAGCTCATGGTTCCATGATCCTCTAGGTGTTTAGCAATGTTTTTAACATGATTTTTTTTCACTAATTTACTCTGTATAGAAATTGGAGTTACAGAAGTTTAACTGCCATGGTTACACTCTTCTTTATTGTAGTTTTGGATTACACTTGCCTTATTCCAGTCTTTCAATATTTCCCCTTTGGCCAATGATTTTTCAAAAATGGTGGTACACTCAGTTCATTAACTAATTCTCTTTTTACCCCACAGTGTATATCATCCAGACCACCTTAATTGTGTATGCTCAGAGTTTCCCAGTACTCCTTTATCTGTGCCTTATCTACAGTTACATTTAGAGTCTTCCTTCCTTACCAATTCTTCAATCTTCAGTTTCAGTCATTTTCTGAATTACCATTAATGTCATCATCCTCATTTTATTAATGGAGCTGTTTATCCCTATTTCTCCTTATCCTCTGATACAGTTCTTAAAAATCCTTACTTCCCTTGATCCCTTTAGCCGGCAGTAACTTTTTTTGCCTGCCCCTATATTTTCCCTATACGCTTTAACTAAGTATTCTTGCAACTTTTTTTGTTTCCAGGGCAGGATGTTTTTTAGCCTCAGATCTTTGAGCAGTTTGAAGCCACATTAGCCACTCCATAGTTTTGCATTTTTCTTTCTGAAAGGAATTCAACCCTGCTAGGCCTGAATTATGATATATTTTAGGCTTTCCCATCTCTCTTCCACCCTAATTAATTTTAATAATACTTACTATTTTAATTTCACAAAGTTTGCTTTTCTGAAATCTAATATTCTTGTTCATTCTGGAAACCCATGGTCTCTGATACTGAATTTAAGTTATTCATCATGTTCACTGGTTGCATGTTTCTCAATATACTCATGTTCTCAGTCAGTTCTTCCCAATCTGTATGAAATAATACAACAATATCTTTCAAAAAAAATTAGAGATATACCTATCTCATAGAACTGGAAGGGACCCTGAAAGGTCATCAAGTCCAGCCCCTGCCTTCACTAGTAGGACCAAATCTCTTCTCTGTTTCAAGTCTGCGCTTTCCGAACCAAGGTTTTTTTTTCCTTTATGTTTACTTTATCTTAGCAAAGGAGACTCTTCAATGCATGTTTGGCTACATTTTCCAGCACCCGTACAGATCATTTAAATTCCCCATGAGTACAGTGTTTGGTAAACTGGAGTACCTAAGTAGCAGATATCCACAGGTATTCATCTCTTGAATCCTTACCTAGAGAATTTACACACATCTTTCTTCATCACATCATTTATCGTCAAATTGTAGTTTGTTGGCATTGTGAATATTTTTGACATATGGTGCCACCCACACATTTTTTCTTCTCTTATCTCTAATACAGATAATAAAAAGGCCTTGAAAAAGAGTGTGCTCTTTTTTAACTGTAAATCACCAATCCTTTCCTACTTACTGCATTAACTTTAGTATTCTTGAAGTACCAGCTTCCAGACTTATGACAGGGCCAGAAAAGTTTCTTCACCTATTCAGAAAATTACAAACCATGTTCTTTGATAATAACCCAAGATAAAAGGTACCATGCTGAAAAGGTTAAGAAAGACTGTTCAGTGGTGTCTAATATCAAAGTATAATTAGTTTATTCAGTAGTTTACAATTGTGAATTTTATTTACGAAACCGATGCAAATATTTAATCTTCCGAAGTGACTTTTCCAAAAAATGTTACCATTGGTATTGGATGCTTTGTTCCTAACTGCCATACAGCAACCTCTGTCAAAAAGATGAATGAGTATGTTTGAAAATTTCTCTACAGTCTGACAGCACTACTTTATCATAAAACTTTGATAAAGAATAATGTCTAGATCCAGGAAACTATAGACCTGTAAACTTGACTTGTTGGGAGGAAGATACTGGAAACGCTAATCAGGGATACAGCAGGGGAACACCTAGAAATGTTTGATTTATATTAATTAAGGATAGTCAGAGCGGAGGGTAGGCATAACATTTGATCAAATTTCTTGAGAAAGTAACCAAAGTCGTTGACTTGGGGCCATGGTGTGCAGCCATAAACATGGGTTGCCAGGACTTTAAAAAACCTTTTTATGCAGTACTGCACTAAAGGCTACTCAGTAAGCTCAGTAAATATAGTATAGCTGCTTGAGTAGATAATGAACTACCTTGAATATCAATGAAAGTGGGTATTCATGCAGTTATATAGGATGATTACTAGTCAATGCCACAATGATTAGTACCTGGGGGGGGGGGTCCCTCTGTATCAGGTAGAAGCAATGTTCAGTAACATGATTAAATGTCCTGATACTATAAAAGCAGAGGGTCACTCAGGGCAAAGGCACAAGCTGGTAGAATTCAGAATGATCTGGAGAACCAAACAGCACAGACAAATGAATAGCTTTTATATTTCACTGCAAAGAAAGGTAAGGACTTGGGGAAGATAACAAGAAGGAAAACTAGTATACATTTTATAAGGAAAAAATTCAACAGTACTGCTGTTAAAACTCTAGAGCATTGAGTGTTTAAGTAATAAAACCGGTAAATAAAAATTGAGGGTGGGCAAATTAGGGGGTGAACAAACAGTTGAAAAAAGTGATGGAGAAAAGGTCAGGTTCAAAGGCTTGAGTTGGTTAAGCATCTGAAACCCTAGAAGTTTTTCCCAAACTTTCTGTGAGTTGTGGCTGAAAGTTAGGTTGATTCTTACTTTGGCCAAATCATTTTTGCCATCCCTATCCGTTTTCAGAAGTTAGTATATATTTAACAATTCATAAGGTCACATTCTACATAAATGCTCTATGGGGCTGATTCTCATTTAGGCTAAGGGCCCTTTGCACCTCTCTAGAAGTGTAAAGGTATCTTAAAGTATGTGGAAGATATTATTTACATCCAGCATACGGTCACCTTAAACTGCCAGAGTGATGTAATGGGCCTTTAGTGCAAATGAGAATCAGAGCTTATGTGTGTAGTACACACTTGTGACCCTTAGTAAAAGGGTGAGTTAAAAGAATAGAAGGGGTTTATAATAGCACAGAGCTCACTCTGCATGATAGGGGGAATTTGGGAGTGCTCTTCCGCAAAAAGGCTAAGGAAAGTAGGTGTATGTTCTTTGCAATACAGATGATCCTCATTATTACATACAGTTTTCTGAAAGAACAATAAAGCTAAAGGTCTACAAGACTAATTTACCTATTATTTAATACAGGACAAGTGACATCAACTAAAGCTAAGAAAACCTTAATGACTGTTTTTAAAAAGATAGTTTATTAAATACTGAGTAGTGACTCAAGGCAAATTAGTAGACTCAAGAACTGTAATGAATTTGGGCAATTTAGAAAAACAGTGCTACAATTACTAACTATGCAAAACTGACTTCTTGCCCTGAATATACCAGTCACTGGAATATTATTCTTTATGAGATTGTGCAAAGATCCTAGCAGAGGATTGCTCATTGCCGCCAATTGCTTCTCAGCCATCTTCCCCCAGTCGCTTCAGAAGAGACCCCTCTAAGAGTTGTGCTAGCTCTAACTGTTTGAGATGGGCACAGCCTAGCTGCATTTAACATGGCTGTAGCATAGATAGACCCAAATTGTCTTAACTTTGAACAAGCCAAATAACTCTTGAAATTACTTCTCTGTCTGGGCAGTTGTATGAATTTAGTTTGCAAGTTTAGCACCTACCGTTCTATAGAAACCTCTGCTGAAGTCTAAGAGAGTGGGCTTTTCCCAGTGGGGGGCCTGGGGCCAGCCAACCCTGTTCCAAGTCATGGCCCCTTTAAGTTCAGGGAAGGATCACCAGACCAAGCTGGAAATGGGGGCCTGGTGTCTAGGTCATGTGACCACATGCTGAGAATTAAAAATGAGTGCTCTTCACTCAGGAGAGACTAGAGTTGGGAGAGACCTACAGGGAGAGTCTCTGGGGTCACCACAAAGATAATGGTGGGCTCAGGAAACCTGCACAGTTCAAGCACAGCCCAAGCAAGGAGGGCTAGGGAGACCCTGCCTCAAGTGAAAAGAGGATCTGAGTTACCCAGTGATCAGGACTAGCACGAGGGGATCCAGAGAAGAGCAAGAAGCCAGAGTGGGACTGGCAGAGTCTCCCTGAACGGAAGGAACTGGGGAGTCAAGAGAGCCAGAGCTTGAAGCCCTGAAACAAAGAAGCCCTGAGGAAAGAAGGGTTTGAATCTTCAAGGGCCAAAGGAATTGTATATTTATTTTGAGAGGACTTAATTCATTAGACCCCAAGAGTGGAAAGGTTATTTTAAAACTCCTGGTGGCAAGTGGGTTGATTGGAGAACAGCTAGAAACTGAGGTGGGGTCCCATCCTCAGGCACTGCATCTTACAATATGATGAGTGAATTCAATCTTTTCAGCCAAACTGTTCAAGTGCAAGTATAGAAACTGAGTTAACCTTGAGTTCCATTATCAAGTTGTACAGAAGAAGTACTCCCTTAGGTTTAACTACACTGAGAATGGTCACAGATAGTAAGACTTCTGGGGATTGGACCTTTGAGCAGGGGGTTGGACTAGATGACCTCCTGAGGTCCCTTCCAACCCTAATTTTTTTGGGGGAGGGGGTGAGGGGAAGAAGGGATAGCTCAGTGGTTTGAGCATTGGCCTGCTAAACCCATGGTTGTAAATTCAATCCTTGAGGGGGCCACTTAGGGATCTGGGGCAAAATCAGTACTTGGTCCTGCTAGTGAAGGCAGGGGGCTGGACTCAATGACCTTTCAGCATCCCTTCCAGTTCTGAGATAGGTATATCTCCATATATTAAGACTTTGATAAGAATACACCAAACCTATTATTAGATGCACACAAATACAGCAATTTTTCAGAAGTGCACCTTCTAAATGTTTATACTGTACTATAAATAATCTTAACCAAAAACATTTGCTCTTGATAGGTTTTTTTGTTTGTTTGTTTTTTGTTTTGAAGGCTTGTTCTTAAGATTACAGGAAAATGTGCTTCAATGTTTGGTTGCAAGCTATTAATTTTTTCAAATTATTTTTTTTCAGCCACCAAAAAAAAATGCTAACTAATGACCAAGGAATAAATTCTAGGAGAAGTCTCTTAGAAATATGAGCTTTCTACTAGAAAGACATTGGCACAAGCCCAAACAACAAGAATAAAAGCTTCTGGAAATATTTCATCTACATGCCATCACATTTTTTACCTTATGCTGTGTCCATTCATACAAGAAATATTAAACAGTTAGTGCTATTCCATGTATCAAAGGCTTTAAAATAACTTTCTGAATTATGTCTCGGCAACATAACAAATCACATTATCAATTAGCTTTTATAACAGAAATGACATACCATAATATATTCGAGCATGGAAAAAAATTGCTCTGCTGAAATTTATGTAACCTAAAAAATGTGAGGAGAAAAAAAAATCACGTTGAATTTATTGATAATATTACAGGACAAGAACATAATTTGAGTGGTAGGTAACTGTCCAAGAAAAGTGTGACAAAACTACATAGCTCTAAATGTACCATAGTGAAGAAATGCATCCAGTTAGCTAGAGAAAGGTATAACAAAAATAAGGTGCTTAATGGTCCCTGATCTGACTGCTTTATGCTGGCACGCTGACAGAAAACTGCCATGATGGGGCAGCCAAAGATTATCCCATACTCCTGCATATTTCCCTCCACTTTCCAAAGGGGGTTGGGTACAGCACACCAGCAAATCCTCAGCTAGTGTGGTGGGTAGTTCCACCCAGTATAACTTAGAATAACCTTGAGGCTGCTCTAAGTTATGCCATCCCAGGATCAGGGGATGAGAAAGAAAAAGAAAGAGATCCAGGATCAGGGGAGCCTCTTTCTTTCCACCTCTCCTGAGCTGCACCAAGAGTAAACTTGGCCCATTTGAAGATTGAAGTTGAGACCTCTTAGAATCACTGAAAGCATTCATTACCATCATTTGTATATAAAGCATGGAATCAACGACTCTAAATCTACAAAATTCACCAATGAATTGTATTGTACTACCAGTACATGTTGCACATTCATTTGAAAACTTGCACAATGTCCACAGTACATGTTTAGTGAGGTGAATGATTTACAGATAAAAAAGTGTCTACTTTGATCATGTAACCTACTCCCAGCTCACCATTCAAAATGAAATGTGAAAAGCTGTCAACATTTTTCAGGTATCCAAACATTTTCTGCCAAAAATTTCTTCTGAAACACCACATGTTCAAAGAAGTATTCTGAACTCAAAACAGGCAACTTGGGCATTCTACATTGTCCACCAAATATTTAATCCTGCCGTGTTAAAGGAATCAGGTAGGTATGGTATGGTATGGGTCTCTGTCATGGGGTGTACTTGCCCCACACTGGAGCAGAAGGAGTTAAGGCAGCGCTCTTAGCAGTGGAAGCCACACTCCCTCAAACCTACTGGGCATGCTCCAACTGCTGCTGCAGTATAAAAGGGAGCATCCTAGCCCAGTTTGAGCTGACCCCTGAGGAGAAAAGATGCACCTCGCTGGCTCCAACCATGGAGCAGCCAGGATCCTGGACCATGGAAGCAGGAGATGCCAGGGCCCAGGCAGGCACCCAGGTACCTGCAGACATCCCAGTGAGATTGCGGTCACCACCCAAGGAGCCCCGAGACTCCGAAGACACTCTGACTTCAACTGCAGGAGTGACAGTAGGAAGTAGTCCACGGAGGGACTAGCCAGTGTCTCTGCAGCAGTCGGCATGTTGTGGGCAGATTCCCCACCAACTTAGTGGCAAACTCATTTG
This sequence comes from Mauremys reevesii, assembly GCF_016161935.1. NCBI lineage: Eukaryota > Metazoa > Chordata > Testudines > Geoemydidae > Mauremys > Mauremys reevesii. The sequence goes on along the minus strand of NC_052629.1, from coordinate 28,007,949 downwards.
CCACTACCAGGGTCCTAGACTGGGACCCAGTGGAGCATGGAGGTTCTGGGTCTCCCTCCCCATCAACCACCCCCCCACAAAGCATATGCTCTCCTGATGACTCTGGCAATTGGGCTGTGCTTCCCGGCACCCAAGGGGAGTCCTACTGACTCTGGCCATTGTGCAGCACTTCCCTGCAGACAAGGGGAGTCCTACTCGCTCTGGCCATTAGGCTGCGCTTCCCTACAGACAAGGGGAGTCCTATTGGCGCTGGACATTGGACCACGTAGCCCTGAGGATGAGGGCAGCCATATAGATTTAACCTCGAGATTACCACGTCCTTACCCCACCCCCAGGGTTACAGGGTGTATTTGCCCCGTGACAGTCTCCTTTAACTAGTTTCCAGGAACATGCATAAATAACCAAAAACTTGTCCAGGGGGTATATACATCAGCATCAGTTCTAATAATGTGATCAAGCTAAATCTATTCACAACCTTCTATACAATGAAACTGACCTACTGAGAAGAGAAGGTGGGCTGATGTAGAAGCCTCTCCCTAAAACGTTCCTAACAATTTCCAGTGAAGACTGATCACTGTGGAACTCACTGGGGAGTGAGTGCATACAAATGAGTTTAACCCTTTACCTAGACTCAACAGTGCTGCATTGTGATAGATTTTACATCTCTCACATGTGAGCATATCACTCTCATGTGCAACAATAGGGGAGGGTGAGGGGAATGGACATGCTCTGTAACCATCCCATCATTAAGTCTCATACTGATTGTGCTTAGGAGACAGTGGATACAGAGTCAGAGACCAGAATGTTTTGAAGGTTTCAAACTTTAAAAGACATGAAGTTCCCTTTTGTTGCTCTTTGTGTATGGCAGATTCATTTCTGAGGTCAAACAGTGAGACATTTATGCCATCCATTTTCCAGTACTGAGTGAATGATTGGCATAAATGAAGTCTCTCTGACTAATGTCAAGAACATTCTGTTCAGGTAAGGTGGAGCCAAACAGTAAATGTTAGGCTGTGGCCCACATAAAGCTGTCTGCTGGTTGGCTGATGTGCAGCCGGCCAGTAAGAGTCGTCTTCTGCATTAGCACATCTGGGGGACTTGAGTGAGCCTGATGAATGTCATCTTCAAAAGCCCTGCTTGGGTAAGTTTCCTACAGCATACTGAGAAGAGAGTGAGGCAGAATGCCTAATGAGAGAAACATTTCTGTTAAGTATTGCAGGTTATAGAAGGGCTGCTTAGCTCTTATGGCACAGAGACTAATTTCAGACTGAATGGCCCCTTCTTTTTTTTTTCTTTTCTTTATAAACCAAAGTGCAGTATAACACATTACACAACCCTATTGTGTTAAAATAACAGCTGCATAGCCTCAAAGGCTAAAGCCCACAGTCTGTATTTTCTATATCAATAATATACCTTAAAAATAAACTTCAACATAAGGATAGCATTGGCACAGACGGCTGGAGTGTATTCTCTCATTGTGTACATGCCCTGTACATGTGCATTGTAGGGAGAATATACATGTGATAGGCCTGTGATACCTTCTAGCATTGTACTGGTAGCCAACAAAATAAAAATTCCTTTTAGAAGCAAAAATCCTTCAGAAGTAATTTCAGCAGAGTAAATGGAAGAAGATGAACACAGCAAATAGCTGTAAGCCTTAAAATGTCTGGGTGTCTCTCTTACTAGAATAAAATATAGATAAAAGTAGATTTTACAGCATTTTTACTTTATCTTTCTGAAATGTTTTTAAACATAATGTCGTCTTTTTTAGTTAGATTTCCAATTTGGTGGCAGTGTGCATTAATAAGTCAAACATGAGAAATCTAGTTATTTATCATTGAATTTTTAACATGAATTATTTTTCCTATATTTCACATAATGCTTGGGCCTGACACGTGATGGCAGAAGAGGGCAGAAAATTGCAAGGTGAAACTGAAAATGAGATCACTACTTAACTCCAGGAATACATTCTTTTTTCAAATTGGAGGGTCACGTCCTATCATTTTATTTAATGTTCTTGAGCTTGGCGTTTACCATTTCAAATTATTAGGAAAGGCCAGAAGTCAATAAGGATGAAAAGCCTTTCCAGAAATCTTCAATGATGCAGTGCTAATTAGGATTTTGTTTATTTTTTTATGCATAAATACCTCTATAGTTGACCGCTAAAGTGAGGGTTATTAAATACATTAAGCAGCATCCTGCAACCAAAATGCTTTTCTACTAAGTTCCGTATTTTTATTTGAGGGTTTTTGTTTTTGTTTTTGTTTTTTTTCCTTTCTTGTATTATTTTAAGGTCACAAAACAAGCTACTGACTAAAGTGAAAGTTTCAGAGATCAATTTTATAGAGCTACTGTAGCCCATAACATCTTTTTAGATTTTAGGAGATGATCCAGGAGCACTCTGGGGTCTCATTTACATTAGTGTAAGTCAGGAGTAAGTCCCCTGAAATCATTTGCCACTGTGAATTTTGAATCATATCCATAATTGTTAATCAGATCCATTATTTAAGAAATATGCATTTTTCTTTAATGGTGTGTGAACTTATTGCTTGTGAATGAGATCAAATTTATATTACTGCAAAATGAAGTCCTATGTTTATCGAACACGCACAGCATGGATAATGCAGGATTCCCTCCTCTCCTCCTGTTAATAATCCTCTACCCTGATTTGGAGGGACGACACCTAGGGTGGAATGGGGAGTTCAGTCCCCATGACCATAGCTATTTGGGTCTGTTTGATATTGATTCTGATACAGCTTTCATCTTCATAGTATCTGAGCACCTTCCAGTAATGCATTAAGCAATATTACTAACATCTGTCACATCTGTCACCCACGAAGAAGTGGGTATTCACCCACGAAAGCTCATACTGCAAAACGTCTGTTAGTCTATAAGGTGCCACAGGATTCTTTGCTGCATCTGTCACATAGAATCATAGGACTGGATCGGACCTTGAGAGGTCATCTAGTCCAGTCCCCTGCATGCATGGCAGGACTAAGTATTATCTAGACCATTCCTGACAGGTGATTGTCCAACCTGCTCTTAAAAATATCCAATGATGGCGATTCCACAACCTCCCTAGGCAATTGCAATTTAAGCCCGTTGTGTCTTGTCTTATCCTCAAAGATTAAGGAGAACAATTTTTCTCCCTCCTCCTTGTAACAACTTTTTATGTACTTGAAAGCTGTTATCAGGTCCCCCCTCATTCTTCTCTTCTCCAGTTTTTTCAGTCTTCCCTCATAGGTCATGTCTTCTAGCCCCTTAATCACGTTTGTTGCTCTTTTCTGGACTTTCTCCAATTTGTCCACATCTTTCCTGAAATGTGGCACCCAGAACTGGACACAATACTCCAGTTGAGGCCTAATCAGCATGGAGTAGAGTGGAATTACTTCTTGTGTCTTGCTTACAACACTCCTGCTAATGCATCCCAGAATGGTATTTGCTTTTTTTGCAACAATATTACACTGTTGACTCATATTTAGCTTGTGATCCACTATGACGCCCCAGATCCCTTTCTTCAGTACTCCTTTCCAAGCAGTCATTTCCCATTTTGTATTTGTGCAATTAAGTATTCCTTCCAAAATGTAGTGTGTTGCATTTGTCCTTATTGAAATTCATCTGAATTTCATCTTCAGACCATTTCTCCAGTTTGTACACATCATTTTGAATTTTAATCCTAGCCTTCAAAGTACTTTCAACCCATCCCATCTTGGTATCATCTGGAAACTTTATAAGTGTACTCTCTATGCCATTATCTAAATCATTGATGAAGATATTGAACAGAACTGGACCCAGAACTGATCCCTGCCTGATCCCACTTCATATGCCCTTTCAGCTTGACTGTGAACCACTGATAACTATTCTCTGGGAATGGTTTTCCAACCAGTTATGCACTCACCTTATACTAGCTCCATCTAGGTTGTATTTCCCTAGTTTGTTTATGAGAAGGTCATGCAAGACAGTATCAAAGCCTTACTAAAGTCAAAATATACCACATCTACCGCTTCCCGACATCCACAAGGCTTGTGGTTCATTCTTTCTCTCATCCTCTACCAAGGGGGAAAATGTGTGTGCAGTGGAGTGTTATGTTTGTTTAAAATATGTACACACCCTTCTGTGTTTGTATTGGAGAAGGCAGCTCATGAAATTTCACCTTATACTTGGAGCAGAAGGGGTGAGGTTAACAATGGTTCTTACTACAATGGTTCTATTACTAGTGGATCTTGTGTAGATCTCTTTGGGGCATGGACTGTCTGGATTTTGTGTCCTGACTGCACTGAGCATATTGTAAGCGCCTAAATAAGTCATAAAAATGACAGTTTCTGCAATAACTTTATCCCTTGAGGAATCAGTAATCTGTTCTGTGTGCATATTGAATGGTTTATGTGCATTCCATGTGGATGCTCAAAGTTGTCAGTATGTGATGTACCATTTCCACAGGCTATAGGACACATATTTTGTGCATGCAGAAAAGGGAGGCCATCTGAAAATTTCATCCTAGCTATCTTACTGCCCTTCCAGTAAATACATATTATCCAGCATTAAAAGTTCATAACCAGATATCTATATCAATTATCTATAATCTGTATATATACCATTTATGCTGGTAACTGGCTGAGAGCGGATATAAGCGCTAATATTCCTATGGCTACTGGAGACTCTTCTTTAGCTCAGGTGGTACAGGTCAGATTTGTGCAATGTACCTGCTGTCTGTAAATTTGTAGTCATAAACTGTTTACCGCCTGCTTAACTTGACCCATTATGTCATAATCAGTTGCGGCTTTGGCAGGTTTTTTCCTCCTGCAGCGATCAGTTTTGTTTGCCTTGAATGACATTGACCTTTATGCAGCCTGAAAACACCTGTTTAGCATATTTTAGTTATCAGCGTTACTGACAGTAGAAACCTAAAGAATATAGCATATTGAAATAAATTTACAGTGAAGCTCTACAAACCTTTCTGCCTCTTCATCAGTATGATTCAAGGGACATGGCCTACATCTATACTCAATCAAACAGGGCTACGTTGGCCAATATAATCTAATTGTTTGACATTTTTATCACAATTCATTGAGACTAAAGAGAGATGACTACATTAATATCTTGATGCAGTTGGGTAATAGCCGGGATAAAGCTGATGTGCCAAATTACTGAAAAGCTCTTACATTCTTACAGCTTTAACTCTTTGTGACAAGCAAAGGGAGAGAGACTTCAATATAAATATAATAAAGAAAAAGAATAACATGAACTATAATAAAAAGAAATATAATAAAGACGATTACTGGTAAATTCTCCGTAAGAATCTTTTCTTCACTAATTATTTTAAAACTTTGTCTCTGAACATTTGAGATGAGGATTATTGTTGATCTTCTTTAAAGTGATAGGGTGGAGGACAGAGTAATTTAAAATCCTTTTAATATTAGCATTCTTTTCTTAGATAATCATTTTCACTAAGGTCAAAAGATATAGAAAATACTTTCACCACAATTTTGACTGCCCAGTTTTGAGTGTTTTACTCTAGGAGTTATTCTGTGCACAAACTTCCTAGTGACATACTCCCCTGAAGGAGTATCCGCATTAATGCCACTGGGTAGAAATATCTAGGGGACCAAAGTCCTTATCCCAGTTAATCATCATCCTTCTGGACTACGCCTCCCATCCAACCCCAGTCAAGTTTCCATCTAAACCCATCCCCTGCAACAGCAAATGTGTAAATAAGTGGATTGTGAGAGCATGGTCTCTCAATAGCAGCGTTGAGAATCATCGGGCTAACAGTGAGCCTGAAGGAAAAGGAGAAGCCTAACAGTTTTATATTATTAGTCTAAGCACTAGTTTGTGCCTGGAGAAACAGTGGCGTAGGAGCAGAAAATGAAGCAGAAGCAGGAACATACATTAAAGCTGATGCTGGAAGCATAAGAGAAAGGGGGCTGTTGGACTTGGTTTATCACTAATGACTGTTCTTTCCTTCACTCCATCCTCAATTAGCCTATATCTCTGCCTTTCCCCCAATGTATTAGCTCATGTCTCCACTTTCACAGCACCCGTCCCCTCCCCACCCCACCCTCAGTGTCTCTCCTTTGTGGAATACCATTCTTCCCATCACTGCAATTGCTTCTATTAGTTTTTTCTTCAAGCTGCTCATGAACAGCCCATATTTTACAGTGCAGCTAACACTGGTACCTGATAGGCCAATGATTCACCTGATGGTAATGGATAACGAGAGTAAATGAACATATGTTTGAAAAATCAAAATCAGTCCACTGATGTAATTAATATCATAAGAGCAGCAGTAGCAAGAACTGTCTGGACCCCATTTCCATCATGTTGTGGAAGGAGTGCTCATAACTCCCTCTACTCAGCAAATTCGGCTTTTCAGGCAATTCATTCTCTTGTCCTTTCTTATCTGAAAAACCTTGAAGGAATAATGAAAAAGATGAAGATAACATGATTAGTAGTATTGATTCTGTCATACCACAAGACTGTCCAATAACAGCACCTTACTGATCAACAAAACCTCCTCCCAGTGGCTTATCTGCAAGAGGCCAGCCAAGGTTTTCTATAAAGCAGTCCCCATGAAAGGGAAACTGTTTCTACCAGATGAAACAATAGAACAAGCTGGTTTAATAGCTAATCAAAGATATTTAACTAAAAAACAAATCTGTTCAGTTTGGACAACACCCTGTATATTACAAATGTGGTGTAAGATTTTCTCGTTTGGCCAAGCTATGCTTGACAGGAGACTGAAGGAATGGGCAAAGGTGCCTAGTCTAGTTAAAGTGGCCTGAAGACTGCACTAATTTATGCCTGGCTGTCCATGATACCCACCCACCACCCCCCGGGGCAGTTTGGCAGCTATGGATCACCGTGGCATAGGGAAGCCCTGTCCATGCCTCCTTGCACCCAGACACTTCTCTTGCACCAGGAGCCAGGTGTGGGATGTTGATGTACAGATTGCTATGATGGATGTACCCGTCAGCCAGGGATTCCCGTGGACAGGAGTTTTGTTCATTGAAATAATTGTCTTGTCATTCAGTTCCTTATTTGCAACTCTGACATTTTGGGGTTCACCCAGGCTACTAGGGGGTTCAGTTAACATCTGCTTTGTAGCCCCGGGTATCCTGTGGCTATGCAGCTTTGGTTCAGCACTTTAACCACAATGGCCTACCAGCAGCCCCCCAGCCTCAGCCTGGCTTTGTCCAACCTGTTTATTGCTTGTAGGCTGACCTTAGTACCCTTCCAGCCCCACACTAGCCCCAAAATTGTCTTACTGCAGGGACCAGTCCCTCTCACTGAACCCTCCCAGAAAAAGCAATAGATTGGCTGCCTTTACAAAGAGTCTTACATGTCTAACTTGTCAGCTTAGTAGAGGCACGCACTTTACCAAATTTACCCAGCTCTGGTGATTTATAATGAAAGCAAAACAAGTTTATTAACAAAAGAGCATGGCTTAAGTGATACCAAGTAAAAGAGCTAAAGATAAAGATAGTTTAAAAGCACATAAAAGTGAAAACACTTTTAAAAGTCTAAAACTTAATCTATCAAAATAGTCTTTGTTCAAGATGGTTTTTCACCACCCCCCTCCCCCTATCTTCTTTTTAGCTTTTCACTGGACAACCTGGCCAGAACCCACAGAGATCAAATTGCTTTGTTTCTTTGTCTTCTTAAAGTGCAAGAGAGCTGAGGGTTCACTCCCCCTCTCTTTATAGTTTGGTGAACATTTGAAATGTATTCTTCTGAAGGGTACCCCCAGATTAAGTTCATTACTTCATGCTGCTTAAAGGACCCTGAGGTCTGGAAGATAAGGCTCTATGCTAGTTCCTGCCCCTATGCAGCTTGAGTGAAAGTGTTCTAGAAACTGAACAGTGAAAGTGCTACTTGGTAATTTTTAATTTATAAATTAAAATTAAAGTCATTTTTCAGATTTGCTGAAATAATTAATTTATAAGGAAATATTGTCTATGCCAGTTTTCAGTCGGGAACAAATTTTTACTGCTTGGGTACATAAGCCCTTAAAAACTGAGTTTTCAAAAGAATGCTGGCACAACTTTTGGAGAAGAGTAAGGCTCATGACAAGGATAATGTATGTATTGCATTCTGCAAAACAACAGTACTATTTCCATTGTAAACAAGTAAAGTGATGGATTACTGCTGACACATTCTTTAAGGAAAACACAAAGCAATTATCCTCTGATGTCATGGAAGATTTATAAGAAGGTCAGTTAGTTTGTCTAGGCTGCATCATTAAAATGTAATAAATGATCACAAAACAGAGGGAGGTTGTTGCTTTAGGATGCTAATTTTCCAAATCATGGTTAAAGCTGTAAAATAGTTTTCAGTAAATCTATGTAATTTCTGATGATAACATCTGCCAATAAAATATAAATTCAATTACATGAAAAAATATTTAATAATCAAATATTGTGTGGCAACATGCATAAGTTATACTCCAGTCATGAACTCTTGGAATGACTGTCCCACATCTATAGCACAAGTAACTGTTTGTACATGGCAGGGCATACTGTTAGTGTTGTGTTGTCATTAAGTAATAGAATGAATCAGGTGTCACCACTGTAAATCATACAGTATTTTTGTTCAATTTTCTCTGGCTCATAATTTTAAAATAATTGAGATTGTGTTATATAGAAATATTTAACAATAGCTAAGGTCACAGTACATTTGTGGCACTTTAATTTATTCCTGAAATAGATTTAATAAACAAATAAGCAGTGGTAGCTTCTTCATTTCACAACTTGCCATGTTGTTGCATTTCACCTGTGAGATGCAAGTAATGCCCTGTACGGAGAGCAAATGAAACCATGTCTGTCTTATACCAGGATGTGCAATGCACTATAGACCTTATTTTCAAACAACTCCCATTGAAGTTAGTAACCTGGGTCCAATGGGAACTGTAGGTGCTCAGCGCCTCTAAAAATCAGTGTGTCTCTGTGTGTGTTCCTGCTCCACCCGCTGAGATTCACTCAAATACTGAGTTACTATGAGAATGATGGGTAGCTTTTCTGTGAACAAATAACAGACATATTTTCTTTAGTGGACCATTTCACAAGTGACTTTCTTGGTCTTATCTGCCCTCAAAAACACCTGTGCAAATCCATTGTCCTGAATTTTCTCAATTTAATTTTATTAGACCAACATGGCTTCTCTTGAATATAGAAACAAGACACTACTTATGAAACAGCAGCAGCTTGGGACTCAAATGGGAACTGCAGTGGTGGCAGTTAAACATCCACTTTAATGTATGCTTCATGTTGCTACTGATACAGAAATTTTGCAAAGTTCATATTCCACAACAATGGTAGAATACTGAAAAAATGAATTTAGTAAACGTAGGCATTGCTACATTGTAATATCCAATAGTCTCTGACCTGCCAGTGCTGGAAACAGCAGTTTGGACCAATATAAATTCTTCAAGATATTAAAATTTTCCAAGAACCATTGTCTGACCAGCGGTCAGAAAGAAAATGTCCATCCCCGTTAACATGGAATTAGATTGGGTGTTGTTTACTACCTTTTAAGAGATGAATTGTCATTTACTGATACAAGGGGTTGAGTGGAATTAGAACTCCTGGGTATTACTATATGACATTTAACCTCTCTGCGCCTCTGTTTACTCATATGTACAATAGGGATGATTGTACACATCATGAATGATGAGAGCTTATTAACAAAAGTTTAAGACTTTGGGATGAAATGCCCTGTAGTCTTGTCTCCAGTAGGGAATTTTTGTAAAATGTCTTACCAGTACATTTAGAAAGCAAACTGGATTGGCAATTAGCTATGGAGAGTAGAGTATATCTCCTCTAAATAGGCAGCGGGCATGTATGTGAATCTTTTTGACTCCTTATAGAGTGAAAATCTCAGGTTTTCTTCCAAGATTTGCCATTTTGCCTGGTTTCCATGGGCTTTAAAATCTAATGTAAAACCAAGAATTGCAAGACCACATGAACATGGAAATAATAAAACCTCAAAGATGCAAATTTTCAGTCTGTAGGTTAACACCATTATCAACAAGATGGCCCAGTGCTTGCATGAGATCAGCTCATAGATGGAGAAAAGCAGACAGAAGCTAAATCTCAGCAAGATAGCGGTAATGCTAGGGGACGGGGGAAAGCCTTTTGAGGCATTTGCAGTCTTCTTTGGTTAAAGGTGCACACTCACAATTTGTCGATTTAGTCCATAGCTCAGGGTTACTCCTGGTTTCCTTGCTAACATTACGCTCTCAAAGAGCAGCATCCAGGAGTGATGCTTTCTATCCTTTCTGGTTGGCGAGGAAAGTCTGTCGCATACTGGTGGATGATGACTTGGTGTGGAAAATGTGGAAATTGTTGGTAATATTTTATGGAAAATATGCATGACTCAGTTTACTCACTCACTTTGTATTCCTTCCCAGTAAATGTGAAAGAGTTAATTTTTCCTCTGGACTGGAGGAATAAGGTGTGGGTTGTTCATTATATAGGCAGGTCTCAGTTGTTATGAATGAACTATCAAGAACTGTCCACATACGGATCAAGTTGCTTTGGAGATACAATGGAGGACCAATGACCAGACATTAACTGTTAATAGCTAGGAGCCAAGGGAAACAGAACCTGTGAACACAGCAGGACTGAACTTGACACAAAGGATTAGGTGAGAGGTCATGTGGATCTAAGATTGCTGCTGTGCAGCAGAAAGCGATGCAATCCAGAAGGCTTTGAAAAAGAGAGGCATGTAATGAAATTTTACATTTCCATACTCATCTAAGGACCTTGAATACTGTATTTCAGTTGACTAGTAACTGCAGTCTTGTTTTGAAAATGCTGTCTTGCATTGCTGCAAATAGCTACTGGTTGTACTGCTTCCTACAGGGATAAAGTCTCTACCAGGGGTCTAAACTCATTTGGACCTGCTGGACAGCTACAGAAAGAAACATGGGTGCTGAATCTAGCAATCCAGTCTTGTGGAGTTGCCCTTGTGGAGGTCTAGGGCTTAGTGTGTTAAAGGAGGCAAACGAGGCTGTATAATGCCTGGAGACACAGCTCATCCCACCAACCCTTGACCTCTGGCCTTAGTTATTCACACCTTCAGCACCTCTTGGCTGGATTACAGCAATGCTGTATACATGGGCATGAAGCCTTGAGCCCTTAGGAAATTCCAACTAGCACAGATCATTACAGTGCTTCTCCTCAGGAACACAAGCTACTGTGAGCTCATCACAGCTGTCCGCTGTTCTCTATACTAGCTTCCCCTAGAGTTTTGAATAAAGTTCAGGGTCTCAGTCCTTATTCTCAAGGCACTAAGTGGCCTCTGCCCAGGATATCTAAAAGATCACCGAAAGCTCAAGGATGAAGACTGGTCAAGAACTTCACACCTCAGACACAATAGAGGATAAGGCTTATCTGTGCATGAGACACAACCTTTTCAGGGCTGGTCCAAGACTGTGGAATGAATTCCCCCAGGAACTAAGGACCATCACAAACCTCATGACTTTCTGCTCCAAGTGGAAGGCAATTTTCTTTGACCTTCACTTCTCTAACAGAAACACATAGCAACATGTAAATTTGCTAAATTTACCCCACTCTATCAAAAGAAGACACTCCACTACACCCACTTCTCCCCCCTGGGAAAAGGATGAGAGAACAAACACCACATGACAGATGTTAGTCATGCACCCTAATGCACCACTGGTAGGAACTCAGCTTCTACACTGATGAGCACCATCTGAGAATCTATATAGAATAGAATTCTGTTTTTTGGGTTTTAAGCTAGGTTTTCCGGTCTTACTCTGATGAACATTTTACTCTTTTATGAGCATAAACCCATGTACATTTCATTAGTATTTGACCTTAAATGTGTTCTTACATGTGTGATGAGCAAATATGACTGAAAGTCTATGAAATCTTAGTAACACAAGGTATCCATTACTTACAGAGACTCCTTGCTGCTTATACTTCTCTATTTTCCAGAATGAAAAGAATTTGCACACTAAGATGTCAGCAAGAAAAGTTTTTTAAAACCATTTTTAAATCTTTCCAAGCACCTCATGAAGGTGAAGTGAAGCCCAGGAAGGGACAGGCTGGTGGCTGCCTGACCCTAAAGAAGCTCTCACCTGTGGCACCCACACCCATATGCACGTTTCTCATGGTGAGCACCATTGGCAGTGGCAAGGAGCAGCAGTGCTGGACGTCCCATTGCCCACTCAAGTTTGGCTGCCTGCCCTCTGTCACAATGCAGGGCCGTGGGGCCAAAATTAAGTGAGTGACATTGTGACCCCCATGCATGTGGGGTCGCAGCAAGGCCCAGGTTTCGTCCCACTGCCTCACCATCAAATTAGAGGGCTACAAGGCCAAACCTGAGTGGCCACACTGAGAAGTGGGGCTGCCAGTAATACTCCTTCTCACTGTTGCCATGCAACCATCTCCTGCACAAGGGCTTCCCGAGGCCTGCCGGGCCTCACCCCACTTCCAGCAACCCATTCTTCTCTCAGGGATGGGGAGGGACTCTGCACATGGGCATTCAGGCTGGAAGGCAGGAACTGAGCACAGTGGTGACTCAGCTGGTGAGGCACTAGGGCAGGGGTCTGCAACCCGCGGCTCCGGAGCCGCATGCGGCTCTTCAGCATCCTTGTTGTGGCTCCCTTCAGCCTTGACAAAAGAAAAAAAAAGGAAAAAAAGAATAACGGTTATTTATTAATTTAATTTTTATTTATATATTATTTTATTTTTGTTTATTTTGTTGCACAGTTATCTTGGAGTTCGAGGTGATACTTTAACATCGAATTTTTAAAAAGTTTTTATAATTTGTCAATTAAAATATCCACATCCACATCTATAGCCCGCGCCTTTACCTGCAGGCGGCTTCTTGAGTGTCGAATTTCATGTAAGCTAACCATGAATACATCCCAAAAAAGAAAAATCTCAGAAGAAAATAGAGAGTTTAATTCTGCATGGACAGATTCCTTTGCCTTCACTGCCAACAACACTGGCTTACCTGTGTGCTTGATATGTGGCGAGAAATTAGCAAACAACAAAAAATGTAACGTTGAAAGACATTTTCAAAACAAGCACTCAGCATTTTCTGAAAAGTACCCAACTGAAGATGGGCGAAAGAGAGCGATTTCGGAACTACTACGGAAAGTTGAGCAGAGCAAACATACTTTCAAGAAGTGGATCAACTCTCCAAACTCAACTACAGCTGCTAGTTTTGTGGCAGCTCATGAGATCGTAAGGAGGGGAAAGCCATTCACAGACGGCGAATACATGAAAGAATCGTTCATAAAAATATCAGAGCATCTATTCTCCGAATTCAAAAACAAACAGGAAATTATTCAGAAAATTAAAGAAATGCCTCTCTCTGCAAAGACCGTCAAGGACAGGACCATTAAAATGGCAACAAACATCACCAGTAAGCAAATTGATGACATAATTCAGCTCAAGCATATTCAATTGCCTGTGATGAGTCAAGTGATGTAAACGATATTGAGCAGACAGCACTGTTATGCAGATATGTGAACTCTGATGGGCCGCAGGAAGAACTGATTGAACTCATACCGTTAAAGGGCCAAACGTGGGGACAGGACATTTGTGAGGCTGTTTTGAGTTGTCTAAAAGCCAAAGGAATAAACACCACTCACCTGGTGTCAGTGTCTACTGATGGTGCACCCAGTATGAGAGGAGCACAGAAGGGCTTTGTGAATTTACTTCAAAAGTCGCTGGATCGAGAGCTGATGACGTTTCACTGCATCTTGCACCAAGAAGCACTGTGCGCTCAAACATTCCCCCCTGAATGTGTGGAAGTGATGAACCTCGTTATTAAGATAGTGAACAAAATAATTGCAAACGGGTTAAACCACTGACAGTTTTGTTCATGGTTAGATGAAGTCGAGAGCGCATATTTGGATCTCCTGCTGCACAACAGAGTTCGGTGGCTGTCAAGGGGAGACGTGCTGAAACGCTTCACTGCTTGTCTGGAACATGTGAAAACCTTCTTGGAAAGCAAAGGCCTCAGCTATCCCGAACTGGGAGACCTCGATTGGCTGGAAAAGTTTTATTTCATGGTGGATATGACAAGTCACTTAAACACGCTGAATAAAAATCTCCAGGGAAAGGGAAGCACGGCCCTGCAGTTGCTGGAGGATGTTCTGGCATTTGAGCGCAAGATGACAGTGTTTGCCAGAGATGTACAGAGAGGTACGCTCTCTCACTTCCCCTCCCTGAGAGAGTTCAAAGAAGAGAACAATCACATAAATTGTGATTATTTACACCGTGCAATTATGGCAATGCAAGCTGCATTTGGAGAAAGGTTCAGCGAGTTCAGAAAGGAAAAAAACACTCTGTCCTTCCCTGTCACACCGCTGGACATCGACCCATCCCTGCTGAACATATCCGCATTCACAGGGATAAGTCAGCCCGATCTTGAAATTGAACTGGCCGACATAGCGGATAAAGACTTATGGGTGTCCAAGTTCAAAAGCCTGACAGCGGATCTCGAAGAAGTCGCCCATCAGAAGGCCACTCTCGCTAAAGAGCACAAATGGAATGATATTGAAAACCTCCCCAAACCCGACAAACTTGTTTTTGAAACATGGAGTGCCATTCCCGACATGTATATGCACATGAAAAATTATGCATTTGGAGTTCTGTCCATCTTTGGCTCAACATACTTATGCGAGCAAGTTTTCTCGAGCATGAACTTCATAAAGTCCAAATATCGCTCCCACCTCACAAATGAGAGCCTACATTCCTGTGTGAAGATCAAAGTCACATCTTACAGCCCCGACATAGGGAAGATCAACATTGAGCTTCAGAAACAGAAGTCACATTAAACAGGTGAGAACACTAGCATTTAATAGGCTATTATTATTCAGAAAAAAACATTTATTTCAGACCCGGAGCTGATGTAGTTTTTTATTGTATGTTCAGGTGCTTCGGTTGATTGCTGGCCAAGAAAGAAACCCAAAGAGGATGAGAGCACACTGAAATGGACTTGTCAAAAAACGTTCCTAATTTTATGTTTACTTTTTTAAAACTGCTAAGCTGCAATTATATGTTTTTTTATATTAAAGTGGGCTACGTTTTATTTTAATTTTACACAAATACGGGAAGGACTCAAAAAGGCCTGCATAGTTCAGTGTTTAATTTATTTCAAAGTAGGCCTACACATGCACACTGCACTTCTGTTTGTTGTATTCTGTTGTTGTAACAGGTAAAATTAAAAAAAGATTAAAACTTTTAAAAGTTTATACGCAGTGTTATGTTTTGTGGCTCCAGACTATTTTTCTTTAGTGGAAGAGGGGGCAAAATGGCTCTTTTGATAGTAAAGGTTGCCGGCCCCTGCACTAGGGCCAGCAGCCACAGCAGGGATGACTCCACAAGGACTGACTGCATGTACCGGGGGAAAAACTTCTGGGGGCGCCCTGAAAGAATGGAACAGGGATGATGTCAGCTAAAAAGAATGGGCCCTCAAAAAGTCTGAGCAGTCACGGTGCAGAGCTCCACCCCAAGCTCAGGAGTTACACAAGGAGCCTGTATAGGAGACAGCCAGGGAGGCCGAGGAGCTTGCCAGCACCATCCTTTGCATCTGAAGAACAACAGCACCAAATGATCTTGGTAGGAAGAGGTGTCTCTGTTGTCCTTTGCCGGGGGGGCTCTGCAAGGAGCTGCAGCCTATTGGAGAGGCACAGGTGAGACTTGGGGGCTCTTCTGGCCATAAGGGTAGCACAAGAGCCATTTGCCTGGGAGTCTGAGGGTAGAATGTCTCATCCAACAAGGAGGAAGCTGTAGGGAGCTCTGAAATAGGTGGGGGATCATTCTGGCCAGTGGAGTAGAGAGGGTCCTCTGCATGGATTTGCAGCCTGGTGGGGGCTTTTGCCTGGTTAAGATCTCTGCTGCCTGTTGGAGGTGCCTTTGGCTGGCAGGGGAGGGATCTCTAATGGCTCTGCTGCCTGACAGTGTGTGGCGTTTTGGCTAGCAGGGGCTCTACTGCCTCATTGTTGGGGAGAGCCCAGCTTTATTCTGAGTGTCAACTGACACTGCCTGACAGTTGCTGACTGGAGCTCATTGATCTACAGATTTTCCTCCTCCCAGTGACAAAGGAGAAGAAAAACCTAGGGGCGGGAGAAGGAAGTAAGTTCCCCTCACCACAACAATGCAGGACCGGGGAATATACAGGAGTTTCTGAACCAGCCTTCCCTGGTTGATGACAATAGTCCACCAAACCCAGCTGCAGGTTAGTGCATTTTTAATTTTGCCAAGATTATTGGCCAGGCCCCATCCATTTACTCTCTCTCTGTGGACCTGTAAAGAGGTTACAACAGCCTGAGGCAAATAGAAACTTTCTCACCCTGCACAGCTTGAGCAGGAAGTAAGAGGGGTACATATAAAAAATTGAGGCTAGTAGAACTTGAATTACATCTCCACATTGCACAGTGCTGCCAAAAGGATATTCCTCCTCCATGCATAATGAGCCAACCATCCCACGACATGGGAATTACCTGCCCTAGAAAGCCCTGGCTCTCCTGTGCAGAATAACATCCCAAAATATTGCATCTAGATGGAAAAGTATGTGGCCAATGAAACCACAGACTTACTAATTCTGAATATAATATACAGACCATTCAGAAACAAGTAACCCTTTTCTAAATTGGTTCTCGTTGCAAATGTCAGACCTTCTTCTACTGTATTGATTTTTGAAAAAAGTGATACATAAAACAATATAAATGTAAAGAACCTTTCTTTTTTTGTTTTACTGAATATTGTAGTTTGAGTTCCTCATGTGTGGGTTTAAAGGAGGTCCTGATTAAATTATAAAATAAAACTGACAGAAATACAACTAATGGACCTAATTCTACCCTCACAGACATCTATGCATCATCACTGAAGGCTGCACAGAAGTCACTGAGGGCAGAATCTGGCCCAGGAACCATGATCTTTTTAATAAAAAAAAACCAGCAGCAAGGTTTAAAAACAAAAAAAAAGAAAGTTTAGATAGTTGTCCGGCAAAATCCATGTAATATATTCTTTTAACGGTCGTGTGTTATATTGACCACTAGAGGGCACCCACAGCATCCCTTTCGTTCTGTAGAACCTGCATTCTGAGAATGTGCATTGTAAATCCAACAACATGAAGTTTCAGACAGGAAGGTCGTGGTGGAAAGAGACAGATGGGGAAGAGATGATGCATTTTCCCGCCTTTTGGCTATGTATTTCTTTATGAGCTAACACCCACTGGCTTGGTGAAGTTAGTGCAGAATGTATGTCAGCAGCTTTGGGGGTGGTAAATTATTCTATAAAAATGTTGATGTTTAAACTGTGAAAGAAAAATCAGTGCATCTGTACCCGCTGATCAGCATATGTGATGTGTTGCCCTCAGTGCCCAATCCACGGAGGATCCCGGTGCTAGAGAGTCTGGCACTCTCAGTCAAGCTGTGACAACTCAAGCTTTTGGTTCTGCGGTTCAGTCCCTGGTGTGGTGATCACATAATTGGAGTCTTGTCGAGGACTGCCGTGAGATGAACTTTGAGTTATAGGTATAGTTATATTATACCTGCCATAGGTACAGGTCTGTTACAGAAACTGGCACTTTAGCTCAAGCTGAAGAGATTAATGCTTTTCTTTCTGGAAGTCCCCAATTCAATCCCTAATGTGCCACCCATGCTGGTGTCGGTCACACATCCATTCACTGTTCAGGGTTCTATCATACTGTGTTCCTTGTAATCTGATGTTTTACAGAAAAAAGAGAGGAAAAATCAGCTGGAAACAACACTGATTTATTTACAGTGAAGGAATTTTATTCTTATTTTGCTCTGAAGTAAAACAAAATTTAAATGAAAACACTGGGTTTTGGTGTCTGGTTTTGTTACCACTTTGGCATTGCTATGGCTAGTACATAATATGGCTAGCGTGGATGCAGTGAAATAATTGCTGCCTTCTAGTAGCATTTGATAAACACTTGATTCAAGAAATAATGGTTTTCCACATTAAGGACACCTCACAACACCTTACTGCCATGAATACTGCCGGCCGCTGCTTGTTGATTTGACATCATTATAGTTCCACTCAGTTACGAAAGAACAAATATAGGATTTCAAATCTACTGTGCCTGATCCTTAGTAATATTTCATACAATGTACACCAAAGATTGCATCAAAACTAAATTACTTATTGCATTCAAGTGCTAGCCTGATTTTTGGGGGTGAGCATGTATGCTGTCCACGGGAAGCAGATTTTATTACTGCATTATTAGTAAATAACATTAAGTATTTGACATGCAAAAATACATAGGATCAAAGCTGGTAAGTTTTGTTCTCACTGTTTATGGAAATTGTATTTACATTGCATGCCCTGCTCCTGACATCCAAGCTTAGATAAGATAATGGTTTGAAGTGTTTGGCCCGGGAACACAATGCTACAGTGAAAAGATGGGGCCTGATGCCGGCAGGAGCCATCATATCTGGAATCCAAGGTCAGAGATGTAGACTTAGCTGCTGATTAGAGGCTGAGCAGTGAAGATGGTGCAGCTTAGAGCTGATTGCCACCAGCTGCTTGTTGGCAAAGGGCTGTGCTGCCTTGTTTGAGAGGCACATCATGACCCAGGTATGGGATAAGGGGAAGGATTCATTTTGGGCATAGGGACACTCAGGTCTGCCTAAAGTTTTGTTGGATCTGAGCCTTTTAACCATACTCTCCCCCAGGAGCTGACTTTTACAAATGACATTCACTAAGAAACCCAAAGATCATTAATTAATAGCAGCAGCCTCCCAAGCCATGTGATCTCCGGAAGGTAACTGATCCTAGCTCTGCATCAGGCAGACTTCTACAGGGGAAGGTCAGCCAGCTACAGAACTTCTCCTCAGAAAGGTCACTTGCACAGTACTGGGGTGTGACACTTTCCTTGTTGCACAACATCCCTAGCCCTATTCTCTCTCCCCACCACAATCATTGTCAGCTGTTATAAATCCACCTCAGGGGGTTATAGGGACTTTCTTGTATGGCAAGGATAGGGGGGAAAGGAGAGACTTGAAGGACTCTAGGGAAGTCTCCCTAATTGGGTTTGTATTAATGAAACAATGGCTGGGAATCTGGAGGCAGCTCTTGATTGCCATAGAGTGTTGCGGCTTGGGAAAGGAACCCTACCACAGATCATAAGTGAGTACAGAGCACTCCATTCTGGGGTGACAAGACAGCAACTGTGAAAAATCGGGACGGGGTGGGGCGGTAATAGGAGCCTATATAAGAAAAAGACCCAAAAATCGGGACTGTTCCTATAAAATCATGACATCTGGTCACCCTACCATTCTCTTCTTTTTTTTAAGTCATTAGATCTCAGAATCCTTCCTAGCTCTACCTGTTTGAGCTCCAGTCAGCCAAGTGCTAAGTATTATTTATTTATCTTTATTAATTTGGAGCCAGGGGATCCTTTTTTTTCTTCCAATTCACAATGTTCAGTCAGTTGAATGAGAACCTGCTTCCCCATTAGCATGTAAAGTCCCAGTATATGTTCACTGGAGTCCCCTGAAGTCATTCCCAGGAACCAGGAGGGTGGGATGGCCTGGAGAAGGGATAGTGTGGAATCAGTTAATAGTGGGGCATTCCACTGTCACTTAGAATGCTGATCCTTAGCCCTCTGGATACAAGGAATACTCTACAGCTGCAGAGCTTGGAGCCTCTCAGTGTTTCTGTGGCTCAGCAACCCCAGCGGCAAATTTCTGCCAGACAGTGGGCCCTAACAGTCCTGCTGACAACCGTTTGTATGAACAGCTGGTAACAAGGGAACAGTCTATAGTGCTGCATTTCTTATCTCGAAACTTGTTCTGTTTACATGGGACAGACTTTGTTTTCTGAAACTGTCAACTGAGCAAAAGAATGGCAGCTCCTCTGTTCATCCTCATTTCTCCTGTTTGAAATGGTGTTGTGTGCTGCTATTGTGAACATTTCACCACCACCTTTGTCCTGGGTTAGCACCACTCTCTCCAAAGTTGGGTTCATATTGGACGCTGCAGTCTCTCTGTCACTGCATCCGAACAGCTGAATGAAACACCTCCTGAACTAAAATTATAAAATAAAGGAGACTAAATTATTTTTTTTAAAAAACTTACTATGAAGCTTAAAATATCTCTGTTATTATTATTTATTATTTAACATTTATATTGCAGCAATGCTTAGAGACCAGCCAGCTCAGAGTCCCTGCCCTAAAATTTCAGTCTACAATACATAGTATACAGTAGATATAAATATTGGGTTATTTTAATTCAGAATGATGTGTAATGTAAGTGGAGCAATCTTTATCTAAATGAATTAACATGTAGGTAGATAAAATTAATTACTGAAACAACCCCATTCACTCAGGAATGAGTCAAACAAAATATGAGGATTGAAGGCATACAGTACCTGTTTGTTCATAAAGACATAAATAATCGGATTATAAACTGTAGCTGTTTTGGAAAAGAAAGCTGGGATTGCGGCCAGACGAGGATCCAGATCAATGGAAGGCCATGCAGTGACAAGAATGGAAAAGGCTGCATATGGAGACCAGCAGATTAGAAATGCAAGGATCATAATAATAACCATTCGAGTGACTTGTCTTTCAGGTTTCCTTGTAGTCCCCAGTCGGCCTTGAGTATCTGACACCTTTAAAGAAAAATATATAAGGTTCCAGAAAATTTGGTAGAAAATAATATTGATGAATTATATTGTCAGTTGCTTGACCACACTTTGGTTTGTTATTTTGTTATGAAATATACTCAACAGACGAAATGACCAGTGTCAGTCAGGTTTATTAATCTAGTACAGGAAAAAGGAGCTATACAATAGCAGTCTCAGAAGGGCAGTCCCATCCGGTGATGTTACATTCACCTTATGCAGAAGGTGTACTCCCTGAAGTTACATCCCCAAAGCCATCTTCTTATACCCTACAGGTTTACCAGTAAAAGGTACTATATACGTCACCTGACACTGGATTCAATTACTCAGCTTTTTTCCTGGTTTGTTTCTGGTACCATGAGGGTACCCCTTTATCTTTTGTTCTGAACCCCTGCATTCGAGGTCATGATGTACCCTTATCTTTGTTCTGAGCACATGCATTCCAGGTACCAAGGGGCCTCGAGACACCTCATAGGTTTATGTGGGTAACTCCTTTCCTGTTGCCAGGAGGAAATAATCATATGTCCTGATACTGACAGTTTTTCTATCTACTCAAGCCAAGGCTTGCTTCAGCTCATGCAAGTTGTTATGGGATACTTAGCCTAAGTGCACAGGATTGTAACAAAGATACAGGCCAATTTGGATTAAATAACTGCTATACTAATGCTTAATAATGTGTAGACTTAAATGTTTGGACTATATATTGTGGGTAGTATTATCAGTGTAATATATACTTATGCTAGCCAGCATAGCTAACAATTAGAAAAAAGGACATGGATCAGTAAATCTAATAAGAAGACTAGCTGCTTTTTTTGAAGACAGCCTGTAAGGTTGCTGACACTAGATCATAACATGTGAGGTTCACTGAGGATTTATGTGAATTACAAGTAGTATCATTATTAAAGTTTTGGGGTTTTAAAGGGCAATATCTTTGATTACAAAGGAGCAGCACCAATTCTTGCATATGACAATCTCACAGCCAAATTTTTCGTGCCTTACTTAGACACAATCCCAGCGGAATACTTAATCCTCTTGACTTTAGTTATGTGCAAACTGCATAGGATATGGCTCTCTATTCAGAACGCCAGACCACATACCTATGAAGCTCAGTTGAGACCTGGTAGCATAAATTCAAGAGGCTAAAACTGTCATGTATAATTTATAAAACAGATTAATTTAAAGGTATGAAATAGAAACAAGGGGCACACCCTCAGGTGGTATAAATCAGCATAGCTCCAATGACTTCAACAGAGATACATCAGTTTACCTCATCTGAGGATCTGGTTCAAAGTCTCTTAAAGCTTCAAACTCAACTGACTTTAGATTTGATACATTCTTATCAACACCATTGGAAGCAGTATCCTGTCCTTCTCAAATCTCTAATCCATGGGTAGGCAACCTATGGTACGCGTGCCAAAGGCGGCACGCGAGCGGATTTTCAGTGGCACTCACACTGCCCGGGTCCTGGCCACCGGTCCGTGGGGCTCTGCATTTTAATTTAATTTTAAATGAAGCTTCTTAAACATTTTTAAAACCTTATTTACTTTACATGTAACAATAGATTAGTTATATATTATAGACTGATAGAAAGAAACCTTCTAAAAACGTTAAAATGTATTACTGGCACGTGAAACCTTAAATTAGAGTGAATAAATTAAGACTCGGCACACCGCTTCTGAAAGGTTGCTGACCCCTGCTCTAATCTTTTAAGCAGCACCTTTTTCTTTACCAGTAGGCAGCAAACTACAAACACAATTCCATGACAAATAAAGGTAAATGCAACACCTCCCTGCCCCCACTTGGATTCAACCAATCTTAGAGCTATGATCTCATCTACAAAATCATCTTCTTTGTCTATCAGTCCAACCAAGCACCTCTCCTGACAAGTTCCTTCACCAGCTTCATCCATTTCAAACTTCTTTGTCCTCGTTTTTATGATCCTGACTCTGCCTATAGGTCTAAACACAGAATTTGTGCCAGTTTAACTAAAGGTGTGATGTTACACTGAATTAGTTAAACCACTGCAACTTTGCACATGGACACTTAAACCAGTGTAAGCCTGACTTGCACCTTGTTTAGCTTGCACCTGGAAAAAAAGGGTTCATGGTGAGTCAAATAACAGATATGCAGCACCTGATTATGGTACTAATTTTTCAGAGTGCTTTGGAGACAGATAGAAGTGTGATAGTAATGGTAACAGGAATTATTCTTATTACAGTTGTACATGTGCCTACCTATTCACCATGAGTGATCATTAGAGCACAAGTAGCAGAGATGCCAGAAGTGTATATCAAACACTCTGCTGCTGCATGCACCACCAGAGAGTAGCGAAGAAGCACTATGAACTGAGTACAGCAGGATTAACACAGCATATGTGGTACTTTGGAGGAAGTTGTCTTCCTGCAAAGAGCATTTGGGAAGCTTAGAGGTATTTATTTGACATAGGATGTTGAGGGATATTCCACAATGTACAGTCTGAGTGGGTTGGAATAAAAAGAGCTTGAGAGGATAACTTTATACGTGTATTCTCTGGGCTGTTTCATTGCTTTTTCTAGAGTGTCGTATTGAACCTGTGAGTTGTTAAATAATTAATATGGGAAGTGCGCTAACACTGAGTGGCATTAGAAACCCTGGAGCCTAGTGAATAATACATGAAAGAACTTCTACTTTATTAGGTGCTAATATCTTTGCTTACCAAGTCTCATGCTGGGCAACCTGAGGAAAGGGAAATGATGGCATGTGACAAAGTAGATTCAGCTGAACTATTACAGCCCTACATTTTCCACTGTTCCTTCAGCATTTAGGGGCTGAGTTTTAAAGGTATTTAGGCTCCAAAAGGTGCAGATGGCACCTAATGGCATTTTTAAAGGACCTAGGCACCTAAATCCCAATGGGGAATGCTTTAAGTTTTGCACAATATGTTTTTCCGCCTGGTTTGATTGCATTTGCTCTTGATTTAGCCGGGATGATTTTGTTTTGATCATAAAATCTAGTATGAAAAGAGACTGGTTTATTGCTGTTACTCCTTTCATTGGAATACGTACCTGAAACTGAGTGCTTGATTACAGTAATGTATTTTCCTTAAAAAAAAGTGGCTCTGTGGCATTATGATTTTGCATAAGACTCCAAATTATTTAGTCCTAAAGTTGAAAAGTCTCAGTCGTGAATTTGGAACCCCAGAGTTAGCAGGAATAGAGGCATTCTGTGATAACTGACATGTTTGAAATGATGGCTGTTTGCAGTCAAGTATAGAAACAAAGAGTGAGCTGGGTTAAAACGATAGCAATTAAGAGTACTTAATGGTAATGATGATACATCTCAAATGATAATAATGTATTTATGTTGTGCTAGCGTGTGGGAGCCCCAGTCATGGACCAGTGCTAGGCACTGTACAACACAGAACAAAAAGCCGGGCTCTGCCCCGAAGATCCCATGACATTTATATGGTGCTTTTCATATGTACCTATGTAACGCTGACAGACAACAGTCATTGTCAGCAGGGATAAAATCTGGGACCGCTGGAGCTTAACGCAAGAGTCTCTACTGCATGAACTAAAAGACACGTGTCTCTTAGCCAAGACTATAGAAGGCTCATCAATCTCTAGCTGGTCTGGGTGCCACTAAAGGGGGACAGAGTGCAACACCCAGCAGGCATGGGTTACACCTACCTAGGAATCACTTCACCCATATTTGAAATACAGTCATCTCTGGAGAGGAACACTAGAGTTGTTTAACTGATAGTAACCATTTAGAAAAGGTGGTGAAAGAGAGTAATATACACATTTAAAACAGATGATTAAAGGATTAAGTTCTTTAAATTCCTGTGCCGCTTCCAAAACAAGTCAGATTTCTAGAAGGAATTAGGAATTTGGGTTCTCAGTTCCTATTTTTATTCATTTCTATTTATTTTGGCTATTTTAATGCCTTATAACTTCCTAGAGAAATCAATTTTTATGGTTTTATTTGAACTGTGACAGCCTGCATCTGAGCAAATATCATCTGTGTAATTAGAAAGATGTAGCACTTTTACAAATAATCATAAAAGCAATCATTTATTGTTTGAATTGTGTGCTGTAAACTGTATGTAACCACACCTACACACCCATGCACTGAGCTTCCACATTGCTATTAAACATTACCAAGAAATGAACTACAGAGAGTAAGAACTTGATGTACTAAGGGGTGAAATCAGCAGAGTACCTAGTGAGGAACCTTGCCTCTTTCTATTTGGTAGTTGTTTTCAGTAGTTTATTTCTTTAAAAAACAGATTCTTGAACAGTTAAAATCAATGTTGTTTTATCAGCTATTTTTAGTTTTAAACTGAAAACCTAAATCCCTAAATGAAATAGTCATATACTGTCTTTTACTAAAGGAGTTTGTTTTCTAGCCAGATCGGATCTGTAAGGCCAAATTAAATAAGGTTAGGTAGTCAAGCCTTCAGAGAACATTTTGTTTGGGGAGATGTACTGAATGTTTTTCTCTACTGAGATGGGTGGGAGGGTTGTTTTATTTGTTTTTCAAGGATTGAGTCTTCCTCTGAAAGATGAACCGTATGTTCAAAATGGAAAGTCTCCTTTTAATTATTTCCTAATATATGAAATAGAGAGGGACTCATCCCTAAACCTCAGTTCCAAGCACCACTAAATTTTGGGAAGCATCCAACCATCCCCCGAACTTTGCAAGTAAGGCCCATCTCCAGTACCAAAAATTGTTCGCCTGATTCCAAGGCAGAGCTAATACATTCTGACTATGGTGTCAGAACTAGGACAAGACAAACACTTTGGGGATATTTGCAAATGCATTTCCAAAGTCCTTCTTTGAATCATGACAGGTTTGAGTTCAGCAGATAGGTATTGCATAGTGTGTCGTGTGACAGCATCATCGTGTGATGCCAACCAAGAGAAGTCTATACTTCCTGGAGCATAGGTGGTCATGCTTATACTGTGGAACAAGCCGTGTGGGGAAGAAGCCAATGAAAAAGAGCCCTGAGCTCTGGGAAACTACCCCAGAGGTGCAGGTTGGAGAAGCCATTCCTATTTTTTCATGTGATGATTCTTGAAAGGGAGAATAGAAGCTGAGGGCAAATACAATATGTTTAACTGGCTGTGTAATGGTCTGATGATGCTTGTGACACAATGTGCAAGGCACACACACTCTCTCCATGCAGTGGCAGTCCTTTCACAAACCAACTCCATCAACAACTCTGACAGCGATCCTAAATCACATCTCCCTTCCTGTCCATTCTTCTCTTTCCTTCTCCATCCCATTTCTCTGTTACAATCCCCAACATTTCTGTGAACTGAAAAAAAGGAGGAGGAAGAAAGGGACAGAGAAAGCAAATGCAGGAAAAAGTGGAGAGGCAGATGCCCAGAGAAATGGGATGAGAGAGATGCAGAGAAAACAGATGAACAGGTGCTAGGAGAGAGAACTGGAGGAAGGGTGAATCCTGTAGCCCTCAGACAAGAGGAGCAGTATTAGCTATCGAGGGAAGAGGCAAGCCAAAGCCTTCTCTCTCAGTATTCCACTGCTGTCTCTCAAATACTTGTATAGCCCACTCTCCATATGTGTGGTGTTTTTCCATATATGGCATGGCCCACCCAGATGAAAATAGCATACTCTTCCTCTATTAATTATTCCTCTAACTCAAGTGGGTGAGCTTGGTGCTATGTTGCTCACAGTTGTGGGTTCAAATGATGATCATGTGTGTGTGGAGGTGAAAAATCTATACACGTCTGTGTAATAGTTAGTCCAAGAAGTGACCTGTGGGATGTATTTGGATGTTGTGTTAAAGATGGTTTTATGGTTGTATGTTTAGTGTTTTTATTTTGGTTAATGGGAGCTGTCCTTTTAAGAACAGTGTGGCAGATTCAGAATGTATTTGAGACTGTAAAGGGCTTGGCTACACCTAGAGTTACTCCTGATCAACTCCATGTGTGAACACTCTTAAGAGCAAGAATGCCTTGTTCCTGTTTAGTTTGGAAGATTTTGCCTGTGTTCCCAGAAAGCAGAAGATCCTGCCTGTGTAAACGCCATAAAAGGTCAGAACTTGATTTCATATGAACTTATCCTTCCAGAAAATCAGCCCCACTCTTGAATGTGTAACTTTAGTGCTTATGGGGAGTGGGTGCCTCGGGGTATTGCTAATGAGCTCTAGAGCCTTTCACTTGTAGGTCACCCATTTGTATCTTGCTTAGCTCAGCAGGGATTAGATCTTGTTCCTATCTAAGGGAAGCTGGATGACCCGCATGTGCGATAAGTTTAGCGAATCCCAGTTCCAGCTCCCACACCACTATCTCACCCCTACGCTTTGCACTAGGTTGTAAACTCTTCAGGACTTTCCCTTACTCTGCGTTTGTACAGCACATCGCACAGTGTGGCCCCAAACTCAACTGGGGGCTGCAGTGCGAGTTCCTGCTGGGGGGAGGGGGCAAAATTACCTCTCTGACTCCACATTTGTGAAAGTTGGCAACACTGGATTATCCCACATTGCAAGGCAGGTACAGGGGAGTTCAGAAAACAAAAGCAGGATTGAAAACATGATTCACATTTTTTTTAAATCTTTT
This sequence comes from Mauremys reevesii, assembly GCF_016161935.1. NCBI lineage: Eukaryota > Metazoa > Chordata > Testudines > Geoemydidae > Mauremys > Mauremys reevesii. The sequence goes on along the minus strand of NC_052629.1, from coordinate 27,980,756 downwards.
GATTTTTGGGGCCAATCTCATGATTTTTTGAACTTCTGGGATTGGCAGTGTTGCAGTATATAACTAGAGGCCTGGATTCTGGGCCAGGCTCCAGGTGCTTTGTACTGTCCTACTGGCACAAACTGACAATAAACCCAGCAGCTCCAGTTCTCAGAGGTTCTCACCTAAGTAAGTTTCTCAGATGGCATAGAGCTGCCATCGATGGCATGAATGAGTGTCCCTCTGCAATCCCTTTGAGCTGTTGGTAGCTGGCACAGATGAGAGCAGGCTGAAGGTTCTCTAACCTGGGCCAAAAGCCTAGCTGAGTGCAGTGTGTTGCCAGGGCTGGGACAATGCAAAAGGAACGCCTTTTTCCCCTCATTCTCCCATCAGCTATGCAAAGTGTTTCTCAGCCACAGATGTGCATATGATGCAAAGTGTCTAAACAGAGATGCGGTCTTGACAGTAGCTATAAACTCTGTGTTTCCACACATGCACTCCTTCCCATTAATCCTAATGGAGATGTTGTGGCTTACTCCATACTGTGTGTCTGTGTGTAAATGGCAACTAGGATGTATTTTTCTGGCACTGTGTTTAGATAGTATTTTGACTCTGCACCATCTCTACTTGTCTCACATTAGCCTGTCCCTTTTAACTCTGGCTTGTCACAGATGACAATTGATGTATTCCTCCTAAATCCTGGACCAATCAATTGATAAGGAGCCCTGAAGTGGTGCTTTATCTGACAAATGAAGGAATGCAGCATATGGGCTTTATCTCTGTTGTAAGCCACTAATTAAAAACTTTCCTTAAATTGTTCAGTCCTTTAGTAACTTTCAAACTGGTTTTTAAAACCTTCTGTTGGATCTGTAGAGACATGAATATGGAGAGATGGGAGTGCTGCGGCCAGTGGCTCTGTTTGGAAAGAAACTGATGAGACCCCAGAGCAGCATGCTTCCAAACAGAGATGGCCCCAGACAAAATCGCTAGATCTGCATTTAGGAACATTCACGATCCAAATTTTGATTTATTTAACTGCTGTATTTAGTACAATCTAATGGCAATTACAGAGCTTCTTGCGCAAGAAACCAGTATCAACATACTGTTGTGCAGAGGCCTGTACTTTACCCTGTTAAAGGTAATGAAACCCCAGTTCAGTCTGGTGTATAAAATTGTTGGTAAAAGTCAGCAAAAGTTGTGGACAAAGATTAGTACAAACTGAATGGTTTCACTAAAAGAACTATGCTAAGGGGTCTTGAAGGCTCCTAGTAAAGTCACAGATTTGGACATTGCTTATTTGAAGATAATTCCTGGAACCCCAGAATCCATCATGACACTGTTAGGTCTTCGTTGTCCTGACAGTGAAAGATTTCCTGACTAGACTGAGTCAGAGAGAGGGAACATCGCTGGCTTCAGCTAAATCCTGAACAGCACCTGCAATGTGAATCTTAGGTTCCTGTTATCATCCCTTAATTAATAAGTCATTTTCCTTTCCTATCGCCTCTTTCCCATTTCTCTTTTTGCCTTCTGGAGTCTACAGGAAAACCTCTTTTCTATGGCGAAATGCCTATCTGAGTGGCCATACTTTTGCATTCCACTGCTTCCCGAGGAAGAGCAGCTGATCAAAGCTGCTGCATGTGCTGAAGGAAACCCGTCTTTCTCTCCACATTTTAATTTTCTTTTCTGTATGTCAAAAAAAAATTCTCTTGGTCCTGCAATCAGCTTTAACTACACCCAGGAAGGCAACCCCATTGGAGCAGCCGCATAAAAAAACTGTTTGGGGAACCATGAGTAATGGATTTTGGAAATAAAGGTTCATCACCTTTATCAACAATGTTTAGAGAGTTTGGGTTGTTTTGAAGTCAACACAGGCATAAATGCTTTGGGGGTTCTAGTACATTGCAATTTACTTCTCTCTTTCGCTGAAAGGGTCCACTTCCGCATCAGAGTGTTCTTCTGTAGTTAACGCCCAAGTTTGAGAACACTTTTTGTTTAAGACCTACATGAGTCTTTGTGCAGCTATTTCAGCTAGCCTCCCCTGGATATATACAAGATGAAGTCCTGGTCCCACTGATGTCAATGGAAAAACTCCCATTGACTTCAGTAGGGCTAGGATTTCACCCACAACATGTAGTTTTCTATCCAACTTATCCCAGTAGACAATTAAAACTTGTCTTTGGGATGAAAGCTCAGGTACTCGTTTCCTTAACTTTTCTCTTCTGTCTTGTTTTACACACAGGACCTGCCTTGACATGCAGAATAAATAAAAGCAGACATTTGAATAAAAAAACACTAAATAAAAAATCCCAGTACAATGTAGCCTGCTTTCTTTAAATCTTAGATGAAGTATTATGATGGTGCTGCATTGTTGATGAAACAAAGGTAATAATATTCTCTTCTTAGGTGGAAGACATAGTGAGTAGCTTATTAACACACTTTAAGCAAATTTGTGAGCATTCTTTTTTGTGTGTGTGTACTATTTTGAGAAAGTTGGCATCATTTTTAAGTCATAGCCAAAAACATTTTTCAAGACTATTATCCTTTTCAGGTCCCAGTGTCCCTGGAGAACCTTCTGGATTCAGTTTTCTGCCTTCCACGCTACGTGCTGCACGGTATTCTTTAAATTACAGTTTCTACAAGCTCATGTAAATATCTTGTGTCAGAGTGTTAAATAGTGCTGGTTTTAAGCATTAGTGTCATATTCCACAACACAGCTCTTAACATTTCCAAAAACTGGAAATTTTGAGCAGATTCTGACTTACTCTGGTTTAAATGTGAAGAAACTCCACTGACTGAAAGTAAAACTGTAAATAAAGCTATATTGGCTTGTTCCATTTCTTTGTTTGTTTTCATAGTGCAGCATGTTCTTTCACTCCTCAGATATTTATCTTACAGGATGTACTGATAAATGATTCAAACATCAGACTTTTGAAGAGTGATTGCTAATCAGTGAATGAATTTCTCTATGGAAGAATGGTTATTTAACAAGCCATGATAAATCTGCTGACTATGCGCTATGTCTGGAAATTCAATCTGCTCACAGTTTGGGGGTCTTGGAACAGTGCTTATGTGCTGAAAATTCCAAACAACTATGTAATTTTGCCTTTTTGTTTGTTTATTTTGTAGTGTTTGTACCTACCTTTCTTAGTTTCCTCATCAATTTTCCATAGGATACCAAAATCACAAGTAATGGCAGTATGAAACAGGTGGTGAAGAATGTAATAATGTAGGTGTGATCATTATAGGCTCCTGAATACCTGTATAAAACACAACATGTATTATTTTTAATATTACATTATTACGTCTTCATTTTGTTTTGGGGAGAGGAAAAGAATCCTTTCACGTTCTCCAGTGATATCACGGGTGCTGTGTGTGTGTGTGCATGCGTACGTGCGTGTGTGTGTGAGTTTGATTATAAAGCAAACCTTATATGTTATGCTGTAAGACTGTTGCTTTCGGAGATCAGTATAGTCTAACAACAAGACACTTAGTGGCAGTATCAGTATCTCTCACATACAGATATATTTTATAAACAGAATATAATCATAAAATATTTTGTGACCCTTTGAGATGAAGGGATCTATAGAAATATAACATTTTATTTTAGGTGGTTCAAGCCACCTACCTGTTGCATATTCTGGTCTAAGGGTACACATGCTTTTTTGCCGACGCATAAAAATGTCTATGAATAGTGTGGGCAAATACCTCTGTGAATGCACAAATCAGGGCTTGTGCACATATTGGAGTTTGTGTGAGCACATAATTGGGCACACGATCTCCTCTGTGTATTTTCAGGCTCTCAGTTAGTGTAGCCTCTGTTTTTGTTTTTTCACTGATGTGCTATGGGAGTTACTTTACCAGTTGGGTTCACAGGTAGTTCCAATCTTGCTGGTGGTGTAGCTGCTCCAGCCCATGGTAGGAGGGATGGTCCAGATAAAGGAGAAGATCCACACGAAGATAATGCCCAGGGCTGCATGTTTCCCCCTCAGGCGCATATTTCCCAGTGGGCGACAGATCACAATGTACCGCTCAAAAGCCAGCAGAGCAAGAGACCAGAGACCAACGATTCCTGTAATGAAAATGTGCAGCTTGGTCAAAAAGAGGACATTACAATACCATCTTAGCAGTAGCTCAAAAAGCAACCTCCATCCTACATCACAAGCCTTTGCTATTAGTTCAAGTGGATGTGGATGTGGATGTGGAAAAACATTGCCCCATATTTGAGTTTCATTTTAAGTGTGCAAAAGCTCTTAGACTGGACTACAGCTTTGGCCTGCTGTACACTGATTTAGAAAAACCAACCCACAGTGTGGATTGTTTTAATTGCATCGGATTTCTCCTCTTGTTCCTTGTGTGCCACAGAAAGATTTTTCTTCTCAGACTGCAAGGGAAGCCATGGGTGGCTTGTAAGAATAATTGGGTAAGATCTGTCTTAAAAAGCTGACTTTTCAAAAGTCTGAAACAGATTTAGCCTATTTGTAATTCAAACATTATGCAACTCTGTCTTACATGCAGCTGGCTGCTGCCTCAAGGAACCATTCTACTACCCATGGATTGTAGATACTCCTTTTCCCCCAGACGTGTACCTCATGCACCGAGGACCCAGAGTAGTGAGGGTAGGAGCTGTCATGGGACACCTAGACCATGCAAAGCTTCCCCCCATGCTTGTCAGTTAAACCAGTTGTGGTGGGGCTGAGGGTCTTGTGGTGATCTTGGGATTCATTAAGTCACAAACCAGTGAATGAGAAAGGAATAAAACTTTTATTAACAAAACTAGAGAGTATCTGTGGTGAACTGCTGTACAGAGCTGCACTGTTTTCTCAGACCACCTGCTTCCAGGGCACATCTCAGAATTCCTGTTTCGTAATACTGTCCCTTATGAGGGAGCTTCTCAAAATTGTAACGTTGCACAAACTTATTTCTACATCTTCCCCCTAAAAGAAAATTAGCTCTTATTTCTTATATATAGAAGAACTATCTAATAACACATACATTAAATTTGACCCAACTAATGTTTCTGTAAACTATAATCCATATACAAAATGTAACATCTATCTAGAGAGGAGGGGTTACCTGCATACCACTCACTTTCCTCAGATACCCCTGTGACGTTACCCAGGGTACAATCTGGAATGCTGAACAGCTGTGTCCCCTTAAGTGTCCAACCGGGGGTGTTTTTTACACTGCTTTGCTGTGAGAACAAAGCACTCCTGGTCCTGCTCACACACAGCCTCTAGCATGCAAAATCACTCCCAGCTGAATTACATGAATGCTTTGGCTAGCCACTCATGAATTACATACAGGGCAACACCAGCAAACTCCCAGTCCCAGACTTATCCCCAGAAATGTGCATCTTGTACTGCCCAGCTCTCTCCTTCTGGACAATACAAGCTCATAGAATGTTTGTCATTTCATTAATGGACCGGACTTGTTATCTCAAGTGGAGGGTCCCAAACACTTCAATCCCAACACACACTGATTTAGGTAAAACGATAAAAGAAGTTTTTAACTATAGAAAGAAAGATTTTAAGTGACTACAAGTAATGAGGTATAAAATCAGAATTGGTTACAAAGACATTAAAAGATAATATGCAAACTAATGCCTAATTTAGTAAGCTAAATGGATTCAAAGCATAGGTTTTAATCTCACCATATGCTTACCACAGTCTGTATTGGCTGAAAAGCCTCCCAGCCAGGACGTTTCCTTTGTCTTTGAAATATAGTAGCTGCTGTGAGTAGAGCTGGTGGAGAGAGGTAATTTGTGTTGTGAGTGTCCTCCATTCTTATACCATTCTCTGCTCTTTGAGGATTATCTGCAGCTGGGGTTCAGGTGACTGGCAGCCAGTTTACATGGAAGATCCCAGCCAGAACTTAGATTCTCAGAGACTATTTCCCGGAGCCCCCCACATCCCTTCTGATTCGGGGCTCTGGGTTTCAGCTTCGGGGTGGGGGTCTCTTGGGAGTTTAGTGGGGGAGAGATGTGGCTCAGGGCTTCAGCCCTGTGGGGGGAGGGGGCACCAGGGCTCAGGTGTCAACCTGGTGGGAGGCACCGAGGCTCCTGTGGGTTTGAAAATATTTACCGAAGCTCTGCTCCAGATGGCTCCAGCTGAATTTAAGCCCTGCTCCCAGCTGTTCCATTGTCAATATGTAACGTTCTCACTCACACCCTTCTTCCTGCTACAGAATGGCTGCTTAACTGGTGGTAGTCTATAATAGTTCATCTGATTATGCTGATATTTGGTTGGGGCTCTAGTGTGTCTTTGTCTCTGAAAAACTGGTTTGGGCCTGATTTTCTTAATCTTGGAGCATATTACAGCAATGTTATACAATAAAATCTTATAACTTTACATACAATGTTGCCACACACATTTTACCAGGACAATAATGTTCAGCAGATTATGAGTTATCAAATGAAACCTCACAAGGCATACGTTGTACAAAATTTATCATACTCTGGTAAAAAGGGTGATGATAATGGTACAGACTGTCACAACCCCTTCTCCAGCCAGGTTCTGAGCCTTTCAGGATGTTTGATCTCGCTTTCTAATCATCTCAGTATCAGCCTTTCAATAGGGTCTGAGTTCTCTTGTTGCTTGCCAGTTTATCCTTTGTCCATTGATGATAAACCATCAGTCAGTTAGTAAATCCCAGAATCCACATCCACTGTCACTGTTTTGGAAACTTCTGTAATTAATCTTAAATCCTCTTGATTAGTCCAAAATGTGTCTCCTTGTCTGTGTGGACTATGTAAGACCTTGGATGCAGCAGTTCTTTAATGGGATCCATTTGGCTCCAAGTATTAGAGGTGTGATTCCTCAGGCACACTCTACTACCTAGGTTAAGAGATGGGCGATCATGGGCTTTTTTTCTCAAAATATTTCTGCTTCCACTTCTGATTTCCTTTAATCTTTCATATGGTTTCATTGTCCGGAGATTTCAGCAAGTTACCAGAGATTGGTAAATTAGATCTGATCCTTCCCATTAACAGCTGAGCTGAAGAAGAGCTATTCAAATGCCCCCACTATCAAAAGTCTTTTTTCATAAGGTTCTTTACTGTCCATATAGACCTTTGCACAAGTCCATTTCATTGGGGGTAATTTGAACTTGATGTTTTGTGATGAAAATCCCAATTTGTGGCAAATTAACTAAAATCTGCGCTGGAAAATTGCAGCCCATTATTGCTAAAGACTTCATCTGGAATGACGTGTCTTGAAAATATTCCCTTCACGCTGGCTATCACTGACTTACTACTAGTACTGTGCCATGTGCAGACATCTGGATACAGAGAATAATAATCTGTGACTATTAAATCATTCTTTGATTTGCTAGGTAAATAAATCAGTGCCTACTTTCTCATAAGGCCTTTGTGGCACTGTGCGAGGTCTCAGTAGCTCTGCCTGTTGGCATGGCTTTTAGTTCAAGCAGAAAAAGCAGTTTCCTACTGCATTAGTAATCTTGTGTTTGATCCGCAGTCAATACATCAGCTCTCATCTGTGTTCCCTCTAAGCTGCACACTGGGGTGGCCGCCCAGGAATGTCTGAAGAGCCGAGAAGTTGGTTAACAGAGCTGCTCACATTCAGCCTGCAGCATGTATTCAGGTCCCCCTCCCCCCTGTGCTTCAGTTGCTCCTGCCCTCTGCCTTGGAGCCCCTGCTGCTCCTGGGACCCTCCTGCTGGCTATGCAGAGTGTGTGGGGGGGCAGGGACGACTGGGGGTGCTGATGTCAGGGTGTTCCCCTCCACCCGCCCCTGTACCCCAGCAGGGGAGATGGGCCAGCCTCACCCAGGACTCCGAGCACAGACGGTGAGTGAGTGCCTTTACCTTAAAGAGACAGCACACAGTCTCTCACAGACTTCCCCAGCACACACAATCTCTGACTGTCGGTCTCTCTCTCTCTCTCACACACTCACCTCCCAACACATACGTGTGTTGTTGTTGTTGTTGTTGGTTGTTATTTGGTAGTTCCTGCAATGCACATATAGTCTCTGTAATTTTATTTTTTCAAATTGTGTTATTTTAGTTTTTTGACTGGTCTATGCATTTCATAATTTTTATTTCTCTCTTACACTTAAATTTAGTTCTTTGAGTAGTGAGTTCTAAAATGCCTAACCTGTCCTGGCTGGAGTAATTATCCCTATGGTAATGTCTTAAAAATCTATATTGTATCTAGGTTTTTTGTTTATACTGGTGGTGCACATGCACACTGTACCGCAGTGCACATAACAAAATTTATTCCGCACCTGGATGGAAAAAATTAGAGGGAACATTGCCTCTCATGCCCATTGGTTGCACTCCTTCTATAGCATTTCTTTCTGGAAATGTATTGGTATTACAATCTTGCTGCCCTTGAAAATCACTCAGTCTGTCACAGTAAGTCCATGTTTGCAGCTCCAATAGTGAGAGCCCTGTGTGGATACAAATGTATACCCTCGGATGTGGATATCTGAGGATATAAATTGGAACTGCAGGGCTCTCCCAGGAACCACAGCAGTGAAAGGAGCAGAACGTGGGGCCACTGCTCCCAGGAGCCAGCGCCCCACGCCAGCAACTCCTCCAGTGCGGCTGTACCCCTGTCCCCATCCCTTCCATGTTGCCGTCTGTATCTCCTGTCTGGGGACGTGTGCACCGCTTGCACACTCTAGCGTGACCAGGCCTGGTGCCCACCCCAGTGGGCAGGGCTGAGGGCAGTAGAGCCACGCTGGAGGAGCTGCCAATGCAGAACAATGGCTACTGGGAGCGGTGGCCTCATGCTCCGCTCCCTTCACCTCTGTGGTTCCCGGGTGAGCTCTGTGGTTCCGCAGATACCAATTTATATCTGTGGATATCCACATCTCTGAGTATAAATTTGTATCCATGCAGGGCTCTACCAATAGTCTCTTATACTTGGACAGCAACTGCATATTTCTTCAAGCAACTCTTTAATTATCACATTAAGGATCTCCAATGATTCATCTTTCACCGTTTCCCCTCTTGTTTGTTGCAGTTTTTTGTTAGCTACAGGAACTGACTTTACAATCAGATCTATACAGGCCTGCATCTCTATCTCTAAGGTCTTCTCTGGCTTTGTAATGAGAGTCACCACTTAGGAAAGTGCATCGCAGTAAACATGAATTTGCTGGGTGTGTAGGTCACAACCAAATCATACTCTTGCTGCTTTATCGTCTACTTCAGATACAGTCATTTAGCAGTTTGCTAAATAATGCTATGAGAGGCTTGCTGTCTGTTTCAACATCTACTGTCTGGCCATAAATATATTTGCTTGACTCTCTCACAGGCAAACAATATTCCTAAAAGCTCGTTCTCAATCTGGGCATATCTGGTTTCCACATCAATCAGTGACTTGGATGTGTACGCCGCTGGTTGCCAACAATCATCGTCTTTCTGTACAATCACTGCACCTAACCCAGACTGTGAAGCATCTGCTGAAATTTTAATAGGCCTGCTTGGTGCATAGAACTTCAGCACTGGCTCTTGTATGAGCTGTTGTTTCAAACCTTCTCTATGATTCCTCCTGTTCAGCATCCCAGTACCATTCATTTTTATTTTCTAGAAGTTTCTCCAAAGCTGCTGCTTTTGTAGATAGATTAGAGATGAATTTTCCAAGATAATTAACATTCCCAGAAACCGTTGGACATCTTTCTTTGACTGGGTACACGGCACCATTTCAGTGGCTGGAACATTCCTCCTGTCGGGTTTTACACCTTTGTTGGAAATACTATCTCCAACAAAAGTCAGTTCTGGAACCCCTAAAACACATCTCTCCCTATTTAGTTTCAAGTTTGCAACTCTAGCTGCATCCAAAACTTCCTGAAGTCTACAATAACACTCTTCGTTAGTTGAACCCCAGATTATGATATCATCCATTGACATGTTGAGACATTATATATCCTAGGTATGGTTTTGTGGTACACTTCTGGTGCTGCAGCTATTCTGAGGGTAGACATAAGAATCTGTATCTTCCAAATGAGATATTAAATATGCATAATTTTGAGCTTTCTTCCATTAATTGTTCCTGCCAAAATTCTGAGGAGGAATCCAATTTACTGAAATATTGTGCATTCTCAAATTGAGCAATAATCTCCTGTCTGGCTGGCAGTTTGATATGTTCTCCTTTTATAGCTTTGTTGTGGTCTCTCAGATCTAAGCCCATGTGTAGTGGGCTGTTGTTATTCTCCACAGTGACTAAGAAGCTCACCCATTCTGTTGGCTCCTCAATTTTTTGTATGATGTACATTGCTTCCATTCTTATGATGCCACCTTATGTTTATCACCGTGTTCAAATGGCACCTTTCTACATGGATGGATAACTGGAGGGATCAGCTTGTTTATCTTGATTGACTGTTCACCCTGCAAGCAATCAATCATGATATTCCCGAATGAGTGCCTCATAGCCAGGTTCAGTATGATCTTGTTGTGAGAGCACCCATTTTACCAGACTGAGATTTTCACAGGCACCCAGGCCTAAAATTGGTGTCACCTGCTTTGATACTACAAGGAACGGAAGCCTGTATGTGGTGCTTTTATATTTGATGCTACTGATGCGCCTCCACTTTACTGGTACATTTGTTCCAGCATAGCCAATTATATTTATATTTGTTGGTCCTAGTTTTGGTCTATTTTCAGTCCCTCGTAATCTTGTTCAGATAGACTGTTAACCTGAGCTCCCGTATCCAGTATGAGTGGAATATTTGCTTCATTCACTTTTATTGGCAGCATCTGGTCCATCTCATCAGTTTTGCTTGATCCCAGCACATCTATGTGAAACTCCTCAACCAGGTTGTTTTCAACTACATGCACTTGACTTTTCTGAGATTTGCAGCATTTTGTAAAATGATTATTTTTTTTCACACTTATGCCAGAGTTTCCCAAAGGCAAAACAATGTTTGGGGCCTTACTGAGATCCAAATCTTCCACATAACCGCCTGTACCCAGTCTCCCTGCTAGCAGTGGTTTTCATAGCTGGTAGTTCCACTTTTTAATTTGACTCTTTCTGACTATATTCTTTTGTACTTGGTACGTGTATAACCCCTTCTGATTAATTCAGCTCTTTGGTTTGTGCTTTCACAATTTCTGCCCCCCCGAATATCTGTAGAGCTTTTTTTCAAGTTAAATCCTTCACAGAGCAGTCTGTCTCTTAACACATTGTCTTTAGTACCAAAAATGATTCTGTCTCTAAGCAGCGACTCTGTGAACTCACCAAAGACACAGGTTTTACTGAGTTTCCTTAATTTTGTGACATATTGCTCTATGGTGTCATCAGGTTTTTGCATGCAGGTAAAAAATTTCTCTCTTTTAAGGGCTGGTCTACACTAGGGGGCAGATCGATCTAAGATATGCAACTTCAGCTACGTGAATAGCGTAACTGAAGTCAAAGTATCTTAGATCGATTTACCTCTCGTCCTCACGGCATGGGATCGACGTCTGTGGCTCCCCCTGTCGACTCCGCTACCGCCGTTCACACTGGTGGAGTTCTGGAGTCGACGGGAGCGTGTTCGGGGATCGATACATCACGTCTAGATGAGACACAATATATCGATCCCCGAGAAATCGATCGCTACCCGCCGATACGGCGAGTAGTCTAAATGTACCCTAAATGTTTCATTCCTTTCTGGCATGCAATGTTCCACAAATTTAGTAAATATTTTACTTAACTTCATGCTTTTACCTTCTTCAAACTTAAAGTTGTTATAAATATCTGGTGCTTCTTCCATAACAACATGCAAAAAGATTGATTTCACTTTATCTCTTTTTACATCTTCTCCTATGAAAGACGAATACAATTCAAATCTCTGTCAGAATTTATTCCAGTTCTCTGCAATATTTCCTGACAATTGCAGATTGGGTGGAGGTTGCAACACACCCATATTTGGCTTTCTTCTCTTCTTAAGCTAGACAAGCTATAATTGTGCTCATAAAATACATCCAAAAGCCTTTGTTCTTCTCTGTTTACTTTTCCATGTGCTCCCCTTTCCTCCGCTTTTGTTTCAAACACAGGAGTTAACCTCAAGATTACTGCAGTCTCTTTCTCATGCAGCAGTTCTGACACCATGTAATGATCTTGGGGTTCATTAAACAACAAAGCAATGAATGAGAAAGGTATTCAACTTCTATTTAAAAAAACTAGTGTGTCTGCGGTGAACTGCTGTACACAGCTACACTGTGTCCTCAAATTTCCTTCCAGGGCACATCTCAAAATTCCTATATTCATAATACTGTCTCTTAAGAGTGAGCATCTCTAAATTGTAATCTTGCACAAACACATCTCTACAGGTTTGGCCCTGTACATTCACAGCAATCCTTCCCAAAAGTTTTTGACTCCCCCCACACTGCCAATTACATTTGCAGAACTTTATGCCCAAAGATGAATGGATTTTTTTTTAAGTTGTAGTGCAGGCCATAGTACTCCTATATCTCCTCATCTAAGCTCAAGACCTGGAACCAACAACTCCTGAGTTAATGATGTTTGCTCTGCCATGACATTCCTTGTCCCGTTATCCCGTGTGAGATAATACTTCATAGGGAGGTATGTGGAAAGGTTTAATTAGTCAATTTTTGTAGAGCACTTTGAGGAAGAAGAAAAAAATTACAGAAGTGCTAAATAATAGTACTAATTACCTATTAAGGGCTTGTAAGTGATCTTGTGTAGTTTGGACTTATTCTATTTGGCAAAATACAGTTGCTATAAACAAATACAATCCCCTGACTGTATAATTTTCACACTTTGAGGTACTTAATATTTCAGAATAATCCAAGAAAGTTGGCAGGTTCAGCTATTCCCAGTCTCCCTTATGCTATCTGGCAACTTCTAGAATGGACGAGCTGTCAGTGGAGGGCAAGGGACCTTCCTGATGGGTCACTCACTGCAGGCTGCTCTCATCCATCAGTATGGATGGTTACGGCTACACACCAATATTTCTGACTTCGCTCTCTAGCACTGTCCTTGAGTATGAGAGCTGACCTGATTAGGAGATTACCACTGCTATGTGACTTCAAAATAATGATACCCAGCTATAAAACAGCAAAGAGAGAAAAAGCCAGTTAGAATGCAGGAATTTATTTTTTTTGTATGTGATGCCTCAGGTTAATTCCTTATCTGGGCTGAAGACCTGGTAGGTGAGGGGATGTATTTAGGGAGAAAAGCTATAGCTTGCTAGATTTACTATTCTTTTTCAGTTTTTAACATACTTATATTTAGTAAAGTAACACAACAAGAAAGGGTCATGAAAAATGACTGATTTGAAATAGATACTGTCGAAATTAGTTTCTGATCTTTGTTTATAATACTGCATACTATGTCAGAGATTACTATTGCAGCAGTATCACAATCCTGCCCAAACTATAGGAAGATACTCACAAAATAAGAGGAGTTTCACTATCAAAACATTTTTTTATACTTTGTGAACAGCAGGTGCATGCTAGCTCTCACTCTGCCTCACACATACACACCATGAAAATTGTTAAATATTGTTGTTAAAATATTTTACTACAATTGTTTTACAGAAAAATATAATCAAGCATATGTTAGATACTGATCTGCTATATGGACATTCAATGAGCAACATGCACTCCGCAAGCCACATCAACTACAAAACATAATTTATGGGAAAGAGCCAGTGAAATCATGTGCATGTAAAGTCAGTGACTTTATAAAGTTGCAGTGTACACAACCACTTTGATGTTTCTGTTTGATTCTAAACCTACACAACACAGATCTGAGCCTGAGGGAAACTTCTTTTCTTAAGGCCTCTATTAACAGAAATGAACATGCAAATATAAACAAAGTTAAGCTTACCAAAGAATGTGATGGCAAATCCCTCTAGTACACAAGCCCAATGTCCCATATAAAAATAGCCTTTTATATTGGTAAAAAAGCTGATCGTGCCACCAATCAATGAGACCAGAAAATCAGCTATAGCCAGGTTTACTATGACATAATTGACAGGTTGTCTCAACTGTTTGAACTTAAAAGTCACCAATATGACAGCAAAATTCTCGGAGAGTGACAGAGATGTCACCAAGAACATTAATGCAGCTAGAAGCTGGAAGTTCCAGGGCTGGATGAATTCCAGGGGGTGGTGGAAGGGATCCCAAGGTGTGGAGCTTGCGGTGGGACCAGAGAGCAGAGACTCATTTTCAGGTGCTCTGAACACATCCATTTCTTTCTCTCCTTCGCCAGAGAACGGAAGGATCTCAGATAGTATTTGATTGTATAAGGGGTAGATATTCAGGTTAAAAGGAGGAATTTGCCATCCCCAACAGACGTTTAAACAAAAGCTCCATGAATCTTCCTTTCCAAATGAAGTCTAGGAAGTAAAAGTTTTGGCTAGAGGAAAGTTTAGTGCTGTGGATGGGAAGTGGGAACAAGTCCAAGCAGGGGGATCTCTGACAAGAACTGTAGTCTTCCTTTCACTGCAGCTGTTATTGTAACCACGTCTGCAATAAAGCCCAACTACAGGAGCAGCAGGATTTCTCCTTCTGACACAGCCAAACACACTTCTAATCATCCCTGTTCTGTGGGGGAAGATGAGGCTGTGGCTGGAATCCCTCTCTGCCAACCAGCCTTGTAAAAATGAAACAATCCCTTTGTTAGTGAGGGAGGGGCGATCTTCCTCATGTTTCTCTCTGCTGGAAGCACAACAGAGTGGAGCCTCCTTTCTTACTTCCGTCTGCTTGAGAAAGGGCAGACCTGACAACATTAGGTGGCATGCCAGAGCAGGCATAAAATGTGGCAATGATACTGCAGTGTAAAATTGTCCAAATCTAAGCTACTCTGATTGCTAACTTACATTCCCTAAAACTGAAGCGACATAAGACCAGTTACCCATAGTATTCATCATAATTTCCTTAGTCATTTTCCACTGTACTGTACACATTTCTTTTCAGTAAGGGGTTTTTACTGATTTTGTAACAAAAACATACAAAGAGTTATATTTTCAACACCAAACCAGCATATACTAATTAAGGGTCAAGTTCTGCTTCCTTACTCACACTGAGTTGCATCTTACTTCTTGAGTAATATACTCCTGCACCCATTGAGGCTACCTGACAAGTAAGGCTACTGATCAGCAGGAATAAGGGTGGCAGACTCTATTCCTCAAGAAGAATATCTGTTTTTCCCAAATATTTTTAGCAAGTGGCACCAGGATGTCTTGTGTGTGTCACACGCTTATGATTTAATTGCTTAAAATCATTAACTATGTAAAATACGGGGGGAAATAACTTGACACTATCACCAGATTCTATGGATCAGATCCTCAACTGTTGTGAATTGGTATAGTTTCTTTGAGGCACTGCAGCTACATCAGTTTATACCAGTTCAAGCGCTGACACAATATGCAAAAAGAAACAGCAAATCTCAGATACTGTACACACATTAGTAACTGCAAATAAAGAATTTGCAAACACACATGAGCAAATGAAATTGGTATGTCATGACCACTGATTAGTAGCATATGGAGCAGGGGTGGCCAACCTGTGGCTCCGGAGCCGCATGCAGCTCTTCAGACATTAATATGCAGCTCCTAGTATAGGCACCAACTCTGGGGCTGGAGCTACAGGTGCCAACTTTCCAATGTGCCGGGGAATGCTCACTACTCAACCCCTGGCTCTGCCCCCACGCCACCACTTCCCTCCCCCTCCCCTGAGCCTGCAGTGCCCTTGCTCCTCCCCCCCTCCATCTCCCAGAGCCTTCTGCATGCCACAAAACAGCTGATTAGAAGGGAGGGGGAGGTGCTGATTGGCAGGGCTATCGGTGGGTAGGAGGCACTGGGAGAGGGGTCGGGGAGCTGATGGTGGGCTGACGCATTACTGTGGCTCTTTGGCAATGTACATTGGTAAATTCTGGCTTCTTATCAGGCTCTGGTTGGCCACACCGATATAGAGGAACCCTAAAAATCAGTCATATACCTCTAAAAAAGATGATCAGATGCCCGGTCTCTAACTCATCTTTATTCATCACCATTATGATTATTTATTAGTTATGTTACTCTTTCCAAGCTGGCCAGCTCAGTTTCCCATTTCAAACCAGTGCTCTGATGCCATAGGGATGGGTACTCTGAAGCTGCTCTAAATTATATCACAAGTCGGGACGCCACCGAACAGCCTGAGAATATGGAGATTATTTATTTATTAGTGTTCTACTGAGATAGTGCCTAAGGATCCCAATCAGGAATCAGAGCACCAATGTACCAGTCTCTGTACAAACCCAAAAGCAAAGACAGTTCTTCTTAAAGAGCTCACAGTGTAGGATTTTGACACTGTACAACATGTGAATAAATGGCAAGGTTTAGGGGGCAGTAAGGACAAAGTAATATTAAAATGTATCTGCATAAGTTAGTGGTGTCAGTAGTCACAGGAATACGAGGGTCTAAACCCCATGGGGACATGATAAAAGGGTCAGCCATCTCTACTAGCAAGTGCTGGAAACAGTCTTCCCTGTAGATAATGCAGGGAAGAGGTTCTCTATGCCTTTTCCTCAGAAGAAGCCACAGAAGATAGGATTTGGAATTTTAAGTTTAACTTCATTTCATTTTTCCATTCACTTTTTTCATAGCATTTTCATATGTGGCATTACTGATCACCGTGGGATTTTTGTATATTGTTAACTAAAACAAATAGAATGGTTTTTTGGTTGTTTTTTTTAAAGAGAGAGTGAAGTATAAGAATTTCTGGACATGATGATGGAAAGATGGTGGGGAAGATGCTAAAATATTTTTCAACTCAAAAGTATCAAACCCATCTTCCATCATTTAAAATAATAATATTTTTATTGACAGAGCATCAGGATACACTCAGTTGAAGTGGGTGGACAATACACAAACAGATCGAATCTAATAGCACAAACATCATAAATAATTTAAAGCTAACTAAAATATTAAAAAGCAAAAGGTGGCAAAATACATTGGTTAAAATTGACGATCCAGGTGCTCAGCTGGTGTAAATCACCATAGCTCCATTGACTATGTCAGTTTATGACAGCTGAAGATCTGGCCTGGGAATTTATAATTAATGTTTAATATTAGCATGTTATTTAAAATGATGTAACATCAATTTAAATGCTATTAGCTGAGAGAATGAAACCAAACCCTGATACTGTCCTTTTAGCTCTTTTTCACACACTGCATGCTGTTCCTCATACTGAGTGAGTTTTTATCCTGAAAAGTAATTTTTGTAAGTGGGATTTAGCTTACATTGGAGGAGATTAGTTCATAGCTAGAGTTGCATGACAGTTACAAATCTCTTGACTATATGTTGATCGTTTCTGTTTGAGCATTTTTATGCTGTTGCTGTATTGTACTGCTAATTTGTATCACTGGTAATTTTAGCTACAGTTTACATTTATTCCCTTCTGTCTTGATATTGTGCTACCTTTTCTGTTTAACATTCTCAGAAATTTGGTTTCACATGTCTCATTGTCTTGGTTACCTATATTTTGTTTGTCTTGTTCTCCTTCTTTGGTAGGTCTAGTTTATAATTGATTATGATTCCCCATGATGTGTATTTTTATTAATTTTTACAATACATACTTGCTGTATCCTGGAGTGGTTCTCCTGTCTTGATGTGTTACAGCTAGAGATGAACGAATACTGGATTTTTCAAAATTATTTTATTTTATTTTTGATCACTGGAAATTCTAGGGTGGAAAAAAACAGTTTCAGATAGAATTGAAAATCTTTTTTTTTTTTATTTTCGGCAAAATGTTTTGTTTGACCTAAAATGAAACACTTCGTTTAAATTTTGAGCACTTTTGAGCATTTTAAATTTTTTAAAATAAAATTTCTAAGCAATAAGTAGTTTTGAATTGAAAAAGCAAAACATTATGTTTAGAAAATGTCAAAATGTAACATTTTGAATTTTAGATTTTGTTTTAGAGTTTTTTTGTTTTGTTTATTGGTTGGTTTATTTTTACCAAAACAATTCACCAAAAATCAACACAAATTCATAGAACTATTTGGTGTTGCCAAGTCTGCATTTTCCGCTGAAAAAGTTTTCATAAAATTATTTTATTCAGCTCTAGTTATGGCTCTTATTTTGCGGATCACTCTTTCATCCAAATAATACAGCCATACTTGATTTCTCTGTTGTTGGGTCTTTTTGTGAGACTATGTTTCTTGAAAATTAATAAAGATTAAATTTAAAAAAAACAAAGCAATGCTTTAAGAACACTGGTCAACGGGGGAGCGGGGGGGCTGTTCTTCATTGTTGTCATTTAAAGAGACAGTTCTGCAGCTATTTTCTTACATTTTCACAACCAGGAAGTATACAAGATTATTTAGTTCCTTTTATAAAACAAATACCCTGAATCGTTTCTCCTGACGTTAAGTTTTTCCACTTCCATTAATGGTCAGTCTTCTCTTCCTGGCCTTTCACGGGTCTTTTCTTTTGCTGTGCACATAAACTGTTAACATTTCCACATTAATGTGAACTGTCCTGTCATGTAAAAATTTATCATGTCCCAGATTTTTAGCCCATTCCTGCAGTCTTTGCTTTACCTGGAATAAGTGCTAGGGACTGACTTGTTTCTTTACCAAAGACCCTGGTGACTAATACTACTTATATAAAGTAAACAAAGAGGGGAGATTGCAGGCAGGAAAAGACCTTCAGTCTGTGGCTAAATTGCTGTTGATTTGAGCAGGTGACATAAGGTCAGAGGTAAGGAGCGGATGTAAATAACATTTGTGTAAAATGTGCTCAGTAATTCCAACGGTAAGACAAATTCAGGGTGATAAGAACTGTGCTAACTGAGATCAAGTCCATTGTCTGGAATTGTACATGGCAGTTTGTGAACTTGGGCTGAATTTACCAGTCCCAGGAGACATAGAGAAGGGAATGGGATATTAAATCAATGTGATACTAGTAATGGTATCTTTGAATTACTTCAGTCTGTGAAAGTCAGTCCCACAGGATACTACTCTGTAAACAGCCATGGCCTTCACTCACATAAGTGGCTGTGAAGTATTTGCTTTGTCCAATCAAGTGTTTATGAAAGCAGGTTGGGCTCTTAGTTCTGCTGAGGTTCTGTGTAAATCTGGAAAAAGTGGAGGAATTTACTTTTGATGGGAACAAACTACTTACAATGTTGGTGATGCTTAACCATGTCAGTAAATGCCCTCACCACCCCATTAGTTAATTTTTATTTTCATAGCTTCACCGGGGGCTAATCCTCTCTTCATCTCCCTGGATATGGAGGCCCCCTTGCACAGCCAGTGTAATTCCACTGTAGGTGTACAATCTCCCCCCACTCTCCCCAGCACAAATGGGAAGCATGTGGGCAGCACCATCCCTCTGTGCCATCTGGCCTCCTCTCCTGTACACCTAGCCAGCCACGTGGGCCTGTGCAGAACTAGTAGACAGAGCCTAGTTGATTTGTGGCTTTGGGGAAGTCTGGAGAGAGCAGTCTCTACACTCCCACACCAAGTACAGGAATTGTGATGTCCCTGGCCCTTGTGCAGAAAACTGAAGTTGGGAATGGCTACTTGCACCCTCCCTCAGCCCCACACAACTATAGCAGCACCATGGGGAATCTGGCCAGAAGGAGAAGATCCAGCTTGTCCTGATTCGCTTGTGAAAGCTAATGGGATCCAATCTCAGTGTTGTTTGTCAGTAGAACAGTTTATGTTTGTAGAGAAAACAGCTCAAGTGAAACTGTCTATCCTGATTTGTTGTGTACAATTGGGTTTCATGGTATTTTTTGACCGAGGCAGGGCGAGTATCAGAGATATTATGTATTTACTTCTTGCAACCAAGAATTAAAGCTGCTCTGAGAAAAAAACATTTAAATTGCTATTGTATTATTTGACTGTATAACATGCCATCTGTAATTTCTTATGTCATTTCCACAGCCTGCAGGAAAAGACCGTTAGAGCCTGTGTACACTTAATTGTCAAGTAGGTAAGGAGCGTGAAATAGCCCTGAGGAATTAATAGTGCGAAGCTTATGATCACACTGTGCATGAACATTCAGGGATTGTTCAACAAGGCAAACAGAGGCACAAACATTGCCCCAGATTTAACAGAAGGGTTTGTAGAGAGAGTGTCATGGATTATCAGATCATCATTAAACTCCCTAGTCTCCTGTCACTTGTCTGATATATTTTATCAGGATCGTCATATAATTCAGATGCCTAAGGTTATATGCCAGTTGTACCATGTTGCTCCTTGACAGTTTAGCACAGCGGTGGGCAAACTTTTTGGCCTGAGGGCCACTTCTGGGCGGGGAAATTGCATGCAGGGTCATGAATGTAGGGCTGAAACAGGGGCTTGGGGTGCGGGAGGGAGTGCAGGGTGTGGGATGGGGTACGGTGTGCAGGAAGGGGCTTGGGGCAAGGGGTTGGTGTGCAGGGTGTACGAGGGGGCTCAGGGCAGGGGGTTGGGGTTCAGGAGGGATGTGGGATGTGGCAGGGGGCTCAAGGCAGAGGGTTGGGGTGTGGGAGGGGGCTCAGGGCATGGGGTTGAGGTGCAGGAGGGGTGTGGCAGGGAGCTCAGGGCAGGGGGTTGGGTTCAGTTGGGGCTGGGGTGCAGGCTCCGGCCTGGCACCGCTTACGTGGATCAGATCCGGGGTAGCAGCGCCACACAGCAGGGCTAAGACAGGCTCCCTGCCTGCCCTGGCCCAGCACCAGCACCACTCCCAGAAGTGGCCAGCACCACATCCCTGCGGTCGCTGAGGGGTGGGGGGAAGAGGGCTCCACGCGCTGCCCTCGCCTGTGGGTACCTCCTCTGAAGCTCCCATTGGCTGCAGTTCACCATTCCCGGCCATGGGAGCTGTGGGGGGTGGTGCCTGCAGGCAAGGGCCGTGCACGAAGCCCTCTCCCCACCCCAGCCCCCCCGAGGGACCACAGAGAAGTGGTGCCGGCCACTTCTGGGAGCAGCACGGGGCCCACAGCACCATGGGGGGTGGCAATCCCACAGGCCGGATCTGGCCCACGGGCTGTAGTTTGCCCACCACTGCCTTATGGCCTTAAGGTTAAAAGGAGTCACCAAGGACTGATGCTCCTTGGTGATGGCTTATTTGCGCAGGAGGAGTTGCTGCCTCATCACAGAACTGTTAATGGAAAACCACCAAAGACCAACTGCAAACAATTTAAACCTATTGGAGGGTTGTTCTGTTGTTTTTTTAAAAGGACCATTATAATAGACAGCGATCACCCTGCCTATGAAAAAAGATAAGACTGTCTCAGTAGTACAGAGCACTCTGGATCCGTTTACTGAGGAGTCATTTTGTTGAGCAAAGTGTTTTTCATGGAAGATTGGATCCTAGCTCCTATGAAGCCTGCCAGCTCTACAATGGACTGAACTTTGGAGAGAAACCCTACTTTATTAGATAGGAAAGTTAACTATTAATAAGTACAGGCCCTAGTTTGCATTTTATTATTTTGTTTTGTATTGTAAGCATTTGTTTCCATCACTCTCTCTTGTTTCTAAGGGAATCGCTATTCCTTCTTTTGTTTCATTACAAGTGCTGTGTGCTTATCCCAGAGCCGTGATTTTAAGGTAAAACTGGTAAACTGGGATACACTGCTTCTTTGGAGGCAGAGGAGCTGGGATTTCTGTGAGTAGGCAGTGCAGCAGCTAGGTATCATAGGGGAACAATTCAAGGGTATTAGGGACTGGAGTGCACCTCTTGTTAACTTGTCAGGCAATGACAGTGCTGGCAAAGCCTGGAGGAGAGGGCTTGAGTGGCTGAAAGGCTACTGGTGTTAGGGAGCTAACATTCCGTTATGACAAGCAAGACTCCCTCATTCTGGAGGCAGGAGTAACAAAGTGACTCGCAGACCTGGGTACCCTGAGAACCATCACAAGCATGACTTTGCTTTTCATTATCTAAAAGTAGAATATGAAAAATAGTGACATTAAAGCTTAATATTCTTGTGTGGTAAGAAGATTAGTCTGGAAACAGCAAATTATTAACCCAGGGAAACTCATTCTAGATGCAGTACCTGGTTTACAAAGAAATGCTGCAGAACTCGTTTTCTATCTGCTGTGATATGGAGGCAGAAGGAGTCTTGGGTCTTACTGAGGGTCAATGACTCAGCAAAATAATAACATCCATTCTCCTCCTAGATTTTCTGCAACCACTGGAACGCTCATCCTCCTTAAAACTGAAGGGGACTGGACCAAGGGTTCATCCATTAATCAGTATAGGGGACCATAAATACAAGATACATTGACATAGGGCCAAACAAAGAGGGGCCTTAAATTTGACTTGTCACAGTTCATCTCTTCTTGAGTATCTGAGAACAGTTTGTTCAAGAGGCTTGAGAGTGTATGAACATTCAACTGTGGCTTTTACTTTTGTTAAATCAAAACATATGACAATTGGGGAAAAGAGCTGCGCAAATGTTCCTGGACTTACCGTTACTAAGAAACATGTTGTGTAAAGAATTAAGTGAAAAAGATGAAATAAAACACGTAATCCAGTAAAAACAGACATTTGGAACCAAAATGTGGACCTATTTCCTAAGAGATCTTGTGGAAACCTCACTGGGAAAAGCACTTGACAATACCCTATAGGAAACTGTTGGCAGGGAGCAAAGTATACACTGTAACAGGGCTTTTTTATCTCTAATTTCCACAAGTCTATGGTGTAGAGAAAAATAAAAATAAAAAAGGAATTGGGGTGGGGAGAAAGGATGAGATAATGAAGTCTGCAGGGAAGCCCCAATTTTTTCTCTGGATTGGTATAATAACCCACAGAAGGAACAGCAAAGTATTATTCTAAACAGAATAACAGATTACAGTCTCTGTATCCCTTCCAATGATTGTCAAGTGAAGAGGACTCTGCATTCCAGGATTTTTTTTTATTAGCTACTCAGAATGGATGCTTCCCCCTGGGAAGGACAAAAAAGAGGATGAGATCAAAGGGACAAGGGGAAGATTGATAGAAAACACTCAAGCACAAAGTGGAACCTTCCACTGGGAGCCAAAATGTCATTCTACTAAACATCTCAGGTAAAAATCAGCCTTACTAATTGAGTTATTGTTAAATAAAACACCACCATTTATATCAATATGAAGAAGCATCAAGGAAGAAATATGAATGAGTTTGACATAGTTATATTTATGATTAAATTCTAGAATGATACAGTATATTGATAATGTCATTCCCTACCATGCATCCCTGGTGTGAAAACAGCAATATACTTCACTGAGAGAATATTCATGAAGTGTTTTAAAGTAATGCAGAAAGTGGGGCTACATCTTATTATGTCTGCAACTGTAAAGTCAAAGTCTGCACTCAAATGCACACACAAAGGGAAGCTGTTTATGCATCTAATGGCAGAAACAGTGGCGTTTTCTGGACTGAGATTGTTAAAGATTACTTTGCGAGTCTAGAAACCTTGCCCTGATCCTCAGCCATCACAGGACTAGGTTCACTCCTAACGTTCTCTTGAGTGATGGGGAGGGATCTTGCCCTTTTGCTTATTTAGAGGGCGAGTGGAGTAACGAGGGAGGTAGGAGGAGTTCTGCATTGAAATAAATATGGGCATGATTATAGGAGTCTTGACCACGAGCTATAGCGAAACTGCAAACTAAGCAAAAAATGAAGCCTCTCATTCATATAAAAAATGCATAGCAAACCTCAGAAAAAGGAATTTTTTGCTAGCACCTCCAGGCTGATTATTTAAGATGTATTAACAGTGTCTTGCAGTTCTGGGCTAATTCTGAGTAGCTAAAGAGGCTTTGTTTAATGTAGTTTTCAAACATGGCCAACCCCAATGTCCTACGTGAGTAAAAGAAAGTTAAGTAAATACTTTTAAAGTTCTACAGATTCTGATGTAACTTAACTAACTGCGGCTCTAAAAATCTACAAAGTTTTAGCAGCTTTTCACCAGCATGTTTCTTCACCTATAAATGTCTAAAAACTGCAGTAAGGGCAATGGAGCTGTTTTAACAAAGATCAATGGCAGAGAGTCAGCCTACACTGAAAATGTCATTATAATGAGCAGGTGAAGAGTGGGTCTGCTCTGCCTAGCAGAACTGAAGCTGAGCGCTATGCTTTTTGTGTTCAGTGGTTTGTTTTCCCTGATGAATGCACTTGTGTAGCTTCACAGTCCTCAAGCATGGTTTTGGAGTGAATAGCAGCTTGTCTCGTTATCTTTGGAATCTTTGTTCCATTCCCCTCCCAGAATCCTCAGAGAGAACATTTAAAGACCGGTTGTAATGTCCCGGAAATATTTATAAACTACAAATATATAAAGAGCCTATATGAAGGTTAATGGGGAGGATGGAATTAAAATATAATAATGCTAATGCTTTTATCCTTCTAAAAAGCCATCTGCACCTGTTAAAATGTAGTCTGACATTCTGTGGATTAAATTCATCCTTGATCGATGCACACTGAACTCACATGGGCCCAGATCACCTCCTTTGCTTTTATGCAACTAGAGGGGACTTAACACAGGTGGCACTCCTCCTTGGGACACGGAGGCAAGGAGTGCCTTCTCCAGGGCACTGTCTCCCTCCTTGGGAGCTCTGCAGTTTTTAAGGAGCAGCACATAAACAGTCACTCTCTGTTATCACTGTTTCTTCCTGAGTTGTGCTGCTGAGGAGAAAGTTGTCTGCAGTTGGTCTGCATGAAGGTGTGGCCTTTCTTTATTTGAACTGAATTAATGATTCTCTGTTAACCAACAATGGGTTCAGCTCCTGTTGCTACAATTTCCGAATCAAGAGAGTGAAAATTACCCTTTACCGTTCACTTAGATTGGGAGATTCTTAGGAGCACACTGTGATGCTGGCAGGCCAAGTGCCAGCTTTTGCTAAGGCCTCAGACATTAGGTAAGAACTGACAAATTCATAGCAGGAGCCTAGACCATTGCAGTTGTGTTAGTGTTGCTCAAAATAGGTGTTAGTCTTATAAGAATGTATTTAGTGTTTCACTCTATAGAATGTTTGTAAGTTGTTGCGTGCATTAATTTTATTTGTAATGTCCGTATTCCATGATATAAGGAAATATGTAAGTTTTGCTTTATAACGTTTGAAAATATTTGCTCTAAACTTGTGAACTTGGATGGGAAGAGTGTTTTTCCTCTGCCCATCCAGAAGAACTGTCAAAATCAGATGGGCCATCAAGGAACATTGCAGTACAAAGGATTAGTTAATGGCCATATGGCATGTTGGAAATGCTATGTGCAAGGAAGCGTATCTTATGGATTTGAAGATGAATAAAGGAAATAAAACAAAAATATAATACAATTTTCCATCTCTTTGCTATTTGAACTCTCACAGGACCAAAGACGCTAAACTGAAGCCAGAGTTCTCCAAGGGTTACATCCAGAGTCTGCCCTGAAAGACACTTTGAATTGACAGATCACTACAACTCTGTCACTCTTAGGATTTAGATTGCAATTCATTTATTATATGTTTACTTACTTTAACTTGTAAATAACTCTTATTTCTTTTCCTAGTGAATAAACCTTTAGATAGTTTATTACAGGCTTGGCATTGTCTTAGATGTAAGATATAGGGTACCAATTGATTTGGGTTAAGTGACTGGTCTCTTGGGACTGGAAGAAACCTGAATATTGTATGATTTTTGTTGTAAAGTGACCATTTTTTACTAAGTCTAGTTTGCCCGGCTGGCAAGATAGACTGGAGAGTCGAAGGGCACTGTCTGTGATTCCATGGTGAGACTGATACAGTGAACCAGGAGTTCACATTTGTCACTGGCTTGGTGAAATCTAATTATAAAACTTACCACCAGCTTGGGGTGTATGCAATGTTTTTGACAGTTTGCCCTTTGGTAGGCACTCACAGTCATGAGCCACTCCAGACCCAGTGTGACACAGCCAAAGAACAAATACAGTGATCACAAATTCAGTTACAAGGAAACAGTCTTGTTTGGATTATAAATTTTAATTTACTCTCACGTACATTTCTACTGAACCAGAGAGAGCCAAAGCAATAGCCAATGCTGTGATCTGTCAATTAATTACTGTGGTGGCTGATGTCCACACCACCGTTCTTCCATCAGTGGTGTGCATCCTCACCAGGAGCCCTTCCACCAACTGAAGAGGGGCAGTGTGGGGGACTGAGAGCCAGGGCTCTCAGCTCTGTGCAGCTCCCCACTGGTAGTGGGGGTGGGAGGTCAGCCAGTGGGAGCTTCTCGCCTCCAGCAGGGAGATCCACACTCAGAGTCCAGTCAGCTGCCATGTTCCCAGTGGGGAGCCGGGACCCTGGGAGGCAGTAGGGCTTCCAGTGGGGAGCTGGGCAGCATCCCAAGCTGGCAGCCTGGGTGGCAGCCCAGCTTGGAGTGGAGACCCAGCAGCAGACTGGCTGGGGAGCTGGGAGCTGGCTTTCTTGTCAATTTCATGGCTCCTGCTCCAGAATGACCGCCAACAGCTGATGTAAGGAACGCGGTGTCTACACAGACACTGCATCGCCCTAACTACACTGACATAAGTCCTACATCTCTTATCTAAGGACATTTATTATGTTGGCATAGCAGGGGAGTCACGTCGGCAGGAGGAGCATTTCAGTGTGTACACCTCCACTGCTTTGTCGATGAAAGCTGACTTGTGTTGACAAAACTGAGTAGTGTAAATAAGGCCTAAGTGACTTACCAAAGGCCATGCTGCCAGGCAACAGTGGAGCGGGGTTGGAACTCAGGAGGTCCTGGTTTCTAGGCTGGTGGCCAGTCTTCTGTATCATGACATCTCTCAACCTTCTTACTCCTGACAAAACTTGAAAATGTGCATCAGTGGATTGGAAACTGATTTTTTTCAAAGCCCAGTTTGTCTCTAATGCTGCATCAGCCAGTTGTCTGCGCATTCTCATGTACACATCTTGTTGATGTCTGATCTCATTGTCCTGGATTCGTGTTCTGTGAGGATTCAGATGTCCATGTTATACAGTTAAAATCCATTTATCTGCTACTAAAGATAAGCAAAGAATAGACGGATAACAAAGTGAAAGGGTGCTTCCTGTAATCCAGGTCTTTGACTCACATGGCAGATTTTCAAGAGTCCATGATATTCTCTATCATGTACTGTCAGATAGAGAATAAATTCCATAGGTAGATACTTCGCAGTTCCCAGCATTATGTTTGATTTGTCAATAAGATCCCAAAATATGATAAAATTGATAGTGCGTATCAAATTGCAGGCAAGAATTAGGATATAGAGCATACACACAGAGAACATCAAAAGATCAGAAAGAGTTCATATCAATTATATTTACTTTTTAATGGTTGAACTGTAAATAAATGTATCTTGATTCATGTGGTGTTTTTCATTTAAGATATAGTTCCAACACTTATACCATGTTCTTTTTTAAGGCCTGATTTTGGAATTCTCGCTCTCACTAGATAATTCCTACTTATTCAAGTTCCACCGACTTCAGTGAGATCACATGCATGAGTTCAGTATGATTCCATAAGACTAAGGGTTGTAGAATCTAATCCTTAGCCATGTTCCTCATTGTGTTTAAAAAGAAAAAGACTATCTGTGTTTAATTTGACATTAGATATCTACAATCCTTTGCAAATACTTCAAACATTGCTTTATATTTCACATTCTCCAAGGATTGCATGCGGTATTTGCACTAAACGTTGGCATTATATTGAGACCAAAGCTATGACGAAGTGAAAGTCAGAGTGCAAATCAGTGCGTTGCATTTTTCATCATATTTACCTACAGTGAAAATATATGATGAAGAAATTTACCTCTCAACCATGTCCATCTTGATCCGAGTTTAAAAGTCAATGGTTAAACAGGACTGTCTTTATCATCTTCAAAGTACAAACATTGCAAGTAGACAGGAGTTATTGACTATATTTAATGCGATAGCAACTGGCTACTCAGCAATTTATGTGACTAAAACTTTGCAGAGGAAGAGGCAGTGGGAAGTGATTAATCTGCTATCAGCCACCAGGACAAAATATGGAGAAAAACAATTATTCATCTGTCTCTCCTGTAATTATCACAAGCTCTTTCTCCAAGATGCAACTGTAACTTTAATTGACTTTTGTAACAAAGTCAGATTTTTTTTCATGATCAGACTCTGCTTGAAACAGCAGTCTCTCACAAAGCAGAATTTGCTTTCTTGGCACAGTAGAGACAACTCTTTTTTATTTTACAGATGTAGGCTTCTGTAAATAGACACATTCATCTCAGTTTATTATTACTTGTTCAAGGGGGAACAATCAAAGATATGTATTTTTAAAACTGGATTCATGGAGATTTATATGTGAGAGCTACAGCCGGCTCTATCACAACAAGCTAAGACCTAGCAAACAAGTCCCTCTGGGTTCACAAGCTTTAAGTTCGCAAGCTCATTGGTCTGTTAGGCTCATAATAAAGAGTGAATAAAAAGCCTCCAAACAAAACTCAATCTGTCATTCACTCACTGAACCCATTTTTAATCCAGACTTAAAATGTGTCAAGAAACTCATTATCAAGCCCCCGTGAAATTCAAGCTGCTTCATACATCAGAACCAATACAGCCACACCACCTCCATACAGGCAGGTCCCAATAATCTCATAATAATGTATTAGTGGCGATGGCAGAAGCAAATGTGAAGGCTCAGAGCAGCAGGAAGTATTCAGGGCTACATTGTAATTTGGACCACATGCCTGCACAGGGGAGTCAATTTGTGTCTAATTCATTTGGAAATGGGCCTGAGCTATGAAGTTCCGCTCCAGATCCAAACATCCCCAAAGTTCAGGGCTGTTTGGATCAAGGGTTTTGGTTCAGGGCCTCTCTCTCACATCAGTATTTAAAAAGTAGTTCCTAATAAAGATGAACTGTAACCAAGAACTCTGACCCAAACATGACTGAACCGTGGGGAGATTTGGCTCCAGATCTGAATTTCATGGATTGAACCTAACATGACTGGTGTAGTGTGGTAATATTTGATTGGTATTAATTGTATTTATTTATCATTTCCATTGTGTTTGCATTTCAGAGCCTAAATTATGATCGGGCCCCTATTATTCCAGGCATTGCAGAAACACAAAGGTAGAAATAGTTCATGTCTCTAAGATCTTACAGTGTAATTTAAGAAAAGACTAAACAGGTATGACAAATAGTAGATGTGGAGCAGCAAGGGAGGACAAGGGTAACAATAATCAGTTCACAATGGAAGTGTGCACAATGTCAGTGCATAACTTAGCATTAAAAAGCAAGGGAGTTTTTTTAATAGAAATACATAAGGGTTATGTTTTTAGGCACAAGCCTATGTAAAAGGGTAGCTCATAGCTGTGCTGCCCCAGCAGGAGCCCAGGAAGTACCCACAGAGGGACAATTTCTTCTCTGTTCTCCCCTTGCTCCATAGAATTTGCAATTGACTCTTGGCCCTAGCAGTACCAGACTACTAACCCTTGCACTGGTTCAGTTATGCTGGCCAGCCTAGTGGAGGCAGTGATTCGATGCTGTGTCCATTCCCTATCCTGCTTTAGCAATCCCTGTTCATCTGCATGGGAGTAGTAGGTGTACAGCCCCAGCTTACCGCTCCATGCCTGCAGTGGAGATGCAGGGAGGCCGTGAAAGGGAACCCTACGAGGGTTGGGCCACAATTCAGCCCTTATATAAATGAGTATAAACTAAGATGCTGATGCCTTGTAGGCATCACTGTAAAAGGAAGTGGTGAGGACAAATCTGAAGGAGGAGCAGCAAATGACCTTGACACCAAGGTGTTGGGCCGCTGAGCTCACAGATGCTTATTCCTGAAATCAGTACAGAAAGCTGGAAGGTGCTACTCTCTGCTCCTTCAAATCCCTCCTCAAGACCTACTGCTGCTGTGATACTTGTGGCCCTAGCCTGAGGGTGGGGGTAACACACTTGTTTGTTTGTGTCTGAGGTGGATTAAGATTTATTGGCGGCGTGGGCACAAAGAACATGGTGTAAGTTTTGGTGGATTTTTATGATCTATGCCATTATACCTGAGGTGCTGGCAGATACTTCATTCATTCATTTCTGAAAGTCAGATATGAATAAGGAGAACCCCCAACCTCTACTAAGCTTCACTGAGAATGAGTATCTATTAGTCTATGGTGTCTCCTTCTCTTTGTTTCGACAGGAAAGACCCCTGTGCAGCCAAGAAACTGTTAATAGAAGCTGCATTCCACCTAACTGTGAAATGAAGGAAATAGTTAAATATCAGAGATTTTCATTTTTGCACCAGGGGATGTCTTTTCAGCTTGCTATGTAATGATATTTTCACAGAGCATTTGAGAATCACTGGAGTATATTACTAGTCTTTGGACCTTTTGATCCACCTTATCGTTTGGCAATCTTTCTGCTTTATTAACTTATGAAAGAATTTGATCTCACTTTCAGTACTGGAGTTCATGGTTTGAGACGTCCACAATGTCTTCTGTCTTATTTTTAAATACATCAGGCCGTACCTTTTGATATTTATTCTGGCTGGAGTTTTGAATTGTATATTTGCCAGAAAACTTATTTTATTTTATTTTTTTATTTTATTTGCCCACATCGTTGTTATATGAGATGGGAATAATTTTCCTGTTAGGTAATTTACTAACTTCCTGCCACAGAAGAAGAGTATGTGTTTCAGAAAGCTGTCTCTGTGATCACATTGGCTGGATATCAATTGCATTGTTTTTTTTATAGCGTTGCAATGTTCTGAGAAAAACCTTAGTCAAAATATTAACAAGTTTTGCTCTCCTCTTACCTCCTGAAACTTTAGAAAGTGTTTAAATAATCATTCAGGAAGACATTCTATCTGAATGAGTATAAGAGTACAAAATCAACTTCTTTAAGAAATTGCACGATAACTAACTAATAATTTATACTTTAAAATTTCATCCAAGGATCTAATAGTATTTTAGAAATGTTAAGTTTTATTACCAGAGGTGGTTAAAAAATACTAATTTGTTTTCATGGCAAAAAATTTTAAATAATTGTTTTCACAATTTCTTTTGTGCCATGATCGTTAATAAAAATGTTAAATAAGACTGGTCCCAAGACCAATCCCTGAGGAACTCCACTGATAAACTTCCTCCAGCCTGACAGTTCAGCTTTCAGTATGACCAGTTGTAGTCTCCTCTTTACTCAGTTCCTTATCCATCTTTCAATTCTTGAATTAATCCCCATCTTCTCCAATTTAACTAATAATTTCCCATGTGGAACTATATCAAATGCCTTACTGAAATCCAGGTAGATTAGATCTACTGCATTTCCTTTGTCAGAAAAGTCAGGTATCTTCTTAAAGAAGATCAGGTCGGTCTAGCACATTTATCTTTTGTAAAACCATGTTGTATTTTATCCCAATTACCATTTGCCGGTATGTATTTAACTACTTTCCCTTTCAAAATTTGTTCCAAGACCTTGCATATAATTGAGGTCAAACTAACAGGCCCATAGTGGCTTGGATCACTTTTTTCCCCTCCTTAAAAATAGGCACTATATTAGCAATTCTCCAGTCAGAGGATATGACCCCAAGTCATTAAAAATCCTTGCTATTGGGCTTGCAATTCCATGTGCCAGTTCCTTTAATATTCTTGTGTGGAGATTATCTGGGCCCACTGATCTGGTCCCATTTGAGTTTTACTTTCACCTCAGATGTGGTAATTTCTACTGTGGCTTCCACCTGGGTGACCAGCAGCAGCAGAGCTCTGAGAAGTTTTAGAGTGGTAGTGGGCAAAAAAGCTAACTCAGGAAGGGGGAAAAAAAAGGAAGTGACATCCAAGAGCCAATGAAAGTGTTTGGAGATGACTAGGTGCTCCAACATTCCTGGGCGACGCTTCCTCTGTATTGGGTAAACTGCTGGACAATCACAAAAAGCCTGGAATCACTCAGTACAAAAAGAAGATATCTGCCCGTGGAAGGAGACATCAGGAGAAGTTAGTGTAAGTGACTGTTTCAGTCTTATTGTAGCTAAGTTCTGTTCAGCTTCTCAAGCGAGTGTTCCTAGGATTGTGTATTCCTTCCAACTCTCACTTCTATCCAGAGTAGAACATTTACCTTCCATCCAGCATTTACCACAGCTAGTGTTTCATTTGCATTAATTAATACCTATGAGCCAAATTCCAGAAGGTGCTCAGCAGTCCCAGCTCCTACTGAAGTCAAAGGGAGCTGAGAGAATTCAAAATCTTGCAGGCATATCCCTTGACTGTGCATGATGGGACTTGTTGAGAATGCAAGCGATATCTGTCACATCTTAATGTGGCTAACATTTCTTTTTTAACCAGCCCTTTCCTCTTGACATTTTTTTACATATAAACTGTTTTGAATTTTAGTTTAAGAAAAATGGTAAAAATGATTAGTGTTGGTTTCTGTCATTTGTTTTAACTAGACTCAATGAATGTGACTCTGAAGGAAGCCTTCTTCCCTTTCTCTACCCCCATTTCCTTCCCCTTCTCCTTTCACTTTAATGGACCCTTCCTACCCTAAAACAAAAATACTATAACCCCATTCTCCCACTTGTCAATGAGTCTAAACTGCCTTGCCCCCACTTATTCTACATTTCTTATATATTTTATTTACTGTAGTTTGATGGATTTATGACTGCTCTTGAAAGAATCCATGGATTGTTTGAGAAGCAACTTCGGAGCTTTTTTTGCTGATTTATTAAATCTAAAGATAAATAGAAGCTAGTGAGCCTGATTCTGAACTCTCTCACTGTGGGTTTATACTGATGCAACACCATTGATTCCAGTGGAATTATTTCTTATTTACACCAAAGTGAGATGAAAGTCAGGCCTAAACTTTTATACTGCCCTTTTGAGACTTTTCAGTGACTGAGATTTTATAAGTTTGGCCATATCGTTATACCCTGGTTTCTATAATGTGGTATGGCTGCCTTTATTTTTGTGACAGTCATTGGTACAGTTTGCTAAGTCAATGGGAAATGCCTTGGGGAAACATATTGAAAATACTGATCTTCAACTGCAAACATAAGAAACTTCTGATGTTATTGTTATGGGACTTCGAAGATAAATGTCTGTTAAATTTATCTCCTGGAAAGTGGCTCTGGCATTTGTTCTATTGCAATATGAAATTTAGGGTTTCAATTTGGAAACTTAGATGCCCTTCAGCTACAAGAGATTAAAGTTCCATTTTTATAGTATTGCCTGTCTTTTGGAGGACTATAAAATAGCACACATAAACTCCAAGGAACCTGATTTCTGAGACGACCTCTAGCACCTCTCCCATAGTTATCAAGTGATTTATTGATCCTTCTTTTCATATTTAGGGGAAGTTCCCAAATTATCATATTAGGAGGAGAGAATGAATTCTATAATAATCAATTGTTTAAAATCAAAAGAATCCAATAATTATTTTAAATATCCAGGTTCTAAAGCTGAATCCACCTGTCTGATGTTACTGCTCTCCATGCTTCCCAGATGAGAAATGTCCTATTTCCTTGTGGTGACAAACCAGCCAGACTGCTGATTTTTTTGTACATTTACCCTTCCATTTTTCATTTGTTTGTTAGGAGTTTGGTGTGTACCTACAAGGACAAAAGTGACAATGTGATTATACTGCAATTTAGCTTGAATTCGTAACTTTGTTATAATGGGATGAGAAAAAAAATCTGTGGCCTAAATTCAATGTGTATCATGCTGGGCACCTAAAAATATATTGAGGCACCAAAATATAGTTCTAGAAGCCTAACTGGGTTTTTAAATGTTGGCATTTGGTTTTTAATGGGCACTATTAATCTATTTTATGATGGAGGAGAGACTTTGCTTTCTATAATATCTTTTAGAATGGAATCTAACCCTTTGCCAAATGACCTGGTTTTTGGTGGGGTCCAGGAGCAGTGCCAGCCTCTTCTCGATTGGTGGAGGTGGCTGAGGTGGGCTAGACAGAAAACTGGGTGGGAGGCTGCTGGGACACAGGGTGGAGGAGAAGCACAAACCCTGCAGTCGTGGCTGAACTGGGAAGGAGACGGAGCAGAGGTGGGCAGTGCAGCTGTGTGTGAGTTTTACCATGAGGATCCCAATAGCTCCCAAGTCAATTGCTCTACCTCTGGATGCTCCACAAATCCCTGAGCAAGGTGCCTCTGTGTGAGCCAGACAGCAGGCTACAGCCTAGGAACCCCCACCCCGAGGTACTGGTGTTGGGAGTAGCAGAGGCGAGATGACACCCAGCCTCCAGGCACCAGAAAGGTTCATAGCCCTGTGATTATGGTTGCAAACTTCCTACTTCCATCCAGTTCTGATAGCAGTGCCATTGCCACTGGCAGCAGTGGAGAAGTAAGGGTGACCATCCCATACCATGCCACCCTTACTTCTGTGTAACGTCTGATCTTTGCACTGGGAGGGGTGGCCACCGGGGGGCTAAGTCAAATTTTGGGGTGGCTATAGCCCCCACAGACCCTCCCCCAGTTTTGCCCCTCATGGGGTCAGTCTGGTTTTGTTGACAGATCATTATCATAAGGTCCAATTGTGGCTTCTGAAAAATCACATAAGAAATTCTACATCTGAATTAGGAATAATGTCTTTCAAATATGTCTGGGATAATGTAAGAACATCTTTAGATCAGATAACAAATGTAAAATCTATTCTGCAGTGCCCTGACATATGACTCTGAGTAAATAGTTGAATCTAATTGCCATACTGCTAATTTAAATTATTTTCTTGAAGTACTAACTAATTTCTAATCAGAGAAATCTTTGGGAGAAATGTAGCTGTCTAGAGACATCACTTAATTCTTAATGTAGGTGATGCCATAGAATCCAACTGAGGGTACGTCTTCACTACCCGCCATATCGGTGGGTAGCAATCGATTTCTCAGGGATCGATATATCGCGTCTCATCTAGACGCGATATATCGATCCCCGAACACGCTCATGTCAACTCCGTAACTCCACCAACGCGAACGGCGGTAGCGGAGTCGACATGGGGAGCCACGGACGTCGATCCCGTGCCGTGAGGACGGTAAGTAATTCGATATCAGATACTTCGACTTCAGCTATGTTATTCACGTAGCTGAAGTTGCGTATCTTATATCGATTTTCCCCCATAGTGTAGACCTGCCCTGAGATTTAAGCATTTATTTAGCTTGTATTTATTGGTCTATATTTAAATATATATATAATCTAGACTCATGCACAGATAGATAATCTCCCAAATGCATACAAAATTATACTGTGGAGTCTGCTATCTTTTAATATTCTTCTTCTAATTTATAGCTGATTGCACAGGTAGTAATAAAAGCTTTCTATTTCTGTCCTCACCTCAAAATACAGATACCAATTCTAGAGCCTCCCCAAAGTAGTTATCTGCACTAGAATTAATGGACATATTTAATGCTTCTATTGTTTGCGTATGAGATTATTAGTCTTGTGAATAAGACTTTAAATGCTCCCAAGAAGAGTCATGTGAAGACTTAGACATCTTATCAGAGACATGAGGAGAAATGTCATTAACTTTTTTTTTAATTTCTACATTCTTTAATCAAAGAATGAGAGTCTGATCACTCCACCTCCTCTTGTGTATATACTTTTGTTTGGTCTAATTTAGCATTGTGGGCTTTCCTAGGAAGTTTAGTGATAAAAGCCTCTATCTTTTTCCAGTACTGTCACAACATTACGCAGATGTCACAATATTATGGAATACTAACTGGCAACACTATTGCCCCATATATTGTGATTTTAAAACTAAACCAGACAAATGACTGGAAAACATACTATAAGGAACAATTTGGCACTGGCAAATGAGTAGCTTAAATGACCAAATAGATCACCTGATTTTATGATTCCTGGAAGTACCACATTCTGATTCTGCAGATGATATTTCCAGAAGTTATGTCAATTGTCTCTTACAGGTTTAGTATGTCCTCAGATAGGCAAGGTAAATTTGAAATGGCAATGACAATCTGCAAGTACTGCATCTGTGTTCTTGCTCTCTGATAAACATATCCAAATGAAATCTCATATATTATCAGATGAACATATGCTGGGTCATCATCCGAGACAGCTATAGCATGAAACATATGGCATAATGCAGGTAAAACAGAGCAGGGGGATATACAATTCTCCCCCAAGGAGTTCAGTCACAAATTTAATTAATGCATTATTTTTAACGAGCGTCATCAGCATGGAAGCATGTCCTCTGGAATGGTGGCCAAAGCATGAAGAGGCATACAAATGTTTAGCATATCTGGCATGTAAATACCTTGCAATGACAGCTACAAAAGTGCCATGCAAATGCCTGTTCTGTAAATAAGAAGAGGGCAGCATTAACTCCGGAAAATGTGAACAAACTTGTTTCTCTTAGCAATTGGCTGAACAAGAAGTAGGACTGAGTGGACTTGTAGGCTCTGAAGTTTCACATTGTTTTGTTTTTGAGTGCAGTTATGTAACAAAAAAAATCTACATTTGTAAGTTGCAATTTCATGATAAAGAGATTGCAAATTGAAAATTTTTATTTCTTTTGTTTATCATTTTTACAGTGCAAATATTTGTAATAAAAATAATATACACTTTGATTTCAATTACAACACAAAATACAATATATATGAAAATGTAAAAAAAATCCAAAATATTTAATAAATTTAAATTGGTATTCTGTTTAGCAATGCGATTAAAACTGCGATTAATCACGATTAACTATTTTAATTGTGATTAATTTTTTTTAGTTAATCGCGTGAGTTAACTGCGATTAATCGACACCCTAATGAAAATAATTATTGCACAGAGTCATTAATGTGGTTCTGCTGCTTTCTCTTCTGCCTAAACTAACCTTGATCATATTATGGTAGTTTTACAGGTTTTCAATCATATAATAAAAGTTAGAATTGGAAACCAAGCAGGCTTTTTACTTGTAAAGCAAGGGAATAAGAAGGAAGAACTTTTAACACAGTTTGTTGTTATAAATTATTAAATCCAAAGCAAAAGAAGGAAATTGAGCCTTGATATGATAACTTATTGGCAAGGCAATTTACCCATTAATTTATGTTATAGAAACTGGGTCATAGAAACCTTTTTGTCACTTAAGTGTAATTGGATTGCTTACTAAAATACAAAGAAATTGGAGCTTTTAATTTGTATCAAATATATTTGGCTCTGTATCAAAAAGTTAACTTTGTCCCAATTTGCTAATTTTTCCTAGCTTGTGATTTGCGTCTAGACACTATCTGTGGAAGCCTTAATCTCTCTGGATGCCTTCATCACTTCACTGACTAAGAAAGAATTTGATGTCTGTTTTTGATGGCATATTAGGTAGAGCAGTCTTCTATATTTATGAATATGTCTGCCAGAGAGAGCTTTTATTTTGCCATTTTTTATTAATTTTTCTTATCTAACTTGACACACACAGCTAACACTGTGGTATCAGTTGGAGAAATAGTCTCGCACTTTTAGAAATAAGAACAGCTCAGTCTAGCTATATTTAATATGAAATATAGACTCTGAGCACAGATTATGCATTTATTGAACATGTGATAAACTTTGTAATGCAAATTAATTATTGTATGTATAGAAGTAGTATATCGAAATTAAGAAATTCTAGTCAAAATTCAAAAATTAATAACAAATAATGGCCCAAGTGGCAATATTTAGAACTGCATCAAAACACCTCTGCCTCCCCAAATTGTGGGGGTGGGGAGATATTTTCCAGGATTTTAATTTAGTCTCAGCAATTTGCAGAAATATGGCTCTGATCTGGTCCCTCTCTGCTTTATAGGCATATCTTATGTGGACATAACAGACCATTCTAGTAATTGTGATTAGTATTATCTGATGAATAAACATTTTTAGCTAAAATTGCTGTATACAAAGGACTAAATAAGCCAACACCTCCTAAAATACAGTAAACAACTTTTGTCCTCCAGATCTCATATCCTAAATCTGACAAAAATGAAT
Organism: Mauremys reevesii; assembly: GCF_016161935.1. Lineage (NCBI taxonomy): Eukaryota > Metazoa > Chordata > Testudines > Geoemydidae > Mauremys > Mauremys reevesii. The sequence continues at coordinate 27,943,011 of NC_052629.1, read as the reverse complement.
CTATAAAATCAAACTCCAGCCCACCAATATAATAAATCTGATCAATATCTGTTGCAGAAGTTGGCCAAAAAAGTTACACTATGGCATACTGAATTAAAATGTATCTCACATACTCAGTTGTTTGCTGTTACATAATGCAAGCTAGCAGCTATGCTTACCACAAATGTTATACTTTTCACAATCCTGAAAGATCTGCCAGATCACAACACAAATTAAATGGACTCTCATTCAGTACACTTCCTAATGAAGAGGTGCCACACCACAAAACCACCACCACAACTGGCAATCTCCGAAACGAGTCCAAGGGTTGAAAGAGGTGGTCACTCCAGGTCAGGACAGAAGCACATTACTGGTGCAGCATGCACTGCCGCTGCTTCTGTTGTACCTCCAATGGCCTGATTCTGTGTCCACTCCAGCTGCTTTGCACTGCCAAGCCATAAACCGAGATCAGTCCCACCTAACAATTTCCATTATATTTGGGTAACCGGGGGTGGTCAGGGCTGCTCCACTGATGAAGGGGCATGAACAAGGAAAAGGGTGACAGCCAGAATGTCCCTATAGCCTGACAGTGTCCCAGGTCACTGCAGAGTTAGCTCAAGTTATCACCGCTTGAGTTAACGTCTCTTGTATTAGCCTAGCTCAAGTGAGAGCAGCTGCACTGGAAAGCAGCACTTGAGCAGCACAGTGTGATCAGATTAGCAGCACGGGAACAGCTGCATTCCCACTGCATTACTAGCTTGAGGGTCCGCAGCACTCAAGCTTCAACCCACATTCCCTGATGCGTGTGGGGAACTTTGTGTGTTGACAATAGTCAAGTTGGGGTAACACTAAAGTTACAGCTAACACTGTGGTGAAGACAAGCCCCTAGATGACAAAACAGGCTCTTGAGAACAAACACCAAGACATAAGCATAGTCTTTAGCTTGCTCTAACTTTTACTGGGCATCAGCCTGTCCCTGGCTGGCCCATGGATTGAGGAAACATGAAGATCTTAAAGCCACCATTACCCCATCTCTAGTCATGCCTCACGCACTGTTTGATCAGACCAGAGGATCAGACCCTGTGATGATAAACACAACACTCCACTCTCCAGGGCTTTCAATTCAGCATGGTTTACAAACACTACAAAATAAAAATATTTTTAGTTAAAATACATCAAAATATTTTTTGCACATATATAACTATCCTGGTAAAATATTTGCATCCTTACAGAATTTAGTTATAATCTTAAAATAGGATTCCCCAGAATATGAAAATAAGCATAAATCATTTGAAGATGTTGTTATAACCATTACTATACATTTTATATTCCATGTGCAGTGAATAAAAATAGAAAGTTTCTTGCAAGTTCAAAGGCTATATCCTCTATGTTAAAAATTTTTCTAATACAAACAGAAATATCCAAAAAGATTCTAAAGTCTTTAAACATCTCTAGGTCTATATAATCTTTAGTATCCACTAACAAGTCCTTTGGGATGTTGTGAACTTTGTAGGAAAGAGAAATAATAAGCTCCCCAGATAGTTTATCATTTTTTTTATGAAACCTCATTATTTTCAAGTTTAAGTACCCACTTTAGCACTGCACTGTTATATTTTGCCATTCGACAAGTTATATTTTATGTCTGCTTTCTGAAGTAGATTTTTAGATTCATTATTAGGGCACAAATTTATAATAATTTTCAGGAAGAATCAACTGTGAATAGTGAGTATTGGACCCAGTTTACATGTTTGTTTACATGACATAATATGGCTGCTGAAGTTCTTGGCTTCATTAAGAGGAAACATCAGGACATGCTTGATGGGAATGGCCCCGAAATATATAGGCTCTTGAACTCATTGTATGCCACCCATAGAGCCTACATAGCGGACAAAGTTTCAGCAGCTAGGAAAGCTACATGTCTTCAAGCAAATAGATTCTTCAGACCAGACTTCTGCAAATGAAAGACCACAGATTGGAAAAGAAAGTGGCAGTTACAATTGGCAACAGACTGCAAAGACACCAAAGCTCTTTTGCTGGCTTTCAGGCTGTGAATAGCCCTAGGTGCACAGGATCACACCTATATGCCCACTGAACGGCAATCAACTTTTCACTGACCAAAAAGAAATACTTGACCAATGGATGAAACATTTAAGTTTGCTTCTTAATCACCCTTCCAACATTTTCAAGGAAGCAATTACAGGTAATGTTTTTCCACAACACCTGTTAAAATAACTTACACTAGCCCCCACTTTATATAAGACAATAACAGCAATCAAGCAGATGTCACAAGGGAAAGCGCCTGGACTGGATGGCACTCCAGCAGAGATCTATAAGAAGGGTGGCTATCACACTGCAAGGCACCTCACATGGCTCTTCCACATTCTCTGGGAACAAGAGTCAGTTCCACAGGATTTCAAATGTGCCAACACTGTCCACCTCTATCAGGGCAAAGGTGAAAGCACGAACTGTGATAATCATCATGGCATTTCCCTACTTTTTGTTGCTGGGAAAATTCTTTCACGGGTCATGTTAAATAGACTTGACACCTACCTTGTGGAAACCATCCTCCCTTCTTATCCTCTTCTTATTCTTCTGTGTCTCACTGTGAATTTTAGTCTGAAAGAGGAAGTATACACATGATCTTCACAGCCCTCCAGCTTCAGGAAAAATGCTGAGATCAAAACCGTGATCTTTAGATAGTGATCATCAACTTCACTAAAGCTTTTGATTCTGTAAATAATGAGGGACTTTGGAAACTTCATCTTTGCATGTCCTGTGAAGGTTACTTCTCTCATTCAGTCCTTCCATGACATAATAATGGTCCAGAGCATTGGAAAATGGTAAGATGTAGGACCCCTTTCCAGTCATCAGTGGCACCAAACAAGGTTGTAGGCCGGCTCCCACGCTCCTTTCTATCCTTTTTTCGGCTATCCTTATGGATGCATTTCATGACATTGACAAAGGAGTATTTTTCCAGTTTGGCACTGATGGGAAGTTGTTCAATATGCAATGCTTCCATGCTCGCATGTAAGTGGCAGATTTACTCATTAAGGAGCTTCTATTTGCTGATGACTGCACGGATAGCTCACTTGATTGATGACATTCAATTTGTAACTGATCTCCTCACTTGTGCAGTCAATCATTTTGGTTTCACAATCAACCTAAAGAAAACTGAAACACTGTACCAACCTGTGCCAGGACCATGCATGTCTACCCAATTATTAAGATCAACAAGGCTCCTCTCAAGTCTGGAAAGAAGTTTTGCTACCTGGGGAGTATTCTGTCACAGAATGCCACAACTGATGATGATATTATCCATTGTGTAGCCAAGGCCAGCTCTGCATTTGGAATGTTATCACACTGCCTTTGGAATCAAAGGGGCATAAAAATAAACACTGAGCTAAATATTTATTGGGAAGTCATGCTTACAATGCTTCTATATGGTTGTGAGACATGGACAACATATCACTGCCACATTAGTAAATGTGATCAGTTCTGTATGTGCTATCTTTGGTCTCTTTGAAGCATTTTATGTCGGGACAAGAGTCCCAATATCAAAATCTTTAATCTTTGCTGGATGTCTGGATTCAAAGCATGTTCATGAAAGCTTAGCTGCACTGGTCTGGGCATCTCGTTCATATGGACAACTCAAGAATACACAAGGCCGTATTTTATGGTAAGCTAACATGAGGTATCTGTGCCTCTGGTGGCCAGTACAAACAATATAAAGACACTCTGAAGTCAAACTTGAAAGCATGTCAGGTTGACCCAAGCAACTGGGAAGCAACAGACCATGACAGAGCAATGTGGCAGCATGTTGGAAATAAGTTTAAGTTTATTAAGGTTTACCATGACTCAATTTCCATACAAGCATCACTTTATTAGTTCAACTGTCACTTGGTATTGATTACATCCAAAATATCAATATGTGAATATACACACTTGTATGGTATATCCTAACAGCAATACATTTGTAAACATTGGCCAAAACACTCACAACACAGTCAGACTCAGGAGATTCCTTCCCATCAGGATATAACTCCAAAGGGGTAAGGAAAAAAGCTCTGACAAAACAAACTTCCACAAGCCTTGCTTTTAATATATTATAACAAACAAGTGACATTATTGAACTCTAGCCAAAAATAAAAAAGGGAGTATTAGGGCTACACCTGCACCTGGTTTCCAATTAATCAGGTGCAATTAACTTATTTCACAAGCCTTACATAAAATGATGCTGGTATTTCCAGGGTCACTACAAATTTAACACAATTTTTCTTTCTCATTATTTTATTCTTTTTGGTTTCACACTTTGAGCTTATTGATCATGTGAACATTCAAACTTAACTTAAAATCATAATTTACTTCAGCCCAATGTAGGCCCATATTCCTAAATGACATATCTGTCATGTTACTATTAAACACTTTGAAGCAAGGCACATTAGCACCCTATGTGAAAAGCATGAACAGCGCAAGACAAAGATACAACAGCCTCCAATGGCCATGGACAATCTTGTCTATCCCACATGGGATTGTTTGCGATTCTTGCGTTGATCTGATCTCCTCTATATGGTCACCTACAGTGTTTGTTGAACCCTCATACGCCAACATGAACATAAGACTCCATCATCATCACATTCTCTTAGGATAGTAGAGGCATAGCTTTTGCCTTCATTCCATGTGATGTCCGTGCAATAGGAGTCTAAAGCTCAGAAAGAGAGAGAGGAGGAAAAGTTTCCCCCCTTTTGAGCTGCTATCTAATCTAATCAGATCACTTGGGGCTGAACTAAGAACTGGATAAGAACTTCTTTCAGTGAAAATCTGCAGTATTGGAATTATATTCATTTTAAAATTTTAATTTTTGTGATTCTTTTCATTTTATGGTAACCTCTCTAGTTAAAGTTTTGCTGTAACCTGACTCGAAGTTGTCATCTTTGTTAATGAACTGACAGTTTGATGATTTAACCCTTACTGGAAGTTTGTTAAAATGTAGATTGGTCCAGGCTGAGGTTGATGGTGGGGTGGAAGCTGTTGAAATCATGGTGGAATTTTTCCAGAGTCTCCTTCCCATGGGTCCAGATGATGAAGATGAAAGACCTGAAGCACCTAAATGAAGGATGTAGGCTATCAATAGGCTGGTAAATACAATAATTTATTAGAGTACAGTAACAAATGTACCTGAAAAAAATAATATTACAGAGTTTTTCTCTTTTTCTCTTAATTAAAGGAATGACTGATATTTGGAAAATATTTTCTAAGGACAAAAAGCCCTTGAAGTTTGGATCCTGATATGTTTTCTTGTGAAAAGAGGAAGTATTTTTACTCGTGCTTAATTACTGGAAAATTATTAAGATCCCAAAAACTGAGACTTCCGTAGCTGCTAATCACTTTTGTAAATCTTGAGCCCCGAACTATTCATACTACAATGCTGCATTGCGCTTGCAGCTATGGGCCTCTTGATCTGTGTTATTAAAGCATGTCTTGCTATTACATTGAAATCACTGGGGGAGAAGGGCTCACTTTAAACGTTTAGCAGTGAACATGTACAATTACTTCAGGACAAGAAATATTATCTTATGGACTGAGAAGGGAAGAAAATATAACTAGCTCAAAAGAGAAAACATTTTGGTTCAATGCTGTTATTTGAAAATAATAGTGTCTGATGCACCTTGCACAAAGCATTACCATTCAGACTATGGTAGGAATGAATCTTAACACGGATCATCATCTGGGACAAAATGTACAAGCTACTCTTTAGTAACTACATCACCGAACAGCAAGACTTGGCATGCCACAAAGCAGCTGCACAAAGTCAGTGTCAGTTCAATTAATCTTCACATACCCTCTCATCTCCATCCTCCTCTTTTGCTGCTTCTACTTCACCCAGAAAGCCAAAGGATTAGTTAAGTTTAGACACACTCAAATACTTTTTGTTCTTTTTATGGCTCCGTTTACGAATGTTTCCTCCTTTTCAATTATACATACCAAGAGAAAAAGGAGCAGAACAACAAGACAAAATAGTTAAAGAAAAGAGAAAGCATATTCCAAATGGTGGAGAGAAGAGTTTCTAATCAAATTCAGTAGAAGTGTCAGTGTGAAGTAATTATACTGTATATTATGAGGCCTTCATGTTAAATCTGCTGGGGACAGAGGTACTGCACAACTTTAACCCCTATTCTCAATTGATGAACTCCCTTAATGACTTCACTGGGGAATGAAGCCACTCATCAGCCTCACAGGATCAGGCCATTAATAATTAGGAATTCAGCCACACAAGGCAGGGGTGTATCCGAGAAGGTACAGGGTATCTTTTATCTCCATTGGTTTACATGGGAGCATCTTACAGCAGTTATTCAGCACCTCATAGGATTAGGCATTACAACTTGAATCATGGAATTCAGGGCCAGCAATGTCAAGTACAGAATGGGACCCTTAGTAATTATTGGTACTCACATGAGAAGTTGTCACTTTTTTGGAGGAAGTGGTGGATGAGGGGGTGAGGAACTGTTTTCTCAATTACAAAGGTGTACTATAAAACGTTTTTTCACATTTTAAAAAAATCCACTTGTGTAGTTCACTAACTCTGCTTCTGTTCATCCATTCTAATCTTCCCGTAAATTTACTCCTGTCTCTTACCAGCACAATATCTTCTTTTCTTATTCCCAGAAGTTACTGGATCAAGATCCTGATTCCAAGAGGTGCTGAGCACGCATAGATACCATTGCAGTCAGTGACACAACACCTAATCAGCATCAGGCCCCAAGTAATTAAGCAGCTGAAATTTTACCCATCATTTAGGAGTAATATATACAGCCAATCCTATGACAGATGGTACATTCATTGCTAGACAATTGGTGGAAAAGAACCTGGAGGGAAACGTCAGGCACAGAGGGGCATTCCTTGATTTGCAGAAAGCACTTGACAAAGTACCTAGGCTACTTCTGAGGCCTCTGCTACAATTCTGTGGGGTACCAGAGGACCTTCTCCAGATGGTGATGAGTTTGTATAATGGTTCCATAACAAAAGTGTGAACAATCTTTGGTGTAATGGAAGGTTTTGAGATGAACATTGGAGTCCACCAAGAATCGGCACTTAGTCTATTACTATTCGTAATTGTGGTGGACTTCATAAGTAAGCAAATGGTCGTATGAAGTTGAGCTATGCAGATGAAATTGTGCTAATAGTGGATACTGAGGAAGATTTGGTCACAGCCACTGATGCCTGGAATGAGGAACTAACAAACTATGGCCTCAAAATGAGTAAAGAAAAGACTGAAGTCATGTGGGTGACCCATGCAGAACCAAGATAAGTGAACATCAACATCAAGGGCCAGCACCTACACAAGCTTTCTGCATTTAAGTATCTTGGAGGTGGGTTACTGGTAAATGGAGAAATCAACAGAGAATTGCAAGCAAGACTGTTGAGCATGAAGGAAGAATAACACAAGGTGAATGAAGTTACTTATGATAAATATGCTCAGACTACTTAAGTGATAACTATATAAAACCATAGTAAGAGCAGCATTTTTGTACAGATCAGAGACATGGGCAACTAAAGAGAGGCTCTTGAGAAGACTTGAAGCCATTGAAATGAGATGTTTGAGGGCAATGATGGTACATTTAGATGTGTGGTGGCAGCAAGCATCCCAACCCAGATTGACAAACTCGGGCTCACAGAGCTCATGCAAGCTCTCTAAAATTAGCTGTGGAGACAGCACTTTGAAGTTGCAACTTGGGCTGGCGCTTGAGCACAGAAGCCTGGGCAAGGGGTGGAGTGAGCCTGGGAGTCTGAGCTCCAGCCCAACCTGCAGCTATTTTCAGAGTGCTTGTGTGAGCCCCACAAGGCCATGTCTGTCGATCTGGGCTGAGAGGCTCACTGCCACACACTACTATGGGATGTGACATTGCTGGGCCACATACGGAATGATGTCATCAAGAGTGAGACCAAGATCTGTAGTATCAGAGAGACGCTGCAAGAGAAGAGGCTGAAATGCTATGGGCAAGTATGAAAGATGGGTGCAGGGAATCTTGTTAGGGAGGCATTTGAGACTAGAATTTGCAGGCAGAGAACAAGAGGACAGCCACGAAAACAGTGGATAGACTATGTATGGGAGGACAAAGTAAATATGGAGAGAGTATTGGACAGGGAAGCTTGGAAAAAAATGGTCCAGTGACCTGACCCAGCTAAATGGGAAAAGGGGAGGAAGAAGAATATATAGGCTATCCTATATGATCCCTCACATCAATGGTTTCTGCTTGCCATTCTGTTATATTTACTCTGTGCTTAAAACAAAGGTTCTAAAAGATACCCATCTGATATCTATCAGCTATCATGTTGGTAATATATTGTGCATCTCATAAGTAATACATTTGCATATAAAAGCTATTTCGTGTTTGACAATATCATTTGTTCATTCAGCTCCATGTCTCTATATCTAATTTGTTTCAATAGCACACATTTTAATGGGGATACAATAGTTATGTGTTGTAGCTGCTTCTTATATTGATATCTTTCTTGCAAGGTACTGAGCACCCTCAGCTTCCATTGACATGGTGAGGGTGTGCAGCACTGCACAAGGTTGGCCCCTATCTTGCAAATGCTTACTCATAAGAGTAATTCTTACTCATGAGAAAAATTTCATTGAAGCCAATGAAATTATTTGTGTAGGCAAGGACTCATATGATGTGAATAATGGTTTGTGGGATCAAATCCCAAGGGCCTGAACCAAAGCCCACTGAAGGAATTAGAAAGACTCCCGCTGATTTCAATGGCATTTGGATCAGGCCCTATGGCCCTGATCCTGCAAACACTGAGACACATGCTTAACTTTACTACTGCAAGTAGTCCTATGGACTTCAATGGGACTACTCAGAATAATAAAATTAACCATGTGTCTAAATGTTTGCAGGATTGGAGCCTAGGTGAGAAAAATAATGCAGAAATCCACATCCTTTCAACTCTGATTGACTTCAGTAGGCATTTAGGGCGCTCGGCAGCTTTTGAGAGGCACTCAGCACTTTATGGGGTAGGTACCTATATGCAGTGGTATTTGTTCAGACCATAGATAGCAGGTGAAAAGAAGCTAAAAATACATTTTTGTAAACTTAATTCAGATAAATTTGCTTCTGCTTACAATACACATTCTCCAGTGTTGTTGTTTGTTATTAATTGTGATTTTTAAAAAATAATTAATAATATCTAACTGGAGATAGCAAAGGCTTGGTGTAAGAAATAATTGCAAACTTAGCACAATTATTAGATACACAGGCAGAGTTAAAACAAAATAACAATGTCCATACTGAGTCTCATGATAGCTTGAGATAATGATCTCTCACTTTTATGGGTACTAGAGGAACTGAGTGTTCTCATTTCGTTTGTTTAGAAACTACTATAGTTTCTTATAGCCTGATGCTCTGACACAGTAAGCACCTCTTGTTATATGCAGCACCCTCAATTCCCTGTGATTTCAAAGTACTTTGAGGATGCTAAGCATCTTGAGGTACCAGCCCTTTTAAACTCACCAGCAGGTAAGCAATGAATTGTCAACTGAAAATTGATATGCACACAGAAACGGGATTGCATCATTTGGTGGCATTTGTATTGCACTGTACCATATCTTGAATTATATGTCATATAATCCTTGAACTGGGCCTTCCCAATGTTGAGACGAGTGTAGAGAAACGAAGTGGAATGATTATTAATGCAAAATAATTTTTCCGCTCACATTCACAAGTAAATATTCTCCAAGTATCCTGCAGACTATTGGCTATGGTCATAAAAACACTATTATTTAATATTGTCAGGTTCAAGAGGTCTACAAATAAAATGCAGGCTGTTCTTTTATGTAACGTTTTTTGTAAACTGTACTGAAGTAAACATTTAAACTCAATAAGTACTAGAGAACATTTTAGTTCAAGATCATTTTTCTTCCTTTGGTTCTTGTAGTTCAATATTAATACTTTGTTACAGTTGTGCAATAGAGTTGTCAACACCATACTTTACAGCTAGGTTTCTTATGTGGAAAATTAATATGGAAGATCATTTTTGATAGGTGACGAGAGATAGGTCAGTAGCATGTATTGTATGTTTCTTCCAAGCCCTCAACCATCTATGAGTAGCCCCTGAATTCTTGGAAATATTCTTTTCATATGTTGTCAAGTAGTTAATAACTTCTTCAGATATTTATGATAGGATTAAGCTTGGGTATGCAATCATGTGAAACAAACATTTTCTGCATGCCTGGTTTTATCTGATTATATTTTTTTAATAAGCCTTGGCATACACATTATTAGCACAGACATATCTTGAAAGTCTCATAGTGATGTTAGAAAGATGTCCGTCTTCATGGACTTGAATCCTAGATTTTTATTTTAAAATCAAAATGTATTTCATGATGATGATAGTCTATAGCTAACAATTATCTACAGACCTCCTTTCTAAGGGTCTGATGGGAAATAGCAGGCTGGACACTAGTAATTCAAACAGACAAGGCCTGATTCTCCACTGTCGTGTTAGTCTGGATCTGTAAAAAGTGACAAAGAGTCCTGTGGCACCTTATAGACTAACAGAGGTATTGGAGCATAAGCTTTTGTGGGTGATGCATCTGACGAAGTGGGTATTCACCCAAGAAAGCTTATGAGCCAATACTTCTGTTAGTCTATAAGGTGCCACAGGACTCTTTGTCGCTTTTTGCTGATTAATTATGTTATTGTAACTCTTCCTCTTAATAGTAATATAGAATAATCCTCTTAACTGGGACATGCATTATGGAGAAAGAGTCTGTAGTCAAGACTTGTCACTATTTCACATTGAAAACTGCTATAACTGATACCTTCCTACATGCCCTGATTCTGCTAGTGTTGGACTGGACTCTTTACTGGTCTGCTGGCATGTATCCTATTCAACTTCCAACCTGTTGAAAATCATGACACCTTTTACTGTTTTCATTTTTCTTATGTGATTCCTTTCATTAAGTTCCTTCATTGGCGTCATGTTTCTCTTTGTATACAGTTTAAGGTTCTTACACAGAACCTGGGCATTTAGGACCTGATTCTGCTAAGCGCTGAACTCTTACTGAAATTGCCTTTAGGTGCTTTAAGGTCTTTCACTCCTGTTTGCCCTTTTACCTGTCTAGTTTGGTTTCTGTATATAGACTCAATCACAAATTTTGTTCAACTTCTGGTTTGCTTTTAATATCAGCATTTTTGCCAGATCTGTGAGCGCTTTTTAATTCACCTTGAGTTCTTTACCAGATTTGCATAATTTACTATCTAATGAAAGGATGGTGAGGGTGTTAGTATCTTGTAACATCAGGTTCAGTCCTACAGGTCCTCCATCCATGGAACTCCCAGTGAAGTTTTGCACACTGCAGGCTTGAAGCATATGCAGTTCTTTTGTGCCTTCGTGTCATGGTTTTGTACAGCACTTTGAAGATTGTGAAAAGTTCATTTTAAAATTCATAATTTGCAATAAAGTACTTAGATTTCCTCAAGTGAGTACTGAGGACTGTAAATTGCACACTTTTTCTAAATAATGGGAAATTCTATTTATTTATTACCAGATCTAGACAAAGAGTTGGCTCTGAGAAATAAATAATAATAATTCTGGTGACACCCAGCACTAAAAAAAATCTGGGTGTTTATGCAGCCAGCAAAAAGTATAATATTTTTAGAAATAAAGGAAGCAGAGCGATTCATTAATGAAAATACATATGCTGTAATTTTTCTTGCTTCTTTTAATGACTCAGAATGATAACTATAGATAATATATTGGCTTTATGTCACTGTAAAAAAAATCATGTATGCATTACATTCTCAATTATTAACTTTTGCTGGGATTAATTTTGCTTCAATTAATTACATTAATTAAAAGTTTAAGGGGGTTGTTTTGTTAGACTTTATTAAACAGCCTTATGGAATTCATGACTAGAATTAAATTAATTACAATGGCAGGTAAAATCTTCATTATGGTTGTTCTTTTCCAACAGCCAGTGCCATCTTTGTCCCGCAGGATTATTGCTTACAGTAGGTGAACCAATGAAAAAGAGTAGCATATATGTTGCTGAGTGTGTCCCAGACACACCGTGTGTTTGCAACTCCAACTGATGTCAGTGGGAATAGAGCACTCACCACCTCACAGAATCAGGCCATAGTGATTAAATAAGTATAGATTTGTAGAAGCAAGAAAACTAAGAAGTCATGAAGAGTTACACCTTAGTAAAGACTTAGGAACTGATCCTGATCTGACCTTATATGGTTCAAAATGTGGTTCTATTCTAAAGAGTGGTACTGTGTAACCATTGTGAGGATTATTGTCAAAATGTGTCTTTCTCCCTGCCAGCACTGCAAAATCTACGGGTATATCTACACTAGGAAATTAGGTCAAATTTATAGAAGTCAATTTTTTTAGAAATTGATTTTATACAGTTGATTGTGTGTCTCCTCACTTAAGACCATTAAGACCATTAACTCGGCAGAGTGCATCCACAGTACTGAGGCTAGCGTCGCCTTCCAGAGCATTGTACTGTGGTAGCAATCCCATAGTTCCCACAGTCTCCGCTGCCCATTGGAATTCTGGGCTGAGCTCCCAATGCCTAATGGGGCAAAAACATTGTTGCAGGGGTTCTGGGTACATGTCGTCAGCCTCTCCCCCGTGCAACGGCAGACAATCATTTCGAGCCTTTTTTCCTGGGTTACCCATGCAGACGCCATACCAGGGCAAGCATGGTGCCCACTCAGCTCACCGTACATCTCCTGGGTGCTGGCTGATGTGGCACTGCATTGCTACACAGCAGCAGCTCATTGCCTTTTGGCAGCAGACAGTGCACTACAATTGGTAGCCATCATCGTCGTCTCCTGGGTGCTCTTTTAGCCGACCTCAGTGAGGTCTGTTGGGGTGCCTGGACATAAATGGGAGTGACTCCAGGTCATTCTCTTTTTAAGTTTCGTCTCCTGGAGATTCAGTCCTGCCTGCAGTCGTACTGCACCGTCTTCTTGCAAGCACCCAGGAGACGAGAATGGCTAGAAATCGTACTGCACCGTCTGCTGCCAGCCTAAGATGTATAAGAGAGATAGAGTGGCTCAAAACAAGGAGGAGACCGGATTTGTTTTTTATTCATTTGCTCCCCCCTGCCTCCCTGCATGAATAGTGGGGGGAGGGATAGCTCAGTGGTTTGAGAATTCAGGGTTTTAAGTTCAGCCCTTGAGGGGGCCATTCTGTATAACAGTTGTGTGTGTTTCTCCTTGATGCAAACCCACCCCCTTTGTTGATTTTAATTCCCTGTAAGCCATGACATCAGTCACCCCTCCCTCCATCAGAGGAATGGCAGACAATTGTTTTGTGCCTTTTTTCAGTGCAGACACCATAGCACAGCAAGCATGGAGCCCGCTCAGATCACCGCAGCAGTTGTGAGCACTGTAAACACCACGCAGTATATGCAGAACCAGAACCTGCAAAAGCAAAACCAGGCGAGGAGGTGACGGCAGCACGGTGACGAGAGTGATGAGGACATGGACACAGACTTCTCTCAAAGTACAGACCCGGCAATGTGGACATCATGGTGTTAATGGGGCAGGTTCATGCCGTGGAACGCCAATTCTGGGCCCGGGAAACAAGCACAGATTGGTGGGACTGCATAGTGTTGCATGTCTGGGACAATTCCCAGTGGCTGCAAAACTTTTGCATGCATAAGGGCACTTTCGTGGAACTTTGTGACCTGCTTTCCCCTGCCCTGAAGCGCAAGAATACCAAGATGAGAGCAGCCCTCACAGTTCACAAGCAAGTGACGCTAGCCCTGTGGAAGCCTGCAACACCAGACAGCTACCGGTCAGTTGGGCATCAATTTGGAGTGGGCAAATCTACTGTGGGGGCTGCTGTGATCCAAGAAGCCAACGTGATCATAGAGCTGCTGCTATCAAGGGTAGTGACTCTGGGAAATGTGCAGGCCATAGTGGATGGCTTTGCTGCAATGGGATTCCCTAACTCTGGTGGGGCGATAGATGGAACCCATATCCCTATCTTGGCACCGGAGCACCAAGGCAGCGAGCACGTAAACCGAAAGGGGTACTTTTCAATGGTGCTGGTGGATCACAAGGGATGTTTCACCAACATCAATGTGGGATGGCCGGGAAAGGTACATGACACTCTCATCTTCAGGAACTCTGGTCTGTTTCAAAAGCTGCAGCAAGGGACTTTCTTCCCAGAACAGAAAATAACCATTGGGGATGTTGAAATGCCTATAGTTAAAGGTAATAATTGGAGACATACCAATCTCCTAGAACTGGAAGGGACCTTGAAAGGTCATCAAGTCCAGCCCCCTGCCTTCACTAGCAGGACCAATTTTTGCCCCAGATCCCTAAGTGGCCTCCTCAAGGATTGAACTTACAACTTTGGGTTTAGCAGGCCAATGCTCAAACCACTGAGCTATCCCTCCCCTTGGGGACCTAGCCTACTCCTTCATGTGATGGTTCATGAAGCCGTATACAGGCAGCCTGGACAGTAGTCAGGAGCTGTTCAACTATAGGATGAGCAAGTGCAAAATGGTGGTAGAATGTGCGTTTGGACATTTAAAAGCGCTGGCACAGTTTACTGACTCGGATAGACCTCAGCGAAACCAATATTCCCATTGTTATTACTGCTTGCTGTGTGCTCCACAATATCTGTGAGAGTAAGGGGGAGACATTTATGGCAGGGTGGGAGGTTGAGACAAATCACCTGGCCTCTGATTATACTCAGCCAGACACCAGGGCAGTTAGCAGAGTACAGGAGGGTGCGGTGCACATCAGAGAAGCAATCTAATAGATAATTGTCTGAACTCAATCTTGCCAACTATCAGGATTCTATCATGAGTCTCATGGTGTTTGGTGTTTTTCTTCAAGCCCCAGCTCTGGAGAGTTAAAAAAAGTAAGTTTCAAACCTTCATAGTTACAGAGACAAGCTTGAAAATGTGAACTTTAAAGGCTCAAAAGCTATTATTTTGAAAAGCTCATTTGGGAGGGGATTGAAAAAAGGGGCTGATTTATTATATTTGAATGTTTTACTTTGGTAATAGTGCAAACCTTTCCTTATTTTGCTTGTTAAAGATAGATCACTGTAACATTGTTGAGTTAGTGGACCTGATTTTCCTCTCATTTATGAATCAGGAGTAATCTCAATAAAGTCAATGAAGTTACTTAAAAGAATGCACGCATCTGTATGCATTTAAATATCTTTCCGAATCTGGCCATAAGAGCCCAATATGGTAATGAGCTCTATGGGATGGATCCCCGGCACCTGAGTTTATTGCAGGATTGGGGCCTTGATGAAAGGCAAAAAAGCCATACCAATTCCATTCCTCTAGCTCATTTATTAATGAACCGGCCTTCTACCCACTACGTCTCTTGCTCATGATATATTAGTAAAAGTCCTTCTTATCTCCTAAGTCCCTTTAGTTAACAGTAAGTCATTCTGTTTTAGTTTTTGCTGCCATTCCCCCTCCCTGCCTGGACATTCTTGTTAAGCTTCCATTTCCCCAACCCCACTTTTTCTCTTTGCAGTAGTGATAAGAGGACTTGATTTTTGTTTTATCTTCAGTTTTATACACTCAGGTGTCTGGCAGGTTTTTGATTATTTTATTTTAAGTGAGGAACATGCTCACCATGCAGGTTTTTTTCAAGTTTTGACAGTCCATAAATTAATATGTCAAATGAGCTACATTGAAAGTACTAGTGAAGCAGCTGTCGTTTTCTTGTTGTTACTCTCCAGGAGCTTACATTCTTCTCTATTCATTCATATTATTTGTGCCCTTGGACAGCATTGTAAGGTTCATCTCATTGACACATATGTAAATGTGTATTTCTCTTGTCTCTATTAATGGCATTCTCAAGTGTTTTACTTTACATTTGGCAGTGCTGCAATTATCTAATGTTATGTAAAAGGCTAAAACTCTCCTAGTGTGTTATGAATAAAAAAACAATTAGGATAACTTACATTTAAATAGTGCTTTTCATCCCACACAACCCCAAAGTATTTTATAAACTGCATAGATACAAGAATCACTGCATCTCCTGCTGGAAGTGCAGGCACCTCGGGGATAAAACTTGGCCCCAAGAACAATTTAGGACATGAAGTGATTAAGAATACCATATCCAATTAAAATATGGGATGAATTTAGGTTAGGCAGAATGTAATTATCAAAATGGAATTTGTGAACAGGATAGCATGTGAGATATTTGTATGCTTTGTGCTAGACTTTTCTCTTGTGAGGTGTTATGGGGAAAGTTTCTCTGTGTTGGGTGCTTTGTTACCATGCATTAAAATCAAGGAAATCATTTTAAATATGTAACACTGACAGACCCTGGTTGTCGGCAGACGGGATTGAACGTGGAACCTCTGGAGCTTAGTGCAACCACCTCTAATGCATGAGCTAAAAGCCAACAGCTTGTTAGCTAAGGCTGTAGAGCAGATTCATGAACATGTCTCTCTCTCAGTGGTCTTGGTGCCACTAGATGGGACAGAACACCACACCCAAGTGGTGTGTGGGTTACAAATATACTCATTACAGACAGCCCAACCACAAACTCCACGTGGTAGAGGGTGGTAACACTCAATGAGTGGCAAATACAGCTCTGTGTGCCCGGTGTAAGCAATCAGTCCCAAAAAGGGCCAATGGCTAACTGGCTGGAGGAGCATTTAGATGTAGGGCAGCTATTGCCTTGAGAGCAGGAAATGACTCTCAGCTTCAGATGGTTCAGGCTCGGAACCTTTGGATGGAGCTGATCTAGGAGAAAGTAAACTCCAAATGAAAACAGCCACAGGGTTAGCAAAGTGGGGCAGCACCAGCAGGCAATTTAGCCCCTAAGTTCTTTGTGTATTATGGATTTTTTGTGCTCTAGTTATTTAAAACATGCTACCCCACTGGAGGTAGCCTACGCACCCATTTTTAGGCAATAGTGACAAATTGGCAGAGATCTGAGAATTTTCAACCTGGAAATTCACTTACAGGTAGGTTAGGAGAGATGTTGAGGCAATGGCTAAAAGGAAAATCCATATACTGTCTGCAGGAAACTAGATGTTGTGGAGGCAAAAGTAAAATCTTGAGAGATGGATTTAAAATTATTTGGTTTGAAGGAAAAAATGTATGGGGCTGCTATCATCAAAGAAGAGACTAACTGATAGCAGCATGGTTAATGATAGAGAGTAGGATTATTTGTGTAACGTCAGCACATGCTCTGCACCAAGGTTGACCTATGGAAGAAAAGGTGAGCTTTAGAAATGAGCTGGCTGAGTTGGTGGTTATGGTTGAGAGTGACACCTTGTGAGTGGTTGGTGGTGATTTAAACTGCCATACTGGTGAAGGGACCCCAGTAGAAAGGGTAGTGGGTAAAATTTGGCTTTGGCTAAGGAAATGCAGGAGTGTGTGATGGTGTGTATCAGGCCCTCTGAAGCCCCTTGCTGGAGGCCTTGCAGCCCTGCTCCAGGAAAGAGCCGTAAAGGTGGATCCTCCAGACTACCTAGAGAGGCTGCAGGGAAGCAGCCAGTCAGAGCCCAGCAGGCTCATATAAAGGGAGCTGCTAGACAGAACAGATCAGTTGCTGACTGGAGCCAAGGGATCAAGGAAGGTGCTCATGGCTAAGTGCAGGAGCTTCAGTACCTAGACAGGGCAGTTGCTGGTTAGAGCCAGAGGACCAAGGACAGTGGTCCTGGCTGATTAGTGGTACTCAAGCAAGACTCTATCCCTGAGGTGTAAGGGTGAAACTGAAGGTGCCAGAGCTAAGAAGGAAAGTGGTCAAGAGAAATGCAGCAACAAGTAGCTAAAGGTAAGCATGCAGCTGCTACTTACAGTGTCACTGGATTGGAACATGGAGTAGTGACCAGACCTGGTTCTCTCCCCCTCACCCTCACCTGCCACATTGAAGAGTGGCCAAAGCCCAGAGAAGGGAGTTTAACCAGGCCCAGAGAAGGGGGCAGAAGACCCCAAAGAGAGTCAGCATTTAATTGACCCTTGTTACCCCTGGAAGAGGATTGAACTGAACTAGTGGCTCAGCTGGGGTCAATAAGGCTCACTACAGAGTGAAGCTCACCAGCAAGGGAGCCCTGAGGGCAGTGCTCCACAACAGAGCAGAAACCTTTGAAAGTTAGCCCAGATGGAAGCTGAGAAATCACCTTGACAAGGAAATCAAAGGGTCGCAGACCACAGTGTAAGGCAGTCATCTGGATGTGGAATTGGGTCACCCAGAGGACTTGAGTAAGACTGGAGACTTTGGGTTGTCCCAGCTCAAATAATGCATAAATCATTTGAAGGGAATATTCACTGGGGGGTTTATTTGGCTCTGTTCAACCTCATAAACTAAATGAATGGCTGGGGAGGTGGACAAAAGGATGGCATTTCTAGCAGCTAACTTGAGTGGCCACCTTTGGTTCTGTGTATCTAGTACAAGCCCTTGATATATTTGGGGCCAGCCCTCAATCTGAGCTGGCCAGAGCACAACTCAAAGCAAGAAAAAGAGGGAAAGAAGAGACTTTACCTGAAAAAGCAGAGAACCTCCAGAGGCTTGTGCTCCTGGTATACACTGAGACCAGTGAGGACTTAGAGGATAAATTGGCCATGGACTGATTGATTTATAGATGCTTAGCTGGGCTTGGACTTGCAGATCTAAATCAGCAAAAGGAAGCCAAAGACGGTCCAAGAGGTTATGGAATTTGCCAAGGAACTTGAATCTTTCCTTGCAGCAGTGCACCGGAAGAGGAAGCAGCCGCTATTCTGGAAGAGGGAAGTATACAAGTACAGATCTTGGTCTACTATGTACAAAGGAAAAGGGGATTATAGTCTGGTTCATAACAGTTTTAAACAATTAGAAAAAAAATGATAGTTCTAAAACAAGGGAAATTGTTTGCAAAAGTAAAGGGAAGCAATTCAGTTAAATGCTACTACTGTGACAAATTGGCTACCAAAAGGACTGTTATAAATCTAAGGATCAAGTATCACAAATGTGTAATGAAAGTCCCTTTCCCAGTTAGGAAAACAGGGGGACGCCAAGCTGAACTATTTTTAGCTTAAATATTGAAAACAAAAACAAATCAGCCTGAGGGAAAGACCTTGTATGGAAATTTAAGTCAAAATGGTTAACATTTGGCAAAGTTATAAGCAATTGAAAACAGGGTCTTCTAATGGGAAGTGAGAGGTAATCTTAACTATAGGCAGCAGTACAAGTGCCATGTATAATTATAAATAGCTCCATCTATGAACTCCACCCACTCATTAGTCCCTTGCCAAAGCCATTAGTGTTTTACAAAAAACAATGTAGTTGGCAAAGGATTAATGAGTGAGTGACATTGATATATGGAGTTTATATATTACACACAAATACTGTTATATAAAGCAGATTAGATGTTAGGTGGAGAATAGGTCATTCCTACTTTCCTTAACCATTTTGTCCTCTGAAATCACTGAATCCCGTATTATAGCACCCATTTAGCTGAACCAGATATTTCCAGAGAATTAGGCAATCACAATTCATTTTCCAGTCTTCCATTTAGCTTTGTAATTACCTAGGATTGAATTCTCTGGCACCATAGAATCTTTTCATCCACATACTCAAGTACTCTCTTGTCCTTGTGAATTTGGTTTTGGCTTTTAAATAATTAGATATTTTTGTAGTTTAATGAGATGAGGAAAAAAAAATACTGGAAATTTATGAGCAACAGATGGGATGTAGTGGATACTCCCATTTAAGGAAAAAACTTAGTACATTAGAAACACTGATAAAGCAGCCTATGTAATCTAGCTAGTTTGCTCCCTAGGTCACATATGAGCATCCAAAACCCCAAATATAGATATAACAAGTGTGTCAACAAAGCCTAATTTAATATATTTTGGGGGTTTAGCAGTTTTTACCTTGATCCAAACACCTATACATTACCTTTATCACATGCACTGAGTAAAGTATAGCATATAGCAAAATATATAAAAGACAAAAATACTTTAAAGCATTAACATGAAATGTAATTAAAACACTTTCTCACACTATCAAGGTAAAAGTAGCCAGTTTAAGGAAAACAAGTTAATTGTAAATACCAAAATATTTGCTTTTTTAATTTGCACTCTAGTTATAAGTGAAAGGAAATTTAAGTACTGTGGGTTTCTTTCTTAAGAGAGGAAGCCAAATTGCTACAGGAACTTATGTAGTCACCTCTGAGGTGAAACAGGCTGTTTAATAATGCACAGTAACACAACACAATGTTTAGAGACAGGCAATGAAAGAATTCCAAATAAAACTGAAACTGCAGAAGGAATTTAGGTAAGCAGAATTTAATTACCTGCATTATAATTTGGCCATGGGCCTGACGTTAACACCCCTCCTCTTACAAAATGAGCCACAAAATCTGTCCTGAATACTAATAGTCTGTGTCCTGATTTTACATTTCATCTCAAAGATAATACCTACAGTGTAAAACCTCATATCTCACAACTACTGTTCCCAAGTCTCAGAGGAAAGCAGATTGGCTGGAATAAAAACTCAGGCCTTGATCTTTGGACACACTTTTCTAAAGGTTTGGATAAATAAAAAGCCTCTTTTCTCCAAGGTTCTTTAAGAAAGTTGGGGGGTGAAATGTGCAGCATCCCTGACAGTAAAAGCTCCAAACTCATAAGTTTAAAGTCCAAACGTTCTCAGCTTACTTGGGGGTCAGTAGGAAGCAACCTATTGGAAGAGCCTAGGAAGTCAGTGTCATGGAGTGTTGAGAATTGGAGAAAGGGAGGTTGCAAGGTGTGTGTTCAGGATGAAGAAAGGATTATAGAAGTTGGAAGGCAATAGGTTGCTGAGTTTTGTCTGCAAGTGAGTAATAGTATCAACTGAAGATGTCTGCAAGTTCCTGAGAGCCTTTAGTGGGAATGGTGGAAGAGCCAAAGGGGAGGAAAAGGGACCCTGTAAAGTTTTAGCTTTACCATCCAAATATCTTACCTTTTCAAAGGGAACCATCAAATTTTGGCATTTAAGCTTTCAACATATTTGTACATCAATTTGGGGAAGTTTAGGCCTGGTCTCCACCTAAAATGTAGATCTGCTTAGCTACACCAGGGCTGTGAAAAATTTCACAACCTGTTCGAGCTAGTTAGGTCAACCCAACCCCTACTCTAGAGGCAGCTAAGTCAATGCAAAAATTCTTCCAGCAGCCTACGTACTACCTCTCAGAGGTGGATGATCAACATTGACAGAAAAACCCCTTCCCATCAATGTAGGAAGCATCTACATACATCAGTGCAGCTGCTGTGGGTAACCTGGGAGGTCGCTCTCCATTTGGCACCTTGAAATTGTCTTTATTTATTTATTTTTAAATTATAGACTATAACATCTAGTTTTTTCCCTCTGAAATGCCTTACAAGATACACTGGTCCTCATTTTTTACAGACAGCTTTGATTTTTCATTTTAATTTCCTTTCATTTTCTACATACTGATATTGCCCTTTCATAATTATTAGCATTTGAAAAGAAAATATCACATATTAAAGTAACATAGCCATGTTTTCTTGTTTCTCTGAGGAGAAATCCTATTTGACATCTCTTAAGACTATTGGATTCTGGATCTTTTTACGTTCCCTTTCTTCTGCAGAGGATTTCATTTTATTTGGGTTTGAAATTTTCTGGTCTCTCTTCCCTGGAGACTTGGAAGTTTGAGTTCACATTGAATTTTTCTATGTTATTCATTGAGACACATGTCCTGCTCTAAGCAGCAGGCAGGCTATATTTAATGTTTATAGTTTTCATAGTTGATTAAACTGAATGTAATACTATCTGGCATTAATTTAACAAGTATAAACAAATCCAGTCTTTCAACTCTTTGGGGAAAAAAGTCAGGAAAGTGAAAAGGGTAACCTGCGAATACACAATCTGGAATGAAGAGAGGCAACATAACAAAACACATTGAAAAGACTTTTAAGTATTAGTGTCATCATTAATTTGGCAAATGGATGTCTAATAGTCAAAAATTAATGTCAGCAAGGAAAAATAATGTACCGGTCATTTGGCTTGAAACAGAAGAGAAAGTGTGTGGGTAACAAAGCATGTGTAAGTAGTGTTTTAAGATAAAGGCAACCCTTGCTTTACACATACAGAGACCATATCTCTCTCAAAAATCTCTTCCAGGGTAGTATAATATCTCAGCGTTCAGAAGATAGGTGTTTGCTACGTGCCACACAGGAAAATATTTGGTAGGTATAAAGTTGCAATCATTTTTACACAGCATACACTTGCTACAGCATAAGGTAGTTTTGCTCTTAACACCCTTTTTCGGGGAGCCATTGGAGATGCTTCCCTTTGTTTCTCCCCTCACAACTATCACTCTCTAGAGCTTTGTGTAGAAAACCAGTCCTGAAGTTCAAGCTCAGTCAAAACCCATTGAGTCAACAGGCACCCCTCTGCCTGATGTGAAGGAAGGATTTGAATGTTGGTTTCCTGTCTGTCAGGTGAGTGCCCTTACCACTAAACTATACATGCATTCCTTGTTGTGGACCAATGCCTATTTTATTATTTACGTGTGTCATACCCTGGGAAACAGCTTCAACAGTAGAGACTGAGAGAAACCCACACAAGAACAGCCCATAGTCAAGTAGTTTGATCACTCACCAGAAAGATAGGCAAACCTAGTTCAAGTCTCTTCCCTGCATTAGGTGAAAAGGGAATTGTACTGTGGTCTCCCACATTGTGGCTGAGCATCCTCACTACTGTAGTAGGTATTATAAGGGAGTTCTAGTCCTCCTCCCAAAATAATTTTGTATGAGTTAGGCGTGTTCTGAGCCCACCTAGGAGATTGGGCCCCCGAGGCAAGATAGGCTGGGCAATACCTAACTTGACAATCTCAGTGGTGTTCAGGTGTGTTATGGGGGCCAAGCTGCTGGGTGGGGCAGGACTGAGACAGCTGTGTGTATGCCCAGCAATCAAAACAAAGGTCTAAGGACTCTTACAGTGAAAATTTAGGCAGTGAGGGATGTTAGGCAGCACCTGAGCAGAGTTTTTGGGGATCTCAGTGGCATCTAAAAGTCAAGGATTGCAATGCAAAAGTCCCTTTGTGGATCTAACCCTAAATCCCTAAACTCCCTTGCAGCTTCTTACTGAAATGGACCATATTATTGTACTTTATCGGGCAACCTTAGTCCACATTGCTCTGAGGAGAAATTCTCTTTCCATCCTCTCTTGAGCTATCCTCAGAGTCTCGGTGCCATCTCAAAATGCTCTTTCATGTCTTTTCCCAAATCCCCCTCTTTGAAATAATCCAACCTTTCACTCTGGCAAATCACACTTTTTAGTCAGCTTTAGGAAACCATAAAATAAATGCTCTTCATATGGATGACCTTATTACGGAAGGAATCCTATTGGGCTTTTCCCAGTTAAAGGAAAGATATCATCTGTAAGACTCTCAGTATTTCTTATCATCCCAGTTCAGCGAGGTAGTTAAGTATGTCCATTAATTTAAACATGAGAGTCAATGGGACTACTTAGATGCTTAAAATTGTGCATGTACTTAAGTACCTTGCTGAGACAGGGCCCATATTATTCTTACTGAAGAAGCATAGCCAAAAGTATAGCTGAGTGTTCTAGAAACCTCAGACCCACCATCTCTTTAATACGTGTCAAGTAGAAGTGTTAGATGGGATACTTGCATGACTCTCTACAGCCAAATGATCTCATTCTGCTGAACGTTGGTATGGTCAGCATTCTCCATCCTCAGTCTCACATACCTACTAGTCTTGCAATAAAATGACTCCTCTTTGGGCAGAAGTATGAAATCTTTCTTTCTTTTCCTAACTGTTCCCCTCCTCCCCTTTTCCATGCTCAGTTAAGTGATGCCTAATTGGGAGAGAGAGAGCCTCATCTATTCCTAACTACTTCAAAAAAACAGCGCTATCCATTTTCATAGGGTTTCCTACAATGCTTCAAAAATCCTGAGTGCCCTCCTCCCCCTTTGTAGGGCCAGAACTCCATTGAAGTCAATGCTATTGATCTATTACAGTGCTCTGAATAGTTTCAACACATATTTCTGCTTTGCCTTCTGGTAACCTTGTCATATTATAGTTTGCAGTGCAATGGACTCTGGGAGACCGCAGCATTCTTTAGGCCTAAAAAACAGTGTTTTATTCCATGATAACCAAAGATATTTTTTGTCCCAAATACATGGTTCACCTTATGACCATTATAAGTAGTTTTATTTATAAATCCAACTTTCTTTTTCTCCTTTAATTTTTCTTGTTTTTCCTAGTACAATGATAATTCCTGGATAATAAGTCACTCCAGGGGTATTTTTTTAAAACAGCTTTATTTAACATGACTTATTTTCCATTAGTACTAGCCAGAAATCCTATTATGCAAAACCGATTCATCCAATGCATTTGTATCATCAAATACAGAAGAAACAGAAGAATTCTTATGCCACTGTAATCAGTGGATGCAATTTACAAGCATGACTTGGGCTAATCTAGCTAGCTCATGGCAGCAGAACAATTAGCTATGTCTAAAAATGGTTTCTGACTTACTCTTGGGTCACTAAAACATCCAAGCAAATTAAAAAGCATACAGTGACTGCTCATGTCATGGGTTTCTAATTTAACTATCTTATCATAATCCCTTACAGAAGGTAACACCAAATGATTATTTAAAAGTGAGTCCTTCAGTAGTGCAACAGACTACAAATAGGTACAGTTATAATCCAAAACTAAGCATAAATTCAGAGTAGATTTGTTTTCATCTAAGAATCATGTGTGGCTTAGAAACTGAGCTTCTTACAAAAGCATCAAACGACTCTGAAAAAAGCAGTTTGTACAGGTTTAGATAAATGCATCTACCATGCACTTGTGTGGTAGCTGCTATCTTAGCTAACACACTGAGGACTAAACCAAGGCTTTTCAGGGCTGAAAGCCTGACTTCTATCATCACTATAGCTTGAGCTAAAAAGCCAGCCTATGAAGGCAGGAGCTGTAAGCAAATGCGGGACGGGACAGAGAGTAGGACATAACACACACAGATCTATGGGTTACAAATGCCTGGGTTTTTTTTCTTTAAGATGACTGTAATGCTTGTGGATGGTGTTTGAAATCATGGATGATACAGCTTCTATTTATACTTGGAAGAAGCAGTGGAAGCTTCCCCACCTCAGGTCAGCCATGTACTGCAACACCACTTTCTAGAGGGATCTCTCTGAGTGATGAGTAGATATTTCAGTCTCTGTGCCTGTTTGGTCCTTGGCCTCTTTGCTGCTGAACCAGTACCAGCAAGGGTGCCAGCTTGTGTGGACTGTAACACAGTTAACTCATTTCATTTGTCATCTCTGCCTACACAAACAGGAAAAAAAAATAAACATGCCAAAACGTGGTCTGACCACAGCTATTGTATAACATATTTTTGTAGGAACCTAAGCTAAGGAACCTTTATAGAAGTGGGGGAGCCAGCTGTGCCGGAACCAGGGAAGACCCAGGGGGCCCATGCTCCCCATCTTTTTAATACAGGCATAGTTTGGGGGGCAGGGAGTGGCACCAGCAGGGGCTGTGCTTCACCGTGGGGCAGCTGATCATGGTGATCAGCTCCCCCACCACGAAGCACAGCCCATCCCAGCACTGCTCTGCACCTGCCCTAGGCTTGCAGTTTGGGGGGATAATGCCAACCCCTGCCCTCCTGGTTCCGGCTTCATTGACCTAAGCCAGCAGACAAATCAGGCCAATCGAAAAGGAAAGAGGGGCATGAGCTGGGAGGAGAGTACAAGGAGTCTCAGTCATTTACGCCCTGTTCAAGGACTCACCATAACTGCAGAGCTGGAGCTCACCTAAGAGCAGGGACTGCGTCCTGCCTATGGCCCTGTTGGCACTAGTCAAGCAAAGGGATGGGGAAGAGACTGGGCCCCCCCCCGCGGCAGGAGCCAGTGGAGTTGGCTGACCTCACAGGTGCGTGCCGGCTTTACTCCCTGAAGGGACATGGATTATTTTTAAGTTAAATCATGACACATAAGCAGAAGCTATTTAACCTGCACACTAAGAAGGGCAGTCTGAGCTCTCTCCTGGGCTTGGCATGACAGTTCTAACTGCACGTGCCCACTGATGCCATGCAGCACAAGTGGGGGAAAGAGGCTCTGAACTCCAGGAGCTGCCCCCTTTCCCTGCCCCAATCTCAGAATAGCCCCAAAAGGGATGTGGTGGCCGGGGAGGTCAACAGAGCCTGGAGAAGAGGAATGGCAGGGGCAAGTGGAGGAGGGAAACTTCCAGTCTCCTCCCCTCTTGGGGTGTCAAAAAATGTTAACAGGAGGCATTTTCTGGCACCACACCCCTACTGCAGAAGCACTCACTAGCCGTGAAAATGAGGGGCAGACCGAAGCACCTGCTAAGCTGCCTGCCTGGCTTTGTTTCACGCACTTGGAGGAGCATATGGTTAGCACAAAAGCATTCAGTGATGCTGCCCCCCCCCACCCCATTATCTCACATGGATCCCTCTGGTAAGCATAGGGGTGGTAGAGATAAGAAACCACCATCCCCCATAGGTTTGGCTGGGACAGCCTCAAACGCTGCCTGGGGCACATGCTGCTTCACTTAGCATTAGACAGGTAAGCTGGCTCCCCGTTTTTGGCTCCCTGCAGCTAATTCCAGAGCTGTGCTCAGTTTAGCAAGGGGGCTAGAGCTGTGCCCAGCTATAGCGAAGGAAAAGGAGTGTGCCTTATGCCAGGGGAAAAAACACCAGGTGCCACACGAAGCTCAGGGAAGCCATGGGACAAGGGAAGAAAGGAAAGCTAAAGGAAGAGAAAGGGGGCAACTTTATTTTCAGGGATGATTTTTTTTTCAAATTGGCCAGAGGGTTTTGGGGGGGGTGGACGGGGAGTTTTGGCTGTACTCTGGGTGATTCAGGGCGAGTTTGCTATGGGTTTTTTTTCCCCCTCACCTTCAGAGAAGAAAATAACCTACAAGCTCACCAAAAGGGCCACAGAGCTACCCCCTTCTTAGCAGGACTGTTCCTCGCAACATTTTTCAGGTTAGCAACTATGGACTGATGCGGGAGTAAGGAAAAGAGAAAAAAGGGGAGTGAATGACATGGTGGGAACAAAGGGGAGATGGTTGGGAGGCGAGAAAGGGGAGGAAACTGAAGAGGGAAGGAGAGAGAACAAATAGGGAAGGGTCAGGAAGAGAGTGCGAGAGAGAAGATCCAGGCCAGCTGCCCTGCCCCGCTCAGGAGCAGCGCGCCCCCACGGCGACTAAGCTCAGGCAAAGCCCCGCGGGCCTGACCCCGGGGCGTCCCCACCAGGACAGAGTCCCTGTTAAATGAACTCAATCCCTTCGTATTTCATGGCCCCGATCCTGGTCTCCGGCAGCAGGAAGCGCCCGTCCAGCGTGAAGGCCATGATGTAGGTGGCGATCTTGCCATCGTCCTCCTCTGATTTCAGGGCCACGATGAGCTGGTTGTCAGTGTCAGGGATGAACTTGAAGGAGGAGAAGCCATGGGTCGGGACCGTGGCCCCCACGTGGCTGACGGCGATGTCGCCGAAGTCCTGCGTGGCCCGCAGCAGCAGGTTGGTGCCCCGGTGCTCGTCAGCCTTCTCATCGTAGCGCTCCTGGCTAGCCCGGCGCGGCAGGAAGGGAAACTTGGCGAGACTAAGCGAGAAGAGGGGCTAACTTAGAGATTATCTAAACAACAAAAAAGAAAACTCGGCAAGCCTGAGCTACTGTTACTTTGCTACAGCCAAGCCATAATATATCAATGACATACAGTAACATGTAATTTAAAATGATTGTATCTCCCAAAATTGTGCACAAAGGAGAACGTGTTAGGGAAATAATGTCCCTGCTTGCCTTTAACTGTACAACAAATAGACCTGTATTACTGAGGTGAGTCCTATTAACTTCAGTGGGCCCTCTCGCCTCAGCAACGTGAGCAGGATTTGACTTTCATGTCCCCTCTACCTTAATTAGCAAGTATGCAATGCACTGAAATATTTCAGACACACGCTCAGCTCATGAGTAATTAGAAAATGTGGTGAAATAGTGCCCTCAGGTGGTGTAAGTTAAATTCTATCCTATTGGCTGTTACCCTGAAAGCATCTGCTCTCGCCAGTGCCATGTAATCTTCCATCACTGCATATGTGGATGCAAGAAGAAAGCTAAGTATTTTAGACACACACACACACACACACACACACACACACAACATCAAAATATAAGCACCATTTGTTTCCTAGATTGTTTGAGGCTTGATTTTTTAAATTAAATCTGTATTTGTTTAAAAAGTCTACAGCGACTAGGGAGGGAATACAAACAAATCACTCAAAGGATCATTATAGTACATTATCAATAATACTGTAGCAACAACGATGGATAGAAAGAGAAAGATCTAGAAAAGACGAGAATGTCGGGGGGAGGCGGAAGGTGGCAGAAGGGAATCCCATCTCAGAACCAGAAACAGGAGGATTGGAGAACAAGAGAGGAGAAGTGTTAGAAAAATATCCAGTTGGTGAATCACTTCTCAGCCATGTTTATACATAAAATACAAACTCTCAGGATTAAACAAAGAACGCAAATGATTAATCTGTAACTCAGTATGTCCTGAAGCTTCTTGAGTTCTTACCATCATTTGTATAGGAATCTTTCCAAGGCTTCCATTGCTGATGTTATTATACCAGGCTTTAATCTTTGGAGATGAATGGCATTTTCACTTCTGCAAGTGAAGTGAAGCACAAAGATTTCAAGGGTTTATAAGGCCTCTATTTGCATTAGTCCAGTCTAAATTAATTTTAACTGTGGCTATCCCTTTTAGCAAATTAAACGTTTAGTCTTGCACAGCTCTCCAAAAACCCTTCACTTTAGAGTAGTTCCAGGGAATATGTTTCACTGAATCAGTAGCTTTGGTACATCTCCAGCATTTAGAATATGCTTTATGCTTTCTTAATAAAAGCGTATGCAGTGTTGATGTAGCAGTGTGAGTCCCAGACTATTAGAAAGACAAGGTGGGTGAGGTGATATCTTTTATTGGACGAACTTCTGTGGGCGAGACAGACAAGCTTTCAAGCTACACAGAGCTCAAAATGTGAGGGGGCCATTGTATTGAAGGCAAACTGTCTGTGGAATCAACCATAGTCAAAGGTCTATCAAGGACTGTTTAATGTAGTGGGCACTATTACCCCCCTTGGGCTACAGTGAAAGTGAAACCCAGTCTGCTGCACCAGCATGTCACAGAATCTAGAAGTCTCAACACAGCATTTGGGTCGGGCTTCGCTTTGACCCAGGTGCTAGCTCTCAGGGCAAGCATCCCAGTCCTAGTAAGCACTGGTCTGGCCATCCAAGCCATCCTGATGCTGGCTCCTACACATGCAGTGGGGGACTTCACAGGTCAGAGCCCTGAATTCCTCTCCCTCCCTCCATGCAAGTTCATACACACACGGACATGCTCACCCTGCACATGCTCCTGATGCCTCAGCTCCCAGAGAAGGGAACTATATCCCCTGCTCCTGCACATTTGCTTAATGACAATTACTTTTTAAAAATCACTCACACTGCCAGATTTCCCCTACAGGTACATTCTCCTTGAGCCCCACCAGGCTGACTTCCACTCTTTATATAAACTATCCTCCTTTGGGTGGAGCAGGAGAAGCCATGTTCTCACAAGGCTGGGAGAATCATGTCCACACCACCACCATCTTGAGACCAAGATGGAATGAAGGGCGGGGGATTGGTCAGTGACTCACTTCTAAGTAAGACGAAGGCATCCATCTACTGACCAGACAGAGTATCCTAGGAGATGTGCTGCCTACCAAGGACCAATATCCAACACATTACAGAAGGATTGCCGAGGCCATCCAGGCCTCTGGTTACTACCCCATGCTGCTCAGCCATGTGGGCACTAATGATACTGCAAGGTATGACCCTGAGCAGATAAGTAGTGACTACAGGGCTTGGGGGGTGAAGGGGTGAGGGGCGCAGGGGGTGTTCTCATTGATCCTTCCAGTCAAGGGTAGGGACCAATACATCTTGGAGGTGAATACATAGATGGTGTCATCAAGACGGGATGCTTGAGAAGGCCTGCCGAGCAGCGATGGAGTCCACCTATTAAGGAAGGGGAAGAGTATCTTCGGATACAGAATGGCTAACCTAGCGTGGCAGTCTTTAAACTAGGTTCAATGGGGACGGGAGACAAAAGCCCACAGCCATGGGCGGCGAGTTCTATGGGCCCGTGGAGCCCAGGCCCCACCAATAATCCAGAAGGTGGGCCCAGCTCCAGCAATGTTTGGGCCCCAGGCCCTGTGCTTTGGGGGTCCCCGCGTCACACGGCCGGGTGCTCTCACCTCAGCGGCAGCTCCCGGGAGAGGCCCAGGCAGCGACTGGGCTCACAGCCCATTGGCCGGGAACCCCAGCCAATGGGAGCTGCCGGGGGCGGTGCCGGAGCTGCCTGGCCACGCCTCCACAGCAGGGATGGGGAGCGAGCCACCGACAGCGGCTGATCCCTGGGCAGAGCAGCAGCAGCGTCTGTCCTTGTCAGACAGACTCAGCCGGGGAGCTGTGGGGGCAGCCTGACACACGGACACAGCCGGGGGGGGGCGTTTGGTGGGGACAAACAGACACAGCCGGGGGGTTGTGGGACAGACACACACAGCGGGGGGTTGTGGGACAGACAAACACAGCCGGGGGCAGCCAGACAGACACAGCCAGGGGGTTGTGGGACAGACACACACCAGGACACAGCCAGGGGGGTTGTGAGGACAGACAGACGGACACAGCTGGGGGGTTGTGGGACAGACACACACAGCGGGGGGGTGGGGACAGACAGACACAGCCGGGGGTGGTGGGGGCAGCCAGACAGACACAGCCAGGGGGTTGTGGGACAGACACACACCAGGACACAGCCAGGGGGGTTGTGAGGACAGACAGACGGACACAGCTGGGGGGTTGTGGGGATAGACAGATGGAGCCGTGGGCGGGGAAAGGAGCAGCAATGGGCACCCCGGGGCTGGTATAAAATACACAGGATCGGGGGGGGCTTCCTGAGGGGACTATAGCAACACCCCCCGCAGAGCAGACCCAGGTTGCAGCTGGCTCTGCCCATCACAGGCCCCTGCCCCACAGAGACCCACACAACCCTCTGCCCCCTCGAGAGACTCCCAATGACCCCTGTGCCCCTGTCACTCCTCTCCAGAGAGCCCTCCCCTTTGTGCCAGCCCACTCCCCTCCCCCACTGCCTCCCCTCCTCCAAAGCTCCCTACAATCTCCCCCTTTGCCTTCCGCCCCCCAGCCCAGCCCATTCCATTGGCCGGGAGGCTCCCAGTCCAGTGGCCATCAGGGCCCATGGGAGCTGCACCTGAGGCAGGGTGCCTGCCTGAAGATGCAGACCTTCCTGGCTGTGCCTCCACAGCACAGGGAGGGGGAGCCACAGGTGAGCAAGCCCTGGTCATCATCACAGGCCCAGTAATTCTCTGGATATTTAATTTCACTGAGGCAAAATGTGTGCAATTTTATGGGTTGAATGATTGAATGACATAATACCCACCTGCCCGCATTGTCCATCACTAAGTCCAGTAATTTTGTCAAGTGTTTGTTGCACAACATGGTGGTGCCTACCCCTACCTTGTGCTTCAGGGGGTGATGGGGTCCAGGGCAGCCTATTATAGCCTGTTATAGAACTACCTGATTAGTAATTGGATATGTTGGCTGGCATCTTTTTTTACGTGTTCGCTCCCCCTGATGTTAGAACCTGGCTACACCACTGGGGAGGGGAGCTTCCTAGACCTGTGCAGCTGGGGCTTAGGTGAATTTTGTGATACTGTGCCCCTCCCCAGCTACCACCCTGCAGTCCCCACTCCTGCACCATGCTGGGCAAAGGGCAGCCCCATCCCCAGTGAGGCTATGGTGAGGGGTGGCAGCAGGGGAGGCCACACGTGATGGCAACCTCCCCCCTCGGTACCCACCATAGGGGAGGCGAGTGGGCTTTCTGGACCTGAGAGGGACCTAGGAGCATGTGCAGTGAACTGCGGGGGAGAGGAGGGGTCCCTCCCCTGGAGCTTGCTGCTACCAGGGAGGGTGGAGGGGAGTCCTCTTTGGCCCTAGCCCTGGGGCAGCCTGTCTGCACCCCAAGTTCCTTATCCCCAGCCCTGCCCCAGAGTCCTCACCTGACGGGAAAAACACGCAACTTAAATTTGGTGGTCAGTTTAGAGTATCATAGAATATCAGGGTTGGAAGGGGCCTCAGGAGGTCATCTAGTCCAACCTCATGCTCAAAGCAGGACCAATTCCCACCTAAATCATCCCAGCCAGGGCTTTGTCAAGCCGGGCCTTAAAAACCTCTAAGGAAGGAGATTCCACCACCTCCCTAGGTAACCCATTCCAGTGTTTCACCACCCTCCTAGTGAAAAAGTTTTTCTTAATATCCAACCTAAACCTCCCCCACTGCAACTTGAGACCATTACTCCTTGTTCTGTCCTCTGCTACCACTGAGAACAGTCTAGATCCATCCTCTTTGTAACCCCTATCAGGTAGTTGAAAGCAGCTATCAAATCCTCCCTCATTCTTCTCTGCTGCAGACTAAACCATCCCAGTTCCCTCAGCCTCTCCTCAGAAGTCATGTGCTCCAGCCCCCTAATCATTTTTGTTGCCCTCCACTGGATTTTCCAATTTTTCCACATCCTTCTTGCAATGTGGGGCCCAAAACTGCACGTAGTACTCTAGATGAGGCCTCACCAATGTTGAATAGAGGAGAATGATCATGTCCCTCGATCTGCTGGCAATGCCCCTACTTATACAGCCCAAAATGCTGTTAGCCTTCTTGACAAAGGCCAGAGGAGGGAGTGTTAGTGCCTTTGCGGACTTCTGGGAAGTGCATGGGGTGGAAGGGGATGCTGGGATGCTCTGGAACCACTCCTTCAAAGCCAGTCAGGACTCTGGGGGAGCCTCCTCTCTGAGCAGACTGTCTCCAGGGCAAGAAGCTTACACCTTCCTGGGTCTGACCTCAGAGCATTCAGCATGCCCTTCCACACCATGCACTTTCCGCAGTGAGTCCGCCCAGGCGGGGTCCTGGGGCAGCCAGAGGTCCCTGCACCCCAACTCCGCAGTCAGATGTGACTCTCAGCCAGACTGTAAAACAGAAGGTTTATTAGATGACGGGAACACAGTTTAAACAGAGCTTGTAGGTACAGAAAACAGAACCCCTCTGTCAGGTCCATCTTGCGGGGTGGGGAGCCCAGAACCAAGTTCTGAGTCTCTCCCCATTTCCCCAGCCAGCTCCAAACTGACACTCCCTCCTCTGGCCTCTGTGTCTCTTCCGGACAAGGAGGCCACCTGATCTCTTTGTCCCCAACACCTTCAGTTGGCATCTTGCAGGGGAAACTGAGGCACCCACACAGTATTCAGAGAAAATATTAAGAACATTCCCACTTCATCACAACAGGTGCAACAAAATATAATACTGTATATTGAAGTAGGCAAGTGCTGCTTCTGACTTTCCACTTTTAATTGACCCTTAATTGACGCGTTGTAGCTTCATTTTATATCGGCTTACAGGGCGGGAGCGGGGGGCACCACCATTTTGGGCCCCACCAAAAATTATACAAACCTGCCGCCTATGCCCACAGCTAAGTTCAAAACGTAGAAACCTGGATGAAGGGTCAGAATCTGGAGACAACTCGGGCAATTACAGCAGGGACAAAGGAGAGACAAGACAGAGGGAATGTAGAGGGGAAATCTAATGAACATCTTAGATGTCTGTATACTAGTGCAAGACATATAGGGAATAAACAGGAAAAACTAGAAATACCAGTGACTAAATACAATTACAACATAACTGGTATCACAGAGACTTGATGGGATAATTCACATGACTGGAAAATTGGTAGAGAAGGGTACAGCTTGTTCAGAAGGACAGGCTGGGAAAAAAGGGCAGAGGTGTTACCTTGTATATCAACGCTATATACTCTTGCACTGAGGTTAAGATTGAAGTGGGAGGCAGACCTCTTAAAATCTCTGGGGAAGGATAAAAGGGGTAAAAATGGTGTTGTCATGATAGGGGGTCTACTAAAGACCACCTAACTAGGAAGAAGAGGTGAATGAGGCTTTTTAAAAACAACTAACAAAATCACTCAAAGCACAGGATTGGTGGTGTGGGGGGACTTCAATTACCCAGGCATCTTTTTGGGAAAATAATACAGCAAGGTGTACAGATTATCCAGCAAGTTTTTGGAACGCATTGGAGACAACTTTTTATTGCATAAAATGGAAAAAGTGACAAGTGGAGAGACTGTTCTAGATTTGGCCCTGGCAAAGGGGGAGGAACTGGTTGCGAATTTGAAGATGGAAGGCAGCTTCGGTGAAAGTGACAGAGTTCATGATTCTAAGGAATGGTAGGAGGGAAAACTGCAGAATAAAGACAATAGACTCCAAGAGGGCAGACTTCAGCAAACTCAGAGAATTGGTAGGTAAGAGCCTGTGGGAAGCAAGTCTAAGTCACAAAAGAGTTCAGGTGAGTTGGCAGTTTTTTAAAGAGACATTATTAAAGGT
This sequence comes from Mauremys reevesii, assembly GCF_016161935.1. Classification (NCBI taxonomy): domain Eukaryota; kingdom Metazoa; phylum Chordata; order Testudines; family Geoemydidae; genus Mauremys; species Mauremys reevesii. The sequence goes on along the minus strand of NC_052629.1, from coordinate 27,908,556 downwards.
CGTAACCATGCCTTTGTAGGTCACAACTGAGAATACCAAATTCAGTACAAACTGCTGAGAAATAGGGCAGAAACACCCCAAAAGTGGAGGTTATTCTCCCATGAGATATACCAAACTAGCAACAAAAGTAAACTTCTGTTTCACCACACTGGCTAACAAGGAGTCATAAAAGCAGTTTCCTTAGGCATACCAGTCCTTGCATCATCACCAAAAACACTAGCCTTAGAGATGAGTGGTTCTTTAAAACCAATCTACTCAAATACAAGGTTCTTCTGATCCCAAAGGACCAGCCACACACCCTGGTTAATATATAACTCAGATCTTACCAAACAATCACACTGATGCTAGTCCTTTAGTAGCTAAAATCTAAAGGTTTATTTATAAAAAGAAAGAAAGGTGAGAGTTAAAATTGATTAAAGGAATCAACTACATACAGTAATTGCAAAGCTCTTGGTTCAGGCTTATAGCAGTGATGGAATAAACTGCCGGCCTGTTAAGTCTCTGGTTGCTTTCAAAGCATTGGAAGGACCTCAGTTCCTCGATTAGAATGCTCCCATTAGTATAACTCCACAGTCCAGAGGTTTGAGCAGAAAAGAGGCAAAATTGAGGTGTTTCCAGGGCCTTTTATAGCTTCTGCCATGTGGAAGGAAACCCATTGTTTCAAACAAAGGCCTCAGCACAGCTAGTGGAAAATTACAGGTGACAAGATGGGGTTTGGAGTCATGTGGGAGAATCACATGTCCATGCATAATTTTGCTTAGTCATGGCAGGAAGCCATTACCTATACTTCACAGGAAAGTCCATTCAATTTAGATGAGCATCTCCCATGGTCTATTGTGAGTTAGGTGTCCTTTTCATGGGCCACTCAATTTGCATAGTCCCTCCAACATGTGCATGCTAACTCCCTTGTCGGCATTACCCCAGGACAAATATTTGCAATCCAGGTATACAGCCACTACTTCTAACTACAAATACAAAAATGATTCATGCATATAGCATAAATATAATCACCAATCATAAATCATAATTTTTTCATAGACAGCACATGCATTTTTTTTTTTTGATTTGTTGCATATATATAATATAACAACAAAAAACATCTACATCATCGGTCGGCACCTTCTTTCAGAAGTGGTGTGGTCTTCATTCTCTTTTTTTATTCACTCTTTTGTGTGTTTTGGTAATACATTTTTTTTTTTTTTTTCTCTCTCTCTATCTAATAATAATATATAAATATATAACTAAATTGTAATATGTAAAAAAAAAAAAAAAAAAAAATTTTTAGAAGCTTAAATTAAATTAAAATTAAATTAAAAGAGACCCCCCCCAGCAGGGAGGCAGTGTGAGAGTGTGCCTGAAAATCAAAAAAATCAGCCTGCATGCACACCATACTTTACCTACCATATATGTTGGTCCTCTTCATAACATCACAATTCACATTAACACATATCAAACACAACATAATACAAAATATAGACAGTATAGGCAAGATAGACAGTATGACAGTATGGTATCAACAAAAAAAAAAAAGAAAAAAAAAAAAAAAAATAAAAAAAAAAAAAAATAAAAAAAAAAATAAAAATAAAAAAAAAAAAAAAACACAAAAACAAAAAAAAAAAGATACATAAAGGGACAAGGGAACAAACAGGAACACAGGAACAACAGAGCACAGAAGAAGCAAGACAAGGGAAGGAGGAGCAAGACCAAGGACAGAGAGAAGGTGATGACACACAAAAAAAAAAAGGGCCAAAGTAAGTATTGTATTTTTTTTTTTTCAGTTTTCACACTTTCAGTTTTCAGTTTTCACCCCCACTAACCTAGTGAACATCAGTGTGAATGAGATGGGCTGTGATGGTAAAATAGGGAAAGAACAAGTTAAGAATTACTTAGACAAGTTAGGTGTCTTCAAGTAGCTTTGTCTGATGAAATGCACCCTAGAATACCTAAGGAACTGGCTGAAGAGATATCTGAGCCATTGGCGATTATCTTTAAGAACTCACGGAGGACAGGGGAGTTCCCAGAGGACTGAAAAAGGTCAAATATAGTAGCTATCTATAAAAAGGGGACTAAAGGACAACCCAGGGAATTATAGACCAGTCAGCTTAACTTCTGTACCCAGAAAGATAATGGAGAAAATAAACAATCAATTTGTACACACCTAGAACAGGAATGGGCAAACTTTTTGGCCCAAGGGCCAAATCGGGGTTGCAAAACTGTATGGAGGGCTGGGTAGGGAAGGCTGTGCCTCCCCAAACAGCCTGGCCCCTGCCCTCTATCCACCCCCTCCCACTTCCCGCCCCCCCTCACAACCCCCAACCCATCCAACACCCCCCACACACTCCTTGTCCCCTGACCGCCCCCTCTCGGGACCCCCATCCCTAACTGCTCCCTCAGGACTCCACCCTCAAGCCAACCTCCCCCCCGTGCTCCCTGTCCCCTGACTGCCCCAACCCCTATCCACACCCCCGCCCTCTGACAGGCCTCCCAGGACTCCCACGCCTATCCAACCCCCTTGCTCCCCATCCCCTGACCGGCCCCCACAGAACCTCTGCCCCATCCAACTGTCCCCTGCTTTCTGTCCCCTGACTGCCCCCAAGGACCCCTGGCCTCTTATCCAATGCCCCCACACCTGCCCCCTTACCAGGCCACTCAGAGCAGCAGGAGCTCACAGCCATGCTGCCGCGCTGCCTGGTAGGAGCAGCGGGCCAGAGTGCTGGCAGCGCAGTGACCTGGGGCTAGTCTGCCTGGCCAGGAGCTCAGGGGCCAGGCAGCACAGGTCCACAGGCCAGATGTGGCCTGCGGGCCATAGTTTGCCCATCTGTGACCTAGAAGATAGTAAGGTGATAACAGTCAATGTGGATTTGTGAAGAACAAATCATGTCAAACCAACCTAATATCCTTCTTTGACAGGGTAACAAACCTTGTGGAATGGGGGGAAGCAATTGATGTGATATATCTTGACTTTAGAAAAGTTTTTGATACTGTCTCTTATGACCTTCTCATAAACAAACTAGGGACATATAGCCTGTATGGACCTACTAAAAGATGGACATGCAACTGGTGAGTAAACCTTACAGAATAGTTATCAAGGGTACCACAGGGATCTGTCATGGGGCTGGTTCTATTCTATATCTTCATAAATGATTTGGATGATAGCATGGAGAGTACACATAAAGTTTGCAGATAATACCAAGCTGTGAGGGGTTGCAAGCACTTTGGGAGACAGGCTTGGAATTCAAAATGAAGACATGGTCTGAAATAAATAGGCTGAAAGTCAATAAGGACAAATGCAAAGTACTACACTTTGGAAGGAATACACAATCACAAAATGGGAAATGACTGCCTAGGAAGGCGTACAGCAGAAAAGGATCTTTGCGGGGTATAGTGACTCACAAACTAAAAATGAGTCAACAGTATAATACTCTTGCAAAAAAAATTAACACCAATCTGGGATGCATTAGCAAGGGTGTTGTAAGCAAGCCACGACAAGAAATTTTTCCACTCTATTCAGCATTGATAAGGCGCCCCCAACTGCAGTATTGTGGTCAGTACTGGGCACCACACTTCAGGAACGCTGTGAACAAATTGGAGCAAGTCCAAAGGAAAGCAACAAAAATGCTTAAAGATCTAGAAAACATGACCTACAAGGAAAGATTGAAAAAAAATTGATTTTTTTAGTCTGGAGAAACTGAGCAAGGACATCATAACCATCTTCAAGTATGTAAAAGGTTGTTATAAAGAGGAAGGTGATAAAATGTTCTTCTTAACCACTGAAGACAGGACAAGAAGTAATAGGTTTAAATTTCAGCAAGGAAGATTTAGGGGACATTAGGAAAAACTTGCTAACTTTAAAGGTAGTTAAGCACTAGAATAAATTACCTAGAGAGGGTTATAGAATCTGCATCACTGGCAATTTATAAGAACAGGTTGGACAAACACTTATCAGGGATGGTCTATATAATACCCTCCTCAGTGCAGGGGACTGGACTAGATGCTCTATCGAGGTCCATTCCAGTCATACACGTCTATGATTCTATTTGCCTTCACCGTGGCTTGTGGACTTTCCTGTGGTACTGGTGATGTCTGTGAGAGAAAATACCATGCTGTTCACTCCGTTGTGCCATTGGGATGCCCTGACAGTAGAAGTAAGAACTGTAGTCACATTGCTAGCAGTTGTCTATATAACTGGGGAAGAGCTGACCTTTCCAAAGGAAAAATGAATATGTCACCTAAAGTTGCTTTTTCACTCAGAGCCTCACTAATTATGTTTTACCTTGCTTGTACATTCAGGAAGAGTTTTACTAACAAAACACTTTTTGTGGCTCAGCGGGAATCAATAGAGCTTACAAGCATTCTCTTTATTTATTGGCAATTTACTCCCAAATTCCCTATCTGGGCTATCAATAGGAAAGCAATCGCTTTATAGCACTAATGACTTGCAGCAAAGTTTATACATCTGTTTAATACAAATAAGGGCAAACGATTTCTCCATCTTGGTTAGATAAGATAGAGCACACAAGGGCTTATCTCACTTAAAGAATAACTTGTAGCTGCCTCTCATTAAAATGATAAACTATTATAATGGACACAACTAGAAAAACTATCAGATTGAGTGAGGGGAGAAGCTGGCAAGCCAGGCCGGACATAAGGAAATACTGTTTATAAAACACTAACAATAATGCAGGTCATTAGCAGAAGTGAAGCAATAGACAGGACGGAATGGGTTTCCAGCTAAAGTACCAACCATAGACTGGAGACTTCAGAAAGCGCACCAACGAGCTGCAGGAAGCAGCCCAGGTAATTCAGCAGGTGACACACTGAGTCAATACTGATCCAATTCCCAGCATGTTTGGGTGCAGCTGTGTTGCCAAATGTGCTGTTTGTTTGGGAATAACCATAAAGCCAAGAAGATCCTGATCACATGTAGTCATCAAAAATACTTTTTGTAAAAGAAGGATTGTTAACTCCATTGACAATCCCAGAACTTGACAAAAGTCTTGTTCTGGTAATTACATATTCCCTACTTAAACTCTCTCTGCAGTTTCATGTGGAATGGAGACTATTTGTAACTTGTTATTATAAAATATGTAGTACTGAAGTGCTGTGTTCCACTTCTTGGAGTGGAATTGTCTACATTTCAAGTGGTGGGTGAAGTGATTTGTTGCCTATCTTCTAGAGCTATCGTGAGCTTAATTGATATTTTCCAAGGGCTTTGAAATCCTTGGAGTTTGAAATCTATAGCTGAAGAATGAGTCTGTACAACAAAAGGGGCCAAGAAATTGAAAACTTCAATATAACATAATAGTCAAATTTATGCTGATACATATCAAACAGACACAGAAACCAGTCAAGCTCAATAGACTTACCTATACATTTTTTTCAAATAGTTCATCAGTCTGAGACTAAGTCTCAGAAGACAATCTCATAAGCAGAAAAATAATGACACTTGGTATCAAGTATTTAGGTCATGAAAATGGTAGATTTTTTTTCAAATTGTATTCACAAAAATGATATTGTAAAGTGTGTATTATGAAGTACTGCAATTGGGTATATTTACTGCACATTGAAACCATACATTTAACACAGTTCTTGACTCCAGTCTGAGTCAGAAATGTCAACGCCTCGATCTGGGTTACACTATAGATATGAAACACCTGTTGTCCTTGTTCTTTAAGGAAAGTATTGCAACAAAGGACAGTTATGAAGTGTTCGTGGTTGATGAAGGCATTAATCATTATCACTAATCAACCACGAATCTTTCATAACTATTTTTTGCAATAGAAAAAGAGCAGAACGCCTGCTGAAATGTCCCAAATGTAGTCAGAAGTAGGGGTCTTGAACCAATACTGCATGAAGTCACCACAGCAATGGGTAATTCTGCACATTTCGGGCTCTCTGGTTTGGGGCATGCTGCTCAAGAAGGGGGCGCAGCAGGGCACAGGATAAACCTGTGATGGGTTTGAGCCCTTTGGGGTGGCACCTAACGTGCTGGGGTTTAACTGAGCTTCCCCTGCTCAATCAGCCTATTCTGCCAGCCTGGGTCCCCTTCACCTGGCCTTGCTGAGTTAGGATCACTAGCCTCTTCTAGCCAAGCACGCAGGCAGGGCCACACTCAGCTGCACAGAGAGACAGATCCACTCCGGAAAGATTCAGCCTGAGGGCCTTTCCCCAATGCTCTGGTGCCCACTCCCTTTAAGGGGGACAAACCCAAAGGTTTTATGAAATTTGCTCCCTCCCTCAAAGTGGAGGGAGATAGGCACAACTTCTTGTCCCCCCAAGTTAGAAATTACATAAACTGGGTTATATTATAAACAAGCAATAAATGTATTAACTACAAAAGTTGAAATTTAAGTGAATATATGCAATAACAGACAGAAAAAAGCAGCTTACAGACCAAATCAAGCAACATACACAGGCTAAGCTCCACAGGTTACAAAATGTAAAATCTCACCCTAAATGTTATTTTAGGTGGGTTGCAAAGTTTCTGTGGTTCAGTGTTCCAGTTACATTGCTTTTCAGACTGGACCCCTGTATCAGTCTGGACTCCCCCCTTGCCTTCCCTTCAGGTGGCTTTTGCAGTCTTTCTTCTTGGGCAAACGGGCCATGGAGAGGAGGAGTCCCGTTTGCCTTCCTCCCCACCCTTAAATAGGATTTGCATAAGGCGGGAATCCTTTGTTTTCTAAACTTGACACACACACCCCTTCCCTTCCAGTGGAAAGTTATAAGAAGTCCCAGGTAATAATTAGTATCAGGTGACAAGACCACCTGATTCTGTAGTATCACAGCATCCATGAGTCAGTGGCAGTATGGAACATCCACAGGAAGCCAATTGCCCCACAGATTCAAGGAGGGCTGGACCACCCTGCTTAATCCATGGTGGGGGCCAACTCCGCCCCCGACAGAATGATTCATAAGAAACATTTCAAGTTGAAACTCACGGAGTGTCCCAGCCCTTCCACAAGTTTCTCTTCTGGGGCGCATTGTTTAGCGCGTCTACAAAATCCATCATTTGGAAAAACCGTTTAGAGTTGTGACCTCTTTAAGGGCATGGGTATGTTTTGTTTTTAATCTGACTTGATCAAACTATTTATGGGGCTTTAATTCTTTGTTCTCACAATCTTTTTCATAGACTGTAATCTATAGCTTGCAGGACTGAGCCACAAGCTCTGGTGCCCCCCCATACACACACAGGGCTAAAGCCCCGATGCTCTCTGCCATTCAGCTGAAGCCTGCGGGGTTGAGGGAGGAGTCAGGATGTGGAGGACTTCAGGAAATAATCTCTGTGAATTTAAACCCTAGTAATTGGGTAGTAGAGACTAGCACGTGGCTGTTGTGTGGTAGGCAGGCTGCTGGAATGAGAATAGCTGAGTCAGAGCTGCTTAACACACAGCCACTCAGTGTCTGCTTCTTTGCTGGTTAGAAGTGTCCAAACAAGTGAACCCCAGCAGCAGAGCATTTTGAGGCACTCAGGGTACAGGACAGGTAGTGACACAACCCCTCACTGGTCTGGAGTGCACCCCTGAATATGACAATTCCCAAATATCACGGAGACAGGCTGACAGACTAGACTTTTCAGGAGAGGAGTCCAAGCTCACCATCCATTGATCGTGGCAATGAGCAAACTATGAGACTTCTCGTTAAACAAAGGAACAATTTATTAATTCATAAGATTGCACATGGCAAAATAAAGTTGATTAATTACATTTTAGTAACTCTTGGCCTACTTGAGAGGGAAATGTTTTCAATGATTTAGGACTATTCTTCCTTCTACCTTTAAAACAAAATGAGGAGTCCAAGGACTAGTTCAAGCATTTCTCAAACCTATATGTAAATATGTATGTGTCTTTATTTTAATAAATTTGAAACCCAATATTGTAGATATATGTGTCAGGGTCAGCGTCCACAGCACCCAGTTGTGTCCTACCATCTCTCGCTCAGCACGCCCATGCAGGGCACTGATAAACTTATGTTGGCCCAAAGGAAATATAACATGGAAGGGTCTTCTGCCCTTCCTAGGCTACCCTTCCACTTCACTCTTTCAGAGTGCTGACCCTCCACATTTTCTCCCTGGAGTCCCAGCTCATAACCAAGCCACTGACCCTCAGAGCTTTCTCCCTAGAGTCCTTCCCCAGTCTGGTTCTCATCCATATTCCCATCAACCGCCAGACTGCTGTTTAGATTTGGCCCTCCACAGGCCCTAGCACAGGACTCTCCTGTCCTTCTGGGGCCAGTCACAGGAGATGACCTCTCCCCTACATCACTCCTCCCCAGTGGAGTTCTCTCAGCCCTTATGGAAATCACCTGATTCCTTCCCAGCTGGGTCTGATAATTATTGGCCCAAGCCATCTGATCCCCAGCCAATCAGGATCAGCTGAGGAGGGAGGGCAGGTGGTTCCTCACAGGCCAGGCGTACCCTGACTCCCCTTAATAGGTATATTGTCCTAGGCTGGTTGGCCCTTTAACTACTTTTAGCCACAAGAGATACTTGGTTTGAATGACAACCATCAATCAGTTTTTCATTACAATAGATTGCCAGCAGAAACCAAATAGTTTAGCACAAACTCTTGAATGAGAATGCCCAAGTTTTAAAATCTCTTTGGAATGCATTGTTAGATTCTACCAGGGAAACAATTAATTGGCACATACAAGGAGTGTTTAAGAAATAAACAGCATGACACAGCAGTGACAAAACCAGCAAACTTCCTTTTTTGCCTTAGCAAACTTAGTCGGTGCTTTTAACGCCTAGCACAACCTCCATAAGCTTCCTGTTTGACTGACATACCTCCTCCTCTCTCCTTTTTACTCTGGCATTCAAGTACCCTTTGACCACAAGTGGATTTTTTTTTTATTATGCACCCTAGTACTGACCTTCAGTTAATCACTCCCTACAGCTGTTAAGATAGCAGTAGTCTCTAAGAGAAACTTTGCCAGTACATTAATTAGCTTATTAATTGTTTTAATCTCCCTTTAACACTGAATGTATAGAGTTATAAAACTTTAAAGTGGCGCCCTCATGTCTGTTAGCTGGGTGTGCCTCGGGCACTGTTCTTTTAATCATCTCCTTCTAGGCCTGGAATTCTGTCATTTTCTTCCTGAAATGTAAGACGTCGCAGGGAAATTTGTTGCTCTCTCTTTTCCTTACAACACTTGTTCTTACCATACAGTGACCTAATAAAGCCTAAGGCAGCACATGGAATTAATGTCTTGGTCTTGTGTGCTATACATGAGTCCTCAGCTAGGGGGATACCGTGGGATCAAGCTCTAACATGAGAGTGAGACAAAAAACACAAATGTAGGAGAGTCTGTGAGAGCAGTTTTTCAGCCTAATACTGGGCCCAGTTGTACCCTGAAATCCTCGCACATGGGGTAGGCCTTCTCATGTAGACAAAAGGGGACAGTTCCTGACATTGCTATGCTCCTTCCGACTCCCCAGCCCCCACAGAAGGCTCTTCCTGGTTGAAGAGTGTCACATGTGGGAAAGGAACACGAGGTGGGTGGCCAGGGAGGAACAGAGACGGTAGGAGTGTGGCCAGCAGGGACATATGTCACCCTGTGAAGATGCCCCACAAAGAAAATACTAGGATGTATTCACTTTGTATGGACCCCTTTGGGGGCAGAAACCTTGCCATTTAATAGGACCCAGAGGTGGCTGCTGGCTGTGGAAGCAATGACAACGTGGATCCATTGGAGCTGTGCTGCAAAGAAGCAGGAAATGTGCTGTGAGGGACACAGAGCTACACTGGAAGAACAAGTCCCCTGTGTGGAGAGGACCTCTCACTGGTCCCCTGACATCTGTACAGGTCTGTGGCACCCCTTCCCTAAGGGTCCTAAAGATTCATGGGATTGGGAGGCCTCACTTGCTGTAAACACCACAGCTCACCATCCCACTATCTCTTACAAGCACATTATATCGAGTATCAGCGGGGTAGCCATGTTAGTCTGGATCTGTAAAAAGCAACAGAGAGTCCTGGAACACTGTGGAGTTTTCCCAGCTCTTTGGTCTCTTTTCTGTAGGTTTCTGCAAAGGGGTGGCAATCTGTCCCAAAGAGACCGCTTTGCCATAAATCGTTTACAGTTTCTACTTCTTCCGGCGCACATTACAGCAGTGATATTTTCTTTATTAACTTTACTCTGAATAGATTTTTTGAGATACTCCAAATTCACAGTTAATTCAATGATGGTCTAAATATTTACTCTATTTTTCTTTTCTCCTGAGGAATTCCTGGATGTAGAAGCATATGGATTCAGCTAAGGAAGCAAAATTGCCTGGCAAGAGTGATTCCCTATGTTTATTGTATGATTGATATTAGATTAAAAAAACAATAAACAACAACAAAATCATAGGTCATATATATCTGAAAATGGCAAGGGACAATATACACAGCCTTTGCAGGCCTGCTAATGCAAAGCCTAAAATCAGACAAATGTCACCTGGCTTCAGATTCCCAAATCCAAAACTCAGCACCCCTTTATGTAACCCCTTTAAGTAACATCCCATTCTCAACAGGCTCTGGGCATGCATTTATGGCATGAGTCCAAATCATGCCATACTCCATGGTTACACATAACATTCAGTCTGAACGCAGGCAAAACTAAGTGCTTTGCCACAACATATTAGATACCAAGAGGAATTATATTTTTTACTCCATCAAAACACATTCATGTTGCTCCACAACCTCTGATATGGCTGCATTATAGACTCTCTGTGCTATTGTTAGAGTGTCAAGTGCTTACTCTCCATGCTCAGGTTGCTTGGCTAATCACATTCCACGTCTCATATTTCCATGTGTAATTCAACAAAAGAAACATCAGGCCAAAGACTTGGATATTAGTATTATTATTAATAAGACTGTTTATAATGTTGTACTCAGAGGCTCAAGTCAGGACCAGTCCCGCATTCTGCTATCTGTTGCTCAAATACAGTCCCAATCCTGAAAACATTTATGCATCTGAGTCACGTCGTATGCTAAAGTGATTTAAAATAGAGATGCTAGTTTAACATAAAACTGCATACCAGCAACTATAAAAATCACTGCTGACATATCACTTGGCTACAGAACACTTGCTGCACAAGTCATTTCATTTGTCTTGCATGTGTTTGTATACTATATGTATTGTAGCTATATACATATAAACTAACCAACACAGACACAGAAAGACAAAGCATATGATCTAAGCATGAAACCTATATTATCCTCAGCTGTGGTTTTATTTTGTTGTCTCTACACCTGTGTAAGCGAAAAGTCCAGCAGAGCTTCTAAACACTTGCCAAACATTTTTGCACAAAAGGTGGCACATATTCTACAAAAGCAGTTTGGCCATAAGCCTGACTTCTTTGTCCGTTAAACACGCCCGCTGAATTAAATCCAAACACACGCATTGTCCGTGGAACTTTTGCAGCACAAGACAGTCAGGCTTGAGCCCTTGATACAACTGAAATATCATAATAAACAAACAACATTTAATAGGCCAAATCCTGCTGGCCTTTATCAGGCCAAACGCCAACGAACGCAAAGCCTGATCTCAGTGGGCGTTTGGCTTGCTGCACATTTAAATGCATATGATTAATCAGGTTTCTTTCTTTCTAATAAAAAAGCTCATGTAGAGGAATTAGCGTTTGGCCCATAAGAAACACTACACTAAAATCTTCATTAAACAGAAAATTGTTGTTTTCCTAAGGTAACGATAAACCACATTGGCTAAGCTTAATACAATGCTACATTACAAACATGGATAAATGTGTTAACAGCAGAGGTATTTATTCCCTATTAATTTTGAAACGAAACTGAGATTGGTAACAAGTATGTCCAGAAAAGATAGTCATTTATTTGCAAACCAAAATGTCACCAGTGGCTTGTTTCTATTCCCACCAGGGCAAAACTCCCATTAATTTCAATAGTTGCAGAGTTAGAGCAGTCTCTCCCATGGAAAGACAGTTAAATGTAATGACGTTCTGTGTTTATTATCAGTGAACAGCCCAACAAAAAGTGTCATTTTTGCTTAACAGAATGAGAAGGGGAAAAAAGTGGACATGAAATAATATTTGGTTCCCAAATGACTCCATGTAAATCAAGGGTTACACACCAGGGGACAGTTTGGCAGGTTACCACACTGAAGTTTCTTTGCATCCCTTTGCTAGTCTGAATCCACTTCTATCTTGCTTATTATGCTCAGGCTCTAAAGCCTTTTATTTAAAAACTCCTGTTTCAATTTAATATTGGTGCCCAAACATGGTCCAAATGCTTTCCAGCAATCATATTTACCTTTAGTTGACAGGAATTAAAGAATAAACAAAAACAAAAAAATTCACCACAACCTGGTAAAATGTGATGCAAGAAAACAGTAAAATTCACCAAATGTGCTCTGATTTATTACAATTACTGGACTAATCTGAAGGATGGGATTTTTTTTAAAAGCCCTAAAAATAAAGCATGTCACTAGTTCAGAGTCTGTGTGAACTATAAGGCTCTTGTGGGGCTCTGTTCAACAGTCTAGATTCTTGAAGGAGCCTATAAAAAAAAAGATACATTAAAACAATTGTATTCATGAAAATGAAAACAAAGTAGGCAAAAGGACCATTTTTTTCCACCTGAGCTATACACCAGCCACGGTTGAAGGTGTCCATTATGATTAGCTCAGCAGCAGAAACTATTATGAGATAATAGTATACTAATCAATTATGAATAGCCTTATAAAGATGCATTGTTGCATACATGCTGGTGGCAACTGTATTATTAAACTTTGCATAATTCTATTTGCTTGTGGGGGGGGACCACAGGGAAGTAAAATCGCATTACTCTTTTCATCGTCTTAGTAAAAGTGAGTGAATAAATGTTGTGCCGCTGCTGATAAATTCTCAACCTGATTTTGCAAAGCTGACTTACATTATTGTTATTTATAAAGACTTTATTTTTCAGGGCATTTCCGCAGAGCATCACTAGGTGGCGACGGGAACACTTTTATGATCGTCCCACCGCTTTGCGAACCAGTGCAGCGGGGTGAGAGGCTTTTCCTGACAGAGATGCTGGAACAATTTGTACAAGAGGGGTGCTGCAAGCCATTGAACCAAACTGTAAACCCAGGATCTAATGACAACCACTTCAAACCAGGGGGTGCAGCAGCACCCTCAGCACACCTAGTTCCAGCACCCATGTCTCCTGATGTTGTTCAAAAGTCACTACAGGCTGGGAATTCGGATTTTTATTTTATTTTATTTTTTTAAATCAAGTTGCAAAAGCCAACCCATTGGTTGGCGTTGTAAGAAGGCTGTATTGTTCTCTCAGTGTATGGCAATGATCAGTGCCGGGAAGGAAAAGATACTAGTTCCAGCCCCAAAAAACGTAGCTACAGATCTTTAGTGACCCTTTTCCCAACTTTGTTCAGGGTAGCAGGGCGGTAGAACAGTAGCAGATAGATCGAGGCGCTCTGCAAAGGGAGGACACAGCAGGAAGAGGCTTCATGGGGCATGGTCTCAAGAGGGACCCTTCATTTCTCCCCTCTCCCCTCAGCGGCCACTTGCTGAAGACAGTCACATGGCGTCCAGTGTGAGGCTAAGCCATCGCCTGTCAACGCAGCGACTACAGACAGGGAGACTATTGAGCAGCCTAAAATAATGGTGGGTCCCATGCACATTAGCTTCTTCCACGAGCTGTTAGTTGCTCTGGCGCTGTACTTTACACTTTCACATCAGACCCTGCACTGGGAGCCGAGTTACGATTGTTTTGTAAATCATGGGCTGGCAAACACCGACAGCGTAAATCTCATTAGAGTTTGGTCAAAGTTTTTCCTCTGACGGGTGTTATTCACTCCGGGAATGAATGCATCACTTAGAATTAGTGTGAACGGTAAATAATTTTAGGAGCACTAAGCATATATGCCAGCAATTGTCTTTACTAGAGCGTCTCACGTAGCCTGGGTTTGAAGTTGATATACTCCTGGGATACTAAGGACAGCTGTGAGGAAAGCTCCATAGGGTAAGTTGATCCACAAATTTAATTTTGACCAAAAAACCCACCATTTAATTGAAAATCGCACGCCAGATACCAGATCTCTGGGTTGACAGGCAAATATGCTTTATATCACCATCGGGTCCGCTTACATTTGTGTCCCTAACTAATTGCAAAAAAAATCCATGATCAAAAACAAAATAAAATGGTGCAATTTTGTGACATTTTGAGTCTCCTTCTTTAACTGAGGCCTAAGCAAGCGACTTCGTTAATTCGCTAAAACAATTCGTTGTAATGAAAATGTTTACAACGTTTCTTTCTAATTCACTGCGGTAGAGCAGAGGCACTTACACAGTTTTTTGTCTCACGTGTAGCGCTGCACAAAAAGGACTCCACACTGAACTTCAAGGAGAAAGTGTGTTTTGATCAGCTTATTATTTTAATTAATATGAATCCGTTGATTGGATATAGAATAAGTTTATTTTGCTTAACCGAAATTAACCTTAAATCTATTGTCAGAAAGAAAGACACCGAAATAATGCACCAAGAGGTTTAATTTTTATTTTTTAGGGTTTTTTAGACATAGCCACCCACACACTTTCATCAGTGAGACTTTCACCATGTTCGAAAATCTCGCTTTTCTGTCTCTGAGCATGTTATTTTTAACCATCATCAATTTTTCTCCAAAACAATATGAGGGGAGGGTCAGAGCCTTCCACAGGCATTTGCTACAATGGGGAGTTCAGGGTGTCAGGGGTGCTGGATTTGTATAGTGAGATGCAGGGTTTACAGTTGGAGTCAATGGCTATGACCTAGTTCCAGCACCTATGCGGGTATTCCCTGTCTTTGGGATGAATCAAAATCCGATTTCCTTTAATAGTTGCGGGGTGGTGGGGGATCGGTCCCGTTAACTCTTGTTTGGCTCTCCTGGGTGGGACAGGGCGTGTGGCCTCTTGGCTGCACACAGACCGTAGATCACCCACTTGTGTTACAGAAAGTAATTTTCCGGGACACAGTTCGCTGTGGCTGTGCAATGCCCAGGGACAAGGGATCCTCTCGACCCTTAGGGCTCGGATTGCCTAGTCCTGGGCCAGAGGCTGAGCTAGACCTGCCTTTTCTCCTCGCCCGGTTGACACCTGTAAGCCAACCACCAGGGAGTCTCTATTAAGGGCTCGCTCCGGCTCCATGCTGATTGCCAGAGCAGGCAGCTGACTAGCGGGCATCACACAAAATCAAGGGGCGATCAAGCCCTTGGACAGCTGGCACTCGCCTCTCACCAAGCCCGGCGCGGTGCAACCCCTGCCCGCGGCACATGCAGCGAAAGGGCTGAGGTTTGCCCCGAAGTTGCTCGCCTGGGTCACGTTCTCCGGCCCCCTTTGGTCTCTCCTGCTGTTCATTTTGCTGGGCGATAAACCCTTGTCTAGCTACCTCGAGAACACAACACAGCCGCTGTCCTAGCGTCCGAGCCGAAATGGCTTGTGCCCAACCCCACCCTTCCGACTGACTTCAGCTGCGCCGCCAAGGCTGCGGGTTCCAGGCATTGATGGCTGTTACCTGCATCCCTAGGGGGGTCTTCACAGGCAGAAGCCTACACTGCAGCCCCCCCTCCCCCGCAACTTCCCCTCTAGCCCAGCTAATCTACGGGCCCCGTTTGCTACGATTGCCAGATGTGGGTCTTTGATTAGTAACTTACTACAGCTTCAGGCTCCAAATGGGGGAAAGTGGCCGAACTTTCATCATGTCTTCCTCCATCCCACCCCATCCGCTAGCCCCTTCCTCAATCTCGGGCTGCTACTCCCGTCTTCTCTCCTCCAGTTGCTCTGTGAATCCCAGGAGTAGAACTAGGAGCACCGAGATGAAATGAAGAACAGAAAAAAACGGGCTGGAACAAAACAAGGATCAAGGAAACCGTCGGAATAAAGAGATCTCAGAGTAGGGAAATTCACCTGACAGGAGTTATTTAAAACTCTACTGGAGGAAGTGCGGCGGGCCCTGAAATACACAGCTTGGGGAAATCCCAATATGTTATACCAACTTTTCCCAACGTCTATGCCTGGAACAGCGGGTGCGGACATGAACACAAAGTGGATGTTTTACCACAGTAATCAGCTGTAAAACAGCTGACAAGGTTGATATTTACGATGCTACCATTAACAATCGAGGTTAACATATAATTTAAATGCCTGGGGCTAGCTCCCAGCTCTCCTGGAGTTATTGCTTCAGCCTGTCTGCAGGCTCAGGAGGTTTTTCCTTTGCCTCTAGGGGAAAAAAAAGAGAAAAAAGCCCCTAGAAATGTAGGGCCTGGCTACACGGTAACACGATGGGGAGGGGGCGATCCCTGCCTGGGAGCTGGGAGACTGTCCTTCCGCACTCCAAAGCTGCAGCACAGACAGCGATGGAATTAGGACACGGATGGGCCCCAGCTCACTACGAGATGAACCCAGGGTTTAATTAGGGGGGAATAATCCGACTGTAACTGAGTCCTCTGACACCAACATTTTTGTGGAGTAAATTCCGGGGGGTGGGGGGACCGAAAGCTTAAACTCTGCCCCAATTGACAGGGCCACCCAGGACGCTGCTGAGCGGGGTCCCCGCTTGGTGTTACTCACAGTCAATGAGAGTTTTACCTGCTCCTGGCCTGCGGGACAAGGCAAGATTTAACATGGGGGGAGGGGAAAAGGTGAATTTCCTAAAAGATGAGGCTACGTCTACACTACCCGCCGTATCGGCGGGTAGCGATCGATTTTTTTCGATATATATATCGTCTCTCATCTGACGCGATATATCGATCCCCGAACGCGCTTATCGATTCGTAATTCCACCGCCCCGAACGGCGCGGCGGGCGGCGGGAGCATGGAGAGGACCCAGATCGCGCGCCGTGAGGGATTTGAAGTTATCGATTATATATCGACTTCAGCTCTTCAGCTACGTTATCACGTAGCTGAGCGTATATTATATCGATTTTTTTTTTGTAGATGAGTCTCCGAAGTTCTCTCCGGCGTTAAACCACCGAAAGACAGTGACAGGCTGCAGGGAATGAAAGAGAAGCTGTAAGAGCGGAAATCAACCACAGGTAGAGCTGGGCGGCGGCTTAAGGTCATGGGACATTTGGGGCCCTCCTTTGGCTCCTCTTGAACTCCGGCTGCAAAGTGTCAAGGCTTCAGTTCTTCACCCAGCCTTCCGCTTGCCCACCTCGCGCTCCAAAATCTATTCCCGGGGTGTCGCGCTGCCAGGCCGCGGACTTTGAACTGATGCCGCTTTTTAATATGTCCTGTCTCACGGAAGCGCCAAAAGCAAAGATATAAAACCCTGTAAAAGCAGTTTTATCACGCCGTGGGGTCTGCAGAGATAAGAGCCATATATTTCCTTCTAGAAAACTTCGGGGTATTAGATCGCTCGAAAGTCAATAAACAGGACAAATGTACAATTAATGAGTAACAAGTGTCATTGATGACGGATATAAATTATTCTCAAAGCTCAGAGCAATGTTTTAGCGTGAAGACGAGGGGCTGTAAGGAGGATTTCTCATCTCAATATTGGATTGTGTTTTATTTATGGCAGAATTTTAAAAGAACCCAAATGACAGGCGCAGAAAGAGAGAGAGAAGAGAAAATTAGCAAAAACTATCATTTCATCCCTATAAAACACGCATAAGCTGATGATCTCTGGAAATAAACGTGTTTCCTTGTTGACAGTTAATTGTGATCAGACGTTGGAAGAAACTTTTCACACCCAGCGTGGGCAGAACAAAAAGGATGGTCTTGGGAAATTTCAAGACAGACATGAGCTCCCAATTTCACCTCAGAATTCAAACTTACTGCCTACACCTGGGACATTTACAGAGCTTATTTTGGCTTAAATGCTGACTTTACATTTTCATTTCAATCTAAGGCTGCCAAAGCAGTTGAGTCTTTGTATTTATGGGTGGAGGGAAGAAGGTTAGAAGCAGTGGAGAAAGGTAAAGTGCGTTAGATGTCATTCCACTTCACACGGTCACCGATATTAGTCACGGGACCAGCCTGTCTGTGCACATTAGCAGCTGCGTGTGCAGGATGGGAGCGTTCAGTGGCAGTGGAAGTAGGCTGGAGGTAATAAAGTGAAAAGCCTGAACCTCCCAGCCTGGAACGATGAAGTGACGGGCAGGCTGAGTCAGTCCATTCTTTCTTCACAAAGAACTGGCTGAAAAGGTCCCTGGGTTTGTTGAGTGTGGGGTGGTGCCCTGCTCTCTGCCTGGATGTGGGCTCTTTATGACACTAGTTGTCCCTGTGTCTCCTAAAGGGAGCTCTTCCCAACACAAGGCCAGTTGTGGCCGGGTTACAGAGAGCAGAAGATGTCAGAGCATCTGTCCCCTCTCTGTTAAGCGCTTTGTTTTCCTTCATTACTGTTTGCTGATGGGTTTGTCCCTGCTTGTTGCAAAATGGGAACAGAGTGTGCAGCTCGCCCGCACTTAGTGGAAGGCAAACTATTTCCTTTCTTTAAGGGGACTCCACTTATGCATGTGTGGGATCCGCCAAGGCTCTGTGAGTAAAATGGAGACTGACTATATGGCACACGGAGCACGCGTTTCACACACTAACAGCAATCGCAACCTGAAACGCTGGAGGACTCCAGAGACAACGGAAAACCATTGGCTGTTCTGTTGCTGGGTCTCGGTGATAACCTTGGCATCCCATACAACCATCTCCTCCTACAATGGTCCCGATATGTCCCGTCACTTTTATTGCACCTTCCTCCGAATTAAGCATGCTCCAGGGAACTTTTTAAAGGGGAGAAATACAAAGGAACACGCGGGGATTAATGTGAACGCGGAAATTCTTTCTATAAGCTACCCGGGGGTGGGGGAAAAAATCCTGTCCCTATTTACTGCTCTATAGTGCACATGGGGACCCTGTCAAAACGCCCCTGGGCTTCGATCATCTGGATAAACGAGGAGATGGGGGTGATCTTTAATCCAAACTACGGTACAAAGCAAGTGCGAATCCTCAGTGGAGCAAGCAAATTGCAAAGGGAAATGGGAACAGGGCTCTCCCCCTTGCTTCCACTTAAACAAGAAAATGCTTCGCTCTGCCCCAAGCGCCTGGACCAGAAGGCCAACTGGCCAAGGCAAGTGAGTCTCAGCACGAAGACCATGAGCGCACATTCTCAACACCCCCTGCGCTGGGCTGAGCTCCTGGCTGATGTTCTAAAGGGCAGGTTCAGATCGGTGGGAGAGGATGGATGGTCACCAGGGCTTGTTTCCCTTTAAGCGATGTCGATGAGATCCCTGCAAAGTGCGAAGGGACTCGGGAATTGGAGCGCACTTAGGTGTCAGTTTCTCCCCCAACAACTAGAAAAGCAAGTGAGATGTTTCCTTTGTTAATCTGTCCGGTGTAATTAAAATAAATCCGGGAGACCTGGCGGTGATCTCTGCTCTCCAGGGAATTATAGTTTTCTGCCCGGATCTATTATTTTAATTAAAGCACGAGTCCCATCACCCGTGGGGCGCCTTTTCTATATTTTGCTGGAACTGAAATGGTCAATGAATGAAAAATCGATATTCATAGAGGGGGAAATATCGGTTCCACTCCAGGCGAATAGCACCACTCGCCTACCATTTCAGGTCCCCCTGCACTGCTAAATACTGGAAATATATTTCTGCAATGGCTCAAGTGACTTTAATCTCCACAAATCACCTAAACCCTGGGGATGCATTCTCCCAGCTAAATTCTGCCCGTATCAAAGTATCCAGCAGTCACTATGGTTGAGTAGTAAACTGAAGCCAGGTTGTTTGCTCACATGTATGATTATTTAAATACTAGTGTGTGGGGGGGGGAGGGGGGAGGGCAGGAAGACAAGATAAAAATCACACATCACTACAAGGGAAATAATCTAACCTGCAAATAGAAATATCAGAGAGAGAGCGAAACCCACCGGACAGGTAAAGAGGAAAAGAAAACTGTAAAGGATTCCCTCCTTTAAGAAGACAAACACTTAACCAGTCACTTTTCGGAAAAGTCAAAAAGAATAATAAACCGCCTTAGCGCAGCTGGAACCTCTTTAGCAAACCCAAACAGCGGGAGGAAAAAATGATCAACTCATTCTCAACGGGAATCAAATCCGGGGACATCGTAAAGCGGATTTAAGAATCTTTATAGCTTAGATATGAATTTGCAGTGCATGACACTGTATGAATATAAATTTCCTCCGTACAATCCTTTAAGCACCAAACAGCAAAGCCTGAACCTAAAATGTAGTTGTACCCTATTCAAAGAGCTGAAAGAAGATGACATTCACCGTCTCTTTTTAAATACAAATTCTAATTATAGTATTTATAAAAGATATGACCCGGGATACAAAGCTGATGACACTCTAAAGAGGCCTTAACAATTTCATTGCTTTTTTCAGCGCCTTGCAAATATTATGTACAATGGTGTGCATAACAGGATGGATAGATAGCGAGAACACAACGTCAGAGTGGCTAAAATAAAGATAATTGGTCTAGTCGAAGTTTTTAATTCCAGAAATGTATTTTAATATAATCAAGGTAGCAATTTCAAGATAAACAACTACTCTTCAACTGTTATATGATCATACATTTAATTACTGCATTTAATACGTTTAATAAATTAAAGTATACATTTAATATTATTTATATTTAAATGTATATGTTTACATTTATTTAATATTAATAATCATTTGCTTCATTTGGAAATTCATAGATCTCTTTTAAAAAACTTTAGAACGTTTCACTTCCCTGTTAGCTATAGTTTACACTATTTTTCCTTTGCTAATAATGTATCCACAACTTACATGAAAAGTCATTAAAAATAAACTAAGAAATCACCCCTTTAAAAAAATCCCTCCAAATGTATTTTCCAACAATATGGCACCTACTCATTTTTTCATGTTCGTAACAACTAAGAATGTTTTCGATTAAGAAACAATCTTTGACAAGGTTTATATTTCTGCTAATGCACTGTAAAATATTGCGAGTTCACGTATAAAGCACGTTTATTATTTAAGATACAGTCTTTCAGTTTGAACAGCAGACCACATGCAGCCACCAGTTTTTAAGCGGACGTCCGCACTGATTTCAGTGGAGAATTCTATTTAAACCCCGATGGCAGGACGTGCTATCAAACTTAATCCTAAACTATAATACTTAAAAATGCTTTCAAAATTCAAAAATAATATATACTGAGCAGTTTAGAGAGTATAGAGAACTAATTATCAGTTAAATAGAGAGTAGTGCATTGAAAACTAATTATCAGGTAAACAGCATTCAAAAGCCCACATTGAACCGGCATAGTTGCCCGTGAGTTACAATCGGCCCAAACTGTAAATGACAAAAGAACCACAAGAGCGTATTTCACTCCCAGACAGAAAGACAGCCTTGCTCGGTTAGTCAAAAGTCTGGTTCTTTTGCTTTAAAAGCCTTTGTACAGATACCACTGACAACTAAGAAGCGCGTTCTAGGTTACGGGGCACTAGGGCTGTAGAGATAATGAGATCTACATTTTATATCCAAGAGAACGCTGGGCACAATCCGCTGCACATTTGTGAGCAATCCTAGACCAGAGAATGTATCGAACAGTTAGAACTGACAGTCTGTGTGACAAATGTAAACAGCCTGGAGTATTGTTTAGTCTGAGCATCAAGGGGAAAAGGCAAATCTAATGCTCTGATACGTGGTGTGATACTTTTTATTAGCTCCTATATTTAGGTTCCACGACTTCACTAAATATTTTGAACAGAGAAAAAAATAACAGGAAAATATAACTAACGAAGTTGTAATTTGCTGCTGTTGTTAGTTGGTTTTCTATGAGTCAGGGTTAAACTAATGCATTACTAATTTGATCTCAAAATCTGCATTATTTCGATCTGATAAAATGTGTGCTCATATTTTTTGTTCTGATTCCCTTCTAAAGCTTTAGGCTAACTAAATTCCCATTCAATTGGATTTATTTAGTCGTTTGAAAGATAAATCAGTGGGTAAATTTACAGCCATTTAAAGTACCTTGACTTTATAATAAAATCTTCATTTAGTGTTGCTCTTCTCCCGAATGACGTTGATGCAAAGTGGAGGACCAGCGTGCTAATCCATTGGCCAATCCGAGCTGCCCCTGAAGCGGGTTCGTCCAATCAGAGAGCGCGTCTTGCAGGTGGCTGTGCGGTTATCTGTGCATCTTGTACAGCTCTGGTCTCAGCTCTGAGTCAATTTCGCAGGGAAGGAACTCTGCCTGTAACTACCAAAAAAACAAACAAAAAATCATCAAAACCACCCGCCCTTCCGAATCCTCTGGTTTCCTAGTGGATTTTCAATCGGGGCGCAGCAATCAAAGTCGTCCAGGGACACTGCCAGCTGAGGTCTGTTTTGACCGAGACTTTGCCTCCCTCTCCTTTGCACTATTTTCCTGCCTCATTTTTGTTTTCCTCCTGACTGAAACTTTACAGTGTGCATTGCTGCAGCTGCAGATCCTGGCAGAGCCGAGGCGATCGCTTGCTACTCAGTACAAAACTTTGTTACTCGCTGGTATTTTTTTTAAGACTAACGAGCCCGTGGCTGGCGCTGCTCGTGTGGGTTAAGAATAAAACAGCTGGCTTTTTTATACATCTATATATAGATTTATTGATGATCACAAATGTTAGCTGTGGGGCAGATGGATACTAATCGCCAGAGTGCATTTGTTCTGAGCAGTACACCGCTGGCTGCTCTGCATAACATGGCTGAAATGAAGACGTCTCTATTCCCCTACACCCTGCAGAATCCCTCCAGCTTCAAAGCACCAGGTCTGGGCGGACTGAACACACAGATCCCCTTAGGGACGCCGCACGGAATAAGCGACATCCTGGGGAGACCTGTTGGAACCACCAGCAATCTCCTCACCGGGCTGCCCCGGATTAATGGACTGGCTACCTCAGCAGGGATGTATTTTAACCCCGCAGCTGTGTCCAGGTACCCAAAGCCCTTGGCAGAGCTGCCTGGGCGACCTCCCATTTTCTGGCCGGGAGTTATGCAGGGATCTCCCTGGAGAGATCCAAGAATCGCCTGTCCTGGTAAGTGAGGGTGCATCTGATCCTAGAAGGGAGCAGGAAGTGATGGGGGGAGGTGTTGAAGGATCCAATACATTTGTGTGTGGGAGAGTTTGTTTTTGGATTTTTTTTTTGGTCTGTCGTGAAATCAGACTTTTTATTAAGGCTCCTTTGGTAAAGGTAATTTTGAAATCCGCCCCCTCACCCGGTAGTGTTTTCTACTGTCTGGCTGCGCCAGGAGATTGTAGAGGTCCCTTTTTGAGTCAGGATCTTTCTCGATTTCTTAGCTACAAAGGCAAAGATATGGAGCTATCATAACTATCTAATCTGGTGCTGGAGGTGGGAAATACCATTGACAACAGCGGGTGGATAAAGATGTAAACCTGCCTGTGATACTGAGCAGTATAGCTTTATAAACATAGGAGCATGTTGCACTCAGAATTGCAATATATGAAACAGTGTCATAACCCCACACTGTTCATAGTAATAAGCTAAAAACTGTAGCCTAACTTCATCACAACATGTCTCATTATCATTTATATGCCGTTTCAGCAGTTTCGTGGTGTCATTTACAATACGATTCTGCTAAATATTACAGGGCGAAATCCTGCTCCCGGTTACAGTGGTTGAAATCCGGAGTAACGTAATTGAAACCAAGGGGATTTTTTTTGTTTTATATTGGAGAACAGATTCTGGCACTGAGATTAGATGTAGTCTCTAGTAACTGACCGGATATTTTCTTCTGTTTGCAGCCCAGACTGGAATGGTTCTGGACAAAGATGGAAAGAAGAAACACTCAAGACCAACTTTCTCAGGGCAGCAGATTTTTGCTTTGGAGAAAACGTTTGAACAAACTAAATACTTGGCAGGACCCGAGAGAGCTCGTCTGGCCTATTCGTTAGGAATGACAGAAAGTCAAGTTAAGGTAAGAAGCTCCGTTTTACACACCAGAATCGTCTCTGAATAAAGATTATTTTATTAATGGATTCACAGATGTTGAAAGATGAAATTGGAACGTAACTGAAGTATAACTGCTTCTTCAGCTCACAATTTACTGAATTAACAGACCCTGTGGGAGTATTAAAATTACGACAGGAAATATAACCTAAAGTTCTGATTTACTTTAATTGCAATAGTAATATTTTATTTTCTGGACAACACAATCATAGCTTTTCACAATTGGTCTAATTGCTTACAATGATGCAAACATATAAAAAACGCTTCTAGGTTATTTATAATTAAAATAATATTTTATATGTAATAGATTTTACCTTTGTGTTTTAAAGTTCTTTTGCATAGTCTTAAATATACAGAGTCCTTAGCTTTGCAAATCAGTTACAAACTACTCAAGGGAAATGGTTGCACATTTCTCAATATTCCAATAAGTTCCGTGTGGGATATTAGATATGTGTACATTTTGTTTAAACACAATAATAATGAGAAATATTTTGGCAATGTTGGACTATTGTATGCTGGGTTATAGATAATTTGACCGTGAACTATTTTCTTGGCCATTCGCTTTTCAAAAGAATATTATTCTCCAATGCTACCAAAATTCCATTTGAAAAACAATTAATTTTGGCTTCATTGTAACAAAAGGGAAGTTAGGAATAGGACCCTATATTCTTTCGTCTGACGTTAAACCATACAGAGTCAATTTGAATGAGCTGTGTTATGCAAAGGCAGGTGCAATTACTTCACACAAACAGATTTCTCTACAGTTATCCTGTTGCAGTCTAGCCAGTTTTTAATACTTTTCTGTACAGTGTTTGGCCTTTATGTTATTGTTTGAGAGTCAAAAGTGATGACCCCCTTTCTTATAAAGGGGCTGATTTTTTAATAGTACATAAACGATCCTGCTGTCTCGTGAGACGGAACCAGTGATGTTAAAGGCCTATACACGGCGATAGGCACCCAACTTTACTGTTTAAACAGGAACAGCCAAGGGCAAGCAATATTCCAGAGGGAAAGTGAAAGCAAGTTTTCTGAAGGGCGCTCTATGTGTGTCTGGAGGGAGGGTTGCAAATCTGCAGGAGGATGGGGTGCTGGAAGGAGAGTTACAGCTAAGGGTTTTTCCCCCCTCTTCTACCGGGTCTCCCACAGGTGTGGTTCCAGAACAGAAGGACGAAATGGAGAAAGAGGCACGCAGCAGAAATGGCCTCAGCTAAGAAAAAACACGATTCAGAGACGGAGAAGCTGAAGGAGAGCTCAGATAATGAGGACGATGATGAATACAATAAACCTCTGGACCCCAACTCAGACGATGAAAAAATCACGAGGTTATTGAAAAAGCACAAATCCACAAATTTAGCCCTCATCAGCCCCTGCAGTAACAACTCGGATACTTTGTGATAAAGGGCCAGAGCCCTTAGCCAACAAGACTGACTGCTCCCTAAGGCGCTTTATAAAAGCTGAAATAACCAGGGTATAAACATTATAAAGAAGAATTGTAACTGGATGTTTAAAAGTGATGTGTTGTACAGCCTAAGATGTATGTGAAATGTATATATTTTTTACAGAATAAGTTATGAAATTATCTTTCTTCTCGTTGATGTAAATTGCAGAGGAATCTTTCCAACGTTCCTTTAATTGTTTTTGTTTTTTTTACTTTCTCCCCCCTCACCCCCGTCTTTCTTGCCAATTTCCTGCTCCTAACAATCAGATTTTGTTACTGTTTTGTATGGATCACCGACTGCAGCTCAGCCACTTTGTACATAGGAAATTTCAGATTTTTGTGATGTATATTTCTAGTGTAAAAATGGCTCTTATTTCACCCCTCCCCTCTCATTGAGCGTTTTGGCAGTTTTAGTTTCTTCCTCGCTACGGATTTTATGCTCTATCACATAAAGAAATCAACCAAAAAGACAGACAAAACTGGACACGAGTTTAAATTGGATTAAAACTATTGCCTCCACGCCGGTTGGAAAGACTTTGTATAAATCAATAAATTATTTAACAAGCTTCTCCTTTGGCGCGTTTCCCCCCGATTTTTTTGTTTCATTTTACTTTTTCCATCTCACCTCCATGTAGGTCACAAAAAGTAGGGATTTTACCCCCCCCCCGGGGTAGTTGGGGTCCCGCCTCAGCAAAGTGGGGGGGAATGTTCCGTGGTGCTAACTGAAGTCAGTCCCAGTTGGGGGAGAGAGTAATTTGTTGTTCTAGAAGCGAAGCTGTTATAGCGCCTGGCTTGTGGGTTTGTTTTGAAATCTCAGCCGGGCCCAGTAATATTTCAAGGGTTTATGGGGGGCGGGGGGGAAGAGGTTGGAGTTAGAAGCTCGCCCAACTGTTGCAGGGTAACTTCGCGCTGCGGTGTCTCAGGGGTGGGGACTGGGAACGTTTTCAAGGGGCTCGCGCGTCCCAACTGAGCTCCAAAGCAAGAGATTCAGTCGGCTCCTTTGCCCCTGTCCGGTCCGGAGCGGCTCCTCTCACAGTGACCCGCTGTACTGGAAATCAGAGCGAAGCCCGCCGATGACAGGAGCGCGAGTAGGAAGACAGGGGTGGAATCGGGGTGTAACTATATAGCTATATATATATGTATAGAGAGAGAGAGCTATATTAGCTATATAGCTAATGCACGGCCCCTTTGGAGGCTGGGGTGGCAAAAGCTTGCCCCGAGCGCTTACCCTGGCCAGCGCTTTCCCGGTGTGTGAGAAATAGCAGCAGTTCACCTTCCCTTTTAATCGTTGGCGGAGTTATTGGCTTGGTTTTTGCGTTTGTTTTCATTAAACCCTAATGCACCGGATGAAACACGCGAGGGAACTAACCCCTCGCCCTGGGCTCCCCGAAGCCAGCACCGAGGAATGCAGGGTCGGGCCTTACTCCTGCCACCGGCCTTTCAGGCCCGCCCCGGGTGGGCTTCGGGCCCCAAAGTCACTGGTTACGATCATTGCTGGGAGCAGAGCAGTTTGCAGAAATAACCCCCTGGCAGATTCAAGCTCCGTGCCTGGGCTGGAGGTTAGTGTTTCAAAAGGTAGCTGCCTTAAATGAGAAGCTGAAAAGCTCAAAGAATAGTCTCAGCCACCTGCCAATTGTTGCTTCCTCTGGGAAGCTGGCTCTGATTTGTTACTAATATTTTTAATGCTTTGTAAATGTACCCGAAGCGAAGAGGTTAGAGGATCTGAACTTGTGATCCGAGCCAGACTTTGCTAACTGGCTTTTAGAGCTTAGTTTGTAAGAACTAAAAGCTCTGCGCATCTGGGGGGAAACAAGCGAAGGGACAGAGACAAAGACACCACTTTCTTCAACTCTATGATTGTTTTGTAAATCACCGACTTGCAGTTGTTCACCGCTTTCTGTGCCTTTTCTTTTTTCCAAACTTGCTGCTGCTGAACGTGCGGAGCACAGTGCTGGGAAAAGCAGGCCCGTGGGGGAAGGGGCTTGCTCAGGTTTGGCTTGCCAAGAACTAGGGAGTGCCTTTCCGCGGTTTCATGGCCTGCCAGGCCATGAAAAATATTCCATTAAAATAGAGTAAGCAAATGTGAGTTCCCTTAGCCGAGCCAGGGGAGGTGGGGGGCGAAGGGTGCACCTGGTTCGGGCACAGAAGGGAAAAATCACACTGGACCCCGAAAGAAAGAGGAGCCCAGATTCCCAGGATGGCATGAGCGGGAGTTATGTCCACTACGTATGTATACATTCATCGTCACACACCTGTTCCGAAAAGCTCGTCCGTTTGTCTTCGATGAATGCACCAAACACCACATTTCCTGACTGCTAAAGGGGGAGCGCACACAAGTTGCAAAACTTAAAATGTGTCCCTGGCACATATCAAAAGAAAGAAGCAACGTATCTTTCCAATGTATCTGTACTCCGAAGGAGGAAGGGTGTATTAACTCTCTTTCTTTTATATATAATCGAAAACATCCTACAAGCAGCTACCAAACTACGTATTTAACAGCTACCTTCTAGGGAGAGAGATGCAGCAGTATAAGACGTCGTTTTTCCAACAGTAAGTGGTAAGCATCTGTTAGATTCACGTAGGCACTTAGTAGCTTAACGCCCACTGTTATCTTGACACCATCCCAGAGGCAGAAGCCTACAGGGCCAACTTTTTGACCTTACTAGTAGAACGGTAGAAATAGGATTTACTGTATTTCTGTTTGGTGCTATCTTTATCGGAAACCATGGGCAGTGAAAGCTAGCAGCTCTGTCTTTCCAGCTAATCGGTGATTTTTATTTAGAGGACACCGATTATTTGACAAAATATGTAACATTTTGGTTTGGACAATTCAGAAGTGGTTAGGGAGGAAAGGACTAGCCGCATCAAACCTGCGGGCAGGAGAAAGATGCTCCCACAGCCGTACAGTGAGTGCTTCGTGAGGAGGACACGATCAGCAGGGTTTTCGCTTTTTGTAACTGGGCTCTGTGAGTATTCAAGGGCTTTAAGAGTCCAGGCCAGTTTCATTGTTAGTTGTTGTATTTTTACATGAATGAGACATTCTTTCTGCTTCTCAGCTGCTGTTTTGCAATCTGAGCAAATGCAATGGGCTACACAGAAAAGCCAAGCAGGGCCCTTCTTTACTTGCCAGGCAGCCAGAAAAAAGAAAAGAAAAGAAAACCCGTTTCCAAACGCTGGGAGTCCTTAAGATTTTCCCTGCGATGATTCAGTCCCTGATCACTTTAAAGGAAGCCACTTGGATGGGAGCAGTGTCTGCAATCGCTTTAGCTCCAACTAAAGGGGGTTTCTCCAGCATTAAAGCCGGCCCGTTTAAAGCACCGTAACAGGCGCCTCTTGTGAGACCCCCACAGCTAAATGCGCCTTGGCTCGGAGCTGGCGTTTGGGCCCCAGCCCCGCGGCCCACTGGGGTTTTGACTGAGCGAGGCCTGTGGGACCGGGCCCTTTGTGAATCTCTTCACATCTCACCCCCAGGCGGCAGCAGCATGAATTGGGCCCCGCCGCTAACACAAGCGTCGTGCCCAGGCGCGAGCCTGCGCCGCCCGGCCGGTTCCCGAGCCCAGCAGCCGCGGGAGCCTTTGAGCGCCCCGCTCCGCTCCGCCGGCAGGTGCAGCCTCCCGAGCCTGGCGCTGGGGTCTCTGCTCCGCCGGGCAGGGGCGTCTCCGGGCTGCAGGGAGCTCGGGCTCGGCGACCCCCGCAGGCCGCCCCGGGAGACGCGCGGGGCTGGGTCCGGGCGGCCTCCCCGCCTGGCTTGGGGACTCGCGCGGCGCAGGCCAGGCAGCGGGGTCGGTGCCCTGGAGGCCGGACCGGCTGAACACGCGCCCCCGGGGCAGCGCCCGGCCGGGCTCCGGCCTCAGCCGCCGACCCGGGGATCTCCGGCTGGGGCCGATTCACCTCCCTGCGCCCCGGGTACGCGGCCTGCCCCCCGCCCGCCCCTCCGGCAGGGAACGAGCCGAGAGCCGGCGGCGCCGCCTCTCCCGCCCTGGGGCTGGGCGCCGCAGCTCCCCGCCGGCCCCGAGCAGGGGGAGGGGCGGCTCTCGGGTCGTTTTGACAGCGGAGCAGATTGATGGCTCGGAGGCGACACGTGGTTCCGGGGGGGTTTGTGTTTTCAACGCGAGCAGCGGAGCCCGGAGCCAGCCCGGCCCCCCCGGCACTTGCGATACCCCCGCCCAGGCCCCGAGCCCGCCGGCCTCGCTCCGGCACAATTGCTTGGGGAGCCCCGGCCCGTGGGAATCCGCCCCGACCCCGCGAGAGGCTCAGTGGCCTGTTGAGTGGGCCCTTCTCTTCGGCACAAGCCGTCGGTGCTGGGACCTGGGCTACGCCGGCTGTGGCCGCTCTTACTCCTCGGAGACCTCTGAGGTCCAGCAAGCTCCCCTTGTAGGAAGACGCACGGCTGCAGCCTGCAGGCCAGTCGCCCCCACACCTGTGCGCACGGAGCAAGCTCCCCAGCTGCTCTGGCCACTCGTTTAAGCCGGGGGGGAGGGGGAAAGACCGCGTGCAGCTTTTGTCTGCTTCCAGCGAAAGATCTTAACTCGGCCCTCACCGCAGAGGTCACAGCAGGATCTGCAGCTTTAGAGGAGCTGGCAGGTCCTCAAGGTGTACTGCAAAGCCCCCTTTCTGTCAGTTTCTCTGAGCGCTAAGGAGGGCCCGGCAATGTCCCCAGCTGAGGGGCAAGCCTCTGTGGCCAAAGCCCGGCAGACCATGTCTAGGAGCGGCTAGTGCCCTTTCCATGGCTAATAAACCACCTAAAATGGCATTACAAGGGAGACCTCAAACCATGTGTTTAAAACTGAAAGCCAAATAAGTATTTTCTCAAGACACTAACTTCTTAGGTAATTGACAAACCCGAGGTTCCCAAAAGAGAAGAGTGAATTGATTCAAATGTTAGAAAGAAGCGATACAGTCCTTAACCTAAAAACACATTTCCTCTCTCACTAAAAGGTGGCTGAACTAAGCCCAGAGCCTGCCCTTTCCTAGCAAGCCTGCTGGAGCTAGATCAGCTGCATAGTAGGAGCCACTTATCTGTGGATATCTTATCTCTTTACCCAAAATAGTCAATTAGACATATCATTCAGGTATACCACAAGTGCAGCCCTCTTTTGACAGGTTAGCATTATTCACCATGTTGTCTTTAATTGACAATGTTGTAGAAAGGCTAAAGGTTCATTAATACATTATCCTGTCCCCTGTAAATGTGGCCTGACCAGGGAAGAAATTTAGGGCTGCTACTGAAGAAGGCAAGTACCCAAGTGTACTGTTTGCTCTTGTATTTTCATATTTACTCGGTTTACTGTGATCTTTCAGTCCTTGTTTCCTTCCTCATGTTTCATACTTTGATGTGCTTCCAATTTGATAAATACCTGATGGAAAGAGCCGCAATCCCTCTTCAGAGAGCCCGATGGGATTTCACCTTTGCACTTACTTCTCAGATGGCAACACCTTTCCAAAGGAAAGACAGAAAAGCTAAAATTCCAGAAGGCTACTTCACTTTACTGGGACACATTGATCTCTTCTTTCCTCAGCGCAGAAGCTGCTTAGCCACCTACCAGCCCTAATTATCAGCTCTCTGGTGATTGGTTGGAGCTGCCTCAGGATGTTCACACAGAGATTCGGGGGGTGTCACTTCAGGGTTTGGGAGGAGGCCGATTTATTTCACTCTGACTTTTAATGCATTGGAGTCTTTCTATCAGGGCAGCTAATTATTCTAGGAGCAGTCCTGTACATTCTTATTCAGGTGAAAGGTCCCACTGAAGGCAATAAAAGGGTTTGAAGGACCAGGCTCTATTTGTCTATATTTACAAATCAAGTTCAGAAAAATCCTTAATTTGGCCCCCAGTGTGTCTTGAATACACATGAATGTGAAGGGTAGTGCCTGCTTCATTACAACTGGAACTACAGGGACAAATCTAAGCACATTAATTGATTGCTAAGGGAAAGTGACAGGATTATAAAACCTCCTATAATTAAGAGGCCAGCCTGAATTCTTACAATTGTTCCTCTACCGACTTTATTTTTAATTAATTGAGCTTCAAGGTTCCCAGAAATATATATTCAGTTATTTGTATCTTTCTATAGATCAAGGTAGCTTTTAACCCATCAAACTGACCAAGAGCAAGAGGTATTTAACCTCTCCATCCATAACAATCTGTTGTTATTTCTACTAACTATAATGGGATTGCTGGGAACACAATGCTACATTGGCCTGATCGGAACAGTCTATATTCTATAATATTAAATTAATAGTCCCACTAGAGCGAAATTCTCCATTGTAGAAATCCATATTCAGATTAAAACACAACAATAGTTATACAATCAATGTTGCATATTAAAAAAAAAGGTTACATACTGAAGTTAGAATTTAATGAATACTGTGACTTTAGCAGTGTTAATGCCATGAAGGGGAGAACATACAATTCAGTGAATGTGTAATTTGATAGAAAACCTTAGGTAAATACAAAATATTTTACCACAAACTATTAGGCTTTCAAGATATTATTCAAGAAGAGGAATTCCTATTAGGGATCTTTCTTAAAACTTACTACATGGGACCCACACATTTGAGAGATCATGCCTCCAATTTTTTAAACACTGAAATAGCATTTTATGAATGTTGTTGAATAATTTTGCTGAGAATTTCTCGACTCAACAAGTTACCCTAATAGGTACTCTGTATAGCTGTTTCTTCTTTAGATGGCTTAGAATTCTTTATGGTCCCACAGTTTATTATTTTAACTAGTCTATATATAAAGAACTCTTTAGTTTTCCCCCCCTTTTTTTTTTTTTAAGAGGCAGCATTATTTTTTATGACAAGAGAGCTCAGGAAAGAGCATGTAGACCAGTATCTATAAAACGATCAGGGGCTAGCAGTTTAAAGATCCTGGTGGTTTTGGTATATTAGGAATAGCTATAAATACACTGTTATAGTCAGATTAACAATTGATAATAAAAGAATCCCACATTTTAAAGTGCAATCAGTCTGTTAAATATCTTCTCAGTTTGTATTGTGTTTCAATGTATACACAAAAATGCAACTTATCATCTGCCTAGGTTTTCAGACAAAAAAAGAATAGAGTCAATTAGCTGAAAATTAAGAGGACAACTTCATATTTCTGCATAATCTTCACACCCAAAATTAAAGGGACAGACACAGTCATTTTTCATTATGATCAGATTTATTGCTTGAGAACCAGAGTACTCATTTCTAAAGGCCTTCAAAGTTACCATGAGTTGAACCTCTATTCGTGTTAAATAGAATTACCGGGTGGTTATATTGCAACATGGCACATTGACATTACAGAGCTGCAGAAACCCTATGAACAACAGTACTTAATACAAACCCAGACTGTATTATCGTGAAAACAAATTCTGCAAGCGGACATCAAATCATTTTCAATGGTAGTGATTTATACCAAAATCAAGCATCAATCTAATGCCATCACACAGTCCATGAACTCTGTAGTGTTCTAAATTAAATCAATAAAACATACATTTGTGTTTCATCAACAGACTCTCTAATCACCTTTTAATGTTGTACTTAGTGGTGGGAGAAAAATGTTCATAACAAGGTTATGTTGCAGGTTGCACAAAGCTACTAACTAAGAAAATTTACAGTCCTTTTCGCTAACACTTTGTATAAATACAGTCTGTGTTGGGTGCAGATGCTATCTGAAACAGACTTCTAATTTTCTTCTCCCATGTTGTTATTGTTTTAATATACAATACTCGGCACCATAAAACAGTAACAAAAGACAGACAAAAACAGTTTACAAAATTCTTGAAAGGTACACCCAAACCTAACTAAAGACTTCACATTCAGTCCTTAATAGTACTTAGAAAGAAGGTATTATAGGAATAACAAAGTGAAACTGCTAATATATGTGCTATATAGTATACTATATATCTGTATTGATGATGGCACTGCTATATATTATTTGTTTTATAAGTGCTGATTGTTGATGTACACTTAACTAAAACTGCTAGACTCCAACACTAATTGCTGATATGGCACTCTCAAGCAGTCATAATGGAAAGTATATTTAGCATACGTTTTGGTAAGGTTTATAAATTATTTATATATCTGTGTATATATACACACACACATACATATATATATATATAGACACACACATATGTATGTATAGAAAGCAGCTGCTGTGTGATTCAAAACCATGTTACATGGCAGAATAGTAAATAACATGAGAAAAAAATCTATAAAAAATGAAAAACAAAACAAAATTCTAAAACTAAAACAAACCATAAGCCTTGGTCAATGAAGAAAATACCATTTAAAACCATCAAAATCTCTATCTATATAATCCAATGTACAAAACCCCCAAATGGTACAGATATATAATGTTAGCCATGACACCTTTAAAAGTTTAAAATGTGCTGAAGTAGCTTTTCCACATTGACAAACACTTATTAAAAGTTGAAAACTGTGAAATCTAAAATACAGAACATCTCTGCTGTCTATTAGAGTTTTGGCAACAGAACCGTGACATATTTTATATATATATATATATATATAAAAATAATTCCACATTTCTACTTGATGTCACATGAACATACAAGACAGTGAGGTATGTGAGGCTTTTCCCGAACAGAGTCCAGATGCTGAAGCATAGTGTACGATCAGCAGTCTAAAAATGTGGCACTCAAGACTTGATTTATCAATACAGCTGTTAGGATTATGCATTTCAATATACTGCTTATTCTTTCCTCCTCCATGCTACAGGGTGGTTTCACGAAAGATCTTCTCATTTCGAGGGCATCTTTTTCCTGTTGCAGAATTGGCATTTTTTTAAAAGAAAAATAAACACAAAGGGGAAATGATGTAGAAAATATAAACAAAGGGGAAAAAAATGATATTTACCACCACATCACTGCACGACACAACACTTGTGCACATTTGCAATAGGTTTACCTGCCCCAGCAGCTATTCGAAAGGACAGGAACACAGGCTGCAGCAAGTTAGGGAGAAATAGGGGTTATACACTTGAAAGGCAGAAAGAGATCAAACACTTTGTAATGATTATTTCAAACAAAGTAAGAATCAATCTATAACCAGTGACACTCTCATGCAATAATCTAGACTTCCTTCATTACTGTAATCTTACAATTCTCAAGAGATTCAGGAAGACAGCCACTTATTGGTCCGATACTGTGCTCCCATTTGAAATCTATGGGAATCTTGCCATCGATCTCAATAGAAGCAGGATTGAGCCCCCTACATAGCATCTTATTTCATTTGTCATAATATTAACTCTGTTGAAGAGGATGCTTGTTAAATACGTCAGTCATAAAAGAAATCAAAATGATTGTATCCAATCTGGCTATTACTCTATTCCCAAAGGATACTGCACTTTTAATTTTATCAAACAAGTTAGTATAACAGTAAGATCCCTACTTCCTTTGAAAAAGATTTTACTACCTCCACAAAAATGATGACTATAAAATAAATAAATAAATAAATAATTACTATATTTGTAAATTTGTATTTATTTATTTTTACAGTCCTCATTTATATATATATACACACATGCTCACAAAGAGGAGTTATTAAGTATCCAATTACCATTCCTAAAATCATAATTCAAGAGTTACTGCAGTACATCTGTCAATGATGATATTGCAGTATAGTTTTCAGATTTCTAACTGAATTTTTACATGTATAGTCAGTCTTAAAATTTCAGAGATGTTTTTAGTTGTTTATAGGATTTTCAAAGAAAACAGGTGCTTATTGATCAAATATTTCTAACTGTGGTTCCTGTTTGTGGTATCTTCAGAAGAGAATTAGCTAACTATCCGGGTTACTTAAAATTTGTGTTTTTATCATCTTTGATCTTTTTAAACAACTGGCATAGAGCTAAGTATTCTTTTTCTTACCTGTTGCTTATATATGGTACTGTCAGTATTTTATTATTCTATTAGTCAACTAGACACCAAATTCATTACAATTATATTCAGGAAACAATCTAGATAACTAAGTGAAACTAAAGTTTTTCATGGGCACTTTATTTAGGTAAAGGTTATAAATACAGATATATTTGCTCATACTGCTATCAAATTATATTATGTTTTTATGCTGCATTCTGGAACATTATCCTGTTCTTTACTGAAACTTGTGCTTGTATCTAATATAGCATTTCTACTGATTTCAGATGAATTTAACCCCAACTTGTATACATTTTTCCAAAGCATCTAGTTTAAAATAAAAAAGGGGAAAAATAATTGACTTCAATATAAAAGGAATAGAAATTAATATATGCATTCTATGTTCCTAATAAAACATAGTATAATACAATACTGTAACACTGAGTTAAATTACCTTGTGATCCCCCATGCAGACATTTGGCCCAATATGGTCATAAATCACTATCTTCTCATCATTTTCTGACTAATTAAAAAAAAAGACTAATCAGTTCAGTTATTTTTCAGATTTCAGAGAAAACTAAGTAAGGAAAGGTTACATGAATGGAAGTTCAGTAAGAACATGCAACAAGATTTCTTAGTGAGGGCATATTCAACTTGGCTCCTCAGAGCAAAGATTACATAGGCTCATATGTAGAAACGTTACATTAAATGTCCATTGCAAAGCTTTGTGAAATTTCCACATAAAATACTTACAAATCACTACCACTCCCTTTTAGGGCTTTAACAACTTTTAGCAACTAATATTTAAGATGTGGAAACTAAGGACTCAGTTATAGCTACATTCAAATCTTGTGTCAGTGAAATGCAGCAAGTGGTTTCACCACAGTCCTCTCTTTTAGGAACAGCTCAGAAATCTTTTTACTGAATTACATAGGACATGAATCTCGCTCTCAGAATAACATGGAATTCACATTGTCTCATTAAAAAACATCCTATGTACCCAAATAGTAGTATTTTAAATGTACAAGCAGAAACATTAACACATCCTTTATCCTTATTATTTATTAGTTGAATTACCTGAGCACCTAAGAGCCCTAGCCATGGACCCCACTGTGTTATTGCATCAACTATGTAAAGTTAAACAAGTAGAAACAACTGTTGAATATTTTGTACAAAACAGTTACAATATTTAGCTATGAAAGAAGAAAGCAAAAGAATCCTATTTCTATTAGATAATTTCCTTTAATGAAAAGAGCATTCAAAATATCTTAAGAAAATCAGCCTCAGCTGAAGGAGAGCATTCCTCTAGCCAGACCCGTGAACTGCTTTCATTCTACTCTATGTTGAACTTTCTTCTTATACACTTGTTCTCTTTGCAGCTATGATTTAATAAATAATAGAATGTACTCATCTTTCTGCCATTTACACTGAACGTGTGATTTTGACAGTCTATTTTATCTAGCACAACCCTTTAGGAATAAACACACAGAGAGGCTTACAATTTCTTATTATACTAAACAATTCCTGAAAGCCAATTAAATCTGGAGTCTGCACACTGGCAAGTCTCTAATACAATCATAGATGTGCTTTAAAATAGTTTACAATACTCATTTATTTTGTTTGAAACAGTCAAGATTTTCTCATCTGTAATCAGTCAAGTTTGACTGGGCAAGAACTTTATATAAACAGCAGCATTTAGGACTATAAAGTTAAAACTGAATTATCTTTAATGCAGTAAGGAAGCTTAAGGTCAGATTTACTTTATAGCATGGTTGTCTGCCAAAAAATATAAAAACATAACCTTCTGCATTGTATGCATGAACACTTTCCAATATTTCAAGATCATAATGCCACTACCATCGGAAGTGGGGATACATTCATCAAAAGCGACTTGATAATTTACAAAGGCAGCATAAAATTGTGGATTTTCAACTGCATAATCTTTAGACAGATAAACAAATTACAGCAGCGCACAAGCAGAAACAATATACACTTGGCTGAGCATTCATTACTGCATGCTATCAGGCATCAACGCAACTCCCTAGCAGTGGGCAACCTTTGGTGTTTTAGGGCTCAGGAAGCATAAAATAACATGATGGTGAGGTAACCGACCATAGCATGATAGATGATGTTGCATGAAAGCTGTTTACAGCCCCATGTCTGTACAATCTGTAACGCCTAGTGTGTGGAGCTGAACATACTGTGTTGTGTGCTAATTTGCACACACTACTCCTTTTTCTACAAAGCACTCAGAAAGTGCCGATTTACTAAAATTTGTTCTTTGAAATAAGAGATAAGTCGGCCAGAGCTGAAAAGCAATTTTTCAGATACCTATAACAAAGCACTAACACATTAAAAAAAAAGAACAATGCATAATAATTTCTCAACAACTAGTTATACCAAAGACATTCTTTGTTTCTAATTTTTAAAGATACACAGCTATTTAAGGTATAAGAATGTATCAGACTTGCAATTAAGTATAGTCTAATAGTGTGCTTTTGGTTTCCTCACTGATCCTTTTTTTAAGGTTCAAATATTTCTAATAGTGCACATTGTAAACCATTATAAAGAAATAAGATCTGAAGTCGGTGGGAAGGCAAATATAGTTTGCTGCACACAATCAAGACATTTAGAAATGACTTAGACCTATTACAACATTTTTTTCTTTCCTCCACCAATTCAGTACTCTTCCCTATTGTATATTTTCTATTGCTTTGCTCAAGTTTTATGGGCCAAAATTTCCAAGTGGCTACAGCTGGATAAGAACCTTATTCTCTGCTGGTGTAAACTGGAACACCTAAACTGAAGTTAATGCAGCTGTGCAATTTACCTCAGCAGAAAATGTGGCTCTAATTTCCCTCTGTAATTTTTGTCTGCACAAATCTTTGTCCATATCCAAAATAGCATGCCCAAAATTTGCAAATACAAAATTGCAGACACATGATTAAAAAGGATTTTGAAAATTCAGCTCTGAATGCTCCAAGTGAACTTCTGCCACTTCCCTATGGAGATTATTTCAGGCCAATTGACCTCATTGTTACAAATTTTCTCGGGTGTTCAGCCTTCATTTTCCTATATTTAAGTTTGTCCCATTACATTTGATTACACTCCCTAGTATAATCAAACAATTCCTCTCTTTGGTGGTGTTTTCACCCTTCAAACATTTATACACAGTTATCTCTCTTCTGATTCATAGCTAATTTTTAAAATCTTCCCTCACTGGTCACTCTGTCCTTTGTTATGGAGAATTCCAGGGGTGTCTAGAAGTATATGCAATATTGTATTCACTGTCTTACCAGTGTCATATAGACATGCAAAATTATCATTTCTTTGGTATATGATTCTACATATGCAGCCCAAATTTCCATTGACTTTTTATGCTGCAATATTGCATGGAAAGCTCATATCCAGTTCATTCTCTGTTCCTACCTCTTGTTTGGCAACTCTGTTTCCTACTGAATACTAGGGTTCCACAGTATTAAGATGTTATATACATTTTAATTATTGTGCATAATAATTAGAATAATATTGCCTTTATCTTGAGCTCACTGATGGCATTAACCACCAATTAAAAGATTAAATCAATCCAGGTGCATAGGGCCCTTTTCACTATTTCAGCTTTGTGGCTGTATAGGAGGGCTTGGACAGAGCAGCCACAAGGGGGCTACTGCAGTGCTTCTGCACATGAAGGAGGTCCCTATCCTGGCCCCCAAAAGGCCATCATGGATGGAAATCTGGAATCTCTATGAAGCCATTGGCTGGCAACATTTCTATAGGTGATACAGAAGGGTTTAAAATGCTATTCCAGACCTGTGACAGGATTAGTCACAGAGGGGCTGTACCATAGCCACAGCCTGTCCCCAAGTTAAGGAGATGAATTCCATTCACCACACCTCAAGAATTTCCCTGAACAAACCAAGTTGCAATGAGGGGTGAATTTCACCCTGAATGAGGGTTTGGTGAAAAGTTTAAGGTGTTAATACCAGCACTTCTTAGAGTTTAACGTGAGAAGAAGTGCTTTCAAGAGATGGAAACTTGAGTAGCTATGGAAAAAATAGTCTCATGTTTCAGTGAATTCTTTTGATTGTAATTATTTAACTTACTGCAAAGCAAACATTATCATGAGATATACAACACTGATGAGAGAGGGAAAGATAGAAGATTATAAACATAAAGAAATCAAGTTTGTAGTGTTTCAGTACTACACACACACACACACGCACGCACGCATGGAGCCAGTAGCGTGAGGATTTATTTTCCAACCCTACCTATTGTAATAAATGACTGTTAAGAAAACATGTTAGTATGCAGAAAAACAAAGATAAACACAGAACATTGTGTCTTAAATAAGCTTGTCAAGCCAAGACATTTTTGGAGAAGGCGGGCAAGATTCATGGGTGTGATGAAGCTGCTGTGACTGCACAGCCATCACAATCTGTCAATAAAGCCCTCTGGAATAACCCCAAGAAGATCACCTCACAGTAGTGTGGTAGAGAGTCACAGCACAGACACTCTAGCACAGTGGTGGGCAACCTGCGGCCCGTCAGGGTAATCCGCTGGCGGGCCGCGAGACCGTCCGCAGCTCCTATTGGCTGGGAATGGTGAACCGCGGCCACTGGGCGCTGCAGGCGGCCATGCCTGCGGATGGTCAATGTAAACAAACTATCTCGTGGCCCGCCAGCGGATTACCCTGACGGGCCGCTTGCTGTAGGTTGCTCACCACTGCTCTAGCATGTCCCTCACACCCACTTCTGGGATAGCAGGAAAATGGGGAATGGTAAGAGCAAAGAGGCATGGATGGGATGCCCCTATGATCTCCTTATGTGTTTTTGGTTCTCTGGGCCCATTTGCAACATGTGTAAATTGTGACAGCATTCAGGTTGCTGTAACCTGGCCTGAGGGACCAGTCCTACACACAGGATAAGGGGAATACCAAGGTTCCCTTTCTACTCTGTTGTAAAGTGTATAGTTTGGTCTGATCCCAGGATCTGGCTCAGTATCTGAACAGCAAAAAATGGCCAGGGAGGGGGAAGGGAGTGGAGGAAAACTGGGAAATTCTTGAGCTACATTGTTGCTATGGCATTGGCAAAATTAGGCTTATCACTGTGCAC
The DNA here is from genome assembly GCF_016161935.1 of Mauremys reevesii. Classification (NCBI taxonomy): domain Eukaryota; kingdom Metazoa; phylum Chordata; order Testudines; family Geoemydidae; genus Mauremys; species Mauremys reevesii. The sequence goes on along the minus strand of NC_052629.1, from coordinate 27,868,222 downwards.
TGAAATCAGAGGACTCTATGTCTCACAGAGGTGTTGTGAAACTTAATTGTACAGTGTTTGCAAAACACTAAGATCCTCAGATGAAAAGCTTTGTATAAGGGAAAAATGTGATTATTGCTTTGGTGTTGCTGCCTTCAACTATCGCTGGGGTTTACTTTGGACAGTTAAGAATTCAGGGAGAGGCACGAAATATCAAACAAAACAAATGCTATGTTGAAGATAAATGAAGAAATAACTAGAAAATAATGTGATCACATGGGTGTACTTACTTTTAGAATCAGTTCCTTGGCTGACTGTGACATCAGAATTCTATCACACCAAGCTGGACATCTAGTATTCATGTACTGCTTTCCCTGGCTACAATCTTCACTGTATGGATAACTGGAAAAGAATCAGTGCAACATCTGTCAGCAACCAGCCTGACTTTTTAACTTTCTGCAAGGCAGCTTTAATAGCCACTGGCTCAATCCGCACCATGTTTTTTTTTTTTTAAGCCTGCAAAAGTCAGTTCTTTCAAAATGTACCTGTTTAACACACATGTCCCTCCCATTCCTAAATTTAAGGCCCAATCCTGCAAGATGCTGAGCAATTCCTTTAAAATGCTCAATGTACTCATCCCCTTAGATTTCAATGAGAAAGAGGGGTGCTTACCACCTCAGAGGAGCTGGCCCTTAATAAAAATCCATGACTTGTTATTTTTTTGAAACAGTCATAGTTTATCTCTATTTGGCCTGGTCTACACTACGGGGGGGGGTGGGGGGGTGTCGAACTAAGGTATGCAACTTCAGCTACGCGAATAGCATAGCTGAAGTCGAACTACCTTAGTTCAAATTTCCTACCTGTCCAGACGCCGCGGGATCGAACTCCGCGGCTCCCCCGTCAACTCCGCCACCGCCGTTCGCGGTGGTGGAGTTCCGGAGTCGATGGGAGCGCGTTCGGAGTTCGAACTATCGCATCTAGATTAGACACGATAGTTCGAACTCCGAGAAGTCGAACTCTCCGCGTCGACCCGGCGGGTAAGTATGGACATACCCTTTCGCTCCTCATCCTTATAAACTCATTTTAGTCTAAAAAGTTATGTGTTCATCTAAAAACTTTTCTTCATCTCTCTTTAAATCTCAAAGCACCATACTCTGACCTCACACCTGACTATTTTTTGGGGGAGATGGCCCGGCTGTTTGTTCTGTGTTTGTACAGCACCTAGCCCAATGGGGTCTATGACTGGGGTTCCTAAGCTCTACAATAATAAATAACAACAACAACAGTGGAGAAGAACTAAAGCAAGAACAAAGTCTTTGAACACAGTGGACCATTGCATATGACTCTGGGGTATAAATTAACGTGGGGAAGTACTCAGGAAACTGATGTTCTTCTCACTGATTTCCTTTGAATGACTCCCTCAAGGGGGAACTATTTCAGGAATTACACAGGACACAGAGTCAGAGGCTTGAAAACCCCACAGCGACCTAGACTTCACTGAAATACAGAGATCTACCCATACAAATCCAAATGGTAGGTGAACTCTGGCTGCTCTTCTGGGCTCCCTGATGGCTCAAGGGGAAGGATGGCTGTGGGCTTTCTCTTTAAGAACAGGCAGCTGGTGATACAGGGGGAGATAATGACCAAAAGGCAAATGAAAACAAGGGGAAATAAAACTAAAAAGCTTTACAAAATGCTGTAACTCATTCTGAAGTCACAGTAATAGCACACACACATATTTTGTCTCATTGGTAAAGGTGTTTGGAATAAAGCAGATAAGATGGAAGGTATACGTGGGTGTATTTTCTTTGAATTCAATATAGATGCTTATCTAATGAAGCTTCCTCACATTACTATATTGCCTAGGCATATTTGCAAGCAATGAGCAAGGGAGCTGCTGCACTTTAATATCACAAGATACCCATTATTTCCTTGTTATATAATTTTCATCTCCCCACCCCTTTTAAAATTCTGTTTTAGCCAAATTTTATCTACCCATCTGGCAACCCTACCGTCACCATCTACAGCCAGCACAATCAAGGTTCAGCCCTAATGAAAAAAAAAACAGGGAAACTGCAAATAGGGTGACCAGATGTCCCAATTTTACAGGGACAGTCCCAATATTTGGGGCTTTTTTTAATATGGGCTCCTATTACCTCCCTCCTCCTGTCCCGATTTTTCACACTTGCTATCTGGTCACCCTAACTGCAAAGGAAAAGTTATTAGCTCTAACCTCTACTATGAAGCCAACAAAACAATACCATAGAATGGATAGAATGGCATTATGTTGCTTAATATTCTTTCTGCTGCTCCTGAGTGATGTTAATGGGAACTGTCTGGCAATAAATAAATAAATAGTTGACTAGCAACCAAGAAAATTATGCCTTCTGAAAAAAAACTATTAAAGTTTCAAAATGTTAAGTCCACTATTTGACCTGCCTAGTTGTTCATAAAAGCTGATTATGAAAGCCCATATTCTAAACATCTAAGGGGTAATGTTTTATAAAAATGTTGTAGTGGAGAATGAATGCCACTGGATTCTGAAAAGAATGGTTCTTCTTTATTTCTCCTAATTGTTTTAAGTTTTATTCCTCTTTGTGTGATTACAGTAGTAGCAAATATTAATGGGACAATGCTTAGGCCAAATCCAGACAGACATGTTTGGGTACAAGAAATACCTGACACATGAGCCAAACTGCAGATTTTCAGGTGTCAGTCAGGCCATGTTTCCTTCTTAACTTTGTTCATCCATTGACTTGGGAGACACATTCATTTGCATAGTTGGTATTTAAATTTTGAAACAGCACTGAGGACTACCATTATCTGCTACAGTGTTACAGTATCCCTTACTATATCCAAGTTTATTCTGTTGCCACAATGGTTTTAAGTAGTTCTCTCACATAAGAATGATGGAATCAGGTCTTGGGTTTTGGATGCAAATCAATCCAGACAAGACTGGAGTTAAACTAGTAGGTTCAATGTGAAGACACCGAAGAGGTGGTATCAGCTCTCTAATGCGGAGAAACTGTCCAACCAAACCAGGGTTTTTTGTTGGATCTTCAACTGCTTCCGGATGTCCCTGTAGCAGCAGTCGATGAGAATGAAAGATGTTTTGAAGGATGAATCTTTGTCTGTTGGATACAGATCTCACCACAGTAGTCATTTTGAGAAGGGGACACTGCAATATGCTCTCTGTAGGCCACTCCATAGACTATGATGGTTTATTTGTTTAGGGACATTTTCTAGCAGGATGCTCCATCACGTGTGGGTTTTGTGGTGGCTTCTGCTTAATTTCTAAAATGCAGCTGAAGTAACCTATAATGATTTAAATAGGTTGAACTCTGATTACCTCAGAGACCACATCCATGTGAGGCCACAGAGTAAAAATCATATCAGGCACTTCAGCTAATAGCCCCTGGTTTAGCTGTCAGGGGGCTGAAACCAGTTCCTTTTCAGTGAGGGATCACTGACAATGGGATGCACTTAATATTTGGATTCTCCATAACTTTGAATTTGCTGACCTTCAAGGTCATGCTGCAAGGCTCAGTTGTTCTCCCAGACTTTTCCTAAAGAGGACAGTGAGTGAGCGAGTGGGGAGTTTTTTGAGGAATCCAGAGGGTTCTGAGATGATTCAATTTGTTGGACATTGTTCCTAAATTACTGATGTATTTTTAGAAATAAGTGCTAGATAGTCTTTGAATAAGAGGACAGGATGGGTGCATTTAAAAAATAATAAATATAAATCAGGAGGTTTTCCTTTTATTCTGCTTATTGCTGAATTAATAAAGGAATTACTGAAGCTTTCAAGATAAGGTTTTTAAAATAAGATTTCTGGGATTGTAACAAAAAAAGGCTTTCATGCTTGAATAGAAAGTTATTTACCACCCTACTTGGTGTGATATTATAAAACTGAGATGCATAGCTTTCTACCAAATGGGTTTACAAGCTATACGGCCATTAAAAAGATTAGCCATGGCAAACAGCCAAGTAAAGTGTACTGAATGTATTGGAACAAACCAGTGATCTCAGTACCTTTTCCACCTCATCAAACCTAACAAGACTCATTTTCAAAACATATTATGAGAATTCAATTTGCTGCTTCACTGCCATACAGAAGTACAGCTTATTTCTGAGTGTCCATGAGATGTTTTGATGATGTAATATGGTTGGTAGCTGAAGCTCTTTGTTTGCAATTTAAGAGTTGACTTTTTCTGGTAACCTATGAATGCATCTCTTGCTTTACTTGCACAAGAGTCCAACATAACAAACACTACTTTTTATTAGAGAAGTTATATGAATCAATCACATTTCATATAGCCCACCCCTTTACAATATAAACTCTATGGCTCTTCAAATGTTATGCCCTGTACCTAGAAAGATCCTCTAATCTTAAGTATTACAGTATTTAATTTAAGAGTCTATATTCTATAAACTGGTATTTACAAATCTGCTTTATTGATCTCATCATTTTCACATTATGAGGACTCCTGGTGATTCCCCAGGCTCTTTAATGATGAAGACTCTATAAAGAAGTTACTGTAGTTTAGAAGTAGCTTTGACAAACAAAATCAGATTTCATATATCAAAGCCTGGAACTATACTGCTGAGACTAGAGCTGAAAGAAGTGCTGTAGTTAGTTAACCAACCATGAGCAGCTGAATATAGCAATTTAACCCAAATCAGTCTGGGACAAATCCTCCTCTACCCAAGTTTGGTGTGGAGGGGGAAAAGAACCCTGACTCCATTCTAAAGGTGTAGTAGCACCCAGCGCGGCTACACCCGCAGTGCATTGGAATTCACCTACCTTGTCACTGTACATTTGCCAGACCATGCCATCCTCACTCCCCATACAATACTGAGATATGAGAAAAATTGATAAGAGAGTGCACCACAAAGAAGGAAGGGCAAAAATCTGGCCCCTTCCTTCACGGTTGAGGAGGGGTACAGATGTAATGGGACCGATGTGGTTCCTCTACACAGCCCTCTTAGGGACCTCAATCCCTGCAGGGTCCTAGATCCTGGGCTCCAGCCCAAGCCCAGAAATCTACTTAGCAATGAAACAGCTCCACAGCCTTAGCCTCATGAGCCTGAGTTGGTTGGCATGGGCCAGCCACATTTTTTTTTCAGTGTAGACATACCCACAGGTATGTCTATCCTGCAACATAAAGCCCATGCTTGAGCCTCTTTGTGTCTACACTGCAATTGTGCTAACCCAGGGTTCCAGGACACTGTAGGGCTGGAGGGTCTGAGCTTGACTTAAGCTGGAACCCAGGATCTCAGCCTTATTGCTTTGCAGTGTTGATGCAGCCCCGTTTGATTTGGGTCCTGGGAATCAGCCAGAAGCATCCCACAATTCCATGGGACAACTTCCTTAGTCCTCTCTATCCCAACAATCTGCATTCCACTCTATTGAAAATGGAAGCCACCCACCCTTTGTGGACGGCAGCAGCTCAGGTCAGCATTAACTCATTCTCTTCTGATCACTGATCTTCAAGCACACTATCAGAGTCCCTTCTGGGTTGGCAATGGAGAGCAAACCAAGCCTTTTGCAATGTGAGCTGCTTCCTGGCAATGTGCAGGGCAGGCGGTAAAGTTTTCTCCCAGTGCACCATGGTCCCAGTGCTAGAGCAGCCACATTTGGGGGCAGGGGAGCTAAGGAATCTGGTATATGGTTACTTTGACTTTTTGACTTGGGTCTGTGCACTGCAGTGCGGGCGCCAGAGCCCTAGGTTCAAGCACAGGTTAGAAAAGTCATAGGGTTAAAATATAATGTACATGTTCAAGTCCACCCCTAACATGGGTTGGCTGACTCGAGTCCCTCTAACCCTGGGCTTACATTGGAGCACAGACATACCCTAAGAGACATCTGAAGGTGTTTACACTTGCTGCATGCCCCAGAGGATCACTTGGCAGGGGCATGCAGAATGGGATTTGGGGATGGGACAGGACAGCCCCCAAAACAACACAGCAGACAGTTTGGGGCCTATTATGTGCAGTTTATCCATGCCTTAAGTAGATTTTTGCAAGCAAAAGTTATAATTGTATTTTTCTGAAATAAGACATAGCCACTGCCCAGCATCCTCATGATACAATGCCATAGTTTTAATTAATAGCTTATAGTAGTTTCAGTACAATTTTTCTTCATATAACAAGCATTAATATTGTCTGCATTAACCAATATCACCCTGGTGCTGCCATTGAAGAAAGAGGCATTCAAAATTCACAGAGACAAAAAATAAACCCTAAGCTGCTACTTGGGACATTGCTCACTTTCAGTTTCCTATGCAAATCTGTCATGAAAACATGAACTCAGGGCTTGCTGCTGCATTGCTTACACACCCCAAACTCGGAGGCACTAGAAATTCTGAAAATGAACCATCTGGAGATATCATGGGTCATGACCAGCACGGTCAGCATGACTGCCCAACGAGAACCACATTTTACTCCTGTCAGAAAGGAACCTCTTCCAATTTGGCAACTTCCAGTACAGCAGAGCTTCAAGTTCTTACTCAAAAAGCCAAAATCATCCCACTGACTTTAATGAAGTTACCAGATCTCAATTTGACCTGAATTGATTTGCATTTCCAGTTTGAACATTAATTTTGAGCTGACTTTGTGGCAACCCACAACTAATTCTTTTCTCATTTGTATAGAGACTGCAAAACATGAGTATTTCTCAATTTAAGAGGAACCAAAGCTAAGTATGAGCACAACCAAAAATCAGGGCTATTCTTCTAATACATGTCTCCAGAAAGGAACTAGAAAGGGACAGTGCCATGTCACATACATAATGGCAGCTTTGGCGTCCTTATATCCTCAGCGTCATAGTGTTTATTAATATGCTGATTTCATGCTAACAAGAAGGGATCCAAAACATTACCTGCATTTCTTTATGGTCAACAGCTCTCGCTGTTGGAACACCTCTGAATGTTATAAGTAATTACAGACAAAATATTTTGAAAAACATTAATGTTGCCACATCAAACATTCAAAAAGATAGGAAACACCAGAATTAAGGTTCCCTGTGAAAGCTTCACTCCATATCTTTGCATGCATGCATTATGATATCCTTGACCAACAACACATGGGAGGGCAGCAACAAGAACAAGGGATAGACCCAGCTCTCTTGGTCCCAGTACAGTGTTCTAGACACAAAAGAAAGTACTTCCTCTTCCTACAACACTCTGACTCATTCGCTGTCCATCCTGTGTGCTGTATGAGGCAGGGGTCCTGAAGAACAAATAGTATATCATGCAATTAAAGACAGTAACATAATCTGGTCCAAGCCTTTAGGTGTCACACAATATGCATGTTAAATATAATAACTGTACATGCACAAGGAGAGTGGCAGACAAGGTTATATAGATAAGATTAATTCTGGCAATTCCTAATGTTTCAGTGCTTGATTTGGCACTCAATGTTCTTTTTACAGAGTTTTTGTTCTCTGTTATTTCTTTTTTTTCTTTTCTTTAAAGCAAGCTGAGAAAATGGAAATTCCACATGGAATCACATTGACCCCCCAGCATAGATTATCAGCAAGGATGAACGACAGAACTTTTAGATCAATATCAAGACCGTTACCACATGTAGCTGAAAAATGGTAGCAATAATAGGCTGTTATCCTCTATCTAGACCAGCCACTACAGGAGGATGCCTTTTGCCAGCGTGGGTTTGTGAAAGATGATGTTTGACAGTCCTGGAGACTGAAGTATTTTTGACAAAGGCTACAGGGGTTTACCCTCTATCAGCAGGATGTCTTATTTTTCAGTGCTGGTATTTTCTGCTGCTTTTTCTCCTTATTGCAGACTTTTTGTTTTCATTTTCACTCACACTATTCAATCGGACTTACTTAGAAGTGGACTTTTTGTTTAAAAGTACTAAGAAGCTATTGAGTTTAATTAATGTAATATTACAATGCCAAAGGTTTTCAATTTTTTCTGAACACCTGGAAGAATTGTTCTCACTACATTTGATAAGTTTGAAAGTTGCTGTTGTGTAGGTAGATGTACACAAATGCACGGCTGTTATTTGTACTTGTGTTACTATTAGCAGGAACAAGAACTACATAGCAATAATATTGGGAACCCTAACAAAACTAAATAATAGTTTGTCCGCCAATATTTCACTAATGATACAGTAATTACAGTTAAAACTATTTTATTTAAAACACAATTATTGTGAGAGAAGCCAAATACCTTTACAAAATACCTACTGTACGGCTATAGACTTCTGTGATCTTAAACCAGCCCGCCAATTGGTTGTTAACTCAAAACACAAATGAACAATAAAAATGAATTAAACCTTCCCTTAAATGGCATTCTCCATAAGGAATGGAAAAGATAAACTATTTTGCTTTTTATGATACTGGGGGAGACGAATTTTTCTTTCAATCAGAAAACAATTCATTCTATTTTGAGAGTTCATGTTTGTTAGTTCTTTTAAAACCATCTGTCACATGGTCTATGTAGTTCTTGATCCCAGCCCTTTTAGAAAATATAGTGAATTTACTTTGTTACTTTGAATTTACTGTCATATATTGTACATTGCTTTAAAATTGTATTTTCTATGGTTAGAACATTATAACCATGCTTTACAAAGTGGGACAACACCCCGTTGATGACAGAAAATAAAAACAAGATAAGTTGCAATGTTTTCCCTAGCACAATAAAAGTCATTTTGAAAGACCGACATCTAATTTTACAACACTGTTTTTTAGACTATGTGCACACTATGAAAGTTCAATCAGATTTTAGACACACACTACTTCTAAGAGAGTTGAAAACTGCTCCCATTTGGAGGATGTTTACTTGATTTCATTTATTATTTTACTGTTGGTCTATGACTTTTGTGCCATTGAATTTTATTGTTTATACTTTATATTAAAGATGATCCTAAGCTGCAAAGTTCCAACCTAGATGTGAACTCTCCAAAGTTTGAGGGGAACCAGATCCAGGGTTTTGATGTGGCGCATTACAGAGCTAGCGATGTGTGAATTTGGACCTGAGTCCAAACATTCTCTATTCAAGCTCACCACTACTTTGTGTATTTTTATTTAGCAGCAATGCTGATAGGTACTTTCACAGAAGACTTTTCCCCTACCTGTTTAATAATAGCAGAATAATATACGGTCAAACGACCTTAATTTTAATCAAAATTTTGAAAGAAAATGGCAAGTGCTTTGCACCTAACTGTGCACTATACTTTCAAAAATGTCCACCGTTCTACTATACTAAAGCCATAAGTAACAACCTTAGTAGGCCACTGGGCCAAACCTGGGGTGATTTGTGAGCTAAGATGGGAGTAGGGTAAAGGGATTTTATTGTTTTTCGTTGACAAGGTCCCAGCTGTGCACTAATGGGAGTTGGTATATGTGTGACCTCATCACAAAGGCTCAGTTCACTAGCCAAAGTACAGCTTCCAAAAATCAGCACAGTCAAAGCCAGACTCAATTTTTTATGAACTAACATATTATTTTCCCAAAATTCATTTAAATGAATTAAATTGCCATTTATATACGTTTCCCTAAATTCAAAAGGGAAATCCATGTTCTTTAGGCTTAGTCAGCTCAATCTTTTCTAACAAATGGCCCTAAGTAATTGGACTTCATGTGCTCATCTTCTGCATCAGGTAGTTAAAGCTAAGCTATAGGACCCCCTGCTGTTTGAATTAAATTAGCTGCTTCACATTTACCAAAACACTAATAGGTCTTCATGATGCTCTGGGAGCTAACTGGCCATGATATGTATCTCATTTAAGCCAAATCGGAGGGTAAACACAGGCCTGCAAACATAGTGGCTAAAGTACAATGTGTTAAACAGCTGCTACTTGCAAATGCTACACTAACACCATGGTGATCAAACTAACAATCAGAGTCAAAGGTCACAATAAAAAGGGGGTCAACCAGGCAATCCAGTAGCAAAGGCTAAGAAGGGTAAACAGGACTTGAGCCATAACTCCACGCAGTACACAAAGCAGGAAGGTTAATGACACAGTGTAATTTTTCGGAGTCTTTTTATGGAGTTATGTTGGGCATATTGTTCTGTGGATTAACAAACTCTTTTGTGTAACTATTATGCTGAAGCTTGCGTGTGTGGTGTTAATTCAGAGTTTTTACACTTTAGTTGGTTTGTCGGCATTAATGCATTGGAATGTTTCCACAGGAGTGTTGCTGTGTGTGTGTGGGGGGTGGGGTGGGGTTGGGTGGAGATACCAATAGATTCTTCCCCAATATGCAATAACTGGCTACTTTTTTACACTGGAATGTTTCCAATAGAGACAATCTTTTCTTATTGATTATACAACATAGCCATGCTAAACCATGTATTGCCTTGGTGACAATGTCAAGCTGAACTAGTTTTCGTGTCATTAATGCCTTACTGGCTCCCCTTTGTAGGCTGGTTAGCCAATTTAAGACTGATAGCCTGACACACTGCTAACAGCAACTCACATGCTGCATTTTGCTGTTCAATAAAGAGTCCTGGGGAGGTCCAGTTAACACAAGTGGATTATTCGGCAATACCAATGCTACATCCAGTGGCCAATGAATGACATGCCCTATTGCTTTAATAACCAGAACGTTGTACTCAACTAAGTGTATGTAATACTGCTACTATCACAACTGGATACATTCGACTATGAATAATTCATCCAGCGTTGGCTTGTTTCAGTAAAAGATTCTGAAATTATTACACATGGTTCTGATATAGCTAAATGGTTTTTCTGGGAATGTGCCTGACTGTAAGTAAGTTATAAAGCAAGCTATATTTTTACCTACACTAAAACAGAAAACAACTTGTATTGCAAAGAAGAGACAATGGATAGGAAAGCATTCAACTAACAGGACTCTTAAAAAGCAACACTTCCAAAACTCAGATTAATTTATTAATAGCAAAAAGGAAGCAACTAGAGACTGTTCACACTAGAAGTTATAACCTTGTTGGAAACCATTTTTGAACATAGTCATGGTGGTGGCTTGATTTACATCCTCACCTCCCATGGTTACAGGCTATACAACTATGTTCAGAAACTGTCCTTAAACCTTTTCTATGTCACTTTCCTATCCCCTCCCTCCCCCTCTTTGTTCCTAATTTTAAATGGTGCTATACCTCTTTAAAGTAAATTGCAGAAGGAACTTCTTTCCATGTAGTGTGGTTCCTTACCTACTCCAAAAGAGCCTCTTTCCACTTTGGAAATGAATGGAGCAGTGGCATCAGCTACCTTGGTTTGATTTTTGGTAGGAGAGGGGGAATATGGGCTAAGAATACCCTTTTGTAATAGATCATAATTGTTTCTAGGCTGAGATCAGGGCCTTCCTTATCTCATTCCAGCTGAGGGAGCTGTTTCTTTGTTCCACCCTCAGGCGGGTCTACAAGGTTCCAGAATGTTTTGTGGGAATTGACTGATCAAGCACTGAGGTACTCTATTGATGGTTTGAGGTCATTCATTAATATTTACAAGGAGTTTTATGATGCTTGGATGAAGGTGCCTTAGAAGTGAAAATATTATTTATTGTTATTGTTATTATTTGGTGGAAACTGCACAAAGCCATCCTATCTTGGATAAAACCAATGAGCTGCAAAGACACCTGATAAACTCCAATATCATTTTTGACCTTGCTCTAACATTCATTAAATCCTCATTTCATGGGTGAATAGGATCGAAGTTCACCAATGAGGTGATGTGCTCAGAACCAAGACATGGGTGAGTCACCATATTAATTGACTCCGTCGGATGCTACAAGAGTAATAGTTACTGGTTCCTTGGCAGTAGGTTGATTTTTATGATCTGGGGCCCTGTGGGAAAATTTGGTGAGGACTCTGGGAACCAAAAGCAGCCTATCAAGTAATAAACCTTCTACCTTTATGCAGCAGGGCAGCATTTGGGAAGTACAATGGTACTGACAGGGTTTCAGTGCAAAAGGCAAAGTTGGAATTTGCTGGACTGCCTCTGGAGGAGGGAAAGAACAACTGAATGTATTTAAAAATGACCTTGCCTCATATGGCAAAGAGCTGGTTCACCCTGCTGCAGTCTGAGTTAAAAAAGAAAACCTAATATGTCATTGTGCGAAAGCCATGAGAATAAGGTCAAACATATTAGGGAAAAAGTTAATGAGACAATATATAAGGGTAGAAAATACGTGAGACAAAACAGGTTTCTGGAAGAACATCTGACTAGAGCTAAAGAGAATTCCAAAGGCAAAACATTCTTCTAGAAATAAATGGGATTCAACCTGTCATTCTTGGTTAGAGGTGTCAAAGCCAAGATATTGTCAATGCAGAGAGTCTGCTTGAGAAAAAATAATCACATAGAGGATATCTGAGCTACAAACATATGTCCAACTAGTAAATTACATGACAGCCTAATGCAATGACAAACAAGAATAGGTCACTTTAAGAGAATGATTAATACATGAGATTACTGTGCATGCAGACTTATCTGAAAGCAAACCTTGTAGGTGGGTGTGAACCCCTGGTAAAGTCAGCTCCTATCTCTGCCATACTACAGCTACAAGAATAATTATAATAATTAATGGAGAGAGGTGATAAAGTTAACAATTGCCCACCTGTATCTTGGCTAACCACAATGTCCTTATTTCTTTTTCACACCTACCACCTTTTTCCAATGATTACGGACTACCAAAGACCCTTTTCCAGCCTCACATTGAGCTGCTTGTTTGCTTATGGCCAGGCTGTTCAGGCAGTGACTGACAGAGCTTGCAGAGTTTAAAATTCTGAATTGTATTTAGTCTCTGGTGGTTAGTGTTGCTATGGGCTACATTAGATTACAAAGTGTATTGAGATGAAAACATGAATATTCACTATTTAAAACAAATGGATCAAAACTTGAGACTATAGGGATGAGTGAAGGATTCTCAAAAAATACAAATTTAGGAAATCTCTACTCATTCTAGTTAGGGAAGTGAAGTTGTAAAGGGTCTAATGAATGTCATGAAATCTGTGGTTTCCCAGGAGGCTTTGATTCGTGTGTGTGTGTGTGTGTGTGTGTGTGTGTGTGTGTGTGTGTGTGTGTGTGTGTGTGTGTGTGTGTGTGTGTGTGTGTGTGTGTGTGTGTGTGTGTGTGTACACTCTACAGGGATCTAGGAAGGGCTGCTGCTGAAGGCAGAATAGATGCTCCTCCTCTTCTCACCAACAGGGAAGGATAAATACCAGGGGTGGGAGTGGAAAGGAGTAAACTGAAATTGCTTTAATCCGTTTAGGGAGAGAGAAGGTGTCATTGCCTACTACGTAAGGATTATATAGGAAATTAAGCTCAGATTCAGCAAAGCACTTAAGCACATGTTTAACTTTAAGCATATCAAGATAAGTACATAGTAAGTGTACTGCTGAACAAGGATGAGATTATTCAGGGATGAGATTATTCACATGCTTAAAGTTAAGCATATGCTTAAATGCATCACGGCCTTGATCTGAGTTTATTTTCCTGCATGACTGTCTAATGACCATGTACACCTTCTCCTTTAACTGGATGACCACAAGGGCTAATATGAAGTCTTCGTATAACAGCAAACAGGCATGTGGTCTCAAATGAAATCATGGTTTTACACTGGAGAAGAGCAATAGTTACTTTTTTCAGTTCACAAGTAAGACTCTAGACATGCTATTTTCAGAAGTGATAAGTGAAAAGTTCAAAAGTTGTTCTGGAGGCTTTCCCATATGCAGAGCTGACTGGAGAAAGTGGAAGCTAATGGCCACTAGCCCAGTGCATTGCAAGACCTTTCAGAATTTGGTCATCCAACTGCATATTAATTATCATGAAATACTGTTGCCTTAATAACTGTTGACAAGACAGCTACAAATTACATTTGACTCCATGTATAATTACTGTGTTATAAACGAATACAATTATGCTGTAAATCCATCACAATAAATGTATAATTTAAAAAGCGTTAATATGTTTATGAGAGCCAAAAATTTCAGTTTAGAGTGCCTGCTTTTAAATATTAAAGAAAAGTGAGTTACCGTTTTAAAATAAAAACAAACAAAAATCCATCGTTCAAATTGTGGACTAAATGTCTGCAATGTTTAATGAAAAAAAACAACAGTCATTCATATCTGCTGTAGAAGTACTAAAATGTGCATGAAACAGATTAACATATTTTTCTGCAATCCTGTTATAAGCCAAAAACCATTTTAAAGAAAAATAAACATTTAAATTCTCAGTTGAGACATCTTAAGCCAAGTTTCAGCCCACAGCAAATTTGTATAGCTCATGATGAACCCTTGAAAAATGTAAAAGCAACAAAGAGTCCTGTGGCACCTTATAGACTAACAGACGTTTTGGAGCATGAGCTTTCGTGGATGAATACCCACTTCGTCGGATGCATGTATTCACCCATGAAAGCTCATGCTCCAAAACGTCTCTTAGTCTATAAGGTGCCACAGGACTCTTTGTTGCTTTTACAGATCCAGACTAACACGGCTACCCCTCTGATACTTGAAAAATGTAATTATTCTCTAAATATATCTGAATTTCCCGGGTTTTTCTGGTTTAAACCAGACCACTAAGATTACTTTAACTTAGTGCGGGCATGTTTTTATGCACAGTTATTTATCCCAATGGATTGTTAGCTTAACCAATTTCCCACAGAGGCTTTAAACAAAGTTACTCCCTCACTCTCCTCATAGACTTGTAAAGTATATAAGATATATGTTAAGGTGTGTGTGTGTGTGTGTGTATATGTATGGGCATCAGCCTATTCTCAGTTTCCCACTAAACACCAAACGGTGAAAAGACAGCTGCATATCAATGCCCTTCTCTCTTTCAGGGGTGTCTAGACTTGGCAAATAAAGTATTGCAGGGAAGGAGCCAGCCAGTATTTCTATTTCTCTATGGATTTAACTGCACTGTTATTTAGAGATCAAACAGGAAACAATCAGTTTCAAAATGACTTTTAAATTGTCATAAGATGGACTCTTATCAGAATAAGGAATGTTTTCAAGTTATCAGGATTAGAAACCCCTTATATCTGGTACTTATTAGAGAATCCAACTTTTACTCTTAACAACCATTAACACAATGAATAGAAAGATGATGACAAAAGTTTTAAATGCAAGTAGCTTTTCAAAAGCTAATATTAAATACAAACTGCTTTTCCTTCCGTGACCTGTGAATAAGGACTCATGACATAGTATTTTCTTTCTCACAAGCGTTAAAAGCTCACACCTTTTTAAATATAGTTCACAATCAACTGAAAAGAAAAGCTAGCAGACTACAAAAGAGTGAACTGTTCATGATTCTTGCAGAGTATAATGAAATCAACAGCTATAAATATGGGAGGGGAGGTAAAAAGAGTATAAATATTGCAACCCATATTAGTACTGTTGAGAGGGCAGGAACTTCTGGATATAGCACTACGCCATTAGGGGTCTGTACAGGGTGCCAGAATCAAGATGTCACAATTCATATTGGTATAATATCCATACAAATCTCAAAACAGAGGAAATCTTGACATTTTTGTAAATTAAACAATTTATATGTCAAAAAATTCTCAACCGCTTTGAAGTATAAATTAACCCTTCCTTGTCTGTTCAGACTATTCAGAAGCTTTTCACATTCAAACTGGTGTATTTTATCAAAGAGCACACAAAAATATGTTTTTTTGTTTTTATTTGCATTTATTCATTGTTACTTTATTGTTTTCCTAAATCCTAGAAAGCAGAAAAAGTAACACTTGTCTACTATTTCTATATGGTGGCAAGATGTTGGAAAATAAGTCTTTCACTGACATTTATGAATATGTTGGAAGATTTTATGAATTACTAAGAAAATACAACTCTTCCTTCTCCTCTTTTTCCCTCCCTCTGAGAACCAAAACACATCATCATCTTCTCATTTTGTGTCCCAACACGTTTACTGTCTCCTGTACCTAAACAAGTCATCTTGACTCTTCTTGTCAGACTGCTAGCACTTCATCACTGCAGTGTCATGCCTCTGTGGCTCCAGGACCACCACTAACATGGGAAAGCCAAATTCATCACAAGGGTGTGCAGTGTTCATACTTGTCACGCCTGACCTGACTGATGACTTCTTGAGCGTAAGTGATATGAATTTACAGCTGTATTGCATTATTTAAAATTAAACACAAGACATGAGAATGTAACTTTCTTCAGTTGCCCTAAGTATATTCTTAGCTGCTAAGACTCAAACAATGTGATCTCCCCCCGCCTCCAAATTGGGCGCCAAGATTTCTGAGAAGCAATGACAAAAAAATCAAACCGTATCAATACAAGTGATTACTTGAAAATGCATTAATATAAGATGCTGTAACTTTACAAAGGGAATATGAAAGTTTCAAACCAAGAGCTGCTTATATGCAGATTCATCCAAAATGTGCAGCATGGATTTGTGGGCTTTCTTAGTAACCATTTTCTTAAATAAACACAACCCTCAGAAGCTCTAAAATATATGTCCAAGCAATCATGCTTTCTTTACTCTCTTTGAAATTAAAAAAGAAGCACCACAGAGAAATTCAGAATAAAACAAGCTGATGTCATTATCTCATATTTTACTAAGACACAAAAATATACATAGAAAACATTCTCACTAAAGATGCATACACTAAGATTATTACAATCAGAAGCAGGACTTGTTTAAACTTTCTAAGCAAGCTGGGGAATCAAAAAGAACTAGATCTGATATATAACTATAAGTGCATGAACTCCACTCTTGAAAACATCAAAACTATTAAATGCTATTCTAGCAAAGTAACATAATCCACATAATTTTTGCAGGTTTAGACTCCAATTCACAATTAAATAGGAACATATTATTGGTCTACTGAGAACTGTAACAAATGCTATTATTAATGAAAAACAATTCTGGTCACCCTCCTTATAAGAAAGATTTGTTAATGAAACTTCACTAGAGAAATATCCTTGAACGTGAGATTGCTGTAGTACAAGAGGGTGTACAGGCATTGTTGAGATTAATGTATATAGGGACCATTACACATATCCATTGCTTAAGATTCACAATGGAGGTACTGGCAACAAGGTAACTGTAACTCAGGGCTTGCTTTTTAGAAGAGATTTTTTTCTCTGTCTCATATGCATGTGTCCATTGCCAGAATATCTAGGCACCATGTGAGAGATGAAATGGGTCAGTTGATGAGCAATAGCAGACAATTTTCTCAAGTCCTCCCATCCTGATTAGGGCTTATTAACTTGGGTGCAATGGGAGACTGAATCTTGCTAGAAGGAAGATCTTGCTGGACAAACGGAAGCTGTCTTACTGACGGGGAGGTGTGTTTTACACTGCACTCCAAAAATGAGGAGGGCACCATAATCTTCAGTGGCAGGGAATTCTATAGCTGGAGGATCCTATACAAAAAACCATATTCTAACACCTGTGTGCTTTGTCCTGGGCTCAATTAGCTTTAGTGATACTGTGGACTAAGGAATTCCAGAAACCGGAATCAGTAGTGATGGTCAAGTCCCACATTAGGAATAATTTGTAGATTTGGAATAAGACCTTGAACTGGATTCAGTGTTGGACGAAAAACAAATAAAGCACATACATCAATTGCATAGTATGTTTCCCCCTGTCAAGATTCATGCTGCTGTGTGTAGCACTGTAGTGTTATACTGGTTTAGACATACAGCTGTGCACTTAATTTGAATAAATGTATGTGCAAATCAAGTAATTGCATGGGCAAATGCCGAACAAACAAAGGGAGGAAATACAAGCGGTCCTAATTACTCTTAATTTTTTTGAGAGATGCTAAATGCAATATTAAATTTATTCACGAACATACAAGGGCCATATTCTACCATGAATCTTAGGCTAAAGCTTTCATTGACTTCAGTAGGATATGCACATTTGAGGTTATTTGCAAACCTAAACCATGAACCATAATTAAAAACATAACACAGCACTCTCAACAGAATAAGTTTATATCCCTTACAAAAAACGAGAGGGTAGAGTAAGGTTGCATCAGTAAGATAAATTTATGATCTTTTAGTTTGACAACTGGTGGAACAGCTAGAATTAAAACGCTAATCTTGAAAAAGTTTTATTTGTAAAAACTGTACGAAAAGGTTAAGTACTATATTATTTAGTTAGTATTGCGTTTGAATGCCAAAGTATAATAATGTTTCAGGCAATTAAAGCCGGCACACACACACACACACACACACACACACACACACTCTCTCTATATGGGCAAAGTGCCATTGGATAAAAAAGATGAAATACAAAGAATGCTAAAAATGTATTTTGATCTAACAAGGTTTTACTCCAATTGATAAAACCAAAGCTTTTATATTTAAGCATTTGTTATTGTAAAAGTTAATATATATGTACTAATAAGTTTTTTTGAAATTCTTATTTAATGCTATCTTTACAATCTCTTACAACTTCTTTTTAAATTCAAATACTCATTTATTAAGCACATAAGCCTGAAACAAAAGTGTCTTTAGATCTTTTTCTCTCCATCTCCCCAGTGAAGAAAGCCTTTGTTTCTTGCATTTGTAGAACAAACTGATGTACCGTACACTTTCCAGCTATGCATAGCAAGAAGCTTAAAGTAGTACTTTCTAAATGTACAAGGGTGGTTCCACTTTCTGCGGGTTAACTAAAAACATTAAAATTCAGTCCTACTGGCAGATATGACTCAACTGTCATTGTTTATCAAATCATGACATTTGCCATGAAGATTTAAAAGTTGGCAAATCAAATAAAAGGACTACTCTTTTAGAAGAAGATAAACAACAGAGGGAAAAAAATACAAGAAAAGTAAAGTATGCCATCTAGTTGGGCTTTCTTGCTCGATGCTGATTGAGTGTAAAGGTCCTACTTGAAAAGAAGTTTTGATTGAATAAAAACTGGCTTTTTGCTGATCAAAACCCCTATGTCTGTATAGCACCTACCACATGTTGCAATAAAATAATTAATACTACTAATAAACACAGTCCCATGTTTACTTCCATGAGGAAAGCTAGTACAATATGGCCTCTGGTAGCTACTAATATTGGATTCAAAATTTGCAGTCCTTATTCAGTCTTCACTCAGGCAAAACTTCCATTGATTTCAATGACTGCACAAAAACTGCAGGATTGAGCTCTTATTTATTGTTCAAAATTTATTTTGGGATTGTTTTGTCATATAATCCAGAATAAAAAATAAAAAGACAGATGAAAGAAACACTCCTCATAATGAAAAGCTCTGTGCTGGTTGGGGCAGGGTACATGTGTGATTTCATCTCTAGTTTAGCCTGTACAATTTTGGTCTTTTCACTTTTAATTATATTATTAGCGTTCTGGCTACAAAGAGAAAAATGCGTTTAGGAAGTTTTGTTTGCTGGGAACCCATAATTAGTATCTCAGCCATGCATCAAATAAAATATTAGCTATGACTGCTTCCTGATTATTGTTTCTCTTAGGGCTGTCAAGCGATTAAAAAAATTAATCGCGATTAAAAAAATTAATCGCAATTAATTGCGCTATTAAACAATAACAGAATACTATTTATATAAATATGTTTGGATGTTTTCCACATTTTCAAATATATTGATTTCAATTACAACACAGAATACAAAGTATATAGTGCTAATTTTATATGTATTTTTTATTTTAAATATTTGCACTGTAAAAATAAAAAATAGTATTTTTCAATTCACTTAATACAAGTACAGTAGTGCAATCTCTTTATCATGAAAGTTGAATTTACACATGTAGAATTATATACAAAAAATAACTGCATTCAGAAGGTGGGTAAAACAGCAGACATACAATTCTACCCCAAGGACTTCAGTTACAAATTTAATTAATGCATTTTTTTTTTAACGAACGTCATCAACATAGAAGCATGTCCTCTGGAATGGTGGCCAAAGCATGAAGGGGCATATGAATGTTTAGCATATCGGGCACATAAATACCTTGCAATACCAGCAACAGAAGTGCCATGCGAACATCTGTTCTCACTTTCAGGTGACATTGTAAATAAGAAGTGGGCAGCATTACGTCCCGTAAATATAAACAAACTTGTTTGTCTTAGTGATTGACTGAATAAGAAGTAGGACTGAGTGGACTTGAAGGCTCTAAAGTTTTACATTGTTTTGTTTTTGAGTGCAGTTACGTAACAAAAAAAATCTACATTTGAAAGTTGCACTTTAACGATAAAGAGATTGGATTTTTTTCTCTCTGAGGCCCCTCCAACATGCTATTAAAAAATGCTATAAAAACCCCACGGCCCAGGTGTGCCGCAACAACTATTTTTCTGCATATAATAGCCAGGACCAGCATTAGTCAGATTTGCTACCATCATCATCTTTCGGCAACTAACGGAAGTTACTAGATCACAGGCACTGGTTCTCATGGGATACTTCAATCACCCTGATATCTGCTGGGAGAGCAATACAGCGGTGCACGGACAATCCAGGAAGTTTTTGGAAAGTGTAGGGGACAATTTCCTGGTGCAAGTGCTGGAGGAACCAACAGGAGGAAGAGCTCTTCTTGACCTGCTGCTCACAAACAGGGAAGAATTAGTAGGGGAAGCAAAAGTGGATGGGAACCTGGGAGGCAGTGACCATGAGATGATCGAGTTCAGGATCCTGACACAAGGAAGAAAGGAGAGCAGCAGAATACGGACCCTGGACTTCAGAAAAGCAGACTTTGACTCCCTCAGGGAACTGATGGGCAGGATCCCCTGGGAGACCAACATGAGGGGGAAAGGAGTCCAGGAGAGCTGGCTGTATTTTAAAGAATCCTTATTGAGATTGCAGGAACAAACCATCCCACTGT
The DNA here is from genome assembly GCF_016161935.1 of Mauremys reevesii. Classification (NCBI taxonomy): domain Eukaryota; kingdom Metazoa; phylum Chordata; order Testudines; family Geoemydidae; genus Mauremys; species Mauremys reevesii. Next base: position 27,847,484 of record NC_052629.1, on the reverse strand, counting down.
GTAGAAAAAATAGTAAATACGTCAGGCGACCAGCTTGGCTTAACAGTGAAATCCTTGCTGATCTTAAACACAAAAAAGAAGCTTACAAGAAGTGGAAGATTGGACAAATGACCAGGGAGGAGTATAAAAATATTGCTCAGGCATGCAGGAGTGAAATCAGGAAGGCCAAATCACACTTGGAGTTGCAGTTAGCAAGAGATGTTAAGAGTAACAAGAAGGGTTTCTTCAGGTATGTTAGCAACAAGAAGAAAGTCAAGGAAAGTGTGGGCCCCTTACTGAATGAGGGAGGCAACCTAATGACAGAGGATGTGGAAAAAGCCAATATACTCAATGCTTTTTTTGCCTCTGTCTTCACGAACAAGGTCAGCTCCCAGACTACTGAACTGTGCAGCACAGGATGGAGAGGAGGTGAGCAGCCCTCCGTGGAGAAAGAAGCGGTTTGGGACTATTTAGAAAAGCTGGACGAGCACAAGTCCATGGGGTCGGATGCGCTGCATCTGAGAGTGCTAAAGGAGTTGGCGGATGTGATTGCAGAGCCGTTGGCCATTATCTTTGAAAACTCATGGCGATCAGGGGAGGTCCCGGATGACTGCAAAAAGGCTATTGTAGTGCCCATCTTTAAAAAAGGGAAGGAAGAGGATCCGGGGAACTACAGGCCAGTCAGCCTCACCTCAGTTCCTGGAAAAATCATGGAGCAGGTCCTCAAGGAATCAATTCTGAAGCACTTAGACGAGAGGAAAGTGATCAGGAACAGTCAGCATGGATTCACCAAGGGCAAGTCATGCCTGACTAACCTAATTGCCTTCTATGATGAGATAACTGGCTCTGTGGATGAGGGGAAAGCCGTGGACGTGTTATTCCTTGACTTTAGCAAAGCTTTTGATACGGTCTCCCACAGTATTCTTGCTGGCAAGTTAAAGAAGTATGAGCTGGATGAATGGACTATAAGGTGGACAGAAAGCTGGCCAGATCATTGGGCTCAACAGGTAGTGATCAATGGCTCCATGTCTAGTTGGGAGCCGGTATCAAGCGGAGTGCCCCAGAGTTCGGTCCTGGGGCCGGTTTTGTTCAATATCTTCATTAATGATCTGGAGGATGGCATGACTGCATCCTCAGCAAGTTTGCAGATGAGACTAAACTCCGACGAAGTGGATATTCACCCACGAAAGCTCAATGCTCCAAAATGTCTGTTAGTCTATAAAGTGCCACAAGACTCTTTGCTGCTTTTACAGATCCAGACTAACACGGCTACCCCTCTGATACTCTCCAGGATCCACATCCAATTTTGAGATTCACATCCATCCCCAGGCCCCCTGAATCCTTGTCTCAGTCTATCCGCCTGGCTTACGCCAGTTCTTTCCCTGCACCTCAGTTCCTTATAAGAACTATCAGATCTATTTCCCCTACCCGACCATGTCCTTCTCGAAACCCCAATGGTTCTCTGTCCTGGTCTCCATGCCCAGCCAGTACCCATTCTCTCCCAGGATCCTCATTTAATCTTAGTCTCCCCTTAAAATACTTAAAATTTCCCTCCCCAACTCCCAGTCCCAGTGTCTTTACCTACCCAGTCACAGTCTCTCTCAGCTCTCGGACTGAGTCTCCTTTCCCAACCAGCTCCAGTTCCCCCACATACCCAGCTCCAATGCCTAGACTCTGCTCTAGCTTCCATGGTCCTTGCCACATCAGTCCCAGTCTCCTCTTTCAACTCCCATTTGTCCTCTCCCCCTCTGCTATATTCTAGTCCCAGTCTCCCTGTAAACTTCTTGCCCCAATCTACTCCTGCCCTGCAGGTCCAGCTTGTATCACCTCTGCATGTGAATCAGACCGCTTCCTGTTCCATGCAGCCTGGGCCCAGTGATGGGGGCATAGGAGACAGTACCCTTGTTCTCAGTTCAGGTCCCCAGGCCAAGAATTGCCAGTAGCTGCCCAGAGCTGCCATTGTAGGGAAAGTTCTGCTCAGGCTGGGGCTGAGGCATGTCCAGTGCAAATGGAACCTTTAGGGAATTTAGCCGCTAAAATTGAAGAAGTCTCTACTGAGAGTGTGTGAACTCAAGATTTTTCAAAGGTGTACAACTTGGCCAAATGTAGGCTGCTTTTCCTGGGGATACTAAAATGCACATCCCTGACAAAAGGCTATTCCCTGCCAAATTTCAAGGCCCTGATTCAAAGCAGAGGGGTGCTAGAAAAGGTCTCAATTTTTTAAATATGGGCAAATCAACAATTTCCCTAGCTTTGTTCTGAGAAATGGCTGAACAATTTTGGCTGAAATTTTCCCAAGACTTTAGCGTGATGGAAATATGTAGTGTGGAAAATATCTGCCCAAACAGATAACATTTGGCAAAGTTGTTATGTGTAAGTGAAAAGAGGGTCTTAAGTGTGAAATAACCTTAACAGGCAGTTCTACCAGTTGTGCCTATAATGAAGTGCCATTCTACTTGCTCTTGGAAGCTCGAGGCTCTTTTTTCTAGGAGTAGCAGAGTGCTGCAGTTATGTCACTGATACTAGTGGGAGTGGCTTGACTTTAAGCTATATATGTAATTATATGTATTAATGATTCGTATATTCAGAAATACTGAGGCCAAACCTGAAAATTAATGCAGTGTATGTTGGAACATGTTATCACATATACTGAGCCTAATCTGCCATTAATAAATAAGGCAACTACAACTTCTTATAAGACAGTGCTAATATTGGTGATATTCCATGGTGGTCTATATCCTGGTAACAAATCCAGCTGCCCTCCCCTTCCCTGACCAGGTACATAGCTAATGAAATACATTTGGAGATTTACACACTACTGGTCTTCTGTTATCATACTCAATCAATAAGAACAATTTAGAGCAGTGGTAACCTCTTCATGCATACTTCCGTTGTCCCTAGGGATCAATATACTCAGTATCACAGCTGGCTGGTGAGAAGTAACGAGACTATGATAACAAAAAGGCAAGCTTTCCAATTTTTTTCCTCAGATTGTGCCAAAACATCACACTTTTGTGTCTACTCCAATGGAAAAAAAATACCTAGTTACACATACAACAACACTGTATTTGATTTTACAGGACTCTGCCTCAAAGAAATTATAGCATCTTCTCTATGACTTCTTGCTCCTCAACTCTAGCTTTCTTTGTGATACTATTTTCCCTTTATTCAAAGCAACTGTACTAGACATGCGAGAGTTGAGCTCTCCTTTCTTGAAATAAGAGTCACAGATATTTAGAAATGGCTCAAAGTTTTCTTGGATTTCTCCAGAATAGTATTGTCATTTTAAAAATTCTTGTTTTTTGTTTGTTTATGGTCGATGCTTAATCACTGTTAAAATTATGGGGACATGATCAGGTTTAAAAAAATCACATTTATTTTAAAACCCCACATTTATTACCAGCCTTACTAACAATACTGGAAATTATAAAATTATTACAATTTCTTTTCATCCGTCCTGATATTTATCTTTTAACTGAGCAATGAAATCAGACTAATCACTTTCACATTTTGTTCAAGTCAGTTTTTAGTTAGTGTCAATTCCCCCTCATGTAGGGGTACTTTTCAAAGGTGCGAAGCCAAGATTTATTTAGTTTTTGTTATGGTAAAATTTTGGAACAGTTTACTTGGGCTTAGTGCACAAAAATAGCTACAAACTGAAGTTCTACAAACAAGTCTATGTTAGAAGGCACTCTAGTTTATTACACTATTCTGAAATCAACTATACACAGGGGCGGCTCTACAAATCACGCTGCCCCAAGCAGCGCGGAGCGCTGCGCCGCCCTTCCCCGGTCCCGCGGCGGGTCCCCTCTTCCCGCGGCTCTGGTTGAGCTCCTGCCGGCATGCCTGCAGCAGGTCCACCGGAGCCCGGGACCAGCGGACCTGCCGCAGTCATGCCTGCGGGAGCTCAACCGGAGCCGCGGGAAGACGGGACCCGCCGCAGTCATGCCTGCGGCAGGTCCGCTTGTTCCGGGCTCCGGTGGACCTGCCGCAGGCATGACGGCGGGAGCTCAACCGGAGCCAAATGCCGCCCCCCCGGGAAACGGCCGCCCCAAGCGCCTGCTTGGTGCGCTGGGGTCTAGAGCCGCCCCTGACTATACAAATATGGGACCAGTTGAATCCAGATGATGGGATATTTACAGACAGTAGAGCACTAGCAGCATGCAACCTGTAAGGTGTCACTATTCATACTGGTAACTGAGGGGATACAGGAAGAGCTGTAAAACTTTATAGCAGGATCAAAATATATATGTATATATACACACACACAATCACATACACACACACTCTTGCACTAATAACAATTACATTTTAGCCATCAATTAAATAAGTGGACTGTATATGTATCTTACCTGGGTGGAAATGAGATGTCCAGTTCATACAATTTGTCCTTAAAGACAGACAGCTCTTTGTCAAATTCTAAAAGCTATAAAAAATAAAACAGAATTAAACAACTTGTTTTCTTAATCAAACTGCAATCATTTAATTTTTTTCTGGTATTACTGAATGATTTAATGATCACATACTTTAGTAATATATCTTATTTGGAGCATACATCCTTACAGAAGAAATGTCAGTACTAGGTCAATGTAAAACACTTCAATATTTTGATGAAAAGGCACTCAATCAAAAAATAAAATAAAATCCTTCTTCATGATCTCAGTGAAACAGCTAACTTTTGCTCTTTAAACAGAGCTACCTCATGCACATTTATTATTTCAAGATTAGTTTAGATTTTCAAATTTCATTAGCAATCTTTTCAGGGATAAAACTGATTAACACCTTTAAAAATGCATAGCAAATTGATATACTAATCAAGCCACAAAATATGTCAGTAAAAGTACAATATAGGATATTTTTAACCCAGATAAGAAGGTACAGCAAACACAAGGATGTGCAAATCATTCCTCCTAAACAAAAGCAAGCAATATTTTTGCATAGCTATTTTTGCGCGGTATAGGTTAGATGGCAGAAAGAGGTTTGTGTGCCAGAGGCATTACATAATATTTAACAGACACATTTATAAGCCTAGGTTTAATGTACTGTTTATACAAGTCCTTGCCAAATTTATTTTCCTTTAGATCACTGCAAAGAAAATAATATCTGTAGTCTTTTATTCATAAACACAAACCTGTGAATAAAAGTCAATGATAATAGTGTGTGTTAAACCAATAACCATCCTGATGGACATAAACAACCTTATTTCAGAACCAGAGTTGGTGTTAAATCTGACATGCAAGTGAATTAGTGAGTAAAAAAAGCTCATAATCTGAACTGTTACTGACCATCGCTCTGAGTAAGTGCCACTTTCTATTTTGACAAGCTTGTCATCAAAATAGCACCCTTTATGATGGCTGTGTGTTTACCCACTGTTCACTAATAATTAATCATGTCCCATCTCACAGCTGTGCTGATATCATTGTATGAATGGCAGAGGTTCCGAAAGAAATTAGATTGTGTCCCTCTTTCCTCTCTGCCACCTCATAAATCATTCCTGAAATGTGCAATTAGCAGCTACTTGTTCACATTAATTATCTGTGTGAAAAGCAGCTACCTGAACCACCTGCATTGCTGATTAGCTACCTCCCTGTGGTCCACCTATTTTTCCTTCAGTGTTGCCTAGAATCTGTTTATGTATCTGTCTACATGTACGCATGTGGACATGAAAGCATTAGTAACTCCATGTTTTCGTGTTTGTATTCACCAGTTTGTACAATGGTGTGTTGAGAAAGATGTCACAACAAATGCCATTTTGAGATACTTTGTACAAGTTTTAATATTTGGACAAATCTCTAGTCACAGTTATCCATTTTTATACATGATTTTTGGAAGAATGTTTACAAATGTGTGTGTGAATTTACAGTACATACATAAATATGGGGCCTAAACCTGTAAACTTTATGCATGTTAAGTAACTTTTCTCATATGAGTAGTCTCATTGACTTCATGGGCCTAACTATGCGGGTAAAATTACTCAACATGCATGTTTTCAGGATCAAATCCTATATTTAAGTATGTACAGGTGTGTTATATTTATCGAATCTATCTATATGTACAGTATATACACATCCACACCTACACACACTGTTAACAGCTTTTTCTTGCTCCAAAATAGCCAGATAATCAGTGACACTAATTACTAAATTTGAATCCAATTTAAAGAACCAAACCAACCAACCTACCAACACCCCTCCCAAATGGTAATCAGAAAATCCCTTCTAAAAATGTATGTTTTAGAGAATTTAATTTTCTACTTTTCTCCAATAAAATCATAATATAAGGGAAAAAAAACAGTTGGGAGGAAAGAGGGTTACTATTGAAGTCTGAAGAATGAAAAAACTGAGTAAATGAACAATGCTGAGGATGTTAAATAACTGCATTGTCCTCTCATATTGACTCAAACATTCTAAACTTTGTATATCCAGATTATTTTTGTTATGATATTTGGGAACTGACTGGAGGCCAAAGTCTAGAGGATTAAGTGGTTAGACACATAGGTAAGAGCTGCTACTTAGTAACATCTGAAGAGATCTCTGGTGTTTTTATGTACTGTTGGTGGTTGGTTGTTTAGTTATGTGCTATGTACTGCAGATAAGCTGCTGACATTGCTGTGATTCAGATGACTGATAGCAGGAACAAGAATGTATTGTACACTAGAGGCTCTATGCATCTCCCGAGTTTTAACAAGCAGTGATATGTCTTTAACATAGTTAACAATAGTTAACAATAAAAGCAAAAGGTAATGACAACGTGGTAGGATGCAAACAAACAACTTGGTTGCTAACATATTATTAAGAACTGTTTGGAGATTGCTTAGAACAGCTGCGGAAGACTCAACTGCAAAAGAAAACACAGTTTAAATGGCACATTTTTACTTCAATGAATTATTTCTGGATGCAGTAATACCTTTCTGCATTTGAAATATGTTAAACTAATTTATTCATTTAATGAAATTACTTATTCTTCTCTAGGTGCTTATTAAAGAAAGCCCACATTTCTCCTACTCTGTCTCCAGTATCCACACCTTTATGCTCGAGCAGTGTCCCCCAGTAGCAAATAGCTGCTTTGGATACTCCTGGTCTGTGGAAGAGGATGACAGTGTGTTCAATATATTCATGAATTTCTTGTGGGAACTCTACTTGGGCTTCTCTCTTCTTTGTCAGGGACCCACTGCAGACACAGATGTGTGTAGTGTATATTTCAGATTTTGTAGTGTTTTTATTTTTAGCAAATTATAATTGATTTCTTAGAAGTAAAATTGTTGTAAATGGTGTTTTCCTTGAATTATATAAAAGCCTGGTCCCTTTCCAAGTTCTTTGCCCCAAAGAGTAAACTGACAGTTAATGAAAGACTGTAGAGCTCAACAGACCTCAGACAAAACTTTAAACACTGCAAACCACTGTAATAGTTTAAATCCAACTCAGTAAGAGAAAGGATTTGGAGCAGGGCATCTTTTTGTTCTGTGTTTGTACTATGCCTAGAGCAATGGGGTCCTGGCCCTTGGCTGGGGCTTCTAGGTTCCATTGTAATACAAATTAATATTATTAATAATAATAATTAGGGGCACAACCCTCTGAGTGCCTTTAATGTCATTGGGAACTGGACCCCTATTTTTAATTATAACCTCTGTATTTTAAAAGGATGAACCAGTTATATTGCTATGCACAATGATTCTGAGGATGATCATAGTTGTTTTCATACTGTGCATTAAATGGTGTTGTGAATAATTTCACTGCAGTAATAGTAACCTTTGTTTAAATATAGCTGTAGTTCATCCTACATGTTTTGAAGATGACAAAGAAATTCAATTGAAAGCCTGAAAATCAATATATTGCCCCATTTAATTTACTCATTGTAACATTATCCTTGAGAACCAAGCCTTTTAGGTGTTATATGGAGTGCTGGGGTAATTTGAGCAATTACAATGGGGTTTCAAGTATTATAGTTGGAAGCTGATACAGGGACGGCATGACACCAGCAGACAGTTTCATAGGTAGGGTACATTATTCCACACAAACTTGACCTTATATACTTTATACATATGGTTGAAAGATACAGGGCAAATTCTCTACTGGTATAATCCCACTGATAGCAAAGGAGTTACATAACAGAATATTTTGTTTACAAAGTCTAGTATGACTATTCAATCACAAGGTTTCTATAAGTTCGATGGTATAAACCATTCATGATGGATAATTTGCCTGTATTTCCCTAGCCTCATGTCCACTCACACATATACAAATGGACCTCAGTGAATATATACAGTATGCATATGTGTGCACACAGTAGATACACTGATGTATAAGTGTGAGATACAGCTCAGATTGTAGCACATCATGTTTTTTTGAACTGGTAGATTTATTTATGTGAGTTTGCAGTTTGGAGTTGCTGTACTTCCACTTAGCTTTCTTCTTGAGTCAAAATTCTGAGGTCCTAAATCAGTTTTTACATAATCCTTACTCAGGCAAACTCCCACTGACATATATGGTGAGGAAGTGAGTTAAAATTTAAGGACTGCAGAATTTGGGCCTTTGTAATTAATCAGTATTTTTGATGGGCCTTTTTGCAAGCACACAGGTGCTTCAATTACTTGTTATATAAACATGATGTAACTAATAAATCTGCACCAGTTTTTCACAATACTCATTTGCTTCCTTCTTGTAGCCACATTTCTTACCCTTTGTCTATTTGTGTCTTTAGACTGGAAACCCTACAGAATAGGGATGGTCTCCTTTTTGTATTTGTACCACGCTCAGCACAATGTGCAATCCTGATTGGGGCCTTCAGGTGTTATCATAATACAAATATTTACTGCTATTGCTAACATGGTGGACCACTTCATTTAATAATGAAATACAGCCCCTCATAAGGCAGAACATGGCAGATGTATAACAACATCAGAAACACTATATTATACTAATTGAGATTTTTTCAAAGATGGATATTATTATCAAAGTTAGAATTTGGCCAGGACACTGAAGAGTTTTGCAAACATTGCCGGGGGATTTTTACTGACCATGGTGTTTGGGTACTTGGGTTTAAGTCTTACTCAAAAAATGTCAAGTATCAGAGGGGTAGCCGTGTTAGTCTGGATCTGTAAAAGCAGCAAAGAATCCTGTGGCACCTTATAGACTAACAGACGTTTTGCAGCATGAGCTTTTGTGGGTGAATACCCACTTCTTCGGATACCCACGAAAGCTCATGCTGCAAAACGTCTGTTAGTCTATAAGGTGCCACAGGATTCTTTGTTGCTTTCTCAAAAAATGGTACAACCAAGATAAAGTCCTCAATCATCCCACACTGGGACAATGATTAGAATGTGATTTAGAGGAAAGAACTCTACCTACTGGCTTTTCCCTTCAGGTTTTCAATCAAAGGCTGTGTCTACACTACGAGTTAGGGGTGTGATTCCCAGCTCACGTGAGCTAGCACACTAAAAGTACTAGTGTAGCTGTGATAGCATGGGCAGTGGTGATATGGGGTAGCCATTATGAGTGTGCACCCATGGAGTTCAGGTGGGTTTGTACTTGGTGCAGCTAGCCCATACTGATGCTGCCACTGCCTGTGCTTCCATGACTACACTACTATTTTTAATATGCTAGCTCAGAGGACAGCATGAGTACATCTACGTGAACTGGGAATTACACCCGAAATTCACAGTGTAGACATAGTCTACAAATGGCCACAGCCTGACCTTGCTTAGTTAGTGAAATCTGACAAGTTCACAATCCAGTTGGCTCAAGTGCTAATTATAAAACATTTGTCATGAAATATCTGGATGCGTACCACATTAGCCTCAACGATGACTAATGTAACCAACCATATGATTTTCATTTTATTATTATTATTTGTATTATTGCAGTGCTTAGGAGCCCCAGTTATGGACCAGGATTCCATTGTGCTAGGCATTGTGCAAATACAGAACAAAATGATCTCTACCCCTTAACGAGTTTACACTCTAAGTCTTGTCTACACTAGAGGCACAGCTGCAGTGGTGTAGCTGTGCCACTGTAGTGTAGTTACTTACTACGGAAGCAGAACAGGTTCTACTGTCACTATGGTAAATCCATCTCTCCTAGAGGTGGTAGCTAAGTTGTCAGAAGAATTCTTTCGTTGACCTAGTATTGTCTACATCAGGATTTAGGATCGCTTAATTACATCGCATAGGGCGTGAAATTTTTCACAGCCCTGAGCAATGTAGTTAAGTCAACCTAACTCTGTAGTGTACAACAGCCCCAAGCGACAACAGAATGGTACAGACAGATGGAGGGGAGAGCCAAGGAAACAATGAGACAATATTAATCAACATGAACCTGTGACTAATCTTTTTTTAAATATCACGATCAATACCACCATAAAAGCTTTATTCACATTGTAATAACTTATTTGTAAAAAAAAAATTGGCTTAAAGCAAATTATTTCTGGTTACTGGGTATAATGAAGCCTCTTTGAACTTAAGAACAGTTGGACATATTTCAACAGTGAAAAAAAATGGGGGGGTGAAGGAGAGGGACAAAATTTGCCTCTATAACAGTTATAATTCAATAAGCTTATTGATAACAAGTGCACTTCTAAAGCATCATGGAACATCCAATGGGTGCTTCATTTCAACCACTGACACATGCAAATGTTCAATGTACCCAAACAATTACTAGTCCCACCACTGATCTCCATACAAAACTTGCAGTAACTTCAATCAGAATTCTGTGTATAGAATGATGGCAGGATTGAGTTCCCACAGTTTATTATAGTGGCACTGCTGCAGCTCTGAGTGTTGCCACTATAAACTACGGTTTCCATGGGTTTACAAGAGGGCTGTTAAAAGTGACTGTGTTTCAGAGTCCTGGAGAGAGGTGGGTTTTCTCTGCCCCCTCCTTTATAGCCTTTTCAAGTGAAACCAGTGTGGATCAGTCCCACGGTGGGTTGCAGAACCTGGGGAATGTGCACAGGAGTTGTATGCAGCAGAGCCCCCCTCAGGTGCTCCCATGTACGACTGGGTAGCAGAGATATAGGGTTGGGCTAGGCTGGTGAATCCCTTGCTATGCAAATCCACTTGCTATCCCCTCTTATGGGGATGCAGTAGGTGAGTGTGGAGGGGTTGCAATTAGCTCTTTCAGTCCTGAAGCTGGTGTGATGGCTGAAGAACTGCTCCCCTACAGCGGTTCAGGCTGTGCACTGGGACCAGGATTTTGGGCTAAGAGAGTATTTACATGGAATATTAAATTCAGAAATGATTTCACTCGAACATTTAAAATGATCAAAGAATTTTAACACAGCTTAGCTAGTTAAAGAAACCATGTCAATTTTGCTGGCTTAGACTTAAGAGTAAAAAGGTACTGTGAAAAAGGTCAATGTCCACAGGGACACTGCTATGAGCTGCCTTGGCTAAAATCACAGAAGTATGAACCCTTTATAACAGGGCAACTTAATTCAGTCATTGGAGTAGAACAACGGCAATTACTCATCAAGACCTACAGACCAAAGTCAGAGCATTGTTAGATCAGAAGGTGATATTAGCAGCATTTATCAAATCTATCTGCAGCAACCACCAGAGAATTCACAGCTGTGAAAGGGAAATGAAGTTTCAGACAAAAAAAAAAAAAAAAAAGAGATGAGCACACAGAAACGACCTTAGAAAATTAAAATATGTGAAGTCTGGCCATTGTATCTCATGTAAAGTGCACACTCTTTAAAAGACTTGTGGAAAATATAAGCTTTCCAATCAAGAGGGAAATATTTGGGGAGTGATTCTGCAGGCCTTTCTCAAACCAAACTGCCAATGACTTCAAATAAAGACTTGGGGAAATAGTGGTCTCTCTGACTCGGGTATAAAACTCTCAAACACAGATTTGTCTAATCTGTTTACAGCAGGTGTTTTTCTAACTAAGAGTCAGTAAGATTGTCTGTTACTCTACATATTGAATCTTCTTTAAATTTCTTCCTCTTAAAAGAGAAAATATCACAAAACGATAGCCAGCACTCGTGTAACAACATTTTTACAGGAAAAGCCTCTGTAACTTATCCTGTAATGTTACTATTACATGTAAATGTTTATTAGCCACACTTTTTGTACATTAGTATTGCAGTGGTAATACTATAGTTCAGGCTGAGCTGGGTTGTTTCATATTAAAGGCCAAAATCAGACTTGAGCCCAAATCATCAACTTCCATAAAATGCTATGGCAAGAGGATCATTAAGAAGTCATCAAGTCCAACTCCCTGCACTGTGGCAAGACCAAGTAAACTTAGACCATCCCTGACAGGTGTTTGTCAAACATGTTTTTAAAAATCTCCAATGATGAGGATTCCACAACATCCCGTGGAAGCCTATTCCCTTAAATAACCTTATAGTTAGAAAGTTTTTCCTAATATTTAACCAAAATCTCCTTTGCTGCAGATTAAGCCCATTACTTCTTGTCCTACTTTCAGTGGACATGGAGAACAATTGATCAGCATTGTCTTTATAACAGCCCTTAACATATTTGAAGACTATTACAAGGTCCCCCATTAGTTTTCTTTTCTCAAGACTAAACATGGCCAGTTTCTAACATTTCCTCTTAGGTCAGGTTTTCAAAACCTTTTATCATTTTTATTGCTCTCCTCTGGACTATCTCCAGTTTATTCACATCTTTACTAAAGTGTGGCACCCAGAATTGGACACAGTACTCCAGCAGAGGCCTCACCAGTGCCGAGCAGTACAGGACAATTATCTCCCATGGCTTACATATCACGCCTGTTAATACATCCCAGAATGTTATTAGCCTTTTTTGCAACTGCATCACATTGATGACACATATTCAATTTGTATCCATTATGACCCTTATATCCTTTCAGCAGTACTACCACCTAGCCAGTTACTCCCATTTTGTAGTTGCGCATTTGATTTTTCCTTCCTAAGTGTAGTACTTTGCACTTGTCTTTATTGAATGTCATCATGTTGATTTCAGACCAGTTCTCTACATTTATTGAAGTCATTTTGAATTCTAATCCTGTCCTCCAAAATGCATGCAACCTTGCCAAGCCTGGTGCCATCAGCAATTTTTTTAAAGCATACTCTCCACTCCATTATCCATATCATTAATGAAATTACTCAATAGTTTCAGACCCAGGACTGAGGTCTGCAGGACCTCTCTAGATATGCGCTCCCAGTTTGACAGAGAACCATTGATACTTACATGTTGAGTACGGTCTTTCAGCCAGTTATGCCCCCACCTAACTGTAATTTCATCTAGACCCTATTTCCCTAGTTTGCTCATGAGAATGTTGTGGAATTGTGTCAAAAGCCTTACTAAAATCATGTCTACTGCTTCCACCCGCCCGCTCCCTCCCGCCCATGCACTAGGCCAGTAACCTTGTCAAAGAAGGAAATTAGGTTGCTGTGGCATGATTTATTCTTGACAAATCCATGCTGGCTAGTCCTTATCACCCTATTTTCCTCCAGGTGTTTATAAACTGATTATTTAATAATCTGTTGCAGTATCATTCCAGGAATCGAAGTTAGGTTGACTAGTCTGTAATTCTCCAGGTCTTCTTTGTTCCCTCTTTTAAAGATAAGTTCTATGTATGCCCTGCTCTGGTCCTTTGGGATCTCACTTGTACTCCATGAGTTTACCTGTAGAAAAAGGGTTTTGAGGAGAACTGCCACTTATAGAGCTTTTCTAAGGTTATGCCATGGGAGGGTTGTGTGTGCAGGAGGCCAGGGTAATCTGCATGGCAGCTCCATGTGTCTGCACTGTCTCTGGGGCTCTCTCCCTGGCTCCTCTGGAAGTTCCCCCAATGTGAAAAGGGCTGGGGAAGTGTGACAGTAATCCCGGGGTGTATTAACTGTCTGCAAGCTTCTCTGCTGTTGTCCTGTCTCTCTTATCAAGCCGGTCTCTCTTATCAATAGAAGTTGGTCCAGTAAAAGATATTATCTCATCTACTTTGTCTCTCTAATATTCTGGAACCGACACAGGTATAACTACACTACATACATAGATTTTTAGAGTAATTTCCATAGAGCTCTATTGGTTACATCCTTTTAAAATTCTGTAATACTCTTCCATAAGGATCTTGGCACCATTTTTCCTTATCTATTTCCCCACATCCCCCCTCCTCAGATGCACATCCCTGCCCTTCCCTGAGAGTGCTTTGTAAGGTCCAGCCTGAGGTTGGAATAAATGGTGCCACAGAGGTGGATGACATCTCTCTGTATGAGATGGGAGACTACATACAGCATAGTGCAGAGGAATGTGCTTATGGCTCAGCAATATGGTCCTAGTTCAGGAAAGCACCTTTATTCAGGAAAACACTGAAGGATGTACTTAACTCCAAATGTGTGCTCAAGTGTTTTCCTGATTCAGGGCCTATGAGCAACCTCTATCCCTGCTGTTGGACTCCTGAGTCATCTCAGGACCTATATGTAAATCTGTGGTAGAGATCATCCTCAAATCAAGGGATCGCCGATGATGATGTTGATCCCTGCTGTGAACTGAGCACTGATGGATGTGGGGGAAAGTGGGCAGGACATGGGGTTAGAACCGTTAGTGTTAGGGTGTGGCCACAGTATAAGTACGAGGACAATTTGATGAATGCAAATTACGTATATTGTGGGATTTTCAGTTATTCTTAATGCCAGCCATGAGTAATGGTTTATTCAAGTGTGCTTAAGAGCTACTGCACAAGAAATTGAGAGAAGGGGCAGCATGAGGGCCAGGCACTGACAGAAATGCTTTGGAAAGATTCACATGATACATTAACCCTCCCTAGCAGCCATTCAGTACCTCATGATGTATACTAGACACTGTTTTCCTTGGTCCTCCAGCCTGTACACACACTTCTCTGTTGCATTGTAGGTAACAAGCACTATGCTCAGCAATGTACTGCTAGCTCAGAACTGCTGTCAATACCCTGATCTACATCAGATAGGATCCACTCCTCATTTTATTTTGGGATATGTTCAAAAGAAAGTGCTTCATTTCAGAACTTGAATTTTGGCACGGCCTTTAAGTAGTTCTCAAGAAGGAACTTTAAATTCTCTCTTCCCAGATCTCTGAGCTCAGGGTTAAACAAAAAATAGTCCAAGGTATTCTAAAATGCAGCCTGGCCACTTGCATCTTTTAAACAGAGGCATAAAACACAGAGTACAGGACCCATCATTCAATGCTCCATCTTCATTTAATCAGAGCCACTACAAAGGGGTCAGTATTATCTGCTCCACTGTATACAAACTAGGTGAGAGTTCAGGTACTTGGGCCATGTTTGAATGTCCCTATTCTAACTCCTAAAGAAGTCTACTCAAAAGTGTATATCCCTTACTCTAGGTAGCTGCTGTTGAATAAAAAAAATTACATTAATATTGCAATCTTTCCAAATCAGGCTCAGAGTCACAATGAACATTTTTGTATATAGCTTGATCTTAATAAGGTCCTCATCCTGTAATTGAATCTATAGGTCCCTGTGCCTACATGGAGCCCCTTGATTTCAAGGGGCTGATCCTGTAAAGCCTTACTTCCATGAATAGCTCTTTCAAGACTATTTGCTGGAACAGACACTTAGATTATTTATATTGTAACACTTGTGATGGCAATTCAATTGCACTGTATTTATACATACACAGTATATCCTATTATATATGCATACACAAAATACAAGTCTGAACAGAAATTAACTTTTAGAAAAAGATTTATAAGTAGGAGATTCCTAATCAAAGTTTGATAGATTTACTGTACATGTCTATTAATTTTTAAATGTCTCTGGTAATAAAATACAACATGAATTTAGGAAATTAGCACTGTGGAATGTACTGTGTTGTACATGTGGATTTGGGGATTGCAATTTTATACAGGCATAAAAATGTAGGAATTATATACATTACTTACGGGGATCTAAAAAAAATACACATTAGCTGAACAAAGACTTTGGTCCAGATTCGGCAGTCTTTACTCAGGCAACTTTCCCATTGTTGTTAATGAGAATTTTATCTAAGGACTACAGTATTGGGCTTTCAGGATAATTGGGTATACACAAATGTGCTTCTGTGCTACAGAATACAGTGTTATCTTTTATGCAGTTCAGTTTAAAAAAATTACCTGGACATCAAAATATGTCAGTTGGATTAAATTGACTATGTGCCAGAGTCCAGACTTCAAATATGGACACAAGAGTTTCCCTCATTTGACTATATTAATCCAAGGACAGATGGAATGCTTTAGAACAGCATTCAACACTGCTGCATGTACACATGGACTGGTTTTGATTCTTACAAGTAGTAGACAGAAAAGCACAGTGGAGCAAAGAATCATTAGGCACTATTGGTAATTTCGTGACTGTGGAAGACCAGTCTTGTACTGATGTGACACCCTGATGTATTGTAGAAAGAGACACATTTTAATTGTATAAACCAGCTTCCGAAACATTTACTGACTTTGCATTTGTTAGTGGAATGTATTGGTCAGATCATAAGATTTCCTCCATCCATTGTCCCCATTTTGGCCTTTTAGAACCTATCCCACTGCACACCGACTGAGTACTGAATTGAGCTAACAAAAATCCAAGCAGGTGAACAGTGTTTTCAAGTGAAGGAGGGATGCATTATGTCATTTTCTCATTTATATTATGTGAAAAACAGTCACCTCAGAGTACAGCTTTAAATTAAGAAGATTGCTCTGACAGATTCAGGTGTATAGGTTCCCCTCTCCCCCAGTCCTCGGCAACTGTGATCCTGAGCAATCAATTTCCTTTCTCTATCTTAATTTGCCCCTTATACATCATATTCAAGATTTTATCTGGACAGGGGCTAGGTGGCTCAGTGGATAAACCTCTGCCTTTTCACCTCTGGGATCATGGTTCAAGTCAAATCCTGATGAAATGCGTTTGATCGTCCTAATCTAGTTCTTAGTGGACAGCATTCCCATTATCTTTAAAAGGGTCAGAGCCAAGGCCATTGGGAAGAGTGCATTGTGCTATATCTTGTCTGTTGATTAATACATTTTCAGTGATGCCAGTTCCTTAACTTCATGAGCACACATATTCACACAAAAAAGCTGAATAAAGGTTCCTAGTGGATTAAACTTCTCTCTCTTTCCCTCTCATACTCACAAATCCTTTTAGGTTTCCCTGGAAATATTTAAAAAAATCAGCAATTGCTGATCATTTTGAAAAGATTAACTCCTGCGTTAAGAAAAAAAATCTCTAATTAATTAGCTCAATAATTACTTTAAATCCTTGTTTGACATATGGAGAACACAATCATGAGAATTTATAACCAGAACCATTTTAATAACACATTCTAATTCTCTTCTCTTATGTATGTTAGTTAATCTAAAAAGACTTTTGGATCGAAGGGATTAAGCCCCAAGAAAGATATCTTTTGTTGTATACAAGACAGGAGGCCAGATAACTAGATGAAGTACTTGTTATTATAGGAATTTATTCTCCATTCTCTGGAAACTGTTATTTGGGATCTGCTGGAAGAAATGGGTATTTGACAGTTGGTGTGAACAAAACAAAAACAACACAGCCATAGCCTTCATTTTGTCTTATCCCATCAAAAAGGTACAGTAAGAAGAAATATATAAACATTTCCCTTTCATGGCCAAGGTTATTGGGCTTTTCCTTGACCTGGAGAAGGGAGTCAGCAGATCTGCTGCCACAGACTGCTGCATGAAATATGTGAAAGCATTTGAAAAGTGGCAGGGCAGAGATAATGTTACGCCACCTGGAAATCCTAGAATCATCTGGGGTCTGCTTTGGACCCAAACACAAAAGCTGGGAAGAACAATTCCTTATGAATCATTCAACTGGCCTAGGATCACCAGAGTGCATTGCACTCTGGTTCTATCCCCACCTGCCCCTAGTGTGCCCCTGATGTATCTGTGATGCAGGAAGTAGACAGTGTAAAGGAAACCAAGGATTCCCCCAAGCTGCAGTGGTCTTCAGCTGTCTGCCTAAGGCTGCCTTAAATTTCCTTTGTGCTTCTGGAGTAGTGCAAAGGTGACTTATCTCTAGGAAGGATTGAGTCCTAGGTCCCAAAAGAACAGAGTAGACAGAGGAAGAAGCACAGACAGTCTTTTCATGAAGATGCAGCAAGAAAGGAGGACAAATGTTTTACCCATATAGTCATAATACAGTTTCTACAAGCAGTACATGAGATAGCTCAACGACATCACCAAAAGCCTGCTCTGCTCCCATTGAAGTCAATGGCCAAACTATCCTCTAGCTGCAGTGGAAGCAGGATCAGCCTCAAAGCTGTTAAGATAATGAGTTGATTGAAAACTCCTATAGTACAGTAATGGTCAAATTCATGAGGACAAAATATGATTTTCCTGCTGATATAGTTCATGAATATAGTTTATGTGAGATATATGAATATATGAACCATTTTTCATTTTTGAGAGTGGTTAAGGATTATAAAATATTTTTAATGATTTAATCATTCTCCTACAGTCATTAATAGTTTTTACATTCCTGCTATATATTTATTTAATTGGCTACTGAACTGGCAGCATTTAATTAATGGTTCCTTTGCACAAATCAATAGCAATTATGATTTTTTCTGGTTAAATAATTAATTATCCTTGAATTGTTTTTCTTTGTAACGTTTTTCAAGTTAACAGGAGGACGTGCAGGTATTGTACAGGAGAACTTGGCTGGATCTGAGGACCAGTGTTTCTAAGCTCTTCTATCCCAAAGATACTACTTTTAGATGCCCATTTAAACTCACTGTATTTGGGAATTAATGTGACAATCAGAGCCAAGTTCCGCCTCGTGTGACTCATGCATTCCATCCTTTCCATTATTTTCTTTGTAACACTCACCACTGTAGCATGTACGCACTGTAGCTCCATTGTAGTCAATGGAGTTATACTAGAGTTGAACTGAGTCCTTGAAGTACATTACAATGCTAAGGTAGATTTCACTTGATGTTCTATGATAATTTTGCATTAGTTAGAGATTTGACATGAATTTTCCCTTTTCTATCTTCTTGCATACCTTAGTAAAGCTGCTATCTGCACTGATCTTTTTTAAACAGAATGATATAGAAGGGTCTTCACTTACTCATTGTACATGCCATTTTGTGGAGGAAACGGGGACAATTGCTGAAGTTTGGAAAATATTAGACCTAAAATATTTCAGACTGGAAACGACAGTATTTCTGCTGAACTGATAATTTGTATCTGTTTTAGATTTTTCATAAACATGATAACCATTTCTACATCTATCTTAAGAATTCTTTTTGTTGATTAAAGTGTAAAAAAGACGGAATAACTGTGTATGGACAATGATAAAGTAGGCTGTTTTTAATAAATATTTGTCATGTCTTGTCACATCTGCACAAATTCCACTGTTACTGAAGAGACACCACACTGATAAAAAAGAGCTCAGAAAATCAATGAATCTTGAGCTAAAGCAGTTGCTAAACACACAGAAAACATCTTTATCCAACAGTCATAGTGCTGTGAAAATTCCCAAGCCTTGCATCGGTATAGCTAAGGAAAATTTAATCTTCCCAAATACTCATCAGGGCACTCCATCCTGCAGACCTGACAGCCCCACTTATAATTAATTATACAATTTCGATGGGAATATCGACTAAACAAAGCTATAAATCATAGAAAAAGTCAATAGGCATGGACACATTCAATCATGTCCCGACCAATGATTACTACTCTTAAAATACAATAATTATTTTCAGGAGCCAGCTTGAATTAAATTTCTGTCAGGCTGGTACAAGACCGCTGGTTGATGAAGGATGCGATGGATTTTTTTGGTTGAATTCGGCATAGGAACATTTATCCTTTTAGATAGGTAGTTTGTTTTTAGTGATCATGGTGCTGCGTGTTTAACTAGACCATGAAGATTAGATTATCTCCAATGGCTCATTATATCGTTTATCTTTTTCCTTCCATGCTTGATCTGGAAGATTTCCTGCTTCTCGGCGCGTGAATGAAATGGCAGCTGATTTTGAAATGTAATATGTTAAAGTATCATGTCTGCATATGAGTTTGCATACAAGTATGTGTGTATGGGCATGTGGTTCATGTATGAGAAATCGTCCAAACTGTCAGTTGAAATACCACTGGTATATTATGAATTGCAGTAAAGAGGAGTGACTTTGTTCAGCAGATAAAGCTGTACTGAAAGAAGAATAAAATTATAAACCTTCAAGTTGATATTAAAAAAGTTAAGAGAAATAAAACAGATAAATGTAGAGACAAGTTTTCATTTCTCTTGTTTATCTGTCAAATGGAATTGGAAATGGAACAGGGAATTTTTAGCGAGATAATATAAAGAAAGGCTATGTCAAAGCATAGATTGGACCAAATGTTTCAAAAAGAGAAAAATATCGGTATGTGAAGATAGTCAATATCAATTTTCCATCCACAGTAATATATTTAGACCCCAAAAAAGGTAACTTACCCATGGTTTTTTGAGCTATTTTGTCCAGGTGGGTCCCACTTCTAATCTCATGTGCCCACCATAAATGTAGATATGTAAAAAAACGACTTATTTTTAAAATATTGCATAGCCACAAACTTACCGCAGTGCCGTTGTTGTCTCTAAAAACATCTTGATTAAAATAGTCAAAGAGCTTCTTTTCTAACTGTAACATAACCTGAGAAAGTAAAGCAGGAAAAAAAAAATCAGGGAAGAACTTCTGGCCTAAGTGGTCATATGAGATAGGCAGTCAGTCATTCTCAACTATATAAATTCAGCCCTTTAAAAATCAAGTAAATTTCTAGATCGCTAAATCTCTTTCCTTATCAATCAGCCCATTTGGTTCACTGGCAAACAGCTAACAAGATTAAACAAACAGTTCTGAAGAGTGTGGACATCTATATTCTCCCCCTAAATGATGATGTGTAAGTCTAATATTTGCAGGGCTACGTAAAGTGCCTCTCAGGAAAGAATACAACCTACCAAAAACTCACTTGCATCACAAATCATACAATAATTCACACCTAACAGCCCAATCTTGCAAGATGATGCTCATCACCCTAAAGGATCAGGTGCTAAGTTATCTTAGCCTACATTCTGTAACTACATTTTTGGAGTTAAATTCATCCCTGATAAGTGACTTCCAGAAATTACAGCCAGAGATAAATTTTGCCTTTGATGTTTGCAAATCTGAAAAGGAGATGTTCAACAATCTTCTCTGATATGTCTGTATTCGGTTACATACCTTTCGGTCATTATCAGATTCACGGAATATTAGCTTGACTACTTCATTGGTGTCAGCTGCCCGGATAGTCTGCATTGTAGCCTTTGTACAAAGTGTCTAATAAAAAAGAAAGCAAGAGAGAGATGGTTTTATCAGAAAGATGAACCCCCATTTTGTAGCCTTCTCAATCAATAAACATTGAGGGCTTGATCAAATGCTCAGTGAAAAGTGTGTTTTTGCTGAAGGTCAATTTTAAATACAAAACACTATTAATTTAATGTATTGCCATTCACTAAAAATCTAGCTAATGAGCTACATTAATGTTCTAACACAAACTGACAAAACCAAGAAAATTCTTTCTTAAAGCAAACATTAACTTCTTAACTCATTGTACTGTGCATTTTTACTTTAAAAGGTTTGACCTTATTACATGATCCCACCTCAGACATTAGTTGTGACCATCCTGAACAGCCATTCCTGCTAGCCCAGCAGACCCCAAATTTTGTTTCACATACCACTTCCTTAAAAAATTGTAAAGTGAATTGATGGAACTTCAAGCTCACATACAAACAGTAATACATGTAGCAATTTAGGAACCCCTGACAATCTATTGTAAAAATTTCATGCTCAAATGTGGTTTCAATCTATAAACATAAACCAACAAAACTTTTATAACTTTGCAATTGGCTGCCGGGGCTAAGTCTATCGGAGAAGCAAATCCTCTTGTATGACCACCCTTCTCAACAAGTGACGGCACTATACTCCTAAATATTGTATTAATTAGCTTTAGGTATGCCTATTGTGAAAGGGACTTCTCTGTTGCATTCAATTACAGATGGAAATCTGGAGGATTCAGCAAAGCACTTAAACATATGCTTAAATTTAAGCATATGCATAAGCCCTACTGAAGTTAAGCAAATGGGTAAGTGTTTTGATAAACAGGACAGGCTGCTGAATTTGGGCCCAGATATGATGCAGGGTTAGGAGAGCTGATGAGAAATGTCTTCTTGCATAGAGATTTATTTTGTTAGTGCTTCCTAACTGAATAGTGCACAAGACAGGAATTAAAGTGAGAACAAAGAAAGTGGGGATTTACTTGCAGTGCATTTTTATTCTTTTCCATACAGGCAAGAAAACTAGTTTTGGTTTTGCATAATATTTAATAATAAAATAAATATTTTCTGCTTCTATAGTTACTAAGGCACCTATATCTGAGGCCCTAAAAGCATTTTACAATCCTTAGTGAATGTATTCTCATAATACCCCTGTGAGTTACAAATGTATCATTATCCCATTTTACAGATGGGGAAACTGAAGCTAAGACCAAATTCAGATGTGGCATAACATCTGTTTAAGCCACATAAGAATCTGATATAAACAGGATTTCACCTCTTATTATCTTGGCTAAAGTCACCTGGAAAGTCTCTGGCAGAGCCTGAAATAGAATCTAGTTTATCTTTAGCCACAAAACCATCAATTCCATTTATCATTTTATTTTTTGCTTCTTTCCTTCCTGAAAAAATACATATGTTGGACTTATTTTAGAAATGCACTGTGTACCAGAAAGACTGTAATGGGATTTTTAGTATATTTGCAACAACACTTATTCATTTATTTTTAAGAAGATGCTGAACATCTGCAGTGACTGCTCTTCTGAACAAATGTACTTCCTAACAAAAATAACCAAACACATACTTGAATATCCAAAGATTTATTTATTTATTTTTACTCTTTATAAAGCACCTAGCACAACAAGGCCATGATCTTTGACTGGAGCCCTTACATGTTATCATAATACTGATAAATAATAATAACAACAAGCCATAAAATTTCATTTTTAAAGGATGATGACTTCTGAGTGTATCACAAGAAAAATATAACACAAATAAATCTGATCTTTCTTTTCAGTCCTATGAATTTAAACATTGCTAATTGATTTCCCCTTCTCATTTTGCTAAAAATATTTCCTCCTGAACTTCTTCCTCTGGATATTCATTTTCCACCCTTCATAAATGTTACTACACTAAATTATAAATCCCTGGCAAGAGGGACTCAGAATGCAAATTCTGGCACAATCATTATCTAGACTAGAGCAGCACAAACACTGCTGTTGAAATGTTTGAAAAACACAAATCTCACTAGAGGAAAAAAATCTGTGCTTCTAGTAACACAAAACATCCTCGAAAATGGTGTTTGTGGTCACAATTTTTCAGATCATTTTTGTTCAGTGGATCAGGCTTCTGCAAACACAGGGAAGAAGTTATAACTAAACTGGTAAAGGTCATGCTGAGAGGATGGTGAAAGAGTGGCATGCCAAATCCTTCGGGGAGCTGCAGTTTTGATTTCATTTAATTTTTTAACATAGACCTAATCACTTTTTCCACACATCACCACAATTTACCTTAGATCCCATTTTGTCTCTTTTGACAAGTAATTAACATTTTGCCATCTGTGTCTGTATGCAGTTACCAATGAGGTAATCCAACAGTGAGCCATTCCCAAAGTGCACTCCCTCTGATACCAGCCATTGAAATTCAAAGCACAGATTAGCTAATCGGGTCAAGCCCAAAAAAATAGCCCTTTGGACTCATGTGTCACAAATCAGTCTGGTCGCCTTTAAACAGCGCACCAGATTAGAACAAGCACCCGAACAAACCAAAGCGGAAAACCCGCCGCTCTCTAAAGCTGGTTTCTAAAGCCCTAACAAATCGCTCCATCTTTCACTCATTTAAACTTTCCAAATGAGGGTCAATATGGTCCCCTAGCATCCAAATGCTAATGCGCTTAAGTGCGCTTAAGCAGCTTTCCGGAGTGAATGGGCCAAAGAAGGGCTCAAAAAGACAAGGCAGAGTTACTGTCACTGTCAAAAAGTCATTGTAGCCACCCCCAGAGTGGTTGCAATTCAAGAAATTCATGATTTCTGTCTCTTAAAGGCATCTGCTTGAGAACATTTTTTTCTGAGCTGCTTTATCTCACAACTTCAGGCTGCTCTAAAAGAATAAAAATCTGATCGACTCTTGAGAACCAATAAAGAGAAAGGACCCACATACCTTATTGCTTTCAAATTTCACACACACAAAAAGTTACCTTATTCACAAACAAATAGTGATTGGGCAAAGGTTCATTTCTTATACAAGCTGGAGCATTCCTTTTTTCCTCTCCTTTCAATTTCTACAAAGTCGTAGTCACCCAAGCAGAAAACTTTCAGGAACATGTGCCTTTTTAGCCAAGTCTACTTATGAAGGGATTTTTTGTTGTGGTTAAAAAAATCAAAATGCTATGAAAACATGCAGTTCTTTTCAATGTTCTAAGGGTCTTTAAAGGCATCTTTTTAGATGATGGGAAACCAGATAGCAAAAAGCTTCTATCAAGTTTTCTTCTTTTTCTTCTTTAATTTCAGGCCCTTGTTTTTCTTTTGCAAGTTAAATATTGCTACAGTGCTTGCAGGAGAGTTGTCACTCAGCCTTCATCCTTTAGCTAGGATACAGACATAACTTATTCCAATTTTACTTGGATTATCCACACAGGTAGACTCCTATAGCTTCTTCAAAGTAACATAAAAAAATACTTGTGACATTCATCTATATAGACTTGTGAAACACAGCTTTAACTTTTCTGATGTAATCAATTTACTGAGAATTTACTGTATTTTACCATTGTGCAAAGTCAGAAAGTTACTTCTGTATGCTCTGCAGTCTTCAGGAAATGAATCTCATTTTCATTTGCAGAATAAATGCAACCTTTAAAATTCTTCTGCTTAACTTTATAATGCAGTGCATTAAAATATTTTACAGTATTCTGCAGTGCCAAATAAAACTATTCTGTTAGCAACAGAGACACATATGTATATTGAAACATGGCAACCCTTCACGGAATATACAGAAAATACCATAAACCAGTAAATCGTACCATTTTTCCCTCATTAGTGTAATCCTTTGCTGAAAACTGCAATATTGTTTTCTCATTTATTTTGCACATCTATTCCCTGGTCACCTTCTAGAGTTCTATGTCAAACTCCGATATGTGATTTGTGTCTTTTATTGCATGCCTGTACTTACTTAAATTAAAAAGATTTTGAAAAAATGCAATGTCCAATACATATGGAGTCAAACTTTCCTATTATCTCTGCCTAAGAATCTAAATATGTGTATTACTTTTCCCATGTGATTTAAATAATCTTCTCAGGAAACTTTGTTTTATTACTTATTAATTCTTCTAAAATAAAATAATTGGAACATTTTCAGTGTCTCGTTATAATGAAAAAGTTCCAGCAACAACTGCAACTATAATTCATAATAAGTTTCAGTAATTTCCAAGGAACCTTCATGGGTTTAGCAAAAGTGTTTCTTTTTAGAAGTAGCAAGGCACAGAAGAGAAAAAGGGCTAAGACACTGAACCAAATAACATACCAGTAACCAAATAATCTTTTAAGATGCTAAATTTTATTTCAGTTAAATCTCTTGTAGATTTTGACAGGATGTAAGAGAGATACATAGCTCATCTCAATTAGGAAACAAATACTTTTAGCCACTTTTCCTGAAACAGCTCTTGAAAAAAAAATCTGCCTGACATTTATTGAATTAGGACAACCAAATGCTTTTTTATTATCATAGGAGGCAAATTGTATTTGAAACAATTTGAGAGCTAGAGGACTTGCTACTTCAGGAGTACAGAAACATCTGTCTTGTTCAGGCTGTTTCTGATCTGTGAAGGTCTGATTCTGATCTCACTTATGTTGGTGTACCTCAGGAGTAATTTCACTGAACTCATTGGAGTAAAAGAGATCAGATTCAGACCCTGAGTGTTTATTGGAGAAAGCCAGAGTCTGATCTAGCTTTTTCCACCAGTCAGTGATACACAATTAAAACTTCTGGATAGGAGATTATGTTTAATCAACATTTTAGTGTTTTAATTTTTGTACACACACCATTCTAATAGAAATTTAGGTTTAACCTTTCACTGTGGTGCATAGCTATTCAGCCACATAACTTATATGAACATTTGCAGAAGTTGCAGGAATAAATGCCCAATGCAAGACAACGAAAATCCACCCTAAAGAATATACACCTATTTTCAGCTGGACAAAGTGTCCTTGATTCAGGCTAAACTCAACCAGTGTGGGAGATTGAGGGGTCGGGGAAGAAATAGAAACACCATGAACATTTCAGAGACATGATTAGATCTAAAATAGTCACAAGTCAAAAATCAATCAAAATCTCTACATTCCAAGGGGGCCAAAATTCAGCAGTGATATAAATGATGGCCTAATCTGATGGAAAACAAATATATATGGGAATGTCACAAAGTACTTTAACTTGCCCAGTTTGGGCATTCAGTCAGCATGCGAAATTACTGTCATACTAATCTTATAATCTATGAGGACCATATTCAGACCTGGCATAAGCAGTTACAGCAGCAGCATCCACTGAAGTTTTTTGCCCCATAAGTGTTGGGGAAGGTGTGAAGTAAGCTAAAGCAAAGGCTTGCTTTATTTTACACCATCCTGTTAGTTGCTTTTCTTGTTACATCACCTTCTGTCCCCTCGGTATGTAAGGTATACCTGGTTTGTATATTTTCTGATGCCAAATCAGTGCAAATTACACTGTGCTGCCACTTACATCAATTTTATGACCGATTTACCTCACGGTGCAACTTACAGGACAGTTGATGTCACCACTGAAGTCCTGGCCTATAGACTTCCATGGGATGCGTTGTAGTGTGTCTCAGAGGGCCTGCTAGTAGATCTAAAGCTTTTAAAGGTTTATTTCAGTTTTAAAGTATCTCTTTGAGCAGCGCCAGTGATGGTAGCTTTTATGCTAAAAATACCCCTTTAAATCTAAATTTAAACTTTGAAAATCTCAAACATGCATGCTGAGGAGACTTGCTTGGTGCCAGACTAGCAAGATTCCTCTCCATTTCCTTCTATGAATCTCATTGGGGCCCAGCTGAGATGACTCGGCTGCAGGCTGGGATATGGACTTGCCCCTTACTCCAGTACAACTCTTTATATCACACTCTGCTTCAAACCTATTTGAACATTCTCTTCTCAAGAACCTTTTAGATCACTGTTAATAATACATCACTAAATATGTCCTTGGTTCTTTCTGGACAAATAGGAAGACAAGGTCTTTTCCCCAAAGAACCTGCAATAAACACACTATACAGGGCCTGATTGCCGCTTTCCGCAGCTCCCATTGGCCGGGAATGGTGAAACACAGCCATTGGGAGCTGCGAGCGGCCGTGCAAATGGAAACAAACGGTCTGGCGGCCCGCCAGCGGATTAACTTGATGGGCCATGTGCGGTCGCAGGTTGCCCTCCACTGCACTACAGTATGGACAAGGAAGAGTGTTGGGAAGGCAGGCAACATGAAAGCAAAATAATTAGCACCTGTCTTGATACTTCTAAAGATTTCTGTTATGTTCATTAAATTTTAAGTGTACATTTGATGTGAGTTGAATGACATGATAATGAG
The DNA here is from genome assembly GCF_016161935.1 of Mauremys reevesii. NCBI lineage: Eukaryota > Metazoa > Chordata > Testudines > Geoemydidae > Mauremys > Mauremys reevesii. Next base: position 27,819,891 of record NC_052629.1, on the reverse strand, counting down.
CGGAGGTCTGAGGGCAGGGCTGGAGAGTTATTGCTAGAAGAGACTTCATATGTGCATAGTACCCGTTCGTGGCACTGCCAAATAGTGTTAAAGACAGCTCTGACACATGAACTCCTACAAGTTAAAGAAAAAGTTAAATGAACTAAACTTACAGATTCAGTACGAGAGCATTTAGAAGAAAACCCTTAAACTTAACCACAGAAACAGGACAATTTAATAGAATTATCATCTTCTATTAGGCTGCAAACAACGTTATTCACAGATATACACTCTACAAGCCATAGTCAGAGGTGACATAGTTGGAGGACAGCGCTGACATCTACAGCTGACTTGTGGGGGGTCAGGGTCAAGCAAACTTCCATCCCAAAAGAAAAGCAGGAATTGGGTAGGACACGGGATAGGTACCTACAACGTCATTTCCTTTCCTCTCACCCAGCCTGCAGAGTAAACAGGGGAGGGACTGACATCTTCTCTTAAAGACGAAGCAAAGCAGAAGGGACTGAGCCTGACACATACACACACACACACACACCCATTAGAAGCTATCCTTTTTTCCTTTTTTACACTCTCTCACGCACTGGCCCCAAGAATAACAGTTTGAACCTGAAGTTTTGTGTGGCTTTGAAGTTAGGCCACAAAACTATAAGGAAATTGTCAGGCTGGCAATGTTGCACTAGCTACTTTTAACCACAAGGGGAGGGATGTAGGACAATGTAAAACACCTTTTATTTTTGTTTGTTGTTGACCCCAGCATTAAGATAGCACTTTTCATCCGCTGACTGGAACAAACTTCACATCATAAAGGAGAGAGAAGTGCAATTCCTTGGACTCACTCTCCTGAGTCACAGCCCTATGCTCTGTCTACTGGACAACACTGCTTCCTCTTGAATTCATGAATTTTTAATAAACAGTGAACTGACTAGAAACAGGCACGTCACATCCAGTTTTCTGTCCATATAAAGTTTTCTGAATTGCCAACATGTTAACCAACATTCATTGTGTTAAGAATTATCACTGGCTAATTTTCCAGCTGACTTCTCCAAAAAACTTGAACATTAAGTGTTCTATTATTAAGATACAAACCCTAAAAACTCTACTGCTGTTGTTTTCTGTCTGACACTTCAGCGGCATTCAATTTTGGAATAAGCATTCTTCAATTACAGCTGTATCACTGGACTTGGAATTGGAGAAATAGTTGTAGCTCCCCATCTTACAATTTAGTTTAGGTCTCTGAAATATCTGGCTTGGGCTTGGTAAGAAAGCAAGTCCTTTTCCAGAAGAGGCCACAAAAATAGCTTCCCTTGGTCGTTGGATAATACAATATATGAAGGAATTGAAAACTCCCAAAGACCAACAGAAATACAGAAAGCTTGAAGGAGAAACACTTGCAAAATTAAAACCCATATCTGATCAAAGACTCCTGGAAAAACATCACTGATGCCTGCACAGTTATAGACAATTGAGATCCTACCTAAAGCGTGTGGGGAAACTAAAGAATTTTTAACAACCAGGTTTGAGAGTTTGGATAAAGTTAACATTCTGTAAAAATTGCAGGCAAGTAATTTTGCCTTGTTTATATATGGAACCAATATGCAACTCTGCATATCCCCCAAACAGCTGTGTTTTCAAATTATTTTAGTATTCATATAATTACATCATCCTTTCTTATTTAAGGAAAAAAGCAAATGTCATAAACTACTGCATTTATTAGTTTGTGGTTGGTAGCTGTTTAGGAGTTCATTCTGTGGTACTAGACCTGTAGACCATTATCATGTCTACATTGATGCACAATTTGGTGTTAAGAGCTGTATTTTAAAATGTATATCCAAGTAAAGCCATTCCTAAAAACAGTTGCATGAGGCCATCTCATATGAGTAAGGACTTGCAGATCAGCCCCACAGTGAGCAGTTCTCCTTACAACATAAGCTGAACTGGCATTTAGGATGCTGAAGCTGTAAGCTATTTTTTGCCATTCTATGTAATAAATGACTCCAGTTTTGTTTTTTCATTTATCTTGGGGCTCATTTGAGAAAGGTGTAAACTAGTGGTCTAAGCATGGCACAGGGAGCCAGGAACTACTAAATTCATCCTAATTCTTACACATACGTCCTCTCTGACCTTGGCTACATTACATAGATCTGCCTCTGTTTTCTCATCTGCAAAATATGGATGATATTTGCTCAAAAAGGCAGTAAAAAGATTAAGTAATATTTGTATTAACTACCGTTAAGTGAATGTTTGCAAAGTACTAAGAAAACGGAAAGTATTACACACATGATAAGGATTAAGATAGTCATATCTTCCTCAGTGAAGTCCAAAATAAAGTTACTACTGAGCTCATCCAACTACACCTTCCTGATGAGCCTTATAAAGTTTAGCTCCTCCTTTTCCCCACTAACCTGACCTACCACTATGGAAGTTTTAGCAGTAATTATGAACAATTAGAAGCATCCCTGTTGCAGTTAATAAAATGTGCGTAAGTGCTTTCCTGAACTAGCACTGCAGTCAGCTGGAAGAAGGGATTTCCTACTAGAAACCCTAAGGCAGATGAGCACCTACACCTAAAATGGAAATTAGCACAAGGGAAATTAAGTTTATTTACTATAAATAAAATTAACATCCTATGAAGTATATAAATTGATAGGATATCTTTTCGAAAGTTGGCATGGCACATCAAGTGTTTTTGCTCTTCAAAGTCAGAAAGTGTGCCAAACAATATGATCTGGCAGGCTTTAGGGAGCAAAGTATTCAATTTACCTGTTTGTACAAACTAAAAACAAACATCTTAGCCTAAATTTACTCCTGAGATAACTTCACTGATCTCAGTGGAATCACACCCAGGTAATACTTCACGTTATGTGAGAGGTCAACTCTTTTGGTTCATCTCTGTTCCTAACATAACAGATAAGATAAAAAATATATCTATGTGTTCATCTGTACATTTGAAGAGACCAGTCAAAAAGAGCTCTTAGCCTGACTACAGATCTGTGCTTGTACAATTCCACGACCCTAACTACTTTTTAAATCTTATTACAAATTTACCACATCAGATGTCAAGTAGCACCTGAAGGGTGAGGCTAATCCCACTGACATATGAACAGCAGGACATGACATTTTCCAAACCTATTACCATTAGCAGAAATGCTCTACCAAACAAAATGATCCACCACCGCAAGCAGAAAATAAATTCCTTGGGTATAGCTTGTGATACGTGGTATGCTCAGGACAAACGGTTTTATTTTCTGCTCATTACATGAGCTTCATAACTTATGTTGTCCACCTATATTATTTACTACATTGATACTAGCACCAGCGTGGATATTCTGCATATTCCAACAAAATATTTTTCTCTCAACTGTAGCAACATTTTTCCACTACAAGATAAAGGTTTATCATGCTTGTAACTAACGACATTTATTTATGTATTTATTTACAAAAAATTGACACGGTTGTTTGGCAGAAAGAATGTTTTTTTACTTCTAATTGTCAAAAATATGGTTTTTTGAGGACGACATGATGCACTGTGAGTTAGTGCACTAAACCATCTACTTTTGGACCCTGCGTTCAAATTATGCCCAGGTAACAAGACTAATGGCAAAGCTTTGTGGAACGTAGGGGTTTGGGAGCCTTACTATTTTTGTGTTAGCCAAATCATTTTTTGATGAGTTTAAATTTACATTTTTAAGAAAAGATTCAAATGGGGGAAAAAGGAGGATTTCTAGCTTAAAAGGAAGCTGGTGCTATGTGAGATTAGGAATAGAAGAGAGAATGACCCAAAAAGCTAATCTGGCAAAGTAGGTGCCCTAATGTATGTGTTATATGTGCTGTATTTATTTTTGCATTAACATTCCCCACCCCCGCTTCTCTTCATTTAGTTTCCCTGACTTTGTTTTTCATTCTGCCCAATCTCCACTCCAGTTCTCACAGGACTTCCTCTCTTCTCCTTCCTCGCCATTCATTCTTTTATTCCATTTTTAAAATAGTGCATGGAATATGAACCCAATAATCTATGAATTCAAGTCACACTTTCCAGCCAATGATGTCAGAGTAATTTAGAGTAAAAACATGAGCTTGCTCATCCCTAGTCATTGGTGGTATCATCTTAGTGTCCAATTATTAGCATTATAAAAGCTGCCACACAATTTGGTATGACAGCATACTCCACTCAAGAAAGGTTCAGAACTAAGTGTAGGATTATTGCAGGTCAATACCAAGGCACGTTGCTGGAGCTGTGTTTAGATCCTTACTAAGCAAATTAAACCGAATTCAAGCCAGTGCTGAATTCCTAACTTTCATGAGGACTAAACACATTTTTTTAAAAAAGTATTTTGGAATAAAAGGAATGAAAAGCACCATTTGTAAATAAAATCTAGGTCATACTGTGTATGACAGGTATTTACAAATAAAATGCTGCACAGAGTAGAGGAGAGCAAATCATGGAAAAAGAAGCTGTGAGACACGAGGGACAACATGGAGCGGGAAAGGAGGTTAGGCAGGATGTTTTCCCTATTGACTCTTCTACACCATCTTTAAATAGCTTTGTTCCCCCCCTCAGAGGACTTCAGTCCATGTAGGAATGAAGGAACTGTAAATGGTGCTTACAGCAATATTAAGTATCCCTCCATGGTCTCTGGGCTCCATCAAGAGCTCTGTCATTGGCCAGGAGTGTATGGCAAATACCGTCACTGAGCCCACCATGCTGCCATGGGCGAGCAGAGGTAGACAGAGAGAGGAATTTGGAGGAAGAGTATCTTCACACTACCTGACAGGAATACAGTGGGGTTTAACTCAACAATGAATGCAGCTCCCCAGCTTAAACAGCAACATCAGACATTGCACAGCACTGCTGCCAGAAAATGGAAAGATGTGGCACAAATGCAACTCACATACTCCTGTTAATCCTTTTTGATCAGTGTTCTCTCCCATGCTAGCTGATATGGGAGGGGAACACAGGGCCCAAGTAGGACAAGAAACCAAAAAGCATATTTTTCATAATTTATTAAATGCAGATTAAAAACATTTCACTGACGCAAAACAGGACTCAAACACTGCGAGGTATGTAACACAGGAGCACAGAGACCTGGGACAAAAAAAAATCATGGTTATAGATAGGGGAAATAATGCAGCTTGAAATGTGTTAATGCAACATAATGTTAACATTAACAGCTGGGGACTAGTTGCTGAAGTGCTATTCTGCCTCTATATCTTTAAGTGCTGCTAAATTCATTTGTCACTTGATCGAAAGCCAACAGGCTACAAATCTCCAAGTACCTCTTGTGCTGAATAGTGACAGGAGTATTCTGTTTCACCATAAGAAAACATTTATGTGCTTCTCTGTTCGAAGTCATACATGCCATTTTAACTCATCTGCCTCCCCATTCTCTCCAGACCAGGAGGACAAATTGCCCACTGTGGCTCCCTTTCAGAAGCAGCACAGAGCGCAAAGAATCATGACTGAGCAGAAACACAAGGAACAGGCACATAAAAATTCATCACTTTGGCCTCTTGACCTCTTGCCACTGGGTTTGGCACACCCTGTCTCAAAAACTAGCACCAGGGGAGAACTAAGCAGACTGGCTGAGTGAAATTACTGACAAAAAATATCTTGGACACAGGAAAACCCCACCAGATGCTTCATTGTCTTTGCAGAGAAGTGGTGCTGAAAAAGGGGGTGATCTACCACATGGCATATTGGGTGGAATAAGTAGTGTCATTGTTTCAGAGCAGCTCTGTCACTTTACTGACTGCAATACAAAGAGGTGTAAAGCAAGATTTAATCCTGACTTTTTAGTCAGCAGATTAAAACCAATCATGCCAGATGTCCACAAGACTGTTTAACATACAGAAAGCTTTTTCATACTCTACAAGAAGTGAAAGCTGAAATAACTTATGTAGTTCCTCAAGATAGGTCTTTTTCACTTATTTTTAGTAATGGATTTCAAGATGCACAATTAATTTTTACTGTAGCCTTTTTTCTTTTCCCTTTCAAGATAAAACAAAACAAAGCAAATTATTGCACCTGAGAAAGTCAGGCAGGTATGTCAAAGAGAATTGCTGGCACAGAAATTCTACAGCCTCAAAAAGAATTCACACTTAATCAAATGAAGGCAAATTATCTGCAGAAAAAACCTGTTAACAAATAAGTTTTCCGAATAGAGGTTGAAGTGCCCCTCAAAGCTCTTAATGTAATGATTAATGCATGTTCATCAGTGTACAAATGAATAAAGAAATGCATAGAAACTGATTTTAGCCTGAAACTGATTATGTAATTCCATGCAGAGCTAGATAGGCACCTATGTAGTCACATGTGCAAGTACATCCTCCAGCTTGAGGGTGCACATGCTTTGCTGCTTGCACTAAGAAGGCATATAATTGTACACATGAAATTTTGGGCTGAAAATTAAATGCATATTATCTGCCATTACTCTACTGGCAGCCTTTTGTTAAATGAGTATATGTAGTTTTCATAAAATACAATGAAAACCTATCACAGATTAAGACAATGGCATTCAGCCTAATCCTACAGTTTTAGGCAAAATCCCAGAAAGTACTGCAGGACTTTATGTGCTTTGGTATGGCATGACATATGTGCATATACATGTGCGTCCAGTTCCTAGCACAATGCAGCCCTGCTCTCTGACTGGGGCCTCTAAACACTACCACAATATTAAACAATAAATATCAATAAATAATATCCTCATTAAAAATGTATTCACCTAATTGCTATATCTTGAGTGTCACCTACAGTACTAGCACTGTCAATTGTTAAATGCTGTGCTGTGTTTTAAAATAAATCTTGTTTTTCTGTTCACAGACAAGGTCTGGTGTGGAAATATACCATACAGGTTCTTAGTCCAAAAAATTATTTTACTTAAAAAACAGTTTAAAATATTTTTTTCACTTGAAGATGTACAAAATAATCTATACATAGGTGTACCCCTATTTTGAATGTTTTTTTTAGCATTTCTGTAACCAAAACATTGCTTTATAGAAAAAATTAACTGGCATATCGAGGTTACTTGGCTAAAATCCAGATTATGACCTCGCAGTGTTTTTAAAGACGTGTGAAGAGCTGACTTAACATTTGAAAAGGAACTACTGAAACAAATTACCTCCTTAGAGTTAAGTTCCAATGCTAGACTGCTCAATACAATTCACATCATTGTAGTAGCTTGGAATCATTGCTATAGTAAGATAATAACTGTCTCTGTATTCCTGACCCATCAGTTGCCTATGAAAAACAAACGTGAGTTATATATCATGATTGTTTTGTTGTCATGAATTGTACAGACCTCTCATTACTAGAGCCCAAAGCAGCACCTGTTGTCTCATACAATCACAGACCTAACACAGAACCAACTGAATGTATTTTCTTAATTTTGTATCTATTCAATACCTAAATGAATACAGTTATTCTGTCTGATGCCTGAATCTTCTTGGATGATGCTCTAGTAACACTGACATTAATCAGTGGACAGTGGGAATTTTGCTATTGACATGTTTGATACCTTCTTTTTATTCTGTTAAAGGTAGCCGTGAGAGAACAAGGTATTAAACTCTATCCAAGTTGGCCACATTGTGCAACTGCCTTTTTTCGAATGCATTAATTTAAAATCCTTTGAAAGTAAGGTGCCATATTTAGAATTCAAAAGAAACAAAGGATAAATGTTCAAAGTAGCACACAGGGGGCCTGACGCCAAGCTCATGTTTTTACACTATCTCATCAACATTGTTAACCATAACCAGAGTCGCAAGCATAGCACCGTGTGCCTTGCTTTGAAAATGTATTCCATTAAGTTAATTAAGCTGCATTGTCCCTTGTCCGTTCACCATTACCTTCTTCTTTGGAGATCTTGCCTAGTACAGTATTCGATACTCCACACCTGTCACTAGCATTGTGTGCTAATGTTTCTACCATCTTCAGAGTATGGTGATGGTTGAAAGGTCTAGCACTTGTTTTAAATCTTTTGGTGCTTCATTCTCACACTGGAAAGATATGGGAACACACAACAATGAAGACGATGCTATCTTTTTTTCTAAAACTCCAACTGGCTGTTCTTAAAAATACAGGAGGAAAAAGACAACTGAACAGAAATCTGCCTAAGAGGTACTAGAGACTTCTGCTAGTTATAAACTTTCTACAACACTGTGGATTTTTCACTTTGGAATTTGCACAGCGTTAAAATAATAATTCTGCTTTCTATTTCTGAACTGCTTCAAGGAACAGTCTTGTGGGTGGGCTTCAAGATACATTTTACCAATTTTTCATGCCCATCCCTCTAAATGTGACCCTGCTCCGGAGCTTTTATCTCTCTGACAACTTCACGCAGGAAAACATGCAGCCCCTCTGATAGCATGAAATCGGAAACAATGGCTTGTGGAAACAAAAGGGGGGTAGAGAGGCAGGATACAGGCCGGGTCCTGCCTGATTTTAGCCACAAACAGATGTTCGTAAGACCTGATTCTTGAACAAGCTGAAAGGAAAGGCTTGTAAAAGAAATGGACCTTAAAAACAATGCATTGAAGAGTTTTAAATAAAAGAGCAGGGGAAGCAATATGGCTTTCAATGATAAATCTCTGCAACGAAAACCAAACTGGCATCATGAATTTCAATTACGCTTTTTTTCTTTTTTCAATGAACTCTAAAGTTCATTTCAGAATTTGGAGCTAGTTCTCCAATAACCTATTTAGTTTACAAGTCTGATATGCCCATTAAAATATGTTGCAATAATTTTTAGTTTCTTGGTATTCAGTCACTCCTCCTTTCTGATGTACCTTCATTTACTGAAACCCTCAATGTAGTTCAGAAATAGGAGCTAATGCTGTTATTTTAAAAGCTGCTTAAAGCTCAACCAAAAGGATATGCTTAGAGAACTTGATTGGAAGAGATCTTACACTAGCCGTTGGGTAGAATTACGTTGAATCTCCTCTTTTCATGTGCATTATTGTAGACTGAAAAAGACCCAAGTAAAGAATCCATGAAGTGCTATCACGAATCAAGCCATGGTTTCTGTTTCACAAAAGGCGATATGCACCATTTGCAAATGGAACAAAGTGTAGAATCACTTCTGAGTGAAGTTTCTGCCTTTGTGATTAAAACTCTCTTCCTCTTTCTCGAAGAGTCTGCCATCCAAAAGCGCCTGTGCTATGCTCCAATGCACAAAATACATGTATTCATTAAAGAAGAAAAACTGAAAAATTTGGCACAAAGGCGGGTGCATAACTTAACTCCTGCTCAGGGTAGCCCTCACTTGAACTCCGCACATTTGCATAGGTTTTACCTATTGATTGTCTCCATCAGCAAACAAAAATAAATCCTCCATCCACTATTTATTGTAGCATGTCAATCTGTTTTGTTTAACTGCTATTTATGAGCAGTAATATGTGGTACATATATTACTTCAAGATACAGATCACCTTCTTGAAACATGCTCACCAACATGAGGACTTGGAGGGGGAAGTTTTATATAAAAAACATGCCTGCTACAGAAGGCACTTTCTTCTGATGTTTATCAAGTTTAAACAAATTCATACACTGAGAGTTTAAGGCTAGAAGGGACCATTAGATCCTATAGTCTGACCTCCTGTACGTACCATTATGTCACCCCTGTATTGAACCCGATAACATGTGTTCGATTAAAGCATAACTTCAGTTTAGCTAAAGAATATAATTGATTTGAAGACATAGGATATGGAGAATCCGCAACTTCCCCGGGTAGTTTGTTCCAGTGGTTAATCACCCTGATTGTTAAAAATTGGTGCCAAATTTCTAATTTGAATTTGTTTGACTTCAGCTTCCAGTCACTGATGTGGAAACAATGAGAAACACATGCCAGAGCATGGTTAAATGAGGAGGCCGCAACTTTATTAAAATCTATTAGCCACTGAGAAATTACTCTCTGAACTACCTGTTGGAACCATTCCAGAATAGAATTTAACTTGGTGCCAAAGGCTCTGGGTTTTACAAAGCTGAGGCTGGGTATGAGGACAGTGCCTCTTTATACCTCCAGGACTGCCCAGAAAGTCAAAGTCCCAACCCATTCACCTTATCCAAACCGGAGGTAGGGAGATGAGATGTGGGGAGCCCTATACTATTCGAGACCTGGAACCATGTCTGTCACCACACAATGCAGTGCTTGGAATTTTTCAACATCCTTTTAAAAATATAGACACCAGAACTGGATGCAGTGTTCCAGCACTGTTCTCACCAATGCCATATACTGATGTAAAAATCATCTCTCTACTCTTACTACTCTAATTTATACATCCAAGGATCGCATTAGCCCTTTATTTTCTCAGCACTGCACTGAGAGCTCATATTCTGTTGCTTATCTAATATGACCCTTAAATCCTTTTCAGAGTCACTGCTTTCCAGGATACAGTGACCCATGCTGCAGATATGATCTGCATTCCTTGTTCCTACCTGTAGTAAAAGGTGGTGTGTTTGAATGGACCCAGCTCATCAAGTGATCCAGATTGCTCTGTATGAGTGCCCAGTCCTCATCATTACCATTCTGTCAATCTTTGTGTTATCACAAATGTTATGAGCAATGATTTTATATTTACTTCCAAATATTGATGAAAATGTTGAATAGTGTCAGGCCTAATACTGATCCTTGAGGAACCCAACTATGAACATCCCCATTTGATGATGATTCCCCATGGAGGACTACTTTTTGAGATCTGCCTGATAACCCAGTGCTTTATCCATTTACTGAATGCTCTACCAATATCATATAGTGCCCATTTTTAAAATCAGAATGTCGTGTGTCACTGAGTCAAACCCCTTTCAAAAGTAAATTACATCTACACAGTTACTTTTATCAATCAAACTTGCAATCTCATTAAAGAATGAAATCAGGTGGTTTGACAAGATCTGTTTTCCATAAAATTATTTGACAGGCATAAATTATATTCCCACCTTTTAAATCTTTATAAATTAAATTCCATCAGCTTTTCTGTTATTTTGACTGGGACTGGTGTCAGGCTAACTGGTCATCCTACTTGCCCTTTTTAAATATTGGCACAACATTAGCACTCTTCCAGTCTTCTGGAATTTCCCTCCTATGCCAAGATTTGTTACAAATTAATATTAGCAGGCCAGAGATCTTCTCAGCCAGTTATTTTAGGACTTCTGGATGCAAGTTATCCAGGCCTGTTGACTTAAAAATGTTTCTCCCAAGTAGATGTTGTTTAACATCCTCCTCCGTTACTAATGAACTGGAAAGTACTTCACCATCCACATATAATACCAGTACCTCATCCTATCACACATCTGTATTCTTCAATTTTTAAAGCCTTTTTGTTAATGTAAAACTCATGAAAGGCCTATCTAGTTCCTCTCTACCAGGCAGAGCTCCCAAAATGCTTCGACCATAACCATCCTAGGGAGCAAAGATGAAATTCACTTCACATGCATAAAGACACAAGCGACTTGGGAACCTGTGTGTCATTGTAGTCAATTAGCTGGAGAACCTAAGTCACATTGTAGTTGATGTAGTCCGCTAATAATGGCACGCCACCTATATCCTCTTGTTATTTGCCCAAGGGTTCAAAGATCCCACTTTTTGCATTAATTTTTGGAAATCTAGGTGAAAGAAGGGCGGGCCCCCACCAGGAGTGCCTTCCTGTGCCAGGCTGCAGCATGATAGACACACCTGCCTCAGTTTCCCTCCTTCAGGTTCCCCAATACTAGTACAAAGCCTATGATCAAGTATAAATATAGCCCTTGTGGGGTTCATTTATTACAAAAGTTCCCCTACCATAGTCTAAAATTTCCCCAGCATAGTCCAAACAATATATGCACCGTAGAGCCCCAGTGCCCCTCACCACATCCTAGCTCTCCAAGGCTGCCCTGGTGCCCCTTACCACACCCCAGCTCTTCAGTGCAGCCCCACCGTTCCTCACTGAGCTCTGGCTCTCCAGTACAGTCTTCTCCTGTTCTCGTACAAGCAGAGGCGGCTCTGGGCACCAGCACACCAAGCGCGTGCCTGGGGCAGCAAGCCACGGGGGGCGCTCTGCCAGTCGCCGCGAGGGCGGCAGGCAGGTTGCCTTCGGCGGCATGCCTGCGGAGGGTCCGCTGGTCCCGCAGCTTTGGCGGATCTCCCGCAGGTGTGCCGCCAAATCCGCAGGCCCGGGGACCTTCCATAGGCAAGCTGCCAAAGGCAGCCTGCCTGCCGTGCTTGGGGCGGCAAAATACCTAGAGCTGCCCCTGCATACAAAGACAGACACCCCAGCCCTTTCAACTGGAGCGCACTCTTCTCAGTGGGAATTCCCACAGTATCTCTTCTGGGAACAAGCTGGCCTGGGTAGCTCGCCCTGGCCCTCTCATGATTTCTCTGCATCCAGCTTTCTGGCTGAGGCATCAACTTATCCCACTGTGCTTAGCTATTTTTGAAGCACATATAGCATGCAATATTAGAGAATTGTTAGAGATCTCTGAAATATTTAAGCACAACAGAGAGGCAGTCTTGATTTTGAATATTCTTGCTTTTGTGGTTTGTTATTTGTTTCTTAAACATAGTTACATTGCTATCCATTTTTTCTTTAAGAATAGGGCCTTTACTTAGTATTGATTTCCTAAAGACTTTGAAGTCACTGTCTTCATTATGTATACATTTTAAGGTAGTTCATGGAAAAGGTGGAGGTAGGTCTGCTTACTGAATTTAATCGATACAGAACACCAGACTGGCAATTATCATCTGGAAGTCATTTTACACAGATATGTGCCAAAATGTAAATTAGCCAGTCTACAGAAAGGAAACAAAAATTTCCATCCCACTTTGGCAGGTTGTAATTTAGATGTCTGGTATGCTCCAGACCTATGGCCTGGGTAAGTTCAGTTGTTGTCATTCTTAAAAATATTTACTAAATAAGTTGACTTCACTCGAAAGCTAATAAAGGTTGTAATGCTTAATGCTGTCTTCTCTGATATTTGCACTGCTTGTGCTAGACATTAGAAAGTGATTCCATACTAAACACTGGTATAGCAAATAGATAATCTTTGATTGAGATTCAAGAAGAACCTCCCAGGATTTCTGAAAAAAATGTTGAAAGCCTCTGTACTGTACAATGCTACATTAAATCATATGATCTCTAGTATTTATTGTACATCTGAAAGTCTACAAAATAGTCCAAGCCTACTGCAGCATATATACTGAGTACAGAGCTGGTTAGCCAATAGTGTGTGTATCTTTCCATTGCAAGAAGATAAGGTGAAGGTAAAATTTGTTCTACAAACCAAGTCAGGTGTGTTTTCTTCAATAATGAAGAAAAAGGAATGCTGAAATTAATTTCCAAGTAGTTTCCGCTTTTAGTAATTTTTAAAGGTTAAAGACTTGAAAGCATCAGCATATGAACATTAGTTCCCAGGTGCCTTACGCTGGCAGTATATTACTATGAGTGAGACAGACTGCTCTTTGAACCTTTAAGTTAGTTTAAAAATGAATTTTTCCTTTTGTATTTAGATTGTGTTGAAAAGACAAACAAAATTATAATTAAAATAATTTTTGTAGCAATTCAGCTTTTTATTTATTCACTCTTATTTATTATAAAATTAATTAATGTTTGTGAAGGACTTTGAAAATGAAAAGTGCTATGGGAGGGATATTACTGATTTACCATATTTTTGCTGAATAAGGATGTCTGTGTTTAGGTCTGAGTGAACAATGGGAGAAATCTTTTGCCAACATTTTCTCATTTGTGAGCCATTCTGATTCAGCTACATTTCCAGAACGTGAATTTTGGATCTGTTTTCACTTAATTACCATATAACATTTCTTTTGTGAGTAAACTCAATTTGTTTTTGGCAGATGTAGTTTATGAAGGTGAAAGTATCCAATCAGAATAGAAAGCAATAAATACCATGTGGCGTAGATTACCAATCACACAGCTCCAAAAGTGAATTTAGAATACTGAACACTTAAATGACTTTTCACAATAGCAATTCACGAACAATCTATAGGCTGAAATTTATTTGCAAAAGGTTATTATAGCATTTTCAAAAAATGGAAAGATGTCTACAAATTATGATCTGCTCTATGTTTAATAATCTGTGCAATGTAAAGATGTACTTACACAGGGAAATAAAACTTAACTGTAAGGCTCGGTTTCTCTTCACATAAAGAATAAGCATTTTTAAGAATTTAAACAACACATCAACATTAAAAACAAAAGTTCTTAAAGAAGTTGTCTGGATGGCCTGCCTGGTGACCTAATTGTTGAGCTGTGCACTATTTCATAGGAGTCCTCACAGAAGACCTTGATTATTGGTTTTGGTCTCATCTTTTGGGCCAGCAGGGGATGGAGTGTTGAACCTTACACAACTGCGCAGCAATCTTTCTGGTACAACAAGGAGAACAATGGGAGTGATGGGCTCTGAAAAGAGTCCCGGAGGGGTAGTCTGGTGGCAGTGACACAGGGACCTTGTGAACAGAGAAAAGAAATTACAATGAGGGAGAAGGAAGGGAATCATGTGAAATTCCACTTCTATGTGGCTTAAGTTAAATATTGTGCCTGTAGAATTATGGTGACGGCATTACAGGATTACAGAATCACCATTTTACTGAAAATATAGCAAAAACTATAAAAGTGTTGTAATTTTCAAACCAATATTAGATTTATATAAAAAAGTAAACTGGAAATGGCATACTTCGGAACAAAGACCTTGTGAACAGGTCTTTAATTTCCATAAAGGGTTAATCCATTATATGCATTTCTTTACTGTCTCCATGGCAGCAAGGTGATTTGAGTGCTATACGAAAAGAGTAAATATGATAGGAGGGTTGTGTAGCGGGGCAGCCCTTGTGCTATGCCAAGTGAAGAGACTGAAAAGGTGTCCGACGGCTCTGTAAGGGCATCACAGGGAAGGCTCCTTGTACATTCGCAGGCACAATTTGACCCTTATCTTGCACAAGCCTTGGCCGTGGCCCATCCCTCACATCTCCTTCCATGGTGGTGCAGTGGTGTACACAGAATATAGCACAACAGTGCACAAGAGGGACTCTTTGTATCATCTAACCTATCATATGCAATAGAACTGCATCAATTCAGAGTCTTATTGGTCTTTGGCACTCCTGGGGTAGAAGATGGGGCAGGATTTGCCGCTAACAAAGTTAGAATAATGACAAAAACTTAAGTCACTTCACTCTAAACTGGTGTTCATTGCTTTGTACTAGGAAGTGCTATATAAATGTTAACATTTATTTATGCTACTGGAAATAAAAGCTGAAAAAGTGTTTGCCTGACTCCAGATGGCCACTTAGGTTTTGAAACCGAGAAATGGATCTGTTGGTCTACTAATTCCTAGGACTAGCGGCTCTCTAACTGAAACAAACAGTGGCCAGTAGAAATCAAGAGAACAATAAAAGCCAGTGGAAACAGCTGAAGGATCCTAATGGACTCCACTGGAATTTCCACTAGGGTAAATTACCTTGTACTTCCCAGAGGAAGACACCATAAAAGAACATGATCATTTTCAAGGATTTTATAGGCATACTCCTGAACGGCCAGGGGAAAAAAAAATCTATTATTGATTGATGAGAATAACACCAGACTGTATAGGTCAAAAATTGACTGACATCACTCTGGACAAGCACAATTGAGCTACACAAAGAATCCCTTGTGCCTTAAAGCTTATGGTACATTGCAATGCAGTAAATGAAAAGCCACTATTATGAGGAGATGTTTATGTCAGTAATTGAAACAAATCTTCTTTTTCCCTGAATAATACTGTCTTAAATTGTTAACTGTTGATCACATAAACAACATGTGATAAATAATTTATAATCTCCTTTCATAAGATTTATTTTTTAACCCAAGAATGGCTTTACATATTAAATTACTATACTATTTAATATCACTGAGCCACACTAGATTTCTGTAATCATTCTAAATCATATTATAACACAGCTCATATATAAGCCTCAACACAAAAAGCATCACAATTAGATTTTAAATACCGTACTGATTAGACATTAAGGTCTCCAAAAGAAATAGCATATCAGGGACGCCATTCTTCAATCCCCATTTAGTTTTACAGATTAAAACCTATTTCTTGGGCTTTGTGTCATTCTTATGGCCAGACTGTGGAATTAAGACACGGCCTACCCAGCCAAGGATACAGAATGATCTACTGCAGTGAGAGCCCTTGGGGCTGTGAGGGAAAGCGGGATGCAGAAGCAACAATGATGCACTTTGAAAGGTTCAGTATGCATTCTCTCCCTACACTGAGTTAGTTCATCTGGCAGTATGAAGGAAGGGAAGCATGGGAATGGCCCCATTCTCACGTTATCCCTCTCCCCTCCTGAGTAACTAGCTCTGTTAAGGTGGAGCAGACTGTGATCAGAGTGTGGGGACAAGGCTCCCTGCGTCCTCTCCTACACCTTGTACACCACAGGACAGTCACAACAATGAATATCTCAAGGCCCTTCTGCCACTAGGATCCTAGAGGCTGTGAAGGTTAAAGTGAATGAATTTAGCACACACTGCTCATTTCTTAGTGGGCAGTGGACTTTGTTAGTGGGACTAAAACCATATTTTGGGGAAGTAATATAACTTGTGTGAAAATATATTCTTCACAGTAAATAGGCATTTTGGCTTGGAACAATCCTGAAATCTGTCTTGGGAATCTGCCATTCACCCTGCAGAAAGTACCTTTTATTTAAAGAAAAAAAACACTTTAATCTATTTTAGATACTTATACAGTTCTCATCACCACAGTGTCCAAGTGCCTTACAATTATTCATGTATTTATCCTAAGAACACCTCTGTAGGTTAGGGAATTATCCCCATTTTGTAGATAAGAAACTAAGGCCTGGAGAGACTAAGTGATGTGCCCAAGGTCACACAGGATGTCTGTGGCAGTGCAGGAATTGAACCCAGGTCCTGGAGTTTCAGGGTACGTCTACATGGCAAAGAAAAGACCGTTGACCTCAAGCCTCAGACCCCGGGTCAACTGACTCAGGCTCATGCTACAGGGCTAAAAATTGCGGTGCAGACATTCTGGCTCAGGATAGAATGTGGGCTCTGAAACCTGGTGAGGAGCCAAGGCCTGCACATTTACACTGTGATTTTTAGTCCTGTAGTGTGATCCCTGCAAGCCCAAGTTAATTGACCTGGGTCTGAGACTTATTGTCTCTCTCTTTTTTTTTTTTTTTTGCAGTGTAGACATATCTTTAGTCTACAACCTTGACCACAAGGCCATCTTTCCTTTCCATCTGAAACCAGCAGCAGCAGCCTATGCTTTGGAAGAAAGGAGAGAAAGTCCCAGGAGTGCAAAATGATGTCTGTAATAGGCTAACACTAGAACCTAAATACATCTGGGTGAGGAGCCCTGAGCTGAGTGCACACACAAACATGAACACATTTTATTCCAGTTAACATTTTAGTTTTAGTCACTAAATTCCCATGCTCATGATTCAATGGAATGCAATTTGCAGACTATTTCCTGAGAGGAAGACAGACTTGATACTAGAATGAACTGCTCAGAATTATTTGCTGGCCCTGCTTAGATCCCAGTTCCCAAAGTCTTTTCCCACACCTCATAAATACTCAAATCATTATTTTTTAAAACATAGGTGCCTGGATTAGGAAATATTACTCCAGCAAAAGATTAGAAAATTCTAATTTTGATATGCAAGACTGAAGGTTTAGGCAGCGTAATATTAATATAAAACAAAGCCACATAGCTATGGCACTGGAAAACTTGTTAATTCCACCTTGTAAAACTTCCTTATACCATATGTTACAAGTAAAAACAAATGTATGCATGCAGGGCGCAGAGAGAACTGGACTGTGTATGTCTGTAGGGAGCTGTGAGAGAAGGAACCCTTCCCATCAGGTCATGGACTGGCTTATGGAGCTGTTTCAGAGACTCTACTTAATCCAAGGGCCTCTGCAGATCCTACATCACTGCAGTAGGATGGGAAGTAAGGACGGGAGGATCCATGCAGCATGAAGTCTTTTGGTCCTGCCTTCACTGTTCCCTGTTCTTGCCTCCTACATACTGCAACACAAAAAGCCCTATGAAGCTGGCCTCAATACCATGCAAGCAATGTGCACCTTCCAAATTCAGTCTCCCTTTGCTCATAAGAACTGCAGCAGCTCTGCTGCCACAGGGACCTCTGTAGCCATAGTGATAGGGGCTGGTTTTATTCTGAGATACAAACTAGAAGCTATTTGACTACAAACATGAGGAACCCAGCTCTCAAACGTGTCCACAGACGTGTCCAGATTCAACCTATAGTGACATACCAAAGGTGAGAAAAGAAGCCCAGACTACTCTACAAAGCCCTGGCAGAAAAGTGCCTCTGCCCAGCTCTGATCATTAGTATTTAGTATTTCTAATAAAAGGTAGGCATGCCCAAGTAGCATGTTCATGTGAGCATTTGGCTTTTCTTCTAGAAGATGAATAATTACATGCTTAAAATGGTACAGAATGAGAAACCATTTGAGAAAATGGTGGCAGTTTCCAGAGGTCTCTTGGAAATGGCTTTTCTTTTTCCATTACCAGTGCAACATACCCATAACAAGACTCATGAAATATAAGGCTTCTAGAGCTTTAAGCTCTTTCCTAATAGAATTAGCTTAGGAGGAATTGTGTGGGAGATTGCAAGTATCACAAGCTGTAGGTGCTTAGCCCAAGCTGCTGAGTAGTTAGGGCGTCCTCTTTGAACACTCTTAAACATGATTCTGACCTGCTGGTTAATTAGAGACAAAACAGGAACCCCAGGACCAGATCTATTTGCTCACAGGACAATCCCACTAGGCTGCTCTGAATACAGAGTTCTGAGGCAGTCAGAGGACTGAGAAATAATTAAATGTATAAGCCTGATAGACAGCTTTATCTATATGCCTGAATTAAAATGTTATGAGCCAACATGATGTTACAATATACTTGATACCTTTCATCTCTATAGTTTCTCACCAAAGATCTCTTTGGCTACTGAACTTGGGCAAAATAAAACAGTTACCTTTTCATAACTGTTGTTCTTCAAGATGTGTTGCTTATGTCCATTCCAGTCTAGGTGTGTGCGTGCCCACGAGCACAGTCGTCAGATATTTTTGCCTTAGTGGTATTCCTAGGGCCAGCTGTGGTGCCCCCTTGAGTGCTGTGCTCATGTGTTGGTATATCAGGTGCCCCTGGCCTTATACCCTCTCAGTTTCTTCTTGCTGACAACTCCAACAGAGGGGCAGGAGGGTGGGTAATGGAATGGACATGAGCAACACATCTCAAAGAACAACAGTTACGAAAAGGTAACCATTTTTCCTCTTCGAGTGCTTGCTCATGTCGAATCCATTCTAGGTAACTCACAAGCAGTGTCCATGGATGCGGGCTCAGATTTCACAGTCTTGCAGCACTGCTCTGCCAAAGCTGGTGTTGCCTCGAGCTTGCTGGGTAAGCGCATAATGAGATGCGAATGTGTGGACAGACGACGAGGTAGTGGCCCTACAGATCTCTTGGATTGGTACCTGTGCCAGGAAGGCTGCTGCTGATGCTTGTGCCCTAGTCGAGTGTGGTATCATGATTGCTGGTGGAGGCACCTTCGCCAGCTCATAGCAGTGGCGATGCAGGCTGCGATCCAGGACAAAATCCTCTGAGCAGACGCTGGGCGACTTTTCATTATGTCTGCCACAGCAACGAACATCTGTGCTGACTTATGGAATGGCTTTGTTCTATCTATGTAGAAGGCCAGAGCTCTCCTGATGTCCAGGGTGTGTAGCCTGCACTCCTTATCTGACATGAGGCTTTGGAAAGAAGATGGGTAAATATATGTCCTGGCCAATATGAAACTGGGAATCGACCTTTGGCAGAGATGCTGGGTGTGGTTGCAACTGGACCTTATCCTTGTAGAAGACCATATAGGGCACTTCTGAAGTAAGCACCCTGATCTCAGACACCCTGTGGGCGGAGGTAATTGCGACCAGGAACCAAACCTTCCAGGAGAGAAGCAGGAGAGAGCAGGAAGCCAGAGGCTCAAAGGGAGGCCCCATGAGCCTTGACAGCACAAGATTTAGGTCCCAAGGAGAGACGGGATCCTAGACATGCGGGTAGAGACACTCCAGATCTTTCAAAAAACGTAATGTCATGTCATGATCGAAGATTGACCTGCCTTGGAATGGAGGATGGAAAGCCAAGATAGTGGCCAGGTGGACCTTGATCAATGACAGGGACAAACCTTGGAGTTTGAGGTGCAGCAGATAATCCATGATCTCCTGCAGTGGGGCCTGCTCAGCCCAGATATGCCGTTCCGAGGCCTAGCACATGAATCTTTTCCATCTGTCCAGGTAAGTCACTCTGGTGGAGGGTTTCCTACTAACCAGCTAGACCTGCTGAACCAGGGCCAAGCATGCCCGTTTGTTGGCACTTAGCCATGCAGTAGCTAAGCCGTCAAGTGCACTGCTGCCAGGTTCGGGTGCAAAAGGCTGCTGTGGTTCTGGGACAGCAGATCTGGCCAGAGGGGCAGCTGCAGAGGGGTGGTCACTGAAAGGCTCAGCAACGTGCTGAACCAGCGCTGGCGAGGCCATTCGGGGCTATTAGAATAATTCTTGCCCTGTCTTGGTTGAGCTTCACAAGGACCCTGTGAATCAATGGCACTGGCAGGAAGGCATACATCAGTGCCTCTGACCATGGAATAAGAAAGGCGTCTATAGGGAGATCCTGGCCATCCCCCAGATCAAATAGAACACGTGGCATTTTCTGTTCTGCCTGGACATGAACAGGTCCACCTGGGGAGTCCCCCACACCCGGAAGATTATGCTGATGGCCTCTGGATGGAGCAACCACTCATGGCGAGATGAGAAAGTCCTGCTAAGGTGATCTGGTTCTGGGCAGGTGTGCAGCTATCAGATGAATGGCATGTCACACACAAAAATCCCACAGGCAGAGAGCTTCTTAACAAAGGACTGAAGACGTGACACCGCCCTACCTGCTGATGTAATACATTGCGGCGCTATTGTCCATCTGGATCTGCACCACCTTGCCAGGTGAACCACTCTGAGCTCCCTCAAGTTGATGTGGAGGGCCAGATCGTCCCGCAACCAGTGGCCCTGGGTGCTTAGCTCGCCCAGGTGGGCTTCCCAGCCAGGTGTGAAGCATCGGAGACCAGGGTCAGTGACGGGAACGGGGTCACAAAGGGAACTCCCTCCAACATCGACACAGGGTCCAACCACCAATCCATGGATGATCTGATGTGATCCAGCATCCTGACTACCTTGTCTAGGTCGTGCCTGTTGGGGATGTAGACCAACACCAACCACACTTGCAGAGGCCAGAGATTGAGCCGAGCATGGCTGACCATGTATGTACACACGTCTATGTGGCCCAACAGCTGCAGGCAGATGGGAGCCATGGTGAGCGGGTAGTTCTTTACATGGGAGATCAGGTCTGACGTGGCCTGAAAACGCGCTTCTGGAAGGAAGGCTCTGGCTCGTGGGGAATCAAGAACTGCCCCAATTTACTCTATTTGCTGGACCAGCATTAAGGTGGATTTTTTCTTGTTTATTAACTGGCCCAGGTCACGGCAGATGGAACGCACCAGATCGAGGCTCCTCTGCACTTGCTCCTGAGACATGCCTTTGATGAGCCAGTCATCGAGATATGGGAAGACCTGGACCCCTCGACGTCTTAGATAAGCAGTCCCTGGCACCATACATTTTGTGAACACCCTGGGGGCCGATGAGGAAATGGCGTCCTCCCACTATGAAACGGAGGAAATGTCTGCAATCTTGGAATATGGAAATAAGCATCCTTCAAGTCAAGGTCAGCATACCCGTCTCCCGGATCCAGGGAGGGGATGATGGAGGTCATGGAGACCATGCAAAACTTCAACTTTCTGAAAGACATGTTAAGGCAACGCAGGTCCAGAATGGGTCTGAGGCCCCCTTTGCCTTCAGGATTAGGAAGTAACGGGAATAGAACCCTTTTCCCTTCACATCCTGAGGGACCTCCTCCACCACCCCCAGGTGCAGGAGATTCTTGACCTCTTGAACAAGGAGTTACTCATGAGACGTGTCCCTGAAGAGGGATGGGGGGAGTGGGAGGGAGGAGTGGCCGAAAATTGCAGGGTCCAGCACCCAGCGGACCAAATTGACCTACGACCAGGCCAAATGGTAGGGACAAAGACGGTCGAGGAAAGAACAAGGTGGATCCGGGGAATTGACTGGGGCGTTGCTCTCGAGCTCACCTTCAAAATGAGAGCTTCTGGCCCCTGGAATGCTTTGCTGGGCCAGGCTACATGGGTGAGTGGGAGGAGGAAGGGCGGTGACGACTAAAGCGCGTCTCTATCTCTTCTCCTTGCTGACCCCTGATGAGGCTGCCAAGGCCTTGGTGGTATCCAGAACTGCTTCCATGAAGACTGCAGCGTATGTATGCCCAGCAAGCGAAGAGTGACCCAAGTATCCTTTAACGCATGCAGCCTCGCATCAGTCGGCTCTGAAAAGAGACCATTCCCATAGACTCTAAGGTCCTGGATAGAGGTCTGCATCTCTTGGAGTAGGCCAGCAGTCTGAAGCCAGAAGCTGCACCTCATGACTACTGCCAACGCGACCACTCTAGCTGCCCCGTCTGCCGCGTCCCACACCATCTGGAGAGAGCACCTCGCCACCATGGGTGCTGAATTCCTGGGCCAAACCCTGAGGGAGGGACTCCTTGAACTTAGGGAGGGAATCCCATAAGTTAAAACTGTACCTACCAAGAGGGTCTGAAGGTTCACCTCCAGGAATTGCAGGCCTGCTGTTGAATAAATTTTTTCCCCAGAAAGGTCCCGTCTTTTGGCCTCTTTATTTTTGGGAGTTGAACTGGTGTGCCCTTGCTTGTCCTTTTCATTGGCTGCGGAGAAAACCAGCAAGCCCGAAGGTGTGTGGATATAAAGGTATTTGAATCCTTTGGCCTGGATGAAGTACTTCTTTTCAGCCCTTTTGGAGGTGGGAGGGATGGACAACGAGGTTTGCCAGAGGGCCTTGGCAATTTTCAGGACCCTGCCATGCACTGGTAGTGCAACAGGTGCCTGGATAGAGGCTGAGAAGACATTGAACAAGGTGTCCGCCTGCTCAGCCATCTCCTCCACCTCTATGCCCAAGTTCATCTCTTCCTCTATGCCCAACACCATAGGGCACTGCGCGTCTCTATCTTCTCCTTGCTGACCAATGATGGTCCTGGTGTTCTTTAAAATTGTCCAGTGGGCTGGTCCTCAAGGATCTTGTGACCACCTCATCCGAGGACGATGACTGTACTGCCGGGGGAGGTAACACACACAGTTCTGTGGGACACAAGACATTCTGGGATTTGGCACAGAAGCAAACAGCTTTTACTCTGGGGAAGAAACTTTGTTCTGCTGTGGGGTATCCCAACTAGAATTTTTTGGAGCAGTAGAGAACTACATAATTTATTTACCCTTTTATTTAATCTGTTTTCTCTATATATTTTTCATTCCGTGTCAATAAAACCTTCTCTTCTTTAAGACTTGAACCAGATCTTGCATAGTGTAGCAAGGAAAGTAATTTGTGTGGCTCTCAGAGAAGAAATAAATTCGGAGTTAAAAACCCAGAAACAGAATGGGTAAGAGCTTGAGTGTAAGGGGTTGCAATCTCTATCCCCAAGTAGTGCTGCAAAGGGTCTGGCAAGGGCCTAAACATATAGAAGGCTTAATAGCCTACCAAGTCCTTTAGATTGGGAGCTCTTTGGAGCAGGGATCATCTCTTTGGTCTGTGTTTGTACAATGTTTAGCACAATGGGGCCCTGGCCCACGATTAGGTCTGCTAGGTATTACTGCATACAAAAAAATAATAGGGTCTGATTACACTAAATAACTCAGTCAAGTCAGCAAATGTTTTTGACTAGAAAAGTCAGAAGGAAAAAAAAAACCTGTGTAAATCTCTAGTTGATCTGGACAAAGTGTGTGCAGGAACTATCTTGCAAAGTGTTTCCAGCCAGAGCAACAGCCTCAAATTGCATCATGACTTGATGATGGGCTCATCGTGATGTTGTGTCATGACACCATAACATAAACAGTTTGCCCTGCTGTAGGAAGATGGCAACACTAATTGAACCTCCATGAAAAGACACTGTTCTTAATTCAGAAAGCCTTTATTTTATCTATAGCTAAACAAACAGCTTAGGTCTGATTGTAAAGGAAATGAGTTTGAGAGTACTCAGTTCATCAATGCATTCAATTTCTGTTCCCAACACAAGATTAAATTATGTCAGCATTACAAGAGTTACTGTGGGTGGCATCAAGCCAGATATGATCCCAGTCCTTGCTTTTCAGCTGCTTTTCAACTCCTCCTCCAGTCCATGGCTACTTTGTCTAACAAACAAGCAAAATATCTTCATTTTTCTAAATTATGGGATACATTTTTGAATGGGCTACTTCTGGGTGTCCACTTGTGAGCACGTAAAATTAAGTATGCACTTACAGACACCTTCACTTTGCAAACACCTGAGATGAATATTTTACAAATTCTAACTCAGGTGGGACCAATTTAAATACTTCTAATGCCTGACTGCACACAATTGTAAGAATTTGCACCCATTGGGCCATTGTTGTAACCTGCAATAAGGCTAAGTTCATAACAAATGCATTTTCCAGTTACACAATCTCATATAAAATTACAAAATTAGTGGATGAAGAGAATGCAGTTGCCAATCTATATCTGGGACCTTTTGCCATTTACGTCAATGGGTCCAGGGTGTCACTCCTGGAATTTAGTAAAACATTTGACAGTCTCTCACAAAATCTTCTAACTCTCAATATATTCATTTTATAGACTAAATTATACATACTCTTCAATAGTTACAGGCAGGGATGTCATCAAGGTCTTTTATAGTTAAGTATATGTATCTCTTTTCTTTATAAAAATATAATTGTATTTACTAGATTTATTAAAATCTTTTTTTCACAGATTCATTTATGTGAAAATTTGATATGACACACCAGCCATTTAACACTACATCACCCTGACAATTTGCATTTTAAAAGACTTTCTACCACCCCCATGAGGAGTACTCTCGGCCTTACCCAACAAAGCACATAAACACAACTATTTTAAGTAAGTAAGACTGAAGTCAGTGGCACCACATGCTTAAAGGTAAGCACATTCCTAAGTACTTTGCTGGAGCAGGACCAAAGTGCTCAACATGTTGCAGGATCAAACCCTTTGAGCTTAGTCAGAGGGTGTTCTTGTACTTCTCAAGATTTGTTCTTTAATTAGCAAGTGACCCTGACTAACCCAGCAGAAAATTAACTTGCAGCCTTCTGAGATATGCAAGCACGTGAGGATTTAGATCGTTTGCATAGGTGCAACTGAGAACAGAGATTGGCCCCAGGGTATACACACACTTATTAGTCTTAATCTGCTTTTAGTCAGTTATACTGTATTGTGAATAAAGTGATGTAAATTCTCCAGTCTCTGAAATGACCAACTTCAAGTTAAAGTAGTTCAAGGATTCTCTTTAGATAAATATTAACAGAGTATTATTACTATGTCAGCAGCACTTCTCCTTTGCAAAAGCTGGTACATGATCTGTATTGCCATTGTTGGAAGAAGGGCATGATCATGATTTTTTTTTCTAATTGCCCCTGATAATTTAGGAAATGATAATTCTATTGAATTGGGGGTCCTTAGAAGCTAAATTTGTTTTTATAAGCCCCCACTCCACCAAAACAGGCCCAGATGGAGTTATAAGTATCTCTCTGACAGTAACTGGCAACCAGTAAAAACGAAAAGGGCTTCAAGCGTCCAAAAAGCCATCTATCACAATCACTGTCAGCTAGGTGATGAATGGCAGGTGTGGCAGCAGCCAGCTCTATCGCGGACTGTGCGGAGACAAGCGCTACTGGTACTGCTGTCACTCTTTGTCATCCAGTGCCAGCTGAGTCCCCCAGCTGCCAGTTGCTACCATGCAAGGCATAAAACATACACTTTGAACAATCAGAGCAGCAGTGCTGAGCTTATAGACTGCATTATTAATTAGTTTAATGACGCTCAGCCCTATTAGAAAGCACAAGATAATTGTATTTAATTTGGCCCAAGCAGTGCCAAATTTGATCAAAGCATCATCTTTTCTGTTCTGCTCTGTAACTATGTTTGTATTAATTTGCATCTGAAATAGGAGGAGCTGCTAATTCCTGCTGGGAATAGAGTTCTTTTTATTTTTTAAACAGTGTCATCTTTCACATCATGATGCTGTGTGAGACCTCCGCCTGCTGATATCTGTGTAATCTTTTCCTGTAGCTACAAATTAAAAGCAGGTTTATGACCACATGCTACTAGACCCTCTAGGGCCCTGAAGCATGCAGCCCAAGAACAATTCATTCACTCAGTTCTCCCCCGTCCATGATGGAGGTAGAAACAATTGCATCATTTAATTTACTATTGCAACGAGGATATGGCTCATTGGCCTCTCGTTGTTTTGAAGATGGATTTAATTAACCTCCAATGAATCTTGCCAGTAAGCGTGGCAGCATCAGAAAGGAATTGGAGATGTCAAAAAATCAGCTGAAGAGAAGGGTAATCAGTACTGCTGAACCCAGCACTACCAAGAGGACTTGTGATTAAAATCCTCAGCCCCACCAGGGGGCTAAAGGGTGTAGTGGGTTAATGCACTACTTCTTCACCCCCGGGGAATCTGGGTTCAGATTTGACTTAGATTACCAGCAAAAAGAACTGAAATGGAATAATTCCTAATATCTACACATTTCTTTAATGCAGAAGCCATTTGTCACCACTAACAAATAAATAGTTGCAATAAATATACTGTTAAGTAAATATACAGTCCCTTAGGGAAAGAGACTGCATGCCTTTATAAGTCAGGTTACAATATGAAACTCATCACAATGTCTATGATAGTAATTTATAATGAACATTTAGCAGGTGCCTCAGATGGGCTGCTGTAATTTGCCTTCATTAATAAATCTGTCCTTATTAGACCTGAAGTTTTATGCATTTTAATTTAATAAAGCTTTATTACATTTTCATTTTACACATGATCTTGTTTCCAACAATGAGTCCTCAAGTTAATTGAGTTCATAACAAAAAGTTAAAGTCTTTATATGAGGCAAAGTTATTTACAATAACCCTATTTATTTGGTAATACAAAAACAGCTCAGCACCTAACACACATTTTATCTTCAGTGAAATGATTAAAGATTTATGAGTCATTAAGAAAAATGTTCCCCATGAAGTGAAGATTTATTTGAAGACTAAAAACAATGCAATTTTTCTTTTGTAACGATAGCTTCATTTCACTTACCTGATGGGGGAATAAAATTCTTTTATCGTTTAAACGCTGTCAACCATTATGGTACAAAAAGCACTCTGATAGGAGAACAAATGGAAGAGGAAACACTTCATTTTTATGAAAAGGTTAGAACAGGGGTCGGCAACCTTTCAGAAGTGGTGTGTCAAATCTTCATTTATTCACTCCAGTTTAAGGTTTTGCATGCCAGTAATACATTTTAACATTTTTAGAAGGTCTCTTTTTATAAAGTCTAAATACATAACTAAACTATTGTTGTATGTAAAATAAATAAGGTTTTTAAAAATGTTTAAGAAGCTTCATTTAAAATTAAATTAAAAGGCAGAGCCCCCCGGACCAGTGGCCAGGACCCGGGCAGTGTGAGTGCCACTGAAAATCAGCTTGCGTGCCATAGGTTGCCTACCCTTGGGTTAGAAGAAAGTGAAAATGGAACAATGACAAGTGTTGTGAAGAAGGTGCTCACAATAAATGATTAGGGCACTTTTCCATAGCTTGTAGAACTTTCTTACAAGAACTTATCCTTAATTACTTAAGGACAGATAATAGGGGAGGACTAATTTTAGCCTGGTTGATCAGGATATGAAGTCAAGTCTTCAGTAGCCTGCTGTTTCTGCAGGAAGAGGGACCACCTCTGAAAAGCTCAGTGCCACCCAGGGGCGGCTCTAGCAATTGCACCACCCCAAGAAGGGCAGCACGCCGCGGGGGGCGCTCTGGCGGTCGCCAGTCCCGCAGCTCCGGTGGACCTCCTGCAGACGTGCCTGCGGAGGGTCCGCTGGTCCCGTGGCTCTGGTGGAGCATCCACAGGCATGCCTGCGGGAGGTCCACCCGAGCCGCGGGACCAGCGGACCCTCTGCAGGCATGCCTGCGGGAGGTCCACCCGAGCCGCGGGACCAGCGGACCCTCTGCAGGCATGCCTGCGGCAGATCCACCAGAGCCGCCGGACAACCGGACCGTCCGCAGGCATGCCTGCAGGAGGTCCACTGGAGCCGTCTGCCGCCCTCCTGGTGGCATGCCACCCCAAGCGCGCGCGTGGCGCGCTGGGGTCTAGAGCCGGCCCTGGTGCCACCATTAGTATCCAAGCGGCTGTGCATTATGTCCTTCTTTGAAATGTTATATGAATAAGGGCCAAGCATATTAAATTCTTTTTTGTTTACCACAGTTAATTGTTCTATCAACTTAGACACTCGATACAACCACTACATACTGACTGTGCTGCAGAAATATGCAGCACCTGTATCAGGTCTCAAACAATTCAGAGCTGGGATTGCAGTGTTTTATTGGCACCTGTGCTGATATCTTAAAAAAGATGCCTAAATAAGACTTCAAGTTGTAATTCATACTGGGGAAAAAACCAAAACCAAAACCAACAGACCTTACTTTTGAGGCAAAAATGGTATAAAATGTTTCTTAGCTGCTGCCAGTTTCCACTGCATCAGCTTCCACCATCACATTGATGCTCTACAATTCATCATTGCAGAGTGGTGAGAGGTGATGATAGCATCACACCGGCTGGGAATGCCTGGCAAAATGGTCTTCACAACAAGATGCATATTTGACATCTACTGTGGTGCAAATGAAGACCGAAAATGAAGCTGCAAGTACAACAGAATGTATAAATGTACCCAAGAGTTGAGTTTCGGGCAGTAACCATGTAAATATTTAGTGATTTAAATAAGCACAGGAGAACATAATCATCTCATTATAAACACAAATACTGAAGTACACTGCATAGATACTTTATAACCTGAGTTATAAATAATTTTACACCAGCTGTTTTTGGCCTGATTTCTATTAATTGTTCTTAGCCACTTGCAAAAAATTCTTTTGTGTGTATTTTCTTTTCTTAAAGGGCATAAAGAGGCATTGTCAGGTTATTTCAGGCCCCAAATTCAAGTGCTGTTAAAAGAAGAAAAAAAAAGAGGGGCAGGTGTGGATAGGATATCCCATGTCTTCCCTTTAGGACCCAATCATAGAGCTACGATATGGGGAAAGAGTTAGGGAGATGGGGGAGACCCATAGAGACATGGGAAACAGGGAAAGGAGGGACATAGGGGAATGGGAGAATATGGACATGGGTGGGACAAATGGTCAAGATGTACACCGAGGCACATAGATGGGGATTACAAGAAGAAAACAAAGAACAAACTGAGGGCACAGATAAGAGATGAGGCAAGATGACACAGGGAGATTATTCTCTCTCTAAAATACCCTGACCCCACAAGAGACCAAGAGGGGTTGATGGCCTATTTTTCAGAGGAGCTGAGTACTCACAACTTCCACCAAAATAATTCTCACTACCATAATTCATCATCATATATTATCTTTGAAAATCAGGCCCCCAAACCCTAAAGTGTCTTCCCACAGCAGAGAGAAATATTTAGAGAGAATCCTCAAGGCCACCCTATTCATTCTATGCACAGATGGGCTGAAGCCAAGACTCTAGGTTGAAACAATGCTGAATTGTGGGGCAGTTTGGATCTAGATCCAGATTATGATCTAAACATGTGACACTAGCTCTAACTTTATATGTACCAGGCTGTGATTATTACACCTATTAGGTTCAGACCTCAATTTAAACTGATTATTTAGTATCAGAACTGGGATTTCCTCCTCACAAGTATCATTTGGAAGATGACTATGAATTTCCTAATTTTGATTTCAACTAGCTCATCAGGCAAATTTATAGTTCTATAACCTATATTTCTACATCCCAATTTAAAAAAAAAATCGAAGCACAACTATATTGCAGTAATGAGGATCTACTTGTGAACTGAATGTTTTATGGAGCTGGGATTTTGTGTTACAGAAACCTCCTCTGTATTTGGGAATTGTGTACGGATTTTAATCTATTATTGAGAGAAAACGAAATAAAACTGCAGGATCCTACTGAATTGTGAAGTAGAAGGAACATTGCTCAGAACTGTACCCTACATGTAGTTAGATAGTGGATAGTTTGCTGGAATAACCCTCAACTCAGCTGGTGCAGGGATCTTGCTCCCTTCGCCCCTCCACTAGAGTTCATAACTATCATTCTTCCATACTGCTGATGGAGGAAAAGGAGCTAATTTATGACCATGCTGAGCCAGGCTCCAGGTCTGAGGTTATGGCTCCTGACTGAGATTCAGGACCCTAATTCAGGCAGCTAATCAACTAAATTGACCACATATGCAAGGTCCAGCATTTCATGGTTCGACCAGCTATGCAATAGAACCTCAGAGTTATGGACACCTCGGGGATGGAGGTTGTTCATTAACTCTAAAATGTTCGTAACTCTGAACAAGCCATTATGGGATGCTCCTCAGGGCGGACTGCTTGGAGTGGGGGCTCACAGCTTTACAGCGGCTGCCTGGTGAGTAGGGGTGGGGACAGGCAGCTGGTTCTAACTCCCTGGCTGCAAGGGTGATGAATGAGGCACCCTGGGGCACTACAGTGTCAATGGGGGCATGATGCAGCTGTGGCTCTTTAAAACTGAGCTGCTCCTCTAGAGTGCAGCGTGCAGGCGGGCTCCAGCTCCAGCAGCTAACACTCCAGATCAGGCTTCTGTAACAGCTCGGGAAGTCTCTTTCCCAGGCTTTGAGCTTGCAAGCTTGTCCCCCTCCCAACCAGGGGGGAGGGAGAGGGGAAAACAGCATTTACCACCTCTGACCTGTAATTGGCTGCTCTGCACGCTGGCGAGTAGGGGGTGGGGATGGAGACAGGCAACCCAGATGTGCCTACCTTTAAGATGCAATACAGGCACGGTACAGTACAGTATTTGCTGGTTTGTTTGTTTTGTTGTCTCCACTGCTGCCTGATAGCTTATTCCCGGTTTCCCATCATGTCCGGTTGACTGGTCAGTCAATAACTCTGGTGTTCGTATCTTTGGAGGGTCTACTGTAATATCCTTGATCGGCTGTGAAGGGGTGATCCAAATGCTGGGAAGCTTCTCTTCTGCTTCCTCTACCTAAGTCCCACCCTGTTTTCCTGTTCCCCACTGCTGCCATGTAGTCTGATCTATTCATCTCCATTCCTTAAGTCAGATTTCTGTTGCCTACCCACTCTACCCTATAAAGTATAAACTAGTACTTTATATACTTACTCTGTACATCTTGCGGGAACTCTGAGATTTGAAGTGATTGGCTGCAGGGAGAGGAAGGAATTTCTACCTTACTTTGACCCTTCTCAGGCTGGGCATTTTTGGTCTCTCGAGTGAGCTTCTACTTTCCTTTGAAACGCACAGACACAGTGCACTTGGATATTTATGATGCAGTTTGTATGTTCTGATAGCAACTTTTGTTTTATCTATATCCTAAGCAGGCAGTGCTGGCTGATAAACCAGGATCCAAGTCAGCAGCTGGAGCAGTGACAGCTGTTCATATACTGAAGAACTTGAAGCTACTGTAACATTCAGGGGAAGGCCTCACCATTTTAAAAGAATGGAAATATGTCTATTTGAGGGCCCACAATAGCATGCTGGGCTCAAAAAAGCATTAGGGAGGCTTAGCCTAGTGGTGGGACTGCCTCAGTGATCTCCAATCCTACTGCATGGGCAATGGATTTAAGACAGTACACAGGGTCCTGTAGCTGCACACATTTCCAACACATAGTCTCTTCCAATTGTGGAGGAGCTTTGAGCCTTGCTGATTACCAGAATTGGGCTACAGGTTATTTTGTAAATGTGGTGGCCAATTTAACCACTGATGTTAGGATATAGATATTCAGGCCCGTCTGCAAAGACCTATACTTTAAGAATTTAGGTGTATTCTTATCACTTAGCTAGTTATAGAGGTATAAAAGAAAGAATCAAAAATCACTGTCTGTCTATGTAATGGCCTTCTCTTACTGTGACAGTCTGAGGCCTGGTTCTTTGGCTAAGTAGCAAAGGCAGCCATAAGCTGGGAAGTGTATGGTCACATCCTCACATTCCAAACTAGTCACATTGAAATAAGGTGCTATTGGGCTATTAGGAATACAACCCTGTCCTGATATTCCTATCAACTCCAGAGAAAGGGAAGAGCCTAGAAGATTTAAAAGAAAACTTAGTTTGATAGCATCCTGTCTGGCAAGAACTCACTTATCAATAGTTTTATGATTTATCAATAGACACAGCTGGAAAACCCTTATGTCTGTATAGATGTGGTTGTGAAATCCTCACTTCTGTATTGTTTTGTATGTTTATCTGCATGGTCTCTGTCTGGTTCTGTGATTGTTTCGGTCTGCTGTATAATTAATTTTGCTGGGTGTAAACCAATGAAGGTGGTGGGATATAACTGGTTAAATAACCATGTTACAATATGTTAGGATTGGTTAGTTAAATTTCAGTAAAATGATTGGTTAAGGTATAGCTAAGCAAAACTCAGGTTTTACTATATAGTCTGCAGTCAATCAGGAAGTAAAGGGGAGGGTTGGAAACAGGGACTGGGGAATTGGGATCATGTTTTGCTAAAGGGGGAAACGGGAACAGAAACAGGGACACAGGCAGGGCTCTGTGGTGTCAGAGCTGGGAAGGGGGACACTAAGGAAGGAAACTGGACTCATGCTTGCTGGAAGTTCACCCCAATAAACATCGAATTCTTTGCGGCTTTGGACTTCGCGTATTGTTGCTCTCTGTTCATGCAAGAAGGACCAGGGAAGTGAGAGGGTGAAGGAATAAGCCCCCTAACAACTGAAACCATATCCTTCTTTGTGATCTGGTACTACGCAATATTCCCAATTTCATGTTTTCTTTATATTAAATTCTATAAAAACACTTCTAAAGTACTACTCTGAAATGCTTGTATAGGATACCTTTAGCATGACCCCCATGCAGCAGCATCTTAGTGGGTGTTTTCCAGTATAAGCCACATTTTCTGTTGTACTGTAAATAAGAATATTGATGATCAAAAACTCCTATAATGCCATAATATTCCCAAAGATATTAAAATAGACCACTTAATCTTTGTTGCTCTGGCAGACTGGTATGATAACCTCCATTTGCAGATATACATGCAATTTGTAGTTATGGAAATTACTGAGTTGGATTGAATGATGTTATAGGATCATTTTAGGAATAAATTAACGTATGGAAATGATAGATTAGTTTCACTTGAGATGTGCTTTTGCAAAAGAAAAATGTTTCCTAATTTTTGTATTAATCTATCAAATTGTCAGAGGAAACGTAATACTGGACTAATGACTGAATGAAATGTGATGCATGCAAGGTTTGTTTCTTAAATATTAAAAAAACACTATTAAACAGAGCAATGTTCTAAAGATATGGAAAAAATATTCAAAGATGTCTAAGTGCTTCAGAAATAATTTTGTGTTGTCTTTAACTATTAACATAATGCAGAGGATAGTCTTATTCTGCAACATGGGCTTTAGCAACACTCTACCTGCAAACGGTTACAGTCAATGAAGAGGAGGGGGTAACATGGGAGTTGAAGTTGTGTATTAAATGGATTTAGTTTAAATCCAAAGGGCACACAATAGGCACCCAGTGTCATGATGCTGACTTGGAAAGGCGAATGTTCCCACAGCCTAGAGGACTTGGATAGGAAGGCAAGAGTGCTTTAGCTCATTTTGCTTGGGGCCTCATAGCACAAAATGATATTTTAAATGGTTTACTCAAAAGCAAATTATCTGTAGTTTTATGATTTACGGACACATTTATTTCACTTCTGCATTGTGAATACTGTGAGTGCAATTAAAAGTTATTAATTTCTACAGGTCACCTATTCCAGAACTTTTAAGAGAAATGCCTGCTTACATTGTGACAGTAATAAGAATGTACTATTCTTATATGCACTTTAACTTGTGTATTTTGAATATCATCAGCAAATAAAACAATTAAAAATGATGCAGGTTTTTTTTGCCTTTCATGGAAATGCTACATAGCTCTGGGAACTGGACTGCATAGGCAACAGTAGAGCAGGCTTCCTCGTGCTGCCAAAGGAATGCAGGTCTGTTCTGGGTGCCACATCTCCAAGGATGAGAAGAGAGAGGAGAACCATGCCCAGGGGCTTGATCTCATCATGGAGATTGACAAGGATTCCAATTCGTGCTAATGGTTAGGATGATAATGTGGGACATTTGATCACTGGATCCTGGAAAAAGATATCCAAGTGATTGCACAGATGATACCAAACAGCTACCAAATAATGTAAGTAATTGCAATTAAAACAAAGATACCAAAACAAAAAACCCAGATAAGCATGTCTACTGATTTTAGTAAAACTAGTGATCTAGAGGTGAAAAGCTCGAGGTCTTCTTTTTATAGTAAACCCTGTATTTTCTAAGGGATATTTGAATGGATAATTAGGTACCCATGACTTGTGAAAAAGAGAAATGTCTATATAAAATGTGCCGATAAGAAATAAGGAATAATTTAAAATATAACTGCAGCCTCTTCACTCTCTACTGACATAAAAGCAGAGAAGTATGTTGTGAGAAAGACAAGGGGAGGGGAGTTTTTCTGTGTGTTCCTTCAGGATACAGAAATTTCCTGAGATTCCTCACACCTTCTAATTGCTCCCCCCTCCCCCGCCCAAAGGCCCCTTAACATAATGACCTTCTTCCGATATGGAAAATGCACACTGTTCCCTTTGAGGCTCCTCAATCAGTTAGATGGGACACTGGGGAGCCACACAAGGTGGGCCTGGCCACTCAAAAGTTCAACGTGGTATCCTTGAAGGCTCCCAAATTAAGGAGCTAAGACCACAAATATGGATTTCCCTGTGGGGTCAGAACACTATGTAGGGTTGCCAACTTTCAAATTGCACAAAGCCAAACACCTTTGCCTCACCCGCTGCCCTGAGGCCCTGCTCTTTCTCTGAAACCTAACCCACCCCCACTCACTCCACCCCTTCTCCCTCCATCTCCCCCACCATCACTCATTTTCACCAGGCTGAGGCAGGGGCTTGGGGTGCGGGAGGGGGGTGAGGGCTCCAGCAGGAGGTGTGGGCTCTGTGGTGGAGCTAGGGATAAGAGGTTTGGGGTGCAGGGGGGGCTCTGGGCTGGGGCCAAGGGGTTCAGAGTGCAGGAGGAGGCTCCGGGGGTGTGGGCTCAGGGGTGGGGCCAGGAATGGTTGACTTGGGATACAGGAGGGGGCTCAGAGCTGGGGTAGGGGTTAGGGTGTGGGAGGGGATCTGTGGTGCGGGTTCCCGCTGTGTGATGTTTACCTCAGGCGGCTCCTGCTTGGCGGCGCAGTGGGGCTAGGACAGGTTCCCTACCTGCCCTGACTCCACGGAGCTCACGGAACCATCCAGCATGTCCGACTCCTAGGAAGAGGGGCTAAGGGGTGCCGTGCGCTGCCCTTGCCCACAGTTTCTTAATTCAGAACTGGAGGACCACATTGTACCCAGAATGTTGTATCTGATGAAAATGATTCTATCAATGTGCTATGAGCTAAACAGACAGATAAGATGCCAAGGTCTCTGCTTCCTTCCAATCAGATGATATAAAATCGAAAAGAATGATGGTGTGGAAGAGGGGCAACTGAAAGCAACGTGACTTTGTGATTTTTGTATTCATTTTTCAAAACACTCTTTTTCAGTAATTTAATTTAGTTAAATGTCTATGTATTTTCAAATGGTTGCTTTGCTGAAATCTAGCATGGAGGCACCTGCCTATGAGATACAGCCATATTAGAATGGACTTTCAGTTTAAGTCCAGGGGCTTTGCTTCTTGTTGTGCAGGGTTTTGAGATACAGCATTAAATCTATTGTAGTATATAGCACTTGGAAACCACCAAGTTGTTCATTTGAGTCACTATTTTCATAAACTTTAATGTATGATGTAGGCATCTTACCCATCAATGTTCAATTTACTATCACTTCTACTTTGTTACTGCTCGGGGTAGTGCAAAATGAAAGTAATAATATTTCTTGGGACAAGTGGAAGTCAGAGATCACATCTAGGAAAAAAAATCATGGATACAAAAGTTTCTCCTGGCTTTTCTTTGGATGAGGAGAACTTTATTTCTTATAAAAGCCTTGTTTATACAATAGATTAATAGCAGTACTAAGGATTCCTGGGACCGGGAAGAAGCAATATAGGGACAATTCTTGTTTCTACTGCAAATATAAGGAACTTTTAGAGAATCAGGTATCAGAGGGTCTCACTTAGAAAGAGGGTAATTTTATATCCTGAAGTGGACAAAATATACTTACTATACTAACTCAGGTTATATCACCAAAGATGGACACCCGGGACTGGGAAGATATACTGATAGGCTGCTGTAGGCTTCCTGGTCTTTCTCTCCTGCCCAAAAAGGACTCACATCCCCAAGTCTCTTTCAGGGCAGTTTTTTTCTTCAAATTTAGGTAAAACATTCAAACAAAAAGCAGTTCCTTCCACAACATAGGCTACAGCTCACAGAGGCTTCTCCCCTTGCCTTTCTCAGTACTGAAAGGAAGACACATCCTTCACTTCAACCTCCTACTCCAGAGGTGCAAGAGCCTATCTCCCTCCTGCAGCTCCCTTCCAACTGAGCTTGCTCCATCCTTTATAGAAAACCTGACCCCTACCTAGCTGGGTCTGATAATAAAACAAGGGTGGCTGACCTCAGGCCCCCCAGTCTGCCAAGTGGTAGATCACCTTGTTATGACCTCTTTGTTGGATTTTTTTTTTAGTTATGAAAAAAAAACCCTGATATCCTGAGAGATTTAATATAACCAGCTGCAGTGTACTGCTGCCCAATGAAGGTGACAATATTCCTAGATATAGGCCCACATTATAGAGCAGTGTTCCAACTTCTGCTTGCTCCTGTGAAAGGAATGTGTTGACTAAACAAATAAGGCAACATGCCAACTTCGCTCACCTAATTAGAAGTAACAGGAGATGGTAAGGTGGTCTGTTTTTACCACTGATCCACTAAAGGGAACAGTGAGCATGCATTAGACAGTCATGTTCCTGGAGTGTCTGCAGAAAAGGAGGAGATGATGCAGTTCCTGGTTGGTATGCTACTGCAAAACAAGGAAAGTGGTCTAGCTTGTGGATTGAATAATTTGAGGCTAAAAATAAGTAAGAAAGGCAATGATAGCAATGCTGTTCTTCTAGAGGCAAGACTGAAACTACTGCCCTGAAGATAACTCAAAAGAATGCACTGTGTCTACATCTGCAGGACCAGGAGTTAATCTGAGGGTACACACTATGGTGGCGGATCATGCAGAAAGCATGATTAGCAATTCCTTAGAGAGGAGAACTGCCCACTTTATGGAAAGCTCCCCGTTTCCTGCTTCAGTGCTTGAAGAACTATAGATGAAAAGCCAAACCCCTGGGAGTCAAAACCCTCCCTCATGCCAGGCAAATCAATCAAGAACATCTGCTCTAACAAACAGAGGGGAAAGGGCATTTCGGCATGTTAAAAGCACAAAATGACAGCTAGCACTGGACACCAGTGTGTAGGCAGCCTTACAAATTTACAGACAGGGGTCATGACCTTTTCCCTAACACTTCCATATATCCTTATGAATTAGGGGTGCAAAGAAAGATTTATGGGACCAAGTCTACTCCCAAATTTACTGTAGTGAAGTATCTTTGAAAGTGATGGAAAACATCAGACACTGGTTAGTTGTTTTAATTAACAAAATATATACAGAAGCATGCTAAATTCTGAGATTAAAATGACATTAGATCTGTCACAATGTAAAACCCTGTGTGGTCTACAACAGTCACAGCAGGAAGGTGGGTAAGCTGCTTGCTCTCAGTGATTGACAGAAGAAAATTCACTTACGGTGACCAATGAGATGTTCTACTTCATTCATCCATATTAACTTTTATTTTTGTTACAAGTGCAAAATTAGAGAACGTACACTTTTGTGATCAAATCCCTCACTTGCCTCCCTCCTAAACTTTACTCAATAAGTTTTGTTCATTGCTTAGCCCTAAAATGTCTTGCTTTAAGATTTCATCATCCTTATTTTAATTTATTATTCAATTAATGGTCACCCAGTTCCCATTTAGTTCCTGAACTTACACACACTTACGCATAGGCTTAACTTAAAACACAGGAGTAGTCTTGCTGACTACTCAGATACCTATTAAGTGTTTCAAGCACTGGGGCTTTAATATGGACTCTTAAAACTGTTCTAACATTCTAGCACAGGCTTCATTTTCAAGCTACACAATACCTGCAGTTCCTGCAGATTTCTTCCAAGTCAAACTCCATTGCTATTAATTCGTACAAGGCAATTTGCATTTTGTCTCAAAGAAAATACATTATTATCTTCATTTGTAATAACATACTACAATAAATTCATAATTAACATTTTTGAAAAGTACAAAGATGGAGCATTACACTATGCAGATGTGTTATTAACTTCCATCAGCATGGTAACATCAGAACATCAGAAAAAATGACAAAAAAAAAAACCACTGTCTACATCAGTGGCTTTCAGCCTTTTTTCTTTTGTGGACCCCTAAAATATTTCGAATGGAGGTGCGGACCTTTCAAAAATCAGCGTATTAAGCAAATGTTGCCACTCTATTATAAATAAATACTACAGGTTGGCCAACTTTATAAATGGAGGATGAGTTAAATGTAATTGATTGTAATAAAAAATGAAGGAATTAGACATCAGATTTTAAAGTGAACAAAACTTGAGCAAATGTAAATATTACATATTCATTACACATGGGGCTATGTCTGGTACCTATTTTATTAATCAATACATATTCTACTTTACCGCCTCTCAATTGGGAACACTTTTAGGAAGCAAAAAGAAGGCTCTTGGACAATTTGCAGAATATTTTTAAAACTTTCACAAAATGTTTTATTAAAAAAGTATTCTTTCAAAAGAGTAGCTATAAGATATTTACATTTAAAAGGTACAATATACTTGTATTGTACAAAAGAATTGAATCTGGTGGTCTCAGTCTAAAATAGTGTCATCACTAGTAAAAAGGATGTAGCTATTTTGTTGTAAAAGACATCTTGTTATAAAAGAAATCTTTTTACAGCCTAACACTAGATCCTACAAACCCTTCTGAAAAAGGGCTAACTTTACTTACATGAATAGTTCCATGAGTGAAGCTACCTTAGAACACGAGGATTTGCAGAATTGGGCCCTTAAGTTCCTAGTGTCCTTACCAGAAAACCACCAAAGCAAGTCAGCGCATCTAGCAGTCTCTAATAAGGAGATACACAAGACTATCCATGCATATGGGTGTTTCAGGTCAATTTGTGGTGCATTGCCTGACACATGAGTGGAAACTTACACTGTGTTGGTGCTATCAATTTGTCAATGTCATGACAGCTAAAAATTCACCAAAGGTTAAATAAAAAGGCATATACAGGATCAGATGATAAAAAACAGAAATAATGCAATTTGTAAGCTATATATTACCATTAGAATACTTTCTAGTTCCTTCTCTCATATCATTCCTATAATATTATATGATGTAATTTCCATTATATGGTTATAGGGAATTCTAAAATAATACTATTTTAAGCCCAAAACTGACATAAACAAGGAAAGTCACTATGCCCTTTAGAGCAAACACAGCTGGAACACCTATGATTAAAAGAATAATGAGCTAAAATCTACATCTACTTTATCTGAACAGTGACAAAGTAGATACCAATTAACAGTAGTCTAGTGGATCCAGCAATTGATTAGGTGTGCAGGGTAACAAAGCAATGAAGTGATGGTTATTCTTTAGCGGGTTAATGTAGTTAGCGAGAGTGGTGATTTACCGGGACTTTAGCTAAAAGACAAACTCTTGTGGCTTATTGCCACAGCAACACAGTGCCACCATAACTAAAGATCTGGTAGTGCTTACATTTTAAATTCTGGTTTTAAGAAGATTTGTAACTCAAAGTGTAATCCAAATTAAAAAGGTTGTGCACAAGTATATCTTGTATATTTCCCTCATAATCATGGGAGTCTTCCGTTTTAGACTCACTCATATTGAGCCAACTCACTTGAGTGTTATCTCCCTTTTATTGTAACTTAGGTACTTCAAATGCCAGTTTATGAAACAAACATTTTTGGTCGAATCATAGCCTTGCCATAAGCATTGTGCAAGGGGATGCATATTGTTGCCTATAACATGTCCCCCTGCAGGCTGAAGAGGCAGCGCACACTCCCCCAACCAATTTCACGAAGACAGCTCCCTCTCACTCTGCAATTAATGTTGGGTACCCAGTGCCAGGGCATCTTACAGCTTCAACTTCTTGCACGGGTGCACAGGATTGGCTACAGTCTCAGAGGCAGCACATACACACAAATGTCATCTATGTATGTGCTTTATAAAATAATAGTCTATGATTTCAGATGCTTTCTATCTTTTTGTCCCACTTTGGACAAACAAAACTAGGTTTCACAATTGAAATCTTGCAAATAGCCTCCCTCAGCATTAAAAAAAGCCTTTGAAATGTTTAGTAGATAATATGCCTAAGCAGCAGCTGTTTTTCTAAAATTTTCTTTACTGTGCATCACGGTGCTATGCTATAGATTATACTCGTACTATAATTCAAGTCTATTGTAAAACAATTGCACTTTTCCAGTATTTGCTATGTTTGTTATGATACTGAGATCCTATTTCTTTTTTTGCCAGTTTATCCCTCTAGATGACACAGTGGTTCATGCACACAGGGACCTCAGACTCACCAGAAGCTTAGCCCTGTTTTATTGATCCCTCCTGGTTTACTTCAAACAACAGTAAAGCAGAATTTCCTAGCAAAGAAATCAATAAGGCTTTAGATTAAGGTTCCCATAAAACATTTAATAGATTATATACTAATGATTTATTGTATATTAATTTTAAATTAATAAGAGCAACATTTTGGCATCTGATTTAGCACACTGTACTTAAGTATATGGAGTCCATATCTGAATGAGCCCTCCTCTCTCCTCTTTCAATGGCTCTGTTGAGAAAGACTTTAGAAATATACAACATACTGCTGCTGTTTGGATAATATATCCTATAGCTCAACAAATGGCATCTGTTGCTTGTAGAATCTTACAGTAACTAAGCGCTTGGCAGTTGCTGTCTCATGAGGTGCAGGAAAAGGTCAGCAGGAAAAGCAGGAGGATAACAGTACCCCGGATTAACCCTTAGAACACTAGTATTTTACAGACTTCCAGACAATCAAATTAATGCTAAGATGTTTGCATGTGCGTCTATCCAAAACACCCAAAGGACACCAGCCTGTTCCTTGAAAGGTTCAAGTCTAGATTATATCCTGCTCCCTTTAGATACCAAATCGCAAATTCAACCTGCCATACATTTGCAGTATTTTGTCAAATCTGACTACATTAACAGGGAGTACTAGTTGGGGAATCACAGTTACTCAGTTACTGTTCCTTGCTCTGCCACTGCTTTGGTGTGTGACCAAGGCCAACTCATTTCACTTCCCATTGATTTCAGTGAGATTTAGGGTCTATTGCAGGAAAGGGCTGCTATATTTAGAAGTCAGTTTGTAAAGTGATTGGGGATCTTTCTGCATGATAAACACTACATAAGCTCAAGTAATTAAGGTTCTATCTTGGAATCATTTTAATTACAAGTTACTCATAACTAAACACTTTCAATTTATACCTCAGATTCTGGTCTAACCTCTAAGAACCTACATCATATCACAAAATCTTTCCAAATCAGAATCCTGTATACCTACTATTAGTTCATTAACAACCTCTCTGTGTGTTAAGATGGTGTTACAGACATTTTGCCAGCACTTTCAATTGTTCTATGAAGTGATTTGCACATGACATAGACAGTTCTTAAATATTCTAAATCCTATGGACATACCAGTACATATCATATATTCAACATAACATATAGTAATTATAGCATTTTATAGCAAATGTATACAATGTTAAGGTTGTGACTTGAATTGCACATATGTAAAGAAATTCAGAGCTAAAATTTTCAAAGCAACTTTGAATATGGTTCTTTGTGCCTGCGTATGAGCTGTTTCAAAAGTGTCTTTCATTACATGATCATACAGCACAGGGCAATGTGGTATACTAGTTGTCTAATAAAGCAATAAAACAGAAAACAGTTGCAATTTTTCTAAATGAGCTCTTCTGCAAAGAATGTATAAAAAAGTTTGATTCATGTTTAAACTGCACCTTTTCTATAACCTTAGGTGAACATATGTCGCAAACATTAATGTACATTTTTATTACTACATATTTGTTGTATGATTCACATATTGTGCCCTGTTACTAGTGTCATTACTTCTTTTGTTAGAAGTGAATCTCTTTAAAAGACTTTGAACTGAAAAACCAAGATTTGCCTGACCACAGTAATTAATGGAAAAATCAAGCATAAAAGTGATTTAATTAATAAAATGAACCAAAATTATACATAAAATTATAATTGTACCTGCCACTCTGGCTTCACTTTTTGGGTTTATGATGTCACTAGGAGACCTGCCTAAATTTAGAGTCTTGTTATTTTTAGTTGGTTGACCATTACTCCTCATTTAATCAAGTATCAGAGGGGTAGCCGGACCCATGGGAAGGAGACTCTGGAAAAATTCCACCACGATTTCAACAGCTTCCACCCCACCATCAACCTCAGCCTGGACCAATCTATATGGGAGGTCCACTTCCTAGACACCATGGTGCAAATAAGTGATGGTCACATTAACACCACCCTATACCTAAAACCTACTGACCACTATGCCTACCTTCATGCCTCCAGCTTCCATCCCGGACACACCACACGATCCATTGTCTACAGCCAAGCACTGAGGTACAACCGCATCTGCTCCAACCCCTCAGACAGAGACCAACACCTACAAAATCTTCACCAAGCATTCTCAAAACTATAATACCCGCACGAGGAAATAAGGAAACAGATCAACAGAGCCAGAAGTGTACCCAGAAGCCTCCTACTACAAGACAAACCCAAAAAAGAAACCAACAGAACTCCACTGGCCATCACATACTGTCCCGAGCTAAAACCCCTCCAACGCATCATCAGGGATCTACAACCCATCCTGGACAATGATCCCTCACTTTCACAGGCCCTGGGTGGCAAGCCAGCCCTCGCCCACAGATAATCTGCCAACCTGAAGCATATTCTCACCAGTAACTGCACACCGCACCATAGTAACTCTAATTCAGGACCCAATCCATGCAACAAACCTCGATGCCAACTCTGCCCACATATCTACACCAGCGACACCATCACAGGACCTAACCAGATCAGCCACACCATCACTGGTTCATTCACCTGCATGTCCACCAATGTAATATACGCCATCATATGCCAGCAATGCCCCTCTGCTATGTACATCAGCCAAACCGGACAGTCCCTACGGAAAAGGATGAATAGACATAAATCAGATATTAGGAATGGCAACATACAAAAACCTGTAGGTGAACACTTCAATCTCCCTGGACACACAATAGCAGATTTAAAGGTAGCCATCCTGCAGCAAAAAAACTTCAGGACCAGATTCCAAAGAGAGACTGCTGAGCTTCAGTTCATCTGCAAATTTGACACCGTCAGCTCAGGATTAAACAAAGACTGTGAATGGCTAGCCAACTACAAAAGCAGTTTCTCCTCCATTGGCTTTCACACCTCAACTGCTAGAAGAGGGCCTCATCCTCCCTGACTGAACTAACCTCGTTATCTCTAGCCTGCTTCTTGCTTGCATATATATACCTGACCCTGGAAATTTCCACTACATGCATCCAACGAAGTGGGTATTCACCCACAAAAGCTCATGCTCCTATACATCTGTTAGTCTATAAGGTGCCACAGGACTCTTTTCTGCTCCTCATTTAATACTTACTTAGCACTTTTATAGCATTTAACATTTTGAAATGCTTTACAAACATAATATTATCAGCTAGAATAATGATAAATTACACTTCATATCCATTTAGTGCCATTCTACCAAAGACTCTGAGGGCCAGGATTTCACCCCAGCAGTCCTGACTACCAATTCTGTACTCTAATGCTAAATAATAATTCCCTCTTTTGAGATCTGATGTTTGAAAAAGACACTTTGCAGGAAGATGTGTAGATGATAGAATATGCTAGCAAGATTATTTGTGGAAGTTCCATCTCTGTAGGTATTCAAAAAGAGGATAAATAGGAACACAATATTCTGCAAGGATAATTCCACACATGACAGATGCTGGGCAACAAAAGGGCAGCAGGTAGACTAGACAGTCTGCTAGATCTTTTCCAGTTCTAATATCTAGGCTTCACTCCTGAACCCGGGTTTCTCATACTGACACAGAAATATATTTTTAAAGGAAAAAAATTCCAATTCCACTTTAGTTAAAAAGGAAAAGAAACAAGGCATAGAAATCATATACATACATCTAGCTATTAAAACTTCAGCCTTTTTTCTAATTACTTCTTTAAAGAGTGGATTTTGACAAGTTTTCATATCTTGTAAGTAGGCGGCACCATATAAAGAAATAGAATACTTGTATCTAATATACACATGCATACTTACGGAAAAATTGTGAGCTGTTGGCAATATTTCTAATTGAATCCAAATGTAGTTACATTAATTAAAACCTTAATAAAAATCAGCAAATTAAGAAAGTATTCATTATGGGCTCAATCCTGACTGATTACTTTGACAACAGAAGCAGCTCAGGGTACTCAGCACCTCACAGGATAAAGTCCTATAAACAGTACTGCTGAAAATTGATTGACAGATTTTTCTCATATATAAGTGCTCTCAGTTACATGAGTGTATC
Source organism: Mauremys reevesii (assembly GCF_016161935.1). NCBI lineage: Eukaryota > Metazoa > Chordata > Testudines > Geoemydidae > Mauremys > Mauremys reevesii. Next base: position 27,774,999 of record NC_052629.1, on the reverse strand, counting down.
CTGAGCAAAGTAAAAAAAAGCATAGACTATTCCAAAATAGATTATTCTATAGCCTACCTCTTCTTTCTGTAAATATGGAAGCTACTGAGGTAGTACCAATGTAACAAAGAAAGATGTGATCCTTAACATAGACAATACGAAATTGCATATTCTGAATCATTTCACTCCAATTACACTTTAATGAAAACATTTAACTACAGTTAAAAATGATTGCAGTGAATAAAAAGTAGAAGGTTTAGCTAAACTCCACCTATCTATACTGTGTTGCCATGTGACACACCCCGATTTTTCAGCAGCGTAGGGAATAATCACATGAGGAATGGGTGATGTATTGCATTTCTAGGCAAAGGTATCTTGCCTTTGAGCATACACAGTACTTCCTGCTGCTTAAACCACAAAGAAGTATCAACCTTTGGGGGGCCGTGAGCAAGTTCAGGGGGTCCTCCAAGCAGGAAGACTTTAGACTCATTGGGGCCTAGTCAGAAAGCCAAAACCACGCTGCCCTGTGCCCTGCAATCCGGGGCTAAAGCCGAAGCCTGAGCATCTTATCTTTACAGGGCCCCTTAATGCAAGCCCTGGCTTTTATATGCAGAAAACAATTGTTGTGGCACAGGTGGGCCATGGAGTTTTTATAGCATGTTGGGGGAAGGAGGGATGTCTCAGAAATAAAAAGGTTGAGAACCCCTGGATTAGAAGATGCATACTTACACTCAAGGATGACAAAGAGACACTAAAATACCTCTGAGAATTAAAGAGGGTAAACAGGAGAATAAAATAGTTGTTAAGCCTGGGATTACTGCTAAAGCCCAGCTCCAGGTAAATCAAAGTAATCTCAACTTGTGAAAAAGATTTATTGTATTCTCATTGACTTCAGACAAATCTTCTGTTCATATTTCTATGTTGAGGTGTTCATATCACAAAAATTTGCATAAATGTCAGCTATTAATATTTTCACAGAGTTTGTGGTTTTTGTGGAATTGTCACAGAAGTTTATGAAATATCTCTAGCGTTATATCATTTTCCTCATTAGTTACACATGCAAAACAGCATGTATTTAGCTTAAAAAATAAAACCGAATAGGAATTAGTCTTGATGAGGTATAGCAATAACAACAGACACAAGCTTAAAATGAAATCTTGGTATCATGCACAAAGCCCAGCTGTACTTTGCACAAAGGACCTAAGCAGCAGTTTAGGGAACTGAAACCTCCCCCTCCATCCTGCAGCCCCAGGACTTTGGTCAAAATATGAGTCCCACTGATCACACTTGCAATTCTCCCTAGGGACACCAACAATTCCTGCTGTCCAGTAAAGAAGACAATCACAGAGCAACAGTCTGCAGTGCAGTCCCTGCATGTGCTCTTCACAGTATGCTCCCCCACACAATAGAAATGTAGTGTTTCAACTGAATTTGGGGCCTTGCCCCAGTGGAAGTGGAATTGCCATGATCTGGCCCATAGTGATTATAGTAAATTCATCTGGTTTGAGGTCCATTTTAAAATTCCCTGAACTGAGAGAATCACTGGCTGGCAAATGAACATTCTACAGGGAGCAAACGAATCCTCTTGATCCTCAGAAATGCGAATCCTAGCACTATAGCCTCTTGAACCTTCATTGCCTTTCTGGACAAAAACAACCTGGTTTTCTCACAATAATGGCATAAATAACAACCTTTCTGTTCCAAGGGGTTTGATTACCATAATACAATTGTATTCTTGGGAGACTGAAAATCTTTAGTACCTCTTGCTAGCTCAGTGATGTTACTTTATTATTTCATCAGACTCTTTCAATAACAATTTTGAGTTACCTGTTAGATGTTCATGTTGAAAGCCCCTAAAAATATTCCTTGGCAAGTTTGATGTCAACATTAAGATTGCCGTGTTAAGTTACTTTCTATTTTTCTCTCCAAAGGGAAACAATTTTAGAAATGAAAACCCTTAGATAGCGCCCAGAGATGAAGAAAGGAGTAAGTCCTACCTCTACTACTGATTTGGAATCCAGTCGAAAGTTGAAATCTCCAAACACAAAATATGAAACCTTCTCAAACCGCTGATCTCTAATTCTGAAAAGGCAGACAAAAATACATTAACTGCTGTCTATTCAGCTTTCTATGTAAAAACAAAGAAGTCCTTTACAAAAAAATCCCTGGAATTGTAATTGCAAAATGTTAAAATATATTGCAATGAAAGCTATATATTCACAATCACATTTCACTTTTAAGCACAGGATTAGCAAAATTATTTGTGGAACAGTCAACAACAGCATTAATTTATTTGGAATAAAACTTCACTATATAGTAACAGCTTGTTTGGTCTGTACTGTTATAAGCATGCAGATGACGTAGTTCTGTTTTTTTCCCCTCAAATCCAGATGCGTATGGTTTATTTGCTTTCCCTGGTGAAAACAGGGACTTGTATGTGAGTAACCTGGCTGCAGTTCAGTCCAGACAAGTGAAGAGGTGCTCAGAGGCCAGGGAAAGAAGATGATAGAGATAGTGACTAACTCCAGTGGGAGTTGTGGGTGCTCAGCACCTCTGAAAATCAGCTCCTAAGTGTTTCAAGGTGGACTCTTAAAAATTGTGACACCCAAAATTAATGGACACTTTAAAAAATATCTGCCTCAAACTCTCTGTTGCTTCAGTTTGACATCTGTAAAATAGAGGTCCATAATGCTTCCCCATGTTTATTCAGCACCTTGAGATCTATGGATGAAAAGCGCTATAGAAGTGCTAAGTATTATCTGTTACTATTTGGCCTGATATTGATCTATGAAGTCCTATGTAGCCTGGGTTATGGCTGACTGAGAAAGCGCCTCTCTGTGTACCATTATCACAGTCGAGACACATGAGCTAAAAATCCTTAGAATTGCTTGTCTGCAGGAAGATGTTCTCCCTGGAAGGCCTTGGACTCTGGAACTGGCTATCACCAAGACAATTGACATTCAGGATATAGTGTAAAGCTTACATCTTTTCTCAGGCTTTTGATCAGAGTTGCGAGCTGAGTGAGGGGTGGCTCTTTGTTTAGTTTTTTCAGTGATTATTTTAAAACTTAGGTCAGTGTTAATTATTTAATACTTTAAAAAATTGTACATGTTTCTAGAGACCTTGGTATTGGCCAAATCTTTCAAAGTGGAATAAAATCAAGTAAACCAGTCATTGAATCAGCACCTCATTTTGGGAACAGAGACCAACTAATCAATCTCCTATTATCAGCTGGTGAAGATATAAAGTAATTGACCAAAATATTATGACTACAATTAGAAAAAAATCACTAGACAAAAAGCACAAAATATTTTTATACCATATTAGGAGCACAGTGCACAACAAAGAAACAATAAATCTAAGGCACTACATAAATGTACTCTGGAAGTAAATAAATACATAAGCATGATGATGCCAGAAATCCCAACTGAGCTAAGGTAAGGGCCCACATGGATAGTTAAAGAATTATAAAGAAACCTACAGTAAGTGGCCTTCTGGAGCTATAATGCCCAGATAGGAGACATTTGTTTAAAATGGCTTTAAACATTTTAATAAATTACCCCCATTTGGACATTTCAAAGCTATAAAGTAAGAAAACACCTGGGTCTTTAAATGAGATACTGCTTCGCGTGTAAAGTATCCCTCCACATTTTTACCCAATGGCAATCTATTACATAAACAATATTATTTCACTGAAAAATTCATGCACACTGAACTTATGACAGTGATTATTTGAAGCAAATTCTCCTGCAAAGAGCTATCCTTTTCTGCTAAGAAAATCTCAAAACCCTCCATTCAATTGACAAATTATTGCAGGTACTATTAATAAATACTATCCACTGTCAACTGCAACCAACCATTAAGAAAAGCCTGTCAGTTTTGACCTATACATAACATTAGTTTGATTAGTCCTCTCATGGCACTTTAAGGGAAAATGAGAACTTAAAAGTTAAACCATTTACATTACCACAATTTGCTCACACTATCATTGCAAAATCTGATATACGATTTGTACACAAGAAAAGCTCCGTCTGCTTTGCCAACTTTCCTGATTCATATCCCAGTTTTGGCTTTGCTCGGTGCCATTTACTGCTGACAAAAAGCTGAGAGATATCTCTGGAATGACATCAAGGTCTAAAGAAGTCCTCTTAAAACAAACTGATATTATGAAGATGAAATCTGTAATGGTATTATGCAAAGACGATTTTTTCAAATAAACACATTGTGCCAAAAAATGCCCAGTTAGAACTTTTGATAACTAAATTAATTAGAAAAATCCCAATCAGTTACTGATGAACAAAATAGCAGATTGCCAATGCTGAAAATTTATTAGTTAATATAATTAATAACTACATATCAATTTAGGTAATCAAAATTTTACTAGTTTGGTCTCATTTAGTCTAGTTTGGTCTTTTGTGCGTGTGCACACTATTGTTGCACACCACTTTTTGCATGCCTCCAATGGCTATCTCACAGTGCTTTCCAGGTTGACTGTTACTAATATGTCCTTGTTAGTAACTGGTGTGCCCTCCATCCCCTTGTGTCAAGTGTCCAGAATGATGCTTCCCTCCTTTAAAAAATGGTGCAGAGCCAGATTTTGCCCATTTGCTCCTGGATCCCAGTGTATCGTTATTCTGGCAATACAATCACAATTGCACTCCAGAAGCCCCAAGACATGCCTTGTGCAACTGCCTGAAGCCGCGCTGAGACCCTGGATCTCATCACCATCTGGGGAGAAGCATTGGTTCAGGAAGCTCTTGTGGCCAGCCACAAGAATAAGGACCTTTTTGTGGACATTCCAAAGCAGATCTCTGCGACACTGACCAGTGTTTGATAAAGAATAAGCAGCTCAGGAAAAAGTACATTGAAACAAGGGATAAAAGGAGACAATCGAGTAGAGGACATGGGACCTGTCAATTTTTTGATTAACTGGACAGGATTTTACACAATTACAGTTCAACCAGAGGATGGCCAGCTAGACCCACTGGAGGTTGAGCAGGAGGATGCCTGAAAGGAGCTGCCCCCTGAGAGCTAGGATACATTTGGGACCCAGGAACCTGATGATGACCAACTAGAAAGCCAGCCCCTGTCCAGCCCTGCTACTACTGACCTCAGTTCCTGCCCTGCATTGGCTAAACACGAGTCCCAGCCAGAAACCCAGGCCAGAACTGAAGAATCTGATCCCCTGGAGGGAACTTTGAAATGTAATTACCTATATTTACAATGTATTGTATATTATTATTGTTGGCAGAGGTGAACTAGGAGCTCCCACCTCCCTCCTAACTCAGTCCTTTTGCTGCTTCCAAGTGGCAGCTGCAGTCTGTGCCTCTCTCCCAACCCTTCCTCCCGCAACAAATTTGAATAACTGAAGCATTCATTTGTGAAATATTCAACATTTATTGAGACAGGACTTAGAGGAAAAGAAATGTGGTTGGTTTTTGTAGTTTACATGAGATATGAGTGCAGCCTGCATGCCCTGGAAAGGCACAAACTATATTGCTCTCAGCTGAGGTACAAAAGGCCTGTAATACGCATTGGAGCTGATAATCATGGTATGATCCTATCTGTTTTTCTCTGCACTTTCTCCGAAGTCTGCAGGGGAGATATAGCAGGACCTAAGACTAAGAAATAGCTGTTTTGTTGCACGTGTTACAGGGAATGTCTGGATGCCCTATGCCCCTGGTACAGCTTGCAAGCCCCTTCTACTTCTACAGTGGTTCTGGGGAGGACCATAACTTCACAGAGTATCAAACTGGTCTACCTTTTGCCTTTTTTAATAAGACCTTTCTCTGCCTCCTAGTCTCCCATCTCAGTACAGTAGAACCTCAAAGATACGAACACTAGAGTTATGGACTGACGGGTCAACCAGACACCATGTGAAACTGGAAGTAACCAACCGGGCAGCAGCAGAGACAGAGAGTTGATCTGGATGCCTGCTGTGTCACTAGGCCAGATCACCTAAATCCTGGTTCCTAACACAAACAGGCAAATTCCCACTTGACTACCTTTCTATGAATACCTCAGGCCATAGTTAAAAATGTTCCTTCCCTCTGTCAAAGTGGCCTGTCTATGGCTTCATTAGCTAAGCAACAGGGGATAAGCTTCATCTCCCAGAATAAGTGGACCAACCTCCATACCATTAATGTCCACAGTGCAAACAGTCCGTTTGCCATTAATTTAAAAAGTACCGAGTTCTGAAAGATCCTGCCATCATGGACCCTCCCAGACCATGCTGCACTTGTGTCTGTAAACCTGCCACAGTGGTCCACCAGTCCTTGGAGCACGACTGAAAAATACTCCTTTTCTGTTTATAACTTCTATGCCCTTGCTGGGGGAGAAGGCTAGGGGAAGAGAGAGAGGGTAAATTATAGGCACCTGAATTCCATCATTTGTCCCAATGCAGTTTGGGAATTCCATGCAATGCAATGCAAAGCTATCAACAATCTCCTGAGCATTACCAGCTTCATGATCTAGTTAGACAACACCTTGTGAATGGCATAACAGACCTATATGAGAATGTCCCAAACAGCTGATCTCCCCAAATTGGCTACAGACTGGAAACATTCTGGGGTGCCCAGTTTCCAGATGGCAATGGTGACTTGTTTCTCTATGGCGATGGCGGACTGTATTGTTTATATGTTGTCGTTGCAGTTTTGTGGTCAGTTCTGCACAGATCTCAAAAAAGGTAGCCCTCCCCATCTTGAAGTTCTCTTGCTGCTGCTGGTCGTTCCAGCTCTGCAGAACGAGCTGCTCCTACACTGATATCCTGGGCTCAGAAATTGCACTGAACACTATGTAGGTGATCCGGGAACAGCTTGGTGTCTTCCTGTTCTTCTGCCTTATCCTGATACCACCACTGCATAGTATCTTCCTGCTCCTACATCATCTGGTTGGTGTGAAAGTCCAATGTCAAATTCATCTGGATCTGAGGGCTATAATACAGCCCAAGCAGCCCATGCCTATTCATGTTTGCCATCATAGCTGTACAAAGCATTGCTGGGTCCATGCTGGCCAACAGCAATTCAAAACTGTCATGAGCCCACCTAGAAATGGGGTGGAGACAGTGGAAATATGGGATTTCTTTTAAAAACGTGAATCAACCTGACTTCCCACAGTTCACAGCGAAAATAATCCCAGGACACACACCGCTCAGCAACGAATCG